>NC_141700.1:536308558-542279492 GCF_964263255.1 Lissotriton vulgaris | reverse complement strand
GATAGAGAGATAGAGAGATATGAGATAGAGAGATAGAAGAGTAGGAGAGATAGAGATAGAGAGATAGAGAGAGATAGAGAGAGAGATAGAGAGATAGAGAGAGAGAGAGAGAGAGAGAAGAGAGAGAGATAGAGAGATAGAGATAGAGATAGAGATAGAGAGATAGAGATAGAGATAGAGAGATAGAGATAGAGATAGAGATAGAGATAGAGATAGAGATAGAGATAGAGATAGAGAGAGATAGAGATAGAGAGATAGAGAGATAGAGATGAGAGATAGAGAGATAGAGAGATAGAGAGAGAGAGATAGAGAGAGATAGAGATAGAGAGATAGAGATAGAGAGATAGAGAGATAGAGATAGAGAGATAGAGATAGAGAGATAGAGAGAGAGAGAGAGAGAGATAGAGAGAGATAGAGATAGAGAGAGATAGAGATAGAGATAGAGAGATAGAGATAGAGAGATAGAGATAGAGATAGAGAGATAGAGATAGAGATAGAGAGATAGAGATAGAGATAGAGATAGAGAGATAGAGAATAGAGAGATAGAGATAGAGAGATAGAGAGATAGAGAGATAGAGATAGAGAGATAGAGAGAGAGAGATAGAGAGAGATAGAGATAGAGATAGAGATAGAGATAGAGATAGAGATAGAGATAGAGAGAGAGAGAGAGAAGAGAGAGAGGAGAGAGAGAGAGAGAGAGAGAGAGAGAGAGAGAGAGAGAGAGAGATAGAGATAGAGATAGAGATAGAGATAGAGATAGAGATAGAGATAGAGATAGAGATAGAGATAGAGATAGAGAGAGAGAGAGAGAGAGAGATAGAGATAGAGAGATAGAGAGAGAGATAGAGAGATAGAGAGATAAGAGAGATAGAGATAGAGAGATAGAGATAGAGATAGAGATAGAGATAGAGATAGAGATAGAGATAGAGATAGAGAGATAGAGATAGAGATAGAGAGATAGAGAGATAGAAAGATAGAGAGATAGAGAGATAGAGAGAGATAGAGAGATAGATAGAGAGATAGATAGAGATAGAGATAGATAGATAGAGAGATAGAGATAGAGAGATAGAGAGATAGAGATAGAGAGATAGAGAGATAGAGAGATAGAGAGATAGATAGAGATAGATAGAGAGATAGAGAGATAGAGAGATAGAGATAGAGAGATAGAGAGATAGATAGAGATAGATAGAGATAGATAGAGAGATAGAGAGATAGAGATAGAGATAGAGATAGAGATAGAGATAGAGAGATAGAGATAGAGATAGAGATAGAGAGATAGAGAGATAGAGAGATAGAGAGATAGAGAGAGATAGAGAGAGAGAGATAGAGATAGAGATAGAGATAGAGAGATAGAGATAGAGAGATAGAGAGATAGAGAGATAGAGAGATAGAGAGATAGAGAGATAGAGAGATAGAGAGATAGAGAGATAGAGAGATAGAGATAGATATACTATATCTAAGTAAGGGTTACAAGTACCACCTTACCCAGGCTGCAGTAGCAGACCTGTGGTGCCATTTTGGAAGGCTACCCAGGAGTGGCATAATACATGCTTCAGCCCCTGGTAGACCTCTGGGGTATTTATGCCCTTGGTACCTAAGGAACCATATACTAGGGACTCATAAGGGAGACCCAGTAACCAATCTGAAGTGTAACTAATGTACATGCAATCAATTTAGAGAGGAAGCAGCTAGGCTGGGGTCCTGGTTAGCAGGGTCCCAGCCAGACTTAAGTCGATAAATCTGTGAAACACAGCAAAAAGTGGGGGTAAACATAGTAAGCAGATCCTACTCTCCTACATATAGGATTCAGATGTTTTAGGCAGAACACGGGGAGGAAAGGCATCCTAAACCTGAGGGTGTCCCTCAGTTCTGTAACAGCATGAAATGGGGTGCATCCTCATTGATGTCGGCTCCGGATCAGTCAATAAAGTTAAAGTGTGATCCAGTACCGGAGCCTCCAGAACTGGCACTGATGCAGAAGTAACCCTCAAGGGATGTGGAACTAGATGTGGATGAATGGGGTCCGTTCTCACAAGGGGAGGACCCACCAGTGGAAGAAAAACTGTTCACTCCAAATCCATGAGGCACGTAGGTGCACCAGAGCGACCTGGACCATTTTGAAAATTTGCAGTATGAATATGTCAGAAATGTGGAGTTTTCTAAAGTACCAGATCGGTGTATTACATTGGTTTTTAATTTATTGTTTTCACGGGTCCGTACTTAGATAGAAGTGCCTCTCTGACTTTAGGGTGCAGGCCCGCTCTTTATCGAACCGGGTTTCAGAAGAACGTGGGGAGTCCAATGGTGAAGCATGGCAAATGGTGGTGTATGGGGACATCCGGTCACATTTCTGTGTATATTTAGGAGCAGCCTAAAGTAACATGAGCATATTGTATAATGTGTTAGATTAGGTAAAAATTTCAAAAGATTCACTCGGGTGGCTTGTTTGTGTATAACAGTTTGTGGCTGGAGGCCAGCTCAGCCTTGAAGCCTCATAGCGTCTGGTTCCCTACCGTCGATACCGTCGAACAGGGAGGAGGAGGGCAATGAGGAATCTGCAGTTTGATAAGAGTTTCCACCAGAAAAAGCATTACCGACGTTAAGTAACGTCTTGTTCTGATGAATGCTTCAACCCGCAGATAGATCACCATAGAAAAGATAACAAAGCAGTACTTTGCAACGGGTGGGGGGTACTGTGCAGTGGATGCAAATCAAAAAGTCTTGCAGATCTAAGCAGGTAAAGTGCCCTTCCTGAACCCACTTTCAAGATAGTAGTGCTCCACAAACACATGCACCAACTTCCACAATGCAGCCTGGCATATATCAAGTTCAGACACCTCTGGTACCAAGGCAATAGGAGCAGCCTTGGCCTTGGTGGAATGGCTCTCAGATCTTATGGCTAAAAGGCAGATATCGTTAAACTTTGCCTCCAGTGAGAACTGAATACTACCCAAACCTAATGTCTGAAAATCACTCCATGGCCTACAAGGTGCATGATTTGAAGGTTGTACTCCCTATGAGTTCGGATGGAAGTGACCAAGGGCTACTGACCTAGTATAATAATTTAGAGTGAAAATAGTGGGATTGATTTTAAATAGTTAAAGTGTTTACATTTTAAATATGTTGGTGATGAATGTCTGTATGTACATGTAACTAGAAATGTGGCTACAGGATAATGTGGTTATATAATGTTATGATACGCAATGTATAACTAAGAAATACATTGACAGATTCCCTATCTTTTTAAGGATAGTGTAAAACTTCGGGAAAGGAAGTTTTAAATAGGTAAAACATCAAGTAAATAGATAAAATGCTCAAAATTACTATTAAGAAGTTGCTAGAAATACGGACACTATGGAGACTCTCCTAGAACATATGGAAAAAAACCTTTCCTGTAGATCAGAATAGGTTATATAAATATTGTAAAGAGTGGTTTAAGGCTGCCAGAAACACATGTAACCCTGGCCAAAAGAAGGGAGATTTGATGATAAAATATTAGAACATACTACCACGTACATTAAAAGTAAATATACAGGAGTTAAGTTACAGAATTAAGAAGTCGTCTTAGCCTTATTGCAAGTCTTTTGTGAGAAGCCTGAAAACTCTTTAAATACCAACACATCTTGTACCCTGTCTGCTCCCCCACCTCCATATGACCCTAAAACAAGGTAGCCAGTATTTATCCATCAACAGTTACAGGAAGCTGCAGTGGGATTTGAGAATGCAGAGGTTGTGGCTCCTCCACTATCTCCGAAGGTACCCCCCAGTGTTGCCCTACAGACATCAAGGCCAAAACACACAAGTACTCTCAAACAACAAACAAGGGCTGGTGAGTCTCAGTTCTCCAGACAATTGGAAGCACAATTCACATTACATTTGGATCAGGTCTCACCCCAAGAGGTTAAAGACGAAGGCGAGGGTCCAGGAGATGATGACGATCGGTCATATAGCTCACCAGCAACGTCACATTTGTTACAAAAAAAGAGACATTACAGGAAGAGTAGTCAAAGAGCAGTTGTCCACCCCACAACAGAAAGATGCAGCTGAAACAAGGTGGAATTATTATATAGACTACAGCGCCTTGATGCCCTCGGGTAACTGCTGCGCTTTATAAATTCAAAAATCTAATCAAAATAGATAGGGCTGTTGGTATGGCCTAATGGTCAGTACGTCGAGAAAAAGATGAGGACTTTAAAAATATTCAGAATGGTTTGCCACCTTGGCAAAAGGAGAAAGGCAGCGTTATAATTGCACAAGAGAACATTCGGAAAAGGTTGTCACGAAGTAAAGATAGAAAAGATGAGAGAGATGCAGGGAGAGAAAGACATCGCAATAATATATCAGAACGATTTCAGGAAAATTTAGGGAGGATGACAGGCAGAATAGATTCAGTACATAGGTAAGCATATGACATGGGTGAAATACTTTTATCTCAGGAGGCTAGAAGCCTCATCTACAAAATTAGCACACGAGAAAGGCCCCTCTTCGATCTTGACCAGAGAGATAGATCAGTGGGGTTGTCCAGTCACACTAATGTTTTTAAAGACAACTAGAGAAGAAGAGTAGGGTGTTTTCTCTAATATTAGGAAACCCTGACCGACAGAGGCCGAGCAGTTATGGTTTCACGGAACGCATGGCCAGCCATATCCCAGAAAAGATCTTGTGAGGTTACAGGGGAATTGACGCTACGTGACAAACCAGTACAACAGCTTAGTGTTCAATCAGCTTCACGCTGCAATTACCTCTCTCCCAATGAGATGGTTGTCCAAGGAAAAAACAGTTGGTATAATGTCATACCCTATACAGATAACTTAGCAGGGTGAACTTGAAGGCCTAGCCCTGCAGATGAGCTCATGGCAAAGAGAAGAGTCCTTTGATATACATCTAATGCTGTGGATTTGATCCTCTATGATGAGGGAGATCTAGACTGGGATCCGCATATGCAACAGTCTGAGCGTATTGTAAAAGTATATCAGAAAGCATAATCCACAACATCCCTTTGCCCCCGTACATCAGAGGCCCATGATACATAAGGGTCATTAAGTTCCCTGGCCACAAATGGAAAAGTAAAAGCTCAAAAGGTTGTTACCACCACTTACAGAGGGTGCATTGAAATGGATTAGGACCTCTGAAAAACTAACTGGGGGCCCTGGCAATAAGAATTGCACCCTTACTGATACAAGATGTGATGGGTCTCCATTTAACTTGGTTTGGGCAGTATTCTGGGATCAGCTGAAGAAAAGGCAACCTGATAGGCTAGACATTGGGTCTCTCGTGGATCAATCAATGCAGCCAAATGAGGACCACGCCCAATTCCTCAACAGGATGAAAGCGAAAAGGATTCTAGAAGTAGGCCAAGGTTGGGAAGCAAAAGGAGGAGTGCTGCGTTATTTAATAATGTCGTAAAGAAGGGGTTACCCACCGATGTACAGTATCATTTAGACAACATAGCGGCATTGTAAGTCAACCCTTGGGCTGAGATACAGGCACACAATACATTTTTTGTGAGGGTTAGAGTTGTGACACTGGCCAAAGATGCCACCTGCTATTGCACAGAATCATTTGCAGTACGTTTTCCAGTCATGTGACTGGGGAGAGTCACAGTGTGAGGAATCTGCGGTTAGAAATACACATCAGAAACATTAGTATTCAACTGAATCTATATTCTAAACGTTTTAATACAGATTAGATACAAAACAATGTATTTTTAGGTAGCATCCATTAAAATAATAATAAACTCCTCACCTTTGCACAGATTTTTTTGGGCCCTAGTGTTTAAGTAGTGCACCCTATTCACCTTTGCATTATAGGAAATGATTCAGTCCTCAAAACTCTTGTTCATAACTTCTCTGCCCTACTCTTTTGATCCCTTTTCCTTGAGACTTTGGGGCTACACCCAGAAATCGGATATTTGTTGACCTAATTTATTCTCTAAGAACTCCGCTTTCTTTTCCAAACATGAGGCAGCAGGGACTGCACAACCTTGGAAAGAAGAAACTGTTGCTTCTATTTCCTAATTATTTCTCATTATGGAACTCTCCATGAAGTTTCCCCCCCAAATAGTATAACATGCCTTGTGCTGTTAGCTCGGGGCTCCCGGAGTTTATCCCTTTCAGCAACTGTACTGTCTGAGTCGCAACTAATTCCTTAACAGGGCAAAGTTACTTAAAATGACGTGGGCTGGATGACATACGGTTGTATTGAGATGTCTCTTCAATCATTTCAAATGCAGTGACCACTTTCTACATTTAGATGTGTCACAGCATATAACTTCCTTTAGCACGAGTCCTATTGTCAGTTTCAAAGCAGCACTGTCTCAGACAGGACTCTCAATGGGCTGCACCACTGCTGGCAGGAAGCCAGGCCCCACTATTGCTGAGACTGGAGGTAAAGGTAGGCCACATCAGACCTCTCAAGACCAGTCTTCACCCAAGAGTAAGTCCCTGGAGGGTGATTTTTTTTCGATGGCTGATAGGATAACAATTAGATAATAAATGCTTTTTTCGACTCGAACATGGCCTTCTCAACAGTTAACACTTTTCTTTTTGGCCTATGCAAAATGGATATACTAAATGGCTGAATTATACTTTTTGTGTAAAATGAGGTTTCTATATGTTGCAAAAAAAACGAAAAGAATATATGCAATCTAAGAAGGTAAGCACTTAACTGTCACATAGGAGGACATGCATTAGTATCAAAATCGTTATACTGTGCAGAGACCTTTAGACAACTGCATTCCACCAGAGTGTCAGTGTGGCCAATGTAGAAGGAAAGCATGCAGTTCATAAAAAACAGTATATTTTCATTGACATTAGCTAGATGCTCTTCTTAACTATGTTCCAGGTGCGGGCAGTGTCTCCTTTAAAAAATACCACAAGACAAGCTGCCAATCAAAAGCCTGTATTACCTGTAGTGGTTTGGGTCCTGTGATCCGCTGTGGTGGGGGCAGCGGAGGCGGAGGAGGTGGCGGTGGAGACGATTGAGCTCTCCGGTGGATCCCGGAGGCGCCAAATTCTTGAGGTAACCCAGACACCCCAAGAGACGGAGGAGGGGGGCCCAAAAGTGTCAGTGCAACATAAGCGCCGGCTGTTCAGGAGGAGGAGAAGCAAATCTTAATTAAAAAATGACACTCCTAGAAAGAAGTATTTCAGTACACACTGTAGCTGTGATGAAAAACAACTGAGACAGGCAGTAGGCAAAGGTTCACTTGTCTAGGTTGAAAAGCAGCAGAAGGCAAAGCTAAACAAACGTGAACTCTGACCTCAGGCGTTCTGCTGTTAAACAGCCAGAATGAGAAAAAAAGAAAACATACATACATAATAAAGATTATAGTACCGCACAAATGTTATTTTTTATCAGCAGATGTAATCTCTTGTGACAGAAGCCGCCAGTCTGCTTCAACGAGAAAATTAATATAATGATCGGCGTGCTCTGACCTGTGCATGTTTTGATTGTGTGCTTCAAAAGATATAAATATATATACATATACATATACATACATATATATACACATATACATATTCACAACGAGAGAGCGCGACCACATCAGCTAAAATAAATGTAACCCAATGCTAAAATATTTAGAACAACACGTTTATTGTGAGCTATCCTTACGATTAACCCACATTTCACATAAAACCCTTAAAAAGTTTCTACAATTCACGGGTCGCTGTTTGTGTTAAACAAAGTTTCATACTGCAGTTGTGTGTGTGTGTGTGTGTGTGTGTGTGTGTTCACTGAAAAAACAATGGTTACATCGACATTATAGTTAGGAAATAGATTTTTTTTTAAACTTACAAATCCACTGTAAAAAATAGAATGGTTACAGGGATGTTATAGTTAGGCTCACATTTCACTCCTACAAAACCAGAGAAATTCAGCACTTATAGTTACCTGAGCTAACTCTAACTTAAGCCCATGCAATGACCTCACATACTACATCACTCATGACATGGTCAGTGACATCACTCATGACATCAGCCAGTGAGTGCAAGAGTTTTCAAAGAGTTTATGTTTGTTAAACATATATAACAGTCTATTAGAAAAGTTACATTAGTATACTAGGTGTACAACTAATGAGTGATACTATTTCTATTGTATATCATGTGAGTGACTGTGTATGGGTGTGTGTGTGTGAGTGGGTGTCTGTATAGGTGTGCGAGTGGCTGTATAGATGTGTGAGTGGGTCTGTGTAAGTAGCTGTATGGGTGAGTGAGTGACTGAGCAGCTGCATTAGTGAGTGAGTGGGTATGTCAGTAACTGTAGGGGTGAGTGAGTGGCTCTATGGGTAGATGAGTGGGTGTGTGAGTGACTGTATAAATGAGTGAGTGACTGTATAAATGAGTGAGTGGGTGGGTATTTGAATGGCTGTAGGACTGGGTGTGTAAGTGGCTTTATGGATGATTGAATGGGTGTTTGGTTAATTGAGCTATTGTGAGAGTGGCTGTATTGGAGTGTTATTCTGTGTGAATGGCTGTATGGGTGAGTAAACAAATGTGGGTGCATTTTCATGGATGTGTGAATGGCATGTAAGTGGCTGTGTAAGTGAGTGTGTGTGTCTAAGTGGTTGTATGGGTGAATGAGTGGCTGTGTTGACAGGGTGTGCGAGTGGCTGTATAGGTAAATATGTGGGTGTGTGAGTAGTTGTATGGATTAGTGTGTGGCTATATAAGTGAGTGACTGGTTATATGAGTAGCTGTATGGGAGGGTGAGTGAGAGGGTGTGTGAGGGTGTGTGAGTGCCCGTATAGGTGAGCGAGGGGGTGTGTTAGTGGCTGTACCGTTGAGTAAGTGGTTGTGTGAGTACTTGTATTGGTCTGTGTATGGGTATGTGAGTGGTTGTGTGGATGTCATCAGTGATGTCATTTGAGATGTCGTCAGTGATGTCACCGACCATATCATGAATTATGTAATATGTGAAGTCATAAGCAGTGTAATCTTTGTTTTTTTTGTGAATTTCTAACGTTTTTTTTCATTTTATTTCCTAACTATGGAGACCCTCTAATCTTTGTTTTTTTCAGTGAATATCTACATTTTTTTAATGTTATTTCCGACCTAGAACGTGTCTGTAACCTTTACTTTTTTTAATCAATTTCTAAGGTTTTTTTAAATGTTATTTTAGAACTATGATGTCCCTGTTACATTTGAGTGTGGCTGTATGGGTCTATGAGGGGCTGCATGAGTGTCTGAGTGGGTGTGAGATTCTCTGAGAGGGTCTGTGATTGGCTGCACGAGTCTCTGAGAGGGTCTGGGAGTGGTTACATGTGTGTAAGTAAGTGAGCAGGTACATATGTGTCTGAGTTGGTCTCTAGACGGGTGCATTAGTGTCTCAGTGGTTGTGTGAGGGGGGCCTTGCTGAGCATTGCGACAGGTTTGAGACTCATCGCATGTGGAGAAAATCTTTTTGTGGGCATTTCCTTGCTCATCAGGGGTCCCTCACAGACTACTATATTGCACCCATCAAATCATTACTGTTGGTGCGTGGATTCGCGTAGCGCGGCATGCTATTCAGAGAGGATCTGCAACCCTAGATATACAAATGTGGTTTTCCTTTAAGATCTCAAAAACTACTGAACGGATTTACAGCAAATCACAAAGAAAACACACTTTCTGGCCCAAAATCTAGCTTTCTGCCATATGTGTAGTAATTCCGTTCAGCGGTTAGGGCTGTAGTGGAGTCTAAAAGCCCTATTGGAATTATCATGGGAAAAAGCATTTTGGGACCCCACCCCCTTTCTCCGCCCCTGCTTGAGAAGTCACGCTAAAACTTTCAAGCCAGCAGCTGAACTCACCGAGGTGCGTAATAGTTTTGTAAATGTTGTGAAGATTTGTGTAAGAGAACCAAAGTTATTGGCAAAACAAAAAAACCTTTTTCTAAACCCTGTCTGCGGCATGTGACACCATCTCCCATCGCATCTTAATTCAACGGCTTTGGGATATTGGTGTCGGAGGCAATGCCCTAAAATGGCTCACTAGCTATTTATCTGATCGTACAACCGCTGTTCAAATTGTCAAAAATATAACAGGTAAAAGACATGTTAAGATGGGTGTCCCCCAGGGCTCTATTTTAAGCTCTACACTTTTTAATGTCTATATGACACCCCTGGCCAGAGTGATCAGAGCCTTTGGCTTTGATGTTTTGTCTTATGCAGACGACACACATATTTTAATCACTCTGGATCCGGAGCCTAATGAGACAAGACAGCGTTTTAAAAATTGTGTGATTGAGGTTGATAAATGGATGAACACCAACCATTTGCAGCTAAATGGCAGCAAATCAGAAATAATGCTCTTTGGCAAGGCCGCAGAACACTGGGCACATGACTGGTGGGCAACTGTCCAACGCCCAAAGAATCAGTGCGGAATTTGGGTTTCTATTTGGACAACAAACTGTCCATAAGAAACCAAATTAATCATATCGTAGGAACTTGCTTTGTTCAAGTTCAGAGATTTATATAGCGCACTACTCACCCAGAGGGTCTCAAGGCGCTTGGGGAGGCGGATGCATTTACTTATCGAATATTCAAGTTTTTAGTTGCTTTCTGAAGGAGAGGTGGTTCTGAGTAAGGTGGAGGTGGGTGGGGAGAGAGTTCCAGGTCTTGGCCGCTAAGTAGGAGAAGGATCTTCCCCCCATGGTGGATCTGTGGATGCGCGGAATTGCGGCGAGGGCTTGATTGGAAGATCGAAGTTGGCGGGTGGGGGTCTAGAAGGAGAGTCTCGTGTTGAGGCATTCGGGTCCTAGGTCATAGAGGGCTTTGTGTGCGTGGGTGAGGAGACGGAACATTATTCTCTTGTTGACGGGTAGCCAGTGGAGATCTTTCAGGTGGCCGGAGATGTGAGCTTGACGAGGGATGTCCAGTATGAGTCTGGCTGATGCGTTTTGGATGCGTTGGAGTTTTTTCTGTAGTTTGGCTGTGGTTCCGGCATAGAGAGTGTTTCTGTAATCCAGTCGGCTGGTGACCAGTGCGTGGGTGACGGTCTTTCTTGTTTCAGTGGGGATCCAGCGGAAGACTTTTTTGAGCATGCGTAGGATGTTGAAGCAGGATGATGAGACGGCATTGGCTTGTCTGGTCATCGAGAGGGAGGAGTCCAGGATGAAGCCCAGGTTGCGTGCGTGATCCGTTGGTGTGGGTGCGGTTCCCAGGGCTGGTGGCCACCAAGAGTCATCCCAGGCTGAGGGGGATGAGCCTAAGATGAGGACTTCCATTTTGTCCGAGTTCAGTTTTAAAGGCTGTTCTTCATCCACTCGGCTACTTCCTTCATTCCTTCGTGTAGGTTGGTTTTGGCGGTGTTCGGGTCTTTGGTGAGCGAGAGGATCAGCTGGGTCTCGTCTGCGTAGGAGATGATGTTGAGGTTGTGTTGGCGTGTGATGGATGCAAGGGGACTCGTGTATACGTTGAAGAGGGTGGGACTGAGTGATGATCCTTGTGGTACACCGCAGATGACTTCAGTGGCCTCTGATTTGAAGGGGGGGAGGCAGGACTCTCTGGGTTCTTCCGGCAAGGAACGATATGATCCATTCCAGTGCTTTTCCTTGTATTCCGACGTTGCTGAGGCGTTGTATAAGGGTGCTATGACAGACTGTGTCGAAGGCTGCGGAGAGGTCAAGTAGGATGAGGGCAACTGTTTCTCCGTTGTCCAGTAGTGTTCGGATGTCGTCTGTTGCTGCGATGAGGGCGGTTTCGGTGCTGTGTTTGGCTCGGAAGCCGGATTGTGAAGGGTCGAGGGATTTGTTGGATTCGAGGAAGGCGGCTAGCTGACTATTGACGGCTTTCTCAATGACTTTGGCGGGGAATGGGAGGAGCGAGATGGGGCGGTAGTTCTTAAGTTCGGTGGGGTCTGCTGTGGGTTTCGTCAGAAGGGCGCTGAGTTCGGCATGTTTCCAGATTTCCGGGAAGGTAGCGGAGTTGAAGGAGCAATTGATGACATCGCGGAGATGGGGTGCAATGATGGAGCCTGCTTTGTTGAAAATGTGGTGGGGACATGGGTCGGTTGGCGATCCTGAGTGGATGGAGTTAATCAGGCGGATGGTGTCTTCGGTGGTGATTGGGTTCCAGGCGCAAAGGTTGTTAGAGGGCGGTGTTGGATCGGAGATGGGTGGAGTGGACAGGTCTTCGGCCTGATTTTCAAAGCTGTTATGTATTTCGGCGATTTTGTTGTGGAAGAATGAGGATAGAGAGTCGCAGAGGTCTTGGGAGGGGGAATTGTCGTCGGTGCCGGCGTTGGGGTTAGTGAATTCTTTGACGATGTTGAATAGTTCCTTGCTGTTTTGGGCATTGTTGTGAAGTCGATCCTTGAGTGCTGATTTCTTGGTGGATTGGATAAGTTGGTGGTGTTTGCGGGTGGCGTTCTTGAAGGTGGTTAGGTTATCATTGGTTGGGTTTTTTTCTCCAGGTTTTCTCGAGAGTACAACAGAACTTCTTGGATTTCTTAAGGTCATCGTTGAACCAGGGGGCTTTCTTGCTACCTTGATTGATCAGATGGTTTTTCAAGGGAGCAAGTTCGTTGGCGCTCTGGGTGATCCATTGGGTGAGGTTAGTGGCTGCTTGGTTTGGGTCCGATGATTTGGTGGGGGGGGTTTAGTGAAGTGATGTGAAGAGTTGTTCAGTGGTGATTCTGTTCCAATTTCTTCGCGAAATAGGTAGTGGGTGGTTGTGGGTCGCGGAATTTTTGTAGTTGAAGTGAACGCAGCTGTGATCCGTCCAATGGAGAGCTGTGGTGTGATCGAAGGAGATGTGCTTGCTGGAGGTGAAGATAGGGTCGAGCGTGTGTCCGGCGTAGTGGGTGGGGGTGTCTACAAGTTGTTTGAGTCCTAGATTGGCCAGGTTATCCAGAAGGGTGGAGGTGTTGCTGTTGTTCTTTTCCAGGTGAAAGTTGAGGTCTCCCAGTAGAATGTAATTCTCCGAGGGAAGGGCATGTGGGCTGATGAAGTCAGCGATGTCTTCGCTGAATTGTGTGCGGGGTACTGGCGGTCTGTAGATGAGGGTGCCTCTGATTGTGGTTTTGTGGTCGGTGTGAATATGGAAGTGGATGTGTTCAGCGGAAGCGAGGTTGTCGTCGGAACTGGTCGTGATGCGGATGGTGTTCTTATGGACGATGACGATGCCTCCTCCTGTTTGGTTGGTGCGATCTTTTCGGATAATCTTGTAGGTGTCCAGGATGGCTATGGCGATGTCTGGCGCTGATGAGGCGTTCATCCATGTTTCTGTAAGTAAGGCGACGTCCGGCGATGTAGTGTCGAGTAGGTTCCAAAGTTCAATGGAGTGTCTGTGGACTGAGCGGGTGTTGATCAGGATGCACTTTAGGTGGTTAGTGTCGGAGTTTTGTTTGGAGTTAGTGGATTTGGTGTGGTTCCTGATGCAGTCGAACTTGCAGGAGTGGCAGGCGAAGGGTCCGTGGGTGTGACCTGGGGCGGCATGGTAGCAATTTGGGAGTTGGCCGGGGTTAAGGGCTGAGAGGGTAGCGGCGTCATAAGTAATGCGGGTGGAATGGGAATTACGGGGGCCAGGGGGTCTGGCGCTGGGCGCTGTTCAGGCGCGGACGAACATAGACGGGCTTACCTTTGGCGCACCTTTGGCGCACATGGGGCGCGACCGCTGCGCGCAAATGCATCTGTCATAAGTGGATAGTGGAGGGGGGTGGGGCGAGGGAGGAGCAGCTGGGAGACGGGGGCAGGGCGGAGGGCCGGGCTACGATGCACAACAACAACAAAATGGCTGAAAATCAAAAGCGAAACATGGCGATGTTGTAATGGGCAGAGGCACAATCGGGCAGAGATGAGTTATCAAGCAGTGCGATCAGTGGGATGCAATGTGCTTCACTGATCGTACCAGGCAGCTCCTAATAATAGTATGGGCAATGAGAGCAAGGTTACAACAATGCAGCGCTACAATCTAGATAAACAAGCACAAACAATTTACAATTTTACAAAGGAAATCCAGGCAGAGAGAGCGATGTGCAAATCAGCTGATAGCAGAAAGTAACAGATGGAGCGTAATAGCGCTACGATACCAGGGTCTAGGGAGCGTAGGGAGCGACCGCCTCTGAGCGAGTCAGGAGGGTCACAGGGCAGGCAGGGACGGCACGAACTACCACTATCTGTGGGAGGGAGGAGCAGCTGGGAGGCAGGGGCGGGCGGAGGGCCGGGCTACGATGCACAACAACAACAAAATGGCTGAAAATCAAAAGCGAAACAGGGCGATGTTGTAATGGGCAGAGGCACAATCGGGCACAGATGAGTTATCAAGCAGTGCGATCAGTGGGATGCAATGTGCTTCACTGATCGTACCAGGCAGCTCCTAATAATAGTATGGGCAATGAGAGCAAGGTTACAACAATGCAGCGCTACGATCTAGGAAAACAAGCACAAACAATTTACAATTTTACAAAGGAAATCCAGGCAGAGCGAGCGATGCGCAAATCAGCTGATAGCAGAAAGTAACAGATTGAGCGTAATAGCGCTACGATACCAGGGTCCAGGGAGCGTGGAGAGCGACCGCCTCTGAGCGAGTCAGGAGGGTCACTTAATGGACTTGTGGACTTATGCGCAGCCTTAGAAAGGTCTTCAAGTGGATCCCAGCGGAGGCTCGGAAACCCCTAGCTCAGGGTTTAATCATAAATAGAATGGACTATGGGAATGCGTCCCTACTAGCCACTAATGAGTACCATCTGACTAGACTCCAGGTTCTTCAGAACACTGCAGCTCGGCTGGTTCTCAACCACGAAGATCTTCATCAGCCCCCTGTTTGAAGAGCCTTCACTGGCTCCCGGTAAAAAAGCGAATCCTGTTCAAAAAGCTATGTTTAATCCACAAACATATGCACGGAAATGGTCGAAAATACTGGTCTCAAAAGTTAACATGGTATCAGCCTCAAAGAGAACTCCGATCTAGCTCAAAGCCTCTGCTTACATCTCTTGGAATACATACATTCAGAAATGGAGGTTGCACGTTCTCTTTTCTTGCCCCCGCCTCATGGAATAAAATGCCTTGTGACCTCCGCATTATCCCTGAACACAGCTGCTTTCGTAAGAAGCTGAAGACATGGCTTTTTGCAAACTAAGCTCTCCTACTCTCCTGTCAGAGCCGTCTGCAAGCGCCATGAGACTCTTTGGATGTGATATGTGCGCAATACAAATGCTTCTGACTTGACTTGACTAAGGAAACTAGACCCCAACTAGAACTACTTACTAGCGACAGCCAGTAGGTAATAAATAAATACATAGATATAGAGATTTATATATTTTTTTGTATAGTAAACTTGCTAACGTTTGTTATTCATACCATACTGGAAATATGCTAGTCAAGCCATTTGACGAATATAGACATTAATGTTGTGTGCACTTAAAACACACTATTCAAACACTACGTTACTTATATCATTACCTCTTTAACATTATGCAAGACAAAACACATGAGTATGTGCCCTTTTAGAGGGGTTAACGGAGCAGTAGTTTTTGTGCCTTAGTTACATTTTCAGTAGACTTGTACAAGTTTAACTAAAAAAAAGTGCTTCAAGAACTTTCTTAAATATCATAATCCTTCAACCCCCGTTTGAGCCTATTCTGACTAATCACCAGGCAGAGCCTTTTCCCCCTGTTGAAGGATGTTATGTTATAATAATCCACATTTGTAAAGTGAACAATCACCCGTAAGGGTCTCTAGGCGCTGGGGGCCGTCGGGAAGATTAAGCAAGCTATTGGCCAGAGTCACATGGTGCTGGGCTAATTTGCCTCCGGTGCCGGGGATTGAGCCGGGATGCCCAGATTCCGGAGTCAGTCGCCCTGGCCGCAGCGCCACACCTCTTCCCTGCTGAAATATATGGTTGTGTGGATTTCAGGGAAAGATGGCAAGTGACGGTCATTGGAGTACTCAACATTTTTAAGGTCGAAGCAGACCAGACAGCAAAGCTGTCAGGTTTGATAACGACAACTTGGGACATTTGGAAAGCTTCCTGGGAATGGATTACGCCCATTGCTTACCATTGGCTCTGTGTTTTGTAACTCACATTTGTTTGCGTTGTATTTGCTGTCTTTATTTGTTTTAGGCTGTTCAGCTTGTGATCATCCCTTTTGTGGCCCATAACCTACTTACTGTATTCACCATTACTCGCTTTCTGTAAACAGGTCTTTAAATATGGTTCTTATCTTGCCACATTTGCTGTGCATTCAAAGGTAGAAGTAAAATGTCAGGCTCCTTATTCCAAGGGAGCTTGGAATTTACTTTTCATTCTCTGGCTTCAAAGTGAGAGGATTTATGTGACAATCATGTGGCTACTCTGGGTGTGCTGGAAGAAGGCTGTACAATGTTGTTTCTAGCACACAACAAAATGTAAATGTCTGTAAATCATTTGTGCAGATATTGCTGAATACAACAGAATTAGGAAAGCACAACTGAAGCATATTTTGGGGGAACTCTGAAGTGTTGTGAAAACAAATATTTTAATACGATCAAAACAAATCAATAAACTAGGTGATGACATCTCCACACATTGTTTGTGCGCTGTATAGTTGTATCAGTAAAACTGAATGTCTGTGCAAATGTATTGCTCATTTCAATTGAAGTTGTGTTGTCTAGAATGATAGTTCGCTACCACACGATGCATACTCCACTTTACCCCACTCCACTCTACTCTACTCTGCCCTGCTCTACTCTATGCTAATGCACTCTACCCCACTATACTCTACTATGTATGCGCCAATGCACTCTTCGCCATGGCACTCAACACCACTCCAGTCGAGGCCACTCCACTGTACCCTATGCTAATGCACTATACTTTGTACAACTCGACTCTACGGCAGAGCACTGTATGCAAATACACTCTAGGCCTCCCCAATCTATGCTGCACCACTCCACTCTGCACCAATGAATTTCATGCCACTGCGCGCTCTACACCAATATACTTTACACCACTTTAATCAAAACCAATGCACTCTATGCCAATCCACACTGCATCACTGCACTCTACTTTGCAACACTGAACTCTACGCCATTGCTCACTACTGCACTCTACGCCATTGTACTCAACAGTACATCACTCCATTCGACACCACTGCAATCTATGCTGCACAACACTCTATGCCACTTCACTCGCCTGTAACCACTACATGCAACGCTACTGTGTTCTGTGCCACTTCACACTGTGCCACTTCACACCACTGTGCTCTACACTGCACCTCTTCACTCTGCGCCACTCTACTCTGCAAGCACCTCTCTATTCCACTGCACTCTATGCCATTTTATTCTATGTTACAGCACTTTACAGTACTTTACTCAAAACAAGCATAGTGTATGCCAAACTATTCTGCACCACTGGACTCTGTGTCACTACACACAACACTGCACTCCAAGTCACTGCACTCTATGTCACTGCGCTCTAAGCCACTTTAGTCTTCACCACTGCACTGTACGTCATGCACACTACACCACTCTACTATAAACCACTGAACTCTAGGACCATCTACTCTTCAACATTGCACTCTCTGCCACTGAAGTCTACGTCACTCTGCGCTACTTCAGTCTATTCTGTATCCTAACGCCTATGCACTCTCCACCACTCTACTCAGCAGCACTGCACTCTATGCCACTACCCTCTACTCTACACCACTCTACTGAACGTTATGCCACTACACTCTACGCCAATCCACATGAAGACACTCTAATCTACTCTGCACCACTTCACTCTACAACACTGCACTCGAAGCCACTCTTCTTTATGCCACTTCACTCTACTCTGGAACAATGTATTCAACGCCACTGCACTCTATTCCATTCTGTACCATTTCACTCTAAGCCACTGCAATCTATCCTGCGCCACTCCACGCACCACTACATTGTATGCCGCTATACACTGCTCTGCAGCACTCTACACCACTGACAATATGCCACTCTACACCACTGACTCTACATCAGTGAACTCTAAACCACTGTATTCTTCTCTGCACCATTGTTCTCTGCATCATCGCTCTACCGCACTCTACAACAATGCACTCCACCAATGCACTCTACACTACACCACTGCACTCTACAGCACTCTACTCTGCAAAACGGAACTTTCCGCACTACTCAGCCACTCTATCATGCAACACTGCACCCTATTTTACTCTACTCTATACTACTGTACTGCAATCTACGCCACTACACTCTGCATCAGTTCACCCTATAGCACTGCACTCTACGCCACTGTAATCTACTGTGCACCACTCCACTCTACGCCACTTCACTCTAATCTGAAACAATCTACTCTATGCCACTGACTTCTAAGCTGCGCCACTCTACTCTGCACATATTTACTCTACACCAATGTACTCTACGCCAGTGCACTCTACAACACTACATTGCAAGGCTGCACTCTAGGCCACTCTAATCTGCACCACAGCACTCTATGCCACTGAACTCTATGTTGCAGCACTCAACTCTATGCCATTCTACTGCACTCTATGCCAATGAACTCTGTCACTGCACTCTACACAACTCCACTCTACACCTCTGCATTCTATCCTGCAACCCCCTCCACTCTACCCTGCACCACTCCACTGTATGCAACATTATTCTACTCTGCACCACTCTACGTCACTGCACTCTAAGCCAATGCACTCAACTCTGTACCACTCCACGCCAGTGCATTCTACGCCACTAGTCTATGCCACTGCACTCTACCCTGCATCACTCCACTGTACGCCATTTCTCTCTACTCTGAAACAATCTACTCTAAGCCCCTGAAATCTAAGCTATGCCACTACTCTGCTCTACTCTACTCTACACTAATCTACTCTGCAACATTGCACTATATGGCAATGCACTCTAGGCCGCTCTACAATATTCTACGCTACGATACCCCCATCTACGATGCTCCACTCCATTAAACTCTACTGCACTCTATGGCACTCTACTCTACAACGTAGCCACTCCTCTCTACAACATTGTACTCCACTTTGCGGCACTACCACACTCTATGTAACTTCCTCCACTCCATGCCACTTTACTCCACTCTATCCTACGACACAAAACTTAACTCCACGCCATGCCACCAAATGCCTCTCTATGCCATTACACTATGCAACTCAACTCCACTCTACAACACTCTTCTCCACTCTATGCCATTTCACTCTACTACACTGCTTCACTTTATGCCACTCCACTCTATGACTCTCTTTTACTCTATGCCACTCAACTCCAAGCCCTACCACACGACGACACTCTACTCCCTCTACCCCATTCCATAACAGTCTACTCTAATTCACGCCACTCTTTACATCACTTACTTTTAGCCATGCTGAACAGAAGCCACGTTAGTGTACAACATGACTAAATCATATAGGCAAAGCGAATAGCTCTTACATAGTTGAGACCTATTGGCTTTGCCAATGCTTGTTCATCAGAGAATCTTGATCATCAATATTAAGGTACTGGTCCAGATGGGCTGGATGTATGCATGGTTGCTGGAGAGGTGTTAGCATCCCACAGAGGTAGTTGTGTTGCATATCATGATTTTTTTATCACAATGGCCGAAGATAAGGCTTAGAGGACTGCAAAAAAATTCATATTAGTTATTTCAGGAGGCCATGAGCTAGTTTCTTGTGCTCCATGACTAGACCACCCTTCGGTCTAAAGACTGATCCAAGGGGGCGTGGCCAAGATGGCGGGCTGAGAGGACGCACTTGCCGAGAGCTCCCGAGCCCCTGGAAACCCTGCACCGCTTACGGCCGCTGATCTCCCCCAGATCGGGCGGCTACCACACCTGGTGATCCCTGTGGTGGTGCAGAGCAGTCGGTGAGCCCCAGTTGTCCCGCCGCGGCGGTGGTTCCGTTCGGGAGCCGATCGAGGCGGTGGCCGCTGAGAGACCTGCGGGGACCCGAGAGCCGCGAGGTTTTCAGGCACTGTATTCCGGCGAGGTGATCCAGCGACTGCGAGTGGCCTGCCGACGTGCTTGTGACACGGCGCCTGGGTGGGTGCCGGAGCGGCCTTCGCCGACGGAGCGGAGTTGAATAGACGGTGGCAGCGGAGACGTGGCCGGCCTACGGCAGCTACGCAAGCCCGGGGCTCGAGAAGGCCTACCCCACGTTGCTGCTCCGGTCCCCCCTTGGCCGCAACGGAGTGAGGTCGTGCCTCCAGCGTGTTTGCACATCCCGACGAGCCGGCCCTGGTTGCCTCGCGCCCTGCGAGCCTGCCCTTTGGCTGCACGCCCTGTATGTGTTCCTGTGACGGGAGTCGGCCTCGATTCCTGGGCGTTGGCCCCATTGCCTGTAACGGGCGGCCATTTTGAAGGACTTGGAGCAGACGCCCGGCCTTGACCGGGGCCTCTGGGCTGCAGTGCCCCCTTGACAGCGATTGAGGGACCAGCCAGCCTCTGCTGCTTGGCTGCCGCGGCCTGCGGCACCTGCTCGCCGAACTGTGGACATCGGCGGTCCCGCCTATCCAAGATGTCGAATGCCAGGGGGCAGAGGAGAGGCGATCGGACTTTGCCGGACATGTTGGGGCGCGGTGCCCTACGCAGCGGCGGGAGCCAGCCTGCCCCGAGCCCCCCGACCAACTCCAGGGGCGCTGACGACGGAGAGCCCCCAGTGACCCGGTCGTTCCTGGAGTCCCTGTTTAGCTCCTTAAGGGGGAATTTTCAGACTTTAAAGCAGGAGGTGGCCGGAGAGGTCCGGGAAGTCCGAAGAGAAGTTGACTCCCTGGGGGAGCGAGTTAACACTGTGGAGGCGGCTGGTCATTCCAGGGACGAGGAGATCACCCACTTGCAGCAGGAGGTCCTACGGCTGCGGGAACAACAGATCGAGCTACAGGCCCACGCCGAGGACCTTGAAAACCGGTCCAGGCGGAACAACATCAGGGTCCGGGGTGTTCCGGCCAACGAAGAGGGTGAGGACGTGGCCGCCTACCTAGGAGCCCTATTCCGCGAAATCCTGGGAGAGTCTGAGGACTTCCAACTACGTATCGACAGGGCGCACAGGGTTGGCCGTCCTCGCAGGGCCTCGGCGCCCCCCCCCCCCCCCCCCGGGCATATTGGCCTTTTTGCCGGACTTCCCCTTGAAGGAGCGAATTCTCCATGAGGCGCGGCGGTAGCAGCCTTTCCGCTTCAGAGATCACCCGGTGGCTCTATATCAGGACTTATCCACGATCACGTTGCAGAAGAGGAAAACATTTAAGATTGCCACGGACTTCCTTCGGGAGCACGAAACGCAGTATTCGTGGGGGCACCCCTTCCGATTGATTTTCCGGTGGAATGGAACATTGCATCAGCTTCGGTCCCTCCAGGATGTCTGCGGAGTATTGGGGATCACGGCCTCGGATATGGACACCCCGGCACCTCGCCGCAGGCGAAGCACTAGAGACGGCTGGCAACAGGTCGGAGAGAGGCGATCCCCGCCGCCTGCGAGGCCTGACTCGCCCACGATTCGAGCAGACATGTCGAGCGCCATCCAGGAGGCCTCCAGGGCGAAGACGAACAGCGATGTGGCCTTGACGGCCTGAACTTACTCCGGGGGGAGTCTACATTAGCTTTTCAGCATTGCAGGTGCGGGGGTTCGAGGGGTAGGGGGGGCGGGGGTGCTTGTGGTGGTGGCTGGACGTCCACTTGATCGACTCTCCACGGCCTTGTCCGATAAGGACCGGACTGGGACAATGACGCTTTTGAATGGCTTGGGGAGCGGGGGGGAGGAACGGGAGTTGTTGGGGGTAGTTTCGAGTTTGGGGGTTCGCTGGGGAGAGGGGGGTTGGGGGAAAGTTGAGGTGTTTTGGGGTTTGGGAACTGTACTGTGCCGTTGGGAAGTTTGCTTTCGCTGTGAGATGATGTCTCTTACTGTGGCCTTTGAGTTTTGCCCGGTGGGCCTTGCCCGCCTTCATGAGCGTCTCTGGTGTTCCCCTCCGTGATGGCCCTTAAAGTTGTTACTCTGAATGTAAAGGGGCTGAATAATCCGGTTAAACGGCGGGCTGTCCTGTCCCTGTTAGAGAATTCCCAGGCCGACATCTGCCTACTGCAGGAGACCCACCTGCTAGCCAAGGACTGTTCCAGAATGCGCACCCCCAAGTTCCCCACGCAACTCTTTTCTTCCAGTGCCTCTAAAACAGCAGGTGTAGCGCTTTTGTTCTCAAGAGGGTTCAGAGGGGAGGTTTTGCAAAAGGTAGCGGAGAAAAAGGGGAGACTCCTGGCATATAGGATTAAGGCGGGGGGCTTGGTGTTTACTGTAGGCTCCATATACGGCCCCAATGACCGTCAGGACCAATTTCTGCACAGGGCGCTGGAAGACGTGGCATCCACTCCTGACAGGCACATTATACTGGGGGGGACTTGAATGTGGTTTTTGATGCGACCCTGGACAGGTCTGTGCAGCGGCGCCACCAGTTGGAGGAGCTTTCGGGCTCGGTTCGTACCCGACTGGGGGAGCTTGATATGCACGACATGTGGCGCCGCCTCCACCCCGCGACTTGTGCATACTCCTATTTCTCCCATGCCCACAAGTCCTACGCGAGGCTGGACCATCTTCTAGTGACGTGCCCGATGCTCGAGCTGGCCTCAAATGCTGACATGGGGGTCCTCTCTCTTTCCGACCATGCACCGGTGGAGGGCACCTTCCGTCTGCCTCCAGTGGCTCGTTCGAGGGGGGTCTGGCGTCTTCGGGATACGTTGCTGCATAGGCGATCGACGGTGCAACAGATCCGCGCGGCCATAACGGACTTTCAAAGCGTAAACGACAACGGCGACACTACCCGCGCAACGCAATGGGCTGCCCTGAAGGCTGTGCTCCGTGGCGAATTTATCGCTATCTCCTCGGCGGAGAACAAGGATCGCCAGCTCATAAGGGATGAGCTTACTCGACGGGTGCGGGAGCTGGAACAGGTACATCACAGAACGGGCGCCCCCCGAGTCTGGAGGCAATTGAAGGCCGCCAGGAAACTCCTATCAGCTCTTGACACAGATAGAGCGGAGTACGCGGTGCTTCGCTTGAAACACAAGTATTACACCGGTGGGGACAGGTGCGGCCGGCTCCTGGCGCACAAGCTCAGGGTGCAGCACCAACAGCACAGGGTGAAGGAACTAGTTACCCCTACCGGGGGGTCGGTCACGGAGGACGGGCAAATCACTACTACGCAGACCTCTGCGCTGGCGAGGCCCCCTACGCACAGACTGAAACGGACTATCTAGACTCGGTGTCGCTCCCGTCGCTGACGCCGGATCAGGCCCAATATCTGGAGCGGGAGATCCGGATTGAGGAGGTGGTTACGGCGATCTCCCGGCTCAAGACTGGTAAGGCCCCGGGACCCGATGGTTTTATCCCTCTCTTCTACAAGACCTTCTGCCAGGAGCTTGCGCCTCTTTTGACGCGTCTTTTCAATACATTCTCGAAGCCGGGTGCCATTCCCCCTGAATTTCTTCAGGCTACGGTCTCTGTGATCCCGAAACCGGGCAAGGATCAGACTGCTTGCGGGTCCTACCGCCCGAGCTCACTTTTGAACACAGACCTGAAGGTTTTCACTAGCGTTCTGGCGGCACGTCTGGCGCTTCATCTCCCGGGCATGGTCGACTCAGATCAGGCTGGCTTTGTACCAGGCAGGCAGACTGTGGACAACACGAAGAGAGTGACTCATGTCCTTGAGAAGGCCTCGAGGATCCCCGGGGAACGCATGCTCCTCTCCATTGACGCGGAAAAGGCGTTTGACAGGGTGCACTGGCCCTATTTGGAAAAGGTCCTGGGCAAGTTTGGGGTCGGCGAGAAGTTCCGGCACCTGATTTTCAACTGCTACCGTTTCCCATCTGCGGTAGTCCGGGTGAACGGAGGTAGCTCTCGGCACTTTCCAATAGAGCGTGGCACGAGACTGGGGTGCCCGCTGTCCCCTCTGCTCTTCGCTCTCTATATGGAGCCGTTCGTTCAAAGGGTCCGCCAGAACCCCGACATCATAGGAGTCCGGATGGGAGAGTTCCATCATGCTCTCAGCCTCTATGCGGACGATGTCATACTGACACTCGATGACCCGCGGAGGTCCCTGCCTGCATGTATCGCGGAGCTGGACCTCTTTGCTACGGTGGCGGGCTTCAAGGTGAACCTTGGGAAGTCTGCGGCCCTTGATATCTCGCTGACTAGCACCACCAGAGCTGACCTGCAGAGGCTTTTCCCTTTGAGCTTGTCTGGGGATCGGATTCCGTATCTGGGGATCCTTTTGGCACCCACACTCCCTGTGATAGTCACTGCCAATTACACAGCTTTGAGTGCAAAGATCAAGGAGGAGTTGGCCCGCTGGGACAGGGGCACGTTATCGCTGTTGGGCAGAGTGGCCGCGGTGAAGATGACCCTCCTGCCACAAGTCCTGTACCTGTTCAGGGCGCTCCCGCTACAGCCCCCCAAAGGTTGGCTCGCGGAAACTCAGTCGGCCATCGCACGTTTTGTGTGGCAGGGCCGTACACCTCGGATCAAACGGACCATAGCTACACTGGCGCCGGAGTCTGGTGGACTTGGGATACCAGACCTGCAGAAGTATTTTCAAGCCGCCCAATTGCGCTATTTGGTGGAATGGAGCCGGTGGGAATCAGATAAACACTGGCTGTTTCAGGACCAGGCTGTAGCTGGCAGAACGCTGCAAGAGGTGCCTTTCCTGAGAAGGGCCCACCGGCCCCCTAACCTTTACGCCTCCTTTGTGACGCGGGTCCCGCTTCGGGTGTGGGACTCTGTGGCTACCAGGCACGAACTCACTACCTTTCCCTCTCCCTTCACGCCACTGATTGGTAACCCGGACTTTGGCCCGGGTATGGAGCCTGGAGCCTAAGATGACTGGCGGGCGGCCCGATGTTTCACTTTATATCATCTATATGGCCCAGAGGGTGTCGTTCCCTTCCAGGATCTGCGTCGGGATTATGGCCTCCCCGAGACGGAACGCATGCGGTACATGCAGGCACGTCACTGGGCGCTACAGCCTCAAGTGCGCGCGACGGCAGACCGGCCGATCACAGCGTATGAGCGCTGGCTAGTGACTCGCTCGTCGGACGCCAAGCTCATCTCTGACTTGTATAAGATGCTGCAACCTCCCCCCCCTTCCACATCTACAACCCGGGTAGGGAGCGGTGGGAACGGGAGCTTGGTCGAGTGCTGAGCCATACTGAATGGGACCACATCTCCTACCGAGCACGCCACTCCGCCTATCACACCGGGCTCACAGAGACCTTCACCAAAATCACAACCTATTGGTATCGCACTCCTGAGAAATTACATGAGATGGACCGCTCAATACCTGGGACACGTTGGCGCAACTGTGGTCGGACTGGCACACTTACTCATATATTGTGGGACTGTCCCCTTCTGGCTCCTTACTGGGAGGAGGTCCTCAATGAGGTTGACAAATGCTTTGGAATAGAACTACCCCGTCTCCCTGCATATATCCTACTGGGTTTGCCGAATGGATTGATATACCCGCTTAGATCTAAAAGGGGTAGACAGACAGCGATAGCTTTGGGGTCAGCAGTACAGAACATACTCATTCACTGGCGCTCCACCACGCTCCCCACTGTTGTCGGCTGGCTGCATAGATTGTGGCATGTCCTTGGCATGGAGAAGCTGTCCCTAGTGGTGGCCGGGGACGTAGACGCTTTTGAGGAGCTGTGGGCACCCTTCCATAATTTGTTATGCTCAGAATTCAAAGAAATCACTTGCCCTAGGTATCTTAGACTGTTGCCGCTGACACCGCCGCCGCCGGACCCGCCTGTTTAACCGGCCAAGCTGGCAACTGGTGGTGGGGGTGGACGATAGGTAGCCGCAGGGGAAGAGCGAGTGGTTGTCGGCACAGTACAGGGGGTGGGGGAGGGGGATGGGGAGTTTGGGGGTTGTTGGCTGGGTAGGAGGAGGGGCAGGGTTGTTCCCCCCCCTCTTTTCCCCTTTTTCTTTGTCCCCCCTTTTTGTTTTTGTCCACAGGTGCGCGAACTGTGAGATCCAGGCACGACTGTGCCCACCATGTCGAATGGACTGCCTTTATGCATCTAATGTACCATGCGCACTGATTATGAGAGGCACCTGTGGTTATATGTTTGTTTTGTTGTTTCCTTCCTCACCTTGCTTCAATAAAATACTTTAAACCTAAAGACTGATCCAAGGCATATACTAATTATTCCACCAATACGTAAATATACCTATCTGAGAGACTCGAAACGAGGTGCATGCCGAGGTCATCAACTTTCCCAAGTTGCGGCTCAGTCAATAAGAGAAGCATTGCCTCCAAAACTTTTCAGCGTGGCAAAACATTGATGAACTTTATCAAAGTGGCTCAAAATTCAGGGATTCATTGTTCAAGCAATGTTATTTTAAACCTCTGAGAGACATGGCTTCTTTGGTGGTAAGCTGTAAACTAGTATCTTGCACCGAGCCCAGGTATAGAATGCAAATATTCCTAAAAACGAATGAAGGAAAGTTAAAATCCTATTACGGCTAGGCAAGAATTATTCCACACATTTTCACTGTATAGTTTATCACAAGTTAATGTGTTGGTATACTTCATGGCCCTTCCATATTTTTTAAATATAATGCTTTGTTGGGTGAATAGGGTTCTTTACAAAGGGAAGATTTCTTTCAAGAGTATTTATTTACTTTGCAAATGAAGGTTTAGTGTATTCAAAGTTGTAGTACATTCATAGGTGAGTTGCTTTAAGTTTTCCTCTGGCAGGTTTTTAAAAGAAGCTGATGTAATACATCTTTTAAGGCGAATATAAACGTGGGCCAGCATACAAAGGAAAAGGATGTTCTATCCAAGCTGTTTGGATGCACAGATAGCACTAGGACTTAACTGGCATTAGAAAAACAAATAAAAGATGCTGTAGTCTGCTTACACGTTTTCCTCGGTCGTGTGAACAGAAAACCAATAACTAAAGATTTCATCCTCATCGTGAGAATCCTTAATTAAATTTATACTTTCCATTACAATTACTATGCACATTTGAGTAGCTCTTATATATGGCATTAGTTAGTTGACCCACATCAGGTTACAACACAGCTTAAAAAAATGTTTCCTAATAAATCATTCTTAAGAGAGTTTTTCTTACTTACAATGCTTGCAATGGCCTTGTTAAATTTGAACTATTTTACTGCTTTAAACAAACGTACTACATCACTCCAGCTTTTCTTACCTTGCAGAACAATGAATAACATTCACGTGGCATAGTCACAGTGCACACACTACTGTTCTATAGACATAGAAATACTTTGCTTTCCAGCACTTTGAACTTTGCTTTACAAGGCATCTCTGACATAAGCAACCACACAGCGAAGAGTGTGTGTATAAACAATGGATTTTAAAAATTATAGAACATGAAAAAGAATACTGCATTAGCTGCATTCAAGAGTTCATGCTAGGAAAATTATGGGTTGGTGTAAGTTGCTTCAGCTACATGGTCGTCGTCATCAAACAACTTTATTTCGCATTAAGACAATGCATAAAAGTATACAATAAAAAAGAGCATTTCATTGCAATTAAAATTACATTTAAAATCCATTTAAAAAGATCCAATAAAATGATGGATACAGTACAAGAGCCTGTGGGTTTAAAAATATCAGATTAAGATAAGGATACAACAGCAATCTCGTGCTCGATCAGGTACATCGATAAAACAGCAGACTTAAGAAGTGACAGATGTTGTACTATGCACCTTACGGGTTCTCAGGGCGGCCAGAAAAAAGGAAGCACGAACGTAACAAACTAATGGCGTTTCTAATCGATAAAATGTGGACAGGGCTAAGCCTGACGTGGGCAGTGAGAATTTCTTTAAAAGTGGGATAATAAAAATCTTCCTCTCTAGAGCGTACAGGGGGCAGAAGAATAAGAAGTGAAAGGTTGATTGGGACAGCATGTTGTTACACAGACAAGGCGGTAAATTGCTTACAGAAAATGTATTATTAGGGTGAAACAGTATTAATGGCATTGAATTCAGATGAAATCTTGACAAAATAAAAAGATGCTGGTTGTTCTCAACAAAGCTTAAATAATAGAGAGAATTATTTAATATCTGCGGTATATTATCATAACATTTTACAGAGTATTTCTCTCTGACCTTCCCACCTATCCTGAATCGTTTTATTAAGGTAAATGTCCTTTAATCTAGATTGAGGAAAATGTTCACAGAGGGTCGGTTTGTCGTATAAAAAGGCCAGTCCTAGGATGATTACATGTTTCCTGACATACTCTAGCCAAGAGATTTTATTAACGTGGTCCCGGTTCATTCAGTCAGGAGTTTCTGGTTTAGACCCACTGTGCCCCTCTTCCATACTTAAAGCCAAAGGGAAAGAGGGGCAAATTTGATGGCATCAGTAATGAATGGCAAACCAATTTCCTTATGTGCAACGAAATTATTACAAGACGGTGGGACTGACAGCAATCTTTTGATAAATTTGTCCTCAAAGACTTGAAGTGGTTACGTCACTTATTCCCCAAAATCCTGCCCCATATGTTGCAATTGAGCGTGTTTTTGCCCAATAGATTTTTAGCATTTCTACAACTGGCTAGAAGCCCAATTTGTGGGAGAATCTAAAAATTGCTGCGATGCTTTGGGCCATTAGGTTTGCACGACTATCTAGACTCGCCTTTCAATTTTGTTTTACATCAAAAACTATCCCCAAATTATTGAAATGTTTCACCTGTTCAATCTTTTCACCCTCTGAGTAATATCTCATTGTCTTATTTCTGGCCAAACCCATTGCCATGATAAAAGTTTTGGCTTTATTTATGTAGGTCCAAAGTACGCATAAAAACTGTTTATTGTTCGATCAGATTTTGAAGGGCCGTGAGAGACCTAGCTAAAAAGACTGTCGCCTGCGTAAAGGAGGATAGGGAGGGGAGACAACTGGACCTGTGGAGTGTCTTTTGAGCTTTTAATCAAGGCATCATTTAGGTTCCTGTTATATAGAGCAAACAGAAATGGGGTCACAACACATCCTTGTCTGACACCCCTTTCAATTTTAAAGGGTTTAGTGCATTCACCGTGCAAACCAAAGTGCAGTGAGGCGGTGGCATCCCTATACAGCTCTCTTATAAAGGTAATGATGGCGTTGTCTATTCCAATTTCCATCAAAATTGGCCAAAGTTTGTTATGCACCCGTAGTCAAAGGCCTTTGACAGGTCCATGAAAGCCTTAAAAAGAAAGGCATTTTTTACTGTAGTATATTTCCTTGCGATCAGTGACAAATTAAGGCACTGATCAACGGTGCCCCTCCTCTGGCGAAAACCCGTACTGCACTTCCGTAAGGATGTTCTTTTCCTTTGCCCATGCTTCTAGTTTATTTAATAGAAGCCTGCCCATAAGTTTAGCTTTACTATCGAGCAAGGAGATGGGACAATAGTTTGCTGGCATAGAGGCATCCCCTTTTTAGGTCGAGCTGACGTTAGCATTCATGCGAAGCATGAATGCTGTCAGCTCGACAACTAATGTGATCTGTATTTAGGAGAGTGGACACCCAAGTGTTACGAGCTTTTTCAGTCTCGGATTTCACCTCGGGAGCGCGCAGCATTGTCTGCAGTGGCAGTGTCAGTTTCGCTTTTTTATTACTTTCGTTTTTCCCGAGGCTGGCTGAGGCTGGCTTGGAATGAACAGGCTTGCCCCCGCGCATGCGCAGAGTAACTCACAGCCCTTGCTTTTACAGACGCAGGCAGGCAGCCCCCACCCCTCTGCATGCACGCACGCACACACAGGCGAGCGCATGCACACGCAGGCACACACATACAGGCACACAGACACTCGCTCACACACACACACACACCCCCCTCCCCCACAGTCACACACACGCACGCACACACACATACATACAAAGCCCGCCCGCACTCGCGCGCGCACATGCTTGCCCCCCTCGCCGCTCCCCCGTTCGGCAACGCACTCACCGGCTTCCTTCGTGCGGCGGCTCTCCTCAGCTGCAGGGCCCGGCAGCAGGACTCTTCTTCCCTCCTTCGGCACCGGGGCGCAGGGTAGGCTCCTGCCTGCTCCGGTGCTCCAAACACGGCGGCTCCGTCCAATCGCGCTCTTCCGTGAGAGGCGGGGTAGGCCCCGCCCCCCTACTTCCTGTTTCCTGTTGTCGCGCCGGCCTGCCTGACTTCCTGGTCGCAGGCCGGCAGAGTGACGGCGGTGATTGCGGTATGTATTTAGTTAGTTATTTATGCATTTTTATATAGCGCGGACTTTACCCGAAGGCGGTATTTATTTATTTATTTTTTTGGGACGCTGCGTGCTGTCCCGCACCACCTCCTGCTGCATTTCCTGCTAGTCGGCGCCCGTTGCCATTGACAATTCTTTTGCATGTCCTATGTGAAAGCTGCAGTATTTGTCTTTGGTCAGTATTTGACACTTACTGAACACTGTTTTTACGTCAAGAATCCACTTGATAACATTGCACACGTGTTTTGTATTTTAAATTTGCTCCTCGCAAACAGCATGCACGCATTTAAAACTAGTTCTTTATGTTTTTCCTTCTGTATTTCTTGCTCTCGTTTTCTCGCTCCCTCCTACAAACTTAAGTATCAGCCCTTGCACTGAGTTCTTCCTTTCTCCACCTCCCTCTGTGCCCCACCAGGTCATTATTTACCACAATGCAATATACTTTTTCATCGCAGTTTCAAAACTTTTTAGCTCTTGCTCCTAATGCAGCTGTCGAGTGACCTTTTGTAGTCAACGTAAAAAACAGATTTCATAACAACTGTTGAAAGGGGCTTAGGCGTCACCCACATACATGTTGGTTGCCTTCAGTAGCAGGACATTGTTGCTTATGGTCTCAAGCCAGTGATCTTGGCTGTGTGCCGGATCTGTTTATGTAAAGTTATGTTAAAGGCAGTAGGCCTGAGATATTTGTTGTGAAAATGTTTGTTTTTTCCCAAGATTTTCATACGCGTAAATTCTTGCGGCCTAGTGGACGTTGGTAAACCACTGTCATTCTGGTTCTGTACAGTAAGCAAAGCAGCATTGCACACGTGTTTTGTATTTTAAATTTGCTTTCTCTAGCTGCATTCCTCGCAAACAGCATGCACGCATTTAAAACTAGTTCTTTATGTTTTTCCTTCTGTATTTCTTGCTCTCGTTTTCTCGCTCCCTCCTACAAACTTAAGTATCGGCCCTTGCACTGAGTTCTTCCTTTCTCCACCTCCCTTTGTGCCCCACCAGGTCATTATTTACCATATTGCAATATACTTTTTCATCGCAGTTTCAAAACTTTTTAGCTCTTGCTCCTAATGCAGCTGTCGAGTGACCTTTTGTAGTCAACGTAAAAAACAGATTTCATAACAACTGTTGAAAGGGGCTTAGGCGTCACCCACATACATGTTGGTTGCCTTGAGTAGCAGGACATTGTTGCTTATGGTCTCAAGCCAGTGATCTTGGCTGTGTGCCGGATCTGTTTATGTAAAGTTATGTTAAAGGCAGTAGGCCTGAGATATTTGTTGTGAAAATGTTTGTTTTTTCCCAAGATTTTCATACGCGTAAATTCTTGTGGCCTAGTGGACGTTGGTAAACCACTGTCATTCTGGTTCTGTACAGTAAGCAAAGCAGGTTAAGGTGCAAACTTTTCGATTTTCAAGGGGAGAGGATGTAGCCTTATGGTTAGAGCAATGCAATAGGTCTTGCATTATTAAAGTTTGAGCTAATGGCATTGTAAATGACAATGCCTTTTATTCATTTGCATTGGTGCGTAAACAAGCACTTTGTACTTCTAGTCCATGCTTATGAGAAGCAAGGCTGGCAGTCTCTTTTACTGCCAGCCTTGCTCATCTTAAGGAAGGACTATATGTTCAAAGTGCGTGTTTATGCACCGATTGCAGGTTTTAAAAACAAATTATTTATTTATTTATTATTTATTTAAAATATTTATAAAGCGCGACTGTCACCTGGCAGGTATCCTGGCGCTGGTAGCTACTCTTGTGGTTTATTGACGGGGGTGAACCGGAACTGGCCGGTTTTTATAGGGACAGGGGAAAGAGCCATGTTTTGATACGTTTCCTGAATGGGAGGAGATGAGGGATATGGCGAATGTCGACAGGTAGACTGTTCCATAGCTTGGCTGCAGCTACTCTGAACGATCTTCCTCCCATCCTGGCCTTCTTACATCTGGGCACTCTCGCGAGGCAGGCAGTTGTGGATCTGAGTGTTCTGGTGGGGGTATACCAGGAGAACAGACGTTGAAGAGGTCTGGGTCCTATTCCATGTAGTGCCTTGAAGACCAGGCAAAGGGCCTTGAATAAAAGGCATTGTCATTTACAATGCCAATAGCTCAAACTTTAATAATGCGAGACCTATTGCATTGTAAATGCTTGTTTATAAATTGGATTTATGACAGAGTTTTTCCAAGATGGAGGGGGATCTGTCTTGGCTGTCGCATTAAATGCCACGGTTAAACGAGGGGACCAAAAGGGAATATCAGCCAGAAAGATATCCAAGGGAACCCCATCCGGCCCAGGAGCCTTCCTCAAGGAAGATTGTAGCAGTGCCAATTCGACTTTCTCTGGCTCAAAAGAAAAGCAATTAGAGGCCTCTGTACGCGGGGAACATCAACACTAACAAGGTCCCCCCCTCTTCTTAAAAAATTCTTGAAATTATCTAACCCAGAAGTCTTCATCAATATGGACCTTGAGGGAGGGTCCATCGTTATCTTTCAGAAAAGGTGCATTAATAACCTTCCAGAAGGTGGTGCGGTCTCGGAGGGCTGAGGCTTGTTATCCCAGGCCTCTGATTTAAGGTTCCTCAACCTACTATCCCTAGTTAATTTGTATATTTTCCTTAAAGTGCGAACCTCCTCTTGGTTTCTAGGAGGGGTTTGGAGGGCCTTGCGTAAGTTTGCAGAGGCGAGGGAACAATTCTTATTAAACCACCTATATGGTGCACTATCTCTAGCTGGTAACGAACAAAAAAGCTGTGATTTAAAGTAAAGCAGTAATTTACAAAATTCTTCAGTTACCAGCGCTTGATTTGAGAAAGGGTCCAAGCAGGTGTTTATATCCTCCGGGTTGGACGCTATAAAATTTGAGAAGAGACTAGCTGCATCGACCTTGTCCCCTTTTAGTATAAAGCCATTATTTCAAGCTAGATCGGTTTAGGGATTATAGATTTGTTACGGATTTTAGAATCCTGCCACGTAATAGCACATGGAAGCATGGAATGGTCATTAAATTCGGTAAAATAGGGCTATGACTCAGAGGAAATAATAAAGTCCAACATAGATATTGGGCTCTATAAAAAGTAGGGGAAAAGTTGCCCTTGTAAGTTAGTTGCCACTTGATTAGGATACTATTTAGCACGTTGCCCTGTGCATCGTGATGAAGGTGAATGGCGACATCTCTGCGATCTATGATCCCACATAGATCCATTGGATCGTGGGTGCATATTTTGGTATTAAAATCACCTAGCCAAAATAATAGAGAAGGGTTTAGGGTGGTACTCCACAAGGTTAATATGTTATCTAAGAGTAGAGGTACAGCTTCAGGGTTTTGGAAAATATTATTATAATAGTTCACAAGGAATAAGACCCACTTTGTGTTGCCTTTAATCACCGATGTGAAAATAGGGAGAAGTAGTTAGGAAGCGCAAAACATTAAGGGCTGCTGTGTTGGAAATCAGTGTAAGTACACAACCCCTATGCCTGCCCCCGGACGAGGGCAAGGCTGCAGAATTAAATGAACGAAACCCATTAATAAAAATTGGTGCAATCTTCCAGGTTTCTTACATGCAAATGATCTGAAAGTTGGTCAAGACGGTAAGCCAGTCCTCATTATTTCGCTTACTTTTAAAACTGGCAATGTTCCAAGTCAGAATGGGGTAAAGTAATTCATGTACACCCAAGGTGTGGTTCTTAATGGCCATAAAGGAAGGAACTAGGTTCGAGCAACTCAGGAGGGAAGAGTCCCCCCAAAGAGGCTGTGTGTCATAATCAACCTCAGCCCCTGCTGTCATAGATCGAGGGAAATCTGGGGACTCTGGTGGATGGCCATCTGTCAATTGCAGGAGTCTAATCCGAAAAGAGGAGCGAACCTGTTGAATGTGCACAGGTAGGTGTGATTACTATGTGAATGCTTAGTAGCATTGGTCGATGGACCTGATACTACATCTGGTGCCCTGTCACGGTGAATGCTCGGTTAAGTGTGGTTGATAGGTGGTAGGTGGTAGGCTAATAGGATGGTGTGAAGAACCTGATTTTTTTGCAAAACATTTTTATTGAGATGAAAGCTCAGACAGATATTACATCAGAATCACTGATCAAGCGTAAGCATCAGCCTATCACGAGACAAGTGCTCGGTTAAATTCCATAATCAGCAGTAAAACTGTACACACATAGCTCTTGTACTCTGGGCCACTAACATGGCAGTGCAACCAATTGCAAATTATAGAACTAAAACCCCTGTAAGACCCCCCTAGCCCCCCCCAACATCTACTTATTACTCCAACTATAGTCCCCCCCTTCCCTCTCCCCCCCTTCATTCAACACATCCCACCCCCCTCCCCCCCAGGCGTGTCGTGGTGCAGCCCCATTGGGCTGTAAAGGTGTGGACATCCCCGCTCTTATCTCGCATCCAGGCCAGTGGATAACGTGGTATGTGTCGTCTGACTGCCCAGTGCGGGGCATCAGTGCGCAACCGGATAATGCAAGGCAACTTGCTTTCATCTTGGCCTTCTATGGCGGCTGTGTATAGGGGTCCCTCCATCCTCGTCTGTGGGGAGTGTGAGTTCCATGACTAATCTCTCCCAGGCTCTCGCCCTCTCTAATGCCTGTTCATTACCTGTTCTATGCGCCATTTGTAGTCGGACCTCCCCTTCTCATCGAGCCCACTTACTAAATTTATGCTTCCATTTATCCACACTGGGACCTTTGTTCGCTTTCCACTGCAAGGTTATGGTTCTTTTAGCTAAGAGGAACCCCAGGTCAATAAATTTACTAGTGATTTTGTTTTTTGAGGTGTGAGAAAACCAATGAAGGATGCAATGCGCCATGGTCGGTTGTATATCCCTCTCAGTAGCCTCCCTCAACAGTGCCGTCACCCCTTGCCAAAAGGTGCACATCTGGGACAGGCCGCGGACTGGGCTTGAAAGTATTTATGTAAACGGGCTGGTGTTAGGTATACCCTATGTAGAATGTGAAAATGCACCAACTGGAACCGCGCATTTCGCGTGCCCTTCGAGGCTCTCTCCACTATCCCACTCCATGCCGGATCTGGTATTTCCATTTCTATGTCCGCTTCCCATTTGGTCTTCAAAGCTCCCAGTGGTGTTAGAGCTTCGTGGGTCATGCGCTTGTACAAGCAAGAGACTGCTTTGATTGTGCCCACTACATATTGGCAACCCATAGATGTAGATGGTTCCGTCAATCCCGACTTCCTGTGTTTGTGAATCGCTGATGTGAGCGCAGCATGGACCAGAAAGTCTCCCCCTGGTAGTTCAAAACGGGCCTTGAGGACATCAAAAGGCAGAAGATTGCCTTCCTCATATAGGTCCCCTATGGTCGCTAAACCCTGTTGTTCCCAGGTCTCCAACCTCCGCCATGGTTCCTCCGTGCGGCAGTGCCTTGCATATTTTTAAAGGGAGATCGGGCGCATAAGGGACCGCTATACCCCCTCTTCTTAGATACCTGTTCCAACATTTACGAGCTGTGGCAAACTCCTGAGTGGGCTGCATGTCTCCGATCGGGAGCCGCAGAACTATGCGAGACAACACAAGCAAGGGGCCCGTCGGCACACCTGCCTCTCCTTCTACCCTAGTGGCGCTCGCTACCCATTGCGTGAGCCATTGAAGCTGGGCAGCTAAGTAGTAAGTCTCGTAGTCAGGGACCGCCAGTTCCCCCTCCGCTCGTGGTCTCATGAGTGTTCCGAGCACCACCCTACGCCTGCCCAATCCCCACAGAAAGGAACCGATCAGCACCCGTAGACTCTGAAAGTGGCTCGCCGGTATCCAGATCGGAAGGGTCCTAAAGAAGTAGAGTAAGCGCGGTAGGATCACCATTTTGAGTAGAGCCACTCGGCCCGCTACAGATAAAGGGAGGGTGTTCCAGAACTCAAAGTTAGCTTTAGCACCCCTGATCGCCTTCCCTACATTTCCGTCCAGGATATCTCCCCGTTCGTGATAAATCACCATACCCAAGTAGAGGAGACGCCTCTCTTCCCAAGACACCCTCTCTGTAGTCCGCGGGCACTCTCTACCGCCACGACTCGGAAATAGGCACGACTTCGTCCAGTTGACTTTTAACCCTGCTACCACACTTAGGGCTCGCAGCAGAGATTTTGCTCCCTGCAGGGATTCCACTGTATCTGCCAAAAACATTAATAGGTCATCCGCATAGAGTGCGATATGGTGGACCTGCCCATAAACGTCTAATCCCTGATATGCTTGCCCCAATCGAGCGTGCGCCGCAAGGGGTTCCATCGCCACAGCGAACAAAAATGGGGAGCGGGGGCAGCCCTGGCGTGTGCCCCTTCCCACTTTACATGCCTCGGAGATCATCCCTCCTGTTCGAACTCTTGCTGTGGCATCTTTGTACAGTAAAGCCGTCCAGCTCACAAAATCCGGCGCCAACCCCATCTGACGCATAACATGGAAGAGGTAGTGCCACTCCAAACTATTGAATACTTTTTCGATGTCAACAGCAAACACCGCTGCGGTATCCACCTCATAAGTGTCGGCCTCCAGAATATGTAGAAGCTGTCGTATATTAAGCACTGTGTTGCGGGCGGGGATGAACCCAGACTGATCGGCATGTATCAGTGTGGACATGTGAGGAAGCAGCCGAGTCACCAGAATATCTCTCAGGATTTTGTAATCCAGGTTTAGCATAGATAAAGGGCGATACGCCGTTGTATCCCAGGGTTGCTTGTCCGGTTTCAGTAACTGGATAATGATCGCTTCCCTGGTGGACTCTGGTAATCTACCCAACTTTTTGGCTACGTTGTAGAGCCACGCCAGACGAGGTGCAAAGAGGTCGATATAAGTGAGGTAGAATTCCACCGGAAAGCCATCCGATCCCGGCGTTTTATTTGTTGCCTTACTTTTAATGTCTACTCGCACTTCCCTCACCTCGATGTTCCTACCCAATTGTTTCGCATCATCATCCCCCAATTCCAGCAAATCCAGACCCCCCGTAAAGTTCTGTAAGTTTTCCTCTGATGGAAGCACCCTGCTACGATAAAGCTCCGTGTAGTAGTCAAAAAACAGCTCATTTATCCCTTGTTGGTCAAAGTCGGCCGCTTCTACCCGATCCCTCAACTCTAGTATGACTGACCTGCGCCGAGCGGGATTAGCTAGCCAGGCCAAAAGGGCTCCCGATTTATCCCGCTCTGAGTGCGCCCGTACGACATAGGCTTTGTAATCAAAACATCGTAAGCCTTCCACAGTTGCTGCGACTGCCTCTCTGGCTGTCAATAATTCATCTTGATTATCTGGCCGTTCTGGGCGCTCTATCTCCAAGGCATGCAATCGCTCATCATCCCGTTGGATGTCTTGCAATAGCGTCTTCCTGGCCCCAGATACCGCTGAAATACATCTCCCGTGCACCACTGTTTTATAGGCGTCCCATTCAGTAGCTACCAACCCCGTAGTCCCTGTATTAAGTAGAAAATAGTCTTCAATGGCCGTGGCTATGGTGATTCGGAAGACCTGATCCTCAAGTGCTTCTGGGCGCAATCTCCAGGTAGGGATTCTGGGGCACGGCCGCGACCACTGTAACTGGGCCATCAGTGGGTTATGGTCAGAAATAGTGCGAGTGAGATATTCGCTATTACTAATTTCTCCATGCACATCAGGGGAGCATAGAAATGCCTCTAGGCGGACATGTAATTCGTGGAGGGCGGAGAAAAAGCAGTAATCCCTATCCAATGAGTGCTGAACCCTCCAAGTGTCAATTAACCCCCAAGTCTGCTGCCAGGTAGAGCGTGTCACTGCCAGTTTACCCGCTGGTGCATTCGGCAAGGGGGGGTGTGAGCGGTCAAGGTCAATGTCTGTAACACAATTAAAATCGCCCCCAAATAATAGAGGCCCTACTAAGACTGATGCCAAATTGTGGGACAGTAAGGAGAAGAAGGCTGGTTGGTCCACATTCGGCGCATATAAACCTCCCAGTGTTAAATCTATACCATCCAGTTTCCCCTGGAGCACCACATACCTGCCCTCTGGGTCAACCAATTGTGATGTGCACTGAAAGGGAACCCCAGCTCATACCCAAATTAAGACCCCCCCCTCGCATATGCAGAGTATGTAGTGTAGTAAACTTGACCCCTCCAGCGGCGTTGGAGAGCCTTCCCTTCCTTTGCAGTGAGGTGGGTCTCCTGGAGGAAGGCAATTTGTATACCTCTACGTGTCAAGAAAGAGTGTATCTTGTGTCGCCTATGCATAGTATGCATACCCCTTATATTCCATGTGAGACGTGTGTAACCTAATGCGGGTCCCATTGCCGACATTGATCTAGATAATGTTCCATCCCATCTTCCCCACCGACACGCCCAGGTCCCCTGAACCCACCTCCAGAAATAGAACGATTCAAACAACCCCAACTCCCCCTCCTCAGGACAGGCATCCAACACGGCATCCCCATCCAAACAAAGAAAATGCACATAGAAAGTCCAATCAGTTCAGGCTGCCTGGAACACCGAATCAAGAATCTCAGAACTCCCCCCCCAGCCCCCTCCCCACTCCCATGGGAACATCTCTCCACCCCGGTCCCCCCCAACAATTCCACAGCGCGCTCAGTCGGCCCAGCCCCCACCAGGCTCTAAATCCCAAGGTCCAGCAAGCAACCCCAATACCTCACAAAGGCAGACGGATCGTGCATAATGTTCGGTCAGCCAAACACCCCATCTGCTGTTTGTGGAGTGACCCCTGGTAATTCAGTCTCCGAGAGCCTGTGGGCGGTGCTGGAACTGGGGCTCTGTTCTCCACTGCCCGTGCGCTCCGAAGTGTTGCTGGTTGGACTGAGGGCTCCCTGGCTGATGGTTGCCACAGCCAAAACCGCCTTGTCGCATTCTTAGCTCCAATCCGCGGGAGAGCTTGGTCGTTGCGTCGGCAATGTGGTAGGAGAGCGATGCCGAGGCGAGGTCGCAGCTGGTGAACGCTCACCAGTCTCACCACAGGCTTCTAGCCAGTCCCAGGCGGCTTGAGGCGTGATGAAAAAGTGCGACGTCCCGTCAGCAGTGACCCGCAATCGGGCCGGGAACAGCATTGCGTAAGAAAGATGCAGAGCCCTCAATTTCCGCTTCACTGCCAAAAAGGAAGCTCTCTGGCGCTGCACGTTCCTGGTGCAATCCAGGAAGATCATTATTTTACTGTTGCCAATTCTCAAATTCTGCAACTCCCTGGCTTTCTGCAGGATGTAGTCGCGGTCTCAGTAGTGTAAAAGCCTCACCACCATCGGGCGCGGCTGGGCCCCTGACTTTGGCGGTCGTGTCGGAACCCTGTGCGCCTGCTCCAGCGCGTAGAAGGGAGAGACACCCTCAGGCGCCACCTCCGCTTTTATCCACGTCTCCAAGAACTGAACGGTGTCGGATCCTTCCTCTCGCTCCTGGATTCCCACTATACGGAGGTTATTGCGCCTGGAGCGCCCTTCGCTGTCCTCTGCCCGCATCTCCAGCACGCGGAGCTTCTGCACCACCTCATTCAACTCTGATGGCAAGGTATCAACGGTGTCTGGAATATCTTTCATGGTCATCTCATGAGTCGCCACTCGCTCCCTAAGTTTCCAGTGGTCATCTTTCAGTAGGGACAGGTCAGATCCGATGGAGTCCATTCGTTTCTCCAAGGCCTCTCTCGCGGCCATGATGGCCTGCATGATCTCGCCCAAAGAAGGGTCGCGTGGGAGCTCTATTCCCCGGCGCAGATTCCTCGTTGTCCGCGGCGTGACCCGGGTCATCCAGCCGCAACGCTTCAAAACCTTTCTTCTTGGACACCCTGCCCATCGTGGGTGGAGTAGTGCATGTCCAGCTTCTCAGCGCCTCTCCACTCACCGCGTCGCAGGGCCTCTTAACCAACCCGGTCAAGTCGGTATAATCACCATTTGCAGAGTCTCTTGTGTAACAGTCAGCGCTTGTAGTGCCGTAGCCCCCGTCCAACAGTGAGGCTCCTATGCCTGGTGACCCGTAGAACCAGCGCTCCGCACTTCCTTGGAGTACCTGGGGCCCCACGCTGAGCGGTAGGCTCAGCCGCTCGGGGACCTGACTCGCTCCATCAAGGCAAAGGAGCCTCCCCAGTCCAGCACCTCTAATCGCCTCTCTCCTCCTCAGCTCTAGGGGGGTAGTAGTGGGCCCTCAATAAAGCTCGCAGTTAGTAGAGAGGCGCCAGCGTCGACGGCCATCTCCCGCCCTCCCTCAGTGTCAAGCGGAGCACCCCTGCTTTCGTAAAACTGCTGAATTATATCTCCTCTGTGCAACCACGCTGTCTCCTAAGCACCGTTGTGATGGGCCTAGAGGTACATCATGGGTGCCGCCATTTTGAAGTCGGGCAACACTCGGCCTGGCCGCCCGTGGGGACTCGCCTGTCAATGCTGCCTGCCCCCCACTTTGCAGGTGTGTGTGGGCAAGGGACCAGTGCCTACCGCTCACTGAGCTGGTCTCCAAAAGTTGTCCCTGGACAAAGGGGGAGCCTCGGTCAGGCGCTCCTCTCTCGAGCTCCGGACGCCATTTTGAGAAGGAGAGGCTCAGGCTGCACCGAGCGCGGCGGCTAGTGTTCCCACGCCACGTGGGGGTCCTGAAGCCGCACTTTTCTCCCGCCAGATAGGTCGCAAGGCTTTTTGGAGCGCATTCCGCGGTTGGGGAACCGTAATCAAGTCAGGATAATTACGGGAGCAGGGCGGCTGGGGAGGAGCTTCGAAGTCCGCTGCCGCCTATATCGGCATCCAAGCCACGCAACCCATGGTGTAAAGAACCTGATGCCACATCTGGTGCCCTATCATGGTGAGTGGGCTGACTTTTATAAAAAAAAAGAAACCAAGGGAGACCAGGAATATCCTGGTCCCTGATTTAGGTGCCAGTTGGGGCTGAGAAATTAGATCACTAACAAAGTAAGGACAGTCAAAATTTATAACACAATCACCCTCGTATACCTTGGGAGAGGGAGCAGCCCGCGGGGTTCTCCGTGCTATTAATAAGTGGTTCCAGATTAGGTGTCTTGGCGTCGTATAATTGCATAACCAATGAAGCATTTTGGCCAAAAGCTGGATAGTGGATTCTCTCTGATGGAGTCTAAGTGCTGAGACATTGACCAGCACGAGGGCAAGAGGACAGGTCGCAGGAGGTAGGTTAAGACTTTGGTACTTGGTCTCCCTATGATTTAGCTTAAGAGAGATGTTCGGGTAGATATGCGATGCATCTCTGAAGCCCTTCCCCTGCTTGTTTGGAACTACTATATTATTGCGAGTCATCTGAGTCGATTGGGTTAGGGGATCTGGGGCTCTTTGCAACAAGTTGCCCAGGGGGGACCAAACTTATCCGCCTCAACAGTGCTACCCAGCTGGAGGTGGGAAGACCCTGCGATGGGGACATTGGAGGTACTAAGAGGGATGTGTTTGTTGCATACGTTTGAGTGAAAAGGAGGACAGTTGGAGTCTAAAATCTCTTGGAGTTTCAGTTCGATGTTATCCAGGCGTAACTGGATTGGATTTAACAATGCTGATAATTTGGCACAAATGGCGTCAATGAGAGACTGTGTTTGCAGTACACCATTATTAGCCCCCTCATTCTCAATACATGATTGTAGAGGTGTTGATTTCCTTGATTTCTTAAAATTAGATGAAGGAGGTTCCTTGTGAGGTACATTCTTCCTCTTGCCACGTGTGGTTAGTGTGGGGGGTCTGCTTCGCTGCGCTGAGGTGAACGAGGGGCAAGGGAGTATCAATTGAGTGAGATGATACGTATGGGAGCAACCTGCAGCGTTCACCGTTACCCTGACTAATAGGTAAACCGTTGGGCGCATGCGGTGTAACTAGGAGCGGATCTTTAGACCCGCTATGGGCTCCCCAACAGAGAGTTTACGCTCAAAGCGGTCTCCTTCGAAATGGCGAACGCTTTAGAGAGAAACGAGTAAATTGTAGATATAGACAACCCCGATGTAGATGAAATAAGAGCCTTCGTCATACCAATCGTTGACCAGGTTTCGGGCGACTCAAAGCAGACCAGAAATCTAAATTAAGGGGGGTGGCCCAGCCCAGCCTCCTACGGGCTCCGACGGGCGTGGATGGGTCTGGCCTTGGCCAGGGCGCGTCCCCGCGTGTGTCCGCAGCATGCTTTTAAGTGCGTCAATCAGGAAGCAGGAAATTATGGCAGGGAGAGCTGAGAGTTGGAGTCCTCCCCCCAGCAGTGCTCAAATGAGATGCATGCCTCTCCCCGCTTCAGGCAACAGACTACCACCTTTTGCTGTAGATTATTATTGGTTCCTGATTTGTCCTTGCTCCTCCTGCGTGGCATCTACAGCTCAATTCTTGCTGAGTTTTCCAGGTGGTACCCCTTAGCAAAGGCACTCAGTGGAGATGGTTTTGGCCCTGGGCAGTTTCCTTTCTTATCTTTTCTGTGCCTATCCCGCCTGTGTTGATGGCTTATTGCAGCTGGTCGGGCCAATGTCATCCGGTATTATCCTTCTCAGCCTCTAGTCTTCCTCTCCAGCTACATGGTCGATACATCATCACATTCCATTCACATTAAATAGACTTTGATAAGGAATTTTGGTGACATTTGTTGGCCTTAAATAGATTTGATTTAGGTCTTCAAAATGGCAGAGTTAACTAAGATATTGAAGAGATATTTGATCTTCACAGCACAAAGAGCATCTCATTGACCCTAGGTTCACCCAAATACCATTCTGGTGGAACAATAAATAAATCAGGTACCAAGCAGGTCTTACCATTGCTCATCTGGTTGGGTTATCTGAATGCATCGACTTGTATAGGGGCTGAGTTATTACAAGAGTATGCAATAAACCTACTTTATCAGGCTATGCCTTTATGCCCTTACAATCTATGATTTGATCATCTGAGTTCGTAGTTTTCTGTAGTTTGGTATACTTAGCCTTAATAACTTTTTTGGTGAATAGAGTTTGAGCACTTTGCTTTGTTGCCTGAAGTAGCATATTGGTGTTAGTATTGCACTTCATATTGGTAGGGTTAACTTAGGTGTCTCTTATATCTTCCTTCCTTTACATGTGCAAGACTATCATACATACAACCCAAACGCACAATGTGCATGCAATATTTTCTGCTTAAGTTCAATGTTGTCAGTCTCTTGCAAGAAAAAAATTCTCATTGCCTTTGATGATGATTGTTCTTTTGATGCAGACATAGATTGATAATCGAAGTGACGAAAATTAGCATTCAGTAAATAAAGCAGACGTGTATTTCCGCCCGCAATTTTCGATGAAATGGATCATAAAATATAAATTACCCAATTTGGCAGTCTATAGCGCAGTACAGAGAAAACATTCAAGGCTTCGGTGTTGCTAAAGTTAAAGAAATCATAAGCTAATGGCATTTGTCTCCTGGAAAGACTGAAAGCTGTACACACAGCATTCTCATTATATTCCTGGATGTAGAGAGCAGAGCCATCATTTAGAAGTCTGCCTTTCTGTTTAATTGTTTTTAAAATATAAATATTTTTCTCAAGAAAAGAGAAGCGATGTCTGCAAATCAATTCAGCATAAAAAGATTCCCGAAGGAATAACACAAGGATGAGAGAATGCACTTCAAGAAAAAGTCTAAAAATCAATGAAAGCCATCATGTTTATGTGTTCCTTTTATAATTATTAGTTGGAGTGAATCACTTAGGAAGGTTCGGGATAACTATAGTATGAGTGGAAATGTTCATGTGCCATTATGGATCACTATAGCAATTGACACCAATAACATATCTACACCACTGCCATATGAACTAACAAGATGTGCTTTTCTATGTCTCTCTCACCATATCACATGGATTTTCAAGGGCATATTTTCAGTATTTTTCTATACAATTTTGACAAACCAGAAAAGACTGCATTTGAACTTCTCCAACTTTCAATAGAATTTCTTGCTTGAGTCTAAAGACAAAGCCTGCAGATATTGAAATTCTAGAAGGTGCACTGTTAAAACACTAAGGATTCCGTTCATTTCCTACTCTTGTTCTTGACTCCAATACTCACATTTGATAAGTTTGACTACTTCCAAATGGGAGCTGTTGGTCACCATGGTGCCGTTCACCTGCAAAGAAAATAGGTACACTTAATATACTTCAACGAGAGGGCTGAAATATAAACAGGCTGAAGAAATGGTCTGAGAGTGCGTGAACGTATGATGAAATACAAATTCTAGTACTCAACAAAGTACGTGTTGGACACAATAAACTTATGTAGTCAGGTGTTAATGAAAGGTAAAAACATGGCAAGCTAACTGCGTACACTGAAGCTTTAATTACAACTAATACTATGGACTGGGTTTCCAGAACTACATTTGTTATGGGCAACAGTTTAGTTCACTGGATAATTATACATGTCTCCTCACAGACATAGAAAGAAAGTTAAAAGGCAGAATGACTGACACAAAATAGACTAAGCGATTGACATACAGTATTAACAGACAGAGTGACAGTGAGAGAGACACAGAAAAGGTCAAAGATGCTATTGAGGATAGAGCAAGAACCTGGCAAATGTGAACACATGAGACTGATGAAGATTTTTACACGGGAGACTGTTAAAGAAGAGTTTTATTCGTGAAAGAGTAGGAGTGTGGGCACAGAAATATGGAAAGAAGGGAAAAAAACATAAAAACAAATCGTATGAAGCGAGAAGCAATGCAAATCTAATAGGTTTGGTCTGAGCAAGCTTGTGCGTGGGTTATTTATTTATTTAGTTATTTCAAGCCTATTTCGTAAAATGAAAAGTTGCACTCACCTGTTGCTGGAAGCCATGTGCTTTCAATAAAAATTTTAAATTAACAATTGCATACAAATGTTATACAACTGTACAAGTGCTGGTTTGTATACTTAGAGCAAGTATATAAACTATTTGAATGGGCTTCACAAGAAAACAGGATTCTTATTAGTTCAAAGTAAAGGTACTATTGCCTTAGAATTATTGCAATATTAAAATACAGCTTAACCACAGAAGAATATCTAAAAAAATATATAAAATAAAGAATGGAAAAACACGTTGGAAGATAAAGTGCTGGCCTGCCAGTCATGCCACTGAATTTCACAGATCTTTAAGCAGCTGTGCACGTGGTCAGGCAAAATACCATCACTCACAGTGAAAAAGAACCAATGGCTGGAGTGTATTGACCCCTTTCCACAAGCAGTAGGTTGTGATGGGCGGAAAGAAAATGTGACTGCCTTTTGAACAAATGGATAAACAGGCTGAACCACAGCCACTCTCCATACAGATTTGCATATTCATTTTTACTGGTTTTCTCATTTTCTTTGATATGAGGCTGGAATTTCTTAAAGGAGACCAGGCCTAAAAATCAATAACCGATACGTTAGGGGTAATGCACAAATGAAATAGGTGGAAATATTTGGTGCTAAATTAGGAGCGCAGCCACAAAGAATTAACTGATCTAAATAAAGTATTTAACAACACTGTGGGTAAATACAACCGGCTTTTAGAGCTAAAAATGGAACCGGTTCTGAAACTTACCTTCACTATCCGGTCTCCTTCCTGTACCCCGGCCCGCATAGCAGCTCCTCCTACAACAAACAAATAGGCATTACAACAGGAAATTAAAAAAATATTACCTTCTACCTCCACTCCGATGAGAAGCTAATGGGGACGTCAATGCACAAACATAACACCAGTGAACAAATCGAAAAATCAGCCCTTTGAGAGAGGTAGATAAGAGGCTTTCTGAAACCAACAACCACTGAGGCAACCTAATGTGCTCCCTTACTCATCTTTATATCCACCAATGACTGAAAAAAGTTCTTAAAGGGAATTTTAACAAACAAAAATGGTGAAGATTTAACCAAAATGTAAAAAAATGACTATCAAGGAAAGTGTCAGAACTCAGTAACTATAAAAATTGATTATACCTCATAAAATGAGGGGGATTTAAGGAAGGTGCACACGCAAGGGAAGAATTGCCTACGCATGCATTTCACCCTTGAGGGTAAGAGACGGCTTGTGGCCAAGTTAACAAAAACCTTCACAAATTGAAACCCAGTGAAATAAGCTACCGGAAAAATGCCTCAGAGGAGTTTAAAAAAACGTACAAAAGTTGTTTAAATTATTCACGACACAGAAGGTGGAAAATTAGCAAGACTCGATGGAACATGCGTCCACGGCAATCTATTTACCAAAGCTGGAAAAAGAATGCTCTTTAAGAGAGAGAAATCGAATGATTTGCCTCCAAATTAGTGTTTTGTTGCCCCATGTCATGCAACATCCCTCTTGCCAGCTGATAATAAAAACTTCATGATTATCGATCAGAAGAAGAAATTGACAAATTGACCAACTGTAAATGGATTCTTTTTTTAAAAACATTTCTTTAAATAAAAAAAAGCCTATTCAAAAGTCAAGTCCCAGAGCAGCATTGGGCATTAAAAAAGCGTACCATGATTTTCAACCTAAAAAAGGCAACTGAGCTGTTTCGAAAACCTAGTTTACAAAACAATGTCTGTAAAATGCTAAAATAGACCGTTAGATTATTTTTTTCAAATATGTATAGTTTATAGAGTATGAAAGAATATGTACTTTTAGAAATAGATTTTATGTAGGATTATGGACTATTACAAAAGATCCTTCACCATTCTCGCCTTTTTCCTTTCACTTGTGAAAGGAAAGAGATCATGTATAAAATGAAGCTTCACTGATATTACACATTAGCCAAGTTACATGAATAAATTAGAAAGGTGCTCCAAAGGTTGCGATTGAGAAGAAATGCAAACCTGTGTGTTCTGGAGCTTTCCAAAATGGCTGAGTTTCCGCCAGAAGGCACTTATAGTGTCAAAACAGGCTACTGCAGTGCACTAGGGACAGACCATGGTAATCAGGTACATAAACTGCTGCTTAAGATATGGAAATGGAATAGAAAAGCTGATGGTCCATCCAGAGGAGATGGGAGTCTGAATGCGGGCTAAATATTGTTTTTTGGGCCAAGAAACGTCAGAAACTCGCCAGGCCTTGGGTTCCTGAAAGTTTTAAAATTAATTTCCAATGAACATCAAAATTGGCCTGACGTAGGGAGCCAGGTGAAAGAGAGTAGCTACCAAGACCAATCACCCCAAACAAGAGAGAAAAGAGTTTAACGTTACTGGAATTAATCACGTCAGACTTCAACATTATTTTTTTTTTGTTTGTTTTATAATAGCGCTAGCTAGACCCGGAGGTATTAGAGCGCTTTACATGTTATGTGATAACATTAAAAGAGGTACAGGAGGGGATTCATAAGAGTCCTAGTTGAACAATACAGCATTAAGTGGTCATAAAGTCACACAAGCATAAAAAGAAGTATAAGATAGACAATTCCACATATCTTGGTTTGACTAAAGAGGCACTGGAATTCACTGATGCCCTGTGCAAGTACACATTTAAGCTGCTAAACTTAATTTATATTTTTAGCATGTTTTAGATTTGTTCATAATTATGATCATTGTATGTATGGGTCGTTGCCCCCTGTGTTGGAATTGAACGCAAGGCCACGGTGTCCGAGTATGTACGCACATGGATCATTTTTATAACATGTTTTTGTAATGCACATGCACTTTAATGGTCTTCTGACCGCAATAAAGTCTTTTTGAATTGAATATATTTTTATTATTTTCTTAAAAATTAGCAAGTTGAGCAACTGATGTGTAAGAACAAATCCCACGCTAAAACAACATTGATGAAACCTACAAGAACAACTACTAGAAGGATGCATGTGGAGATTATGATTAAGTGGCAGCGGTCGGCACGTAGTGTGGTCTGTTAATGGACTTTTAGATTGAGGACATTATTGAATATGTATAGGTCTTTCTGCTTGGTGTGTATGGTCTGTAAGTTGCCATGTAGGTACTACAAACCAGTTGTCATGGAAACTCTTACTAAAAACATTAAACCTAAAAGCTCGTGGGAATTGTCATAAACTCAATATCAGGACTTATGAAATGGTAACTTTTTAGGATGTCATAAATCTGCCAACTTATTCTTCTTCAGGTCCTTCAGAGGCTCTCTCTGCACATGTGTGAAAGGCTGCCTCTATACCATGCAATAGATGATGCACAGCCACTTCTAATGATGAACCTGACTTCAACTCCAACGCAATGTAGCAAAATCCCTATCATCTCCAGTCTTTTTTACCAGCGGACTCTAGTATCTATTATTCCCCAGGTCGTCGCCTTGAAATCTAGTGACAGTGAAATGTTTCTCTAATTTCGATACTTGAAGGGGGATGTTTTTCTGAACATCATGCCACAAACTTGCCCCAACAGCAGCAAGAGTATACCCTTTTGGTGGAGGGACTCCTGGCTGCCAGAATAACATCACATACTAAAGGCGGAAAGTCAAAAGGCTAACATCGCTCACTTTCCACTCAAAAGATAGGAGCATTGACCAGTTCAGGTGAAGAACCCTCCAAACCTGCTGCAAGCCCAATCCGGAGCAACAAGGATGACTTGGGCCCAGTCGTTCCTGATCTTCTTGAGAATGCTGGGCAGGAGTGGTATTGGAGGGAAGGTGTACAGGGAACCTGGGCTTCACTCGAGGAGAAAAGCATATCCAAGCGATATTCACCTTAGAATTTCCAGCTTGCAGAACTGCTGACATTGCACGTTCTCAGTGGTGGTTAACAGATCTAACCAAGGCTCTCCCCACTGCTGAAACAGACCTTGCGCCATCTCCAGATGGAGACGCTATTCGTAACCCGCTAGGCATTTTCAGCTGAGTTTGTTTACCCCGGCATTTAGATAGCCCACCAGGTTTTGAACCACCAGAGAAATGCCCGGACATTCCAGTCATGTCCAGGAACGCAGGACCTAGGCCTGACAAAGTGTCCACAACACCACTGGCACGGTTTGTTGCAGTGCCACATAGCGGTGGTGTTGCCCGTGACCACCTGTACTAGGCTACCCTTGAGATAGCCCACTAGGTTTTGAACCACCAGAGAAATGCCCGGACATTCCAGCCATGTCCAGGAACGCAGGACCTAGGCCTGACAAAGTGTCCACAACACCACCCGCACTGTTTGTTGCAGTACCACATAGCGGTGGTGTTGCCCGTGACCACCTGTACTAGGCTACCCTTGATGGAGAGTACAAAAGCTTTCAATGCCAACAGGATTGCTCAGATCTCAAGAAGATTTATGTGTACTCCTGATTCAGCCGGAGACCAGAGGGTCGCCCCATCCCAGGAGTGACGCATCTGTAATCACTGCCAGGTCTGGTTGGGAAAAGATAGCGGTCTGCCACTGACCCAATCGCAGTTCGTTACCAACCACTGCAGATCTTCTGCAGTTCCCTTCGAGATCTGGACTATGTTGGATAGATTTCCCTGATGCTGTGCCCATTGGAGAGACAGCATATGCCAACGGGCATGAGTCACAAGCAGGATGCAGGAGCCCATGAGACTCTGCAGTCTCAGTTACTCTCACCAAAATCCAGGATAGAGGCTGAAACATCAGTATTTTTGCTTGAATATCCTGGACTCGGCGTTTGGGAGGAAAGACTTGAAACTTCACCGCGTCCAGAACAGCTCTGACAAAAGGGAGCGTCTGAGAAGGAGTCACATGTGACTTCAGCATATTGATGGCGAACCCTAGCGAATGCAGGAGGTCCAACGTATTAAGTAGGTAGGACACAACAGTGAGGTGAGCCTGCTTTCAACAGCCAGTCATCGCGATAGGGGAAGACTACACCACTGATCTTCGCAGATGAGCTGCAACTATCACCTTGGTGAACACCCAAGGGGCACTGGTAAGGTCAAAAGGGAGCACCGCAAACAAAGTGCTTGTTGCCCACCGTAAACCACCAGTAACACCTGTGGACAGGCAGGATGGGAATGTGGAGATATGAAGCCTGCAAGTCAAACGCTACCATCCAATCTCCCAGGTCCAGGCCAGACAAGACTTGAGAGTGCTTGAGCATTTTGAACTTCTTCTTGAGGAAGGAATTGATAGGGCGGAGGTCTAGGACAGGTCGAAGGCCTCCATCCTTTTTTGGGCACCAGAAAGTAGCAGGAATAGCAACCACAACCTACTTCTGGCCTCAACATATTCTTCATGACTCCCTTGGCCAAGAGAGCGGTCGCAAGCAGGTGGTGTGGGTGATCGGGTAGTCACGAAGGGGAAAGAGTAGTCCCTCTGGGCAATCTGCAAACCCATTGGTCCGATGTGATAGACCGCAGTGGGGCAGGTGATGGCATATTTATCCTCCCATTAAATGCTTATGATGGTAAGAGGGCAAACTATAAGAGTTTGGAGGCTACAGCTACCGGTGGAGGTGGACTGGCCAGACTTCTGGCTGCCCGACCCATGATGTCTGTGGGTACCGTGTCCTCAGACACACAAAGGCTGGGAAGCTTGTGCTATGCGGTGGCTGGGAGGGTATAGATGCGGATGGAAGCCGCTTCCGTGGCCACGAAAGGCGGATTCATGGTGGCGAGGGGCCATGGATAGGCCCAAGGACCTGCCCATAGCCCTGCAGTTCTTTAATTGATCCAGCACTAAATCTGCCTTGACTCCAAAGAGACGGAAAGCATCAAAGGGCATGTCCATAAGCGATGCTAGGACATCCCCTGAAAAAACTGTTGTTCTCAGCCAGGCATAATGCCTTTAGGCCACTGTCGATGAAACTGATCTGCACAGCAGGTCGGTGGTATCAAGTCCACATCGGATTGTAACCCTAGCTGCATCTCTCCCATTGGCAACAGCCTAGGAGAGTATGCCCAGGTCCTTCTCCGGAACCATGGGCAGCACCTGGGCAACCGAATCCTATAGAGCATGGGAGTAATGGCCCACATGGCACATGGTGTTCACAGACCGCAGTGCCAGGCTAGTTATATCCAGCCTCTTGGATTCCCTCTCCGGCAGGGCAGTAGGGATTTCGCCAGGATTTACATAGTAACCTTGGACAACCAAGCTCTCTGGGATAGGGTGTTGTGTGAGAAATGTGGCGGCAGGCGATGGCAGCAGGCAATTGTCCTGCTCACAGGAGCCCATGTGCTGGGCCTGGACCAAATCCCAAGCTGGACGTCCTTAAGGGAGTCATTAAAAGGGTGAAGTAGTTTGGAGGGGGTCAATTCCACCTGAAGCACCTCCGTCCATCAAGATGTTGGTCCTGACTGCCTCAGCGGGCAACTGAAGGTCCAAGACCTCAGCTGCCCTTTGCTTCAACAAAGAAAATGAAGTTCCCTCCTCCGTTGCCATGGTACGGAGAAAAAGCCTGCCAGTATCTCGAGAGGTGTCCAGTCCACTGGCCTCTGCCAAGTCCTCATACCAGTCCAAGTTGGGGTCTAAAGGCTGGTATTCCTCAGGGTTCAGCGACTCCCCCCATTCCTCCCCAAATCCTATCTCACAGGAATAGGGTTAAGGCTGTGGCCTGGAAGGCAGGGCTCCTGTTGGCGCCAGAGTCTTCACTTGATGACTTCCTTATGGCTCCATGTCGGAGCCGGGGATCAGAATAGGGACAGTGTCAGGAGTGTTGGCATCAGGACCGGAGCTGGGAAAGCTCTATGTGAAGCGACCCGCACCGGTCATAAACCATGTGTGGATCCAATGGGCCCGTATGGTGCCCGTCCGAAACCCGCATTGGCCAAAGGCACATCAGTGGGGACGGGTCACCCAAATATGAGGTGTATGGTCTCATAAAACTCCTGGAGTTGAGCGGGGTTCGCTTGGGCTGCCAGAAACTCAAGGAAGAACAGAGCTGACCCAGGCCTTAGCTCAACCGTGGGGCTAGGCCTAGAGTGTCGACACTCCCTCGTCTCGGCGGGCCAGACTCTGCAAGTTGTTGTTTTCAGGGGAAGTCTTTTATGCTCGACATTGTGCATTGTATCTCCACAAGGTACTGTGCATGTTTAACAGCTCCTTTGTTAGAATGGTGTACTTTTTACCACTGTACGGGAAGTGAGGATATAGTCTGCCAAGTTAGCCAGATGCTGTTAAACATGCTGTAATTATTGTGTATATGTGCCACCATCGAATACCTGCTAGGTAGCAGGGAGGGTGCATGTGAATCCGCAGCACTACACATTACGAATAGAGGCTTACAGGATAAGTAAAATACTCCATTTGTAGCAAGTGTTGTCTGCAGATGCAAATGCTATGTATATACTGTAAAGCAGTACTTCTCTCGTGGTGGCTTTAGGCATGAGACGGTGGATTTGCTTGAAATATTGTGCAGAGAACGGTTTGTCCCACTAAAGCCTGTTGTCTGGCTTGTACATCCGCACAATAGTGTTTAGTAAAAGTGTGTAGGTTTGTTCATGGTGCCGCTTTGCAAATGTCTGATGGCAGGATATTTCCCAAGATTGCCACTGATGCTGCTTTTTCCATGTTAAACGTGCCCTTGGCATTGTAGGTAATGTTCATTTTACTTTGCTGTAGCAAATGTGTATACATTTTACAATTCATCTAGCAATTCCTGCTTTTGAGATGGAATTCCCTTTCTGGAGTTTTAAAATACCACAAACAACTGTTGCATTTCCTAAAACATGTATTTCTTTCCACGTTAGGGCGTTTGACATCGAATATATGTAACACTCTCTCAGAGACTGTTTCTGGGTTAGGGAAGAAAACTGGTAAGTCTACTGTTTGATTTAATTTGAAAGGTGACAACTTCAGGCAGAAACGTTGGGTTTGTGCGTAGTCTACATTTGTCCTGGAATCCTTGGAAGTAAGGTACTTCTATAGTGAGTTTGTGTATTTCGCTAACTCTGCGTAGCAATGTTCTTGCAACAACGAATGCCACTTTCCATGTTAGAAATTGTATTTAGCATTTAACCATGGTCTCAAATGGTGTGGCCATTAATGTTTTTAGAACAAGGTTTAGATTTCATGATGGTACAGGGAGTGTATGTGGTGAAATTACTCTGTTATGTCCCCCCGTAAACACCTTCATGACTGGAATACGAAAAAGAGATTTATGTTTCCTGTTTTGCAGGTATGCAGGAATTGATGCCAAATGCAGTTTTATAGATATGTATGCTAAAGTTGATTTATGTAGATGTAATAAATAACATTCTACTTGTTTTTCGGATGTTGAGGAACGGTTTATGCCGATTGCTGCACAATAGTGTACAAAGTGTTTCCATTTTACTGCATGGCACTTTTTTTGTTGGTTTTCTGGCTTCTTTGTGAATGTTCATACATTCTTGAGGTAACTGTAGGTATCCAATTTATATGACCTCAGGAGCCAGATTGAAAGATTGAGTTGTTGTACATTGGGGAGTCTGACTCTGCCCCTAAAATGTGTGAGAAGTACTGGAAAGCTTCTCGTAATGTACTAGGGAGCGATCCAGCAGGGTTGTATACCATGGTTGTCTGCCCAGGTTGGAGCTTTGAGTATCATTGTTAAAAATGTTTGTTTGAGTTTCCAGACCACATATGCGATGAGTGGGAGTGGCGGAAAATTGCACACAAATATCTTGGACCAGTTCATCCATAGTGCATTGCCCTTGGAATGTGGGTGCCTGGATGCAAAGTTATGGCATCTTGAGTTTTGTGCGGTGGAGAACAGACCTCTTGTTAGAATCCCCCACCGTTGGAAGCATGTTTGTAGGATTTGAGTGTGGATTTCTCACTTGTGCACATGTTGTTGCTTCCTGCTTAGTAGAGAATGGTCTACTCCTGGTATGTACTGTGCAAGGAGGTGAATTTTGTGTTTGAAGGCCCATTTCCATATTGCTTGTGCTAGCTCTGATAACTGCAATTAGTGGGTCCCTCCTTGCTTCTGTTTATAATACATTGCACTTATATTGTCTGCGCGTAGAAGTACTTTCTTCCCTAATATTTTGGGTTGGAAAGCTTTGAGGGACCGTTTTATAGCTTGTAGTTCTAGTACACTGATATGAAATGTCTGTTGCTGTGCTATCCAGTGACCCAGTACTGTGATGTTGTGCAAGTGAGCACCCCAAACCATGAGTGATGCATCTGTTGTAATTGTCACATGTGGGTTGGGTCCCTCAAGGCTCTACCTTGCTGTGTATTTTGAGAGTTCCACCATTTTAGTGCCAGATGGACCTAGGTTGAAACCAACACTACATCCGCTTGTGACCATTGTGATGCTAAGCACTCTTGTAGGAGTTTCATATGTAGTCTGGCATGTGGTACTATCACTATGTATGAAGCCATCATACCTAGACGGCGCATCACCATTTCGACTCCAAGGCGAAGATGTGGCTGAAGAAGATACAGTTGGTTATGAAGATTGAGAATCCTGTGGATTGGGATAAGCCATCGCTGGTATCGAATGAAGTACTGCTCCTAGGTATGGTTGTATATGGAGCGACTGTAGATGGGATTTTGTTGCATTTATTGTGAATTTTAGTCTGTGTAAAAGGTTGATAGTGGTTTGGGTGTCCTGTAGACATTTTTGGTTGCTGGACCTCTTGATTAGTCAATCTTCTAGGTAAGAGAAACAACTATGTTCTGCTTCCTTAGGTTTGCAGCTACTACTGCTAGACATTTTGTGAACACAAATGGGGCAGCTGTTATACTGAACAGTAGTACCTTGAATTAACAGTGGCATCCACCTACCACAACCCGTAGGTATCGATGATGTGCCAGATGGATTGTTATATGAAAGTATGTGTCCTTCAGATCTAGCGCAGTCATGAAGTCGCATTCCTGTAGTAGTGGTATTTCATCCTGCAGTGTCACCACGTGAAAGTTCATGGATAGGATGTATTGGTTATTGGACGTACATCTAGGATAGGACATAGTGTGCCATCCTTTTTGGGGATTAGAAAGTATAGGGAGTATACTCCTTTTCCCTGATGTTTGAGTGGAGCTGGTTCTATATCCCCTTTCTGTAATAGTGTTTTACTTCTTCCTTTAGCGGATGTAAAAGCTGTGGTTTGAGGTTGTGTTTTTTGGTTGGCTATTGGGTGGTTGTTATTTGAGTTCTAGACAATATCTTTGTCGGACAATGTCTAATACCCATGGATCTGATGAAACTTCCGGCCACGGCTGATGGAATTGCTGTAGTCTTGTCCTGACAGGTGGTGTGTGATCGGGGGGAATGGTTGATAAGTCCCTGCTTGCTGGTTAAGACTGGCTTTGAAGGCGTACCTCGACCTCAGCCTCTTGATTTATAACCACCTCAATAGTAGCCTTTTCCTTACTGTTGGTGGAACTGAAGTTGCAGTCATTGGTAACTTGAGGTATCGATATCTTTTCTGGAGGTCCATCTCTCTTGGTAGAGGCAAAAAGGTTTTTGTCTGTGGCTAATGGACTGCAAGGCTCCCATTTGCTTAGCAGTCCCTGTGTCCTTTTTTATCTTCTCGAGTTGGGTATCTACTTCAGGACCAAATAGATGTTTGGCATTGCAGGGTACATTGAGAATGTGCTGTTGCACCTCAGGTTTGAACCTTGATACATTCTCGATGGGTGATCTGTCCTCGATCTTCAATTACTGAATTCTTTTAATCTTCTGTAGACTGCATGGGCGTCAAAACTATAGCAATCTGACGCAGTCCGTCCGAGCCCAATGGCAGAAAAACAATCTAACAAAGGAGCCGTTGATGCCTCGAGGAGGAGGAGATAAGATGCATGTCGTCGACCATAAAAGACTTCCACAAGAACAACAACTTGCAGAGTCCAGGCCCAACAATGGATGGCCAGAGGGACAATACATGGAAATAGTAGGAGGGGTGGCCCAGCCCAGCCTCGTCCGCCAGAGGACGGGAGCAGGCGGCTCGTTCTTCCAATTCACTTACAGACCTCTGAAAATTTTATTAGACTATTGACAGAATAATTTAAAGTAACAAGAAATGTAAAGTTAATAAATTTGATGATTGATATGGACGTTTATTTTCTTTAACAAGCTGTGCCACAGTCCATCCCTTTTGTCAAATCTGAGAAACGTGGGAGTCACCTTTGATAGCAACTTTATTCATGGATGTTAAATCACTAAAGTTTCTCTTAGCTGCTTCTTGCATTTGACGATCTTGAAGGAGGTTATGCCTTTCCAACGAAAAACTCTTCATTCACTATTACCCAAGTGATCACAGCTTGACAGTTGGAAGTCAGATAGTTTAGGGCTTCCGCAATATCTGATCTAAAGGCTTCACCTAGTGCAAAATGGCTCAACTAGGCCTTTTATTAGGTTGACTACATCTGCTCCGACCTTCCCTTGAGACCTTCATTTACTTAACTTTGAACAATCAAGAACTGCTTTTAGTCACATTGTCTTAACACTATTTCAGCCATCTCATATCTCATGTTCGTGGCGATTTGTGCCCAACATTGGTAAGGGATAGAGTCAAGAAAGAAGCGGGTAATTGAATATCTTCTTCTCGTCACTACTAATTTTATGTAACCATATCTTACCTTTCCATTCTCTCACACACAAACCTTCTATTTAATTAGATTTAGATTTGGTATAGCTCATTACTTGGTCTCTTATCCCGCTACTACTCATCATGAATCTCTCTTGGATCCCAGTCCATGAGACTAAAAAATGAGCCAGTCTCTTTCACGCTTCTTTTTTTGTAAGTTTTAGAATGTTCTGAGAAAGCAGTTACTAATTCCATTTTTTAAGCACTTCAACATCAGAAGTTGCAGACCAGCCTTATGCTACTTGCAGCTTCTCAGACAGAACATATAGATCTGATGGTCTGCAAATGTATATCTGCTGCAGTTCGCCTGAGAAAGTTAATGGGGAAAATATATCTTCCGTTCTTTCTGCTGTAATAAGCTTTGCAAATTCGGGCAGGGATTTTGTTTTATGCGCAAGACACTTTATTCTTAACTGTATTTATATCTGCAAAAAGTACCTCTTTGGGGAGACAGTGACTCCCGAAATTGCCATTAGAATAATTTTAAAGTGAGAGGCAGGGGCTATCTTGTTTTGCGCACAATGCATTTTACTCTATTGGTGTTTACATTTGCACAAAGCACTCCTTTGGGGAGACTTTGGTCCTCGAAAATGTCATTGCGGTATTACTTGCACAATCCTATACCGAGAAACCTCAATATTTGGTCACCACTGTTATACTTTTATATTTATGAGACAACAGACTAGGTTGGTTTACTAATGGTCCATGTTTTACTCTCTACTTATCCCAGTACCTTGTAACCGTTTTCTGAATAATTGCTTTTTTTGCACATTTGACAAACTGGGTATATGAGCTTAGCTTGTGCAATAACTGGGAACAGTTAAACATTTTTATTTTTTTTAGACATGATTGCCCGGCTGATGAGCATGAATTTTTTAACCGATCTGTCTTTGACAGATTTGTATGGATCTTTTGTTATTGGCTCACGAAATGCTTTGCTGTGAAATGTAAATTCATATTGTGCTGTCTTAACTGACATTGTTTTTAGTTGCTTTAACTAGATTCATTTTTTATTTTTCATGGTTATACTGTTGTATACCAAATAATGATTTATCTGATCTGGAAACATTATAACCACAATATATGCATATTATGATACACAGGTTCATATTAAATATACATGCAGCATGAATGATCCAAGCTTTCAAAATAATTACACAATCAATAACTAAGGACGTTTTTCCCTGTGGTGGATTTAAGTTTCACGGTGGAAAAAAAATCTACTTTCATATATTTTCCATAATCTATATGGAATTCAAAATTGGTTTAACAGTGCTTAACACCAGTATGAAAACAAGTACAATATATACTTTCTACAGACATATTTTGCCATGTCACAAATGTAATAAATGCTTTATTTGCTAATAAAACTGAAACAATAATTCACATCAGTTTTACAATTCTCATTCCAATGGTTTTCATGCAAGACTATCCTCCTCAGATTCCAAAAACAGAAGTCAAAAGCACCATTTTTTCCTAATTGTTCTTTCCTCTTTCACTTCATTTTTTCACATATGAACTCACAATGAAAGAACAGTCTCTGAAAATAAAATACCCTGAGAATGGAATTTCCATTTTTAAAAGGTAGTTTGCTTACTTTAGCTACAATAGAGTGGGCCAACTATAAATCTGTGATGGATACTCTTGATAAACAACTTCTGTTATATGCAGGGCCACTGGAATTAAGCGGGAGGGGAGGACCAAATTATGCGCCAAGATTGACTAAATCATGCAGCAAGAAAAGGCACATTATGTGGGATAATGTGGCACATTTCGTGATAGTATTACTTCACTATTTTGGCATTTTTACACACAGTAACACTGCCTGGACAACGATTTCACCCAATTACTGACAATTTAACACACAAACGCAGCAATAGGCAGTTGAAAAATGACCATTAAACCTTTATGAAGGGTATTTTACTGAGAGGGGACAAGTGTCGCCACGCTTTTAGTAACTTTTGATTTGTTGGAGCTAGAAAAAAATTGTTTTGATAAAATCACATTTTATGCAGCAGATGATGGGTTATGAGCAAACACGGCAAATTCATAACTATGCAAAAAAAGCTGCAAACCCATAATTGCAGAATTCCAGTGGCCCTGGTTATATGCAAGTGATCCTTCACAGACTATCCCAACTCCATATAGATAATGTTTGGTACTGAACCAGGGGTCTCCAACGGGTAGCATTGGACCTACTGATAGCTCGCCAGTACCCTGGAAGTTGCTCTCTGACATGTAACCCAGCAAAGTACTTAATTTAGAGGGTCTACCGTGCCCATGCTTTTAAACAAGCATTTACAATGCAATGGTTTTGCCTTTGTTAAAGTTAGAGCTATTGGCATTGCTCTTGACATAATTTTTATTTATGTGTTTTTTTTAAAACAGAAATAAATGGCATTGTCATTTACAATGCAACTAGCTTTATCTCTCGCAAATGACACACACAAACACCCACAGAGAGCCCCCCCACACACACACACTCTGTGACCAAATGTTTGCAGGTTGCCAATGCCATTGTGGCAAAGGTTAACAAGAAATCACCACCTAACAACATAACCTGAGCATTAGGGCCTGCTGTACCTCCCTGGGTTCTGGAGACCGTATACTTCCAGGCCACGTTAGGGGCTCGCACTCCACCCATGCACCCCAAATCGCATCACCACAGGGGCCTAAGACCTGTATCACTCACAATGCCAGGGTCTCACCCCTTGCTTCTTCCTCAAGGCTTGCACTACACCTATTGCGTGCTTAAGTCTCGCTGATGGCCTAAAGTCTGAGTCCCAGGCAGTGCAAACAAGAGCCATTCTGTCTGTCCGTTGGGCTTGGAAAGTTGACAGAGTAGCCACAATGGGATGTTTGTTAGATGGTGGTCAGCTAATATCTGTGAATTATCTTATGCGGCTGGTAGCGGATGTCCAGCTAGATTGTTTATTCCAGACTTGACTTCAAGAGCACAGATAAAGTCAACTTTACACAGAGGATGCTCAGTATGGAGGCAAATGCAGCTGAGGCAGTTTCACAATGCTGTAGTGAGTGACTATCAGCCTAGAAGATTGACCACTACGAGAGGCCATTCGTTTCAATGGCAGAAGTTACTAGCCCCCATTATATTTATGAGATCCGTTGGAATGCCATTGGTTTTGGTAGTTTAATCCATAGACTTAAAACAAAATCTGAGAATGCAATCCCATGGAAAATGAGGATTTACCAAGAGAAATCAATCCCAGAATGATCTTATTTCTTAGTAGATACTGAGATTCCAGTGTGTAACACCCATGTAACCACATCTCAGAGTTACCTGGTATCTGTAAATATAGAGGTGGGTGGGGCAGAGTGACAAGCAGATCGGTGGGCTTACCATAATGAGGACGAGAGAAGGCACTTTACATGCTGTAAGCAGCATGTGTTACAATTAAACAAATTAGGGTAGTAAATTTACTGACCTCTGAATTATGAAAGACTTAGCCAGCCAGGATGTAATTCAAACACCTGACCTTCATCTCATGACATTTACCAGTGCCAAACAATCAGATCACTGAGCTATCCTGACAGCTTAACTTTGGAATGCATGGGCAACGGTGTAACCTTAGCTCTGCAAAGTTTACATAGTACTGCTAGGGTGCAACAGTACTACATACTGACCTGGAGGCTGGTGCTCCATCCTCACTAGAGTTTAGGAGTGCTTCCAGCGGGGGCGACTAGATGGAAAGGCAACAATCCTGGCACAGGGAACAACCAGCGCCACACCTTGCTGGCACCAGTCTGCATTCCTGGGCTGATGCAATTCACACCTCACTTCGCTAGAAAAATGTGTAAGACAATGGCTAGACACCAGCTACTGCTGTTGGATCACACGCTTAACCTGCCAAGAAGTTTTACATAATAGAAAATGTGTCACCAGTGTTTGGTGCAACTCATGCCAAATGAGCAGATATTAATACCGCCTTAACCAGATAACAAGCATTGGAAATGCAATAGGTCTCGCAGCATTAGAGTTAGTGCTTTTAGAATTGTTTATGGGTTTTTTTGTAAATCTTTAGCATTTTTGTTTCCTGTAGCCAATGCTAAAGAATTAAAAAAAAAGCCATAAACATTTCTAAAAGCTCTAACTCAAATGCTCCGAGACCTATTGCACTGTGTGAGGGTGAGGGGTTGAGGGTGAGTGAGGGTGAGTGAGGGTGGGTGAGGGTGAGTGAGGGGTTGAGGGTGAGTGAGGGTGAGGGGTTGAGGGTGAGTGAGGGTGAGGGGTTGAGGGTGAGTGAGGGTGAGGCGTTGAGGGTGAGTGAGGGTGAGGGGTTGAGGGTGAGTGAGGGTGAGGGGTTGAGGGTGAGTGAGAGTGAGGGGTTGAGGGTGAGTGAGAGTGAGGGTGAGTGAGGGTGAGGGGTTGAAGGTGAGTGAGGGTGAGTGAGGGTGAGGGTGGGTGAGGGTGAGTGAGGGTGAGGGGTTGAGGGTGAGTGAGGGTGAGGGATTGAGGGTGAGTGAGGGTGAGGGGTTGAGGGTGAGTGAGGGTGAGGGATTGAGGGTGAGTGAGGGTGAGGGATTGAGGGTGAGTGAGGGTGAGGGGTTGAGGGTGAGTGAGGGTGAGGTGTTGAGGGTGAGTGAGTGAGGGTGAGTGGGGTTGAGGGTGAGTGAGTGAGGGTGAGTGAGTGAGGGGTTGAGGGTGAGGGGTTGAGGGTGAGGGGTTGAGGGTGAGGGGTTGAGGGTGAGGGGTTGAGGGTGAGGGGTTGAGGGTGAGTGAGGGTGAGTGAGGGTGAGGGTGAGTGAGGGTGAGGGTGGGTGAGGGTGGGTGAGGGTGAGTGAGGGTGAGGGGTTGAGGGTGAGTGAGGTTGAGGGTGGTTGAGTGAGGGTGAGTGAGGGGTTGAGGATGAGGGGTTGAGGGTGAGTGAGTGAGGGTGAGGGGTTGAGGGTGAGGGGTTGAGGGTGAGTGAGTGAGGGTGAGGGGTTGAGGGTGTTTTTCCAATTGTTTTTATTTTGTATATTAACTTACAATGCCGGTTGCGTATTTTGGTTGCACTCCTTGAAGTTTGTTATAAAGTATTTAAGTGGCATAGTAACATTACAGCTGCCGTGATTTGAGTGCTTAAGTTCAGTGGTGGTTTATATTTGTCTCCTTAACAAATAACAAGAACATACATGGCGTAACCGAAAGGCTTGTGGTTTAAAACAAGCAATGTGCTGTCCTTGGCACAGGCGCAAACGTTCACCACTTGCATGCATGCTGGGCATGCATTAGTGAGGTTAACCAATTGATATGTCCATTCCCCGTCACAGACTGGTTTCAGTAACCCTGCCTCCGCCAGGTATCACACCCCACTGTTCTATGTTGGCATCTAAGGCAGGAGACACTCCTGCTAATATCCTGAGTAAAATCTTTTGGTGTTCCTGAAAGTACATGAGAAGGCTATGTCGCCTCGAGACTTTAAACTGTAAGGGGTGTGTTTGGCCTTCTTAAGGGCTTGTCAGAGTGAATGGTGTGAATAATGATGAGCAGCTCCCTAGATAAACAATCTTTTTTTAAATGGATTTTAAGTGCGTGGCCTATAGACATCTTCACGCTTTGAACTCAATCTTGTGAAGATGCTTGTGCAAAGTTCCTGCAATAATTTAGTGTATGTAGTAGTGGATTGAGAGAGGTAAAACTGGAAGTCCTTCATGATGGAGGTCCTGCACATCCAGACAGCAGACGCCAACAGCAGATAACTTTATAGTATTACCCCTGGATGCGGAATGCCAAGGCCCAGAAGCCCCAGCGAAGCAGATGCGGAGCTCAATACACAGGTGAGCACTGCCCGGCCGCCCCTCACCTATCTGACACACAGCCGACACACTCTCACTGTCACACAGTTGCCACTTACCTGATATATACATGCTGGCAGGACCAGCCGAACTCCTTACATGGGAAAGACCAGTTGCAAGAAGCGGGGGAGCTGCGGGTGTGGGGGGATGCGCTGCACCCCCTCCCTTCGTCACCCCGTGATTAGCACCGCAGTGTAAAGGAGCCGTGTGATTATCGCAGCTGATATCGATACGTGCGGAATGGCGGCCGGAGCCGGGCGCGCTAGTAAATAAAAAAGCGAAGACGCACATCCCATTGAAGCTTTTTGTAAGCCACTAAACCGTGACTGTTACGTGGTGAATGCATTATCAGCCGCTGTGATAGGCTTGTTCGCGCCTGCAAAGGATGAAGAGAGATTCGGTGTCGTATCTCCGGCTTTGTCCATATCTCACTCTCTGGGGTGAATTGGGAGTTAATGACGGCTCTTTTATCATTTTTAATTTCATGCATATTATAATAATTCCCCGGCTGAGCTGGTCTTCCAGACTGAGAGGGGCTAATTAATAGCAAACTGCGAGATGGCAGCCGAGGACGGAGCGTTTGAGATTGTTAAGCGAGGGATGGGTTGTAGGAGGCAGAGGCACATGGGCGGGCGGCGGGAGGGGGACGGAAAGAAATTACAGGAAGGGGCAAAAAGGGAGAGGGAGAAATAGAGAAAAAATGACAGAGAGTAAAAGTATACAAGGGAGAGCAAACTAAACAGAGAGAGGGTGGGATTGGAAAAAGGAATGAGTGAGAAGAGAAAGACGGAGGGAAGAGAGGGGAGGGGGGAGGAGAAATGCGACACGGCGGGAAGGGGAGGGGGCGGAGCGGGTCAAATAAACAAACAAGCCGGAGGGAAGAGAGGGGAGGGGGGAGGAGAAATGCGAGACGGCGGGAAGGGGAGGGGGCGGAGCGGGTAAACAAAGACGGACGTGCACGCGCCCGTGACTTTTAAGGTCAATGCGCATGCGCATAAGCTTAATGCGCATGCGCATTGACCTTAAAAGTCACGGGCACTGCAAGGAATCGCCACGATTCCTTGCAGTGCAGATAAAGAGTGGATAACTCGCAATACTCTCGCCTTGCTCGATGCGCATGCGCATCGACAGGCGAGACCTAAAAAGGGGCATGCTACACAGCAGCGAAGGCACCAGACAGCTGTTACACAATATTGTATGCGTATATGTAGCGCATGTACACCAACAAGTTAGTCTCTAGGCACTACTGTCAGATTATGGATGTTGATTGCTACCCAGCTCTATCCTACTCATCAGGCAGCACTGTTAGCCGTCGAGCAGAGAGGCAAGGACATGTGTGCATCAGGACACTTTATTCAGCCTCATCCAGTTGCTTCTGTGTCAGAAGAAATGGGCCTTATACATGCATCAGTGACCATACCCTCGGCGATGCTTTGCTAATAATATCTGGCTTTAGCTAAGACCTTTTGATTTGATGGCAATTACATATATACTTACTTATGGGCATAGCGGCTTTCAGCCAGCCCTTTCAACCATTCGTCTGCTGTCATTCACATTTTTCTTCAACACACTTCAGCAATTGGCTAGCTTCACTGTGAGTGACAGCATTCCACCCTTTCACAAGGAGCGTATCCACACACAAAGTAGTTCATTTAAGAGCCAGGTACGCCTAGGTAAAAGTGTGCTTTTTAAGCCCCATAAATATACTTCCTGATTGATGGTTGACGAGTTTCCCCAGGACTAAAATTTTGCAGAAAACAGGAAACAAGCATTGACAAAGCCAAACGACTGGTGGCCAACATCAGAACCATTGACTTTGTTTATGCTTTTTTTCTAGGTCTGGTACAGGCATCTTTCAATATCTGCCAGAGCTCATGAGAGCACACTTAGACGGAGGTTTGGTCAACTGTCTTCAGCGATTGGCTTGTTTGGGTGAAATGCTTTTTGGTTTGGTGGGGGCTTCCTAAAGTTTGGGACCAGACGGTTTAACGTACACGCCTCACTTCCTCTGAACAACCGCAGCACTCAAGATCTCAAACTTGCTTAGGGGCATCAATAGTTGCGGTGCAAGCAGCATTACCGCATAGGATTCGCAATCATTCCTTCTCGCCCCAGTCCTTGCTCAGTGAGGTTGTAGATGAGAGGGTAAGGACCCAAATAAAATGAGTCTAACTCACCTATCCATGCAGGGCTGCCTTACTATGGAGCTCTGAAAGGTGCTCAGCCCATATGGGGTAAAGGTGGGTGTCGGGATAGAACTTCCTCATGGACCTCAAAGTCACCTGGTCCAAACAAGTTCAGACATCTTTCTCAGAGAGCTCCTTCCCTAGACCCTCCCCTAACCCCCCTTAACTTTCCTTGCGGAGTTTACCACAGCCACAGATCCACGTGCATTTATAAAAATTAGCTAACATAGAATGCCTGGCGATAGCAATAGTGCCATCAACGTCACCAATGCAGAAACAATTTGTCAACCAGTAGCATAGCTTGCATGCTTTAGGCGCTGGTGTAAGCAAGGGCATGGCCCCTTGGACTGCAATTGTAGTAGTAAAATATAGCAAATATCAGGGTTCAATGGCCCGGTGCCACTGCAAACACAAGATGGACTGAGTGCTTAAACTTTTCAACCACTCAACACCAGTCACATATGTTGGTTTAATCCATAATTATTTTGCTTAGTATGCCACCCCAGTTTGGACCCAGCCATATGCAAATCCATCTTGACCCTGTTCCTCATGCGAACAGTCCAGCCAGAACTGCCAGGCCAGGTCCTCCCTGGACCGGAAACAAGCATCCTGGGAACGGTTTCGGGGTTTCACCCCTCATCAGCCAGGCTAGCTTGAATCCAGTGGCACAGCGAGCAAGAGACCCACGTCCGGGCATACCCTTGTCCACTCTAGCACTAATTGTATCTCCTTCGTCAGCTTGGTCTCAAACCGAGAGAAGCCAGAACTCCGTGCTGTCAGAGTTGTCATGTTATTCCACAAGACACCAATGTAGGGGACCCATAACATGCGCCCTGACAACCGCTGCGTCACGGACGTGTTTATGCGTCATGCCGCTATCCCTGAAGCACTTCCGGATGCATCCTGAAGTGCATGCCTCTCGCCGTCTCCGCCTGCTGGGCTCTGGGCAGTGGGCACGCACGGGCAGAACTCTGCGTACGCCCGGCGCTGATACGAACATCAGACATGGCGACTGCACTGCATGCATTTACCGCATGGCACAAACTGGACAGCAGTAACGCAGTCAGTGTGAACCTCTCGCCGTACAGTGTGTTGAGAGATGCCCCCGAGACACCCTGAAGGGTGAGCCCTAGAGGGCTGCAGGGGAACATATGGACATAGCTCTGCAGGCACCCACCGACGGTCTGGTGCGTCCTGGGCATCATGTGAGCACCAAGCTTTGCAGACATCCGCCACTTGCTTAGCCCTATGTGCACACCGCTTGATAAGACATATGCAGCGAGTATTCCATTCCCCCACTGTGTGCAACATCCTAGGACACGCGCCGGGAATTAACGCAGCCACCAATCACAGCACTCGAACTCTCGCGCATGAAAACTCTTCACTCGCGCGCCGCCCCTCGCACACGTGGATATGTGCACCCAGCAACACATGCACCAACCACACCTGATGCACGTTGGTACTTGTGCGCCCTACTCTTGCATTATTCGCCCACTTTTTTCCGAACACGTAGCTGCAGCAGGGAGCAACGTACACCAGGTGGAGCATGCATCCTGCGCTTGCTGCACTCTAGGCACGCGAGTAGTGCGGCGGCTATGCATGCTTTATCAACTGGAATGTCAGACAGCAAACAGCACTTCCGCTAAGCCCTCACGTAGCGGCTTTCTCTCCAAACATTCGTTAAAGTGGCGAGTGAATGAATAGGCAGTAATTGTAATTGCATCTATATAGCGCTAACTACCTATGACGAGGTGTCGAAGCGCTTTAATTGATTAACGTACAGGTTGCAGTACTAAGAGAAGAGGTCTCCAGTCCTGACTTCATCAAATGAGCTGGAAATGTGTTAAATGACGAAAGTTATAAACCTGGACAGTCTAACTGACTGAGTGAATTACAAGAAAGTCGCACACATAGGCTTCGTCAGTTGTCTCACTCCCATACGCTTACACATAGGTGGAGTCTCACACCTAGGCAGCCTGTTAAGTGGAACCTCACACCTGAGGATCTTTAACGGTCCCACGCACTCCAGTGGAGTCTCACACCAGGTAAGGCTCAGTCCCCCCATATACTTGAACTGAGGCACAACAGGAAAGCAGTGCGGGCATCCCAGGGTTTGTGGATTTTCCTCTACCCTCAGCCTTGTGCCTGCTCTCACACATGCAAACACCTTTCGATGCTCACTCACCGAGCGGGCAGTAGCAGCAGTAAGCAGGGGGCCCAGAGCAGGATCGTCACCGCCATCCTTCCAGGTGGACTCAGTGGGGGTTTTCTGGGTTCAGTGGAGTTTAGAGCAGGGGAAGGGTCGGGTCACAAGAAACAGGGCTGTGCGGGAAGGGCTCTCGCAACTGCGGAGGGCGCTCGGCAGGTGGCGCAGTCACGGTGATGGTTGATGCACTCAGCGGTCGGTGCACAGGTCTGTCCGGCTCGTGCCGCTGTCAGCAGGCTGGTAGCCTCAGCTGGGGTCCGGTAGCCCCGGCTCTGTCAGGAGTATTATGTGAAAGCCGGAGCCTGCAGCTGCCTTTATAGCAGTCTGCGCGCCCCACCTCCCTGCCTTGCATTGGGGGCATGCCCTCCTCTCACACCGCCCTCTGACATCACTAGCACGGCTGTCAGTTTCTGTGACATACTGTACACATACAGAACAGCAGCGTCCACACATGCAGCACCACAGACTGCCTCGCACACCACACTACACCGACAAGACACACACAGACTAGACGCACACAGACATCGCCCACGAGTGTGGCCCCAGAGGCCGGCCACACTCGTCCTCTCTTCCCTTTTGCGCGGCGGGGGCAGGCACCGACAATGTGCCTCGCGCCCCCTCCGCTTCCGCTCCTCCAGGCGCGCCTCCTCCTCCTTCTCCGGGGCTCCCTCAGGTCAGAGGAGCCCTGTAACGGCCGCCATGCTTCTCTTCTTCCTTTCCCCCCGCCCCCCCCCCCCCCCGAGCTCAGGGGCGGGACTTCCGGCCGGCCGCGCTGCAATTGGCCGGCCGGCCGAGCACTTCCGGGTCGCCGCGGGCAGCGCGGCGGCCCGATTCAGACAGGCAGGCGGGCGGCGATCACGGGGATGAAATCGAGGTGGGCTCTCGATCAACGTAAATAATAAAGCGAGGTGGGCTCTCGTGGATTGGCATCAAAAAGCGCTCCCAAGCGCTACGAGGACAATGAAGCGCCCCAAAGCGCTAGGGGCGAACTACAGAGGCAGTGGTAGGGTGGCGGGAACGGGAGCCGGTGCCTTCAATGCCGGACCAGATTCGGGGGCGTTCCCGAGAACCGGCTTTCCGCTGACGTAGCCAAAAGCCAAAAAATCTCGGGAACGCCCCCGAATCTGGTCCTGCATTGACGGACAAACGTGTCTTCCAATGGCTAGCCTCCATTTATGGAGCTAGCCAATGGATGACGGGGGCGTATTCCAACCCCTATACTATACTCATTAGGTTTTTTCTAGCGAATGCTTACTTCGTAAGCATTGGCTAGTCAAAACCTAAAAATCACTTAGGAAGAAAAGGAAAAGATTTTCTTTGAATGTGTGAACCCAAAATAGAAAGTGCATATTCAATAGAAAACCATGTATTTCTATAAACTACCATGCTGATAATTGAAAACAGAATGATTGGAAATCCAAAACATTTTTAATCTGCAATTTGAATGATAGTTCATACCATGTTATGGGAGATTTATAGCCTCTGGAATTTCCTTAATGCCAGTGGCCACTTGCTGCGGCTATTTCATTAGGCATGTGTAGGCATTTTAATTATGTCAAAACATTTCCAAAAAGTGCTGTTATTAGCCCTGTCTTATGCTCGGGATGGTTCGTGTTCTTCTACAATATTAAATATCATGCCGTCAATATATTGTATCCAGAATATAAACTACAACACTATCACGGAGGTAAATATATAGAGGTAAGTGTAGTTGTCCTTAGTTTTTTTACTCCACATCTATTTATCTTGATGATATACACTTCTTTAGGGTACATAGATGTAGAGTTTAGAATAGTAAGTATACACCTATCTATATACGACCTTCATGATATTGTATTAATCAATATTCTGTAGATATTTTGGTATCACTCAAATGATGTGACGTACATCTGGGTGGTCACTAAGGCCACATCTGCAACAATTGTAAAAGTCAGTTGCGGAGTTCGATTTTCATCAACCAGATGTAGCTCTTGCTACAGAAAAGTTTGGAGGACCCTGTGCTGTACAAATGTAATTAACGGGTGTACTAAACAAGCATTTGCAATGCAATAGGTCTTGCATTTACACATGTTTAAACTATGGCATTGTAAATGACAATGCCTTTTATTTAGGTTTTAAAAACCAAAACATAAACAAAAGGCATTGTTATTTACAATGCAAATTGGTCAATCTGCGTAAATGCGAGACCTATTGCATTGCAAATGCTTGTTTTGATTGTGGCCATACTGTGTCCGTTTTTGAAAGTGTATCGAACGATACTGCATTCTACTGTCGTGTTAATTCCTCTGTAAGACAAATTTTCATCAATTCGTGCATAGGTGCACATGTATTAACAGAAATAAAAGGCAATGTTTTAGATGCATGCTTTTACGATAGAAAGGTCGAACCAATCATTAGTACAAGGGTTATATACAAACGCATTTGAAGGGATTTGCAAGTGTGTGGTGGTGTTTTGTGGGCTTGTCAAACTTTTTTTACCTCTTTGACTCAAGCAGAGATGAGACTCCGAGTGGCGCAGCCAGCAAGGGGAGGAGAATGGTTTGCCTTATAAACCTCCATTTCACCGGAGCTCCGTGTTTGTAATTCATGCATGAGGAATAAAGAGTCTGTGGTGCGTAGCTTTAGTGTGGGGGCGAGGCGGGAAGCCCCGTGTCTTCTCTGTGTCTGCAGCGGCGTCTTTAGTGACTGCCGGCAATGCGCAGTCTCCCTGACAGGCCCGCACAATAAAGATGGCGGATAGCCACAAGGAAACTAAAACGCAAGCACGGGGCCCACCAACTACAGCCTTCGCACAGATTCCACCGGGCCAAACTGCGCAGCCAGTGCACGGAACTCGCACATGAAAGTGCGTTCCAACACAATCAGAGCGGAAGCAAAAGCCATAAAAATAATTTTTGAAATATGTACTCCATAAAAATTTTTTACAACTAAAAACCGTCCTTTCCCAGCCTTCGCTTTGCAGCCTCCACCCATCCCTGAAAAAAAAATTTCTCTACGGGGAACAGCCCTGCCCGACAGTTACGCAGCTGGAGGAAAAACGGCAGAAAATGGCTACGGCTTAAACTTTGCTCAGAGTTGCTAGCGGTTAAAAGCTGTGTAAAAAGTTGCTCAGACACACAGACTAACTCGTAAACATGACAGCTGGCAAGCAGACAATCCAGTCAGGATAGGCCGGACGAAACGGAGAGAGGGGAAACGGAGAGAGGGTGTAAACAAAAAAGCCTCAGTTTCAATCGGAGGAAACCGTTTTACATACACGATGACACCAGCCAATGAAAATGAGGGGTGGGGCTTGAAGTCCCCTTCTGAAATCTCCTCGATCACAATAGCCCTTGCAGAGCAAGCAGCTTGATTCTGGAGAGCTTCCTTTTTTAATTTAAACTATCAACTTGTAAAGAAAGATGAAACAATGGTATTTGGATGATTTGACCGATATTTAAAAAGATATCTTCAGTAGAGTGCAAACACCATTCTTGGAAAGTATTTTTTTACTATGAAAGAATACTTCCATTTCCAATAAGTTTTACTCTGCCTGTGGTCAAAGAAAAACACCCATTTTAAAATATACAAAATTGATCTACAGAAGAGGTTTGAACCGTGAAGAGGCCAAAAAATCCTTTTAAGCTTTCAGATGTTGAACGGTGTACATTTTCACTACAATTTGTTTAGATCTATGTGAGTCAAGATTGTCAAGCTCATCTCATCTTTATGAGTGCTATAGAGTAAGTGGCTTTCTTCTCCTTTATAAGACGCCAACTCTTTTTTTAAGCACTTCAAAGTTAGTCACAGGATGTGGGCGGAAGTATGCAGAAGTGCTGCTGACACCCCTTGAATGTTACCCACCCTCCTTTTCTCAGACATAAAGCAATGCCAGCCGCTATCCCTTCAGGTATGACCAGGTTTGATACCCGACAATCTTTCTTTAAATGTTCCTTCTCCTATGTCCTTATTGGAAACTGGACAATCTGTGATTAAATATAAAAAAAAGGCAAAAATACTTTTCCTTTATTCTAAATGAATGTACCTAATGCAGGTAACACTTGAAACACATCTTGACACCAAGAAAATGAAGGCATAGTTATACTATACTGACTGCATACGGTTTAAAGAAACGTTGGTATGACTACAGGCTCATCAAGACAGAATTCTGTTTTACACTATCTGGGAATATGTCTCAACCATCTCAGTCTTCAAATACCTGCAGATAGAGGCTAAAGGAAGGATAAGGCCTAGATTTCACTTTCGCACATCACAAAGGTAACTGTGAAAAACACTACAGGAATCCCAGTAAAGTATTTAGTATGTGCATCAAAGAGAGGACCCTCAACATTGCTGTGTTAAACTTGAAAGAACTTGGAAATGCTGTCACCAGAAGAGAGGTATGGAAGACACCATACATATACTACTTACAAGGCCGAGGTGAGAACAATGAATGCAAGCCCAGCTGTCCTCTGTATCAGGAAATGAATCAAGTAGATTAATCTATGAAACATCCACTGCCAAAGAACGTGGTGTTCACAGCATCACAATCTTTATTCCGTTTTTATGTAGCAGAGTAGGTCTTTGTTGAAACACACAGCAGCTTTTTCCCAATGCCTCATCAAAAGTCACTGCGACTAATAAAAAACTTAATCTTAGAAATCAAAATTCCAAGTTCACCTAATTTTTATATGACTATTAGGGGCTTTTAAAGCACTAGTTGGGTGGTACACTACCTATGATGATGTCCCAGCGTTTTAGAACCTGTATATTGTATCCGCCACACACCTTTCTGTTCTTCAACCTCCCATACTGTGCAATGAATAAATGCATCCCTTTCTGACTTAATTTACCTCAACAGTATGAGCATCAAACGTGGCTTAATCAAAATATGAATTACATTAATGAGACTCTTATCAATGTGCAGCATGCCCTTCCCGGGATAAGGGGAAATAAAGAGAAACGACCCATCCATTCATTTATGAGGTAAATGACAGACATGTACCCATGCAATATATCTAGGTACATGTCCAACTAATTCAGTAGGAAAAATAACAGTCTCAACTAAGGGGAAATCTATGAAAAAGAGAATTTATAGCACATGAAATGTTGATCAGCTAATGAATATTTATATAAAGAAATAAACACAATAATAGTGGCTCTGTAAAGCTGTTTAAAAATAAATATATTTACAGATCTAGAAATTGGCAATAAAGTTGTGCCCACTCAAACGTATTCAAACATCTGTATTTAAAATTGAAATCACCAAAAAAATGTTATTAATCGAATCAACAACCTTTGTCAAATGAACAAACATCAACCTTCCCACTTAACTTCCGGTTTAAAGGACGCCCAGTTTTTAAATGCTGCTTTTTGCAAAAGAGTTATCTATTGACGTGGGGAAATAAAACTAGCAATGCCAATTTGTCTTCCCAGAAATATTCTTCACAGTTTTCTAACTACAGGAGGCATGGTTACTCACCCGGACGAACAGATTGAACCAGCACAATCCGATCTCCGCTGACGGTGAAACCAAACCCATGCTGATCCTTCTGGACGATGACACAGCGCTGAACCAGACCTGGGGAGAACATCAAAATCAATTGCAGCCGAACAAAGTATACTCTTTATTGATAACTGAAACGTTTTTCCTTTATAAAAACTAAATATGAAGTATTACATTGGATCAAAGCTCCTCACTCAAAAAGGCACTACTGAACTGAGAAAAACTTTTTAAAAATCTAAAAATTCTAAACATATTTGCCTCTCAATTTCAAGCAAACAGCAACATAACTTATCACAGACCAGACATACAGATGATCACGGGCAATTATTGAAGAATATATGTTCTTGCCTTCTTGATTCTTATAAAATACATTTTGCAGTTACTCTAAGCCACATTACACAAGTTATCGAAAAGCTGCTAACAAACATTTCACCACGGACAACAATTACTAATCTGACGTTTTGGGCTGTTAAACCAGAGCTGCTTCTATGGAGTAATTATTAAGGCAGAGAATACAAGTTTTATAGCAAGACTACACAGACTTGGTTCCATAGACAAAGAAATGAGAAATGTTACAAATTGTCCTGACTTTAAAAGTCATTGACTCAGATGGAGTCTGCTCCAAGCTTATATGCAATTTTCCATTAAATGAGAACAATGGGGTACACTACAAAACAACACCAACATCGGTGTGTGACTTTCGAGTCACAAAACATTAGAAAGTCATGCGAAAGGTCAATGAAGGTGCCAACGTCGGCTGCTCGTTCGTGGTCGGCTCTCTAATAACTTCTGACGTGACCGTTTTGTGACTCCCAAATAACTTTTGACACCAACATTCCAGGCTGATAAAAAAAAACGAAGGCAAATAGTTTAATAAGTGTCTGACCACAAGCAAAGACCAAGCGATGCACCCAGGCCCTGTATCCTGCATAGTGCCATTATCCTACCCACAAGACATGTGCCTTGCAACAAGGCCCTCTGCCGTCAATCAGCCCCTGATGCTCCTGTGCACATAAAGGCCAGGAGCATCAGGGGCTGATTGACGGCAGAGGGCCTTGTTGCAAGGCAAATGTCTTGTGGGTAGGATAATGGCACTATGCAGGATACAGGGCCTGGGCACCTCCGCTGCGCTTGGCCTTGGGGTTGGCAGAGAATAGCGCTGTGGCTGGAATGCTGTGACAAACTCCCTCTGTGCATGGCTTTGGGGTTGGCAGAGAATAACGCTTTGGGTGGAATGCTGTGACAAAATCCCACTGTGCATGGCCTTGGGGTTGGCAGAGAATAACGGTTTGGGTGGAATGCTGTGACAAACTCCCTCTGTGCATGGCCTTGGGGTTGGCAGAGAATAACGCTTTGGGTGGAATGCTGTGACAAAATCCCACTGTGGATGGCCTTGGGGTTGGCAGAGAATAACGCTTTGGGTGGAATGCTGTGACAAAATCCCACTGTGCATGGCCTTGGGGTTGGCAGAGAATAACGCTTTGGGTGGAATGCTGTGACAAAATCCCACTGTGCATGGCCTTGGGGTTGGCAGAGAATAACGGTTTGGGTGGAATGCAGTGACAGGCAGTTGGACCGAGGACATTAGTTGTGGGGCTTGCCTGCTAACAGCAGGTTGGATGCACGGGTTGGAAATTAAGTACTTCATGAAAGGAAACAAATTCACTGAAAAATGCAGCTAAAATTGAGTTATTGCTCTTGTTCAAATGCAACAAACCAATTAAATTTTCCAATAAACATGCTACAACTTGCACCAACCTTCATGCTAAAATCATCCAAGGGGAAACAGTGCTCGAACAAACCAAAGAGCTAACAAGCATTGGAAATGCAATCGGTCTTGCATTTGTTCGAGTTAGAGCTATTGGCATTGTAAATGGAAATGTCTTTTACCTGTGTTTTGGTGTGTATGTATGTGTTGGGTAGTGGATTTATGTGGGTTGGATTGGATTAGTTAGTTGTGTATTTTTGTGGGATGGAACTGTGAGGTGGGGATTTGTGTAGTGGAATTATGTGGAATGCTGTGCAAATTTGTGGATGGTAATGATGTCGTATTGAGTATAGTGGAAATATATGGAGCGGGATTGTGTGTTCTGGAGTGTTATATTATGGAATGGTACTTTTTGGAGTGTTATGTAGTGGAGTTTAGTTATGTGGTGTGCTGTTGAATGTTGTGGCACGATGTGGAATTGTGTGGTGTGTATTGGATGTATGTGGTGTGCTTTTAAGTGTGTTGTTGAGTTGTATTTGCAGTTTGGTGTTGATTATGTGGTGTGGATTAGAACTGTGTGGAGCTGAATGGCGTTGTAAATGCAAATGTCTTTTATCTATGTGTTTTGGAGTGTAGTGGATGTATGTAGTGTGTAGTGGAATTATGTTTTTTTTATTGTTAGTTGTGGAATTGTGTGGCGTGGAAGGATTTGTTAGTGATATTCCAATTAACTCTAGCTTTCCTGCATTTTTCCAGAACTCTACATGAGGGTTCTCTGTCATAGATGGCCTAGATGTATTTCTTGTCTCCACTCATGCCTGGGCAACATACACAAGTACTGAGAGAGATGCCTGGTGCTGAGAGTACAACCAATTGTAGGCAGACTTAGGGTGCACTACATAATGCAAAAAGCAAACACAACACACATTCTGAACTGAATTATTTGAACACAAATGTGAACACCTAGGATAAGTGACGCGTTGAACATGCATTTGCTCTGAATATTTTTATGAGCAGTTTCTGCTCTGTGAAAGGCCAACCAAATGCTAAATCTGGGTATTGTTCTCTCCAGCCACACCCGGACTCTGGCGTAGTGACCCAACCCCTAGTGACACCGCTCTCGAATGCACTTTTGTGTCCTAGATAACAGTTCCCAGACGTTTTTATGTTTGGTGCCATTTGTGCTGTGTGTTGCACTGTGCTGGTCGTGCTATGAGTCCAGACGTTGTTAGTAATTGTGATGCACAAAGCCGTTAGTGCTTTGTGATGAGCACTGATGTTTGTGTGTTGTGGTGCACTGTGGTACTGATGTTGTTTCATATACAAGGCTGACTCTGTAGTGTGATACAGTTTGCTTTTATTGTGTGATGGACAGTGCAATTTTTAGTCAATAGTGAACAATTCTTTTTAATTTTATGATTCAAAGTACAATGAAATGTTTACTGTTTGTGCTGTGACATGTGCATTGGTAGCTGCGGTGTCTGCTGGATAGTTCTGTGTTTGATGGACCGTGTTGTATGTGTGCTTTTTGATTCACAGCGTTAGTAATGTGTTTGATACACAGTGCAGTTTGTTGTAGGGTGCTCAGTGTAGTTTCTGCTCAGTGTAGTTTGTACTCAGTGATTGGCAGCATTATGTAATTGGTTGTGCTGTTTATACTGGGGATGCACAGTGCTCTTTGTACTGGGGGATGCACAGTGCTGTTTGTGGTGGGGGATGAACACTGCTGTTCGCTCTGTTAGATGATAAGTGATGCGTGTTCTGTGCGATGCCTTCGCAGCTTATGATGAATAACACGGTGCATAATTTGTGGTGCTTTGTGTGATTTGTGTAGTGTGATGCATAATGCTGTCTATGGCCTGTGATGTCCTGTGTAATAAGATGCCCAGTGTTTTGTATTGTGTGATGCTCCGTGTTGTGTGTGCTAGACAGGACTGCTTGTAAGTAATGAGCCCAGTGTTCCTTGTAAGTGTGAGGCTCATTTTCGTGTGTGCTCTGTGATTGGCAGTGTTGTAGGATTCCCACTGCTGTTAGTGCTGTGGGACGACCGTGCTCTTTGCACTTTGTGATATCAGTGTCTGGGACGTAACGTGGGCCGTACTGCTTGTGCTCTGGCATGTGCCGTGTTGTTTGACTAGGGACGCGCAGTTTTGTTGCTAATTTGTGGTGAACGGTGACGAGTGGTGCGTGCGTCGCTTTACTTAAGGTGTGACGCACTTTGTTGCTTTGTGTCGTCCAGTGCACCGTAGTGTCTGTGAAGGATACTGTGATCTAAGCCTGCGCTGCGTGATGTTCAGTTCTTTCTGTGCATCACATGCGGTGGGTGCACTGTGCTGTTCGTAGAGTGATGCACGATGCAGTGTGTCCTGCATCGGGCTGTGATGTTGGTGTGGTGTTGGACAGTGTTGTTTGAGCTGTGTGATTCACATTACTATTACTGCTTGTGTTGTGTTGAACTGTGTTTGATAGTATAACGGGTAGTGCTATTTACGCTCTGTGATAGGCGGTACTCTTTGATAATGTGATAGAAAGAGTAAAGATAAGTCAGTCGCGTGCTGTCTGATGGGTAGTGCGGTTTGTGGTGTATGATGCACAGTGATGTTTCTCTTTGTACTGTGTGATACGTTGTTCTCTATGCTGCTTTGTGATAGGTAGTGCTGCGGTGTGCCCGCAGATCCCTGACTGCAGTTTCTTGCCCTCCTTGGAGTACTTTGAGTGTGTGCTGTTTCTGTCAGTTTCTTTAGGCTTTGGTGAAGTGCTGCACCATACCTTTATCTTTTGCTCATCTCTCTGATCTCCTCAGGTGTCCATCGCTCTAGCTACTCAGATCTCTCCGGGCCTTGGGTACCCTATACTAACGGTCCCTCCGTTCTCTTCAGATTTGCAGCAGTCCATCTCTTCCAGGCTTTTGATGTGGTGCACTGAGGCGGCCTGTAAGCAGCACGTGTCGACCAATAAATCATTGATACATATTGGAAAAAAAAGTTCAGGCTCAAAAACACAAAGTAGTATTTATGGTTGTGTGGGTGCACTGTGGGGAGATGTAAAATGAAGCTGTGGTCTGAAACCAACAGTGACTCAAAACATGAGCACTCATTTTCTGGACCAAAACAAATGCTAAAAAAAAGTGCACCGCAAGTTAGAGAAATAGTCTTGAGCGAAATGACCCTTGTGAGAGGCCCAGTCGCCATGGGTACCACAAACACGCCAAAAGAAGGGACGAATAGCAACAATTCACCACATGAAAGCAAGACAGCTTGAAAGGCACAAAAAGGAATCTATTAAAGGTGCTGGGTGTGGCCATACTCCATAAAGACTACAGCATGCCTCTCAGAGCAGCGCATGTGCACTGACTCAAGGCTCAACTTAACAAGCATTTGCAATGCAATAGGTCCTATTGCATTCCAAATGGTTAAGTTCAAAACTGAGCGTGGCGTCACAAAGGACACTGAGCTCGTTTTTTAAAAACTTTAACATTGAGCGCGGTGTCCTTGAAGCAAGCGCTGCGCTCAGTGTTAAAGTTAAAAAATATATAAAGTAACCGAGTGCATTGTCCTTGAAACGGCGCCGCACTCAGTTTTAAAGTGAAAAAAAACAAAACAGAAACCGGTGTCCCTGAAGCCGGTCGATGGTGGGTGAGGGTCAAAAGATTCGCCCCACTAAAATACACACAGGTGAGAAGACCGCAAAACACCTCACACTTACATCCCCATATGAGTTTGGCTAGTGGGCCACAAGACCAAACTCGCTCTGTAACTCAAACAGGACAACCAAACTTCTAACACAAAACTACTGCCTGTCCAAGACCTTTCCACAATGACAAACATCCATAGGCAAACACTCAATTGCAGATACATTAGCTTGCATGTAAAGGCACTAAGGAATGAAATAAATTGGGGCATGTGATAAATAAAAGAACAAGTAAAACAAGTCACGTACTGAGAAACTCACCGCTGCAGCCCGGCTTGGACAGGAAGCCAGGCAACCTGTGTTGGGACGGGGCGGGGGTCGCAAAAAGACAGGAAGCAGACGGGAGCCTACCCCGCACTCCTGTGCCTGTGAAGCCAGCCGGAAGTGAGCGTGCTGCAGAGACTGACCCGCTGCAGAAGGAGAGAGGAGAGAGGGACACGCGGAAAGAGCCCGGTGAGTGGGGGGGGGGGGTGCGTGTGCGCGTGTGTCTGTGTGCGTGTCTGTGTGTGCCTGTGTGCGTGCGTGTGTGCGTGCGTGTGTGCGCGTGTGTGCGCGCGTGTGTGTGTGTGTGTGTGTGTGTGTCTGTGTGTCTGTGTATGTGTGTGTGTGTGTGTGTGTGTGTGTGTGTGTGTGTGTGTGTGTGTGTGTGTGTGTGTATGTGTGTGTGTGTGTGTGTATGTGTGTGGGTGTGTGTGTGGGTGTGGGTGCGTGTGCGTGTGGGTGCGTGTGTGTGCGCACTTCCTGATCCATTGGGATTGTGAACAGCATGCCGGAATCGGAGCGCATGTTCACGCGTGTGACCTGATCCGATTCCGGCATGCTGCGCGTGCCCATCTCCTGTCTCCTGGGAAGCAGAGCCGGTGACTATAGGTCTCGCGGCGAGACAGCGCTTTGCGCTGTAATCGCCAGGGCGAGACCTAAAAAGAGAACAACATGACCATTTCTGAAAAGGGAAACATTCAATCTAATTATAATTAGGCAACAACAATAGCATGATCAGACAAGACGAAAACGTATGACCAATTACCAGCAAAACTTGGATTGGAAAATAATAATCATAACATAATCTAATCAAGTGTACGAGTAAGTCAAAGGACTCATTGCTAAAGTACAGTACAGACTTCAAGTTATGTAGACCTTTAGAGGCTCTTACTCTTGAGAATGCCTTTTGCATCCAATTACACAATTATTTGTTGGAAAATAACTGTCTTAGGCAAGATATTACATATGTAATGATAGTTCAGTAATTAAGCTGAAAGGTCATCTACCTATTTCCCTCTGCAGTCGTCCGCGTGCAGATGGTCTTGACTTTGGTGCATCACAAGCCAGCTACCTGACCGAACACAGTTAGCACATATAAAAGTTATTATAACTGACTGAGTAAAGAGAAATCAATGAAAGGTCACTTGGAAGCACCTTCTCCCTAGCTGATGTGTGCAGTCTTTTCCATTCCTAAACCATATTTATTAACACTTTTTTCTTAACATTAACTACCCAAACTAAATACAAGGTCAAATACTACTCTAATATTCAAGCAACCATTAAATACCACTAAAGCGGATAGCGTCTCCATACAAGGTGTGGTGAGGCACTCCCCACCAGATGCAACCCTACACAATCTTCCTCCTGTAACTTCCTACTTCTTTACAGACCTACACCTAGCAATGCGACATTCCCAGACACACTTCTAGCCACAGTTTCAAACCTTTTATTACTGCACTATATGCATTCTTCATGACCTAAACATTGGGATTGACAAAACCAATATGCCCCATCCGAAAACAATCATCACTGAAATAGACTCAATGAACCTACATCGGGTCATCTACAAACCCACACAAATCGCTTGACACATCCTGGATGTCATTTTTGCAAATTGAGAACTAGTTACTTTTCAAACAATTATTCCAGTCAGGTCACCATTTGCTTTCTTTCCAACATAAAATAACACAAAGCAACACACCTAAAACGACCTTACATGCATCCACCTATCAACCGTGGAACAACCTAAATGTTGAACACTTAGAAACACAACTAATATCCAGTTTGGATCTAGGCACAATAACATTAATTAAAAAAACGATATGAGTGGCTACAGGAAGCTTTTGATATTTGAATACCAGTAAGAACACAACAGAATAAAAGAAAAGAACACAGACACTTTACATAAATAAAGAGCTAACCCAGATAAAACAGCAAATTAGAATGCTGCAACGCACCTGGCTCAAAACAAACACTAATTAAGACCAAATTCATCCTACAGAAGCTTAACAGATTATACAAGTCAGCAATCAAGAAAGCTAAGACAAAATACTATTCAGACAGAATTCAAAATGCATAATGTGCAAATAAAAATTCTATAAAATTCTCACAGCATTTCTTAAACCAAATTGCCTAGAAGGAGCTCATCCCATTACTCAAGATTTCACAGACAAATTGGCAAATCATTACACGGCCAAAGTAGACATGTTAACTTCCATTTAAAACAAAGAAAAACCACCAGCACGAACCCTTTCCCAAAAAAACAGTCCAAGAGTAGACTAACCCAGCCTCTGCATTCCTTCCAACAAATATCACACAATGAATTTATGGACTTGGTCTAAGCATGCAGGCAGCCCTTCTGACCCACGTCTACCACAAACCTTCAAGAAAATTCTTCGAATTATCTCTGCTGCCACACCATTAAGAAGAATCATAAACAATTCCCTAACTACCGGGAATATTTCCAAAAGATCTAAAAAAAGTAATACATACGCCCATTACTAAAGAAAACAAACCTGGACCCACTTAACCTCAACAACTACAAACTCATTACAAATGGACCTTTCCTGGGCAAACTGATAGAAAGGGCAGCATTCGCACAGATGTCACAATTCATTAAAGACAATTTCATACTATAAGATTTCCAAGCAGGATTCCATCGAGAAAAAGGCACAGAATCTCCCCATACTACCTTCTGGGATGACCTTAAAAACACAGTTGACTGGAATAGGGTTGCTGCACTACTTCTCTTGGACCTCTCAGCTGCCTTTGGCACAGTTGACCATGACACTCTGATACAAAAACTCGACGAAACCAGCATAGAGGGGACCGCTCTCAACTGATCACATTTCACTTTTAAAACAGAGCTAATGTCATCCACCCTTCCCCTTTCTCATCCAAAACATACTTCACAAAAGCAGGGGTCCCTCAAGGCTCTATCATCTGACCCATGTTTTTCATTGTCTACCTGAAGTCATTACCTGCACGGACCAAAGAATTTCACCTCACATGCTATAAATATACAGAAGACATACAAATGCTCAAACTAGAAAGACCCAAAGACATTGGAGACTCAAACTTTCATTTGCCTCTGAGCCGTTGGCAAGTGGATGATATGGAGCCATCTCAATTTGAATGATTCAAAAACAAAAATACTCACATGTGGCAATTAGAAAAATTATGACCTACTCGCCACCTGACCGGATGATCTGGGAACACCGCCTCAAGTATTTCAGGAAGAAAGAAACCTCGAAAATACCATTGACTCCAAGCTAACAATGAATTGCCAATAGCAAGATCAAGCTCCATTACTATGAAAACTCTGCGATGCAGCTTTCCCTACATAGGATTTCCACACAAGCACCAGTCTACTATCTCTTTGTTCTGTCTAAACTCGATTACGCCACTAGCCTCTACCACATATCTTCTTTATCAACTAAGAAAAGACTGCAAAGGATTCAGAACTCTGCTGCCAGACTATTCTTACATATAAAGCCACAAGCCCACATCTCCCCTACCTTGAAGGCCCTACATAGGTTACTAGTTGCCAGAAAATCCATATTCAAGCTGCTTTGTATCACCCACAAAGCTGTACATGGAACAGGACCGCTCTTCATCAGGATATCAAATCACCAAATACATTCAACAAAGCAACCTCCACTCTAGATTTGCAACTTGGCTCAAAATTCCAACATACAAGGAAAAACCATAGGTGGCACATCCTCTGTTCAAGCAGCCAAACTATGGAACTCTTTACCCCCAAACATAAGATCCACGGATAACTACTTTACTTCACAAGAGTTGGCTCTTCCACCACATAACCACCATACTCAAATGTAAATATAAACCATATCCCTGTGTATATAAGCATTTTTTGGGACTATATATGTGCACCTAGATACGTGAAATCCTTTGTATAAACATGTATAATAATTATGTTTACAAATATACTGATATTCATTAGATCTGCTTCAGAAAAGTACAGATCACTAATGGTTATATTATTCTATGTTTAACATGTATATAGGTCACTCCATAAATAAGTACATTTATATCATAACTATCTACAATTGCTTCACTATTGAATTATAACACAAATCTACATATATTACCTTCCTTATACATATATACCTTCCATGTACTTCTGTATCTTCATATTTATTACTTTACTTCTAATTTAGCATCTCCAATGCACTACCCTATATCACCCTAGTCCTCTCAATATATCCTTTACCTCCACTCGGACTCATCCCAATCCTCATTCTACTACTATGATCCCCAAAATAACCCTTTCTAGACTTCACTCCTCTACCCCTCCTTGCATAATTTCAAACCACTTTTACTATTCAGATCTCCCAAACAAGCCTTTCTAAACCCTTCCCTCTGACTTTTCTCCCTCCACCAATCCTTTACTCATCCCAAACCCCCTACTACTGCTATGATCTCCAAAAAACACTTTCTAGAACCTTCCATCTTCTATCCTCCCACTATCCCCTACAATCCATCTAACACACTCACATGTCTACAACTAAAATTAATTTCATAATTTCTTATACTAATTTCCCACTAATCCTGTTTGGATTGTAGAGTAGCATGCTACCCACAAAAAAGCGCTTCAACGCCTTATATGGGTTAACAAGCACTATATAAAACGCAAACCCTTCCCTCTACTATCCTTTTTCAATCCAAATAACAAACTCACATGTCCACCGCTCAAATTACTTCATATCTCCCTATACTAATTCACCACTAATACTTTTTGTGTTCTGGAATAGGGTGCTACTCGTGAAAAGCGCTTTGACACCTCGTCAGTGGTAAAATGCGCTATGTAAAAGAAATTACAATACTGTTTGGTTGTAGGTAAAATTGCATCTGGTCTTACTTTTACTTTAACTGGCTCAGCACATTTTACTAGACCGATCTTTTTACCAGAGTTTTCTCCTACCTCATCTTTGATAATAGGTCTTAAATTGAAAGGCAGGCCATCTTTTGTTGAAGCAGGGAATAACTAAACTCTAGTCTCCTGTGATTTTATTTTAAACACAGTCTTCATCTTGTGGCTCAATCGCAACACCATTCATTGTTCAATAAATCACACAATTCATTTTGCACAATAAGTCACTTCTCAGGACTTGAATCGCACAATATTTTCCAATTGACCAATTCTTACTGTGACTTCTGCTATAACTACTAACTACTACAACCTGGACTTCCTTTCCTGAGAGGGGTAGATGTAGGACGTCCACACAATGAACTGTAGAACATGTACTCCCTATTAATTAAAAATTAAACAGGATGGCCTTTGACTTCTCCATCATAATGTGGGCCCCTTTCTTCTAATTTCAGGACTGCTCCTAGTAATCAATCTTCTTCTTGCCCTAAGCACCATCATTAACAATGGCTCCCTGCTAAGTCACCATTCAGAATCAATGGATTCTTTTGGTACCCTGCTCTATAGAGCATTTTGTTTCCGATATTTTGCTGCCACATTCTAAATAAAGGCAAGGGAGTTTGAGATAGTATCTGATTCTGCATACCCTGCACAGAATTTGAAACAGTTGGAGCAATCCTATTTCTCTACATCTGGGAACATGATCACCCAGAATTCTATTAAGGTCAAAACCGTAAATCATTCCAATTCTAAAATGAGCAGCAAAAATAAAAATGAAACGGTTAGACAACATCCCAATCAACATCTAGGAAAGCCTAAAAGTATTCCATCTCATCCCCAGAAAAGAAGGGTTCTTCTACAGAATTCTTGTATCCAAAATAAGCTAAAAACACAGATTCACAATGCCATGAATCAGAATGATCCACATGAATAGCATTATACGTTAGCACTATCCCATTTTCTGAGAAAGCATCCTGTTTTTCCGTATCATTGTCGTCCGGTGAGGTTTTAAACATAATACACAACATTAAACAATAATAAACGCCTCCCTATCACAAGAGATCCTTCCAGACTGCTTAAAGACGGGACAAGTTGTCCCTATCATCAAGAAGCCAACAGTGGACCCAGCAGATCCTAACAACTTTCGCCCAGTTACCAATATCCCACTCATGGCCAAACTAATCGAGAAATGCGTACAAAACCAACAGAGCCAACACATCGCAAATTTTAGGTTACTCGACGACTGTCAATCGGGATTCAGAACAGGACACAGCCCGGAAACAGCGATCCTACATATCGTCAATGACGCAATACAGGCCCTTGACCGCAATAGGACGTGCTTACTAGTCCTTCTTGACCTATCATCGGCATTCGATACAGTAAATCATGAAAAATTACTGGAAAGACTGCACAACAGGATGGGAATGACAGGAACGGTGTTGAAATGGTTTGAATCCTTCCTTCATAACAGATCACAAAGATTTTGAGTCAACCAGACACTATCCACATCATGTCCGAATTCATTCGGAGTCCCCCAAGGATCGACACTATCACCCTCTCTTTTTAACTTGTACGTCGAACCTCCGTCAGAAATCCTCCGAAACGCTACCATAGCCTATCATATGTACGCGGATGACACGCAAATATACATCAAGATAGAATCCCTGGAAGACATCAAGTTAATGAATGAGGCATTAAAAAAGGCACTAATTTGGCTTACAAGTAATCACCTGAAGCTCAATGCACAAAAAAAGGAAATTCCTATGGATCTCACCTACTAAGAAATATTCTGAAGCGGAAGAATGGACCAGACTGATCACAGCGTTAAGTTGTACCCCCACGCTAGTAGACTCAGCGAAATCATTAGGAATCACATTAGACAAGAACCTAGACATGAAAGTGCATATAAACTCAATGGCAAAGAATGCTCGCTTTCACCTGAACTACCTAAGGAAAGTGAAACCATTTATCTCACCGGCAGATCTCAAACTAGCAATACAATCATTAGTAATCTCAAGGATTGAATACGGTTGTACAACCTTAGCAGGCCTTCCAAAAATATCCACGGCTCCGCTGAAAGCATGCCTCAATGCGGCAGCAAGACTTATAACCGGATCGAGGAAATTCTACCATATCTCCCCGCATCTAAAAACTTTAAATTGGCTACCATACGAAGCCAGAATCCAATTCAAAATGGCATGCGTCACCCACAAAGCCCTTCATTACAGAACACCTAGATACTTGGCCCAGAAGATCGAGCTGTCCGGAGCAGGAAGGCCGGTAAGGAGCGCCAATCTGCTAATGCTGAAACTGCCCATCTTCAGGAAAAAGAAAACGTACAACAGAGCTTTCACAGGGGCAGCCCACAGAATATGGAACTCGCTCCCGCCAAATATCAGAAAAATTACAAACGCAACTACATTCAAACGAGAAACTAAGATCTTCCTAATGAGTAAGTTCCTGACATAATGAAGTCACCACGAGAACTGGAGGTGATAGAGTCCCGGAACCGGGATGAAGAACACCCTGTTTAAGAACTATGCAGAACATTCTGGACAGGAATACAGACTATCCATTACAAATCGTAGTATATATATATGCCAGGATATTTTTCAGTCTATACCTCCGCATCCAAGCGGGAAAGATTTATTATATATCTCTACACTTACCTACCTCACTCAATATATTATGAGGCAATGTCTACGTTATGTAAGTACATTACCACAGAATAGCACTATGGATTCTATATCTCGACGAACAACTAACCTACCTCATGACAATGGGAAATATTTACTATATAACTCGACACTTCTCAATCAATCAATCAATCAGGGCATTTATATAGCGCACTACTCACCCAGAGGGTCTCAAGGCGCTAGGGGAGGGGGGGTCCGCTACTGCTCGAACAGCCAGGTCTTGAGTTGTTTCCTGAAGGCGAGGTGGTCCTGGGTCTGGCGAAGGTGGGTCGGGAGGGAGTTCCATGTCTTGGCGGCGAGGTAGGAGAAGGACAGTCCCCCTGTGGTGGCTCTTCGGATGCGGGGGACGGTGGCGAGGGCGTGGCCGGTCGATCGAAGCTGGCGTTTGGGAGCGTAGAAGTTGAGGCGGCTATTGAGGTATCCTGGGCCTTGGTTGTGTAGGGCTTTGTGTGCGTGGGTGAGGAGACGGAAGGTGATTCTCTTGTTGACCGGGAGCCAGTGCAGGTCTCTCAGGTGTCCGGAGATGTGGCTGCGACGGGGGATGTCCATGATGAGTCGTGCTGAGGCGTTCTGGATCCGTTGGAGTCTCTTCAGGAGTTTGGCAGTGGTTCCGGCGTAGAGGAGTTGCCGTAGTCCAGACGGCTGGTGCAGAGGGCCTGGGTGACCGTCTTCCTGGTCTCGGTGGGGATCCACCGGAAGATCTTACGTAGCATGCGCAGGATGTTGAAGCACGACGAGGAGACGGCGTTGACTTGTCTGGTCATGGAGAGGGAGGAGTCCAGGATGAAGCCCAGGTTGCGTGCGTGGTCTGTTGGTTGGGGTGCGCTGCCTAGGGCGGGGGGCCACCAGGAGTCGTCCCAGGCGGAGGGTGAGGATCCCCGGATGAGGACTTCCGTCTTGTCCGAGTTCAGTTTCAGGCGGCTGCTCTTCATCCATTCGGCTACCTCTTTCATCCCTTCGTGAAGGTTGGCTCTGGCGGTGGCGGGGTCCTTGGTGAGGGAGAGGATCAGCTGGGTGTCGTCGGCGTAGGAGATGAAGTTGAGGTTGTGCGGTCGTGCGATGTCTGCGAAGGGGCTCATGTAGACGTTGAAGAGGCTTGGACTGAGCGAGGACCCTTGAGGAACGCCGCAGATGACTTCGGTGGCTCCAGATCTGAACGGCGGGAGGCGGACTCTCTGTGTCCTTTCGGCGAGGAAGGAGATGATCCATTCCAGTGCCTTCTCCTGGATTCCGACGTTGCTGAGTCGCTGCACTAGTGTACGGTGGCAGACAGTGTCGAAGGCCGCGGAGAGGTCTAGGAGGATGAGGGCCGCTGTTTCTCCGTTGTCAAGCAGTGCTCGGATGTCATCGGTGGCTGCGATCAGGGCGGTCTCAGTGCTGTGGTTGGCTCGGAAGCCAGACTGCGAGAGGTCGAGGAATCCTTTCGTCTCGAGGAAGGCGGTCAGCTGCTTGTTGACGGTCTTCTCGATGACTTTTGCAGGGAACGGGAGCAGCGAGATGGGGCGGTAGTTCTTGAGGTCGGTGGGGTCGGCTGATGGCTTCTTTAGTAGAGCGCTGAGTTTGGCGTGCTTCCAGCTCTCCGGGAAGGTCGCGGTGTCGAAGGAGGTGTTGATGATGTCCCGCAGGTGGGGTGCGATGACAACGTCGGCCTTGTTGAAGACGTGGTGAGGGCAGGGGTCGGTTGGAGATCCGGAGTGGATCGAGTTCATCATGTGGATGGTGTCTTCGGTGCTGATCGGGGTCCAGGCGCGGAGTGTGGTGGTGGGGGGCGTTGGTGCGGTCGTAGGGTGCGTCGGTGGAGTGCTGAAGCTGTTGTGTATGTCCGCGATCTTGTTGTGGAAGTAGGAGGCGAGGGAGTTGCAGAGGTCTTGCGAAGGGGTGATGTCGTTGTTTCCGGCGTTGGTGTTGGAGAGCTCTTTGACGATGTTGAAGAGTTCCTTGCTGTTGTGTGCGTTGTTGTCCAGTCGTTCCTTGAATGCAGTTTTCTTGGTTGCGTTGATGAGTTGGTGGTGTTTTCGGGTGGTGAGCTTGAGGGTAGTCATGTTGTCAGGTGTTGGGTCTCTGCGCCAGGTTCTCTCGAGGGCTCGGCAGTTCTTCTTGGAGCTCTTGAGTTCGTCGGTGAACCATGGGGCTTTCTTGCTGCCGGGTCTGCTAGGCGGGGTCCTCAGGGGGGCGAGGTCGTCTGCGCAGTCGCTGATCCATTTCGTGAGGTTGGTGGCCGCTTGGCTGGGGTTCGTTGCGCTGGTGGGTGGGTTCTTGCTCAGGGAAGTCGCGAGCTGGTCGGCTGTGATCTTGTTCCAGCTTCTGCGTGCAACCTGTTGCTGTTGGTGGTGGATGGTGGTCCTTTTGAAGCTGAAGTGGACGCAGCTGTGGTCCGTCCAGTGGAGTCCGGTGGCATGGCTGAAGGCGATGTCCTTGCTGGATGAGAAGACTGGGTCGAGTGTGTGTCCGGCGTAGTGGGTGGGGTGGTCACCAGCTGCTTGAGTCCGAGGTTTGCGAGGTTGTCCAGCAGGGTGGTGGTGTTGCGGTCGTTGTTGTTCTCCAGGTGGAAGTTGAGGTCCCCGAGGAGGATGTAGTCAGCGGAGGGGAGGGCGTGCGGGCTGATGAAGTCGGCGATGTCTTCGCTGAATTGTGTGCGTGGTCCCGGGGGTCTGTAGATGAGGGTGCCTCTGAGGGTGGTCTTGGGGTTGATGTGGACCTGGAAGTGCAGGTGCTCGGCGGGTGCGAGGGTGTCGTCGGTGTTGGTCGTGATGCGGATGGTGTTCCTGTGGATGATGGCGATGCCTCCTCCGGTCTCCGATCTACCACTCATTATAATATTGTAATGCTATGTTATGTGAATTTAGCCACTCGACACTGATCTACCTCACTATGATATTATATGGTAATGTTATGTTTTTTGTGAATCACATATCGGCAGAATGTAAAGTTGTCTGTGAAGCGCTCTAATACCCAAGGGTCACGTTCGCGCTATATAAAACTCTCTAAATAAATAAAGGCCTTTCATGTACGTGTAAAACTGGACTGAGCTATGGAAACACAGCAGATGAAACTTTGAATGTTGCAACCTATCAAGTAGACCAAAAGTTTCATTAATAGGCTTTTGTATTTAAGACATTGGGGAGAGGAGTGGGCCTAATGGCTAGGGGGGTCGACCTCAGATCTGGGTTCGAGCCTCGCCAACGACCCTGAACATCCTGTGATTCTGGGCAAATCACTTAATCAATCACATGCCTAACAACAAAAAAATAGATAGATAGATAGATAGATAGATAGATAGATAGATAGATAGATAGATAGATAGATAGATAGATAGATAGATAGATAGATAGATAGATAGATAGATAGATAGATAGATAGATAGATGTGTGGACAATGCTACTTACCAGTATGCATCTGTTCTTGGCATGTAGAGCTGCAGTGTTACACACTATGCATAGATGGCCACCTAGTGCTGGACCCGGATGTTTGCAGTTTGTTTTGTTGTAGAAAAGTCTTTGGAAGTCACGGGAAAGGTGACTCCTCCTTTGGATTATACTGCGCATGGACATCGGCTCCATCCCCATATTGTTTTTCGCCATTAGGGAAGTGATGGAGCTGTACAAGAGGTAGTGATTTCCATTTGATTTGTATCTAATTAAGATAATACTGGAACAGATAAAGGTAGCCGGGGAGGCGGGTGGGCGTGTGTAACTCTGCAGCTCTACATGCCAAGAACAGATGCATACTGGTAACTAGCATTTTTCCGTTCGAGGCATATGAGCTGCAGATTACACACTATGCATAGATTGTATAGCAGTACCCACACTTAGCGGCGACCACCAGTATCTGTTGCAGGTGTTTGAAACAGTGTTTTTAATACAACCTGGCCCACAGTAGCTTGTTGTTTAGTTTGCACATCTACACAATAATGTTTTGTGAACGTGTGCGGTGTAAGCCATGTGGCTGCTCTGCATATGTCATCTAAGGGAATGTTCCCTATGAATGCCATTGAAGCCCCTATCTTTCTTGTTGAGTGGGCTTTTGGAGGAATTGTTAACGTACGTTTTGCTTTTTGGTAACATATTTGTATGCATTTAACAAACCATCTGGCGATCCCTGATTTTGATATGGGATTGCCTTTATGTGGCGGTCAAAAAGACACAAAAAGTTTGTGTCCTTTCGATATAGTACAGCAGTGCTATTTTGACATCTAAGGTGTGTAGAGCTCTTTATGCGACTGTTTCATGTTGCGAGAAAAATACGGGCAGCTCAACTGATTGATTTAGATGGAATAGATGGAATGGTGAAATGACTTTAGGAAGGAATTTAGGATTAGTACGAAGAACCACTTCATTATGATGCATTTGCAAAAAAGGTTCTTGAATGGTAAATGCTTGTATAGTTCACTAACTCTTCTGAGAGAAGTAATTGCTACTAGGAAAGCTACTTTCCAGGATAGGAATTGCAATTCACATGTATGTAATGGTTCGAAGGGAGGACCCATTAACATTGTAAGAACAATGTTCAGGTTCCACACTGGTGCCGGTGGCGTTCTGGGAGGAATTATTCTTTGGAGTCCTTCCATGAAAGCTTTATTAGCTGGTACTCTAAAAAGAGGTAATGTTGTCTATTTTGTAAGAATGCTGCAATGGCAGCAAGGTGTAGTCTGATAGACGTATAGGCTAATTTACACTTTTGGAGGTGTAATAGATATCCTATGATGTGTTGGATAGACACATCAAAGGGATTTATTTGGTTGTTTTGGCAGTATATGACAAAGCGTTTCCACTTAGCAGCATAACATGCTCTAGTAGTGGGACGTCTAGCTTCTTTAATGATGTTCATGCATTCTGGAGGAAGGTTGAGGTAACCAAACTCTATGACCTCAGGAGCCAGATCGCTAGGTTGAGCTGAGCTGGGTCCGGGTGTCTGATCTCTAAATGGTTCTGTGTTAATAGGCGTGGAGATAGGTTTCGTTTTTGGTGTGGTACTACAGACATTTGCAACAGTGTGGTGTACCATGGTTGTCTGGCCCAAATTAGAGCGAGTAGAATGAGCGTCAGGGAATGTTGTTGTAGTTTGCGTACCACTAATGGAAGTAGTGGGAGAGGAGGAAAAGCGTACGCAAATAGTTTTGATCCGGTTCATCCATATCGCATTGCCTTTGGATAATGGGTGTGGGTATCTGGAGGCAAAGCTTGGCCATTTTGCATTTTCGTGGGTGGCAAAGAGGTCTATCTGAGGTTGTCCCCACATTTGGAAGAACGGATGAATAACTTGCGGATGAAGTTTCCACTCGTGGATCTGCTGTGTTTGTCGACTTAGCAGATCTGTGATAGTGTTTTGTACTCCTGGGACGTGTTTGGCTAAGAGGAAGATCTTTTGGGGTATAGCCCATCTCCATATCTGCTGTGCTGACAGAGAGCTGCAGAGAGTATGTCCCCCTTGTTTGTTTATGTAATACATAGCTGTCATATTGTCTGTGCGGATTAAGACAGCGTTGCCTGACACTTGAGTTTGAAATGCTTTCAGAGCTAGAAACACAGCTAGCAACTCTAAGTGGTTGATGTGGAGTAGCTTTTGTTGCGGTGTCCATCTGCCTTGCATGGTGTGATGCAGTAGATGGGCTCCCCAGCTGGAGAGCGATGCGTCCGCTGTCATGACTATTTGCGGAACTGGCTCTAGAAACGGTCGCCCTTAGGAAAGGTTTTTGGTGTGCACCATTGCAGAGAACGATGAGTCCAACCGTCTACCAACACTAGGTCTGTTAATTGACCTTGAGCTTAGTTCCACTGGTGTGCTAGACACTCTTGAAGGGGACGCATTTGCAGTCTTGCGTGAAGTACTACAAATATGCAAGATGCCATCATCCCTATGAGCTGCATGAACACTCGAGCTGGTAGCGAGTGTTGCGGTTTGAATTTTGTTAGGAGAGTTTGTACACTTGTTATCCTGGCTGTAGAGGGATAAGCTAGCGTTAGTTGGATATTTATTGTAGCGCAGAGATACTGTTGTATATGCGAGGGTTGCAGATGTGATTTACCATGAATACCAAGTCGTGAAGCAGTTGAATAGTAGCGTGAGTGTGTTGCACACACTGGCTGTATGAGCTGGCTTTTATCAGCCAGTCCTCCAGATATGGGAAGACATGAATATGTTGTCTTCTTAAGTGTGCTGCTACTAATAATAATAATAATAAAGGAAATTTGTAAAGCGCCCGTTTACGCCACCTCGGCATGTCACCGCGCTGAGTGAGAGGGAGAGTAGATGAGCAATTAGCCGGCAGACCGAAACTAGGCAGTGAACAGATATGTTTTAAGCAGTTTCCTAAATTTTGCTTCCGAACTTTCTAGCCTAAGTAATAGAGGAAGTTTATTCCAGTTCTGCGCTGCCAGAACGCGGAACGAACCACCACCCATTTTCGGCTTCTTTACCTTAGGGATTACCAGCTGACCAATCCCAAAGGATCTAAGGGACCTTCTTGGCACATACCTGGTGACCAGGTTTCTCAGATATGACGTGCCCGCATTCTGAGAGATACGATGACTTGTAAGTAACGTCTTAAACATAACTCTTTTCTTGACTGGGAGCCAATGCAGAGAATCAAGGGCTTGTTTTGAAGCCACTCTTCTGGGCAGCATCAGAGTCAGCGGTGCGGCCGCGTTCTGAAGAACCTGTAGCCTCCCCAAGCCCTTAGCTGAGGCTCCCAGGTAGAGTAAGTTACCGTAGTCAAGACGAGATGTAATAAGAGCATGTATCATCGTCTTCCTGGCACCTAATGGGAGGAGATCCAGTGTTTTCTGCAATGTTTTTAAGGCTCCAAAACATTTCCCCACTACGCGACGGATGTGTCCGTCGTATGAGAGGGTGGGGTCCACCCAAATCCCCAAATATTTTGCCTCTGTGCAGAGTGAAGGGGTAGCACCCAGACTCGGAGGCCACCATTCTGAGGTCTAACTTGACTTGTCACGGCCCACCACCAGCACCTCCGTCTTACTACCATTCAGCTTTAGGCAGTTCTTATCCATCCAGGAGGCAAGCTCCTGCATACATGCTCTAAAATTGGATGCCGCAACCTTTGGTGCCTGAGATAGGGAGATCAGCAGCTGGGTGTAGTCAGAATAAGAAACTACATCTACCCCAAAGGCCTGTACTATCTCTGCCAACAGAGACAAGTATGGATTAAACAGGGTGGGGCTCAGGGCCGAGCCCTGAGGTACCCCTTGCTCCAGTTTAATGTCCTCGGAGTAGTGAGCCCCTTGTCCGACCTGGAAACTGCGCCCTACTAAAAAAGATTTTAGCCACCTCAGGGCTGGACCTGAGACACCACCTCTGTTCAGACACTGCAGCAAGGTGTGATGCGCCACAGTGTCGAACGCTGCACTGAGATCTAGCATTATCAGTGCCATGGTGTGTCCCGCATCAGCTCCCTGTCTGATGGTTTCCGTGGCCCTTAGTTGAGCAGTTTCCGTGGAATAGCCTGCCTGAAATCCCGATTGAGATGGGTGTAGGAGACTAGCGTCTTCCAAATGCGTCATAAGTTGTTGATTGGCCACCTTCTCTGCTACCTTAGCCAGATATGGTAGGAGCGAGATGGGTCGCAGATTTTCTAGGATATCCTGACTGACTTTCGGTTTCTTCATAATTGGCAGAATAACAGCTCATTTCCAATTGTCTGGCAGCGTATGTGAGGTGAATGAGATATTTAAGACTTGTCTGATATAAGGCTCAAGAATCTCCAAGCTTTCCCCCATCACCTTAGGTGGAGCAGGGTCTCTGGGAGAGCCGGATTTTATACTGAGACAGACACTTCTTAGGTTCTCAGGAGGGGGGACTGTGAAGTTGTTCAGTCTTAACGCCGTCCTACTATCTCCCACCTGTTCCTCAAAATCAGCCCCACTCGTTAAGTTTCCAGAGAAAGATTAGTAAATGTTCCTCACCTTCTGTAAGAAGTACTTTGCCACCCTATTACACTTTTCCACCGAACTATTGCTAGATGCAGTCATACTAGCAAGGGTGGATATTTCCTTGTAAATTTTAAAGAGTTATTTTGTGGAATTCACAGCTTTCCCAATTCTGGCCTTTTAGTGCGTGGCTTTAGCCCATCTAAGTAGGCTTTGATATTTCCTCTGTCCCGCCCTATATAGCAGTCTGTCCTGGATCCGAAATCCCTTTCTCCATTGCCTCTCCAGACGTTTACAGCCTGCCTTGGCCTGCAGTAGGGAGGGGGTAAACCAAGGAGCGGATTTATGCTCTCTGTTCCTAGTTTTATTCAGGAGCAACAGTGCCACCTTATTAAGGGCGTTAAGGATACGCCTCTCCAGATTCTCACTAGCCGTCTCACTGTCAGAGCCTCCTAGGGGGCCACCTACACACAGCTCTCTGTTAAAGTTATCCTGTACAAAGTTTTTTCACTTCCTACATTGATAGCTACTCATTACCCCCTTCTGACTCTCATTTACGGATGTATCTATAACAAAAGGCACCAAAAAGTGGTCCGACCAAGGAACAGGTAGCAGAGTCAGTACCTCCATATTCTCCAAGCTTGCAAACACCAGATCAAGTAGGTATCCTTGCTGGTGTGTGGGGGAGGCATTTCGTAAACACCCTTGGCGCTGTTGTGACTCCGAATGGGAGCACTTTGAACTGGTAGTTTTGCCAGTCTAGCACAAATCTGAGATATTTTCTGTGCGCTGCATAGATGGGAATATGGAAGTAGGCGTCCTTGAGATCTAGAGTGACAAGGAAGTCGTTTAGTACCAGTAATGGGAGGACTTGTTGGAGTGTGACCATATGAAAATGATCTAAATTTATGTAAATGTTTAGAGGTCTGAGGTCTAGGATGGGTCTTAGAGATCCGTCCTTCTTTGGTATTAGGAAATATAGGGAGTATACTCCTTTGTTTTTCTGATGCGCTGGAACTATTTCTATTGCTTTTTTCTGCAGGAGGGATATTACCTCCTGTCTGAGCAATGTTAAATGTTCCTGTGACATTGGACGCTGCTTGGGTGGTATGTTTGTGGGGGTAGATGTTAGTTCCAGACAATAACCTGAATGAATTATTTGGAGCACCCACCTGTCTGATGTGATGTTTTCCCAGGCTGGCAGGTATTGTTGAAGTCTTCCCCCAACAGGAGTGGAATGGGACGGGCGAAGGGGAAGGGAGTCATTGGGCAGGGGTAGAGGCAGAGTGTGAGTTGTTATTTTTGCCTCTGCCTTTGTTATTGTTACCCCTGTAACCACCCCTTTGGTAGCCTTTGCTGTAAGTAGACTGTGTAGGGGCTTTGTACGAGGTAGAAGCTGAGTCTGAAGTATATCCCCTGGTGGCATCTCGATAGGATGAGCGACAAAATGAACGTCTGGGAGCCTGCGACTGCAGGGCTCCCATAGATTTGGTGGTGTCTGTATCCTTTTTCATTTTCTCTAGTGATACATCTACTTCGGGTCCAAATAGGTGTTGCTCATCAAAGGGTTGATTAAGAAAGGCACTTTGTACCTCAGGTTTGAACCCTGATATACGTAGCCAGGCGTGTCTGCGTAGTAAAACGCTGGTGTTAACTGCCTTAGAGGCAGTATCTGCTGCATCGAGGGCACATCAAATAGAGGTGTTTGTAATGTTTTTCCCCTCTTGGATAATCTTGTTTGCTCTATACTTGTACCGGTCAGGGAGGTGCCTCAATGACTCTAGCTCATCGTAATGTGTCCTGTCATATCTGGCTAATAATGCCTTTGTATTGGCGATATGCCACATGTTTGCTGCTTGAGACGCCGTTCTTTTCCCTGATGCGTCAAGAAGCTTAGACTCCTTATCTGGTGGGGCAGCCTCACCTGATGTATTTGAGTTTGCTCTCTTGCGTGCATTGGAAACTACAAGTGAGTCTAGTGGTACTGGACCTTTAATATATGCTGGGTCTGAGGGAACAGCTTTATATTTTTTCTCTATACGAGGGTTAATGACCCGAGTTCTAACTGGGTCCTTGAAGACTTCAGGGGCATGCTTGAGCACTCCTTTAAGCATCGGTAAAATGGATGAGGACCTTTGTGCGTTATCAAATGTATCCATTAGAAAGTCTTCCTCAACAGGGTCTGTATGTATGTCTACCCCATGATACTGTGCGGCCCTGTGAATTAATTCATTAAACCCTATAGTGTCTGCTGTTGGGGAAGCCCTTGAGGGGTATATGTCATCCTGAGGGACATTTGGGACATCTGGGGAGGTATAATCATCCCACGGGTCTGGGGATCCTGTAGGCATGGCTGGGTCAGGTATGTTACCCCCCCCCCCATATCATCAGAGCTATCATCCTTTGCCATGTATGATAGAGGATGCTGGGGAATGCTGTTGTATGGAAGGATGTGGTGATGGTACAGGTGAAAGAGAAGGGGAAGGCAGTCTTAAGGGAGAGGTAGCCATGTCCTACTTGTTTGAATGCGGAGCTGGAGCTGGTGTGTCCAGTGGTCGCTTTTTTGAAGCCAAAATTAAGTGTCCAGTGATGGGATCCTTAGCAAGTCTTGAGCAGGGTCTGGATAGGGTAAATCCTCTGCAGGAGGTTGATCTTTTGGTGTGGAGGAAGGCTCGGGGACCGAAATGGCTTGTTTTGGTTTCTTGACAATGTCTTTCACGGGGGAAGCAGCAGTCTTTTTCGTCTCCAAAGCTTTTATCGGTTCGGAGGATTTTTTCGGTTCCGGTATGGTTTTTGGATCCAATGTTTTTTTCGGATCCGATGACTTTTTCGATTCCGGTGGTTTTTTGGAATCCGAAGCGGGTTTGCTTGGTTCCGACCTGGGTTTCGGTGCCGAAGGAGTAGTGGTATGTTTTGCGTCGATGGTTTGGATGTCGGTGACGTTCTCTTTTTCGGTGCCGTTATATGTACGCCAGCACCGTGTGAAGGTCGACTCGAGCTCGAGTCGCCTGAAGGCTTAATTGGCTTCTTAGCCGGGCCCGAAGGTGGGACAGTAGAAGCAGAGTGACGGTGTGCACCAGAGCCAGAGGGCGAGGGTGTGACCGGGGCCTTCTGTGTTGAGGAAGGGTCGGGGTTGACGGTCTTACTTACGACCCGCTGCGCTGGAGTGATGTCCTCGACAACAGATTCTTCTGCCTCGGAGCTGCTGTCGACGTCGTTCTGTTCTGGGACGTTGACGCTTTCCTCGAAGATGACGTCCAGAATCGGAGCTGAAGATCTTTGAGCCATTGTTCTCCTTGCACCTCGGTCCCGGATAGTCTTTTTGGAGCGGAAAGAGGCACAAGCTGAACAGTCTTTCGCCTCGTGCTCCGGAGAGAGGCAGAGGTTACACACCTCATGAAGGTCGGTGTGTGGAAACTTCGACCCACATTTTGGACACTTTTTAAATGGCGTTCATTCCATGAGCTGGAGTCGAGGCCTAGCTAGACCCGAAGGCAGTCGACGACGACCGGAATCGAGAACCTCGATGTTGAAGAGTAGCGTCGACTGGAAAGCGTTCAAAACTAAGTTTTGTAAGTTGGTGAGGATTGCGCGCTGAGGGAAATCGGTTCCAACACGGAGTGCTGGAAACACATCCGAGCCCGGTGGTGGAAAAAAACAATCTGGGGATGGAGCCGATGCACATGTGCAGTATCATCCAAAGGAGGAGTCCCCTATACCGTGACTTCCAAACACTTTTCAAAAACAAAACAAACTGCAAACATCCGGGCCTAACACTAGGTGGCCATCTATGCATAGTGTGTAATCTGCAGCTCATATGAATCGAATATATATATATATATATATATATATATATATATATATATATATATATATATATATATATATATATATATATGTGTGGCCGGCATGCTAAACAGCTAAATAAAGAAGATCTTAAGCACTTACCTGGGTCTGCGCTCCACGTTTTTTTCCTGAAGGAAAAGCACAAGCGACTGCTCGTGGGAGTGGAGTGGCGCTATATATATATATATATATATATATATATATATATATATATATATATATATATATATATACATACATACACATATCTATTGCGCTTCAAGTTTTCTTCCCATTTGAAGAATACACGCAGGCTATTTCTGAATGTGGTTTTATTTAAAGCACAAAATCTGGTAGCTGCCTACCGACGCGTTTCGCCACTAAGGCTTGGTCACGGTAAAAATCAGTTCGTGCTTAGTGCTTTTTACATACAGGTTGAAGCGCAATTTTAAGGGTGTCCGGCACCCGCGCAGGCTCGCCGCAACATTGAAACCAGGAACAGCCGGGTATGGGGGATCGTAATATATATATATAACAAAAAAATAAAAATGAATGTGTCCTCATGTAACGCAACTGGTGCTATGCAAAGTGCTCTGATACCCGATATTTTCGGGTCAAGTTCGCGCTATATAAAACTCTGTGAAAAGAAAATATTACATTAACTGTCTTAGATTTTGCCAGGCATGAGAGGAAAAGAGATGCGCATAGAATCTTATGGGAGATGTAAATGAAGGTGTAGAAAACAGAGATAGAAAAAGCATTCATTTTTTTTTAACCAATATAAAGTTTTCACTAAAATGTGGCATAACTAAAGCATGTAAATAAACACACTTCTAAAGCTCAAATCAAACTCATTTTAGCTACATACATAGTACTTATTTGTGCACTGAATAAAAAAAAAATATTCTAATAAGCTTAAGGAATATTTGTCCTTTCCTCTTAGTTAAAGGGATATGTTTGGTGATGCAGGTAGTTATCTCATGTTATCCTAATACCTTCAGATTTTACAAACTGCAGCGGTCACTACTATTTTTTAATTTACTTTTGCTCACTTCTGTTAGCCTTCTTCCACAGTTTACCAGTGAATACACTTATCTTTAAGGCACAGTAAATGGTGCACAATGAACTTGCTGAGTAACTCTGCTTTCGGTTCAGCATTATAAGCCCTCTCACATGATTCATTCTCCTATACTCTCTTGGTTGTCCCAGAGTTTTGTTTTTTTATTTTATTTTCTTTATTGACATTTCAAACAATGTCATTACATTCCAACAAGCCAGTTCGATATGGAACAGCGGTGACATGTCCGCGGTGCTCCCTCCCCCATGTCTTTATGTAAAATGGCTCCAGTGAGCCGCGAGCTGAGGGAGTGCCTGCATGCCTTTGAGTGGTGATGGTCCTGAGAAGATTGTGGCAGCATGTCCAGCGACCTGATGATATTTTCCCTACTGATGATGGCAGAAGCCTGAAACACGTGTCTAGGGATACGTGGCAGAAGAATAATGGCACTGGCCTTGAACTTTATGAATTTTGAACCAAACGAGTAATAACAATGAACTACATTTACCAAGATGCAATACAGGTAATTCAGCGGTGACATGTCCGCGGTGCTCCCTCCCCCATGTCTTTATGTAAAATGGCTCCCGTGAGCCGCGAGCTGACGAGCTGAGGGAGTGCCTGCATGCCTTTGAGTGGCGATGGTCCTGAGAAGATTGTGGCAGCATGTCCGGCGACCTGATGATATTTTCCCTACTGATGATGGCAGAAGCCTGAAACACGTGTCTAGGGATACGCGGCAGAAGAATAATGGCACTGGCCTTGAACTTTATGAATTTTTAACCAAACGAGTAATAACAATGAACTACACTTACCAAGATGCAATACAGGTAATTCAGCGGTGACATGTCCGCGGTGCTCCCTCCCCCATGTCTTTTCGATATGGAACAATAAAGGAGCATATACATACAGTGTCACATAGGTACTCATTATTAATGACAAATTACTCCGTACCCATCCTCCACAGCCTCAGGCAGGATGTTAATTAAACAGTAGAGTGTACACACAATTTATCAGTATTAACACAAATGTAACAATGCTCCACATACTTGTCCCTGAGAGGGCCATTACTACATTTGAACATCCAACCACTTACCGAATACAACGCCTCCTGATCTCTATAATTGGGAGTAGGTGGGCGGTGTGTATATATCACACATGTGATGTAGTCTGCGCAACCTCCACATCCAACACTTCGGCTGTGATTTGGGAACCAGCGTTCCAAGTTAAGAACGGATCCCATATATTACGGGGTCTATTGGAGGGTGGCATCAATTCCCAAAAGGTACTCAATTGTGCGTGCCCATATGTGAGGTCTCTAACCCAATCTTTAATGGAGGGTAATCTCCGTCTGCCCCAGTGAACAGCGACCTGGCGCTTTGGAAACAAAAAGAGAAGGGCATGCAGCTTACGTATTTTGGGCGAAGTGTCCTTTACATATCCCAATAGGCCAAGTACAGGGGGACAGGTCCAGCGACACCCCAAGTATGTTGTTCACCGACTCAAAGATCTGCACCCATAAGTCGGCTATTCTGGGGCAATGCCACGCCACATAGAGGAATGTAGCTGGAACATAGCCACATCTCTAGCAATCACTCTCGGTTCGAATGCCCATACGGTGGAGGCTCACCGGAGTTCTGTAATATCTATGCAGATACTTGAAGTGAATTAATCTTAGCTTATGATTCGGGGAGAGTTCCGAAAGCTGCCCACAACAGTATTCTTATTGGGCTTCGGTCAATGGTATTTCTAGCTCATCGTTCCAGTGCTTAAAAGAGTTTGGCGTTACTATCGGGGCGGTGTCTTGCATGCGAGTGTATAGGCGTGTAACAAGTTTACGAGGAGATGGGAATTTCAGCAAGTTTTACAAAGCAGGCAGGGTCGGCAGCGCCTTTGGGAATTCCTCCCGGAGAGAAAGGCACGCCGTGCGTACTCTGATATAAAACAATTTCAGTGAATGGCAACACTTGCCCCTCGGGTGCAACTGGGGGAGGTCTAAATTCATCTCCGGGGTATAGGTCCTCAAATGTCTGGAAACTCATTTTCTGAGCTAGAGACTTACTCATAATGTCCCCTATGAAAGGCATCATTGGATTTTGTGGAAGAGGGACAGAAGTGGCAAACAGCAACAGGATCCCAGCCCTTTTGCACAGTTCAACCCACGACCAGCACAGGGTCCCAGCAGAGTATGTCGCCGCGAGGGCAGCGTGGCTTTTGATATAGCACGACTTGAGCGGAATAGGGCCATTACATCAGTTTCGACCGCTACGTGTGGCTGGAAGGGGGTAGGATGCGCCCAGTAATGCAAAAATTGTGCTTGAGCACATAGTGCATAGAGTTGCATGTCGGGGGCTCCCAAACCACCCTGCCGCAGTGGGAAAGTCAGTAAATCCCAAGAGGCTCTAACCTGCTTTCCGCCCACACCTGTCTGATCAGGTAGGATTTGAGGGTATCAAAATAGTGTCTGGTGAGTGGGATCGGTATATTAATAAATAAATACAAAATTTTGGGCAGGATAACCATTTTAGCTCGTGCTATCCTGCCATTCAATGACGGCGGCAGCTTAGCCCACACTGTTACCCTGTCCTCCAGCCACACCATCGTTCGGCCATTGTTCACACCTCCTGTGTATCCCGGCAGATTCAGACCCCTAAATACATGACTTCTACAGCCTCCCAGCGTAAGGGGAATACTGACATTACCGAGGGGAGGGGGTGACGGGGGGGGGGGGGGAGGGTACCATCCGTCAACGGGAATATCACAGACTTGTCCCAATTTATAAAAACACCCAGCTTTTAATGACCTGTGCTACATACTCCGCTGTAAATGGGAGGTCCATATAAACTCTATCGGCATCGATAAACCAGACCAGTGCCAGTGTGTCAAGAAATGACTTCAGTTCTTCTGTACATGCCCCCTGAGTAGTCGTGTACAACCAGGAATAAAATGCAGAGAACTTGCCAGATACCGCCGCGTGGCCTCTAATCTTGTCACCCTGCGAATTACGTATCTCATGATCAAACGTCGCGGATTTAGATGGTCTAATCATGCCTGCCAGAGTGCGGCCTGGCCTATCCCCTTCGCCATATCTACGAGCCTCAGCATACTTGCCCAGGAATTTAGATTTGCGCTGTGCCTCCTCTGCGTAATCTAATAATAGCGATTTTCGTTTCTGCGCAATATGGGGATCATTTGTGGAGTAAAAAGTGTCCTCTAGTGCCTTAATCTGGGCCTCCAGAGAGGTGAGAGTGCCCTGAATTGCCGTCAGCATTCCCGCCTGGCTTGCAATGCACTGGCCTCTAATCACCACCTTAAAAGCCTCCCAGAGCGATGCTTCAGTCTCTACAGATCCCACATTGTTGGTTGTGCCCAGAGTTAAACACCCCATAGCAGACAGACACACGTTCTTGGTTTTTGCTCCTATTCCCAGTGCACTTGAGATTAAATACTCAGTGGAGGGTCAGAAATGTATATGTGAGTATGCAGAGTGCACCACATTGAAGGCAGACCTATCGGTCTTGCCAATGCTTGTTTGTTAATCTGCTATCCAAAATTGCAGTCGAAATTTAAGAGGATGGCAGAATGAAGAATATCTATATATTCACAGTATCAATGATTCCTGGAACAGACTGCATTCCAAACCCTTAACAGTCCAACATCTGTCCCAAAAATGTAACAGATTTGTTCTCACTGTTTGGGACTAAATCCTTCCACGAAGATCCTTATTCACCCTTCAACAGCTGCTATATACACTCGAAAGGCTACAATATACCTTTGGCATGCCGGGCAGCGACTTCATTAATGAAAGCAACAGTCTGAACTGGCTCGTTGAGATGGAAGTCCGACAGGACTTTTGGTAAATTCAGGATTTGTTCGCAATATTACCCTGTCTTGTTTGAATTGCAGAAAGGGTTCCTGAATTGAGAATGCCTGGAGCTCACTTACTCGTCTTGCAGAGGTAAGTGCGAGAAGGAGTGCCATCTTCCAAGAGAGGTATTTCAGATCAGCCCTGTGTACCGGCTCAAAGGGATGCTTCATGAGCTGATTAAGGACTGTGTTAAGTTGCCAGGTAGGCGGTAAAGTTTTCACAGGTGGAAAAGTCCTAAAGAGACCTTTAAGAAACTACTTGATCAATCTGTGAGACCAGAGAGAAGGACCAGCAGGAGAACTTCTGTAACGGGATATCACCGCCAAGTGGACTCTGATGGAGGCATGAGCAAGGCCCGAGTTTGCCAAATGGAGAAGGTAAGGCAGTATTTGTTCTGGAGAAGAAGAAAAAGGATGTATGTATCTTTTGAGATTTACACCAAATGCAAAACCGCTTCCATTTTAAAGAGTATGTCTTGTTGGTATGATCTGCTCGTGCTCAAGCCGAATGGCCCTACAATCTGGCGGAATATCTAAATTCTGAAGTTCTTTGAACTCAGTAGCCAAGCGGATAATCTGAGTGATGCCAGATTCGGATGCTGGACTTGCCGGTTGTTCATCGTGAGGGGAGATGGAAACTGTTTCAACCGTATTGGCGGTTCCAGAGAAAGAAGGTGGAGTTCTGTGAACCAATGTTGGCGTGGCCAAGTTGGGGCTATTAGAATGAGCGTACAAGGCTCTGCTTTCAATTTCCTGAGGACTCTGGCAATCATTGGAAATGATGGAAAGGCGTACGCAAAGACGTTGCACTATGCGATCGAAAATGCATTCCCTAGAGACCCTTTCTGGGGATGCCAGCTTGCGAAGTGTTGGGATTTGGCGTTGTATTTTGTGGCGAATAGGTCGATTCGAGGAGTGCCCCATTGTGTGAATATTTGGTTGAGGATCCCCTGATCCAGTTCCCACTTGTGAGACGTTGCCTGCTGCCTGCTTAGTGAATCGTAATCTAATCTTCCCTGAGCACTATACATAAATCATTTGAGAGTTTGAAAAACATAATATAAGAACGATATCTAATACTCCAAAATAGATACAGCTTCTAGACAGAATATATCAAAGTTCATAAATCATAAACATAAAGTCAGATCCACACATAAGCTGTAGCACCATCCATCCAATCTGTTCATGTGCCAGTAATACGATTCAAAAAGTCTTTTGTCTTCTCATCCGTTTTTATTTTCAGTCAGTTTCCAAAGAAAAAACAATTCTTCCTTATTTCGAAAAAAGTAGAATCAGCCGCTTCTTCTACTTTTTTATATAGTTGAGCGCCCTGACAGAACCTGGTTACCAGAAGTGCGGAATTTGCTTAGTGAATCGGCTAGCACATTGTCCATGCCCGGAACATACTCTGCCCGAAGGGCGATATTGTGCAGCATCAACCAGTTCCAGATTTTTTGCGAATCGCGAGAGTGTTAGACAGAGAGTCCCTCCCTGTTTCTTGAGATAGTGCATCGTCGTGGTATTGACTGTAGGTACGAGCACTAGAGAATTCTTGATTCTTGGGAGAAAAGCTTGAAGGGCGAGGAAGATCGCCTGCAGCTCGAGGAGATTTATATAAAGCCCTTTTTCTGAGGGGGACCACTTTCCGTTTATCGGCAGTTCTTGGAGGAAAGCTCCCCCAGCCTCCCAGTGAGGCATCTGTTGTGGTGATATGTGGTGAAGCTGGAAGCAAGAAGGGCAAGCCTTGAGAAAGATTCTGAATAGAATCCACCATTGTAGAGCCTTGACCATCTGAGGAGTGATTTTTATGAGATCGTCGAATGACCCTGTGCATTGGACCCATTGTTCTGAGAGCGCCTCTTGGAGAGGGCACATCCGCAGGCGGCAGTGAGGAACTTGTAGGATACATGATGACATCATTTCCAATAGGGACTTGAAGAGGCAAACCGTTAAGGTTCTCTTCGAAGCTACGAGAACAGCCAGTGGCAAAAGCTTTTCTTTTCTCTCTTGTGATGGAAAAGCTTTTTTCAGTTTTGTGATTGAGTGTGATTCCTAAATGATTGAAAAGTTGCAGACAAGCTTTGGAAATCCTGGACGCGTCTTCTAGGGATGGAGCCTTGATCAGCCAGTCGTCCAGATATGGAAAAACTTGATGGTGCTGTTGTCTGAGATATGCAGCCACTGGAGAGAGGCACTTCGTAAGATGCGAGGTGCAGACTGGAGTCCGAAAGGTAGGAAACAAAATTTTAAGTTTCTGCCCACTACTACAAGTGGTAAGAATTGTTTGTGATTTCTGTGAATCGGGATGTGAAAGTAAGCATCCTGAAGGTCCAGAGACACCATGTAATCCTCCACATCTAGAAGTTTTAAGACCTCCTGGATTGTTGCCATACGAAACGACTGCTTTTTTAGGAATTTGTTGAGGGTTCTGAGGTCTACAATTGGCCTCCTTTTCTTCTCCTTTTTCTGAATTAGGAAGAAGCGGGAGTAAAATCCTTTCCCTCGTTGAGACAGAGGGACTCTTTCTAACGCCCCCTTCTGGAGCATAAGAGAAACCTCTCAGAGAAGCAGACGTACATTTTTGTGAAGCATAGGTCGCGGAGGGGTTTGGGGAGGTAAGTGAACAAATTCCAGTGAATGGCCGAATTGATCTAATTGTAGAACTCACCGGTCCGTGGTCTCTTGCTTCCAATTTTTTAGGAATTGGGAAATCCTTCCTCCAATACTTTAGGGTGGAGATGAATTGGAGACTGGCTGAAGTGAAGGGTCTTTGTCTATGAGCATTGCCTTTTCGCTGGCCTTTACCACGAAAGGACGTTTTGCCATAAGAGGATTGTTGGTGTTGGTTGTATGGCATTACAACGCGGGCTTTTACCACGCGTGCCATTACAACGCTGTATTTTCAACGCAAGTCGTTACAACGACTTGCGCTGGATAGTGGAATAGTTACATTTTCTATTCCAACTCCAGCCCACGTTACAGTAGGGAAGGTGTTGGAATAGAAAATTAAACTTTTCCCTATCCAACAGCGCCCTCCAGCGCAAGTCGTTTTAACGACTTGCGTTGTCATAGCAGCGTTTTAATGGTAGCGCGTGGTAATACCCGTGTTGTAAAGGCTGTTCCCCGAGCTGCCGATACTGTGGCCGATGTTGCTGCCCAGAACAGTATGATGACCGATATTGATAATCCCCTTTCAAAGAGGACTGTCCTCTCCCTCTTGAACCACGAAAGGACGGAGTTTTGAACTGTAGAGTCCCCAATGCTCTGGCAGTGTCCGTATCCTTCTTTATACTCAGGAGCGCCTCATCAATTTGCAGTCCGAAAAGAAACTGGCCATCATAAGGTATATCTAAGATTTTTGTCTGTATCTCGGGACGAAAGGAAGTTGTCTTCAACCAACCTTGTCGTCTCAATACTGCTACACCGGCAAGCTGACAAAATCCTGTTGTTGCGATATCCATTGCACAGTCTATTATCTCGGACGCTGAGGGTTCACCTTCTATCAATATTTTCTATGCCTCTTCCTCGGATTCCTCAAGTAAGGCCGCTAGATATGGGGCTATGTCTGCCATAACGGTCTATTGTAATGCCTCAAAAGCGCTAAGGCATTGGACGCCTTTACTGCCAATGAAGACATCAATTAAAAAACGCTTTCCAATGTTGTCTAACCTTCTGCCTTCTTTATCCGGCGGAGCTGTTAACGGGGCAGAAGGATTTTTGGATTTCTTCTGAGCTGCCTGTGTAATTACCGAGTCCGGCTTGGGATGTCGTATTAAACAAGCCGGCGCAGTATCAGGTGCCCTATATTTCTTGTCCAGGCGAGGTAACACAGGAGGTACTGAAGAGGGGTTTTGCATAATTTTAATACCTTGTCCCCACAGGTATTCTATTATGGGTATCGATTTCACTGATTTTTTTAAAGGCTCCTTAAAATCATATAAGAAGCAGTCCTGTTGGGAGATAAACCATGGGAATTTGAAAACGTTGAGCTGCCCTCTCAACGACAATATGGAACCCTCAGATGTCTCCGGGTGGCAAGTCCGCTTGTGTAGGTACTGGAGAAGCAGGGCAGGAAATGACATAGTCATCCCATTCATCGTGGTTAGACTGAGTGTCTTGAAGCTCTCCCTCTTCATGTTGGTCTTCTTCCTCGTCCTCCTCAGTAGACGGAGGATGTGATGAATTGTCCGGATCCGGCTGCACATTTAATGGTGGAGGCCGAGGTCTTGGTGAGAGAGATACTGCAGAGGGTTGAGGAATCGGAAACCTTTGTTTGTAATCGGTAATGAGGTACTGCAAGTCCGACACTAAAGAGGCTGGAAGGCAAACCATTGGCGGAGGAGGTGGTAGATATTCCTCCTCCTGTTGTTCTTCTTCATCTGAGGTCTCCTGATATTTAACATTAAGCTCAGAGGGGCTTGTCGCAGTTTGGAACATGTCCCCTTCATCTGAATCCTCCTCTTGAAGAAGACATGCTGGAGGCAATGGTTGGACTGTGGTTGGCGATGTTAGAGCCAGCGTCAGTGTCTTTTTCGTTATTTTCAGATGCACATATGTGCTCTTAAGACTTGGATCTATAGTCGTCGACGAGCCCGTCGACGGTGTGGTCGTCGACGTTGGGTGTCGTAGCCGGTGGAGTTATCGTCGACAGGGTGTCATCGCTGGAGATCTCGTCGACGGTGTCCTCTTCGACGATGGAGTAGACTATGTTGTTTTCGCGGCGAGCTCGTCGACAACTCAGTCGTCGGCGAGCTCAGCGCAGCGTCGACGATTGCTTCGACGTCGACTGTGTCTTTTTGATGCTTATCGTCGACAACACGGTCTTACCAGCCGAGTACGATGGGGTCGTAGTCGTCGACGAGGTCAATGACGAAGTTGCCATCGCCGTGGACACCGTAGTCGTCGATGTAGATACATATAATGCTGTAGACACAGCTCTCCTCGCCGCTGAAGTCGTCGTCGACGGAGTAGAAGTAGGCTTCTTGAAGGTGGGGGCTTCCTGAGAGGACACCTTCGATGGAAGAGCCTTGGAGTGGACATCTGAAGACTTCTTTTGTGTCTTCTTTTGAGGAGGCTGTGCCGAAGGGCCAGGAGAAGTCACCCTTGGTCTTTTTAGAGAAGACTTAGAAGAAACTGAAGAGCCTTCACTTTCCTCAGAAGATTCCAGCTGGTCCCTGTCTTTTAGCCTCTGAAGCCAGATTAAGAGGCTTCCCTCATGATTTGTGAGGGTTTTAGAGGAGAAGGTACGACACACCTTGCAATCCTTGGAAGAATGGTCTGGATAAAGGCAATATAGACAGTCTTGATGTTGGTCATCTATATGTAGCCTTTTCTTCCCACAGGAACCACAGGGCCTAAAATACCCTTTTTTGGTGTCTCAGCCATGAAGATATGGAGAACCACAGTCCAGAATAGCCAAAAATATCACTAGAGAACACCGGAAACCCAGTAGAGAAGAAAACTGAGCAGAGCTCAGAGGAGACTCCCTTAGCACGACGTGCGATAGAAAATCTGAGGGACTGGAGCTCCTTACAGGAGGGTTCTAGAGGGAGGTGATAGCTGATTGGCTCTTCTCTAGAGTTAAGTCCTTTCTACAAAAGGACATGGATATGCTACTACCGTGAGGACCTTGGGCCTGTTTCTCTATATGTCTAATAGGACATTACTTTATTTATGTACCGGGGACTCCCATCCCGACGACGGGGAATGTTTCAGGCATGTGAATCTAGGAAAGACACCCCTAATACTAGATAAGACATAGAAACTACTTTTTCCCCTGAACACTTGTGAGTTGTTGCCAATAAGTCCAAAGTAACTCACTCTAATAAATTGTCCTACCCCTTATAAACATGGGATTACATAGCTAGTTTTGTGTTCCCATACTCAGCGTTGTCCAAAAAAGAGAAATGTAAAAGTTCCTTTTCAAATGGAAAGATTCTTTTCAGAATCATAGCCAGTAGTTGTATAATTGAGGTGGTACTACCACTAGATCCCCATCAGAAAATGCCAACGCGTTTCGACCTCGTATGATGTAGGGGTATGTAACAACTCCTTTAAGGAGGTCATTTTCAAGGCTAAGGGGAAAAACTTGTTCAGTCAGAGCTGAATGGTATAAGTCGATACGTCATAAGAACGACTGTCTCGTGATCTTCTCAGTCTCAACAGTTGACCCGGGGAAAGATAGCGTTTATTAGTCATCCATTGTAGGTTGTGGGTGTCCAAGCCAATTCCATAACGTACGATGGATAACTAATAAACACCATCTTTCGCCCGGTCTACTGTTGAGACTGAAATGACCACGAGATGGTCATTCTTACGATGTATGGACTTACACCATTCAGCTTTACCTGAACGAGTTTTTTCCTTTATACCTGATAATGACCTCCTATACGAGGTCGAAACGCGTTGGCATTTTCTGATGGGGATCTATTGGAAGTACCACCTCAATTATACAGCTACTGGCTATGATTCTGAAAAAAATCTTTCCATTTGAAAAGGAACTATTACATTTTTAGGTCGAGTAATTTATCGCTCGAAACTATTGTGTTAGAACAAACTCTACTGGCCAAGCGGATTTCTCACAATGCATGTTGTGTACTGGAGTGTGAAGGAAGCTTCCCCAGGCGCGCGCTTGGCCTCACTCACACCCCATATGCCTGCTCCCCCTCCCCCGCCCCCCATGCCTCGCACCAGACTTCATTGGAATGCGCTCCACTCGCATCTGCCGCCTCATAAGACTTCAGAGGAATCTGTCTCACGGCCGTGCTTTCACTTTCACGGCTGTGTCTCTTTTTCAGCTTCATTTGCATTACATCACGGGGCCCTTCATCTACACCCCCTGTCTAAATTACAGATTCTGCACACCACTTCTTAATTCCATTAAGTTTAGACTAAAGCATGGCCTCGCCACCTTGATCCCCTAGCCTTCCACCAGCGGGTTTCCCAAGTTGGTGCATAAGGCCTTCCAATGTAAACAATAAAGGCCAGAACACCAACCAGCAGGACGCTTTATTCTATGCACCTCAGCTGTTGTCAGGCTGATCGAGTCAAGTCTCTCAATAGGACACTTTCTCTACATAATGTATGTAGAACACAAACTCACCCTTCATCCACCATCAATTGACATTATATACTTAGGACCCTGATCTCTTCGAGTACCTCTTCACTCTTTCATTTTCTCTCGCTCTGGTTTTACCAGCTTTCCTTCATTTTTCTCCTAATACCACTTTTCATGGTTTTCTTGCTCTCTCGCTCCACCTTTCTGCTCTTCTCTCCCTATTTAGTCTCCCCAAAACATTTAACGCACACACTGTACCCTCATTTTTCTTCCTTACATTTCTCCACCTCACGCACCCTCCTATTCCCGCCTCATTCATCTGCTCCAGTGCCCCACTTGCTTGCTCTGTCTCCTCCCTCTCATGTTCTCAGTCTGTGCACTCTTGTTTATTTATATATACATTCATATGTAACATGGACATTACCCAACGGTATTAGAACGCTTTACAATATAACATCTTCACTCCCTTCTCTCTGTATCTCTCTTTCTGCTCCCAACTTCTGCTCTTATGCCTCCATCTTTCTCCCTCTACAGTAATCCCTCACTTACTGTTTTCCCTCTCTCTCCCATTCCTCCTTCCTGTCTTCAGATACCCCCTTGCACTCTCTCCTTTTATCTCCCCAACTCTCTTCTCTTCCTAATGCAAATGTTTCCCCTACATGCTCCCTACTCTATTTTTTCCTTCCTCTCTTCCCAATACCATTTTCAACGATCAGCGGTGGACACACATCGACAACCCCCCCCCCCCCCCCCCAACCCTCCACCACGTCCCCCGGCAGAACAGGTGCCTGTGCCCCATCCCCCTCCCCCCACACCGCAGACTATATCTCTATTGCCACACCAACTTCCCACTCCCGCTGTATTTCAGTCTGTTTCTTGTTCCTCCCCACGCGCTCTTCCAGTCCTAACCTTGTTTTCGTAATTTCTCGCTGTCTCCCGTCTCACCTTTCCTTCTCTCCCCTTCTTTTATCGTTCCCTCCTTCTGTGTCCCTAATGTCCTTTCAACCGCTCCCTTTCGCCCTCCTTTCCTCCTTCTCCAATCCCATTTGATGTCATCCCCCTTTTCTCACCCTCTTACTATCGCCCTTTGCTTCCCCGCTTCTGTTTTCTCCTCAGACTCCCTCTTGAATATCACCTCGCGCGCGCTCTCCCCTTCTCTCGCTCTCCCCTTTCGCTCTCTTCCTGCGCCACTCGCCCCCTCTCCAGTTATCCTCGCTCGGTCTGCCTCGCCAACACCCGCTGACTGGCTTACTCCCCGCCCTCCCCCTTCTACGCTGTCTCGCCCCCTCCTCCATCCCATTTGCTTTTAATGAACGAGTGTTGATATTGCAATGCGATGCCCTCCTTTGCTTTTGTTTAGAAGGTGTTAACCTCTTCGCCGCTAATGACAAGGGTAACTCGTCATGGACTTTCCATTGATTTCAATGGAAATTATATGAAAGAAGAATAATGCCTTAGCAGTAAAGGGGTTAAAAGGAAATCTGCATCAGAAAGCTGCGGCTTACACCGAATCAGAGCTTAACACAAGGTGCAGGAAAGAAATGCAAGAGGCCGGGCATCCCTCCCTCAAGGCGAGGGGCAGCTCACTGCCCGGGGAGAGCCGGGCATCCCTCCCCCGGCCTGAAATGAATCACCTACACAGCGGGACCCCATCGAGGACTATCCTCACACCCTCACTCATCCTCACACCCTCACACACCCTCACCCCCTCTCACCCCCTCTCACACCCTCTCACCCCCACACACTCTCACACTCTCACACCCTCAACCCCCTCTCATCCTCAACCCCCTCACTCTCACACACCCTCCCACCCCCTCACCCTCACCCTCACATCCCCTCACCAGCATAGCTTAGCATAACAAAAAAAGCCTAGGATTGCAAAACATAGCATAACAAAAAACAAAGCATAGGATAGCAAAACAAAACAAAGCATAACAAAACATAGCATAGCAAAAAACAACAAAACATAGCATAACAAAGCATAGTATAGCAAAACAAAGCATAGCATACTAAAACACAACAAAACATAGCATAGCATAACAAAGCATGGCATAGCAAAACACGCCAAAACATAGCGTAGCATAACAAAACACACCAAAACAGCATAGCATAACAAAACAAAGCATAGGATAGCAAAACTAAACATAGCATAACAAAACAAAGCATAGGATAGGATAGCAAAACATAGCATCGCATAACAAAATATAGCGTAACATAACAAAACATACCATAACAAAACATATCATAGCTTAACAAAACATAGCATAGCAAAACAAAACATATAATAACATAGCAAAACATAGCATAGAATACCAAACACAACAAAACATAGCATAGCTTAACAAAACATAGGAAAACAAAACATAGCATAATAAAACACAACAAAACAGCATAGCATAACAAAACATAGCATGACAAAGCATAGCATAGCATAACAAAACATACCATAACAAAACACAGCATAGCATAACAAATCAAAGCATAGGATAGCAAAACATAGCATAGCATAACAAAACAAAACATAGGATAGCAAAACAAAACATAGCATAGCATATAGCATCACTCAGCACCACCACAGCATCACTCAGGGGCACCACAACATCACTATGCGCTACCACAGCATCACTGAATGCCACAGCATCACTCGTTCGCCACCACAACATCACTCAGCGCCAACAAAGCATCAATCTGTGCAACCATTCAACAACAACTGGTTCAGATATGTTCTCTCAATGTTTCAAGCTTTATTACAAATGAAACAAAATGATGTTAATATTTCACTTCTGTTCTTGGATTTTCGTCACAATAAATTACACTGAACATAATCTTCACAAAAGTTCTTTGCAAAAGATTAAGCTATCGCCATTATAAATTACAATAACTTATTTAAGTATTAATTATTAAAAAAATGAAAAGCCATAGTTATTTGTAATAACAATACATGTAAGTCACGTAAATACAACACATATTGCATTACAAATGTTATAGGTGTCACATTTGCCAAAGTTATAACTATTGGCATTGTAAATGCAAAGCTAATAATTTAGCTATTTTCAAAATAAAAACATAAATAAAAAATGTGCCTTTTACAATATCAATAGCTCAAACTTTCCAAATGCGAGACCTATTGCATTGCAAATGTTTGTTCCTTTTTGGATAACGCGGTGTGTGTGAACACAAAACTAGCCATGTTTATATAAGGAGTAGGACAATTCATTAGAGTGAGTTTATTTGGACTTATTAGCAACAACTCACTAGTGTTCAGCGGAAAAAGCAGTTTTGAATTTCTATGGCTTTTTGTCATTTTGTGTTGTGACCTGTATTGATTACATTTTATATTTTTTTTTATGTATATCAATATTTTGTTTGTACCAGATGGATATGATTGATATCAAGAGAACGGCAAATAAGTATGAAATATATTTGCGATAAATACTAGAGCACACGAGATTGACGTGTATGTTGTGATCTTTTTCAAACTAAATGTTGATTAATGGCCAATTGTGGGTTCTGAGTATTCTTGAGTTTTCAAAATACCAAAAAAACAGTGTGTATGTACACGCTGATCACATAAAGAAAGCTATGTCATTTAAGTACATTTGACTATTAATAGCCTTGTCTAGTTGAACTTAAGACAAATATTGAGTCTTATAAAAGCCCAATCTCAAAACATTACATTAATAGACATGGATAACATCATTAGATTTCTGCTGTGTACCCAATGCAAGCAAGGTTGCAAGAATGCGATTATAGTTGCAGGAAAAACTCAAGCTTGTGTATAAGAAGATAATGCTATTACCCAACAAACAATAGACAACAAAGTAATTCATCACTACTGAGGTGGATTCCATAAACTCAGCCTTTGGGCAATAGGTTTACCCTTGATTTTATAATGAAAATATTATTAGATTTAAACCAGGCAGTTAAGTCACACATTAAGTCTAATCATTGAACTACCATCACAAAGAAAAATTAGAGAGACGTTATACACCCTCTTGTCGGTCATTAGGTGACAATCCACAAGTACAATTGAGGTCTGTGATAAACACACTTTTCAGGTAATAAGGTTCCACAAGCACTAGAATCTCATCACAACGGTTGAAATAAAACATCCCTTTTGAGATTATGCGCTGGACATGTAATGCCAACTGATGAAAAACTGACTTTAAGCCAATAGTAAAAACAATACCCGACTTAAAGTGATAGAATACCTTAGCCACTTTCGAACATCGAAGGCATTGGCACATTTAAGAGATAGATCAGAAAAACCTTAACTGATGACTTTTCTAATGCTACCTGTGACTCGATGTTTACAAAGCTGTTCCACAGATCTGGGGCCCTCTCCTTGCTAATGTTTTCAACGCTGCTGCATGTTTGGATGCTCCAAAAACCTGGGGGGAAATTTATTATTATCCCGATCTTCAAGAAGGGCAGTAGGTCAGATGTAAAAAACTATCGCCCCATCTCCCTCCTTGACTCCTCTATTAAAATCATGAGCCGGGTCATGCTGGTTAGGCTTGAAGAGTGGGTTGATGAAAAGGGCATTCTGGCCGATAGCCAGTATGGATTTAGGAAGGGAAGGGGTACACTAGACAGTGTCCAAATCTTGACCTCATAATTGGTGAATACGTTAAAGCTAAAGGCGGTGCATTATATTTATGTTTTGCTGATCTTAGCAGCACCTTCGATATGGTTGATCACGCCACTTTATGGCCTATCTTGTTACGGATGGGAGCCCCTGAGGGTATAATCTTCTTCCTTGCCAGGCTGTACCAAAAGCTGCAAACTTGCGTGCGCTATGGAACCAAGGGAGAATGTACCCCCAAATTTAGCGTTCGACGCGGCATTAGATAAGGCTGTGTTTTAGCCCCGCTATTGTTTATTTTATTTATTAATGAAATTGATGGAATTTTAAAGAATGTCCAAGCTGATGCCCCTAGGTTTAAAGGCGTATCCTTACAGGTGTTATTATATGCTGATGACGCCGTGCTCCTTTCCAGAACCCATTTGGGTCTTCAACGATTGATGGATAGTTTTTCGTTGTTCATTAAGGACAGGAAACTGCTCATCAATAAGGAAAAAAGGCATACTATGACTTATGGGGCCAACTATAAATCTAAAGCCTTTTTAGGTTTCGCGCAGGCGAAATCTTTTGAGAACAGTCTGGGGCTTTATTCCGCCTCTCTGTTCCATTGGCTAGCTCCATAAATGGAGGCTAGTCATTGGAACAGAGATGCGTCACTCATTCCCCGAGCAGATTCGTGGGCGTTCTGGCGATTTTGTTTTTGGTCATTTCTCCAGGCCGACCGCCGCCGGAAGAAGAAGTCCAGGTGAGTGCTCCCCCCCCCCCTCCCGCTGTCCGTGTGCCCGTTCCTGCCCCCCCTCCCCCCTCCCGCTGTCCGCGTCTCCGGTCTCTGGGCTCCCCAGTCTGCTTACCGCTTGACACAGATGATCTGGTCTCGCATGGGTTTGATGTCCTGGAAGCTCTGCTGGTTCACCATGCTGTAAAACCAAGATGAAGCCCTGGCCATTTTTTATGTACAGGTCGCCTATGGAGGCGAACTGCTAGGTACCAGCCTTGTCCCCGATTTCCAACACAGAGGGAAACGAATCCACCTCTATCTCTTTGCGGTAAAAGTCCTCGATGGTGGGGTCGTACTTCTTGATGAAGGTGCCCGTCACGAACTGCACAGTCAGCGCGGACTTGCCCACACCGCCTCTGCCCAGCACCATCACCTTGTACTAGCGCATGGTCCCCCCGCCACCGGGACCAGCCCCGTGCCCCCTCCCTCGCCTCCCGTAGCATGTACTCACACCCTCCCCGCCAACGCGGAACAGCAGCGGCACCCACAGGCGGCATGGGCGGGCCCTACGGACCCCCCCCCCCCGGCTGCGGCTAATGCTGCACACAATGAATGATGAACCGCGCGCCCCTGCCTGCCCGCGCGCCGGTGCCTAATGTCCACCATCTTGGCTTTTGGGAGCGGGGGAAATCTATCACCGGCTTCTTACATGAGCGGGAGATAGTCGGGCGAAATGCCGGGAGCCCCTGTGGTTAGGCTGCCCATGTTTTTGGTGGTGCTCCTGGCTGCGCACCAGTGGGGCTGGATCTGAGTCCGTTGTGTCTTGCGTGGAGCCTGGAGGGGACTCCGATCTTCGGGACCACCGGTGAGTCGGCGCCGCCGTCCCCCCCCCCGCCCCACAGGGCGAGGGTTGCAGCTTCAGACCGACTGAGACCCTGTCATGGTGACTTGGATGTAGCTTGGGGCTGTATCGCAGCCACGGAGGTCTATGTGGGGGTCATTAGTGGAAGCTTTAGCGTGCGCTGGCTTCATGTGCGACCTCCTACGGCCGCCAGTGGTCCTGCCTCCAGGCATCGGGGAGCTGTGCATTGCCTCGTGCTAAGTGGATGAAAGATGAGGAGCCCCCAGCCTCATAAATGCCAAGCAAAGGAAGGGCCTTGAGAGGGGCCGACCAGCCTCCTTTTCAGGGGCGGACGTCCCGGTGTTCAGGCTGCCATGGTTCCCTAACTTGTTTGTGCGAGAGTACTTGGGCCGGCATTTGTGTGCTGCACACTTCCCTGGTTAGTGGGGGATCTAGATAGCAGTTTGTGGTGGCCCTGGGACAACAGGTTTGTGACCGAATTAGACGACTCACAGCGATGCATCGTTATTAACTTTTCGTTGGCTGTGGTAATTGTCGTTGGAAGAGGGCGTCTCTTTTTAATGTTATTTAGATAGAATGTTGATCGTGGTTGGGTTTTTCTCTTTTCCTGCGACATTTTGTGAATAGCACTGTATTATCAGTAGAGGCGAGGGGGCGTTACTGTTAATTATTTCATTCGGGCTTGCTTGAGGGAAAGGCCGAGTGTTAATAAATTATGGATGTGGTGGCAGAGAAGAGTTAACAAACTCAGGCCCCCTGGTTTTGCCGAGGGGTACTAAATGGGCCAGTGTCAGTTGATTATGGAGTCTCACTTATCTGAGCGCGGAGGAAGGTCCTTGGCAGCAACACTGGCCTGGAGTGCGAGTCGCCAAGGATAAATTTTGTTGTCTTACACTTGTAATTCCAATCAGCGGGATGCCGGCCAGAGACAGAAGCTGAGGCACTGGAGCTCGGGGTTTGCGCAGGTGTGTTTTGGTGTACAGTCAGGCAGTGTTGAGGTTAGTGCGTTGCGGGCAACTGGTGTGGAGCACGTGTAATTTAAGCATGGAGTTCATTGTGCTACCCCCTCCCCCCCAGCTCTTCAGCAAATGTGGCGCTAGTTTCACTAACTTCTGAAAAGTGGTAATACATTGTCAGGAGGCGTCGGCCCGATGGCGTTGGGAGAAATAATTTTGGCGATGGCGCAATGTACACTCCAGTTATGCATGGAGTTCGGTCATTTTAAAGACTATATGGGGCAGTTCTTTATTTGAGCAGGTGCTTTTAAGGTAGCAGAGTGCCCGGCAGAAGTTGTGCATTGGGCAGGAAAAACACCTCCGGGGAAGACCGGGCTGTCTAGGAGTTGAGAAGCAAACCTTATTCCGTGTGAATCCTTCAGCCCGTGTTGCCATTTGTCTCTGAGATGACAAGAGTCTAAGATGTTTATGCAGTACCGCACATTTTTGTTGATACTCTATTGTAGTTGCTGATGTTTGGGTTGTTGGGCTGCGCTACTATCGTATGCTTATTCCCACGGGGCGAGCTACGTGCTGGGTCACATTTAGCCATCAGAAACACAAAGGCCCTCCTTTGCCTCACCGGGATTGTTGCAGCACTTAAGTTGAGCTGATGGTCTAGCGCTTGGCACTGTCGCAGGCACTTATGAATCTGGGTACATGGTGGTGCGGTTTGTGCGATTGTTTGTGTTTGTGTTCTTTCCCGGCTGTGCTTTGGGGTTAACTGAGTGAGGGCCCACTTTCGCACTGCACCACATCCACCACCACCACCACCACCACATCCACCACCACAACTAGGAGGGACAGTTTGCTAGGATGCAGAATCCTGCATTCCGCCACTCAAGCTTGGGTCTCCATCCCAAAGCAATATGGAAGAAGGGCAGGCAATTAAGGGTGAGGTGATAAACATTCTCAATAACATGACAGCGTGGCCACCACGCAACCCTAATATTCCGCAAATGACGAAATCTATATCTTATAGAGAGCCCATCAAGGACACAGCCACTTGTCATTAGATTACTGGAGGGGATAGTTCAGACATAAGCTAACCCAGTCGAAGCAAAAGTTTGGATACTTGCACGTGTGTGTGGCTCTGGGTGTGTGTGTGTGTGTGTGTGTGGCTGGCTCTGGGTGTGTGTGGCTGGCTCTGGGTGTGTGTGTGTGTGTGGCTCTGGGTGTGTGTGTGGTAGTAATTGCTGTCTGCTGAGCTCGTCCGTAGGGTACAATAGGTCTCACATTTGCGAGAGATTAAGCTAATGGCAATGTAAATGACAATGCCATTTATTTATCTGTTTTCAATACCAATAACTAAATACAAATTGTCATTTACAATGCCAATAGCTCTAACTTTTTCAAAGGCGAAACCATTGCATTGTAAATGCTTGTTTATTGATGGTAACAAGGTGCAACCAGTTGATTCATTTTGTTACCTTGGAATTACTTTCTCAAATGATAGGAAATGGACCAATGAATTTAACAATATTAGCAATAAAATGGCAAAAAGCGAACATGGTATCTTCAGATTTGCAGCAAAAATTGGGGACAGGCGAACCAGGGACATGTTGCAAATTTATCAAGCTAGATGTGCTACTATTGCACTGTATGGGGCGGCTATTTGGGGGTACAGCTATGACCATAAATTACAGTTTGAGGAAAATTCCTTCTTAAAAAAGCTTTTGTGTTTACCCACCTCTGCCACCACTATATTGATCCATCGGAAATTAGACATCAATTTTCTGACTGATCTATTGTCCTTAAGACCACTTATATAATGGCGCTCTATATGGCACCAGGACGAAAATTCCCTTAATAGATCTATAATCGAGGACTGTCTTTTATTGGACATGTACAGGAAAATCCCTTGGATAAAATATGTTGCTGATAGTTTCCTGCAAATATTTAATCTTAATGTTCTGATTGACCCTAAGGCTGCTTTGACGATACCCAAAGACGAGCTGAAAGTTAAATTTATGGATAACCTGGCTAGGAAGAGAGCTTTTGCCAGTGGATCCATGCTAACCGTCACATTTTTCAGTAGATATTCCCTCACTGAAGGTTTCCCACCTTACCTATCCTTGGTGACTAGGCAATCTCACAAGTTTGTCCTAACAAGACTAAGGTTTGGAATAGTACATCACTTGGTGGCTCTACCTAACCTTAAGCAATATCCCAAGGGTCCATGTTTGTGTGACGGCATATCTAAACAGAGCACCTTGCACTTTCTACTAATATGCAAACTGTACTTGAACTTTCGTAATACGTATTTAAAACCTATGTTTGTTAAATGTGGGGTACGTACAGTTGATGAAGCAAGGAGTCTTATTTTTAATATGAAATCGGCTGACATTTGTTTTTATACTGCTGTGTTTTTAAACAAGTCTATCAGTGTGCATAAAGGCATGATATTTTAATGTACTTGGTCTGTACTTCATGATATTCTTTTACATACTGCTGCTTCATGTATTTTTTTTAATATGTGCTTTTATGGTCATTTTATATGCTCCGAATAAAGCTTCATGAATTGAATTGACTTGGTGTCACATAAATACTAGGGGCAAAATCAAAGAACCAATGTTTCTAAGCAGTCGTTTTGCATTCTGATAGGTCAACGGTCAAAATAAACTTTATTCGATCTCGCAATGGAAGATCATAAAAGTTAAATACAGCTTGAATTGAATTTAAAACATAGCTTTATATGTGAAAAGGACCTCTTTTAGAAAGCCACCAACCACTTTGCATGTCGCAGGATCACCTAATTGTTGCAGAAAAAGTACGGCTACTCTACATTGATCTAAAATTGTTTTTACGTAAAATGGGTAATAAAAAGCCTGGTCAAAAGCAGATGAATTTTACAAAAAAATGTAAGATGCGAAAGGGTCGTCTGAGCAGATGCCTCGTCACTAGGACAAATATATATATCGGATTGTGAATGAAAACTGTCCTTGTGGGAAACACAATAGCCATCTGATGGACCCTAGCCTAAAACGGGTTAACAGCATTCTTTCCCAAGAGCCCAAAATACGACTTCGATAGGAAGGCAACTCCAGGGAAATGTGTACAAGACAATACTCAGTTACAGATGTTTCACTAGTTCAGAGACTTCTCTCTGATCCACTCTGGCAGCAAGAAAACAGTTTTTTGCCCCAATTTGGTCCTCATTAGAAATACCATCTGGGTTAACATAAATCTGTGAGCAACGCAAATGATTGGTTAGCTTTCTGATATAATTCAGCCAGGAGATTTTGGACACATTAGTACAATAAAGGAAAACCATGATGATTGACAGATTTAAATCAGCCTCTTTGTTCAACCATACAGAACACGATAGCATCAGAGGGGTAGGTGTAATGGAGTTCTCTACATAAGCTAAGCCTAGTTCCAGGTGTATTACATAGTTGGATGTAGAAGGAGGGACCCCAAGTATACACCTAGGCTACGATTCTCTTCCAGTTTCATACTGCTTACATTCCCGTACCCCCAACTACAGCACCAGCCCCATAGTTCAGCTAGGAAGTCATTTTCTTGTATACATTTCTAACAAGCATTGGCATACCCAATAGGTCTCGCCTTAGGGACCTTATAAGTGTTTAGCCATGAAGCACACAGGCTGCGAGTTTACAAACATGAGAAAGTAGGTAGTGCAGCCAATTGCACATTGTACATAAAACTTTGGAAAATGAAGATAAAAATACTTCAAATATTCTAATGATGCGACTGCTGTTTGGATTGTTGAATGTTATGTTGATGCTTTAGCAACAGTCATATGGAGGAAAACTGAGAGGGATAAGGTGGTCAGTTGAGAGGATAGAAAGCTAGGGAGAAAGAAAATGCATGAAAGAAGGGAAGAGAGAAGTGCTTAATTTGTAAGTGAATGAGTGCCGGTGCTGAAAGATCTGCTCAGAAGCAGCGTCCAAACTAGCCGAAAGTACATACATAGAGTGGCTGTATTCCCAAACTGATACCTGTTACTTTCGTTTCGTCTACAGTGTTGAGTCTGCAGAAGTGGGGGCAGGAAGTGGTGGGGGGATTGGTTCACGCAGAGTAAAGCTGCCATGAATGCAGTTAGCCACTGGTGTCTTGGAATGGCCTCAACGTTCATATATCAGGTGTGACACACACTTTAAAAGTCTCAGAGATGCTATTTTACCCTACGTTAAATTCCGAGATCACACTTGAAAAGTAAGAACTGTACGCTGCATGTCTCAATAAATTAGGAAAGTCGTGTTTGAATCCCTCTTTCGCACATAGTTTTTTGATCACACTAATGGTGCCATCTTCAATTGTATTTGTCTGTTCCTGCTGTGCAACAGCACATACAGAAAGTACACGCTGTGTCGCCTTTTCAAGTTAAAAGAAGGAATGCTGGCGGATTCTCTTGTCCTCATCTTCGTCACCTGCAGGCATTTAATTTTGCCTCTAAAAGTTAAATAAATGCTATTTGCCTCACCAATTCTTCAATTACAACTGAATATGCACAGGGGCGGAGATGGGACCTGGTGAAAACTCATTCCAGCAAAATGATGTTTTCTTAGAGGGAATCTAAATTTCAGCTCATTTGACAAAAAGCTTGTTTTGGCACTGGCGTCGAACGCCTTTTTGATCACGAATGACATTTAATCCAGCATGTGGCGCGTTTGATAATAAACTTTTAAACTGTGCCTATTGTGGCGCCACGTACAGAAGCAGCACGAGGCTGCCAGCAGCGGGAAGTCCTCAAGTGGCGAATGGAGATTTCAATGTCGAGCTGTAGGCAACGTTTGAGCTTAGAGAAAAGCTTCTCCGGCGCAGATTGAAACATTCAGCACCGGGCCCTGCATGCCTTGCAGTTTGTCAGACGCTGTAAAACAAATTCCATTGTATAGGGTGCACGGCTCAAACAATGCCCGACCTACAAAAGCGCAATAGTGGAAAATGGGAATCAAACTAGAGGGCTCATTAAGAAGGCAAAAGAGGAAGCTATATATGAAACTGATGGCAAATGGTTCCTTGCAATTTGTCACGCCTGGCTTCTTAGTGTCTATTAGGCCCGTTGTGCAGCCCTCGCTGCACGGTGAAACAGATTACCCATAGGTCTGGTTGGGGCTCGCTAGAGAATTGCAGTTGAACGCGGTAATCAATACCTACAGAGTAAATAAAAACTTTAAAGGTTTAGCAATTGTTCAGTTACAGCAGCAGCATCCTCACACGTCCTCCTTTCTGCCTCGTACGTCGTGTTTGAAATAAAATCCGAGGCAGCACGTGCGCGCGTGCCACTCAAGGGAAACATGTCCCTTGGGCCAGAGAAGGTCAATAATGGCGGGAGTCAGCGTGGGCAAGACTCTTGGTGGGTAATGGTCTTTGTGGAAAGCGTTCTGAGAGGGCGCGGTGTTGACATTCAGGTGGCTGAAGGCCCGCATGCTCTGACACAGGACAACCTCTCCCTTCGATGAATAACACTCCAGACAGCGCTCCTCCAGACAGTCCTTCGTGAAGAGGAAATCATTGCAAACAAGCCTCCTCAGTTCTTTGCTCAGCCTTGGTGACGAGATGTGTGCATGCGGCGTGATACAAGACTGAGACTGGGATCGGGTGATGTTGGCACCTCGGTTTTGTAGAGGAAGAGGGTAGAGCTCGGAGTCGCGGACAGACATGCTCCATGAACTGCGCTTGCCCAAGATAACTAGAAAAAACAAGCATGTGAGTGGTGCACGCGCCACAGCGAGCGATCGGTTTTCAATTATCGCGTCTGTGTCTGGGCACGATAATTGAAAACAGAAGTGGCCTGTGCGGGTAACCGCAAGCAATAGGCCGTGGGCGGAGCAAAGGCGGGACATGCACCCGCCTTTGCCCAATTGTGTGCTGTCTTTCGTAGAAATATGAAAACACAACAGGTGATGAGAGGTGTTACCTCGAAACCGGTCCGGTCCTCGGATGCTTGATTCCGTTCTGGGAAGGACATGGCTTTTGTAGTTCGGACTGGACTGTTCCCATGGGGCACAGGGTCAGAGCTGATTTGCATATCGCCATTGTCTAACCCAGGGTGGTGTGGAGTGCAAAAAACCAATGGATTTGGGCCCAGATCTTTTGACTGGGGTGAATGTGTGACATTGATCCACATTCGGTCCATCACCTGTTTTGTTTGCAATGTCTTTCGTAGAAAGGCGCACGCAAAGCCCAATATCCAGGGAGAAAAACAAGAGCACACGCATGTGTGTGGTGAGCTTTCTGAAGCCCATTACAAAAGTCTCACAAGCTGCGCGTGCGAGCTGCTCTAGGTTCGAACTAAAAAGGGAGTGATTTTTTTTCATATGATTGTAGCCAATGAGAAGGTAAGATACATTCTCCTTCATCTCTATATGTCACAGATGCGGTCAAATCCTAATGAAGATGTCTTAAGAATGCAAACAGGCTTGCATTAATGCCCAAGGAAGTTAAAATATCCCATAGCTTTGATCTGATTACACAAAGGCGCTCAAACAACAAACGCCATTTGTCAAGAAGCACCTTTAACAAATGTATACTTTGCCACAAGAAGATGCAAGTTCAAACATTGTTCAATGGTGCCAAGGCCTTTGTGGAAACCATACTGGAAGGGAAAAAGAATATTCCTCTAAGATAGCCATGCCAATAACGGATCCAGTGTAATTCTTCCAACGACCTAAGTGGTGAAATTAGGAGGCAAAATTGGCTGGTAACATTTAGGGTCCTGCACATTGCCTTTCTTGAGTATTGGCACAACTATTGAATTTACCAGGAAAGTGGGACCCCATGCCTACCCACAGAATTAATAACATTAGTGGGTAGAGGATCACAAAACGACGGATTATACTTAAACAGATCCATGGGAATCCCATCAGACCCTCAGGCATTCTGACAGCAAGTAAGAACACAGGAAAGGTACAACTGTATCGCTACCATCCTTAAGGAATAGCTTGTGCCGACACTAAAGATATTTGTTTCTATAAAAGCAACCCTTTTACAGACTGATACTCATTTTTAGTTCTCACCTGAGCCAGCAGATGCGCTGTCTGCGAGACATTTAGTAACTGGGTTTTCAAAGTGCTACCAGAGGCTTTTGCTGGCCTCAAGCGTGCAGTTACGCACGCGTGAACGTGCACAGCTGTCATCTGGCTTTCTGTAATGGCTCATTAAGCCTTACAGCGTGTGAATAATGATCCTCCACCCCCTTGATCCCTGCTCTCGCTCTCACTACCCCCTCCCTTCTCCCCCTCCCTCCTCGTGCGCTTCATTTGCCTCTTTATCGCTTTTATTAAACATTCAGAATCCTTTGTTGGGTTTTTCTACCGACAGCCTTTCCGAACCCGAACAGAATTTGCTATAAGTGTAAATAACACCATCTCCTAGTCAATGACACACGAATACCATCTCCCCGGAAAACACACAAATATCATCTCTCTGGATTTTCTTCCTGTTTGGAGCTACTAGAAAAACAGAGAGCCAATCAGAAAGTGACTTCATGCTGACTGTCCAGCTACTGGGCGGTTTAGCCAAACTTACTCTTGTGTCACTGGAAGCTGTACCATTATGCGTAGCCTGTGACAGGTTGTACGCTTTTGTCATTCAAGAGTATGGACCGCCCAGGTTAGGACGGCGCAACATGCCTGTTTCTTGATCCTGTAACTTGTAGGCTGGTTGTGTGCATCAAGGGAGCGCCTGCTCAAATTCAACGCCCCTATCCAACAGGCTGGGAAAGCTTTACATTTGTCACAGAGGCGATATGCGTTTGTGAACTTACATTTGCTCAGCGAAATGTACCCCTTTGCCAACACGAACGGTCAAAAAGCATCTGATATCAGAGCGAACAGGCAGAAGCAATGGATCCTAGAGATGCAGCTTCTTCCGTAACGACCCGGTGTACTTCTACTGAACACCTTTTAAATGTTTATTTCACGTAGGTTATCTACAGTGCATTTTTTCATCCCAAATTTACATTATATACTGCGGCGAGTGCTTTGTGTTTGATGATATTCTTTTGTGCATTGCAGAGGAAGGACCAGAAGATTTTCAAAGCTTTTAAATGTTACAGGGCCGTCACTCTTCCAGGTGCGCGCAGTGTGGCGAGCTTTTAAGGGCCCCAGCTTCTATAAGCGCCTCACTCAGCCCCTCTCCCACCACAGAGCTCGTCTCGCAGCTGCGCGTCTTTTTCTCTTTCCCTTTCGTGTGTCTCTTCAAAGCTTGTTTCCCCATGTGTATTCTCTCCTTCTTTCCCCGCCCTTATTTCTCTCAGCCCTCCCCATGTGTCTCTCTAGTGTCCCCTTACCGATCACTTTGCCTTCTCTCCCACACGTGGCCTGTCCGTGTCTTTCTAAATGGCTGCATCCCCAGCTTCCTAGGGTTTCTTCCTCTCGCCTCACCTCCATCCATTTATTTGTGCCTTCCGTGCCCACTTCCAGCCTCTCCAGTTTCACCGTTTCCCCAGTTTTCACTCTGTTTTCTCAAGTCTTCTGCGCATCCATCTTCTTCCCCTCCCATGTCTCCCTCTCCAGTTTCATTCTGCCCCCAGATCCAGTCACCCCATCTTGTCTCTTCATCCACCTGTTCATCTTCCTAGTCCTTCTTCTCTGTTCATGCTCACCCTTGTCTTGATCCCTTTCACGGTCCCTTTTTCCTATCTCACCCCATATCTCTCTTTCCTCTCACCTACTCAGCCCCGTTTTAGCTTTCCGCTGTTATCTATGCCAGGCTCCCCAAGCCGCTGTTTGTTCCCCTCATCTCTACTTGTTCACCCATCACTGCACCCGTCACTGTATTTTAACACCACACCCTCCACTATCTTATTGTCTCTCTCCGTCTCTTTTTCTTCCCTCTCTAATTCTGGCTGTACTTAATTAACTCTATTTTACTATTTTTGAGCCTCTCTTTCTCTCTCACCACTTTTTCTGATTTGCTTTCAAACCCCTTAAATAACTCTTTCCCCTTCTTTCTCCCTCTGTATTCCGATCTACCCTTCAAAATCTGTACACCCTCTCTCACTTTTCCTCCACCCTCTCTGAATTTTTCTATATCCTTTCTCGCTCCAACCTTTATTCTCTGGACACCCTTTCTATCTCTTTCCACCCTCTCTATTTTTTTCTATCTCCTAACACGCTTTATTCTATGTACACTTTTTCTATATCTCTCTTCACCCTCTCTAATTCTCTCTCTCTCTCCTCATTTGCTACATCCTTTATTCTCTGTACATCCTTTTTCTTTTTTCTCTGTCCACCCTCTCTCATTCTTTTTATATCCTCTCTTGCTTCACCCTTTATTCTCTGTATACCCTTTCTCTCTCTTTCTCTCCCTCCACCCTCTCTAATTCTCTTTCCCCTCTGTTGCTCCACCTTTTATTCTCTGTACACACTTTCTCTCCTTTTTCTTTCCCTCCACCCTTTCTAATTGGGCATTATGTCTTCACTCTTTCTCTCACTCGACAATACCACAGCATTACTCAGCATCACAATAGCATTACAGCTTCAGAGACAGCACAGCATCAGTCTGCATCACCACAGCACCACTACAGCACCATTCAGCATCACTCAGCACCACCACAGCGCCAGTCAGTACCACCACAGTGTCACTCTGCACCACCACAGCGTCACTCTGCACCACCACAGCGTCACTCTGCACCACCACAGCGTCACTCTGCACCACCACAGCGTCACTCTGCACCACCACAGCGTCACTCTGCACCACCACAGCGTCACTCTGCACCACCACAGCGTCACTCTGCACCACCACAGCGTCACTCTGCACCACCACAGCGTCACTCTGCACCACCACAGCGTCACTCTGCACCACCACAGCGTCACTCTGCACCACCACAGCGTCACTCTGCACCACCACAGCGTCACTCTGCACCACCACAGCGTCACTCTGCACCACCACAGCATCACTCTGCACCACCACAGCGTCACTCTGCACCACCACAGCGTCACTCTGCACCACCACAGCTTCACTCTGCACCACCACAGCGTCACTCTGCACCACCACAGCGTCACTCTGCACCACCACAGCGTCACTCTGCACCACCACAGCGTCACTCTGCACCAGTACAGCGTCACTCTGCACCACTACAGCATCACTCACAACATCACAGCATCAGACAGCACCAAAACAGCATCAGTCAGCACCAACACAGCATCATTCATATCACCACTGCATCACTCAACACTACTAGAGCATCACTCCAGCAGAAGGTGGAGATGGCTCCGACATCGAGGAAGACAGAGAAGTTGTACTCAAAGTGACGTACATGAACAAACAGAAGTGGGAAGAATGTCTGTTAGCCGATAATGAGATGGTTTCGCTTAAAGAGTACATAGTACAAGAATGGCCAGAAAATAAGGGTAGAGTTACAGGATCATTGCCCAAGTACTGGGAGGTCAGACTTGAGTTAAGTACTCATCAAAGTGCTGTTTATAGAGGGGAGAAAATTATTCCCCCAGAGAAACTTAGACAACAAGCATTGGCATAGCCAATAAGTCTCGCTTTTGGGACCTTATAAGTGTTTAGCCATGCAACAGATGAAGTGTTGCACCAAGGACATTGTGCTGCGAAACTAAATACTTATAAGGTCCCAAAAGCGAGACCTATTGGCTATGCCAATGCTTGTTTAATTTACTGTCCTAATCTGCATATGTTTGAGCTATCAGATTGAGTCACAAGTATCGATGTTAAATGATCAATATAAGTAAAAGCACTTTAACAGGTCAGGTTAATGTTTCAGAAATAACAACACGGCTGGTGAGAACAATTCTTCATGCTAACAGCTAATCAACTCAGTGTTTCAGATACACGGCACAGCGTGGGAAGACCCGTTGATCATCACTTAACCATATGAAAAACATGATAACTTGTTTGGCCATGCACTAGGACGGTCCCTCCAGCTTGACAAGGCCACATCATAATCATCACATTTATATACAACACACTGTCCCAGGGTATCTTGGTAATGGTCTTAGTTATTCCCTGTTGATTACTGCAAGTGTCTCTCAAATGGTTTCCTACAAGCTAGAAAATTAGATGAGTGCCGCTAGTGGCCTTATAGTGAGTTCCATAATGCTAAGCCTTGCGCTAAGAATACCCTCAGGCTTCAGATTTAGGTTTGCTAAGTAAATGCACCAGTTTGAAAGAAATTGTATCACCACCAACATTTTAGCAAAAAGAATGTCACTGCGGTATGAAACGGAGGCCATGAAAAGAGCAAAGCATTTAATAAAATGATATCTAGAAATGGCTTTTGCTCTACAGAAGTAGTAAAGAAGTATCTTGCTCACACTTGAACGTATACCAAAGCAGGGGGCAGAATTGAGAAGAGAAATATTATTGGTCTTACCTGTTGTTTCATTGGAATAAGAAGACTGGTGGTGATGGTGACTTGGGGACCCAGGATCAGGAGAGGCAGTTCCCAAAGATAGACCACTTAATCTGGCAAAATAGAGAAAACAACAATATGAAGACTTTTGAGCATTTATTTTCCAACCATACCAATACATGACAATCTAAGGGATTAAATAAAAGTTATAAACCAATATATCCTGAATAAGGTTTCACCTCCATGCCAAGTGGTATAATTCTGTTCAGCAGTTTTAAGTGTAGCAGAAAACAAACTTTCTCAAATATTTAAACGTGTGAATGCTAAGTTCAGATCAATCCAAATAATGTTTTGCCCTCTCGAACGCTCTGCAATAAATTTGAAATTAAGCACCTGAGCCGATGCCTCAAGAAGGAGCTAAATTTTGCTCAGATCCGTAAAATGACACCATGTGTAAAAAAAATTTAATTCTTATCTATGTCTCTCAATTAAGTCTCTCTAATGGCGATACGATCATACACATAAACATAATGTAAATAAAATAGGACAACACCATAGCAGATTGATTGGTGGCTGTGTCACAGCCACATCGCTCAATCCATCCTCTAACATGTACCTCACCTTTCCTCATCCATTTTTTAGGCCTTGCATACTAAACAGTACATGTGCTGAGTGTTGTGAAACAACCTGAAGCTGAACAACCTGAAGCTTCTCAACAAAATAAAACCCTTCATCCCACCCACAGACCTACAACAAGCCACTCAATCACTGGTGATATCCAGACTGGATTATGGAAATGCTATCCTCACCGTTGCGAAGAAATCCCATCTGGCATCCCTCAAACCAACTCTCAATGCAGCAGCCAGAATGGTCACTGGAGTCAAGAAATTTGATCACACATCTTCTGCACTCCAAGATCTAAAAGGGCTCCCAATGGAAATGCGGGCCAGCTTCAGAACTGCCTGCTTCACACTTAAAGCCCTACACACAGGGAAACCTGAATACCTGGCCGCCAAACTCAAAAAAGCCGGCCAAACAAGGACCCTCAGGAGCTCCAACTGCCTAGTACTCACCCCTTTGAAAACACGCAACAAGCATTTGCAATGCAATAGGTCTCGCAGCATTAAAGTTTGAGTTACTGGCATTGTAAATGACAATGCTTTACATTAATTTTTTTACATTTGCAATTGGTATATAAACATTGTTTGTGAGTAGTTAGCTGTTGCTTATGCTAAGCTAAGTTGGCAGTAATATAGAGTGCTAGTCTTGCTTGTTATAAGCATGCTGATTTAAAGCGCTCGGATACCTGCGGGTAAAGTTTGCGCTATATAAAAGTGAAAACTATTAAATAAATAAAAAACAGCCTACCTGTACCACGTCCGTTCTTATGACAGAAGCATGCACAAAGAGAGAAGGGATAGAGGTGTGCACACACAAGGAAGCAGGGACGTGCACACATGAAACAATGGAAGCGCAGAGGTAAGCATAAACGCAGGGCACGGGGAGGCAGAGGGATGCACACAAGAGAAGCCGAGAGGTGCAAGCGGGGAGGGGGAGGGACATGGATGTGCACAGCACGAAAGAGACAGGGAGTGTACAGGTGCACAGAGGAATGCATAGGAACCCTCCCTTCTCAGGGGTGCAGCCGCATCCATTATTGGTTAGTGACTTTGATATTTTGTATTCTATTTATCTCTGGTCTATTGTAAAGCGCTCTGATACCCGCAAGGGTTATGTTGGCGCTATAAAAAACTCTCTAAATAAATAAATAAGTTGCCAAGTTTTTCAGAACCCTGAAAATGGCAAGGGCATCAGAGTTACAAACTTATAAAAGTCGTCCTCTCTTCAAAATGGCTTCTGTTGTGCAAAGTTTAGAGCACACAGCAAGCACCGTGAGGCAATGGAAACAGAGGATACTGCGCAGCCACCAAAAATGCACACAAAACAGAACTACTAAACACCAGCTCAACTTGGTCCATGTTTCATCCAAGTTGGAAGGATAAAACACCAGGTCCAGGACATGAACCTATGATCGTGAAATGACACTGAAATGCCTGCAGCAGACTTCTTATTAGTAAGCTATCTCAAACACCAATGAGTGACTTTACTTACAAAAACAAACAGATCCCAAACATGTATTTCCAGCCCAAAACGTGCAGATCCAAGAGAGTGTGGCTGGGAAGTAATTGCAACCGGTTGTGGCCGAGCCCTTCCTCAGAAATGCCCACTTAGGGCCAAAAACAGAGTGTCCAGCTCTTCAAAACTGCAGCTGGCAGAGAGCCTTCAGCGCAGCCCAGTGACATTATCGCCTGCTCTGCCAAATACTGGCGCTTCGCACACATTTAAACCCCAAGAGTCGGAGGCGGAACAGCTCTTCCTTTAACCCTTCCACAGGCGACAAAATGAAGGGGTAGAAATGGTAAAGTCATCCCGTCACTTGCAGCGCCAAGAAGACAACGACCTCAAATGCTATACCGAAACATCTTTTAAATGTATTTAGAATTTATATTTAAACATGTTTGGCAGTCGAGATGGGAGGTCATCTTACGCTCCTATTCAAACCCTGATCTCCTCGCTGGGAAGCATTTTGTGCTGGTTTAGTGGGGGCTTTTGGTGAAGGAGGGAATCCATAGGAGAGAAATCCGCAGCTTTGCTTTATTTTCGGTCCCAGGTCTTATTGGCGCTTAAAATCTCAGCAAACAAATTTAAACAAAAGCAAATGTGTGTGGAATATTTGTTTAATTGTTTAAACCGAGCTGACACCGGCCCAGCAGACAGACGAGCTGCATGCGAAACCTATCGTGGGGCGGGACTGACAAAACAAAACCTATTGTGGGGCGGGACTTCCGTTTTGTGAAGCCTGCGCCCACGGAGTGCCTGGAGGAGCACCGAGGGAGATCCCCGTGGTCGGAGGCTGCACAAGTCCGGAGGGCCGTTGACCGGTGAGCGGGGAAGGGGGGGGGGGGGGATGCCTGTATGTGTGTGTGTGTGCGACGGCGGAGGGGTGGGGGGGGGGTGCGACGGCGGAGGGGTGGGGGGGGGTGCTTGGTGCACGTGTGTGTGTGTGTGTGTGTGTGTATGCGACGGCGGGGGTGGGTTCTCTGTATGTGTGGGTGCGTGCGTGCATGACACTCGTGTGTGTGTCTGTCGCTGTTTCTGCGCATGCGAGTGTGGTGTTGCTGCTTCCCAGGAGACAGCAGCTGAGCGCGTTCGCGAGCGCGTGGCCAGCGGAAATCGCTTCCTTGAAGAGGCAATGCGCGTGGCCGAGGCTGTCTCCTGGGAAGCACAGTCCGTGACAAAAGATCTCGGCGAGTACAGCGCTGACGCGCTGTATCGCTACGAGACCTAAAAATAAAACCACTACACGATCCTTCGCTGGAATTGCACCAAAAATCTGGAACTCTATCCCAGCGACTATTAGGACTATCCGGTCCTTTGTTAGATTAAAAAAAAAAACTAAAAGACCTCTTCCCCAAGCAGGCCTTCCCGCATCGATAGTCATCGCTATACCGATCAAGCCTGCACTCCACACCTTCATGACATTTGCCTCTAAGCCGTTCCACCCCAATCGCCCATCCGGCCTCCCCTCATGTTTTAGGGCTACGCCCAAGACCACGTGCACTCAGCAGGGCTCCCCAGGACTCCCATACCCTAATGTGGCACTGCTCGCTGGGACTTCCGAATCCGACATGTAAATTTTTGCCTATTGTATGATTCCTGCTTTTATATTCTGTTGTAAAGCGCTCTGGATAGCGCTATATAAAAGTCCTTAAATAAAAATAAAATAAATAAATAAAGTGGGCTGCAGCCCGCCCACTGCTTACCACTGGTAAGCTTTCTTGGCACTCATTTGCCCGTTTCATATTCATATTCCAGCTTGTCAATCTTGTGTTAACACGACCAAAGAACATGGACTTTTAAACATTTTAAATGACTGGCAGGCTTCTGTGGTTCGACTACTTGGATTTAGACCACAACTTTTTTGTTTGTAGTTAAGCGCTCCAAGGGAGTTTATGTGTATTACATCTATCTTCCTTATGAACTTCTCTTCCACTGCACTCCATATTATTCTCTGTCCTCCATGGTGCTACCTCTTGCCCCTCATGCTATGCTCACTCTCGCGTACTTACATCAGTTGCTTTCTTGCCTATGTGCTTATCCCCTACCTTCTCCACTCTGCTGTTTTGCCTGTTTGCTCCTCCGCAGTGCTTCACTTTACACTCAGTTAGGTTTTCCCCCCACTAGTGCCCCATTCCTACTTCTGCACCCGATGTGTTGCTTCTGTGCCTAGTGTTGGTTCTGCCCCCGCTTCGTAAAAAAAAATATATCTTTATATTCTTTTGCACACTTTTTTCTTTTTAGTTACAGATAGAAACTCAGGTTGATAGCTACAAAGAAAAAAAAGTGGCCATGTCATTTTGTAGGTAGGCGCACTGATATGGTAGATGGAGCACCTCATGAAATTCAACTGAATGAATAATGAATTCCTCAACAAGGACAAAAAAAAATTAAGTCCAAAACTGGAACAAGAACAGGAACTTGAATGGCTTCAACACTAAACTAGAAGACACAGTCAAGTCATTTAGGTACATAATTGGCACCAACCTCTTTCTCAAAGAACAAATCGCCAAGAGGACCCAAATGGATGGTACCCGCTTTCCCACTTGAAAAAAGTTAGTGTTTCTTTGGCAACTGATTTCAGCCCTCATGCTTGTGTGTCTGGATTGAAATAAAGTCTTGCTCCACAGACTCCAGGCAGTACATGGACCTTCAAAAGGCAGGCTACCAGCCATTACAGGTCTTAACAGAGCCTAAAGAAATCCAACCAAAGCGCCCCAACCCTGAAGGAACTCCTCAATTTCCCTTAGCATGCCAGAATCACTTTCAAGACCTGCACATGATCTACATGGCAACAATGAACAGCTCCCTTCCTACCCAGCTGACAAATGAAACATTACTGGCAGATCTTGACATACCCACAGCCAGATCGCCAGCCTGGTAATGATAAACTGTAAGAAGGAAAACAGGAGACGGGCCTGTTCAATCAACGTAACCAGGGTCTGGATCTTGAAACAATTTCTACCCGCTGTCAATGACTTTGGATCGTAATTCTGGCTGCTAGCTCGAGACAAGCTCTGAACAGAAATCCGTTTTTCTAGGATAAGTTTGCACTATATTAGGACCCATATAACCATACATACATTCTAAGTTACAAAATCTTATTGTGACTTTAAGACTGACACAATTAACTATAGTAATTTCCTGTTATACTTAGAAACAATCAACATGCGAATTTAAGAGGCTGAAACCGGATTAAGATCAAATAACGAACACTTTCTCTTAATGTAGTCTCAGGGTACTATTACATACCTACAGGTCAAGAAAGGAAAATACTTGGTAAAGTGTATTTTTGAGGTAATTTTATTTCTCAAAAATTCAAGCTAATTACTTTTTTGGCTCAGAGGAAATTGAGCTAAAGCTCGGACTTGATCATGGCAAATGATAATGCTGTTAAATGTATTTTTTAAATAAAAAAATCAAAGTAGAGCACTAAGAGCCAACAAAGCACTTCTGCGAAGCTCAAAGTACATTTTGCTGGATAAACATAATGAAGTATAGCTATTATGGTTTTTCACAATTTTATAATCAAAAGCTTTAAAACGACACTTTATTATCAAAACTGTGTAGGCTGTGAAACTGCTGGCTCTCTGTAAAACTCTCAGACACTAATTAATTTGCAAAACTCAAAGACCCGCCTAATTAATCACCGACTGTAGAACTGAAAGTAGAGCTATAACTGCAACAAAGACATGAAGCTATGAGTAAATTGAAATATTAAATCCTGACAAACTAACATGAAGCAGTGTGTATCTGCTAATGAGGAAGACGTCAAGGGATGGCAGTTGCAAAAAAATATTCCGCTTACTTGATGGAAAAAAAAATAATTTCACTTCAGTGAAAATATTTTATTCTGTCAAGTGACCACTTGTTTGATATAAAACCCCTCTCAGTAAAACTGTTCTTGTCTGAAAACATGGATTTTCCTGTATGAACAAGTTACTTGGATATTTGACAAATAATCCCCCTCCCTAAGGTTATCTAGCCCCCCTCCCCTCCCCAAGCGCCTTGAAACCCTCCGGGTATGTAGTGCGCTATATAAATTCTATGACTTGACTTGACTTGCCATCAGTTTCTCGTAGATACTCTGACTGCACGTTCCTCACCTTTTGAATGTTCCCAAGTGTCAGATTGGATCCAGAAAATCTTCAGCAGTACTCCTGAGCATTGATAGGTGGCATTATGACCTACTTCACACTACTTTGTCCGAAGTGGTGTTGTTGGCATTATCTTTAGCAGAGGAAGACCTTACTTTGGACCTACAACAGCAGTTTTTAACCTTTTGACTTCTACAGACCCCTACTAAATCACTATTGGAATGTGGAGACCCCACCTCAGCAATTTCTAAGAATTCATCCTCAAAATGACATACAAAGAATACAGAAACAAGTATACAAACAGATTCATACAATAATAAATATTGTATTTACTTCACAAAGAAAAAGGAGGCAAATACATCGAAATTGTAATTTTAATGTGAAGGTTGGAGCTTTTTAAAATGTAGTTTTAGTTCTAAAAGACAAAGCTATATTTAGACTCTACCATTTCACATTGTCTTTTTTACTTCTAGTGCCCACTCTCTATATGTGGGTGCATACCAGTGCAGCTTCAATTGAGGCCACCAACAGTTCATACTAGATTCAGTTGCCTGTACTTGTGCTGCTCCCATGAATCAAAATAAGTATAACAGAATTAATTTTTAGCTTCCAATTTCAAATTCCTACACATTAACATATTAGTTTTTAAAACGTTCAAATTTCAATTGTTTTTTTTAAATGTAAATATAACCTATCCATCTGCTAATATTTATTTTTCAAAACCGCTACAGACCCCTGGGTAAGCGATTTGAACCCCCAGTGGTCAACATAGGTTTCCACCTTCCCAGTGCATTATGCCACAGTGGGACTTGAACTTGGTCCTTACTTTCCTCATGTGCACTCCCTTTGAACTGCTTCACAGCTGTCCACTATAGCCCCTAACCCTCAAAACAGCCTTTCTTGTCGCCATAAAATCATCACAGCTAGTGAGTCAGTAACAAGCCTTCTAAGTCAACCCACTATAAAGTAGGTTTAACCAGACAAACTGGCCTTCAGAACACGGCCCTCTTTCCTCCAGAAAGTGGTGACCCAATTTTACATTGGGCAAAATATCATTCTGCCGATATTCTTCACGCCACCGGACCCCTCTAAGAAGGAGGATCTCAGTCATCTGGATCTTAAAACAACTCTTAGCTTTTACACGGATAGTACCAGAGAACATGGAGTAGTTGATCAGCGCATTGTGGGATTCCCTGGAGCAAAGAACGGTAAGGCTCTGTATTAAAATCTGTTATGCACTGGACAATTTGCGGGTTTATTCCACCAGAGCCAAGGCTGCTACTAAAGTGTTGGCAAGGTGAGCACCCGTCTTGGGCATTTGCCAGGCTGTTACGTGGGCTTTGGTCCACATGTTTATGAAGCACAACTCTCTGGACAGCTAGGTCTGACGAGAAGGGAACTTTGCCACCTCTGTCATGAGAAACTTTTCGTTTTGAGTTCACAGGCCCAGGAGGTAGTACTTTGGTATCTATACACACGGTGAGGAATCTGTGGTTAGATGTATCTATAAAAAGAACAAGATATTTACCTTCGGTAACTCTCTTTCCGTTAGATATTTTATCTAACCACAGATTCCTCACGGACTGTCCCATTTTACCTTTTTTGTGAATTGTACCCAGTTACACCTAAAACAAGCATTTACAATGGAATGGTCTCAGCATTATCAAAGGTAGAGCTATTGGCATTGCTCATGAATTTTTTGTTTTTTTTTAAATCTTAAATAAATGGCATTGTCATTTACATTGCCAATAGCTTAATCGTTAAATAAATGGCATTGTGATGTACAATGCCAATAGGTTAATCGCTCGCAAACGCATGACCTATTGCATTTACACCCACACAGAGACACACACACACAAAGCCACCCACACACACACAGAGCCCCACATACACATACACACACAGAGCCCCCCCACACATACAGAGCCCCCCCACACATACAGAGCACCCCCCCACACACACACACAGAGCCCCCCACACACACAGATCCCCACACACACACAGATCCCCCCACACACACACAGATCCCCCCACACACACACAGATCCCCACACACACAGAGCCCCCCCACACACAGAGCCCCCCCACACACAGAGCCCCCCACACACACAGAGATCCCCACACACACACAGATCCCCACACACACACACAGATCCCCCCCCACACACACAGATCCCCCCACACACAGAGCCCCACACACACACACAGAGCCCCCACACACACAGAGCCCCCCCCACACACACACACAGAGCCCCACACACACAGAGACCCCCCACACACACAGAGCCCCCCCACACACACAGAGCCCCCCCACACACACACACACAGAGCCCCCCCACACACACAGAGCCCCACACACACACACACAGAGCCCCACACACACACACAGAGCCCCACACACACAGAGCCCCCCCCCCCACACACACACACACACAGAGCCCCCCCCCACACACACACACACACACAGAGCCCCACACACACACACACCCAGAGCCACACACACACACCCAAAGCCACACACACACACACACCCAAAGCCACACACATAGGAGAGAAAGCACAGCGAGGGGCAAGGGAAGCAAGCACAGCCAGGGGCAAGGGAAGCAAGCACAGCCAGGGGGCAGGGGAGCAAGCACAGCCAGGGGGCAGGGGAGCAAGCACAGCCAGGGGGCAGGGGAGCAAGCACAGCCAGGGGGCAGGGGAGCGAGCACAGCCAGGGGGCAGGGGAGCGAGCACAGCCAGGGGGCAGGGGAGCGAGCACAGCCAGGGGGCAGGGGAGCAAGCACAGCCAGGGGGCAGGGGAGCAAGCACAGCCAGGGGGCAGGGGAGCAAGCACAGCCAGGGGGCAGGGGAGCAAGCACAGCCAGGGGGCAGGGGAGCAAGCACAGCCAGGGGGCAGGGGAGCAAGCACAGCCAGGGGGCAGGGGAGCAAGCACAGCCAGGGTGCAGGGGAGCAAGCACAGCCAGGGTGCAGGGGAGCAAGCACAGCCAGGGTGCAGGGGAGCAAGCACAGCCAGGGTGCAGGGGAGCAAGCACAGTCAGGGTGCAGGGGAGCAAGCACAGTCAGGGTGCAGGGGAGCAAGCACAGCCAGGGGAGCAAGCATAGCCTGGGTGCAGGGAAGCAAGCATAGCCTGGGTGCAGGGAAGCAAGCACAGCCTGGGTGCAGGGAAGCAAGCACAGCCAGGGTGCAGGGGAGCAAGCACAGCAAGCACAGCCAGGGGGCAGGGGAGCAAGCACAGCCAGGGGGCAGGGGAGCAAGCACAGCCAGGGTGCAGGGAAGCAAGCACAGCCAGGGTGCAGGGAAGCAAGCACAGCCAGGGTGCAGGGGAGCAAGCACAGCCAGGGTGCAGGGGAGCAAGCACAGTCAGGGGGCAGGGGAGCAAGCACAGTCAGGGGGCAGGGGAGCAAGCACAGCCAGGGGAGCAAGCATAGCCTGGGTGCAGGGAAGCAAGCACAGCCTGGGTGCAGGGAAGCAAGCACAGCCAGGGTGCAGGGGAGCAAGCACAGCAAGCACAGCCAGGGGGCAGGGGAGCAAGCACAGCCAGGGGGCAGGGGAGCAAGCACAGCCAGGGGGCAGGGGAGCAAGCACAGCCAGGGGGCAGGGGAGCAAGCACAGCCAGGGGGCAGGGGAGCAAGCACAGCCAGGGGGCAGGGGAGCAAGCACAGCCAGGGGGCAGGGGAGCAAGCACAGCCAGGGGGCAGGGAAGCAAGCACAGCCAGGGGGCAGGGAAGCAAGCACAGCCAGGGGGCAGGGAAGCAAGCACAGCCAGGGGGCAGGAAAGCAAGCACAGCCAGGGGGCAGGAAAGCAAGCACAGCCAGGGGGCAGGGGGGCAAGCTATCCTGGCAAATTTAGCGAATGTCCAGGTTTTCACACAGGAGCGACTGGAAACAGAGGGAGGCTTGTCTTCATATGTATTCCAAGGAAGGACGAGTCAGCAGTTCTTATCAGAAAGCAATTTAATTAGTACATAACAGGCTAGGTGTACAAGCTGCATCTATGTAGTCATTTTGTGCATCGTTGTATGTACTCCTATGTTGATAAGCGCTGTCATTTAAGTCGCCACTACCCCTCGGATTTAACATTGTAGTCCTTCTTCTACATCTACTAAACAACCCTGTTTTTGGCTTTCAAAAACTTGAAAGCCAGAGGCGGCCGCCATGTAAGGTGTGGGCAACAAGCAACGTACCCGACTGGCGGAAGTGTAGCGCCATGAAACATATATTGGCTTATGTCCACAGTTCCTGTTACTCTGTAAGAATGTATTCCTTCAGTGAGACAACCTTACCTGAAGACAACTCGCAGCTCTGCCGCAATCTCCGCGTTGCAGCCCAACTCTTCTACCACTGCGAGTTCTTCCTCCTCCGCATCGACTTCCTCCAAGGCGAAGTCCCGGAGTAGCAGCACCTCTCGCCACAGCGTACCCAAGGATCTCACGTGAAAGGTGTTGCTACTTACATCCTGGACTTCGTATTCGGGAACGGTGCATCATTCTCCTCGTGTGCTCTCCACCCCTCTCGTCTCCTGGTTCTCTCTCTTTTACCCCCCCCCCCCTTTTTCTTTCTAATATCTAACCCCCCCCCTGTCTCTCTTCTCCCCACTCACTCTCCCCTCCATCTTTCCCTCTCTTTCTCTCGGTGTGTGATTGAGCGTCGCACGCTCTCTCTCGCCTTGTTTCCTCTACACGTGCCCCCCTGTCGTCCTTTGTAATCTTGCTCTCTTTCTTGTTCTCCCCCTTTCTTGTTTTGCTTCCTTCGTTCTCCTGTCACTGTATATCATCCTCTGTTCCCTCCCTCCCTCTGTTTCTTTTTCTCACCCCCCTTCGCTACTTCTCTCTGTCACATCTTTCTCTCTCCCTCGCCATCTTTTCCCCCTCTATTCATTCTGTCCCTTACTCATCCTCGTTTCTCCCCCTCTCATTCTATCCTTCCATCTATCTCCACCTCTCTCCCTCCCCTCTCGCCCCTCGTTCCCTGTTGTTACTCCTTCGCCCCCTCCCTCACCCCTTCTGCCTGTTTCTGTTTCCCCCTCACCTCAAGTCTCCACAAACTCACTCAACCCATGAGTGCTTTTAGCAATGTTTTTTTAATGTTTTCTGTCTTTTAGTTGCTCTTTTGGCCCCTCATAGGTTCCGTAGGGGCTGCTTCTACCTCTATTAAATGTAGAGGCCCCTGGGCCACCGAGGGAGTACGGAGGTGAAGCCGCAGCCCACGGTAGTGGCGCACAGTAGAACCGCGTGTGTGATCCTGGGCTGGTAACAGAGGGGGGGAGGGGCCTGAAGGTCAGAGCTGGGGTTCACTGGCGCAGGAGTGTGTGTGTGTGTGTGTGATCCACGCATACACAAGGGGGCGCTGAAATCTAGCAGTGAGATGCACCAGCAGAGCTTTGTCTAGGGTGCAGTCATGAGATAGGGAGGGCTGAAAGTCAACATTAATGCACATTGCTGGAGCTGCTGGTGTGATCCATTAAAGATACACGGATGCTCGGGGTCACGAGTGAAGTCCATAAGCAGAGCTGAACGTATGACCCTGGATAGCGGGGTCAGGACTAAAATATTTTCACAGAGGTGCTTGCGTCTTCCCAACCATGGCACGCGCAGGTGGTGAGGGGCTACAGGTCATGAGAGAGGTGCTGTGTGACCCCAGTGAAAGGAAATCATGGGTGCTGAACTCCGGGAGTGGTGTGCAGTGTGCCCCTCTCTCTCTCTTTGCTCCCCCACCACTCTCTCTGTCTCTCTCTCTCCCCCTATTTGTCTCCCTATATTTCTCTCTCTCTCTTTCTCTGTACCTCTCTTTGTCTCTCTGTATCTCGCTCTTCCCCTCTCTTTCTATATCTCTGTATTTCTCTCGTCTGTGTCTCTCTCTCTTGGGCGCCATGTACGAGCTGCAGGCGGCTGCCGGGGACTCTGAGATCGACGTGGAGAGCCTGGAGCTGGACGAGGAGAGCGACGCGCCCCCAAGCCTCAGCCCCCGCCGGCCGGGGACACCTGCGAGGAGGAGGAAGACGACGAAGAGGAGGAGGTGCCGCCGGGGTTTCTCCCCCCGGCACAGGGCACCCCGACGGGCACAGACAAGGGCTGCGGGAGCAGAGGAAGCTGACGGAGGTGGTGTCCTGCCTGAAGGGGCACAAGCGCTTCTGCCGCTGGCGGACTGTCAGTGTGCTAACTGCCTGCTGGTGGTGGAGCGGCAGCGGGTCATGGCGGCGCAGGTGGCGATCCGGGTACAGCAGGAGGGGGGCGGGATACAAAGACACGGACAGCAGGAGGGGGGCGGGATACAACGGGAACAAAGACACGGACAGCGGGAGGGGGTCGGGATACAACAGGAACAAAGACACAGACAGCGGGAGGGGGGCGGGAACAAAGACACGGACAGCGGGAGGGGGGTGGGATACAACGGGAAAGAGGACACGGACAGCGGGAGAGGGGCGAGAACAAAGACACGAACAGCGGGAGGGGGCGGGAACGAGGACAGCGGGAGCGTGCGACCTCTTAACGAGCAGCAAAATGGCGGCCGAAAATTTCGGATTCGGGGGCGTGTTTTGGCGTTCTGAGTGACGGATGACGTCACAGGGCGAAAGAACGCAAAAAATCCGAAAGAGACGGGGCTTGAACTGAGAGATGCCCTTCTCATCCAATGGCTGGCCTCCGTTTAGGGAGCCAGCCAATGGAAGAGAGAGGCGAGTTCAAGCCCCGTACTAAAAATCATTAAATCTCCGACCGGAGACTGCGCAGCCTTTCCGTCCTCGACCTAAAAAGGTCCCAAGTCTATCCGTTTGCACAAAGGTTCACATAAATGTGTTGTTGGGCGCTGCATTTGAAGGAGCAGACGGCCTAGAAAGCGACTGACGTCCGAAAGAATAGGTGACACCTATGTGCAAATCTGAGCGTCACTTACAGAGTGGAACGATGTCTAGATGGCGTTGCATGACATCCACCTAACGGCATGCATTGGTACTGCTAAATATTTTTCCGGGCCCAGTCTGACACCAGGGGACTATTCAAATGGTGAGGAATCAGCATTTAGAAGTATCAATCAGAAATATAACATGTATCCATTGTTTATATGTGACAATACAGAGGCATATTACACACAGGAAACAGTAGCTGTAGCACTGCTCTCTAAATGGATATGCAATAATAAATGGTCAGAAGCTAATAAAGCATTTAGAACTTTAGAGAATTGACCAGAAAATAAATACATCAATGTTGGGTTGTGAGAACATAAAGAATAAGGTTCCAGATAAGTTGGCAACTAACCTGAACACGGTAGCTTTGGCAAAAAAAAACTATAGAGACAAATCATCGAAGACACGGCTGAAACATGTTCAGCTGATGGAAGAATTGTAAACCTAGATTGCTGCAGTGATGAGAAGAGTAGTTTCATTACACATGCATGATCTTGCGGAAAAAGGACCACAACATGATTAATGGAAACCCTACAATAAGCATCGAAGTCCTATTCCACTATTACTAATAGGAAAAAAGTACTAGATCACGACAAAAATGTTATCCTATCGTATTTCTGGCTCAAAGGGCTTTGCAGCAGTGGTCAGATTCGGCTTCCATTTATTTGTGCAGATTCTTGACAAGAAAGTATACTAGCTGAATGTCATGTCCGTTTCTAAATCGTTTGATGAGCATTATTTAATGGATTTGTGTGCCTTGATCTCTGAAGCTTGGGAGCACTAAAGGTATAAAGGTTTGGTACAGGTTGTAACCACTACAAGTGGGAACCTCATAAGGCACTCTACATGCTATTTATAAGTCAATAAACAGCATAATTCCCACATTACAAGTGTCCAATGCAAGACATAATTTCAGGACTGTATGAACAGAAACAAAAAGTCAGAACCATGAACCCAAATCTATGAAATACGTAAATAGTTCCCTTCACAATGAAGCAAAAGCCTGCTTCTCGAATGCCAGTACAGGAAAGAAATCAGAAACACTGGTCGTGCGACAAAGTCGTTAGTTGTATTACAGACTGTTCATTGCCACACTCTAAGGGTTATGCACCATCTACTTTTTTAGGTCTCGCCTAGCGTTAGCAGCGCGTATGCGCTGCATTTGCCATGCGATGGCTTCTTGGAATCAATACGGTTCCAGAAGTAGTGTGTCCGCTCCACCTGCAATGGTCATTGGCGTGCGTCGGTTTTTGTCACTAATTATGCTGAACATGCTTTGTTGATTGCACAGGAGGGTTTTTAGTCCCTCCTGGTTGCCATCCTGTCCGCTTTAGGCCACGCCCACCGGGATTGGATGTTTTACTGGCGGCGTGAGACAGCAGCTTTAATCTTTACTTGTGGCACTTTTTTTTTTTTTACTATGTTGCAGAGTGCATGTGCAGAATGCTCATGTTGCACTGTTTGCGCTCGCCCATACACCTCCCACTCAGTTTGTTCCACGTCCTCCCTGGTTTCTGTCTTGCCATGCTTTCACGCTCGCTCTGTTTATTCCGACCCCTCCCTGGCCTCTCTTCTGCCGGGATTTCATGTGGGCTGCATTTTGTTACTTGCAACATTGTGTTCTACGCTATCTTGTTTAATCATGCTCCTCTTCCTTCCTTGAAATCAGCCTGCGGTGGAAGGGCTGGAACGCCTGTTACTTGCAACATTGTATTCTACACTATCTTGTTTGATCATGCTCTTCTTACTTCCTTGGAATCAGCTGGTGGTGGAAGGGCTGGAGCGCCACACTGATCGCAGCGCTTTGAGAGGCTTGAGCAAACTATGGCAAGCTGGAAGCGTTTTTCCGCTCAGCTTGCACGCGAACGTAGGACATGCGCAGCTGTGTGGGCACAGCTTCGATCTCCGCCTGTGTTACATAAACATGCAATGAGGGTGAACTCCATCACACCGATGCATGCGTGCTGGGTTTCCTGGCCATTGTGTCAACTGTAGTCGACGTGGGAGTATGTTTCGCCACAAGTAAGTTGTATGCAGTTAGGGTTATTAGCCGCTGTACCTCAGGCTTGTGATTGAACCGCCCGTGTTGTAGCACCGACCCCAGTTGATGTGGCTTTCAGCGCAGATGTCCCCAGCGCTTCTTTCAGCTGCGACGCCATATCCGAGGGGCGTTTTAGCTTAGAGTGCTAATGAATTTCCGTTGCATTAATTGAAATCTTTAACTATGACGCTGTTGTCTTACTCCATATTTGTTAGTTATAAAATTTGTTTTAATATTAACAAGCATTAAAAATGCAATAGGTCTCGCCTTTTATTAAGTTAAAGCCATTTGCTTTGCTATACAATACCATTAGCAAAGTAAATGGCTTTACCTTAATAAAAGGCGAGACCTATTGCATTTTCAATGCTTGTTTTAATCTATAGCCTATATGTTTAATTTGATGAGACAAGAAGGACCACAGTGGTTGGTGCTTAAGTATTCTATTTCCCAAAAGGTCTGATTAGGTCATAGAATAATTAGCAAGACAAGTGTCTTTTGGTCTTAGCTCCCTGAAGTCATTATTTTACAATGACTGGCAAGTTTGAATGTATGTGAGGTTGGTGGCTCGTTCCTGCATCAATAAAACAGGCATTGCAGGGTAGATCTTGACCACCTACAACATTGAGGTGGGAAAAAGTTTAGGTTGGTGCAAAAGAAAGATGGACATGGAAAGCATTGCCATCAAGGGTCAACCTTGTAGTCCAACACACTAGCCAAAGTAGAGGTGCACAGAAAAGTGGGCCACTTTAAAGTATTTGAAATCGAAGTTAAGGTTCTGAAACCATAAGAAAGGAAATAGTCTAGGACTCCAGTTACCATGTTGCCTTTGGGAGGTAACAAGGGTGAGCTCTTAGTCTGCAGAGTTAAAGCATAGGTTTTGGTCAAAAAGCAGTAGCACCAATTTCTTGCCTTTGCCTGCAGCTTCAAAGCTATAATCCGTGATTCGCAGAAAGGATATTTCAGTCGTTTGACCCAACGTGCCTCTGCATTCTAGGTGAGCCTTTAGATGGGATATAGCTCTTCCTTCAAGGATGCTTGCTGCAGTGAGGAGGCTAGAGCGTGGTTATATTTAAATTAAGCAAGAGTTGAACAAGGCCTATTTAAGTCCAGCATATTTAAGGAGTGGATGAGATATAATAGCTTTAATTACTGGTGGATGAATAGCAGAGGGGTCATCAAGACCTACCGCTGTGTGTGGTGTACTGATTTACATGCTCCCAAGCTGGGGAGGATGCTACAGTGGGATGTGCTTCAGCGGCTCACGCTTCAGCACTGCAAACCAGACACTATGTAAGTTTTAAGTTTGTGTCAATTTTATACGACTGCTGCACGTGCCTCACAGCGACACCTCAAACCTTTGTGTGCACACAACCTGGGGATGACCGATAATATAATAACTCCAAGGAGGTGATAGAACCGTTGTCTATACAGTGGCTTTTAAAGGTTTACTCTGGGTCATTCTAGTACAAACATGTGCAAAGAGCCACAGTCACTCACCTAGTAATTTGTTATTGCTGGGCCCTCATCGCTATGAATCGAAAAAACTTCTAAGAGTCAAGACTGCTCTAAAGCAATCATGTATCTTTCAAAAGCACATGGCGTTACACGAAGTACTGATTTTGAAACGGCGAGTGTATTTAGGCATACTTAAAAAATATACAAATACATATTAATACACAACTAACTTTAGGGGTGTCTAACCAGCAGGACCAGAACATTCTGCTGCTTGTGGTAGAGCGCACGGGGAGTGGAAGTCTTTGTTTAAAAAGTGTGAAGGTGGTTGGTGGCAGAGAAATTGAAGGTAATCATTCAGGTTAAAGAGGAACTTTTCATTTGAAAGAGTTGCTTAAGACTGATACAGGTGTAGGCGATTTGTTAAAGCTTAGTCTCCTTAGCGTCCTAGATATATCTATCTATAATAGGCACAGGTTTTTTATATAAATGGCTCATTTATATCATCACACCACCTGAATAGAAAGTCAGAATAAAGTGTAGCCCTGCTGTCCCAAATACAGCCTTTGGTGACACCCTCTATATTTGGGGAGCAATCAGAATTCAATATCATGGGACCATTTACCATATAGAACAAAGAAGTCTCTTTTGGCCAGTTCTATATTGAATGAAAGCAAGCAATCTCTCCAAAAAATGTGTTAAACATCTCTATCTCAAATGACAACCCAATCCAAACCCTACACGGGGCCACTGGATTTATGAAACCTGTAGCTGTTACGTTTCCTGCAACTACTTACGTATTGCATTTGCCACAAACACCCACCAGCTTCGGTTAAATTTACAGATTCAACAAAAATAAGTTTCTCTCAAACCAATAGAAAGTTTAATTTAAAAAGTGGTGCGGTGCAGCATTAGGTCCTTTGCCAGGAATAACTAATCACATTTCAGTCGCTGTTCGCTCTAATCAGGTGTTAAAGGGGTACTAATGAAGAAAAACATTTGTCTCAATCTCTATCCCAGCCCTCTACAGTCTCTATGGGGGTCCCACAAGGGTCTGCCTTATTTCCCATGCTCTTAAACATATTCTTGGAACAGTTAGCTAATGCACTTAACTCCATGAACATTCTTTTTCATAGGTATGAAGATGACACAGAACTTTACCTGAAGGACACCTCCCCAGAAGACTTCACTTCCCTCAACTCTACCTTGACGAATACCCAAAACTGGCTCACAGAGAACCATCTCCTGCTCAACACCTTCAAAACAGAATTCCTTCTCATATCTTATCCTAATCACACTCCCAAGATAGACCTCTGGATGAAACGCATCACAGCCTTCAATTGATCTCCTCACATTCTTGATTAAGCTAAATCTCTCTCACCCTGGACGTGCACTTGATAATGAAGAATCATATTAGTAAGATGTGCAAGGGTGCTAATCACCAGATGAGGATACTTCGGAATCTCAAATCATTCCTTCCACAAGATGACTTCAAGCAGGTGGTCCAACTGAGGCTAGACTATGGCAGTGCTATGCTCTGTTGCCTCCCCAAAAATACCTTGGCACCACTAAGGGCTTCCTTGAATGCCGCTGCCAGATTGATTACTGGTACAAAAAGAAATGCTCACATATCCCCACCCCTAAAATCCCTAAATTGGTTGACCTACGAAGCAAGAATACAGCTAAAGATTGCTTGCTTGACTCTCAAAGAGCTCCATTTCAAAACCCCTCGTTACCTGGCTCAAAAGTTAGAACTATCTGAAGGGGTAGGCCATCAAGAAGTGCAAACTCATCTAGAAACCAAGGATTTTTCTCAAAATAGAACGAGGCACAGAGCTTTCTCGGGTTCTGCACAGAAGATCTGGAACTACTCCTATCGTTAATACGCAGAATCTCCTCCACGACTTCTTTAAAAAGGAAGTAAAAATAATCCTAATGAACAAGTTCTTGTCTTAAATGGCCATGGCTCGTCTGTTTTACTCACCGCCCCTGATTACTTACTAAATTGGACTAATCACCTGTGAAGCCCAGAGTCGTCTGCTATACTCATTTAAGTAATACTTAAATCTTCTCCCAGTACGCTATTGCATTATCTAAATGTGTTTTTCCTTGATACCCCCTCTGTCATTGTTCTTGCTCGCATACTTAAAAGACTCTGGTTTTCTCTTTATTACTTCCAACCCTACCAAAGTGTGAAGCGATCGGATAACCATCTGGGTCATGTTTGTGCTATAGTAAACTGTATAATACATAAAATGAAAATGGTATTAATTTGTGGTAAAAATGGAACAGACCAGATTGTGTCAAATTAAACTACGCAATTTGGTTTTTCTTTCCACATAATTTAGTGAACCCAGCTGCATAAATTGTTCCAGCACTGCCAAAGACATACTTTCAGATCACAACCAGTATCTGGGACAACAAGCATATGCACTTCTGCAACATACAGTTTACCCTATTTTCTAAGCTAGTACAATTATTTCACCCATTTCTCAATAAGAACCCTCTTAGCTTCAATTTCTGCAAACGCCTGCTGGATTCTGGCAGATTAAGTTTGCATTAAAAAGAGGATACTATAAGCTTCATCTACAAGTACATCTTTCTGACTCAGGATCATGAGTTTTCGAATACCATTACCACCATCTATAATTTATTTGATATTTAGACCAAAAATCAAAATGTGATAATGAATGTGGCAGAAGTGTATGCCTGTTCTTCAACTAGAAGAAGTGAAACAGGAAAGACTAACATAGCCGAAATGGTAAGACAATGGCAAACAGTTGATAATACACACTTAGAGGTGAACAAAACAATAAGTCACCAGATATACAAGGCTTGTGCATTAAACATGCATCCTGGTTCGTCGGCATCATGCTTGGCCCGTCGCCCACTACAGTTCCAGACCGACGAGGAGCACATTCCAATGATGAAACATTCCTCCTTTGGGGGGTCAGGGTTTGTGCTTCTTATAAAGGATGCCTTTCATGACTCAATCTGTCCTATTAACAGAATTTGGTTAATTGGACTATCATTGCGGAACTGCACACCCATTTATGGATATGTATTGTTAGGGATGACTGCTACACGTGAATTCCTCTCATTCCCTCCTTTTGTGTACAGCATTTACACATGTCACAAAGGGAAGGACCTCCTGGGCGCATACTCCTCAATAGCAAAACAGCTTGCCTGTTACCCGACATGTCTTCATCAAGGGCTAGCCCCTGGCATGGGGGAGCTGGGCCCACACCTTCCTCCTAACCCTCACATTTTCCAAACACACTGCCAAGGATGATGGGGTGAGGGGGATTTTGCGTCACCCAGGAACCATCTGAACAAACAGCTGTGGATTAGTGCCAAACATATAAAAGATTTCAAACCTGTAAACATGCAACATACATCTACTTGTTTTGCCTTCCCTTAGTTCCTCTGGATTAACAAACAATATGTATTTAGCTGTGCAGCACATTAGATTGGGCGCTGAAACATCTACTGTTCTTTAACATGGAGAGAAATATTGCCTTTCAGCTGGAAATGGTACAGTCCAAAGCTCTGTTTTTAATGTAAAGTCAGGGCCTTCGGTGGTCAGATTACTGAAAATACAAATTTTGAAAAAAATATTATTGTCTACGTGTGCTCGTGGAAGAAGATTTCTACAGACCGGAATCTAGAGAATGCTAAAGTGATTCGGTTATTTTACTGCACTCTGCTGGTCGTTTTCTGCCAAGAAAGTAAAATAGAGGCAGTTGTCAGAAAAATTAAAAAAATAAAGTCACTCATCAGAAAGCAATTCTAGTATTTTACTGACCTCTACTGGTCGTTTTCTATCAAGACTGTTAAATAGAAGCAGTTGAACAGTAAAAACAAGTCCCTACGCGGAAGCAGACAAGTCCTAGGGCTGATCTCCAGAGCCCACGATGTTCATACAATAAATATATACTAAAGTACATACAAGAGGTCTTGAATGCTCGACCTAAAAAGCGGGGACTCACTTCAACATACCTATAGGTAATTTCTCCTGGTGCCTGCACTTTGGTTAGATTATATGAGAATGAGAAATTGAGAAATGTCATTCACACCCCACTACAGTTTAATTAAAGATAACGTCCATACTGGACGTCCACTCAATTATTCTTTATAGGACTGCATTTAAAACTGTTTACATCGGTTCTGCTGCTCTACATATAATGTACTACAATATTTCTATTCATGAGGCTCCTCCTCCATAGGCCCATTTAACACCCCTGAAGGAAATATGATAGATGCTAGTTTACCTTACATTATTCATTGCCGGAGCATGATTATCTTGACACAGTTGAAAACACTCTTGCCTCTTTAAATGATTTATACTTTGGTTATAGCTGCGACCTTGGAACTATGCAGCAGTAGAGGATCAAATTAGGAGCCAGTGTTACCTAATGTACATAATAATTATGAATAATCATTTACATTTAAAAAACTGCTCTGCTCACTTTCAGGTTGTGAAAGATCTATTGTGAACTTACAATGCGCTTACAGCCCGCCTATTTGTTACTACTGGTTGGCTTAATTCTCCCTCTCATGTTCTTGCTTATTATTGGATAGCTAGTATTCCTCTTCTTGCGTTTGTCTCTCCTCAAGATCGTAGCATCTTTACCATCCTTGCGCCTGGCTAACTTATATCCTTCCACTGCTCACTTTTAGGGAATTGTGTTTTTTGGTTAAGCACTACATGAGAGTGTATGTGTTTTCCAACTATCTCCCTCATGTTATTCCCTCCACACCAAACACCTGCGCCCATGATTCGTTTTGCTTTCTTCCTCATTTGCTGCTCGTAACCTCTCTCATCTCTCTCCCCCACACACTCCGCGCGCTCCATGTTGCTCTCCTTTATGCACTTCACACCCCACCCCCTGTTGCTCTCTCCCTTGTGTATTGGTCTCTCGCTTTCTCTCTGCCCATTCTATGGATGCGTGGCGAGGCATGCACACTCCTGCAGAATGACCTGATTGGGTCTTTCAATTTATTTTTGTTTTGTTTTACAAATGTTGTACAGCATTGCCAAACTGCATTGGCAAGGCTAATAGGTGCGAATGGTCAGAAGGGATGGCTTTGACACTGCGTGGTAATTCCTGCTACAGGGCAAAGGCCTAATTCCCTGATATCATACTGGGACGATTAAATTACCGAAGCAACATTAGCTCCCTTTTCGAATGCATGGTTAGAGCAACAATAAACTGCTAAAGATAACTAGTTAAATTTGCAAAGGGATGGTGTTAGCCTGTGGCACGTTGCACTGCATGCATGATCATTTTAATAACCTAGACACATTTTATTAATAATATGTGCAAACTAAGCAGCAGATTATATACTACATGGAAAGTGAGGTAAATTTATATTCGGGATGAAAAAGCAGCAACAATGTCTTGTCTTCTGTGTTCCATTTTATAACTCCCACCTCACAAATCTTGTCATGCACAGCAGCGGGTCTGCTATGACAGGTGTGTTTTCATAAGAACACGTAGGCCATGATGGAGTTCTTGTGCTCCTAAGGTTACTTGCCAAGCCAGACTTCCTGAACTTTCGAACAAAACTTCCCACAAAAAAAATATACATTTCTTTGGCTTGGCCTAGCCCACCCAGCCCCTTTTATGAGGTACTACACTAAGACCCTGTAAAGTGGTCTTTCATCTTAAACACCAACAACGTCTTCTCATGTGTTCTTTGGGCGCTCTGCATCTGCTGCAGAGTTTTGTCCTTGGCCTGGTGTAACTCTTTACAAAATGCCAAATAAATAAAAATTAAATAAAATACATGAATAAACCCTGGTAGGATTTAGAATATATGTCCTCCCTCCATATCCTCAACGGGACACTGAATAAAGCTATGGGTTTTTCTTTCTATCTCCTGGCAAAAAACAGTCATGTTATCAGGATGGTACACCAGCTTTGTTTGTGGTGTACTTTTTCTGAGCTGCACATTACCCGTGTGTGTCAATCATGGACTGGTGGAAAAGGTTTGCTTTGTAAGTTGTGCTGGACACTCCATTTGGTACCAGAATTCGCCATTTCATAAGAGAGCAATTCAGACATCAATCACTGAATCATCCATCCTACGCAACATTATTCCTTAGTCTGTAACAGATTCTCAGTAGGAGGGTAGCACTTAGCTGTTATGTTATGTTAAAAATATTTTTATAGCGCACTTACACCGAACGGTTTCATGGCGCTGTGAACACTGGGTGAGCAGAACATTGAGACAGTGTAGTGGATTTAGGAAAGATCTGAAAGGGAAATGTTTATGCATGAGCTTGACAGAACAGTAAAGTTTTCAGAAGGAATCTAAAATGGGGATAAGAAGGAGTGAGTCTCAGCTCAAAGGGAAGTGCATTCCACCGAGACGGGGCAAGAAATTAAAATCTGAGACCGCCGTGTTTTTTACGGTTAAATGTGGGGGTGGTGAGAAGGGCCAGGTGAGAAGAGCGGAGATTACGCAGAGGAGAGTAACGATGGAGAAGAGCGGATATAAAAACAGGACCAAGGCCAGCCAGGGCTTTAAAAATAATGCAGCCAAGTTTGAATTCGCTGCGTTTGCCCACAGGGAGCCAGTGAAGGGATTTGAGTAAGGGACGAACATGGCAGTGTCTGGGCTGATGGAAGACTAGTCTTGCGGCCTGATTTTGCACCAGTTGAAGGCGATTCAGCTGGTATGCCGGGATGCCAACATAGAGGGAGTTGGCATAATCAATCCTAGAGACTACCAGGGCCAGCAAAGCAAGGGTCAGGGCCTCAGTGGTTAGAAATCGAGAGATCTTCCGGATTTTCCGAAGATGAAAAAAACAGGAGGATACCACGGCACTAATCTGAGGCTTCATGGAGAGGTCCTTACTGATAATGACTCCTAAGCTTTTTGCTGAATTAACAGGGCAGGGCGGGGGACCAAGGCCAGAAGGCCAAAAATTAGGGTTCCAGGGATTGGAAGTACCTCCAAACAAAACCAACTCGGTCTTGTCGGGGTTAAGCTTTCGGTGGTTGTTTTCCATCCAGTTACTGATGAGACATAAGGTGGACTGGAAATTATGAATAGATTGTTCGGAGGAGTCAATATCAAAGACCAGCTGGATATCGTCAGCGTAGTTGAATGCAGTGACATTAGACCCCTGCAGAGCCCGAATGAGGGGAGTCAGGTATAGGTAGAAAAGAAAGGGGGAAAGGGAGGAACCCTGGGGGACGCCACATGACAGCTTGACCTTAGCCGCTGTGAAGTTGGAAAGACGCACAGCCTGATGACGGTTGCTTAGAAAAGAGCGAATCCAGCCAAGAGCCGACCACTGGACGCCGGCGTCGCCGACACCGTCGACCAAAATATCATGGTCGACCGTGTCGAAGGCAGCCGACAAATCCAGGAGCACCAAGGCCTGGTTGATCCCAAGGTCCGCTCCTCTCCTCAGCTCCTCCATCACTGACAAGATGACTGACTCAGTTGAATGGGCCGGTCTGAACCCAGCCTGACGAGGGTTGAGGAACTGGGTGCGTTCAATGAACGAGCTAAAGAAGTTGGTGACATGAGTCTCAAGTACTTTACTGAGGTAGGGGAGCAGGGAGATGGGACGGAAGTTGCTCATAAGAGAGGGGTCCGCAGTAGGTTTCTTTAAAATGGGTATCACTTCGGCTGTTTTGAAGGAGTCAGGGACCAGACCATGCCGGAGGGATTTATTAAGAAGTGCCAGGGGGGGTTTGGGACAAACAGTAAAAACCTCACGTAGAATATGGGGAGGGGCAACAATCCGGAGGGGAGCCAGAGGTCACCTTTTTTAGTAAGGCTAGAAATTCCTCCTCAGAAATTGGGGGTAGCTGGTCCACTGTGTGAAAGTTGCTAATATTAAATGCTGGGGCAACTGTGAATGTAGAGGATGGTGTGCGACGGGGAATACTCTCCTTGATTTTTGCATTTTTTTCCACAAAAAAAGGAATTAAGGGAGTCACATAATTCTTGGGAAGGTAAAGGTTTGATGGTAACTCTGTCCAGGTGTGAAAGTTCTTCCACTATGGAAAAAATACATTTTGCCTTGGAAGCAGAGTCAGTAATCCTCTTGGAAAAATACAAGGTTTTAGCGTGGAGGATGGACAGTTTATAGTCTTTAAGCTGGGCCATGAATAGCACTTTTTTCTCAGGGGCGTAGTTGCACCTCCAACTACGTTCGGCCCGTCTAAGTGTACGTTTTTAAGCTTTTAGTTCATCCGAGAACCATCTCTGGGCGTCGTGGGGGCGCTTTAATTTACGGCGTCTAAGAGGTGCCACAGTGTTACAAGCGGAATCAAGCCAGTGCCTCACACTGGCAGCCTGGGTGTTCAGGGAGTCCTGTTCGATGGGGGAAGAGGCGCTGAGTAAGGAGCAAAATTTATCAAGATCAGCCCTGTTCCAGTTCCTGGCCAAAAGATTCCCCGTAGGTGTTTGGCTGGTATGGGGGGGAAAAGGCCAGGGAAAACGTAATAATGAAGTGGTCAGACCACGGGCAGGGAGAGATGAGAGGTAGGGAGATGTCCAAATTGGACGTCCAGACCTGGTCTAGAACGTGGCCTTTAATATGCGTTGCCAACTGGATATGTTGAATACAATTCATGCCCGCTAAGAGATCTGTGAAGGCAGAAAAGTAAGTGCTCTCCCTAGCATCTGAGGGCCAATAGTTAAAATCGCCGATGATCAGCATTTTCGAGTTGTTGATCACCAGTTGGGAAAGCATATCACCAAAGAGCGATGGAAAGCCAGGCATGTGTTGGGGAGGGCGATAAACAAGAACACATATAAGGGGGGAGAGGGAGGAATTAAGTCTTAAAATGAGGTAGTCGACTGAGGGAATATCAACAGCCTCTAGAGACGAAAACCTGGTTGGGTGCCTAACAATGGCTGCGACCCCCCACCGGGCTTACCAGAGGATCTATTAGACTGGAGAATGTAATAGCCCGGGGGCACTGCCGCCAAAATGTCAGGGGTTGACTCCTCATTGAGCCAGGTTTCCGTCACAAAGAGTATGTCAGGCTTCTCTGAATCTAATAAATAAAAAATCTCTAACTGGTGTTTGGCCAGCGAGCGGGTGTTTAAATAAATGACAGTCAGAATCGGGCTGGCCACGCTTTTAGTTGAGGGGGGCGGGGGTCGCAGGGGCCATGCGGGGCAGGAGGGGGCTGGGCAACGGGTAGGAGAGATGTTAATTCCTGAACCTCGAGCCTAGGACTAAGAATCCCCAGAGAGCTGAGTCGGGCTAGTGTGGGGGGGTTGAGAGGCCAGTGGTTATGGAGGCGGATCAGTGCCAGGGCCGCGTAGGTAATCAATTGGGCAGAGTTCCCTGCCCCTGACCCCGAACGGCCGCGCACGGGCGCAGACGGGCTTGCCTTTGGCGCGCATACTGCACTCGCCCGCTGCGCGTTCGAGGTGGCATGTGCAAAATGTAGCCTAGCCTCGCCTCCAGCTAGACCGCAGCCTACGGTCCTGCCAGGCTTAGGGACTGACCCAAGATGGCCCCTGCCCTCCACACAATCGGTCCCAGGATGCTTGTTTCCAGTTCAGGGAAGACCTAGCTTGGCAGTTCGGGCTGGACTGTTTCCATGAGGCACAGGGTCAATACTGATTTGCATATGGCTGGGTTTGATCTGAGGTGGCGAAGTGAGCTAAAGAATGATGATGAATTCAACTCAGATCTGTGACTGGGGGTGAGTGTCCGTAAAGTTTCAGCACTCTGTCCATCACCTCCTTGTATTTTCAATTTATTTAATGGGCGGAATATCTCGCCATATCTGAAAATTGCTAGTCATAATGGAGCTAAAATATATATACACCTTAATGCACGTAAATAAGCAACAAAATGGAGTCAAATCAAACCATTTAAACTTATGAGTTTAACATAACTAATATTTTTTATTTTGTTAATATTTTTTATAGCACCTTCAAATTATATAAATCAAAAATAGAACAAACGTATTAGAAGGTGTCTTTATAATGTATATCAACATCACATAATCAAATATTTATACATCATATTGCTCTGGTACACACATTATATCTTACCCCCTGACCACTCAGTCCATTTTCAAATCCACTCATACCACATTCATTCTTCCTCTAAAAAGAAAGTGAAAACACAATCAAGACGAGTTTAAATTGTTTGATTTTAGCCCACTCTGCCACCCCAGTTCAGACATGGCCATATGCAAACCCGTCTGTCCCTGTGCCTCATGGGAACAGTCCAGCCCAAACTGCCAACTCCCAAACTGCCAAGCCATGCCTACCCTGGACCGGAAACAAGCTTCCGAGGACCGGTTTCTGGCATTCCAGCCGTCTTCAGCCCGGCTTGCTTGAATCCAGTGGCAAAGTGAGCAAGGGACTCACGTCTGAGCATACCCTGCCAACTTATGGCGAACAAAGCGGTACAAAAGGGGGTGGTGATGGAATTAAATGAATTAGGCAAGATGTTTGTTTGGCTGTCTCATTCCACGTGCCTCTTATCCTGACATTCAGTAAGATATTAACATTAACACCCTTGCATTTTCACTGTGCCTACATTTGATTTTTAACTGTACCATGAAAACGTAATAAACTGATCAAAAAATATATATATATTTAATGTAGTGCTGTACAGCAGTGAGACAATTTCAAGTACGGTTGAATACCAAGTACAAAACAAATACTTCCACTCATGACGCACCATAATGAAAAACAGCACTTTGCTGGAAAGTACGAAAAAAGGAGACAAAAAAATCCACCTATATATAATTCAGGAAAAGTTTGTTGTCACATAAAGGACACGTTTAATAAATACTGTATCAGTCGCTTCGGGTTATAAATCCAAGAGTGTTTTTTCATATAGTGGGCAGTATGGTGAGAAGCGAGGATAGGGGGTGTCTTATTTCGATTTCCTCAGCAAATACTGCAGATCCAATGGAAAAATATCGGACCAGGTATGAGACTGTAACACAAACCAGAAATTTCGTCTGCCTTTAGAATAATGTCCCCCACCACAAGTGAGGGGAGAAAGGCAGCACGTGGGAGTGTGGTATATACGGCTTTTTTCCACAGTAAATTGACTTTTCGAAATCGTCTCACTGACTGCTTTTTCAGTGCAATGTCAGCTTTCCCATGCTGTGGAGGTACTTGCAAAGACATACTCCCGCTGCTAATTTAATGAAACCTTCAGCTTATGAAGCGGGGGAGGGAGGAATAATCTTGGTTAAATTTAGCTAGGCATGGAGAATATCTGTATTGGTGAAGCACTCTTTCCACCAAAACGAACATCCGCAAAATGATCAAAACATGGCTGTTTATGCAATATCTTTAAATTATAACCTGCCCAAACTCAGTACTTGACTGCTGAGCGCTGGGAAGCTCAAGGGTAGCCATGCGCTTTCTAAATTCACAAAGAAAGAAAGAACTCGTTTGGAACCCAGCAAGCAGTGCCTCTATGCCCACCCCTGTGCGGAATCTGGGGCGGTTTGTACCCGTCGAGTTGCACAGCAGTAACTGTCTTTTGCACAGCAACTGCTTTGCTACATGAATGCTTTGCGCTGTAACGGATGTACAAAACCACCATTAGCAAAGCGTCTCAAAAATCCTGTCTCAGCATTATGCATAAGGCAGGACTATTTCCTAGTCATGCATATTTTTTATGAATGCAAAGATGGAGGCCAGCAAGGGACAAAATACTTCCATCTTTGTACTCACATTATCCATACTTTTTAGGTCTGACTTGACAAGATATCTTCTACCACACCTAAGGTGATCAAAAAAGAGCTACAGAGTACAGCTTTTGATTTTAACATGAAGAATTCTGAACTTCTAAGCAGCTGTAATCATTTGTTTATCAAGCTCTGAGAGCCATGGCTTTGTATCAAGTCATGTGTTATAGCAGGACCTTGAGCAAAAGCCCTTTAGGTCACATACTTCACTCTTGTCTTCTCCAGCAGAAGAACGGATGGGAGTAGGGTAGTCAGGTGGAATGTGTTGATGTATTGCAGTCACAGTCCCCTCTCCCTTCCATTTTCATCATCGACTTCAGAAATACCTTAAAATGAAACTCCTTCAGAGAATGGTGTCTTTTCTTTCAAATTCCCTTTCAAAGATCCTAGGCTCCCTTTTGCTTATTCTTCTTTCTCTTTCTACATTCTTATCCACAATTCTATCAGTCGTTACTCCGTCAACCTTTACATCCATTTGTCATTACATCAAGGTAAATACATCAGGAGTTGCTTTACATCGCAGACTTTTCCATCTGCGGTGCCTTTATGTTGTTGTTCTTTGCAGCATTACCTTGTTCAACTAAGATAATAAAGTAGTAACAACTATTGTCTAACGCAACACATCTCTTGGATATTATTTCCGATAAAACATTTCATAATTAAGGGGTACAAACCTCAACCAACTACTTGCAGTGCCTTCAGTTGCATGACATTTTGAAAGTATTATTTCTGGCTTTAAAAATTTTAATTTGAAAATAAAATTAATTATAACTTTTCATGTAGTATTTTAAAATTACAATATTAAATTCAAGTTACTTCCATTTTTTTATATGTTAAATTACTTTATCGTACATTTTAAATTTACCCTTACCAGAAAATTAAAAACTCCTTACTACCCCTTGAAACTACCCTTCACTGAACTCTAAAGAGCTCTTATTCCCCATTAATGCTACACATCCTTTAACCCTAAAACCACTTACTACACCTTAAAGCTACCCATCCCTAAACCCTAAGCAACCCTTACTACCACTTACAACTACCCATCCCTGAAATATGTATTACTCCAGCTTTATATATTTAAATTCCAAAAAGTTAACTTAATTATCTGTTTGAATTAATTATTTCATTTTTAAAATGATAATATAATCATATTTAATTTACTTCAAATTATTTTTTTTATATAGTAAATTAATTAATTTATTTTATACTGTATTTTTAACTTTATGTTGGCTACATTTTTTAATTACCTTTACCTGAAACTTAAAATCTACTTAACTCTTTTCATCCCTGAACCCTAAAACCTGCTTACTATCACTTAGCACTAACCTTACTACTGCCCATCGCTAAACTCTAAAACATTCCTACTAATGCTACCCTTCCCTAAACCTCAAAAGGCACCTTAACGGTACAATTCTCTTCACCCAAAAATGTCCCTATTACTCCCTTAAACTACCCTTCTGAGAATCCTAAAAAAAAAATACTACCCCTTTAAGGATGTCTTTCTCTAAAACCTTATTATCTCTTAAAGGTACTGATCATGAAAATCAATAACCCCCTACTCCATAAAGCTACCTATACCTAAAAACACTGTATTCCCTTTTAACTCTACCCTTCCCTGCATCCTACAAACCCTTTCTGCCCCTTAAAGCTACCTTCCACGAACATTAAAAAAAACTCTAACCCCTTAACACTACCCATCCCTGAATACTAAAAAATTCTTTACTAACCTTACAGCTCAGCTACCCATCCAGGAACCTTATAAAACAACCACGAACCATTAACACTACCCATCACTGAACGTGCAGAAAAACTTTAATACCCCCTGAAACTACCCATTCCTGAACTCTAAACACCACTTATTAGCACGTAAATCTATCCTTTATCAATCCTTTAACAAATCATAAACAAGCATTTACAATGCAATGGTCTTGGCATTATTAAAGGTAGAGCTATTGGCATTGCTCATGCCTTTTTTTTTAAATCATAAATAAATGGCATTGTCATTTACATTGCCAATAGCTTAATCGTTAAATAAATGGCATTGTCATTTACAATGCCAATAGCTTAAATCGCTTGCAAATGCATGACCTTTTGCATTTACACTCACAGAGCCACACACACAAAGCCATCCACACACACATACAGAGCCACCCACACAGAGCCACCCACACAGAGTCATTCACATAGAGCCACCCACACACACACACAGAGCACTCTGACCTTCTGCATGCAAAATGCAATGCAGCCTGCATGTAGAACATGGTCTCCCCATAATCCCTTGGCTGGGCGCCATTCCGACCAATGACAACGCTGCTTGCAGCGTTGTGATTGTCCTAGGGTAGTGACCCTGGCTGCCTGCTACCTGGTCCTCCCGGAGGCAGAAGAGCAGGATAGCAGGAGCAGAGAAGACGATGGACCCGGGCGGTGAAAAGGTACGTTTAATTTGTAAAAAACATATTATTATTAAATTAAACCACCCCGCGCGACACCCCCCCCCCGCCCCTTCCCCCCCCCGCAAACCATGCTGCTCGGGACTGGTATACGTGCAGGATTAGACTGTAAAATAACACATTGGCAGAAGTGTACATATATATTCTTAGCCCAAATATTATTGCCACTTAGCAGCATCATCTGTACCCTGGTTGCACCATAAGTAATACCTAATTTTTTTTATAGCACTTTGTACCACCTTTTTAAGCAACACTACAATCAAAAAGGAAAATCAATTTACGTACACCCAAATGATGGAAAGTTAAGGTGGCTTTGTTAAAGCCATTTCAGTACCCTCATATTATTATGTAAATTATTTTAGGCCTGTTATCTCTTCAAAACTGAAGCCTGCTAAGGAGTAATTTCATTTGAGCTGACCATGGTTCTCTCGGAATTACAGTGATATTCTAGCTAACTAATGTATGGCGTGCATCAAAGTTTTATATTTACTTTTGCGACTTGTGCAGGTCCGAGGCTCCCCTGCCTCCGATCCGGGGTCCCACGGCTCTGCTCCCCGCCGACCTTCCGCCACTCCAGGAAGAAAAAAAACACACGCACAAAGTGGGACGGTGTCTATGGCCACCCGACCGCGGTCTCCCGCAGACCATGCCAGCGACGGGACCAGCTCCGGTGAGATCCACGCAGCCCGTCCGGAGGGATGAGGCGAGCAGGGGACGGAAGGTGGGCTGCAGGCGGCTGGTGAAACAACAGGGGGAGGAGAGACGGGAGGGAGAAGAGGGAGGAGACGGTGGAAGGAGAGGCGCAGGGAGGTAGAGACAGAGGAACAGAGACGCGGACGCCGAAGCTGGGATGGAGAAACAGGGAAATGTGAGAGGATATGAGGAGGAAGAGAGACAGGCTTGAGTGGGACAGAAAACAGCAGGAAACGACAGCGAAAGAGTGTCAAAATGGCGGCCGCAAAGCTCCGAAAATTTTGGAATCGGGGCGTGTTTTTTGCGTTCTGAGTGACGGATGACATCACAGGTACAAAGAACGCAAAAAACACTCCCCCGAATCCGAAAGAGAAGGGGCTTGAACTGAGTGACGCCCCTCTCCTACAATGGCTGGCCTCCGTTTAGGAAGCCAGCCAATGGAGGAGAGAGGCGGGTTCAAGCCCCCATACCTAAAAACATTAAATCTCCCACCGGAGACTGCGCAAGCGCAGCCTTCGGTCCTCGACCTAAAAACACTTAATACTGTTTAACCCTACCTTCTCTTGAGCCTAAAACCCCCATTTCTCTTCCTGCAGTTATCAACGCCCCCCCATGTATGTAACTCTGGGAAGAAGCGATATCAGGGGCTCTTTTATAAGGGTCTTAGTGAGAAGAAGAAAAATGTCCTTTTAATGGGTTATAGGACATTTTTAGGGCATAATTTAAGCACTTTCAGGTCTCTGAAAGAATACGTCCTGCTGTCTGTGTCCAGTGGAGATGTGCTACATTGTCATTTAGGAGAAACGAGCTCCGCCCCACTGATGAAGTAATTTACAGAATGTCTCATTATTGGCTGTTGTACGACAATTTGGTTATAGCGTTACCACAATGCATAATAATGATATCACTGCCAATTCAGAGATAAATGTGTGCATTGTTTCGGTCTGGTTTTCCTCCAACTACTGGTTAAAAATTAGCACCAGCTTTCCGTTTCTTCTCTCATGCTAATATGCATAGAATGCAGTACATTTCTCTAAATACAGCAATTGTGTTAAATGCCTGTAAACCTGCTTTCCAAGCATTTCACTGGATTTCTTAGAGCTTCCTGTATACTCTTAATGACCCTTGACATGTCTTAAACATAATATAAGCTCTCAACAATAGTTTCTCAAGTTCCTTCGCCTCTCTAGCAGCAGATGCAAGTCTCAAACTGCTTCTCAACCCAACCAGCCTCCCTTTCATTCAAAAGACATGGGGATAACAAGCATTTGCAATGCAATAGGTCTCGCATTAGGAGAGTTTGAGCTATTGGTATTGTAAATGGCACATTTTTTATTGAAAATAGCGAAATTAATAGCTTTGTCATTTACAATGCCAATAGTTATAACTTTCGCAAATGTGACACCTATAGCATTTGTAATGCAATATGTGTTGTATTTACGTGACTTACATGTATTGATATTACAAATAACAATGCCTTATATTTTTTTTCAATAATTAATACTTACATAAAAGTTATTGTAATTTATAATGGCAATAGCTTAAAGTTTTGTAAATAACTTGTGTGAAGATTATGTTCAGTGTATTTTATTGTGACGACAATCCAACAACAGAAGTGAAATATTAACATCTTTTTGTTACATTTGTAATAAAGCTTGAAACATTGAGAGAACATATTTGAACCAGGTGTTGTTAAATGGTTGCACAGATTGATGCTGTGGTGGCGCTGAGTGATGTTGTGATGGCGAACGAGTGATGCTGTGGCGCTCAGTGATGCTGTGGTAGCGCATAGTGATGTTGCGGGGCCCCTGAGTGATGCTGTGGTGGTGCGGAGTGATGCTGTTTGCTATGCTATGCTATGTTTTGCTATCCTATGCTTTGAATTGTTATGCTATGCTGTGTTTTGTTATGCTATGCTTCGCTATGCTATGCTTTGTTATGCTATGTAAATGTAAATGTATTTGAGCTTATATAGCGCACAGCTACCCGCAGTGGGTTTCCCGGCGCTTGCTTAGGGAACCCGTCCTGGTATTCCCCTGTGAGATAGCCCCAGCAGGGTATCCACAAGGTGAAAGCCAGGCATCCCGCCGCGAGGGGCCGTTGTGGATATTAAGCAAGCTATTACCCAGAGTCGCAGAGTGTGAACCTGTGAGTCGAGAAGGCACCGGAGCGAGAATTATTGAGTCCGTGGAATTTTTAGCCCAAGACCCGCCGAGGCGGGGAATTGAACCCTGGTCCAGGGCCGATCTCAGCTTCCGGGTCTGCCGCCTCCAACACCTGAGCCACATGCTATGCTATGTTATGTTATGCTATGCTATGATGCTATGCTTTGTTTTGCTATGCTATGTTTTGCTATGCTATGCTATGTTTTGTTGTGTTGTGTTGTGTTTGGTATGCTATTTTTTGCTATGCTATTATATGTTTTGCTATGCTATGTTTTGTTGTGATTTGTTAAGCTACGCTATGTTTTGTTGTGTTTTGTTATGCTATGGGCTGTTGTGTTTTGTTATGCTAGGTTTTGTTATACTATGCTATGTTTTGCTGCTTTGTTTTGCTATCCTATGCTTTATGTTATGCTATGTTTTGTTGTGTTTTGTTATGCTATGTTTTGTTATGCTATGTTTTGTTATGCTATGCTAAGCTTTGTTTTGTTATGCTATTCTATTTTGTTGTGTTGTGTTTGGTTATGCTATGCTGTTGGGTTATGTATGCTGTGTTTTGTTATGCTATGCTATGTTTTGTTCTACTATGCCATGTTTTGTTTTGCTATGCTTTATGTTATGTTTGTTTTGTTTTGCTATGCTTTATGTTTTGCTATGCTTTGTTATGATATGCTATGTTTGCTTTGTTATGCTATGTTTGTTTTGTTATGCTATGGTTTGTTATGCTATGCTTTGTTTTGCTATCCTATGCTTTTTTTGTTATGTTATGCTATGCTGTGTTTTGTTATGCTATGCTATGTTTTGTTATGCTATGCTGGTGAGGGTGTGTGAGTGAGGGTGTGTGAGGGGGGGTGAAAGGGTGTGAGGGTGAGGGGGTGTGAGGGTGAGGGGGTGTGAGGGTGAGGGTGTGTGAGTGAGGGTGTGTGAGTGAGGGTGTGTGAGTGAGGGTGTGTGAGTGAGGGTGTGTGAGTGAGGGTGTGTGAGTGAGGGTGTGTGAGGGTGAGGGGGTGTGGGGATGAGGGGGTGTGGGGATGAGGGGGTGTGGGGATGAGGGGGTGTGGGGATGAGGGGGTGTGAGGGGGTGAGGGTGTGGGAGGGGGTGAGGGGGTGGGAGAGTGAGGGGGTGTGAGGATGAGGGTGAGGGGTGTGAGGGGGTGAAGGTGGGGGTGAGGGTGAGTGTGGGGGTGAGTGTGGGGGTGAGGTGAGTGTGGGGGTGAGGGTGAGTGAAGGTGTGTGAGGGGGTGTGATAGGGTGTGAGGATGAGGGGGTGTGAGGATGAGGGGGTGTGAGGGTGAGGGGGTGTGAGGGTGTGTGAGGGTGAGGGGTGAGGTAGTGGGAGGGTGAGGGGGTGTGAGGGAGGGTGAGGGAGGGTGAGGGTGAGTGGGTGAGGGGATGTGAGGGGATGTGAGGGTGTGAGGGTGAGGGGGGGTGTGAGGGGGGGGTGTGAGGGGGTGGGTGAGGGGGTGGGTGAGGGTGAGGGGGTGGGTGAGGGTGAGGGGGTGGGTGAGAGGGTGTGTGAGGGTGAGAGGGTGTGTGAGGGTGAGAGGGTGTGTGAGGGTGAGAGGGTGTGTGAGGGTGAGAGGGTGTGTGAGGGTGTGAGGGTGAGTGAGGGTGTGAGGGTGAGTGAGGGTGAGTGAGGGTGTGAGGGTGAGTGAGGGTGTGAGGGTGAGTGAGGGTGTGAGGGTGAGGGGGTGTGAAGGTGAGGGGGTGTGAAGGTGAGGATGAGGGGGTGTTAGAGAGGGGGGTGAAGGTGAGGGGGTGTGAAGGTGTGAGGAGGTAAGGAGGTGGGTGAGGGTGAGGGGGTGTGAGGGTGAGGGTGGTGAGGGTGAGGGTGGTGAGGGGGTGTGAGGGGGTGAGGGTTAGTGAGGGTGTGTGTGTGAGAGGGTGAGTGAGGGTGAGTGAGGGTGAGGGGGTGTGAAGGTGAGGGTGTGTGAGGGTGAGGGTGAGGATGAGGGGGTGTGAGGTGGTGTGAGAGAGGAGGTGTGAAGGTGAGGGGGTGTGAAGGTGAGGGGGTGTGAAGGTGAGGGGGGTGAGGAGGTGTGAGGAGGTGAGGAGGTGTGTGAGGGGGTGAGAGGGTGAGGGGGTGTGAGGGTGAGGGTGGTGAGGGGGGGTGAGGGTGGTGAGGGGGGTGAGGGTGAGTGAGGGTGTGTGTGTGAGGGTGTGTGAGGGTGAGGATGAGGGGGTGTGATGGTGATGGTATGTGAGGGTGAGGGGGTGTGAGGGTGAGGGGGTGTGAGGGTGTGAGGGTGAGGAGGGGGTGAGGGTGAGGGTGAGAATGGGGTGTGAGGGAGAGGAGGGGGTGTGAGGGAGAGGAGGGGGTGTGAGGGAGAGGAGGGGGTGTGAGGATGAGGGAGGGTGAGGGGTGTCGGGGTGAGGGAGGGTGAGGGTGTGAGGGGGTGAGGGTGTGAGGGGCGAGAGGGGGTGAGGGTGTGAGGGTGAGAGGGGGTGAGGGTGTGTGAGGGTGAGGGGGGTGTGAGGGTGAAGGGGGCGAGGGTGAGTGAGGGTGAGAGGGTGAGAGGGGTGAGGGTGTGAGGGTGAGTGAGGGTGAGAGGGTGTGTGAGGGTGAGAGGGTGTGTGAGGGTGAGGGTCCGAAGTAAATGGTGGCAGGGCAGACATCATAAGACAGAGAAAAGAGACTGCGTGGTGACTGCGTTGGTCAGTTTCAGAATCAGGAGGGTCAGAGTCAGCATAGTCTGTGAGAGATCAACGTGTCTAGAGGCAAAGCATAGCGGATGTAGCATTGCAGCTAGCAGGTCGAGTGTTTTCAAGCTGTGTCCCTAGAGAGATGGCAACACAGCAACAGCATTTGAGGAGCAAGGCTACTGTAAACAAGCACGGTAGGCTTTCACTTTCGTCCAGAAAAAAAAACAAGAAAGGTGCAGAGAACTCCGAACAAAAAACGGCTTCCCCTAGAAATGGAAAAAAACCAAGCTCTCGGCATGGGGGAGCGGGAGCGCATTCCTTTGAAGTCTGAGGGGGGGGGGGGGGCGGTGGAGAGGCTTGGGAGCAGATTGAAGTCTGATGCAGAGGCTCAGACAAATGATGCGGTGCAAGCGGCTTCCTTTGAAGTCTGATGCAGAGGCCGATGGTGTTTTATGTGCACGCACCTGCCTCACACGCCTGACTCATATAAACTGTACGCGATCCGCAGGCTAGGTAGACTTGCTTACTATAATCTCGCCTATTCAATCCGTAACGGGATAGAATAGTCGAGACCTAAAAACAGTCACAAACTATAGGTAGTGCTCCTAATATAACTTAAAAATTGGATTTTATCATCCAAATCATATGACTAATAGTCAGAAATACACTTCCTGGTAAATTCAGTGTGCGTATTTCACCAAACCACGATCCAGAGGAGAAGTGATGCAAGCTAAATCCGATCACCCACAAAAACTAGTCCTAATCCCTCGTGTACAACGAAATGAGGACTAACCGGTCCTACCCCGAGCAATGCCCACAGAAGCGATTATCTTCCTGCTGTAAAGTGGGGCAGTCCCAATAGACCCATATAGAGGCCCCAAAGTATATAATAAGTAAACATTTGAGTTTATACAGCTCCAGTAGGGTAAAATCGGTTTGTTGCAGACACAAGATGCCAACCCAGAAACAGCCCCTCATGGAGGTATTGATGCGTGAACAACATACGAATAACATATGTTAATATATAAAAGGAATAAAACAGGTACTAAAAAGCAGCCCTGATAGACACCCCTAATAAAGGTTAAAGATTCAGTGCACTCACCCTCCATACCATACCTAACTGATGCACTATCCCACTCATGCAATACCTGCAAGAATTAAACTATCTGGTAGGGCAGCTCGAACTAAATAAAATACCACAGAGTTTAGAACGATTTACCCAATCAAAGGCATTGCTGAGACCCATAAAGGTAAGATATAATATTCTCTTTTTTTCAATCATAAATTTCCCTAGCTAGAGATGTAGGTTCAGGCACTGCTCTGGAGTCCCAAGGCCTTCAAGAAAGCCATGCTACACAAAAGATCATGTATCTCAGCCAATCTACGAGTGAAATGCTTTAAAACTTGGTGTGATCTTTATGTAACCCCCGCACGCATATATCGAAGGGGGGGGGGGGGGGGGGGGGGCGGACGGGGACAACAACAGGGATACATTGTCCACGCTGTGGGTTGTTGGCCGTGGATAGCACACATATGTTTGCTATATGCCCAGGTCTTTCCCGAGTATTATCTAAAATTGAACAACGACTGTGGTCTATATTGGGTTACACTGACCCCGCAGGCTATAATGTTGGGAATATCTAATCAAACCATGGAAGAAACTGACAGAAAAATGGTGTTTATTGCAATGGTGGTATTTCGTTTGTGTTTGGCTACGGTATGGCTTGATGTAGATCCCCCGATAGAATATGTTTTGTTTAGTAAATATTAGCTGTATATAACTGGAAGATTGCGGTGTACAAAAGGAAGGGGAGGCAGGCAGGGGAGAAATTGTCCTCTTTCTCCCTTTTTCTTATTTTTTTCTCTTAGGAGGATGGATCCATCAGGGTGGGGGGGGGGGCGAAAATGTGAAAAAAATATGGGGTATCAGCCACAGCCTTTCTTTTCTGTTGTACAGGATACATGTTATCTTTTGTTCTGCGTTCTGGCATCCCAATAAAATAAAAAATAAGAAAAATAAAAAATGAGAATATCATTTATTGGCCCCCACCCTCAATTCTGTGTAAAATAACATGCCCCACAATCTTGACCATTGATTCCAACAAAGAAACCAGTCTGTAACACCGGGGTTCCTTTCTATTTCCTTTCTTAGAAATGGGTACTATGCAATATGTTAGCCGTGAGGCAGGTATTTTCTTGGAGAAAGGGACTTTAGGGAGGATAGGTGTCCATAAAGGGATAGTCCCTTAGTACAGGTCCATCGGTACCACATTAGGGCATGCTGCCCTGTTAGACGGACTATCATCAATAACGTCCTCCAGACAAAAAGTAATTTTCAAGAGAAAATGAAGATTAACAACCTTCTCATCCTTCCCCAGATTGTCCCAGCTGGAAATAAAACCGACTGAAGTAACAGTGCCAACACTCGGGAAGTATATTAGACCCTAACCCCTCTGTTGTTACGTTACTACAGCCTACCTTTATTTACAATGTTCCAAAATTTCACAGTGTCCTTCAGTTTACATGCATGCGCAAGATTCTCTCACATTTCCACCTTGATCCCCAATTTCCTGATTTTAATATATTGCTTGTATTCCAGCCTGGCAGCTACCACCAATATCTATCTTATTTCTGGGATTACACCTAAGTGCTAGGTGTAACCTTTTATTTGCAGCTCTACATGAGCGGTCAAACTATCCTGGATAGGGGCTTCTTCCAGGTCTACGGCTGCCATTAATCAGATGACCGAGCTATTCAATTTCCCAATAGCTGATCAGATTTCAGATGGAGAGGGAATATTATGCAATAAACAATCCATAAACAGCCCTCGTATGGATGCCACTAGAGCAGCCAGCACAGGTGGAATATGGGTTCTTCTCCAACTAACCCTATGCCCATTATCCTTTATGCCCAGGTATGTTTGCCCTACAAAATTGTCAGGACACCTATAATCAGGTGCATTGAGTGCCAGTTCTGTTGGGTAATGATAAGTATGCTCATGTCCCTTGACCCCCCCTCCCCTCACCTCCAACCTCCCCAGAAGAGACAAGCCAGCTCAAATCCTCTGTAACAAAATTATAATAGATCACCGTATTTTGACCTCAGCCCACAAAACTGGTTGGCTGCATGAATAAGTCACCCACTTTCTCAATGACACTAAGCAAACCAAAATTTAAAAGGATCTCTAACAGTATCAACCCTCTACAATCAGCAGCCTGGTCACATAAATGGTGTTCCCCAGTGCAAATGGATCTGTTAAGGTGGTATTTGATATTTTTGCATTAAAATTCCCATCTACTATAGCATGAAATTCACTGGGCTTACTGTGTGTTCAGTGTTTTAAGGTAGTCAAGACAGAAAATGAGACACTGATCTATCAGCCTAGCTCACAAACAGGGGTTGTAAAAATCAATAATGAAAACATTAAGTTTATTGAGAAGAATGACCCATACAAAGGTCTATGTGTTGGGTGGAGCCTGCAGCATGGCATGTTGGGATGTTGGGGAGGAATACTGGTGAAGGTGAATGGGGGTTCTGAGGGACGACAGTTGCTGCCTGACTTGGAGGCCAGTGGTTGTGTACTGAATAAATGTGTTACTACTTACAGACTCCATCTTTTCAGTGGCAACGAGGAAAGGATCTTCAGTCGACAACAAGATCTCTTGCATTTTTCTTAAGTTAGTCCTTTCTATTAGCTGGTTGCACATTATTTCATCCTTGAACTCATGACAGCTACAAGTGTCTGGCAGTGTTCTCAATGAAGCTACAAAAATCAACTGGCTTTGTGCACTGCTAGAAGCATGGAGCACTCTGAAATTTATATGAGGGAAATGAATACTTTAGCAAAACCAAGTGAAGTTCAGTTGGTCGCTAAAAGTGAAAAGCGAAATGTAAATTCTGGAACTGATAAACCTAGAAATGCTAATTCTCGTAATGATAGAGTGAATGAAAGTAGTAATCTGTTGTGTTTTTGATGCAGAAGAAAGTCTCACTTAAGAAATGTGAAAATTTGCAGTGCTCTTAATTCAATATGTTATAAATATTGAAAGGGTCACTTTGCGAGTGTATGCAACGCTTCAACGTGTCAGAGACCCCGACCTAACCCAATTGCTAAAGTACTTGATGAAGGTATTTTGGATGACAAGAAAAATGTTATATTGATGTTATCTTCCTAAGGGTGTGAGGAGGAAAGTGTATCTGAATTAACCACAACTGACATGGTTAGGAAAAGGTCCGCATTTTTGTATCATATCCATCAATGAAAATGATGTCAAGGTAGAATCGGGTTCCCTATTCACACTGATGTGAGTTGCAACATCTTCAGGAAGAACGGTTAGAAGACTTGTGCATCAAAGTTTTTGCATATGATGGGAAATGGAAAAAGGTAGATGAAAAAAATGTATGCTAAGTTACAATTGGATAATTGTACCATCACTACTCAGGTTTACATAGTAAAGAATGGGTTGAATCAACTGGGGTGGAACGACCACGGGGAACTTGAAATAATTTTAGACTACAATCATCTCGATCTGGTACTGGCCGGGAGTACATTTTTGGAGTCTGCTATTGGAACAGTTTACCATGTAAGTGCTCAAGAGTGGGTGAATGAATGTTCGCAGGTTTTCAGTGATGAACTGGGAAAATTTAAAGGTTTAACATTGTGTAGTGTTGAAACACAATCCTCAACCTAAAGTACACATGGTCCGCAGGATTCCAATGAGTTTGACGAAGGAGTTGAAATCAGATTGGATAAACTATGTAATTTGGGAATTACTGAACTTATCGAGGGATCAGAGTGGATAGCTCCAGCAGTTTGCACACCTAAGTCGGATAAGTCCTTGCGACTGTGTTGCAGTGCGCAACTTAAACTCGAACATTTGGGTTGATCACCAACCTCTTACTAACATGAATGAAATGTTGGTGACTGTAAAAGAGGCAAAAGTGTTTACTTCTAAAGACATGTGAGCTGCCTATATTTAAATTATTTGTGGATTCTGGGCATCTGAACTCATTTGTGACGCCCAAAGGGGTTTTTCATTATGTCCGTATGCCATTTGGCTTACCATTAGCTTCCTCTGTATTCTTGAGATTTAGGAAGAATTATTTTAAGGACATGGAAGGAGTCTTTATGTTTCCCAGATGGCATACTGAGTCATGGGAGGAATGATGACGAACATAATGTGAGACTTAAAAAGGTGCTAGATGTCATAGGTAACAGCGGACTAACACTGAAGAGAGACATATGTAAGTTTCTTTGCCAGGGGGTGGATAATTTGGCCCATTTTATCTCTGAGAAAGCCATTGAGTCAAAATCAAAATTGTGGAAGCCATAAGAAACGCATGTGCGCCTAGTAACAAAAACCAGCTAAGGTCCGGTCTTCGTTCCTTAGAGCACTATGTTATGTTAAAAAAATATTTATAGAGTGCACATACACCATACGTTTTCTTGGCGCTCCATATAAGGGGTAGCCTGCTGCTCGTTGATTCATTCATACACCTGGGAGAACAACTAAGTTTTTAGGAGTTTCATTATGCCAAATTTATAAAATATTTTGCAAGTAAATCATGTTTGCGAAATGTATTGGAAAAAACATGTAAAGTATGTATGAGACACTGAATTTCAAGAAGTTTTCGAATTTGTTAAAACAGAAATTGTAGTTGCCAAACCACTAAAACTTTTCGATACTGGGGATAGAAATATAATTAATACTGACGTTAGTAATTTAGGCCTAGGTGCCGTCTTAAAGCAAAGGAGAAGTAATGGCAGCAAGGAAATAGTGGCTTTTGCTTCTAGAGATTTGGGGGGTGCAGAAGTCTACCATAGAAAAGGACCCTCTTGCCTTGTGGAGGTGTACCCAATACGTCAGGAATTTTGTGTGGGGAAAATAGTTTATTCTCAGAACTGACCATAAACCTTTATTAGATATATTCAGCACCACAGGTGGTGGGAGAGTCACTCCCCGAATAGTGAAGTGGCAATACAGACTTCAATACCATCAGTACACTCTTAAGTATGTTTCAGGAAAGAAACATTTTGCGGCAGGCTGTCTGGATTATCTTTAAAGGAGGAAAACTCTGTTCAAAGTTTGGTTGACAACATTAAAATGGTGTGTACACTGCACCCGGTGGATGTTGTCATAAATAGGGCACTCTCTGAAGTGGAATGGAAACGAGTGTTGATGGAGGAAGTTGACATTCAAGCAGTCATGGAGTACTTGCATCAAAGATCGCCCAGTTCCAAGGTACTGCAGGAGAACCTTATTCCATGAAAATGAATTGTCAAATTATCGGTTGTGGTGGTGCAGGGTTGATTTGTTGGTGGTGCCGGAGGTCTTCAAAGTAAAATTCTCCACTTAAATCACAATTAATTTACAAGGGGCATGTTGGAATACGTGCCATGAAGCGCAGGCTTCCCAAAAACTTCTGGCGGCCTGGTGTGGATAAACAAGTGGAACATCATGTCAGGAATTGCTGTCATTGTGCTCTCAGTGATAAGACACAAGTCACCCTTAAAGCAATGGATTAGTAGAGAGAGTGAACCGTGTCCTGAAAGATCAGTTACAATTGGTGCTGATCAATGGATTGGAGTGGAAATCTGTTATCAGAGCTATGCTATGGGCTATTAGAAGAACCCAGCACATAAGCACAGGAATATCACCCTTCACGTTGTTGAGAGGAAGGGAGGCGGGTTTAAAGCCAAGTAGAGAGTGGATGGGCAGGAAGTGTATTGATTCAAGTAAAATGGAATGGTTGGTTGACATCAGGGAAGCTGTTCAGAGTAAGTATAGTACAGAGAATGATAAGCACCGGACACGTTCTATCAGGGTGGGTGACTTGGTCAGAGTTAAGAAATCAGACCAGATACACAAGGGATAGTCACTTTTTTTGCTCCTGTTCGTGTCAAGAAAGCCAAAGACCATGTAGTGGTATTGGACAATGGTAAAGTGTGGAATAAATTGAGCGTGTAATTTGTGCTGAAATTCGTGTTTGAGTTTGTCCGTAGCAAGTTTGTGGGAAAACGTTCTGCAGATATTAAGTCCAATGCTAACATATAAACTTTTCAGCGTTCTCAAAGGTGCAAGAGCAAACCCACGAAGGTCAAGGATTTTGTAATGTAAATGTCATCATCTTGTGTATTTTGATGTAAATGTCTACATAGGTGTTTCCAATAACTCATGACGTGCACAAGACATGTGCAATTGTTCTGTTAATGGTAAATGTCCGCTATTCTGGATTTATATAGTGCCTATAGAAAAGACAACTGACTCAGGGCATTGTTGAAAGGCAGCAAAGGCACAGAAATCAATGGGCCCTTTGCAGAATTTCCATGAGGAGGTTAGCATTAACCTCCTTAATGGAGCGAGGAAATTCCGGGGGAGGGAATTCCAGGACTTCTGAAGTTATCCAAACCACAACCGCAAATGACAGACTTTCCTTCAGTAGGAGGTCCTAAGGGAGATTCCAAAGGAAGACTCCTGAGAACTAATCAAGCCACCGGCACTTTCTAAAGCCAAATAAAGCCAGCATTTCTATAGTGAGATGGTAGTGAATTACCTGGCTCTTCATCATCCTTATTGTGTGGAATATATTGAAGAACGGTGTGGAAATCAGATCCATGTCCTCCAACCTCCGGAGGGACTGTTACCGAAACAGTGGATTTGGAGGAGAGCTCTTATTGTCAGCAGCATTTGCGTTGGTAATTGTATACATCGACATGGTGCAAGCTCTAGTTATGTTTCAGGATCCAAGACCAGATGGGATTCCGCTGAATCATAGCCCACACCGACTGAGGATCAGACGTCTGCAATTCGACACAGAAATTGAGACACGTATAGTTAACGGAGTGGCTGAAATCAACCAAGATTAGTTGGTGCAGCAGGATAGCTCGAATGTTTAAGTCTGACTAGAGGTCCTGGAAGCTCCATGCGGCTGTAGCGCACGAGAGAGTGCCAGAATGAACTTTGTGAGAAGTTGGCCCGATATGTGATGTCCACTATTCTAGTGGGCACCCTGTATCAGTCCAAACAACCCTTATGGTGATGGTTGTAAAGTCAACCTTATAGACCAGCTATCCTAGTGGTAGCATGGACAAAGCAGTCTTAGGCTAATACTTCAGAGAGCATGTGAAGCCAATTGTTTGACCAATAATAACCCCTTGAATACCAAATGAAAGGACACCACACAAGGTATATATCAAATATATATGTATTTATTACTAACACAACCCCTCTGCACTCTTTATTAGGTCAGAGTTCGAGATGCAGCACAAGTGACTCAATAAGCATACTATAAGTTGCACAAATACAATTCTGCCCTAGGGGCCTCACGAACCATATACTAAGTAAGTGGTATAAGAACCACTTCAGGAAAGGTGAGTAGGCCTAGGGCCTAGGAAATCGCAGTGACTACACTGAGTAACCAAAGGTTAGGAAGCAGGAGTCCCACAGGATGTGTGTGCAGTGTCTAAACACACACGCGGTTTCTCATAGACTTTCAATGGGAACGTAAAGTTTATAAAGTAGTTGATTTCGGGCACTTCCGGATGGACTACGGGAATACCCAGTTAAACTAGGACACTTGGATTGTTATTACCCACGGGAGCACCGGAGTACTCGAGTTACCTCACCCAGGGAAGCCGGGTGCATAGGTGTTCTTTCGTGTCGGGTTTCGTAGTCGAATCCTATGGAGAGCTGAACTAAGGTGCTGCAGGCGACCAGGAGGAAGATGTCCGGCTGGATCCAAGGGTGGATCAGAGCAGTGAAGAACCTGAAAGCAGAGGGGACAGAGTCTGGGTCACTAGCCAGTGACCAGGAAGGAACCAGGAAGGAACCAGGCGATGTCGAGCTGCAAACAGAAGAAGAAGTGAAGCTTGTCTCTGCAGCCACGTGGAGCAGGAGGCGTCGACGACCAGGAGCTGGATACGGACTGTCCCGCAAAGGATCTCACTGTTGGTGGTGTCTGCTTCCAATTGGAGTCAACAAGCCTTGGCAAAGGCAACCCACGCAGGAAGGGAAGATCGGCTTCTGTTTAGACCAGCAAGGTCTGAGGAGCCTGCCCAGAGCAACCAGGCAAGTGGTGTTGATTCACAAAGATGTCTTCATGAGGGCCACTAGCCAACGGGCTAGCAACCGCGAGGAGAAATGCAGGTGCACAACTTCAAGGACGCCTCAGAAGCTGCACAGTTATAACAAATCATATCCTTATAAAGGCATAAGAATCATATCCATATTTAGTAATAGCCAATGCAATCCAAATACGGCAAGGCTACTTCCTTAGACTCCTAGAAAGTACAACGAGTTCTTTTAACAAACCAAACCTCCAGTAACCTGGGAATTCCCCATGCTTTTGTTTTGATTTGTCCTAGAACTCCTGCGAGCACTGAAAGAACGGCCAGTTCTTAGTGACATCTTTTATTGACGTCTTATGTCCAACCTTACGTCAAACACGGCACCTTCCAGGTATAAATATTCCAACGTTTGCCTTAAGCAACACACGGTGGTTTGGAGCAGAGCGGCTATCTACTTATCCGAAGCCCAGCTGATGCGAGTGCCGAAGGAAGCCGTCCCTCCCATTTTGACGCACTGAGAAAGACGCTGTCTTTTTCTGCTGCTGAGAAAATCCAGCTCCAGTGTTTCCAGTCACCCTTGCGGGTTACTGGGAGATCGAGTCCTGAGAGCGAGATACAAGACCTCCTTCATTCTAAAACCAAGGTACAGAGCGGATTAGATCCTTAGAGAATTCTTGAGTCAGATTCTTGGCAAAACTAACTTAACTTAAAAACTCCTTTACTCCATCCCACGTACTAGGCCTAGGTTAGGTACACTGGGGTAGGCGTATTTAGAAACATCAGTTGAGTACGTTTAGCCAACTTTTATCATTGTATGAAATTGTATATATTTTATACCTTTTAAGTATCATATGGCTCAGAAACCATATCAATGCTTTTACAGTATTATTTCATAATACTCCTTTTACTGTACGCACTTTATAACAAGTATTGCAATTGTGGCAATTCATTTGTCTTGCATGACAAAGAAGACTGCTCAATAAATAACACCTTTTATTGAAAACGCCCGTCTCTCTATTTCTCTGCACTCTGGTGAAACTAAGTATGCACGATTGACTGAGTGAAATAGCTATCTACTGTTTTCACACGACTCCGGAGATATACTCCTTATTATGGGGGAGCAAAGTTGTCATGTTTATGCGGTTGTCAGAAGCTAATCCCTTCTTGTCTAATCAGGGAAGTTAACTCCTCCCTGTTCATTCGAGAAAGTTTCTAGTGACCTCTGAGCTAGCTGGCAAACCTAATTAAGTCTAACATATTCAATAGAGACCTAGTCAACCTCAGTCCTACGTCTAAACTATCGTTTATGTTATTCCAATGCGCAGAGCCTATTGGGAAAATAGGAACTACACTACAGACATTTCTTTTAACTTGACATTAGACCTACCTGGCCAGCACTATTTTAACCAAGACCATCTTCGCTTCTTCTGTCCTCTATGTCCCTAGTAGCCTTCAGGTGAATCAAGGAACACTGGTCATATTACTTCAAGCCATGCTTGGCACTGAGGCACCATTAGAAGTGAAATGGGTCAGATATCTGCCTAAGGCAAGTTTTTGTTGAAGAATTTAAGAATCTGGTGAAAATCAAAATTAGTATGAGCTGTAGAAAAGCATAGTTGGGCATGCTAAAAGAAGATCCAATGTCAGCGTGGAGTCGTGGTGCCTTTATGGAGCTCCGTGTTATGTCAGGAGGCAGGACGGAGTCACAATGGAGATCAATGGTATAAATTGGCTGGCAGGAGCAACTACCAGAGTTTCCAGATCCAGCCTGACTGGTACGGAGATTGGCAAGGAGAAGAATCTGCAGTTAGAAGTACGCATCAAAAATAAAATTACTTTAAAAAAAAACATTAAACCATTACAATTCTCATTGAGCCTTGACCGCATACCTGTTATTTCTATATTCTCTTAATTGGTATGTGATGTAAGCCTGCATGTTTTTAGGTCGAGCCTGGGCAGCGCATGCACTGCTCTGCAAGGCGTGCTGTATTCAGGTAGGGACTTGAAGCTCCGCCCATATTTTTCATTGGCTTGTGTTATTGTCCACTGTAAGCTGTGGCTGTTCATTGGTCAATAGGCTTAGTAGTCCCTCCTTAGTACTGCCTGGTCTCATTTTGTAACCTCCCATGGCGACACCCCCGTTACGTGTTGTTACTCAGTAGGCTTTAATTACAGCCTCCGAGCACTATTTTCTCATATAGCTTTGTCCTGCCTGCTGTTGAAGGCAGACAAGACACTCCCTATCCTAAAGCTCTTTTTAAATTATTTATGCACGAGCGCATTTGCAATGCAATAGGTCTCGCATTTTCGAGAGTTTCAGCTATTGGCATTGTAAATGACAATGCCTTTTATGTATCTGTTTTAAAAACAACACATAAATAAAAGGCATTTTCATTCACAATGCCAATAGCTCAAACTCTCGTAAACGCGAGACCTATTGAATTGCAAATGCTGGTTTGGAAATGTGAAGCAGCACAAGAAACAATTCAAATAGGGGAAAATTATACAAAAATAAATAAATGAAGAAAGAAATAGACACAGAGTCTGACCATGTTGTTTATAAGAAAAATTATACCGTGGTGGTGCTGCTAGAGGTTACTGCAGGTGTGTGTTTCACCATTGTATATACATTCTTAAAAACGTGCATGTGTATACACTGGGTGCTTGAGTCTGGGTATGTGAGAGAGTACACGAGTGAACTAAAATCAACTAAACATATATGAATATAACGCTGAAACAATCTAGCGAATGCAGTTTCTTTCGGGGAAAAGGAAAATGATTTTTTTTAAACAGTGGAAACGTTAAAATCGTTGCAAGTAGCGGATTTCCACGATGACATGATGGCTTCAGAAACCATAATTACAGGCCAGCTGGGAGAGACAGCAATTACGTACTGTTCCATCGGATCAGCAGTATTTCCTCCTCTTTTCCCTCCGCTCGGGCGGACTCATTTCCCCTCCCACCTTCACTGTGGCGAGGATCAGCTGGCGCACACGAGAATGAGTTCCCTACTACTACACTCGGAAGCCTGGCCAGCAAGCAGGCAATCCATCTGTAGTGACGTTAAATGCCTGGCGTCTGCCAGTAGCAAGGAGCAATATGGCAGACAAGAGACACCTAAACATCACAAACAGACGCGCACCAACCAACGTTACCTGGAAACTATCACTAATATGAATATACATGCTGTTTGTGCTCCGTCTGGCTGCTTTCCTGTTCATAAATTTGAAGTAAAAACGAAACACAATTCATAGTAGCGGAGCAATACTGTACGTATGAAGGAACAATACAACATTTTTTTAATGGAAAATGGCTATTTCATGAATTGGACAGAACCTCTCTGAATTGTTACAATATTCTTTGCAAAAAGGGGGGGGGGAGGGAAATGGATCGTGGGCACTGTCCAATAATCCACTTTGAGGAATTTCCCCTTCGATTGTCAGAATTTCGGCTCCTGGAAAAATAGATGTTCAAGAGCACCATGTAAATTGCAAGAAACATTCCCAAGCAGGCAGGAGACCTACCTGGGACATCTTCACTAAGGTAAACGGAAACCAGCCATGTGCTGATGCATTGTGGCCCTCCTCCAACAGGGGCAGTCCAGCCAGGACTGCAGGCCAAGCCCCCTCTAGATATGGAAGCACTAGCACACCCAGACCGGATTCAGGCAATGTGGGCCTCACCAGAGAAGGCAGCTTGTTTTCTATGGTACAATGAGCCCAGTTAACAACGTTTGGGCATACCCATCACACTTCTCCTATTTAACCAACAACACTGCAAATACCTGGCCAAGTTCACTACAACAGCCTCCACCTCTCCCAAGACCCAACGATCAACACTTCATCGGAATTCGCTCCAGGAAAGACATTTTGCACAATCAAACCCCCTCCACAACACAATTTTAGGGGTAGGGTGGATCTCTTAACCTAATTTCATGCCAATGCCAGTCATAACAGAACACTGCCTTGAAGGAAGTCTCTACAGCCTCATGACCCTTGCTTTGCTTCATTTACAAGGATTAAATGTAGATACAAGTCTACAAAAAGAGAATTGCTAGGCCACAGCTGCAATACTAGACATTTGACGAGTCATTTTATCCCTGCAGCCAAGCTGCTGGCACTTTTCAGTGTGCCCGGCAACCTCACACAATCTGACAATGCTTCTTTTACGTCACTCCAAGATGGCCAGATGACCTCTCAGTCTTGGAAGGCTTCAGCTGATCTTGGTTTTATCATATCCGTCAGCTCCATACGGTCAACAAACCACTGCTTTATCTCGCCAGGCTAAGCTGTTCACCAGAAGTGTTGCTAGTCTTTGCACGTCATAGCAGGTCTTTCCATGTCAATCTTGCGTTCAGTGTGCCCAGCAGCTCCCTATCGTCATGCCCCAGACTTCTGCTGTTTTTTGCTCACCAAGAGGCTGCTTCTCATCCTACTACTAGGCTGCTCGTGATAAGTACTCACAAAACCAATGGTTCTGCCTTTAAGCATTATCTTTGCCAATGCTTGTTTATCCCTGCTGATACGGAGTATTGTAGAACCCACCCCACTTAAAATCTTGTCTCTCTCCCTCTCTACATCTTCCTTGCATTCTCTGGCAGACTTGCGCTAGATGATAAATCAAGAACAAAAACAGTATCATTGTGGTCAAGGCACCAACAAAGCCGAAATCAAATGGGGAATAATCCTGGATCACACCAGGAAAGATGGTTCTAGTTAATTGGAAATGCCTATTTTGTATGCCTGAGAGACAGTTTGGGTCAACAAAGGAACAATTCACTTGGTGTGCGCGAAAGACAAACATTTAAGTCTGTCTAAACTTAGTAGTGTTTTCTTGTCACCCCTATGTTACAAAGGAATGCAAACACACCAGTGAATACCAGTGAGCAACTTGCTGAAAAACACAGAAAACAAATAGTTTCTTTTGGGGAAATGAAGCATCTGGTTAGACGCTCTTAAAGGGCCAGTTCACAACTACCAAGAGCAGATTCGTATTTTAAGACCATGTTACTGAAAACAAGCAAATTAACTCTGAGGCAGAAAGTGGATAAGGCATAAGTGCCATAAGGATAGAGCTTAATTGAAACTTGGGCAGTGAGACATGCTAGCTGGAGGACATTGATTTGTGCACTATAAATTCATTTGCATGGCATATAGACTCTTGGACAGCTGGGCTATGATACAAAAGTTGCATTCTCGACACTAAGAAGGACCACAGCTCTAATACCACTGTTAGGATCGAGTGTTCTTTTATTTTTATATTTTATTTAATTCTAACAATGTGTTTTCTCATTTTCCTACCGAGTCTTTAACGCTTTAAGTGCAAAGTTGTCTTCCCATGGAAAAAAGCCTGTATTTTTTAAGCTGTCAATAAAAGACACAATTAGTGTGCCACTTTTCAAACACAAGAGGGTGAATAAAACATACCCTACGCTTGCTATTTTAATTTAACCGGTATAACAGAATGCAAAAATATGGGTCATCCATAAACGCTGTGCAAAAAAGCAATGTTCCCCAAAAAGATAGCAGAAACAAAATCATTATTATTCCCAAATTGAGGTCTTTGAGCTTTTTAAAAATCATTAACAGTTTTAATCTCCAATCAAAACTTCAATTGATCAACTTTTCCTTTTTATTATTTTTTGTAGATGCATGCCCTTTCTCTGGTGTCAAGAGGGAAGGAAAGCATATGAGAAGCCACCAATCTTGGGAAAAGAAAATAAGGACACATCATCATGGATTTATAAAGCGCAACAAATCACCCCTGAGGGTCTCAAGGAGCTGGAGTTGCTAACTGCTTCGTGGTGATCTGTTCATGCTGTCGCAATGAGGGGAAAACAAGGCAAAATCAGTGTAAATGAAGGAAAAGCAAGGAAAAGGCACTCAAACAAGCATTGGCATAGCCAATGGGCATCACTTTTGGACCTTATGAGTGTTTAGTCAGAGAGCACATTAACCTGGCAAGGGCAGAAGGCATACTTCTGAGCACTGGCTCTGCTGAGGGGCCCGGGCCAGGTGCACAGAACCCTGTCTGCATAAAGCCCATGAGAGAAAGGGCACTGGTTAGGAGAAGCAGGAATAGGATGACAAACAGGAGCTGAAGGACCATCACCACAGTCCAGGACCAGAGCAGTCGGGTGATGACAAACACAGAGATGCCCAGGACAGCCACAGTGCACCTGGGCTTTGGAACTGGGGTCCCAGACAGACCACGCCAGAACAAGGAGGGGGCTTCAGAGTGGGCTGTGTATACCGTGAGGAGAGGGTACTAGTGGATAGACAGGGGCGAGAGCGGCATAGAATAGACAGGAAGAGAGACAAGAATTGGTAGTTTGTGCACGAAATGCTGAATGAACTCCAGACAGAGGAGCAGAAAGTGTGTGAGCGAGAGAAAGAAGGGGTGTGTGAAAGCAACAGGTGATAGATGCATAAAGAGGAAGAGCCGCGCAGAAGACACCCCAAAAAGAGAAACGAATGGGAGTGAAAGAAACAGAAAGAAACTGTGATGGAAGACCTGAAGTCAACCACATGAGAGAGGCGGGAGGAGTGTGTGACAGAGTCAGAGAGAGAGAGAGAGAGGGGTGAGAGTACAAGAGAGAGAAAGGGAATAGTTGCTCTTCCCAAAGAAAACTTATTAACCTCAAAGTAAGGGCAGGTGTTCAGAGAGGCAATGACCACCCACCACATGTAACAAGAGACCACTCTGTGGGCGGGGAGTACTTGTAACAAAAGGACATACAATGGGAGGGGAGTTTATGAAACAAAAGAACATATAGTGGGTGTGGGGTTTATGTAACAAAAGGGTATGCTGCAAGAGAAAATGCTGTGAGCGGGGAATACTTGTAACAAGAGAGCATGCAGTGAGTGGAGAGTACATGTAAATAGGGAACATGCTGTGGATGGGAAATACCTGTAACAAGAGAGCTTGCTGTGGGTGGGGAGTACATGTAACAAGAGAACGTGCTGCAGGTGAGGAGTACATGTAACAAGAGAACATGCTGCGATTGGGAATACATGTAACAAGAGAACATGCTGTGAGTGTCAAGTATTTGTAGCAAGAGAGTATAGTTTAGGTGTGGAGTACATGTAAGAAGAGAACATGCTGTAGTGGTAGAGTACATGTAACAAGGAAAGATGCTGGAGGTGTGGATTGCATGTGACGAGAAAACATGCTGGAGGTGCGGATTGCATGTAGCGAGAGAACATGCAGCATGGGAACATATTGTGGGTGGGGAGGACATGTAACAAGAGAACATGGCGTAGGTGTGGAGCATGTTGTAGGTGTGGTGTACACGTAACATGAGAAAATGTTGTAGGAGGGGTGTACACATTTCAAGAGAACATCCTGCCCAACACTATAAACTCCAACCAGGGATAAAAGAAGGGCCAGATCCCACTGCACTTTATTAGTTCAACCAAATGATCTTTTATTCACTAGAAAGAAAGAAAGCTAAACAAAAAAGTGGATGTCCCAGGTCTAACAATCATGTTTTCTCCAAAAAATACTGATGCAAATCAATGCCATCCCAGAGCACCATGTGAGGGCCTCTGTGTGAACACATATCCACAGCGGTCTACCGGCCCTGTGCCCCGGGGATGCCTTAATGCCACGAACAGTAAGCATGCTGGGACGTGTAGTTCTAATGCCCCCTGTATAAATTAGGACTAACAAATCCCAGCATGCACAGTGGTGTTCTGTTAAACACCATCAATCAATCAATCAATGTGAATCGGCTGTTGAGATACTTCGGGCCCATGTTGTGGAGAGCCTTGTGTGCATGGGTGAAGAGTCTGAACGTGATCCTCTTGCTGACGGGGAGCCAGTGCAGGCCTTTCAGGTGGGCAGAGATGTGGCTGTGGCGAGAGATGTCCAGGCTTAGTCGTGCTGAGGCGTTCTGAATGCGCTGGAGTCTTTTCTGTAGTTTGGCGGTGGTTCCAGCGTAGAGGGTGTTCCCGTAGTCCAGGCGGCTGGTGACGAGGGCCTGGGTGACCGTCTTCCTGGTCTCGGTGGGGATCCATCGGTAGATCTTTCGGAGCATGCGCAGGGTGTTGAAGCAGGATGAGGAGACGGCGTTGACTTGCTTGATCATCGTGAGGGAGGAGTCCAGGATGAAGCTTAGGTTGCGTGTGTGGTCCGTTGGCTTGGGTGCGGTTCCCAAGGCGGGGGGCCACCAGGAGTCGTCCCAGGCGGAGGGAGATGGTCCGAGGATGAGGACTTCCGTCTTGTCTGAGTTCAGTTTCAGCCGGGAAGGAAAAGGGCATCATTCGTGAGCCAGGTATATAGAAATTGGCTAAGCCTGCAGAAGGATTAACACTTACATAGACTGGTACTCCTACGGTTATTGTGCACACTGCATAGAATGATAAACTTAAAATCAATTTATGCCTCTGCATAGACAACCACGGTGCCCTCCTGAAGTGACTCGCGAGTCACATATAATTACTGCTTCCCTCAGCATTGGCTGACACATACTCTCATTATGCATGGACTAACACACGTGCAATCACAGTTATCTTCGCATAGACTGGCTTGTGTAATAACACTGTGGCTATTGCATTAAATGAATCACTCACAGTCTAGGCACGATACCCTCGTGATCAGTGATCAGAAGACTTTCATGCAGCCAAGCTGCCTCATTGCATAAATTGCTGCGGCAACAAATGATGGCCAAAGTGCTCAATAAATCAAACATTCACCTCCAGTCAAGAGATCAGGGTTAAATCCAATGTTCTTTTGCTCAAGCCGCCAGTTTGAAACCAGCCATATGGAAATCAGTCTGGTCATTGATAGATAGCTTTCATGGTACCCGCTGGTTAGGTTGGCACATGTTAAGTGATGGTACACCACTGCATAGACTGGCACACATGCATAAATAATAGGACAGAAATACGTGTCCCACCCTGCATCATATGACTATAATGCAATGAAGTACGAGACATTAGAAAGGGAGCTCGCCCGGTTGGTCCAGGTGCCGGAGTCTCCCTTCGCTGAGCCATTTGCCACCCTGAGTTGATGGGCTGTATGGGTTTTAGCTCCCGTCGAACGACCCAGCTCCTGGCCGTGCTCTGCAGTCCAATGATTTAGGTCCAGACTTACTATTATTTTTTTTAATTTTCAAAAACCTTTATTAAAAAGGATAAGCAACACGTCACAGTACAAGTCGTCATTGCAGCATGGATGCGGTCACAGTTACATTAACCCTTTACATTTTATAACAGAAATGAGGAGGATGTTAGACCTGAAAGGCACAGTGCCTGACCTAAGACGCCCAGTCAGAATTTAAGATGGACTGTTAGGTGTATGTGAGGACGGGTGTGGCAATGGGGGTTTGTCGGCAGCACTAGCATCCAGCGCGTCCTCAGCGGGGGAACCAGATGGTGGGCTATCTGGGGTGGCTAGGCGCTGTAGGTAGGAGATGAGAGGGGCCAAAATGTCAGGGGGTCTGCTGGCAGCCGGCATCAAGTCCCAAAATTCACCCAGCAATGTCTGACAGTGGGCAGAGTCATCCAGTCAATTTTTGACCTTCGGTGCCGGTTTACGCCCCCAGTGGATTGACACCCTGCATTTTTTTAGAATCAGAAGCATGGCGGTTAGTTTGCGGCTCGCATCAGATACAGGTTTTACATAACCTAAGAGGCATACCAGGGGATCGGGGTGACGTGTTCAAGTGTGATGTCTCTGATGGCTAAGCATACGTCCCGCCAAAAGGCAGAAACCTTGGGGCACAACCAGGCTAGGTGTGTAAAGTCTGCCGCAGAGGCTGAGCATCGCACACACCAATCACTTGTGAGTAGCCCCATTCTATGTAGTGTCGCAGGGGAGTGATAAAATCTGTGCAAGTATTTCAAATGTATGAGCCGCAAGCGATAGTTTGGTCTGGTTGCAGCAGTATAGCCAGACCTCCTGGGGAAGGTTTCTGCCCAAATTGTGAGTCCAAGCAGTGGGGGCACGTTCAGTGCCAACAGAACAGGCGGCCAGTGTAAGAGCATAAAGTCTGGTGACCAATTTACTCGAGGAACTAGAGGCAAGGGGCAACTCAAGGGCAGCAGGTGCTGGGGAGGCCTAAGGGAACGTAGGGTTTGCCTCCCTACAAGTCGCTCTAATGTGGTAATACAGTAACCTGTCCATTGGACCGGCATCGTCAGAGAGGACGAAGAATGTATTGTCGGGGTAGATATCTGCTATGGTGTTGAGACCTAGAAGAGAAGCGCGACAGGCCATGCCTGCAGTCTGTAATGGGGAAAACGCTGGGTTACTGGCTAAAGTCATGGAGGGAGCATAGAGTGTGCTGTCACCGGTCTATTTCCGAAGCCCATTCCAGGCCCAGAGTAGGCACTCAACTGTGTCTCTCACCCCGCGGGTTTAGGTGGAATGAAGAGTGCAGTCTGAAGTGGCCATGGGGCAGCAAGGTCTGCCTCAACTGTGAGGCTGAAAGGGCCTGGGGTACAACCAAAAGTGGAGAAAGTTGGCTTGGGCGCAGGTCCAGACTTGTGACTAAAGGATTATGATCACTTTCTTGTGGTTTTATATATCGAGACTCCGAAGACAAGTTGCCAAGTGATTGGACATAAAAATGTAGTCAATTGTGGAAATGTTCTTGAATGTGTGTCGCCTCTTGTTGCCAGGGCACTACTGAATCTGATCTGCTGACTGTAAGCTGAATGACGTAAGAAGGTCATTGAGTTCTTCTTGCTCCTTGCTCATTTGCAAGACGTTGCAGTAGCTGCCAAGGGATTTAATATTAAAGTCCCCTGCCAGTATAACTTTGTGAGAAGGATGGGATTCAATGATTCCTTTTATACTAGCACACAAGGAGCTCATGGTGCAAACTCCTTGGGTATTGCGAGCGACAGAGTAGCAATTGATAAAGATCAAAGGGGCCTTCTTGCTAATTTTAGAACCTTCTATGGCAAAGGCTTGCAGATCCCTATGGTCTGTAAAGGTGGGGAATACGAGATTGTAGCTGATTGCTTAAGGAAAGTCGAGAGATCCCCTGAAGGCCGTCCAAAAAAGCTTGTTTGCACTGCTGATTGAAACACTTTGTTGACTACATATATTACCATGGGGTTCAGTGATCACACTCCTGAAGGCTTAAAATGTTGTGACTTGTAAGGAGTTTACGACCAAACTGGGATCATAACGTTAAAGCCACACCCGCCAGATTCCAAGAGATGATAGGAAGCTAGTTTTTTAAATTCCTGCTTTCTCTGCTGTAGGCACAACTGGGCTAGAGAGGAGGGTGATTCCGTTTTGCTAGGTGGAAGAATGAACAAGCATTTACAATGCAATGGTTTTGCCTTTGTTAAAGTTAGAGCTATTGGCATTGCTCATGACATTTTTATTTATGTTTTTTTAACATAAATAAATGGCATTGTCATTTACAATGCCAATAGCTTAATCTCTCGCAAATGCCACACACAAACACCCACAGAGAGCCCCCCCACACACACACAGCGCCCCCCCCCACACACACCCACACAGAGCCCTCCACACATACACCCACACAGAGTCCCCCCCCCCCCCACACAGAGCCCCCCCACACAGAGAAGAAGTATGCTACATTAAATGCGAGTCACAGGGCTTTCTACAACATCGTTGATGAGCCGTGAGACAGTAGTGACATTATAACACTCTGGCTTTAGATCTCATCCACAGAGGATACCAGACCCTTCTGGTGTACATTAGTTATCATTCTGTGCAGTCTGTATTCGATCCATCAATCTCGGCGTCACTGAAGAGCGCGAGATACCCGGAAAAATAAACTGCGCGCGCATGACGCAGCACCCACCTCCCAATCCTGACAGGAGCCGTTCAACACCCCCTTCATACGCTGCGCGAGCCTCCGCAAGAGGCTGGTGTGGCGTAAAACAATGCAGCATTGCAGCTCTGTTGACCCATAATAACCTCCTGGCTTGCAGGCTAGCGAGGCAGCTCAGCGGGTCAATGCGCCCACTTAAAAGAGGTCGGCGCAACCGGCATGCGAAAAGTTCCAGGCCCAAGGGCCGACTCACTCATTATTTTTAATGTAGATGAAATAAGTAAACGCCCGATCAGTTTTACTGCTCGAGAGTTTGATTTTGGACTTGCTTTACAAAACCGGGGAAAGTGCGTCTATATTTATGATCGCTATTTATTGGGCGAAAAATTTGTTTTGCTAATAAATCTGAAGCCATTTGACAGAAATATATAATTTTACAACAAACACAACCAAACTGTTGTTGTATACGCAGTCAAAGTGACCACGAGTAAGGTTACTACGCTTCAGAGCGCTGTGGAGGCAGGGTCAGAGACAAGGACCAAAAAAAAAAAACAATTGAGTTAAATAGTATATTTTCTTGGTCTTTCTCTTAAACGTAACAGCATACAAAATAGAACACAAACACCATACGCGAGACAGGAATGTATGTTAAAGTAATCTGTGCAGATGTACTACTGTTCTAGTGGTAAAGCTTATTTGGTTAATGCGATCACTACAGAAGTCTGTCTGTGCAAACAGAGATTCAGATCTTTATCTTGGTTTGTGTATATGTGCATTTATAGTGCTAGGATGTCCCACCCTGCGCTAGAAAGCACAGTGAATATGCAAGTCAGAATTTAAAAAATGCATTACACAAAAAGATACCATGTTAAAGTCAAAACAAGTGCTGTCAAATGTTTATTTAGTAAAAGGCAATCGTGCTGCAGCAAGTGCACACCTTTTTCATACGTTCCAATGGAAGGGTGCACTCCAGAAATGAGCTGCAACGTCTATACAGTGCTCTAAACAGAGTAACTGTCACCATGAAGCTTTAAGTGACTCCATCAATTAAAGCTCCTGCTGGCTCCCAAGCAGCCTTTAGATCTACTGATTGCTGAACCAATTGCACACATTTGCATTTCTTTCAGGTAGCAGGCACCATGGAGAGAGAAGGGCCTGCCTGGTCCTTAGCTGTCTGTCTCCCTCATCTCCCTTTTCAGTACAAAAGAATCTCTCCTTTCCTTCTAGCCAGATGCAACTCAAGGCGGACATTGGCTAATAACCAAGATAAAAAAATCTTGGGAACGGTGGTTCATATAAATCCCACCCACTATACCCTCTGCTTGTTACGTACTGGTAAAAATTTGTAGCTGGCTAAAGCATGCATGAAGTGTGCAATACCAAAAAAAACGTTCTCCCTTAAATTCAAGACAGAAATATGGCTGCACAACATATCAACTGAGATAAAATTCCCACATTTTAAAATTAATGGTTTGGGGAGGAAAATGGTAAAACTATCAATAAGCAGGTCACTGCCCACTCTGGTATTACCCACGGATGTACTTAAGCTTCCTATTTCCCACCCTTTGACAGAAGTGAACATCACTATACGCTTATGGTTTCTTCTTAACCACCTTTTGACAGAAGTGACCGTCACTATCGAATTAGTCCCTACTCTGGATCTCTGTCGACCTCGCCATCTAAAAGATGTAATCTGGAGTCTGCCTCCTCACAGCTTGGTCACAACCATCCCGGGCATATATAAAAATAGTTCACATTTTCCAACTCAATCCACAGGTTACATTGGCTCATGCTACAATTGTCTGTGGGCGCTGGAACACTCAGTGGCACCTTTGCACTTCTACTTAATATAGACAACAACTCAGTGCTAGATAATATAAGCTTCATTGCTTTACTCTTCCAACAGGCTACCGTATCAACATTTTGACTAGAGACTAGCCATCTTTCCAGCTGCAATAAAACATTAGCTGCTGTGGCACATCTTCCATACATCTGTAATGTCCAAGTCGGAAACCACAGAAAGTAAACATACTACAAGAATTTCTGCCATGGTGTGATGTGTTATGGACAATTTATTGTGTTCTAGGCTACAAACATCTATTCTTACACAATGACAGAGTTCAGATGCAGCTAGAGTGTCTTGGGCGGTACCATGTGCTGAACAGCTGGGGACCAGCAATAAATAACACTTTGTACATACATTAAAAAATAACGAATTAAAAAAGAGTTTCCATTTTTTGATTGACAGGCTTTAAGAACTTCAGGGCAGATCTATTTTTTCCCCTACATGTTAGATCTGAGTGATGGGGTAAAGAAGGTGCTAAGAATCCCGGGTCCTGAATACCTTTCTAAAGTATTGGCTGCATATGCTGTTTCTTTGCTAGTTAATTACCTATCCATCTTACAGTAGTGGGACAGCTTGCAGCACGGGATATAAATCATCATCCGTTGCATGAATTATGTAAACAAATGTAACAATTATTGTACTTGACTTCACTATAATAACTGATTGTTTTCTTAGACGAAGAATACATTTTCAAGTTCCATAGTCAGTACAAAAATAACCATAATAAAACATTTTCATTAGCAGCAGAGCGGGACGAGGAGGGAAGGCACGGAAAGCGGCGGGCACGGAAACAGCGCGGGACTGTCAGTGGGAGCACGAGAAACAGGGGGACACACACAACACGGGACTCTCCACACCTCTGCGGCTGCCGGTAGTGAGCACTCTGCAGTCCCCCAACCACCACCACGCAGTGTGCCCGATGGGGCAGAGGGTCTGAAAACCGTCAGCGTCTCCTGTCTATGCCCGGCTAGAGCCGAGTCCCCAGGGATATAAGAGAGTCAGACCTCCCTCCCCACCCAGGAGAGCGGCAGCAGCCTCGCACGGCCCCGCAGCAGAGCGGGACGAGGAGGGAAGGCACGGAAAGCGGCGGGCACGGAAACAGCGCGGGACTGTCAGTCGGAGCACGAGAAACAGGGGGACACACACAACGCGGGACTCTCCACACCTCTGCGGCTGCCGGTAGTGAGCGCTCTGCAGTCCCCCAACCACCACCACGCAGTGTGCCCGATGGGGCAGAGGGTCTGAAAACCGTCAGCGTCTCCTGTCTATGCCCGGCTAGAGCCGAGCCCCCAGGGACATAAGAGAGTCAGACCTCCCTCCCCACCCAGGAGAGCGGCAGCAGCCTCGCACGGCCCCGCAGCAGAGCGGGACGAGGAGGGAAGGCACGGAAAGCGGCGGGCACGGAAACAGCGCGGGACTGTCAGTGGGAACACGAGAAACAGGGGGACACACACAACACGGGACTCTCCACACCTCTGCGGCTGCCGGTAGTGAGCGCTCTGCAGTCCCCCAACCACCACCACGCAGTGTGCCCGATGGGGCAGAGGGTCTGAAAACCGTCAGCGTCTCCTGTCTATGCCCGGCTAGAGCCGAGCCCCCAGGGACATAAGAGAGTCAGACCTCCCTCCCCACCCAGGAGAGCGGTAGCAGCCTCGCACGGCCGCAGCATGGAGAGCGCGCACACCAAGACTGTGGAGGAGGTGCTGTCTCACTTCAACGTCAACGAGAGCACCGGGCTGGGCCTGGAGCAGGTCAAGAAGCTGAAGGAGCGATGGGGGCCCAACGAATTACCAGCTGAGGAAGGGAAGACTCTATGGGAACTTGTTGTTGAATTCATTAGCACAGATCTTGACTTGCTTCAAATGGGCGCAGGAAGGCGGGTGCCCTCAATCCCGGACCAGATTCGGGGGCGTTCCCGAGAAGAGGCTTTCGGCTGACGTAGCCAAAAGCCAAAAATTCTCGGGAACGCCCCCGAATCTGGTCCGAGATTGACGGACGGAGCCCTCTCCCAATGGCTAGCCTCCATTTATGGAGCTAGCCAATGGGAGGAGGGGGCGTAGACCCGACTCCACACACAGATCATAAGATTTTTTCCTAGCGCATGCGTACTTCGTACGCATGCATCGCTAGTCAAAACCTAAAAATGCTTCCCTTGAGACTTGCCGGCTGAGTTTGCCCCTTGTGGTGGTTAGCTGCTGTCCTGCAACTGATAGTCCTCTCCTTGTGTCCGCAGTGGACGGTTAGGGGGTTGGAAGTCTTTGTGGTCCTTACCAACCAGTCAAGGGTTCCCCCCCCCCCTACGCTCCCTTCAATATGGATCCCTTTGGAAGTGTGAAATTGTCTCTCAGTAGGACATACGGGTATTTCGTGGCGGCCGAGTTCTAAATCAATGCCCCATTCCTTAAACGCGGAGGCCTCTTTCAGTATGGCATCTCTGGTTGCTGTGGAGTCCCAGTTGGTAACTGTAGATTCTGAAGACGCTGTCCTTGAAGTTTGAGAAAATTTTACAGAGGTGAGTTCCGTTGAGGTTAGATGTTTCATGGTTCGTATATGATGGAATAATTCTAAAAGATTCTCTCTGTTTAAAATATCCAAAGGGCCGCTTGGAGGGTAGTGGGGGATGAATACTAATCCTGCTCCGTGAAGATCTACCCTCCTCCGTCCAGCCTCGTTAACAGATTACAGTTACATTTTTGTTTGCCCCGCTGGTCTTAAATTAAAAGTGTCATAATTTCAGCAGAATGTTTAAAATGAACAAAAAACTATTAACCCAAATGTATAGAATCATAACTTTATCTCACTAGTATTGAATAAAGCACAACAGCAGTACATGCCAAGCAATCTGGTAAAAGAAGCACCTACTGTTTTCTGCCTGCAGATTACGTAATCCAAGTCACACATTACTTTTTTTCATGGAGAACCCACCATGCTTTAAAATCTTTTTTATTTGGTTTTAGAAACATGAAAAAAGGTACAGTGGGCAGTATAATACCAGATGATCACATTTTTCCATACAGGACCAAAGTGGTATATGCAAATTGAAACACAGCATGCAAGTCCAGCAAGTAACCACAACAGGTGTAATATTATGTACAACATGTGTTTTTGCATATGAGCAGATGTTTGTCGAACCTGTGTAACAAAAGGTTTGGCGTATAAGCTGGGATAGAGGAGGTGGAGTGAGGGGATACAGTGGGATTTGTCTTGCCTAAGAAATCGAAGACAAAGGTACTGCGGCTGTGTGGGCAGGGTCTACCAGTGAGGAAGGAGTGATGTAGTACGTTATTAGTAAGCAAAGAGGAGGATGTAGTGGTAGGCAGTGGCAGGCATGGAATAAATACTGGGCAGTTCCGGAGGGAGATCATCATTCCAGGTGTGCAGTAAAACTGTGAGAGAAGGGTAGCCCATTGAGGGGAGACGGGTCGCTTGCGGAAACCCCGGACATCTTCATATCGAAGGGCGTCTTCCTCTGCCACAACCCATTTACGGACCGCTCCGTACCAGGTAGCCAGAGGGGGGGAGTCATTGGGGAGCGCCAATGTAGAGTGAAGGTACGTTTGGCAAGGAGAGCTAGGGAGACAAAGCAGGAGTGCATTTTGTGTGGCTTGCGCCATTTGAAAATGCCAAGTGGGCGAGCTTCCCAATTGTGGATAACGGTGAGCTCCATGACCTGCAGCTTAGGTCCCAAGACAAATTAGCAAAAAAGCAAAGAAGCAGCCCTTTTTTCAGGACATGGCTTCTGAGCCCAATAAGTGTTAGACGTGTCCAAACATGGCAGACATATGATCACTGGGGTTAAGACATCCAGGTAGAGGTGCCTGCACAGTGTAAAATTGTCTGTTCTCCTCTACAGTCAACCATTTCTAGACTGAGGAGATCTAACACCGAGGTCTGATCCAGGTCACATAGGAAATCTAGAGACCGAAAAAACCCTCATTCTTTACAAAAACAAAGATGGAAAACAGTTGGGCAGGATATCCCTTTGTAAGACGGGTGGCGTGCCCAACAGAAATTGCATGTTCACGAATCAAGGACCGACCTCAAATGTCATACCGGAACAGCAGGGATGAAGAAGTTTCTAAGCATTCAGAACCAGAACTCAAGAGTGAATTGCAGCTCAGAAAAACAATGCAAACCAGTAATGTGTACGTAAACTAATCGGTGGAAGACTTTTATTATTGTCTCAAAAAATTATAGATTTACTGGAAAGTAGGTCACGTGAAGTCCGTGCCAACCCACTGCATGGAGCTGGGCCAAAGTAGATGTGTTTTTTCAAAGCAAAAAACATGTTATCGTTCCCATGAAACATGTTTTTTCCAGGCATACAAAATCTCTCAAGGTTGCAAAACTGTATAATGGCTCACTAACCAAAAGACAGCAACAGCAATAGCGGGACACAATTCTGCAAATACACCCAATAACAATCTGTACAATAGATTATAGAATAGGATATGAGTAAAGTACACATAACATGATTACAGGTCTGGGGACTTTTGCTCGACACAGCCAGATAGGGTGGCAAACACAGTCAGATGTGAATATATTTATTGCCAAAGCACTTAATGGGGATTAACCTATTGGAATTCCCATTTTAAAACAGCCAGGATTAAAAATAATCCTACAACGCGGAGAAGAAAACCGAGCCAGTGGAAAGCATGGCTCCTGTAATCCAATATTGAAATCAAAGAGTACAAAAAATTACTAAAACCTAGTAGAAACATAAGCAAAAAATAAAGTGGTCTAGAAGAAAGCTCATCAAAGGGACAATTGTTACGGCCAGTTGGACTTCTATGTTGTAGTGGTCATCTGTGAGAACATCCACAAGTAGATTGATTGCCACCTTCTCATCAATCCACTCGCTGAAGTAGATCTTTTTTCTGAACCATGGAGGCCTTCATATTTCTGTTCCTGTTGTTCCACTAATTACTTTACATGCACTACAGAAATGTAATCCATGTATTTACCCACTCAGCAGTACTTGCTACCTACTTCATCCATCATCCCAAGGAGTCTCATTGGTCATTTATTTCTCACTTCTTCCCCCTCCATACCACAAACTTGTCCATGCTGCTTCTTCTCATCACGCGGCCACCCTTGCCCATGTTGCCTCTTCTGTACCACCAACACCCCCCCCAACCCCCCCCCCCCACCCCCCGTTGTCCATGTGGCTTCTTCCCTCCCTATGCGCTATGACAGCCCCTGGATGTGGTGTGACATAACAGGCTGCATTACACATACGTAATTTTGTTTTTATCTTGAACAAAACAACTTCGGTGATATGGGGAGTTTTAAAATATGAAAAACATCCCTTCACTGCAACGTCTGTCCTGTCCACACCTGTATCCCAGCAACTGCCTTTTAACTGCAATTCTCACCCCAAAGTCAAAACTTAAGCAATAGCTCTGGTATTTCAACTTTTGTCAAAAAATAACCACAAGTCTGTCCTTTCCCGGATACAATCTGCAAACACAATTGTGCTGGTGATTTCATGCTCTATACAGCACCCACCACAGACAGGTTTGGCTCTCTTCAAGTAATAATAATGGCTGCTGTAACCAAACGTAACAATACTCCTGTTATCAATTTACATAGGATGAAATGCAGCATCATCCCTTCCCGAATTTGCCCCTGCTGCTGATAGGATACACACACACCACTGCAGTAGATGGATTCTCTTACTGGGCTATCTCACCAGCCTATGCAGCTGGAGTACTACAGGCTGGATGCCTCACTGGAAGCAGTATGAATGATTGCAACTGGGTTCTCCTTACCTCCTACCCACCCCCACCCAAACACTGTCCATGCTGCTTGTCCTTCCCACTCACAACAACCCCAGCTGTTTAGGCGAGGCCGAAAAATGGGACATGTAGATCGTGTTATTATCTTACTGACTTCATATGCATTTTAACGCAGTGATGGTGATATTTTGCAATTGGCATTTGAAAATTATTGCTAGAAACACACAAAGCGTGTAACTTGTCAATTTAGTTTCAAATACTTAAACAGTAATGCTAATAGGTCTGGCTATAAAAGAATGGTGTATGGTAATGTGAAAGATTACAAGTAGATAGCATGGTAATGGCTCTGTATTTGTGTGGAAGCTATGAACTATAGAGTAATAACATTGGTGTAGGTTACATAGTCAGGTTTAAAATCCATGTAGGAGAATGACTGGCCTCGCATCTGTACTGCTGTCAGAGAAATACACCATCATCTAATCATCCAAGACACTTTCATAGCTTTACAATGTCATGAATGTGCCCCTCTAATTTCAAACTCAGGCACCTGGACAAATAAACAAAATGATCAACGCTGCATGGACTGTAAGCACGTTTGCAGAATATCTACTGTCTAGATTTAATTGCAGGATGACTCCCAATGCCCAGACGAGAACAGTTCACCTGGGAATGTCCTACAAGCCACAAGATTTTGCTAATTGTGTAAGCCCTCCATGGAATGCAGCTGGCCTTGTATGTACATTGAATAACTAGGAGTGTTTAAGACTAGTGTTCCTGTTCTCATATCTCAGCTTCCAAAAGACATAGGTGACAGTTTACATCTCAATAAGTATGTCATACTCCCATACACCAGCAGAGGCATCTAGCTCTGGTTAACCAAAGGGGGGGTATACATTTTTATCTCCACTTTTAAGAAAGCTTTCATAGAGATAGCAAAAGGTATACAAAATAGTCTAGCATCCACTTCAAAGAGATGAAGAACTAAACAGAGAGGATGGGCTGATAACAAGTGCACCTTAGCCCAAAGAAAACTGAAATCCCAGGAATTCTGTATTGGTCAGGGACTGTGGGCAGGCTTACAGAGTAGTCTTACAGGAGAGGACGGTAGTTATGAAGGAGAAGACGTAGGTGGCATTAAGAGAGGTATTTCAGACGAGGGACTATGCCGCATTTTGAAGGGTGATCAACCAGCCCTACTTTGGTGATATGGGAACAACAGTTCTAGATGTTGTGGTTACAGCACATGAATGTGTTCATCACTTCAGCAGTATTAATGTGACTTCAAATAGGGGAAACCAGGGTGGTACTGAACAATCTAGTAGTCCTATTTCTGTGTCGATGGTAAATGATAATTCCCTCCCACTAACTTTCACATTAGATGAAGCATTTCCAGCGATTACCAAAGCCGAGGTTCTAAAGCACCCGGCCCGGATGTAATTCCGGGTATTTTTAAGGAGTATTCGGATCTATGGCCACTTTTAAGAAATATACTGCCCACCGCATGCAAGGTAAGGATACTAAATACTTAGCCACATTCCCCAATTGTCCCATATTCCAAAAAGCGTAATCGTGGAGATATAAAATGTTATCATCCTATCTCCCTATTGGACTTCTTGTTAAAGGTCACGCGGACGATTTTACTAACTAGACTGGAAGTTTGGCTACTGTAGTGGTCCCCGTATCTATCAAAGTTGACTATTTTTGTTCCAATTATTTATAACGATTGCAGGCCTTGTTGGCTTCTATCAAATGTGCAATATAGGTTCCGTATGGGATTTGGCACAGTCAAACATGGCCTAAAACTCAGTTTAATGATTAGTAAGAATACAGTGGCAAAAAAGGAGGGATCTATGTAGCCTGTATGGACCCAACGAGTGCCTTTAATTGTGTAAACCACTTTAAACTTTGGAGAATGAGATCAGAGATAGGTGTGGAGCTTGCTATTAAAAACCTATCAAGAGACATTTATAAAGGATACCATGGCAAAGCTTAGGTATGGGCTGAATTGTGAGAGCTTGGAGGCTTTTAGTGTTAATAAGTGGGTTAGACAGGGCTGTGTGATTGCACCATTTCTATTTATAGTTTATATAAATAATTTAGGGAACGTGCTGGTTGAAAACCGCAAGGATTTACCACAGATCGATCACCGTCCTGTTCCAGCCGTTCTTTGTGGACGATGCTGACCTAACGGGGTGGACTCCCAACGCTCCGCAGTCACCGCTAAACTCATTTGCCGGTTTTATGGTAGAAATATAACTAAGTCGATCTTTGCAAACTGTTTATCCTGAATTGCGGACATTCCCCGAGTAAAGACTGGCATTTTATGCCCAGCAAGGTCCACTTAACTCAGGTAGGCTCCTTCTCTTATTTATGGGTTCATATTTTCGAAGGGTTCAGGGAAATAGTTGATAGTGGTAATGAGAGATCAATTTGAGAAAGCTATAAATGCGGACTTCAGGTTTTCCATGAAGTTAGGTATGAAACTGCTCTAAGAAATATTTCACATTTTTAATGCCAAATGTCTTGCAATGGTTTATTATGAAGCTGGAATTTGGGGCTATGTGAATGTAAATAATTTACAGGTCTCTGAAAATCCAGTAAATAAAAAGATTGTTGGCAGTTCCGATGTCCTGCTCCACCTGTGCCATCGAGAGCTGGGGATTAGGTTTCCAGAAGAGCTTACAGCTGTTGCATAGAATATGGACAAAGGAGGAGGCATCTCCCAATGGCCAAAATATCCTAAAGACTGCGCAGCCTTATATGCAGCTCTGATATTCCCGGGCTCAGTTTTAGGTCCTGCTGTGATATGCAGGGCAGAACAGACCCAAATTCTACGAAAAACCCTGCAACCCTAAATGTGATCAACAAAGGGGGATTTAAAGTCCTACGTTTGCACACACTAGAGGAGGAGATACTCAACAGGCAGTCTAATAAACAAAATGTTCTTACTAACTAAAGCGGTGCTACAACCTTATTTTGTGCTGGTTACAAGCATAAAACACAGGTTTTTGATTACACATTTTAGATTTAATAGTATTTACTATCATGCTGCGTTACAGAGGCGACATGATAATTCTAGAACACAAGCACTTTGTCCATGTGACTGTTCCACTATACAACCTATGCTGCATTTATCTTTTTATGTAGGTATTATGTAGTGCCAAAAACAAAGTTTATTAAGGCCCTGGTATTAAAATATAATTTTAGACACTACAGACCGGCCTTGGTCTTTTTACAACTAAATGATTTGGAGATTTGTGCTACACTTAGCCTTAATTATTCATGCACTTTTTTGTGTATGGAAGAGCTTGGAAGAACCTATATTCCCTTAATTGCAAATCTAACGATTATGTATTAGCTGGGATGATGAGCCTGTAGATGTTATAATGGTATAATGGTGTTGCACTGAATCCAATTTGTAATGTGATGGTTTGGAATCATTTTTAGATCTTTAATTATTAATATTTTTTATATTATGATTCATTCTTTTTAAGGACTTATAATGGACTGATCGAATTGTCATTGTAACTTTGTTTTTTAAGTCCGCATACTTTATGGTTTGTTTTCAAGGCAATTGAATTAAAAAAATAAAGTAACCTGCCTGAACCACAAGTGTCTATGGATGTATCCTCTTCCCACCTTTCATCTCTTGGATGTTGCTCACTGCAAAGCACAACCGTGCAGAGCAATGTAAGTGGTCGAGCGCTCCACCCAGCTGGGACAAATATTTGCATCATAGTTTCTATATAAACAAGGACAGTGGGCATACTTTTTTTTTGATTTAATCTTTGAATTTACTGCGATAGTGTCAGAACTCTAATCAAACAGTAAATTATTTCAATCTGACCTTTAAAGTTTGATAACTCTCTTGCAGTGCTTCAGTTATCAAGGCCGAAGAGAGTTCCGCCATGAGGGAAATGGCGGTCTACAACGCTTTGGCAGCTTCATCTACCTAAAATTGGTCACAAATGAGCTTCTTCACCACAGCTTTTCTGCCTGGCTCTTTGGGATGCTTATTGGGTACTACACTGATTGTGAGGTAATCAGTTGATAACACTCAGTTAAAAAGGCTTTAAAAAAAAAATCTCCACAAAAGTCCCAAATCACTAACCACATTCCTCTCTCAAGAAGAAGATCAACTCCCCTGATGTCAGCGCAAGAAAAATCATCACTGCGACAGGAGGCTTAGTCTTTTGCATTAAATACACAGTGTAAATATTTTACCATAAAAGCAACATTTTGGTAAAAAACAAGAAACATGGCCGTTAACAACAATTGTCTGCATTACAAAAACTATAAATCTTCCCATTGAATCATTGTTCCTTACGAAGGGCGTGAAGGGGCAAGTAGCAACTAGGGAAGGCGGGGGGCAAATAGCAACAGGGAGAGCGAGGGCAAGTACCAACAGGGAGAGCGGGGGCAAGTACCAACAGGGAGAGCGGGGGCATGTACCAACAGGGAGGGCGGGGGCAAGTACCAACAGGGAGGGCGGGGGCAAGTACCAACAGGGAGGGCGGGGGCAAGTACCAACAGGGAGGGCGGGGGCAAGTACCAACAGGGAGGGCAGGGGCAAGTCGCAACAGGGAGGGCAGGGGCAAGTCGCAACAGGGAGGTCGGGTGGCAAGCAAAAACAGACAGTGCAAGGGGGCAAGCAACAATACGGATAGAGGGTGTGGAAAGCAACAACATGAGCAGCAGGTGGGGGTAAGCAACAACCCAGACAGTAGGTGGAGGAAAGAAACAACATGGACACCGGATGAGGGCAAGCAACGGCATGGACCGCAGAAGGAGATCAGGAGGGGGCAAGCAATAACACAGAGAGGGACAAAGGGACAGGAGTACGGGAGCGGGACAGAGTGGTGGGGGGATAAAGTACCGGTGAAGTATGAGAATCACATGAGCAAGACGCCTTCAAACATGCAGTTATGGAGTGCTTCAAAAAAAATTAAAAAGTATCTCTGAAAGCGCAAGCAGTGGAAAGACACAAGTACTTTGTCCATGACCTGGCATGGGGGTGACACAAGAAGAGAAAGTGAAGCCAGCAGATGCCAACGAAAGAGAAGCAAGCAAATGAGAGCGACAATGAAGTAAACAATTGTACGAAATGATCGGGTTCTAAGTCAACAAAATGTCTTGCAAGTAAGCGAGCAGGAGCTCCCTCGTGCAAAACTTAAAAATAGTTAAATAAAGGAGCACATCTTGAGAATGGCACAAAATTCATTATGTTTCCGGTAAATAATAAAAAAACTATTGAAATTAAAATAGCGCCTCCTGGGAAAGAGTTATACATGCTTTAAAGAGAACAGTGGGGTTATAACATTAGACCTTAAGTAGTGCATATTAGTCTTATATTAGACATCAAAGACAAAATAGATGTAATATTAGATTCTCTCATAAGGCACACAAAAATAAAAATGTCAGAAACCAAGTGAATTAACCCTCAACCACCAAAGACAGTTAAATGCTAATTTGTTGCATCGTTGAAGGTAGTCCTTGATAACTTAAAACCAAAGTAAATAAAAAAACAAAGCATATGAAAATCTTATAAAAGTGGACTGATGCAGGGAACTACATTTTTGCATTATAGCTATGTTGTAAACAAAATGTGTATGTGACACTTGGTTAACCCTTTCCGTGCTCGTGACGGAACTGTTCCGTCACGAGCCTCGGGTGGGCTGTGCTGGTGACGGAACGGTTCCGTCACGGCCCGCTCGCTGCGCCTGCGCGGCACGAATTCCACGCCTGCGCTGACGTTCTAAAGAGCGGGCGGGGCCGTAACAGAACCGTTCCGTCACAAGCACAGCCCACCCGAGGGCCGTGACGGAGCGGTTCCGTCATGAGTACAGGAGCGCCGCGCGGCCCCGCCTCACCCTTAGCGCTGCGGCAGAATAGCCGCCGCAGCTAAGTGGTTTAAAAAAAAATGAATAAAATGATAAAACAGTGTCAAACTGAAGTGACGGCTACTTGAAAGGAACGACCTCTTTCAAAGCAGGAAAAAGAAAATTCTCACCCTTGTTACGAATTCTCACCCTTCTTACATTTCTCTAAATTTAACAGGGGCAGGCAATCCCTTCACAGGTGACAAATAGGTAACCCCTAATTCTCCTTGGGAAAACTGTTGAGATACAAAAGAAGATAGCTCAGTGAAGTAGCAGTCAATCCCTAATGGGTAAAATAGGATGTGTATTAAATGTCAGTGTCTGAAAATGAGTGAATGTGTGTGGGTGTGTGCATGTAAGAGTTTGTGCATGTGTGTGTGGAAGAAAGTGCATGTGGGTTTTGGGGAGAAAGTGCGTGTGAGGGGGAGACAGTGCTTGACGCATGTATGTACGAGAGATGTGTGCGCTGTGAGTTTCTGCGTATAAGAGAGAAGGCGAGAGAGTAAGCAAGTGCTACTTATGTATTTCGGATCTTGTGTAGCCCTATAAATCAGTCCCATTGCAACTGATACAGCATTAGAATTAAACAAAATATAAACAGTTAACCCACAGCCATCTGAACCACCATGCTTTCTACAGTGGAATGTTTGATAGCACAACAAATACTGTCTTTATAACACATTCTGGAAACTCCGATAGCCTCTTTCTTGCCTAATGCGTAGTCGATGAGAATATGCTTCTTTTTTGAACATGAGGAAAAGTTTAGTGTACTGTGTCTTGCCCCTGAATCAGTTTCCGAATAATCGAATAACAGGACGTTAAAGTGATGACAGCTGCTCTTGTAAAGTGGCTCAAAAGGAAAAATTGTATTATTAATAAATGAATTGCTAGATCAGTAATGTTCTTTATTAATTCACAATAATAACAGGCCATTTGGCTAGTTAAGTGTTTTCTAAGTGCTCAATCTCATTAAGGCATTTCATGCATGCTTCCAAAGAAGTCATGGAGGACGATGGTGTTTAGGGATAAAAAGCTGCTAATAGTGCTGCTGTGGTTATGCGAATGCTTACAAGAAAAAAAACAAGCATTTACAATGCAATGGTCTCGGCAATATTATAGGTAGAGTTATTGGAATTGCTCATTTTTTAAAATCTTTTTTGTATCCCTAAATAAATGGCATTGTCATTTGTATTGGCATTAGCTTTGTTTTTTGCATATGTGATACCTATTGCATTAGCAGAGAGAGAGTGAGGTAGTGAGATAGAGAGAGCGAGTGAGGTATTGAAATAGAGAGCGAGTGAGGTATTGAAATAGAGAGAGAGAGGTATTGAAATAGAGAGTGAGGTAGATAGAGAGTGAGGTAGTGAGATAGATAGTGAGGTAGTAAAGAGTGAGGTGGTGAGGGAGAGGGATGTTGTGAGGTAGTGAGATATAAGCATAGAGTGATGTTGAGATGTAGTGAGATAGAGAAAGAGATAGTGAAAGAGAGTGAAAGTGAGTTAGTGAGATAGAAAGAGTGAGGTAGCGAGATAGAGAGTGATTAAGGTAGTGAGTTAGAGAAAGAGAGTGACGTTGTGAGCTAGAGAGTGAGGTAGTGAGAGAGTGAGGTAGTGATGTTTTGAGAGAGAAGTTGTGAGATAGTGAGATAGAGTGGAGTAGAGAGTTAGGTAGTGAGAGATAGGTAGATAGAGAGTGAGGTAGTGAGAGACCGAGAAAGTGAGGTAGTGAAAGAGTGAGGTAGAGGGATGTTCTGAGGTAGTGAGATAGAAACAGTGAGTTTGTGAGGTAGTGAGATAGAGAGAGAGTGAGGTAGTGAAAGAGAGTGAAAGTGACCTAGTGAGATAGAAAGAGAGAGAGTGAGGTAGTGAGACAGAGAGAGTGAGGTAGTGAAAGAGTGAGGTAGTGAAAGAGTGAGTTAGTGATGGAGAGTGATTTTTGGTGGTTGTGAGATAGAAACAATGAGTGATGTTGTGACGTAGTGAGATAGAGAAGGATTGAGGTAGTGTAAGAGAGTGAAAGTGACTTAGTGAGATAGAAAGAGAGAGAGAGTTAGTGAGATAGAGAGTGACGTAGTGAGTTGGAGAGAGAGAGTGAACGTGTGAGCTAGTGAGATAGAGAGTGAGTCAGCGAGAGAGTGTTGTAGTTATTTTTTGAGTGAGTGACTTGTGTTATAGTTAGGTAGTGAGAGTGATATCGAAATAGAGTGATGTTATGGAGAGAGTTAGTGAGAGAGAGAGAGTGAGATAGTTTTATAGATATAATTTGAGTAGTGATGTAGTTATTTTTGTTTTGTGGGAGAGTGAAGTAGATAGAGTGAGGTAGTGAGAGATAGAGAGAGGGGTAGTGAAAGAATGAGGTAGTGAGGGTGAGAGTTGTTGTGCTGTATTGAGATAGAAACAGAGCGATGTTGTGAAGTAGAGAGCTAGAGAGAGTGACGTAGTGTATGAGAGAGTGAAAGTGAGTTAGTGTATTTGAGAGAGAGAGAGAGAGAGAGAGAGAGAGAGAGAGAGAGAGAGCGGTAGTGAGATAGAGAGAGTGAAGTAGTGAGTTAGAGAGAGAGTGAAGTTGTGGGGTAGTGAGAGAGTGATGTAGTGAACTTTAGAGAGTGTGTCGTGATATAGTGAGAGAGATAGTGAGATAGAAATGGAGTGAGGTAGTATATAGAGAGTGTGAGGTAGTGAGATAGAGAGTGAAGCAGTGAGTTCGAGAGAGAGAGTGAAGTTGTTAGGTAGTAAGAGAGTGTTGTAGTGAATTTTTGAGAGAGCGTGTCGTGATATAGTGAGGCAGTGAGAGTGAGATAGTGAGATAGTAATAGATAGAGTGAGGTAGTGATGTAGAGAGAGTGAGGTAGTGAGATAGTGAAGTTGTGAAGTAGTGTGTTAGAGAGATAGTTACTGTGGTAGTGATATTGTGATGCTGTGAGAAAGAGAGAGTTGAGTAGTGAGGTAGAGAGAGAGTGAATGAGAGATAGTGTAGTAGTGTGTGAGGTAGTGAGAGAGATAGTGAGTTAGTGAAAGAGAGTGAGGTAGTGAGAGAGAGAGTGAGGTAGTGAGAGAGAGTTTGAAGGGACGGTATAGTGGAGCTGAGGAGAGAGTGAAGGGATGGTGCAGTGAGAGGCTGAGGAGAGTGCATCAGTGAAGGATGGTACCGTAAGAGGCTGAGGAGAGAGTGCAGCAGTGAGTGATGGTGCAGTGGAGGAGTGAGGGCTGCAGCCTGGGTGGGGGGCGGGGCTGAGCAGAGTGCAGCAATGAAGGGACGATGCCATCAATTTGAATATAACACGATTCAGCTGCGGGACAGTCTCAGCTTGGTGGTGCCTGCTGCAGGATAGGTCACACCACGTGAGTCCGAGCTGAACACGGCTGCCAGAGTTTAATTTCTGCCTTCAGCCTTTCATAACGCTTCCCCCGCTGGTACCCAGAGGAAGAGTTTTAAAAGTTTCACCAGGCCTAGTCAGCGCTGCCCAGCCCTGCAACCTGAGCAGTCAGCGTAATCCTTTCAGCAGTGTCTCAATTGAATTAGGAATTGTTGCCTGTGGTCCATTTGGATCCTAAAGAGCCTTTCAAAGTTATTTAACTGCTCGTTAATAATTCCCTCCTAAGATTTGAGGGTCAGAAAGAACTGAGAGATCCTGACCATGCAGACTCACAAAACTGAAGCTAATTTCCAATATCATGTATTAGGCATACTTATTAAAAGATCTACCTGCAGAGAAATACCAGCTTTCAAAGAAAAAATAAAATAACCTTTTTATAGATTACCAAAGTGGATTGTGTCCTGGCCCAGCAGTGAAAAAGCATTGAGTCACACAGAATAATATTAACTACTGTTGACTCAAAGTAAGTTGTGTCGTTACAGCTATTTGATCTTTATTCTGTAGTTGACACAGTTCAAATCACCCTATGCTTTTACTTACTCTTAACAACATGGGAGTTCCAAGAGCTGTCCTAAACCAAACTGACTTTCCTCTCTAGTGGCATACCACAAAATGATGGGGCTCCCGGCAGAACGTGACGAGTGGCTCCAGAGACTCCCACGTCACCACTCTTTGTATGCTTTTAATTGAAAGGGAGTCCCCTGAAAGCGGGTGGGGGGGGGCTGCACCGCTGGGACTACAGAGGCCTTTATTACACCGCCGTTCTTCACTGATCGATAATTGATCTTTTTACTGCCACCCTTTTCCTTGGCACTGTTCTGACCTGTTCCCCCTAATGATTGGGGGTTAGCGCGGCTGATCCCCTAAGTCCCTAATGAGAACTGTGACATTCTCAGAGAAAAGGGGGAATGCTCTCGTGAGTGCCCTCCGACCAGGTACATAATATACCTGAGAAAAGATGAGACCACCCCACACTCTATGAAGCTTCTGAAGGCGCTTCGGCACACTTTCACCTTCATACCATGCATTGTTTTAATACACACTACAGAAGGGATTCTAAAAGAGTCCTGGGCAAAACCACTAATGCATTTTGGAGATGTGCTCTCATAAACCCCACAAGTGTCCTCCAGCAAGTTACTGCCCGCACCTTCAAGGGTTCGAAGTGAAGTGGTACACTAGTCCCTTCCTGGGTGTGCCCAGAGCTGCTGTAACTCACTCAGCCTCTGGTCCAAAGGGTTTGACCATAACCCCGTACATTAGACAACACAGCCACAAAGGAAGACATGCTTTTAGAGTTAACCCAAATCCACCCCCCGCAGAAGGTACCCTTAAAAATATCCTCGTGGCACAGCTAAAGCAGCCCTCCGCCTGGTAGATTGGTAATACATATAACTGTTGGCAATAACGAAAGGAGTTTTGTCGGTTAATATTTTTAATTGTCTGGGGATAGACTTTTTTTGGTCCCCGCTGGCGAAGGATAGATTGGTGGATGTTCACCAGAAACCAAAGTTGTCTATCTTGCTGCTTGCCCTAGGTGCTAAATCCCATGTTTCTAAAATGCCCTAACAGGAAGAATGCGAGATACTGCCATATTCCGGAATGTGTTGTAAGGAGGGTGGAAATAGTTTAAAGAAAGCGTTTACATACAAAGCGTGTGCGCTGCTGCAGCATTCCAGCCAGCAGGGCCGGGGCGCTAGAGGGGAGAACGGACCACACCCTAAGAAGGTGTGAGGATGCCCCTTGGAGTGAAGGGTTTGGGGTGGGCGGTAATAGACTAGGAGAAGAAGATAACTGCGAGGTGGGCACGGTGGAGATAAGCATGTGTTTGGGGGGGGGGGGGGGCTTCTTTTGGTTTGCCTACTGATAAAGGTACTCTGGTGTGCTTCGTGCCCCCTCCTCTGTTACAGGAATAAAGGGACCTCCGAAGTACCCTATGGCCCGGGTAAAGCAGATTCTGCCTTCACCTCCACAACTAGAGGTGGCCGGAGCCACACGGCGCATAGAGGCCTCAGTATCTGTACACAGAATGTGCAAGGGGCACCTGATGGGCTCCAGACTGACACGTGCAAGGCCCATTGGGGGCACAGGCAACGGCAGAGAGGGCGCGGGAGAGGTTTGCCGGTCACTGTGGACTGCTCCGATAAACCACAAGCGGCCACAGGGGGGAATGTAGGTAGCGCAGTGACGCTGTATAGGGGGCGATACATTAACCACGGGCTCTTGCCATCTACACCTCCGACTAGGAGCGGGGCACGCGCGTGGGAGTTGTGTCAGCGGTTCACTAAAATCAGCCACGGTTTGGAGAGCTGGAGGGTGATCTCAGCCGAATATTTGTAGGGCGCACAAAAAAGGAAGACCTCTGTCATAGTGGAATACAGGTGACGGGGTGTGATAGTTGAAAGTGCAGTAGGCGTCAGTGCTGTAGGGTGTGAAGTACATTGGGTGGCAGGTCCTGTCCATGCAGATGGCATAGGGACTTCTCGGGGTGCACTGATGTTGAGGAGCTCAGAACATGATTAGGTAGGTAAGTGTGCAGAGGGGTTACCATAGCCCGGCAAGGCGGTACTATAGAGTAAGCTGTCGAACAAGTATGATCCACAACTCAACAGGGTAGAGCAGGGCCACAGAAGGGGGTAGGGTGGCAAGATGTCGGGTAGAAGCAGGTTAAGACATACATGGTACGGTTGTTTGGGGGTCAAACGTGGTTGGGGCTGCCCGTGATAGGTGCGCCTAAGAGGTGGTATCGTTTCCAGTTCTTGCGACTCTTACCTCTATAGGGCTGATCGGGTAGTGGACAGCGGCTGTAGGTACTCTGGGTGCAGCAGGTGACCCCCATGAGCGCTCAGCATCTTGAGCACCCTGATGGGCAGGCGCTGGGCCTGTCGAAGCGGGTCTGCGGGCGGGAGCTGGGGTCGCCCGGGGGCTCCGCCGTGCGAGAAAGGTAGCCGGTAGAAGGCGATGCCCGAGTCCCCTGGTTCCGGATTGTCGCGGTGCGCTCTCTCCCAACTCTGGGTGTCTCTGCCCCCCAGACTCTGCTGCTTACATCCGAGGGAGGGACCGTTCATTTGGAGGAGGGCGGCGGAGGGCAGCTGCGTGTCCTTGCTTCTCTCCTGGTTGCCGATATACTGAGTCCGCCTCTCGCTGAGCACCGCACCAGGGCTGCCTGCAGTCACCGGTAGAAATATGGGACAAAAGGATGCGTGGGCGTCCAATACGCTGCTGGAACGACTGCCGATTCGATTCTCTCTCGCAAATGGAAAAACCTGCAAAGAAGAAAAAACAAAAAGTATACTTAAGGGCCTCCAACGGAGGCCTCCTTACTCTGCGCTGGCTGGGCAACAATGGCGGCCACAAAGCTTACGGCATTTTTCGGATTTGCAGGCGTGTTTTGCTGTGCTGAGTGACGGACGACGTCACTGTCTAAAGAACAGCAAAACTTACGCCCCCAAATCTGAAAAAGACGGGGCTTCTTTGGAGGGACGGCTCTCTCCTCCAATGGCTGGCCTCCGTTTAGGAAGCCAGCCAATGGTGGAGAGACAGAGCAGGGAGGCGGGTTCGGAAGCCCTACTAGAGAACATTAATTCTCCGGACCGGAAGCTGCTTCGCAGCTTAACGGTCCCTTGACCTAAGGAGTCAAATATGTTAATAAATAAGTCTGCATTTAAGTAATTCCCGTAGAATCTTCAGGAGTCAAGAGAAGAAGGCCCCTTTCAGTTTTCTAGAATCCGCATGAATATTATGTTATTGGTATTTTTGCAAGGCCTGAAGCCCTTTTTCCATTGATGAGTGAGTAGCTATTCTGTATGTACACAAAATAGATCCCAGTGAACAGGAGGGAGATTTCTTGCAAATGTATGGCGCATGAAAACTACATCTCCGCACTGTCACTTCCCAAAGTGTGAGAGTGGGGTAATCGGACAAGAGTTGGCACTTTTAAGGCCCTCAAATAGACCCAGAGGACCTTGCAGCTTGAATTTCAAATATGGACATGGCACAAGGGGTGTTTTGGGGGCAGCTGGCCAGATGGAAGTCTGCCCCCCCCCCCCAGGCATATTGGGAGGGTGGGCAGTCCAGCTATTGACATTTTGTATTGTGCTTCATATATAGCCCAAATTATACTTAGGGGGTCATGTTGGACTACCAGGTTCAGGTGACCTGGTGGCTGATAGCGTGAGCTTAGCATAAGTAGTTTCGCAATGTCCTAATGCCTTCAGTTCATGAGGTGGAAGTTAGGTTTTGTCCTTTGTAGTTTAGTGTAGCGGCGACTTACATTAGAATGGTGTCCAATCATGCAGTAGTGACCCAGGCGATGCAGCTGCTGAGGGAGTCCAGGTGGCTAGACCTCGTCCTGGGAGGAGAAGCAGATGCCGTCCCAGCACGCCCTACTCGCCATATGTACGAAGGTGTGGCATAGGCAGTTATTGTGTGCTCCCCGCTGAGGAACTGGTAAGGAGGATAGTGTGAGGGGCTGCTCCGTGACTAGAGGAGCAGCCACTCAGGATGCTGGGCATAGCCCTCTGGTGTCAGGTGGGCCACAGCTTGGCAGGATCTGAAGGCTGCTGGTGGGAGAGAAAGAGGTGAGGCAGAAGGGAGCAAGGAGGACGTCAGATTGGTTGTGGTCCGTGGGGGGGGGGGGGGGGGGGGGGGGGGGCTGTGACTGTCAGAGGCAAGGCAGCCTGCAGCGCTGTAAGCACATTTTGGGCCCGGCAACAAAAAAAGAAGGGAGGAAGCGATCGACATCAGAAGAGCCACCTCCCTTTAATGGCATGCAGGTTGGGAGGCACCACAAAACACATACAGCACATCTTTGGAGCCCCTAGTGGCTCTCCATCAGGATGGGGGGAGAAGAGAGGAGTTGGGTGGGGGTCGGGGCAGGGGCAGACCCCATCAGCAGCTGAGCTGCTATCGGCCAGTTGGAGGGGCAGGAATGTCAGCCGGCAAAGAGCAGAGCGGTCAGGAGCAGCAAATGGCAGTGTTGCCCCACAGCCTTGCTGAGGACAGGCCACACTGAGTAGGTTAGACATTTTTGAGCACTGAAAGGAGGCCTCAAGGGGGGTGGAGAAGTGGGGCAGGGTGGCCCAGGTGGACACACACTTCGGCAGGGGAGGTTCCCTGCAATGGGGGGGACCACAGGGAAGGAGAGGGAGGGGGAGATTTTAGTCGAGGTAGGGTGGGCAGCAGGGGTTGAGCGTGGCCTTGCGTCTGCGGCAGTCACAGTTATGCTAGAATGCGGGGAGGAGGAGGTCTTAGTAGAGAATGGCTTGGTAGAAGAGGATTTTTAGGCCATCAGTGGGGGGTAGGAGTACAGCTTTCATGGGACTATTCCTTTTGGTGGTAGCAGTGACCCTATTGGGCGCAGTTAGCACACAGGAGAGTATTATTTCAGGTGGTCAACATGTCAGTGATGTAGGTGGTGAAGAGAGAGTCCACTAGGGACATGCAGGTCCTGAAGCTTTTACAGGTTTTTGTGTTGGGTTGCTTGCTATAGGACATTATAGGGTGCGACACGTGCCGACGTGGACAATGACATTTCAGATGCTTCATCTCGTTCACAGTGGGGGACATTCTGTGGGTTAGCCAAGGAGAGACAGAGACCTGATGACCATGCTGGAGAATTTGTGGTCTGTAGGCAATGCATGATGGCACAACTGGTAGTAGAGTCGTTGGCAGAGTCGACACAGTGCATACGTTAAGGCATGAAAGGAATTCCTATTGTCAAGTGCGCAGCGCCAGGAATTAAGACGTGCTAGGGTCGCAGATGAGATCCAGCATATCTTGAACTTAGTTGACTGGAGTTTGTTGCGGGGAGATTGGCGGGCTTGGCCTTTATGGGCAAATTGTTATGGGGATACCCTCCATCGACGGACAGCTGGGATGCAGGATACTGGAAGGTTGGCCACGAGAACAAGGCCAAAGGGAGGGGACAGAAAGCCCTTGATTTGGAATCTACTGTTTAAAGTGCTGCAGCAGCTGCCAGAGGTTTGAAGAGACACAGGAGAGATTTGCTTATTTTCTACACCGATGGTGTGGATGTGTTTAGGGACTTTCAGAGTCCCTGAATTATTGGGGGCGGGGGCACGGAAGGACTTAGTTGGGTGGATGTGGTCAGGGCATCTGGGAGGTGGGGTATGTGGCTTGGCCACTCGAAAACCGATCATAAAGCCCAGGGGAAGCGAATCATTTCTAAATCAGTGACGGCCGCTCCTCTTCACGCTGCCTCCCCGGCCCCACTGCGGTATCGTTCTGCTGTGCTCTCTTTGCCCAATTTATTTGCTCATTTGTTCTCTCAGCTGCTTGCTGCTTTGCTGCTTTGTGCTGCGCCCGATTTGTCCATTCATTTAATTATATAGCGCTCCTTACTCCAGCAGAGCAGAATAGCGCTAGTCCATATCGGACTAATTTACATATTAGCACAGCGCGCTGCAACGCTGAGCTTCACCTGAAGTGCCTCGCTATTACGATTGTGTCTCCCTGTGCCCTCATAGTAACTTTTAGCGTGGGATTGCAATTGTGTGCCCCGACTGCCATCTTGTTTACTACCTTGTTGTTGTTAGTCTCCCCCCTCCCCGGATATCCACCCCGCCTCCCAGCTGCTCCGCCCTCGCCCCTCCCCCCAACTCCTTTATACGACTGATGTACTTCCGCGCAGCGTTCACGCGCAGCGACCGCGCCCCATTCGCGCCGAAGGTGCGCCAAAGGTAAGCCCGTCTACGCCCGTCTGCGCCTGGACCGCGCCCAGCGCCAGAGCCCCTGGTCCTCGTAATGCCCACCCCTCCCGCATTACTTACGATGCCACCACCCTCCTAGCCCTTAACCCTGGCCGCTCCCCCATCTGCGTCCAAGCCGCTCCTGGACACACCCATGGACCCTTTTCCTGCTACTCCTGCAAGTTCAATGGCACCAAGAACAACTCCTCATCTACGAACACACAACAGATATCCGATCCCAACCACCTACAATGTGTTCTGCTCAACACCCGCTCGGTCCACAGACACGCCATCGACCTCTGGAATCTACTCGACACCATCTCTCCGGACGTCGCCTTCCTAACAGAAACATGGATGAATGCCTCTTCAGCCCCAGACATCACCATTGCCCTCCCGGAAGGCTATAAGATCATTCGCAAGGACCGTACCGGCCACACAGGAGGAGGCATCGCTATCATCCATAAGAATTCCATCCGCATCTCAACCAGCTCAGACGTCAATCTCGCCAACTCTGAACACCTTCACTTCCAGATCCACATCGACCCCAAGACCACACTCAGAGGCACCCTCCTTTACAGGCCACCAGGACCCCGCGCACAATTTAGTGAAGACATCACGGACTTCATCACTCCACACGCGCTCCCCTCCGAGGACTACATCCTTTTGGGAGACCTCAACTTTCACCTTGAAAAGAACAACGACCGCAACACCACCACCCTTTTGGACAACCTCGCAAACCTCGGACTCAAACAACTTGTCACTACCCCCACCCACATCGCAGGTCACACACTCGACCCTATCTTCACCTCCAGCAAACATGTTTCCTTCAGCCACACCACAGCTCTCCTTTGGACTGACCACAGCTGCGTTCACTTCACCTACAACAAGCCCACATCCAACAACCACCCTCAACCCACTCTGCAAAGAAACTGGAACAAAATCACCATCGACCAGATCTCCTCATCGCTTCTTCAAAAGCCCCCCGCCCACTCCTCAAACCCAGACCAAGCAGCCACCAACCTCACCCAATGGTTATCCAACAGCGCCGACATCCTAGCACCACTGAAAAAACGACAAATCAAACTAGGCAGCAAGAAAGCCTCCTGGTTCAACGATGATCTTAAGAAATCCAAGAAACTCTGTCGCTCCCTCGAGAAGGCCTGGAAAAAAGACCCAACCACCAGCACCAAGGACGCCTTCAAAAACGCCACCCGCATACACCACCAACTAATCCGAAATGCCAAGAAAGCATCCTTCAAGGACCGTCTAGATAACAACGCCCACAACAGCAAGGAATTATTCAACGTCGTCAAGGAATTTACCAACCCCTCAGCCAACTCCAACGACATCACCCCCTCTCACGCCCTCTGCGACTCCCTAGCCTCATTCTTCCACAACAAAATTGCAGACATCCACAACAGCTTCGACAACCAACCCGAAGACCAACCCACCCAATCCCCTGCAGGACCCCCACCCCCCCTGAACATCCTCAATGACTGGAAGCCAATCTCCACTGAGGACACCATCCGTCTGATGAACTCTATCCACTCAGGATCCCCCACAGACCCTTGCCCTCACCACATCTTTAACAAAGCAGACTCCATTATTGCACCGCACCTCCGAGACGTCATCAACTGCTCCCTCAACTCCGCAACCTTCCCGGAAAGCTGGAAACATGCCGAACTCAGCGCCCTCCTGAAGAAACCCACAGCTGACCCCACCGAACTTAAAAACTATCGCCCTATCTCACTCCTTCCATTCCCGGCCAAAGTCATCGAGAAAGCTGTCAACAACCAGCTCGCCGCATTCCTCGAAACCAACAAATCCCTCGACTCCTCACAGTCCGGCTTCCGAGCCAAGCACAGCACCGAAACCGCCCTCATCGCAGCTACAGACGACATTCGAACTCTACTGGACAATGGAGACACAGTCGCCCTCATCCTCCTCGACCTCTCTGCAGCCTTCGACACAGTCTGCCATAGCACCCTTCTACAGCGCCTCAAAAACATCGGAATCCAAGGAAAAGCACTGGAATGGATCACCTCGTTCCTCTCCGGAAGAACCCAGAGAGTCCGCCTTCCACCATTCAAGTCAGAGGCCACTGAAGTCATCTGCAGCATACCTCAAGGATCCTCACTCAGTCCCACCCTCTTCAACGTTTACATGAGCCCCCTCGCAGCCATCGCACGCCAACATAACCTCAACATCATCTCCTACGCCGACGACACTCAACTGATCCTATCACTCACCAGAGACCCTAACACGGCCAAAACCAACCTACACGAAGGAATGAAAGAAGTAGCTGAATGGATGAAGCACAGCCGTCTGAAACTGAACTCAGACAAAACAGAAGTCCTCATCTTAGGTACCTCCCCCTCCGCCTGGGACGACTCTTGGTGGCCAGAGGCCCTTGGAAAAGCACCCATCCCGACGGACCACGCACGGAACCTGGGCGTCATCCTGGATTCCTCACTCTCGATGAACAGACAAGTCAACGCCGTTTCTTCATCTTGCTTCAACATTCTTCGCATGCTCAAAAAAACATTTCGCTGGATCCCTACCGAAACTAGAAAAACAGTCACCCACGCTCTGGTCACGAGCCGAATGGACTACGGAAACACCCTCTACGCCGGCACCACCGCAAAACTCCAGAAAAAACTACAACGCATCCAGAACGCCTCAGCCAGGCTCATATTAGACATCCCGCGTAAAGAACACATCTCTGATCACCTGAAAAACCTCCACTGGCTCCCCGTCAATAAGAGGATCACTTTCCGGCTCCTAACCCACGCACACAAAGCACTCTACGAAATCGGACCCGAATGCCTCAACACACGACTATCCTTCTACACCCCCTCCCGCCAGCTACGATCCTCCACCAAGCCCTTGCCACTGTACCTCGCATCAACAAAACCACCATGGGAGGTAGATCCTTCTCCTACCTAGCAGCTAAAACTTGGAACTCACTTCCCACTCACCTTCGCCTTACTCAGAACCACCTAGCATTCAGAAAGCAACTCAAAACGTGGATATTCAACAAGTAACTCCCCACCCTTCTACAAGCGCCTTGAGACCCTCTGGGTATGTAGCGCGCTATATAAATCTTTTGACTTGACTTGACTTGATTCAAGTGGCCCATGTCCGGTGGCACGAGGAGAGCGCTGGGCAGCCTCAGTAAGGCAGACAGCAGTATGGTCTTCCGGCACCACCTAGGAGGCAAAGTGACTTCATACCACTTAATAGCAATGCTACGTAAGGGCTCATTCCAGCTTGGAGTGCAGGCAACAGAATACGGCATGTATTCTTTTTGAATTGGGTCAGCATCAGAAGCTGGAAATAGGGGTTGGGCGTGCAAGGCTATCAGGCAGCTGGTCACTGGAACGCTATAGGCGCTACGTGAGGAAGCTGGGGGAAGAGGGAAGCACGTCAGATGCTGCTCTGTGAGTTGCTTTTTGCTTGCTTGTTTCCTTCTAGGTGCAGTAACAGGCCCAGCGGCCGAGGAATTGAATATCTGGGTAGCTGCAGGGCTCAAATAATCCACTCGCAATGGCGAGTGAGATTTTATCATGTTGAGCTATTTTTAGCACTTACTCACCTGTGCTGGCCAGCAATTAAGATGCCTTTACATATTTTTTTTATCTTGGCACATTAGTCATCTGTTCAAGGACAGAGGTGAAATGTCAGTTTACCTTCTTACTAGTTGTTACTAATCTGTTCCTAGAAAAATAGTGTTTACTTTTCTCTCTCTTATTACAATTAATGATTTTTTTCAAGTGAACTATCTGACCATAATAGTGAAACAAAAGGCTCTAAAAAAAATTCTCTTACACAACATTTAAACGGCTTGTAAATGAATAGTACAAGTATTTTAAAATATATCAGGAATTATGAAAGAGAATAGTTTTGTAATTCAGAAGTGTGATGCAAACAAAGATTTAAATATGAGCAAAAAAAAATAAATCAGAACACTTTACTTAGTGGTGTGCGAATAACAAATATTTGCAGGAAATTTGCTTCCAAACATTGTACACTATAGTTTTAAAACCACATGTCAGTAACAAATTCTGGGGCCATTTCAATGTAAAATCTGCTAATTTCAAATGACAGTGTGCTGCTACTTTATGCTTTCGTTATGTATTTATTAAAAGTGATAGTTTTAAAACATGATTTGAGAAACATTCCCGCCCTTGCCCCGACGACAATGCAGTTAATGAACTAGGAGGCAAGTCAACGGTCATGTTTATCCTATATGTGGATAGATTTGCATTATATATGGAACTAATGTTTAGTCTAGTCAATCAAACAAAAAAGTATTCTGTACAGCAGACATGCTAAACTCGCATATTTGAAGGTGCTCTCCTATGTGATAAAGAAGAAAATTAAAAACTTGCCCAGGATCACATAATTTGAATCCAGTTTATGGGTCAAGAGCATTGTAATTTGGTTCGAGTAGATTTAAATCACTAGACCTGCAGGCCTAGCAACATGTTTAGGATTTTTCGAGGCTTGGGTGTTGGGCCACTCCTTCATGAAGTAGGCGGCTATACAAGCGGACCAGATGGCTGTGGTGTTCTAATCTGGGTTTCAATGATCACCTTTTTTGGGGTACTTGGCGGGGAAAGGGGAATGATTTGGAGGGACTGCCTTTTTTGGGGTACTTGGCAGGGAAAGGGGAATGCTTTGGAGGGACCTTTTATGCACATTAAATGGCATGATGGTTGGGGCAAGCAGCCCAGATGTGTTGCTTTTTGACCTTGGGGAAGATGTCTTGGTCAGAGAGACATGGGTCATGTTGTTGAGGACTGTGAAACGAGACTTAGTCAGAGAGAAAAGAGCATGGGCAGGGGTTTTTGTACTATGGACTGAGTTTGTGCGAGGCGATTTGGAGAGGGTCCAGCTGCAATAAACAGGGCATGGAGGAAAATCAATAGGGAGATGGCACGCTTTTACAGGGAAATTGGTTTTGGTCGAATTTGTCATTCGGACATTAAATTTGAGACCACAGAGTTTTTTAGGGTCCATGGGGTACATCTGTCTCGGATGGGAATAGATTTGTATCTGCTGGAGGTCAGAGATTTTTTGGCCAAGGCTTTGTACGTTAGGCAGTAAGTGCTTAGACCACTCAGGAAAGGTAGAGACGGGGGTCAGAAAAGGTGGGTAGTTTCTCAACCCCCTTGTCTGGGAGACGGGGGCATGAAAAGTTTGACAGGAATTGGCAGAAGTTGGTTGTCGTTGCCATTTGGGGAACCATGTGCAACGGGAGGGTAGGCCGTTAGTTCAAGGTTCAGCTTAGGACATTTGGTTACTTACAGGTTCATACAAATACTCATAGGATGTAGGGGGAATAGAAATTTGGAAGTGTTGAAATGCAACACAGCTAAATGAGTTGGCTGCAGGGTGGGTATGCTCTGGTGGGGTTGGAATAGGGGCTAGTTCACTGGATATACAGCTAGCTTTTCGTTTTGTACGGCTGCTTGCCAGGAAAATTTTTTAATGTGCAACTGTTTCAATAAAACGATCTTTTTCACAGACAAAAATTGGTCAGTTTTTGTACTGCACCCCTCCCTCCCAAGTGAAGGATGGCGGTGGACACTGAACATAGCTCCCATGTACACTCTCAACTGTTGAGAGGGAAACCAGTGAAGGCAAGTAAACAGTGAGAGTTAATTACAAAGCACCATATCAATGTGGAAGAGGTGTGGCGTAGCAGCCAGGGTGCCCGACCCTTGACCATGGGGTTCACGGTTCGGCAGGAGGGTAGCTCAGCACCATGTGACTCTGGGCAATAGCTCGCTTAATCTTCCCGACCGCCCCCAGTACCTTGACATATTGAGCCTGTTAGGTGTCTGCGTAAGTCAAAGGCCATCGGATTTCACCTACAGAGCATTTCTCAAAAACATTACTAAGAAGACCCTACTCAACCTCCTATTCTTGAATGGGGATTTAAGGTCAAGTACAAAAACATTTAATTGCAGAGTAGCCTAGTGCTTGATCTTTTCGTTCTCCCTATTCAGTCTCTGCATGGAACCACCAGTCTCAAGGCTACAGTAAATTAAAACATTTTTTTAAAAGATGGCAATTTAACAATACAAAGAGAATACCAAACTTTACTTTAAAATGTCTAATTCCTCAGACATATTGACTTGAAAAATCTGCTTGGAACAACTTAGAAATTGGATGTCCTTGTTCTACTTGAAACTAAATTCGACAAAAGAATATTCTTCTATCTACACTCCAAGACTCTCCTTCGGCAGTACACAACAGCATGAATCACTCTCACAGCCAGGTATCTCACCTTTTGGGTTTCTATTTTCCAAATTATTATCTATGGTCCCTCTTATTTTTAAATAGACCAATCTCTCCTCTTCCCAACTCGAGCTACAGGGGAAGCTTAAGCAATCCCATTTCACCCACAGATGTCAAAACGGTTACATAAGCACTGGTGCTTACCCGCCAAATGCGGACATTACAACACTGTTGACTCTCAGAAATAAGACTGAGCCACAACCTACTTTACTTTTCGAAAAAAATATCAAACTCTTCTTTTTCTGCCCACATGCTCAGCTCTATTTTTCGTCTTCAAGTTCCCTTCATTCTTGCATGGGTTTTCCTGTTACAGGTGAATTATTCTGTGACCTGTGTGGCTAGGTTCGAACTGTACAAAATATACACCTAGGGATGGAACACAGTCGCTTGAACTGCTCCTCCATCACCGTTTCCCCCCCAATTTTTTATAAGTGCTTGACTGCTGCTATTTACTCAGATTTTTTAAAGAGTGCTTTCACACATGCTTCAATTAATTTGCTTTAAAACCAAAAGTGGCCTTTGCCATCTTGGATAATGTAAATAAAAAATAAAATGGCAGATGTACCTAGTCATGTTCATATGCATGCCTCGTGATGCATGCGCATGTCTCATGATACACATTCATGTATGGGCGCTTAGAAGTCATTCTGCTCTTTTTCCTTGATAGTGCTGTGCAGCATCGGTAAAATGCATCAGTTTAGTGGATGCCACAGAGCATCACCAAAAAGAAGTGTTGGAAAAGCCAATATGTAGCAAGACGAAAGCAATTGGCTTTACATAAGCTTGCTTAAAGCATCAGGTACAAGAAATTGCCCAGTGAACAAGACACAGCGTTCTAGAAGATATTCATTTCATACCAAGGAGCGTGCTGTTGCCAGAAACCTCCCTACTCCGTTTCTCAAACGTCATAAAAAATATTTACATTCAAATAATACTGATCACTTATTTTTTTTAAGACAACCCATCTGAGAAGGTGGGCCAGCCAGCAGATTTAGACTGGGCAAGCTTGCAAAATACCCGCTAGTGCCGGGAATGCCAGCATATTAAGTTGTTATTCCTGGAGAGGTCATTCATTAGGTTTTGTAGAGTTCACATAGAACTAATAAGGTAGCTCTGGAGTTCCACCTAAACAAATCCACCAAAAGTAGTTTGCATGTGGTGTTGTCATTGTGAAACAATGTTGGCATAGTTTATTGGTCAAAGCAAGTACAACTATTATCTATTATGAAGAAGAGAGAGTATTTCAGGTTCCTAATCATGAATATTTGTAGAAATGGAGCCTGAATGCGAATTCTTAAAGCTATTTTATTCTGGTGCAATGTTGAAAATTGCTATGAAATACCATAAAATGATTCAACAAAAGGCCTCCTCATCCGTAGGAAATTACCACAGAACTCCCATCTCTTCAAGTCTTTTGCCTCATCACCTCTGTAACATGGGTAAAAGCTCTATCATTTGCTAGGAGTTTTCCACCTCAGCAACACAGCCAATCAAATTATACTTTAACTGCCACACTACACCAAGATTACGCCTGCTTCAACATCAGGAACACATCTTGGCTCCTGACCATAGAGTTGACCACAATTTGCCTCCTAAAACCTCCTAAAATCATATGAAAAGCATTAAAGCCATATTATGAGCAAAGATACTTTGGAATTGGATAATCTTGAGTGTTTGTGTTAAGTGAGTGCTAGTATGTGCAAGGTAGCACAGAAGCATGTTGTTAGTGTATAGATGTGAAAGCTAGCCCAGCATGGGAGTAGAGCAATGAAACCGTGGATTTGAAGAAGGCGGTTGAGGAGGATGCTGATGGATGGGAGTTGGCTTTGCTTTTGTTTCAGAACTGCTAATATCAATAATAAAGAATAGATCTTACTTAGAACAACCTATCGTGCACACCGTGTGATCTTTGGTGTCCAGCAGAAAGACTGAAACATAAAAGAAGCCTGAGGTCAAGCAATGTACAACCGTCCACAGAAGTCCGGGGGGGGGGGGGCATCAATGTAATTTGGCAAACACATCCATGCATCCACTGCTCCAAATGGTTGTAGCCAAGCAACATAATATAATGGATAACTAATCAATACATCAGTCTACTTCAAACCTGCCGGCCTGTATACAAGACTCACTTCTAAATACCGAGAAGAACAAATAAGCACACTATCAACAAGTCACTTTTAATATGGTCAGTGAAAATTACTAGAACTGTGAAGTACGCTCACATTCTAAAATCATTTCTGCCACATACAAAAGGTGGGAATGCACTATATACATGCACTTAACATACCATAATATTATTTATGTATGGAAAATCCCTTTGTTAGATCTATCAGTCTTTCAGTGGTGTTGGAAACTGTAAAGGGAAACCCTACTAACGTTGAGTCAATCCTGATTACAAAGGAAGCAAAATGGATTTTCAGAGAGAGCAGTGACAAGCAGGGCCTGAATGAGATTATAGAGTGGAACAAGGTTAAATAGTGCAACAAGGTTAAATAACTGGTTATCCACCTACAATGCTCCACCACCCGATTTGGCTCCCTATAGCCAGTATGGGTAACAGTACTGTAAAACGATTGCCCTGGAGTTGTACAATCTGCCGCCATCATCGGACATTAGCAATGCACCTGCGCTTCATTCTTAGTGCTTTGCCCCTATCGAATGTCAAGTGCATAATTAAATTTTGTTATGTCTTCAGGCTATCTAGACACAATCTCGCAATGCCCTCACCGTACTGTAAAATGATTGCCCTGGAGTTGTACAATCTGCCACCACCATCGGATATTAGCAATACATCTGCGCTTCATTCTTAGTGCTTTGTCCCTATCGAATGTCAAGTGCATAATTAAATTTTGTTATGTCTTCAGGCTATCTAGAGACAATCTCGCAATGCCCTCACCACTCTGCAATGGCGCCCACATTAGCTAGGTATTTCCTTTCACTCTTAAGAGCATTTATACAGTTCATAGGAATCGATATATGAGGCCTGAATACTGATAAATATATGAGGTGGGCTATGTTGCAATATTTTCACCTCCATGTAATGGTGCCCACATTAGTTATGGATTTCCCTTCTCTCTTATGAGTATGTACACAGTCCAGAGTAATCGATGTATGAGAGCTGAAACATCGATATATATGAGGAGGGTTAAGTGTTTTTCCCTTTCCTCTATCCAGTTTTTCTCATGAAGGCTGCTCGATAACTTCTATTCACTTTAATCTACCCAATTCCGGTTGATTTAGCCATTCTGTAAGGGCGCCCGTGTTCGCCGAGTGAAGCATTGCACCCTGAGTAGCCCGCATCACGTGACGGGGGGACCCGCCGTTCACGTGATTGTGGTGCGCGACGCGGGACTACCTTGCTGGGAAGTTTAAATTGTGCACTCCGGCTCCCGCCTGGTGTTCCTGGGATGATACGACGCCCTGGTTCCTCTTTTGTTGGGTAAGGAGACGGGTCTGGGTCACTGGCCCGCTGCTGCCAGCTCGATCTTTTTACAAAACGCCCACTTTGCTCCTATGTCCGGTAAGGAGAGGGTTCTGGGTCACGGACGCTGCTGCCAGCCTGAGTCATGCATACTGTTTTCATGCACTGAGTAGGTTACTTAAGATCGGCAGCTGGAGTTATGCATATTGGTTTCATGCACCAAGGGGGTTATTTAAGATCGGCATGAATTTTTTGCCGTATTTGACATAGACTCTTTTCCAGGTTGGCATGATACCAGGAACACGCTGATAGCTAGCACAGGTTATGAATGCATAGTCTATGTATCATGTATGATTGGGCCAGTAGCAGCAATGAGGTTGTCATGCATAGATAATATGGGGCCATAAAACACAAAAAATATGTATGATATGTGAATATCCCCATTGTTTACTCGATACAAACTACCAAAAAATTGTTTTGAATAAAATATAGGTAGTTGGTCATTTTTGACACAGTTACCATTGAAATCCACCAATTAGTCATACAACTTGTACGGACATGGCAAGATAGAGAGGTTTTCCATCATTCTCTGTTGATGCTCTTGCTGGGGTATATATATACATGCATTGGGGTGATGCAATGGTTCTAATTGGTTGGCATCCCATGCACAAAATGGCATTTCTGAGAGCTGGCAAACTCATACGTTTGATATTAACTAGTTATAAATACCCTACAGGTTGATGTAACAACCGACTGTTCGGCGGAGTACCCTGTGTTCAGCTGGTACGAGGGAGCATAGCTGAATGAGGGTAAATCAATTTGGAAACATAAACTAACATGGAAAAATTCATTTGCTATGATAAGTATGAACATTTGGGTGGTCTAAACTATGAACTGGTCGTGATTTTAGTTTTTTATGTTTTTTTCAACTCGGCAGCTTCCTGTTTAAAAGATGTTGGAAGGGGGTGCAGTAACAGAGTATTGACCCTGATGAATCTGCCATAAGGTTTCTGGGCAGTGAAACATGTTGGTCACAGGTAGTGGTATGCAACTTTAAGCTACCCTCCTTTTTATTTCAACTTCACACACCCGATTCATGAATAAAAGTTGTTTAAGTGGTGCGGTTGTTGATTTTACCCTTCACTCTGTTTTGTTTGTTCAAGGAATCACGCTCTAAATCTCCTTGATATGCACTCTCTCTCTTTTCTTTTCACTTATTCACCAAAATTCTGGAATAGGAACGGCTGCCTATGATGAGAAAGGGGCCAAGTTTCTGGTAAACATCTGACCAGATTGCCCCGAGGGTGTTCGCCCGTGAGGTGCCTTCCTCTCCGCCACACATTTTTTCACTTATTATTTTGGTACATGTGTGGGTCTGTGTATGGTCCTAAACAGGGCTGACATTTTTGGTTGCGCCGAGTTGATAAATTACGAACCCCCCACAATCATTGATAACGACAGACTAAAATGTCTGTTTTAGGACGGTAAGGCATTAGAGACGACAAACACCTTAATATAGAAATAATATCGGGTGTTTTTCCTAAATTTTACTTTTGAGAATTTGGGCTTATCAAAGTCGCATGCCTGCTAGATAATTACTAACATGAGTCCCGGGTTTTGGGAATTTTTTTGATTGTATGTTTCAGTGATTGGGCCCTGTCAATGGAAGATACTGACAAATACCAAGAGTGCAGAATAAACAAGGTGATTTAACTTCACATTGAAAGTAGTAAGACATCCCATCACAATGCTGACAAAAGTTTGAGAATGCCACTTGCACACATTTCTCACCACATTAAGGATCAAAGACAACAGTGATGTCATTACACCAATTGAATTGCCAAAGGCGGGTGAAATAGCATGTTTAGCATAATGGAAAATTACTTAAAAATATTATACTTCAACAACTAATTATGATCTCTGTTTCTTGCACTGTGTGAGGCGCATCTCCTAAATGCAAAGGGTGTGGAATGAGCAAACAGATCACAATTTACTCAAGTTACTTAGATGTTTACATTCTACTTAGAGGCCTGGGGTTCTAACACCTACTCGGGCACCTGACCAAAGATAGTGCAATTCGGGAAAATCACTATGTCCAGATGCTTCAAATTAAAATTGGTTTATAATATTAGACTGCTGCAATACAACGTCAACAGAACACAATGATCAGAGTGCACCTTCAATTTTCCCTTAAGGGGCTCGCGTAACAACTAGAACCATTTGCAATAATCATCGATTTGATATTTTTTTAACCCCTTGTGTGCTCGTGACGGAACCGTTCTGTCACGAGCCTCGGGTGGGCTGTGCTGGTGACAGAACGGTTCCGTCACGGCCCGCTCGCCGCGCCTGCGTTCTATTAGGCGGGCGGGGCCGTGACGGAACCGTTCCGTCACAAGCACAGCCCACCCGAGGCTCGTGACGGAGCGGTTCCGTCACGAGCACGGGAGCGCCGCGCCGCCCCCCTCCCCCTTAGCACTGCGGCGGAATAGCCGCCGCAATGAAGGGGTTAATAGCGGTCTCTCTTTGGCTGAAACTCTGGTGCAAAGTGACGGCTTTGAACTGACATGAGATTTTATTCAAAATATCAGGAGCTAAAATGTCAGTGGAGCGATAGCTGCCTTGTACAAATGATGAAAGGGAACACTTACTGTATTTCTCTTCAGTGTTTAATTTTTTGTGTGTGTTTTTTACTCACTGTAACATTGAATGCCATTGGCATTAGTCATTCGCCATTTTTTTTCCAAAAGTATGTCATATAAAACAGTAGGATTTTCACTTACGAATCTATTTGGCCTACTAACTGCTCCTGAATGCCGTGGTTATCGGGTTTTACGAGCACAGCAGGGATTTGTGTACATCTACTGCCCTCTATTTACTCTTTACAGTAAACATCCGCAGACCTCAGCCAGCTCCTCTTCGATGGCCGTTATTTGTGCATCATTTTAACCTCTGAGGGTAAGCAAAAGATATAGTTAACATGCTTTTATAGGGGGCCCCAGATACATTTTTGGAGAGAAAAGTCTCCAAACTGGCACAGTGCAGGCCACTACAAATGCAGACTTATCATTGTATCATGTAAATGTAATATTAATAACTACATATTTCACTCCAACTACAGCCACCTGAGTAGCTAGGTGCTCAGAGCCCAGACAGCACAATCTCTAGAGAGCGAGACAGTCCTGGGAAAATTATAGGATAACTGACACAGCCCAGGCCATTTCGAGGAGTTATAGTGCAACATCTCAAATGTTTAATATGCAAGATGCGGGGCCCTATTTAGATCTCGGTGGATGGAATACTCTAACACAAACGTAACAGTCCACCGTATTATGATCTCATTAGGATATAAAGGGATCGTAATACAGTGTTGGGATATCAGTCACGCCTGTGACAGAGTATTGCCCTCCGCCAAGGTCCTGGCTGAGTGAGTATGTCCTTTACCATTGATGTCCTCGGTTGACCAACGCCACTGCACTATAAAGATATGGAATAGCAGTCAAGTGACCACAGGAGACCATTTAGTTATCCATTTGGAGGTAAACGATAATACCTACTTATGGATACCAGTCAGTGTATACACTGATATCTAAAGCACGCCAAGGAGAACATTTACATAAAGGCAGCCCAATGTCGAATCATAATTAAGAAGAATCAAGGCAATCTGTGAAAAGCTATTTTTAGCACTCACCATTTGGCATTCATTTTGCCATTTTTAATACCCTCTATAGGTTAGACCGAATGGGATGCTTTAGCTTCTGTTACATTTGGAGGATCATAAGCATTTCAGCTAAGAACATTTTACAAAAGACTTTTCAGTTGTAAAAGTTATGAAACTTGGTGAAAGAGGATTCTACCATACACAGTTAGGCTAAAAGGAAATCAACTTACAGTGTACAAATGACGTTAGGTCTAGAAAACTACATTTGTGGTGTCATGTAAATAAATAATGACTGAACTCTTTTGGCACCTGAAGGACTCCGTAGACCTGTGATGTAGGTGTTGGAGGGTAATGAAGTGAATGCAGGTTTAGAACGTTGAGTTCTGCTTACACGCTGAAGTACACAGACATGTATAAGTACTCCTTGTGTGTGTTCTAGTCATTGGCGAGTGCCTGGGCTGGGTAGAATATGAAACACAACAAGGGCACCCAATCGAGTCAGCACAGGGCCTCGGGGAACATATGAGTGAAAGCAACAGTGGTCCTGTGCAAGGAGGAATGTAGTCAAGGGATAAATATAGACACAATGGAAACTATATTGTAAATTGACTTGCCCAGCCGGGCAGAGGTCTAATACTTAATTTATAACACAATTTTTAGAAAAATACCTTCAACAATTTCTTGGAGGTGGGCACAAGCCTGTGCCCAAACATTTACAAATTGTCATGGTTAGCAGAGTGGATAGAGAGTAGAGAAAGGTTTTTAGGCAAAAGCTATTATTTTCTGTGCATATAGCGATAACAGAATTCACATTCACACCATTACTTGAGATATAGTAATAAATACACAACAAAGTATATGATGTAGTAATTGTCGATGGCGTTTCGATCCCATTACAAGGTTACAGGGATCATCATCAGGACTGAATAAAGCCTAATTATTCCTAGCCATGATAGCCTAAAGGAAAAGGGGAGAAAAATAAGGAAGTTTGTCCAAGAGAGGACACATTTTAGTGATCGCTACAAGCTTACATTAGTAAATGAACTTAATATAAGACATGAGTGACATTCAGTGTCGCCTTACGGGCCTATGTCAAGGAATTGTGCACAAGGAGTGAAGTGACGTTTAAAAATTAGGGGGTTTTAAGAGTTTAAAAACTACCATGGGGACAAAAAACATTTGTTTATGGCAGCAGCATTCATGCAGTCCCCGCGCTTTCCATGCGGATGTTAATGTACCAAATACAGTCAATGATGAACTTCATAATGCCATGTGCCCTGTGGGCGTGCAAAACATATGGTAATTTTAAGAAATTGCGGCGATTGTGAATAGCCCCGTTCACGGTACTACATTGGTGGTAAAAGGGTCGTGATGCGACGTGCGTTACTTGGCTGGCGGTGAAAAGTGAGGGGTGATGAGCACGGCGCGTCAAGGAAATGGAGAGTGCCTACAGAACCCGTGAGCTGGGTAGGACACCATAACTGGCGACGAGTAGGGTATAAGTAACCTGTAGATCGACAGGGCTCTCCCAGAGAGTTTGCAGTGGTCCAGCAAACTGCTGGTGCATGCATGTGTGCTGCAGTCGAAGTGTAAAATCGACACTGGCACTTGTGAAGTCTTAGCACAACACCAGCCTGTGTAAAGCTTTTGCGAAAAAATAAAGCATTATTGAAAGTCTATATATGGGTAACCGAAATAGAATGAAAAGGCCCCAAATAGATGTACCATGCTACTACGCAAATTAATGACTTATGATATGCAGAGTGATAATGCTAAAGGCTGATGCAACTAGGTCTTGAAAAGCAGCGTATTGTGACAATCCAGCTCAAGTTAAATTGTCACCTGATGTGCTATGAAGCAGAGATCAACCATGTTGCTACGAAGAGACATTTAAGTGCAAAGCCAATTGAATATCATAACGTTATCTGCGGATCAAATCTTTAGAATACGAAAAGACTTGTCTGCTTACCGAAACAACCAAAGAGAATCATTATACAAGGGTTGTGGGTGTGGAGCTGTCCATAAACGAAGTAACCCACAACTAAATGCTACCGAGTGGGAGCTCGTAAGAACATCTACAGATCTCCAGAAAAATAAAGAGCTTCAATGGACCGCAAGGACAAGCCCAAAGCTCCTCCGACTATCATGGTTGATCTTGAAGCAAGCATGTCACGAGGCTCTAAAGATGGTTTGCAAGAGCAAGTACATTAAGAAGCATTAGAGAGACCACTGTTGTCCACCAAGAGTTAAGCTGCTGCTGGTTTCTTAAAACCACCATCATCATTTGATATTGCCAAAAAACACAGTACGTATTTTAAAAGATGGGAAACCCTACAATTCTCAGAGAACCTGGGGTAATAAACCATATTGTAGAAAAACAGCTGTTCACTTGGGCAATTAGTCAAATAAGAAAGGGACAACAAGGACTCAGTTAATCTTAAGACCAGAAAGTTATTAGTCCACCAGAAGAAACATAGAGCAGGCAGATGAACAATGTCGCATTACAATTCATTTATTCATTACACAGTATTGAAGCATTTCAAAATTTTCTTTTGGTAGTGTAACGCAAGATCCAGTGCTCACAGTTGAGTGAAAGAACGTGCAGTGATAAGTGAGTGACAAAGGAAATACGCCATCTAAAAACATCAAAAAGCTTGACCCATTTAATTATTTTTATATAGTAAAATCTGAGTAGATATAGGTGTACAGTTGACGCTGTTTCGACCTCTATAGATGTGAGGTCATCATCAGGTTTGAGCACCTAATATCTAGGGGGTGATTAAGGTATAAATCCTTTACAAGGGAAATTTCCGATTAGAAGAACGCAGTGTCAAAAGCAGTCAGTTAGCCCTGCACATTAGAAATATATGTGTGGGGCGAAGTTGCCAGCCCTTGATTTAGTTCTGTGTGTCATTTCCTTATAAGACAGATGCAACTCTAGTGTAATGACTGTTACACTTCCTTAATTCGTGTGGGTCTCCGCCGATCACATATTTTAACTCCCCGGAGGGCTGGCACCTTCCTTGCACCCATATATTTCTAATGCGTGCAGTGTTGAGTACACATGGAAACAGTCCAGCTGCTATTGTTATTGCGGGGTTAGTTAAATACAAATAATCATAAGGCTGGGCAGCAGATGTGGGAAAGAAAAAGTAGAACATTTTACAGGATATCATAATCACCCAACAGGTAAATATTACGATCCACATAGGTTTGTCCAGCAACAGTCAAATCCACCCTCATCTCTAACATCTCCCTCTCCCTCCATACAACCCCAAGCCACTCAAAGTCATGGATGTACACAATTTTGTATATTAAAGAGATTTGAATGGGAAGGCCAAACTCTGGTGGTCGTCTGCATTTGAGTGATTGTACAGATGGGTCTGCACATCAAAGATGTTTCTGCCGAGTCTCTCAGGCAGCAGATGAGCACCAAAGGCAAATGAAAACGTGTAAATAAGCACTGAGCAAGGCAAGTAAGCCTTTACCACCTCAAACTGTTCGGAAAACAGTGAAGAGATATTAGATGGGGGCTTTTGTGATCTGGAGATGTAGAGGTACAAATACAATGAATTACTGTATTCCCTTCTTAAAGGATTAATGTGAATTAAAGAAAGCATTTTATTTAAAAGCAAAATGAAAGAAAAGAAAACAAACTGCTCATTGCTTTCGTTTCCATAACATTTTCTTACAATGTTAAATACATACTGTATAAGCTAATATTTTGACAAAAGAATCAATTAATATTTTTACTTTCTGTAAATATGAATTCACTACCACCACCAACATGGGGATGTTGACTAATGGGCGAATGTGATTACATCCAACAGGGGCAGCCCTGTAACCCAAACCTGGGGCTTATAAACAATATAAATGCTACTGTGGTTCAGATTCTTAGTTAAATGAAAACATTTGTGCCTCGAATTGATTCATATCAATGCTCCAAAAAATTTATGAAACAGTGCCCTTCAAAAATTTGTCAATTTTTTTTCTTTAGTAAGAGATATGTTTATACAAATATACAATACAAAAAGTGCTCCTAAATTTACACAAACATATGTCAATATCAAAGACAAACCTTAGTTTAAACAATAATAATGGTGGCAAAAAAAGGAAAGAATTGTATACAATGACCAGTTTGTAGAATCACAAAAACAAAGAACACTCAATGCTTCCTCTGATTTTTTTTGCCAGAGAAAGCGTTGACAGCGTTTCGACCATAGTCCTTTAGCAGGTCACCATCAGGACAAAAACAAATAAGGAGCAACTGTCAATCTTTCAAACTGGAAAAGGGAGGAATAAATACGGGTACTGAAATCTATTTTCTGGTTGTAATAAATACGTTATATGTTTTGTATTGTTGTATATTTGTATAAAAAGACCTCTTACTAAAGAAAAAATATTTTTTTGACAAATTTCTGAAGGGTACTGTTACATCAATTTGGGGGGGGGGGGTTATTGATCTGAATCATTTAAAGTCACAAATGTTTTCATTTAACCAAGAATCTGAACCACTGTAGCATTTATATTATAAAGGTAGGCTGTGGCAGGGTGACTGGGCATCAGAGAAAGAGGCAAATAAGGCACAGGTAACCAATGTACAGCCAGGACCAGCTGCAGGAGTGTGTGCGACATGGTGATGAATGTGTGAAATTAAAACAAGGAGGAGACAAATAGGTGCATGGACGTGTAGCACTAATAAGTGCATAGAACTAGGGGTCTGATGTATCAAAGGTTTATACCCATCCTGTGTCCGTGGGAAAATGTGTTGATACATAAGGGCCTAGCGGCTGAACTTGGGTCTGTGTAAAACGTGACAACCAATACAAAGTAAGTCAGCCAATGGGTATGCAAAGCAACCGATGAAAGCATCAGGTGAGACAAAATGATGCAAGTAGACCAATGGGAGCATGAGGGTGATTGACCATGGAGTGCCTTGGGTATGCTATTGTAATTTTGCTACCTCAACGTCAGTTAGTAGGCAGTGTGCCAGCTAGCAGAGCACGGGTTCATGGTTCAAAAATATGGGCTACCAGCTAGGGAGTGTACTCCGTTGGTCTAGAAGCACTTGCTTACCAACAATGGATTGTGTATTGTGTTACAACTGTCAGTGAGAGCCAATAATGGACTTTTGGGTAAGGTTGATTGTAAGGGGTTTATAGTAAAACCATTCTAATTTTTCGCATGACTGAAAAAGCATAAACATCAAAGCGGGTCAGAAACGGGTGTGATATTTAATAGACCCATTTAATACCACAAGCCCATGGTTAGGTATTTTTCCAACGAGGGTTATCACCTACGTTTTTTCAACATGAATACGAGGCATAACGTGTAAATTCCAGTTTGGACAAGGAACAGAATGTAACCCTATATATTGAGGGTCCCAGCCATCAATCCTTTACACTGTGAATGTACACGTTGGTACAAATGCCAAAAATGTAAACAAGAGATACATTTCAAACAATAAAAAAACTATGTTCACTTTCTATACACAAAAATAGTATGTCATACATATTTGCTTTGAATATACACACATAGGAGATATTTAGCAACGGAACTAATCCTTAAAAACTGCAAAGGACCTCAATTTACATTCCTAAAAAACATGACTGAGATGGACGTTAACAAAGATTAGCAATTGTTTATCGATCTAAACAAACTATGGTGAAGGCAAACATTTTGGTTTTAAGTTTATTGTGAAATTCATCTGTGTTCTCGTTACAAAGATGTTTTCTAAGTCAGACATTGATTTTTAAAGCAAAGAGGTCCACGTCATATGCCGTTGTTCTATAATTGACGTTTCCCATAACGAGACAGTGCTGCAATTAGAATAAATCCCAGTCTTTCAGGCGAGTCCCTCCTTTTACTTAATGATTCAAAAGTTAAACTAAGAAATCAAAAATTGAGAACTGACACAAATATTTATAAAGAACAGTATTATTTAAAACCGGAGGATGAATAAAGAACGAATTAAAGCATACCTCTATATCTTACTGGGAATGGAATAGTTTTATACATTCAATGATTACAGTTTAAGGTTGGCAGACTATTTATGGCCTGAAATCCAGGGGCTACAAAAGCATAATGTACTGCAGCAGAAGGTAAATGAGGCGATGAGTAGCCTGGTGATCCTCACTTGTTGTCTCGGTCTTCTAAACGTTGCAATACAATGCAAAAGTGGTATCTAACACACATCCCAGTAAACACAAAGGCTGCATAATTTTTTTTTTTTTTAACAAAAACGATTACTACGGCTAACAATAAGCCTTTGTTGGGGACATTATATTTTTCTCACCTTCTCTTTCCTATTATTTTCTGTTGCAAATCATTCATGATAACAACGCACTATTTCCTAGTGGCGAAACAAACCACAAAGTAATAAAGTAGCTAGCCATAACCGTCATCACTCTCTGAAACGAGCGATTTAGAGCTCCCTTATGATAGATGTAAACACGGTGTCGATGGATAAACGATAAAAATAAATTGTGTGTGCAACACCCAGTTAGTTCTCTCTTGAAGTAAAAGCTTGTCGAAAAGGGCTGAGAAACTCGCCAAGAGAGCAAACCAAATGCAGTCTTCCTTGTCAAATACCAAAATCACATTAAGCACGTAGGTGGATAATTTGCTCAGCCCTAAAGCCAGCTGCATCAGCCTAAACAAATCACATGGAAAAAAATGGTCCCTGCAAAGTCAACAGTTTGTAAAGAGCACGTAGGATCTGTATGGATTTTTTTTTTTTTAAAGACCGGTTGCATTAACACCAGGCTAAGCTTCCTTCTAGTTAGTTACATATTGCTATTATGAACGTTTTTCAAAGCAAAGAATAAAGCAGGGAAATGAAGTTACATACGTGTGAGGGACTTTGGAACAACTCAGAAATCTAAAGGTGATGGAGGCAGAAAAATAGCAGAGTTCTAAACCAAAGCAAGCTAGTTTTTGACTTGAATGCACTCGGACTTCCAATACATGCACAGTGTTGGGATAAACTACAGGCAGCAGGGGAAGTTCTTTGCCTTTTAGAACAAAACAATGTAGAAATAGCAAAGGTCCAAAGTACAACAACCATGGGCTTAAAACGCCGATAATAAGAGGTCTGAAAGGGAGATATGACGAAAAATAAATACCGCTGGTAAGAAAGATAATGAAGTAAACATGACCCTTTTTACCTTTCACACAATTTTTGTTTGTCTTTAAAGTAGACATCTACAGCGCCCAATGGCAGCTTCTGATATTTGAAATACATTTGCTTTAAGTCGTGACCTCTAAAAGGACATCATTTTCCAGCAGGTTCTGCACCAGGGTGGTTTATGGCAGAGGGCTTTAGTGATGCATCTAGTTGCAAGGCCTGTGTGGGTCTAGACCCAACCGAGGGCTTACATTCATCTTGGTCATCCATATTGTTGTCAACTTGATCACTCTGTCTGTCGTCCTTTTACTATCTCACCTAAATGCATCCTATACCCGATTCATGCAAACCTACACTTTTAGATACTGGACGTCTTACAGACTGTTGCCAGTTAAAAGAGATGCAAGGCTGGGGCTGCGAAAATAATTCTTACACTTTGTCCCCACTCCAGGGCTCAAGGACAACTAGTTCAATATCAAAATGGTGCAGCCAAAGTCATCACCCATTCCAACTGGATAGCTCATAATGTCTAGTTTCTTTCTACACATGCCTATTTTAGAGCTCCTAGTGCTGGTTTTACTGGAACCATCAACAGGAAACCCTACCCTACATCAATGATGGAAGCAGCCTTTGCTGCTCCAAAATGATTTAGAAAAGGGGGTGGTGATGAACAGAGTGTCTGAGTGAAACAGACCACTCTTACCCAGTCCAAAGATCAGGGCTTGATCCATCACCGTTATTTATCTCACTGCCCCATCCCAGCTCAGAACCTGGCTATATGCAAATCAGTCTGTCCCTGGCCCAGTGCATCATGGGAACAGGGCAGACTAAACTACCAAGCCAATTCTTCACCAGAAAGGAGACAAGCTACCGGGGACCGGTTTCTGGCATTTCAGCCTTCTTCGGCCCGGCTTGCTTGAATCCTGATGGAGCAGTGAGAAAGGGACTCATGTCTGAGCATACCCTGCCACACCAAAATGAGCTGATGAACCAAACCCATCGCCTCCTTTAAGTGCTTCACTTTGACAAATCCTCTGCAAATCCACTATCCAAACAGAACCGGATGGATTATCTAGGGGGTAGTAGCGCTGAATGAGCATATCGCAGTGGAAACACCTGATACAAGGGTAAGCACATCGTGTATACGAAATAACGCTCCAAATGTAGTGAAAAAACAGAGTCCTCGTTCAAATTTGCTCAAGTACTCTCACGATTCTCTGGATCTTCTGAAAAATCTGAACTGTATTCCAAAAAATAGGAAGCTACAGACATTTCCAAATGACCCTTTATGGATCAGGCACGCATAGTGCTGCCCACTTTTCAAGTAGGAAGCATAGATTAGCAGCTATGTGGAACTAGATCGGTTTAACCGCCAAGGGCAAAGCATTCTTAAAATAAAAGAAAATAAACCGCACATGCCTCTTTTCCGCATGAAGAAAAGGGATTAATAAAGAACATTTCTCTGATGAGGTATGACCATTCAAGATGTAAAAGTTGTTATTCATGTAAACATTTTAATTGCGACTTCCTCTATGGCTCGCTTGTTCTAAACCTGAATATGAGGCCTCAGGCATATGCCATGATTCAGTCACTTAGAGAGGAGTGCCCAAACTAAATTGTTTAGCACAACGCTGTAATACAAAATGTATTGACATGCTATTGGGCAACTTTAAGTCTAGCTGCATCTACTGTTATAAGAACTCTCAAGACCTCATACTCCTTACAGGTTTTCTTTTTTTTAAACATGGACCAATTTGGGTACCTGAACACTCACCTGCCTTACTGATTGATAGATATTTGTATTAGATGGCTTTCATTTAGCGAAAAGGACCTTTCTGAGCACTCTACTAAACAAACCCGAACAAAGCTGGCGATTTAAAACCTACCCAGAATGGTCATAGTTGTTGGTCACCCTAAATCGGATAACATAGCCCGCGTTTTAAGTACTCCACAAACATCTGAGTGTGATTTAGAACTGGCAGGTCCAAATCACAAGCAAGGTGGACTCAGAAAGTACATTTCTGCAGTCAATAATAGGAGTGCTGGGGGGGCGTGGCTTGCGCCCGACGAGGACGGCGGCTCTCATGTGAGCGCTCCAGGTCGTCGTGGGACTTCGCTACCTTATTCCGACTCCCGACGCCTGCAAACGCCACATTCTCTTATCGGAAGCCAAGGACCGCACCAGGCTCCTAAATGCGGCAATTCCCGAGCGGCGGAACGTCCGCTATCTTCAATTTCTCGGCGGACGCGGTTCCCTGATAGCCGCGACCGCCATCTTGAATCTCCACAGCTCCCGCTACGGAGCATACGTTCGCAGGACATGCCTGTCAACCGAGGAGCCTCCCTTCACGCCGACTACTCCTGTTGAGTTCTCATCCTCAGGTTAGCAACTCTGCTGAATGTTTTTGAGGAGCGCTGCCTTTTCATGACTTTTACTCGTATTTTGCTATAACATCACATCGGCGGCCATTTTGCGCAGGTCAGCTTTCCTCACAGAACCTACATGCAAGCGCAGCTTCTGCATACTCTCCAATGTCAACGCTGTAATTTATTACGCTTTTGTGCATACATTCGCTTACAATTGGTGGCGTTCCTCTCCAATAAACTGGCGCATTTCCCTCTACGTGTGCAGCTTTATTACACATAGCTCCTCGCCTGAAGAGTTTATTATGTTACCCACTGTGCCAGCTATCAACATTTCATTGTCATGTTGATTTTTCCCGTGCCTCACTCATTTGTGGGCCACTCCTACCAGTTAAATGCATGAAGGCTGCTCTAAATATCATCTAACTCTTGGGCACTCCTGACTTCGAACAGACAGCTTCTCCCCCTCTTTATTTCCATCTTCTGGAGCTTGTGTACTTTGCCTCACTCAAGTGTTCCTGACCAGACTCTGAGACCTCCACGGATGCGCACTGATTATTACTGGACCTTCTTCCTTTCAAACATTATCTCTCTTGTATGGAACAGAGGGCAACCCCTCGAGCTCTCAAGACTCCACGTCGTGTTTTTATCAAAAACTCGAAAGTCTTCTCAGCATTGGCGCACCTTGAGGCCTCCCAAGCGCTCGCCACCCAGATGTCACAGTCTAGCACAGAACGACCTACCCAACCTACAGGGAAAGGGAACACGAAACGCCTCAAAAAAGACCCTCCGTCACCGACTGGATCCACATCGGTTGTCTCCATGGAGCTGTTATTAGAAGAGATCCGTGCCCTCAAGCCATTCATGGAAGAGACTAATTCTAAATTGCAAGTTCTCACTGATAATTGGTCTCAAATGGATGCTAGGGTGACCAATGTAGAACATTCTATCACATCTCTTCAGGAGTCATCCTCCAAGGTGACACACATGCAGTCTCAGATTTCCTCTCTCCAAAAACAAGTCGAAGAATTGGAGAACCGAAACAGACGCAACAACCTTCGTCTCTACGGCCTGGCGGAGAATTGTGAAGGGACTGACCCCATTACCTTTTTCAAGTCATTTTTACCCAAACTTCTTCATCTACCTGAAGGCACAACGCTTAACATTCAGCGTGCACATAGGCTGGGTCGCCTACCTTCTACTCCTTCCCCCTCTTCACGGCCAAGAGGTGTCATCATGTACTTTTTAGAGTATACTGACCTACTCAAAGTCATCTCAGCGGCCCGCGCCTCACCTCGTCTTCAATGGTCAGGTTCCAATCTCTTCTTCGCGCAGGACTACGCCAAGGCCACAGCTAGTCGCCGTAAGGCCTTCCTGGATATGCGACCAGAACTTCGTGCCCTTGGAGCTAGATACGGCCTTTTTCATCCTTGCCTGTTTCGAGTAACTTACAACAACAAGACGACGACCTACGAGGATCCTGTTCGTCTCCGAAGCTTCTTGAATGCAACACAAACATCTGACATGGACTTCTCCAGTTCCTCGTCAGCTTTCCCTCCATGATTTCTGCATGATGTAGCTTAGATGCTTCACTTAACCTATATGTTTTATACTTGTTGCAGATTGTGCTGCTGTTTTCCCTTGCTAGGTTTCCTAGCGCCTTCAATTTCTATGTTCCTTTCTTCGTTTTTCCCCATTTCTCATACATCCCGGTTGGATGGTTATAGCATGGTTACTGCGTGACGCAGCATTGAAATTTTAAGTATCACGCATGCTTATCGCGCACTGTTGAATGTATTACTGTTTTTTTATATCACGTCTCTAGCGTCTCTAATTTTCCAGCTTTTCCCCTCACCCTCCGTCATTTTTCCTGTACTCCTGTTCGTCAGTTAGTATTGCTTACTACTATTTCTTCGCACACCTTCTTGTTACTCTTCATTGTTTTGTTCTCCTTTTCTTTCATTCCTCTCATGCATCATTGTTTTTCCCCCTTTTTCCTTGCAGGTTTTACGATACGTATGGCGTCTTCCCCCCGACCTGTTGGTTCGCTTGCATTGGACGCTTGCTTCCTCTGCCTGGCGCTCCCCCCTCATCCATTTCCTCGTGCATCCTCCCCCTGGTGATCAACCCTCCCCGTCTCTACCCTTCGTAAGTATGTTTTCCCTCTCCTCCCGGTTGTTCACTTTCCTTTTTGTATCTATATCATTTTTAAGTTCCCCAATTTCCCTTGTTTCACAGGTGTCTCTCTCTTTTGCCTTTCAAATACTCTTCTATTATCGTCTTCTTTCTATCATTCTAACTATTTCTTGGACTACCTTCTCACTTTTTCCACATCGTTCGCCTCTATCTTCCTTTTCCTCATCCTATTTTCTCTTTCCTCATCCTTTTATTCAATGTTATATTGCACTGACTTTCATCGACTTCCTTATTCTCCTTGACTTTTTTATTCCTCTGGGTCCCCTTCGCAACTCCTCTTCTTCCTCTGTCTTCTTCCTCTTCTCTGATATCTTATGTCTCTGAAAGTAATTACATGGAATGTTAAGGGCGTTAACTCCCCTATCAAACGACAAAGAATCTTATCTCATCTCTCACGTTTGAATGTGGACATTGCTTTTTTACAAGAAACCCATTTATCCGCTGAAGAATCTGTCAAATTGAAGAGAAGCTGGGTGGGTGATGTTTATTATTCTCCTGGGGATGGTAAACGTAATGGCGTTGCAATTTTATGTCACAAGGCTCTTGCTCATTCCTTGCTTGCCCAAGAATCCGATGCTGAAGGTCGATGGATATACACCAAACTCTCTATCAAGAATGTTCCAATTTCGCTCCTGAATGTTTATGCCCCTACCACTGGTGATCCCACTTTCTGGCACTCATTCTCCCAGCACATCACCAGATTCATTGATGATAACTTTATACTAGCAGGAGATTGCAATCAGCCCCTAGATCCTTTTCTTGACAGGAACTCCAAAGCACACTTCATCCCCAACAAATCTCATAAATCCTTCTCTCAAGCTATCTCCCAACACAAACTCACTGATGCCTGGCGTCTATGTAACCCAGAACTCCAAGAATTTACCTTCTACTCCCCGTGTCATCATTCCCAATCCCGAATTGATTACATTTTTGTTACCCACAATATTGCCCAAACTCTTACTCATGCAGAAATTGGTCCAATTTTACTTTCTGACCATGCCCCCACATTAGTTCAATTGGACATCTTACCCAAATCAACAGGCCCTAAACGCTGGCGTTTCAACAATTCTCTCCTCCTAGACCCTAAATTTACTACCTCCTTCACTTCCTTCTCCCATGAATTTTTCTCCCTAAATGATAATTCCCCTGTCCCCAAACACACCATTTGGGATGCCTTTAAGGCGGCAGCGAGAGATTTCATCATTGGCTTTGTCGCTAAAAAACGTAGAGCTGCTCGCGATTTTACCAAGGCTATCCTTCTGGATATTAAGAAATTGGAGCATTCTTATTTCACTTCCCGCTCACAGCAAACTCTAACTGCTCTGATCAGTGCTAAGATGAAATTTAATAAAAAATCTACGGATGATGCATCCCTGTACTTATTAAAATCTAGTGCCAAGTTCTATGGAGGCAAAAATAAGGCCGGCAAGATCTTAGCCAATTATCTCAAGGTGAAACACAACAAACTAAACATTGAATCAGTCTACGACGCTAACTCGAATCTCAAACACACAGACGCAGACATTCTTACTGAATTCTCTACCTTCTACAAGACCTTATACTCCTCTGAAACTCAGCCTTCTCCCCACTCTCTAGACACATTTTTCTCCTCCATTCAAAAACCATCTCACTTTCCACTTGACCTCTCTCACCTAGAACTTGATATATCCCAACAAGAACTACTCAAAGCGCTTCAAACCCTTCAAAAAGATAAGGCCCCTGGACCAGACGCTTCACAGTTGAATTCTTTCTCCACTTTTCAAAGCTCCTCATTCCCAGACTCCATTCCCTTATTGGTACCTTCCTTTCCTTGGGTTCCTCCTCAGGCTCTTTTTCAGACGCCCATATTTGCCTCATACCCAAGGAGGGGAAGGATCCTCAACACTGCAAAAATTACAGGCCAATCTCTTTGGTCAATATTGACTATAACATTTTTGCGAAGTCTCTTGCGGCCCGTCTTGACCTTCTTCTTCCAGACCTTTTAGGTGAGGAACAGTCGGGCTTTGTCAAGGGTCGTTTTATAACTGATAACACCAGACTCCTCTTTAACATTCTTTCCAAATCCCACCTTTTACCCCATCCCCTTGCGGCCATTGCCCTGGATGCCGAGAAGGCGTTCGATAGGGTCGAATGGACTTATCTTTTCCACACCCTCCGTTGGTTTGGTTTTGGTCCCATTTTTATATCCTTAATTTCACTACTCTACTCAAACCCACGCGCAGCGGTTTGTGCCAATGGTCAAATATCTTCCTTTTTTGATTTAAAAAGAGGTGTTCGCCAAGGCTGTCCCTTATCTCCCTTTCTCTTTAATTTGGCCTTAGAACCCTTCCTCTCCAAGCTCCGTCAAAATCCCTCCATTCATGGTTTCCAACTGTCAGAATCCCACATCAAACTGGCCGCTTATGCAGATGATATTTTGCTATTTCTCTCCAACCCCTCCGTTTCCATTCCTGCTTTTCTCACTGAAGTCCATGCTTATTCCCAAATATCTGGCTATAAACTCAATAATGATAAATGTGAGATCCTTCCCTTGACTAAATTCACATTCACACCCGATTTTGCCGCCTCCAACTTCACATGGAAATCCTCCAATATCAAATACCTCCGAATGCATATCACCCCTACCATCCCAGATACCGTCTCCCTGTGCATGTCCAAATGTATTCAAAAATTAACGGATCTCACGTCCAAGTGGCATCCCCTTTACCTATCCTGGTGGGGCCGCCTTGACACTATTAAAATGATGTTGTCTCCCATTGTTCTCTACACCCTCTCCAATATTCCGGTCCCTGTCCCCTCGAAATTTTTCAAAAAAATCAACTCTATTTTATTGTCCTTTCTTTGGAGTAAAAAGAAGCCTCGAATGTCTCTAGCACGCTTGATTCGTCCTAAATCAGAAGGTGGGGCTAACTTTCCTGACTTCCCAGCCTACCAAAGGCATTTCAGTTGAGGCAAGCGTCTTTTTGGCTACAGGACCCTGACACCCCATGTCCTCTATGGACCAAATTTGAACGCCTCCTTCTCTCTCCCTTCTCATTTGCTGAATACCTTTCCTTCTCTCGCAAACCCACCTCCATCTCTACTCCGATCCATAAGTTTACCACTAAATTACTCCTCTCTTCCACACACTCACCTCCTACTACCATTGCTGATTTCCTTTCCTCCCCCATATGGCATAATACTTCCTTACTCATCCGCAACAGACCCTTTTTTTGGAAAACTTGGCATGCTCGAGGTCTGCAATGGACCTCCCAACTATTTTCTCACTCCTCTTTCTTATCTTTTGACACCCTTCGTTCCCTATATGACTTGCCCACTTCCTTTGCACGCAAATACCAATTGCTTAAAACTACATTTCTAACGAAATACAATGCCCTCTCTCAGCCCTGCCCTCCTCCTGCTTCATCCACTCCCACTCCCGCACTTCATTCCTTCCTACGCACTACACCAAAAGCTTCTGCTATTTACAAATACCTTCACGCTGTTGAGACCCCAAGGCCTAAATCTAAAGTGGAAGAGTCTTGGGAGCTTGATTTGTCTGTCTCTTGGTCGGTTTCCTTATGGGACAAAATCTGGACCAAACTTCGCAAATCTTCCAGAGCAGCAACCCTCATTCAGACTCTGTTTTTTATTTACAATAGACTTCTCTTCACACCCTCTGACCTCCAAAAGCGCTTTCCTAATACTCCCCACACATGCTGGTCTTGTTCCTTACCACAAGCCAATCTATTTCATATGTTGTTTTTATGCACTCATGTTCGTGATTTTTGGCTACAGGTTTGGGCCCAAATTAATTTAATTTTCCACACTTCTATCCCTTTTTCTCACACACATATTTTTATGGGTAGCCTCTCTCCTTGTTGGGATGACGTTGATCTAAAACCTCAGATTGTTGACCTATTACTTGCTGCTGCCTTCCAACAAATAACGGTCAACTGGAAAGACTTCTCCAAAATTTCCTTCAAAGCTTGGTGGTTTAATGTATGCCATAACCACAGACTCGATACTGCCCATGTTTTCCCGGCATGTATGGCTACAAAACGCATGGACTTATGGACTCCCGTCACACTTTATTTGGACTCATGTAGTAAACGCTTGTTTCACCCTCCGCCTCCACAGCAGGAAGTTCCTAAACCTCCTTAATCGCTCGATACATTCCATTTATCCTCCATTGTACCAACTCTTTTATTTTTTATACTTTCCAATGTTCTCATGTTTTTCATATTTTATGCTTACAGTTGTTTTTTTTTCCCTTGCCTTCTCCCTTTTTCTCATATTGTACCCAGATTTCTCTTATTATAATGCTCGCATTTATATGATTGTATTATTCTGCTCAGATTCCTTACTTGATATCACGTTGTACTTTGTTTTGACACCTGGTTTTCTCTCTTATTACTATCAATAAAATTTTCTTGAACTTAAAAAAATAATAGGAGTGCTTTTGATTTGGTGATAATAGTTGTGAATTAAATCTAATATTTATGCATTGCCACTTTCACTGCTATATAAATTAAAGCCTGTATTTTTTGTGCATATTTAGTAAGAGGTTTCATCCTAGAATCAAAGCCCGCACTGGAAATGTAAATTTCCATTGAGAAAGACCCTATTTCAGACTTAGTCACTCTATTGAGAATATGTTATAATATTAATCGAAAAAAGCAGCAGCATCCTAGACATGGCACCTATCTAAAGACCAACAGCCAGTGAACTACGCTTACCTTATTGTTGACCACGGTTTTCTTCTGCAACACTTTCCTGTGAAGCATTATCCAACTATGCAGACAGTATTAAGTGGCTGTCGCCACTGTCTTTCCTACACTGAATTGCTTCATGGACTATCATATGACATGACTCATTTTACATTTTCTAAATTGTTGGGCTGACAATACACTATTTAAAAAAAAAATTACAAGCAGGTCCTCTTCTTTAGTGATGCCTTTTTCAATGAAAGGCCACCCAATGTCTGATATTATAGCAAGTAAAAATAAAATAAACAGCAAAATACATGCACTGCGATTTAGGTATGGGCAGCAGATATGGTGGGCACATGGCCAAGGCAAATGCTTCTTTTCTACCCCACCTGAAGGACTCCTCAACTCACAACCTAGATGTGATCAGCTGGGAGAGATCACAAACAAAATGGTGGACAGGCAGGATTGGAACAATGTTAGTCATCTGTATGCTCTAATAACTATTTGCTGCAGACAGGAAGAAGCATGGCACCACAATATCCACCTAGGCAGACGAAAGCAATGACCAGCACTGGTACTAAACAAGGATTTTTCTTGCCTTCAATATGATCACTGTGGCTAGCTGTGTAGGTAAACGATAGAGCTGGGATGTGGACCCTGGTATCTACAGTCAGTCCCGTCAGTCAGCGAAGCCAGAGATGGGCACAACTGCTATAAAGAATGAATGGTTGAATTAAAGTGTGTTAAGAAAACAAGCATAAGATAGTTGGGCTTCACACATGCTAAAAATCTCTTTCCTTTAGAATGATCGCAAGAGGTTGTCAGATATGCTGAAAAGTAAGCCGGAAAATAGAAATTCTAACAAATCAACAAAACAGAAGAAATTAGAAACGAGGAATAGAGCAGAGTGTTTGTTCATTTCAGTACAACATATTATATGGGGACATGTTAGCTTTGATAGGGCAACTCAACTTTCTATTGACATCTTTGGTCAATTTTGAGGAGTTCATGTTGCATTTAGAGAATTTACTTCAGGCTGAAACAAGCTCCAGTTTGGCACACAGACTAGTCCAGCATGCCCAAGTTGTACATTCATCTTTATCAGTTTTGGTGGCTTTATGAAAATGATATAAATGAAAACCCAGCTGTGCATCAGAAATGCGAGAGTGATTGTATGAGTAGGAGAATATGAGCGTCAGTGTTATGTATATGTGTAATGTGACAGTCTGTATGTTTTGGAAACATAGGCTACAGACTACCAAAGGCAAGTTCTTTTTATTCTATACAAGAAATGTGCAGCTGTTCAGGATAAAAAAATTAGACACTGAATGGAAAGTCCTCATTCTGAAGAATTCTGAAAAAGAAACAAGGAAAAAGCTGCTGTTTACGTTTCTTAAACAATTTCCAATTTCAATAAAAATGTATGTAAAAAGTCTTCATACAAGACAGTGTACGCTCTAATGACAAAGCAAACTGTCTGGAAGGTGGTACACGACCTTGAAGTAAGCCAATGAAATGATCCAAAGACTGGAAATGAGCAGTCTCTGGAGAAAAAAAGAAATCTGACTGTATTGGTGGGCTTTTGTGATGAAACTGAATACACTTTGTAAACAAACAAAAAGCCTTTAATGTCTTAACTTCTGCCCCCCCTCTCCCCCACAGTGTGGAGCTCTTTTTTGGCTATCTGGGTAGTTTGCGCTTAAGTCTCCATAATTTGTTTTCAACATACCGTATCCATGCCAAATTTGCGTACGGTTTTCCCCAACATCCTGGAGATTCTAAAGGTACTCAGAGTTTGTTGCAGAGGCGGGCCCCCGAAGGGGGCTCAATAGCCGGCGCCATAACCCAGCGTCGAGCCCCCAGGTAGGAGGGGGCGGGGGGACCCAGTTGGCGCAAAAAGCAGGTACGCCGAGCAAGGAGCGGGGAAAGCCCCCAAGGGTCACACCCCCCCACATCGCCACGGCCAATGGGGGTACACGCGGGATTCAAACCCCCCCAATGCCGGGAGGTGGTGCGAAACCCAAGGGCAAGACGGGGGGCTTATAAGCGCTGCTCCCCCAGGTATGCTCCCATCGTCAAGGAGCGGGGGAGCAGCACGGCGGAAGAAGTGCTTGTGGGCGAAAAACAACGACGCCGTGCAGCGCGACGACCGTGAACCACGACCGGCCCAGCAGCGCGGGACAAGGAAGCGACCGGCGGGAGCCTACCCCGCGACACATCAGGACAGGAGGACGCCAGATTCCACCGGAGCCCACCCGGCGAGTGCGGGACAGTGCGAAGAGTACGTCCGACTCCCCGGAGCCCACCCGGCGAGTGCGGGACAGCGGGAAAGGTCCAACCAACTCCAACGGAGCCCACCCGGCGAGTGCGGGATAGCGCGAAGACTACACCGACTCCACCGGAGCCAACCCGGCGAGTGCAGGACAGCGCGAAAATACACCCGACTCAGCCGGAGCCCACCCGGCGAGTGCAGGACAGCGTGGGAAGTACGCCCGACTCAACCGGAGCCCACCCGGTGAGTGCGGGACAGCGATCGGAACACGCCTGACACGACCGGAACCCACCCGGTGAGTGCGGGACAGAGAGGGAACAGCAGCCGGCAGGAACATTCCCCCGGGCGCCTCTGGACTTAAGGCAGCGCGACCAGGAACGCGCGCGTGCGGCCCCCACTCACCTCACTTCAGCAGGCCCAGCGGGAAGAACACCAGAAGGCTCCGGAGGACGGCGGGGGAAACGAGGGGGCGGCCTGGGGACCAAAGACACCTGGAAGTGAGAGAGGAGTGTCCTACGTCGTACACAGGTGCTCCAGGCCGAGGAAGTGAAGGAGATCGCACCCTCAGGTCTGGGGAGCGCAGAGGAGGCAGTGCCAGGCGCCCTCTAGAAGGGGGGGGGGGGGGGGGGGGGAGGCGAAGGACAGGACACAGGAAGGCAAACAAGCATAAGCAGCGGCAAGGAGGTAGCATAGGCAGCAGCAAGGAGGCGGCAGCAGCAAGGAGGTCTTTTTGGTGCAGAACACAGCGGTAACAACAGCAGTCACGTTTGGTGCAAAGGCATTGGCGGCAGCACCCTGCCCAACCACACAGTTTGGTGCACAACAACTGCTGCAGCACCCCGCTCGGGACACATGGCCAAGAAAGGGGGCACGCGGCAGGGCCAGGAGGACCTGACTAACCTACTAAGGAGAATGCGGGCAGCCTCGGCAGTGCACGGGGACGACTGGCTGCAGCAACAACTCGACCGCAACCTAGGGGAGGGGAAAAGCGGACAGCAGCGCGGCGCAAGCACGCCGCCGGCAGCCAAGAGGAGTAGGAGGGTGCCAGCATAACTCGCAGACGCAGCGAGGACCACGAAGGCGCCAAACAAGCGGATCCAGCCACCTGCAGCCAGCACGGCGGGATCGGTCCAGGGGAACAATGACACACCAACCAACGGTGAGCATATTAGAGAGATCATTCAGGAATGTTGCAGGACTATGGCACCACTGTTATTGAAAGGGTTAGGGGTGCAGAGGGCAGTGACACCAGGGGCGCAAGCGAGCACAGGGCAGGGGGCTGTGCAGACAGGGGGAGCCATGGACCCACAGGGAACAGAGGCCACAGGGTTACCTTGGCACCTGCTCAACCCAGGCATGGCGCGGCAGCACCGGTTAGGGGAGCAGGCCTCAGCAAATGCAGAAGGGGAGATAGGGTCACCCACGGTGGCATGGGGGAACACCCCGCCCGCGATCATACCCCCAATAGCAATAGCAATAGCAATAGCAATAGCAATAGCAATAGCAATAGCAATAGCAATAGCAATAGCAATAGCAATAGCAATAGCAATAGCAATACCAGAGGCTTACGCGCGGCCCTCATCGGGTCAGGCATCCATGACCACCAGGGCCACAGGTCCAGCCAGCCTCATACCCTTAGCAGTGAAAGAGAGGATCTGGATGAAGGATTTTGTAGATATGTTTTCATTACTAGAGATACAGTTAGAGGGTTTGGATCTGACGACATGCGATAAGAAGGAGGAAGATAGGAGGGAGAGGAGAATAGAGCGCAAGGAACGGACATTTGATAATTGGTTGGACGCATTCGGGATCATGGCATGCATCATAGTTGAAAAATTCCCGCGCGGCCGATCTATGGCTTTACGAGGCAAACATACACAACGCACAGCGGCAGTTCCAGGGAGACGCTTGGCTAGAATATGACAAGGGCTTCAGGCTAAAAATGCAGACACACCCGGAAATGGAGTGGAATTAGGAGGACATCTCCGGGTTCATCCAAAAGATGATGGTGGAGAAGGAGGTCATGACATGGGGGGGGGAGGAGCGAACACCCCTTTCAGAAGGGAAAAGGGAGGCCTTTTCAGCCTTTTCAAAAGCACAAGCAACCCAGCGCAGGAAGGGGAGCACACGCCAGCGGCCACCGGCAATATGCTGGAAATTCGAGGCCAACGAATGTACATACAGGGCAGCATGTAAATTCAACACATATGTTCAACATGCGGGGGGGCACCCCCCTGCAAGCTGTAGGCACAAAGACGACCCAAAGCGGGACAAAAGGGAGACAAAGAAACAATGAGGCAGGCGGAGGGAGCAGAGAAGGGGGAGCGAGACAGGGCGGCGCCCCGCTAGCGTAGTCCCCCATTAACACACAGAGATTACGCGCGCTATCCAACAGATAGCGTAACAAACCAGATGCAGAGATACTGGTGCACTGCTTTGAGAATAAATTTGAAATCAGCAATGCAGCACCCAGGGGTAGTAGCTAAAAAGATAGAGAAGGACAGACAACTAGGCAGAATTGAGGGCCCCCTCCCAGCCTCAAGGGGTGGGGAGTTAATCATTTCACCACTTGGGGTGGTACCAAATAAGGACCTGGGGCAATTTCAAATGATCCACCACTTATCATTCCCAGATGGCATGTCAGTGAACGATGGGATAGAAGCAGAGGTATGCTCGGTAAGCTACTCTACGATTGATGATGCGATAGACCGGATAAGGGCTTGTCGGAGGGATGGGCAGAAATGGAAACTAGGAGGCCTGAGTGAGGGTTGAATGGTGAGGTTTATTGCAAAATTGACAAAACAGTTCAGGGATTTATGGAGGATAGTAAAATAGATGGTCCGGTGGTTATGATGTATGGCGGTTGGTTGTGATGCTAGGTTTTTGCGATGGATGGTCAGGTGGTTTCGACTTGTTCTAGGTATGGCCTTCTTCCTTCTTCGTCCAGGTCTGGAGAGAGCCGTCCCGGAAGGCTCAAAAAGAAGGAAAGAGCGGTCAGTGGATTGAATGTGGTCCTACGTTTGTTCACAGTCACCACACCCGAAGTGCTCAAAATACGCAAAGAAAAACCGCAATATGAAAACAAACTCTAGGCTCGGTTCCTCCTTGTTCTGAGGATGTATCGCCTGCTTTCAACTCTCTTCAAGAGAAGCAAGGGCAGCCAAGTTACGGGAGGACTTCCCTTTGTCACTATAGCCTAATCAGTGCCCCTCGAACTAAGACAATGGCTTGAGCAATCAACATTTGCCTGGTAGGGAGAGTGGTGTTGTAAAGTAATCGACAATCATGAACATCACTGGGGCCATCTTGCCTAACAAGAAGCCACTGTCCGCAAGTAAACAGCATCCATTTTAGGTGCCGCGGCCATCTTGCGCTTTGCAAGTCACCTGTGATTCACCCTGACCCTGCAACCATCCCCGGTGCCCTGATTCAGCATGACCTAATGCACTAAGGTCATAAAGTCTTGTCAGCCTAACAAAGCCCCGGAGCCACTTCCCACTGTAAAACACATTTGTCCTTTCATCCTCTGCAAATGAGCAAGGCCTTCTGATAACCCCCAACTGCACCTTGCCACTTGATCCGGTCCCAGGCTGTAAACCAAGCCTTTTGGACGTACTTTATTGCCCCCACACAGCAGGACTTGTTACACTTTTATGTCCTGTTGGAATGTCCAGCTGAAAGATGACAATTATCTGTTAGATTTGGGAGGGGGAACGACAGCTGGTGGGTCTGTGTGGGAACCGGCTGGAGGCAGGAATTCCTAGGATGTTTGACCACTAATAAAGTTATTGAAAATGGTATAAAAGGGAGGGCAGCAGAGAAATTGTTAGAGCATCTCCCAAAGACATTCTGCCAGTCTGTGTCGATGTGCTCTCCTCTGGAGCAAATAAATCTGTTCTTTGCTCTTCAGCTTCCAGCGCCTGCCTCTTTATTTGTTTAACGGGTAACTAAGAGATTTAGAGGCTACTAAAGCTAAGCAGTGTTTGATGATAACTAGAGAAAACCTGCTTTACTACAGTGGTGACGTTGGAAATGAGAGACCGTGTCGGGGGGGGGGGGGTGATACGGGTGTGCAAGGGTCAATGCGTACAGAGAACGGGGTTAGAAGTAATTGTGCCCTGCGTTAAGCCCTTTACCCGAGGTTACCTTCCTCCCCCTCCCTTCCCTCCCGAGACACTCACTGCGTCTGCCGCAACTCTCCAGAGTTGCTGCGGCCTTTCAGCATCCTCCAGGGGCGTCCACCAGTCCTCGGACCAGCTCTCCGCGTCCACTCAGACTGCATTTTCTTCGTCCCTCGGCGTCTCCAGATGCTTCTCATCCGCCCATTGCTCTGTCACCTCGAACTGTGTTCCTCCTCTTCCCGCGTCCACTTCCATAAAGGCAGATGTCCTGCCTCCTCCGGTGAATGCGTACCTCCCCATTGGCTTTCCTCCTGTTCTTTCTCCTCAGCTTCCTGTAGGGATGAGGAAGGTTTTTCCATTAACCCTTCGAGCCCCATGCCTGTGTTCGGACGGAATACGGCAGAAAGAGGTAAGTCCCAGTCCTCTTCCTGCCCCTTTTCCTCACCTCGCTACAGGCAGCGGGACTCTCATGGCAAAGGCAGACATTGAGTCGGCGTTCCGCCTACTCCCCGTTCACCCCGATAGCTTCCACTTGTTAGGTTTCCAGTGGGAGGGACAATACTATCATGACAAAGCAATGCCAATGGGATGCTCAGTGTCATGCGCATACGTTGAGCTACTCAGCACATTCATTGAATGGGCACTACATGACAGTCACCCGCAGGCGGGAAACTGCATTACCTAGACGATTTCCTGTTTACCGGCCCCGCTGCGTCCCCTGATTGCAAGGACACCCTGAGGGCATTCATTAAGCTAGCAGGCGAGCTAGGGATCCTCCTGTCCAAAGACAAGACGGAGGGGCCAACCACAAAAATCACTTTCCTGGGGATCGAGCTGGACTCGGTCACAGGGACATCTAGGCTACCGCCCGAGAAAGTAGAAGACTTTAAACAGGACATAAGGAACCTATGCAATCGCGACAAGGCCACATTGAGGGACATAGGGAAATTAGATTTTGCAACTAGGGTCATCCCAGCAGGCAAGGTGTTCGCTAGGCGATTGACACAGCTGACACGCAGCCTCACGCACCAACACCACCACGAGCGGCTCGGGCCGAAGTAAAAAAGGACCTGCGGATGTGGGATACCTCCCTGGCAGACTTCAACGGGGTGCTGATATGGAGGAAAGGCTGGCTGACCAGTAAACAAATTGAGTTGTACACCGACGCGTCCGGGAGCACAGGGTTTGGTGCAATCTTGAGGGACAAGTGGAGCGCAGGACAGTGGCCCAGCAGCTGGCATAGGCGAGGCATAACGGGCAACATAACATTTTTGGAACTCTTCCCAATCGTAGTGGCACTGGTCATTTGGAAAAGGGAGCTCCGGGACATGAAATGGACCCTATAGTTGACAAAAAGGGCGTAGTGCAGGCGATTAACAGAGGGTCGGCCAGGTGACCAGACACACTGAGACTAATGCAACGTTTGGTTACCTTACAGCTGGAAGGCAACATAGAGCTGCGAGCAAGGCACGTGCCAGGGGTGGAGAACGAAATAGCAGACGTACTATCCAGAGACAAGATGAGCAAATTCAGGGAACTGCAAAAAACAAGATTGAGACTACCCAAAGCACACCTTATAAATCACTCTTTTAAATTTTAGCTAAGTAATAGCTTATTCCAGGATCAATAAACCCTCTATTACACAATACGACAAAGTGCAACAAACATAATTTTCAAAAGCGAAGATCCAGGCGGTATCAAAGTAAATTCACTGTCAATCTTCTTGCAAAGTTGCATTAAATCTCCTAGCACGTAGTTTGCCAATTAGCTCAATTGGTTTGAAATGTTATTTTTTGTACCAAAGTCTTTTGTTGGTGTCGAGAAATTTTGAGTTTCTACCTTAAATGTTTGTATATTTTGTATATATTGTACACACAATTGTATGTTTTTGAACTGACTGTCTTGACGGAGTTTTCCCTTGATGTCATCTTTTGAGCAATTAACTAAATCCGATTGCAAATGAACATAAATTCTTTTGTAATATAAAACTGTTGGCCACGCAGTACATATCGGCTGCGTGGGTCCAGATTTTTTCTTGAAATTATCCTGATCAGCCACTCTGTTCTGTTTTATCAATTGTTGAGATCCGGGCTGGTCAGCTGTAGGATCCAATACCTTCACTTGTATACTGTTCGCATTCATGGCGGTACGTCCAGCGGGGGAGGGCCCCCTGTTCAAACACAAGGACTGCACCCAGCTGAGCAAGTTTCAGTTCACATCAGTGATGCGCCTCGCACTCAGCAGGGCGGGCCTACCCCCAAGAGGCTTTGGGTCCCATTCTTTCCGGATAGGGGCAGCCACGTCCGCAGCGCAACATGGGATGTCCGAGGCAGGAATACAGGCGGTAGGAAGGTGGCGCTCGCTCGCATACAAAACGTACGTGAGGCCCCAGCTGCTATGACCGGAGGGCACGGGGCGACCTAGGAAGTGACTGGCCGTTTTCCATTGCTCCAACAGGGACAAGACCGCACCTGGTATGGGTGGTGGGCCACTCATTTATCAGACGGATGGAAGCCTGGTGGAAAAACTCCGGCCACACACTCGGGGACAGACCGAGGCACACATGCATCCGATGGTTCGGACGGTCTGGCATGCGATGGGAGCAGCTGGCGGCTGCCCTGAAGGGCCTACGGGAAGAAGGGGGGCGGCACCCGGACGTTCTGATAATACACCTTGGGGGGAACGACCTGGCCGGGATGGGACGGAGAGCGCTGCTCCTCGGGATACAAAAAGACCTCATCGAGACGTCCAGGGCGTTTGGGCGCACGTCAATAATCTAGTCCGAGCTGATCTGCAGAAAGGAATGGCGCGGGGCGGAATCATAAAAAGGGGTGGAAAACTCAAGGAAAAAAAAAATTAAACCTCACAGTGAGCAAGTTCTGCAGGGCAAATGGCCTGGGATCAATCAGGCATGGGCTGATACACACGGGCCGCCCGGAATACTACGCCAGCGACGGGGTGCACCTCTCCGAGCAGGGCAAGGGAATGTTCTGGTGCAACCTGTGGGGCGCCATGGTGCTGGCAGGTTGTCAGTAACAAGTCAGGACGTGGGGGGGGAGCCGCAGGAAGACGGCAGCCTCCCGGGCGGCGTGGCGAAGGGCTACGCTGAGAACGGTTGGTACGGAGGCACACCGGAGGGGGTTGCGCCAGAATAGGTCCACTCACCTTCAGATGCCGCACGTCTGGGTGAGGTGGCCCAAGGACAGCGGCCCTGGGATGCCTCACGGCTGGGTTACATGGCTACCAAAGGAAGGGGTAGCAAACAGAGACAGCGCTCGCAGCCCAGCCCCGCCGGATGGCAGGGCACAACAAATTTGGACAAGGTAGCAAGGCGGCCTAACTCTGGGACAAAGACTACCCCCTTCCCGCCAAATGAGGTGCAAGAAAATTCCAATCTACCAAGGAACCGGCCCAGAAGGGCCAAGAGATAATCGCAAGAAAATGTATAACAATATAACATGCGAAATGCAAAGATATATTTGTTTCCTTGTAACCCTAATAAACTGCGGCCAACAAATGACCACCACGAGACGAAGTATAGTGGCTTTCTTGGCGGGAGGGGAAATACCGAAGGGAAAGGTGATGGCGTTTGCACGTAGGAGTGGGGCAGAGTGCGGGGGTTATGGATTCCCCTGGAGTGGACCAAGAAAACATGCAAAATATAGCTACATTTGGAGAATTTGGGGAAAATGAGAAAAAAGGACTCTGGCTAATAGTGTTTATTTTTTCCCCCTAAAAATGGCACCAACATACAGTTTCCTGTGCTGAAGCCACCATCCTTTCAGCTTTGAGGAGCATGCAGAGCTGAATTAAAAACAAATAAAATTACCACCACCGTTTTGCCATTTTCAAAGAGGTAGAACATTTATCCTATTTTTGGGCTCTCAACCTACTCCCAGTTTGTGGTGGAAACCAGTGTGAAACACATGGGTCATCCAGGAAAGCTATAGCTTCCTGAGAAGTAGATAAAATTCCACGACCATTTGTGACAACATTTTCATCTGTAGCTTTTTGTTACAATGTCCAATTTACAAAAGCAATGTACCATTACATCTACTAGAACCTTCTGGTTGAGGCGATATAAAAAGTTTGTAGGTTCTCTAAAAACACAAATGTACCCAGAGTCTACAAGTGAGCTGCAACGCACAATGGTTATTCATTCTGTACCGAGTATAGACCAATTCATATGCTGAAATATGAAGAGTGAAAAATGGGTATTAGGGAAACCTATTTATTGAATGAGCAAAAGATATAGAGTTTAGAAACTGTGATTATTTGTACATCTGTAGGAACCCGTACTAGCATACGATTTACAGGGTAATTTTCAAAATGTCTTCTTTCTTACACAATGGCTTAATTTTATTTGGAAAGAACAAATACAGCAAATACAGTTGTCATAACTAATGTTAGATAATTATTTGTTCCCATATGTCTGCCGAAGAACAATGGTAACTCACTTGTGTGGATAGGCCTAGTGCCCGTGACAGGAAATTGCCCAAAACGCAACAGAGGCATCACATTTTTCCACTGTACACTGACCTTTTTATTGCAAAGTGGGTAGCTGTGAATTTTGGGCCCTAGCTCAGTCGGCACCTGAGGAAATCTAGCAAACTTGCACATCTCTGGAAACTAGACACCAAAGGGAATCCTGGGTGATGTGACTTGCTTGGCTCTCACCAGGTGTTTATTTAACCAGAAGCCCTTGCAAACCTTAAACATTGACTAAAAAAACATGTTTCCCTCACATTTCTGTGATGGAACGTTCTGGAATCTGTGGGGAGCCATAAACTTCCTTCCACCTAGCATTCCCCTAAGTCTCCTGATTAAAGTGGCACCTCATTTGTGAGGGTAGGCCTAGTATCCACAACAGGTAATGGGCCAAAACGGAATATAGACGGATTACACCTGTACACTGAAAAATGACTCTCTTGCAAAGTGGGTAGTTGTAGATGGCCCTCGGTTAGGCGGCACCTGGGGAAACCTAGCAAATCTGTGTTTTTTTTTAAAACTAGGCACCTGGGGGAAATCAAGGATGGGGTGGCCTAAATGGCTCTACCAAAGTTTTCTTACCCAGAATCTCTTGCAAATATGAAACCTTGACTTACAAAAACACATTTTACTCACATTTCTGTGATGGAATGTTCTGGAATCTGTGGGAGCCACAAAGTTCCTTCCATTCAACATTACCCCTAGTCAACCGATAAAAATTGTACCTCACTTGTGTGGGTAGGCCTGGTGCCCCCAACATGAAATGGCCCAAAACACAACATGGATACATCATATTTTTCCACTCAAAACTGACCACCTTATTCCAAACTGAGTAGCTGTGGATTTTGGGCCATAGCTCAACCAAACCTAGGGAAACAGCAAGCCTGCAATTTTTTGAAAACTATATAACCAGCCTTGGGAGTATAGGGATGCTTAACTTGTGTGGCTCACACTAGGTAATTTTACCCAGAAGCTCTTACAAACGCCAAACGTTGGTAAAAAATATGCACATTTTCCTTGGACTTTTAAGAAGCAAAGTTTTGGAATCTGCAGTGAGTCCCATATGTCCTACCACCCTGCGTTCCAACTTGTCCCACAATAAGAACGGTACCCTATTTGAGCAGACACAACACAAAAAGGAGCGAAAGCCCTACTTTGAGAGATAAGCAGTTGGGCTAGCTGCGGTTTTTAGGGTGTGCTATGGTGCTACCTATGCAAAGCTACGAACCATAGACAGTTTTCAAAACTAGACAATCAGGAGATTCCAAGGTGGTGTGCTTTGTGTTGATCCCATGAGATGTTCTTACCTGCAATGCCCTGCAAGCCTCAAACTATTCCCGAAAGAACATATTTTCCTTACGTTTCTGTGACAGAAACTTCTGGATTACACAGGAATCCACAAACATCCACCCAGTGTTAGCCAACTTAATCCAATGAATAAAACTGCAACACCTGTGGGGCTGGGGCCATTGCCCGTAATAAGAACCGATCAAACATGTGACATGAAAAGAATAAAATTTAAAAGGCCTGTTAACAGAAATCCAGTACTGATGGAATAATACAGTAAATAGGCTTTGAGCAAGGGAAGAGACAAGCTCAAGCTAGATAGTCTAAAACAAATGGACCCGTCAAAGAGAAAGCAAGCAAAAGTGAGTTACAAACCACAAACCCAATGGGAAGCAATAGGCGGAGTGCATTCTCAGGGAAGCTTTCCTAATGTCCCCAAGATGTCTTTAGCAAACCAGACAGCTGCACATTGTGGTCGGCTTCGACCTAACAAAGGTCTCCCTAGGGTGCAAAGCATCAAAGGAGCCTTTATATAACTCCCCAGGGTCAGCCAATGGCTGAAAGAAGCACTGAGGAGGTAGTTCAGGTGTCTGCCATTGGCTGACACCCGCACTAAAGGGATTCATTATGCTGCATTTCAAAAACAATTCAGCAATTACTACGACCCCAGAAAATATTGCCTGAAGGCAGGGATGTGAGGGAAATATTACGAACATCAGCCAGTTAGTGAGGAAGCCCAATATCTGCCAAAGAATGCCACTGCCTGGTTAAGCATTGGCAGCACGTGCCGCTGTGCAGCATGGCTTGAAGTAAATAAAGACTAAGTGTTATAGCGCGGTCAGTGTTAACTACGCCAGAGCCCTTTTTTTTGTTTACTTTATGTTATATTGTACAGCAGCCTGTACTGCTTTGCAACATCATGGCTATTTGACTTTGTTAATGTTTTCGTATATTATCCAATGCAGAATATTGTTCCCAGTGTCTTTGCAGCTATAAAAAGACGGCCAGTGTCCCGTCAGCAGAGCAGCTATTGGGCCTTAAATGAAAACAAAGGGAAGCCATTATTCACAGAAGTCTCACTACCCTGCAGCAGACAATATGGCATATAAATTTAGGGACTATGCAGTGAAACATGATAAAGGATAGGGGTCATGGATAGCCAGTAAAACCGACCGTTAACACAGAGTGCAGTCCTGCTTCATTCTTAGACTGACCCTACTTACATATATCTTGGAGGTAGTATGGTTTTTACCGGATGATGGCTTCCCATGGATATATTTTTTTGTTGTTGTTTAAATCCAATTTTATTAATTTGAAAAGTTACATTTTCGTGAAAGACAACACATTATATAAAGTCTACCATACATCAATATCAAAGAAATATTACGGTTGAGTAGAAATATATAGAGTATGCATAGCGATGACATTGTTGACTCAGCTACAAGCTGAGCCTCGACAGATAGTTCATGTCAACAACGATGACAACCATCGTACATTATTGATGTAGTATCATTGGCTCTTTGTACAGAGGCCTTACGGGTCATTCAGTTCGGGCAAGTGCACAGGTGTTATAGATAAAAACAAACAAACAAAGCTCAAAACTAGCAACAGCAGCATAGACCGACTTCCAGATGTGTGCTCTTCACCCAACCCCCCCTCCCCCCCCCCCCCCCCGGCGGTCTCCCCCCATCCCAATCACCACAGCCCACAGCTCCCCACAGGTCGCCATCTCCACCCACCGCCTATATCGTAGCCCACCCTAGGTGTCGTTTGGTGTGCGTGAACTTACATGGCATTGCAGATGTTTGCTAATGGGCTACCTGTCACTCACTATCGGGGCGCCTCCCCCCGTTCCTGTGTCTCCCCTCAGGGTCATCTCCCTCAATGTGCATCAGGGTCTGGAGTAGTCCTTCCCATTGCATTGCTATAGGTGTCATCCGTAACCACAGCGTTTGCTCCCGCAGGATGGCGATTCCCGCAGGATGGCGATTCCCTCTGCTGTAGCCCATGCTAGGAGCGAGAACCTCCATATCCATATGTGTAGCAGGTCTTGCGCCATCCATTTCTTAGTTAGAAGCCGCTTAGCTACCACCAAACCTAGGTCAAGGAAGCAAGAGGAGTCTTTTGTGGTCGGGGTCCTGCGGAAGTGGTGTAATAAGTAAATAGGTCATTCAAAGGGTATGTTGTGGCCCGTACATGTACGTAGCGCCTCGCCGACAGCCTGCCAATAGGTGTGTAGCTTGTAACAGCTCCATAGCTTGTGTACCAGTCCAACCCCCAGGTCCGCGCAGGTTGGGCACACCGCATCTGTGCAATGAAAATATCTGTTTTATTTGTCGGAACCTCATGTTTCTGGGAATACATATTGGGCTCTTTAGTATCTTTTCCCTTTCCCTGTCCTCCAGCTGCCGTTCCAGGTCTGCTTCCCATTTGTGGCAAAGTGAGTCTAGACTTATCGCTGCGTGTGTACGAAGGGATGCCGCAAACCATCGAATCAAGTGTCTACCGCGCCCCATAACGTGAAGGTACTGTATGGTAAGGTGTTGGCTCGGTCCCTCTTGCAAGTCTCCCCATCTAGAAGTTAGTGTCGTGATCAGTGAGCGGTGTCTTAGGAAATGCCCCAGTGGCAGCCCCACTTCCTCGACCAGGGACTCATATGGTATGAGAGTGCCATCCCGGTACAAGTCACCCAGTGTCTGTATGCCAGCTTTGTGCCATTCCGTGAGTTCAAGAGGCGTAAGTATACCCCAGGCCAGCTGCGGGAGCCCTCTAGTGGTATGGCCGTTGTGTAGGGGACTAGCGCTTTAGTGAGATACAGACAGCGACAATAGCACCTATAGGCCACCACTAGGAGGAGTGGGGTCGGCACCGGGGCCTTAGAGACTGGGTGGAAAAGTTTGGTAATATAATCCAGAGAGAGGGGAGGGGCTAAGGTCGCAGGATCTTCACGGCCTCTGTCCGCGAGCCAGCGGGATATCCACTGCAATTGTGCAGCCAAATAGTAGTGTTCGAAACAAGGCGCAGCTAGGCCCCCTTGATCGGTGGGCAAATATAACTTTGCTAACGCTATCCTGTGATGTGCATTGCCCCAGAGGAAGTCCCTAAGCAGTTTAGTGAGTGTGGTGAAGAAGGGCGCCGGGACATATAAAGGCAGGTTAGCAAAGTAGTACAGGAGTCAAGGAAGAATCACCACCTTGGATAGGGTCACCCTGCCAGTGACTGTTAGCAGGAGCGTTTTCCAGAAGTTCACTTGTGACTTGATGGCTGTCACTGCTCGTCCCAGATAACCGTCGAAGAGGTCTGTCGGTTGAAGATATATCTGAATTCCGAGATAGCGGAAAGTATCCGCTTTCCACTGCACCCTCATGCCCTCTAAAATATAGCCCGGGTCCTGGGTGTCTCCCCCAAAGGAGTAGTGGCAGGACTTGTTGGCATTTAACCGAAGTCCTGAGAGAGCGGCGGAGTCGCGCAGTGTGTGGCCAATTGGGCCAGTATATTTCCTACATCTCTCACGAATACTAGGAGGTCGTCCGCGTACAGCGACACCTGGTGCGTCGCATCTCCTAGAGATATTCCATCACCCAGCGTAGCTCGCAGAGTCGCTGCCAGGGGTTCGATTGCGAGCGCAAACGAGGCGGGGGGCGATAGTGGGCATCCCTGCCTGGTGCTCCTGCATATTGGCAAGGCATCAGAGATCTATGGCCCTAGCCGTACTTGAACTGTGGGATTTATTATATAGTAGGTCAACCATCTGGAGAAAACCCCAACCTAGTTCATATCGTGACAGCACTGCTGCTAGGTAGCTCCAATTCAAGCAGTCGAAAGCCTTCTCAAGGTCCAACACCAGGCATCATGCCCTCGGCCACTCCCTCACACTGTCCGAAGCCACCCTGAAGAACCTCCGCAAGTTCAACGATGTATTACACTTGGGCACAAACCCATTTTGGTCGTTATGGACCAGCTCAGGGACCACCTGCGCCAAACGTTCCGCCAGCACCTTAGCGAATATTTTATAGTCCACATTAAGGAGTGGCAGTGGTCTGTATGATCCTAAGTTCCTGGGGTCTCTGTCTGGTTTTAGCAGGGACACCAGATAGGCCTCATGCATCGACGGAGGCAATGTGTGTTCCTCGAGGGCTGTAGAGTATAGGGCATGTAGTTGCGGCGCCAGAGACTCCCAGAAGGCCTCGTAGTATTCAACAGGCAAGCCATCCGGCCCGCAGATGTACAGGTTCTAGAAACCTCTCCAGATCGGAGCTTGAGCAGCATCCCTTGGATTGATACAGCTGTGAGTAATGGTCTGACATTACTTTGTGTATCTCACGCTGTGTGTACAATAGTGTTCCCTCTGGTGTGCGTATGGTCCAGATTGGTGTATGACTACTCTCTTGCTTCAGCTGCCAAGTTAGGCGGCGGCCATCTCGGTCTGCTTTAGCACGAGTGCAAACTGTGTGGGCAGTATAGTTGTGGCACCTCAGTCTTTCCATGAGTTCCGCGTGTTGTGTCCTAAGGCTCTCCAGTAGGCCTGATTTTCTACCTCTGCCCTCCCCCTCTTGCTCATACTGGAGTAGTTGTGATTCTAGGCGAGTGAGCGATACAGACAGATGTTTGCGTATGTTCCATGTGGCACCGAGACAGTGGCCTCTGACAGCGAATTTGTGGGCATCCTATTCCACCAGTTGGTACTCGCGGTCCCCTCGTTGAGTTCAAACCGCCATCTCCAGGGATGCACAGAATTCTGGATCTTCCAGTGCGGGTGGCTGGAGACGCCAAGTGGGTATGGGAGGACAATCAGGTTCCCAGTTCAGCCGAAGTTTCATGGGATTATGGTCAGAATGTGCCCGCCCCAGGTATTCCGCCACCTCAACTAGGGGGATTAGTGACTGGGAGCCCATCAACCTATCCAGTCGCACATGTAAGTCATGGACTGCCGAGTAATAGGAGTAGATACGGTCAGTGGGATGAAGGTTACGCCACAGGTCCAGTAATGCCCAATGTGATAGCCAGTCCGAGAGCGCCCGCGCATTTGACACAGCTGTCGTCGTCCGGAGGGGTGGGAAGGATATTGTGCTAGTAACGAGGGTTGGTCTGTGCTTGAGCATATATTGAGCCTAGCAATATCTGTTGGCCATTAAGTGTCCCCATCACTAAGGTGTACCTGCCTGCAGGGTCCGTCACCGTATCCGTGCCCGCTCTCACCCAGATTAATGTGACCCTTGCGTGCGCTGAGTATGTCGTGCCATATACTTGTCCCCACCAGCGCTTGCGCAGTCTGTCCAGTTCCGGCTGGATCATGTGTGTTTCTTGCAGTAGGGCAATCGCAGCCGAGTGCCTCTGGAGGTACGCGAATATGGAGTAGTGACGCGCAGGTGTGTACATGAGACTTATGTTACATGTGATTATGTCAGCTTGTGCCATTTCTGATGGGGTTAAGCAATAAGGGTGCCAAGGATGGGGAGTACCACAGGGTACGGAGGTCAGGGGCATGTGTCTATCCAAACCTCTGTAACAGTTAAGTAGTACAAACTAGGTCAGTGTGCTCCCTGTTGGGGTGCGCGCACTAGTGTTGTTGTGTTATGGCCATCCCCCTAGTTCCAGTATGTGTGGTGCGCCATCTATATAATCGCCGGAACCATCTCACGGGACCGGTAGTGTGCTGGCCCAGTTTTTGAGTCGTGTATGAGTGTGCCCCCTAATAATATGTGTAGTGTTGCTAACGTGGGGACATATTTCTATCATATCAACTGAGTGTGATGTCCCTTGTGGGGTTTTTAACCAAGCGGGCCCATCTCCCCACACATCGGCTAGCAATATCTTAGACGTCAACCAACAGTGTTCTACTTGCATGAGCCGCTTATGCCAGAGTCTACCTCATCGGTACTTCTTCATATAATGCCATCAGCAGTTTGTGGGGTTATCACTGGTAAGTTGAGCTTTTCAGACATTTCTGTTGATGGCGACAATGAGCCGCTAGGCCACCGACGTATCTTGTACGTAGAAGTCCGATCGTTCTTTGGGATGTGGGGATCAGAGAGCTGTGACTGTTGCCAGGGCGCCTGGTCTTTCCTTCCTTATTTTCTCCGGACTCAGTGCTGCAGTCTCCGGTTTTGCATTCCTCAAGGGACCCGGCTTTCGTCACCGCCTGGTTCTTCTGCCCGCTGAGTTGTCACCATCTGAGCCCGAGGGCCTCACGCCTGTCCACAACCCGACTCCTCCAGCCAGTCCCACGCCTCTTGGGGAGAGTCAAAGAAGAGAGTCCATTCTTTCGTGACCACTCGCAGTCAGGCTGGGAACAGCAACAAATATGGTAGCGCTACAGAGTTCTGAACTGGCGCTTCCCCGCTGTATAGTTACTCCTGCATCTTTGCACTAGAATGGTGTAGTCTGGAAAGAGCATAACTTGGCTGCCGCTCACCTTGAGGCCGTCCATCTTGTGTGTTTCACGGAGCACCGCATCTGTCCCTGTAGTTTAGCAATTTGAAAATGAACGGAAGGGGTCTGGCTCCTGGCTGGGGCCTCTGCGCCGGGTCCTCTCGACCGCAAACTGCATTGACAATGTTCCTTGGGGTAGGAGATCGGGCAGCCAACGCGCCGTGAATTGTTCTGGGTTCCTTCCCTCCTCGCCTTCCGGAAGGCCCACCACACAGATGTTGTTGCGGCGGGAGGGTCCCTCCGCGTCTTCTGCTCTGTCTTCCAGGTCGTGAACGCGGTCTATCAAGTCTTGTAATGCAGCTGCATGATTTTGCTTTACAGGTTGGAACTTCTTCAGCGTTTGGACTGGTGTAGTGACTTTTTCAGTCAACTTGCGGTGGTCCGCATGGAGTAGGGTGAAGTCCGAGGTGACTATCTATCCCAGTCTCCAAGGAAGTCCTGGTCCTTTCCACTTCTGCCAGTACCGAGTCCATTTTGGCCACCAGGGCAGTGGTCGTTGGCTCAGTCCCCCCTCCAGCGCTTATGTTGACGGGGTCCAAGAAGTCTGCGCACAGTGACCCCTGCTGCAGTTTTCTCTCATCCGGCTCATTACAAGCTGCACCGCAGTGGGCATTCGGGGTTAGCTGTCAGGAGGGTCAACACGCCGGTGTTGGTATTCCTTTTTAGAGGGTTCCACTTCCGTATGAGTTGCTCAGGAGACGTGATCAAACAGGGACCACTTGTGGTAGCTACGCCGTCCTTCACGATCTGCGTGTGGGGTTATGCGTGCTGACCCCCAGGGCCCTTATGTCACCCACGCCTGGGCCGGACGCCGGTAGGGTAGTACACCTAGTCTTCCAGCAAAGGAAGTGAGCCGGACCTCAGCTGTGCATGTATGGCAGAGTGCAGAGATGTCAATCTCCACAGTTGCTCGGTGGCACAGTCGAGGCTATGCTCTCCGGGGGTGGTTACCCACGTGGATGCAGTCTCCACAGGCAACAGTGACCTATGTGCGCGGGAATGGGAGACTGCAGCATTCATGTACATTCAGTGATTCCACCCTGTACCTGTTCGGCTGTACAACGTTGTTTGTCTTTCAAAGTCCAGCTGGGGGTTTTGTGGGGGTCCCTGCAATTATCGCGGCTGTCCGCCAGCGCCAGCATGGGTTCGTTCAAATATCCCTCCACAGGCATTGCTAGTGTGTTTACCGCGGCCTCCTCGTTAGTGCACAGTATGGCGGCTCCTTCAGTGCAGTTTAGTCGTATTGCTGGTGCACGGTGGGTCACTCCAATACGGGGCTGCTCCAGCCACCACCAGAGATCATCAATGCCTGCACAGTGGCCCAGGCCCAGCCCCGCCTCACAGGGGCCTCGCAGGTCTGTCACCCTGCAGCTACACACATTCAGTCACAGCAGGGCCGCTCCAGGAGCCACGACTCACCGGGGTCTGCATCTCTGAAGCTCAGTGGGGTGTCCGGCGCGCGCATTGCTTCTCTTCTAGGGGGCCTGCAAGATCTCAGACCCCACTTCTGCCGCTCCTTCGGCCACAGGCAGCCTCCGCCCCAGCTGACTGCCGTCTCCAAGTGGCCCCCAGCTTAAGGGCTCCTAGGCAGCATCTCCATTATAGTTGGTATACCGGGAGACAGGGGTTGCAGACTGGGGAGTTTAGTAAACACTGCAATGCCTCCGTTGTCAGGCCTCGTTCAGCGCCAGGGTCTATCTCTCTCCTCTGTCACTATTACCGCTGCCCAGCATGGGCAAACATACCATGTGACGGGCGGGCTGCTATCCACTATCGCAGCAGTTGTGACTCCGGGGGTGGCGAGGCTTGGTTCTGGGCCCCCTGCTTGTAGTGACGCTCCCACCGCTCAGCTTCGCCCACGTCCGATCCGGGCGGAGGTCCCTGACAGCTCCGGGAACAGGCACTTAGTCGCGGGCAGCCATCTTCCAGCGCAGGGTGCCTGTGTGCGGTCTCACAGCTGACCGGGCCGCACGCTCGTCGCCTACGCCTTTGCAGTCTCAATGTTTTCAACAGCTCAGCACTAGGTTCGACGGTTGGCACAGAGTTTTAAGTGCCTGGTCCCAGTCAGCATTTATGCGGATGGCACTCTTACAGGATAAGTTCAACGGATTGTAGGGAATTGGTGATCAGAGCGTTAGAGATTTGCGTCTGCCATTTTGGTTGGCTAGCCACGCCCCATTCCCTCGGATACATTTATGTCATAAAATGTCTTTAATGTGTTGGGATCGTTTTCAAAACACACAAAAATATTCGGTGTTGTGATGGTTTTTAAAACACCAAAAAAAGGTTATAAAACAGAAACCGGTTTATTTTCCGTGTCATTTTATTTAAAAAAGGGTACTTGTTAGGATGGCAGTCACACTTCTTGTTAGCAGGACACCACGTTTCAAGTCCTCTGGTTCCATTTAATTAAGTATTGCTACTTGCGCATCAATTCAATTAACAGGAACAAGACTACAAGTCCCAGAATGCACTGGTGAGTAAAAGGCCCACAGGGGACAGGTAAAGTGCTACAATTACATGTCACAGTAACAGCCAAAATATTATGCTGAAAACTAGGTTTTTGGGTGAGAGGGTGCAGCCATGACACAGGCCACTTAATATGTGTGACAAAGGCTGCTCTATTGAAACAGGTGCACATTACAACCAAAATAACCTGGTAACAGCCTTGCAAAACTAAAACCTCGCTAAACATCCATTAGACGACTGCCTACCCCTCCAGCCTACCCCTCCTCCCAACCCCAATGACCCACAACGTGCCCCTCCCTGCAATTAACACAGTGCCAACATTACAATGCATTGAACATAAAATCAACAAATTCTAGTAACCCTACATCCTATGCATGTACGTATGAAACCGTAAATAACCAAATGTACTAAACTGAACCTTGAACTATCTGCCTACCCTTTCCCTGCACATGGTTCACTAACTTTCAACGCCAACCAAACTTCTGCCAACCCCTGGCAAATTTTGCATTCCCCTGCCACCCAGACATAGGGTGTGGCACACAACTTTTTTCTGTCTCACCCAGTTGATGCTAGAATTCACAACTCTTACCGTCTACGGCCATACATTCAGTGTTCTAGCCTCTCTGATCTCCAACAAGTAAAGATCCATACCCAATCTGGATAGGTGAACCCCTTCGCCCCGAAAAAACTCTGTGTCGTACCGAATATCTGAATGACTGATCCTGCCAAACCCAATCCCCTACAAAAGAGAGCCATTTCGCTATTAACCTTTCTACGTGCTCTATCTACAGTTCCTGGCTTTACCGAACCTTTCCAAGCCCTCCTGGGCACAAGCTCCGTCCACAGAACTAAACACCCAGACCACTTTTCTTTGATGAGGGCTAAATCTTTCTTCATGCTTGGTATCAGCACAACCTCTTTCTCCTTCGAAAGATCATTCTCCCCCAAATGCAGAACCAATATATCTGGGCACCATCCGCCCACTAACATACTATTCAAACAGGCCCAGCTCTCTCCAACACATTCCTCCTTTCCCTTTCAATGTGATCTTGAACAAACGCTCATTGAAATCTAAATTCTGACCAAAGTAACTTTGATGAGCTTGCACTTGGGCCCCTTTAACAAACGAGTATCCCACCAACCAAATGACCATCTCCTCCATTGTGACGACTCACGGCCTAGCTGCATATTTTCATCCTGAGCCCAACCCCTATGGCCTACTTCTTACACCAATACTTTCTGGAAAGAATGTCTCCCATATTCCACCCCCAAGCGATGCAGAGCTTTTCCTAGAACCGCTAACAGCTGATATGCCAAAACTCTACTCCGCCTTCTGCCTGAAGACCGCTCCCCTAGATGTTCCGCAAAAACTCAGACCATTGCGTTGCCCACCAAAGAGGACATGGGCCTGGCGCCTCCACTCCCTGTAAAACAACACATCTACCTTGGCCCCCCTGGTCTGATTTCGATCGACTCAGCCATATTTGCAACCTACCCTCGCGAGTGACCACGTCCTATCAAGACACTACCCCTGACCCTTTTTTACCCACCAATTAGGATACCCAAAATGCCCCGGAAAACATCCACACCTTCAGCGTGGAAAAAAGGCACATCTTCCTTGTCCCTGCATACCTCTAGCAATACAGTTAACAAGCGAGACAACAGCTGCCACCAAATTGGCTTCCTGGCCTTAACTACCGTGCCCTGTTCTCGTTTTCAGCCCTCCAGGAGTATACATCCCAGTTTACCTGCTGATGGAGCATAGCCCCATAACAGTTTACCGATAATTGCAATCCGAGCTAAGTTCACTAACAACAGTAAACCTCGTCAGACCTCTCTCAATCAGGTCTAATATATATATATATATATATATTGTATGACATCTTCAGTCAGCAACCACGATTTGTTCCGCAGCTGCACAGCCTAATGCAATAACTCTCCAGGTCATGATATACGTAACCCTTGTGGATTCCGCAAGTGACCCTACCACCAATTGTAACATTCAGCATTGCCTACGTACCACAGATGCTGAGGCATGGGCATCAGGATCCTGTAAGAGTCCATGGCCAGCCCACGAAATCACCCCCACTGTGAACGAGACAAAGTGATGTAATTGTCAACACCAGGTACATGCAAAGCTTTGAAGCAATGTCATAATGTAAACAACCCAGCACAAATACTCTGATCAGTTTCAGAACTTGCTCATCCCTAGCACATTGGCGACTGACAATCTTGACTACCACAATGTTCTCCACCCAGAACAGCACTCTCTTGTATGCCAATTCCTCCCTCCAGAGTTACTTCGACCACCAGGGGAAAAACCTCCAAAAACGCAATACTCCTGCTGCAGTTGAGTCAGTGGACAGGCCAGGATTCGGCGCACCACCTCCCTTGCCAATAAAGACCAAAACCTAGGCTACCCGCTGCACAGAAAAAACCTGAACATCCTAGTCCATGTCCATGTCGTGCCAACGGAACCCTGTCGAAAGACTGTAGAACACACCCCACATCCACAAGTCTTCTTTGACCCAAGCGGATGGCTGGATGGGATGTTGAGGTAATTGTTTCCCTGACAATGCGCAGCTCAACCTCCTGCACAATGTCCTCCCTGTCCTGACTAAGCGAAGTTAAGGTGCCCCAATAGAACCTGAACCTCATTGACCTTGACTTTCTGGTGTGGCAGCATGAACCTCAACAATGCCAGCATCTTGACATTTTTATCCTAAGGCATTCGTGCTTCCATTTTCACAGAAGCCATCTCAATTCCCAGAAATGACAGCTCTCTGCTAAGGCCCATTGTCTTCTCCAGTGCCAATGGCACCCCGAGATCTCCCATCATTTCTTGGAAGCTTTTCAGTGCTTCCTGGCAGCCTGCGGAGCCGGTTTGTGCCACAAAGAAGAACTCGTCCAAGTAGTGTGTGACCAACAGTGCAACATTCTCACAGTGACCACGAGATAGAACAATCCATCGGCAATGCTTTGTCCATGTACCATTTTCCTTCAAAGTGGATACCCAAGAGCTGAAAATCGTATGGGTGGACTGGAAGCAGCAGAAACGCAGACTTTACGTCGCATTTTGCCATTAGTGCTCCTGCCGCCACCACTAGTGACATGGGCTCGTCAACTGAGGAATAAGAAACCATGGCCGCATCCTCGGCAATGAAATCCTTAACTGATCCTGCTTCCAGGAATGAAAAATGTTAGATGAGTCTGAAATGGCCCTCCTCTTTCTTGGGGATTACACCAATTGGAGACACAATCAAATTTCCAAAGCCAATCATTAAAGGGGCCCGCCATCCTACCTTCCCTCACCTCTTTGTCAAATGTGTCCTGTCCTGCCTGTTTGTGTTCCATGACTGAGAGAAGATTATCTGCCCACCTCCTGACCCCACGGCCTGTGTAACTCAACCGAAACCCATCCGGCAAAATCCTTGCTTCTTCCCGACGCTCGCAGCAGTCCAGCCAAAGCTCCAACCTGTCTAACTTAACCGGAGTATGAGCCCTTTGGCCCAACCCCTGGCGTTCCCTTACTTCCCAGAGCACCCAACAACTGATGCTGGTGTCCCACTAAATTCCCCTTGGGCAGTTGCCAATGGTTTCCTCCCTATTAGTAAACCCCCCTGCCTGCAGCAATTGACCAAGGGTGCCGCCCACCTCCCTTTGAGCATTCATAGCAGAACCTAAAATACTTGCGAGTGTACAGCCCCTTATTAAAATCCCAGCAATTTCCCCCTGCCCCTGCTGCCTCTTCCCTGTTCCACCCAACCCTCGCCGGGTGGGTCGTGCTCGGAAGGGCCGGTAAACTATGGGCAAACCGCTGGCAGTGAAAATTTTCACCACCTTTCGCTACCCCCATCGTGTGTTGCCACAAGTCGCTATCTAATTCCCCCCATTTGGCTTCCGGGTCCCACGCCAAGTGTGCCCTGAACTCATCATACTGGGCACACGCATATCCTCACCAGTGATTTGAGCCTTCCAGATAACATCCATATATTTAAACAGCGCGACACAGCGCTACGGTTATTTTTCGCAATATACAGTTGCATAAATCAGGAATGCCGCTGTCCAATTTTATATCATAAGGGGCACCTTCGGCCTCTTGGCCAACTCATATTCCTCCTCTGTGGAATGCTCTTTGGACCTTACCTTCCAATGCAATATTTTAAGCATCTCTACATACTCCCCCTTCCGTAGGAGCTCTTTGGAGGCCAGCATAACGCGTGCCCCTAAAGGTTTATTCTCCCCCATATGAGGTAGCTTCTTGAACTTCAATACCTTACTCTCCGGGCCCTCTTTCTTTTCTCCTTTATTGCTCTCGTCCACTGTATCTTCGCCTTTACCCGAATTACCCTCCTCTTAGGTACCAACCAAGCCCCCCGCCTGACTGGTGCCTACTGCCACATCTGACCCAAATTGCCCTTTTTGTAACCCCGCCCTGCAGCTCCCCCTCGCCTAGGTAAATGGAGACCATCACAGGCTTCCCCTTCATGCCCCTGGTCTTACCGGTCTCCAAGAAGGGTACCCGAAAGATGCAGTGTGCCTCGCCAGGGGCCCTGTAACTTCTGGCGCTCTTGCTGGCCTCGCCGCAAGCCTGGATTCTCTTGCTGCCTCTCTGCTCAGCCCTACAACACACCAGGCAAGACTTTAGAAGTCCCCGCTCCCCTTTCTCATCGTCCTCCTGCGGCTCGCCTTAAAGGTTCTCCTCATCGAAATCCAACAAAGTAGCGCTATGCAAAACCTCCTGCGGCCATTCTAGGCCCCCACATACCTCTAACGGTGGGTCCTTTTTGGCCGCCCTGCCCTTAACCCTTCCCCAGATACCTGGGGGGGGGGGGGGGGCAGACTGTACCCTTCCATGCCTCTCTGGCACTCCTATGCGCTGTCCATCCTTCATCTTCTCTTGGGAGGTCGTGCCAGCACCGCCAGACATTGGGGTCAGCGAGGACATTCTAGGCCTACTTGTGTTGGCCGCAACTGGCTCCCCCCACTTGTATCAGGCATGCAGTTCTGGGCCCAGCACTCTCTTCACCTCGGCGCAAGTGAACAGCTCCCAGCTCGGCCGAGCATACATCGCCCTGCAAGACAAACGGCTGGACTGGTGTGCTGGTTCCCTACCGCAGACCTGCCCACTCTGGTCTCGTCTTCCGGACCTGACCCCCTCCCCCTGCTTACTGCTTTCAACATCTACTATTTCCATCACCTGCTCACCTCCTCCTCCCGCCCTCTTCCACCTTGCCCCATTCTAACACTACCACAATAAACGCTGGCGCAAGAACCTGAACCAACGCCGCTTCCCCCCCGCTTGCTGATTTGAGGCGCTTTTATCCCATTGAAGGAACCCCCCTCTTGCCAGATATGCATCAAGTTGTGTCACCCTGTCCCCCCCACAAGCCTCTTCTCCCTAGGATTCAAAAATATCCAATCCCTCCCATGGCTTGGGATCCCAAGCCGTTCTTGCTCCTCAGGCACTTCCTCCTCTTCCCCCACCCCCCACTACTGCGCTTCCATCCTTCCACCAATATCCCCTGGCTGGCCTGTCCATAACTCAGGGCCACCCTCCACCTCGGTTTCGTGCTCACACCCCTAGCCCTCCTCGACCCCTAACATTCCACTGGTAGAACTGCTCACCTCTCCATCCAGCCCGCATCCCACCGGCTCACTGTCTTCCTCCCCGCCTTACCCCGCCCTTTCTTTAAATCCCTGTCAGCCCTAACAAGCTCCTCATGCGAGGCCACTCACCGGGTGTGGCCGCGCCCATACATTGGGCCTGTCCGGGTGAGCAATGCAGCCGACGCCGCAATGTGCCCTTCCCGCTTAAAATGCACAGCCTCATACATGCGTGCATTGCACCCTGGGGGCGCGCTTATCGCTCTCCCAGCCGCCTGGCCAGACGCTGCATCCTTCCGAATCGGCAAGGGCTCGATCACGCCCCTCGCCTCCATAATCCAGGCTGGAGCCGCAGGACGAGAACCAGCCCCTGCCCGCCTCATGACCAAAGGGGCCACTCTTTTCACATACAAGCGACCCCTCTCACTTACCCCCGGCATTGTGGACCCCACTCACTGCCTTCACTTTCCTCAGCGGAGAGCATGCCGCAATCACCGCAGCCACCCCCACCGATGCCTATCTCGCTTGGTGCACCACCCCAGCAGCCTCAGCAACAACAAGGTTCATGTGGCCCGCTTCTTTCAGGAGACGCATCACCTCACGAACCCTCGAATTTTCCATACTCAGGTAAGGCACAAAATAACTTTTTGCTGCCTAAATCATTACACTGCTCTGACAAGCTACGCTCAAAGACACCTGCTGCACAATTCAGAATCCACTAAAACGTTTTGCTACTCCTTCTCCCTGCCACCAGGTCACCAAAACCTAAAATGGTGGCAAGGGACCCAAAACCCCTGCACTATATAGCCTTTGGGCTATTTTGGGCTACGCCGAGGGCCATCTCTGCGTTTTGTTTTTAGAACCGGGGTCAGCAATAGCATAATCGCCAATACATGAGCCAACATGAAAATGCTGTCAAAGAATATGGCGGTAGAATAACAATGTTGTGTGCAAACTAATTTTGGTTGAGAAAACACAGAACTGATAACATGGATTGGGGAGGGACAAGATGGGAATAACATGATGCAAAAAGGAAAAGAGAGAAAAGGAGAGGTAAGACGTAAAAGTAAATGTGCGAGTGCAATTTATTTGGAAAGAACTCCACCTGTTGGAGAAGAGTCCGTAATAATATTAGGTAGGACTGGCTTTCACCGAATGTAAGGACCAGAGAACACTACAGCACAACAGCGATCAATATCACCTTGTGTCGGGTCCTAGAAAAGTGCAGACGGAGGTTAGCGAGAGAGAATAACCACTGACAAAACTAACTGTAAAATAATTTACTGAGGTTGCGATGAGAGCACAATAAAGAATAAATAGCATACATCAGGACTAGAATTTAATAAAAGGTATTCCCATAAGACGTTGATAGATAATTGTATATAGCCTTGAACCTACAAGGTCTTCCAAGCACCAGGAGGTTTGCAACTCTACGATAGGAACCTTCAAAGGATTCTCCAATGAGTTAAAATCCCGACTGTTTCCAAAACGTATGAATGCATTTGTTTTCTTACTGTGTTTCAGAACCCCACCAATTATACCTTCATATTTTCTAAACTGGTAACACATAGGGTCCCCTCTGTTAAAAGATCAGCCGCACCCCTCAACGCTCAAATAGTAGTCGGAGAAAGGGAGTTCCTGTGCAGATAGCTATGAGAAAACAAGAATTGGAGATCATTTGATTAATTTAACAATAAAGCTCATTGTAGCAGTCGATTACAAGCCAGATATTTAGTCACTGGGCTTTATGGTTTAATCAGTTCCTGTTAGTCACCCAGACTTCTCACCCTGCCAGCGTACCAGAGCTCAGGCCCAGCCCATTGACACAAGGAGGCATTGAACGCGCCAGACCTTCCGCAGCAGTGCTCAGCTGTATTTGCTAAGCTCCGCCCAATTCTCTTCAGTCCTGAAAAAGGAAACCTTGTTCTTCTCTGACCTCCTCAAAGGAGGAGCGGGGAAGACACTAGTCTCTGCCATGAAAGGCACTAGCACATTCCAAAGGGAAACGCTGGGCAAACAGCTGGCTAGAGTGCAGGCACCGTGCAAAGACATGGGACAGAGTGTAGCCAATATAATTATATAACTGCAGAAAGAAGGTGCAGAACAACAAAACAGGTTTTAGGGGTACATGTGCAATCATGAAAGAGGTTGGATTTAAAAAATGAGTTCTCATATCTGTGCCCTTGAAAAAGGCTCTAAAGCAGATCGAGCAGGCCATTATGGGAAGTGGAAGAGGGCAGATAATCTAGCAAACTAGAGAGTGGCACACGCTCTGGTCGAGATGTGAAAGCAGCCAAACATCCCTGGACTGGAAGAATCAGTGTGGCAGTATGTCACTGGAGAGAGATCTGCTAACTGATAAAAAACAACATTCCTGTATATGCAGAAGATATGCAGCTCTTCTTAAGGGCCTCATTCAGGGCTAAAATCACCCATAGGAAAGGAAAGGTTGTTCCTCCACACATCACGCCTAGATAACGAAGACTTACATCAATCTCATATCATGCAGCAAACAAAGACAAAAGGAAACATAGCTGCCACTTATTCCCCTCTGAGGTTTTACACACGGACTCACTGACAACACTAAATTCTTTGGATTCTACATTAACAACAGCCTCAACTTTACCAAAATTTCAACAAAGAAAAACAATAAAGCTTCTTACTCTGCAATTAAAAGCGTCTCTCCCAGAAACTGACTTCAGAGTGATCACCCAAGTTATGGTCCAGTCACATCTTGATTGGCAACATTCGGAAGGGTAGTATCCTAGATTCCGATCGCATTTCACTGAAAAGCATTCTCTAAACAAAAACTAGAGTGACCAAAAGGGTAAAAGTTTTAAAGAAGAATAAACGACCTCAGACCTCTCTACAGGCACTTCTACTTGCCCGCCTCCCATTCTTATCGTCTGAGTCACTATGTACAAGGCATTAACATCTAGCACCCAACGATAACGGGCAGGTAAGATCAAAGGACTTATTTACGGGACTCTTACACGCTTATGGAAGTAGCGTAGTACAGCCTCTTGCTCTGGCCACAGTCGTTAAAGGAGTCCCACCAGTCACCCACAAGGTTGGTCATAACCAACCCTGAATCAGCTAACATAGGGAAATAAAGGGCCACAAACCTCAGAATCCAGTGCAAACCACTAAGCAGAGACAACTACGCCACTGGACGGACCACAGCTGCGTCCACTTCACCTTCAGAAAAACGACGATCCACCACCACCAGCAACCGGTTGCTCGAAGAAGCTGGAACAAGATCACAGCCGACGAGCTCGCCGCTTCCCTGAGCCAGCACGCCCCCGCCAGCTCAGCGAACCCCAGCCAGGCCGCCGACAACCTCACGAAGTGGATCAACAACTGCGCGGACGAACTCGCCCCACTGAGGACCCCGCCCAGCAGACCCGGCAGCAAGAAGGCCCCATGGTTCACCGACGAACTCAAGAGCTCCAAGAAGAACTGCTGAGCCCTCGAGAAAGCCTGGAGAAGGGAACCAACACCGGACAACATGACCGCCCTCAAGCTTGCCACCCGGAAGCACCACCAACTGATCCGCGCCACCAAGAAAACTGCATTCAAGGACCGGCTGGACAACAACGCACACAATTGCAAGGAACTCTTCAACATCGTCAAAGAGCTCTTCAACCCCAACGCCGGAAACAACGACATCACCCCATCGCAAGACCTCTGCAATTCCCTCACCTCCTACTTCCACAACAAGATCACGGACATACACAACAGCTCCAGCACTCAACCGACGCACGCCACAACCGAACCACCGCCCCCCACCACCACCCTCAGCGCCTGGTCAGCATCGAATTCACCATCCGCATGATGAACTCCATCCACTCCGGATCTCCGACCGACCCCTGCCCTCACCACGTCTTCAACAAGGCCGACGCTGTCATCGCACCCCACCTGCGGGACATCATCAACACCTCCTTCGACACCGCCACCTTCCCGGAGAGCTGGAAGCACGCCGAACTCAGCGCCCTACTAAAGAAACCTACAGCGGACCCCACCGAACTCAAGAATTACCGCCCCATCTCGCTCCTCCCGTTCCCAGCCAAAGTCATCGAGAAGACCGTCAACAAACAGCTGGCCGCCTTCCTCGAGACGAATGGATCCCTCGACCCCTCACAGTCTGGCTTCCGAGCCAACCACAGCACCGAGACCGCCCTCATCGCTGCCACCGATGACATCCGAGCCCTGATGGACAACGGAGAAACAGTGGCCCTCATCCTCCTAGACCTCTCCGCGGCATTCGACACGGTCTGCCACCGCACCCTAGTGCAGCGCCTCAGCAACGTCGGAATCCAGGAGAAGGCACTGGAATGGATCATCTCCTTCCTCGACGGAAGAACACAGAGAGTCCGTCTACCACCGTACAAGTCAGAGGCCACCGAAGTCATCTGCGGCGTCCCTCAAGGATCCTCGCTGAGCCTCACCCTCTTCAACGTCTACATGAGCCCCCTCGTGGCCATCACACGCCAACACAACCTCAACATCTCCTACGCTGACGACACCCAGCTGATCCTCTCCCTGACCAACGACCCCGCCGCCGCCAGAGCCAATCTTCACGAAGGGATGAAAGACGTAGCCGAGTGGATGACGACCAGCCGCCTGAAACTGAACTCAGACAAGACGGAAGTCCTCATCCTGGGTCCTCGCCCTCCGCCTGGGACGACTCCTGGTGGCCCCCCGCCCTGGGCAGCGCACCCAAAACGACAGACCACGCACGCAACCTGGGCTTCATCTTGGACTCCTCCCTCACCATGACCAGACAAGTCAACGCCGTCTTCTCGTCATGCTTCAACATCCTGCGCATGCTACGGAAGATCTTCCGGTGGATCCCCACCGAGACCAGGAAGACGGTCACCCAGGCCCTCGTCACCAGCCGACTGGACTACGGCAACGCCCTCTACGCCGGAACCACTGCCAAGCTCCAGAAGAGACTCCAGCGGATCCAGAACGCCTCAGCCAGACTCATCCTCGACATCCCACGACACAGCCACATCTCCGGACATCTGAGAGACCTGCATTGGCTCCCCGTCAACAAAAGAATCACCTTCCGCCTCCTCACCCACGCACACAAAGCCCTACACGATCAAGGCCCGGGCTACCTCAACAACCGCATCAACTTCTACGCTCCCAAACGACATCTCCGATCAGCCAGCCACGCCCTCGCCGCCGTCCCCCGCATCCGAAGAACGACAACAGGAGGAAGGTCCTTCTCCTACCTGGCCGCCAAGACCTGGAACTCCCTCCTGACCGACCTGCGTCTGACCCAAGACCACCTCTCCTTCAGGAAGAAGCTCAAGACCTGGCTATTCGAGCAGTAGCAGCACTCCCCCCCCCCCCCCCACCCCACCCCCACCTCCCCCAAGCGCCTTGAGACCCTCCGGGTAAGTAGTGCGCTCTATAAATGTCTGTGATTGATTGATTGAACTACTCCACACGCCACATTCAGAAGAGTTAAGGTGAAAACTCTCAAAACACTCCCCATTAAGGGACATCTATGAAATTATAACCCGACCTACCAAACCATCCAATACACCAAATGTGGTTTGGAAAGGAATCCTTAGTAGGGAACCTCTGCTGGAAGAATTAAAATTGCAGAAATCTGCACAAAACACCATGAGGCATTGCAATTTTTTAACACTGATGTCGATAAATACCCAATAGCCTAACAAACATACATAATGGAATGGAAGACACAGTGAAAAAGAGAGGGGAAAAAATGCCCTGTCGAAATGCCAGTTTGTAGGTGATCAGTCTCTTTAAAGCCTATTCAATAAATATGGCAGACAAGAAGCATTGACGGGAAGTCACCTACACAAATAATTTATGAATGGGGACTTGGTGCGAAGGCATACGGTCTCGGTGGAAATCATGTTGAATACCGTGGTCGTTGATAGGTGGGAAAGGAATGTGAATTCTTGTACGATACAATAATCTCCGATGCACTATGGACTCTTGTGTTTTAAAGGAAAGAGCACACTTAATGAGTTGCTCATGCCCACCATACAAAAATTTGCATCCATCTCAAATCCTGCTTATTTACGCGCACCAGAAAGCCTTTGACCACACAGCACATGTAGACCTCCACCAAACTTGCATGGTCTACTCTGCACCATCCCATGGTTTAAGTGAAGTAAAAGAGAAGAGCAGAGTCTCAAAGTGAGAAGATGAGAATAGAGGGGTGCAGAAAGCTAAATCATAAATAACCACGAGAGACTTTATAATGAAAATAGTCGCTAATATGAAAAATTGTTAGATTTCTGTTCTGTAACATTCACAGACGTTCCTGAGAAAACATTTGTCTGAGGTTCTTCAGTCTGCAACATCTGCAGCTTTGCATCTGGTGCATTTTGTTTTAAAGTTCATTGTTCATTTACTTCTCAACTTTGAACTGCAAAAATGTCCTCAGTGCAATGGCTGACTTCCAATCTACTGCATCAGTAACTATGTTGGAGTCAGACATCGGATGCAGTTCTCCATGCTGCTATGCTCATTACAACAATATGGCTTTGTGCCCCATACTAGCCACTAAACCCATTTCATTTATGATCCACGACTCATGAACACAGTGCAGCCATTCTAGTTTGTTTCTTCCTCAAACAGAGGACCATTCGGCCCAAACGTGCGGAAATGAACTTGGAGCAAGCCTTATCAGACTCTGGCCTGCTGCAAAAAGGCAAAGAAGCAAGCAGCTGGTGGCTCACTATGATTACATGGTGGCCAGAAGGTATGACTGCAGGCAAGGATTTTAGGGAAGCAGAATGTCACCTCAACTAGACATCATGTGCTTGCAAAAGTGCTTCAATTTTGAAAATCCTACAAGTGGCAAATAGTGCTACAGCCTTTAGGATACAATGAAAGCTGCATAGTAGTTTAAATATTGATACTGTGTGCTTCTAGCTCTTATTTATGTACGCTGGTGACAAAAGAAAAAGGACTTCAAGAACTGTGGCTGCAAGGAATCAATATCATACGGGACTGTGGAATAAAAGTCTTTTCTAAGATTCCACTAGTTATAGCCACCAGATTCCTAGGACGCAAACATTTCTACCCCAAAAAAATGTAACACTCCCAACAAAATATCATCAAATACTCTCAAGAGTATATCTTTACTTTAAAACCTCCTCGACTCTCTCTAGGGTAACAGCTACTGAAGGGGCATACATTGGTGAATTTTCTACAATCTGGCACTGTTTGGCTTCTCTGGTAAGTTTCAAATAGAGTTAAAAACATTTTACAATTGAATGAAGCAAAAACAAGGAAATGTCTACCCTCACGAATAACTACAATGACCGTAATGCAAGCCAAAGTACCACAAAGAAACGACAGTTCGGAAAGAAAGGAAGAAATATTAAGGTGCACTGGTTTTGATAGCAGAGACAATCATAAGTAACATCACCTCTGACACTACATATCATATCCCCACTGATAATACTGATCAAGTCACCAAAGCTACTAACAATAATTTTCTTCCTGAACCACCTAGAAACAGTTGTAGAAAGTAGTATTGTATCCTTCCAACTATGTATGCTAACGGAGGGATGTTATTTAAAAGGTACTAATGAATTTGTATATTAGTATTTTAATTATTATGCAACTTTTACACTTTATAATGAAATATGGATGTTTGATTGAATTGTATGTTGGTTTACCAATATTGGCATGAATGCAAACATTAAATAAGAAGTTTGAACTACGTATTCGCCGATTTTGCAGCAGCCAGATTTTGTGTACAAAAGTGACATCATTGGTGACATTACAGATTACCTCACTATTGTCACAATCAATATCATCACTAAACCTATAAATAGATTCGGTTTTCACATCTCCTTACCTACATGGGAAAGATAGGCTGGTTTCCTCTCTCAAAACCATTGGCCGAAGGCCATGTCGGTGGGCTTTGAGTGAAGGGGGCGTGGGCACAGCACATAGACAAGGCTACACAATGTGTTCACTGCCCACCTGGTACACTTGAAGGATATGAATAGCAAGATCTACTATTCCAGAGACTCCTGGTAGGGTGTCCCCACGGCCATGTCTTGCACTCAGAGCTTGCTGGAAACAGTCTTGTGTTTCTTATGTTAGGATTCTGGAGACTGCGGACAGAGTGCAAACCAAAGCCGAAAATCACGGCCAGCACAAACAGCAGGCAACCACACCCTATGATGATGTCAAGGACAGTGTGAGAGAAGGGAGACCGAGCACATGCCATGTCCAAAGCTCAGACTTGGCAAAGACTCCAGTGGTCATGCTCGAAGGCTATTTCAATAAAACTGGGCACACAATGTTATCAAAGGCCAAACCCTAGAACCAGAGGTACAGCCCTGTGCATCAAATGTCTTGGCCAGTTGACTGAGAGCATGGCAACTGGAGGTTTCCAAAGGCATCCATAACTCTAACCCAACTCTAACTCATGAACAAACATGTGGAGGCCGTACACTCTCGCCAAGTCCTTACAAGCTTCCAGTCCTTTGATTTCCCCTTCGAATAAACTGCTAAGAGGTGTGTTTGTGTAATTATACCAAAACTATAATATCCAGAATGTATTAAGTTTTCATACAAAAGACCAGGTCTTGTAATAATTTCAACAATGACACTGACACTTCAACAATGACACTTCAACAATGACAATGAGGTGGTCACACTACATGTGTGCCAACTATCATATCACATTTTGCTTAACGTGCCCAACAGAATACACATCCTGTCACCACGTAATACAAATACCTGAGCTAATTTAAAGGTAGGAAAGAATTTAATCATAACTGACTTGGATTCGACTTAAACCAAATTGTGTTTTTTCTGTTTACACTCCATGTCAAACCGATTATAGTTTGAGTGGTAATTTAAAGACTAACTGAATATTCTCATGTTGGTAATTTAAAAATATTTCCGAAGATAAACATCATGAAGAGGGTAAGCTACCAAAAGCAATTTGTAAAAACTGTATAGTCAGTAAGTGATTATGTGCAAATTTCCTTTACACTTGTGCAATATCACATTATTTCGGGAACTTTTTGTTATTGAAATTCCCCAAATTACACCACAGTGTCACATGACATAAATAGGCCATTTGCAGCACAATTTTAGTGAAGGATCACGGGCACAATGAACAAGTGACTGTTCGCGGCACTTTTGCGCTATTGATTTACATGAAAATGAATCTTCTTGTCCAAACTGAACGAGAGGAAGCATTTACGTATGAAATCACGCTAAACATCGGTTTCGCCTTTTATGTAATTTTTACAGAATTTTGAATAATTATGAAAAATAAATTACGTACATTTCGCACATCGCTACTGCAAGTTCTCCAAGCAGTCAGCAATACAGTAGCATAAGGTGTTGTCATCAAAACACTAGGAGTACAGTGTACATCTGTACCCCAACAGAAGTTACATTCCAAGAGTTAGAGTTATGTGGGTATGTGAAGAAAATAGCAATGATTCAATTTCCACAGCAGAAAAAAAAGTACAACTATTGTCCACACAATTGCACAGCAGCCGTGGCCTTGAAGCTAAGCAAATGATATTCCTAGACTGAACAGCTGCAGTGCCCTAATGCTAGGACTTTCCCTCATTTTCATCATTCTTTTTATGTACATTCCACAGATTCCGATCCTTGCCTTCAGGTAGAGAGAGGTCAGCACTTTCACCTTCTGATTTGTGAACACTGATGCACTGCTTTCTCGCCCTCAAAATGTGTGAAATAGGTCCTGCCTCCTTCCCGGAGGCCACTACTCAGCCGCCTTTGCTGTGTGCACTCATAGCGTGGACAAGCAGGCACATGTGTGACACAATGCTGTCAAGTGAAAGAAATTCCAAAATTATGCAAGAAATAGAAATTTGCGGTAGAGCGTAGAAAAGAGAACCTTCCAAAATAAATTCACATAGAAGAGGGAAAGTAAAAGTGGGTATTTTTAATTTAATTTTAATGCACATCTAAGGAAACAGATATTTTATTTGTAACCTGAATAAATACACTAAACATCCAAGGATAAATAAAAACAACAAAAGGTAGAGAATGAACAACAAAAAAACATTTACTGAGTACATTTTTGGCCCATTAGCACTGGCAGTAAGGTGAACTATTTTTCTGGAACCAAGATAATGGCGTCACTTAGGTACAAAAGAGGCAATGGCAGGAGTGGGCTGATCCATTGACCCATTCTGTATGCCGTTGTGGGATGAAGCAACATGTGAAGGAAAATTGAAGAAAAAAAAGCAATGGATGCAAAACCCCTCTATATAAATGTACAGATGTTGTTTGTTTTAGAATTTTTTATTACATGAAGCTGGCAAACCATTTAAAGAAATCTCTAGGCCAGATCTAATAGGCAACAACAACAAAATAATAGATAGCGGCACAAGCAAGCTTGTCAGGGTTAAATGTAGTGGGTAAACCAACAACAGACGAAAACAGAAGACATTCTTCAAAGGCTTGAAGTGTCTTCTCTTTAGCAGAATAAAACCAACATTAACACCCACCACCCTCTGTAATGTTTGGGTATTCTAAAAGGTGCAAGCGGTCATCCAGGGGCTGCGAGTGTCTTTTTCACCCCAGGCTTTACAACAATCAGGGTTCAGAGTCTTTGACGCAAATCTATCCTCCAACATTCTTCTTGAAAATCAGTTCACTAAAGAGGATTGTTACTCCCATTGCATTCTATTATTAAAAGCAAGGGGTGAGAATTGAGATCCAAGAAAAAAATCTATGGTCTGCGTTATTAAGACTCTTTCTCCACCACCCTGCTGACTGCTAAATTCAGCGTTGCATCTTCCTGCCCCAAATTCTGCTCAACACTAGGATTACTTCAGTCTACATGTGGGGGATAGACTCATGCCCCACAGTGCCTCCGTAGCTGCTCACAAAGTTCCTCAACTTACTGTACAATATTAGTGTGGTGGGAAGTATACATATATTGTGGTTCCTGAATCTAAACGTAGTTTCCAATTCGTTGCCATCAATAAAACCCGCACATTTTAAAGATGCAGATGCTGTACACCACTGCCAGAGTTTTGGCTTCAAATCAGAGGATGGACCAACTGAAGGTCCTTACTCGGCAATTTCTATTGGCATCGTGCTTCCCTCCCGTTCTTCAGAGAGTCTGTGATTTACATCCCCTTGAATGTTCTGAAGGTGGCCAGGAAAATCTAGTAAAACCTTTTCCACAGGCACAATTCCCAAATTAAGTGAATTACACATTCAACAGTGGCCATTCAATACCATCTAGGAAGTCCTTCATAAAATGTGTCTGCTTGAAAGGCACTCAAGATGATCACGAGGCAGGGACAATGCTGCTACACTATTTAAAAGGATCTACAGAAAAGCCTTTTCTACTCTTCATAATGCTGACTGAAATGGCAACTCCCCTTTAAGGAACTAGCTATGAATTCTGATGTGGCTAAAAAACCAGATTGAGTCTTTAATTGCCACAACTCATCACTGGCTGAGGTATTAACTTAGGGGAGGTGGAAGCAATGAGGACTAGATTAAAAGAAAGTCTAGAATTCATGTCCCTTCTCAACCATTCACTTGACAGTATGCTACCGAATTGTACGTTCTCAGCAGCTAAAAGAGAAGCCCGCAGTATTAGATGAATGCCAACTGATTTACATTTCCCAAAAATATGTTCCTTAAACACAAACATTCTCATTGTAAGTTTCAGGTAAATACTGTGCAGTGAAACTGCAGACTCCTTGTGGAAACGTGGTTTATTGGTTGTGGTGGATACAAGTCTACCACAAGTGATGAAATTTACAATACAGTTCGATCGAGTCAAAGGTTTCAATCATTTAAACCTTAGCTCAAACCCCGGAAGCGAGAAGATAAGCTTAACGTAGAGAAAACATCTAAAGCATTTAGAAGTACCAAACTATTAAAAAGTTAAAAATAGAGGAGGAGCCAAGATGGCGACCTGAGTGGACGCTCGATTCCCGGCTCCGCAAGCTTGTGCGTTCTGCACCTATATCCTGTCCGTGAATCCGTGTTTAAGCCGCTGCGGAATGCAGCCACAGCCGCACTGAAGCCCTGGGTGTTCCTCCGGAGTCCCTGCCTGCCAGATTCCCGGAGATATCGCCGTGCCGGGTGTCGGCCGCCATACCCGGGCTCCGAGACCAGCGCCGCTCCCTGCCACCGTGGACCCTCAGAACGGCCGCCGCCCACTGGAACCCTGAAAGCGTGGATTCCCTGTTTCCTGACGCCGTCACAGGGGTTGTTGGACGGATTTCTTTCACTGCACTCGAGAGCCCCGTTTCGGGAGATCGGCGTCTTGGGGAGAAGTGTTTGCTGCAGCTATTGTCCCCCTGGTCGGCGCGGAGACTGACCTGCGGTGGCCATTAGACGGACCGCCCTATGACTCGCCCCCGACTCGCTGCGAGGTGATAATATATCCTCGGTGCAGCTCTCCTGAACCGCCCGATCCACGCGGCTGGAACCTACGCTCTCAGGGGCTGAGTCGGCTTTCTTCCTGTGTGTACCCCCTGATCGATCGGAATGGCGGCTGCCCTTTCTACAGTGGCGAGGGCGATCTCGCCCTCTGATAGTGTCTCCCTGCTCGGCGGCGGGCTGGAAGCTCCACTGCAAGCCCCACCGCGCACAGAGAGACAGCCTCGCGCCCAGAAGGAGCTGACCTGCCGGGACATTGTTACTGCGCTCGTCGAGCTCAGGGCGGAAATGCGATCACTGTCCGGTCAGCTAGGGGAACGGCTGGACGAAGCAGCTCAACAGTTGCAGCGGACCCGGGGGGCTGATCCTCGGCATGGAATGGATTCGACCTTTTCAGTCGCGACAAGGGAGTTTGACGAGCCGGATGCTGAAGGTGAGGTGGAGATTGCCCTCCGATGCAGCAATTCCTGCGCTGGGCGGATCGGTGGCTCTGTTGGGGATACATTGTTACAGTCATCCACGGAACTTGAGACTTTGTTTTCGGGACTGAAGGTGGGTTTCCGACCCTTGCTGTTGCTACAAATGTGTCCCCTTGAGCCTACTGCCTCCCGAGTGTCCTCTCTCCATCTACGGTCTGGATTTCGAGTTTGGTGTTTGGGGGTACTTTTATTGATTGCCTGCTGCTCGGCTGCTGATTATGGACGTCCATTTTGTCCCTACCTCCCTCTTCTTCATCGATGGTGGCCATTTTGTTTTCCGGCACTATATGGATCTGGCCCCCCTCGGACGCCGTGTCTGCGGGGACTGTCGCGCTCTGGCCAAGGCTGAAGAACTGTGTATTGAGGCTGGGACTGAAGGGCTGGCGGGGATTCGGTTGGAACACATATGACTCTAAGTTGAACAGTGCGAATTGGTATGCCTCGCCCCGTCTTATAATGTAACTGATGTTGATACTGTCCCTTTTACTTCACGGGGCGGTGGTGGATCGCATGGCGGGTTTACCTGGGAATACCTGTAATTGGCTCTCCTCAGGCTTTCTATGATGATTCCCTTTTTTCCTTTCTTCCTTTTTCTTGTCTCTTGTCTCTATATTTCGGGTACTCTGATGGGCGACAGACACACTGCAAGGGGGGGGGTAGGCCGTAGCCTCTGCATGCGTGTAGGGTGGGGGGATTATATGTTAATTTTTCGTTTCTATGGGCCTTGTTCTCTTTTTCCTTCATCTTTTTTGCCTATTTCTGTCCTCGGGCTATAGTTTGGCTTGTAGCTGGGTGGGTTCCTGTTTGCATTCGTCGCAGTGCTTGCTTCCCTCTCCTGTCGTTACCTTCGCGATTCTGATGTTTTGATTGCAAATTTCCTGTGTCTCATGAAACTCGCCTGCTGAACGTTACTGCTTACTTTTGTAGTGAGATGGACTGGACTATGGCTCTCCTGGACTTAACTCTTTTTCATGTGTTTTTATAAAATTTAAAATAAACCTCAATCTCCCTGCACGTCGGTGGTACAGCATGGTCCAGTGTAATTCCAAATGCTTGCTCAATAGTGTCGCCTTGCTGCCGATGTACCGTATTGCTCGCAACAGTGCTCACAGTTTTGTGGCCGGCCAGGTGGTTGTAGGCCCGTATTTGTCTGCTATTTTTGCACAATAAAGGTTTTCAAAAAAAAAAAAAAAAAAAAGTTAAAAATACAACACAATAAAAATCTCACTCCAATTTATTAAAAATCAGAAAACAAAATGTAATAAGCAAAATTACACCAAAGATTCAACAAGGGGAACCAGCGATATAATTTTTTTAAGAATTAAGTGAAAATACTAGTGTCAAAAGGCACAAACTGCCAAAGGTAGACAAGTCACACTAGATTGGCACCTAGGAGAGATATGAGGCAGACTACGATGGTGCGCGGGTCCGATATACTAAGTGGACTGATTGGTCTTCACTAGGGCCTGGAAGTAGGAAAGTTCCCAAAAAGTTTCCAAACCTCAATCTGAAACGGTACTTTGTTTTTTGTGAAGAAATCTCCACTCAACGCTAGACAAACCTAACAGTCTAGCAAACACTTTGGACTGCTGATAGGACACTATTTGCGGTCGGTCCTCTTCAAACTCATGAGCAAGAGCAAAGAATTATGAAAAAATATAAACTTCTTTTGGTGCCCAAACAACCCCAGGAGTACATCCAAGACCCCATGGACCTGAGGGGGGCACTTAGAGACTTTCAGGGTAGCAGGCAGAGATCAATAGAAAAGTCCAGTCTAAGTTCAGTAGCCAATAGTTAGCTGAGATCCTTCACAGGGATATCCTCTTCAGCTCTTTTATATTCCTAGAGCCACCAAGGGGATTAGCCTTATGATCCTTGGTGCTCTTTCTGCCCTTTGATTTCAAGTGAGAAAGGGTTCAACTTACTCAGGCCCTTCTCCCAGGTCACATATAGCAAATGCAGCAAGTTCAGTCTGCTAATATCCTTTTGGAAGTCCAGAATTGTTCGGATGGCGTGCCACATTTATGCAGGGTACTAGCTAGTGGGTGGGAATGACTACTGGGAATCTCCCTATCCAATGGGGTAAAAATGACCAGGGGCAATCCGGACTACTTTGTTAGCAGTTACGGTTTGCCTTACTGCAAACAGTTTCAAACTGCCAGGTACCAGAGCATTTTCAAGATGACATAAGTCTTCAGCTACACTAAACGTAAGCGCTGAAGGTATATTCAACAATGTCATGAGGCAATCACCAAAGTCCTACCACATCGAACACTAAAATATTGTTTGAAGCAGGCAGTGTACCCACAACAAACTCATAGGTTGAAGTCTGGGCGGACAAAAGCAGGGCCCTTCAGCAACTAGTTAGGGGATAAACAAGAATTGTCTTGGCATCCTGCTTTTTCCCTTTCAAGTGTGCCCGAAATGTTTCATGTGGCTCCAGAGACCCGTCAAGCAGGATATGCCCGTGTGGCATCAGCTGAATAGCCATAAACCCACTTTCAATATTCTGTGGAGTTCAGAAGAGTCACCTCTACCTATATTCAGGTTAGCCTTTTGTTTGATTCTGGGATTAATTTCATACGTCTTTCACACCTACTGCTGGACTAAAGCACAGAATGGGAGCTAGCAGAAGCGTATGTTAATTAGCCTTACAATTGTTCCGACAGGTAAAGGGTACCTTTTATAAAAATTACTTTTCCTTACTATCTATTTAAAATCTGGCTTCATCGTTGGAGTTTAAATGTTAAAAAAGGGGGTTCATTATTTATGCAGCTTGTCCTATTCCCAAGACTGCAGTATTAATATGTTAGTCGGTAGTCTGGTTTTCTACACAGGACAGCTAGACCTGCAACAGTGAAAATAGCTTTTATGGCTTGGTTACTGTAGGGACATAGTAACATTCATTTTAGCTCACTTTTAAAAACCATGCCCCCTACCTTATGAGCTACAAAGTTTGCATGAACGTGAATCGCTTACATTTAAAAAGGAGGTAGGTACCTCTCAGAAAGTGTAATTTGTATCTGTTCAACTGCAGGTTTCAACTGCAGCAGTATGGCTGCAATGGAAGGCCTGGAGCCATGTTTTCCCTGTCACACCTGGGGATGGCACAATATGGGCTGCATTCCACAGGGTGCAATTATATTTCCATGCCATGGGTGCAGCTTCTACACCATATACTACGGCCTTCGAAGAGAGATAATTAAGCTAATCAGGGATTAGCTACAGTCTTTACATTTAGGAGTCTGGGCATATACACTGGGCACTACTCAGTAGTGCCCCAGTGTGGAGATTCAAAAAAACATCAAAATTCAGCAAGAAATGTGGGTTACCATGTAAAAAGGGTCCTTTTCACAGGTTCTTTTTGCACGGGTGATATTAAATGTCCATTATGAGGTCATTAGCAGAGATAATGCAAATGTTCTCTCTTTCCAATATTGCAGTTACCCACAATTTGGGGGTCCCTGATGGTCTCCTGAAAATGACAATACGCCTCCACTCTAAGAATTATGCCCAGGTTAGATGTGGCAGGATGGGAGAATTGTCTGCGAAGTTCCCCGTTGGCAGGGGGGTGAGGCAGGGTTGCGTCCTCGCACCAACCCTGTTTTGCCTCTACGTCAATGGGGTAATTGCCCATTTAGCAGGTGTAACCAACTCCGATGCACCGAAATTGGCCTCCGAGAGGGTGCCAGCCATCATGTTCGCAGACGATACACTGCTTCTATCAAAGTCGGCAAAAGGTATTCAGTGTACCCTTGATGGCTTTGTGGACTTCTGTGGAACCCATGGGCTAGAAATTAACGCAACAAAGACCAAATTCATGGTCTTTAACCCACCACAGAAATTTCATTTCCGTCCCAGCATCTTACACACCAAACTAGAAAGGGTAAAAACCTTTGAATACCTAGGAATCATTGTGAATGATAAATTTACCTGGAGCTCCCACCTGGAAAAAGCGGCACTGAAACTGACCCAGCATTCGGGAGGTGTAATGAAGCTCATGGCAAATAATAAATCCTCGGTCAGGCCGATCGGCCCCCCTCTACAGATCTACAAATCCCAGGCAAAGGGGGCCGCCGTCTATGGATCTGAACTCTGGGGCCACGTAAATACATCCAAACTACTGATGGTGGAAAACAGATTCATTCGTAACCTTGTAGGGTTACCATTGAGCACCCCTCTCGTCCCGCTGAGGATGGACCTTGGCTTACGACCACTTAACGAGGAGCTAGCTCTACGCCCGCTGGCTTTTTGGCGTAGACTATGGACAACCCCTGAGTTGGATAGCTACAGAGAAGGTTTACGAGAGATCCTAGCCATACCAGGCGCAGGAAAAATCAAATGGCTCGCCCATATTAAGCATGAACTGGTGGCTGCAGGTTTCTCAGGCATGTGGTTCGACCCCCAGAACGAGTGCCAAACCCTCTCTAAAAAAGATCTAGCCAGGTCCTATCGAGAACTTAAACTCTCACAGACTCTCAACCATCTAGATCCTGGGTCCTTGACAGAGTCCTTTTTCTCCCATAAAGCGAATTACAATATGGAACTGACTCTAGATAAAATCTATCCTAACATATTGAGGAAGTTATATCTTCAGTGGAGGCATGGCTCTCTTCCAATTAAATCTTTTACGGCCAAATGGAACCATGATTCCAGCAGTACATGCCCTGCTTGCAGAACTACCGATGAAAGCGAGCTCCACATTCTTTTCTTTTGTCCTGTCTACCAGGGGATTCGCAGGCACTGGATTCTCCCCATATGCAGGAACTTGGGATTCTACAAATGCTTGCAGGCTTACAGAGTTCTAAAAACTGATATGTCCCACCAAATTGTATTTGCAATGGCCAAATACCTGGGCGCCTTTTGGTTCACCAGAAGGAAATATCTCTAAAACTGGGGGCTGAATATGGTTCTGTGGTACTACATGTAGTCTTTTTCCAGCAATGTTTTTATGCATTTTCTATGCGTTTTATATTCATTGTATAACTCATTTTAACATATGTGCAATGTGACTGTCTTTTATGGTAATATTTTTACCGAAATAAAGGTTTTTCAAGTCAAGTCAAGTTACCCACCACTCGTGTTTCACCATACTTTACAGGGGAAACATCTGGGGTCTTGGGGGTTTGAACGCCAATCAGTGTCAAATCAGTGCACTCACTGTAATCCCTATTCGGGAACACTCACCCATTTTCACCAAAGTCCTAGTTACCAGCCGAGCTATACTAAGGCCACTTACAAGGTTCACATCTAATAAAAGAGGATGCGTGGAAACATCTGAAATAAGTAATTGAAGAAGCAACTTTGCTCTTTCTAGTGACTCATGATGATGAAGCTGTCATTAAAGATTTAAAAGACACCTGGCTTCATGGCAGCTGCCTGGACCTGGCAAAGCATTCACTTTGATTTAATGGTATGGGGTGTGTCCACTAACCCAGAAGGCAAACTGGCAAACGTTTAAACCCTGGGACGAAATAAAAAAGAAAAATGTAAATTGAAGCAAATGGTTTCATTTTTTTTTTTCCAGAGCAGGAAGCTGTTAAGGGATCAACTGAAGAAAGGGTAATGAGTCTTGCTGAGGACAAAGCATATTTTTAACAGTTGGTGTTCACTTTTTTGTATTCTAAGACAAGTCTGCTATTGTTTGCAGCGCAAATGCTTGAAGATAGATTCAAAATGGATTGTTTACATTTGTGCATGCTAACTGACATTACTGTTCATCTCACTTGAGCAAAGCACTGAGCTGTGTAAAGACAGAGGCAAAAGATAGGTAAGAAATAAGATGTGAAAAAAACGAATTCTAAGAGATAAGAAATAAGATATGTGAAAAAAACGAATTCTTAGAATAGTTCCACATAATGAGAAAAAAGGAGAGAAAGTAGAATGAACATTTACTGTACCACTACTTGAGCAGAAAATGTATTTCTAAGACAAAGGGTTCCACCATATTATCCCAGAGTTCTTGGGAGTGCCCAGGGACCACTAAAAAACTGGACGTGGAGAAGACCATAAGCAGGTCTCGGAGTTAAACCTCTAAGATACTAGTGGGCATACAGAGTCCAGCAACTTCTGTCCTCAGTCTATGACCGGTATCGACCCAGCTATCATTTTTGCAGCAGCTGCAGTGGAACTGGGGTCTAGAGATGGGGGTCTTTTGCCCCCCAATAAGTTTTTTTCCAATCCCAACCGTGGGCTGGGAGTCCATTTTCCTTGCTTGTATTAGGACCTATTATAGACTTGCAACACCACTCATGGCCTTAGCATTTGAGGGATGAAGCAAGTTTGGGGTTATTAGGGATGTAGAAGGAAATGTTATGTTATGTTAAAAGTGATTTGTTAAGCGCTCATACACCAGGCGGTTTCTTGGCGCTAAGGAAAGAGCGGACAAGGTACAAAGTAAACTTGCATTGAACTAGTACATTGACACCAAAGATGCAATGACCCCAAGCAAGAACTCTATAAGCGCCTAGAGACCCCGAATGTCTTTATGGGTCATCTTTGTCGCCATCTCTCCATAGATGTCAAAACTGTATCCTGTGCGAATAGTTCACCAGTATTGAGGGGTCTGTCACTTTTGCAACTTGAATAAAAGACAAAGCTATATAACAATCTGATCTCACAGCTTTGGAATTTTGCAGCAAAGAGTTGGTTACCTCCTATGCCACTAGAACTCCCCGGCCACCCGAGCCCCCAAAACAGCCAGCAGTCACTAGGCTGCCTTGCAGCCTCTCTGACCAATCTTGGACCACTACAGCACAGGCATCAATCCCGTATTATTCAGGGGACAGTCATTTGTTCTGGAAATGCTGCATAGTCCTGTCAATGCAGTAAGACGTGAAAGCAAGAGTCCAATTAGTACACCTGAATATATGAGTTAATGTCAAAGGCAGGAACGAGTGCAACAGTGATGATGATGCTTGGACTTACTACTCAGTCCCCCAGTAAATCAACTTAAAACTCCGATTTGGAGCTTCACTTACACCCATGGTAGGCAACAATAATTCACATTCTCTCAAATATTAAGTACCTTTGGACAGCCCAGTTTAAAAATTTGTATCGGGCTTGCTTCGAGCTTCTAAATGATAGGTTTTTTTTATGCTTTACATACTCCAGCAGAGTGCTATCAAATGGCGGTCAGTCAAACCTCACTTCTTCTGTTCCCTTTTATTCGTGATTGGATTGAAGCAGATGTTCTTGACAAAAACCTACAGAGGATCAAGTGAAAGGGCTGCAGCCCCAGAGGAAATTGGAGAAGACGACTGCTTCTTTAGAAATTTTCTATCTCACCTGTAGAGCTTAGTTCTACATATACATCTGTCTTTCTTGTTCAACAACTCTCAAGATCAGATTATTTCATTAAAGTGAAGTAGAAGAAAAGGAAAGCAAGGCTTCATTTACAACAGATTACTGCTACTATAATACCTAAAAAGAAACATGAAGACTTCTTAAGCTTGCATTTATTTAGTAATCCTAGCAGAAACCTAGTCAGGGCAAAAACCAAAGACATATCTTATACAATGATGCATCCTGGCATTCAATGAGCAATGAGACATTCGAAAACACCTAGTTTGAGGCCGATTCAAATTTAGCAGATCTTTCAAAAACGAAACACACCTTATTTGTGGCAGTCGTGTTATTCCAGTTTAGAATACAGTAGACGGTGGTCAGGAAATGTAAAATATGCTCCATACATCACCTACGACTACAACTCCATCTCTGTGCGTTCTTACACCTTGAAACAAAAACCTCAAGAGCTTCAACCAAAACTCTTATGGTTAATACTGCAGAAGAGTGGACGATTCCCTGACCAAAGAAAACTTGGTTTCAACTATATTAACACAAACAAGTGTCACTCTGGCTTTGCCCGAGGTTCCCGGGGGTGGCCATTCTTCTGAGACAAGAGCTTCCCTTCACCCTGGTTACCACCGCCTCTGAAACACAGGGGACGTATGTGGCCGTGTCGGGGATGATTGAAGGAAATCCTGTGAACCTCCTTTACACCTATGTTCCCCCAGCGCTCTTGACACCCACCCTTCGGCACCTCACGCAGGTGGTCTCTACCCTTCCCCAGGGCCTTACTGTCGTCGAGTGGGGACTTCAATGCTGTCTTACAGCCCACCAGGGATGTGACGGGTACTCCATCGGCGCAACGGCTGGCCTCCGCGAAGAGCCTTGTAGGATGGACTTCAGCTATGGGTTTTTGCGATGTCTGGAGGGTGTGGAACCCCCGAAGGGAACAATACACACACACATCGGCCGCTCATCATACCCACTCCTGCATAGACCTAGTCCTAATGCCCGCCACAGATTGCCAGCTGGTGTCAGGGGCGGAGATCCTGCCCAGGGGAATCTCCGACCACTCCCCCATCTCTCTCCGCATCGGGTCCCCCGCTGCAGGCCCCAGAGCAGTCTGGCGACTAAATGCTTGGTTCTTGCAGGACTCCGCATTGGTGGAGTTCCTCGGCCAGGAGCTGCGTCACTACTTCTCCGCTAACGCGGGATCGGTTCCTTCGCAGGGAACGCTCTGGGAGGCTGGTAAGGCGGTGGTTCGAGGGGTGGCCAGGGGGCTAGTGCATGCCAAGCGGCGGCCCAAGTTGCCCAGCTGGTGCCCCGAGCTGTTCAACTGGAACGTGCTCAGCTGACCAATGGCACTATCGACTCCTCCAGGCAGCGGGTATCGTCAGCCATCGCCAAACTTTCGCGCATTATTACGCAGCCCTATACGCAGCGCGTCCCCCCAAAGCCTCCCTCGCGAGATTGTTGGAGGAGTATGGAACTCACCTCCCGTGTCTCCCCAGAGAAACCGCGGATACCCTGGACGGCTCTCTCACCCCGGAGCAAATTCACGGGGCCATCAACTTGCTGCACTCTGGCAAGACGCCTGGACCAGACTGGTTCCCCGAGGAATATTACGCTATATTCCGGGATGACCTGGTCCCCCATTTGGCGGAGCTTTTCCGCCAGGTGGTTGACGACGGCTCCTTCCCATCTGAATCTGATGTGGCAACCATTGTGGTCATCCCGAAGACACAGCCGCCTTCCCATGATTGCTCTGACTATCGACCGATCTCGCTGATTAACACAGAAATTAAAATCTTTGCCATTGTGATAGAGCAGCGACTCCGGCCCCTCCTGTAAGACCTGGTCCACCCTGATCAATGTGGATTCATGCCTGCCAGGGGTACCCGCCAATGTATTCGCCGCCTCAACCTGGCGTTGGCCCATCGTCATCAGCTATCCCCGTATCTGGCGCTGCTCCTCGTGGACTTCGAGAAAGCCTTTGACAAGGTGGACTGGGGGTATTTGAGTGATGTTCTAGAGAGAATGGGTTTCGGCCTCCCCTTCCGCCGCCTGATCCGGGTTCTTTATAACAGCCCTAGAGCCTGTGTACTTGTCAACGGTGCGCTTTCAGAACCATTTCAGATCCGGAGAGGCACCGCCAGGGCTGCCCCCTCTCACCACTCTTATTCGCGCTGGTGATGGAGCCCATGGCGGCGTTAATCCGGCAGAACTCCCTTATCCGGGGTTGGGCCTGGGATCAGAGCCAGGTGGATAAAATTGCTTTATATGCAGACGACGTTCTGCTCTACTTGGCAGATCTGGAGCGTTCCGGCCCTAGATCCCTAGCGACCCTCTCGGCGTTTGAGCAGGTCTCGGTCCTTCGTCTTAACCCAGCGATGTCCCCCTTGGTCCCCCTACACCCCTCTCGGGCGTGTTTCGACTGGCAGGCGGTGATTCCCCTTCAGAGGCAATCATTCAAGTATCTGGGTGTGTGGGTAACCCTCCTACCGGAGCTGGAATGGGCCCTCAACGTTGCCCCCCTGGTCGGCCGAATGAAAACTGACCTTAGGAACTGGCAACTGGCAATCCCTTCCCCATAACCCGCTGGGCAGGAGCGCCCTTTTCAAAATGATGATCCTCCCCCGCTTTCTTTACATCCTGAAGAACATCACGGTCCATCTCTTGCGTAGTTGGTTCAGAGAACTGGACGGCACACTCACCCGGTTTCTGTGGGGAGGTGGACGATCACGAATGTCCCTGTCTCACTGTCGGATTCCCCCCTTTGACGGCGGCATGGGAGTCAACAACCTTCATCTCTACTACCTAGCCACGAGGGTTATCGTGATCCACGACTGGTTTGCGGGCGGCTGGTCCGACCCAGCTTACCGGGTGGAGCTTAGTACCTTCGACTTCAGGCAGATCCAGGGATTCCTCTATGGCTCCCCGGTGCCCCAGGCCCTGTTCCCAAATCACCAGGATGGTGCTCATGGCCTGGCGCGCGGCCCTTCGTCCTGTGAGATGGGACCGGAGGCTAACTAGACAAACACCGTTATGGCATGGCGCCTGGCTGAAGGAGGTCTCATCCCTGGAGGGTTTCCGTCGCTGGGACTTGGTGGGGATTTCGCTACTAGGGGACGTGTGGGTAGGGGACCACATGCACTCTTTTTCTGACCGACAACACAGGCACGCTCTCCTCCATTCCCAGTTCTACAGATATTTACAACTCCATCACGCTCTCCACATACACCTCCCAACACCCACCTCCCTCCCGGAATTTAGTCCTCTGGAAGCCCAGGTAATGATGGGAAACCTGGGGAGGGGGTAGCGTGTCCCGTACATACCGAGCTCTGGTAAATAATTGTCCTACATCTCTTGATCGGCTTAGGGAGCAATGGGAGAGGTGGGTGGGTCCTTTAGATGAGGCGGATTGGCGAGACGCCCTTATGGCACCCAAAACCCTGACTACATCATCTAAGTTATGCCTGGTTCAGCTTTACTATGTCCACACGGCATACCTCACCCTGGCGAGTCTCTTCCGGGCCGGCATGAGAGCCTCCCCGACCTGCGCACGCTGTGCTGGTACTCCAGCCGATTTCTACCACATGGTATGGCTATGTCCAGCCTTCAAGCCGTTCTGGAGGGGGGTAGAGATTGAGCTCACACGGGCCCTGGGGTGGGAGGTCTCCCACGACCCGAGGCACTTGCTGTTGGAGGTATTCGATGACCTGATTGGCTCTAGGGCCGATAAGCGGTTCCTGGGGACAGCAGTGGCGGTGGCAAAACAAGACATTGCGGCTTATTGATCCCAGGCTGATGTTCCGGTGCTGCGGAAATGAAGAAGGGGCATAGATTGGTGAGGGGTGCAGGAGGAGTCTCTCTTTGGGGCCCGGGGTTGCCCAGAACTGCTTGGCAAAGTGTGGGGAAAATAGTTTGGCTTGTTACCATCTTGAGGGCCCTAATCTGTTATGTCATTGTGCCCTGTGGATGTTGAAATAATCGCTCAAGAGGGGCTAAATATGTTCGTGTTGTCACCAAGAAGGGGAAGTTTTTTTTTTTAACTGTGATACATGACTTGCCACCAATGAACTTGTTTGTTCCAGAAATGTCAATAAAAATTGATTTAAAAAAAACAAGTGTGTATACGAAACTTGAAAACTATGCAAAGGAAAGATGTATGAAAAAAAATGATAATACAAATATTCTCATTGGGAATAGAGTCTACAAGTGCCAAAAGATATTTGCACAACTGAAAATTGTTAGATTTTACTGTTAATTTTCAAGAATTTTGAAAATTTAGCAACAAGTCACCAAACCACTTTACATTGTGTTTTGGAAAACTTGGATGTGAAAAACTGAGAAATATCTTTGACAAAGTGCCAGAAGATATAAATTTAAAAAACAAAGCAAACTGAAATGAAGCAATGGGAACAGGCGTAACAAAATAGCACAATTTTCATGGAGTAACAGCATAAGCTCATAGTAGTGACAGGCAGTTCCATGAAAGGAGATCTCGGTTTGAAGGACAATTGGTTTGACTGAGCTATTCATCTAAATATTAACTTACCTGAACTAACGCATACCAAAAGGTACTAACAGTGAGGAGAAAGCATTTTTTTGTGGAGTTTTTATAGCGCCAACTAGACCTGAAGGTATAGCGCGTTACATGAGCACCAGTTACGTTACAGACAGACGCATTCATTTTTGTTAGGCACGTGGAGATTAAGTGATATGCCCAGAATCAAAGAATGTTGAGCGTCCCTGCCGAAATTCGAACCCGGTTCCCCAGCTCCGAGGTCAACCGCCCTAGCCGTTAGGCCACATTCTCTGCCCAACGTTGGTTTCAAGTGTGGACTGTTTCCATGACAAAGACTCGGAGTAGCCCTGTCAAACCTGCACAGGCGGATAATGGCTTCCATACATTTGCTATTGTCAGATTCATTTCAATTTACAGTTGCTATAGCAGGTTAAGTAAACACAAGCAACACGATTCAGCTACCCAATACAGTTTTAAAGTGCAGTGGTTAGTACATCTCACTCTTACCCTGCACTATAAACAACATCCAATGGAAGAAATCGCAGCTGAAAGAGACTGCCCCTCTCAAATGTGATTGGTGGTACATGTAGACTAAAAAGGAAACCCTAACAACTGCTGGTATGTGCAAGTACAATAACAATACCTTAGAGCTACTCATTGTCGTAATTTCTCAACCGGCCCTTTACCCAACTCAATCAGATTCAATTTATGAACCTTGGAATTTTTAGGCAACTTCTCCAATATTCTTTAGTGGGAAATATCTCAGATATTTAACGGTGCCCATTTAGCTAGCACCTAATACATTTAAAAAATCGGAATGTGTATAGAATTAACTGTATTCAGCATTAGCAATCCAAAAACGTTTGATTAGTGTCTCACTTCATCCTGGTGGTGAAATATACAGCCTGCTAACTTATTACGTTCAATTCCAGCCGAATATATGTGACCCGAGCACTGTAGGGGTTTGATTGGCCATAAAAACGTAATATGCAAAACAATAGAGGATCTCTGCCAATCTGCTTCCTTCGAATGAAATAACATCCTGTTCACTTTATGGTTGTATCATTGTGTGAGACCTGATGTGAAAGTGCATTACGCCAGAGGTATCCTGAGCTGGAGACAAAAGATGAAATGTTCACAACTACCAATATTCAAGTGCCACGCTCCTTACGGGTGCCCTTCGACCTAAAATTCATTCAGTAAAATGGACAAGAGATCATAGAAGAAAGAGAGAAAAAGAAAAAAATAAGAATACTAATAAAACCTATTCACAATAGAGAGCTTGACACAGCATCAACAGACTAGGGAAGTCTTCCACGAAAGCAGCAAAACAGAAACAGATTACAAAATGGCAAACAACATACTATAGGATAGCGGGTAACTGACACTACTAAACAAGCATTGGAAAAAGCCAATAGGTCTCGCAAATGCAACATCCATTGGCTTTGCCAATGCGTTTTATTCATATTGTTCACCAGCGTGACTACTGATCAGAATGGCTGAAAGTTAGTGACGTATAGGAGAGTGCCAGTGGGTGTAGTAAAGTGAATTAGAGTGTCGTAGGGCGGAGTGGCATAGTGTGTCACCTATTGCAGTAGCATAGAGTGGAGTTGCTTTGAGAGGTGTACAGTGGAGTGACAGAGTGAACTGGTGTAGAGTGCACTGGCATAGAGTGCTGCAGAGTGTAGTCGTGTAAAGTGCAGCGACAGTTCAGCTGCGTACAATGCAGCGTCGTAGAATACAATGGCGTTGATTAAAGTGTTGCATGGTAGAGTGCAGTGGCGCAGAGGGCAGTGACTGGGTGGCATAGAGTGGAATGTCGTAGAGTAAAATGCCGTAGAGTAAAATGGTGTAGAGTGCAATGACAGAGTGGAGTGGTGCAGAGTAGATTAACGAAGGGTAGTGTTTAGTTGTACAGAGTAGAGTGCACTGGTGTAGAGTGTATCAACGGAGTGCAGTGGAGTGGCGTAGAGAGGAGCTGTGCAGAGTAGGGTGCAGTGGCCTAGAGTGGAGTGGCCTAGACTGTATTGGCGAAGAGTGCAGTGGTGAGGAGTAGTGCAGAGTACATTGGCATAAAGTAGAGTGGTGCAGCATAGAGCAGCATGGAGTAGAAGAGTGCAGGCTGACTGCAGTGGCATGGAGTGAGGTAAAGTGGAGTGATGCAGAGTAAAAGTGGAGAGGTGCAGACTAAATTGCAGTGGTGTGGAGTGTGCATGGTGTGGTACCACACTGCCTTTACAGACAACACATTTTCAATTGAAATTACCATTACAGACGTACAATTTTACTAATTAAACTATACAGTTTACAAATACTTGCGCAGATCATTAAATGATGTCTGCTAGAAAAGAAAACCTTTCCTAACCCCAAAATCTAGCAAGATTGTCATATAAATCCTTTCTCTTTGAAGTCAGACAAAGAAAAGTAAACACCAAGCTCCCTCGGAAGACAGAACCTGACATCCGACCTCGATCTTTGAATGCACAGCAAATGTGACAAGATAAGAACAAGATTTACTGGCCTGTTTACAGAAAGGCACACTTGGGGAACAATACAAGGTGAGGTAATGTGAAAAGGCTTTGCTATTTGAGAGGAATGAACTCACTCTGGACAGTCTAAAACAAATAAAGCTAGAAAATTCGACCTAAAAAAAGAGAATACAAAAAAAAAAGGGTACTAACGACACAGGACTAGGTTAAGTTTGCACAACAGCCTAGTATCGAGGATGAGAAAGGTCACTACACCACAGTCACTGAGCAAGTCTAGTGGCTTGGCTTTTGTGTAGTCCAGATTGGTGATACACATTTGCTCTAAGTGAGCATGTGCTATGTAACAGATATAGATTTAAAAAAAAGAGCAATAAAAATACTGGCACCCACGTGCACATACACCAGCATCCATACAAGCGCCCATGTTCACAGCCAAAGGTTTAGGTAGGTACCCATGCTTGCAGACCAACAAACATAAAGGCACAATCAAGCATGAAGCTTTCATAAAAGAACAGATTGTCAACTGAAGGTCCATCATTAACTCTAAACATTTAATCAGTGATGTTCTTTTCCATTGGCCTTGAAACATTATTCATAAACAGGAATTGCTTATCAACAAAATGAAACAAATAATTAATTACGGATAACTTCAAAGAACCTTTAGTGTAAGACCTATTCGGGCAGAATTTCGGTTCCAATCAGAGTTAACAGTTAAGTTGACATCTCATATGACAACTTACTACGAAGGGTGAGTAACAGACAATTACACTGCTTTCACAGGGTGTTAATTTCTTTGACAAAAGTTGGCAAGAAGCAAAGATTGCACTGCCCATGTCAGCTAAAGCCTCCATTTTATTTTATTGAATACAATTGTAGAGAACAAAATGCCGAAAAACAGCTTTATACCTTAGAAATAAGGCTAAGAGTTAGCAATAGAAAATGGTCTCATACAAGTAGGATTTTGGTACACCCTATATTCACAATATGTCCGATAAGGTGAGCTTCAAGACCATTTAGAATGCAGCAAAGAGAGGCTGGCTCTTGAAGTTGCCTGTGGATGATTCTGAAGAACTATATAATTTACGTCATGGAGTTTGTGGACACACTACCTTGAACCTGACTGACGAGATGAAACAGAGAACCAAAATTGCAAAGTCTTGTCATAGCTCTAACTGGGGGGACGTGGCAAGGGTCTGTGTGTGTTGTGATGTTAGCCTGGTCTTGGACATCTTTATGAGAGCTTAAAAAACTGGAATGGTAAATAGATGTCTCTCTCTGTTGATGCTCTCACTTCCTTTCTGCTGTATATTGTAGAGCAAGCTGGTTCTCCATCAGGTGTTCAATTTGGCTTCAAGTGTTCAGTTTCCTTAACTCCTTATACCCGAGATTCCACTTCTTTTATACCAGAGGGCTCAGATTTTGTTCCTGGGATGTGTTTGTTTGATCATTAACCTTTCTATCTTTGTATGTTCTTAATTGTATTAGTTCCCTACGAGCTCAAAGTGAGCTTGATACTGATGGCCAACTTCACTGGCCAGAGTGATGGCCCATCGGTCTCTTTCTCTGGCCATGGGTGTCAATAGAAACTATTTTAACTTCAAGCACATTAAAGGACATTAAAGCAGGCTATTGACAGCTTAAAACTGTATATGTGTTGCCCATCCCTTGGTTCAAGTTGGACTTCATGGAGCATGAGCTTGTTTTTAACCTTAAGCACCGAGACTCTGGTACTTCGACATGCAACAGTAAGTGTCTCCTTCAATTTAATTGCTTTAGTTAGTATGAACTCTGGAACAGTATACTTGCAGGAACAGTAAGTACCCCACTGTCCTTTCCTGAGTAGAACCATCTTTAAGAGGTGGGTGGCTAAAATGAATTGCTCATCATATCATCTCCTTTCCGTGCTTAACCTGGGCTGCAATATCTTAGACAGTCCTGTTCAACAACATTTCCAAACAATTACTGCATTTGGTCAATGCGGTCAGTATGGCTTTATCCGACCTAGGTAGAAATACAGCAAGGAATGTTTGCTCCGATTACCCAATGAGTAAGACAACCAGGGGATGCCTCCATCTACAAGGAAAAGACATTTGAAACTTTAGACTGGAAAAATCTCTCTCTCAATCTACAGGAGATGGGGGTTCGTCAGGGAGATACTTAGATGTATCGGAGTACTATTTACACAGCCCACAGAGTGGATTTGAACTGAGAAGACAATTTCTGAACCACGTGTAAAGCCAAGAGACAAGGCTGTCCCCTCTCCATCCTTCTGGTTGCATTGGCCATGGGGCCTACAGGCAGCAGAGCTCACAATGAGACCAGCACATGGGGGGAGGGAGGGGGGGAGGGATTTGAACTTGGGTGTTAGACACACACAATATCTTTGTATGCAATATCCTGTAACACCATGGAGAGAAGGTAAAAACCCCGAACCGGATGGTTGAGGTGCAGGTGAATTCTGGGGAAGTTTCAGGGCAGAGGGTAAATTTGAAACATGATTATTTCCCTTAAAACCAGCGCTAGAGCTTGATGACAACCACCTGCCCAATTTAGCTTTTCAATGGCATACTACGACGTTCCAACACTTAGGGGTGCATAAAAACAAGCAGATGAGTTGCTAAAGTTCAGGTCTCAAGGCACCGAGGGCAAGGAAGAGCTTGAGAAGAAAAGTACACTTTGCCACTGGGCAAGTGAACCAGAAGCACAACCAAAGATCAGTTGTGAAAAACAAAATGGCCTTGCAATTTGCTACAGGGAATAAAGCAGAAGTAATAAACTGTACAAGGGGCCTGCTGTTCTGTGTGTTTGTCTGGGTTCAGTGAGAGAATATCATATTGCTTAAGTGAACTAACCAATGCAGGCCACCTTCACAGTACCCATTACACCCAATGAGAGGCTGTTCTTCCACTGGAGCCTCTATTGCTGTGGCACTTCCTGGTGCTGTCCTTTCCCTCTTAAAGTCTTCTTATACCAGGCACAATTGCCATTTGACCCCCGCTTCTGTGGTTGGCAATCCCCACTGGCACTACCACACACACTTGTGCATGAGGCTCCTCTAGGCCAACTGAAAGACTACATAAACATGCAATTTTGATGTATGAGGAGGCTGGCGGTCTCACGCACCAGCCTGATCCTTAAAAGCCTAATGCTCTCTCTAAGCATAACATATTACAAGGACATATTTGCTCCACAATTGTTATGTTTCATTTGTGTTGTGTATAGGGTAGCCTGTTTTCAAGCAAGGCAACGTACAAGTGTACTAATATCAGGAAATATCCACATTTGTTCCCTCTGGCCACAGAGGATGCTACCATTCGGATGCATCTGTAGTGAGGTCATTGATGTAGCACAGGACCGATTTCTTCTCTTGATCTGCTCCAATAAAATTAACATCCACCACTGATGATGATACACGATGTTTGTAAGGGCATGCCACGGATATGTCAGACTTTAAAATGTTAGGTCAGTGTAAACACGTGCAAGAACTATTCCAAGTGGCACGCGACCAGTCCGTTAATCTCTCTCGTACGTGGCTACAACTAGGACTTACTAATGAAATGCCACAACAAAAATACAAACACACATGAGCGACTCAATCCGCAGTGCAAATTCAGCTAGGAGCGATACACCTTTGAGAAAGCCTGTCAGATACCAGGTGAGATGATGGATGAACATGTAACAAATCTGCGGTACACAGAAGCATACTCTAATTTTCAGAAATTCCATAAAGATATAATAAAAGATCAAATTTCAGAAAAAGATGTGCTGCTCCTTGCCATTAAACATGAGGTTTCTGGTGAGCTCAATGGACATCCATATATTTCAGCCATGCCCAGAGTGTATGCAAGCGTCTACCCATCCAGGTAGCGGGCAGAAGCTGGGCGAGGCATGAAGTGATGTAGATAGCAGGGTGGAGAAGACCAAGGAAGAGAAAAAGCCAAACCTTAACAGAGCCATATAGCTGTGCTCTCGCTGTGTTAAACCATTCACTCACAGTCGACCAATGCTGTTCAGATCCTGCTATACGCAGCTACTTAAATTGGTCGTGGAGATTGTGCAATCTTTTGTCTCCTACTTTCCAGATATTTGTATTTGTGAATGCTGCATGAGTGTGTATGGGGTCGGATATTTGCGATTTAGAATGCATGAATTCCTTTTATGATTTTTCATTCAGGGTTCACTAATTTGAGAAGTTTTGCATCGAAAATGTTATGTAAAAATCTTCCTCATTCTTATGTACAAGTTTATAACGTCACTTTTATATTAAAGGAAAAAAGTAAAAAACACTTTGATATACAACAAAGAAGCTAAATAAATCTTAAAATTAAATGACTAATCTTTTGAATTTTGATGTGGTCATGATATAGTTGGTTAGCCCATGCTGAATTTAATTTCAGATTTGTTAAAGAAAGGTAGGTCACGAGGGAGTTTTCTAGATTGTATAGTTGCTTTCCCCTCTACTCCCTGACCTCAAAGCATCCTATGTAGAGGGGGTCCCCAACTTTTGCTTAAAAACTCACAGTGGACCCTGTACTTAGCCTTGAATGCAGTAACTTCAACCGTGAAAACCACTTTACAAACAGTAAACAAATTGTGACACATTCTAAGTAAACGTACAGCGCTAAAATAAGCATAAAAAAAAAACAACACAACAGGATCGCGCAAGAGCAAAGGGAGGCGGGACAAATGTTGTTCATCGTCTAAAAGTAGAGCACATGAAGTGTTACAAAAAGATACCAGGAAAATTGGCAAGAATCCTTTGTCAACGCCTGTTAGTAAGTCGAAAGGCCTTCAAAAATGTCTTTATAGAAGACACCTCCATTTGCCTGGGTATAGGTTTACTTACAGCACGGTTTTTGTTTTGACATTGGAGTAACGTGCAACATGATGTGTGCTTCTGTACCTAAGGCAGGGGCGTTTAAGTTGCACATGGACCATCTACTCCGAAGATTAAAATAATAAATGCAAGAAAATTATGCAATAGTGATCAGTTCGTGAAATAATAGTGCCTATCCTGAAAGCCGAATTGCCAGGCGGACACGGTCAGAGGAGGAGGAGAACGTGCCTTCTAATTCAGGGCCTAATTGAGCCAGCCTACTCTCTAAAATCATGGATTTTCGGAACATCCGTAACCTATATATACCTATATATACAGACCTGCAAGGAAATGAGGGAGGGAGAGAGCGAGAGAGATCAAGCAACAGCAGCAAGTTCTCAAACCACCTGGCGTTGTACTGGTAAAAGTAACTCGATTTTGGCATCTCATCTGCTACTAAAATATCAGAAGCAAGAAGAACAATAATTGTGAGAGAAAATACCTGCTTCTTCTACATTGACAACATGCTTGCCTTTGGTAGAACGAAAGGCGAGCAAGGCAGCACACTACAGCAAGTGTGTGCGGCCCTATAATTTGCTGGACTCGAATCATCCTGTACCCTGTGAAATACAAGCAAGACAAGAAAGGGCGGAAACTCTTTCATCATGCCTTTTGACAAAGGAATTTAAAAGGACACAATACGGCTGAAGCACTTGGAGAGATGCAGAAGGCACTGCAACAGGGGACATCGCATTTCTTAAAATGGCACGCTTCGGTCGGGTGCATTAACCCGGTATAGAGTGGAGGAAACAAGGCAACATCACACATGAGAACATTTCCAAAAGAGGTGGAACTTGACTTCTTGCAATCTCAGAATGTAGGTCGATAGCGAGGTTGCCCTGTAAAAACTTCCATATATTCCTGTAAGCTAAACTTTGACCATCTATGGAAAATTGAATGTAAGAATGTCACCCCTCATCAAGAGGGGCCGGGAGCCATTACTTGAATATGATCCAAAATATTTCAGAAAACAAGCAAGAAATTCATTCGAGGACATCGACATGCATGTGGTACTTTATTGTTAGAGTACCTTTATTTCATACAGCAAACACTAAAAACATTTAATTCGAAATTACTGCAGAGAATATGGTAAGTAGGCCCCCGTAATAGGATAAATGCAACATGTGACGGGGTACCAAGATGTATACACCTCAAAGATACCAAGCTATGTGCTCTTGGGATAGGACCAGGAATTAAACTTACTCCAGTAAGAGAATGAGGTCCTTGGGGTCATGTTTTACAGGGCCAGTGTGTCATACATTAGGAATTGCACAAGCAGGCCATTAATGCCATGTGACAGCAACATTGGGAATGGAGGGGGATATTCACTACATGAAACATAAAAGATCCTTTAGAGATCAGTCGTGGTTTCCAAATATAGACATCATGGATGTAAACATAATGAAATTATGCCACATTTGTCAAAGCTCAGAGAAACTATCACAGCCTGAATGTGTCAATGTCCAAGCTATTGAGCTCAGTATGTTCATTTCTTGGAGCAGACTTCTAGCAGCCACTCATCTTAGGATGAGTCCTGAATGGTTACACATGACGGTGGTCTGCAGATCAGGTCTTTGGAGGTGTAAAATAGACCTGCCGCCCTACAGAAAACCTGCTCAACCCAAAGGCATATCATTGTGGGACAAATGGAAAACAGAAAGCAAAATGAAGAAATACAGAGAAGACATGCTACCTCTTCAAAAATCACAACATAAAACGTGGGGTTATATGCTGCTTTGTATCTTGAATGCAATCGGACAGAAGCGAAAACATGTTTACCGTGCGCAACTGTGACAGGGCTCAAGGTGTTGTTTATCAGGCACACAACAAATGTTTGTGTGCATGTACGTATTAGTAAAATGACCACTCGCAATAGAGAAAGAGCAGAAAAAAACATGTCACCTTTAATGGTGTGCCAATCCAAGCTATCCATGTAAAAAGACCTAATGTCTCTGTGGAATAAAGACCTGCAATGTGTAATACATCCAGTAATATCTAAACGTCAACACCACTCTTCAGATGGCTTTATCCAATGACACAAAAGGTAAACCCAGGAATGCTGCACATCCAATACCCCCAAGTTGACCGCACCATGTGATGGAAGTCATCAAGAACTATTGGATGACCTCAATTTTCCTTACTGGAAAAAGGAGGCTGGGTGTCATGTTCTCAGAAAGTTCCATCTGTGTAGGCACAGGTAGGTTACTTGGTCCAGGGCTCATATTAGAGTGAAGCCTGGGAAGGAAAGACGAGGACTAGCGAAGAGAGGACACTTTCACACCTGGCACTGAACAAAAAGCAGGGCCAAGAAGTGCTCTGATCAAAAGCAGACATTGGGTGATAAAGTCCTTGGGGAAATTGGCGATTGTGAGGGAACTTATCTCCACTCACAATTCAAGCCTACTTTTAGTTGATGTGCGCAAAGCAAATCAGACACTCACTAGGCACATTATTTGGGCTAAAGGTATGCACGTTTTGAGAACCACAAAGTAAGGTACATTCAGATCATTTTCTTTCTTCCACATACACCAATGCACCTGTCATACCACATAGTCCACACAAGAGAAATTCCTTGCCACTGTGACTATGGCTCGAACACACTCATCAGATTAAAAAATAAAACAAGCATTGGAAACGCAATAGGTTTAGCATTTTTTTCAGTTAGTTATTGGAAATGAGAACATCTTTTACCTACCAAGGGAGGAGGGAGGGAGCAGTAGATAGACACTAAGGAAAGATGCTTAGCCTGAAAGGGAAGCAAGAAGAGTAGAGAAGGTGACGAGGAGTAGGGAGAAAGACAGGGGTAGAGGGTGAGAAAGAAGTGGGTGAAGTGCACTTATACGGAGCTCTAGCTTGTTGCGCAAGATGGTCATTTCCTACACTGCTCAAGAGTGAGTGCCCCTCACGGTTGCTTCACAGCTTGTGGATGCAGATGCTAAGAACGTAGCTTGGCCACACCCGGGGTCAGGCTGGCCTACAGGGTGATCAAGCATTGCACAATGGGCAGTTTTTACAGATCAGTGTGTGGCCCGTGTTTTTTAAGCCGTTAGTGGGACTGTTTTATGGTCTGCTGGGCCAGTTTTTGCTGCTGGTTTCCCCTGTTAGTAAAACAAACACCGCCTGCAGCAAGCTCAAATCCACGCAGCCCTCCATACATAGAAAAACACATATACAGTGTGTTAAAAACTGCACCAATTTTCAAACATGGTCCACTGTTTAGCTATTGAATTCACTAATGGGGGGCACTTTTATTTTGGTGCCCGAGCTTATTTTCTGTCCCAGTACAACCATGGCCATTCCTCACCAGTCATGGAAGAAGAGAGACCCAGGGCTCACCAGTCTTTAAAGCTTTCCCCTGCTATGTGCAGGCAACCTCATCATTGCCGTTTACGGTTATGTTTTTTAAGACGCTCCTGGGGTGCATCTGGCATGCTTTTACAACAAGCATTTGCAATGCAATAGGTCTCGCATTAGGAAAGTGAGAGCTATTGGTATTGTAAATGACAACTTTTTTTTAGTATGGGTTGGCTTTGAAAATATAAAAATTAATAGCATTGTTATTCACAAAGCCAATAGCTTACACTTTCCTAATGCGAGTCCTATTGGCTATGGCAATGCTTGTTGGCATCAAGCAAGGACAGGGCTGTTGTGGTGCTGAGTGATGATATGGTTGGGCTGAGGTATGTGGTGGTGTCCCCGAGTGATGTGGTGGTGTCCCCGAGTGATGTGGTGGTGCCCCCGAGTGATGTGGTGGTGCCCCCGAGTGATGTGGTGGTGCCCCCGAGTGATGTGGTGGTGTCCCCGAGTGATGTGGTGGTGCCCCCGATTGATGTGGTGGTGCCCCCGAGTGATGTGGTGGTGTCCCCGAGTGATGTGGTGGTGTCCCCGAGTGATGTGGTGGTGTCCCCGAGTGATGAGGAGGTGTCCCTGAGTGATGTGGTGGTGTCCCCGAGTGTGTCCCGGAGTGTGTCCCTGAGTGGTGTCCCAGAGTGATGTGGTGGTGTTTATGAGTGACGTGATGGTGTTCCCGAGTGATGTGGTGGTGTCCCCGAGTAGCCTGAAAAAAAAGTGAAGAAGAATCCTGATCACTACAACTCCCATAAATCTGCTAATAAGACCACTGAGAGACTTCCTGCTTTTATAAATTCAAAAATTGGCAGAGTCAGCACAAGCGTGTGTGATGGAAGAGCCACACGTCTGAGCAAGTTGTGGAAGAAGAAGAATGTGAGCCACACGTCTGAGAAAGTTGTGGAAGAAGAAGAGAGTGAGTGCGAACTGAATGTATCTGGAAGTGCTAGTTTATCTTTAACATCGCTAATAACTATAAGCATGTCAGCCTTAGTCTCAACGCATTGAACATCACAAGTGTTTAAACAAATCAAAACCGTGTCACGAGTCAGCAACTGAAATACGGCGTTTCCTGCATCGTCAAAAAGAACAAGTTGCACTACTCTTCGTTCTAGAAAAGGATTAGGAAATTCCTACAATGAACACAGGAGGCTCACGCCTGACTTGCTCCGATAGGAGAAGCTAAGTTTAAACAGCATACAGATAGATGACACAAGTCCAGTGATTGAAACTTGAAATCACAAGCCTTGAAGTAAATCAGATTTGCTGCACAGGAGACTGATAAGACATGCACTTCCCTCACTTAAAAAAAAAAAGCGCAGTGAAACATTGTTACTTTCTTTTAGTTTCAGAAATGGGTTAAGAATCCTCATGTATGAACACGCGCGCCTCACTTGGGTCCAATTTACAGCACACGCTGACTCGGTTCAAACAACATCGGACCGAAGACAAACGTTCAAGTAAGCAAATATATTGCATATAATAATATTGCATTCAATAAGAAAATTTAACACATCGGAAAGGGGAGGACTTACAGAAGACAACATTTCTTTAAACAATTCCTATTGTTTAGGTCACAAGGTCAGAAGCACGAAGGTCGCGCTGAAGAAGCAAACGTGTAGACAGAAAATTGACGCCCCCATTTAAAACCAGCTCTCGGCATTGCTGAGGCAGGGGGGAGGGGGGGGGGGGGGGGAGGCAGCCTTTGAAGTCAGACAAATGGTGGTGTGCGAGCGGCTTCCTTTCAAGTCTGATGGGGCGGGGGGCGGAGAGTCGGAGTCTTCACACGTGGAACTGAGAGACTGAAACACACTTGCCCTTTAGTAACTACGCTCAGGCTTGTCACATGTGCTAGTGCAGTCTCCACTGCCAGGCTGCGCAGGGTCGCCCTGGAGGGGAGGCACCCCGAACTGCTAATAACAAAGGTACTGAAAGCGGAACCAAATATTTTGAATTTGAGGGACCAGGTTCGGGGGAAGAGGACCGAAGAGAGCCGCATGCGCATGCTACCTGCTTTGAACGTTGGAAGGAGTGCTGTGCATCATAAACACGGACCGCGCAGAAAGCCCTGTGCTCCGCTCCCACACAGACATTTCACTCCAAGATTTATGGCTTATCTAAAGTTATAATAAAGACAGACCTACGGTTTCGGACTCCCTTCAGTCCTCTGTATGCAAATATTTACACGAAAAACTTCACTCAGCCAAACATGTAAGCCACACTGCTATGCACAAAACTTCACCACAAAAGAGTTGTGAATCGATTAATGGAATGTGGAAGAGAGCCGTTTTATACTGAAGTCGCCCAGGAGCCAAAATCGCAAGAACCCACATTTAATGTAATAAATACATACGTTCCTTAGTGGAAACTGCACAACTCAAGGACAATGGTAACATGGCAATCGTGGAGAATACTAGTTTTCAAATATACGGCCATGTACCTGGGAGCACCATGACATTTGGATGTGCTGGCACCTCAATTAGAGAGCTGCTTTCAGCTGAATTACAAGCTTACATGTGGTGAGGGCAGGCACGCGGTGTGTACACACACACACATGCACAAGGTGAGACTTGGCATACAAGCACGTAAAAGCAGACACAGCATGCACTATTTCATAGTACACAATGGGAGTACTCAGCTGATCCATTATTAAAAATCCAACATAGCTCCCAGCCCTATCCTACCCTTGAATGCTGCAACGGAATGAAGCATGCGCTGGGATTACAACTAAACATTGTGAATGTTTTAATTTCCCATGGCACACGCTATTTACTTCGAATTTTGATTGGCGTGTACCGCAATTACAGCAAATGCTAATAAATAAGAAGACAGGTGTCGTAATACTTGAAGTAAGTTGAACACACACACACACAACGGCGATAAAGTTAATGTTGGGGACAGAGAGACATATTGACAGTAATAATATTACAAAAAAAAGACCAAAAAATATTGTGTAATGCCACACTCATCTCTTCAGTGTAAAGCCAAAGCAACCCTAGCAGCCATTAAACCGAACGAAAATATAGAAGGGAGCAACTATTAACCCCCGGAACAAACTGGCTGTATGTCCTTGCAGGATTCAGAGTGAACGTCTCCAATGTGTAACAAACATGCAGAAAGAACACCAGACAGCTACATGCGAAGGTGCACGTACAACATAATAGCTTTACATGCATTAACTGTACATTTCCCAAGAGGCATGACATGACTGCAATAAGCAAGCAAATAGTTTACATGCTATGCGTCTATGTTATTGAAAACATTTGCCAAAAAAAGACCATGGTGCTTGTAATGGTAGGAAACTTACTGTGTTTAAAGCAAAAGTTGTGTAGCTTTTAGCGTCTGTGATGTCAAGGTATGGCGATGTCAAGGTATGGCGTTGTATCAAGAAGGCGGTACAAAAGCAGGTGGTGAAAAAAAGGGGCTGGTGATGGATGGAGCATCTGAACCAATCAAACACTCACACCCAGTCAACAGATCGGAGTTTAATCCATCACGGTTCTTTAGCCCACTCTGCCACCCCAATTCAGACATGCAAATCAGTCTGACCCTGTGCCTCATGGGAACAGTCCAGCCCGAACTGCCAAGCCATGCCTTCCCTGGACCGGAATCAAGCTTCCTAGGACCGCTGGTAAATGCTAGTTTGGTTTCATTTAAGTAGCAAACTAGTTTGGAAAAAAGTGCATTCACGCGGTGTGTACACACACACACACACACACACACACACACACACACACACACACACACACACGAGCTGAGACTTGGCATACAAGCATGTAAAAGCAGACACCGCATGCAATATTTCATAGTACACAATGGGCGTACTCAGCATTGCTGTAGAGGGGGGGTGGGCTGGGGAGCGGCAGACTTTGATGTCTGATGCCGAGGCTCAGACAAATGGTGAAAAGCGAGCGGCTTCCTTTCAAGTCTGATGGGGAGGGGGGGGGCGGGGTTTGAGCAAATGGAGACTGCGCGCCCGGCGCACATGCACTGGCCATAATCTGCATTCCAAAGCCCTCTTGGTAGGATTTTCTGGTGACCCTCTATATCTCTCGCCAGCAATGCGCAAGCGCATTGGCAGGCGAGACCTAAAAATGAAATTCAGGATGAAATACACATATTGTTTCCGCTACAGCATGACTCTGTAACTAACGTGTTTTCCTTTTTATTTGTTTTATTTTTGAGTAATTAGTCCCTTTTGTTAGACTTGTAGGGACATTGATGTAACCGAATATTTATGATTATTTGTCATATGTTGAATGTGATTTTATGTTGGAGGGGGATGTATTGTAGTGTCATTTGTTTGCCTAAAGGAAAATAATTTAAAAAAAAATATTTTAAAAACCATATTGTTTCCACAAACGTGCTGTTAAGTGGTTCAAAAAGCACTGGGGAGAAGATTGACGCATATGTCCCTGGTGTTCTGCTTGTTTTTCAGATTTACGCCTTTGTTTCTATCACCCCTTTGTCAGAGATTATCTTTGTTTAAAGCCCGTGCTCGCCAAAATCCTTACCTGCTCTCCCGTCCCTGGTTCCCACTCTGCCTACTGCTCATTCTGGAGTGGGATGCTCTCCAGCGGTCCACGCCACCACGGATCTTCCCTGCCACTCACGACACATTGTTAATGCGTAAAGGAAGCCGATGTTGCCAATATTCACGAGGAACTGGTTTTATTGTTTTTTCAGCGTTCTAGTAGTAAGTAATGCAAACAAAGTCCTGGCTCTGCCCCGCAGCCTTCGCTTTGCCATAAGCAGCTCTGTTGAGGCTTCACCTAAAAATAATGCAACTAAATAGTAACTGATCTGAATTAGCGGCTTCATTCGAGCTACTGGTTTCATGCAGTTTTTAAAAGCATAAGTGTGCGCTTTGGTAAAACTGGGCCATGGCCTCATTAGAAAAGTTTTGGCCAATTGCACTTCTGTTTTTTAACAAATTAAACACTGAGCCTAAACGCAACTCCTGTTTAATATAGCACTTAGAAAGGTTAACGGGAATAACATGGGGATAGTGGAGAGGAATTGGATGAGGTGCATAAAGGGTGCCCAATTTAATTCCGCCCGGGACGCTATTGGAGCAAAGACCAGCCCTATCTGCAGCAGATCACAAGGTGCGCTTTAACTCACACAGCACTTCAGCTTTACATTAATTAACATATTTCCACTCTGATCCGACAATTGTCATGTTCTATCCAGAGATTCTTTTTAATTTGATTGCCCAATTTACTACAGTAACGGCGTTTTACTCGTGGTCACAGAAATCTGAGGTACGAAGACCATTTTGGCTGGCCAGGAGACACCAGTTTGACTGAAGATGCTGCATTGAGTATACACGGTCTGCGGCCCTTGCCCTACCTGTGCTTGTCAGCTGCTGCTTCCTCTTGACCCTCTCGCCACCTCCTGGCCTGACCTCCGCAGTGCCTTCTGCTACTTGTTTTCAGACTATTCAAAGATTCACTTTATGTTGCCCTCCAATAAATAAAGAATGATCTGACCTTCGTGAGATTTCAGTGCAGCTTCCCACATAAAGCGGAAAGCAAAGAAAACTCATTCGGTTATGGAAGGAAATGAGAAGTTTGTCAAACCTCAGTCATTTAAACAGTTACAACTTTCTCGATTTATTTTCCCATACTCTGGGCAGCAAAATACGATTCGTCAAAGAAATTGGACGGGGAATAATGCAAAATACCTCACGCATGTATGATGGTGTGAGAAAGCAGCAACAATTTCACCCAATAGCAAATGCCTACCTGTACGTGTTCTTAACTTCAGTGCATAGGTATCGGCACAAGCCCCAAGCCGCAATAAACTTATAACAATCATTATTAGTTAAACGTAACACAATGCTAAACGTACAACCCACATGTCAGTTTTAGTTAAAAAAAATAAAAAAGTGCCTACCCAGTAATTATGAAACACACTGTGTCACGCCGCCAGTAGAAGATCCAGTCCGGGTCGGGGGGGGGGGGCGAAAAGGAGACAAGGCGGTAACAAGAAGGGACTAAGAAGCCTCCTTTTCAATCAGAAGCCAGCGTTTCGCATGGAGGATGACGCCACCCAATCAAAAACATGGGTGAGGCTTCAAGTCCCCTTTGGAAAGCGTACTGATGACAATAAGCCTCGCAGAGCGAGAAGCGTATGCGCGCTCCAGCGCTAGGTCTGCGAGACCTAAAAACAATCTAAAGACCTGGTTACTCACTCTTAGATCTCTTTTTAGGTCGAGCCAGAGCAGCGCATGCGCTGCACTGCGAGGCATGATGTATTGGAGTATGGACTTGAAGCCCCGTTCACTCTCCGCCCATATTTTTCATTGGCCTGTGTCATTGTCCTTCGTAAATGCTGGTTTGATTCATTGATAGGCTTGTTAGTCCCACCTTTGTACAGTCTTGTCTTCATTTGTAACCTCCCATAAGGACGCGCCCTTTTACTTCGGGTATTACATGGTATGTCTTATTTAATCTGCAAGTACTATTTTCTTTAATGGGTTTCTCCTACTGAAGGCACGACATGCTTTCCTGCAACATTTTTTTTGTTGGGTTTTTTTGTAAGTAAGTTTTATTATGCGTGATTAATTAAAACCATTGCATACGGTACATTGACAATAAAATTGAGAAATTTTACACTAATAAAAAAAGTTCGGTGATGCAGATGTGGGACGGGGTGGCGGCAAATCGCGGGCTGACTTCCTTTCCCTCACCGGTAACACCCCTGTTTGACAATCCGGACTTCCCAACAGGGCTAGAGGACCGAGCATTCCCACAATGGCGGGTATCGGCTTGCAAGTCGGCTGGACAATTATTCGACCTAGAGGGGTTCCTCCAATTTTCTGACGTGCCACAAGCATATGATATTGATGGCCCGAAAAGGTTCCAATACTTTCAAATCCAACACTGGCTCCTACACCCAGATGTGCATCCGATGGTCGGAAGGAAGCTCACAACATACAAGAAATGGATCATCACCAAAGCCTCAGACAGAAAGTTGATCTCTGAACTGTACAGAGCCCTCTGCCGGACAGAGGCGATGGGCGCGGGAACTAGGGAGGGACTAATCTGGAAAAGAATGTCGAGACATCTATTTTAGGGCAAATCACACAGCCAGAAACACTGCAAGTAGAGAAGCCGCGGTCAAGGTAGTCACATACTGGTATCTAACACCAGCCAGACTGAACAAGGGAAACCCCAACCGCAGTCCCCACATGCTGTAGGGGTTGCGACGAGGTGGGCACACTGACACACCTATTATGGGACTGCAAGGAGGTGTCTGATCACTGGTCTGCTGTCCTCGACGATAATAATAAACATTTTGATACTGAAATACCTCGCTTTCCAGCATACCCCCTGCTGGGGCTTCCTAATTCCCTTACATTCCCATTAAACAATGGTTTTAACTGAGTTTTCCGTATGTCCTTTAGCTTCTTACATATAAATATGATATGAATCAGAGTCTCAGTGTCACTAGCATACAGACGGCACGGCACGGCTGTTCTCCCCCTCTTCTTTCCCACGGTGGTAAAAACAGATTGATTGGACCAACTCCCAAGCGAAGTCTTAAGAATTTCTCCTTAGTCACAAGCTTTGTACCGACCTTGAGATAGGTTTGAGGTCATCATAATTATTGAGCACAACCCATCCATGAGCTCTTTTGGATACCGCTTTCTTGTCCTCTATGGCTGATATGAGTCTTTTTGACTTCGTTTCTAGTTTTATAAAAACCGAGTGGCTCATTGGGGTTGTTCCAGGGGTTGTTCCAGACCTAAAGTCAGCAAAGATTCTTGAAGATGCACATTAGCTGGCAGTTTTCCAGTGCGGGACATCTCAAGCCAGAGCTGGTTATTCAAGGACCCTATGTCAGCAGCTCTGATTTTGTGCCAGCTTTTTAACGAAGGCTCCCTTCCTTTCTGTTACCTGGCTCTAGAGGCAAAATTCCAGCCTTATTTGGGCGGGTGAGACATTTAGGGAGCGGGAATATCGCTCGGTAGGAGGTAGCGACTATGCTCTCAAGAGTAGCTGCGTCTCTTCCAGTCAAAGATTCACTCCCATAAATGATTGTTGCATGCAATTTGGCTCACATGACTTTCAGAAAGGGATCAAGCGATAGGTCCGGCAGCAATTTCTTCAGGGGTTTTAATGCCAAGTAGGTCATAACTCCCTTCCTTCGTAAGGATTCCAGCTGTGTCTTAAAAGAGTTGTTTTGATCTAAAAACACGCCCAGGTATTTATAGTTTGATACTTGGTCTAGGCGTTTGCCGGCCAAGTACAAGCTAGGTTTTGTCTTCCTGCGATGGTTTTCGTCCATACTTTAGATTTTTTGTAGTTTGATTTTAAAGCTTTCTGTTGCGAGAATATATAGGTAGCATCTAGAAGGTGCTGAAGTCCTATTGGTGTTCTGCTAATCAGCACTAAGTCGTTAGCGTAAAGTAGGTTTGTCAATGTCGTGCCACCTAGCTTCGGGGCATGTGAGGAACAGATGTCCAATTCTGCTGGTAGATCTGCCAGGAATAGGCTAAATAAACTAGCATTTGCAATGCAATAGGTCTCGCATTTACGCGAGTTTGAGCTATTGACATTGCAAATAACAAAGCCTTTTATTTCTGTTTTCGGTTCCTAAAACATAAATAAAAGGCATTGACATTTACAATGCCAATAGCTTAAACTCGTGTAAATGCGAGACCTATTGCATTGCAAATGCTTGTTTTTGTATCTTGGTGGGAAAACAATGCAATTTGTTTTGATAACGTAGTGCAAATGAAAACTGATTTACTAAGGAGTTTCCTCACTTGGTAAAATGTAATCTTCCATATTTATATCATGGATTATATTTGATGGAGAAAGTGTTTTATTTTAGGGCAGGGTGGTGTTGCTGTCCAGGAGGGCAGGATGGCCCTCTCCTTTCTCCCTGTAAGACCTTACAGCTCTGTGCATCTCTCCTCACAGTATGAGCTCCCAGTGACACATCGAACTAGAGGGTGGGACACTGATGTATACTCACTTTACACCTCGCTTGTGTCTCCACACTCTCTGTAGGCTGCATGCGGTGCACGAGCCAGGGCAGAACGAGCAGTGCCACAGGGAAGGGGGATCCCCAGCAGGGGTGAGACTGACCTCGCCCCGGCCCTCTAAGACTCACAGTTCTGTTTGTCCCTCTTCAGAGCACGATCTACCAGTAACACGTTCGGAGCTCACCTTTCGGTAGAGAGAGGAGAGTAAAAAGCTAAAAAAAAAATCTTCATTTCTAATATAGTTAATAGCAGATAAAAGTTGAATAAGATGCTATGCGCCCGAATAGGGAATTGAACCCTGGACCCCTAGCTTAAAAGTCTGATGCTCTACCGACGGAGCTATCAGGGCTTCAAGCTAATTTTGTCACGGTCCTATTTAAGCATTTTTCACGTGGCAGGACCATTTAAGCTGCATGTTATAGAAGAAAGGGAGATGCATTATATCTGGGTGAACAAACATATTCAAAAGCTCTAATGGTCTCGGAATGTTCTGATGTAACTGCTGCCTCATGCCTCGTTATATTGATAGTAAATAGAAGTTTTAAACAAGTGGTAATATTCATGACTTCAGACTCACAGTTAGTGGGAAATGGGTCTGGAGTGCAATAGCAATAATCTGTAGTCTTTTTCACCATTCCTCAAGCGATAAAGATGTTAACTCAGGCTGAATTGTGGAGATTTATCGGAGGGGAGGGGGAAGGGTTAGCGGATATGAATTGCAAAATAGTTCCTCAGATGGACAACATATTTAGCAAGAAGGGATGATTTGGGTCCAATACTGAGAGTAGACCTGTCCGTGTTTTGCATCTTTTGGGATCTGATGCTGGGCATCTATGTTTGGGAATAACTAAAAACAACAACAGGGTACACTTGAATTGAACGAACTGTTCGAGCGATTTAAGTATATTTACAATAAACTGCTGGTCACATAAAATATCACAAGGGCCCTGTACACACCGCGGAGGCTGAGGTGGGTGCTGATGGGAGTTTGTGGTCACAGCTCCTGGAGGCCGCTTTTGGTAGCTGTGCAGAATGATAGAACCGATAGTAGAAGTCAAAGGCGCTTGTCCCCGCACAGTTTAGAAAGCAGGGCATCGCAGTGCTATGGACGTCTGTGTTGACATCACACATGCAAGGCAGCTGCTTCTGCCTGGCCAGTGACTGCTTTATTTTTTTCAGAGACCATAATAATGGCGGGGTCCCTGTAGTTCCATATTCTCGAAGATAAATGGACAGCGGTATCCGTGGCCAATAAAAGGGGGGCCTGGGGGAAGTGGTGTGTGAGGGTGTGTGTGTGGGGGGGGGGGCGGGGGGGGATTACTCGGTCCGCAAGGGTCAGACATTACCCGCTGCTAACTCTTAATATTTCTGGCAGTTCGGCGCAGTGTGAGCCCACAGTTGTCATCACAAGAGACGGGGCTGAGATCCTGACGGGTGCACTATAGCGCCGGAGGAATTCCCGAAGCGCATCTTCTCACCCAGACTGGCGGAGACCCTAGTGGAGATGTTCTTTGTGTGCTGGCTCGGGGATACAAACGCTCAATGTCCCATGTTTGCGTGCATATACAAAGAGGTCAACAAACACCTGACCGGGTCTGCATTGTGCGGGCGGCGTTACGACTCAATGAATGACAAGTTCATGCCTGGGGACCACGAAAATACGTTTAATCTATGCAGGTCCGTTCCAGAAGGTGACACAATACGTTGCCAGCACTGCTGTTAATTTCGCAGTCACGTATTTTGATTTTGCTTCATGCACTAATGGTTTTCTCCAAACCCCGTTTTGTCAGCAGTATTTACCAACAGAAAACAAACACGTCTGAACCGTCTGCGCCTGCTTAAAGAGCGCCGTTTACTGTTTTTTTCTTCTCAATTTCTATTCGTGCACTATATGACAAGAGTAATTTCTTTCCATCCCGTTTGGCACTTAAATAAACTGTAAGGTTAAAAACCAGATGACGGTAATCACCACAATACATTAAATCATTTTGAACTTGTCAGTGACTCCTGTGAATACTGTTTATGATTAACAGAAAGCACCTGCATTTATTACCACCAGAGAAGGAAGACATGCAAGCAAATTTGGTTACAGTTACACTACGTGATTTCAGCGAGAAAACCAATATTTTATGTAGGGAGAAAAACAACATGGCTACATTTCGTAACAAAGCATAACGACAGCAACGCATTTCTGGCCCTTTGCAACGTTAAAATTGGAACTACACATTGCAACCTGATTTAGGTATGGAAAAACCAGTGTGGCTGATAGCGCCGTCACACATGCAATACGACAACTGCTACGTGTACATTAACACCTGAGACCTTCCCAAGAAACACCGACAGTGCTAAATACGTACTTGGGAGGTCTTCCGGCGCAGTGCAACTTTGTAAAGCCCCTAGGTTGGTGCTTACTGCTTACGCTCCCCTCTCCCCTTGAACGGAAAAAAGGGCCGTCAAGAAATGCACTCACGTAGGGAATTATGACATAGCATACCTAAAACAAGTGTTTTGAACGAAAGAAAAGCGTGTCCGTGCGCAATGACATGTTAGGTAGTAAACTCGTGCCCCGATGTATACAAATACACTCACGTGCAAAATTAATCACAGCTGGACTCTCATACCGATACTTGCAAATATACCCCGACCACGTTAAAGTTGAAAGCGCGTTAAGTTTAAGGCACGTTAAACATCCAGGGATGAAATAAATAACTGTTGAAAAATAAAAAAAGATGAATGCACTACAGTGCAGATGACAGCGAGGCCTGACACGCAAATCGGATTTCCAGGCGGGAGAAAGGAGAGGCGTGACACGCACGAACTGTCTGGAAGGGGCGGAGAAACAACAGAGCGGGCTGCGGAGTCTGGACACGGAGGAACAGGACGAGAGGAGTATTACCCGGTGAGGGGGGGGGGCGTTGGGGCACATTGACGGCACCCGCCCCCCCAGTGTGGAAGCCCTGCGTGTGCCCGGTGAGTGGGGTTGGGAGGGTGTGTGTGCGCGTTTGTGTGTGTATGTAAGCCCTGCGTGTTGGGGGGGGGGGGTGAGCGTGTGCGCGTGGGAATGTGTGTGCGCACGCGTGACTTTGCCTGTGTGTGATTGCGAGAGCATGTGAATGGCAGGCAGGGGATGTGCACGGCGACGTGCGCGCCCTCGAGGGCAAATCGGAGACAGCAGAGGCTTGTGCATGTACACTGTCTCACATTCCCCTGAACACACCAACAAAAGATGTCGAGCAGACAAAGCATGCTTCGCATGCTTTTTAGGTCTGCTCGACCTAAAAAAGGGGCCAAAACACATCCTTGCTTTAACCCCTTTTTGGTGGTGATTCTGCTTGAGAGATGCTTCCCAGCACCTAGTTTGATTCTAATCCATGTGTTGGTGTGCAGCTGTATAAGTTGGTCTAGGAGGGATGATGGTATCCCCCATTCTTTCAGCTTTTTCCAAAGCTTTGCGCAGTTGACGTGATCAAAGGCGGCTGAGTAGTCTATGAAACAGGGGTATAGGGAATATTTGCCTTGCTTCGCTGTGTCCATGAGCATATTTAAGGCCATTATGTTAGTTAAGGTTCCTTGCCCTTGATGGAAACCTATTTGAGTTGTAGGTATAATACTGTTTCTGGAGGGCCAGCTGACCAAATCTTTTAGTATAATACCTGCATAGTATTTAGCCTCAGTATCTATGTGTGCTATCAGATGATAGTTGTTTGGATCAGATCTTGCTCCTTGCTTGTATATGGGACTGTAGTTCTTAATGCATATCTTATAACTGGGGCTAGTGCGTTGCTCCAAAAGTCAGAATCCTGTTTGTATAGCATCGGTGGGATGCCATTTGGGCCCGGTGCTCCTGCCAGTCTGCCTCTGAATATTGGTTCACTTATTGCTGCGACCATTTGGGCCTGGTGCTCCTGCCAGTCTGCCTCTGAATATTGGTTTACTTATTGCTGCGACCAGGGATTATTTATGCTCATCTTCTACACTTGATGGGAGGTATGGACTTGGTGGGGGGTTGTCTTCAGGTGCGTTAAGTTCGTTGGTTCACTGCCCACATAACTTGGTAGGTGCTGATTTGTTCCTGCCCTTGTTACATTTTTGATGGTAACATGACTTCAAAAACCAGAAACAGTAATCTCTTCGGCTTTTTCATCATTGACGTTTTTAGTAAGTTAGTCAGCCCAGGCTGCTTTAGTAATGTTGGAATCTATGCCATGATGATTTGGCCATTGCAGTTTGTTAGTCCCTCCTTTGTACAGTTTTGTCTTCATTTGTAACCTCCCATGAGGACTTCGGGTATTACATGGTAGGTCTTATTTAATCTGCAAGTACTATTTTCTTTAATTGGGTTTCTCCTACTGAAGGCACGACATGCTTTACTGCAAAATTCAGCGCACCAGGCGCGCTTTCACTGTGCGCTTTTACAACAAACAAAAAAAGCGCCTCATAGCGCGCTTTCACTTTAATAGCGGCCACAGACCTTTCTTTCGAAACGGCTCATCTAAAGAAAGAGTTGTGGCCTCCCATGACTGGACCTTTTACTTCGGGTATAACATGGTAGGTCTTATTTAGTCTGTAAGCACTATTTTCTTTAATGGGTTTCTCCTACTGAAGGCACAATATGCTTTCCTGCAACATTCAGCGCACCAGCCACGCTTTCACTGTGCGCTTTTACCAACAAAAAAAAAAGCGCCTCATAGCGCACTTTCGCTTTAATAGCGGCCACGGACCTTTCTTTAGAAACGGCGTCTAAAGAATGGGTTATGGACTCTATTATAGTGAAAGAACAGAATGGGGCGCTTGTAAACAACAAGCATTTGCAATGCAATAGGTCTCGCATTTTAGAAACTTTGACCTTTTGGTATTGTAAATGATAATGCCTTTCATTATTTCAGGTTTTTTTAAACACATAAATCAAAGGCATTGTCATTTACAATGGCAAAAGCTCAAATGTGAGACCTATTGCATTGCAAATGCTTGTTAAAATTATACTCACTGTTTTTGAACACACTGCAATTTACAAATGCATTTTATTTTTGTAACCCCTTTGGGGCTCATGACGGCTTCACTCCGTCATGAGTCATGGTAGGAGTGTGCTCATGGACGCTGCCGCTCCTCCCACGCAGCACTAATTCCCCGCCTGTGCAGGAGAATTAATGAGTGGGCGGGGTTGTGCCAGCACCACGCCATCATGAGCACACGCCGCCCGTGAGGCATGAGGCGTGGAGCCGTCATGAGCGCCGAAGAGCCACGCCCACCCCCTAGTCCCCCCGCACCGCAGCGGAATTCACGGTGCAGGGAAGGGGTTAAAGTAGAATGGCTAACAGCATCCAAATACTTTGCTAACAGTAAATTGGACTAAAGTCAGAAAGACCAGCATTCCGCATTCCACCAATTAGATCATGCAATGTCCCTTGATCATTGGATCCAAACTGCAACGACCAAAGAGCCCTAATCAGGGCAAACCATGTCTACGGTTGCTTGTGTTGCAGTTCAGCGAGGACCTGGCCTGGCAGTTAATGCTGGAAGGTTCCTAATGGAGCAGGGTCAAGGCTCATTTCATCTGGCTAGGGCCAAATGTAGATGGCGTGGCGAGCAAAATAACAATTGATTAAAGTGCTACCCAGAGTGATTGCCAGTGGCTGGGACTTATTGCAAGTATTCCTCCCATCACCTTTAGTGTGTCTGATGTTACGCCATAAGTGGAAAAGGGTTTGTCCAGACATGAGGCCCTTACTCACTTTGCCACTGGAACCCAGCCACACTCAAGTGAAGAGCCCCCAATGTTGGCAAAGTTGGTCCTGGGTTGCTGGTGTTCCAGTTCAGGGAGGACCTGGCCTGACAGTTGGGGCTGGACTGTTCCTATTGGAGCAGGGTCAAGACTGATTTGCATATGGATGGCTCCAAACTTGGGTACCATGGTGGGGAAAAGAAAGAGGAGTTGAAATTCTACCCCAAGTGATTGCCAATGGTTAGACTTATTGCAAGCATTCCTCCTGTCACGTTTTGTATGTCTGGTGACCCATCACCATACACGGATTAAATCTGAAAATATACGAGTCAAGAGTTTTCAATTAACAGCTCCGCTTCATTTACACACCTCAATTGCAAACGTAGTGCTGTCACTAACAGTTTAGGTTGCACAGCAAAAATAAAACAGTTGTTTGTCGAGTAGAGACTCCATGAACAGTAAAACAAGTTTGGATCGTAACACAGGTCTAGATTAAACTCACTGTTGATGATATTTACTCTAATGTGAGAGTAAATCGGAATGTTATGCTCTTCTTTGTGATTCACTCTGCACGCTCGGTGTTGCAGAATGAGAAACAGGACATCCTGAGTTACACAATTATGTCTCCGAAGATATTTCTCATTTTTTCTGTAGTCTGTGAAGGAGTTCGAAGCAGAGGCTGAAAGTACAAATCCACAGCTGCTTGTCTACCAATTTGTTTTATAATTCTCCAGCTTGTAACTCTAAAGTACTGTGCAGCTGTAGATATATGCTTTGCTGGGGATGGTTAAAAATAACCATAGTTTGAGGTCACATCATTAGACCAGAGATGATGGGATTATTGGTAAAGTTTTGTTTCAGAGTCCGTGTTTTTCGGAGTGCTTGAAGTAGTGCATTTGTGAACCTGTAATGAGCAAGTTATCCTGTTCTATCATGGGTTAGAAAACATTCCAAGTTTCATAAAAAGTATGTACCACCTTTGCTGTGAGCTTCTTTCAGTTGTTAGATACTGCCTTTGTCTCGGACTTGCAAAATCCCACAAATATTCAAGTATTTTAAGTCACTTTATTCGTGATTGTTTACATAGATATGGGAGCTTTAATTCAGCTTAAGGCTTGTATTTTCTCTCCTTGTGCCTACCTTTGTAGAGAGGGTGTGCGGAAAGAGGTGCGTACATCCTGTGTTGCGTTTATGTACTGAAGGAAAAGTAACCAGCAACATAAGGCTAGGGATGCTAATCAACAGGACGGTTTGAGTTTTTAGCTGGCCAGGTTGTGATGCGATATTTCGTGCTGTAGCAAATGTCGTCGTTTTGTCTACATTGTTGGTTTCCAGCTTTGAAAAAAAGGAGAAGGCTGGACCGCAGCTGACTGGAATCTAGAAGAAACCTCCTGAGGACATGGTGTACACAGCTAGGGCCGGGCAGAAGTGGGAAGAAGTCCAATAACAAGCGGCCTGGTGGCAACAAAAAGACTGCTTAAGTGATCATAAGGCAGAAAGAGATCATGTTTTCAATTCCAAAAACATACACAAAGATCAGCTTAGGGTCAGCCCTCTTACGCCACTAGTTTCTCAGAGTCAAACTTCTTCAGACTTAAAGAGAGCGTTGTTCAGATTTTGGGTCAAATGAAAGGAGTATTTCAGTCTCATGGTTGTGTAATGACTATTAGGTGTATCAGTCATCCTGCCTTTTGGGAACTTCGTATTGCAGTACATGGAAGGTGAAGTGATGCATCCATACAGTTCACTGGAGGCTCATTTGTGCGCCTAAAGGTGCCCCCCCCCCCCCAACCCTCTCCAAGAATCACTTTGTACTTTAATATGAGTTACACCCAAAGGTCATACTACAATGCTGGTTAGATTGCACCAACGATGATTTGGCACCTAAAAGTGATTTCACACCTTCTTGTGATTTGTGCTCTTAAGTATTTTCCACAATCGTGAGTCATTTTGCCCCTCGTAGTGCTGCCAAACAACTGTGATATTATAATGCTGCACAACCTGTTACACCTTATGTGACATCCTGCTGCCACATTTTCTCTATGTGCCTAGTGATTGTGAAAGTAGATTAGATATCACAAGCCTCACAACTTTGCACCAAGTGTAATTCTGCAACTAAAAAGATCTCCACACTCCTGGTAAAGTACCACGGATGATTGTGTACCTAAAAGTGATTTTTGCACGCAAATGCGATTTTTAACCCAAAGGAGATTTTCCTCCAGACTACAAAATGTGCTCCTAAAAGTGTTTACACACGTCTGCTTATCTTACACCTTAAAGCAGTTTGTCTCCTTTAAGAGACAAACAGCTTTAGGGTGTAACATAGTACCTTACTTTGCACCTTAATGTGTTGTCAACCAAATGTAATGTTGCTGATGCACAGCAGTCAAAGTCAAGTCAAATGGTCTTTATTCGGATATAAAATATCCATAAAAGTACAAATCATCACTACCAATATACATATAACATACAATCATCAATAAGAAATACAAAAAGAGTTCAAAAATGGGATAGGACAATAGTCTTGCAATCAATAAATAACATAAAACCAATGTGCAAAGCATAGTAATAAAATGCAAATGGACGCTATGTAAACCTTCAGTAAGCACGGAATCTAACAGCATTATTGTACAAAAATCGCAAATTGTAAACTTTGAACTCAGTGCAAATAAGCAGTTGTAAACATCCGACTAAGTGCAAAATAGACTATCACATATATGCTAAATCCAATTAAAAAGAGAGATTACAGGTGTATAACATGTTTCAAAGTATATCCATGGAGGCTCGTGAACGTACCACTGCTCGCAAAAATGAGCTTACACGGAAAATCATGTCATCACAACCCAGCTGCAGTATTTCTTGGTACGCCAAGGTATAATCAGTGATCGCATTTACCTTAAAATAGGGAATTAAGTATGGTTTAGTATACCTTACCTAGAATTTGCAAGAAAACAGAAAATGTAGCATTGTTTGTTTACAGCCAATGCTACATGGACAACATAACTCCTCCAAGCTATTATTAAAACCAATCGGGAAACAGAGTAAATATTTTATACCGTTATCCCTGAGGCGAAAAAGCAATATTTTATACTGTTATCCCTGAGGCGAAAAAGCGAACTCCTATTCCATCTCCCGATGTTTTTCCTGAGATATTCCTGTGGCATATAATAATCATTACTCGATACCCTCAGGATAGGGATATATCTAATGATTGACGGTTTACAAAACTCAATTTTTCCTCCTTCTTCACGATATAGATCATATAGTGCCCCTCTCACTGCTTTTAAATTTATACTGTCTGCAGCTAAGGGAAGATGAAATGTATATTCTTTATGACATATGAAGGTAGGTGATGAAATTTGTGCCCCTAAAACCTTTCTACAGAATCTGTTTTCCTCCATTAGTATACCATTACAATTTACATGCCCCCATACTTCGGCGCCATAAGTTGCCGTGGGCAGGCATTGGGTTTTATAGATCTGTAATAATGGTATCACCACCTCTGCCTTCTTGGGCTATCGCAGGCTGATGTTAGAGTTAATTGCTGTGCCGAATTTGTTTTGCCTTGAGCTACATGCGATCGCCATGATCCTGAGTCTGAAAAGACTAAACCCAGGTAAGGGAAAGTGCTGGTGCTTTTTAAGAGATCACTTCCCGTCATTATGTGCTTGATATGGTGCTTTTTTGGCCCGCAGGACATTATGTAAGATTTTTTTAAATTAGTACAAAGTCCCAAGTTTGCCATAAAAGATACAAAGCCTAAAATTAAAGTGTGTAGTGCTTTTGGCGTGCGGCCCATAAGGACCGCATCGTCCGCATATAAAAGTACGGGATAGAGTGGACCATTGATTTTCGGTACGTCACAATTCAGACAGGGAGTTATTTAATTAATTTATATAAAGGATAAAAAGCAGAGGGGCTAGAACTCACCCTTGTCTGACCCCTCTGCCAATTAAAATATCCCTAGAAACCTCTCCATTATTGATCCTCACCCATGCTTTCAGATCTCTGTGCAAATATGCCAAAAAGTGCACAAGTGCAACATCCAACCCATAATTTAAAAGAATCTCCCAAAAACATGAGCGGTAAACAAAATCAAAGGCTGAAGTTAAGTATAAAGGTACTTTTTTTAGCAACAGTATATTTCCCCAATATAAGACTTAAATTTAGGCACTGTTCAACGGTTCAGACACTACTCCTAAAACCCAACTGGCAACAATTTAAAATGTGCTTATCCTCTGCCCAATTCCTAATCTCATTAAAAACAACCCTGCCCAAGATCTTCAAAGTATTATCAATCAAGGATATTGGGCGATAGCAACTAGGGTTGTATCTGTCCCCTTTCTTAAAAATGGACACAATTATACTCGTAGACCAGGTTTTTGGAGTTGGAGTATTGGTCAAATTATTAAAAACATTACATAAAAGAGGGGACCAGAAATCAGGTTCAGATTTAATAAGATCAATTGACAAACCATCTGAACCTGGGGCTTTATTCCCTGCGCTTTGATGTATTGCATCTTCAACCTCAGCTAATGATATTGTCACATTAGTAACTGGGGGGTGACTATCAATGCTTGTTGTATTGGCTGTATATATTCTTGAAAAGTGCTCTTCCCATGCTTTGCTAGGTATATTATAGTTTAGGGGAGGGATGTTCGATCCCATAGACCGCATTGATATAACCTCTTTCCAGAACCCAGTTACATCTTTGAGAGCAGCGACGCAAGCAAGAGAGTCCCACCGTTCCTTTAATACCTACTCTGCACGTAATTTGGTTGCTTTCTTGTAGCGCTCTCCGAGTGATCTAACTAATGTCATGTCCCTTGGTTCGCCATCTAATGCGTCGCGAAGAGCTATTGGCCCGAGAACAAGTACCATCAAACCATCTAGGGTTCTTGCCCTGGTTCGTGATAGGTTTAGAGATCTCAGGTTTGATTCCAGCACACAGCCCGGAGAAAGCCTCGACTATCTCTATTCCTGAGCATGTATTAGACAAACACGTCTCCACTAGTGACGGATAGGACTTTATGGTACGGGCAAGTAAGGCTTTGTTATATATGCCCTTCCAAATCACTTTCAGTTTGTCAGTAGATACCACCAGATTTTTCGCCCCTATTTCTATCCTTTTTTTAAATTTGTTGAAAATCTAATAGTTGTTAAAATTGGGTAATGGTCGCTATAACCCATGACGGAGCCATCATCTTGGCCAGCATGTTCCAGTTACGAAAAATTCGGAAAATCTCTCACCTACTCTCGCATGATGCATTGTCATTTCCCTTGTTCTCTCCCGTCTTGACTTTTCCAACTCTCTTCACTGGGGCCTACCCAAGTCCCTGCTTCATCGTCTCCAGATGGTGCAGAACCAGGCAGCAAGGCTCATTTATAAAGTCCCAAAATGGCAGTCAGCAAGACCCCTTCTGTCCAAATTGCACTGGCTGCCTATTGAACAATGAGCCGTTTTTAAGATCGGCTGCCTAATTTACAAGGCCCGGCAGTGCAAGTGTCCGGCCTTTCTGAAATCTCTTATCACCTCGCACTGTCCAGCCCGTAATCTTCGTATAGCCCATCTTTACCTCTTAACCACCCCAGTGGTTAAACTAAAGAAACTGGGCGGCCGCAGATTCAGCTATCTGGCACCCAAACTGTGGAACTCCCTCCCCCTAGGAATCAAGACCTCTGACACCCTACTGAGCTTCAGGTAGAGCTTAAAAACCTGGCTCTTCTCGAATTCCATCTAGCCCTCTACCACCACCCACTATCATTATCTCAGCGCCAGGAAACCTACGGTGTCAGTGCGCTTTACAAGTGTAGCTTAACATTAACATTAACAATACTTCTGCCTGGACTAAAAAATTCTCAAGCGAGGAAGAAATAAAACAATCTATGGTAGACTAACAACCGCGACCTCTATAGGTAGGCAATGTGCATTTATCTGACTCACATCCTGCCTTGTCCATTACATTGACCAAATCACGAGTGGATAGATAGTTGGACAATTACTCTCCTCTTCTGCACGGAATTATCCGAGCACATTTGATGGCAGGTTTATCTGTTCTATTATACAAATGGGCATTAAAATCCCCCCCAGACAAATTCGATCTAATTTGCCGTACCTTTCCTCATCTACCAGATTATAATACATTCGAATAAACTGATAAAATTCTTATTGGGCAGTGATGTAAAATCATTATTATAAAAATGTATTAAACATAATGTAATTCCCTGCGTGTAGATAAAAGCCTGAAAATTCCCATCATTCGTCTCCAAGGGTTTTATGTTGCTGGCTGCAGTGATCTTTATCCATATAGATAATCCCCCGCTAGGTCGACCAAATTCAGGACTGGGTACAATATTATTATAACAGGCAAACCCCTCAAGTAACAGGCTACTAGTACACCAAGTCTCTTGGAACATTAAGATGTCAAATTGACTAACTAAGTTAATCCACTCCGTTATGGTCAATTTAGCTTTTAAACCTGCGATGTTCCAACTGAGTATATTTAGATTTTGATCTGAGAATCTTGGGTCGATAGTCACAGGACAAATTGCTAATGATTTTACCAAACGATTTTCTTGGGGGATATCAATGGACCTGGATTGAGCAATGGGCGGACGGTCCGGCGATAGTCCCATTTGCCCTTCTACAATAGTCACAGGTTTGTTTGGTAGTCAGTCCTGCCTTTCCAGGTCTGATAGAACAGGGAACCTGTTATGTGTGGAGTATATCGGGTGGCTGGATTATATCCTCTCTGTTGAGGTCTGTATAAGAAGCCCAACGATACTAAGATGATATTTGTGGGACCGCTAAACTGATTAGACAGAATTTTCAGTAACCATTTCACCAGTGAAGGGTACCTCAAGTTCACGACTATACAGTCTCCCATGATGTTTTTAGTAGAGGGTCCTACCCAACCCACCCTACGCACCATCAAAATATCGTTGGCAATCTCCCGCCCCACCCCCCTATACTTGCACAACCAGTCAATACATTTATTTTTAAGCTGGTCCCAAGACTCATTTTGATCATCTCTAAGAGGGGGTACGCCAGCTAGGATTATTGCATAAGGGCATGCTTCTGGGGGTAGATGGAGGACAACCTCTGCATGTTTTTTAACCTGTGTGGTAATAGTGGGCCTGTTATTTGAATCTGAGGCTAATTTTACAAGGGCCGGTGCAGGTGCTGCAGTCGGGGCTGCTAAGGGTGGTGAATAATTGCTAGGGGGCCTATTCTCAACAGGCACTATTTGCAATGGCGGCATGCTAACCACAGTACTAGACGTGGGATTAGCTGGTAAACTATTTGTTTTCCCGTTACATTTTTCACATACATTAGTTATGCCAGACAATGCACAAGTACCACTCCCCCCTGCGATTCCTTTGTTAATTGCTACCAAGTCCTTTAGAAGCCTATCACCCCTAACTTGTTCAATAATCGAAGTCCCTTTTCTTTTGGCCTCCTCTTTCTTCACCAGGCTTTCCAGTCTATCAAGACGTTTAAAAATAGCATTAAATTGTTTATCCATTAGACTTTTCAGACGGTTAAAAGTAGAATCCACTATAGTATTGATTAGGTTTTCATTTGGCCTTCCTTGTATGCTGTTTCCCAATGCAGTCTCAGTTTGTGTACAAGCAGAAGGGTGGACAGCTTCTGCTATAGTCAGATCTACAGTACTGTTATTTGGTTGCACAGTAGGGCTAACAGACACCCCACTGGATCCAGCTGTTCCTCGTGACCACAACTCATTGGGGTAGGTTGAGATTTGTTGCAAGGGGGCTGTTTCCTCTTACTTGTGAGCAATTTCACAGAGACTCTCTTCCTTTTCTCCCCCACATTATTTGTCAATATAGCCGCAGATATGGCACTATTTACGACTTGGGGTCCCTGCTGAGAGTCAGGAATAGCTATTACATCATCATTAATCACAGGGTCTTCAGGTGTATTTCCGCGATGAGTTGGTTTGTTAATTATTATAGCTGGTGATAATGGGAGAGGAGCCACAAACCCACCTTCCTCTAAACCATCAGAGGGAATTTGATATGATGTTATTTGGCCCATGGGAAGTCTCCTCTTGGTGTTTTCAATCTCCATGTTAACTATATTGACTGCATTTTCCAACATATTTTCAAAGGAGGATGTAATGATGGTGGTACTCTTAGGAACCGAGGTAATAGTGGAGGCTGCGCGTTTTCCCATTGTTTTTAAAATATGCTCACTCACCGTACTCAACAGCTTAGGGGGGGCCCAGCCCAGCCTCGTCTGGCCACAGACCCGGGCTTCTCAGGGCTTCTCCCGGTGCTGCCCGCGCACGTCCCGCGGGGCGGGAGGCGTTCCTCGCTCTTCAAGCGCCTTCGGGCGCGTCGGGAGCGTCACTGATGCGCCAGACCCCGGGGCAGCTGGGAGCTGTAGTTTTCCCGCTGCTGGTGGGTCCGGCATGATGGAACAGCCATTGCCCTCACGGCACGGATTGCAAAAGTGGAAATGCCGTTGCCCTCACGGCAGTCAAGAGAGGTAGGTCAATGCTGTTGCCCTCACGGCGTGCAGATAGTCAGATGCACACCATTTATACCTAACATGATATTTTATTACGTTTTCAGACTGCACTTAGCGGTTTAGCACTTAAATGATGCCTCTCTTCAACTCATTTTGCAAGAGTGACTTGGCAATAATGCAACTAAATGTGATTTTTGCTCCGAAAAGTGTCTCACCGTTCCTGCAGATGTTGCAAAATGGTTGGTCTCCCAGCCGCCCTGCGCCTCACTTTGCCTTGTTGTGTGTAAGTCGCCCAGCGCCTCACGTCTTGTGTGTAAGTCGCCCTGCGCCTCACCCTGTGCTTTTGCGTCGTCCTGTTGTGTTTCACGTCGACGTAATGTGGGCGTTTGTCACACTGTGCTGCTTTCGTGCTGCACAAGTTCTTGGGTGTTAGTCCCATACAACTTTACCTGTTACACTTGAATGTCAGTCCCATGCAACATTATCTGTTACACTGCTTTTACTATGGGTCACCCCCATCTTAGCATTGTCCCTCACATGAGGAGAGGGGTTTAAGGTTTTTGTTCTCTTTGCCACAATCTCCGTATGTGAGAAGCACTTCTTTGGGTATTGTCTGCTCATTCTGTGGAGTCTTGGGGTACGTTTCCCTCTTTACTCTTGTGTCTTGCTCACTTGTTGCATGTGAGCTCTTCTTACTCTATTTACCTCTTCTTTGTTTACTATTCAAGGAGGAGGATGGTGTTAATGTGTGTTTTTATCCTTTCATCCTTCTTTCCTCCTTTTTGCTTGTCTGTCTTCCCTCTCACAATGTGTTCCATTATGCATACCTGGGTCTATGGACTGCTTTCATTTTTTTGTACATTACTGTGTATAGTTGTTTCAAATTTTACTGTGATTCTATTTGTTTTTCAATATAAAAAGGATAGAATATATATTATTCTCATGTTATGCTGTTATGTTTCCTTTCACCTTCCCTCTAGCAGCTCAACCAGTGTGAGTGTTCCGTGTAGAATGTTGGCGTGAGTGACATGTGTGGAATGCTTGGGTGCCTGGTGTGTGAGTGTTGTCAGTTGGAAGAGAGGCTGAGCAGCTAGGAGGCTGCTCCTGGTGGGGCTTGCTGTAGCATCTCCATATGGACTCAATAACCTACAACAACTTCAACTCGGCTATGTCTACTTTGTGTCTTGTACACGTGGGGCCAGCCCACTACAACTTTGGTACCTGTGTGTTTACCCTGAGGAGTGTTTCAACACAGCTGCTGATTTTGCACACGAGTAGGTTTGCACATCTTATCTTAATATTACTTTTACTCCCATAAGTTGTTTTCACTCTGTTGTCGATGTTGCACCAAGGAAGACTTTATGCCTGTAACTGATGTTGCGTTTAGTATGCTCTTGCACCCAAAAGTGTTTTTATTCCTTCCAGTGTTCCCACATTACTGTTGGTGTTGCATCAAGGGTGATTTGAAACAAAAAAGTGATTTTGCTCTTTGTTGCGTTTTTAAACCTTCATGTTTCTCAACAGTCCTGATGATGTTCCACCATGGCTGGTTTTGCACATAAATTCTGTTTTACCTTCCAAACGAAATTTATGCTCCTAAATAACTTCACACACTCCTGCTGATCTGCATCTTAATATGCATTTTACTTATAAATGTGAAACCGCTGTGCTGTTTATTTTGCAAAAAGGCAGACTACATTTTGCAAGTAAGTTTGATTTGTGCTCTTGTAAGTTCTCCACACTCAGTTTGATGTTGTACCAATGATGATTTCACACAACAAACTACTGTCAAAGGTGGTGTCATGCTGATCTCACCTTTTAAACTTAAAGTAACATACTGTCTTTCTGAATAGCAAAATAACCAATTGCTGCTTACTGCAGCTATCACATGCTGAATCTTCTCACACTCAAATCGCATGAACATTTGTGGGTGAAGTTATTATGGACACCAGATCTAAATCAAAGAGAGAGCATCACAGCAGGTAAGATTTCATGATGCACATGAAATACATCAGAAATTCTATCACTCCCAGCCTAGTCACAACTTCCTCAAATACCACTCATCAAACCCACCTAGTAATCTGGACAAAAAAACCTTGATCCGGGACAAACACTATAGCGCCAAATTGTGTTCTAGTAAACTTTTTTTTTTTTTAACTAAGGACATTCCCATCAGGTACAATGCGCTATTCTATTTCTTCTTGGTCTCAAAGGATACAAATTCCTTTAAGGAAAATACTATCTCAGATAACCATAATCAGCATGTGAGCACATCACCCTGTATAGAAATGGCATGGTCATAAATGCAATTTTTGGATTATCAACCAAAGATGGAAAGTAACACATGTACAGTGCCTACTATTTCTACTGACTATGACACCACAAGGTCAACCTCCCCAAGTCCCCTATCTCTCCAATATCACCCACACAGGCTTGAGCGAATAAAATCGAAAAGCATATTGCCAGTATACATCCAGGTAGTCTGAGCCATAATTTAGAACAAAACTGCTCTTGCACAGACTCAGGCTGACATACTGTCAAGAACTAAACTCCAGCCTGCCGGTGCCCCCCCATGGTGTCAGATTTCAATCTCCAGTTGGAACAAGAGGAAGATACCCTCCCTTTTTTCCTCACATTCTTCATTTTAGACGCCAGCACTATGCACCTTTCCTACCCACAAAAAAAACCCTGCCCTGGACTTAATGTTCATAAAGAAACAAAGACACAGCACATACAAATCCTAATCAATTCCTCAATCAGTGGATTTCCATGTCATGTGAAAGATTTAACAATGTCAACAACAACAAAAAAGCTGCATTACACCATAGCTCTTAGCAGACTCTTAAGCCCTGATTAAGCAGTAAGGCATTATTTATCACCCTGATAAATAACGATACCACAAGATACATTATTTATCAGGAGTGAAAAACAACATCTATTACAAATCCATGGGGAATAACATGAAGATTTTGGTGTTTAACACAACAAAGTCCACATGATACGGTAAATACTGTATGTTTTACCCTGGTATATTTCGGCAGGTTCGACCTGCCAAACTTTAACAAAGCTTGAGCTATTTAACGCTTCCGATATTTACCCGCTGCATCGAATACCTGCAGGTAAATTGACCTTCCGGTCAATTTGTACATAGGAGTTTACGCATGGGTCAGATTATGAGCAATTCATAAAGCTCATACGGTAAAGGGGACAGATGATTTGGCTGGTGAAAAGAGATATAACCATGCCTTAAGTTGAATAAGAATAGCTTGAACGTTGAAGGGTTTATACAGCTGTATTGCAAATCAATTACAATTGTGAAGCAGCAGTTCTCTTCAACAAATAACCAAACACAAAATCATCATGGACCAAAGACAATAACCTGAAATCCAAATCAGTTCTGCAGTAACTAATAATTACTCCAGCAAATACCTTCTCTCCCCTCACAGCCACCCCACAGATCCTATCAAAACTGTTGAGATAGCTGATGTGCGCACAAAGTCAACTTTTCCTTATGTTCAGTTGCACAATGATAGGAATTCACTAACTTTCGGTCAACCTCCTCATGCACACTCAACTGTGTTACACAGGTACCATTTATCCAAATTACACCATTGCCAAGGTATGAAGCCTCCTTTTACAGAATGATTGGGAACTACAGTAATGTATTTAGAGAGAACATCAATGATCAGGGTTGTAACGGTGTACCACAATTAATATAAGTCAGGCAAAGTAAAAGGAGCATTGCAAAATAATGACTGAATAATGTTGGATGCCTGCCTCAAGATCAACCTCACACTCAGGTACTGTGCAAGGCACCTAAAACTTAAAAACAATCACACCAGACCTCTTGCATGCCTGTTTTAGTACTTAAGACAACTTATGGCCACAGGCTGAAACATTGTCACTTTGATTTTCTATATCACAACATGCTGTCTCTGTGGTACCTTACTGCCAGTATGTCAACTGTCCTGACAAATAGGAAAGAAGCATATTGTCCATACGTAATACATTGAAAACGTTTGCTATACGTGAAGTTAAAACTATCCATCTGCACAATTTAAAAAGCAACATATATATGAACTCCGATCAACAATCTCTCAATGGTGAGAACACACCGTAAACAAAAAAGTGAACATCGAAACATGCAAGGTGGATTAGTGCTCATTATGTCACTGCAGAAAGATGCAACCATCTAAGCTTAATCATTCAGTGGCCAGAGTATGGAGTATTGGTGTCAGAAGTGCACTGATTTACAAATTTCATAGAGGTTCTATATGATGACCTACGAGGCTTCAGCAGACATTCCTGACCAACACATTAATGGCTCCAAGCTTTCCAGTGTGTAATCCAACAAAACAACTAGCCTCAAATGACAAACATGAAAAAGTATCTTAGACCATCATTTAACTACACCAATGACCCATGGAATTATTCTACAAAAATTGACCTAATTAAGAGTCCTCAAACGTGCCCTAAATTCTCTTTCCAATTCTGTTTGAATGGAAGGCCTTAAACCAGAGAACCACTCTTTAGAAGATAGTCACGTGGTCAGCAATGGGCAATTTTGATAAAGAATGATTACAATTTGACAATGAATAAACTCAAAGAATGTTAAGTTCTATGAATAGGAGCAACGCCCGCAAAATCGGAGCATGGCGACTGAGTGGCAAAATCGCTTAATTTTAATTTTTATAGCACACCACCTCCTATTTTGCATTCATGCTATCTTGAAGCATAAAAATACAAGTTATGAAGATCTGCAAAGAACACAATATTGGCATTTAATACAATATTATTAGTCTTTGGAAAATGGTACCTTGAGCTTGACGAATCATCTAAAAATATATTTTTACTCTTTGGCTGACTTAAAATAAATAACCACGATGCACCATATAAAAAACTGAATCATCATACAGCTTAATAGTGAAGTAAGTTCGTAATTACCTGTCTAACACAGTCTGGGGCAGTCTCACACTCATGATTCCTGAAGATCGTCTTCTGATGCCAAATCCAGTTTGACTGTCAAAATTGTACAGTATAAGGATAAGACAGTGTGGCAAAAATCATTTGCTCTCCAGGGCAGATGAGGTTTCATGAACCTGGCAGCTGCAGGGTCATTCTCATTTTTAGGGTTAACATGGTCCGTTTCTTACTTTCCCGCATAAAATAAGACGGATTCAGAAATAAAAAAAGAAATAAGTTGCCTTCTCCGTACGAAAAAGGGGAGGGTGCTGTGTATTTCAAAGTTACTCTCCCATACTAAAAAAATAAATGCATGAAAAAGTGGTGCTCTTGAATATTACACTCTTAACAACAAACCACAAACCCAACGTAACCTTTAAGGCACTGTTTAGGAGCGGTCTTTATTGCTGGGAAGGGAAAAGCAAAGGTAAAAACATAAATATCGGTTTTAGGAATCGCCTTAATGCTCAGTTTTACACTGAACAAGAAATAGACATGCATTTATATAGATGTATGCATGTTTATACCAAACGCGTTGCCTACAGCTGTTTTACAAGTAAATAAATTAATAAAACATACATATGTACATATCCAAGCCCTGCAGCTAAAAGATTTACGCTTAAACCACTAAAATGGGACAAATTTCTCAAAGCACTTCTGAAAACTTTAACTCACGAAAATGCCTGGGTCCAATAAAAAACATACGTGCTAAAATCCCTGAAAAACAACGTTATTTTACTTCCAAAAGTACCCGCTCATAACCAAGCTTCCAAATTACTGATGACAATATAACCACGATTCGATTTGTATTTTTAGGCAAGCAAGAATACATTTGGCTAATCTAGAAACGTTAGGTGCCCTTCAGCTGCTATCTACAAACTCCAGAATGGCAAAACCATTTCCTTTTTATTTCGCTCTACCCCCCATGCAGAGGGAGAAAAGGGAAGCCGCAGTGTCCCAGCTGACTCGTGGGCATCCCGTTTTAAAAAAAATAACACAAAAATTGAATCTAGAACCGACCCACCCTCCTCTCCTCCCTGTAACCTCTCCCAACCACAATAACCCAGTGTTCAGGCCTTTAGAATCCCCAGCCTTTCCTAGTCCGGTATGCCTGGCCCAGTGGCTCCCCTCCCTGGCTCGCTCCCTCCCCCTCTAGCTCCCGTTAAACACACAACAGAGAACGAGGGGGAAAACGGAGGCAACGGCAGAAAACAGCACCCTCAAAAAATCCCAGAACGTAAAAACGAAATCAAACCAAAAAGCAGCACAGGTTGTCCTTGCAGTCTCCCCAAGTACATTGCTCCTTCTTGGGCTTTTTTTCTCCTTTTTTGTGTAGTGCAGATTGGGAAGATAAAAAAAATCTCAGGGCTTTTTTTTTTTTTGGTTTGCGGCTGTCTCTCCCTCCTCTCTCTCTCTCGCTCGCTCGCTCGCTCTCTATCCCCTCCTCCTGGCTGCAGTGTCCCCTCCCCCTGGCTGAACACGACATCGAGGGGGACTGACCACGGCCTGGCATAAACACAAACCACACACTGCTAGAGGAGGAGGAGGAAGAGAGGCGGACCCTGCGTTCCCTGTCAGCCAGAGCGGCATCTAGTGCTCTCTCCCCCTCCTCCTTCCATCCCCTCCTCCTGCTTGTTTCTCCCTTCCAATCTCCGTCCTCTCTTCCCTTCATAAAAGGGGCAGCAAAGAGTTTTAATTGAATAAAAGATTAGAATAGTTTGCCGAGGGTAATTAGTTGTGTCTGTGGGCTTTCTTCGCTGCTCTCTCTACCTCACTCGTACCGCACAATTAACAAAATAGAAACCGAAAGTAGAAAGTCGTCACGAGGGACATTTTTTTTGTGTGGTGAGGGGCGGGGGCGTATGTATGCTAAACAAACAAGTGAACCAATGCCAACAGTCAAAACAATGGGTGTTGAGTAAAGTAGACGCAACACATAAAACTGAAATACACTAACGGTTAAATACAAATAAAATATGCCACGCGGCAACCGTTTTTAGACATACAAGAAAGGGTGGGAGCAACAGGTGGACTTTTTCTAGAACATATACAATCAGATTATAGTTGACCCCAACTCAGGAGAGATTTAAACATAATGTGTTTATATAAATATATACATGTGTCAAGATTGGAGTGCGTTGTTGAAATGTACACGAAACAATATAGAATTCCAAAATATTTTTTGATAATAGTTGGAGTCATCAGCTGGAGTGGCTGACTACCTTGCAGAGTGGGATTCCAAAAGGGCCTTATTATGGTGACAGAGGAAGACAGAAATGCAAGGGTTTGCTGGCGATTTGGTTTTGTTATGTTTAACATTCTTCTGGTAGGGCTGGGAACCGGAACATAAATATGCATTTTTTTATAAAATCGTTTGTTGTTTTTTTAATATTGGAAACCTTGTCTTTGCTTACTTTATTACTAGTGTAGGAATAGTAGTAGTAAAATACTTTATTCGGTTGTCGAAAAACCATTAAAGTATACATAGAAACAGTACAAATGCGTATATGGCATGAATATAAAAAAAAAATTACAGTACATAAAAATTCATGATTTTATGGATTGCTGTAGGGTCGTGATGTTCATGAAAAGTACGCATTCATCTCCAAAGATAAAAACAATCATCTTAAGATAAAATCGATTAAAAATAAAATTTGAAAAATGCCATAATCAGGAAGTGCTAATGCTACATACATCATAAAACTAGGTACAAGAACGCAGAGTATGAGTTACATTCTAAGCTCTAAAGGGATCTGCATGAATGAAAAACAGTACACAATATCCAGAGTATTGACCGTGCTCATTAGTGATCATGAAGCAGTTTGTAATAAGATATTACTGCGTTTGTAACAAACATTTGCTAAAAAATGGCTGACTGCAAACACAATTAAGGCAGAACTGTAATTTTTCAGAAGTCTCTGGGCTTCAAAATATCTAGTTACTCCAGTTTCAGACAGATTAGTCAAATCCACTGTCGACGAGAACTCGGGTACTCCGGGCAAAAGAACATGATAAGTACCTCGGTCTCAGGATCCAGGCCACACGCTACTTGTAAAAGATCACAGCAGGAGAATGCCTAGCCGAAAGTGCACATACAAACTCTTAGCTAATGGCGGGGAAATTGTGTGAAAAATGTGTTACCGCAAACAAATGATGGATGGAAGGCTGACAATTCAAATATTCTCCCCCAGTCAAAAGATCTAGGTTAAATCCATCGTTCTTTTACCCACTACGCCACCCCATTTTGGACCCAACCATATGCAAATCAGTATTGACCCTGTGCCCCTTGGGAACAGTCCAGACCGAACTGCCGGGCCAGGTCCTCCCTGGACTGGAAACAAGCATGCTGGGACCGGTTTCAGGGTATGTCACCCTTCTTCAGCCACGATAGCTTGAATCCAGTGGCACAGTGAGCACGGAACCCAATTCTGGGCATACCCTCCCACTTAGGGCGAAACATGTTACAGCAAACAAATGATGGACGGAATACTGACAATGCAAACATTCTTCCCCAGTCAAAACATCTGGGTTACATCCATCCTTCTTTTGCCCACTATGCCACCCCAGTTTGGACCGAGTCATATGCAAATCAGTCTTGACCCTGTGCCCATGGTAACAGTCCAGACCGAACTGCCAGGCCAGGTCCTCCCTAGATCGGAAACAAGCATCCTGAGACTGGTTTCAGGGTATGTCACCCTTCTTCAGCCAGGCTAGCTTGAATCCAGTGGCACAGTGAGCAAGGACCCCACGTCTGGGCATACCCATTCCACTTAGGGCAAAAAGTGTTACAGCAAACAAATGATGGACGGAATGCTGACAATGCAAACATTCTCCCCCAGTCAAAAGATCTTGGTAAAATCCATCGTTCTTTTGCCCATTACGCCACCCCAGTTTGGACTAGAATGGTTTAAAGCATGGGGTAATCTTGAATTCCAAATAATTATTTGTCAGATGACCCATGACCCCATTAATTACATAATGCTTGTGGATGTACGCCCAATAGCGGGATTTCAAACCACCAAGCTCAGCCTTACAAAGGAAGTTCGGTTCATCCCACAATCTCTGCAAGCCCAGCCTATGGAACAAATCAGAGTCAAATTTTAGCCAGGGTACCCACATAGCGTTTGTAGTACTTACTAAATCCCTGAAGCAATCCCTATAGTCACTAAACTCGGGTGTAGACCAGAAGCAGACCCAATACACTAGAGGCTTAAGTGAAACCAAATCAGAGATTCTTTTTAGGAATAGGTAAAAAAAGAGTGGGCTAAGGTGGACACTGGTCGGTACAGAAACCTACTTCTGTGCGAAATTGTTCTCAGCGGTGGCAAGTTGGAGAGTATCAGTACAGCCCAGACCTTGGCACCAAACAGCGCTTTTGCACGATAGACCTCCAATGCCGGTGATATTGAGTAAGAGCTCGTATTTTTGTACCACCTTTGGATGCCACTGGATCTGTGTTCAATTAACAGCGTACTCTTAGTGAGTGAAGCTGCCCATTTCAATTTATCTTTCAGTTTGACCCCCCAAATAGTCAAAGCTGTGTACTCTCTCTCGAGTACTTCACTATGAGCTTGACTAACGTAGTTCTTGGTGGGTCCTGCCCCAAACCCTATATACTTGGTTTTATTAACATTAAGCACTAAGCCCCTTGACATACAAAAATCTAGACATTTGCTGATCAGGAGTTAGAGCCACATAGGTGTTTTGTGATGAGGAGCAATCATCTGAGAAAAGTAAAAGGGAACTCTTCTATTGTTCAGAGTGGGAGAATCATTGATACAATATAGAAGTACTTTCACTATGTCATTTGTAGAGGGTGAATAACGTCGGGGAAAGAACGCACCCTTGGAGTACTCCACGCATGATTGGAATGTGTTCCATTATTTCTCCCTTGCTTCCCCACCGAACCTGAACATAATTCTTAGTGTAGAGCTTTACAACAAATTGAGGTTGATTGCCATGGATACCCATATTTGGCAAAACCCCCCACAGATTCTCAGGTGGACTAAGGTTGAATGCTGCTCTAAGATCGACAAAAGCTACATAGATCTTTTGTCTTGATAATAGAGCATATTTCCAGTAAGAGGTAGCATATCTGAAGACCTGTTCAGAGGAAATTGTCTTTGGGCGAAATCCAGATTGGAGAGGAGACATGATTCACTCTTCTTCCACCCACTTTAATAATTTATCTAGGACTTGCCTTACAAAGATCTTTTGTAAATTGTCTGTACGGCTTATTGGCATATAGTTGGAGTGGACGCAGGCATCGCCTTTTAATAGATTGGTTTATTTCCGCCATTCTCCAAGAATTGGGAATTTCCCCACCAACCGAATGGCATTTGATAGTTAGTTTATGTAGCTTGTCCAAACTTGGGGCTCTGTTTCATACAGGTCGCCGAGGAGTTTGTGAGGCCCTGGGGCCTTGGCTGATTTTAACAGGTCAATATCTTCAAGGCTAAAGAGTATTATATTGTCTTTCCTGCATCAGCTGCAAGCGTGTCCTCAATGGGGGTCACCTGGACTGAACTCGGGATTAGTCACCGGGATTTGTTGTAGCATATAGCGTGGTCAAATGAATGACCCACCTGTGAGGTTGGATGTGATGGTGATAAGTTCTCCTACTTTCTGTGCGAGCCTGTGCTGCAACACGCCAAAAGGACCGATTGTCATTTTTTTAATTAGCTGCAAGCATATCTAGTCAGATCTTACCATCTCTTATTTTCAAGCTTTATATGGGCTAAAAAACGTCCCAGGATAGCAATGAAGACACTTTACATAGATACTGATCTGGGAGGCTTATCTCTTCCTAACCTTAGAGATTATTATAGTGGATGTTTCGCCCAATATTTAGAAAGATTTAAATTAGGAATGCAGAGTCCAAAATTATTTATTAATTTCTTTTTTGACCAAATTAGTCAAGAGGTTCAAACCCCAGGTCCACTGCACATCCCTAAATCGCCAAAACTCACCCGATATAAAATATTGTATTGGTTCTTTAAACATCGCTACGTTCTTCTAAAAAGACATTCTCTCCCGCAGTTCAATTCTACAACTCCTCTAAGGAATGCTCTCATTTTTTTGGGAATTAAAATCGGAGCAGATATTGTTTTCCAATGGGAGCGGGCTGGATTTTGCACTCTCTCAGATTTCTTAAGAGAAGGGGCCTGGCTGTTACCAGGAGAGATGCAGCAATTAACCTCAGGATTTTTTTTGCTATCCAATTCATATGCTTTGATCTTTAAAGTCCTGGGACAAGTTGAGCCAAGAATGATCGACTCTCCTTGTCAGTTGTGGGATGATTTGTTTATGATTCCTCAGAGTAAGGAGCATTGAAACGTTATTTATCTCAACATACTGAATTAGATCTCAGCACAAGAGTCATTAAAAAATGGCAGGAACAAGAGAATCATGTTCTTACTATGAATACCTGGAAATGTATAAACAAATTGAATTTTAGTGTTCTTCAAGGCTCTAATTGGAGGAGAATGTTTTTTTTTTACTAAATGGCTCCTATATCGAACTCCTGCCGTCATTTCTAAAATGTATACGAATGTTAGTGCCATCTGTTTTAGATGTAAGAAATACAGTCCTGCTAATTGGTCCCACACTACAGCTCACTGTGTTAAAATTGTACCTTTTTGGAATGAGATTTTCAAATATTTACAAAAGTATTGTGGGATTCAGATTGCCTATAACGTCAAATTAATACGTTATGGATATGATACCGATCTCGGTTTGCTCGAACAGTTGGTTAAACTATTATTTATTGCGATGGCAGTAGCAAGGTCTTTGGTGCTTCAGAATTGGAAATTAACACAAGCTCCTACGTTTAATTCCTGGCTTCAGAAAATGAGAAATGTTAGAATAAGCGAATTTCGTTATGCACAGCGAATTGGGGGGATAAGGAAATTTGACAAAATTTGGAAATCATATTTTGAGTAATATTGGAAATTGTATTCTGTAAACTATGATTTATGTTTTCTTTGGTTGTCAATATATGCATTTTTTCTCTCTCTTTACTAATTGAAACTATGATACAAGAACTTCAATAATAAAAAGTTTTAAAAAAAAGATCTTACCATCTCAATTTCTTTTAGCTTTACTCATAGCAGAGTTGTATTTACGCCTTGCTTCTATAATCATAGCCCGATTTCACACATTGACAGCTTACCATAAAACTTGTTTGGCTAGTTTGCCCACGTCATCATTTTTTTTTTAAACACACTTTATTGCCTTTTACATATCTCTCATATATTGCTCTGACATCTTTCCAGGTAAATATTAACATTCTCTGTCTCGGTGCATCCCGTTACCTGCATTACATATACATGACAGTTTGTCTCTGAGTCTTGCCCACTCATTGTACAGTAACAATAAAAGAAAAAAATAAATTTCTTCTATGCAATTTCTAGACTCCCTCCTCCCCCCTCCCCCTCCCCCCAACAAGGCAACTGCAACCCAATCCAAAGGCACTGCTGTCTCCTAAAGTCAGCTGAGGAGCTCTATGAATCACTTCCACTGTTCCTCATGTTGTGTGTCTGCGTTACTCTGTCGCCTCTCTTCCAGGTCCAGTCCCTCTCAGTGCCAAGGGTGCTATGCATCCCCGTCCCTCTGAGCCTGCTCCATCACCCCTTCCTGGTTTTGCCGTCGGGGGCTCCCGCGCTGTGACGGTCTCTCAGGAGTGGAGGCCTCAGATTCTCGGTCACAGCTCCTCATTTCTTCCATCAAAACCTCCCATGCCCGAGCTCTCTCCAACTTGCCCACGCCCCTTTTCGCATTTCTAAGCAAGACCCATTTCACTTGCTTTCACTTCCATCTATGGATGTTGGGGCCGTCCGGCGCCTTCCATCGGCTAGTGATTTCCTGCTTTGCCAGTATAAAGCCGAGGTCCAGAAACCTATCCGTGGTCTTAGTTTTGGTTGTGTGAGGAACAGGCTGTGCAAGATGTGTGCTGGTATCAATGGGATTACCCTCTCCGTTATCCTAGCTGTCTCTCGTGTTACTTCCTGCCAATAGTGATTCAGGGACTGGCAGCTCCATATCATATGAATAAAAGTTGCTGCTCGTTCATTACATCTTGGGCATTTGGCATCTTCTCTATCAAAGAACCTGTTAATACGTTCTGGTGTTATGTGTGCTCGGTGGAGCATGTAAAAGCTAATCAGGCTAAAGCGTGCATTTCTGGATACTTTAGTTGTCTGTACTAGTATGTTTTCCCAGTTCCTGTTTTCTAGTGGTCTACCAATGTTTTCCACCTATTGATATCACAATCGATCCAGTGTCTGAGCAGAGTCCCGCCCTATGGCCCTGTATAGGCATGTTACAGATTTTATGGTCCCCCTGCCAGGCCTATGTATTCGCAGGTGGAATGTCATGGCGGTTCTGTCATGCCCTTGCCCCAGTGTCACCTCAGTGCCCCCGTGACTGCCCGGTAAAGTAAAAAGTGCCCCCTTGGGATGTCCCATTCAGTGCTAAACTCCTCAAAGGGGAGTAGTTCCCCATCTCGGTATAGATCTCCCACCTTCGTGGCTCCTGCCTGTGGGAGTGCCCACAGTAGCATCAGCGGCAATTCCAGTGAATATGGGCATCGTGACCTAGTCTTCTGTAGGCACCTACCCCAGCAACGGCGTATCACTCTATATCCGTTGCTTCGGATATGCTGTGGTTTTGCTGTCCCCAATAGGGTGCAGAACACATTCTGTCTGTCCAGGGTGAAGGGAGGCGCCCCCCTGTCCGTTGCTAGGCTCCCCGACACCCACTGCATGAACATCTGCAACTGCCCTGCCAGGTAATATGTTTCCATATCAGGCACGGCGAGGCCCCCCTCTGACAGCATCCTTTTTTTTAGCGTGCTAAGGGCTACCTTCCGTCTACCCGTTCCCCATATAAATGCATAGATACATGAGTCCAGGTGGCGGAACTAAGCTCCCGATATCCACACCAGCAGCGTGGTAAAAAAGTACAGCAACCAAGGGAAAGCCACCATTTTTAACAGAGAGATAGGACCCATCACCAAAAGGGGGAGCTTTCTGCAGAATGTCATGTTGTCTTTGAGCGGACGCAGTGCGCTTCCTATATTCCCTTCTTGCACATCCACAATGGAGTGAAATACTCTCACTACCAGGTATCGGAAGCATCAGGGTTCCCAGCACAAATCACCTAGGCCCTCAGGTGGTAGCATACCCTCCTCTAGTGAGAACAGTCGGGACTTCTGCCAATTTACCCTAAGTCCCGACAATGCTCCAAACTCTTCCATCATGGTCTTTGCTCCCGGTAGGACTCTCTCCGCATGTTTTAAGAAGAGCAGAAGGTCGTCAGTATATAACCATTTGTGGTGCCCTGTTCCCCCAGCTGGAGTCTTCTATAGCCTCTTCCAGATCGTACCATGCACACTAGAGGTTCCAAGGCCAGTGCAAATAGTAGTGAGGCAAAGGGGCACCCCAGACGCGTACCCCTCTCCACTCGGTACTGCTCCGATATCGTGCGCCCCATGCGGACCCACGCCACCGGATCAGCATATAACAGCTGCACCCATCGCAGAAACCCCTGCCCAATTCCCATTTTGGACAAGACAGCATATAGAAATCCCCATTCAAGCACATGCCGTGTTTGAGACTCTGCTTTTCTTTTCTTAATTGTGCACAGCTGCGGAGCTTATTGTGACCCTTTGAGATAGTATTCTTGTGAATGGCAGCACACAAGGGCTGCAATTAACACGAATACTAACTCAAAGGCCCACAATCAGCCCCGCAGCTGTGCACTGTTAAGAAAAGAAAAACAGAATCTCAAACACGGCGTTTGCTTTAGCACATGCCGTGTTTGAGACTCTGCTTTTCTTTTTGGGCTCACTGTTTTTTGGGAGAGGAGTTGCACTTGGGCTAAGGGAGTACATAAGTAGTTTAATTTTAGCACCCAGTTCCAAAGGAAGCAGAGTGACTGGACACTCGTCCACAGAAAGCCCCTAGGGCCCTCCTATGGAGTAGGAAGCGCTTTATAAACGCAACTGAGCGGCAAAGTCAAAAGAACAAAGCCCATGAGAAGAGAGCAGGGTTTCCAATATTCATCGCTTAGAATGAAGCGCAGTTACCTGTGCTGTGTGGGCAGGTTAATCAGTAACTGGCCACAGGTGAGGCTTGTGGCATGGCCTCATTCAGTCTGGCGGCATCTTAAGTGGAAACCTTACGTCTTTATCATCACTGCTCAAGCCAGAGTTGTAAAAATAAATAGGTAACCTGCCCCTGTGATATTGTGCCTGGTGTGTGCCAGTGGACGCCCGCACCTCCAGTACAACAGGGAGTCCGTATAATACTTACTATCTGGGCACGCATGTCTGGTTTACCATTCAAACAACAGGTCCTGGTTTATTTTCCAGAGAAGGAGACATTATTTCCAAAGACAGATCAGTATTTACAGGTCTGGGTTAGCAGCACGTGACCATCTCTTGGCTCAGAAATCTTACAGAGTGACTCGTTTGTTTGTAATACAGTGTCACAGAAAAAAATAAACTGTTCATGGATTTGAGTATGAGAAGCACCCTTTACAAAATTCTAAATCTGATAAAAGAATCCTGCGTCTTCCATTTTTATATCTTTAATCTTCCATTTTTATAGCTTTGATAAATCGGTGATGAAATCTCAGCCATTTTGAAACCTGAAATTCGAAACGATTATTTTGTAAAGGTTATTCCTTTTCCTTCTGATAAAAATCAATGCAACTACCACCCGTTCTTTTTCTGAAATCGAAGTAAGTGTAACTCTTATGGTAATGTTTTTGCAACTGTTTATGATGTGGTTCTGCCATAGGGCACAGTCGCTGAGGCAGCAGATATTGGAATGTGCCGTTTTCATGTTTTTGGATTTGCAGGCTTAAAGTTCTTTGCTTTTCCATTATTTCTGTTTGCCCTATAATTTCTCTGCGTTCCAGATTTTTTATTATTCCAAAATTTCCTTAATCCAGTTCTCCTCTGATTCATAAATTTTCTCCACCCTACTAAATGTTCTTATTCTTCATTTTCACGTTTCAATTTTCATGTCTCAATTATCGTCTCCTCATGTATTCTTTCATTATTGGTTCCATTCTATCCACATTATCTTTTATTCCTTTCTATGTACCCTCCCTCTCTTTCTTCTGGTATTCCTCTCCTTCTCCTTTTCAAGTATTCTCCTCTCTCGCCACCCTTCATGAACAGTTCCCTTTGTTTTGTTATTATTCCTCTAGTACTCTTCCTTCTCTCAATATATCTTCTAGCCCAACTTTCTGACTCCTCTCAAACTTGTTTCTGCTACTCTTTCTAATGCACTACCCTATTTCTCACCCTATACATCTATCAATATATCCTCTACATCCACTCTCTCATTTATCCCAAATCCATGCCACGACTAAGATCCCGAAAAAAGAACCGTTTCTAGACTCTCCCCTACTCTAGCCCTCCTTGCATCATCTGACACCTCTTTTACTATACCGATCAACCAAACAAACCTTTCTAAACTCTTCCCTCTGACTCTTCCCCTCCAGAACCCCTTTTGTACTCAACCAAAAGTCTCCTCATACTGCTATGACCTCCCCCCCCAAAAAAATTCAAATCCTTCACTCTTCTATCCCTCCACTATCCTTTTCAATCAAAATAACAGACTAACATGTTCACTTCTCAAATTTCATATTCCACTATACTAATTCACCACTAATCCTTTATGGGTTCCAGAGTAGCGTGCTACTCGCCAATGAAGCACTTCAACACCCCATCAGGGTTATAAGCGCTATATAAATGCAAACCTTTTTCCCTTTTCAACCCCTCCCCAACCCTTCTTAATCCAAATAACTGACTAACACAGCCACCACTCAACTTACTTTCATATTTCACTATACTAATCCTTATGGGTTCCAGAGTAGCATGCTACTTGCCAAAAAAAGTGCTTCAAAACCCATCAGGGGAAGAAAGCACTATATAAATACAAACTTCTATCCCGCCACCTACCCCTCTCCATCCAAATAACTGAATAACATATCCACCACTCGAATTACTTCATACTTCACTATACTAATTTTTAACACTAATACTTTATGGGTTCCAGAGTAACGTGCTACTCACCAGAAAAGCCCTTCAAAACCCATCAGGGGTAACTAGTGCTATATGAATGCAAACCTTTCTTACCCTTCTATCCCTCCGCTACCCTTCTCACTCCAAATAACTGACTAATATGTGTGGAAATGCGCTGTCTTTTCAGTTTTTTAAGCAAAAGTTTGGAGGGATATTTGACGCTGCATACAGGCCCGATCTGGTTCCTGGCACACATAGCCATGGCTTCAGTGCACAGAGACCCTACACTTCCGCACACAGAGGAAAAAAATTAAAGAGAACATTGGTCTAGACAGTTTCGGGTTTTGATCTGACATAGTAGGTGTTAGGTATTCCATGCCCTGAAGCCGTGGATGCATGTCTGGTGAACATAAAAAGGTGTCTAGCCATACATGCAAGTCATGTACATAGGAGAGGTGGGAGTATTCCCTGTCTAAAGGGTGCGTGCATCACCACGTGTCCACCAACCGCCATTGAGTTTGCCAGTTCCTAAAAACCCTTGCTGTCCTGTGAACCAGGGGAATCGCCGAGAGGTGGGTGGGACCGGTTCAGATAGGGGTCTGCAATGCAGTTGAAGTCCCCCCCTATAATAACCGAACCCGTCATGTGTGGTGCCAAAATCCCAGACATCTGTTCTAGGCATTCGGCCTATGTATATTTATCAGAGTGACATCCTGCCCATCCGGTCTCCCTGTCACTATGACATGACGGCCCTCAGGATCTACTTTGTGTCCCGTGTGCTGGAAGGGTACCCCACCCATACCCATATCAGAATACCCCTTGCAAACGCCAAGAATAAGGTATAATATGCCTGTCCTCTCCATCTCCAATGTAATGCCGCCCCTTCAATAGCCAATGTGCGCGTTTCCTGTAACATTGCTATATGAATCCCTCGGCTATTCAGGTGGGAGTAGCGCTTGTGCATGGAGTGCATCCCCTGGACATTCCATTGAGAGTAGGTTATATATCGTCTGTTTTAGCATTATAGTATGTCCTCCCCCTTCTGTCTGGCCCCCTCTCACTCTTGTTACTTCCGGTGACATATTCTGGGTGGAGTGATCCTTCCCGCTGTAGCTCATGTCCCCTTTTATCCGTAGACAGCAGTTCCCCAACTTATAAATATAGAAACCCCCCCCAACACCCCCGCCCCAGGACAAGTGAGAAACTCTCCCTCATCCAAACTACGCTCTAGCGTGTAAACAAAACAAGTGTCCAAAGTTCAGGTTGTGACTAGTCTAGTGCTCACCTGGAGGAAAGCCTTCTCCCCCAGCCCCCTGGATCACCCCATCCAGTGTTTGAACATAATATCGCCCGTCCTGGCCCCCTCATTCAATTGTATCCACCCCTAGTCAGGTCGCCTCACCCCCCCCCTGCTCAGTAGTCCTGCATGTTATGTGTCCATCAGATCATGTCATCCACCAACCTGGGGTTCACTTCAGGAAGGGTCTGGCTGGCATCCCCCATGGTGCTCAAGCTGCCGTCAGAGTCTCAGTCTCTTGGATCGACCCCGGATAGCGAGGAGGTGCCACGTGCGCCATGGGCGCTCAAGAATCCTATCGCCGCTACTCCTCTCTCCCTGTCTCTTTGAGATTCCTCCATTGTTGGAGATACTTGGGTTCACCCCTTTTCCAGGGGGTCTCAAGGAATCTTTCTCTGGCTGTCGCGTCCTTCATTTCTCCGTTCCTATGGCCCCTGTTCCTCAAGCCAGTCCCACACTTCTTGAGGTGTAGTGAAGAACTTGGTCCCCTCGGTGGACATCATCCGGAGCTTAGCCGGGAACACCATATAGTATGACATCCCCATTTGTCTCAGTTTTCGTTTAGCTGTGACGAAGGAAGCTCTCTGTCTTTGCACTTCTCAAGAGGAATCCGGGAAGATCCGAACGGTGCTGTTATATATTTTGAGATGACCTTTGAGTCGCTCTTGGCTCAGCACATGATCTCTATCCTTGTAGAAGAGGAGCTGCACCACCACTGGCCTCAGTGGCCTCCCAGGTGGGAGCGCCCTGGCAGGAACCCAGTGCGCCCTGTCCAGTGCAAAATAAGGTGAAAGGCCCTCCTTTGCCAGCTCTGTGCGGATCCAGTTCTCAAGGTAGGCAACCATATTGTTCCCTTCGACTTTTTCTGGTAGGCCTATAACTTGTATATTGTTGCGTCTCCCCCTATTTTCAGCGTCTTCCGCCCTCAGCTCCAGTCCATGTACTATTTTTTCAATTTCCGTAAGTTTGCGGGTATTCGTGGACACCTGCTGTTTCAGGTCTCTGACATACCCTTCCACCGTTGTAACTTGATCCTCCAACTTCCTATGATCAGCCTGCAGGAGGCCCAAATCCTCCCAGAGCGTATCTATTTTGGATTCAACACCTGTTCTGGACGTTTTTATGCCTGCAGGATATTGTAGAGCAACGGGTCCTCTTGAGCTTCGTTCCTTTCACTACGGGCGCTTGTTGGCAGACGCGACTCCCCAGGATCTTCTCCTGTTGGTTCCTGCTGCTCTATATCCCGCCTCTTGGTGACACTCCCTATATTGATGGTGCCTCCCTGGGGAGGGCTTCCTTCCCTCGAATCTCTCCCAGTCAGGGCTCGTCCAGGGGTTGATGCTCCCTCTATGAATTCAAGCCGGTCACTGCTGAGGATGTTTGTCCGCAATTTGTGCCTCCTCCTAGCACTTTCTGTGCCCTGCTAGTCAGCGTAGCCTTGTCACTCCACATGCCCCGCATCAGTTTCGCTGAGCCTCCCTCAGCCACCACTGCCGCCTTATGATCATTGCCGGGGCGCAATTCTATCTCTTGGTCCTCAGCTTACAGCATCTGGGCTCCCAATAGCGCTATCCTTTCACCTGCCAAGACCGGTTTAGCAACTCACTTAATGCTCTTCACTGGCCGTTTGTGGTTGTCTCTGTTGGTGCAGGTCTCTCATGTGTAGTGCCCGGCGCAGGCCCTCCTCCTCCCTTGTGATTTCGCCCGGTTGACTCCCTCCATGCGCAGAGTGCCCCCAGTATTCTGTCACCTCTTTGCTCGACGAAGGGACACAGGTCCTAGCCCCTCCGCTCCCTGGTGATCAGCGGATGATTGTGTCTCAGCGTTCACCAGCAGGGCTGCTAATGCTCTCCGCTACCATCTGGCAATCCCCTTGGCTCCTTGTGCTATCACTGGGAGCGCCTGAGGGTTCCCATATCACTCTCAGCTAGGACTTTTGTCCGTGCCCCTGGGTCCTCAGATACATCAGCCCACTGCCTCTAGGGCCTCACAACTGCCGCGATCTCCCCCTAATCAGGCCGCTGCCGCCCTCTTGCCTGACCTCAGAGTTCCTGTACCAGCCAGTCTCCCTGGCTCCAGCGGTAAGAAGCAGGTCTCGGCGTGTTCTTTTTCCCTGTACTCAGGGTATCCCGGGGGTGCCTTCCAGGAATCTCCCGCCTCTGCCGTATGCCCCTGGCGATTCCTGCACTGTCACGCCCGGGCCTCACTACGTGATGTCTCCTTATTTCACTGTTCATTTGTAGCTGCGAGGGCCCGGTCCTCCGTCTTCCCGTTCCCGCAGCCTGCTCTGCTGCATCTTGCTGGTAGCCTCCAGGCTCAGTTCGGAACTCTGTCTTCAGGCCGTGAGCGCCATCTTGTCTGGCCTCGCGGTCCCTCTGCCTAATTCAATTTTTCAGCGAAAAGCTTGCCGCTCCACACCTTTCGCCCTTCCCGGTCAGTGGCCCTGGCCTTCAGGAATCGGGGGTAGGTTAATTATTCTGTGGGCTCCCCTATAGCGGGCAGGATGGGATTAGATGGGGATCACCAGTGGGAGCTCAGGTTCAGGCTCCCTGCTCCATTGGCGTCCGGCCACGCCCCCTTGCACACGTCATCAAACTATTTGACTTCTTTGCCCTGATTGAATTTCTTGTGACCTAGCTCCTTGTAAAAATTATTTATTTAACATATTTTGTGGTACTGCACCCTTTCCTCCCTTTGTGGAATTTCTTTTATTACTTATGCTACTGCTGAGATATTTGTGAAAAAATAAATAATCTAACAAACATTATCATTAGCTCAAAGTTTCACTAATGTGAGATCTATTGCATTGTAAATGCTTGTTTCGTTTTGTTAATCATACTACTCCAGACATGGACCAACCATATGCAAATCAGTGTTGGTCTTGCTCTAACAGGGACATCCAAGCCGCTGGAATGCCAGGCTATGTAAGTACCAATAGGAGTAGAGAAGCAGCTAGCAGCACTGCCTATAGGTGTAATAATGAGGAATTACCACTGTGAACAGACACACAGCAGCAGCAGTGCCTAGCAGATATAGAATGGGGGTGTTACTGACGGCATCAGAGAAGCAGCTAGCAGCCCCGCTTAGGACTAAGAATGAGGAATTACCAGTGGGAGAAGAGCCCCAACTGGAGCACTGTTTGGAGACGTTAGAATAATGAATTCTCATTGAGATGAGTAAGCAGCTACTAGCACTGTTTAGAAGACTTAAAAGGTGGGAATTACAGATGACACCAGAAAAAACAGCAATTTTTGGAGGATATTAGAAGGGGGAATTACTATTGGCAACAGAGATATAGCTGCAACATCGCATAAAGTAGCTAGAATGGGTGAGTTATTGAAGTGACCAAAGAAGTAGCTCGCAGAATTGTGTACAGGATGAAGAATGAGAAATTACCACTGGTAACTGAGATACAGCTGCAGCATTGCCTAGAGGACTTTGAATGAGGAATTACCACTGGGACCAGAGAAGCAGTTGCAGCATTGTCTGACTTTTTTGAGGAATTTCCGATGAGATAAGAGAAGCCTCTGCAGAAATGTGTACAGGTGTTAGAATGAGGAATTTCTGATGAGACCAGAGAAGCAGCTAGTAGCATTGTGTAGAGGAGTTAAAATGAGGAATTACTAACGGGACCAGAGAATCAGGTAGCAGCATTGTGTAAGGATAAAGAATGAGGAATTTCCAGTGGGACCAGAGAAGCAGGTAGCAGCACTGTCTATAGTATTTAGAATGATGTATTACCAGTGAGACCAGAGAAGCAGTTGTCATGCAATAGGTGCTGTATTGTTTAAAATTAGAGCTGTTGACATTGTAAATGGTAATGTTGTATCAGTATGATTTTTGGTTTGGTGTGTAGTGGATGCATGTGCTGTGTAGTTGAATTATGTTTGTTGTGTTGTTTTTTTTAGTTGTGTAATTGTGAGTGGTGTCTTTTGTATTTGTGTAGCAGAAATAAGTGGCATGTTGTTAAGAAGAAAAGGATTATTTGAATAATAGATATTGGGATCGAAAGATAGTATGAGTGGCTAAAGTAAAGTTAGAGAACATATTGATCTTCTAAGTTTGTGCACTTGAGAGGTTGTGCGAAAATCTGGAAGTGAGAATTCCTGGAAAGAACGTTGTTATTAGGCATGTGGAGGTGCTGAGAATTTGAAGTAATACTTTTTCACTTTTATTTTTTGTTAATTTAAAGATGCATTTTATTATTTTATTTGTAGCACGTTATATAGATAATGTGTACTAGAACAATAGAGTAAATATTTGTTTTATTTGAATTTTTTACTTTGCATTTTTCACTTTTATGCAATAATTTCTGTAATGCAGCCATTTGAAAAAATACTTGCATTTTAATTTGCATATGTGGCATTAATGCGTCAGAGAAGTCTTCAACGTCGTGACTTAAATGTAACTAATCCATTAGTATAGTGCTATTTTTATCTATGGATTGAAAATGTTCTGTGTTCTCCATTTGCGTCGTTATTATTCTTATTATAGTTTTATCAAGCACATACGCGTATATTGCTGTTTTCCTGTGATGCTTCTATTACCTGTGAAGATAATGTTTGATAAATATTAGTTTAATTATTTTGTTTAAACAGGAAAAAAAATGTAAAGTCAGTTTTTAGGTCTCGCCTAGCGATATAGAGAGCTGCTCCAGGAAAGCTTACCAAGGGGCTTTTGAATGCGGATTCTGGACAGTGCATGTGCGACGTGCGCGCGCTTGCCATTTGCTCCCCGAGCCTCGGCATCAGACTTCAAAGGAATGCATCCCGCTCCCCCGCCCCCCGCCCCCGCCCCCACCACACCAGCCACGTCACAAACCACCATTTGCCTTGCATCAGACTTCAAAGGCTCGCGCTTACATCCTTATCTTTCCCCTCATTAACAGGCTTTTTTTTTTACCAGCGGGCAGTCTCTTGTCCTCGGCTGCTTCTACAACAGTGTCCGAGTTTAAATTATATGTAAAAAACGCGATGTAACACTTGCGCTTACATCCTTCTCTATACCCTCATTAACAGGCTTTTAACACCTCAGTTTTCCACTTTTTTCTTTGACAAACTCCGTTGCTTCGCTTTTGTTTCCCTTGGTCTCTAACTCTTTTCCTTAATTTTCGCTCCTCCCTCTTACCATCTTCTTTTCAAGCCATTTCCTCCAGATTTGTTTCCTTTTCGATGCCCTCCTTTCTTCTTCTTTCCTCTTGTCGCTATGTCTCACTCTTTTCTGCTCTCGCTTGACAACCCCTCTTTCCTATCCTTTTCTCGACCTAGTCTCCTTTTGCACACTCTCCCTTTGCTCTTTCTTTTCCTCTCCACGTTTCTGCCTCTTTCACTCTCTCTTCCAACTCTCCCCTCCCTCTCTGTTTACTTACACAAATCTCGCCGATACCCCGCCTTTTTTGTAGCTTGCTTTTCAGGAAGCTTGTATACATAAGACACTTTAAAATAAAACCTCCAACTCCACCCTCCAACTCCATCCTCCAACTCCACCCACCAACTTCACCCTCCAACTTACAACTCCACCCTCCAACTTCCAACTCCACCCTCCAACTCCACCCTCCAACTCCAACCTCCAACTCCACCCTCCAACTCCACCCTCAAACTCCAACTCCACCCTCATCCACCCTCCAACTCCACCCTTCAACTCTACCCTCCAACTCCACCCTCCAACTCAACCCTCCAACTCAACCCTCCATCTCCACCCTCCAACTCCACCCTCCATCTCCACCCCTCCAACTCCACCCTCCAACTCCACCCTGTCGGGGACACCACCACATCACTCGGGGAACACCACCACATCACTCGGGAACACCACCACGTCACTCGGGGACACCACTAAATTACTCGGGCACACCACCACATCACTCGGGGACACCACCATGGGAACACCACCACATCACTCGGGGACACCACCACGTCACTCGGGGACACCACCACATCACTCGGGGACACCACCACATCACTCGGGGAACACCACCACATTACTCTGGGAGACCACCACATCACCCAGGGGCACCACCTTATCACTCGGGGACACCACCATATCACTCGGAGACACCACCAAATCACTTGGGCACACCACTGCATCACTCGGGGACACCACCACATCACTCGGGGACACCACCACATCACTCGGGGATACCACCATGGGAACACCACCACATCACTCGGGGACACCACCACGTTACTCAGGGACACCACCAAATTACTCGGGCACACCACCACATCACTTGGGGACACCACCACATCACTCTGGGACACCACCACATCACTCTGGGACACCACCACATCACTCTAATGCACCGCCACATCACTCAGCCCAACCACATCATCAGTCAGCACCACAACAGCACTGTCCTTGCTTGCTACCAACAAGCATTGCCATAGCCAATAGGACTCGCATTAGGAAAGTGTAAGCTATTGGCTTTGTGAATGACAATGCTACTAATTTATATATTTTAAAAGCTAACACATTAAAAAAATGTGTCATTTACAATACCAATAGCTCACACTTTCCTAATGCGAGACCTATTGCATTGCAAATGCTTGTTAATATACTTTGTACTTACATGAAGTTGTGTATGGCGAGTCATATTTAATATTTTTTCACCATTGAACTCATGTACAGTTACATGAGGTATTTTGATGTAATTACCAATATGTATGGGAAATACTGCTGCTTCTCTCCATAACATAATCTTTACAGAGTCTGTTGCGGCAGTTATAGTTAGTGATTTTAATTTTGTTTCTTGTCTTCCGATAAATACACTATTTATTGTTTCTTCCTGTAATATATAAAAATGTAAAATGTTATACTGTTTTAGTTTCCAAAATATTTCAGTTTTTTGTTTTTTAATAAAACTTTTTATTACTAGTAAGACTTGCAGAGTATACATTTACATTTACAACATAGCGTATAGTTTTTTGTTGTTTAACAGTTTTTTTTTGTCATGGAGCGGCTCATTAGACAAGCGATGCTCCCCCTTTTTTTTAGTTTTTTTATTTATCTTTTTATTGTAACAGAGCAGTAATCACATTTTACATTGCAGTTAAGTGCACGACCAAGCATTATTACATTGAGTCATAGGTTGGCATTGTTAATCAATTCCTGGACCTCGATCTTCTTCACCCTCACATATTCTAGTGTTACCTTCAATTGGTCCCTGAATGAATCAAGGAGTGTATCGCTTCTCCCACTGGGAACGTACACAGACTCCCTCTTTGTTCATTCCATTTACCCCAGATGTTCCCCGATTATCTCGGGCACCCTCTTCTCACAAAGACTGATTTCTCTGCGATCATACACCAGTCCATATCTCTTTTCCAGTCCCGGAGAGTTGGGGGGTGAGCACCCTAGTGACTGGCTGTGTTACGTTTTGCCAACAATAGGCCCAGGGTAACCCAGGTTTGTCTCCTCCCACACGTTTAAGAGGCACCATTTAGGTGTGGGTGTAAGCTCTTCACCCACAATTCTAGACATACATACTACTACCGCCTGCCAATAGTCATGAATCCCCTGAATATCCAATTCCAATTCGAAAAGTGCTTTATTCGAGTGTTACTCATAAAAGCAGATATACAAACACGTAGTAAAAAGACAATTAAATTACAGAAGTCATATTTGACATAAGCACATATCTCATTAAAAATCAGTTGTTTCTTAGCAGAATATACATAATCGCAGGTGTAAAGTTCATTACTGTAAAAAATACAGTTAAAACAAATTACAATATCATTGTGCTAAAATCATTAAAATTTCATTCCAAATGACACATAAAATGAGCCAATACAGAGAATAGACAATAATCTAGCAGTCTCTGAACGACTAGGCAGAGAGTAGTTACCCTACTAGCAATCTCTGCCTTATTACCCACTCCCACCCCAGGTACTTTGCGGTGGCAATTGTGATCCAAGTCAAAGAAGTAGATCTAACAATAGGCAAAGCTACCATGCTGCTTTTAGTACCCAAGTTCCTACACATAGGTGCCAACCAGACTCGCCTTGGAGCGGAATATACTTGGCAGGAGAACAAAAAGTGACCAAGGGTTTCGTTTCCTTCCCCACAGACTGGACAAGTAGCTGGACCTCCTTCTCTCCACTTAGATGTTAAATTACGGAGAGGGAGAGAGCCAGCCCTTAGTTGGAAAAATAATTTCCTATCCATAGGGTTCGATATGTAATCCCAATACAATTCATATATAGGGTACAGTTTAACCTCGAGAAAACTGGTGGTCATGGACCCGCTATTAGTACTGAGCAAACTCCTATTAGCAACCCATTCCCAAAAATATTTTTTAGGATTGACTTAGTGGGAAATGATGCCCCAACTGGATCAGACCATAATGCATTTAGTCCTAGTTCAAATAGTGCAAGTTTTAAAGATTTGAACCATCTAATTTTATTAAAGCGATCCGCTTTGATGACATCAATGAACCCATCCGCATAGTGGGAGAGCTCAGGCCTGGCCCAGAGCCTACGCCAGTATAAAATCGGTCGTAGTTTGCCCATTTCCGAGATTTCTCTCCTGCCAAGCTCATATCTCAGAGGCAATAGCGGACTACTCTGTGGAGTACCTGTAAGTTTCCTAAAGAATTTGTTCTCAGATGTTTGGAGCTCCTGCAGGTTTTCATGCCCCCACAACTCAGCCCCGTACAATGCTGACCCAATTGCTTTTGCCTCATATATGATCAGGGGTGGTTTAATCGGTTTGGTCAGCGATTTCCTATGCTCCTTTATAATGGTACCAGCTAATTGCTTGTGCCTTAATGTTGCAATATTTAGATGTTGGTTCCACCTATTATCGTTAGAGATAAGGATCCCCAGGTATGTAAATGATTTTACAACCTCAAGAATGCGTCCACTCATGGTAATTTTGGATTTAAAATTTCAATGAGGATTAAAAACCATGAGTTTTGTTTTAGATGCATTCACCTCCAGACCGTGATCCCCACAGAACTTATCAAATATTGCCAATGCTTTTTGCAGACCACTTGGGGTTTTAGATAAAATTAGCGTGTCATCGGCGAACATTAAAATAGGAACTTTTACACCTGCGAGAGAGGGAGCATCCACTACCTGTGATTGCATGCGGGGGACAATACCATTAATAAAAAGGGTGAACAGTGTTGGTGCCATTGAGCACCCTTGCCGAACCCCGCGCTCAACAGGAAATTCGGCAGTGTCATTACCGTACCCACTCCATTGGATTTTGGCATAAGTACCTTCGTGTAATCTCATGATCAAGGTCAGCAAGACCCCTGGGACCCCTAAAGCCGCAAGCACTTCCCACAGTTTTGCCCGTGGTACCAGGTCGAAGGCAGCCCGCAGATCAACAAATGCCGCATAAAGACTGCCTCCACCTAGCACCACGGTCCTCCACTGGATCAGTTGAAAGCGAAAGACTTGATCCACAGTACTAGTTGCCCTGCGGAACCCAGCCTGGAAGGGAGATAAAATATTGTGATCCTCCGCCCAGTCGAGCAATCTATTTACAATCACTCGCCCCACGATTTTTTGGACAGTATCAATTAAACTGATTGGGCGGTAGTTGCAAGGCTGGCCACGATCTCCCTTTTTAGGTCTCGCCTGTCGATGCGCATGCGCATCGAGCAAGCGAGACTATAGGGGCTCATCCACTCTTTATCTAACTGCAAGGAATCGTGGCGATTCCTTGCAGTGCCCGTGACTTTTAAGGTCAATGCGCATGCGCATTAAGCTTATGCGCATGCGCATTGACCTTAAAAGTCACGGGCGCGTGCACGTCCGTGTTTGTTTACCCTTGCCTACTCTCTCTCTCCCCTCTCCGCCCCCGTTCCGCCCCCTCCCCTTCCCGCCGTGTCGCATTTCTCCTCCCCCCTCCCCTCTCTTCCCTCCGGCTTTTTTTTTTTTTGTTTTGTTTATTTTACCCGCCATGTCTCCGATCCTTTCGCTCTCCTCCCCCCTCCTCCTCTCCTCCCCTGCCTGCAGACAGTCACATTGACCAGGACACCAGAAGATTACGATGTGACTGTGGCAAACATTCAAACAGCAGCACAGGCGGTCCGCCAGCAATCTCCTCGTAGGCTGCACCGCATGGTCCACCGGCGTGTGAGTACTCTGTCAGAGACCGAGGATATGCACCGCAGTAGTTTCCGCGCCTCTCTCACGTGGCCACAGTGTTTGCCACTGTATCAACCGTTTGTGCAATTAGAGGCACGCAGCCCCAGACACTCTCACTCTCTCCGTATGCCGACAGAAGCCAGGCTGCAGCAGTACGCCAATCACCTCTAATGGGCCCTCAGGGCATGCAGCCTCTCGGTACTCTGCCTACCGGTGCCCAGGTAAGCGCTTGTTTTCAGCTCCGGTACCGGCGCCGAGGATATCTGCTCCGCTGTTGAATCCACTATACTCACACGATTTTGGTGCACTCGGCTGGATCGTCCGGCACTCTCCCACGCGGGTCACAGACCCTGACCTGCTCGCTGTCTTGTCTCGCCAGATGAGCACAGGCCGCCGTAACGCTCCACGTTGTTTCGCGCAGCCCAGCAATCTACACGGCTATCAGGGGTGTATAGTGGCTACTCTTTAAGACCGCCAAACCGATGCCAGCAGCGTCTACCCCGTATGCGCCGTTACAGCTCTCCGCAGCTTTGCCCTGGGTAATCCTCGGCTGCGCAGCAATCTAGCGCGGGGGTGTTAGGCGTTCCTCAGCGAGCAGGAAGAAATCATCTGGCAGCACGGGCGCGGAGCCTTCACCACAGCAGCGATCGCGGAGTCACCACAATTGCCCCGCTTCAATTCTCACTCCAGAGCCCTGCAGCCATGAGTCAAATCGAAGCTTGGTCCAAACCATGTACAAAACTGGCAGCACTAATGGTGACCAATGACACACTCCGCACCTTTTAAAAAAAGCCACTGACGTCATTTTTTTATTAGACCTAACTGCCATGTTAAACATCATCACCGGCCACCAAATTCTGCTTCCAAGGTCTCCTCCCCCCTCCTCCTCTCCTAGCACCCCCAGCCCGAGGCAGCTTCCCCTGCACAGACCCGCTCCGCCCCCTCCCCTTCCCGCCGTCTCGCATTTCCCCTGTCGCACTTCTCCTCCCCCCTCCCCTCTCTTCCCTCCAGCTTGTTTTTTGTTTATTTGACCCGCTCCGCCCCCTCCCCTTCCCGCCGTGTCGCATTTCTCCTCCCCCCTCCCCTCTCTTCCCTCCGGCTTTTTTTTTGTTTATTTGTTATTTGTTATTTGTTTATTTTACCCGCCGTGTCTCCGATCCTTTCGCTCTCCTCCCCCCTCCCCTCTCTTCCCTCCGGCTGCTCTCCCCCGGCCAGTCCATGGACGAAGAGCCCTCTCACATGCCTCGTCTCTCCACCCCGGGCACGCCAACCATGATAACCTCCTTGTCCACCTTAACTGCTCCATGGCCTTCAGTGAGAGTCCTCTCCTACAGTCACCACCTCCAAATGCCGCTGCTGACCACTTCATAGATTCTCAAACATGCTCAGTCCCCACGCTGTGGTCCCCCATGTCTCCACCCCATGCAGCACTGGTTTCATAAATGCGACTGCTCAGATCCAGCAGCATCGACATACCCCGGTGAGGACTTCCTCTTATGCCGCTAGGGTTCCAACCTCACTCCATTTCAGCAAGAATCCATGTTCCATCCCTGGTCTTGGCTCTTAAAAACTACACGTATCATTTCAAGGCGTGCAGTGCAATTGGTTGAATATCTAAGTAAACCCAGACTACAACTCCCAGAGTGCAATAGGTTTACAGATAAACCACAGAACTGGACATGAAACAAGGTAGTAACTAAATTATCAAATCCCTCCAGCTAGTGCCAACGATCTTGCTCGAATTCTTCGTCCACTTGGTTAGCTCTCAGCAAATTTTCCTTTAAAAATGATGTCCCACCTACTAGCTTAAAACCACACAAGCAGAAGGGAATATCTTGTGGGATTTCACAAACGGAGGTCCTACTTCCTAATTTAGGAGAAAAAAAAAGCCCTGAAGAACCCCTCACCCTCACTCACCCTCAACCCCTCACCCTCACTCAACCTCAACCCCTCACCCTCAATACCTCACCCTCACTCACCCTCACCCAACCCCTCACCCTCAACCCCTCACCCTCACTCACCCTCACTCACCCTCAACCCCTCACTCACTCACCCTCAACCCCTCACTCACTCACCCTCAACCCCTCACTCACTCACTCACTCACTCTCACTCACCCTCACTCACCCTCAACCCCTCACTCACCCTCACTCACCCTCCCTCACCCTCACTCACCCTCAACCCCTCACCTCACTCACCCTCACTCACCCGCACTCACCCTCACTCACCCTCAACCCCTCACCTCACTCACCCTCACTCACCCTCACTCACCCTCACTCACCCACCCTCACTCACCCTCACTCACCCACCCTCACCCACCCTCACTCACCCTCAACCCCTCACCTCACTCACCCTCACTCACCTCACTCACCCTCACTCACCCTCACTCACCCTCACTCACCCTCACTCACCCTCAACCCCTCACCCTCACTCACCCTCACTCACCCTCACCCTCACTCACCCTCAACCCCTCACCTCACTCACCCTCAACCCCTCACCCACCCTCACCCTCACTCACCCTCACTCACCCTCACTCACCCTCAACCCCTCACCCTCACTCACCCTCACTCTCACTCACCCTCAACCCCTCACCTCACTCACCCTCAACCCCTCACCCACCCTCAACCCCTCACCCACCCTCAACCCCTCACCCTCACTCACCCTCAACCCCTCACCCTCAACCCCTCACTCACCCTCACTCACCCTCACCACCTCAGCCTCACCCTCACTCACCCTCAACCCCTCACCCTCACTCACCCTCACTCACCCTCAACCCCTCACCCTCACTCACCCTCACTCACCCTCAACCTCATGCTAAAGATTTACAAAAAAACCCATAAACAATTCTAAAAGCACTAACTCTAATGCTGCGAGACCTATTGCATTTCTAATGCTTGTTATATACAGGAATGATTACAGCACCCCACCATGATACCGGGATATCTGCACCCTTGGCAATGTGGTTTATTAACAGGTAGATGTATTTACACCACCTTCCAGTGTCATTTAGAAAAACGTCCGCTGGGATCCCATCAATGCCAGGGGCACGGCCACTATGTACAGTTTTGAGGGCAGACAGTATTTCACTCTGCGTGAAGACATTGTCTTCTGCAAATAAATGAGTAGGGCAAATACTATTTACAATCTGGTCCCTAGTAGCATACTGTTCACGGAAGAATTTGACCCAGGCGTCCTGTGGGACATTGTTGTTACTTGCCTCTTCAGACCTTTCTTGACCCCATTTGACAATGTGCCAAAATAATCTAGAATGTTTTCGATCACTTGCACATTTCAACTTGTTCCAATGGGCTTCGTCCCAATCTCTTTTCGCCTTAGAAATACAGTTTTTATAATGCTTCCTAGCAGATCGAATAACCCCCAAATTTTTACTCTTGATTGCGGCTCCCAGAGAGGTTCGTGCCTCCTTGCAATCATGATTATACCACTTAGCAGCTCTATAAGCACATACCCTCTTTCTGCTTACAGGTTTTAAAAAGTAACATTTAATTTCATTAAAGAGAATCTCATGTACTTTAGTAGTATTATCTTGGCCCGGAGGATTCCCTGCCACACACTCTAGGGCCATGATAGCCTTGTCAGTCGCGACTCCTATTTTTTCTAAGACCTGCTGATCTGTCCTAACACTTGTCCACCTCAACCTGCGCATGTCATTTGTTGGTACAATCAACGGGGGTAGAGGTTCATCACGGGGATTAGAAACAATATCTTCAGACAACCACCATTTGTGAAAAACGCATAAAGGGTTATGATCGCTCTCAAGCCTTTCCATTACTACCATATCACTAACAGATGTCCAAAGAGACATGCTACAGATGACATAATCAATGCGGCTTTTGTTTCTCCCATTGTTGAAAGTCATGGCTGGTACTCTATCTGACTTTGTCCAGCCATTCAGAGCTCTTAACCCTTGTTCTAGGCACATTGCATTTAGACCTAAAATATCCTCAGTCCAGCGAGTTACTGGAGTAGTATTTAGTGTGGGAATATCCCATTGCTTATCTTCCTCTGCACCTAAGAAAGCCTCACCAGTGTCTAGAGGTTCAAACGTACGATTTAAATCGCCTGCAATTATTATGTTCTTTCTAATAGAATGTGTCTCTAGAAGACTATACAGGGTCAGAAGGACCTCAGATTTTCCTACATTTCCTCCTCTAACATATATGTTATAGATGTCGATGGAAATGGATGAATCACTCATGAGTCTAATGAGCTGGATATCTTTTTGATCAAGCTCCACTCTTTTTACTACAACCTTTAGTGACTGTCGGACCCATATAGTAAGGCCCCCCATCGGGCGCCCTTTTGTGCCCTTGATGGCTGGAACATAAAAATTTAATTACCCCAAAGCAAAAACAGGATCACAGGCCCATGTCTCTTGAAAAATGCAAACATCATACTTGCTAACAAACCCAAACCAGTCTCAGCAATCCAGCTTGGAGCATAGCCCAGCCACATTCCAGGACAATAGATTCCCAGTGCCGTTTGCCATGACAGGTTTAAGCTAGAGACAAACCCATTCAACACCGAGTCATCAATACCATTGTTATTTACATTTTCATTAATTGGTCCTACTGTGTTCTCAGGGTTGACAATCTCAATTCGAGCGCCTACTAGATGAACAGGCTCCCCAGTAGTACATACATCAAGGGTGTTTTGCAACAGAGGCTTAGGGTTAAATGGTTGTCAATCACAGGCATCCAGGTTTGAGAGGGCAGAAAATCTATTTTCCAAGCCTAGTCCCCACTCAGTAAAACCAACATCCTTACTGCCCCTTTTGGTCACAACGTTCCATTTTGTTCTTAAAGAACTAGAATTCGGGCCTCTTCCTTTCCGAGGGTAGAAAAAGTCCAAAGTCAGAGGAACAATTGAAGTTGATCTTCGCTGTGGAGGTAAGATGTTGGGCAAGATGTTTGACAAAACCTCAGGGTCTGAGAAGTTAAGGACAACACAATCCCCCTTAAACCTTTTGACCCTATTACCAATCCACTCTACCCTTCTGGCATTTACAAGTTCTTCTGATAATTGCTGCTTTCCCCAGGGAGAAATTACCATGTTGTTAGTAAGCCACGCTAAAGATTTGTTTAGTAAAGATGATGTTGATTCAACCTCTCCAGATGCTAGTGGGGGGACATTTGCAAGGACGAGAACTAATGAAGAAGCTTCTACTACAAGCTCAAATGACCCTTTCCCAGTGTTAAAATCACCAGTGGTAGGAACGGGGGGTACAACACCTGAGGCACCACCAGCTGGGTTAATCAGTGGTACCATTAGAGGATTTGACGCAGGAATAGAAATAGGACCACTGTTTTCGCCAGAGGGTGTTTTACTCACTAATGGCTCTACCCTAGATACAACAACTGAATATGTGGTAGAACGATCCCTCCTCTCCACACCTTCTAATGCAGGTTGCGTCTGGCCATCTTCACCAGTGTAACACAGGCAATGCATGCTCTGTGTAGGATTTTGAGCTGGACCAGTCTGAAGTGGGCCCCGATGGCTACTTCTTTCCTGGAGGCTATAGCCTCGGGCGAGTCCGCATCTTGTAAGTCTGTAATGTCCTGTCCCCAACGGTCCCTAAGGGATGTAAGAGTGTCCGGTAAGTTGTTAATAGGTTTTTGGTATGTGAGCGAGATTGCTTTTCGAGTTAAGTGGTCCTCAAGTAGTCTACATTCCAGTGACGACGACTCCGGGAGTTCAGACCTCTCGGGGCACCGCTGTCTGTATAACGTGATGGATATGTAGGTAGTGGAAGTATTCAGTTTAAGCCAGTTCATATGGTTTTTGTAGCTGTTCGTACAAAACAGAAACCCTGGAACAGGCTAAATGGGATTTTAAGACTCCTAGGGAATTTGTGGTCGCTTGCGCCACCCTAGCACACAAACAAATCTTTTTTGAATTCCAGGGCGACATCTACCTGCAGGCCACCGGCACTTCTATGGGCAGCACATTTGCCCCGAATGTAGCCGGCCTGTACGTGTATGATTTCAAACGCAAGTATGTCCTTGCACCTTCTAACCCTTTTTCATCACATGTAACCATCTGGCAAAGTTACATCGATGATGTCCTGATCACCTGGAAAGGAACTGAGGTGATTCTACTTGAATTTCTAGAATGGATCAACGCATGTGACCCAAATTTGAGGTTCACACATTGCTATGACAAAGAAGAAATGATCTTTTTGGATGTTACCATCAACGAGTTGGGGAATCAGCTGAGGACCGAAACCTATCATAAACCCACGGCGAAGAACAACCTTTTACATTTTTCAAGTTTTCACCCGCGTCCGTTAAGGCAGAATCTCCCCTTTGGACAGTATTTATGTCTCAGACGCAACTGCAGCGAAGTGTCGGACTAAAAGAGACAAGCACAAGACCTAACCAACAAACTGCACAAACAAGGTTAACTCCACCCGATTCTTGAAGAAAAGCTGCAAGAGAGCCAGGAACCAACACAGAGATGCCCTTTTGGAGAACAATCCCAAAGAATCTTCTGATAATGCTCCACTGACGTGTGTTACCACGTACAATCCAGTTTCCAATGCCGTGAGTTGCTCCATCATTAAGCAATGGAAGATTCTGGAAAGCAATAAACATGACTGGGAGAAACCTTTGTTCTCCTACAAATGGGCAAGGAGTTTAAGAGATTCTCTGGTCCATACACGCCCCAGAAACCAAATGAGGGAAGAGGAACAGACTGTACTCAACGCCTGGGGCCTCCCCCCAGTCACTGGACATTTCCCCTGTGGGGGTTGCAGTGTGTGTCATTTGACCACCGCCACAAAATCCCTGAGCTTAGAACCTGGTAAACAATGGCTACAACACAGGCACACGAATTGTAATTCGAGCAACGTAGTTTACTTGATCAACTGCCCCTGTGGACTCAGGTACGTGGGCATGACCACGGGGAGAATAAAACAACGCATTTGCGAACACCGCAGTAATATAAGATGCTGCAAAAATACTACAAAACTGACTGAACATTTTTTGCAATTTAATCACACCCCCAATGACATCAGTTGGAGCATCATTGAGCAACTCCAGTTGAATACAGGATCACAAATTGTACTGTTTGAGAAGGAGCAACGGTAGATATACCGTTTTTCCACCCACCAATCTGGAATTAATGACAGTATTCCATGGGGCACGGTGATGCAACGCTAATTAAACCTGTACTCTGTTGTACCACCATGACGTTACATTAACATTAGTGTAAGACCCTCTAGTTTGTTCCTATCTAGGACATTTAGGGTTTTACTAAAGATCGACTCCTGAGGTCTCTGACTATGTCCTATAATAAGGAATGCGCACATATGCACCTTTATGGTATTTCTGCAAGAGCTAAATCATTTTGGACATAAGTATATCCCTATTGTTCCTTTTTGCTGGAACAGTGGTATTTTCTACTAAAGAACCCACCATGTTCTTATAATCTTAACACAATAGCGCACATAAGCGCATTAACAATAATTTTGAAGCACCATAACCTTTAGATGCCATAGCGCGTGAACTTTTGTGTCAGGATCAATGCCTTAATAAAGTTTCCATCGTATGAAGGGGCACTGGCCCTTTAATTCCACCCACACGTCACGCCGCACATCTTACAGCGTGATACCCACGTGACCGCAGTTTCGTACTGCTGTTTCCACGCAGCGCTCTGACAGTAACATTCGTGCCGTGGAGGAGAACACAGTAGGTCGCAGGAGGGTTCCACCTGAAACTAAGTAATTGTGCGTTGACGTATGAGTGTTGTGTGGTGCATTAAACTTTATTTTGCCATTCACGCAGTAAACTTACCTAAGTGGCACTCTTTATGTTGCTTTATTTTAAGAATTTACATGGCGAGTAAAACCCCTGCAGCGGATCCCATGACGTGAAGCCATTTCAGTCTTCACTTAAGACGCTTAAATACATACCGATATTCTTCAATGCTACGGTGCACACAGCCCTTTGTTAGAGATGTGTGAGGCGTGAAAGTCATTTCATGCTTTTTATTGAGTGGGGACAGCACTAACTGAGCTTGTACTTCATGGGTGGGGCACAGTGTGATATAACTTGTGTAATACGTGAAGACGCTCATTAAAACAAAGAAAAAATTCACACATTAAATCAATGTGCAACTAAACCTCTGGCAAGACCTTTTAACAGGGGTTTTTATCACTAGTGTCATATTATAATATATATACGAGCACTGGTGGGGGCAAAGCGTGTAACACGTGACCCACAAACACGGGGTTACTGATGGACATACATCTCGGCACTAATTATAAGAGAGAATAATCTGTACGCATGGATGCCTTGATGTTTGTTTCCTGTTTATTTTTCTCTTTCAAATTAGGGCCCTTGGAAATTCCGGGTGCGCCCTTTTGGGTGAAACCGTGAGTTTTATTGCACATACACACACTCCCCAGGTTATGGTACGCCTTAGCTTGCGTATACCGCCGGGGAATTCCTTTGGTCCTGATGAAAGCTTTTCTAAATTAGCAGTACTGAGCAGAAACATGTCGACCCCTTTTCACATTTAACCCAGGATACAGCTGGTTCATTTTTTGAAAACAACACTTGTCCGCCTCACTTGATTTTAACGATCGCATGCTGTCCTTTCATTAAAATTAGTTCTGGGAGCAGCCTGCCATCTTTTATTACCTCCACTCACCTTTTTGCACTATCACACAGCCCAAAAAAACCTGCTCCGCTGTAACTCAGGTGTTGTTGCACATCGGGGAGACATTCCGTCTCCCTGGTGGGAACCCGATGATGAAGCATGTCACCAACTAGGTTGGTGAGTGAGGGTTCTTTTAAAAACAGAGGTTTTTTTTCATCACATACACACACACCCTAGTTTGGTTGCAAACTCTTGTTACTTCACTTGTTTTTCTTTGCGCCATAAGTCACTCTTTTGTTGTTGAATAGTGTGTATTAGGGGAAGGGAGCGATTTCTATCCCTTTCTCTCCTGTTGTTGGTATTAATAGTTGGGCTGCCCTGTAGTATGTTTGAATATGTGGCAGTGTGATTCCTCCATCGTACCAACTAAGGGTCAGTTTATTGAGGGCAATCCGTGGGGGGGCCGCCATCCCACAAGAGGGCTTGCACCGCACGGTCTATTGAGTTAAAATACGAGTCAGGAACCGGGAAAGTTGTGTTTTTTAATATATATAAAAATCGCGGCAACGCCATCATTTTAAACAGTGCCACTCTACCCAAGAAGGGGAGGGCACGCCAGTGATGGACATCGCTTTTGAGGCGTTCAAAAAAAGTTTGCAAATTTCGGACCTGGAAGCGCACCTGATCGGTTGTTATGAAGATGCGGGGGGATGCAGCATATAGAAGGATATTGTCGGCATACAGAAGCGCGGGTGCGCAAAGGCGAAACAATGAATTATCGCGTGTGCAGTTGTATGTACTCTACAATTACTAATTCTATACTATCTTTCAGATCACTAAACCTGAAGGTACACTATGACTCGGCACCTGGTTGGATACACACTGATGGCAGAAAGGTGAGCTGCGAAGATTTTCTCCAGTGTCAACACTCCCTTTCCATCTCTTCCTTTCTCTCTCTCACACTTTCTCTCTCTCTGGTGCATATTATCAAGTCCCTTATCGCCGCCTTATCAGCACTTTTCCGCAGATAACGCTGTGATATGTGCATCGCTCTATTATCAAGGCAGCGTTAAGGCAATTAACGTGGCTTAAAGCCATGTTAATTGGCTTAGCGCTGCCTTGGCAATAACGCCCCTTTCATGATAAACCTATCCTGAAAAGCGGCGTGCAGTGGGTGTTGCGGTCAGCGTACCACCGCAACACCTATTCATTTCAACGCTGCCACCTATTATCAAGCTAGGCAATAATAGGTGGCAGCGCCAAACTTAAGACCAGAAAAATCCTGGTTTTAAGGTGGCCAAACGAGGAGAAATGCTTTATTTCTCCTCATATTTGCTTTTTCCATGTGTGCTGCCTTATGCAAAATGCAAAGGTGTCTTTATGTACGAGAAGGTGTCCCTTCCTATACATAAACAAATCTCTTTTAAAATATGCCAATGCATGAAGCAGCACACATGTAAGTTACAAAATGGAATTTAAGGTTTGTTTATGTGAAGAAAGAACTCCTTCTTCTACATAAAAAACGTCCCTCCTCGCAGATACCTGCTGTTAGACCTGTCTGCTTCTGGGAAGACTCTAACCACCATGATTTATTTTTGTCCCCCTTAGCCTCCCAGAGTTTCTATTTTTATTTTTACATGAGTCCATCAGGAATTTTTAATGCTGTCAGGGGGCTAGGTGTTCCTTGGCGATGACGCCATTTTTCCCTCATAACTTGTGAGGCCTAGTCACCCCCCTTGAAAATCTAGGGATCTCCAGAGATCTAAAATGGTGTCCACCAACTGCCATAACGGACACTACTGGAGGACAGGTCCATAGGATAACATTAGGGAACTTTCTGGAATTAACTAGAGACTTCTGCAGGTCTCAGGCTAACCTATATAAGGCCAGTGACCAGCAGCCATTTTGTGCTGACCCCAGAGTAGAGGAGTGAGGCAGTGGTGAGAGGAGGCGGACACACTGAGAGCAGCTAGTTTGTCATTGAGGCTGACAGTTACTTCAGAGGATTGTTCCCCCTTCAGCCTTTGACCGATCCCTCTCTCAAGACAACAACTACTGACAAAGAAATCGAACTACTGGAGGAAGAAGACCCTTCTATCTCAGAGCCCCAGTAAAACCACTCAGAACACCCTTAATTGAGGGTATTCCTGACTGACCATACCAAGCGCTGTGCTCACCGGTGTTGTGGATCAGCTGTAGTGAAGGTGGGCGTCTGTGGCACCTTAGCGCCCTGAAGAGCGAGGGCGCCGTGTGTGCACATCCTTCCTGAGAGGCCGGAGCTGAAGGTGTCTGAGGAAGAGTAGCGGCGCTGTGTTAGCGGATTGCGGGACCCCGGGGGCACCAGCCGCGTCAAGCAGAGCAGGAAGTGCTTCCGCGCATGCCCTCAGTGCGCCCGCTATCGAAAGCAGGAGGGGCCTAGGGTCGGGCAGGCCCAGGAGAGCAGCGTCGACGTGAAGAGCAGTGTCCTTCCTGTAAGCGAGTGTGGAGGCGGGAGAGGTACGAGTGCGTCCGCGCATGCCCGGAGGTTCAGCGCGACTGCCGGCTTGACTGAGGAGGCGCCGGAAGGTCTCCAAGAGCGCCGCCTCGGCCACAGTTATCCCCCCTGCGTGCGAGCGCTATCTGCGAAGCCAGCGCTCGGAACGAAGACTGACCGGCCAACCCCTAGCGTCCTGTTAGTCAACAAACCATCGTGCTGAACTGCAACGAAGCCTCGGAGGCGGGCGCCAAGTAAAGATCTGTGAACTGTGGCGCACCGGCCATCAAGACAGTAAGGAGAGAGGGGGGTTGAGAAAGGAAAGGGCTAAATCCTCCTTGGTGTAGCGCTAGAATCACAAATCAAAGCGCCTAACCGAGTGACCTGTTATCCCATCAACGTTAAGACCTGAACTGTGTCAGAGTAAGCGAAGGGGGGGGGGAAAAGAGTCACATAACCCCAACCTCACTTCTATAGGCTTCTGACAAGTGGCTATTAAGCTAGAAATTAGTGGGGAACGTAAACTAATATCAGAAGAGCGCTGACAGGTCTTGTTAGAAGGGAGCTTCCTTCAGAAACTCCTAGCAATTGTTGTGAAAAGCAGTAAAACCAGTGGAATTCTTGCAGGTCACTCTGTGTGTGCAATCTAGCACTAAGTTAAGGTGCAGATAAAGGGATAAAGGGCATAGCCCTGAATGTGGTAAACTAACCAGTGAATTGGCAAGTTGTATTGATGAGGTATTGCTGACATGGTGTACTAATGTAGGTAATCCTGCATAGGGTGAAACTAATGGGTTTCTCTTAAATTATCAAACGAGTTACTTTTATACCTTACTGAACCCTTGTTAATTGAATGTGATTTACTGCCCTTTTTCCACAGCTGGAGGAGTGAAAAGTAATTTCTCAAAGCAAAAGTGTAATGTTTACTCCTAAAAGAAATTGATGTTGTATCCTGTATGATTTAAATCCAAGGAGACATATTATTTTTATAAAAGGTAACGGTATTTTTCCAAACAGAGGTGTTGTGTCTTTATTTTAGTGGTTCATCACTGTGTTACTGTGAGTGAGACTTGTAAGTACTTAGCCAACACCTTGAGTTAGCTGTAGACCACTACTGTGCCAAGCTACCATATGTAGGCTTGGGTAATCTAGGTCCAACATAATTGGTGTTTCAGCGGTGGGATAGCGGATTTGTACTTACACTCACTTATTAGTAACGCAGTGCCAACCACGAGACCTCACCTGGAGTTTTCTCCCTGCGGCCCTCCTAATTTACATTTTAGATTTTTCTAAATTTACTTCTGGCGGTGGGTGGAGGTTGACCTCAGGTCACTTTGTGGATTTCTCCTGTGTAGCATTGTATACTTCAAATAGAAATGGAGATAAATGTGGAAGAGCTAGACAATTATACTGTGCCCCAATTGAAGGAATGGTGTCAGCAGCAGGGGGTGTTTTTCAAGAAAGGCGCCAGAAAAGTTGAGCTGCTGACCAGTATCCGGGCATGGGTAGAGGCTCATTCCGGGGAGGAGGTAGATCCTGAAGGGAGTGATAAGGACACTGTCCTAGAGACCACAACACTGTACCAGGCGGGAGGGGAGAACCTTGTAACAGGTCCTAGAACACCTTCCAGGGTGGGCAGTAGCGTGTCAGAGAGGGGCCTGACCGACGCCGAGTTAGAAGATAGGAGGGAGGAGAGGAGGATGAGAATAGAACTAGCCAGGATGGACATGGTGAGGGAGGAAAAGAGGTTGGAGCATGAGCGGACCATCAAGGAGATGGATTTGCAAGCCCTAAACTTACTTACCCCCAAACCAGAGAATGGTGGCAGCGATATTCAGACCAACACCAGGGAACCTAGACCGTACCTACCAAAAGATATTATGGCTTGTTATGTACCCAGTGACGACATTGCTAAATGGCTAGCCGCCTACGAGGTCTCGCTGAGGGCCCATGGGATTCTGGAAGTCCACTGGGGAGGTGGGTTATATAAATACATGCCCCCCACTGGCAGGGATACTTTGTTGGCCCTTGACCAGAGTGAACAGACCTACTATCCGGCTATGAAATCAGCGCTGCTCAAGAAGTTTGGGTTGACCCCTGAGAAATATAGGCAAAAGTTCCGGGGCAGCTACAAGCTGGGCACACAAAACTGGGTAGATTTCTTGGACTACTCCAGGAAGGCCCTGGAGGGTTGGGTAAGAGGCAGCGAAGTAGGAGACTATGAGGGACTATATGACCTCATACTCAAGGAACACCTACTCGAGAAGTGTCTTCCCGAGCTAAGACAGCATCTGGTGGACAGCAAGCTGACCAGCCCCAGGAAGCTTGCTGAGGAGGCGGACATCTGGGTTAGTACCCGGGTGTCGACTAAGGGGACTGGAGGGAATTCCCAGAAGCAAGGACAGGGCGTCCCCCAGAAGAAAGAGGGAGGGGAAACTAAGAGGGAGTTCTCAAAAGGGCCACAAAATACTTCGCAAGGAAGGGGCAGAGGATTCATCCCCAAGAGTAACCCCCCTCGCAACCCTACCCCTGGCCAAAGCCAGCAGCCAAGGGTTGTTCATTGTTTTGAGTGTGGTGGTGTGGGACACTATAAAGGAGATGTGAGATGCCCAAAAAGACCACCCCCTCCCACTGGAGGAAAAGCCCCGGGAATCACTAGTGTAGTGCTCGGGGAGGAGATGCCTTTGGTTAATGGAGGGGAGCGGGCGGGTGTCACCTTAGTGTCCCTGGGAGATAAGGAGATGGTTCCCAAGACCCAGCTGCCCTCTAATACTACTAAGTATGAGCAGTGGGTCACCATCAATGGCCGTAGAGGGGAGGCTCTGAGAGACACAGGAGCCAGCATGACTATGGTAAGGAGTCAGCTGGTGTCTCCAGAGCAGGTCATCCCAGACGTACTCCATCCCGCCGTAATGGCTGACGGCAGATTGGGCCACTACCCTGTGGCTGAGGTTCCCTTTGAGTGGGGAGGGGTTGCAGGTCCACTTCGAGTTGCCGTAAGCCCTGCCGTGCCTGTTGACTGCCTGTTAGGGAATGATATGGAGCACAATGCTTGGAGGAGGGTGGAGTACCAGACTCACTCTGAGATGCTGGGACCCCCTGACTGGACTTGTGTCAGCACAAGGTCAGCGACTGCCCGAAGGGGGAGTTCACTTACGCTGGAGCCTGGAACAATGGCCCAGCCGGCTGCCAGAGAGGAGAAGGACAGGAGGCCGGAGGACCCTGCCTCGACATCTCCACCTCGTGAGACAGCTGGACCACCTGCAGAGGTGGATCTGGAGTCCACAGGGGAGAATGTTGCTTCCTTGGAGAACCTACCCATCCCTACTGAATGGCATGTGGAGGGAGGTCCTTCCAGGGAAGAATTCTGTGAAGCTCAGAAAGAGTGTCCTACTCTCGAGGGGCTGCGGCAACAGGCCAACGCCCAGGCAGCAGGAAACATTGAAGGGAGTTACCGGATTTACTGGGAGGATGGACTCCTCTACAGTGAGCCCAAGGCACCTGGCCATGGTTCAGCCAGAGCCTTGGTGGTCCCTCAATGCTTTAGAGCCTTTCTACTGGAACTGGCTCATGAGATACCATTGGCAGGGCATCTAGGACAGGACAAGACCTTTGCCCGGCTTGTCCCCCACTTCTATTGGCCTCGAATGAAAGTGGCGTCTGACACATACTGTCGGACGTGTGTGTCCTGCCAAGCTAGTGGGAAAACAGGAGTGAAGCTTAAAGCTCCCCTGGAACCACTACCGGTCGTTAGCACCCCCTTTGAGAGGGTGGGCATCGACATTGTGGGGCCATTGGATCCACCAACTTCAGCTGGTCACCGGTTCATACTGGTTTTGGTGGATCATGCCACACGGTACCCAGAGGCCATACCTCTGAGGACCATCACTGCACCTGTGGTGGCAAGGGCCCTGATGGGGATCTTTACCCGAGTGGGTTTCCCCAAGGAGGTTGTGTCCGACAGGGGGACTAACTTCCTTTCAGCGTACATGCGGGCTATGTGGAAGGAGTGCGGAGTTACCTATCGGTTTACCACTCCTTATCACCCACAAACCAATGGTCTTGTGGAAAGGTTTAACAAAACCTTGAAAGGTATGATACGGAGTCTACCTGAGAGCCTGCGGAGGAAATGGGACATCCTCCTACCCTGTCTCTTGTTTTCTTACAGGGAAGTGCCACAAAAGGGAGTGGGCTTCAGCCCCTTCGAACTTTTGTACGGGCACCCTGTACGGGGACCTCTCAGCCTGGTGAAAGACGGATGGGAACGGACTCCCAGAAAGCTTCCCCAGGACGTGGTGAGCTACATGCTGGCCTTCCGGAGCCAAATGGCTAAGTTGTGGAAGCAAGCTTCAGACAACTTGGAGGCCAGCCAAGCAGTGATGAAAGAGTGGTATGACCACAACGCTCACCCAGTGGAACTGGAGCCTGGACAGAAGGTGTGGGTGATGGAACCTGGAGAGCTAAATGCCCTTCAGGACCGTTGGACAGGACCCTTTGAGGTGTTGGAGAAGAAGGGGAAGTCCACCTACTTGGTGGATCTTAAGACCCCGAGGCAGCCCCACATGGTGCTGCATGCCAATCGCCTCAAGCCACATCATGAGAGGCCCGAGGTTGTCTTGATGATGGTAACCGATGGAGCAGAGGAAGAAGAAAGCGAACCTCTCCCTGATCTTCTCTCGTCCCAAGAAAAGGATGGGTCGGTGGAGGGAGTAATTCTCTCGCCATCCCTAACTCCGGAACAGCAGAGTGATTGCCGCCAGATCCTGGAGCAATTTTCTTCTCTGTTCTCCCTTGTCCCGGGTAGGACCCACCTGTGTACCCATGACGTGGACACAGGAGACAGCCCACCTGTGAAGTCTAAAATCTACCGGCTGTCGGACAAGGTGAAGGCCAGCATCAAGAGTGAAGTCGCCAAGATGCTGGAGCTGGGAGTAATTGAACCTTCTGGAAGCCCTTGGTCTAGCCCGGTGGTTTTGGTACCAAAAGCTGCCCCACCAGGCACCACACCTGAATTGAGATTCTGTGTGGACTACCGAGGCTTGAACTCAGTGACCAAAACTGATGCCCATCCTATCCCACGGGCGGATGAGCTTATTGACCGGCTGGGAGCTGCTCAATACTTAAGTACCTTTGACCTAACTTCAGGGTACTGGCAGATTTCCCTTACCGAGGAGGCGAAGGAAAGGTCAGCCTTCTCTACACCTGAGGGACACTACCAATTTCATGTGATGCCCTTTGGGCTCAAGAATGCCCCTGCCACTTTTCAGCGGCTGGTGAACAGGGTCCTTTCTGGAATGGAAGCTTTTTCTGCTGCATACCTGGAGGACATTGCTGTCTTCAGTAGCAGCTGGGAGGACCATTTGCAGCATCTGCAAGCTGTTCTTCATGCCCTGCAACAGGCTGGATTGACAATCAAGGCCAGCAAGTGTCAGATCGGACAGGGGTCGGTGGTGTACCTAGGTCACTTGGTGGGCAGAGGGACGGTGCAGCCCCTCCAGGCAAAGATTGAGGCTATCATCGCCTGGGAGCCCCCCAAGACACAAACAGAGGTCCGAGCCTTCCTGAGCCTCACTGGATATTACCGTCGCTTCGTGAAGGGGTATGGCACCATCGTGGCACCCCTCACTGAACTTACTTCCAAGAAGCAACCCCGACGGGTAGTCTGGACGGAGGCTTGCCAGCGAGCCTTCATGACCTTGAAACAAGCATTGTGTTCCGCTCCCATTCTCAAGGCCCCTGATTTTGCTAGAGAATTCATTGTCCAAACAGATGCATCAGAACATGGCATTGGGGCAGTGTTATCACAGCTAAATGATGAGGGCTTGGATCAACCCGTGGTTTTCCTGTCCAGGAGACTACTCCCCAGGGAAAGGAGGTGGAGTACAATTGAGAGAGAAGCCTTTGCGGTGGTTTGGGCTCTGAAGAAGCTGCGACCATACCTGTTTGGTTCGCACTTCCTAGTTCAGACTGACCATCACCCCCTTCGTTGGCTGATGCAAATGAAGGGGGAGAATCCCAAGTTGCTAAGGTGGTCCATCTCCCTACAGGGAATGGGCTTTAGGGTGGAACACCGACCTGGGGCAGACCATGCCAACGCAGACGGTCTATCCAGGTATTTCCGCCTTAGTGATGAGGACTCCCAAGGGGTTGGGTAGTTCTCCCCACTTTCAGCTGGGGGGGACGCGTGTTAGACCTGTCTGCTTCTGGGAAGACTCTAACCACCATGATTTATTTTTGTCCCCCTTAGCCTCCCAGAGTTTCTATTTTTATTTTTACATGAGTCCATCAGGAATTTTTAATGCTGTCAGGGGGCTAGGTGTTCCTTGGCGATGACGCCATTTTTCCCTCATAACTTGTGAGGCCTAGTCACCCCCCTTGAAAATCTAGGGATCTCCAGAGATCTAAAATGGTGTCCACCAACTGCCATAACGGACACTACTGGAGGACAGGTCCATAGGATAACATTAGGGAACTTTCTGGAATTAACTAGAGACTTCTGCAGGTCTCAGGCTAACCTATATAAGGCCAGTGACCAGCAGCCATTTTGTGCTGACCCCAGAGTAGAGGAGTGAGGCAGTGGTGAGAGGAGGCGGACACACTGAGAGCAGCTAGTTTGTCATTGAGGCTGACAGTTACTTCAGAGGATTGTTCCCCCTTCAGCCTTTGACCGATCCCTCTCTCAAGACAACAACTACTGACAAAGAAATCGAACTACTGGAGGAAGAAGACCCTTCTATCTCAGAGCCCCAGTAAAACCACTCAGAACACCCTTAATTGAGGGTATTCCTGACTGACCATACCCAGCGCTGTGCTCACCGGTGTTGTGGATCAGCTGTAGTGAAGGTGGGCGTCTGTGGCACCTTAGCGCCCTGAAGAGCGAGGGCGCCGTGTGTGCACATCCTTCCTGAGAGGCCGGAGCTGAAGGTGTCTGAGGAAGAGTAGCGGCGCTGTGTTAGCGGATTGCGGGACCCCGGGGGCACCAGCCGCGTCAAGCAGAGCAGGAAGTGCTTCCGCGCATGCCCTCAGTGCGCCCGCTATCGAAAGCAGGAGGGGCCTAGGGTCGGGCAGGCCCAGGAGAGCAGCGTCGACGTGAAGAGCAGTGTCCTTCCTGTAAGCGAGTGTGGAGGCGGGAGAGGTACGAGTGCGTCCGCGCATGCCCGGAGGTTCAGCGCGACTGCCGGCTTGACTGAGGAGGCGCCGGAAGGTCTCCAAGAGCGCCGCCTCGGCCACAGTTATCCCCCCTGCGTGCGAGCGCTATCTGCGAAGCCAGCGCTCGGAACGAAGACTGACCGGCCAACCCCTAGCGTCCTGTTAGTCAACAAACCATCGTGCTGAACTGCAACGAAGCCTCGGAGGCGGGCGCCAAGTAAAGATCTGTGAACTGTGGCGCACCGGCCATCAAGACAGTAAGGAGAGAGGGGGGTTGAGAAAGGAAAGGGCTAAATCCTCCTTGGTGTAGCGCTAGAATCACAAATCAAAGCGCCTAACCGAGTGACCTGTTATCCCATCAACGTTAAGACCTGAACTGTGTCAGAGTAAGCGAAGGGGGGGGGGAAAGAGTCACATAACCCCAACCTCACTTCTATAGGCTTCTGACAAGTGGCTATTAAGCTAGAAATTAGTGGGGAACGTAAACTAATATCAGAAGAGCGCTGACAGGTCTTGTTAGAAGGGAGCTTCCTTCAGAAACTCCTAGCAATTGTTGTGAAAAGCAGTAAAACCAGTGGAATTCTTGCAGGTCACTCTGTGTGTGCAATCTAGCACTAAGTTAAGGTGCAGATAAAGGGATAAAGGGCATAGCCCTGAATGTGGTAAACTAACCAGTGAATTGGCAAGTTGTATTGATGAGGTATTGCTGACATGGTGTACTAATGTAGGTAATCCTGCATAGGGTGAAACTAATGGGTTTCTCTTAAATTATAAAACGAGTTACTTTTATACCTTACTGAACCCTTGTTAATTGAATGTGATTTACTGCCCTTTTTCCACAGCTGGAGGAGTGAAAAGTAATTTCTCAAAGCAAAAGTGTAATGTTTACTCCTAAAAGAAATTGATGTTGTATCCTGTATGATTTAAATCCAAGGAGACATATTATTTTTATAAAAGGTAACAGTATTTTTCCAAACAGAGGTGTTGTGTCTTTATTTTAGTGGTTCATCACTGTGTTACTGTGAGTGAGACTTGTAAGTACTTAGCCAACGCCTTGAGTTAGCTGTAGACCACTACTGTGCCAAGCTACCATATGTAGGCTTGGGTAATCTAGGTCCAACACCTGCACTGACGGTAACTTGTAAAACTTATCGTCATAGCAAGGGGAAAAGCTAGGCTGCACCATATCCTTGGTAATATGGTGCAGCCTAGCGTTTCCAAAGTGGCAAAGAGAGGCATTAAGCCAAGACGGCTAACGCCTCTCTTCCCCACTTTGTTGATAATATGACCCTCTGTCTCTTTCTCTGTCTCTCATTCTTTCTTTCTCTGACTTGCTCTCTCTCTCTCTTCCTCTCTCTCACACTGTTTCTCTCTCTTTCCTCTCTCTCACACTGTTTCTCTCTTTCTCTCTTCCTTGTATCTCTCTTTCTTTCTTTCTCTCACTTTCTCTTTCTTCCTCTCTCTCACTCTTTCTGTCTCTCACTCTTCCTCTCTCTCACTTTCTCCATCTCTCCCTCTTTCTTCCTCTCTCACACTGTTTCACTCGTTCTCCCTTCCTCTCTTGTTCCCTTCCCCTCTCTCTCTCTTCCTCTCACTCTTTATCTCTCTCTCTTCCTCTCTCTCACTCTTGCTCTTTCTCTCTTCTCTCTCACACTATTTCTCTCTTCCTTGTATCTTTCTTTCTCTCTCTCACTCTTTCTCTGTCTTACTCTTTCTTTCTCTGTCTTCCTCTCTCTCACACTGTTTTTCTCTTTCTATCTTCCTTGTATCTCACTCTTCCTCTCTTACCCTCTTTTTCTCTCTCCTTTGCTGGATGCATGACGTAACATCTTATCTTTCTTTGTATCTTGCAGGCTGTGATTCACAAATTGTCGAGGAATGACACACCATTGCTGTACATAGCTTTATTTGTTGTTGTTTTGTTTTATGAAAACGTTTTACACACATAGTTTTATTTGTTGTTTTGTTTTAATAAAATGTTTTATATGTAAATCCATACATGACTAAGATTCTTATTTGTCCAACCTCACAAGTATCTTTTTTAATAAACTACAACATCTCCCAATTTCTAAGGCTTAAGATTTAAAAATGCTCTTGTCACATTCGTTTGTGGGGGGGTGAGCGGGGATGGCGGACAAGGAGCTGCTTCGCAGAGGTAGACTTGCAGGCCCAAGAACGTTGTTGAGGGTATGCTGGTGATGCGGGAAGAGAGTGCATTACCTGCTGTTGTAGGGAGAGACAGCGTGAAAGGGGTATCTTTCGCAAAGAGCCCTACAGTATGTTTTCAGAATTGCCTCGGACAGATGCCAGCTGAAATACTGAATCACAAAATGGCTTTTCAATGCTCATATATGTGACTTATCCACAGTTCGCACCCAGGCTCGCAGAGGGCCAGTGCGGCCCCTAGGCTCGACTCGCACAGGGAGAACTACGGGCCGTCCGCTCCCAAAGGAACAGCAGCGTACTAGCTTGCAGAGGTAGAGGCACAGCAGCGTACTAGCTCGCAAAGATAGAGAGCTGCGAGTCAATGCACTGGCTTCTAAAGACATAGCTGCGAAGTGGTGATGTTGGTAAGAGGGAGCGTGAAGGGGGTATCTCACAGAGAAAGACCTGCAGTATATTTCCAGTCTTGGCTTCACAGATACAACTGCAGCCCGAGAAGTCCCACCGGAACACCTGCGAGCCCACCAGTGGTTCGCACGGGGAAACTTGCGGGCCCAATAAGAATGTTGAAGATATGCTGGTGAAGTGGGAAGAGGGTGCGTTACCTGCTGATGTGGGGAGAAGCAGAGTGAAAGGGGTATCTCGCACAGACAGAGTTACAGTATGTTTTCAGAGTTGCCTCAGACAGATGCGAACTGACGTACTGAATCACAAAATGGCTTTTCAATGCTCATATTGTGTCTTATCAACAGTTCGCACCCAGGCTCACAGAGGGACACCTGCGGCCCGTGGGCTCCACTCGCAGAGGGAGAACTACGGGCCATCCGCTCCCAAAGGAACAGCAGCATACTAGCTCGCAGAGGTAGAGGCACAGCAGCGTACTAGCTCGCAAAGGTTGAGAGCTGCGAGCCAATGCCCTGGCTTCTAAAGGCATAGCTGCGAAGTGGTGATGTTGGGTAGAGGGTGTGTGAAGGGGGTATCTCGCAGAGAGAGACCTGCAGTATATCTCCAGTCTTGGCTTCACAGATACAACTGCAGCCCCGGGAAGCTCCACCGGAACACCTGCAAGCCCACCAGCTGTTCGCACAGGGAGACTTGCGGGCCCTATAAGGATGTTGAGGGTATGCTGGTGATGTGGGAAGAGGGTGCGTTACCTGCTGATGTAGGGAGAAGCAGCGTGAAAGGGGTATCTTGCGCAGACAGAGCTCCGGTATGTTTTCAAAGTTGCCTCGGACAGATGCGAGCTGACGGACTCAATCACAAAATGGCTTTTCAATGCTCATATTGTGCAACTGACTTATCAACAGTTCGCATCCAGTCTTGCAAAGGGACACCTGTGCGCCACAGCAGCGTACTAGCTTGCAAACGTAGAGAGGTGGGAGCCGACGAACGGGCTTCTAAAGCCATACCCGTGACCTAGTGATATGAGGAGAGGCAGCGTGAAAGGCATATCACACACAGATGCCAGTGTTGCCTCGCAGAGCTAAAATTGCGGACCCGATGGCTTCTACACTGAGACATGCGAGCTAACGGACTAAAACACAAAATGGCTACCAACACATACTAGTTTCAACAGTTCACAGCCAATGAGCCACACGCTCGTGCTTCTAACCCCCCAGCCAATCAATTGTCACAATTCTCAAATATCGATATCTGTAAAATGTTATATTTCTCAAAAACTACTGAACACATTTACACTATTTAAACAAGAGTGCTTTCTGGACCATCACCTTTCTCCCTGCCAAATATGCCGTAATTCCGTTCAGCAGTTTCACCTGTAGTCGTTTGTAACGTTTCATATCGAAACTGCATGGAGAAAACACGTTTTGGGACCCCCTTTTTCTCAGCCCCTCCTACACAATTCACCCCCAAACTTTCAATATAGGGCCTAATCAAAAAAAGAGAAACTTTTTGGATAATTTCGTAAAGATTCGTCAAACGATGCCAAAATTATAAGCACATACAGGCCTCCAGGAGGGGCGCTGCGCAACCCCCCTACCAACATGAGTGAAGCCCCAGGGCTGCGCAGACCCCAGCGGGCCCCCGCAACCTCTGCGACACCCCGCTATTATTTTTGAAGGAATGCCCCCGGAACCTACCCAACTCAAGGGCCTCATTGAATTAAAACGCGCGACCCCAGCACGAATTCCGCCGATTTTTTTTCTTTAAGAAAATTTAATACTTTTTTGGCCCCTTCTAAGACCCCCTGAGCAGGCCAATGGGGTCAGGGTGTTTCTACCCTGCGGAAGTGAATACGAGAGGTACCCCTTAACTGTAGTCAAGGGAAGTGGGGTTGGCAAACCAGTAAAGCAAAATTTTCCCTTGAGAAATGTTAACTGGAAGAACCGGTATGTCAGTTAAAAATCATAACAAAATACAAGTAAATATAAAGAATTCTTACAGTTTATTAAAGTTACAAATGTTAAAAGAAAAGTGGTCCCAGTGGAACCCACTCAACACAAATAAAACATTAAAAGAGATTTTTTACTTTTTTGACTTTCAATTTTGCCAGCAAGATTGAGTCATAGAGACAGAAAAGACAGTAAGACATAAAATTAGTACAATACTTTTTGTATATTCGGACTCTATTGGTCACATCTAAGCTATGTGCACTTGTAATATGGTATATCAGCAAAAGATGTGGAGATCCTAAACTATACTGAGTGAAGCGTCGACACGTTTCGGTGGTTTACCCAAGTTTTGTCCACCTTTATCAAGAAACCTTAAATTTTCTGTCGAGGTATTGGGATCAGTATAATTACCCTTGAAGTCCGATTACGGAGCTTAAGTTGGATTTCTAGATTATTCCATGTTTATGCTCTCAATATTAGAGTTATGAGGAGGGAACATGTAACTCATATGCTGCTTCTGTTCATATGGGTTCGTGGGTATAAGGTCTATTCTGAACAATTGTTCAGTGGAACCAGAGAAGCGGACTGTGCTCCAGAAGACTACAGGAACAAGTTCCCATACCACGATGAGAGGAGACTAAATGCCTTTGGGTCTATATTTTTAAGATTGATCACAACTGTTGCGTGTTTATCTAGGTTCCTGATCGATACTGTGACCTTATGCCCCTATTCGGCTATAAATCCATTTATTCCCTATATTGGCATAACCGTTCAAGTGCGATATTCAGAAAGTCATCTCTGGCCTCACACGAACAGAGCCACATTCCAGGATAGTTCTCTGCCACTTCCTTTGCAACCAATTAGTGCAATGACAGAGCAGAAGTCACTATCTGATATTCCTAGATTAACACTCCGAGTTCTTCAACAAGATAAAAACTCAGCAAACCTGGAAATCCCCGCTTGCTGTGTTTTGATTAGTAATGGAACTCTAATGAGCAACTGATAGCTATCACTTCCTAGTGACATCTTTAATTGACGTCTTATGTCCAGCAAACTTACGTCAAACCAGGCACCTGTCAGGTATAAATATTACCAACGTTGCCTTAAGCAATGCCCTGTTGCTGCAGCTGGTGTCCCATTGCTGTTGTATGCTGTATGCAGTACGCTGATGCTGCTGCTGCCCCGCTGCTGTTGGTGAAGCTACTGATACCATTATCGCTGCTAAAGCGCGAACGATGGTGTGGTGAGCTTAGGAGCTGAACAGCCGTCCCTCTGCGAACAGCCCAGCAGATGCCAAGCTGCCCGCGGACGCTGTCCCCCCTCCTCCTCCTCGACGCGCTGAAGAGAGACGCTGCCTTTCTCCTGCAGAGAAATCCAGCTCCAGCGTTTCTAGTCTGCCCTCGCGGGTGACTGGGATACCGAGTTCCCCCTGAAGGAGATACCAGACCTCCATCATTCTATTCAGAGGTATGGTGTTGACTAAACCCTTAGAAGAGAATTCTTGAAGCAAACCTTGGCAAAACCAACTTAACTTAAGCTACTTACTTACTCCCCTTCCACGTGTTAGGCTTAGGTCAGGCACACTGGGGTAGGCGTAGTTAGAAGCACCAGTTGAGTATTTTAGCCTAATGTATATATGACTGTATATATGTTTTATTACTTTTAAACCATTGTATGGCTAAGAAACCATATCAATGCTTTTACAGTATTATTTCGCAATACTTATCTTACTGTACGTACTTTTTATAATAACAAGTCTTGCAATTGTGGCAATACATTTCTCTTGTATGAGAAGAAAGACTGTTCAATACATGTTAACCCTTTATTGACAAACGCCCGTCTCTCTATTCTCTACATATCGTGAAAGTAAACTGCACTAATCTGACTGTGTGAAATACCTGTCTATTGTTTCACACGACCCTAGAGATTGACTCTTAATCTGAGGAGCAAAGTTGTCATGTTGCACGGTTGTTGGAAAGCTGAATCCCTTCTTGTCTGTGCCAGGGAAGCTGATCACTTCCTATTTCAGTCAAGAAAGTTTCCAGTGACCTCTGAGCTAGTTGGTAACAAACCCAATTAAGTTTAGCATAGTCAGTAGAGGCCTGGAAGATCCGCACTTCTACGTCGATACTACTGTTTATGTTATTCCAATGCGCAGGGCCTAGTGGGAAACTAGGAACTACACTACACAACCAGAGAAGTGAGCAGTCCTATGCGGCAAATTAGAGTAACGGTATTCAATTCCGCAAGGACATGACTTAGGCGCTTCTGGATTTTAAAATTTTAATGAAGACGAATAGCACGCATTGGGCACAATTGTTCAGAATAGACCTTATACCCACGAACCCATATGAACAGAAGCAGCATATGAGTTACATGTTCCCTCCTCATAACTCTAATATTGAGAGCATAAACATGGAATAATCTAGAAATCCAACTTAAGCTCCGTAATCGGACTTCAAGGGTAATTATACTGATCCCAATACCTCGATAGAAAATTTAAGGTGTCTTGATAAAGGTGGACAAAACTTGGGAAAACCACCGAAACGCGTTGACGCTTCACTCAGTATAATTTAGGATCTCCACATCTTTTGCTGATATACCATATTACAAGTGCACATAGCTTAGATGTGACCAATAGAGCCGGAATATACAAAAAGTATTGTACTAATTTTATGTCTTACTGTCTTTTCTGTCTCTGTGACTCAATCTTGCTGGCAAAATTGAAAGTCAAAAAAGTAAAAAATCTCTTTTAATGTTTTATTTGTGTTAAGTGGGTTCCACTGGGACCACTTTTCTTTTAACATTTGTAACTTTAATAAACTGTAAGAATTCTTTATATTTACTTGTAGAGACCCCGGGGTTATATAGCGCTATATAAATCGAAAGAAATAAAATAAAATAAATAAATAAACTTGTATTTTGTTATGATTTTTAACTGACATACTGGTTCTTCCGGTTAACATTTCTCAAGGGAAAATTTTGCTTTACTGTTTCTACCCTGCCCCTTTCTCTTGTTTTATACCGTTGTTTCTCCGTTTTCGGGTCACTCGCTTCTACCGAGCCACAAGATGGCTGCCAACACTTCCTGGTTTCCACTACTAGCAGCCAATTACAGTGAAGCTCGTGAACAGGACTTAGGCTCCGCCCAGATATCAAAACTTTTTTTTTCTACTTTCTCAGCAACTAATGAACGGATTTACACCATTTAAAAAAGGTCGCTTTCTGACCCACACACTACCTTTGTACCAAATTAAGGGTAATTCCGTTCAGTAGTTTCAGCTGTAGCCTTGCACAAAGTTTCCTATGGGAAATTGATTTTGTGACTCTTATTTTTCGAATTTCTCAAAAACTACTGAATGGATTTATACCATTTAATAAAAAGGTCGCTTTCTAAACCAAGCTCTACCTTTCTGCCAAATTTGGGGTAATTTCGTTCAGCAGTTTGGGTTGTAGCTCATCGCAAAATTTCCTATGGAAATTAACATGGAGAAAACGAGTTTTGGGACCCCCCTTTTTTCTCGGCCCCTGCTTCACAAATCACCCTCAAACTTTCAGGATAGGAGCTGACCTGGATAGACTTTTTTCGGAGCATTTCAGGAAGATTCGTCAAACGTCGACAAAGTTATTAGCAAATCAAAAATTCTTTTCCTATGGAAACTAGGTTCTAACTATACCTACCTACTGGCGAACGCCAGTAGGTAATATATATATATATATATTCACTGAAAAAACCATAGGTTTCACACCAGTTATAGTTAGCTGGAAATTTTACTGACATAACACCATAGAAATTCCAACGGGACTCACTATAACAAGCGCGCCTGCAATGCACTGCTGATGACGTCACATATTACATCACTCATGACATCGTCAGTGACATCACTCATGACATCACTGATGACACCAGCCAGTGAATGTGTGTCTTTCTAAAAAATCAATATGTTTTATATATGTATATGTAAAGGTTGATGGCAGAATAAATGGTTAAATAAGTGTGTAAATGGATGTTTTTTTTAAAAAAATTGATTGGTTAACTGTGTATTTTATTGAATACATATATTAGCGAATATATGTATCAGTGTTTCACTTTGTGTATAAGTGGCTGCATGGGTTGGTGACTGACTCACTGTTTGTATGTGTTTTGAAGACAGTATATGTGCAGGACTGTATGGGTGGATGAGTGTGTATATGTGTGTGTTAGTGAGTGAATGACTGTCTCACTATTGTCTTTATTAGTAACAACATATATTTTAACCTAGTATATGTGAGTTTTGATGTATATAAGTGAGTATATGTGAGAGTAAGAGATTGTCAGAGTTCCTGTTTAAATAAGTATGTGTTTCTATAAGTGATTGTTTAAGAGAGTAAGTATGTGTAAGTTACCTTAGAAGTAAGGAGGTAGTGTGTGTATAGTTGTATATGCAAATAAATGGATGTTCAATAGTTTATTTGCATGTGTGAGTATGTGTGTGAGTAACTTTTGGATGACTGTCGGTGTATAACAGGATGTATAGATGTATCACTACATATGATGAGTGAGTATATGTATGAGTGACTATATAGAACTGTTGGTGAATGAGTGGATGTGTATATAGATGGTTGAATTACTGAATTGGTTGTTGTAACTGGTATGGGTATCGCCATTTTTTTGAAAATGTTAGTTTCTATTTTTGAATATGTGTTTCAAGGGTTACATTACACTAAAAGGAGGTCTGTCACTCTGTCACAAGGATGGTGTCATAAGTGATGTCATGAGTGACGTCACTGACGATGTCATGAGTGATGTAATATGTGACGTCATCAGCAGTGCATTGCAGGCGCGCTTGTTATAGTGAGTCCAACTAACTATAACGTTGGAATTTCTATGGTTTTATGTCAGTAAAATTTCCAGCTAACTATAACTGGTGTGAAACCTATGGTTTTTTCAGTGAATTTAATAGGTTTTTTAAATACTAATTCCTAACTATAACTGGTGTGAAACCTATGTTTTTTTAGTGAATTTCATAGGTTTTTTAAATGCTAATTCCTAACTATATATAGGGCCTTAAACCTATGAAATGTAATATTTTTTATAATGAATCCTATATTGTATATTTATATAATACTATTTTTTATTTATTTATTTATTTATTTATTTTGCCCTGGAGCGCTTCCGGTGCGCGCCCCGGTGAGTGCACCGGAAAGCGCAGTTTTCCGGCGCGCCCCGGGGCACGCACCGGTGAGCATCCCGTTAGCGCAATTGCCGCGAACGAAAACATCATCGTGACGTATCGCGTAGCCGCGTCCACGTGATACGCACTGCGTAAGCGCACCCGGAAGCACTCGAGCGAATACGATCTCGCAACGTAAGCATCCGACGCGCTTACATGACGCGCCCCGGGGCGTCGGGTCATGTGACCTGAAAATAACACTTTTTATTGGTGCAGAACAGTTTTGGTTTCCAAATGATGAAAGCCCGGGCCATGTGACCTGAAAATAACACTTTTCATTGGTTCAGGACAGTTTTTTTTTCCAAATGATGAAAGCCCCCACCTTTTTTCCTTATTCTGAGTTTGTCCTTTGACTGAGGAAGACCTGTTTGGAGATCTGTGACTAATATTTTGTACTTTAAAATGGCTACAGTAGCAGCAGCAGCTGGAGCATCTGCACCACCACCACCACCACCACCACCAAGAGGACCACCACAACACCACAGTGGTGGAGATGAAGAAGAGGAGGAGGAGGAGGAGGAGGAGGAGGGGAGTAGGATATTCCTACCAGAAGACAATACCCCATATAGGCCAAAGCAGCACATTGTATGGGAGTTTTTTTCCATCCCAGAGGGCAAGAAGAAAGTGAATGCGCCAAAGGTGACTTGCTAAATCTGTGGCATTGAACTTTCAAGGGGGAACCTTAATAAGAAATACTCATTTGTCAATAACACCATGATTCGGCACATGCAGCGCAGCCATCCCAACAACTATGCTGCGGCAGAGGTGAGAGAACTGGCCAGCAACCCTCCCCAATCTTCACCCAGCACCTACAAACGAAAGCAACCCACTCCATCGGGACCAGAGACAAGGGAGATGGTCCCAAACATACAACCACAGTTTGGGGAATACAAGATCTCTTGTATATTTTGTGGTAAGACCTTCACCTATGGTGAGCAAAGCATAAAGCTCATCAACCGTGCTGGTGACAACCACAATTGCCCCAAAAAACAATAATTTTTTCCTTATTTTTTTTGCTCCAGTTGAGCCGTTTACAATTCCCTGTTTTTTGTTTCTCCCCATAAAAATAACAAAAAATATATAAAATAGTTCATAAAAGCCAAAAAAAGTACAAAATGTTCAAAAAAACATTAAAAAAATATAAAACAACAAAAAGAAGAAAAAAAACGTTATTTTTAGAACTACCTCCAATTTATCAAAAAAGGCTACATTTTTTAAAAACCCTGTCATACTTTTTTCCCCAAGGTACGCTCCCCGGTCCGCTCCCCGGTGCGCCACCCGGGCACTTCCCCCGCGCAAATAAAAAAAAAAAAAAAAAAGAAGACCCGCGGGGCCCTTTTATAGCCCCCACATCAAACCTAGGGGGTCAGGGGGGGGGGGTCTACTCTGCCCCCTTATGGTCATTTCCCCCTTTGTTTTTACCACCTCTTGTGTCTCGATCCTACCGAGACACAAGATGGCGGCCGCTCCGGACTGTTTGGAATGTTGAAAGACACCCGAGAGCCAATCAGCTTTCCGCGCGTGTACTCGCGTAGCGCGCTGGTTAGCGCCCCGGTGCGCGTACCGGGGCGCGCTTATAGATATATATATTTTTTGAACCTGAATTACTCAAAATCCACTGGAGCACATATCTTGAGACATAGCAAAGGCACATCGGGCTACCAGTCCCTACAATTTTGTGAAGTTTGGTGGAAATCCATTCAGCCGTTTGGGCTAAAAGTGAGGTCGACCGCCCTATGGAAATTAACATGGGGAAAACACGTTTTGGGACCCCCCCTTTTTTCTCGGCCCCCGCTTGACAAATCCCCCCCAAACTTTCAGGGAAGGACCGGAGTGCCGCGAGGCAAATTTAAGGAAATTTTCAGGCAGGTTCCTCAACCGGCGCCAAAGTTATTCACAATAGAATGTTGCGATTTCCCTATTGAAAATAATCCTAACTATAACTACCTACTGGCGACTGCCAGTAGGTAATATATATATATATATATATTAAAGACTTGCCGTGCTCCTCCTCTGAAGAAGACCGTGGAACGGTCGAAATGCATTAGGAAGCGAAATACGGAGCATTTCAATAAAGCAGCTGTGAAAGTAATGCGATACGTGTGCGACTCACCTCTTTTCGTCAGGAAAGTGCTTGTCATATTTAAACGGCTTGGTCTGGCCGTGGAACACCGCACCGCCTAAGAAGAGCGCCGGTACTGCCCGCATCTGACCGTTCAAGTTTCCCGCCTTAAGGCTACAGGGCAGCGGCAGCCACCATGGACCGGACCGTGGTATAGGTCCCATCAGTTCCAAAAAGCGGATTGAAGGAATATCGCATCAGCACTAATTGGCACAAACGTCTCCCATTGAAGGGTTGTGACTACGGCGGCAAAGTGACTACATTAACCAGAAGCTCAAGGTAAAATGACACGCCCATGATGGGCTGAACAATGAAAAGAAGCTTCAGTATGGCCATGCAGCTACAGCGCCGCCACTAAAGACTTGCCGTGCTCCTCCTCTGAAGAAGACCGTGGAACGGTCGAAATGCATTAGGAAGCGAAATACGGAGCATTTCAATAAAGCAGCTGTGAAAGTAATGCGATACGTGTGCGACTCACCTCTTTTCGTCAGGAAAGTGCTTGTCATATATATATATATATATATATATATATATATATATATATATATATATATATATATATATATCCCTGCCTCTCCACTCCGCAAGCAGGATGCAGGCGCTCTCTCCTCACAAAAAGAAACATGGAGCACAGACCCAAGTAGGTGAAAAAGTTTGTCGGTTTATTGAGCTGTTACTCAGTCGGCCATACGCGTTTCGGTACTGACGTACCTTGATCACATGACACAGTAAATGGTCACCTGGTTTCTTATATACCAACATTGACATTTTTTTCTTTCTTTTTAGTGATGCAATTTTAAAGAGACAGTGCTCTTATTTTTACAAATCTGTACAAATGACGTTTTAACATTTGCTGGCTCTTTGACACGCTGTAGTACAATATTTCATTATACATTCAATTATATGCGTTTCTTATTTTCTTGTGCAAATCCGCTTTTGTAATCGTACATCTTAAGCAAATTGATATACCAGTCTAAATACTATAAAAGATACCCTTACGTAAAATATGTACACATCTAAGCAAAATTTACATATGTTATTGTGCAAGGTTCACAATAAAGTGCAATACATCACGGTATAAATACCATAGAGCATCTAGGGGATATTTTATATATCTCATAGAAAATGTTATAAATATATAAATAAATAAATATATATACACATTTGTTAAAAAAAACATTTTTTCTCTCAAGCTCTATTTTATATTCTGAGTATACCTTGTCGGTCTCAATACCTGAAGTGCAAGAACGCATGTGCAAAATTACGCTTACTCATGTCTGTATGTCACATATTTGCGGTATCTTTAAGATCTATAGGGCCAGGTGTGTGCATTTGACAGATTGTAGTGTGATTTAAAAAAAATCCTATTCAGAAGCCTCTGATAAGGATAGGTTTTAAGTGAGAAAGATAAGAAAAAGTGTTATTGTGCAAACCCTGATGACAGAAAAAGAAAACTTCCTAATAGTGTTACAACTTACAATTCATAATATAATATATACAGATTGTTATCTAAAACAGTTGCAATTTAAAAACTTCTTGTTTCCCATTTCTTGTTTTTGTTGAGTCCATTTCTTTTTGATTACACTTATATTATGTTAGATTTACCAGTATTCATGTTGTTCCAATATTCCACGTGTATATGTCATTTTCTTCTATCTCTTCTGAAATACTCCAATTTAAGATTAATGATGTTGCATAATCTTTGACTGTTTTTATAGGCCCGTGTATAGATCTTCAGTTAAATTAAGCCCATAAGGATGTTTGGAATCTAGCTTCAATATGTAGCTAGTTTCCAGTTTTCTTAATTTCTCATCCCGATCCCCCCTCTCTTACTTGGGGGTATTGTGTCAATTAGATAATATTGGAGTAATCTGACATCTCCCTGGTGTTTCTCGTTAAAATGACGGGCAACTGGGTAAGTTGGATCTTTATTCTTGATTGCACGTATGTGTTGCAATATTCTTTTGTGTCCCTGTAATTTCGTACTTCCCACATATTTTAACTTACAGGGACACTCGAGGATATAGACCACGTATTCAGTTTTACACGTTAGCATGTGTTTGATTTGTTGGTCACCTTTCCCAAATGCTACGGTAAAACTCTTTTTATTCACTCCATTTAGGCAAGCTTTGCACGTTTGACACTTGTAAAATCCTTGCCTCTGGTTAAACCAGTTCTTTTTGGGGATTTCTACCGGATTGTTTACTACTAATCGGTCTCTCATATTTGGCGCTCTCCTGTGATGACCGTTGGCTTATTTGGTAAATGTGGACCTAATATTGGGTCATTTTTTACCAATGGCCAGTTCTTTCAAATGATTCGTCTGATTTCTTTATGTTGTTTGTTGTAGCTTACAATCATTCTAAACTCGTCATCTTTTTGTATAGATGTTTTTGATACTTTCGTGTTTGCCTTGGCTAGAGCTGTTTCTAGGAGTGAAGTTCTGTCTACCTCGTTACTTTTCTTTATTGCATTTTCAATGCAAATTCTAGAATAACCCCGTTCTACGAATCTGTTTTTACTTGACTCTTGTGCTTTTAATAGTTCTTGTGGTGTGCTGCATATACGTTTGATCCGTAACATTTCTCCGTACGGAATATTTTCTACTAGATGTTTTGGGTGGTGGCTGGTCGCATGTAAAATGGAGTTTACCGCTGTCGGTTTTCTGTGTATTTTTGTCTCCAAATTGCCATGTTCTATATATACCTCAACATCTAGGAATGTCACTTTGGTAGGGCTAATATCTGCAGTAAAGTTCAAGTTGATGTCATTTTGGTTAAGTTTATCAATGAATATTTCGGCTTCTATTTTCGTGCCTTGCCATATAACAAACAAATCATCGATATACCTCCACCAACATTTCACATGGTCATTCAGTGTGTTGTTAAAATTTCTATGGAGGACCAGTTCCTCCCACCACCCCATATGAAGACAGGCGTAGCTAGGGGAGAAACTGGCCCCCATAGCTACGCTTCTTATTTGTTGGTACAGACTATGCTGAAAGAGAAAGATGTTATTATGTAAGCAGAACTCCATCATGTCTAACAACATTCTACTGTGTTCAACATAGACAGCATCTCTTTGTTTGAGATAGAATTCTGTTGCCCGCATGCCATCTCTATGACTAATACGAGGTAATGTCCATAGTTATCAACAGGAAATCTGATTGCCATTTTAGATCCTTAATTTTGGCCAAAAAGTCTCCTGTGTCTCTCAAATATGAGGGTAGTCGCTGGACATGTTCTTGTAGAAAGTGGTCGATGTATTGGGACATGTGTTCTGTTAGGCTGTTAATTGCGGAAATGATGGGTCGTCCGGGCGGATTCAAATGGTTCTTGTGGAGCTTTGGTATGAAATATAGCACTGGAGTTGTTGGAGTGTTATTTTTCAAAAATAGGAATTCTTCCTTGTTTATCAAACCTTTGCTCTTCCACGCTAGTAACTTTGCATATAGTTTCTCATTTGTCAATTTCAATATGCTTTGATCACATCTGCGGTAACAGTCCTGGCCCATTAGTTGTTTTTGGGCTTCTAGTAAATAGTCTGATTTTTTCCAAATTACTAGATTGCCCCCCTTATCGGCATTTCGTATCACCACTTGTCTATTTTTGGATAGCTTGCTCATCAACTGTTTATATCTTATTTCCATCTTTCTTTTCCTTCTGTTTTTTGGTTTATATATAGCCATATTAAGTTCTTTGAGTTCTTTCGTGATTTGTTCATGGTAGATATCTATACCATCTCTAGGCATGATTGGGACAAACTTTGACCGAGGTTTGAAGTTGGTAGTACATGTTTTACTATCTCTTGGCACATTTTCCATTTCATTACGTGGTTCATTGCCTTGTGTTTGTGTTGTTTCCATTTCTGCCAATTCCTCAATAAACAATCTTTCTTGAGTAGTGAATATTTGGTCTGTTTCATCTTGACCACTTTTCAGGGGTATCTCAGGTATTGGTATTTCTTTTTCACCTTTTAGCAAATGGTGTTTTCTCAATTTCAGTTTTCTAATGCCCTTGTAAATATCCATTCGCGTTGATGCATAGTCAAAGGTGCTCTCAGGGGCAAAGGACAGTCCCAGGGATAGTAGTTGCAATTCAGCTGTATTTAAGGTCATATCCGATAAATTTGTAACCGTGATGCTGTTTGTTGCTGTCAATGCATTAGGAGATTCTACTTTCGATTCCACCTGCGAGTTTGGTATCTCCTTGTTGGCTCTCCTTTTCCTTGCCCGTCTCCTTTCTCTGCGTTTGCGGGTTGGATTTTTGATTTTCCCGGTGGTTTTGTTGTTTGGCGTTTTGGTCGGAGGGTTTGTTTCTGTTCCTCGACTAAAAAATCAAGCTCTTCTACCAACGTAATATTGGTCGGTACACGCCCAGATCTTGTGTCCTCAGATTCGCTTTCAATTGCAGAGCTTAAGCTGGAGGTTGAAGATCCTCCCTGAATATTTTGTCGGGTGTCCTTATTTGCCTCTCTTATATATATCCACAAAACCCCTCCGACGAGCAGAAGGAAGAGGCCACACACGAGGAATCCAGGGGAAAGCCTTTATTGGACAGCAGTTTGAGGCATGATGCATTTCGGCAATGGAGCCTTCGTCTGATGCCGCTGCTAACCTTGAACACGACCACGCCTTCACATTTAAATAGTCCTGCAATTCTCCCAATGTTAGGAGCACACACCTCCCCGACCATGTGATCGTCCGCCTGCTGCAATACGGTAGGTACTACAGCTCCCAGAACACCTCATAACTGGGCAGGCAGTACGTGGGGAAATTCAATAAAAGTTTTTATCATTGTGGCAATATGCAGGGCAAGGCGCGTAATGTCCGGTTTCTGTGAAGTCCTGAAGCCCCCCCTGGGTCCCCGCAACCGTTTCCACCTTTGAAGTGCAAGTCCGTCGATCCGTGTGCTGAATGCAGTGAATCAACACTACCCGTGTAGTCACAGGCTGCCACTGGCAGCGGTTCTTTACAAGACCTGCATTTTGAAGGTAGGCTGATGCTGTACCAATACCTTGGTCAGAGAAACGAACTGCAGAAGCAGGAAGCCAGTGTAGCATCAGTCAGCTTGTGAAACGGGGCCCCTTCACACGCCTCTGGCTGACGTGAAAATGTCCACAAAACCCCTCCGACGAGCAGAAGGAAGAGGCCACACACGAGGAATCCAGGGGAAAGCCTTTATTGGACAGCAGTTTGAGGCATGATGCATTTCGGCAATGGAGCCTTCGTCTGATGCCACTGCTAACCTTGAACACAACCACGCCTTCACATTTAAATAGTCCTGCAATTCTCCCAATGTTAGGAGCACACACCTTCCTGACCATGTGATCGTCCGCCTGCTGCAATACGGTAGGTACTACAGCTCCCAGAACACCTCATAACTGGGCAGGCAGTACGTGGGGAAATTCAATCAAAGTTTTTATCATTGTGGCAATATGCAGGGCAAGGCGCGTAATGTCCGGTTTCTGTGAAGTCCTGAAGCCCCCCCTGGGTCCCCGCAACCGTTTCCACCTTTGAAGTGCAAGTCCGTCGATCCGTGTGCTGAATGCAGTGAATCAACACTACCCGTGTAGTCACAGGCTGCCACTGGCAGCGGTTCTTTACAAGACCTGCATTTTGAAGGTACGCTGATGCTGTACCAATACCTTGGTCAGAGAAACGAACTGCAGAAGCAGGAAGCCAGTGTAGCATCAGTCAGCTTGTGAAACGGGGCCCCTTCACACGCCTCTGGCTGACGTGAAAATGTCCACAAAACCCCTCCGATGAGCAGAAGGAAGAGGCCACACACGAGGAATCCAGGGGAAAGCCTTTATTGGACAGCAGTTTGAGGCATGATGCATTTCGGCAATGGAGCCTTCGTCTGATGTCGCTGCTAACCTTGAACACGACCACGCCTTCACATTTAAATAGTCCTGCAATTCTCCCAATGTTAGGAGCACACACCTCCCCGACCATGTGATCGTCCGCCTGCTGCAATACGGTAGGTACTACAGCTCCCAGAACACCTCATATATATATATATTGTAAATGAATGAAATGTCTAAGGATTGTATTCAACCTTTACTTACCTTTTATTTATTTGAGTAACGCTTGTGTACATAAAACGCTTGGGCAGATATTTTTTTGTGTGAAAATTGTAAGAGGTTTTGCCTTAAATTAGTACTTACTTACCTTTTATTTCTAAAACAAATGTTTTATTAAGTTTTGGTGAGTCTGTAAAAGATTGTGATATATATATATATATATATATTCACTGAAAAAACCATAGGTTATAGACCATATATAGTTAGGAATTCACATTTACAAAACCTTATTTTACTCACACAAAACCATTGAAATTCCATATATAGTTAGTTGCACTAACTATATATCGCGCACCCACAATCCACTGCTGATGATGTCACATATTACATCATTCATGACATGGTCAGTGACATCACTGATGACATCACTGATGACATCTCAAATGACATCACTGATGACATCTCATTTGACATTACTGATCACATCACTGATGATATCATTCATGTGATAATACGATGAACCTCTTCAGACTCTAATATAACCTTAGATACAATCAGTGTAAACAGACACTCACAGACTGTCACTCATCCATGGAGTTACTCACACACCTAGTCAGTCATGCAAAGAATCAATCACACCTCCATTTCCTCAACTATACAGTTATACAAACTTTACTTATTCAAACATATACTAACACATATTTACTCTCTTATACAATCCCTGATACAAGTTCACAATGATCCATACAGCCACTCACACATTCACTGGCTCTTATGCACAGTTATTTATATATGTCAACTCTCACATGTACTGTGTTTTACATATGTACTTACTTTGACATGTAGCACTGAGATATCCATTCACTCACCAATACACTCATGCACACAGTCAACCGCCCATACAGCTGTTTCCACATGCACTTTTGAAACCATACATCTAGTGAATCAACTGCTCACACATCTATGCAAAGAGTCATACACCTCCCAGCCACCCACACACACACTCAGTCTCCCATACAAATACTTGGGCAACCAATCAATAACCCATATAGTTACTCATATAGCTACTTATCAACACATGCAACAGTTTACAGAACAACAGACATAATGATGCACAAATTAAGACAGTTTAGTCACTAACCCATGCACTCAGTGAGACACATTTAATCACTCACTCATACAGTCAGTCATGCACCTACTAAATCCTTCATCCAGACACTTATACATCCACTCATTCTTCAATATGTAAGACATATTTTAACTTTACAGAAACATACAGTCACTGGATGTTGTCATCAGTGATGTCATTTGAGATGTCATCAGTGATGTCATCAGTGATGTCACTGACCATGTCATGAATGATGTAATATGTGACATCATCAGCAGTGGATTGCGGGTGCGCGATATATAGTTAGTGCAACTAACTATATATGGAATTTCAATGGTTTTGTGTGAGTAAAATAAGGTTTTGTAAATGTGAATTCCTAACTATATATGGTCTATAAACTATGGTTTTTTCAGTGAATTTTCAAGGTTTTGTAAATGCTAATTCCTAACTATATATGGTCTATAACCTATGGTTTTTTCAGTGAATTTTCAAGGTTTTGTAAATGCTAATTCCTAACTATATATGGTCTATAGCCTATGGTTTTTTCAGTGAATATATATATGTATACATACATATATAAACATATATCATCTGTATATCTATATAAATACAAACATAAATGCATGCATACATATACTTATATGCATACAGATGCATGTTATTTACATGAAAGTTGAAAAAACACTAATAAAAGCAAAGCTAAAAAGCCACCTCATTACAAACAGAATGGCTTTAACTTAAACGAGGGCGAGATCTATTGCATTTTCAATGCTTGTTTACTTTGGTTCCATCAAGAAGGCATTCAGATGTGTCACACATTTGCCATAAATTCTGAATGTTAGCACTCTAGTTGCATATTAGATCACTGTAGTAAAGCTACTGCTCACCAGGGACGTCTGCTGCTGGTATTCAAAGTGCATGTTTCAGTCTGCATGTCAGAATTTTTTTAATGAAATAGAAGAGGATTTGAGAAGTCACTCAAAATGATCCCTAATTTTTCTTTCTGAAGCACTAATCATACTTTCTATGGCAAAATTAACCCCCTCATGTTGTTCCTTTTTAAATTGAGTGTTTTCAGACTTACCACTTCATTCCAATCAAGATGGCTTCTGGTGTGCCATACTTTTGTCATAAGTAAGACTGTTAGCGCTCTAGTTGTTCTTTAGAACACTCTGGGACATTCTGTCATTGGGCTATACTTGGGGTACATCTGGGTGATATTTGGGCTACATTTAGGCTCTTTTGTCTCTGGTGGCCATCTTGGGAGACTGTATGTCAGAATTTTTTAATGAAATTGAAGAGGGTTTGAGAAGTCACTCAAAATGTGCCCTAATTTTTCTTTTTGCAGCACTAATCATAATTCATATGGCAAAATATACCCCCTCATTTTGTTCCTTTTTAAATTAAATGTTTTAAGAGTTACCACTTTATTCCAATCAAGATGGCTTCAGGTGTGCCATACCTTTGTAATAAGTAGGACTGTTAGCGCTCTAGTTGTTCTTTAGAACACTCTGGGACATTCTGTCATTGGGCTATACTTGGGCTACATCTGGGTGATATTTGGGCTACATTTGGGCTCTTTTGTCTCTGGTGGCCATTTTGGGAGACTGCATGTCAGAATTTTTTAATGAAATAGAAGAGGATTTGAAAAGTCACTCAAAATGTGCCCTAATTTTTCTTTCTGCAGCACTAATAATACCTTCTATTTCATAATATACCCCCTCATTTTGTTCCTTTTTAAATTAAATGTTTTAAGAGTTACCACTTTATTCCCATCACGATGGCTCCAGGTGTGCTATACCTTTGTAATAAGTAGGACTGTTAGCGCTCTAGTTGTTCTTTAGAACACTCTGGGACATTCTGTCATTGGGCTATACTTGGGCTACATCTGGGTGATATTTGGGCTACATTTGGGCTCTTTTGTCTCTAGTGGCCATTTTGGGAGACTGCATGTCAGAATGTTTTAATGAAATAGAAAAGGATTTGAGAAGTCACTCAAAATGTGCCCTAATTTTTCATTCTGCAGCACTAATCATACTTTCTATGGCAAAATATACCCCCTCATTTTGTTCCTTTTTAAATTAAATGTTTTAAGAGTTACCACTTTATTCCAATCAAGATGGCTTCAGGTGTGCCATACCTTTGTAATAAGTAGGACTGTTAGCGCTCTAGTTGTTCTTTAGAACACTCTGGGACATTCTGTCATTGGGCTATACTTGGGCTACATCTGGGTGATATTTGGGCTACATTCGGGCTCTTTTGTCTCTGGTGGCCATTTTGGGAGACTGCATGTCAGAATGTTTTAATGAAATAGAAAAGGATATGAGAAGTCACTCAAAATGTGCCCTAATTTTTCATTCTGCAGCACTAATCATACTTTCTATGGCAAAATATACCCCCTCATGTTGTTTCTTTTTAAATTAAATGTTTTAAGAGTTACCACTTTATTCCAATCAAGATGGCTTCAGGTGTGCCATACCTTTGTAATAAGTAGGACTGTTAGCGCTCTAGTTGTTCTTTAGAACACTCTAGGAGGCTGCAGTAGAACACAAAGGAATCAACTGACAGTCTCTGTCCTTGTTGGATGTACATGTTTTACTGAGAATGTCAGACTTCATTTTCACATGACTGAGAAAGATAATGTGAATTTACAGAAAATATGCTTTCAGTTTAGCTTATAGATCCCCTTCCAAACCACTGTGGGAAAATCATGAGATATTAGTTTTCTTTCAAACAATATTCATGATATCACAGCAGAAGGTTTTTTCACATGGTAAAATCACCTTAGAACCCACCACAATTCCTAAAACGAGTATGGTACCATCAACAAATGATTTATAATGTAACTAAAGTCCTAAAACCCTCTATTAACTACAATGCTTTTTAATGAGGTGCTATCGTGTATATTGGTCCCAAGATGGCTGCCAACACTTCTTGGATGAAGTGCTGACAGCCAATCAGATCAGATGTGTGGTTAGGCTCCGCCCAGATATATATCTTTTTTTGAACCTAAATTACTCAAAATCCACTGGAGCACATATATTGAGACCTAGCAAAGGCACATCGGACTAACAGTCCCTACAATTTTGCCAAGTTTCGTGCAAATCCATTCAGCCGTTCGAGCTAAAAGTGAGGCCAACCGCCCTATGGAAATTAACATGGGAAAAACGCGTTTTGGGACCCCCCTTTTTTCTCGCCCCCCCCTTGATGAAACCCCCCCAAATTGTCAGGGGCTGCTCAGAAACAAAATGTTCCATTTTCCTGAAAATTTCAGCCAATTCCGTCCACAAACGCCAAAGTTATTAGACATAGAATTTTCAAAAATCCCATAGAGAAAAAATCCTAACTATATATACCTACTGGCGACCGCCAGTAGGTAATATATATATATATATATATATATATATATATATATATATATATATATATATATATATCCACAGCTTTGGCTCCAAACTCGTAGTCCAATGGCGCTCTTGTCACCGGTGCCGACTACAAAGCAGAGCCCCGCTTTCATGTAATCTCCAAAAGCTATCAGCCGATAGCGCAAGTCAGCACTCAACACATGATATGTTTCCCAATTTATCACGATTTATTATCAGAATGCAGCATTCATCGCACAACACCAACGCGTTTCGCAACTCACTGTTGCTTGATCACGGTAGGGATACAATGTTACGGTTCTCTTTTGTATTTTTAGAAAAAACCGCCTCAACAACACATGATGCTGATCTCACTTCCTGTCCCACGACAGGAAGTAACCTGGGAATTGTAGTTTTTCTTAAAAGAACATAGTGTATTGGTGGGGAACAGCGATGTTGTTATCTAACAAATGCATTGTTACAATGTATATAGCATTTCAGATGTGTAATCATAACTAGGTGATCCATACGTTTCGTTCAGATGTTATAAACATTCGCGGGTAATGTTTGCACTTGGAGTGTGTTTATCAATTAGACACTCGAAAGACACCCAGAAGGGGGGTTGAATGCCCTCTGGTGGGCAACGTAATTATAACATGGAATGTAAAATAAAGCTCTCTGGTGAGCATGTATACTGAATTTTACACTAATCAAGGCCCTCTAGTGGGCTAATGATCATCATATAACTACCCCTTCAGTTATCTACATTGTTACCTCAATTGATTATAGGTTATTTTGTTACCCCCACATCAATCCATATATTCTCATATTCTCCACCAGTCATTATATCATTATTAATTCATAATGCACACAAACGGGTACGCTGTTCCACGATGTTCCCACCCATTCCCACTCATACACATTTTTTCATTGAAATTTTCTTACTATTAGTCTCTATTTCTCATTGCAAAGAAATTGTTCGGTGCACAAACAGTTCTCAAATTGTCCGCGTAATCATAAATGTACATAGAGTTCCTCACTCTGATTTAAACCCCAGGGGCTCATCGTTCGGAAGTTTAGAATTTGTCTGGATTCTCTACATCTAAGTTGTTTCTCTTGATCTCCGCCCCTTTCGTGTGGCAAGACACATTCCAGTGCATATGTTTTCAAGAGTTTCCAATCACTATTGTGCATTGACTCCATATGTTTCGCGACAGCATTGTTTTTGTCTTTATTTACTGTGGCTCTAATATGCTCCAGGATGCGTAGTTTGAATTGTTTCTTCGTACTCCCAATATATTTCAGTGCGCACGGGCATTCGATTACATATACCACGTGCGTGCTTGTACAGTCTATCAATTGGTTGATCTTCCACACTTTTTTGTTGGGTAAAATTACTTCTTTTTTATTGGTGGCAATTTGGCAGACCTTACACCGTTGGCATTTGATGAATCCTTTTGTATTCATCCATTGGATTCCCTTTTTCTTTTTGGTTTTGTCCTGGAAATGGCTTTGTATCAATCTGTCTCTAAGGTTTTTAGCTCGGCGATATGTGACTAGTGGATGATTGCCCATTATTTTACCCACTGTTTGGTCTAATTGCAATAATTTCCAGTTCTTTCTCAGAGTATTAACAATTTGTTTTGATTCTCTCGTATAGTCCAGTATCAATCTCACATTTCTTTCATTCGGTGCTTTATTTTGGGTGGTGTTTGCTGCTGTTCTTTTAGTTATCAGAGCATCTTTTCGTTCTTTTTGATTCGCTCTTTGCCATCCTTTTTCGATAATAGCTTTATGGTATCCTCTGGTTTTGAACCTTTGGGCCATGTTCTTACTTTTTGATTCCCATTCTTTTTCTTCTGAGCATATTCTTCTTACCCTTAAAAACTCTCCATACAGTATATTCTCCTTGACAGAAGGTTTATGGAAGCTGTCGAAGTGTAAAATTGAGTTGGTTGCCGTATTTTTCCTATGGAGTGTTGTCTCCACTTTGTTGTTTTGAATATAGATTTCTGTGTCAAGAAAAATTGCTCTGTCTTTACTGATATGGTACGTAAAGCGAATGTTAGAAGTAGAGGAATTGAGAATCTGAAAATAGTTCTCAAATTCCAAGGCTGTTCCTTCCCAAATTATCAGAAGATCGTCTATGTATCTGATCCATTTTGCTATTTTTTCCACATAAACATCATTATCAGCATGCCAAGCAATCTGTTGTTCCCACCACCCCATTGTGAGACATGCATACGCTGGGCTGAATGAGAAACCCATGGCGCAGCCATGGATTTGTTGGTAAATTTCATCTCCGAATAGAAATACATTTTGGGTTAGGCACATCTCCACCATGTCAATCAGCATCTGATTATGTTGATTAAATTGAATATTCCGTTCTTTCAAAAAGAAAGCACAGGCCTTCAAACCAATGTCGTTGTCAATATTTGTGTACAAAGACACAACATCCATTGTGACCAATAGATAGTTAGTTTGCCATGGTAGGTCCTCTAGATGTTTCAGTAGGTCTGTTGTGTCACGTAAGTAAGAGCTTAAGCTGGTAACAAACGGCATAAGGAAAAAATCAATATAATTTGCAATTGGCTCCATTAGGGACCCTTTCGATGACACAATGGGTCTCCCTGGTGGTTTTAGTGGGTTCTTGTGCACTTTCGGTAGAAAGTAAATTGTAGCCATTTTCGGATGATCCGTGCACAAAAATTTCTTTTCATCTGTGTCAATTAGATTTTGGTTGTTCCACATTTGAAGTTTTTGATCCAGTTTTTCTTTAAATATTTTTGTTGGATTTGTTTCTAGTTTTCTGTAATATTTTTTGTTGTCCAACTGTAAATGTGCCTCAGCCACATAGTCAATGGTGTTTAGGATGACAATGTTTCCGCCTTTATCGGCTGACTTTATAGTTATTGTTTTGTCATCTTTTAAGTTGTTCAAAGCGATTCTTTCATCTTTAGATAGGTTGTCTTTGTACTTTTGTCCCTTAATTTTGTAGATGTCTTTGACAATAGCTTCTTGAAATAGGTCAATCTTGTTACCTTGAGGTAATTGGGGGTAGAATTTTGAGGGTGCTTTCATCCCACTTAGGCCTGCGCCTTTTTGATGTACTGTTTGAGATTCTGAGATATTATCCCCCTCATTGTCTGTGTCTAAATTTGTGAGTAGTGTCAATGCCGGTAAATCCGCTGAGGTTAAACTTTGTTCTGTGATGGATTCATTTGATCTTTTCTGGTTTTTGTTTTTTACATATGTTGCCATTTTTTCATTTTCCTCAAAGGTTTTCATAAGTTTGATTTTCCTGATATATTTGTATATATCAATTCTCGTCTGTGCTATGTCCATTGATTCTGATGGACAAAACAGTATTCCTCTTTTTAGTAAGGATGTTTCATATTCATTAATATTTCTATGAGACAAATTCAAAACCACTAATTCGTCTTGCATAGTGTTGTTTATCTGCCCCTCTTCTGACGCATCGATCTCGTTTCCGTGCCTATAGTTTCTGATCCATTTTTTTCTCCTTTGTCCCCTTCTGGTTGTTTTTTTTGTGATGTTCCTGATCTGGGTACCCATCTGCGTCCTCGACCTCTTCCTCTGGTACTTAGGTTTTGATTGAACTCCCATGTCCTTTGTTCTAATACCAGTCTCATATCTCCTAAAAAATCCTTGTTGGTTGGATCTAGGTTCTGTACTCCATCCTCACTTGTTCCAGTAGAGGTCAATGATGTCGCACTTGACGAGCTTTGTTTATTGAGACCTTTGCTTTGTTTTTTGAAAATATCAAACTTTCTGGCATATGTGAATATGCATCCATTTGTGTAGTCCTCCTCATCTCTTTGAAATTTGGATTGCTTGCGGTTTCTTACCACTTCTTCATGTTTGCTCACATATTTTTCCAACTCTTCTTTGAACTTAGTTTGTTCTGAGGTAAATTCCAAAGAGCTAGTTCTTTTTCTAACTCTGCCAATTCCTCTTTTATTTTAGCAAGCGCAACCTCCAGATGTTTCACAAGGATTTTAATTAATCCCAAAGATGATTCCAATATGAATTCTCCCCATTCATTTAGCAGTTCATCCGACACATCTTGTTGACTTGGCATTAATGAGATCCGTAGTCCTCTCGGGACTCTTTGAACTTCAATGTATTTTTTCAATGTAATTAACTCCCACCATTTGTTGATTTCTTTCTTACTTAGTCTCTCCCACATCTTAAGCTTGCTTTTTGTATCAGTTTTATCATCCTTGTTTTTATTTTTATTTTTGTCTTTGTCAGTTTCCATCTTTCTTTGTTCAAAGAAACGTGAGTCTAATAGTTCAGTTCTCTCGGCGTCTCGTTTATCCATTTTGTATCACAAAAACAATTGTGCTAAGGCTGCTTAGGAAAAAAAGGACCGACGTACTTTTCTCTTTTACTTCTATTCTGATCAAATTGATTGATCTCCTATTTCCCTTATTTGTGTAGGAGTGATAGGGAATCCTTTGTGTGAGAAAAGCCGTACTAAGAAGTTACTGTGTCCAACTTTTGTTCCGCTTATGTGTATTGTACACAATCCATTGCGGTGTTATAACTGCTCAGTACTTCCGACGGCTCCAATTCACAATGTAGCCAAACCCTTACTGTATTTTGAGCAGCGTACTTTGTCAAGAACGTATATCAGAAGTACCGCGCCACAGTTTCCCGTGCTTACCTCCACCCTTCGATGTTGGTCCGCCGGGTCCTGTGCGTTTCCCTCGTCAAAACGTCCTGCGTTTCTGCTGATAAGTTTCACTGGGTTGGCGTTCACCAGGACCACCTCTTAGAATCCACAGCTTTGGCTCCAAACTCGTAGTCCAATGGCGCTCTTGTCACCGGTGCCGACTACAAAGCAGAGCCCCGCTTTCATGTAATCTCCAAAAGCTATCAGCCGATAGCGCAAGTCAGCACTCAACACAGGATATGTTTCCCAATTTATCACGATTTATTATCAGAATGCAGCATTCATCGCACAACACCAACGCGTTTCGCAACTCACTGTTGCTTGATCACGGTAGGGATACAATGTTACGGTTCTCTTTTGTATTTTTAGAAAAAACCGCCTCAACAACACATGATGCTGATCTCACTTCCTGTCCCACGACAGGAAGTAACCTGGGAATTGTAGTTTTTCTTAAAAGAACATAGTGTATTGGTGGGGAACAGCGATGTTGTTATCTAACAAATGCATTGTTACAATGTATATAGCATTTCAGATGTGTAATCATAACTAGGTGATCCATACGTTTCGTTCAGATGTTATAAACATTCGCGGGTAATGTTTGCACTTGGAGTGTGTTTATCAATTAGACACTCGAAAGACACCCAGAAGGGGGGTTGAATGCCCTCTGGTGGGCAACGTAATTATAACATGGAATGTAAAATAAATCTCTCTGGTGAGCATGTATACTGAATTTTACACTAATCAAGGCCCTCTAGTGGGCTAATGATCATCATATAACTACCCCTTCAGTTGTCTACATTGTTACCTCAATTGATTATAGGTTATTTTGTTACCCCCACATCAATCCATATATTCTCATATTCTCCACCAGTCATTATATCATTATTAATTCATAATGCACACAAACGGGTACGCTGTTCCACGATGTTCCCACCCATTCCCACTCATACACATTTTTTCATTGAAATTTTCTTACTATTAGTCTCTATTTCTCATTGCAAAGAAATTGTTCGGTGCACAAACAGTTCTCAAATTGTCCGCTTAATCATAAATGTACATAGAGTTCCTCACTCTGATTTAAACCCCAGGGGCTCATCGTTCGGAAGTTTAGAATTTGTCTGGATTCTCTACATCTAAGTTGTTTCTCTTGATCTCCGCCCCTTTCGTGTGGCAAGACACATTCCAGTGCATATGCTTTCAAGAGTTTCCAATCACTATTGTGCATTGACTCCATATGTTTCGCGACAGCATTGTTTTTGTCTTTATTTACTGTGGCTCTAATATGCTCCAGGATGCGTAGTTTGAATTGTTTCTTCGTACTCCCAATATATTTCAGTGCGCATGGGCATTCGATTACATATACCACGTGCGTGCTTGTACAGTCTATCAATTGGTTGATCTTCCACACTTTTTTGTTGGGTAAAATTACTTCTTTTTTATTGGTGGCAATTTGGCAGACCTTACACCGTTGGCATTTGATGAATCCTTTTGTATTCATCCATTGGATTCCCTTTTTCTTTTTGGTTTTGTCCTGGAAGTGGCTTTGTATCAATCTGTCTCTAAGGTTTTTAGCTCGGCGATATGTGACTAGTGGATGATTGCCCATTATTTTACCCACTGTTTGGTCTAATTGCAATAATTTCCAGTTCTTTCTCAGAGTATTAACAATTTGTTTTGATTCTCTCGTATAGTCCAGTATCAATCTCACATTTCTTTCATTCGGTGCTTTATTTTGGGTGGTGTTTGCTGCTGTTTTTTTAGTTATCAGAGCATCTTTTCGTTCTTTTTGATTCGCTCTTTGCCATCCTTTTTCGATAATAGCTTTATGGTATCCTCTGGTTTTGAACCTTTGGGCCATGTTCTTACTTTTTGATTCCCATTCTTTTTCTTCTGAGCATATTCTTCTTACCCTTAAAAACTCTCCATACAGTATATTCTCCTTGACAGAAGGTTTATGGAAGCTGTCGAAGTGTAAAATTGAGTTGGTTGCCGTATTTTTCCTATGGAGTGTTGTCTCCACTTTGTTGTTTTGAATATAGATTTCTGTGTCAAGAAAAATTGCTCTGTCTTTACTGATATGGTACGTAAAGCGAATGTTAGAAGTAGAGGAATTGAGAATCTGAAAATAGTTCTCAAATTCCAAGGCTGTTCCTTCCCAAATTATCAGAAGATCGTCTATGTATCTGATCCATTTTGCTATTTTTTCCACATAAACATCATTATCAGCATGCCAAGCAATCTGTTGTTCCCACCACCCCATTGTGAGACATGCATACGCTGGGCTGAATGAGAAACCCATGGCGCAGCCATGGATTTGTTGGTAAATTTCATCTCCGAATAGAAATACATTTTGGGTTAGGCACATCTCCACCATGTCAATCAGCATCTGATTATGTTGAATAAATTGAATATTCCGTTCTTTCAAAAAGAAAGCACAGGCCTTCAAACCAATGTCGTTGTCAATATTTGTGTACAAAGACACAACATCCATTGTGACCAATAGATAGTTAGTTTGCCATGGTAGGTCCTCTAGATGTTTCAGTAGGTCTGTTGTGTCACGTAAGTAAGAGCTTAAGCTGGTAACAAACGGCATAAGGAAAAAAATCAATATAATTTGCAATTGGCTCCATTAGGGACCCTTTCGATGACACAATGGGTCTCCCTGGTAGTTTTAGTGGGTTCTTGTGCACTTTCGGTAGAAAGTAAATTGTAGCTATTTTGGGATGATCCGTGCACAAAAATTTCTTTTCATCTGTGTCAATTAGATTTTGGTTGTTCCACATTTGAAGTTTTTGATCCAGTTTTTCTTTAAATATTTTTGTTGGATTTGTTTCTAGTTTTCTGTAATATTTTTTGTTGTCCAACTGTAAATGTGCCTCAGCCACATAGTCAATGGTGTTTAGGATGACAATGTTTCCGCCTTTATCGGCTGACTTTATAGTTATTGTTTTGTCATCTTTTAAGTTGTTCAAAGCGATTCTTTCATCTTTAGATAGGTTGTCTTTGTACTTTTGTCCCTTAATTTTGTAGATGTCTTTTGACAATAGCCTCTTGAAATAGGTCAATCTTGGTACCTTGAGGTAATTGGGGGTAGAATTTTGAGGGTGCTTTCATCCCACTTAGGCCTGCGCCTTTTTGATGTACTGTTTGAGATTCTGAGATATTATCCCCCTCATTGTCTGTGTCTAAATTTGTGAGTAATGTCAATGCCGGTAAATCCGCTGAGGTTAAACTTTGTTCTGTGATGGATTCATTTGATCTTTTCTGGTTTTTGTTTTTTACATATGTTGCCATTTTTTCATTTTCCTCAAAGGTTTTCATAAGTTTGATTTTCCTGATATATTTGTATAAATCAATTCTCGTCTGTGCTATGTCCATTGATTCTGATGGACAAAACGTTATTCCTCTTTTTAGTAAGGATGTTTCATATTCATTAATATTTCTATGAGACAAATTCAAAACCACTAATTCTTCTTCCACCAGAGGGCATTCAACCCCCCTTCTGGGTGTCTTTCGAGTGTCTAATTGATAAACACACTCCAAGTGCAAACATTACCCGCGGATGTTTATAACATCTGAACGAAACGTATGGATCACCTAGTTATGATTACACATCTGAAATGCTATATACATTGTAACAATGCATTTGTTAGATAACAACATCGCTGTTCCCCACCAATACACTATGTTCTTTTAAGAAAAACTACAATTCCCAGGTTACTTCCTGTCGTGGGACAGGAAGTGAGATCAGCATCATGTGTTGTTGAGGCGCTTTTTTCTAAAAATACAAAAGAGAACCGTAACATTGTATCCCTACCGTGATCAAGCAACAGTGAGTTGCGAAACGCGTTGGTGTTGTGCGATGAATGCTGCATTCTGATAATAAATCGTGATAAATTGGGAAACATATCCTGTGTTGAGTGCTGACTTGCGCTATCGGCTGATAGCTTTTGGAGAATATATATATATATATATATATATATATATATATATATATATATATATACGTGTATGTTATTTCTGAAGAAAGGTTTGAGTAATGTTTGATTTACCACCTTAAAAAATTTGACCTATATATACTATGTGAACTTGATAAGCAGCTTAATTAGCATTTACTTACCTTTTTGTCAGTAACCAAAGGTTAGAATAGTGTTTGGTAAGAATATATTTATATGACAATAGGCTCTACCACGGTTCACCTTTAACAACCATGAAAAGACTACAACGGATTCAGAACTCGGCTGCCAGACTACTCTTACGTATAAAACCGCAAGACCACATCTTCCCTGCCTTCCAAAGTCCTGCATTGGTTACCGGTTACCAGAAGATCCACTTTCAAGCTACTTTGTATCACCCACAAAGCGATACATGGAACGGGACCACTCTTAATCAGGAATAAAATCACCAAACACATTCAACAAAGGAACTTGTGCTGTAGAGTGGCACCTCGACTCAAAATCCCATGGTACAAGAAAAAAACATGGATCGCACACCCTTCTCTGTTCAAGCAGCCAAACTATGGAACTCTATTTTCCCAAACATAAGATCCACTGATAAACCACCTTATCTTCAGAAAACTACTCAAGAATTGGCTCTTCCTCACATAAGTACCATAAGCAACCAGAAATATACAGCATATCCCTCTGCATATAAGAATGTATTTGTACTATAGATATGTACCTATATATGTGTATTGCTGTGTATAAAAGTGTAGAATAATTATGTTTAAAAAAGATTATATATGTATTTATTAGTTCTGTGAAACAAGCACACATATGACTGATAGTTACATTATTCTATGTTTTTAACATGTATATTAGTGACTGCATAAATACGTACATCTTTTACCATAACTATTTATCTACAATTGCTTCACTATTGAATTACAATTTGTTTATATGTATAAACAAATACATACAATTAATTTTATATACAACACTTTAAAGCTGGAGTTTATTTATTGCATCTTTAATCTACATATACTTACTTCCTTTATGCATCTATATACATTCCATGTACTTATGGATCTATATATTTATTGCTTTCTTTAATACAGCATATATAATGCACTATCCTATTTCTCACCTTATACCTCTCTCAATATATCCTCTACCTCAACTCTCTGTCTCCTCTCAAACCTCTTTCTACTGCTCTTTCCAATGCACTACCAGATTCCTCCCCCTATACCTCTATCAAAATATTCTCTATCTCAGCTCTCTCATTCACCCCAAACCCCATACCACTACTATGATCCCCAAAATAACCCTACTAAACTTTTCCCTACTCTACACCTCCTTGCATCATCTCATACTTTTTTTACTATTCCGATACCCCAAAACAAGCCTTTCTAAACCGTTCACTCTGACTCTTCCCCAATCACACCCTTTTACTCATCCCAAGCCTCCTCCTACTGCTGTGATTCCTAAACAAAACAAAAAAAATCTAAATCTTTCCATCTTCTATCCCTCCACTATCCTTTTCAATCCAAATAACAGACTAACATACCCACCTCTCAAATTAGTTTGATGTTTCACTGTACCAATTCTCCACTAAACCTTTAATAGCGTGCTACTCACCAAAAAAGAGCTTCAACACCTTATCAGGGGTAGCAAGAGCTATGTAAATGCATACTTTCCCTCCTCTAGCCCTCCGCTATCCTTCTCAATCCAAATAACTGACTAACATATCCACCGCTCAAATTACGTTCATATTTTACTATACCAATTCACCACCAATCCTACATGGGTTCCGGAGTAGCGTGCTACTCTCCAAAAAAGTACTTTGATGCCTCGTCTGAGGTAGTAGGCTCTATTTAAATGCAATTTCAATACAATACAATATAAAAGACTTGTGTAAACATATACCTGGAGGTGGTTCCTCTATGTTTTTTATAATACGATTACACATATATTAAATAAACAAGCTAATAACTTTTCCTAGTAACATACCTATAAGATTATTCCTGAAATGCTTAGAAGTGTTTTTATCTTAGCTTCTCAAATGGTTTTTATTGGTGAAAGTGGTGGAACTAGTGGCTTCAGTATATATATTCAGCTTCTTGAACTATAGACTCTAGAATTGTAATTGCAGGTATTCTTGATATTTTTGTTATGAATATATTATTGTTTTTTACTATGAAATTGCGTATAGGAATTACATTTTTTGCTTTTGTTTGACTGTAATAATCTTCTTTATAGCATGTAACCTTGATGGATCCTGTTGCTCCTGCCATTGCAAGATGATATAGGATTTTGCTTTCCTGTTTTGGATTTTTATAATACGTTTCCATTAAACATTTAATGATGTTGGCTCTGATAGCTCTTTGGTATGGTTTGTTTTCTCCATTTCCTTTGCACTTAATATCTTCTATAGAAATCATCTGAAATTATAAAAGGAAATGTTAATAAGTACAAACTGCTGTTTAAATTGCGATCCATAATGCTTTGTGATCACTATAATACAATACTAATTTTCCGTAGGTTTCTAATTCGTTATTAGTGCATATGTGATCTAATAATGCTTTGTACTTTGTAAATCCATCATTAACAGCATCATTACGAGTAAAATCATAATGAAATTTAGTGCAATGTGTAATGTGTGTGAAAGCCCCATAGTTATCGTTGGATCAGTTGGTAATTGTTTTAGTATTGTTTGCTTTACTTGTTCTGTAATATCAGAACTAATTATATCATTTGCTATTGTTGTATAAACTGGATATTGTTTATGTTCAGTTAAAACTTCATTATTAATGTTATTTATTTATTTTTTAGTTGAAATTATATATGGTATATTATAGATAATATTGGCATTTGGTTCTATCTCATGTGAAATATCAGCGTCTGTTTGTATTCCTTCTCGTAATCTGTTTAGTAATTCGCAAATGGAAGGTCATTTAGTTGTCTCATGATTTTGTTCAGTTCAAATAGTTTGAAATGTGTTTTCCATAAGTTATTACTAATGGCCCATATGATGAATGTTTTGCATTTTCAAATATGTATGTGCAAAAACTGTTTTTAACTGATAAATATCTCCAATTGCTAAAATGAAGATGCCTCCAAATGGGCTATTCAATGTTTTTATTTCTTGTAATCTGTTATGCATAAAATTGAACAGATTTGTTACAACCATTGATATGCCATCTGATATTAGTATTCTAAAATGCATTAGTTGATTTTGAAGAGCATTTCTTTGTACATGAGCTAGTGGTTTATAAGTTAAAGTTTGTAGTATAGTAATTTTGAATGTGTTATGTAGTGTTTTGCCATTAATATTATGTGCTGCTTTGCCTGTTGGAGTTGTAAGCAATATATACATGGTATCTGGAGTTCCTCCTGCTTTGGTATTGTAATAATATAATAATGTTTGCTAAAGTGCAGTAATAAGAAAGATCTTTCCAACTCCTGCACCACCAGTACAAAATGTACAGCATGGCTTTTCTTGAGTTTTGATCCAATGTAAATGATGGTAAATAAAGTTTGGTTGTTCAGCTGTTTTACTGTGCATAATATCATTGAATTTGTCATTTGGTAACATATAATTAATTAAACTTTCTTCCGCATTATTGCTTCTAATACCTAAATCTAATGACAAGTCATATATAATTTGTTGTTCATTATATTGGGCACAATGGACATAGTATCAAATTATATTTTAGCTATTGGTGTTATTGGAGGTGTGATTGTTTGATAATTGTTGATGGTGTTAATAATATTTGTAAGGATTTCATTGTTTTTATGATACTTTTTTTTTTTCAAAGGTGATGATACTTTTTTTTAATGTTTATCTACAATTTCCTTAACTTGCATATATATTTCATGGTATGTGTTGTTCTTTAAAATGAATTTCTACGGCCCGACTCAATCCTCGATCCCCGTTGCAGGAATCTACTCCATGGGGTGTGTATTTTCCACCTGACCGGTGCCACCAGGAGCCATTGTTGTCAGTCCACAGCCGTGTGCTCCCAACCTGTGGGGTTCTGTGTAGGCTGGTTCAGGTCCTGTAGGCCGCAAGGGTGCAGTGAGGTGTCACTGATTAAGGGAGTGGTTGTCCAGCTGAAAGCACCAGGCAAGGAGGGAGTCTCTCGTTCTGGAGCGCCACTACCCAGGCTTTCCAGTCCTCTAGGAAGGGGCAGGAGGAAAGTCTGCTTCTCCCACCGTGCCCAACCCTGGTCCCAGCATCCAACCGGTACTCACTGCTTTGGCCTGTGACACGTCTGCCTGGGGGATGGTGTCATCTCAAACCAGTAGGAGATCGCTGGGATTGGGAAATAGATCGTAGGCAGTCTCGGGCTCATCCTCCGATCTCGCCAGCATTTGCAGTGTGATATTCACCCAGGTGGGTCTCCAGCTGCGGTTCTCTTCCTGCGTGGTTCTTCCCGGTTCCCAGAGCGTCGCAAAGACTCCAGCAGTTGCCTAATACAGGGCGACCTTGGGTCTTGTCTATAAAACTGGGGCTTGCAGTGCCCAGGGGCCTCCAGATTCTGCTGAGTCTCTGCCGCTCCCCAGTCATGACTGCCCACCAGAGTGATGAGTCCCTCTACATTCTAGGCTGGCGTACTTCCACCATACAGGGCTGCAATTTTGGAAGCTGTGGCTCACTGCCAGTCTCTGGCTCAATGCATCTGACGTGTCGTCATCGTTGTTGGTCCTTGCCCGCTCGTAGGCGTATGTACCCTGAAGTGATATATATTTTGTCTGGGGCTTGCTGCCCACACTACCGCCTGATATCTCAGGATGACAGTAGGGAAGGTGCAGAGCAGCAAGCTCGCGCGTATGCCATTGTTGGCTTCCAAGCCACGGCCCCATGTGATGTTCATATGTTAAAGTTAATTTGCTATTTTAGTGAAAGAAATAGTGAATAGAGAGAAGTAATTTTGATACTGTGACATATGTAAGTTATTGAGATGCATGTAAGTGTTAAAAGAGCAGTTTATGAAAAGATCTGTGCTGAATGTGTACAGTGTTAGTAAAGAAGCACTGTATAGAGGAGTTAGAATGATGAATTACTATTGGGGCCCGAGAAGCAGGTTCAGCATGGTATAAAGCACTAAGAATGAGGAATTACCACTGGGTGTAGAGAAGCAGCTATCAGCACTGGTTTGAGGGATAAGAATGCGGCAATGCCACAGGGAATTGAGGCGGAGCTGTAGCAATGCCTAGAGTACTTAGAATGGTGGACTTTGTGCTATAAGCACTGTGTGGAGGAGTTAGAATGGGTGAATTACGGATGATACCAGAGAAGCAGCAAGCAGCACTATTTGACAGGCTTGGAATAAGGAATTACCACTGAGAACAGAGATAGAGCTGCAGCACTGCCTAGATATTTTTGAATGGTAGAGTTACTGACGTGACCAGAGATGCAGCTGCAGCAGTGTGTATATGACTTGGAATGAGGAATCACCAGTGGGACTAGGTAAGGAGCTAGCAGCAGTGGATAGAGGACTAAGAATGAGGAATTACCAGTGGGAACATAGATGCATTAACAACATTGTTTAGAGGACTAAGAATGTGGAATTAACACCGGTAATAGACATACAGTTGTAGCATTGTGCAGAATATTTATAATGGAGGATTTCTAATAGGACCAAAAAAGCAGCTGCAGCATTCTGTCGAGGAGTTAGACTGAGGAATTATTAATGATACCAAAGAAGCAGCTACAGTACTGCTTAGAGGAATTTTAATGTAGACTTTATCCTTTGGAAGAGAGACCCAGATGCAGTATTGCTTAGAGGAGTTAGAATGAGAAGTTACCAACAGAACCAAAGTAGCAGCTAGCAGTACTGCCTAGAGGAGTTAGAATGAGGAATTATGGAGATGACCAGGGTAGGAGCTATGTAAGTATATAGTTATTGTTGCGATATGTTGAGAGGTAAGTGAGGGGTGGAGTGAAAAGAAAGAGCTAATGATGTGAATGAAACAGATAGAGTATGTGGTAGATAGAACTTTACGGCTACTTAAAGGTGTTGTTATAGTGTGAGATATAGATATATATGGATGTTGTTTATTTATTGTTTATGAAAATAGAGATCTAATGGAGATGTAGATATATAGAGAGAGAGTGTGAGAGAGACGCATAGAGAAATGGAGAATGTATAAGGGGGAGCAAATTATAAATGGAGCTAAGACTGAGTTTAAATTAAGAGAAATGGTATATATATATAGCGAGAGAGAGAGAGAGAGAGAGAGAGATAGAGAGAAAGAGAGATTGAGAGATAGTGAGTAATGATGAGAGAGAAAGAGATAGCGAGATGTGCTATAGAACTGTTAGAGATGTTTTGATGGAGAATTGTGTTGAAGAGAGAAATATAAGTTAGAGAAAAAGAGAGTGAAATAGTGAGAGATAGTGTTAAAATGCATATTGTATGGGGTATTTTGAGTGTAATGCAAAGAGGAGAGAGAGAGAGATAGAGAGAGTGTTTGAGTATGGATAGAGATGGTTTCAGATATATGTTGAGATAATTTAGAGTAATATTGAATTTAATGCAATTAGGTATAGCTATATAACGAGAGAGAGCGAAGGAGAGTGTGAAAGTATACATGACAGAAAGAGATAAAGGTAGTGATAATATTGTTGGATTTAGAAATATGTATAGTTATTTTTAGAATTAAGTGAGAGGTAGTGTGAAGAGAGAGTTACATGGGAGAGAGAAAGAGAATGAGAACCATATGTTGAGAGAAAGAGAGGTAGAGAAAGGTGGGGAGAGAGGGAGAGTGAGAGAGATGGATGGTTTTTAGAGATAGTTTTATAAAGATAGATTTATAAATGTGAATTAGTTTGAGGCGAGATAAGTAGGGTAGAGATTTTACGAACGAAAGTAAGAGATAATAAGTAACTTTGAGAGAGAAATTGAGGGAGTGATATGTATAAGTGTGTGATATTCTGTGACATAAGTGAGAAGTAAAGTTATTAGAGTAATATAAGTTTGTGATGGAGATAGTTTGAGTGAGTAAGAGAGATATTGTGATGGGATATAGTAATATTTGTGAAACATTGATAGATAATAAAGTTGTTTATTGCAGAGAAAAAGATAAAGGTGAGTGAGCGAGATAAAGCATGAGCTAGAGAGCAAGTGAGAGTTAGATAAAGGTGTGTATATATAAAGTGAAATAGAAAGAGATAAGTATGTTGTTTACTTATTGTTTTTGAAAGTTTGAGCGATAATTGCAATGTAGACGTATCTTGAATATCGAGCAATAAGGTATTATATCTATATATATAGAGAGAGTGAGAGTGATTAAGTAAGAGAGAGGAATCTGATGTTGATATGTTAAAGGTATTTTGTTTGTTAAGTGAAAGGTATAGTGAAGAGAGAGGAGTAATTTTGATATTGAGATGTATGTAAGTTATTGAGATATATGTAAGTTTTAAAAAAGAAGTATATGAAACATTCTGTGCTGGGTGTGTAGTGTTCCACCTGGTATTTACAGACCAAATTGTAAGGCAGTGTGACCTCATGAAGTTGATGAATTCAAGGGCTGATTGTCGAAAAAGTAGTTGATGTATAGTCTGATGTTGTCGGTAGGTTTACTGCGCAAGAAGGCACCGTCTAGACCCAAACATTTGAAAAGCAAAACATTAGAAAAGTGTGTTGCTGTTGTAGCTGCTAACAGAGAAATAAATAAAAATGTATTGCATTAATAGGATATATGTATTTTTGTATATTATAAACATATTGTATAATTTGTATATTTGGATAGCTTTGCTGATAAATGATGTCAAATGCAAATATTTTCCAATAATGGGTGCCAAAAGGACTAAAAATAATTTCGGGAGCAACCGGTTGAATTCAAAACGTACTTAATGTATTGAATGTAATGTAAATAATAGGTGCTGTGTGTTACGATGGTACAGTCAGGTTTGAGGGCGTGTATAATGTTACCGGAGAGATAATAGCGTATTACTGCATGTATTTGAGGATTGGAGAGTTGCATTTGTGTAGTGTTAGCTTTTTATAGGGTATTTCCTATTTGTGAACAACTGTAATTGTCATGAACAAGTATTTTGTGTTGTTAATAAAGAAAGCATGTTAAGGTGCATTTATAGCGTGTGCTCATTGTCACTTGTACTTTTATACCAAACAAAATGTTGGCCTTGGAATATCAAGTGTTGTGCATGATGTATACATAACAATATCTGCTGCAATGTTTGTTGAAAAAAATAATCCCAAAATAAAGATTATAAAAAGAAGTATGTTACCATTCCAACCCGCTGAGTTAACATTGTTAATACCAAAGTATGGGGTTATTTCAGTACAGCTACTATTAATGGAAGACGCATTTCCTGATGCAAAACATATGTCTGGTTCACCATGGGGTCCGAGTCAATCAACAGCATTCAAATTAGACACCTCCATGTGCTCAGGAAGATTGGACCCCTGCTGGCATGATTTAAAAGAATTATTAAAATGGCCCACAGCTGAGCAAATGGTTGGAGGTCACGCCTTAAACCTAATTTCAGTCTTATGCCCCTGTTCAAGCTGGCAAGTTCGCAGTTCAATGTTTATAAGATTCTTGGCCTGCAAATCAGTACTCATCATAACCAAGATATGACTGTATGTGGATGAAACAGTCGAACACTTCCTTGTGTGAGGGATAGCGAATCAAATTACAGAGAGGCAATTGCGCTTCATCCTGCGCCAATATATGACTTTGTTTATGCATGCTTCTGTGTCCTCGAAAGATCCTGGGGTTAGTTTGGGCAGCCAGGTCATATACATCGTTCTCTTGGAATTGATTTTATGATTAAATGTTTGAAAAATGGGCCAGCAAGGGATTTTGTTTGAAATTCTTAGTTTCAGCAAATTGGGGACTCCGGTTAAATGAGGTACCCACACTACCGTTAGTTGGTGGCTGGATGTGATTTCTCTAATACAGATCAATGATGTTACCACACTAATACAATGTAATGAAAAAATACAATAACCAGGTTGTTGATTCAAAAGATTATTATTTTCTTTAGAAAAGATAAATTCAGTCAATGTAAAAAATAGGGTACAAAGAGATGCATTTGAGACATAGAAGGAGAATCTTATATGCTCCAATCTGACATCACAAAATAAGCCTCTGCTGCTGGTAAATAGTAACACAATGATTTCAAATCAAAACAAGAAAATCAATGATAACTGATAAGTAGTAAGCAGGATTAGACTTGGTAGTCGACGTTTCGGTCTTTTGGAAAGTCGTTTCATAAGACCATCATCAGGACAAAGACTTTATGCATTGTAATTGATGACCCTAGAGAAAACTGTAACATAATAACATAGCGTTACAACCTGGTTGTGTTAAGACATATACATTAAATGCATGTCTATTCCTATAGAATAAGGTGAAAAACACTTTTATAACAATTTAATAATGAGATACAAAAACACATTAAAAAAAACATATTAAGTCGGTGTGGCGACTTAATCTCAAGTTAAGTCAACATTTCATGACGGATAACTAGCTTTTCAATAAAGTTGGTTGTGAATAAAACTCACATAGATTGAGGTAAAACAACATACACCTCCAAGGATGGTCAGTGATGCTTGGTGAAGTTAATCAAAGCAGTAGGGAAACTCTGCCAATTATCAGGTCAGAAGTTTAAGGCAACAGCATTGCTGTAAAACAAGGATGGCAGGTTCACTATATTGTGAGTTAATTATTTGATCTAGCGCAGTGAACCAATTTTGTGGAGAGTGTTACCTTGTGCTTAGAAATCTGATACACAGCAGAATCAAGCAGGTATCAAAGTTGGCTTCAGTGGCAGCTGGAGAAGAGTCACGACCTGTGTGTTTGGAAAAGAATGATCTTATTATAGCCTGAGAAGCTTTCTATTCCTAATTGTTAAAAATAGATAATTGGGCTTGTCTTAACAGAACACAGCTAACATCATTATGGCCCAGAAATTATGCTAAAGAGCGGTGAGGAATGAGCGGACCAGTAGTTATAATGGTACCGGGTAGTTGTTAGAGAAATATTCTTGCAATTGGAGCGATCTGTGTAATAGACAGAGCTTGTTCACAGACCCGATGTTTGCAGCGCTAAGGAGGAATACAATATCCTACCAACTAATAGTGACAAGGCGCATGCAAAAGTGCACTTAATCGCAGACCAGATTAGAACTGCACTAAAGAGGAATGAGATATCCTACACACTTATAGTGACAGGGTGCATGCAAAATGCATTTAAAAACATCCGATAGTTTCGTCGGGTGTTACTAGTGGCATCATTTTACCCGTAGCCATAAATGGATGATCTAGCTGTGGTAAAGGCCACTAAAAACAGAAACAGCAGTTTCTGTTTTTCCACGCCTTATTTCCTATGTGAACTTAAATGTATTTCAGGATTCCTTAACGTTAACCACGTAACGATCGTCTGTCTTTCAGTTGATCGCCCAAATCTCAAGTTATTACTATGCCACGTTACAATTGTCTAAAACTTAGTGGCCTTTACCACAGCTAGATAATCCATTTTTGGCCGTCTCAATTACTAACTAGTACCTTGCTCGAATACCGATTTATTTATTAACTTTTTCTGTTTATAGTTTTGTTAAGTCCTTTAATGCCAACTACTAAGCTATTGTGTTTAGACGTTCCAATATGGCCGCCATTCCCACAGCACACATAGGCCATTACTTCCTGCAGTGAGCCGTAATCTCGTGAGAGCTCTTGGCTACAGATCGCGTAAACCGGTTTAAATAGCAGCACCCTTTTACGAAAGCCATCAGCTGTACTCAAACTGATGCACTGTTGCTGCCGAGGTCGTGAACTTTGCTGCTCCGTTCCTCTCTTACAAGTAAGTGCGTGTTTCCTCTGCTCTAACCGCAGAGTCCCTTCTCTTCCTAATCAAATCATTCGTGTTTAGTAAACACTCTGTTACGGGTAAAATGATGCCACCAGTAAGTGTGTGTTCCCTCTGCTGTAGCCGCAGTGTCCCTTCTGTTCCTTATCAAATTACTCGTGTTTAGTAAACACTCTGTTACGGGTAAAATGATGCCACCAGTAACACCCAACTCAACTATCAGACTTTTTTAAATGCATTTTGCATGCGCCCTGTCACTATAAGTGTGTAGGATATCTCATTCCTCCTTAGTGCAGTTGTAATCTGGTTTGCGATTAAGTGCACTTTTGCATGCGCCTTGTCACTATTAGTTGGTAGGATATTGTATTCCTCCTTAGCGCTGCAAACATCGGGTCTGTGATCAAGCTCTGTCTATTACACAGATCGCTCCAATTGCAAGATTATTTCTCTAACAACTACCCAGTACCATTATAACTTCTGGTCCGCTCATTCCTCACCGCTCTTTAGCATAATTTCTGGGCCATAACGATGTTAGCTGTGTTCTGTTAAGACAAGCCCAATTATCTATTTTTAACAATTAGGAATAGAAAGCTTCTCAGGCTATAATAAGATCGATCTTTTCTAAACACACAGGTCGTGACTCTTCTCCAGCTGCCACTGAAGCCAACTTTGATACCTGCTTGATTCTGCTGTGTATCAGATTTCTAAGCACAAGGTAACACTCTCCACAAAATTGGTTCACTGCTCTAGATCAAATAATTAACTCACAATATAGTGAACCTGCCATCCTTGTTTTACAGCAATGCTGTTGCCTTAAACTTCTGACCTGATAATTGGCAGAGTTTCCCTACTGCTTCGATTAACTTCACCAAGCATCACTGACCATCCTTGGAGGTGTATGTTATTTTACCTCAATCTATGTGAGTTTTATTCACAACCAACTTTATTGAAAAGCTTGTGATCCGTCATGAAATGTTGACTTAACTTGAGATTAAGTCGCCACACCGACTTAATATGTTTTTTAAATGTGTTTTTGTATCTCATTATTAAATTGTTATAAAAGTGTTTTTCACCTTATTCTATAGGAATAGACATGCATTTAATTTATATGTCTTAACACAACCAGGTTGTACGCTATGTTATTCTGTTACAGTTTTCTCTAGGGTCATCAATTACAATGCCTAAAGTCTTTATCCTGATGATGGTCTTATGAAACGACTTTCCAAAAGACCGAAACGTCGACTACCAAGTCTAATCCTGCTTACTACTTATCAGTTATCATTGATTTTCTTGTTTTGATTTGAAATCATTGTGTTACTATTCACCAGCAGCATAGACTTATTTTGTGATGTCAGATTGGAGCATATAAGATTCTCGTTCTATGTCTCAAATGCATCTCTTTGTACCCTATTTTTAACATTGACTGAATTTATCTTTTCTAAAGAAAATAATAATCTTTTGAATCAACAACCTGGTTATTGTATTTTTTCATTACATTGTGTTAGTGTGGTAACATCATTGATCTGTATTAGAGAAATCACATCCAGCCTCTAACTAACGGTAGTGTGGGTACCCCATTTAACCGGAGTCCCCTATTTTCTGACACTGAGAATTTCAAACAAAATCCCTTGCTGGCCCATTTTTCAAACATACTATCTGCCCAAGCCCGCAAGGGTATATTGGGTTGCTCACCCTTTCTAAAACACTTTATGATTAAATAGCATAGTGACAGGCTAGTGGCTCTTTTAGAATAGTTGCCCCTCTCATCTAGTCAAACTAGTTGCTTAGTAGTTGCTGGGTCCAACCTCATGTTTGGGCATTGAAATTCAACTGGGATGATTCCCCTATGATGGGTTTTGACCCTGAGCGTGGCGTTTGATGAATTCTCAAGGACTTGTGCTGCACGAATCCGCAGCTACAACATTTACTCTGTAGGGTTGTAATCTGATTGATTAAAGAATAAACTTTTGTAATGGTCCAACTTATGATGAAGTGCTTGGTAGTCTGTAATGCTTGCAAGCACTTGGTGAGTAGCATTGGCTTCATTGTTGATTTGATAAGTTTGCTTTTTATGAGAGGGTCCCATAGGTTCTAAGGAGGGCTGGCCAGTGTCTCCATTGGTGGATAGGGGAGCAAATCTGTTGTAGTACGGTACATTTGAAATGATGGTAACTTTGGGGGATAATGGTTGTTGTGGAGTGACCAATTTATTTATTTATTTATTTTTGCATTTTTCATATAGCGCGGACTTTACCCGAAGGTGTCATAGTGCTTCACAATAGGAACAGTAATGATACATGAGGAGAAAATTACAAGTGAACAAATTACAAAAGAAAACGTTAAGTTACATGAGACAAAAGTGACAATTGTGAGCAAACAAAATACAAGAGGTAGCAAACGGTACATCTCCACCCCCCACACCCCCCTGCACCTCAACCGCCCAAACCAACCCCCAATAGCTCCTTGCCTGACCCCCAACGTCCTGCGATGAGTTACTACGAGGAGGCTCACTAAGCTGGACTGGATCTAGTTCAACGGTCTCAGAGGATTCTGGTGCAATGTCAGTAACAGTAGCAGTTTTACACAAGTCTTTAATATTTACGTCAGGAATAATTTGTGGACTCTTGACGTCCTTCACCTTTGTTTGGTTTTCTTAAGGGATAGGATCTTTAGCGTTCAGCATGGACTTTACCTCCTAAATTATATTATCAACATCATCTGGCCTACAGGCACTATTGTTGCCTGGGGAAGGCCCCGATCTGCCCCAGAAGCTTTCTTGGTTGTACAGTCCTGTATGAAAAGGACTTACTTGATCAAGCCGGCAGTATTCATTAAATTGCGGAAGAATGAGAGTGGGCCCAGCCTCTTCTACATATTTGCGTGGCGGGCCCTGGCAGGGATTTGGCGGCCTCCGGCTCTGTTCCACTTCCTAACACCCTGACCGCCCCCTCCTGAGCTCCACGGGGCTCTGCCCCACCCGGACCTCCTCTTCCGGGCCCCCTACCTATGCTCCCTGCCCAGGGCCGCCATGAGCCTAGCCCCGCCCCTGGCCATAGTCTCATCCCAGTATGGTGCAGGGAAGTCTGGTAGCATAACTATGGACCGGCAGATGCTTCCTGCGCTGTGGGAATGGTGAGGCGCCTAAGAGTACGATGTCCTCCCTCTGGCCCCGCCCTGCCGCCCTGCTGCTCAGCCAACTGGGAGACCTAGTCCCACCCCCGTCCGGTGCAGGGAACTCAGGTAGGCAAACTACGGGCCGGCAGACCACTAGATTCAGAGTAGGAATAGCTTATACAGCTCTAAAATAGTTTGAAGGGATTTCTTCATTTACTTGCGATTTTAATTTTATAGGTGAAAATACCATCCTTTGCAGATTTTCCCACTATTTATATAAGCCTAGACATAAAAAATACTGGCCAAGCTCCTAAAATACCAGCTATTTAGTAGCCCTATGACCAATTCAAATTGAGGAATATTTTATTTAAAAAAAAATTCAAAGTAGCACGCTAAAAACACGTTGTAAGTAGCATTTGTGTGTGACACATTAAGACCATTTTGAAGCACTTAGGAACATGTGAGATCTTGAAAATCTTTAAAAGTAAAATTTTAAAGCAAGATTACCGTATTATAAAACATTTCACTAAAAAGTCAGCTTCTGAAAGCATATAAGTTGTCAGTGCTCCGATGCGCATCCAGCTTCATGTAGTGTGGACTGAGGTTTTGGTCTGCCACCTCAGAGGAGATCTTGCGATGGGAAGTTTTTCGTACCCCTGTGAGGCTCACATCTAACCTCAACAACAGTGAAAATCCAATGGAAAACCTCAAAGCCAGTTCACCTAGAGTTTAAAAACTCTATGATGTCTCAGAATATTGCTGCCACACTTTGTGGTAGAATAGTATGGATCAGCAGTTGTTTGGGGGACAGCGGGGCCAATGAATTGAAGGCCCTGTACAGTCTATTAAAGACAAAACGTTATGCTAGTGAGAAGACTACAGTTGGTATCCCAGACCTGCCCACTTCACTTGTTTGTGTGCCCGGACTGTTGTGAGAAAAGCAGGGTGGACAGTTGGGGTCCAAAAGCAATTTAATTGTTCTGGGCCAATTGGCCTTTTCACCACAACACCATGAAGTGACTTGATTTTTGCACAGCTTGGGCTTTACATGAGCTGGTATTCTGCATGAGCCCCCTGGTCTCCTTCGGGGGCAGAGCATTCTCCACTATCATCCCACTGATCTGGAACAAACTACCTGATAATACCCGAAAGGAACATTCCTTGTTTCCTTTCAGGAAACAACTAAAGACCGTCCTTTTTAAGGAAGCATGGGGCACACAGTAAAGTACCGTCTCCTCGCCACCTATCCAAAGCAGGTCCCCTCTCTGTCAGCGCTTAGAGACCGTTGGTGATAACGCGCTATATAAATATAAATTACAAGTACAATTACAATTAGGTGGAGTGGTATTGAGTGACCGCCTTTGCTCACAGCTTGGAGGCACATAGACAGGGTCTCTTCATAAAGCCTCACCTAGCTGGAGTGACTACCCTGCAGTATTGGATTTCAAGGGGCCTTGATAGGCCATTAAGAAAGACAGAGCAAAAAAGAATAGCAATCAAAATAACTGTTTGGATAAGGGAAGGCACAGTAGTGCAAGGGAATGATTTGAGAAACATCAAGTAGCATGTACCAAATCTTACATGCCTTACGGGATCAACACCACTTGACAAAAACATTGAAAGAATTGACTTACATTGATGGGTCCCCATCTGCAATGGAGGACAGGAAAAATAAGTCTAAAGAGCAGCAGCTGGCCTTTCTGCATTGATGTCCACCCTCTAAACATCAGTGAAAGATTTAGAGACTGAAGGGATGACTGACTGCAAACTCACAGATGCTGTCATAATTTCCATGCATCATGAGGCTCAGTTTGAATAGGCGGTGCACCAACTGAGGGTGACCAATATCTAATTCAACCAAAAAGTAATAAGTGAGCAATATGTGGGTGGCAGTGACCGTGAGGGCGTATCTGTGAGTTTCCAAGTAGTGAAAGAGTTGAAAAGACACAGATCGCATATAAAATTCTAAGTAAAAATCCAATGTTGAAAACCGTGTATGCAATAACAATGAGGCATTGGTTAATATCACAGCAGTTAACCTGCTCACAAGGATAAAGCTAACATTGTAGTTCTGCCATCTTGATGAAAATGCATAGCTGTGGGGTGCAGCACCACCAAATCAATAAAGGGTATTGTTTAAAACGACTGCACCTGTGGTGTGGTGGTGAAAATATTTGTAGAGGTGTCAAGGTCTCGGATACTTTGTAACTTCAGCATGGTGTGAAAGAAAACAGACACTCTAGAAAACGTATGAGGGTCTAATACAAAATATCCTACAGTGCAATTTAACGGTACACAGTCAGAATATCGAGTTGTAAATTTCGACCTACCATAATATCATGTTTGAAATTTCGAAGGTGCAGAATATCGATGTCAAGAATATCGTTGGACAGAATATCGACCCTAAGGTAAGTAATATCGAAATTCTTTATATCGATGTAAGTAATATCGAAGTTAGTAATATCGATAGCATATATATCGATGACACTAATATCGATATATGTATAATTTTTTTGTTTTTTATTATGTATGTGTTATATGTTTTTCTTAAGTATTTAAAATAATTAATATTATATGTGTATTAATTATATATATTAATACATTTATTTATAAGCACATTATATGTTTTAGTTGGAGCGGGTTGTGGGTTTATAGGGGAATAGGGTGGGAAGTAATTTAATTATGTTAAATTGATTATTAATTAGTAGGATTTATTACTAAATTGTAATTAATTGGTAATTAATTTTAATTAATTGGAAATTAATTTTAAATAATTGATTAATTGATAAATATGTTCTGTAGCGGGTTATGGGTTTATAGGGAAATAGGGTGGGAAGTAATATAATTAGGTTAGATTAATTAATAATTAGTAGTTAATATAAATTCATTTTAAATAATTGGTAATTACATTTAATTAATTGGTAAATCATTTTAATTAATTGATTAATTGATAAATATGTTCTATAGCCGGTTGTGGGTTTATAGGGGAATAGGGTGGGAAGTAATTTAAATATGTTAAAATAAAAATTAATTAGTAGTTATAATTAAATAATTTTAAATAATTGGTAAATAAAGTTAATTAATTGGTATTTCATTTTAATTAATTGATTATTGATATATATGTTATGTAGCGGGTTGTGGGTTTATAGGGGAATAGGGTGGGAAGTTATTTAATTATGTTTAATTAATTATTAATTAGTAGAAATTATAAATACATTTTAATTAATTGGTAAATCATTTTAATTAATTGATTAATTGATAAATATGTTCTATAGCCGGTTGTGGGTTTATAGGGGAATAGGGTGGGAAGTAATTTAAATATGTTAAAATAAAAATTAATTAGTAGTTATAATTAAATAATTTTAAATAATTGGTAAATAAAGTTAATTAATTGGTATTTCATTTTAATTAATTGATTATTGATATATATGTTATGTAGCGGGTTGTGGGTTTATAGGGGAATAGGGTGGGAAGTTATTTAATTATGTTTAATTAATTATTAATTAGTAGAAATTATAAATACATTTTAATTAATTGGTAAATAATTTTAAGTAATTGGTAATACATTTTAATTGATTGGTAAATATTTTTCATTAATTAATAAATAGATAAATGTGTTCTGTTGCGGGTAGTGGGTTTATAGGGGAATATGGTGGGAAGTAATTTAAATGTAATTAAGTAATAATGTTTTTAAAATAATTGTTTTGTTAATAATATAATTGTTAATTACTTAATAATTGGTAAATAAATATTATAAAATTGTATTTTTTATTATTTCTTTAGGGTTAAATATATTTAGTTAATCATGTTTTTTATTATTATGTATAGGTATTGTATATGGTTTATATATATTTAATTGTTTATATTATTTTTATTAAAAAAGTTATTATTTATAAGTATGTTATTTTAACCCCTACGCTATCCAACACTTTCCCTACTGTTGCACTCTCTGGAGTTGGAATAGTAATTGTTACTCCTACGCTATCCAAAGCTTTCCCTACTGTTGCACTCTCTGGAGTGGGAATAGTAATTTGTACCCCTACGCTATCCAACACTTTCCCTACTGTTGCACTCTATGGAGTTGGAATAGTAATTGTTACCCCTATGCTATCCAACGCTTTCCCTACTGTTGCACTCTCTGGAGTGGGAATAGTAATTTTTACTCCTACGCTATCCAACGCTTTCCCTACTGTTGCACTCTCTGGAGTGGGAATAGTAATTGTTACCCCTATGCTATCCAAAGCTTTCCCTACTGTTGCACTCTCTGGAGTGGGAATAGTAATTTGTATCCCTACGCTATCCAACGCTTTCCCTACTGTTGCACTCTCTGGAGTGGGAATAGTAATTTTTACTCCTACGCTATCCAACGCTTTCCCTACTGTTGCACTCTGTGGAGTGGGAATAGTAATTTATACTCCTACGCTATCCAACGCTTTCCCTACTGTTGCACTCTCTGGAGTGGGAATAGTAATTTGTATCCCTACGCTATCCAACGCTTTCCCTACTGTTGCACTCTCTGGAGTGGGAATAGTAATTTGTACTCCTACGCTATCCAACGCTTTCCCTACTGTTGCACTCTGTGGAGTGGGAATAGTAATTTATACTCCTACGCTATCCAACGCTTTCCCTACTGTTGCACTCTCTGGAGTGGGAATTGTCATTTTTACCCCTACGCTATCCAAAGCTTTCCCTACTGTTGCACTCTCTGGAGTGGGAATAGTAATTTTTACCCCTATGCTATCCAACGCTTTCCCTACTATTGCACTCTCTGGAGTGGGAATAGTAATTTTTACTCCTACGCTATCCAACACTTTCCCTACTGATGCACTCTCTGGAGTGGGAATAGTAATTTTTACTCCTACGCTATCCAACGCTTTCCCTACTGTTGCATTCTCTGGAGTGGGAATAGTAATTTTTACCCCTACGCTATCCAACGCTTTCCCTACTGTTGCACTCTCTGGAGTGGGAATAGTATTTTTTACCCCTACGCTAGCCAACGTTTCCCTACTGTTGCACTCTCTGGAGTGGGAATAGTCATTTTTACCCCTATGCTATCCAACGCTTTCCCTACTGTTGCACTCTCTGGAGTGGGAATAGTAATTTTTACTCATACGCTATCCAACGCTTTCCCTACTGTTGCACTCTCTGGAGTGGGAATAGTAATTTTTACCCCTACGCTATCCAAAGCTTTCCCTACTGTTGCACTCTCTGGAGTGGGAATAGTAATTTTTACCCCTACGCTATCCAACGCTTTCCCTACTGTTGCACTCTCTGGAGTGGGAATAGTAATTTTTACCCCTACGCTAGCCAACGTTTCCCTACTGTTGCACTCTCTGGAGTGGGAATAGTCATTTTTACCCCTATGCTATCCAACGCTTTCCCTACTGTTGCACTCTCTGGAGTGGGAATAGTAATTTTTACTCATACGCTATCCAACGCTTTCCCTACTGTTGCACTCTCTGGAGTGGGAATAGTAATTTTTACCCCTACGCTATCCAAAGCTTTCCCTACTGTTGCACTCTCTGGAGTGGGAATAGTAATTTTTACCCCTACGCTATCCAACGCTTTCCCTACTGTTGCACTCTCTGGAGTGGGAATAGTAATTTTTAGCCTTACGCTATCCAACGTTTTATATAATTAATTGTAAAAATATTAAAAGTATATTTCATTTTTTATGTTTTTTACATTTTATTTATGTTATTGTTTTATGTTTGCAAATGTATTTGTAATTTAGAATATGTTTTATTAATTTATAAATTAGTAAAATAATTATTACAACTTATTGTTCAGTACATATATTTTATATATACACTGTATATATTTAATTAATGTATTATTATTATTATATATGTATTATTTATTAATTTTAAACATTATTAGATACTTTTAACTATGTAGAATTTATTTATTAGTGTTATTAAATTTATTTTACATTTATATGTAAAAAAAACGATATTTTTAACATCGATATTTTTAATATCTATATTATTTTTTCGATATTTTTGTACTTACCATGTTGTAGATAGGATGTCGATATTCTTGCCCTCGATATTTTTGACTCGATATTCCTGTAGGTCGATATTATGGAGGTCGAAATTTTGTCAGTGATTCCAATTTAACATCTCAACAGACCAGCTCTTTGCTGTCTATATCGCAAAGGCTGATTATGTTGTGTCAACTTCAGAACAAGGCTACTCTTACTTGAACAGTCAGGCTAAATGTGCAGTATACATCATGGGATAACAAGGTTGCAATGCATTGAAAATATGTGTAAATATGCAACAATGCTAAGGCTCAGGTAGGGCTTTAATCACATATACAAATCATTTCATGAATGTTATTACAAACACAAGGGTCTACATAAAATGGCATTCTCAGTGGTGAGGCATAACAACTCGTGCATTGGCAGATGCAGTGTGCTTTAACTCCCCATATACGAGGAGAGGGCATGTCACCACAAACATCTAAAGATATCAGGCTGTTGGGACCGATATCAGGCAAACAAAGGAGAGGACTGGAGTTTCCTTGCCTGTTCTATAGCACATGTGCTAGAACCAAGATGTGTTTACGGTTGTATTAAATGTTTTGGACATTGTTATGGGAAGGAGGTGAGGGTCATACAACACTTGTATCAAATTGTACTGAAAAAGTTATGTGCTCTAATGATGTAGTGTCAATGAGTTACTTTTAACCATTTGATCCTTGATAAACGAATAAAACCTTATATAGAGAATTATAGAAAATATTACATAACAACTCAACCACATTATATTGTGTGTGCACAAATTAATCGATTGGTACCGTAAAGGGATAGTCAAAGTTGTAAACTTCCAAAGTACACAAATTCATGAATTAAAGAAACATAGATGCAGATAAACTTTGTAAGAATGCAATATTTTGTTTCAAATCAGAGCAGTTTGAGCTGCCCTTTTCAACAGCTGGAAAAATGTCCCAATGCTACAGATGGCTTCACAGGACAGCATTTGTACTGACACAGATTGGCAGACTTTCCCCGTGCCCAGCTTAGAGCCTCCTCCCCCGACAGAGTGTAAGCTCCTTCCTCTCCTTACTATTCCCACCAAGAATTTGAGATTGTGGCCTTCCAGCCTGGCCCTGACATACAGCCCATTGGCACAGCCTTGTTGTGCACCCCCAACATCAATACAAGATCAAGCATTCTTGGACCCTCTTGCACCTTCCTCCATGGCTCCCCTAGCTCCTCTAACCTTGTTACTGTAATAGGGCTGTTGGTTCCAACTATCACCTGTTTCAGGATGTCCCACCCATAGGACTTGCCGAAGCTAATAAAAAAAACTATTATTACACAATGCATACACCTTGTTTAACAAGTAACTTTAGTAAACTTCTTAGTACCAACGAAGAAAAAAAAGAGAGACCAAATATCAACGGAATATGTTTCTGGACATAGATTCTCACAGCCAACCCCAGCCAATTCCACCATAAGTAGATGGGTCATATAGTTAAGACATTGGATGTTATTAAGTTTAGCCTCCAATGTGTTATGGTCTGACTTTGCAGTAAGGGAGTTGGGTCATCTGATTCCCAAACATGATGATGATAATATGACTATTTCTGATCATAGTTGGGGCACTATTGAATAATACATATGTAGACACTATAAATGGTTCAAACACACAGGTGTAGACAGAGCAGGTTGCAGTAAAAAACACACAAACATTTGTTTTGAGAATTACTACTGCACCGGTTGACAAATCTTCATGAGATTTTCCCCAAAAACGTTCATCCTCCTCTATTGGCCTACAAGCTGGTTTTCAAATCCAATTAAAGTATCCACATAAATACTAAAACAGCGCCAGCACACTGCCAGCACAATGGGAACATCGGCGTAAACCCACCAGCCTGACGGCGATGGAGTGCTGTTAGCCAGCAGAGAAGACCGCCGCTGCGGTTTTCTGTCTATTGTTGCAACATCTAAATACGCGGGTTGACTGCCGTCAACTCAACAGACTACTTGGAACAACGGCTGGACGATGGTAGTCCTAACAAGATCTAAATCAGGCCCTTTAGTTGAAAGTCCACCAAAAAAAAAGAAAAAAAAATACTGAAAAAAACACTTAAAAAGAAATAGTAGCTGTGAGAATGGCCTTTGTGTCTTCTCCATAGATTTAGCAATACAACAGGATACATCCTTTTGGAAGATCCTATTGCTGTCTGCTGTATGATGGGCTCCAACTTTTCAGAAAATACCAGGCATATTGAAACGGATATTATTCCTGTATATAGGTCCCATTCTATGGTCCAGAAGTAATCAGAAATTACTTTGTAGACATGTTTACATGATTTCTACACTTTGGACGAAACTTGGTGAATCATCACCCCTTTTGTCTTTAAATAGTGGTTGAATATACAGAATCTCTGTAGTGAGTACAACTGCATCAGCTTTACAAAGGTTTATTTCAACAGCAAAAGCACCTCCAGTAATTACGCTTAAGTCATTCTCTTCACAATGTCTATCAATACAGAAGGTTGTTCATATGCTGAAATGCTTTCGACCGAAAGTAGTAATTGATGCCATTTCAATCCATGGATACCTATTCAGGTGATGTCCACCTTAGGCACTTTACTATCCTTGTCACCTCAACAAGGTCTGGTATCTCATGCACAGTGAACAAGGGAGTGACCAACCATCCAGGTACCAAGCAAGTCCTAGCATTCTTCCTGAGCCTCAGATAATGAGCTGCAGACTGGGAAGTCTTTGTCACGAAGCAGTAAAGTGAATTGAAAACAATCTGTTTGGTTTACATTTTATTGTAATGTGATCAGTTACTTTTTTAATAAAACAACAGAATTGTAGGTTATAAATTAAGGTACAGTAAGAGGTAATCAATAGAATGTGGGTCTCGCTTGAAAAAACAACACAACTGTTTCACATTTACATTCAATCCATTTATATTTATCAATTGATGTTATATGCTTCATTAATTTATTGTCTACATTGACTTTTATTATTTATTAATTTGCTTATTTGACTACTTACGTATCTTATATTTATATATTCCATATTTATCCGTTTTATCCAACAGCAAAATGGTATTCCTCCATTAATGTCTTTCATTCTTATAATATTTATTAACAAATGTATCATTGCATTGTTCTTAACTTGTATTATATTATAAAACTCAATAAAAAATTTTAACACAAAAAAAACAACACAACTTCCCCTTTTAACCTTTACAGCATAGTGCAATTGGTGGGTCTCCAACCTTTTGTATAATAAGAGCTGTTTGTGTTCAGTAAAAATCATTGTGAGCTACTAATATTAGTGTTGCAATTGTCTCCCCATCAGACAAGATTACATTAGTAACTACCATATGTAAAATTACTATCAGTGATAACCTCAGTGCATCAGACACGGTTGCCAGCAGTAATGAAAACATTCTTTGTCAATTTGGAATGCCACTACATGAACAATTCAAAGCAGCCACAAGGGCAATTCCTCTGGCACTAAAGTAATAATAATAGTAATAAGCCTCCTCACATGATTAATCACTCAAAAATCAGCTTTACTTATATTTTGGAAATTCATCAATTTTTCTACAAACACAAATTTTTGTCATGAACGCACAATGTTGTCATGTATACATTAATTCAACCAAGGGAAAGGTTCCTATTTATAGGCTGGCATGCACACAGGAGAGCTATGTACAGGCAGCTGGAGAGCGACAAGTAGATCACAAGCTACTCGTTGGAGAAGCCTGGTGCATTGTATAGTATGTGAAACAATTGGTTAAAACCAAGAAGGTGCAAACAAGATTTTCCAATGAATATTAAGTGGTATTCTGCTGTAGAACAGGCTTCGGCTGGGGAACTTTTGACCTGACTAGAAGTTAAAAACATGCTCTCATGAGATCCCATTAGAAGCAGCTGTATAGTAGAAAGCGGCCTTTGGCTGTTAGGTAATGATATTAAGGTTATACAAAGTCCAAATGGTGCTTTAGCTTACAGCAGTAATTTGAAAAAAGCCTACCTCTAATTTGATATTACAGCCTGACTCAGAAGATTCATATGACAGTAGCATTCCATAATCAGTTGAGTTCAGGTTCAGCTGAAATCGAGCAGGGGGTGGGGATATCTGTGGATGTATGTGCTTACCAAGGTTTTCTTTCCAATACTTCTAAGACTTTTTCCCAAGGTTAAGGGAATGTGCAGTCTTAGTACCACTTAGTTAGTTTCCTCCAGTACCGTGAGCTATTCATGATATATTCTCATGAACAGAGGTGTTGACATCTTAGTTGAATGAAGTAATACATGAGGGTGAAAAAACTGAAGTCAAAGGGAGCCATGTATATACATAGCAAAATGAGTAATGTGTGATTCTTTAAAACTGTAGTTGATATGCGCATGCTCCCCTAGGCGTAGACGCATATGGGAGCAGTCCCGCGTTGATAGGACAAGGGGATGCATTTACTCAGGTCTGTATCATTAACCATCATATTGAAGATGTAGTTCAGCAAGGTTACCTCTTTGGAAGGAGCATTGGGGATTTGGGGGGGGGGGTTCTATGGGATGTTTTCTGAGTTATGATTGATTCTGATTATGCTTTGACGACGCTGCCAGCTCCAGGGGTGTAGGTAGACAGCCGTGTACTCTGCTTATTGGCTTCTGCTATAAACAATAAGCAGAATTGGTCCATACACTTTAGTTGTGGGAAATACTGCAGCAGATACATTTATCATGGAACTACAAATTCTAAAAAGAATATTGAGAACAATTCAACAAGGGTAAAGGGAACTGGCTCATGCTGTTTTGAGGCTAACAGCTTGATTTAGAGTTTGACAGCGGAATTATCTCTCACAAATGTGACCAATATCCCATCCACTTTATTACAAGTGCCATAGGATATGATTCTCTTGAAATAAAGCCATCATGTTTGTGATGGAGTCACCACTCCGTCAAAGTCTAAGTGTGGCTCTACATATTATGTTGATGTGATTTTCTTAACTGAAATACTTTCAAATCCTTGTAGCTTGTGTTTTGACTGTAGTCATAGACACTTCAAGGAAACAAATATGCAAAGATTAATATATTTTACTGGTCCTTTCTAGCATGTAACCAGAAATAAAGTTTATGGGAGAGTGCCAGCTATATATCTCCACGGATTTGACAATCTAAAGTGATGTACAAAGATTGGATTAAGAGGATGATTATTCGACTAGTAGGAAGTCAGAGGGAAGTCAAAAGTTGTAAAGTGAAATGCTTTAGTGGGTAATTACCTAAAGTAGAAAGCTACAAAGAACAGCAGCAGGCACATTAACCATGGCATTATAAGCTCCACACACAGTTAGACACCAGTTAGGCAAATACTCACACATTTTTGTCGAATTTCCATGAATGTTGGTGCATTGAAATCAGACAGTAATCTCTTCTACAGGCTCGGAAGACCCCAGAGACAGAACTATTGAAGGAAAATGTTAACAATGTGATTAACAAGTCGAAAGTCAGAGGAAATTGAGTACTAATGTGTGGAGGCCTAATCCTGTGGTCAGACAGTTTCCAAAACTGCCAATTGAGCAAACCTCCACCACCAAGATAAATTACCCAACACTAAAAGTCCACACATAATGGCATTCAACCATCAAATAACCTGTAGATTTGGTCACATTTCCATGAAAGTACATTGCATGTTCTATATAGAGGACGGACAGTTCCAAAGATTAGACTGAATACTCCAGACAGGCAAATGTTGGAAAAATGTGTTAGCAGTAAGATTATGGAGCAAGTGGCAAGCCAAAGGGAAATGAGCGATGGCGTTCTGCTGTCTAATCATATGGGTAGATGGATTTCTGGAAACAGAGCAAGCTGGACTGCAGGCACTTTGTCAGACAATAGTTAGGCAAATAGTGGGTAATTTTATTGTTGCAGTGTAATATACAGAAGAGGGTCAGATCTGAGTAAACCCAGAGAGTAAACTGATGAAGGATAGAATTAACATGTGATTATGCACACACTCCAGGATTTTATGGTTCACTAAAAACTCACAAAAGTAGCACTGTTGTAAAAAGACCGCACTTCAGTCTAGGCCAGAAATAGATCCTAATATGTCAGGTCTCGAAGGAAATATGGCGGGTGATAAGGAATCCGGGGGAGTGGGGGGGGGGGGGGGGGAGGTCAACCCACCGGGGTGTAGCTACATTAGTAGCAATATACCAGGTCATTGTGGCTCATTGCGAGGATACCCGGGCAGACAGCCGCAGGGCCCAAACTGCTAACAGGAAGTTATAGGGGGTGGGTCATAGAATGCTCTCAGAGAGTGGCAGAAGAAAAGAACAGAGTGTTCAATATGGAGGCTGAGGTGGCAATTCATAAGGAAAAGACTGAGGCGCTTGAGTCGTAATGACTGATACCTAGTGGAAGTTAGAATTATTTGAGAACAGGTTCAGACGTAATAACCTCAGGGTGTTCAGGTGTTGCAGAAAGAGCTGAGGGCTTAGATCTCCAAAAATACATAAATGGGCTGTTCAAAGGTGCCTTCCTGTACCTGACCAACTGGAATTGGGACTTGGAGGTCCAAAGAGCCAATAGAGTTCTGTTTACACAGCATCCTCCACATTTGCAGGACTTCTCTAGGTTTGTGACATGACCCAATACTTAATGGGTTCCGCTGCACATGTGACCCACTGTATACAGATCATGCTGTGTGTTTATGTCAGTCTGCCAAAGAGTGAATGCTTCCAAGTTCCCTCACACTTTTCCCAATGCCCTTGAGCTCACAAAGCAGTGAATTCTCCCAAGTTCTCTCTGCACCCTTCCTATGCCTTGAGGTTGTGCACCATTTGTAGAAGGTATACATATAGCTTGAAATTGACGTTGTATAGCAATAATTGTATAGTAATAGTTATACAGTTTCCTCCCTCTCCAATATCAGTATATTGTATGTATTGATGATTTTAAAAGGATGTTGCTGTAAGGTAGAAAATGTCAGGGACTGGTGGTGGGAAATTTACCTGTCCCTTGCACAGATGTCCTTATTGCAAAATGTTATGTCTTTAGGTCCTCCAGAACAAGCTAAACACCAGCAGTAGTGAACGGGAATATATTGGTACAAGGATCACAACCAAAGGACATTTTAGTTGGCCAAACCTCGCAACTGACTCCTCTGCATTCTCCGCCTGGTCATTATATTCCATGATGACACATAAAAGAATCTTTTTCATGCACACCACCCTATCACAAGTGGAAACCATAACACAGTTGTTAAACTGAGACTGGCGGTCATTGGGGATCTGTCCCCTGGCTGAGGACAGCACAGTGCTACATGTGCAAATGTAACACAGGCAGTCCTCTGCATGTGTTTTACATCCGCAGAAAAATACTGTTCGGTATTGATGCACCTAAAGTAATGATGTCAGTGATGGCCCTGGACAACCACCAGATCCAAGGCACCCATTCCTCTGTTGGGCCCTAACTAGGAGTTGCATTGTTCTCAAAATTGTAAGACTCATACCATGTCTAAGAGAGTCTCAGTGCTCAATACAGTTACCTTCATCACTACCAGCAGTAGTAGCAAGGTGCAATTTTGAGATATGCAATCAGTTGCTCACATGAGTTCAACTGAAGCAGGTTTCCACTTCTTACCCTCTTCTGTTTAATCTCAGGCTGTCTCTTTGTTCTCCTCACTCATTAGTTGTTCATTTGTGTTTCTTTCTTCTTTTCATTGCTCATTGTTATTCTATTACTGTCCCTCTCTTTTTTAGTCCATATTTATATCTTACACCCCTTACATATGTTTCTCTTCCACTTCCTAAAACCAGTCTACTTTCCTTCCAGTTCTTTGTTCACATTTTACCCATTCCTCATTAAATCCCATTCCATTTCCCCTCACCAGCCCCTCATCAGAGCAGGCGCCTGAGCCTAACCCTTATTGCAAGTTTTGACCTTTTTGTCAGTACATGGAGGGTGGCAACTGAGTGAGTACATAGGGGACATATCAACAAACAGAGACCATATGGACCCTCCAGCTTCCCCCAGTGACTCGATAGAGATTGACACTATTCTGTGACCGGGCAAGGTGTAGAAATCTCCAGTATGCCATCCTCTTTTGGGATGACAGGCCCAGAAAAACAGTGTTATTGGAACAATTTTTTAGAATGGGTGTTTTGCCATAAATATTACATCATCCAAGTCATAAGGATTGTGAAAAATCCGAGCATCACACAAAGACAATTGTTGCAGATGAGCCATGCACATTCAGCAGGAGAGTGGTATGGGTAAGTGGTAAGTAGCTTGTGTGCCTTTTGTAAAACACCATCACAAGTATAATATGGTAGTTCGCTGTAATTTACAGAACCAACATTTTCCATTGAAATGGTTACTACATTTGTACAGACATGCAGTTTTACTGATAAAACCATATAGATAGTAAATGACAATGTGTGGAAATCGGGTTCCAGTAATTAACCATCATTTGCACATCATTAAGTAAAGTGTCTTGATTTTCTTTGATCCTATTAAAAATGTTTGTTTCCAAAACATGTCAGAATTAGAAAAAAGAGTGTTTAATTTGTGCTTTCTTAACTGCTGATATATTTTTAAATATGTGTACAGTCCATTTAAAGATATTTTGTATACTCCATTTACTGGCATTTAATTTTTGTTTTGTTAACCCGTTCCGTGCTCGTGACGGAACCGCTCCATCACGAGCCTCGGGTGGGCTGTGCTGGTGACGGAGCGGTTCCGTCATGGCCCGCTCGCCGCGCCTGTGCGGCGCTGATTTCGCGCCTGCGCAGCACGTTCAATTGAGCACAAGCACAGCCCACCCAAGGCTCGTGACGGAGCGGTTCCGTCACGAGTACGGGAGCGCCGCGCAGCCCCCCCTCCCCCCTAGAGCTGCGGCGGAATAGCCGCCGCAGCTAAGGGGTTAAAGAAAAAAACATTCTATAATTTTCCTTTCACTCCCCCTGTACTCAGCAATTGGTACATATTTTACTTTACAAAGTCCGCTCACTTTGTAGTCAGTGAATGAAAAGTAAACACCAATCTTCATGTTAAACGAATAAGCATCAAATATCAGAAGACAAAGCCTGACATCTGACCTCTGTCTTTGAACCCACAGCAAACTGACAAGAAAAAGACAAAATTAGGCATCTTTAATGCCAATTTACGTTATGAACTACACCAGGGTTATTTCTGGGTGCACCCAAGCACACTACTTCTAGCACCTATGCAGGGAAGACTAATGCCTAATTTACAGATGCTGCTAACATAGGGCCTGATTTAGAGTTTGGTAGGCAGATTACTTCATCACAAACTCATGTTTCTGCAGAGTAACCAGTTCTCCAAACTCTAAATCAGGCACATAATCCTCCAATGGCAAAGCATGGGATAGTAAATCCTCTGACCGAGTTTCTTGCAGTGGAAATGCAATGACTTCTCAGTTGGATATTGATATTGTGTGACGGGGTGAAGCGGTCACTCTCGGATGAGAGCCTGAACATGAGCCTTTCATCTCTCTCTATGCAGCAAGGCGGGCATGGAGCAACGAAGTCCCAACGGTGTACAGAGACACCGAAGAATCTGAGCACTGTTTCTTTAACTGGGCTGACTTCGACCCAGGTCACACCCCCGCTGATGACGTGGCTTCCGTGGGGGACGGAAAAGACGCGAGGAAAGAGGAACCGGTGTGTTCTACACCGGCAGGCGACGGAGGAGTGAGAGCGAAGACGGCTAAGGAGACGGAAGAAGGTGAAGCACCCAACCGGGTTGACGAGACCGCAGTGAAGCCAGGAGGCCAACGACAAGGCGAATCCCCGAGCCACACTTCAAGGGAAGTGTGGCTTCACCAGGTACGGGCTCGTATCGCGGCGTGGGCGGGAAGGAGGGGGCCAGAGCCACCTTGATACACTCGCCTCACGTTAACTGCACTCCCCTTCCCTTGAGCACTTATCGTCACTCGAGAGACAGGTCATAGAGCACCGCGTGTATCCTCACTCCCTTTTCCCTGTACTGCATCGTCAGAGAATGAAGCGTTAATCGGGGTGTTTCCTTTTCTTTTCTGGGTATCCTGGCACCCGCAACACTGGAGTGGAGGAGAGGAGGACCTGACCGACGGAAGGTTCGCTGCTCCCCGGAGAAAAAAGAAGCTGAACTGGCCCTACCCTATTATAGGAGCACGATAAGAAAGAAAAGGGTGTTTAAGTCAATAAAACCCAGTCTCACCCCACTAAGTTTCTCTGAAAGGCCACAAGTGGTGGAGAATGCGGGCACATCGATAACCATCTGTGAACCAAAGATGGAAGACCTTCTGAACCACCTGGTAAAAGGACAAGAACAATTGGGATGGGTTGTGGAGCAACATCTTAATTCGGCCAAAGCAGACAGAGAAACCTTCCAGAACACTGTGTCAGCTCAAATAGAGGGGCTGCAGAAATTAATGGTTGACTCTACCGGTAACCCCCAGAATAGGGAGCCTCGACCTCCACACAATCCTACACCATCAGGGATATCCCTTCAAAAGTATGTGGCTGGAGAAGACCCTGATGCCTTTATGCTAAATTTTGAGCGAGTCGCCCTGGCATGTGGTTGGCCATTAGAGAAATGGCTTTTCTTTTTGGCACCCCTCTTAACAGGGGAGGCCCAGGCAGCATACCAAGTAGCCAATGCAACAGGGCAGGTACCCTATGCCACCATTAAAACTATCATCTTAGACCATTTGGGACATGATGCGAAGGCATACCGGGTCCGCTTTAGAAAAGAAAAAGGTTTGCCAGGGGAGAATGCTAAAACATTGTTCTTCCGGTTAAAGGCTGCCGCGGATAAATGGCTGACCCCTACGGTCAGTACAAAAGAAGAAATAATGGACAAAATATACTTAGAGCAATACTTGGAATCACTTTCTTATGCAACACAGAAATGGTTGCGACAGCATTCTAACCTGACCACTGCTCAAACGGTAGAGATGGCTTCCACCTTCACACAAGCACAGCCATGTTGATATTGTTGGATTGGCTTAATTTTCTTTGGGACTTATGGAGGAAGGCAGGTATTTTTGCCATAATTTCTATTTTTGCATTATTGAGATTTAGATGGTTATTCATCATCCATGTGTTTAAGGCCTGAAGGTAGTTATCACGTTTTAAGTTGTACAGGTCTTCAAGGTCATCCATTTTTACAATGATTTGGGGGTCATTTGATAGTTGTAATAGGTGTGGTTGAAAGATTTAATCAGGTTTGGTAAGGGAGTTAGGTAGATGTTAAACAATAGAGGGAATATGATGGGCCCATGAGCGATGCCGCATTATTGTGTGTGAAGAGCAGATATTGAAGGTGGTACCAACACGAGTTCACAGACATAGCTTCAGCTGCCATTAGCTGAACTCTCTTGTGATCTTTCATATATGTTATGTCAAACGTGAATGTGCTGTGTGAAAAGATTACACAACTGTGCAGTAAATTGAGTCATGTTGTTCTCAAGCCAGCAACTTTCATGGAATTTTCTGATACTTAAGTGGTTGTCACTACCTAATCATACCAGTGATTCAGAAGGAATCCCAATCAGGAAATTTTCAGATTCCAGATAATTTGTTAGGTGAATGTAACTGCTACTGAGGTCTGTAAATACCTTAACTATCAGTATTGTAAATCTGAAATAACACAATGTAGACTGCCATGCCACAAAGGGCTGCTATAGTGCGGTATAATTATTTGTAATGGTTTCAATCCAGATAACCCTGCCAGGGTTAACACACTGAGCAATTATCTCCTTGAACCAAATATTGTGGAAACCATAATCCAAGTTTATGAGGCTGAAATAATTTGTATTATATTTGATCTCTAGACATTTCCACACAACGTCGACAAACATTTTCTGATTTTTATATATTATAATCTCATATGTGTGTAGTATGAACCAACTTTCCAAAATGTATTGACTCCTTTGAAATTCTGCTTTGTGTTTATCTAATTGATGGTCATAGCAAATAAATTGCTGTTATGGGGTCCTTTGTAATGTATGTACTAAATGGTGACCATTTGGGGTACTGTTTTTATTGGGAGACGTTTGGGAACCCCAGGTGGTAGAACTTTAATGGATCTTTATAGATTCTGGAAATTTCTGTCACAGAAATATGAGGAAAATCTGTCATTTAGGCACAGTTTGGTCGCTGAAAGTCATTCTGAGTAAGAACATTTATTGGGATCCAAAAAAGCCATGCCACCCCAGACTACCCTAGGTGATTTTTTGGGGGGAACTGTCTGGATCTAGCAGGATTCCCTGGGTGCCAACTGAGCCATGACCTTATACCATAGCTACACACATGGCTAGAATAGGTAAATTTGCAAGGTAAAATCTTGATGATTTTTTTGTGTTGAAGGCCTTTCCTTTCATGAGTAATTGCACAGTCACACAAGTGGGGTTATTGTTACTAGACGAAGTGTATGACATCTGTGTGGTAGGGCATTTCTAGATCCACACAGATTTCATTAGTGTGATCTGCTTTCATTTTTGTTTTGCTGTGACATCAGCATGCACAGTGTACTACACTATAGAGCAAAACCCAAAAATTCGAACTTTGAACTTGAGGGACGCATATCCCTCACGTCCGGCCTTAATGTTGGAAAAGCAAATATATTTGGTATTTTTACCAGGAACATTTTCTTTTCGAGTACTGTTGACAACCCGTAGAAGTCCACTGCACTATGAAGTTGGGCAGTGAACATCAATGAGTTGTCCTGCCCACTAAAGCAGTTAAAACCCAATTATGGTCGGCTTCCACCAAACATTTTGCCTTACTCCTCCTTTTTTGTTGATCTCGTTTTTGTTGGGCTTAGGACTCTATGCACCCTACCACTGCTACTAGGCTAACGTGCTTGTGCTCACTCCCTAATACATGGTAACATTGGCTTACACACAATAGGCTCATTTAGTTTACTGATGAGTCCCTAGTAAAGTGGTCCTACTCGTAACTGGGTCTGTAAATTAAATATTAATAGTGGACCTGCAGCACTAACTGTACCACCCACTTAAATGACCTTCCAAAACATTTCTCAGGCCTGCTTTTGCAGCCTGAGTGTGCAGTTTTAAACTGCACAATAAACCTCTTGCTAGGCCTAAACTTTTCTTTTGTAATGTATAACCGTCTCCACTAAGGTAGGTCCTACACAGCCCATAGGGCAGGGTGCAGCGCATTTAAAATGTTGGGCAAGTACGTTTAACTTTTATATGTACTAGTAGTGAAAAACTCTTAAATTAATTTCTCACTACAGCAAGGGCTACCTGCCTCATATGATAACATTGGGTTACCTTATTTATTCATTTATTTTATTTGAATAGTTTTATAGAGTGTGAACATGACCCTCGTGGGTATCAGAGCACTTTACAAATGATAGAGAGTAGAGCCATATAGAACCAATAATGTCGTAAACTAGAACAGAACTGGATAAGGCAACACCCCAGAAGGTGGTATTGACCCCTCAATGTTAAGATAGATTGATCAGAAAAGGCAACAATTTAACAAGCAAGTAGTAGTAATAATGTCATAATCTAAAGCAGTACAGGCTGAGGCAACACCCCAGATGGCAGTTGTGACACATCAATGTTAAGACAGATAGATTAGAAAAGACAATAACATAAAAAGCGAGCAGTAATCTTAATGTCATAATCTAGAATAGTACAGGATCAGGCGACACCCCTGACAAGGGCGGTGTCACCTCAATGTTGAAACAGAGAAATAGAAAAAAAAGAACATAAGTGTAGTTGATGAGTCATAATATGCTTGCAGAGAGGAGTTCCTAGGGTCTAGGTCATAAATTTATACATAAGTAGTAGTTTAACTTCTTTCTTGAAAAATGTCGTTAAAAGATTCAGTTTTATTTCACGGAGGAGGGAGGGAATTCCATTTTCTCGGTTCTGTTACAGGTTTTCTTTTTACAGAATATCTGTGATTTCAGCAATGGAGCGTGGAGCTTCGAGATGATCTGGAGCCTCCCGAAAGTTCAAGCCTCTGAGCGAGGTAGCTAGGGGTATTGAAGTGTAGAGCTTTGTGGGTCATGCATGCAATTTTCATTTGAATTCTTGCTTCATAGGGGAGCCAATTGAGGGATTTCGAATCGGAGGTGATGTGATTAAGGGCCATATGTATCATTACAAATTTGCGATTCCTTATTTTGCAAATGCATTTAAGGAATCGCAAATTGCGATTCCTTAAATGGAATGTATGAGGCACCCAAGTTGTGCGAATATGGCATAAGGAATCTCAAATTACCACCAACTACAGGTTGGTGGTAATTTACAATTTCTTTCAAAAAACATTTTTGCATTTTTCAAAGTGGCATGTGGCGCACACACATGCCCTTAGGGCATATATGTGCACCACATGTGCATCCATACTCATTTCAGGGGTGCAACAGGGTGTCCTTTTGACACCCTGGCACACTCAAAATTGCATTCTCAATTTGCGATTCTCTAATTGGGAATCGCAAATTGAGAATGTCTTCCAATCCATTCCTATGTGCCTCTAGGCCCATAGGAATGAATGGAAAGGTATTCCTTAATTATGAATAGCAATTTGCAATTCAAAATTAAGGAATATGTAGGATGCGCAAAATGTATTGCTAATCTTACATACATAGCATTTTGCGATTCTCAAATAGCGATTCTCAAAAATTTGCTTTTTGAGAATCGCAAAACCTAACATTCATACATATGGCCCTAATTCTTTTTGATCCAGTGATGACCCGTGCAGCAGAGTTAAGGGAGGACCTTAATGTGGCTGTTTTGGATCTGGACAAACCACAGAGGGTAGCATTTCCATAGTCCAACCTGGGAATCACTAGGGCTTGGACAGCAATCTTGAAGTCATTGTGGGGGAGAAAGGGTTTTAATATTCTTAAGATGTTCGTTTATTGGTTTGCTCATTTAGTGGGAGCACTAATGTTGTTTCTCATATAATAAAGCCTCCGGAGAACATGCACAGTGCGCATGACAGTTTGGCTGGCCTGAGACGGCCGGCCAAACCGTCATGCGCATAAGATGCAGCCACTGCCATGCAGCCTCGATGACGTCAGGGGAGACCGGCCCACCCTAACAACCTGGCTGGCTGCAGTACAACTGAAATACTAAAAATAAAATGATAATTATTATTATTATTATATGAAATTTGTAGCGCGCTCAGTTACCCAGGGGCATCCCGGCGCTGAACAGAACGAAGAAGGGAAAGCTCAGACTCAGTCACTACACAGGAAACAAATGCGTCTTCAGGAGTTTCCTAAAGTGCAGAATGTTAGGCTCCGAACGAATCTTAAAGGGCAGGGAGTTCCACAGTGCCGCCACTTGCACTGAAAAACGCCGGCCCCCATAGCGAGCTCTTTTTACTCTGGTTAACTGCAGAAGACGTCCTTGGTCCGATCGCAATGGCCGTGTGGGTTTATAGCGGCGTGCCATATTGGACAAGATAGAAGGGCCCCTACCATGCAAGGTTTTATGGGCCGTGCATAACGCTTTAAATATCACCCGCTCCTTAACCGGGAGCCAGTGAAGCGTTTTCAGGGCCGGAGCAGCTGAATGTCTTCTAGGAACCTCCATCAGCAGTCTAGCGGCTGCATTCTGCACCTGTTGAAGGGTCCTAAAGGTCGCTTCCGGAGCGCCAAGGAACAGTGCGTTCCCGTAGTCAAGTCTCGACAAGATTAAACCACGAATCAGGAGCTTCCTGGATGGATTGGGGAGCAGTGGTAGCACCTTGCGCGCTGACCGCAACAGGCCAAAACACACCCCTGCGGTCTTCCTAGCATGTGTCCTAAAGGACAGGTCTTCCTCCAACCATACTCCTAGGCTCTTAATCTCCTTCTTAGGAGATGGTGGGTCACCCAGAGACCGAGGCCAGCAACTGGCGATGAGCGAAGGCCTAGATTTGCCTAGCAACATAAGCTCAGTTTTCTCTCTGTTGAGCTTAAGGGCAGAGTGGGACATCCAACGATGAACGGTGGCAAGGCAGTCATGAAGAACCTGAATAACGTTTTGTTATTATCATTTAATTTTTTGTTTGCACTGCTTTGAAGCAGTGGGGCGACGCACCTTCGCCTTAGCGGAGGAGCCGCCCTTGTCCATCCTATATTCCGTTTGAAGCACTTGCATTGCTCCCCCGAGTAAATCTCAGGATCGAAATTTAATTTTGAGCCAGCAATGTCAAATTCATTTACATTTACTTATATTCACTTTATTGATCTGTTAATAATATGGCAAGGTACCAAACTCCTCCTGAGATCAGGGAAGAGGAAAGAGTCCAGAAATCTAGCAGCAGATCTAGTGGAAGCTACAACTTTATAAATCTAAATCAAGAACACACTGTTAGCAGCGGGACTGAGAATTTGACGACAAATATTGTAACAAATACATTGCGAAGAATTCATCACTAGCAAATGCCTTCCTATATATGATTCAAACAGGTACTGGCACCACAGGAAAATACTCTGCTCCATCTTGGATTAGGAATCTCTGATAGAATTGTCTGGACAGATCGCCATTTTGAAAAGGGTCATTTAAAATGGTTGTCGAGGACCCTTTCTGGACGTGGTTTGGCCATCATTTGGCACCTGAAGATGAAGCCTCTGTTTCCCAGTACTGCACTCCTGATTCCTTTGCTGCCTGACCCTACACATGGTATACCCCTCAAGGAGGCCGCAAGAGCAGAGACACGAAGGCGCCCAGGGGCGCAAGGACACGCAACCACACTCTGAGTGTGGCGTCCAACAACATGCTGCCTGACTTGGCAATGTGAACTCAGTCCTGGACGCAATGCTTATAATCTCTGGTAAATATTCGGTAGAGATCAAACACTATTTCTGCATACATCATTTCTTGACGGTCCTGTATTCCATAATCTTCTTCCAGCAAGAAGCACACATGCAATCAATCCATTGAAAAGACTGGATGTAAATGAAGTGCACATCTTCACTGCTCCTCTTGCTTAAAACCTGTCATTAGTTTGGAGGGAAAATTACACAGCTGCTGCTCATACTGTACCGAACTGTATTCTGTGCTTGACTCGCTGCAGGATGCAATTTGCATACCCTGTGTTTGAAAGATGTTTTCAGTGCAAGAGCGAACCCCGACGATACAATACCCCCACTTAAAACCATATTCTGGAAGGTATAGAGTGAGTGAAGCAAGTCAGCTCACTACTACCTAGATTGGATTTGCGGGTTGTCTAGCCCACACTAATTTCCCACATTCATGGAATTGGCTGGCATTGCATATAAGTGGACCCGGGAAAAGGGACAGAAGTGAGAAATGTAAGGAAATGCCCCTTTTTGCATAATCACCCAAACCTGTTTTCATCTTGCTTGTTGTGGCTTACCCTAAGCTTCTACCGCAGTCCAATGCAATATTTTATGCCCGTATGTGAAAAAATAGTGAGTTATTGTTGTTCTAAAATTCATGTCTCCCGGATCCCTCCAGTAGGTATTTGTTGTTCAGATGTCTGTTGAAAAATAAAAATACAACCTTTTTTTTATAAATTGGCGTTGGAGTTTTATTATGTTATGTTTTATTCTTATTTACTGTTTTTAGTACTTCTAAATCAGGGGTTTCTAACCTTATGTGTGGTGGGAGCGACGCCTGGTCAGTAAAAAGCACCCTGAGCTACCTCCTAACATAAGTGATTCCGATAAGGTACATAAAATTCAAGTAACTTAAACATTGCCCCTATAGTATCCCAGTCCAGCTCCAGGGAACATATAGCATTAATACACCATTAGCTCTACAGCGAATGTTAACTAGTGCCCCCCCCCGGCCTGTTTTGTCCATTGTTTATGAATAACACTGAGAGGTGAGAGTATACTTGAGTCATGTTTCAATTGACATGCACTATATACAAATTGCGAGGCCAATCCAGACCTCATAGGTATCTACAAGGAAACAAATCTCTGCAGTGACCTCTGCACTGTACAGCAGTAAGACAATAATGACTCACAAATTAATCCATCGAGAGATTACTTTAGGAAGCCAGGCACTCTTTAACAATGGGAGAACGGAAAGAAAGAAAGCAATGAATAACTTAATAGAAAGTATGGAAAAAGGAGCAATAGAAAGAAACAGAAGAAGTGAAAGTAGATAATGAATGGGGTAGAAAGAAATGAGAACAAAGGAAAAAGCAAGTAAAAAAATGAAAGAAGTAAAGGGAAAAGGAGAGAAAATATTGTACAAGCCGAGAAGGAAAGACGGGAAGAAGACTGTAAGAAAGAAATAATTAACGAAGAGGAAAAAAGAAAGAAGGTAAGAAATAAAGAACCAAAAAGCAGGAAAGATAAAGCATAAAGAGTGAAAGAAAGGGAAAAACAGGAAAGAAGGGTAGTGAGAGAAAGAAGGGGGAAGTAAAGAGGGGGAAAAAGAAAGTACAAACAGAAAAGAGAGAAAAGGGATAGAAGTTGAGCGAAAACCCAGGTAAGGAAACAAGAGTGAAAGGAAGATGGCAAACAATTGCTAAAGAAAGGAAGAATAAAGAAAGAAGCCAAATAAGAGAATTTGATAAAGAAATTAAAAATGAAAGACGAAAGAACGAAGGAGAGAAGCTGGTGAGAAAAAGAAAAAGGAGAAAAGAGAGCGAACGTAGCAGAAAAATTGAAGAACTGAGAAAACAGAGAAAGATTAAAAAAAGAAAAGGCGAAAAAGAAAGTGGGAAAAGGAAACAAGTAGCGACAGAAAGAAAGGAAAAGAAAAGAAACAAAGAATAGTTTTCAGAAGAGAGTGGCCTATATGTTGGTGCATTGCCAGATTCCTAGGCCCCACGGAAAGCATTGCACTGTGTTTCAAGTGCTGCGTCAGTACTCGGGCAGCTGGATATTGTGAAAACAGCTGACAATTATCATGTGTGAGCTACTCAGAAGCTGCATGAGAGCTACCGGGAGCTCGCCATCGACCTGTTGAAGACCCCTGTTTTAGGGAATAAAGGCCCAAAATATCGACAAATATAGTTCCAAGCTACACCCAACAAGAAACCTTGGGCCATCTTCTGAAAGCTTGAGCTAGCAAACCATTCAAGCGAATGAAACAAGAAGGCGGGTGCCTGGGAGTTCAAGGTCCAAGACTGTGGAGTGGCCGGTGGCCCTGGCCTCTGTCTGAAGTCCCTAAGACCCAACTCCACCCGTAAAACGAACTTCAGACTTTCTAACTGAGGCTTCAAGTTCTCTACTCTCAGGGGCCGCATCGCAGAGTATCAGCTGCAGCCGCCTGCCCCACCCTACATGAACTGAACACGGCTGCCCCCTACACTGCTTTAGCCTCAGACCATATACATTATTTATATCCCCTTATATCTTTAGAAGTAACCAAATGCTACACGTAGTGCACTCTAAAACTCTGACAAAAAGAAATAAGTAGGGACATTTACAGTGAGCTGTCTGAAGCACTCTTTAAACAGCGTTTCAATATTATTTCCTTCTCCTTTCATTTTTATTACAATTATTATCTTCACCATTATGATTATTTTTATTACTATTCTTGGAATGGCAGAACTTTAGTGGCTCCTTGCTAAGCTAAAATAAATATTTGGACATTTTAGGAGATGAAAAGACCGAAAGCGCAGTTTATTTTTTGACTTTTTAACTCAAATATTATGAACTATGTGCTTCTGTGCATGGGGCGCCACCTAGTGGAATTCTAAAAGATATCACTTAATCAGCCATTTGCTGAAGATAAGATCCATTGGTGCTTGGTTTTAACGGAGGTCGAAATTACAAATACTCTTAAATGTTTTGTAAGTGCAGGATCGAACCCGACAGAAATGCTCTCTAGGTTTCTTCTGTCCTTATGGGGTTTTTAGTAAGTGGACAAGAAACCGATATTCAGTTAAACAAGCCGTCACCGATAAAATATGTAAAATGTGGCACTGAGCTGATTTTATAAAATGTTTTGTTCATTGCAAATATGTAACATTAGCATCTCCCATATTAACACGTTGCTCGACATATTTCTTTTGGGAAGGGGGCAGCCACTCACATACCAGACACCAATGTTAGTAGGCATGTTGTTGAATCACTAACATATCAGGTGCACATATAAAGAGCAATGAGGCTGAGGCAGAGTCAGGCATGAACCAGATAAAACCCATAGGAAGCAGTAGTGCTGGACAATCTCTGGGATACTCATGATAGGGGCAGTTAGGTGCAACTTTGAAAGTCTTGTAGGGCTGAGACAAAGTCAGTTGCAATCAAGTGTGCAGTGCACCCCCGAAAGGCCTATCAACAAATTGTCTAGTGTCCTTAAGGGCTTCCTATCATATGCTACCTCATCTTAACAAACCTTGACAGAGAGACACGTAAACACATACATGTACATGTAGATAGTGCAACAGAGATGTGTGCTTGCATGTGCACACACGCACCTAAAGCAACACACATACAAGCACTTAGACATACAGGTATCACACCTACAGACAGTCATGTTAGGATATCCACTGCTGTTGATACCGAAAAGTCCCTTGCATGGTTATGGATGTGCACCCCTGCACTGAGTGCCCCAACCGTAATGATGTCTGGATCCCTGATGCTGATTTTTATTGTTATGGCCGAACACAAATCAAGACATAAGTTTGTCTCATGGATTGTGGTAATTTTTGTACCTGGGAGTGGCGCCCACAGCATTACTCTCATAGTAGTGAAATTCTACTGCCTTTGCCAGGTTTTAAGCAGCACCAGCATGGTGGTGGCAGCATATCGTGTAGTGATTAGTATGAGTGAACCAGTTCCCTTTACCTGTGCCACTGGAATAAGATCTACAGGCTCACTTATTTAAAAATTCTGCTGCTGTGTACTTAACTCACCCATGGTCTACATCAGGTTGGTGTGGAGGGCTTTGCAGTGCGGGTGCGTTATACACATGCAGAGTGTATGTGTGCTTTGAATGTTACAATGCAGGGATGATGCAGTGCAGTGCTGTGCAGTGCATATACATTATATGCATGAGTTCAGTGTATGTGTGCTTTGAATGGTACAATACATGGAAGGGGCCTGGGCACATTCCAGGAAAGAGAAGGGGATGATAAGAGGTTCATAAAGAGTAGCGTGTAGAAGCTGGGATTTTCATCTAGATTTTCTTACTCGTCTCTAGAATCCCAAACCAGGTCGACTAGACCCTTTTCCCTGTTCTAGAAGAATAAAGGGAAGATTTACAACAGCTTTGAACAACTTCACCATTAAATCCAGATTAAACTCAAAGGACCACCGACTACGAACTGAAGTTTCAAAGATTTATTACAAAGCCAAAAATAGTTGGACATACAAACATCTCAGTAAAAGGTTCAGAAAATAAACGGGCACTAATACAAACATAATTCTACGCAAGATTCTCAGACAACTCAGAATAAAAAGCAAAGTCAATTCGAGTAACATTAGACAACCAAGAACAGTCCCAGCTTGAAGTTTGGACTGCATTTACAAAAGGAAAATGAGTAGACTGTCCCTACACTATTCTAAGGTGACATCCCTACATAACATTCCCTTCAGACAAAAGTAAAGGTGTCAGTGGTGAAGACTACCAAAGAAGTACATTCACTCTCTTCAGGCAAATAGTCTAACTGTTGAGCTCGTTCTAAGATGCTCCTTCTTACACCACATTCTGCCCTAAGTTCCCCAAGGCTCTCTCTCTATATAACTTTCTACATCCTGCTCTGTCCGTTCCCTAAGATCTGCTCTCCACCCTCAGGAGCTGCCCCTAATACAAAAACCCCAAAACAGTCGACACGCCCAGAGGTACACCCCTCCGGCAGCTGAAGATCTTCGGATTTTTCCAGTATGGCATCTTTCCATCCAGCGTCCGTTGGTGTGTCCTTGGGTCCCAGGCACCTCTTCGCTAAATGTTAAACTCCCAAATTCTTTGGCAGCTTTTTCCATTTGCGCCTACTATCCTAGCTCCTAAACAATGGACTCTTCTACCTAATGAGCCTTGTGGCCTTGCACCTGCAACCTGAAATACATGGGAACATCTCTGCAAACATTCGAAGTTACAATTCAACATTTTGCTGAGGACAGCTTCTTCCCCGAAGAGAGAAAATCTTTCCTTCTCGACTAAAGCTACCAAAAGAAAATACCGTTAGGCCTCTACTGGCTTTAACATGTCTCAGGGCTTTGCACGTTTAAAGACATTTCTAACACAACATGACAAACATTTTACTACTTCAACACGTTAATTCTACTTTCAATGTGAATACTAGTTTTCGTTCTAAAGCCTACGTTAATTCACTCATTGATAAACATATATTTCAAAAGCATTTCATTAGTGATACAACATTTCACAGATGATTTCATTCTTGTATTAGGCAACACTGCATTTCAATTAAACTCTACATTAGTCTCTGGTTAATAAACACATCCATATATATCGTGCTGATTCTCAGCCTAACATTATAAGTCTAAACTACATTAGTAGACCCTCTAAATATGTGGGTGCTGACTACTCAGGATTATGGTGCACCCCTACAAATGTCAAAATAACATGGCGCTCTCTCAGTTCCCCCCTTTGATGACCCGTGTCATCACACTCTACTCCACCCTCAGGGAAGAACCGATTTACCCAGAGCTTGTTGCCATTCTCCCTCTTCTGAGCAACTCCATGTTCTTCAAACTTTGATATTGACTGTCCTGCAGTCTCTCTATCCTCCTCTCTTGCATTGTGATCGATCTTTCCAGTCGGCTTGACTTGTACCACTTGTACACTCTAACCAATCCCCATACTCCAATCACACAGCACACCACTAATATTATTGGCTTCAAAATGTAACCATGAATACCTTTTCCAAGATTCACAAACCAACTTCCAACCTTACCAAAACCCTATCCAATCTTCTCCCACACTGTTTCTTCAGTCAAATCCTCAATCTCATAATGAATCGCAGTATGCTTATGTATTTCTCCAGATCTTTGCTGTTGTCTGGTATATAAGTGCAACATTCTTGAACCTTTAAAAGTTTACAGACTCCTCCCTCTTTAGCTAGAAGGACGTCTAAAGCAAGACAGTTTTGTAAAACCATAGTCCTTATCGATAACATCTCACACTCAACCAACACTAAGGACTTAGCTGCATTCATGGATAATTCCTCTACAACAGTCGCCAACCTTCGGATTTTCACGTCATTCAGAATCACTCCCAACGTGGGTATCATTGCTCTAAAAACATCTCAAAATATAGCTCCTGCACTTTCACCTTGCTTCACTCTCGCATTTTGTCCTCCTTCCATCAGTTAAAAATCTTCTGAATGGTAAATCTTGGGGAAAATGATCGCTAATAACACGTTCCGTATCATTTCTCAGGCAATCGCACATAAGCATTCCTTACTCAAACAAAATACATCGTCGGAATCACTTGTGCCACGCTCTGCAAGAAATCCTTTGCATAATACTCCAAAGAGAAAGTATGCTCACACGTGGTTTGACCTACGCTGACATTCTCATAATATGTCTGTGGTCGGTGAATGCACGACTTCCATTTCTGTGCTTCATCTAAAGCTATTGGACCAAAACTCCCTTTAGACTTGTGCAACTTCTCTTCGTCTGTCCAATCTACTTTGCCTTGTCCTGAATCTCGCAACTGTTTTTGTTTTCGATATCTATCTTCTACCTGATCAATGAATTTCTTCTCTATATCTGACAACAGGCACGTCAGATTACGACGATGTGCATAAGCTGTATCTAACTCCTGGGTTGGAATAACATATGTTCCAAGCCTGTCCTCTGACTTATAATAATCATACTTGTTCAAATGCTTATATGCCGGTACTTCAGGAAGCACTGCATCATAATTCGAAAATAAATACTCAAAGGGATTGCGACCATAAAATATGCTAAGCAGCAAATTACATGAAATTCCATATGTCAAGGGAAGATGGTGATATCTAATACCCTCGTCTAAAGAAGCAGGCAATTGCATGCACACATAGCAATCTTTCACTTCCATTGCATCAATATACTCATATAACAACTTTGCATATGCATTAAGCTTGAAATTACACTTAGACAGATCTGCATGTAATCTACGACTCTCTTCTAGCAGCAAAGCTCTGTCGTGTCCTACCTTGACCTCCTCTTTGCCTGGAGTAGTAGGTGTAGGTGTTCCCTCAACCTCTACTGCCTGCTCAAGGTGGTACTACATACGATACTACAACTACTAAAATAATGAAGAGTATAACTCCTCCTATAAGTGTGCCTACAATGCACCTAACTCTACGATTCGGGTTTCCAGCCTCCATGGTCTCAGGACTTGCTCTTCAATATAGTCGTTCAACAGCAGAGTTCAAAAGTCTTTTTCTTCCTTCTTCCTGTAGAAGCACTCGAACCACACCTCAGAGGCTGAAAGTCCCCTTTTATTTTCAGTTCCTTATTTACAGCGAGCAATAGACAACCTTAACCCTTCTCCGTCCTCTATGTGAAGTCCCTAAATTTTTCTTCTTCCAATCATACCTAGGTTATTTACAGCAAAGTATTTACAAAAGTCTCATTCATCAATAATAAGATTTATTCCAACCGCTTCTAGCACATATTCCAAAAGTTCAAGATGAATAACAATGAATTCTTGAGCTGATATTTCAGGGCCAAATGTAGGAAAAAGCAATCTACTCAATATTAGATGACAAATTCTGCTTAAAATCGGTGGATTTCGAACAGTGATGGTTAGTACCCTTCGATCTCAAGTCCCAGCACCAACAACAGCACGTCCAGTTTGATATTAGGACTGCTACTGATCATTGTCACTGCCCTCACCCTCCCCGTCTTAATATGCCTGGCATCAGTCACAGGATAGGCCCACTCAGGAGTCGCGTACCTCTGACAAGGCACCCTCTTTCACCTTGATCATCTCAGTTCTCCACGAGCTGGCCTTCCTCCATCTTCGTCTGATTCAGACTCCTCAGACACAGGAGCAAGATCCCTCTCAGAAACCAACCTCAGGTTCAGCCGCCTTTGTCTTCCTGGCCACTGCTCCCCTGCTCTGCTGGTACTCCTGCTTGGTACTTGCTCACTTTTCTCACCGATCTCTTCAGCTGAATTTGGCTTCGGGTCACTTTCACAGTCACTTCCCCTTTCTGAGGCAGTCTCAGACTCACTTCCGTTGTGACCCTCCTCAGCTTGATCCGGTGAGTCACCAGCTTCTTCAGACACCCTAACAGCTTGGCCTGTCCTCTCCTGTGGCCCTGCCACTTCAGCTAGATCTTCATTAGGGAGAGGAGCTGTTTCTTCCAAGGGTGCTGGAACTCGTCGGGTGTGTGAAGCATGCTCCCAATTCGGTAGCCCACCACACTTCACAGCAGTGTTCATAATAAGGATGACTTGATAGGGCCCCTTCCAACGGGCATCCAAGCAGCTTTTCCTTACGTGCTTCCAAACCAGCATCCAGTCCCCTGGACTCAGGTCGTGGCAGAGATCCCTGGATGCCGGAACCACAGCATCCTGCACCTGATAAGACACAGAACGGATGACATCAGCGAGTCCCTTGCAATAATCAAGGATCAGATCATCTGTGATACTCAGCAAGGCTGTTGATGGCACCGCTGGTAACCTCATTGCCCTCCTCATCAGCACTTCATAAGGCGAGAGACCTGTTCTCCTGTCTGGGGTACAGCACATACTCATTAGCACCAAAGGCAAGGCATCGGGCCACTTAAGAGACGTGGATGAACACACTTTCGCCATCCAAGCTTTCAAAGTTCCGTTGACCTGCTCCACTATCCCAGAAGCCTCTGGTCGGTAACTACAATGGAGTCTCTGATCAATGTTCAGTGCTGTGCAAAGGATCTTCATAACCTCACTATGGAATTGAGTTCCTCTGTCCGATTCCAAAGAGGTCGCAACCCCGAATTTTGGCACAAGCTCCCTCAACAATAGCTTAGCTACACTAAGTGTGTCGCACCTGCCTGTCGGGTATGCCTCCACCTACCATGAGAACACACACACACCACCAAAATGTACCTCAAATGATTGCATCTGAGCATTTAGATGAAATCTAATTGCATCCTATTGAACGGTCCCCCAGACCTCCCAATGTGACTCATGGTGACTGCAGTTCTCTTCCCAGCATTCATTTGTTGACACGTAACACACCTTTGACAAACAGCTTCTGCCACGGCACGAAACTTTGGATTATACCATGTCTGTCTGAACACTCGTATCAACGCATCTCTTCCCCAAATGAACTGCACCATCAATTTGTCTCGCCATCGGACTCAACAGCTCATCTGGCAACACCACTCTCCCATCAGTCGAGACCCAAATGTCCACATCTCCTTTCACACAGCCTGAATTGATTCACACATTTTTCTCATGGTCCAACACCCATTCCTGCATGCACCTAAGCTCATCCCAAGTATCTGCCATGACAAGCATCATGTCTAACTCGGTTCTTTCCTTGCATCCCTCTATTTCTTGTTCAGTGAATGAATAACCTTGCTCGGCACAGAATCATGCAACTTCGTCCGCATAGCGGTTTCCAAGTGACACAAAATCTGTCCCTTTACCATGAGCCGTGCACTTCACAACAGCAATTTCTAAGGGGTCTTGTAAAGTTTCCAAGAGCAGCCTAACAAATTCTCCATTCCTGATTGGTGTTCCTGGTGACGTCATGTAACCTCTCTGAGACCATAACTGTCCATAGTCATGAACTACAACAAACCTGTATTGGCTGTCAGTATGAATGGTAATCCGAATTCCCTTTGCTGCCAGGCAAGCACGAGTCAAAGCTATGAGTTCGGCCACCTGAGCAGAGTATACTCCTTCCAGGCAAGCAGCTTCGACAACTCCTGAAATAGTGCATACAACAAATGCTGCTCTCAACTGACCAACACTGTCTCTTATGCATGAACCATCAACAAAGAAAATTTCATCAGGGTCAAGCAATGGTTCATTGACAATGTCAGGTCTTGGTTTGGTGAAAAGTTCAGTCACATCAAGACAATCATGGTCCTCACAATCTTCATCAAACGTGTTTAGCAACGGCATCAAGGTAGCAAGATTCAAAACAGAGCACCACTTAAGGGTCACGTTCTCCGCAGCAAGTATAACCTGCTCGTAGCGCGTGAGCCTATTATTCGTCAAGTGCTGTGTCTTTGTCCTAGTCATCAGCAGCTCAACTGAATGTGGCACATAAAAAATCAATGGAGGACCCATCACAACGCTTTCACACCTTTCAATGCTGACACCTGTTGCAGCAACGGATTTGAAACATCCGGGCAAAGCTGAAGCTACTGGATCTAAAATAGCTGAAAAATAGGCAACTGGTCTACGGACACCTCCATAATCTTGAACTAGGACTGCTACTGCACAAACTTCTCGTTCACAGCAAAACAATGAAAAAGGCTTGTTGTAGTCAGGCATTCCCAGTGCCGGAGCACGACAAAGGTCCTCTCGCAACTCAAGGAAAGCCTTCATACAGTCGTTATCCCATGGTACCGGATCACTTATGTCCTTGTGCGTCAGTCTCTGCAAAGGCTTGGCTTCTAAGGAGAAGTTGGCAATCCACTGACGACAGTAGCCAACCATCCCCAAGAACATCCTGACCTCTCTCTCTGTTGAAGGCACCATCATGTTCAGAATTGCTTCAAACTGGTCTGGCGACACCTTTCCTTTGCCCTTCTCTATCCTGTGCCCCAGATACTGCACCTCACTCAAGCAGTACTGTAACTTATTTGGTGACACCTTGTGTCCGTTTTCTGCCAAATGATTCAGTAAGGCAATGATGGTATCAATCCTGCATGCATCCTCTCTGACGCAACAAGGAGATCGTCTATGCTCTGGACGAGAACAGAGTTCTGCGGCAGTACTAGACTCTCAAGGTTCGTTTTCAAGATCTGATTGAAGATCGAGGGGTTCTCTGTATACCCCTGAGGGATACGGCACCACGTTAAGACACGATTTTCCAGCCTGAAAGCAAATAAATATTGGCTCTCTTCATGCAGCGGTATCGAAAAGAAAGCCTGACAGTGGTCGATCACGGTGAGCCACTCAGCTTGGCACCGGATCTGAAACAGGATTACAGATGGATTCGGTACCACTGGACAACAGGGAACAACTATGTTGTTCACCCGGCACAGGTCCTGTACAATCCTGAACTTCCCTATTGGGTTTCTGCAACCCCATGATTGGCGAGTTACATGAACTCCCCAACATCTCCTTCAGTGTTTCCTGTTTAATCATAGATTCAATCACAGGCTTTACCCCTCAACCGTCTCTGGGGTCAAATTGTACTGGGGTGATCAGGGGAAATCAACATTCTCCTTGACCTGAATCTTAACTGGCTCAACACCCTTAATCAGTCTTATGTCTTCTCCAGTAAAGTCCCACACCACCTGTGAAACTGACTCTCACAAATCAAAAGGAAGCTCATCCACTGTCAAAGCAGGGTACATTTCTATGCACACATGCTGATTCTCAACCTTAAAGGTAGCGTCATCGTCATTAGTCTGCAATTCCACTCCCTTGGGGGTGCAATAGATGGTGCAATTAAGTTTGCACAGGAGGTCCCTCCCTAGCAAACAAACAGAACTTGAGTCACACACCACAAATTGATGTCTATCCCTGAACGTTCCTATCTTCACAGGAATCGGTTCTGTCAGAGGGTTTGTCAGTTTCCGATTAGCAACACCTACAACTTTGAGTGTCTGTCCCGAGAGGGGTAGGTTGGGGACTACTACAGATCTCACAGTACAACGGGTAGCACCAGTATCAACCAAAAAGGTGGTAGGGTGACCATCAACATCAGCTTCCACAAATGGTCCCCTCTGGTCTACCTCCAGGACCACCCCAAGAGTGCAGTTCTCCTCCCCTCTCAGACACCGTCCGGCCAACGGGTCCAAGTAACAATCATCACTCTCCTCAAAAAGAGGCATCTGCCGGTAAGTCTGAGTCCCTGTCGATATTTTTGGTGGCTGGGGAACCTGCACTCGAGGAGCCGAGGACCCCCCTTTTATCGACTTAGTCTTTGCCACTGACGTCACTGTCACCTGAGGTACCTGTTCCTGAACCATTTCCTCCTCCTGCTGCTCCTGATGTGCAGGATTATAGGGATACTCGCGTCTCCAGTGTCCAATCTGATGACAATGGTGGCACTCAGTAGTCTTTTTCAACGCCGCTACATCTACCCTTGGCTTGGAGTCGTCCCCATTTCCCTTTTTCTGACCATTCTGTTTCCTCACCAAGGTACCTCCCCCTGATTGAACCTGGCCTCCCTTGTCAGCAGATTGCAACTAGACCAGCATCAGCTTGTCCTTGAGCATTTTGTGCTTTGAGTCGATTTCATCACTACAGTACCTGGCATACCTCAAAATCTCGTCCAGAGGTTTGTTCTGCCAACAAATCAAATGTTGCATCACATTCAACCCACTGTACTGCTTAAAGACCTGTAATAGTCGTTCGTAGTACTCATGCACTGTCTCTTTAGGCTCCTGTACCATCTGATCTATCTTAACCCAGTCAATATCCTGTGGTGGTACCTTAGATTTCAACCACGTAATCACTTGTTCATATTTTTTCATTACAAGAGGTGACGGTCCATTTGTGGCAGCCTCCCTCTCTAGCTCCACAGCGGGCCATTCAACAGCGACCTTGCATGCTACCCACAAGTCTCCTGGAACCACAATGTCAAATAAGGTGTTCAGATCAATCCACAGCACCTCCGATATCTTGACAAACCTCTCTACCTGCTTGTACCATTCAACTGGGCTCTCTCGCAACTTTGGGAAATCATTCGTAAAAGCAGCCAAATCTCCCCCACTCCAGGGCACGTGGACATATCCTCCATTGGCCACCTCCCGCAAAGGGTATGCTTCAATTCCTGTCATTTCTCCTCCTTCTACACCTTCTAACACTCTTTTTTTTTTACCACCTTTCTTCCCATTTATCAAGTCTACTCCAAGCTCGTATCCCTATAATTAGTTCTCGGATGTGGGTCTTCAGTTTGATCACCCTTTTCTCTTCTAATTCTTGTCAGTGTATTGCAATCTGTGATTACCCTGCAGCATTTTTGTTTTGGTCAAGTCCACATCATATTTGTCTGCTAATTCAGTCAGTTTCTCATGGGTCGACCTAGCTTTCCAAGTCACATCCTTCGCCACAAACAATAGCTCATCTGGTCCATAGAGCTCAATCCTCTCTAAAGGCAAATTTCCTTCAATGATCTCATCTACTTCTGCTTTTAAATGCATCACATCAATTCTTTTTACCTTTATTGCTGCACTCAAAGTACCTCGCCTAGAGCCACTACTCCTTTCTTCACAAGCACTGTCTTGTTTCCTGCACCTGTTCACTTCAGATACGCCTCTGCAGGGCATTCTATTCTCAACGCTCCTTTTGTATTAGTCCTCCCTTGGCCTGTCACTCCGAGCCCCTTCAATCACCTCCCATGTTCTCAGATCTGGCCTCAATTCTCCGAAAGATTTGGTCTCGGACCCCTCAAGTCCATCGGACCCTTCGACTAGTCCGCTGTCGCTGACAATGGGGTACTCCACTCTGGAGGTCTTGGTATTTGACTCACCCCTTCCACCACACTACTTTTTTCACTAATTATGCTTCCTTCCATACCCATCCGCGAAGGACCTCCACTTCGCGTCTGCTCTGGATTATACACTGACACTATCGGACCAATAGTGACCGGTACTGTAAGAGCATCCTGCAAACCTCTGAGAACTTCTACATTCTGTCCTTCTCCCGTCGAGAGCTTTTCCACTACCTCAGTTCTAGGAGGGAATTGCGGTACCATCACCTTCTCCACCGAGGCTGACCTCACCTCGCCTGACTTTGGGTTATATGGGGTGGTCTCTCAGATAACAGCCTTTCTATCAAGCTGTCATCCGTATCACTGTTGTCCCCCTCTATGCTCTTTTTCTGTGCGTCCCCTGTTTTAACCAACAGTGGATACAACCAATCTCCTTCGATCGTCTGTATTTTCCATCTCTTTTCCAATGCATCCCACCTCGTGTCTTGGACTGCCCTAACTAACCTCTTCACTCTTTCCTGTCACCTGTCCCTGTTTCTTTTGTGTGCCGCCCTGATCCATGCATTCAATGCCTCAAACTGTGTCGGCCTAGGTAAAGGACGCAAAGAAGCCATAATCGCTTTCAACTGATAAAGCACTTCTAATCTGAAAGTTCCATATCTAGGAAAAGTCAACTCCTCATTTCCATCTGTCATCTTGGCCCAATTCTCGAGCCACAATATAGTGTGCAACCCAACATGTGTAGCCATGTAATGAGCCGGAGTATCCTCGGATGGGGCCTCTTCTCCCCCCCGGGGTTCTAACTTCTTTTCTTTTCTGAATAAATCTCTCAAAACTTTAAAACATTTCATGATGAAAACCAGCATTTCTTCTCTCGCAGCGCTCCTTTACTTCCTGATGGTAATCCACCAATCCCAGCGTGGCTTCACACCAACCGCCCTATCCCAGCGCGGCACCTACTGACTTCACTCACCTCCACTTCGCAGCAGTTCCCCTCCTTTACAGTTCATCTCACACTCACAGATGCGTCCCAAGCATACACTGAAATGATCACTTCTGACCAAGCAACCACTTCGCTGACTGTACGTCCACAGTCTGACTGTACCTCCACAGTCGCGTAATTGTCACCGAACTGGCAACTGTCTGTCCTCAAAACGACCGGACAATCACCTCAACTGATAGGTTACAAACACACAGCAACTCATGACCAGCGTCAGTTACTCACACACTCACACATTTGTTCCCCCTATCTCGGTCCAGCGGGCAATCAATGGGACCTCACGATTCCCTTAACAATGGTCGACAATTACTATGGGTGTTCGATACACCCGAACCACTTAAGCTACTCCTTGAGCCTAAGATTTTCCCGGGCTGAGCGCGCTCACAGCCTGATCTCCTTTCATACAACAGGCATTCCAACTCCGCAAGACATCACAACACAACACAACATATAACACCGCAATCTAACATATTACCCTATTCATACTCACTCTCCTACGAACTGCTGCTTTTCGCCGCTCCGTCACTCTCCGTCAGTTTCCATGGAGCGCTGTCTTTCGCCGACAATCAACTGGGCAATAATTCTCTAATTTCTATGGGCATTGGAGACTCTTATCCTGATCTAGATCAGATCTTTCCCTACTCTAGAAAGGGAACCATCCTACTCTGCTACCAACTGGGGAAGCTGGGATTTTCATCTAGATTTTCTTACTCATCTCTAGAATCCAGAACCAGGTCGACTGGACCTTTTTCCCTGTTCTAGAAGAATAAAGGGAAGATTTACAACAGCTTTGAACAACTTCACCATTAAATCCAGATTAAACTCAAAGGACCACCGACTACGAACTGAAGTTTCAAAGATTTATTACAAAGCTAAAAATAGTTGGATAAACAAACATCTCAGTAAAAGGTTCAGAAAATAAATGGGCACTAAAACAAACATAATTCTACGCAAGATTCTCAGACTACTCAGAATAAAAAGCAAAGTCAATTCGAGTAACATTAGACAACCAAGAACAGTCCCAGCTTGAAGTTTGGACTGCATTTACAAAAGGGAAAATGATTAGTCTGGCTCTACACTATTCTAAGGTGACATCCCGACATAACATTCCCATCAGACAAAAGTAAAGGTGTCAGCGGTGAAGACTTCCAAAGAAGTACATTCACTTTCTTCCGGCAAATAGTCTAACTGTTGAGCTCGTTCTAAGATGCTCCTTCTTACACCACACTCTGCCCTAAGTTCCCCAAGGTTCTCTCTCTCTACAACTTTCTACATCCTGCTCTGTCCGTTCCCTAACTAAGATCTGCTCTCCACCCTCGGGAGCTGTCCCTAATACAAAATCCCAAAAAAAGTCAACACGCCCAGAGGTACACCCCTCTGGCAGGTGAATATCTTCAGATTTTTCTTGTATGGCATCTTTCCATCCAGCGTCCGTTGGTGTATCCTTGGGTCCCAGGCACCTTCCTAGCTAAATGTTGCACTCCCAAATTCTTTGGCAGCTTTCCTCCATTCGCGCCTACTATCCTAGCTCCTAAACAATGGACTCTTCTACCTAACGAGCCTTGTGGCCTTGTACCTGCAAGCTGAAATACATGGGAACATCTCTGCAAACATTCGAAGTTACAATTCAACATTTTGCTGAGAACAGCTTCTTCCCCGAAGAGAGAAAATCTTTCCTTCTCGACTAAAGGTAACAAAAGAAAATACCGTTAGGCCTCTACTGGCTTTACCATGTCTCAGGCCTTTGCACGTTTAAAGACATTTCTAACATGACATGACATTATATTTTACTACTTCAACACGTTAATTCTACTTTCAATGTGAATACTAGTTTTCGTTCTAAAGCCTACGTTAATTCACTCATTGATAAACATATATTTCAAAAGCATTTCATTAGTGATACAACATTTCACAGATGATTTCATTCTTGTATTAGGCAACACTGCATTTCAATTAAACTCTACATTAGTCTCTGGTTAATAAACACATCCATATGTATCGTGCTGATTCTCAGCCTAACATTATAAGTCTAAACTACATTAGTAGACCCTCTAAATATGTGGGTGCTGACTACTCGGGATTATGGTGCAACCCTACAAATTTTAAAATAACATGACGCTCTCTCAGGACAGATACCCTGGGGTAATCTTTTGATACACATAACAAGGTGGCTGACAACCTCTAGTCACTCCCATGGCCTGTGTTGTGAGGCTATCAGATTTGTAGTTGCTGCTGCTGTGACAGACTACTTTCTGGAGAAAGAACAGGGCAGAGGAAGGGGCACGTCAAATAGAAGCAGACCCCTACATAAACTTCAAAGACAAAGGGCCTGATTACGAGTTTGGCGGAAAGACACCTCTGTTTATTTTTTGGGAGTCGTCCCGCCTGCTTCCATGGTGGTCTGACCACCTGATTGAGATCCTTGTGCGAACTCGGTTACTAGATCACCCCTGGACCGCCGCCACCACTGAGACTCCTTCAACCGCGTCTATGGTGGGAAAGCCAGAGATGGAACTTGAAGGCAATCCCGCCAAGGTTTCTGCCGTCCGGATTATGATTTGCCCTTTCTTCTACCTTTTCCTGATGGGTACACTGCCATGTGCAAGGTGGCGGAAGGGCACAAAATAAGGTGAAAACTCACATTTTTTTTGGTCCCACTTTGGAATCTGTGTCGGACGCCATTTTCCAGGTCCCTCCTGTGCTGCTGCCACCAGTTCACGACGCTCTGCAACCCTGTTGTTGCCAGATGCAAGTGTAAGATTCACTATCACTTCTGCCATATAGTGCATTGTAATAATTTGTTGTATTTAACATGCAACAAAACATACAGTACACATGACTTACATATACATTTTGACGCATACACAAAGTATACATGTGTTTCATACATACATTTGGTGTACTTACCTATCCCTCCAACTATGAGATGTCACTCCATTAGGACACAGCCGCCAAGAGACCACCAACTCATCGGGAACATCGTAATACGGCAGGGGGGAGACCATTTGAACCGGTGGCCTTCTTTTTTTTTTTTTAGAGTTTTTTATAGCATGAACTAGACCCGAGACATCGGGTATCAGAGCACTTTACAGGAGCACCAGTTTCGTTACAGATGGACACATTCTTTTTTGTTAGGCACGGGGAGATTAAGTGATTTGCCCAGAATCACAGGATGTTGAGCGTATTTGCAGAGACTCGAACCCAGTTTCCCAGTTTTGAGGTTGACCGCTCTAGCTGTAAGGCTACATCACCTACCCTTCTTGGCACTGCCAGTACGGTGGTGAGACAGCCAAACTAGCCATCAGGCCCTTAGACCGTAAATCACATTTGGTATCTGGAAATGGGCTATAAGAAGGGGAGATCGAGGCCCCAAAATTGTCAACCGCCAAAACAGCCAGTTGGGATTTGCAAGGAGGAGAAGCTATGTAAGTCTTCTGCTTTTGACCAGGACTGGGGGCCAAGCCCTGCCAGTTTCCCAGGTGGGTGAGGGGATATTATCCAAGGAATTCAAGACCACCTGCCCCTGGAGCCTGAAGCACCAGTGCCTGCCTACTTGCCATTGTGCCCTCTGAGAAAGAGAACAGCATTGGAAGCAGTGAGGCCCAGTGTGGTATTTTGGAGATTCGATCCCTGTAGTGAGGTGTGAGAAGACCACTGCTAAACTGATTGTGTTGTTGCCATTGTACTCGGAAAAGTCGGTGCCTCCCATATGCCAGAGAGGTCTACTATGAAGAGAGCTGTGAATGTTTCAGCACCAATTGGGTCATCACACGTGTGCTGGTTGGAAGTCATTATCCCCGTTTGCCAGGTGGGGCTGCCTTTAAGATTACTGCAATGCCAATCGGACCACAGCCCTCGTGCGGAGCTAAGTTGGTGAGCCCGTATACCAGGTTGGGCCACCAAGAAGATTTCTGATGTGCCGATCTGATTGTAGTCCACATACAGGGTGAGGACAGTGACCTTGTATGCCATTGGGGACCACTGGGAAAAGGTAACGAGCATTGTCTGATCTAGATCATCGTCACAGGGAGGAGACCGCCATGGTGACCGGAGCCGGCCCAAGCCCTGAATGAGGACAAGCACCAGGAGTGTTGCAACTGTGGGAGTAATACCAAGAAACTTACCAACATCAGAGGAGCATCAAGAACCCCAAAGCACTGTCTCTGTAGGACTGCGCGTGATGAACTCGAGGACACCCAACCACTGCCTCTCCCAGGCCACATGTGAGGGACTTATTGGAGACAGCCACTGCAGCTTTAGTGCTCGTGATGGTGGCGTGCTAATAGACTCTGGTCTTTCACATCCTGCTGTTGCTTGTAAGACTGATTTGAAGGCTGGGGGCCACGGGGGATCTTGCCTGTCGTAAAGTGCTTCGGTGCTGTAACACCTTTGACTTTAATAAAGAGTCAGAGTGGGACTCCTGAGTTTCGGACTACTAGTGTAGCTTAACATGAATGTTGTCTATAGTGAATTGGGAATAAACACTACCCCTAGCGAGAGGCAAGTGGAACTTAGGACCCTACCTATAAAACACTAGACCCCTTACCTCAGGGAACTGTGTATAATGTTTGTGAATGCCATATTTTTCTTTGTTTTCAAATATAAAGACTGATTTTTTCATAAAAGCAAGTGTTTGACTGGACAATCATGTATTGTTGCTGCTGAACGTATTTTGAGTTGTGAGCCTGTGCTCACTCTCCTGTATCTAGCTTCACCCCCCCTGAGAAGCCGTTTACTGATCAATACATGATATCACTGAGAATCAAGTGCTGCAGGGGTACTTGACACAGTTGCTCAGGATCTATAGTAGGTCAGGTCCGGGTACATCAGATGTAAAAGGCCTCAACCCCTGGTTGGGCCCTGTAGCTCCTGCTTGCCCACTGGCCATATGAACGAGGATCTGACAACTGTAAGTACACCTCTGTGTGTGCAAGGAATGTTTGCACTAGTGCTTCCTGTGAGCGCACATGAAGGCTTCTTGTAATGTAATGTAATGTAAAAATTACTTATAAAGCGCGGCATTCACCGGACGGTTTCTTGGCGCTGATCACTTGTTTGGTAGAGGCAGAGGGCGGGAGGGGGAAGGCTTATGTGTAGATGCTACGGAAGAGATGAGTTTTTAGGAGAGACCTAAAGTGAAGGTAGGAAGGAGAGAGTCTCAGTTCCAGCGGGAGGGAGTTCCAGAATGAAGGTGCCAGAAAGGAGAATTCTTCTGCTGTGATATGCCTGTTCACTGCACACAAAAGAAGCCTGCGTTCCAGACCAGAAACAGACATAAGAAAACTTAGCCATAAATATATCATATTCCCAATTGTCACCAGAGAAAACAGCAATGTACAAAAAAGGAATAATATTTCTACCAACTGCTAGAACCAAGAGTGTAACTGTTCAAATGTATGCGTAAATGAATATAAAAAATATTTTTCAGAGAAAAAATGAATGTTAATGTAGAGCAATTGCCATTAAAACGAATTCAAAGGAAAAAGCTCTTTCTAGTCACACATAGCTAATATATTTGTGGTGTATTAATATTGTACAATTTATAATGAATGTATAGCAGGCAGCTATTATTAATAGGAACGTATCAAGTTATCAATGGAAATTTATGGGAATGCATAGCACTTAGGATACATTAATAAAACAGAGAGAAGATGATTATACCAAGAATAACAAATGCTGACAAATAGAAAGAATAGAATGTATGCTATAAAATGTAGACTCTGGTAATACAGGTGGCATAATCTGTCATTCACGCACAGGAAAAGGATTTGTTGTGACTTGTAGCTGCTCTTTTATGATGCATACAATCTGTGCCTATGTATGCGTGTCCTGGTAATACAGCTTGTTGTGGGCTCATAACATCTCTGAACTCTTATGTGAATGAGCAGGCATTACTACCTATTCACTTTAGAAATCTGGAAATGCACGGAGAATAGAGTGAGAGCCAAACACACAACTGGAATTTTCTGCCGGGCTGGACTTCATGAAGGCAGTGGCGGCTCCTCCGCTAAGGCGGAGGAGCACTGCTCCACTGCTCTTTGAGCAGTAGAAAAAGGGAAAATAAAATGAAAATAATGCAACGGTATTATCATTTTTTTTCCGTACTGAGGCAGGTTTACGGGGTGGTGCAGAGCTGGGCTGTCGTCACAGCCAGCAGGGGAGGAGTGGTTGAGGCCCTTAAGAGTGTATGGCAATTTGGCCGTCCGTCTTTGGCGGACAAACAGTCATGCACACTTTGCATGTATTGCACAGCCTGGGTGGGGAACATGCAGAGGTTCATAGTCCCCATCTGAGCGCCAAACCATGGCTCTCAGAACAATCACGATGCTGCTGTCATGGTGAATGCAGTATCGTGATTGGTTTAAGGGACCCTGTGTGTGCTTCCTGCTTCTGGCCGGAACTGAAGAGGACAGAGACGAGGCAAGGGCCGGTGTTCCATCGGTCAGAGGAGCCAAGTAAGCCATTTTATTGATGTTTCTACCCCTCTGCCCCCATCCCCACCTCACCAGTACTTTTCGGAGGCAGCCGCTACTGCATGGAGGCTGGGATTGGTACAAGCTGTTTCACTGCCACCCACATAGTAGGTCATTATCATAAGGTACAGAGACTCAGGCTTACAGGTTTCTGCAGCAGAGGTTGCTCTGATAAGTCCCTTACAGACCAGGATACAAGAAGGAGGTCACAGGCCACCATCACAAACCAGGCAGGACATGAGTTGATAGATCAAATCAGGGAGAGAGGCTACCTGGAGGTATCACAAGCTGCAGCACATACAGCAATGGAAAACAGGTAGGGAATTCCTGATCATGAGGTAACTGAGAGGGAAAGAAGTGTGTGGGATGCATAAAACAGTGTAAATTAGTAGGAAGCTAAGAACTACAACAACTAACTACAGGCTTCAATTCCATGTTTACTAGACTCTTAAATACTAACTGTACCCATGGAGTCCAGGAAGTGAGTGTTTGCTGAGAACAAAGAAAATAAGGTGCATGGGGGTGTAGAGTGCTCCCCATGCACAGTGTTGGCATCAATTATGTATTTTCAGATGTTGCAGTTATGTCATCAATGATGTCATAGAGCAGTGTCATGAGTGATGTTATATGGAAGATTATTATCAGTGCATGGTGAGGGTGCGAATTATAGGGCCATATGTATCAAAACCGGATTTTGCGAATCTCAAATTGCGATTTCTTGCGAATCGCAATTTGAGAATCGCAAAACCTGATGTGATAAATGTGAATACCTAAATTGTGATTCCTTCGCAAATAAGGAATCACAATCTGCTAATCGGCAATTCAGATGCAGCTTGATGACATCACAACTAGGAAGTGTGACTGCCCATGCTGCACCTGATTGCAAGCAGCTGAGTGAGAGGCTGGGAGGAGAGCTGAGCCACTTGTGTACTACATCTGAGAGAAGAAGACATGGACTCACAGGAGAAGCAGCAGGAGGAGAATGCCAGAAAAAGAAAACAAAAGGTCAGTGAAAGGGAGCAGGAGGTGCTCATCCAAGAAATGGTGATGAGCCATGAGCTCCTGTTTGGCAAGCAATCACTGGGTGTGCCAGAGGCACGCAAAAGGAAAATCTGCCCAGACATACAGGAGAAGGTTAATGCCATCGACGTGACCCACCGCACCGTTGAAGATCTCAGGAAACGGTGGTATGATATGTGCAAAAGATCCAAAGAAAAGGTGGCTACAAGGCTGGCTGAGGGAAGACCTGTGGTGGGACGTCCACTGCTACAGACTCTATACCTTTGGAAGAGTTGGTTGAGGGCACCCTGCTGCCGGAGAGTGTCAGTGGCGTGGCTGACCTGGACAGCTCCAACCCTCAAGACACCAGACAAGGTAAGAAGCATCCTAACACTCCCTTGATACATCACCACATCACCCACACACCCAGGAAAGACCCAGGCACCAAACATAAATGCAACTCCAGTGCATGCACACTATCACACCCAGCAATGCATTATGGGAGTTGTAGTCACATGCACCAAACAGTGGAGCAGTGACACCTAGCAAGGTACAATCAGAATGCGTGTATCAGGAAAGGCAAAAAACAGACAGATAGGACCCATGTAACTCCAAACTGAAATATTTATTGCATAACCAATGCGAGGCAGGACACCAAATTGATGTGTGCATTTACATTCACAGCACCACCAGAAACAAGGGAACCTATGGCAGGAGGGAAGGATTCATCCTACACAGAAGAACAGTCAGGGCAAGAGGAGCAGGAGGAAGGCAGCCCAGTCATCCCGGTGACACACAGACGGCGCCTATAAGTACCACCACTGGAGGTAGATCCATTGGACACAAATAGAGAGTATCAGGAAGTCCAGGGCCAGCGTGCCTCAAGTCAGACAGCACAGTCCCTGCAGTACTACTGCAAGAATGTCATCCAGGCGCAGGGCACAGCCGTCCACCATCATTGCTGACGTAGGCAACGGCACAGTATTTTCAGGGCTTGAAGGAAACATGCTCCAGGTACACTGCCTGCAAGCATAAGCAATGAAATCAGTACAGCGCCAATTTTCAGTGCACAATAACAACATGACCCAAATGAGGGAGGGCTTCATGGCCATGACTGGTGCTCTAAAAAGCAATGTGTGCAGAGATGCGGCGAGACCGTGCAGCCAGGCGCAGGGAGAGACATTGCCTCCACAACCACCTGGAAATTTACACTAAGGCTGTAAACCGGCTCTCCACTGCCACATCAGTGCTGGCACGTCGCTGTGTCAGAATGCAGCATGAGATGAAATTGATCCAGCACTCCTACTAAAATTCTGCATAAATGATGTCACTATCTATCACCATACTTACCAATCAATACCAGGCCCATAGAAATAACAGAGCAGCTGAATCATGAGGCGAATGGATCTAATATGTTGTATAAAAACTATTTACAATAAACAAGACCAGCTTGTCATTTTAAAAGTTTGTTCAAACATATTCAAGAAAACTTAGGTTTGGAACTTTATTAAGCAAGCATTTTAAAAAGTCATAAGAAAGTTTTATTCAGCATTTATAAAGATAGCTTAATTCAAGAAAATATTAATCATTAGCAGAAATAAGTGAAAAGAGCATTTCCAAATCCTAACTAACTCTCTGTTTCTACCCTCATCGCCTGAAAACAAAGTCTTTTAAAGTTACCCTTTCCTTAGGTGTAATCATCGGACAGCAGAACACGTCCCTCTGGAATCAAGAAGCGTAAGCCAAAAATCTGCTCCTAGAGCCTATTCTTATACCCTAAAACTATGGTTAAACTAACTATTTTCACATTCCAACAGCTGAATTCTGGCTCCCCATTGGCTAAACCACCTCACGCCACAGTAAACTGTGACATCTTCCACCTCAAGTCCAGGCTTTTACACAAAGCCATTGTTCATGCACAGAGTCCTGGCAGCACTTCCTTAGGCTGCTACATTTTGTAGCAAAAGATCGTTCATGTAGTGCACAAAAATGCCGCGACTCACATCCTGGTCTTGAGCCTGTCCGTTCTAAGCTTCTCATGGCACATTAGCAAACCTCTCCACAGAGTGCCTTTTGCAGTTCTTTTCAAACCTTTTCACAATAAAAGTTCATAGGCTTCTCATCCTTTTTCAAAATAACTTTTTCTCATATGGCATTTCAACAGCAGGCCTCTTTTCAGAAAGCATCAATTTTCTGCGCCACTTTTGCTTGCGTCACTGCGCCACTTTTAGCTCACGTCACTTTCCAGAAAACTATTATTTAAACAAACACAAAACAATAATTAATTCAGGTAATGAAAGTCATTCTGTTTCCAACCTACATAGCTAATGTTAACCCATTAGTATAAGTCACCTAGCAGAAGCACACAGAAAAGCAGCACATTTAAAATCTACCATTCTTCATAATGTCCAGCAGGTTTCTTCATAAATCTGAAAAAGTAAAAAGATGATTAAATAATACACAGACAGACAATCACAACATAGGACAAACATGTAAGCACATATAATAAAGCACATGCCATGAATGATCAGCCGCATATTAATAGTGACAAAGACAATAGGACAAACATGACAAACAAAACAATATAAGTTATGTGTTACAAAACAGACTTGCAAATGCAACATAAAGCACATTAGTTCTGTATAATGATGTGGAATTTTACTCTAAATTGGTTTAATTATAACAAATCATGCAAACACTCATTAATATATTATTTCAAGTTATGAGAGTATGACATCACGAGCCAGAATAAAATTGTTTCTAAAGCTCGCTCCATCAACTCCCTCATCTGGTGATTTCAAAATCACCAAACAACACCCAAAAATTTTACTTAACATTTTTTATCTATTGAACATGTTTCAGGCTTACTCAGGATTAGTACTTAAACTCTAATTTCATCTATATTTCTGCAACTCTCATAATTAGTATTGAGTCTTACATCCTATATCCTTTACCCTTTTCTTTATTCAGCTAAGTTGGATCCTTTCCACCTTTGAATCCCCAACCCCCAATGAATTTATAGGTAACTAAGTTTTAAACTGCATAACTACATTTTGAATTGCACCAACAAAACAAATATCAATCTGAGTATTATAAAACAAAACAAAAAACAAAAAGTAAATTTTTGAAATTTTTTCAAAAATTAGTAAATAGTATATACCCCCTCTTTTTTTTTCTTTTTTTTTCAAATTCTAAAACATGTTTTCTTCGACCTTGCGTCTTACATAAAAGTGTTTCCAGCTAACACAATTTCTTCGACCTTGTGTCACCCTAACACAATTTCTTCAACCTTATGCCAAAAATAAACCTCAACTTAAATAAAACTAAACCTAGTCATTGTCACCATTTTCTTCCAAGTCCACCTGACTGCTACTGCGCTCCTCAACTATTGAAAGGATAGTTATGTAGGCCCATTCTGGAGACTTGTATTTTACATTTGGTCTCAATGGTCTTTTGCTTTTCTTGGTAATCATTTCAATTTTCTCTTCAGCTTGCTCTTTTTTGTCTGATTCACTCTTCTGACTTGACACTTCATATTTGAATTTTAAATCTTTAGGCCAGACATCACCTTTTCTCAAGAGTTTCTTCTTAGGCTTGTTTTCTTTACATTCAGCTTTCCAAGCCCTTTTTCTGAATTTTCTTATCTCAGACTCTTCATCACTCCCGTCTGTATCATTTTCTGAGACTTCAAATCTGTACCTAGGAACTTCTTTACTCAGCAGCTTCACTCCGTTAGGAACATCAGCCTTATAGCTGGTACTTGGTAATTCTTCCTCTTCTTCAGGGATCACCTTCAGCTTCCCAGTTTCAGGATTCTTGTTCCTGCATACAGAGCTACTCCTTTGCCTTTCAATTTTCTCCTGGATTAGATTTCTGTCTTGCTCAGAATTTTCTGCTTCTGAATCTTCTCCTGCTTCAGAAACTTCTTTCTCTGCTTGAGATTCTTTTTCTGGCAGATTTTCATCATTTTCTGAATCTAGAATCACAATCTCTAGATCTTCTTCATTCAATGTTTCATTCACATTGACATCATCATCCAGATGTCGACCACCTTGTCGATCTTCAAGATCTGGATTTTCTTTAGAAATTTCTTCTTCAGAATCTGAATCAGTTACAGTGTCTTCACTATCTTCATCAGTGTTATCAGGTGCAAGTGCACAAAGGGTATGATCAGTGGCGGCTGGTGACATTTAAAAGTGGTGGGGCGTAAAATAAATGGTGGAGAACACTGCGGCGAGCGAGTGTAGCGAGCGAACTTGAACGACCTAAGGTGGGAAAATTTTGAAAAATGAGTGGGAAAATGGTGCATTTTCAAGCAAATTTGTCTAGACCAACTCTCACCTCCTTTTTGACTGTGAAGTGTAAAGTGCATGTGGTTATGGCTGAAGCCATTAGCACAGGTCATCTCAAAAACATTTTAAGCTCTGGCACTAATGTTTCTTGTTTTACAAATTATACACTAGATATATTCTCTTGACTTCAGTAGCGTCCACCCTGGGAAAGACTGCCACATAAAGCTATCTCTCACTTGTATTGGGTAAAGTAATGGACTGAGCATAAGAAAGATGTATTCATTCTGCCAGAGATCTAGAACTAGACATTGTGCAAACTGTGAACTATAAAACCATCTGAAACAAAACAAAAAATCAAAGTCAACAAAATACTGCTCCACAAACATATTTCCATGCACACATTGGCACTTGAATCCCCACTGACTAACAACAAGTCATGCTTTAATCGTCAGGAAAGCAATGAAGTGTGCACCCTGTCTCTTGGATAACACCTGCAACTTGATGGCAATATAAGCCCTGCCTCACCCTTGTTTGCCGAATTTGACACTCGAACAAAAGATCCACATGGGCTCTGTGGACATCTTACAATTTCCCTTAACCATCTATGTGGATTGTGGAGTTCTCTCACGGCCAAGATTGTCCAGTGTTGTTTTAAATAATGTTAAGTATTTAAGGGTTAAAATATTGGTTATCTTCGGGCTTGGGGAGGAAGGAGGGAGTCAACAAGTGTGCTGATAACACAGAGGAATTAATTAGAGTGTCTACTAACCAGTGACCAGTGCCAACCAGTACCAATGTAGTCATGAACAAAGAAAATACTCTCCTCTTTCATAAATAGATCAGATCACAGATAGAGCATGCCATCTGCTCTGTAAAAGACTCAGTGGAAACCATGGAATTCGTCTAGGAAACACCTTGCCCACTTTTTAAAAATGAATTCACAGATGAACCCAAATGGCATACAGCAGTATTTACAAATACACATGCACTATAGGATGCAAATGCTATGCATAATCACACTCAATAATTCAAAATATGAAAGATCTAGCTCAATCCAAACACTGCTGGTCTTCCTATATGCGCATACATTCTCAATAACTACAAACAGCAGCAACTACACTTAAGACCAGCCTAATTTGCGCTATACATGACAGAGAACCCAGAATCCAATGCACACTTTAATGAAAATATAGACATTGTCAAAGCCAGCATAGGTTTGGCATTTGCTGTTAACCTTTTGGCTTTGCAAATTCTTTTTTTGTTTGTGAATGTTTATATGTGAAGGCACAATTTGTATGAAAGCAAGCCTTTTCAAAAGTCAAAAGGGATATATTTTTATAGAGGAGCACACTTTGCACCACTAATCCATGCAGTACTTATTGCGCAGAAGCACACACTGTGCAAGGGCAGAATGTTGTCAATCACAGTGGCTGCAGTGAGCTGACCCTGTGCCTCACGCTTTAGGCTGGGGGTGAGCAGAAGCACAATGTGAATGACACTACAGCAAACCAATGGATCAAGTGGGCTGACTGATATCCCTGTACATATGTACAGTATATATGTATTTATTAAAACAAACTGTCATCTAAGGCCAGAACTAAAAATACGACCTTGTATTTGGAAGATAATTTGTGGTTTGACTTACATAATGCTAAAAATTAAAATTGGGCGAAGTATCATCAGCACATCTTTCCTAATGATATGAGGATATATATCTGACACAAGTTTCAAGTGAAAAGGAAACGAAGAGAGCAGTGTGACAAAAAATTGCAGGACAAGTCAGCCTTTCAACATGTTTTTGTGCCCGGCCTCATGCGGCCTGTTTTCTAGGTTAAACCTGTGGCAAGAGATACTCGGGGAGCAGGGGGCTTGCTCGTTATATTTAATGTGAGTACGGCTTGAGGAAGTCAAGACATATGCTAGGGTTCACTTGATCTGGGAGTTTTGCAATGATTCATTTAAGTGCAGGGTTATTATCCACGTAACTGAAATGCAGCAACTTAATGCAGAACGTCCCTCTCTGTGCATGCATCCAGCTCGGATCGCCAGCAGATGCCTTCGAAATGCTAAAGAAGTCTCTAATGTATGTCAAGATTGGCAACAACAGCCTATTAAACCGAAAATCATATTGCTGCATTCATTGTCAGTCTAATGATCTCGTGCGTGGCCCAGAGTAGAGATGTCAGGCTGTTTTTAATACCTGGATATTTTGTACAATGAATGCAGGCGTGTCCAAGGGGGAAACCATAAGGTGAAACTTAAATCTCTATTCAATATGTTCTTTGTATCACTTGGCATGCAAATGTAATTTCAGAGTTGACAACATCGTTGAAAACCCATGCAAATCTAACTGAGTACATCCCCGTGATGAGCTGTGTATTGTGCTGCCTTAAAACATGCACACTTGGGATGCAGACATGGGTCTCTCTGTACTGCAGGAGAATAAGGAAGCATGCTGGGTCACGTTACCACCATCAGTATACGTTACACATATAGACACATTTAGGAAGATTAAATACTATAAGGAAATAGGGGTGGATATTCCATGCAACATAAAATAACGTGTGTGAAATGTAACAGGGACTGCATCACGGAAGTTGGTTAAATAGTAAGGGGCTTATTTACAAGCCCCTTGCGCCGCCGGTGCGCCACTTTTAATATGGGAAAATGTGGCGCACCGGCGGCGCAAGGGGCTTGTAAATAAGCCCCTAAGTCTGCTTCCCCACAGCGGCTCTACCAGAATGACTTAGGAAATCAGACCTGCAATTACAGATTCCTCTCTCACTTCTTAATGGGCTCTTATTATTAGTTTGATTTTCTTTCACCCAGAGTAACCAGTAATCCTCCTGTCGAGAACGCTGGGGTTAAGGAAATACTCGCACATTTCATCACTTTATAGAGTGTGATGAATCGGCTACTTTATTTATAGAATTTCTATTAGCTTACCTCTCCTTCTCCACGCACGTCACTGTCAAAGAAAGTATGACGTAGGCAGGTGCTTTATTGCGCCATTCTACTTTTTCACTAGTGTTCATTGGCCTCACTCACCCTGCCAAACTCTGGTTTGTCTTTCTCTGAAAGGAGGGCTGGGAACAGCTGCTCGACCCTGGAACACGCCTTAGGTCGCCATCCCTAAGGTATTAGAGCTTTGAACTTTGGAGACCCTTATGTTTGTGGAACAACACTGTACGAGTACCAAGGCAGCCAGGTTGTTATTTGACTTTCAGTTTTACGGCAGCAGCCGGGTGACCCGACTCAAAGACTGTCAACTCAAAGAATTACTGAATTTGACAATATTGCCAAGCTACTTCACGCGCACTTTTCCTGCCTGTCCTTGCTGGGAAGCTTGATAAACGGTCTGGAGCCATGCGTTTCAGAAGCATTATTTCACTGTATCTGACGCGTAATAACTTAAAAAAAATGCCCTGCTGGGCCTAACCTGGGCAGCTGGTGAACTGGCGACGGACTCCGGAGGCTTCTTTCCACAAAGTTCCACAACCCCACAGAGTGCACTGCAGACACGCGCGGGAAGCAGCGCGAGGTCAAGTCTGCGCAGACTCGAATCCTCTGCTTCCCGCCTGCCACACCCCTTTCCCAACTCGTCACAGGGTGGGTCTCACCACGCCCTGTAATGAGTTGGGAAAGGGGTGGGTGACAGTCTCAACTCCCTGATTGACGTGGAGGGTTAGCGTTACCGGGCTTAGACTTAAAACGCCCGGGGGTAACTTAACCTCCACGCCATCAGGGGGTGGAGACTCGGCCCTGAAGCTCAGTCTTTGCCGAGCTGATGACATCACAGCCTTCAGGGCAGTGAGGTTCTCAGCCGGCAAACACATAGAAGGCTTCTTTGGGCCCGCAAGGGGGTGCTCGGAGCATTCAAGGAGAAGCAGTCTAGTCACATCACATGCCTCCAGCTGCCGCTGCCACAACGAACTGCCAAATCATCGGCGATATGGAGACTATATTAATTTTTATTTAAAAGGGCAAAGGCATACAAAAACGAACATTTTTTAAATTAAATTAAATATGAGCATTGAGCACTTTGGTAACGGGGGCGGAGCCCCGACGCTCTCGGGGAGAAACCGCCACTGGGTATGATTGATATGCATCCACCCAGTATCTGTTGTGACTAGTAACACCTGTCTTGCTTTCTGCCACCTGGGTACTAGACAGTTTCTCCTCCGATGAACCTTTGTTCTGACCAAGTCTCTTGGCAATAGATCATGAGCCTGCTCCTTTTTTTTAGAACTCACATCTGTTCCCAACTGATGGAATACAGAAATTGTATCATTCTTTCTTGTTGGAAAAGCTTCAATCCATTTTGAAAATAAACAAATGATGACTAGGACATATCTCAGTTTGTTATGTTGGGGCATTTCAAAAAGATCTGTTTGAATATTTGTAAATGAACCACCCTCCCAGCCTATGGTTCCCAAACTCTCAATTGGACCATGGTACATCCGTGCCATGTCAGCAATCATGCAATTGGGCATAACAGGTATGTCATCTTTGTAAACCCAAATTTCATCTTCCTCTTGCTGTCTGAAACCTTCTTTGAGCCATGTGTTTTTCTCCTCATCATGTGCCTCATCTTGTAATTGTTTTAATTCTTGCCATGTCTTAATTGCAAAGATTAGTATGAGGATGCTTAAAACATGTTCATTGAATTTTTCCCCATTGATTGCAACCCACTCCTGAGCACAGAACTTAGCAATGGTACCTGCGTGCTCATTGCCTTTTGAGACAAAATTATTTTTCTCTCCATTTGCAGCACATTTTATCACTGCTATTTTGTCAAGAAGCTCAATTCCTTTTTTGAAGTCTGGCTTGCCCTGAACAGGAGCTTCACTCAAACTCTTTTTAAATTGCTCAATGGCTTCGAGCTCAATTTCTGTCAGGACAATTCGGTCTCTTATATCTGCTTTTGTCAGTCTTTGCAATGGCCTCATAATTACTGAGAAACCACTAATCCATTGGCAACAGTAATCAACCATGCCTAGGAACATTCTCACCTGTTTTTGTGTCTTTGGGGATTCCATTGCCTGAATCATTTTATTTCTTTCAATAGTTACCTGACTTGGAATTTTTTCTTGGAACCTGAAAGCAAAAATTTCGTTGACTCTCTGGGTGCATTGGGACCCAATACCACTCAGCATCATGTGGTATCTGACAAAGGATCTCTACTGGTTTGGGCACAATAGGACAACAAGGGATAACTATCTCGTTAACCTTTCCCAGGTCTTGTACTATTTTGTACGTTTCATCTAGCTTTCTAATACCCATATCTGGTGAGTTACAAAGACTGTTCTCAATCTCTTTTAGGACACCCTGCCTAACAAATTTTTCAATAACAGGATTAACTCCTTCAATTGTTTCTGACTTCATCTTGCACTGTGGAACATTAGGAAATGAGTTTCCCTGCTTGTTTGCAATTTTAACTGGATCAGGTCTGTCTTCCTTGTCTCCACTGAATCCTGTATCTGTATTGAATTTCTGCTCATTAACATAATTTGGAAATGGCGGTGGATGTATCTCATTCTGCTGAATCACCACCTGTCGCTGAATTTGTAGCTGTTCATCCAGTAACTGTTGCTGCTGATTTATCTCATTCTGCATCTGTGGATTTTTACACTCCCCTACAAAAGCTAAATTCACTTTTTCCTTCTCCTTTTTCTTCGTCCATTTTGTTTTCCATTTTTTCAGACTACCCCTTTTTCTCAAAGCCCAAATTAAATCTTTTATATGGGCAATTTTACCTGCTTTGTTCAAACTTTCAATGTCCTCATCATCCTGTAATCTTTTTAATCTGTCTGTACTGATTGTATTATCCAGTAATTTGTACTCACCAGGCTGTGTCAGGTCAATCAAGTCAACGTCAGAGTTTTCACTAGGTGAAACTAGAGTCATCACTCTCTCTTGCTGAGTTGGAATCATTACTAGCTCATTTTCAGGTACATTAGAATAAAGTTTTTCAGCAAACTTTTGAATTTCACAATTCAATGGGACCGTTAAAACTGTGGGACTAGTTTCATCTTTTCTAAGCACTGGGAAAACAGGTCCAATTGTCACAGGAACTGTCACTGCTTCCATGTCTGAGGTTAACTGCTCATGAATATTAATTCCAGAAGTAGTAGGCATCTCATCATACCTACCTGTTGTGACACCTTGAGAAAGGGTCTGGACTGGGACTCCATTAATCTGAACTGGGACTCTTGGCTTTACATTAATCTGCTTTGGGCGTTTGCTTGAATTTCTGTCCTTATCTGTATTTACAACATAATTTTTACAATGATCAATTAATTCTTCTCTGACACGTTTATTATTTACATTCGCTGATTTGGAAATCTTTAATTTGCTCTTACATGTAGCAACAACCTTTTTCATTTTCTTGTACCAGGTAAACTTTTTCTCTTTCTTTGGATAATATTTATCCATGTTTAAAAACAATCAAAATAATTACAATAGGTAAATGTGTTCACTTAATTGGCCTTATAGCGTTTGCTGATCAATTAATTAATTAATTTATCAATATTAGATGTAGAAAAACCTTGTAACCTGGTCAATTTAATATATCTCCTAATTTACCTGCATCACTATTTTTAATAAACCTGGAAAGAAAAACATGAATTTGCAAAAACAGCAATATAAAATATTTATTTTGCAACAATAAAACACCTAAATGTGATTGGGTATGTTTAAAATGTATTTATTTTCACTTACACACCTTTCTGCATCAACAGCTGTGGAAAAAGAAAACTTGATGTGTTTGCCTTTAATTTACATAAAATGTCTTGCTGCAAAAACCTTTAGACCCTTTTAACAATAATTTTAGCTTAAATCTGCTTTCTTCTGACCCACACACCCTTTTAAGGAATCTTTAAATCCTTTATTTCAATTACTGCCAATACTATAATACTTCAGCCTATTATAGCGCGATGACTATGATGCATGCAAATCTCTGTAGTTTTTAGCTCTCCGTGCTCAGCCCCTCCCTAGCACAAGACACAGGACGCAACATTCAGCATGACAAACATTACAAACGACACACTTCCCTTAAAAACAAAGCTCCAGGCACTAGCGCTAAGCAAAACTAAGGCTAAAACAGTTTCTAAAGAAACTGTAGTCACTAGCGGTGTTATAGAATTTAAATCCCAATCACTCGGCAAATCAAACAATGTGCATCAGCCAATTGCAGCGTTTATAAATGCTTTAACCAATCACGGTGCACGGCTGCCTCAACGCTTAACCAATCATAAAGCAGCTTTTGCTATGATTTATCCTACTGCTGCAGTCTCTCTCCTTACACTCAGCCCTCCCTTTATAAATTGCGATATCTTAACACAGCACGCAACATTTGTCAGACACATTAACTGTAACACACAGTGTAGCTTTGGTGAGGAAAGAAATCCAAACAAAACACGAGGGTACTAGCGCTGGAGCAGAAGTAAACAAAGTGCATCAGCCATCTACAACAATGCCTTGGCCAGTCACAATACCGCAGCTGCAAATATCTAAGCCAATCAAAACGCTGCTTTCGCGACACTCAGCCAACCACAGTACCCTTAATAACACCCCAGTCAATCATACAAACAGCCATTCCTTTAGAAAATATAACCCCAATATAGCGCGCAATCGCTCGCCTGCACCTGCCACAACACGCCTCTCCCCGAAAACAACCGCGCAACTAGAGCAGGGAAAACTAAAGCGGAGACCTATCTCTTCATTATCCGAGGACACTTGCTAAATTTACATGCAGTAGTGACGTGCACCAGCCAACTCAAGCGCATCCACCCCAAATACAGAAACGCCGCTAACGAATCTCAGCGCAGCTCTGCTCTGACGCTGCGATACTTTAACCAATCAGGGCGCGGCCCTGCTATGACGCGACGGTGTCTCCACCAATTGCAGCGCGGCGGCTGTGACGTAGACAGCCGCTGCAGCTGGCAGCTCTTCCCTCGGGCTCCAAGCAGCCTCCCCCCCTCCTTTACAAAATGCTCTTAATACAGCGTGCTCGCCACACGCATCGGCCTTGACACGCTTCTTCCGTTTAAAACAACAGCGCGATTGTAGCAAGACCAAAGCGGGGGCTTAGGTTTATATTTGAGTGTGTTCTCACTATATACCGGGGATCAGCACTAGGACATACTCCTTAACACAGAATTAACTTTTGGGACACTTGCTAATTAATAAAAATCTCGGCAGCCAGTGGTGACGCGCATTAGCCAATTAGAGCGCAACCACTCTAAACACAGAAACGCTGTCAGCAAATCACAGCGCAGCTTTACCTATGACACTACGGACACCTCAGCCTATCACAGCGCAGCTTTGCTGTGATCCTTTAAACACCTGAACCAATCAGAGAACGGCTTTGCTGATACACTCCAGACACCTGAACCAATCAGAGCGCGCGGCTATGACGCACACAGCAGCTGCGGCTCCAGGCTCTCCCCACACGCTCTCGCTCCTAAAATCAGCCCCTCCTTCACAATTTTCGATCGGGGCACTTTTCAATTGTTTAAAATAGCGCGCAATGCCTTTTAATGGATTTAAATAATGCGCAACACTTTACAATACTTTAAAATAGCGCATTCTTTACCCTGAAGGCTCCAAAAACGCTTTCCAATTACTTATTAAAACTCAATTAGTAACTACATAAAAGAAACCATTTGTCTGCTTCTCTAAACAAAGAGATAGTTTTGCACATTCATTCAAGTATTCTCAGTGTGGAATAGACGACCCTATTCTCACTGAATAGTCTCAAGCGCCAATAGAGCAATCCTTACCCTACCCTTCTAACAGGTAATAACCAATTGTGTCTCTAATTGAATGCAAATACATTTAGCAATTCAAAATTTAACCCAATTGATATTACAAATCATTCACGCACTTTCAAACAGAAAACCCTGATCATACACACACAAATTCTTGGCAGGACTTGAACCTACCACATAACACGTCAAGCGTTGATAAGAATAGACGACGCTATCTCATCCTTCTCTCAAGCTTGGATAAATCCTACTACTCTTTTCACAGAAAGTTTTAAAACAGGCTCACCAGGTCCCTCTGCTTAATGCTACAATTTAATAGGCAATCCTCACTATTACATTCAACCAAACAATCTAAGGTCCCTAAACTTGTGTTGTACGTCCACAACACGTGATATATTCTATACCACAATTTTGAAGCAGAACAAATGCACTGTGTAACTCTTCTAGTCACACTACTCTTGCCATGGCAAACCAGGAATTTTTCACACTGCTGGAAAAACCCTTAAGATTACATACTACATATAACAATCTGACAAAATCAAAAACTCAACATTTGTTAAACATTGATCCTATGACTATACCAACATATCTGTAACATGCATGTCAAAAACAACATATAACCATCCTCTGCTACCAAAAATTGATCCAGCGCTCCTACTAAAATTCTGCATAAATGATGTCACTATCTATCACCATACTTACCAATCAATACCAGGCCCATAGAAATAACAGAGCAGCTGAATCATGAGGCGAATGGATCTAATATGTTGTATAAAAACTATTTACAATAAACAAGACCAGCTTGCCATTTTAAAAGTTTGTTCAAACATATTCAAGAAAACTTAGGTTTGGAACTTTATTAAGCAAGCATTTTAAAAAGTCATAAGAAAGTTTTATTCAGCATTTATAAAGATAGCTTAATTCAAGAAAATATTAATCATTAGCAGAAATAAGTGAAAAGAGCATTTCCAAATCCTAACTAACTATCTGTTTCTACCCTCATCGCCTGAAAACAAAGTCTTTCAAAGTTACCCTTTCCTTACATGTAATCATCGGACAGCAGAACACGTCCCTCTGGAATCAAGAAGCGTAAGCCAAAAATCTGCTCCTAGAGCCTATTCTTATACCCTAAAACTATGGTTAAACTAACTATTTTCACATTCCAACAGCTGAATTCTGGCTCCCCATTGGCTAAACCACCTCACCCCACAGTAAACTGTGACATCTTCCACCTCAAGTCCAGACTTTTACACAAAGCCATTGTTCATGCACAGCAGCACTTCCTTAGGCTGCTACATTTTGTAGCAAAAGATCGTTCATGTAGTGCACAAAAATGCCGCGGCTCACATCCTGGCCTTGAGCCTGTCCGTTCTGAGCTTCTCGTGGCACATTAGTAAAACCTCTCCACAGAGTGCCTTTTGCAGTTCTTTTCAAACCTTTTCACAATAAAAGTTCATAGGCTTCTCATCCTTTTTCAAAATAAGTTTTTGTCATGTGGCATTTCAACAGCAGGCCTCTTTTCAGAAAGCATCAATTTTCTGCGCCACTTTTGCTTGCGTCACTGCGCCACTTTTAGCTCACGTCACTTTCCAGAAAACTATTATTTAAACAAACACAAAACAATAATTAATTCAGGTAATGAAAGTCATTCTGTTTCCAACCTACATAGCTAATGTTAACCCATTAGTATAAGTCACCTAGCAGAAGCACACAGAAAAGCAGCACATTTCAAATCTACCATTCTTCATAATGTCCAGCAGGTTTCTTCATAAATCTGAAAAAGATAAAAGATGATTAAATAATACACAGACAGACAATCACAACATAGGACAAACATGTAAGCACATATAATAAAGCACATGCCATGAATGATCAGCCGCATATTAATAGTGACAAAGACAATAGGACAAACATGACAAACAAAACAATATTAGTTATGTGTTACAAAACAGACTTGCAAATGCAACATAAAGCACATTAGTTCTGTATAATGATGTGGAATTTTACTCTAAATTGGTTTAATTATAACAAATCATGCAAACACTCATTATTATATTATTACAAGTTATGAGAGTATGACATCACGAGCCTGAATAAAATTATTTCTAAAGCTCGCTCCATCAGTACACTGCTGCCAGGATGTAGCCAGAGGCCTGGTGCAAGTTACACATGCTGTGGATCAGGTGCAGACAGCAGCCATATGTGGCACAGGACCCCTCAGCTTACTGGAGGATGATGGGCAATCAGCAGGAGCAGCATCACTCCCCCATCCCACAGGACAGATGATGCCTCAGGGGAGGGCAGTGGGCACCCTGAGCGAGGGGTGACAAGCTGTGCACGCCGGCGGTGAAGAGCCACGGCAATGGGTGAGGCAACCAACTGCATCTTGACTCATGTTTGTTAGTCAGACTTGCAATGTGTGTTGAACATGTGCAAGCAACTTGGACTAACATAGTGTGCACGCCAGGCTGTGTGACGGAAACTTTCCTGCAATGAAGGAAATAAAAACACAGTTTGGCACCAATCTGTAGCATTGTGTCATCATTACTCACCTAGAAATAGTTCTGTGTGATCTCATCTCGCCGCTGGCGGCCGGCAGCCGCACCAACACAACCGGCTGGCCTGCTTCTTGGAGCTGTCCCACCTCATCTGATGAGTCTGAATCTGTGACCTCCACTGGGGTGCCTTTCCTGGTGGTGATGTTGTGTAGCATGGCACACGTGACCACGATTTTGCCACATTTCTCGGGCTGTACTGTAGGGTATACAACTGTTACAACGAAGTTTTTACAACGCACTACCATTACAACGCAGGCATTACCACGCATACCATTACAACGCATTGTGCTGGGGGGCGCTCTAGGATAGGGAATAAGTATAATTTTATATCCAACACCTTCCCTAGTGTCCACGGGGACTGGAGTTGGAATATAAAATTATACTTACCACTATCCAGCACCTCTAAGCGCTATGCGTTGTAACGGTATTCGTTGTAAATACCGCGTTGTAATGGTATGCGTGGTAAAAGTATGCGTTGTAACGTCATACATCCTACTGTAGTGCTCCTCCACTTTTATGTAGGCAGTGGAAACGGCTCTTGAGTATTCCAAATGTCCTCTCAATGGAACAGCGGGTGGCTCTGTGGGCACTGTTGTACCTCCGCTCCCAGCGGTGGCTGGATTCAGGTACGGAGTCAGGATGAAGTCACGGACAGCATACGCACTGTCACCTGCAGGGTGAGAAGAATCAGGTTAAACAGAGTCCTGCCACTGCTGTGCTTTACTAGTGTGTCCTTGTGACCAATGGATTTACCTAGTAGGTAGCCCTCGTCAAACTCCCCATTTGTGAGTGGTCGGTGAATACCACTGTGGCAAAAGATTAATGAGTCGTGGGTGTTGCCTGGGTATTTTGCTACTATGTCAGTGATGATATGTTTGGCATTGCACACTACCTGTATGTTCAGGGAATGGTAGGATTTGCGATTCCTGAACACATACTCATTCTGTGAGGGGGGAAATAGCGACATGGGTCCCATCTATGCTGCCAATTATGTGGGGGAATTGTGCTATCTGGTAGAATTCCTGCTTGGTCTGGTCTAGTGCCTGTTGTGTGCTGGGGAATTGGATGGGGTGATGCAGCCTCTGTACCATTGCATCAAGGAAAGCGTGGAAGAAGCACAACAGTGCACTCTGAGAGACACCTACTGCTGTGGCTATCATCCCCTGAAAACTCCCTGATACTAGTAAGTGCAGTGAGCACAAGACCAGTACATGGGTGGGGATGGTGTGTGTCCTGCGTGTGGGGTGTTCTAGTATCGGTTTGAGCTCCGCTATTAGGTCCGGGATGTTGTCTTCGTCCAGCCTGTAGTTCACATGGGTCTCCTCCACAGTCCGCTGGAACAGGGTAATGTGCGCTCTGAAGATCCTTTCCGTGCGTCTCCTTCTCTGTGCAGCAGCTCTGATTCGCAGCCTCCTGGCTATCACATACTGCCCAGCCATTGTGGAAACCCCTGTGGCATTGTGGAGCTCTTTAAATAGGTTGCTTCTGGGTACCACCTGCTCAGACTTGGTGGTATTTTCAATTAGCAAAATTTAGTGAAATAGCTATTATTTTCATGCATCTCAATTCGCATTTTCAGAACTCATTAATTGTGATTTTTGCAATTGGTGTGTCGCAGATTGCGAGTCAGCAAAAATATTCACAGAAGCTATGCCTCACAAAATTGCTAATCGCTAATTTTGCGATTAGCAATTTTGCTCTCTGGATGGCTCTTCTACATAGGGATTCTCTGTTTTGCGATCGCAAACACCATTTGTTTGCGATTCACAGTGTTTGTGATCGGAAAACAGCTTCATACATATGGCCCACAGTTACTTTCGGGCACGAGCTATAGTTAGTTACTTGAGATGATCATAACCTCCCTTTAACCTTTGTTTTTATCAGTTAATTGTAATGATTTTTTTAAATGTGAAGTAAGATGTCCATCACAATGCATGGCATATGTTTGGGAGCTCAACATCCGCTGCCCACCAGTACACAGCTTTTGGGTGTGTGCAGTGTGGGATTAGGTGCAGGAGACCAGGCCCTGTGTTTGATTGGGCGCAGGAGGCCAGGTCTTACATCCAAGTCCTGCGGGCATGCATGACTCTGTGACGTAACAATATAAAGGATGTCATTTTAAGTACTGTAGACATATTGACTCTGTCAAAGGGTCATTGGTCCTATTGGCTTTATCGTGGAGGTCAGCACATCAACATATATTAAGCAGACCTATTGTTTTGTTCAAAAAGTCAGCAATAACTATGATAAATTAATATTTTATTAATTGACACATTGCAATGCTTAAAAAAGTGATTGTCTTAAAATGTTTTAATAAAACTATATTAAAAAATTCATTAACATGGCTTTTAGGCTTTCTTACAACATTTTTCATGCCATAAAGTGCATCCATAGGGCCCACCACAAGGGGCTCTGCACTCCAGCTGAAGAGAATATAGCTCCAGCTTGAAAAAATATGATAAGCTCTCCTGGTGTCTAGGATTTAATGACCCAGTTTACGTACTGTGTACTTTTAATGTTGGAGCATCAGCAGTAAGAACATATATAATGTGTAAATGCCCTTGAACATTATGGGACGCTCCTTGCCTGAGCAGTGAATTTATTATTAATGTGTTGTTTAATTTGTGAGTGCCCACTCAGGGCATCCAACACTATTTGTTAAAGATGGAGGCTGCAGGGGCAGCCGGGTCACTGTGATTGAGCTCTGGGGAATGCCTCACACATGTCCACTCCCCAAAAAAAGCACACTGGCCCTGGTAGATGGGGTTCCGGGGGCCTCCTGCATGCTTGGGGAGGGGGGCAGCATGCCTTCTCCTACATATATTATAATAAAACAGCCCCGGGGGATTATGTCAGCGGGGCCTTGTGCAGGCTCGTGTGGGGGGCTGAGTGCCTCCATCCATAATAATAAAACAACTCCTGGAGATGGGCTTCCCAGTGCCTCTTTGAGTCTCAGAGAGGGGAGCTTCACACTGTCTCCCCCTATTATGAAAATGGCCCTGTGGGATGGGGTCCATTCACGCCCACCTCTCCATAAAAAGAAAATAAGAATAATGTTGACCCCAGGGTCCATTTATGAAAAAAGACTGCCATGTTAGGACCCCGCGGCACCCTTATTCCCATAGGAGCTAGGTGACAGATGGGAAAAACAATTCCCTCAGCCAATCAGGACCCAACTGTTTTGAAACTCAATTTCTCAAAAACTATTGAATGGGTTTACATTGAATCACAACAAGCATTCTTTCTGGACTTGGATCTAGCTTTCTACTTTCTACAAAATTTAGTCTAAGTACGTTCAGCTGTTTTTGCGGTGTCCCTGTTCAGTTTTCCTAAGGAAAAATTAATGGGGAGATTAGATTTTGGAACTCTCTTTTTTTCTTGGCCCCCACTTGGCCAATGACACCAAAACTTTCCAGGAAGGAGCTGAGGTGGATAACCTTTTTGAAAAAGTTTTGTGAAGATTAATTAAAGAGCGCTAAACTTATTAGCAAACCATAAATCAATTTCCTATAGTAACTAGGTCCTAACTATCACTACAGAGTATATACATATATTTTAAGGGAATACATTTAAATATATATATTTCAAATTATTTTAGCAATATTTTGGTTAACAATATTTTTGTTTTAGGTCATGTTTCTTAAGTTTTATTATCATCGCAATATTCTGTGTCTATTTCTGTTAGATGTTTTTTATGGTGATATGTTCCTAGTCGATTTTTGTATTTTATAAATAGACTGCTAATATTTGTGTTCTCGATATTTTTTTAACGCTAATTTAGTATGTCGATTTTGTTTATCTTGAAGCCACAAGGGATAATTTCACTTCAATGATCAGCAGTAAAACTTTTGTTCACATGCCAGCCATAGATAAAGAAAGTGTGCCCTGGAGTGACACAGACAAATATAAATGAGTAAATACCACACACTACTACGGAACATCCTATAAAGATCTGCCTCCTTTAGGCTGGAGAGAACTGGTGGTCAGTTGTGTCATTTTCTCTTTTTTTATGATACCTCAAAACAGACATTAAAAAAGGACATCATCTCTCAGAAATATCCAGCTCTATGCTTCATCATAAGGCAGACTTTGGATATTTAGGGCTTCTCGTTGATCTGATCAAAAGGGTGTAATTTCTAATTTTTATCTCTTTCCTTGTACTTCATTGCTTGCTTTTACTATGAGAAAATGTCACACTGAGTGTCACACAGTTGGCAGTTGAGTGTCACTCATAAGTGCACTAAAACTATGGAAATGTCACACAGTCTAAAAAAAATGGTAGGTATGTGTATGAAGATTCTCACACCCCTCTGCTTCCCTCAAAACCCCTGAAATTGGGGCCTGGCTGTAGTGAAACACAACCTTCTGGCAGCACACCATGTATGTAGCCTTCTCAAACCTCCCCATTCCCTCAAAACCCTGAAACCTGGTGCTTGGCTGCAGCGACACACAGCCTCCAGGCAGGGCACTAGGTTAGTTCCTTCATCTCCTGTGCTTTGTAGCAGGTTTAAGATCTCCTTTAAGTTTTTTGTTGCTCAAATGGGTGTAATTTCTGATATTTATGTTTTCCTCGTTTCTTTAATTGCTTGCTTTTGCCTGCGAGAAAGTGTCACTCATATTTGTTGAATGTCACTTATAATTACGCTGAAATTATGAAAATGTCCCAAATAATCAATCTGAAACCTTAGTGTTAGAAATGGGGTCTCTAGTTGGCAATGGTTTGCACCTTGTCCAAGTAGGGACCCTCCTTTCTAGACAGGACAAGGGAACTCCAAAAATAACCCCTACTCACCCCCTGGGTAGCTTGGCACGAGCAGTCAGGCTTATCTTAGAGGCAGTGTGTAAAGCATTTGCACATAACCAACAGTAACACAGTAATAAAAAACACTACAAAAGGACACCACACCAGTGTAGAAAAATATCCAATATTTTTATATACTTAAGACAAGACCAAAAACAATAAAAATCCACAATACAGTACTTAGAAATCATCAGTCATCAAAATAGACTTGAAATATAGTTAATTGAAGTCAATAGCTCCCTCTGGGGCTATCACGGCATCGTGAACAACAAATCCAAACAGTTCTGGCTGACCACAGTGTCACGGACCAGCTACGACCTGCAAAACAGTACCTGTAGAAATGCAGGACGTCTGCGACCTCTCGTTGAGCTCCAAAGCACGGGGTCCGCAGGCATCGGTTCCGGATGTCCGGATACTGCCAGCCTGGCGGGGGCAATTTGCCCGCCATCCTAATGGGCCCCTATGTGTTAGAGTGTGTGCATCTGAAAGGGGTGACGGTCCACGGTGTATCATGGATATGTCGAGCCACCCTCTCCCATGGATGAGAGGGAGCCTTGGGCATGCCTGCAACAAGTCATAACATTTGAAAAGACTTTCAGTAACTTATATTGCACAACTATTCGCCTAGCTCCAACTTACAACAAAAAACAGCTTATTATTAATCACATCGGCGAAACATAATGCATTTACCAATGCTTGTTTCGTTGACTATTGCTGCAAATGCTAAATTCAACCGTGAGAAAAATATTTTAAAATGCCCTATACAACAGGAGGCCATGACTGCAATGTGGCCTCAGAGCTTGGATGAGACATGGAAGCCCACCGTCCTGTGAAAATAGCCGCCGGGCCTACAGCCCACTGTGGACATGTCGGAGTGCACTACACTGAAGATTTCACAGTGTAATTCCAGAACAATGCCCTATTTGTAGTCTAACTCAGATAGGTGCTCCATAGGGAGTGAGCTGTTACAGTACGGATGAACTTTCACAGCAGTAGTTTTGAAGGGTTTTTGTTTATTGTAAAACACTTTTGACTACATTACTAATGACGATCAGGTTCCCACTATTAAATATGACCCCAGAAGTATAAAATGAGCAGATCTACAATGGACAATAGTTGCAAAAATATGTCAACAAGTACTTCCAAAAGTGCAAGGGATAAATGTTCAAATGACAAAGTGTGTATTTGCGAAAATTATGGTGACGGTGTAAAGTGTGAGGGGGTGTGATGTTAGCAAATTTGAATTGAAGGCTCTTCCTAGTGAGAGCAGTTGCTGCTACGCCAGTCAAAAGACCTATGACTCCCAGCAGGATATGTGTTCATACAAAGGATTTTGGCTATTACATTTTCAGAATCCTTCCCTGCAACCAGCTCCATTATATCTAGGAGATGTCTGGCATCAAAAGTAGTCACTTGTTAGAATCCTGAAATCCTGGTGTTAGATGCAGTTCTGTCCGTTGAAGACTTCTACCGAATGGGTGCTCTTGGACACTGGCCTGGGGAGCTCGGAGGAGGGCAGGGTTGCCACCTGCTCCGGAGGACACTCCACCCCAACGCGCAAGTAAACTGTTAAAGGGATGGGTTAAGCACTCTGCTATGTTGGGGAGGCGGGCGGTTGAAAGCCCGTTAAGCAGGGAGGAGGGAAGTGGGGGGGGTTTGTTTGGAAGTTTCTGAAGTTCCACAAGTAAGGTCGAATATCGCAACTACAAAAATGTATTGTATGGGACATACTAAAGGCGGGTGCACCCCGGGAGTAAGACCCGGTTTCCACTACCTTAGGCATAGGTCCGACCGTGCAAGACTCTCACATACATACAACTGAGGAGGGGTTATTGAGATCACGGGTAGAGCCTCTCCGACTCATGTCATGGAATGTTAGAGGGTTGGGAGATAAGATAAAGAGGGGGTTGGTGATAAACGCGGTAAAGAGGCAGGGACCAGCTTTGGTGCTTCTCCAGGAAACACACCTCACCGGGGGGGGGGGGGGCAACCAAGGCCCTTGATAGAAAGGGATACAGAATGGCGGTGCATTCAGAGTTTACCACGGGTTCAAGGGGCACGGGAATATTAGTTAAGAAATCGGCACAGTTCATCACATTAAGCACTAAGGTGGACACACAGGGATGCTTCGCAGCGCTCCAGGGGCAGTGGGAGGGGAGGCTCCTGAATGTGGTGTCAGTATACATCCCCCCGGCACTACACTCGGTCACGCTACCAGCGCTGGGTGATTTTCTACTAGACCTACCCGAAGGAGACATAATACTCGGAGGGGACTTCAATGCCACCAGTGGATACCGTGGTGGATAGGTTCCCGGCAGAACCTCAGACTGGTGGTCTTTCCCGATTTCAGAGATTCTTGACCCCAATGGGCCTAGTTGACATATGGCGACACACACACCCTTCCGCGAGGCAGAACACGTATCACTCCACGGTCCATAATAGCCTGTCACGGATCGACTATTTCCTAGCGCTGGGTGGCGGGTTGCAACACGTTGACTCTATTGACATACACCCCAGGGGAATATCAGACCACTCCCCAGTCACACTCACAATGTCCACGCAGGAGAAATCACGTAGAAGAATTTACCCAATACACGCCTCCTACCTTAAGGTCCCCAAGGTGCGAAAGGCACTTAAAGTGGCGACTTCACATTACTTTGCTGAAAATTCTGAATCAGTACAGTCCTCTGCTATCCTGTGGGAGGCGTACAAGGCAGTGCTAAGGGGACAGGCGATAACGTCCATAACGGGACATAAAAGAGAGCGACAGCGTGAATATTCCGAGCTGGAGTTGGCCCTGCATGACGCAACCGTGGCATATGAGGCGAGTCCTACACCTGACACATCCCACGTCATGATCCTAAGGCAACAGCAATATAGGGAGCACGTGAAGCAGCAGTCAGTTACTCAGATAGTAGAGACGACCCACAGAATCTACGACATAGGAGACAAGGCAGGGAAAATGTTGGCCTGGCTAGACAAGAGAGGAGGTAGTGCCAGGGGTATACAGCGGATTTATGACAGGCAGGGGACAGAGGGCACGAGCCCTGAAGAGATAGTGGAGACCTTCGCTGAGTATTTTGAGGGAGTCTGCACTCCGTCAAATGAAGTGTCGGCAGAGATGGCCCGTGCAGCGCTAGGTCACATCCCCACTCCGACTCTGATGCCGGAAGCGGTTGCGGAACTAGAGGCAGACATCACGGAGGAGGAAATACAAAGGGCTATTCATGCGTAAAAACAGGTAAGTCATCAGGACCGAATGGTATCCCGATAGAGTGGTATCAGGCCGCGTCGGAGGGACTCAGTGGACCCTTGTTGGCTATCTATGTGGACAGTCTGGAGAGGGCTGAACTTCTGTTAGATCAACAGACGGCGACCATCGTTGCGATCCCCAAGCCCGGAAAACCGCCGGAAGAGTGCACATCATATCGCCCTATCTCCCTTCTCAACGCCGAGGTTAAAATCTTGGCGCCCTTGCCACCCGGCTGATAGTGCACCTCCCACAACTCATACACCCCGACCAGTCAGGCTTTATGCCACACAGGAACACCGCTCTCAACCTGCGCAGGGCACACGGTGTGCTGGCCAGAGCGACCTCATTATCGGACCCGGCAGTTATAATGGCCCTTGACGCAAAGATGGCATTCGACATGGTGGATTGGCAATACCTATTCGAGGTCCTGGTACACATGGGATTTGGCCCTAAGTTCGTTGCTTGGGTCCGGCTACTATACACCAAACCTGTAACACAGGTGGTGGCGAACGGCCATATTTCTCAAACATTCCTGCTAGAGCGAGGGACCCATCAGGGTTGTCCCCTGTCCCCGCTGCTCTTCGCGATTGCACTGGAACCGTTGGCGACTCTGATACGTTCTACCCCATTACTGAAGGGGATCACCTGGGCAGAGGGGTGGGAGGACCGCACATCTCTATACGCGGACGATATGCTGGTGTACATGACGGAACCGGAGCGCAGTATACCGGCGCTGATGGCGCTGTGCGAGGACAGGGAAGAGTATCGGGCTACACTCTCAACTGGGCAAAGTCGGAAATATATGTCCTACAAGGCCTGGCCCCCACACTACGCGAAGATTGTCCCCTGAAGATGGCAGTGTCCTCTTTTCGATACCTGGGTGTCCATGTCACTAAAGATCCAACTGAGTTCTTTCAGAAGATGGAGGGATTGCGTTGCCGAACCTGCAACTATACTACTGGGCCGCCCAACTGAAGCCCATTAATCAGTGGCTGCATACCCCTCAGGAGAACCCGGCGTACAGGGCAGACAGGGTGCAATTGGGTACCAACAGCATACTGGTGCCTCTTTATGACCGGCAAAGAGTGCACACACTCACGGGACCCACGAAGCTTACCGCATCACTATGGCACAAGGCACAGGCAAAACTGGGATGGAATGGGAGACTCACTAAACTCACCCCATTGTGGGACACGCGGGCCCTGGGCAATCTGAGACGCAGTAAGGGATTCACGCTCTGGGATAATATTGGTCTATCCACAGTGGGAGATCGGTGGGAAAAAGGCACAGTAATCCCCTTTGATCAGCTACGACAGCGGTATGATCTGAGGCCCACGAAATCGTTTCGATATGTACAAGTGCGGCACGCTCTGCTAACAGCCATCCCACGTGACACAGCGATCCCAGAGGCATCTCCCCTGGAAGATCGTCTACTCACAGACTACATGCAGGAGAGGGCAACGTCACTCACCTATCGTAAATTGTTTAATAATCTAGCAGATCCGACGGTAAAACTGAGATCCAAATGGGTAGAAGACATAGGGGAAATGGACGAGTCCGAGTGGAACGAAGCGCTGGCGTCCCCTAAGGAGGTGGGCATATCGGCCAAATTTAGACTTGTGCAGCTTAAAATTCTACACAGGGTGTACTACACGAGGAAGATGCTACACACAATACAGAGGGCACAACATCCATATTGTCTTCGTGGCTGTGGAGAGGAGGGAACACTGTTTCACACTATCTGGGAATGTCCTTGCATTCAGGAATTCTGGAGACAAACAATGCGTACTATTTCACAAACATTGGGGGTATCCTTGGTCCCTGAACCACGGAAATGCTTGTTAAACATATAGGGACCTAACGACCTTTCCAGACACGGACAGCAATGGTCCATGATAGGCATGATAATAGCAAAGCGTGACATAGCACAGAAATGGGGAGCAATAGAGACCCCCACATTGACACAATGGTGCACAAATATGGACAGGGTCATGATAATAGAGAGGACAGTATACACCAATAGAGCGTGTCCACGTAAATGGAATAAGTTGTGGACCCCGTGGAACGTTTACAGGGGGTAAATATGTGAACCACTGGAGGAAGATAACGCATTGACATCAGAAGAGGAGGGGGAAGAAGACTAGGGGGTCGGATAGTGGGGGAAGGGGTAAGGAACCAGGGAAATAACCAGAGACATGAGTAGGAAGGGGAGGGGAGGGCGGGCGACTACTGCAAGCCGGAATAGGGGAAACGCACTTGTTAATTGTATGACTCATGACCGAATGTGGTAACTTCTTGTTATTACTGTTCTATGTTATAAAATATAAAACCAGACCTACATAAATTTGCATTCGGAACGCGAACTGTATACACACATTGATTCACAACGCCGCCGTACCCCCGGGTTGTCGGCACATGGGCTGTGTAATCCAGACAATATTGCATACATGAGAAAATGGTGCGGCCGGCCCCAGGGGTTGTAGGCCAGAATCTGTGTAATTTTCAATGATAAAATAAAGGTCTTTAAAAAAAAAAAAAAAAAATAAAAAAGTAGTCACTTGTGTTTGAGACAGGTCACGAATACCCCAAGTGCTCCAGGCTTTGTGATCTTTTACAGCATCTATTCCCTTTGCTCTCATACAGCTGTTTTGTATCACAAACATGACTAAGCACGATGGTTAAAGAAGGTGATTGGAAGTGGGTGAAACGTATCAGTTTGCAATCAGAAACATAAGTCACCTTCCAAGCAAAAAGTTTATTATTTATATTTCTGTATATTATAGTTTTCTTTTTTTACCAAGTTTTATTTACCAAACCTCCAAATCTAGAGCAGAGGTCTGTTAACAAAAGATAACAAGCATAGTCAAAGTCAGTAGATTTCGCCTAGTCCTACAAGAACATCTTCAGTCACTGGTGAGTTTGTGCAAACCATAACTCATCTTATATGCTTTGGCATTTATCTTGAACTCATATATCCAATCTTCTATCATATGACTCATCCTTGCATTATTAAATTGATCAGAATCGATGTTTTCAAGAAAGGTAGCATGGAAGGAACAAAAGAATATACCAGATAAAGAAATATGTTAAACTCAGAATCAGGGAGTGAAATTTTTTTACAAATTGTGCAATAGAAAACTTGGGAAATTCCATCCAAATAGGAGACGGCTTAGCAAAACAAGTGATCAGAGATGTAATTTCACACGTGAAAGAAGAGAAATGGAAAAACGATTAAGGATCACATACAATTGGGTCACAATTTGGTCTTGATCCCAGATTCAGAATGCACCCTGTAAACATACAGAGAATAGGTCAGTAGTTACCTGATGTTCAATCAGGGACCCATTTTCATTGAATTGTGTTCAAATTGGTGATGATGTTCCACTAGGGAGGATATTTTCCATTTTGAGATACCCAAAGAGCCAAATGTGCCCTTTTTGCCCACCCAGATTTCACCAAGTTGTATTAAAACCCCGGAGTTCACAATTTTCTCCTCGGTTGAATTCCTGAATTTAGCAGCATTCAGGAATGAATTTGAGCTCAAATCCGAATTGTGAATGGAATGAAGGCGTAAACTTTAAGTGGTAGATGACAAAGGATAAGTCAAGGAGTGGAGCTCTCCATTCTCGTGAAAGACTTTTAACAATAATACAAAGCACAGTAACAAAAAAAATGCATAGGGGTAAATTGAGGGTGGATAAGAGTAGGGTAAAGATGATGGTCACTACAAAGAAGAATAGTATGGCTGAGAAGAAGAAGAAGAGAAAAAAATAGAGGAAACAAGTAGAGCAGAGTCATGAGTCAACAATCGACTCGGTAGACAGATAAATCAATGAGATGAGCTACTTTTTCCTAGGCTTTATATAGCTTGACAAGACCACGGGCAAAGAATGACCCATAGAGAAGCCAAAATTGTAATTGATAACTTTGAACTTTGCATTGACACTCAAGTATAATCTAAAATTTGTAGTGAAATAGTCTAACATTATCAGTGTGACCATATTTTAGTAGAAATTGATTATTCATGACGACGAGGATTATGATATAACTTGCTTTACGAGTCACAGAGAAGTTAGCCTAATGACAGGCCTGAATATTGTTTAACTCAATTCCCAACTAGCGTTTAACTTTATTTTCACTTGCACTGGGAAATGTTGCTTGTATTTGTGTTCCCACTGCAGGTGGACAATACATTGTTAGTTTAGAGAAGGGTATATTGTTTGGCCAATAGCTAGGTCTGGGAAGGAATGCGATAACGAAGAAGAGATGAATACTCGTGGGAGACGTAGATGGCACCAAGAACGTGTGCCAAGTTTTCCTTGTGAAACAGGAGGTGGAGAAATGAGTCGATGAACCCGCTAGGATAATGCAAAGTTACCCAAAAGGTTGTAGTAGGTGCCTGCATTGGATGGTTGTTTTGTACTAATGAAGTTAGGGACATCTGACACTTCTCTTGCAGACACTTTGAGGTACAGACCTCTCTTGGTGATTGTGGCATCAGGCTACATAACCATAGTTAGAGATTTTCTCTCAGGAGGATTCTGACGGCTGATGCCATTTTGCTTTCCTTCGGGATCATGCTCAGTCTAGGTTTCCCCTTTTACGCAGTGCAGTGATAATTAGTGAACTGGGAATCTTCTTCTTTGAAAGCTCGATGCAATCTAATTCACATTTCTGCCTTTTAATAACCTATGTGGCTATAACTGAGTTATTCGTTTTCTTTTTGTTGTATGGAGTGATCGGTTCCAGAGATTTGGATTCATCCTATTCTCTTTGTATTTTTATACTATTATGCTAAGACTGATATATTCGAATCTGTTTCAAAACTTACAATAAACAGATTAACCAAAATCCAGTTGTGGACCTGAGTTCTTGAAAAATTCTTGTTTTGAAGTATATGAGTAAAGGATTTTCTTACCTCTCATGCTGCTTAAAAAGAACCATCGACAAAATGGTGTGGAGACAAATTTCTGCTCTAGCATAGGCTTTGAATATTGGTGTTACTCATAGTCTGAATGTCCTACATAATTCAATGAGATAGTCATATTTACAATCTGTTCAAGACTACTGAAACAGACTGATTAATAAGTCAATTACATGTGTGAAGGGAGTTTAAAGATCCCCCTGCCTATCATGTTGCCTTATTAGATAGTGATGAAGTATTTGGTGCCTTAGGCTTAGCAAGGGAAATACTGATTTATTGGGTAAGCTATAAGACTGTTATATCAAGCAGTTTTTTTACCTAGCATGAGCAATGAACACCAGTACAGTGCTTTGCCTCACTTTGTCGTGATTCACAAGCCATCTGCATTGCTGATGGATAGACTTCTATGTTGCATTTAACTTGGTGTCCACTAAACCTGGGTGCCCAGTTACATACCACATTAGGAAACATGTGTCAAATACAGAAGGGGTTGGAATGGCAATATACAGCCCAGATTTCAATAGAAAATGCTTACCAGCGGTCTGCACATTTGTCACCTGATTGTCTTGATTTATTAAGGTCTAATTATTTAAGGTATGTACTGGAAGTTGATAGTCCTCCCCCTCACCCCCATCTCCGGATGAGACAATGTACAAGTAAATACATAGATTTGGTTCCATGTTAAAATATAGATAGCAAAAATATCAATGAAAAAAATGCAGATTTGAAAATATCGATACCAAAAATATCGACTTCCTATACATAAACAGGTAAGTACAATAATATGGACACAAAAATATCGATGTAAAAAATATAGAAGTAAAAAATATCGACTTAAAAAAATTACATAACTTAAAATTAATTAAATAATAATAATATTATTAACAAAATAAATTACATTTGATATATTTGAACTAATTATAGCTAATAAACTTCATTTAATAAATATAAACACAAAAAAGTGTACATATACATATATTTATTTAAATACATTTTAATTAACTATTATCTTTGTTTAATTTCTACACTTTTTAAATTATATAAAAATAAAATATACACATATATAAATAATTTAAAATTAAATAACATATTCTATATTTAATCAACACATTAAACTATTAAAAAAAGAATAAAACATACATTTAATAACAAAATAAACACAATAGTAGTGAAGGGGTAAAAATTACTATTCCCACTCCAGTGAGTGTAACAGTAGGTAAAGCGTTGGATAGCGTAGGGGTAAAAATTACTATTCCCACTCCAGTGAGTGTAACAGTAGGGACACATTAAACTATTAAAAAAAGAATAAATCATACATTTAATAACAAAATAAACACTATAGTAGTGAAGGAGTAAAAATTACTATTCCCACTCCAGTGAGTGCAACAGTAGGGAAAGCGCTGGATAGCGTAGGGGGTAAAAATTACTATTCCCACTCCAGTGAGTGCAACAGTAGGGAAAGCGCTGGATAGCAGAGGGGTAAAAATTACTATTTCCTCTCCAGTGAGTGCAATCAATAAATACATTAATTATTCAATACATTTTATATAATTAAATTACTTCCCACCCTATTCCCTATAAACCCACAACCCGCTACGGAACTAAAAATGCAAAATAAAAAAAATTAAAAATTAACTACTTTAAATTATTATTTAAATGTATATAATTAAGTTGCTTCTCACTCTATTCACTAAAAATATTTAAAAACATATAATAAAATGACAAACAATTCTCATTAAAAACACTAAAATACATAACATTATTATTGATTCAATATTTTTGTCAACTATATTTTTGTGAACAATATTTAAGACGTCGATGTTTTTGAAATTGATATTACTTACCTGTCAGTCGATATTCTTTTTTTTTCTTTTAATTTTTATTGGCATTTTGAATAAATATAAGCATAATTGGCAAATTCCAGATGATTTTCCACACCACCAAGCACCCCCCCCCCCCCTAGCGTTATCACAGACAGCAATTCAACATTGTCCATTCCCGGTCCACAGAGCACCAGGTCGCCACATAGTCTCGTCTTCCAGGGGGGCCTCGCAAGTCCCAGTCTCTTGACTAACAGGCCATAAACATGGGGAAACATCCCAATCAGCATGATTATGAGCATGTCAGTCATTCCCCAAACCCACATCAAGCCCATGGTACTTTCTCCATTTCCCCCAGACCTTGCGAAACTTTCGATGATAGCCCCTAGCTTTGTAAGTCACTCTCTCAGCAGCCATGTACAAATCCATTCCCCTCCTCCAGTCTCCCACTCTAGGGGGTAACGGTGCGCCCCACTCTCGTGCCAGATCTCTCTTCACCATCACTAAGGCCAGTGGGGGAAAGATCAGTTGAGGGCCACTCAAATCCACATCAGTAGTTATTCCCAGTAACACAAACTTAGGATCCATTGGAAGTGTTACCTCCATAATTTTACTCAGCTCTCCCAAAATATGTGTCCAGTAAGTGTTTATGACAGGGCAGTCCCATAAAGTATGGAAGAAGGTTCCCTGTGGGTGTCCGCATCTCAAACAGCAGGGATCACTAGCTCTACCCATGCGGTGCATTCTGGCCCTGTCATAATAGACCCTGTGCAGTATTTTATACTGGATAAGAAGTAGTTGGGTATTGATCGCCACCTCTCTATGATGCATCAGGGCCGCTTCCCAGTCTATGGTGTCCATGTTGCCCACATCCTGTTCCCAGACCGCCTTCAGTTTCCCCAGCCTGTCCGGTGCATTATTGTGCAGCGTTTTATATGTCAGGGACACCAGTTTATTGGGAACATGCTCTTGTAGCAGGCGACCCTCCAGCGGGGCATATTCCGGTAAAGGAGAGGTGAGTGCCGTCTCAGCTTTACAAGGCGTGGTGTAACTGTGCATATTTAAAGAACTGCGCTGAGGTCAACCCATACTCCTCCCTCAAGTATTCATATGCCTTAAGTTCTCCTCTGGCCACTAAGTCCCCAAACGTTGAAATTCCTATGGCATCCCATCCACCAAAGTCAGCGAGCTTATGCAATTCTCTCAGGCACATGCAAGTCCATATCGGTGTCTGCTTGGTCGGTTTATGAGACCACCCCATCATCCTCATTGCCCTGTCCCATACTTCTTTGGTAATTTGTGTGTCCGGCAGTAGACGTGGCTTCCTAACTCCCCGTATAAATAGTGCAGGCTAGTGCGGCGTGCCATAGTGGCCCTTTCCAGCCTATAAGTCAGGTGATCCGCGGGCGCATGGAGCCATTCATTTATCGGTGCGAGATGTTCGGCCCAATAATATGCCTCCACGTCTGGAAGGGAGATCCTCCCATTATACTGATTCCATTGGAGCGTAGCTAGGGATATTCTAGGTTGCTTCCCTAACCATAAGAGGGCGCGCATCTCAGCATTTATTGACTGGAATGTCTGCCTAGGCAGGGGAAAGTATTCATTCTACAAGGCATACAGAAAGCGGGGCAATGTAATCATTTTAAACATTGCAGCGCGGCCCAAAAGCATGAGGGGAGGGACTTTCACCGGAGGGCGTCTTCCGCAAAGTTTTTAATCACCTTGTGAACATTGTGTTGATAGGAGACCTGTCTGTCGATTGTCAGATAAATCCCCAAATATTTAAACCCTGACTGGGTAACTTGGAGGGCTCCCGTTAGCGGGGGCCATCCTTTCTCCAGGCGCGGGCTGTATAAAATCAATTTGTGCCAGTTTATCATGTAGCCCAAAAAGGAGCCATACCTTCCTAAAAGTTTGAACAATGCTGGGACCGTGGTTGCCGGTTGAGTCACTTACAGGAGGATATCGTCCGCATATAGCGAAATCTTCTCCTCCTGTAGGTCTGCCTGCGTGATACGGAAGCCTTGTACCTCTTCAGCTTGACGGATCACTCAAGCCACTATTTCGCCCGCGAGGGCGAATAGGAGCGGGGACAGGGGGCATCCCTGGCGGGTCCCCCTGCGAACAGGGAAATCATCAGACATTACTCCATTTACTTTAACCCGGGCTCTAGGATCCGTATATAAAAGACCCACCCATCTTCGAAAATAGGGGCCTACCCCGAATTTGATCAGCGTCACCTCCAAAAAGGCCAATGAACCGCGTCAAACGCTTTTTCAGCGTCTAAGGAAAGGAACATATGTGGGTCCTCCCTCTGCTTCACTTCCATGAGCCAGTTATGGGTCCGACTGAGGTTTTGTCTTGTCGCCCTATCGGGCAGGAATCCCGTCTGGTCCAGATGTACCAGTCCAGAGATCACCTGACGCAGTCGGAGGGCCAGAATCGTAGCCAAGAGCTTAGCCTCCACATTGAGGAGGGAGATTGGTCTATACGACTCACAGGCTTCGGGCGGCCTGCCCTGTTTATATATAGGCACGATCGTGGCTATTCTCAGGTCCGGTGGGTGAGCGCCATCTTGGGTTGCGTCTCCCTAAAGCGCCAGAAGGTGGGGTATTAAAAGGTCTCCTCCCTTTTTGAAAAATTCCGCTGGGAGCCCATTCGGACTCGAAGCCTTCCCTGGCCGAAGCCTAGCTATTGCCTCCCTTATTTCTGTGGCCGTTATGTCAGCCTCAAGGGTCTCATTGTCGTCATCAGTGAAGACTGAGATGTTGTCTCGGTCAGATAAGCTGTGATTTCTTCCTGGCCACCTAATTCCCTGGCCGTATAAAAATCTCGAAAATCAGAGGTGAACGCCAAGGCGATCTGGGGGTCTCCCTTCTGCAGCTGTCCTTGTCTATTCGTCACGCCCTCTACCCACCGAGTGTCTCTCTCCCTATGATTGAGCCAAGCCAAGAGCTTTCCAGACTGTCTCCAACATCGTATAACCTGTGCAAGGTTGCAAGTGCCTGCACCTTCGCTTTGTTCGTGGTCAGGTCCCTGTGCTGTTGTTGGGTGTCTAGCAGGTGCTGAAGCACCTGTGGATCTCCGTCTGTCAAATGTTGCCGTTCAAGATCTAGAATTTTGGTTTCCAATGTGTACAGTTCCTCTTGGACTTTCCGCTTCTCCCAGGATATCCTACTCTGTGCCCTATCCCGAAGCACCGCCTTGTAGGCTTCTCATAAGGTGACCCCTGACTGCACGGAGCCCATATTTTCAGCAAAATAAACCTTTGTGTCTGCCCGAAGGCCCTGCATTATCTCAGGGTTTTGTAGGTCCCATGGCGTCTCCAGCCCCCGTTATGAGGTTGGGGCCTCCCGCCCGTCGAACCAGCAGAGGCGAGTGGTCTGAAATGCCCCGTGCCAGGTAGTCGGTTTCGTCATGATCCCTAAGGGCGTGTCGGGGAAGGAAGATATAATCTAGGTGGGAATGTACTTGTGTGCCCCCGAGTAATAGGAATAGCTTCTTAAGTCCGAATGTAACCATCTCCATACGTCTGTCAACCCCAGCGTACCAATAGACCTAGCTAGAGGTGTTGCGAGGGAGCTGCCAAGTCGCGACCCAGATCGGTCCGGGGGGTGGACATAACGTTGTTAAAGTCACAGGCTATGATGTGTAGCGTTCATCATCCTGGCCTGTAATTTCGGGGGGGGGGGGCATATACAGAGACTAAAGTAACCCGCTGTCTCCTCCATGTTCCCGTCTCCCCTACGTAGGTTGCCTGTGGTTCTATCCAAGTCCGGGTCACGTTAAAAGGTGGGGAGGTAGACTCTAGGGCCGGTGGAGATCTGTCGTCCTCCCTCGTCCAACTTATTCCACAAGTTCCAACTCCTATGGGTACCCCCGAACCGTAACGGCCAAGCCCCAAAGAACAAGAAACGTGAACTGAAGAAATCAACCACTAGAAAGAAAGAATAGAGTGTCAAAAAGAGAGAAATAAGCAAGCACAATAAGAAAGTTAGCTCAAAGACAGAGAACAAACAAGGAGGGGTGTCCAACTTGCGTGCTCCAGGCAAGTTCTATCACTACTTGGCTAGCTAATTCGGTCCCAACTTCACGAGTTAGAGTCCAGGGAGTCCTCCTGAGACGCCACAGTGTCCGGTGTTTGCCCGTGTTCCAGCTCATTGATTTCCGCTGCCAGAGGATGTAAAGACTGCATGTCCGCCTCCTCCCCTTCAGAGGAGGTACCCTGTGGATCTTCTTCCCCCTCGGAGCGCGTTGTTCCCGCCAGACACTGAAAGCGAGAGCCCGATGGTCGGTGAGAGTCCAGGAAGGCAGCACTCCGCTGTCTCCGCCTTGTAGATCCAGCCGTGGGGTATGGAGTTACAGCCAAGGCACGGGCTCCCCAACCCTGGCATGAGCTCTGCGGCTTTGGCGCCCCTCTGGGGCTGCCCGTGGGTCTTCCTACTGCATTTGTCTTTGGAGTTCCAGACACCCGCCTTGTCAACGTAGGTCGTTCCTCTAACCACTGCCACGCTTCTTCCGGGGTTTGAAAAAAATGAGCCCTGTCTTTATAGATCACTTTTAGTTTGGCCGGGAACAGTAACATGTATTGGATTTGGAGGTCTCTCAGTTTAGATTTTAGCGAGCGTAAGAGCGTCTCTGCCTCTGTACTTCCTGGCTATAGTCCGGGAAAATCATTATATGGGCATTCTTGTGACGAATTTCCCCAAGTTTTCTAGCTTCTCGCAGTATCATGTCTCTGTCAAAAAAATTCAGGAAACAAGCTATGACTGGCCTGGGTCTTGCCCCCTCTGGTGGTTTAGCCAGCAGAGCTCGATGAGCCCGTTCAATGATGAAACAAGTTGAAAACTTATCCTTGGGAAAGGTGCATAGCAGCCAGGAGTGCAAGAACTCCCCCATATTTGTGCCCTCAATTCCTTCTCTAAATCCCACAAAGCGGACATTGTTGCATCTCGCCCTGTTTTCTGCATCATCCACCTTCCACTGTAGTTGCTTATGGGACGATTGGAGCTCCTCCATACCTTTGCGAACGTTTTGTAGTGTATCCTCTGCTTCGCCCAATCTTGTTTCGGATTCCGTCACTCTTGCCACCAAATTTCGGAGATCTTGTCGCAAGAGAGTTACCTCTGAGCCCAGGGCTCCAATCTTGTTTTCCAGGGCTTCGCGAGAGGCCTGTATCGCGTTCATCAGCAAGGCCGTATCTGAACGGGTAGCCGCAGGGTCGTCATCCGGCAGGGGGCCCGTCTTGGTGTAGGCTTGGGGTCTCTGTCCTTCAGCTTGCCCATGCTGCCTCGCTGTGCGCCACACACTCCCTGGGACCACGGTGCTTCAGCACTGTCTAGTCCCGTATCCCAAACCGCCACTCCAAAGTCTCCCGGCTTGCAGATTCTCCTGTACGCTTGTCCTGGCATCCAGCTCCTAGCCTCCACTGTCAGTCTATATTCTTGTCCACAATATTTTTGTTGTCGATATTTCTTCCCCACAATATTTTTGCGGGGATATTTATGTCCCTCAATATTTATACGTCGATATTCCTACTCTGCACCCATAGATTTGTGTAGTACAACCTCCTGTATTCACTTTGACTGCAAAAGGTTTGCAGAGGTGACTCCCCACAGGGGCACATTATCCAAGAAGAACATAATCAGGGGTAACATGAAGAAGACCCAAGTCATGGTGTTCAGCAAAAAAGAAGGGTAATTAGGCTGCAGCACACATAGAAAGGGGAATATACTTCTTGTTTCTGTTCAGGAAGGTGCCCCTTCTTGCACAAAAACAATTCTGCATGAAATGCAGGCACCCTTGCAACATGGTGCAAGGGTGCCTGCATTGACGCTAGGCTGCCAAAAGGGCTCAAGCTCAGTGGATAAGGCAGGAATGCATTGTGTTGCCTTAAATATGGCACATTCCTGCCCTTTCCCTGTCACACAGTTCAGCGCAGCAATGCACTGAGTGATATTCTCGTAAATAGGCACCTATATGTTTGTAGTGCAGCAGATGCACTGATGACACAGGAGTTTGCCGAATGGGTGCCATGTTTACTGGCACTATTCTGCAAAGTGTTTTGTTTTACACAAACCATCACAACTGTGTTTGTTTCAATAAATCCAAAAATCTTTGGTCCTGGCACACAGGAAGGTTTCTTCCTGTGAGTCAGAGCTATTTTTAGGTCTCAGCTAGACAGTGCATGCAGTGTCTCAAAGATAGATGTTGTGTTCTAGCTGTGCTGTGGCCTTACAGGCTGGCCATCTACTACCATTGGAAAACTTCAGCGTCCCTCTCATTTTCTATAATGCCATTCATTATGGCATGTGGGCGTCATGCCCTCTTTTTGTGTTGGGCCTTCCCATAGTGCATGGACCTAGTACATGTCTCCTTACACTGCTCCGGGGTTGTGGAGCTATTTTTTCTTTGTTTTCAAACGCTCCATAGGTGTACTTGGATTTTCAGCCCGTCTCTCTGGTACACATACACACATACCACTAAAATGCATGCGCATATACATAAACATGCATTTCTTAAAAAGTTGTTAAAACACAAACAGCACTTCTTTAATATTTTTTGCACAATCCAATGGTATTGGACCGCTCGCTCCGTCCTTCATCTTGCCATAGTGCGAACACAAGCCAATGGTAATGGAATGCTTCCTCCCACCCTCTTTCGTCATTGCTTGTCCATCTCCCCATCAACTCCTGCTTCCCTGCTTGACCCGTCCCCCAACTACCTCCAATGGAGCTGCTGCCTTTATTTGTTTTTGCACTAACCAATGGTATTGGAGTGCTTTTTCCGTCGTCCATCTTGCCATAGTGCTCACACCAGCTAATGGTATTGGAGCGCTTTAAGTGCTCACCAGTTACATTAAAGAATGACACATTCATTGTTGTAGACAGGGGGAAGCGTGAGTGATTTGCCCAAGAATACAAATTGTTCAGCCGACCTCAAGATTTGAACCTGGCTCCCCAGTTCCCCTGTCGGCAGCTCTGGTCATTGCGCCACACCCTAACTTCACTTCAAAGCTCTTAAACTGTTTCTCACTTCCACATTTGTTCATTCAGACCCCGTCAACACAGAACAAGCATTGGGAAAGCAATAGATCTTGGGAATGGCCAAGCGATTGGCTGTGTGAATGTGAATGTCTTTTAGCTATGTTGTCTAGCAGCCCTTCTGCTGTGCAGCATGGCTGAAAGTTACTGAAAAAAGTACTATGATGCGGCCAGCCCAGGTCAAGTCATAACAGTTTTTTGTGTTAGGAGTTGGCAGGGCAACAAACTCAACATAGGGGTGAAGAGACCCGGCGTCAGCTCAACAGCCTGTAATTCTGGGCTTTCAGAAACTTTCAGCCATGCTGAACAGTCAATGTGCTAAAAAACATTCAGATTGACAAGGCTAACAGCTCGGGCCTTGCTGAGACCTATTGGCTTTTGCTTGTTGTTTTCTCTGTCCGAGACCTCAAAGTCTCCCTTGGCAAGGAAATCCAGTGACCAGGTGGCCCAGTGGTGGATGGCTGCCAGATAAGACTCCAGCTTTGGAAATCCAGTGACTCCCACACCTCTAAATGTAGTATATTAGCTCCCAGACATATTAGGTAGTTATGGCACTGAAAAAATTATTTCTCTTGCTAGCACACCTTACATTTTAGCTAGATGTGAAATTAGATTGTAGCACAATCTCAGATCCAAGCTTCTAAATTGAGTTCGGACAGCAAGGTTAATATTGCTACACTGGTGCCTTGTGCCGGGCTTACTGTAACGTTGAAAAGGATGACATTGTATGCCATGCACAATACAAGTTGCCTGTAGCCATGAACTTATGTAGTCTAGTTATTAAATATATTTACTTGAAAGGGCAGAAGAAGTCATATGCAAACTTGGCATAGTATAAATGTCAAACATAATCAAAATGTTTGATGTTACAAAGCCTTGATCTAAGGGCATATATCACAGTTCTGTGCTTTGAGAAACATAACATGAACAGAACAGTTGGTTTATCAAGAACTGCAATAAATGAACATATGATTACTGGATATTGGCAAAGAGTATGAATAGTTATTATCTAGTGATTGAACATCTTATTGGACCGGCTGAGCACTCCACCCGCTATTCAGAGTACAAGGTGGGGGAATACTTGTGCCTAGATAATGGAGTAAATTACAGTTTGTATGTGGTACCTGATGACAAAAAAAGCTCAATGACCAAGAGTCCAGGTCAAGTCTTATCATCTTGAATGCCTGCCATGCTTTAAGAAAGTGACTTTCCTCGAGTTTTGCTCAAACAGTCTGACGTTGTTATAACACATCCTCTCCATAGTTACTTAGTTCTCTGCTGCTCAGCCAGAGTGTGATTGATGTACAGGAACAGGAAGCAGGCAGCCAGGCTCACACCCCCAAGTAAATCCCAGTGCTACAAACAACATTGTGATTGGTCGGGACTCTGCCCAGCCAGGGGCTAATGGCCCGGTCATGTTTTCCATGTCGGCCGCATTACAGCCTACATGGAGAAGGTCAGAGTGCGCTTGACTGGTTTGATCGCCCCCAGAGCGTCGACCAAACAAGTCATGTGCACTCAGGAGTGTACACACTCTCCTTCCCTATCCAGCCCTGCACGCAGAGCAGCACGCCCGCAACCAAACCTTCTGCTTTCTCGCAGTGCGAGAAGCAGAAATATAAAATGGTTGTTTTACCATTTTATGTTTCTGCTTCTCGCACTGCGATGAAGCAGGCAGGTGACACTCCTCCGCCCAAGTGGAGGACCTGCCCCTGGAGTTGACCCTGATCCTGCCTTGAATTTACATGGTCCTGCATAGTCTTGAACATTTATGAGGGGTGCAGTAGTTGTTTTACCTGTGAAAGTGTGCTGTTTGAAATGCTGTAATTGTCCTGCACAGTCTTGATATTTATTTTTATTGTATTTACCTGTATTGATAATTTATAAGTTGAATATTTACAGGACTTATTGATTGTTTTATTTTTCATCTTATGTCCTGTTGTATTTTCATATATTTTTCTAAGGGGAAGAGATGTGTTCTAACCCCATGTTAGAACGTATCCACTCCAGAGTTACTTAGCTCCCTGCCACTCAGCCAGTGCGTGTGTGATGTAATGGAATGTTGATGACTGCCTGTACCTGTGAGAGTCCCCGATGGAGAGAGTGGGCTGAGCAGTGAGGATGCTGCACCTGGTGGGTTTCTACTTTAGGCATTACATATAACATGCAACTTAAGAGATATCTTTTTCAATAAATCTTAATTTTTGTAATCTAAGTGACCTGGCTACCCGACTCTTGAAAACTAAGAAGGTGTCTTGCAATTACAATACTGGCGAGGAGGATGGGATTATGTGTGTTCTGAGAAGATGCAGTATGGGTAAGAGTCCTTCCTAAGAGGTTAAGAATTAAGTGTGTACAATAGAGAGTGTGAGAAGTCCCCTGGTCCTGCCATGCACGTAGTAGGTCTCTTTAAGTTGATGCATTAGAGGGTATGAGTAGTTCCCTTGTTCTGCCATTTATGTAGTAGGTTTCCAAAGGTGTGTGGAGTAGAGGGTGTGAGTAGTCCCTGGCCCTGCCAATGCTTTTACATGGTCCTGCATAGTCTTGACCATTTATGAGTGGTGCAGTAATTTTATTACCTGTGAAAGTGTGTAGTGGGAAGTGAGGTAATTGTCCTGCATAGGCTTGATATTTTTTGAAATTATATGTCCCTGTCTTGATAATTTATAAGTTGAATATTTACAGGACTTATTGATTGTTTTATTTTTCATCTTACGTCCTGTTGTATTTTCATACATTTTTCTTAGGGGAAGAGATGTGTTGTAACCTCATGTTGTTAGAACGCATCCACTCCACAGTTACTTAGTTCCCTGCTGCTCAGCCAGAGTGTGTGTGATGTAATGGAATATTGATGCAAGCCTGTACCTGTTAGAGTGCCCATTGGAGAGAGTGGGCTGAGCAGTGAGGATGCTGCTCCTGGTGGGTGTTCCTGTAGTCATTACATATAGCCTGTAACCATAGAGATATCTTCTTCAATAAATCTTCATCTTATATTCTATCTGTTCTGGCTACCTGAAGCTAGACTACTAAGAATGTATCCTGTAATTACATTACAGTCCTTATCTGTGCACACTTCTCAAAGGAGACAGAGTCCGCTCTCCTGCCATAGCTCTCAGGTGCTTCTTCATCCAGTTATGCAGAATTAAGTAGTGGATTACAAACTGGAGAGTGTGTCTACTCTATCCACTGTGCATGTTTTATTTCAGGGGATGGTAGATTGTGTGTCCAGTCCCAACAGGGCCTGGTGGAATATCTCCATATGGCGATATCATACAGAGGATTTAGGGTTGCAATTATCCTCTCTAAAAGTGCAGGATTTTCTGACATGGTCAGAACAGATGATCCAAAGTGCTGGGATCTGCTTTTGACATTGTCACCAGCAATGGTCCGTGCCTCCGGAGCGAGCAGATGGGAGGGAAAAAGGTTTACTGTTGACTCTCAGAATTACCATAAGTCCAACTTCTAGAAGCAATATGAGACAGTAGTTTTGGGGTCTCTAAGCTTCAGCCCATTCCCCTCCCAGTATTACATACATAGGTAAATGAGAATGGAACGTGTTAAAATTGATGCAGTGGGTGATCTTGAAGATTGGCAATGCTGGGTTTTCAAAGAGGTTAGTGTCTTTGAGGTATGTGAAGAACACCTTGTAATCCGGGCCCCTACAAACATGTTGATTGGTATATTCCGAATTGCCATATTAAACTTACCTATAAGCCCATAGTATATTGTCCAATGTGTACCCAGGGCCTGTAAGTTAAAATTCATTAGTAGACTGCAGCACATATTGTGCTATCACTAAGGTGACAATGCAAAACATAACTGCAGACTTGCTACAAGTAATTTGGCTGTGCTGGTTGAAACAGCAGATTTGACCTGTCAACATAATCCCATTTGACAGTGCCAAATCGTCCCTTTAAATATAAATAAGTCAACCCTAAGTAGGCCCTAATGCGCATAAGTCAGGGAGCAAGGTATTTAAAAGTAGGACAAATAAAAGTTTAATGTTAAACATGTCTTATAGTGAAAAGGCTTCAAAAGCCATTTTCACTGGAACAGGTTTAGATGTTACATAGGAAAGCATTGGTAGTTGCTATTAAAACTTAATAATGTTATCTCTGCTTATGAACCAGATAAACAATTCATTCTTGGACTTTCAAAAATGTTTAAACGTCCTATTTGTGCTAAATGTTTTACAAAAGGTGCTTTTTGAAAGATCACCTTTTTCCTCCATAAAGCCTCTAGAAGGCCATTTGCCTGAGCTTTCAGATATCACCCAGGAGCTGAATACCTCCTTGATAAGGTGTGAATTGGGTGTCAGAGGTGAGACAATGGTCATGGGAGTGGGGAATGCTAGACCTTCCCTTGATAGAATGGCCTGAGGGCTGTGCCCAGCATCTTGCATACATACAAGGGATGCTTCCCCAGTCACTGGCAGATGTAACTTGCACCTGGGCCTGCCTCACTTTTGTCTTCCTAGCCAGGCAGGCTTAAATCCCAGTGGGAGAGAAGTGGTCCCCAGCACCAGTTTTGAGTGACGTCAGAGGCAGTGTTTCTAATTTCCCTAAGCTACACCTCTAAGGTGGCCACAAGAGGTTTGCACTGTGGAAGGAAAGTTCTGTGATGTTGGTTTTAGGTAGAGAGGGCACAGTGAGATTGTTTGCAGTAGGGCACACAGGATCTGCAAAATTGGGTAGGGTTACCCGGAACATTTCCATATTGGTCAGATAGATGCTGGAAGTCTCCACACCCATAGGCTAGTACCAGGCATAAACGTGGTACCTCTGGACACCCTCTTCAGAACACTGTACCTGTTGAAGACAGAAGAAAGACTGCTCCTCCTGTTGTGGGCTGTCAGGAGAACCTGAGGGCTGGACCTGTCCGCACTTGTAGCCAGGACAAAGAAGTGGTCTCCAAATGTCAGTTGGCCGACCTGGTTTTAAGCTATAGGGACACAAAAGCTGCAAGAGACCTACTTTCCTGAAGGAACCAAGAAGACCAGTTTCAACTGGACACATGCTGGACCTTGCTGGTGGCTTCTGACCACTCCTCTAAATGCTGTCCTGAGGTCCTAGAACCCTTAGCTTGTGTCAGAGTGTGCTCCTCCTGCCTAACCCTAAAACCTTTTCATTGATTTTTGCTAAAGAACTGGCAGTAGACGGGGACAACCATCCAAGGCATTTCTCTGAGGGTGCATCGCAGGTGGGCCTGACTTCACCACAGCTCCTGCTAGGTTCAAGTCCGAATCAAGGGTCTTGATGCCAGCCAGCATACAAAGACATCGAGCCCTCCATGTCTACAGCTTCCAGCCTTGCCCCTCTGAAGGACTCTGAATTCCAGAAAAGAGTCTAACTCAGAAGATGGAATTCTTCACTGGGTATGAGAGCAAGAAGCATTCAATCAAAGTTGGTGGCTACCGGGGCAAAAACTGCAGACTTTCTACTTTGAGCTTTTCCTGCCTTCATTGACAACGCCACTGATTCCTTGTTCTTCAGTACCTATTGTCAACAATGAACTCATCTTTGGATCCACCACCTTCTCAGATATGTTCTAAGTCATAAGGTATCTCATTGACTGGTACCAACATGTCCTTGTATCTGATTCTCACTCTATCGTGGCTGGCATCAAAACATACCTTCCTCCCGGTCTAGCGCAATCATTTCCCTTGTTGGAGCTCTGTGCTTCTGACGCCTTATCTCTGGTCCACCTTCTTAGATTTTTGTCATTATGTTGGCATTTTGTTAATTAAATATTCTTTATGTTAATGATTTGGAGTAGGATATTTTATTGTGTTGTGTTTTCAAATTTGTAACTGTTTTGATAGTTTGAATCTTTACACGTTATCTTAAAGCTACGCCTGCCTGCTGTGTTACATAGGTACCAGGGCTTGAGCTCAGATTTAAATTGCTGAAATTATTTTTGGACCGAATAAGAATAGTGACATTATTATCCACTCCATCCAATAATCCATTTTCTCACAGGGACAATCTTCCATCAGAGACAGGGAAGGTCAGGGTTGCAAACTATGATGGCCTACGTTCAAGGTATTTCTGTAAACCAGGAGGCTGGAGTGAATTTATGGGGTGAAATCTCATCTCAATGAAGATGGCTTTTTATGGGAATGAGCTCGAGTAAGCCCTGAGGCATATTATCTACCACAACCTGCATGTTATTGGGATTTCCATCCTAGATAGCAGTGTCTTTAAGTTCAACATTTCACTATTGAAAGTATAGTGGATGTATCATATGCCGCGGTCTGGAATGACCAAGTCCTTGCATAAAATTTGTAGTTTCTTATGTGGCCTATGAAATTTTATTAAGGCCTTATCTTAGCCTGAAACATCAATCCTGGACAAGTATTAATATCATAAATGCAGGCGTCTAGGAAGAACATTTATGGTCAAGGCAGTTCAGTGGGGCTGGAACAATTTTCAGAGTGCGATCACATCACTAAAGTCCTAGGGACTGTGAAAAATCCATGTGTCTTATGGTACATATAGTACACAAATAATACTGTTTGGAAATTGTGTTTCAGTGATAATTTATCCTTTGCACATCAAGATGTAAAGTTTTATTGATTTGTTTTGATCCTATTACACTTTTTGCTTCCATAACACTTCAGAATTGAAAAAACGTGCCTCATCTGTACTTTCCTAATTTTATTTATTTTTTATTTTATTTGAAAAAGTTTTATATAGCGCTAGCTAGACCCGTAGGTATCAGAGCGCTTTACAAACACACTGTAAAAAAAACGAAGGAAATTGCATTACATAGTAGGAAGGCAGTAAGGAAGCATTGGTGATATATTTAATTTACAAGTATTTAAATTTTGTTGTGTTAGAAAACAGTCTTTTGGAGTTAGTAGTCTGTTCTCATCAGTCCTCCATGATAAGAGGGGTAGCTATTCTGTTGAAGCGTGGTGTGGGCTCCTGCCTAAGAACCATCCAAGACTCAGGGGGAAGATGGGCTATTGAGGAGCTCTTGATTAACGGCTCAGCCTTGGCGGTCTGAACCGTGTACAACTCAAATCTGGATGACCCTGCAGTTATAGATTATTTAAATGTAGAACTGGCCCTTTGGCCCCAGCCTATTTGTTTCTGTGGGGACTTTAATATTAATTTATCGGCCAATTTTAACATTGTTGGAGGGCAGAACTATGTGCATCAAAAACCTAGAGTTTATAGAGCTCTGCAAGCCCTTGTGCAAGAACACCTTATGATTGACGTATGGTTCCATCACTGCAGGAATATAGGCGGCTCTACATATTTTTCTGCCCTCTCAGGAAACTGGTCCATTTGGACTACTTTTTTTGTGTCAGATCAATTGGCAGGCACCACATCAATCATTATTTCTCCTAGAATTATCTCGGACCACAACCTTCTGATTATTAATTGTATGATAATGGGTGCTGTTAAAGCCCCCAGACCGTGGACGTTTGAGAGAAAACTATTGTTAGAATCAACCTATGTAGATCATATGAAAACCTGGCTAATAGAATTTTTGAACATTAATAGAGGTTCCGCCCCTAGTAACATAGTCTGGGACTCACTCAAGGCCGCAGTTCGCGGCAAGACTAAAAGCTTTTAATTTTTTCGCCAGAAGCAAATTCAAGAACAAATCAGGGGTCGGATTGACGAACTACGATGTGCAGAGGTTCAGCTGATAAACATGATTAGAGACGGTGGCGATATACTTTTTAGTCAGTCGCAGGTTGCACGCATTAAGGCCTCTCTGCTTGAGTTCTTTGGCCAGGATCTTGCGCCCAAATATCTGCAGTATCGCTTGATGATGTTCGAGTATGGTGAAAAATCCAGCCGTGTCCTTGCCACACGACTGCAGCAGCGAGGCTTCGTTAACCGCATTAGTAGAATCCATACTGCTGCTGATGTGGAGTGGAGTTACCTTTGGGACACCTGCCTTTGCCGAAATTCCTCGCCGCACCCGCTCCGCGGGTGCCGCTTCGTCCCGCAACAGGAGGAACTGCAGACTTTGCGAGCTGGAGGCTCTGTGGGCGTGCAAGGCTGCAACATCTCTGAGACAGGGCAGGAACACCGCGCTGCAGGGACTCACTCTCCCAGGAGTCCCTGCTTGACCGCTACCACCTGGTCTGCGCCCCCTGTCTGCCCCGCCCCCAGGACGTCATACATCCTTTATATCTGAACCAGGCTACCTCCGCGCGGGACATGCGCTGTACGAGCCGGGCGATGCCCGGGCAAAGGGGGGGCCGTCTGTGGCCGTCAGAGGCCAGTGGAGGCCGGGCTGGGCCACCCCCCTAGATATTGGACCTCGCAAGGAACATTGATCAGCTGACATTGATTCTGTCTGTAACAAACGGACTAAATATTTCCCAATTGTTGGGCATTGTTACTATTGTTTTCCCAAAGCTTATAATTCACCAAGGGTAAACAATGCCCCATCGTAAGGATATTGGGAGATCATTACCGCCTAAACCCTGTGGGGGAAGCATTACTGGTCCATTAGATGGCTTCTTCACCAGGGCAGTGGCTGCCCTGGAACGAGAAATAGCAATAACTGAGGAAAGATTATCATCTGAATTCCTTAGTGCCAAAAGATCTTCTTTGGGCAACATCATGAGTAGCGTAACCCCCGAGAGGAGAGTCAGCCAACGCCTCATAGACCTAGGGTTACCAGAAACTAGCACTATTTTGGAAGACCAAAGCATCATTACGCTGGGGAACAGTATACAGGATAGCACTACCCGTAGTGATGACAGAACACAGGGTAACACACTCCCCACAAAGACCAAAGTTTGTCCCACTATAGAGATAATTTCCACCAGATGCAAACAAACGGGGAAAAGAAAACGGTGTGGGGGCAGGCAGAGAGGCAAGCGGGGAAAGATCCCTAAGCTTACGGACAAAAAGATTAACCCCCCAGGTGCACACAGCCAAACACAAGCTACTGCCCAGCCTATTAGCACCTAAGCCCCGCTTAACCTTAAGCACCATCTCCTGCCCAAAAGATTACCACTGACTGCTCAGGGAGGAGGTAGCTTGATTGGACAAGCAGAACAGCTAGTAAAGTCGTTAACTCTCCCCCTCATAGAGAGACTTAGATTGGTTAGTGCAAATTTAGAGAAGTTACAGCAAATCACCATAGATAATAACCACTTGCTTCAAGAGATAGTGTGTAGCAAAAGGTCTTCAGGCTTTGAGCAACACCCAAGCACAGGGAACGGTACCAACAATTCATCTATACCCACCACCTGTCAACCCCCCACGGCGCCACTTAGCAGAAACTTGGATACGAGGGACATAAGAAGAGTGGACAAGAAGGGTAGCCCCAAAAACCTTGGTGGCCGCTGTAGCTTATCGGAGGCTCCCAAACCCCCCTTAGAAGAGGGCCCACAACCGGCTTGACAGCCCAACGGGCCCATACAGCCTAGCAGCAGAGCCCAAGGTCTGGGTAATCATTCCATTCTGCACTTGCCCCCCCCATAGTACCCCACTAGTAATAATATTTGGGAATGTTCCACCTTTGTACTTGGGGGGGAGGGAGGACTTCTCTCAGATTAAAAACAAAGTCATCCACTGGTTAGCAAACAACACCGTAAGTGGCCAAAACATAGGGCACAACATAATTATGGCACGTCGAGTAGCCTGGCTGGGGCGCACCAGGAAATGTAGAGATGGGGACTGCATAGTAGTAAATTTTAACAGCACGGTACCTATTGAAATGATTTTTTTTTTTTAAATAATTTTTTATTGCAGATACACAAGGAGCCAATAAATGGAGCAGCCTGAAGGTACAGTAATGCATCACATTCAGTGTGGTTCACTTATCTAAAAGAGATACACAGCCGTGTAGCCCACATCCCTGGGGTTGGGCGGTGAACAGAATTAGTGCGATATGTGTACCAGAGCTGAGCTAGCTGTAGGTTTTTCCTGGCAATTCCTGTGTCTGCTTTTTTGTTTTCTTGATAACACAGTAACAAAACCCCCCTCCCCCCTCCCCATACCTCCCCCCAAAAGGACAGTAGAAGACATACAGGCCGGGAGCCTTCACAGTGTTCAGATATTTAAAACTAGAGATATATTGGTTACGCACCCTCATCCCTCCCCTTTCCTCCCTTCTCTCTCGTGTGTCCGAATGGTCGCATCCCTCAGAGCGGTGGATTACGGCTCTCTACAGGATCAGCATCGTCAGTCGTGAACTTAAAGGCCAATGTAGTGTGTACCCCAGTTGCTTCCCGTTTCCCCACCATTTGGAAGCCTCCTACATCCCCCCATCCAGCCCATGGTAGTGCCTCCATTTTGACCAAACCCTACGGAATTTCTTTGGACAGCCCCTTGCCTTGTAGGTGACCCTCTCTGCCGCCATATATAGGTCTAACCCTCGTCTCCACTCCTCCAGATCCGGTGGGTCCGGCGCCCCCCAGCGTTTTGCGATGTCTCGTTTGGCAACCACCAAAGCAAGGACTAGGAAAGTGAGTAGTGGGCGAGTCAGGTCCACCTCATTTGTCATTCCAAGTAATGCTAACTTGGGGTCCCGTGGGAGTGAATCCTCAAGGACATCCTCTAGTTCCCCAAATATCTGGGTCCAGTAATTCTGTATTACACTGCAGGACCACACTGTGTGAAAAAAGTCCCCCTCCTCTTGGAGGCACAGAAGGCAGCGTGGCTCGTCTATCTTCCCCATCTTACATAGGCGCACTCTGTCAAAGTATGTCCTATGGAAAAAGTTGAATTGAATAAGTCGTAATCTAGGTTTAATTGCTACCTCCCGGGGATGCATCAGGACTATCTCCCAGTCTAAGTCCTCCATCTCCCCCACCTCCGCCTCCCAAGTGTGCCTAAGTTTGTTCAAGTCGCCCAGCATATGGTTAGTCAGTGTTTTGTATGTCAGGGATACCGCCTTTCCCGCTATCCGTTCTTGCAGGAGCCTCCCTTCCAATGGCGCGTATTCAGGAAGATCCGTGAGCATAATATGTTGGGCTATCCAGGCGTGCCTCAATTGAGCATATTTAAGATATTGTGTGTTGTGCAGTCCGAACTCCGACTGAAGGACTTGGAACGATTTCAGCTCCCCCCTGGCTATCACATCTCCTATGATGGAGATGCCGATATCATCCCACCTCTCGAATCCTCTGAGCTTATGCAGCTCGGTTAACCATTGGCAGTGCCACAGTGGTGTCTGTTGTGTGGGCTTCCTCTCCCACCCCATGCGACGCGTAGCTCTATTCCATGCCCTAAGCGTTATAGACGTGGCTGGAAGGAGAGAGGCCCTTCTGCCACTGCCGTACAGATATTTTAGTATGTTATTGGGCGCCAGTTTAATCCTCTCTAGTGCATACGTTGGGTGGTCTGCTGGTGTATGGAGCCAGTCATTGATCGGGGTCAGATGCTCCGCCCAGTAGTAGGCCTCCAAGTTCGGGAGTGAGATCCCTCCGCTATATTGATGTCTCTAAAGTGTGGACAAGGCCACCCTGGCCTGTTTACCCAGCCACAGGAAGGATCTCAGATCCGCATGGATCCTGGCGAAGACTGCCACTGGTAGTCGGTAGTACTCATTTTGTAGGGCATATAAAAATTTCGGTAGAATGATCATTTTATACATAGCAGCCCTGCCCAAAAGTGTCAGCGGGAGCTGCCTCCAGCGGTCCATATCTGCTACTGCATTAGATATGATCCGTTCCAGATTTCTCTGTCGTGAGAGGGTCTCATCCGCAGTTATATACACGCCCAGGTATTGGAAGCCCTCCGTTGTTGTCAGCAGGTCCTCCGGGAGTCTTCCCCATTGATTTCGCCCCCCTGGGTCATAGAGTATAGACTTGTGCCAGTTAATTTTGTGGCCTGCCATCTGTCCGTAGCATGCTAGCTCTCGAAATAACTCCGGTATTGTGACCTCCGGTTTAGTGATGTAGAGCAAAACATCGTCTGCATATAGCGAGACCTTTTCAGAGTTTAGTGCAGCGTCTCCACTAGTGAAGCCATGGATGTCCTCGTTATGTCGGATTCTGGCCGCGAGCACCTCAATGGCCAACGTAAAAAGGAGAGGGGACAGGGGGCAGCCCTGCCTAGTCCCCCTCTGGATTTGGAATTCCCTAGAGAGCCTCCCGTTGACCCTCACTCTGGCCACCGGTCCAGTATATAGCAACCGGACCCAAGCAATAAACTTTGGCCCAAATCCAAACCTCTGGAGCACTGCAAACAGGAAGGGCCAGTGGATTGCGTCAAACGCCTTTTCGGCATCCAGGGAGAGGAACCAATGGGGGTCACCTCTCCCCCTCACCTCCTGGAGCCAATTATGGGCTCTCCTCAGATTCAGTTTCGTTGCCCTATAAGGTAAGAAGCCCGACTGGTCTAGGTGCACGAGGTCTGCAATGACCGTCCTCAGACGAGTAGCCAAGATGGTTGCCAGTAGTTTCACTTCTGTATTGAGCTCGGCCTGTAGGAGGCGCAGTTATCTCTCGGTTTGCCCTCCTTATATATCGGTATTATAGTGGCCATTGCAAGATCCGGAGGGAGCTCTCCATCCTCGTAGGCACCCGTGAAGAGGCCCCGAAGATGCCGGGTCAAAAGGTCTGCTGTGCGTTCAAACAACTCTGCTGGGAAGCCATTCGGGCCAGGGGTTTTACCAGGCCGGAGTTAGGCAATAGCATTGGTAATATCATCAGATGTTATGTCCGCTTCCAATGCCTCGATGGCCTCAGGAGGGAGGGTCGGCAGAGCCATCTCCTCCAAGTACTGGAGGGCCACCTCAGGGGTAGCCAGGTCTCTAGCAGCGTAAAATGTCTCATAATGGGTCGCGAAAGCTTCTGCTATCTCTAAGTCAGAGTTGACCACCTTTCCGTCAGCCGTAGCGATAGTATCTATCCATCTTACCGCCCGCTCTTTTTTGCTAAGCCATGCTAGTAGCTTTCCAGACTTGTCCCCCACATCATATAGTCTATGGAGGGTGGCTAAGGCTTGGGTCTTGGCCTCATTGGTCACCAGTTCTCTATATTGCTTCTGGGCATCTAGTAGTCATCGCAAGGTGACGTTAGTGTTATGAGTGTTGTACTCTTCCCGACTCAAAATGTCCTGTTCTAGGGCCGCTACCTCCGCTTGTTGTCTTCGCCGCTCCTCACCTAGTCTAGAACGGAGTCTGTCACGTAGGACCGGCTTCAAGGCCTCCCATAGAGTGACTTTCGAGTCCACCGAGTCTTCATTCTCGGCGATGTATTGTAATGGTTGCAAGCAGGTTCCGCAGGAGCGTCAGGAATCCGAAGACTATTCCACAGCCTTCCCCCTACGGCCTTCCGACTCTATCAAACACTAGAGTATCGAGAGGCTCGCCAGGGGAAAACAGGGAGACAAAACAAGGAAAGGTTGTGGAAAAAAGTGCTTGATGGTGGTCTTCAGAGTGGATGCGTGGCAACTCCAGATGGGCACTTGACAACAGGTGGGCTGCAATAAAAGGTGAGTAAACAACCTTATATCACAACAAATAATATCTGGGGGTCAAAGAGAAAAGAAAGTTTGACAGTAAGAACCACTATACCCAATGCACACAGAACAGTGTCAGTGAGAAGTAATAGTTAGTAAATGGTCAAGTCGAGACTCAAGAGTACAAGGAGAAAAATGTATTGTTCCCATCAGAAGCCACACTGTACCGCCCTTGTTATCATCATATGGGATCTCCTTACCCAGGAGACAAGACGGCCGGTAAGCATTACCGTGACCGAAATGTAATATGAGAGCAGAACAGCAGAATGTGGTAGTGGCTAATGAAAAAAGCAGTGTATGGTGATTGGAGTGGAAAAGTGAAGGGTACTAAAATTAGGTGAATGGGTGGAAAAAAGAAATTTTATTGGTAACCCCCAAACCCTAAGGTTAAAAGGCAGGTGTGGGTGCAGGTTTTAAATAATAACCGCACTTATTGGTGGTCGACATGTTTCAGCATTTCATAAGATTTTCTTGATGCATTCCTCAGGACCTATACATGATACACTACTGCTTTCAAAAAAATAAATAAATTATGAAGATATCACCTGGAAATCCAGGCGTGCTCAACCGTATACCTTGCGTGTAGGCTGAGGAGCTTCACCACACCTGGCTGCAGCGCAGGTAAAAGGAGCACCGCTCTAACCGTCGGCGTCTCCAGGCAGTCTTCAGTACTGCTCGGTATACGGTATACGGTTGAGCACGCCTGGATTTCCAGGTGATATCTTCATAATTTATTTATTTTTTTGAAAGCAGTAGTGTATCATGTATAGGTCCTGAGGAATGCATCAAGAAAATCTTATGAAATGCTGAAACATGTCGACCACCAATAAGTGCGGTTATTATTTAAAACCTGCACCCACACCTGCCTTTTAACCTTAGGGTTTGGGGGTTACCAATAAAATTTCTTTTTTCCACCCATTCACCTAATTTTAGTACCCTTCACTTTTCCACTCCAATCACCATACACTGCTTTTTTCATTAGCCACTACCACATTCTGCTGTTCTGCTCTCATATTACATTTCGGTCACGGTAATGCTTACCGGCCGTCTTGTCTCCTGGGTAAGGAGATCCCATATGATGATAACAAGGGAGGTACAGTGTGGCTTCTGATGGGAACAATACATTTTTCTCCTTGTACTCTTGAGTCTCGACTTGACCATTTACTAACTATTACTTCTCACTGACACTGTTCTGTGTGCATTGGGTATAGTGGTTCTTACTGTCAAACTTTCTTTTCTCTTTGACCCCCAGATATTATTTGTTGTGATATATTGAGCTAGGGGCTTATATCTGGTTGGTCGGTAAACTTGCCCTTAGACCCTCCCCACTTGTTGTTGAACGAGTAAACAACCTTATCTAGAGGAAACACTATACTCATATACACCTTGTTGTCTTTATGTATATAACTATTACATACCACAGTGTATTGATATGTTGCAGAACTGATATGTAGACTAATATTAGGGATTCTTCTTGAGCTGTGACAAAAGATGACATAAAACAATAGTAAGCAACTTCTTCTAATCCTAAACAAGTAAGTATATTAGAATCTGACTTGTTAAACTTCTCACTATGTCTGTCGTAGAAGGCTAGAGGAAAACATCCAATATTCTGATGGATAGGAAAGAAAACTATTGCCAACACCTCTGACCGTTGCATGCAAATCTATAAAAATGAAACATGTATTCAGGTTTCTATTATAATCACAAACCGTAACCAATATAGTATGCAGCGCAAAGGCGCTGTTACCGTGATTCTACGTCGGGATGATGATATCTGCACCCCACTCAGGTCCACGCAAGAACTCCAAATCACACGTGAAGTTGATCTCTGAATTATATAATAAAAGTATATCCAAAAAGGGGTTCAGCCATGTAAGAGGGAAATAAGGGGGAAATAAATTGCCCCGCAGGGAGGCGGAGAGGTACCCTGTAGCGAGGAGCAGACACAGGAGTGAAAAAGGGGAAAGAGACTATCTAACTAAGAGGGAGAGAGAGAACCCAGCTGGGTAGCGGAGACGAAGCCCGGCCGCCGGGTGGAGCAACTCAATAGATGGGGAGCAGGGATTATGCCCAGCCGGACAGCGGAGACCAAGCCCGGCCGCCGGGCGGAGCACAACAGAGGAGAAGGAAATAGCGAGGCAGAGCCCAGCCGGATGGCGGGGAAGAACCCGGCCGCCGGGCGGGACTCCAGGCAGGGAATAATTGTTCACGGAGAAATACCCGCAAACTGCAGCAACAAGGAAGCGAACGTCAGTATGGAAACACCCGCTGACAGCAAACCACGGGAGGGGGGAAACGAAGACCGGGGCCCGCACAAGAGCGCGAGGGCCGGCAAAGTTCCCGCAGAGTAAACTGAAACAGGAAATCCACAAAACGGAAGTCAGGCAAACAGGATCGGGACGGACACTGCACCAGACGGAGCTAGACGCAAGAACGTAAAGCGCCGCTCAATGAGTCTTGGTGTCTATATAGCAGTGAATTTAAAGGGACAGTGTTGTAGGAGACTCGAAGCATGACATGTATAGTCTAATGTCTATTCTCACGCCTTTGAGGATTACCGGATTTTGAAGATCCCAGGCCGCGAGGCGCCAGGATTTCAGGTCCCTACACCGGTCTTGGCCCACTTGCACGTACAAAGGGGAGTGGTCAGATATTCCCCTGGCCATGTAGTCTGCAATATCGTCTACCCTTAAATAGTGTCGGGACATAAAAATATAATCCAGGCGCGAAAGTGTCTTGTGGGCCCCAGAAAAATATGAATATGCGCATTGTGTCGGGTGAAGCCATCGCCAGACGTCAGTTAACCCTACAGTAGTCATCTGGTCACACAGTGCAGTCCCACGCCCCCCTTCACCTGTGCCCCTCGATCTGTCTAGGTTGATGTCCATGACGTTGTTAAAGTCTCCACCCACTACTTGTATCGTGTCTGCCGTATCTAGGAGGATGTTAGCCAGCGCTGTGTTTGTGCGTGCCTGCAGTTTGGGTGGTGCATAGATTGATATCAGGGTATATGTGCATCTGTTCCAGGTGCCTTGCACACCCGCGTACGTACCTTGTGGATCGATCCACGTGCGAGTGATGTTGAAGGGTGGGGATTTTGTAACTAGAACTGCCACCCCCCTAGGGTCGGACGTGTATCCCGCATGTACTAGCACCCTGTATCGCCCCCTGGCTATGAAGCCGCACTGGGTACCTTTGAGGTGTGTTCCCTGCAGGAAGATGACATCTGACTCACTCCTTTTTATATAAGCATTCACTAGACCTCTCTTTACCTTGGAGCCCAGTCCATTAACATTCCACGTTAGGAAACTCAACCGTCTGCCTGTCCCTCCCGAAGTGTCTATGTTGTCTGCCATAGGTACACGTTATGACCATGTAGGACCCAATCCCTGTACGTGACTGTGATGTAGAGGGATGGCGTGCGTGACTTTCCCCGTACCTGTGTCCTCTGTGTTCCCTCCCTGTCCCAACCCGAGTCCCTACCCCAACAAACTTTGAAACCCTTTCCCCCCACCCCCTCCCCACCTCCCTCCCCTTCCAGATGTGCCTCATAGCAGGACATGACTTTCCGTAGGAGTAGGCCTGTCGCCCTCCCACCACACCCACCCTAACACACACCCAAACTCCCTACCAACGGGTGAAACAAAACAATAGGGGGAGTGTCCACTTGCGTGCTTCCCTGCGACGTGCTGCTTCTCCAGTTCTTCTATCTCACCAACATATCGCGAGTCCATCCATCACACCGTGCATCGGGATAGGTAGTGCGCATCGTGTCTTGAGTCAATTGCCCCTTAGGATTTGGAGCCTTGAGTCTCCGATTCAGGCGCACTATGCTGTCCAGACAGGTCCTGTTCCAGCACACGTATCTCCTGGACCAGTGGGTGATCAGATTGTTCCCCGTCTTCTTCCTCCCCCCCACCTGACGTGCGACTGTCCAGGGCCTCTTCCTCCTCGCCCTCCGAGCGTGTCGTGGCGTGCAGTGCGGCAAATCTCGATCCTGATGCGGCTGCACCATTTGGAGATGCGGAGCGTCCTCTTCGCAAAGACACCGCACCTCGACCTCTGTAAGGCGTCGCTGGGTTTTGCCTCCTGGATCTCCTGGATTTTAGCCTCTGTGCCTTTGGAATCTCCCAATGGGTCGCGTTCCTCGCGGATCTATCCAGGTGATCTTGTCTGGCGAGTTCTCTACTGTTAAGAATCGGCCCCTCCTCCAGCCATTGCCAGGCGTCCTCTGGGTGGACGAAGAAGAGTGCCTGCTCATTGTAGATCACCTTAAGTTTAGCTGGAAACAGTAGCATGTATGTGATTTTCAAGTCTCTTAGTTTGATCTTCACCGCATCAAAGGATCTTCTCTGCTTCTGTACCTCTTGGCTATAGTCCGGGAATATCATGATGTGTGAGTTTTCAAACCGGATTTCTCCCATCTTCCTCGCTTCCTTCAATATTAAATCCCTGTCAGCAAAATTTAGGAATCGGGCAATTATCGGACACGGTCTTGCTCCTGCTGGAGGTTTTGCGAGGAGGGCCCTGTGCGCCCTCTCAATTATGAAGCATGGGAATGTGTCCACCAACCACGTATGCAGAAAGGATACCATGTCCGACTTCTCAATTTTTTCTCTAAAGCCGACAAAGCGCAGGTTGTTGCGTCGGGCTCTGTTTTCGGCGTCGTCTACCTTCCAGAGGAGTTGGCGATGTGAGGCTTGCAGCTCCGCCATGTCCTTTCAGAGGGTTGTGATCGAGTCTTCTGCCTCACCCATCCATGTTTCTGCTGATGTGACCCTGTCGGACAAATTACGAAAGTCCTGTCTCAGGAGAGTCACTTCCACACCCACCTCTCCTATCTTGACTTCCAGCGCCGCCCTGGACTCCTGGATATCGGTACGTGAAGCTTGTATGGCCTCCATCAGTAGTTCAGTGTCGGAGCGTGAGCCCTAGGTCGCCGGAAGGCCACCTACCACCTGACGCGGCGCGGCAAAGTTGTCCATTGGGCCCTGCTTAGGTCCTTTAGGTTGCACTTCTTTTTTCCCCATATTGTAGAGGGATGCCGCAATTCGGCCACTCCGCGAGCGGTCCGCCCTTCTCCCAGCTGGCTTCGGACGCGGTTTCACGATGCGTCGCCCCACAATTTGCGGCCCTCGCTGCCCAAGCCTCCTCACCAGTGTTACTCAAGGTGCCGCCCGTGGGGGGGGGGCGGGTGTGACCCTCCGCCTCCTCTCTGTCGACGCTCCCCTTCCGATGCCCGGACCTCTGGGTACTCAACTCCAAGCCGCTGGACCCTGGCCGCTCGAGGGTAATTCTCAGCTTCTCCTGTATGTCAGGCCGGCCTGCAGGTAGTCAGACACGGATCTGTACCCCAACATTTGTCGCGGAACCAGGGATAGGTATGTCCTCCCGCGCCTCTCAAGCATGTACCTCCCGGAATTTGTTCTCCAGAGTCATTCGATCTTTCCCAGTGCCATAGTATCCCTGGACACCTCAAGAACGAGCAAGTGTTGTCAGTCCCTCCAGAGCTCAGGCGCGCTGACACCGCGTGGTGGTCCGGTTGTGCCCACCGGAGATTCGGGGCCCCTTGTCTCCGGAGCTGGAGCAGTGATTGGCTCTGGGCTTCGTGTAGCACCACTGCCTCAGTAGCGTGATCCCAGCGATAGAGCACTAGTCGTGGAAGCCCCCAGACTCTGCCCCACTGCCTCTCTCCTCCACGGTATCGGGTGACAGGCGCAGCCTGCTGCCCCCTTCCTCCGCTCTGGGGGCCACGTTGTCGCAGGGGGGGGCCCAGGCCCACAGGGAGCCCCGAGGTCATAGAGGCCGTCCCCGATCTGCTGCCTCGCGCCCCTTGACCCGGGCGGGCGCCACCCACGTACCTCGAGCATCTCTCCGTGCGGGTGAGCGCGTCGCAGAGCGCTTCACAGGGGCTCCGCTCTTCACCAGGTCTCTCAGTCACCACCGGTCACACAGCGCCAGCCGAGCGGGAGCCGAGATCGGGCCTCCCAGCTTCGCCGGCGGTTACTTCAGTCTCCGGGCGCCATCTTTGTAAAGTGCGGCCCTCTATACTCGTGTCCGTCAGGCGTGGGAGCAGGTGAGGCTTTTCCGGGAGCCGGTCTGGATGGTCGGGCCCCTCTCCTCCAGGACCCACTCGCGGTGACTGCAGGCGGCGAGGCAGGGATCTCGTGTATCCTGCGTCTCTCACCCCCGGACTCAGGGGGCCGCCATCTTAGTGTAGTCGGGGTTATCGAGCAGGCAGGTCCGGAGCCGATTTCTCCCGCAAAACACCACCGTTTCGATCCTTTTGCCTCCCTCCAGTGCATGGCACGGTTCAGACGTCTCCTCGCCGAATTAGGGATTGTTGTGGTCTGTATTTCGCCGGATCATGAAGCAGCCGTGAAGGAGCTCCACAGTTGCACGTTCTAGCCGGCCATGCTGCTGGCCACGCCCCCCTGTTGAATTGATTTTGAAGGAAGCAGAGACATACACTGGTCAGAGGAGACAAGGCATAGAAATCTTACCTCTGGGATTCTTCTATGGGCCAGTGCAAGATCATGTTAGTTACAACAGAAACAGGACGCACCATAATATGCACAGAAAAGGAACAGATGGGTGGTATACAATACCTGTTAGGTCATTCAGGGGACAACCGAGGGGTGGTATGGAATCTATCTCACAAATGGATGTTACAAATAGATTTAACATCTTCTCAGGTCTTAACGAATGTGATTGACTGAGGGAACCCGCTGCCAACCCGTCTTCCTCCTTTGGCCCTGGTCTTCAGCCAGACTGTCCCGCATCACCAAGGGGTAGCACGGCATTAACCGCTGCCACCACAATGGATAATATTGGTTCATCGGGCTGAACAGTAATACATGGAGACTGGGAGGATCATATAACTGGATTAACGCGGCTTGACTCACCTGGTGTAAGCACTGGGGTGGCCATAGATGGCAACCCAGATTATAACATTCTGTCGTGGAACATAGCGGGGATTGCAAGTAAGACCTCAGACCCTTTATGGGTGCAGTCTGTAAAGCACTACTCTATCATCTGTCTCCAGGAGACATGGGCAACCGACAGTAACATCGCACTCGAGGGCTATAAGTCATTTTGTGTACCGGCAATAAGCTCCAGAAGTGGGCGGGCTTCGGGCGGCCTGGTCATCTTTTCCCTGGTACTAAGATGTAGTGTTAGGGCCCTCCCCTCAGCCAAGAAAAACTTCCAGGCCATTATGTTGGGGAAAAAAGAGAACAGCATGATTAATTTTTATAACACAAACAGCCAGGGTGAGGGCTGTAGGATCTCTGAATTGCACAACTTTACTATCCAATGTCGGGGAGCGTTCAGAAGGAACCTGCTACTCGCTGGGGATTTTAACGCTCACTTATGTGGTGACCCCATGTTACATACTCTAGCAGATATGGGTTGTCCCCTGTTTTCGGGACTCCATTTTGAACATACAACCCAGGGTAGTGCCATGAACCACCTACTAGATGAGCAAGACCTCCTGTTTTCCATGAACATCGCCCCACCGATGACAATACAAAAAGAACCCACCTTTAAAGGAGGAAGTCACGGAACCTTTATTGATTTTATTCTAGTTGACAGAAACCTTATGACACTCCTATCTGGTTTTCGAATAGCCCCCAGCGCTTACAGTGACCACAACCCAGTTTGCGTCCTGTTAGGTGGGACCCTCATGAAAAAAACAGAAAAGGTCAACACTGCAAGAGATAATGTGCTGCAACCCATTAATGGCAGGCGGCGCATAAAATGGAACAAGTTGATACCGACCGAATTCCACGAAAAACTGAAAAAGGACTGTGATAAGGACTTTCTAACCTGTCTCAGTCCCAACTCCAAGAGTGAAGGAGTCCTTACAGCCTTTGAGAACATTGCCCGAAATGTAGGAAAGATGCTGCAAGTACGGGGGGGGTAAAACCATATCGGATAAACCCAAATGGTCCTGGCACAACTGTTCAAAAGCAGCTAGAAATTTGAAAGAGGCCCTCAAAATACTTCCCCGAGATAAAGCTTTGATCAGCTTGCTCCGACTAACTTATAAAAAGGTGTTGACAAAAAGGAAGACCAAGCTGAAAAACGCGCTATGGGAGGAACTCTTAAACCCTTTGACCCTATCCAATAGCTCTAGATTTTGGTGTACAATTAACCAATCACCATTAGCACCATCAGGGACTACCGAAGTGGGGTCAAACATCACAGAGGGTGAGTGGATGAACCCCTTTTCTACCATCTTTGAGGATAAAATCGTACAACCAGCACCCTCACACGAGAGGCTGGGGCAGAACATTGTAGTATTCTCAGTAGGTGAACTGATGGAGGGAATAAGTAATCTCTCCAACAAAAAGGCCCCAGGCTAAGATGGCATCCCTCCTGACCTTTACAAATCAGACCCTACTTTTTGGGCCCCAATTCTCACCGATGTGGGAAATGCTGCAGCAGAAAAGGCTTGCCCAGCCTCATGGGGCCTCTCAACAATAGTCCCCGTATTTAAAAAGGGAGACCGTAACTGCATTTTAAACTACAGGCCTATCTCCCTGTTAGATTCCATTGTAAAAGTACTAGGGGGCGTTATCCTGAAGAGGCTGTCCACTTGGGCAGAGGAGAAGGACATCATCTCTGACATACAGTATGGGTTCCATGCAGGACATTCCACAATGGCCCAGTGCCTCAATCTTTACCTAATCCTGGGTAAATACACCATTGCACGACCAGGAACTGTTTACATGGCCTTCATGGACCTTTCCTCTGCCTTTGACTGTGTCAACCGGGGAGAGCTGTGGCAGTCCATGGAGGCCATGGGGGTAGAGCAACACCTGGTGAATTTCCTAATGGACTTATACAGTGACACAAAGGCTAACGCCAGATATACCCGGGATCTCAAGGTCACTCGAAGTTTTAGAACTAGTCGGGGGGTCAGGCAAGGGTGCATCCTGGCCCCCCTTTCTTTTTAACTTATATATTGATGACCTAGAAGACAAACTGGTTAAGACGGGGGCGGACTACCCGTACGTGGGACGACGGGGTCTGCCAGTCCTACTGTATGCCGATGACGCCGTCCACTTAGCCCGCACCCCCAAAGGACTACAAACACTACTGGACGCCTTTTATGGATTCATGTTATCACAACAAGACTTACATATAAATAACACTAAATCCTATGTGTTGCAGGTGGGAAAGGCAGCTAGAAAACAGCATCCATTCAGGGTAAATGGAACTAGGGTGCCCTCATGCACCACCTTTTCGTACCTGGGGGTACTTTTAGACCAACAGTTGAACTGGGTTGCACTTCTGAACAGGAAAAGGGGAGAAGTAGCCAGGGCTAACGCTGCGCTTTTCGACTTCGCAGCCAGAATGGGCAATAGGCCGGGGGCAACAATGCTAAAGGTCTATCGCTTCAAGAGCACGGCGATAGCCACTTATGGGAGCGAACTATGGGGATACAGTAACCACGAGGGTCTCCAAGTCGTTGAAAATAAAATTTTAAAACAACTTCTGTCCGTCCCTCAGAAACCCCGAATACATCAGTGCACGAAGAAACTGGCATGCCTTTCATCAGTGACACTTTGTCACTGCGCCCCCTTATGTTCTGGATGCAATGTTGGCTCAACAAACATCTTGGGCTAACACATAGCTTGCTAAAAGAAATCCCGAGCCTCGAACATATGTCCAAAATACCCTGGCTGAGATACCTTAGAGATGGTTTCGGCAAAGAGGGTTGACTGGACCTATTTGTAAACCCGTCAGGAATATCGAGGAAACATCTTGCACTTATAAAACAGTCATTTATTACCAGCAAGAAACTGGACAGAGAGGAAAGGGACTCATTGAAGCCCAGCATGCGCCTCCATCTGATGTTAATAACCTCGCCTGTTGAGGAGCAGTACTTACTCTGGCCCTTACCAGCATATGAGCGCTTTCTTTTAATTAGGTTCAGATTTAACTTGTTTCACCTTTTACTGGCAGTCCCCAGGGGGTGTCACAAGGGGATGGTGTTAGCACCCTGTGGCTGTGACAATCTGTCTCCACAGGATTTGCTTCACTTCATGTTCTACTGTAAATATTATGAATTCCCCAGGGCTTTTTATCTTAAACCTATTTTAAAAAGGATGAATTATGCACAAGCTCGGCCTGCGTTATTTTATCTACAAATGTTGAACCTAGAAAATGTATACCTCATGTGGATGGTTTTTTAAAATGAACATTGAAGTATAGGAAATGTTTGGATATGTAAGACTGTTAAGAATAAAACCCTGTGTCTACTGCTCCCCTTTGATCATCCAACAGCTGAATATTTATGTTACGAAAAGCCGTTTTTTATAAATTTTAACTTGTCTTGTTTATTTTTATCTGAAAGTTTGGATTGCTAGTTTTAATGTCATGTGAACTTTTATGGTTTTGTACAAAACAAAAACCGAATAAAGTAATTTTTGAACTTTGAATCCAGGATCCTCAGGGGGTTATCCATGATACCCCGGATGGAGTTGTGACAGTTTTCTCTGAATTTTATCAGTCTCTATACACTGAGGAAGTTAGGGGTCAAACTGTTGATCTTGAGGTTAGTGCCTACATAGATAGGCTTAGCACGTTGAAAATTTCAGATCATAACAATGTGGCTCTAGGCGCACCCATTACGTGGGATGAAGTGGAGCTAGCCTTCAATTCATTGGCTAGTGGTAAGGCAGCTGGTCCTGATTCCATCCCTTTGGAATTTTATAGTACCTTCCGGTCTGAGATCCAGGAGGTCCTTTTAAAGACTCTTAGGGAAGCTCAGCTTGGTAGGATTCCAGATTCTTGGCGGTCTACAACGATTATCCTGTTAAAAAAATATATAAACCTGAGCTAGATCCTGCCTCATTCCGTCCGATTTCACTAATTAATACGGACAGCAAAATCTTTTCCAAAATTTTGGCAGTTAGTCTAGCATCGGTGATATCTCCATTAGTTTCCATCCGCCAACATGAATTTATTCCTGGAAGGGACATGCGGATCATGTCCGCTGTGTTATATCTCTCTTCGACTGGGCCCAAGCCACACGATCCCTGCTTGGAGCAATCCTGTTAGACGCCGAAAAGGCGTTTGGCAGGGTTGCTTGGGGTTTCTTGTGGAAGGCTCTGTATTGGAAGGGGTTTTCCCCAAATTTTATTCATGCCCTACAATCACTGTACATAGCCCCCCAAGCAACCTTGTCAATCTCAGGGGTGGTCTCAAAGCCTTTTGATATTAGAATGGGTACAAGGCAGGTCTGCCCCTGCTCGCCCCTGTTATTTGCCCTCTATATTGACCCTTTCATAAATAAAATAGAGCTCTCCTGTAATATTCTACCGGTTAAGATCAATGCGTTTGATTTTAAAGCTTTGGCATACGCTGACGATATCATTGTCCTAACCAGCAACGTGTCACTCTCTTTTTCAGCCATTAAGACCTTGGCGGTAGCCTTTGGCCAACTCTCAGGTTACAAACTTAACGTTCATAAAACCCAGGTTATTCAATCATCGGCCATGGGTCCGTCTGAAGCCCCAGTCGTGCAAAGCGCTTTGTACTTGGGGATTAAAATTACCGCTGCAGTTGAGCAATTACCAGAAATTAATATCTTACCTATCATAGATACTGTGAATTCTACTCTGCGTAGGTTGGATAACCTACATCTTTCTCTATTTGGTAGGAGGAATGTATTAAAGATGCTGATCTTGCCAAAATGTTTATATATCTTCAGGACCATACCTCTGGAATTTGCTCATTCTAGTCTCTCTAGTGCAGAAAGATGCGGCAATAGGTTTTTGTGGAGTTACCGTTCTCCACGCAGGGCTGGTAAATGGATGTATCTCGCACTAGGCAGGAGCGGGTGGTCAGTCCCGAATCTATTGTTGTCTAATTGGGCCACTCTTTTGCAACACCTGGCCTTGCCACCCTTTGGCTTACGAGCTCCACTTTCACCATCATGCAGTCCTTCTATTTTCGAGATTGGCCTAGGGGCAGAGGCCAATGGGTCTCTCCTCTCAGTCTTAGAACCCAGTTACTATAAAAAAAATTAAGTTCAAGGTTATTTCAGCTATGTATTCAGTTTGGAGGATGGTGCGTCGGAAATGGTCAATTCCTAATATCAATTTCTATACACCCCTGATTGCTGCTAGGCTTTTACCATCTATTTTTCAAGATGCGGTTACAATCAGGTGGAGCTTTCATGGTATTTCTACATTGGGGGACCTAGTTTATGATGGCAACATAGCCTCTTTTTCATATATAAAAGATAAGTATGGATTGGACACTCACAAATTTTTCAAGTATTTGCAGATACGCAGTTATTTAACTCAGCTTTTCCATAATGTTCCAACCGCGCTAGCCAGAAGCTCACTTATGGATTTGATTTTAAGGAGGGCTCGCATTGGCGCTCTTTATCAAAATTTAATACGGGCCCTTCCTTATGACGTTGCTATACAGAATGCAAAAATAGAAGCCAAGCTAGGTAAGGTTGGTGTAGATATTACTCAGGCATTAGAACTTTCCAACTCTGTGTTAACCTAAGGGAGCTTACACTCTCAAAGCTATATGGCTTTGTTTGACTTGTATTTTACTCCCGCCAAAATATAAAAATGGGGAGGTAGTGGTGTCCATGGGTGTCCAAGATGCGGTCTTACGGCAGCTAATGATGTACACATGTTTTTCTCCTGTGTTATTTCTTAGACTTATTTTTTCAAGATGTTCAATTATTTATCAATAGTTCTCTTAAGATTCCAGTGGTACTTTCTTCCGAATTGGTAATAACGAGGTGCGAATCTGACGTGTGTCTGGTTAGATCATTCTATGAGGCAGCGTTTCTGTGTATTTCAATGTCGTTAACTCGTTTGTGTATAACTTCGGACTGGATCAACCCGGTCCCTCCCACTTTTGTGAATTAGAAAGCAAGGATCCTAGCACTCCATAACCTGGAATCAGCAGTGTTTTAAGAGGGGGTAAGAGGAGGCGAGAAAGGGGCTTGAAAATATGGGGACCCTTTAGGCTTTGGATGAATAATTATTTGCTTATGGTGCTCTTATTACTTGGGTAATTATCTAAAAAAAAAATCCCCAATGTATTGCTCTTGTCCCCACTTTAGGCCCCTTAATGTTAATAACAATATGTAATTATATTCTGAAATGTTTGCCTGGATCAAATTACTGGTTACTTTGTTTTCTTTCTGTATTTTCAAGCTGACCAGTAAAAAAAATTTAAAAAAAGGAAACTTTAATTTGCTGAAATCCAGCGAGGTTATCGCCTAGATCACTTTTACAAAATCATCTCACTTTGCAGAGAAACAAAATTAAACACCGAAATTCCAAATAATCATCAATTTGTCAGAAAATATTGTATGGCCCTTGTCTTTGAATGGTGCAGCAAATGTGAGAAGATTAACACAACGTTTAAAGCCATGTTTATTGCTCATTCACCTTCTAAACCCCCTGTATGATTGTTCCTGGAGCCAGCACCCCCAGCACCCACACTTCCAGCACCTGTTAGGCAATTTTCCACCTGTGGAATGAGAGTAGAAGAGAAACATTCTCTTTACAGTTTTTCCAGTATGCAGTGGAAAATCGGACCATCATTTACAAAATCTTACGGCACGTTAAGCAAGAGTTCTCTTTTACTTCAGATATTCACCATCTCCTGAAGACATTGTCAGTGGCTTCGCCCCTTCAGAATGTGATGTGGCGCCCCGGAGTCTCCCAGGCTGGACAGATGTGGGAACCTTTTGAAATACTTTGAATAAATCACTGTCCAGGATTAGTGACTTCTTCGCCTTGTTTTCTGCTTGAACAATTCCAGGTTTCCGGAGGTAAGTAATTATACACAGACATGCCAACCCTCCCGATTCAGGCGTGAGACTACCGATTTCAAGGCTAGTCTCCCGCCTCCCGATTCCTGAAAGCAAAAACCCGATTCCTCGGGGTTTCAGATGAGTGACAGGGCTTGGTATTGTGTTAAGTGCCAAATCTTCCAGCAATAGTCAGAGTGGCCATGCAGGGGCTCTAGAAGGGGTGAAAAACCAACAAAGCGTCATTAACAAGGGTATGGTCTTTTGAAGACCTGCAAAGTATTAGGGGGGGGGGGGGGGGTTGCGCAGGAAGCTGTTTCAGCCCGGGCTGTCACAACACTTGCATCACCCTCTCTCTGCCTGCCAATGCGCTCCATGCTTCTGAAAGGTATGAAAAAAACGTGCATTTGTGTTTCATATGTCAAATCCTGCAGCAGCACACTTCCAAAGCCCATACATGCCAGTAACCCGATTCAAGGCCCCTTCTCCCGATTTTTTTTTTATCTCCCTCTTTGCTCTTCTGAAATGTTGGCATGTATGCGAAGAGCCTTAATACTGGATTTTTACATTCCTCAAACAGTGTTATGATTCCGCGGCAGCATGTGTTCCTTTCGTGTGATTAGAATAAATACCACTAGATGGCACCAATGGTGCAGTAAAGCAGAAACAATGATTCTTTGGTGGAAGCATTCTTTTGGCGTCTTCTTAAAACACTGAGGAATCGACGTTGTTGGGCTGACTAGCAGACACATACCTGACCATGCATTTTCTCCTTTCTGCTTATGTTCTGCACCTGTATTAGTGTACCTGGGCTGGAACTAGCCGGCCAGGGGTACAACTGGAACCGAAGATACGGGAGGGGGTCTCTACTACGTCAAACAGTGGTGATCATAGGACTACCATTTAATGGAGTGGGGGCCGAGACAGCTTCAAAGCCAGCCCTAGAATACGCTATGACAAGGTCAATAGGTTTGGCTTAAATGTGCCAATGCATGGAAACAGCCAGATCGATACTCCCCTTGTTTTTCTTTATCATAGTTTATTCTTCAAACCTCAATGGGGTTCATATGAGTCTCCTTCTCACTGTCTATGGCAGCACTTTCATCAGTGGTGGCTCCTCCATTATGGCGGAGAAGCGTCGCCCCACTGCTTTTTAGCAGTGTGATGAAGAAGCATGAAATGATAATAACGTTAAGTTGTTATCATTTTATGCTTCCTGCTGCTTTGCGGGCTAGCTGGTGGGCGGGGCTGCTCTACTCTTGGAGCAGGGGAGGAATGGTTTGCCCACTCCTAAGTGCACAATGACTGGTCGGCCCTCTTTTGCCGCCCAAACCAGTCATGCGCACTTTGCCTGCTCTTCATGCAGGCTGCATTACAGCCTGCGTGGAGAACAAGCCCAGGCCCCCATTCCCTAGTTAAGCGTCAAACCTGGACGCTCAAAACCAATCACAACGCTGCATTTCTTCTTTGACACATTAAATCCATATCTGCTGTGTTTGCTAATGTATTCACCTGACACACTGAGCACTGCTGGAGCTCAGAGAGGGTTAACTAGACCTGCGAACATCGGATGTCTGCAAGAAGTTTGGTACCAAGCCCGTCCTATGCATGTCTGACTTAGAGAAAAGAAAGCATCAAGGCTTACTGGTGAGAGGTCTTTTCTTACTAAAAGTAGCACAAGCTACATAATGATCAGATGCTCTCAAGAAACAAGAAGACGTGTGTGTGTGTGAATCTCGGATGTATGACATCACAACGCATGCTTTTACATCGCATGCTTTTACATCGCAAGTTTTACAACACATGCCTCTACAACGCATAGTGTTGAAGGGTGCTGGATAGTGAACAGTTTAATTTACTATTCCAACTCCAGTCCCTGTGGATAGTAGGGAAGGTGTTGGATAGTAAATTAAATCTATTTCCTATCCTAGAGCGCCCCCCAGCACAATGCGTTGTAAAAGTTGCGATGTAAAAGCACTGCGTAGTAAAAGTTGCGTTGTAAAGGATGTTTCCCGTGAATCTCCCAATGAGCTCAAGAAAGTGCTGCCACAGACATTGAGAAGTAGATTTATATGAACCCCATCGATGTGTGTGAATAATACACTAAGCTAAAGAAAAACATGGGGAGCATCTATCTGACTGTCACACAATGAGGGGGATTTACCAAGAGTGCAAAAGGAAGGGGTATCCAGAGAGTGCAATAAGTGGGATACATGGTCACAGTGTAAACACATGCATGTGTTGGTATTTATATAGCATGGACCTAGCCCGTGAGCAACGGAGTGTTGCACACTATGGGAGGTGATGGAAAAAAATGCAATATTGTATGCATCAAGGGGGTGCTTACATCTTTTTGTTACACACACTTGCACTTGGAGCTCACACATTTCAATTTTAGGCACAGTGAGATTAAGTGATTTCCCAGAACGGCACAATTTTGTGTCAATGCAGAGTTGGAATCAAACGGAGCTCCCCAGCTTAGCCACAAGACCACATCTCCTTTCTTAGTTAATATGATAAAACATTCAAAAAAGGTTAAAGATTCAGAATGCAGTTGTAAATAAATGCCTCAAACCTTCGATTAGACTAATCCTTGTGAAAACTCATATTCTATTGATAATTTACCATGGCCATTAGCCTGTATTCCTCATGCTGTCTAATGAATAGACCTAATGCAAATTATTTTGATATTTGGGTCTTAAATTATTTATGTTGTCTCTCACTTAGGGTTGAGGTTTATCTAATTGAATATACACAATGGTTTAAAGTTAAGTACATACAGAGGAAACAAAATGGGTAACTGTCATTGACATTCTGGTGATATTTTTGGCCCTGTAGTTTGTTAACGTCACCAATACCCTCAGATGGCAATGCCAATGTGCCCATTATGTATATTTTATATTACAGGCTGTTTATTCAAAGTGCAGCTAACAGTTGGCATTTACTGGAATTAGAATGTTCAGGTTTTGTTTACCTGTCACAAATACATTATTGATAAAATAAAAGACAATGGTGAAGTCAGTGGATTTATGTGATTCTGTAGCGGCAGAGTGTACCACATAATTAAGGATTTACTGAATTTGCCATATAATTTGCTACATAATTTCCAAAAGTTGCTGATTCCACTGAAAATGTTGTTCCTAGCTCAAATGGATGAAAAGTATACCACCAGACGATGTGACGCACAATTTACACTTTTTGCCGCATAAGTTTGATAACCCTGGACCTCCGCGCTGCATAATCCTGGGAGCCTGGATAATGATACAACTCTGCACAGTTGTCTAAGCTAGAGTTCAAATGGCTGATAAATCTTTTTTAAGTTTCTGTCCCTGCAAAACTTCACTGAAACGGCTATACACTGCAGTGAGAGGAGGAAATGGTGTAAATGGCAAGCATGTAGCCAGTTCCCATTTCTTAGCTCTTGATTAATTTTCGTTTGAAAATACACACTGACACCTAAGTCAAAATTGTACCCAGCCACTGTTTCTTCGTCACAAAATGAAAGGACACAGATTTACTGATTTAAATGGGCTCCTGCTGCAACAGAAAATCATCAGAAGAGGTAATGTTAGCAGTCTTGTTAGAAAAAATCTTTAAATCCTTTCATTTCCAGGACAGTTTTAGTTATCATATCCCATTTCTGGCTCGCCGCAAATGGGATATGATAACTAAAACTGTCCTGGAAATGAAAGGATTTAAAAGAATGATAAAGAAGCAATAAATAGAGATCTTTGAATACAAGAAAAATTTGCATGGATTATTTTTATTTTGGGGTACATGTATACCTGAAGAGAACCAAGTGGTTCATGTGAAAGTGTGCAGAACGTTACCATTTAGACATTGGGATCCCCCAGTGTCTCACTTTTTCGCAAAACTGTGTGCATGGCCACATCCCTGTGGAGTTCTTGTTCCTTCATCTGAACAGATGCCTAGTGCTCTCTTGCAGGAAGATGGAAGGTACAGCTAGCAGTATTAGGGAGTGTGCAGATTCTTTGTCCACTGAGGGCACCATGATTTGAGGGCGCCATGATTTAGACACCATTTTGTTTGTGGTGCAACCAAGCCATACATTAATGATTATCGCACATGCACTAACAGAGGCTCCTGTAGGAAATCCCTACTACTGTACCCTGGAAGGTGAGCGGCCCTCACAAGCTTAATACTTTACTCCTCCATCCACTCACTTTGGAGTTTGTCGCTTCAACCAGCCCAGGGATATAAATATATAAGACAGCACACTCCCTCCGGATGTCAATAGTTTACGTTTGATGTTCCACATGAAACTCAATTGCAAACTGGAGTGGACTGACTTTTACACTTCTAAAACATAGCTGTCAAGTGGATCTATTGCGTGCTTACATCTTCACTCCAAACCAGTACTTAATTAAGGAGGGTGCCAGCATCAACAATGCCCAGTGACACTTGAAAGCCAGATTTCTTGTGAATACTTTTTGCAAAAGGAATGGGTGACATCTGCTGTAAAGTTGGCCATTGTCAACACTCTCACCTCATCCTGCTTTTACACCCTCAAAGTGCTCAGAGAAATCTTCAAATGGTCACCCAAGGCCTCGTTTCTAGCAAGCTGGTCTACGGCAACATACTCTATGTCTGAGTCACCGCCCAACTGACTTCAGACCATACAAATATGGGCAATCATTTTGTTCTATTTTATTCTAGAACAAAATACACCTAAGATTCTTCTCTATGTAACTGCAACAACAGAAGGTGGTCATAGAACAACTAACTGCAGGTAACTATGGCCGGTATATATTGAGGGAAGGTGTTAATAAGTGGGAAGCTAATAATGAAGTTTCAATATAGGGTTTAAGATATTGGATGAAAACAAAACTAGAAAGTAATTATAAATAGCATATGGGGTTCAAAGTAACTATGATCTTTGAACGCAACCAGAGACTTAAGTATAAGACCTTAGGGTAGTAAAATTTGAGAACTACAATGAAAGAGCGTGTTAGTATAATTATGTGATGCGAGAAAGCACGTATGATTCTTGTTGGAAATGGCCCTTTTTGCAGGGTTATCCCCAAACTTTTTGCTTCTTCCTCCCTTGTTTTTTCTGACCTGTGGTTGTTGGCAATAGGACTCTGGGCACTTTACCACTGCTGATCAGTGCTAAAGAACATATGCTGCGTGTGTAAATTGTTATTGTAATTGGTTATCCAAGATTGGCATATCTGTATCATCAAGAAGTCCCTAGTAAAGTGCACTGAGTGTGCCAGGGCTGGTGTTTCAAATGCTACTAGTGGGCCTGCAGCACTGATTGTACCACCCACATGAGTAGCCCTAAAATTGTGTCTCATGCCTGCCACCGCAGTGCCTGTGTGCAGTCTGTGAACTGCAATGTCAACCTGGCCAGTGTCCCCACTGACCAGGCCTAACCCTTCCCTTTCTGTACACATTGGACACCCCTATGGAAGGCCCAAGGTTCCCCCCTGGGAAGGGTGTAGTGTATGTGAAAGGTACAGCCTGTACTAGTGCAGGCGACATGCTCTGGTAGTGAATTACAGCCATTTTCGTTTTTCACTATTGTAAGGTTATCTTGCCCATAGGATATCATGGGGAATGATGTGTACAGTGGTTACCTGCATATCTTCCCATAGGAGCAGGATAGGACATATAAGTCTGGTATCCCTGAACTCAGAATTTAATAACACATCTTTTAGGAAAGGTGTTTTTTAAATCCTGTGTTTCAAAACGGGACTTTTAGAAAGTGGCTGCTTTCTTGTCTGACCTTTCTGTGTGCCTTAGGCTGTTTGTGAATTGACTGTCTGGTTTGTGAGTGACAGGGCGGAGGGATTCCAGGAGACAGAATGAGTCCGCCCAGTGGTGAATAGAGAGATCTGCATCGAGAGGAGAGGGAGGAGTTGCACCTGGGAACTGAATAGGACTGTGCCTGCCCCCCACAGTGCTGGCTCCACCCCCTGTGGTGCGTCTGATGTCTCTGCCCTGCACTGTGAAAGGAGAGAAGGAATCATGTCAACAAAGTGCTCTAGGGCTGTACTTTCCATCCACAATGCTGGCTCCACCTCCTGTGGGGCATCTGATGTTTCTGCTGTGCACTGTGAAAGGAGAGAAGGAATCATGTAAACAAAGTGCTCCAGAACTGGTTTGGACCAAGGCTCAGGGCCCTCCTGCAAAAGGGGAACAAAGACTTTTTGGGGTATAAGTACAGGACCCCAGACTACAGAAAATGAGATCATCCTGGAATCAATAAGGAACCTCTGCCAAGGAGAAAGCTGGAAGACTGAAGAAGGAAGACTGCCCTGCTGTTGCTTTGCTGGACTGACCTGCAGTTGCCTTGCTGCCAAGGAGAGGGGAAGGACTTTGCTTTGTGCTGTGTCCCCTTGCTTGAAGGAATCTCCAAGGGCCTGAAGAAGAGCTGGCTTCTATTAAGAAGTCCCAGGAACAAAAGGACTTCACCCCCAGCTTCCCTGAATTCTACTGAGAGAGTTCTGTCCTTCCTAGAGTGCTTGGGCCAATTGCGGTGCCTCTGGAAGTTGTACCTGTGTTGGGAAGCTGGAAACCAAGATTTTAAGAACTTTCTGCAAAGTTTAATGCATCACTCGCTTGCGGAGCTCATCACCGTCAGTGCGAGGAAATTCCCGCTGCCGCGAAGGCCGAGATCGTCGCAGCACCTATTGTCGCTCCCAGAGCCGTCTCAGCCTTCACTTGCGGGCCGCGCCAGTCCGGTGCAGGAAGTTTACCATTGCTGCGAGTATCGTCGCAGAGCCTGTCGTCACTGGGTGAGATCGTCGCACCGCTTGCTTGCGGACCGCATTACGTAGCTGCAAGAGTCGTCGCAGAGCCATTGCATCGAGGGGCTGTGAGAGGAGAAGATCGCCGCTGAGTCATGCATCGTCGCGCATCGTCGCGCATCGTCGCCGCACAGGAGATTGTCGCCGCCCTGAAGATCGTCGCATCGTACCTTTTGTGAGCCGCTTCCACCAAAACCTGTGCACCGGAATCCAAGCAAGGTATTGCATCCCTCCCCATACAGACAGGAGTCACCGCAACACGCCTGCTACGTCCAGCAGGGTTGTCGCATCGCCTCCCCAGAGTCTCAGGAGTGACGCATTGCTTGCTTTTCAACGCTACAGCTTTCACTTGGAACTTTTGTCACATCTAAAGGTACTGTTGGCTAAAACGTGACGCAACTGTGGTCAATTTTAACGCTACCTTGAGAACTCATTTGAAACCATATTCTTGAACTGTGTATGTTGGATTTTTGTTGTTTTGGTCTTGTGTAGTTGAGATTAAATACCTTTATTTTTCTATACTGTTGTGTAGTCAGTTTGTGGTGTTTTCACTGTGTTACTGCGAGTGTTGGAACAAATACTTTGCACATTGCCTTCGATGAGCCTGACTGCTCGTGCCAAGCTACCAAGGGGGTGAGCAGGGGTTTTCTGAAGAGTGTATCCTTCTTACCCTGACTAGAAGCAAGGGTCCCTATTTGGACAGTGGTACCTACCCCTGCCAACTAGAGACCCCCAGTTCTAACAATTCTAGTAACACTGAACTTTTACATGTGATTATGCCCATTTTTAAATATAATTGTGTACATCTTATATTTTATAGAGAGATTTCTGCTGTCAAAACGTTTTTTGTCCTGAAGAAGGTGGTGTCTATCAAGCTTCATCCACCGAAACGCCGCGTTGACCAGGTCTCGTGTATAGTTAATGTGTATGAGCCCTCTCTTGAGTTTGGGTTACGTAGGCACCACATGTCCACTAGGTCGAATTCGTCCATGCAATCCAGCACCACCTTGCCTGCTTGTAGTGTTCTATTGCATTGGGCGATCTGTCCTGTAACACATTGAGTGTTATATTTAAATCGCCTCCCCAGATAAGGTCCATGTGTGGGAGCTCCTTGAGCTTGTTGAGGTTGGTGTTTGTAGAACTCAGGGTCATCCGTGTTTGGCCCGTATGTGTTTATCAGCCCTATTCGGGAGACCTGTAATATACCCATTAGGATTACATATCTACCCTGGTCGTCCTTGATCACCTTATCTGTTTGAAATTGTACACTTTTCCAAATTCATAATGATGACGCCCCGGGAATATGCGGAGTAGGAGGACGCATCTGTAATCACGGCCCAACTCCGACCTATTGCTTTATCAGTGCGTGTGGTTAGGTGCGTCTCCTGAAGCATTGCTACCTCTATGTGGTGTCTGGTGAACTATGCCAACACTTGTCGAACTTTCCTGGGATTATTCAAGCCTCTCACATTCCAAGTTAAGCACTTTAACAGACTACATCGGTTTTGTTCTGTCATATCTCGCTGGTACATAAATATATGTGCAACATTAGAGTAACAAATATCTCTGTGTATATAATGCATGAGTCATAAACATAGCGACTTTAACGTACAAAAAAACAGTACCCCCCACCCACTCCCGCATCCCAATTATGCTGGAGAATTTACCTTCTACATAAAGAACATGTATTCTCTGAACAACTACCGCTACGTATTTGATGTTCCGGATAAACAAGTATATAAAAGTTTGGGGCTTACCCACTGTGGGAGCATGCCAGAGACCCATCTTACTCCCGGGTTGGTTAGGGGGTGGGCTTTGTGTGTATTGTTTTCAGTGAAGGCCAGTTTGTTATTAGTTAGGCAACTGGTCGTGCTGAGAATGGGTGGATATGGAGGCATCTTGTTCTTTGTGAGGCAGCTCAACCGACCGCGTTTCGACCAAGACGCAGCCTTGATTCGTCAGATAGGGTCAATCTTCTTCCTCTGGTTATCTACCTTGTTTGTCACCCTTCAGTATTGAATCTGCGTAGGCCATGGCTGTCTTTGGCATGTTGAAGATCTTGTCCTTGCCGTTATATAATATTTTTAGTCGAGCCGGGTATAACATTGCGTATTTAACTTCCACCTTTTGTAGCCTGTACTTCACCAGCTGGTATTCCTACCTGGCCGTCTGCACCGCCATGATGAAGTCTGGGAAGAAAAGCAACGTGTTGCCTTGATGGGTGATGGGCCCTTTTTCCCTCGCCAGGCGTAGATTTGTAAGGCGGTCCCTGTAGTTTAACAGTCAAGCCATGATTGGACGCGACTACGATCCTGGCGGTGGTTGAGGAGTGAGAGTTTGGTGTGCTCTTTCATCATGGGGGACAGTTCTTCCGGTCCGAAAATGTCTTTCAGCAATGTTTCTACATACTGTTCCATTCGCCCCATGTTCGTAGATACCGGCACCCCAGTAATGCAAACATTGTTGCGCCGGGACCACACTTCTAGCTTCTTGTTCTTGGCCTGAATGAGGGCCATCACTTTCTCCTTGTTTAAACTTTTGTTCTGTAGTTCGTGTGCTGTGTCTTCCGTGATCGAGAGGCGAGTTACCATTTCAGTGATTCTGTTCGCTTGCTGATCTGGTTTGGTCGACATGTGGTCCATGCGAAGATTGAGGTGATTGATTTGACCATGTATTGATAGCAGACTTTGTTGCATGGCCGCTAGTGTGGCTGCGAGAGTGTCCAGGCTCAAACCTCACTCTTCTATAGTGGGGACTGCCTCTCCCGCAGCGCGGGTGGTTTTCCTTGATTCGAATGACAGCTTTGGTTGGGCTTTGTCCATCTTCCCCATTTGACCAGGACGCTATTCTCTGCTAGACTGTTGTTGTCACCCTTAGGCCTGTTGTACTAAGCCTTGGTTGTGCCAGGCGGTGAGGTTGCGGCCACTTGTAATATGTTGGCTGAGTCTGCCATTGCTCTGCGCTTTTCCAGCCCTGGGTTGTCTCTTTGCAGCTTATGTTTTGTACTCTAGGGCATGCTGGCGGTTAAGTACAGTGTGGTGATGTTAGCTGCATATTTCTGCACCCCTGGAGGGCCTGTCATGGCTGTCACCGACTGGCTGAGAAGGGCGGCAAGGGTAACTGCATGTCTGCGCCGGTTCCAGTGGTGTGATGTCCCTACGCGCTGGTGTTGCAGTCAGCAATGAGCCCCCAAACTGTGGCCTCTGACATGATACCCACGGCGCCCACTCCTCACCTCTCTTGTTGGAGTAGGCCTCTAATCAGATGGAGCACCGTTCTGACAGCCTGTCTTTCCCCGGCTGTGGCCTGCTTTATTGATTAATAGTGCTGGAGAGCATGTGCCTGTAGAACTTGGTGTCCTCTTCCTGCATGCTCAGCTAGGTCTGCTGGGCCAGCGTGATTGGCACCTCTAGGCCCGGGCCGCTGCTGCCGCTTCTCAGCCTCAGTATGCCGCTGGCCAGGCCCCACAGCTGGTCAGCGTCCCCCGCTCGACTTGGTAAAACTCGCCGGTGATGTGACCTCGACTGGCTATTGCAGCCCAAGGAACAGTGGTAGGACGTCTGGCCTGAGTCAGGCTCGTCCCTGGGGCCTGAGTCAAGTGACTGTTGAACTCTTGGTCTGGGCTACCTGTAGTACACGGGTGAGGAGTTGCAGCTGAGTAATGCCCACAGGCGACTATGGGGGCTTATGTAGGGGATGAGCTGCGCCAGGGGACACTCTCCCCGAGCTCAGGGGTAGGCGGAGCGCTGCTTACTTAGTCCGGCGAGACCAGCGTGGCCCGGCCACAGTCAATGGTTTCGGAGCCACCTCTCGATCACCACCTAACATCACACCACTATGCAGAGCTCTGCTTCCGGGCAGTGTCACCTGTCCGAGTGGGTGCAGTGGTGGCTGCTGGCTCCCGCAGTCCGGCGAGCTGCACCCGCTATCGTTATTGCGGGTCAGCCGCCATTTGCCTGACCTTGCCTGAAGCGGTGAGTGTTACAGAGTCGTTATGAGCTCTCTGTTGGCACACTCCTCATTTCTCCTGTGCCGTCGGTATTAGCAAAAGGATTTAGCTTGGTTTCACGGTGTTTAAATGGCGATTACTCAGGATGGCGATAGATAGTTTGCTCACGACCGGCCGAGCTGCACTACAGTGCAGCCATCTTGCCGTGGGCTCTCTAGCGCTCCCCCAAGTACAATTTTCTTAATCCATGTTACCTCCAAAATTCAATTTAGAAAGTAGCATATTGGTAACATCCAAAAAACATCCAAATAATAGACACAGCCAACACATTTTCCACAATATAATTGCTTCTTTAGGGCTGTCAACAAATACATATATATATATGTATGTAAACATTTTAAATTATACTTAAACTAAATTCAAATCGTGTAACGTTATGTCGTTCTAACAATATGAAAATCATAGTTACATTAATAATCTTATATAAAAACATATGCAGAATTTAGTTCCCAGTCCCAACAACATATATACTTTTTGTAACTTAAACTCATCTTCTTATCATATCTGACACAAAGGATATTAAAAAATGAATTGCTGTAAATACTTTAAGAAGACACATGTAATCAATTATACGTTGGAATACAGTCCTGTCTCCAAATCATTACTTTTTGCCCATGTTTGCTAGCACCACATCTTAGAACAAGTATAATTCGAGTCATAAATCTTCATTCGTAGTTAGGAATACCGTAAAAAATCTGATCATATAATTTAGATATAAACTCCACTTTATCTCAGCCTTGACCCTTTTCTTCTATTTCAGATAATATCACTACAAGATAGTAACACCTAAGTAAAACAGTCCCTGCACTCATCTATAATGTTAATTTGTCCTAAAATATGGTGTTAACACATATATAGCAATTGTAAATGTCCATATGACCTTAATTTATCTTATCGGTATATTACCATTACAATGCATCCATTACCTAATTTATTGTAAATGCATGCTTTGGAAATGCATGTTTTGAAAATAACAATGCGTTGGGAAAATGTTGTAACTGTGTGTTGTTGTATTAGATGTGTTGTAATGGTAACATATTGTAGCTAATATCCTTTGAAAGTATGTACCTGTCTTAATTTGAACAGAACAAGTGATAACATTTTGTGTGCCCAGCGTCCTTTAAGTTAGTTAAGGGTTCTCCCTAAGCACCTTTTAAAAAAAATTGTATAATTCATATTATTAGGCCAATATCGGAGGGTCTAATGGGACATCAATTAAATGAAATTAAATGTTGTAATTTTGTGGTGTGTAGGACAAGTTTAACACTTTCAGCGTTGTCGGGGCTCACCCTACCCAAGAAACCTTTTAAAATGTGGTGACAAAACAGCAAATTTGTCTCTACAATTTACATAAAAATTGGCTACAGTGCTAGGTTTATTAATGGCAGATAAAAATGCATATAATTAAGCAATTTCACTTAGCACATCGTTTTTTATAATGTAACGACGCCTTTTTTCATTTTAATTTTGTATGTGCCCATTTCAGAGCAGTCTTTCAATCATGCTATGTATAGCATCTTCATGGAAGATACAGGTTGGACAAATCTAAAGTTATACACATTTCACTATGACACGCCAAAGACTACAGAAACAGACACACAGATTATTTAGGCGTATGTAGTAATGTCACTGCTCAATTATATAGAACGAACAGGATCAGTCAGCAGACTGATTATGTCAGTCTTACCTGCTCAAATCATAGATATTGATATAAAAATATGAATGAAGAAATGCCTCCACCCAGGACAAAAACAGCCACAGAAATAGAATCCCTCTGGTCTCAGAGATCCAAAATAAGCATTAATCATCTTGAACTCAGCATGAATTATTCCTCAAATATATTAAATATATTTCTGAAATGCAATCATTTAGTCCAAAATATGAGCTTGCCAATTTCTAAAATATAGACATTTAAATTTGAAATACAAAAGGTTCATGCAGGATAAATATGAATAATTACCCCAAAGAAAAGCTTCTGTTGTCATTAAAAACTGTATTTTTGTTCCAAAATGTTCATTTTTCTTTTTTTAATATTTCTTTTTTGATTTTAGCTGAGATTTTCTTTTTTTTGTAAATATATGATTGCTCCACAGTAAATCTGATTGTCACTTTCACCACGCACTCACATGTACTACTGTGATACTTAGATTCTGACTTTCATGTACACTGATAATCAAATTTGAAAGATGCCTGTCACATGGCAGGGATTTTTACCACCATTATGCCTGGTGAGAGTTTCGAATGAGAACATTGGATTACGTGCCCAGGGAAGTACTCTTGTTGGTCTCATACTTTTGGAATCTTTACCTTGTCATGATTTCTACAATTGCATTGAGTCACCTTTTCAAGCTTTGAAACCACCAGTGGGGGGTGGATGCAGGCTATATAGCCGAAGAGGTCTCAATGAGGTTGGAGACCTTCTCCGTGAGCTCCAGCTGAATTGGATTTGATGCTGCGCAGAAACTCAGTGTGGAAGGAACCTGAATCTTCAGCCCAAATAATGCACACCTTGGACGGATTGGCTTGGCTTGTTTGTCCTGGTCCTCCAGAGATCTTGATGCTGGAAAAGTTTCTAAGTCCCAGGTTTTCAGAGATATTAGAAAAAGTCCAGACCGACACAGCCAATGGTTCCAGGACTTCGGGCACTGCACTTAGGGGTCAGGACTCACTCCAGCAGAGGTAATGAGAAGGTTCCAAGTCAGGTCCGGTTGGAACTGGTCAGCTTGGAAATTCAGGAAATGCCCTCTTGAAGTTTGTTGTATTTCTGTAGCCAGATAACCCATGGAGTCTACTTCGTGGTACAGAGTACAAGAGAGAAAATGTCCATCAATTCAGTGCTGCCCTCAGGTCACAGACAGCAGGTTCAGTCCTCTTCTGATCTTCACACTCCCTGGTTACTTTTGTGCCCTTAGCACACATGCATATATGTGTGCGCACACAGACACATACTCACTTCTGACAAACACATGAGCTCCACACCCTTTCATTTCTAATATGATGTTCACAAGAATTTATATTGAATTGTCTTGTGTCTTCTACATACCCTCTTGAAAGCATATAACGCACGCATATATCTTCACACCATCCGTCCTCAACTAATTTTTCATGTTCACCATAAACTTGATCACTCTCGCATGATTTTCAAATGCACTCCTTGACCACCGATGTGTCATAGACTAAGATTTATTATTTTTTAAGCAACTACTTTTATGACTATTGTAGTTTTAGTGCCCTGACACTGCCAGGTTAGCTCTATCTTCGATTCAATGATTGGTACTGGAAACAAACTTTGATAAAGAGTTTAGGTCGGCAATAGTCACAGGAATGCATGACCTGTCCATAATGGAACAACAGTCATAACTATATTGATTGAGTAGCCAATCGTACACCCATTTCTGTCTAACAAATTCAAATTCTTAGCAGTATTCATGGGTGCTGATGAATAACTAAGCTCTCATGGTGTCTGAAAATGTACAATTCCTTTGTAGCATTCAGTACGCAACAGAGCCATTCACTTTCTCGTGGTGGAAATCACAAAATGCATTCAGATTCGATATATTTATCTTTCAACAATATTATTGGGGAGGAACAGAAAACCTAAAAGTAAAAAAGTAAGAAAAGCCACCTGGACTCATAAAAACACAGTAATGAGTTTAATTGTGTTTCTATTTAAAAGTTCTGGAAGCGAAAGTACTACATAAAGGTCTTACATGCACAACTACTATAACACAAAAAATCTCTTGAGAAAAAATAAATTATGTACATGTTTTTTTAATTCATCTGGAGACATAGACACATTTGACTATAAGACATTTAATTCACCATCTAATTTTATACTCCAATGTAACCATCCCACGAAGGAAATATATGAAAGATTTGTTGGTGATTTCTATTGTGAAAATTGAAATATAGTCTGTTTTCTAGATAGAAGAGTTGCGCTACTGCTGTGCCCCGTCCCGCCCCCGAGTTGCACCTTCCTTCTCTGCCATTCACTTTTTATCTCGTTCTTGCGAATTCTAGTAGTTTGCTTCTGTGCCCCCACCCATCTCCCACCCACGTCCGCTCCACCTGGCTCCGCGCCCATTCTCTAATCAAAGCCTTATTTCAAATTAATCATCTTCTGGCTCTCCGTGCCGGAGCTCTCTCCATTTCGTCCCCCTCCAACCCCCTTGTTATTTCCTTTCTTTGTAATGCATTCCGAACACATTATGCTTTGTTTCATTTGCAACATGCACTGGCGATTCATGGGCATGCTGCAGTTTCCGATTTATGTAACTGCTGCTTTCAAGCTTGTGAACAGAAGCTGCTCGGTTGCAAGTTAAATGATAATTCAACCCCCCACACACAAACCCACACTCAACCGCCCCCACACACACACAAACCCACACACAACCGCCCCCACACACACACAACCCCACACACACACAACCCCACACACACACAACCCCACTCACACAACTCCACACACAACCCCACACACACAACCCCCACACACACAGCTCCACACACACACAAACTAACACACACACAACCCCAAACACACAACTCCACACACACACAACCCCCCACACACACACAACTCCACACACACACACAACCCCCACACACAACCCCCCACACACAACCCCCCATACACACAACTTCCCCATACCCCCACCCCCCCCACCCCCACCCCTACCCACACACACATACCCACACCCACAACCCCACACACACACAACCCCACACACACACAACCACACACACACAACCACACACAACCATAACCACACACAACACACACAACTATCTATCTATCTATCTATCTATCTATCTATCTATCTATCTATCTATCTATCTATCTATCTATCGCCATCCCTCACTCTATCTATCGCCATCCCTCACTCTATCTATCGCCCTCCCTCATTCTATCTATCGCCCTTCCCCTATCTATCTATCGCCCTCCCCCTATCTATCTATTGCCCTCCCTCTATCTATCGCCCTCCCTCTATCTATCGCCCTCCCTCTATCTATCTAGCGCCCTCACTCTATCTATCTATTGCCCTCACTCTATCTATCGCATCACCACAGCATCACTCAGCACCACCACAGCATCAATCTGTGCAACCATTCAACAACAACTGGTTCAAATATGTTCTCTCAATGTTTCAAGCTTTATTACAAATGTCACAAAAATGTTAATATTTCACTTCTGTTCTTGGATTTTCATCACAATAAAATACACTGAACATAATCTTCACAAAAGTCATTTACAAAAGTTTAAGCTATTGCCATTATAGATTACAATAACTTTCATTTAAGTATTAATTATTTTAAAAAATGTAAAAGCCATTATTATTTGTAATATCAATACATCTAAGTCACGTAAAAACAACACATATTGCAGTACAAATGCTATAGGTGTCACATTTACGAAAGTTAAAACTATTGGCATTGTCAATGACTAAGCTATTAATTTAGCTGTTTTCAAAACTAAGACATTAATAAAAAAATTGTCCTATACAATACCAATAGCTCAGATTTTCCTAATGCGAGACCTATTGCATTGCAAATGCTTGTTAATTATTATTTCCGAACATTGCGTTACTGTTTGTAATTCAGATTTGCAGCGCTTTCTGCCGGTGCCTGGGACCTCGTAGCGTTATAATTACATATACCACTATTTCCTATTGCACTAACCAGCATTCAGCTCTGTGGACACACATTTTTTTGCAGTTTTGTATTGCGCTCATGTAGTGCAAACTCCACCGAAAGGTGTACATGAGCCCCATTTAGCATTATCTTTGCTCCTTCCTTCCACCTACCGCTTCCTAAGAAGTGTCAGACCTGCACGAAACTCGCAATATATATATTTTGGGTGCCTACCCTGCTAGCCACCATCTCACTAGTAACTATACCCATGAGCACCAGGTGCCTACACTTGCCCTCTATTATTCATGTACCAGCCGACAGTAAGGAGGAGGTGCGAGATCGATCATCTGTCCACTGCTTCCCATGTAAACACACGGGTTGGATAGAATGGTATTTAATGATGTCTGAGGCAACACATTCTTCTCAAATTAATTAGATATGTAAATTTATTTTCTGGACACAAGTTTGCCTAAAATTATTGTGATACTAAGGACAGCCACATGAGAACAAGCACAGCACCACCAAAGCATCACTCAGCACCACCTAAAATTATTGTGACACTAAGGACAGCCACATGAGCACCAGCACAGCACCACCAAAGCATCACTCAGCACCACCTCATCATCACTCAGCACCACCCCAGTATCACTCAGCACCACCTGAGCACCACCTTCTCACAAGCACAGCACCACCTCAGCACCAGTGCAGCACCACCTCACCACCAGTGCAGCAGCACCTGAGCACTAGCAACCCGCCGCAGCACCACCGCAGCATCAGCGCAGCATCACCTCAGCACCATTGCAGCATCACCTCAGCACAGCACCAACTCAGCATCACTCAGGACCACCTGAGCATCAGCTCAGCACCACCTGAGCATCAGCTCAGCACCACCTAAGCGGTAGCACAGCACCACAACATCCGCATCACTCAGCGCTATCTCAGCATCAGCACAGCACAACCTCCACATCAGTGCACCCCCACCAGTGCAGCACCAACTCAGCAGGGGAGCAGCACCACCTCTCCAACAGCGCTGCACCACCTCAAAATGAGCACAGTACCATCTCTGCACAGCACCACCTTTGTATCAGTGCACCTCCACCAGCGGAGCCCCACTTCAGCAGCAGCGCAGCCCCACCTCAGTTGTAATTCAGCACCAACATGCACTGCTTCAGCACAGTACCAACTCAGCATCAGTCAGCACCACCTGAGCATCAGCATAGCACCACCTGAACACCATTGTAGCACCACCACCTCTGCATGACGGAGCTCCACATCATCACTCAGCACCACCTCAGTATTACTCAGCATCGCCTGAGCATCAACTCTGTGCCAGCACACCACCACCTCAGCATCACCTAAGTATCATTCAGTATCATCTGAGCATCACCTCCACACCAGCACACCACCACCTCAGCACCACCTCAACATTACTCTTCACCATCCGAGTATCATTCAGCATCACCTTGGCATCACCTTCACACCAGCACACCACCATCTCAGCACCACCTCAGCATCACGCAGTACCACCTCAGGCTGTCCTTGGATGCACTGGGACAGGGACAGACTAATTTGCATGTAGCCAGGTTCTGAGCTGGGATGGTGCTGTGAGCTAAAAAACGGTGATGGATCAAGCCCTGATCTGTTGACTGGGTAGGAGTATTCTGCTTAATTCAGAAACTCTGTCCATCACCTCCCCCTTTTCTGAATCGTTTTGTCCACCATAAGCGTGGAAGGGTATACTCAGATGTGAGTCCCTTGCTCATTGCACCATCAGGATTCAAGCAAGCCGGGCCGATGACAGCTGTAATGCCAGAAACCGGTCCCCGGAAGCTTGTTTCCTTCCCAGTGAAAGAATTGGCTTGGTAGTTTGGTTTGCCCTGTTCCCATGATGCACTGGGACAGGGACAGACTGATTTGCATGTAGCCAGGTTCTGAGCTGGGATGGTGCAGTGAGCTAAAAAACGGTGATGGATCAAGCCCTGATCTGTTGACTGGGCAGGAGTATTCTGCTTAATTCAGAAACTCTGTCCATCACCACCCCCTTTTCTGAATCTGTCCTTGGAATATAGCATTTGTTGATTCTCCCCTAGTGTTCGTCCACTGCTCGTGTTGTCATTCAGATACTATTTCCCAACCTCCACTCTCCCGTTGTTTATCTTGTTCCATAACAAAAAAAACTATAACACACAAGCAGTAGAACAGGCGGGAAGAAGTTGCCAGCATTGCAAGGACAAAAAAACTAGAAGACATTTTTTATGTTACTTCTATGTCAGGACCAGAGGCTCTGATTATGCTTCTCATTTCTTTACTGAAATACTCAGCAGCCAATAGAAACTTAATAACAATAAAAACTACAGTACCCATGAACACTGTATGGGTCACATGCACAACCATAGAGTATCTGCCTATAAAAGGCCCATCCACTAAAACAGTGTCCTCTTTCTTTGCCAGATAAGTGCTCTTCCCTTGTCTATTGCTTAATTGCTAATAAGGATTACTCTTTGTATAACCATAGCGTTATATATGCGCTTGTTCTTAGTTGTATTATCATAGCATTGTTAATGACTGTGTTTGGCGCTTGGTTGTATGGCTTACCGCTGGTGATTATTTAAGGTGCCCGAGTTTTGCTGCCCAGAGCGGTGTGCCGCTTCTACGCAGTATTCGTTTGCTTTTTATGGTCCCAAGCCTGTTTGGCACGCAGCACGCCACACCCGGAGCGTTCTCAGTGCTGATCGGATTTCCATGCAGCCGATTTCACTGCCAGTGGAGCAGGAGGTGCCAGGGAGCGAGGACGCGGGTCTCTAGTGACGGCAGTCCTCTTTCTACCTTCAGTGAGTGGCCAGTACAGGGCATGCGCGGCAGCCACCTTTGCCCTGAAATCATTAATCGGGCCTCAGTGAACGCCGGAGCAGCGTTTCATGCTCCTGAACCGATTTCTCGCAGCGCTTTTGGGGAAAAATAGCTCGTTGTGCTCCCCAGACACCCTGCACTAATAGCACAGTGTGGGGCTGTATAATCTTGCACAGGCTCTACCTAGAGTGGCTTTTGGGCAAGCTTTTTCCTCCCTCCACATCTTACTTGTTTATTATTTCAATCCTTTCAGTATTGTACTGAGCTTGCCTGGGGTTCTTTGCCACTCCCCCTGACTTTCTATAATTCTATCTGTGCCACGTGGGTTATCCCTGAATATTTCACTGACAGTCCTCCTGGGGTCTTCAAAGTTACACTTCCAGTGTGTCAATGCTGAATATTATTATGAAGAGTACTACTACAACGAGGAGGAACCCTCTGGGTCCATGGAGCAGGACCTCGTAGAGGCCCTGGATGCAGGAGTCCAACATTCTCTCAATAAGGCTTTAGTGAGGACCATAGAACCCCTCAAACATCATCTGTGTACATATGCCAAGCAACAAGGCTGGCTCCCCACCTCAGGCAATCACCCTAGAACCGGGGGAATAGGGGTTAAGAACCCGCACAGTGCAGATTTTGTCAAACTTGCAAAGTCTATAAAGGAGCAGGAGCACTCCACTCCCTCCAGTAAAGCAACTATTACGTAAATCACCCAAGAGGATGACCAGGATGCCTCCTCTGATCCCTATACCGACCAGGAGGAAGCTCCTAGACCCGCCAAAAAAGCGAGGAAAAAAAACCACAAACTGGTCTTCGGCTCCCCAGGTACTTAACTTTGAGCTCACAGAAGTTGTTCACTCCAATTCTACCGCCTGACTTCCACCCCAGGAGGTGGCTGACTATGTCCAGTCTCATTTTCGCCAGTCCTTCAACAAGGATATACTTAGGTCGGAATGCCCTAGACCTGATTTAGCAGGTAGGATGGCTAAGACTCCCAAGGTAGATCCCTCCATGCTTATCAACCTCAAGAAGTATTCGAAGGATCCCAAGAAGGGTCTCGATAGATCTTGGCGGTCATGTCAGGATAAATTGTTGGACATGACCAGCCCCCTGACAAAGATCCTCGAATTAGGCTTTAGAGCCAAAGAGTCTGGACTGGGGATTGATCCGGAGGATCTCATTGGTTGTGCTCAGAGGGCAGTAGGCCAGCTCAGCAATGCCAACTGTGCGCTATCTTCGGAGCGTTGTCACTGTATTTTGTTGAAGTTAGATCCCAAACTGCAGAACTCTCCACGTCTGAATCAGGTCCTCTGGCCCAGGGCTTGCTTGTCGGACAGCCGTTCCTTACAGAATTAACAAAGTTTGCTGCAACATTCAGTGGCCTGGGAAAAGCCCATGGGTCACTCAGATGGGCATTCCGCCGGTTTTCGGCAGGGCCGGACGATTTCGAGTGCACTCGTTTGGCCGGGGTTATAATCAAGGCGCCCCGCTCGGCCAGCAGCAAGGAGGTTATTAAGACTCCAACTCAAATAACAACTCCTCCTTCTACCCAACCCGACGCTCCAGAAATAGATTCCACAAAGGCAGATTTGGAAGCAAATCAGGCAGACAACAAGATTCCGAATCTATAGGTAAGACTAATTCCCTGTTAAGACGTAATCTTGGGGGTCAGAGTGATGTTTTTTCTAGACAGCTGGCGCACGATCTCTCAAGATGCTTGGGTCTTGGAAACCGGACATGGGTACAAGTTAGAACTGTACAACCACCCTTCCCAAGACAGACCCCCTTTACAGATATCTTTTTCCCAAAACGATCCGACCTTTATCTCTGCAGAAATAGACTCTCTACTTCAGAAAGGTGTCCTAGTGGTGTGACTCTCACCCCTGGCGGTCTTCGCAGCAATGTCTTCCTAGTGAGGAAAATAGGGGGTGAATCCAGACTAGTCTTAAACTTAAAAGATTTCAATGCCTGGATAATCTACCGTCATTTCAAGATGGAGGGCATCTATCTTCTACGCGATCTCCTCTGAGAAGGGGACTGGATGGTTCGGCTGTATCTGAAGGACGAAAATGTATCCATTCCCATCTTCCCCCAGCATCAATGGTTCCTGCAGTTTCTATGGCAGGGGATCTGTTACGACTACAGGGTTCTCCCGTTCGGCCTCTCATCAGCACTGTGGTGCTTCATGAAACTCCTCCGTCCGGTAGTAGAATCTCTGAGAGCGCAAGGAGTTCATCTGATCATCTACCTGGATGACATCATCATAATGGCGAATTGTCCCCAACTAGTCATCTGTCATCTCGCACCTTGAATGGACTATCAATCTCTTACAGAATCTCTGGTTTATTGTGAATCAACAGAAGTCAATGTTGATCCCGTCTCAATCAATCAAGTTTCTGGGTTTCCTTGTCAACTCCCTGACTTGTCAGATTATGTTAACGATGCAAAAGATCAGGTCTATCAAGAGGGAATTGAAGTCGACACTTCACAAGCAAATGGTGTCCTTGAGATCCGTAGCCCGGATAGTGGGGTTAAAAGCTTCCTTGATTCAGGCAATTTTCTCGGGTCCCTTTCACTGCTGAGCCCTTCAACGGCTTAAAATACAACATCTTCAAAAAGGCCTTGGTTACTCAGAAATGATTCGCCTCTCAGAAGAGGTGAGGATCAAGATATTATGGTGGTTACACCACATGGAGGCTTGGAACGGCCGAGCCCTCTGCGGATCGACCCCGGATATAATGATCAAATTTGATGCCAGCTGGTGGGGTTGGGAAGCCCGTTGCGGCAAGTTGTCAACGGTGGTCATTGGTCGCTGGAAGAACTTACCTTATACATCAAATGCCTGGAACTCTTGGCTGGTTTATTTGTGATCCGTTGTTTGTCGCCACAGAAAACAGATTGTTGTATCCTCCTTCGGATGGACAACATTTCAGCGGTACAGTACGTGAACAAATTGGGCGGCACGAAGTCCCGAATGCTGGCAGAGATTGCCAAGGACTTCTGGAACTTTTGCCTCCAGAGCAGGATTTCGGTAGTGGCGGAATATCTTACGAGCTACAGCAATGAGGTGGCAGATTGGCACTCCCGTCACTTGCAGGACTTCGGCGACTAAACCCCCAGGTGTTTCAGAACTTGAACGACCTTTGTGGTCCCTGTCACATAGACCTGTTTGCGTCCAGTCTCAACAGGCAGCTTCCCAGCTTTTACAGCTGGCGTCCGGACCCGGAGGCTCTGGCCACAGATGCGTTCCTTCAAGAGTGTCCGAGGTCCCTTTGTTATGCCTTCACTCCATTCATGATTATCCCCAGACGTCATCGCGCGGAACTGATTCTAATCACTATACTCTGGAGAGCGCAGGCATTTATTTTATTTTATGGAACTTATAAAGCGCACTATCGCCTGGCAGGCATCCTGGCGCTGTACGGCTCAAGGAGTGGAAATGTGTACAGTGTGGTGGCAACTAAAGTGTAGGAAATAGCCAGGTCTTAATGGCTTTTCTAAAAGGGAATAGCTCCTGAATTTGCCTGATTTCACGGGGCAGACTATTCCAAAGCTCAGCCGCAGCCACTTCAAACAGTCTACCTCCCATTCTAACTCTTTTATATTTAGGTATCCTCACCAGTCTTGCCGAAGAGGAACGAAGACTTCTAGAAGGAGTGTACCAGTCAAATTTTTTATGCAAGGAAAGGGGACCGGTCTCATGAAGAGCTTTAAATACCAGACAAAGAGATTTAAATTGTACTCTCTGTCTCATGAGAAGCCAATGAAGTGTTGCTAGGGCTGCAGATGCTGAGGCTCTTCTAGGAAGACCCAGTGCTAGTTTGGCAGCTGCTGACTGGATTCTCAGCAGTCTATCCAATGCAAATTCCGAAGAGTTAAGCAAAAGGGCATTGCAGTAATCAAGCCTGCTAAGTATTGTGCATCGTGCAACTTGAGCCCGAGCTTGAAGAGGGAGAAGAGGAAAGGTTTTTGAAGAGATCTGATAATTGTAAAACAGGAAGCCATCGTCTTAGTTACCTGAACATCTAGCGTAAGTCTGCTGTCAAATATGAAGCCCTGGTTCCGAGCTGCTTGCACTGGCTGTATTGTCATTGGCGTTTCAGGAGGCCAGAAATTGTCAGGGAAGGGAGGAGGAATCTTCGATGCTGCACAGTAAATCACCTCTGTCTTTCCGGCATTGAATTGCAATGAGTTTGTTCGTGGCCAGGAGGCTGTGTATCGAAGACACTCATGAAATACCTCCCCAGAGGTCGCGTTCTCGCCATCCATAGATAGAATCAGCGGAGTATTGTCAGCATAGGCATGGTTCCCGGTGGTCCTGGAAATGCTCTGTGCGGTTCCAATCCTTCTTCCACGATTACGGAACCTGTTGCTGGACCATCTACAGACCTCTTATCCGTTAGTGAAGTCGGGCCAACTTCCTTTGTAGCTTGGTTGGTTTCAGGGACAGATGGAAAGTCCCAGGCCTTTCAAAGGAGGCTGACAAATGTATCAACAAGGCCTGGTCAGCCAAAACCCACAAACAATATTCTTCCTCTTGGAGACAGTGGTGTGTTTGGTGTTCTCAACGGGATGTGGATCCCGCTACAGCACATGTCTTTCTAGCTGCTAATTTTCTGGCTTCATTAGCGTCCTCAGGCTTAGCCTACAGGACAGTGAACTACTTCCGATCTGCCATCTCCGCAGGGTATGTACCCATGGATGGCAAACCACTTAGTGAGCATCCATTGGTGAGTAAACTGCTCAGAGGCATTTGGATGGTTAAACCCAAAGTACTCGCAGTTATGGGATGTTTCTATTGTACTGAAATTTCTGGAGGCATGACCTTCTAAAAAATATCTTCCTCAAAAACAGTTATCTGGTAGGCTGACTATGTTACTTTGTCTTGTCTCTTGCAAGAGGGTTTCAGATGTTAGAGCCCTAGACTTAGCGGTGTAGATTTTCCCCAGAAGGGGTGTCATTCAATATCTCACGGAGGATTAAGTGTATTATTACCTCTTCAGTTTCTTACCCAGCATTTCCTAATAATCCTAAACTTTGTGTTGTACAATGTGTAAAGGATTATGAAGTAAGTACTGCCAAATTCCGCGCAGATATGCAGGGTCAATTATTAATTGCTCTTCAGAAACCCTTTCGCTTCGTGACTCCAGCCCCCTTGTCATGATGGATGAAGCAGGTATTGATGTTTCAAAATTTGGGGCCCATTCAGCTCGAGGAGCGATAGCATCCAAGGCTTTTTCAGCTGGTGTCAGTTTGTCAGACATTATGAGTGCTGCTGACTGGTCTACAGAGAGTACATTTAAAGCCTTTTATTATAATCCAATTTTCTATGTGCTTCTGTGGTGGTAGCTAAGCTTTGAACAAGCATAATCGGAGCCTCCGGTCCTGACATAGAATTAAAAATTTGCTAACATTCGTGACAAGAATTTTCAATTCTTTTAAGGACACAGAGGCGTGGATTATCCCACTGGGAATGATTGGTTACCAAGCTTTAACATGCTTTGCTGAAATGTTCTGTATTGTACTGCATTCCTATTCTCTTTTCCCAGCCCTTCTTCTGTTGATGTACATTCAAACAGTTCTGCAATGGTGTTACAGGTGTTCTCTCTATTCCTTTCAGGTGCAGATACCAAGTAAAGCTTGAGATTATCTGGTGAAGACTGTTCTTCGTGACTACATGGTCCTGTCAGTGTTCTTCGGGCAAAGTCCCTGTTTGAAGTTAAAGCCCCGTTGGGTTTGAACAAGAGGAGTTCTTGCTGTGATATGTTCGTTGGAGCAAGTTGTTCAGAGACTTACCTGATTTTAGTTTGCAAAAGAAAGAGGACACTGTTTTGGTGGATGGGCTTTTTACAGGCAGATACTCTATGGTTGTGCATGTTACCTATACAGTGTTCATGGGTACTGTAGCTTTTATTGTTACTAAGTTTCTATTGGCTGCTGAGTATTTCAGTAAAGAAATGAGAAGCATAATCGGAGCTTCTGTGTCCTTAATAGAATTGAAAATTCTTTTCACAAATGTTAGCAAATTTGTAATTCTTTTTTAAATAGGGTCATTCCGTTGTACATAATGTCTTCTTGGTTATATATAAGTCTCTCAGTTTTCGTTTAAACAGATTTTTACACATAAAAACAGGCGCAAAACTTTTCTTTCTTTCTCTGAATTTATAAATATAAATGCAAAAATACTGAAACTAGACTCAGACAATTCTGCTGGGCAGCTGTGCTCCAGCCCAGCTTTGCCCAATGTGGTGCATAGAGTAATGCTATTTTAAACAAAGAGGGGAGGTAGAGTACAAAGTAGGATTCCTACTCCACGGGCACTGATACATAAACAAGAAGAATCCTACTGCTAGTGTGAGGAAAGAGGGGAGGGGAAGCACTCAGTGTTGTGTAAAATACCCCTCACACACCAACAGGCCCCTTGGTGTCATGCTTCATCATCGGGGTCTTCGCACCCCGCTAGAGGGATGCGGCACGCTGCGACCTACGACTACGTGGGAGCGTTGACAGGTGTAAACTATGTGTGGTGTGTGTTGATTGTGAGTGATAAGAGGATTAAATGTGAGTGGGAAACGTGGTGAGGAATTTAAAAAGTACCTGGCTAGTGGGAAAAATGAAAAAAACTTTATTTCGTACCCCTAGCTGGTGCTATTAAAAAATGTGCAGAAAAAGACGAGGTTAGTTTGTCTTAATTACGGACAAAACCTCTGGTGTGCGTCGACATGTTTCGGTACGTGTGTACCTTCTTCAGGACGGGGCACAACTCCCAACCCTACTCACGTATTTCTAAAAAAAAGGGGGTTATTATATTTAATAAAAAGTGAAATCACTCATTTCAAGGTGGCTACAATGTGCCTACAGCGGTTCTTGGGATCATGTATTTACATGTCTCGTAGTCTTTGATGTCTACTGCATCATGAGCAAGTCCTGAACATCAAGGTGGGTAGGTGGATCCACAATGAAATCCGCCTGTATTGGCCTCCTTCTACCACCCCGTGCTGCTCCAGCACGGGGTGGTAGAAGGAGGCCAATACAGGCGGATTTCATTGTGGATCCACCTACCCACCTTGATGTTCAGGACTTGCTCATGATGCAGTAGACATCAAAGACTACGAGACATGTAAATACATGATCCCAAGAACCGCTGTAGGCACATTGTAGCCAACTTGAAATGAGTGATTTCACTTTTTATTAAATATAATAACCCCCTTTTTTTTAGAAATACGTGAGTAGGGTTGGGAGTTGTGCCCCGTCCTGAAGAAGGTACACACGTACCGAAACATGTCGACGCACACCAGAGGTTTTGTCCGTAATTAAGACAAACTAACCTCGTCTTTTTCTGCACACCTTTTAATAGCACCAGCTAGGGGTACGAAATAAAGTTTTTTTCATTTTTCCCACTAGCCAGGTACTTTTTAAATTCCTCACCACGTTTCCCACTCACATTTAATCCTCTTATCACTCACAATCAACACACACCACACATAGTTTACACCTGTCAACGCTCCCACGTAGTCGTAGGTCGCAGCGTGCCGCATCCCTCTAGCGGGGTGCGAAGACCCCGATGATGAAGCATGACACCAAGGGGCCTGTTGGTGTGTGAGGGGTATTTTACACAACACTGAGTGCTTCCCCTCCCCTCTTTCCTCACACTAGCATAGAGTAATGCATCTGCCCTCCGGCATAAAAGGCACCTTGCCAGGAGGGCGGGCACTTAGTGTCGCATTTGGCACTCTCTCCGGGCAGGCTATTATTAAGGACCCCGGTGGGGAGCCTGGCGTAGTCATTCTCATTTGGCGCGCTCTCCAAGTGCCACTTCTGCTCCGGACATGTGCCGCGTCCCGTGATTAAAAAGAGTGCGTTGCTTTATTCAGGTGAGCTCCGGCAGTGTTGGAGCCTGTTTCTCCTACCTCCAGTTGCCTTTACCTTATCGAATATGCACTGCTTTATCGGGGTCTGCGCTTTCAGCGGGCCCTTGTCTTCAGGTTTGCTCCGGAGGGGGAGTGCATTGCTTTATTGGGCGCGTATTTTCTCCACACCATTGTTCTTCAGTGCCGCTCCAGAGGGAAATGTTTCTGTTAAAACTGATACAGCATCAGAATTTCTTACAAGACAACACAGCCAATGTTGAAACATGCGCTGTATGTAACCTTTAATTGGCGTGCACAACGCGGTGCTGTTGCAGGGCGAAACACTATTGTCTGGTTAATTAACTGAAATACTTTCACTGGGGAATCTAGGTCGCTGCATCGACAAAGCATCATGTGATTCTGGGTAGATCTCTTAACCCCTCCCACGCTCATGACGAGCTGAGATCGTCATGAGCCACGGTTCTCGTATGCTCATGACGAGCTGAGCTCGTCATGACCGTTAAAACGCTCGCACGCTGCAAAATCACCTGCTGTGCGAGCGTACTAATTAAACGGGTGTGGTCATGATGAGCTCAGCTCGTCATGAGCACACGACCACCGTGGCTCATGAAGAGCTGTGCTCGTCATGAGCACCGGGGCGCTGTGCGCGCCCCCCCTCCCCCCAGCACGGCAGGGGAATGACCCCAGCAGCCAAGGGGTTAATTTTCACAGGCCTGTAAACAATACATGTGAACAGGTCACATTGAACTGGCGCTCAGGTAAAGCACTCCAAGAACTCTGGGCCGAGTTCCATTGTTCTTCGTGTTCGATCCGGGGGAAAATGTTTCTAATGTTGAAACAAAGCCTTTCGCACCCTCCTTGTCCCCATAAAAATATGAACACTCACCTTCCGTTTTAACAATTAATAAACAGATTTTTATCATAGTGTACACTGGAAAATAATTATTTCCTCTGTTTGAAAAACATAAGAAAAATGCACCAAAAGAATTCTTATGTAGGTCTAAATAATCCGAGCGAGGTTGTTCTTCAATGAGAAAACAGAATGGGCTGCTCTCTGGAAGACACAACTTGACATCTTACCTCTGTCTTTGAATGCAAGCAAATGTGATAAGGTAAGAACAGGATTTCATGGCCTGTTTACAGAAAGCTAGTTCTATCCCCCCTCTGGTCCCTAGGGTGTACAGGCCCACAGTGAAGCTTTCTTAATGCAAGTTACTCAAGGCCTGTTTAGGCCTACGTTCCCTTTAAATTATTATGGCAAAGTTTCCAGATGAATGTATTGTGTTTACTTAATTTGTCTTTTATATAAATATATCTAAACCTATAACAACTGAGTGCAAGTTTGCAGCGTCTATTTAACCCCTTCGCTGCGGCGGGAATTCCGCCGCAGCACTAAGGGGGCGGGGAGGGGGGCGAGCGGCGCTCGCATGCTCGTGACGGAGCCGCTCCGTCACGAGCCGCAGTTGAGCTGTGCTCATGGCGGAGCGGTTCCGTCATGGCCCCGCCCGCTCAATGGAACGTCCAGCGCAGGCGCGGAATTCGCGCCGCGCAGGCGCGCCGAGCGGGCCATGACGGAACCGCTCCGTCATGAGCACAGCTCAACCGAGGCTCATGACGGAGCGGCTCCGTCATGAGCATAGAAGGGGTTAAATAAATGTGAAAAATTACAAGCTGCAGCGTCTTCTTTTGCTTGCAGCAAAAATAAATGCGGATAAATACAGATAAATTATCAAAAACAAGTATGGATAAAAACGGAAATGTAAAAAAAAAACATACCGGCAGCCCTAGTTATATATAAGTTAAGAAAAATGCTTGAAAAACATTTTTAACATAACGTTTTAACATGCTGCACGGTAGCCATAATGCTCTACATCAGTGATACTCAAAGTACGTCCCTCCTGACCTTAACATCAGGGCCGGACTGGGGACCAATACCGGTTCTGGCAAAGTACTCGGCCGGCCCCCCACCCCCCTGGGGGTTGGGGGGTGCCACCGAGCTCTTTGCCAGGGCCGGTGTTCTGCCGATTTTTTACAGGGCCGATTTTGCAGCTATGCTGCAAAAACGGCCCTGTAACAAAATCGGCCCCAGGGGCCCAAAACCGGCCCCCACCAGTGCGGCGCACCGGGGGATTGCCCGGTGCCCGCTACGGCCAGTCCGGGCCTGCTTAACATGCAGTCCCCGGGTTAACAGCAGCACTGGCCTGCTGTTTATTTCAGAGAGCACTAACATTCAGAAAAATGGGAAATTACTGAAGAAGGTTTTATTTAAAAGCAAACTGAAGTAAAGGAAAATAATCTAATATAGTATCCTGCAACATTAAGCCACCCACAAAGCCCCACTCCCATCCTGCTAGCATCATTATGGCCCTCAGGCTCACCGCAGACCATACTTTGCGGCCCCTTGGAAAATGTTTGTGAGTATCTATGCTTTACAACATAGTTTTAATACATTGGCAACGCCAATAGCTCTGGCTAAACACTTATAAGGACCCAAAGGCAAAACTTATTGCCTATGCCAATGCTCATTAATATATTGTTTCAAAAACAAGGGTACCCAAAGGTGCAATAAGCTAGGGACCTTGGGTGCTTATATATTAACAAAAACAATGTCCCTAGACCAGAGAACAATGAATTCCAATAAATATAGACTCAATAGTTCTATATTCAATGTCCAGCCGGACAGTTTAATTTTTCTCGTTAATATATAAAATTTTCTGAAACACTGAAACTCTATCTTACCAACTACCTGACGTTTATGCACATGTGAAACGAAAAATAAGTAATTTCTCACTAGAGAGAACATCCAGGCATAGGCATAATTACAAATAGAGTATTCCAATACCTCTAATTGTCAATCAGTATTTCCAAATATGAATGCTTTACCATATCCCCTGTGAAGTAAACACATTCAGTGGAGTAAGATGTAGAGTTTTAGATGTAGATCACGACGATAACAGCCACATATCTGCACAATGCAATAACTAAAAGGGATTTCAGATAGACACATATTCCTGAGTGCGCTAAATAAAATTTGGGCTACAACAGAGGATATAAAACGTTTCAAATCTGAATTGACAGTGATACTGGTGTTAATGTGCTTCATTTCTGCAAGAACTGGGTTTAATAGCAATTTCTTGAAGAACCAAAACACATACCTGAACTCATATTATGTGCTTAAATGAAGGATCAGTCAGCTAAAACATATAGCTCGAGCCTGCAAGCACCGGCTCAAATTAAGCAGTGTCTGTATCCCTTCAAGAGAGCCAGCCTTCTGCACTGCTTGCTGCAGCAATCCTTAGCTTGCAGGGGAAGTGACTTGCATGGACACCCGCAAACATTTTTCCTGTCCAATTCTGCCGACTCGAGAAAAATGCAAAGTTCCTCTATGTGTTTCCAGGGAGGAAGTATCCGAATAATCTGAAAACACAGAAAACTAAAATAGAACAATGTGTAGACCGTTGGCGGAAATGTGAAATTACACACAGCTGGCCGGAACCAATGTGCGTTTTGAGGGGAGGTATTAGAATGGATGGGTGAATCAGTTCACACAAACTTTGTGGCAGAAGAATTCCAGGAAGCACATGGTTTGTGAAAGCCCATGAGTCACAATCAGCATCGTTATGTAAAGGGGCGGCGCCTACGGCAGAGAGGGGGTGAGAGGGGGAAGGTTGCTGGAGGAACGAGAGGGAGATGACAAGAGTGTGAGAGGATAGGCAAATGATATACAGGGAAACGTAAGAGCTGCAGAGAGGGCTGGGGCGGCAAAGAATGAAAAATAGGGGCATGGCAAGTCTTCAAGGTTTTCCTAAATTTGAGCAAGTTTGACCCAGATGGAATATTTAAAGGAAGAGAGCTCCAATCGGTAGCAGCAGCCACCGAGGAAGCCCCGCCCACTTCGACTGTGCACAGTCTACCTTTGGAAGCCTGCCGGATAAAAAGATCTTTAGATCGCCAGAACTACTAGGGTTGTACCAATGAGGACTCTGAGGCAGCGGTGAAGATCTCTTGTATATAAGACTCCGTGAACGAGGCACATGGACTTAGAAAGCGCCCTTTGTTTGCGGGGGAGCAGTGCACGCACAGTGGCCAGGACTGGGCTGATGTGATCATGCCTCGTGCTGCAGAGGCGCCCCTTTCATTAACTGGCGCTTTATATAGCAGAATGAGTCTAAGTAAACGAATTACAGTAATCAATTCACAGAGACCGGAAGTATTCAGTTTACTGCGCTTTATGCGACAAGTAAAAATAGGTACAGGATTTGTTTCAAAATGCACAGTTAGGGGATGCAACTACTGACTCCTGAAATAATCTGATTAGTCATATTGAGAGCTGATCCACATTTTACCCATGCTCTCCATGCCACTGGAGTCAAGCTATCTTGGCTGATGAGAGCTGAAAGCCCAAAACCAGTCCTAGGATGCTTGTTTCCCGTCCAGGGAGGACCTGGCCTGGCAGTTCGGGCTGGACTGTTCCCATTGGGTGCAGGGTCAAGACTGATTTGCATATGGCTGAGTCCAAACTGTAATGGCATGGTGAGCAAAAAACAATGGATTTGGGCCCAGATTTCTGTATTGGGGTGAATGTATGACATTGTTCTGTATTCTGTCCATCAATTTTTCCAAATTTGACCTGTAGCCATTTTACACTTGTAATGGAAGAAGGTTTATTACCAACAGACTGAGGTCTGTACAGAAGAAAACTAAAAGGAGAGGGCTTCACAGGTGGCAAAACTCAGACTTTTGCCATTAAGCTTAAGTTGATTAAAACACATTGAGTTTTTGACTTTGTTAACACAGACTTGCTAATTAGATACACAACTTGGTGTTTGTTAGCAGTGACTTTTAGAGTGATTTGTGTGTCATCTGCGTACTTATGAGCTAAGGGGGTCATGAGAGACTAAAAAGCAAGGATGACAAGATAGAACCCTGGGGGGGGGGGTCACGAGAGAGTAAAATACAAGGATGGCAAGGTGGAACCCTGGGGGGGGTCACAAGAGAGTAAAAAGCAAGGATGGCAAGGTGTAGAACCCTGGGGGGACATGAGAGAGTAAAACACAAGGCTGGCAAGGTAGCACCTTGGTGACCCAAGAGGCAAGTAGCCTTGTCGTAGAAATGAAAGGATGAATAATTACTTGATGTGTTCTGGTGCTGAAATAATCCACAGACCCTAACAAGTCTGAGTCTTGACACCAAGCCCATCCAACCTAGAATGCTAAACTCTGGTGGTCAACTGTGTCGAAAGTGTCCGATAAGTCGAAGAGAATCATCATAAATGCAGCAATATAATTCACCCAGTGCCATCGCAGTGCGAGTTTCTGTATGCATCCTGGGTGAAAAGCTGCTTGGTTCAGATGCAGAAGACTAGAATTTTTAACATGATCCAAATAATTAGTGACTAGAGCATTTTCTGACTGCTTTGACAAATGCGGTAGTAGTGAAAGTGGTCAATTATTGGACAATTTATCAGGATCTAAAGTACTTTTTTCAGTAAAGGAACTAGACATGCCGCTTTAAAACCCTTCTAAATGCATCTGGAGGTCACTGAAGCATTTAAGATAGGTATGATTTGGGAAAGATCATGTAGCTGAAGATGTGTATGTACCTTACCAGACAGGGCACTGATGGTTTACTACTTTACACCAATTGAGTGAAATCATGACTCCAAAGGCAAAGAAACAGTACAACAGATTTGATGCATTGATGGAAGGCGTGACCCAGTTATATGGATGCGGAAGATTAACTCTACATTCTGCTTCACTCATAAAATGAGGCACACCAAAAGACAGTTTTCAAAATAAAGCACAGGGTTTTATTTGTGCAACACTCTCTAAAAGAAAGGTTTTCCCAGATGTCAAATGAAACTATATATGTATATATATATATATATATATATATATATATATATATATATATATATATATATATATATATATATATATATATATATATATATAAATCATTGCAGAACCCAAATTTTGCAAGGAACCACACGAACGCTTTCATCTGCTCTTTCATTTTATAGCATCTTGCCAGCAACGAACAAACCACAGGAGCAGTGATAACATCTTTGAAAATAGTGCCAGATGCGTTTCAGGACTCCTTTCTTCAGTGGCTTCTCGGAGCCACTAGGGAAACAATTTACAAAGCGCATTTTCCTTCATTATATTTCTCCCGCCCCGATGGGCGTGGCTACAAGCACTCTGGGAGATGAAGTCCGCTTTTTCCATTAACCCCAGTGGGTGTTTCTCACCGTGTCTTTTGTCCATGTTTAAATTGATACTTGCGCTCGTGGTAGTCTTTGCCCTGCTTTCTAGATGCCATATGAGCTTAAGCAAACTCTTCTCTGCTTAGGAGTCGACTTCTTGTTCGTCCCGTAGAAAATGCGGCAGTCATTGAACACCGCTACGGACCCACCAGACCACAAAGATGTTATCACTGCTCCTGTGGTTTGTTCGTTGCTGGCAAGATGCTATAAAATGAAAGAGCAGATGAAAGCGTTCGTGTGGTTCCTTGCAAAATTTGGGTTCTGCAATGATTTTATATATATATAAACGAGCACCTTACCTGTCGCACAGACGCCGCCACCGCCAGGAGTCAAGCAGAGTCAGCCAGGCACCCTGTAGCACGCCGCCACCGCCAGGAGTCAATTTCCAGCTGACTACACGCGCCGCCGCTCCGGGACTACAGTTCCCGGCAGCCTACGCGGCGGCGCGCTTCTCTGTCATCGCGAGGGCACCAGGAGGCGCACATAAGCGGCGCAGGAACCCGCTTGCGGGACGCGAGCGGGACGCCCGGAGCGAAGCCCGGGCAAAGGGCGGGCCCTCTACGGCCCTCATCGGCAGGAAAAGGCAGGAGCAGGGCCAAGACCGCTGCCCAAAACACCCAAGTAAGTGCACTAATCCCTGCATTCCTTTAATCGTCTGGGTCATCATATTGACTTTAATCCCAAGGACCAGCATCGTTGATACAAATATGTCTAAAGCTAAAGCATCTTCTGCTCCACTCAATACAATAGACAATTATATGGTACAGAAAGTTGCCAAAATTAATCAGAACAGGAGATCATCTTTGGGTCTTAGCTATTCACCGGACTTGCTCATCGACAACACGCCTCTACCACTCTCAGTTCTTGATATTAGTAATGAGGTTTTCCAGACCCCAGACAACAACCCACTGACCCAATTATTAGTTGTAATTAACGAACCAGCTCCTGAATGTACAACTGATATTGAAAGTATTACCTTAGAAGAGGAAATCCCTACACCGGTTCCAGCCCCTAGAGTAACAAAGAGTAGGGGGAAAAATATATCAAAAAGGGGTGGACTTCGATCTGGTAAAAAGTGCCTTGAGGCCCCGTCTCAGGAGAAAGCTGAAGACGATATTGGGAGCAATGGGGGAGGAAGAGTTCATCTAGATGAAGATCAATTCAAAAAGCTACTGAATGCCATAGATAATAAAATTAAAACTATTACTAAACCACTCCTAAGTAAAATTGACCTGCTCACAGCTGAGGTCACCAGACTGGGATCACTTCTGCAAAAAACTATAGAAGAAACACCAAAGACTGTTCCAATAAATTTGGTTATGGCAGATCCGAAAAATACCAAAGCCGCAGTTGGGTCAGATATTACATCAAATACTTCCCAAAACAGCATGTGCAGGCCTGGCCAAGGGGGAGAGGGGATGGGAATTTTAAACCCAGCTACCATGGTTGAGGATTCTGCAAGGCCCGCCTCTAGAAGTACAAATGAGATAGAAAATATAGATAAAGGGCCTGTAGAATTAGTAGTGGAGGCTTCCCCACTAATATTGGTCTTAGCAAATGCTCCCCAATTAGAACCAGGACAAGAGGAGAATATCCCTTCTTTGATAAACAAATCACTCCATTGGTTATCAAAGAATATGGCTTTCAAACCAGGAGGCAGGGACCAGCTGGCACAGGAAGTAGTAAAAGCTAGAAGGGTTGAATGGATCGGGGGTGGCAATAAAAAGTTTAGGGGGGACTGCGTGGTGTTGCACCTCTCGGATCCCGAAGTCCTACCAAACATACTAGCTAATATATACCCCCCCCAGCGTAGATCTACTGAAATAGTGCCATTAACGTTGGATTTCTTTTATACAAAAAAGGGAAATAATATAAATCCAACATTGTTAAAAACTAAATGGAACCCTGTAATAAGAAAAGCCAAACATCCTGTAAATAAAAATAATTGGGGAATTGCGATAGAAAATAGGTTCTCTGCCATATCAGGACTAAGCCAATGTGACTGACTGGAAAATTCGATGTACTTAGGGCAACCAAAGATTGCAGAGGTCGAACACGGGAATTCTAGTATTCTCATGGCAAAGGAAACAGATTGTGGTGAGACTAAGATATCTGAACCTAGAGACTACACTTTTAATCCAGTAGAGAACTGCTCATTAGCTGTTCACTCTGGCATTAATCCAGTTGAAGTAAGGACTCCACCTGGTGCGCCTTCCCCTAACCTGACTATTCCCTTAAATAAGAGGAATATGGAAAGGGAAAGCTGCATCAAGATCGTCTCATGGAATATTGCGGGTATCCAACATAAAATAGAGACTCCAGAATGGTGTGACTTTATAGATTCTTATGACATTGTGCTGTTACAAGAGACATGGTCAGTGTCACCAGTCTTTCGCTTGGGCTTTTTAAATTTTTACGTGCCCGCGAAGAAGAATACAAAGGGACGCCCTTCAGGGGGTCTAACTATTTGGATACGGCAGGCCCTGCAATGCACCATTAAGCAGAACCACATCTCTAATAGCGACCTACTTTCTATACTGCTCACTTGTAACGACGGTTGCAAATTGGCAATATACAACATTTACGCAAGGGGAACCCAAGGGGGAATATCCTCAGACATAGTAGGAGCTTTAGATATTGATCTAGAGATGTTATCTACTCAGTACATTATTTTGGTGGGTGGAGACCTAAATACAACATTTGAACCCTTAGGCTGTGAGGATAACGATCTGACATATGAAGAAGACACCAAATGGGGAATTCCTCAGCTAGACATTCCGGTGGTTAATAAATGACAGAAGTAGCTATACAGGTTAAAAGTTTATGCCTATCCAGAGGATTGAGGGCAGCCAATGGTCGCACTCCATCTGATTCACAGGGTAGGCATACCTTTGATAACCTAAGATCAAGTAGTAGGATTGATTATATCCTGATAGATGTTAGAGGCTGGAGTAAAGTGGTCGACATGCAGGTCATATCTAGGTTGGAGAGCGATCACAACCCTTTGTCTTTACTATTCAACCTAGAACAGAAAATAATGACAGAAAATCCAGCTAGGAACTTTATGACTTCAGATGTTGTTCCATCAAATAATCTTCGCCATGTTAGATGGGCAAGTAGGCAACTTAGAGGATAGGCAGGTCCTTGAGGGGCTAGTCATTGACGAAGTCGCCAGACTACAGGTTTTAATGAATGATGAAAATTTTAAAGAAATGATTGAAGAGTCACAGCCCAAGTTCTTTGCTAGTATCCAGAAGCTATTCCTTAAAACAAGCAAGAAGAGGAAGGGTATTGGACCACCCATTCAGAAGGGTTGGTACGACCAATCATGTAGAATAGCAAGACATAAGCTTAGTATTGCATTAAGATCTAAAACGGGAGTTTTAAATGCCAGGGACGAATACAGAAAAACCCAGTCAAAGGCAAAGAAGCAATGGGATGAGAATCTTTGGTTAGATTTGAAGAAGGCATGTGTTGATAAACATCAGAAAGAGTTCTGGGCCATACTAAAGTGGGGCTCAGGGGGCGTAGCTGAATGCCCGAAAAATCATGTTCCTAAGGAGTCATGGGTGGACTTTTTCAAACCCCAATATGCTGACAATTTAGGTCTTCAGGCTGTCCCCCTTCCAGAAAGGGTATTTTTTGCCAATGAATTATTCTCATTAAAAGATGTACACGAGGCAATGGATGGAGTGACCAGAGGCAGGGCACCAGGAATTGATGGTATACCGGCAGATGTTTTTTTATTAGACAGAGATAGCTGGAGTAAATACTTTGTATGGCTTGGAAACGCCATTGCTCAGGGGGCAAAGATACCAGCAACATGGAAAGGAGCAGAAATATTCCCAATCTACAAAAAAGGGGATAAGGCTCTACCAAGCAACTACAGGCCCATCAGCCTTATTGATTGTGCCCAAAAATTGATGGGCAGGCTGGCCCAAAACAAGATTCAAGCCTCGATAGTTGATAAGGACATCCTTTCCCCTTATCAAGCGGGATTCCGCCCTTTAACCAGCTCTGTCGACCAGGTGTTCCATTTCCTAACTATTTATTGGAAAAATGTTACCCTGTTAAATGGACCCCTGTTCGCTGTTTTCGTTGACCTAAAGTCCGCGTTTGATTTAGTTCCTCGGCAAAAACTCTGGGACGTTTTAAGGGATTTAGGAATAAGTCCGGAATTATTAACTTTGCTTGTAAGGCTTCACGAGAACAACTATGCCCGGATAAGGTGGGGAGCCCAGGGAGAGGTTACGGAAACCTTCCCTGTTGAGAGAGGTGTGAGACAGGGTTGTGTCCTGGCCCCCACGTTATTCTCCCTCTATATTAATGGCATTGTGGATTTTCTGAAGCAAGTTCCGACGGATGCTCCATTACTAGATGGGAAGCGAGTTCCAGTACTAATGTTCGCAGATGATACCCTGCTGGTCTCGCGGACCCCTAGTGGTCTACAAAAGACAATAAATGCTTTTGGCGATTTTTGCCGGATCCGGGGACTAGAAATAAATACAACAAAGACAAAATTCATGAATCTGAATCCCTCTAAGAAATTCAAGGGGAAAATGGTTTACAATGGGGCCTTCTTGGAAGAAGTGGATGCCTTTACCTATCTAGGCATCTCCCTGAATGCTAGTATGAATTGGAGATCTCATATGGACTTTGTACTGTTAAAATTTAATCAGTTGGCAGGGGCAATAGCCAAAAAGTATAAATCTTCATTCACAAAACCAATTCAGCCAACAATGGAGATCTATGGCATGAAAGTCCTGGGTGCATGCCTTTATGGATCAGAACTTTGGGGTTTCACCAATCTGAATGCTTTAACAGTGGCAGAAAATAAATTCCTGCGGGGCCTAATTGGTGTTCCACAGAGCACCCCCTCAACCCCTCTCTTTTACGACCTGGGGAGGAAAAGGATTGAGGACATGATCAGACTGCGTCCCCTCCTATATTGGAGGCGTATAAAATCCACTCCGGAGTTGAGACATTACGCGGCTGCCCTACAGGATGTTGATAACTCTGACATTTTCCATAAAGTAGTTTGGCTAAAAGAAGTGAGGAAATTACTTCAAAAATTGCACTTTGAACACTTGTGGTCCGTAACAGACCCAGATGACCTTCCCTCAAAGACTACGTTAAAAAAGTTATACTGGGATATGATAAACAATGCTGCGCTGACCTCTAGCCAATCTCCCGCCTTGACATCTCAGTTCCTAGAGATAAAAACTTCCCCTATGTTTGAACAGTATTGGGATTTGATCTCCAAGCCTCTAGATAGGAAATTGTTTTTCCAGTTCAGAGTTGGCACCTTGCCCCTAAATGCTTTTACTGTTAAATGGGCCCCAGATAATGTAAACACATGCTCCCATTGTAAATCCCATGAAGAAGATATTTTGCATTTCTTATTTGTATGTCCCCTATACGCTGCCCCAAGGAACATATGGTTGAAGCCCGCATGCAGAAATTTGGGTACAAGGAGATGTACTGAGGCTTTTAGGGTACTGAAATCAAGCTGTGCCCCTAACCTTGCAATTGCTGTGGCTAAATTCCTTGGATGGGCTTGGATAATACGCATGCGCACTTTAAAACTCCTATGAACTACTTGAGCCTCCTTTGGGCTGTGATGATATTCTTTTTTTAAAAAATGTGCAAATTTTAAAAAATTGTTATTCGCCAACATAGTACAAATGTATGGTATTTAATACGTTTTTATTATTAGATTAGTATTTATTCTGTTTAGCTTAGGGATGCAAGCTTTTATGACAATGTTGTCGAATAAAGTATTTAAACTTGTAACTTGTGATATATATTCACTGAAAAAGCCATAGGTTATAGACCATATATAGTTAGGAATTCGCATTTACAAAACCTTATTTTACTCACACAAAACCATTGAAATTCCATATATAGTTAGTTGCACTAACTATATATCGCGCACCCGCAATCCACTGCTGATGATGTCACATATTACATCATTCATGACATGGTCAGTGACATCACTGATGACATCACTGATGACATCTCAAATGACATCACTGATGACATCTCAAATGACATCACTGATGACATCACTGATGACATCTCATTTGACATTACTGATCACATCACTGATGATATCATTCATGTGATAATACGATGAACCTCTTCAGACTCTAATATAACCTTAGATACAATCAGTGTAAACAGACACTCACAGACTGTCACTCATCCATGGAGTTACTCACACACCTAGTCAGTCATGCAAAGAATCAATCACACCTCCATTTCCTCAACTATACAGTTATACAAACTTTACTTATTCAAACATAAACTAACACATATTTACTCTCTTATACAATCCCTGATACAAGTTCACAATGATCCATACAGCCACTCACACATTCACTGGCTCTTATGCACAGTTATTTATATATGTCAACTCTCACATGTACTGTGTTTTACATATGTACTTACTTTGACATGTAGCACTGAGATATCCATTCACTCACCAATACACTCATGCACACAGTCAACCGCCCATACAGCTGTTTCCACATGCACTTTTGAAACCATACATCTAGTGAATCAACTGCTCACACATCTATGCACAGAGTCATACACCTCCCAGCCACCCACACACACACTCAGTCTCCCATACAAATACTTGGGCAACCAATCAATAACCCATATAGTTACTCATATAGCTACTTATCAACACATGCAACAGTTTACAGAACAACAGACATAATGATGCACAAATTAAGACAGTTTAGTCACTAACCCATGCACTCAGTGAGACACATTTAATCACTCTTTCATACAGTCAGTCATGCACCTACTAAATTCTTCATCCAGACACTTATACATCCACTCATTCTTCAATATGTAAAACATATTTAAACTTTACAGACACATACAATCACTGGATGTTGTGATCAGTGATGTCATCAGTGATGTCATTTGAGATGTCATCAGTGATGTCATCAGTGATGTCACTGACCATGTCATGAATGATGTAATATGTGACATCATCAGCAGTGGATTGCGGGTGCGCGATATATAGTTAGTGCAACTAACTATATATGGAATTTCAATGGTTTTGTGTGAGTAAAATAAGGTTTTGTAAATGCGAATTCCTAACTATATATGGTCTATAACCTATGGCTTTTTCAGTGAATTTTCAAGGTTTTGTAAATGCTAATTCCTAACTATATATGGTCTATAACCTATGGTTTTTTCAGTGAATATATATATATACATACATATATAAACATATATCATCTGTATATCTATATAAATACAAACATAAATGCATGCATACATATACTTATATGCATACAGATGCATGTTATTTACATGAAAGTTGAAAAAACACTAATAAAAGCAAAGCTAAAAAGCCACCTCATTACAAACAGAATGGCTTTAACTTAAACGAGGGCGAGATCTATTGCATTTTCAATGCTTGTTTACTTTGGTTCCATCAAGAAGGCATTCAGATGTGTCACACATTTGCCATAAATTCTGAATGTTAGCACTCTAATTGCACATTAGATCACTGTAGTAAAGCTACTGCTCACCAGGGACGTCTGCTGCTGGTATTCAAAGTGCATGTTTCAGTCTGCATGTCAGAATTTTTTTAATGAAATAGAAGAGGATTTGAGAAGTCACTCAAAATGATCCCTAATTTTTCTTTCTGAAGCACTAATCATACTTTCTATGGCAAAATTAACCCCCTCATGTTGTTCCTTTTTAAATTGAGTGTTTTCAGACTTACCACTTCATTCCAATCAAGATGGCTTCTGGTGTGCCATACTTTTGTCATAAGTAAGACTGTTAGCGCTCTAGTTGTTCTTTAGAACACTCTGGGACATTCTGTCATTGGGCTATACTTGGGGTACATCTGGGTGATATTTGGGCTACATTTAGGCTCTTTTGTCTCTGGTGGCCATCTTGGGAGACTGTATGTCAGAATTTTTTAATGAAATTGAAGAGGGTTTGAGAAGTCACTCAAAATGTGCCCTAATTTTTCTTTCTGCAGCACTAATCATAATTCATATGGCAAAATATACCCCCTCATTTTGTTCCTTTTTAAATTAAATGTTTTAAGAGTTACCACTTTATTCCAATCAAGATGGCTTCAGGTGTGCCATACCTTTGTAATAAGTAGGACTGTTAGCGCTCTAGTTGTTCTTTAGAACACTCTGGGACATTCTGTCATTGGGCTATACTTGGGCTACATCTGGGTGATATTTGGGCTACATTTGGGCTCTTTTGTCTCTGGTGGCCATTTTGGGAGACTGCATGTCAGAATTTTTTAATGAAATAGAAGAGGATTTGAAAAGTCACTCAAAATGTGCCCTAATTTTTCTTTCTGCAGCACTAATAATACCTTCTATTGCATAATATACCCCCTCATTTTGTTCCTTTTTAAATTAAATGTTTTAAGAGTTACCACTTTATTCCCATCACGATGGCTCCAGGTGTGCTATACCTTTGTAATACGTAGGACTGTTAGCGCTCTAGTTGTTCTTTAGAACACTTTAGGAGGCTGCAGTAGAGCACAAAGGAATCAACTGACAGTCTCTGTCCTTGTTGGATGTACATGTTTTACTGAGAATGTCAGACTTCATTTTCACATGACTGAGAAAGATAATGTGAATTTACAGAAAATATGCTTTCAGTTTAGCTTATAGATCCCCTTCCAAACCACTGTGGGAAAATCATGAGATATTAGTTTTCTTTCAAACAATATTCATGATATCACAGCAGAAGGCTTTTTCACATGGTAAAATCACCTTAGAACCCACCACAATTCCTAAAACGAGTATGGTACCATCAACAAATGATTTATAATGTAACTAAAGTCCTAAAACCCTCTATTAACTACAATGCTTTTTAATGAGGTGCTATCATGTATATTGGTCCCAAGATGGCTGCCAACACTTCTTGGATGAAGTGCTGACAGCCAATCAGATCAGATGTGTGGTTAGGCTCCGCCCAGATATGTATATTTTTTTGAACCTAAATTACTCAAAATCCACTGGAGCACATATATTGAGACCTAGCAAAGGCACATCGGGCTAACAGTCCCTACAATTTTGCCAAGTTTCGTGCAAATCCATTCAGCCGTTCGAGCTAAAAGTGAGGCCAACCGCCCTATGGAAATTAACATGGGAAAAACGCGTTTTGGGACCCCCCTTTTTTCTCGGCCCCCCCATGATGAAACCCCCCCAAATTGTCAGGGGCTGCTCAGAAACAAAATGTTCCATTTTCCTGAAAATTTCAGCCAATTCCATCCACAAACGCCAAAGTTATTAGACATAGAATTTTCAAAAATCCCATAGAGAAAAAATCCTAACTATATATACCTACTGGCGACCGCCAGTAGGTAATATATATATATATATATATATATTCACAGAAAAAACCATAGGTTATAGTGGATATATAGTTAGGAATTTGCATTTACAAAACCTTGAAAATTCAATGAAAAAACCATTGGTTTTAGGCCATATATAGTTAGGAATTAGCATTTACAAAACCTTATTTTACTCGCATAAAACCATTGAAATTCCATATATAGTTAGAAGCGCTAACTATATATCGCGCACCCGCAATCCACTGCTGATGATGTCACATATTACATCATTCATGACATGGTCAGTGACATCACTGATGACATCACTGATGACATCTCAAATGACATCACTGATGACATCACTGATCACAACATCCAGTGATTGTATGTGTCTGTAAAGTTTAAATATGTTTTACATATTGAAGAATGAGTGGATGTATAAGTGTCTGGATGAAGAATTTAGTAGGTGCATGACTGACTGTATGAAAGAGTGATTAAATGTGTCTCACTGAGTGCATGGGTTAGTGACTAAACTGTCTTAATTTGTGCATCAGTATGTTTGTTGTTGTGTAAGCTGCTGCATGTGTTGATCAGTAGCTATAAGAGTGGCCATATGGGTTATTGATTGGTTGCCCAAGTATTTGAATGGGAGGCTGAGTGTGTGTGTGGGTGGCTGGGAGGTGCGTGACTCTGTGCATAGATGTGTAAGCAGTTGATTCACTAGGAGTATGAGTTCAAGAGTGCATGTGGAAACAGCTATATGGGCGGTTGACTGTGCATGGGTGTGTTGGTGAGTGAATGGATTTCTCATTGCTACATGTGCAAGTAAGTACGTATGTAAAACACAATACATGTGAGAGTTGACATATATAAATAACTGAACATAAGAGCCAGTGAATGTGTGAGTGGCTGTATCGATCACTGTGAGCTTGTATCAGGGATTATATAAGAGAGTAAATATGTGTTATTATATGTTTGAATAAGTAAGATGTGTATAACTGTATAGTTGAGGAAATGGAGGTGTGATTGATTCTTTGCATGACTGACTAGGTGTGTGAGTAACTCCATGGATGAGTGACAGTCTGTGAGTGTCTGTTTATACTGAGTGTATGTAAGGTTATATTAGAGTCTGAAGAGGTTCATTGTATTATCACATGAGTGATGTGATCAGTGATGACAAATGAGATGTCATCAGTGATGTCATTTGAGTTGTCATCAGTGATGTCATTTGAGATGTCATCAGTGATGTCATTTGAGTTGTCATCAGTGATGTCATTTGAGATGTCATCAGTGATGTCATCAGTGATGTCACTGACCATGTCATGAATGATGTAATATGTGACATCATCAGCAGTGGATTGCGGGTGCGCGATATATAGTTAGCGCTTCTAACTATATATGGAATTTCAATGGTTTTATGCGAGTAAAATAAGGTTTTGTAAATGCTAATTCCTAACTATATATGGCCTAAAACCAATGGTTTTTTCATTGAATTTTCAAGGTTTTGTAAATGCAAATTCCTAACTATATATCCACTATAACCTATGGTTTTTTCTGTGAATTTCATTGGTTTTTTAATAGCAAATATGAAAAGCTTTAAAATGTAAAGTACGTGATAGATAAAAACATTTTCGTATTTATGCACGCTGATGTGCTTTGAACGCTGCCCCCCTCCCCTCTTTTCTCTTAGTAGTACTCTCTCTTTGCAGATAGTGAAGAGTAGTTAACGCAGGCCTTTACCCCCGTTGTAATCCGTCCTGCCTGCTTGTCTCTCCATTTGATTGATTATTATCCAAGCATTTACTGTTTTTCAATTGATTCTCTTTGGTTCATTCTCTATTTACAAACAAGCACAAAGTCGCAATACTCTGTTTAGTCTTTGCAGATCGTGAAAAATCGTGTAAAAAAATAAAAGTAATCGAGCAAAATCAGTAGGCCACTAATTGGATCTCTTTTTGACCTCGCTAAAATAGAAATATTATAAACAACCCTTCATGAGAAATACGAAAATAGTGAGATGAACTGAGCTCCACACCATGAGGGCTGCAAGACAGCTCGGCTCCGTCACCCACCCCGCCCAAAATAACGACAAACCCTATGCAAATATTAAAAATATAGACAACACACCAGCAAAGAAACAGGGTAAAACATTTTATTAAATAACTATTTACATAACGTTGGTTTATAAGATGATGTCAGTAGTGGACCGATGTGTGAATAGGTCGGAAGCAGCACAAGGCGCCAAGATCCGGATGGAAAGTCCTGGATATTGGGTGCCATAGTTCAGAGTTCTGAGTTTGAGCCTTTTTCAATGCCTGTGCTTTGTTGTTTCCCCTCCATCAAAAACAAAAAAAAATATATAAAACTGTGCAAAAATACAAAAAAAACAAAAAATGTTTACAAAAGCAGTGCTTGTAAGACTGTCTGAAGCTTATTTCCACCTACTGCAGCTTCACTATTCCAAAGTAAGTGAGGGTCGTTTGTGGACCTGACTGCATTTGAAAACAATGTTATATGGTACCTCCCTAAACCGCTTGACGGAGGCCCCCGAGGGGCGGTGTGATGACACGGACTCGGAGAAGACGCTTGGCTCCGACCCCCTCCCCAAGTCTTATAGCACTGGTGTAGCCTGAGATCGCCCCCGACATAGGCGGCCGGCTCCCGGGGTCCGGCGGAACTTTTTGCCTTTTGATGACTCTTCTATTCTGGACTTTGTCCCACAATCCGTTTGACCTGAAGACACGCTGTAGTGGGGCGCCCCTTTACCGTTTTAGTTGCCATTCCGCCCGCTTTTGCTACACTGTGCCTCTTCCGCCATTCAGCTGTTTACTGCCCGCTCTTGCGACTACAGCGTCTCGCTCACCATGTAGTTAAGTTGCTCCCGCTCTTGCGGTGCAGCGATAGGCGGCTGCCACAGGACTCTCAAAATGGCGGCCGGCTCTTCGGTTTTGGGCCTGGTCCACTAAAATGGCCCTGGGACACCTTGGAACTCGGACGCTTCCCTGATAGGGCTTGGGTCCCATTCTCGAAAAGCGTCCCCTCAGCCGTGAAGATTCTACAAAAGTCTTGGGGGCCTCCGACTCCCGCAGGCTTCTGGTGGGGAGCGGCTGCCATGATTGCTCGTGGAATGGCCACGACGGAGCTACGAGATGGTAGTGGTCTCATGCTGACGCCAGCTTTAGTCTGAAACATCCAGAAACACTATAGACTACCAATTCGATCAGTTCCGGTAGCGCCCAAACATGACCCGGAAGAGAAGAATTTGCCCTCCCCTCTTTGACTGATGGTTCTTGTTGCCTGTCCCCTCTGTTGTCATTTAACAGAACTTTTTGGACTGCTGAAAGGGGTTGTGTTCTGAACGCTGGTTGGTGGAGACATTTAGACTATATTCTTGACCTACGTTGTCGCGTAATGCGTTTTATGACACGCCGCGTTAGCGCACCCGGAAGTGATCCGAGGCGCGCCGCGCAGCGCGTAACGTAAGCATAACAGGTCATGTGACTTGTTAATAAAACTTTTCATTGGTTCATTTTACTTTTGTTAATTTAATGATGAAAAGCTTGGTCATAAGACCTAAAAATTACGCTTTTTATTTTTTTCGAACATTATTTTTTTTTCAAACATATGTTATAATATTCCAGGCTAATGTACTTTCCCGGAAAATTTACAACTGTCCTGCAAGTAAAATATATTCCTTTTTCGAGAAAAAGGGCGTTTCTTCGTTCCATGACGGAGCCGTTGAGTAAGAGAGACTCGGCCTGCTGTCTTAGTCGCCGATACGCCTGATTATCAGATTCTTATCGATCACTTTATGTTGCAGAAATGAAAAACACAACTGCCCTTGACCATTTATCTTTACTGCGTTCCTACATATTATACCTTTTATCCGTCATGTAATTGGACTGCTTTATTTCACTTGCCTTTTACTGATTCGAAAACAGTGACTAAAAGTAAAAACTTTACCAATGTAAATACTACTACCGTGTTTTGTTTTAAAAACCTTTATTGTGAAAATATCAGTATACAAATACGGGCCTATAACCACGTGGGCCGGCGACGGAGCAAACTGAAATCGTATATGATGAGGAGACATTTACACTGTAGAGGAACGTAACGAGCGGGCCATTAGGTTGCAAGAACTAAGGTGTCTAACAGTTGCGGAATCGGTGGACGTACATTTTGTAATTAAAATAAGACAGGGCCACTTACAATAACATTTTCTAGATATACATTTGCGGGCAAGGAGTTACGAGTCCCATTTATACCGGCGCCATTTTGGGCGAGGCCGGGCAGGTCCAAGATATAGTCAAAATGTCTTCACCAACAATCGGCCAGACCAGAACCCCTTTCGGCCCTTTATGCTACAAGATGGTGTCTTCCATTCAGAAAATATTGTTGGCAGCATTTTGAAAGGAAAGATAAACAGCCGTTCTCCTAGTGAGTCTCACATTGTTACATTTAGGAAGAATGTTGAAGAGTAATATGTGGAAAATCTGAAGCCATTTTTCTACAAACTCTCAATCAGCCTAAGTCATGGGCGATCTTTGTCCACACCAGGGCAATAGTGAAGCTGCAGCAGGTGCAAAGGAGCTTCAGACAGTCTTACAAGCACTGCTTTTCTAAACATTTTTTTGTATTTTTGCACAGTTTTATATATTTTTTTTTGTTTTTGATGGAGGGGAAACAACAAAAAACAGACATTGAAAAAAGCTCAACAGTGCAGGGCGCCTTGTGCTGCTTCCGACCTATTCACACATCGGTCCACTACTGACATCACCTCATAAGCCAACGGGGCACCCCACACTGACTTTCGGCGCAGCATTGTAGGATGGCCACACCAGTGCGGCAACTTGCTGGACACCACCTCGGTGCCATCCGGATCTCGGAGCGTTCGAGTCACTGTACCGCAAGAGTGACCGGAACTCAGCTGGTCACGCCGTCTTTCGGCGCAGCATTGTAGGATGGCCACACCAGTGCGGCAACTTGCTGGACACAACCTCGGTGCCATCCGGATCTCGGCGCGTTCGACTCACTGTACCGCAAGAGTGACCGGAACTCAGCTGGACACGCCGTCTTTCGGCGCAGCATTGTAGGATGGCCACACCACTGCAGCAATTTGCTGGACACCACCTTGGGCAACAGTGAAACTGCAGCAGGTGCAAATAAGCTTCAGATAGTCTTACAAGCACAGCTCAGAACTCTCAACTATGGCACTCAATATCCAGGACTTGCCATTCGGATCTTGGCGCCTTGTGCTGGTTCCGACCTATTCACACATCGGTCCACTACTGACATCACCTCATAAGCCAACGGGGCACCCCACGCCGACTTTCGGCACAGCATTGTAGGATGGCCACACCAGTGCAGCAACTTGCTGGACACAACCTCGGTGCCATCCGGATCTCGGCACGTTCGACTCACTGTACCGCAAGAGTGACCGGAACTCAGCTGGACACGCCGTCTTTCGGCGCAGCATTGTAGGATGGCCACACCAGTACGGCAATTTGCTTGACACCACCTCGGTGCCATCCGGATCTCAGCGCGTTGTGCTGCCTTCGGCCTATTCGCACATCGGTCCGCTACTGACGCCGCCTCACGTGCCAACGGATTTTCTACGGTTTTTGTAGCCCTATGCCGCATAACAGGTCATGTGACTTCTTTATAAAACTTTTCATTGGTTCATTTTACTTTTGGTTTCCTAAAGATGGAAGGCTTGGTCATATGACCTAAAAATAACACTTTTCATTGGTTTAGAACATTTTTTTTTCCCAAACGATGAAAGCCCCACCTTGTTTCTGGATCATTCAGACTGAAGCTGGCGTTAGCATGAGAGCACCACCATCTCGTGGCTCCGTCGTGGTCATTCCGCGAGCAATCATGGCAGCCGCTTCCCACCGGAAGCCTGCGGGAGTAGGGGGCCCCCAAGACTTTTGTACAATCTTCACGGCTGAGGGGACGCTTTTCGAGAATGGAGCCCAAGCCCTAGCAGGCAAGCGTCCGAGTTCCAAAGTGTCCCAGGGCCATTTCAGTGGACCAGGCCCAAAACCGAGGAGCCGTCCGCCATTTTAAGAGCCATGTGGCAGCCGCCTATCGCTGCACTGCAAGAGTGGGAGCAACTCAACAACATGGTGAGCGAGACGCTGTAGCCGCAAGAGCGGGCGCAACTCAGCTAGATGGCCGCCACCTGGGGAGGCCCGTTCACGCCGCCTCCCCCACGCCCCCCCCGGGCCGCCGCACGCCAATTTTCGGAGTAGCATTGTAGGATACCAAAACCAGTGCGGCAGTTTACTGGACATCACCTGGGTGCCTGTCGTACATGTTGTGTCAGCCATGTGACACTGGACACAGACCGCTACTGACGAGGCCTCCCCCCGCACCACCCGGGACGCCCCACGCTGTTTTTCTGTGCTGCATTGTAGGATCCCTAAACCAGTGCGGCACCCAGGCGACATCACCTGGGTGCCGTCCAGAACTCTGCACGTTGTGCTGCCTTGGGACTATTCGCACAAAAGACAGCTTCTAACCATTGTTGCTTTTTGTGTTGAGAAATGTTTAAATGTTTTTAGTTTTTGTTCCGTTCGTTAAAGTTAATAGTTAATAAAGTTTTATAACCTTACTTTGTTGGAGTGTTATCTATTTTTTTAAAAACAGGTGAATGGGGCCTTGAATCGGGTTATTGTCATGTGTGGGCTTTGGAAGTGTGCTGCTGCAGGATCGGACATTTCAAACTCAAATGCACGTTCTTTTTCTTACCTTTCCGAAGCATGGAGCGCAATAGCAAGCAGAGAAAGGGTGATGCACGTGTTGAACACTACCTGACCTAGCAAGTGCCCCCCCCGCCCGCTCCTGAAAGAGGAAACACACACACCGCCGCTCCGAGTACTTCACAAATCTTTAAAAGACCATGCGCTTGTTCATGAGGCTTAAATGGTTTATCACCTCTTCTAGAACCCCTGCATCGACCCTCTGACGTTTCCTGGAAAAATTACCATGTAACACAATACCAAGCCCTGTCAGCTGAAACCCCCAAGGAATCGTGGGCATATTATCAAGGGGGTTTATCTCCGCTTTTTTGGCTTTAAAAGCCTTGAAAGCGGAGATAAAATTATCTCCCTATTACCAAGCTGTCGCTAACACCAGTTAGTGACAGCTAAAAGGAGATAGCGACCATCTTGGGCCCCGCTTTGCATGTCAGTGATACTTATCACTAATGACATGCAAAGTGGCGTGCCAAGATGTTAGCGACTGGAAACAGTCCCTAACATCGCTACCTTCTATTACCAACTTTTGGAGATATTCGCGCTAAGCGCGAATATCTCCAAAATCTAACACCTGCCCTGAGCAGTTCTTAGCCATGTTATCCAATGGGAGGTGGATAACATGGCTAAGAGCATTTGCTCGATAATACATGAATATCGCTGACTTTTCTGCGATAATAGCAAGGTTTATCTGCAATAAAAATCGCCGATGTACGGCGATAATTTTTGTCTCTAAACAAGTTAGAGACAAAAATTATCGCTAGTTGTTCGTAATATGCCCCCGGGTTTTTGCTTGCAGAAATCGGGAGGCGGGAGACTAGCACTGAAATCAGTAGTCACACGCCTGAATCGGGAGGATTGGCATGTCTGAATTCTCTACAGCTGGGGCCATAAACTACATCCGCAGGGTTAGGTGATAGCCTGGGACCAGCCTGGCATCTAAAATGGCTGCCGTGCACGACAAAATTGTGGCATTGGAAAAAAGGCAAGATGGCGCAGCCGCTGGAAGAGATGTATCAACATATATCAGCCTCCTCAGCCACCCTCAGGAAACATAGGGGATTAGGATACGTCTCCCGCACCCCCTTATACCTAGTACTTTAATTAACGAAGCACAAAATGGCGAATTCCCGTTTCGCTACCAGTTTGCGGCCCAGTTCGCGGCCCGTGAAGCGCTTCTACCGTGAAAAATCATTTTTTTTTATTTTCCCCACGGGACCCTTTAATAACCCCAACAACATTCCTAGGGGGTCAAGAGGGGGATACCTTGCCCCCTTTCATTAAATTCCCCCTTAGTTTTTCACCTTTTCTTCTCTCTCGATCCTACCGAGAGACAAGATGGCGGCCGCTCCGGACTGTCACGCAGCAAAAAAAAAAAAAAGCTCACGCACAGCCGCTGGAAGAGATGTATCAACATATATCAGCCTCCTCAGCCACCCTCAGGAAACATAGGGGATTAGGATACGTCTCCCGCACCCACTTATACCTAGTAATTTAATTAACGAAGCACAAAATGGCGAATTCCCGTTTCGCTACCAGTTTGCGGCCCAGTTCGCGGCCCGTGAAGCGCTTCTACCGTGAAAAATCATTTTTTTTTTTTTTTCCCCACGGGACCCTTTAATAACCCCAACAACATTCCTAGGGGGTCAAGAGGGGGATACCTTGCCCCCTTTCATTAAATTCCCCTTTCGTTTTCCACCTCTTCTTCTCTCTCGATCCTACCGAGAGACAAGATGGCGGCCGCTCCGGACTGTTTAGAATGTTGACAGACACCGGAGAGCCAATCAGCTTTCTGCGCGCAAAGTTCCGATAAGCGAAAAGTAAGCGGACCGGATCGCTGCCCAGAGCGCTGTTACAGATATATATCTTGGTTTGAACGTTAATTTCTCAAAAACTACTGGAGCACATATATTGAGACCTAGCAAAGGCACATCGGGCTAACAGTCCCTACAATTTTGCCAAGTTTCGTGCAAATCCATTCAGCCGTTCGAGCTAAAAGTGAGTCCAACCGCCCTATGGAAAAATGAATGGAAAAAACGCGTTTTGGGACCCCCCTTTTTTCTCAGCCCCCCCTTGACGAAACTCCACCAAATTTTCAGGGGCTGCTCAGAATCAAAATGTGCCATTTTCCTGAAAATTTCAGCCGATTCCGTCCACAAACGCCAAAGTTATTAGACATAGAATTTTCAAAAGTCCCATAGAGAAAAAATTCTAACTATATATACCTACTGGCTATCGCCAGTAGGTAATATATATATATATATATATATATATATTACCTACTGGCGGTCGCCAGTAGGTAGTTGTAGTTTGGACCTAGTTACCATAGGAAAATCGCAACATTCTATTCCCAATCACTTTGGCGCCGATTGACGAATCTTTGCAAAATTGTCAAAACTCATGGCCCACTCCGGTCCACTCCTATCTTGAAAGTTTCGGGGTGATTCGACAAGCCGGGGCTGAGAAAAAAGGGGGGCCCCAAAACGTGTTTTCCCCATGCAATTTTCCATCGGAAACTTTAGCCGCGGCTACAGCCTGAACTGGTGAACGGAATTACACCAAATTTGGCAAAAAAGTAGCTCTTGGTTAAGAAAGAACTATTTTTGTTAAATGGCGTAAATCCGTTTAGTAGTTGTTGAGAAAATCAAAATTAAAAAAATATCGATATCTATGGCCGCTGTGGATCCGCGGACCCTTCCGACCACGAGCTGTATTCTAATTGGGTGTCAACACTCCAATAAACACCAAGGAGAAAGTAAGGGTCATAGGGATATTTAAAAACCTTCCCAGGTTCACATCCCCTTGTATTACAATACACTAAACAACAAAGAACCGGGGGTCTAAAAGCCAACACTATGGCCGGCTGGCTTTAACTCCTCAAAGAGTGAGTCGGAACCTAAGTCACACAAAAGCCCAGAAAACAGGAAAAAACAAGAAAAAGAGAGCAAAAGTCCAGTGATTCCTAGTGAGATCCAAAAGCAAATAATTGGATTCCCATCAATGTATCACAGTGATCAATCTTCTCATCTGGTCATCCATCTGTCGCGATGGTATGTCTCCTGATCAGCAAGACTTACTACCATTCCAACGGTAATCGCCTGGATTGGTTCAAACCCACAATCACTTTAGGCAGAGAAAATGTTTATAAGTATCAGATCACAAGGGAATTGAGTGCAGTGCAAAACACAAGACGTGTTGATTAAAATAGGGTAATAAGGCGAAAAAACAAGACATTTTGTTTGATTACTGTTAGAACTGGGGGTTTCTAGTTGGCAGAGGTAGGTACCACTGTCCAAATAGGGACCCTTGCTTCTAGTCAGGGTAAGGAGGAAACCCTCTGAGATAACGCCTGCTCGCCCTCTAGGTAGCTTGGCACGAGCAGCCAAGGCTAACCAGAAGGCAATGTGCAAAGTATTTGTACCAACACTCACAGTAACACAGTGAAAACACCACAAACTGACTCCACAACAGTTTAGAAAAATAAAGGTATTTAATCTAAACTACACGAGACCCAAACAACAAAAATCCAACATACACATTTCAAGAATATGGTTTCAAAAGAGTTCTTAAGGTTGCGGTAAAAGGTCTTTAGGTTGCGATAAAATAATCCACAGTTGCGTGAAAAGTTCACAGTTGCAACACGTTTAGCTCACAGTACCTTTAGTTGCTACAAAGTTCCAAAAGCAGAAGCTGGTGCGGTGGAAAACCAGCGATGCTTTGGTCCTGAGACCCTGGGGAGGTGTTTGCGACAGCCCCGCTGCAGCGGGCGTGTTGCGACAAATCCGGTCTATATGGGGAGGAAGGTCACTTGTATGGATTCCGGTGCGTAGGTTGCGTAGGAAGTTTGTTCTCGCAAAGGCACGATGTGACGATCTTTGGAGTTGAGATGATCTCCGGGGCGACGATGCGCGGACCAGCAGTGATCTTCTCTCTCGCAGCTCCACGATGCGATGGCTTCGGCAATGACTCTTGCAGCGACGTGATGCGGGCCGCAAGCAGGCGGTGCGGCGATCTCACCCAATGACGACAGGCTCTGCGACGACACTCACAGCGATGTTAGACTTCCCGCACCGATCGGGTGCGTCCCGCAAACGAAGGATGCAACGGCTCTTACAGCGGCAACAGGCCGACCTTCGTAGCGGCGGGAATTTCCTCGCACTGTCGGGGATGCGCTCCGCAGCGAGTGATGCGATAACTTTTCTGTAGCAAAGTCTTTCAAGCTTAGTTTCCAGCTTCCCAGCACAGGTACAACTTCCAGAGGCACCACACATGGGCCACACAGTCCAGGAAGGACAGAACTCTCTCAGTAGAGCTCAGGGGAAGCTGGGGATGAAGTCCTTTTGTTCCTGGGACTTCAAAACAGGGAGCCAGCTCTTCTCAGGCTCTTGGAGATTCCTTCAAGCAAGGGGGCACAGCACAAAGCAAGGTCCTTCTTCTCTCCTTGGCAGCAAAGCAACAACAGGGCAATCCAGCAGAGCAACAGCTGACAATCTTCCTTCTTCAGTTTCAGCTTTCTCCTTGGTAGAGGTTCCTTCTTGATTCCAGGATGATCTAATTTTCTGTTGTCAGAGGTCCTGTACTTATACCTCTAAAAGTCTTTGTTCTCTTTGTGCAAGTGGGCCCTGAGCCCAGTCTCAACCAGTTCTGAGTGTTTCTTGAGCACTTTGTTTTCCTGGCTTCTCCTTTCCTTTCAGAGTGAGGGGCAGGGTCGTCAGCCGCACAGCAGGAGGTGGAGCCAGCATTGTGGAAGGCAGGCGCAGCCCTATTCAGGCCCAGGTGCTATCTCCTCCCACCACTGAAGTTGCAAATACAGTCATTCAGCCTAGGGCTGACTCAGCCAGCCTCCTGGGGAATCCCCAGCCCCTGTCCCTCTCAAACCAGACAGTCAATACACAAACATGCCAAAGCACACAGGAAGGTCAGACAAGAGAACAGCAACTTTCTAAAAGTGAAGTTCCCAAACACAGGATTCAAAAACAACCTTTCTTAAAAGATGTGTTATCAAATTCTGAGTTCAGAAATACTAGACTCTTATGTCCTATCTTGTTCCTATGGGAAGAAATGCTGGTAGCCACTGTAGCCAGTATCCCCCATGTTAACCTATAGAGCAAGATAGCCTTACAATAGTGAAAAACGAAAATGGCTGTAATTCACTACCAGAGCATGTCACCTACACCAGTACATGCTCTACCTTTCACATACACTGCATTCTGCCCAGGGGGGGGGGGGGGGGTACCTTGGGCCTTCCATAGGGGTGACCAATGTGCACAAAAAGGGAAGGGCTAGGCCTGGACAGTGGGGACACTGACCAGGAGGACATGGCAGTTCACAGACTGCACACAGGCACTGCGGTTGCAGGCCTGAGACACCATTTTGGGGCTACTCATGTGGGTGGCACAATTAGTGCTGCAGGTCCACTAGTAGCATTTGTCATCACCAGCCCTGGTACACTGTCAAAGCCCAGCTCACCTGAGTTTCTGTTCAGTTCTGATGGAGGTTGAAGACAGTCCAACCCCACCCTGAAACTGCTTGTTCCAGCACACTAGTTTTAAAACAGTGCGCTAAGAACCAGAAGCTCAAGGGAAGGGGGGAAGTGGATAAAATAAAAAAAGAGAGACAACACCGTTCTTGTGTTTCCACTGTAGAAGAGCTGCTAAAATCTGCGGCCCTCTCTGACTTCTGTAGAAACTGGTGCCTAATGAAACATAAACAAAGAACAGATAAGTGCAACCTATCCCTAAATGTGTTCCTGACTAAAACTTACTCTTATTAGAAATTCTCTTCTAAAAGTACCTCTTGGTTCCTGATCTCAAGCTTCCAGGTTTGGAATGTGTTACTAATCTGGGATGCGCTTTCTATTACTGTAAAACTTCTGTAAAATCAAACGAATATCATTATCAGAATTACCAACGTCTAACATTCACCTTCATATAACTAAAGCCTAAATTCTTAATAGCAAACTCACTTTTCACACATTTCCAGACTTTTTATAAAACAAATACTGTACTTTTACATCAAAATACAGCAGGTAATTTGTGCAAGTCCTTGATTTACTGTTTGCCTTACTGTCAATGGTTTTCTCTGTTCGATTCTTAAAAAAGTTCCATGTAAAACAATGTTTATTTCACAAAGTTCCACAAAGTATTCTTGTAACAAAGGGTTTGAGCCACAAAGTTTGTGGGAGATAGCTTGTTCCAAAATGTCTTTACATGAATCCAGAAATCCCCGATAAAGTTCTTTCAGGTAATAAAAGGTTTTGCACTTACTTGTTGCTGAAAAGGGATACTGATCAGTCTAACCTTGACTTCTTTCTCTTTTGCAGGTCGATTACAGTGGACAGAAGAGGGGCTGCGGCAAGAAGTAGCTGGAAACCAGAAGAAGGAAGAGCCAGAAGCCGCACCCGTTGAAGTCAATGAAGGTCTGGAGAGAGCAGGAGTGCCAGCGCGGAAGGATCTGTTCTCAGGTCAGTGGGAGGTAGACGAGCACAAGCACTGGGTGAGGCTCTGGGGGTGCCTTTTATATACAGGGCTGGGTGTGGTTCGAGGAGCAGGGTGTGGTTCGAAGAACTGGGTGTGGTTCTCACAAGCAGGTGTGCAGAGCTTCAGTTATTATGCTAATGAGTTGAAGTAAAACATGGCCTAGGGAGGAGTGTTCTAAATAGCCTTGGTAAAAGCAAGGTCCAATGTTTTCTAAATAAGCCTCGGTAAAAGCAAGGTCCAATGTGCAAACAAGACAGCAATGTCCAAACTTGTGAATACATTGAGCAACATACACAGAAGTCTTAGGGAGGGACTGAGATAACAAGAAAGGCTTTCAGTAGTATGTTTAAAGAGAGCTATTACAGAGACCACTAGTGCAATGAGAGGGGACATGCTCTTTGCTGTGCACAAACCCTGACAGTCGCCCCCCTCACAGGCCCTCCTACTGGACGGGGTTTCCCTGGATTTTTTAGATAAAACTGTCTAATCAACCGTGGGGCATGTACATAGGATGCTGGTTCCCAGGAATTCTCAGTTTCATCATATCCTTTTCATTCTACCAAATAAACCTGATGTCCATGAATTCTTTTTGCGTCTTTTATGCTTTTCACTTCATATTCTAGATTTCCCTTAATTGGTATGGGTGGAGGTGGTGGTTCGGGTCGGGTATTTGGGTTGTACGGCTTAAGCAAGGACACATGGAATGTAGTATGTGCTGGGTATTCTTTTGGTATGTCCAATTTTACTGTTACCGGGTTTGCTATGGCAGTTATACTAAAGGGTCCAATGAAACGTGGTTGCAGCTTTCGGGATCCCTCTATATTTAGGTTCTTTGTGGAGAGCCATACTGTGTCACCAATTTTATACATTGGGGCCTCAGATCTGTGTTTGTCTGCTTGTCTTTTCATGCTTTCTTTGTACTTTAATAAATGTTTCCTGGCCTTGTCTTGTATGTCACCTAATCTTGTTAGTCTATCTGTTACTGTAGGCAACAGGGAATCTTCTAATAAATTGGGTATAGCTCTCGGATGATACCCCTGCATGAAATAGAATGGTGAGCAAAGTAGAGCTGCATGCTCAGTATTTTTATAAACAGACTCCGCTACAGGGAGAGCTTCCAACCATTCACTAGAATAATCAGCCAATACACAACGTAGCATTTGAAGTAAGGGTTGGTTCAGTCGTTCAGTTTGTCCATCTGTTTCTGGATGGAAAGCAGTGGATAATGCTAAATCTATTTTCAGTTTTTTCGCATAATTTTTTCCAAAATCTAGAGTCGAACTGGCTACCTCGGTCTGACACCCCTTTACTTGGCAAACCATGTAAACGCACAATTTCTCTTATAAAAATATCGGCAAATTCTGCCGCAGTTGTCAATTTCCGTAATGGTACAAAATGTGCCATTTTAGACAAAAAATCCACTATCACTAATACTGTTGTGAAGGATTTTACTGGTGGTAAACCTACAATAAAGTCTACACTCACAGTGTGCCAAGGTTGCTTGGGTGATGGCATTGGTATTAACAAACTGTCAGGGGCCTTATGAGAAGATTTATGTCTTGTACAAACTGGACAGGTAGTGACAAATTGCTTAATGTCCTTACTCATATTGTCCCACCAAAAGTGTTTTCGCACATTTTCCAGGGTTTTTACCCAGCCAGGATGACCTGCCAACGGTGAGGCGTGATGCCAAATTATCCCCTGTGTTTGTAATTCTGTGGTGGGCACTAACAGCATGTTGTCGTGATACAATAAACCTCGTTGTATTGAGTTATGGGAATCCTTTAACCAATCTTGAGGTGCCATTTGCACGTGTGCATTATATAGATCTGTGATGAAATCCTTCTGTTGTACTGGTGCCAAAAGTTTTTGGGGAGGAATAATGGGTTCTCCTTTTTTTCTTGTTTCATGTCTGAGGTATGTCCCTATCTAGATAACACATCAGATTGAATTTGTTCTGCACCTGGTCTATAGGTTATAACGAAGTGAAATGTACAAAAAAAATGTAACCAGCGCATCTGACCTGGAGTTAATGCTTTGAGTGATCCAAAGAACTGTAGGTTCTTATGGTCAGAAAAGATGGTAACAGGGTACTTGGCTCCCATTAAATGGTGGCTCCATTCAGAAAAGGCTACTTTGATAGCTAATAGTTCTCTTTCAGCCACAGTGTAATTTTGTTCAGCTGGTAATAACTTTTTGGAATAGAAGGCTATAGGATGTAATGGCCATCTATTGCATCTCGTTGAGAGGGAACTCCTCCTAAAGCTACTTGTGAAGCATCCGCTTCGACAAAAAATGGCAAGTCAGGATCAGGATGTTTCCAAATTGGGGCTAAAGTAAACTTTTGTTTCAGTAGTTGAAAGGTGTGAGCCGCCTCATCAGACCAAATATATTGTTGCCCTTTCCGCAACAAGGTGGTTATTGGGGCCGCAATGTCTGCAAAATGAGAAATAAACCTCCTATAAAAATTGGCCAAACCCAGAAATTTCTGAACATCCTTCACAGATGATGGTTCTGGCCAATCAGTAATAGCACTAATTTTCTTTTCATCCATAATTATTCCTTGAAGTGACAGACAGTTTCCTAAAAAGTCCACTTTGCTGACATTAAAAGTAAATTTTTCTAATTTAGCAAAGAGATGATTTTCTTTTAACTTTGATAATACTGCACGAACATGTTGGGTATGTTCTTCCGGGTTCTTAGAGTAAATGAGGATGTCATCTATGTATACTATGACACAAACGTCCAGGAATTCGTGTAGGACCTCATTTATAAAGAATTGAAAGGCCGCAGGGGCATTACACAACCCAAAGGACATTACTGTGTACTCAAATAGACCAAACTTTGTTTTAAAAGCAGTCTTCCACTCATCCCCCTCTTTTATTTGGACCAGGTGGTAAGCGCCCCGCAGATCTAGTTTAGTGTATACAGTAGAATGTCTTAATTGATCCAGCACCACAGGTATTAGAGGAAGAGGATATTTATTTTTTATTGTAGCCTTATTTAGTCCTCTATAGTCAATACACGTGCGCAGAGATTTATCCGGCTTCGGGATAAAAAAAAGTGGAGATGACACCGGAGATGTAGAATGTCGGATGAACCCAGACTGTAGTAGGTCGTCTAGGTAGGTTCTTAAATATTTGGTCTCTTCGTCAGTCAAAGCATATACTCTGGTATTAGATAAAGGGGCCCCTGGGATGAGATCTATACAGCTGTCATATGACCGATGTGGGGGTAACACACTAGCCTTCACTGGATCAAAAACGTCTTTAAAGTCAGAATATTCAGGAGGGAGATTTGGTTCGTCTTGTGTAACACTAGCACAGAGTATTACTGAGCTCTGTTCTGTACCTGCTTCTTGATAGCAATTGGTTCTACAGAATGAGGAATCCAAAGTATCGGTTCTGTTCACCCAATCAATTTTTGGGTTATGAGTTGTTAACCAGGGTACCCCGAGAATCAAGCCAAAATTAGGGGTATCTATCAGATCAAAGCTAATCATCTCTGTGTGCCCATTTTGACAGACCATGACAAGGGGACTTGTTTGTTTTGTGATTAATCCAGAGGTACATTCTGACCCATCCACTGCACATACTGCTTCTGGACAAGGCTTTAGGCAAATAGGAAGACCTAATGTGTTATCTAACTTATTATCCACAAAATTTCCTGTTGCTCCTGAGTCCAGTAGGACAGGGAGAGAATGTCTAACTTGGGTAGTAACAATTAAAAAGGTCTGAATTCTGAAATGTCTAGGTATGTGCGGTACTATGAAGGCTGCAAATTTAGAGGTTTGATTAAGATGTTTTCTTGAACAAGTAACCTCCCCCCTTGTCGAGCTTAATCGTTTCCCGACTCAGTTGAGGAGATAGAGGAAACAGTACCCTTTCGTGAAGTTTTAGGTTTTACTGGACATTCTCTGGCAAAATGTCCTGCCTTGCCACAATATAAAATATAAACATAATTGAAGTTTTCTCCTTCTTTCTTTTTCCTCTGACGTGAGTGGACCTCTGAGTGTCCCTATTTGTATAGGCTCAGGTTCTTTCTTCTCATGTCTAATAAAAGTTAACCGCGATTCCAATTTGGATTTATCTCCCTTTCTTTCTCCTAGTCTGTGTTCCAATTTCAGGACAAAATCTACAAAGTTACAATAGTCTTCTGACAAATCAACGATATGAGCCCGCGCGTCTTTTAACTTGTCTCTCAAACCTTTATAAAAAAGGGAGACACGCTTTTCTTTTGGCCAACGTGTCTCAGTGAGTAAACGATTAAAACTAGTGAGATAGGTCAATAAATCCTTGTTACCTTGTTTAAGATTGAAAAGCTCATTATCGCTTGCCTGCATAAAAGTGTGTTTTGCAAAAAGGCTGGTCATAGTACGTTTAAATTGATTCCAATTATGGAGGATGGGATCATCTCTATCCATGAAAGGAATTGACCAATTGGCTGCTGTACCACCCATATAAGACAAGATGATTGCCACTTTCGTAGCATCAGTAGGGAACTGTTGTGGTTTACAAACGAAGTGTAATTGAAATTGATTGAGAAAAACATGGAATTTGTTACTATCTCCATGAAAACGTTCAGATGCTGCTAAAGGCACAGCATTAGGAACATTAACAGTAACCCCCACTTGGGGGAGGGGGGGTGGGGGTGGGGGGGAAGTTGCATGTTTTGCACACGCCCGTGTCTCTGAGGAGGTTTTAAACAAAGGCGTAAAAGCTGTGTTCCTCTGAGATTCCCTAGGTTTATACCTGCTTTAAAAAGGTGTTTTCCAACTTTAATTTCTCTATTTCCTCTTGCATATGTTGCAAGATGCAAGACACTGATTCATTATGGGCCAAGTCCTCGTTTAGGGCCTGCGCCATATCTGTGGCGTCAATGCCCTCTGTTTCTTCCCCGGCAATCATCGTCCAACAGAACTGAATAATTTAAAGGCTTGTGCTTCCTCCATAATTGAAGACACGTTGGCCAGAAGAAAAGCGTGTCTCCCTTTTTTATAAAGGTTTGAGAGACCAGTTAAAAGACTCATATTGTTGATTTGCCAGAAGACTATTCGGACTTTGTAGATTTAGTCGGGAAATTGGAACACAGGCTAGGAGAAAGAAAGGGAGATAAATCCAAACTGGAATCGCGGTTAACTTTTATTAGACATGAGAAGAAAGACACAGATAATAAACTCCCTGAACCTGAGCCTATGCAAATAGGGACACTCAGAGGTCCACTCACGTCAGAGGAAAAAGAAAGAAGGAGAAAACTTCAATTATGTTTATATTGTGGCAAGGCAGGACATTTTGCCAGAGAATGTCCAGTAAAACTTCACGAAAGGGTACTGTTTCCTCTATCTCCTCAACTGAGTCGGGAAACGATTAAGCTCGACAAGGGGGGAGTTACTTGTTCGAGAAAACATCTTAATCAAACCTCTAATTCTGCAGCCTTCATGGTACCGCACATACCTAGACATTTCATATTCAGATCTTTTTAATTATTACTACCCAAGTTAGACATTCTCTCCCTGTCCTACTGGACTCAGGAGCACCAGGAAATTTTGTGGATAATAAGTTAGCTAACACATTAGGTCTTCCTATTTGCCTAAAGCCTTGTCCAGAAGCAGTATGTGCAGTGGATGGGTCAGAATTGACCTCTGGATTAATCACAAAACAAACAAGTCCCCTTGTCATGGTCTGTCAAAACGGGCACACAGAGATGATTAGCTTTGATCTGATAGATACCCTTAATTTTGGCTTGATTCTCGGGGTACCCTGGTTAACGACTCATAACCCAAAAATTGATTGGGTGAACAGAACAGTTACTTTGGATTCCTCATTCTGTAGAACCAATTGCTATCAAGAAGCAGGTACAGAACAGAGCTCAGTAATACACTGTGCTAGTGTTACACAAGACAAACCAAGTCTCCCTCCTGAATATTCTGACTTTAAAGACGTTTTTGATCCAGTGAAGGCTAGTGTGTTACCCCCACATCGGTCATATGACTGCCGTATAGATCTCATCCCAGGGGCCCCTTTATCTAATAACAGAGTATATGCTTTGACTGACGAAGAGACCAAATATTTAAGAACCTATCTAGACGACCTACTACAGTCTGGGTTCATCCGGCATTCCACATCTCCGGTGTCATCTCCACTTTTTTTTATCCCGAAGCCGGATAAATCTCTGCGCGCGTGTATCGACTATAGAGGACTAAATAAGGCTACAATAAAAAATAAATATCCTCTTCCTCTAATACCTGTGTTGTTGGATCAATTAAGACATTCTACTGTATACACTAAACTAGATCTGCTGGGATCTTACCACCTGGTCCGAATAAAAGAGGGGGATGAGTGGAAGACAGCTTTTAAGACAAAGTTTGGTCTATTTGAGTACACAGTAATGCCCTTTGGGTTGTGTAATGCCCCTGCGGCCTTTCAATTCTTTATAAATGAGGTCCTACACGAATTCCTGAATGTTTGTGTCATAGTATACAAAGACGACATCCTCATTTACTCCAAGAACCCGGAAGAACATACCCAACATGTTCGTGCAGTATTATCAAAGTTAAAAGAAAATCATCTCTTTGCTAAATTAGAAAAATGTACTTTTAATGTCAGCAAAGTGGACTTTTTAGGATACTGCCTGTCACCTAACGGAATAATTATGGATGAAAAGAAAATTAGTGCTATTACTGATTGACCAGAACCATAATCTGTGAAGGATGTTCAGAAATTTCTGGGTTTGGCCAATTTTTATAGGAGGTTTATTTCTCATTTTGCAGACATTGCGGCCCCAATAACCACCTTGTTGCGGAAAGGGCAACAATATATTTGGTCTGATGAGGCGGCTCACACCTTTCAACTACTGAAACAAAAGTTTACTTTAGCCCCAATTTGGAAACATCCTGATCCTGACTTGCCATTTTTGTCGAAGCGGATGCTTCACAAGTAGCTTTAGGAGGAGTTCTCTCTCAACGAGATGCAATAGATGGCCAATTACATCCTATAGCCTTCTATTCCAAAAAGTTATTACCAGCTGAACAAAATTACACTGAGAACTATTATCTATCAAAGTAGCCTTTTCTGAATGGAGGCACCATTTAATGGAAGCCAAGTACCCTGTTACCATCTTTTCTGACCATAAGAACCTACAGTTCTTTGGAGCACTCAAAGCATCAACTCCACGTCAGATGCGCTGGTTAAATTTTTTTGAACATTTGACTTTGTTATAACCTATAGACCAGGTGCACAACAAATTCAATCTGATGTGTTATCTAGATACGGACATACCTCAGACATGAAACAAGTCAAAATAGGAGAACCCATTATTCCTCCCCAAAAACGTTTGGCACCAGTACAACAGAAGGATTTCATCACAGATCTATATAATGCACAAATTGCAAATGGCACCTCAAGATTGGTTAAAGGATTCCCATAACTCAAAACAACGAGGTTTATTGTGTCACTCCAACATGCTGTTAGTGCCCACCACAGAATTACAAACAGAGGTGATAATTTGGCATCACGCCTCACCATTGGAAGGTCATCCTGGCTGGGTAAAAACCCTGGAAAATGTGCGAAAACACTTTTGGTGGGACAATATGAGTAAGGACATTAAGCAATTTGTCACTACCTGTCCAGTTTGTTCAAGACATAAATCTTCTCATAAGGCGCCTGACCCAAACAACCTTGGCACACTGTGAGTGTAGACTTTATTGTAGGTTTACCACCAGTAAAATCCTTCACAACAGTATTAGTGATAGTGGATTTTTTGTCTAAAATGGCACATTTTGTACCATTACGGAAATTGCCAACTGCGGCAGAATTTGCCGATATTTTTATAAGAGAAATTGTGCGCTTACATGGTTTGCCAAGTAAAGTGGTGTCAGACCGAGGTAGCCAGTTCAACTCATTGATTTTGGAAAAAATTATGCGAAAAACTGAAAATAGATGTGGCATTATCCACTGCTTTCCATCCAGAAACAGATGGACAAACTGAACGACTGAACCAACCCTTACTTCAAATGCTACGTTGTTTATTGGCTGATTATTCTAGTGAATGGTTGGAAGCTCTCCCCGTAGCGGAGTTTGTTTATAATAATACTGAGCATGCAGCTCTCCTTTGCTCACCATTCTGTTTCATGCAGGGGTATCATCCGAGAGCTATACCCAATTTATTAGAAGATTCCCTGTTGCCTACAGTAACAGAAAGACTAACAAGATTAGGTGACATACAAGACAAGGCCAGGAAACATTTATTAAAGTACAAAGAAAGCATGAAAAGACAAGCAGACAAACACAGATCTGAGGCCCCAATGTATCAAATCGGTGACAAAGTATGGCTCTCCACAAAGAACCTAAATATAGAGGGACCCCGAAAGCTGCAACCACGTTTCATTGGACCCTTTAGTATAACTGCCATAGCAAACCCAGTAACAGTAAAATTGGACATACCAAAAGAATACCCAGTACATGCTACATTCCATGTGTCCTTGCTTAAGCCGAACAACCCAAATACCCGACACGAACCACCACCTCCGTCCATACCAATTAAGGGAAATCTAGAATATCAAGTGAAAAGCATAAAAGACGCAAAAAAAATTCATGGAGGTCTGTTTTATTTAGGAGAATGAAAAGGATATGACGAAACTGAGAATTCTTGGGAACCAGCGTCTTATGTACATGCCCCACGGTTGATTAGACAGTTTTATCTAAAAAATCCAGGGAAACCCCTCCAGTAGGAGGGCCTTTGAGGGGGGCGACTGTTAGTGTTTGTGCACAGCAAAGAGCATGTCCCCTCTCATTGCACTAGTGGTCTCTGTAATAGCTCTCTTTAAACATACTACTGAAAGCCTTTCTTGTTATCTCAGCCCCTCCCTAAGACTTCTGTGTATGTTGCTCAATGTATTCACAAGTTTGGACATTGCTGTTTTGTTTGCACATTGGACCTTGCTTTTACCAAGGCAACACGCACACCAAAAACAAACAGCCCACAGACTCTCTCTCTATCCCATTCACGCACGGCAACACGCACAACAAACACAAACAGCCCACAGACTCTCTCTCTGTTCCATTCACGCACGGCAACGCGCACAACAAACACAAACAGCCCACAGACTCTCTCTCTGTCCTATTCACGCACGGCAACACGCACACCATAGCTTCTTTTTCATTCATCTGCACGTTCCCCCCCCCCCACGCTCTCCCATTTACGCACGGCAACACGCACACCATAGCTTCTCTCTCATTCATCTGCACGTTCTCCCACCCCACATTCTACTTTTATGCCCGCTTTTCTCTGAAAACATTTTAAAACACAACCAACAGTCCCCAGACTCTTTCACATTCATGCACGCCATGTGCTTCTTCCTTCTCCCCTCTCTAAGGTGGGGAGGGGGCGAGAGCAAAACGTCTGGGGCCTAACCACCCCAGGAGACTGGATTGCTTTCATCACAGTCGTAAAGATTCTAATCTGTTGTCGGCCATCCGCTGTGAAATGCAAATCTAAACTAAAGGGACCGAAAGTTGCCTTCTCACCAAAAACCCTAAAATACAAGGGAAGCAACTTTAGAAACACTGTGTAAAGCGCCACGTTCTTTTACACATTCTATTACATGCAGGTAAAATGGTATTTTGTTATTTTTACGTTTGTTAGTGCAAAGTTACACACCAAACACGCATAGCACCAGCCGGAAGTGCCTGCTTAGGCCATGCACACACACCAACACTGCAAATGCCTAGAAATTTTACGTGTAAATGCTAATATAAACTAAAGGGAGCGAAACTCGCCTTCTCACCGAATACCATAAAATACACGGGAAGCAACTTTAGAAACACTCTGGAAAGCAACACGTTCTTTTACACAATCTATTACATGCAGGTCAAATGTTAATTTGTTATTCTTACGTTTGTTCGTGCAAGGTTACACAACAAACATGCATAGCAACAGCCGTAAGTGCCTGCTTAGGCCATTCACACACACCAACACTGCAAATGCCTAGACATTTTACGTGTGCGGACTAAGAAAAATACCACATTCAGTATGACCCAAAAAAAAGTACTAGTATTACGCGAAACACTTTTGTATTTGTATAATTGTGTTGTGAGTGCTGCTTTAACACTTACTCACACTTTTTATCGCCATATTTTGAGAAACCTCAATCGTGCAAATATTGTGGGACTATCCACAGCCCTCACTCCCACTGCACACAGGCCTCACTCAGTGCACACAGCCTTCAATCACACTGCACAAAGTCTTTGATCGCACTGCATACAGGCCTCACTCACTGCATACAGCCGTCACTCAGTGCACACATCCCTAACTCACACTGCACACAGGCTTCACTCACACTGCACACAGGCCTCACTCAGTGCACTCAGCCTTTTATCACACTGCATACAGTACGCACTCAGTGCATACTGTACACACTCAGTGCATACTGCACACACTCAGTGCACACTGCCCTAACTCACAGTGCACACAGCACTCACTCACTGCACACAGCACTCACTCACTGCACACAGCACTCACTCGCACTGCACACAGGGATCACTCACACTGCAAACAGGCGTTACTCTGTGCAAGCAGCCCTCACTCAGTGCACATTCTGTCCATCACCTGTTTTGTTTGCTCACTCAGTGCACACAGCACTCACTTGCACTGCACACAGGCCTCACTCACACTGCACACCGGCCTCACTCAGTGTACACAGCCTTCAATCACACTGCATACAGTCCGTAATCAGTGCATACTGCACACACTTAGTGCACACAGACATAACTCACAGTGCACACAGCACTCACTCAGTGCACACAGCTCTCACTCAGTGCACACAGCTCTCACTCAGTGCACACAGCTCTCACTCACCCTGCACACAGGCTTCACTCACACTGCAAACAGGCATCACTCAGTGCAAGTAGCCCTCACTCACTGCACACAGCCCTCACTCACACTGCACACAGGCCTCACTCAGTGCACTCAGCCTTCAATCACACTGCATACAGTCCGCAATCAGTGCATACTGCACACACTCAGTGCACACAGACATAACTCACAGTGCACACAGCACTCACTCAGTGCACACAGCTCTCACTCGCACTGCACACAGGCATCACTCACACTGCAAACAGGCGTTACTCAGTGCAAGCAGCCCTCACTCACTGTACACAGCCCTCACTCACACTGCACACAGGCCTCACTCAGTGCACTCAGCCTTCAATCACACTGCATACAGTCCGCAATCAGTGCATACTGCACACACTCAGTGCACACTGCCCTTACTCACAGTGCACACAGCACTCATTCACTGCACACAGCACTCACTCAAACTGCACACAGGCCTCACTCACACTGCACACAGGCCTCACTCAGTGTACACAGCCTTCAATCACACTGCATACAGTCCGCAATCAGGGCATACTGCACACACTCAGTGCACACAGACATAATTCACAGTGCACACAGCACTCACCCAGTGCACACAGCTCTCACTCAGTGCACACAGCTCTCACTCAGTGCACACAGCTCTCACTCAAGGCACACAGCTCTCACTCACCCTGCACACAGGCCTCACTCACCCTGTACACAGGCCTCACTCACACTACAAACAGGCGTTACTCAGTGCAAGCAGCCCTCACTGACTGCACACAGCCCTCACTCACACTGCACACAGGCCTCTCTCACAATCCACACAGGCCTCACTCAGTGCATACAGCACACACTCAGTGCACACACCAACACTGCAAATGCCTAGACATTTTACGTGTGCGGATTAAGGAAAATACCACATTTAGTATGACACAAAAAATAAGTACTAGGATTACGCGAAACACTTTCATATTTTTATAATTGTGTTGCGAGTGCTGCTTTTACACTTACTCACACTTTTTATCGCCATATTTTGAGAAACCTCAATCGTGCAAATATTGTGGAACTATCCACAGCCCTCACTCCCACTGCACACAGGCCTCACTCGCACTGCACACAGGGATCACTCACACTGCACAAAGTCTTAGATCGCACTGCATACAGGCCTCACTCACTGCATACAGCCGTCACTCAGTGCACACATCCCTAACTCACACTGCACACAGGCTTCACTCACACTGCACACCGGCCTCACTCAGTGCACTCAGCCTTCTATCACATTGCATACAGTCCGCACTCAGTACATACTGTACACACTCAGTACATACTGCACACACTCAGTGCACACTGCCCTAACTCACAGTGCACACAGCACTCATTCACTGCACACAGCACTCACTCGCACTGCTCACAGGGATCACTCACACTACAAACAGGCGTTACTCAGTGCAAGCAGCCCTCACTCAGTGCACACAGCACTCACTCACACTGCACACAGGCCTCACTCACACTGCACACAGGCCTCACTCAGTGTACACAGCCTTCAATCACACTGCATACAGTCCGCAATCAGTGCATACTGCACACACTCAGTGCACACAGACATAACTCACAGTGCACACAGCACCCACTCAGTGCACACAGCTCTCACTCACCCTGCACACAGGCCTCACTCACACTGCAAACAGGCCTCACTCACACTGCAAACAGGCGTTACTCAGTGCAAGCAGCCCTCACTCACTGCACACAGCACTCACTCCCTCACACTGCACACAGGCCTCACTCACAATCCACACAGGCCTCACTCAGTGCATACAGCACACACTCAGTGCACACAGCCCCTAACTCACAGTGCACACAGCCCTCAGTCACACTGCACCAAGGCCTCACTTGCACTGCATACAGCCCTCACTTACACTACACACAGCCCTCACTCTGCGCACACAGCCATCACTCTCAGTGCACACAGCCCTCACTCACTGCACACAGCACTCACTCACACTGCACACAGGCCTCACTCACAATCCACACAGGCCTCACTCAGTGCATACAGCACACACTCAGTGCACACAGCCCCTAACTGAGTGCACACAGCCCTCAGTCACACTGCACCAAGGCCTCACTTGCACTGCATACAGCCCTCACTTACACTACACACAGCCCTCACTCTGCGCACACAGCCATCACTCTCAGTGCACACAGCCCTCATTCAGTGCACACAGCCCTCAGTCCGCTAGTTGTTTGTGCAGTTACTAACCATCTACACATAACACCATCCCTCAGTATCTGCTTAGCACATGCACACACACTAACACTATACATCGTTTTGTATGACACAGAACTGATGGATAGATTCTAAAGTTACAATTACTTTGAGATATTAGTGTTGCAAGTGCTCCTTTATTATACTTGCATTTCTTTTGAAATAACTAGCTCTAAATTTTGACGTCAAATTTAGGACTCCAAGGGTGCTATATTTATACATTAACTTTAGCCGCACGTACCATTTTCACCTTTATTTGCTTTCGTAATTATTTTAAAAAAGGAACGTAGAAATATTAACATTTGGTAAAATTACGGTAGAAATGCTCATTGTTGCTTGTTCGTTGCTGCGTGTGGAGAGACAGGTACATTAACAAGTGTTGCGTGAAGGAGCCTGGAAAGTCGCTCGTGGCGCCACAATCGAAACCACATCTACATACACATTCACATTTTCACACTTGGGAGTTAGACACTTTATCTTTGGAGACATCTCCTGGGGGCAAGGGAAGGGGATTTACCTTTCATCCTTTGTCCACTTTCAAACACCTTGCCTGCAAATTTCAGCAGTTGAGCCTATTTAAGATCAGGAAAGGGTCATTGGGAGCCATAGCCTTTTTCGTGTGCAGAAAGACAACAGTGCCCGACGGAACAACGCTGTATTTGCTCCGAAGACTACATATTCAAAGACACTACGCGACAATTTTATAATGTAAGTGCATTTGTAGTTATTTTCGTACAAGACTTGCCTTTTTTTCAGCTATTACTGACTTATTCGTCTCTAGATTTCGATATCTCTTTCTCCTCTCATCTTCTCGCTTGCTACCTCTACACATTCTCCCCTGTATCTCTCCACTTTATAAACTTCGGTTTTTCAGCTTCACTCTTTTCGGTCCCTTTCACTGCACTCTCTTACCATTTTTTTAATGCTTTCTTTCTCTCACTCTTTTTCATGATTCCTCTCTTTTTCTCTCTTCCCCTCCTTTTCATGCTTCCTCTAACTCCATTGCCAGATCCACAATAATTTAAAAAAAAGGCGTTTTCTTTACCTCACCCAAACTCTCTCGCTCGTACTCTACTTAGCATCAAATAAGGAGGTAATACATGTTTACAAATTATACTTTTTCTTTTACAGATACAACAGAGACTGTTTTCAATTCATTCTGTTCAAGTTGTGATCTCTAACCAACATATTAATTTAGGTAAGTACATGGGGATGTTAAGGTTGTCATCGAATTAACAGTATTCCGTTCTTAGTTCTCTGCTCCCTCCTAAGGCACACACAGATCACACCACAGCGCCACATCTCACTAACGCTTTTGGCTGCAAAGAAACGCTTTTGGAGCGAATGATATTTTTGGGTACTATAGCCTCCCTCTAGCTGTCTGTGTGCTACACATCACAGAACACGTACACTAGATCTCAACACAAAATCGTCCCATGCTTGCACACACTCTTGTTCCTACTCCGCTGCTCACTCATTTTGTACAGGCAGCTCACACCACTTCGCCACATCTTCCAAACGATTTATCATGCAAATTAACGGCTAATATTACTGGGCATTTTAAACACATTTGTCCCATGCATGCACAGCCCATCCTTCCTACTACGCTCTTCCCTCCTTTTTAACATAGAGTTCACACCACTTTGTAACATTTAAATAACGCTTTTGCCTGGAAACAAATTTATTTATAACAGGCGGCTTTCATACTATAGACTTCCTCCAGCTGTACGTGTTGTTGACTAGCACACCCTTCGTCCCTACCTTTTATTCACACAGTATCTTGAGCCTATTCCGCTGCTGCCTCCTAAGGCACACACAGATCTCACCACTTCGCCACATCTATAAAACGCTGTTGCATCGAAATTACAAATATTTTGCAAAAAATACACAACTTTGCCACACATCACACTACACCTACACTACATCTCAACACACATTTGTCACATGCATGCCCCCACCGTGATCCTACTCTGCTGCTCACTCAGTTAGCGCAGGCAGCTCACACCACTTCGCCACATCTCTTGAACAATTTTGGCTGCAAATTAACTACTAAAATGCAAATGCTTTGTACATACAATACTCCCATGCATGCTTTGTCTAACTCCCTCGCCATATCAACAATAATTAAAAAAAATGCGTTTTCTTTACCTCACCAAAAATCTCTCGCTCGTACTCTACTTAGCATCAAATAAGGAGGTAATACATGTTTACAAATTATACTTTTTCTTTTACAGATACAACAGAGACTGTTTTCAATTCATTCTGTTCAAGTTGGGATCTCTAACCAACATATTAATTTAGGTAAGTACATGGGGACGTTAAGGTTGGCATCGAATTAACAGTATTCCGTTCTTAGTTCTCTGCTCCCTCCTAAGGCACACACAGATCACACCACATCGCAACATCTCACTAACGCTTTTGGCTGCAAAGAAACGCTTTTTGCGAAAATGATATTTGGGTACTATAGCATCCCTCTAGCTGTTTGTGTGCTACACATCACAGAACACGTACACTACATCTCAACACACAATCGTCCCATGCTTGCACACACTCTCGTTCCTACTCCGCTGCTCACTAATTTTGTACAGCCAGCTCACACCACTTCGCCACATCTTCGAAACGATTTTTCATGCCAATTAACGGATAATAATCCTGGGCATTTTAAACACATTAGTCCCATGCCTGCACAGCCCATCCTTCCTACTACGTTCTTACCTCCTTTTTAACATAGAGCTCACAACACTTTGCAACATTTAACTAACTCTTTTGCATAGAATTTTTTTTTTTATAACTGGCGCATTTAATAGTGTACACTTCCTCCAGCTGTATGTGTTGTTGACTAGCACACCCTTCGTCCCTACCTTTTATTCACACAGTATCTTGAGCCTATTCCGCTGCTCCCTCCTAAAGCACACACAGATCACACCACTTCGCCATATCTCTAAAACGCTGTTGCATCGAAATTACAATTTTTTTGCCTAAAATACAAAACTTTGCCACACATCGCAGTACACCTACACTACATCTCAAGACACATTCGTCACATGCATGCACACACTCGTGACCCTACTCTGCTGCTCAATCATTTATCGCAGGCAGCTCACACCACTTAGCCACATCTCTTTAACGATTTTGGCTGGAAACTAACTACTAAAATGCCAATGCTTTGAACATACAAGCAGCTCCCTCCTTTTGCTAACACACAGGTCACACTACTTATAAACATATCACTAACGCATTTCCCAGCAAAGAAAAACGTTTTGGGAAAGTGCTATTTAAATACTATAGCCTGCCTACAGCTGTATTTCTTGTTGACTAACACACCTCTCACTAACTCTTTTGACTGCAAAGAAACGTTTTTAAATCTAATGCTATTTGGATACTATAGCCTCCCTCCAGCAGTCCGTGTGCTACACACACTATCTAGGTTTTTTTTAGTTTTTTTTTAACGATATCCTTCCACACTCTTAGTCCCTCCTTTCATTCACACAGTATTCCGGGCATAGTTATCTGCTCCCTCGTAAGGCACACACACATCACACCACATCGCCACATCTCACTAATGCTTTTGGCTGCAAAGAAACGCTTTTGGAGCGAATGATATTTGGGTACTAGAGCCTCCCTCTAGCTGTCTGTGTGCTACACATCACAGAACACGTACACTAGATCTCAACACACAATCGTCCCATGCTTGCACACACTCTCGTTTCTACGCCGCTGCTCACTCATTTTGTACAGGCAGCTCACACCACTTCGCCACATCTTACAAACGATTTATCATGCTAATTAACGGATAATATTACCGGGCTTTTTAAACATATTTGTCCCATGCATGCACAGCCCATCCTTCCTACTCCGCTCTTCCCTCGTTTTTAACATAAAGCTCACACCACTTTGCAACATTTAAATAACGCTTTTGCCTGGAAACAAATTTCGTTTTAACAAGCAGCTTTAATACTATCGACTTCCTCCAGCTGTACGTGTTATTGACTACCACACCCTTCGTCCCTACCTTTTATTCACACAGTATCTTGAGCCTATTCCGCTGCTCCCTCCTAAGGCACACACAGATCACCCCACTTTGCCACATCTCTAAAACGATGTTGCATCTACATTAAAAATATTTTGCAACAAAAACACAACTTTGCCACACATCACACTACACCTACACTACATCTCAACACACATTTGCCACATGCATGCACACACTCGTGATCCTACTCTGCTGCTCACTCATTTTGTACAGGCAGCTCACACCACTTCGCCACATCTTCAAAACGATTTATTGTGCAAATTAACGGCTAATATTACAGGGCATTTTAAACACATTTGTCCCATGCCTGCACAGCCCATCCTTCCTACTCCGCTCTTCCCTCCTTTTTAACATAGAGCTCACACCACTTTGCAACATTTAACTAACGCTTTTGCCTGGAAACAAAAAAATTTTAAACATGCGGGTTTAATACTATAGACTTCCTCCAGCTGTACGTGTTATTGACTAGCACACCCTTCTTCCCTACCTTTTATCCACACAGTATATTGAGCGTATTCCGCTGCTCCCTCCTAAGGCACACACAGATCACACCACTTCGCCACATCTCTAAAACGCTGTAGCATCGAACGTACAAATATTTGGCAAACAATACACAACTTTGCCACACATCACACAACATGTACACTACATCTCAACACACGCATGCACACACTCGTGATCCTACTCTGCTGCTCACTCATTTTGCGCAGGCAGCTCAAACCAATTCGCCACATCTCTTGAACGATTTGGGCTGCAAATTAGATACCAAAGTGCCAATGCTTTGTACATACAATACTCTGATGCCTGCACAGCCTATCGTTCCTACTCCGCTGCTCCCTCCTTTTGCTAACACACAGGGCACACTACTTCTAAACATATCAGTAACGCATTTCTCTGCAAAGAAAATTTTTAGCAAGTGCTATTTAAATACTATAGACTGCCTACAGCTGTATTTCTTGTTGACTAACACACCTCTCACTAACGCTTTTGGCTGCAAAGAAACTTTTTTTAAACCAAATGCTATTTGGATACTATAGCCTCACTCCCGCAGTCCCTGTGCTACACATCACAGAACACGTACACTACATCTCAATACACAGTCGTCCTTTGCTTGCACACACTTTCGTTCCAACTCCGCAGCTCACTCATTTTGCACATGCAGCTCACACCATTTTCGCCACCTGTCCAAAACGCTTTTGCATGATAATTAATGCCTACTATGCAAGTAATTTTTACACACATTTTACACATGCCTAAACAGCCTTTCGTTCCTACTCCATTCCTCCTTCCTTTTCCACACACCTCTCACACCACTTCGCAACCTTTCACTAACGCTTTTGCCTGCATAAACATCTTTTTTAACAAATTTTATTTTGAGACTATAGGCTTCCTCCAGCTGTCCGTGTTGTTAACCTACACCCTTAGTCATTCCTTTTATACACATAGTATCTTGTGCTTAATCCGCTGCTTGATCCTAAGGGGCACACATGTCATGACATCACTTCGCCACATCTCTAAACCTTTCAACCAACCCATTCCCGTGAGGGTGGTAAGGAGTGGTGAACTTATAAGTTACCACACACTCCTCCCACAGAGACTTCATGTACCTAGAGATGAAGTTGGTACCCCGGTCGGAGACCACCTCTCTGGGGAACTCCACACGGGAAAAGATCCCCATCAACGCACGGCCCACCATGGGGGCTGTGATTGTCCTGAGAGGGACTGCTTCCGGGTACCGGGTGGCATGGTCCACCAAGACCAGGATGAACCTGTTGCCTAAGGCTGTCTTGGGGTCCAGGGGCCCTACGATGTCGATGCCCACCCGCTCAAAAGGGGTGCTCACCACAGGGAAGGGTTGGAGGGGTGCCTTGCACTTCACTCCAGTCTTGCCACTGCCTGACATGTTTGGAAAGACCTACAAAAGGAACCAACGTGCTTCCTCATCTGGGGCCAGTGGAAGTGGGTGACAAGTAGGCCTGGGCGTAGTGGGCGTAGTGGGGCTTCGCGGAGCTACGTGAAGTGGGCAAGAAACTACGCCCACCTCCGCACTCCGCGTAGCCCCACTACGCACCGCAGGCCTCCCTCCCTCCCGCCCTCCCTAAATACTTTAATTTAAATGTTAGAAAGAATTAACAGGCACTTACCTTGCCCGCCGCTGCCCGCCGCGTCTCCAGGGCTCCCTCTCTTCATCGCCGCCGTCTTGGGTACTAATGCGCATGCGCGGGTGGCCGCGCATGCGCATTAGTAGTAGTACTCAAGACGGCAGCGATGAAGAGAGCGAGCCCCGGGGACGCGGCGGGCAGCGACAGGCAAGGTAAGTGCCTTTTAATTCTTTCTAACATTTAAATTAAAGTATTTAGGGAGGGCGGGAGGGAGGCGGGTGGCGGCCAGCTACGCACCGTCTGCGGAGCGTGCATAGTGCCGAATTCTACGCCTGCTACGCAAAATGCGTAGAAGCCGGCACGGAGCGTAGCTGCCCGCCCACCCTTAGTGACAAGCCTGTTTATGGTCTTGTCTTGCCCCAGATGTCCTGCGAGAGGCACGTCATGAGCCAGACCAAGTAGGAAGTTCCTGAAGCGCGCTGGTACCACCAGCACACGGGCTGCACCGGGCTCAGCAAACTTAGGCTCGCTATGTAATAAGTCATCTTCCCAGTAGATGAAGGGATCTCTGGCCGACCCACCGGCTGCTTGGTCTGCAGCCTGTTGCTGCATACCCACGAGAGACGGGCACTCTTTCTGCTCCTGCCAGAATTCCTCCCTGGAGGGCCCACCTTCTTGCTGCCAATGGGTCAGCTCAGGTAGGTCGCCCAGTTCGGCTACCTGCTCCCCTGTAGGTTCCAGGGCATCCCCCTCAGGGTCTGCTTCCTCCTGGACCGTGGGAACGGCTGGGGCTGGTTTCCTGTGCCCTCTGCCCTGTCCTCTCCTGGCAGGTCTCTGGGCCACTGTTTCAGGCTCCAGTTCTGCTGAATAACCCCTACTGGCTGCCATAGCACGTGTGGTCACACAGATCCACGCAGGCAACCCCAACATCTCCAAATGAGTTCCACATCCTTCCATGGAGAACTCTCCAAGTCATTACCTACCAGACAGTCTACAGACAAGGAATCACTGACAACAACTTCCAAAAGTCCAGAGACTCCCCCCCACTCAAAGGGAACATGTGCCACTTTGCAGAGGTGCACTGAACTGTCAGCTGCTACAACAGGGCGGAGTACATTAGGGATACACTGCTCTTCAGACACCCACTGACACCTCATGGATGTCATGCTGGCCCCTTTGTCTCTCAGAGCCTCTATCTCCCTCCCATTGACGGTCACCTTCTGCCCATATTTCTTAGTGTTCAGGGGCAGTAAGGTTTCCTGGACCATCTCTTGGTCTCCCAAAGAGACAAGGCACATAACTGCTTGGAAGTGTGCGATGTGCGAAGTGTGCGATGGTGAGGGCTCTATTGAAGAAGCCCAATCTTGACCAGAACAACCTGGCGAATTACCGTCCCATCTCCTTACTCCCCTGGCTGAGCAAATTACTGGAGAGGCACGTAAATAACACCTTGGTGGACTACTTGGAGTCCAACAGCCTGCTGCGTGCCTCCCAGACAGGGTTTCGCCCTCTGCACGGGACCGAAACTGCCCTTCTAGCGGTAACAGAAGAGGCGAGAGCCGTGTTGGACCGAGGTGGAAAAGTCGCCATTATCTTACTTGATCTCAGCGCCGCGTTCGACACGGTCAACCATGTCACGCTATTACAATGACTGGCGGACATGGGCGTGTCGGGCGCGGCCCTGGAATGGCTGAAATCCTTCCTGGCCGACCGTTTCTTCCAGGTCTTTGAGGGTGAGACGGTGTCTCCCAAACACCCACTCAGTTGTAGGGTCCCCCAGGGCTCCTCCCTGAGACCCACCCTTTTTAATGCCTACATGGAACCCCTAGACAGGATAGTCCACCCCTTCGGTGTGCGTATTGTCACCTACGCGGACGATACCCAACTGGTGGTCTCTTTAGACCACTTGGAGGGATCGTCCCACACCTTAGGCCCCTGTCTAGTGGCTGTCGCTAGATGGATGCAATCTTCTTGCCTAAAACTCAATGGGGAGAAGACAGACATCATCCTATTGGGCAACCCTTCTCCCTCGGCCCTTGCATCCATCTGGCCACCATGTCTGGGCCCGCCTCCCGTCCCCAAGCCCCAAATAAAAAGCCTCGGGATCTGGCTCGACACAGCTTTGGACTTCTCGGTCCAAGCTACTAAGACCGCCACCACCTGCTTCGGGCTTATGAGGATGTTGCGGAAGGTGCTCCCGCTGCTCCCATTTCAGGCAAGAAGGGTCTTGGTCCAGGCCCTTATACTCTCTCGCCTGGACTACGGGAATGCTCTTTATATGGGAGCCCCGATTTTCGTCACCCAGAAGCTCCAAGTCACCCAAAACAGTGCGGCCCGCCTACTCTATGATCTTCCTCGCTGGCAGTCAGCGAGAAATGCCCTAAAGGAGCTTCATTGGCTCCCTGTAGTGGCAAGAGTACAATTCAAGGCTATGTGTATCTTACACAAAGCCTTCTATCGTACAGGTCCTGCAATCCTACATCCCCTGGCTACTCCTTATGTCCCGTCCCGCTCCCTCCGTTCCTGCACCCTCCAGCTGGCCACTTCCATCAGAGTCAGGAAAGCCCGCTGGGGAGGTCGCTCTTTCTCCCACACTGCGACTAAACTCTGGAACTCCCTCCCTCTATCTCTTCGAGGTAACAGTAACCACATGTCCTTCAGGAAAGCCCTGAAAACGCACCTGTATGTCAAAACCTGCTGAACTACCTTGAGCTCGCACGAAGCAATCAGTCACAAGCGCTGCGAGGCCTCCGGGTAGTCAGCGCTATACAAGTGCAATTTTCATTCATTCATTCAACTGCTAGCCCCACCACCCCACTAGAAACCAAATCCCCTCCCAGAGCTACACTTGCTAACCCTAGGGCTGGAGCACCAGTGGGTGCTGGGGGTCTCTTGGGGCACCGGTTGATAACATGTCCTACCTCATTGCAGTGAAAGCAGGTAGGGGGACCTCTGTTGTCCCTGGGGTCTCTGTAGTCCCACCTGCCCCTAGGGGGCCATAGCTGTCTAGGTCTAGGGGTTGGGATTCCTTCTCCAGGAACTATTTTGTGGCCCTTGTGAGGACTCCTTTTGGTTACCCTTGTCCCTCCCACTCACCTGCTGGGGACCCTGCCCACCTTTGGTTGTGGTACCCACAATTCCTCTGTGGGCCCTGGTACTGGTCCAGCGGTCCGCCTCCTTAGCAAGCTCAATGGGGTCTGTCAGCTTGCTGTCTAAAAGATGCTGGCGCAGCTCTGGAACACAAAGACTACTCAAGTGCTCCCAACTAATCAAATGTAACAACCCCTTGTAATCAGTTGCTTTGCTGCCCTTCATCCAACCTTCCAGTGCACGCCAGTACAAATTCACACACTCCATCCAAGTCTCAGATTCTTTCTTCTTAGGGTTTCTAAACTGCAGCCTGTACTACTCTGGAGTAAGTCCATACCTGAGACATAGGGCCTCCTTCATATTGTGGTAGGTCATGGCACCTGCTAATTCTAAGAGCTCTAGAGCACTCCTCCCAGAAGCCTCAAAATGTTTCCACAGGCCCACCCCCCAACCCCCAATAATGTTCAGGCACACCATTCATTCTGAATGCAATCTCATAGGAAGTAAACCAGGCATAAATATCCTCACTCCTATTATAATTCTGTAACAGATCCTTGGGAATATATACTTTACCCCCATGCACTGGCTGTGCGCTGCCACCATTTGAACTGGCGTCCACCTCCCTGGCTTTAAGATCCAGTTCTTTCATGCTCAACTCATGAGCCAGAAGCAATTTCTTTTCCTCCAAGGCGCGGGCACTTTTGCTCTCCTCCGCCGCCTTTTCTCTCTCTTTATCCATTTCCAATTGCTTCATTTTTATCTTCATGACTTCCAAGTCATATTCTCTCACTCTTTGATTCTCCTCTAACTCTTCTTGGGTCAAACCCCTACCGGAATGGTCACTGCCAGCCCTTGAGCCTATTCTGCTCACTGGCAGATCTGTGATTTGAAAACCATCCACTGCATACACATCATTTCGCTCTTGTGCCTCCCAATGGGCCTTCAAGATTCTCTGCAACTCCTCTTTCCTGAAGGTACTCTTTACGTGGCATTCAAGCTCTTGGCAGAATCTCCTAAGATCCTTTGCCCTGTAGGAATACAAGTATCCAATGACAAACTCCAATTCTACTTCTGCCCCCTCACTGAGTGCATTTCCTTTCGTAGACATGATGCTTTGAAGAGTTACTAAAAAATAGAATAAAAAAATCTACAACCAGTAGTATGCGGTGGCGTAGTGGTCTGCACTCACTAGTGATGTACACCAATCACTGTGGGTCTAGTACAAATACAAGTTCAAATCCCTAACGCTGACCAACAATGTTAGAACTGGGGGTCTCTAGTTGGCAGAGGTAGGTACCACTGTCCAAATAGGGACCCTTGCTTCTAGTCAGGGTAAGGAGGAAACCCTCTGAGATAACCCCTGCTCGCCCTCTAGGTAGCTTGGCACGAGCAGTCAAGGCTAATCAGAAGGCAATGTGTAAAGTATTTGTACCAACACTCACAGTAACACAGTGAAAACACCACAAACTGACTCAACAACAGTTTAGAAAAATAAAGGTATTTAATCTAAACTACACAAGACCAAAACTACAAAAATCAAACATACACAGTTCAAGAATATGGTTTCAAAAGAGTTCTTAAGGTTGCAGTAAAAGTTCTTTAGATTGCGATAAAATAATCCACAGTTGCGTGAAAAGTTCACAGTTGCGACAAGTTTAGCTCACAGTACCTTTAGTTGCGACAAAGTTCAAAAAGCAGAAGCTGGTGCGGTGGAAAACAAGCGATGCGTTGCTCCTGAGACCCTGGGGAGGCATTTCCGACAGCCCCGCTGCAGCAGCGGGTGTGTTGCGATTAATCCGGTCTGTATGGGGAGGAAGGCCACTTGTATGGATTCCGGTGCGTAGGTTCCGTAGGAAGTTTGTTCTCGCAAAGGCACGATGCAACGATCTTTGGAGTTGTGACGATCTCCGGGGCGATGATGCGCGGACCAGAGGTGATCTTCTCTCTCGCAGCTCCTCGATGCGATGGCTTTGGCGATGACTCTCGCAGCCACGGGAGGCGGCCGGCAAGCAGGCGGTACGGCGATCTCACCCAGCGACGACAGGCTCTGCGATGACACTCGCAGTGATGTTAGACTTCCCGAATCGATCGGGTGCGTCCCGCAAACGAAGGATGCGACGGCTCTGACAGTGGCAACAGGCGCTGCGACGATCTCGACCTTCGTAGCGGCGGGAATTTCCTCGCACTGTCGGGGATGCGCTCCGCAGCGAGCGTTGCGATAACTTTTCTGTAGCAAAGTCTTCCAAGCTTAGTCTCCAGCTTCCCAGCACAGGTACAACTTCCAATGGCACCACACATGGGCCACGCACTCCAGGAAGGACAGAACTCTCTCAGTAGAGCTCAGGGGAAGCTCGGGGTGAAGCCCTTTTGTTCCTGGGACTTCAAAACAGGGAGCCAGCTCTTCTCAGGCTCTTGGAGATTCCTTCAAGCAAGGGGACACAGCACAAAGCAAAGTCCTTCCCCTCTCCTTGGCAGCAAAGCAACAGCAGGGCAATCCAGCAGAGCAACAGCTGGACAATCTTTCTTGTTCAGTTTCAGCTTTCTCCTTGGCAGAGGTTCCTTCTTGATTCCAGGATGATCTAATTTTCAGTTGTCAGGGGTCCTGTACGTATACCCCTAAAAGTCTTTGTTCTCTTTGTGCAAGTGGGCCCTGAGCCCAGTCTGAACCAGTTCTGGGTGTTTCTTGAGCACTTTGTCTTCCTGGCTTCTCCTTTCCTTTCAGAGTGAGGGGCAGGGTTGTCAGCCGCCCAGCAGGAGGTGCAGCCAGCATTGTGGAAGGCAGGCACAGCCCTATTCAGGCCCAGGTGCTATCTCCTCCCACCACTCAAGTTGCAAATGCAGTCATTCAGCCTAGGGCTGACTCAGCCAGCCTCCTGGGGAATTCCCAGCCCCTGTCACTCTCAAACCAGATAGTCAATACACAAACAGGCCAAGGCACACAGGAAGGTCAGACAAGAAAACAGCAACTTTCTAAAAGTGCTGTTCTCAAACACAGGATTCAAAAACAACATTTCCTAAAAGATGTGTTATCAAATTCTGAGTTCAGGGATACTAGACTCTTATGTCCTATCTCGTTCCTATGGGAAGAAATTCTGGTAGCCACTGTAGCCAGCATCCCCCATGTTAACCTATGGAGCAAGATAGCCTTACAATAGTGAAAAACGAAAATGGCTGTAATTCACTACCAGAGCATGTCACCTACACCAGTACATGCTCTACCTTTCACATACACTGCACCCTGCCCAGGGGGGTACCTTGGGCCTTCCATAGGGGTGACCAATGTGCACAAAAAGGTAAGGGTTAGGCCTGGTCAGTGGGGACACTGACCAGGAGGACATGGCAGTTGACAGACTGCACACAGGCACTGCAGTGGCAGGCCTGAGACACCATTTTGGGGCTACTCATGTGGGTGGCACAATCAGTGCTGCAGGCCCACTAGTAGCATTTGTCATCACCAGTCCTGACACACCCAGTGCACTTTACTAGGGACTTCTTGGTGATACAAATATGCCAATCATGTATATCCAATCATAATAACAATTTACACAGGGAGCACTTACACTCTGGCACTGATCAGCAGTGGCAGAGTGTCCAAAGCATCTAAACCATCAAAAACGAAATCCAGCACAGCATCAAAAATACAGGAGGTAGAGGCCCAAAAAGACAGGTGAAACCACGCCAAAGTTGCCATGTCTAACAATTAGCGACTCACCCCCTAATTTAAAAACAGAACAGTGCAAGGGTGCAGTTTCAACAAATAACTGCAAACAACAGGCCAACATGTTTCAGCCACTCGGAAACAAAATCCCTCGGCTTTCTTCAGGGCCTCTGCTCTCAAACTTTGCTACTGCAGGACAAAATGTGTAATAATAAGAAATGTAAAAAAAATTATGTATAAAGGACTGTTTCAGGGAAAATACAGATAAGAAAAAGAGGTTGTAACAAATACAACCTACTTGTACTGCTCCTCCGCATCAAGGAATGCAGATGGCATCTAAACAAAATTAAATTGTATATCATGTTACTACAAGATAGCTCTCTTCTTTACTTGTTCCTATAGGTTAGTACTTCTTCAAAACAAATGTATATGCTCACCCAGCTTCACCAGGGACTGGACCTCACCTCACCTGGACCAAGCTCGGGAAATTGAGGCCCGCTCTGTGAATGTAAAGCAAAGGGAAACTATGGAGTAGAGAAAAAGAGAACTGGACCTTGTAAATTCGTATCATGCTCACTCCGTGAACCCTCCTATCATCAATCCTTCTCAGAGATTGCCAACTCAAAACAGCCACGTTGCATCTCCCAGTTATTCTTCTCAACAACTATCCTCACATCTTCATTTAAAAATAGCAATGCTCCAAAATCAAATCTCCGGATGAACCTTGGTCTAACCACAAGTCTCATCGTGTGTTCCTAGTATTGTAAGTAAAATTTTTGAAAAAAGGTTTACACTCTAAATTGAGTTAAATCTACATTCCATTGATATGAGACCAATGAATGCATGCACTCGATCCCACAAGGACAATTCGAACTCAAAAGGGCTGGCCGCACCAACAATTGCCATCACCAAACCCCCTGATGTCAATAAACCCCCAAGGGACACTCCTAGTACTCCTAGTCTAGAAAGTAGCACTAATACTGACTCGCCCCATGCTGCATGCATCAAGGTAAAACCAATTTCTGTTTAAGCAAAATAACTCTACTCACCTACCTGTCCGTCGTTGCCTCAGACAAATCCTGAGTCTAGGGGGATGCAACGAACGACTCAGGTAAGGCCTTTTTATTGACCTTGTGTGTGGCCGGAAAGCAATCTCAATTAGACACGCCCATTCTAGCACTGCGATCTACCCCACCATAGAGTAACTAATTAAGATATTATGGGTGCTATTATTTAGAAGACAAATACCTTTAGCATGGAGGGGGAATGCGTTTTTGACAAAACGCCCATTTGCTAACAGTTCCGCTCGAAATCTCACGTATAAACTCGCGAGAGAACGCGGAACTACAGATTGACGTCATACTCATGGAGTTTGTAGTTTTAACAGTTCTCCTTTTTACTTTATCGATATCCTCTTGTCAGCAGACTACAAAAGGACTCAGACCCCATACTGCAGTCTTCTAATTATGTAAAAAATGTCAAAAAACGTCAAAAAAATAGTTAGTAATACAACCAAAAGTTCGATTGTATGAGTAGGTTATTTAAGCGTGTGAAATCAAACAGCCTTAAAATGCATGTTTTACACTCTAATATTTGCGTGATTGTTCACGCTAGCCTGAGGAACGACCGGATTTCATCATGCTTATGTTGTTTGAGGTTCTTCTTGTAATAAGATCGATAAAACTTTATTAACCCCCCAGTTTGCAGAACCAGATTCACTAGATTCAAAGATCTGCCTGCCACTGCCTGGTCTTGGAAAAGCCAGTGCTTTTCTGACTCCCAACTGCTCCATTCTATCAAGAGATGAAGCTGCGCCGCCTGAAAATATAATGACAAGTCTCGGAGACCAATCCCCCCAGCTTCCGGCTGAAGCATTGCTATTCGAAGTTTAAGGCGTGGCTTCTTCCCGTTCCAAATAAATTGGGCCAGTTCAGATTGTGTCTGCTTTTTCCAGTCTTTGTGGGGGACGCAGGGGGATAGTGCGAAATAGATATTAAACCTGTGTCAGAACCATCATTTTTATTGCTGCAACGCTACCCAGCCATGACAAAGGGTAGTGCCTCCACTGCCCTAGTTATCTCCGAATTTAGGCTCGTAGCTGAGCGTAATTGATTTCTACCGTATCTTTCAAAGAGGGGGCCAGCTTGATTCCTAAGTAAGGAACCGCCTCAGTCGCCCATTGAATGGGAGACTCCGTAGTACGTAGTTCTCGGGTGCCCTTCTCCAGAGATAAATCAAGCGCTACCGATTTTCCCAGGTTGACCTTGAAACCGGAGATCTGGCCAAATGTATCCAGATCAGCTATACAAGCCGATAAAGCAGTCGCGGGCTGCGATAACGATATCAGGACATCAGCATACAAGATTATCGTATGCACATAGCCCCCAAATTTAATCCCTGTGACCTCTGGGTTGCACCTTAATTTCTGTGCCAGCGGCTCCATATAGAGAGCGAAGAGGAGGGGCGATGATGGGCATCCCTGCCTAGTTCCCCGCTCTATGGCGAACCGCGGGGTGGTGAAGCCATTAACTCGGACTGTCGCTGTTGGGTATTTGTAACAATTCAATACATGAGTTCAAAACTTCGGTCCCAAACCAGCTATCCCCAGGACCTTTGCCAGATAGGGCCAATGGACCCTATCAAACGCCTTCTCGGCGTCGATAGCCAGCATCATATATTCCCCCGATGTCCGAATTGCTTTTTCGATGAGATGCAGGGCCCTCTTTGTGTTATCTGAGGTCTAGCGGTCGGGGATAAAGCCAGCCTGATCCGGATCAATCAAGCCTCAAATATGTGTCTTGAGTCGTGCCGCTAATATCCCTGTGTATAGTTTCAGATCAATGTTAAGAAGGGAGATGGGACGGTATGCCTCACAAAGTGTTCTATCTTTTCCTGGTTTCGGTATAACCGCTATTGAGGCCTCCAGGAGGTCACTCGGGATCTCGCCCATCTCCGCGAAGGAATTAAAAAGAGGCACCAATAGGGGAACTAGCTGTGCACAAAATGTCTTATAAAAAGTAGCTGGAAACCCATCAGGCCCAGGCTCTTTTGCCACTTTCAGGGGGGAGATGGCCGCTATAATCTCTTCCGGCCTGATGGCACTGTCCAGAAACTCCGCTTGCTCCCCAGCGGTGGAAGGGAGACAGAATCTAAAAAATCCTCCTCACCCATTTCCTCTGTAGACCCCCCAGCGTAAAGGGTGACATAAAAATCCCTAAATGCTTTGGCTATGTCTCGATCCTCAGTAAGAAGCCTTTCATCCCGCCCAACTATCTCATGCACCATCTGCCGCTGCCTCGTCTCCCTCAACTTATGGGACAGCAATCTCTCGCATCTATCCCCACCCGTATAGAGGCATGGCGCAACCGAAGGGCTGCAAACTCTGCCCTATCCTGGTGCAATGCTGCTAACTGCTGCCGAACTGCCTTCAACTGCCGCCAGATCCTGGCAGCCCCCGTCCTCTGGTGCATTTGCTCCAACTGCCTGATTTGCTGTGTGAGGTCATCCCGCCTGCGCTGTCTCTCTACATTGTCTGCGTCCGAAATAGCTTTAAACTCACCTCTGAGGACCACCTTCAAGGAAGCCCACTGAGTTGCCAGTGTGGTGTCTGTGTTGCTATTATGTGAGAGAACAGTCTATGAAAGCGCGCTGTATCCTAGAAATCACCTCCTTCTGATGCAGTAGCGACTCTCTAAGACGCCACGTCCGCTGTGCGCGCTTAGCTGGGGGCAGAGCAAGGCTGACACTTACAGGGGCATGGTCCGACAAGGAGGCAACTCCAATCTCGACCTTCGTGACTAAGGCATGTGTGGGCCCTGTAGCGAGCAGGTAATCCAATCTAGCATACGTTTTATGCGTATGTCAGAAATATGAGTACTCCCGCTCCCCCGGGTGAAAACTGCGCCAGAGGTCCCTAAAGCCTAATTCCTGCAACCTGGTTGAACCGTCCTCTGACAACGTCCCTGCTTGTGTGGTACGCTGGCAGGACCTGTCTAGGACATTATCAAATACCAGGTTAAGGCCCCCCCCAACAGAATGTGGTGATCCGAAGTAGAAGTGGCCCCTGTAAGCACCCTATGAAAAAATCTTTCCTGTCCCTCATTTGGAGCATAACCGAGCCAATAGAGAAAAGGGTAGAGCCTAAGGAAAATTGGTAGAGGAGTAAGCGCCCCTTAATCTCCGCGAGTTTATCCAAAACTTGCCCCTTGAACCTCTGCGTCACAAGGATGGCTACCCCTGGGGGGGCGTGGCCAGCAGCATGGCCGGCTAGACGTGCCTTGCTGGAGCTCCTGTCGAGCTGCAACTAAATCCGACAAAAAAAACTTTCCCCACGAAGCGCACACGGCACCTAGTGGACAACGAAACATCCTAGAAGCCGGGAGGAGTGCTGCGGCGACGATACCGAGTCGGGCTCTGTAGAAACCAGGGATTTTAAGTCCGACCCGGTGGATCCTTAAGCAGCCAAGATGGCGGCTGCGCCGCCCGACGGACCCCGGCGAGCCTAGGAGCCAGTCAATATCCCTGCAGAGTCGGAGCAAGCCAGCGGAGGCACCGCGACACTACTACGGGCCAGGAGGTACTGAAATTACATTCCTAGGCGCTTGGATGGGAGACTGAGTAGCCTCCGACGGCCAGCCACCTTTACCAATATGGCGGCCGGCGGTTCCGGTGATCGGCGTTGAGGAGCTGCGGTGTTCCGATGCTCTGAGGCTCTCCCCCCCCATGCTGCAGTGAGGCCGGGAGACGCCGAGAGTGAAATCCGGAGGAGCTGCGGTGCGGCCAAGTGAGGAGGCGGTGAGTGACCGTGACCGCGAACGGCGGGAACCTGGGCGCACGCAGGGATAGAGGAAAACTTCAACTGAATGGCGGCGGTCCGGGGCAATATGGAGGGGTGCACAAGAACAGCGAAGGTGGTCGGATGGTGAGGGAATTGCATGGGCTCATCTGTGACACGCGACCTCGCCGCAGGCCCCCCCCTCCTCGACAGAGCGCTGCAGGCGCATAGCGCAGAGGACCCGGAACCCTATACAAGGGGAAGCGGCACTAACCTGGGGCAAGGCCTACTCGGACACTCTGGGCGCGCGGTAGCATAAACACCGCGGCCCCCACTGTGAATATCGCCAACCCCGCCAACCCCCCACCCCTGCCCGCTATCTCCAGTGGACAGAGTCGGGATCAGCAGATAGCGAGGAGCTACTGGACGGGGGCACCATGGACAGGTGGGGCTGGGGGACACTAAACAACCGAATCTGAAGCCCACGGAGCGGCAGGACAGATACCCACCACTCCCCGATCAGACCGGCCTGCTACTCCACCGCCTCGGGGATCGGTGACCTGCGGTCTGCGTTGGGAGCCCCTAACCGAGGAACAAGCAGCCATGGGAAAACGAGACATGATCCCTAAACCCACGAAGCAGGGCCCAATGGACAACTTTGCGGCGCCAAGGCATGTGGCGGAGCAGCAGTCTATGCTGCCTGGAACGCGGACTGACACGGAAATGTTGATGGAGGCCATCCAGGCCTCCCGGACTGACATACAGGCATCTCGGGCGGCCCTAGAGGTGAAAATTGGAGAGGTGGGTGTCGAGGTGACGCTGCTGAGGCAAGATCTTCGGAATCTGACGGATAGGGTGGCGGCGACGGAAACTGGGATAACCGAAGCATCGATCTCTGCGCTGAAGAAAGATATGGCGGAGCTGCAGGCCGCACACCGTCAGCTGATGTGGAAGGTGGACGATGCGGAAAACAGATCGAGACGCAACAACCTTCGCTTTGTGGGATTTAGAGAGGGAATTGAGGGGAAAAGCATGTCATCCTTCCTCCACTCCTGGTTGAAAACTACATTCCCGTCAGCGCAGTTTTCCCCGTGCTTCATCATTGAGAGGACCCACAGGGCCCTTCTGGCCAAACCACCGGAGGGGGCAAGACCGAGACCAGTCATAGCACGCTTCCTGAACTATGCTGACAGAGATCTCATTTTGAGGGAAGCCAGGAAGCTGGGAGAGATCCGTTTGGAGAATGCCACCATAATGATTTTCCCGGACTACAGCCAGGAAGTCGCAATACAACGCCGCTCATTCGACTCAGTAAAGGCAAAGCTGAGATCCTTGAACATAACTTACATGCTCCTCTTCCCCGCCAAACTTAAGGTACTTTACAAGGACAAGGCCATCTTCTTCGCACACCTGGAGGATGCATGGCAATGGCTTGAGGAACGCCCAATCCTAAATAGTAGAGAGGCTGCAGGCCGGGAGGCGCTGGACAGATCTCTGCGGGAACGACCACGCTGGGAGTTGCCAAAACCACAGAGACGGAAGGCAAGAAGGAGTAGGACCCAGGCCCCGGTGACGCCCTACCGAACCCGTGGTACAGACGACAGGAGAGGAGGCAGATCAGCATCACCGGGAATTGATTCTGTGGCGGGTTCTAGGTTCAGTAGCCTGTGGAACGGAATCCGTTCGGAAGGAGACGAGGGTGAAGACTCGGAGGGCCACACATCTGGAGGAGGCGAGGAGGACACAGTGGGCGATTCAGTACACCCGCTGGTGAAAGAAATCCAGCATTTGGAACAAGACTCCTCGGGCAGGTGCCCGTCACGGACACTCAGGACTCGCACTCATGAACAAATGGTGTTCGGGGTACAGAGAGGTCGCAGCTCGATGTCAGGGAGCACGCAAGTTGACACGCCCTTCATTGTTTATTGAGTTTCTTATACTGTTTTTTGGTTTGTGATGGGAGGGATGTGTGGGAGGGCGACAGGCCTTCTCCCGTGGATAGTTTGGTCCCATGTTGGGATACGACTGGAAGGGGGGGGAGATGGGGTGAGGGGTGGGAGGGGGGGACAGTTTTTGATGTCTCTCGAGTTGGGGCCATTGAGGGACAGGGGGGGAGGGGAGGGTCAGTTTGCGGACAGCAGCAGCACACCTTGGGGCACCAAACCACTCTTCTAACACCGGGACAAAGCAATACAGGAAGTAGCCTTACACAATGGCAAGTACACTAACTACAGCACATGTGGGTGATCAAGGGGTCACCATCTTGACTTGGAATGTTAATGGACTAGGGTCAAAGATCAAGAGGGGTCTGGTAAATGCTTATATTAAAAGAGTGGCGCCGGATATCGTCCTGCTACAGGAGACCCACCTCAGGGGCACCAAATGTGCTTTCATAGCGAGGGGACGATACATGGCTCTGGCGCATGCAGGGTACACCTCAGACTCTAGGGGGGTGGCGATTCTCATAAAAAAAACAGCCCCATTCAGTGTCACATGCTCGTGGCTAGACCCACAAGGTACCTATGTGGGGGTGCAGGGGACATGGAAAAGACGTAGATACACCATCATCTCGGTATATGCACCGCCGAAACTCCAGGCGCGTACCCTCAAATCAATCACCTCCATTCTCATTGATACGGCGGACACCATACAGATAGTGGGTGGTGACTTTAATGATGTCATGTGTGAAGCACAGGACCGTACAGGGACTACACGCAAAGGGGGGACATGTACAGCACTAGCACGACAAATGAATGTTATAGGACTAACTGATGTTTGGAGGTGGCTCCACCCTGCGCAGGCGGCTTACTCGTACTATTCCGGGGCACACAAGGTCTTCTCGAGAATAGACTATATATTCACATCTAGGCAGAACCTAACCTCGAGTGACATGGCAGAATGCAAAGCGAGGGGAATTTCGGATCACTCTCCGCTATACACACTGTTGGGACAGGGGAGTAGTGGGAGGGGGGCTGAATGGCGCCTAGCGGCATGGGACCTTCACACACCAGAAATACTCCGTGGCATCAGAGCTGACATCAGGGTATTCATTGCCGAAAATGAGGGAACGGTCGACTCAGGGGTCACCTTCTGGGAAGCAATGAAGCCGACACTGAGAGATCGAATACGGAGCAGACGGGGGGAGGCAAGACGGGCACAACAAGCCGAGGTGTCTACCCTGGAAATGTCTATTTTGGCCCTCGAAGCAGAATACCAACAGGGGAAGAATCAGGGATACTCAGACGATTACTTTATACACAAAGACACTACAGGGAGATAGTCTCCGAGGAGGCACAAACTCAGTCATTGGCAACCCTACACAGGTTATACAATGTGGGGGACAAGTCCGGCAAACTTCTTGCATGGCTTGGCAGGAAAGAGAGGGCGGCGAGGTGGGTGGAACAGGTCACAGCGGCGGACGGTAGGCAGATGCACACAGATGAGGCCATAGCGGAAGTATTTGCGGCCTACTTCGAACGTTTCTATGAGGCGAGAGACCTGGGTACGGGGGACGAGGCTCAAAGGTATATAGGTAATGTAGACTTGCCAGTACTGTCATCCGAGGCCAGCGCGGCATTAGAGGCTGAGGTGACTGTGGACGACATAGCCAAAGCCATAGCCTCACTGAAGCCGGGGAAAACGCCTGGGCCGAATGGCTTCCCGGCGGAATTCTTCAAGAGAACGGCGGATCTGTTGACACGCCATTTAAAAACCCTCTTCGGGGAGGCATTTCAGGAGGGGTGCTTACCGCCAGACCTCGCGCTGGCTACCATAGTCCCGATCTATAAAGAGGGTAAGCCGAGGGGGGAGTGTGCCTCATATCGCCCCATATCTCTCCTTAACACAGAGGTAAAAATCTTGGCCACCATTCTAGCTACACGCCTGCGGTCAGTCATACCAGACCTCATACATATGGATCAGTCGGGGTTCTTGCCGGAGAGGGCGACTAAGCTGAACCTCCGTCATACGCATAACTGGTTGCAGGAAGTTAAAGGGAGGAATGAGCCCCATTGGTTCCTCTCCCTCGACGCGGAGAAGGCATTTGACGCGGTACACTGGCCGTTTCTAATGGCGGCGCTACAAAGTTTTGGCTTCGGCCCAAACTTTCAAAAATGGGTCCGACTCCTGTACACAGCCCCTAGGACGAGGGTTCGGGTCAATGGGAGGCTGTCTCGCGAATTTCAGATCGACAGAGGCCCACGTCAGGGGTGTCCACTATCCCCCCTTCTGTTCACACTCACTATTGAAATTCTGGCGGTAAAGATTAGACAAAATCCGGTGATCCGGGGTTTTTCATGGGGAGACTCCAACTCCACACAGGAAAAAATATCCCTGTACGCAGACGATGTGCTATTATTCATCACTGAGCCTGAAACGACAATTCCGGAGTTATTTAGGGAATTGGACGTCTTTGGTGCTAGGGCAGGCCATACTATAAACTGGCACAAATCGGTCCTCTATGACCCACAGGGTTTGGAGCGGGGGGATTGCCTCCCGGAGCAACTAGTACACACCCCGGAGGGGTTCCAATACTTGGGTGTCTACATCACGCTGGATAGGGACCTCTCCTTTCGTAAAAATATAAAACGGATCATGGATAGTGCTACGATAGAGATGGCGAGGTGGCGACAATTACCGCTCACCTTACTGGGCCGAGCGACGATCTACAAAATGATTACTCTGCCGAAATTCCTGTATGCGCTCCAAAACGAGTACTATCAGCTACCGGCCAATACCATAACTAAGATCCATGCAGACCTTCGGGCGTTCCTGTGGTTAGGGAAACAACTGCGGGTGGCCCTTGCGACTCTACAGCGCCATCAGTACAACGGAGGGATTTCACTCCCCAACCTTGAGGCATACTACTGGGCGGAACACCTCGCCCCAATCAATGATTGGATACACACTCCAGCGGACCACCCGACATATGCGCTGGAAAGATTTAAAATGTCAAACAAAAACCTTTTGTACTATTTATACGGGGGGGTGGTGCGAGCTTCGCTCCTGCCGGCTACGGTGATCACCCTGAACGCCTGGAACAGGGCTACTAGACGCATGGGTTGGGATAAGAGGCCTACCCGGCAGACACCGTTGTGGCATTGCCAATGGCTGAGAGAACTCTGTAAGTTACGCGGCTTCCAGAGATGGGATGATATAGGAATCTCCACAATTGGAGATGTGATAGCAAGGGGGGAGCTGAAACCTTTCCAGGTGCTTAGAAACGAGTTTGGGCTGCACAGCACTCAGTTCTACAAATATACACAATTGAAACACGCTTGGAGGGCACAGAATATCTCACTCACGGATATTCCGGAATATGCACCCCTGGAGGGTAGGCTGCTTCAGGAGAGGGTCGCGGAAAAGGTAGTATCCCTCACATACAAAACCCTGACAAACCACACGTTAGGCGACTTGGCTGGGCTAAGTAGGGTATGGGAGGATGACGTGGGAGGAATGGAAGACCAGGACTGGAGCTTATCCTAATGCATCCCCGTGAGGTGGCAATAAAATCAAGGCTCCGCCTCATTCAACTGAATGTGCTCCACAGAACCTATTTTGACAGGATGCGCCTCCTTAAAATGGGGAGAATCACAGATCCGACATGCCTTAGGTGCCAACACCAACGAGTGGATTTCTTTCACACGATATGGGCATGCGACACTATCCAAACGTACTGGGGGCACATATTCACAGAACTAGATGAGGTCCTGGGAGTGTCCTTGCCATGCGACCCTAAATTGGCGCTACTGGCCATGACAACAGAGGTGGACTTGCCCCGCCCACTGATTATTTTCTTGGTACTTGCATTGGTGGTGGCAAAAAGGGACATTGCAAAATACTGGGGTGCGGCAGAAAGGACAGACATTGAGGAGTGGAGAAGGGGCCTGGACCTCTATATGGCCGCGGAAAGAGTAACCTATAGAGCCAGGGGATGCCCCAAAAAGTTTCGGAGAGTGTGGGCAAAATGGAGGCAATATCATGGACTGGAGGGGGGCCACTGAGGGAGACGGCTGAAGGGCGGGAGGGTCCGAGACACCAATGATTTGTCTAAAGTTCCAACGTGGGCAAGGTGAAGGTTGACTAATCAATCTATTGTAGGGAAGATAATGGAAATCCTGGATATGATGGATTGCGAAGGGTCATGGGGAGTGGGGGGGGGGGAGGGGCATGTAAGCTGCACTGTGAGGCACAGTTATTATGTTCATGTTCTTTATATACCTGACGGACAATGACAAATGGAACCAAAAAGTTGCGCAAACAGTGGACAGAGGTGGAATGTTGACGCCCTGCCCGCTGCTGATTATATTGCTGTTTATTTCTTTCTGATGCAACAATAAAAATATAAAAAAAAAAAAGGATGGCTATCCCTGCAGTTTTAGTGGGACTAGAGGAGAAAAACTGAAGAGGAAACCTTTTAGACCGCAGGCGATGACAGTCCTGTTGTAAGAAATGTGTCTCCTGTAGGAGGCAAATGTCAGCGTGAGTCTGCTCCAGGGACAGTAGCACCGCCCTACGCTTGACTGAAATTTTTAATCCTCTTACATTAAGAGTGAGTATTTTCAATTCTGTCACTGGCATCTAATCGCTATGTGTTGAGGAGCTAGTGAGGCTTACGCGCCGCTGCGAGGCCGCTCCCCCCCACAAAACAAGCACTCTTTGCTGCAGGCCTGGGCAATCAACAGCCTGCCTACGTTCCTGATGGACTAAAGACCCATGGACCCCCTCCCTCTCACCCCATCCCACCAGCCACCCCGAAAAAGGAAAACATTGTGTGGTAATACAACAATATGGGTAATTCGGACAATCTCACCTCGCCCCCTCCCGCCGCCGGCCATTGCCAGAAAAAGAATTTAAACATTAAAGGCTGTGTAAACTGTAGTTCAGCCACAATTAGTTCCAGCCAACTCCATTGCCGCTGTTTCTACCGCAGCTCTCTGGCCCTCCTGAATCACTGCCGCCGGAGGCCGCCTCACACGTCGCCTCCTCCTCTGCTGATGCCATTGCGGCTTGGAGTTATCCCCGGCAATCGCCCGGGTAGGAGCCTCCTTGTCTTCTGCCGGTTCCTCGATGCCTAGAAGCCTACAGGCCTCTGTCAGGGAACTCAGTTGGTAAACCTTATTGTCCCATCTGAACACCAGCCGGAACGGGTGACCCCAGCTATATGGGACATTGCGTTGCTGCAGCAGTGTTGTAACTGGCTTGAAGGTCCTGCGCTTCTGCAGAGTGAGGGCAGATAAGTCTTGGAATAGGATCGGTGAGTGGTCTCCAAAAGCAAGGGTGTTCAACTGACATGCATTTTGAAGGATCTCCTCCTTGGTACGAAAGTCTTCGACAGAGACTAATATATCGGGAGGTGGGGCGGAAGCAGAGCGCGGAGGCCCCACCCGGTGTGCCCTGTCGATACGCAATTCTGCATCTGCGGGGCGGCCCAATATGTGGTTGAACAGTTTCTGAGCAAAAGAAAAGAGATCCTTATTGTCCTCAGCCACTTTCACGCCCCTTATTTTGATGTTATGGTGTCGAGAACGGTTTTCTAAATCCTCTACGTGTGACTGGAGATCCACCTGTTGATCATGAATACAAATGATTTCTTGCTGTAGCGCCTGCATTTCAGCATCCCGGCCCTCGCCCTTGCACTCCAGGTCTGCCACACGTTTACCTATAGTGTCCGTGTCCCGCCGGACCTCCTCGATCTCCTCCTTGAGTTCTCGCTTCAAAGTATGGATGTCGTCCCCCTCAGGGTGTTGAATAGGGATACAAGAAAGGACTTAGTGATAGGCTCTGAGCCGTCCGACTGGCCCGGAGCGGGCGGACCGGCTGCCATTGCCATAGATTCAGACAGCTTGTCCGTCGGTGCCTTAGAAAACAGGTCTTTGATGGTCTTGTCCTTCCGGCCCCTGGTTGAGGACATAGTCTGCGGGAGCCCACGTCCGGGCCCAGGGCAGCACAAGGGCTCCCCCCCCAACGCCAAAGAGGCAGTAGTTCCCGTGCAGAGCCCATCAACCTGTCTCCGGCTGAAGAGACACGCCACCCAAGGGGTAACGCTGTTGAGCGGGACAGCCTTGCCGGCTCTCAATATACTGGTCAGCAAGTGGTCTACGGAGCTCCCTGATGAGTCCAAGAGAGCGCCCGCCACCCCACGCTCTTTGCCCGTCTGCCCTGGCACGGTGTCCGCTCGAAAGTTCTCACCTGATATGGTCGCCCCCAACCAGGCTGACCCAAGCTCTCTCACCTCCAGCCGTTCTCCACCAAGACCCCTCCGCGACCAGAGGGCAGCCTCGAGTGTGCGCCGTCTATCCCAGGACCCGACTTCCAGCCGTGGGATGGGACTCTTCACACTCACTCGCACTCCCCGGGACCAGAGGCCTGAGCGCACCGCCTATATTGCGCTCCTAGAACCACCAGCCCAGGGCCATCGATTGCTCTTGGCTCCTCAAGTGCCAGGCCCACCAGAGCAACCAACTTCAAGCCCCCACTGACCAGGCTCTCTTCTGACGGAGTCCATACACCTCATAGGCCCAGTCTCAGTTCCGGTCTCCCAGCAGGTATGGGGGCCCCTCACACTCTGTTCAGGGGGCAAGCGAGCATAGGGCGAACCCCTTCTTGCTCCCGATAAGCTCAAGCAGCCCCCACAGGCCGCTATCTCAGGCACTAGGCGGGACTGGCACCGCCCTCCTTCGCGGCCGGTTGGAACCGGCACTGCGCTCCGTGTGCCTCAAGCCGCCTCCTCCACAGTCCGCCCGCCGGGCCAATGTGCCGCGCCTCACCTCGCTCCGATCTCAGAAGCCTCAGTCGGTAGCCGCCACCTTTCGCACTACCGCAGGAACCACCAGGCCCCGCTCCTCTCCTCTTGGCAGCCAACAGTGGGGGTCCGAAAAGATGGCAGTCGGCCGATGGCCGCTCCTGTCTCCTCCGCTGCTAGGCCTCTAGCGGGAAATCGTGTTGGCCGGGTCTCACCGCCTTCGGTGGGTCCACAGCAGCTTCCGGGCGATTCCACCCCTGAAGCCTCGCGCAACACTCGCGTGGGCCAGACTCACCTCTGCCGCACCGCACCTCACGCAGAGCTCCTCCGGGGTGGATGCGACTAGTCTCGTCAGGCTTCAGGCCCGACTCCGGGCTCTCCGTGATGCCAATCCGGCAAGTAGGCCGTGTCTTCCACCGCAGCCGGGCAGCCCGCAACACTCTTCTCCGGCCCTCACCAATGCCAGGGGCCACAGGGGGCACCAGACGGACCGCTGAAAAGGCTAACAGAGGACTCCAGAATGCAATAGCCCGTGCTAAGAAAGGCTGGCGGCGGGAGCTCGGGAAGACACGTTCGCTCACGCCGCCATCTTGGCCACGCCCTCATTACCCTATTTTAATCACCACTTCTTGTGTTTTGCACTGCACTCAATTCCCTTGTGATCTGATACTGATAAACATTTTCTCTGCCTAAAGGGTTAGTGGGGTTACTGCGCCTCCCGGCCTGGTCACCCACACGCTCCTGGGCCTCCCGCCACCCAGACACCGAGGGCCGCCGAGCCCCCTGCCTCTCGTCACCCCAGCCACCAAGGGCCGCCGAGCCCCCTGCCTCTCGCCACCCCAGCCACCGAGGGCCGCCGAGCCCCCTGCCTCCCGCCACCCCAGCCACCAAGGGCCGCCGAGCCCCCTGCCTCCCGCCACCCCAGCCACCCGAGGACCGCGCCAGATTTTCCCGCCGCCCCAGCCCGAGGCCCCGCCCCCGCCAGCTGATTGGCTCCCGCCCCCCCGCAGACCCTCCCTCCTGGCTCCCTCTTAAGAGGAGCCCGACCAGAGCCAGGGAGTGACCACTGTGCCTCCCGGCCTGGTCACCCACACGCTCCTGGGCCTCCCGCCACCCCAGACACCGAGGGCCGCCGAGCCCCCTGCCTCTCGTCACCCCAGCCACCAAGGGCCGCCGAGCCCCCTGCCTCTCGCCACCCCAGCCACCGAGGGCCGCCGAGCCCCCTGCCTCCCGCCACCTCAGCCACCAAGGGCCGCCGAGCCCCCTGCCTCCCGCCACCCCAGCCACCCGAGGACCGCGCCAGATTTTCCTGCCGCCCCAGCCCGAGGCCCCGCCCCCCGCCAGCCGATTGGCTCCCGCCCCCCCCGCAGACCCTCCCTCCCGGCTCCCTCTTAAGGGGAGCCCGACCAGAGCCAGGGAGTGACCACTGCGCCTCCCGGCCTGGTCACCCACACGCTCCTGGGCCTCCCGCCACCCCAGACACCGAGAGCCGCCGAGCCCCCTGCCTCTCATCACCCCAGCCACCAAGGGCCGCCGAGCCCCCTGCCTCTCGCCACACCAGCCACCGAGCGCCAGGACCCCTGGCCCCCGCAGACCCCAGCCCACCCGCCGGACGTACGACGCCGCCACCCTCAACGCACTCAACGCCGGCCGAGTCCCGGGATGCTACCGAGCCACCCCGAGACGCACCCACGGACCCTTCTGCTGCAACTCCTGCAAGTTCACCTGCATCCGGACCTGCTCTACAACTAAACCAACCAAGACGAGCAACAGCAGCAGCCACCTGAAATGCATCCTGCTCAACACCCACTCCATTCACAGGCACGCCATCGAGGTCTGGAACCTGCTCGACACCACAGCCCCAGACGTCGCCTTCTTCACGGAAACCTGGATGAACGCCTCCTCAGTGCCTGACATCGCCATCGCCATCCCAGACGGCTACAAGATCATCCGAAGGGACCGCATCAACCACACCGGAGGAGGCATCGCCATCGTCCACAGGAACACCATCCGCATCACGACCAACACCGATGACACCCTCGCAACCGCCGAGCACCTGCACTTCCAAGTCCACATCAACCCCAAGACCACCCTCAGAGGCACCCTCATCTACAGACCCCCTGGACAACGCACACAATTCAGCGAAGACATCGCCGACTTCATCAGCCCACACGCCCTCTGCTCCGCTGACTACATCCTCCTAGGGGACCTCAACTTCCACCTGGAGAACAACAACGACCGCAACACCACCACCCTGCTGGACAACCTCGCCAACTTGGGACTCAAGCAACTGGTGACCACCCCCACCCACTACGCCGGACACACACTCGACCCCGTCTTCTCATCCAGCAAGGACATCGCCTTCAGCCACGCCACCGGACTCCACTGGACGGACCACAGCTGCGTCCACTTCAGCTTCGCAAGGACCACGATCCACCACCACCAGCAACAGGCTGCAGGCAGGAACTGGAACAAGATCACAGCCGACCAGCTCGCGTCCTCCCTGAGCATGAACCCTCCCACCAGCACAACGAACCCTAGCCAGGCGGCCACCAACCTCACGAAGTGGATCAGCGACTGCGCAGACGAGCTCGCCCCCCTGAGGACCCCGCCCAGCAGACCCGGCAGCAAGAAAGCCCCATGGTTCACCGACGAAATCAAGAGCTCCAAGAAGAACTGCCGAGCCCTCGAGAGAACCTGGCGCAGAGACCCAACACCGGACATCATGACTGCCCTCAAGCTCGCCACCCGAAAACACCACCAACTCATCCACGCCACCAAGAAAACTGCATTCAAGGAACGACTGGACAACAACGCACACAACAGCAAAGAACTCTTCAACATCGTCAAAGAGCTCTCCAACCCCAACGCCGGAAACAACGACATCACCCCTTCGCAAGACCTCTGCAACTCCCTCGCCTCCTACTTCCACAACAAGATCGCGGACATACACAACAGCTTCAGCACTCAACCGACGAACACCACGACCGAACCACCGCCCCCCACCACCACCCTCCGCGCCTGGACTCCGATCAGCACCGAAGACACCGTCCGCACGATGAACTCCATCCACTCCGGATCTCCGACCGACCCCTGCCCTCACCACGTCTTCAACAAGGCTGACGCTGTCATCGCACCCCACCTGCGGGACATCATCAACACCTCCTTCGACACCGCTACCTTCCCGGAGAGCTGGAAGCACGCCGAACTCAGCGCTCTACTCAAGAAGCCATCGGCTGACCCCACCGACCTCAAAAACTACCGCCCCATCTCGCTGCTCCCGTTTCCTGCTAAAGTCATCGAGAAGACCGTCAACAAGCAGCTGGCCGCCTTCCTCGAGACAAACGGATCCCTCGACCCCTTGCAGTCTGGCTTCCGGGCCAACCACAGCACCGAGACCGCCCTGATCGCAGTCACCGATGACATCCGAGCGCTGCTCGACAACGGAGAAACAGCAGCCCTCATCCTCCTCGACCTCTCCGCGGCCTTCGACACTGTCTGCCATCGTACCCTAGCACAACGCCTCAGCAACGTCGGAGTCCAGGAGAAGGCACTGGAGTGGATCATCTCCTTCCTCGCCGGAAGGACACAGAGAGTCCGCCTCCCTCCGTTCAGATCTGAAGCCACCGAAGTCATCTGCGGCGTCCCTCAAGGCTCCTCGCTCAGTCCAACCCTCTTCAACATCTACATGAGTCCCCTCGCAGACATCGCACGCCAGCACCACCTCAACATCATCTCCTACGCCGACGACACCCAGCTGATCCTCTCCCTTACCAATGACCCCGCCACCGCCAGAGCCAACCTTCACGAAGGGTTGAAAGAGGTAGCCGAATGGATGAAGAACAGCCGCCTGAAACTGAACTCAGATAAGACGGAAGTCCTCATCCTGGGATCCTCACCCACCGCTTGGGATGACTCCTGGTGGCCCCCCGCCCTAGGCAGCGCACCCAAACCAACAGACCACGCACGCAACCTGGGCTTCATCCTGGACTCCTCCCTCTCCATGACCAGACAAGTCAACGCCGTCTCCTCGTCGTGCTTCAACATCCTGCGCATGCTACGTAAGATCTTCCGGTGGATCCCCACTGAGACCAGGAAGACGGTCACCCAGGCCCTCGTCACCAGCCGTCTGGACTACGGCAACACCCTCTACGCCGGAACCACCGCCAAACTCCAGATGAGACTCCAGCGGATCCAGAACGCCTCAGCACGACTCATCCTGGACATCCCCCGTCGCAGCCACATCTCCGGACACCTGAGAGATCTGCATCGGCTCCCGGTCAACAAGAGAATCACCTTCCGTCTCCTCACCCACGCACACAAAGCCCTACACAGCCAAGGCCCAGGATACCTCAACAGCCGCCTCAACTTCTACGCTCCCAAACGCCAGCTTCGATCAACCAGCCACGCCCTCGCCGTCGTCCCCCGCATCCGTAGAGCCACCACAGGGGGACGGTCCTTCTCCTACCTCGCCGCCAAGACATGGAACTCCCTCCCCACCCACTTTCGCCTGACCCAGGACCACCTCGCCTTCAGGAAGCAACTCAAGACCTGGTTGTTCGAGCAGTAGCAGACCCCCCCCCCCCAGCGCCATGAGACCCTCTGGGTAAGTAGTGCGCTATATAAATGCAATGATTGATTGATTGGGTTTGATCCAATCCAGGCGATTAACGTTGGAATGGTAGTAAGACTCGATGATTAGGAGACATACCATCCCGACAGATGGATGACCAGATGAGAAGATTGATCACTGCGATACATTGATGGGAATCCAATTATTTGCTTTTTGGATCTCACTAGAAATCACTTGACTTTTGCTCTCTTTTTCTTGTTTTTCCTGTTTTCTGGGCTTTTGTGTGACTTGGGTTCCGACTCCCTCTTTGAGGAGTTAAAGCCAGCTGGCCATAGTGTTGGCTTTTAGACCCCCGGCTCTTTGTTGTTTAGTGTATTGTCAACACTCCAAACCAGGAAGTGTTGGCAGCCATCTTGTGCCTCGGTAGAACTGAGGTACAAGATAACAGAAAAACAAACGTGAAAAACAAGAAAAGGGGGCAGAGTAGAAACACCCTGACCCCTAAGGCCTGCTTAGGGGGTCTCACACGGATTTTTAAAAATCACGGGATGCGCGGAGGATACGCGGATACGGCAGTAAATAAAAAAAAGAATGAAGCGCAGGCTCCCGCGCTTCGTTATTAATTAGCTCCGGGGTGGGTCATGTCCCGGGGCAATGTTTATATTATAATTGGGGGCCCAAAGGGGCTCCCCAGCCCAGGGGACCGCCACCCCCAGGGCTTTTCAAAAGTATTTGTGGGGTCGCTCATGGCCCCCTGCAGCCCCGGGGACCGCCACACCCGGGGCTTCTATAATAAATGGGTGGGGGGCTCAAAGGCCCCCCCAAGCCCCGGGGACAGCCACCCCCGGGGCTTTTATAAAATATTGGTGGGGGCACATGGCCCCCCCGCAGCCCCAGGGACCGTCACCCCTCAGGGCTTGTTTAAAAAAAAAAAAATAACTACCTGTGTGGGGGGATCGAACCCCCCACACGGCCCAGGGACCACCACCTCCCCTAATTTTTTTAATTGGGGGGTCCATGATGGACCCCCAAGCCACGGGGACCACCACCACCTGGGGCTTTGTAAACATTGGGAGTGGATCTGTGCACCCCCCCCCGGAGCCCTGTGATGGCCCTGGGGACCGCCACCCCTCAGGGCCAGCTCCTGCAGTGTCCCGGGGTGCCCACCCCTGGGACACTGCTGTTTGCTATGGCAGGGCGGGAGGGGACGGGGCCTGAGGTGACATGTGCAAACACGGCCTGTGGATCGTTTTCAGTTGGGGAAATAATTCCCCTTCAATCCTGAGGGCCCCTGGGGGCCAACTAGCCCACCAGGTGCTTCCAGTAAGCGCCACTGCGCTGTGTTGCAGAAAGGTGGTCCAGGCTATGCCCTTTTTACACCTCTCTGCAACGCAGCTCTGTGGAGCTTACTGGATGTACCTAGTGGGCTAGTTGGACCCTACGGACCCTCAGGAATCAAGGGGACCTAATCTCCCAATTTAAAACGGCCACAGGGCGTGTTTACACAGTGGTGAAGGGAGGGGACCGAGCCTGAGGTGACGTGTGCCAACTCGCCTTGTGGCGCGTTTTAAGTTGGGGAAATAATTCTCCTTCAATCCTGAGGGCCCCTGGGAGCCAACTAACCCACCAGGTGCTTCCAGTAAGCGCCACTGCGCTGTGTTGCAGAGAGGTGGTCCAGGCCGTGCCCTTTTTTACAACTCTCTGCAACGCAGCTCTGTGGTGCTTAATGGAGGTACCTAGTGGGCTAGTTGGACCCTACGGACCCTCAGGATTAAAGGGTACTTAATCTCCCAACTTAAATCGGCCACAGCACGTTTACACAGTGGTGAAGGGATGGGGCCTGAGGTAACGTGTGCAAACACGCCCTGTGGTGCGATTTAAGTTGGGGAAATAAGTCCCCTTTAATCCTGAGAGTTCCTAGGTCCAACTTGCCCACCATGTACCTCCAGTAAGCACAACAGAGCTGCGTTGCAGAGAGGTGGTCCGAGGCCATGCCCCATTTTACACCTCTCTGCAAAGCAACTATGTGGCACTTACTGGATAAACCTGATGGGTTAGTTGGCCCCCAGGGACCCTCAGGATTCAAGGGGACTTTATCCCCCTAGTTAAAATGCCCACAGGGTGTGTTTGCACACATGTCACCTCAGGCCCCCCCCCTCCCTTCACCAGTGTGCAAACGCACCCCATGGCGCATTTTAAGAGGTAGTTGTAATCTCCATGCCCTATTATGTACTAGGGGCTTACAGAGGAGGTCCTGCTAATCACAGGGGTACCCCAGCGCATAGCGTTCCCTAGTGTATGTAGGTGTTTTCACTGTATTCTAAGTGTCTTTTAGCATACCACTGGCTCTAGACCTGGTTAGTCAGAGTCAGTTAACACCAGTACCCGTCTGAAAAAGTTGTGGGAACAGGATTATTTTGTAACAAGGCCTCTTTCTGCTCCTTTTTTGGTTCTTTCTGCACATGTCTTGCTTCTTCCTGCACTTTTCTTCGTCTTTGAGGACTTCTGTTGCTTCTTTCTGCATTTCTTTTTTTGTGTGCGTTTTTTCTTCTTTCTTCACATGTCCTACTTCTGTAGGCATAGTTAGAAACTAGTATTTAAAAAACCTTAGAAATTCACTTAAAAAACCGTAGGTTTCAGGCATGTTATAGTTAGGAATTAGCATTTAAAAAACCTTTGAAATTCAATGAAAAAAACATAGGTTTCAGGAACATTATAGTTAGAAATTAGCATTTAAAAAACCTTAGAAATTCACTGAAAAAACCTTAGGTTTCAGGGGCGTTATAGTAAGTTGGATATTTCACTCATACAAAACCATAGAAATTCCCCCGTTATAGTTAGTTCAGCCAACTATAACTTGCGCGCCTGCAATGCACTGCTGATGACATCACATATTACACCACTCATGACATGGTCAGTGACATCACTCATAACATCACTGATGACATCTCAAATGACATCACTGATTACATCATCCTTGTGATAGAGTGGCAGATCTCCTCTCACCCCGATATAACCTTTGATACACACACTCAAAAATAGAAACTAACATTTTCAAGCCAACGGACATACTAATACCAGTTAGAACACACCTATTCAGTAATTCCAAGATCTGCACACACATCCACTCATTCAGCAACAGTCGTATACAGTCACTCATACATGTACTCACTCATCAAACGTACTCATAAACCTATACATCCTGTTACACACCACTACTCATCCATAGACTTACTCACACACATAGTCACACATGCAAATAAAGTATCAAACATCCATATACTTGCATATACAGTTAGACACACACCACCACACTTACTTCTACAGAAACTTACACATACTTACTCTCTTAAACAATCACTTATAGAAACACATATTTATTTATACAGAAACTCTTCCAATCTCTCACTCTCGCATATACTCACTTATATATACCAACACTCACATATACTAGTTTAACACATATGTAGTTACTCAAAAAGACACTATTGAGACAGTCATTCACTCACTAACACACCCATACACACACTCATCCACCCATAAAGTTCTGAACACATGCTGTCTTCAACACATACAAACAGTGAGCCACTCATTCATGCATCTATGTGCTAAGTAATACCCCCACAGAACCATACAGTCACACAGATACTCATACTGATACTCAAAAAAACAACTAATAACCCATATAGACACCAATGTAGCTACTCACCAACCCATGCAGCCACTTATACACAAAGTGAGAGAGTGATACAGATATGTACATATTTAAACATTACTTGCTATCCCAAGTAGTCACTAAGATACACTTAATCAGTCAGTTATACTATCAATTTTACAAAATAAATCATTCATTTAGACACTTATATACCCATTTATTTTTCCATCGACCTTGAGATGTACATATATAAAACATTTAATTTTCAGAAAAACACACATTCACTGGATGATGTCATCTGTGATGTAATTTGAGATGTCATCAGTGAAGTTATGAGTGATGTAACTGACCATGTCATGAGGTGATGTAATATGTGACGTCATCAGCAGTGCATTGCGGGCTCGCGAGTTATAGTTAACTGAACTAACTATGACAGGGGAATTTCTATGATTTTGTACGAGTGAAATGTCCAACTAACTATAACGACCCTGAAACCTATGTTTTTTCAGTGAATATATATATATATATATATATATGTATATACGTGGAGAAGTGTGGCTCAGTGGTTAGAGGTGGCAGACCCGGATGCTGGGATCGACCGTGGACCAGGGTTCGATTCCCCGCCTCAGCGGGTCTCGGGCTCAAAATTCCACAGCCTCGACAATTCTCGCTCCGGTGCCTACTCGACTCACGGGGTCTCACTCTGCAACTCTGGGCAATAGCTTGCTTAATCTCCACAACGGCCCCTCGCGGCGGGATGCCTGGCTTTCACCCTGTGGACACCCTGCCGGGGCCTCTCACAGGGGAATACCAGGACGGGTTCCCTAAGCAAGCGCCAGGATGCCCTTTGGGTGACAGGTTGCGCTATATAAGTACACCTACATTTACATATATATATATATATATATATATATATTTATATGTGTGTGTATGCAAGCAATATTAACACACTTACAAGTAAGCAAATGCAAATGTTGAATGCATGGGATAAAATACAATGAAATATTAATGATAATATTGGACGTCCACTGCAAGAAATAGGCACTGTTAAATGCAAGTAATCAGACATAAGGAAAGCATGGAAAGATATAAATATATATACACTGAATACATCAGATGATTATAACCACTGGAGACTTGAATGTGTACACAGACACACTCATACACCACAATGCTAATAATCCAAGAAAATACATCACCTGTTGCATTAACTTCATCTTAGCCTTCACCAGACTGGGATATTCACAGCCGGGGTCTAGAGACTCAGCAAGCCGGGGACTGCTACACTGAATAAGACGTGTCCGTCCCTTCAGGTCAAAACAAAAATCATGCTTTCCAAGTCAAGAAAGCCCAGTTTTATAATATTAAAGCATAGAAGTTTCCAAGAAAACCTCCTCTGCGCCAAGGAAACTTACTGGAGTTGGCCGATCTCCAACAAGCATTCCAAAGGCAAAGGAGTTCTCACGTATTCTTCTGCACTCCCACATGTTCCAGCCCCTTATCTTAGTGAAGCTTGAGAAAGTAGAAAACATCTCCAAAAGTACAGAAAACAATCTTGAACATGAATAGCCTACACATTGAGAGTGATCTGGGGGCCTGCTTTTTGTGCAAAGCTCAAGCTAGACAGAGTCAGAATTCAAGATAGCATGAGGGCATGTCAAAGCCAGTAGTAAAAACGTCATGAAACTTCCCAATGTACAACACAATGCACATTTGTGCTCCACTGCCTATAGCACCTCACACTTCATTTCCCAATGTACACCATATTGCACATTGCTATCTGCCAAGCAGCCAGACAGGCTGTGTGATGAGGGGAAGCTCTGCAAAACATCTGCCTATGGCCAGTTTAGGAAAGTGACCTTTTTATATGGTCACATCCCCACTTTTATTTTGCTCTAGTGCTGATGGTTATGGCTCTGAAAGTTGCCTGGAAACTGCTGCCCAGACATCAGTGCCAGTGCGCTCTCCCTAAAACTGTTATGTGTGGATTGGCAATCTCAATTGGCAACTACTTTACCCCCTTATAAGTCCCTACCATATGGTACCAGTGGTACCGGGGGCATGGGTGGTAAAGGGGGCCCCATGACTTGTAGCACTGTTTGTGCCACCCTGAGGAACCCAAATACACTAATGACAGTGGGTCTGCCATTGCAGACTGCAGGAGAAGTGTAAACTGTTCATACTTGACTTTACCATCACCATATGTGGCAAAGTCAATATTTTTTTTATATATGCCAGTCACCCCTAAAGAAGGCATCCAAAAACCAGGAGGCAGGGTGCATTATATCAAAGGTGTGGACATGAAATACAAGCTTATATGACACTGTAGGTCCTTTACATCAAAGGACACTATAAGGGATAGATGGCCATAGGATAACATGGGCTGGCACCCGGGCAAACACAAGGTTGGCAGCTCCATTATGATACCACCGAAATTTGTTGTGTTTGGTACCAAACAGCGTGCTTTCTCACCCTGGACATGAATTCTGTGTTGATGGCGATGTGGCATGCACCCAGGTGGTGACCTTAGAAGTTGCCCACCTGGTTGACCCAACTTCTCTGGGCTCTGACTGGCAAGCCCAAGTTTCTCACGTTTGCTGGAACCAAGACAGGATTCTGACTTCCTGTGTGATCACTCCCAGGAGTCAGGAACAACGGCTTGGGCAGGAAACCTCCCTCCTCCCAAGCAGACTAGTGAAGTGGCACATCAAGGCGGTGTGCTTCAAAGGTTGCAACTCCTCTGATATGCATCAGGGCTGACTCCCTGAGTAGTAAACAGCCCTCCCCCTGCTCCAGGCACAATAGCACCTGGACAAGCAGGAAAGGAGTTAGTCAAGGAGGTGTACACACCCCCGGAGGCTAGCCACACCCCCAGGGTGAACAGCCTGGTCTGTACACTAAAATTAGATTTCTGCCATCTTTAGGAGTGACAGAAAAGAGGGTTCTGGGTAGAAACGTTGACCCACACCACCAGATGTGGTCACCTCACTGGCAGACAAGCAGCCCATCGACTACTTGCTCCCTCACCACTAATGGCCCTAAATCTAGGATTTAAGGGACACCCCTGACACCAGAACCTCAGTTCTGAACAACCTGCATCAAATAGGACAAAAGAAGAGACTTGTCTCAGGTACAACAGGACTTGCACAAAGCAAAAGAGTGATATCCTGCACCTGTGACAACGTTCCTGGCACTGTCTGAGCAAGACTCGTCGTAGGCTATCTCTAAGTTCCCCAGACAGAGGGGGCCCTTGTGGAAGCCTGAAACACCCCAGACTCCCCAGGACTAGGGGCACTAGTTCCTTGCAAACTCCAGGTTAAACAATGCTCCGGTTTCGAAGAATCACTGGACATCGGGGCCTCCGAGGGATCACCCAAATCCAGATGATCTAATACATTATGGGAATTGACGTTCTACCTTCCAGGAAGTTACAGGCAGCTACCACATTCTTCAGGACCACTGGACGCCAAAATTACTTTCGACTCTACTTCCCGCTTGTTGTTCGCCAGACCGGCAAACAGCCACTTTACTCTGTGATGCACTTAGAGGGAACTCCATCCGACCTTCGACCAACATCAGCAACTACTCAATTTTTGTGTTTTTGCATCTTTTTCTCCTGCAGTGCTGTTTCAGGGGTAAAAGCAGCTCTCACACGGCTCCCATTCAACTTCAGGGAGAGTCACAACACCTCTGCTCCCAGGCTGTACGGGCCAGTTAAAATTGAACTGACTGTCATGGCTTGGTCCTGGGACCTGTATCACCTTTACACTGCAAGGGTACCTTGCAACTCGACCTGCAAATGACTGATTGTCACTAGTGGTTCTTCCCATTGACTGCAATGATAAAGTTTCACTGTATTATTTTGCACAGATTTTATATTGCGTAAAAAATCCATAACTCCGTTTATCTGTATGCTATTATGTTCATTTTGGTGCCTAAAATTTTGCTAAAAATACACTCTATTTTTATAAATTGGTACTGGATTACTCTCAAATCATGGTGATTACTTATTGTCCATGTTGATACTCTGAAATGCTTAACACATGTTCCTCTAGTAAAGACTGACTGTTCTTTGCCACACTACCATTACTGATCTAAAGGTTTATTACTATGAATCCAGGGACCATCTTTGAAATATAGTTATAGTATTATATAGTGAGTTGTAACACCCACACCACATAAAACTCCACCTTCCTACAACCTGTACTGGAGGCCATGGCCTGCCAGACTCCCTGCTAGGTGAGGGGACATCACCCAGGGACTCCAAGACTACCTGCCCGGGAGCAGCAGAGCTTACCTGCTTGCCAAGAGGGCCGCTGTGTGGTAAGGGGCAAAGTCTTATGCTGTAGCAATGCAGTGACCTTAGATGACAGAAAGGGCCACTGTGGTAAAAGACGACCCCGTGGTTAGGGCTGCAGCTTGTTTGGAGAGGTGCAGTGATCCTGTATGCCAGGAGGGGCCACCATGGATTACTTTGCCATGTTGACTGGGCTGTTGACTGGGCTGGAGCACGTGGACAGTGAGTGGTGGTGACCACCTGTGTCATAGGTGGACACTGGAAGAACCAGGACTGCAACTTGTTCTACCCTGTTGAAGATGTGAGGATGCTCTGGAAGCACCATCACCCATGTATGGGACCCAGAACAGGATCGTCATTGCCACCACCACTATCATCAGGAATAAGTGAACACTTACCTCACAGTAGAAGCAACAGGAAACCTCTGATCACTGGAGGAACGTGACTGTGAGGAAGTGCTGATGTTGAGTCAACATATGGCTGACTCACCGGTCTTGGGCAGGAGCCGCTGCGAACGCCTGTGGTGGGGCGCACTCCAGTACTCCGAACGCTTGCCTCGGAGGTAAGATTTGTTTTGGGCCTAAAGGCATTGATGGTACTTTGAGTATGTGTGCTTTGGAAAACTATTGACTTTAATTCAGAGTCATTGTGGACTCTTGAAACTCTGACTTCTAATGGGGCATACCCTGGATGCTACCAATAATGAATAGAGAATACCCATGAACGCTAACCCCAGGAGTGAGTAAGACACAGAACTGAGAGAGAAACACAACAGCCTTCACCTCAGGTGAGGATTGTTTTTGACTATTGTATTCTTCCTTTGTGTGGGTATTGTTAGAAATAAAATACTTCCTTTTTTTAGAATGGTGAGTATTCTGCTGGGCGATGATTTTTGGCTGCTGTACACAGTTGTGAACCCATGTCCACTAATCTGTATCCGCACCTCCCCCCTACCCCCGAAGGAGCCTTGGGTCATGCTTATCCTGAGTCAAGTGCCGAAGGAGTACTTGGCGCAGTTACTCAGCGTACATAGTAGGTCAAGCAACAGGACATCAGGAGTAAAAGGTCTCAACCACCACCACTGTTAGGCCCAGGTGCCCGTGCATACTCCAAAGCGCTCTGAAATGGGTTCTGACAGTGGGGTGTTAATTTTTAGGTTTTCTCAGATCATAAACCACTCCACAAAGTCTTTGCAAATAAAGTACTTGATTATATTGCATCTAGAATTTGCGGATGGGTTTTGCTCTACAAGACTTTCAATTTACAATTAAAATATTACCATGGGTGCTACACAAAGCTGCAAATTGTTTCTCTTGTTCTGCGATGGAGTGTCATCAGAGAGGAGGAGTGGTTAAGAGAATTAAATATGCTCTATTGAAGGAAGCATGTGAGTCAGTCATTATTGGTTGATGTAAGAGTAAGAAAGGTTAACATGTTAAAGGTCTTTATGGGTTTCAGAAACTGAAAGATAAACTCTCTATGTAAGACCCATTACTACTGCATGGTGCAAGATTAATCCTACTTACCAGTTTGAGGTCTTGTTCAATTGGTTTTCCTCACATGGGTCACCAACGCATTTTTAAGACCAAGGAATGGTTAAGAGTAAGTTATTGGTGGCCAGGAGTGCTATTCGTACTGAAAATGGTGTCCAGCTAATGTCCTGTGCTGTAATTATTCTTTTTAAGTAAGGGGTGTAGTCCGTAAAAAGAAATCTCTCTCTCTCACCATCAAACAAATGGAACGCTGGAGAGGTTTAACAAGACATTGAAATAAAGTATCCAACTTGAAAGAGTGCGGGGAGAGACTGAAGACAAGAAATTAAGCTGCATGTGGAGGCCTTTTGTTATATGCCTCATTCAACAATTGGAGTCACATCTTTTGAACTGTTCATGAAAACAAATGTGAACAGAGAGGTGACAACCATGGATTTACAAGAATGGGGGATCATGAACTTAGTTCACTGCATTTGTTTAGTACCAGAGAAAGAGAGGTATTTCAACAAAAGGGGGAAAGAGGCTAATTATAATTTTAGAAGAGGTGACTGATCCCCCATATTCCAGCTCAGCCCAAGCTCACAGGGATTCTAGAGCAGCTTCTGTTGTGTCCTCTTCCAACAGAAAATCCATTGTTTCTGACCATCCTCTTTATTCTTGATAGATGGTGTATAATGCCAGGAAAAAGGTCAACAAAAGTATTTGGACCATTAAGGGCTGGAGATATCATACTGCCTGACAATCCCTTGCTTAGTTAGATTCCTGTCAGGAAAGGGATATTGTCCTACATTTAGGAACATATTTCTGTGACAAGGAGGAACCCAGCATGTTTGGCTAACTTACCTTCATCTGTGGATAACATAGAATCCCAGGACAATCTAGCCTGCCAGGAGGAAAACTGTTGTTTCCTTGTGTTTACTTCAAGGCAAGCCAGGTGGAGATTGAGGGCAGAGAAGCTGAAGCTGGACTGCCAGGAAGGCAGATGGTGTTTCCTTGTGTTTTATTACAGGGAACTTGGTGACTCACTGCTGATAGAACTTGACGTTGGGCATGACCTGGGGAACATAAGCAGGCTATAGGCAATGGACTACTAGAGCATACTGTTAAGAAGGACACTGTATCATTAATTTGATCATCCTTTGATGAAATGAAGAGCTGAAGTACATCATTTATAATTGCAGCAGCTCTGGTCCAAAGTGTAACTGTCCTAGTCAAACATATACATTCTAAAAATGACATAGCAAGTATTCTATATGACATAGTATTATTCCAAACAAGGTAGCATGCTAAAGGATAAGAACATAACACATTTTCCCAAAAAATAAAAAAAACAAATAAGAAATCACAAATTATTTACATCTTTTTTTTCAATAAAAAAATAATAACCACAATTTATTTATTGTTAACAATATAATCCTTCAACCATAAAGGAACCATCCTCCTCCTTGATGAATGACGAAGAGTATTAGACTCATCAGAACAGTCCTGTAATGAAGAAGTGTTAGAAACATCAACTTCACTATTAGCTAAAATATTATCAACATTCACACTTCCTCAATAAGAGAATTAGAAGAAACCTGAGAATAATTGATGTTAAAATCCTCAGGCATCCAGTTTTGACTATTTAAGGATTCTGGCACAATCGATAAAAACTATGCAGAAGGTTTACATTTAGCAACTCTTGACTAATTCTAAACCTTGCCATCCTTAACCTTAACTGCATTAAGCAATACTTCAATCACTTGTGTAGGTTCATAAAATGCAGATTCACCTTTACGAACCCAACCCAGTTTTTAATTCGTACCCAATCACCAACATTAATTGAAACCTCCTTGGTAACATGTTTACTGTCATAATAGATTTTGCTTCTGTTGTGTACATCTTTCATATGTGAACAAACATCTTCTACAGACCAGGGTTGTATACTGTTAGAAAATAACCATGTGGGAATGGCCTTAGTATGAGGGTTCCTACCCTTCATTAAAACAAAAGGTGAAAAACCAGTGGATTCATGAGTAGCAATACGATAGCTCCGTACAGTTTTCCCTACTTGAGTAAACCAATCAAGATTATTTTTAAAAGATAATTGTATTGAATTTTTTAAAACTCTAATAAATCTTTCTACCATTCCATTACCACTTGGGTTATAAAGAGATGTTTTTCTATGAATGATCCCCAATTTTTAAAATAATTTTTTGCTTTTAAAGAAAGGAATTGCACACCATTGTCAGAAAGCAAACAAGATGGTATGCCCTCGATTGTAAATGTTTCATACAGGAATTGTAAAACAGAGTCAGTGTCTGCATTATCTACCTTTTTAACCACAGGCCACCTGGAAAATAAATCAATTATAACGATAAGGAAGGAATTAGTTTTATCAGGATTATTAATAGGCCCCATGACATCAATAGCAATCATCTCCCAAGGATTTTTAGGTAAAAACCCTTCCGACATTGGAGGACGAAAGGTTGCAAGGATTTATCCGCTGAAGAGCAGAAATTACAATCACGCACTGATTTTTCAATTTGAGAACCACATCCAGGCCACCAGATTAATCTTTTAACAATGACTTTTGTTTTAATAATACCTGGATGTCCCTCATGACACAACTCAATAATACCTTCCCTCAACTTCTCAGGAGGAAATATTTTTTCACCCCTCAGTAATGTCTTGTTGGAAAGAGATAACTCTGACCTTATTTCCCAAAATGGTCTGGTAGTGTTATCCAACAACTCCCTTTTCTTAGGCCAACCATTAACAACAAAAAAGATACTGATTCAAGAAGTAAATCATTTTCATATTCTTTTTCCCATTCCTTTCTGTCGATGGCTGAAAAACCTTCATCCTGTACCAAAGGAATTTGCAAATCATTCCATTCATTAACCTCGCATTCTTCAAGCATAACTGACATTCTTGACAAAAAGTCTGCGACAAAATTGTTTTTTCCTGGAACATAAACCACATCATATAAGAAATTTTGCATCCTCATGGAAATCCTAGCAAGTCTTGCAGATGCGTTTATTGCACCCTCAGTAGTTACAATATTTACTAAAGGTTTATGATCGCAGCGAAGAATACACTTCTTCCGCCAAATAAAGGATTTGAAATACTCTAACGCCCATGCACATGCAAGTGCCTCCTTCTCTATGATCGGATACTTTTCTTCGCATGGGGACAAGGATCTTGAACAATAAGCAATTATACATTCTTTTCCTTTATCATTCAATTGTGACAAAACTGCACCAAATCCTTTATTGCTAGCATCAGTTGTAATAATGCTGTCCAATGAAGGATCAAAACTCTGTAAGGCAGATGCATTGGCAATGGCCTGTTTGATGACTTCAAAATCCTCATTACAAGCCAAAGTCCAATTAAAAGTACAATTTTTTTTTAAAGTTGACGAATACTATAAGACTTTTCGGCGAAATTTGGTACAAATTTAGAGCAGTACTCAGCCATGCCTAAAAAGGAACAAACATCATCTTTAGAAGTAGGGTTTGGAGCTCGCGAAATAGCTGACACTAAGGCAGGTTTAGGTTTCATACCGTTCTCATCAATGATATGCCCTAAGTAAGTGACATTCCTCTGAGTAAATTTACACTTAGAGTGTTCCACTGTAAGACCACTGTTCCGTAAGGTATTCAACACTTTCCTCAGCCTAGTTAAATGTTCTTCCTCATCATTGCCGAAAACCAGAATGTCATCTTGAAAAACAAGACAACTGAAACATCAATCGTTGAAACACCGCAGCCGGGGATGCTAATTCAACGGCATCCTTTTGTATTTAAAACATCCAACCAATTTGAGGCCTCAATTGGTTCAATTATATCAGCAGCCACTAACTTGTCAAGTTCCTTGGAAACCTCTTCCCTCACTAAAATAGGAATGTTGCGACATTCGTGTACTTTAGGAGATGAATTGTCCTTTAAAATGATTTTATGTTCAAATCCTCTTAGATCACCCAGTTCTTTACTAAAAACCTTTGGAAACTGTTTAAAAATATCCCTTCCAAGACTGCTACTCTCATCAATAACTAAAACTTGTTCCTTACTGTTTGGATCCAAAATAATGTGCAGTAACTTTTGGTCAAACCAACCTAAAACCGGTGGTCCTTTCTTTGCTATGTACAGCTTAACTCTACACTCTCTTCCCTTAAATCGGAAAAGAAACCACCGATAACCAATTAAATCAATGGTTTCACCACCATAACCTTCAGGATGAATATCAGGCTCCAATAAACGACCACCCACTTTGTGTACCAAATCAGATTCCCAAAGTTCCTCATTGATAATGGTGTAGGGGGAACCAGAATCGGCATAATTCTTGATATGTACCCACCTATTTCCATTTGACAGATAGGTTTGTTTATGCATGAAGCTTCACTAATGTTCAAGACAAGCTTATTGTGAACATTCATCACTAAATCACTTTCATCCTTTTTACTTGCATCATCTTCATCTTCATCATCTCCTTCATTCACAAACTTAACATTCATCTTCCTTTTACAAGCTTTAGTGAAATGTCCTTTCAATCCACATTTGGTGCATTTAGCCTTAATCACTGGGCAAGACTTATTATCAGCTAAATGTTGTGAGCTGCTACATCTCAAACATTTAAGCTTATTCCCTGCATTGAAACTAGATTTACTGGAAAAGGATTTATTATGGCTACCATCCTTCGTAAACTTCTTATTTTCACTCACATTTATCTTGCTCACAATGTCAGAAGCACTGTTGTCTTGTTTAAGAACATTCACACACCTCCCAGAGATTTCAGCCTTCCGTACTATAGCAAGAACTTCATCAAGGGAGGCATCCCCATTAATCCAAAGCTGATCTTGGATAGATAGATTAAAAGCATGCATAACTATTTGGTCCCTGATAAATTCTTCTTGAACAACACCAGATCTACAATCAAGAGCTAGTTTTTTCAATTCGACAATATATAGGTCAATACTTTCATCTTTATGTTGTTTCCTTGAAAATAATTTATACCTGGTAACCCCAATGCATACTTTCGGTGCAAAGTACGTATCTAAATGAAGTAGTGCTAAATTATATACATCAAGATCACCAGGGAAACAAGCTTTAGTCATGTTCTCATAAGCTTTCAGTCCAACTGGACCTAGAGAATGTAAAAGTAGTCTCCTTTTTTGAGCAGACAACATTTTTCCATCTTCATCAAGAGCCTCAATGTAGTTAACAAAATAAGGCTTCCATTCTAACCACTTCAGAGGAGGCTCCGATCCAGTGACCTAAAATGCTTGCAGAGAGTCAATGTTGTATGATTGACGACTCATATTTACTTAACAAAGTCACGACTTTTGTAAAATAATAAATCAAATTTGTAGCAAACTCAGAACTAGTAAAAGAAATAATTAAAATAAGTGCCAAAAATGAAAAGGATCAAATGAAGACTACCTCTTTCATATCCTTACGGTAGTAGAATAAGGAGAAATCCAGTTTAAAATTGATAATTTGCCAGTCTCAAAGATGATTCCTCACCTCAGATAAGTTCTTCCACTGCGCTCGCAAACAGTGATTTAACTCCGTTAATGTCTCATTAACCCCTTGACTGCTACAGCAATTCCCGCTTGGTGCTGAACTTTTCAGATTTCCATGGTTCATGACGAGCTCAGCTCGTCATAAGCACACGACCAGTGTACTGCATGACGAGCTGAGCTTGTCATGAGCATGGAAGGGGTTAATTGCACTGATACGAAGAAAGTTGAAAAAAAATGCACTTCCTAAAATGGCCGCTGCCTGGGGTCACGTAGCGTGACCTATGTAGTACGTCACCCCGTGATCCACGTAGCACGTCACAGTAAGGAAGCCCGACTGTACTCACCATGAATGCCGATGCCCGAGCTTGAGCGTTGATGGATTCAAGAAATGCAGCCGTGGTTTTTTTGCCGTTATCCGTTGCTAGGGAAGGCGGAAGCAATTGCGCAAGAGGTAGGCAATGTTAAAACATAAAATAAAAGTTGTTACAATGTCGGTATTCACACGGTCCAAAGCTCCAATTCCTTCTGATCTGCAACAGACTTTAGAGTAAATCTCTCTGAATACAGCAGCAATTAAAGAGAGTAGTCCACACAAATTCTGAATACTTCCTTTTTCATTTTTAAGAACACCCGTAATGCACAGATGCCACAACGATCCTTAGAGGAGTAATTATGAAATTAAATTCCTTTGAAGAAGAATCTAAAAATACGCAGAAATTACGGTTAAATAATATAAATACATCTTCCAGAAAATCCTTAAATCCTTCTTCCTGCGTGGGTCTTCAGCTCTTCAAGACCTCGTCGCCAGTGTTAAGAAGGACACTGTATCATTAATGTTATCATCCTTTAATGAAATGAAGAGCTGAAGTACATCATGTATAATCCCAGCAGCTCTGGTCCAAAGTGTAACGGTCCTAGTCAAACATATACATTCTAAAAATGACATAGCATGTATTCTATATGACATAGTATTATTCCAAAAAAGGTAGCATGCTAAAGGATAAGAACATAACACATACCCTCGATATTCAGGGAATCTATGATGAACTCAGGGTGAGAAAGAACTTTTTCATGCCATGAAGGAAAGTGAATGCAAACTTGTAGTCATGAAAGAAATAAGTAATAATGCATACTATCTTTCCTCTTTTGCCATATGACATGCTCCATCCATTCGCCTACAACACTGGGAAACTTCCTTAGCCCAAAACAATTTAGAAAATCTGCTGGAGGTGGATGGAAGCAGCTGGCTGGCATTGCTTCTGTATATGTTTGGACACAGAGACAGTTTTCAGGAGCTGTTGCAGATTGTATACTCATTGTTTGGCACATTCTCTGCTTATATTGGGAGAGAGGGATCCAACAGGGTAAGCAGCATCACTGACCCTTGGTTAACATAGTTGAATATTATCAAGGGAAAGCCCAGACAGACGCAGGTTGTATTCTGAGAACTCTAATGACAAAGGCCAAAGATGAAGCTTCAGTACTTGTGACTCCATTCTGCACTCCATATTGATGCAACTTGACACAATTATCTCTCTCTCTCTCTCTCTCTCTCTCTCTCCCTCTGTGATATGAAATATTGTATTATGCGCTATCATCATATCAATTAGATAAATAATAATTACCATCCGAATAATAAGAATCAGAGAAACAAAAAATGAAATAAGGGTGTAAGCTAGCTACACCACAAAATTGCTCATCACACACCTTTTAGCTAATAGTACAATTCTCTAACTGTAGTATATTTAGGAGGCTCTCAGCTTGATATACTGATTTATAGGAATATTTACTGAGTCACTTAAATCTCCCACGTACTCATATTCCAGAAGGCCTCACATTGCTTTTGTGGTTTTTGCAATAGATGCAGCAGAACATACGTGAACATTTTGGAAATGCTAAACTAAGGGCCTTATGACGATCTTGGCAGATGGAATACTCCATCACAAATGTGAGGATATACCGTCCACCATATTATAAGTTCCATAGGATATAATGTAGTGTAGTTCCTATATTCCCAATAGGCTCTGCGCATTGGAATAACATAAACAACAGTGTAGACGTAGGACTGAGGTCAACTAGGTCTCTTTGAATATGTTATACTTAATTATGAAGTGCCAGCTAGCTCAGAGGTCACTAGAAACATTCTTGAGTAAACAAGAAGGTGTTAACTTTCTTGAATAGACAAGAAGGGATTAGTTTCTGACAATCGCATAAACATGACAACTTTGCTCCCCCAGAATAAGGAGTATATCTCCAGAGTTGCGGAAACAATAGATAGCTATTTCACTCAGTTATTCGTGCATGCTTAGTTTCACCAGGAGTGCAGAGAAATAGAGAGACAGGCGTTTTCAATAAAAAGGGTATTTATTGAGCAGTCTACTTTCTCATGCAAGAAAAGTGAATTGCCACAATTGCAATACTTGTCATAAAGTAAAGTGCGTACAGTAAAATGAGTATTATGAAATAATACTGCAAAAGCATTTATATGGTTTCTAAGCCATAAGATACTTAAAATGGATAAAATACATACAATGATAAAATAATGACTAAACGTACTCAACTGCTGTTTCTAAGATACGCCTACCCCGGTGTACCTAACCTAAGCTTAGTACAGGGAAGGAGTAGATGAGTTATCGTTTTATTTTTTTTTAAATCCTCATTTGCCATCTCTTCGCCCCTGAATTTCGCGGTACCGCCCTAGGGCAACTTATCTCATATGAGGGGTTTTCTTAGCTCTTAGGAGGAAGTATACCACCTTTACCGGTCTTCCACAAGACTTTTACCCACCGAGATCTGAGAAAGCTTAATCATAGGACTTCAGAAACACCTTTACCTTTACCGTTACAAACCCGCCCTACACCCAAAAAATAACAGAAAAGGAGTCCAAAAATTATATCTCTTCTTTTGCCGATCCACAATACCCAACCTAGCAATAGCACTCAACGCTCTTAACCAACTCAACTCTGCCCGAGGGTCTGTCGAAACCCAGTTTCTGCATATCTCTCTCCGGGCCAACAATATAGCATAGAAAACAAATTTTGTTTCATCATCCAGGCCCTTACCTTGTAGGTCTAACATTCCAGACATGACTAGTTCGGGGCTTACCTCGATCTGCTGGGCAAGTACAGCTGATATACAAGAACTTACGGCATCCCAGAAGGTCTTTATCCCCGGGCACGTGACAAACATATGTAAATCATCTTCATTTAAGCTGTTACATTTAGGGCATGCCACCATTCCGCCAGTCTTGAACTTCGAGAGTCTTTTGGGAGACCAATATGCCCTGTGGAGGGTGATCAAGTGATTTCTCCTTAGGTTTGCAGGTTTAACCACTTTATATAAAGTAAACATAGTTACTTGCCATTGGTCTGCTGTTGCAATCTCGGCAAGCATTCTCCCCACAGGGTCTCCGGCAAAGTGAATGGTCCATCTTCTAGCTCTACGATCGACCAATACCACAATGCAACTTCTTTTTTTTTTGGCCTCTCCATCCCAAGCTTTTCTTCAAACATATTATACTGTCCAATTAGATCTGCCTTGCCGGCCGCCCAACTTTGAATCTGTAGGTATTTAAACCTTGAAAATTTGTGCCCCCACTCCTCTTCACAATACCTCCAAGGTAGCAGATCCCCTTCTACAAAGAGTTCTCCCCACCTCTGGGGCCCCTCAGTCTTTAACACCAATGCCAACACATCTTTAGTCCAGAGGGGGGCTCCTGGCATGTCCCAAATTGGTGCCCTAAAACTAAAATATGTTATTTTCGTTGCCCTCCTGATTTTAAACCACACCGTTGCTAGATCCTTTAACACTTTTAACTTTATCTTTTTGAAAAATTTGGGATCAGCAAATGTATACATGAACCCCTGTTGCTTCAAGTTCTCCATCTTTAGCAGAGCACTCAGCATATTCCAAATGTCCGAGCTTGCTAAGGTGTCCAACATCATCCTACAGTTCGTCAACAAAAAAGCCCAACCATATATCTGGAAATCCGGGGCCGCCAGTCCACCCTTCAGCAATTTCCTCCTAATCTTTTTCCATGATATGCGAGACCCTTTTGAAGCCCAAATAAAAGACCCTATCTCGCTCTGTAACCTTGCAAGCCATTCTTTTCCAAACAAAAGAGGTATTGAATCAAACAAAAAGGTTATCTTGGGTAAAATCATCATTTTCACCAGGTTAACCCGGCCAAATATTGTTAGCGGGAGGTGCGCCCACCCCCGCAAAGCAACGGATATCTCTTTCCTGACCTTGTCAAAGTTAACTTTAGTAAGCTGCCTTATATCTTGCGTTATTCTTACCCCCAGATAGCGAATCTCTGATTTACATTCTATAACCCCTGGCTGCATGTTCCAAGCCATGACCTCAGTCTTCTCAACATTTATAAAATATCCCGAAACTTTCCCAAATTCTTGTGTTATTTCTTTTAGGCATTCCATCGACTGGTGCAGATTTGAAGTGAGAATGACTATATCATCGGCGTATAGCCCGATCTTCCTAGCCCATCCCTGGAATGTAAAAGGTGGGATCCTCTCTGCCTCTCTGATTCTGCAGGCTAGGGCTTCAATGTAAAGGTCAAATAAAAGTGGGGACAGGGGGAACCCTTGTCTCGTGCCTCTCATTATTTTAATTGGCTGAGTTAATATTCCATTCACTAATACCTTAGATGTGGGAGCTTGATATGTTTGTGCCAATGCTGAACTAAAATGTGGACCCAAGTTAAAATGTTTTATCAAAGCACTTAAGTATATCCAATTAACCCTGTCAAATGCTTTGGCGGCATCTAACGCGACGACAGCCAAAGAAAGATTATGAATAGAAGAAACATCTATACTCCCTATAAGAGAGAAAGTTAGCTCCTTCAAATTTCTGCCCTTAATGAAGCCCTTCTGATCGTCCTGTATTGAGTAGGGGATGACCTTCCCAAGCCTGTCTGCCATGATCTTCGCAAAAAGCTTATAATCACTATTTAAAAGTGAAATTGGTCTATATGATTCCAAATATTTGGGTGGCTTACCCGGTTTTGGTAATACTATAATATTTGCCTCGTTCCATGATTGCGGAAGGGCAGCCCTCCCCATAAAAACATCATTGAACACTTGAGTCAATATAGGTGCTAAACTCATTAACAGAGCCTTGTAGACCTCCACAGGCAGCCCGTCTGGGCCCGGAGCGTTCCCTTTCTTTACTTGCTTAATTACCAGTTCTACTTCTCCCTGGGAGATCTCACAATTTAAACCATCCCGAAACTCTTCTGTTACTGGTTTCAATACCTTAACCCATTTGTCCACTGCCTGAATATCTGGTTCAAGGTCTTCCCTGTATACCTCCTCAAAGTACCTGTGAAAAGCTCCCATAATTTCCTTATTATCAGTAACCAAATGCTCACCCACTTTCACTTCCTTAATCAGATTTCGAACTCGATCTTTCCTCGCTTTCCATGCCAACAGTTTGCCTGTCCCTTCCCCATACTCAAAATGCGCCAGTTGGCTGGCCTCCCGTTTTTCTTTAACTCTAAGGCTTAGCACCCTTATCAGTTCTCCTTTTAGCTCACTCAATTCCTGAGCCAACCTTCCCTCTATCTCGGGGTCCCCCGAACTCACTATATCTGCCTCGTGCTGACAAATTTCTTTCTCCAGTACATCTGTCTTGTTAAAGTAAGATCTCCTCTTGCCTGCTCCTAATGCTCCTAATCTTCCCCGCAAAAAAGCCTTACAAGTATCCCAAACTACATCAATTTTTGCTGACCCCACATTTTTTTTTCTAGAAAAATTTCCAATTCCTTGCTTAAATTCCCTAAAGTTTCATGGTCATATAAAACTGTACGGTCCAACCTCCAGACTGAACCCTCATTACTGCTTTGTATCTTTAAAGCCACAGTTACCGCCGAATGATCCGATAAATGAACCCCTACATGTGTTATCTGAGTCACATTCTCCATTAGCTCGAGATCTATCAAAATATAATCTATCCGTGACCTGTGGCTATACTTTTTATTATACTAGGTATACCCTAATAGCTGGCCTGAGCTCTTTCTCCAAACATCACAAAGCCCTAATTGGGCCATCATGTCTTTTACCCTGTTCGACATTTTCACATTTACTAACGCCCTGCTGTTAGAGGACCTGTCTAGCTTGTAATCCAGTACTGTATTAAAATCACCAGCTAATATAATTTTTCCCTGGAGACCTATTAATTCCCTAGCCAGTTCGTCTAAAGGCCCCAGGTCATCTTGATTTGGACCATAATATCCTATGAAATTATACAACTGAGCTTTTATCTTAAATCTAACAATCAGCCATCCACCCTTTACATCCGCCACCACTCCCTCAATAGTACACTCTACCCCCTGCCTTACCAACAACGCAATGCGTTTTGTAACAGCCACTTGAGGTGTATAAAAAACATGGCTTAGCCAACGTTGTGACGCCAGGAATTGCTTGCTTTCTTCCCCAGTTAAATGAGTCTCCTGTAAAATCATAATGTGAACCGGAAGATCTCTTAAATATTTAAAAAATTAACTCTCTCCTTGACTTGACTCTGAGACCGTTTACATTCCATGATAAACTCTTTAATTCCATCGAACTACCCCCTTTCATATCGTGCGTTATCGGTTTTGCCAAGAATCTGAATCAAGAATTCTCTATGGGTCTAATCAGCTCCGTACCTTGATTATGGAATGAAGGAGGTCTTGTATCTCTTTCTCAGGACTCGATCTCCCAGCAACCCGCAAGGGTGACAAGGAAACACTGGAGCTGGATTTCTCGGCAGGAGAAAAGACAGCGTCTCTCTCAGTGCGTCAGCAGGGAGGGTCGACTACCTTCGGCACTCGCATCAGCAGGGCGTCGGGTAAGTAGATAGCCGATCTGCTCCGAACCACCGTATGTTGCTTAAGGCAGATGCTGGTATATTTATACCTGGAAGGTGCCAAGTTTGACGTAAAGTTGGACATAAGACGTCACTAAGAACTCGCAGTTCTTTCAGGACTCCAGGAGTTCTAGGACTAATCAATACAGAAGCAGGGGGAATTCCCGGGCTGCTGGTGGCTTGGTTTGTTTAAGAATGCGTTGTGCTTTCTAGGAGTCTATGGGAGTAGCCTTGCCGTATTTGGACTGCATTGGCTATGTCTTAATATGGGTATGATTCTTATGCCTGTATAAGGGTATGATTTCATATAACCACATAAGGGCATGAAATCGGGAATATTTACTAGAGTCCTAGAATCATCTACAACATTAATAGAATTTAAATTTGGTAAAGGGATATCCGTCACGTTTGTGATGGAGTAACCCTGTCCAGCAAGATGGTAATCAGGCCCTAACTCTTTTGGTCTACATAAGAAAAAGAAGCTAAGAGATGCATATTAACAGAAGCCTGTATTAACCCTAGCACATCAATTTTTACAAAATCACACACTCAATACCTTTCAATGCTGGAAAGATGACTATGTTAACACCATCGCTGCTGCAGCAATTCCCCTCCTGTGCTGCATGATCTCTATTCCCATTGTTCATGACGAGCTGAGCTCGTTATCAGCACAGCTCAACCGTGCCTCATGACGAGCTGAGCTCGTCATGAGCATCGAAGGGGTTAAGTAGCATCAAGTCTGTGACACGTAACATTATATAACATATGCAGCATGCATGTGCACATATGACAATGTGTTGCGGGTGACTCTTGTCTCTCTTTCAGGTGTCATAAGTCACCCAGGACCTCCCATTCCTTGCTCCTGGAGCTCTGGGCCCCCCCCTCATCTTTTTCTCCAAACTAGTTTGCTCAGGCTGCCTACAGCACACTTCCTCCTACTGGCAGTTTCTTCATTAGTAAACAGAACAGATGATGGACGGAATGCTGAACAATGCAAATATTCACCCCCAGTCACAAAGTTCTCGGTTTAATCCATATATTTCACCATGCCACCTCAGTTTTGACCCAGTCATATGCAAATCGGTCTTGACCCTGCTCATCATGGGAATAGTCCAGACCGAATTGCCTGGCCAGGTCCTCCCAGGACTGGAAACAAGCATCCTGGGACCGGTTTTGAGGTATCACCCCTCTTCATAAGAGTAGAGGAGCGCCGCTGCCCCTCTCGCTGTGAGCTGTGCGTAGTAAATTGTGAAAAATAAAATGGCATTGAGTTGATTTTATTGCCATTTTATTTTTTACTGATGCACAACGCAGCTGCCTCCTGCCGTCCGAGCCGAGTGAAATGCGAGGCATGTCCTCTACTGCTGATTGGCAGCATGGAGGATTTGAGTAGTGGCCAGACATTCCTAAGTGCGCATGTCAGTTTGGCTGCCTGTCTTGCGACGGCCAGCCTGACATGTGCACTTCAAAGCTCTCCAACCTGAGAAGTGTTAGCTGGGTGAAAAACAAGCAGAGGCCTCCAGGGCCTGAAGGAGCATCCAGCCAACCCGCTCCATCCAATTCTGGTGCTTCTCTCATGCTGGTTGATAGCAGGAGAACAGCGTCTGGATTGGTTAGGGGAGTTAGCTCTTCAACTCGTGCCACAGACTGCAGAACAACACTGAGAGGGACGTGCAGCACGTGGGAAAGTAACATTTTTTAAACATTTCAAATGTCAGAGTAATGCATGTCAGTGTAGGGATTTAGTTTGTGTTTATGTTGCATGATGCTTGTTGTTTTATTGTTTTGCTTTCGGAGGAGTTGTTTTATTTTTAACTTTTCAAGAGATTGTTTTATTTTTGGCTTTTGGGAAGCGGTGGGGCAACTACTTTCAAAGGTTACCAGCCGCTCATGCTTCCTCCAAGAAAGATTGCACCCATCCATATCTCTGAGTGCGGGCCCTGACATTTTGCAATTTGATCTGTTCTTCCCCTCAAGCTAGGTCTCAGGTCTAAGACTACCTTGTTTATAGCACATTCCTGTAGCTTACTGCTCTGAACTTTATGCCTTGAGATGTTGTAAAGTTTCCCTCACTTCAATCTGGCAAGTGGAACACTGTTTGTTTGCTTTCATGAAAGGCTTGAGCAGAACTCCAAACCTTGGCATTTGTAACCCTTTTGGCTCAACCCACACTCCCAGAATTTTTTATTTACAAAACCTAATTTACTAATCTCTACTACAACTGACAGCACACCGTATTCGTTCCATCAATCATTTTGCCAGTGAAAACAGAGGACCGAATCTTGGCCAAACCTACTAATATGGTAGCCAAGCCCTGAAGGAATTGGCAGCCAATAAATGGAGAAAGTAGCATCCACAAGATGATCATGTACTCCAGCATAAATCTTCGATATCCTTTTTTCTCATGTAAAAGTCCTGAATTTTGGTTAGTTATGCAAGGAGTCTGATCATTAAGAATGGCCCCAATATTAGAAAATAGTAAACAAATGATGTTCTCCTGTCTAAAGGCTTGCTTTACTATAATGTCCAAGTAGATTGTAACCTTGTGCGATTCCAGGTGGTAAAAGCCATCAGAAGGATAGGAATTTTCTAGTGGGGACAACCTTTGGACTGTGTCAAAATAAGTTATGACCACAGCTAACATCGGCCGTTCATGAAAATAATCAAAGCCTTTTGAAGATGCAGTAGCTGGAGAGCAGTAATTCCACAGCTACTTTATTTTCCATCCTGGCCCATTTGTATTTTTTTCGGTAGTTTTATACAGTGCAAACTTTACCCAAAGGTATTGGAGCACTTTACATGAGCACTAATCCCATTACACAAGGACACATTCATTTTTGAGGCACAGGAACATTACGTGATTTGCCCAAAACCACAAGATGTTGAGCCGACACCAAGACTTGAACCTTGTTCCACAATTCTAAAGTCAGCAGATCTGGCTCTTATGCTACATCCTTGCTAAAGTTCCCCCTTACATGGGATATATTTTGCAATTAAGGCCATTACATTTGTAGAACAAGTAAATGAGTAAAGAAATCTGAAAGAGCTACAAAACCTACTTATTTTATCCCCATCTTCTTGCCATGATGGGTGCCACAGGAATCTTCCATAAGAACAAGGTGATGAATGGAATGCTTGGATTATGCTCAGACACTGGCAATCACAGGAGGCCGCATTCCAGACCATCCTTTTTCTTCTACCATGCCACTCTAGACAAAGGCCTGCCTTATGCTAATCAGACCCATCCCTGCTCCTCATTGGAACAGTCTGTCCCAGACTGCCAGGCTAAGCCTCCTCACAAAGGAACAGGAAGCAACCCCAGACAGGATTTGGCCTACTTGGGTGTTTTCCCTGTACTTACATTAAGGGAGATCTCCACCATAGTGGCAAAGGCCTCTTCCTATGTGTGAAAAGTTTGAGTATTAACTTTAAACTCATAAATCTTGCTGAAGGAGACTACACCGTGGAGTTGAGTTGAGTTGGGATTTATAAAGCGCGTAGCTACCCTAGGGCACCCCAGCGCTGTCAAGACCTTAGTTCCAGAGGAGAAGTAGGAGAGGGAAGAGTGAGAGGTTTTAAGGGAAGAGCCAGGTTTTTAATTGCCTCCGAAAAGCAAGGAGGTTTTGTTCTCTTCTCATAGCAAGTGGGAGGGTGTTCCACAGTTTTGGGGCGTTGTAAGAGAACAAACGCCCCCCGGATCGGGCCTTTCTTATTCTTGGAACGCTGGCGAGGGCAAGAGAGTCTGATCTTAATTGTTTGTTGGACTGGTAAGGTTTAATCAGGGGTCTCAGAATTGGGGGGCCTTTCTCGTGCATTATTTTGTGCGAGATGCATAGTGTCTTGAAGGTAATTCTTTCTTTCACTGGGAGCCAGTGAAGGCTTCTGAGAGCTGGTTTAGCCGAGCATCTCGATTTGGTTCCAGTTAGGATTCTGGCAGCAGCGTTCTGGGTGCACTGCAGTCTGCGAACAACTGATGCCAGTGCCCCTAGATACAGGACGTTGCCGTAGTCTAGTCTGGAGTTCACCAACCCCTGCATCAATAGTTTCCTTGATTGGAAGGGGATCAAGTGGAAGATTTTTCGGGCCATTCGGATGAGGCCAAAACAGGTGCCTGAGGTTTTTCTGGCATGAGTCTTAAAGTTGAGGTCCTGATCCAGCCAAATGCCAAGACTTTTGACCTCAGGTTTGGGGGTTGGAGGCGTTCCCATGCATGGAGGCCAAGCGAGGGTTGTAGGGAGTTTGTGTGGGTTTCCCAGGAGAAGTATCTCCGATTTCTCTCCGTTCAATTTTAGTCGAGATTCACACATCCATTGAAAAACCCTATCTAGGCATGTAGCCAAGTTGTCTAGGTTATTGCTCGACTGGTTAATAGAGACCACCAGCTGGTTGTCATCTCCATACATGACTGTTTTGATGCCAAAAGGAGCGATAATGTCCTCTAAGGGGGACATGTAAACGTTAAAAAGTGTGGGGCTCAGGGAGGAGCCCTGGGGAACCCCACACTGAAGTGGCAGGGCTTTGGACGTGGCGATGCCGTCTGACACTTGGAAGGATCTATCTTCAAGGAAGGATTTGATCCAGGATAGGGCGGAGTCAGTGACTCCTATCAGACTTAGCCTGTGGATGAGGATGGCGTGGTCCACCGTGTCGAAGGCGGCACTCAGGTCGAGGAGGATCACTGCCACTGATCCTCCTGCGTCCATGATGGATCGGGCCTCCTCGACCACGGCTAGCAGAGCGGTGTCAGTACCCTGTCCCGGTCTAAACCCGGTCTGGGATCGGCGTAGCAGGTGATTGGCTTCCAGGAAATTAGAGAGTTGGTGGTTGGCGATTCGTTAGGCCACTTTGCTGAACGCAGGGAGAAGCGATATGGGTCTGAAGTTGGACGGGTCCATGGGATCGAGGTGAGGTTTTTTTAAGAGAGCCTTGACAGTGGCTTTCTTCCAGTTGGCCGGAACAGAGCCCAATTTAAAGGAGGCGTTAATGAGGTTAGTAATAGAAGGAGCCACCGTGGAGGCGACCAATTTTAATTTGCTGATGGGGGCTGGGTCTGAAGGGGCACCACTTTTTACAGTTTGTAAGGTGGACAAGAAAGTCTCTGTGGTGATCTGGGGAAAGGATTGAAGGCGTGGCGCCTCAGGGCGAGGGGTGATGGTGGTTTGTGGGGGAGTGGGGGCCGGGAGGGAGGTCAGAATTTTGTCGATTTTTGAAGAAAATAACTCGGCCAGCTGGTTGCATCTGGCGCCCTCAGGATCAGGAGTGGGTAAGGGTCTTGAATTTTCGTGAGGAGGCGTATGATGCGGTAAGTTTCTTTCGCAGAGTTGGCTGCTGCTGCTATTTTTTCCTCAAAAAAGATAGCCTGTGTTTTTTTAATGGAGTTTTTATAGAGCTTGATGGAGGCTCTGTACTCTTTTTTGCTTTCTGTTGTCCAGTTTTTTCGCCATAGGCGCTCGAGTTTTTTGCATCTCTTTTTGAGATTTCGTAATTCCTGGGTGAACCACGGAGATTTGGCGGTTTTCTTAATACTGGGGAGTGATTTGATTGGCAGGGTGACGTCTAGAGATTGGTTGATCCACTTGTGTAGTTGAACATCAGCTCTGGAGGGATCTGGGTCCAGTGCTGGTATGGTGGAAGAGAGGACTTGGGCCCAGGAGTTTATGTCCAAGTTTTTCCACGGGCGGGCTGGTGGATGGGGGGGGGGTCTCTCAGGAGCCTTGGCCGAGAGTTGTAGTTTAAAAGGGACTAAGAAGTGGTCTGACCATGGGAGGGGGATGGGGGACTGAACTGTCAATCTCGTGAGATTGGTAAATATGGGGTCCAGCAGATGTCCCTTGATATGGGTGGGATGGTTGCTTTGTAGCTGGAGACTTATAGAGACTAGGTCTGCTTTAAGATCCGCGGCTGTCTTGTTAGAGAGGTCATCGAAGTGGAGATGTAAGTCTCCCAGGATCGTGAAGTTCGGGGATAAGCATGCGAGGGAGGAGATAGCGTCAATTAGGGAGTCACTAAAACGACGTAGTGGCCCTGGTGGGCGATACACTAGTATCCCTGAGAGGGTAGTAGAAGGTGGCAGATGGATGGAGAAATGTACGTTTTCGCAGTCCAAGATGGGGCTTTCTTTGAACTGGCAGGACAGGTAGTCAAGATATATGATCGCTATACCCCCTCCAATACCTACGGGTCTGTTCAGAAATTTTATAAGGTAGCCAGGTGGTAGTGATTGCATGATATCTGGCTCCGAGCCTAAATTGAGCCAGGTTTCTGTGAGAAAGAGTACCTTGCTATCCGAGTCCTTCAGGAGTAAATTGATTTCAGTCTGATGTTTCGGGAGGGATCTGCAGTTTAGCAGGGCCATGCCGAGACAGATTGGTTTAGGGGGGGTGTGGGCTGAACCTGTAGGTGCAACTTGGACAGCGTGAGTGTCCTTCCTCTACGGCAATAGTGCCGCTACATGGGGTGGCTGGGAGGCCCCTTAGTCTATGCAGAGTTTCCTGGGAATATTTTAGGTGGAGTAGAGTGGGTGAGGCAAGGGTTGTGGGCTCTGGGCTCGGTCTGGCGCGGACGGGCGCAGACAGGCTTGCCTTAGGCGCTCCCGCTGCGCTCGTCCGCTGCGCTTCCGGCCAAGGCACATTTTATAGGCGGTTGCTGAAGGTGGTGGCCAGGGGGGTGTGGCCTAAGAGGGGCGTGGCCGGAGTCCTCGCGGTGCTGGTCGAGAGGAGTGATCAAGGTGAAGGCAGCGCGATAGCGTTAGGATCCGCTCCCCTGCCTTGTATTCTGCTCAGGTGCCCTAGTACGTGGTGAGTTTAAAAGATATCACAGAAATCACAGTGTTACAAGAATAATTGTTTTAAAAAGCGAAATGCGCTCTCCCGGCTTCAGCTTCAGGAGTTGTGGTCAGTCTAGTGCCAGACGCTCGTATTCAGCGTTTTATACTGGTTGTTGGGGGCGTGGCCTAAGAGGGGCGTGGCCTGAGTCCTCACGGTGCTCGTCGAGAGGAGTGATCAAGGTGAAGGCAGCGCGGTAGCGTTAGGATCCGCTCCCCGTGCCTCGTATTCTGCTCAGGTGCCCTAGTACGTGGTGAGTTTAAAAGATATCACAGAAATCACAGTGTTACAAGAATAATTTTTTTCAAAAGCGAAATGCGCTCTCCCGGCTTCCGCCTCAGGAGTTGTGGTCAGAGTCTAGTGCCAGACGCTCGTATTCAGTGTTTAATACTGGTTGTTGGGGGCGTGGCCTGAGTCCTTGCAGTGCTCGTCGAGAGGAGTGATCAAGGTGAAGGCAGCGCGGTACCGTTAGGATCCGCTCCCCGTGCCTCGTATTCTGCTCAGGTGCCCTAGTACGTGGTGAGTTTAAAAGATATCACAGAAATCACAGTGTTACAAGAATAATTTTTTTAAGAAGCGAAATGCGCTCTCCCGGCTTCCGCCTCAGGAGTTGTGGTCAGAGTCTAGTGCCAGACGCTCGTATTCAGCGTTTTATACTGGTTGTTGGGGGCGTGGCCTAAGAGGGGCGTGGCCTGAGTCCTCGCGGTGCTCGTCGAGAGGAGTGATCAAGGTGAAGGCAGCGCGGTAGCGTTAGGATCCGCTCCCCGTGCCTCGTATTCTGCTCAGGTGCCCTAGTACGTGGTGAGTTTAAAAGATATCACAGAAATCACAGTGTTACAAGAATAATTTTTTTTTTAAAGTGAAATGCGCTCTCCCGGCTTCCGCCTCAGGAGTTGTGGTCAGAGTCTGAGTGGAAACATGTAAGTCTGCAACTCGGAGTACCTTTACACTTGGAAATGGTGAATAGCAAAAAAGTGTAAAGTTAGGTGGACTAGTAGATTTACACCTACATAAATTTACGCACGTAAATTAACCTTTGTGAGTAGCGCCCATGGTTGCGAATTAGAGTGGCCAGAGGTGCCATGCAAACCTTAACGAGATGTAGGCCTATAGAATATAGAACTTTGCCAAAAGATGAAAGGAAGTTATTTATTTAATTTCAACTGTATGTTCACAAAGTAAGGAAGTAAGAAAATTCCACACAGTCCCTCTCATGAGGAAATTATGGGAAAGTTTCCTAATATGGCTCTTATGGTAAAATAGTGCGAATGCTGCTTTTATATTGAGTAGATTCTAGCAGCTGAACAGCCTGCAGTAAGATGTTCAGCAAGTCACTTCTAAATTTAGCCAGCAAAAGGCTCGTAATTGTTTTAGGGTCTAATTTTCATTGATTGATGTTGAATAGTTTCTGAGATTCATAGAGTCAGTGGGTATCAGGTTGGGAAATCATATTTTTGTATTTAGTGTGCAGGTGGTTGGGATAAGTGGGCCTCAATTTGGATAAACAAGTTAGCAAAGAAACGTACTCTGAGTCGCGTACAAATCTGGTGTTAATTGTGCAGCCACTAAATACCATCCCTTTTTTATGTGGACAGTGGACTAGAAGATAATTGCTAATAACACACACGTCTTTTCCAGGCTCTGCTAACTTGTAATGTGCTGTGTTTGCTACACAATTTATTCTAGCTTTCTCCTGCGACACACCATGCAGGCAAAAACCTGCAGGGCGCGTTATTAGTGCCACTTGTGATTCCGATTTAGAACTAAAGAGAAGTTTGCACCCAAATCAGGATTTGCGGAACGCTTAGAATGAGGGTCAAATGCTTCCCAGACAAAAGGCACGCTTTAGCACTTTGAACATAAAGATAGCATAAATTAGGTTCATATTGATTCTCTGCTGGAAATTGATAAAAATTCTGGCACACAAAATTGTGATGAGGCACACAAAATTGTGATGAGGCAAGGTTGTGAAATTTGATATGAATACAGTTTTAAGAATGCACTGCTGCTTACAACAGATAATATTTCATGTGTAAACTGCAGACTTTCAAGATTAACAGTTTAAAAAGAAATTATGCAAACCGGGCGTTAATGGTTTAATTGATGTATCCCTCATCAGGCATCGTTGTGCTTCCTAGTGAAGGGGAAGTGCAAGACAGGCTTCCGACCATTTTGTTTTAGGCCTTTCAAAGAAAACATGATAAAAAAAACAGGACGGCTCTGGGAACTCTGGTGTTATAAAATTCTTAAAAAACTGATGACGATGAGATGCAAAAGGAGAAAAATAATTGTGGAATGTTCGGAAAGTGGTAGTGCGTCGGTTGTTGTGGAAGTGATGTGTGCGGTTACTGACGTTATGTCACTAGGGTGACCACACAAATGCGCAGCGCTAGTCCATGTACTGTCATAAATTGATGTAATGTGGGAAATAGGCTGGGGAAGTACATAAGTGTCATGGTAGTGATGTTGCCCTAAAGTATAGTGCACACCAAAGACTTTCTTTCTCTTGTTGATTGATAATAGAAGCTATTATTATCATTTTATTGATCTTGGAAAGATGAGATACTGAGATGGCTGCCTTGAACTTCAAATATGTTTTTTTTTTAAAATATATCATTTATTGAATTCACAGGAGGAAAGAAAACGTAAATGTTACATCATACATTTCTCCACATCCCAAGGATGTCTGTCGTGGTCGCGGGACGTACCACATTTTACAGTAGTATAGCATTGCATGCAGCTTTACAAAGACACAGTACAAATGTTCCAGCCGTGTCGGCTCTGTAAAGAAGATGACATTAGAAAATGAACAACAAGAGAAAAAATAAAAATAAAAGGAGATGTGAGATGGGGGTTTTGGTCATCTAACTTGGGGGCGTGGTGTGTGGTCCGGATCGGGGGTGTATCGATGCATTGGGAGCTCATGGTTGCCTTTGAGCGGTGACTACGGGTTACCTTCTGGTGTCGGGGAGGGCTATGGGTCGGCGGCAGGAGGCGTGCTGTGTGTGTGGAGTGCTAGGTGGGGCATCTTCATGGCGGTCAGGGTGGGGCGCCATCGGGAGGCGCATCAGTGGTGCCCCGTGGGCGGTTGTGTGTTTCCCTGTCGGGGGCGTCAGGGTCGCAGTCCATGATCTCTGCTCCGGTCAGCGCCTCTTGGCAGTCCCTATGTAAGGAGCCCAGCATCTCGTCCCACAATGTCGCGATCGGGAACATTCGCAATCCCGCTGTTTCCTCATTGTGGAGGGTGATGCATTCTGCCTTCGCCCAATTGTCTAGGGAGGTGCGCCAGTGTTCCGTTAGGGGTGGGGTGGTTCGCTTCCAATGTTTCGTAATCAGCCTTTGGGCGTGAGGAGGCCGAGGTCCCAGAAACGGGAGTGGACTTTATTATGTTTGGTCCGCTTGTATAAGCCTAGTATGCATGCTTCCCACGTGTGTGGCACCGGCATGGGCGTGCAGCGCTCTAATATCGGTAGCACTGTCCGCCAGTATGTTTGAATTTGTGGGCATCGCCATAACATATGTAGCAAGTCTGCACCCCCCAGTGCACATCTCGGGCAGCTGGCTGTGGCGCCCGGGAAGTACTGATTAATTTTGTCCGGCGAGAGGTACGCTCGGTGTAGTATATAAAACTGGATCAGCTTAAATCGCGCATTTCGGGGGATGTTTTTGGGGCCTGTTTGTATCATCGTCCACTCTCCATCTGTCCAGTCCTTCCTCCTGTCAGCCGCCCATTTGTCATGTAGTGGCTGTAAAGTGTGTTGCGTGTGTGACAACAGTGCTTGGGTCAGCCAGTGTACCACGTGTGTACCGTTTCCCATGACATGTAGGTGCTGTATCAGTTGATGTGTGGGTGGTTCCTCAGTGATGCTCCCCCACCGCTGCGTGTATGCCATGACTATGGAGGCGTGCTGTAAGAACTGCCCCGCTGGAAGACCCGTGTCGTTGGCTAGTGTCATGAAAGGTATCAGGGCGCCATCGGCGTATAGGTCTGCCATGGTGTCCACTCCTGTGCGTGTCCAGTGTTCCAGTGCCGCTTCTGTGACAACGGATGTGGTCTTGGGGGTGCCCAAGAGCGGGAGTGCCGGGGCGTATGGTTTAGTGTGCTTGGTTAATTTTAAGCTCCTGGTGTAGCATTTGACAGCCACGGCCGCATGTAATTGTGATGTTCTCCTCGTGGGCGCCAGGGGGTGGAAGAGGGAATGTATCTGTGCATGGGACAGCATATCTGTTGCCGTGGCTGTATCTTCCAGATTTTTCCCTGCGAGCCAGGCAGTTACCCATTGTAATTGTGCAGCTAGATAGTAGAGTTCTAGATTCGGTACTGCGAGGCCTCCATCACTGACCGGCGTGTATAGTTTTTGCAGGGCCACTCTGGGCCTCCCTGGGTTCCATATCAGGTCTCTGACCATGGTTTCTAGCTCCTTGAAGGTGCGGACCTGGACGTATATTGGAATTGAACTTCAAATATGTTACTTTAAGATTTCGAACTGATGGGTAATGAAACCATAGAGCTATTTCATGAGTTTTGAGTATCAAGAACGTCCACTCTCTTCAACCCTTCTAACACCGAGCATCAGCGGGGCACCATAGATTATGACAATAAAGAGGTGCAGATCACAGCTTTAAGCATCCGACGAGCTTTTAATATGAGCCCAGCAATGCGTGGCATAGAAACAGGGCATTTTGGGATATGACTGATGCATAACCGTCAAGTTTTCAGTTTGCAATCTGTGTTATTTCCTTGTTTTCAGGGCAGTGGTGTGTGACACTTCAGTGCTTTATGTGTGACACTTTGAGTGACATTTTATAGCAAGTAGAACACTTATGATGTTGATTTAAGGGGATAAATATCAAAAACGTCCCCTTGAAAAATCTGCAACACCCCAGGAGTGCTTGTGCTACAACACAAACCTATTCCTTTTCAAACTTGAAGCAAGGCCCCTGGCATGAGTAGTACCAGTTCTTCCCACCAGGGGGCTGACAAAATGGCAAAAATGTGTGTAACTATCTTTTTTCCCGTTATTTTAATAATTTCAATGTGGGTGGGGGTGACAAGAAATTTTCCACACCGGGTACCACCGGACTTTGCTACGCCACTGCTTCCCAATGTACATCTGTGGGCCCTGTGCTGGTGAAAAGGCTTGGACTATCCCGAAGAGTGAAAGTCCTATCCTGTCCAAAATAAACATGCACATCCGCAGGCATGCAGATGTGGATCATTCGCCATAGACTCTCAGTGGGCTGTGAGTACCTTAATCTCCACTGCTTTCAGTGGTGAGCAAGGATAAGCAAGGAGCTTTGTTTGTCTGTGCCAGTGGGCAGGCTTGATGTGGGATTCCAGGCAATGAAAAAACTCACTGGAGGAAGTGCCAAAACAAGAATACAATCCAATTGTGCCCCCTTTCCCACCATACTGTCCCTATCTTGACCAGTGGACCCCCCCGCTCCCCTGAATAAAGCACCGCCACCTGCAGCAAGAGGCTTGCCTAGTTTCAAACCAAGCCCCAGGCTTCTGGACACTATGGGATCTCCATGGTGCCCAGAAGTGACAAAGGTGACATCGCAACGCTATATTAAACTCTGCAAAAATAAATTGAAAACATTTTGCAGGCACGACCCTAGCCTTTCTTTCCTTCTTGTTCTAGACTAGGAAACCCCTGATATCCTCTCTTGCTTCTTTCTTCTCCCCATCCTTCCGGTTGACATAAACTGCTTCCTTTCTTCTTTTGTAATCTCCCTCCACTCAGACCCACTTCCCGCCTTCTTTGCATTACTTTCTCTCTCCTTCTCCTTATCTAATGTTCTCTACCACTTGCCACTGACGTCAGCTTTCCTCTCATCATCATCTTCTGCAGTTTGTCTTTCCTTGTTCTTTCTCTTTTACCTGCTTTCCATTCCTCCATATCTCTCTGATTCTCAAGCTCTCCCCTCCTCACTCCTCCATCTTCTCTCTTTTCTCTTTCTATCTCGTGTCACTTGCTTATATCTCTTCTTCCCTTATGCACCTCTCTTGTCCGTTTTTAGGTCCCGCCTGAGACAGCGAATAGGCTGTCTCTTCAAGACATTTAGTAAGTGGCTTTTAAAAGTGCCACCAGAGGCATTTGCTGGCCTCAAGCTTGAGTGCACGTGAGCGTGCACGCACGCAGCCACCATCTGTCTTTGATCGCGTCTTTTCGAGACATTTAAAAGTGGCCTTTAAAAGTGCCACCCGAGGCTATTGCTTGCCTCAAGCTTACACGCGCAGCCGCCATCTGTCTTTGATCATGATAGCAATCACTGTCACTTTCAGGGGCGCAGGAGCAGCCGCGTCAATTTAGCTTGTTAAATTTCACGTCCGGCTACACTTCCTCCCTTGCAACACACAATGTGCAATAATTAACAAAATAGCCTTAGAGACCCTAACAGGAGCATCGAGTTTTCTATTAACTCATTGCCGCAGTGGAGCAGCAGGAGTTAAACGTTATCAGTGTATTTACATAAGCCGCATGACAGTTGTGCCAACCTTTATATACTGAACATTCCAGCGGGTCTCCGGCAGTCAGCGGTGCTCTGTAGAAGAGGAACGTTTAGTGTTTCTGCCTCTACGTGACAGAAGCTGTGTCCCCGCTACACACATTCGAGCCTTTGAGAAATCTTCACCTCCTGCTGCCTCGAGCAATGTTCCCATGACTGGCACCGACGCACGAGCTAAATTGGTACTCGTCTCTTGTCCTTAAATCCCAAACTGACACACTACAAATGAATGCGCCTTCTTTTGCAGGCACAAAAGCGCTTTCTCCCACCTTTCCCTCCCTATTCCGTTCTTCTGCAGGTGTTTCCTGACATAGGGGCCGATTAGGATGGCGGACAGATCGCCACCGCCAAGCAGGCGGTGGCGATCCATCCGCCATCCGTGCCAGTCCGCCACCTATTTCTCCACCGCCATATTACAATAGCGGGGGACCACGGCGGACGGAAAGACCGCCTGCCGCTTTTCCGCCGCGGTCTCCTTGCGACCGTGGCGGAAAAGGTCTAATATGGTGGCTGTGTCTATCAAACACCGCCAGCCATATTAGAATGGGCTTTGGGGAATGCCTTTCCGTGGCGGCAATGCCGCCATGGAAAGGCATACAGTCTTTGCTTTGGGGGCCCGTTGCGGGTCCCCAGGGTGAAGGGAGGGTGGGTGGTGCACATGGGGGGTACTTATGGTACCCCCCTGCGTTTCAAAGTACAACATGACAGGCACCGCGCAGTTCAACAATAGGGGTAACCTTCTACTCCTGACCACTTGCACAGCAAATTGCTTCTAGCAACGTATTTTCATTATTTTCTTCATTACTTCATCACTTTTTAACCATCTATAGTTCACTCCATCTTTCTTGTTATTCAGAAACATTCCACTCCGCATGCAAGGAATTACGGCGATTTCCCAGATTTCTAATGTTCCTGCTTGGCCATCCGAACCTTTCGTCAAGAACACGACATAAGCCAAATTCATGTGTAGCAGTTTATTTCAAACCCAATGCATTTCGGGCCTAAACAGGCCCTTCGTCAGGGGAAACTGTAAATAATAATTAATCCATAATTAGGAACCCATTTCTTCAATAAGCAAACCAACATTAAATTTTGGCATCATTTCTTACGTAACATCATAGACTCAGTTTCTTGTGATAGCTCACATTATTATTAGCGTTACACAACTCCATAACCCCCACAACTCTATCAAAAGCTCAAGGTTTACACTTGGCTCTTAACATTATAAAACGTCATTGCACTCGGTGAATAGTTAATGTGATTTTTACCACTGCTTGTTACAACATTTCATTCCTTCCCCTTTTCGCGCTCTCGTAACCAAACCTCCCGTTACCTTAACCTCCGTCATGATAGCCCATTTCCCTTCTATGCACTTTACTCTGCTAACTTTCATTGCTTGCTCACGTACCTGCTAATCGACACACTTCCTTCGTTCACTATCTCAACAGAAATCTCCATTACCCTTGTCGCCTCTCTGTTCTTAAACTATTTTCACTCCTCCCATTCAGCAGCCTCCCTTCTAATCACCATATAATTATCACCTGCGTCACTAGCAACATCCCGAGTTTAACCAAATCACTACAACTCCCATGTTGCATTATACTTAAAAAATGATAGAGTTTGGATGTGTTTCAATTTTATAACATTACAAATCTTTTTCCGTAAAAAATGTGAATGGTTTGCTTCTTGGTTTCTAGTCAAAGTTCATCTTGCAAAACATGTTCCATTTTCCCTTCTTTTTCTGACATCGAAAAATAAACGTTCTTCATGAACAGCGATGTTCCGCCTTGCATGAGGATTCTACGCACATTCTGCCTGTCATGTTGTGCTTTGAAACGCACAACATGCATTTATAGCATTGCGGCGGGCGGTGCGTCCGCCATCCTAATAGACCCCATAGTCCTCTTGAAGCTGTCAGTAGTGAATTTGTAAACGAGGCAGCGCTTAAATTTTAAAATGAGCTAATACAGACCGTATCGAGTCAGGGTGTAAATCTCGGCTGATGAAATAGTTAAGGAGTTATGAAACATGCCTGCAGGTTGATAAAAATTAACATGGCAACTATCAGCCGTGCTAGTCGAGTCCTGATAATCTACACACGGTCAAGTGAAAGTGGTGCTGATACAGCTAAGAGGCTGCGATTCTTTTATTTTATCGTATTTTTTCATAAAGTATTTTGAATACCGGCCTCATGCTCAACTTTTTATCTGGTAGTGTTAGTCGACCATTTTTTAGGAACGTTTTTGGTGTTGAGGGACTGAGAATTTAATTATGTGGCAAAAGCACGCTCCCAAGTACACCCCTGAGAATGGAATACCTACAAACCCAGCTATTGACTTTGGCACACCATCATTACAACATGCGATCTACACACAACCAAGGCTTTAAGTGGGATGAAAAAACGGGGGGGAGTCTCTCAAAGGGGCATGGTGAATGTAATTAAGGGCATGGCTTAAAAAACGTAAGCTAGAAATCTGTGTTTAGCACAGTGTGCCGCCCAACTTGTATTTTGCTGTTCCTGTCATTGAATCAAGTCACATCATAATACAAGTCTGGACTATTGGCTTTGACAATGGTTGCTAGTTGCCCAAGATAAATAAGCAGCAACTATGGCTTGGATATAATATTGAAAAAGCTTTCGCTTAAAGCGCTGCTGGTGACACCACAACAATGTTGGTGCTCCTTAGTTTAAAAAATAGAAGGGAAACCCAGAGAGAAAATGACTCTCTTTAAACGATTTCCCTTCCTCTACAACGCTCATCACGCGCACATTGATGTGCCTGTTGTCACTGCAGTCCGGGAAAAAAACGGACCGCCTATGCCAGGGCACAAAACAGAGCCCGACAGAGATCCATTTCGAGGCCCCCTGAAAAAAACTGCTGGTGCTCAGACCTGGTGAGACCCAGCCCACTTAAAGCCCTGCACACAACTACAATAAACACTGAACTGTTGTAGCAAGACAACCGTAGGCGTACGTACAATGTGGCCACAAGGAAAAAGTTCAACATGCGAAGCATGCTCTGCCATGGTCCTCTGGACACAACACACGAAGCACGGGCAAACGCAGAAGGCATTTTATCAGTGATAAATACATACCCATCAACTGTTTCACTTAAAACTGGAGGTTATGTAAAGTCCTTAAGAGGGTGATCACATTAAGGTGAATAGTGTACAAACTGCTCTTTAGAGTTCAAGGTTTAACAAGCATTTGCAATGCAATAGGTCTCGCATGTTGTGAGCTATTGGCATTGTAAATGACAATCAGGTAGATTCATCAAGCCGAAATCGGCTCGCAAAGGGCCAGATTCTGAGAATCTGGCCCTTTGCGAACGCTATTTTTTGCATTTGGGATTCATCATCCCAAATGCAAAAGTCGCCATTCTAGAAATCGCTAAATTGCGATTAATTGCATTTAAGGAATCTCAATTTGAGATTCCTTAAATGCATTCATGAACCATTTTAAAATTGCGAATTCGCAATCTGGGGCCGCTATTTACCCAAAGTCCAACTACGTGGTGAATAGCAAAAACTTTGAAAAATGCACTAAAGTGCATTTTTCAAAGTTTCATGTTGCGCACACACATGCCTTAAGGGCATGTGTGTGTGCAACATATGTGCACACATCAATTTCAGGGGTGCAACAGGGTATCCTTTGTACACCCCTGCACCCTTGAAATCGCAATCTCAATTTGCGAATCGCTAATTGCAATTAGCAAATTAAGATGGTCTTCCCATTCATTCCTATGGGCCTCTAGGCCCATAGGAATGAATGGGGAGATATTCCTTAATTGCGACTCACAATTTGCGAGTCGCAATTAAGGAATTATTAGAATTCTTATGGCGGCCAAAAGCAGTACAAAAGGGGGTGGTGATGGACGGAGCATCTGAATCAATCAAACACTCAAACCCAGTCAAAGATCTGGGTTTAATCCATAAGTGTGGCAGGGTATGCTCAGACGTGAGTCCCTTGCTCACTTTGCCACTGGATTCAAGCAAGCCGGGCTGAAGACGGCTGGAATGCCAGAAACCGGTCCTCAGAAGCTTGTTTCCGGTCCAGGGAAGGCATGGCTTTGCAGTTCGGGCTGGACTGTTCCCATGAGGCACAGGGTCAGACTGATTTGCATATAGCCATGTCTGAACTGGGGTGGCAGAGTGGGCTAAAGAACTGTGATGGATTAAACCCAGATCTTTTGACTGGGTGTGAGTGTTTGATTGGTTTAGATGCTCCGTCCATTACCACCCCCTTTTGTACCGCTTTTGGCCGCCATAAGTGTGGCAGGGTATGCTCAGACGTGAGTCCCTTGCTCACTTTGCCACTGGATTCAAGCAAGCCGGGCTGAAGATGGCTGGAATGCCAGAAACCGGTCCTCAGAAGCTTGTTTCCGGTCCAGGGAAGTCATGGCTTTGCAGTTCGGGCTGGACTGTTCCCATGAGGCACAGGGTCAGACTGATTTGCATATAGCCATGTCTGAACTGGGGTGGCAGAGTGGGCTAAAGAACGGTGATGGATTAAACCCAGATCTTTTGACTGGGTGTGAGTGTTTGATTGATTCAGATGCTCCGTCCATCACCACCCCCTTTTGTACCGCTTTTGGCCGCCATAAGTGTGGCAGGGTATGCTCAGACGTGAGTCCCTTGCTCACTTTGCCACTGGATTCAAGCAAGCCAGGCTGAAGACGGCTGGAATGCCAGAAACCGATCCTCGGAAGCTTGTTTCCGGTCCAGGGAAGACATGGCTTGGCAGTTCGGGCTGAACTGTTCCCATGAGGCACAGGGTCAGACTGATTTGCATATAGCCATGTCTGAACTGGGGTGGCAGAGTGGACTAAAGAACGGTGATGGATTAAACCCAGATCTTTTGACTGGGTGTGAGTGTTTGATTGATTCAGATGCTCCGTCCATCACCACCCCCTTTTGTACCGCTTTTGGCCGCCATAAGTGTGGCAGGGTATGCTCAGACGTGAGTCCCTTGCTCACTTTGCCACTGGATTCAAGCAAGCCGGGCTGAAGACGGCTGGAATGCCAGAAACCGGTCCTCGGAAGCTTGTTTCCGGTCCAGGGAAGACATGGCTTGGCAGTTCGGGCTGGACTCTTCCCATGAGGCACAGGGTCAGACTGATTTGCATATAGCCATGTCTGAACTGGGGTGGCAGAGTGGGCTAAAGAACAGTGATGGATTAAACCCAGATCTTTTGACTGGGTGTGAGTGTTTGATTGATTCAGATGCTCCGTCCATCACCACCCCCTTTTGTACCGCATGTATAATACGGCCCCAGGGTTGCTGCCAGGGCAAAATATTAGTCATTGATGAGAAAATGCAACAGTTGTTGACAAGATAAAACTGTTTTCTGTTGCTTTCAGACACCCGGGCAGAGTTCACAATGATTTGTATGTGAGTAGATATTACAGACCTGTGATTAGGGGTCTGATGTACAAAGTCATTTTGCAATCTCAAACCCTGCGATTCACCAAATCAATGGGATTGCAAATGCAAAATATATTTTTCCTATTTCCTATTTCCAAAAAGCCTTTCCAACTCACGAAAAATTTAGAGGGGTCATCAAAGGAGATTTCCACACTAAATTGTGAGTTAGAATGCTATTTTATCAGTGGGTTTTACACTATAATTGCAGTCACAAACCAATGATCAGTTACCAACACCTCAAAGAATGTGGTAACTGATTCGCAAAGGGGAATTTGTCCCTTTGGGACACATATTCCCTTTGTGGAGCTTTTTGGGAAACCTCAGTGGTCCAGGGAACTACGGCATGCTCTTCCTCTTGTATTTCCAAAACGAGGAACATTTAAAAAAAATAAAAGCATGGGTTACTTTAAGGAAGAGGAATTGCTTTAAAAAAGAATCCACTTGGGAGTGCAAACAGTCAGGCGGTGGTCTCCTGCCCCATGCAGACCACCATCCCTATGTTTGTAGTGAATCACAGACGGTTGCACGTGGTGACCTGCCTAATTAATTTTCGATAGACAGGTCCTTCTGCGTCCCCCTTAAATTCTGTATTTTATAAACTGACTTATTGGTCCATAGGCCCCTTGGCAAAAATAGGAAACAAGTCACAAAAAATCGTTGTGGAAATTGCAACCACTTTGTTCGACCCTTTCTCAGGCTTTTATTCCCTAATGTCATAGAGAAAGTCATGCCTAGTCATGGAAAAACATCTGTGAAAATTGGATGACGAACTGTTCCTCACTGTGAAGTCAAAGGGCAGATGACAGCAATTGCATGTCACCTTTTGGAAAATATGTCATATTTGAAAGAAGTAGGACATATATAATGGGACATGTTGCTTCTGGCAGATTCCACTATGACAGCACTGCTTATGAGGTATGGACATTCATTTGGCAAAAGTACTTCTGGACTACTGAATCGGACCCTGTAACCAATGCACATTTAGATGCTGGCCCAGGAGACAGTTTTATAGGGCATTGTGGGATGGAAAGGTACAGTGCCTGTTTGACAACAATCTGTGCTTTCTGGAGCAGTTATACCATTGACCCAAGTCTTTGACCTGCGCTATTTATTGATCCTTCCAAGAACCTAGGACGGGCAATTAATAATGCAGCCTCTCAGCACGCACATCTCACAGCACTAACCACTAATTGCGCAGGGAGGTAAAATTCCATGTTGCTGAAGGGCTGGCTGTAAATACTTTATAAATCGTTCCGCAAATGTCCAGTTTTTCTCTATAGGGCTTGTTATTGGGTTATTCTACTTCTAAACCATGAGAATTGAGCAAATAAGGATAATTGAGATTAAGGCTGTGAATGAGGAAAAGACCATTTCGGGGTGGCAAATGGAACTGAGCATAACCACTGTTTAGTGGGAAAGATAACACACAAAAAAAGCATTTGCAATTCAATAGGTCTCGTATTAGGAAAGTTTGAGCTATTGGTCTTGTAAATGACACATTTTTTATTTAGGTTTTGTTTTTGAAAATAGCGAAATTAATAGCTTTGTCATTTACCATGCCAATAGTTATAACTTTCGCAAATGTGACAACTATAGCATTTGTAATGCAATGTGTGTTATATTTACGTGACTTACATGTATTGATATTACAAATAACAATGGTTTTTATTTTTTTTTAATAATTAATACTTAAATAAAAGTGGTTGCACAGATTGATGCTGTGGTGGAGCTCAGTTATGTTGTGGTGCCACTGAGTGATGCTGTGGTGGTGCTGAGTGATGCTGTATGCTATGCTATGTTTTGTTTTGATATCCTATGTTTTGTTTTGTTATGCTATGCTATGCTGTTTTGTTATGCTATGCTATGTTTTGTTATGCTACGCTATGCTATGTTTTGCTATGCTATGCTATGTTATGCTATGCTATGTTTTGTTATGCTATGCTATGCTTTGTTATGCTATGCTATGTTTTGCTCTGCTATGCTATGTTATGCTATGCTATGTTTTGTTGTGTTTTATTATGCTATGCTTTGTTTTGCTATGCTATGCTTTGTTATGCTATGCTATGTTTTGTTGTGTTGGTTTGCAATGCTGTGTTTTGCTATGCTATTATGTTTTGTTATGTTTTGTTCAGCCATGCTATGTTTTGTTTTGTTAAGCTATGCTGTTTTGTTGTGTTTGTTATGCTATGTTTTGTTATGTTATGCTATGTTTTGTTATGCTATGCTATGTTTTGTTTTGCTATCCTATGCTTTGTTTTGTTATGCTATGCTATGTTTAGTGTTGCTATCCTATGCTTTGTTTTGTTATGCTATGCTATGTTTTGTTGTGTTTTGTTATGCTATGCTATGTTTTGTTGTGTTTTGCTAGGCTATGCTTTGTTATGCTATGCTATGTTTTGTTATGCTATGCTATGTTTTGCTCTGCTATGCTTTGTTATGCTATGTTTTGTTATGCTATGCTATGCTTTGTTGTGTTTTATTATGCTATGCTTTGTTTTTCTATGCTATGTTTTTTATGCTATGCTATGTTTTGCTGTGTTTGGTATGCTATGCTGTGTTTTGCTATGCTATTATATGTTTTGTTATGTTTTGTTAAGCCATGCTATGTATTGTGGTGTTTTGTTAAGCTGTGCTGTTTTGTTGTGTTTTGTTATGCTATGTGTTGTTGTGTTTTGTTATGCTATGTTTTGTTATGTTATGCTATGTTTTGTTATGCTATGTTTTGTTATGCTATGCTATGTTTTGTTATGCTATGCTATGCTTTGTTTTGTTATGCTTTGTTTTGTTATGCTATGCTATGTTTTGTTGTGTTTTGCTATGCTATGTTTTTTATGCTATGCTGTTTTGCTCTGCTATGCTTTGTTATGCTCTGCTATGTTTTGTTGTGTTTTATTATGCTATGCTATGTTTTGTTATACTATGTTTTGTTATTCTATATTTTGTTATGCTATGCTAAGCTTTGTTTTGTTATGCTATGTTGTGTTGTGTTTTGTTATGCTATGCTATGTTGTGTTATGTTATTCTATGCTATGTTTTGCTATGCTATATTTTGTTATGTATGCTATGTTTTGTTATGCTATGGTTTGTTGTGTTTTGCTATGTTTTGTTATGCTATGTTTTGTTATGCTATGGTTTGTTGTGTTTTGCTATGTTGTGTTATGCTACGTTTTGTTATGCTATGCTTTGTTATACTATGCTATGTTTTGTTTTGCTATGCTTTGTTTTGATATGCTATCCTATGCTTTGTCTTGTTATGCTCTGCTATGCTTTGTTTTGTTATGCTATGCTATGTTTTGTTGTGTTTTGTTATGCTAGGCTATGCTTTGTTATGCGATGTTTTGTTATGCTATGCTATGTTTTGCTATGCTATGCTGTTATGCTATGCTATGTTTTGTTATGCTATGCTATGTTTTGCTCTGCTATGCTTTGTTATGCTATGCTATGTTTTGTTGTGTTTTATTATGCTATGCTTTGTTTTGTTATGCTATGTTTTGTTATGCTATGCTTTATTATGCTGTGCTTTGTTATGCTATGCTTTGTAATGCTATGTTTTGTTATGCTATGCTAAGCTTTGTTTTGTTATGCTATGCTATGCTTTGTTGTGTTTTGTTATGCTATGCTATGTTTTGCTATGTATGCTATGTTTTGTTGTGTTTTGTTATGCTATGGTTTGTTGTGTTTTGCTATGGGTTGTTATGCTATGGTTTGTTGTGTTTTGCTATGTTTTCTTATGCTATGTTTTCTTATGCTATGTTTTGTTATGCTTTGCTTTGTTATACTATGCTATGTTTTGTTTTGCTATGCTTTGTTTTGTTATGCTATCCTATGCTTTGTTTTGTTATGCTATGCTTTTTTGTTATGCTATGCTATGTTTTGCTATGCTATGCTATGTTTTGCTATGCTATGCTTTGTTATGCTATGCTATGTTTTGTTATGCTATGCTATGTTTTTGCTCTGCTATGCTTTGTTATGCTATGCTACATTGTGTTATGCTATGTTTTGTTGTGTTTAATTATGCTATGCTTTGTTTTGTTATGCTATGTTTTGTTATGCTATGTTTTGTTATGCTATGTTTTGTTATGCTATGCTAAGCTTTGTTTTGTTATGCTATGCTATGTTGTGTTTTGTTATGCTATGCTATGCTTTGTTGTGTTTTGTTATGCTATGCTATGCTATGCTATGTTTTGTTATATATGCTATGGTTTGTTGTGTTTTGCTATGTTTTGTTTTGCTATGTTTTGTTATGCTATGTTTTGTTATGCTATGCTTTGTTGTGTTTTGCTATGTTTTGTTTTGCTATGCTATGCTTTGTTATACTATTCCATGTTTTGTTTTGCTATGCTTTGTTTTGTTATACTATGTTTTGTTATGCTATGGTATGTTTTGTTGTGTTTTGTTATGCTATGCTTTTTTATGCTATGCTATGTTTTCCTATCCTATGCTTTGTTTTGTTATGCTATGCTATGTTTTGTTATGCTATGCTGGTGAGGGTGAGTGAGGGTGAGTGAGGGTGGGTGAGTGAGGGAGGGTGGGTGAGTGAGGGTGGGTGAGTGAGGGTGGGTGAGTGTGGGTGGGTGAGTGAGGGTGGGTGGGTGAGGGTGGGTGGGTGAGTGAGGGTGAGTGTGTTAGAGCGAGGGTGAGGGTGAGAGGTTGTGTATCCTATGCTTTTTTGTTATGCCATGCTATGTTTTGTTATGCTATGCTGATGAGGGTGTATGAGGGTGAGTGAGTGAGGGTGAGTGAGGGTGAGTGAGGGTGTGTGAGGGGGTGTGAGGGTGAGGGCGAGGGTGTGATGGTGTGTGAGGGTGAGAGGGTTGGAAGGGTGAGGGGGTGTGAGGGTGAGGGTGTAAGGGTGAGTGAGGGTGTGTGAGGGTGAGGGTGTGTGCGGGTGAGGGGGTGTGAGGGTGAGGGGGGTGAGGGTGAGAGGGTGTGAGGGTGAGGGGGGTGTGAGGGGGGTCTGAGGGTGAGGGTGTAAGGGGGTGTGTGAGGGGGTGAGGGAGTGTGGGTGTGTGAGGGGGTGTGAGGGTGTGGGGGTGTGAGGGTGAGGGGGTGTGAGGGTGAGAGGGTGTGTGGGGGGAAACCTGCATGTGGTCACACTACGGAAGGAAAAACAATATTCTAAGAGGAAATGAAGCCACTGGGATCGATATGGAATCCCAGGGTGACCATTACATCTCTTTAGGCACATCCGCTTCTATCCGCTGTGACTGGGTTCTGTTATCCGGAAATCGAGGCACATTTGTTTGCCAGTCGGCCTGGCTGTGTTTCGCGTGTTTGCACTTTTGATCTGCCACACAAAAAAAAGTCCAGATGGAAAAGTTTTGTCCGCTTCAGCTTTCACACGTGTTTTTGTGTTCACGTTTCAAATTATGTCCTTGATTGTCTCAAATAAACCGGTGGCCTCTGAGATCACCGGTTTGTCATGGCACAGAATTAATTCAGTGAAAGTTGCCGCTATTCAAAGAGTCAGAGTCAGTGGGGGCGCCGGGACTGCGGCTTATGGACCTGGTAATGCTGAGGTGCAGTCGACAAGGGGAGCGGATCATCTTTAAAATTGCTTTGGACATAAAATGCATCCCTCCCCACAAAAAAACCCTCCTTTTTTGTAAACTCAGAAGTTTTAAATAGCACAGCATAAAGCTCTCAAGAACAAGAATATTTCAGAATCATGTCAGCACGTGGATGAATGCAAATGTCATAAAAAGAGACCGATTGCACGGTCTAGTTAACGTTTTGCGGAAGAGAGTGTAATAAAAAAAGCAGCAGATGTCGGGGAGCTCTGCTGGTGTGCAAGGCGGGTGGGGGTCTGGGGAGCAGGGGAGCGAGTGAGTGGGAGGGAACCAGCATATGGGGTGGGGTGTGAGTGAGCTCTGCGTCTTTGTCCCTTCTGGATGAGTGGGATAATTAAATAGAGACCGAGGCAGGGTGTTGTGTTGTATAGCATGAGTTTGGGCGGGGGTATAGTAGCTCACATCTGGCAAAAGCTTTGGTGGTGGGGAGGCAGCCATCTTGTAGATATCGGTTATTTCAAGTCTGTGAAACATTCGGAATGATGAGCTGGTTAAAGTAATTTAAAAGTGGGCGGATTCTCCAAGAGCAAAGTGAGAGGTGTGCAGCTAGTGGGTCTAACGATGTTAGACGGGGACCCAGAGGGTCGGCTGAGTACAGGGGGGAGAGGCCTCCGGTGAGGGTCCTCTCTGGTAATCGTACAGACAGGTAACTCCCCCCCTCTCACAGATAGACACCACACAGGGACGAGTTCTTCACACTTTTATATATCTTAAAAGCAAGGTACTTGACGGTACAGCAGGACCAGGATACGAGGATCCTGTCAATTCTAGTCTCTTTGGGGGAAAGGGGTAGCGGGACAGTCTCAGTACCGGACAGGTACGGGGGTAGCAGGTGTGGAGCTCACAATCCTCGAGCTGATGGTTCGCAAGTAGGGGCCGCGGCGGCGCCAGCAGGCCTTCGAGATGGTTTACGAAAGGATGAGCCGCGGCAGCGCCAGCAGGCCTTCAAGATGGTTCACGAAGAGATGAGCCGCGGCAGCGCCAGCAGGCCTTCAAGATGGTTCACGAAGAGATGAGCCACGGCAGCGCCAGCAGGCCTTGAGGATTGGTCATGACGAGGATGAGCCGCGGCAGCGCCAGCAGGCCTTCAAGACGGTTTATGACGAGGATGAGCCGCGGCAGCGCCAGCAGGCCTTCAAGATGGTTCACGAAAGGATGAGCCGCGGCAGCGCCAGCCAGCCTTCAAGATGGTTCACGAAAGGATGAGCCGCGGCAGCGCCAGCAGGCCTTCAAGATGGTTCACGAAGAGATGAGCCGCGGCAGCGCCAGCAGGCCTTCAAGATGGTTCACGAAAAGATGAGCCACGGCAGCGCCAGCAGGCCTTCAAGATGGTTCACAAAGAGATGAGCTGCGGCAGCGCCAGCAGGCCTTCAAGGATGAGTTTGTCTCGGTGTCTCTCGACTCCAGGATACAACTGCCTTCCTGCTCTGGAGCTGCCCCAGTTATAGGCCTGGCGCCCTTTGATGTCCGGACCCTCGCACTTGGAGGTCGGGAGGTCCGGGATGAGGGAGTCCAGACACCCAGCAGGGGGGTGGAGCCAGCGCCCAGGGAGGCTGGGGGCGATCGACACCTGGCGGAGGGGAGCCGTTGACACTCCTTCTCCCATTGACCTGCCAAGTGGTCTCTTCACCCCCTAGGTGGACGGTGGTGCCTCGATGTCGGGGCCTGGCTGGACCCGAGGCCAAGGTCAACCCAAGGCCACGCGGCCTGGTCGAGTAGTGTCCAAGATGGCGGCTGGGCCGGGGACAGGGGTTCTGGGAAGGACCCGGGCCAGCCGATACGGTGGTGTTCAGGAGCCAGGGTTCCGCCGGGGAAGGGCCGGAGGTTGCCCCGGCGGGTTGCAGGGGTGGTTTTTGTTCGGGGAACAGGAGGAGCAGGGGTCCGCGACCCGCCATGCGAGGAGGGGACGGCCCGGCCACGAGGCCTGTCCAACAAACGATGGGGGCAGAATCGGTTCGCTTGTTCCGCACAGCACCCCTTCCTTTAGTGAAGGAGACGTTAATGCGAAGGGGGAGGGGGGAGCGCCCGGCAGCCGACATGATGCGCTTCAACTGAAATTGGTACGGAAAAACAATCTACAATGGTATTCTTTTGAATTACTGACGTGGAGAAAGAGTAGTTACCACATGACATGTTGGAGAGTTGGTAGTGATGGTACAGGTTGACCTGCGGAGTGCGGCACTTCAAGAGGCTGGTGGGGGTGGCGGGGGAGCGAGCGAGTGGGAGGGAACAATATATCGTGATGGGGTGTGAGGCCGGCCGAGCGCACGCTGGGGGAGCCTTTGAAGTCATGGGGAGGGAAGCCTGTGGGAGGCTGATGCAGGGGGGATTAGAAATGCGAGTCACGGCCTGCGGCCATGAAAAGTGAAGTGAATAATTAGGGGAGGGTGGCTGATGCCTTTCATGTGGGGAAATGCTCGTGCTTGTTAGGTCACGTGATTCACGTGAACTGTTAGAAATCCGCCTGGTTAGGTAATTTTCTGGTTTAACAGTAATAGGTCTCTCTACGAGACCTAAAAATGCAAGGAGATTTTAGGCAGTAATGCCATGCTCAGCCATTTCCAAAATGCAGAGATACAACAATATGTGGCACCCCTGTGTTTTCCCTAGCGCTGGCGCTAAAAATAGTTGCCTAGCCCCAACACAGACAACCTTGCGCCATAGTGCAAGGGTGCCTGCGTTCCAGGGAATGCTTGTTTATGAACAGGAAGGTGTCCATTCCTGCACATAAACAATCAATAATGGTAATTTGTTTTTTCTAATATGTATGCTGAATTCAGCAGCACACACAGAAGTAGCAAATCACCATTATTTCTTTTTTTTTATGTGCAGGAAGGGACACTTTCCTGCACAGAAACAATAATTAATGGTATTTTGCTCTTTCTATGTGTTCTGCAGAAAGCAGCACACATAGAAAAAGCAAAAGCGAGGAGAAATAAAAGTATTTCTCCTCGTTGTGCCATTCTAACGCCTGCTATTGCATGGTGTGAGTTTTAGTCGCTGACACAGATCCTTGTAAATCTGGGGCAGCATCAAAAAGCAATGGGTGTTGCGGTGGAACGCCCACAATATTACCATTGCGCGCCCCGTTCTTGCAGATACCTCCCCAGTTAAGCCACAAAAAGTGGTTTAATGACACTTTGTAAATATGGCGCAGGGCATTGCGCCACTGGAACATTAAAAAAGTGACATTCTTGTGGCGCAATCCCCTTGTATATATGCCCCCAAAAGGGGGCCGAAGTCCAGTGATTCAGGCCCCTGTCATGGGTTCCTCGGTATTACCATAGCCAGAATTATCGCTACCTCAGGTACTGTTAATTTCAGGATGATGAAAAAGCGCGGGTCCCAATTTTACCCACGAGGTTTCCCTGAGAAATGGTGAATTGACACTAGAAGTTAGAAAACTGCGCTCGATTCGTGTGGTAATACCCGAATGTTCACACTTTCGCACCTGCTAATTTCACCGGGTGAAATGTCTAGGTGTTGTAAAAAGTTATGACAATAAAAGAAGGGGGTACAATAACAACATTCATAGTCAACATGATAAAAAAACTAACTTGAATTAGAAAATACTTCTCGGCAATGAACAACCCATTCAGTACGTTAAAGTGTGACACATCCCTTGGTGTTCTGAGCATGCAAAATTCCTAGTAACTATGAGGCCTGGACGTAAGGAGCCCAACACGTGGGGGTTTCTTTAAGCGTTTATATATTTTTTCTCCTTGCATGACACGTGCTCACCAACGCGGAGCTACTCTCCAGCACGTCAGCTTTCCTTCCTAACCCTTTTCGCTAACCACGTCACCACTCTCTTCCTTCCTGCACGTCCCCCACAGGAAGTGAGTTACATGGTCAGCTGGACGGTGAACTTTGCTGAGTTTCTGTGCTTGATGTCAGTATCTCCTGACATGATAGTAACCAGGCCCACGTTTTTAAAGCCTACAGGAGAATTTAAATCATATAGATATGCAGTTATGACAAAAATCAGAGAATAGCACACCATAGAAGGAGAATCAAACAAAACAAGCAGTGGCAATGACAAAAGGTCTGCCTATAAAGGAATGCTGCATGGCAATGTAAAACATCACAAGTGAATAGCATGGGAATAGAGATGCATTATGTCGAAGGAAAGAACTGTATAATAATATTGGTGTAGGTTAAAAGTACAAGGAGAAGTTGCACTGTCAAGCTAGACTTAAACATCCATTTAGATTATGACTACCCTCTATTCATCTGTGCTGCTGCCAGAGAAAAGCAACATAAATGATCTAGGGCCAGATGTAGGTCGCCAAATACCGGTCGGTAACGGCCGATTTCGGCCGTTACCGACCGGTATTTGGGATTTGACATGTAAAGGGCCTCATATTTACAGAATCGGTATATTTACTGATTCGGTAAATTTACAGAATCGGTAAAATACCGAATCGGTAAATATACCGATTCTGTAAATCCATATGTAGGTGGCACTGTGATCAGTGCCACAGGCCCTTACTGAATCGTTATTTACCATGGAATACTATTCCATGGTAAATAACGAATTCCAGTGTACATGCACATCTGTGCATGTACACCTGTGCCATGTGGCACACAGACATGCCTTAAGGGCATGTATGTGTGTCACATGGCACATAAGCCAGAAACAGGGGTGAAACAGGGTGTCAAAGTGACACCCTGTCCCCCTTGTAAAATCGGTAAATTTACCGATTCGGTACTTACCGAATCGATATTTGCTATGAAGCCCATAGAATCAATGGCAAATACAGATTCGGTAATTACCGAATCGGTAATTACCGAATCTTACCGATTCGATATTTTTACCGAATATTTTACCTACATAGCAATTACCGAATAGTAAATACTGAATCGGTAAAATTCGGTATTTACCATTCGGTAATTTGCTATTACCTACATCTGGGCCCTAGCTATCTTTGACACTTTAGTAGCATTTCAGTGTCATGTGTGTGCACCTGAAAGTTCATACTTAGGCAGCTGGATAGATAAAATGATCACAGCTGCATGGAGGTCAAGCACTTTTTTTCCTGATAGAACACAACTTCTGACCAATCAAAACATGTACTCCTGGCTTCCAAAATGTGGGTGGGGCAAAACCACTCTCTACTGATGATCACATAATTGTCTGGAGACAGCTCCGCTGTCAAATCAGACCATAACAATCTATGTTAGACTTAACTCTAGCTGTATTACCTAATACAGGGATTAAACAAGCATTGGCAAAGCCAACAGGTCTTGTCTGAAACAAGTAGTTTCCCTGAATGAAAATAGTGGAAGAATACAACTCATGCAAACGAAAAAGTGGTAATGCGGCTATGCTCCACTGGATGGATGAGCAAAATAGGAGGAGAGAAAGCCATCAAATCAGAAGCAATAGGTATTTGTGATAACTGACAGCTAAAGAATGTTGTAGGTGAGATCTAAAGAACTAGTGTGCATGCAATAATTGTTCTGAACCTTAAAATCCCAGTCCAGCACTAATTCAGTGTGTATTTAAGACTATTTGTCTCATCTGAGATCATCCCCTATGTTCCTACCAGGGAACTACGTTCATCCACCCAATCCCTTCTCACAGTCCCGCGGTTCCGGAGGAAGAAATGGGGAGGATCGAAATTTGCGACCCTTGCTCCACTCTTTTGGAACTCCCTGCCTCCAGAGCTCAGAGCCTCAACTCTCTATCCGCAATTCAGGAAACAGCTCAAAGCTCATTTGTTCACCAAAGTATTCAATTAGTCCTCCTGCAGCTCGAATTCCTCTAGTTTAGTTTCTGCCATTTCTGCCCTGTTATCTGCAAGTTGCAGCGCCATGAAACCGCTGGTGAACGTGCGCTATATAAATAATTTTAAATTCAAGTCAAATTTCAAATTCAAATTTGACACATTTCATTTTCGGTTTTCATAACTGTCTCTCTCTTGTGTGAGTCCTGAATGCATGTAAAAACAGTAATTCAAGACTGTTTGTCAAGCCCTACAAGACGTTTTACTTCATTGTACAGGAGTGGCCTAAAATGACAAAACTGTACAGCTACAATGCATAATACAAATGCAATATGGGCTCTGCTTCTGGAAGATGTATTTACTCTGGAATTTACCTTTAGGTAGTAGAGCGCCCTGTGCGATTGGCAGGGAAATATTGTGTATGCAGACTGCCTGTAAAAAGATTCTGTGGTAATAACCAAACGTGAAGATAACCAATACAGTATTTTAAAGGCCTAGAGGCACGCTGGAACAGTCGACCTTGCCTCGCAGAAGAATGAAAAGCTCGTACATGTTTAGGATACACAAACAGTATTCCCCTTTCAGAGAGATACTAGATCCACTAAATAGGGCAAAAATAAAACGTGCATGTATTTTGTTATAAGAGAAAGCACTGAGAAGGTAGCAATGATGAATCCTGTTTATTCAAGTATTCAATACAGTAGGCAACCACCCATGGCATCACACGTCCTCTCTCTCTGGTCCCCTGGTCCTCGACAGTTAGAGAATCCGAGACAAGATTCCAATTCCAATACCTCCCAAGAGACACATAGACATGAGCGTGAGGGGGTGGACACGACACATCAAAAAAGGATATTACGGTACCACCATTGCCCACTCGACCAACCCAACGCCAGATTCAGCCCACGCACTTTCGCTAAAACAACAACAACATAAGGAACACCTTAGATTAGAAATTATAACAGCCCTCACAGCAACCAGACATAGAATTTACGATATAGGGGATAAAGCGGGGAAGTTATTGGCATGGCTGGACAGGAGGGAATGGGGGAACCGTACCGTAACACAACTACACACAGAACAGGGACATCTCACCTCAGACCCAGAGGTAATTGTAAAGACGTTAGCTGAACATTTCAGTAAGGTGTACGCTTCCTCCTCATTAGCCACGGAAACGGAGGCGGCAAATTTTTTGCTGGAGGTGGAACTGTCTAGACTTGACTCCGAGGCCTCCGAAGAGCTCGAGGCTGACCTCACTACAGAGGAAATCGGAGAGGCAATTAAATCCCTTCAATCTGGCAAGGCGTTGGGCCCAAACGGAATCCCACTGGAGCTTTATAAATTACTAACACACACCCTCAGCCCACACTTATTAGCGATGTACAATAACAGCTACTCAGCTAAAGATAGAGGGGCTGACCTGGCTGGTGTGCTTTTCATTGCCTGTGCCGACCTGTTCGACGAGGGATTTGGACGTTTGCCTGCAAGGACGCGGCTCTCATCGGAGAGTTGCAGCGGGTGAAGCAAAGACCCGCCCTGACCGCCCACACCGCTGCGGGACTGCGAGGCAGTCCTTCCACCTGCAGCCTCTTCCCACAGCGGCCCCGCCCCCCACCTGGGAGGATATCAACAGGCAACCAGTCTCGCGCAGCGGGACGCGCGCGGGACGAAGCCCGGGGCGAAGACTGGGCAAAGACTGGGCCGTTTCAGGCCATTCCAGACCGAACAAGACCGGACCGGGCCATCTCCCTTGGCTGTATTTGTCACGGTACCCTAAATTATTAGTGTTTGATTAATCCCTACCCACCTTTTTAATCATGTCCGTTCGTGAAAACACGGAGCAGGGCCACTAAAACTGGGAAAAAGGCTACAGGGACCCTGGATGACTTCATCACAAGGACTAGTTTATCCATTGACAATGAGATTACTAAACTTCAGCATAGAGTCTCCCTGGAGTTAGAGTCTGCAAGAAGGCTGTCAACTGAACTCGCACTAAGGAAAAAATCCTCGTTAGGTAGCATTGCCTCTTCGAAAACTCCTGAGCGTACCTCTGGTCCTGTATCAATTATCACCTTGGCCGAGGTACATCCTATTCCCGAGGAATTAGCTCCCTCCGTCAACCATGAAGTAGACCCCTCGGGGCTATCCGTCAGTGTTGTATCTGAAAGTATTCCATCTTCAGATCCACTGATTGAGATCATTGAGGGGGAAAAGGTGTCGGGGGAAGCGGCTCTGAACAAGACTCAGGGAGCCGCTAAGGCAATACCCAAACAAAAGAGAAAACGTAAACATCTATCTGTGTACGCTAGGAAAAAGGCTAAGGTAGCCTCAAGCCAATGCATTTCAGGGGGGGCTCCTCAACAATCTATTGCTATTGCTACTAATGGGTCTGATCAGACGCTCTCTAATGCGCAAAGTAGTAATGACAATATAGAGGCACTTAACTCGGATTTAAGGGCCGACCATTCTGTAGATGAGGGCGAGAAAACTTCTATATCCATGGATGCCCTACAAGGGGACAGGGAAGAGTTTTTGAAATTAGTATGGGAAACGCTTAAAAAACTTCTCAGGCCGTTAGAAGTTAGGCTAACTGGCATTGAAAATCAACTACTTGAGGTGGAAAAAAGTGTTATAACGTTAGCAAGCTTAAGCCTTAATGGTAGTGATATCCCCACACCTGCTCCGATCATGGCCCCTGTGGTATCCTCGAACACAAATCCACCTAGTGTACAGCATCAAAAAGAGGGAGTAGTAAAAAACATAAGTACAAATCTGAAAGTAAATACCCGAACAAAACCTAATGCTACACCCTCGAACCTGCCATCTGCTAACACTACTAGTAAACCTTTGTCGAAGGGTCCTGTACAAAGTAAAAAATCACAGTTAGCAAGTGTTGCTGTCACCCATTCTTCTGCCCCCAAGACTCCTGTTTTGCAGAAGTTCTCATCTAATATACCTCCTAACAACCACACTACCCAGGGCTTTAATAAACCCTTGGCTGATAGATCTTTTACCAATAGAACAAACACACATAACTATCAATCAGCCCACGCTTATAACAACTTCAAGGGAGGATATATTGACCTGCCCCCTGATGCTAGTCCTTTTGTAATTGTTCTTACTGGGGTACCTGAATTGGAAAACCAATATGAAGAGAACTTTTCATCCCTAAAAAATAAGGTGATCTATTGGTTAAACTCAAACAAACCAATTGCAAACCATATGAAAAGTAAAATTTTTATGGTTCGCAGGGTACCATGGGTCGGTCCCATAGCAAAGTCAATTCCGGGTGACTGTATAATTATTTCATTCGAGGAACCCCATAGCGCTGACCAGATTTGCGCATGGAAATCATATGGAGATACATCATCTATTGTAGCTAGACCCTTATCGTTTTTTTATCCCCCACCCAGGCCCTTAAATTACGGGTCTAACTGGAATACTCTTAATCAACACTATGGTTATGCGCCAAATCCGGCCAGACAGGTTGACCGAAACATGTGGACTGGAATTCCCACTTTCAACAGGTTCAGCTGCCTAGATGCAGTTGACTGACTTGAGACCATGCCAAACTGTATCTCAAAGTTATATGACACCTATTGTACACTGGGTGTTGGGTGCATTTATTCTAGTTCTAGAAATAGCACTCAGAACACGGAAAGCTTTTCAGTAGCGAACCTAGTATGCCACGACATGCATGAGGGTTGTTTTGGTGAAGAAACTAGTACTGTAGTAGGGGCTTTGATCACCGAAGTAGGGAACCAAATAGCCGACCTACAGCTAGATAGAGTAGATCCTCTTTCGGTATCAGTGTCGCCCATTGTTGATTGTAATGTTTCTGGTAGTGGGTCAACCCCAAAGTTGCTTTTCCTTTCATGGAATATTGCTGGAGTAGGCAAAAATCTGAAAGACCCAGAATGGGCAGATTATGTTGACTCCAGTGATTTCTGCTTATTGCAAGAAACATGGGCAATGGATATTCCACACAGGATGGGATATAAAACCTTTGGTAATGAGGCAGTTCAGTCCGACAGGGGGAGGCCATCCGGGGGATTGATCATATGGCTTAAAGTCACTTTAGCAATAAGGGTCGAACCTATAGATACAGGAACCCCTGATATTTTGGCCTTAAAAATTGTAACCGTAAAGGGGAATGAATATTATATTGTTAATGTTTACAATAGACCCCTTGGTCGTTCCAAGGTTTCACCTACTCTGGAAACCTTGGACTTCTTCCTGAAAAGGGTGGTTGGTGACGTCCCTGTAATTCTGGGAGGCGATTTAAATTGTAATTTTGAACCGATCCTTGGAATTACTGATGTCTTTGAGGATGAAGATCAAGCATATAATATTCCCCAGCTTGATTCTTCAAACTACGTTCAATGCACTACTCTGGCGGTCCAACTACTGAGGTTAACTGCTGATCACGGTCTCAGAGCATGTAACGGCCGCCTTCCATCCGACCTAACCAAACAGCCAACCTTTGCGAAATCCAAAAGTAGGCTAGACTTCATTCTTGTCTCATTAAGTATTTGGCACTTTATGATTGATTTTTAAGTGGTAAACAGGGATGAAAGTGATCACTATCCTCTGGAACTTCATATTGATGCATACATGCTCAACGACATCCCTGCCCCTATATCGAATGAGATTGCCACTGGTAAAATGTGCGAACAGGTACACATTAATAATAATAGACGTGCCTTAAAATGGCCGCATATTTTATCTGAAGGCAAGACCCTAGCATCGGTCTACTCACTTTTTGGTACGATTTTCGCGCCTATAGTTGGACAACCCTTCTCACCTGACCACTATGATCATTTTGTTGAACTACATAAGGTTTTTTTTAATGAACTAAGAACCTATATGTCCAAAATGCCTAGGAAAAAGCAACAAAATGTACGAGTGGGATGCCACGGGAAACTCTGGTATGACCACTCATGCAAGATGGCTAAGAGGAAGCTCCTAAATGCTATTAAAAACAATTCAAAAGAAGATGTCAGACTTGCAAGGGAAGAGTATAAGCATGTCCAAAAAATCTCGAAAAAATCATGGGAAGAGTCGATCTGGGCTGATATGTTGACTGCTGCAAAACTAAATGATAATGTTGGCTTTTGGAGGTTGGTTGCAAATGGGGGGCATGCAGGCAGAGCTGTGAATGACACGTTCCTAGATGAATTGACATGGGTGACACACTTTACATCTCTGTACAAACAATATGATAGTGGTGTGGACGAGATTCCATGGTTACTTCCACCTTCTGAATGTCTTGATTTCACTCTGGACGAAACAAAAAGGGCAATCAATGAACTAAAAAATAGTAAAGCTCCCGGCCCTGATAAAATACCGGGCGACCTCTACAAGCACGAAATTGAAGTTTGGGCGCCTTATATAAATCGCTTGTTTAATGCTTTGTCCAAAAATTGTAAATTCCCTGATAGCTGGCGTGCAGCAGAAGTTGTTTTAATTTTCAAAAAGGGGAATAGATCTGTTCCTTCAAATTACAGACCTATTAGTTTAATGGACACCCTGCAAAAACTCTATGCCAAACATTTATTATTTCGGATAAATGATTGGCTGGAGGAGTCAACAATACTTTCTAAATTTCAAGCAGGCTTTAGGAGCAAGACTAGTACCATAGATCAGGTCTTCAGATTTTGTTGTATATATTGGAAATATGTGCACATTAGGAAAGGTCATTTGTATGTAGCTTTCGTAGATTTGAGAGCGGCATTTGACCTTGTCCCTCGCAACCTGCTCTGGAGATCCTTAAATGAAGCCGGCCTGCCAGGGAGTCTTTTGGTACAAATAATTGAGTTGCACGCTAGAAATCATGCCAACATTAGATGGGGTCCAAATGGTGAACTGACGCGTAATATTCCAATTGAGCGTGGTGTCCGGCAAGGATGCGTCTTGGCCCCCACCCTATTTTCTATATTTGTCAATGATGTTCCTGATCACTTGAATGCTTGTAGCAATGATTCACCACAGCTTAATGGAGAGAGGGTGCCTGCGTTGCTCTTCGCGGATGATACCATCTTAATATCCCAAACCAAGAAGGGCCTCCAGGCACTCTTAAACTCCTTTAGTAGCTACTGTGTGACCAAAGGACTAGAAATAAACGTTGACAAAACTAAATGTATGGCATTGAACCCTAGTAGACCGGACAGAGGGAATTTGACCTTGAATGGCCAAACTCTAGGAACTGTGGACAATTTTTCCTATCTGGGGGTAGTACTCGATTCAAAATTAACATGGAAGGCCCAAATCGAGAAAAGTAAGGTGTTATACGCCCACAATGTCAAACCAATAATTAATAAACTGAATGCCAGTACAAGTAAGAGCGTAACCCCTGTGCTTGAACTCTTTAAATTTAAAATCCAATCTGCCGCCCTATATGGGGCTGAGATATGGGGACCCTGGGCCAGGGAGAGCTTCCAAGGCCTGGACAACAAATTCATGAGAACAATTGTAAGGGTTCCCACTAGTACACCATTAATTCCCCTCCAATTTGATCTGACTTTTAAACGAACTGATTATCTGACCATCATAAGACCATTAATGTTCTGGATAAGGATTTGGTCCACCCCAGAATTGCTAGATTACAGGAAGGGCCTTCGAGAGGTATTGAATCTAGACTCCTTTAATTCCATCCTATGGTTTGGGCATATTAAAAAATGGCTCATAATGCTGGGCTTGTATTCGTTGTGGGAAAATCCAGAGAATTTACCACCCTTTGCCAAGTCCATAGTTAAGAGAGCCTTTTGGTCTTATATGACTAATAGGCTTGCACATGAAAGTAGAACTGGGACCCTAATACAAGATTTCTTATCCTTTAAAGATGAACCCTGTTTTGAATCCTTTTTGGACGAAATAGAGCCCCCTGTTGCGAAGTCTCTTTTTCTGAAATTCAGGTATGGGAATCTTATGTTGAACTCAAATATAGAACGTTGGTCAAAGAAAAAATTGGAATGTCTGAATAGCAAAAGTGGGAGATGTCCTATGTGCTCAGTTTTTTGTATGGAGAACGAGGTCCACATGTTGTTTATATGCAAAGCGTATTCGAAAGCCCGAAAAAGATGGCTAAAACCCATGTGTGTACTCCTAGGAACTAGATCTTGTCTCACAGCATATAGGATCTTAAAAACTAATACTGCCCAGTTTATTGTATTCAGTATCAGTAGGTTCCTCTATTCTGTGTATATTGTTCGCAGGAAATCTGGTCAGATGCTTTGAGTAGGACTTCTTTATAAGCTTATACTTCTGCTGCTAAATGAAATATGTTTTAAAGAGGTTGACGAAAAATTAATTCTGTACTGTATTTTAAAAAATTCATTTGTTTTTAAAAGAATTGATGTACGTATATTGTTATGATTCTCTGTTTTATGTATGTATATATGTGTGTCTTTTATGGCCAACTGGCCGAAATAAAGAAATAATAATAATAATAATAATAACAGCCTAGAGCAGGGATCACTACCTTTTGACCAGAGAAGACCACCATTGTAGCTATCCCAAAACCAGGAAAGCCCCCAACGGAATGCCCCTCGTATTGCCCAATATCCCTGATCAATGCAGAATCCAAAATTCTGGCTAAGTTAATGGCAAATAGACTGCAAACACACCTTCCTAACATAATTCACCCGGATCAGTCAGGCTTTATGCCAAACAGGAACACAGCACTTAATCTCAGGCGATTACACAGTGTACTGGCGAGGGAAAATAGTCTGTCGAAGACAGCAGCGGTCCTCTCTCTAGACGCTAAAATGGCCTTTGATATGGTGGAGTGGCTATACCTGTTTGCAGTTCTTCCACGCCTGGGCTTTGGCCCTAAATTTTGCGCATGTATCCAGCTCCTATACGCGGGTCCAGTGGCTTGAGTGGCGGTGAATGGGCGGCTATCAGACCTCATCACATTGACGAGAGGGACTCGACAGGGGTGCCCACTATCACCACTTCTTTTTGCTATGGTATAGGAGCCCCTAGCAGCGCAGCTCTGTAACACTCCTCTTATACGTGGTATTGCCTGGGCGGAGGGATGGGAAGACCCTATATATCCCTTTACGCAGACGACATTCTAGTGTACATAACAGACCCCTAAAACACTCTGCCGAGATTGTTCGAGCTATGCAACACATTCGATAAGCTCTCGGGTTACACCATAAACTGGGATAAGTCGGTCTTATTCCCGCTAAAGGGCTCAACGCCACGACTCCCCCCTCACTGCCCGCTGGCGATTTCCCAAGAAACGTTTAAATATGTTAATGTTAATGTTAATGTTAGGCTGCATTTGTAAAGCGCACTGACACCGGAGGTTTCCTGGCGCTGAGATTGAAATTAGGGCAGGAAAAGGGCTAGTGAGAGTTTGAGAAGAGCCAGGTCTTTAAGCCTTTTCTGAAGCTCAGCAAGGTGTCAGAGGTTTTAATGTGTGGGGGGATGGAGTTCCACAGCTTGGGTGCCAGGGAGCTGAATCTCCGGCCGCCCAATTTTTTTAACTTGAACACTGGGGAGGTAAGAAGATGAAGGTGGGCAGAGCGGAGGTTGCGGGCCGGACGATGAGGGTTGATGAGGGATTTCAGGAAGGTCGGGCAGTTGGTGTGCTGTGCTTTGTAGGTTATGCATCCGATTTTGAAGGCGGCCCTTTGCTCAATGGGGAGCCAGTGCAGCTTGGCCAGGAGAGGTCTAGCAGATTGCCATTTGGGGACTTTGCATATGAGCCTTGCTGCCTGGTTCTGCACCATCTGGAGACGGTGGAGCAGGGACCTGGAAAGGCCCCAGTAAAGGGCGTTGGAAAAGTCAAGACGGGAGAGAACGAGGGAGATGACAATTTGCACCAAGGCCTCGTGAGAAAGCAGATGAGTAATTTTCCGGATTTTGCGAAGCTGGAACATACTAGCAGAGATAATGGCTCCAACATGAGTTTTCAAGGAGAGATCTTTATCAATGGTGACACCCAGGCTTTTTACTGAACTCGATGGAGTAGGGGCAATGCCCAGTTCAGCTGGCCAGAATTGGGGTCCCCAGTGGGCAGAGCTAGTGCAAGGCAAGAGGAGTTCTGTTTTTTCCGGATTTAGTTTAAGCTGATTAGACATCATCCATTGTTGGATGTGCAGCATTACAGCCTGGAAATTGGATGTCGCATCCGGGGTGTCTAAGGGAAAGATGATCTGCATATCATCTGCATAGTTGAGGACAGTGCAGTTCCAGTTGCTTAGTGACTGAATTAGCGGGCGAAGATACAGATTAAAGAGCAGAGGTAAAAGGGAGGATCCCTGAGGGACTCCGCAGGTGGTGGGTACCTGGGTTGCAGTGAAGGGGCCTAGGTGGACTGTTTGCACTCTGCCAGAAAGGAAGGACTTAATCCAGTCCTGTGCAGGGCCCTGGATGCCTGCTTGTCCGACACGGTGGAGTAAGATGTCATGATCCACCGTGTCGAACGCGGCCGAAAGGTCCAGAAGGATTAGTGCCTGGGGGGACCCTCTATCGGCATTCTCCCGAAGGGTATCGAAGACTTTTACAATGACTGCCTCAGTAGAGTGGGCTGGTCTGAAACCTGCCTGGTTAGGTTCCAGGAAGCCGGAGCTCTCAATGAACGCTGACAGACAGGTTGTGACATAGGCCTCCAGTAGTTTAGAAGAATAGGGTAGAAGGGAGATAGGCCTATAATTGGCTGGGTTGGCAGGGTCAGCTCCAGCTTTCTTTAGAAGAGGAACCAATATGGCCTGTTTGAACGCAGAGGGGACCGTGCCAGTGCTGAGGGAAGTGTTTAAGAGAGGGAGAATACTGTCTGGTAGAGCTGAGAAGACTGCCCTGAGTACCGAGGGGGGACAACAGTCCTCGGGAGAGCCAGATTTGATGCGGGTTGTGAGCTCAATGAGAGTGCTGGGAGTGATAGCTGGGAACTGGGTGAAGATGGAAGGGTTAAGGGGGGAGGGGTCGGGGCAACTAGGGGGAATGGACGAGGAGATGGCGCTCTTAATGTCAGCGATTTTCTGAACGAAATAGGTGTTAAGCGCATTACAAGTATCTAGGGTGGGAGCCTGAGAGGGAAGAATTCTTTGGTCAGAGGAGAAGTCATTCATGATTTTAAAGATTTATTTAGATTTGTTAGAGGCTGAGTTGATTCTTTCGGAGATATGTGAGGCCTTAGCTTTTATGATAGCACTTTTATATTCGTTACGGGCTATCACATACTCTGCGCGGTTCTCTGTGGAGTAACCCCGTCTCCATTTGCGTTCGAGGAGGCGCAGCTTTGATTTAAGGGTTTTTAGTTCCTCAGAAAACCAGCGGTGGGAGTTGCCACACCTCGTGTGAGCGAAGCTGGTGAGAGGAGCGAATTTATCGCTGGCCGCTCGCAACCTGGGTATATATATAACAAGAGACCCAGTGACCTTCTTTGCTAAGAACTTGACTCCCCCGCTGGAACGACTACATAGAGACGTCACTCACTGGGAGTCACTACCCCTTACACTGTTAAGTAAAGCAGCACTATTCAAAATGATGGCCCTGCCCAGATTCCTTTACGCGCTGGAGAACACGCCATATCCAGTGGCCATTAAGTATTTTAGAAAAATAACAGCACAAGTATTCACACTACTATGGGGCAACAAACTAGCCTGCGTGGCACAAGTCAAACTAAATTGCAGCTGGTACGATAGCGGCATAGCTCTCCCTAACATGCACCTGTACTATTGGGCCGCACACCTCAAAGTAATAAATCAACAGATACACGCCCCTCGAACAGACCCAGCATACATGGCTGATTGGGCGGAGCTGGGATCAGACAACTTACTAGCGGCCCTATATAACAGAAGGCGAGCGCTGACACTAGCGGGCCCGACTAGGCACACTGTCATGCTATGGTATACAGCGCAGGCCAGCTGGGATGGAAAGAGGTCATAACCAAACTAACGCCCCTGTGGGATACGAAACAGTTAGGGACCCTCAGAAACAGCAAGGGATTTGAACACTGGGATAGCATTGGTATCTCCACAGTGGGGGACCTATGGGACAAGGGGACGGTCATCCAGTTTGACCAGCTTAGACAACAATACGAACTAGCGCCAACTGAGTTATACCGTTACATGAAAATCAGACATGCACTACAAACAGCTCTCCCACAAGCCGAAAATTTACTAGAGGCCTCCCCACTGGAAGATAGGCTCCTCAAAGACTTTATGCCCAAACAAGCCACCTCCTTTACATACCGCAAACTAATAAATACTATATCAGATCCCACAGTAACACTGAAAGAAAAATGGATAACAGAAATTGATGCCATGGACGAGGCAGAGTGGCAGATGGCACACGCCTCTCCTCGGGAGGTGGGAATATCGGTCAGGCTCCGACTTGTACAATTTAAAATCCTACACAGAGACTATCTTACTAGATCTACGCTCCATAGAATTGGGAGGGCTCAAACCCCATATTGCTTAAGAGGCTGTGGAAATGAGGGTACCTTTTTCTACACAATCTGGGACTGTCCTCGACTAACGGATTTCTGGCGCCAGGTCTTACGTACAATGTCTCAAACACTACACGTTTCCCTGTTGCCGGAGCCGCGAAGGTGCCTCCTCAATATCTGGGAACCGAATAACTTATCCCGATACGGGCAAACCTGGGCGACTTTAGGGTTTATGGTGGCCAAGAGGAATGTGGCTCAGAAGTGGGGAGCAGCCAAAATACCATCATTGGGTACATTGTGCAGAGATATGGACATGACAATGATTACGGAAAGAGCGGTGTATATGAATAGGAAATGCCCTCGCAAATGGACCAAAATCTGGAACAAATGGAATTCATATAGAAGGGATATCTGTGACCCTGTTCCTGAGTCGGACGATGACAGCTCAGACGACGAATCTGAAGAGGGTTGAAGGAGCGGGGGGGGGGGGAAGGTGGTACGGAATAAACATTATGGAAGTAGAGACAGGAGCTAGGAGAGAAATTAACGCTATTTGATGATTGTAACCTTGAAACATACACATGCCTATTGTCTTTTTGTTTTGTGTATTAAAACCAATAAAATTGTTTTGGAAAAAAAAATTGCTTTACTTTTACCTAAAAAAAAAAAAAAAGATATTACACAAGGGCGTGGCTTGTCGCCAGTCGAGAATGGCCGCTGGCTGAGGGAGCTCCGTGGTGGCTTGGAGGAGGTTCATTACTTCCAGCGGACCCTTCCCTCGTCGCTACGCTCTGAGGACGGTTTCAGTGATGTAAAGGTTTCCGGAACCATTATGTGCCAGTTTTCAGCTCCGGTGAGCTTTCCTTATTGTCAGAACAGCCAGCTAATTTTTCCTCACGGAGATCGCGCCCGCCATTTTGTTTTTGTTTTGCTCACCCCGTTACATCACATAACAATGGGAAATATTTTTTAAATGAAGTTTTTGTGCCAAAGGAGTTTTCCTTGCCCAAACTCGCATTGCTTCTTTTCCTGAACAGCTGTGTCAAGGATAATTCTGTCTCATAATGTACTTTTCTTCATATGGTGATTTCGGAGATACACCACAGTGATGCTTGATAATTACAAGGACTATAATATTATGTGGAACCACTAATTGGATATAGAAGTTGCTTTTTCCTCACTGATTTATATTTACCATCGTGGTTAATGTGGCTTCTTGAGATAATATTCTCATTCTCTTACAAAAGAACTGTTGCAATAAGTCTTCCTTTTGCTTCTGGACAAAGTACTTGGTTTTCCAGCACCCCTCTCAAATTTTACACGGAACTGCATATTGTCCAGAGGTTTATGAAGTAAAGATATTACCACAGTCAAAGAGAGTTCACAGAGTTTTCCTCATTTTGCTGGACTTTTAACAATCTCTTCACCAAAACTATTTATTGGCTCCTCAACAGGAATTCTCTTCTTTGATCGCTACGAATATTTTCCCGCATATTACTGCTTTTTGCGATTCTGGGTTTTCATACCCTTTCTCTTTGCTCAGTATTCATTCTATGGGGAGAACAAAGTCTGCTCGTCGACTCACTAATTCCTCTTTACCGTTTTCATCCTTGGCGGACTTTAATCCTTACTCTGATCTTTCCGGCAATATGGATCATTCAGAGAGTGCGTCATCTTTTCCCAGCAGAGAAATATTAGGAGCATCATCTAATATTCCGCTTTCTACCAACAGTCTGACTTCTAATGCAACCACTTCATCTACATTGTCTTCTGGGAAAACGTGTCAAAAAGGATCATCCCTCTCCTTCTACATCTCCTCCATCAATTACAATGGAAGTACTGCTTGAGGAGATCAGAGCTCTTTAGCCTTACATGGAGGAATCCAATAAAAGGTTCCAGGATCTTGATGACAAATGGTCCATTATAGAAAAAAGAGTTACACAGATTGAACATCAAACGCAGTCTGTCAAGGTTGTGATAAGCCAAGTTCCTTTGATGAATTCTGAGATCTCACTTCTCAAAAAGCAAGTTGAAAATGTAGAAAACCGCAATAGGCATAATAATTTACACATTTATGGTCTTGCTGAGGGCTTGGAAGGTGCAAACGCTATTTATTTTTTCCAATCCTTTCTTCCACAAGTGATTGGTCTTCCTATTTCTCTGGTCGTAAACATCCAATGAGCACACCATTTGGGTTGCACTCCAACTTTGATGGCCTCTTCAACCAAACCTACAGGAGTTATAATCTATTTTTTGGAGTATACCAACCTATTGAAGGTTTTACAAGCAGTTAAACTCAAGGGCTGCATTTTCTGGCTGGGCTCCAGTCTCTTTTTTTGGTCAAGATTATGCTAAGGAAACAGCAGATCGAAGGAAGACGTTCTTAGACAAGAGACCAGCACTACGGAATCTCAATGCCAGATTTGATCTCTTGCACCGATGTCTTTTTAAAGTGACATATAAGAACAAGACCATGAACTACGAAGATCCCGCATTATAACAAAGTTTCTTGGAACAATGTAGAGAAGAGGAGATGGAACTATCCCGACAAGCTAATGTTTGATTTTATGTTGTCACTCATTTGATATGTTCTGTTGTTTAAAATACTGTTGTGATGTGCTCGTTTATTGAAGTTTCTTGTTTCCCCATATGTTGTTCTCATGTTATACTCAGTGTTATTAGGTGCGGCATTTTCTATATTTTCTGTTTATCCCTGGTCCATTTTAATTATGTCCTCCTTCTCTGATCCGCCTTGGGTTTGCCCGGTTAGTTGTGCCATTTTCCTTGTGTGACTTCACCACCCTCGTTTTGTTTATGTTTTCTGTAGTTAGTCATTATGTTGATGATTTCTATAATATGTTTTTTTTTTGTTGCCTTTGTCATCTTTTCCCTTTTCCACTCTCCTTTCCTTTTTCTAGGTTATTTCTCTCTCTTATCTGTGGACTCCCTTTTCTTCCCAATACTATTTTCCTTCAGTCAATTTACGTCATCTCCTCTTACTCTTTTGTTTTTTTATAAATATTCTTCTCTTACTTCATTGTTTTCCTCTTTTTATCTGGTTAATTCTTTCATTCTTCTTCAGTGACTTTTTTACTTTCAACTTCCCCATAATTAATGCAGTGGCTTCTCACATTTCTGGAATGTTTGTTGTATATTTTTTATTTATCCTATTTCTTTTCTCTTTTTTTTGTTATCTTTGTTATCTGTCTTCAGTCACCTTTTCTTTTTTTGCTAATGCTTTCTCTATCCTATTTTCACCTTTCTATATTTCCTTTTTATCAATCACTTAAATCTCTTTCTCTCATTCTTTCTTTTTCATAACCACCCATTTCCTCCTTTACACTTCTCATCTTGATCACCATGTTAATGCAAAATGTATGCTGATCACTATCACATATAGCTTATTGTTACATTTTAATTGTTATAATATTTTCATATTTAGTCTATATTTAATTAATTATTGTAGATTACTTTAACAGTTGTTTCATGGAATGTTAAAGGTTTGGGCTCTACTATAAAACGCCCACGGGTACTTTCTCACTTATCTAATTTAAAGTGTAATATAGCGTTATTTCAAGAAATTCATGTTTTAGAAAAATAAATAACTAAACTTAAACGTCAATGGGTTGGCCATGTCTTTGCTTCTTCAGGTACAGGTAATCGTAATGGAGTAGTCATTTTATGTCATAAACATCTTGATTTGAAAATTCTTTCACATGATTCTGATGATGCGGGCAGATGGGTCTCTCTCTCTCATTATTGTTAAATAATATTCCCTTGACTTTTCTTAATTTATTTGCACCCACTGCCCCATATGTTACTTTTTGGCCTACAATATTATCTAAATTGATGTCTTTTCATGATGATTATTTGTTGGTTGGTGGGGATGGTAATTTGGTTAGGGACCATATTATTGACCGCAACTCCCGTTCTAGATTCACCCGCTCTACTATGCATTCTCAATTCAATATTCAACAAAGTTCTCTAGTAGATGCCTGGCGGTTATGCAATCCTACACTCCGAGAATTCTCTTTCTTTTCTCCAGTACACTCTTCTCAATCTCGTTTAGACTACTTATTCACCTCAAAAGCACTTGCCCAATATATTATTCACTCGGCTATTGGTTCAATATTGATATCCGATCACGCTCCCATCTCTTTAGATCTCGACCTTTCCCCCTAATCATTGTACTCGTAGATGGAGATTTAACAACTCTCTTTTATTGGATTCCAATTTTACTCAACAATTTGAATCTTTTATCTCCACTTTCTTCCGTGAAAATGAGACTCCTGATGTGTCTCCACAGATTGTTTAGGATTCCTTTAAAGCAGCCTCCAGAGAATGTATTATCTCTTTTGTATCCCAATGAAGGAAATCCTCTTTACATACCTTACAATCTCTTACATCTCGTATCAAGCAATTTGAGCACTCTTTTTTCCTAACAAATTCTAAATCTTCCTTGGATCAAGTAATCAAACCCAAATTTGAATTTAACAATTTATCGACAGACAACGTGAACTCATTTTTGCTTAAATCCTCAGCTAAATATTATGGGGGTCAAAATAAAGTGGTGAAACGTTTACCCAATCGTCTTAAAGTAAAAAAAGAACACACTAAAATTAGTTCTGTTCTGTCCTCTAACAACTACTTTGTTTACAAAAATGAAGAAGTTTTATCAGAATTTATTTTAAAAATTCCAAAACCCAGTGTCCCAGGACCTTATATTACAATACTTATCCTCTGTTAACTCTCCTTCTTCTACTGGTCTAGATTTCTTTGTATTAGATGAAGAAATTCGAGAATCAGTCATTCTTTCTGCTATTCGAGTTATTAAACGGGGTAAAACCCCAGGACCTGACGGTTTTACGAGTGAATTTTACTCTCATTTCTCTCGTCTTCTTATCCCTAAACAACATTTTCTATTTCATTTCCTTATTTCTTCTAAAATGTCTAGTGGCTCCTTTCAAGAAGCTCAGATTTGCCTTCTTCGCAAAGAGGGTAAATATCATAGCCTTTGTAAAAAAATATGGGCCCATCTCTTTAATTAACTTGGACTATAACATTTTTGCAAAACTTTTTGTTTTCGTTTTGAGAAATTTTTACCCCCAATTAATCGGAAGAGAACAATGTGGTTTTATTAAAGGAAGACATCTCTCCAACAATACTAGACTCTTTTTTAATGTTCTTACTAAAGTTAAATTTTGTACAGACTCTTTAGCAGCTATATCGCTTGATGCTTAAAAAGCTTTAGACAGAGATGGTTGGTCTTTTATCTTCTCCACTCTGTCTTGGTTTGGTTTTGGTCACAAATTTATAAATTATATTTCCTTGCTTTACTCCTCTCCTGTTTCCTCCATTTTGGTTAATGGTCTTGTTTCTTCCTCTTTTCCTTCACATCGTGGGGTAAGACAGGATTGTCCTCTTTCTCCTCTTCTTTTTATTTTAGCTCTTAAACCCTTTTTGATTAAAATTTGCTCTAATTCAAATAATATTGGTTTTAAATTTGGTTCTAATCAATTAAAACTCTCTGTTTACGCTGGCGTCATTCTACTTTTTCTATCAGAAACTCAATCCTCTTTACCGGCCTTTGTATTGGAAATTCAGTCCTTTGCTGCTGTTTCTGGTTATAAACTTAACTCCGACAAATGTGAAATCCTCCCTTTAAATACATTACGTTTTTCCGTAGATTTCCTTTCTTCTGGTTTTCGTTGAAACCCAGATAAAATAAAATACTTAGATCTGTGGTTTAAATCTTCCATTAAAGAGTATGTTACAATAAATCTAAAGGAATTACAAACATTATAATAAAATGCTACGTCCAAGTGGAATCCTTTATTTTTATCCTGGTGGGGCCGTCTTGACACAATAAACATGATGTTAGTTCCTATAATACTCTTTTATATTTCCAATCTTCCCATAGACATTCGTAATTCACATTTTAAAATAATGTATTCTATATTATCGAAATTTCTGTGGAATAATAACAAACCGCGTATGTCTTTACTTAAACTTAAAAGATCAAAACGATTAGGAGGTGTCAACTTCCCAGATTTTCAAGCCCATCATACTGCATTTTTTTCTTAAGCAAACTTCTCTTTTATTTCAAGAAAACAATGATTCAGTTTTACCATTGTGGACTGTTATCAAAAAGCAATTTCTTCATCCTTTCTCATTTCTGGAATTCTTATCTTTTACTCATCGTCCTCTCTCCCTTTCTCTTCCTATTTTCAATAATAGTTACGAAATTCTTTAACCTTTATTCATTGATCACTTTTCTCCTAAAGATCGCTTTATGCAATCCTCTTTATGGTATAATATTGGTCTTAAAATTCATCATAGAGTCATCTTTAGGAATGAGTGGCACGCTAAAGTACTTCACTGGGTTCATCAACTTTTCCAGAATGATACCTGTATCTCTTTTTCAGCTGCTCAAGCCTGTTTTTCTCTCCCTAGTTCTTGTCTATCTAAATGTACCTCTCTAACTATGCTAATCCAATCAACATACAATAATTAAACATCCATTACCCCTTCCTCCTGTTCTCCTCCCACCATTCTTCCGCTCTTGTCTCTTTCTCCTTCTGCATCCCAAGTTTATAAACATCTCTCCTCTTCCCCAGTTATTCGTGATAAAACCGCAGCAGAAATTTTATGTGAGGCGGATCTCATGTCAAATTGTCCCTATCTGTTTCTACTTGGAACAAGATTTGGATTAAGATCAGGCAATCCTCTAGAGCTGCTAATACTACCCAAACATTATTTTTTATCTATAATAGATTATTATTAACCCCTACTTCCTTGCACAAAATAAACCCTTCTCTCTTCTTCTTCTTCTTGGTCCTGTAACAAGCCCCTTGCTGATTTGCATCACATGTTATTCACTTGCCCCCTTGTTTATAATTTTTAGTTGCTGGTCTGGAATTAAATTAACAATATTTTTCATACTCCTTCCTCCACACTTACTCACTGACACACTTGAACTTACCCCACAAAATGCTTGCCACCAAACATTGTTTATCTTGTTGATCACTCATTCCCCTGTCAAAGTCAAAATCTGAGCCATGGCCTTGGTGGAATGAACATTGGAACCTACTGATAACAGGCAGTAAAAGCTTGTGATCAGTGTGTAAAAGAAAGTTGGTTCCCCACACATATGAATCAACTTTTTCTACTGCCCACACACAAGCCAGCATTTCCCTTTCAATCACAGAATAGAGTCGCTCCTGTGGCTTGAGTGTACATGAAGCAAACGCGATTGTGTGTTCAGAGCTATCTTTACCTTGAGATGGAACTGCACCAAGCCACACAGCACTTGCATCTACAGTAATGCATAAGCACTTTCCTGGGATGTACGGAAACAACAAAGGAAAATTAAGCATTTCTCTTTTTATCATAAGACAATAATCTTCTTGTGAGTCCCTCCAAGTGAATTTTGCATTATTTTTCAACAAACTGATCAATAGCTCCATTTTGGTAGCAAAATTATGAATACATTTTGCATAAAATTCACACATGCTAAGGAACGCTTCAAGTTGTTCATGATCAGTTGGTGTAGGAACTTTCTCAACAGCTTTGAATAACCCAGGGTGTGGCAAAAATCCATTCCCAGACACTACATTCCCAATATTTCCAACTTTGCTTACACCAAACCCACATTTATCCTGTCTTTAAACTCAATCCCCTGGCTCTGAGTGTAGACAGAACAGCATTACATCTTGAGACATGTTCATTCTTGTTTTCACCATAAACCAAAATATCATCTTGAAATACCAGGACTCCTATCAAATCTTTTAGTGCATCTCCATTTACTCGCTGAAACACTGCAGCAGCTAACACGAAGCCAAAGGGCATGCTGCACAATTGAAATGCTCCAATTGTGTCACAAAAGCAGTGAGATGTCTAGACTCCTCCGCCTGTACCACCAGTTGGTAAGCATACTTCATGTTTTGCTTTGAAATACACTTAACACCTTCCAAGGTGATGATCATCTCTTCAATACGGGGTAACGGCTATCCATTCACACATATGGTCTTACTAAGACTCCTAAGGTCAATGCACATTCTTAATTCATCATTCTTTTTGCCGGCTAATACAATGGGAGATAACCATAAGGATGACTTGACTGGTTCTATGACACCATCACTACACAATTGGGAAATTAGTGCATCTATTTTATCTCTAATTCTCAATGGAATGCATCTAAGCTTATGCTTCACTGGTTACACTTCCATCTTTTACTTTAATTATATGCTTAATTTTACTCAGTGTACCAGGTTTTTCTTCAAAAATGTCCTTGTTCTCTGAAAGCACTACATCCAACTTGTTACTGATAAAATGCCCATCATTCCTTTCCACTGTTAGATTCTGGTTTGGTCTGCCAGGTCTCAAAATAATTCCTGAACACCCCTGCCGATGCCAACCCAAAATATCAGGGCCACGGTGAGATACATATACCCTGCCTTTAACTTCCCATCCTTTAATTAATATGACTAAGTTGAAACACCCTTCAAAATCAATACTCTTGTATTGTACCCAAAATGATTTATATCTGGTAATTCTAGCTTCTGCTTAACATCTCTACCTAAATATTTTTTAACCAGAATCTGTCAACAATGGTAAAATGTTGTCATTAATGAGAAAATAATCTATAGGATCTTTGGTGTTCGGAACATCATTCTCATGCACTCTCATGCACAAAAGCATATTGCCCATGCTATGTCCTGATTCATGTTCCTCTTCCACTACACTGACACTATCATTCTGTGGTTGAAAATGACACACTCTAGCAAAACAATCAGATGTGCCACACTTGAGACATTCTTTGCTCAATGCAGGACACTGCTTAAATGATGCCACATGAAATTTAGATCCACAACAAAAATATGTCTTCTCCCCACTTTGGTTCGCCCTTTTGTCAACAACTTTGTTGAACTCAGATTTGTTAGGCTTAACTAACAACACAGCTTCTTCCACATCCATTTTTTGAATCCTGCATACTGTTGGCAATGTCAACCACTTCATTAAGTGACAGATTCTTGCATGTTAGTAGTCTTTCTTGGATCTTTTTATTGTACATCTGGTTACTTGTTGATCTCTGATGAGCTGATTAGTGAATGTACCAAATTCACGCTTGGTTGCCAAGACCCGTAGTGAAGCTACATAAGCATCAGTTGATTCTGTTGCTGATTGCTCTCTGTCAGAAAAATGTATGTCTCCTGACAAGTAAGTTGGGAGATTTTGAGAAATGTTTTTCCAGTTTTATCACTGCCATCTTGTATTCATCCATCTCATCCTCCGTTGGGGGATCAGGTAAATGTGCTAGTATTTCTTGAACTGCCATACCCAGTGAATTTTCCAGAAGCCAATCATTCCTTTCTGGTTTAAATATAAAATCGATTAATTATTCATAAAAATGAATTGAATGCTTTAAAGCATTCTTTCCAGGCTACTGATGGTTCTCCTAGAGTTTGTAATAAAGGTGGTGGAGGGCTAATGGCTTGCATGTTAGAAAAACTGTGCAGAAAAATACCTAAACACTTCAAATATGAATACAGTCTTTTAAAATCAGTTGCAATAAAAATATTATACTTCTCAAGCCAGAACAAACACTTGTAGCATTCAGTGTTATTTGCCTGACTATGGTAATGAGACACATGAGCCCAAATGTGTAACTTTAGTGACTGACTTTGTGCATCCCAGGCAGTTCAGGAATATAAAATGGCCTCCGAAATTGTAGAAAATATATGTTTGATTAATGACCCACCATTAAATTATAAACCCTTTTGCTAGATTCGCCTGAACACTCTAAGTGCTTATTCTCAACTTCTGGCCAACTGAGATATCCATCTTGTGTTGCATGTAAAAATATGCCTGACCAAGTATTGTGACTTTGCCTGCATTAAAAATGGCTGCTGGACATGCGTGCGGACCATGCATGTGGCAATCCTTCTCAAAAACTCTGATTAATCCCAATCGCAGATCGTGGTTGCCTACACACAACCAACAGTGTCACAGTGTTGCACCATGCAGTTGAATATTTATTATTAGGGATACCCTACAATGCTGGAGTGCACATAGGATCATGCGGGGTCAAATCAAAAGCGAGTCAAAATGGAGGCGGAGTGTAGCACTCACCTCACCGCTGCATAAAATTTGTTTCCAGACGTCGCCAGTGTTATAAGGGAAGACACTGTGAAGGTAACAATGATTAATCCTCTTTATTGAAGTATTCAGTACAGTAGTCAACCATGGATTACATGTCCTCTCTCTTGTGTACCCTGGTCCTCTACAGTGAAGGAATCCAAAACAGGATTCCAATTCCAGTACGGCCCAAGTGACACAGAGACATGAACGAGACGACGTGGACACACCACATCAACAAGGATGTAAAACTTTCCTTTCCTCCAGTCCAATTCCTTCTCTTCCTGTCCAAGAAGTTTGCAAACAAGAGATAGCACCAACTGAATGAAAAAAAGGTCTGATCACATCAACCCACCAGAGTATTCATGATGCCTCTGTCATGATCCCTCACATTTCACCTTCTACGACTCGTAGGAGAGTTGGATTCACTGTTTTGAGGGAGTGAATCCACTGAAAAATCACTCATGTCTAGGAGTATGAAGATTTGTAGCCAATGAATGGTACCCAACTTAAGTCTAAGAGAAGCAACTATCTTATTGGAGAATGCAAGCTAGTCAAACGAAGTTGACATTCACTAGTGGGGGTTCATTTGCGCGATATGCATGGTTCTACTAAGTTTGTCCAGTGCACTCCCCACTGCACATCTGCCACTCCCAATAGTTACATAATTTAACACTTACTCCCCAGCCTGTTTGCTTGGATTAGCAATGCTTTCTGGTCATCAGGGTCTCCCAGCCTTTGAGGGTCCCTGCTCTCCTCCTCCTCTGGCTGCTGCCGCCACAGCTCTGGGCTATCTACCCCACTATTAGCCACTACGTGCCCCGGGTGCTCCTCCCTCCCCTTCCATACCGAGCCAGCTGCCCAGACCCTGCAGCATCCCAGCGATTTGTGATCACTGAGCCCGCTCCAGTTGCCGTGTCTTTTGGTAGTTGTTATTGTTGGTTCCACATTCACCAGCTCTCTGTGTATGTGACAGGAAGCAAGATTCAGGAAGTCAACGTAAGAAGTGAACGGTGCTGTGCACATAGATGAAGGACATGTGTTGAAGCAAACTGCTCGGCCTCCATCTGGCTTTCTAATCTGGTGACCACATTAACAAAACAAATGTGGGGTAGTGAAACTCCTATTAAACATCATGCGCACCACTCAATGTTACACATTCTACAAACAATAAAAGGAAACAAGCATGCAGAATAAAATAAAGGTTATGGCCTCCCGAAGCGGCCTCCATATCGTGCAAAAATAAAGAAAGGGGTGCAGCCTCCCGAAGTAGCCCCATGCCGAAAGATGAAGCACGAAACAGCAAAACAAGTGCTGCGCTAATTAAGAGGAATACACAAACACTTGTGTGAAGTGATGTAGTGTAGTTCCTATATTCCCAATAGGCTCTGCGCATTGGAATAACATAAATGATAGTTTAGATGTAGGACTGAGGTCGACTAGGTCTCTTTTGAATATGTTAGACTTAATTATGAATGCCAGCTAGCTCAGAGGTCACTAGAAAATTTCTCGCGTGAACAGGAATGAGTTAACTTTCCTGAATAGACAAGAAGGGATTAGCTTCTGACAACCGCATAAACATGACAACTTTGCTCCCTCCAGAATAAGTAGTATATCTCCAGAGTCGTGTGAAAACAATAGATAGCTATTTCACTCAGTCAATCGTGAATGCTTAGTTTCACCAGGGTGCAGAGAAATAGAGAGACGGGCATTTTCAATAAAAGTTGTTATTTATTGAGCAGTCTTCTTTCTCATGCAAGAGAAGTGAATTGCCACAATTGCAATACTTGTCATAAAGTAAAGTGCGTACAGTAAAAGGAGTATTATGAAATAATACTGTAAAAGCATTTATATGGTTTCTGAGCCATATGATACTTAAAACGGATAAAATATATACAATACATACAATGATAAAAGATGACTAAACGTACTCAACTGGTGCTTCTAAAATACGCCTACCCCTCTGTACCTAACCTAGGCCTAGTACGCGGGAAGGAGTAAGTGAGCTGTAGTTTAAGTTAAGTTAGTTTTGCCAAGAATCAGAATCAAGAATTCTCTAAGGATTTAATCTGCTCCGTACCTTGGTTTTAGAATGAAGGAGGTCTTGTATCTCTTTCTCAGGACTCGATCTCCCAGCAACCCGCAAGGGTGACTGGAAACACTGGAGCTGGATTTCACGGCAGGAGAAAAGACAGCGTCTTTCTCAGTGCGTCATATGGGAGGGTCGGCTTCCTTCGGCACTCGCATCAGCTGGGCTTTGGGTAAGTAGATAGCCGCTCTGCTCCAAACCACCGTGTGTTTGCTTAAGGCAAATGCTGGTATATTTATACCTGGAAGGTGCCGAGTTTGACATAAGGTTGGACATAAGACGTCACTAAGAACTGTCACTAAGAACTGGCAGTTCTTTTAGGACTCTCAGGAGTTCTAGGACAAATCAAAACAGAAGCAGGGGGAATTCTTGGGCTGCTGGAGGCTTGGTTTGTTTAAAGAACGCGTTGTACTTTCTAGGAGTCTAGGGAAGTAGCCTTGCCGTATTTGGACTGCATTGGCTATGACTAAATATGGATATGATTTTCATGCCTTTATAAGGATATGATTTGTTATAACCACATAGAGGTATGAATCGGGAATATTTAATTAAGGTCCTAGATACGTTAACAACACCCACTCCACGTATAATGTCCATCATTACTAAATACTAAGCAATATATAAACATATAAGTATGCATGTGTTTTCCAGCCCACCCCAAAATACATAAAATGCATTTGAAATGGTATAGATACACGAAAAAATGAGTATTATACTGTACGTTTTTCAAGCAGTGGTATCATTCAGATAATATTTTTTGTAGTGCATTATAATCTTCACTGAATGAATCACGAAAGTTACATTCATGAAATGGCTCTTAATACAGAAGAGAAGGTGGAGACCATTTCATCACATATTTATACAAGACTAGCAGCCTGTCCCGACCTTGTCCGGGAGCAATCAGGCTTCCCCGACCCCCGCCTGCCCCGACACTGTCCAGCATTTCGGGCCCCGCCCGCCCTGTCCCGCGCCTGCCCCGACCGCCCCGACATTGTCCCCCGGAGCCTTAAAAAGGCGACATATGATAGTCACAACAGTGCATTATAATGTAAAACCGTCTCACTGTATTGCAGCTATTACTCCAGCCTTTACCTGGAAATGACCATTTCCATGTGTTTAGAGTGGGGATAAACCGAACCAGATTTTCTGGCTTTCCTTCGGGCTGCTTGCTTTCCCCGTCCCCGCCAGCCCCGTCCCCCGTCTGCCCCGACCCCGCCTGCACCGACATTGTCCCCCGGAGCCTTAAAAAGGCGACATATGATAGTCACAGCAGTGCGCTTCGAGCTGTTTGATTCCCCCGTCCACATGAAAAGTACCACGAAAAGAGGGCACATTTAAACACGGCTCCGAGGTTGACGGATCACTTTCACCTGCGGGGTCTCTTTGAGCGGGGTTTACCCTTGACGGAGCTCGGCGTGCCGAGATTCCAGCATGGTAACATAATGCCCGCGTGTCAACCTAAACCCTTAAAGCTGAAACGCTGAAACGCTGGCGCTCTGCAGTTCAACTTCCTGAGCTGTGTTTGAGGTAAAACTAATGAGCGTGATCGTGGTAGTTTGGAGCCTTACATCACCCCATCCCCCCTCCTGCCCCAACCCCCGCTGCCTTACCTCAGCCGCCGCTCCTCAGTCCACCGCTCCTCCCCCGTGCCATGTCCGGCGCTCCTGGACGCCGCTCCTCCCCGTGCTCCTGACGTCAGCACGCAGGTCGCGGCCCGGCCGGCGCTACTTCGAGGGGACTACAATTTTTATAATGTCATTTTTTTTTAAATATAACGTATTTTTTAACTTTATATAGCCTATGTCCATCTGCACACCCTGAGGATTCCAACGATGTATCAGGTGTGTGGATTGGCGCTGTGGTTCCCGAGTTTACCCGCCTCAAAGCCTCAATGTTCTTCCTTTATAATAGTAGTCTAGATTGTACATTTGCTAGAGGCTGATTCAAAAGATTGTCTCTAGAGTCTACTTTAAGCAGAGTATCATGTGCCAAAAAAAAGTAAATATTTTGGGAACTGGAGAAAAATAATTTCGCTTTCAGGAAGAAAATAGTCCCAATGTGTTTTAGAAGTTCTGTTTATCAAAACTGAAGGCCAAATTCAGTTCAGTGGACGCTGTGTGCTCGCTATTTCAAATATTATTCCCGTTGTTAGGAGAGAACATTACCTCAGATAGGCCGGCAAAAAATACGTCTACAACAGTAGGTGAAAGTTGGGCCAACTCCGAAAAAGTGGAAATAGTGCATACATGCGATGCATTGCCATCATCGGTGTTTAGATCAACAATGGTCCTAGAAGGTTGTACCTGTGTGGTGCCACTTTCATCTCGTACTTCACCATCACCTAATCGTAATGGTAAAGTCTCAACAAATGCCGTCATCAGAATAGGTAGCCACAGGGGACAACACGTTGCATGAGTCGTTACCGGACCAAGCAAAGCATCGATATCCATTGGTACTGCTGATGGTAGTGTAAGACAGACGTCCAACACGCATTCTTCTCCGCATAGCAGACATCGAAGCACAGGTAAGATGCAATCTTGCCAGATTGGTCTGAACGAAAGAAACCAGGTAGTATTCAGATCCCTTAGGTTAATCTGAGGACTTTAGTGATCCGTTCTCTGTATCGTATTGCTAGGATCGTTTCTTCCATCGTAGCCTGAGTTTTGTCTGTGATTTGGCTTGCCATATCGGAGCAGGAGGAACAAAAATAAAATACCTGCTACGAGTCCCAAAATAAGAGGCAGGCCACCGAATAAGGAATGCACAAAATTCGGGAAGATGCCCAGAACTGTTTCAAAGGGTGCTAACAGTCCCGAAAAAATTGTCTTAAATACATGTGCGATGCCACTGGTATCTGACATTTTTAAGATTTGGCTTAACATTTCTACGAAATGCACGGGGAAATTTGTCGATAATAGGGTATGTATCTCTGCCGCTGTCCTTGCAACTTGCAGATCATACGTCTCTTTGGACGAGGTTAAAGGCACAGTTGTCTGTAAAAGAATAGACTTCATTCTGCTTAAAGTATCAATTCGAATAGAAGAGATATTCACAGAAGGCCATATTGCTGCCTCCATGTCTGGATTACTGTTTGGATACAATACTTTCATACAACAAATGACCCTGGAAGTAACGCTCACGAGATAGGCTTTTCCTGGCATCATGCCACGACAGCTGTAGTCACTTATCATAACGTAGCTACCGTTGGAAAGTTGTCTGAAAAAGGGCTCTATCTGTGTAGCAGGGGTGCCGTGCAGATGACATGAAAGGTTGTTTGATGAACCTTCGCAGGCTCCATGCAAGTTAATTCCTTGACACAGAAGTGTACCGCTTAGTGATTTTTTACAATTGTTACCACTAAGAAATACTTCTTTCTTGCCCCCACTCCAACATCTATGTGTATAAGGCAAATTCCAGGTTGACTTGATGTATCCTTTACCCAACCTTTCATACAGGCCTGCTAGTATATACTTTTGGCAGTATTGAAACTGAAAAGTTGTTAACGGGATTGTAATGGTGCCATGTATTATCCATTCAATGACCGGTCGTTCCAACATTGTCAATGGTAATTTTTCTAGTTTTTCAATGCTCAGCACCGTATAGTCTGCTCCTTCTTGTGCCAACGAGATTTGTCTATCAGTAAGGTTAAAGATAGAAAATAATGACGTTGTGTTGATTAGACGCCACGGCACGTAGCCTGAACTGAGGTTTTGTAACGTCCAGCCTAGCTGTACAATAGAACGCAATTGGGATTGACCATGTTGTAACATTAGCATATCCTGTTCTATTATATCAATAGCAGATGATACAATGCTGTCCAGTGAATAAATTCTGGAGGACAGAGTCGTTAACCCATTGTCCACTACAGAAAGTGATTTTTTCAAATTAATTTCTCGTATTTTTTCTGCAGTTTCAATTTGTGTTATTTTCCAAGCTTCATTGTAAGCTGCGTTTATACCAGCGTATATGAAACGTTTTTGACGCTGTTTGCGAGGTCCAATTATGAAATCTCGCAAGTCAGCACCTTCTTTAAGTAAAGTTAAGTGTTGCTTAATTTCGGGTAGTGTGGATTTCTTTAGCCATTCGAGGCATAGTTTTCCTACACTATGGGCTCAATGCAGGTAGCCAAATACCGGTCGGTAACGGCAGAAAATCGGTAATTTCGGCCTTTACCGACCGGTATAAGAGTATCGAGATGTATGTGTTGAAAAAGTTACCGATTCGGTAAAAACCAGTCGGTAAAATACCGAATCGGTATTTCACGAATCGGAATATACCGAATTCTTATTTACCAAATCGGTAAATAAGAAATGGTTATTTTCCGAATCGGAACATACCGAATTCTTATTTACCGAGTCGGTAAATAAGAAATGGTAAAAATGGCATATCGAGATGTAGGAAACCCAAAAAATACCGAATTCCATGAAAATCGGTTTTTAAGAGTCGGTATTTACCATGGATTGAAAGCAGGTGGAAACCAGGTACAGGATATAAAAGAAGGCCCCAAAATGCAACAGTGCAACCACAATGGCGGCTTTCTACATTATGACAAGGTGGCTACGGATACAGGCAGCAGGAGAGAGGGTCTGGCTAAGGGAGGAGCAGGTGTATAGGCAGAGGATCACCCTCTTCCAACTGACTGAATCTGGGATCCTGCAAAGGTACAGATTCCACCCCAGAACCATCCTGGACTTGATCAGGGACCTCCACCCTTATCTGGAACACCCAACCCCAAGAGCACACGTCATCCAACCCCACGTGCAGGCGTTGTGCTGCCTACACCTTCTTGTTTCTGGGAGCTACCAGCATGTGATTGCTGCAGTAGGTGTGGTGTCCCAGAGCTGCCTGTCACTATTCTTCAGAAAATTCCTTGACGCCATGATGCAGAGGATGGAACACTACATTGAGTTCCCTGACACACCTGCTGAACTTGCAAAGACCAAAACCGATTTCTACCAACTTGCACAGTTCCCGCACAACATAGGCTGCATCGATGGGACGCACATCCCACTATGCCCACCTGCAGCAACAGAACACATATATAGAAACCGGAAGTCTACGCATTCAATCAATGTGCAGGTGATCTGCAACGCTACCAACATAATTACGGACATTGTAGCAAAATTTCTAGGGGGTACCCACGACTCCTACATCTTCCAGAATAGTGGGATATACAGACGCCTTGTGGCTGGTGATTTTGGGGATGGATACCTGCTAGGTAAGTAAGTGTGAGACACCCTGATAGTCAATGCAGAAGGATCAATCATGAGTATGTGACTAATCAAAACTTCATTTTCCACCCAGGTGACAGTGCATATGCCCTGCATTCATTTGTTCTCACCCCCTACCTGAATCCATTCACCAGGAGCGAAAGGTGTTACAATGTGGCACACAGAACATCATGTTGCGTGGTGGAACGCACTTTTGGACTGTTTAAAAGCAGATTTAGGTGCCTCCAATAGAGTGGAGGTGCACGGCAGTACACGCCAATGATCTGTTGCAAAATTATTGTGACCTGCACCATGCTGCACAATCTTGCCACCAAGGAGGGCACAGAGGTAGAACTCACATATCATGAGGACATAGATGATGCCGATCACAATGCAGCAGGAGCAGCGCCAGCAACAGATGGTAGACTGAGACGCGCAGAAATCACAAACAGATATTTCTAATAGAGTGATGAAACACAGGCATGTTTAGTTCTTGAAGAACTCAGTTTAATATGCACTACTGCACTTCACATATTCAAGACCACATGAACCAAATAAAATCCACTTTTCACACTGGGTGGCCAAAGTTCACTTCACTGTGACCTGTCCTGTGTTCTGGATGATATGTTAATGTTTGCGCTTACGCATTATGTTGTGGGAGCCACGGGGCAGGGGGTCAACTTGTGCAGTGGTGCCAGAGTCATCTGCATGGAGCCTGCTGCTCCGACGAACGTCCTATACAGGCGTGCTGGATCCACTCCTGCTTGTGGACTCCTCTGTGTCCCCGACACACGTGTTACCAGCAGTGGCTGTCTGCTGTGTCAGCAGTACCTCCATAGCAGAGGTCACCCTCCCCATCCCCCTTGACAAGTCACTGCAGCAGTGCACAATGTCAGTCTGCATGTTCACTGACCGGCGGCATAGCAGTGTGGTTGCAGTTGCCAGACGGTTGATGGACTTATTCAGCTGCTTAAGTTCGTGCCTATTCCTGCACCTTTCTGTCTGGTCACTCTCCAGCCACTCACAGAGGGAACCCATGCGCACACCCATGTCCCTCACCCCCTCTGCCATGCACTCCATTCCTTTGGCCATGGACTCCATTCCTAAGGCCATGGAGCGTATCCCCGATCAATGTTTGACATCCTGTTGTTCAGGATGCGCACCTGTCTGTGCACTGCCATGATCCCTTTGGCCTGCATGCGCTGGATCCTCACCATAGTGCTTTCCAAACCAGCAAAGACCCCCTGCATATCATGCCCCTCGTCTCGCTCATGTGCCCTACCACCACGGGAACTTGCACGCCCAGATCCTAATGACCCCTGTTGCCCTGCGTTGCCAGCCAGTGCTGGAGTGCTAGGTGTGTGAACCTCCACCTCTTCCTCATCAGAGCTTTCCAGGAACCTGAGTGGTAGAGCGTCCTGCCTCCTTGGCCTCAAATGCACAGAGGACCCTGAGCTTGGTGTTGTGGCACCTGCAGGTGCTGCCGGAGTTTGTGTCTCAAACAGCAAGGTTGACAGTGGCTGTGCTGTGGTGTCTTCCTCCATTGCTGTGGGTGCCTGCGTTGTTGAAGTGTCCTCAGGGACAGTGCTGGGTCCTGCTTTGTCTGTGGGCTTCTCCCTCGCAGCCGTTGCTGGTGCACTTGCCTCCCCTCCCTGCGCAGCACTGCGGGATGACTCTCCTGTGGGCAGACATGGACAATGATCACCTGTGTGTTTTCATTGGACAAATTCCTATCACACAATTTCTTAAGCCTCAACTGCTTGTGTATGGGGAGTGTGGCATGGCATGCAGTATTCTGTGTTGGCTGCTTTGATGAATGTTCCTATAACTACGACTACTATGATGCATTGCTGGTGAGTACTGACATGTGTTCTGGATTGTGATTGAGTCACCCACATTGGGGAAGGGGCCAGGGAATGGGTGGGGATTAATGTCCATGCATCTTACCTTTCTTTCTTGCAGCTCTGGCTGAGCTGTCAGCATCCCCAATCCTGTGTATGCTTTCAGGCTCCATGGTGGATTCCACAAGCTGCTGCAGTTCAGTGAGGCTTGGTGCACGGCTCTTCCCTCCACCTGTGGCTGAGGATTCTTTCCTCTGGGTTGCACTCTTCTGTTTGGTGGTGATCCTCAGATCATACCACCTTTTCTTGATGTCTTCAATTTCACAATGTGTGACCCCTAGGGCATTTACTTTGCTCTGGATCGCCAGCCAGGTGTTTCTTTTGACAGACTCTGCTACTTGCAGGGACTGTCTCCCAAAAAGCTGACTGTAATGCTGCACTACCTCCTCCACCAGCACCTGGAGCTCAGTTGTTCTGAATTTAAGCTACCTTTTTCGGTCAACAACATCCTTCTGGCCTTCCTGGGACTCCATGGTGATGCTCTGCTGGGCTCAGTGCAGCCTGCTCCTCTGTCTCCCCTCCAGCTCTCCAAACAGTTCTGTGGCTCTGCACCTGCATGGGTGTGGACAACTCCAGGTACTGGGTGTGGTACTTGCATCTGATTGGTTGATTTCACAGTTGCTTTGTTGTGGGGTGTGGTGGGTGTCCCTGATTGGTTGACTGGCTCACATGTCTTCCATTCGAATTTTCGAGATCGGATTTTACCGTTTCGGTAAATACCGATTCGGTAATCTCTGATTCGGTAATCTCCGAATCGGTATCTCCCATTCATTCCTATGGGCCTGGAGGCCCACAGGGTTGAATGGGTGATACCGATTCGGTGATTACCGATTCGGAGATTACCCAATCGGTATTTACCGAGTCAGGATTCCGACTGTTACCGTTCGGTATTTTTTAACGATTTTTTAGCTACATACAGTTTTCAGATTCATAAATACCGATTCGGTATGAATCGGTATTTATGAACCGGTGAAATGAAATTACCTACATCGGGCCCTATATGTTGTAATTATCCCTGGATGTTGTCTCTGGGAAAATCTTGGGTCTGGCCTGTTCTGTTTGAACCCCTGTATTTTGTTCAGGAATCTATCTCGACAGTTATTCGTGTATGTGAGCCAGATCAACCATTTGTTCCAATCAGGAATAGTTCTGTTTTGTTTTAAAACATGGGACATGTCTAACCCCTCATCTGTAGTGTTGTTTCTATCAGGCATAGGCTTTGGCATAAATGGGTTGTTTAAATCTTTTATCTTGACTAGGCCAAGACAGGTTGTCTGTTGAATGGTGTCATTCAGGAACATTATTGGTTCTGGGATCATGCAGGCTCCAAATAATGATTCTAAACCTTGTACCTGCCACTTTTTGTACCCCAGATGGTTTTTGTCTCAATGTTATTTTTCCAAAATTCAAAACCAAATGTAGACATTTTCTCATAACATTTTTCAGAATAAATCAGTTTAGTATTTGTTAACATGTTTTTCATTCCTGTCTTATTTAACATTTTGAAATAAAACGTTTCTGGATTAGTGATATTAAACCTTGAGAATTATGGGAATTTGTCATAAAATGTTTTTGAACTGCCTTTTGGCGGAGTTGGAAAATGTTCCCACTGATTATAACTGAAAACATTTCTAGGATTAGCAGATTTATGCAGATAATGATGCCCAAAGTGATTGAAGCAATACATTTCTTCATAATTCGAAGAACCCTGTATATAATCATGTTCTGTAAATGTTGCTGACATTTCTAAATCTGTCATCATATTATTCATATTTTCATAGTCCCAATCATCAGAGAAAGTACTAGGTGATACAAAGTCACTTAAAGAGATCTTAAATTGATGTACATATTTCAAGAGTTCAACCGGGCCATAGATTTCGTAATCAGTTTTGTCCCATGCTATACCACCAGGTATAGGTTTTGCTGTGATGTTCACTGATGATAGTTCTCTTTTTTCGATGTGAGAAGAGCTGTGTGGTTTCAGGACCAAGTTGATGTTCTGACTTGCTGTGTCCATTGTACTATATTTTCCATCAATAAATCTACCCAAACTAAAAACCAAGATGAGCCATAGAAGGAGGAAAAGTACGCCCAACACAATCCATAGTTCAATCCATGATGAAACCAGATATGTTTCTCTGAGTTGATGAAACAGCTCTGTAATTTTTCTTTTTGAAAGTTTTGTTTGTTGGCTTGTCTCCATGTTCACTTGGATCATCAGAAAAGTCATTGAAATTGATGAAGTAGCCAGATGCAGTTCTGTCAATTGTTTGGATAGCATCAGGATTATTATTAATCTTTGTAGTTGCTTCTTCCTTATTCATATTAGCATAGTCCCAGGCTACATCACTGTAGACAGGTGTTTCTTGACGAACTGTTGCAATTTGGGTTTCAAGAGGCACAAGTTCCATGGCTTTGTTGCATAGTCCTTTTTTATTCACTGCAGGTTTATCAAAAGTGATTAATCTTTCAGTTTGAACCTCTTGGATTGTAGCAAGATTTGGTCTTCTGCTATTTACTGGGAGTCCACTGGGCCTACTACTTATGATTGGCCACATGATTGTGGTTTTACCAGGTCGATTGATGCAACTCGGTTCTCCTTTTTACCAGCAAGGGGCGGTAGTACTACTGATCTTGTTCCGCTGACAGCTAAGACAGGTACTGCTTTTCTCTAAGAAGGCCCAAATTCCTTCTTCACCGCGATCTTTTCTCTGACCAGATCCCCAATCTTTGGAATCCAGACAGGTCTTGCTGGGACGGGTCGTTTTTCTTCAGTGGTCGTTGGCTTTAGGTTTGTGTTACTTAGACTCCTTCTTGTTTCATTCAAGTCCTGTAAAACAGCCAAACGATCTTTGATATCAAAGTTTTTTTGTTTCACCACTGCAGTGTGACAATCGAGATCATGAATGATCATTCTTGTACCAAACAAAAGTTCGTACGGAGTGATACCTCCTAGAGAATTTCTTGGGAGATTATTAAGACTACGTTGGACACTTATTAGATGTTTGACCCACCCATCACCCAAACCTAATACCCTCGCTGTTATAGATTGCTTTATGTCACGCTTTTTTCTCTCCACTACCGCATTTCCCTCGGGATGGAATGGACTAGAATACCGCAATGCAATGCCCATGCTGGCCATGGCCTCCTTGTAAGCCCGAGAGCTAAACACAGGACCCTGGTCAGAATGTAGCATGCCAATTGCGTATGTGCCGATAAAGACTCGCAAATCTTTTATAACAGTTCTGGCGTCAGCCAAGCGCTGGGGCCACATCCAAATGAATCTCGTGCAGGAATCCACTGCGACCATGATATATTTATAGTTGCCATCCCTTTGTAAGGGACCACAGTGGTCCAAGTAAACACATGCTAATGGTTTGTCTGATATTAGAAGGGGCGTCTGTGCTGGGCGTTTCACTGTTGATACTTTCATTTTTGGGAATATTTCACATTCTAGAACATAGTTCCTAGTCTGTTTTCTCATGTGTGGCCACCAATATCTCTGTTTTAATAATGATACTGTGGCGGAAACACCAGCATGTGCAGAAGCGAGCCCCTCGTGTGCCGCTAAAATTAGTCCTAACCTGCGTTCCATGTTTGGAATTGCCCTATCCCCCACTCCAGGGATTTGAGTATTGAGTACCTGACCAAACAAAAACTTATTTTAAATAACCATTACATTCAAGATTTTCTACAGGGACATTCATGCCCTCAGTATGCACTATGTAAGGTCGAGATACTGGTCCAAGGTAGGGGTGATAGCGTCGACGTTTCGACTCGACTTAGGGCCAACCGGTCATTTGAACCTGGGGCATGCGAATCTTCATCAGGACAAGATAAAGAAGGGCAACCAAGGGGTATCGATGACCCCTAGGGTGGGGAAACAACGAGGTATGTATCCTCAATCGGCAGTGCCTACATGGACTCCTTAATAGTAGAGGAATCAATCATCAATCATCGTATTAATAGTACCTTAATACGATTCAATAGCTGCGTCCCTGTGGAATTTAGGCTCGGCTCTCCTTTCGTGCAGAAAACTCTGCCCAAATGCTGCCTGGACTTTGTTGACAGGAGCTTTGGATGTACCCAAAGAATATTGAATCATAATAAGGTACTATTAACCCCATCATTGGCACATACATGGAATATTGTGCCCACCCCTCAATTTGATGATTGATTCCTCTACTATTAAGGAGTCCATGTAGGCACTGCCGATTTAGGATACATACCTTGTTGTTTCCCCACCCTAGGGGTCATTGATACCCCTTGGTTGCCCTTCTTTATCTTGTCCTGATGAAGACTCGCATGCCCCAGGTTCAAATGACCGGTTGGCCCTAAGTCGATTCGAAACGTCGACGCTATCACCCCTACCTTGGACCAGTATCTCGACCTTACATAGTGCATACTGAGGGCATGAATGTCCCTGTAGAAAATCTTGAATGTAATGGTTATTTAAAATAATTTTTTGTTTGGCCAGGTACTCAATACGGAAAAAATTAAAATACCGTTATTGACTGACAAGTAATGTGAAATTGTTATGATTATTACTGTGTACTCCTTTTCTTTTCTTTATTCACTCAACACTCTGATCACTCTCTTTTGCACGCTCTGTTTAGGCAACCTCTCTGTTGGTTTTTACTTATTGAAATAACACATTATTGTATAAAATGAATTTAAAAACATGAGACAATTAATTAAATACATTGTATCTCTGGCTTTGTTGTAGTGGCTGGTTATCTTTTTTCCCCCCTAAGATTATTAACTAAATTGGAGAAGATTCAGTTGAACTGCTCTGGAATGTTAAAATTAATGAATGAAGATTGATTGGGTCAACTATTTCGATCAATAGGTCTAGGACCACTGTTATTTATATTGAAGTATACCCAGGTCCATACCTTATGGGCTACCCCATTTTCTTTAATGGTTGCCTGTACGGGTTAGCCTAATCCGTGGAATCTTCAGGTGAGGTAGATCATTAGATCTTAGGTTTCGTTCATGAACTTGTTTAAAAAGTTTATTATGGAGGTATGCTGGTCCCTCTCCTCTGAATGCTTTAAAGGCAAGACAGCATACCTTAAAGACAGATCTCTTTTGGACAGGAAGCCAATGTAACTGCCTGAGCAGGGGGAGGGAAGGGGATCAAGACGGCACATTCAAAACCATTCTGGCAGCGGTATTCTGTATAACCTGCAGTTTAGCTAGAGTGGTAGTACCTATTTCTGCCAGCAAGGCATTGCTGTAATCTAACCTGCTCCCTACCATGGCCTGTACCACGGTACGGCAATGATCTAGAGGCAGATAGGGAATGATTCTACCTAACAGGCGTAGGTTATAATAGCACGTCCCTGCTATATGCTTAACATTATTTTTCATGTTTAGTGAATTATCCAGCTGGATTCCCAGACTTTTCACTGAGGTGGCAGGTGTAGGCGCTTCTCCTAAATCTGGGGGCCACCATTTCGACATCCAGGATCGAGCATCCTTCCCTAAGAGCATGAGCTCTGTCTTTCCAGGATTCAGTTGTAGGCACCGTTCATTCATCCAATTAGCAACCGCTAGCATACCAGCCGAGAAACGCAGTTTCTCGTCCATGATGTTTTTTCCTATGGGAAATAGTAGCTGCGTGTCATCGGCATATGAGATTATCTCGAAGCAGAAAGATTGGACAATTTTTGCCAATAGGGCTACATATATGTTAAAGAGGGTAGGACTCAAGCAAGAGCCCTGTGGTACCCCCTTGTCCAATAAGAATTTGCCTTTAGAAACATATGCTCCAAGTGAGGTGGTCTGCCATCTATCTACTAAGAAGTTGGTATTGTATCAAACGCAGCGAAGAGATCTAAAAGAATCAGGACCGCGGAACCCCCAGCATCGAGGGTGCACCTCAATGAGTCAGTAGCCGCCAGTATAGTTGTTTCTGTACTGAAGCCAGTACGAAATCCTGATTGGGAGGGATCCAGTATGTTATTGGTCTCCAAATATTGACTAAGCTGGGTGTTGATTGAGGATTCCAATAGTTTTCCTAAAAGAGGCAGCAGAGATATTGGTCTATAATTGTTCAACTCATTAGGGTCTGCTGATTGTTTTTTCAGAATGGGGCGGACAATGGCCTCCTTCCAGGCAGTTGGAATAAGGCCTGTAGAAATGGAGGAATTAAAAATCTTATGGAGATGGGGGCACAGATTGGAGCTAAGAGACCCATTACTCTCGGAGGACAAACGTCCCTTGGTGAGCCTGATTTTGCAGTTAGCAGTAGATTGTCTATTTCTGCAAGGGAAATGGGCTTGATCTGGTTTAAAGTAACCTTGGTAGAAATTGGGGGTTTTACCCCGTTCAGGTTTAAACAGGAAAAGTTATAGTGACTAGTGGGGAAGTTATCATATATTTTGGCAATTTTATCGTGGAAAAAAAAAGCTATGGAATCACATAATGATTGGGATTCAAGTGGCGCTTGTTTGCATGCTAGAGGGGAGGAGAAATCCTTAACAATGTCGAACAAAGCCTTTGTGGAGTTCCTGGATTGTTCGATTTGTAAGTGAAGATATGCACAGCCAGCTGTTTTTATTGCTTTATGATAATGGGCTAAGGAAGCCTTATAGGTTTCTCTATCTTCAGATCGCTTGTCCTTCCTCCACCTTCTTTCCTGTACTTTACACTTTGATATCAGGGTTTTTAATTCCTCGAATACCAAGGTGAGATTTACTTACTTTTTTCACCTATCTCTCGTTCCTGTGCTGATACACTTAGAACGCTTGACACTCTTTTGTTGTCTTTCAGGAATCTTCATCTCAAAGTGATACCTCCTCAGACACATGCCAGGCCCATTCCTCACACCTTCTCATCTAACAACTAGATGTTCATCATAAAGGGCTTCTGTAAAAAATATCCCACTGCCCAGGTAAGTTGACTATCATGTCACACCTTCAAGCTCCCCTGAAATCCTGCCCCTTGCCATCATGTCATGTGACTGGGAGTGTAGTGTCTGTCAGGCAGTGAATCTCCTTAGTATCTAAAGAGTGTGGCTCTGGGTAAAAGAGGAGGTGTGCTTTGGTATCTAGCTACTTAGCAAAATATGGACATCGTTTAAGTGGACTGCAAAGGAAGGAGCTACGCTGGGCAGTGGTGACCCCAGCTGTAGAGAGAAGGAAGCATAGTTACGAATATCACAGGACATATGAAATATAGCATTTGGTACAAAAAACATAATTTACTTGGCAAGGCTTGTCTAAAACTTCATGCCAATATATCATTATGCCTCTTATGAAGTGCATTCTTAAGATATTTTATTGTAGTCAATGTAGAGATAAGTGGAGGAGGTGGTCTACTGACTCCCAGATTCTCTTCTTCTGGCCTCTTCTAATATCTCTCTGCCATCGTACCACGGTTCTGAGTTCTCAGTTATGCCCTGATTCTTATCATTGTCACTTACTAACCCTTATTTCCTGCTTCATCAAAAGGGTTCCAAGAACAGTACCTGCTAGGATATGCCACAAAAACATCCAATGGTAGGCAATTACTCAGAATTTTTCTTCCCCATTCAATTACCACACACCTCGAACACCACAAGAGCACTGACCACTATGGAAATCAACATCACATGTTAAGAACATATCAGAATAAATATTACATATGTCTTAAACATCAACAGCAATTTTTGCAGAGCCCCGCCCTATGTCCAAATCAGTAAACATATTGCACACCTAGCAAAATCACCTTTTGACTGTCCTTAACAACAAGGCATCATGAAGGTGAAAAATCTAAAATTGTGTTCATGCGATAGGTAAAGAGCATCAGCTGCACCGGTCCACTCTAACACGGGTTTGTGAATGAGATATTGCCACTTGACAGAAAAAAAACGTCACCAAACATTTCATCACACGATGACTCCGACTTCGGCCTTTAATGGAAAGAGAGGAAACTCGTAGAATGCAAATAGGATGACTGTCTTATGAGGCTATACAGATGGCAGACTGCCGTACACAAATCTCATTAATGTAACACAACTTAAAAGTTCTACTTCATATGACATTGCATTGTGTTTCTTCTTTGTAATTTTATTTTGTTTGATCCTGTGTAGTTTGTTCTTTTTTAGGCCGAGTTTTCGAGACCTGTTGTATATACTTTAGTATATAATTCTATGTGGGCTTAAAGCCCACCCACTGCTTTTCATTTGTTTGTTTCAGTGTCCATTAAAAATCCTTGCTTGCTAGTGGTCAGTCCTTCCTCTTTATCCCTTCTTTTTGACTTTCATTTCCTCTCATTGAGCAGGGAACAAGTATTGTATATTTAAGCTTTGGTACTTTATCTGTTTTTTAGGGGACTATTTTTTTTCTTTCTTTCCTGCTCGTGTTACTGTTTGCCTGTGTTCAGCTTCGGCGCCGGTAGCTGCTTGAGTTGAGATGCAGCAGTCGCCCTTCCCAACTTGGTTCTTTATCAGTTTTTTGGGGAACAATTTGTGTATTTCTTTACTGCATGTTACTGTTTGCCTGTGTTCAGCTTCAGCGCCTGTAGCTGCTTGCGTTGAGCTGCAGCATTCACCCTTCCCAACTTCTCCCATGTCTCACTGTTGTGAACGTATCTAGGACCCTAATTAAAAATTCCCGATTCATGCCCTTATGTGGTTATTACAAATCATATCCATATCGACATGTTTCTTCCCGTTATGTGTAATTTACTGGGCATTCTTCAGGACCATGGGTAGTGTACCTCGGCGGTATGGACGCGCTAAGGCCCACCCTTACCAGAGGACGTGAAAGTTAAAAATTTGTGTAAAAACTAATAAGTGCAAAGAAAAAGAACAAACCAACAAGTTGTGGGATTTCCCTCAAAATCAGAGGAACCTGTATAGTCTGGAAAGAGACATACATACATTTGTTAATTAAAAGATCCACACCCCATAGGTCTCGGGAGGGGGGTGGAGGCGTAAATGGCACACCGCCCGCGACGCCTAGCACCCGCTTGGCACCTAGGTTTTTCCTCTTGACCGGGCCTCGTGGACCATTCATGAGGTCTGGTGATCTGGTAAGGGTGCGCCTTAGCGCCTCCATACCGCCGAGGTACACTACCCATGGTCCTGAAGAATGCCCAGTAAATTACACATAACGGGCAAAAACATGTCGACCCCACTTTAAGTGGAAATACCCAAACAATTCATTTAGTAATTTTCCAACACATACTTTTAATATGTCAGGTTGACCACTGAATAAAGTTTTTATGTGGGATACAACTTTGACATTTTTAACTCACCTTTTTCACACCATTGTCACAAAAAAACAGCTCTGCAGTATCCTGGCGTTGTAGCACACCAGGGAGGCATTCGGCTTCTCCTGGTGGGCCCAATGATGAAGCATGTCACCAACCAGGGTGGTGAGTGAGGGCTTCCTATAAAATCCAATGAGATTTACTTACTTTTTTCACCTATCTCTCGTTCCTGTGCTGATACACTTAGAACGCTTGACACTCTTTTGTTGTTTGATAAACGATTACCCGGGGGAATGAGAGTGTTCCTTTCTCCCTCTCTCTCCTATTGGTGAAACATTCCTGAAAGACAGCCACACAACTAGATGCCAACAGAACAAGATTTAGGAGTATTCCCTGAGGGGCCAGTCATTTAATTTCAAAATACTTTATTTGGTTTTACAAGAGTAAAAAACCATAAAAGCGACAATGCGACAATAGACATAAAACATGGCTAAAACATGTGCCATAGCCATAATCACAGACCTTATAAAAATCCATTCCATTAAAAAAAGACATAAGATAGAAAATGTAATGGACACTCAAGAAATACATGTAAACTTTAAAAAAAAAAAAAAGAGGCTACAGATATAGTGGCAAGGATTTATATAGCAATCAGTTCTCCCTGCGGTTCCTGGATTTTAGGGCTGGTTTCAGGAAGCCAATCTCATATAAGGTGCTTTCGGGTTTTAACATTTGTAAGTGGGAAAGGGCAGGACGTACCTGCTTAAAATTCAGTTTTTTGAAAAGGGGCTTCAGAAAGAACCTCCGGGGAACGTTATAGAGGGAACAAATAAATAAAAAGTGTACCAGGTCCTGCGGAGACAAGTTGTCGCAGCACCCGCTTGGAGGTAACACTTGACCTCTATGGGATCCCCGTGGTACAGCTAATAGTAAATGAAAGTAGTCCAGCCGGAACCTTGTTAATAAAAACCGCTCGTGGCTTGTTATGGGCCATGATAAGTATGTCTCCATAAGTGGCGTGGTTTTGAGCATCGCAAATTTGTGGATGCTGGGTTTTGCCAATTCTACCCCATCTCGGTTTAATTTTTTCATTAATATAAAGGATTTGTTTCAAATCTCCACATCTGCGGCAACAATCAAATCTGGGTTTAAAAAAAGGTCCGGGCGCCCCAGCTCAGTAAAGCAGCCTTTTAAATATTTTAGCCATGGGATATCGAGCATATGGTCCAAGGACAAAATTTCCTTTAACAGCTGGTCGTTGAGGACCAGATCTTTGTTTAACCAGCACTTCAGCCAGAATAGAAGGGGCCGTAGTGCTATGGTATCGCAGATGAAAGGTAAAACAGTTTCCTCATGAACTATTAAGTTACAGGTTCCCTTGGGTACCCCTAGAAGCTGTTTTAAGAAGTTGTTCTCAACCACCCCGATACCTTTGGCTGCTGCGTACCCCCATAGTTCACTGCCATAACTACCCAAAGAAACACTTTTTGCCTGGTAAATCTTCAACAATGCGGCGACTGGGCATTTGCCCATTTTCGTCGCAAAGTTGAATATGGCGGTATTTGCCCGAATTATCTCCCCTCTTTTCCTTTGCACCAATGGTCCCCAATTTAGCTGGTCGTTGAATAAGACTCCCAGGTAAGAAAATGATGTAGTCAGGGGGAACCTTCTCTGCATTTACCACAAATGAATACTGTTTCTTGGGACGTACCCCTACCTGAATAATGTAGGATTTGGTGTTACTGATGGCTAGATCACAGACAGCCATAAAACTACGAAAAGCATTCAGTAGGGACTGCAGTCCTTTAGCAGTTCTAGCCAAGAGGACGGCATCATCTGCGTATAGCAGGACGGGCAAGCCCCTGCGCCCGACATAAGGGAAATCAACTCCGGTTTTAACTAAGGACGCATCTAACTCCTTAATGTACAAATTAAAAAGGAAGGGGGCCAAACTACAGCCCTGCCTCACTCCCCTCTCAACATTAAAGTCACTGGATACCCTAAGGTCCCACGAAAATCTAACGTTGACCTTTGTGTCCTTATGAAGGTCCCTCAGGAAGTTGTCCAGGGTGGCCTCCACCCCCATAGCGCCCATGGACTCCCACAGTTTCCCCGGATGACACAATCAAACGCGGAGGAGAGCTCCATGAACGCCATGTAGATGGTGCCCCGTCGGGGTACGGTGTAGTTCCCGAGAACCATATATAAATTCAGGCATTGTGCTAGTGTAGAGTGGCCTGGGCGAAACCCATATTGGATGTCCGATATGATCCTGTTTTCTTCAGCCCAAATTGCCAATCTGTTCAGCACCACGCCACCCACAACCTTAACCACGGAGTCAATCAGGGAGATCAGTCTGTAACAGGTGGTGCTGTTACGGTCTCCCTTCTTGAAAACTGGCACGATTGTGGAGGTACCCCATGACTTGGGGCAGCCCAATGCTGCAGCTGCATTAAGCACTGCTGTAAGGACCGGCACCCATAATGACATTTTTGATTTAAAAAGATCTGGGGGCATACCATCTGGGCCCGGTGCTTTATTACTCCTCAGCCCCAAGATTCCTTTCTCAACTTCTCTTAAGGAGAAATGGGGTAAAGTTACATCTTGCCCACCATGGTATAATTCTAGCTGAGAGGTGTTACTCTTAAATATGGAGCTGAAGTGAGATACCCAATCATCTTCGGAAATGTTGGTACCTACTTCAAGTTCCCTACCCATATCAAACAGTGGTCTGTTAATTATGCCCCAGCATTTCTCACTGTTATTCAATGTGCTGGGGTCTAGGAGTTCTTTCCAAACCATCTCCTTTAATTCAGCCTTTCGCTTTGCTAATGCCTTTTTATAGATTACGCGTAGGGACCAAATCTGAAAGTGGTCTCTTGGGTTGTCTTTCAGGGCAGCCTTTAATTCCCTTGCAGCTTTTGAGCATGTGTGGTCAAACCATTTGGGGTCCTGTAACGACCGGATTTTCGGACCAGATAGAATCAGCTCACCAAGACACCACCAATCCAGCCGAAACGTAACCATCTCCCTCCTCAGGACCTACTTACCAAGGCACCTTGGTACCTACCTGAGGATGGGGAATTAGCAATATACAAGCTCATATCATCAGAAACACCACTAAATCTATAGGATTACTAGGAATACTCACTGATTACTTCCCTGCTCTACACCACACTCATACCTTATAGTCTCGCGGCAACTCAGACCCAGACTATGCTACCCTCCTACTCATAGTGAAGGGGGCAGTTCCGATAACTTACCATTACACACTGACCACAATCAGTGCTCACTCAATCCACTATCCTGTGGGTATTTACTCAAGCCACAATCCTGTGGGTATACACATTGATCACAATCAATGCTCTCACTCTCTCACACAAGCCACAATCCTGTGGGTATACACATTGACCAGAATCAATGATCTCACTAATGCCACTCTCTCTAGCAGCAATCTCTGTCCTATGAATACCTTCAGCTCTCTCTCTCTCTCTGTTGGGAAGTTTCTCTATATATCTAATATCTACTGGGGATGTAATATTATAGGTTATGTGATAGATAGACGGTTCAATCCTCTCACACAAGAATGGCCAAATTACAATATGCAAAGGTTATTCTCTAATTAAAGTGCTCCATGCTCCCTTGCTCAGTTACCATTTACCCGGACGGGAGACGCATCCGTCCACATAACAGCATCTGACTAGAAGAAAGGTTAACTTTATTATAAGAAAACAACAGTTACACAATGGTTCACTAAGAACTGGGGTCCCTTTATTAAAAATAGCAAATTATAACATCACAATAACTAGCGATCTAGACATAGCCTGAAAAGTAAAGAGGAAATAGGAACATCTAAGGAATACACAGATCTGCGAGGTCTCTTTATTAACAAGAAAGCTCAGATTACTAACACATCCACATATAGATGACAAAAACTGTAGATAGCTAAAAAGGGAATGGATTATAACAGACTGCATACCGCTGAAAGAAAAGGGATTAATCAGTGCAACAATACAGTAGGGAATCTAGCCTAGGAAATGAAAGGAAAGTGAATGATGAAGTGTAAAGCAAACTAGTTTAGAATACCTCACCCTATAAGAAAGGAATGTTTCTCTCTCTCTGGTGGAATCAGGGCTCTCTCTCTCCCTCTGTCACCACGGCTTCATTCCACTGGCTCAACTGCTCCAACTGGCAGCTCCAACTCTTCCATCTGACTGGCAACTTCTTCAATACATTCTGACAAACTGGCAGCTCCAGCTGACAGTTCCAACTCCATTCCAAGATTCATCTGACTGCTCTCTCTCCAGCTCCAAAAATCATCGGACTGCTCTCTCCAGCTCCAACAACCAACTAACTGCTCTCTCCAGCAACCATCTGAACTCTACCATTCCAAAAACTGAATGAACACTCTGCCTCTTCTGCACTTCGCTAATATGGAATGCTCTCCATTAGTGGAAAGTTCCAGCCAGTAGCCTCCTCCCACCAAATCCCTGTGCCAGCTCCAAGGCTCTCTGCGCAACTGCAGTGGCCATCTGCATGTTACGTCTGGGCCCAAGAGACAAACACATTTCTTCGATAAGATTCAGCTCCAGCCGGTTCTCTCTAGTTTGCAAAGAGCGAACAACACCTCATAACTAAAACATCACCTTTACCCTGCAAGCTCCTCAGTCAGCAGAGGGAGAAAGCAAAATGGAGTCTCTCTGGTTCTGGGCCTTGTAGGCCCGAAAAGGATGAAATAGACACTTAGCTCTATACACAAACCCTACCAATAGGTAATATAAAGTCAGAACTACAGAATCCACCCTCTACTATAGGTAGAATGATGAAAGGACACATAATTATGTCAAAGCCAATAGGCAATAGATGGATTAGAGTCAGAAATAAGGGATCTATCATCATATAAAGCGGCTATCCTCTAGTTTATGCTTCTAGGTCTGAAAAGAGGCCTGAAAAGGACCAAAACAAGCTAAGAATAGGGATCTAGGATGGTAGCAAGCTTAAAGTCACCATCACTCAGAAATAGAACCAAAAACCCGGTCACCACAGGTCCCTAAGCAACGGGGCAGTTGTAGGGGTAGTTAATAACAACCCCACTTTAGAGATAATCCCCTCAAAAGCCTTGAGGATATCCAAAGGGAGAGAAGCAGGGGACGCACAGGATACAAGTTCGGGGGCACAAGATTTATGGATACTATCGTAAAGCAAATCCGGGTTCACCTGTAACCACTTAAGACGACGCCTTCCAACTGTGAGTTTCAGCATGCTGGGGATTGTCGACTTGTCCTGTAAATTCAGTAGGTTACCACCCAGATGGATACAAATGGGACTGTGATCACTATAAAAACTTTCTAGAATTTTAAAGCCCGATATACAGGGTCGTAGGCCCTTTGTAATTAAAATATAGTCTATAAAGGACCCCCCAGTATGACCCTTGAATATGGGAACAGGCTGTTTACTACAAACATCCACCACGGACATGGTGGAAACCAGATCGTATTCATTAAGTAGATGATTCTGTGCATCACCCCATCCAGAGTGTTCAAAACAGAGGCCCCCATCCTATCGCATCCCAATTCTCCCATGGCGGTTTTCATCGGGTTACCGCATGGATGGACGTTAAAGTCCCCTGTTAACATAATGCAGTGCGAGGCAATTCCACAATACTGTTTGACAAAATCACCCAACTGGGTAATCCTGCAGAACCCTATAGTGTTCACTGCGTTGTAGAAGTTAATCAAGCACATCTTTACATTCCCTCGCTTTGAAATAACTGCTTGAATATTAGTGTTAGAACAGGATATGGAGTTGGTTGCACATTTCGAGGCTAGAGGAGTATATATAACCAAGCCACCTTTAGCTCTACCGCTGGGTGATGGTATAGCCGGAATGAAAAAAGCTTTGTAGCTCTCTAAAAATAGATTGCAGTCCACCATCCAGGTCTTTTGTAGGCAGATCATGGGAAATAGCCTGATAAACTCTACCCACTTTGGATCTTGAAATTTGCCCTCCAACCCGGCAATGTTCCAGGAGATGACATTATGGGCTACTTGCCTTATGGGGTCTACGGAGGGGGCCTTTTTTGGACTCTCAGTGAGGACGACAGTGCACTCCCCAAACGAAGACTGTCCTGGGCGGCTCTCTCTTATATGAGGAGAATTGAAAGGCGGCGTGGGCTCTTTAGAAACTACGGGTATTTTCAGTCAATCGCAATCCTCTAACGTAGTGAGAGCTGCAAATCTGTTTGCCATTTGCTGGATAGGTAAAGGAGGAAATCCCCCCGGGTACTTAATTTGCTGCGTGGGGAGTCAAGTGGCTGGCTCTAATGACTGCTGCCGGTCCGTGTGTCTGCCCTCTAGTATGTGAAATAAGGTTATTGCTGTTTAATGGCTCGGGTTGGTACAAAAAGCCCAGAAGAAGGATCTGGATTCCGGAGCCTGTATTAGACGGGCAGCTCTAGTTTCTCTGAATAACCTCTCGACGATCGTGCGGTCATTAAAGTTTACAATAATACAATCACCCCCTCCTAACTTTCTTAAGTTTCCCACCCATCCCACTCGACGGGCCATTATAATATTGCGATCTATTACTGGGCCTACTGAGGTGTTGTTGGAGAGCCAGTGAAGCACCTTATTCTTAAGTTGGTAATAAACCTCTGTGGAGCCGTGCGGAAGATGTGGCACGTTCCCAAGAATAACCACCAATGGTGTAGATTGGGGAGGTAAATCTATTACTGTGGAGTTCGAGGCATTGGTGAACGTTTCTCCCTGACTCCTACTCCTGATGTTCCTCAGTCCCTGGGGTATGTGATTAGGATATGTTGTTAGGGGTAGCCTATTAGATGTAATACCCCCAATGGTACCCCCCACCAACTTTATTGATGTTCCATTACCCGGGCCGCCTCCATGAGGCACACTAGTGCTAGGTGGGATATCGTTTCATAAACTTTATTCGACAATTAAGTCATAAAAGTGTTGCATAAAACATACATCATTGCAGAATAAAATAACATAACAAAATGAATTGATATAAATATTTAAGACATGATTAAACTCAATAGGACTAATGCCAAATATACTAATCACTTAAAATACCAATTAAAATCATTTTTTTTTTAAATTTCAGATTACCATATATACAGTCTAATTATTATTGCTCGAAACTCAGTTGAACATAATAAGGTGTACCCTCCTTGTTTTTACTTGATTTCGGAAGGACTAAATAAATCAATTCTCATTTTGCTGCCGTAGCTGTTTCGATCGAATTACCCAAGCCCATCTTAAAAATGTAGCCATGGCTATAGCAATTGGGGGACTGGGATCTGTACATAGGATTCTCAATGCCTCTTCATGTCTGCGGGTGCCAATTAGTTGGCAGATAGGTTTCACCCACATTGTCCGAGGTGCTACATATAAGGGACAAAAAAACAAAAAATGACTTATAGATTCTTGTTGGTCCCTGCACCTAGGGCATTTATCATCAGTTACTCCCATCCATTTTGCTGTAAATAACATTGTTGGAAGGGTGCCTACCCTAAGTTGGAAATAGAGCTTACGGTCATACGGTTTCTCTATGGCATCCCAATACGATTCCAGCTTTGGTTGTGCCTTAAATTCAAGGCATCGACCTGTGAGGTGAGACGAAAGGCCTTTTGTACATGCTGTTAAATTAACCATCTCCCAGTATTTGGCCTTCATGATTTTTTTAATGGAAATACCACATTTGAGAGATCATCCCACAATTCCCCTATTCCCAATCATACTAACAGGGATCTAATTGCCTTCAACCAGTATATTTTATGGAAGGAATCCTTTTCGATAATTTCCTTTAGCCCACAGGCATAATGCTGAAGTTCCTCGGTGGTCTATATTCTACGTCAATACAATAATGGTCGTAGAGTGGCAAGATCTTGAACAGCTTTCCTACCCAGGTCCCACAGCAATGGTGTCAAGGGGGTACTTTGCGGGACACTAGTAGCTTTTCTCAAAACCCCGTTTTCCGCTAATGTCAAGGATTTAAGATTTTCAAACCCCCATAGTTCAGACCCATAAAGGGCCGAACTTAACACCTTCATCCCATAAATCTCAAGAAGTGGGCTGATTGGTTTCGTAGATAAGGCTTTAAACCCTTTCAGAAGAAGACCTGCCTGTTGCTGGTGTTTTAACGTAGCCAGATCTAATTGGCTGTTCCAGCGCATGTCCATCTGCAGGGTGACCCCCAGATAGGTAAAGGCGTCAACCCACTCCAACGGGGAGTAATTCATGTATATGCTCCCTCTAAACGGTTTGAAAGACTTGGAAGGTTTATGTTCAGTAAGAACCATAAACTTTGTTTTGGTGGTATTTATTTCTAGTCCGTGCAACAGGCAGAAATCCTCGAAGCGACGGAGGGCCCGTTGGAGACCACTTGGTGTTTTTAAGATTATCAAGGTATCGTCCGCAAACATGAGGATTGGGACTCGATTACCAGCCATCACAGGGGCATCAGTGGGGACCAAGGAAAGATAGTCAGCCACCCCGTTCACGAAGAGCGAGAACAGGGTAGGCGCCATAACGCAACCCTGCCACACTCCCCGCTCAACGGAGAAGGTTTCCGTAACCTCTCCCTGTCGTCCCCACCGAACCCGAGCAAAATTGTCCCCATGCAAGCGGACGATCAAACTCAATAACTCGGGGGCCATTCCCAGCTCATCCAGGACTTGCCATAGTTTGCTGCGCGGCACCAGATCAAAAGCCGCCCTCAAGTCGACGAATACAGCATACAATGTCCCTTTCTCCAAAACCACAGACCGCCAATAGAGAATGATAAACCAAAAAACTTGGTCTATCGTGCTGGTTTTGGGGCGAAAACCGGCCTGGAGAGGACTCAAGATGTTCTCTTCTTCCATCCAGATCTGTATTTTCCCAAAAACCAGGCGACCCATAATTTTCTGGATGGAGTCGATCAAGCTAATAGGCCTAAAATTGCTTGCTAGCGACTTGTCCCCCTTTTTATATACAGGCACAATTTCCGCTCCTTTCCAGGAGTGGGGGACAGCCATCCCTTGGGCTATGGCATTTGCTAAATAAGCAATGTACAATCGCCATCTTTTCTTATCATTTAAGAATAGGTCGGCAGGGACGCAATCCATACCTGGGGCACGTCCCTCAATTACTGAGTCTAGCGCCCTGTCGGCATCCCCTAAGCTGAAGGCGGCACTTTGTAAAATGTGGGGACAAAAGTGCCCTCACATTCGCCGTCTTCTCCTTTAGCGTACTGTGGCTTAAAATAATCAATCCATGAGCTTTGAGCAACGTTATTCTGTGGACAATCGGGGCACCCACCCCTATCCCATTTAAAAATATCCCAGAATGATTTCGGGATTTTAGACGCACACACCACCTTAAGATCCTGCCACTTACACTCTTCCCATGCCTTTTTTGCATCAAACTGTTTGTGCCTGTAATTACCTCGGGCCACTTTTACTTTGCTGGGGTCCTTAGATTTTAATGCTAGGCCCAGCTCAGCCCGGGCTTGCCTACAGGTATCATTATACCAGCTCTCCGGTTTGCTCCTTGGTTCTCTCCTAACTGAGCTTGGCTTACAGAAGTAAGTTTTAAGCCTAACGAAAAGGTTAGCATGGGCTACCATAAAGGGAGTATACATTGACCCATAAGTTACACCTGTCCCCATAGTTACTAGTACCTCATCTACATTGGTCTTGATGGTAGTCAGTCAGAAGCACTTTATTCGATTATTTTAAAATCATAAAAGTATGCTACAGAACCATTTTCTATTTTACAGACAAGTTATTAAAAACATTTACAAGGTTAAAGATTTACTATACAAAGTAAAAAATTCATATACAAATTCATATAAAAAAACTTCCTTACCATCATATTTACAATAATCACAATCTTATAGGCCTTTAGCAGTATACAAAAATTTAAAAATAGTACAACTAGGATATTTTTACAATTCTAAAATTAAAATATTAGCAGCCTGAGGGGTGTAGTGCAAAACATGCAATTGTAAATTCATATTTGGTATATTTCAAAAGTGCATAAACAGTGGGCCATATTTTAATTCAAGTAGTTATGTTACATTATTTATTTAGTTTCAATCTTGCTTGCTTTGATCGAATTGACATAGTCAGAAAATTTGCTACCCCATACATTACTACTGAAGTTTCCATGAGTTGTAGGTACAATAAGGCTGGTTTAACCTGCACAAAATCTAGACCTCTCAGAATTGTTTTAATGTACCTCTCCCTCCCCTTCTTATAGAAGGGGCAGAAAAACACAAAGTGTAATATATCCTGATCTGAGAAGTTATCACATTTGCAGGGAGAATTTTCATGAGGCTTGCACCATTTATCAAATACTCCTAACAGGAAATGTGCTTGATTAAAACGAAATTTAGTAAGGACCCACCTATGATAAGGTTTGTTTACTATCGTCAAATAAGATTGAATAGTTAACGAAGTAATCATCATGTAGTGAGCCCTAACAGTTGGTTTTAAAATTTCGCTGGCCTCTCTCTCGATTTCCTTTTTTCTTTAAAATTTTTCTTTACCCAGTCAATGTCCTCTCTCATAATACTCTCGGGGTTTGTGTATAACTCCAGTCGACCTAAATATTCTGCTGTATTCTTAATGTATTGTAGCCAACCGATCTTAGCCGCATTTTCCCTTCTCATACAATCTCTAATGATCACATGGTTTAAAATTAAAGCTGGATTTAGCCATATCCTAATCCATGACAGGAATGGGGCTAAAGTCAGTGAGTCTTCAATGTACCCTATCCCCAATTCCATATGTACGGGAAAGGCAGGGGTGGATTTTGAAAGGCCCAGTAACGATCGCAAAAATAGGTTTTCTTCTCTTTGTATATGGACTAGATTTTTATAGCCCCATATCGTTGCCCCGTACCTTGCAATGGACAGGGTTTTGGCTTTATATATTGCTAATATAGCCTCAGGTGGTTTCCTCCCAACCTTTTTGCGAAACCTAGGATGGCGGCAGCCGATCTTTTTACTGCTGCAGCTTTATTTTTAATTTGTGGTGCCCATGTCCCGTTCTCATCGAACATCACGCCTAGATATGTAAAAACTTTAACTTTAGAAAGCACTGAGCCATTACAAGTAAGAGTTTTAAAACTTTTCTTGCTACTACCTACTGCCATAACATGGGATTTCTCAATATTTACTGCTAAATCCAAACTTTGCATAAAAGCCCCAAAGGAATTTAAAAGACGCTGTAAACCATTAGGGGTTCTTGCCAGCAAAACCGTATCATCGGCGTATAATAAAACCGGCATTGGGGAGTCACCCATACGTGGTACATCAATAGTGGCAGTTTCCAAAGTCTCGCCTAGTGAGTTAATATAAAGTGAGAATAGCATTGGTGCCAAAATGCACCCTTGGCGCACCCCCCTTCCTGATTTAAAAAAGGCAGTACAATTTCCTTCTTGGGACATGCGTATCGTCGCCCTCAAGTCACTATGAAGTTGTGCCAAGAAATTCACCAATGCTTGGTCTAGACCCAATTTTAAAAGTATTGTCCACAGCTTTGACCTATTAACTAGGTCAAAAGCTGTGGACAAATCCATGAAAGCCAAATACATCATCCCCTTTGATGCTACAGTGTATTTACCCAGAGTGAGGTGTAAATTTAGGCACTGTTCTTCTGTGCCTCTCCCGGCTCGAAAGCCATACTGGGCTTCACACAAGATATCATGGTCTTGATGGTAGTTAGGGTATCCGGGTGCTCAGCAACTTTGCACCACTTAAGGTGGCGCTCATCATTTGTTATAACAGTTTCTGGGGCTGTGAGGCCCTGGGTCACTCCAGTCATTTCTTCTAGGCCCAGTCTAAACAGTGCAGTCAGGGCGTTATGATCACTCTCGATGTGAGGTTTTACCTCCATATCCACAAGAGAGTGCCACAACTTTAGATGGACAAGTAAATAATAGATATTACTTGCCCTAATGCCATTATCATACGTTTTATTACCCATCCTGTCTGACGGTGTTCGGCCATTAGCGGCCCTCAACTAGTGCCCCATGCAAAGCCCCTTCAAATGCATTGCAGCCTCTGCCCATTTACTTATCTCCAGTTGCGGAACTCCCCTTCTAGAGTACTCCTCCTCTGTTAGGTTCAGATCATCGAGTCCTAGAGGCTCAAAAGTCGTGTTAAAATCTCCTGCAATCAGAGGAAGTACATTAGCTGGCAGGGTCTCAATCAAAATTTCCAGGGCTGTTATTACATCAGATTTTTTCCCTCCTGGTAAGCCCCTGGCATAGACATTAAAAATATCAATTTTTAAACTAGACGGGAAGCTAAATCCTACTGCAAGAATGTCGCAGTTTGACACCGGGAGAAGTTGAGTATTACATTTTAGAGTCTGCATAACCAATATCTCCAGTCCATCTACTGGGCGACCCTTTTGTCTTTTCACAGCAAGGACATACAAATTCAAGTAGCCCAGTCTAAACACAGGGTCAACAGACCAAGTCTCTTGAAAGAGGCAAATATCGAATTTATCAATTAAGTCCAACCAATGTGGTTAAGCTAATTTGGACCCACAACCGCCAGGTTCCAGGATATTAGTGTTGTCGAGCAGGCTGAACTCGAAGCCCTGCCAGCATTCTCAGCCCCAAATGTAGTAGAATTTTGGCGGAACAGTGAATACGAGTCAGGGGGAGGCACAGGAATTTTCATACTCAGCTCATTCAACAGTGGCTCTTTACTACTCTTCTGCGCGGTAACTACACTATCATTGTTTGGCCTATGACCGACAGTCCCTCCCTGGGAGCTTTCATTATCAATCACTTGGCCTGTACTCCTATCTACATCATCATTAATTACGGGTACTATACTAACCCTGGTACGCCGATCAAATACTTGCTGTCAATCGCAGTCCCCCAGCCCTGATAGAGCATCGAATCTGTTGAAAAGCCTTATATTCCCTAAGGCACAATGGTTTGACGCCTCACCCGGTGGAAAAATTTCCCTCTGAAAAAGCTGCAGAGATACATAGAAATAAGACAAGGGTAGTGGTTGGATCAAGGATGATAAATCATTTTGGGGCCAATTACAGATGTGTTCAACACACCTCCAGTCCCTAAAATTAATAATGATGCAGTCCCCCACCACAGACTTAGGCCTCCTACCCACCCAATTCACTCTTCTGGTGAACAAAATGTCTGTACATATGTGGGTTGGCAGTGGTCGATTAGTGTTAAGCCAAAAGATGCACTTGTTCTTGAGGTCCATATACGTCTCCCTTTTTCCCTGATCCAGGGGTGGAACCTCCACCCAGACCACCACATAAGGGGCTGATTCTGGGGGGAGATCTATGTTTGGTAAAGTGGCTGCAGTATGGACAGGGAATGATTTGGACAGTGTTTGGTGTTTTATAGCAGATCTACTAACAACTGCTCGATGAAGCCTGTCCCTCTGTACTGTTTGTTCAGCCCCTGTCAAGTTAGTGGATAAAGATGCGGCACAAGGCACTCGGGGATCACTACCTTTTGATGGAACAGTAGAATTAGCATAACCCTGTCACGTTTATCTGCATGCAATTTAGAGCACTACCCTGGTTTCCCACCCGCGTCTGAGCTGAGGCAAGTGAAAGTTCAAGGCACACCAGTTTATTTTCAATGGAGTCCAATTGATCGTATTTTGGGTGACATAACTTCTTAAAAGTGCATTCCAGTCTTCTCAAAAACGTAGGGCCCAAATCAACCAGTGCATCACCCCCCCCCCCACATTCTAATTGATTTGACCCCTTAATAATTGGTAGTGATTGTGTGGAACTAGGGGAAGTCCTTTGGGTAGGATGCTCATTAGGCACATGCATTTTACCAGTTTTTGCTTTTCTTCCTACTGCTTGCGTTTGTGCCCCCGTAGGTTTCCTTTTCAATGTCACCCCCAACAACTGCTGTACTGTTCCAGTTTTGGCATTACTGGCTGATCGAGTCTTAATATTAGGTGAAGGCAAACTCCTCGAGGCAGTATTGAGGTTGCTCATGTCCTTTAAGATATTAGGGCTTGTAACCGGGAGTACCAGAGGCCCAGCTGGCTGTAATGTCTGGCTTCTCTCACCCCCCCCCCCAAGGAGGACAGCCTATCCTGGGTATCAAACTGCTGGGGAACTGGTGACCTAGCCTTTGCCAGACTTCCCATTGAGGATCTCTTGTCAAAGGGAGTATCGAAAGATAGCCTCTTTTCTGTAAGTTCTATATCTTTGGCCAAGGCTGTTGATACTCTAACAAGAAAGTTGTCCAAGGTGCCCATTAACGATCCTCCGTTAGATTTCCTACCATTCCCCCCAGTAATTGGTGAGGTTGCCATACTCTTTAACAAGGATTCAATCTACCTCCTATTCCAAAAATGACAGTAGATAACCAAAACAACGGTGGCACTCAAGATGAGGGTGCAATTACTCACTAACCTTAATTGCTGATGTTAGGGGGGTGGCCCGTCCCGTCCATGACCGTGCTTGAACGGGCTTAAATGGGCCCGCCCTTGGCCCGGTCTTCACCCGGAGTGCACGCGCTCATTTCGCACAGCGGGATACGCGAGCAGTTTTGTAATCCCCCGGTGCTGAGGGGAGGGGCGGCAGTCCGTTGGTTCCCCCGCTGTCCTCTGGGAACTGAAGGCGCACTCCTGTGCGCATTAGCAGAGAGTGTTAGGCTGTCAGGTGAAGCGTCTCCCACGAAGCGGGAGACGCGAGAAGTTTTGTAAATCCCCGGTGCTGGGGGGAGGGGCTGGCAGTCCGTTGGTTCCCCCGCAGTCCTCTGGGAACTGAAGGCGCACTCCTGTGCACGTCAGCAGAGAGTGTAAGGCTGTCAGGCGAAGCGTCTCCAGCAATGCGGGAGACGCGAGCAGTTTTGTAAATCCCCGGTGCTGAGGGGAGGGGCCGGCAGTCCGTTGGTTCCCCCACTGTCCTCTGGGAACTGAAGGCGCACTCCTGTGCACGTTAGCAGAGAGTGTAAGGCTGTCAGGCGAAGCGTCTAGCTGGGATATCATAATTAGGTCCACCTGGAGGTTGTACGGGATCAGCTAGAGGGCGGGGTTGCTTGGCATGCTACTTGTGATGGCTTAAGAGCAAGAGGAAGCCTGGTGCCTAGTTAAGGCAGCAAGGCTATACATTATAACATGCAACTTAGACATGATGGGTGCATGTCTTTTCTCCAACACAGAGCTCAACAATAGTTTAAAGGTGTCTAGTGTTAGTTTGTCGGCCCCAGAAGAACCCCCTGGTGAAGAGGTTGATGTTGGCGGATCATTAGGTTTAGATTTTTTTGCTTGACCCATAGTAGCTTTGCACTTTCTCTTAAGGCTACCCGCTGGGCGACCGGCTCCCCTTAAAGGTGAGGGTGGACTAGGGCCTTTGGGATCCTCGGGATTGGCAACAATGTTCTTCCCGCCATGCCCTCCCTCTCCCATGATGGCAACATTCACAGGGCCTTTTCTGTTAGCAATTATTATCGCGGGAGACAGGGGCTTCGATAATACCCTGCCCGTGACTTCTAAAGAATTAGAAAGTGAGTCCGCAGCCAATATTTCACTATCTGTTCCGGAACAATGATGGGTGCCCTCTAGTTCTTCCAACATATCATTATGGCTGTTGTTAGTGGGGCTACCCAGGGTTGATGAAGAAGACCGACTGGCGATCTGGAAAGGCGCCTATTAACCAGCTCGATCTCTTTATCAATAACTGATGCCGCCCTCAACAGAAATGCTTCCATGGTTGTCACAGAGGATTTTTTTGCAGCTATTGACCCTACGGGTACTGTCTGTATCTTCCTTCTAACCATGGTAGCTACCCTATAGGGCGATAAGATAAATTCACTAAGAAACAACTAACAGGCTAGGTATAATGATCAAATAGTTAAACAGTATACAATGACAAAGACTGAAAATATGAGCAGGTTAAAATGCAATACACAGGTAAGTAACCAACCATGTGAAGACTCAGGTCAAAAAGCAAAATAACGAGGCCCAGCCCGGCCTCTTCTGGCCCCTGACGGCCTAAGACGGTCCCACCCTTGTCAGGGCTTCTCCCGGCGCCGCCCAAGTGCGTCCCGCTCCACCGGAGCTCTGCAGGTCTTTTGAGCGCCACCAGGTTCTAGGTGAGCGTAGGCGGCGTCCAGGCCGCAGATGTTGCTGGGAATTGTGGTCCCACGTCAGGCAGCGGCTCAGTCAGCAGCCGCGAGGATCAGGGTTCGACAGTGGCAGCAAAGAATCCAACAGTAAGTGCCCCCAAGCTTTTTGGTTGGGCTCCCGCTCCACCGGAGCTCTGCAGGTTTTTTGAGCGCCACCGGGTGCTAGGTGAGCGTAGGCGACGTCCAGGCCGCAGGTGTTGCTGGGAATTGTGGTCCCACATCAAGCAGCGGTTCAGTCAGCAGCCGCGAGGATCAGGGTTCGACAGCGGCAGCAAAGAATCCAACAGTAAGTGCCCCCAAGCTTTTGGCAGTGCTCCCGCTCCACCGGAGCTCTGCAGGTCTTTTGAGCGCCACCGGGTGCTAGGTGAGCGTAGGCGGCATCCAGGCCGCAGGTGTTGCTGGGAATTGTGGTCCCACGTCGGGCAGCGACTCAGTCAGCAGCCGCGAGGATCAGGGTTAGACAGCGGCAGCAAAGAATCCAACAGTAAGTGCCCCCAAGCTTTTGGCCGGGCTCCTGAGGGGCCAGGCCAGTAAGCCACCACTGGGTGAATAGAAGCACGCATTTGTGCATAAATACGACACTGTGTAAACCATGAGTGACAGAATACTCATGATGTGGCCCTTTCTCCAGCAGGCGGGCCTGCATATCCTTAGCCAACATGGTGAATTATATCCAACCATAACTTTGCCATCAGGCAGCAGAAGACATCGAAAAGGACATTCATTTAGGCATGATGCACCATTAAGAGTGTTATGCTTTACCCATATAGCAGTTCATGTGTCTGTATCAAGAGATGTTCACACGCCTAGTACATCCACTGAAGGCAATGGGCCTTGTGCAGATCTGCTACACAAGATGTCCATGAACAATGGCTCCCAACCCTGGATGGCACAAAAACCCATATCTTATAACTGCCAACACACATGCACATTGCTTGAGATGTCAGGAAATATCACCACCATCATGGAAGTGACCAGTTAGGGGAGGCCAGAAAAGCACATGGCGCTGTAATGCCAATGTTGTGAAGAAGCTTACACCCTCCACAGGATCACAAGATCATATGGCACTGGACACATTGCAGTCAGAACATTCCAGAGACCCTCTCACGAGTTGTCCGTTACATTGTGTGTTTCTATGCAGTGGGCACTACTGACATGACTGTTGGATATATGTTGTAATTACTGCACCAATCATGGCTCAGAGCCTATTTCATGTGGACTGTAATTGTGCACAAATAGTCAATAATTCAAGCTTCAGCCTTGTTTTGGTTCCCTCTAGCGACTTTATGGGGTGTGCACCTGTTTCAACGCATTTTTTACAACGCACTACTGTTACAACGCATCCATTACAACGCGGATACTGTTACAACTCATGTTTTTACAACGCATTTTTTTACAACGCAGGTACCTTTACAACGCATACCATTACAACGTAAGTATTGGTAAGTATATAGTTATTTTTTAAATGTTATATGTTTGGGGAAAAGGGGTATTTTTAGGGGTTAGGGTCAGTTTTGAGTTTTAGGGTAAAGGGGTATTTTTAGGGTTCAGGGTCAGTTTGCAGTTTTTGGGTAAAGGGGTATTTTTAGTGTTCAGGGTCAGTTTTTAGTTTTTGGGTAAAGGGGTATTTTTAGGGTTCAGGGTCAGTTTGCAGTTTTTGGGTAAAGGGGTATTTTTAGTGTTCAGGGTCAGTTTTTAGTTTTTGGGTAAAGGGGTATTTTTAGGGTTCAGGGTCAGTTTTCAGTTTTTGGGTAAAGGGGTATTTTTAGGGTTCAGGGTCAGTTTTTAGTTTTTGGGTAAAGGGGTATTTTTAGGGTTCAGGGTCAGTTTTCAGTTTTTGGGTAAAGGGGTATTTTTAGGGTTCAGGGTCAGTTTTTAGTTTTTGGGTAAAGGGGTATTTTTAGGGTTCAGGGTCAGTTTTCAGTTTTTGGGTAAAGGGGTATTTTTAGGGATCAGGGTCAGTTTTTAGTTTTTGGGTAAAGGGGTATTTTTAGGGTTCAGGGTCAGTTTTTAGTTTTTGGGTAAAGGGGTATTTTTAGGGTTCAGGGTCAGTTTTCAGTTTTTGGGTAAAGGGGTATTTTTAGGGTTCAGGGTCAGTTTTTAGTTTTTGGGTAAAGGGGTATTTTTAGGGTTCAGGGTCAGTTTTTAGTTTTTGGGTAAAGGGGTATTTTTAGGGTTCAGGGTCAGTTTTCAGTTTTTGGGTAAAGGGGTATTTTTAGGGTTCAGGGTCAGTTTTTAGTTTTTGGGTAAAGGGGTATTTTTTGGGTTCAGGGTCAGTTTTCAGTTTTTGGGGTACAGGGTAAAAATAAATTAAATTTAATTTTAAATTAAATTATTTAATAGTAAATACATTAAATTAAATTACATTGCATTATTTTTGGGGTTGAGGGTCAGTTTTGAGTTTTTGGGGTACAGGGGTACAGGGTAAAAAAAAAGTTATATTTTTTTTAATTTTCAATAATTAATTTAAATTATATTTCATAAAATTACTTTAATTTTTTTTTGGGGTTTAGGGTCAGTTTTCAGTTTCTGGGGTACAGGGGTACATGGTAAAAATAAAGTAATATTAATTTATATTTACAATAATTAACGGAAATTAAATTATTTAAAATTACATTAAATTATATTTTTAAAATTAAGTTACTATTATATTATTAATATTAATATATACTTACCAATACTTACGTTGTAATGGTCTGCGTTGTAAAGGTACCTGCGTTGTAAAAAAATGCGTTGTAAATACATGCGTTGTTACAGTATCCGCGTTGTAAAAACCGCGTTGTAACGGTATGCGGAGTAAAAGTCCGCGTTGTAACATCATATATCCCTTTATGGCCAACATCTTTCCATTATGTTTCTCAAGGTCTGCAGGGCTGTTCTGATGGTTTGACTCCTTTCTATTTGTTTTTATGGGCTGCATGCACATGCATCTCAATTGCTGACTCAGACTGAATAGTCACTTTCATCGAGGCTCCTTTGCAGGCATCTGAATGCCACCATTATGCTATTTGCTCAGGATTTTTGGTAGATGTGGTCCGGGTTTGTAAAATTTTCTGGGCATTGTTGGAACTGTTAAGACTGGGTCTCACCTTATTCTCTACATTCGGTAGACAACATTTTGTGTACTCTGGTTGTTTTTTTACGGTGTGGCACCTGTCTTTGGTCTGCTCCTTTGTTGACACAGTGTCCTAGTGGTCTGTGGCACCAAATACATTGAAAATATACTAAGTGGAGATTGGATGGTATTTTTTCTTCTGTGGCTCTTAGCTCTTTGCTGGGAAATGTTATGCATTCTAGTGGCTGCTCTGCAGTTTCTGGGGGCTGATGTTGCACGGATGTGCATATTCATGGTGCTGAATTCAGGTGCATATTCATGGTGCAGAATTCAGGTGTCATGTATGTGTTGTGTATGCTCAGCTACTAATGGCTGATATTTAACCGTGAAGTGCCTTCTTGACGGTGTTCTAAACACTAACATAGAAAGGGTGACATGCCCTCCAAAGCAAGCAGTAAGAATTTTGGTTATTAAGTGAGAAGGGTGGAAGCACCACTCAAATAATAAACGAAATCCTTGTCAGGGTGAACCACAAAAGTGACTAAACAAACCTGTGCTTAACCTTCTGGTAGCTCGGCACCAAAAGCAGTCATGCTTAACTTACAGGCATTGTGCAAAGTATGTATGCTGCACTCAAACTGTAATATAGTAAAAAATACAACACAAGAAAAATCTGAAACTAATATGAAAAAATAGAGTGCATTTTAATAAATAAAATGTCACCAAAATATTAAAAATTCAATCTTTAGATCCAGAGTTATGAGTTTTTAACGTTTCTAGTGAAAATAGCACCAAAAAGCACAAAGCGTTAATTGTGGTTACATTGGGCAGGGACAAAGTCACAAGTTCAGGCTGACCTCCATGGAGCACGGGCTGGGTACAGGGGTGAGTTTGGTTCACCAGGAGTTGTATCTTTTTGTCCTTGGTGCTACAATGCATGGACCTTCGTCATCCGCTCTGCGCTGTGTCAGTTCCGGTGAAGCTGCTGGTCATGAGCTGTGAGATGCTATGATGCGAGATCCTGCATCAGCTTACACCATACAAGAGTCAGTTCCAGTGAAGCCATTAATCAGGAGCTGCAAGGTGCTGAGAGTCCAGTTATTTCAGTGAAGTGAACAGAAGTTGTGAGGAGCTGAAATGCAAGGTCCTGCGTCAGTCTCCATCGCGATACGCTGGATCCAGTGAAACCTTCAGTTGCGCAGGGAGGAGTGCAGTCTAACTCTAGGCAATGCCCAGGACCTTGAGGACAGCACTTGGAGTTATACCTTTGTTTCCTTCGTACTGCAATGCGAGGTCCTGCGTCAGTTGGTGACAGGCTGGGTTGGTTCCAGTGAAGCCAGGATAAAGAGCTATTGAGATGCGAGGTCTTTCTTCAGTCTGTGATGCGCTGCATCAGATCCAGTGAAACCTTCAGTTCCGCAGGGAGGAGTACACTCTGACTCAAACCAATTGTTCCAGAACCATGAGGACAGCACTTGGGGGGTCTGAACTCACTCCCACAGCGGCCGGCAGAGTCGACCAGGGAAGGGGCAGTTGACTCTGTTGAGATGGAAAGCAGGGAGGGCCCCTGGAATCTTGCCACCTGCAGTTATCTGGTCTCAGTGGACTGGGAAAAAGTCACAAGTTCAGGCCGCCCGTGATGGCGTGCTGGCTGTTTACAGACCAAGTTCAGTCTGCGGGTATTTGTACCTTTTTGGCCTAGGTACTGTGATGTGAAGTCTTGTGTCAGTCTGTGATGCATTCCATTGGTTCTGGTGAAGCCGCCGATCAGGAGTTGCAATGTGGGGTCCTGCGTCGATTTGTACGCTGTACTGCGTAAGTTCCGGTGAAGCCACTGATCAAGCAGTTGCAAGGGGATGCCATGTGAAGACCTGTGTCGGTCTGCGCCACGGTGTGTTGGTTCTCATGAATCTACCGATCAGGAGCTGCCAGATGTTGAGATTCGAGGTCCTCTGTTGGTCTGAACTACATTGCGTTGGATACGGTAATTCCTACAGTTGCACAGGGAGTAGTGTACTCTGACTGGATCTTGAGGACAGCATTTGGGGGGTCAGGACTCACTACAAGAGAGTCCAGCAGAAGAAACCAGGTCAATTCCAGTTGGGTCTGGTTAGCTGGAAAGCAGGGAAGGCCTCTGGAAGCTTGTCGTGTCCTTGGAGCTCAAACAGGAGATCAAAAAATTGAACCCTGGAGTCACTTCTCAGGCGCCTGGGTTCAAGGGCAGCAGGGCAGTCCATCTTCTGAATCATCCATGCGTTCAGGAGCGTTCTGATGAGAGGTTCTGTGGTGCTAGATTTAGGCCTGGTGCTAGCCTTTTTGGTGGAGAATTCCTTGACCAAGGATTGAAGTTACAGTTCATTTGAGTGTAAACAGCATTTCTGCCTTTGGTCCCAAACAAGAACAAAAATGAGTTCAGCAAAAAATCAGGGAGTGAAAGCACAAGGTCTGGGGGGGATGTAACACCAAATATGTTAGGTTTAACACAGGCAAATAATATAGAGCCCCCAGTAGTTTAGTAATAAAAAACAGCCTTAAGTGGAGAGCAGTGAATCCCTCAAAAACCCTGGAACCCAGCTCTACTGCTCCTGTTGCACTATTCATAGCAAAAGCCCTGGTCCAGTTACTAGTGTATGAAAATTAGTTGGCCATGCTGCGCCTTCCTGGGCAGTGGAATGAATCCTAACAGGCGGTTGTACTATTGCGATTGTATTTAACATCAGGTTTTGGTCTGCTGCCTTTTAGCTTCCACTCTTTGAAATCTGGGCATAGGAATGAATAAGGCCTAAATATGTAATGTATGATGTGCAGTAGTCTGTTGAGGTCAACTGATAGCCAATGTCCCTGAGGCACAGGGAGCTTTCACCCTACAATTCAGGACCATTCTTTTTTTTCCTGCCTGGGTCACCAGTCCTACTCTACAGGCACAGCGTCCCAGCTGCCCTGTGGTGGATCTGCTACAGGGTCACGGGTATCAGAGGGTTGAGCCAGCTCAAGATCCACCACTGGAAACAGGGCAATGTCCCAGTTCCTAAATAGATGTTGGGAACCGTGAAAACAGCAGGGCAGGAGCACCTCCAATTTATACCATTGAAAAGGCTCTCAAACTGTTACTGAATTCCAAAAACACATGAAGGCTTGTAGACACTGGTGAGGGCTGCTACGTAACCTAGCTCTACACCGCTTTGCTGCAGGGGCAAATGTACAGGTAACCTGGGATCAGAGCTTAGAGAGTATTTGGGTGTTGGAGGGCATCGTTTATCTGTAATTCAGTTTGCTTTACATCTCTGTCATCGGGCGGCACGAAATGGGCAGGTTTAAAGTCTACTTCTATGACAATGCACAGATATCAGTATTATGTACCACTTCAGGCCATAATCTCTTGTTTTCACTTTACAGAATTAACCTTGTCAATTTTAGGGACATCTCAGAAAATGGTGTCTAGTAGAGGACAATTCATTTCATTGCTTATTGATGTAGGCAACACACAATAAAGAAGCTTGCGAGAAATATAGAGACGTTAACGTTCTTAAAAGTGACACCGTGTGCACATCTACATGCTTTATTAGCATTAAAGTATAACAACAAACATACTCCTACAGATAACAAAGGTGATCAATGCCTTTTGGGAATCCGCTGACTGGTTCATGAAGCAATAGTATCAAACTTTCAAATATGGCCGGTCAAAACTTTGGCCTGCCTTCTCATTGGTTTGACAACTAACCCAGGAAGTGAGAAAACGTCAATAACATTGGTGCATAGCCATCATATAACACACAGCTGAGAGGTAACCATCTGTGGTTAAGGGTACATCTCGTATACTAAGAAGTCTGTTCATTTGAGACTTTATTCCTAAAGATTATTGTGCTGCAGAACTTTGTGATACATGTTACACTTTGCACAGAATTCCACCAAGCACTCAAATTATACAATCAAAGTCCACAATAATAAAGTTAGTTTCTTCAAATATTCTTCTCTTTATTCCTTCATCCAATGTAACTGTAATTCTCAAAACACAGCCAACACGTGTTTCGTCTTGTCAGTCTTTGACAATTAGACTTCTTCAGGGCTGTAAACAATTACAATAACCTTTGTTTAGGCCTCAACTCCAAATGATCGTATACATCAACAACAAAATCCACAAAGACAGTGTCCATTATTGTAAAGTTAATCAATATTGAAAGTCACCGAATAGCAAGTGAGAAAGGAAAAGTGAAGCAAAAGACAGTACCTAGTGATGGAGCAAGGATTCGCACGTAAAGCGACTTGCTCTCACTCATGAACCTCGCCTAACTTATAATCATATTAATCCAACTGTCCGTCATGTATTTAGCATTTTTCCCCCACACGCGGGTGTCCCCGAGAGGCTTGCCTGTGTGTCTTTCATTCTAACAATGCTTGCATTACGGAAAAGGCTGCTTTGCAGAAATCCAGACTGCGCATGCGTCGGTCATACTCACGTGATGTGACGCACTCACATTCTGGAGGGATTATATTGCTCATGCGCACTGTTGCAAACATGGCCGCTTGTCTCTCACCACGCTCTCTGCTTGCTACTGCTGCTTCAGCCTATCTGTCTTTTTGCACTAAACTTTAATGCTATAGATATTATGAAATAAGGGGTGCAGTAAAGTCTATAAAGGTATACAGTGTGATCATTTTTACGTATGATTCTAATTTGTTCTCGCTTACTTTTCATGTACCGCGTCTCTGGGGGCTGGGGAAACTTGAGCTGCACCATACTTGAAGCTCTTCTGAACCCTGTCACGTGACATGGGAGAAACCCACTGCGCAGAAGCTAAAACAAGCCAGCTGGCTCCTGAAGCCCGATGCGCCTGGGAACCCATCGCGAAGAAGCCATATTCTACCTTGACTCAAGAAACACTATTGCTATATACTGTGCACTTGTATTGTCTTCTGTATTCCTATGCCTGGGAACGTGAACCCAAGGGGCGGGTATGCAAAATTTAATAGTAATGATGTGAACACGAAATTCTAGGAGGTGACAATGTCCAGGTCCCCTCTCCTGACCAATCATAATGTGGGAAACTGTCACTTGCAACATTAGTGGGTGGTCCAGGGGTCCCCAAACCGTATAACTGGCCTAGTGTAGCTTAGAGAAATTGTCCGACTTGTCCGAGTAGCAGACCTGTCACTGACCCTACGAACTCTATAGGTGATCAATCTAGAGTGCTGCGGAGCGCTCTGTCCATACTTTCCACAAACTCCTAGGGGTGGAAATAGTCCTAAGTGCTGGCGAAGCACTTTTGCTGGGAAATTCGAAAACCCAATCGGGGTTACTGGCGGATTACTTGCAGAGAGGGGTAACGCAGGCGTTGCATCCGAAGCTGTGGGTGTTGGTCGTACCTTGATGAGCCCAGTCCTGACCCAAACCTGAGGGGTATCCTGTCCTGACTGTCCGTGAGCTATACCTGCTCGCATCCTGGTATTCCATTCCTTGAGGGTCCTTGTCCCCGTCTTTCCAAACTGACCCGTGGCCAGGGTTAGTCTTCATTCCTAATTAGGTAATTATTAATCTGTGGGTACGTCTTCCTATCTCTCTTTCTTCTTTTCTTAATAAAGCACTCTTGCCTGTGATATTGCCCTATCACTTTGAAATGCAAATTATATGCAATGGTTTATTAGAATTGTTCCACTTCTCTCCCCTCCTGTAGGAGATTATTAAACTGTCATATTTCATTAGTGTGTTCCAATTCTCCCCTTTCCTTTAGCATGGTTGCAGTGAACTTAGTAAGAATAGCATAAGTAGCCTAGTTTAAGTACACATTCTAGGTCCCGTTCATGTCCCTTGCCTTAGTTTAAAACTTGTGCTGAATAGCCTGTTCACTAAATGCTCATACCCTGTAGTGTTCCCAAGTATTCTAATGGTACTTGCCCTAATCCATAGTTACATTGTGGCATTAGTTCTACTGATTGATGTGTTACTTTGTATTTGGCTTATCATCTTGGCATATTCATTCTGAAATTTCTTGATAAATCTTTAAACTCATCAGGTGTCTGTGGTCATTTACATTATAAAGTGTGGATAAACGTACTTGGTATATGAAAGTTTTTTTTCCTTTAGGAATCTTGTCACCTGTCCACTGCTAGCTCCTGATCCGTCAGGAGTAATGTGCCTGTGGTAAGTCAGGTACATGAATAGTAAGTGGTGAAGGAGTCACCCCCCGAATTACTCATAGTAGCGTGTAAGAATCACCCGGTTCACGCAAACTCAGTCATTCATATGCACGCCAGGGCCCAGTGCGTGGAAAATTGGTAAAATTGTGACCCGGGTGACCTGCGCGCTCTATTAGTAATTTTCTGGTAGCAGAGCTATGGTTAGGACTAGTTAAGATAGGTAGACAGGATAGTTGATAAACAAACCGTGAAAATAAAATGTGCTGCTGAAATTTTGCATCATTTTAAATATTACGAAAATTGTTTTAAGGATTTATATGTATATGTATATGATTTTTGCATTGCTGCTATAAATGTTATATGTAATATTAACAAAGAATTGTTTGTAAGTGTTCAGTGTAGTCTGAATCCCCGGGGAGGTATATAGCTAACGGTGAGCAGAATCCGGTTAGCTGGAAAAGTCACTTGTTGTGAGTCATTAGTGCAGGGTTAGGAATACCTGGAAGCACTAATTAGGATCTTTTACATCTGAATAAATGATAGCTACGAGTCCTTTTGTATAAAATTTCCATTGTGATATCACCTAGTAAGGGTCACATACGGGAGGAGTAATAGGGTCTCCGAGGCTTGAATGGTAAGTAAAATAGTCCGCTGGTGAAATTCTGACTCAGTATATATCCCGGAAAGAAGTGGATGAGTCAGAGGAGTAACAGGTTCTATATTGCTCGAGTGAGAGGTTAGGCAAAGAAGTCTATCCGGAGTGAATGAAAAGTAGACAGAAGTGGTTTACTAGTAGTGAAAGAAAATTTTTCTACCTGTTTAGAACACTCAGACACAGTGGCAAAAGTTGTGTGTTGTTGACTAAAGTTTGCACTCGCACTTTGGGAAAAGTTAAAAGTTTCCGTTACCTTGTGAAGGAGGGAGTCGGTCGCAAGACTGCTCTGACGTCACTCCGTGCCGCGCTGGTATTGGTCGAGACAGCGGGTGTGTAGTGGAGCCGAAATTGTAAGGGAGGGGTGAGTGCCGGAGCGTGAGACCTCGTCTCGCGAAAAGGCCGCGCACCCATTGGACAAGGATTTTTGTAATAACAGTGTTGATTGGTTACTACGAATTAAAAGTCGCATCAGCATTGGAAGCACAAAGGTAAACAAAATTAATCAACAGGAGCTTGAGAGGAGTCTAGAAAGGTGTATGTGGTACCCTGAGTTTTTACCCAATCCACAAAACTTTGGCTTCTATAAGGAACAGATTTTATGAGGTAGACCGCACATGATGTATGGAGTAAAAAGAAAAATGTCATTTGCCGATAAAGTAAAGAATTTCTTTAAAACGGACAAGCCCATTAGAACGAGGGAGGGGGTGATCATTCCTCCACCAAATACTCCTGCCTCTTTCATGATGTTTGATAAAGGGTATCATACTTGTATATGGTTAGAAAATTGGGCAAAGTATACTGCAGATGACGGGGTTCTAGCATTTCCCATCAATGGTACCTTTAATGGCAGAATATTGTTTAACTTGAGGACTCGCATGAATGAATTGCATCCCAGACCCAGATTAACACAGTACGAAGCCCTAGAAGAGTGGGAAATTGAGGCTGCGGAAAGAGATAGACCCCGGATGGACAAGGGAGTAAGCAAATGGTATCCGAGGATCCAGAAAGAAACCAAAGAGCAGAAAATGAAACATTGGAGACAAAATATGATGGTAGAGGGATTGTTTCCAATGATGGGGGTACTAGAACAAGGGAAAGGGAAATGTAAAGAAAAAACCCATCACGTAATGCCCGTAGGGGACTCAGAAGATGAGCACCTAGAAGATTTGTTGATGAAAAACCCACCTCCCTATGTAGCAGAGTCAGAGCCTCTGAGTTCCCCAAACCCGTTTTCTAGATATCCGAGATGTCGGAGGGATAGTGAGACAGATGGAACAGGAACGGATAGTAAAACCAGTGAGGGGGATGGGTTTTGCAAACCTAGTTCCACGGTCCCAAATTACCGCCCGTTTGGAGAAGACCCTCCTCGGTTGGTTACTCCGACTGCCCCAGTATTTACCCTCCCTTGGTACCGCAAGTGTTGCATGACAATTCTGCAGAAAAGGCTTTACGAGAGCGAGAGAAGGAAGCTCTAGCTAGACAGCGAGATGATTTAGTTCGGACCATAGCCCAGATACATCCCCACCCAGATTCTCTGACCATCCCAGTAACTATTGGTCCCGCTATTCCTCTTTACGGGGATAGACTGGTTAGTCCACGTCCTCCTGTCATGACCCCAAATATGCCAACTCCTAGCATTCCACTCCCGAGAAAAGAAGTGTTCATAGATGATGATCAAGAAAGCGAGTGTGAGTCAGTGGTCCTGATGGATATGCCCATTAGGGAATCTAGAACTCGCATGCCAGGTCCAAGGAGTCAGAGTAGGGCAAAAGAAGTTCTGATTGAAAGCACATCAGGGGTTAGGAATGCCACAGTAGTATCTCCTGAAGAATTGGACAGGTGGACCAAAGAGTTAGAAAAGGAGACCACACCCCAGCCCAAACAATTAGAAATCTATAAATTAAGGATAGAAATAGAGGAACTAATGGCTGGGAATGTAGGATTGGACCGATTAAATTCTTTTAGTGAAGAAGAGTTACTGTTCATCAGCAAAAACCTTACCCGAAACGCTAGATTGCTCCATGAGAGATTAATGGACACAGCCACAGAAATGGGAATCGATGTCAGTCGCTCCAAAATCCTTCAGAAACCCTACAGAGTAGATTTTTCAGACAAAGACTTAGAGAGCTTGAATGTGGTAGGCAAACAGATCCAGATAAAAGAATTACTGAAACTCTTACAGAAATGGGGGGATGTAGGGAAATGGAGAACCCGGTGGGCAAAGAAAAAGGAAGACAGTAGGGCTAAGTCTCAAACTTCAGAATACGTGCTCAAAGAAGTAAGTCCCGCAGAAAAATTGTGTCCCATGAGAGAAGTCCCGGGGGGAAAATACGTTCATGTCCCTTGGTCCCGACAGGATATTGTGTCGTTTACAAATGACTTTCCAAAATTACGGGAGAAGCCAGTCGACTGGTACAGACAGGTCGAACGCTTCATAAAGGTTCAGAAATGTCTCCTAAAAGACCTGGATGGGTTTTTCGACATTGTAGTGCCTGTAGATTTGTGGACTGAATGCAAAATTGAAATTGATTGGCCCAGTGAGGAATATGCAAGAGACGACAAAACCGGAGCTCCCTCACCTGAAGTAATGAGGAAGTATGATCAAGTCATACAATACCTCAAGAAAAAGGTGCCCGCAAAAGAAACCGATTGGACCCGGATAGATAGAACTACCCAAGAGCGTGATGAAACTGTCCACTCCTTTTATGAGAGGTTGCTACAAGTATTCAAAACTTACAGTGGAATCGATAATGTGGACATGAAAGACATGACCCATTTCAGTTACAGATTCGTGCTAGGATTAAGGCCTGAAATATCCCAATGGATTCGAGACAATAAAATCAGTTGGCAGGGAAAGCCCATAGATGATGTCCTAAAATACGCAAAATACTGCGAAGATGAAATAGAAAACAAAAAGAAAGCCCTCAAGGAGAAGGTTATGTGGGCACAAGTGCAATTAGCTGAACAGCAAGAAAAGCAGTTAAGTAAATTGAATTCTAATAATAATGCCCAAAATACCAATGCTGGGGGAGGAGGGAAGCCCCGGGTAAAAATGAGTCGGGAAGAGGCTATGAAGAAATTCCCCTGCCACGGGTGCGGCCAGATAGGGCATTGGAGAGACGAGTGTCCACACCTACAGGCCGGTAATGCCCCTATAAATGGTTTAAATCCACAGATGCAGAAAGAGGGGACGAGAAAGAACCAGCAACAGGTAAAGCTACCTCCAGTACCTCGCGCTCCTAGACAGAATTATAAGAATCAGGGTCAGCAGAATGAAAGGTCGGAGATATGGGAAGGAGAGAATGAGAGAAATGCAGCAATTCCACAGTACTTGTTAAACGATTCTTTCCTCTGTGATGAACAAGATTGACGGGGCCTGAGGGGGGAGGACAAGGAGTGCGTACTTGGCGCCTCCTTACCGGTAGACCAGACTGGACCATACATTGAAGGAAAGGTTGAGGGAAAAGACGTCACCTTTCTGTTGGACACTGGTGCTACCCGATCCACTGTGAGAACAGTGGATGTTCCTAACCTACCCCTCTCGGGAGAAGCAATCCAAGTAGTGGGTGTCTCCAATCAAATAATCAGTACTCCAGTAACAGAACCCATGGAAATCTCTATAGGAAATTTTAAAGAAATGCACAGATTTGTGGTCTGTGATTCCAGTCCTGTAAACCTGTTAGGACGCGATTTGTTGTGCAAAATGAACTGCACCATCTTTTGCACACCGAAGGGTGTCGAAATTCAGACCCCCGATGAAGATGGTTTGTACAAGCTGATGTTAGTGAGACCTGACACTGATATTAGACCCTTGTCTGTTGAAGACTTACCTGAAGAGCTCCAGTTAAGAGTGGTACCCGAAGTATGGGATTTCACGGGAAAAGATGTTGGCTTAATGGCAAATGTGGACCCTGTTAAAATAGCAATAAAGACAAATGCTGTATACCCCAGAACAAGACAGTACAAAATGAGTGCAGAAGTAAAGGCAGGAGTCGCAATTGAAATTAACAGGTTACTCGAAGCAGAAATCATACAGGAAGTATTGAGCAGTCCCTGCAATTCGCCCATCATTGGGATTAAAAAGCCTAGTGGAAAGTACCGGGTAGTGCAGGACCTACGCAAGGTAAACCAAATTGTTGTACCTTGCTGTCCCATTGTGCCCAACCCTGCAGTGATACTATATCAGATTCCTTGGAATGCGGAATGGTTCACTGTCATTGACCTGTGCCATGCATTCTTTTCCATCCCATTGCATCCCGAAAGCAAGTTCCTTTTTAGTTTCGAATTTGACAGCCATATCTATGTCTGGAATCGTGTCCCTCAAGGGTACACTGAAAGTCCATCGATTTTCAACCAGATCCTAAAGAAATGCCTTGAATCTCTAGTACTACCAAGAGAGTCCGTTTTAGTGCAGTACATAGATGACCTGTTAGTGGCATCTAAAACTCAAACTGACTGTGTCACAGACTCCATTGCTTTGCTCAATCACCTAGGAAAGGGAGGACATAAAGTATCGCCCGACAAGTTACAGTTCTGTAAAAACTCAGTAAAATATCTGGGGCACCAGATAGAGAAAGGAATCAGAAAAGTCACTACAGAAAGGATCAAGATAATTAAAGCAATGGACCTACCCCGAACTCAGAAGGAGGTAAGGATGTTCCTAGGAGTTGTGGGGTACTGCAGGCAGTGGATTGTGGGATTCGCAGCTCTAGCAAAACCTTTGATAAAAATGACCAAGAAAGGAGTAGAAGACCCAGTCAGTTGGGACAGTGAAAGCATGTCCGCTTGGGTAACATTGCGAAATTGTCTATGTACCGCTCCTGCATTAGGTATGCCTGATTATTCCAAGCACTTTGAACTGTTCTGTGACACAAGGGAAAACTGTGCTCTCTCAGTCCTGACCCAGGAGCATGGGCTGGTCAGGCGTCCCGTGGCCTACTTTTCGGCCACTCTAGATCCAGTGGCTGCTGGATTACCCGGATGCCTGAAGGCAGTAGCTGCTACTTGCATTAGTCTAGAACAGAGTGAGAATATTGTCATGGGACATCCTGTCACCGTATATGTTCCACATTCTGTTGTAATCCTGCTGACGAGAACAAAGACCCAGTATCTCACACCTAGTCGGCTGACTAAGTATGAGAGAATTTTGATTGGTGCTGAGAATGTAACGATTTCTCGGTGCAATATCTTAAACCCTGCAACGTTATTACCTGTTCCTCTGGACGTAGACGCCGAGGATGAAATGGAACATAACTGCATTGATCTAACAGAATTCAGCACTAAGCCCCATCCTGACATTTGATAAATAGCCTTACTTGATGGGGATCTTACAATCTTTGTGGATGGCTCGTGTTTAAGACATGAGAGTGGAGGTCTGTGTGCTGCCTATGCTGTAGTCACATTAACGAATACCCTGGAAGCATCCTACCTATGCGAAGTGAAATCTGCGCGAGTCGCAGAACTCATCGCGTTGACCAGAGCATGTAAGAGGGGTAAAAACAAAAGAATTACTGTTTATACCGACAGCCAGTACTGTTATGGGGTTGTTCATGACTTCGGCCAACTATGGTTACAAAGAGAATTCATGACTTCCTCAGGTACCCCTATCAGGAATGGAAAGGTGGTACAAGAATTACTGGAAGCTATTCAATTGCCCAAAGAATTGGCTGTGGTCAAGTGTGCGGCTCACAGATCCGGAAATTATGATGTGACAGCCGGAAACCGATACGCTGACCAAATCGCCCAGTTTTGTGCCCGACACCAAATGTCACTCCAAATTGGGTTATGGGGTGGAAACAGCTGCCAACTGATGTTGTTTGAGAATGTGTCAACATGGGAAGAATTGAGAGGCTTACAACAGGCAACAGACAGGGAAGAAAAAGGTAGTTGGAGGGCGAATGAATGCAGAATAAGGAATGATGGTGTGGTGGTAAACTCAACTGGGGTGCCTGTACTGCCCTACAGCCTGATAGATCCCATGGTCAGGATGATACATGAACCAACACATATGGGAAGGGACGCAATGTGTTGTGTGTTTGACAAAGTGTTCTATAATTCAAGGTTCAGGAACCAAGCGGAAAGGCTTTGCCAGAGGTGCCTAGTGTGTCAGCAATTCAATGCAGGAAAGAGGACTGTAGTAGAACAGAGTACCATTGGAAAGGCAGTAGGTCCCTTTGTCAGGATGCAGGCAGACTTTATAACAATGCCCAGATGCAAGGGATATAGGTATGTCCTGGTCATAGTGTGCCTATTTTCCAGGTGGGTGGAGGCCTACCCAGCAAAGAAAAATGATGCCTTAACTGTAGCCAAATTATTACTCAGGGAGTTGATACCTAGGTTTGGAATTCCTGAGACGATTGAAACAGACCAAGGTGGGCATTTTGCCAACGATGTCCTAGAAGAACTCTGTGCGGCATTTAAGATGAAGCAAAGGCTGCACTGTGCATACCATCCAGAGGCTTCTGGGGTAGTTGAGCAGATAAATGGCACGATCAAGTCCAGATTGGCGAAGATGTGTGATGCCACCAAAATGAACTGGATAGAAGCTTTGCCCCTTGTGCTGATGAGTTTGAGAAGTATTCCGAATCGAAAAACAGGCCTGAGCCCCCATGAAGTACTAATGGGGAGAGTGATGCGACAGGCTTGGGTACCTGGACACAAAATGCTAAGCATTTCTGATGATTTGGTACTGGAATACTGCAAGCTGCTGGGTGACCAAGTGCGTTCTCTCTCTCACCAGATTGGAGAGACAGCTGACGACTGGCCCAAGACTCCAGCACATAAACTGCAACCAGGTGATTGGGTGGTGTTAAAGAAACACACCCGGAAGAGTTGCCTTGGACCAAAGTGGGGAAAGCCAAGACAAGTGATCCTTGTCACTACGACTGCTGTAAAGTGTGCTGGTGTACCGAAGTGGATCCATGCCAGCCACACGAAGCGGGTAACTGGAGAAAACGCGACTGGAGCTGAAGGCAGCTCAGCTGAGGAGACTCCCGAAGAGGGTCCGGATCTCGCTGACATCGAACTGCCGAGCACAAGTCGAGACGTTGATTGGTACCCTGCCGACGACCAGGTTCTTGATCCAATACGAACCAGGAAATATTCCTACCTAGACAGTGAGTGGGATAGTCCAGGTGAGACAGAACTAGAGGACGAAGGTCAGGTCAGCGAAACTCACATCACAACTGATCAGGAAATAGGCCAAGTAGGGACAGATCAAGACATCGACACTCCTCCTGAAACTCCGGAGTCTGGAAAGGGACAGATAGTGGTCAAAGTTGAAGTTCATGCGGAAGAAAATGAAGGGAACAAAGTGCATGAACCAAAGCAGATAGAAATAGATGAACGTGTTCAGGAATCGGAATCCAGTTCACCGGAAAGCAAAGAAAACGTACAAAGCAAACCTGAACAGGGCCAGCTCAGGGACCAGGCAGAAGAAATAGATGAAAGACCTGGAACTAGTCAGACAGGAAGGGAAATAGACTCTGCCAACACCAAAGGGCCACAACGAAGTGAAATAAAAAGAGGACACGAGGAAGGCCAAGTTTCCTCGACCACAGAAAGCCACAGGGGCAAAAGTGAACCCCGATACGTCAAAAGGCTGAGACTCCGAATTAAAACAGTCGAGGAAAAACTGAAAGACCGAAAGAGGGCTGAAAGTGAAAGAAAAGCAGCCCGAGGCAAGTCTCTGAGAAAGAGCGACAGAGTGAAGAAACAGAACAGACTATATCGGAGCCCTGAATGGACATACTTGGTGTTGGAAGAAATTGATGAGCCCAACCACAGTGGCAAAAGTGACGAAGAGTCCAGTACTGATCGGAGTTCGGACGAAGACCCTCCTTGAGACAGAACCGAGTGAACTCTTGGTGTAAGGAGACAAAGAGGGGTTGCAAAAGCCACCTGTAAGCTAAAATGTTTGATTCAAACGTAGCTGGAAGATCCAGATTTGGATGTTGCAAAACGTGCTGTAAAATATGCTTATGTAGTGTAGCTATGTTGATAGTGATGTGGATAGGACTAACAGTTTTTATTCCTTTTATGATAAGTAAGGATCCTAACTTGTCCCCTACTGAACCTGAAGTGGTAGACACAGAAGTTGTACAGACTGTAGAAACTCCATGAAGCTTAGAACAACGTGACAACCCAGTTAGTCTGAGACACACTCGACCAAAATTAGAAGCATCAGATGAGGGTGGACTACATTTTCACCAGATGAGAAACCGGACTCACTTAAATGTTTTCGCTAACCTTTTAGTGCATTATGTAGAGGCTATGGAAATAGAAGATTGTTATGTTTGCATGAAGCTACCCACTTCTGTAGCCGAAGGTGTGACATATCACCACTTACCCCTAACCTACGGAATTTCCTGTAGTATATTAGCTAGCTTGTTTTATAGAAGCACTTTACAGTACTACTATTCAAATGCTGACGTAATCTTTTCTGAACTTCCTATTAGGGGACACCTGAACCTTGTACATATTAGAAGCGAGGTAACCCGTTATATGGGAGAATATTTTCTGACTATAGGGGACATAGACTTAAATGAAGCAAGACAAGCTAATCTGACCTGTTCTTTGCAAGAGCAGGAAAAGATGTTTATAAAGATGGCAGACAGAAGGAGGGAAAAGTTTCAGAAAAAGGCAAATGACGAAAAGGATAGAGTCCCTAGGTGGGCTGAGCACATGGACAACACCTCGCAAGGCGAAGCTACTCCTGCTTTGTTGCTGGATTTTGAACGGAAAGGGAAACTTTGTCTCCATAGAGAAAGGACAGAATATTATAACAATGTATTCATCGGTTCCAGCGAGTGTGAACATAATTACAAGGTAATTGAAGGTTGGGGTTTCAAAAATGGGTCAGAACCTGTGTTCCCCGGAATTTATTATATATGTGGGAACAAGGCTTATTTCAAATTGCCGGATCACTGGTATGGAAGCTGCTACTTTGGCATTGTTTTCCCGAAAATATACCATGTGAATAATGCTGCTGGAAGCAATGAAGAAACTAATGGCTTAGCGCGTAGAAAACGTAAAAGTGTAGGTGAAATTATAGGTGATATTTTTAGTGCACTGATACCTGGAATGGGGGTAGTTCTGAATACTCACAGAATCTGCAAATTGTCTACAGTAGTGGATCGGTTATCAACTGACACTGCTGCTGGATTCCTGCTGGTCAATACTGAGATGGTTGCGATCAGATCAATGGTTTTACAGAATCGCCTTGCTCTTGATACCTTATTGGCGAAAGAGGGCGGAGTCTGTAGAATGCTGAAGGCGCAACATTGTTGCACCTACATACCTGACAAAAGTATCGAACTTAAGAAATATGTAAGGAACATAACTAATTTGGAAAAAGAACTCAAACCATTAGAGGTTGACAGTGCCTGGACGAGACTGACCGGAGGTCTCTCCTCTATAGGTAGTTGGTTTTCTAACTTAGGTAGAAATCTTCTGTGGAAAATACTGATGCCAATAGCTGGAATAGGTGTGGTTGCACTGGTCATATTCATCTGCTGTAAATGTCAAAAATGCAAAAAATACACTGTGAATAAGAGAGGAGTGAAGAGAAATATTGATGAGTTAGAATTAGAAGAATTGAGGAATCAAATCTACAAAAAGGCCAAGAATCACCACTCTCATAGAGAAGCTGAAAGAAAACTCAACAATAAGTTCATCGAAATTGAGATGCATGATATGGAAGAATGAAAGTTGGCATCTGTTTCCTATGTAGTGATGATAGTAAATATCATCAAAGAGGGGATTGATGGAGCAAGGATTCGCACGTAAAGCGACTTGCTCTCACTCATGAACCTCGCCTAACTTATAATCATATTAATCCAACTGTCCGTCATGTATTTAGCATTTTTCCCCCACACGCGGGTGTCCCCGAGAGGCTTGCCTGTGTGTCTTTCATCCTAACAATGCTTGCATTACGGAAAAGGCTGCTTTGCAGAAATCCAGTCTGCGCATGCGTCGGTCATACTCACGTGATGTGACGCACTCGCATTCTGGAGGGATTATATTGCTCATGCGCACTGTTGCAAACATGGCCGCTTGTCTCTCACCACGCTCTCTGCTTGCTACTGCTGCTTCAGCCTATCTGTCTTTTTGCACTAAACTTTAATGCTATAGATATTATGAAATAAGGGGTGCAGTAAAGTCTATAAAGGTATACAGTGTGATCATTTTTACGTATGATTCTAATTTGTTCTCGCTTACTTTTCATGTACCGCGTCTCTGGGGGCTGGGGAAACTTGAGCTGCACCATACTTGAAGCTCTTCTGAACCCTGTCACGTGACATGGGAGAAACCCACTGCGCAGAAGCTAAAACAAGCCAGCTGGCTCCTGAAGCCCGATGCGCCTGGGAACCCATCGCGAAGAAGCCATATTCTACCTTGACTCAAGAAACACTGTTGCTATATACTGTGCACTTGTATTGTCTTCTGTATTCCTATGCCTGGGAACGTGAACCCAAGGGGCGGGTATGCAAAATTTAATAGTAATGATGTGAACACGAAATTCTAGGAGGTGACAATGTCCAGGTCCCCTCTCCTGACCAATCATAATGTGGGAAACTGTCACTTGCAACATTAGTGGGTGGTCCAGGGGTCCCCAAACCGTATAACTGGCCTAGTGTAGCTTAGAGAAATTGTCCGACTTGTCCGAGTAGCAGACCTGTCACTGACCCTACGAACTCTATAGGTGATCAATCTAGAGTGCTGCGGAGCGCTCTGTCCATACTTTCCACAAACTCCTAGGGGTGGAAATAGTCCTAAGTGCTGGCGAAGCACTTTTGCTGGGAAATTCGAAAACCCAATCGGGGTTACTGGCGGATTACTTGCAGAGAGGGGTAACGCAGGCGTTGCATCCGAAGCTGTGGGTGTTGGTCGTACCTTGATGAGCCCAGTCCTGACCCAAACCTGAGGGGTATCCTGTCCTGACTGTCCGTGAGCTATACCTGCTTGCATCCTGGTATTCCATTCCTTGAGGGTCCTTGTCCCTGTCTTTCCAAACTGACCCGTGGCCAGGGTTAGTCTTCATTCCTAATTAGGTAATTATTAATCTGTGGGTACGTCTTCCTATCTCTCTTTCTTCTTTTCTTAATAAAGCACTCTTGCCTGTGATATTGCCCTATCACTTTGAAATGCAAATTATATGCAATGGTTTATTAGAATTGTTCCACTTCTCTCCCCTCCTGTAGGAGATTATTAAACTGTCATATTTCATTAGTGTGTTCCAATTTTCCCCTTTCCTTTAGCATGGTTGCAGTGAACTTAGTAAGAATAGCATAAGTAGCCTAGTTTAAGTACACATTCTAGGTCCCGTTCATGTCCCTTGCCTTAGTTTAAAACTTGTGCTGAAGAGCGTGTTCACTAAATGCTCATACCCTGTAGTGTTCCCAAGTATTCTAATGGTACTTGCCCTAATCCATAGTTACATTGTGGCATTAGTTCTACTGATTGATGTGTTACTTTGTATTTGGCTTATCATCTTGGCATATTCATTCTGAAATTTCTTGATAAATCTTTAAACTCATCAGGTGTCTGTGGTCATTTACATTATAAAGTGTGGATAAACGTACTTGGTATATGAAAGTTTTTTTTCCTTTAGGAATCTTGTCACCTGTCCACTGCTAGCTCCTGATCCGTCAGGAGTAATGTGCCTGTGGTAAGTCAGGTACATGAATAGTAAGTGGTGAAGGAGTCACCCCCCGAATTACTCATAGTAGCGTGTAAGAATCACCCGGTTCACGCAAACTCAGTCATTCATATGCACGCCAGGGCCCAGTGCGTGGAAAATTGGTAAAATTGTGACCCGGGTGACCTGCGCGCTATATCACTAGCACCAAGAGAAAACCTAAATCACCCAAGTGTGACAGAACGAAGTTGCCAAATTGGCAGTACCACAGTCTGAATCCCGTAGTAGAACAAAATAGTCAGTTTAATGCAAAGTAAAAAACATACCCCTAGAGCTTCAGTACTTCTTAAGAACCACAGTGTATATATCTTCAAATCTGTCTAAAATAAAATTTGAACACCCCGATCACCAGCCATTCTTTCGGGTCCAGTCCATATCGAACACCATGCAAAATTAGGACTCACCAACTAGAGAAATTATGTATAACGTAGCACGAATCTAAAGTTTCTTCCTCATTAGTTCAACGTGTAACTTGGTAAGTTCAAAATGACGTACTATTCAGCAAGTAACTGCAAATATAAAGTAATTCAACCATAAGTGCCAACAGTTCATTATAGTAGCCAGAATATCTCGACACTCCACAATATTCCAACCGCGACCACTGTCTTACCTGTCAGTATTATTAGGTTTGATTCTCCCGTATTCAGTATATCAATTTAGGAATCTCAGTCCATTAGCTGAAAAATAGTAAAATATCTAAGTCTCAGTATTCGTCCACGTGCCAAAAAACGTAACTAAAAACCGTAACTAAGAACAAGTGTTACGAGTTAATTCTCTAACTAACTCCTCACAAATCCAGGGCGAAGCTTACCACATATCTGCATGGACCTGCCATCAGTCATTCCGCGTGCTACGCGGACGCCATCTTGTAGTGGCTTTATATAGTATTAATAACGCGTGCCATCTTGGAGTGGTTAGGATCGTCCCAAATATCTACATCTTAAAATAATTATTGGCCACTAAAGCAAAAACTGATAACACAACAAATGGATAATGTAAAGAAATAAGTAATTATAAAATAACAGCCATACATCGGCGAGTACGCCACCTGCATGCCGGTAATATCAAAGTCCTATCTCTATCATTAGTACACATAAGTAAACAACTTGTGTTATGGTGAATCTTTTCTTACGTTTCGTATCAGTGCCAGTACGCCTAGTCATTATGACGTATTCAAAACTACACAGTACATCAGATTCTCACGTAATATCCGATGTGCCCAAAATAAGGGCTAGTTTCGGGGTGAAAGTCATCGCAAGTATTAATGATCAGTATGGCTTACTAATATAAAAACCAATGATAAGGGAAAAGATAAGCAAAAGGACATAGTGTGAGGGAGAAAATGAAGTAATCAGACAAGGATTACATCTATTAAACAATGTACATTATACAGATTATTATATCTAAATGACATTCTGTTAAAGCAGGTAACCAAAGTACAGCTACAATAACAGTAAATATAATCAATCATGTCCTAAATAGTATTCAAATTCATGATCAATATTTAAACCTAGTTCCACAGCTTTCAATTTCATTAACCACATTACCTCTCTGCGTCGCGGTTGTAACTGTCTATTTCCACCTCTGGGATCACGTTTGACATGATCAATCCCGTGGTAAGTAAACACATGTTTATCTTTTTCTTGGTAATTCCTGACCATGTGAGAAGCGATTGGATAGCGGGTATCTCCTGTTTTTAAAGCTCTAAAGTGCTCCACCATCCTTTCTTTCACTTTCCTGATAGTGCTCCCAACATATATCTGTTTACAAGAACACACTATGACATAAACTACAAAAGTAGTATCACAGTTAATAAACATGTCAATGCAGTAATCTCCAGTGTCATTGTAGTTGAAAGTTTTTACTCTTGTTTTAGCCCATCTGCACGAACTGCACTTACCACATTTATAAAAACCTTTTGATGTTTCAATTAGCCAATTAGGCTCTGTGATAGATGCTGTCAGACAATTCAGGTGGTTTTCACTGATGGTGTAGTTTCAATGATCACTCTACACCGGCATCTTCCTCCTACGTGCATTATTTCAGCACTTCTATCATCTGTCTAGAGGTTGTTTGGCTTGCATGTCCCAGGCTTCAATCAACGAAAACATACCCTTTCCGCAAAGGAGTGTACCTTCTTCTAAGAATGTCTGAGAGCTGCAGAGGAGGAAAGATGGGGCCTAGTATCTCTATTGATGCATTGCAATTTATAACTTGACCACAAAATTTGATCCTAGGGAAAGTCCGTTATCGCTCATGACCCAGATCTCACATCTTCCAAACTTCCCAACACTTTTACTGGGGTTAAAATAAAGCCAAAGCCGATTGCAAAAGAATAAAAAAAGTACATTTTCATTGGTGTTGCAGGCACAAGCCTGCACCGACTTTGCTTCCACTTGCATATCACTGGGCAGAATTTGTTTAGAACTATTAAATTACGGTGGTTGTGTTTTTAAAAATTCATTAAGCAATTTCAAGTGTCTTCCTCTTTATGCTTTTATTCTAAGTACTTAAATTTGTATGCAGTGATGTGAAAGCACTTTATTCCTTTTCTGATACCTTCTATTAAATAAACCGCGCCACCCAAGGCTCTATTGTGAAATATCCTGTCCTTCACTATTGATATAGCTCTTTCTGTGACAAGCCTGCTGTGATTGTAGGCCAGATACGATAGGGAATCCCAGAACGTTGTAAGAAACGTATTAATGTAATATTGTACGTCTACTATTCAAACGTCTGCCCAGCATCTAATATGCACTGTTGATGGACTTGAAATAAACAGTGCCGGCTCTTCCGCTAAGACAGAGGAGCGTCGTCGCACTGCTCCCAGAACAGTGGAAAAGTGAAAAATGAAATTATAATAGCCAGGTTATTATCATTTTATTTTTTGTTGCTGCAGGGCTGGGCTGGGGTGGGGTGGGGCTGGTAGCACAGGGAGGAAGAGTGGTTCATGCACACTAAGGACTTTATTTATGAGGGCTTGCGCCGCCATTGCGTTTCTTTTTTGTGACGCTGCAGCAGTGTAAACAATGTGCCACAATGTCCCCTATTTACAAAGTGATGCATGTAGGCAGAAGCGTCACTTTGTAAAGCCCTGCGATACATTATACCTGTGTCAGGTATAATGTATGCAGTGTGGGCATTCCCATGTAAAAAAAATGCATAGGAGTGGTGCAGTGAAATCTATGAGATGTGCCACTCCTACGGCTTGAGTGCCCCACGGTTCTTACGCCTGCTTCAAACAGGCGTAAGGCGTGACACAGGGCCTTTTACATGGGACTCGCCCCATGTGTAATGACACATCGCTGGAGTTGTGTCAGTTTACCGACACACTCCAGCAATGCGCTATTACTGTGCCACCAGATACGCCAGGATTCCTGACGTATCTGTGCAATCCTTGCTACATGGAGCGCCATAGTGTAAATAAGGCACATCCTTGGTGTCGTAAGGATGGTGCAATTAAAAGTGTTGCATCGCTGATTTACCCAGCGATGTGACACTTTTCATAAATGAGGCCCTGAGTGCGCATGACTGCTTGGCTGGCCGTCTTGGCCTGGCCAAACATTCATGCTCAGTTTGCATGTTCCCCACCAGACTGTAATGCACAGCCTTGTGAGGAACATGCTCAGGCTCCTACTGCCTGTCTGAGTGCAGCGTTGTGATTAGCTTAGGGGAGTCTGTGTGCTTACGGGACTCTTCAGCAACAACAGAGGAGAGACAGAGGCGACCGCGGCACGAGGAGGTGTTGTTTTTTTAATATTTTGTTCCCCCTGCCCCTCCCAATTCCCTGCCAGCCGGCATTGGAAATAAAAACTCATTATTGTTGTAGTTATGTTTCTGTGAATAAATAAATTGAAAAGAACGCCATTCAACTATTCGTGCCGGGGAGGCTTGTGCTTTTGTGGCCTTGTCCCTTCCGTGCTCAATTTCTTTTGGTTCCGCTCGCCGGGCGTGAACTCTCTACTTATAGCGGCTATTTCCCCACCAATTTAGCTTGCAAAATGAAGCTCGTGAGGTTCTTGATGAAATGAAGCCATGAAACGGTTACTGTAGAGCTGAAAAATGGAACCCAAGTTCATGGAACAATTACAGGTGTGGATGTGAGTATGAATACACATCTGAAAGCTGTGAAAATGACCCTGAAGAACAGAGAGCCTGTACAATTGGAAACATTAAGTATTCGGGGCAATAACATTCGATACTTCATTCTGCCGGACAGTCTCCCTCTTGATACACTACTGGTTGATGTTGAACCGAAAGTTAAATCCAAGAAAAGAGAAGCAGTTGCTGGGAGAGGCAGAGGCCGAGGTCGTGGAAGAGGACGTGGCCGCGGAAGAGGCAGAGGAGGACCCAGACGATAATTTTTCACAAGTTACAAATGTTCAAAAATTTAATGTTTTGTACAGGTTTTGTTTTTTTAATAAATGGGTATATGCCCACAACTTGAAAAAAAAAAAAAAAAAAAGAAAAGAACGCCATTAACATACATCGGCATTGTTTGAAACTCAAAGAATTAATTGGAACTCGAAACCTCTTACTTTTTATTGGTAGCACTAGCATCCTAGTGAGGAAGTATTCAAAACGTAATACATACCCAAAACAAACATTTTTAAATCGATTTAAGATTGCAAATTTGTTTGTAACAAACGACCAAGATTGTAATCCCTAAATATAATTACTTCCTTGAGCAACTGGCAAGGCCAGCTAGTTAACACTAATGTGCAAAGGGAAGAAACCTGATAATATTAGAAGTTTAAAGGATACCCTTGCTAGAGGTAGGGGTGAGGTTGCAGCAGTTTCCTCCAATGAACTACAGGAGGACTGGCTGGAATCCCTTCAAGGGTTTGTGGAATGTGTCTGGTCCCTTTTGAGGGAAAATGCAGTTTCTATTGAGTTGTTTAATTTGAAAGAAGATCTTTTAATTTTTGGAACCTTTCCATGTTGTTGGTTTACACTCAGAAGTGTCTAGGATAGTTTGACAATATATATTTTTTAGTAAACAGTGAAGCACAACTATGTTTCATAGTTGAACACCTGACATTTGACAGACAAACTGCTTGAATTTTTTCACTGGAAAGGGCGTAGACCAGGACTGCTTCCAGACAGCTTCCTGCACCTTGAGGCTATGCCCACTGGGAATATTTGCCTTCCTACTGTGAACTTCTCTGCTCATGGAAGCCATGACTTGAAGAGGATCCTGTGTGTCTGAGGGAAGCTGCTGACCTATGATGAACGCCCATATACTTGGTTTGCTAGAATCATGAAGTTGGCCGGGACTGAAGTAAAACATGTTTGTCCATTTTGTAGTAAACGTGCAAAAATTGTGGAAATGAGCACTAACTCAGTTTTTGCACAAGTGCATCCTTTATATAATCTGGGACCAGCCTCTACAGTTGTACTCTCTCATTCATGGGCATAATGGCTGGCGGGTCGATATGCCAATGTAAGGTGTCACACAAATTACCAAAAATATTGAAACATTGTTTTTGTTTTTTTAGAGGACTAGTGTCGCTCCAAAGGCAAAATGCTATTTGACCTGCAGCATCAAAAGATCCAAGCACTGTCCTTGCAGGCAATAAACCTGCCTGATAAAGCATGAATTACTACTCTGAGGCGTTGAAGAACTTCACTTTCATCAACTTAGGTAAGATTTTTTTTTTTAACTGCCAACTGAGAAATAATTTATTGTAGGCATAGTTTTAAAAATAAAAAGAGGTAAACCTGATGAGGACATTTGACTTCAGGGTAATAGCACTAGGGTTTTACAATGAGAATTTCTAGTTGGCCTTTAACACCCGTTGTTGACCTGTGGGATCGGTGTCAGGCTTCGATGCCTTCCCGGCGTATCTTAGGGAAGCAGCTGTATGACCTGTGTGCGCTATTACAGGCACAATATCACAATGTGTCTGATTTCGAAGGGCGTGGGTATCAGGGATATGTCTATGTGTGTCCCTTAGGCCATTGGCCATGTACGTATATGGTCACTTCCGGCCGTGTAGCCAGCATGAAGTGAGTGGATGATCAAAGAATGTAAAAACTCCTGGGGGCATATTATCAAGGGGGGGCGATAGGCAATTATCGCCGGTTTAGCGGACGTTTTCGGCTGCTAAACAGCGATAATTCTATTGCTAAATTAGCAAGCATGCAAAGTGGGCGTACCGAACCTGTTAGCGGCTGAAAGCAGTCGCTAACGTCGCTATCGCCTATTAGCTAGGCGGGCGTAGCAATGGAAATATTCCCGCTATCGCCAAAAACTAACCCCTGCTCAGACCAGTTCATAGCCATGTTATCCAATGGGAGGTGGATAACATGGCTAAGAGCATTTTGTCGCTAATGTGAGAATATCGTTGTATTCTCAGCGATATTCCCGCTATCGCCGGAAAAATTATCGCTTTGGAGATAAACGTTGCTAATAGCACGTTATCTCAGCGATAATTTCTGGCGATGCTTAGCGATAAAAAAATTGTTGCTAAGCCCAGTTAGCGATAAATATCGCTACTCATTGGTAATATGCCCCATGGTGCTCTGAGCATACGGAAGTGGGCAGAATATTTGGGTGGACAGACATCGAGGACAGTTTGCCAAATTTTGTGGCCATGGTGTATTTGTAAACATAGTAGGACCTTTAGGATTGGACAATATTATGTAGGATATAAACATTATTTAGCTGGCACTGGTTCCAAAAATCAGGAATTTTTAAAGAAATCTGCTCGGCAATGCTGCGTTTGAAGTATTATTAGGCCATCTAAATTGTTTAAAACCTAGTAGAAATATTCGGCCCCTGTACAGGGGACGAAAATCACAATTGCCTGCAGGCTTCCGTCACAATTTTCTGGCAGTACGCCCTTTAGTCGCATTGGGTGCAGCTATAAACGTTTTTCACATAATGTTTCTTGAAGACATGTCTGAAAATGTTCTGCTTCCATGCCAGTGGGACCAGAAAATAGGCACACAGACTATACGACAGCTGGCCAGGTCTGTTTTTCCCCTACTTTTGGAATCTACAGGCATGTTGGGCTTGGCATTGTCTTCTATACCGGATAGCACAGTCAGTGCCGGCTTTAGGGCAGTGCGACTGGTGCAGCCGCACTGGGCGCCGACCTGTGGACTGCCGACTGACCTCAAGGGGGCGGCGCTATGTTTAGCAAGAACTTATGATTGGAGAAATGGGGCTACCAAAAATGATTGTTGCACTGTGCATCACCTGCGCTAAAGCCGCCCTGAGCACAGTTATTTTACGGGCTTGTACAGCTGCCGGAGGAGCAACATGCGCCTACTGAGTAAGCAGAAGTGTGGGAGGTTTAATTGCTACTGACTTCATTGCTGGCTTACTTTCTAATTGTGTCATAATGAGATTTCATTTGACCCTGATTGAATTAGGTTCACATTAGCTGATAAATGATTTATTGATTAGGCGGCCTTTAAGAAGCAGTCCTGTAAAATTACACAGTTCTCAAGCAGAAAAGCCTGAAAGGTTGGGGACAAGATGAAACTCTTGGGCACACTGGGAACTGTACAAAAGGGAAATACATACTTTATGGTGGCCTGGTATGGAAATATATCACAGTTCTATTCTGGTTTAAACCAGGCAACACGTCGCCGAAAGTGCTGTATTCGTGCTTCCTTATGTGCTGATAAGGTGAGCAGAGAAGCCCACCCATCTCTTCCGGCTGTGCTCTTCACATCATCCTCCTGTGATCTTCTTCCTTAATGGTGCGTTTCTTGTAGAGGGGAGGTCTCTGAGGAATAAGCGCGGTGCGACCTGGAAGTCCCTCCCTCTTCTCCCTCTGCTTCCTGTGGTCGCAGTGACTCTGACCTTTCACTGGTTGGTACTTTCATCTTCCCCTGTGTTTTCAATAAGGGAAACTCCTGGAACGATCTTCTGTGGGGCTTAGGAGATGCTTGATGAGTTCCTGATGATGCCTTATCTATTTTGAGAGGCTCTGTTTGGCTGAGGAGTTGACTTCTTTCTTCCTTTAATAGTTGGGTGTGTTTGAAAAGGTGTCCAGAAAAACTGGGCCAGCCAGGACTGCTTGGGACCGGGAAGAGCTGAGGCGTGCAAAGGGGTTGCCCAGTGTGGGGAGCACATCCTGGCGGACGAGGGGTTGACGGGAAGAAGGGGAAACGTTCATCTTGAATTCCAAAAGGGCAACAAGTACCCAGAAGACATGACGAATGGATGGGATTGCATCCTAGAAAGGAAAATAAAGTGAAAAAATAGAATCAATGAATTGGACATTTCTTATCCTGTAATACTCGACACTAGAAAGAGCGGTAACTCAATGTTCAGAGCGCCCACCCTCATAAAGTGCTAATCTTTAGATGCAGCAACAAATCTAGAGATTTTTTCTAGTTTTCTTATTGAGAATGCAAACTTCCAAACATCCTAAAAGAGTCTTTGAAGCTCCTTCTGAACTCTGTGATTAACCTTTTAGAAATGGAGGGAGAAGTGCTTTTAAAATGACCTGCTCCATTTGGGTGTCTTAGATTTACCCCTGAAACAAAGTGGGGGACATGCTTACATTGACCTTCTCAATATAGTGTTAAGTGTTCCCTATTGAAACATGGTTTAACATTTCTCTTTAAGGTGCATTTCTGAACATGCCAGGAAAGGTGTTTTTCTGGTGACATTGTGAACACGGTGGGAGAGAAGTCTTCAAGGTGGCCTTCTAAAAATGGCGAAAACAATTGCCTAGGGGTCTGTTCTGACAATATCCAGGTCTGAGAACATTACCACTAAAGAAGACCACAGTTTGTGAAGAGTATAATAGATAAATGAGAACTACATGACTCCATGACTATTTGTATCCGACACACCAACCTAGCAACTTGAAAATATATTTCTTGAACAACATTACACATGGAGTTCACCCTTTTATGAGAGACTTGACCTGCCTTTAAGGTAAGACCAATTAGATACAAAGGCCTGGGAGAAAGGGTTTATTTAACCCATAGAGGGGAACAATTTAGAACCCTGACACACTCTATCATTTCGATTTTTCTCTTTCTGAACAGAGAATAGTATTGACTTGGTTGGGCGGTCCCATTGTGAAAACATCATACTTTTTATCCACATCAGACAATATGATATTTCATTTATCCTTTTAAAAGAGTTGGGACACATATCACCATTTGTAGTGAATGTCATTATTGTGTACTTATCTTTTTTTGAAAAACCATGACTCTGGGTGAATGATCTTGTTGACTGTATAAATGTAGAGGTACTATGGATGAGATCAGCAATTAACTAGTTTTGAGAGGTTTTTAGAACCCTCAGGGATATATCACAGTAACCAAAGGAGATTAACTGTCAGATGGATGGTTCTGTGGGGATACGGTATATCAAGTAGTTTTGTGATGTGCTAAATCAAGATGCGATAAATTACCTTGCAGACATATATCTAAAAGTATATTTCTGTATGTTTTCCTACTGTTAGATTATTCACATTGTTAGAACTCCAAGGAGGGAGGTAATAATCCCTTATTTCTTTGTCCTGAGGAAGGTGGGATTTATTTTGTTATTTTCACCGAAACACATTAACGCTAATATTTCTGAATCCGACCACGAGGAATTACTGGGATGAATTGAGTTGTGATTTCACCAAGAAATGAACTTGATGCAAAACGTTGGATCTGGTTATGCAACAGTACTTTTTGAGACTGTACAATAGGGTCTCCCCGCTAAGACCAGTGGTCCCCCTATCTTGTCTTAAACTGTGGTTGTTTTAATATTGTAAATACTGCTTTTTAAATCTGATGAAGGGCTTTTTACTATTGTACACATTGTTTTTGTACTGTTTACCGTTTATTGTATATCAATTCCATACTACTGAATGTTTTTAATGATGCAAATTATAATGGTTTTATGATGGTATTTTCTTGTGCAATTAAAGCATCTGATGTGTAATCTCCAACTTGGTGGTATATCAGTTTCTGGTGGGAGGTCTCATTCCATAGGAACAGCTAATGTATGGTGCATTACCATTTTAAGTGAACCTGTGGGTGATTGTGGTTGCAACGTCGAACCCAAAGGGAAAATCTTTTTTCTTCTACTGCTTAGTAGTGCCCTGTTCCCTCTGGTTGTAGGGCCACCTCTCTAGTATAAATTCTAGGGCGAATGTGCCCACCAAAGCCATCAGGTTTGTCCGCGCGAACTTTTGCACCTGCAGATCATGTTGCAGGTAAACCGTGCGCTTGACTGACAGGAGGAACTGCATTAAGGCCGGCATCTGCTTATGACTCTTTACTGGTGCCAAAGCATGCTGCAGCCAGTACTCCACCACCCACATACCGCCAGCCCCTCAGGAAACTTGTAATGTTGTGGTAAGGATGTCACCGGCTTCCCAGTGTTCTCTTAACTGTTGCAGGCTGGCAGTGTGACCGTCAAAGTCATAATCGGACCCAAAATCTAAATCTAAAGATTCCAGTGTTAGACCAACCAGGTGGTCCTACATCATTGAACTGTTCGGCTGGGAGCAAGCTGAAAGTAAAGCACTAGTCTGGCCCCTCCATGGATCAACCTACCCCACCTAATAGGAGTTGAGCTTGAGGCTCTCCCAGTTTGGCATGTAAGGGGCCTATAAGAAGCCTTATGTGCTACCAGTGCCACTACCACTTTATAGTGATAAGAGTGCTGTCCTGGAAATAAAATGTGTCCATGTCTTACACACTTAGCCATGCTTCTGTAAATGAAGCAGTTAATAGCTGCAAGACACTCAATTTTCTGGCCACTCCACAGTCATCATGAATGCAGGCATCTCAGGTATCTGTGCTGAGCCCCGGAAACACCTAATCAAATTAAGATCTGCTTACTTTCAACACTGCTCCTTTTCTTGTCGATGGTGTGGTCGAAGGCCAGTGGATCCTGCATGGTTCTGTGGAAAGCCAATTGGTCTGCCAACGTCCGGCGAGCGAGAATCATGTTTTGGAGGACCTGATGAGAAACACAAAGGAGGGAGCTTTTTAATGCTAACCCTAAATCTTATTTTAATTTCAAATGAACCAAGACATCCAGTAATGTTTAACTACACTGTTGCCTTTGGGCCAATAACTTTATGATCTGAGGTACACCGATCTTAGGGTGAAGCCTTCTACAGGCATGGGGCTCCCAGGTGGCCATAAGAGACATGTTTTGTGGATCAACTATAACTTGATATTTAGCAAGAGCATGAATTCTGAATTTTGGCTTGCATCTATGTGTTTTCATAAACCTTCCAGTCTAAATTTTGTCATGATTTACAAGACTACAAAACCCATAAATGCACTTGATAGTCATTCTGAAAATATAGAAATGCTAATTGAACACTCACAGATCTACAAATCTCAGATGGTTTGGTTTTGACCTATTTTCTGCTCGCAAAACTGTGCTGCCCACTGCCTCTCCAGTGTTTTGTTCATGTGCTCCCACTGCAACGCTCTTAAGCTCCTAGCCTTCAGGGCCCCTGTGGTTCCCATCGCGCACCCTGCTCTTTGAGTTTATTGCCCCAGTCCCTATTCCCAGCACTGGTCTATCTGCTCCATGCTTCATGTGATCCTGCCATTTCTTTCTTCCATTTAAGAATTAGCCAACCTGAGCAGCCTTTTCTGTTTTTTTCCAGTCTAATGTTTGTGGCCCAATTGCCCTTAGTACTCTATATTATTGTGCCTGCATTATTTCAGTTCCCAATAAGCCTGGCTTGACAATGACGTTGTATGCTAGACATATGGTTACCAATTCTACAAAACAGTGTTTCTTTACATATGGTCCGCAGACCCACAGGCATCCGTGACTGTTTAGAAAATGAAACAATATTGGCAAATTAATAAAATACATGCACAGTAAAGTAAAACATGTGTAGATTTACACCTAAGTGCAAGAATAAATATACATGTGATTAAATCTTCATGTTTAAGTTTACCTTTGTGAATTAGGCCATTTTACCCAGTTGCAGAGGGACACTAGAATGTCTTTCATGGTGTTACATTTATTTGCTTTAAAGAAATCTATTTGGGAGAATAAATGTTGGCTATTTTACAATGCTGTTTGGGCTCTCCAATGGACCAGTGCCCGCCAGTGCTCTGACTTTTGAAGTTGAGATTATTAACACTATTTAACATTCAATTTATAATAATTCACTGCCTCTGGTGTGGTTCCTAAAGAGTGGAAACAGCATGAGTTAGTACATCCTTCCCAATCTGGTTTAAGCCCCAGATATAGTATGGAAACAGCTTTGTTAGCGGTCTCAGAATCCATTAAGAACTACCTGGATCAGAGGACAGCACCACCCTTATTTGCTTGGATCTGTCAGTGTTGTTCGATAGTACTTCTCATCAAAAGATTTATGTCCAGACTAGCTGCCTTTAGGGTATGTGGCAGCATTTTGTAGCATTTTTTATCAGAAAGGGGACAATTATTCAGGTTGGAGCCTTCTTCCTCCTCTTTTAAAGAACTTAAATGTGGGGTTTCACAGGAGTCTTCCCTAAGCCCTATATTAGTTAATGTGTCATGGCACCTTTGACCGCCATTGTGAGGACTTTTGGGTTATCTACTATGCGGATGATCCACAACGTATCTTCTCACTGGGTGTTAACTCTATTGAACGCAGCTGACTTTTAAGTGCCACCTTTTAGAGATGTACGATTAAATGCATAAAAACTGCTTGCATTGTTAACCAAGATTCTTCTCTTTGTCCCCAAGAAGCCCAGTTGGTCAAATGACTGGTGGCCGACCGTATAGGGACCGGTTCATCTACCTCTGCAGTTGCAAAAAATCTTGGGTCATTTTTGACGCCAGGCTCCCATTTTGCCCCTAAACTACATCACTGGCAGGGGTGTGTTTTTCTTTGATTCGGATACTGAAGAAGACGTTTAGAGATTGTCCATCTTGAATCGCTGAAAATTGTAGTTCATGTGGCAATCACCTCCAGACTTGATCATGTAAATGCTTTGTTCTTTGGACTTCCTAGTTATCTGATTAAACATCTGCCTTTCTTCAAAATGACGTGGCCAGAGTGGTTTTAAAAGTTTCTAGACTCCTTTTGGTAATGGCACACCTCAAAGTACTACATTGGCTTCCGATTGAGAAACATTAATTTTAAAGCCTTGTTTATTGCTTTTGTTCCCTCCACAGGTAGGCCCCCAACTATTTATGTAGAAGGATTGTCCCTGTGTACCACCTCGTGACCTTAGATCCAGGGATCCCTTTCAGATTTTTGCAACCAGGTTCCGCCTCAAGACGAGGGGTAGCCGTTCCTTCACCAACTTGACCACCAAAGCTTGGAATGAGGCTTCTCTCTCCCTGCGCTAGATTCCCAATGAATATCAGTTTATGAAACAATTAAAGACCTGGTTATTTTATTAACTGAGGGTTACTGGTGGGGTCTCACCTGTTTCTAGTGTCAGGACCCTCTTTCTGGCAGCTGTGAGCACAACACGTTTTTTCTATTGTGTTGTATTGTTAGTGCATGCATGCTGTGCAAATGGAAACATTTGATGAATCCTTTATTAAAGATTTTGAAATTGTACTAAGATTGTATAACAGGTTGTCAAAGAAGAAATTAAAGATTTAAACTAGCAAGTGACAGATATAAGCAGGAATGGTTCCATATGGAGCTGTCTGAGAAGCATTGATGACTTCTATATTTAAAGTGGGATAAAAGTTGTGGCGATCATGATGTATTTGCATTGCTGAAACAGAGACAGTAGTGATATAAGAGTGTAACTAGATATTGACTGGATATTAAAACCATATGCTGTATCTGAAAATGCTAAATGATATATCCTGTGTCATCAAGTGAAGGAAGACTATTTTTTATTTTATTAAACTGGATGTAAACATTTATCCTAAAAAAAAAATTAAAGGGTCTTCTATTGATCACTTCAAAAAGTAATGGATTTAGCAAATAAAATGAATGCTTATACTGGGAACATGATGATATTGGTTGGTTGCCTCAGGTTCTAGCCGTACCTGACTCTGCATCCCCGCAGTTAGAATGGAAGGGCGATACACTCCGGCTCCCATCAGCAGCGGCTGCGGGGGTGGCCTTGAGTCCCAGACCGGGTAGTTGAAGAAGATGAGCTTGCTGAAGTTGAACTTGTATGTGAATCTCTTTCCCTTGGTCTTGTGAAGTATCCTCTTGTTGTAGTAATACCTGCATGATACAGGAGACAACATTTGCATTCCTTTTAACTCGATTGATACTATGCTACATATTACTTCCAATAAAGTGATCCTCACACCAATGCCATCTATACAAGGTACAACAAGTCCAGCAATTACAATGCATAACTTGCAGTTTGAAAAAGGGACCAGGGATATTCTCACACTGGGGGCTACTTCATGAAGATATATGGCCAGCTTGTCGAGTGCTGGTAACTGTGGTTGGATTCATGCCAAGGTTCTTGACTATAGTGGGGATTCTTAACTTGTTGGGTCTGATATAAGAGGTTGACTGTGGCCTTTGGGTTTAGCTGTGGCTTCACTGCCCAATAATCCACATTTACCGTCAACAATGTTAGGGATTGGGTAGAGTGATGTGTTTTTTTTAACACAAATTGATTTTCTTTTCTGACATTTTTGAGTCACTATACCTAACAGGGGTTTGAATTGTGGAATAAAGCAATTCCTTCACAGAGAAAGTGGGGATACTGAGGAGTGGCACATTATGGGAACAGATACCCTTTTTCTTGCATGTTACTATCCTAAACAAAAACCATCTCTCTTTTTCCTTTCCTTTTTGACTATAGGCCTTCTAGCGCCAAGAAGCAGTCAGTGGAGGTGCACTTTATACATAATTAAGTAAATATATGTGTTTTTGGAGGGGTGGTTTTATATAAAGTAAATATGTTTAAAAGCTTTGGTTGGAAAGTTCAGTAACTATGTTTATCCTCACACTGTATTTTGTCGGTTCGACTATTGACTTCAAGAAGAGGTGCAAAGTCCTGAATTTGGATGCTTGAACCTAGGAGTATCCTCATTTATGTGAGTCTTGAGTTTCAGAGCCCACATTCTATATCTAAGCCTCATCTTGAGCTCCAGAGCCCGTATTCTATATCTAAGCCTCATCTTGAGCTCCAGAGCCCGCATTCTATATCTAAGCCTCATCTTGAGCTCCAGAGCCCGCATTCTATATCTAAGCCTCAGCTTGAGCTTCAGAACCCACATTCTATATCTAAGCTTCATCTTGAGCTCCAGAGCCCGTATTCTATATCTAAGCCTCATCTTGAGCTCCAGAGCCCGCATTCTATATCTAAGCCTCAGCTTGAGCTTCAGAACCCACATTCTATATCTAAGCCTCATCTTGAGCTCCAGAGCCGGCATTCTATATCTAAGGCTCATCTTGAGCTCCAGAGCCCGCATTCTATATCTAAGCCTCATCTTGAGCTTCAGAGCCCACAATCTATATCTAAGCCTCATCTTGACCTCCAGAGCCCACATTCTATATCTAAGCCTCATCTTGACCTCCAGAGACCACATTCTATATCTAAGACCCATCTTGAGCTCCAGAGCCCGCATTCTATATCTAAGCCTCATCTTGAGCTCCACTGCCCACTTTCTACATCTAAGACCCATCTTGAGCTCCAGAGCCCGCATTCTATATCTAAGCCTCATCTTGTGCTCCAGAAGCCACTCATTGAGCACTAGGTCTGAGGCGTGGAACTTGCTGTTTGCAAATACATGTTTAGATTCATTTAGATGAGTTACCCAAGCTTAGAGTTTGGGACACTAAGGCAATGCCTTGTGTTCTTGAACCTAAGTTTGGTTCATTAAAGCAGGCCGAGTGCTGAGTTTTTTATAGTTATCTCTGAGTTTGGCTTTTTAAACCCAGGTCAGAGTTATGTATCTGACGTAGTAGACACGAATTGTTAAGAAAAAGGTTTGGACCTTTTATGTTTTTGGGGATGAAAATCTTCGTTTTGGACAAGTAGCTATAATTCTTGTTGCAGGTTCATGAGACATGCGAGCTGTAGACTAATAACTCTGGTTTCTAGAGCAAGAGCTGGGGTGTGTGGACTCAGTGTGTGCGCTTGGAGATTTGAAATGTGTACATAGATAGCCCCCCCCTACTGACAGTGATGCATGTACGTCCAGGGAGAGCATCAATCTCCGAAGCTCAGTTGCACAAGCCGCCTCTCCTGATGCCTCACCTGGTTGTCTGGGACTAAGCACTACTCCTCTCCCTGCAGTGCCCAGCATCCCAAGCCTCTTGTAGGGCTGAGTTCAGGCAGGGAAGCACCAGGTAAGGAATGGCTTCATGAGGCTGGTGTGGAAACCTAGTTATCCTAACTCCACTTTGAGTCACTCACATTGTTAAATGCATTCAGTGAGTATAGGTTCACACAGTCGTTCCTATACCAATCATGCCAAGTGCTAGCCAGTCATGGGCGAGTCCTTTTACATCACAGGTTACTTCATGATCCCAAATACCTGCTCGTCATGACAATCTCTCACAACATGTATACAAGCGTCTACCTAAAATAAATGGAGACATTGAAGGGGCTTCAAATGCATCTGCTGTCACAATCAAAAGGACAAAGGTAATTATGGTACTAGATGATAGAAGGAATATCAGCAACTCTTAGAGCAACCTTATGTCAAATTAGAATCGCTACTTAACAAGTGAGAGACCTTCCTTTATTTTGATGTCTAGAGCAGTGGTTCTTAATCTGTGGACTGTGGACACCTGGGGGTACATGAAGCCTATTTAGGGAGTTAGCCACTGCTTAGACAGTTCAATAGTATTAATAGATTATTAAAGTGTGTATCAATAAAGCAAATGTAAAATGTAAAATTTTAAAACGTTCTGTAAATGTGAAGGAATTTGAAATTGGAGACTAAAAATCAAGTTTGTATCGTTAGCTTGATTTGTGGGAGTAGCGTAAGTGTATCAAAGAGAACATAGTAACATAGTATAGACGATGGGTGACCTTAATTTAATTTAGAAAAGCTCAAACCTTCCCATTAAAATATATATTTTTTTATATATATTCGTGAATTAAATAAAATGATTTATCATTTGTACATTGTTTTGAATGCATGCTTCTGTATTTTTGTGTATTATTCAGCAGTTCAAATTATCGTAATTATTTAGGTAAGGGTCCTCGGCTTCCAGTGATGATTCAGTGGGGGGGGGGAGTAGATTCCCATAATGATTCAGTGGGGGTTTCTGGATTCAACTAATGATTAATTGGGGGTCCACAAAAGTGAAAAGGTTAAGAACCACTGGCCTAGAGCAAGAAATTGTGGACCATGGCTGAACGAGTAAATAGAGAAAAAACTAAGTTCAAAGACATGGAAGACACCAAAGGTCATGGGGTTGAAAGACTTGGTGATACTCCAAAATATGACATTGAATCAGACACACAATTCCTATTTTTTGTCCTCACCTGAGAGCTCGGCTGAGCTTGTCATAGTTCATCTGGGGCTTGCTCTTCCGCCGGCCCCATAGACGAGCCACCTCATCAGGGTCCTTGATGACAAACTCGCCATACTCCCCCTGCTGCCAGGCAATGATGTGTCGGAACTCCTCCTTCTGCAGCAGTTCCAGGATGAAGTGCCAGAGTTGGATCTGTCGTGAGCCAGGGCTAGACTCAGCTTTGTAGGCCCAGTCTGGGAACGCCAAACCTAGATACAAAAAAAGGATCAGATGGTGCTGGCTAATTAGCTGCTTTGTACCGAAATAATGTTGACAGAGTTCACGCAGTTCGAATCAATTGGGGGATATAAAATCAATCATAATAAAACTGAAATCTTGCTACTTAATACCGGCTGCGAAACCCTCCTGCGTAATCTTCAATGGCAAGCTTGATCTCCTGAGCCGATTTGATACTTGGGGCTATATGTCACTAATCGTTTTGCAGAACTCTTCAAATTGAATTTTGAGGCAACTTTAAAAAAAATAAAAAACTTACTAGATAGATGGACACTTTTCCCTATTACATTCATTGTATGTATGTATGTATGTGTAGGCATTTATATAGCGCACTGCTACCCGTAGGCGTCCTGGCGCTTCGACCGCCGCGAAACCCTTCCTGGCTTCCCTGAGAGATGGTCCCTTAATGGGTATCTCCAGGGTGAGACCAGGCATCCCCGGCGGTCTGGGGGGCCGTTAGTGAAGATGAGGCAAGCTAATGCCCAGAGTTGCCGAGTGTGATCGCTGATCAGAGTGGGCACCGAGGCGAGAGAATTATCGAGTCCGCTGACCCTGGTCCAGAAACCTGCCGCGCCGGGAATCGAACCCTGGTCCCGGGCCGTCCTCTGCTCTCGGGTCTGCCGCCTCTAACCAGTGAGCCACACTACTTCACTCAACATTGGCCATGTTGCTCTTATAAAAATGTCTATTCTACAGTTATTAATTTTTCTTTTTCAAATTTCCAAATAAAAATTAATATGTCTTAGTTTGAAGAATTAGAAGCATTTGATTGCCAATTCATTTGGATTAAGAAGGCTTTAAGGGTAAAATTTTCGGTGTTTCAACTTGATATTAGTCAAGGGGGAATGGCACTTCCCCCAAGTTCGTACTTGTTATGAAACTTCTTTTTTGGATATAGTAGCTCGCTTGATTGATGGTAAGGGATCTTTGGATAGCTTTTTTCTCGATAAAATGGTGCAGGAAGCAGGATCTCGGATCCTGAGTTTTATTAAGACCGCCAAGCTCCCAAAAAAATCTAGATATAAGATACTACAGGAGTATGGTGTCAGACTTCGGTCATTTTATACTATGAAGACTGATTCTGCTGGATATGAGTACTTGAAGCTTTTAGAATTCAAAAGCTTGGTCCTCCATATCCAGAATTGCCAGATAAGGTTTTGGGAAAGGAATGGCTTTAAGGAGTTGGGTCATTTTATAGTAGGTGGGAGGTATATCAATTGGCAGGAAATCCAGGCTAGGTGTGGAGTCCGGTTTAAGCTCTTCTTTTTAGGTTATCTCCAGATTATGCTGCTGCTGAAAAAATATTTCCCCCCATCTTGTATAGCCTTAACATTTGTACTGGCTGCTATTTTTAGAACAAAGCTAAGGGGAGTGGGACATTGGTACAGACTTTTAAGGAGTCAACGAGAGTGCTCCGTAGTAACAAGCTTTCTAGATAAGATTATGCAAGAACACAATGCACTTTCTCAAAGCTTGACTGGCAGGTGATTTTGCAGCTTGGTAACAAGGCATTAAGAGCGGCAACTTTTAAAAGAATGTCATTTTTATCACGCAGGATGGAATATTATACTCCCAATGCGTTACATAAAATGTATCCAGGAATAGAGGATAGATGCTTTTGCTGCCATCAATCGGGAAAGGTGACTGGCTTCATATCTTTTTTACCTGGCCGGTGTTGGCCCAGTCTTGGGAGAAAGTGTTTTCCACCCTTAGTTATGGTCTACTGAGAAAACTAGAACCATAATCGGAAACAGCACTTTTTGGTATAGTAAGGCTGAGGCAAAACTTCCCAATTTCTAAAGGAGAGGAAGCATTCATAGCAGAATTCGAGGGCAACTAAGGTGCCAGTTTATCTAAATTGGGATAATAAAGTGATTCGAACAAAAACATTTGAGGAAGCCTATGGAAAAAGGGTGGGTGCTACTAAAAGATTTACTGCTGTATGGAATCATATGGATAACATAGAAAGCCAAGTAGATGATTCAAACTAGATTTTACAAGGGTGACATCAGGGGTTTAAGAATAAATAGCAATTTGCTTGACCGAATTTAGTGTGTTGACTAGGTATGGTCAGGAGTGAAATTTGAGTGGAAACAGAGTATTGGGTTATAGAATTAAAATCTAGATCAATCCTATCAGGAAACAGCATGAAAAGCACTTTTATGAGTTAAGGGCCAGATGTAGGTAAATGGCATTTACCGATTCATAAATACCGAATTTTACCGATTCGGTATTTACAAATCGGTAAATGCTGTGTAGGTATTTTTAACGAATAATTTTACGAATCGGTAATATTCGGTAATTACCGAATCGGTATTTACTGATTCTGTAATTGCCATTGATTCCTATGGGCCTTGAGGCCCATAGGAACCAATGGCAATTACCGATTCGGTAAATACCGATTTGGTAAAATTACCGAATTGACAAGGGGGACAGGGTGTCACTTTGACACCCTGTTGCACCCCTGATTCAGGCTTGTGTGGCATGTGACACACATACATTCCCTTAGGGCATGTATGTGTGCCACATGGCACAGGTGTACATGCACAGATGTGCATGTACACAGGAATTCGTTATTTACCATCAAATTGTATTTGATGGTAAATAAAGAATTCTAAAGGGCCTATGGCACTGTTTTCAGTGCCACCTACATCCAGATTTACCGATTCGATAAATTTACAGATTCGGTATTTTACCGAATCGGTAAATTTACAGATTGGTTAAAATTAGGGCCCCCTACATCTCAAAAACCAAATACCGGTCGGTAACGGCCGAAATCGGCCGTTACCTACCGGTATTTGGCCACCTACATCTGGCCCTAAATGCACAGCACTTTATATTGAAAAAGTATTTCGAATATAGCTCTTGCATATGGCTTGCTCGCTTTCAGGAAAGCCATTAAAACTTTCCTCTTCCCTTCAGTGTAGTCTATTGGTTCCGTGACGTTTGTTACGACCTTTCCTGCTGTGTGTGTTATTCGATCTCTTGCAGCGCCGGGACGCCCCTTTGATGGGACAGCTGTGCGCTATAGAAATTCACTTAACATAACATAACATAACCTCAGTCTAAGAAGCAATAGCAAATGTATTACTGAAGGAATAGGAGATCCCAATTTTACAAATTAGAATAACTATGCACAGTGATGAAACTCATATTGTGATCATATATATGATGTAATGATCAGTGCTATGATGTTGCTTAAGTGCGATTAAGTGGTTTAAAAATTGTGCTGATGCACCTTATCGGGATTTAGTTTATTTTTAGTGTTAGGTGGGAATAAATGCACTTTAGGGGTAGTCATTTGCACAACAATTTATCGATATTATTTTTGTTTGTCCGAATCAAGCAACTAATTTGATGGCGAATCCCAATCAGTAATATTAATATTTTATATCATGAGTCATTTATGGATAAGAGTGAAGTATGAGTTGAAGCGCTTTATACGATACTGAACACTTTTTGGGTAGTTGTTACACTGTATGATGACTTAGTTCGTTTTTATTGGGAGGAAAGAAGAAAAGCATTTTATGGGACCTGATTGCACCGCACTTTATTAATAGCACTTTGTCTATTCTGATTTTTACAATTACAGTGTTTCAAATGTTTGTTTGATAAGGATGAATTAGCAAAATGTTGGATCTACATTTTAGATAAGAAGATGTATTTGATTTTACGAGCTATAAATGGTCATGTTTAACAGTGAATCCGATTTTCTGATTATGTATGGGATGTAATAGCTCCTGTTATGATTCTGCTCAATATAAAAATAAAATAAAAAAATAAAAAATATTGGCATAGTGGAGAGATGGAAGATAAAACCTAAGAACTGTGAGGAGGGGCCAGAAAGGAGGTGATGAAGTAAAGAGGGGATTTATGCCGGGGGGCACATGGGAAGAAATATAGAGATAAACTAGGAAGTGCTTGAGGAGGACACGAGACAATATTGAGTAAAGTTGGTGAGGGATGAAGGAAGGGGTACAGGCATCACGAGTCTCGTATTCACTTAGATATAATAATAATATTTAAAACAAACAGAATCACAGGACTGGTCAAGTGGGGGCATTTTTCTATGCATCTAAACACCCTTGTAGCGGACACAGTGCAAGCTAAGGGTGAACTGTGATGCCTTATGAACTGGTGTGACACTCATTAGACATTATAGTCATCCTTTGACTGTACAGGCTATATGGCCAACAGCTAATTTCAGGCTGTGAGATGAGGGATCTCGGGGACACCTTTTAGGCCTTCATTGATCACTCCTTAAACATAATCTAGAGAAAATAAACATGATTCAATGAAGTGACATTCTGCACATTGCACTGCACACTGAGCCGCAAATTGTTTTGTGAACGTGCTAATCCCAAAACATTGAAAGTTGCCAAGTTTTCAGTTTCCTTATTTCTGACAAAATCGAAATTAACATTTTCTAGAGTCGCCATATAACTCCTCAAGAAAACCTTCCTGTAAAAGCTCTATGCTTTACTTTTGCGAACCACTGACTTGTAGATGTGCCAGTACAATTTGGGGGCTTGGAGTCTTTCTTTTATTTTTTATAAACTTTGTATTTGTCTTTCAACATTTTAACCTAGTCTGCCCAACAACTGAGCAGTTAACCCCAACCTTGTACTAGTAATCCCTCTCTCTCCATAAGAACCCCCCCCCCACAGACAATCAACATGCTACCCTACATTTGTGGAGGGCTTTGCCCCCCCGTCTCTATACGGGCTGTATATCTGTCCATCAGTTACACTGTCCATTACCCACTCCCCTCTCCTGCCGGGCCCTCTCAATAGTGCTGGCTTCTCCCTCCTGTCATCTACCCTATCTCTTTTCTCCTGGTCTCCCCAGGACTGCAGTTTACATAGACTCATATTACCATTTGCAAGGGATTCCAAATGTTCTCAAATTTTCGGATGCAGCCGCATGATTTTTACACCAACTCCTCCACCCTCATTCACCACTCAAGATTTGATTCCCATTCTCGCAATGTTGGAATCATGGAGCTACCCCATCGATTACCAAATATACAGCAATAAAGCCCTAGATCATATTCACATCAAAACTGTCCCGCACAGAGAACAACACATTTATATAACTGTTTAGCATTTTATTTTCAAAAAACATATTCATTTCTTTCAATTAAGATTCAATAACTTTTCAATAAATACATTATACATTTAATTCATATAATTCCATATGACTCCAATCAACATCTAACTCAAAGGAGTCCCAACATAGATGAAGCAGTGTGTTGTACTGAGGTACATGTCTCAACAGCAAAAAAGAATAATATGTACACGAACAAGAACCACAGAGAGAATTATAAAGAAAATTAACAATCAAAACAGAAACAGTTTAACAAAAACAATACATAACGATTGTAGACATCATAGACATTCTTAACAACAAAAAATGCGCTGGCGCGCGTCTCGGAATCTCATGTACCATCCTTCCTCAGGGCACTGATGGTATATTCAATATATTCATAAGCCTTATACATACATTTCATTCAACAAGAAATTAGATACTTATAGTTGAGGCTTCGTCAATAGGATTTGTTGCATCTAGGCAACAGTAGGATGAAAAGTATATCCAGAGCAAAAGATCCTAGCCTTGATTCGGCACTGTATGGCGTCAGCCACATCGATATAGGGCTCACGATGTCTTGATAAATTGTAGTAGAGCCAAAAGATCAGCAGGTATACGCACGATAGACTAATCCGATAATGAGTGGGGGCTAAGGGAGATATCCATATACGTTTGGAGTTGAAAAAATAAAATAAGGCTTGTTGCACAATGTACATGCACACCCCAGTCTCCAGCAATAATTCAATAATTAGTTTTCAGATATTCAGATGTAACCCAATCTTCGCTTCAACCCACTAGTCCAGGTCAATCCATAGTTACTCCTCGACCTCAGCCGGGTTAGAGAAATTTGTTCGGGGAACAATCCCTCAGCAGTTAGAATCTCACGGTATGCCTCGTGCTCTGCAAATACCGGACTGTCAAACCCCATCGATTAACCATAGCCCGTCCTGACTGCTAGGGCTGCCCTGCACAAGAGAGTTGTGCCTTTCTATAGTGTTTGCTCCCCCCGTGTACCCAAAGCGATCAGCTGGAGGGTAAGCTGTATCTGTACCTCCGTCACACTGGACAGCCTGGTCCCCACCATCACCCAGTATCTCTCCATGGATAGGTACTCCACAATGTACGTGGGACTTGCAGTCTTGCTTCCAGTTGAATGGTGTTATCTACCACATGTGGACACAACGGCTTATGGTGATCAGACCCCTGTCTGTCCATACTTTCCTCACAGAACATCTAAACGAGCAGTGCTTGTACAGAAGTCAAAGTGTTATAATTGGGTTTGCTACTCTACCTGCTTAGATTTCCCTCTATAGCCCTGACGAGCCAAGGCATTGCTAAGCATTCTGGTGTGGGAGACGCCGCTTCGCTTCCTCTCATTTTGCACACACTGTCTCGGCAACATCATCTCCTTCCACTTCTCTAGCCCTCTATTTGAGACATAAGACGAATATTCTTGCAGTTCTTCTCCATAACCCGCTGGTGGTTCCTTTCTCCAGAAACCGAGCGCCTCTCAGATCTTTATACAAGATGCTCATGTTTCCTAAATGCCCAGCCCTGCTGAGACCAAGGTCATTCACTTGGTGCCAATCACCGTTCATCCATCTTAAATACTTTTCAGAGCTACTCGGTTAATCAGTTTGAGGAAAGTGCTGAAAGATTCTATCAAACGATCGACTGCCTTCTTGCTACCGCTTGATACCATGCTGGTTTTGTTTCAACCTTTCAAACGTTTTAACTGATTTTATGGTAATCACTCTGTTGTATTTTTTGGTCTACATTTGGCACCACCGTCACTCAAGATTTCAGTTTGGATATTTTTACGTTCATTAGCTATAATTCATACTATTTGATGGTCGATGCCTTCCTAGAATATAAATCCAGTTTAATTTAAAAAAAAAATATTGTAGATGTGTTTGCAAACTGATAATTATTGACCAATTAATATTATACAATGCAAATATTGCAATATATAAAACTAGTTTCTTATAAAGCTATTGCGAAGGTGGAAAAATGCCTCCCATACCCGAGTCCCCCACCACTGTGAGACATAACCCCTTTCGTGGCTATGGATAAGATCATGGATGTGGGAAAGTGGGAAAATGGAAAAAAGAGGGATGCACATCTCTTGCTAATTTATTCTCGGACAAGAGATTTATCAGATTTGAAGGTGCCCAGGAGAGGTTTGGCTCCAGGCGGTATAGTTCCTTCAGTGTGCCAGGAAATCACACTTGGCCAGGAGGATCTAGACCTCCTTTCTCACTGGCCTGCTGGTCTCCCACACTATGAGAATTTAGTTCGCCCTCCCGGGATGCAGACAACTGATCACACATTTATATGGGGCACTTCCTGTAGAAAAAAACAGATGAACCACTGTCAATCAGAGCTACCTGAATTGTAATCTTGGAAGGCGCATTGACTGATAAGAAGTGGAGAGAAGTGTGCCAGGGCACCATAACTGTTGCCAGAAATGGACGCTATAAACTCATACAATATAATTACATCCCTATGACATATCTTTTTTTTTTACAGAGTTTTATATAGCACGAACATGACCCGAGGATATCGGGTATCAGGGCGCTTTACACAAGCACCAGTTGCGTTACATGAGGACACATTCATTTTTGTTAGGCACGGGAAGATTAATTTGTCCATAATCACAGAATATTGCACGTACTTGCTGAGACTCAAACCCGGTTCCCAGATTTGAGGTCGACCGCCCTAGCCGTTAGGCCAATTCCTCTCCACAATGCTCCTGAAATATGCCAGACGGGACAACTACCACATTTGTGATGATGTAACTCATCGGCCAGACTCCAAATAAGGCCCATAGTCTGTAGATAATCGCGATGGCACTGAAATTAACCCAAAAGGGAGCTGGTAAACATTTTTTGCTATTTTTGTCTCCTTTTTCTTGTGAGAACTCTAATCCTTGCCCCTCGGTGAAGTTGATATCCCCACAACAGTCTGAGCGTGGGTTTCCCATAGATAGATGTGGCTTCCTTGGGTGTACAATATTTGTTTTCCAGTCTGAAACAGCAGGTTCAGAGGGTGGCATCTTCCAGACATTTTGAGCCATGTTGAAAATCTGGGGCTTGATGGGGAGTTCTGACTTTCTTTGGGACATGAGCCTCCAACCAGGCACAAAAGCACCCCTTTTTTAAAGGGTATGTGGTGTTCTGATGGACAAATGTCTAATAGTCTTGGAGATGCTCCGGGACGTGCCCCCAGCATTGATATGAATGCCTGGATGCATCAAGCATGACCTTTTGTAATGAGGAAACCAGGAAGCTCCTGATGGTCCTGTTAGGACATGAGGGAGTGGCTGGGAGGATCCAGGTCTGGACTGGAATCAGCAAAGCTGCCAGAGAGAAAGGAGAGCTGGTCCTGGGAGGAACTGACCCTCTAGAGGCCAAAGATGTAACAGAATTACCAGGAGCTGTAACTGGGAGCTGGGAAGGAGATTGGCATTCCTTATAGCCAGGAACTAGACTGCACTGAAAAGATACAGCAGAATGTCAGAAAGCCCGCAGCTTTGAATCTGAGCCAAAGGAGCATGGCGATTCCATTCCAAAAGCTGTTGTACGCGACCTGATGAAGAGCAGATATCAGACAGAGCCTCCAGGGAGTTCTTCCGGAGAGAGGATCAGTCAGAAGGGAACTCTAAAGTGATGGAGGCATGAGGAGGACTGTGGTACCCAGCTGTGACCCTGACACTTTGACATATTCCAAGGTCTGGAGTGAGAGTGAAGAGGCCAGTGCCACATTCTACTGGGCATGGTGCCGCCCTGGTGCTAGAAAAGCCTCTCAGCAAGACTCCATCTAGTGCATGCTGGGAGGGGCAGGTCCAAATGATGCCAGTATTAGATCCTGCGTAAGGTCTTTCATCTTTCCCAACCTCATGGCTATTCGAGTGGTACCATTTACCTAATGACATGGCTTTCCAAAGCCATGTGTTCTAATGTGATGCACTATGTATCCATCTGGCTTGGCGCAGTAAGCTTAGCCCATTGACAATTCAGAAGATCTAAACATCGGCCTCGGCTGTGTGTGGAAAGTGCAGACAGATTGATGCAAATGTCATACACTTGATATGGAAGTGCTTAGGGCTCTATAGGTTTTGGCAGGAGATATCCCTAGCAATTGATACATATATACAAGGGGGGACTATATAGCCATACACTGGGCTAGCCCTAGGACGCCTACTGTGGATGCCTCGAGAGGGGGAGCCTGGTAGAGGGGGCAACGCTGGAAGAGATACACATGGGGATGATGCGACAAGATGATGAACTTATAGATGATTTGGAAACATAGGTCGAGATGACACAGGCAATTTTAGACCCACCGGGTACAAGACCCCCTTAAATTGATCTATGACACTGGAGGGAGTACTAGTGAGCATCTTGCATGACTAACCTCACAAATGCAGTTATGGAGTGGGTGCGGAGAGGGGTAAATGGGGGTGGGCAAAGGGATGATAGGAGGGAACGTACATAAAGCAAAAACATTGGTTAGAGCAATTAAGGCGAGAGGCCTAGCAGGGCAAGGGAACCCTGGGAGGGAAAATTGAGTGAACATCTTGTGAGTATTTCTGATCAGGTTGTTAATGTTGTCTAGTTATGTAGAAGTGACTCATTATGGCAGACTACACACACCATGGGACTTGTCCTGTTTTTGGGTGGGTTTGACAGGCATGATACTATATTGTTTGAGGGACCAGAGCAGTACTAAGGATCCTGTAAATTGCTATGAGTCGATATATTTCTCCTGTGTTGATTATACTGTTACACAATTAATAAAAATAATTTTAAATAAAATATACAACTAATTTGTATACAAGTGATAAATGCATTTCAATAATGCATTTTTGTAGGCTATGCATACAGTAAACTTGGCTGTAAACCGAAGCTTACAACCAACTTTATCTTACTTATGCATGCCAAGGATTCACAAGAGATTCCTGACAGCATGTGCTTTTACGGTTGCACTTGTCTATGCTACGAATATACGGCCACATGCATCAAAGTCAGTTTTTGCGATTCCTTATTTGCGATTTTTAGGGAATCGCAAATAAGGAATCGCAAAACGGGATGCATGATTGAAAATGCATAAAATTTTTGATTCGGTAAAAATCGCAATTTTTACCGAATCGCAAATATTATGCGAATTCCAATTTGCGATTTCGCAATTCCCATTGATTCCTATGGGCCAAAAGGCCCTTAGGAACCAATGGGAATTGCGAATTCGCAAATTAGAATTCGTAAAATGTTAATGCATTCCATGGGTGCAGGGGGGGGTCCAAAGGACCCCCCCTGAACCCCTGAAATGTATTTTAAAGTGCATGTTTCACACACACATGTCCTAAGGACATGTGTGTCTGTAACATGACAGTGTTTAAAATGCTAATTTGAGCATTTTAAATCTTATTAGCAAATTACCACGAGGTTCACCCTTGTGGTAATTTGCCGCCCCTAATTGCGAATTCGCAATTTTAAAAACAATCATGCATTGCTTTTAAGGAATCGCAAATTTGCGATTCCTTAGAAGCAATCGCATTTTTGGAAATCGCTAAAAATAGCGATTTTTCCAAAAATGATTGATGCATAGTAAAAAGATATTTAGGAATCGCAAACGGCCGATTTTACCGAATCGCACTGTTTGCGATTCCTAAATACCTTGATGCATGTGGCCGATAGTGTCTCTGTACCATAATCCTAATGAAGGGGTGGAGTGAGGACATTCATGGGTCATTTAATGCATGGTTAGCCTTATAAATGTATAAACTGCCACAAATGTATGTTTGTGGGCAATGAAATCTGCTGAGGTAAATCCTTTCCAGGTTGGGAAGGGGAATGGATCACCCCCAAATTTTGTAGGTGTGTAAGAGAAGAGCTTTTTCTACTGAGAACCCCCCACCCCACCCAGAGGAAAAAAGCCACACAAAAAATGCAATTTTTGCAATATTGTATGCAATTATTGAACAGGGGATTCCATTCCCCATGTCAGGAGTTTTCCCCCACATAGAACAGTGGGACTGGAGTATAAACTTGGAAACCCTGTGATTCCACAAATCATTTTCAAGGAAACTTACCCCATGTATAGCTTTCCAAGCAGATTCCAATAATGTTATGTTCTGCAGATTTGTAGAGCACACTATCTCCCAGGGGACGATCCTGGTGCTGAGCAGGTATAAGCCTAGCCAAATCTAGGACCTAGAGGAACTACTCGAAAAGCCAAGTTTTTAGCTACAGGTGGAATTCAAGAAGTGAGGAGCAGGCTCTTCTGTAAGGTGACAGGTAATTCCATGCTTTAGGAGCACTACAGGAGAAGGTTCAACTGCCAAATTTGTTTTTCTGGATACGTGGAACGTGCACAAGGAGGATTCCAGATGATCAGAGGTGTCTGGAAGGTTTGCAAAAGCAGATGCAATTGCTGAGGTATGTTGGGCCAGTGTTATATAGTGCCTTGAAAGTGTGGGTGAGGATTTTGAATTGTGCTCGTTTGCGTATGGGGAGCCAGTGGAGCTCCTTCATGTGTGGTGTGATGTGAGTGCATTGTAGAGGTTGAGAGTCATTCTGATCACCAACTTCTGAATAGTCTGCAGCTTTCTGGTGAGTTTTTTGCTCAAGCTGGCATATTGGTTTATCCTGTAGTCTAGCTTGCTTGTGACCAACCACGTGTGATGTTTTTCTGAGTGTTGAGTGGGAGCCATTTTAAAATCTTTCTGAGCGTCTTCAAGGTATGGAAGCATGAGGCAGTGACGACATTGACTTGGGAAGTCATGTTGAGTTTGCTGTTGATGAAGATGTGGAGGTTCATAGTGTGGGTGGTGGGAGTGGGTGTCGGCCTTGGCTTTGTTTGCCACCAGGTGGAGTCCCATTGTGAAGTACTCTGCCTGAAGATCATGATTTCAGTCTTGTCCGTGTTCAGCTTTAGGCAGTTGTTCTTCATTCAGTGGGCAATTTGAGTCATGCAAGCATTGAACATGATCTGGGTACTAGGTGTCTTGTCTGTGAGGTACAGAAAGTGAGTGTCATTGACATAGGAGAGGATGATGATGTGGTGAGAGCAGATGTTGCTGGTTTGAGCGATCATATATGCATTGAAAAGGGTCTGGGAAAGTCAAGAAGGTGATAGAGGCATTCAGGATGTGTGCGAGCATGGCACCAATGGGTAGCAGTCCTCTCGTTCATGAATTCCAAAAAGTAGTAAGACTACACTTTGATGTAGATTTCACAATCCAAGTGGATAAACTCTGGAGGCATTTGGCGAAGTCTGTCGGGTCCAGTTGTGGGTTGTAGTTGCTGTAAATGGCACAGAGCTAAAATTCATGAATTCTAAAGAGTAGTACAATTACACTCAGACATAGATTTTGGTTTGTTATGTTTTTTTGTTAGTAGACCACTAAATATTTATTTTGGACATTATTATAGAGTGGACACTAAACAGAACACTTGTTGGCATTCCTAAGGTTTTCACAGTAGAGGCATATTTTGACATCAGGTTTACAATAGCTTTTTCATTTACATTGCTCAAATATATTTGCAAAGTGCCTTATTTCACATAAAATATCTTGCAAATAATGAAATGTTTTCAAAAGTCCTTAATGCATCACAGTTCTTTTTTGAAAGGTTTTAAACAATTGTATGTAAAACAGGTTTTCAACAAACAAAAGGGAGATTGGTGGACAGCAACAACAGCATAATTAAACAGACAGTCTTGGTGTGGGACAATAGGGACATACACATCAAGTACAAAATATTACCACCAAACATGTCTAAACCGATCCCCTAAACAGAATAGAAATGACCCCGTGGGAATCTCATTGTACAATTGAGTATTAGTTGCAAAGGTGTTTATTCTACTCACTCCCGCTGCACTGAACCACATATCTTTGGTATGGAAGACTCAACTATGTAGGGTCTGGGGGCTCCCAGGGTCAGAACAACCCCCAACCGCCAGTGTGTCAATCGGGCAAGCAGTATTTGGTCATCCTACTCTTCTTACTCAGGGGCACCAGATAGGCCAGCTATTTCAAGCTTTTTTGGTGCTAGGTCAATGTGCAATATCAAATCATACCGCTTTATAAATGTCAAGAATGGGGGAAAAATGTTTTCAAACCATGACAGTTTGTAACGGACTGTGGCTGAGAATCTTTCCATGGTGTAGAGGTTCCACACCTTGTTCCACCAAGAAGCTATGGTAGGTGTTTCCCGATCCTTCCATTATTGTCCTATAGTTAGCCTGGTTGTGAGTAGGAGTTTGGGAAACAGCAGCTGAGTCAAGGGGGAAGAGGCCCTCAGTTCCTTCCGCCCCCAATAGAACAACTAGGTTACACATGTCTTACCCAAAACCCATGATATTCTGGATCTGGACTAGCACTGCCTCACACAAATGTTAGATATCAGGACATTCCCACCAGAAGTGTAATTATGTCCCTCGAATTTCACAACTCCTCAAGCAAATGTCCGCTTCCTTACATTGGTACTGATGGACCAACAGGCATGCAGACACATCTTCTCTGGCTTCCTCCCCATCGCTCATAGTATTAATTTGGATGAGAGGGGTGTAAGAAAAAGTTTTAAGAGTACAGAAAAGAGCTAGTTTCTCCATTTGTGGGTATTGTATTGACAGATGGTGAGAATGAACTAAAATATATATCAAGCTCACGGGTATTTGTATTTTGTGTCCTATAAACAGATGTAGAACCCAAAGGCACCTTTGAACTAATGACAGACTAAGTGAAAAAGAGGAACTGAAGCCAAGTTTTTACAGTGGTAAGTTCAAGTTTTGAAGACCTTCCTAAAATGTAAAAGATTACCATTTTTCCTAATAGCATTTGGCATATGACTGATTCCACTGTACCTTCGCAACTCTTGAGTCCAGTGTGGCATCTTTTAATCTTAGGCACTTGTAGTTGGCATTGGTCAGATGTATTAGGACTATGTGCAGGCCGAAAACTATGAAACCGTCTTGAAACTGGGTTGACCGGTTGCTGTACATAATTTCGCCGTTTAATAGGGAGCCGATGTAATGATGCTACGGCGCCTCTTCTAAAGCCTAGCTGGAGTCATTTGGAATGTCCAGCCTGATAAATTTCCTGCCAGTGCCCACGTGGTCACAACCTGGTGCATTTCTGATCTCTTCTACATACACTAATCAACGGGGTCTTTTCAGTAATTAATTTGTAAACAAATAAGTGCTGGTGCCTTTGTAATGAGGCCACAGCAGTTTGCACCACACATTGCCAGTGCCAGTGCTGTCAATAACAGAACTTACACAACTACTAACCATCACACTGCTACAAGTGTGGGAATGCAGACTGTTCTAGGCCCCCAAGCTTTAAAAAGGGTTTGGGTGGTTGGTATTAGTTGTTTTGGACATGTAATGAATAATTAAATAACTGTTTTCCTGCTCATCTTTAAATGAACAGCTATTCCAAGTGCCTGCAATTAAGTGCAGGTGCCGAGCACCGGAAAGCACTGTCTCAAATTAAGATCTGGGGTCTTTTAAGAGTGGCAGCAGTTTTCGTCAAACTAAATGTATTACTGTCTTCTCTAACATGTGTGAGAGAATGATTACAACAGGTCCACAAACCACCACTGGAAGAAGTGCTTTAAATGGGTAGGTACTGTCCAGGACTGAGTCCATGCACTTCTTTCATTTGAAAAGCAGGGTACCTGCACTTCTCAGCATTGCTGAGGTATATTTAATGGGAGAGTACCTGCACTTCTCAGCATTGCTGCGGTATATTTAATGGGCGATTACCAGCACTTCTCTAGAACAAACAGGTACTTTAAATAGTGAGTACCTGCACTTCAATATCTCCATTCAAAGCACTGACCAGAGGTCTCAGCATTCACAACAGTATGGCTTGAGTATGAGTTGTGCAGAAGGAATTCTTGTGTGGAGTTCAGCTCAGACAAATAAGGGTCTGGTGTTACCACACTCAGTTTTACTGGGTGCGGTAACAATGGAGCCTATTTTACTCTTTTGTAGATTCACCTCCACCGTTGACTTCCTACTCCCCCCTGAGAGGTGGTATTAAAAGCAAAACGACAATCATGAACATTATCTGCGCCATCTTGTCTGATGGAAGTTCCTACGTGCACATAAACTGCAGTCATTCTGACCAACCGCAGCCATTTTGTATTCCGTTGGTCACCTTTGTTTCACCCTGCCCTTACTAGCATCCCTCTGACCAACCTGGTATGTGAGTTGGGGGCTATACACTATTGCCAAGATAAACATCAACACCACCTGCTGCCACAAACTCGTTTTTCCTCTCATCTCTGTTTACAGGCAAACCCATGGACACTCCTACACAAACAGGTTCCAAATACCAAACAGACTCTTGCAAACATGGTTTGTTGCACTGCACACAGCAAGACTTGTTTTTTCCAACAATGGGACCTGTTTTTATCAACAGAACGGACTCTTAGATCTGGCTGGTCTCACATGTTTTAGACCCTGAAGCAAGGTCCAGCTGCAAGATTAAATTGTTAGTTTTGACCTGGGTGGGAGGAGAATTAATGTTGGGCTTGTGTAACCATGTTGATGAAACAATGTTGGGCTTGTGTGACAACAAGCTTGTAACCATGATAAATGAAACAAATACATTGTGTCAAACCTGTATAAAAGGAAGAGCCAAAGCAGTTGCCAGCAGAACACCTCCCTGAGACATCCCGGTGTCTGCAGTTGACATGGTCTCCACTTAAGAGTAATAAACCTTTTTCTTGTCTTCCAGTTTCCAGCGCTTGCCTCATTATTTTGGTAACGAGCCCAAGGTGAATTAGAGGTGGGACCCCGCCACAGGGCAGCATTGGGGGTCTTAGAAGACTCGCTACTTTTCACAGTGCAACTGTGTGATGAGTGACAATATGTGTGGTATAGGGCGGTCAGGGTATTTCCGTGACCAAGCCTATGAGTGCATTCGATTAAAGTGCAATGAAGGAGTTGTCTTCCCTTTAAACGTAATCAAGACACATCTATATGTAATCTGAAAATTTTTGGTATTATTTTGTATTTGTATTTATGTTTAGTGTTTGTCATTTCAGAAACACATGAGAGTGTCTCCTCAGAAAGTGACAAGCAAGGTCATTGTATATAGAAATACTTTCTTGTCAAACGCGCATATCCCCTTGAATTTTTGGATATTTACCAAAAAGGGATTAGTGTTAAATGGGACAGTTAGTCTTGAGGAAGGCCAAACGACCCTTTATGGGTGGCAGTAGTGTCTGAAACATGTCGACATAGAAACAGTACAGGAGAGAAGAGGAGTCCTTATCATCCCCTAGACCATCTCTGTTTTTTAATTTTTAATTCTATCTGGGGAACTCATGAATACAAATTTGGAGGGGTATCTCTGAGTTAGTTTTACATTTACACAATCACTGTCCATTTGTATATAGTTTACTGTGTGGATCCCAGCACATTTATGTTTGTATTGTCTTCCCCTTCCCTTTGCACCATCCCAGGCGTTGATCTGCGCAAGGAGGTAGTAGCAGCCCTATGATGAAGCATGCCACTATTTAGTAGCGGAGGGCATTTTTTTTAAAACCGTACATTTTCCAAGTGAAGGGTGGAATCCTAAACATGTACCTCTTCCTCCTTTTCCTCTTTTGTGGTTGTATTGCGTGCATGATAGGGAGGATGGAAAAGGAGCAGAATCTCCCTTACCTTATTACATGTGTAATGGCCTATTCTACAGGTCAGATAATGCAGCTGGGAAGTTATGAACCGACAGACAGTAATGTGATGGTAAGTGAGGTGACTGTCTACAAAAATATCGTCTGATATAACTATAATGTCTCAATATTGTTTACTACCCCATTAGGTGTACATTTTTTATCATTAACTCCAATAAGGCAATATATTTACAAAGGTTTTTGGGACTCAATATGGTAGATGACATTCTACGTATTCTGGTACAATAAAGCTGTGATTCGAAGTGTCATACGACTGTGCGCTGTGATGTCATTGTGATGCGTCTGTGCACTGTGAGGTGATTGGTGAAAATGTGGTCTGTGATTTATATGCAATGTGATGTGTGTGACTATTACGTGACTATGCTCTTTGTTGTGCCTGTGGATTCACATTCGCTTTTGACACCATCTCACAGACAGTGCTCATAAACACACTGAGCAAAATTGGAATAGGCGGAGCAGCTCTCAAATGGATCCAGGCATTCCTTTCAAACAGAAGTTTTAAAGTTTTTTTCCCAAAAAGCTTGCTCCAAAACGTACTCTTTCGCACATGGTGTACCACAAGGCTCCATCTTGAGTCCACTATTATTCATCTCTATGTAAAACCTTTAGCAGAGCTGGCTAGAAAATCCGGTCTGTCAATCTATTCCTACGCAGATGATTCCCAAATCATGTTCTCATTATCTGCACAGAACCCCAATGACACTACTACACTCAAGACAGGAATAACCAACTTCCTTAAATTGAACGGAGAAAAAACAGAGGTACTAATATTGGGTAAGCAGAAAAACCTTTGGAGCATACAACAATGGCCAGACAAACTGGGGACCCTCCCTACCCCCTCATCACAAGTGCGAAACCTAGGCGTACTCCTTGATGACACTTTGAGTATGCATGCTAAATCAGTAAAAGTCGCAGCCACTTGTTTTTCCATCATCAAATGGCTGAGAAAAATCTGTTGGATGCTACCAGAAGCAACAAAAAAAACTGTAGTCAATGCCCTAATCACCTCCCGGCTCGACTACAGAAACGTCCTTTATGTTGGCTCAAACAAACAGATCATCCACAGACTACAGATGGCCCAAAATGTGGCAGTCAGACTTTTATGCAAAGTGCCAAAAAGAGAATCGATCTCCGCTTTCTGACGTAAACTTCACTGGCTAAACATTGGAAATCTAGTGAAATTTAAAACACTCACATGCACAAAATTAAATCTGGAACAGCCCCCAGCTACCTCCGCACTTTGGCCACACCCTATACTCCATCCAGAAATCTAAGATCAGCCTCCCACGGCCGTTTTGTGGTCCCAAAATACAAACTAAAATGAATTGGAGGGAATCCTTCACATATCTTGGGCCATCGTACTGTAATTATCTCCCAGTTTCGCTTAGAAATGAAACAAGCTATTCCAATTTCCGTAAGCTGCTAAAAACCTGGCTGTTTGATAAATAAGTTGTCTAGGCTCCAGCTTGTTATGGCTTCTCTATATGCGCCGGGAAACCCTTTCTGGGTAGCTGCTGCGCAATATAAATTCTAATAATAATAATTCACATGTAACTGTGCACTGTGATGTGACAAAGTGACTGTGGGCTGGAAAGTGACTATGATTTGTCTCCACTGCGATGGGACAGCACTCTGATGTTACTGTGCCCTCTACTATGTAACTACATTGATGCACTACAATGTGACCACCCTGAGAAGTGAACACTGTGGTGCGGCTGACCTGTGAAGTGACTGTATTGTGATGTGATTTTGCCGGAAAAGTGAGTACATTGTAACGCGCCATGGTATGACTGGTCACAAAGATGTCAATGCATATTGATACAATGCAATGTGATGTAACTATAGCGCCCTGTAGTACTGCATGACTGCACACTGTAAGCGGCCTGGATCACTCACCTGGTACCCAGTAAGAGCTGGGCACTGCTGCCACGCCCTCTGTAACGCAGCCGCAGTGCATCTCACCACCAGCCAAGGTATAGAGAACCAGGAACACTGAAACACAAACATCCAGGATCAGATTGGAGTACAACAACAGGTCAGTGAGGGTCGCAGTTGTTGAACATATTCAAAGCACACACACATTGCATTGTGAATCACCTCCAGGCAGTTTTGTTATTCTAGGAAAGTGGTAGCAGGGGAACGCTGACAAAGTAAACCCTTCAGGGATCCCAAAAAGTAGAACTTACACCAGTACAAGATACCCAATGTGCTGCATGCATGTTCTTTCACTCTTCTTGAGTGTGAAAACCGACTACATACTTAATTATTACCTATTCAACTTTTGCCCTTTCAGTTACATTTGTAAAAGGGGCAATAGCCTTTGTGCAGGCTGCAGAAGAGCACACTTGGTATAGATTAATTATGTTACAATTGACTAGACCAAAACCAGAAACAAGTAATTAAGGAGATTTTGTTTCGGAGTCAAAGCTTTGACAGAGACATCTTGCCCCTTGTGCCATCCCATGTTCTAATTGGCCTCTGCAGTGCTAGAAAATGCAAATATTTATTCCAGAAAAAGAAGAAGGAGCAGAAAAAGCACACAGTGCCATTATAGGCCCCTACAATGAAGGGCATTTATTTGTGTGAGGATTTGCTCGTAGTGAAACAGCAGGATGTTGCCACTCACAGTGAAGTAGGCCAGTGGCTGAAGTGGGTTGACCCACTTCAGCCACTGGTGTATGGTGTAGTAGGTGGTGGAAGAAAATGTGAATGGTGTAACACCGGACACATGGATGCAGATGGCTAGATGAAAGCCATAATCATTAAGTATATTATATATATTGGCAATACATTCAAAAGGTCTTGGTTTGTGCCCACCATAAATTTCAGTCCGCTGCACCCATAAACGATTACACCATAGTTTGGAAATATTTTTTGCAGAATAAGTTTTCCAGGTTTAACAATCTCTTAATACAGATTAATTGAAATGTGGATGAGGAAAAGTGAAGCATATGAGGTATTGGCACAACATATTGAGTTGTGAATAATGGGAGCCAGAAATATCAGAAACAAATATCATGATACAAAAATAAAAATATTGTTATGCAGAAATATCAGGTAAGTAATATTGTTGTGAAGAATATTGTTGTTGTTTAGATTGTTTTCAATAATATAGTTGTAAAGAATTTCGGTTTTTAATTATTATAATGTTTTTGTTCATATTCAATTTTAAGTGTTACTATTTTTTATAAAACTGTTATTAATTTTAAAAAATATGGTTTGTTATTTTAAGTGATTTAGAATATATAATTTAATTGTTAATTTATAGTGTTGTAGACTGTTGGGTTTGTAGGGGGTAGGGTTGGAAGTTAATGAAGTAAAAAATGTATTAATTAACTGATAATTTGCAAGTAAGTATGTGATTGATAACAATTATGTATATTTGTAATACTGATGTATTTTACTTATATGTTAGGTGTGGGATGCTACGTTTGTAGGGGTATACGATGGGAAGGCAATTACATAATAATCAATTAACATTATGTAAATTGTGTCCTACTCATATATTTTAGTTATGTTTTATGTTTGAACTCTTGGGTTTGCAGGGGTATTGAGTGGGACATTAGTTAAGTAATAATTCATTAAGTATGAATGTATTGATTATTGAATTGGTTATTAATTATGTACATTATATAATATTGGTTTTATTATAGTTATATTTTAGTTGCGGGTTGCTAAGAATGTTTGAGTATGGGTTGGGAAGTTATACAAAACTAAAATTATTAATGTATAAATAAAATCAAATTGATTCATAATCATGTAAATTGTGCAATAATCATATATTTTAGTTAAATGTGAGGTTTGAGCTGCTGAGTTTGTAGGGTTGGAAGTTAATTGAGTAATAATCAATAAAAAATGTATTATTAATTCATTATGTAACTGATTTAAAATTATGTAAATTGTGTTACATATAGGGGTATAGCGTGGGGAGTTAATAAAATGATAATTAAATAACCATTATTTTTTATTTAAAATTAAGTATTCCATTGTTTTTTAATTTTTTAAGCTGGTAAGTTCTTGTTTATTGTATATATATATATATATATATATATATATATATATATATATATATATATATATATATATATATATATATATATATATATATATATATATATATATATGCGCCCTGAGCTAGAAAGGTTGATTACAAAATATTGTACTGGTACTATACCTGAACTTCAGAACACCAAACATAATTTGTAATAATGATTTTCTGAGCTAAATTGTAATAATGAGCTGTTTTTCACCCTTCACTGTAAATATGATATAAATGTTCACACAAAAAACACAAGTATTATAATTAACCATAGCACTCTAAGTCAGTGACGTTAACTGATTGTTATATGAATCCAAGACTGTGGAAACTTCAAAGGAGAGATGTTTTCTGTTTTCATTAACTTGTGTGCAATACACCTTTAAAAAGCGGTATGAGGTGAACGCGGGTCATGTGACCGAGAACAACTTGTTGTTCGAAACGCGTTATCCCTCGACTTTGTGACTGTCAAATTAAAGACCTTTGGAACGAACTACGGGCTCGCCTGAATTCTTTGTACCTGGATTCTGTGTTCGCGTATAACGGCGGCGGCGTCCGCCTAGCGAAGCCCTCACTCGCTGGCTGTCCTTTCCGTCCAAAACTACTTTGATGGTTGCCTTGCCCTTCAAGGACGCCCGCCGACAAAGGAAACCCGAACCGACTCAGCTGGTCTCTCTACAAGTAGGAGAGACGTAGAAACCAGGATCTGCAAACCGGTAAGCTGTCGGTAGCTACGGGGAGAGGAGTCTCCCACAGCAACTTTCCCCCGGAAGCCGACGGTCCCGCAGCAACAGGTCCGAACTGAAACAGACCATCGGACCTCCGGTCCAAGAAAGCAAAACAACGATCGGTTCCCGTCTTTGATCAGAGTGCGCGTTGGCTACACAAAACAGCTGAACAACGCGAGTTCGTCCCATCAAGACAAGGAGTTTCTCCCATCTTGCAAAATAAAGGCAGAAACAACATGTCGAGTGAGTTGATTAAAGAACGAGAAAAATCAGCCCAAACTATCTTTCAGTTCACTAAGTCTGCCATGCCACCAGGAGCAACTGTGACAACTTTACCGAATATGCCCCAGAGCTGGAGAAGCAAAGTAAATTCCCTAGAAAGACTAAAAAGAAAAGAAATCAGTCGGTGGTGGGAGGCAACTTCACTGCAGAACTACTTGGAAGTTAACCGCATCCCAAGAGGTTTACGCTTTTTTATCATCCCCACATTAGCGATGCCTAAACCCCATGTACTATAGAAATGGACAGACAATACTAACACCTGCTCTAGGAACATGATAGAAATCCTGATTGAAAATGCATGGGAAGAACATGGCGAAATAATTAAACAAATTGAGGACATCATGTCAGACCTTGACAAAGAAACAGACAAAAATGAAATTGAACCCCTGATAAAGAACATGGATGAAAGACTCAAAAAGTATGAAAAGGACATCATGCAAAGAAAATAACGTAAATTTATACGCGATGAGAGGGATTATGCTGCAGGACATATCCTGACATTCGCAAAAAAATACGACAAACCACGCATAGACATCTCATAGGAACAAGCACTAACCACCTTTGAGAGACAAAAGAGTGGATCACAAACAGAACTAACGGATTTGAGTTCGGATACAGATTCCATTGCGAGTGGTTCATCAATGACAAGCTCCCAACAGGTTTTTTCAAAGGAACTGTTAATTCTCCAGAAAACGAGGGAATATCCAAACAGGGGACAACAGAAAACAAAAAATCAAGGAAACGAAGACTCAATCGGAAAAGGAGCATCAGGAGAAAAACCAGCAGAAAAGGCCGGCACGGGAACGAGGGGCCAACCGAGCAAGAAGCAACCATGATGGACAACGCCACGAAACTTACGGTAATTAACCTTACCAATAAAGTTCTTTCTGAGAATGAGATCAATGTATTGCAATTGGGATTGACATTTTGCCCAGAATCTAACTTTGACTATGCTGATTTAAGAGCAGACTTGTACAAATCTGAAAGAAAATTGAAATTGTGCAAGTTACATGCGGGCAAAAATACAATGAAACCTAGAAGAGAGGAGATAGTATCGAATGTGAGGGGATTAGCAATAGGAGATATTTCCGCTCTTGCAACCCTAACATCATTAGGAACTGAGTCAAGCCAGGAGGAAGGTCCTAATATACTGGACCCTTTTGACACCACATACGAAACACGATCAGCCCATCTCACAGACACAGACACATGGGCTCCGGCCAGAACCACTTTCAGGAGAAAATCTAAATTTGTGCCAATTTTGCCCAGAGATAACATTGATGTTTTTAGTGACCTAGTCAAAGGAGACTTGGACAAGTTACTAAGAGATCGAAAAGTCTGTAACAATGTGAGCAAAGATCAATGGAATACGATTAAAAGCCTCCAGCAGAACACTGATATTATCATTAAACCCTCAGATAAGGGCGGTAATATTGTTATAATGCCAAGAGATCAGTATGTAGAAGAGGCAAAGAGACAGTTGTTAGATGAAACATGCAACTGCAAGGTTGATAAACGCTATGGGGTTAATCTACGGGAGACTTATTTTAAACAACTGGAGCATTGGCAAAATAAGGGTTTGTTGACATGGGACGAAGAGAGATATCTCCACAAAGAAAATCCCACAACACCTACTTTTTACCTATTACCAAAGGTACATAAGAACATGACTAAACCACCTGGGAGGCCTATAGTCTCATCTATAAATAGCCTTTTTGAACATACAAGCATTTTGATAGACCACTTTTTTTTTTCCTATGTGAAAGAACTATCCTCATATGTGAAAGACACTACTGATTTCATTCATAAAATCTCCAGAATTGAATTGGATGAGCACTGCTGGCTTGTATGCCTAGATGTCGAGTCGCTTTATACAAGCATTAGACACAAGGATGGCATCAAGGCATGCCAGTTTTTTCTGAAACAACGGAAACTGGAGTATTTGGAGCATACCTGCATGTTACTTGAAATGATCCGACTATGCTTGAATGAAAATGTTTTTCTGTTTGATAAAACGTACTATAGACAACAACAAGGGACTTCCATGGGCACCTGCTTCTCCCCCAGCTATGCCAACCTTCTGGTTGGCTGGTGGGAGAGGCAGGTGCTCTGGAATGACCTTACAGAAAGATGGGCATTGAATGTGGTCAAGTGGATGAGGTAAATAGACAACATCTTTTTTATTTGGCGAGGATCTGAGAACAACTTAAACTATTTGATTGATTGTCTTAACATCAACAATGTGAATTTAAAGTTTACAAGACACTGCAGTAAAGACTCAGTAGATTTTCTGGATGTCAAAGTCACTAAAGCAGACAATAAATTAACTACCTCGCTTTTCCGCAAAGAAACGGCAGGGAACTCGTTACTCCATTCCTCCAGTGCTCATCCTCCAAGTTTTAAATGGGGAATTCCTTTCAGTGAATTCTTAAGAGCAAAACGTAACAGTTCCTTTTTTTTTTTTTAAGTTTTATTGTTTTATTGCAAGGGAATACAGCAAAGCATAATAATAAGCAATGTAACACAGTATCTTCAAAAAAATAGAACAAAATATATAATAATTGTTTAACAGAGTACAAAATGGAAGAACAAATAAAAAATGCAGAAAATTAAATCCACTCGGCAATTGGTGCCCAAATTTTTTCCCCCATGATTCTTTTTTTAACCCCCTTAAGCTTATAGATAGCAGATTCCATATTATACATAAATAGTAATTTTCCCGCCACATGAAAAACGTGGGGGGATCCTGGCTGATCCATTCTTTAGTAATACGGATCTGATTGCGGCCATGCAGAGAAAAAGGAAATAAGAAATTGGTCTGGGCTTAGTAACAGTGTGATCTATACCAAGTAATACTAATTCATTAGTTAACTTTATGTTACATTTCAAAATAATAGATAAAAAAGTTTCGATTTGTTGATATAGCAATGATAATTTAGAACAAAGAAAAAACATATGTAATTCGTCGGCTGCATACAATCCACATCGACTGCAGTTCGTGCCTACCGTCGTGCTCCATTTAACTACTTTACTTGGAGTATGATAAAGATTATGGATACACATGAAATGTTGGGATTTCATCATCCCAGTTATGAGATACTCTGCAGCCATTTTAATCGACAATAAGATATCAACATCCAATATACCTAGACTGTTAGCCCATTTAATCTGACATTGGCCTAAATCATCCCTGTATTCCTGCATTAGGCTTAAATATATAGCGCCTATCCGAGGTTTTTTTTGTAAAAGCTCTAGTAAGGGAGTTTTAACTGGAGGAATTGAAGGATGATTCTGTAGGAAGCTACGAAGTTGTAAGTATTTAAAAAAATCATTTCTTCCCACAGAAAAATTAGTCATTAAATCCTGAAATGAAATCATTTGACCGTTATAAAATAAATCACCCAGATGCTTTATTCCTTTCTGCTGCCACCTATACATAATTAAATCATAAAAAATTTCTGGAAATAACTCCATTGATGTAAGAGGAGTGTAGAAATTTAATTTCACTAGTTTAATGTGTTTTCGAATTTTTTGCCAGACTCCAAAAGCTGATTTCAGCGTCTTATATTTGGTTTTTTTGTGATAGCTGGGTTCTACTATTCTCAAAAAGCTGCCCTTAACTTTCTCACCCAAAATCATTTGGTAAGTTGATGGGGTCTGGCAATCTACAAGTTCAACTCTATCACCCAAAATTAAGGGGCCAATATATTGTAAAACAGCAGAAAAGTAATAAAAAAGAAAATAAGGGACATTCCATCCGCCACATTCCTTGCTAAGAATCATTTTCTTAGCAGCTTTTCTGTGACGTTTATAGCCCCAAAGAAATCGAAATGCGGTTCTCTCTAGATTTTTAAAGGAATGTAATTGGAAATCCAGAGGAATTGTGCGAAATAGGTATAAGACCTTCGGTAAAACCAACATTTTTAAAATGTTAAGTCGACCAAAGAGAGATAACCGTAAGTGATCAAGACGCTGTAATGAGGTGTTGATTTGAATCTTTTCTATAGGTAGCGAAATTTTGATTCCTAAATATGTAACTTCTGAAGTGGTGGAAATATTTGCAGGTGGGTTTTCTCCTGAGCACAAAACTTGAGTGTTTTCCAAATTGAGTTTATAACCCGAAAAAAACCCGAACTGTTTAGCAATCTGGTCAATGATAGGTAAGGCTGTTTGAACGTCTGTAGTTGTAATCACAATATCATCGGCGTAAGCAAGGACTCGATAATTATTATTAGCCAGATGTATTGGTTTAATATTAGCTTCCAAAAAAAACCGATTAATTAAAGGGTCAATATAAAAAGCAAAGAGTAGGGGAGAACAGGGACATCCCTGACGGGTACCCCTGGAAATTAATAAAGGTGATGATAATTGCCCATTGATACGAATATACGCTCTAGGGGTGATATACAAAGTTTTCAAAGCTTTAATGATCCCCTGTCCTAATCCCTTCCTGAGCAGAATTTCCCAGAGATAATCCCAAGCAACCCGGTCGAAAGCTTTCTCAGCGTCTAAAAATACGAGTCCAATATTAGACCGAGTTGCTTGGGACCAATCCAGAAAGGAAATCACACGTCGAATGTGATCGGCGGTATCTCTAGCTGGGATAAAACCATGTTGGTACTTAGAAACTAAAGGGGGAATAATATTGGAGAGTCTTACCGCTAAGATTTTAGAAAAATCTTTACTGTCAGAATTTATAAGTGAAATAGGGCGAAAAGATGAGGGTAATAACGGAGGTTTGCCTTTTTTAAGAAACACCGTAATGATAGAGTCATGCCATGATTGAGGGGAGTTACCTTGCTGTGCATTCAAACATAAATCCAGTAGTTCTGATTTTAACGCATTCCTAAAGAATTTATAAAATTCTAAAGGAATAGCATCAGGTCCTGCGGCTTTTCCTGAAGCTAGCGACATTAGGGAGAGTTCGATCTCCTCCCAGGTAAATGGTAGGTCTAGTTTCTCCTTCTCTTCATTAGATAGGGTAGTATTCAGTACTGGATCAACAAAAATCAGAACGCAGAACAAACTCGAACGATCATATTCCTTGGCACCAGTTCTACTGAAACAACATTGCCTTGAATATCCTCCATTTTACTAGTACTCTTCCCAAAACATAGAGTTGTCCCTTCTTTGTTTTCAAGACCAGTATAAAAGACTGAACTCTATAGCCCCGCCCATAGCCAGGGGAAGAGTCAGCACAAGGGACACCTAGCTGTACCTCATGGGTAAGAATGGTAGCACACCGCTCTCCAGCCAAACGGGTAAGACAAATCAATGTACTAATCAATGGGCCTACCTTTACTTTGACAGTAAATTACCACATGCGACTCTGGTTCCCCTGTTGAAGTACTCACCTTGCGCAAAACAGGTATTTAAAACTTTTTAAGAGGGTTGTATAAGTCACTGCTCACGTCTCCCTTAGACAATCCAATATGACTCATCTAATAACTACCACCACTGACCATGCACTAGTTCCCATTATAGCAGATAATTGCGGGGCACCTAGACTCTAGAATCACCTGTGATAACATACCTAGGATCAACACGGTTTCCACGTCGAGCTAATGTGCATGTGATACACTCGTATGTTTTGTGTAACAATTTTCTGCCTTGGCTATCCCGACCTAGGTTTCGCCAAGATTGCACTTCCTAAGACCTCAATTGTTCTCCTTTTTCCTTCAACTCACTGTGTAACTGCCACAATTTTGGCGCACTTTTGGAGTAAAAGTAATAGCGCTCCTCACAGAATCTAGCCTGACTGTCTACTCACCTGTACTGAGTACCGACATTAACAATAGTATGTGTCGGTTTTTGTCTCCACAGCATGGGAAATCCCCATTCTTCTAAATACTGAATCCCACACAAGTTGTGTGGAGCTCATGTCATTATTTTGTTTGTCTGAATCAACGTTTTTTTGTCCTGACGAAAGCTCCATAGACCCGACCGGGCCGAGCGAGCTGAAACATGTCGACACGTACCTAAAAAGATATGGTGATCCAGTAACCCGACCACCTTGTATCGCAACTCCTTTTTAACCATAGTGCCTAAACTATCCAGAATAAACAACCCTTTTTTTGATTAGACACTATTTTTAGTCTATTACTTCACGTACATAATTTTGATCTCTGGACACTTCTACTATCACCAGAGGTAGCCTCAGGTGAGGCAGGCACCCAGCACGTCAATCGATCACCCTATGAATACGCCATGACTCCTGATGGGGCGGAAAAAAGATACACCGCAAACGACAATACCAGGATGTCTATGAGGGTTTTCGAATACAAACCAATGGTTTTGTAGAAACTAGTGTCCATTCTATTTTTGATTCATGAACATTTTTCTTAAATAAGTCAGGTATTGTGGGCTCTTTAGAAACTCCATTTGTTTGTAAATTGCGGTTTTCTGGGTCTGCTGTTGTAGTGGTATTTGCAGCAATTGCAGCATTTGTAGAGTTAACTAGATTAGTGGTATTTTTTTTGTTGTTACTCTGCCTTTGGGAGCCATATTAAATGGATAGAAATATATCTCAGGTAGTGTATCAAAGAATAAAGAGAGTTTATTCAGTCACTTAAATCACTTCTATGCATTCGATACTTGCTGGTTTGCTGGCTGCTAAGAAAAAGTTCAAGCACCACAATGTAGCAGATTAAAAAAAAAATGTTTTCCACTCACCGGAGGTGTCTTCTGTTAAACCAAACATAGCGTTGCAACAAAAGAAAAAGAAAGAAAGGGAAACTGCTACAATTGCTAACTGCAAGGGGCTTTGAAATTCAGCCGCTTGCCGCTTGCTGAGCACCACCAATAACGCCTTTACTCGCGTCCTTGAGCTTCACGCAGTGTCTGAAACACCAGCAGTGCCCTCCCAAGTAGAAAAAAAAAAATTAAATCGCAACAGTGTAGCCAGGAACAGCAAATTCCCAGGAAATGCTCTTCTGAACAAAACACGTCGTCAGCACAAACGCTCAAGCCGCGTCTTCCATACGCCTCGTAACAGCTGATTGAAAGTTCGAAAATGCGATGGGTCGCGGTTGAAACGCCGCGGACGCCGCGGACGCGGAAGCTCAGAAGCACCTGGGTCCCGCCGACCAGTGGGTAGGAGTCAGCAGGGCCCCGCAGCTCAGAACATTAACTCCAATGTAGCGTAATGAGCGGAGAACAAATTGATCTTTTCTCCTCGGCGCCTCTGTAATCCCCGTATAACCTCCAGCCTCAGCTCACAGACGAAGAGCGGCAAGCACCACACTCACGCCAGGCTAGGTCGGATCACCGGACAGAACACGAGCAGCTCCTCACACGGCTAAAGTAGCGGCCGCCATCTTGCTTCCCAAAACGTAACAGTTCCACTGAATCCCAGTTTCAGAGAACCAAGGAGGAGATGAAAGAGAGGTTCAAAGCCAGGGGGTACTCTAACAAATCACTCAGGGAGGCAGAATCCAGAGTTGAAAAAGTATCAAGAGAAGAAGCTCTGACCCCCAAGGATAGAATTCTGACGACCAATCTTGGAACCCCGAAAGTGAGATTTATAACTATATATTGTAGCCAGTCAAATCAAATACGGCAAATATTAAAGAACAGATGGGATATACTGAGACAAGATCGCATCCTGAGAAATGCTGTTGGTACCACTCCGAGCAAGTATTGGAAAGGCACGCACCATAATTTTAATATGCCAACTTTGAAAGAGTGAAAAGTTGTTGCGTGCAAGCCAGGGCTCCGCTGTCTGAACAGTGCAGCGTTGAGATAAATACCAAGAATAGCAAGTTCCCAATGGGAATTGTCCCCCAGCGCACCGCGTTAGGTGATACCAGCAGGTATAATAAAGTTCAAGCAGACAAAAGTTTGTTTTTCAATTGTTCACTAGTTGTAATTTTCAATAAATGCAAGGTAACTCCAGTACCATTTTGCTTTAAATGTAGAATTTCTTAAACCTCAGAAAACTACATCCACATTTTTTCCATCATCAATCCCATCAGTCCATAGGGATTTCGGGCTTGTGCAGCCCTTCGTCAGGGGAGGGGTCTGTGAATCAAAAAATATAAAAACGAACTAAATTTCGAGAAGACTTCTCCAAATGCTAACACAATTTTAAAGGGTTATAATATCCCTGTGTAACGTTGCAATTTGTTAGCACATGCACTGTGCATCACAGATGACTATAAAGAATCATGTTCATGTGAAATAAATAATAACATCCAAAAGAAGAAACCGTGGCCCAGGTGAAAATAACGTGATTTAAAAGTAAATGAAACATGCCGAATTTGGCAAGGTCTAGACCCGTAACCAACCAAAGTTGCAAGGAAACGAGTGCAACGAAGTTTGGAATCTAAGCGTGCTCGTGACATTGTCGCTATAAAAACATCAAACTGTGATATGCATGAGGTCCTGCATGAGGTCCACCTTATAATACTCGTTTTTACGACCTCATGCATATCACAGTTTGATGAAGAACAACACTGGGTCTCTCTCCGCGGCTCAGACACAAGCCGCTATTTATCATCCAACAAAGAAAGCGCCTGCTGTAGAAAGGCCCACGCCAGGTAGGTTCGTAGCCACCATTCTTTATTGAAAGGCAGAGCGAGGAAAGTTCATTGCAGTACAAGTATCATGTCCTCAAACATCGACTTATTTCGCATATAGCTTCTTCAAAGGCAGCGGATATGAGATGTAGCGCATTGCAGTTTTCAATAAAGAATGGTGGCTACAAACCTACCTGGCGTGGGCCTTTCTACAGCAGGCGCTTTCTTTGTTGGAGTCTGTTCTTAAACCACGCCACTGAAGAAAGGATAATTCCTGAAACGCGTCTGGCGGACACTGATTTATGCTGTGTCTTGATGTTTCATGCTAGCAGGCTGTCAACATATTGAAAGGAGCTGAAGTTTACCTCTGTGTGGTGTCTCCTCTTGTGGGTTCCTGTTCGTTGGATGGAAAGCGGCCCCAGCCCGGTCGCGAGGAGAAACCCATCGCTGTGAAAGGCAGGTCAGCAGTGGCCCCACGCAGGGGCTGCAGCATTTGGGAACAAAGGTGAACTGGTGCCCTGACATGGAGGGAGCCAGTTCGTAAGCTCTGTTTTGCAGTCAGAAAGCAGGGCAGGAGCCGTCTCGGACTTTGGCAAAAAGCAATGAGTTTTATTAAAGACTGTGAGCAATGCACCTATTTGGGACTATTAGGAGTGCACTACAACACCCATAAAGCCACGAGGATGGCAACGCCCACATGGGCAGGTGCTTGATTAAAAGAGTGCACTCGCAGCAGCGCTTTCAGTCTGTTCTTAAACCACGCCACTGAAGAAAGGATAATTCCTGAAACGCGTCTGGCGGAAACAGATTTATGCTGTGCCTTGGTGTTTCCTGCTGGGAGGCTGTCAACATATTAAAAGAAGCTGAAGTTTACCTCCGTGTGGTGTCTCCTCTTGTGGGTTCCTGTTCGTTGGATATATATATATATATTTTTTTTTTACGTTCAGTAATTATATTTATTTAAAGATTTTTATAATTATTAGGGTTATTCAAATATGTAATGTCTTTGAAGTGCATAGTAAATTTATCCCATCCAAAGTCCAACGCGCTTCCAACGATTGCACAGACTGGAGTGGGAATCATCTGAAGTCCAATACTTTCCCTACTGTTGCACTGACTGGAGTGCGAATTGTAAATTTCACCCCTCCAAAGTCCACTACTTTACCTATTGTTGGACAGACTGGAGTGGGAATTGTAGATCTTACCCCTTTGAAGACTAACGCTTTCCCTACTGTTGCACAGCCTGGAGGGGGAGTAGTACATTTAACCCCACAGAAGTCCCACACTTTCTCTACAGTTGCATAAGCTGGAGAGGGAATAGAATCTCTATTATTAGCAGACTTCAATGCATTTCCTAATATTGATTAAATATATTTTTCATTAATATTTGTTTATAATTTTAATTGTATTGTATTTTTATATATTTTTTTGTTTTCAAATTGTATAATAATTTTTAATTTTTTTAAAATTATATTTGTTTGGTAACTGTCAAACAATAACATTTATTGTTTGATTGATACAAATCTTTACAATATAGGTAAAAGTTCTCTGAACAGGAATAGTGCATTAACATGGAGTTACACAAACACATAAAAAAGTTGAAATTCGTTAAAATTAAAAGTTTTCCTCCATTTTTTTGGGTGAGGTTGGCAGCAGACACAGTAGTGCTCAGCAGTTGCTAAAGTGGCGGTAAGTGCAGCATTTCTTAAAAGAAGGTGTTTTAAGACCATAGCGAATAGCAACAGATTTAGTAATAGCTGAAAAATATAGAAGACCATAGTATGAAAAATAGTGTAAAAGGCTTGAGGGTAACAGCCTGCATTAAAGTGCGTTACAGTAGAAGAAGCAACTGTACAGTGCATAATTTTTTAGAAGAGGGACCTAGGTCTATGTCAGCAAGATTTAACCAGTTTCGGCAAGGGAAAGGAAAAACTATGGTAATAACAGGGTTCTAGTGCTGTGCATAATGTTGCACGAGTGCTAGAAAGTGTTCTAATAATGTCCATGGTCTTGCACATGATAAACATTCGAGGCTGAACGCCCTTAAGGGTCGGATTACGATGGTGGGCGGTCGGAGCGTTGTCCACTATCAAGGATAATCAGGAGACTGCCAGACAAGCAGGCAGCAGTCGGACAACCACATTATGATGCGACCGCCTGCTGGAAGTTGCAAAGTGCTCCTTTACATGGTGGCTTGTGCTGCGTCCCAGAAAAAGGGCAACAGTACAAGCTGTGCAAATGAGCACTTCCTGTACATCCATGCACCATGTGCCATGCACCATGTGTTGCATGGCATACGGTGCATGGAGGTGAATGAGGGAACTGGCCCATTACATACAGAGGTCCTGTTTGGGGTCCCTAAAATCCATTTCCGACATGCTTTTCATGGAGGAATTCCTGACAGGAAAAGACAGTCAGAAAGAGATATTTTAAACCCAATGGTGGTGCCTACCTCCGCACCGCCACTTTCAGGATCACAATTTATTTATTTATTTATTTATTTATTTTTTGACATTTCTAAAGCGCAACAAATACCCGTAGGCGTCTCGGCGCTAAAACTGCCCTTATTTTCATTGGGGTAACTGGAGAACATGGTGGAAAATTATTGCTCGAAGAGCCAAGTTTTTAGTTGTTTACGAAACTGGAAGAGGGATGAGCTTTGCCTGATATGTTGGGGGAGGGTGTTCCACAGTTTCGGTGCAGCCACCAAAAAGCGGCGATCGCCCCAGGAAACTGTTCTGGCCCGTGGAACAGTTAACTGGCGGAGAGTGGCTGATCGGAGCAGTCTACTTGGTTTATAGTGTTGGAGTTGCTCTTTCAGAAAATGTGGACCTTGCTCATTCAGAGCCTTGTAAACTATGCATAAGGATTTAAAGTGTATTCTGTTCCTAATTGTAAGCCAGTGGTATTCCTTTATGACTTTTGAAGTAGGCTCAAACTTTGTTTTCCTCGCAAGCAAGCGAGCTGCGGCATTTTGAATGGATTGAAGTTTCCTTATGACTCTGGATTGTGCGTTAAGGAATAATCCGTTGCAATAGTCCAGGGTGGACAATACTAATGAGCTAATCAAAGTTTTGATAGCTGTTTCCGGAAGAAACGGACGAATCTTCCTAATCATCTTTAATTTAAAATGAGCTGTAGATGCTGTTTTTTTAGCATGGTCCATAAAAGTTAATCCATCGTCAAAGATGATACCCAGGTTCCTAACCTTGGCTGTGGGTTTTGGAGGGATGCCAAAAGTTTCAGGCCACCAGTTTAATGGCCAACTCGGAGAAAGGGGTCCAAAAATGACCACCTCAGTTTTATCCGAGTTCAGCCTTAAACAGTTGCTAGCCATCCACTCACCTATATCTAGCAGTCCTTTATTAAATTTCTTTGCCATTTGAAGCCCGTCACCTTTAATAGCTAACACCAACTGAGTGTCGTCAGCATAGGAGGTTAGGCTCATCCCATGTGCTTTGATGACATTAGCAAGGTCCGACACATAGATATTAAAAAGTGTCGGACTGAGGGATGAGCCTTGGGGAACTCCACATGGTGACGATTGTGGTGTCGATTGAAAGGGTCCTAAGGTGACCGCTTGAGTTCTATTCACTAGAAAAGATGCAAGCAGGTCTTTGGCGGAGTGACAAAGGCCGATCTTTTCTGACCGCCACCCCATCGGGATCAGATGATCCTGTCATAGGCAGCGGTCTTCCACCCAACCACTTAGGGTCTGATCGCCAGCATTGAAATGTGGTCAGACCGAAGGTCAGTCGGAGATTTGAACACACCGACGGCCTGTGGGTATGCTGTTTGACTGGCAACATAATCAGGGCCTTACTGAGGTTGGATGTAGTTTGTAGATTTTTGGTGAGGTCTTTGAAGAGGCCCTGTACCACTCTAATATATTTAATAAATTTAGCCAGTTCAGTTGGCTTCATTATGGTGAGACCAAGATTCCTAGCCTTGTTACAGGTTCTTATGCTGTGACGTAAGAAAAGTGGCTTTGATAGAGTGCACCTGGCAATGAGCAGCTTCGGGCAGCAGCATTATAGGTGGTTAAAAGACTCTCAGGCATATTCTCAAGGACCTATCGCCGTGTTAGCAGCACTTTTCTGTTGCTAATACAGCGATATTTTTATTGCCATATTCACAAGCTGTTGCTAACAGCCGCTAGCGACAGTTTTTTGGCAAAAAAGTGCATTTAAAAGATTGCTAATGACATGCAAGGGAGGCTTTCCAGTGCAACTTCTGCCGTTAACTCAACATCTCCATATCCACAAGGGGGTTCCTTAAGTCCAGAGGACCAAAAAAATGGCTCTAACTGCAACTCAGGCAGTTTTTTAAGACCAGAAAATATCAGGTCTTAAAATGAAGATAAGCATTGGGGCCTCATTTCAGCAAATATTTTTGCTGGCCCACGCTGCAAGCAATGTTGCTGTGCTGCCCTGGTACAGAATTAGAGGGCAGGACTGCGCACCATCAATAAGATAGTGCGCATTTCTGGGCCTCACTCATGAAAAGTGTTGCAGAGCTGCAACAAGACAACGTTGCAACACTTTTCACTACACTCTTCTTGTGATACCACGGATGCGCTGTAGTCACAGGACAGCGCTCCATGACGCAAGTAATGACAGATATGTCTGGAATCCTGACATATCTGTCTGCGCTAAAGTCACGCATTGCTGCAGTCGTGTCACAACGAAGACGCAACTCCAGCAATGCATGGTGCCAGCCTATCCCTGTGGCACTGCATCACCCTTAAGCCTGCCATCAGGCAGGCGTCGGGTACTGACGCAATGCCGTCCATGAGGGGTGCCCAGGTGTCGGTGCAGTTGGATATCCATCATTTGCGTTTGGGCGCTGCAGTGTCATCGTCTGTAAAAGTAGGCGTAGTGGTGGTGCTGAAGGAGTTGACAAGATGTACTTCTGTGGCCTTGATCCATCTGCGATGTGTGCGATGATGGCGGTGGTGTACGGTAGGCATGGTGAAGACGTGATGTATACAATGATGGTTGGCCCAAGAGAGTCCAGTGGTGTGGCTGTAGTTGATGTTCCAGGTGGCGGAGGAGACATGCTCGACCGAGTGTCCTGCTACGTTGCTTGCTTCTGTGACTAGCTACTTGACTCTGAAGTTGTTGAGCTTCCACAGGAGGGGGTGTTGTTCTGTTCACTGGGGTTTTCCATGTGGAACTTGAGACCACCGAGTAGGATGTCGTTTTGTAGATGGGAGAGCCTGGTGTGCAATGAGGTCTACAATGGTATTGGAGAATGGGGGTCAATGGCCCGTGGGGCCTGCAGATGAGTGTGCCGCAGAGGATGGCTTTGGGGTTGATCTGGATCTGGAAGTTGAGGTGTTCCAGGGTCACCGTTGGATCAGTAGAGTGCATGGTCAGTCTGAGTGTGCTTCTGTAGGTGATGGCAATGCCTCCTCCTTTATGGTCAGGGTGATCCTTGCGGGTGATTTAGTAGCCGTAAGTGATGGCTATGGCGATGTCCGGTCCGGAACAGAGGTTGGTCCTGGCAGGCGTTGTGGCATCCAGGGTTGATGGACGTCCAGGCGACGATCCTTTCCAGACTGGACTATGCCAGCTCTCTCCTTTTGGGAGCGAACCTGGCCGAAACCACCAGACTACAGAGAGTCCAGAATGCGGCTGCCAGAGCTCTGGTCGGCCTGCCTCGCCACTCTTCTGTTTCGGGAACTTTAAGGAAGCTGCATTGGCTCCCGGTGGGAAGAAGGATCCAGTTTAAGGCTCTATGTTTAGCCTTCAAGATCCTTAAAACCGCCTCTCCCCCTCTGCTGAGCCCCCTCCTGTCTGAGTATACACCTAGCAGATCTCTCCGCTCAGAGGGACAACATCTAGTGACCATCCCTCGCACCAGACTTGCTAGAGTTGGGGGCCGTTCTTTCAGCCTCCTTGCTGCCAAGCTATGGAACAGCCTGCCTGTAACCATACGGGGGATGCATGATCTTTTAGCCTTTAGGAAAGCCATCAAAACCCATCTTTTCCAATAATCCGCTTTTTTCTTTGTGCACCTTCATTTTCCACCCTGGTCAGCTCGCAGCGCCGGGACGCCCCTTGGCTGGGGCAGCCGCGCGCTATACAAATTCTCATAACATAACATAACATAACATGGCGAGGAGGGTGCTGGCGTTGTAGCGGTGGAGTGTCCGAGAGGAAGGGTGCTTGGTGCTGAGTGCATTCCAGGGACAGACGGACACAGACAGGCTTGCCTTTGGCACAGGAGATGTCCTTTACAACGCAGGCATTACATCATAATGCTGTTACAATGCAAACCCAACAATGCAGGTGCCTTTACATCGCATTCCATTACAAAGAATTGTGAGGTCAGTAGTAGGATATTTTTTAGTTTTAGGGTGTGTATGGGTTTTGGTTGTTGGAGATGAAATTTGGGGTGTATTATGTGGTAGATTATGAACATTGGGGTGTGTTTTGGGGAAAATTATGAACATTGGGGTGTGTTTTGGGGGCTCAAAAAGGTATCCTGGGTTCACGGTTTGGTGTGGGGTGCAAAGGGTAGTTTTGGGTTGCGCTCACTGAAGTGGGAATAGTGGTATTTATGTCTCTGCTATACAACACCTACTCTACTGTTGCAATGTGCCTAGTATTATTATGCATTGGAATAGAACACGATGTTATGGCATGCGTCGATAATATGTATGTGCCTTTGGCTCATGAGTGGTACGCCCGCTTTGCATTGGCGCATAGCAGCGGCCATTGAGAAGTATTGGGGGAGTGGCTGGACAGCTGTGAGGTGGTAAACGCCGGAAAGATGACAGGATGGATGTGGGCGTGTGGATGTGTGTGTGGGCGGGTCTTGCAAAACTTTTAATGAGGGAAGTCTTACCTCAAAGCCGGGTCCCGTGTCTTCGTAGCTCCTGCTATCCTGCGTCTGCATCCAGGAAAAGGAAGTTGGCAGCTAGGCTACCTCCCCTGAGTCAATCACAACGCTGCGATGCAGCTGTGGGATTGGTAATTGGCAATGGGACAAGTCATGCAGCCAAGGGCCGGAGGGGTGGGCATGTTCTCCATGCAGGCTGTAATGCAGCCTGCATGGCAAACAGGGAAGTGCGCATGACTGCTGTGGGCGGCCTGAGTGGGCTGACCAAACAGTCATAGCGCAATTGAGTAGGATTGCCGATGTGCCCATGCCCTGCTCCGTGTTTGGATTAGTCCTACACACCCACCCACCCCCTGAGGATATATGGCATGATTACCTCAATTAGCTTTCATCATGTGATTATTGTTCCTCTTCCGCACTGATTGAGTCAGTGGGGCAAAGCTCTTCCACTACATGTGTTAAGCCTGACCAACTCGCCTCCCGGCCCTCCTGTGCTACACGTCCCACATTCTCCTTACCCGGACATTGACACCGTGGTGCAATCCACTGCACTCTCTCCAAATCTATGACTCAGCCAGCAGGAGCATCAGCCAGGTATGATTTCACTCGGCTGGGTACAGCAGTCGCTGCCTAGTCCGCTGGTGGACCTCCAGGGACAGTTGAATCAGCAGGCCCCCCTTAGGCATGACGTTGCAGCACACAAGCCACACAAGATCGGCATAGCACAGGGGCCTCACCCTCCACAGCGTAAAGCCAGCCCAACATCATCCAGTCTTTGATGCAGGGAGACGGCACACACCATTGGTAATCCCCTCCGTGAGCCCCTGTGTAGTGGTGGCTCGTAGTATGCGATGCAGACCTCACTACGTTGGTGCGCAGGGGCGCCTCTACCATTAACAGTGCCATGGGTCGCAAGGCGATCTTCTCACACAGGTCATCAATGCGTTTCCGTGCGAGCTGCCAGACTTCACCACCAGGTACGGGCGATCTTTGAGCCTCAGTGTCTACCGCCACGGCTCATCAACTCCACAGCTCCTCCGCATTCGGCTCCTGGCGCAGGTCCAGCGAGGCATCCATGCTCCAGGAAAAGGTTCAGCGAGGCATCCAGGCTCCAGGCGCAGGTCCAGCGAGGCATTCAGGCTCCAGGCGCAGGTTCAGCGAGGCATTCAGGCTCCATTCCTGGATGTTGGGTGGCTTGAGAGGGTTGTTGATGTGTGCTGCACTTGGTCCCAGCTGCTTCATTCGCTTTTCATTTTTTTTGGGGCATATTTTCTATTGGGGGTAGACTGATAGACTATTTTTTCTAATAGATACAGAAGGTTCATGCTAGGCTAACTAACGTGAGTTTTTTATCGCTAATGGGCCTAACGTTAGTTTTCGCGCGCTAACGCTGGAATTCCTATCGCCGCAGATTTCACCGCTGACCCCTGTAGCTATCGCCATGTAGTGACGTGTTGTGAATACGTCGCTAACAAGGTGATAGATTCCTGCGGTACGCAGTGTTAAGAAAATTATCGTTACCCGAGGTTAGCGATAATTTTTGCCATTTTCTCTGTTTTACAGCCACAGAACATGCACTTCGTGATCTTGAAAAGTGAGGGCCAATTTGTTTTTGTTTTCTTTAATTTGAAGGCCCATCATCCTTGCATCCATGTTTTGTTTGAGGCAGGATTTCCCAGTTGAGCAATGAAGGTATGGTTGCGGCCTCAAACTGGGAAGATAATTGTATGAGATTGCCAGTGCTTCTAGGATCGGTGTTCTCTTCAATTTGACCCCGTTGCTTGACCTTGACAGTGCCTTTATCTGCTTTGGTAATTTATTTGATGTTTTGGATTTGATTGTTAATATTGTTTCTGATTAATGTATATATATATTCACTGAAAAAAACATAGGTTTCACACCAGTTATAGTTAGGAATTAGCATTTAAAAAACCTATTAAATTCACTGAAAAAAACATAGTTTCACACCAGTTATAGTTAGCTGGAAATTTTAATGACATAAAACCATTGAAATTGTCATGTTATAGTTAGTTGGACTCACTATAACTTGCGCGCCTGCAATGCACTGCTGATGACGTCACATATTACATCACTCATGACATGGTCAGTGACATCACTCATGACATCACTGATGACACCATCCAGTGAATGTGTGTCTTTCTGAAAAATCAATATGTTTTATATATGTATTTGTAAAGGTCGATGGACGAATAAATGTTTAAATAAGTGTGTAAATGGATGTTTATTTTTAATAAAATATTGATTGGTTAACTGGCTTATAAAGTGTATCTTAGTGAATACATATATTAGCGAGTAATTTTTAAATATTTAAATATATGTATCAGTGTTTCACTTTGTGTATAAGTGGCTGCATGGGTTGGTGACTGACTCACTGTTTGTATGTGTTTTTAAGTCAGCGTATGTGCAGGACTGTAAGGGTGGATGAGTGTGTATATGTGTGTGTTAGTGAGTGAATGCCTGCCTCACTAGTGTCTTTATGAGTAACTACATATGTTTTAATCTAGTATATGTGAGTATTGATGTATATAAGTGAGTATATGTGAGAGTGAGAGATTGAAAGAGTTCCTGTTTAAATAAGTATGTGTTTCTATAAGTGATTGGTTAAGAGAGTAAGTATGTGTAAGTTTCCTTAGAAGTAATGTGCTAGTGTGTGTATAGCTGTATATGCAAACAAATGGATGTTCAATAGTTTATTTGCATGTGTGAGTATGTGTGTGAGTATCTTTTGGATGGCTGTTGGTGTGTAACAGGATGTATATGTGTATCACTACATATGATGAGTGAGTATATGTATGAGTGACTATATAGAACTGTTGCTGAATGAGAGGATGTGTATATAGATGGTGGAATTACTGAACCGGTTGTTGTAACTGGTATGGGTATCTCCATTTTTTTGAAAATGTTAGTTTCTATTTTTGAATATGTGTTTCAAGGGTTACATTACACTGAAAGGAGGTCTGTCAGTCTGTCACAAGGATGGTGTCATCAGTGATGTCATGAGTGATGTCACTGACCATGTCATGAGTGATGTAATATGTGACGTCATCAGCAGTGCATTGCAGGCACGCAAGTTATAGTGAGTCCAACTAATTATAACGTGGGAATTTCAATGGTTTTATGTCAGTAAAATTTCCAGCTAACTATAACTGGTGTGAAACCTATGGTTTTTTCAGTGAATTTAATAGGTTTTTTAAATGCTAATTCCTAACTATAACTGGTGTGAAACCTATGGTTTTTTCAGTGAATTTCATAGGTTTTGTAAATGCTAATTCGTAACTATATATAGGGCCTCAAACCTATGAAATGTACTATTTTTTATAATGAATCCTATATTGTATATTTATATAATACTATTTTTTATTTTTTTTTGCCCTGGAGCGCTCCCGGTGCGCGCCCCGGTGAGCGCACCGGAAAGCGCAGTTTTCCGGCGCGCCCCGGGGAGCGCACTGGTGAGCGTCCCGTTAGCGCTATTGCCGCGAATGAAAACATCATCGTGACGTATCGCGTAGCCGCGTCCGCATGATACGCACGGCGTAAGCGCACCCGGAAGCACTCGAGCGAATACGATCGCGCAACGTAAGCATCCGACGCGCTTACGGGGCGCGCCCCGGGGCGCGCAGCGTAAGCGGGTAGGGTCATGTGACCTGAAAATAACACTTTTTATTGGTGCAGAACAGTTTTGGTTTCCAAATGATGAAAGCCCCGGTCATGTGACCTGAAAATAACACTTTTCATTGGTTCAGGACAGTTTTTTTCCAAATGATGAAAGCCCTCACCTTTTTTCCTTATTCTGACTTTGTCCTTTGACTGAGGAAGACCTGTTTGGAGATCTGTGACTAATATTTTGTACTTTAAAATGGCTACAGTAGCAGCAGCAGCTGGAGCATCTGCACCACCACCACCACCAAGAGGACCACCACAACACCACAGTGGTGGAGAGGAAGAAAAGGAGGAGAAGGAGGAGGAGGGGAGTAGGACATTCCTACCAGAAGACAATACCCCATATAGGCCAAAGCAGCACATTGTATGGGAGTTTTTTTCCATCCCAGAGGGTAAGAAGAAAGTGAATGCGCCAAAGGTGACTTGTCAAATCTGTGGCATTGAACTTTCAAGGGGCAACCCTAATAAAAAATACTCATTTGGCAATAACACCATGATTCGGCACATGCAGCGCAAGCATCCCAACAACTATGCTGCGGCAGAGGTGAGAGAACTGGCCAGCAACCCTCCCCAATCTTCACCCAGCACCTCCAAACGAAAACAACCCTCTCCATCGGGACCAGAGACAAGGGAGATGGTCCCAAACATACAACCACAGTTTGGGGAATACAAGATCTCGTGTATATTTTGTGGTAAGACCATCACCTATGGTGAGCAAAGCATAAAGCTCATCAACCGTGCTGGTGACAACCACAATTGCCCCAAAAAACAATAATTTTTTCCTGATTTTTTTTTTGCTCCAGTTGAGTCGTTTACAATTTCCTGTTTTTTGTTTCGCCCCATAAAAATAACCAAAAAATATAAAATAGTTCATAAAAGCCAAAAAAAGTACAAAATGTTCAAAAAAACATTAAAAAAATATAAAACAACAAAAAGAAGAAAAAAACTGTTCTTTTTAGAACTACTTCCAATTTATAAAAAAAGGCTACATTTTTTTAAAACTCTGTCATTCTTCTTTTCCCCCATGGTACGCTCCCCGGTCCGCTCCCCGGTGCGCGTACCGGGCGCTCCCCCCGCGCAAATCGAAAAAATATATATTTTTTTTATCCCGCGGGGCCCTTTTATAGCCCCCACATCAAACCTAGGGGGTCAGGGGGGGTCTACTCTGCCCCCTTATGGTCATTCCCCCCTTTGTTTTTGCCACCTCTTGTGTCTCGATCCTACCGAGACACAAGATGGCGGCCGCTCCGGACTGTTTGGAATGTTGAAAGACACCCGAGAGCCAATCAGCTTTTCGCACGCGAACTCGCGTAGCGAGCTGGTTAGCGCCCCGGTGCGCATACCGGGGCGTGCTTATAGATATATATATATTTTTTTAACCTAATTTACTCAAAATCCACTGGAGCACATATCTTGAGACATAGCAAAGGCACATCGGGCTACCAGTCCCTACAATTTTGCCAAGTTTCGTTGAAATCCATTCAGCCGTTCGGGCTAAAAGTGAGGTCGACCGCCCTATGGAAATTAACATGGGGAAAACATGTTTTGGGACCCCCCCTTTTTTCTCAGCCCCCGCTTGACGAATCCCCCCCAAACTTTCAGGGAAGGACTGGAGCGCCGCGAGGCAAATTTGAGGAAACCGGCGCCCTGCAGGTTTGGAGCCCCTGGAAAAATGGAACCCTTGTGATAATTCGAATGAGGGGGATGAGCCGCTTACCAACGCTGCCAGCCGCTAAAGGACTTCCAAAGGCCAAGTGGCAGTTCGTTTGGGAAGAAAGGGAGAGGTGAGAGGTGACTTCCTCTCTCCTGCAACTCCGCAGCGCTAGTACAAATTGAAGACACTGCTGCCTGGTGAGACATTTGCCAAATAAATATATTTCACGCATCAAGCTGATGGCAGAATGTATTGTTTTATGGACAAAATAACGCTATTTGAAAGACATGCAACAAATTCCTATTTACAAGCAAGATTACCTAGCTGGTGCATTCTGGGTCCCGTGGTCATCCTGCTACGGGCCAAAGTCCACTTGGAGTTAATTGTAACTCACCCACCTGTGAACAAGGCGGAGTTACGCTGAAACGCGTCAGGACCAATAAAGTGTGTTTAAAAAGCTGCATTGTTTTGGACGAAATAAAAGTCTGCTTTCTGCATCAGACGGAGTTGGGCTCTGTTGTTGTTTGCAAGATATTGCCTTTTAGCAGGATTTCCATTCCTGCCTTAGGAGCCCGCCCTGCAGGTTCGGAGCCCCCGGAAAAATGGAACCCTTGTGATAATTCGAATGAGGGGGATGAGCCGCTTACCAATGCTGCCAGCCGTTAAAGGACTTCCAAAGGCCATGTGGCAGTTCGTTTGGGAAGAAAGGGAGAGGTGACAGGTGACTTCCTCTCTCCTGCAACTCCGCAGCGCTAGCACAAATTGAAGACACTGCTGCCTGGTGAGACATTTGCCAAATAAATATATTTCACGCATCAAGCTGATGGCAGAATGTATTGTTTTATGGACAAAATCACGCTATTTGAAAGACATGCAACAAATTCCTATTTACATGCAAGATTACCTAGCTGGTGCATTCTGGGTCTTGTGGTCATCTTGCTACGGGCGAAAGTCAACTTGGAGTTAATTGTAACACACCCACCTGTGAACAAGGCGGAGTTACGCTGAAACGCGTCAGGACCAATTAAGTGTGATTAAAAAGCTGCAGTGTTTTGGACGAAATAAAAGTCTGCTTTCTGCATCAGACGGAGTTGGGCTCTGTTGTTGTTTGCAAGATATTGCCTTTTAGCAGGATTTCCATTCCTGCCTTAGGAGCCCGCCCTGCAGGTTCGGAGCCCCCAGAAAAATGAACCCTTGTGATAATATATATATATTACCTACTGGCGGTCGCCAGTAGGTAGTTATAGTTAGGATTGGCTACCATAGGAAATTCCGAACATTCTATTGGGAATAACTTTGGCGCCGATTGAGGGATCTGCCTGTAATTTTCCTTAAAATGGTCTCGCTGCGCTCCGCTCCTTCCCTGAAAGTTTTGGGGGGATTCGTGAAGTGGGGGCTGAGAAAAAAGGGGGGTCCCAAAACGTGTTTTCTCCATGTTAATTTCCATAGGACGGTCTGACAAGTCTACAGCCCGAACCGCTGAACGGAATTACGCCAAACTTGGCAAAATTGTAGGGACTGGTACGCAGATGTGCCTTTGCTATGTTTGGTGAAAATTGCTCTAGTGGTTTTTATGAAAATTAAGTTCAAAAACACATATATATCTATAGGCGCGCTGCCAGCGCTCCCCGGTGCGCGTACCGGGGAGCGCGCCGGGCGCGCTACGGGAGTGCGCGAGCGAAGCTGATTGGCTGTCGGGTGTCTGTCAACATTCTAAACAGTCCAGAGAGTCCGCCATCTTGTGTCTCTGTAGAATCGAGACACAAGAGGTGAAAAAAGAAAGGGGGATATAATTAAAAGGGGGCAGAGTAGACACCCCCTGACCCCCTAGGTTTTCTGAGGGGGGCCTAGAAGGACCATGAAGGGCTAAAAAAAATTTTTTTTTAATTTTCGCGGGGTGAGCGCTGGCGGCGCTCCCCGGTACGCTCTCCGGTACGCGGACCCTGAGTGCACCACGGGGAAAAAGAGTGTAAAAAAAAATAGAGAAAAAAAAATGTTGAGTGTTTAGAGGAAAGTGATGCATTGCTGGAGTGTGACAAAAAAATGATGTAACTCCAGCAATGCATCCTTTCAGATGGAGCCGGGCCCATGTGAAAGGGCCTGCATCAGTCCTACGCCTGCTGTGAAACAGGCGCAAGATTTGGATTGCTGGAGTTGCATCATTTTTGTGACACACTCCAGCAATGCATCACTTTTGCGCTTACAGATACGTCTGAGATACTAACGTATCTGTAAGTACTTTCAACATAATGCGACATATTAAATATATGACGCATTATGTTGCAAGTACTTACAGATACGTCAGTATTTCAGACGTATCTGTAAGCGCAAAAGTGATGCATTGCTGGAGTGTGTCACAAAAATGATGCAAATCCAGCAATGCATCCTTTCACATGGGGCCAGGCCCATGTGAAAGTACCTGCACCAGTCTTACGCCTGTGAAACAGGCGCAAGATTTGGACGCAACAGCTTCATAAAAGTGACACAGTGATATCTGATAGATTTCACTGCGTCACCTCTACGACCCTTTCTTGCGTCAATACGTCCCTTTTGCATACATTACACCTGACGTAGGTATAATGTGGCGCAGGGGTTTACAAAGTGACACATCTACCTAGATGTGTCACTTTGAAAATATGACTCAATAAGGTGCATTTTTAACAGCACTGGTGCGTCACAAAAAGCGACGTACCGGTGACGTAAAAGTGATGCATGGCCTCATAAAGCAGGCCTTCAGTCTTCTACTCATGCGTCATATTAAATATATGATGTATTATGTCGCAAGTACTTACAGATACATCAGTATTTCAGACGTATCTGTAAGCGCAAAAGTGATGCATTGCTGGAGTGTGTCACAAAAATGATGCAACTCCAGCAATGCATCCTTTCACATGGGGAAAGTCCTATGTGAAAGGGCCTGCATCAGTCTTACGCCTGTTGTGAGGCAGGCCCATTATTTTGACACAATGGCGTCCTAAAAGTGACGCAGTGAAATCTCATAGATTTCACTGCGTCACCTCTACGACCCTTTCTTGCATCAATACACCCCTTTTGCATACATTACCCCTGACGTAGGTATAATGTGGCGCAGGGATTTACAAAGTGACGCATCTACCTAGATGCGTCACTTTGTAAATATGACTCAACAAGGTGCATTTTTACCAGCACTGGTGCATCACAAAAAGTGACGTACCGGTGGCGTAAAAGTGACGCATGGCCTCATAAATAAGTCCTTCAGTCTTCTACTCATGCATCATATTAAATATATGACGCATTATGTTGCAAGTACTTACAGATACGTCAGTATTTCAGACGTATCTGTAAGCGCAAAAGTGATGCATTGCTGGAGTGTGTCACAAAAATGATGCAACTCCAGCAATGCATCCTTTCACATTGGGCCAGGCCCATGTGAAAGGGCCTGCATCAGTCTTACGCCTGCTGTGAAACAGGCGCAAGATTTGGACGCAACAGCGTCATAAAAGTGACGCAGTGATATCTCATAGATTTCATTGTGTCACCTCTACGACCCTTTCTTGCGTCAATACGTCACTTTTGCATACATTACACCTGACGTAGGTATAATGTGGCACAGGGGTTTACAAAGTGACGCATCTACCTAGATGCGTCACTTTGTAAATATGACTCAATAAGGTCCTTTTTTTACAGCACTGGTGCGTCACAAAAAGTGATGCACCGGTGGCGTAAAAGTGATGCATGGCCTCATAAATGAGGCCTTCAATCTTCTACTCATGCGTCATATTAAATATATGACGTATTATGTCGCAAGTACTTACAGATACGTCAGTATTTCAGACGTATCTGTAAGTGCAAAAGTGATGCATTGCTAGAGTGTGTCACAAAAATGATGCAACTCCAGCAATGCATCTTTTCTTACCCTTCCACACCCCCGTTCCTTTTCTACATTTTCTTTGAATATCCACATTCCCCATGTTCACTCTCCTTCTCCTTACTTTCCTTCCCCACACTCACCTTCTTTCAGCCCCCCTACTTCACTTCCTTTCTTCTCTCATACCTTTCTGTTCTTTCTTACTCATTTTCCTCTCCTTCATCAATGCACTCCACTTCACTTACTCTTTTTCATTTTTTTAAGAATATAGCTCTTTGATGAGAATTGGAGGTAGTTCTGAAAAGAACTTTTTTTCTTCTTTTTTATTTTTTTAGAACAAAAACAAAAACAGGGAATGGAAACTGCTCAATAGGAGCAAAAAATAAATAAATTTAGGGCTGGGAACGGCAGCGATGGTTCTCCAATGCTCGAACCATGAGCAGAACACTTTGCTCCCCATAGCAAAGTAGCTGATCACAGTCTCTGCATTTAAGGACGCCTTTGTTAAATGCAGGCTGAATGTTCTGAACCAGCTCTTGCGATCTCCCCCTCACAGATGTTGTTGGTCCTCCGGTTGATGTAGAGGCCCCATCACTGGGAACCTCTTGTGCCAGAGCCCTGACACTTTCCCGGGCAAAATTCTGGGGGTGCCTTCTCTCCACATGGCGAATCATTGTGGAGTTCCCAAAAGAATATTTTTTAGTGGGGTCACCCCGTGACAGGACTGTGTGACAGATCCTGCACTCCACTTTTGGAGCATTTACCTTCTTCTGGTCTTCAGGAATTGAAAAAAACTTCCAGATGAAATGTTCTTCCACCTTCGGCTGAGGAGGCTCTTCATTGATGAATTCATTGGTGTCATCTTCACTGCTGGATGGTCTGGCAGCCATGATAATCCAAGATATCCAACAAAGAACCGAGAGCAAAAAGGCAAGTCTTGCAGTCACAAAAGTGAAAGAAGAAGTGAAGGAAATGGGTGGGGATTTCATTGTTTGTAAAAAAAACAGTTAGCAACCAATGAAAAGTGTTATTTTAAGGTCACATGACTTGACACGCTTATGCTGCGCGCACCGATGCGCTTCCGGGGGCGCTTACGCGACGTGAACGTAGGTGCTTTCAGGGGCGCATACGCGGCGCGAACGTAGGCGCTTCCGGGGGCGCTTACACGCCGCCCCTAAGCGACGTTTCGATAGTTTCACGGAAATGCAAAATCATTTTCATTTCGTAAATCAAAAATACTGCTTTTATATGTATGGTACTAAATGTCTTGCGTTATTATTTACTTTTCATTCATATTTTTTTACACGAACGCAGAAGTAGCGCTCTGGGTGCACTCTCCGGAGAGCTTACCGGTGCGCGCACCCAGAGCGCCCCAGGAAAAAATGATTAAAAAAAAACATTTAAAAAATATTATTAAAAAAATAATAATAATTAATACTTACACAAAACAGCAAATAAAAAAATAAAAAAATCGTAGGTTACAAACTCAATATAGAAAGGAATTAGCTTTTAAAAAACCTTTGAAATTCAGTGAAAAAACCAGAGGTTTCACAATCGTTATAGTTAGGAATTAGCATTTAAAAAACCATTGAAATTCACTGAAAAAACCATAGGTTTCACACCAGTTATAGTTAGCTGAACAGTTTACTCATACAAAACCATTGAAATTCCAACGTTATAGTTAGTTGAACTCACTATAACTTGCGCGCCCGCAATCCACTGCTGATGATGTCACATATTACATTATTCATGACATGGTCAGTGACATCACTGATGACATCACTGATGACATCTCAAATGACATCACTGATGACATCATCCATTGTCAGTGTGTTTCTGTAAAGTTAAAATACAATTAAGTTATCAAGACTGATGCAAGCCCTTTCACATGAGGCTGGCCCCATGTGAAAGGATGCATTGCTGGAGTTGCGTCACTTTTGTGACACACTCCAGCAATGTATCACTTTTGCGCTTACAGATATGTCAGAAATACTGACGTATCTGTAACTCTTTGTGACATAATGCGTCATACATTAAATATGACGCATGAGTAGAAGACTGAAGGCATCATTTATGAGGCCATCCGTCAATTTCATGCCACCGTTGTGTCAGTTTTTGTGATGCACCAGTGGTGTAAAAAATGCATCTTGTTGAGTCCTATTTACAAAGTGACGCATCTAGGTAAATGTGTCACTTTGTAAACCCCTGCGCCACATTATACCTGCGCCAGGTGTAATGTATGCAAAGGGGGCGTATTGACGCAAGAAATGGTCGTAGAAGTGACGCAGTGAAATCTATGAGATTTCACTGCGTCACTTTTAGGACACCGTTGCCTCAAAATCTTGCGCTTGCCTCACAGCAGGCATAAGACTGACGCAAGCCCTTTCACATAAGGCTGGCCCCATGTGAAAGGATGCATTGCTGGAGTTGCGTATATGGACAAAGTCACACACCTCCCAGCCACCCACACACACACTCACCCTCACATACAAATACTTGAACAACAAATCAATTGACCATATAGCCACTCATATAGCTACTGATCAAAACATGCACCAGCTTACACAGCAACAGACATACTGAAGCACATATTCAGACAGTTTAGTCACTAACCAATGCATTCAGTAAGACACATTTAATCACTCGCTTATACAGTCAGTCACGCGCCTACTAAATCCTTTATCCAGACACTCATACATCCACTCATTCTTCAATATGTAAATTATTAACTTTAACTTAATTGTATTTTAACTTTACAGAAACACACAGACACTGGATGATGTCATCAGTGATGTCATTTGAGATGTCATCAGTGATGTCATCAGTGATGTCACTGACCATGTCATGAATGATGTAATATGTGACATCATCAGCAGTGGATTGCGGGCGCGCGAGTTATAGTGAGTTATAGTGAGTCCAACTAACTATAACGTTGGAATTTCAATGGTTTTGTATGAGTAAACTGTTCAGCTAACTATAACTGGTGTGAAACCTATGGTCTGTTCAGTCCGCATCGACTGCCCTGACCCAATAGTTTGTCCTTGGTACACTGGCTGCAGCGGCCATAAGACATGTCATGAGTGATGTCCCTGACCATGTCATGAGTGATGTAATATGTGACGTCATCAGCAGTGCATTGCAGGCGCGCAAGTTATAGTGAGTCCAACTAACTATAACGTGGGAATTTCAATGGTTTTATGTCAGTAAAATGTCCAGCTAACTATAACTGGTGTGAAACCTATGGTTTTTTCAGTGAATTTAATAGGTTTTTTAAATGCTAATTCCTAACTATAACTGTGTGAAACCTATGTTTTTTTCAGTGAATTTCATAGGTTTTTTAAATGCTAATTCCTAACTATAACTGGTGTGAAACCTATGGTTTTTTCAGTGAATTTCAAAGGTTTTTTAATAGCAAATTTCTATAGCTATGAAATGTAATATTTTTTAAAATGAATCCTATATTGTATATTTATATAATACTATTTTTTTAATGTGTTTTTTTTTTGCCCCGGAGCGCTCCCGGGGCGCGTACCGATGCGCTTACCGGTAAGCGCAGTTTCGCCGCGCACCGGTTCGCGTACCGGTGAGCGCTCCGTTTGCGCTATTGCCGCGAACGAAAACATCATCGTGATGTATAGCGTAGCCGCATGATCCGTGTTATGACGCACGGCGTAAGCGCACCCGGAAGCACCGGAGCACATACGATCGCGCTACGTAGGCACCCCATGGCGCGCCCTAACGCGCTTACGCTACGCGCCCCCGGGCGCGCCCCGGGGCGCGTAGCGTAAGTGCGTCAGGTCATGTGACCTGAAAATAACACTTTTCATTGGTTCAGAACACTTTTGGTTTCCAAATGATGAAAGCCCCCACCTTTTTTTCCTTATTCTGACTTTGTCCTTTGACTGAGGAATACCTGTTTGGAGATCTGTGACTAATATTTTGAACTTTAAAATGGCTACAGTAGCAGCAGCAGCTGGAGCATCTGCACCACCACCACCACAAGGACCACCACAACATCACATTGGTGGTCAAGAAGAAGAGGAGGAGGCAGAGGAGAGAAGGCAGACAAGGCATTTCCTGCCTAAAGACAAAGCCCCATATAAACCTAAGGAGCACTTTATATGGGAGTTTTTTGAAATCCCAAGGGGTGCAAAGAAGGTAAACGCTGCAAAGGTGACTTGTCTCATCTATGGCGCTGTGCTATCCAGGGGGAAGCCTGCAAAAAAATATTCATTTGGGAATCATACAATGATTCGGCACATGCAACGATTGCACCCCAAGAACTATTCTGCAGCAGAGGTGAGAGAACTGTGTAGAAACCTTCCACAATCGTCTGCCAGCACCTCAACAACCAAAGAACCCACTCCATCGGGTCCAGAAGCAAGTCAGATGGTTCCAAATATACAAACTAAGTTTGGTGGTTTCAAAATCGTTTGCATATATTGTGGCAAAACCATTACTTACGGTGAGAAGAGTATTACCCTCATCAACATTGCTGGTGATAACCACAAGTGCCCGAAGAAACCCTAATTTTTTCCCTTTTTTTTTTGCTCCAGTTGAGCCGTTTATAATTCCCTGTTTTTTGTTTCTCCCCATGAAAAATACAAAAAAATATCAAACTGTTTAGAAAAGCCAAAAAAAGTAAAACATGTTCAAAAAAACAATCAAAAAAATATTAAACAACAAAAAGAATTAAAAAAACAGTTCTTTTTAGAACTACCTCCAATTTATAAAAAAAAAACCTACATTTTTAAAAAACTCTGTCATTCTTTTTTCTCTAGGGTTCGCTCCCCGGTACGCTCCCCGGTGCGCGTACCGGGCGCTCCCCCATGCAAATCGAAAAAAAAAAATTTTTTTTTTACCCCGCGGGGCCCTTTTATGGCCCCCACATCAAACCTAGGGGGTCAGGGGGGGTCTACCCTGCCCCCTTTTGGTCATTTCCCCTCTTTGTTTTTGCCACCTCTTGTGTCTCGATCCTACCGAGACACAAGATGGCGGCCGCTCTGGACTGTTTGGAATGTTTACAGACACCCGAGAGCCAATCAGGTTTCCGCGCGCGAACTCGCGTAGCGCGCTGGTACGCGCCCCGGTGCGCGTACCGGGGCGCGCTTATAGATATATATATTTTTTTTAACCTAAATTACTCAAAATCCACTGGAGCACATATCTTGAGACATAGCAAAGGCACATCGGGCTACCAGTCCCTATAATATTGCCAAGTTTGGTGGAAATCCATTCAGCCGTTCGGGCTAAAAGTGAGGTCGACCGCCCTATGGAAATTAACATGGGGAAAACACGTTTTGGGACCCCCTTTTATCTCGGCCCCCGCTTGACGAATCCCCCCCAAACTTTCAGGGAAGGACCGGAGCGCAGCGAGGCAAATTTGAGGAAATTTTCAGGCAGATTCCTCAACCGGCGCCAAAGTTATTCCCAATTGAATGTTGCGATTTCCCTATTGAAATTAATCCTAACTATAACTACCTACTGGCGACCACCAGTAGGTAATATATATACATATATATATATATACACACTGTGTTTTGTATAAGCATATGTATTGTATATATTATTAAATATTGGTGTGAATTATATTAATGGTATATATCAAAATAGTTCCTATATACTACTTTAAACCAGCCGCGGCCGGTAGTGGGAGTACCAGCTGGGCGGTGACGTGGGGAGGGGCAGGGTGGGGGGTAGTAATGTGTGGATTATGGAGCTTTACAGGTAAGTAAATATATAAAAAAATAAAACGAATTTCGTTGCGTGCACTGCATCACCAAATGCGATGCAGTGCGCGCAATGAAATTCATTTTATTTATTTATATGTTTACTTACCTGTAAAGCTCCATAATCCATACATTACTACCCCCCCACCCTGCCCCTCCCCCTCCCCATGTCACCGCCCGGCAGGTACTCCCACTCCCGGCCGTGGCTGCTTTAAACTCTCTCTATATATATGTGCTAACAAGGCGGGCCTGCAGCGACAGTGATTTAGACGTTGTGGGGACGGTGAGTCCGCTTCATGGAGGCTGTATGGACAGGGTAATATCCCGGACAGCTTCAGAGCAGCCCTCTTGGGACTTTATTTTTGAAACTATTTGGGCGAGGCATGCGACCCACTGGGGTTAACATTTACATGAACCACAACTACCAGCATTCTAAGCGTAAACGCCCACAGAGGCGGGACATTGAAATATACGCAGGTGGAACGTGTGCTGCCTTTCCCTTGTGCCAGTGATCAAGAGCGCTGCTGCGCTCGAAACGCGTTTGGCTTTTGAAACTTTTGCAAAGGAGCAGATAGCTTGATTATCCTGTACTCCACGAATAAAGGATTCAACTCACCGTGGTGTGGCTTCATGTTGGAGGCAACTTGGTTTTTTCTATGTTTAGCGGCGTGCCCCGCCGCGATGGAGCCCCACTGCTAACAAGGCGGGCCTGCAGCGACAGTGATTTAGACGCTGTGGGGACGGTGAGTCCGCTTCATGGAGGCTGTATGGACAGGGTAATATCCTGGACAGCTTCAGAGCAGCCCACTTGGAACTTTATTTTAGAAACTATTTGGGCGAGGCATGCGACCCACTGGGGTTAACATTTACATGAACCACAACTACCAGCATTCTAAGCGTAAACGCCCACTGAGGCGGGACATTGAAATATACGCAGGTGGAACGTGTGCTGCCTTTCCCTTGTGCCAGTGATCAAGAGCGCTGCTGCGCTCGAAACGCGTTTGGCTTTTGAAACTTTTGCAAAGGAGCAGATGGCTTGATTATCCTGTACTCCACGAATAAAGGATTCAACTCACCGTGGTGTGGCTTCATGTTGGAGGCAACTTGGTTTTTTCTATGTTTAGCGGCGTGCCCCGCCGCGATGGAGCCCCACTGCTAACAAGGCGGGCCTGCAGTGACAGTGATTTAGACGCTGTGGGGACGGTGAGTCCGCTTCATGGAGGCTGTATGGACAGGGTAATATCCCGGACAGCTTCAGAGCAGCCCACTTGGGACTTTATTTTTGAAACTATTTGGGCGAGGCATGCGACCCACTGGGGTTAACATTTACATGAACCACAACTACCAGCATTCTAAGCGTAAACGCCCACAGAGGCGGGACATTGAAATATACGCAGGTGGAACGTGTGCTGCCTTTCCCTTGTGCCAGTGATCAAGAGCGCTGCTGCGCTCGAAACGCGTTTGGCTTTTGAAACTTTTGCAAAGGAGCAGATGGCTTGATTATCCTGTACTCCACGAATAAAGGATTCAACTCACCGTGGTGTGGCTTCATGTTGGAGGCAACTTGGTTTTATATATATATATATATATATATATATATATATATATATATATATATATATATATATGAAACACGGCTCTTTCAGGAAGAAAGGAGGTGAGCCGCACACAATTCCGTCTCTTTAAACCATTTATTTCTTCATGTTGCAGCTCGGCCAGAATTTCAATGCATTTCGGTCGTTACACTGCGACCTTCGTCAGGGTAGGGGGCCAGGCTTCACACAGGCTTTGCAATCACTAGTCAGCTTGGTTCCTTAAGCTACTTTCGCCATCCAGTGGCCACCCCCACGGGCTGTCTGTGCTTAATTGCATGCTGGGTCTCGTAGTTTAGTGCTTGCCGTGATGGTGTAACCCTCAGGTGGGTGATGCCTTTGTTTTTCTTGCTGCTGTTTAGAGTGACGTGAACTTCCTGGCATGCCGCTTTTGGGTTGTCAGGAGCCTTGCCAAAGTCCGGTCCTTGGCGGCTGCCATCTGCCCTGGTGCTTGCGCGGGAACGGAGTGTTTGTCCTTTGAAGTCGGGCAGTATAGGCGCTCTTGCAGGCGGTGCGTGGCTCGAGGCAGAACAGCCTCTTAACATGAAACACGGCTCTTTCAGGAAGAAAGGAGGTGAGCCGCACACAATTCCGTCTCTTTAAACCATTTATTTCTTCATGTTGCAGCTATATATATCCAAGGCCCTACAGAAGGAGCCCCACCTAAACAAGGATTGTCCTCTACTGGAAGCAGGTGCAAGTAGCGCCTCTAACACCCCTAGCGGGTCGGCAGGTTGGCTCTGCCGCACAGATTATGATATCCAAATACATAAAGTACTGGCAAAAGGACTGACACCCATAGCTAGTGTCTCCTGGAACGTTGCAGGCCAAAAACAAAACCTTGAGAATCCGGATTGGCACAGCTACATAGATAAATTTAATCTCTGATCCCATTTAAGTTGGGATATAAAACAAACTACAAGAGTGCTATCCCATCGCAGAGAGGAAAACCCTCAGGGGGGTTTGTAATATGGATCAAAATAACCCTGGGAATGCAAACCGATGCCCATATTATAGACTCACCCAATCTATTGGCAGTATACCTAGACACGAAAACTTACAACAATGAAAACTTTTACTTTTTAAATGTCTACAACAGACCAACCTGGCTAAATATCAACTCTGAGATTATTGATTTACTAGGCAGTTCCCTGGACCACATAGACCCCGGTGATACTGTAATTGATTGTGGGGACTTTAACTGCACCTATAAACCACTAAAGGGCCTGGAAAGACTAGGAGAGGAAGAGGACATGGCCAGGGGGTTGCCCCAGCTAAAGGCTGGACCACCAAAACTGTGTACCAATGCCGCAATACAGATAATGCAGCTTACCATCGAACACCACCTAAGGGCATGTAACGGAAGGGTGACTAATAAAGGGATTGATAAATACTCCCTAAACACAGTTAAATGTGGCAGCTCGCAGTCAAGTATAGATTACATTATGCATAGTATGCACAGTTGGAGCAGGATTGCAAGCTTTAGAATAGATTCGAGAGAGGATAGTGACCATCAGCCACTTTGTTCAGAAGTAACAGGTTACATAGCAAGGGATGACCCATACTGGACTTGCCCGCAAAATATACAGCTTCTAATAGGAAATAACCGTAGAGCTATTAAATGGCCTTGGATCACAGTTAACATAGAGCTAATGACAAGTATTTGTAATACATTTGTAGAGGTAGTGGGTGCCTATGTTGAGACAAGTGGAATGTCAGTAATAACAATGCATAATTTCTTAGTTGTAAAACTAGAGCCCCTTCTCACCAGAGACACTAGGAACAAACTGAAGCTCATCTGTAAGATGGGCTTAAAAACAAACCCCTGATACACATCGGACTGCAGGAAAGCCAAGAAATGCTTACTCGAGAATCTAAAACAGGAAAGTGAAGACTCAATAAGGACGGCTAGGGATATCCACAGGAAAACATTGGCTACTGCAAGGAAGAATTGGGAGGAGAACAGTTGGTTGGACCTCCTCAAGGTAGTGAAAACCAATAATATGGCAGAGTTCTGGAAAATAATTGCATCTGGGGGCAAGGACCAAGTAGTGAGAACAGCGTTTCACCTGGATTCGTAGCTTGGACCGAGCACTCCACTAATTTATATTCGAGCTTCGGCCCATTCCTATTGAATTCTCTGAGCCTGCTAGCAACGAGGGAGATAGAGAAGTGATCATTTTTATGCTGAAAGAAGCTGAACATGCAATAGATACCAACAAACAGGGAAAAGCCTCGGGACTAGATAGACTTCCTGGAGATCAGTTCAAGCTGGACAAAAAGGTTTGGGTCCCGTATGTCAACCTAATTAGCAACACTATAGCAGCAGGTGCACCAGTACCGGAACCGTGGAAAGGGGCTGAAATTATCCCTATCCACAAAAAAGGCAGCAAACAGAAACCTGAGAATTATAGGCCAATTAGCCTGATAGATGTGCTCCAAAAAATTATGCCAGACAACTATTGAATAGGTTTAACGAATGGATAGAGACTAACAACATAAATCCCCGTACCAGGCAGGATTTAGACCTTGCACAAGTATGGTTGATCAAGTCTTCAGCCTCTTATGCATCATTTGGAAACGTGTCAAGGTAAAGGGGGGGCCACATCTACGTAGCATTTGAAGATCTTAGGGCGGCCTTTGACCTCGTACCCAGATGCTTACTGTGGGACACTAAAAAAACAGGAAGTTCCTGCAAGCCTGTTAGCACAGATAGTAAGGCTACACTGCAATAACTATGCTAGAGTTCGCTGGGGCATGAATGGGTAGCTCACGGAACCGATCCCAATAGATAGAGTGAGACAGGGATGCATACTTGCCCCCACCCTGTTCTTGCTCTACATCAATGACTTGATTGACCACTTACAAAAAACTGAAAATGACCCCCTGAAGTTGAATGGGAATTTGGTACCAGCGTTACTATTCGCAGATGACACCATCCTGATCTTGCAGACACCCAGGGGCTTACAAAATTTAATGGACAATTTTATTAGATACTGTAAAGCAAAAGGCCTAGAAATAAATACTGGTAAAACTAAGTATATGGTCATAAATCCCCATAAGGGTTTTAGAAATAATTTTAAGATGAACAACCAAAAATTAGAACACGACCCAAATGTTTCCTACTTGGGTATGTTACTCGATTCAAAGCTACCGTAGAAATAGTCAGTAAACCACTCAGCATTACGGCTTGCCCAGGGGCAGGGCCTATCCCCTAAAAGTACATCCTATCCTCAAGCAAACCCTTGACACCAGCCTTAGAGCTATATAAACGCATGGCGCAGGCAGCAGCACTGTATGGATCAGAACTCTGGGGTATTGGTGACACTAAACAACTAACAAATGGGGAAAACAAGTTTGTGAGGAGACTAATGGGGCTACCATCATCAACACCACTCATCCCAATGTTTCATGATCTAAACATGAAGCGCATAGGGCAAGTTGCAACACTGCAACCGCTGCTTTATTGGATACGCTTGTGGATAATAACAGAATTAGCTGAATATAGAGATGGTGTACGAGAATTCCTAGCCATTGATATATGTCTCTCTTTCCCTTGGCTAAGATTTGTCAAGAAATGGCTCATAGAATTAGGCCTCAGTTCATACTGGACCGAGCCGTATAGCTTAACACCAAGTTGCAAAAATGTACTGAAGAGAACTTATTGGTTACACATCCTGAATGTACTCCACTGCGACCCAAGATTGGGAAGGCTAACAACCCAATTTCTTACCATAAAACAGAACCCAAGCTTTGAAGAATTCCTTGATAATGTACAACCACATCTAGCAAGAACTCTGTATTTGAAATGAAGGTATGACACTTTGCAGATCAAGAGTTATATAGCAAATTGGGGAACAAAGGAAGATCGCACCTGCACTTTATGCAATTCATGCACTTTAGGTCAACTGAAAACACAGCACATATCCTATTCTTCTGCCCAGCATATGCCCGGGCAAGCAGGAAATGGATTTGTCCGTTGTGCAACACACTGGGATTCAGGAAGCACCAAGATGCATTGACGGTGCTGACAGCACTGTACTGTATGTAATATTTGCCTTTTCCCGATATTTGTTTGTAGTAGGGATTATAAGAAGCAAAATGGGGCTGAAGCTGTGATGCTGAAATGAATAAGGCTCCTTTTTAATTGGAAAAGCACTCTGAATTGCACAAAACTATCTGCTATTTTAATTGTATTATACAAAGTTTTAGCTGATTTTAAATATGTATACATCCGGGGCGTGTACTGGAATACTTAGTGACCTGCTTATACTGTTTATCCTGAGATTGATGATCATTTTACTGAGAATATTATATATATTGCTTGATGAATTTTAGGTCATATCATGTGGGTGTTTAACACGTATACAGTACAGTCGAGTATGGGCAATAGAACATTTTGTGAATATTTTGTATTGCTGTGAAACTTTTTATGGCCTTTGGCCGAAATAAAGTATTTCAACACAATTGTTTTAATATTTTGGCTTTTTGGCTATGTGTTTAATCCACATCCCCACCTCACGAACCACTGGGTGCTATTGTAAGCACTCAATATTTGGTATGAAATCGGGATTAAACGTGATAGTTGTGTTAGAAAAAAGATTGTATATGTAATGTATGTGTTCTTGTAAAGCGCACTGCTGCCCTGAGGCGTCGTGGCGCTGTAGACCGCTGGGGAACCCGTCCTGGCTTTTCCCTGTGAGAGGGTCCCTACTGGGTATCTTCAAGGTGAAACCAGGCATCCCCGGCGAATGTGGGGGGCCGTTGTAGAGATGAGGTAAGCTAATGCCCAGAGTTGCTGAGTGTGATCCCTGGTTAGAGTAGGCACGAGGCGAGAATTATCAAGTCCGCTGACTCTGGTCCATGACCCTGCCGCGTCGGGATTTGAACCCTGGTCCCGGGCCGCCTCTAACCAGTGAGCCACACCACTCCACTATGACAATTTCGTGGCGCTGTACATTTGGGCTTATTGGGTAGCTTTGCAGAGACACAGAAATGAAAGTAACTACTTTCTGCAAAAACAAGTTTTGAAAGTTTCCTAAACTTCAGCAACTGTGATTCCCTACAAACCGCATCGTTAAGGTGTTCCCAATTGTTACTACTCTCAAAATAGTATTTTTATTGTCCTTTTCCACAATTGTTAATATATATTTTAGGAAAGCTAGGGCGAAGAAATGTGTTTATCTAAGCTACCTTACTGGTCTGTACAAGTTTAACTGTGAACATGGGCCTCTGTTTTTGAAGAGAGATCTACCAGGGACATAATGAAATACAATATGGCGGCACCCAAAATAGTGACAAGGTCGATATATAGTAAAACGATATAAAGGCGGCCATAAAGTAGGGTATGCTTCGAATAGTCACAATTGCTTTAGTAAAATCAATAAAAAATGTAATTGATATTGGAATATCAACGTTCGAAAACATTGCATTAGAGTTAAAAAATATAAGTATTAAGTACAGGTTTTCTAAACCAGCACATTCTAGCACAGTAAAATATCATGAACATATACATCTGCGTGCCACTTAAAAAACAACAAAATGCACTTTGCATTTATAAGGTGTCAACCAATTGTACACCAAGAACAAAACTTTAACGGGACAAATCTTCGAAATTAAAGACAAGGAATGGACAGGAGAAGGATGGAGAAATGATTAATGGAAACTTGAGGGAGGAGAAGAAGCTAAGAAATACATTGATCATCATAAAAGTAGCAATTACAATAAATATGATGTAAAAGAAGAAATGAAAGATCAGAGAAAAATATAGAAGACAAGAGGTAGCAGGGAAGCCTACGACGAAATAGATAAAGAGCAATAAGCTTTAAGTAAATAAATATAAGCAAAGGAGGAGAAAGGTAGTAAAAAATGAAAAAAGAAAATGAGGCAATCGGAAAAATAAATTAAATATGTAGAAGCGCAATTAAAACAGATGGACGATCGATATTAACTAAATGAAAAGAAGATAACAATAGACCAAATAATTATGCTGCAAGAAGAATGATGAAGGAAAAAATAAAAGACCCGAAGGGAGGCAACATGAAAAAGGGTGGGAAATCAAGGAAAAAAAGAAATATTAATATAAAATAGAAAAAAATGAAAAGAAAAACAGAGGAAGGAAATAAAAGGTCCTTTAATTAATATACCCGGTGTCCAAATAAAGAGCATGACAGACTATAATTAAATAAAATGTATACATTGGTAAAGGAAAGAATAAGAGCATGTAGCGACAAAAAGGGGAGTGATAAAGGAAAGAATGAATTAATGTGTTCACGGGAGAAATGAATAAAACTCACACAAACTCTAGAAAAGTAAAGGGACGTTCAGAGAAACAAGAGAAAGGATCAGGCTGAAAAAAACCCCCAAAAATAAGTACTAAACCAAATCAAGAAACGAGAAAGGTGAAATAAAAATCAAATTAGAGCGAGGGAAGGAAAGAATGCAAAAAAGGACAAAAAAGAAGAGATATGGAAGCCGTATGCAACCTTTCATTTCTTTATTTTCGCTTACCTTATTACATGGGGTTACTCTTTTTTCTGATGATAACAGCAGCGAAAAAAAAGCAAGTGGACGTTTGTTTGTGTGCACAAAGAATACCCTTCTTACTTTATAAAGGGAACGGATCTCTTCCAATTCTTATCTGCTTATCCTCCCACTAGTGCTAAAGAAAAAATGAAGAAACAACACTCCTGGGACGCCCCCCTCCACCCACTGAGGGCTACCTTTAAACGGATTTGGGATTGCCACAGGGGATTTTGTTCATTCGCAGCAAAGATGTCATTAATGCTAAGCGGGTTTAGTTGGATGGAAAGTACACAAACATAAACATCGATGCACCCGTTTTGGGCTCCTGATACAGAAATGGGAAGGGCGTTATAGGGGAGTAAAGTTGGAAGCAGGAGTTACGAAAAAGTTAGAAAGTTGATTTAGCTGAATCACTGAAATTGTACCCTTCGATCAAGCCAAAGTACACTTCCCCTCGTTCCCCAGCTTTGGGGAAGGCCACAACGCCGATGTTCTTTGTCCTTTCCCTTATTCCTAGCCCCTCTTTTCCATATATTTTGCTCCCCTTAGGTTCCTTGAAGCGACCTTAAAATCGGGCAAAGCGCTATATAAGCACACGCCAGAACGCACGTTAATTAATTGACCATTTTGCAAATATTTTGTGGTGCTACAATTGGTACCCTACATTCCTGATGTAATTGTCATGGGTAAATTCCATCACCCCCAAACTATAATAGCAAAGGAAATATAAACTGATAATTAACAGGAAGCCATATGATATGGGCTTATATTCAGGGCCGGTTTAGCGATGGTGGCGCCCTGTGCGACCATCATTTTTGGCCCCCCCACACCCCATGATCTCCTACTCGGATTCTCTCATTACCACCAGGCAAAAGTGCCCCTCATTTCTCCAATCATGTTATTGCTAAACGTAGCGTCCCCGTCCCCCCTTTGAGGGCAGCGCCCCCTCCACAGGTCAGCGCTCTATGCGGCCGCACCGGTCGCACTGCCCTAAAGCCAGCCCTGCTTATGTTATTACTATCGAGGAGTTCTGGAGATGTAAAAAAACCCAAGCCCGAAAGGTATGTAGTTTATAAATGACACCTGCACCCGAGAATGTATTTTAGGACCACTTACTCATGTTTTTAGTTGCATATTTTGTATTTCACATGCTACTTTTGATGCCCGCAAAAAGATGTATTTCAAACTGGAATATTCAAGTTAATTGAAAATAGTAAATGTTTTTCTGGATTATAGTGCCTACCACTGCATTGTTCAAAAAGGAAGTAAAAGCAATTCTCATGGAAAAATCAACATGATCTTCACCTAAGGATAACATGGTGGCATATTAGCATGGGGAAGTATTGCCGCTTTTTTGGCGAATTGTGCCGAGAAAGCGGCAATACTTCTAGAGCCCTATCCACAAGGGCATTTTAACGGCTGGCTCAAGCCCACTTTGCATGTCGGCGACAAACATCGCTAATGACATGCAAAGTGGGCGTTCCCATGTCCAACCACATATGAAATGTGGTTGGAAGTGGGAACACCCTATTACCAAGGCAGGCGTTGGGAGAGGCAGACCTGCGATAAACTCGTTTATCGCAGGTCTCCCAACGCCTGCTCTGACCAGGTGTTAGGGCATTGATAACATGGGGGTGTGGATCATAACGCTGATTCCACCCCCCCATATTATCAATGCACACATTAGCGCATAAAACCAACGTTTGTTTTCATGCGTTAATGTGCCATATCGCCGACTATCGCCGGATTTCATTTCGCCTACGTGATGCGCATTGATAATTGCGCGCTATCACGGCGAAAAAATCCAGCGATAGCCGGCGATATGGGAATGTGCGTTGTGCGTTTTCTAACGCACTTCTAGGTAATATGCCCCATGATTTGCTGCAAACAGACAACCTATATGGCACTGATGCTCTCTCGGCCAGCACCTTTCTCCTGTTTTATTTTGCACAACGTAGGATGCAGATCCGATCTACCTCTATCGTTTGCTTTTGGTCTGCTTATTATGTACTCGTATATATCTGTATTTTTGTATTGCTTTTGTTTAACTCTTTTCATCATTGCCTGAAAGCGCTCTGATATCCGCAAGGATCTGGTTCTCGCTCTATAAAACGTTCAAAATAAATAAATAAATAAATAATTAAAACACAAGACCCAATATTTCACTATTGAGTTGGAGTTTTAGGTAAACACCTTATTCTAGTTAAAAACACACATTCTGCCTTCAGAGGTGACAGATTTTGGAAGCTGTTGTCTGAAAGCTACATCTAACAATGGGTCCTGTTTGCATTTAGAATGTTTGGCATTGGATTTAATTGACATAATTCTGATTAAAGAAACGGCAATGATAAAATAAAATAGATTGGTCTTGGTGTCGTTATCTAAAAGCTCTGCCATCCTTTGAGACTATCCATATTGAGGTCAGGGAACGAGGCCGAGACCAGGCTTCAAAAGTCCATATTTCATAATAATGATGTCATGTCTGTGAAACAACGTCACATCATTGCGAAATACAGGTTTTGAACTCAGTGCCACGTGTGCAACAAATGCTGGAAAAAACTTAATAATGCACATAGACATTACAGAAGTACAGTCATAGTTGAGGTTGATACTACATTTTATAGGAAATCCTATTTTACACTCTTCACAATACCTCTGACCAGTTTCACTACACCTAGGATAAACAGGCTTCAGAAATCAAATGTGTTTGTCTGAAATCTGGTACAGTTTGTAGAACTGGATCTAGTAGTATAAGGAGTACTAAAGCTTCGGAGTTTTCCAAATAAAATAGTTTATCCCATGTGTGCCCATATCTCTGAAAATGCTGAAAGAAAGCCCACAGCATTTGAGATGCATGGCTGCCTTCCAACATACAGTACGAGCTATATCGTATTTGTGAGCACAAATGTGACTATCCAGTGCATTGCTCAAACTATGTATAGATTAATGTATAATAAATATCACTGGAGAATGTGAATAGTAGAATGAAACACCCGAAAATATACAAAAGGGTACATGAATTGTTTAGACACTTGTGTGAGGGCCATTCATATTCGCTCACCCTCTCAATGTTCCCAAACATTGTAAGGAAAACAAGAAAAAGCAGCAAGGGCTGGAGACCTGATGCTCCATGATGCTTCAGGAAGCAGCAAGACCTGGGCACTTATGCAGACCTGTCACACTGGCTGGGCAAGAGACAGAAACCCAGGAAGGTCCTCACTCCCATTCCCTAGGTGGCCTCCTCTTGCCAGGAATGGCGGGAAATATATACGCCTGGTCATCTGGGCCCAGGTCTGTTCGAGACAGAACAAAGAACCTACACCCCACGTCCTCTGTGGCCAGGGCTGAGTGGAAACAAACAGACCCTGTCTGCCTTAGGCCAGATATTAAAAAATGCCCAAGAGCGAGGCAGGAAAAAAGAGGTTTTATTTATTTATTTAGTGTTTTATAGAGCAAGGACGTGACCCGTTAGGGGGATGTATGACGGTACAACGCGTGCTTTTACAACGCATACCGTTACGACACAGGTTTTACAACGCAAGTCGTTACAACGACTTGCGTTGGGGGGCGCTGGATAGTGAATAGTTTAATTTACTATTCCAACTCCAGTCCCCGTGGATAGTAGGGAAGGTGTTGGATAGTAAATTAAACTATTCCCTATCCTAGAGCGCCCTCCAGCGAAAGTCGTTGTAACGACTTTCGTTGTAAAACCTGCGTGGTAATGGTACCGCGTTGTAAAAGTTTCGCGGTAAAGGATGTTCCCCCCGTTAGGGTATCAGAGCGTTTCACAGAGAATTAGAAAGTTCTTATGCTTATGCTTTAAGACTATCACACTCTGTACCCAAGTGTGACAGGGGAATATGCTGCACTCCCTGCCCTGTCCAAGGGAGAGGAATACGTCCACCTACCACCTACACCTGCATGCATTGTCTCATTGTAGGGTGGATTTTACTATAAGCTGCGTCCTTTTCCAAGGGAGAAAATAAATGTTTGCCCCATTCCGCAACCACATTTTTGATGTGTGGGGAACTCACATGATTCACATCTTGCACCTTCACCATGCCTAAGTGCGAGGTGTTAAAAAAAATAGAGATTTGCGAGATTCTCATAATTTGCTTTTGCGTAGAGGTGGGTGAGCCAACAAATTACCTGGGTGAGCCGAGACAAAGCCAAGCCAAGGATCTGGCTTGGCTCTTAGAGCATGCGCACAAGCCAATCCCGGAAATGTTATGCCATGTAAATCTTACAACAAACTCCACGTACAATATGATAAAGCATCTTCAAAATTAAAGAGAGAGCATTTCTTTAATATGTGAAGAGTTTGAAATGAATACCTCAGATTGTAGGACTGCACTGAAAAGTACTTACTAACCATAGTTTTTAAATAAGAATGACCTGGGGGTCTCGCTTGATTCCAAACTTACGTGGAACCCACAGATTGAAAAGAGTAAGGTATTATTTGCACAGAACACTAAACCCATCCTACATAAGCACAACTTAAGTACTAGTAAAGCAGTACTACCAGCAGTCGAGCTTTTCAATCACAAAGTACAACCAGCAGCCCTCTACGGCGCCGAAATCTGGGGGCCAATGTCAAAGAATGCCTTTGACATTTTGGACAATAAATTCATGCGTAGTATTGTAAGAGCCCCGAAAGGTACGCCGTTGGTTCCCCTCCAATTAGATCTGGATTTTAAGAGGACCGACCACTATACTATTGTACGGCCGCTGACGTACTGGGTCAGATTATGGCAGACTCCAGAACTGCTGGACTACAGGAATGGGTTAAAAGAGCTATTGTTCCTAGATGTATCTAATTCCAACCTTTGGCTAAAACACATGAGAATATGGTTTACTAGAATAGGCCTTCCCCATTTTTGGAAAAGTCCCGAAGGGTTGCCGCCGAATTGTAAAAATGTGGTAAAAAAGGCTTTTTGGGGCTATATAAATAATCAAGTATTTAACGGTAATAACAGTGGGTCACTGGTTAGTACCTTTCTAACCTTTAAGGAAGTACCCTTATTTGAGAGCTTTCTCGATGAAATTGAGCCCCCACTTGCAGAAACCCTGTTCTTGAAATTCAGGTATGGCAACCTTATGACTAATGCAACTCTTGCACGTTGGACTAGAAAAAATGTTAACGATATTGCAACCGTAGGAAATACATGTTCTTTGTGTGAGGGTAATCACAGGGAAGACGACATGCATATCCTCTTCTTCTGCCCAGCATATACTCTGGCCAGAAGAAAGTGGATTCAACCCCTGTGTAAACTTTTAGGAACCAGGTCATGTATGACGGCATTTAGAATAATTAAAACTGACACAGTGTCAGCAGATACCTTCACTGTATTTTTTTCATTCGTAAGAAAAAAGGCCTAAAGTTGTAAAGCTATGGGACGTTGTATGTCGTTATGAACTGATTCAGTCAGACAGCTATGTAGTAATATTTTATGACTTTTAAACATATGTATTTTAAAAATGTTAAATATCACCTATATTATAGTATGTTAAATGGATTTATGATGGTTTTAAATGAAATGTTATTGTCACAATCTTTTATGGCAAAATAACGCCAAAATAAATAGATGGTGCTTAACGCCGCCGAGAGGTTGAGCAGGATGAGGGGAGCATTTTCTCCTCTGTCCATGTTGGCCTAGGCATCATCGGTTGCTTCCAGGATGGCAGATTCCACCCCGTGGTTGCTGCAGAACAAGGACATGGTGGAGTCCAGGATGTGGTGCTGTTCATGATGGGGGGCGAGTTGTTTGTTGAATGCTTTTGCCTGGATTTTGGCCGGGAAGGGCAGAAGAGAGTTGGGCCTGAAGCTGCTGAGATCCTTCGGGTTGGCCGAGGGTTTCTTCAGAACTGTGACCTCTGTCTGTTTACAGCAGTCAGAACGTTTCTGCTGTGGACGGAGGAATTGATGATGAAGGTTAGGCTGGGCCAGATCAGTGTGCTTCCTAGGTTGTACATGTAGTGTGGGCAGGTGTCTGTAGGGGACCCTGAGTGGATGGTCTGCATGGTTTTGGCGGAGTCCTCTGTGGTGGCCATTTTCCATAAAAGTGGAATTTCGTTGAACAAGATATGTTTACATAATGGAATCGCACTTTTGATGACAATGGCTACTTGTTTTCATTTTTTTTAACAGTCGGCTGATGTTTGCTAACACTGGGCCAACCAAAAAAAAGAAATGTCCTTAGACAAGGTGAGTATGGAAAAATACCAACTTTTGGCCAAAGTGAGGGGGAACAAATAGACCCCTGTTCTTGGGTAAAACATGTGTCCCATGGGCATGGAGAAGAACTCTACAAATATCTACTTCCCTGCCCTGAAACATAGTTTGGGGGCAAAATATAGGAAATGCTCACAGTCCTTTTCTTACCCTAGGCAGGATTAGGAAATATGTTCCACCCCCTTGACTGAGGCAGGTGGATGAAACAAGCCTATGTACTTAGGAAAGACTAGGAGATTACACAACACCTGCAAGCAAAGCTGTGGTGTTAAAAACTATACCCCCACACTTGGACAAGATAGGAGGGCGAAATGCAACAAATGCCAATCAAATGTACCATAGGCCTAGGAGATGTGTGAGAAATATACACTGCTTCCAGCACTTGGGCAAGGCCCAAGTGTGTAGCATTAAACTTCCCACCATTGTGTAATGCGTGAGGGTACATACCACCGCAACCCTTGGGGAAAAATGTAGGACAAATGAGGAGGGGACAATACAGCATAATTCAAACCTCTCTGACTTTGGGCAAGGAGGGTGATGGGATAACACATTCATCTGGAGTATGAGAAACATATTCCACATAGAATTGGTCAAGGCATGAGAGGAACACAACACCTCTGCCCTTCAGCAAAGCAGTTGTGTATAAAAACTGTATCCTTGACATTGTACGAGCGTGAGGTCAAAGTGCTACAAATACTCAACAAACCTGCCTATGGGGCAAGCAAAGAGCTTTTAAAGATCCCCCACCCTTGAAAAAACAATGGTGGAAGGACTGTAAACACCCTTCTTTCTTCAGAAAGGCTGGGGTAGGGTTCTAAGTATACCCCCTCCTTTGGACAAGGGGTGGTTGGACAAAGAAAGACTACCTCTTTGGAGTGACTACCTGAGGAGGAAACAAGTAAATATTCCCATCCATGTCAAGACAGGGGACCACATCTGTTTGACATTATACATCTATAAAACCCAAATGACATTCCCTAAAAAAATTTTACTTAAAAGAATTTATGGTTGCCATTGTGTAATAGAGACTAAAAACAAAACCTGAAAAGATGTGAAGTTCACTGGTACTATGTTAACCTTAGCTCGCGTTCTCACCATACTCATATAGACCAGCTTGCCCGCTGTATGTTCTTTTCAACATCAAACATGTTTTCACACATTCATAAAATTAATTACATTACATAATGTATAATACAAAAAATCATATCTATTATTTTAAAACACTGACATCTACATGTGCATTGAGACATGGCCTGGGTGTATGACAGAGGTTGTCCACAGTTAGGTTGGAATGGATAAGGGTAGGCTCCATGTCCAGTGGGCACTGCATGCGGGCGAAGTCCATGCACAGCCAGTTCAGAGGGACAGGCTCTGGGCCGACGGCCTGGCCCTTTGAGAGACCCTGTTTAAAAAATGTGGGTAGTGACGTATTTGCCCTTCTGTGGCCACCACACCCTCCTGTCTTGGGGGTCAGGGGCTGCTGCTCCTACTCTTTTATATATGTCCTCAGTTTTTCCTCCAGGATAAAGGTTTTACTATGTCTCATCCTGCAATGGTCACATCCACAAAGACGCATCTGCAATGCAACAGGTCTCACATTTGAGCTATTGCCATTGTAAATGACAATGCCTTTCATTTATGTATTGGTTTTTAAAACAGAAAAAAGGCATTATCATTTACAATGCCAATAGCTTAAACTCCCGCAAATGCCAGATCTATTGCATTCCGAATGCTGACGGCATAGCTGAGTTGCCCCCTTCTGTCTCCCATGTTTTCTGCGAGTTAAATAAACAAGCGTGTGGTCACAACTGAGCATAAGAGACTCTCCCGCCCTCCAGCAGTAAGAGAAACTCATCAAAGAAAATAGTGCTTACAGACTAAAAAGATGTACCAGGTAACAACTGAAGTAAAAGGGCCTGTCCTCATTGGAGGTTACAAATGAAGACAATGAGGTACTTAGAAGGGACTAACAAGCCTAATAACAAATCAGATGGCATTATTTAAGAAGGACAATGACACAAGCCAATGCCAAGTATGGGCAGAGAGGGGGCGGGGCCTCAAGTACATACTCCAATACAGCATGGCTCCCAAAAGTTTCACTTCACCGAGCCAATCAGTTGAGGCAGAATTGCGTGTCTTCGAAGGATCAGCAAATCCAAGTTAGACACTTATCTACTCAGGTTTCTTTAGTTTTTAAATTTGGTTTTGACAGGCTTTGTAGATCCAAGATGGTGGTCCAACTGTCAGGTTATCTATCGTGGCTTTGCCACTTTTAGTACCTTTCCCTTTTATTTTTGCTCTTCTTGATAGAATTAAAAAACAATGTATTTTGTTTTAAAACTTTAGAGACTATTAAGTATTAAATCGTTTCGTTTCAAAACTTTATTTCGATGTCATGTAGAAACCGTAAACAGACAATTTTTAAAATAGACATTGGAATTAATCAACCATAAAATCACAATAAAAATAAAAACGGCATTATTTAAAAAAGAGAAAAGGGATCAGGGAAATCAAAAAACTTTTCATAGCTAGAGAAGAACATATTGGGCTTTTTCCATTTTACATGCCTGTGTATAAGAGTAATAAACACGTGGTAACCAGAGTCCCCTTTCACCAAGTGTTATTGTTCATTACTCTGGGGCCCGGGTAAAAATCAAACAAGTCCCATGTAGAAATGGGGCCATCTCCGGGATTTGGTTGAGAAAGTCTTAAATAGGGGACAATGTTCTTGTGTTTAAATCTGATTAATATCAGATCTCCCGGAATGTCTTTAGGCAATCTGCCTAACCACCCCACCCTCCTGACGCTCAAAATTCCGCCATCTAGGGCGGGCGGCAGCGGTCTGTTGTTATTAAGCCAAAAGATGGTCTTATTTAGCAGATCCTCGCTTGTTTCGTGATTGCCCTGACCAAGTTCAGGAACTGCGGAAAGAACGGACACGTAGGGGGAGCTTCAGGGGGTAAGTTAATTCTATGCCTTCTTGCCTGAGGATATCTAGAGGCGTTATAAGGGGCACTAGTAGGCTCAAGAGTGTTATTACGTCCCTTTGGGAAGGGTATGCTCAGGGCAGGATCAATTGTTCGTGCTTTCCTGTGTTCAATGGAAATAGGCTTGTCAGGGTTAGTACAGAGCGTGGAACGTGGGGAAACAGTAGAATTTACAGTTGGTGGGTAAGTCCTTTTTACTATTTGTTCAACACTGGTCAACCTGTCTCCCAACTCCTTAATTTTAGTGACCAGGGGTGACAGAGCAGCATTCAACAATTGCTCAAATTGGGCCAATAGGGTCGATTGAAGGGGGGAAATAGGATTATATAATGTAGTCCCTGCTTTATGTGGCGTTAAAACAATTGGATTGGCCAGGAAGGATGAGGGGCTACAACACATCAGATCGACATTTAGTGGAGTTTCCTCGTTGTTAAACAGGATTAAATCAGGGGATACATGTACAGCCTGGGTGGTACAGTTTATGAGATCAGTGTCTTTACCCACTCTGGGGGGGTTAATATATCAGGGACATAGTTAGTGCCGCACATGGCATTAAGCTCTTCCCAAATAGACATCGTGGGAGGACTACATAGGGCCCGATTGCGACACTGGACAATTCAACATAGATATGTATAGGGTATTATGTCTCTGTACCTCTAAAGTTAGGACCAAGTGGGGTGGCCCGCCCCGTCCTCCTCAGGTCCTCTGAGGGCCACAGAGGGCCCGCCCTTTGCCCGGGCTTAGCCCCGGGCGCCGACCCGCGCGCGGTCCCGCGACGCGGGGGCTCGCGCTGTCCTTAAGCGCACCTCCGGGGGGCGGGACAGGAAACACGCCTCCTTGGCGCTAGGGTTGCTGGGGGATGTAGTCCCCGATGTGCTGCCTCGCCGCGATTTCCCCGAAGCGGCAGGCAGCAGGGAGCCTGGTGTGTCTTGCTGCAGAGCAGCGCTGTGGCTGCGGTGGTGGACAGGAGCCAAAGGAAAGGACGACCTCCCAGGTGAGTTGTGGCCAAAGTTCCCCCGCTCCCCCGGGGCTTGCGCTGTCCTTAAGCGCACCTCCGGGGGGCGGGACAGGAAACACGCCTCCTTGGCGCTAGGGTTGCTGGGGGATGTAGTCCCCGATGTGCTGCCTCGCCGCGATTTCCCCGAAGCGGCAGGCAGCAGGGAGCCTGGTGTGTCTTGCTGCAGAGCAGCACTGTGGCTGCGGTGGTGGACAGGAGCCAAAGGAAAGGACGACCTCCCAGGTGAGTTGTGGCCAAAGTTCCCCCGCTCCCCCGGGGCTCGCGCTGTCCTTAAGCGCACCTCCGGGGGGCGGGACAGGAAACACGCCTCCTTGGCGCTAGGGTTGCTGGGGGATGTAGTCCCCGATGTGCTGCCTCGCCGCGATTTCCCCGAAGCGGCAGGCAGCAGGGAGCCTGGTGTGTCTTGCTGCAGAGCAGCGCTGTGGCTGCGGTGGTGGACAGGAGCCAAAGGAAAGGACGACCTCCCAGGTGAGTTGTGGCCAAAGTATTAAATCGTTTTTTTCAATTTTGTATAAATAATTGTATATTCTTTTAGGAAACAGCAGAGTCATAAATACCCTTCTATAGCCAGAATTCCTTCGTTGGTTTGGAGATATTTGAAAGCAAAGAGAAGACTGCAGTGTTTTTTAATGTGTATCGATCCAATGAGTTAATCCTTAAACTTAAAAAATAACAAATAGTAGTGTTCTTTAGAGCAGTGTATCTTCAGGTCCTTACTAAAGTGGAGCAGGATTGAAGCTCCTGATGGATACAGAGCTGTTGTTCCAGATCCCAGGTGCATATGTGGAGAAGGGCCTGTTGCCTTCTTTTTTCCCTTCTGCACTTCATCCGAATATATACCATAACATTGCATGCTTTTACAATGCATGCGATTACAACGCAGTCCTTACAACGACCGCGTTGTTACATCGCAGTACATTACAACGCAAGTCGTTACAACAACTTGCTCTAGATGGCGCTCTGGATTTAGGAATAGTATAATTTACTATTCCAACTCCATTGTGTGCAACAGTAGGGAAGGTTTTGGAATAGTAAATTACACTATTCCTTAGTTTAGAGCGCCATCTAGTGCAAGTCATTGTATGGACTTGCGTTGTAATCTACAGTGATGTAACAATGCGGTAGTTGTAACGCCCGCGTTGGAAAGGTAATGCAATGTAATGACTGCGTTGTTAACCCCTTCCATGCTCATGATGAGCTCAGCTCGTCATGAGGCACAGTGGAGCTGTGCTGATGACGAGCTGAGCTCGTCATAAATAAAGCAAAATGACACTTTCCAGCACAGGAGGGGAAAATGCACATCAGCGATGTTAAGGTTGTTTCCCCTTCATCTTCTCCTGTCTGATGGCACTTGGCTGTGGATGTGCCCAATGCTTCCAGATAGGCCTCTACTCACCAGCCCACTATTGCACAACATGGTCTTAATTTTCCTAAGCAGAGTGGCCACTTACAAAGACCCATTTTCACCTTTTCAGCGACATAAAACTTGTTTATCTCTGGAGCAATGAACCGCCGTTTCTTGTACTTTTACCTAGCGCTTTCCCTGTTTCCACCTTAACTCAGGAACCAAGATTGAAAACTGTGTTAAAAAATAGCTTACAGCTTTTTCAAAGTTTGCTTGAGAGTAGACATTGGTACCTTTGACCACTGCCTACTGCCCAACATTATGTTGGTTACACTCACAAAAGGCAAGAGGCCCCTTTTGCGAATAGCTTACTACCTTTTGATGGGAGTTAGTAAAGTTTCAATATTTTGCATCCTGTTACAGCTGCAAAAATTGATACATGCCATAAAGAATCACTATTTGGAAGGGCTAAAGTAGACGAGGGGCCTCAGAAGGGGATTCTACAGCTGATCTCTGTAAGAACCAGCTCTACGCACTGCGAAGCCTCGCCAAGCCTCTCGGAACTGATGCCGAATCACGTGCAGCCTTGCCAAGTCCTGCCGAACATCTGACAGCCTCTCTGAACCGACGTTGGATGATGCAAAGCATCGCTGAGTCCCGCCGCATAGCTGCCTGCTCCCTGGAACCAAAGCCAGACGATGCAAAGCCTTGCCGCGCAACCCCCAGCACGACGCTGGACGATGCAAAGCCTCGCAAAGCGACGCATCATTTCCGGTGCGGAACGCATCGCACCTGTGCACCATTTTACTCATCTACACTGGGCTTCAGTGAGAAACCGAAGCTACGTGTCTGGAGAAATGACACATCACCTCCCTTCGCAGTAAGAAACCAATGCATCACTTCCCCTTGCAGTAAGAAACCGACTCATCACCTAGTAGTAAGGAACCAATGCATCCCCTCCCCTGGGAGCAAGGAACCGACTCATCACCTTCCCTGCGAGTAGGGAACTAACGCATCACCTTTCCTGAGAGTAAGGAACCAACGCATCGCTTTAGTTTTCCGGCGCCCCATCCCCCTGCGCCTTTTTTCATCTTTGATTCTGACGCATCCCAGGTACTTTGCGCTAAAAAGTGATGCATCCAGAGATTCCTATGGATAGAACTGTTTTTACCTTTTTTAAGTCACATTTTGATATCTGTATGTTGGATTTTTGTTGTTTTGGTCTTGTTTGGTTTAGATAAAGATACTTCAATTTTCTAAACTGGTGTGGTGTTCATTTGTGGCGTCTTCACTTTGTTACTGTGGGGGTTGTATACAAATGTTTTACATTGCCTCTGTAGTTTAGCCTGACTACTCTGTGCCGCTACCAGAGGGTGAGCACAGGCAAACATAGGTGTGACTTTACTCATCCTGAGTATAAGGCAGAGAGCCTCCTTGGACAGGGTGTATAGTACTGCCAACTAAAGACCCCCATTTCTAGCAGGGTCCGGCAAGAACACCCTCTGCGACCCTCTTCTCGAAACCAATGGTCACGGGCCCAGCTGGGTCGGAATTACCACCAGCAGCGCGACCTACTGGTTTTAGATACAGCCATTATAGCCCTGAGGATTCGCAATAGCGATGAAACACGTGTCGGCTGGCTGTTTGACATAATAAAGGACTCCAACGGACCACTCTACCTATGGAGCTTCCGAGTTACTTCTGCTGTTTTGCTTTTTTGTACTTTCTGCATACTTGCTCACATAATATATGTTGTACTGTTGTCTGAGTGCATTGGGTAAACCCGAAATCTCCAAAAGGTTTGTGCACCCACCTAGAAAAGTGTAACCCACAGGTTCGAATCCCAAAGGCAACTTGGTCTTTCTTTTCAGTTCTTTTATTTTTTTACGGTTTATCTTTCTTTTTTTCTTTTTTTTTTTTACTGATGTAGAAAATGCAAATGATTGATTTGGGCAATAGTAACGTCTGGGGTATAAGCAGATGAGCACCTAAGGTTTTAAGGGAGATGTATGAAACACATTGTTATCACTTCAGAAATAACCCTACTTGTACCCTGGCTCTAGCTGCCATGTCTGGGCTGGTATTGAGTAAAGGCTTCTAAAGGAAGGGGTTGGAGGATTAAGCTTATGGCTCCCGTCTTGCCACGTGCTCTCATTGCCTGTGTAAATGTTTGCATTTAATATATGGATGGAATTAGAGATTAGCCTAATATGGCGGTAAGCAGAACAGATACATAAAACGCAATGAGAATGGCACAGTTGTTGTTGTAAGACAAACACTCTTGTCCGGATAAGTTCCCTGTGTCCCTTCTTCTTCATCCTCTCCAGATCCCACACAAATCTGATCATCCCCTTGTTTAGGGTCGGAGGAGATTTGCCTCCTCCCTCTCTCTGTCACAAGGGATTGGCGGTCAAGGGCTTGTTTGTTTAAAACTCTTTAATGCTATCAAAGTAAGCCGATTATATGACATTGGAGCTGCCTGGTTCCCCAGAAATGGGAAATAGGGGGGTGGGAGGGGCCGGGAGATCAGTCGGATTGCCCATTTAATCAGAAAAAAGATGGCGGCTGTAAATCAGAGCAGCAGGGCCAATGGGATGGACTCTGCCAAGCTGAGGAGGAAAGCAGTGAAACGAAATAAAAGGGGAAATAGTTAGCAGGAAGGGCCAAATCATTAATAGGAGAAAGATACAAAGGAAAGAAATAAGAGAATGTTTTTATTTAAGATACCTCAAGATATTTTTCTGATATTAGAAAGCCTTCTTTTTTTGCACTGCCCTTTGGTTGTGGAATCTAGGTAGCCATACCTGTGATCAATGGGTTCTTGAGTGGTGCCTTCAGCAGACGAGTTATAGGTGACTGCTTGCAGGTGTCTTCTGCCTCAAGGCTGCCTTGAAGAAGGTTGGAGAATAATGCAGTTTTAAGTGAAGGTACCCTAAGTTTGTGAATCTGGGTGGGCTGTCAAATCAGCTTGTCTAGGTAGCAGTGGCCCGTATATGTGTGCTTTTTGGATCCAACATAAGAGGTTGGACAATATTGTCTGTCTCACAGGGAGCCAGAATAGCGCCTATGAGGTCAGTTTGGCACAGAAGACAGAGGTGGCTGGTGGTCTTTAAACGTCCTGATTTGTTCAGAACGAGCCAGCAAAGCAACCGAGCTGTACGTTTTGTGGAATAGGTCTAAAGGTGTGCGGTTTGCTTTATTCTATTTTATAAATAAAAATGTCGCCAAATGCTGAATTCTACAGCACAAGTGTCAAATAGTTGAGTTTTGAGTTTTCTTATAGCTAGGGTGATCAGAATTTGAAAGCCAAAAACCGGGACATTTCCCAAAAATAGAAGAAGAACTACAACTTTATTTCAACCGAGCGCACAGAATGACAGCGCTTCTTGGCAGAGAATGACAGAAAAGGCAGTAAGAACATACATAAAATGCTATTTTAAAAGCCAGTAGCATGCCTGTTAATTATATTGCTTTCTTATAACAGCTACTAACTATCCCTGCTTTGCAAAACATAACATGAACCCTCCCTCCCTTTTCAGCCGACCCTCTCTAAAAACAGGGACATGAGTAAAATTTCCAGAAATCTGTCGGGACAGCTGGCGAAAAACCATGGTCACCCTACTGATAGCACTAGCTAGACTCGAAGGTATCAGAGCGCTTTACATGTTATATGATAACAGGTACAGAAGGGGATTCATAAGAGTCACAGTTGAACAATACAGCATTAAGTGGTTATAAAGACACACAAGTATAACACAAGGACACATTGAGGAAGGGTACTGGGGACAGAATAGGAGACTGAAAGAGTCAGTCATATGATAAGAAGCCATAGGTTCCAAATGGCACCTGCTGAAATCTAGCGATGCTTTCATGGTGTGTGCCAACCAAGCGGCACCCTTCCCTGTGACGCTGGCGGAACACCCACCCCAAGAATATATTGATAGCAAAGTGAACAATGTTCCAGAAAAATATCCCTAAAAACTGTCTAAAATCAATGGCTGCTTTGTTTCAGAGTCTCTTACTTCACTTTCAGCTTTTTTTCTTTTCCTTTTCCATTCTAACCCAGGGGCGGCCTTAGGCATGTGCAAGCTGTGCACCTGCACAGGGTCACCAAATCCCAGGGGCCACCACGCCAATATAAATCCTTAATATAATAATCCTCTGAGGATCGATACATATTTGTGTGGCAGGCCCCTGGCAGGGATTTGGTGGCCCCTGGCTCTGTTCCACTTGCAAACACCCTGACCCCCCTCCCTCTTCACTGGCCTCCATGCTCCACGCCGCCCGGACCCCCTCTTCCGGGGCCCCCTACCTACGCTCCCTGCCCAGGGCCACCATGAGCTTAGAGCCGCCCCTGTCTAACCTTCCACGTTTCACTCAGAAAATAAGGAATTACATGCAAAATAGTGTTTACTTCACTGAAATCTGCGTATCAGAGTTTTTTCTGACAGGGGGAATTGTCACTTCCTACTTCCTTGTCGCTCTTATTTCCTCCTATCCCCGGTTTCCATTTTAGTCCTGGCAAATTTCTGCAGGTTTGACCTTAAAATGAATCAGCCGAAAATTGTGGAGGCGCAATGTCTACTGCGGTATTCTGAATTTGCCCCCCCCCCAATTATAAAGGTATGAGTGATTGTAGAGATACGAAGTACAGGCAGGGTAGAGATAATCGGGTGTTGGCAGGGGTGGAGGTAATACATTACTGGTAGGACTAGAGACACTGTAGACTAGGCAGGGATACAGGTAGGTAGAGGTATTAGGGCATAAGTACAGGTTCTAGATAGACCAGGGGGCTGCCAACCTTTACTGGAATAAGAGCTACTTCTGTGCAATGAGAATCATCCCGAGCTTCTAATATTATTAGTGTTGTAATAGTGACCACATCAGACATAAGTACATAAGTGGGCATCCTATGTAAGATTACCAGCAGCGATCACCTCAGTACATCAGTCAGGGTTGCCAACAGAAATTTTAAAAAAGCGTTTTCACTTTACAATTTCTTTACATAGTTAATACATAACAGCCAAAGTGGAATGCTCATGGCAGCAAGGTAATTATAATAATCGTAATAAGTCACACCAATGCTACCACATTTATCACTCAAATGTCAGCTTTACAAATATTTTGGAAATTCAACCATTTCTTTTTAAGCCTCAGTTTATGAGTTTGGAATATAGACACATTTTTGCCTCATATTCACATTTTTCAGTTTGGTATGGACACATTAGTTCACCAGAGCAAAAGCTCCTACTTTAGTATGCTGGGCTGCACCGAGGAGAGCTACTTACAGGTATCTGAAGAGCTATCAGTAGCTAACAAGCTACTTGTTGGAGAAGCCTATTCTAGAGTGTAGAAGTACTAGGGCCTCATTTATGAGGCTGAGCGTCACTTTTACGCCGCTGGTGCGTCACGTTTTGTGACGCACCAGTGGCGTAAAAAATGTGCCTTTTTGCGCCATATTTACAAAGTGACGCATCTATGTAGATGCGTCACTTTGTAAACCCCTGCGCCACATTATACCTGCGCCAGGTATAATGTATGCAAGGGGGGCGTATTGACGCAAGGAAGGGTCGTAGAAGCGACGCAGTGAAATCTATGAGATTTCACTGCGTCACTTTTAGGACGCCGTTGCATCAAAATCTTGCGCCTGCCTCACAGCAGGCGTAAGACTGACGCAGGCCCTTTCACATGGGGCATGTAAAAGGACGCATTGCTGGAGTTGCGTCACTTTTGTGACACACTCCAGCAATGCGCCACTTTTGCGCTTACAGATACGTCAGAAATACTGACCTATCTGTAACTCCTTGCGACATGATGCGTCATACATTAAATATGAAGCATCAGGAATGTCGCAAGGAGTGCGCACTGAGAAGTGACGCAACGCTGCTTTCACGCAGCGATGCGTCATTTCTCATAAATGAGGCCCCTAGTGCGGGCTGGGCTGGGGCAAAGTAGTGATAAATCACTGGTACGGATAAAGATAGAATCGCTGATGGCTAGAGGTACAGGAAGTAAGGTATAGGTAGACTTACTACGGTATAGGTAGGGCTGGAGGCGTTAGGGTATAGATATGGGTAGAGGTCCACAGCATTAACAGTGGTAGACTACATTTGCACTGGAATAGTTTGGGGTGCACGAAATAGGTCGGAGTATCCCATCCACTAGGATTGTAATCAGGCCCTTACTTAGAAATCCATTCTCCTGAGACATTCTGACCAATCAGGTAGAACTCTACTTGCAATTACAGCAACCGAGAGAACCAGATACAGCATCCAATTGAGCACATCTTAACACCCTTATATAGCATCACAGGTAAAACTCAGGAAAATGTGTCCAGAAAGTAGTTACTTACAGAACCTTAGCCATTTATAGGCTGACTCGAAGACCGGAAACTGGTGTTTTCGTTTGAATCAGGATTACAAGTTGTGCAGGCAAATCTACACGTTGAGATGTTTTTTTCCATTCCCATTGCACCAAAAAAGCCTACCCATTAGGCAGGACTTTTGTTGTTACCTTGGTAAGGAAAAAATACTCGGAAAAAGCAGAAACTTCCTGATGATCAGTGTGTGATACAGGATTCCACAAGTTATTCCTCATTCCGAAGGGAAAATCTCAAAATGATTACTGCACGCTGTAACTAGAGCTCCCTGCCTTATTAGTAATACTGTGAGTGGTGTTACCACATCATTTACCTGGGAACTCAGAACAAGCTAGGTATTATCTTCCAACTGAAATACAATACCTCATTAATATTAATATTTAAATTAGGTCAAGAATGATGGTTTGAGACATCGTTATCAGGACAAAACGAGAACCAGGCAGGATTATTTTGCCCCCGGCCTCTCACCTTATTTAAAATCAGGCCTCACCCGCGTCTAATGCCAGCCAGGTAGCCACATAATTGGGCTCGGAGGCAGACAGTGTGGCCTGACTGTGTTTAGGTTGTCCAGAAAATGATGGACATTACATCTAATCCAAGTCCCAGCCACCCTACCTCCTGCCTTATTAAAAGGACTCACACTATACAATGACATAGGAAGAGGAGGAACAGGGTGAACAGACAGACCAGGGAGAAATGCGAGAAATTCCATAGTGGGGATTTTGCAACAAAAAAAGAGAAGTGTAATGGTTTCATGTGTACCAAGCACTGGCAAAAGCAATAGGCCTCTTTTTTTTGGGCTTGGCCAATGCAGTTTGCTGATGCTGTGCTGCACAGCAGCGGCAAAAAAAAGAAGAAACAGAAAATGGTGCCATTCTGCAGGCTCACGCATGTGTCACTATGCATGTGTGCACCTAGAAACAATGCTGGGACAATTTCAACTGTTTTCTATTCACTGGTACAAGATAGCAGACTCTAGTTGGTTATTGATATAAAAAAATATATTTGTTGGTGCGAAAGAGCAAAATAAATAATAAAAAAAGGACTGCTGGGTTGGGGGAGGCTAACAGAGGAATGGGTGGAGGGAGAAGTGGAAAAGCAGCACACGAGGAAGAGGGTGACTGCTTTACGGACACATATAAAGAGGAAACAGCAAGGCAAAATGAAGACATTTCTCCTTGTTACACCAGCCACATATAGGCACACCATTTTACCACAAACCCAGGTTTATTTTCTTTAATGAATCTGGGATTGTATCAAAATCCATGGGTGGATGCATGGGAACGCCCATGCTACAATCATGGAACGCCCATCCCCGCTGATGCAAAGTAATACAAGGCAGCGCTAAGCATTGTGTTGTGTTTTTTTTTTTTTACTAAGCCATTCAAAGCTGCTTTTGTGGCTTAGTAAATCCCAGTATACATTTTGCATCTGGGCTGCATTAAAAAAGTGACACAACCCGACACAAAATGTGCATAAATCTGAGTGTGGGCCATGGGCAGAACCTTACGAGAGATAGAGCAGCATTCAAAGGAGAGAGCAAAATGGGAGAGAAGCGAACAAGATAGAGAGCAACATGGAGCATGGGGGTTCAATGAGTTTGGAGGCAGAAGCACACCACAGAGAGCACCACATAAGGGAGGAAACATGGGTGTTAGGGGGGCTGGATTTGGCAAGTGAGATGCACACTGGTAGAGAGCTGGAAAACACATGCACACTCACAGAGAGTGCATTCACTCTGTAAATCCCAACATCTTTCACTGAATCTCAGAATGCTGGCAGTCTGAATTGCAGTATCTCCCTCTAAATCTCTGCATCTTTCACTGAGCCCCATCTTCTCCAGCTGAATCTCAGCATCTTACACGGAACTGCACATCTTTCTCTGATCTCAGTATCTGTCGCTGAACCCAGGGCCTTCAGTATGATGAAAAAACTTAGGGAGTCTCTAAAAGGGGCGTGGCCTGTGTAATTAAGGGTGTGGCCTTATATATGTAAACTAAAAACCAGTGCTTGCCATAATGTGTTACCCAACTGGTATGTTATTACTACTCTGTGCTTCCTGTTATTGCATCCAGATAAAACACAAATTATATTTACCTAAAACATGCCAGATCTATTGGCTTGGCAATGATTGTTAGCTGTATAAGACACACGAGTAACAGCAACAATTTTGTTGGAAATAATATAATAAATGTTTAAATTCAAACATTCTGAAGCTGCAATTTAAACATTACTGAACAGTACTGGTATTGGTCTCAATCACGCCCGTTCTTTCCTGCATACCACATCCTCTGCAGTCTATTTTAGGCACTTGTGTCCTTTTTCCCTTCACATTTTTTTTAAATCCTCCATCTGCATATCTCACACCTCATCTCTCTCCTCCTCACCTTCTTTTCACTCTTTCCTGTATGCACTTCCTCACCTTTACTTCACCACCTCCCAAAGACTCAATGCACCCATTCACCTGTAAGCACTGCATTTTCTTTTACTTTCGCCTTGTCAACATTTTGACCACTGTTTATCTCCATCATACACATTAACATACAATAACAATTGGCAACTGGAATACATGACCATTGCTCTGTGCGCTCTGCAGAGAAGTCAAAGATTAGAGGACCATGGCCTAGATGTAGGTAATTTTATTTTACCACTTCTTAAATACCGAATTTTACCGATTCGGTATTTAAGAAGTGGTAAAATAGAGAGGGGTGGATGTAGGTATTACAGAATCGGTAAATACCGAATCGTTAAGATTCGGTATTTACCGATTCTGTAAATACCGATTCGGTATTTCCCATTGATTCCTATGGGCCTTGAAGCATATAGGAATCAATGGGAAATACCGATTCGGTATTTACCGAATCGGTAAATACCGAATCCTGCAGGGGGGAACGGGGTGTCACTTTGACACCCTGTAGCACCCCAATTCCAGTCTTGTGTGGCATGTGGCACATATGCATGCCCTAAGGGCATGTCTGTGTGTCACATGGCACAGGTGTACATGCACAGATGTGCATGTACACCTGAATTCGTTATTTACCATGCAATAGTATTACATGGTAAATACCGAATTCTAAAGGGCCTGTGGCACACTTAAAAGTGCCACCTACATCTGCATTTACAGATTCAGTATTTTTGCCGAGTCTGTATTTACCGATTCGGTAATTTTACCGATTTGGTAAATACAGAATCGGTAAAAAATACCGATTCTGTGAATGCATGCCCCCTACATAGGAAAAGGCATTTACTGGTCGGTAACGGCCGAATTCGGCCGTTACCGACCGGTAAATGCCGACCTACATCGGGCCCCATGTCTTTAGAAAACCTTTTAGATCTAGTGACGGGTACTGTGTGAAACTTTGATTTCAGCCTCAACTTCAGAGTTCTCAGTTGTAGCCCACAAAAACACATGGATGCGACTCAGTTCAATCTATGCACTATAAAAGGCTAATATAGTTCACAAAAAACTACAGAAACACAATATCGACGAAATAACAAACACGCTTAGGGAATGGAAGATTAAGTAAAACATGTGCAATATAAACATGAACTAAGTTGAAGACTTGGATTACTTTAACGTGTTTTACATTAATAGATCACAAATTGATCAGTGTTTTTGTCTGTAAAATTGAGGACATGATTGTGGCGCCCACCCAACTGCACATCTCTCTCTAAATCTCAGTATCTTTATAGCATACTAGCAGCCCGTCCCGACCTTGTCCGGGAGCAATCAGGCTTCAGGGCCCCCGCCCGCCCCAACGTTGTCCGTGGGTCCCCCGGATCCTTCCTTCATATATTGCAGTATTATACCTCTATGTTTCCTTTGTACGCTTTTGTAACCTGCACACGTCACTTTTTCCTCATGCAATGCACTGTTTGCTAGCTCTTGTATTTTGTTGGCTCACGATTCTCACTTTTGTAATGTACTCACTTTTGTAATGTCCGTGTGTCCCCCAGAGCCTTCCATCATATATTGCAGTATTATACCTCTGTTTCCTTTGTACGCTTTTGTAACCTGCACACGTCACTTTTTCCTCAAGTAATGCACCGCTCCTCGCCGCTCCTCACCGCGCTCCTCCCCGCCACTTTTTCCTCATGTAATGCACCGTTTGTTAGCTCTTGTATGTTGTTGGCTCACGATTCTCACTTTTGTAATGCACTCACTTTTGCCGTTTGCTACCTCTTTTGCTTCATTTAATGCTCACCGCTAATCCCCGCCTGTATTTGACCTACGCTCCCCGCTCCTCCCCGCCTGTATTTCACCTACGCTCACAGCTCCTCCCCGCCTGTATTTAACCTACGCTCACCGCTCCTCCCCGCCTGTAGCTTTTGTATTTCACCTACCTCATCTGCCGCTTACCGCTCCTCCCCGCCTGTCCGCCGCTCCTCGCCCTCCTCACTGCCTGTCCGCCGCTCCTCCCCGCCTGTCCGCCGCTCCTCCCCGCGCTCATGTCTGCCGCTCCTTCTCGCGTACGCCGCTCCACCCTGGCTCCTGATGTCAGCACGCACGTCGCGGCCGGCGCTACTTCCAAGGGACAACTTTTTTTTTTTAGGTAAATATTTTAAATAACGTATATATTTTTTATTTTATATAGCCTATGTCCATCTACAGACCCTGCCAATTACAACAATGTATCGGGTGTTTTGATTGGCGCTGTGGTTCCCGAGTTTACCCGCCTCAAAGGTTCAAAGTTCTTCCTTTATAATAGTAGTATAGATGCATGAATCTTAGGATCTCTCTCTGAATCTCATCCTGTGCTCTCTATGAATCTCACCACCTTTCCCTGAATCTCAGCATATCCATCTGAATCTAAGCATCTTCGTCTTTCCGAATGTCAATTTATCTTTGTCTCTGTTAATCTCAGGACTGCCATCCGTGTATCTGTCACTAAACCACAACTTCTGCCTGTCTGAATTCCTGTTTCTCCCTTTAAATCTAAGATCCCCCCTTTCAATCTTTCACTGAATCTCAGCATCTCTCTATGAGTCCCACCACCTTACTCTGAACCTCAACATATCCATTCAAATCTCAGCATCTCTCTCTGAATTTTGGCATCTGCATTTAGATCTCACATTCTTTCCCAGAACCTCATCTTCTTCTGAATCTCACTACGTTCCATTTAACTGCCCATCTCAAAGAACCTCAGTGTCTTCTTTCACTGAATGAACGTCGTCTTCTTCTGAATCTAACTGTCTTCCATTTAACTGCCCATCTCAGTGCATCTGTGTCTTTCAGTGAATGAACGTTGTCTTCTTTTGAATCTCACTGTCGTTCATTTAACTGCCCATCTCAATGAATCTCAGTGTCTTTCACTGAATGAACGTCATCTTCTGAATCTCACTATCTTCCATTTAACTGCCCATCTCTATGAATCTCAGTGTCCTTCACTGAAAAAAGGTAATCTTCTTTTGAAACTTGCTGACTTTCATTTGACTGCCCATCTCAATGAATCTCACTGTCTTTCACTGAATGAACGTCGTCTTCTTCTAAATCTCACTATCTTCCATTTAACTGCCCATCTCTATGAATCTCAGTATCCTTCACTGAATGAAGGTAATCTTCTTTTGAATCTCACTGTCTTTCATTTAACTGCCCATCTCAATGCGTCTGTGTCTTTCACTGAATAAACGTGGTCTTCTTTTGAATCTCACTGTCTTTCATTTAACTGCCCATCTCAATGAATCTCAGTGTCTTTCACTGAATGAACGTCATCTTCTTCCGAATCTCACTATCTTCTATTTAAGTGCCCATCTCAATGAATCTCACTGTCTTTCACTGAATGAACATCATCTTCTTCTGAATCTCACTGTCTTTCATTTAACTGCCCATCTCAATGAATCTCAGTGTCTTTCATTGAATGAACGTCGTCTTCTTCTGAACCTCACTGTCTTTCATTTATCTGCCCATCTCAATGCACCTGTGTCTTTCACTGAATGAATGTCATCTTCTTTTGAATCTCACTGTCTTCCATTTAACTGCCCATCTCAATGAATCTCACTGTCTTTCACTGAATGAACGTCATCTTCTTCTGAATTTCACTGTCTTTCATTTAACTGCCCATCTCAATGAATCTCAATGTCTTTCACTGAATGAACGTTGTCTTCTTCTGAATCTCAATTTCTTTGATTTAACTGCCCTTCTCAATGAATCTCACTGTCTTTCACTGAATGAACATCATCTTCTTCTGAATCTCACTGCCTTTCATTTAACTGCCCATCTCACTGAATCTCAGTGTCTTTCATTGAATGAAAGTCGTCTTCTTCTGAACCTCACTGTCTTTCATTTATCTGCCCATCTCAATGCACCTGTATCTTTCACTGAATGAACGTCATCTTCTTTTGAATCTCACTGTCTTTCATTTAACTGCACATCTCAATGAATCTCACCGACTTTCACTGAATGAACGTCATCTTCTTCTGAATATCACTGTCTTCCATTTAACTGCCATTCTCAATGAATCTCACTGTCTTTCACTGAATGAACGTCATCTTCTTCTGAATTTCACTGTCTTTCATTTAACTGCCCATCTCAAAGAATCTCAATGTCTTTCACTGAAAACGTTGTCTTCTTCTGAATCTCAATTTCTTTGATTTAACTGCCCATCTCAATAAATCTCACTGTCTTCCATTTAACTGCCCATCTCAATGAATCTCACTGTCTTTCACTGAATGAACGTCAACTTCTTCTGAATCTCACTGTCTTTCATTTAACTGCCCATCTCAATGAATCTCACTGTCTTTCACTGAATGAACATCATCTTCTTCTGAATCTCACTGTCTTTCATTTAACTGCCCATCTCAATGAATCTCAATGTCTTTCACTGAAAACGTTGTCTTCTTCTGAATCTCAATTTCTTTGATTTAACTGCCCATCTCAATAAATCTCACTGTCTTTGATTTAACTGTCCATCTCAATGAATCTCAGTGTCTTTCACTGAATGAACATCGTCTTCTTCTGAATCTCACTGTCTTTGATTTAACTGCCCATCTCAATGAATCTCAATGTCTTTCACTGAAAACGTTGTCTTCTTCTGAATCTCAATTTCTTTGATTTAACTGCCCTTCTCAATGAATCTCACTGTCTTTCACTGAATGAACATCATCTTCTTCTGAATCTCACTGTCTTTCATTTAACTGCCCATCTCAATAAATCTCAGTGTCTTTCATTGAATGAACGTCGTCTTCTTCTGAACCTCACTGTCTTTCATTTATCTGCCCATCTCAATGCACCTGTATCTTTCACTGAATGAACGTCATCTTCTTTTGAATCTCACTGTCTTTCATTTAACTGCACATCTCAATGAATCTCACCGACTTTCACTGAATGAACGTCATCTTCTTCTGAATCTCACTGTCTTCCATTTAACTGCCCATCTCAATGAATCTCACTGTCTTTCACTGAATGAACGTCATCTTCTTCTGAATTTCACTGTCTTTCATTTAACTGGCCATCTCAATGAATCTCAATGTCTTTCACTGAAAACGTTGTCTTCTTCTGAATCTCAATTTCTTTGATTTAACTGCCCATCTCAATAAATCTCACTGTCTTCCATTTAACTGCCCATCTCAATGAATCTCAGTGGCTTTCACTGAATGAACGTCAAATTCTTCTGAATCTCGCTGTGTTTCATTTAACTGCCCATCTCAATGAATCTCACTGTCTTTCACAGAATGAACGTCATCTTCTTCTGAATCTCACTGTCTTTCATTTAACTGCCCATCTCAATGAATCTCACCGTCTTTCACTGAATGAACATCATCTTCTTCTGAATCTCATTGTCTTTCATTTAACTGCCTATCTCAATGAATCTCAATGTCTTTCACTGAAAACGTTGTCTTCTTCTGAATCTCAATTTCTTTGATTTAACTGCCCATCTCAATAAATCTCACTGTCTTTCATTTAACTGCCCATCTCAATGAATCTCAGTGGCTTTCACTAAATGAACGTCATCTTCTTCTGAATCTCACTGTCTTTCATTTAACTGCCCATCTCAATGAATCTCAGTGTCTTTCACTGAATGAACGTCACCTTCTTCTGAATCTCACTGTCTTTCATTTAACTGCCCATCTCAATGAATCTCAGTGACTTTCACTGAATCTCTTCTTCTTCTGGTTCTCACTATCGTTCATTTAACTGCTTATCTCAATGAATCTCAGTGGCTTTCACTGAATGAACGCCATCTTCTTCTGAATCTCGCTGTCTTTCATTTAACTGCCCATCTCAATGAATCTCACCGTCTTTCACTGAATGAACGTCATCTTCTTCTGAATCTCAATTTCTTTAATTTAACTTCCCATCTCAATAAATCTCACTGTCTTTCATTTAACTGCCCATCTCAATGAATCTCAGTGGCTTTCACTGAATGAATGTCATCTTCTTCTGAATCTCGCTGTCTTTCATTTAACTGCCCATCTCAATGAATCTCTGTGTCTTTTACTGAATGAACGTCGTCTTCTTCTGAATCTCACTGTCTTTGATTTAACTGCCCATCTCAATGAATCTCACTGTCTTTCACTGAATGAACATCATCTTCTTCTGAATCTCACTGTCTTTCATTTAACTGCCCATCTCAATGAATCTCAGTGTCTTTCATTGAATGAACGTCGTCTTCTTCTGAACCCCACTGTCTTTCATTTATCTGCCCATCTCAATGCACCTGTGTCTTTCACTGAATGAACGTCATCTTCTTCTGAATCTCGCTGTCTTTCATTTAACTGCCCATCTCAATGAATCTCACCGTCTTTCACTGAATGAACGTCATCTTCTTCTGAATCTCAATTTCTTTGATTTAACTTCCCATCTCAATAAATCTCACTGTCTTTCATTTAACTGCCCATCTCAATGAATCTCAGTGGCTTTCACTGAATGAACGTCATCTTCTTCTGAATCTCGCTGTCTTTCATTTAACTGCCCATCTCAATGAATCTCACCGTCTTTCACTGAATGAACGTCATCTTCTTCTGAATCTCACTGTCTTTCATTTAACTGCCCATCTCAATGAACCTCAATGTCTTTCACTGAAAACGTTGTCTTCTTCTGAATCTCAATTTCTTTGATTTAACTGCTTATCTCAATAAATCTCACTGTCTTTCATTTAACTGCCCATCTCAATGAATCTCAGTGGCTTTCACTGAATGAACGTCATCTTCTTCTGAATCTCGCTGTCTTTCATTTAACTGCCCATCTCAATGAATCTCAGTGGCTTTCACTGAATGAACGTCATCTTCTTCTGAATCTCACGGTCTTTCATTTAACTGCCATCTCAATGAATCTCAGTGTCTTTTACTGAATGAACATCATCTTCTTCTGAATCTCACTGTCTTTCATTTAACTGCCCATCTCAATGAATCTCAATGTCTTTCACTGAAAACGTTGTCTTCTTCTGAATCTCAATTTCTTTGATTTAACTGCCCATCTCAATAGATCTCACTGTCTTTCATTTAACTGCCCATCTCAATGAATCTCAGTGGCTTTCACTGAATGAACGTCATCTTCTTCTGAATCTCACTGTCTTTCATTTAACTGCCCATCTCAATGAATCTCAGCGTCTTTCACTGAATGAACATCATCTTCTTCTGAATCTCACTGTCTTTTGATTTAACTGCCCATCTCAATGAATCTCAATGTCTTTAACTGAATGAACGTTGTCTTCTTCTGAATCTCATTGTCTTTGATTTAACTGCCCATCTCAATGAATCTCAGTGTCTTTCACTGAATCTCTTCTTCTTCTGATTCTCACTATCTTTTCTTTTAACTGCCCATCTCAATGAATCTCAGTGTCCTTCACTAAATGAACGTCGTCTTCTTCTGAATCTCACTTTCTTTGATTTAACTGCCCATGTCAATGAATCTCAGTGTCTTTCACTGAATGAACATCATCTTCTTTTGAATCTCACTGTCTTTTGATTTAACTGCCCATCTCAATGAATCTCAATGTCTTTCACTGAATGAACGTTGTCTTCTTCTGAATCTCACTGTCTTTCATTTAACTACCCATCTCAATGAATCTCAGTATCTTTCACTGAATGAACGTCGTCTTCTTCCAAATCTCAATATCTTCCATTTAACTGCCCATATCAATGAATCTCACTGTCTTTCACTGAATGAACGTCACCTTCTTCTGAATCTCACTGTCTTTCATTTAACTGCCCATCTCAATGAATCTCAGTGTCTTTCACTGAATCTCTTCTTCTTCTTCTGGTTCTCACTATCTTTCATTTAACTGCTTATCTCAATGAATCTCAGTGTCCTTCACTAAACGAACGTTGTCTTCTTCTGAATCTCACTGTCTTTTATTTAACTGCCCATCTCAATGAATCTCAGTGTCTTTCACTGAATGAACATCGTCTTCTTCTGAATCTCACTGTCTTTGATTTAACTGCCCATCTCAATAAACCTCAGTGTTTTACACTGAACCCCAATCTGTGCATCTGAATCTCAGCATCTCGTTCTTTATTGCTATATTTTTCACTGATCCTCAACATCTCTCTCTGAATATCTGCATCAGTCTTCCTTTGAACCTCAGCATCTCCCAGAATCTCAGCATCCATCTTTCTCTCAACCTTTGCATCTCTTTCTCAACCTCAGCTTCTTCTGATGAATCTCACAATGCCCATCAGAAACTCAGCATCTCTTACCGGATCCAAGTTTCTGCTTTTGAATCTTAGCAGAACTGCGCAGCTCTCTATTAATCTCAGTAACGCTCATTGAACCTCAGCATCCCCATCCGAGTCTCAGCATCTTTCATCAAAACTCAGAAAATTAACCAAAATGTCAGTATATCCATATGGATTTCTGCATCTTTCTGAACCTTAGTCACTCACACTCCGAATCTAAAAATGTTTACTGAATCTCAGCACATCCAATTTAACCTCAATATTTTCCTTTAAATTACAGCATCTTCCTCTCTGAATCTTAACATTCTCCTGTGACACTAAACATCTCGCTGAAGCTCAGTATTTCTCTGAATGTGAGCGACTCTCATGCTAAATCTAAGAACCCCCCCCCCCCCCCTCCGCTCTATTTCTCTCTCTCTCTGTCTCTCTCGTCACACTTTGCAGCAGACTCCTTTAGTCTTTAGTTTCCTTGTTTTGCGCCCCCTGGGAAAGTGGTATTTAAAAGGCTTTTGTAATAACGTCAAACAGAAATCCTAAACGAGAAGTGGTGGCAGAAATAGCAGTGCCAAGGTCAGCCAGGAACAGTCAGAAGCCTGAAACAGCACCAGGAGCCTAGAGCAGCTCCCATCGGCCTGCAGCCCTCAGGTTTGGGCCAGGTGGGCAAATTCGCCATCTTGCAGTGCACAATGAGGAAATGTGTATGACTCACAGCTGGAGGAAAAGCAAAGCAGCAACTGCAAAAGGACAGTTGAAAGGTTTACAATATCCTAATGTCTGAAAGTCAAGCATGTTCAATACTAGAATTGTAATGCTTTGCAAATAGCTTCTGTGGTGGCATATTTAGAGTACAGCTGTTTGATAATCTATAATTTTGTGATGAGAAGCCGTACTCGTGTTTGGCCAGTAATGATTGCAGCGCCTTGCTTCCACAGAGTCTGTGATTTGACCAGGGTCCATTTTTTTTTGCTGTACCAGATGTATCAATCGTAAATCGTAAATAGCACAGACTCCTAGCAAGGGTTCGCAGAAATGCTGCCTCCTCCATCTGCTAACATGGGGCAGGATTCCTTCTATGGACTTTGTGGTGGATTGTAAATGGCTAGATGTGAAACTGCAAACATCCCTCTACTCTTGAAACGTGCTGTGGACTCAGGCCCTGTCCCCTGAGTAAATGAATGGCTTGGCCCTCGCATGTGGGTGCTTGTAGGGCTGGGCCACATACAGTAAGGTAGACAGGCACACTCCGATGTTGTGTATGGGACTGACCCTGAGTGGTCGACATATCCTTTATTTATAACTTGAGGGCACGAATGGCATCAGGTTGCATGAGATCAAAGTGTTATCGTGTTGGACCTGGGGTGCCCATCTAATGTCAGTACCTTTCAGCCATCTCCATACCGCTCCATGGCACACTCATAGTCCCAAAGAAGTCGGCTGGGAATAGGCTTTTGGTGCAGGTCATATCTCTGACTCTGTGCTCCTCAGGTGCTTTCTCGGGCTCCTGGTTGGTCCCAGTGGCCGGTGTTCCAGGTAGCGGGCAGCTTGTTGACCGTGCCGTGGTAATTGATGGGGCTCCTGGTGGTGGTTGAGTCAGCAAAGCATTTCATGGCTCCACAGCTCCAACACTCCTCCAGTCATGCTGAAGGTTATTGTGCTAGCTCTTTTCCCCAATATCCCTCCTTCCATTCACCTACCTGAACCATGACACATTTTAGGCTACAGTTTCAGAACCTCTTCGGGCTGACATCACTGTACCTTTAACTTTGGTAATTGTCCACTTCCTCCTGTCATTTGTGGTGTGGAATTTCCACCCAGGGCGGTGGCCCTGAATGAGGACTTGGTCTCCAGGCATGAGGTTGTGGGTCCGCTCCTGTCTAGTCCAGATGGCTTAGTCGGTATTCTTCTTCCATTGATCTTGGGTGCGGTCAGCGTTGAACATCTGGTGTGCTCGTCAATATGGTGTCTAGTCCAGGCATTCCAGGCATCATGGCCCTTGGTGAGCATTGGGTAGTGTAATGTGGAGTGCCAGTATGCACACAGGAACTGATGTAGGCTGATCTCTAGATCAGAGCATTCATCAACAGCAATGCACATGGCTTTGTTCTGGGTGTGCCAGAAGCCTTCCAAATCTCCATTGGCTTCTGGCCTCTGGGGCACGATCTGGCAGTGGCCGATTCCTAGATGTTCCAGAAAGTCTCTGAATTCTACCCCCTGAAATGGCGGTCCATTGTTAGTATGTATCTCCTTAGGGCGATCAAAAGTCGCAAAGATCTTCTCTTTGTAGAATGCCATAGAGTCTGATATCTCCGTTAACCTGCACCATGGACAAGCACCATCTGGAAGACTTCCACAGTGCCGGCCGACTTTGGGTCTTGGTACCAAGTAGTGATCCTCCGTGACCCCCTGGTGCAGATGCGCAGGCACCACTGTTCAGTTGATACTCTGGGCAGTTCTTCACTATGTCATCGACGGTGGCATCAAGCATGGAAAACCATGCTTTTTCTCACTGGTGTGCCTTGATACCCTTCATGTGCCAATTCTACTACTCTCCGGCATAGATCTGCTGGCATGACAATTTAGAGAGCTCGCAGGAGTACTTTGCCTGGGATCACTCTCAGCTCATCCCTCATCCTCCACAGCTGGGACAGTCAGCCCTTGTCTGCGGGTACCCACTGGTTAGCACACTGTAGAAAAGGTTTCCATATTACACCTTGGAGTGTGGTGATAGTCTTTTGCAGCTCATCATTGTCCCAAACCCAAATATTACATACATATGCCAATGGCAGACTTTTGCCATTATTATCGTCCTTGTACTGAGGGTGACCCTCATATCAGAAGTATAAGGCACAACATTTTGCCAAGTTTTTCATCCTTTATTCCCAGAATTCCCTCCAATGTACCAGGGTCAGCATTTTTCCACAGGTGCCACCAATGCCAAGAATTTCCTCCAGCATGCCACTGGCAGCAATTTTACACAGGGACCACTAGTCAAGATTTACCCTTAGTGTATTTTGCCATAGGTGCCTCCACAAGCCAAGAAGCTTGCCCAGTCTAAAAGCAGACTTGCAAGCATAACAACACATTCTCTTGCTCACTTATACTTGCTCACTCACAATCATTCTCATTTACTCACACTCACTCTCACTCAGTCATTCTCACTCACTTGCGGGCATTCATTTTCACTCAGTCTCTTGCACTCGCTGTTACTCTGACTCACTCAGGTGCACTCTCACACTCCCTCTTAATCTGATTTTGCCACTCACTTTCACTCATACACACACAATCCAACATACAAACATACATGCTCACACATGCACACATTTTCTGACCCAAACTCATTCCCACCTGCATGCTCAAACACAACATACAGTTAAAATCATATTATTTTTCTGACCCAAGATACCCATGAAGGTCCCATTCTGGATCGTGTGGCTCTACTTGCTATTATTCTAATAGTGAGCGATAGACTATTATTTACTATTAGTGTGATAAAAAATGAGCAGAAAACAATGAGGGTGGAGCCTGATGCTGATACCGGTGATCAACCCTGTGTCGTTAGCACCTAGTTTGCTAGTTCTGAGGCTTGGGATCACAAAGGCAGTCACAGCAGTGACCTCTAGCGACCCCTAAATTATATCAATAAAGACCCTCATATGTGCGATTTTATCTGGTTTGGAACAGTCTCCAGGAGCATAATTTTTCCATAGCAGCAAATCATGTATGTGCCTATATGAAATAGTGATGTTTCAGAGCTGGTTTTAGGATGGAAAACCTCAGGTTCCATTGGTCAATCCTGCTCTAAAGGCAGCACACTTTCCCCAGCCTGACTGCTGTTTCTTTGTGTAGACAGTCAAGCCCTGAGCAGGGTGCCATTGGCAGCCAAGGCTTTTGTTTCACAGGGCAACCCACACTAGTTGATGAAGAAACTCCAGGAGTCTGTTGTGACCTTCCAGTAACAACGCGTCCTAGAAACATTTACATTGGAAGGTACTTCTGTGGAAAACTGGTGAATTCCCTGAATAATGGAGAAATTCTGGGATGGCAATCCACCCATCCATCTATCTGTCCAGCTGTCCATTGGCTAGCCCGTCCTGCCATATTTCCATTCATCAGCGCATCCAGCCAATCACCCACCCATCGTCCCATATAACAGCACACGCTCACTTTGAGATTTATTTGTGCTGAGGCTGTTGCCATCAGGTTCTGACTGAGATGTTGCTTGGGGTCCTTCCTGAAACAAAAACTTTTTCAGTCCTTTTGAAGTGCCCAGTTGGGCTTTTGGTGAAGAGGAGCCAACACTGTAAAGAATTGACTACCCTTCTTTGGCTAGCGAAAGTGGGCTGTGTCCTGTAAGGACTCCATCTTTCCTGGTAGGAATATTGTGCTGTTCTATGTATGGTCTTATGAAACCTCAAAGGTTAGGCAAAACCTCTGCCTAACAGGAGGGCATTACAGGGTGAATTATGACCATGCTTATGTACAGCAACCTCTACTCTCATCACTGCTATGTTCTGTTCAGGCAGTGGCAGATGCAGATGGTGTCCCCACATCCTAAATACTGGGAATTGCCATAGTCAAGCCTACAATCAATAAGTCATTTTGTCCGCCTCCTGTCAATCCTTGATAAAGGCAAGGACACATTTCCCCCAGAATTCTGAGAACAGGGTACATCTACTGCCAAAGATAAGGAAGAATTCAGCTTGAAACCAGGGGTCCTCGATGAAGTGACAGAGACATGACAAAGGAGGGAGACGTTCACTTCGCTTTGCTGCCTCCAACTGCCAGAATCTCAGTTTTCTCAGTTAAGTTTCAAACAAGTTATTCTTGGGAAATATCATGAACATGTGCGCAGGCGCAGAATGGACCTTTGCATCTGTTTCTGAACTTAACTGCGTTGCACACGGCTGTACATTCATTCGGAATATCGTAAACCTTCCGAGTTAGTGCAAGTCACACAACCTAGATAAGAAAAAGAAACAATTGATGGACGGAATGCTGGACAGTGCAAACATTCACCCCCAGTCACAAGTATCTGGGTTTAATCCATCATTCTTTTGCTCACCACACCAGTTTGAACCCAGCCATATGCAAATCAGTCTTGACCCTGTTCCTTATGTAAGACTGATCTGCATATAGCTGTGTCTGAACTGGGGTGGCGAAGTGAGCTAAAGAATTAAGATGGATTCAACCCAGATCAGTGACTGGGGATGAGTGTCTGAAAGGTTTCAGCGCACTGTCCGTCATCTCCTTGTGTCTGCTTTGTTCACCCTAAATTGGCAGGGTGTGCCCAGACATGGGTCCCTTGCTCACTTTGCCACTGGAATCAAGCTATCCTGGCTGCAGAGGGGTGTTACCCTGAAACCAGTCCCAGGAATGCTTGTTTCCGGTCCAGGGAGGACCTGGCTTGGCAGTTTGGGCTAGACTGTTCCCATAAGGCACAGGGTCAAGACTAATTTGCATATGGCTGGGTTCAAAATGGGATGGTGAGGAAAAAAACGATGGATTTAGGCCCAGATCTCTGTACTGGGGTGAATGTATGACATTTTTCTGCATTCTGTCCATCACTTGTTCTTTTTTGTATTTGTCACCCCGTGGGACAGGTATGCCCCGTGCTTGTGCTCTCCATACCACTGGAGTCAAGCTATCCTGGCTGGTGAGGGGTGAAACACCGAAACCGGTCCTAGGATGCTTGTTTCCAGTCCAGGGAGGACCTGGCCAGGTAGTTAGGGCTGGACTGTTCCCATGAGGCACAGGGCCAAGACTGATTTGCATATGACTGGGTTCAAACTGGAATGGCATGGTGAGCAAAAAAATGATGGATTTAGGCCCAGATCTGTCTACTGGGGTGAATGTTTAACATTGTACTGCATTCTGCCCATCAATTGTTCTTTTTTGCACACAGCCTAGAAGCATAGAGCAACAATAACAGCTGTGCGCATCTGAGCACTGCTGTCTGTGGCTCGTGCAATAACACCCACATTTACGGAGTTAGTGCATGCACCTGTGGACAGCTGGACTTTGTGTTAAACATTTTTATTTATTTATTTATTTATTTATTTATTTATTTAATGCGATTTTATATAGCGCGAACTTTACCTGAAGTTGTCAGAGCGCTTTACATAAGAACCAGTTGCAAAACATAAGGATTTAGGATTACATGCGTTACATGTGCTTTGGCTTAATCAAAAGCCTGAGGAAATTCTTTGACATACTCCCATTGGAGGCGAGGAAAACTGTTGCAGTAGCGTTGGTAACGTCGCGCTTAGATTACTGCAACAGTTTGTATGCTGGCACAAATAAAGAAGTAACTTACAGGCTTCAGCTAGTGCAAAGCGCTGCTGCCAGATTGGTGCTAAAATGGCAAAAAAGATCGTCAGCCTCAGGGGCATTAAAAGCTCTTCATTGGCTTCCCATTGTAAAAAGGATCCTGTTTAAAGTTTTGATTATAACATTTCGAGCAATGCACAAAACAGGACCACTATATCTACAGAAAAAATTCAAGAGATACTGCCCAACCAGAATCCTACGATCATCAAATTCCAATACTCTGGTGGTTCCTAGGTTTCGTTTAAAAACCCGTGGAGGAAAGTCCCTGGCAGTACTGGGTGCAAAGGCTTGGAACACTCTGCCTCCCACCCTGAGAACCCTGGATAAAGAAACAGAGTTCCGCAAAGAATTAAAAACTTGGATATTTAAACTGCAAGATAGCATGGCCAGAACTCTAGTTTGATGCTTGCCTCTGTTTTTGGTCCAACTCTGAGTCACTTTGTCATCTGGCAATTTGCCGGAGGTAGCGCCTAGATGCTCCATTGGAGCGATTGCTGCGCGATATAAATAAAATTTTACATTACATTACATAAAAGATACACTGGAGGCCCACTAGAGCTGTGGGGCTGTTTTGTTTTGAGGAAACTGGACTGCATTGAGCGCACACACTGAAAGCAGCTCAGAGCTATCATGTGGAATTACACGTCTATTTTAAAGGCCAAATTCATTAAGAAATAACCACCATATTAGAGATAATAAAAAGGTAATAATGAAAAATCATAATAATATATTAAACAAAATGTACTTTTACTATTTGCCGAGAAACAACACAGACAGGTCCGCCGCCACCCTCTTCGACTTCCAAGAAGGCATTACACACCGCACGGGAACATCATTTTTTCCTTGATTTGGTCATATTTATTACACAATATTTATTTACATACTCCTCTCGTCTTGACTTGTGCCACGAAGAATTCGGGCCTTGGAAAAGTCGCGTTTGACCTGTTGGCTGTGTCTTTTTTGAAAAAGTCTCATCTTAAAAACGCACCTACTTTTTGCAGTGACTGCGCCCCTCAAGAGGAAAAATTCCAACTTGGGGAACATCTCCCGAAAAGAGGCCTCCAACTTGTATTTACATCTTGTTATCATATCGACTGTGTCTCATTGGAGGAAACTCTCAGTTTCCACAAAAATCTGTTCACGTTGTGAAATACGAGTGGTGAAGACAGTATTGCTATTTACAACATTTTATGATCTGTACCTTTTTTTTGGTGTTACCACGGTTGCAGTCCCTCTCTGGAATTTAATAAACACCACACTTTATACTAATATAAGATTATATGAAATTCATAGATATATGTACATGTCAAGCTTTGAAAGAGCTCTTAATGCTGGAAGTAGCCTGCTTCTACGTGCATTCTGTTTGTGCAGGCGAGACACAATTAGATGAAATGACTTGTTCAGGGTCACACAATTTGGTCAGTTGGAGCAGTAGGGGTTAGAATCCATTCAGAAAATGTGCAGCCAGATGCATTATTACACTAATTGCAAGAACTGGTCGCAATCAGTGACCGTTATTTTGAGATTTGTGCAGAATTTTGCTGATCAACCTTTGTATTGCAGAAAATGTTGAATCGGGCTGCACTTCCAACCATTGCATTGATATTCATGAAGTAGGTAACCAATTGCAACTCACTCTGATTGGATACAATCACAGGGATGGGAGCCTACGAGGGTCAGCCAACCACCTTGCCTGTGATTGTGTCTAAATGAAGAAAAAATATTTAAATGCACCCCATTATTTTTTTTATTTTCAAAACCTTTATTTGACAAATTCAGTATAGTTGTGACATTTTTTCGGAGTCGCTAGAGATGGGAATTAAACTGTTGTGCTCATCATCTCTACAAGCTCAACATTATAAGATTTTATATCATCTGTACCACACACCAGCGAAAATTGCTCAATGGGGGGGTCTTTCGGGAACCACCTGTTTTAGGTGTGGCAGCGCAGAAGCGGATATAATGCATATTTTTTCACTTTGCCCACAACTAGATAGTATAAAACAGGACATTGGGAACTTTTTTCAGAATGTATTGTCAACCACAATAGAATTAAACCCAGCTGTAATGCTACTAGGGGTCAACCCGGAGAGCCACGTGAATAATGAAAACTTTGTATTTGTTGTAATGGCCATCTTTAGACTGCTAGTGGCTTCGGCTTGGCTTGACCCTAATCCTCCCACATATCATCAATGGTTGGGTAAGGTGTTATCAATTCATAAATTAGAATCCGCCATATACGCAAGGAAGGGGAAAAAAGGTAAGAAACTTGGTTTGCAAATATGGGAACCCCTTATTCGATGGAAGCAAGGCCCTGATCCTTGATTATTGATTGATAGGAGGGGGGGGAATTGAGATTTTGGTGTATAGCATTCTGTGTGTCTATTGTGTATATGGCCTATCTCGGTATAACCCTGTATGTTTTGGTATTATACATGGATATTCCCATTGTATATATGAATGCGCGCTGTATTACTTTGAATCCAATTGTGCCCTGCTCATGTTTTAAAAAAAAAAATAAAGAACTAAAAAAAGAAAAAAAAACGAAAAAAAAAACCTTTATTTGACAAATTCAGTATAGTCAGGATTTTTTTCTCTGAGAGTTGACAGTTGTTTCCTGGACCTCTGCCTACTCTCCTTGTGGATTTTTTCAACAATCACAAAGGGGCAGGCATCCAAATGGATACAGATGGGTAACCATCCAGCTTAAGGTTTGATAACTTATGACCCGGTTCTGTAAAAAGACTTACAGTCTCAAACCATATATAAATAATGCATAAATCCGATCAGACAATCAAGGACGCTTAAGTGATGTCCACTTTGTATCGTGTACCTTAAATGCTGATTCCTTGGGACCCTTAGCGTTCTCTCATTTAGAGAGCAGAGTAGTACTGTAACAAAACTTGAGACCCCCTGCAAAGTATATGGAGGGGCTCCCCCTCCAGACTCACTCAAGAGGTCTAAGGCTGGGTACTCTGTTGATGGGGGCCCCTGGAGCTCCCCCCCTAACACCACAGGGGCTGCAGGGGCATATGTCACGCCACTAGAGCAGAGATGCACTTGTAGTTATTACTGGAGTGGTTGGGCTCGAGGAGTGCCCCATTCCTTCTCCCCCCCAAGTGGCCCCACACCACAGATCCTGTGAGAAGGAAGCTTTTCTGTGGATGTCTCTTCGCCATCTTCTCAACAGCGGATAATCAGAATGTACTCTTGGCCTCCCTGGCTGTCATCTAGTGTGACAGGAGGCACTAAGCCAAGCCGGCAGCCACTTCCTTCCCATCAACCTAGCGATGATTGCTTTGCCCCATTCTCAGCCAACCCTCTCCAGATCCCAACTTGCTGCATTCATGTAGCTGTGAATGGCACTCCACAGTGAACTACTTTATAAGCAGGGCCACTGGGATTATGCGCTTTTGTGGTTGAGGCGTTTTCCATATAATTAAGGGTTTTGCCGATTTGACACAAACTCCATCATCTGCTGTATAATCTGCAGGTTTTAACCCAAAAAATGTTTTGAACTCACATGAATCAATAGTCAATAAAAACAACACATGTTGCCGCACAATAGAAGACTTTTTGCAAAGGTTGACTACTCCCCTTTCTGTTGCTTATTGCTGTATTTCGGTGTTAAACTGGTATTAAAGAGTTGAAACCTTTGCCCAGACAATATTAACCAGTGTAAAAATGCCTAAATAATGAAGTAACGCTATCACAAAATGTGCCACACTACGCCTCATAACTTGTCTTTGCTTGCTTCACAGTTCAGTCAGTGCTGCCGCATCGTTTGGGCCTCCCATGTCTCATAATTCCAATGGCTTTGCTTATAAGACGACTTTAACACGCCCAACTTATGCTTTGTTTTTCAGGAGCACCGCTTTAAAGCAGATTTCTTTGTTTCTTCTTCAGGGCGCTCTACATGACCAACTGGAGGGCCTGTTTGGAATGCAACTTTATTTGATCAGCTTTTAGTGTGATCATTTGTGGGTCATGTGCCCTACACTGCTTGCCTTCCCTTACAATGTACGTTTAACCCTTCGATGCTTGTGACAAGGTCTACTCGTCATGGGTGTTACCTGCGCTGTGCGTTTGACGAGTTGACCTTGTCACATAACAAGGGATTTTTAAAATTACAGCACTGCATGGGAATTTGCTGTAGCAATGATGCGGTTAAGGAGACAAGCCTTTGATGGGGCGGATGGAGGCATGGGGGGGATTTACAAACATATATTAGATTTTTGGACACAGGGGGAAAGTGCAAGAGTGTAAGTCATGTCCCCATTCTCCACCTATTGCGCAAGGTGCCTTACTCAGATGTTCTCTAGCAAATGTTTCAATGACTGGTTTTTCGTGCGCGTGCCACTTTGTGGACATTTAATTTCCATTCAATTTACAAGCTTTATTTCGGTCACTATAGACCATAAAAGCAAAGGGTAAAATACATACAACACAGGTCAGTAAAAACATCAATTAACATTTCCAAATGTAACCAAGTGCAAATGAGTTGATCAAATTTCATGGCAGTTGTAAAAAAGATTTTCAAATTTAAGAAGGGTAAAAACAGTGATTTCATAAGTTAACAACATTAAAACAGTAGGAGATATAATGGGGACATTTAATTTTAATGTAGTGCCTATCTGCACCTGTCACAAGCCCTCCCGAGGATCCAAGTGGGTGCTTCTATCTCAACCGACGAACGTTCCTCTTTCTGGGTCTTAAAATTTAAGAGGGTAGTGGGGACGGAGGATGGAAGGGTCTTTAATGTGAAAGTCAGTGTTCGATGTGTGTGGGAGGGACTGTCAGCAATTGGATCAGTGTAGAGACCTTATAAGGCATGGGCAAAGTCAGCAATTTCCCAGGGCCCTCAACTTCCAAGAGACCCTCTGAAAAGTGAACTTTCTGTCTAGATTTCTTCTGTGTATTTTTGTATCTTAACCTTTAAGGTATGTATACAATATTTAGGCAACATAGGGCTTAAATTAGTAAACAAATGGGTAATAAATTACAAATTTGTTTCAAATAGAGTTACCCCCAAACTTTTTCAAGCTCTGGGCCCTCAAAATCCTTAAAATACCACTGGATGAGTCATTGAGGCTAATTCTGCGACTGACTAGAAAAAAAGAATTTCATGTCTCGATTGGAACCAGAGGTCAGGGCCGACTTTAGATCAGTGTGACCTGTGCGGCCGCACTGGGCGCTGGCCGGAGGAGGGGCGCTGATCGCAGGGGGGTGCGATATTTAGCAATAACTTATGATTGGAGAGATGAGGGTGCACTTGTGACCTGCAGAAGTGAGAGAATCCGAGGAGGTGGTCATGGGGTGCGGGGGTACATCAAAAATGATTGTTGCCCTGGCCCCACCTGCGCTAAAGCCGGCACCGCCAGAGGTTTTATACTGGTGGAGACCACGGCTGAAAGTCCATTCACCATTCACCTTTCCCCTTCCATCCACCCGTCATTGTACATTAATACTTTTACAGCTGATGAAAACGAATATAATTAACGTTCCGACATCAGAGAGACCTGTATATATTATGCTGGATAAATGAATTATAATAGGACCTTAAAGGTTTATCAATTACCTTGTGACAACACACAGCAGAGGATGTCATGGAACTCCTCTGATGATTGAAACATTTGATATAGTGCATCCACAGGTAATTAATTTTATTCGGATCAAGAATTGCTTTTTATATACCATGTGCTCAACAGTCTTGACTATTACAGGTTTGAGCGTTACTAATGGTTGTATGACAGAACAACGCAGGGAAATACTCATCATACCATTTTTTACCCCACATTTTTTTAGAAAGCATATGCTTTTACTATGTATGCCTTTACCATGCATTGTTTATATATTGATATATATATAAACAATGTATTTTTGAGGGGAGACCCCCGAAGTTACCTTAAATGAGTGGTAAAGGCAAACGTTGTAAAAGCATATGCGTTCAAAAACATGCATGGATAAAAATGCGTGGTAAAGGTACAACATGGTAAAAACCTTGTAGTAAAGGCTGTTTCCTGTTTTGTAGAGCCCATCAATACAATGTATCCTGTTTTAATGCTATTCAGAGCTCGAGCTGGATTCTGGTTCTGGCAGCTACGCCTGAGCCCTCCCAGAGTCTGGGCCGGTCCCACTCGGTGTTACTGAATGAGGCCCTATGATATGTTCTGATATAAACCGAAACTGAAATCAATATATGCTGACCCCAGGACTCATTGGAGATGTTCAACCACTTCCATTTCTCTTCATGATGTAAGCTGTAATCTGGGGGGGCAAAGTGGGGATCAGCTAGTACTAAATGGCTCACTTCTGGGGCAGCAAAACACACAAGATGATGGACGGAATGTTGCACAATGGCAAAAAATTCACCCCCAGTCACAGATCTGGGTTTAATCCATTGTTATTTTGCTCACCAAGCCACCCCAGTTCAGACATGGCCATATGCAAATCAGTCTTGACCCTGTGCCTCATGGGAACAGTCCAGCCCGAACTGCTAAGCCATGTCTTCCCTGGACCGGATTCAAGCATCCTAGGACTGGTTTCTGGCTATCAGCCGCCTTCAGCCAGGATTGCTTGACTCCAGTGGCTTAGTGAGCACTTCTGGGGCAACCATGCATTGCATAAGTCTGAGTTGATTGTTTTGACAGAAGGGGTCCTCCATTCAGCACACGACCAGTGAATATCTGTGAGATATGGGAGACATTGAGGCCCCTAATCACATTCTGGAGAGGGGTCCATCAGTTTGTGTGACGTCACTGGGTGGGAGTTCAAGTGGAGCAGCACAGCTGGAAGCTTTCTTCCTGATTCAGTAACAGTGTTCACGTGGGTGCCACTTCACAAGCCTCCAAGGGAAAACATGATATCTAAAAGCGTTCTTAACTCCAGATCTATGTATAGAGAAGAATGTGTGTGTTGGAATAATACTTTAAAATAAGTATATATTAGTTTCCAACCAAATACCTTTAATCAACAAAATATATTTTTTTTACAGATTTTTATGTAGCACAAACTTGACCTGAGGGTACCAGGTATCAGAGTGCTTTACACGAGCACCAGTTATGTTACATGAGGACACATTCATTTTTTGTTAGGCATGGGGAGATTAAGTGATTTGCCCAGAATCACAGGATGTTGCGCGTCCTTTCCGAGATACGAACCCGGTTTCCCAGATTTGAGGTCGGCCTCCCTAGCCGTCAGGCCAACACCTCTCCCCAATATTGAATTAAAACCTCTAAGTATTGAGAATTTCACCTTTCAAGTTACATGTAGAAGTTTGCAGTGGGCGCATAAACCATTGAACTATTTTACACGACTATAGATTGTGACTTGCAGGCTAAATAGACATCTCTACAGCAAAGGCATTAACCCACTGAACCATTTCTCTGGAACAGACAAATGAACCCTCTGAGCTATTTAATGATTCAAACCTATGACCAGAGATTAGTCGCACATCATCCAAGCGCCTATCGGGTGATAAGCTGCACTCTATAAAATCCTGATTGATTAATTGAGGGTGTGCATTGACTCCCTAAATTATCTGTCTGGCATTATACCATGTAACAAAGACCACTGCACCAGGATTATTAAACTCTACCCTTAAAATTGAATCTCTTTGTGACTAATTAATTAGGACTGAATATTTTCACTCTCATCTTTTTTCATATTGCCAATTTGTTTGGGGTTAGATTTGGTAAAAATAATGCAGAGGCTGACTGCGATTGAATAGTTCTTTTTGACTCCACCTTGGGGATACACCCGAACCTCCATTTTATGGGATTTCAGGATAAATTGATTGCATGTGCAGCACTGAGCCTGTCTGTGTGTTGTTTAAAGACACATTTCTGTAGGATCTCACATGCCAATATTCTCAGACCTCTTTTCTGATTAGATGTATTTTCCACCAAATACTGAAAATATATGAGGTCCTCAGGATCTGTCGTTATACAAATTTCTAATTATCTTTTGTTAGTCTTGTTGTAACACGACTCTTACTGGACCCCTGAAATATCTTGAGTGGCCTACGTAAAAATGTTCCAATACTGGATTCTGAACACTGAGCAAAAAAGCAAGCTTGCTGGCATGACCTCCAGATGATTTGAGCAACTTGTTTCCCAAGAAAAGTTTTTTTTGTAGGATTAAAAGAAATTCTTTTACATTTTCTAACTCTTTTATTTAACATCACCCCAGTCTCACGGGGTCAGACCTAGCTAGATGTGCCATAGTGATCCTGTTGGCCACCCAATTCATGACATTTTTCCTGTTCCATGGTTATTTAGGTAAATTGATATCCCACCTCCTGTTGGCGGCTTAACGAACCATCTTGAGCCTAAGGGGACAACAAACCCGACCATCTGAACAGAAATGTATTGAAAAACTGTGGTGGATTCTCACAATAGAGAAGCTGTCTAGACTGTCACAGGGGGAGGCAAAAGCCTTGACCAAACAATGGGGGGGTCTCTCGAGACTACTTCAGAGGAGGCTATAGGGAATTGTTGTGCCTAAAACGTCTCAGAGCACTGATATTCTCCACTCCTTCCAAGCTCGAGGGCTATTATACCACAATTTACCAGAGCCATAGAACTTTGTGGAACCTGGCTGCGGCCGATAATGAACCTTAGGGGATTTCATGCATGGGAGATACAGCAACGCGCCTTCGCAACATGACCGGGAGAGTGGGTGGAGATGAGTAGACGGCTTAGGGGAGTTATTCGGGGACTACCTGCTGTTCATTATAAAGACAACTGTACTTACTTATGATACCCAATGGATGCTTGAACTAGGTACCAAATGGTTAATAGAAATGTATACAAACCTAACATCATACCAGAAAATGTTTTTTAAAAATCATATAAAAGTTACAGTAGAATTTTACAACTATATTTGTTATCAGAGCGATAAACAAGACATGCATTTCAGAAGAAGAACTCATAAATATTCGAATATGCTGGTGTCTGCTACAACACACAGAATCATTGTTTCTCAGCAGCAGATATTATACATTAACTGTAGCTACAAGAAACTTGATGGTCTCTGATGGCTGCTTTCGGCTGGATAAGGGAGGATCCCTCACCCCATGCAGCACTTTAGGCAATTGGTTTTCTTCCATCCACCTCAACCAACCCTTCCCACTCACTGTTGGTTACCCTCTATCCTGTAGGGCCAGTCAAGCTCTTACTACCGAGCTTAATTTGCACAGGTGCTGAGTACCAGCACTCCCTTTTGGGGTCCTGATCTTATATTGTGGGAGAGGTGTGGCGCAGCGGCCAGGGCAGTTGACTCTGGAGAGTGGAGCTCACGGATTGAGCGCCAGAGTCAGATCAGCTCAGCATCGTGTGACTCTGGGCAATAGTTCACTTAATCTCCCCGACGGCCCCCAGCGCCTTGAGACCCTCACAGGTGCTTAGTTCGCGCTTTACAAATACAGGGCTAATTTTTCATCATCAATCGCCGAGTAAGGGAGAGAAAGGTGGAAAAGAAAGCAAGAACACAGAAGAGAAAGATGGGACAGAGAATGACAATGGAATACAGAAAGTGTAGGGTGATGGATGAAAAAGGGCATGAGGTGGAATCAAATGGAGGCAGCCTTTCAGCAACGCTGGTAGCGGTCTGCTAGGAAAAACTTTAAATCCATGCCCTTATGTTTTAACAAAAGCACTGACAGCCTAAAGTTTATGAGAATCTGTATGAAACTGATTGACGATGGTTGGGGTAACAGGGGATACACATTAGGGTGGGTTAGACTCGTAGGACTCTTGGCAAGAGGCCAGGAGTAATGTATTTATTTTTGTTAAAACCTATTCATTGCCCCGAGGGGTTTGTATATAAGCCTTCATTCCTTAGGAAAGCATGGGAACGCTGACAGTAAAAGAGAGTTGTGCTATTGCTATGAAATTAACATAAACATTTAATACCAAACTACAGAAAATGTAAAATCACACGTGTGCTCATTTGAATGGCAGTCATTTTACCGTGAGAGGAAGGATTCGAACCTGTGACCTTAAGATGCAACACGGGTTTCTGGGGTGGTTGCATTATACCACTTTACCACCATTCTTGCACAGCAGCACACTGGATACACTCCACATTTCCTTTAATGTCAAAATGTTGCAGCTAGTGCCATATTTTAGTAAAATAACTCCACGGTAACTCAGTGTGCTGTGCAGCAGCCCTTCCCCAGCAAACTGGGAGCTGGAATTCAGGCAGAATCAGCTTGACCGTTCATGCTTCCGAGGTTGACAAAATGAGTACCACTCTGAGTAATAACACCTATTATGAAAGTGTCGGGGAACAATTCAGTTTGCTGTGTCGACTATAGGAACAATAAATTAGTCTTGTATTGGCACCTGATAACCAACTGCTATCTCGTTTAGCAGCCCATAAAACTATAAAAAGTTCACTTCTTGGGCTACGTCAATAAACGTGCGTTAATAGTGTTCTAAAATCATCCCTGGTTGACTGGGCGTTTTGCCAGGTTTTTTAACAAAACTATTACACAATGGAATGTGTGCTTAGGATGACTCCAGACAACGACGAATCGCTGAGCTGGCCTTGGTGGGATTTAATCCCCCGAGGCAGAGATCTGCATGACATCACCCCTACGTAACCAGAGCGCGCGTCTTAATACCATCTTCCACACTTAACCAAATTGTGTAATCCTGGGCAGATGACATTAGTTCCCTGTGACTTACTTGCTGTATCTCCCAAAATTGGTAGCGCTTAGAAACAAAGCAAATCTCCAGTATTATGCACCACATATGTAATTTCCAACATTTTAACCACACATCAAAGCATTTACGCTATAAAAAAAATATATGATTAAACTGCGCATTTATGTGCCCTTCTCACGTGCATCCCCAGATATGACTTTACTAGGAATAATGTTTATGCCACCCAAGTTACACGCGTGCAGCTTGCTCCTGCACTGTTGGCTACAACAGAAAATATATTTTTGGGGCATAGTATCTCATTGAAGCAACACCCCCCCTCCCCCCTCTAAATTCTTAACATTTTTACAAAACATCTCTCTCTCATCCCGTGTCGTAAAGTAGCATCGGCGGTGTTCTCTTACCTCTGTAGAAGGAGTACGGCTGCGGGCAGCTTGGTCAGCCTCCCTCCCTCTTCGCCTGTCTCTCACTCTCTGCCTGTCACACTCGAGGGGAGCTTCATCACACGCCGTGTTAGGGTTACTTAAAATGAAAACCCGCAGCCCTGCGCTCCCAGGAGAGGGGTTGAGCTTTCAGGCAACAGCATTAACCCTTTATCGATGGAAGCTGCTCCGAAAAGTGGCCACTGTTTGCAAGGAAGGTAACCTTCCTGGAAGGAATATACCGACTTTCACATGTGCTTTACTGTGCAGCGCCGATGAATGCCAATTAACATCTCATGATGGTGTCCACCCAAGCCATGGATGTGGAGGAAAGGAGAGAGCTTAGAACCAGGGTGATGGGCAATTATCTCAGTGAAAATGCCTCCAGACTGTCCATTGACGCGATTAGGGCATTCTTGTCGGGACGAACAAGGGTTGGAAAACTCCAGAAGATTCAGTTAAAAAACAAAGCTTACATGAACTGTGTGCTATTTGCTTAATGGACTTGCTAGGTATTGTTTTGTGATTTCATCATGAGTTCCTTAAAGAGGGTGAGAGAGCGCAAATCTGAGAAAACGTATAAGTGCACCATATTCACAACCCTGCTGCACGAACTTAGCTAAAGCATTTAAAGTAAAATCATATAATCACATATGTATCTGAATGTTTGTTTAGTTAATATAGAGAATCATATATAGAGTGTGAGACTAATGTAGAAATGTGTGTAATTATTAAATTGATTAGAAGTGTAATCGAAATCCATGTTATGTAGCTGCTACTGAAGTATATGTAAAGCTGCAAAACGTAGAAATGTGCAGGCCTCACGGCAGTGTATGAAGATCGACAACGTGTACTTACTTTGACATGACATGGATTTACCGTTATTCAATAATTTGATGCCTAAATCATGTTTTATAGAAGTGTTTATATAATCGTGTTTTATAGAAGTGCTTTATATAATCAGAGTGTATTAACGAGAATTGTTTTAATTTTAGAAATAAGGGTTCATGAAGTACAGGCCGCTTGCAGGATAATTTAGTAGGCCTGGAAAAATAAAGTGGCTTCTTTGATCTGCACGTGTTAGTTAGAATCGAGTCTCGTTAGAGCATAAATTGTCATTCCTTTGTAAAGTTTATGGCCGGAGATAGATAACCGAAGAGTGGAATTTGGGGCCCTATTCATGGGTGTCTGTTTGCAGGTGCGAGGGGGTCCCAATCAAGAGGGTGATGAATGGAGCCCTGTCCGAAGAGCCAGGCACAGGCCTGGAGGAGGGCATTGGAATGTTCTGGGGGGTACCGGCGAGCTGGAGAAAGAGCCTGGGAAGCAAGGCCAACGCTAACGAGAGGCCCAGAGGAGTGCCATCATGGAAGAAACCAGAAACTGAAACCACGTGAGGGGCGTCTCAGAGGGGCGTTCCAAATTTCGATTGTGATTTTGTATTAGGGACAGCACCCTGGGGTGGAGAGAGAGCAGATGGCCTGAGGACCCTAAGAGAGCGGATGGGTAGGCAGAGAGGACATGACTGCTATGCATAGGTTTTCATCTAAGATTAAGGGAAGTGCGTGAACTTCTTTGGAAGTCACCACGGCTGACACCTTTTTAGGTTAAGATTCTGCTGAGTAGGGATGTCACCTAGTCTAGTGTAGGGACAGTCTAACCTGATATTTTCTTCATTCTGTAAATGTCTCGCAAGCTTCAGCTTGTGTCTATATTGGCAAATCTTTTAATTCTTGAATTAGCATTGGTGGTGTTTTTCTGTCGTTTAAGATCATTCAGAGAATTCATGTTCCTGTTGATGCCAGTGTACCTTTTGAACCTGATATTGAGATGTTTATACCTTCAGCTAACTTTGGCTTTACAATAAAACTTTAAAACTGATCTGTGGTAAGTGGTTCTTCAGAGTCGTACAATTATTGGTTTGATTAACCTAGTAGTGGATTACCTATTTTACTCAATGACAGGCAACAAAGATTCAGTCGACCTGAGCAGGGATTTAGATCAAGAGTGATCAGATAAGAGATCGAAAATCCCACCCCCCCCCAGTTGGTAGCTATAGAGGATGGTTGCCTTCTTGAGGAAGGTGATCTAGACTAGGTTAAGATTACCCCGAGGCCCCTAGAGATCGAGAGATGACCAGCAGCCAGCAGAAGAATCGCCTGCCGAAGAAGGTGCTGACGGTGTGAGAGAGAAAAGCAGCAGAGACGGTCGAGAGTGAGTATAAAGGGTCATGCGTTGTCAGATTGCGGTGTTTTGTGTTGTACCTGTGTTGTAATGTCAAGCGGAGTTGAATGCCTGTAGTGTGATTGTGAGACGGTTGTGAGCGCGCGCAAACTGGTGAAAATCTTAAGTTCAGAGAAGAGCTTAAGTGGTTCGGGTGTATCGGACATCCAGAGTAATTGTCAACCGTTGTGAAGGGGGTCATGAGGTACCATTGATCGCCCGCAGGGCCGTGATAGGGGGAACGTAAGAGTGAGTGTATGAGTAACGGACGCTGGACGGACGTTTACTGTGTGTAAGTAACCTATCAGTTAAAGGCGATCGTCTGAACGTTTTACGGAAGACGTTTCGTCAGTTGAGGTGACAATTACAGTTAGACTGTGGGCGTACAGTCAAGGAAAGTGATCGCTTGGTCGGAAGTAATCATTTTTCGGAGTATGAATGGGACGCATGCATGACCGGGATACGAGCTGAGAAAGGAGGGGAACTGCTGCGAAAGGGAGACGAGTGACGTCAGAAAGAGCCGAGCTGTGATAGGCCGGTTGGTGTAAGACCGCGCTGGAATAGGCTGGTTGTCAAGAGCCGCGCTGTGATAGGTCAGCTAGTAAGAACCGCGCTAGGATTGGTGGATTGTCATCAGGAAGTAAACAAACGTAACGAAGTAGGAAACATGAAATGCTTTAGGCGCTTGAGAGCGGCCTTTAAGAGAGACGATAGAGAAGCGGTGGACGGGGAAGAGGCCCCGCCGGAGGGTACACCAGCTCATTACATGGCTACGAATGTTGGGTTGCATACTATACTGTGGATCTCTGAGTGGAGTAAAAGGACAGAAGGGAACGAGGAATTGGCGTTCCCGAAATACGGAACGTTTAAGTTAGAAGCATTGAACCAGTTGAAAGCAGTAATGCTCGCGACGAGACCTCTTCCCAGACCAACACAGTTTGAAGCCCTTAATGCATGGTTTAGGGCGGCGTACGACCGGAGCTTGAACAGGCGCCAGGAAAGAGTAAAACGATCGGTAAGAGCAGTGCAGGATGCTAAATGGGATGAAGAAGCAAAAAGGTGGAGAATACAGAGAATTGAAGTAGATAAACTGTACCCAGTAATAGAAGTCACAGGAGAAAAGAAACCACTAGTGGAGGACGAGGAGAGTGACACAGAGGACAGCCTGATAAATAGGTTATTGCTGGATAGACCTCCTCCGTACAATAGAGAGATGGAAGGTCCCGAGCTCCAAAAGGGGGGCGGGACTGGTACAGGGGAAAATAGACCACCTCCTATAATAGAAAAAGGATGCGCCAACAGTGAGGAAATACCTCAGCCTAGTCCAGTACAGACAGTGGTCGGAAGGTTTGTGGTACAAAAGGTGCCAGAAGCAGAGCGTGCTAAGTCCTACCAACTGCCGGACGCTCTCCAAGTACCTGTTACTATAGGTCCCGTAGTATCGATTTACAACCCAGAAAGAGCACGAGAGGAGGAACAGGTGCGATTAGACAGGGAGAGAGCAGAAATAGAGAATAGGAACAATACGATTAATTCCCAAAGGCAGTTGTCAGGTCCAAGGGATTGGAGCAATCCGTTAAACCAAGCAGGGGATCCCATAATAGACCAAGAAGGTCAGAGAGGGCTGACGGATCTAAGGGGACCACGACCGAAATCCTTTAAAGAGTTAAGGGAGTATTTGAAGGAATGGGATGCTGCCGTAGAGATTCAGAATAACAGGATGGGAGTGGAAGCCGAATGGGGAAGCCAAGACAGCAGAACCTTGCCTCACTGCGGGGCTGGCGAAAGCGGTCCAGAGTGGGACGGGAAGAGTCAGGAAGGTAAAGGAGATACCCGCCATACCAGTGGTGGAAGCAGACGAGTGCAGGAAGATAGGAGTACAGGATGTGGAGGGGTGCCGCGCCCCATTCACAGCGAGGGAGATCGAAGAACGCAGGAGTACAGGGATAGCTTTAATTGCACTCACCATGCACCTGGCGACAGTAGGCCATACTGGAGTTGCGGGAGTTTGGAGAGCCGCGAGGTGTCTCGCCATGTGTCCAGCGATCACGGACAGGAACGGGATCGCGGGAACATGGGGAGCTGTGAAGGATCTTATCATGTGCTGAGCGACACCAGACAGCAAGGGAACCGGGAAATCATGGGAAATGGTGAAGGGCCCTACCATGTGTCTAGGGAAGTCAAGCAGAATAGACAGTACGAGACGGTGGGAAATAGAGCATTGTTTCACCACACGCCAAGAGAAGACGGAAAGGCATGGGACCTAGAAAGATGGGAACATGGGAAGACTCCCCATAACTCACCTGAGCCTAGGCGTAGGACTCGGAGCTGGGACGGGAGAGAGGTCAATGGACCCTGTAGGAATGATGTATTGAGAGCTGACATAAAGGCTAGGAGACTTGATGTGACCAGTCTAAAATCGGATTTAGATGAAATAATAGATGGTACTTTGCCATTAGAGAGGATTGACATGTACGAGCAAGATGAGGTACTGTTTATAGCAAAGGATATTACACGAAAGGCGAGAGCAGTACATGAGAAGTTATCTGAATTAGCAGACAAGTACATGGTAGACTTGTCGAGAACAAAGGCATTACAGGGGAACCATAGGTTGCATTATTCAGATCAGGACTTTGAAGAGAGGAGAACAATAGGATTAAAAACACACATCAGAGAACTGATAACAGGGATAAGGACATGGAGAGATCTGGATAAGTGGGAAGAAAGATGGTCCAAGAAAGGGACCGTCAGGCGGAGCACCATTGGGATGTCCCCAGAGGGAGGGCTACAGAGGATGGAAGCATACCCTTTGTGAGAAATCGCGAATGGGAGCTATGTGCACGTACCCTGGAGTAGGGGAGATTTAGCTGCATTTACCAATTCTTTTCCTAAGCTGAGGGAGAATCCAGTGGAGTGGTACAAGCAGGTAGAAAGGTTCGTAAAGATCTCTAAGGTACTGTGGGTTGACCTGAACACCCTGTTTGACATCGTAGTACCAGGGGACTTGTGGACAGCATGTAAGGTTAGTGTCGAATGGCCCACGTCTGAACCGGAGAGGGATACACATACAAACGGGCCATCACCAAAGGTTATGGAAAAGTACGAAAGGGTAATGACATGGCTGAAAGAGAAGGTGCCATTGCAGGATATAGATTGGGTCAAAATAGATCGGACCAGACAGAAACCTAAAGAGACAGTTCATGAATATTATGAGAGATTGCTGAAAGCGTTCAAACAGTACAGCGGATTAGATGTAATGGATCCAAAAGTCATAGGACAGTTCGTATCTAAATTTGTCTTGGGATTGAGACCTGACATTTGCTTGATGATTCAGCAACATTTGATTTGTTGGCAAAACAAACCATTAGATGAAATTTTGAGATATGCAAGGTATTGCAGTGATGAGATAGATTCCAAAGCAAAGAAGCTTAAGGAGAAGCTGATGTTGGTACAGATGCAGACAGCCGGAAAGGGTGGACAGCAGCAACAGGGAACAGGGACCATGGGTCGGAGACAAAATAACCAGAATAAAGGCAGCGAGGAAAATTCAAATTCGAGACCTAGGTTAGACATTGCGACATTGAAAAAGACGACTAGATGTCACCAGTGTAACGAGGTGGGGCATTGGAAACGCGAGTGTCCCTATAATATTGAGATTGGAGAACTAGGACCGGAGGAAGAGGATCAGAGCAGTCTGGTAAAGGGGACAGCGATGCAAAATGGAAAGGTGGTCAAAGGGGGGACCCCAGCTCCTCGAGCCCAGTTCCCTCAACCACCCAGAATAGCGACAGGAGGAAAAACCTATAGACAAATGCCACTTTTTGTAGGAGGAGAGGAATGCTATTACGTTGATCCATTGACTGGACAGCGTGTGAGTAACATGGAGGACTGTACCCTTGGGGCAGTTCTGGAGGTGGACCAAAGAGGACCGTATGTAGAGGCTGAAGTTGCAGGGTGTCCTACAACCTTCCTGGTAGACACAGGAGCCACTCGATCCACTATAAGATCAGCAGTAGTCCCGGATTTGCCCATGTCAGGGGAAACCATTCAAGTGGTAGGAGTCGCAAACAGAAGAATTACCAGTTCTTTGACTGAGCCAGTATCAGTGAAAATAGGGAAATACAGAGATGAGCATCAGTTTGTGGTCTGTGACTCCAGCCCTGTGTGTCTGTTGGGAAGAGACTTGTTATGCAAACTAAATTGTACTATATATTGCACACCTCAAGGAGTGGAAGTGCAGACTAACGATGATGATGCCGATTTTAAGGTTGCAAACTCACAAGTATGCGTGGAGCTGTATCCTACCTTGACGGTGGAGGAGCTTCCATGGGACTTGAGAGGTGCGGTGTCATCTGAAGTGTGGGATTTCACTGGGGAAGAGATAGGACTGATCAAAGGAGTAGAGCCAGTGAAAATCATGGTAAAACCGAATGTCGAATATCCAAGAACGCCACAATACAAATTGACCCCGGAGACGATTGCAGGGATAAAACCTGTGATCGAATCCATGATTAAGCAGGGAATACTGAAAGAAATCGTGGGTAGTCCATGTAACTCCCCGTTTATGGGTTTGCAGAAACCTAGTGGGAAATTCAGAATAGTGCAGGACCTTCGAAAGATTAATAACATAGTTGTTTCATGTTGTCCAGTGGTACCGAATCCATCAGTGATATTGTTTCAGATACCATTCCAAGCCGAGTGGTTCACAGTGATAGACCTTTGCCAGGCCTTCTTCTCGATCCCATTAGATGAGGAGAGCCAATTTCTTTTCGCTTTTAAAATAGAAAATCGCGTATTAACATGGTGTCGTGTCCCACAGGGGTATACAGAAAGCCCATCGATTTTTAACCAGCTGCTGAAGAAAAATCTCGAAAGTCTAGTACTGCCACGGAACTCGGTCCTAGTCCAGTACATAGACAACCTACTTGTTGCGTCAGAAACTGAGGAAGATTGCAAAATAGACACCATCACCTTACTGAATCACCTAGCTGAGAACGGGCACAAGGTGTCCCCGAGCAAGTTACAGTACTGTCTGACAGAAGTGCAGTACTTGGGTCACCGAATTGAAAAAGGGAAGCGGAAGGTGTCACCAGACAGGATAGAGGCGATCATGAAAATGAATCCGCCCACGACACAGAGAGAAGTCAGGATGTTTTTAGGAATGGTTGGTTATTGCCGACAGTGGATAGCTAACTTTTGACTGAAAGCAAAACCGTTACAAAAACTGACGCACAAGGAGGTGAGTGATCCGGTACCATGGGACAAAGATTGTTTGATGGCATTCTTGCAGTTGAGGGAGGACTTATGTCGTGCCCCTGCTCTAGGAATGCCGGATTACGAAAAGCCATTCTTACTGTACTGCTGTGAAAGAGAAGGTTGTGCTTTGTCAGTTTTGGTCCAAATCCATGGAAATGCCCGTAGACCAGTTGCATACTTCTCGGCTACATTAGACCCAGTAGCCTCAGCGTTGCCGGGATGTCTCAAATCCGTTGCTGCAACGGGTGTCAGCATTGAGAGGTGTGAAAATATCGTTATGGGGCACCAGTTAGTGGTGTATGTACCGCATTCTGTTGAACTGTTAATGACCAGGACCAAGACACAGCATCTGACGAATAGTAGGCTCACGCGCTATGAGCAAGTCATTCTGGCTGCAGAGAACGTGACCCTTAAGAGATGCTCTGTTTTGAATCCTGCCACTTTGATGCCACTTCCAAATGATATAGAAGATGATGGATGTGAAGATCACGATTGCCTTGATGTGACTGAACTATGCACCAAACCAAGACCAGATATCGTGGATGAGCCATTGACTGACCCCGATGAAATTTTCTTTGTTGATGGCTCATGTGTAAGGGACGATGTTGGTCAGTTGAGAGCAGCTTATGCTGTTTGCACCATTACTGGAGTTGTGGAAGCCGCTTGCCTGGAAGAAGTACACTCCGCTCAGGTAGCTGAAATCATTGCATTGACACGTGCCTGTTTAGCAGGTAGCAAAATTCGAGTCACCATTTACACCGATAGCCAATATGGTTTCGGGGTAGTTCACGACTACGGGCAATTGTGGTCTCAAAGAGGTTACATGACTTCTTCAGGCTCACCAATCCGAAATGGGGAATTTGTACGTTTATTGTTGGAAGCATTACAAGGTCCGGCAGCAATTGCCGTCGTTAAATGTACAGCTCATACCAAAAATACGGATTTTGTGTCACAAGGTAATAGGTATGCCGACGAAGTTGCACGCTACTGTGCAGAGCAAGAATATTCCTTCACAGAGGTGGAAGTGAGTGGGATACAGGAAAGGACAGAATTAACTATGGTACTAGAAACTGTAGACACTTGGGATGAGTTAAAAAGCATGCAAGAAAATGCACCAGACATTGAGAAACAGACATGGGAAACTGCAGGTTGTGTGAAAAGTGAAATGGGTTTTTGGGTTTCCGCAGATGGGAGAGCAGTACTGCCAAATGAAGTAGTTAGTCCAATGGCAAGGAGAATACACAGTCCAGCACATCTAGGTAGAGAAGCTATGTTGCGGATATTCAGACAAACCTGGTATAACCCTAAGTTTAGAGTGGCCGCAGAAGCAGTGTGCCAACGATGCATCACTTGTCAGCATTTGAGCATAGGGAGGAGTTTTGTTTGGTACATACTGAAGCCCATCCTCATAATAATAATTTGTATACTCACATTGTGGGGATTAGTGAGGCTGTATCAATGGTACAGAGCAAACAGGTTGCAAAGATCCATGAGAGAACAGGAACAGAGATTAGCTGCTATGCAAGATAATCAATACAGGAGTCTGAGGGCTCTGGAAATGATAAAGAGAGGGAACCTCGCAATAAGTACTGTTTGATAAGCCAAAACCGATGTATTAATGGTGATGACCCCTAGAGGTCATCAAAGGGGGGAACTGAGAGAGCGCAAATCTGAGAAAACGTATAAGTGCACCATATTCACAACCCTGCTGCACGAACTTAGCTAAAGCATTTAAAGTAAAATCATATAATCACATATGTATCTGAATGTTTGTTTAGTTAATATAGAGAATCATATATAGAGTGTGAGACTAATGTAGAAATGTGTGTAATTATTAAATTGATTAGAAGTGTAATCGAAATCCATGTTATGTAGCTGCTACTGAAGTATATGTAATGCTGCAAAACGTAGAAATGTGCAGGCCTCACGGCAGTGTATGAAGATCGACAACGTGTACTTACTTTGACATGACATGGATTTACCGTTATTCAATAATTTGATGCCTAAATCATGTTTTATAGAAGTGTTTATATAATCGTGTTTTATAGAAGTGTTTTATATAATCAGAGTGTATTAACGAGAATTGTTTTAATTTTAGAAATAAGGGTTCATGAAGTACAGGCCGCTTGCAGGGAAGTGCGTGAACTTCTTTGGAAGTCACCACGGCTGACACCTTTTTAGGTTAAGATTCTGCTGAGTAGGGATGTCACCTAGTCTAGTGTAGGGACAGTCTAACCTGATATTTTCTTCATTCTGTAAATGTCTCGCAAGCTTCAGCTTGTGTCTATATTGGCAAATCTTTTAATTCTTGAATTAGCATTGGTGGTGTTTTGCTGTTGTTTAAGATCATTCAGAGAATTCATGTTCCTGTTGATGCCAGTGTACCTTTTGAACCTGATATTGAGATGTTTATACCTTCAGCTAACTTTGGCTTTACAATAAAACTTTAAAACTGATCTGTGGTAAGTGGTTCTTCAGAGTCGTACAATTATTGGTTTGATTAACCTAGTAGTGGATTACCTATTTTACTCAATGACAGGCAACAAAGATTCAGTCGACCTGAGCAGGGATTTAGATCAAGAGTGATCAGATAAGAGATCGAAAATCCCACCCCCCCAAGGGCGAAGCAGTATTAGCAGAGAAAGGCGTAAAGGTGACGTCCTGAATTGGTGATGGAACATTATTACAACACAACCTTGAAAGTTGCGGAAAGCAGGCCTTTATTGCCAAGGAGTCTTTTCGATTGAGTAATCATGGGGCTTCATTGATGTTCAGACTGGGCACTATCACTGGATATTTGCCCCTCATCCCAGTTAGTGAACCGCAGCTGGAGGCTGAGAGAGCTTGGGCCCGCGTGAACATTTATCTTCAACCAGATGGTCTTTGCAGCAGCTTGAGAGGTGAGATGGAGAAAACAATTTCAATTGAATCTCAATACAGTGTAACCAGTTTGGTCAAACAATAATACACTCAACAACTAAATCTGAGATTGGTAAAATGTAATCATAAATTTAGAAACAAATTGATATAGATCAGCCTTAACATTATCATATAGAAATACAGAACAAACAAAATGAGTCCAAATCTCCATAAGAGATTCACCCTATATAACACAAATCAGATAACTAATTCTATAATGACAATGCAAATAATCAGGAAAAAGTATTAAGGTAAGCATGAGCATGCTATCTCTCCCTGCCCTGCCTTAAAGGGACAACCCTAAACCCAGAAGCCTTAAATAAAGGTGCTAGCCTTAAATAAAGGTGCTAGTCTTCAGTAGAATGCACTCCAACCATGGGTCACGAAGCATAAAGCGGTAAACAGACAAAATATCGACTTCAAAATATAGAATGGACAAAATATCGAATGGACAGAATATAGTCATCAAAAATATCGTTTTTAAGGTAAGTAATGTAATATCGAATTTTAAAAATATAGAAAGTCAAAATATCGAAGTATATAATATAGGTTATTAAAATTATCAAATTTTTAATAATATCAAATTTTTTATAGTGTTTTTTATGTTATTATATGTGTGAAAAGTGTGTATTTATGTTATAATTTATTTTAATTAATGAATTTTATGTTATTTAATTTTTGCGTAGTTTAATTCTGTAGCAGGTTGTGGGTTTAAAGGGGAATAGGGGGGGAAGTAATTTAATTATAATTAATTAAATATGTAAATTTATTTAATGGTATTTATTTTGAATTAATTGTTAATTCATTTTTATTTGGTAATTAATTGAATTTTAATTGCCAATTATTTTATTTAATTGAATAATTGATAATTATGTTAATTTTAATAATTTATTGTCTGTAGTGGGTTGTGGGTTTATAGGGGAATAGGGTGGGAAGTAATTTCATTATAATTAATTAAATAATTTAATTTATTGGTATTTTTTAAAATTAATTGTTAATTAAGTTTTAATTGCTAATTAATTCATTGTTAATTTGTAATTAATTTGTATTAATAGGTAACTAATTGTAATCATTTATTTTAATTTGCATTTTTAATTGATTAATTATTATATTATATTAAATTGGTAATTACTTTTAAGACATTTTTTTATAGATATTAATATATATATTTTTAAATAATATATGAAGTATTTACTTTCCCTACTGTTACACTCACTGGAGTGGGAATAGTAATTTTTACCCCTAGCTATCCAACGCTTTCCCTACTGTTGCACTCTCTAGAGCGCGAATAGTAATTGTTACCCCTACGCTATCCAACGCTTTGCCTACTGTTGCACTCACTGGAGTGGGAATAGTAATTTTTACCCCTACGCTATCCAACGCTTTCCCTACTGTTGCACTCACTGGAGTGGGAATAGTAATTTTTACCCCTACGCTATCCAACGCTTTCCCTACTGTTGCACTCACTGGAGTGGGAATAGTAATTTTTACCCCTACGCTATCCAACGCTTTCCCTACTGTTGCACTCACTGGAGTGGGAATAGTAATTTTTACCCCTACTCTATCCAACGCTTTCCCTACTGTTGCACTCACTGGAGTGGGAATAGTAATTTTTACCCCTACGCAATCCAACGCTTTCCCTACTGTTGCACTCTCTGGAGTGGGAATAGTAATTTTTACCCCTACGCTATCCAACTCTTTCCCTACTGTTGCACTCACTGGAGTGGGAATAGTAATTTTTACCCCTATGCTATCTAACGCTTTCCCTACTGTTGCACTCTCTGGAGTGGGAATAGTAATTTGTACCCCTACGCTATCCAACGCTTTCCCTACTGTTGCACTCACTGGAGTGGGAATAGTAATTTTTACCCCTAAGCTATCCAACGCTTTACCTACTGTTGCACTCACTGGAGTGGGAATAGTAATTTTTACCCCTAAGCTATCCAACGCTTTACCTACTGTTGCACTCACTGGAGTGGGAATAGTAATTTTTACACTCCCACTATCCTACGGTAATAATATTGTATATTTTTTAATAATATTATGTTAATATATATATATGTTTTAACAAATAAAATTGTTTTTTTCATAACTTAAATTAATTATTTAATAATGTTAAGGTTGTTTAATTATTATTAAGTATATTTTAGTTATTTATTTTTAATATGTTTTTAATTTTACATTATTTTTAAGAAATTCAATATTTTTACAAGGTATATATTTTTAAACGATATTTTGGAGTCAATATTTTTGTACTTACCTGTTTGTAGATAGGAAGTCGATATTTTGTCTATCGATATTTTGGCATCGATATTTGTAGGAGTCTATATTTTGTCCCTCGATATTATGTCAGTGATCCGCATAAAGCAGCAGAAGCATGGATCTGCTCCCTGTGAAGTCCTAAAATGTCTCTCCTGTCCCTCACTAAGTTGTTATTATAGCATCCCCACATCCATGGGGTTTCTCCCTCACTAAGTTATATCATAAGATCAGGCAAGATGGCGGCCGTTGCAGTGGCCGTGTGAGGTGGTGTGCACACAGCTCCCCATGATTCCCCCTTACCCTCCGGAACGCACCGTGATTTTGCTCTGAGAAAACGGGGCTCTGCAGCGGCAGTAACGTGGTAGTGCTTCGACTTGGTCCCGGCGGTGAACGCGGTTTCTTGCAGCCTGCCAGTATTCTCGACGGTCATTCTCCATGCCCCCACACCAGCTGAAGTCTCCAGCTGAGGCCGGTCACGAACACCACGGACGCCAGCACTGACCGCGCTGGGGCATTGCAGAGCGTTCTGAATTGTAGCCGTAGGAGAGCGGCTGACTCAGCAGTAGCGGTTCGTGATCTTTGGAAACGGCTCGGAATTCTGAAAAACGGCAGCACTGTATTTTCCCTGTCAGCCTCCTAGTAGGTTCACGGCAGGGGGAGAAAGCGTGTGAGCTACTTCCACTGTGGTCAAACATAATACATCGTTACTGGTGGCAGACTCGGCGTGGTGAGTACCACATTAACTTTAATGGCGCCTCAGGGCAGAGGTGGTGTAAGGAATCGCGGGGGAACTGCTGTTAATACGCCGGCAGGCACAGTACTGGGGGGTGGCGCTATGGCCCTGGGTCACAATGGAGACACGGAGAATGCAGGTCACTCAGCCACATCTAGGAGCAACGGAACTGGGGCAAGTAAAGGCACTAAAGTTGGCTGCAATAGCAATAGTAAAGCTGCTGCGATACCGGTTACACAGCAGAAACAGGACCCTTCAGTGAAGCAGCGGACTGTCCCAGCAATTTTTAATAACAAGCAGGGAGCAAAGGCTAACATCGGTACAGAGGCGGCAGATACTGATCAGGATTGTCTCGTGGCCCCAAAGGATTTGACTCAGGATGAAATGGTTCCTACCAGCTGAGGTGTTGTGGAGGGCACAGCTCCAACTATCCCATTTAACAATGCAAATAACATAGCAATGGATGACCCTGCAGCTACTGTTGCCGTCATTACAGGGGATAGTGGTCTACAGGCAGGGCCAAACTCGGATCCTATTCCGGATCCTACACTGTCAGCAATGGAGAAGGGCAGCTACTTGGAATATGCCGGCTCCGAGGGCAATTTTTATTCCATGTCAGATTTAACAACTGCTTCTGATAAGGAGAATGATGTGGACAGTTTCAGTAACTTAGGAGACTGGGGGGATGTTCCAGAGGATGAAGAAGGTGATGATTTTGATCGCTCCCTGCCCCGTGAGACACTCAGGAAGGCGGTGGAGACCGGAGAAGGTCCATCGTACGACCAGAGTTTACCACTGGCTCAGCCGAATTTGGATGAGGATTTTGAGGAGGACTCGATTACTCTGGGTTTAATCTATAAGAGCATTATGGCTCATCGTATAGAAACTAAAGCAGAGGGTTTGCGCACACAACGGGCTGTGAGGAAACTCCAAAATACAGTGCGGCGGCTGGTAAAATCCTGTGCAGAGGTCTCCACTCGTGTGGTAGAGGTAGAAGAACGAGTCTCCTCTGCTGAGGACTGCCTGGCCAAACAGCAATCTGCCATCGAGATGCTGCAAAAGTCCAAAACAGATGTGGACTGGAAGCTCACGGATTTAGAGAATCGTGCGCGACGCAACAACCTGCGCGTTTTGGGCATAGCTGAAGCAAAGGAAGGGGCAGACCCACGGAAATTTGTAGTTCAGCTTTTCAAGAAAGCCTTCCCTGAACTCAATGATTGGAACTGGGAGACTGAGGTGATCAGGGCGCACAGGTTTCCATTTGTCATGCGGCACCGCAGGAATGAGCGACAAGCTGACCAGAACTCATACCCTAGGGTGATCTTAATTTGTCTTAATAACTATCTGTTGAGAGAGGCGCTGTACGATCTTGCACGCCCAGAGAAAAAACTGGTTAGTATGGGGTGTGAGTTTTTCGTGCGTCCCGATTTTTGTCCAGCAACGATTCATGAACGTTGGCAACTTCATAAGCTAATTGTACCCTTCAAGGCAAAAGGTGCCCAGGCCTTCTTGCTTAATCCGTCTAAATTAAAAATGATCTTTAAGGGTCAAACTAGATATTTTACAGCATGTACCGCTGCACAGGTTTATCTACAGGATATGGACAAGGGGGTGAAAAGCTGAAGGTTATAGCGTTTTCTCAACAAATGATCATATACTGTAGACTGTGTACGTTTTCTTTTTTAGGCCAGTGTTGTATATTGAATTTTTTTCTTTTTCCTTTGTACATTCTCTCTCTCTCTCAGGAATAGTCTCTATTTCTTTTGTCTTTGCCTGTTGTTTAGTAATTAATTTTGCTTAGTGGGGGTATGTTGGCAAAATCTGATTCGCAGTTCATGTGTTTTGGAGTTACCTGTGTGATTGTTAATATAGGTATTAGTATGGAATGGAAATTCAGAGAGGTGAAATTAACAACACTGGAATTCATCTAGGTCGATATATGAGTATGAGTGTGATATTTCGGGGGTCAGGGGAGTCAAAGGGGGGGGGCACTGTGCATAACACTTCTACATCGCTGAGGACATGGTCCTTAAGCCTTCACGGGGGTGGCGGGTGGGTGTGGGGATGGGAGGGCTGGGGTCTGGGGGTCGATGGGGGGCGATTTGGGGGGGTAAAAAAGAAAATAATACATAAGTACAGTATGGCAATGAGCTTTTTTTGCGCGCTTTTTGTTTGCTGTAGCCAGTGTGTCTGGCTATTAATGGGAACCCCTGCACAATTCGATGGCGACTAGGGGCATCAGGGTAGGCACGTTGAATGTTAGGGGACTGAATTCTGTTGGTAAAAGACGGCGGGTGGCACAGGAGTTACGGCTCCTCCTCTGTGACATAATGTGTCTCCAGGACACCCATATAATATGGTCAAAAAGGCAACTCCTGGAAGAGCTGGGATTTAATTTATTAGCTAGCACTAAATACTCTGGTACGTCTAGAGGTGTTGCAATCCTGACCAAAAACATATAGGTAATACGGGCAGAATCTTAAATGATGGTTTAGGTAGGTGGGCAATTGCGGAATGTGTTATAGGAGCCACTATATTTACGATCTGCGCAGTCTATGGGGCTAATATAGATGAAGCCACTACTCTAGACTTTTTAAATGTCGAGCTCGCGATGTGGCCTACACCTCTGATCCTGTGCAGTGATTTAAATATAAATCTGGCACCTAATATCCTATGTAATGAGAAAGTGATTTAAAGCGGTAGGAAGCCGCGTGTTTTCAAAGCCTTGCAGTCAGTAATTGATGCACATGGGTTGGTGGATGGTTGGGCCTCTCTTAGGGGTGCGGAGGCCGGATATACTTTTTTTTCTTTTCCCCATCAAAAGTTAGTGAGATTAGATTATTTTTTTGTCCCGCAATTGCTATTGAATCAGGCACGTATTCAGGTATATCAAAGAATCACATCAGATCATAGGCCAGTAGTCTTGTCGATAACTGGTATTGCAACCGAAATCAGGCCAAGGGGGTTCTCGTTCGATCGTAAATTATTATTAGATCAGTAGTTTGTAGAACATATGAAACAATGGATCACCACCTTTTTTAATATAAACCGTGGGAGCACTAATGTATGATGTGTGTGGGACGCCTTCAAGGCCTCTTTTAGAGGTGAAGCCCTTAGTATGGGACTGTATAACCAAAAACAAATGGCGGCAAAATTCCAAGAGTGGTATCAGGAGTTGATAAAGGCTGAGGAGGCGCTTATGCTGGGTATTCAAGCTGGCCATGATATAACCACTTTGACAATGGAGGTTGCGTGGCTTAAAGCCAGGGTCAATCTCAACTGGTCTCAGGAAACTGCAAAAACTTTTCTTATTAAACAGCAATTGCACTATGAGTATGGGGAGGCAAGTGGCAGGTGCCTCGCCCAAAAAGTCAGAGTGAGAGAGGCAGCCCAACGAATAGATAATATTCTGGATTTGAATGGTCAGGCCGTTGAGATTGAAAGTGGTATCCTCGAGGTGTTTAGACAGTTTTATGAGTCACTGTATTGTAGAGATGAGTATGATGAGGATAGAGCGGACACTCTCATCCGGCAGTACTGTGCGGCAGATTATCTTTGGAGAAGGCAGAAAGGTTGGACGCTCCAATTACGTTAGAAGAACTAGAGGTGGCGGTGAACGGTGTGGCCACGGGTAAGGCGTCAGGCCCAGACAAGCTACCTCTGGAAATTTATAAAACTTTCTTTTCTGTACTGAAGCTAGATCTGTTAGTAACAGTTAGAATGGCGCAGAAAGGGGCTGCCCCTAAGTCCTGGGATGAAGCACGCATAGTCGTGTTCCATAAAAAAGATAAACCTACAAATGTACCCGTCTCTTACCGCCCCATCTCGCTTCTAAACGCGGATGGAAAGATTTAATCAAAAATATTGGCCAATAGGCTAGCTTCAATCATCACCCCTTTAGTCTCTATTACGCAGCACGGTTTTATTCCGCACAGAGGAACGCCAAATCATGTAAGCCGGGTGATAACTCTTTTTGACTATGCTAATATAAATCGGGAGGAACTGTGTTTAATTTTATTGGATGCCGAGAAGGCTTTCGACCGAGTCTCATGGTGCTTTCTTTGGGATGTAATGAGGCGTCGGGGTTTTGGGTTAGAGTTTATTACATCGTTACAGACATTGTATCGCCAACCCGTTGCTCGGATTTGCACCATGGGACTCGAGTCGGAGGCTGTTCACATACAAAGGTGCACTAGGCAAGGGTGCCCGTGCTCCCCACTTCTTTTTTCATTATATATTGAGCCTTTTTTTTAAATGTTGGAATTTAGTATTAGGATTCAGCCAATAGCTATACAGTGCTATCAGTTTAAGGTCCTCGCTTATGCGGACAACGTTGCCGTAGTTACGCCTAGACCAACCACAGCAATGCTGGAGATTGAACATTTAGCTACATAGTTTGGGGCAGTATCCGGCTATAAGCTGAATGCGGCCAAAACTCAGTTGTTATGTGCCAATATACCGAGGTATGCTGACCCAAGGGTCTGCCACGAGGTTACGTACTTGGGTGTTAAGCTTAGGGTCTCCGCAAAAGCCTTGGTTAAATCAAACTGGGAGGCTCTTCTCTTGGGTGTAAAGAGACAGTTATATCAGGCTGAATGCCTCCATCTTTCCCTTGTAGGGCGCTGTAACCTATTAAAAATGATGATATTGCCTAAAATGCTGTACTTTTTTAGATGTGTGCCATTTGAAATTCCAAAGGCGAGCTTGGTACAGCTCCAATCTATCTGTATGCGATTTATGTGGTCATGGGGCAAGACCCGGCGGGCTGTGCGTCATAGGGTATTACCGAGGCTCTCAGGGGGTTGGTCGGTACCTGATTTTACTCTGTACTATTATGCCTGTATGATTCAAGGTATGAATATTTTATTAACAGGGGCTGGCCCTGCGGATATTGCGGAGTGCCCCTCTATATACCAGATGTTAATGGGAGTAAAAGCTAAAAACTGTTTATTCTTACACTTAGATTGGTGCTACTATAAGCGCACTAGATTTAAGGTCTTGGCGGCAGCGTATAAAGTGTGGAAAGTAATAAGGAGCATGTATGGATTCGAGAAAATCTCTTGGTATACACCATTGGTATCCACAATATTTAAGCCTTCGGATCTGTGGGATCGTGTGGCTCAAAATTGGAGAGTAAAAGGAATAAGGTTGGTGGGGGACTTGTACACAGAAAGGGGTCTTAAATCATTTGAACAACTTAGGGAACAATATCAGTTGCCTAGGGAGAATTTTTTTAAGTACCTACAAATTCGGCACTACTTAGAGAATAGCCGTGGTACTATCCAAGGCAATCTTTTGATAGAAGGTAACTTGAAAGCAGCAAGATCGGCACTCTATATGGTTATATGCTAAGCACTACGACTAATGATTTCGAAGAACAAAATCGTAAATGGGGTATTAAATTGGGGAGACAGGATATACAAATAGAGGTTTCTATTGATCTGGCTAGTCAATTATTCCTATCTGCAAAACTGTCTTCCCAACAGTTTAAATCACTCTTTAATCTCTATTATACCCCAGATAAGGTTTCAAAATGGACGGGGGATCAAATAGGGAAATGCTTTCGCTGTGGACCTCCATCTGCAGATGAAGTCCATATTTTCTATGCTTGTCCATCCCAAGGTAGCCAACTGTCGCAGCTGGAGAAATTTTTAACACACATCCTCGATGTCCCTACGTTGTTATCTCCTCCTCAGATTCTTTTAGGGGTCGAGATGGGATCTCTAGCAGCAGGAATATCAAAGCAACTGGCTTATCTAATATTCTTAGCTACAGCTGTATATAGACTGAGTATAGCCTCTTTCTGGCTCCAACAAGAACCACCTACATTTGAAGCCTGGAGGGCACGGTTCTTTTCTATATATAATATAGAGCATGGGTACTCACAAACTTTCTCTCGGGGGCCAAATTTACAGTTTGGTTTGTGTCCGAGGGCCGCATCGGTGGGGGGGCAGGGTCAGTGGGGGAGGGGGGGGGGCTAGAGCAACAACATAAAACTGACCATGAGGTTGATCATAGGTCCCTGCAGCGGACGCCTTCGTCCACTGAGCCGTCCCGGCATACACACATCTCTCTCGGTCTCCCTCCCTCTCTCTAGCTCTCTCTCCCTCTCACCCTCCCTCTCTCCTGTCTTCCTCTGTCTCACTCCGACTGTCTCACTCCCTCTCTCTCACTCCCTCTCTCTCACTCCCTCTCTCTCACTCCCTCTCTCTCACTCCCTCTCCGTCCCCCTCCCTTTTCCTCCCCCTCACTCACTCTCTGTCTCACCCCCTTTCCCTCCCTTTCCCTCCCTTTCCCTCCCTCTCTGTCTCCTTCCCTTTCCCTCCCTCTCACTCCCTCCCTTTCCCTCCCTCTCTGTCTCCATCTCACTCCCTCTCCCTCCCTGTCCGTCTCACTCCCTCTCCGTCTCACTCACTCCCTCTCCCTCCCTCTCCCTCTCCCACTCATTTACTCTCACTCTCTCCCTCTCTCTCACTCGCTCACTCCCTCCCTCTCACTCCCTCTCCGTCCCCCTCCCTTTCCCTCCCTCTCACTCACTCTCTGTCTCACCCCCTTTCCCTCCCTCTCCGTCTCCTTCCCTTTCCCTCCCTTTCACTCCCTCCCTCCCTCTCACTCCCTCTCACTCACTCACTCCCTCTCATTCACTCTCTCCCTCTCACTCACTCCCTCTCTCTGTCTCCCTCCCTCCCTCTCCCTCCCTCCCTCCCACTCACTCACTCACTCCCTCCCTCTCACTCCCTCTCACTCACTCACTCCCTCTCATTCACTCCCTCTCCCACTCATTCACTCTCACTCTCTCCCTCTCTCTCACTCCCTCCCTCTCACTCCCTCCCATTCACTCCCTCCCTCTCACTCTCGCTCACTCTCACTCACTCCCTCCCTCTCACTCACTCACTCACTCCCACTCACTCTCACTCACTCCTTCCCTCCCACTCACTCCATCCCTCTCACTCACTCCATCCCTCTCACTCACTCCATCCCTCTCACTCACTCCATCCCTCTCACTCCCTCCCTCTCACTCACTCCCTCCCTCTCACTCACTCACTCCCACTCACTCACTCCTACTCATTTACTCATTCTTTCTCACTCCCTCTGTCACTCACTCCCTCTCAGTCACTCACTCCCTCAGTCACTCACTCCCTCTCCCTCACTCCCTCTCCCTCACTCCCTCTCCCTCACTCCCTCTCACTCTCACTCCCTCTCTCTCACTCCCTCCCTCCCTCTCACTCCCTCTCACTCCCTCCCTCCCTCTCACTCCTTCCCTCCCTCCCTCCCTCTCACTCACTCCCTCTCACTCTCTCTCTCCCTCTCCGTCCCCCTCCCCCTCCCTTTCCCTCCCACTCCCTCTGTCACCTCACCCTGCCTGAGCGCCAGCCGGGGCACACACACACTCACAGCCGCACCCGAGCACTTCACAGGTCATTAAAAGACCATTTGCATGTTAATGATGCCTTTGTATTTCACCTCTCCTTAGGCCCCTGCAGCTTTACTCTGCCATTCCTAGGATCGCCCGCCGGCAGCCCCCACAAAGCAGCAAGAGTCTCTCACGCTGCTGCAGACACTTTAAAAAAAAAACTCGGGAAACACAGGTATGATGTCTCGGGGGTCCGCGGGCCGCCAGGGAAGGCTTGCCGGGCCGCCACTGGCCCGCGGGCCGTACTATGAGTACCCCTGATATAGAGCATAGTTTATATGCCCTCAAAGGCCATCGTAAAAAGAAGTTGGATTGGCAAATCTGGGGCACAGTGTCGCAATATATGGATTTTGAAATGTGAAACTCGGGGCTAGCCGGGCCCCTGGACCCCGGCTCCTTAGGGTTACAGTATTTCACCCTAATCTATGATTTATTATACTGGTATTTCTTTTTCTGTGTCCTGGTTATTGTATGCTCTGTTAACACAGTATTTTTTTCTCTTCTTTGTATATATTATTGTTTATCTCTAATTGAAAGCCCGCAGTATACATTCTATGTATCGTATTGAGTTGAACCTACTGACATGTATTTTTAATAAAAAATTAAAATTTTAAACATTTTTATCATAAGATATTAGTTGCATTCAAGGCAGACAATCCCACATGACTTTCTCTAGTCAATTCAATTCAATAATAACTTTATTCAGTAGTTTTAAGAAAAACACCATAAAAGTTCACAATGAGCAAAGTACAAGAATTACAAAATGTAAAATCATTAAAAAATGCGTTTGTTAAAAAGTAATTAAAACAAGCAGCAACATCTCAATTTATGTGAGTTTTTCAGCTTTAAATTGGCCTACTGTTTTCCTGTTAGCTAGCTTTCTTTCAGTTGTGCAAAGCAGCGGTATAGTTTATGCTCAAAGATTTGTACGATGACGTATACAAAATTTGAGAAAAAGTGCAATCGCTTTGGCATAATTTTCGTTTTCAAGGTACTGAAGTGCCAGGTATGCAGGACGACACTGTCGTAGGCCCCAGAATTTCAGGATGGGCAATATCCAACGTTTACGGGGTTCAGTAAAAAACTTACAAAATAACAGTGTGTGAATAGTTATTTGTGGGGACTGCAGATCACAGGGGCACATAGAAAATGTAGATGACCAGACATTTTGCTTTGGAAATGCAACCAGTAAATGAAAGAGATCAAATCTGAAACGGGTGAGCAGCATTTTTTCATACTGTGTTAATTTGAAGTTCAAATAGGGTTCTGCAGTAAACACAGTCTGCGCTAGTAATGAGTGTTGAACAGATGGTTTGTGGATCTCCGATAGTAATCGTACCTGACCCAGATAAAGAAGACATTCCCTTTTTAAGTTCTTTTTTGGGATTTCTTTTATCAATAGTGGATGATCAAAATACTTCCTGTAACCTAAATCTGTTAGTAGCGCTTTGACATAGGACAGCCATTTGATTTTCTTACATTGATCCAGTTTTAGGATGTCTTGGATGATCGCCCTAGTCAATTGACACTGCTCAGTGACCCGTATTCTACGCCACAGCATTATTGGCTGCAATTTTATAATGTCAGTGATGTAGTCAATGCCGAGCTCTGTGTGGCAGGCAAAAGTAGAACAACTTTTTGGTACCGCCAGCAGATATCTCAAAAAAGAGTTCTCAATTTTTTGTATTGAGTCCACATTTGCGAAACCCTCTTTTGCATGATTCTGGCACAAATTGGATACCTGCAGCACCTTTCCCACATCGATAAGTTACAACTTCATTCATTCTTGGTAATTCTTCTCCTCCTGCATGAGAACTCGCCTCTTTGCTCATTAGCTTGTTTCTCCTTGCCAAACTTTGTTGTCTCATATCTTGCTGTTTAATAAAAACAAAACCCTTTTATGTTAACTAATGAGGCCTTGTCTACACCTGCAGTGGAAAAAAAATACAATTAAATACATTCTATGTTAAAATTTAAAAATGAATTACATGTTAGACTTTAAAGGATTTACATGTTAGACTTTAAACTTGAGTTTGTACTGAAAAGTTTCTTTTAGGCCCACTCATGTCAATATAGCAGTGCTCAGGGTTACAAAATATGTGCACATTTCTACACACATAATAAATGCAGCTTCTAAATGCATGAATAAATTGCAAAGAATTACGAAGATAATATTCTAAATGCACCAGCATGAAATAATTCTTGTTACATGTATAAATGTTTAAACATTAGTCTACACATACATATTCTGTTTATCAACTTCACAGTGACACACATCTCAAACATTAACTTATCCTTACGCATTAATGTGGAAATATTACATGTACCTTTATAAGTCACATTAAATGCACATAATTATTTATAAGTCACGTTAATTTTCACGAGGACTACTTTAAATATACAATACTCCATCTTTTCTTAGTAACATAAATCACACAGAATATATTTGAGTGCTGACTACGCATGATTATGATGCACTCCTACAGAATCTCAGGATTGGATCAAAATTACACTGCACCAAGGCCCTTAGTCAGGGTGAAAGGTAGTGGTGGTGAGACACAGCAAACTGATATCACCCGCAGTTATGTCTTCTCAATCACTCCACAGGGCCTGAAATAAGACTCGTTCATTGCAGGGCATACATTAAAACACATTTTGTAGTCACCAGCCTCACCCCGGTGCTTGTGGTTGAACACAGCAATACAGTTTATAATCTTCAGCTTTTTTTTTTAGAGTGTATGAATTTCGAAGTAAAAATATGTCTTTATTGACGACTGAACATAAACAGTGTGCTCTATGGCACAAACAATATACATTTTTGAACAATGTATAACAGTCACCCCCAATGATTGAGGGGTCATCAATCTTGTAGTTAAATCAGTGTCCTTTACCAAGTCATTCAAGGTATGCCTTACTCCTTCCATGCAACCCTGGGACCTAAGCCTCACTCTAAGAATGACACTGAAGTGTACTCATTGTTCGGTTGTCAGAACCACCAGTACATCAGCCCCAGGAAGCTATAGGTAAAATGACTTTATCACCTTGATTGAATCCTAGTAATGCCTGAGTGCTATAGGGACCCTGACCCAGCTCTGATGGGTGCTCACAAATAACAAGAGGAGGAAAGATGAAACACACACACACACACCACTTTATCATCCTCAGATCCTCAATGTGAATTAAAAAAGTAGAACATTGTCTTAGAGTGAACTTCTTAATACAATATCTTTTTAACTGGGGTTGCACTGGTATGTAGTCTATTCACTTCTGCCTTAACTTAAATGTGTGTATATAGATTTGTCAATATCCAGCCACTTCTAAAAACTATTTTATCTTAAAATATAATCCCTTCAGTGCACTGCGTTGTTCTTAGGCCAACAATTAATGCACTCCTGCACCTTGCTGTACAATTTAGAGAATCAATGTAAACTCATTGGGCTGTTTAATAATACGTCCAAAAAAACTCTGACTCCCAGGTCAGAGTTTCATCATTTGTGTGCCATTTTGTTCATTGAATTAATTTCCTTTCAACTAAATTAAAGTTTGAACATTTGAGATATTTATTTAACTGTAATGTTGTTTTGGTGTTGCTGATTACATACAACATTCAATTGTCTCTGGGGAAGGACTTACTGGTTGTTCAAAGCTAACAAACGTAAGTTTGGGCTTCGCACAGAAACCTGTTTATCTATCAGGAGTTATTATTTTGACCTTGTGAGAGCTCAGCCACATCTCATTTCAAGATTGTGGCCTCTCTCCATCAGAATTTATTGAACTAGTATCCTACAGTAGGGTATAGGATCATCGTGCTGTTTATAGTTAGGTTTACGTTTAGGTCTAGGGAAATGTTTAGGTTTAGGATTGGGGGCACACTTGGGATAAGGATTTGGGTTGAGTGAAGGGTTTGATGTTATGAGGAAGTAATGTATAGTCAATTTAATGGTTTAAATGGGGATGGTAGGGTGTGAGGAAATCATGTTGTTATTGCATAAAGAAGACTAAGGTTATTCAGAAGGATAGTATAGCTTTTTGCAAATTTTGGAGTTCTGTGTATAGACTGATGTTTGGCCACGTCAATTATTGTTAGATGTATAGTCTCTCATTTTGTAACTTGCTACCTAACAGCTAATAGACCTTTAAGAGGTAGGCCAAAGGCCAAGTCCACAAAGGGAAAATCACTCACACATGCAATGATGAAGAATGTTTCAATTTGAGATGTTTGCAATGCGACCACTTGGAGATTAGTCCATACTTTTCCTAATCATTTTGTTTGAACACAGATACTCTGGTGGGTCATACTTCACTGTACAAATTGTATGCATAAAGGTTTTTTCCCTTGGTCCCATACGTGCATATATGAACTAGCTAGCTACTCAATGCTACCTCTAAGGATTATCAGAGAAAACCCCACAATGAAGAATGAAAAGTTACTTGATTATAATCATATCTCTTCATTAAGGATATTCTCTCTCAACTCACAACATCCCCACTCACTTCATTGCGTTTCCAGGAAAACAGATTACAGCTATTGACTTCAATGTAGTAAGTAATTACTATTCCCTGCACTTCAGACAGAAAATCTACCCTTGATTTCGCCTTCTCTTGAGCAATCATAAACAGCACCTTGGGCTTTGGCCTGATACTTCATTGATCTTTAGCAAGGCTTTCTCTGTACTAGTATCAACATATACATATATACACACATGCCTATCTGCACATGGTCATATTTTGCCCAGATGACTACAGTACATATTTCTATGTCAATAATTAAAGAAAATCTATTATACAACACTTTAAAAGACTGCAGTTACCCACCACATAACACACTTACCCTCACACACATGATACCATACGTCACAGAGAATTTATCATCACACTGAGGACTACTGTTCTCCACAGGTGGTGCTATTAATGCAGAGAGCAACAATAATGCATTAGCATCAGAGCCTCAGTTACATCAGAAGAACATCACTGTTGGCTGAGCTCCACAACCTCCAAATAGCACATAAAATGGACCTGTCAAAAGCAGTGTTGTTTGAAGGAACCGCCAACTCAACACTCTGCCATTGGCTAAGTCACAACCAATGGGAGGGCTGCATAGGCATGTAACTATTATTCATGCAGTAGGTTCATTCGCACAGGGGCCCTGGAACTAAGGGGCTCTCTGCACTTCTATTATGGCTGGAGATGCTCTAAGGCATGGGTAAACTGGTCTGTTGCCCAGGACCCCACATTCCAAAGTGCCCCTGGCAAAGACATATTTCTCTCTAGCTGACTTTTAAACAGGGGCCCCCAAAATCCTCAAGCTGACTTTTACTACACAATTAGGTGTGGGTTACTATCTTCTTCTTAAATTCAGGCCCATGACACCCTAGTTCTGTCACAGGTTCTTGGGGACCGAGGCTGCCCCCAAACCTATGTGCCAGTAATGCTAGTAATTGAGATGTCAGAACAAACAGCAGCAAAGGTGCACCACAAAACATAAAACAGTAAGTGCAAACGACGTTTAAGCAAAATAAGGAGATATTCCTCAAAGATGTTGGAGTTCTTCTGTGAATCTTTATTTTCAAAAGGCAATAAAACACATACAGCCGACGCGTTTCGTCCCAAACTGGGACTTCTTCAGGGCTGTCGGTAAAAAAACATATATACATACAATCAATCTTTATGTACAAGAATCGACTTACAATTAAAAAACATTAACAGTACCAAAACATATTAAACTTCAGCCCGGAGGGGAAATTAAGCTGGTGATAGGGAGCTTAATTTCCCCTCCGGGCTGACGTTATTAGGGTCATTAAACTTTGCCAACCTGTTGTCTATTAACACAATAACATAGTACGGTATTGTTAAATAGATATCCCTCTTCTTTTTCATATCCCAGTCAAGACCTCTTCTTGTATAATCAACCTCTGATATAATCAACCTCTAAAAGAACAACTATAGAACAGGATTACATTAACCGGGAAGGTGAAGAAGAACTCCAACATCTTTGAGGAATATCTCCTTATTTTGCTTAAACGTCGTTTGCACTTACTGTTTTATGTTTTGTGGTGCACCTTTGCTGCTGTTTGTTCTGAATTAAAATTCCCTAGGGAATAGGCACGGTGATGATGGGTGCCATTCAGTGTGCACACAACCCCCTTGATTAAACTTAAGGGTTAAGATACCTCACGGGGGAAAGTTAGTCAGGTGCTTACTCCAGGCAGGGTCCATCATTTATTCAGTTTTTTTAATTGAGATGTCAGTTTACATCTCAGCACCTGTGGTCAATCGAATCCAATAAATAGAACAGACAATAATACAATAAATAGGATTAATAAACAAAATGTGTGGATCAAAGTAATTTTCGTTTTTACCTCACTATCAGAAATTTAGGTCTTTCCTAAAATTAACCCCAGAGAACAGAGCTCCAGTAAAAGTGAGAGGAGATACATTCAAAGGCATGTCTCGAAAGCCATGCAGATTATGTGATAATCAAAGATCAGTTGTATGAAAGTGTTTTTCATTTATTTTTATTTTTCAAGCCACATTCGATACAATATCGAAGAATGCTGTGGCACCTCTAGGAGTTTTTCTCTGTCATTCCTCCCCATTGGCGCACCAGTGTATAATTCCAAGATCCAGGTTGCCCGTTCTGTTTGAGGTAGTGTTTGTAGCCCATTACTTGCATGATCCTGTTTGATCATCTACATAATTGAAGTGAAAGTTAAAGAAGATGGGGTCAGCAAGCACTCTTAAGTACCAATTTCTTAACCATAATGGAGAGTTGTACATTAAGGTATCAGTCAGTCAAAAAATACCTTCATTTGGATTTTCATAACCATAAAGCATATAAAAGTACAATCTATTACATAAAAAAAATTAAAAGCAAAGCGTATTTTCACTCTGTTAAAATATTTACAATTTCTGTAAAAAGGTCCTTTTCTGGCCCCAAGCGTTTAGTCTTTTCCAGCTTTCGTGAGTACATTTTCTACTAATGTCATGAATTTTACCCCCGACATATTAAAATATTTGATGAGGCGCCCATCCAACTTGTTACCGCGTGTCTACAAGTGCGAACATATAAATAAATTAAGACTGTTTTCAACAAGTTCCTTCTTTCTACTTTTACTGATTCACAGACGCACAGTAGGTGGCTTAAAGTTTCTATATGGTACCCACATAAACAACATGTCTTTGTTTGCTGTTCATTTTTCCAGGTGGGAACCAAGTCCTTCGAGCGGTGATCGCCAAATCTAAATGCCATGAACCTCCTTTTTAATGATAGTCGGAAGTGGGCTGCTAGGTAGGGTTGTGGTTTTAAGCTTATATATGAATTTATTACGACCCATGCGTGGCGGCGTTTGGCCAATCTCCTTTTATCTTCCACAAAGGACAATGCCTTTGCCCTGTTGTTACAGACTTTATTGAATGAGGACCTTTCCAGCTTGCTATTCCATGCTTCTTCGATCTCTAGTTCCTCCAGGGCAATATGCAGATGGTCACCCCAAGTATTTGGGTTTCTTTGATCATATTGTAGTTTTATTTCTATCCAGCATAGATTGTTCAATGTTCCCACTTCCGCCGCTCTCAGTTTCCAGCATAATTTTAAGGTATCAAGGTCAACAATATGTACCTGCAAGTAAAGCAACTCTACAATACTGACAACCATTATTTGTGAAGGTAAGACTAGATAGAATAGTTCATATGTGCTATTCTAACTCTGCATGTACTTCCCTTGATGAGGTAGGGGTAGCTGATATTCTGATGTCCAAATAAACGCAGGTAATAATTCAAATGTAAATATTGTGACTCCTCACCATATCAAAGCTCATAAGCTCTTCATTTTTTTCTACCATTATTGTCCATATACACTCCTTCAATTACTAATAGATATGATCTGTCTATACGCAAGGCCACAGCCACCAAGGACTATCATCATATGGCCTACTTACTATGTTGAAGGACTTTTCAAATTCTACAAAAGCATGAAGTAAAAGATTTGCCATCACGTTTTAGAAATCCTAGTTCAATTGAATGACTGGCACATTGGTTTTCTGGAAGTACAGCTGCTCTTGTCAAATTAATTCTTTAATCTGATTTTTTTTTATAACATTTTTATTGGTTTTTGTAAGACAGTAAATTTTTATTGGTTTTTGTAAGACAGTGAAAAAGAAAACATATGACCAGCTATCAGCATAGACCACTATTCATTACAGAATCATGCCAGCATCTCATGACCACCCCCTCACTTCCCCAGAGGACCGCAGGCACAAAGACTGGTGACTTTGAGACCCTGCATTCAGGTTACAGACCCAGAAGTGGAGCATTATTCTTATACGACAACCACCATTTGCACCATAATTTGCGGTACTTCGTTGGGCATCCCCTGGCTTTGTACAAGGGCTTTTCCTGCGCTGCGCACCAGTCCACCCCTCTGCGCCATCTTGCCAAGGTGGGGGCGACCGGGCTCAACCAGCTAGAGGCAATGTCCCTTTTGGCTACCATCATAGCAGTGTTTAGGAAAGATTTGTCTGCTCTGGATCCATCTAGGCCGTTAGTAACCCCTAGGAGTGCATGCAGTGGGTTGTGTGGGACTTCCCAGCCATGACCTTGGTGAGTTCCCGCTCTATGGAGTTCCAGAATCGTGTGATTGCAGGGCACAGCCATACCATGTGGAAGAAATCCGCCTATTGTTGGTTACAGTTGGGGCACGATGCATCAGGCCACAATCCTTCGCTGTGTAGGTGCCTCAGCGTAAGGTATGCAGGGTGGAGGTAATATATTTGGACCAGCCGGAGTCTGGCTGAGGTAGTGATTGGCTTGAGTGTCATCAATGCGTCCCTCCAGTCCTCGTCATCCAGGGTCTCAATCCATCCCTCCCACGGGGCCCCCATGAATCGGTGCAGTGTGTTTGGGGTATTGTTCATTAAGGAGCGGCAGATTCAGGAAATTCCTCCCTTCCCTAGATCTCGGGTCAAGATTTGGGCCTCTGGCGGGCTGTATTCGGGCAGTGAGATACCACTCGAGATCTGGACATGAAGGGCGTGGCGCAGCTGCAGGTACCGGAAGAGCTCCAAGGGGTGCAGGGAGTGTCGGTCCTGGAAGGTATGCATGTGGTCTCCCCCCCAGATGTCCCGAGCTGCAAGATGCCAATGAGGTCCCAGGCTCTGAATTCCGTCAGGGTGGTAACTTCCTGAAGCTAGGTGCCTTGCCAGAGCGGGGTATATTGAGTACGTTTATTTGACCAGTGGGTGTGGCGCAAGGAGGCCTGCCAAGCCAGAAGGACCCCTCGGGTCACCATTGGCATAGATCTGGGGACAGGAGCACTGTATAACATCCCTTGGATTCCAGGTAGGCCCAGGACGTGTAGTTCCACTCTGTATGTTGGATCTGACCAGCCCCCGTTGAACCAGTCGTGGATGGTGAGGAGGCGGGTTGCCAAGTAATAGAGGTATAGGTTTGTCATACCGAGCACTCTTAATTTGATGTTTATACATGATTATGAAGCTGTTCCTGTGTCTAATCCACAGTTTTCCTTCTTATTCAGTTTGACTAGCAGAATGTGGTCGAATTTTCTCAAAGCTATGCAGTGTGGCTACAGAATGAACGCTAATGATCCAAAATAACAATGCTCCTATGACACTAATGCCGTTCCCCATTATTTGAAAATAGATTGCCTAGTGCCTCAAATTCCTCATGTCCTGATATATACCCAGCCTTTTAACTCCTTTGAATTCCGGAAGGTTTGACCTCCTGATATGAAGGATCAAAACTTTATTGCACCTAGTAATTGGGGGAAGCAATAAAAATCACACCACTTACAATTGCCATCCCTGTGCAAACCTGGAGACAAAATCCACCCAGTGTAAAAGAACATCCTCTGTCAACTCCAGCAAAAATGTCTGTAGGACATAAGTATACACTAAGAAAAACAAACAAGTGGATCATTTAGTGAAATTTTCATGCGTTACTTGATGCTTCCATAAAATCAATAGATGATATAAAACACATGGTAATAGGCTATGAATGAGGAATAAATCAACCAATAATATGTTATGAATATTGAACAGTAGGGGTACATATGAAACATTTAATTTGCAAATTCTATGATTAAATCAAAGAACACAAACAGGTAAATGAGAGGTGCACTTTCTAGCACCCATCATACATGTCAGATGAGAAGAAAATAAGTGAATCTATATAATTTGGGAAGGTGTGTGCTGGTCTGCTCTTATGAAGGAGTATCAATGGTAAATTGATAAAATCATGTCAGCTATGGATGTTTTTTGAGTTTTCCCTAATTGTGGAATATACATCGACATTTCAGTCTCTTGTATTAGTGAAAAACTGAGGCCTTCTTCAGGACTGAATTGCTCAGGGTATACATAATAGACCCTGAGTGTGTCTAAATATAATGTCACGTGGCCCATAGCGACATTGTTGTTTCACTAAGTTAGCATGAGTACATTGCAGCTTGCCTGCTGCTTTGCGCACCTTACTTCAAGTCTTTATTTTTGCAATATTTTCCATGGCTGCTTTCAGTTTAGAACTCATTGCTGTGTTTACTGTCTACATGTTCCTGAGATTTTGCCTGAACATTATGAGCCAGGTCGAACAACAATGCCCTTTGTTATGTTGGTCTGGCCAGGCCTTAGCCTTTTAGACAAAACATACAGATGCAGCTGTTATTTGGACAACGTACTTTGTTTTTTAGTGGGATACACAAATACGTAACACACACTTGGAGAGGGACCTTTACAGGGAGAAGAGCGAGACAGCGCCTATGATGTAGATCTACTCTCTATAGGCCAAGGTATGGGGTCTGCTGACAAAGCCCAGAGATCTTCTATTATATGCTAATACTTCTTCTTAGCACGGGGAGGGAGGTTAGGCACTATAGTCTTTTCTCCATTGTCTTTTTATGATGACATCTCCCTTCATGATATATGGACTAGCTCCTATAATGACTGTATTTGTACTATGCAGTGTCCAACTTGTTGTGGCATGTATACTGCATGTTAGGGCACGCTAGTTAAAATAAATATTTTAAACTGTTTTGTGTCTCTATCAGATGTTATTGTAGACAAGTGCAGGCTAACGAGCAAAAGGGTGTGTCTTGTTACCACAATTTCTGAGAGATCTGGGAGTGTTGTGTTCTGGGGTGCCTAATCATTTGTTTCTCTGTGAGTGAGTAGGAGAGCAAGTGCAGGGGCGTAGGAAGGGGGTGCGGGCCACACCGGGTGTCATCACTGAGGGGGTGACAAAATGGCAAAAATATGTTTTAAACACATTTTTGCCATTTTGTCAAGCCGGGGGTGACAATTTTTTTGCACAGGGTACCACCTGACCTTGCTACGCCACTGAGCAAGTGAGACACGATAGCTAGTCGGTCCTGGGCTCATGGGTACTAAGGTGGTAGGAAGAATCAGACCCTAGACACCAAGGTCCAATAATCATGCACATAGTTCCGCCTATCTTACCATCTAAGTATAGGCAAACTGGTCATATAAGTTAAAAAACACATTGACAAACACTTCCTAATACATACCTACCAAGTATTACTCCTTTAAAATCCATACACAGACACAGCACATTTTCTTATCAATTATTTCTGACTACACTACTCCTGTTTAATAATGTGATTAAAACTATCACAACTCCCAGAATGCAAATAATATAGATGCATCTATTATGCACATAATGCTTAGATATTTAAAACATTGTCTTTTTTAAAGGTATTGCTCATGGTACTTAAACACATACCCGCTGCCAGATACAGTTAATCTGATATTTTTTTTACAAATCACTGTGATACTCTTTTGAATCAAACACCCATATGCATCTTCATTTCTAATCTACATTTTTTAAGTAATTAAAAAGTTATATACATTCTAATGAATTGAGTGTGTAGGTTGTATTGTTGTTTTAGCTCTTTCTGGATAGATTTGTCACTGTTAAGATTTGTAAAAACTAAGCACAAGAATGGTACACCACTCTCATAGTAAGCAACTATAAAATGGCAACCTCTTCAACTTTATGATCATGACAAAGGCAGCAAATTAAATCATGTATTGCATTTTAGACTACTGCATGCATCTCAACTTGTGAATGGTTAGCATCTGTTAACCCTTCCCCTTTGTTTCAAAACGAGGTTCCTCTCCGCGTATTTGCGATGTTTTCCCAATCTCCTCAAAATAATCGCGAAAATAAACTGGAGTCCAAACCGATATTTAGCTCCAGTTTTTTTGCATTTAAATACCGAACAACAGTTTATTACATAGGCCTAAGTTGGAAATTAAAGTATGCCATTACAGGCCTCCAAAAAATCCACTCACCCACTAGGTCCAGCTATTTTCAGCACTTACTTGTCTGTGCTGGCAAGTGAACTTCAGCTGGAAAAAACAGGTGTTCTATTCATTCAGAAAATGAATGAGCAATTAAGAGTGCTTTAAATCTTGTTTTTATCTTGACACATTTGCCACTGCTTAAGGACAGAGGTCAAATGTCAGTTTGTCTTTTTACTAATTTGGTTGCTTGTCTGTTCCTGGAAAATGGTTTTTACTTTTTTTTCTCTTATTACAGTTAATGCTTTTTGTCAAGTGAGCTGACAAGAATTGGGAAACAGAAGGATGTAAAATGTCAGTTTTTTTTCTCTAACACAACATTTAAACAGCTTGTAAATGAATAGTACAAGTAGTTCAAAATATATCAGGAATTATAAAATAACTTTTTTTATAATTCAGAAGTGTGATGCAAACAAAGATTTAAATAGGAGCAAAACAAATCAGAACAATTTACTTGGTAATGTGCAAATGACAAATATTTGCAGAAACTTTATTTCCAAACATGTACACTATATAGTTTTAAATGCTCATGTCAGTGACACATTCTGTGGCCATTTCAATGTAAAATCTGCTGATTGCAAATGACAGTGTGCTACTACCTTATGTTTAGTTATGTATTTATTAAAAGTGTTAGTGGCAGATTTACAAGCCCCATGCGCCGCCGGTGCATCATGTTGTGTGACGCACTGGTGCCGCAGCCTTCCGAGTGATATTTACAAGCATAGGTAAAGTCACCCTGTGTGACTTAACCTGTGCTTGTGAATATCACCCCTGTTCACGCAACACTTTGTGTGTTAAAGGAGGGAAATGGGTGTTGCTGTGGGTGTTCCCACACAACACCCATGTCCACTGATGCGCTTCCAGATTTATGAGAAATCGTAAATCTGGAAATGCGTCAGAATGCTACGCCACCCTAGGGGTGGTGCAAAATGTTTCTATTTGCTCCTTCCTGCACAAAAACAAACTCCCTATGACGCAGGCATCCTTGCACTGTGGTGCAAGGGTGCCTGCCATGGTGCATGGCAGCAGTTAGTGCACCAGCGCAGGGGGAAGCACAGAGATGCAACATATTGTTGTAAATATGTTGCATCCCTGTGCTTTGAAACTAATGCAGTGCAGCAAAATGACTTGCTGCATCGCGCTGTCGTGTAGATCTGCCCCATAGTTTTTAAACATGATTTGAGAAACATTCCTGACCCCACCCTGATGACAATGCAGTTAATGAACTAGTAGGCAAGTCAGCGGTCATGTGTATCCTATATGTGGCTATATTTGTATTCTGTATGGAGTTAATGTTTAGTTTATTAAGTAAAACAAAATAGTTTTCTGTACAGCAGACGTGCTGAACTTGTGTATTTGAAGGTGCTCTCATATGTGATATGAGAAAACGGCATCTCAGTGAATTAAAATACTTGCCCAAGATCACATGAGTTGAAACCAGTTTATGGGTCAAGAGCATTATAATTAGGTCCAGTAGATTATTCAAGTCACTAGACCTGCAGGTCTAGTAACATTTTTAGGATTTTTCAAAGCCTGCATTACTTAAATTGTGTCATAACTTCTCAAAGTTTAAAATAAATGTTTGTGTCTTTAACATCCTTACCCCACTACACTCTCAGCTCAGTGTACCTAGAAACCCAGTGGAACCAGGGGGTCACAAGTCCATAGCACATTCTAGAAGGAACACAAACCTTCCAAATAAGATACAGCAGGTGTGGTTTACTACCTAATTGTATTCATGTTCATGCTGACAGCATCCAATTAAATATATCTAATGATTTGTTAAAAAAAAACACCTCCATTTTAACTGCTTTTTATTTGAAAACGACCTCATTGAGCTCCAGCCTTCTTCTGACTGCTATTGCTCCTTCACTTCAAAATTCTTAGAGTGTGGATTATGGGCCACATCTATGTCTAATGGGCTAAAGAGGCTGCAAAAAAGAGAGGTATTGACAGGGACTTGGGTTTGCCAAATGTGTAGATTACTTGGTTTGGCCAGATAGAGTTAAGGTTTCATCAGTTGCTGGCTTTGCATAAATCCATTGTGGATTCCCTGCTCCTCACCTCATGATTGTGCACTGTGGTGGGAATGACCAAGGCACATTGACTAGGGTAGGTCTGGAACTCCTAATGGAAGAAACCTTTGCAGAACTGATGTCGCTTTACCCTCACACTGTCTTGGTGTACTCTAATATTTGCCAATGAAAGAAATGGAAGTGGTCAAATCAATTCTGTCCACAGATTGACAAAGCCAGGAAACATGTTAATAAACAGTTTCTGTTTTCCTCAGGGACCATACCATGGGCTGTATCTATAACAACAATCTGCGTTTTTTGGCATGCAGGGAATTGATAGAAATGATGGAGTGCACTTTACAGGTGTAGGTAACAGGGTGTTTCTAACCTCAAACTCTGTATATATATATATATATATATATATATATATATATATATATATATTACCTACTGGCGGCGGTTGCCAGTAGGTAGTTATAGTAAGGACCTAGCTACCATAGGAAATCCGCAACATTCTATTGGGAATAACTTTGGCGCCGGTTGAGGAATTTGCGTGTAATTTTCCCAAATTTTGGCCAGCTCCGCTCCTCTCCTTCCCTGAAAGTTTCAGGTGGATTCATGAAGTGGGGGCTGAGAAAAATAGGGGGGGTCCCATAACGTGTTTTCCCCATGTTAATTTTCATAGGACGGTCTGACAAGTCTACAGCCCGAACCGCTGAGCGGAATTACACCAAACTTGGCAAAATTGTAGGGACTGGTACGTAGATGTGCCTTTGCTATGTTTGGTGTAAATTGCTCCAGTGGTTTTTATGAAAATTAACTTCTAAAACACATATATATCTATAGGCGCGCTCCGAGCGCTCACTGGTACGCGTACCGGGGAGCGCACCCGGCGCGCTACGGGAGTGCGCGAGCGGAAAGGTGATTGGCTGTCGGATGTCTGTCAACATTCTAAACAGTCCGGAGAGTCCGCCATCTTGTGTCTCAGTAAAATCGAGACACCTGAGGTGAAAATAAAAAGGAGGAAATGATTAAAAGGGGGCAGGGTAGACACCCCCTGACCCCCTAGGTTTTCTGAGGGGGGCCTAGAGGACCCTGAAGGGCAAAAAAACTATTATTATTTTTTTTTAATTTTCGCGGGGTAAGCGCTGGGTGCGTTCCCATGTACGCTCTCCGGTACGCGCACCCTGAGCGCACCACAGGGTAAAACAGTGAAAGAAAATAGTTTTAAATAAGAATTTGGATTGCTTAGAGGTAGGGTAGCTGAAGGACTGGGTTCTTTGGACCCAGCGGTGCCAGGGCACAACACCTGAAACCTTCGTGGGTAACCTGCTCCGGCGTACAAATCACAGAGACACGGGACACTTCCTTCGGCGTCAAAGAGTCAAGGTTTATTTACTGCAGGGAACACAGAAGTCACAGGAAGTACATCGAGTGTAGTTCGGGGAGACTGCTTCAAATTGTATTTGTGGATCGCTCCTTTTATACAGTTTCTACCCATAGGATAACATGATACACAATAGTTTACAACCTGGTTCCCACAAGTCGCTCTCAGAGGGGTCGCTTAGATCACTTTGAAACACACAAGATCCGGAACATAAGTGCGGAAACATTTGGCGGTTCCCAACTGTAAAAACCCATCTTCCCACCATTAGCAAATTCCAATCAGCAGTAAAGTAGATCGAAACAGGAACGAAGACAGGTGCAGAGGAAGACGGAAACAGTGGGGAGATCGGAAAGGGTGTAAAAGGGGAGTGTCGAGAAGCACGAGATACAGACATCAAAGGGACGTGCCTAATGAGATGCACAACTGAGACAATAAGCCCGTGCGGCAAGATGAGCCTCGAGCGGCGCCATCTGCCTTACAGTATCATCCCCCTCGTCATAAAGACACTTTCAAAGAACATGTGTCTTCCGCAAATATCTTGGGAGTCCCAGGGTCGCGAAGCGGACAGCGTCCGTTCGCTGGCTACTTGAGGGCAAGAGACAAAATGGATGCCGTATCTAAGATGGAACCCGTGGGTACAGATGACAAACCCACATAACAAACGAACGGTTTAAGTTAGCACAGCGAAACTGCGCACACTTGCTAAACTCGTCATTTGCGGTTCATAGATACTAGACTCGACCATATTCGTGTGAGTCGAAAACACCACTTACAATTGTCACGGAACCTCAGACGCTCCTTTTGCCCTCATGTAGGCAAGCACTAGTCGGAATCATACTCGATATTCATCAGACCATCAAGATGTCGTTGTAGCATAGCTCTGTCCAACCGAGTCCCCTTGGTAACAGATGGTTGTCTCATACACGTTGTAGCACAGAGGCCACATAAGGCAGGACCACACTGCACACAAAGGCAACACGTGAACAGGAACACTACCACAACCCCGATGATCGTCAGAATCTTCCAACCCCAAGTCGACACCAGGCCCCAAAACCAACCAAGTAGCGTCCAATCCCCTACATCCACGTGTATGGATTCGGAGATCTTGTGCAACTTCGAGATGGCTTGATAGACAGTAGGAGCATTATCTGGAATGAAAATGCAACAGCTCGAATGGATCACTTTACATACCCCACCGCGATCTGCTAAGACAACATCTAAAACCATACGGTTTTGTAATGTCATAAGTCTCTCCGCCTGAAGTTCTGTGGTGATATTACCAAGGGCACTGGCAGTAATGTTAGCTGTCGATTCTACCACTCGAGTCAAATGTCTCAGGTTCCTACTATTAACCATAGGTCCCCAAAACGGGAGGAAACCCTTGAAAAAGTCTCCTGCCTCTTGACCGGCAGTATCCTCTTCACTAATTACGCCTCGTACAACTCTAGTCTTGTGGTAATCGGCATCTACAGTAAACGTCGGAGGCAACAGATTTGCAACAAAACATGAGCCCATGAAGTCTGCGGGCAACCATGTGTATGCACGATCATGACAGATGAAGTACGTACCCTTGGCAGCCAGAAGCACAGGGATCGGGGACATTGACAGAACGTAACTTTCAGTGCAAGCACTTACTCCAAGTGAGGCTTGCGAGCCACGACCCACAAGACAAAGATTACCAGTGTGGGGTACGACCCATATTGGAGACGAGCTTTTAAGCTGCTTTTCATTAGTGAACGTACTATATTCCCCTTTATTCGGTGCCCTATAGGCTTGTACCTCTGCCTTAGGGATGAGATAAGCATCATGGATCTCATCTTCCAAATCCTGTATTATCATCGATACCACCCACTGCCATGAGGTAGGACCCGGTTTGGGGGAACGTTCTGGAGAGGGGTGGAAACCTAGTGCGCTTCGAAGCATTGTTTGGTATGCTCGAGCTGACCCTTGGGAACTATACGGTAACACCAGATATGGAATTCCCTTACCCGTAGTATGTGGCATCAACCCACACACCCAACAATTAGTAGTGTTAACCACTAACTGATGCTGATGGAGGAGCTGGATAAAGGAATTGTTGCGGAATTCTACACGTCTAGCCTGTTCGTGTTCTGGTAACATATGAAAGGAATGAGGAGAAGCAGTAGAAGTAATGTTAGGGTAAGGAGTAGGAGTAGGGGTAGGAAGTAAGAAGTAAGACATAGTGTAATACACCCCACCCGCCAAAAATGCGGAAGCAGTTAAAAACAGTACAAACAATTGGAATACAAAACATTTCGTACGACTAAGTTTCTGCAGTTTGACTCTATACGCCTGCGTTCCTTCCAAATCGTTCAGCTTTGAAAATGCCATTTCCCTATGACCGTCCGCAACGTTTCTTGACGCACTTCGTTCTGTGCAGCAATAGTCAATTCCCAGGAGTTCCTAGGAACCGACGGCCTTTAACCTAGCGTCAAGACCTACTGTCCAGAAGGAAGTACGCGCGCGGCCCTACGGCCCTCAATACACAATATGTATTTTATTTAGCACAATAATTCAGCTGTGGAAGGAAAAAGATACAAGAAAAAAATCTTGATATATGTACAAAACAATTTTCAGTGATACGAATTGTTCACAGTTGATCAGGGGAAACGAAGATATTGCAGTTATCAGTTTCAGCAAAGCAAGAAAAAATTTATTTGTCCTTAGTATGAGAACGCAAAGAATATCGATGTTTCCCAGGACGTGTCTGCTCGTCAAACAAAGGATCTGTCGAAGAGACAGCGTCCTGCTGATCAGTTCGTTGGTCTGGTCTTGAGTCTCTTGCTGACAATGTTCCAACAATGGCTTTCTGCTGCGCTGAGTGTTCACCAACAAGTTGTGCGTCACTGAAAGGTACAAACGCCGGCAATGTCGCTGCTTCTGTTGACGCAATGCCTTTCCTCACCCACGGGTCTGCCGACAAAGGAATAGGGACTCGCTTACAATGGGTAGCATGTACCCAGTTCTTCCGTCCCTCAAGACGAACGGCAGTCCTCGTGGCCAAAAGCACCTGGTGAGGTCCAACAAAGCGGGGGTCCAGATTCTTCTTGCGCGAAAAATTTCGGGTGACAACCCAATCACCAGGCTGGAGCTGGTGGCCTGGACCCTCCGTCTGCGTCGGCAAGGCGTCGTAAACCTGTTGATGAATTAACCTCAGTTTAGCAGTCAAGTCATGTAAGTAGTCAATCAACATCGGGTACTCAAGATCAACAAACATACCTGGCCTAGGAACCCCCCACACATTCGCAGGACGGCCGAACACTATTTCATAGGGACTAAGCCCTATTCGGGAGTGTACAGTCGCCCTAGTTGACAGTAATGCTAGAGGCAAAGCGTCAGGCCACGAAAGTCCAGTCGTAGCCTGGATCTTCGCTAATTTTAATTTAAGGGTGCCATTGTACCCTTCAACCAATCCAGCTGACTGGGGATGATTGGCGCTATGGAATTTCTGATTAATTCCAAGGCCCTTACACACACTCTTCATCACACTTCCAACAAACTCACTTCCGTTATCTGACCACACGACTCTAGGCATTCCATACCGAGGAAAATATTCCTTCAGTAGGATTTTCGCAGTAGACAAAGCAGTATTATCTTTGAGGGGATAGGCCTCGATCCATCGGGAGAATGCGCAAACCACAACCAAAACGTATTTCAGGTTATTGCATCGCTCCATATGGATGAAGTCCAATTGGATCACCTCAAAGGGATACGAAGGAGGAGCAAAACTGCCAGGGGGAGTTGGGGTTCCTTTGCCAGGATTGTACATTATACACACCATACAATTCTTCACCAAACGTTCAGCACACTTAGTAATTCCATCATTTTTCCACACATCAGCCAACAACTTGCAAATACCTTTCGCGCTAATATGTGCTAACCCATGTGCCATTTGCACAACGGCCAGTACATACGCATCAGGCAACATCCATCTTTTCTGATCTGACAAATCAATCCAGCAACCATTCACATCCAACCTTCCCGTACTTTCTTTCCACTTCATCTTTTCAGTGTCGGTGGCCTCATTCTGAATTGCTTTCACACTCTCTATAGTATTCTCACACATACTTGATTCTGTAGGCCACCTAACCGAATTCGTCACATACATTCGAGTGCTAAGGTTCCGGGCAGTCTCCTTAGCAATCTCATCTGCAAACGCATTACCACGACCAACATCATCCGTCACCTTACGATGCGCACTACATTTAACAATTGCAACTTGAGCAGGCAAAGTCAATGCATCCAAAAGATCGTTCACAAGCTGGCCATGCTGTATTTTCGTGCCATGTGACGTCAAGAAACCACGTTCTCGCCACAATCGTCCGAAACTATGCGCTACACCGAAAGCATACTGACTATCGGTGTACACATTCACACATTTACCTTTTGCTAATACACATGCTCTAGTAAGAGCGATCAGCTCTGCAGCTTGGGCAGAATTCTGATTCAATCTCGCAGTCTCAACAACAGTATTCAATGTCACCACAGCATAAGCAGTAGTCACATCACCATTCGGCAATTTAAAACATGACCCATCCACATACAGGATGCCATCCGGGTCTTCCAATGGGGTGTTTTTAAGGTCCACACGACCTTTTGTTTCCTCCTCTGTACGCAAGTAACAGTCATGTTCTGTTACTGCATCTGACTCTGCACTAATTGGTAACAAAGTTGCCGGATTTAGGACATTACAACGTTTTATCTGAATGTGGCTTGCCAAGAGCGTCAATTCGTACCCAGATAACCTCGCACTCGTCAAGTGCTGAGTTTTCGTACGGTTCAAAAGAGTATCGACTGCATGCGGAACCATCACCGTAAGCATATTATCCATGACCAATCCTGCTGATTGTCGGATGGAGACCGCAGCTGCCGCAGTTGCTCTCAAACAACTCGGCAATGCTCTAGCTACTGGGTCTAAGGTCGAGGAAAAATATGCACATGGACGTTGCTTACCACCAAAAGGTTGCGTTAAGACGCTTAAAGCACAACCTTCCCTCTCGTGAACATATAACGTGAACGGTTTACTGTAATCAGGGGTACCTAACACAGGGGCCGAACACAATGAATCACGTAATTCAGAAAAACTTTTCTGACATTCTTCCGTCCATGGTAAAGGAGTCGAAACATCCTTGCACGTAAGAGCCACCAATGGTTTCGCTAGCAATGAAAAATTAGGAATCCACTGCCTGCAGTACGATGTGATACCTAGAAAGGCACGCACATCTCTTTGGGTTTGTGGCACAGCCATGCGCGCAATCGCTGCAATTCTCTCTGGGGTCAATCTCCTTCCCTCCTTTGACAATAAGTGACCTAGATAGGTTACTTCTTGACAACAATATTGGAGTTTAGAAGGTGACACCTTGTGATTTAACTCACAGAGATGTTGCAGCAACGACACTGTAGCTATTTTGCAAATGTCCTGAGTATCAGCAGCCACCAATAAGTCGTCGACGTATTGGATTAAAGCCGCACCAACCGGCAACCTAAACGCATCTAGTTGACCCTTCAAAGCTTGACTGTAAATCGATGGACTTTCACAGTAGCCCTGAGGAGCGCGTTTGAACCGGAAGCTACGTCCACCAAGAGAGAAACCGAAAAGGTCCCTGCTCTCTTCGGCAATCGGGATGCTGAAAAACGCATTTTTCAAATCAATCACCGAAAACCATGAAGCTGTAGCTGGAATCAGAGTCAGTAGCGCCGTAATGTCAGGCACAACAGGGAATTGAGGAACCACAATTTTATTCACCTCCCGTAAATCAATAACAAAACGATAAACAGGCGGTTTGGTAGGATCAGTACGTTTAAGAATGGGCAGTACAGGACTATTGCACACGTTTCCCCGAGTTTCTTCAATGACATCTTTCTCGATCAAATCATAGATGATCGCTAACAAAGCTCGTTCACCATCCAGGGAGATACGATATTGGGGAATACGTGGCAATCGCACATTCGATTTCAACTGAACAACATAAGGGGAGATATCAAGTAGGCCCACGTCGTTTGGACCCGTCGCCCACAAAGATGCAGGAAGAGAACTCAATTCCGGTGGAAGCTTATCGAGGGACAAATACATGGGAGAGACTACTTTCTCTCCGAACGTAAGCTTTACACCCGCAGGAGAACAATACAAAGTCGCATACAAGCGTTTAAGCAAATCCAGACCCAAAAGATTTTCGCCACAACCAGTGGTTAAAATCAACGGAGCTTCGAGCTTACGAGGCCCAATTTTAAGGGGCAAAGGGCGCGAAACTGGATTGCTAACGGGGGCGCCAGAGAATCCAACAGATACATTTGTTAAGCCAGACAAAGGTGCGCCGGGGAGTTTCGAATGCATGATAGAACTTTTCGCTGCACCAGTGTCCAACAGAAAAGGCTCAACGACGCCCGATGTAGCAACTGCGACGTAAGGCCCTCTCTGATCAACCGGAACTGATACCACTCCCTCTCCTTGTCTTTGGCTGTCCTAGTAATTACTATCGTCAGTTCCCTGATCGACGTAATAATCGTCTACATTGTACTGCGCAGATCGTCCTTGCGATGATCCACGTTGGTCGAAACAATTATTAGAATTTGACGAGTTATCAGAACAGTCGTTCTGAGCACCACGACCTCTACCACGTGATGCGTTCTGTGAACCACCACGACCTCCTCTAGACGAATTACCACCACTACGGTCATTTAAAGCAGGACAATTAAATTTAATGTGTCCCTCCTGTCTACAATAAGCACATTGGTTGTACCCCAATGAAGATCTCTGAAAAGATGAATCATTACGCGGCTGCGATCGATTCGATTGCGACTGCGATCTATTCTGCTGAGGCGCATTCTGATTAGAACGCGGCGGATATGCTTGTTGTAACAACACTTTAGTTTTCAGCTCTTTCGTCTTTTTATCGGCACGGTCATTTTCCTCTTTTTCTCTATTTTCGTAATATTGTGCCGTAGCCAATATCTGAGCTGAGGTAGAAACGGCCCATGAACTTTCTGAATTTTTCAATTTATTGCACAAATCGGGCAATAAGTTCGATACAAATTTATCCACAAACAGCCTTTGTCCACCCTCAGTACCCATATCCTGCCCACTATGATCGACGAATGTTTCCTCGAACCTCGTAAAGAAGTCTGAAACACTCTCATCTTTCTTCTGCTTACAGGCTGACAACTTGTCCCAATTTACCCTCATAGCTGGCATAAGCGTTTTCATTAACGTAATGATTCGCTGGGGAAGAAGTTCAATCAACTGATCGGGTTTAGTAGCAGCCACTTGTCCAGCGTCTGCCGCTGTAATGGCAGCCCAATCACCACCTAATTCATTCACGTGATCTTGGTGACGAATCTTGGCCCATACCGGTTGCGGTACGACATTGCCAAACAACATGTCGATATCGGCCAGATTCATTATCGTAGCGTCTACGAGCTGCGATAATTCTTTGTAATACCCCGCAGGATTTTTGCGAGGATCAGGCAAAGTTTGTTTCACCTGAAGCACTTCCGATCGTTTCCAAGGGAGGTGTATCCACACTCTCTGGAAATGTGCTGGTATTGGAGCATTAGCATTAGTATTATCAGCGGGTACCCAAACTGGCGGAACTTCTCGCATAGGATATTGGCCAGACCCATCTCGTTGTTCAATGTCCTCAACGAACAATGCATGAGGAATAGGAGCAGGACGAAGAGATAGCAACCGTTCAATAGCACGTCGGACATTAGTATCGACTATCAGTCCAGTTGCGAACTGAAGCCGAAGATTAGACAGGGCGGTCAGCACCTCGTCAGGCGCAACAGCCGCTATCTGATCATGTAAGAACTTGCACATTTCATCAAACACATATCTCTGAGTAGGTATGTTGAATTGATCAAACGTTTCGAGGACAACACGAGGTGGATTTCTAACAGGGTTTATCATCCAACCCATCGCCATATTGTATAGCGCAACACGTTCTCTATTACCAGGAAGCTGGCTACGTCTCTGTGGACCATCAGAACCAGCAGACCCAAAAACAGGTCCGAGCGACTGAAAGAAGTTTGTCGCAAGGGGAGAATCACGATTACGAGTAGAGGGAGAAGAGTAAGACACAGGACTAACAAGAGAAGGAGTAGAGACGTTAGCAGCAACAGGGGTTAACAACACAGGAGCAGTAGCGTGAGCAGTAGCGGGAACAGGAGTATGTGGAAGCGGAGGAGCAGTAGGAATAGAAAGAGGCAAAGGAGCAGGAACAGTCGGAAGAGCAAGTGCAGGTTGAGGAACTGGTGGAACAGGTACGGCAGGGACCACAGGAGCTGCGGTACCCTGTACGTACGGAGGTGGCGACTTCATAAGATAGGACATTAAAGAATCCTCAACTGCCTCTTCCTTCTTATCCGACTCCGTAGACAAAACAGGATAGCATTTGTCTATGGACATACGCTGTAATCTCTCAAACACTTCCTTATCCTTATCCTCCTTATCACGCTGAAACTGCTCAGCTTTCTTCACTATAGTAGCAACAGTATCTCGCTGACTACGTTTATTTTGTCTGATCTCTTTCTGTCGGGCTTCTTTGCGCCAGAACCGAAAGGCATCAAACATGGCCGGCCTTGATTTACGTTCAAACAACTTTATTTCCAAATTATCTAAGATCGACGCTTCGAAGCTACCGTGAGGTGGCCAACGAAGATCGCCGTCTTTCTTTGTATATTTGATCCAATAATCGTTAAAAGCAATCGGGCCTAGCCCATGTTTGCTATATAAGTCATATGTAGGAGTTCCAACCGGAGGTATCGGACACGAGTCCTCCAGCAGGGAATCCGCACCACAAGGTCTAAAGCAACTGAACAAAGTACTGCGACCAGGCATCTTGCACACTAGCCGAGTTTCACAAACTTCAAGGGTTACGGGATTTACCAAGTCCCAGCAAGAACTAAACCCTCGGTTTTTGGCGGCTGCAGTCGTCAAACAAATACAACAACAACAAAGTACGCTAGCAAAGTGTCACCGACAAAAACACTCACACAGCGTGTACAACAAAGACACCCGCTAAAGTGTCTACAACAAAAACACTCGCTAAAGTGTTTACAACAAAGAACTCTGGGAGCGACCCACAAATACTTAACTCAAAGATCAATGGCGTCCTCAGGAAGGCCCGTCAATCGTCTCGCTATACCAAGGTCTACGCCAGGCGCCAAAACAGGTCTACAGTCAGGGTAGCAGTCCGTCGCAGCCGTTAGGAGGCGGGAATCTTCGCGGGAAAAGTCTTCGGGCCACTTATTTCGACAACAGGATCGATGAAGCGGGGTGCACCTTCCCTCGGAGATTTCACACGAAGTTCCTCACGATCGTCAGGCTTGGACCGGTACCACTGATGCAGCCCCACGTTGGGCGCCAACTGAAGGACTGGGTTCTTTGGACCCAGCGGTGCCAGGGCACAACACCTGAAACCTTCGTGGGTAACCTGCTCCGGCGTACAAATCACAGAGACACGGGACACTTCCTTCGGCGTCAAAGAGTCAAGGTTTATTTACTGCAGGGAACACAGAAGTCACAGGAAGTACATCGAGTGTAGTTCGGGGAGACTGCTTCAAATTGTATTTGTGGATCGCTCCTTTTATACAGTTTCTACCCATAGGATAACATGATACACAATAGTTTACAACCTGGTTCCCACAAGTCGCTCTCAGAGGGGTCGCTTAGATCACTTTGAAACACACAAGATCCGGAACATAAGTGCGGAAACATTTGGCGGTTCCCAACTGTAAAAACCCATCTTCCCACCATTAGCAAATTCCAATCAGCAGTAAAGTAGATCGAAACAGGAACGAAGACAGGTGCAGAGGAAGACGGAAACAGTGGGGAGATCGGAAAGGGTGTAAAAGGGGAGTGTCGAGAAGCACGAGATACAGACATCAAAGGGACGTGCCTAATGAGATGCACAACTGAGACAATAAGCCCGTGCGGCAAGATGAGCCTCGAGCGGCGCCATCTGCCTTACAGTATCATCCCCCTCGTCATAAAGACACTTTCAAAGAACATGTGTCTTCCGCAAATATCTTGGGAGTCCCAGGGTCGCGAAGCGGACAGCGTCCGTTCGCTGGCTACTTGAGGGCAAGAGACAAAATGGATGCCGTATCTAAGATGGAACCCGTGGGTACAGATGACAAACCCACATAACAAACGAACGGTTTAAGTTAGCACAGCGAAACTGCGCACACTTGCTAAACTCGTCATTTGCGGTTCATAGATACTAGACTCGACCATATTCGTGTGAGTCGAAAACACCACTTACAATTGTCACGGAACCTCATAGCTCTAAAAAGAGCTGTTGTGTTATGTGGTTGATTTAAGTACCTGCAAGTAGGTACTGATGTAGAGTCTAAAATTCAATAGCAAAACTCTGTTCTCCTCATCTGAGAAATGTACATCGTCTCCTCTGTAGATATCTTGCATGTTGTAATGCAAGGTATTGTGGTATATTCAACTCATACCATAGTTTCTCAGGAAAGCAGAAACAGATCCTTTTGGGACCTCCTGAGAAGGTCTAGGGGGCGAGGGGCACTCTACCCTGCTCTCTTTTCAAGTTTTGAAGCATTACATTTCACTCTCTTCTGAAACTACACAAAATGGTGGCGATAGGGTGCATCAGAGACAGACAGTGAGAGAAAGGAGGCAGGAGATGAAGAAGAGATGTCAAATATACATTGGTAAAAATACAGTGGGAGAAGGGCAGAAAATATGAGTAAACTTACTATGTAACATAAAAATTTTGCACTCTATACTATAAGTATTACATTATACTACAATCACTTCGCTTTTACCTCATAAATTACTCTTCTCTTACACTCATCTTCTTTCAGACCTTCTCCTTTACTCTCCTTTCTCTCTCTTCCCTTCTTTCACTCCTTCACTCTTTTCCCTTCCCTTACTCTCCTTACTCCACTTTACGAACTCCTTCTCTTACTCCCTGTGTTCTCTTAGTTCTACACTCCCCTTCCCTCATTCTCTCTCTGTTAGTCTAATTCTCTTCATCCCCTTAGTCTCTCACTCCTCTTCTGTCACGCTCACTCCCTATAACTCAGCTATACTCCCACACTCACCTTCTTTCAGACCTTCTCCTTTACTTTCCTTCCTCTCTCTTCCCTTCTTTCGCTCCTTCACTCTTTTCCTTCCCTTACTTTCCTTACTCCACTTCACTAACTCCTTCTCTTACTCCCTCTGTCTTCTTAGTTCTACACTCCCCTTCCCTCATTCTCTCTCTGTTAGCCTCATTCTCTCTGTCCTCTTAGTCTCTCACTCCTCTTCTGTCACGCTCACTCCCTATAACTCAGCCACACTCCCACACTCACCTTCTTTCAGACCTTCTCCTTTACTTTCCTTCCTCTCTCTTCCCTTCCTTCGCTCCTTCACTCTTTTCCCTTCCCTTACTATCCTTACTCCACTTCACTAACTCCTTGTCTTACTCCCTCTGTCCTCTTAGTTCTACACTCCCCTTCCTTCATTCTCTCTCTGTTAGCCTCATTCTTTCCGTCCCCTTAGTCTCTCACTCCTCTTCTGTTACGCTCACACCCTATAACTCAGCTATACTACCACACTCACCTTCTTTCAATCCCCCTACTTCACTTCCCTTCCCCTCTCGTCCCTTTTTTTGCTCCCTCACTCATTTTCCTTTCCTCTCTCACTGCACTATACTTCACTCACTCCTTTTGTATTTGTTAAGAATACAGCTCTTTTTGGAGAATTGGAGGTAGTTCTAAAAAGAACTGTTTTTTTTCTTCTTTTTAGCTTTTCTTTGTAAACAAAAACAAAAACAGGGAATGTCAAACTGCTCAACAGGAGCAAAGAAAGTAAAAATTAGGGCTGGGGACACCAGCGGTGGTTTTCCCTTGTACCTACAATGTTCATGATACTTTGTTCTCCGTAACAAAGCATTTCATCACAGTCCTTACATTTTATGGTGATGCCATGAAAAACAGGCTGAATGTTAGGAATCAGCTGCTCAGGTCTCCCTCTCACGTTTGATGTAGTTGGTCCTCCAGTAGATGTTGAAGCACCACCCCTTGGGGGATTTCGTGCCAGGGCCCTGACACTCTCCCGGGCATAGTTCTGGGGGTCAACAACCAAACCGTTTAGAGAGGGTCCAAGGGATATTTAATTTAAAGACCCCTACCTGATTATTATCCCCAGCTACTTACATATGTATAACACAAAAAACAGGGGGGTCTACCAGCTTAGTTATGTGGCTGCACTGTCAATCCGAGTTAACAGAATCTCGGGGTGGATAAGTCACATCAAGACAGCTTATTTCAAAACAAGGTGAACACTATATGTATAGGAAAGACCAACACGGTACAGATCATTCATACATGGGTGACAAATCCAAAACAATTAGCAAAGGGTTACCATCAAATTGACTCAATGATCAGTCCTATCATATGGCCAAACCCCGGTGCAAATCAGGCTAGTCCCCTGATCATTGGGACTTCAAGTGCCGCACCATTAGTTGCTGGTCAAGGATTTGGTCCACCCATACAAACAGACCAACAATGATGGCTGATCTTTGGTGGTAAAGTGAGAAACCGTGCAACAGAAAAAATAGTGACTTGACTTTAAAATAGGATGGAGTGTCCTCCTATTTCTAACTTTATTCTACGGACGAACCACACCTCCTAATTAAAAACATAGAACAGTGCAAAAAAAGGACAGTCAACAAATATCTGTCTAATAACGGGCCAACATGTTTCTGCCTAGCGGGTATTTTATCCCATGGCATTCGTCAGGGCCTCTGTTCTTACAATAGTTGCACTAAGTAGTGATGAAACAAAAGAAACACCACCACCACCAAAGTGAAAAAGTAGGATGTAAAAGGGTTGAGTACGATACAACCTGTACCAACCAATGACATTAACCCTTCATGTTAGATAGGAAATACCTCAAAGCTCACATCTGAGTCTTGGGGGAGGCCTCCCCCAAGACTCAGATGTGAGCTTTGAGGTACCGACGGATAGTGCGGGGCCTTGTAGAACCTGAGCAAGGTCCAGGTGAGGTGAGGTCCATTTCCCTACCATGAAGGAATTCGTATTTCCTATCTGACATGGAGGGTTAATGTCATTGGTCACTATTTTTTCTGTTGCACGGTTTCTCACTTTAGCCTGATTTGCACCGGGGTTTGGCCATATGATAGGACTGATCATTGAGTCAATTTGATGGTAACCCTTTGCTAATTGTTTTGGATTTGTCAACCATGTATGAATGATCTGTACCGTGTTGGTCTTTCCTATACATATAGTGTTCACCTTGTTTTGAAATAAGCTGTCTTGATGTGACTTATCCACCCCGAGATTCTGTTAACTCGGATTGACAGTGCAGCCACATAACTAAGCTGGTAGACCCCCCCTGTTTTTTGTGTTATACATAGTTCTGGGGGTGCCTCCTCTGAACATGCCGAATCATTGTCGAGTTTCCAAAACTGTACTTCCTTGTAGGATCACCCCAAGAAAGCACAGTTTTGCAAATTTTGCACTCCACTTTTGGAGCATTCACCTTTTTTTCACTTGGTGGTATGGTGAAAAATTTCCAAATAAAGTGCTCCTTCACCTTGGGCTGAGAAGACTCCTCCTCAATGAAGCCATCTGAGTCCTCACTGCTGCTGGGTGGTCTAGCAGCCATTCTTTTCACAAAAAGGAAGAACAGAAAAGAACAGGTCTTGCTGTCTCCAAAGTGAAAGAAGAAGTGAAGGAAATGGGTGGGGTTTTCATTAGTTGTAAAAAAACTGTTAACAACCAATGAAAAGAGTTATTTTAAGGTCACATGACTTGACACGCTTACGCTGCACGCACCGAAGCGCTTCCGGGGGCGCTTACGCGGAACGAACATAGGCGCTTCCAGGGGCGCTTACGCGACACGTACGTAGGCGCTTCCGGTGGCGCTTACGCGGGCGCTTACGCGGCGCGTCTAAATGACGTTTTGCTAGCATTACGGAAATACGTTTAAAGTTATAATACGGGTATTTACAATCAAAAATACTACTTTTATAAGTATGCTACTGAATGTCTTGCATTATTATTTAGTTAAATACATACTTTTTTTTCCGCACGCGGCAATAGCGCTCTCGCTGCGCTCTGGGGTAAGCTTACCGGTGCGCGCACCCTGAGCGCCCCAAGACAATATGATAAAAAAACTACATGAAAAATACATTGAAAAAATTATTTTTGTGAAAAAAAATGAATAGTTATAAAAAAACAGGTAATAAAAAAAAATTCAGTTTCAAAATCGTAGGTTACAAACTTAATATACAAAGGAATTAGCTTTTAAAAAACCTTTGAAATTCACTGAAAAAACCATAGGTTTCACAATCGTTATAGTTAGGAATTAGCATTTAAAAACTTTGAAATTCACTAAAAAAAACATAGGTTACACACCAGTTATAGTTACCTAAAAATGTTACTCATACAAAACCATTGAAATTCCACGTTATAGTTAGTTGGACTCACTATAACTCGCACGCCCGCAATCCACTGCTGATGTCACTTATTACATCATTCATGACATGGTCAGTGACATCACTGATGACATCACTGATGACATCTCAAATGACTTCACTGATCTTATCACTGATGACATCATCCAGTGACTGTGTGTTTCTGAAAGTTTAAATTTGTTTTACATATTGAATAATGAGTGGATGTATAAGTATCTGGATGAAGGATTTAGTAGGTACGTGACTGATTGTATGAGTGAGTGATTAAATGTGTCTTACTGAATGCATGGGTTAGTGACTAAACTGTCTGAATGTGTGCATAAGTATGTCTGTTATTGTGTAAGCTGCTGCATGTGTTGATCAGTAGCTATATAAGTGGCAATATAGGTTATTTATTGGTTGACCAAGTATTTGTATGGGAGACTGAGTGTATGTGTGGGTGGCTGGGAGGTGTGTGACTCTGTGCATAGATGTGTGAGCAGTTGATTCACTAGGTGTATGGGTTTAAGAGTGCATGTGGAAACAGCTGTATGGGCAGTTTACTGTGTGCATGGGTGTGTTGGTGAGTGAATGGATATCTCAGTGCTACATGTCCAAGTAAGTACATATGTAAAACACAGTGCATGTGAGAGTTGGCATATATAAATGACTATACATAAGAGCCAGTGATTGTGCGAGTGGCTGTATGGATCAATGTGTACTTGTATCAGTGATTGTATAAGAGAGTATGTCTTAGTATATGTTTGAATAAGTAAGGTGTTGTTTGTATAACTGTATAGATGAGGAAATGGGAGTGTTATTGATTGTTTGCATGACTGACTAGGTGTGTGAGTAACTCCATGGATGAGTGGCAGTGTGTGCGTCTCAGGATAGGTGTATGAGTGCATATGATAGTGTTGTATTGATGAGTGACTGTATGTATGAGTGATTGTATGGGTGAATGAGTGGATGTGTGTGTAGACCTAGGAATCAGTGAGTGCATATGTAGTAACTGGTGTTGGTGTGTCAATGGGTTCAAGAATGGTAGTCTGTATTTAACACTGGGTGTATCAAAGGTTATATTAGAGTGTGAGGAGGTGCATTGTATTATCACATAAATTATGTCATCAGTGATGAGATCAGTGATGTCAATTGACATGTATATATATGTATTGAAATTAAAGGTGTCAATTGAGAAGCCATCAGGGATGTCATCAGTGATGTCATTTGAGATGTCATCAGTGATGTCACTGACCATGTCATGAATGATGTAATATGTGACATCATCAGCAGTGGATTGCGGGCGCGCGAGTTATAGTGAGTCGAACTAACTATAACGTGGGAATTTCAATGGTTTTGTATGAGTAAAATTTTTAGCTACCTATAACTGGTGTGAAACCTATGTTTTTTTAGTGAATTTCAAAGGTTTTTTAAATGCTAATTCCTAACTATAACGATTGTGAAACCTATGGTTTTTCAGTGAATATATATATATTACCTACTGGCGTCTCGCCAGTAGGTATATATAGTTAGGATTTATTCCCTATGGGATTTTTGAAAATTCTATGTCTAATAACTTTGGCGTTTGTGGACGGAATCGGCTGAAATTTACAGGAAAATGGCACATTTTGTTTCTGAGCAGCCCTTGAAAATTTGGGGGGGTTTTGTTGAGGGGGGGCCGAGAAAAAAGGGGGGTCCCAAAACGCGTTTTTCCCATGTTAATTTCCATAGGGCGGTTGGACTCACTTTTAGCTCGAACGGCTGAATGGATTTGCACGAAACTTGGCAAAATTGTAGGGACTGTTAGCCCGATGTGCCTTTGCTAGGTCTCAAGATATGTGCTCCAGTAGTTTTTGAGAAATTAACGTTCAAAACAAGATATATATCTGTAACAGCGCTCCGGGCTGCGGTCCGGTTCGCTTACTTTTCGCGAAACGGAACTTTGCGCGCAGAAAGCTGATTGGCTCTCCGGTGTCTGTCAACATTCTAAACAGTCCGGAGCGGCCGCCATCTTATCTCTCGGTAGGATCGAGAGAGAAGAAGAGGTGAAAAACGAAGGGGGAATTTATTGAAAGGGGGCAAGGTATACCCCTCTTGACCCCCTAGGAATGTTGTTGGGGTTATTAAAGGGTCCCGTGGGGAAAATAAAAAAAAATGATTTTTCACGGTAGAAGCGCTTCACGGGCCGCGAACTGGGCCGCAAACTGGTAGCGAAACGGGAATTCGCCATTTTGTGCTTCGTTTTAATTAAATTACTAGGTATAAGGGGGTGCGGGAGACGTATCCTAATCCCCTATGTTTCCTGAGGGTGGCTGAGGAGGCTCATATATGTTGATACATCTCTTCCAGCGGCTGTGCGTGAGCTTTTTTTTTTTTTTTTGCTGCGTGACGTCTGTTAATGTTCGATTCGATGGAAATCAGGAAGTGTTGACCGCCAATTTGTCACTGCGATAAAATATTTTGTTATAAATGAATCCTTATTGATAAACATTGTCTGCGCCATCTTGCCTTTTTTACAATGCCACAATTTTGTCGTGCACGGCAGCCATTTTAGGTGCCTTGACCAGGCCCACTCTCTGCACGCCGTCGATTCTCAGCACGGCTCCCCACCCTCGCAAGCATCTCCCCCACGCACTGGTCACCCCCGCTCTCTCTCTCGTGCATCGGCCATATACTTCCCCCAATCTCCGCTGCTCTTCCCTGAGAATCACACCCTGTGCCCGCCCGACACCTCCCTTTCACCCTATTCACTACCGCACCCTCTGACACTCCTCTTCCTCTGTGTCCGATTGTCCAGGCCGGACCCAGGCTATCACCTAGCCCTGCGGATGTAGTTTATGGCCCCAGCTGTAGAGTATCTAGACATGCCAACCCTCCCGATTCAGGCGTGAGACTACTGATTTCAGTGCTAGTCTTTCGCCTCCCGATTCCTGCAAGGAAAAATCCGGGGGCATATTACCAACAACTAGCGATAATGTTTGTCTCTAACTTGTTTAGAGACAAAAATTATCGCCGCACATCGGCGAATTTTATCGCACATAAACCTTGCTATTAGCAAGGTTTATCGCAAATGCGATAAAAAACGGCCGCAATGCATGAATATCGCTGAAAAGTCAGCGATATTCATGCATTATCCAGCAAATGCTCTTAGCCATGTTATCCACCTTCCATTGGATAACATGGCTAAAAACTGCTCTGTGCGTGAGCTTTTTTTTTTTTTTTTGCTGCGTGACGTTTGTTAACGTTCGATTCGATGGAAATCAGGAAGTGTTGACCACCATTTTGTCACTGCGAGTAAATATTTTGTTATAAATGAATCCTTATTGATAAACATTGTCTGCGCCATCTTGCGTTTTTGTCCAATGCCACAATTTTGTCGTGCACGGCAGCCATTTTAGATGCCTTGACCAGGCCCACTCTCTGCACGCCGCCGATCCTCAGCATGGCTCCCCACCCTCGCAAGCATCTCCCCCACGCACTGGTCACCCCCGCTCTCTCTCTCATGCATGGGCCATATACTTCCCCCCATCTGCGCTGCTCTTCTCTGAGAATCACACCCTGTGCCCGCCCGACACCTCCCTTTCACCCTATTCACTAACGCACCCTCTTAAACTCCTCTTCCTCTGTGTCCGATTGTCCAGGCCGGACCTAGGCTATCACCTAGCCCTGCGGATGTAGTTTATGGCCCCAGCTGTAGAGTATCCAGACATGCCAACCCTCCCGATTCAGGCGTGAGACTACTGATTTCAGTGCTAGTCTTTCGCCTCCCGATTCCTGCAAGGAAAAATCCGGGGGCATATTGCCAACAACTAGCGATAATTTTTGTCTCTAACTTGTTTAGAGACAAAAATTATCGCCGCACATCGGCGAATTTTATCGCACATAAACCTTGCTATTAGCAAGGTTTATCGCAAATGCGATAAAAAACGGCCGCAATGCATGAATATCGTTGAAAAGTCAGCGATATTCATGCATTATCCAGCAAATGCTCTTAGCCATGTTATCCACTTCCCATTGGATAACATGGCTAAAAACTGCTCAGGGCAGGTGTTAGGTTTTGGAGATATTCGCGCTTAGCGCGAATATCTCCAAAAGTTGGTAATAGGAGATAGCGATGGTTAGGGACTGTTTCCAGTCGCTAAAATCTTGGCACGCCCACTTTGCATGTCATTAGTGATAAATATCACTGATATGCAAAGCGGGGCCCAAGATGGTCGCTATCTCCTTTTAGCTGTCACTAACTGGTGTTAGCGACAGCTTGGTAATAGGGAGATAATTTTATCTCTTTTTTTTGGGCTTTTAAAGCCAAAAAAGCGGAAATAAACCCCCTTGATAATATGCCCCATGATTTCTCGGGGGTTTCAGCTGACAGGGCTTGGTATTGTGTTACGTGCTAATTCTTCCAGGAAACGTCAGAGGGTCGATGCAGGGGTTCTAGAAGGGGTGATAAACCATTTAAGCCTCATGAACAAGCGCATGGTCTTTTAAAGATTTGTGAAGTACTCGGGGCGGCGGTGTGTGTGTGCCCTCTTTCAGGAGCGGGCGGGGGGCACTGCCAGCAACTTGCCAGGCCAGGCAGTGTTCAACACGTGCATCACCCTTTCTCTGCCTGCTATTGCGCTCCATGCTTCGGAAAGGTAAGAAAAAGAACGTGCATTTGAGTTTGAAATGTCCGATCTTGTAGCAGTACACTTGCAAAGCCCACACATGACAATAACCCGATTCAAGGCCCCATTCACCCGATTTTTTAAACATATATAGCACTCCAACAAAGTTAGATTTTAAAACTTTATTAACTTTTAAATATAACGAACGCAACAAAAACTGTAAATATATTTAACCATTTTTGAAATTAACCAGAACTATAACGATAACAACAACAACAACAATAATATAACTTTTATGCCTAAATTACGCAAACATTTAGCTAATCTGCTAAAGGGGGGAGTCGCCATTTCTTTACAATAATCAATAATGAAAAATCCACATCAATAGGGTTGTCCGTTTTCTCGATGCAGCACTATAGTGCAACATACACAGCACCTGGGGTGTCAAGAGTGAACAGGTCTTTCTTTGTTCCTTAAGATGTTATCTGTGTCAACCTCTTCCGAGAATGCTGATGCGTTAGGATTTCCTTGTGTTTCTTAATAGCATTGGTGTCTGCACACTTCTTTGTCAATTCTGTGAAGATGATAACTGCTTCATAAACAGACGATATCTTTGTTTAGTAATTAGTGTTAAGTGTGTCTGAAACTACAGTGCCCTTCTGTTTTTTTTTCTTCAGGCTCTACAGAGTTTTGTGTGTTGTTCTTTTGAGCGACAATTATTCCAGAGGTTTCAGGTTTACTTGTTTTGTCCTGCAGTGAGTTAACAGCTTTAGAGACTTCATGTTTATTTGCTATGTCCTGCTGTTCGTCAACTGCTTCAGAGACGTCAGCCTCATATGTTATGTTTGACTAGATCCTGGACCTGCCCGGCCGCGCCCAAAATGGTGCCGGTGTAAATGGGACTCGTAACTGCTTGTTGTGTACTGGTTGCCCAACCTTGATATCACGAGATACATATGCAGTTTTGAAGCACATGGCGGAGGCTTGTCTGCTGTAGTGGGGCGCCCCTTTATCGTTTCAGTCGCCATTCCGCCCGCTTTTGCTACACTGTGCCTTTTCCGCCATTCAGCTGTTTAGCGCCCGCTCTTACGGCTACAGCGTCTCGCTCACCATGTAGTTGAGTTGCTCCCACTCTTGCAGTGCAGCGATAGGCGGCTTCCACAGGACTCTTAAAATGGCGGCCGGCTCTTCGGATTTGGGCCTGGTCCAGTAAAATGGCCCTGGGACACCTTGGAACTCGGACGCTTGTCTGCCAGGGCTTGGGTTCCATTCTCGAAAGCGTCCCCTCAGCCTTGAAGATTGTACAAAAGTCTTGGGGGCCGTCGACTCCCGCAGGCTTCCGGTGGGGAGCGGCTGCCATGATTGCTTGCGGAATGGCCACGACGGAGCTACGAGATGGTGGTGCTCTCATGGTGACGCCAGCTTCAGTCTGAAACATCCAGAAACAAGGTGGGGCTTTCATCGTTTGTGAAAAAAAATGTTTTAATCCAATGAAAAGTGTTATTTTTAGGTCACATGACCTAGTCTTACATCATTAGGAAAACAAAAGTAAAATGAACCAATGAAAAGTTTTATTAACAAGTCACATGACCTGTTATGCTTACGTTACGCGCTGCGCGGCGCGCTCTGGATCGTTTCCGGGAAGCTGCGCCTTGACGCATTACGCGACAATGCAGGTCCAGAATATAGTCAAAATGTCTCCACCAACCAGCGGTCGGAATACAACCGCTTTCAGCAGTCCAAAAAGTTCGGTTAAATCTTAAGAGCGGGAGCAACTCAACTACATGGTGAGCGAGACGTTGTAGTCGCAAGAGCGGGCGGTAAACAGCTGAATGGCGGAAGAGGCACAGAGTACCAAAAGCGGGCGGAATGGCAACTAAAATGGTAAAGGGGCGCCCCACGACAGCGTGTCTTCAGGTCAAACGGATTGTGGGACAAGGTCCAGAATGGAAGAGTCATCAAAAGGGAAAAAATTCCGCCGGACCCCGGGAGCCGGCCGCCTATGCCGGGGGCGATCTCAGGCCACACCAGGGCAACACGACTTGGGGAGGGGGCAGGAGCCAAGCGCCCCCTCTCAGTCCGCGCCATCTCACCGCCCCTCGGGGGCCTCCGTCAAGCGGTTTAGGGAGGCACTGTATCACATTGTTTTCCAATGCAGTCAGGTCCACAAATGGACCCCACTTACTTTGAATAGTGAAGCTGCAGCAGGTGCAAATAAGGTTTAAACAGTGTTACAAGAGCTGCTTAGAACTCTGAAGTATGGCACTCAACAACCAGGACTTATGCCATTTGTGTAAGGCAGTGACATGGAAGCAACTCAGGGACAAAAAGCATGAACGAACATTCACGTATGAAAATCTTATTTGGGGAAGGGGTAGAATCCAAACGCCCCCTCCCAGTTCGCGCCACTACACCGTATGTGGAAAATCTGAAGCCATCGTTCTACAAACTCTCAACGCTTGCTATCAGTGCATGAGTTTCATGCTCGATCGATTGAGCTAGCCGGATCGGGCAATAAAAAGTATAAAATAGTTATGTAAATAGTTATTTAATAAAATGTTTTACCCTGTTTCTTTGCTGGTGTGTTGTCTATATTTATAATATTTGCATAGGGTTTGTCGTTATTTTGGGCGGGGTGGGTGGCGGAGTCGAGCTGTCTTGCAGCCCTCATGGTGTGGAGCTCAGTTCATTTCACTATTTTCGTATTTCTCATGAAGGGTTGTTCCTAATGTTTGTATTTTACCGAGGTCAAAAAGAGATCGAATTAGTGGTCTACTGATTTTGCTCGATTACTTTTATTTTTTTACACGATTTTTCACTATCTGCAAAGACTAAACAGAGTATTGCGACTTTGTGCTTGTTTGTAAATAGAGAAGGATCCAAAGAGAACCAATTCTAAAACAGTAAATGCTTGGATAATAATCAATCAAATGGAGAGACAAGCAGGTACGACAGATTACAACAGGGGTAAAGGTCTGCGTTAACTACTGTTCACTATCTGCAAAGAGAGAGTACTACTAAGAGAAAAGAGGGGAGTGGGGGGGCAGCGTTCAAAGCACATCAGCGTGCATAAACACGAAAACGTTTTTACCTATCACGTACTTGACATTTGACAGCTTTTGATATTTGCTATTAAAAAACCATTGAAATTCACAGAAAAAAACATAGGTTATAGTCGATATATAGTTAGGAATTTGCATTTACAAAACCTTGAAAATTCAATGAAAAAAACATTGGTTTTAGGCCATATATAGTTAGGGATTTGCATGTAGAAAACCTTATTTTACTCGCATAAAACCATTGAAATTCCATATATAGTTAAATGCGCTAACTATATATCGCGCACCCGCAATCCACTGCTGATGATGTCACATATTACATCATTCATGACATGGTTAGTGACATCACTGATGACATCACTGATGACATCTCAAATGACATCACTGATAAAATCACTGATAACATCTCATTTGACATGACTGATCACATCACTGATGATATCATTCATGTGATAATACCATGAACCTCTTCAGACTCTAATATAACCTTAGATACAATCAGTGTAAACAGTCACAGACTGTCACTCATCCATGGAGTTACTCACACACCTAGTCAGTTATGCCAAAAATCAATCACACCTCCATTTTCTCAACTATACAGTTATACACACCTTACTTATTCAAACATATACTAACACATATTTACTTTACTCTCTTATACAATCTCTGATACATGTTCACAATGATCCATACAGCCACTCACACATTCACTGGCTCTTATGCACAGTTATTTATAGATGTCAACTCTCACATGTACTGTGTTTTACATATGTACTTACTTTGACATGTAGCACTGAGATATCCATTCACTCACTAATACACTCATGCACAGTCAACCGCCCATACAGCTGTTTCCACATGCACTTTTGAATCCATACATATAGTGAATCAACTACTCACACATCTATGTACAGAGTCACACACCTCCCAGCCACCCATACACACACACTCAGTTTCCCATACAAATACTTGGACAACCAATCAATAACCCATACAGTTACTCATATAGCTACTGATCAACATATGCAGCAGTTTGTAGAACAACAGATATAATGATGCACAAATTAAAACAGTTTAGTCACTAACCCATGCACTCAGTGAGACACATTTAATCACTCACTCAATCAGTCAGTCATGCACCTAGTAAATCCTTCATCCAGACACTTATATATCCACTCATTCTTCAATATGTAAAACATATTTTAACTTTACAGAAACATACAGTCACTGGATGTTGTAATCAGTGATGTCATCAGTGATGTCATTTGAGATGTCATCAGTGATGTCATCAGTGATGTCACTAACCATGTCATGAATGATGTAATATGTGACATCATCAGCAGTGGATTGCGGGTGCGCGATATATAGTTAGCGCATCTAACTATATATGGAATTTCAATGGTTTTATGCGAGTAAAATAAGGTTTTCTAAATGCAAATCCCTAACTATATATGGCCTAAAACCAATGGTTTTTTCATTGAATTTTCAAGGTTTTGTAAATGCAAATTCCTAACTATATATCGACTATAACCTATGGTTTTTTCTGTGAATATATATATATATATATATATATATATATATATATATATATATATATATATATATATATATATATATATATATATATATATATATATATATATATATATATATATATATATATATATATATATATATACTGAAATAAAGCCAAAGGTGCACCATACAACAATTTTATCATGTTCATAACAGACAAGCAGAAAGTCCAATGTCATTTAAAAGTGTGTACAGATCATCTTTTTCATTTTTATTTCTTATATTTTTGCAAAGTTCATGTATAAAAGGTAAATCCAAAAATCCAACAGATAACAGCCAACACGTTTCGTCCAGACCACTAGACTTCTTCAGGGCAAGAAGCGAAAGATGAGGTCAGAAATGATCCTGCTTGTTCACTATTCCGTCTTGAATTCAAGGTGGTAAGTTATATTAACGCATCATAGCCGACACATCCTATATAGCAACTTGGTTGAATATATGTTGCTTTACATATAATCAAGGATGCAATGTGGATTCACTAAATATCTAATCCAGACGTTTCCAAAGTATTGGAGACCGGAGGGTCCATCCACCCCAATAGAGGCACCAGAATTCATGCCAGCAGCACTCGGCGCGATAAGCTGGATGAATATATATTTGTATTTGTATGTGTTTTTATATATATATATATATCTACATATTCACTGACAAAAAAATTGGTTTCAGGGGCGTTATAGTTTGTTGGACATTTTACTCGTACAAAACCAGAGAAATTTAGCCGCTATAGTTAGTTCAGCTAACTATACCTTGCACCCCCACAATGCACTGCTGATGACATCACATATTACATCATTCATGAAATGGTCAGTGACATCACTGATGACATCTCAAATCACATCACTGATGACATCATCTAGTGACTGTGTGTTTCTATAAAGTTTAAATATGTTTTATATATATGCCAAGCTGTATTGAAGAATTAGTGGGTGTGTAAGTGTCTGGTTGGAGGATTTAGTAGGTGCGTGACTGACTGTATAAGTAGTGATTAAATGTGTCTTACTGAATGCATGGGTTAGTAACTAAACTGTGTGAATGTCTGTATCAGTCTGTCTGTTGTTGTGTAAGCTGCTGCATGGGTTGGAGAGTAGCTACATGAGTGTCTATATGGGTTATTGATTGGTTGCCTGAGTATTTGTGTGGGTGCCTGAGTGTGTGGGTGTGTGGGTGGGAGGTGTGTGATTCTGTGCATAGATGTGTGAGTGGTTAATTCACTGGGTGTATGGGTTCAAGAGTGCATGTGGAAACAGCTGTATGGGTTGGTGACTGTGTGTATGGGTGTGTCAGTGAGTGAATGGATGTGTCAGTGGTACATGTCCAAGTTACTACATGTGTAAAAGGCAGAGTATGTGAGAGGTAGAGTATCTAAATGAATATACGGTAGAGTCAGTGATTGTGAGATTGGCTGTATGGATGAGTGTGTACTTGTATCAGTGAATGTATATGAGAGTAAGTATGCATTAGTATCTGTATGAATAAGTGAGGGGGTGTGTGTATAACTGTATAGGTGAGTAAATGGAAGTGTGATTGATTCTTTGCATGAGTGACTAGGTGTGTGAGTAACTCTGGATGAGTGGCGGTGTGTGAGTGTCTGTACAGGTGTATGAGTGCAAATGATAGTGTTGTATTGATGAGTAACTGCATGTATGAGTGACTGTATGTGTGAATGAGTGGATGTGTGTGTGTAGACCTAGGAATCAGTGAGTGCGTATATAGTACCAGGCATTGGCGTGTCTATGGTTTCCAAAATGGTAGTCTGTATTTTAGAGTGGGTGTATCAAAGGTTATATTAGGGTGTGAGGAGGTACATCAGATTTTCACATGGATGATGTCATCAGTGATGTAATTTGAGGGGAAACAACCTTTACAATGCAGTCATTACATCGCAACATACTTTACATCGCATGTCATTACAATGCAGCCATTACATCGCAAGTCATTACAACACATACCATTACAATTCATAGTACCCTTACACTATCCGACACTTAGCCTACTTTTGCACTCACTGGCGTTAGAAAAGTAATGTTTACACCTAGACTATCCAACACTTACCCTACTGTTGCACTCACTGGAGTTAGAATAGTAATTATTACCCCTATACTATCCAACACTTACCTTAAATGCAATGTAATGGTATGTGTTGTAAAAGTATAATGGGATGTAATGGAAGACGTTGTAAAGGTAGTTTCTGAACATGCGATGTAATGGCATGCTATGTAAAAGAATGCGTTGTAAAGGATGTTGCCATGTAAACAGTGCGTTGTAAAGGCATGCATTGTAAATGTATGTGTTGTAACGTCATACATTTAATTCAATTCAATTCAATTCCTTTATTTGGTTTTCATTAAAATACAAAAACCATAAAAGTACAATTTTAAAAAAATACACTAAAAATGATTAAAATGTTATCCTCTAGTTATAATAAATAATAAAAAAACTTTACAAATTCAATCAATGACAATAGATACCAACAATATAAAGTGCCAGAATACTAGCTCAATATTAGAGGACCTCAAATACATCATTAAAGTACAAAGAGGAAAACAACTGTATTCTTACACAGATTATTCAGCACCGATCCTATTCTAAATGTATCCTGTGTCTAACAAAGAGATTCAAAAATTGGGCTATATTATTTGCAAAGCACTCTGCTTCCCGAAATTGCATCGCAATGGAAGCTGGGCGACACTGTCTCAAGCCCAAAATTTTTAATATAGTTGTTACCCATTGTTTCCTCAGTTTCTTATAAAATTTACAAAACAAAACCACATGAATTGATGATTGCATTGATACTTCATCACAGGGACAGGTTGGTAAAGTTTTTGACTAATCATTCGTTTTGGGAAAGGTTATCAGATGGTGGAATATGTTCATCCTAAATCGTACCAAAACAAGCCTATCGAAACCACTCAAGTTGAACGTTAGGTAAGGCTGTATAGTTAAAGTGGTCTGAATTGTTAGGATATGTTGGACTGAGCTTTTGTTTGCCTCCATAGCGAATCTAAGGCCTTCCAAATGAGTCAAGCACAATTGTTTGAGCCTTTTTATGGGATCTCTGATATCTGTGAGGGAATGTAATAATACCTTACCAATCCCAAAACGTACAAATGTTTTTCACATATGAAAGCCAACCAATCTTGTGTACGTTTTCAAGACCAAGACTGTCATTCAGGAGCTCCTGGTTGAGAAGTGTTTTGGGGGACGACCATATATGATGCCATAGCAGAATCGGTTGTAATTTCACTATGTCAATGATATATGGCAGACCTAATTCTACGTGACAGTTGAAGGTCGAAGTACCTCGCGGAACTGCCAGTAGAAACCTCAGAAAGCTATTCTCAACTTTTTGGAGGGCATCTCCTCTTCCATAACCAAACACCCCAGCTCCATAAATCGCCGTGCTGATACATTTGGCTTGGTATATTTGGAGCATCTCCACCAGTGGTCTTTTACCTAGCCTCTGCGCAAAATTAACTAACGCAGTGGTAGCCCTCTTGTACAGCAGTTATCTGACCTCTATTGCTTGTCGCCATGTACACTTGTCATCGATTAAAATTCCTAGGTAAGGCATGCATTGTAAATGTATGCGTTGTAACGTCATACATTCAATTCTATTCAATTCCTTTATTCGGTTTTCATGAAAATACAAAAACCATAAAAGTAAAATTAAAAAAAAATACTCTAAAAATGATTAAAATATCCTCTAGGTAAAATAAAGAATTAAAAAACTTTACAAATTCAATCAATGACAATACATACCAACAATATAAAGTGCCAGAATACCAGCTCAATATTAGAGGACCTCAAATACATCATAAAAGTACAAAGAGGAAAACAACTGTATTCTTACACAGAATATGCAGCACCAATCCTATTCTAAATTAATCCTGTGTCTAACACAGAGCTTCGAAAATTGGGCTATATTTTTGGCAAAGCACTCTGCTTCCAGAAATTGCATTGCAAGGTAAGCTGGGCAACATTGTCGCAAGCCCAACATTTTTAATATAGGTGTTACCCATTGTTTCCTCAGTTCCTTATAAAATTTACAAAACAAAACCACATGCATTGATGATTGCATTGATACTTCATCACAGGGGCAGGTTGGTAACGTTTTTGACCAATCATTCGTTTTGGGAAAGGTTATCAAATGGTGGAATATGCTCATCCTAAATCGTACCAAAACAAACCTATCGAAACCACTCAAGTTGAACGTCAGGTAAGGCTGTATAGTTAAAGTGGTCTAAATTGTTAGGATATGTTGGAACTGAGCTTGTGTTGCCTCCATAGCTAATCTAAGGCCTTCCAAATGAGTCAAGCACAATTTTTGAGACTTTTTCTGGGGATCTCTGATATCTGTGATGGATTGTAATAATACCTTACCAATCTCAAATCGTACAAAAGGTTTTTCACATATGAAAGCCAACAAAACTTGTGTACACTTTCAAGGCCAAGACAGTCATTCAGGAGCTCCTGGTTGAGAAGTGTTTTGGGGGATGACTATATACGATGCCATAGCAGAATCGATTGTAATTTCACTATATCAATGATATATGGCAGACCTAATTCTACGTGACAGTTGAAGGTCGAAGTGCCTCGCGGAACTGCCAATAGAAACCTCAGAAAGCTATTTTCAACTTTTTGGAGGGCATCTACTCTTCAATAACACCAAACTCCAGCTCCATAAATCGCTGTGCTGATACATTTGGCTTGGTTTATTTGGAGCATCTCCACCGGTGGCCTTTTACCTAGTCTCTGCGCAAAATTAACTAACGCAGTGTTAGCCCTCATGAACAGCAGTTATCTGACCTCTATTGCTTGTCTCCATGTACACTCGTCAACAATTAAAATTCCTAGGTAAGGCATGCATTGTAAATGTATGCGTTGTAACATCATACATTCAATTCAATTCAATTCCTTTATTCGGTTTTCATGAAAATACAAAAACCATAAAAGTAAAATTTTTAAAAAATACACTAACAATGATTAAAATGTCATCCTCTAGGTATAATAAATAATTAAAAATTTTTACAAATTCTAGCGCACTTGGTTGCCTACTTTGCACATTTTTAGCCCTATTCTCCTTTCCTGGTTCGACAAATGTCAATTTCATGTGGATGCCTTGGTTAGTATCACTAGTCATAAAAGCTTTGATGAGGGTCAGTCTAGCACCCATTTTATCTAATGTGACTCTCACATAGAGGTCTAACCTTTCGACCAAAGTTGTTAGGCTCTTTAGATCGTTGTTGCACGAGTCAGACCTTCTACTGGCCTCATCTTTACCTTTACAAGGACCTTTTCTGGACCCTGCTCTTTTTTCCCTCGGTTGCCCTGTTTTATCACAGTGGGAACAGTGGCCTTCGATGTTTTTTTACAACCGTCGCCCACAACTAGTTCAACGCTTGATTTGTCTCCAGGAGCTGGATTCTTTTGTTTTTTTCTGGGGAGGTTGTAAGGAGAAATCGGAATCACTCAATAGAATCTCCTCAGAAATGTGCTGGATGCAACCATTTGGAAGTACGTTGGACTTTAAACCGAACCTCGAAGAGTCCAATGTATCAGATTAGTCTTGTTCAGAAATACTGCGAGATGTTCCTGCCTCTAGCCACTCTTCTACGGAGGATATCTGTTTGTCCAAAGCCCCCATTGCCCCTTTGAGGTAGCTCAATAAAGTTTGCTTTGTGTCACTGGGAGCTCATTTTACTGTGCAGGGCTTGGGGCTTGGCATTTTTCTTTTACCCATTGCTAGTTATAGAATGAAACAATTTAGGCCAGACCTGGCTACTCTTCACTGGGTGCAATATATACAATCTTAAGGTGCTCCACGTTCTACTTCTTTTTCCCTGCAAGCTAATAACAGAACCCACAGCCAACTCAAGTGGTATAACAATAGTATAAGTACAAGACCCTGCTCAGCACAACACAAGCAGGATACAAAAAGAATCTAGATTAATAGTAGATATAATCACTTAATCAAAGAGTTCAGTTCCTTACTGACAATCTGTGTCCACTTGGTCCATGTAAGGGCTAAGAGACTGGGCCCATCCCAGCTTCATCCAGGCACAGATGGGCAAAGACGGGCCCGCCAGCCCGGGCGAGCCCGCGCGCGTCCCGCGCCGCGGGTGCCCCTACGAGGTTTTAAAGTCCAACCGAGTGCATTGATGCTGCAGCTCCCACAAGAGCGTACTGCCTCCTGGGAAGTGAAGTCCGGGGCAGTCCTGCGCTCCATGCTCAGGGGCGGTAACAGGTGATTAGGGCTGGCAGGTGATGACCACGGGCTTGGCTCAGGCCCAGGGCAGCGTGGCGTGGCAGAAAGAGACAGCAGCAAGCAGGTAAGGGCGTCCAGCGCCGCGGGAGCCCCGACAAGGTTTTAAAGTCCAGCCGAGTACGTTGACGCTGCAGCTCCTGTGAGAGCGCACTGCCTCCTGGGAAGGGAAGTCCCGGGCAGTCCTGCGCTCCGCGCTCAGGGGCGGCAACAGGTGATTAGGGCTGGTGGGTGATGACCACGGACAGCAGCAAACAGGTAAGGGCGGTGTGTGAGTGTTTGTACAGATGTATGAGTGCAAATGATAGTGTTGTATTGATGAGTAACTGCATGTATGAGTGACTGTATAGGTGAATGAGTGGATGTGTGTGTGTAGACATAGGAATCAGTGAGTGCGTATATAGTAACTGGCATTGGTGTGTCTATGGTTTTGAAATGGTAGTCTGTATTTTAGAGTGGGTGTATCGAAGGTTATATTAGGGTGTGAAGAGGTTCATCAGATATTCACATGGATGATGTCATCAGTGATGTATTTGAGGGGAAACAAGCTTTACAGTGCAGCCATTACATCGCACTACCTTCACATAGCAGTCATTACATCACAACATACTTTACATCGCATGTAATTACAACGCAGCCATTACATTGCATGCCACTAAAACGCATGTCACTACAACGTAGGCATTACATTGCAAGTCATTACAACGCATACCATTACAACTCATAGTACCCTTACACTATCCAACACTCACCCTACTGTTGCACTCACTGGAGTTAGAATAGTAATTTTTGCGCCTACAATATCCAACACTTACCCTACTGTTGCACTCAGTGGAGTTAAAATAGTAATTATTACCAATATACTATCCAACACTTACCTTAAATGCAATGTAATGGTATGCATTGTAATGGTATGTGTTGTAAAGGTATAATGCGATGTAATGGAATACGTTGTAAAGGTAGTTTCTGAAAATGCGATGTAATGGCATGCTATGTAAAAGAATGCGTTGTAAAGGATGTTGCGATGTAAAAAGTGCGTTGTAAATGCATGCATTGTAAATGTATGCGTTGTAATGTCATACATTCTAATTTGAGATGTCATCAGTGATGATACTGACCATGTCATGAATGATGTAATATGTGAGATCATCAGCTGTGCATTGCGGGGGCACGAGTTATAGTTAGCTGAACTAACTATAACAGTGGAATGTCTCTGGTTCTGTATGAGTGAAATGTCCCACTAACTATAACATCCCTGAAACCTATGTATTTTAGTGAATTTCAAAGGTTTTTTAAATGCTAATTTCTCACTATAATGTCCCTGAAACCTATGTTTTTTCAGTGAATTTCAAAGGTTTTTTAAATGCTAATTTCTAACTATAACATAGCAGTCACGTTTTTAGAGTGGTGGAGAAAGGTGAGCTTGGCATCCACTGTGTGGGATTTACTGGAGGTAACAGGAGGGGTAGTTAGACCCCAACGTCAACCTTCGGGGTCAACTACACCTTTTATTACCTCCAGTAAGTCCCACACAGCAGGATTGCTACCTTGTTATATCAGGCCCACCCCCTCCCTGCACCACTGTGCAAACATGCCCCCTGGTGCGTTGTAAGTTGGAGGATTAAGTCCCCTAAAATCCTGAGGGTCCCTGGTGGCGAACTAGCCCACCAGTTACCTCCAGTAAGCGCTACTGAGCTGCATTGAAGAGAGGTGGTCCGAGGCCACACCCCTTTTTACACCATGCTGCAAACGCGGCTTCTGGCGCCCTGCTGCTAGGAGGATGAAGTCCACTTGTACCCTGAGGTCCTCAGGACTCAAGAGGACCTCATTGCCCCACCAGCAGTGCACCAGAAGCTGTGTTTGCAGAGTGATTTAAAAAGGGGTGTGGCCTTGGACCACCTCGCTGCAACGCAGCTCTGTGGCGCTTACTGAAGGTACCGGGTGGGCTAGTTGGCAGTTTACATAGCGTAGTGCTTTGCCCAGGGTTAGTTAAAACATCTACAGACGATCCACCCTCGTCATCTGGCGTGTGAGCAACACCGACACGCCCAAGAAGCAATGCAGCAGGATGACCATGGAGCTGTTCCAAGCACCTCAGGAGCCTCAAGCTCCGCATCTCGGGGACCGACATTCATCCTGAATTTGCAAATCTGGTACAACACTGCATCAAATGCAATGCTATAGTGTGCTTTGGAAAGCAGTCTGTAGATGCTGTGGTTTCTGCTGCAAGAAACCACCATTGTTACAAAAAAAATTGTGGCAATGACAGTTTAATTGCAAAATTTAATAGTTTCCTTTGTTATTTTTCCAGTTTAAAAAAAAACACCAAAAAAATACACAAAAGTTAAAAAAACGCAAAAAAAGAAAAAAGAAGAAAAACAACGGTTCTGTTCAGAACCACCTTATCTGTATAAAAAAAGAAATAACTGCATGGTAATGCCTCCGTGATTGCATGAGTACATGCGTAGAGCTTGAGTGATTGAAAGAGTGCATGGGTAGTGCGTGGGTTATGGAGGATTGCATGGGTACTGCTTGGGTGATTGCATGAGTGCATGGGTAGTGCCTGGGTGGTTAGAAGAGTGCATGGGTAGTGCTTGGGTAATTGGAAGAGTACTTGGGTAGTGCCTGGGTAATTGAAGAAGTACAGAAATAGTGCATGGGTGATTAGAGTGGTGTATAAGTAGTGAATGGGTGATTCCATGAGTGCATGAGTAGTGCTTGGGTGATTTTATAAATGCTTGGGTAGAGGCAGAGTGATTACATGAGCGATTGGGTACTAACTTGGTGTTTAGAGGATTGTATGGGTACAGCATGAGTGATTGCATGGGCAATGTTTGTGTTATTCTATGAGTACATGGGTAGTGCTTGGGTGATTGGAAGAGTACATGGGTAGTGCCTGGGTGACTGTATGGGTATTCACAGGGTGATTGCTGCAGTGCATGGGTAGTTCCTGGGTAATTGAAGGAGTGAATGAGTAGTGTCTACGTGATTAAAGGACTGCATGGGTAGTGCACAGGTGATTGTAGCAGTGCAGGGTTAGTGCCTTGGTCATTGCATGAATACATGGGTACTGACTGGATGATTAGAGTACTGCAAGGAGAGTGCATGGTGATTTTATAAGTGCTTGGGTATTGGTGGAGTGATTGGATAAGTACATGGTACTGGCTGGGTGATTGGAGTAGTGCATGCGTAGTGACAGGGTGATTGTTGGACTGCATGGATACTACCTGGGTAATTGAAGGTGTGAATGTGTAGTGTCTAGGTGATTAGAGAATTGTATGGGTAGTGCACAGGGGATTGTAGCAGTGTATGTGTTAGTGCCTGGGACATTGCATGAGTACATGGGTACTGACTGGATGATTAGAGTACTTCAAGGAGAGTGCATGGTAATTTTGTAAGTGCTTGGGTATTGGCGGAGTGATTGGATAAGTCCTTGGTACTGGCTGGGTGATTGGAGCAAGACCACTGACTCATTGTCAGTCAAATTGCTCTCCCTCCCTAGCAGCTCCACCATTAAGTGAGGCCTTCTCCTCAAGCCCCTGAACTCTCGAGTGTTGGTGTTCGAGGCCCTCCTCCACCCACAGGTTTCACCTGCACCTCATCCCTGTGATCCAGTGGACCTCTGTCTCCATTCTCTTGTTCCGCTTTTCTCTCCTTTTTCACTTGTTTTTTCCCTCATTTCTATCTCCCCCCTTCACTCTCCTTCTGGGTCTTTCCTCCATTTTCCCCTCATTTCAAGCTCCCCCCTTCACTCTCCTTCGGTGTCTTTCCTCCGTTTTTCACTCGTTTTTTTTACCCACAACTCAATCTCCCCCTTCACTCTCCTGTGTCCTCTGTGTCTTTCCTCCAATCTTTCTTGCACTTTTGCTGCCTTATTTGCACTTTTCTCTCTCTTTTTTCCTTTTTGTGTTTTGCCTTTTTCAGACCGTTTTTCCCTGCAGCTGTTGCCCCCGCGGACATTCACCCCCAGCGCGACCAGTGCGACCGGCCCAATCCAGCTCCCCTCCTGGCTCCCGCCTCCCAGCTGTCCAGCCCTCCCTGACCCCAACTTAATGGCGGCCGCTGCGGGGACAGGCGAGCAGACCACTAACTCATTGTCAGTGAAATTGCTCTCCCTCCCTCGCAGCTCCACCATTATGTGAGGCCTTCCCCCGAGCCCCTGCACTCTCGAGTGTTGGTGTTCGAGGCTCTCCTCCACTCACACGTTTCACCTGCGCCTCATCCCTGGTGGTCCAGTGGACCTTGTCTCCATTCTCTTGCTCCAGTTTTTCTCTCCTTTTTCACTCGTTTTTTCCCTCACTTCTATCTCCCCCCTTCACTCTCCTTCTGGGTCTTTCCTCCATTTTCTGTCGTTTTCCCCTCATTTCGAGCTCCCCCTTCACTCTCCTTCTGTGTCTTTCTTCCGTTTTTCACTCGTTTTTTACCCACATCTCAATCTCCCCCTTTCACTCTCCTGTGTCCTCTGTGTCTTTCCTCTACTCTTCCTTGAACTTTTTCTGTCGTTTTCCCCTCATTTCAAGCTCCCCCTTCACTCTCCTTCTGTGTCTTTCTTCCGTTTTTCACTCGTTTTTTACCCTCATCTCAATCTCCCCCTTTCACTCTCCTTTGTCCTATGTGTCTTTCCTCCACTCTTTCTTGCGCTTTTGCTGTCTTATTTGCACGTTTCTCTCTTTTTTTGCCTTTTGCCTTTTTCAGCCCGTTTTTCCCTGATGCTGTTGCCCCTGCGGACATTCACCCCCAGCACGACCAGTGCGACGGGCCCAATTCAGCTCCCCGCTCCCGCCTCCCAGCTGTCCAGACCACCCGACCCCTACTTAATGGCTGCCGCTGTGGGAACAGGCGAGAAAGACCACGGACTCATTGTCAGTGAAATTGCTATCCCTCCCTCGCAGCTCCACCATTAAGTGAGGCCTTCTCCCGAGCTCCTACACTCTCGAGTGTTGGTGTTTGAGGCCCTCCTCCACCCACAAGTTTCACTTGCGCCTCATTCCTGGCGGTCCAGTGAACCTCTGTCTCCATTCTCTTGCTCTGCTTTTTCTCTACTTTTTCACTTGTTTTTTCCCTCACTTCTATCTCCCCCCTTCACTCTCCTTCTGGGTCTTTCCTCCATTTTCTGTCATTTTTCCCTCATTTCAAGCTCCCCCCTTCACTCTCCTTCTGTGTCTTTCCTCTGATTTTCACTTGTTTTTTTTTACCCACAACTCAATCTGTTTGCCTTGGCTGCCGCTTTATTTATATGCACTTTGGATTTGCCTGTGTCAGTTTCACGCTGATTGCGCGTTTTCCCCCTAGCGCTCCGCTCTGCTCACCCCCGCCTCCATTTTGTGTGTTGTTGTGCTCCTCTGTAGCCCGCCCCGCCTCCCAGCTGAGACGCCCTCCCACTGACTACTAACAGCGCTCCACTCCGTGGAAACGCTGTGATTCACTCTTCGCTTTTGGGCTGAGTGGTCGCTCCCCAGCGGTATCGTTCTGCAGCGCTTTCCTTTGCTTTAAAAGTGCCTCGTTTTTATTGAATACTGTTTGCCTTGGCTGCCGCTTTATTTATATGCACTTTGGATTTGCCTGTGTCAGTTTCACGCTGATTGCGCGTTTTCCCCCTAGCGCTCCGCTCTGCTCACCCCCCCCGCCTCCATTTTGTGTGTTGTTGTGCTCCTCTGTAGCCCGCCCCGCCTCCCAGCTGAGACGCCCTCCCACTGACTACTAACAGCGCTCCACTCCGTGGAAACGCTGTGATTCACTCTTCGCTTTTGGGCTGAGTGGTCGCTCCCCAGCGGTATCGTTCTGCAGCGCTTTGCTTTGCTTTAAAAGTGCCTCGTTTTTATTGAATACTGTTTGCCTTGGCTGCCGCTTTATTTATATGCACTTTGGATTTGCCTGTGTCAGTTTCAAGCTGATTGCGCGTTTTCCCACTAGCGCTCCGCTCTGCTCACCCCCCCGCCTCCATTTTGTGTGTTGTTGTGCTCCTCTGTAGCCCGCCCCGCCTCCCAGCTGAGACGCCCTCCCACTGACTACTAACAGCGCTCCACTCCGTGGAAACGCTGTGATTCACTCTTCGCTTTTGGGCTGAGTGGTCGCTCCCCAGCGGTATCGTTCTGCAGCGCTTTGCTTTGCTTTAAAAGTGCCTCGTTTTTATTGAATACTGTTTGCCTTGGCTGCCGCTTTATTTATATGCACTTTGGATTTGCCTGTGTCAGTTTCACGCTGATTGCGCGTTTTCCCCCTAGCGCTCCGCTCTGCTCAACCCCCGCCTCCATTTGTGTGTTGTTGTGCTCCTCTGTAGCCCGCCCCGCCTCCCAGCTGAGACGCCCTCGCCCCTCCCCCTCCCCATCCATATATGACAGGAGTTCCCGCGCGCAGCGTTTACGCGCAGCGACCGTGCCCAATTCGCGCCGAAGGTGCGCCAAAGGTAAGCCCGTCTACGCCCGTCCGCGCCTGGACCGCGCCTAGCGCCAGACCCCCTGCCCCTCGCGCTGCCCAGCCCTCCCGCACTACCTACGATGCCGCCACCCTCCTAGCCCTTAACCCCGGTCGCGCCCCCAACTGCGTCCAAGCCGCTCCTGGACACACCCATGGACCTTTCTCCTGCTACTCCTGCAAATTCATCGGCACCGACAACATCCCCGCTACGACCACACCACAGATCCCTGACCCCAACCATCTACAGTGCATCCTTCTCAACACTCGCTCGGTCCACAGGCACGCCATTGACCTCTGGAACCTACTAGACACCATCTCTCCAGACGTCGCCTTCCTAACAGAAACATGGATGAACGCTACCTCCGCCCCAGACATCACCATTGCCATCCCTGAAGACTATAAGATCACACGCAAGGACCGCACCGACCACACAGGAGGAGGAATCGCTATCGTCCATAAGAAATCAATCCGCATCTCAACCAGCTCTGATGCCAACCTCGTTAACTCCGAACACCTTCACTTCCAGATCCACATCGACCCCAAGACCACACTCAGAGGCACCCTCCTCTACAGACCACCAGGACCCCGCGCAAAATTCAGTGAAGACATCACGGACTTCATCACTCCTCACGCACTCCCCTCCAAAGACTACATCCTTCTGGGAGACCTCAACTTTCACCTTGAAAAGATCAACGACCGCAACACCGCCACCCTCCTGGACAACCTCGCAAACCTCGGACTTAAACAACTGGTCACTTCCCCCACCCACATCGCAGGTCACACACTCGACCCCATCTTCACCTCCAGCAATCATGTCTCCTTCAGCCACACTACGGATCTCCTCTGGACTGACCACAGCTGCGTTCACTTCACCTACAACAAACCAAAACCCACCAACCACCTCCAACCAACTTTGCAAAGAAACTGGACCAAAATCACCACGGACCAGATCTCCGCATCGCTCCTTCTAAACACCCCAGCCCACTCTTCTAACGCAAACGAAGCCGCCGCCAACCTCACCCTATGGTTATCCAACACCGCCGACACCTTAGCACCACTGAAGAAACGTCAAAGCAAACCTGGCAGCAAAAAGGCCTCATGGTTCAACGATGATCTTAAGAAGTCCAAGAAACTCTGCCGCTCCCTTGAAAAGGCCTGGAAAAAAGACCCAACCACTAGCACCAAGGACGCCTTTAAAAACGCCACCCGCACTCACCACCAACTAATCCGAAAGGCCAAGAAAACAGCATTCAAGGATCGACTTGACAACAACGCCCACAACAGCAAGGAACTTTTCAACATCGTCAAGGAATTTTCCAACCCCTCGGCCAACTCCAACGACATCACCCCCTCTCAAGCCCTCTGCGACTCCCTAGCCTCATTCTTCCACAACAAAATTGCGGACATCCACAACAGCTTCGACAACCAACCCGGAAACCAACCCACCCTACCATTTGCTGAACATTCTCCCCCCGTGAACACCCTTATCGACTGGAACCCAATCTCCACTGAGGACACAATCCGCCTGATGAATTCCATCCACTCAGGATCCCCCACAGACCCATGTCCTCACCACATCTTCAACAAAGCAGACTCCGTCATAACACCGCACCTCCGAGACGTCATCAACTGCTCCTTCAACTCCGCCACCTTCCCGGAAAGCTGGAAACACGCTGAACTCACCGCCCTTCTGAAAAAACCCACAGCGGACCCCGCCGAACTCAAAAATTACCGCCCCATCTCGCTCCTTCCATTCCCGGCCAAAGTCATCGAGAAAGCTGTCAACAACCAGCTCGCCGCCTTCCTCGAAGCCAACAAATCCCTCGACTCCTCACAATCTGGCTTCCGAGCAAAACACAGCACTGAGACCGCCCTCATCGCAGCAACAGATGACATTCGAACTCTACTGGACAATGGAGACACAGTCGCCCTCATCCTCCTCGACCTCTCTGCAGCATTCGACACAGTCTGTCACAGCACCCTTCTACAACGCCTCAATAACATCGGAATCCAAGGAAAAGCACTCGAATGGATCACCTCGTTCCTCACCGGAAGAACCCAGAGAGTCCGCCTCCCACCATTCAAGTCCGAGGCCACTGGAGTCATCTGTGGCGTACCACAAGGATCCTCACTCAGCCCCACCCTCTTCAACGTATACATGAGCCCCCTCGCGGCCATCGCCCGCCAACACAACCTCAACATCATCTCTTACGCGGATGACACTCAACTAATCCTTTCTCTCACCAATGACCCCAGCACCGCCAAAACTAACCTACACGAAGGAATGAAAGAAGTTGCCGAATGGATGAAACAAAGCCGTCTGAAACTGAACTCAGACAAAACAGAAGTCCTCATCTTAGGTACATCCCCCTCTGCATGGGACGACTCCTGGTGGCCGGAAGCCCTCGGAAAAGCACCCATCCCGACAGACCACGCACGGAACCTAGGCGTCATCCTGGATTCTTCACTCTCAATGAACAGACAAGTCAGCGCCGTATCCTCTTCCTGCTTCAACATTCTTCGCATGCTCAGAAAAACATTTCGCTGGATCCCCACCGAAACAAGGAAAACAGTCACCCATGCTCTGGTCACGAGCCGACTGGACTTCGGAAACACCCTCTACGCAGGCACTACCGCTAAACTCCAGAAGAAACTCCAACGAATCCAAAACGCCTCAGCCAGGATCATATTAGACATCCCACGCAACGAACACATCTCTGGTCACCTTAAAGACCTCCACTGGCTACCCGTCAACAAGAGGATCACTTTCCGACTGCTAACCCACGCACACAAATCACTCTACGACATCGGACCAGAATGCCTCAACTCACGACTGTCCTTCTACACCCCCCCCGCCAACTACGTTCCTCCAGCCAAGCCCTCGCCACTGTACCTCGCATCAACAAGACCACCATGGGAGGCAGATCCTTCTCATACCTGGCTGCCAAAACATGGAACTTACTCCCCGCTTACCTTCGCCTTACCCAGAACCACCTAGCATTCAGAAAGCAACTTAAAACGTGGATATTTGACAAGTAACCCTCCTCCTCTTTCTAAGCGCCTTGAGACCCTCTGGGTATGTAGTGCGCTATATAAATTCTCTGACTTGACTTGACTTGACTTTACTCTCCTGTGTCCTCTGTGTCTTTCCTCCACTCTTTCTTGCACTTTTTCTTTCGTTTCCCCTCATTTCAAGCTCCCCGTTCACTCTCCTTCTGTGTCTTTCCTAAGTCTTTCACTCGGTTTTTTACCCTCATCTCAATCTCCCCCTTTCACTCTCCTGTGTGTTCTATGTCTTTCCTCCACTCTTTCTCGCACTTTTGCTGTCTTATTTGCACTTTTCCCTCTTTTTTTGCCTTTTGCCTTTTTCAGCCCGTTTTTCCCCGCCGCTGCTGCCCCCGCAGACATTTACCCCCAGCACGACCAGTGCGACCGTCCCAATCCATATCCCCTCCCCGCTCCCGCCTCCCAGCTGTCCAGCCCTCCCCGACCCCTACTTAATGGCGGCCGCTGCGATGCCGGGGCACCAAAGAAAAGCCCGTCTGCACCCATCTGCGACCTGACTGCGACCAGCGCCAGAAACCCTGGATCTCTGCCCCACCAATGCTACCACTCAGCGGCACTCCACGCTCTCATCTCAGGCCGCAACAACAACTGCAAGCTAGCATTACCAGCCGACACTAATGGACCCTTCAGCTGTCACCGCTGCCAGCACACCTGCAGCACCACCAAGACCACTGACTCAGCACAATCCGCCCACAAAAACACAACTGAACCTAAGACCCTGCAATGCATCCTCCTCAACGTCCGATCCCTCCACAAACACGCCACCGAAATCTGGGGCTTCCTCTGCAGCACTACCCCGGATGTAGCATTCTTTTCCGAAACCTGGACCAACACCACCTCAGGACAGGACATCGCCATTGCCATTCCCCAAGGATACAAGATCTCCAGGAAGGACCGCCCCACCCGCCTGGGAGGAGGAATCGCCATCGTCCACAAATCCACCCTCCGCCTGAGCACACTCCCTGACAAGCCCACAGACCTGATGAAACACCTTCACCAAGATACTGGCCAGCCCTACCTCCACCCTCCAAGGAACCCTCATCTACCGACCCCCTGGACCCAGCAGACTTTTTGCCAACTCCCTGACGGACATCATCTCCCCATATGCTGTCGCGTCCACCAACTACACCCTACTGGGAGACCTCAACTTCCACCTCAACAACCAACTGGACCCCAGCACCACATCCCTCCTGGACAACCTCCACAACATTGGACTCCACCAGATCGTGACAGAACCCACGCACTCAGCAGGACACACTCTCCACCCCCACTTCACAACAGGAAACTCCATCACCTTCAGCCACACCACCGAACTCCCACCATCCACAGACACCAGCACCTGCTCCCACGAAGAAACTGGACCAGAATCACTGATGACCAGCTAACTTCATCAGTCAGCAACTCCATCCCAACCATCGCGGAAAACGATGACGCCAACACCGCAGCCTGAAACCTGCACAGATGGATCTCCAACAGCACCAACACCATAGCCCCTCTCAAGAAAAACAACAACACCCATGCCAAGAACGCTAGATGGTTCACCACCGAACTTCGAGAGTCCAGACGCACTTGCCGACACCTCGAAAAGGCCTGGAGGAACACCAAATCCACAGAAGCCCACAACAACTTCAGAGCCGCCCCCAACACCCACCACCAACTCTTCAGAAAAATGAGGAAAAAGCTATTGAAGGCAGAATCTCCACTCATGCACACAACAGCACTCTTAAACATCATCAAGGAGTTTGCCCAACCCACCAGCAATTCCACCGACATCCCTCCCTCACAAGACCTCTGCGACAAACTCAGCCCCTTTTCCCACCACAAAATCAAGAGCATCTACAACAACTTCGATGAAGACAACCAACACACTGAACCCTCACCAACCACCCCCGACATCCGGAAGCCAGCGATCGACAACTGGACAGCCCTCACCACCGAATACACACTGAAGATGATGAAATCAATCCAATCCCGGGCCCCCACAGACCCCTGCCCCCACCACATTTTCAACAGAGCCGCCAACACCATATCGTACCCATGCTCTCCCACACCATCAACCGCTTCCTGGCAACTGCCTCGTTCCCTGGCGACTGGAAATACGTTGAAATCAACACCTCCTGAAGAAACCCTCGGCGGACCCCACCGACCTCAAAAATTACAGACCCATCTCCCTGCTCCCGTTCCCAGCGAAAGTCATCGAGAAAGCCATCAACAGCCAACTCACCACATTCATCGAAGAGCACAACATCCTCGACTCCTCCCAATCCGCCTTCAGAAAAAACTACAGTACGGAAACCGCCCTCCTCGTCGCAACAGACAACATCCGTACCTTACTGGACAAAGGAGATACAGCAGCCCTCATCCTCATCAACCTCTCAGAGGCGTTCAACACAGTCTCTCACCCACCCTAATACGCAGACTCAGTGATGCAGGGATCCAAGACAAGGCCCTCAACTGGATCCACTCCTTCCTCTCCGGCAGACCACAGCAGGTAGGACTCCCCCCTTTCCTCTCACACCCTACACCTACCAACTGCGGAGTCCCCCAGGGGTCCTCCCTCAGCCCTAAGCTCTTCAACATCTACATGGCTCCGCTCGCCCCCATCGTCAGAACCTATGGACTCAACATTGTGTCATACGCAGACGACACTCAACTCACCCTCTCCCTATCCAAAGAACCCAACACTGCCAGACACAACTTTCGAGAAGGCATGGAAGCTGTCGCCAAATGGATGAAAAACAGCTGCCTACAACTAAACACCAACAAAATGGAAGTACTCATCATGGGCCCAAACCCAGATGCCTGGAACGACACCTGGTGGCCTCCTGCCCTCGGAAGCCTGCCGAACCCCCACTGACCAAGCACGCAACCTGGGAATCATCCTGGACTCAGAGCTCAAAATGGACCGCCAGATGAACTCTGTCTCGTCCTCCTGCTCCCACACCCTCCGCCTCCTACGTAAGACCTTCAAATGGATCCCCCTCGAACACAGAAAGACAGTCACTCACGCCCTGGTCACCAGCAGGCTCGACTACGGCAAAGCACTCTATGCCGGAATATTAGAAAACCTAACCCGCAAGTTACAGAACATCCAAACGCTGCCGCAAGACTGGTCCTCAACCTGCCAAGACACTGCAACATCTCCCAGCACCTGCGCACACTCCACTGGCTCCCCATTGAAGCTAGAGTCACCTTTAAGATGCTCACCCATGCTCAAAAAGCCCTCCACGACTACGGACCAGCATACCTGAACAGCCGACTCAAATTCCACACACCCCAAAAGACCCAACGATCAGCCCAGCTCTCCTAAGCCATGGTTCCCCGCACCAGAAAGACCAGATCGGAAGGCCGCTCCTTCTCCTTCCGCGAGGCCAGAGCCTGGAACAAACTTCCACTCCACCTCAGACAGATAACATTGCTCCCCATCTTTGCAAGAAAACTCAAAACCTGGCTCTTCGACAGACCCCCTCCTTGATGGACTGGAACCTGTGAAACCCCCCTACACCCTCCAGCGCCTTGAGACCCTTACAGGTGAGTAGTTGCATGTAACAAACACCTGATTTGATTCGAGCAGTGCATGGGTAGTGTGACAGGGTGATTGCTGGACTGCATGGGTACTACCTTTGTAATTGAAGGTGTGAACGAGTAGTATCTAGGTGATTAGAGGATTCTATGGGTAGTGCACAGGTGATTGTAGCAGTACATGGTTACTGCCTGGGTCACTGCATGAGTACATGTATACTGGCTGGGTGATTAGAGGAGTGCATGGGTAGTGACAGGGTGATTGCTGGACTGCATGGGTACTACCTGGGTAATTGAAGGAGTGAATGAGTAGTGTCTAGGTGATTAGAGGACTGCTTGGGTAGTGCACAGGGGATTGTAGCAGTGCATGTGTTAGTGCCTGGGTCATTGCATGAGTACTGACTGGATGATTAGAGTACTGCAAGGAGAGTGCATGGTGAATTTATAAGTGATTGGGTATTGGTGAAGTGATTGGATAAGTAGATGGTACTGGCTGGGGTATTGGAGGAGTGCATGGGTAGTGACAGGGTAATTGCTGGTGTGCATGGGTACAACCTGGTTAATTTAAGGAATGAATGAGTAGGGTTTGGGTGATTAGAGGACTGCATGGGCAGTGCAAAGGTGATTGTAGCACTGCATGGTTAGTGCCTGGGTCATTGCATGAGTACATGGGTACTGACTGGATGATTATAGTACTGCAAGGATAATGCATTGTGAATTTATAAGTGCTTGGGTATTTGCAGAGTGATTGGATTAATACATGGTACTGTGTGGGTGATTAAAGGAGTGCATGCGTAGTGACAGGGTGATTGGAGCAGTGCATAGGTACTACCTGGGTAATTGAAGGAGTGAATGAGTAGTGTCTAGGTGATTAGAGTTTTGCATGGGTAGTGCACAGGTGATTGTAGCAGTGCATGTGTAGTGCTTGGGTGACTTAATCTTACCTTTTTTGAAGTAGATATGAAACTCATTGAAACTATTTTTTCAGTTGTTTTATTATAATCTACATTTTAAATATTTTCAAACTTTAGAATTAGTGTCTGTAAAAGAGAAGACAAAATACTAATATTACATATAATTTTATAGTTTTAAGTACACAACATAATTTTACAATTACATAACATATTCAGTTTGCCTTTTTTGCTGTTTTCAGATTCTATTGAATTTCACCATACACAGTGATTTTAATGTTGATCATCATGTGACAGCGGTCAAAAAAATACAACCAATAAGATTGTTAAAAAAACAAACAAATTTGTGTTCAAAATATCTACAACAAATTCAACTATCTGTTTAAATTTTCAAAAATAAACACTGCATGTAATAAAAAGATTAAAAATATGAATTGCTTCTTTTAAAAATAATTTTCTAAATACAATATCAGAGAACAGAAACGAAAATTGAAACAGTAATTGTTGACATCTTCCCTATAGCCCGAATGATGTTTCTGAAATAATTTGCATTGAGAATATCCCCAAAAACTCATTCATTCATGTTGAAATCTTCCCAATAGGCCGAATGATGTTTTCAGAACTTTGGCATGAAAAATATTAGATATGAATTTGGTAATTCATAGGGCAACCGACATTTGAATTCTAAATGGGCATCATTACAATGTGTCCTCCCTATATTGCAGTTTAAATACACAGTATAGTGTCCAGATGTTGTAGAAGGTCCATTGTGGAAAATAATTGCTACTGCTTTTTAAGTTCTTTCTGAAATTGACAGTTGACTTGACACAAAATGTTTAATTTTAGTTTCCAATTTTCTTCCATCCGCTCTACAACGTTGTAGTATTAAAATGACATATTGTCCAAATCTTTCTATAAATAATGTTGATAACATTTTAGATTTGCAGTGAGTACATTTGGATGCATCCTTGATCCATGAAAGCATATGTATATGAGTAGCACATCTTGATTGGTTCTCCTTTCTCCAAAAGAAATCAATAACTTCTCCAAGAGGTGGGTTGTTTTTATTGCATATTAAAGACAACATAGCTTGAAACCTATGATTAAAAATCCGTACACATTTACAGGATCCAAGGAACACAGTTCTCCAGCTGTCTTGAATTGAATGTTTTTAATATTTGAATTTGCTTCTCGAAGAAATTCAAGTAAACGTCCCATGCATATTCGGCACAGCTTAGTGTAACAAACCATGTAGGGGTTCCTAAGTTCCTTAAAATACATTTAAGTTCTCCATGACAACGATACCAATACTCAATAGTACCACGTTGACACACCATCAAATTAATCAATTGAGATTCTAAATGATCGTCTCTCTGTTGTACTTTGTCCATGAATTCCTTTGCAGAAACATGTTGAAGATGAACTCCTGTTTTTAATATGTGGTTTACTGCATATGAAAGTCCAGACAAGTCACTTTCAAACAAAAGATGAAATATATATGGAATACATTAGCAAAATCTTGGATCTTCTGAGTACAATCTTGTTGTACGATATTCTGACACTGGAATCTGTACTGGTCATTCATCATATTATCCACCTTTCCCAGTGGGGAAGAGCTGTGTAAAACAACAAGCTTCCAAACTTCTTTCCCAAACACTCATGGGAGTTCCCTTTGCTTTCATCATTTGGAATAATTCAATAGTATTTTCAATCACTTCATTTGAATGTAAAGGATGTACACTATAATGTTCATAAATTTCTTCACTTTCGAAGATGTCCATTTTTTCAATTTGGCCACTTGAAATTTCGCTATCATCTCCTAAAACTATTTATTCTTCCTCCACATACACATTTTTGTATTAACCATTGTTTTTATGAGATATAACGTAGCCTTTTGCTCTTTGCTAACATCTACTAATTCTTGCCATATCTTCAGACTCTTCGAAGGGACACCATTAACTAGAATAACTTTCAGTAATAAGGTTCAGTTTCCTCTTTCTGTACACCAACAGTTTCAATATTTTTCTATAAATCTAAAGGTAAATACACAAATCTTCCTTTTAATCCTCTTTGTAAATCTGTGGGAGGCAACTTACTTGTTTTAGGCTCCATACGAACAATAGTCTGAAACGGGTGCACAGATTGAATCATAATGGACTCATATGTATTTAAATCTACCAGTTCTAGAGGAATACCTACCAACTGTAGTGTATTATTAGGGCTCCCGGTTTTATGGTATTTATTTTTTTGCCATTTCCATCTGTATTTATCCATATTTATTTTTTGCTCATTTGATCTATATTTATTTTGGGTTTTGTGGAAAAGTTAAGATGAAATTAGTATATTTCCACATTTATTTAACTGATAAATCTGCACTCATGCTTGAATGTTTGCCAGGTTTCAGTGCTGTGAACACCTGCAGAAGATAAATCAGTGCACTTATATGAAGATATGCAAATTTCAGTATCAACCTTGTGCATATCTACTGCTGTTAAAGCCTCTTTACTAAAATTCCTTTTGTTTTTAACCCCCTTATCTATCAATCCACACATCTATTGGCCTGGCAGTCATGGCAGACAGTATTTAGAATTACCCAAAAAGAAACCCAATTTCAATTTTTATCCACATTTAAAAATAAATACAGACAATAAATTGTATGTTTTCTGTCTGTATTTATCTGTAAAAATCAGTACAAACTGAAAACAGGGAGCTTTACTTATTATATACAGCTCTAGCTGGCATTTTGTTCTCCTCTAATTTGCTATAACAATCTGCCACATGCATCAACAGAAGGAATTGCGATTCCTAAATATCGATTTTTAAGGAATCGCTATTTAAGAATCGCAAAAGGCTATGCATGTAGGAATCGCTATAAAAATAGTGATTCCTACACATTCCTTAATTGCTACATGCAAATTGCTAGTCGCAATTAAGGAATGCAGTCCTATTCATTCCTATGGACAATGAATTGGAGATTGCATGATCAATTTGTGAGTACCAGTAGGTACTCGCAAATTGCTCATGCAATTTCAAGGATACAAGGGTGTCAAAATGACACCCTGTTGCACCCCTGAAATTGATCTGTGCACATATGTTGCACACACACATGCCCTAAGGGCATGTGTGAGCGCAACATGAAACTTTGAAACAAATGCACAAAAGTGCATTTTTCAAATTTTTTGCAGATTACCATGAAGTTCAACTTCATGGTAATTTGCTACTCCTATTAGGGAAATCGCTAATTTTTTAACTTTAATGCATTGCATTTAAGGAATCTCAATTTGAGATTCCTTAAATGCAATTGCAATTTAAGGAATCACAATTTAGAGATACCTTAAATTGCGATTTTTGCATTTGGGATGATGCATCCCAAATGCAAAAATACCGGTCGCAAAAGGGCAGATTCTGAAAATCTGCCCGTTTGCGACCAGTTCTTCCTTTGATGCATGTGCCTGAATATTTACAAATACGTTGATCACTATACAGCTCAAAATGATCTTCCACTAACAAATAAGCTCCAAATTCCTTCCACTTATCATTGTTGTCTTTTTCACTTTTTAAAAACTGATCAACATTCCTAGTTTGATTTCTATAGTGAATATGTCGACAACAAATACAAACATAGGGGCCGATTAAGATGGCGGACGGATCGCCACCGCCATGCAGACGGTGGCGATCCGTCCGTCATCCTTGCCCGTCTGCCACCTATTTCCCCTCGCCATATCGGCCACAATGTTATAAATGCGGGATGCACCCACCACTGTGGCGGGTGCATCCTAATTCGGGGCACGGTACCTCCGCCCTTGTGGGGGACGGTCCCTGCCCCAGACAGGATGGCGGATCCTAATCGACCCCATAGTTTGGTCTGTCACTACAAATTACCTTAAACTTCGTAATTTCTTCTTCAAACTTCTCAGTACTACTATTTTCCACCTCTTCTTCAACACCTATACTTATCAAACTTTCACTTTCTCTACACTCCTGTTCAGTACCAAAGACACGAAACTCTATATCATCACAAACTTGTTGTACATCTGATACTGACCCATTCAAAAGAGCAGTGTTTAAGTCACTTAAAATTATTGCGGGACTTTTTACATAGTACAATCTTCTTACTAACTTCCGCATTGCAGAGTGAAATATTGGTAACATTCTCAAATGATGAAAAACACTTTTACACACTTTTTTAGAAAGACAAGCCAGAGAATGCCCTTGCAAACCAGTATTTTTTCCCACTTTACAAGGATCTAGTCCTTGCAACACCATAATCTTTTGTTTAATACTTTTTTTAGTATACGCTCGTCAGAAATTTCGTAAAATATCAATAGACTCCTGTTGTATACTACAAATACTACTACAATCCCAAGAATACACTGGGGCTTTAAAACGTCTCCCTAGAATTTCATCAGCTGTTACTTCTTCTACATTTCTAGGAACCATCTTTTCTTTTTTAATTACACAACCGTTCTTCACTTCATAAGCATGACCATTGGTATCAATTGCCTAAACTGATGTATTGTTTTGAAAATAGCTCTCTTTATTAGAAAAAAGGCTCTGTACTTGGTGTGCTTCCATTCACTCAAAAATGTTTTACTAAAGTTAGTTCTGTTAATTAGTCTCTTCTTTTTACTTTTGTCCTTCATAGAATGCATTGGTTTATCTAATATTCGCATTCTGTTTAAAACTAAAATAAACAATTTTCTTTTTCTTTCAAAAGCCTTTTCGACTATAGTTTCAATCTGTTTTTTCTTTTTATAAAATGCAGATCTTCTTTTATATTTCTTGCCATCTTTCAATAAATTTTGTAGTACTCTACTTTTATACATATGTTTCCTTATATCATAAAATTTATTCATCCTTCTTTTAGCATAGATTGTTTTATCAGAACGTGATTTGCCATCAATTTTTCCTTTTTCATTTCATTCTTCTTTGTTCTAGAGGTATTCTTTCTATTTTCTACATTGTCAAAACCCTTTCTAGTCCTTGAAAGTCTTTAAAAAAATTATTTTGTTGTCTTACCGCAGAACTTTTTTTTTCCACATGTTGTAGTTCATCTAATTCCTGCTGTTGTCTTTTCTTTAAATAGTATTGTTTCTTTTCTTGTTTTCTCTTTTCCATTTTTGTTTGTCATGGTAAGTCTTTCTTAATAATAATGAAGAATATCTGAAAAAAAATATTTAAAATGAATTTATTATTATTCAAAAAATGGTATTGAGATTAGTATATCGAAATATACTAATCTATTACTAAAGAAACACTATATATATATATATATATATATATATATATATATATTCAATGAAAAAACCATAGGTTATAGGCCATATATAGTTAGGAATTCGCATTTACAAAACCTTATTTTACTCGCATAAAACCATTGAAATTCCATATATAGTTAGAAGCGCTAACTATATATCGCGCACCCGCAATCCACTGCTGATGATGTCACATATTACATCATTCATGACATGGTCAGTGACATCACTGATGACATCACTGATGACATCTCAAATGACATCACTGATGACATCACTGATCACAACATCCAGTGATTGTATGTGTCTGTAAAGTTTAAATATGTTTCACATATTGAAGAATGAGTGGATGTATAAGTGTCTGGATGAAGAATTTAGTAGGTGCATGACTGACTGTATGAGTGAGTGATTAAATGTGTCTCACTGAGTGCATGGGTTAGTGACTAAACTGTCTTAATTTGTGCATCAGTATGTTTGTTGTTGTGTAAGCTGCTGCATGTGTTGATCAGTAGCTATAAGAGTGGCCATATGGGTTATTGATTGGTTGCCCAAGTATTTGAATGGGAGGCTGAGTGTGTGTGTGGGTGGCTGGGAGGTGCGTGACTCTGTGCATAGATGTGTAAGCAGTTGATTCACTAGGAGTATGAGTTCAAGAGTGCATGTGGAAACAGCTATATGGGCGGTTGACTGTGCATGGGTGTGTTGGTGAGTGAATGGATTTCTCATTGCTACATGTGCAAGTAAGTACGTATGTAAAACACAATACATGTGAGAGTTGAGATATATAAATAACTGAACATAAGAGCCAGTGAATGTGTGAGTGGCTGTATCGATCACTGTGAGCTTGTATCAGGGATTATATAAGAGAATAAATATGTGTTATTATATGTTTGAATAAGTAAGATGTGTATAACTTTATAGTTGAGGAAATGGAGGTGTGATTGATTCTTTGCATGACTGACTAGGTGTGTGAGTAACTCCATGGATGAGTGACAGTCTGTGAGTGTCTGTTTATACTGAGTGTATGTAAGGTTATATTAGAGTCTGAAGAGGTTCATTGTATTATCACATGAGTGATGTGATCAGTGATGACAAATGAGATGTCATCAGTGATGTCATTTGAGTTGTCATCAGTGATGTCATCAGTGATGTCATTTGAGATGTCATCAGTGATGTCATTTGAGTTGTCATCAGTGATGTCATTTGAGATGTCATCAGTGATGTCATCAGTGATGTCACTGACCATGTCATGAATGATGTAATATGTGACATCATCAGCAGTGGATTGCGGGTGCGCGATATATAGTTAGCGCTTCTAACTATATATGGAATTTCAATGGTTTTATGCGAGTAAAATAAGGTTTTGTAAATGCGAATTCCTAACTATATATGGCCTATAACCTATGGTTTTTTCATTGAATTTTCAAGGTTTTGTAAATGCAAATTCCTAACTATATATCCACTATAACCTATGGTTTTTTCTGTGAATTTCATTGGTTTTTTAATAGCAAATATGAAAAGCTTTAAAATGTCAAGTACGTGATAGATAAAAACATTTTCGTATTTATGCACGCTGATGTGCTTTGAACGCTGCACCCCCCCCCCTCCCCTCTTTTGCCTTAGTAGTACTCTCTCTTTGCAGATACTGAAGGGTAGTTAACGCAGGCCTTTACCCCCGTTGTAATCCGTCGTGCCTCCTTGTCTCTCCATTTGATTGATTGTTGTCCAAGCATTTACTGTTTTAGAATTGGTTCTCTTTGGATCATTCTCTATTTACAAACAAGCACAAAGTCGCAATACTCTGTTTAGTCTTTGCAGATAGTGAAAAATCGTGTAAAAAAATAAAAGTAATCGAGCAAAATCAGTAGGCCACTAATTGGATCTCTTTTTGACCTCGCTAAAATAGAAATATTAGGAACAACCCTTCATGAGAAATACGAAAATAGTGAGATGAACTGAGCTCCACACCATGAGGGCTGCAAGACAGCTCGGCTCCATCACCCATCCCGCACAAAATAACGACAAACCCTATGCAAATATTAAAAATATAGACAACACACCAGCAAAGAAACAGGGTAAAACATTTTATTAAAAAACTATTTACATAACGTTGGTTTATAAGATGATGTCAGTAGTGGACCGATGTGTGAATAGATCGAAAACAGCACAAGGCTCCAAGATCCGGATGGCAAGCTCCTGGATGTTGGGTGCCATAGTTTAGAGTTCTGAATTTCAGCCTTTTTCAATGCCTGTGCTTTATTGAATCAAAATGGCGGCTTGACACAAAGCTGACTCAAGCGTTGTTACTGATGCTATGCAGACCAAAACTGGTTTTCAGTTTGTACATTTTTCTAGATTTTTCAATCCAAGTTTGGTTGACTTTGTAGAACGATGGCTTCAAATTTTCAACATACGGTGTGGTGGCGCTGACTGGGAGGGGGCGCTTCGCTCCTGCCCCCTCCCCAAGTAAGATTTTCATACGTGAAAGTACGTTAATGGTTTTGGTCCCTGAGATGCTTCGATGTCACTACCATTCTCAAATAGCATAAGTTCTGGATGTTGGGTGCCATAGTTAAGAGTTCTGAGCAGTGCTTGTAACACTGTCTGAAGCTTATTTCCACCTACTGCAGCTTCACTATTCTCAAAGTAAGTGAGTGTCGTTTGTGGACCTGACTGCATTAGAAAACAATGTGATATGTTACCTTCCTAAACAGCTTGACGGAGGCCCCTGAGGGGCGGTGTGATGGCCATGGACTCGGAGAAGACGCTTGGCTCCGACACCCTCCCCAAGTCTTATAGCACTGGTGTAGCCTGAGATCGCCCCCGACATAGGCGGCCGGCTCCCGGGGTCCGGCGGAACTTTTTGCCTTTTGATGACTCTTCAATTCTGGACCTTGTCCCACAATCCGTTTGACCTGAAGACAAGCTGTAGTGGGGCGCCCCTTTATCGTTTTAGTTGCCATTCCGCCCGCTTTTGCTACACTGTGCCTCTTCCGCCATTCAGCTGTTTACCGCCCGCTCTTGCGACTACAGCGTCTCGCTCACCATGTAGTTGAGATGCGCCCGCTCTTGCGGTGCAGCGATAGGCGGCTGCCACAGGACTCTCAAAATGGCGGCCGGCTCTTCGGTTTTGGGCCTGGTCCACTAAAATGGCCCTGGGACACCTTGGAACTCGGACGCTTGTCTGCTAGGGCTTGGGTCCCATTCTCGAAAAGCGTCCCCTCAGCCGTGAAGATTCTACAAAAGTCTTGGGGGCCTCCGACTCCCGCAGGCTTCTGGTGGGGAGCGGCTGCCATGATTGCTCGTGGAATGGCCACGACGGAGCTACGAGATGGTAGTGGTCTCATGCTGACGCCAGCTTTAGTCTGAAACATCCAGAAACACTGTAGACTACCAATTCGATCAGTTCCGGTAGCGCCCCAACATGACCCGGAAGAGAAGAACTTGCCCTCCCCTCTTTGACTGATGGTTCTTGTTGCCTGTCCCCTCTGTTGTCATTTAACAGAACTTTTTGGACTGCTGAAAGGGGTTGTGTTCTGAACGCTGGTTGGTGGAGACATTTAGACTATATTCTTGACCTACGTTGTCGCGTAATGCGTTTTATGACACGCCGCGTTAGCGCACCCGGAAGTGATCCGAGGCGCGGCGCGCAGCGCGTAACGTAAGCATAACAGGTCATGTGACTTGTTAATAAAACTTTTCATTGGTTCATTTTACTTTTGTTAATTTAATGATGAAAAGCTTGGTCATATGACCTAAAAATTACGCTTTTTATTATTTTCGAACAATATTTTTTTTTCAAACATATGTTATAATATTCCAGGCTAATGTACTTTCCCGGAAAATTTACAACTGTCTTGCAAGTAAAATATATTCCTTTTTCGAGAAAAAGGGCGTTTCTTCCTTCCATGACGGAGCCGTTGAGTAAAAGAGATTCGGCCTGCTGTCTTAGTCGCCGATACGCCTGATTATCAGATTCTTATCGATCACTTTATGTTGCAGACATGAAAAACACAACTGCCCTTGACCATTTATCTTTACTGCGTTCCTACATATTATACCTTTTATCCGTCATGTAATTGGACTGCTTTATTTCACTTGCCTTTTACTGATTCGAAAACAGTCACTAAAAGTAAAAACTTTACAAATGAAAATACTACTACCGTGTTTTGTTTTAAAAACCTTTATTGTGAAAATGTCAGTATACAAATACGGGCCTATAACCACGTGGGCCGGCCACGGAGCAAACTGAAATCGTATATGATGAGGAGACATTTACACTGTAGAAGAACGTAACGAGCGGGCCATTAGGTGACAAGAACAAAGGTGTCTAACAGTTGCGGAATCGGTGGACGTACATTTTGTAATTAAAATACGACAGGGCCACTTACAATAACATTTTCTAGATATACATTTGCGGGCAAGGAGTTACGAGTCCCATTTATACCGGCGCCATTTTGGGCGAGGCCGGGCAGGTCCAAGATATAGTCAAAATGTCTCCACCAACCATCGGCCAGACCAGAACCCCTTTCGGCCCTTTATGCTACAAGATGGTGTCTTCCATTCAGAAAATATTGGTGGCAGCATTTTGAAAGGAAACAGAAACAGCCGTTCTCCTAGTGAGTTTCACATTGTTACATTTAGGAAGAATGTTGAAGAGTAGTATGTGGAAAATCTGAAGCCATTTTTCTACAAACTCTCAATCAGACTTGGATGGAAAAAAAAAACCTGAAGAATGTACAAACTGAAAACCAATTTTTGTCTGTATAGCACCAACAGTAACGCTTGAGTCAGCTTTGTGTCAAGCCGCCATTTTCATTCAATCAATAGCGTCCCCCTGCACACATTCAGGGACCTGGTCGTGTCTTCAGATGAAACGCATTGTAGGAAAAGAAGCAGAAAGGAAAAGGAAAAAAGTTCCGCCGGACCTAGTGAAGCTGCAGCAGGTGCAAATAAGCTTCAGACAGTCTTACAAGCACTGCTCAGAACTCTCAACTGAGGCACTCAACATCCAGGACTTGCCATTCGGATCTTGGCGCCTTGTATTTTTGTTTTGTTTTTGATGGAGGGGAAACAACAAAAAACAGGCATTGAAAAAGGCTCAACAGTGCAGGGCGCCTTGTGCTGGTTCCGACCTATTCACACATCGGTCCACTACTGACATCACCTCATAAACCAACGGGGCACCCCACGCCGACTTTCGGCGCAGCATTGTAGGATGGCCACACCAGTGCGGCAATTTGCTGGACACCACCTCGGTGCCATCCAGATCTCGGCGCGTTCATTCAATCAATAGCGTCCCCCTGCACACATTCAGGGACCTGGTCGTGTCTTCAGATGAAACGCATTGTAGGAAAAGAAGCAGAAAGGAAAAGGCAAAAAGTTCCGCCGGACCTAGTGAAGCTGCAGCAGGTGCAAATAAGCTTCAGACAGTCTTACAAGCACTGCTCAGAAATCTCAACTGAGGCACTCAACATCCAGGACTTGCCATTCGGATCTTGGTGCCTTGTGCTGGTTCCGACCTATTCACACATCGGTCCACTACTGACATCACCTCATAAGCCAACGGGGCACCCCACGCCGACTTTCGGCGCAGCATTGTAGGATGGCCACACCAGTGCGGCAACTTGCTGGACACAACATCGGGGCCATCCAGATCTCGGCGCGTTCGACTCACTGTACCGCAACAGTGACCGCAACTCAGCTGGACACGCCGTCTTTCGGCGCAGCATTGTAGGATGCCACACCAGTGCGGCAATTTGCTGGACACCACCTCGGTGCCATCCGGATCTCGGCGCGTTCGAGTCACTGTACCGCAACAGTGACCGCAATTCAGCTGGACACGCCGTCTTTCGGCGCAGCATTGTAGGATGGCCACACCAGTGCGACAATTTGCTGGACACCACCTCGGTGCCATCCGGATCTCGGCGCGTTCGAGTCACTGTACCGCAACAGTGACCGCAATTCAGCTGGACACGCCGTCTTTCGGCGCAGCATTGTAGGATGGCCACACCAGTGGGGCAATTAGCTGGACACCACCTCGGTGCCATCCGGATCTCGGCGCGTTCGAGTCACTGTACCGCAACAGTGACCGCAACTCAGCTGGACACGCCGTCTTTCGGCGCAGCATTGTAGGATGGCCACACCAGTGCGGCAATTTGCTGGACACCACCTCGGTACCATCCGGATCTCGGCCCGTTGTGCTGCCTTCGGCCTATTCGCACATCGGTCCGCTACTGACGCCGCCTCACGTGCCAACGGATTTTCTACGCTTTTTGTAGCCCTATGCCGCATAACAGGTCATGTGACTTGTTTATAAAACTTTTCATTGGTTCATTTTACTTTTGGTTTCCTAAAGATGGAAGGCTTGGTCATATGACCTAAAAATAACACTTTTCATTGGTTTAGAACATTTTTTTTCCCAAACGATGAAAGCCCCACCTTGTTTCTGGATCATTCAGACTGAAGCTGGCGTCAGCATGAGAGCACCACCATCTTGTGGCTCCGTCGTGGTCATTCCGCGAGCAATCATGGCAGCCGCTCCCCACCGGAAGCCTGCGGGAGTCGGGGGCCCCCCAAGACTTTTATACAATCTTCACGGCTGAGGGGACGCTTTTCGTGAATGGAGCCCAAGCCCTAGCAGGCAAGCGTCCGAGTTCCAAAGTGTCCCAGGGCCATTTCAGTGGACCAGGCCTAAAACCGAGGAGCTGTCCGCCATTTTAAGAGCCATGTGGCAGCCGCCTATCGCTGCACTGCAAGAGTGGGAGCAACTCAACAACATGGTGAGCGAGACGCTGTGGCCGCAAGAGCGAGCGCAACTCAGCTAGATGGCCGCCACCTGGGGAGGCCCGTTCACGCCGGCTCCCCACGCCCCCCCCCCCCCGGGCCGTCGCACACCAATTTTCGGAGCAGCATTGTAGGATACCAAAACCAGTGCGGCAGTTTACTGGACATCACCTGGGTGCCTGTCGTACATGTTGTGTCAGCCATGTGACACTGGACACAGACCGCTACTGACGAGGCCTCCCCCCGCACCACCCGGGACGCCCCACGCTGTTTTTCTGTGCTGCATTGTAGGATCCCTAAACCAGTGCGGCACCCAGGCGACATCACCTGGGTGCCGTCCAGAACTCTGCACGTTGTGCTGCCTTGGGACTATTCGCACAACAGACCGCTACTGACGAGGCCTCCCCCCGCCCCACCCGGGACGCCCCACGCCAATTTTCGGAGCAGCATTGTAGGATCCCTAAACCAGTGCGGCACCCAGGCGACATCACCTGGGTGCCGTCCAGAACTCTGCACGTTGTGCTGCCTTGGGACTATTCGCACAAAAGACAGCTTCTAACCATTGTTGCTTTTTGTGTTGAGAAATGTTTAAATGTTTTTAGTTTTTGTTCCGTTCGTTAAAGTTAGTAGTTAATAAAGTTTTATAACCTTACTTTCTTGGAGTGTTATCTATTTTTTTTAAAAACGGGTGAATGGGGCCTTGAATCGGGTTATTGTCATGTGTGGGCTTTGGAAGTGTGCTGCTGCAGGATCGGACATTTCAAACTCAAATGCACGTTCTTTTTCTTACCTTTCCGAAGCATGGAGCGCAATAGCAGGCAGAGAAAGGGTGATGCACGTGTTGAACACTACCTGACCTGGCAAGTTGCTGGCAGTGCCCCCCCGCCCGCTCCTGAAAGAGGGCACACACACACCGCCGCCCCGAGTACTTCACAAATCTTTAAAAGACCATGCGCTTGTTCATGAGGCTTAAATGGTTTATCACCTCTTCTAGAACCCCTGCATCGACCCTCTGACGTTTCATGGAAAAATTACCATGTAACACAATACCAAGCCCTGTCAGCTGAAACCCCCAAGGAATCGTGGGGCATAATATCAAGGGGGTTTATCTCCGCTTTTTTGGCTTTAAAAGCCATGAAAGCGGAGATAAAATTATTTCCCTATTACCAAGCTGTCGCTAACACCAGTTAGTGACAGCTAAAAGGAGATAGCGACCATCTTGGGCCCCGCTTTGCATGTCAGTGATACTTATCACTAATGACATGCAAAGTGGCGTGCCAAGATGTTAGCGACTGGAAACAGTCCCTAACATCGCTACCTTCTATTACCAACTTTTGGAGATATTCGCGCTAAGCGCGAATATCTCCAAAATCTAACACCTGCCCTGAGCAGTTCTTAGCCATGTTATCCAATGGGAGGTGGATAACATGGCTAAGAGCATTAGGTCGATAATACATGAATATCGCTGACTTTTCTGCGATAATAGCAAGGTTTATCTGCGATAAAAATCGCCGATGTGCGGCGATAATTTTTGTCTCTAAACAAGTTAGAGACAAAAATTATCGCTAGTTGTTCGTAATATGCCCCCGGGTTTTTGCTTGCAGAAATCGGGAGGCGGGAGACTAGCACTGAAATCAGTAGTCACACGCCTGAATCAGGAGGATTGGCATGTCTGAATTCTCTACAGCTGGGGCCATAAACTACATCCGCAGGGTTAGGTGATAGCCTGGGACCAGCCTGGCATCTAAAATGGCTGCCGTGCACGACAAAATTGTGGCATTCGAAAAAAGGCAAGATGGCGCAGCCGCTGGAAGAGATGTATCAACATATATCAGCCTCCTCAGCCACCCTCAGGAAACATAGGGGATTAGGATACGTCTCCCGCACCCCCTTATACCTAGTACTTTAATTAACGAAGCACAAAATGGCGAATTCCCGTTTCGCTACCAGTTTGCGGCCCAGTTCGCGGCCCGTGAAGCGCTTCTACCGTGAAAAATCATTTTTTTTTTTTTTCCCCCACGGGACCCTTTAATAACCCCAACAACATTCCTAGGGGGTCAAGAGGGGGATACCTTGCCCCCTTTCATTAAATTCCCCCTTAGTTTTTCACCTTTTCTTCTCTCTCGATCCTACCGAGAGACAAGATGGCGGCCGCTCCGGACTGTCACGCAGCAAAAAAAAAAAAAAAGCTCACGCACAGCCGCTGGAAGAGATGTATCAGCATATATCAGCCTCCTCAGCCACCCTCAGGAAACATAGGGGATTAGGATACGTCTCCCGCACCCACTTATAACTAGTAATTTAATTAACGAAGCACAAAATGGCGAATTCCCGTTTCGCTACCAGTTCGCGGCCGCGCTTCTACCGTGAAAAATCATTTTTTTTTTATTTTCCCCACGGGACCCTTTAATAACCCCAACAACATTCCTAGGGGGTCAAGAGGGGGATACCTTGCCCCCTTTCATTAAATTCCCCTTCGTTTTCCACCTCTTCTTCTCTCTCGATCCTACCGAGAGACAAGATGGCGTCCGCTCCGGACTGTTTAGAATGTTGACAGACACCGGAGAGCCAATCAGCTTTCTGCGCGCAAAGTTCCGATAAGCGAAAAGTAAGCGGACCGGATCGCTGCCCAGAGCGCTGTTACAGATATATATCTTGGTTTGAACGTTAATTTCTCAAAAACTACTGGAGCACATATATTGAGACCTAGCAAAGGCACATCGGGCTAACAGTCCCTACAATTTTGCCAAGTTTCGTGCAAATCCATTCAGCCGTTCGAGCTAAAAGTGAGTCCAACCGCCCTATGGAAAACTCAATGCAAAAAACGCGTTTTGGGACCCCCCTTTTTTCTCAGCCCCCCCTTGACGAAACCCCACCAAATTTTCAGGGGCTGCTCAGAAACAAAATGTTCCATTTTCCTGAAAATTTCAGCCGATTCCGTCCACAAACGCCAAAGTTATTAGACATAGAATTTTCAAAAGTCCCATAGAGAAAAAATTCTAACTATATATACCTACTGGCGATAGCCAGTAGGTAATATATATATATATATATATATATATATATATATATGAATGAATGAATGAATAAAATATTTAATAGAGCGCACGGTGGCCAAGCGGCTTCCTGGCGCTAGGGACCTGATCATGAACTCGGCGGAGGGGAACCCAGGGGAGTTTAAGAGGGGAATGCCTGAAGAAAGAGGAAGGTTTTAAGGGCTTTGCGGAAGTGGGAGTAGATGGGAATGGAGCGAATAGAGAGAGGAAGGCTATTCTAGAACTGGGGGGCAAGGACAGAGAATCGAGTGCCCCCCGTTCTGGATTTGCGGAAGCGAGGGGTGTGAAGAAGGGAGAGAGAGGAAGAACGGAGAGTGCGAACAGGGGCATGAGAAGAGACGAGAGTGTTGATGAACAAGGGTGCCGATCGAGAGTGAGCCAGGAATGCTAGACAGGCCAGTTTGAAGAAGGATCGGAAACGAACAGGGAGCCAGTGAAGTGATTTAAGAGCCGGGGTGATATGAGAGGATTTAGGGAGAGAGAGGATGAGACGAGCAGCTTGGTTTTGAATGGCCTGTAGGCGGCGAGATTCGTAAGCAGGTATGCCCACATACAGGCCATTCCCATAGTCGAGGCGAGAGATGACGAGGGCCATGACTATGGATTTAAGGGCATCAGTGGAAAAGAAGCGGGAGATTTTCCGAATTAATCGGAGGGAAAGAAAACAGGAGGACACAACAGAACTGATCTGACTGTGCATGGATAAGTCATGGCTGACTTTGATGCCGAGAGTGCGGACAGAGGAAGAGGGAACAGGAGGGGGACCAAAGGAGAGGGGCCAATGTGCGGGGGTCCAGGGGTTAGAAGGGCCACCAGTGAGAACAAGTTCAGTTTTATCTGGATTGAGCTTCAGTTGGTTAGCGCACATCCAGTCGGAAATGAAAACTAAGGTAGAACAGAACTTGGGAAGGGAATCGGGGGTGGAAGAAAGATCGAAGACGAGCTGAAGGTCATCTGCGTAGTTATACACAGAGACCCCCAGCTCAAGAAGAGAAGTGATGAGGGGGTGAATATAAAGATTGAAAAGGAGAGGGGAAAGAGAAGAGCCTTGGGGAACACCACAAGTGACAGGACGGGGAGGAGCGGAAAAACCAGAGAGATGAACTGCCTGGGACCTATCCTGAAGGAAGGACGCCAGCCAGGAAAAGGCCACGCCCCGAATACCCGCTGCGCTGACACGGTCGAGGAGGATGGCATGGTCAACCGTGTCAAACGCAGCGGATAAATCGAGAAGGACCAGAGCTTGGGGGAGATTAGAATCGGCCTTCCCCTTAAGCTCGTCCAAGACTGCGAGGACCACCATCTCCGTGGAGTGGCCCGGGCGGAATCCTGCCTGGTGGGATGCAAGGAGGCCATTCTCCTCAATATAAGAGGAGAGGCAGGAAGTGACATGAGCCTCGAGGATCTTGCCGAGGTAGGGAAGGAGAGAGATGGGACGGAAATTGGAGGGGAGAGAGGGATCTAAACCAGTTTTCTTTAGAATCGGAAGGACTATGGCAGATTTGAAAGAGGAAGGGACGGATCCGAGAGCCAAGGAGGAGTTGAGGAGGGCAAGGGGAGGTCCAGAGCAATTGGTGAAGAGGGTTTTAAGAATGCGTGCTGGCGCGCAATCCATGGGGTAGCCAGACTTGATTTTGATCAGGAGTTTTAGAAATAGTTCAGTGGAAAGAGGAGGAAAGGAAGAAAAGGAGAAGGAAGGACAGATGGGAGGACAGGTGGGGCTGGGTTGAGGCAGTGTGGGAATGTTGGCTTTGATCTTAACGATCTTGTCGATAAAAAAATCGTTAAGTGAAGAACAGAGGGACTGTGAGGGAACCGGGCTGGGGGTGGAGCGATCAGAGGTGGCGAGATTGTGAACCAGAGAGAAGATTTCACGGGGTTTATTAGTCGCGAGAGCTACTCTCTCAGAGAAATAGGCGGTTTTAGCCGCCAGGATCGCTTTTTTATATTCAGGAGTGATTTGTATTTGGCGCGCAACAAGGGGCAATAGTTCCGTCTCCAGTGACGTTCCGACCGCCTAAGGTCGAGTTTGAGAGTTTTAAGTTCTGGAGAGAACCATTTGTGCGCGTCATGTGGCCGAATCACCTTGATCTTTCTGAGCGGAGCGACAAGGTCGCAAGAAGAGGAAAGCCATGCGCCAATGGCATTGACCTGAGAATCAGGAGAAAGATTGGTGAGGATAGGAACAGATGAAGCCAAAGTGAGCGAGAGTGAGTCAAGGTCCGTTCGATTCCAATTACGGGCTAAGATGTTCTTAGGGAGGAGAGGCTTGTCAACCACTCCCAGGTGGATGGTGAAAGAGATGGAAAAATGATCCGACCAGACGCATGGGGAAATAAAAGGGGATGAAACAATGGGGCGGGAGGACCAGATTTGGTCCAAGGTATGACCCTGGACGTGAGTGGGGGCTGAGATATGAGAAGTGAAGTTTAGGCATTGAAGAGTGCCTGAAAAATCTTTCGAGGGGAGGTCTTCCCTGGGGTCGCCCGGCCAGTAATTAAAGTCGCCGAGCAATAGGACGGAGGAATTATTGACCACAAGGGTGGCCATAAGGTCCTGAAAAGAAGCTACAAAGGAGGGCATAGGTTGAGGAGGACGGTACACAAGGACAACAGTGAGGGGGGCAGGTAGATTAAGGGAGCGGGCAACTAAGTAGTCCACATTAGGAATAGGGGGGTGATTGAGAAGTTGGAATTTGAGGGTTGACCGAATGATCATCGCCACCCCTCCCCCCACCTTGCCGTCCGGACGATCAGCCCGGAGGGCATAATAGGTGTCGGGAAGAATGGCTAAGAGGTCTGGAAGGGAGTCAGCAGTGAACCAGGTTTCGGTCAGAAAGAGGAAATCTGGGGAGTCGGAGGTAAGGAGATTGAAGAGAGCCGTCTGATGTTTGGCCGCTGAGCGGGTATTGAGCAGTATGGCAGAGGCAGCGGTAGAGGCAGAGAGGGAGGAGGAGCATGAGGCGGAGGGGGGATCAGCAGCTGAGGGAGTAGTGCTGGTGGGACTGGGAGGAAGCGGGGTCAGGTGAGGGGAAGGGGAGGCGAGAATACCAAGTGTGTCAAGGTGGCGCAAAAGTGAAGATGAGAGTGGGGAAACAGCAGTAAGAGATAGGAGTTGTGCGGAGGTGTAAGCCAGAAGAGGAGCAGGGGGTGTGGCCCCTTGCCCCGGCCTGCCGCGGACGGGCGCAGACGGGCTTAACTTAGGCGCAACTTCGGCGCGCCTTCGCCGCGCCCGCTGCGCGCGTCCGCTGCGCGGCCGGGTCTGGGTAACCATTAAGTAGCGACACATGGGGGGAGGAGTCCGGGGGTGTGGCAAGGGGGGAGGGGCCAAAGAACTGCAGCGCCGAGCCCAGACCCGCCCAAGATGGTGGAGCCGCCCGTCCCACTCCAAGAGTCAGGCTAGGAGGGGGCGATCAGCGGTGGCGGTCTGGGTCGCGAGCAGGACAGGGGCAGCCAGGAAGAGCAGAGGCGCTGGCTCCGTAGCGCCAAACAGCAAAGCAGGTAGGCGGGCTAAGAACTTGAAGACGAAAGTCCAAGTAGTTTAAAAACAACGTTGCTCCCGGAGTCGCCTCGGGAGTTCTGATGAGGGTAGGCGCGCTTGCAGCTGACCGCCTAAAGTGCTTGACGAGGGGGGAGGGGCCAAAGAACTGCAGCGCCGAGCCCAGACCCGCCCAAGATGGTGGAGCCGCCCGTCCCACTCCAAGAGTCAGGCAAGGAGGGGGCGATCAGCGGTGGCGGTCTGGGTCGCGAGCAGGACAGGGGCAGCCAGGAAGAGCAGAGGCGCTGGCTCCGTAGCGCCAAACAGCAAAGCAGGTAGGCGGGCTAAGAACTTGAAGACGAAAGTCCAAGTAGTTTAAAAACAACGTTGCTCCCGGAGTCGCCTCGGGAGTTCTGATGAGGGATATATATATATATATATATATATATATATTACCTACTGGCTATCGCCAGTAGGTATATATAGTTAGGATTAATTCCCTATGGGATTTCTGAAAATTCTATGTCTAATAACTTTGGCGTTTGTGGACGGAATCGGCTGAAATTTTCAGGAAAATGGCACATTTTGTTTCTGAGCAGCCCCTGAAAATTTGGTGGGGTTTCGTCAAGGGGGGGCTGAGAAAAAAGGGGGGTCCCAAAACGCGTTTTTTACATTGAGTTTTCCATAGGGCGGTTGGCCTCACTTTTAGCTCGAACGGCTGAATGGATTTGCACGAAACTTGGCAAAATTGTAGGGACTGTTAGCCCGATGTGCCTTTGCTAGGTCTCAATATATGTGCTTCAGTGGATTTTGAGAAATTAACGTTTAAATCAAGATATATATCTGTAACAGCGCTCCGGGCAGCGATCCGGTCCGCTTACTTTTCGCGTTTCGGAACTTTGCGCGCAGAAAGCTGATTGGCTCTCCGGTGTCTGTCAACATTCTAAACAGTCCGGAGCGGCCGCCATCTTGTCTCTCGGTAGGATCGAGAGAGAAGAAGAGGTGAAAAACGAAAGGGGAATTTAATGAAAGGGGGCAAGGTATCCCCCTCTTGACCCCCTAGGAATGTTGTTGGGGTTATTAAAGGGTCCCGTGGGGAAAAGGAAAAAAAAATGATTTTTCACGGTAGAAGCGCTTCACGGGCCGCGAACTGGGCCGCAAACTGGTAGCGAAACGGGAATTCGCCATTTTGTGCTTCGTTAATTAAATTACTAGGTATGAGGGGGGGCGGGAGACGTATCCTAATCCCCTATGTTTCCTGAGGGTGGCTGAGGAGGCTGATATATGTTGATACATCTCTTCCAGCGGCTGTGCGTGAGCTTTTTTTTATTTTGCTGCGTGACAGTCCTGAGCGGCCGCCATCTTGTCTCTCGGTAGGATCGAGAGAGAAGAAGAGGTGAAAAACTAAGGGGGAATTTAATGAAAGGGGGCAAGGTATCCCCCTCTTGACCCCCTAGGAATGTTGTTGGGGTTATTAAAGGGTCCCGTGGGGAAAAGAAAAAAAAAATGATTTTTCACGGTAGAAGCGCTTCACGGGCCGCGAACTGGGCCGCAAACTGATAGCGAAACGGGAATTCGCCATTTTGTGCTTCGTTAATTAAATTACTAGGTATAAGGGGGTGCGGGAGACGTATCCTAATCCCCTATGTTTCCTGAGGGTGGCTGAGGAGGCTCATATATGTTGATACATCTCTTCCAGCGGCTGCGCCATCTTGCCTTTTTTCCAATGCCACAATTTTGTCGTGCACGGCAGCCATTTTAGATGCCAGGCTGGTCCCAGGCTATCACCTACCCCTGCGGATGTAGTTTATGGCCCCAGCTGTAGAGAATTCAGACATGCCAACCCTCCTGATTCAGGCGTGAGACTACTGATTTCAGTGCTAGTCTCCCGCCTCCCGATTTCTGCAAGCAAAAACCCGGGGGCATATTACGAACAAGTAGCGATAATTTTTGTCTCTAACTTGTTTAGAGACAAAAATTATCGCCGCACATTGGCGATTTTTATCGCAGATAAACCTTGCTATTATCGCAGAAAAGTCAGCGATATTCATGTATTATCGAGCAAATGCTCTTAGCCATGTTATCCACCTCCCATTGGATAACATGGCTAAGAACTGCTCAGGGCAGGTGTTAGATTTTGGAGATATTCGCGCTTAGCGCGAATATCTCCAAAAGTTGGTAATAGAAGATAGCGATGTTAGGGACTGTTTCCAGTCGCTAACATCTTGGTACGCCACTTTGCATGTCATTAGTGATAAGTATCACTGACATGCAAAGCGGGGCCCAAGATGGTCGCTATCTCCTTTTAGCTGTCACTAACTGGTGTTAGCGACAGCTTGGTAATAGGGAGATAATTTTATCTCGCTTTCATGGCTTTTAAAGCCAAAAAAGCGGAGATAAACCCCCTTGATAATATGCCCCACGATTCCTTGGGGGTTTCAGCTGACAGGGCTTGGTATTGTGTTACATGGTAATTTTTCCAGGAAACGTCAGAGGGTCGATGCAGGGGTTCTAGAAGAGGTGATAAACCATTTAAGCCTCATGAACAAGCGCATGGTCTTTTAAAGATTTGTGAAGTACTCGGGGCGGCGGTGTGTGTGTGCCCTCTTTTAGGAGCGGGCGGGGGGGCACTGCCAGCAACTTGCCAGGTCAGGTAGTGTTCAACACGTGCATCACCCTTTCTCTGCCTGCTATTGCGCTCCATGCTTCGGAAAGGTAAGAAAAAGAACGTGCATTTGAGTTTGAAATGTCCGATCCTGCAGCAGCACACTTCCAAAGCCCACACATGACAATAACCCGATTCAAGGCCCCATTCACCCGTTTTTAAAAAAATAGATAACACTCCAACAAAGTAAGATTATAAAACTTTATTAACTATTAACTATAACGAACGGAACAAAAACTAAAAACATTTAAACATTTTTAATTACAAAAAGCAACAATGGTTAGAAGCTGTCTTTGGTGCGAATAGTCCCAAGGCAGCACAACGTGCAGAGTTCTGGACGGCACCCAGGTGATGTCGCCTGGGTGCCGCACTGGTTTTGGGATCCTACAATGCAGCACAGAAAAACAGCGTGGGGCGTCCCGGGTGGTGCGGGGGGAGGCCTCGTCAGTAGCGGTCTGTTGTGCGAATAGTCCCAAGGCAGCAGAACGCGTTGAGATGTTGATGGGACTGTGTCCAGTGTCACATGGCTGACACAACATGTACGACAGGCACCCAGGTGATGTCCAGTAAACTGCCGCACTGGTTTTGGTATCCTACAATGCTGCTCCGAAAATTGGCGTGCGGCGGCCCGGGGGTGGGGGAGGCGGCGTGAACGGGCCTCCCCAGGTGGCGGCCATCTAGCTGAGTTGCGCCCGCTCTTGCGGCTACAGCGTCTCGCTCACCATGTTGTTGAGTTGCTCCCACTCTTGCAGTGCAGCGATAGGCGGCTGCCACATGGCTCTTAAAATGGCGGACGGCTCCTCGGTTTTGGGCCTGGTCCACTGAAATGGCCCTGGGACACCTTGGAACTCGGACGCTTGCCTGCTAGGGCTTGGGCTCCATTCTCGAAAAGCGTCCCCTCAGCCGTGAAGATTCTACAAAAGTCTTGGGGGCCCCTGACTCCCGCAGGCTTCCGGTGGGGAGCGGCTGCCATGATTGCTCGCGGAATGACCACGACGGAGCCACGAGATGGTGGTGCTCTCATGCTGACGCCAGCTTCAGTGTGAATGATCCAGAAACAAGGTGGGGCTTTCATCGTTTGGGAAAAAATTTTTTTCTAAACCAATGAAAAGTGTTATTTTTAGGTCATATGACCAAGCCTTCCATCTTTAGGAAACCAAAAGTAAAATGAACCAATGAAAAGTTTTATAAACAAGTCACATGACCTGTTATGCGGCATAGGGCTACAAAAAGCGTAGAAAATCCGTTGGCACGTGAGGCGGCGTCAGTAGCGGACCGATGTGCGAATAGGCCGAAGGCAGCACAACGCGCCGAGATTCGGATGGCACCGAGGTAGTGTCCAGCAAATTGCCGCACTGGTGTGGCCATCCTACAATGCTGCGCCGAAAGACGGCGTGTCCAACTGAGTTGCGGTCACTGTTGCGGTACAGTGACTCGAACGCGCCGAGATTCGGATGGCACCGAGGTGGTGTCCAGCAAATTGCCGCACTGGTGTGGCCATCCTACAATGCTGCGCCGAAAGACGGCGTGTCCAGCTGAGTTGCGGTCACTGTTGCGGTACAGTGACTCGAACGCGCCGAGATCCGGATGGCACCGAGGTGGTGTCCAGCAAATTGCCGCACTGGTGTGGCCATCCTACAATGCTGCGCCGAAAGATGGCGTGTCCAGCTGAGTTGCGGTCACTCTTGCGGTACAGTGAGTCGAACGCGCCGAGATCTGGATGGCCCCGATGTTGTGTCCAGCAAGTTGCCGCACTGGTGTGGCCATCCTACAATGCTGCGCCGAAAGTCGGCGTGGGGTGCCCCGTTGGCTTATGAGGTGATGTCAGTAGTGGACTGATGTGTGAATAGGTCGGAACCAGCACAAGGCGCCAAGATCCGAATGGCAAGTCCTGGATGTTGAGTGCCTCAGTTGAGAGTTCTGAGCAGTGCTTGTAAGACTGTCTGAAGCTTATTTGCACCTGCTGCAGCTTCACTATGGTGTGGCCAAAGGTGGCACATGACATAGGCGGCCGGCTCCCGAGGTCCGGCGGAACTTTTTTCCTTTTCCTTTCTGCTTCTTTTCCTACAATCCGTTTCATCTGAAGACACGACCAGGTCCCTGAATGTGTGCAGCGGGACGCTATTGATTGAATGAAAATGGCGGCTTGACACAAAGCTGACTCAAGCGTTACTGTTGATGCTATACAGACAAAAATTGGTTTTCAGTTTGTACATTCTTCAGGTTTTTTTTTTCCATCCAAGTCTGATTGAGAGTTTGTAGAAAAATGGCTTCAGATTTTCCACATACTACTCTTCAACATTCTTCCTAAATGTAACAATGTGAAACTCACTAGGAGAATGGCTGTTTCTGTTTCCTTTCAAAATGCTGCCAACAATATTTTCTGAATGGAAGACACCATCTTGTAGCATAAAGGGACGAAAGGGGTTCTGGTCTGGCCGATGGTTGGTGGAGACATTTTGACTGTATCTTGGACCTGCCCGGCCTCGCCCAAAATGGGGCCGGTATAAATGGGACTCGTAACTCCTTGCCCGCAAATGTATATCTAGAAAATGTTATTGTAAGTGGCCGTGTCGTATTTTAATTACAAAATGTACGTCCACCGATTCCGCAACTGTTAGACACCTTTGTTCTTGCAACCTAATGGCCCGCTCGTTACGTTCTTCTACAGTGTAAATGTCTCCTCATCATATACGATTTCAGTTTGCTCCGTGGCCGGCCCACGTGGTTATAGGCCCGTATTTGTATACTGACATTTTCACAATAAAGGTTTTTAAAACAAAACACGGTAGTAGTATTTACATTGGTAAAGTTTTTACTTTTAGTCACTGTTTTCGAATCAGTAAAGGCAAGTGAAATAAAGCAGTCCAATTACATGACGGATAAAAGGTATAATATGTAGGAACGCAGTAAAGATAAATGCTTAATAGCAGTTGTGTTTTTCATGTCTGCAATATAAAGTGATCGATAAGAATCTGATAATCAGGCGTATCGGCGACTAAGATAGCAGGCCGAATCTCTTTTACTCAACGGCTCCGTCATGGAAGGAAGAAACGCCCTTTTTCTCGAAAAAGGAATATATTTTACTTACAAGACAGTTGTAAATTTTCCGGGAAAGTACATTAGCCTGGAATATTATAACATATGTTTGAAAAAAAAATATTGTTCGAAAACAATAAAAAGCGTAATTTTTAGGTCATATGACCAAGCTTTTCATCATTAAATTAACAAAAGTAAAATGAATCAATGAAAAGTTTTATTAACAAGTCACATGTCCTGTTATGCTTACGTTACGCGCTGCGCGCCGCGCCTCGGATCACTTCCGGGTGCGGTAACGCGGCGTGTCATATAACGCATTACGCGACAACGTAGGTCAAGAATATAGTCAAAATGTCTCCACCAACCAGCGTTCGGAACACAACTCCTTTCAGCAGTCCAAAAAGTTCTGTTAAATGACAACAGAGGGGACAGGCAACAAGAACCATCAGTCAAAGAGGGGAGGGCAAGTTCTTCTCTTCCGGGTCATGTTGGGGCGCTACCGGAACTGATCGAATTGGTAGTCTACAGTGTTTCTGGATGTTTCAGACTAAAGCTGGCGTCAGCATGAGACCACTACCATCTCGTAGCTCCGTCGTGGCAATTCCACGAGCAATCATGGCAGCCGCTCCCCACCAGAAGCCTACGGGAGTCGGAGGCCCCCAAGACTTTTGTAGAATCTTCACGGCTGAGGGGACGCTTTTCGAGAATGGGACCCAAGCCCTATCAGGGAAGCGTCCGAGTTCAAAGGTGTCCCAGGGCCATTTTAGTGGACCAGGCCCAAAACCGAAGAGCCGGCCGCCATTTTGAGAGTCCTGTGGCAGCCGCCTATCGCTGCACCGCAAGAGTGGGCGCAATTCAGCTGGATGGTGGGCAAGACGCTGTAGCCGCAAGAGTGGGCGCAACTCAGCTAGATGGGACAAGGTTCAGAATTGAAGAGTCATCAAAAGGCAAAAAGTTCCGCCGGATCCCGGGAGCCGGCCGCCTATGTCGGGGGCGATCTCAGGCTACACCAGTGCTATATCAATCAATCAATCAATCAGTGACACTTATAAAGCGCGCTACATACCCGTAGGGTCTCAAGGCGCTGGGGAGGGGGGGTGCCGCTACTGCTCGAACAGCCAGGTCTTCAGCTTCTTCCTGAAGGAGAGGTGGTCTTGGGTTAGGCGCAGGTCGGACGGGAGGGAGTTCCAGGTCTTGGCGGCCAGGTAGGAGAAGGACCTTCCTCCTGTAGTCGCTCTTCGGATGCGGGGGACGGCGGCGAGGGCGTGGTTGGCTGATCGGAGGTGGCGTTTGGGAGCGTAGAAGTTGACTCGGCTGTTGAGGTAGCTCGGGCCTTGGTCGTGTAGGGCTTTGTGTGCGTGGGTGAGGAGGCGGAAGGTGATTCTCTTGTTGATGGGGAGCCAGTGAAGGTCTCTCAGATGTCCGGAGATGTGGCTGGACCGTGGGATGTCGAGGATGAGTCTGGCTGAGGCGTTTTGGATCCGCTGGAGTCTCTTCTGGAGCTTGGCGGTGGTCCCGGCGTAGAGGGCGTTGCCGTAGTCCAGTCGGCTGGTGACGAGGGCCTGGGTGACGGTCTTCCTGGTCTCTGAGGGGATCCACCAGAAGATCTTCCGTAGCATGCGTAGGATGTTGAAGCAAGCCGAGGAGACGCTGTTGACTTGTCTGGTCATGGAGAGGGAGGAGTCCAGGATGAAGCCCAGGTTTCGTGCATGGTCTGTCGGTTTGGGTGCGGTGCCCAGGGCGGGAGGCCACCAGGAGTCGTCCCAGGCGGAGGGTGAAGAGCCCAGGATGAGGACCTCCGTCTTGTCCGAGTTCAGTTTCAGGCGGCTGGTCGTCATCCACTCGGCTACCTCTTTCATCCCTTCGTGCAGGTTGGCTCTGGCGGCGGCGGGGTTGTTGGTCAGGGAGAGGATCAGCTGGGTGTCGTCGGCGTAGGAGATGATGCTGAGGTGGTGTTTGCGTACGATGGCCGCGAGGGGGCTCATGTAGACGTTGAAGAGGGTGGGGCTCAGTGATGATCCTTGGGGGACGCCGCAGATGACTTCGGAGGCCTCTGACTTGTACGGTGGTAGGCGGACTCGCTGTGTTCTTCCGTCGAGGAAGGAGATGATCCATTCCAGCGCCTTGTCCCGGATTCCGATGTTGCTGAGGCGCCGTATTAGGGTGCGGTGGCAGACCGTGTCGAATGCCGCGGAGAGGTCTAGGAGGATGAGGGCCGCTGTTTCTCCATTGTCCATCAGGGCTCGGATGTCATCGGTGGCGGCGATGAGGGCGGTCTCGGTGCTGTGTTTGGCTCGGAAGCCGGACTGTGAGGGGTCGAGGGATCCGTTCGTCTCGAGGAAGGCGGCCATCTGCTTGTTGACGGTCTTCTCGATGACTTTGGCTGGAAACGGGAGAAGCGAGATGGGGCGGTAGTTCTTGAGGTCGGTGGGGTCCGCTGTTGGTTTCTTGAGTAGAGCGCTGAGTTCGGCGTGTTTCCAGCTTTCGGGGAAGATGGCGGTGTCGAAGGATGTGTTGATGATGTCTCGCAGGTGGGGTGCGATGACAGCGTCGGCCTTGTTGAAGACGTGGTGAGGGCAGGGGTCGGTTGGTGATCCGGAGTGGATGGAGTTCATCGTGCGGATGGTGTCTTCTGTGCTGATCGGGGTCCAGGCGTGGAGGGTGGTGGTGGGGGGGGGTGGCAGGTCGGTCGTGGTGTGCGTTGGTTGGTTGTTGAAACTGCTGTGTATGTCCGTGATCTTGTTGTGGAAGTATGAGGCGAGGGAGTTGCAGAGGTCTTGCGATGGGGTGATGTCGTTGTTTCCTGCGCTGGGGTTGGAAAGCTCTTTCACGATGTTGAAGAGTTCCTTGCTGTTGTGTGCGTTGTTGTCCAGCCGGTCCTTGAATGCTGTTCTCTTGGCGGCGCGGATCAGCTGGTGGTGTTTCCGGGTGGCCAGTTTGTAGGAGGTCCTGTTGTCCGGTGTCGGGTCCCTTTTCCAGACTTTCTCGAGGGCTCGGCAGTTCTTCTTGGAGCTCTTGAGTTCGTCGGTGAACCATGGGGCCTTCTTGCTGCCGGGTCTGCTGGGCGGGGTCCTCAGCGGGGCGAGTTCGTCCGCGCAGTTGCTGATCCACTTCGTGATGTTGTCGGCGGCCTGGCTGGGGTTCGCTGAGCTGGCAGGAGGGTGTTGGCTCAGGGAGGTGGCTAGCTGGTCTGCTGTGATCTTGTTCCAGCTTCTGCGGGCGGCCTGTTGCTGGTGTTGGTGGGTCGTCGTTCTCTTGAAGGTGAAGTGGATGCAGCTGTGGTCCGTCCATTGAAGCTCTGTGGCGTGGCTGAAGTTGATGTCTGTGCTGGATGAGAAGACGGCGTCGAGTGTGTGTCCGGCGAGGTGGGTGGGGGTGGACACCAGTTGCTTGAGTCCCAGGTTGGCGAGGTTGTCGAGCAGGGTGCTGGTGTTGTGGTCGTTGTTGTTCTCCAGGTGGAAGTTCAGGTCCCCCAGGAGGATGTAGTCAGCGGAGGGGAGGGCATGCGGGCTGACGAAGTCGGCGATGTCCTCGCTGAATTGCGTGCGTGGTCCAGGGGGTCGGTAGATCAGGGTGCCTCTGAGGGTGGTGTTCGGGTTGGTGTGGATCTGGAAATGCAGGTGTTCGGCGCTGGTCAGGGTGTTGTCGGTGCTGGTCGTGAGACGGATGGTGTCCCTGTGGATGATGGCGATGCCTCCTCCCATCTGGTTGGCGTTGCGGTCCCTCCGGACGATCTTGTAGCCCTCTGGGATGGCGATGGCGATGTCGGGAGCCGAAGAGGCGTTCATCCAGGTCTCCGTGAGGAAGGCAACGTCAGGGGCTGTGGCGTCCAGGAGGTTCCAGAGTTCGATGGCGTGTCTGTGGACGGAGCGGGTGTTGAGCAGGATGCACTTGAGGTGGGTGCTGCTGGAGTTCGACTTGGCGGGTGCTGGTGCGGGGCTGGTCCGGATGCAGGAGAACTTGCAGGCGTGGCAGCTGAAAGGTCCGTGGGTGTGTCGTGGTGTGGCTTGATGGCATTCAGGGAGTCGGCCGGAGTTGAGAGCGATGAGGGTGGCGGCGGAGTACGTCAGGCGGGTCGGTCGGGGTCTTCGTGGGCCAGGGGTCCTGGCGCTGGTCGCGATCCGGTCGCGGACGGGCGCAGACTTGGGGAGGGTGTCGGAGCCAAGCGTCTTCTCCGAGTCCATGGCCATCACACCACCCCTCAGGGGCCTCCGTCAAGCTGTTTAGGAAGGTAACATATCACATTGTTTTCTAATGCAGTCAGGTCCACAAACGACACTCACTTACTTTGAGAATAGTGAAGCTGCAGTAGGTGGAAATAAGCTTCAGACAGTGTTACAAGCGCTGCTCAGAACTCTTAACTATGGCACCCAACATCCAGAACTTATGCTATTTGAGAATGGCAGTGACATCGAAGCATCTCAGGGACCAAAACCATTAACGTACTTTCACGTATGAAAATCTTACTTGGGGAGGGGGCAGGAGCGAAGCGCCCCCTCCCAGTCAGCGCCACCACACCGTATGTTGAAAATTTGAAGCCATCATTCTACAAAGTCAACCAAACTTGGATTAAAAATCTAGAAAAATGTACAAACTGAAAACCAGTTTTGGTCTGCATAGCATCAGTAGCAACGCTTGAGTCAGCTTTGTGTCAAGCCGCAAATTTGATTCAACAAAGCACAGACATTGAAAAAGGCTCAAATTCAGAACTCTAAACTATGGCACCCAACATCCAGGAGCTTGCCATCCGGATCTTGGAGCCTTGTGCTGCTTTCGATCTATTCACACATCGGTCCACTACTGACATCATCTTATAAACCAACGTTATGTAAATAGTTTTTTAATAAAATGTTTTACCCTGTTTCTTTGCTGGTGTGTTGTCTATATTTTTAATATTTGCATAGGGTTTGTCGTTATTTTGTGCGGGATGGGTGATGGAGCCGAGCTGTCTTGCAGCCCTCATGGTGTGGAGCTCAGTTCATCTCACTATTTTCGTATTTCTCATGAAGGGTTGTTCCTAATATTTCTATTTTAGCGAGGTCAAAAAGAGATCCAATTAGTGGCCTACTGATTTTGCTCGATTACTTTTATTTTTTTTACACGATTTTTCACTATCTGCAAAGACTAAACAGAGTATTGCGACTTTGTGCTTGTTTGTAAATAGAGAATGATCCAAAGAGAACCAATTCTAAAACAGTAAATGCTTGGACAACAATCAATCAAATGGAGAGACAAGCAGCCACGACGGATTACAACGGGGGTAAAGGCCTGCGTTAACTACCGTTCAGTATCTGCAAAGAGAGAGTACTACTAAGACAAAAGAGGGGAGGGGGGGGGGGTGCAGCGTTCAAAGCACATCAGCGTGCATAAATACGAAAATGTTTTTATTTATCACGTACTTGACATTTTTAAGCTTTTCATATTTGCTATTAAAAAACCAATGAAATTCACAGAAAAAACCATAGGTTATAGTGGATATATAGTTAGGAATTTGCATTTACAAAACCTTGAAAATTCAATGAAAAAACCATTGGTTTTAGGCCATATATAGTTAGGGATTTGCATTTACAAAACCTTATTTTACTCGCATAAAACCATTGAAATTCCATATATAGTTATAAGCGCTAACTATATATCGCGCACCCGCAATCCACTGCTGATGATGTCACATATTACATCATTCATGACATGGTTAGTGACATCACTGATGACATCACTGATGACATCTCAAATGACATCACTGATGACATCACTGAAAACATCTCATTTGACATGACTGATAACATCACTGATGATATCATTCATGTGATAATACGATGAACCTCTTCAGACTCTAATATAACCTTAGATACAATCAGTGTAAACAGACACTCACAGACTGTCACTCATCCATGGAGTTACTCACACACCTAGTCAGTCATGCAAAGAATCAATCACACCTCCATTTCCTCAAATATACAGTTATACAAACTTTACTTATTCAAACATATACTAACACATATTTACTCTCTTATACAATCCCTGATACAAGTTCACAATGATCCATACAGCCACTCACACATTCACTGGCTCTTATGCACAGTTATTTATATATGTCAACTCTCACATGTACTGTGTTTTACATATGTACTTACTTTGACATGTAGCACTGAGATATCCATTCACTCACCAATACACTCATGCACACAGTCAACCGCCCATACAGCTGTTTCCACATGCACTTTTGAAACCATACATCTAGTGAATCAACTGCTCACACATCTATGCACAGAGTCACACACCTCCCAGCTACCCACACACACACTCAGTATCCCATACAAATACTTGGGCAACCAATCAATAACCCACATAGTTACTCATATAGCTACTTATCAACACATGGAACAGTTTACAGAACAACAGACATAATGATGCACAAATTAAGACAGTTTAGTCATTAACCCATGCACTCAGTGAGACACATTTAATCACTCACTCAATCAGTCAGTCAGTCATGCACCTAGTAAATCCTTCATCCAGACACTTATATATCCACTCATTCTTCAATATGTAAAACATATTTTAACTTTACAGAAACATACAGTCACTGGATGTTGTAATCAGTGATGTCATCAGTGATGTCATTTGAGATGTCATCAGTGATGTCATCAGTGATGTCACTAACCATGTCATGAATGATGTAATATGTGACATCATCAGCAGTGGATTGCGGGTGCGCGATATATAGTTAGCGCTTATAACTATATATGGAATTTCAATGGTTTTATGCGAGTAAAATAAGGTTTTGTAAATGCAAATCCCTAACTATATATGGCCTAAAACCAATGGTTTTTTCATTGAATTTTCAAGGTTTTGTAAATGCAAATTCCTAACTATATATCCACTATAACCTATGGTTTTTTCTGTGAATATATATATATATATATATATATATATATATATCCAACCCACTTTTTGCCCAGGTGATAAAGCCTCACACTAGGAAGTTAAATCCTTCTTTCTTTATTGCAGGTTGCAGCGCTCCTCACCTCACTTGCATACTATCACCATACGCATTTCAGATATTCAATCCTTGATCACTGGCAGTTCAAGAAAACACTGACAGCTGTGAGGAACTTAAATATTCACCAAGTCCCGCCCACATGGGCGTGTGCGCTATGCCTCTCGGAACTTGAAGTCCCTCGATCATACCACAGTGGGTGCTTTTGTGTTTTTTGACAAAGAAAATTAAAAGTTCAATGTCCCAAGTGGGTTGTGAAGGTAGGAGAGCACGAGGAGCTGCCAATACCTCGACCTGCAACTGGGGCTTCAGGCACCCACTGTGGTATGATCAAGGGACTTCAAGTACTTGTAAATATATATATATATATATTCACTGAAAAAAACCATAGGTTTCAGACATGTTATAGTTAGGAATTAGCATTTAAAAAACCTTTGAAATTCACTGAAAAAAACAGGTTTCAGACATGTTATAGTTAGGAATTAGCATTTAAAAAACCTTTGAAATTCACTGAAAAAAAATAGGTTTCAAACATGTTATAGTTAGGAATTAGTATTTAAAAAACCTCAGAAATTCACTCAAAAAAACATAGGTTTCAGAGGTGTTATAGTTAGTTGGACATTTCACTCATACAAAACCATTGAAATCCCCCCGTTATAGTTATTTGTACTAACTATAACTCGCGCGCCCGCCTGCTGATGATGTCACATATTACATCATTCATGACATGGTTAGTGACATCACGGATAAAATCACTGATGGTCAGTGCTGGGCTAAAAGATGCAGCACTGGTTTCTCTCCTGATAACAAATGAAGAAATCAGAATTTGTTGTTCGGATGACTTAGGTGAATATTTTAAAGTTCCAAAACGGCACACTTAGAAGAATTTGCAACTGAAACCAGTCAATGTCAGCCTATGAAAGGAAATTCACTTAGCAGGTAAATAGTGTTAATATTACCTTTTCTTACTCAGGGGTGGATCGTGGATCCAGCACTGCTGCATCACCTCTAAACAGTTGAAAGAATGCAAATTACCAAAGACGCGCGGAAGTCCACGTCTTTTTTTTTATATCGCTAGAATGCGCAGATCATACGCGCACCCCGCGATTTTACCCCAAAAAATAAATAAATTGGGGCCCAGGGGGTCCTTGTGGAACCACCTGAGCCGACCTAGAGGGTCAGGGTGTGTCTACCCTCCCCCTTTTCACGTTTTAAACTCACATTTCACAGGCTTCTTCACCCTCCCTTCTACCAAGGCATAAAATGGCTGCCAACAGTTTCAAGTTTCGAATCTTGACAAGCACTTGACAGCCAATTAGCATTTAGCGTGTGATCCGAAGGCTGCGCTTATGCTACGATGACAATAAGCCGAGCATTCGTATTAAATTTTTTTTATGGGAAGGGGCCGCATAACCTCCCTCCGGTGGTCAATTCTGGGCACCGAGGTCCCCACCCCCCGGATCATGGCTAATTATATATTATTATTTTATGGAGGAGGGCTGCATAGCCCCCCTACTGAAGTCACTTCAAGGCCCCGGGGACCCCATTCCCCGGGGACGGCCTTTTTAAAAAATGTATTATGACCGTCCCCGTTGGGGACCGTGCAAGGGTCTTCAATTCCCCCACTGTCCAGCCAGCTCCCTGCCCCCTGCGGAAGCCGGTGTTCTATCGACATCCAAAGTCCATCTGTGTATGGACCACCTAGGAGTTGCCTTCACTTTGCGCATGCACGTTTGTGGTAGCGCATGCGTGTTAATATTATGTATGCGCACAATACGTCCCACCGTCTGGCTATGTACCCCTAATGTATTTCATTTTATTTGCGCATGCTCAATTACAGCATGCCCAATCACAGCTCTCACACCCAGTGACATTATGCTGAACCAATCATCCTTCTGCAAAGCATTTATAACCTGCCAACCTTCTCGAACTTTTCCTATTCCGCAGTCACAGCCATAGATAATGTTCGTATCCTCTTCTTCGTAGGTAAGCACTTTTTTTAAGAATAATTCAATTAATTAATGAGAATGATCTTTAAATACCGCTTAAATACACATTTTTGTTCGATTTGATAATGTTGTTTTTAAGCACGCTTTCCTACTTTTTATATCGTTAAAGTTGACTTCATAACTTTTGTTTCTGAGCAAATCACTTAATCCTGCCGCCTTCAATTTTGTAAGTAGTGCGCCACGTGCTGCTTCCTCCCCATGTATTGCACATGTAATCGATTGGCCAATGTTGCATTTTAGCATGCTCTCCATGTTTTTAATAACATTAAACTTGATTTCTTATCCTTTGTTCTGTGCAAATCAGTTAATCCTGCCAAGTTTCTTTAATTTGCCAAGCGCCACGTGGCCGTTCCCACAACAGTGTGCTACGTGCTGTTCAACTTATTGCGATGTAGTTTTTCTTGTGTATGTAGTGCGTCACATGCCCCATGCATTGCAAAAGCAATGTTTTCGGCAATGCTGTATTTTAGCATGGTTTCCAGCTCTTATACCTCTAATATGTTACCTTGGTAGGCCATGTTTCTAGGCAAATCACTTAATCCTGCCGCCTTCAATTTTTGAAAGTAGTGCGCCACGTACTACTTCCTCCCCATGCACTGCACATGTAATTGATTAGCCAATGTTGTACTTTACCGTGCTCTCCAATTTTTTTAATAACTTTAAACTTGATTTGTCCCCTGTTCTATCTCATTATACAGATATCTCAGCCATGGGACGTAGTGGTCGCCACAAGCTGTTTATTCCTGCCCATGCACTATACCAGATGGTAGACAACCACTCAACATACCAGATCCACTGACTGCTCTCCATATGCTATTAGCTGAAAATTGCAATGGACCTAATGGAGTTATCGGGTTTGACTTTAACATTTCATGATTGAAAAGCATTCTGAAATAAGCATTTGTGTATTTCATGTGTTTCCAGACAAATAACTATGCTGTTCTCATGTTTTGGTAGACTTAGTGGGCATTCTGGTAGCAAGAAAACTAGTAAAAACATGTCTTTGCGAATTTATTTGCCAAATATGTGATTTGAAATTGAACAATGTGTGTTATAATTTTTCTTGGTTCTATAAATATTTTTTATAAAATGTAAATCTCCATTGTGATAGTCTCATAGACGTTTGTTTCTGAAACCCATATGTTTCTCATTTAAATGCTTGTTACATGTTTTCAGGCTGCACTTGAGATACAAAGTGAAAATGTTGTTTTGAATTTTTTTATTTGAAGACGTGCCTTTCAATTTTTCTTGATGTTTATTTCTCAATTTCTAGATCATGGAAGACCAAAAAGGGTTCTATCAGATCAAGGCCAGGACTTTGTAAATAAAGTGAGTGACCAATCTCGGCCTAACATTTGTATAATGCAATGCTATTTCCTATTTTGCTTGCCAAATATAACCTCTGATAATTCCTTTTCATTCCCAATCCTATTGAGAACAAATGTTTTGATGTACATTTAAATTAATCTTGGATATATGTACAACATATACATTTTTAACGGACAACGTTAAGGTAAATACTCTCAATATGAGTAGTCGACGAAGTTAAAAAGTAACAGATATAAGTACTTAAGGGGTTTCTGGTGTCAGATAATGTCCAAATCACACTTCTACGAATGAGTCTGATACAGGGTGGATCTCTGTATAACTAATGGATGATTAGGTTTTAGGATGGCACACAAAGCTCCCAACCTTCTTACTTTTTAAAGGATTCCAAAATGGGGACGAATATTAGGCTGTGCAGTTGAGGTTGACTGTGTTGCTCCACTGGTACTTGGGCCTTCTCATGAAATAGAAACCAACCAAAGCGATGTTCAAGTTGTGAACTCTGTTGGCCACCATGTTTACACCAGGTAAGCAGAGTGGCCTAGATATAAAATACCTCCAATTAAATGTATTAGAAATAAAAGAGCTTATTTACAAACCCCTTGCGCCACTTTTGCGTCACTTTCAACATGAGAAAAGTAACACAAAAGTGGCACAAGAGTTTTGTAAATAATCTCTAAAAATATTGTTCTGCATAATGACATCATCTCTCACCTAATTCTGTCTCATCTGTGAATCATTTTAAAGACCTGTTCATCTGTAATATAAATATGACGCAGTAGGCACTTCTATACAGACACCGTTTGAATGCAAACTTATAAGATAAGTGAAATCTATCAGGTACACTGCACACATTAAAAAAATAGAAAATATAGTCAAGTGTTACTTTGACTAGTAATGTGTTACCTCATTTAGTCACATCGATCTAATTTTAAACACTAATTTTCTTTTTTGTTTTGCAGATTAACTACAGTACTTCTATTGGACTCCATATTATATGTTGTTTGTTATATTGTTTTGTCAAAGTTATGGTTCTAGTTATTTATTGTGTTGTCATCATTTAGTTATATTTCCAGTTATTTATTGTTTTAATAAAAGTTAATTAAAAAAATACATACAGTCAAGTCAAGTCAAGTCAAAGTTTATTGTATGATTAATTATAATTGTTACAAATATCCCCAGAAAAAAACACACAAATAAATAAATAAAATATCCTTACATTCGCTGTTAAAACCAGACAACATTGATAATGTCCCAATGGTAAAAAGAGTGTGTGCTTAACCAACACATAAAATGTTATGAATGCAATAAATACAATTAAATCCAACTTCCATGATCGTACTAACTAGATAAATTCTTGATATGTTTTACTTTTAGTCCATTTATTACGCAGCTGGCTCCGCTGGGCCCATGCCCGGTCGATCACACCTCTCTGTTCTCCTCCAGGTCGGCTTGCCGTAAAAGTTTTCTTACCTCTGCCATGTATTTTACTCCCCAGCAGGCCAGAATTATGGAGGAACCGCCCAGCCAGTGTATTACCGCTTGCCTACACGTACGGATGTTCAGTTCGTTAAAAATGTGTTTTAAATACTGACTCCTTGGTGCCATTACCGCCGGGCATACACATAGAAGGTGGATTAAAGATTCCTTGTGATAGCCACACAGTCTACACTGCGGTGTTTGTTTGTAATGTTTCCAGGATGGCTGTAGGTCTTTTGAACCATGCAAGCCCATCCGGTAGTCTGTGTAGCTCTTTTTTAAATGCCGGCTAAAGTGAGATGTTAAGTATACTTGCGGCTTTAGTGAATTATATATACGCATGTATTCTGGCTTTTCCCAAATCTCTCTTCCTTTTTTGGGTGTCTTGGACTATTTAGAAGGGGGTAAGGGTATCTTGGACGTTTGTGTAGCATCAATGTGATTTCTCCAGACTCCGAATCTTGATCTTGTTGCAAATATCTTGTCTACTAATTCCTTTGAGGCCCAAGTTGTCACGGATTCTTCAAAGTCTGGATTTGATTTTTTTTGTTTGAATTCTACAGGTATTAAATCTTGTGAGGCAATTCCAATTAGTTCTGGGATTGCTTTAAACAACTTTAACAAAAATGTCTTGCCCTCCCTTGGTAGAATATTCGGGCAGAAATGTTAATTTTAGTTCAAACGCATCTGGCTGGGTTTGAAAGCCATGGGCGATTGCAAGATTTCATCTTTAGCAGCTGCAAAGTTATTAGTTGTTAATGAATTACGCACTACGTAGGCTTCTTGTCTCAATTGTTCTTCATGCACCTTCTCCTTTTTCTTTTCTATTTTCCCCGGGTTTTCTGTTATCCTTGTCCCTATTGGTTCGGGTTCCGATTCTATGGGGGGAAGCATACATCTTTGTTCCTTTCAGTTGTTATAACCTTTATCGAATTATGCTGGGGTTGAGGTTTGATTTTTATTTTCTCCTGCCACCTCTTACTTATTGAGTCTTCCCGACTTCCTTGTTCCTTCCGTATTTTGCTTTCCTCGTTCTGATGTGAGGATTTGTCTCATATATCTGTGTTTGGACGTGTGTTACTCCAAGAAGCATTTATTTGATCTGTTTCTTTTATTAGCGGGTGTCCTACATCTGTAAGGAACCATTGCTTTGTCTTATTTTTTTAAAGGCTGGGTACGGTGTATACAGCGGCACGTGAGATTTCCTCCGTTGGTGTGGGTTCCGGGCTGTGTTTCGATTGAACTACGTCAGTTGATGCTGTCCCACACATGGGTTTGTTCTGTGATTTGTTTTTGCCTCCTCGAGATGTTTTGATTGTGAATATAGAAAAAAAATCTCAGAGTCTAAGCTTTGTTGCTTTTTGTATTTAAGCCTAGCCTTCCTTGCGCGTTTTCTTTGGTATGCAACCTTTACAACGCAACTTTTACCACGTAGTGCTGTTACAACGCATGTATTACAACGAAAACCATTACAACGCATTACACTGTGGGGCGCTCTAGGATAAGGAATAGTTTTAATTTACTATCCAACACCTTCCCTAGTGTCCACGGAGACTGGAGTTGGAATAGTAAATTAAACTATTCACTATCCAGCACCCCCAAGTGTAATGCGTTGTAAAGGTTTTCGTTGTAATACTTGCGTTGTAACAGCATGCATGGTAAAAGCATGCGTTGCAACGTCATACATCCGTTTTCTTTGCCTTTTTGTTGGTTTTACAGCAGGCGAGGACTCAAAGGAATTCTGTGTTACTCCCATTTTGTTATCTGTATTGTCTGGTGGCTCATCAAGTTCCACTTGCTCTTGTCCGCCTTTGGGCTCACTACTTGGCTTTCTTATTGATTTGTTGCATTTTGAAGTTGCCTTCATATCCGTCTTTTGTAGAGTTTCCATGTTCTGCTTCTTGTTACAAGATAATTTTACTGCTCCTAGAATGTCCTTTAATATATCAGGGAGGCTTGCCAATTTCTTAATTATACTCTCGCAGCCACAATTAGGCAGCTGTTTATCTTTATTTATTTGTTGCTCCGGAATTCCCCTATGAGTTAATAGGGACGTAATTAAGTCCATCTTGGAGTTTATGTTTGAAATGTGGCCGTCAATTAGATTTATAAGATCTATTTGTACTTCCATTTTATCCGATTGGTAATTTAGCACCTTAATTGCTTGGTCCAGTGTGCCTAGCAAGAACTGACTCCATTGTGCGCTTGGCTCTTGCTCACGGCACTTCCCTGAAGCCCCTGACACGTGATCTATCATACTGACAGATGAGATTGTTATTGGTGCTGACAGATTCATTTGGTTTGCTTTTGTAACAAAACTTCTACTATCGTGTAATACAATCCGTTGTTAATCATTGCTGTCCTGCATGCTTCGTGGAGTTGATGCCTCCATTCCCTATCCCCTCTGGTGAGCTTCCAAGAGAGACTCTGATAGCAAGGCGTTCCCTTGGAGATCTTTTTTCTGAGTTATTGTTTCCATGATTTCTAACAAATTGGGGTCAGTGGATACGAAGAATGAGTTTGACCAGGGCTCCTCCCCTTGGACTACCTGCTTTGGTGAGTCACTTAACATTAGCATTTCCTCTGTTTGTTCCTCCACATGTTCCTTTACGTTTTTGTTTCCTTCAAATTCTACGCTTCTGTTTGGTTTGTTTAATTTTAGTTTTACCTCCATGGAATCCTCTACGCTTCCCTTATTTACTGCGCTTCTAGTTGTTTCACTTGCGTTTGTTGTGGATTTGATCTGGTGCACCTGTCCAATCACTGTTACTGGCTTACTCGCTGGTTGATCTATCATTGGTTTCTGTGGGGTTTGCTTCCCTGTTGGAGCGTCGTTAATGTTTACCGGGACCTTGTTCTATCCCGAAAAATAGGGCTTGGGAGTTTGGTGGCCTCAACTGTTGGTGCGTAGATCGCCGCCATTGGGTCCTTTAAAAAGAAGAATTTTTGAATCCCATTTTTCCTTCTCGGGCTCAGCGCTGTTGTGTTAGGAGTCGGTGCCGAGACCAACCTCTCTCTCAGTCTTGAATCTTTTCACTTTTGGCTTATAGGAGAACCTTCTTCAAAGGATTTTTTACGTTTGACTTTTTTTGATTTTTTGCCTTTCGCCGCTTGACGAATTTTCCCCGATCTCATTTCTTTCCTTGCTTCTATGCTCATTTGCTTCTTTGCCCTTCTTCTATTTCACTATACCTTTATCCTGAATACTGTATCCTGAAGTTTTTAGGTGGAGCTTTGACCCCTAGTAGTCTCCTAGCCTCTGAGCATCAATGGGGCCCGAAGCGGAGAAAAAATTTGATGACCTGATGATGAAAAGCAAGGGGGAAAAATCCAAGCGGAAAATTTACAGGGCAAGAGGGATGGATTGTTAGTTAGGGACGTTGGTCGCAGGGTGACAAAGCTTTTAATTTGAGGTCCCTTTTTCAACCTCTCACCCCTGGCTCCTCTTCTGCCTCCTCACCTGGAGGGTGGCACCAACGTTAACATTAACAGCACGCACTCCATGCACCTACCAGCAAATGGAAGGACTGCATAGGGACAACCTGTCTTGCCTCCCGTCTTGCCTTAGGCGGTTGTGCAGGAGATGGTCCAGGAGGAATCACAGCGTTCCTCCTGCAGGTTGAAAACACAGCATGAAAAGAGAACCCAGGGCCACAGGCTGAAGATGGCTAAAATAGAAAGGGGGGGTCACTAGCGGCTCCTGACGCGTTTTTCAGGGAAGCACTCGCGGCCCCAGCCGCAGCCGCAGTCTCCTGCTGCCTTCCTGGGGATCTCTGCGCCTCCTGCCGCCTTCAGGGGATCTCTGCAGCTCCTGCCGCTTTCCGGGGATCCCTGCGGCTCCTGCCTCCTTTAGGGGATCTCTGCGGCTCCTGCCGTGTCAGCAAAACACTTGCGGCACAGCCAGCCGCGTTCAGATAACCTCTTGCAGTTCCCACCACGTTGGCAAACACCGTGGCCCAGCCGTGTTCAGAGATCTCTTGCGGCCCCTGCCGCACTACAACACTTACGGCACAGCCTCCTCCGCTGCCAATTTCTCCAACGCCGCCAACGCTGCCGCTCACCTGCCTTACGCGACCGTTCCGCCACACTGGTAAGTCCCGAGGTCGGTTCACCGCACCGCAGCTGGGAGGCAGGCAGGGAAGGAGGCAGGCAGGGAAGGAAGCAGGCTGCGGCGGCAAGTTTCCAGCGGGTGCCATGGACACAACAACGGACTTTGTGCCTCGGACCTCACACCGGAACCGGAATCTATTCTGCTGTTATTTATTGTTTCAATAAAAGTTAATTAAAAAATACATACGTCTTTTTTTTGTGGGGGTAGCAGTCCACAATAGAAATGATATTTATAATTTGAAGTATAATTCTGAGGGTAGCTATTCACCAGATCTTTACCAGAGTGTATAGCTACAACTTACGGTTCCAATTCAAAAGAATAAAAAGTACAATGCCATTAGCAACATAGTGTGGTGAACTTATAACCTCTGTGCTCATGTAAGTGTTCCATGAACTGTTACTATATTACCAGGCAGAAAGCCGTTTGGGGGTAGGGTTAAAAGTTACTGACTGTACAGAAACTGTTATATTTACCCTGGGTCCTCTACATGACAGAAAGGAAAAAGCAAAGTAAACCAAAACACTGTGTACCAGATTTACAACCCCCTTGCACCACTTTCGCATCCAACCCCCCCAACAAAATTACAAGTATGTGGGCCTCAATGACCCCCCTCAAGCTCCGGGAATCACCACTCCCGGGAATTTGTGTATTACGGGAGGAAGACTGCGTGACCCTCCGCCTGGTGCCCTCGAGGGCCCTGGAAACTACTACGACTGGCTCCTGCAGTGTCCCGGGGTGCCTACGGTTCGGTGGGGAGTATTACTTAGCACACAGATGCATGAATGACTGACTCACTGTTTGTATGTGTTTTGAAGACTGCATGTGTGCAGGACTGTATGGGTGATTGAGTGTGTGTATGGGTGTGTTAGTGGGTGAATGACTGTCTCAATAGTATCTTTATGAGTAACTACATATGTTTTAAACTAGTATATGTGAGTATTGATGTATATAAGTGAGTATATCTGAGAGCGACAGATTCTAAGACTTCCTGTATAAATAAGTATGTGTTTCTATAAGTCATTGTTTAAGAGAGTAAGTATGTCTACGATTCTGTAGAAGTTAGTGTAGTGGTGGGTGTATAGCTGGGTATGCAAGTAAATGGATATTTGATAGTTTATTTGCATGTGTGAGTATGTGTGTGACTAACTCTATAGATGAGTGTTGGTGTATAACAGGATATATAGGTGTATGAGTACATATGATGAGTCAGTACATGTATGAGTGACTGTATAGAACTGTTGGTGAATGAGTGGATGTGTATGTAGATTTCGGGATTACTCAATAGGTTGTTCTAACTGGAATTGGTATCTCAATTTTTTCGAAAATTTTAGTTTCTATTTTTGATCGTGTGTATCAAAGGTTATATTACAGTAAGAGGAGGTGTGCCACAAGGATGATGTCATCAGTGATGTCATCAGGGATGTCATTTGAGATGTCATCAGTGATGTCATGAGTGATGTCACTGAACATGTCATGAGTGATGTAATATGTGATGTCATCAGCAGTGCATTGCGGGCGCGCAAGTTATAGTTAGCTGAGCTAACTATAACAGAGGAATTTCAAAGGTTTTGAATGAGAGAAATGTTCAGCTAACTATAACAGGTGAAACCTATGGTTTTTTCAATGAATATGCAAGGTTTTTTAAATGCTAATTCCTAACTATAACGTGTGTGAAACCTATGTTTTTTTTAGTGAATTTCATAGGTTTTGTAAATGATAATTTATAAATGTATTAATTATTATGCCTTTCTTTTTATACTAATTTCTTATATTTTTAATAGAAATATTTATATTTATTTAATTTTTTAGAATATATTTCATATTCTTATTATAAAATAATAACAAAACTAAATTGCAAAGTAATTTTTAGATGAATTATTAAGTGATGTCGGTTGCAAATATAACACAGCTCCAGCAATTCTCTTGGGGCACTATGCTCACAATTCTGTATCAATCCTTACACCTGCTTCAAGTATGTGCAAGGTTTTGACGCAGCATAACCTCAAAAATCACTGAATAAAATGTTATACATTTCACTTAGTCACTTTTAGGAGGCCTTGCTGCACCCCCTTCTGCACAAGAAAGCCTCTTCTGGTGCAGCGCTTTACAATGTAATACACCCTCCAGATGCGTCACATTGTTAATAGCACACAACATGGCACATCTTTTGCACCACCGCTGTGTCACAAAAGTGACGCAACAGCTGTGTAAAAGAGGCACAAGGGGATTATAAATCCGCCCCTAACACATACAAATTCACCCAGGCACTTTCACCAGAAGTGCAAATTGAAACATACACTTGTAACATATTTATGTACATATGATACATTCAAGTGCTTCGGACATACTACAGTATACTATAGAAAAACACCTTATATATTTATGCTGTAGCAGTTCCTTATAGTTCTGCACTTTCACAATCTCCATACACTAGTAACATATTCATTCATTCCTTTATGAACTACACATTCATTCTGACAAACTTTTACACACTAACATAGAAATATAGTTCTTTCTTTGACCAGTGAAGGTAGTTCTAAAAAGAACTGTTTTTTTTGTTTTGTATTTTTTTTGTGTTTTCTCAACAAATTCCAAGCGGAACAAAAGAATGAAAAAAAGAACAACTAATGTTGAGGGCAGCAATGACCCTGCATCCTGTGTTTCATCAAGTCTATAGACTGATCCCCATAACACAAAAGTTTATCGCAATAAATGCATAGAATTTTAACTTTAGCAAAGTCAGAATCATTATGTGGGTGTGGACTGCTTGCTGAAAATGCTGCTGCCGCAGTTGATGTGCATGGTGCAGAAGCAGGTGCGTTCTCGTGCAACCTCCGTCTTGCAGCTCGAGCAAAGTTCTTGGGGTGCAAGTTCTTCACGTGTTGCACCATATTTGCTGTGCCAAAGGAGTATTTTCTACATGGATCACCCCTTGAAAGAGTTGTTTTGCAAATTTTACAGGTTACTTTTGGAGCATTAACCTTTTTTTGACCTTCTGGAAAAGTGAAAAACTTCCAAATTAGAGCTTCTTTCCTCTTCTTTGGACGTTCTTCAGGAATAAAATCTCCCTCTGAAGAACTGCTGGAAGATGACTCCATTGCTCTTATTATGGTGATCTTCCTTCTATTTGATAAGATTCTCAGAACAAATGCTTCTTCTTAGAAAGTCAAAGTCGAATAATTATTATGGGACGGAACTTTTAACAGTCGCAATAGGAAAAGTTATGAACCAATTTAATCTCTCCATTCAAAGTCACATGGCTTTGCGTACGCTTATGATGCGCTTGCGCAGCTCTTTCAATACGAGTACGCATGATGTTCTACCGCGATTTGTGTAATTCTTTTTAAAAGTAATATATGATTATTACAAGTATTAAAAAAATCATATTTATCCCAAATGTCTGCCCTTAGTATGTACATTAAATACATACATGTTTTAAACCAAGTAGAAACATTGCCCCCTTTCGCATACAGAACGCCGTACATGACGTCACACCGAAGCTTTAATGCAACGCCTAACGTCAAAGCATATTCGTACCGTATGCGCGGGTACACGCTGAGTATGATAAGCAGTACAAACTATGGGGCGATCACCCTCTCAGTGACAAATCAGAGCTCAGGGCGCGCTAAGGAGAATGATTAGAAGTGCTGACTCATTGCAGATCCAATTCTGGGCCTGCCTCTGCGTACATTATAACACCGCCCCCATCTCTCTCTGTTGTTAATTGTTAGTGCACACACTCATACTTGCACATGCGCGGTGCACGCCCCCCCACACTACCCACATGCCACCACCTAGCATGCTTGCTAACATTTAGCCTGCAAACCAATACATTACCCAATGGCATGTCCCCCAGGGCCATCATTCTTGCAGACCGCGAAAACGCTACCAATGACGGCCCTGGGCTTGGTTTGGTCAGCCCCCGCGGTTCCCATATAATACGGGCACTGACGTGAGCACGCTCTCTTTTGCCTGCCTCTGCTGCGGTGACTGACAGACTGTCGAAAACACCCCAGACTCAGCAAAACCGCAGCCTTTCAAGACACGACAAAAGACGACAGAAGCAAAGGTAAGAGAAGACGTCACAACTTCAGCCTCCACTTTAAATTGTATATGCATAATGCTATTTTTTTATCCTTCATATAGCTTTCCTACCCCTCAATGGTTTTAAATTGTACTTACATAATTGAAATATTTCTTTATAAGTCACGAGGTCCTATACACCTCTAATCTTAAAAATTATGCGTGCATAAAGTTGTGTGTCGTATTTATGTACTACGCCACGTGCTTAGGCCTCTATTATTATTAATTGGGCGTCCATGATAGTATTTTTTTTTCTGCGTCACGAGGCGGTCCCAGGCCTCTGTTAACTTATTGATCTTCCTTTGTTTGCTGGAGCTGCAACAGTCTTCACTACGGAATATTAAGAACCCACATTAAAATTCATTTTTGATAGTTACGCAACTCAGTTTACGATGACTAATCAAAATGTCCTTTTGTTTCCTTCAGCAAACATCGTTCAGAAGCAACCACGGGCTATCAAGCAACAGCAATGGAATTCTCTGCAACGTATTGAATATACTTTAACGTACAGAAGCAGAGTTCAAGTAGAATAGTTAACTCCGGTGGCCGCACTCTTTATACAAGGTAAGCACAGCAGCCTAGATCTACAAAGCCTTCATAGGAATGCATTATAAATAAGTCACCATAACGGCCGTTACTAACGAAGTAGGCACTTCCATATAGACACCACTTGAACGCAGCACTATAACAACTGAAATATACCAGGTACACTGCACTCGTAAAACTGTAGTGTTAGCTTTATTTGTGAAACGAGAGAGGGCCATATTATCATGCCTGGACGACTAAATTATCGCCACTTTATCGGCAGGAAAGTGCCACTAAAGTGGCAATAATGGGTTTGATAATATGCTCTATGGAATTCCAATCGAAGCTCATGTTACATGTGAAGGACATCAGAAATGAGCTTCGATTGGAATTCCATAGAGCATATTATCAAACCCATTTTCGCCACTTTAGTAAACTTTTCTGCCGATAAAGTGGCGATAATTTTGTTGCCCAGGCTTCATATATTCGTCTACCGGCGCCAAAGTTATTCCAAATAGAATGTTGTGGATTTCCTATGGAAACTAGGTCCTAACTATAACTACCTACTGGCGACCGCCAGTAGGTAATATATATATATATTATATCCCCTGAATGAGGACAGCGGTTTCCCGTCCACTGCAGAAGAAGAAGAAGAAGAAGAAGAAGACACCCCCGAGTTGTTCCGTGAATACAGCAGCCGTGATGCGAAGTTATGTATTCTTATCACATTCATGTTATGTATCATTGTTGGAGTGGCACTCAGAACGTTCAATTGGTGTATCTATTTTCTTGCTGTAAAAAGTTATAATGATAGAAGTAGCAAAGATGCCTTACTATCCACTGTTCCATCCACTGTACCAGCGGTCACACTCAATCCACAGGAAACAACACAAAGCACACTAGGTCCTGAACTCCCAGAAAGTAGCACTGCTAGTAATACATGCACTAATGTACATCTTGAACTCTCATCCTTCACCCCAGACGAAAAGAATAGTTCATGGAATAGGTTTGCTAACTTCACTGTACCACAACCAGTTTCCCGTCAGCGCCCCTCTCATCACCACAGGGTTCCCTGATTTGCTATTTCTCCTCACACAACAAAGCCCCTTGTCCCCCGCAAGCCTACGAATAAGAGGGCATGGCATAAAACGTTCCAACATCTTGTAGAGATACAAAGAGGCCTAGGGCCCATTTTAGGCCTACAGCAGTCAGTAAGAGATCATTTGGTCCACTCCTCTCTAGTAGACAACTCCTGGTATAGGGAGATGACAGCAGTAGGGAAGACAATGGCAAATGAATCATGCTACGTATGCTCATACATCCCTCATGCAGTAGGAGCTGACCGACTAATTTTCCCTAAAGAAGTCCCACCCCCAGTTGCTATATGCCTTCTGCACCTGTACCTTTGCCGCATACAAGGACAGACACAGATCAGTAAAATTTAATTAGATACAGTTTTTGCGAATGCCACAACATGGGACTATACCCCCATTTTACACAAGGTGATCACAGAGACAGCTGCCTGGAGAGAGGCGATAGAAAGAATGCGGAGAAGGGGATATAAGAATATGAACATTCATGGACCAGCCATCCTGGAACAAGGATGGTTTACAGTATCAGTGCCCGTAGCCACTTGCGGTGATTCCCTGCCACATGATGACCGCACATGTCCATGCCGCGATAGGACGGTGCTGAAATTATCAGCACAGGTGTACACAAAGGGCAGATGGATCCCTGTTGATGGCCTAGTATGTAGAGCAGCCTCCTTAGGTCCCCCTTGGGCTGGAGAAACAGATTATGAGGGAGACGTTGACTGGAAGGTTGATGAGGACTGTGAACCGATATGGGCTCAGGAAAGTGGCAGATATACCTGAGGTGGGGAAGGAAGGTCTGAACATAAAAAAGGATTTAAGCTAAAAAACGCTCAGACATTTGTTGATGACATTAACACCAATGAACTCAATCTTATGTTTACTGCCACTATTAACCACTAATTGTCAGAGTTCTTGGATGTACAACTGTATGTGGATAACAATAAACTAAAGACTAGACTTCACCGCAAATCCACAGCGGGCAATTCGATTTTACACGCCCGAAGTGCCCATCCTATTCACACAATCAACAGTATAGCCTACGGGGAATTTATCAGAATCTGTAGGATTTGTAGTAATAGGGCAACAGTTGATATTTGTCTGGCAGAGTCAGTGCAACGTTTCCTTAATAGAGGATACACTAAGAAGGTTCTTGACCAAGCTCTAACTAAGGCCAAGTTACTCGATTGTGCCACTCTACTGGCTCTTAAAGTTCTTATTCCAAATAACCACAGAAAGCTCAGTGAGACTGATCACCACTTATTGTGCCCAAGAAAGGACCATCCACTGTATCATCTGTGCGGAATGGCCTATTGTATTAACTGATAACATCTTGGGACCCATTATGCCTAAAACACCTGAGATTACATTCAGGAGGGCTTCCTCTATGCGGGATGCCCTAGACAAACCTATGCCTGAAGTTCCCCCTAAAAAATCCTGGCTAAACAAAATGGGATTCTTTAAATGTACATCCTGCCGTGCATGCAGTTTTGCGAAAAATAGTACTCACTATTTAACAGCTTTTAGTGAAACTAAAATTCTGATTCAAGAGTATCTAACATGCAGGTCCGAGTATGTTGTTTACAAACTGAAGTGTACTTTCAACCTTGAGTACATAGGCAGTACGAAACTCCATGTGCACAAATGTATTCTACAGGACATAAGGGCTATTGTGAACTCCGACGCCAACTATCCTGTGGCGAGACATTTCAAGGCGGCTCACAACAAACAACTAAAGGACTTGGAATATACCGTCCTTTGCTCTGTTCCACAGCCCGGCTGGGGTGGGAATAGGGACAAGTTATTAAGGCAGAAAGAATCACATCTCATTTTATCGCTTCACACTCGAACCCCTAATGGACTGAATTTGACAGAGGACCTCCACAATTTTCTGTGATCTATTTATTGATCACTGGCACATAACCTGTATTGTATCTTTTTAATTGACTTAGGATCTTACACTGGAAATCGTGAGGAACATACTAGATCATTCTAGGCCATGTCTCTATTTAAAACTGACTCACTATACGACTTCTCCAAGGTCCCTATTTTAGCAATGAATGTGTATATATATATGGATTTGATTAGATAACTTAGTTGTTATCTAAAAAGTAATAATGGGAGTTTTCTGTACAGTTGCTTCTTAAGTTTAAAATAAGTATATTCTGTTTATGAAACTTTTACAAATTACACAAAAAATGTTTTTTGATCTATTCAGCACGTTAGCACTTTTTTTGCAGTCTCAAACTATGCCGCTTCTAGTAATTAGTAATGAGGGACTGTTTGAACATTTTGGTACTATGAATTTTTAAACCACATGGATTTGGTTATTGAAATCAATGAGTTGATAATTAACATCGAGTAGTAACATGAATTATTGTTTTAAAGTCATTGTACATACTTGTTTGTATATAAAGCTATCTTCTATATAATGAATATTTTTCTATGGATTTTACGCTTTTTTTATACTTAAAAATAAATATGAATTATTTATTCTGGTACTTGTCTAAATTGCTGCCCATTTATATATTTCCTATTCCAATCCGTTATTTGGTTTTTCTTTTATTGATTGGCTTTTATGCAAAAAGCTGGACAGTCCTCGTTATCTAAAAGAACACTATGCTGTGATTTTTGAAGCGGCCATGCAAAATTAGTCTGTTTATTATGTTTATTTCAAAATTTTTTCAATTCATAGGTGTGTCTTATTTCTCTGTTTACTATTTATTTGCAATGCACTCTGGGGCGCATCACGTGACCAAGCTCCTTCGGGGAGCGAAACGCGTCATGGATGGGCATTTTTTCCCTTCATTTTTTGTATTGAATAAATTCACTCTGCTTTTCACTTGAAAATCCGAATTTGGTGTCTTGTTTGTTGCAAGCGTGAAGACGAGGTTGAGGTCCCCGCCTGGTTTCCCTTTGCCGAGTACTGGCGGAACAGGAACATCATTGTATATATAAAAAAACGTGAAGAAGCTGCAAACGGCTTATTTGATGGATCATCTACACGCAGAAGAAAAACCAACAAAACATCGAATGAAAGTACCAAAACCGACGTGAAAAGTTTAAAGACTTTATTTAAAGATTTGGAGAAAAACAAAAAAATTGAGATAACAAAATGGTGGGAGCACAGGTCTCTGAGTAAATATGCAGAAGTAGAACGTGTCCCACGTGGTTTGCGATTACTTTTGGCACCGAGTTTTGACAAGCCGAACCCGGCAATGTTAAAGGAGTGGGGTCAGAGCAATTTGGCAGCGTCGATGAATCTTGTGCACATACTTATAAAATACGCTGCTATTGACCGCGAAGAAATCTTAGAGGTGATTAAAGCAATTGAAAATGAAATAGCGACACAGACTGAAACTGATGAAATCAAAAAATTAACAGACGTAATAAATGACCATCTGTTTAAACACGATGAGAAAATCAAGCAACGTAAGGCACAAAAATTCACTCGTGACCAAGACGATTACAATAATGGCCAGATTTTTACTTTCGCTAGAAAATATAACAGTGCTAAAAGACAAGCGTATAGTAATAAAAATGGCTCCAAAGCTCCTACTACGTCTAGTTCAGGGGCCAGTTCTAATGCCAGTGTATCTACAAATTTAAATGACGAGGATGAGGAAATCAGTTCAGACACAGCCTCACTCACCAGCGGTTCTAGCACAGACTCCACACCTATGAATGCACAAAGACCGGTGTTTTTAAACTTGGAACAGGAGATGGATTTAACGTGGAACAGCGTTTGCAGACCTTACGACCGAGACAGCGAAGACAAGCAATAAACAGAGACGAAACAGACGCAGGAAAGCAAGACGACTCAAGCATAAACAAAAAACAGCATACAAAGAAAAAAACATGGAAAAACAAACACCAGTAGATAATGCCATAATCAATTTATTAACTGTCACGCTAAGCAAAGCGGAAGAACAACTGCTTTCTTTGGGACTTAATTTTTGTCCCATTCAAAGCTTCAACTACAGCATGACCAGGATTGATGTATATTGTTTTATCCGGAAATTAAAATTAAAAAAACACTTATCTGCTAATGATCTTACTGCACCGGAAATAAATGCTAATTCGGATGAATGATCTACTAACCATGCAAATGTTTTAAGTGCAACTGATACGCACATCTTTCTAGATGCTAATGACTTGGCGAGCACTTCTACTGCCACTGCATCAATAGATCCTGATCTTGCCACCCAAATCAGGCTTAGTAAGATTGATATCCACCAAAAAGGCGCAGGACTGAGTCCGTTTAAAAGCAAATCTTCATATATGCCATTGATGCCCAGAGACAGTATTGATGTTTTCCACAATGTTGTAACCAATGACATCAAGAAGTTATACCACAGAACTAGAAACAAAAAAAGTAAGACATTTTCTAATATCAAACGGGAATATGCTAATTTAATGAAAAAATTAAGTGACAACCACAAAATTGTTATAAAGAACTCTGATAAAGGGGGAAACTTAGTCATTTGGCCTAAGAAAGACTACATAATAGAGGCTAATAGACAGTTGAATGACACTATGTGTTATGCAAAATCAACCTATAAAGAATATACTAATGCAAAACTTATTTTGAACAAATTGCTTGGACAATGGCGCAGAGAGGGGCTTATCTCTTTCGAGGAGTATAAATTTATGAATGTGGAACATCCGGTCCTTCCATCTTTATATTTAATCCCGAAAGTGCACAAAAAAGTAAGACCAATTCCTGGTCGCCCTATTATATCAGCAATTAAGAGTATGGGCGAAAACGTTGAAGAATATGTTGATTTTTGTCTTGCAGGACATAGTTAAACAACTACCTAGCTTTGTCAGAGACACAAGTGACTTTTTAACCAAATTTGCCAGTTTAAAGTGTAGCGCCAATATGCTGCTTATTACTCTGGATGTAGAGTCGCTCCACACCAGTATTGATCACACTCAAGGAATGTCAGCTGTTAGCCACTTTCTAGCCAAGCGCCCCATTATGTTTTATGAACATAACAAAGTCATTCTAAAACTTATTGAATGGTGTCTATATAACAATTTCTTTCTCTTTGGCAAAGATGTTTTCAAACAATTACGAGGTGTTGCTATGGGGGCCTGTTTCTCCCCCAGCTACTCGTGTTTACACGTTGGCTGGTGGGAGGAACAGGTCCTCGCAACAAAACACAATAAATGGATGCATGAGCATATCAGATGTTACTTAAGGTATATTGATGATATTTTTATTTTGTGGGAAGGAAGCAGTGAGCAAGCTAATGAATTTATTAGAGAGATAAATGTTAACTCTCTACATTTAAACTTTACAGCTCACATTCATGCTACAAAAATGCAATTCTTGGATGTAGAAATGTATGTATCTAATTCTTCTATTCATACTACATTACATAGAAAATCCACCGCCGGTAACACTACCTTACACGCGAGTAGTATGCATCCTAGACATACCATTTCCAGTGTCCCTTATGGGGAAATCTTAAGGCTTAAAAGGATATGTAGCACCAATACTGATTTTGAATCTTGCCTAAATGAAATGATTGTTCGCTTTAAAGTACAAGGATATACTGACATGCTCAAATTGGCCATTGATAAGTCCAAACTTAGAATTAGAGAAAGTTTATGCAAACAAAATGAACAGGAAAGTGATACTCAAGCCATCTCTGTCAAACATAACTCTAATTCCAACTGTCCACGCTTGATAACTACCTTTAGTAAAGAGGATAGACAACTTAAAGCGATTATGAAAAAGAACTGGCCCATTATATTAAGTGACAATATTTTAGGGCCTACGCTTCCCCAGTCCCCTGTAATCACTTTTAGAAGGGCTCAAAACATGGGATCTTCTTTAGATAAGGCAGCACCAGAGCTAAAGCAGAAGAAAACATGGCTTCAGCCAGCTCGGGGTTTTCGTAAATGCTCTAGCTGTCGAGCCTGTAAATTTGGAATGAATACCTCTCGCTACTCGACCCCTTTCTGTCCGGAAGGTAGGCCCATTAATGGCAATTTCAATTGTAAAACGGACCATGCTGTATATGTCCTGACCTGCACCTGCGGCTTAAACTACGTTGGTAGTACTCGGCTGCAGTTGCACGTCAGGATATTGCAGCATTTGAGAGCCATTATCCATAGTGATCCGGCCTACCCGGTTGCCCGCCACTTCAAGACTGTCCACAATAAGGATGCATCATGTCTTAAGTACTTTGTGGTGGGTGCTATTCCTTTATCAAGAAGAGGAGGTGATCGAGATCTTATGCTCAGACAGTTGGAAACGAATTCGATAGTAGATGGCCTAACGGACTAAACACTACGGAAGAGATGCATCATTACATATAAATTCACTGTATATTCTAAACTTGTTGCTCGCTCCCTTGTCATCTATCACATGTATGGCCGCTCCACACTCAATATTTAGGATCCCTATTATTGAGTGTGACACTATCTCTAGCCTCCATACATCTGTTCCCTTCTTTTTATATCCTTCAGAGTCAAGATTGGTTGTCCCTTATACTTTCTGATCCATTTTGATTTATGATGAAACCTATGATGTATATATATAGAGAGGGATTATAAATATTTTTGATATGGAGATATTAATTTATTTATCTATTTATATATACTGACCTAGTTTCTTAATAGAATTTTTTATAAACCATCAATTTGTTTGTTTTTCTTCTCTATTTTCAGATAATGATATCTTCATTCAAATTGAAAATTTCTACTGCTTTTCTACTTACACTATTTATGCATTTTTAGATACATGTATATTTATTTATAAAATGTATGATGATTCTTTTCCTTTCTGCTATTTATAATGTCAAACACATGATTCGATGCATACATTTTGTTGAGATTCATGGTCTACATACACATGCACATGTTTCTACTGCTTTTTTAAAGATGTTTTAGTAAATTTTAATGCAACTATCTCAGGGATCTGGGAATATATAGTTGTGAATTGAATGACTCCTTGACTATGCAGTATGTACTACCTTTTTGCACTTCTTTGCTAACTTTGCACAATCATTCGCACATTTTTACATGCACTTTATCTCTATTGCTGCTTATTTAGACGTTGCACCAGTCACTTTATGGACATAATTATGAAACAAATTCGTTGACAATCAAGTTTTATAGCATATAGCATGTATGTATTTATACAGAAAAAAAATTTCGCTTCTGAAATGTTAATTTAATTGAATTTTGAAGCTATCCGGGATTTATCCCTTTATTTGATGCTATATACAATGGTATACCAACGGATGGAAAGTGTATACACATATACATCCTTTCCTCTTTTCTATGTCTATGATCATGTGACTTATGACACTATCACTAGAGGTGTGATTACCTTTCCAAGCATATAAAAAACGTGATTGTTTTTCAGTGCAATTACAGTGTAAACAAGGGCAAGTCGGCCCAAAACACGTTGCTGTTGTTCTGTGAAAAATAAAACTTACCATCTTGCTGTACCTGGTTGGTCCGTCTCCTTCTATGCTGGCGTGGTGTACTGTCGTGGCTACGCAAGGCGAAACTGCAAGGAGTTGAATTTCATATATATATATATATATATATATATATATATATATATATATATATATATATATATATATATATATATATATATATATATATATATATATATATATATATATATATATGTGTGTATATATATATATATATATGTATGTGTGTGTGTGTGTGTATATATATATATATATATATATATATATATATATCCAACACGTGACTCCTCTGATCTCACGGTGTCTCGGCAATCACGCAGCACACCAGCAAACAGGAAGGAGACGGACCACAGCACATCAGCAGAGTTGTTTTTATTGAACAACAGAAAGCAGCTACGCGTTTCTGGCAAGTTGTGCCCTTGTTCACGCTGCAACTAGTACATCACACTCAATGCTGTTTTATATGCTAATTAAACATAGTGACCAACCCCTCACAGTGACATAGTGAGTCATGTGACTTTATAGAAATAAACAACATACTACTGCAGTAAAATGACAGTATGTCCAATGGAACCTTACCAAAAGACAGAAAAAGCATCACTGGTTAAATCCAGATATTGATATACATGATTCAAAGAATTTCTCACTGGTTAAATCCATTATAGCATTCATGTATCTCTTAAAACCTGTGTATAATAGAAAATATTCGTTTACTTTAGAAACAGATAAGCATCTGTTTAGTGATCAACCATAACAGGGGAATTCTAATATATACAATTCAGGCCTATAAGTATATCCGTCAAATATACTAGCAGTCGTATGGAAAAGTGCTAAGTGAGTAAAGTGCAACATTTGTAAAAAGTGCATGAGAAAGAAAAGCTAAATCAGCTAAAGTGCAATACCAGTCATTACATCAAGTACGATAAGCAAATATATATTGACAGATGGATAAATAGTCGGTTATAGATTATCCTATCATTTCATGTGTATATGTCACGTACTTTAATAATAATAAATAGTATAAATAGTTAAAATGGAAGGGACCTCGAGCCATATACCAACATCTGGGTTTGAGATAATCATGTATCGATAAATAATGACCTTTCTATTTTCTCGGTCTACCTATACATAAGACTAAACCTCATATTTACAACCCACAATAATTTACATATGCTTATTTACAGAGTTCGCCTCCATTGTCCTATTCATTAATCATATATGTACAAGAAATAGAAAAATAGAAAAAACAGTAGCAAAATGGTATCAAAATTGTATCAACATCTACAAAGTAATTGGAAAAGTAGAAAAGTAGAAAATTACAAAAGTACAAAAAGTGTAAAACTCATCATATAAATACATATGTATAAATGTATACAACCTTGATCAATATATACACATAAATACATATATATTCCAAGTACAAACAATTCATTACGGACTTAAATCATTCCAAATTTACAGTTCAGTAGAAAAAGTATATACAGCCCTATGTATTATAAAGGTGACAACAATAATGAACAGACCCAAACTCAACCTCAAAATAGGGAACCTAACTAAGAGGGAGAAAGATAATGGGGATGGGTCTGTATTTGTCAATTAGAAGTAGTGTACAGCGACAGGAAATCGATATGGTTATAAGAAATGGTGTAATTCATCTATATTATTCAAACCATTAGGCCAACGTGTATCGAGCTCCAAAATCATCTTAGTTTCAAGCTGTCTTAGACGTGACTCCCTGTCCCCTCCTCTAGTCATAGGTGGCACAGACCCTATTACAAAATACTTCAAGCACGAGAGATCTTTATTGTGCACTCTTTTGAAGTGGCGTGCCACCGGGTAGGCAGGGTCACTATGTAAAATAGCGCGCAAATGCTGCAAGATCCTGACATGTACCTGCAGCTTGGTACTACCCACATATTGTAAGCCGCAGGAACATGTCAGGACATACACAGCGAAATCTGTTTTACAGTTAAAGTTGCCCAAGATCTTTCTGGGTTCAGAAGAAAATGGAGTTGAATATTGGGATGTGTTTACTCCAAATCTACAAGCGCGACAGCTCGAACATTTGAAAAAACCCCTCGAGGGTTTTAACCAGGGGGTTTTAGCTTTTAATTCAGGAGCCGGTTTATCTAACACGGATCCCATGCTTTTAGCCCGTCTAAAGGTAATAGTGGGATTGGCTGGTAACCTGGTGTTTAATATATGGTCACTCAGCACTATAGGCCAATTCTTTTTAAAGATTGCTTTCAATTTCCTGTCCTCACTGCTAAAGGCTGTTATCATTCTAGGAACATCTTGTAGAGCGTTAAGTGCAGTATTGGTTACTGGCTCAGGTTGTCGGGAAGGGAACAGACTCTCTCTGGGTCTCAATTTGGATTTTTCGACCGCTTCCTTCAGGATTTTCTCAGAGTAGCCCCTGGCTTTCAATCGCCCCAACAATTCCTCTAAACATTTTTCAAAGTCAGAGGGCAGACTGCAAATTCTTTTTAATCTAAGAATCTCTCCATAGGGAATCCCCACGATGGTGTGTTTTGGGTGCATACTGGCGGCATGTAAGGTCATATTGCCTGCCGTCGCCTTCCTATGGAGTGTGGTCATAAGCCTATTCTCAGAAACATAAATCTCTACATCTAGAAATTGCATTCTACATTGACTGATATTGATGGAAAATTTAAGATTCATGGCATTGTTGTTCATCTCATCAATGAAAGAGATAGCTCCCTCTTTAGGCCCTTTCCACACCATGAATATATCGTCAATATACCGTAGGTAACAGACAACGTGCTCTTTCATGGTGTCACGGTGCGTCGCGGTGAGGACCTGCTCCTCCCACCAGCCCACGTGAAGACACGCATAGCTGGGAGAGAAACAGGCCCCCATCGCTACACCTCTCAATTGCCGGTAGACATCCTTGCCAAAGGTGAAAAAGTTGTTGTGCAGGCACCAATTGATTAACCCAAGAATCACTTTATTATGCTCATAAAAAGCCATGGGTCGTTTGTCCAAAAAGTGCTTGGTTGCATGCATACCTTGTTTGTGGTCGATACTCGTGTATAATGATTCCACGTCTAATGATATTAACCACATATCCTCTTCCCAATTTATGCAGGCAATTTTGTCCAAAAAGTCACTGGTGTCACGCACATAGCTAGCAAGGTTTTTCACTAAATCTTGGAGAAAGAAGTCTATATATTGACCAACATTTTCGCTCATACTGCCGATGGCGGAAACTATTGGCCTCCCAGGCACTGGTGTTATACCTTTGTGTACTTTTGGAATCAAATACAGAGATGGCATTCTTGGGAAGTTGATGTTCATGTATTTGTATTCCTCGCCGGAAATAAGTCCTTCTCTCTTCCATTGTGAAAGCAGTTGTTGTAATTCTCCCTTGGCATGGAGGTATTCTTTCTGATTAGACAACTTGTAACATAATGGATCAGAAAGTTGTCGCTTGGCCTCTAGGATGTAAGCTTGTTTGGGCCAAATCACAAGATTGCCTCCCTTATCTGATTTTTTTATTATTACAATCTCGTGATTTTCCCCAAGTTTCTTTATAAGTTTGCCATATTCCCTCCTCATGAATGTAGTTTTTTTCTTTGATTTGGAGTTGGTGTGTTTGTACAATTGTTTGATATCATTTGTCACACAGTCATGGAAGACGTCAATGGCGTCTTTGGGTGTCACAGGCACAAACTTGGATTTACTCCTGAACGGACTTAACCCTGCTCCTTTTTGTAAGACCGATATTTTACTTAGTCTTGCCTGGGTAGGAGCGTCTAAATCCGTCTCAGTATCGTATGTAGAGGTGTTTAAGTCATTGGCGTCAAGAAAAGTGTGCACATCAGAGGCAGATAACAAATTAAGATTGTCCAAAGTAGCGTCATCGCCCATATCATTCACCAGGTCTTTGCTAGATTTTAGTGCAAAATGTTTTTTCAGTTTTAACTTCCTAATGAAAAAGAATAAATCAACCCTAGTCATAGTGTAGTTAAAAATTGCACGGGACAAAAGTTCAAGCCTAATGACAGTAGTTGTTGCTCTGCCTTGGTTAGTGTTATATTAGAGAGATTTATAATGGTGTTATCATTTAACGGCGTCTTACCCATGGCTTCTTCTTTTTTATTTGTGCTTGTGCGCCGTTGGTGCTGTTTGCGCCGCTCTTTTCTCCGCTTGTTTCTCCTTTGTCTGTTCGCAATGACTTCTGCCTTGGTCCTGGTCTTAAAGTCTGTAGCCTCTCCTCTACCACAAAATCCATCTCCTCCTGCAATGTGAGTTTGGTCAGTCCTTCCAAGTTTAAATCCGACCCCATAGAGGAAGAAGAGGTAAGATTGTCACATGAATTGCTCATTAGGGAACTTGCATCTGAATCCAGGCTACTCCCTTCTGATGTTTCATCATTGATTGTGTTACCACTGCTGTTGTTGCCTTGTGGGTTAATATCTTGTGCGCCTGTAATGGAACTGGTTAGTCTGACAGCGCGCGAACCCACTGAGGTGGAGCTGCCAATGCCCGTTTTCTTTTTTGTGAATGCTTGCCTCTTTGCAGAGTCATATTTCCGTGAAAAGGTAAAGATTTTTCCATCACGATAGTCATTTGCATCCCGGGTAAATTTGGTAGATTTTCGAATTTTAATCTTTTCTTCGTGTTTTTTTAGCCTTTCATTCATGGTGTCTGCAAGTTTTTTTATCTCTTCCCCCTCAGCATATGCGGATAATTCATTTTCCAATACTTTAATTTCATCCAGCAACCTAATTCTGTCTTTGGCAGCATATTTAATTAGGATGCAAACCAGATTCATGGAGGCTGCTAGATTGCTCTCCCCCCACTCTTGTAACATGGCAGGGTCTGGCTTTTCAAAACTTGGAGCTAAGAGGATCCGCAACCCACGAGGGACCCGACCCACTTCCTCATACTTGCTCAGGGATTTGTGCTCCCACCACTTGGTGCACTCGAGTTTCTTTAGCTTTTCCAGTTCTTTAAAGATGGTTTTTACGTTTCTTGCTTGCTCCGCTTGTGGAGTTCCGCTCTGTTTTCTGGTATTGTCAATTACGCCGCCTTGATCACTGAACAAATTCAGAGCAGCTTCCTCACGCTGTTTATCCAGCTCGTTAGACATGTTTTGATCAGTTTCTGTTGCCGGTGTTCTTTAAGCGCACACACGCGTTATCTCCGTCTTGCACCAGGCAGCCGCCCGGGTTTTCGGTAACGCGCGCGTGTTTAAATTAAGCTGTGTAGACTTCCTCACCTGGAAAGGGCTTCTTTGATTCACCGAGCCGCGAAGGCAGGATCCGCCCTGCAAGCCGCGCCCTTCGACACGGATCACACTGCAGCTCAACCGCCGTCGCTGCACTCGTGAATTATAGTTGTTTGCCGTCCAGGAGGTAGCCGCCGAAAATTCCAAACAGGACGTTTCCAGACAAGATGATTTGAAGGCGGCTTCCACTACTCGAGGAAGGGGTCCGTTACGGAGACAAATCCACCTCCGTTGTTACATCCAACACGTGACTCCTCTGATCTCACGGTGTCTCGGCAATCACGCAGCACACCAGCAAACAGGAAGGAGACGGACCACAGCACATCAGCAGAGTTGTTTTTATTGAACAACAGAAAGCAGCTACGCGTTTCTGGCAAGTTGTGCCCTTGTTCACGCTGCAACTAGTACATCACACTCAATGCTGTTTTATATGCTAATTAAACATAGTGACCAACCCCTCACAGTGACATAGTGAGTCATGTGACTTTATAGAAATAAACAACATACTACTGCAGTAAAATGACAGTATGTCCAATGGAACCTTACCAAAAGACAGAAAAAGCATCACTGGTTAAATCCAGATATTGATATACATGATTACAGTGTAAACAAGGGCAAGTCGGCCCAAAACGCGTTGCTGTTGTTCTGTGAAAAATAAAACTTACCATCTTGCTGTACCTGGTTGGTCCGTCTCCTTCTATGCTGGCGTGGTGTACTGTCGTGGCTACGCAAGGCGAAACTGCAAGGAGTTGAATTTCATATATATATATATATATATATATATATATATATATATATATATATATATATATATATATGTATGTGTGTGTGTGTGTATATATATATATATATATATATATATTTTACTCCCCAAACGCCGGTAAACAAGTTGGGCTGTCGAAGGGCGGTCCCGCCAGGCCACCGGCAGGCATGAAATGTATCTCCAAAGTCTTTCTCCGTAATTGTAGAAGAAATGCAGGACACCCAGAGCTTTAGTAAAGGTATTTTATTCCAAGCAGACGGAAAAGGTCTCACGACGCGTTTCACCACTTAAGGCTTGATCACGCTCGCCTCAAATGTGCTGCCAGCCATATTTAAACCCACAACACCACGTGTAAAGACATCCAATGCACAAAATTGACGGACATGTTGTAATGGTGCGAACAAACTGAACATAATTCCAAATCAGCATTATAGTACATTAGAACAACCTTAGTTTCATTGTACATTCATATCAATAAATAATAACCAACTGATAGCGATTATTTCACAAGTCCTGGAAAAATCCATGAACAAAAGAATTCATGTCTAAATTGCCTTATTCATTTGCAGGAATATGTTCGTTCACATATTATTCATGGTGATACCAATAAACCACTATTTACACAGAAAAACGCCTGATTAGCGGCATTCCGCCGACAAAATGCAACACTTGCCGTGATTGGTCACATATAAGAAAACAATGTTACCATTGGTTGTAGCGTTTCCATGGCGCCTGTAAACACCAGCAAAGATCTTATGGGTGGAAATGTAAACCAATTAAGCGTGGCGTGTCTCTGATCGTATTGCACATATTGTCTAAAACGGGCACAAACCATTCTGAAGTTAATGTGCAGCTGGTCCAAGAAATGACACAATTGAAGATTACACTGACAATATTAAGTTGCAACTTGTCATAGGCTGAAATAGAATAACTAACCACCGAAATTAGTGCGCTGATGTCAAAAGAGGCATTGGAGGAATTCCTCAAGAAATTAGCCACAAGAATGGATAAACTTGAAGAGGAAATAACAGCTAAAAAGCAACGCAAGTTTATTCGTGATTATAAAGATTATGCATGTGGTCGGACTCTGACTTTCCAGAAAAAGTATGACCACCTATTTGATAAAAGTACTGGCTTAGCAATTCAATCAACCAGCCCAGTAAAAGAAGTCGTTGAGAGTGATGTCTCAGACGGGAACCTGTCGGATGCCTCCAATACAGAGGGCAACCAGGATGTGGTAGTGGATATATCAAAAAACCCCAACTTTTTAATACAGTTCCAAATGATGAACAAAAATCGTGCAGAGACATACCAGGATACGACTCCACAAAGGGGAAGAGGACGTGGCAACAGAGGCGGAATTACCGGAACAAGCAAGCCAAAAAGAGGAGGGCGAGGCGGAAACAAAGCTCCAATGGGAATGTCGACACGGAGCAAAAATTCGAAATGAATTTAACAGTAATCAATCTTTCCCAGAGGGTCCTTACCGAGGTCGAAAAGAGCACCTTGGAGTTGGGACTCTCCTTCTGCCCCACTTTGAATATGAACTTTGCTGACACCCGAATAGACCTATTCCTTTTTTCCAGAAAACTCAAGCTGAAGAAATGGTTTGAGACCAAGCCCAAGACTGGGGAAACTGTGAGTACTGCAACCACTATAAGCAATCTTGATATGAGTGATTTGGAATTGTTACAGATCATTGACCCTGACTCAGATGCTGGGAACCATATTTTGGACTATGATACGTGGGGGATGGATGTTGGAATCAATCCTGGTTCCAAATTTAAACCTAAATCTATCTTTCTCCCAGCAATACAATGTGATGCTATTGAGATCTTTGAGAAGGGGGTTTTAAAAGATCTGATGAAAATCTGCAATCAAAAAGCATCTTGGAATAGTAAAAATCTGAATTTGGAACAAATGACAGCTCTGGATAATCTTAGAAATGATGACACCATTGTTATTAGACAGAGTGATAAGGGGGGTAATGTGGTGGTTTTGGATAAGGAAGAATATCTCAAAGAGGGACTACGCCAATTAAGTGATACTGAATGCTATTGTAAAGTTAACTGTGATGAACTGACACGATCTAATATAGCGTTCAGGGGATTATTGGTGGAGTGGAAAGACAAGGGACTGTTAGAAAGGGAAGAGTTTCAATATTTATACTGTGCCCATCCCAAAACACCAATACTGTACCTTCTTCCCAAGCTCCACAAAAACCCCACCACACCTCCGGGCCGTCCTATTGTTTCTTCCATTGGATCCCTCTTAGAGCACACATCCAAATATATTGATCATTATCTCAGATCATATGTGTTAGCTCTACCGTCTTACATTAAGGACACAACCCACTTTTTGACCACTATCAACGGCCTACACTGGGAGCCTAATTATATCTTGGTCACATTAGATGTGAACAGTCTATATACCAGCATCCAACATCAGTCTGGTTTAGAGGCGGTTAGACACTTTTTGAAAACCCGATCCATATCCTATCTGAGACATTCTGAAATGATCATGTCTATGATAGACTTTTGTCTCAAAAACAATTTCTTTTTTTCAACGACATCTTGTATCGACAGTCACAGGGCACAGCCATGGGGACCTGCTTTGCGCCATCCTATGCCAATCTGTACATGGGATGGTGGGAGGAGCAGGTCGTCCGGGAGATGGCAGAATTTGACAACGTTGCCCTGTGGCTTAGATACATAGATGATATTTTTTTCATTTGGTGCGGAGATGAAACTTCTCTGACCGAATTTATTGGCAAATTGAATTGTAACACTCTTAATCTAACCCTCACCGACAATTTCAGTAAAGAAACTGTCGAATTTCTGGATATAAAAGTGGAAGTCTCCAATGGACAACTCAATACCAGACTATTTCGTAAACAAACTGCGGGCAACAGCATATTAAATGCCAATAGCTGTCACCCTAGAAATCTGGTTTGTAGCATCCCGTATGGAGAACTTCTCCGTGCAAAACGTAACTGTAGTACCCAGGAAGCTTATGAGGAAGAGAAAAAGATCATGTGCCAACGATTTCTTTGTCGAGGATATACCAAACAAATGATCCTTCGAGCTAAAGAACGCGTTGAAGGAAAAAACAGAGAGGAATTGTTGCATCCCAGATTAGTGGAACCAGATGAACAAAAAGTGAGATTCATCACAACCTTTTCTGGGCAAGCCAACCAAGTTCGTGGCATTTTCAAAAAACATTGGCACGTCTTGCAAACCGACACACATCTCAAAAAATATCTCAGTGATAATCCCCAAATTACTTTTCGGAGAGGGAGATCACTGAAGAATGAGTTAAGCCATAACTATGTGACTTCTAGAGTCACTGACAACAATCGAAATGGAGGTGGCTTTAAGTGTTGTCGTAAATGCAAAGCATGCAAACAAAGTTTTGACTGTACGTCTTTGACAGTCCCCAACACTAACAGACAGTTCACAATACGCAAACATCTAACCTGCACTACGCCTTACAGTATCTACGTACTAATTTGTCCTTGTGACAAATGGTATGTAGGCAGTACCAAACACGAAGCCAAGAAAAGGGTCCTAGAACATCTACGTGCAATCCATAACAACAATAAACAATACCCCATAGCAAGACATTTCTGTGAGAAACACATGCAGAATGAGAAATTAGTCCGCATGGTGGTTATTGATGCAGTAGATCTTGGTATACGTGGGGGGGATAGGGAACTGTCTCTTAGAAAATTGGAATCAAAATACATTGTGGATTTCGATTGTCTTAATCCCAAAGGGTTAAATAACAGTGAAGAATTGGCAATACATCTGCATGAATAAGTATGTTATCTGATATGTACATTGTCGCAGGTCTTCAACTCTATTTTAATGTTATATTTTCTATTGTTTTAGATTTCATTCAATGCATGATAACGGACGAATTGACGACACTATGAACTTTGTGATATTATGATGGACATTGCTTTGACATTATTGTCTAATTGGGCATGACTTTACTGCTGTCCTTGGATTTCTACCGATTTGCCCACTGGGGCGATACTTGGATGTGAATTTGCATGCCCACTTGGGCGGTACTCTATGACAAGTTGCAACTTAATATTGTCAGTGTAATCTTCAATTGTGTCATTTCTTGGACCAGCTGCACATTAACTTCAGAATGGTTTGTGCCCGTTTTAGACAATATGTGCAATACGATCAGAGACACGCCACGCTTAATTGGTTTACATTTCCACCCATAAGATCTTTGCTGGTGTTTACAGGCGCCATGGAAACGCTACAACCAATGGTAACATTGTTTTCTTATATGTGACCAATCACGGCGAGTGTTGCATTTTGTCGGCGGAATGCCGCTAATCAGGCGTTTTTCTGTGTAAATAGTGGTTTATTGGTGTCACCATGAATAATATGTGAACGAACATATTCCTGCAAATGAATAAGGCAATTTAGACATGAATTCTTTTGTTCATGGATTTTTCCAGGACTTGTGAAATAATCGCTATCAGTTGGTTATTATTTATTGATATGAATGTACAATGAAACTAAGGTTGTTCTAATGTACTATAATGCTGATTTGGAATTATGTTCAGTTTGTTCGCACCATTACAACATGTCCGTCCATTTTGTGCATTGGATGTCTTTACACGTGGTGTTGTGGGTTTAAATATGGCTGGCAGCACATTTGAGGCGAGCGTGATCAAGCCTTAAGTGGTGAAACGCGTCGTGAGACCTTTTCCGTCTGCTTGGAATAAAATACCTTTACTAAAGCTCTGGGTGTCCTGCATTTCTTCTACAATTACGGAGAAAGACTTTGGAGATATTACCTACTGGCGATAGCCAGTAGGTATATATAGTTAGGATTTTTTCCCTATGGCATTTTTGAAAATTCTATGTCTAATAACTTTGGCGTTTGTGGACGGAATCGGCTGAAATTTTCAGGAAAATGGCACATTTTGTTTCTGAGCAGCCCTTGAAAATTTGGGGGGGTTTCCTCAAGGGGGGGCGAGAAAAAAGGGGGGTCCCAAAACGCGTTTTTCCCATGTTAATTTCCATAGGGCGGTTGGACTCACTTTTAGCTCGAACGGCTGAATGGATTTGCACGAAACTTGGCAAAATTGTAGGGACTGTTAGCCCGATGTGCCTTTGCTAGGTCTCAATATATGTGCTCCAGTAGTTTTTGAGAAATTAACGTTCAAAACAAGATATATATCTGTAACAGCGCTCCGGGCAGCGATCCGGTCCGCTTACTTTTCGCGAAACGGAACTTTGCGCGCAGAAAGCTGATTGGCTCTCCGGTGTCTGTCAACATTCTAAACAGTCCGGAGCGGCCGCCATCTTATCTCTCGGTAGGATCGAGAGAGAAGAAGAGGTGAAAAACGAAGGGGGAATTTAATGAAAGGGGGCAAGGTATACCCCTCTTGACCCCCTAGGATTGTTGTTGGGGTTATTAAAGGGTCCCGTGGGGAAAATAAAAAAAAATGATTTTTCACGGTAGAAGCGCTTCACGGGCCGCGAACTGGGCCGCAAACTGGTAGCGAAACGGGAATTCGCCATTTTGTGCTTCGTTTTAATTGTTTAGAGACAAAAATTATCGCCGCACATTGGCCACAATGCATGAATATCGCTGAAAAGTCAGCGATATTCATGCATTATCCAGCAAATGCTCTTAGCCATGTTATCCACCTTCCATTGGATAACAGAAAGCTGATTGGCTCTCCGGTGTCTGTCAACATTCTAAACAGTCCGGAGCGGCCGCCATCTTATCTCTCGGTAGGATCGAGAGAGAAGAAGAGGTGAAAAACGAAGGGGGAATTTATTGAAAGGGGGCAAGGTATACCCCTCTTGACCCCCTAGGAATGTTGTTGGGGTTATTAAAGGGTCCCGTGGGGAAAATAAAAAAAAAAATGATTTTTCACGGTAGAAGCGCTTCACGGGCCGCGAACTGGGCCGCAAACTGGTAGCGAAACGGGAATTCGCCATTTTGTGCTTCGTTTTAATTGTTTAGAGACAAAAATTATCGCCGCACATCGGCCACAATTTTTTTGCTGCGTGACGTTTGTTAACGTTCGATTCGATGGAAATCAGGAAGTCTTGACCACCATTTTGTCACTGCGAGTAAATATTTTGTTATAAATGAATCCTTATTGATAAACATTGTCTGCGCCATCTTGCGTTTTTGTCCAATGCCACAATTTTGTCGTGCACGGCAGCCATTTTAGATGCCTTGACCAGGGCCACTCTCTGCACGCCGCCGATCCTCAGCATGGCTCCCCACCCTCGCAAGCATCTCTTCCACACACTGGTCACCCCCGCTGTTTCTCTCATGCATGGGCCATATACTTCCCCCCATCTGCGCTGCTCTTCTCTGAGAATCACACCCTGTGCCCGCCCGACACCTCCCTTTCACCCTATTCACTACCGCACCCTCTGACACTCCTCTTCCTCTGTGTCCGATTGTCCAGGCCGGACCTAGGCTATCACCTAGCCCTGCGGATGTAGTTTATGGCCCCAGCTGTAGAGTATCCAGACATGCCAACCCTCCCGATTCAGGCGTGAGACTACTGATTTCAGTGCTAGTCTTCCGCCTCCCGATTCCTGCAAGCAAAAACCCGGGGGCATATTACCAACAACTAGCGATAATTTTTGTCTCTAACTTGTTTAGAGACAAAAATTATCGCCGCACATCGGCGAATTTTATCGCACATAAACCTTGCTATTAGCAAGGTTTATCGCAAATACGATAAAAAACGGCCGCAATGCATGAATATCGTTGAAAAGTCAGCGATATTCATGCATTATCCAGCAAATGCTTTTAGCCATGTTATCCACTTCCCATTGGATAACATGGCTAAAACTGCTCAGGGCAGGTGTTAGGTTTTGGAGATATTCGCGCTTAGCGCGAATATCTCCAAAAGTTGGTAATAGGAGATAGCGATGGTTAGGGACTGTTTCCAGTCGCTAAAATCTTGGCACGCCCACTTTGCATGTCATTAGTGATAAATATCACTGATATGCAAAGCGGGGCCCAAGATGGTCGCTATCTCCTTTTAGCTGGTGTTAGGGACAGCTTGGTAATAGGGAGATAATTTTATCTCTTTTTTTTTGGGCTTTTAAAGCCAAAAAAGCGGAAATAACCCCCCTTGATAATATGCCCCATGATTTCTCGGGGGTTTCAGCTGACAGGGCTTGGTATTGTGTTACGTGCTAATTCTTCCAGGAAACGTCAGAGGGTCGATGCAGGGGTTCTAGAAGGGGTGATAAACCATTTAAGCCTCATGAACAAGCGCATGGTCTTTTAAAGATTTATGAAGTACTCGGGGCGGCGGTGTGTGTGTGCCCTCTTTCAGGAGCGGGCGGGGGGGGGGGGGCACTGCCAGCAACTTGCCAGGCCAGGCAGTGTTCAACACGTGCATTACCCTTTCTCTGCCTGCTATTGCGCTCCATGCTTCGGAAAGGTAAGAAAAAGAACGTGCATTTGAGTTTGAAATGTCCGATCTTGTAGCAGTACACTTGCAAAGCCCACAGATGACAATAACCCGATTCAAGGCCCCATTCACTCGATTTTTTAAACATATATAGCACTCCAACAAAGTTAGATTTTAAAACTTTATTAACATTTAACTATAATGAACGGAACAAAAACTGTAAAAACATTTAAACATTTTTCACCCAAAAAAGCAACAATGGTCAGAAGCTGTCTTTTGTGCGAATAGTCCCAAGGCAGCACAACGTGCAGAGTTCTGGACGGCACCCAGGTGATGTCGCCTTGGTGCCGCACTGGTTTTGGGATCCTACAATGCTGCTCCGAAAATTGGCGTGGGGCGTCCCGGGTGGGGCGGGGGGAGGCCTCGTCAGTAGCGGTCTGTTGTGCGAATAGTCCCAAGGCAGCAGAACGCGCTGAGATGTTGATGGCACCCAGGTGATGTCCAGTAAACTGCTGCACTGGTTTTGGTGTCCTACAATGCTGCTCCGAAAATTTGCGTGCGGCGGCCCCGGGGGGGGGGGGGGGGGCGTGGGGGAGGCGGCGTGAACGGGCCTCCCCAGGTGGCGGCCATCCAGCTGAGTTGCGCCCGCTCTTGCGGCTACAGCGTCTCGCTCACCATGTTGTTGAGTTGCTCCCACTCTTGCAGTGCAGCGATAGGCGCCTGCCACATGACTCTTAAAATGGCGGACGGCTCTTCGGTTTTGGGCCTGGTCCACTGAAATGGCCCTGGGACACCTTGGAACTCGGACGCTTGCCTGCTAGGGCTTGGGCTCCATTCTCGAAAAGCGTCCCCTCAGCCGTGAAGATTCTACAAAAGTCTTGGGGGTCCCCGACTCCCGCAGGCTTCCGGTGGGGAGCGGCTGCCATGATTGCTCGCGGAATGACCACGACGGAGCCACGAGATGGTGGTGCTCTCATGCTGACGCCAGCTTCAGTCTGAATGATCCAGAAACAAGGTGGGGCTTTCATCGTTTGGGAAAAAAAAATGTTCTAAACCAATGAAAAGTGTTATTTTTAGGTCATATGACCAAGCCTTCCATCTTAAGGAAACCAAAAGTAAAATGATCCAATGAAAAGTTTTATAAACAAGTCACATGACCTGTTATGCGGCATAGGGCTACAAAAAGCATAGAAAATCCGTTGGCACGTGAGGCGGCGTCAGTAGCGGACCGATGTGCGAATAGGCCGAAGGCAGCACAACGCGCTGAGATCCGGATGGCACCGAGGTGGTGTCAAGCAAATTGCCGTACTGGTGTGGCCATCCTACAATGCTGCGCCGAAAGACGGCGTGTCCAGCTGAGTTCCGGTCACTCTTGCGGTACAGTGAGTCGAACGTGCCGAGATCCGGATGGCACCGAGGTTGTGTCCAGCAAGTTGCTGCACTGGTGTGGCCATCCTACAATGCTGTGCCGAAAGTCGGCGTGGGGTGCCCCGTTGGCTTATGAGGTGATGTCAGTAGTGGACCGAAGTGTGAATAGGTCGGAACCAGCACAAGGCGCCAAGATCCGAATGGCAAGTCCTGGATATTGAGTGCCATAGTTGAGAGTTCTGAGCAGTGCTTGTAAGACTATCTGAAGCTTATTTGCACCTGCTGCAGCTTCACTGTTGCCCAAGGTGGTGTCCAGCAAATTGCTGCAGTGGTGTGGCCATCCTACAATGCTGCGCCGAAAGACGGCGTGTCCAGCTGAGTTCCGGTCACTCTTGCGGTACAGTGAGTCGAACGCGCCGAGATCCGGATGGCACCGAGGTTGTGTCCAGCAAGTTGCTGCACTGGTGTGGCCATCCTACAATGCTGCGCCGAAAGACGGCGTGACCAGCTGAGTTCCGGTCACTCTTGCGGTACAGTGACTCGAACGCTCCGAGATCCGGATGGCACCGAGGTGGTGTCCAGCAAGTTGCCGCACTGGTGTGGCCATCCTACAATGCTGCGCCGAAAGTCAGTGTGGGGTGCCCCGTTGGCTTATGAGGTGATGTCAGTAGTGGACCGATGTGTGAATAGGTCGGAAGCAGCACAAGGCGCCCTGCACTGTTGAGCTTTTTTCAATGCCTGTTTTTTGTTGTTTCCCCTCCATCAAAAACAAAAAAAAATATATAAAACTGTGCAAAAATACAAAAAAATGTTTAGAAAAGCAGTGCTTGTAAGACTGTCTGAAGCTCTTTTGCACCTGCTGCAGCTTCACTATTGCCCTGGTGTGGGCAAAGATCGCCCATGACTTAGGCTGATTGAGAGTTTGTAGAAAAATGGCTTCAGATTTTCCACATATTACTCTTCAACATTCTTCCTAAATGTAACAATGTGAGACTCACTAGGAGAACGGCTGTTTATCTTTCCTTTCAAAATGCTGCCAACAATATTTTCTGAATGGAAGACACCATCTTGTAGCATAAAGGGCCGAAAGGGGTTCTGGTCTGGCCGATTGTTGGTGAAGACATTTTGACTATATCTTGGACCTGCCCGGCCTCGCCCAAAATGGCGCCGGTATAAATGGGACTCGTAACTCCTTGCCCGCAAATGTATATCTAGAAAATGTTATTGTAAGTGGCCCTGTCTTATTTTAATTACAAAATGTACCTCCACCGATTCCGCAACTGTTAGACACCTTAGTTCTTGCAACCTAATGGCCCGCTCGTTACGTTCCTCTACAGTGTAAATGTCTCCTCATCATATACGATTTCAGTTTGCTCCGTGGCCGGCCCACGTGGTTATAGGCCCGTATTTGTATACTGATATTTTCACAATAAAGGTTTTTAAAACAAAACACGGTAGTAGTATTTACATTGGTAAAGTTTTTACTTTTAGTCACTGTTTTCGAATCAGTAAAAGGCAAGTGAAATAAAGCAGTCCAATTACATGACGGATAAAAGGTATAATATGTAGGAACGCAGTAAAGATAAATGGTCAAGGGCAGTTGTGTTTTTCATTTCTGCAACATAAAGTGATCGATAAGAATCTGATAATCAGGCGTATCGGCGACTAAGACAGCAGGCCGAGTCTCTCTTACTCAACGGCTCCGTCATGGAACGAAGAAACGCCCTTTTTCTCGAAAAAGGAATATATTTTACTTGCAGGACAGTTGTAAATTTTCCGGGAAAGTACATTAGCCTGGAATATTATAACATATATGTTTTAAAAAAAATAATGTTCGAAAAAAATAAAAAGCGTAATTTTTAGGTCATATGACCAAGCTTTTCATCATTAAAATAACAAAAGTAAAATGAACCAATGAAAAGTTTTATTAACAAGTCACATGACCTGTTATGCTTACGTTACGCGCTGCGCGCCGCGCCCCGGATCACTTCCGGGTGCGCTAACGCGGCGTGTCATATAACGCATTACGCGACAACGTAGGTCAAGAATATAGTCAAAATGTCTCCACCAACCAGCGTTCGGAACACAACCCCTTTCAGCAGTCCAAAAAGTTCTGTTAAATGACAACAGAGGGGACAGGCAACAAGAACCATCAGTCAAAGAGGGGAGGGCAAGTTCTTCTCTTCCGGGTCATGTTGGGGCGCTACCGGAACTGATCGAATTGGTAGTCTACAGTGTTTCTGGATGTTTCAGACTAAAGCTGGCGTCAGCATGAGAGCACTACCATCTCGTAGCTCCGTCGTGGCCATTCCACGAGCAATCATGGCAGCCGCTCCCCACAAGAAGCCTGCGGGAGTCGGGGGCCCCCAAGACTTTTGTAGAATCTTCACGGCTGAGGGGACGCTTTCGAGAATGGGACCCAAGCCCTATCAGGGAAGCGTCCGAGTTCCAAGGTGTCCCAGGGCCATTTTAGTGGACCAGGCCCAAAACCGAAGAGCCGGCCGCCATTTTGAGAGTCCTGTGGCAGCCGCCTATCGCTGCACCGCAAGAGCGGGAGCAACTTAACTACATGGTGAGCGAGACGCTGTAGTCGCAAGAGCGGGCGGTAAACAGCTGAATGGCGGAAGAGGCACAGTGTAGCAAAAGCGGGCGGAATGGCAACTAAAACGGTAAAGGGGCGCCCCACTACAGCGTGTCTTCAGGTCAAACGGATTGTGGGACAAAGTCCAGAATAGAAGAGTCATCAAAAGGCAAAAAGTTCCGCCGGACCCCGGGAGCCGGCCGCCTATGTCGGGGGCGATCTCAGGCTACACCAGTGCTATAAGACTTGGGGAGGGGGTCGGAGCCAAGCGTCTTCTCCGAGTCCGTGTCATCACACCGCCCCTCGGGGGCCTCCGTCAAGCGGTTTAGGGAGGTACCATATAACATTGTTTTCAAATGCAGTCAGGTCCACAAACGACCCTCACTTACTTTGGAATAGTGAAGCTGCAGTAGGTGGAAATAAGCTTCAGACAGTCTTACAAGCACTGCTTTTGTAAACATTTTTTGTTTTTTTTGTATTTTTGCACAGTTTTATATATTTTTTTTGTTTTTGATGGAGGGGAAACAACAAAGCACAGGCATTGAAAAAGGCTCAAACTCAGAACTCTGAACTATGGCACCCAATATCCAGGACTTTCCATCCGGATCTTGGCGCCTTGTGCTGCTTCCGACCTATTCACACATCGGTCCACTACTGACATCATCTTATAAACCAACGTTATGTAAATAGTTATTTAATAAAATGTTTTACCCTGTTTCTTTGCTGGTGTGTTGTCTATATTTTTAATATTTGCATAGGGTTTGTCGTTATTTTGGGCGGGGTGGGTGACGGAGCCGAGCTGTCTTGCAGCCCTCATGGTGTGGAGCTCAGTTCATCTCACTATTTTCGTATTTCTCATGAAGGGTTGTTTATAATATTTCTATTTTAGCGAGGTCAAAAAGAGATCCAATTAGTGGCCTACTGATTTTGCTCGATTACTTTTATTTTTTTACACGATTTTTCACGATCTGCAAAGACTAAACAGAGTATTGCGACTTTGTGCTTGTTTGTAAATAGAGAATGAACCAAAGAGAATCAATTGAAAAACAGTAAATGCTTGGATAATAATCAATCAAATGGAGAGACAAGCAGGCAGGACGGATTACAACGGGGGTAAAGGCCTGCGTTAACTACTCTTCACTATCTGCAAAGAGAGAGTACTACTAAGAGAAAAGAGGGGAGGGGGGCAGCGTTCAAAGCACATCAGCGTGCATAAATACGAAAATGTTTTTATCTATCACGTACTTGACATTTTAAAGCTTTTCATATTTGCTATTAAAAAACCAATGAAATTCACAGAAAAAACCATAGGTTATAGTGGATATATAGTTAGGAATTTGCATTTACAAAACCTTGAAAATTCAATGAAAAAACCATTGGTTTTAGGCCATATATAGTTAGGGATTTGCATTTACAAAACCTTATTTTACTCGCATAAAACCATTGAAATTCCATATATAGTTATAAGCGCTAACTATATATCGCGCACCCGCAATCCACTGCTGATGATGTCACATATTACATCATTCATGACATGGTTAGTGACATCACTGATGACATCACTGATGACATCTCAAATGACATCACTGATGACATCACTGATGACAACATCCAGTGACTGTATGTTTCTGTAAAGTTAAAACATGTTTTACATATTGAAGAATGAGTGGATATATAAGTGTCTGGATGAAGGATTTACTAGGTGCATGACTGACTGACTGATTGAGTGAGTGATTAAATGTGTCTCACTGAGTGCATGGGTTAGTGACTAAACTGTTTTAATTTGTGCATCATTATATCTGTTGTTCTACAAACTGCTGCATATGTTGATCAGTAGCTATATGAGTAACTGTATGGGTTATTGATTGGTTGTCCAAGTATTTGTATGGGAAACTGAGTGTGTGTGTATGGGTGGCTGGGAGGTGTGTGACTCTGTACATAGATGTGTGAGTAGTTGATTCACTATATGTATAGATTCAAAAGTGCATGTGCAAACAGCTGTATGGGCGGTTGACTGTGCATGAGTGTATTAGTGAGTGAATGGATATCTCAGTGCTACATGTCAAATTAAGTACATATGTAAAACACAGTACATGTGAGAGTTGACATCTATAAATAACTGTGCATAAGAGCCAGTGAATGTGTGAGTGGCTGTATGGATCATTGTGAACATGTATCAGAGATTGTATAAGAGAGTAAAGTAAATATGTGTTAGTATATGTTTGAATAAGTAAGGTGTGTATAACTGTATAGTTGAGAAAATGGAGGTGTGATTGATTTTTGGCATAACTGACTAGGTGTGTGAGTAACTCCATGGATGAGTGACTGTCTGTTTACACTGATTGTATCTAAGGTTATATTAGAGTCTGAAGAGGTTCATGGTATTATCACATGAATGATATCATCAGTGATGTTATCAGTCATGTCAAATGAGATGTTTTCAGTGATGTCATCAGTGATGTCATTTGAGATGTCATCAGTGATGTCATCAGTGATGTCACTAACCATGTCATGAATGATGTAATATGTGACATCATCAGCAGTGGATTGCGGGTGCGCGATATATAGTTAGCGCTTATAACTATATATGGAATTTCAATGGTTTTATGCGAGTAAAATAAGGTTTTGTAAATGCAAATCCCTAACTATATATGGCCTAAAACCAATGGTTTTTTCATTGAATTTTCAAGGTTTTGTAAATGCAAATTCCTAACTATATATCCACTATAACCTATGGTTTTTTCTGTGAATATATATATATATATATATATATATATATATATATATATATATATATATATATATTTAGGATTTTTTCTCTATGGGATTTTTGAAAATTCTATGTCTAATAACTTTGGCGTTTGTGGACGGAATTGGCTGAAATCTTCAGGAAAATGGCACATTTTGTTTCTGAGCAGCCCCTGAAAATTTGGGGCGGTTTCGTCAAGGGGGGGGCCGAGAAAAGAGGGGGGTCCCAAAACACGTTTTTCCCATGTTAATTTCCATAGGGCGGTTGGCCTCACTTTTAGCTCGAACGGCTGAATGGATTTGCACGAAACTTGGCAAAATTGTAGGGACTGTTAGCCCGATGTGCCTTTGCTAGGTCTCAATATATGTGCTCCAGTGGATTTTGATAAATTAACGTTCAAAAAAATATATATATCTGTGACAGCGCTCCGGGTAGCGCTCCGGTTCGCGTACCTGACGCGTAACGGAACTTCGCGAAGCGAAGCTGATTGGCTCTCCGGTGTCTGTCAACATTCTAAACAGTCCGGAGCGGCCGCCATCTTGTTTCTCGGTAGGATCGAGTGACAAGAGGAGGCCAAAACAAAGGGGGAAAGGACAATAAGGGGGAATAGTAGATCCTCCCTGACCCCCTAGGTTTGATGTGGAGGGTTTAAAAGGGCCCCGCGGGGCAAAAAAAAACCAAAAACCATTGGTTTTTTTGCGTGGGGTGCGTCCGGTACGCGCACCGGAAAGCGGTCCGGGGAGCGAACTATGAGGAAACAAGAATGATAGACTTTTTAAATATTGTATGTTTATTGATTGTTCGTTTTTTTTTATTTTTTTTTATTTAAGTAGCTATATGTAGGTACCAATGCAGAGTCAAAAAATTAATATACACCGTCTCCTTTGTAGATATCTTGCATGTTGTTTCAGAAGTTATTGTGGAATATAGAATTCATATCATAGTGTGTCAGGAAAGTAGAAACAATATGGAGGCAGGAGATGATAAAGAGATGTTAAATACACATTGGAGATAATATAGTTGGAGAAAGGAAGTAACTATGAGCAAAATTATTGTGTAACATAAAAAAGTTGCACAGTATACTATAAGTCTGACTTTACATTATAATCAATTTGGTACTAGTTTATGAATTACATATAAAAATGATTAAAGACTCGAACAATTTTTGATTATTAAATATAAATTTATTTTTCTGATTCTTTTTCAAAATTTAATAGACTGTCTAACATTTGACTGTCCGAAATGTCCTCTTGTTGAGTGAACATAACTTCCCACATTTTATCGTCCTCATAATGAAGTAACAAATCCACAGATTCTACACATTGTAGAAGTTCTTGGTCTCGTGATTCGTCCATGAATTCCAAGTCAATGCGTTCAATGATTTCCTCATTGTTCATCTCCAGGGCAATTTCAAAGGAAACGTTCTGTTCTCCTTCCATTTTTGTGCTGAAATTTGCATAAAAAATAAATATATCAGTAGAGATAGGGCAATGTTGGGTTTAAGTTCAGACAGGTACTTGTGAGTTTATAACAGAGAAGTTATCTATGGGCACTGTATGGTTTCAGGCGTGAAGTAGTACTATTAAAAAGTGCCTGCGAAAAAGCCTAAGTAAATTCATAATTATAACACAGAAACGTAAATCAATCCATAATTATAATAAACAAGCCTTTCTCAATGTCTAACTCTTACAGAGGGATAGTATATAACTATCTGAAAATGTTTTCCAAATTAATTTAAATTGTATAACATAGTTCTCCGGTCAAATTTATAAAATAACATCTTACCTTTTAAAAACAAGTTTAAGTTGTCAGTCAAAATGTTCTTGCAATGTACTTCAGGAAGTAGTAGTCAAAATGGCGGTGTTTTTCTCTCTTTCTTTATATATATTCAGGTACATAATCAATCAAATGTCAGGTAAAAAAAGTAAAAAATGAAAGTAACATTTTAATTGGTTGTCAATTCCAACACTTCAGATGTGTTTTGTGAAGTAATTTACCTCAGGGAATTTAGAGAAGTCTACATGCTAAATGGCTAAATGGAATTCCAACCAAATTTGTGAAAATGGTAGGGATTGGTATGTAGTATGAGCTAATGTATATTTGGTGAAAGTGTCTCCAGTGGTTTTTCTGTAAATTACTTTTCCACCTTTTTTAAGCGAGCGCTTCTCAGTGCGTGTCCCGGTACGCGAACCTGCAGCGTTACGGGAGTCCTCCATTTTGTGTTTCGGTAGAATTGAGATACAAGATGGAGGGTAAATAATGTTCAGAATGGGTAGAAGGGGGCACGGTAGACGTATCCTGACCCCTTAGGTTTACTGAGGGTGGCTGAGGAGTCCCATATGTGCGAGAAAAAAGATTTTTTTTTTTTAATTTTTTTTTTATTTAAGTAGCTATATGTAGGTACCAATGCAGAGTCAAAAAATTAATATACACCGTCTCCTTTGTAGATATCTTGCATGTTGTTTCAGAAGTTATTGTGGAATATAGAATTCATATCATAGTGTGTCAGGAAAGTAGAAACAATATGGAGGCAGGAGATGATAAAGAGATGTTAAATACACATTGGAGATAATATAGTTGGAGAAAGGAAGTAACTATGAGCAAAATTATTGTGTAACATAAAAAAGTTGCACAGTATACTATAAGTCTGACTTTACATTATAATCAATTTGGTACTAGTTTATGAATTACATATAAAAATGATTAAAGACTCGAACAATTTTTGATTATTAAATATAAATTTATTTTTCTGATTCTTTTTCAAAATTTAATAGACTGTCTAACATTTGACTGTCCGAAATGTCCTCTTGTTGAGTGAACATAACTTCCCACATTTTATCGTCCTCATAATGAAGTAACAAATCCACAGATTCTGCACATTGTAGAAGTTCTTGGTCTCGTGATTCGTCCATGAATTCCAAGTCAATGCGTTCAATGATTTCCTCATTGTTCATCTCCAGGGCAATTTCAAAGGAAACGTTCTGTTCTCCTTCCATTTTTATGCTGAAATTTGCATAAAAAATAAATATATCAGTAGAGATAGGGCAATATTGGGTTTAAGTTCAGACAGGTACTTGTGAGTTTATAACAGAGAAGTTATCTATGGGCACTGTATGGTTTCAGGCGTGAAGTAGTACTATTAAAAAGTGCCTGCGAAAAAGCCTAAGTAAATTCATAATTATAACACAGAAACGTAAATCAATCCATAATTATAATAAACAAGCCTTTCTCAATGTCTAACTCTTACAGAGGGATAGTATATAACTATCTGAAAATGTTTTCCAAATTAATTTAAATTGTATAACATAGTTCTCCGGTCAAATTTATAAAATAACATCTTACCTTTTAAAAACAAGTTTAAGTTGTCAGTCAAAATGTTCTTGCAATGTACTTCAGGAAGTAGTAGTCAAAATGGCGGTGTTTTTCTCTCTTTCTTTATATATATTCAGGTACATAATCAATCAAATGTCAGGTAAAAAAAGTAAAAAATGAAAGTAACATTTTAATTGGTTGTCAATTCCAACACTTCAGATGTGTTTTGTGAAGTAATTTACCTCAGGGAATTTAGAGAAGTCTACATGCTAAATGGCTAAATGGAATTCCAACCAAATTTGTGAAAATGGTAGGGATTGGTATGTAGTATGAGCTAATGTATATTTGGTGAAAGTGTCTCCAGTGGTTTTTCTGTAAATTACTTTTCCACCTTTTTTAAGCGAGCGCTTCTCAGTGCGTGTCCCGGTACGCGAACCTGCAGCGTTACGGGAGTCCTCCATTTTGTGTTTCGGTAGAATTGAGATACAAGATGGAGGGTAAATAATGTTCAGAATGGGTAGAAGGGGGCACGGTAGACGTATCCTGACCCCTTAGGTTTACTGAGGGTGGCTGAGGAGTCCCATATGTGCGAGAAAAAAGATTTTTTTTTTTTTATTTTTTTTATTTAAGTAGCTATATGTAGGTACCAATGCAGAGTCAAAAAGTTAATATACACCGTCTCCTTTGTAGATATCTTGCATGTTGTTTCAGAAGTTATTGTGGAATATAGAATTCATATCATAGTGTGTCAGGAAAGTAGAAACAATATGGAGGCAGGAGATGATAAAGAGATGTTAAATACACATTGGAGATAATATAGTTGGAGAAAGGAAGTAACTATGAGCAAAATTATTGTGTAACATAAAAAAGTTGCACAGTATACTATAAGTCTGACTTTACATTATAATCAATTTGGTACTAGTTTATGAATTACATATAAAAATGATTAAAGACTCGAACAATTTTTGATTATTAAATATACATTTATTTTTCTGATTCTTTTTCAAAATTTAATAGACTGTCTAACATTTGACTGTCCGAAATGTCCTCTTGTTGAGTGAACATAACTTCCCACATTTTATCGTCCTCATAATGAAGTAACAAATCCACAGATTCTACACATTGTAGAAGTTCTTGGTCTCGTGATTCGTCCATGAATTCCAAGTCAATGCGTTCAATGATTTCCTCATTGTTCATCTCCAGGGCAATTTCAAAGGAAACGTTCTGTTCTCCTTCCATTTTTATGCTGAAATTTGCATAAAAAATAAATATATCAGTAGAGATAGGGCAATATTGGGTTTAAGTTCAGACAGGTACTTGTGAGTTTATAACAGAGAAGTTATCTATGGGCACTGTATGGTTTCAGGCGTGAAGTAGTACTATTAAAAAGTGCCTGCGAAAAAGCCTAAGTAAATTCATAATTATAACACAGAAACGTAAATCAATCCATAATTATAATAAACAAGCCTTTCTCAATGTCTAACTCTTACAGAGGGATAGTATATAACTATCTGAAAATGTTTTCCAAATTAATTTAAATTGTATAACATAGTTCTCCGGTCAAATTTATAAAATAACATCTTACCTTTTAAAAACAAGTTTAAGTTGTCAGTCAAAATGTTCTTGCAATGTACTTCAGGAAGTAGTAGTCAAAATGGCGGTGTTTTTCTCTCTTTCTTTATATATATTCAGGTACATAATCAATCAAATGTCAGGTAAAAAAAGTAAAAAATGAAAGTAACATTTTAATTGGTTGTCAATTCCAACACTTCAGATGTGTTTTGTGAAGTAATTTACCTCAGGGAATTTAGAGAAGTCTACATGCTAAATGGCTAAATGGAATTCCAACCAAATTTGTGAAAATGGTAGGGATTGGTATGTAGTATGAGCTAATGTATATTTGGTGAAAGTGTCTCCAGTGGTTTTTCTGTAAATTACTTTTCCACCTTTTTTAAGCGAGCGCTTCTCAGTGCGTGTCCCGGTACGCGAACCTGCAGCGTTACGGGAGTCCTCCATTTTGTGTTTCGGTAGAATTGAGATACAAGATGGAGGGTAAATAATGTTCAGAATGGGTAGAAGGGGGCACGGTAGACGTATCCTGACCCCTTAGGTTTACTGAGGGTGGCTGAGGAGTCCCATATGTGCGAGAAAAAAGATTTTTTTTTTTGAATTTTTCGCGCGGTTAGCTGCCGGTACGCGAACCGGGTAGCGAACCGGGAAGCGAACATAAGTGAAAATTAGTGAAAAAAGGTACATTCGAAATTTTTAAAGAGTAATTATAGTTAAGGTAGCTCTGAAAAGAGCTTTTGGGTTCTGTGTAAGTTCTAGGTACTTATAAGTAGGTACCAATACACAGTCTTAAATTTTGTATGAAAACTCTGTTCCCCTCATCTGAGAAGTGCACGCCATCTCCTCTGTAGATATCTTGCATGTAGTAACGCAAGTTATTGTTGTAGATGCAGCCCATTCCATGGTCTCTCATGTAAGCTGAAACAGACTTATTTACATGCTTCCTCGATTTCTCAATTTGTGGACAAAATTGATTGGACCGCCTCCATTTTTGTCTTTGGCATATATTGGAATATACCAAGGCAGTTTGAGGAAAAAGTGCCATCAATTGCTCAAAGGTGTCCTTTAAGAGCATTTCCAGACCTACCCCAGTCAAAGTGCCTAAATCATTTCCTCCACAGTGCACTATTATGAGGTCAGGGTTTGGCAAATGCAAAAAGGTTTTCACCAATGGTATCAATTGGTGACATCTCAATCCTCTTTGCCCAATCCATTTGATTTCCACATTTTGTAAATTGAGGTTGTGTAAATTTCTGTTATCAGCATATCTGTGAGCCCAGTGGATGTAGCTATGTCCTAGAATCCAGACAGAAAACATGGCGAGAGGAGGCTTTGCTGCAGTCAGATGAAGTGTGGGAATGAAATGGCAGTTGAAACATTGGAGTTTCTAAAGAAAAAAACTGTGGAGTTTGAGTGCTAATGATTCATTCTAAAATTCTATTTGATGTACATCTTGTTCTTCTTCTTCCTCCTCTTCTTCAGGGTTGGGAATAAACTGGGGATGTGGTCCATCCTTCCTAGGAGGTTGTGGTGGTGGTGGGGGTCCACCAGCTGCAGCTACAATTGAAGCCATCTTCCAATAATGAAAATAGTTCTTCCTCTCACAAAGTTGAAAGTCAGAGTGAGAAAAATAGGAGGGGGGCTTTCATCATTTTGGAAAAAAAAAAGTTCTAAACCAATGAAAAGTGTAATTTTTAGGTCACATGACCTAGCTTTACATCATTCAGAAACCAAAATTGAAATCAACCAATAAAAAGTGTTATTTTCAAGTCACATGACCTGTTATGCTTACGTTACGCGTCCCGCTACGCGACCCGGATCGCTTCCGGGTAGCTGCATTTCGCGCCTCGGTTCGCGTTCCAGAACGCTTCCGGTTGCGCTAACGCGGTGCGTCATAAGACGTATTACGCGGTAACGCGATACGTTGCGGTAACGCGATACGTCGCGCTTACGCGACGCGTCACGATGTCGATTTCTAACGCGGTGGTTGCGCTAATGGAATGTTTACCGGTTCGCGGACCGGGTCGCGGAACCATATTAAGCTAACAAATAAATATAAAAATAATATTACAAAAATATAAAATATATTTTTGAATTAGAATAAGAATACATTTTACAGCTTTTGATATTTGCTATTAAAAAACCATTGAAATTCACTGAAAAAACCATAGGTTATAGACCATATATAGTTAGGAATTAGAATTTACAAAACCTTGAAAATTCACTGAAAAAACATAGGTTATAGACCATATATAGTTAGGGATTAGCATTCACAAAACCTTATTTTACTCGCACAAAACCAATGAAATTCCATATATAGTTAGTTGCACTAACTATATATTTCGCGCAACCGCAATCCACTGCTGATGATGTCACATATGACATCATTCATGACATGGTCAGTGACATCACTGATGACATCACTGATGACATCTCAAATGACATCACTGATGACATCACTGATGACATCTCAAATGACATCACTGATGACATCACTGATGACATCTCAAATGACATCTCATTTGACATCATTGATCACATCACTGATGACATCATTCTTGTGCTAATACGATGAACCTCTTCAGACTCTAATATAACCTTAGATACACTCAGTTAATACAGACACTCACACACTGTCACTCATCCATGGAGTTACTCACACACCTAGTCAGTCATGCAAAGAAACAATCTCACCTCCATTTCCTCAACTATACAGTTATACACACCTTACTTATTCAAACATATAGTAACACATATTTACTCTCTTATACAATCCATAATACAAGTTCACAATGTTCCACTCACACATTCACTGGCTCTTATGCACAGTTATTTATATATGTCAACTCTCACATGTACTGTGTTTTACATATGTACTTACTTTGAAATTTAGCACTGAGATATCCATTCACTCACCAATACACTCATGCGCACAGTCAACCGCCCATACAGCTGTTTCCACATTCACTTTTGAACCCATACATCTAGTGAATCAACTTCTCACACATCTATGCACAGAGTCATACACCTCCCAGCCACCCACACACACACTCAGTCTCCCATACAAATACTTGGGCAACCAATGCATATCCCATATAGTTACTCATATAGCTACTGATTAACACATTCAGCAGTTTACAGAACAACAGACATAATGATGCACAAATTAGGACAGTTTAGTCACTAACCCATGCACTCAGTGAGACACATTTAATCACTCACTCATACAGTCAGTCATGCACCTACTAAATCCTTCATCCAGACACTTATACATCCACTCATTCTTCAATATGTAAGACATATTTTAACTTTACAGAAACATACAGTCACTGGATGATGTCATCAGTGATGTCATCAGTGATGTCACTGACCATGTCATGAATGATGTAATATGTGACATCATCAGCAGTGGATTGCGGGTGCGCGAAATATATAGTCAGTGCAACTAACTATATATGGAATTTCATTGGTTTTGTGCGAGTAAAATAAGGTTTTGTGAATGCTAATCCCTAACTATATATGGTCTATAACCTATGGTTTTTTCAGTGAATATATATATATATATATATATATATATATATATGAACACTCCATCCAGCTCCCACAGAGTACACCATAGAAGCAGGCACAGACACAAGGCTGTCAGGGTATGGCATCAATTTATTCTTTATGGACACCCTCAACCCATGAGGTAAAAGAAGAGACGCGTTTCAGCAAAAGCCTTTATCAATCTAGTTGGCGCCATTTCATGCACTCTATATATAGTCACTCCCATTGTAAGTAAACGATAAACATAGAAGACATACTCTCCAATGCGTCTCCACACTGTATGGCTAACGGAGCCTATAAATATGTGCTGCAAAGTTATGTCCACAATATTGGTGAGGCGATATGTTGCTATATAAAAATGCACAATACATGATTTAGACAGTTTACAACAATTGCCTCATACTGACTGACATAGATCAAATAGCATTTGCAGGCATTGTATACTGAAACGTTATACTGGGAATGTAATTAAAACAGCTGAATGTGCCGCCAAACTAAAACCTCTTGTAACGCCTGAACACGTAAAAATCATGTTCACAATTAAAAACCTTCATACTGCTAAAAGTCATTCAATTGTTCCAAGGAGACAGTATTAGCCCCGAAGTAGATACAGCCTCTGATCACAGCAATGCTGAGACGCACCCTCTGACCTCCATTTAGCAATCCGAGTTGCCTCCCGTAATTTATGAAGATGCTGCATTCCAAGACAGTTATGAAAGGGCATGGCAGCGGAAAGAATTGTAGCCGCACTCCGGTTTTTAAATGCATGACAAGTGTGCAATGTCAAATATCGGCATAAATGCCCACAATTCACCGGAATACAAGTCACTCGACTACCAATCCCAGAATGCCCCATGACGATTGAAAATATTGCCCTCAGGAGATACCGGCAAATGTAGAATACCGGAGGTATTGAATAGAGGATACAGTTTTGAGCAGGGCCGAGGCGAGAGTCTCAAAGTCTGAATCATTAGCAGTGAAATAATAACCAGGCATACACTCCGGGTTGAAGGGGGCCAGTGGAAAAATAGGTGAATAAGCCAAACAAGCCTCACCGCTTCGGCATAGACGTCAGCAGTGCCCAGTCACCAGTAGGCGCCAGTCTCCTGGGCAAGGCATTTCTTGCTGGGAGTCGTGAACCCCGCGCTGGCAGTCGCGAAAACCGCCCCGCTGCAGGACTCAGTTCCTTCCCAGCTGCCATACTTGTTCCTATTCCTGGACGTCAATATATATACATATATATGGTTTTCGGAATATATTCACAATTACCCATGAGCTGTAAAATAAGTGAAGTCAGGTATACAAAAAGAAATGCAGCAGTAATGTCTGAATGATTTCAGTACTAAATATCTATGACTGCAGGGAAAATGTCTGGGGATTTACATGATTACATAGCAAGTGACTGAGAGATTTTGTAAGTGTATGGGTACTTCTTGGATAATTGCAACTCTACTGAGGTAGGGCCTGACTAACTAAAAAACTCCAAAAGTAGTGACAGGATAATTTCATAACAGCATAACTACTGTCTGAGTGATTACAAGAGTAGAAAGATAGTACCTCCGTGATTGAAGGAGTCCAACAGTAGTGTCTCGGTGAATATATAACTGCATGCGTTATAACTTAGTGATTGTATAAGTGCACAGATAGTGCCTAAATGATTGCATTGGTGCAAGAACAATGGCTGAGTGATTAGAGCAGTGCATATGTTGTACCTGCATCATTGTAAGAGTGGATTGCGAGTACTTGGGCGTTTTATACGTTTATGACAGTTGGACCTATCCAAATATAATGCTGCACACTATTACATGACTCAACTGTAAGTGTCCCCATATTGTTAAAAGCACACATACATATGTGCCTACCTTCCCAAATTATCATGATATCTAAAAGAAATATATCTTCAATATTTCTGAATTATTTGAAAACCTAGAGACTGAAACATGTACTACATCTGTCTGTGTGATTCCAAAACTCCGTAAGTAGTTCTTGGGTGTTTGTATGAGAGCAAGGGTAGTCACTGGATTTTTGTAGGAGAATATAGATAGTGACTAGCTAAAGGGATCAATGAGTCATTGAGTACTGCCTGGGAAAATAGAAAAATGCAAGAGAAGGGCATGGGTCATTCTATGACTGCAACACTGGTATGTAGAATATTACATGACTGCATAGTTACAGGCTAAATGATTACACAACTGTAGGGAAAGTGAATTACAAGACCCTGGATAATGACATGCTTGCAAGGCTAATTTCTGGAGGATTACTGAAGTACATAGCAAGTGAGTGGATGATTTTATAAATTCATGAAAACCGCCTGGATGCTTAGTGAACTATTAAGATGGTGCCTCACCGATTACAGGAGTGCAAAGGTAGTGACTAGGTGCTTTTAAAACGACATGAGTAATGATTGACTGATTCCATCAGTACAAGAAAAGTGCTTATGTGATTGAAAGAGACGAAAGGGATTAAAGGAGTACATGGGTAAAACCTCGTCGATTGCACAACTGCAGGGATAATGTCTGGGAATTTACATGACTAAATAGCAAGTGACTGGTAGATTTTGTACGTGCATGGGTACTTCTTGGATAATTGCAGGACTACTGAGGTAGAGCCTGACTAACTAAAAGACTCCAAAAGTAGTGACCGGATGATTTCATAACAGCATAACTACTGTCTCAGTGATTTCAAGAGTACAAAGTTACTGCCTCCGTGATTGAAGGAGTGTAACAGTAATACATGGGTGATTATATAACTGCATGAGATGTACCTTAGTGATTGCATGAGTGCACAGATAGTGCCTAAATGATTGCACCTGTGCAAGAGCAATAGCTGAGTGATTACAGCACTGCATATATTGTGCCTGCATCATTGTAAGACTGCATGGCGAGTACCTGGGTGCGTAATAGTTGGGCCTTGCCAAATATAAAGTTGCAGTCTACCATCACAAACCATCATGATATGTAAAAGAAATATCTGTTCAGCATTTTTGAAATATAGGAAAACCTAGAAACTGTGACATGCACTACATCTGCCTGTATGATTCTAAAACTCCGTAGGTAGTGCTTGTATGAGAGCAAGGGTAGTGACTGGATTTTTGTAAGAGAATATAGATACTGACTAGCTAATTGCCTGAGTGCATACATACACATTAACTGCATGGTTAAGTGTATAAATAGTACCTGAAGGGATCAATGAGTCATTGACTACTGCCTAGGTAAATAGTCTAATGCAAGAGAAGGGCATGGGTGATTCTACGACTGCAAGGGTAGTGTGTAGGTTATTACATGACTGCATAGGTACAGCCTGCGTGATTCCATGACTGTAGGGAAATTACATTACTAGACCCCGGATAATAACATGCTTGAAAGGCTAATTTCTGGAGGATTACTGAAGTACATAGCAAGTAAGTGGATGATTTTATAAGTTCATGAGTACCGCCTGGATGCTTAGCAAACTATTAAGATGGTGCCTCACCAATTACAGGAGTGCAAAGGTAGTGACTGGGTGTTTTTAAAACTACATGAGTAATTATTGGATGATTCCATAAGTACAAGAAAAGTGCCTATGTGATTGAAAGAGAAGAAAGGGATTAAAGGAGTACATGGGTAACACCTCAGCAAATACACAATTGCAGGAAAAATGTCTGCGGATTTATATGACTACATTGCAAGTGACTGTGAGATTTTGTAAGTGCATGGGTACTTCTTGGATACTTGCAGGACTACTGAGGTAGAGCCTGACTAACTAAGACTCCGAAGGTAGTTACAGGATGATTTCATAATAGCATAACTACTGTATGAGTGATTACAAGAGTAGAAAGATACTGCCTCCGTGATTGAAGGAGTGTAACAGTAATACAAGGGTGATTATATAACTGCATGAGTTATACCTTAGTGATTGCATAAGTGCACAGATAGTGCCTAAATGATTGCATTGGTGCAAGAGCAATGGCTGAGTGATTAGAGCACTTCATATATTGTGCCTGCATCATTGTAAGACTGTATGGCGAGTACTTGGGTGTTGTTATCAGTGCATGACAGTTGGGCCTAGCCAAATATAAAGTCACTCACTATTACATGACTCAACTATAAGTGTACCCATATTGTTAAAAGCACACATACATATGAGTCTACCATCAGAAATCATCATGATAGGTAAAATAAATATATATACAACATTTCTGAAATATAGGAAAACCTAGAAACTGAGACTTGTACTACATTGGCCTCAGTGATTCCAAAACTCCATAGGTAGTGCTTGGGTGATTGAGAGCAAAGATAGTCACTGGAACTTTTGTAGGAAAATATATATAGTGTCTAGCTAATTCCCTGAGTGCATACATACAAATTGACTGCATGGTTAAGTGTATAAATAGCACCTGAAGGGATCAATGAGTCATTGAGTACTGCCTAGGTAAATAGACGAATGCAACAGAAGGGCATGGGTGATTTTATGACTGCAAATGTAGTGCTTGGGTGATTGGGATAATGCATGGGTAGTGCCTGGGTGATTTTATCAATCAATCAATCTATTTGTAAAGCGCCCTACTTACCCGTGAGGGTTTGAAGGCGCTGAGGGGAGGGGGGATGCTGCTACTGTTCGAATAGCCAGGCCTTGAGGAGTCTCCTGAAGGTCAGTAGGTCCTGAGTCCGCTGTAGGTGGAGGGGGGGGGGTCTTCCATGTCTTGGTGGCGAGGTGGGAGAAAGATCTGCCGCCAGTGGTTGCTCTTTGGATGTGGGGGACAGTGGCGAGGGCATGGTCGGCAGAGCGGAGCTGGCGGGTGGGGGTGTAGAAGATGAGGCGGCAGTTGAGGTACGTTGGTCCAGTGTTGTGGAGTGCTTTGTGTGCATGGGTGAGGAGTTTGAAGGTTATCCTCTTGTTGACAGGGAGCCAGTGTAGGTCTTTCAGGTGGGGTGTGATGTGGTTGCGGCGCGGGATGTCGAGGATCAGACACGCGGATGTGTTCTGGATGCGTTGGAGCCGTTTTGAGGAGTTTCGCAGAGGCTCCTGTGTAGAGGGCGTTTCCGTAATCCAGTCTGCTGATGACGAGGGCCTGTGTGACCGTCCTTCTAGTTTCGGTGGGTATCCACTTGTAGATCCTGCGGAAGGTCTTGAAGCAGGAGGAGGAGATGGCGTTGACCTGCTTGGTCATGGAGAGGGTGGAATCGAGAATGATCCCTAGGTTGTGTACGTGGTCGGTGGTCGTGGGAGCTGTTCCTAGCGAGGAAGGCCACCAGGAGTCGTCCCATGCCAAGGGGGTGGGTACAAGGATGAGGACCTCCGTCTTGTCTGAGTTCAGCTTCAGCCAGCTGTTTCTCATCCAGTTGGCGACGGCTGTCATTCCCTCATGGAGGTTGGTCTTGGCTGTCTGAGGGTCTTTGGTGAGGGAGAGGATCAGCTGGGTGTCGTCTGCGATGATGTTGAGGTTGTGCAGTCGGGCGATGTTGGCGAGCGGGGCCATGTAGATGTTGAACAGCGTGGGGCTGAGGGATGATCCCTGGGGTACGCCACAGATGATCTCGGTGGCTGTAGAGCGGAAGCGGGGAGGCGGACGCTCTGTGCTCTGTCGGAGAGGAAGGAGGTGGTCCAGTCCAGGGCTTTCTCTTGTATCCCAGTGTTGTGGAGGCGTGCACGTAGGGTGTGGTGGCAGACCGTGTCGCAGGCAGCTGACAGGTCCAGGAGGATGAGGGCTGTGGTATCACCGTTGTCTAGCAGGGTTCTGATGTCGTCGGTGGTGGCTAGGAAGGCTGTCTCGGTGCTGTGGTTGTGGCGGAATCCGGACTGGGACGGGTCCAGAATGCTGTTTTCCTTGAGGAACCTGGTCAGTTGTATGTTGATGGCCTTCTCGATTACCTTCACCGGGAACGGGAGCAGGGAGATGGGTCGGAAGTTTTTGAGCTCCTTGGGGTCGGCCGTGGGTTTCTTCAGTAGGGCGTTATAACTGGGTGTGTAGTTGCAGAGTGATTTCATGAGTGCTTGGATATTAACTGGGTGATTGGAGAATAGCATGAGTTCTGCATCTGTGAATGCATCAGTGCATGAGTAATGATTGGGTTATTCCATAAGTACATGGGTAGTGCTTGGGTGATTGGGAGAGTGCATGGGTAGTGCCTGGGTGATTTCATAAGTGCTTGGGTAGTGGCGGAGTGACTTCCTGAGTGCTTGGATATTAACTGGGTGATTGGAGAATAGCATGAGTTCTGCATCTGTGATTGCATAAATGCATGGGTAATGCTTGGGTTATTGCATGAGTACATGGGCGGTGCTTGGGTGTTTGAGAGAGTGCATGTGTAGTACCTGGGTGATTACATAAGTGCTTGGGTAGTGACAGAGTGATTTCATGAGTGCTTGGATACTAACTGGGTGATTGGAGAATATGGAATCAGTCAATCATTACTCATGTAGTTTTAAAGTCACCTAGTCACTACCTTTGCACTCCTGTAAACGGTCAGGCAGCCTCTCAATAGTTCACTAAGCATACAGATAACTGTATAAATACAATCTGAAGAGATAGATGAGTCATTACATATTATCTAGTTAAGTAGATAAGTGCAACATGCCTGCAAGGGTAATATATGGTGGTTTACTTTTTAGAATCAATCGTTTTTATTGAGCAGCATGTTATCCTGTAACATAGCTAGGCTGCCTACATCCATCGGCAGGCAGAGCACACTCTAGCAAGGTTTGACCACAGCCTTTGGGCCTACACCCCGGAGGGCGACCCGGCAAGGACAAACGAAGAGCCCGGAAGAGCAGCCAGGAGTTTCAATATTACTGCAATTTATAGAGAAAAACCCAACAGTGAAACAAAAACATAAACCCTCCCGCCCCCCCTTCCCGACACCGCCCCCGCCCCCACCTCCCTCCCGCCTCCCTCCTCCGCATCAGCCCTGCATACCCCTCCATGCACGCAAAACCTTTCCATACTGCCAGCACATACCAGACCACTCTATCCTAGTTGACTGTACCCTGTGTGGCCAGTGGGATAAGCTGTAAGATTTGAAGTACTTGGGGCATATGACCTCGCGCAAATCGTGAGACAGAATGTGTAGAAATGGTTCCCACAGCTCCGCATACATCTCACCCTTGCCATCCACACACAACGACAGCCTTTCCATGGCCAATAGGTGCCATAGCCGTCAAATCCAATCCCTCGGGTAAGGGGAAGCATGGGAGCGCCATTGCGCAAGTATAACCAGGCGCGCTGTGAGCAAAGCTAAAGCTATCTGCCTACCCCGTATAGAGCGCAAGCGGAACGCTTTGGAGTGCGGGAGCCCTAGCAACACGTGTTCCGGAGCCCTGGGGAATGTGATGTGGAAGGCATCATCTACATAGTCCAGGACCGCTTTCCAGTATCGCTCTAGTTTCGGGCAGTGCCAGAGTAGATGCGTCAAAGTGCCCGGTGCACCACAGCCCCGCCAGCAAAGACCTGAGCACTTAGGATCCCATACGTGAATCCTCGCCGGGGTATGGTACCAGTAGGATAGCGGGCGGCCCAACTCTATCTCCCACCTAACCTGGGCTTTTGTACGCGGCGCCTTAGGGCGCTCGACAATCAGCGCATACAGCTCAGATATAAGTTTGCGATCATCCTTTTTACATATCACCCAGCGTTCCAAGGTTGTCATAGGGCGGGATATTTTGGCCACATTGTGAGGTTGCGTAACCCAATGTGCTACCTGCGAGTAGGGGAAGGATTCAGATTCTGGGAGGGCAAAGTGGTCCCGGCGCAATGAGGAAAACGGGATCAGACCATCCAGGTCAAAGAGATGGCCCACCGATTTGCAGCTCAGCTCCCTCCAGCGTTGGAAGACTGGTGACGCGCAGCCCGGGGGGAAGTCTGGGTTATCCACAATGGGCGTCAGGGGCGATGGAAAGGTGGTCCAGCCCCTACGTCGTGCCAGTAGGTCCCATGCCTTCATCGTCGGAGAAGTGACCGGCGATGAATACAAGCCCACGCTCTGTGCTTACGAGAGATCCACAGCTCCCGCCAAATATTGCAGCCCGCTACCACCTGGTCCATAAATAGCCAGTGTTTGCTGGAGAGCGGTCTATTCCATTCAAGAATACAGCGCAGACATGCCGCTTGATAGTACGCAACAATGGAGGGGAAGCCCATGCCGCCACTGGCCCGCGGGATCGTGATCCACGAGGATGCAAGTCGCTGCCGCCTGCGATTCCATAGAAAGTTAGTAAGCAGCCCCTGCAGTTTCTTTAGAGTACCCGGCGGAGGACTCAAGGGCAACATTTGGAAGATGTAAAGAATGCATGGCAGGACTGTCATTTTCACTGCTGCCAGGCGACCAAACCAGGCGAGCTGCAAACGGGACCAGTCCGACATCGACTTGGTCGTTTGCTCAACCAGGATCTTATAGTTAAGGGAGACAGTCTGCGCTATGGTGGGGGCTAAGCGGATTCCCAAGTATGGGATATCGGAGTGGACCCACTGGAAATCAAAGTCCCTCTGGAGGTCTTGCACGTCCGGAGCTGGCACCGATCCGTTAAGAACCTGGGACTTGCTAAAGTTAACCTTGAAGCCAGCAACCGCACCAAAGTCACGCGTTTCGTTCGACAGGTGCCGTAAGGAGGTGTGGGGGCAAGTAAGCGAGAGGATCACGCCGCCAGTATATAGGTTCAACTTATGCTCTTCGGCGCCAAAACGAATCCCGTGGATGGCCGCGTTGTCCCAAATGCGTTGAGCGAAGGGCTCCATATAGAGAGCGAAGAGCATCGGCGACAGGGGACACCCCTTTCGTGTCCCCCGTGTGATGGGGAAGGGGCAGATTTGCAGCCATTGACCCGTACCGCCACCCGCGGGAGGTGTAGAGGCAGCGCACCCAGTTTACGAAGGTGTCCCCAAGCCCGAAGGTCCTCAGAACCGCGAACATGTATGACCAGTCGACGCGGTCGAATGGCTTTTCGGCATCTATGGATAAGAACAAGGCCTTTTTACGGGAACAGTGCACTGAGTCCATGAGGTGCAAAAGCCTCTTCGTGTTTTCTCCCCCCTGCCGAGTGGGAATAAACCCAACCTGGTCGGGCTTGATAATGCCATCCATTAATGGACAGAGTCGAGCAGCTAAGACGCCGGCGAAGAGCTTCATATCGATGTTGAGGAGTGAGATGGGCCGATATGAACCACACTCAATGGGGTCCTTCCCCACCTTAGTGATGACCATGATCACTGCCTCTGACATAGAAGGAGTAACTGCCCCAGTCTCCCGAAAGGAGTTAAAGAGGCGGGTTAGAAAGGGCGCTCTCTGCAGAATTTTTTATAAAAAATGGCTGAGAAGCCGTCAGGACCAACTTCAACCGCGAGATCGCGGAAATGACTTCCTCTATGCGTATTTCCGCCTCGAGAGCTGCTGCCGCTACCTGTGTAATGGGCGTGACTCTACATGCCGCCAGATATGCCATCACCCGGTCCGGGTTTGACGGTTCCTGGGTATACAGCGTATGATAGAACCGCTGGAAGGCGTCTGCGATACGGCGTCCGCTGTCTGCTCTACTGCTTTCGTATCGCGGATGGCCTGAACCGCTGCCCGCTGCGTGTGAGCCCACAGTCGATGTTCCAACATCTTACCCCCTTTGTCACCACTAAGATAGAACTTGTGGGGGGCGGAGCTTGCCGGCGCCGATGGCGGACGTCTAATTCCTCGGCTCCACGCCATTGCTTACTTTATCCTCAAATAATCCTATCTCAACGATGTTTCTGAGGCGGGAATCACCCCGTCTGCTTGCTGAAGGACTCCGGCGCCCGGTGCGGGCAAGTTCAAGTGAGCCCAATCTGTTGGGAGCGGCTGGCGGGAGGTCGCGACTGCAGGCGGACAGGGCCGCGGATCCCCGGCCTCTAGTTACAGGCATGCCGGCTGAGGTGACTCGACGTGCAGCTACGCTGCGGCCCCTGATCCCTCGAGCACCGGAGCACTGCAGCAGATTCTGGAACAGCCTTGGGAACCCTGAGGAGGAGCAGGCTGGGCTGATACCAGCCTTCAATATCGCCACATCCAAACAGGAGAGCAAGAAGTGGCGGATCAGTGGGGGTCTCTACTGAGGTGAGCGGAAGCTACTGGGGGCGCCCGGACTGGATTATCCCCCCCGCGAATTTGGGCGCTGATTCCCCCGCCCCTCGCTGGGAGGCTAAGCGCGAGTGGGGGGCTGAACTGGCTGATACCCATATTTGCTTCCCACAGAGCCACTGATCCCCTTAATGCCGCGGTGTGCTTAAAGTGGGGGCCCTTCGCCAGTGGCGGTGGGATACCCAGATGGGCCTTCACATTTAAGGAGGACGCGGCCCATATCCTGTGTAGTAGTACTGCGACCGACTGAATCGCGCAACACAGCGAGGTGTGGACGGAGACTCCGGGCCTAGATACAGGCACACGTGGGAGGCTGAGACGGGGAAAGTGTATCGCGATCCATCTGCGCAAACCTATGACGGAATACTGCTGGGGAGCAGTACAGAGGCGACGCCATTACCGTAGCTGCTTGTGCGGTACATTTGTAACTTGAGGGGCCCAGTACCTGACCTTACCATGGGCAAAGGAGACAAAACCCAAAGTAAACTCCCCTTTGAGAACCGACGTACTAAACCTGCCGAGACCCAGGATGCGGACACAGCGCCCGCACCCAGAGGCGCTGAAGGCACTATCTACTCTGATATTAAGGCTCTGCTCGTCACAATGGAGAAGGGACTGCAAGACAGTATGGCGTCCATAGGCACTAAGATCGATGCCCTAACCTACCGGATGGACCGCATGGCAGAGAGAGTAGACAAGCATGTGGAGCGCCTGCACATGTCGGAGCGGCGCCTGACGGAAGTGGAGGGAGCCCAAACTGAGCTGGACAAAGACCGCAAACAGATTGGCAAGCTCCTGCAGGTGATACAAGACAAGTCGGAGGATTTGGAGGCCCGCTCCCGTCGCTCCAACATACGAATCACTGGAATTGCGGAGACGACGCAGACTGGGAAAATGGAGCTTTTTGTTGAGAAGCTCTAACCTCGCTGCTGGGAGCAGATGTCTTCTCGCCAATGATCATCGTAGTGAGGGCACACCGCTCTCTGGGCCCACGACCCCGCCCGGGGCTACCCCCGAGACCAATTATTGCTAAATTGCTGAATTATAGAGATAGGCACACGGCCCTGTGGATTGCCTGGGAGAAAAAAACTCTGCAATATGAAGGCTCAGAAGTCTCCTTATATCCAGACTTCACAGCAAAGGTCCAAGAGGAACGCAAGCATTTTTCTTCCTACAAGAAGCAATTGCGAGATCTTGGCCTGGACTATGCCATGCTGTACCCAGAGAAATTGAGAATTAACCGGCAGGGCCACTCCCATTTCTTTACAGATCAAAGGGAACTCCAAAAAACCCTGAAGGTATGGTCCAGGGAACGTCGAGAGGAACCTAGCAGCCAGAGAGATGGAGAGGGCAGCAAAAGCCAAATGGAAGATCAAGAATGAAAACGGAAGGCAGTGAAATGTCTGGACTCTCGGATGAGAATCTGTCTTAAGATATGATACCCCGGGCTGGACCTGGAGTCCAGAATTGACAGGGACACCTCTCTCACTACTGTTTGCAGATTGAAATTGATGGACCAGCTCACCCACGAGACCGCATAACCTTTGACTGATGGGGGAGAACATTCCGTGCTATATGGCTTTGGTCTGCCAGCATACGAACATGTTGGTAACTATGATTATTCTAATGTGAAAACGTTCCTGCGGTGGCCTACTAATTCAATTACGCAACTAAGTTTATAAATATCTAACCAGGTGACAAAAGATAGAAAAAATACTGAAATTATTCAAAACGTGTAAAATTTATTTTTCTCTTTTTATCTTTCAGTTTATATGAGTTCTGTTATCAATCAGAAATCACAAGACAAACATTTTTCAATTCATATCAAAAATTTCAGGACAAGTACAGTTAAATCATAAATATCTACAACAAAAGATTATGTACAACATACAAAATTATTTAATAATAGCCCTTGGTAACACCCATATCTCTCAACACACTCACGTGCTAACAATCATACCACACTCAAACTCCAAACTAGGATGGTGAAAGGAACTGAATTGATATTTTAGCAAGATGACAACGCTAAAAAGAGTTGGGCCAAGATGTAACTTAAGGCTCCCGTCGCAGGTCTACGCGCGTTTCGGCAGCTTAAACCGCCTTCATCAGGACCATTTTCATCATGACTGTGCAGATACCAAGGGATCAGTCACATCACACAGCAATAGAATCACCAAAAAACGTCTTCAGTGCATTTCAGGGGGCAAGACGTCCTATGCCGCCAGTAAGTAGCTTCATTTTAAAGTTTGAGAAACTTATTAACTTTTTGTGAAGATTTGCAGCTTATTCATAGAAGGTTGTAGTTAGGGGGAGGCTTAGGGCTTCGACGATCAGCTGGCATGTTTTACACCATAGTTTCAATGTACGTGAGGGGTCCTTTATATATGTTGAGGTTGTTCCACAGTCAGTCCCCTTGTAAAGACCGCAGTTTAGGGCCGTATATCCACACCGCACGAGGCCTCCTCCGCCGGCGGAGGAGGCTTCGTGCGGTGTGGATATACGGCCCTAAACTGCGGTCTTTACAAGGGGACTGACTGTGGAACAACCTCAACATATATAAAGGACCCCTCACGTACATTGAAACTATGGTGTAAAACATGCCAGCTGATCGTCGAAGCCCTAAGCCTCCCCCTAACTACAACCTTCTATGAATAAGCTGCAAATCTTCACAAAAAGTTAATAAGTTTCTCAAACTTTAAAATAAAGCTACTTACTGGCGGCATAGGACGTCTTGCCCCCTGAAATGCACTGAAGACGTTTTTTGGTGATTCTATTGCTGTGTGATGTGACTGATCCCTTGGTATCTGCACAGTCATGATGAAAATGGCCCTGATGAAGGCGGTTTAAGCTGCCGAAACGCGCGTAGACCTGCGACGGGAGCCTTAAGTTACATCTTGGCCCAACTCTTTTTAGCGTTGTCATCTTGCTAAAATATCAATTCAGTTCCTTTCACCATCCTAGTTTGGAGTTTGAGTGTGGTATGATTGTTAGCACGTGAGTGTGTTGAGAGATATGGGTGTTACCAAGGGCTATTATTAAATAATTTTGTATGTTGTACATAATCTTTTGTTGTAGATATTTATGATTTAACTGTACTTGTCCTGAAATTTTTGATATGAATTGAAAAATGTTTGTCTTGTGATTTCTGATTGATAACAGAACTCATATAAACTGAAAGATAAAAAGAGAAAAATAAATTTTACACGTTTTGAATAATTTCAGTATTTTTTCTATCTTTTGTCACCTGGTTAGATATTTATAAACTTAGTTGCATAATTGAATTAGTAGGCCACCGCAGGAACGTTTTCACATTAGAATTGTTGCTTGTTCCCCTCTGTTCCTGGGCTACAACTTACTCTTTTGAGGGGGTCCCTTCTTATATGTTGGTAACTATGATTATGCATGCTGCTCCTTGCTGGGAGGGTAAGAGCTTCGACCTTGTACACATTATAGGAACTGCACATGGATGTTAAATTCTGTTTGAGGTGTCCAACAGTAGTATGCTTGTTACAGTCGAGATGGTAATGTATAGCGATGGCGTTAGGGGTGGTCGAATGGTCGGACATTGCCTAGTTACTGAGTATTTTTCTGGCAACCTCGGCCCCAGAGCTGTATGCACATACTGCACCCTTGGGAGCTTATTTACGCACTCAGGGAGTTTAGAAAAGGGTGGGGTGTAGACATGCTAGGCCGAGTTGGGGTTGGTCTGCTGTGGGAGGGGGTGGGAGTGAGTTGAAATGGGTAAATTCAGACCTTCAGGGTTACGTTATTTTTGGGAACCTGACTAATCTGACTTTGCATTCTATAACTGTGATTTGCACTGATGTAAACATGCTCCAATTACACCCAATGATACAGTGTTATGGCTGAACCCGTCCCAGATAGCGAGTCATTGCGCACGCCTAGATTAAAAGCACTTACTTGGAACGTTCGTGGCCTAAATGACCACCGCAAAGTCAGGAAAGTACTCAGCTATCTGCAGCGTCAAATTATAGATATAGCCCTGCTCCAGGAGACGCATCTCCCCCCACACAGTCACATACTCAGAAGCAGGGGACTTGAGGGCAATATTTCTGTAGCGGGCTTCACCTCCAGTTCCAGAGGGGTCTTGACATGGGTGAACCCTAGGTCCAAATTGCAGATACAAACACTGGAGACGGATGCTGAGGGCAGATTTGTTATCTCTAGATGCCACGGCCCAGCCATAGATTTCACTGTGGTCAATGCCTATGGTCCTAACTTTGACTCACCGGAATTCTATAAGACTCTAGCAGCCAAGATTAAACTCTTAGAACAGAGAAATATGCTACTGTGGGGAGGAGACTTCAACCTAAATATGGACCCGACTATAGATAGATCGTCTGGTCCTGCTCGCAGACCTACTGCTGCAGCCCTGGAACTGCAAAGTACAATGATATTCCTGGGTTTGGGAGACGTATGGCGTTTCCGCAATCCGCAACAAGGAGGGCACACGCATTACTCAGCATATCACAATGTACAAACTAGGATAGATTACTGGCTTGCCCCCTCCTCCCACTTGGACTGTATCAAAGACTGCAGGGTGTTGCCCAGAACGCTGCCTGATCACTCACCAGTACTGCTGGAACTACGCATTCCAGGCAAGTCCATACCGCCATTTACATGGAGGTTCCCGCCCAACTCTCTATTGGACCCGGTGTTTAGGGAAGAGCTGGCTGAGGCCATAGACGTATTCTTTGAAACCAACATTGGCTCGGTGGATAGCTTCCAAGTGGTCTGGGAGGCTTTCAAGGTATAGATCCGAGGGGTAGCGAAGCCGAAACACTCTGGCATACTCAAGGCCATACGGCAGAGACTGGCGGATCTGGAGGATCAATTAGGCAAGTTGGAGCGAAGACAGAGCGACCTAGCGGACACCATAGCGGGAGAGGAGATTAAAACCTTGCTCGCGGAATACCATGAAGAGGCAGATAGGGAGGTTAGACACATGGGCAAGTATGCCACCGCCAGAGTTTATGGCGAAGGGGAACGGCCAAGCTCTGTCCTGGCCAATCTTATCAAGGATGCAAAATGTAGACAGCACATAACAGTGATTAATTCTGCCGCTGGAGAACCGCTCTCAGACGAGAGGGACATAGCTGAAGTTTTCAAAGACTACTACTCTGATTTGTACTCTTCCAGGTGCGGTGACCTGGAGGACGAAATTGATGACTACTTAGGCCACATTGACATCTCCACATTGACCAACTCAGACAGGGAATTCCTCATGCACCCTATAAAAAAGGATGAAATCCTTGAAGCATTGGCCAGCATGAGATCGGCAGTGCCCCGGCAGCAGACAGACTCACGGCGGGCTTCTATAAAACCTTTAAGAATCAACTGCTCCTGCACCTGTCGGCTCTCTTCGATGACATATGTGTGGAGGGCAGTATGCCACACTCTATGAGGGAGGCGCTCCTGGTTGCGATACTGAAGCCGGGAAAGCCCCACGATGAATGCAGTTCATATAGACCCCTCTCGCTCTTAAAAACCGATACCAAACTGTTTGCCAAGGTATTGGCCACCCATTTAGCGCTCCTTGCTGATAGTCTGGTAGCCTCGGAGCAGGCGGGATTTATTCCTGGCAGGAACCTAGTCTATAATATACGCACGGTGCTGGGCACTATTCAGCATGTGAGACAAGATAAGAAAGCACTGGCGGTTTTTCTGGTTATGGAAAAAGCCTTTTAACTCGGTGGAGTGGCCTTTCATGCATAAGGTACTGCAGCGTATGGGCCTAGGGCAGCCGTTTCTACAAATGTTGGGGCACTGTATCACGGCCCGCGGGCTCGGCTCCGCAAGGGAGACCTGGCCACTGACTCTTTTCCCATATGTAGAGGTACTAGGCAGGGATTCCCCCTCTCGCCCCTACTATATGCCCTTATTGCCGAGCCACTGGCGTGCGCCCTACGAGAGTACCACGGTAATGAAGACGTAGGATTCCCGGGCTACGAGATTATAGTGTCGATGTATGCAGACGATACCCTGCTGTATGTGCGAGACCCCGATAACAACCTAACATCGGTGCTCAGGGAGGTGGTTTGATTTGGGGCGCTCTCTGGCTTGAGGGTTAACTGGTCCAAGTCGCTAGTTTTTCCACTGACACCGATTACTAAGCCTCCACCAATGGAATACCCACTACAGTGGACCACAGATACAGTCCGATATCTGGGGATCCAGTTGCACACGGATGCGGAAATCCTCTTCAGAGCTAACTATGGCACTGCTATCAGTAAACTAGAAGATGACGTAATAGCTTGGAGTAAACTTCCCCTGTCCTTGATGGGACGAATATCAATAATGAAGATGGTAGTGCTCCCTAGATTTTTGTTTCTGTTTCTGACTCTCCCAATGGTACTCCCCAAATCGTTCTTCACACGGCTACAACAGCAGATGGTCAAGCTGGCCTGGGCGGGTGGACAGCCATGTGTCCGATGGACGATACTTACCATGCCGTATTCAATGGGGGGGCTCGGAGCCCCGGACTTTGAGGCATACTACCGTGTAGCTCAGGCGTCACATCTACACACTTGGCTACATGGGGACCGGAACATACCACATGTGCGCATGGAGACACTCTTTGCTAGCCCGACTCCCTCCCTCACACGATATTCGAACGGGCTGACCGCAGAACAGGCCTATTAGATTCTGTAACAGCCACGAATCATGCATGGCACAGTCTCTTACACATGCACAATGGCGCTCTACTATACTCGCCGGAGATGCCAATCGACTGGGCCAGATGGTTGCCCCCGCTTAAGGAAAAGGGAGTAGTCTCTGCCTTACAGACACTGAACATAAAAACAGCGGGAGACCTATTCATTGATGGGGCGGCGAAGACATGGGAGCAGGCCCTGGGGACCGGCGACACACCCTCAATTCTGACATGATCCCAATACCACAGGGTGCACCGCGCACTTGCAGACCTGCTAGGCGGGGACATGGCAGAGCCCCCTGAGGTTCCTGAACTCACATATGTACTCAAAACCGCTACTCCCCGAAAACTGTTGTCTAATATATATAAACTGACGCAAGCGAATATGCACCAAACATACACTAAGGCGCGCTTAGCATGGCAGGCTGACTTAGACACTGTAATGGACGATGACACGTGGTGATATTGCTGCACTATCACTAAGAAAGTATCACTTAATGGCAGGCACAGGCTGGTTTATTTCAAATTCCTAAATAGGTTATATTACACCCCAGCTAGACTCTGCAGATATGGCTTGAGAAACACGGCTCGCTGCGAGAGGTGCGGTGCCCCGGACGCTGACTTCCTACATCTCGCATGGCAGTGCCCGGGTGTATGGGATTTCTGGAGGAAAATATTTGCTGATATTAGTGAACTGACGGAGATTGCTATCACGCCCGACCCCCTGGTGGCCCTCTTAGGATACACCAAAAAGCTGCCTAGAGCGATCAGACGCCTGGTAGACATGGGTCTGCTCATGGCCTGCCGGGTGCTAGCTTGTTACTGGATGAGAGGCCCATTGCCCACTCCTAAGCGCTGGGCAAGTGATATGCTATATTGCTGCACACAGTCAAAAAATTATAGTGAACTACAACCCCCCACTAGCAGACCTAAGAACTTCTGGGGCCTATACCAAAACTACTTGAGTAACAGAGAGGGAGCCGGAGGGGCAACAGAATGAAAATGTACTGCTTGATAGATGACGGAAGACACTAGAGAGGAGGGCAAGGGGGATGGTGTGGCATTATCATTGAGACTTGTGCGAAATGTCCCTCAACAGGAGTATACTTTGCAATTACGGTGAATCGCCGCCTGCCCAGCTGTGGGTTGTTGTCTAAATGGCTGTGTATATACTAACTAAGGGGATGCAATGTCACCAAGTAAAAGGGAAAGTCAGCAATGTCAGATGGGGGGAGGGGGGATACAGAAATGTATTGTTATTTTATCTTGATGTTCTTAATGCAAACGCAATAAAGAAACTTAATAAAAACAAAAAATAAAAAAAAGATAGAACTTGTGGCGTAAGCGCAAGAGAGCATACTCCGCGCGATCGAGTTCCAGGTGTTTAAGCATGCGCCATTTCATCTCCAATTCCCGCCAGACACGTGGGGGCCCCCGTCCGTTAATGGATCGCCTCCAGGCCTCCCACCTCCCTCTCCAGTTCTTCGCACTTCTCCCTGCGTAGTTTAGAAAAGGACGCCGAAACCGCTATGAAGTCCCCCCTAGACACTAATTAAAGTGCTTCCCACACCGAACTCAGCGGCATGTCATCTTTGTCGTTGTCCGCGAAGTAGTGAGTAATCGTGGACCGCATGCGGTCAACCACCGAGTCGGAATTGAGGAGGGAATCTCAAAGGCGCCACCCCGCCGAAGATTGCTTTTGCTCGGTAACGGCAACCCGCACGGAAATAAGGGCATGGTCGGACAGGGAGCGCGGGGCGATCTCCGCAGCAGATAGATGGGGCATGAGCGAGGAGGTGGCCAAGAAATGGTCTAAGCGCTCGTAGGTTTTGTGGGCCGCGGAGTAATAGGTGTAGTCGCGTTCTAGGGGATGGTGAGCGCGCCATACATCGTGGGGCCCCCCTTCTTGCAGCCATTGCTTCCCTCCTTGGGAGATGGCCCCAGTCTGATGCAAGCGCGCCTCTGACCTATCTAGCTTCGACCCCATGACCACATTCAAATCTCCCCCCACTAACACACAGGTATCCGGGGAAGCCAAAATCTACGCAAGCGCCGATGTCAAGAAGGGTTCCTGGTGGACATTAGGAGCATAAATGGAGCCCACTGTAAGGAGCGTAGCCCCCCCATTGGATCCTGACCGCCAAGAAGCGCCCCCTAATATCAACTACGTGGGACAGGATTTTACAGTGAGCCTTGGCACTGATTAGTATAGCCACCCCCTTTTCTTCGCAGCGCCCGAGGACCACACCTGCGTCAGAAAACACCTATCCCTCATCCTCTTAGTATCCTTGGAGAGAAGGTGCGTTTCTTGCATCACCCTCTACCCCCTCCAGCAGTGATAAAATGGCGGCACACTTAACCGGGCTATTGAGGCCCCGCACATTCAGGCTAACAATCTTCAAGTCTTTCCCCATTGTCTTGTCACAGGACTGAAAGCCTTGAACGTGTCTTTTGTGGCTCCACCCACCTGGGCCTGTTCGGGACCTACCCCATATGGCGTCGCACTCCCTCCGCCCCTGTGAGAGAAGACCAAACCTCTCCCGTCTCCATTAAGCCCCCCTCCAGCTGATGCGGAGCGCCCCCTACCCACCCCCCAACCCCCCTAGCCCCATTCCCCCCAACCCCCCAGCATAAAGAAAACCAAAAAGTCTCAAAACATAACAACACTAAAGTTAGGAATAAACGGCAGTCCGTTAAACAGGCCCCAAAGGCAAGGGGAAATGACACCCACCAACCCCAAACCCGGTTTCTGATACAGGACATTGCCCTCAGCAAGGACACTCACAGGTAATGCAGGTGGTTCTCATCCGGACCCCTCCGGCACCAAGCAAAGTCCCTAAAAGGCCCAGCTAAAGATTGGGAGGCACAGGCGTCTCCGGAAGCGTCCGTCACCAAGGCCACCGAGGCCACCGCATCTCCTCTCTCCTTCAGGCTTAACGACCGGTCCGGTTTCAATGATGGCGCTCGTCCGCCGACCTTCTGCCATTCCGGGGAGCGTCGCCGGCGTCTATCAGGGGAGCTGCCGGTCTCAGACGGGGTAGCAGGTCTTTCCAAGCCCAGAATTATACGAGCTGCATCCAAGGACCGAACCTGAACCAGTTTGGACTTCCACTTGAAGATAAGCCTAAACGAGTGTCCCCATGAATAAGGGACCCCCTGCTCCCTCAGGTAGTTAGTGACGGGCTTAAAGTCTCTCCGCTTGAGCAATGTGGAGGCTGCTAAGTCCTAGAACAACACAGGATGGTGATCACGAAAGTAGAGGGGGGCGAGGTTGCGCGCCCGTCTCAGGATTCTCTCTTTAAGTTGAAAGTCATGCACACAGACAAGGATGTCCAGGGGAGGGGACTTGGGTCCCCTCTGTAATCCCACTAGGTGCACACGGTCCATTTTAATCTCCTGCAAATCCTCCTCATTCAAAATGTGCTTACAGAGGGCCTCCACATACTCTCGCAGGTCTGTACCTTTCTTCTTCCACGGGACCGCCCTGATCCGAATGTTATTGCGCCGAGACCTGTTCTCCAGGTCCTCGGTGTGGGCCTGGAGGTCTAGATTCTGTTCCGTGAGACGGATCACATCCTGTTGCATCCGGTGAATATCCTCCCCCGTACACAGATCGTGTTCCTCTAAATTTGCGACTCGTTCCCCCAGATCGTCCACATCCCGCCGCAATTCTCTCATATCCGAGGCAAGCTGGGAGCGTAACTCCGTAATATCCTCCTTAATGGCCGCAAACAACTCTAGCATGAATGCTTTGGTCGCTGGTGCGTCATTGTCGTCATGACGTGGGGATTTAGTAGTGACCGGCGAGGCTGGTTGCAAAGAGGGTTTCTGATTGTTGTCCTTTGGCAGTTTATCTTTTTTAAGCCTGGCCGTCGCTATTTTGTCTCCTCAGGTGGCTCACAATGGGGGCAATGTCGTACCTGTCACTCTTCAGTGCTACACCTTTTGGGTGCCTAGCAGCATCGCCAGTCAGCTCCAACTTAGTAGGCTGCTCCGCACCCTGTTGCTCCGCTTCAGGCTGCCACCCCTCACACCGCCAATGGGGCCCCAACCTCCAAGAGCCAATAAACGGCCTCGCCGCTTATAGTTAAGGGCCTGCTGCGGGATCTACAAGCAGACCAGCCTGCTCAGCGATAGCCAGGCGACAGTACAGCGCCACTTCCAAACCCAGCCGGGCCCAGCGATAGAAAGCAGGTCCAGGCACTTTGTTTAGCGGATATGTAAATTGTAAATTGTTGTGTCTTGTAAAGCGCACTGCTACCCGGAGGCCTCGTAGCGCTATAGACCGCTGGGGAACCCGTCCTGGCTTTCCCTGTGAGATAGTCCCTCCTGGGGGTCTCCAAGGTGAAACCAGGCATCCCCGGCGTTTGTGTGGGGCCGTTGTGGAGATGAGGCAAGCTAATGCCCAGAGTTGCCGAGTGTGATCCCTGGTCGGAGTAGGCACCGATGCGAGAATTATCAGTCCGCTGATCCTGGTCCAAGACCCTGCCGCGTCGGGAATCGAACCCTGGTCCCGGGCCGTTCTCTGCACTCGGGTCTGCCGCCTCTAACCAGTGAGCCACACCTCTCCACTGCTCTGCCGCTCGCGGTAAAGAGGGGGAAGAAGCAGGCCTTTCAAAAGCCGGCGGCGCGTCTCCCGCCGAAATGCGGGCCGAGTAGAGACTCGCGCTCAGGCAGTAGTGGGGGATGGGGACACCAAGAAGCACGTTTGATCAAGCAAATCTTCCTGCCCTTCTAATGGCCGCCCCTACCCAAGTCCAGGAAAGCGTCGCACCACTGCACGGAACCTCAGGACACTAGCAATCTCCTCCAAGCCTCACCGTCCGCCGAAGCGCGGACCGAAATATTGCGTCTCCCCAGGGGCCACCCACGCGACTCTCACCTTCTCCATTGCAGGCAATAGTACGACCCGCGCGGGAGCACTCACCCGCAGAGCAGGGATCTCAACCACCGCGGCCGCTCCAAGTTGGCAGCTCGCTATTCACAGCACCTCCGACTAGGCCCTGCTGTCCTGCACACCTCCACCGCACTTCAGGGAGCCGCACAACCGGACCGTCCTCCCCGTCTCCAGTTAGGGCCGGGGCGCCACCTCTCACTCCAGGTCCGCTCCTCTCCCCCTCACGGTCTCAGCCGCCGCAGACAGGCTGTAGACTCGCATCAGTGACTGCCGGCCTGTGCTTGTCTCCCGATGGCCTCCACGCACTCTCTGCCCTCAGACGTTGCAGGCCGAGGCGGGCGCCAGAAAACCCCGAAGCCACAGCGTGACGTCGCCAGGCCCAGGCCCCTCCAGTATGCCCCCGCTGCGTGGGCTCAAACAGCTCCCTGCCGCGAGGGCGAGTCAGGTCGCTCTCGGCTGCTTGCTGCAAGGCGCCCGGCAACAATCTCCAGCACCTCCGCTGTCGCCGCCTCAGAGTCACCGGGTAGCTCGCACTTCTCCGCAGACGCTCAGTACTGTGGTCTGGAGGAGCCCCCGGCTCGCCTCTTGCCTAGGCCGTGCAGCGCCGCTCCTCTTCACTCCGGCCACTCGATAGAAAAAAGGCGTCGGACGCCGCCACACAACACCCGGGGCCCCCCTGGCACAATTTCAGGCGTAGATGGGCGATTAATAAGGGGATAAACAAGGCTAAGAAATTTATGGCGCCGGAGGGACCGAAGACACGTCCTACTCCGCCGCCATCTTGGCCACGCCCCCGGTGGTTTACTTTTTGAGCTACATCTTCACCTTTCTATTTACAAATATGCAACATCATCAAAATATACCTTTCAATAGACGTAAAAAAGAAGGCTAATTAACAACACCTTTTATGAGCATTTTTAAAACCACAGTTTATTCTACATCCTCACCTTTGTATCTAAAATGATGTGGCATCATTCAACTATACCTTTGTTCAGACTAGGAAAAAGAAGCCTAATTAACAGCACCTTATTTCTCCAATGTTTAAACCACTATTTTAATGCTGCATCTTCATCTTTTTCTCTAACATTATGTGGCATCATTTAAGTATATCTTATGAAAGACTAGAAAAAAAGAAAACTAATTAATAATGCCTTATATGACTATCCCGGAAAGCACACTTTTGTGATGCAACTTCACCATTCTATCTAAAAATATGTGGCATCATTTAACTTTACCTTTGTACAAACTAGAAAAAAGAAACCTAATTAATAACACCTTATATGAACATCTTTCAAACTGCACAGTTGTAGTGTATCTTTACCAAACCATCTAAAGTTATGCAGTATCATTCAACTATACCTTTTTAGAGACAACAAAAAAAGAAGCCTAATTAATTACACCTAATATGAACATCTTTCAAACTACACATTTGTGCTGTGTCTTCAACCAACTATCTAAAATTATGCGGCATCATTCAACTATACAATAATATTACAATTTAAAAATAAACCTCACAAATGTATAACTCACCTTGCAAATTAATGTGTTGAATTTAAAATCTCACAAGCTCTGACAGGATTTTCTTTGACACACAATCAATATAATGCACCAGACTCAGCAAGGTAAAACTAGTAATGGCAAAGTTTCCATGTCTTTCTCCATACAAATACAAATAACTAACAAATCACATTGCTTCCCAGATTTTTTCAAATTGTAAAACACATTTCTATTGGTTACACATAATAATCCTTAGCAAGTGACTTCTAAAGGTGCCCAAACTGTTTCTAAATTTTTTTAGAAGTCGCGACCCCATCGTGCACCACCGCGATGGGGTCGCAAATTCATACAGGAGTTCAAAAAGATATAACAAATAAATTCAACACTATTTTTTAATGAAACACCAGTTCTAAAGATAGTACTAACTTAGGAAAATTCAGTCAAAAAAAATATTACATATACAAATTACAATTTCACATTTTAGAAGCACAGTTAAGTGTTAACCCTTCACCCATTCTGTTTTCTGGACATGGCCACAGGAGGGGAGAACATGGCGGCTGGCTAATGGGTCTGGTCAGGAGCTCCCTGCCCGCTCTGGCACTTTGATATTAGAAGTTGGGGAATGTGACTCTGCGGTCAGAGATACGAAGGAACGGAGGTGTGGGCGGAGGCAGCCGCTAGCTCACAGCACAACAGGAAGGCTGTCAGCAGGATTCGCTTCTCTGGGACACTTGGCTGCGTTAGAGCAGGGCTGAATCAGCGCTGGCAGTCTGATGGTGGATCTGTGAGTGCAGCAGCATGTTCAGTGTTCTGGGGGAAGCAGGTTCTGGTGACAGAAGCAGTTTGCACAGTGTCCTGGTCGGGACAGGCTTTGGGGACAGATTTTCGCATGAATCCGATAAGTGTCTGGGGGGCAAAAGAGGCACATGACCCATTAACACTGTGGATAAAATCAGGGAGGAGGAGAAGGAGGATAAGAGAAACCAAGAGAAAAGACAGAATGCATCAGGATCTATTATAAAACAGGGAATAAGTTACTGTTTGACGACTCGTAACCCAAGCACTCCCCCCCCCCCCATTGCCGCCCCTAACAGCATAGCACCGGCCCAGTTTGTACTTCACAGAAACAGTGGGGGAAGCACTCTAAACATCCTGCTCTCCCCTATTGGTATCAGCTAGGGATATAGACACAGGTCTAAAATTGAGAATTACCCCCTCACTGAGATCCTTTTTTAAAGTTCAAGCCAAACTGCCTTTGTCAAACACCCCTGTACGTAAAACTATGAGTTCAGGAAAGCTTCCTGATAGGCAAACAGTGGTGGTAGCAGAGGAAGTGACGGGAGGTGAGTTGGTATTGAGCAACAAATACTGTGCTGGCTACGGAGGAGCATGAGATTGCCCCAGATCATCCTGTTTTGCAGGGGAGGAAACAGAAACTGTTCAAGATCAAAGTCCCCTCCAGAAACAGGTACAGAGCACTTAGAATGTTGCTGTTGGTACACAGACTGAGTTGCAGAAGCCCGAAGAGATGTCACTGCACTTGGGGATGGAAAAGTTGATGGAAGAGATGTTTTCAGAAATGAGAATGAAATTCGCTACCTCTGAGAGGAATCAGGGTAAAATCCAAGAGTTGTGCGAAGTACTAGAGGAAAAGATGAATTCCCTGATGAACCGGGTGGCAGTGGTTGAGGCATCACTGTCAGATCTGGGCACTGAAGTTGAGGAGAATCGAAGTGAGATCAAGATGCTAAAAAACGAGAGAAAAAGACCTCCAGGACAAGATGGACCTTTAGAAAACAATGCTCGGAGGAATAACCTGAGGCTATTAAATATCCCGGAGGGGATGGAAGGTGAAGATATTAAGAGCTTCGTTGTGGGATTACTCAGGGAGTTTATTCCTGGTTTGGAAACATCTCCTCTGGAGCAAGACATTCAGAGGGTCCATAGGGACCCTTTCAGAAATATTGATATAAGGAAAAACCCAAGAAAGATTTTGCTGAATTTCCATTTTTACTCCTTGAAAGAAAAAATCCTAAATGAAGCACTTAAGGCTTGTGTTTATAGGAAAGGTGATTGGTCATTTAGGGTTCGTTCTGATATCTCTAGGGCCACTCAAGACCATCAGTGAGAACTTGGTAATCATATTCAGGAGTTAAAATCATTAGAGGCGACAGCACAGATGCGTTTCCCTGCATCCCTGAGGATTATGTATCAGAATCAGATGCATAACTTCAGAGACCCCAAAGAAGTTGAGTTATTCATACAACTAATAAAAGCAGGATAGTTGGTTTAAAAATAAATAAGTAGAGCCACTTATAAATATATCCGGATGTAATACAGATCGTGTAAAGTAGTCGCTGGAGGGGGCAGGTCCTCGAAGGACGATTATGATTCGCCCAGAGGAGGAAGGGAGGGTTCTCCTGGGGGGTGGGCACACAATTTCTGAGGATACACAGATTTTCGCATGGGTGATGAGAGCATATAGGGGGAAAAAATGTCAGATTTTGCGAATGTAAAGAGATCTCTGGCAAAGGGGGAACCAAGCAGTTATGATTGTTTTACAGTCTTAGTCACAATGTCAATTAAGATTATGTCATGGAATATAAATGGATTGAGGGTCAGGAGAAGGAGGCAGAACATTTTGGAATATTTGAGAATGGCAGAGAGCGAGATCATTATTCTGCAGGAGACGCATCTGTTAAAATCGGAATTGTAGGAGGTTGTAAAGAAGCTAGAAAGGGTGGACGCCTGAGTGTGCACGAATCAGAGTTGTTGTGTTAAGGGGGTCGCTATTCTTTTCAAGAATGCAGACAAGGCAGTAATACTGGAGACCCACTCAGATCCTAAGGGGAGATGGGTGGTTGTAAAGGTTAAGATTCAGGGGAATTCTTATGTTATCACAGGCTATTATGGCCCTAATTTGGATGACCCCTTACCTTTACAATCTCTGTATAATCAATTATTGGAATTTTTTCCCCCCTTTATTTTAGGGGGCAATTCTAACTTATTACTTGACCCCAAGACGGACAGGTGGCCAAATATAAAAACGTCCCTAGAACCAAACTTACCCCAAATGAGAGCATGCATGAAACGTTGTATGCAGGATTTTGGGTTGTTAGATGTTTGGAGGGAGAAAGGGGTGGGGAAACAAAGATTTACTTTTCAGAATAGGAGACATGGTCATACCTCTAGGATCGACTATTTCTTTTCCTTGTTGAGAGAGGGAAAGGCAGAAAGGGTAGAACAGTGAAGAATTTACCTGCCCATTGGTAGGATCATTCGGCAGTCTACCTGAGCCTGAAGGTGGGCCGAAAATCCCCACCCTCAAGATGGACTCTGGATAGAACTCTATTGTTAGACCCACAAGTGAGATCAAAGCTGAAGGAGATAACTGAGGATTATTTTTGTACAAATGGTACAGACACCTTACCTCAGGTTGCCTGGGAAGCTTACAAAGCTCTTGCATGGGGAAGGCGTGTTGGTATTGCTGCATATAAAAATAGGGTCAGCAAGGGCAAAATAAGCTCTTTAGAAAATAGATTGAAACACCTGGAAGAAATGGTGAGGGGGAGAACGAGCACAGGATACACAGGATGTGAGCTCTGCAGAGTTGGAAATAGGAGAAAGGAAGGAAGAATTATCTTGTATTTTGGAGGGGATAGTCAGGAGAAAGTGGGAGGCGAGCAAGTACGCACACCAGGAATATGGGGAAGGATGCGGAAAGCGCCTGGCTTGGAAATTAAAAACGTATCAGAACCACAATAGGATACTAGCTATTATGATAGAGGGGCAGAGCTCAACCAGTTGTGAGGACAAAGAGATAGAAGGTGCTTTTGTAGATTTTTTTCAAACCCTCTATACAGATGATGTGAGAGCTATGGAGGAGCAGGTTGGGGGATATCTGAATGGTTTGAAATTGCCTTTTTTGTCAGATGAGCAAAGGGGGCTGTTGAACGCTGAAATAACGATTGAAGAGGTAGTAGGTGCAATAGCGAGACTGAAGAAGGGGAAGGCGGCAGGCCGGATGCCCTCTCAAACAAGATTTATCTGTCCCTTAAAGATGAGATTGCCCCTTTTCTAACAAAGCTATTTAACTTGGTTTTTCTTGGAGGGTCTGCTATCCCAGAGTCTTGGAAGGAGGCTACTATCTGCCTCTAGTTAAAAGCAGGGAAGGACCCGAAGTGTTATGAATCTTACAGACCTATCTTATTGCTGAAAGCGATTATAAGATCTTTACGCAGATTCTGGCTGGTAGATTGGTAGGGTTAGCGGGCAATCTGATACATCAAGACTAGAAAGGGTTTATAAAAGGTAGGCAGATTCACGAGCTGACACAAGAGTTGTTAGGGGCAATAGACATGGCAACTCAAGAAGGGCTCCTTCTGTCAATAATTACCTTCGACGCAGCTCCTGCATAGAGTTGCTGAGTCATACGGGTTGGGAGAGGCTTTTGGTAGGGCCTTGAAGATGATCTATGGAAGCCCATCTGCTAGGATACTGGTAAACGGGAAACTCACACAAAAATATCCATCTCAAGAGGTACAAGGCAGGGCTGCCCTCTCTCCCGTCTTCTTTTCAATCTTTATATTAAACCCATGGCCATCAAAATCAGGGCCATTTGAGTTTAGGGGCTGGGAGAAGAGGGTAGCTTTGTACGCAGATGATCTGATGATATTTACAATGGTCATTTTCACTCCAAGAAATGTTGGGCCTTTTAGACAAATTCGGGGAGGTTTCTGGGTACCAGATAAACTGGCAAAAAACTGACATGATGGAGTGGAACTTGCAGAGTAACAACGTCCTGGTGAAGAAATCAATTAGGTATTTTGGTATTCCGGTGACAAAGAGCTTGGAAGACACTGCACAGGTGAATTTTGAGAGGGTAGCAAATGAGTCCAAAAAGTTCATAAAAACTTGGGCAGGGCTTCCACTCTCTTTTTTGGAAGATCAATTAGCTTGAAGATGGCGATACTACCAAAATTCACTTTTCTGTTTGCCTCAATCCATTTGGAGTTTAAGAAAGTTTGGTTTGACAAATTGCAGGGCACACTGTCTAGTTTTATTTGGGCTTCTAAAGCAACCAGAATTGTGTTGAGGAAACTTCGTAGGGGGAAGCAACAGGGAGGATTTGCTAACCCAGATGTGTCCCAATATTTTGAGCATTTCAGTTTAAAGCATTTCGAATTCTACTTCAAGAATATCCAACGTATCCACCGTATTTACAGGTGATGACTCAGTTAGAAGGAGACCACTTTTTGTATAAATTCGTCCATCTGAAGTTTAAAAAAAAAAGTAAAACTGAAGATACTCCTAGCAGCATGCAAACTTTAGTGTTAAATCAGAAGAGTCGTAGGACTTCCTTTAATACAGTAATTGTGGCCCAATATGGGAATCTCCAGGGCCTCCTGAGTGTTTGAAGGATAGCCTTTCAACCAGATTAGTAGACGCAGGAATAAAGAGATGGGCCAGTTACTCGACTGGAAGACTGTGATAGACTGGGAGCAGTTATCACTAATGACGAATAGGGGTATCTCCAGATTTAAATAGTCAGTTGGCCAGTTGGGCAAAATCATTAAAGAAGGAAGCTGCTGGTAGTAGTATATTGGAAGAGAAGTTTTCCACAGAAAAAGGAAGTATCATATTGTTACTGGGCGTTTGTACTCGCTGGAGAAGAAGATTTCACTCTTCCTATTGAGATCTGGAGGAAGGATCTTCCGTCGGGGGACATAGAAAGCGCTTGGCAAGTATCTATGTCTACTCTGTGGTATGTTGTTTGTGCTGCTTCACTCAGGAGAAATCATTTATTCACGCTACACAGGGCCTATTGGTCACCAAAAAGGCTAACATGAATGAATAAGCAGTCGGTCAAGTGTTGTCTTAAATGTGGGGAAAGAGAAGCAGACAACCTCCATATATTCTGTCATTGCCCGAGCCTCCAGGTATATTGGCAAGATGTAAGTGAAGTCCTTTTAACAGCATTGGGCATGAACCTGGAGATAAGTATAAGTTTAATTATGTTTGGGGTTGTGTTACAGGAAGAGACTAGGGTAATTCTGGGCAGCAAACAGAGGACCCTACTGTTTGTGATGATATTGTTACCAAGGAGTGAAATTTGTATAAAGTGGGTATCACAACGCCTTCCCTTAAGGAGGAAGTCGTTGGACTCAATACGAAGGGTACAAAAGTTGGATGGAAGTAGGGTGGTGATTAAGAAACTGGATTTCTGGGACATCTGGGATCAGAATTATTTGTTTTGATATTTTTACACTGGTGTTTTAATTTTGTGAAAACTGGTTCAGAAGTCCGATGATTAAGCAATTTGGCAATAACTCCCGGGCTCCTGGGTTGAGGACTGGTTTTTCTAGACCTTTTTCCCGGGTCGGCCATGAGGGAATAGGAAGAATTGGATTTTACTACCTGACCACTTTCACCGGTTGGAAGTAGGAATGGTATCCCCGTGGTTTTCTTCCTTTTAGCCTATGGAATGCACAAATGAGAACAAAAAAGCCCTCCCCTTATTCTGATTCATGCCAGTTTCCATAGTAACAGTTCATGGAACACTCAACTGAACTCACAGGTCACAAGTTCACCATATTTGCAAGTTCACCACACAATGTTGCAAATACAAACAGCAGGTGTGGTTGACTTGGCACAATATGATGTTATCCTGTCTATTGTACCTTTCAAACATTTTTTACTAACCAATAAGAAAAATGCTTTAAAAAAAAGTAAAATGTTCCCTATTTATGAATATAGAATGTTCTTAAACAGCCAATCAATTCCCTAATTTTTTTTAAATTGCATCTTGTCCACCATTTTACATACCTCTCATTCTACCAACTGACAACCTCAGCTACAGACATCTCTTCATTACTTACACATCCCTTCAAGATGCTTAGAGTGTGGGTTGTTGGGCACAGCTATGTTTTCTGGTGGAAAGGGTATGCTGAACGCAGAGGTATTGACAAAGCCCTATCTTTGCAAAATGTAGTTATTAAATGGATTGGACAGAGAGGATTAAAGTGGCACCAATTGATGCCTTTGATTAAAACCTTTTTGCATCTCCAACTCCCTGACCTCATGATTGTGCACTGTGGTAGCAATGACCTACGCACATTGACTGGGGTAGGTCTGAATATGCTAATGAAGGACACCTTAGCAGAATTGATGTTGCTTTTCCCCCAAACTGTCTTTGTATACTCTAATATATGCTAACGACAGAAATGGAAGTGGTCCAATCAATTCTGTTCATAGATTGAGAAAGCTTGAAAAAATGTCAATAAAGCTCTTTCCGCTTACCTCAGAGACCATAGGATGGGCTCCTTCTATAACAACAATCTACGTTTCCATATGGATGGCATCTACAGAATTGATAGAGTAAACTTCACTGATCAAGGCAACAGAGTGTTTCTCAACAACCTGAAGCTCTGCATCCACACTTACATGTAGCTACAACAATCTCCCAATCAAAACAGGGGCTCTTTTAAGAGCCACCCAATAACCCAACTTATAACCAAGCTTTAGAAAAAAAATCAGAATTATTTTTGCTTGAAGTCGCGCACCCATCGCAACTTTAGAAACGGTGCACCCATCACGTTCACACTAGAGGGCAGCGCTGAGAGCCACGCACTCATCGCGTTCACACTAGGTGTCTCGCTGAGAGCCACGCACCCATTGCGTTCACACTAGGGGGGGCACGCTGAGAGTCGCGCACCCATCGGTTTCACACTAGGAGGCCGCGCTGAGCACTGTGGTAGGGTCGCTACTTCAAACTTGCCAAACAAGAACTGTCCACTTCCATTAATTTATATTCGCCCCAGGGACCCCAACCCGCCAGGACATGCCCAGTTCTTTTATTATTTTTTTTTAAGGGAGGGGTGCTGCGTGGACCCCCTCCTGCGCCATTTTTGCCACAGGGACCCCATCCTACGGGACGTGCCCAAATATTTATTTATTTTTTTGAATGGAAAGGGGCTGAGGGGCCTCCCTCCCGGGCCATTTTTAGCCCCAGGAACCCCATCCCCCGGGGCATGGCCTCTCGTTGGGGACCGTGGGGGAGCCTCAATGCCCCCACAGTCCCGTGGGCTCCCTGCCTTCTGTGGGAGCAGGCATTGCTTTTGAACAAGGGGAGCTGCTGACATGCAGCTCCCCTTGCTCAAAAGCAATCTGCTTTGCTACATTGAAGTGAGAGCAGGTTTTCCTGCTCTCGCTTTAATGAAGCAAAGCAGTGTTTGCTATGGCATGGCGGGAGCCATGCTCCCACCCTGTCATAGCAAATGGCAATGTTCCGGGGTTGGGAACCCTGGGATATTGCATTAGCCGCCCCTGGGGTTGGCGGTCCCCGGGGCCATCAAGGGCTCCTGCAGTGGGGGCCGCGCGGCCCCCCACCCAACATTTCGAAAGCCCCCGGGAGGTGGTGGTCCCCGGGGCTTGGTGGTCCATAACAGACCCCTGAAATTCAATTTTAAGTGCCCGGGGAGGTGGTGGTCTCAGGGGCAGTGTGGAGGGTTGAGACCCCTGACGCACTATTTATTATTATAGCCCCCCACCCAATTACCATAAACCCCGTGGAATTGGCAATCCCCTGGGCTTGAGGGAAGCCTGTGAGACCCCGCTCTTATATAATAACCCAGCGCTTCATTTAAAAAAAAAAATCTCGGCCGGAGTTGCGCACCCAGCGCGACTTCGATTCTATTTTTTGGGGGGGGGGGCCTTGGGGTCAGGGTGTTCCTACCCTGCCCCCTTTTCATGTTTATCATCCTTTTTTGCACCATTTTCTTCTGACTCGGTAACCGAGTCACACAATTGCTGCCAACAGTTCCTGGTTTGGAGTGTTGGCAACTCCTCCTCCGTGCTCAGATATAGAATATTTTTTCTTTTTTTAATTTCTCAGGAACTACTTAACGCGTTAACTCATTTAACAAAAAGGGCTCTTTCTGAACCAAGACCCACCTTTTGGCCAAATTTGGTGTAAATCCGTTCAGCAGCTCGAGCTGTAGCTTTGTCTAAAATTTCCTATGGAAATTAACATTGGGAAAACATGGTTTGGGACCACCCATTTTTCTCGGCCCGCTTGACGAATCACCTCGAAACTGTCAAGACAGAAGCAGACCACTAGTTTTAAAAATATTGCGATGATTCATCAAACTGCGCCAAAGTTATTGGGAAAACAAAAACACTTTTTGAATAGAAACGAGGTCCTAACTATAACTACCTACTGGCAACCGCCAGTAGATATATATATATATATATATATATATATATATATATATATATATATATATTGTGATGTCAGAAGTCCAACGAAAAGGAAATCATATATATATATATATACATCAGTGATGACATCTCAAATGACATCACTGATTTTTAAAGGTTTTTTAAATGCTAATTCCTAACTATATAAGGCCTGAAACCTATGGTTTTTTCAGTGAATTTCAAAGGTTTTTTAAATGCTAATTCCTAACTATATAAGGCCTGAAACCTGTTTTTTTCAGTGAATTTGCAAGGTTTTTTAAATGCTAATTCCTAACTATATAAGCCCTGAAACCTATGGTTTTTTCAGTGAATTTCAAAGTTTTTTTTAATGCTAATTCCTAACTGTATAAGACCTGAAAGCCCACCAGGAATCTTCAGTATGCGCCAGGGGACTGCATTGCAGGGAGGTGTAATGAAGCCACGCCCCTTTTTAAATCTCTCTGCAACGCAGCCCCGGGGCGTGTTTGCAGAGAAGGGAACTAATTCCCCTTGCATACTGGGGGTCCCTGGGGGCCAACTAGCCCACCTTGAACCTACAGTATGTGCCAGGGGGCTGCATTGCAGAGAGGTGTAGTGAGGCCACACCCTTTTTTACACCTCTCTGCAACGCAGCCCCCGTGCATGTTTGAAGAGGGGGAAGTAATTCCCCTTGCATACTGTGGGCCCCTGGGGTCCAACTAGCCCACCTGGAACCTCCAGTATACGCCAGGGGGCTGCATTGCACAGAAGTGAAATGAGGCTATGCCCCTTGTTACACCTATCTGCAACGCAGCCCCCTGGCGTGTTTGCAGAGGGGGAATTAATCCCCTTGCATACTGGGGGTCCCTGGGGGCCAACTAGCCCACCAGGAGCCTCCAGTATGTGCCAGGGGGCTGCATTACAGAGAGGTGTAATGAGGCCACACCCTTTTTTACACCTCTCTGCAACGCAGCCCCGTGCATGTTTGAAGAGGGGGAACTAATTCCCCTTGAATACTGGGGGTCCCTGGGGGCCAACTAGCCCACCAGGAGCCTCCAGTATGTGCCAGGGGGCTGTGTTGCTTTGCCCCGCAGGCGGCGGTCCCCGGGGCAGTGTGGGGGGCATTGGGCACCCCCCACACTTCTTTATCACTATGCCTCCACAATTTGGTCCCCCTGGGGTTTAATTTTAAAAAAAACATACCGGGTTTTAAGAAAAAAAAAATGTGGCCTGGGGGTCTTTGTGGGACCACCTTAACAGGCCTAGGAGGTCAGGGCGTTTCTACCCTGCCCCCTTTTTGTGTTCTACATGTTTGTTTTTCTGCTTTCTTGTGTCTCAGTCTAATGAGCACAAGATGGCTGCCAACACTTCCTGGTTTGGAGTGTTGACAGCCAATAAGCATGCAGCTTTCTCGGAAAGGTACGCGCACCGTCCGCATACCGTACACATACGTACGCGGACCCCGTGATTTTTCGATTTTCTTTTTTTTTTGCCTTGGGGGTCCTAGTGGGACCCCCTGAGCAGGCCTAGGGGGTCAGGGTGCTTCTACCCTGCCCCCTTTTTGAGTTCTACACGTTTGTTTTTCTGCTTTCTTCTGCCTCAGTCTACCGACGCACAAGATGGCTGCCAACAATTTCTGTTTTGGAGTGTTGACAGACATTGGCAGCCAATCAGCATGCAGCTCGTGCACGCGAAGGTCCGCGCACGTATATATAAATATATATATATTATAGTTAGCTGGACATTTTCCTCATACAAAACCATTGAACTTCCCCCGTTATAGTTAGTTGTACTCACTATAACTTGCACGCCCGCAATCCACTGCTGATGATGTCACATATTACATCATTCATGACATGGTCAGTGACATCACTGATGACATCATCCAGTGAATGTGGTTTGCTTTGATATTTAAATATGTATTATAAATACACTACTTTGCATTGAAGAATGAGTGGATATATAAATATAAATGTGTGGATGGTGGATTTAGTAACAGTGTCATTGATTGTTTCCTTGACTAATTTGTAAAGTCTCACTATATATAATGTGTAGTTACTAAACTGTGTGAAAGTCTTTAATGCTTTGTCTTAATTGCTATGTTAAAGATTATATTTGTTATTGGTTTCCTAACTGAGTATTTATATGGGTAAATGAATGTCTATGTGGTTTGGTGGGGGGTGTGTGATTGCCAAAAAATGTGTGAATAGTTCATTCAGTACGTATATGAGGTTAAGACTACATGTTATAACAGTTGTTTCAGTGAGTGTACATGTTTAAGGGTGTAGTGGTGATGAAATATTTCTCTCAATGGTACATCTCCATTAAACTTGGAAAAAAGGCAGTGTATGTGACAGTTATATCTAATTAAGTGTGCCTAAGACTTACTGATTGTATGAGTCACTATATGGATAACTGTATACTTGTAATAGTGATTTTATAACACACTAAGTGTGAGTTACTATCTATATAAATAGATGAAGTGGTGTTTGTATAAGTGTGTAGGTGAGTAAATGTAAGTATAATCAATTGTTTGCATAAGTCAGAAGAATGTCTTTATAAGTGAATACAATGTGTGCTGGTGTGTAATGTTGAAATAGGCGTATAAGTATATTTGATAGTGTTCTGTTGATTATTCACTGCATATAACACTGAATCTATAGGTAAGTGAGTAGATGTGTGTAGAGTTCTATGAATAACTGAGTGGGTGTTTAGAAATTTCTATTGGTGTCAATGGTTTCAAATATGGCACTTTCTATTTTACAGTGAGTGATGAAAGATTGTGATGAGGTGTATTTGATTGTTACATGGATGATGTCATCAGTGATGTCATCAGTGATGTCATTTGAGATGTCATCAGAGATGCCATCAGTGATATCACTGACCATGTCATGAATGATGCACTTTTTGTGACGTTCCGGTGGCGCAGAAGACTGAGTGATTTTTATCAGGCAGGACTAAGCCACTTTTGGTGGCGTAATCCTACCTGATAAATATCAGTCCCTTTAACGCAGTGTCCTGCGTTAAAGGGGTGTGCAGTGGGTGTTGCTGGGGGCATTCCCAGCAGCATCCATGGACTTGAGTAATTTATAGTATCTTCAAAGTCAGTCTTTCAAAAATTCCAAAGTATAGGACATGATAATCCAAATCCAAATGTTTCTCAAGAAAAGTCATAAACCGTGTCCGTGGGTAATATCTGCCCAAACGCCGATATTCATAACAATTGAAAATGACTTTTCAACGGTTGTTGGATGTACATGTTTTACTGAGAATGTCAGACTTCATTCTCACATGACAGAGAAAGATAATGTGAATTTACAGAAAATATGCTTTGAGTTTAGCTTATAGATCCCCTTCCAAACCACTGTGGGAAAAGCATTAGATAATAGTTTTCTTCCAAACATGATTCATGATATCCCAGCAGAAGGCTTTTTCACATGGTAAAATCACCTTAGAACACACCACAATTCCTAAAATGAGTATGGTACCATCAACAAATGATTTATAATGTAACTAAAGTCTTAAAACCTTCTATTAACTGCAATGCTTTTTAATGAGGTGCTATCATGTAAGCGTACCCCGCTATTTAAAAAAATATATATATATAAATTTTGGGCCTGGGGCGTCCTTGTGGGAACCCCTGAGCAGGCCTAGGGGGTCAGGGTGCTTCTCCCTTTGCGTGTTTTGCACCTTTGTTTTTCTGCTTTCCTGTGCCTCAGTCTACCAAGGCACAAGATGGCTGCCAACACTTTCTGGTTTGGAGTGTTGACAGACATTGGCAGCCAATCAGCATGCAGGTCGTGCTCGGAATGGTACAGAGTACAGTAAGCTTACAGTAAGATGCTATAGATATATATATATTTTCTCTTTTGATTTTCTCAGGAACTACTAGAGGCATTTACACCATTTAAACAAAAGGCACTTCTGCGTACCAGTCCCTACAATTCCGTTCAACGGTTCGGGCTGTAGCCGTGTCTAAACGTCCAATGGAAATTAACATGGGGAAAACATGTTTTGGGACCCCCCTTTTTTCTCAGCACCCGCTTGACGAATCCCTCCAAAACTTTCAGGGAAGGAGCAGAACTGACCTGGCCAAAATTATGGAAAATTGCACACAAATTCCTCAATCGACGCCAAAGTTATTCCAAATAGAATGTTGCGGATTTCCTATGGAAACTAGGTCCTAACTATATATACATACTGGTGACCGCCAGTAGGTAATATATTACCTACTGGCGGTCGCCAGTAGGTATATATAGTTAGGATTTTTTCTCTATGGAACTTTTGAAAATTCTATGTCTAATAACTTTGGCGTTTGTGGACGGAATCGGCTGAAATTTTCAGGAAAATGGCACATTTTGTTTCTGAGCAGCCCCTGAAAATTTGGGGGGTTCCGTCAAGGGGGGGCCGAGAAAAAAGGGGGGTCCCAAAACGCGTTTTTAACATTGAGTTTTCCATAGGGCGTTTGGCCTCACTTTTAGCTCGAACGGTTGAATGGATTTGCACGAAACTTGGCAAAATTGTAGGGACTGTTAGCCCGATGTGCCTTTGCTGGGTCTCAATATATGTGCTCCAGTGGATTTTGAGAAATTAATGTTCAAAAATACAGATATATCTGTGACAGCGTCCCGGATAGCGCACCAGTTCGCATACTTTTCGTGTAACGGAGCTTTGCGAAGCGAAGCTGAGTGGCTCTCCGGTGTCTGTCAACATTCTAAACAGTCCGGAGCGGCCGCCATCTTGTCTCTCCGTAGGATCGAGAGACAAGAGGAGGAGAAAAACGAAGGGGGAATTTAATGAAAGGGGGCAAGGTAGACCCTTCTTGACCCCCTAGGAATGATGTTGGGGTTATTAAAGGGTCCCGTGGGGCAAATAAAAAAATATTGATTTTTTGCGGTAGAAGCGCTTTCCGGTTTGCGAACCGGGTAGTGAACCGGGACGCGAAACTGGAATTCGCCATTTTGTGTTTCGATTTAATTAAATTACAAGATGGAGGAAAAACAATGTGAGAAATGGGTATAAGGGGGTACGGGAGACGTATCCTGACCCCCTATGTTTTCTGAGGGTGGCTGAGGAGGCTCATATATGTTGATACTTTTGCTGCGTGACGTCTGTTAACGTTCGATTCGAAGGAAATCAGGAAGTGTTGACCGCCATTTTGACACTGCGAGTAAATATATTGTTAAAAATAATTGTTTTAAATTAATCCGTATTGATAAACATTGTCTGCGCCATCTTGCTTTTTTTCCAATGCCACAATTTTGTCGTGCACGGCAGCCATTTTAGATGCCTTGACCAGACCCACTCTCTGCACGCCGCCGATCCTCAGCATGCCTCCCCACCCTCGCAAGCATCTCCCCCACGCACTGGTCACCCCCGCTCTCTGTCTTATGCATGGGCCATAAACCTCCCCCCATCTGCGCTGCTCTTCCCTGAGAATCACACCCTGTGCCCGCCCGACACCACCCTTTCACCCTATTCACTACCGCACCCTCTGACATTCCTCTTCCTTTGTGTCTGATTGTCCAGGCCGGTCCCAGGCTATCACGTAGCCCTGCGGATGTAGTTTATGGCCTCAACTGTAAAGAATCACCCCTCTTCAAAGGAATTACAGTAGATCAAGGCCCCCACCCGATGAGATCCGTCACACCACACGCGTTCCTACTATCTGATAACCATCCTGTATTGTGATTGGGGAGGGGATTCTCACTGTGAGGGTGTGTGGGACCGAGCCTGAAGCGGAAGATTCCAGGGATGCCTTTTTGTACATCAAAGGCTTCACAATTATGTGTCACATTAAAAATATATAGCACTCCAACAAAGTAGTAGGATTATAACACTTTAATAACTTATAAATATATACATCACAACAAAAACAGTAAGCACCTTAAATTTTTTTTATTAAAACAGAAGCAACAATGGTCAGTAGCGGTCTGTTGTGCGAATATTCCCAAGGCAGCACAACGTGCTGAGTTCTGGATGGCACCCAGGTGATGTCCAGTAAGTTGCCGCACTGGTTTTGGTATCCTACAATGCTGCTCCGAAAAACGGTGTGGGGCGCCCCGGGGGGGGAGGCGGCGTGAACGGGCCTCCCCAGGTGGAGGCTCATCTGCTGTAGTGGGGCGCCCCTTTACCGTTTCAGTTGCCATTCCGCCCGCTTTTGCTACACTGTGCCTCATCCGCCATTCAGCTGTTTACCGCCCGCTCTTGTGGCTACAGCGTCTCACTCACCATGTAGTTGAGTTGCGCCCACTCTTGCGGTGCAGCGATAGGCGGCTGCCACAGGACTCTTAAAATGGCGGCCGGCTCTTCGGATTTGGGCCTGGTCCACTAAAATGGCCCTGGGACACCTTGGAACTCGGACGCTTGTCTGCTAGGGCTTGGGCTCCATTCTCGAAAGCGTCCCCTTAGCCTTGAAGATTCTACAAAAGTCTTGGGGGCCCCCGACTCCCGCAGGCTTCCGGTGGGGAGCGGCTGCCATGATTGCTTGCGGAATGGCCACGACGGAGCTACGAGATGGTGGTGCTCTCATGCTGACGCCAGCTTCAGTCTGAAACATCCTGAAACACTGTAGACTATCAATTCGATGAGTTCCGGTGGAGCCCCAACGTGACCCGGTAGGGAAGAACTTGCCCTCCCCTTTTTTGAGTGATGGTTCTTGTTGCCTGTCCCCTCTGTTGTCATCTAACGGAACCTTTTTTGATTGCCGAGTGAGAAAAAAAAAGGTGGGTCTTTCATCGTTTGGGAAAAAAAAATGTTTTAATCCAATGAAAAGTGTTATTTTTAGGTCATATGATCAAGCCTTCCAACAATAGGAAACCAAAAGTAAAATGAACCAATGAAAAGTTTTATAAACAAGTCACATGACCAGTTATGCGGCTTTGGGTTATAAAAAGCGTACAAAACCCGTTGGCCCATGAGGCGGCGTCAGTAGCGGACCGATGTGCGAATAGGCCGAAGGCAGCACAACACGCCGAGATCCGGATGGCACCGAGGTGGTGTCCAGCAAGTTGCACTGGTGTGGCCATCCTACAATGCTGCGCCGAAAGACGGCGTGGGGTGCCCGGGGGGAGGCGGCGCGAACGGCCTTCTTCCGCCTCCCCAGGTGGAGTCACCTCATCTGCAGTGCGGCGCCCCTTAGCGTTTTACACGCCGTCCAGCCGAGTTGCGCCCGCACTTGCTGCTACATTAGGCCAAAGGCAGCACAACGCACCGAGATCCGGATAGCACCGAGGTGGTGTCCAGCAAGTTGCCGCACTGGTGTGGCCATCCTACAATGCTGCGCCGAAAGACGGCGTGTCCAGCTGAGTTTCTCCCGCTCTTGCGGTACAGTGACTCGAACGCGCCGAGATCCAGGTGGCACCGAGGTGGTATCCAGCAAGTTGCCGCACTGGTATGGCCATCCTACAATGCTGCGCCGAAAGACGGCGTGTCCAGCTGAGTTGCGGTCACTCTTGCTGCTACAGTACGCCGAAGGCAGCACAACGCGACGAGATCCGGATGGCACCGAGGTGGTGTCCAGCAAGTTGCCGCACTGGTGTGGCCATCCTACAATGCTGCACCGAAAGACGGCGTGTCCAGCTGAGTTTCTCCCGCTCTTGCGGTACAGTGACTCGAACGCGCTGAGATCCGGATGGCACCGAGGTGGTGTCCAGCAAGTTTCACTGGTGTGGCCATCCTACAATGCTGCGCCGAAAGACGGCGTGGGGTGCCCGGGGGGGGGGGAGCCAGCGCAAACTGGCCTCTCCCTCTTCCCCAGGTGGAGGCACCTCATCTGCAGTGGGGTGCCTCTTAGCGTTTCACTCGCCTTTCAGCTGAGTTCCGCCCGCTTTTGCGGTACAGTGACTCACCCGCCATCTAGCTGAATTGCGGCTATTTTTGTGGTGCAGCGATAGCCGGCTGCAACAAGACTCTCAAAATGGCGGCCAGCTCTTTGGATTTGGGCCTGGTCCACTAAAATGGCTTTGGGACACCTTGGAACTCGGACGCTTGCCTGCTAGGGCATGGGCCCCATTCACGAAAGCGTCCCCTCTTTTGAATGATTGTTCTTGTTGCCTATTTCTTCTGTTGTCATTTAACGGAACATTTTTGGACTGCCGAAAATGGTTCTGGTCCGACCGCTGGTTGGTGGAGACATTTTGACTATATCCTGGACCTGCCCGGCCTCGCCCAAAATGGCGCCGGTATAAATGGGACTCGTAACTCCTTGTTGTGTACTGGTTGCCCAACCTTGATATCACGAGATACGTATGCAGTTTTGAAGCACATGGCGGGCAGGGACGAGAATTGATTGAACATTTTGACATCCCTATTGATATTAAGTTTTGATGTGTTATTGATTACTGTACTATTGAAAGTTCGAATTAACGTCACCCATGGTACTTGCCCGCAAATGTATATCTAGATAATTTTATTGTAACTGGCCCTGTCATACTTTAATTATAAAATGTACGTCCACCGATTCCGTAAATGTTAGACACCTTAGTTCTTGCAATCTAATGGGTCGCCCGTTACGTTCTTCTACAGTGTAAATGTCCCCTCATTATATACGATTCCAGTTTGCTCCGTGGCCTGCCCACGTGGTTATAGGCCCCTATTTGTATACTGACATTTTCACAATAAAGGTTTTTAAAAAAAAACATGGTAGTAGTACCTACATTGGTAAAGTTTTGAATAATAGCCACTGTTTTCGAATCAGTAAAAGGCAAGTGAAATAAAGCAGTTCAATTACATGACTGTTAAAAGGTATAATACGCAGGAACGCAGTAAAGAAAAATGGTCAAGGGCTGTTGTGTTTTCTACTCCTGCAACATAAAGTGATCGATAAGAATCTGATATTCATGCCTATCAGCGACTAAGACAGCAGGCCGAGCCTCTTTTGCTCAATGGCTCCCTTATGGGACGAAGAAACGCCCTTTTTCTCGAAAAAGGAATATTTTACTTGCAGGACAGTTGTAAATTTCCTGGGAAAATACATTAGCCTGGAACATTGTTAGTGATAAACTGTAAATGCATCTGGGTCCTTTGCTTTACAAGTCAGAGTGAGAAAAAAAAGGTGGGGCTTTCATCATTTGGGAAAAAAAAAATGTTCGAAAGCAATGAAAAGCGTTATTTTTAGGTCATATGACCAAGCCTTTCACCATTAGAATAACAAAAGTAAAACGAACCAATGAAAAGTTTTATTAACAAGTCACATGACCTGTTATGCTTACGTTACGCGCTGCGCGCCGCGCTCTGGATCGTTTCCGGGAAGCTGCGCCTTGCGCACCGGAGCACTTCCGGGTGCGCTAACGCGGCACGTCATATGACGCATTACGCGACAACGCAGGTCCAGAATATAGTCAAAATGTCTCCACCAACAAGCGGTCGGAATACAACCCCTTTCAGCAGTCCAAAAAGTTCTGTTAAATGACAAGAGAAGGGACAGGCAACAAGAACAATCAGTCAAAGAGGGGAGGGCAAGTTCTTCTCTACCGGATCACATTGGGGCTCCACCGGAACTGATCGAATTGGTAGTCTACAGTGTTTCTGGATGTTTCAGATTGAAGCTGGCGTCAGCATGAGAGCACCCAATTCTAAAATAGTAAATGCTTGGATAACAATCAATCAAATGTAGAGGGAAGCAGGCACGACGGGTTACAACGGGGGCAAAGGCTTACGTTACCTACCCTTCACTATCTGCAAAGAGAGAATACTCCTAAAAGAAAAGAGGAGAGGGGGGGGGGGCAGCGTTCAAAGCACATCAGCGTGCATAAATACGAAAATGTTTTTACCTACCACATACTTGACATTTTACAGCTTTTGATATTTGCTATTAAAAAACCATTGAAATTCACTGAAAAAACCATAGGTTATAGACCATATATAGTTAGGGATTCGCATTTACAAAACCTTAATTTACTCGCACAAAACCATAGAAATTCACATATATAGTTAGTTGCAATAACTATACATTGCGCACCCGCAATCCACTGCTGATGATGTCACATATTACATCATTCATGACATGGTCAGTGACATCACTGATGACATCTCAAATGACATCACTGATGACATCTCAAATGACATCACTGATGACATCTCATTTGACATTACTGATCACATCACTGATAATATCATTCATGTGATAATACGATGAACCTCTTCAGACTCTAATATAACCTTAGATGTAAACAGACACTCACAGATTGCCACTCATCCATGGAGTTACTCATACATCTAGTCAGTCATGAAAAGAATCAATCACTCCTCCATTTCCTCAACTATACAGTTATACACACCTTACTAATTCAAACATATTCTAACACATATTTACTCTATTATACAATCCCTGATACAAGTTCACAATGATTCATACAGCCACTCTCACATTCACTGGCTCTTATGCACAGTTATTTATATATGTCAACTCTCACATGTACTGTGTTTTACATATGTACTTACTTTGACATGTAGCACTGAGATATACATTCACTCACCAATACACTCATGCACACAGTCAACTGCCCATACAGCTGTTTCCACATGCACGTTTGAACCCATACATCTAGTGAATCAACTGCTCACACATCTATGCACAGAGTCATACACCTCCCAGCCACCCACACACATACTCAGTCTCCCATACAAATACTTGGGCAACCAATCAATAACCCATATAGTTACTCATATAGCTACTGATTAACACATGCAGCAGTTTACAGAACAACAGACATAATGATGCACAAATTAAGACAGTTTAGTCACTAACCCATGCACTCAGTGAGACACATTTAATCACTCTCTCATACAGTCAGTCATGCACCTACTAAATCCTTCATCCAGATACTTATACATCCACTCATTCTTCAATATGTAAGACATATTTTAACTTTACAGAAACATACAGTCACTGGATGTTGTCATCAGTGATGTCATCAGTGATTTCATTTGAGATGTCATCAGTGATGTCACTGACCATGTCATGAATGATGTAATATGTGACATCATCAGCAGTGGATTGCGGGTGCGCGATATATAGTTATTGCAACTAACTATATATGCGAATTTCTATGGTTTTGTGCGAGTAAATTAAGGTTTTGTAAATGCGAATCCCTAACTATATATGGTCTATAACCTATGGTTTTTTCAGTGAATATATATATATATATATATATATATATATATATATATATATATATATATATATATATATATATATATATATATATATATATATATATATATATATATATATATGTGGCAGAAGGACGTCTTGAACAAAAGTAGCATCAAAGACGAGGTGAACCCAGGAACTGGTGCGTTTTAAATTTATTCTGTGCTCAACACCAAACCGCCATAACGCGTTTCAGCCTAAGGAGGCCTTGATCACATGACATCGTTTGAAAGGGTGGGATACTCCTTTTAAAGTGCAACATGACGTATAATAGCAGCAGTTTCAAAACAAACATAGAAAACATACTGCAGAAATCACTTGTGTAAGCAAAACTTTGCATTGAAAAAAGATTTGATTAAAACAATTAGTTAATCAAAATAGCCATAGGTTTAAGTGAATAATATAAATAAATGAATATGTTTAAAATATAAATATTCCTCAACATTGCTGCCAAAAACCTGTTAGCAGTAAAACCAATATAAACCACATGTCTAAGAAACAGTGAGGTTAATAAAATTCTGTTAAAATCAATAAATAACTAGGATATACTGTCATCTCACAAACTTATTCTCAGATTATACATGTAAGTGGTGCCGACAGGCTGGTCAAAACCACCTTGTTCTCACTGATTGTAAGGAGAACAGTATATGATAAGGACCAAGTGGGCAAGTGCCTGTTGTCATATTGGTATGCAAAGACAATTGTCCAAATTTCGCAAATAAATACAGTCATGAAAAATAGTGCAACCCTGTGATAAAAAATTACTAAAGTGACAAATATAATACAAATAAAATGGTTAAAATTGACCGAAATGGTCACCAAGAAGAAGCAGCTCATTACTATGTACAACATGACAGGCAAGATTTTGGTTAAGATTCACAGGTAAGTAAAGCAATCCTCACTAGCGTTCAGACCGTTAGGAGTCTTAGTATCTAGGAGAATAATGTGTCTGGTCTCTAATTTGCGTAGCAGTGCCTCTCGGTCACCACCTCTCCTCTGCGGAGGGACTGTGTCGATTACAAAATGCCTAAGATTTATAGGATTCTTGTTGTGTTTTTCCTCGAAATGCGGTGCGACTGGGTACGCCATGTCGCCGTTGGTAATGGCACGTAAGTGGTGGAGTATTCTTTTGTACACCTGTGGTCTGGTACTTCCCACGTAGCACATACCACAGGGACATTCCAACACATACAACGCGTACTCGGTCCTGCATGTCAGCTTGTGTTTACTACATACAGGTTTATCACTGAACGGGGTCTTATATTCAGTTTTGCTGATTCCATTCCTGCATGCCTTACACGTTGAACACTTGAGGAAACCTTTACTGCTATTTAGCCAAGAACCTGTAGTTCTCACTTCTGGGCTGCTAGAAATTCATGGACCTGTCTCTCCTATAAGCAATAGTAGGGAAGCAGGTGACCTGATTGCCCAAAACTGGGTCAATAGTAATAAGTGCCCAATTCCTTTTCACGATACTATGAATGGTTTGATGTTGACTGCTGTAAGTGAAAACCAACCTGGTCTCATTTTGTTCCACACTAACTGTGTTCCTTTTGCTGCAAGTGCTATTGGCCAATAGCTGCAACCTGCCTTGAGAATTGGTTCTACTCATTGCTTTGTCTAAAAGATCAGTTTTATAGCCTCCTCTCAAAAATCTGGCCTTACAAGCTATTTGGGACTCTCTACAATCAATGTCCGTGCTACCTATTCTCCTAATGCGGAGCATTTCTCCATATGGTATGCTTCGTATAAGATGGGCAGGATGATGACTAGAAGCATGCAGCACAGCATTTCCAGCTGTCGGCTTTCTGAAAAGTTTGGTTTCCAATTTGCCATTGCAAATAAAAATCTCAACATTTTACTGTAGCAGTGTTTTTGCACGCTTTGCATTTTAAGCACGGATAGGAACCCTTGATTTCATATTAAGGTGTCTCCCGTTTTATAAAATGACTGTTTACCAGTAGATCCTTAAGTGAAAAAAAGATATATATATGACCAAGACCACGGACGTGGTCAAAACGCGTCGTCTTTTCTGCCAGGATTAACATTTTTATCTGCTGCATCAACCTTGTGGGCTTGCTGATTTCCTTTTTGTTGGACTTCTGACATCGCAATATATATATATATATATATATATATTTTTACGCTTGTTTCCTCTCAGCTTACGCCCACCATCCGGAACCACAGCAAAGGAAGAAACGGAAGACCCAGAGTACAGGTGAGTTTTTTAATTTTCAGGCACACCTCGTCAGCATAACGTTTCGGCCTACACAGAGGCCTTGGTCACATGACGCACTGAGAGAAGTGAGCTAGATTTAAAGTGCTAGTGCATAAAAAACCAGTACATTTGATTGGTTACTGCAGTAGGAGGGAGATGTCCTAATGAACATAGAAAACATCTTGCATAAAGTGCAGAAAGAAAGTAAAATCATTTCATTTTTTACTAATTACTGTCTAAATACAATAAAGTCCGCAGACCTGCCAATACCTATAATCGTATGACATACATGTCACAATAAAATCCAATAGATGAATAATTCATATTTTTTACATTTTTGTTGCATCAAAAATGAAAAAAAAGGGAAAAAGGAACAAAATAATATATATTTACATATAATATATTAAATTTGATTAGGTTTGGCACATCAGACCGCGTGACACTGTGTTCAAATACACTGCCATATTGTTTCTGCACTATAAACCTGTGGTGATAATAGTGCTAATGTTATGCAAAAAGAACCTGTCACATATACAGGTCATATACATAGGGTTTATACAATTCTTATTTGCTCACCTCCTAGGCCAAAATATTGGTACTGATGTGATAAATGCTAAAATAAAATTATGTGTGCAGACAGAACCAAATGTGATAAAACAAAAGATTTTGTGGCTCAAACTTTGGTTGAGTGCTGCCTACTGCAACTTCCAACAGGAGAATATCAGGTGTAGTCATTACATAAGTACCATACTATGCAACCTAGTTGTTAACGCATTAATAGTTGTAATAGTAACCGGTACAACAAATGTGGTAGTAAGCAATTGATATGTACATCACATACAGGTAGGGGGGTGACAAATATTTACATGGCATTAAGAGATGTTTATAGACACGTATAAAAATCCTCTGTGGAATTGAGGCCATGCGGGGTCTTACTGTCCATTTCCAAGATGTACCTGGTCTCTAATGCTCTCAAAATGCCTTCTCTATTGCCACCTCTCCTCAAAGGACCCACAGTATCTATGGCATAATATCTAAGGAGTCCACTGTTGTTATCGTGGTGTTCCTTAAAATGCCTTGCAACGGGATACGTGGCATCGTTAGTATTGATGGCCCTTATGTGCTGGAGTATCCTCTTGTGGACCTGCAATTTGGTACTACCAATATATTGCAGGCCACAAGGACACTCCAGCACATAAACCACGTACTCACTTTTGCACGTCAATTGTTTGTTGATTTTTCGGGGCACTGTGGAAAATGCAGTAAGGAACTCGGTTTTGTTGAGTCCCTGTGCACATGCCTTGCAATTCGAGCATTTTCTAAAGCCTCTGCTTGCAGCCATCCAGTTTTTAGGGGGGATCACCTCCGGACTAGATTTTACTAGAGCATCCTGTAAGGAATATGCTTTTCTGAAGGTGATAGCTGGTTTACTAGGCATGTGTGCGCCAATCACTGGGTCTAGCCTAATCAGGTTCCAGTGTTTATTGACTATCTTCCTAAGTGCACCGTGTTGTCTATTGTAGGTCCATATGAGTCTTGTTGGCTGTGGTACAATGGAATCTGTGAACCTCTGGGCTTTCTTATGGATCAGTGCATCATTACGGGACAGGGCATTCACTTTGTTAATGGCTATGTCAATTAGATTCTCTGTATAGCCTCTTGCCAGAAACCTTTGCTTACTTGCTGCCTGCTCTGCTTTGCAATGAGTGTCTGTGCTGCAGATGTGCCTAATTCTGAGCATCTCCCCATAGGGGATGCTTCTAATTAGGTGCGGGGGATGGTGACTGTCAGCATGCAGCACAGTATTGCCCGCAGTGGGCTTTCTGTAGAGTTTAGTCTCCAACCTGTCCTGGCTGACCTCTATTGTAATATCCAGAAAGTGTGCTTGTGTCTGACTGATGTGAGATGTAAAGGCCAAATTGTATGCATTATTGTTTAGGGTTTCAATGAAACTTTCAACTTCCTCATTTGTCCCCCGCCAAACCATAAGGATATCATCGATGTACCTATACCATCGTATGATGTGGCGGGAGCAGATTTCAAGGTGATCACCATGGAGGACCTGCCTCTCCCAGTATCCCATGTGCAAACAGGCATAACTGGGAGAGAAACAGGCCCCCATGGCGACACCTCTAACCTGCTGATAGTACTGATTGAGGAACATGAAGTGGTTGTGATTTAAACAGAAACTGGTCATGGTAAGTAACAGTTTGTTGTGCTCAGCGAGTTCTATCGGGTGCTTGCCCAGGTAAAATTGAATGGCTCTCCTTCCATCTGCGTGTACGATACTGGTGTAGAGTGATGAGACATCTAGTGTAATTAACCAGTAGTCTTTCTCCCATTGTACTTCTTTGATTTTCCTTAAGAGGTCACTTGAGTCCTGGATATAAGAAGGAAGTGCCATAACATATTCCTGAAGGAATGAGTCAATGTAAGTTGTGGCTTTCTCAAGTAACCCCCCACGCGCCGAGATTATAGGTCTTCCAGGTGGTTTAACAGAGTTTTTTATGCACTTTGGGGATTAAGTACAACACAGGGGTGATTGGGTGATCATTCTTTAGATATTTCAATTCATCCATGCTGATAAGCCCACTCGAACGCCAGCCCATCAATAGGGAATGAAAATCTGATTGTGCTTTTCTCAGTGCACCCACATCACAATGTTTGTAACAGTTTGAGTCATTCAATTGAAAATATGCCTCCTCCATATAGAGGTTCCTGGGCCAGAGCACGATGTTTCCACCTTTGTCAGATTGCCTGACTATCATGTTACCATCCATTTGTATTTTTTTCACCAGTACCTGATATTCATTGTTACACCTTTGATTGTATTGTTTGGATTTCAATGTCTTTACATGCAATGTCTTTACTTGTTTTATAATGGCATCATAGAAAATGTCGATGTTGTCATAGGGTGTTACTGCAGTGAATGTCGAACGCGGTTTGAAATTCGTTAGCCTACCAATTTGGGCATTTGCATCCCCCAGTGTGTTTTGCGAGGCAGGAGCTTCCGAACGTAGCATTTCTAAATCCTGCATCAGCGGGATATCATTCACTGCTAACCCCATAGTAGATGTCGCAACCGTCGATTTTCTAACAGTGTTGCGTGATTTGCTAATAACAAAGTGTTTTTGCAGCTTAAGCTTGCGCGTGAATTTAAAAAGATCAATTCTTATTCATATATATATATATATATATATATATATATATATATATATATATATATATATATATATATATATATATATATATATATATATATATTCACTGAAAAAACCATAGGTTATAGACCATATATAGTTAGGAATTAGCATTTACAAAACCTTGAAAATTCACTGAAAAAACCATAGGTTATAGACCATATATAGTTAGGAATTCGCATTTACAAAACCTTATTTTACTCACACAAAACCATTGAAATTCCATATATAGTTAGTTGCACTAACTATATATCGCGCACCCGCAATCCACTGCTGATGATGTCACAGATTACATCATTCATGACATGGTCAGTGACATCACTGATGACATCACTGATGACATCTCAAATGACATCCCTGATGACATCTCAAATGACATCACTGATGACATCACTGATGACATCTCATTTGACATTACTGATCACATCACTGATGATATCATTCATGTGATAACACGATGAACCTCTTCAGACTCTAATATAACCTTAGATACAATCAGTGTAAACAGACACTCACAGACTGTCACTCATCCATGGAGTTACTCACACACCTAGTCAGTCATGCAAAGAATCAATCACACCTCCATTTCCTCAACTATACAGTTATACAAACTTTACTTATTCAAACATATACTAACACATATTTACTCTCTTATACAATCCCTGATACAAGTTCATAATGATCCATACAGCCACTCACACATTCACTGGCTCTTATGCACAGTTATTTATATATGTCAACTCTCACATGTACTGTGTTTTACATATGTACTTACTTTGACATGTAGCACTGAGATATCCATTCACTCACCAATACACTCATGCACACAGTCAACCGCCCATACAGCTGTTTCCACATGCACTTTTGAAACCATACATCTAGTGAATCAACTGCTCACACATCTATGCACAGAGTCATACACCTCCCAGCCACCCACACACACACTCAGTCTCCCATACAAATACTTGGGCAACCAATCAATAACCCATATAGTTACTCATATAGCTACTTATCAACACATGCAACAGTTTACAGAACAACAGACATAATGATGCACAAATTAAGACAGTTTAGTCACTAACCCATGCACTCAGTGAGACACATTTAATCACTCACTCATACAGTCAGTCATGCACCTACTAAATCCTTCATCCAGACACTTATACATCCACTCATTCTTCAATATGTAAGACATATTTTAACTTTACAGAAACATACAGTCACTGGATGTTGTCATCAGTGATGTCATCAGTGATGTAATTTGAGATGTCATCAGTGATGTCATCAGTGATGTCACTGACCATGTCATGAATGATGTAATATGTGACATCATCAGCAGTGGATTGCGGGTGCGCGATATATAGTTAGTGCAACTAACTATATATGGAATTTCAATGGTTTTGTGTGAGTAAAATAAGGTTTTGTAAATGCGAATTCCTAACTATATATGGTCTATAACCTATGGTTTTTTCAGTGAATTTTCAAGGTTTTGTAAATGCTAATTCCTAACTATATATGGTCTATAACCTATGGTTTTTTCAGTGAATTTTCAAGGTTTTGTAAATGCTAATTCCTAACTATATATGGTCTATAGCCTATGGTTTTTTCAGTGAATATATATATATATACATACATATATAAACATATATCATCTGTATATCTATATAAATACAAACATAAATGCATGCATACATATACTTATATGCATACAGATGCATGTTATTTACATGAAAGTTGAAAAAACACTAATAAAAGCAAAGCTAAAAAGCCACCTCATTACAAACAGAATGGCTTTAACTTAAACGAGGGCGAGATCTATTGCATTTTCAATGCTTGTTTACTTTGGTTCCATCAAGAAGGCACTCCGATGTGTCACACATTTGCCATAAATTCTGAATGTTAGCACTCTAGTTGCACATTAGATCACTGTAGTAAAGCTACTGCTCACCAGGGACGTCTGCTGCTGGTATTCAAAGTGCATGTTTCAGTCTGCATGTCAGAATTTTTTTGATGAAATAGAAGAGGATTTGAGAAGTCACTCAAAATGATCCCTAATTTTTCTTTCTGAAGCACTAATCATACTTTCTATGGCAAAATTAACCCCCTCATGTTGTTCCTTTTTAAATTGAGTGTTTTCAGACTTACCACTTCATTCCAATCAAGATGGCTTCTGGTGTGCCATACTTTTGTCATAAGTAAGACTGTTAGCGCTCTAGTTGTTCTTTAGAACACTCTGGGACATTCTGTCATTGGGCTATACTCGGGGTACATCTGGGTGATATTTGGGCTACATTTAGGCTCTTTTGTCTCTGGTGGCCATCTTGGGAGACTGTATGTCAGAATTTTTTAATGAAATTGAAGAGGGTTTGAGAAGTCACTCAAAATGTGCCCTAATTTTTCTTTCTGCAGCACTAATCATAATTCATATGGCAAAATATACCCCCTCATTTTGTTCTTTTTTAAATTAAATGTTTTAAGAGTTACCACTTTATTCCAATCAAGATGGCTTCAGGTGTGCCATACCTTTGTAATAAGTAGGACTGTTAACGCTCTAGTTGTTCTTTAGAACACTCTGGGACATTCTGTCATTGGGCTATACTTGGGCTACATCTGGGTGATATTTGGGCTACATTTGCGCTCTTTTGTCTCTGGTGGCCATTTTGGGAGACTGCATGTCAGAATTTTTTAATGAAATAGAAGAGGATTTGAAAAGTCACTCAAAATGTGCCCTAATTTTTCTTTCTGCAGCACTAATAATACCTTCTATTGCATAATATACCCCCTCATTTTGTTCCTTTTTAAATTAAATGTTTTAAGAGTTACCACTTTATTCCCATCACGATGGCTCCAGGTGTGCTATACCTTTGTAATAAGTAGGACTGTTAGCGCTCTAGTTGTTGTTTAGAACACTCTGGGACATTCTGTCATTGGGCTATACTTGGGCTACATCTGGGTGATATTTGGGCTACATTTGGGCTCTTTTGTCTCTGGTGGCCATTTTGGGAGACTGCATGTCAGAATGTTTTAATGAAATAGAAAAGGATTTGAGAAGTCACTCAAAATGTGCCCTAATTTTTCATTCTGCAGCACTAATCATACTTTCTATGGCAAAATATACCCCCTCATGTTGTTTCTTTTTAAATTAAATGTTTTAAGAGTTACCACTTTATTCCAATCAAGATGGCTTCAGGTGTGCCATACCTTTGTAATAAGTAGGACTGTTAGCGCTCTAGTTGTTCTTTAGAACACTCTAGGAGGCTGCAGTAGAACACAAAGGAATCAACTGACAGTCTCTGTCCTTGTTGGATGTACATGTTTTACTGAGAATGTCAGACTTCATTTTCACATGACTGAGAAAGATAATGTGAATTTACAGAAAATATGCTTTCAGTTTAGCTTATAGATCCCCTTCCAAACCACTGTGGGAAAATCATGAGATATTAGTTTTCTTTCAAACAATATTCATGATATCACAGCAGAAGGTTTTTTCACATGGTAAAATCACCTTAGAACCCACCACAATTCCTAAAACGAGTATGGTACCATCAACAAATGATTTATAATGTAACTAAAGTCCTAAAACCCTATATTAACTACAATGCTTTTTAATGAGGTGCTATCATGTATATTGGTCCCAAGATGGCTGCCAACACTTCTTGGATGAAGTGCTGACAGCCAATCAGATCAGATGTGTGGTTAGGCTCCGCCCAGATATATATCTTTTTTTGAACCTAAATTACTCAAAATCCACTGGAGCACATATATTGAGACCTAGCAAAGGCACATCGGGCTAACAGTCCCTACAATTTTGCCAAGTTTCGTGCAAATCCATTCAGCCGTTCGAGCTAAAAGTGAGGCCAACCGCCCTATGGAAATTAACATGGGAAAAACGTGTTTTGGGACTCCCCTTTTTTCTTGGCCCCCCCTTGATGAAACCCCCCCAAATTGTCAGGGGCTGCTCAGACACAAAATGTTCCATTTTCCTGAAAATTTCAGCCAATTCCGTCCACAAACGCCAAAGTTATTAGACATAGAATTTTCAAAAATCCCATAGAGAAAAAATCCTAACTACATATACCTACTGGCGACCGCCAGTAGGTTATATATATATATATATATATATATATATATATATATATATATATATATATATATATATATATATATATATATATATATATATATATATATACATATATATTACCTACTGGCGGTCGCCAGTAGGTAGTTATAGTTAGGATTTTTTTCAATTTTAAATCTCAAAATTCTATTTGGAATAACTTTGGCACCGGTTGACGAATCTACCTGAAAATTTCCTGAAAATTGCCTCGTCGAGCTCCGGTTCTTCCTTTAAAGTTTGGGGGGGATACGTCAAGCGGGGGCCGAGATAAAAGGGGGGTCCCAAAACGCGTTTTTCCCATGTTACTTTCCATAGGGCGGTCGATTTCACTTTTAGCTCGAACGGCTGAATGGATTTCCATCAAACTTGGCAAAATTGTAGGGACTGGTAGCCCGATGTGCCTTTGCTATGTCTCAAGATATGTGCTCCAGTGGATTTTGAGTAATTTAGGTTAAAAAAAATATATATATCTATAGGCGCTCTCCGGTGCGCGCACCGGAGTGCGCTCCTGGCGCGACACGCGACTTGTGCGCAGAAAGCTGATTGGCTCTTGGGTGTCTGTAAACATTCTAAACAGTCTGGAGCGGCCGCCATCTTGTGTCTCGGTAAAATCGAGACACAAGGGGTTTGAAAAAAAAAGGGGCAAATGACCATAAGGGGGAAGAGTAGACCCCCTCTGACCCCCTAGGCTTGATGTGGGGGCTAAAATAGGGTCCTGCGGGGCATTAAATTATTATTATTTTTTTTCGTTTTGCGCGGGGGAAGCGCATGGTACGCGCACCGGGAAGCGAAGCACGGGGAAAATCCAGGACCATATTTATGAAGGCCTTGCGCTGCCAGTTTTGCGCCGCCTGTGCGTCAATTTTTGTGACGCACCAGCGGTGTAAAAAAATGCGCATTGTTACGCTATATTTAAAAAGTGACGCATCTATCTAGATGCGTCACTTTTTAAATATAGTGCAACGAGGCACATTTTTTTACACTGCTGGTGCGATGCGTCACTTTTCTGTGCGCACTCCTTATGACATTCCAGATGTGTCATATTTAATGTATGACGAATCATGTTGCAAGGAGTTACAGATACGTCAGTATTTCTGACATATCTGTAAACATAAAAGTGACGCGAGGCAGGCGCAAGATTTTGACGCAACAGCATCCTAAAAGTGACGCAGAGAAATCTCATAGATTTCAGTACGTCGTTATTACCAAGCTTTTTGCGGGGGAATGCCCCCTCTGCATACATTATACCTGACGCAGATATAATGTGGCGCAGAGTTTTAAAAAGTGACCCATGTACCTAGATGCGTCACTTTTTAAAAATAGCGTCAGGTATAATGCATGCAGAGGGGGTGTTCCCCCGCAAAAAGCTTGGTAATAACGACGCAGTGAAATCTTTGAGATTTCACTGCGTCACTTTTAGGATGCTGTTGCGTCAAAATCTTGCGCCTGCTTCACAGCAGACCTTTCACATGGTGCTTTTTCCATGTGAAAGGACACATTACTGGAGTTGCGTCACTTTTGTGACGCACTCCAGCAATGCGTTACTTGGAATGTCATAAGGAGTGCGCACAGAAAAGTGACGCATCGCACCAGTGGTGTAAAAAAATGCGCCTCGTTGCGCTATATTTAAAAAGTGACGCATCTAGGTAGATGGGTCACTTTTTAAAATCAAGCGCCACATTATATCTGCGTCAGGTATAATGCATGCAGAGGGGGTGTTCCCCCGCAAAAAGCTTTGTAATAGCGACGCAGTGAAATCTTTGAGATTTCACTGCGTCACTTTTAGGATGCTGTTGCGTCAAAATCTTGCGCCTGCTTCACAGCAGACCTTTCACATGGTGCTTTTTCCATGTGAAAGGACACATTACTGGAGTTGCGTCACTTTTGTGACGCACTCCAGCAATGCGTTACTTTAGTGTTTACAGATACGTCAGAAATACTGACATATCTGTAACTCCTTGCGACATGATTCCTCATACATTAAATATGACATATCTGGAATGTCATAAGGAGTGCGCACAGAAAAGTGACGCATTGTACAAGTGGTGTAAAAAAATGCGCCTCGTTGCGCTATATTTAAAAAGTGACGCATCTAGGTAGATGGGTCACTTGTTAAAATCCTGCGCCACATTATATCTGCGTCAGGTATAATGCATGCAGAGGGGGTGTTCCCCCGCAAAAAGCTTTGTAATAGCGACGCAGTGAAATCTTTGAGATTTCAGTGCGTCACTTTTAGGATGCTGTTGCGTCAAAATCTTGCGCCTGCTTCACAGCAGACCTTTCACATGGTGCTTTTTCCATGTGAAAGGACACATTACTGGAGTTGCGTCACTTTTTGTGACGCGCTCCAGCAATGCGTTACTTTTGTGTTTACAGATACGTCAGAAATACTGACATATCTATAACTCCTTGCGAATTGATTAGTCATATATTAAATATGACATATCTGGAATGTCATAAGGAATGCGTCCAGAAAAGTGACGCATCGCTGTTTTCACGTAGCGATGCGTCACTTTTCAGAAATGAGGCCTCCAGTTTATTCACTGTGTCACCTCTACGACCCTTTCTTGCGTCAATACGTCCCTTTTGCATACATTACACCTGACGTAGGAATAATGTGGCACAGGGGTTTACAAAGTGATGTATTTACCAAGAAACGCCACTTTGTAAATATGAATAAATAAGGTGCATTTTTTATTGGAATGTTGTGTCACAAAAAGTGATGCTTTGGTGGCGTTAAAGTGACGCATGGCTTCATAAATGAAGCCTTCTACCTTCAACTCCAGCAATGCATCTTTTCTTATCCTTCAACACTCCTGTTCTTTTTCAACATTTTCATTGAATATCAACATTCCCCATATTCACTCTTCTTCTCATAACTTTCTTTTCTAACACTCACCTTCTTTCATTCCTCCTACTTCACTTCTTTTTTCCTCTCATACCTTTCTGTTCTTTCTTACTCATTCTCCTTTCAATTATCAATGCACTATATTTCACTTACTCTTCATTTTTTTAAGAATATAGCTCTTTGATGAGAATTGGAGGTAGTTCTGAAAAGAACTTTTGGTTTTCTTCTTTTAACTGAACAGGAACAAAAACAGGGAATGGAAACTGCTCAACAGGAGCAAAAAGAAAACAAAAAAAATTAGGGGTGGGAAGGGCAGCGATGGTTCTCCAATGCTCGAACCATGAGCTGGACACTTTGCTCCCCATAGGTGAGGAGTTGATTGCAGTATCTGCATCTGAGGACACCATGGTTAAAAGCAGGTTGTATGTTTGGCACCTGCTCCTGCGATTGCCCTCTCCCAGAAGAAGTTGCTCCTCCGGTTGATGTAGAGGCCCCATCTCTGGGAACCTCTTGTGCCAGAGCCCTGACACTTTCCCGGGCAAAATTCTGGGGGTGCCTCCTCTCCACATGTCGGATCATCGTAAAGTTCCCGAAAGAGTACTTTTTTTTGGGGTCACCCCGTGACAGGACCTGTTTGCAGATCCTGCTCTCCACTTTTGGTGCATTCACCTTCTTCTGGTCAGCTGGAATCTTAAAAAATTTCCATATGAAATGTTCCTTCACCTTTGGGGTAGGAGGCTCTTCATTGATGAACTCAGGTTCATCCTCACTGCTGGATTCTCTGGCAGCCATGGTAAATCACAAAAGATCCAGGTGCAAAAAACAGGTCTTTCAGTCACAAAAGTGAAAGAAGAAGTGAAGGAAATGGGTGGGGATTTCATTCATTGTAAAAAAAACTGTTAGCAACCAATGAAAAGTGTTATTTTAGGGTCACATGACCCGACGCGTTTACGCTGCGCGCTCCGGAGCACTTCCGGGTGCGTTTACGCAGCGCGATCGTAGGTGCTTCCGGGGCGCAAACGTGGCGCGATCGAAGGCGCTTCTGGGTGCTTTTACGCGGCGCGAACGTAGGCGCTTCCGAGGGCACTTACGTTGCGCGCCGAAGTGACGTCATCAAACTTTTACAGAAATGCATAATCATTTTCCTTATAAAAAAAACTGATTTTATTTGTATGGTACGAAATGTTTTGCATTATTATTAACTTTTCATTCATATTTTTTTTCACGAACGACAGTAGCGCTCTGGGTGCGCTTTCAGGAGAGCTCACCGGAAAGCTTACCGGAGAGCTTAGCTGAAAGCTTCCCTGAGCGCGCACCCAGAGCGCAAAAAAAAAAAAACATTATATAAAAAAATGAATACTTACAAAAAAACAGCAAATTGTAAAAAAAAAATGGTTAGAAACTCGATATAGAAAGGAATTAGCATTTAAAAAACCTATGAAATTCACTGAAAAAACCATAGGTTTCACACCAGTTATAGTTAGGAATTAGCATTTAAAAAACCTATTAAATTCACTGAAAAAACCATAGGTTTCACACCAGTTATAGTTAGCTGGGAATTTTACTGATATAAAACCATTGAAATTCCCACGTTATAGTTAGTCGGACTCACTATAACTTGCGCGTGCAATGCACTGCTGATGACATCACATATTACATCACTCATGACATGGTCAGTGACATCACTCATGACATCACTGATGACACCATCCTTGTCACACAGTGACAGACCTCCTTTCACTGTAAAGTAACCTTTGAAACACATATTCAAAAATAGAAACTAACATTAACAAAAAAGTGGATATACCCATACCAGTTACAACAACCAATTCAGTAATTTCACCATCTATATACAAATTCACACATTCACCAACAGTTTTATGTATTCACTCATACATATACTCACTCATCATATGTAGTGATACCCCTATTCATTCTGTTACACACCGACAGTCATCAAAAACTTACTCATACATATACTCACACATGCAAATAAACTAATAAACATCCATTTATTTGCATATACAACTCTACACACATTAGCACATTACTTCTAAGGAAACTTACACATACTTACTCTCTTAAACAATCACTTATAGAAACACATACTTATTTAAACAGGAACTCTTTCAATCTCTCACTCTCACATATACTTACTTATATACATCAATGCTCATATATACAAGATTAAAACATATGTAGTTACTCATAAAGACACTAGTGAGAGAGGCATTCACTCTCTAACACACACATATACACACTCATCCACCCATACAATCCTACACAAATGCTGTCTTCAAAACACATACAAACAGTGAGTCAGTCATTGATGCATCTATGTGCTAAGTAACAGCCCCACCAAGCCATACAGACACTCATACTGATACTAAAAAAACATCTAATAACCCATATACACACACATGTAGCTACTCACCAACCCATGCAGCCACTTATACACAAAGTAAAACACTGATACATATATTTAAATATTTAAACATTACTCGCTAATATATGTATTCACTAAGATACACTTAATAAGCCAGTTAACCAATCAATTTTTTTTAAAAAACATCCATTTAGACACTTATTTAAACATTTATTCTTCCATCGACCTTAACATATACATATATAAAATATATTTATTTTTCAGAAAGACACACATTCACTGGACGATGTCATCAGTGATGTCATGAGTGATGTCATCAGTGATGTCATGAGTGATGTCACTGACCATGTCATGAGTGATGTAATATGTGATGTCATCAGCAGTGCATTGCACGCGCAAGTTATAGTGAGTCCGACTAACTATAACGTGGGAATTTCAATGGTTTTATATCAGTAAAATTTCCAGCTAACTATAACTGGTGTGAAACCTATGTTTTTTTCAGTGAATATATATATATACAAAACTGTTGCAGGAACCCTTTTCGGGGAGCAGCCACACACGAAATGGATCCAAATCCTTGATTCTTCAGCTTGCTGGCAGGTTTTCAACACTCTTGTCCTCACGGGAATGCTGCCAAACGTGTTTCGAGAGCCCAGGCTCTCTTCGTCAGTGGCAAAGTTCATTAATCACTGAAGCTGCCCCATATGTACTGAGTCCCCTCCCCCTGGGCGTGTATAATCAGGGCAGCGTTTCTGGGATCTGTAGTCCTATGTTCTGGATGAGGGTTTTTTTGCTTGAGGTAATGTTAAATAAAAACCACAGTGGGTGTGAAAGTACATCTGTGTTGTCTGCCTGCCCTGCTTTTCAGCTGAAGACGGAGTGTGATGAGGCACCCCTGCAGAGCCCCAGCACGTTTCGTGTCCATGGTTGTCCTCTTATGGTGTCAACCTCGGTTCTGCCTCAGAGCAGCAGGCTGCATCCCCACGACCGGGACGGCCGTTGCTTAAATCCAAAACTGTTGCAGGAACCCTTTTCGGGGAGCAGCCGCACACGAAATGGATCCAAATCCTTGATTCTTCAGCTTGCTGGCAGGTTTTCAACACTCGTGTCCTCACAGGCATGCTGCCAAACGCGCTTCGAGAGCCCAGGCTCTCTTCGTCAGTGGCAAAGTTCATTAACCTCTAAAGCTGCCCCATATGTACTGAGTCCCCGCCCCCTGGGCGTGTACAATCAGGGCGGCGTTTCTGGGATCTGTAGTCCTGTGTTCTGGACGAGGCGCTTTTTGCTTGAGGTAATGTTAAATAAAAACCACAGTGGGTGTGAAAGTACATCTGTGTTGTCTGCCTCCCCTGCTTTTCAGCTGAAGACGGAGTGTGATGAGGCACCCCTGCAGAGCCCCAGCACGTTTCGTGTCCATGGTTGTCCTCTTATGTTGTCAACCTCGGTTCTGCCTCAGAGCAGCAGGCTGCATCCCCACGACCGGGACGGCCTTTGCTTGAATCCAAAACTGTTGCAGGAACCCTTTTCAGGGAGCAGCCACACACGAAATGGATTCAAATCCTTGATTCTTCAGCTTGCTGGCAGGTTTTCAACACTCGTGTCCTCACGGGAATGCTGCCAAACGTTTTTCGAGAGCCCAGGCTCTCTTCGTCAGTGGCAGAGTTCATTAATCACTGAAGCTGCCCCATATGTACTGAGTCCCCACCCCCTGGGCGTGTACAATCAGGGCGGCGTTTCTGGGATCTGTAGTCCTGTGTTCTGGACGAGGGGCTTTTTGCTTGAGGTAATGTTAAATAAAAACCACAGTGGGTGTGAAAGTACATCTGTGTTGTCTGCTTGCCCTGCTTTTCAGCTGAAGACGGAGTGTGATGAGGCACCCCTGCAGAGCCGCAGCACGTTTCGTGTCCATGGTTGTCCTCTTATGGTGTCAACCTCGGTTCTGCCTCAGAGCAGCAGGCTGCATCCCCACGACCGGGACGGCCGTTGCTTAAATCCAAAACTGTTGCAGGAACCCTTTTCGGGGAGCAGCCACACACGAAATGGATCCAAATCCTTGATTCTTCAGCTTGCTGGCAGGTTTTCAACACTCGTGTCCTCACTGGAATGCTGCCAAACGCGTTTCGAGAGCCCAGGCTCTCTTCGTCAGTGGCATATATATATATATATATATATATATATATATGGTAGTTTATTTGAAAATGCTTCACGTTACATTGATTATGTTCTTAATCCAATAGTTAGATCACTTACCTCTTACATTAAAGACTCAACTGACTTTTTAAAATGTATTTTTGATATTTGCTGGGATGAAGAGACCATGGTATTGTTGACATTAGATATACCTACATTATATACTAGTATTAGACATACCAATGGATTAAGAGCAAGTGAACATTTTCTTAATAGAAGACCAGCTCGATTTGCCTCCCAGAATAGAATGATTTTAGAGCTTATGGAATTGTGCCTCACTGAAAATATTTTTCTCTTTGGCGACGACTTCTTTCTGCAGGAACGGGGGACTGCAATGGGCAAGTGTTTCGCCCCCAGTTATACCAACTTACATTTCGGCTGGTGGGAGGAACGGGTGCTCGGGGGTGGTCCCCTGGACCAGTGGACTGAACATGTCCTGTTGCGGGTTCGGTTCATTGATGATGTCTTTGTGCTCCCCCTAAAACTGTCATGATGGACCGTCTTTAAAATCAGACATTGCTTCAACGCAGTACGTCTATCTTTGAACTTTCTGGGAACAGCAATTACCTGTATAATCCAGGGCGTACAGATAAATCAGCAAAGTGCAAGCTTCCAAGCATTCGAACACGTGTGCCATCGCACAATAATCGAGGTAAAAGAGAATGAAGTAGCTGGTAGCGACACAGGCGAGATAATTGAAAGCGAGCCTCAGGCTTCCTCCTATTCGTCAGTTAAAAAGGGTTATCCTTATTGCATTATCCTCTTGTCCTGATGATGGTCTCTGGATTACTCCACTGAGACCGAAACGTCGACTCTTCAATCCAAGTCTCTCTTCCTTTTTTACATCTGGCTTTCTATTCACCATCTTGGAAAGAAGTTAATTTAATTTAGTGTATTCTTGACTGGATTGCTTTCTTCTGTATTTATGGATTGTTTTTTTCAGCTCCATTTACTTTAGAAACACATGCAATTGTTTATAACTGTACACCCTTGATTTTCATTGATGATTTATTTCAATATAAAAAATAATAATTTTTCCAAAAAAATTAATCTTTTCGTGTTGCTTTACTTGTACTCTTGTGTTTAATTTTTCATTCACTGCCAGAAAACACAAGTTTGTTGTTGAATCTGTCCAAATCACTGCATTTCTATGGGGCTAGTGTGGTAGTTTCTATAGTATTTGGCTGACAGATTCGTAATATTTTGAACAGTTGCTGTTTCATTCAGCTGCTAAGTCTAACTAATACAGACTGCGCTATACTGTCTAATTCAGACCAACAAACAAACCCCTTGCTGGCAATCTTTTCCTTTAAACAGTCTTTGTGCTGTGGCAGGGTACGGAGACAGACATTGAGCTGTTCATCAATGACCTTAATCAACATTCTTTAAATCTAGAATTTGTAGGGCATTACAGCAAAACCACAATAGACTTCCTGGACATTTGGATTAAACCCCTTGATGGTAAATTAGAGACAACTGTATTCCGCAAGGTGAATGCTGGAAACTCAGTTCTCCATGCAGAAAGTGCTCATCCTGCTGCGTTAATTAGAAGTATCCCCTTTGGGGAATACTGTAGAGCTAGGAGAACTTGTAGCAGTGAGGAAGAATATGACAGGATGGAAAAAGAAATGACCCAGAGATTCATCCAAAGGGGATACCGTCGAGATGTAGTGAAAGGGGCATCAACCAAAGCTAAAAATCTGGAGCGACAAAAGATATTATTTGAACCTTCTAGAACTAAAAGACAACAGGAACAGAGTAAACATTTGAGAAACCAGGATAACTCTAGATTTATAACTACCTTTAATGTAAAACACAGGGAAATTAGATCTATCCTGAATAAACACTGGCACCTTGTAAGAAACGATCCGGTGTTGGGTGCTAGAGTAAAAAGAAATCCAGAGGTTACATATAAAAAATCCAAATCTCTCAAAGACCTGATTGTCAAAAGTGAATTCATTGAAAAAAAGAAGGGCACCTCGACTTGGCTACAACAGAAACCTGGTTTTAAAAAATGTGCTTTTTTTTAACAAAACTGTAACCATCAGAAGTTTTCTGACTTGTAAAAGTAGTTTTGTTGTATATTTGTTACAGTGCTCCTGTCCAAAAATATATATAGGAAGCACTACTTTGCCTGTTCACCAACGAATCCTTCAACACAGGCGAGCTATTGTTAATCAAGACAGAACATATCCCATTGCTAGACATTTTGAGTCCCATCACCAAAGTAACCCTGTGAGCCTGCAGTATACATTTACAGCAGAGGTCCCCAAGAAAAAGAGAGGGGGGGACAGAGAAAGAGAACTCCGGAAATTAGAAACATACTTCATTCTGGACTTTAACTGCAAGGAACCTTATGGGCTTAATGTAGATGAGGACCTTTTTACCTGTCTGTCTTGATGAATATGATGAAGAGTTAGAATAGGAGAATCTGCACGTAAGACCATGAACTGATTGTTTAAAAAAAATATATTTTTACAGTGGTAGTATGTTGATATTTGAAAAGATAGGACTTGTGTCATTAAGTTGGGATGAATAGTTCATTCAATTTAGGAACTATTATGCATTTGCACTTTATGATATTATTGCACTGCACTTAAATGGATTTTAGAAATTGAGAAGAGTGAAATGTTTACATAGATAAATTCTATCTAGTTTACATATGCACTTGCACTTTTTTCTATATCATGGTACTGTATTGAAGTTTGTTTACATTGAGGAGAGTGATATGTTTACATTTAGAAGTTATCACTGTTTACATAAGCACAAGCACTTTAAAGGTGCTAGATAATATTGTAATTCAAGAGCCACATTTTAAAATGACTCTAGATTTTTGTAAACTTACTTTTAAATGGATATGAATAATTACCTGCTTTTTAATTGTATATAGGTCATGAGGAATTATATCTATTTGTGGTTACACTTTGTAGTGAATCAACTTGAAGTTCAATTAATAATGATTGTATAATGCATATTTGTACTATTGCACTGGCACTTTAAATTTGTTAGAACTAGCACCCAACAGAAACAGGCACTTGCCGCCGCACTTTGAAAAAGCTGAAATCTCCAATTTCTCAATGCACTTGCACTTTTGAACTTTTATAATGTACAATTTAAAACTTTGAAATAATTTGTGTTTCAACATAAATGTACAAAATTGAGGAATTGATATTCCCAATTAATAGTTGTGATTCATGGTTATAAAATTCCATGTATTCTAACTAAAACTTGATAATTGAGAACAAGTGGAAAGTAAGCTTGATTGATATATATTTGTGAAAAATAATAGTAACACATTCAAATATGGTTGCCACATTATGCTAGGCAGAGTCCTACTGGTAGAACATTGTGTCCATTGTTGATTTTTACTACCACTGTGTTTTGTATTTTAACCTGAAAAAAATGGTGGCTCGGCATCGTGAACAAGGAAGCTTGACTTCTGAAATGTGTTGATGTAACTTGTCATATATAATAAACTGAGTGTCTTTTAAAACCCTACCTTGGAATGCTGGATGATTGTCTACTGTGTCTCTGGATGATCTTATATCCGATATATATATATATGATTTCCTTTTTGTTTGACTTCTGACATCGCAATATATATATATATTACCTACTGGCCGAAGATACACAAGAACTGTATTAAGCCACCCGGTCGGACTATCATTTCCGCCTGCAACAGCATCTTAGAGAATGTCAGCAAATACGTAGACTTTTTCCTTCAAGAATATGTTAAAAATTTGCCATCCTTTGTCTTAGATACAGGGGATTTACTAAGGAAAGTTGCTGATTTTACTTGGCAACCTAGTTATTTGTTGATATCCCTAGATGTTACCTCTCTATATACAAGCATTTACCACAGGGGTGGTTTAAAAGCTGTGCAACACTATATAAGCATGAGACCCTCTTGTTTGAATGAACATAGCAAAATTATTTTATCCATGATCAATCTATGTCTTGAGGATAACTTTTTCTGTTCGCCAACCAACTGTTTCAGCAGGTCAGGGGTGTGGCTATGGGGGCCTCTTTCTCTCCCAGTTTTACCTGTCTGCACATGGGTTATTGGGAGGAACAGGTCCTCATACCCAACCAATTGCATTTCTCCTAAATTGGATGAACTGGCGATCTCATTACTATGATTACGGTGTTCTTTGTGTTACTCCTCCTATCTCAATTGTGCTCTCTACTTGTGAACACACACAGGAAAATGAAGAAGATAGTATTTTTGGATGTAAAAGTTTCAGGCCAAATATACCAGTCGGTCACTAAGCTACATAGAAAAGACACTGCTGGGAATAGCCTTTTAAATGCTGCTAGTGCACACCCATCTAGCCTTATTCACAGTATCCCTCATGAAGAGTTATTCAGGGCCAAAAGAAACTGCAGTACTGAGAAAGAATATGAAGGGGAAAATAATGTGATAAGTAGAAGATTTAGGGAACATGGTTACAGCAAGTAAATAATCAAACAAGCGATAGCTAAAGCAGATTCCCTTCAAAGATCGTATCTACTCCACCCCAAAACTAAGACTACAGGAATGGATGACAGCCAGGTCAGATTTATAACAACTTTTTTGAACCAAGCATTCAGAGTAAGAAATATCTTTGATCAAAACTGGCACATTTTGAAAACAGATCCAATTCTTGAAAGATACTGTAAAGCATGTATAAATAGCACCAATTGCACAAACATCAAGGTACCCAATAGCAAGAGAGAATTTTCAATCAAAGGGAGCTTTGATTTTAATACAGAGTTTTGTATTTATTGTCTTATCTGCCCTTGTGGCAAATACTACATAGGGAGCACCATACATAAAGCCAAAAAGAGGGTGCTGGAACACAAGCGAGCAATAAGGTGGAATGATGAACACTACCCAGTGGCTTGTCATTTCAAGGAAATACATAACCAAAATGAGAAAGTACTAACTTTTGTGGTCTTGAATTCAGTTAATCTGCATGAAAGGGGAGGTGATAGAGAACACCAACTTAGGATCCTAGAGTCCAAATATATAATACATTTTGAAACACAGACACCCTCAGGCTTAAATTCTAGGGAAGAATTTGCCATACATCTTGAGTAAAATACAACTTATTACATACGCCCTGAGTATGTATAAATTACACGCACTACAATGATGATTGAGGTTACATAATAAGACAGCACCATCTGGGAATTGATAGAAGGAGCTTCTTATAGCATTTTTCTATACCTTTTTTTATGGATTTTATCTTATCTCTTTAAAGTTTATTTTTCAAAATTGCAATGTGGTTTTTCAGGTGATTTTTATGTAAAGTTGTGTTTTAATTGTATAATCAGTTTACCCATAGCCTTTATAAATGTTCTTATCTTTATATTTTTCTGTGTGTGCACACAGGTAGAGAGCACAATTAAGGTATGAGGTACAACACAAAGAACATCTTAATCATAGTAATGAGATCGCCAGTTCAGCCAATTTAGGAAAAAAGGACATCGCAACACTACTGATAATATGAGAAACAACAGTATTTATGAATAGAGATCAGAGATATTGTTGCTTACAGTTTAATTAATTGTTTTGGTATATAAATGAACTTGCCCTCTCTGTGATTATAATTCTCTTTGATGGGGATGGGTTTTGGCATTATAATGCCCACATGGGCTAGACAGGAGGGGTTTACATCCTAGATTGACCAGTGGGATAAAGTGCCCACTAGGAAAGGAGCTGGTGTGGTTATTGGGTTTCATTATGGGATGTCTCAGTAACGTTATGAAAAAAGCAAAAATGTATTTAATGTAAAGGCGTTGTTACAATACTCATTCGGTATCACTGAGTTGGTGAGAGCATAATCTATTTTAGAAGTATGTGTTGATGTTGTGTACAACCAGCAAAGGTATTTAAATACTCTTAACAAGGATGATATATTAATTTTTTGTATCTCATAATTTTGTGTCTCGTTCTTGCAATTAGGATGATATCATTGAGGAGCTGCAACGAATTTATGTAATGAATTATGTGACAGATCAATAATATAACATGTTAAGAATGTTCACTGCATTTACTATGTTTTGAAATGCTTGTCCGAGACACCAAGATGGCGAGAATGGTGCCGATCTATTCAGACACTCAGTTAGTCCTCTTTCACTGTTGATGGTTGTATGGTTATGTAAAGTGAACAGACAGCCCTTGAGCTAGACCGTGAACAAGCCGAAATGTGAAACGCGTTGGTGCAGAGGCATTTCTTGCTAATAAATTATTGAAGCATCCCAGAGAGTCCTGGTATTTTCTTACATTCTGGATATTGTTGAAGAATATTGTGGGAGACCGGAGCCCATCCAGGACTGCCATGCAGTGCGAGCCCCAGACTGTGTTGTATGTATATATATATATATATATATATATATATATATATATATATATATATATATATATATATATATATATATATATATATATATATATATATATATATATATATATATATATATATATATATATATATATATCCAACAACACTGCTGCTAGAGCGATCCTCAGCCTGACAACGCTGGCGCCGTCGGTGGCAGCAGCCGCCACACTATTATAGAACCTGCTTCTCATCCACCTCCATTAGCTGGACACAGAAAACGGCACACAAGGAAAATCCAGCACAAAACCTTTATTGTGCACTTAAGGAACAAGGATGACGCATTTCGGCGTTTGCCTTTATCAAGTTACCACCATTTTGGATTGTAACATTTTTAAGCCCTTCTTCAACAATCAACATGGAAGAAATACTATGGTTTTTTTATGCATCTAAAGATTACAATTCATATTTTCAATTTGTAAACTATACGATGCTATTGCACTTTATTATTACACTTGCATCCATAGTTAAAACCACTCGCACAATCAGATTTTAACAGATATCCGCTAACGCGCGATGTATTCTGCTCGCGCTTAACCACATGATTCACGGCCCTTTGTGACGGCCACAATGCCTTATGGATAATGTAGTCCCCACTTGCCGAGGTACGTCTGACTGTACTCTAAGGGTACTGACTAGCGGAATTCCGCTTTCGTATCCCTGATATTAAGCCTATAGGCTGCTGCCTTATAATCATCCTTATAATCAGCTGCCGTATGTTACAGTCAAGGGGCTTCCTCGAATTCTGTGGTACGCGCTAGCGTTTGGTTGGTGGTAAGCCTTATCTTCAAGTGCTTGTAGTGAAGGATGAGGGAATGGTGGGAGGATAAGGTGAGTGCGTGATTGTGTAAAGTTGATAAGAAAGTGAAATTGATTCTCACGTGAAGAGTGCAAGGCCATCTAAGGTGTTTAGATTATCAGCTGGGACGAATTGCGTAACTGAGGTGATTCCAAAATTGTGGTTACTCTTCACCCCCATGTGATGGGTTAGATATTCTAATCCTATTGTAGTCGTTGGCCCCGTCCGTTAAAATTTGATGGTGGTTAAAATTTGACATCGTGTGTCATGAACATACTCATCAAGCTACAAGGTTTCCTTAGTAATCATTCCCTTTTCTCAAATACCTATATGTGAGGATAACTCCTCCCCACAGTTCAGCCCCCTGGAGATCTTGCTATCTAGATCCTTAATATATCTAGACTCTTTGACCCTTAGCTGTGTTTCGCGATCGCCACCCCATATGTGTTTGGGGATTTTATCAATGCCATAAAATTTCAAACTGCCATTGTTGCTATTGTGGCTTTCTTCATAATGCCGAGCCATCGGATAATTGTGGTCCTTGTTTTTTATAGCACATAGGTGCTTACTTTCAGTGGATGTTTGGTGCTGCCCACGTACCGGAGGCCACAAGGGCACTCCAGTACGTAGACAACAAACTCACTATTGCAGTTAATGGTTTGCCTAATTTGTCTTTTTTGTCCTGTGCCTGTTAGAAAATCTTTGCAGGATTTGCCATTGCGGTCCGCTTTGCACATGCCACAAGTTGTGAATCTATTCGGTATGTTAGTCCATTTTGTCTGCGGGGATTCTTTGGGGTAACTATGTACGAGTCTGTCCCGAAGAGATTTCGCTCTGCGGTATGTTACCTGGGGTCTTGAACCAACATATGCTCCTATAATGGGATCTGCTATAAGCAAATTCCAATGGGCCCTCATGATCTTTTCTAGTACCCACGCCCCTCTACTGAAGTTTGTAATCATGCATGGTGCATTGGGTCTACTCATTTTTCCCAACTCTTCCCTTTTGGGTGCGCTTGATGACGCCTTAAATAGGAGTTCCTCGTGTGTTAGACCTTTCACTTTGTTTTGCGCTATCTCTAAGGTCTCATCACTGTACCCTCATTGTTTAAACCGTCTGATCATGGCCTCCTGTTCCCTTTGGAAGTCAGTGTCAGTGCTGCAATTGCGGCGAGCCCTCAACAACTCTTCGTATGGTATACTTCGTTGTGAGGTGTTGGGTGGTGGCTCGCCGCATGCAGCACTGCATTCCCTGCAGTAGCCTTGCGGAACAGTCGGGTGGTGATGTTTCCCTCTTTGATCTCAATTGCTACGTCTAGGAATTCACAATAGATGTTACTTATATTGTATGTGAAACGTAAGTTGAGGTCATTCACTCCTAGATGTTCAATGTATTCCTTTGCTAGCAATTCGGGACCATTCCATATTATGAATAGGTCGTCAATGTACCTGACCCACATCAAGATGTGGTCAGTGTACATTTCCGATTCCTGCGACCAGACCAATTGCTCCTCCCACCAGCCTAGGAACAAGTTCGCTAGGCTGGGGGCAAAACAAGTTCCCATCGCGGTCCCTGACCGTTGCGGTACACAGCCTTCTCAAAGAGGAAGACGTTCTCTTGTAGGCAATATAGCATCATGGTTTCTAGCATTTTATTATGTTCCCAGTGGTCTATGTGCCTACTTCTTAGATAATACATGCATGCTTCGACCCCTTTCTCTTAGTTGATGCACATATACAGAGAACATATGTCCATGTTGATCATCAAGTATCCCTCCTCCCATCTCATATTGTGTAATCTTCTCAGAAAGTCTGTGCTGTCTCTACAATACGAGTTCAAATTAGACACTTATTCTGAAAGAAACATATCCAAGAATATGGAGGCGTTCTCCAATAGGCCCCCATTTGATGAGACTATAGGACGCCCTGGTGGTGTAGTGGGTTCCTTGTGAATCTTTGGGAGGAAGCATATACACAGAATGCGTGGTTGCTCCTTCCTCAGGAATTTGTATTCATCTGTGTCCAATAATCCACTGTGGTACCATCCCCGTAGAAGCACATGACAGTCTCTGATTGTTTTCCTGTATTGCTCCCAGTTTATTAGCTCGTAGCACATTGTGTCTGCTAGTTGCCTCATTGCTTCCAGTTTGTAGTCCTTATAGTTCATAACTACAATGTTGCCCCCCTTGTCGGAGGGCTTGATCACAATTGAACTGTCATCCTCTAGGGTTTTGAGTGCCAATCTTTGTCCATTCGTCAGATTGTCCCATTTTGAATTCTTGAATTTGTTTCTCGTTTTTTTCCAAGTCTGAGATAATCGCTGTGTTATATGCCTCAATGTTGTCAAATGGGACATTAGGATTATACCTGGTTTTCAGCTTGAGGCCACTGTGTTTGATTTGTTTGTTCATGACACCACAGGACCGTAGAATAACATGTTCATTCCTCTCATTAATGTCTCAGATTTCCAATTCATACATATCTTTTAGTAGTTCCATATCCTTAACCTGCAGGTTCACATCACTATTCTCCGATGTTCTGGCACCTGTTTGTTTAGATTTGGAGCGGATTTCATACATTTTCATTAGTTTCAGCTTAGGAACGTATAGGAATAAGTCAACCCTTGTATCGGTATAGTTCAATACTGTACTAGGGCAAAAAGAGAGTCCCAACTGTAATACAGATAGTTCTGTCTGCGTAAGGTGTCTCTCTGACAGATTCACGACGGTTCTGTTCTCCTCCATTATATTCATGGACAAGTTCCCCATATTGGTCTTTTTTGTGTTTCCTTTTTAGTTGTCTTCTTCTTCCACTGTCCCTCAACCTCTTCCTTTTCCTCTTTTGGCACCTCTGCCTCTTGTTTGCCCCCTGGTTTGTGGTCTGTTCGGTTGGCTCTGATCCTTTTTCTGTTTGAGTATCTGGAACTCGTGGTAAAAGGTCAGTGGTCGTGATCCTAAAGGGACCCCTGTATTGCGTTCCTCTGAATCTGTGCTGATATCAGAACTGGACCCTGTGGATACTGTAGTCGCTCTCTTATCGGACCAATTGGCTCTTAGATTTTTCTGTACCCAATCATATCTTTTAGCATACGTGAGTATTCGTCCTTCCGCGTAGTCACGCTCGTCCCTGAGAAATTTTCGCTGTTTCTTCTGTTTAATAGTATCCTCGTAATCTTGTAATTTCTTTGGCAATGTTTTCATAAATTCGTCCAGATTCTTGTCCGTTTTCAATTTCTCTAATTCAATTCTTAGTGCCACTAGTTCCTTTCTTGTTGCTTCTAAATCGATCTGCGCATATTTAACAAGCATTTCCAGCATGCCTCTGCAGGTTTTCGCCATGTATTGTGCCCATTCTGCTAGTAAGTCTTTGTTGGGATTGTCATAGGTTGGGACTATGCTGATTCTTAGTCCTCTGGGGACTCTTCCAACTTCCACGTAATTGATAAGTGATGCTACCTCCCACCACTTATTGATTTCACGTTTGCTCAGTCTCTCAAACAGCGCTAATTTTTGTTTTAGTGTGGAATTGCCACTTGCTGGGGCAATATTGGTTGTGGTTCTCTTCTGAGCCATATCCTGCTCTTCACTAAAAAGGGATAATGCCTCGGCTTCCCTCGTTTTATCCCATTCACTCATCGTATACAGTAGGACTTCCTCAGGCCACAATAATTACTTGCGGCTGTCGCGTTTGTCTCCGTACATCAATCTCTTGCGCGCGGTATTATGTGCTGGGGCAGAAGCACTGTGCTACCCGCTTGGGATGTGTTCCGTTAGCAGACCCCTTGTTGTCAAACGTGAAACCCGCTACTTCCCACACCCTTTACGCACCAGGACACAGGCTTACCCGTGATGTTCTTCTCTTCTCACTTCGTTGGAGACGGCCGGAATCGCTGCAACTTTTTCTCCAACAACACTGCTGCTAGAGCGATCCTCAGCCTGACAACGCTGCCGCGGCCGGTGGCAGCAGCCGCCACACTATTATAGAACCTGCTTCTCATCCACCTCCATTAGCTGGACACAGAAAACGGCACACCAGGAAAATCCAGCACAAAACCTTTATTGTGCACTTAAGGAACAAGTACGACGCGTTTCAGCGTTTGCCTTTATCAAGTTACCACCATTTTGGATTGTAACATTTTTAAGTCCTTCTTCAACAATCCAAAATGGTGGTAACTTGATAAAGGCAAACGCCGAAACGCGGCGTCCTTGTATGTGTATATATATATATATATATATATGCAAAGACAGAATCCAATCCAATGAATTCAGACAAGCCCGCAGTTCATCCGAAAAGTTCTTTATTCGGCTGGCACAAAAGTCAAGAGATAACGCGTTTCGAACAACAAGTTGTTCTTGGTCACATGACCCGCGTTTTTTCTCAACCCACTATTTAAAGGTGTAAACACATTAAATCATAGACATAAACAACATTTCTCTTTAAGGCTCAGAGCAACGTTTAGGCTTCTGTATCAGTTAATGTCACTGGCAGAAATGTATACAAAGTTTCTAAATGTGAACAAAGTGAAAAAAAGAGAAAATACCACTTTTAAATAAGCTACAAATTAGCACAACCAGCTCTTTTTTTTTATAGAGGAGAGACTCCGTTCAGCAGTGAAAATTTAGCAGGGTCCAAAATTACGGTGTAGTACCCGTATATACCATAATACATGATTACTCCAAGGGCAATTGTTGTATAGTACCTTAAGCCTTTTCCATGCAGCTAACTATATTGGATCTTACAGATATCAAATGTAATAATATACACAAAAAATAGGAAGAGCGTAAATTTCCCATGTGTGGACGTCACTCAAAAGTGGTATCCTCTTCTTTACAACCTAAAGGAAGAAGAGGAAATAGTTCAGTGATTTATCCAGTGCAAGAAAAGGCAGTCTAAAGAGTTCATGATAATACTCAGAGGACCTACTCAATTGTATGTTATACAAACTACATCATAGCTAAATAGAGACTGGTTTCACGTGTAAAAGAAAGGGGATTTGGGGGTGAGAATGTGCAGGAAGGGTAAATAAAACAAAGAGTATATTGTTTCAGGTGAGAGTTCAGCTGTCCTACTTTTCACTCAGGGAAAACATTCTTTTAAAGATGGGAATGTAACTCCTCGTCCACATTTAAACCGACAGTGAAACGGGTGCCTGCCAAAAGAATCAGTCTTGATTCTAATTTGCGTAATGCTCCCAATCTGTCTCCACCCCTGATGTTGCTTTTGATAGTGGCAATTCCTATGTAGTTTGCTTTAGAAGCATCACTTTGGTGGAATCGACTAAAATGTCTACCTGTGCTGTAAGAGAAGTCTTGATTCGTAATCGCACGGAAATGCTCGAGGATACGTTTCTTGACAGGTGCTGTAGTTGACCCAATATACCATAAGTTGCATGGGCAACAAATCAGGTATACAACGTATTCTGTAGTGCATGTTATCAAGGTGTTAATCTTCCATTTCATTTTCGTTTTAGGAAGGAGGATCTCATTACAGTTTTGACTATATTTGCACACCTTGCAATTTCCACATTCCCTGAAACCCTTAGTCGTTTTCAGCCAGTCAGTCTCTTTGGGGGCTAGATGACTTTGTACTAGGCAATCCTTAAGTGATTGGCCACGTTGATACGAAATGCCAGGTGAACTGCCAATGGCGTTTCCTCAGTATGGGATCTTGCCTCAGTATATCCCACCTATTTCTCAGTATTTGTCTTATCTGGTTTGACTGGTTGCAGTATTTGGTGATAAACCTCACTTTTGGGGTTTCAGTGTTGGTAATCAAAACAGTAGTAGTTTTCGGTGTTAAAGCTTTCTCCCTTGGTATTTTATCAATTCTAGATTCAGCTTCCTTGAGCGATTTGGTGGAATACCCCCTGGCTTTGAATCTTTCTTTCATCTCCTCCTTAACGTTTTGGAAGTGTAATTCTGTTGAGCAATTTCGTTTAGCTCTCAGGAATTCACTAAAAGGGATTCCCCACCGAAAACTAGGGGGGTGAGCGCTGGAAGAATGGAGTAAAGAGTTCCCTGCTGTCTCTTTACAGAAAAGTGAGGTGGCTAGTTGGTTGTTGGTATTAGTGACTTTGACATCTAGGAAGTCTACGGAGTGTTTGCTATAATGCCTTGTAAATTTTAAATTCACATGATTATCATTTAGACAGTCAATGAAACAGTTTAAATCATTTTCAGTCCCCCGCCATACAAAAAAGACATCATCTATATATCTTAGCCATCGTACTACATTCAATGCCCATCTTTCCGTGTGATCATTCCAGAGCACCTGCTTCTCCCACCAGCCCACCATGAGGTTGGCATAACTGGGGGTGAAGCAGGTGCCCATGGAAGTCCCTTGTTGTTGTTTGTAATGTTCTTTGTTAAACAAAAATCATTTTCGTTCAGACACAGCCTAATCATTTCTAAAACCATACAAGTATGTTCAAGATATTCCAATTTCCGTTGTTTCAGAAAGAACTGACATGCTCTAATGCCATCCTTATGTCTTATACTTGTATATAGGGACTCGACATCCAAACATACCAGCCAACATTGTTCGTCCAATTCAATACTTGAAATTTTGTGGATAAAATCGGTGGTATCCCTCACATAGGAAGATAATTCCTTAACAAATGGGAAAAGAAAATGATCTATATAGATGTTGGTGTGCTCAAAGAGGCTATCGATGGATGCATATATATTACCTACTGGCGGTCGCCAGTAGGTAGTTATAGTTAGGATTTTTTTCAATGCAAAATCTCAACATTCTTTTGGGAATAACTTTGGCGCCGGTTGAGGAGTCTGCCTGAAAATTTCCTCAAATTTGCCTCGCGGCGCTCCGGTCCTTCCCCGAAAGTTTGGGGGGGATTAGTCAAGCGGGGGCCGAGATAAAAGGGGGATCCCAAAACATGTTTTCCCCATGTTAATTTCCATAGGGCGGTCGACCTCACTTTTAGCCCGAACGGCTGAATTGATTTCCACCAAACTTGGCAAAATTGTAGGGACTGGTACCCCGATGTGCCTTTGCTATGTCTCAAGATATATGCTCCAGTGGTTTTTACGGAAATTAACTTTGAAAAAATATATATTGGGCTACATTGGGCTATATATATGTTAGAGCCCAAATGTAGCCCAATGTAGCCCAAAGATGGCCACCAGAGACAAAAAAAACAAATGTAGCCCAAATATCAGCCAGATGTAGCCCAACTATAGCCTAATGACAGAATGTCCCAGAGTGTTCTAAACAACAACTAGAGCGCTAACAGTCTTACTTATGACAAAAGTATGGCACACCTGAAGTCATCTTGATTGGAATAAAGTGTTAACACTTAAAACATTTAATTTGCAAAGGAACAAAATGAGGGGTTTCATTTTGCCATAGAATTTTTTTATATATATATATATATTCACTGAAAAAACCATAGGTTTCACATCAGTTATAGTTAGGAATTAGCATTTAAAAAACCTATGAAATTCACTGAAAAAACCATAGGTTCCACACCAGTTATAGTTAGGAATTAGCATTTAAAAAACCTATGAAATTCACTGAAAAAACCATAGGTTTCACACCAGTTACAGTTAGGAAATAGTATTTAAAAAACCTATTAAATTCACTGAAAAAAACATAGGTTTCACACCAGTTATAGTTACCTGGAAATTTTACTGACATAAAACCATTGAAATTCCCACGTTATAGTTAGTTGGACTCACTATAACTTGTGCGCCTGCAATGCACTGCTGGTGATGTCACCTATTACATCACTCATGACATGGTCAGTGACATCACTCATGACATCACTGATGACATCATCCTTGTGACAGAGTGACAGACCTCCTTTCAGTGTAATGTAACCCTTGAAACACATATTCAAAAATAGAAACTAACATTTTCAAAAACATGGAGATACCCATACCAGTTACAACAACCAATTCAGTAATTCCGCCATCTATATACACATCCACTCATTCACCAACAGTTCTATATAGTCACTCATACATATACTCACTCATCATATGTAGTGATACACCTATACATCCTGTTACACACCGACAGTCATCCAAAAGTTACTCACACATGCAAATAAACTATTGAACATCCATGTATTTGCATATATAGCTATACACACACTACCACCTTACTTCTAAGGAAACTTACACATACTTACTCTCTTAAACAATCACTTATAGAAACACATACTTATTTAAACAGGAACTCTTACAATCTCTCACTCTCACATTTACTCACTTATATACATCAATACTCCATATACTAGATTAAAACATATGTAGTTACTGATAAAGACACTAGTGAGACAGACATTCACTCACTAACACACACATATACACACTCATCCACCCATACAGTCCTGCACATAAGCTGTCTTCAAAACACAAACAAACAGTGAGTCAGTCATTGATGCATCTATGTGCTAAGTAATACCCCCACCAAACCATACAGACACTCTTACTGATACTAAAAAAACATCTAATAACCCATATACACACACATGTAGCTACTCACCAACCCATGCAGCCACTTATACACAAAGTGAAACACTGATACAAACATTTAAATATTTAAACATTACTCGCTAATACATGTATTCACTAAGATACACTTAATAAGCCAGTTAATCAATCTTTTTTTTTAAAAAAACATCCATTTAGACACTTATTTAAACATTTATTCTTCCATCCACCTTTACAAATACATATATAAAACATATTTATTTTTCAGAAAGACACACATTTACTGGATGGTGTCATGAGTGATGTCATGAGTGATGTCACTGACCATGTCATAAGTGATGTAATATGTGACATCATCTGCAGTGCATTGCAGGCACGCAAGTTATAGTGAGTCCAACTAACTATAACGTGGGAATTTCAATGGTTTTATGTCAGTAAAATTTCCAGGTAACTATAACTGGTGTGAAACCTATGGTTTTTTCAGTGAATTTAATAGGTTTTTTAAATGCTAATTCCTAACTATAACTGGTGTGAAACCTATGGTTTTTTCAGTGTATATATATATATGTATTTATATGCCTGGTGATAGTCTTGTCCACCAACACAAATATGGATAAGGTGGAGGCTGGTCATAACAGGTAAATTTATCTTTAGCATAACTGTGTGCTGCACGTGTTATCCGATATCAAGCTAAGTCAATAAGAGCTGGACTGGGAACCAAAATAGGCTATAGGAAAATGCTGTCAGACCAGCCCGAAACAGCATGTAGCCAGCAAATGCAACAAACAAACCTGACCACTGCAAGGCGAGTTTTGGGGCTTCTTCACCAAAAAAGGTTTTGAAAAAAGTTGCAAAAATAGTGTTTTATAACACATTTTCTATTTTAGAACCTTGTCCAATAATTGAAAGGATGGATGGAGATCGGAGACAGGGCTGAACGGCTCAAGGAATGAAACAATGGATGGTGAGGAGTGGGTGAATGCACTAATTTAGGAATGGATGACAATGAATAAAGACTTTTAGCTATGTGGTGCTAATGAACTCAATGCACTGGCTCATAATGGGGGCTATGATATTTATTTTAGCTTCTGCATTAAAACATCCCCCACTCCAAACACTACCACCATCCATGATTTTGAAACATGAAGACCCCGGATGTATTTAGCATGGTGCACTGATTTAGTGCCTCAAAGAATTAAACACAAAGCATTGAGATTCGTTCAGAAATGGAAGATAAAAAGAGATAACCATGCAGTGAGTATATTGCACAACGTCACACAAGAACATGTTGCATCAATTCTGGCTTCCACTTAACCACAATATGTGATCCTAGGCAATTACTTTTTCACTGTAAATCCTTTTCCTTCAGCATCACATGAAGGCACTGTGAAATACATAAGTTAAGGGTGTGTGCTGCACAAAAGCAAAGGACTATGATTAGGGCTCCCAGTTTTATGGTATTTATTATTTTGTGATTTCTGTCTGTATTTATCCATATTTATTTTTCGTCAACTTTATCTGTATTTATCCATATTTATTATGGATTTTGTGAAAGCAGTAAATCGGAAACTGGTATATTTCCACATTTATTCAACAAATAAATATGCAGTCCTGATTGAATGCCTGCCAGGTTTCAGTGATATGAACACCCGCATAAGATAAATCCATGCACTTACATGACAATATACACATATTTAGTATCAGCCTTGTGCATAGCTACTGCTGTTTAAGCCTCTTTACTAAAATTCCTTTCTTTTTTAACCCCATTACCTATCAATCCACTCAGTTATTGGCCTTGTAGTCATGACAAAATGAGTTTAGAATCACTCAAAAAGGCACCCAATTTCCGTTTTTATCCACATTTAAAAATAAATACAGACAAGAAAATAATGGTTTTCTGTCTGTATTTATCTGTAAAAATCAGTAAAATCGGAAACAGGGAGCCTTAACTATAATGTTACTTTATCTACACCAGTGATTCTTAACCTGTGGTCTGGGGACCCCTGAGGAGACATGAATATTTCATCATTAGAATCTATTACTTGGTTGCACTGGTCACATTACAAAGAAATACACTGTTCTGAGTTTTGAAGAGTCTGTATCATATCTCTACTGAACTCTTTGAGGTAAGGAACAACAGACCCCTCACCTCTCTTCCTCTAAACCCCTTAAGGCCAGCACTGCTGGTGGGGACCCTGCAGGAGACAGGAACCACAAAGATGCAAAAACAAATGGTTTTGAAGTGAGCCTGGCATGCTTTAACCCGTTTGATTTTCACTAATTACTTTTAAAGTGCAGAAATGCTGAAGGCAAGGAGCGTAACAAAAAAGGCACTCACACTGCCACACACAGGGAAAGCATCAAGTGCCCAGTAGTACAGGTCTGAATTAACTGACTGCATGACTTCCTGCCTGTTCATAACTAGATATTTAAAATAGAGCTACTTTCTTCCTTTTAGCTGCCACAAATGTTCACCAATGCAAAATCACCTAATAAATTAGTTCAGCTTCATTCTGATTAAAGCAGATAATTTGGAGTAGAAGTGAAAAAATTGTGCTCATCTTTAATTCACAAACGTTTTATACTGGTTGAAAGTATATCAACATTGTCAGAATTGGGGGTCTCTAGTTGGCACAGGTAGGTACTTGTGATAGAGCGCGGAGGTCCCCCGACTAACTTCTGTCATCGGACAATGCACACTTGGGCCCATAAAAATACTAATTTCATGTATACTTTAATCAGGTAACCTACACACTATTATCAGTAATTCAGTTTCACTACTTTTCTATTTCAGTGTACCTGACTTACCAATCCTCGTCACAGGTACCTAAGATCACAATCGATCAGGGAGCTAGCTGTAGGACAAATAGACAACACAATACCATATACAATTTCATTCAATATATGTACTTTATAATGACCAAAAACTCCGGAAGTTTTGAAAACCTTTATCTAAATATCATCATCGTCGTATGCCATGAGAATGAAATTTCCACAGATCAGACTATCTATAACTAGAATGAGAAATATTGTATAGCTATGAATGAGAGTAAGAATCATTTAGAAATCAGAAACTAAAGGGAAGGAAAAATAAGGAACACGCTAAATTAGATCAACAGACTTTCACAACTTCACTAAAGGCGGGTAAAGAAAAGGAACATACTAATCAAAGTAGACTTTCGAAATTCACTAACGGTTCAGAGAAAACTAAACTTATGCAATTTGATTTATCAAGATGTGCTTATTTTCTATACGAGAGGTAAGATTGGAACATACTATATATGCAGACAAATCAATAATAGACTAAAGGTAGGGAGAAAAGTGGAACATGCTAATAGACAAATTTGCATGAAAATCTTATTTATAGAGAGACAGAGGAAAGGACATAGGCAATTATGCTTTATTCGAGACAAGGAGAGTTTAGATAGACAAACACCTACATAGAATATATTTACCTAGTATAGTTTGGAGACTAACCCTGGCCTCAGGTCAGTTTGGAAAAGGCGGGAAAGGACCCTCAAGGACTTAGGTTGCCAGTAGGCGAGCAGGTACAGCTCATGGACAATCAGGACAGGATAACCCTACGATTTGGATCAGGACCGGGCTCACAAAAGGGTACGACCAACACCTGCAGCTTCGGATGCAACGCCTACGCTACTCCCTCTCTGCAAGGAATCTGTCAATAACCCGATTGGGTTCTCGAATCTCCCAGCAAAGGGCTTCGCCAGCACTTAAGGTTCCCAAAACCCCGACTGGGTCTGTGGAAAATACGGACAGAGTGCTCCGCAGCTCTCTGTATCAATCACCTATAGAGTTCGTTGGGTCAGTGACAGGTCAGCTATTCGGACAATTTCTCTAGCTAAACCTAGGCTAGTTATACTGTTTTGGGGTCAGTGTACCACCCACCAATGTTGCAAGTGAAAGGATCCCCAAGTTCTGATTGGGCAAAAAGAGGTGGTTAGGTCATAACACCACCTACAATTTAGACTTTCTCAGGCTTAATATTTATTTTTCGAACCCACCCCTTACATTCCAGTTCACATGGCATAAGATTTAGAGAATACAATAGGGTACACAGCAGAGTATTACAAATGTAACTAATTTGTGGTACAAGTCAGCTTCGTCTTGCTGGGTAACAGGTCGATTCCCAGGAACATCTTGGCTTCGGCTGCCAGCTGGCTGAGTTCCACTGCTGCATGACTTTCTTTTCCCCCATCACGTGATTAGTACCATACGAGCTTCAAATATGGAGTAACAAGCGTCTCTCAGGCCCATAGAGCACGATACATGGAAAGCAAGCGAAAACAATTTAGAAACACAGAAAAAAATGAATACACTGTATACCATGATTGGCTATACTACACCCCTTACTTTATAATAACTATAGCATTAGGGTAAGTGCAGAACACACAGCTTTGCAAAAGCGGCGTTGCAAACGTAGAGCATATGAGAAAACAAAGTGGCCATCTTAGATGCATTGCGCATGAGCAACAAATTCGCATGCTCAGACTAAATTCCCGCAAAGCAGCAACCATTTTAAAGGCAAGCGTATTACGATTAATAAACACATAAGCAAGCTTCACTGGGACACCCCGTGTAGTGTAAAATGTGCAATATTAGTAAGACAAAACGGATTGATTACAAAGTTAAAGTTATTCGAGGTTCATGAATACAAGCAAGTCGCGTAATGTGCGAATCCTTGCTCCATCGATCCCCTCTTTGATGATATTTACTATCATCACTATTAATGGAACCAGATGCCAACTTTTCACATTTCACCCAATTCAATTTCTTCAAACTTTTTGTTCAGCCTTTTCCCTGCATCCTTATTAGGATGAAAATTCTTTGCTCTTTTGTAAATCTGATTATTCAGTTCTTCTAATTCAAGTTCATTAACATTCCGTTTCATTCCTCTCTTATTCACAGCATACTTCTTTTTGTGTTTTCGACATTTGCAGCAAATTGTTATAATTAGCACAATTAAACTTATTCCTGCTATTGGCATCAGTATTTTACTCACAAGACTTTTACCTATGTTAGAAAACCAATTACCTACAGAGGAGAGACCATCAGTTAGTCTCTTCCAGGCACTGTCAACCTCCAGTGGTTTGAGCTCTTTTTCCAAATTTGTTATGTTTCTCACATATTTCTTAATTTCAACACTTTTGTCAGGAATGTAAGTGCAACAATGTTGCGCTTTCAACATTCTACAGACTCCGCCCTCTTTTGCCAATAAGGTGTCAAGAGCAAGTCGATTTTGTAAAACCATAGATCTGATCGCAACCATTTCGGTATTGACCATCAGGAAACCAGCAGCAGTGTCAGTTGATAACCGATCTACTACTGTAGACAATTTGCAAATTCTGTGCATATTCAGAGTCACTCCCACTGCAAGTATCAATGCACTAAATATATCACCTAATATTTTTCCTACACTTTCTCTTCTACTACGAACTAATCCATTAGTATTTTTGTTGCTTCCAGCGACTTCATTCACATGGTATATTTTCGGGAAGACAATTCCAAAATAACAGCTTCCATACCAGTGATCTGGCAATTTGAAATAAGCCTTGTTTCCACATATATAATAAATTCCGGGAAACACAGGTTCTGACCCATTTTTGAAACCCCAACCTCCAATTACCTTGTAATTGTGTTCGTATTCACTGGAACCAATGAATATGTTATTATAATAACTAGTCTTTTCTCGGTGAAGACAAAGTTTCCCTATCCTTTCGAAATCCAGCAACAAAGCAGGATTAGCTCCGCCATTTGAGGTGCTCCCCATGTTTTCAGCCCACTTAGGAGTTTTCTGTCTTCTTTTCTCTGCCATATTTAGAAACATTTTCTCTTGTTCGTGTAATGAACATGTTAAGTTATCTCTATGTGCTTCACCTAAATCTATTGTACCTATTGTCAGAAAGTATTCTCCCATATAGCGTGTAACATCACTATTAGTATGTACAGGATTCAGATTTCCACATATAGGAAGCTCAGAAAAGATTACATCTGAGTTACAATAGTAGGACTTTAACGGTCCTCTTTTATAGAACAAACTAGCTAAAATACTACAGGAAATTCCATATGTTAATGGTAAATGGTGATAGGTTACACCTTCAGCTACAGAAGTAGGTAGCTTCATGCAGACATAACAGTCTTCTATTTCCATTGCTTCTACGTAGTGTACTAACAGGTTTGCAAATACATTTAAATGAGTTCTGTTCCTTATTCTGTGATAGTGTAGTCCTCCCTCATCTGATGCATCTAAGTCCATTTTAGTCTGTCTAAGGCTAAGTGTTTTCTCATGTCCTTCTACACTTTGTGGTGTCTCTTCTGATTGCAGAACTTTTGTGTCTTCTGTCACTTTTTTAGTAGGGTACAATTTAGTATCTTTACTCATCATGTAAGGAATAGTAATTGTTAGTCCTATCCATAATATCAGTACTAATGCTATACTACACAAACATACTTTGCAGCATGTTTTACAACAATTGCGTCTAGGTCTTCCATTCACATTGGAATCAGACATTTTGGCTCAAAAGAAGTTTTTCAACCCCTCTTTGTAACTTTACACAGGTTGCTTACACAGGGCAACTTTCATGTTGGTTCTTCTTCTTCGGAAGTCTGGTCAGTAATCAGTTCTTCATCACTTTCATCACTTATATCAAGATTTTCAAATTCCTCTAACACCAGATAAGTCCATTCAGGATTCTGATATTTATTGTTCAGTCTTTTTATTCGGGCACTTCTTCTAGGCTTTGCTCCAGACTGCTCAGTTTCACTGGAGTCTTGATTTTCCTGCTCACGTTTTTCCTCTACAGTCTTTAGTCTCAGTCTCAGTCTTTTGACGAACCTTGGTTCTCTATTCTTTTTCTTGAATCTTTGAACTGGCATTGTTATTTGGCTTTCTTCTAATGCTCTTTTGTTTTCGTTCAGTTGTGACACATCTGCTTCAATGTTTTCTTCTTCCCTATCTATCTGACTAGTTCCAGGTCTTATTTCGGTTTCTACTGCCTGGTCACTAAGCTGGCCTTGTTCAGGTGTATGCTGGATTTTGCTTTCGTTTCTTTCAACTTCTATTTCGTGAACACATTCGTCTAGTTCTATCTGACCCTGTTCAGGCACTTCGAACTTTTGATTTTCTTCCGCTTGAACTTCTGCCCTATTTTCTATCTGTCCCTTTTCAGTCTCAGGAGTTCTTGGAGGTGTGTCAATAACTTGTTCTATCCCTATCTGACCTTTCTCCTCATCATATTTGACATGGATTTCGATGATCTGATTATCTCCTTCTATTCCTGTCTCGTCCTCACTATCCCACTCTCTATCTAAGTAGGTTTGTCTTCTGGTTCTTATTGGGTCGAATGTCAGGTCGATTACTGGGACCCAATCATCTTGACGGGTGCTCGGTTGTTCTTCTTCAGTTACTTCAGGACCATCGTCTGGAGACCCCTCAGCTGCACAACCTTCAGCCTCAGTTTCTTCGTCTTCTGTCACCTTCTTCGTATGGCTGGCATGGATCCACCTTGGCACACCCGCACACTTCACCGCTGTTGTGGTAACAAGAATCACTTGTCTTGGTTTTCCCCACTTCGGTGCAAGGCAACTCGACCGGGTGTGTTTCTTTAGTACAACCCAATCACCCGGGTTCAGATTATGGACTGGAGTTGCTGGCCTGGCGAAGGCGTCTTCCCCAATCTGGTGAGAGATAGAACGCACTTGGTCACCTAGTTGCTTGCAGTACTCTAGTACCAAATCATCAGAAATGCTTATCACTTTGTGTCCTGGTACCCATGCTTGCCGCATTACTCTTCCCATCAGTATTTCATGGGGACTCAGGCCTGTCTTCCGATCTGGAATACTTCTGAGTCTCATCAGGACAAGGGGCAAAGCGTCTATCCAATTCATTCCAGTAGATTCACACATTTTTCCCAATCTTGACTTGATAGTGCCGTTTAGTTGTTCTACCACTCCAGAAGCCTCTGGGCAATATGCACAGTGCAGTTTTTGGGTAATTTTGAATGCTTCACAGATTTAGCCTAATATTTCATTCTGAAAATGCCCACCTCTGTCTGATTCAATTGTGACTGGAAAACCGTACCTAGGTATTAATTCCCTCAGTAACAATTTAGCTACAGTGATGGCGTCATTTTTACATGCAGGATAAGCTTCTACCCATTTAGAAAATAGGCAAACAATGACAAGGACATACTTCATTCCTCGACAGGGGGGTAACTGAATAAAGTCAATTTGTAATCTGATAAAAGGGCCTTCTGCTTTCCCAATTTTAGCTGGTAAAACTACTGTTTTCTTTCCGGGATGGTATTGCTGACATGTCAAGCACCTCTGGCAGAGTGCCTCTGCTATGTTCCTGAACTTCGAATTGAACCATGTCTGTCTGAAGACACGGACCATGGCATCTCTTCCTATATGTGCATCTCCATGTATCAGCCTAGCCATAGGAGCAAGCAAGCTGTCTGGCAACACAGGCATACCATCAGTATAAACAATGACACCATCCTCATTCCTTTGCCGACAACCAAACTTTCTCCATCTTCCCTTTTCTTTTGGTCCGGCTGCATTTTGCAAATCTCTTAGTTCTTCCCAAGTTTGTACATCTTCAAACACCATAAGTTGGCAGCTGTTTCCGACTCCCCCCATTTGATATTGATCGATATTTTATGTCTTGCACAATGTTGGGCTAGTTGGTCAGTATATCGATTACCTGCTGTCACATTGTCATCGCTAGATTTGTGAGCAGCACACTTGACCACTGCCAATTCTTTTGGTAACTGAATTGCTTCCAGTAAACCCTGCACAAAATTTCCATTTCTGATAGGAGTACCTGAAGAAGTCAGAAACTCTCTTTGCAGCCACAACTGGCCAAAGTCATGCGCAACCCCATAACCATATTGGCTATCAGTGTATATGGTTATTCTTTTGCTTTTCCCAAATTTACAGGCTCTTGCCAATGCAACCAATTCAGCTACTTGTGCAGACTTAACTTCATGCAAATAGGATGCTTCTACTGGACCTTCTAATGTACACACAGCATAGGCAGTGCTTAGGCCTCCATCTGCATGTCTCAGACATGAGCCATCTACAAACAGCTCGAAATCTTCTATAGGCAGGGGAGTTTCCTTGATGTCTGGGCGTGGTTTCGTACTAAATTCAGTCAGATCAATGCAATTATGCTCGACCTCTCCTTTTGCCTCTGCAACCAGTGAATTTGGTAATAGGGTAGCTGGATTCAGTATGTTACATCGAGTAATAGTTACATTTGCTGCACCCACTAGAATTCTCTCATACTTAGTCAGCCGGCTAGGTGTGAGATACTGTGTTTTGGTTCGAGTCAGTAGGATTACAACTGCATGTGGAACATACACAGTTACAGGATGTCCCATAATGATGGATTCACTCTGTGCAAGACTCATGCAAGTTGCAGCTACTGCTTTCAGACATCCAGGTAATCCAGCAGCCACTGGATCCAAAGTAGCAGAAAAATATGCCACTGGACGTCTAGTCAAGCCATGTATTTGAGTTAGGACTGAAAGTGCACAATTGTCTCGTGTGTCACAAAACAGTGCAAAGTCTTTCGAGTAGTCAGGCATTCCTAATGGTGCACAGACATAATATCGAGTCCAAAATATCGATTGGACATAATATTGAGTTTTTAGTATAGACTGGACAAAATATCGACAGGACAGAATATAGATAACAAAAATATAGTTTTTAGGGTAAGTGAAGTAATATCGACTGTTAAAAATATAGATGTTAAAATATCGAAGTATATAATATAGAAGGTTAAAAATATCGATTTTTTAATAATATCTAATTGTTTATAGTGTATTTTTATGTTATAATATGTGTGAAAAGTGTGTATTTATGTTATAAATAATTTTACTTAATGAATTTTTTTATAATTATTGCGTAATTTAATTCTGTAGCGGGTTGTGGGATTATAGGGGAATAGGGTGGGAAGTAATTAAATTATAATTAATTACATATGTAAAACAATTTATTAATAGTAATTTGTAATTAATTGTTAATTAATGTATATGTGTTAATTAATTTAATTGTATTTGGAAAATAATTATTATTAATTGATTAATTGGTAATTATGTAAATTTTACTAATTTAATTCTGTAGAGGGATGTGGGTTAATAGGGGAATAGGGTGGGAAGTAATTTAATTATAATTAATAAAATATGTAAATTTATTTATTGATAGTAATTAGTAATTAATTGTTAATACATTTATATTTGTTAACTAATTTAATTATAATTGTTAATTAATTTTTATTAATTGATTAATTGGTAATTATGTAAATTTTACTAATTTAATTTCTGTAGCGGGTTGTGGGTTTATAGGTGAATAGGGTGGTAAGTAATTTATTAATAATTAATTAAATAATAAAAATAATAAAAATGTATTTATTTGGAAATAATTGTAAAATAATGTTTAATTATTAAATAATTAATTGTCAATGTTTAATTAATTAGTAATAATAGGTGATTAATTGAAATAATTATTGTTAATTAGTAATTTTAAAATATTAATTATTATGTTAGATAACATTTTTATTTATTTTTAATTAATTATTAATAGATATTCATTTTTAGATTTTTTAATAATATATGAAATATTTACTTTCCCTAATGTTGTATTCTCTGGAGTGGGAATAGTAAGTTTAACCCCTACGCTATCCAACGCTTTCCCTACTGTTGCATCCACTGGAGTGGGAATAGTAATTTTTACCCCTACGCTATCCAACGCTTTCCCTACTGTAGCACTCTTTGGAGTGGGAATAGTAATTTTAACCCCTACGCTATCCAACGCTTTCCCTACTGTTGCACCCACTGGAGTGGGAATAGTAATTCTAACCCCTAAGCTATCCAACCCTTTCCCTACTGTTGCACCCACTGGAGTGGGAATAGTAATTTTTACCCCTACGCTATCCAACGCTTTCCCTACTGTTGCACCCACTGGAGTGGGAATAGTAATTTTAACCCCTACGCTATCCAACGCTTTCCCTACTGTTGCCCCTACTGGAGTGGGAATAGTAATTTTAATCCCTACGCTATCCAACGCTTTCCCTACTGTTGCACTCTTTGGAGTGGGAATAGTAGTTTTAACCCCTACGCTATCCAACACTTTCCCTACTGTTGCACCCACTGGAGTGGGAATAGTAATGTTAACCCCTACGCTACCCAACCCTTTCCCTACTGTTGCACCCACTGGAGTGGGAATAGTAATTTTAACCCCTACGCTATCCAACGCTTTCCCTACTGTTGCACTCTTTGGAGTGGGAATAGTAATTTTAACCCCTACGCTATCCAACCCTTTCCCTATGCTTGCACTCTTTGGAGTGGGAATAGTAATGTTTACACTTTTGTTATTGTACGTTAATAATATTGGCTATTATTTAATTATATTTTGTTACTATATATATATGTTTTAAGAAATATGAATTAAAATTTTTAATTAATTATTACAAGTTAATTTAAGTATTTTAAAGTATATTTTAGTAATTAATTTTTAATATTAATTTAATTTAACATTGTTTTTAGTAAAGTCGATATTTTTTAAAACTATATTTTTGTAAACGATATTTTTAACTCAATATTTTTGTACTTACCGGTTTGTAGATAGAAACTCGATATTTTATCAGTCGATATTTTGTCAACTATATTCTTGATGGTCGATATTCTGTCTCTCGATATTATTTCAGTGATCCATTCCTAATGTGGGAGCGGTACACAGACATTCTCGTAACTTTGTAAAAGCTGACATGCTTTCATCATCCCACTCCACTGGGTCTTTTGCTCCTTTCTTTGTCATTTTTATTAATGGTCTTGCTAGGACTGCAAATCCCACAATCCACTGCCTACAGTATCCTACAACTCCAAGAAACATTCTGATTTCTTTCTGAGTATTTGGTAGTTCCATGTTTCGAATTATTCTAATTCTTTCTGTGGTAACCTTCCTGATGCCTCTCTCTATCTGGTGTCCCAGATATTTCACTGAGGAGGTACAGAACAGGTAATTTGTCTGGTGATACTTTATGTCCTCCTTCACCTAAATGGTTCAGTAAGGCAATGGTGTCAACAACGCAGTCTTTCCGACTTTTAGACGCCACTAAGAGGTCGTCTATGTATTGCACCAGGACTGATTCTCTAGGCAGTACCAAGGATTCAAGGCATTTTTTCAGAATTTGATTGAAAATTGAAGGACTCTCCGTGTACCCCTGAGGGACACGGTTCCAGACGTAAACATGACTGTCGAATTCAAATGAGAAAATAAATTTGCTGTCTGGATGCAATGGGATTGAAAAGAATGCGTGATATAGGTCAGTGACGGTAAACCACCCAGCATGCCATGGAATTTGGTACAAAATTACTGCAGGGTTTGGCACAATGGGACAGCAAGGGACGACAATTTTGTTAACCTTGCGCAGGTCCTGTACTACCCTGTACTTCCCACTAGGCTTTTTGATTCCAATTATGGGCAAATTACAAGGACTGCTCATTACCTCCTGTATTATGTTTGCTTCAAGCAATCTTTTTATTTCAATGGCAATCCCTGCTTTTACTTCTGGACTCATTTTATACTGTTTAGTATTCGGGTAAACTGCATCTTCTTTTATGGCGATTTTAATTGGGTCAACGTTTGCCATTAATCCTACATCTTTTCCAGTGAAATTCCACACCTCTGGTTTCACTGTCTGTTGGAGTTCTTCAGGTAAGTCTTGTATTGTCAGTCTTTTAATTTCTGAGTCAGGTCTTATTAACATTAATTTGTAAATTCCCTCTTCATCTGGGGTCTGAATTTCAACGCCTTTTGGTGTGCAAAAGATGGTACAGCACCAAATCCCGTCCTAGTAAGTTCACAGGACTGGAATCACAGACAACAAATCTGTACATTTCTTTGAAGTTGCCTATTGTGATCTCCATGGGCTCTGTTACTGGGGTACTAATTAATTGATCAGAAACACCCACTACTTGGATTGCTTCTCCCGAGAGGGGTAGGTTTGGAACGTCTGCTGTTCTCACAGTAGACCGGGTAGCACCAGTGTCCAACAGAAAGGTGACGTCATTTCCTTCAACCTTTCCTTCAATGTATGGCCCTGACTGGTCCACCGGCAAGGAGGCGCCAAGCACGCACTCCTCCACCTCCCCCCTCAGGCACCGTCAGAAAGGTTCATCACAGAGGAATGTATCATTCAACAAGAATTGCGAAGTTGCTGCATTTCTATCCTCCCTTCCTTCCCATACCTCTGCTTCCTCACCCTGTTGTGCTTTGCTCCTATAGTTTGGTCTAGGTGCACGAGGCAACTGATTCTGTTTTACCTGCTGCTGTGTCTTCCGTGGTCCCTCATTCTGCACCTGCGGATTTAAATCATTATTTGGCACATTATCATTCTGCACAGCCTTACACTCGTCCCTCCAGTGCCCTATCTTTCCGCACCCGTGACAGGGGAACTTTTTTCTGGCCTCTTCTCGACTCATTTTTACTCTGGGCTTCCCTCCACCCCCGGGGCCTTGATTCTGGGTATTATTCATTTTACTTAACTGTTGTTCTTGGCGCTCTGCTAATTTTACTTGTGCCCACATAACCTTTTCTTTTAATTCTTTGCGTTTTTTTTCCAGCTCATCTTCACAATATTTGGCATATTTCAGGACTTCATCAATAGGTTTAGCTTGCCAACAGATTTTATTGTCTTTTATCCATTGGGAAATCTCAGGTCTTAACCCTAACACGAATCTATAAATGAAGTGGGTCATGTCCTTCCTCTCAATGTTATCTAGCCCACTGTGTGTTTTGAACACTTGTAACAGTCGTTCATAATATGAATGTACAGTTTCATCTCTATTCTGGGTAGTTCTATCTATTCGGGTCCAATCTGTTTCTTTAGCAGGCACCTTTCCTTTCAGGTACAACATTACCTGATCATATTTCCTCATCACCTCCGCTGAAGGTGCTCCTGTCTTTGAGTCTCTGGCGTATCCTTCACTTGGCCAATCAACAGCAATTTTGCATTCTGTCCACAAATCTACAGGGACTACAATGTCAAAGAACCCATCTAAATCTTTCAGGAGACATTTTTGAACCTTAACAAATCTCTCGACTTGTCTGTATCATTCTACAGGTTTCTCTCGTAATTTCGGGAAATCATTGGTAAATGACACAATATCCTGTCTGGACCATGGAACATGTACATATCCTCCACCTGGTACTTCTCTCATAGGATACAATTTCTCTGCCTTGTCAGCTTCTTTTAGGACATATTCAGAAGTCACTTGTCTGGATCTACTGTCTTCCTTTTTCTTTGCCCACCTGGCTTTCCATTTTTCTAGGTCTCCCCATTTCTGTAACAGGTTCAGCAATTCTCTTATCTGCACCTTTTTCCCTGACATGTTCATGTTTTCTAAATCTTTGTCAGAAAATTCTGCTCTGCAGGGTTTTTGCAACAATTTGGATCTGCTAACGTCTATGCCCATATTAGCTGCTGTGTCCATTAGTTTCTCATGGAACACTCTGGTGTTTCTGGTAATACTTTTGCAAATAAACAGTAATTCTTCCTCACTAAGGGTGTTCAGCCTGTCTAGTCCCACGTTCCCAGCCATCAGTTCCTCCAATTCTATTCTTAATTTATAAATATCTAATGGTTTTGGCTGAGGATTTATTTTTTCTAATTCTCGGGTCCATCGATCTATTTCTTCCGGAGTCACTACCGTGGCACTTCGAGTACCTGTAGATGACTCTATCAGGACTTCTCTTGCACTAGTCTGAGTGTTCTTTCTCTGTTCACTACCTTCTGGTTCCCTTATGGGCAAATCCATTAGGGAAATTACAGACTCGTATTCACTTGCCTGGTCATCAACTATTAAGGGCTCTTTTCTTGACTGCACCACAGCTGGAGTAATAACTGTAGTCTTTGGACTAGCCTGTTTATCCCCATATAGAGGAACAACTGGGCCAATAGTTACTGGAATTGCCAGTGCTTCAGGACTTGAATTTAACTGGGATATTTTCTGGATGAGTTCATTTCTTTGCTTAACTAGAGCTTCTCTTTCTCATTCCTGTAACACCTTTTCGATGGAGGTTTCATGTACTACTTGTGGAATCAAAGGAGGGCAAAGATTCGGGGCAGTTGGAATGGTCATACTTGGTCCCTCACCACAAGATGGCCTATAATATGGAACAGTCGGATCAGGCATGCTCGTTCCCTCATTACCACTAGGCCTATAACCTGGACCTGTCGGTTCAGATGAACTTGCCCTTCTGTCACTAGGAGGTCTAAAGAATGGATTTTTCGTACTCAGGGACCTAGACTCCTCATCATATGGAGGTGGATTTTTCATTAGTAAATCCTCTAGGTATTCATCTTCTGAATCACCCACAGTCATTAAGTGTCAGGTTTTCTCTGTCCTTTTTCCTCCTACGGGTTCGTCTACAGTACGTACTGGGAACAGTCCTTCTATCATCATGTTCTGTCTCCACTGCTTCATTTTTTTCTCTTTTGCTTCTCCATGCCTTTTTTGGATACCATTTGCTTATTCCCTTATCAATTCTAGGTCTGTCTCGCTCAAAGGCCTCAATTTCCCATTCTTCTAAAGCCTCCTATTGCGTCAATCTTGGTCTGGGATGTAAATCATTCATTCCTGTCCTCAAATTAAACAAAATTCTACCATTAAAGGTACCATCTAAAGGAAATGCTAAAACTCCGTCATCTTTGGTATATTCCACCCAATTTTCCAACCATACACACGTATGATACCCTTTGTCAAATAACATGAATGATGCGGGAGTATTAGGTGGTGGAATGATTATACCCTCTTTAGTTTTGATGGGTTTATCCTTCTTGAAGTAATTTTTATCTTTGTCTACGAAAGTCATTTTTCTCTTGCTTCCGTACATATTATAAGGTCTGCCTCTTAACATCTGATCCTTACCAAAACCTAAGTATTTCGGATCAGGTAAAAATTCTAGATACCACATATACTTCGTAAAACCTTGTTTGTGCGTGAACTACGTACTCTTGTTTACCTATTTTCTTCCAATGCTAGCGCGTCTTTCAATTTTCAACAACCAATCAACACTGTGATTGCAAATAGTTTCGACCAATGGGAGCGCGGCCTTTCCGTGAGACGCGGTCTCACGCTCCGGCACTCACCCCTCCTTTACAATACCAGCTCCTTTACACACCCGCTGTTTCGACCAATACCAGCGCAGCACAGAGTGACGTCAGCGCAGCTCCGCGACTGACTCCCTCCTTCACAAGGTAACGGATACTCACTTTCTTTCTTAAAGTGCAAGTGCTCTATTTAATTTACAACGTATAACATTCTCCACTGTACTCGAGTGTCTAAAAAAGGAAAGATTTGTTTCACTGCAAGTAAACCTCTTCTGTCTACTTTTCATATACTGCGGATAGACCCTTGTGCCTACTCTTCACACAAGCATTAGAGAACCTGTTACTTCTTTGACTCATCCACTCTTTTCAGGATATATACTAAGTCTAAAGTTTCACTAGCGAACTCTTTTGCTATCACTCAAGCTCCAATGAACCTACTACTCCTTCTCGTGTGACCCTTACTAGGTTATATCACAACTATTCATACAGAAAACCCTAATTAGCTCTTCCAGTTATGCCTAACAATGCACTAATTTTCCTCACTGTAAGTGACCTCTCTGCTAAGTGGATTCTCCTCACCACCCGCTATTCTGCCCCCGGGGATTCCAGACAACATATAACAATCACTAACGAGTTGTTAATACATGAAACAATATAGCAGTATTTCATCAAAATTATTTCAAAAACATTTCATAACATTTCAAAGCAATTTTATATTCGATCCATCGATTTTAGCAGCAATAACATTTTAGCAGCAAGTTTTATTTCATACAGTTATCAGCAAATAACCTATCTACCTGTCATAACTAGTCCCTAACCATACTACTGCTACCAGAAAATTACTGATAGAGCGCGCAGGTCCCCCGACTAACTTCTGTCATCGGACAATGCACACTTGGGCCCATAAAAATACTAATTTCATGTATACTTTAATCAGGTAACCTACACACTATTATCAGTAATTCAGTTTCACTACTTTTCTATTTCAGTGTACCTGACTTACCAATCCTCGTCACAGGTACCTAAGATCACAATCGATCAGGGAGCTAGCTGTAGGACAAATAGAAAACACAATACCATATACAATTTCATTCAATATATGTACTTTATAATGACCAAAAACTCCGGAAGTTTTGAAAACCTTTATCTAATTATCATCATCGTCGTATGCCATGAGAATGAAATTTACACAGATCAGACTATCTATAACTAGAATGAGAAATATTGTATAGCTATGAATGAGAGTAAGAATCATTTAGAAATCAGAAACTAAAGGGAAGGAAAAATAAGGAACACGCTAAATTAGATCAACAGACTTTCACAACTTCACTAAAGGCGGGTAAAGAAAAGGAACATACTAATCAAAGTAGACTTTCAAAATTCACTAACGGTTCAGAGAAAACTAAACTTATGCAATTTGATTTATCAAGATGTGCTTATTTTCTATAGGGGAGGTAAGAATGGAACATACTATATATGCAGACAAATCAATAATAGACTAAAGGTAGGGAGAAAAGTGGAACATGCTAATAGACAAATTTGCATGAAAATCTTATTTATAGAGAGACGGAGGAAAAGGACATAGGCCATTATACTTTATTCGAGACAAAGAGAGTTTAGATAGACAAACACCTACATAGAATATATTTACCTAGTATAGTTTGGAGACTAACCCTGGCCTCGGGTCAGTTTGGAAAAGGCGGGAAAGGACCCTCAAGGACTTAGGTTGCCAGTAGGCGAGCAGGTACAGCTCATGGACAATCAGGACAGGATAACCCCAGGATTTGGATCAGGTCCGGGCTCACAAAAGGGTACGACCAACACCTGCAGCTTCGGATGCCACGCCTGCGCTACTCCCTCTCTGCAAGGAATCTGCCAATAACCCCGATTGGGTTCTCGAATCTCCCAGCAAAGTGCTTTGCCAGCACCTAAGGTTCCCAAAACCCCGACTGGGTCTGTGGAAAATACGGACAGAGTGCTCCGCAGCTCTCTGTATCAATCACCTATAGAGTTCGTTGGGTCAGTGACAGGTCAGCTATTCGGACAAGTCAGACAATTTCTCTAGCTAAACCTAGGCTAGTTATACTCTTTTGGGGTCAGTGTACCACCCACCAATGTTGCAAGTGAAAGGATCCCTAAGTTCTGATTGGGCAAAAAGAGGTGGTTAGGTCATAACACCACCTACAATTTAGACTTTCTCAGGCTTAATATTCATTTTTCGAACCCACCCCTTACATTCCAGTTCCCATGGCATAAGATTTAGAGAATACAATAGGGTACACAGCAGAGTATTACAAATGTAACAAATTCAGGTACAAGTCAGCTTCGTCTTGCTGGGTAACAGGTCGATTCCTAGGAGCATTTTGGCTTCGGCTGCCAGCTGGCTGAGTTCCACTGCTGCATGACTTTCTTTTCCCCTATCACGTGATTAGTACCATACGAGCTTCAAATATGGAGTAACAAGCGTCTCTCAGGCCCATAGTGCACGATACATGGAAAGCAAGCGAAAACAATTTAGAAACACAGAAAAAAATGAATACACTGTATACCATGATTGGCTATACTACACCCCTTACTTTATAATAACTATAGCATTAGGGTAAGTGCAGAACACACAGCTTTGCAAAAGCGGCGTTGCAAGCGTAGAGCATATGAGAAAACAAAGCGGCCATCTTAGATGCATTGCGCATGAGCAACAAATTCCCTCCAGAACTGCAAGTACATCACGTCACATGGGTATGACCGACGCATGCGCAGACTAAATTCCCGCAAAGCAGCAACCATTTTAAAGGCAAGTGTATTACGATTAAGAAACACATAAGCAAGCTTCACGGGGACACCCCGTGTAGTGTAGAATGTGCAATATTAGTAAGACAAAACGGATTGATTACAAAGTTAAAGTTATTCGAGGTTCATAAATACAAGCAAGTCGCGTAATGTGCGAATCCTTGCTCTATCACTTGTGACAAATAGGGACCCTCTCCTCTAGTCAGGATAAGGGGATTACACTACTAAAATAACCCCTGCTCACCCCCTTGGTAGCTTGGCACGAGCAGCAAGACTTTATTTCAGAGGCTTTGTAAGTTAAGCATTTGTGACCACATACAGTAACCCAGTGACAACACTACAAATGGACACCACACAAGGTTTTATATCCAAAAATAAGTATATTTTATATAGAGTTACCACAAGACCAATAAACGACAAAAAGAATCCACAGTACTATTAGATTTCAAGAGTTCTGGTTAACAGGCTTAAATCAAGGTTCTGTGTGAGTTGGTAGCCCGGACGGCCTACGGCGTTGTTGAAACTAACAGAGTCTAGCAAATCCAGCGAACCGCGTGGGTACGGGCCCACTCAAATGCCAACAGACTCAGTCACAGTACCTTTTACTTGGGGCGGCCGGCACGGATGTGCGAGCCGGTTCCGGTGATCGTCGCGGTGCAGAAAGGAAGCATTGCAGGACGCGTTGTCCCTCAATGCAGTGCAGGCAGCGGCCTGTTGACAGAGATGGTGGATCCAAGGCTTGCGTTGCAGGGCGAGATGGTGCTTCGATGCGGTGCTTGCAGCTTGCGGTGCGGCGAACGAGCCGGAGTACGGGAGCTGGCACCGATCAGTCCGGACAGTGGTGCGAGTCGGGCGGTGCGTCGCGAAGCGCGCGAGGTGGTGCCCAACTCTGGTGCGGTCACATGACTTGAAGTCCGCAGCAATGACCGCGTCGATCTGACTAGTTCGATTCGGTGTAGCGAGGCGTTGCACGTCGCGGTGTCTACCAGTCACGCTGCAGGCTACGGCTTGGTGACGGCATCAGGACGGAGTCGGTGAACGCAGAGCTTGCGTTGTTAGAGGCGGACGTTGCTTGATGCGGTGCCTACAGGACACCGGGCCAGTCGTGAGAGTCTGTCACAGCTCCCTGCCTCTGTAGCCACTTGTTTCCAACAGCAATTCACAAAGGCTGGTGAAGTCCACTGGTCCTGGGACTTCGGTCAGGAGGCAAGCTCTCTTCCAAGCCCTTGGAGATCTTTGCACAAGTTGAAAGAAAAGTCCAGAAAGTTCTTTCTCCTCTCTTTGGCAGTCAGGCAACCACTGCAGGCCAATCCCCCAAGCAGCACTTCAGGTTGGGAATAGTCTCTTCTCAGTTTCTTCAGGTTCCTTCTCCTCAGCAGAGGTTTTGTCTTGTAAGTCCAGAAGTGATCTAATCTCTTGGGATCAGGGTCCCAATACTTATACCCCAAAATCCTTTGTTCTCTGAGGGGAGAGGGGCCTGTGCCCAGTTCAAGCCAGTTCTGAAGCACTCTGTTTACCAGGCTTCTCCTTTCCTTACACAGCACAGGGCAGGCACATCAAACGCCCCACAGGAGGAAGAGCCAGCATTGTCGAAGGCAAGTGCAGTCCTGGAGCACTTTGTTGACAGTCTTCCTTCTCTTCTTTCAGTGTACAGGGCAGAGACATCAGACACACCACAGGAGGTGGAGCCAGCATTGTAGAGGGAAGGCCCAGCCCTATTCAGGTCCCAGGTGCAACTCTTCCCTCCCATCTAGATGCAGATCTCCCTATTCACCACCGGGCTGCCCCAGCCTGTCTCTTGGAATTCCCCAGCCTTGTCACTCACAAAACCAGACGAAGGAATACACATCCTCGCAGAGGCAGGCTCAAATGGTTAGGCAAGCAAATACCTACTTTCTAAACGTGGTATTTGCAAACACAGAATATTAAAATAAACTTCACTAAAAGATGTATTTTATTATTCTGAGTTGAGGCATACTAATCTCGAATTTCCACCATGTTCCCTGAGTCTGCTAGGATTATAAACATGTAACAATCCAGCAGCCCATTCTGGCCTATGGAGAACAGGTAGCCTTGCAATAGTGAAAAACAAAAATGGCTGTTATTCACTATTAGGACATGCCACACACACCAGGGCTTGTCCTGCCTTATACTTACAATGCACCCTGCCCTTGGGCCTACCATAGGGGTGACTAATATGAGGAAAAGGGAAGGTTTAGGGACTGGCAAGTGGGTGCACTTGCCCAGTCAGCATGACAGTACCAGACTGCACGCAGGCTCTGCAATGGCAGACCTTAGACATGTTTTACAAGGCTGCTTCTGTGGGTGGCACAACCTGTGCTGCAAACCCACTAGCAGCATTTGGATTTACACGCCCTGGACACACTCAGTGCACTGTCGTGTCTGACAAGTAAACCTAATAGTCAATCATGGAATCACCAATTAATACATACATTAATTTACAATAGGGAGAGCATATGCACTCTAGCACTGATCAGCAGTGGTAAAGTGCCCAGAGTCATAAAATAGCCAACAACAGGTAAGAAAAAATATAGGAGGAAGGCAAAAAGTTCAGGGGTGACCCTGCAAAAAGGGCCAAGTCCAACAGACATCCCATCAAAATTATAGTTAGAATCCAGAATTGGGTTAAGATGGTCTATCGACAAAAAAGAGGAAATACATCATTGTTCTATCTCGCCTGAGACAGTTAATGCGCTGCCGATTGCGACAATCTATTGTTTCTGAGGGGAATAAAACTCTCTAAAGGGGCTTTAGCTCACCCATTACGTACCACTAGTTGGCTTCATTGTCACTCTTATTTTCTTCTTTTTCATTGGTGAGAGCATGTCAGTGCCTATCGGCTTCACTTCGCATCAGGTGTTTGTTTCCCTGGAGCATGGACCACACACTGACTGATTTCCTGAGTAGTGTTCTTCCACATTGTTTGCACCTGGATTTCGGTGCTTTCATTTATGTTTGCTTTCACTTGCAAGACAGCTTGAAACCATCAGAGTAGAAGATCATGCTTCCCGATATTTCCAAGAACGGACCACAATCAACTAGCAATAACAAACCTTTGTGGCATGTGATCAATATGTGAAACATGCATTCTGGCCACCTGTTGCTTTTATTGATGCTGAAGCTGTAAACATACTCCCTTTGTTTAAAATTCTTGCCAGGAGGTTTCTGTTTTTCTGAATTAACATTTGCCTCTGTCACCATCACTTATTTGTTGGTTACCTCTTTTATCATTTAAATGAGGTTTTATTCATTATTTAGCACATATTGATTACAAAAGGTTTATGTTTCCTCTTTATCTCTATCCACCCATCCCCTAAAATCTTCCTCACCTCTCTTTACCTCTACCCACCCTAAAACCGATCCAATTCAGAAAATCTTTATTTCGGTAAAATTTTTACCATAAAAGACGTTTAAAACATCCATTTAAAAACTTTGATTAAAAATGAAAATTTATACAGTATAAAGACAACATGGTCGTTTACAAACAAAGTCCTTATTACACTGTCAAGTCCTTGGTGCATTAGGGTCAGTTGCCAGCCCTAATGCATTTCCTTCTCAGACACCAGATTGCACCCAGATATTTGGCCACTGCAAACACAATATGATCAGACAGATTGGATTTCAGTACTCTATGAGCAACCAGACACTCCACAAAGCCCAGATTTCTGCATAGGGGAACTATCCATTTCTTGCGAACCTCTTGGTACACCGGACAGAAAAAGAGTATGTGGAGTTCGGATTCATCAGACGTTCTACATGCTGGACAGATACTGGTTGATTGTTCCCTCCATTTGCTAGTGAATGTTCGAATGGGGAGAGACCCATGTCTCCACTGCAAATATAGTTTCCTGAGGAGAGGAGGGTGCAATTTGTCCAGAGTTGGTTCGAAGTTGTAAGTGTCCTTAAAGCATATGAACGAATCGGTCAATGAACCAACTTTTTGATGGTTAAGAAGATCCATTAATTTACTGTCATGATATGCCTTAGCCAATTCCTTTTTGGGGATAAGTGGACAAGTAGCCAGGGGGTCGGACCACATCTTCGAAAGTCCCAGACTCTCCAGTTCAGATTTGACAAATTTAATCCACTTAATTTTCCCCGCATTGGGCATGGCAAGCACCTCCTGTAATCCCAGTCTATAGGAGGCCAATTCTGGGGTTACCCACAGCCTGCGCCAATAAGCCAGAGGGCGAAAAGCCAGTTCTTCATCTAGCGGTCGTAGCCCCAGATCCAGCCTGAGAGGGACAAGGGGCGTACTAGGTGGAAGTCCTACAACCCTTCGAATAAATTTGTTCTCCTCTTTCTGCAGATCTTGTGTACCTACATGGCCCCAAAGTTCACACCCATACATGGCAGCCCCCTTTGCCTGTATCTTGTAGATCTGTATCGGAGGACCTATGGGCCTGATCGATGATTTGTTATTCGCCAGAAGAATCATGATGCCCGCCGAGTATTGGGTCAATTTAAGGAGAGCTTTCTCCTGATGCGTGTTCCAGGACTGTCTGTCATTTAGCATGACGCCGAGGTACTCAAATTTTTTCACCCTCTCAAGCCTACTTTGTCCAATTTTGGGGCTGAAGTGGAATTTAGGTGGGGGATTGAAGACCATGAATTTGGTCTTTAGGGTATTAATTTCTAGACCATGGTCCTCACAGAAGTCCGCAAAACCATCAAGGACCCTCTGTATGCCTGTTGCAGACTTTGAAAGCAGCAGGGTGTCATCGGCGAACATGACAGCCGGCACCCTTACGCCAGCTAATTTAGGAACATCAGCGTTAACAACCTCGTTTAGGTGAGAGATAACCCCGTTGACATAGAGGCAGAACAGGGTCGGTGCAAGCACTCAACCCTGTCTTACCCTCCTGCCAACGGGGAACCTATTAGACAGTGCCCCCATCTTGCCACACCTCACCTGTGCAAAATTAGCACTGTGAAGACGAACAATCATTTTCAACAGACCCTCAGGGACACCCAATTTGGCCAGCACCTCCCAAAGCTTTTTCCGTGGTACCAGGTCAAAGGCCGCCTTTAGGTCCACGAATACAGTATAGAGGCTGCCACCCTCCAACTGCACCGTTTTCCAGACAATGAGGACAAGCCGAAAGACCTGGTCTATTGTTGAGACCTTCTCCCTAAAGCCAGCTTGGAAAGGGCTCAGGATATTACGTTCCCTCGTCCAGTCCAGAAGGCGGTTCAGCAATAGCCTGGCAAACAGTTTTTGTGACACGTCTATCAGGCTTATTGGCCTGTAATTGACTGGGAGCAGAGGTGATCCCTTCTTATAGATTGGAACTATCTCTGCCCCCAGCCAAGTTGGGGGGATTGGCATACCATTCAGGATTGAGTTAAACAGCACCCTGAGGTACGGTGCCCAGATTTTGGGTTCATGTTTATATAGGTCCCCAGGCAGCCTATCAAGGCCTGGCGCCTTACCAGCTGCCAGGGACTTGATTGCCATAGTGACTTCCACCACGGTGAATCCAACAATGGGAGCTACACTTTCGGTGGGTTGGTGCTTTATTTCTTCCGATGGGGTCAACAGTTGGTCACTGTGATATGGTTTATATAGATTTTTAAAATGTTCCTCCCAAACAGAGGGGGCTATGTTAGTCTCTACTGCAGCAAGGGGTTCAGCTGAGCCATGCTTCACAATTTGCCAAAAAGTTCGGGCGACTCGTGTTGCAAGGGCGGCTGTCATTTCTGTCCAGTTTCTCTCATCCCATTCTACTTTAGCGTTGCGAAGGATTGCCTTGTAGGCCAGTCGCTTTTCCCTGATCTTACTTGGGGTGTCTCGAATTTTAAGGGATTCTAGTAATGTGGCTTTCGCTCTCCTGCAGGAAGCGTTGAACCATGTAACTCTTTTCTGCTTAGGCTTCTTCAGCCTGGCCACAGGGTTCAGCACTTCTGCCAGGTGGGTACATAGGTCAGTGTGAATAGCACCAAGCGCAGTGAGCTGTGCGGGATTAGGTGGCAATGGCATAGATGCCTCGGCCCTTTCCAAAGCGGAGGCCTCCATGTCATTGGCTAGGTGGTGCAAGCAAACCTCAACTTTTTCCAGGGCAGGGACGACTAGGGCATACAGTCTTTGAATGTTGGACGGATTTTCCTGCAATTTTGCCCATTTAATTCTGCGCCTATTACTGGATAGTGCTAGATCTACCTGATTTGTTGGATTTTCTTCAACCAGGGCCGTGTGTGACCCCTGGATCTCAAATCTAAGTGAGAGCAGATTATGGTCACTATCTGACCTGGGAATTATCCCAAAGTCCTTCACTTTATCCCAATCCCTTAATGAGACCAGGATATAGTCAATACGTGACTCATATCCAGGTCTGTTAAAGGTGTGTTTTGGTGGGATATCCCCTTTGATTCGCCCATTGCAAGCCCTCAGCGAATAACAGAGCGAGAAAGACGTTATTTGGGTGGCAAGTGGTGTCCAAGCCTTTGTCGGTGGGCCCTTCAAAGTGGGGATGTTCCAAAGTTCATCCTCTTCACTTGTTATACCTGCCAAATAGTCCGGGAGAGGTTCGTACTGGGTATTAAAATCTCCACCAACAATTAGGGGAGAGCAAAGAGTGATGGAGTCAAGGAACAGTGCTAGATCCTCAATTGTTCCCGAGGTGGCTCCTATCCCAACCGCTCTCGAATAAACATTAATCAGTGTTACTTTTGCACCACATGACCAATCCAGAGATACACACTGGAAATCTGCTGAGTTAGTTTCCAGATGTGTAGCCCTGCAACCTAGATGGGAGCCCACCCAAATTAAAAGGCCCCCTGATGGTCGACCCTTTCCACCCCATTTTGCCTGGATCTCAAAGGTGGCATATCCTACGCGAGGGTATTTTTCTCTGGCCCACGTTTCTTGAAAAAGGCATATGTCGTGCCCTTCAATGAGTTCCCCCCATTCAGGAGAATCTAATTTATTAGCCAGCCCGGCGACATTCCAAGAGAGTATGGATACTACTCCTGGGGCCTCCGGCGAGTCAGTGGTAGCTAATGTCAGAGAACACTTGCGTGGACCGGATTCACCTTGCATGGTAGAGGGGGGTATGACTGATGGCGCTGACATTATTTTCGGGCAAACCCCGGGAGAGTAGCTGTCCTTATTACTCAGGTCTGATTTAGACTTAGCAGAGTAGTTAGTTTTGCCACTGGTAGGCTTGAGTGTTATGAATCCCCTGCCCTTGTGCCTGCCTTCCCCAGTAGTTTGGTTAGAGTACCCCAGCTGACCTTGTGGTGGAGAAGAAGCAAATCTACCCGGTTGGGATTTTGGTGTGGCGGGAGTTGGTTGGCCCATAGGATGGGTGAAGCGACTGGTTGGTCAGGTACTGGTGGGGTGGTAGTGGGTCTGTCTAGAAGTCAGTCCACTTCCTCGAGGCACCCATATCTGTTTAAGGTCAGTACCCCGGTCCACCCGCCGTATGTATCTGACCAGTGATTAGGTAACCCTCCCCGACCACCTTTTCTCTCCGGGATCCAGCTCCAGTTCCCTCCTGAGTTCGAATATGGGTGGGATGGGTAAAAATATGTAAGGGGTCTAGATGCTATGGGTGAATTTGCACTGTTGTAATTCCAGGAGTATATGGCATGCGCCGTGTTGGGATTCTCAAATGAGACGATTACGCAGTCGCCACAAATGGACTTATGTGAAGTGCCTAACCAGGGAACCCTGCGCACCATGAGGATTTTACTCCTCAAGTGGTTAGGTATTGGCCTGTTGACATTGAGCCAGTGGATTACTTTGTTTTTTAATGAAGCAAAGTCTTCCTGCTGGTGGTAGGTCAGTTCCGTTACCCCTGTCAGCACAACTACATAGGGTCTTACCTCAGGGGGAAGATCGACATAACCCCTGTGGCGATTAATGTTAGTGTGTGGTCTCTGGGTGATAGGGTAGTTGTTGTTATTACCAATAGCCCTCGGGATGACAGATTCTATCAGGGGTGGTTCAGGTTGGCCAACCTCGGTTGTCGGAGGTGGTAAGTTGCCAACCGCCGGTTGGTTTGTGGCCACCGTTGCCCTATTGGCAGAGGTATGTGTGTTGACCTTATGCCGAGGTTTTGGAATTGGTTTAACCTTCGGGGCAACCGTGGAGGTAGCAGCAACCTTTGTTGTGGCAACAGGTATTGATGTGGTATTGGTGCTTCCGGGCATTTAGCTTTCTTAACACCCGAGGGAATAGCAACAGCTGGTGTTTTAGCAACAACTGATGGTGTGATATTCTTGGAATCCTGTGTACAGGTTGGTTTTTTGTCATGCATGCTAATGGTTGCTAGGTTCATAATGCTTTTTTCCGTCTCCAGGAGCTGGGTTTCTATTCGTGAGAGTCTCACTTCAAGGGGAGTTAGCAGTTTTTTGAGTGTTTCCCACACAACAGTTAAAAATTCCACATCTTTCCCTTTTATAATGCAAAGTGGAACCCCACTAGTTTCGCTCTCTATTACAAGATTGTTATTTTCATAAGTTACTGCCGGTTGTTCAGGGCTGGGTTCTGGTCTTAGTTCAGATGGCTGTGTGTTACTCACTGGAGATGGATCTGGGGGTGGCAAAGATGGTGCCTTGGTGGATAGCTGAGCCTTCGCAATCTTGGCTTTTTTTCTTGCGTATGCTGTTGTATTATTACGCTTCCTTTTATTGTGTGGCCCTTTTTGTAAAGTGCAAGATTCCCCCCGCCCGATTCCATGGATTTGGGTATTGGCGCCGTTCCCAGGGGGCCCCCCTCACCCTCCTTCTCTTGCCCGGCTGCCCCACCCAGTGAAAATCTTAGGGAATTAGTGAATACTAGTGGCGACCCCCCCTTTGGTATAGATGTAGTGAGTACTAGTGGCTGATGGATATCTGCTTGGGTTACGATCATGGTAGGAGCAGGACCAATTGGGCGATCAGGTGTTTTAGCGAAGGCTATAGACCCTAAGGAGGATTTTTTGGCCGCTGCTAACTCCTGTGATAGCCTTCTTGCAGCGTCTAATTCGATGGACACTCTGTGCTGCATTTTGGCAATCTCCGTGTCAATAGCTGTGTGGGTCCTGGTGATAAAGTCATCTAGTGTACCGTTTTTCAGTTTGGTCTTAGCTGCCCTGTCTTTGTACTCACGGGTAGACATGGTGGCTGGTCAGGTGTTCAACTGGCAGTGCGGATATTACAGTGGGATAGGGCCAAGGAGATTGGCCCAGTCCAGTCTCTCCCAGCCTCAAACGGCCCGCTCTTTGCCCGGTCTTCGCCCCGTGCTGCGTCCCGCGCTGCGGGAGGTTAGTGCTGAGATATAGGGGGCGTAGAGGGCGGTGGGCGGGCCAGCAGGGAGAGCGGACCGGAAGCTGGCTATCGGTCAGGCAGGGACTCCCGGTTGTTGGAGTCCCTGCTACGCTCGCAGCCCCGCTGGATGTTTTAGCCCAAGTCCGCCTTTCTTCTTCTCTCCTCTAGCGCGTAGCACCTGGCAGAGCAAGGCGACGCGGCACCCGCGGAGCGGGTGCGGCGAGGTGTAGAGCCGGTGACAGGGAAACAGGGAAATCACAAAGGTTCGCTCCTGACTAGCGTCCTGTAGTGGCAAAGTCTTTAGGCAACAGTGGTCCCACGCTGGAAAAATGGGAGAAGTGCTTTTGAAATCCTCAGGTGGGCGGTGGGCGGGCCAGCAGGGAGAGCGGACCGGAAGCTGGCTATCGGTCAGGCAGGGACTCCTGGTTGTTGGAGTCCCTGCTACGCTCGCAGCCCCGCTGGATGTTTGAGCCCAAGTCCGCCTTTCTTCTTCTCTCCTCTAGCGCGTAGCACCTGGCAGAGCAAGGCGACGCGGCACCCGCGGAGCGGGTGCGGCGAGGTGTGGAGCCGGTGACAGGGGAACAGGGAAATCACAAAGGTTCGCTCCTGACTAGCGTCCTGTAGTGGCAAAGTCTTTAGGCAACAGTGGTCCCACGCTGGAAAAATGGGAGAAGTGCTTTTGAAATCCTCAGGTGGGCGGTGGGCGGGCCAGCAGGGAGAGCGGACCGGAAGCTGGCTATCGGTCAGGCAGGGACTCCTGGTTGTTGGAGTCCCTGCTACGCTCGCAGCCCCGCTGGATGTTTGAGCCCAAGTACGCCTTTCTTCTTCTCTCCTCTAGCGCGTAGCACCTGGCAGAGCAAGGCGACACGGCACCCGCGGAGCGGGTGCGGCGAGGTGTAGAGCCGGTGACAGGGAAACAGGGAAATCACAAAGGTTCGCTCCTGACTAGCGTCCTGTAGTGGCAAAGTCTTTAGGCTACAGTGGTCCCACGCTGGAAAAATGGGAGAAGTGCTTTTGAAATCCTCAGGTGGGCGGTGGGCGGGCCAGCAGGGAGAGCGGACCGGAAGCTGGCTATCGGTCAGGCAGGGACTTCTGGTTGTTGGAGTCCCTGCTACGCTCGCAGCCCGCTGGATGTTTGAGCCCAAGTCCGCCTTTCTTCTTCTCTCCTCTAGCGCGTAGCACCTGGCAGAGCAAGGCGAGGTGTAGAGCCGGTGACAGGGAAACAGGGAAATCACAAAGGTTCGCTCCTGACTGGCGTCCTGTAGTGGCAAAGTCTTTAGGCAACAAACCTAAAATCCTAAAAACCTAAAATCCCCCATACCTACCTTCAACTCTACCGAGTCCTGAACCATAAATTCACCCTTACCTCTATCCTCCCCTGAACCCTCATGTCACCCTCACCTCCAATTATCTCTACCCACCCCAAACCCTCAAGTCACTCTCTCTTCCCTTTACGTCTACATACACCTGAACCCTCGAGTCACCCTTATCTCCCTTTACCTCTACCCACCCCTGATCCCTCGTGTCACCCTCACCTCCCATTGCATCTACCCACCCCATAACTCCCAAATCACACTCACCTCCCTTTACCTCTACATACCCCTAGTCCCTCAATTCACATTTCTTTACCTCTACTCATCCCTGAGCCCTCAAGTCACCCTCACTTCCCTTTAAATCTACCCATCCCTGAGACTTCAAGTAACCAATGCATGCCTTTACCTCTATCCAACCATGAACCCTAAAGTCACCCTCCTCCTTTTACCTGTATCCATCCATAAATCCTCAAGTTAACTTCCCCTCCCTTTGGTACTACCCACCCCTGAACCCTCAAGTCACCCTCAGCTACCTTTGCTTCTATCAACCCCTTAATCCTAAAGTCCCTTTTTTAAAATAACATAAAAACAATGTTATTTTGTTTTTACTTACCTGCATGGTAAAGTGCTACATGATAAAGGTACAAATACTTACTTATGCCCACTACCCCTTCTTTGGTATTAGCCATCAAGCAGGACTCTCCAGCCATCTCTGTCCTGATCTTATCTTTCAATCTGACTCCAGGTATAACCCATCCCCTTGCAGTCAGCCTTGAGGCCTCGGTGGTAGGTGTTTCTTGGCTTTCCTCTTTTCCCCTGAGGATTGTGGCTTATCCAGCATCTTTGCATGATTTCTTCATGAGTCTAGAGTCGGAAAGCCTGCTGCCATAGGTCTTTGTTGCTGGTGGTGTTTGACTATTGGATTTGGAGGATTTTCCTCAGATGTGTTGATGAAGGTCTCAACTTTTTTGGTGGTGGTCACTGTTGCCCTCCAAATTTCAGCTCTATACAGAAAGACCCATTTTACATTGGTGTTAAAAAGTCAGATCTTGGTTTGCAGCATTAGGTCCCGGGCGCTCCAGATCTTCTTTAGTTAAATGAAGGCAGCCCTTGGTTTGCCGATTCTTGCCTTGACATTGGCGTCTGTGCCTGCCTGCTCGTCTATGACACTATCCAAGTAGGTGAAGGCCTCAAACTCTTACAGTTCGTCGTGTGCCAGAGTGACTGCAGTGGTGCTGGCCATGTTAGTCTTCATGATCTTGGTTTTCCCCCTGTGGGTGTTTAGGCCAAGTTGTGCTGATTTGGCTGCCACATTGTTGGTCTTCTTTTGCATCTTCAGATGGGTTTTGGAGAGTAGAGCTAGGAGTATGCAAAATCCAGGTTGTCGAACTGAGTCCAAGGTGTTCACTGGATCCCATTTATTCTCCTTGCTGTGGATGTCGTCATGATCCAGTTGAAGATCCAGCCAGCAGGAAGAGAAAAGGCAAGAGCAAACAACTCTGGCGGACTACGGTCCTCACTTGGAAAGCTTCTGTGAGTTGTCCTCCATGGACTATCTTGCAGGTCATCCCCTCGTAAGAGTTCCATTTGATTCTTACAAGTTTATCTGGCATACCATAGTGGTGGAAGAGTTTCCAAAGGGTTCTCTGTCCATGCTGTTGAATGCCTTCTCATAGTCAATGCCACTGGCAATCTGCTCTGTGCAGGATCTATCTTTGCGGAAGCCAGCTTGCTGTTCTCACAACTGAACATCGACTTGTTTGCTCATTCTGTTTAGGATGACCCTGCTTAACACTTTGCCTGGGGTTGATAAATCTGTAATTTGCGGAGTTACTCCTCAACTTTATCTACTAGGCCTCTGTTGTCCTCTGGTCCTTGCAGGACTTGAAACTTGTTACTGAAGGTGATTGAGTATTCTCTCTTTTTCTGTGCATCTTTAAGGAGGGTGGTGTTGTATCACTGGCATTGGTTTGTTTGTTCCATTAATACTTTCTTCAGCTGTAGCTTTAGCCTGGCCATAGCAAGGTGATGGTGTGACTCCATGTCTGCTCCTCTCATCAATCCCACAAACTGCATGGACCTCTGAAAAGTCTTGGCAATACAGACATGGTTTATCTGATTCTCTGTTGAATGGTCTGGTGACACCTATGTTGCCTTGTGCATTCTCTTGTTTGGGAATGCACTACTGCTTATCACCAGACTGCTCAGGGCACAGAAAGCTGCAAGTCTTCCACCATTCTTGTTCATGTCGCCAAGGCCATGGTTGCCCATGACTTCTTCGTTGTTGCTTCCAAGCTTGACATTCGGGTCCCCCATCAGTATGGTGATGTCTCTCTCAAGGCATTTCTCAAGAGTGGACTGGAGTCTGTTGTAAAACAAATACTCACCTGCGTGGTAATGGTCCTGTCTGGAAAAGGCAACATGGTAAAGCATGTTTCCCCTCAGGCTGAACACTGTCCTGCCCCTTCCATAGACACGCTTCTGCCTTGACCATACTGCTTCTAAATGTTTTAGGAGTACTGTTGGTTGTTTTATGCCCTTTGGTATGTTTGGTGAATGCCTCCCCCTCTTTTACAATTTTACCCATCCCTCTACCCTCTGCCCCACACCATATGCTTTAGGTCTTGCCTGAGACAGCACCAGTTTTGTCACTTGCAAGCCATTTTGTTTACTCTTGGTTGGTTCTTCATCATCATTTTCATTTTGTTGTGTCTCTTTTGTCAGTGAATGCTGGCCTCACTTCCTCTTTGTGTGTATGTCCATACCTGGAACATTGCCCAAGTACTGCTTCCCTTGTCCAGTGTCCTTCCACGTCTCGCTGCGTTCTTATGTCATTTATTTTCTTTTGCTTGCGTCCCTTCCACTCTACCCCCCGCATTGTTGCTGCCACTACACCCTCCACTTATGTTGTTACTTGTCCAGTCCACACCTGCCCTTCCCTGTCATTGCTTGCCCCGTCTACCCTCCACTCACTCCCTTTTCTTTATTTGCCTCCGCCTTTACTGCCAGTATCCGTATTTGGGTATAATGATTGATGAAAGACTAAACTGGAAGGCAGCCATAGAGGCTAGGAGGCATCTCTTTAAGAGAGCAATTGTAGCACTGATGAACTTCTCCCAACGACTGGGAAGGAGACCACCAGTTGAACTGTTAAGAATCTATGCCGCGAAATGCCAAGCAATTGCGCTGTATGGGGCCGGGGTATGGGGGCATGCAGACGTTGGTTCTCTCCAAATTTCAAATTTATTTATTATGTTTTGGCTCTCAAAGAGGGCCACATAAAAATATACAATACACAACAACAGGTACACAGAAAATCCCAAAGTTTGAGGAACAAGATTCAATCCACAATAGATATACACCGACAAATTAATCTAGCAAGGCCGGACAGACAAGATATCTCCAGTTACATCTTAATAAATAGCTAAAAATCCTTTAAAAAAGTTAAAAATATAAGAACAGAACATTTCGTTCGGAGGGCAATAAAGTGCATAAAGAAAATCCTTTAAAGTGACAATGTTAAGGCGGAGACAAATTACTTTTAGCCATCGATTGCGCAAATTACGTAGCATAGGACAAATCAACAGTACATGCATACAGTCCTGGGTGTTCAGTTTACATAAATTGCACAGGGCAGAAGTGCCGTGCCATTTGGATAACAGTAGATTTAGTGGTATTAAATCATATCGTAACAAAAACCAAAATCTACGTATACCATGCGGTAAATTCCATAGGGCATAGGGTTGTGGCTGCTTCAACCTATAGGAAGAAATGAGAGGTTCCGCATTCCTTTTGTCACCCACTGACTTTTTATCAGAGAGGAAACAAAACTCCCACGAAGCCTCCTTAAGGACATATTTTAACTGTGAGGGAGAGTAGGAGAACAGAACACTTTCATCAAGTTTAAGTAGCGTTACAGCCCTTCTAAAGTTACTTACGAGTTTAGAGAACTCTTTAAAGTTGCCTAATAGTTCATTTTTGAGGAGAACTCGCAGGGTACCAACTCCCGCTCTGGCCAAACTGGCCACCCATCTTATTAAGGCGCATAGACCCTGAACCCAGGTACTCCTGAGTCCAAAGTCAAGCCTACAAGCGGCAAGTGGGCAAGCATTGTTCAGAGTAGAGAGGGATCTTAAGAGTTTCCCCTCAATCTTATGGCAAAAGTCCCAGTTTTTTACCTCTATTAATTCAATACCATACAAGATAGTTGCGGGGATTTTTGCTCTAAAAACTTCTAGGAGACTGGAAAAATGCCTTTTCCCCGTTGCCTGGTATAGGGACTTTAAACCATTGCCATGGGCAAGCGCTTTGCGAGAGCAGTGCTCTATATGGAGCTTCTCACTCATATTGGCCGAAAATATTTTTCCCAAGAAGGTATAGGAGGTAACGACCTCCAGTCTATGCCCCCCAATAGCCCAACCAAAATTTGTAGAGCGGCACTTCTTCTTACCAGCTATACACATCACTTTACTTTTGGTAATATTAATCTTCATATGATGATCACCAGCAAAAGCATGGAGAGCCTGTAGCCGATTTGCAAGACCGATTGGAGTCAAGTCAAGAATAAGAACATCATCGGCATACATCAGGCAGGATATTGGCATCCCTCCTACCATTGGGGCAATCCCCTCACTGGCAGACACGGCAGCAGGGAGGTCAACCGTATATAAGGAGAACAAAAGGGGAGCCAATAAGCAGCCTTGTTTAAGGCCATTCCGAGATGGTATTTTGGCCGAAAGCCCCCTTTCGCCCCCCATTAGGACCCTGCACCAGGTCTCAGTATGCAGAGACCGAACCAGTTCCAACAGGAGGGTAGGGACACCAAGCGTCGCCAGTTTTCTCCACAGCGTTCCACGATCTACTTTATCGAACGCTGTGGAGAAATCAATAAAGGCGGCATACACTACTCCTCCTCTCACCTGGACATATTTATCTGTGATCACCTGAAGGGCGGTAAGATTATCTAGCGTACCATGATCCCTACGGAAACCGGTCTGTTCAAACGGCAGAATATTGCCGTCCTCGACCCAATCAGAAAGGGAACTAAGAAGGCATTTCGCAAAGACCTTTCCGATGGAGTCGAGGAGTGCAATCAGGCGGTAATTACTAGGACTATCCCTTGTACCCTTCTTAAAGATGGGGATCAAAATACTTCCTCTCCAGGAAGCAGGGACAATTTTGGAAAGATGGCACGCCTTAAACAGGGGGTACAAAATTTTACTCCATCTTAAGGGATCTTGTTTGAGGACCGTTATGGGGAGCTCATCCGGCCCCATGGCCCCAGAGGGCCGCATATTTTTTATAGCCATCTCGATTTCTTTCTCTGAGGGGTGGAATACAAGGACTTCAGGTGCAGCATATATGGAGTTATCAATACCTATAGTCCCGGTCCCTGCGTAGAGCTCTCGGATATGAGAGGCCCATACCTCTTCTGATATAGGAATGGGGGTAGGACTATGACGCGTACCACACCCCTTCCCAATTATTGCCCAAAAGTCTTTAATATTACCATGTACAGCAGATTCCCTCAACTTAATCCAAACTTCGTCCTCCCTTTCCTTTTTGATTTTTTGCTTGAGTCTAGTTCTCTTTCTTTTTAACCTAGCAATTTCTTTCCCACGTTCCTGGACTCTTTCTAAATACTGTTCGCGAACTAGTTTATTTAATTCCCTATTTAGAGTACGCAATATATTGGGGACCGCTGCTCCTTTCCTAGGGGGAACGTTTTTTTTTGCGTACAATAAAATCTTTTGCACGAATTCTTCAAAATAAACTAATTCGCTGCCATTCCACTCATTTATTACCATTAGGGTATCGGCCAAAAGGTCCTGCACCCCATTAATAGCGGCAGAGTTCCAGAAGCACCTTCCAGAAGAGGCATGGAAGGTAGCCTCGCTGCCATTGAGCGACCAAGACGCAGTATTCAAAGAATTTAAAGACATTGTTAAAAACAATATACTATGATCGCTGAGGGACGTAGGTATAATCTTAAGGTCCTGAATATGGGGAAACAGACCATAGTCTGCGATAGCATAGTCCAAAATAGACGACCCGAAGGGGGATTTATGAGTATAATTAGCGGGGACGTCAGATGGAAACCTTCCATTTAAAATAATACCGTCCCCAATCGCTAGTTCATTTAACAAGATCTTCCCTCTTTTGTTTGTCACCAGGTTCTCAGGAAAAAGCGTCTGGGGAATAAAATGTACCTCTTCCTTAACTTTGTTCCTGAAGATTTTCAGACTAGCGTTAGAAATTTTACAATTCAGATCACCTACTAGCAAGATTACCGGGGAAGATGGAGAGTTTTTTATCTGTTCCATATAACGGAGAACCTGCTGCAAACTAGCATTAAAACACTCCTCAGGGGGTATATACACATTAAAAATTACCATAGAATATTTTTTACCATTATGGAACACATTTTCTAGGGTAATTGTGTGGAAAAGTCTACTAGGATCACTATAATGGGAGAATCTCCATTGCAGTTTATTTGACAATAAGCAGGCGATCCCCCCCCTGGCATGCCCTTTCTTAGAGGGCGCAGCGGGTACTTCCAGGACATAAAAATCTTGTGATGGCGTTAGTCTATCAATGCACCATGTTTCCTGAATACACAATACATCCGCACCCAGAGAAGATAAAAAAGCAAATTTCTCTGGGCTGCTGTGAAATCCAGCCGCATTCCAGGAAATTATTTTTAATGAGGTGTTAAAGATGATGAAACAATTTGGGGTTATCCTTTGTTTTTGTTGATAATGCACTATGAAGCCAGTTCCACCGATTATTATCATCTATAAGTGAAGAGTTCTCAGTTAATGGAAGTGGCTTCACGTGCGAAACTGAACGTTTTCCCCTAGAGACCCAAATTTTTAGGTCTCTAAGGGGAGAGGTTACCCCGTTTTGCTCACCACCCCCAAACACCTGGTTACATAAAAGATTTGGCTTGCCTGGGTTAGGGATAGGGAGAATGTCAATACCTAAGCGCTGAAAGTTTTCGGCTTGTTCAAGTATCAAGTTTACTATGATAGGCGAATAAAATTTCACCCGTATACTCAATACCCTACTTTCACCCAACAGAGACACCAATTCTATGTCTCTAGATTGAATATGGTAGAGACTTTCAATCTCACTAAAACGTTTGAGAAGCCAAGCTCTATTTAACAAAAGGTCGGTGTCAAATAAAGGTAAAAAGTCTAACACACGCACATCCACCGGGGCCTTAGTGATTTTTAAGGATCAGGCAGGAGGGCAGCGATTTTCAGACTCTAATGCTACAGTAAAGGGGGGGGCCAGAGGGTTAAGAGCCCCAGATGGATATGAAATTGGCGCTCCTAATGCGCTCCGTGGAGGAGAGCCCCCCGTTTGAGGTATAACTTCCTGGGTCATCGGACTACGTTGTTCATTTTCCCCCTTTACAGAGGTTAAAGTAGTTAAGTTCAAATCAATGTCCTCCTTTAAGGAAGTCGAAGAGGGCTCCACATCGATTTCATCATTCTCCGTTGACGCTGCAATATTTTGGAAAATAATCCTCCGCTGTTTTTTCTTTCTGTATTTTCGCATTGGTTTCCTCTTGTTCCCTTTATTAATTTTTTGTTTACCATTTTTCCCCCTATCTTCTTTTACCTCCGGTTTATCGTCCAGAGGTTCTGTTCCGATCTCAGGCATGAAAATAGGAAATAACTCCTGGACCACTTTAGGGCCAGGCAAAGGTTTATCATCTTCCTCTATCTCGAGAGCTGAGTTTTTAATGCAGTTGGGAGCTGCAGTAAAAGGCATGTCCTTATGTGATTCCAGAGTAGGAGATTCAACCTTCCTATCAAGTTCCCCTCTGGTGTCTCTGGTTTTCCCCTCAGACAAGTAATGCTCAGACTTGGGGGGAGAAGCATTTCTCATATCTGGCGATTTTTGCAGCAATGTCTTTAAAATTTGAGTGACTGATTCCAAAATACAGTCCGAGCTGCCTACAAATTTCCCCAGAAGAAGTAAGATTGAGGCAAGGAGTTTTTCCAGAGCAATCATGGACTCTGAGATCGGCTTTTCTCGTGCTTCCACAGAGCAATGATTATCCAAGAGATTAAGATCGGGGCTCCTTGAAACATTTAGCAAGTCGGATATTTCATGGCCATTTAACGAAGGGGTGCTACTATACAGCAGTAACCCAGAAGGGGTGGCACCCCCTGAAGATTTAAACTGCTCCAAAGTCTCCACTTTAGCTGGGCTTACGTAGCGTCCCCAAAGTTCCAGGTCAATAGATAATGCAGACAAATCGCCCCCCGGCCTATCGTTCAAGGGGGACTGAGGCATCGGTGGTATATGAACTGGATCACCAACGGCCATCACCTTCCCCTCTGTTGAGTCCCGTGAGGAAGACCCCCCTACCATTGAATGTAAGACCCCTGGCTGTTCTAGAGGCAGTAGGGGGTCTATGGGGGCTGGTGTATGAACATCCAGGGTTTTAGTATCAGAGCTTTCTGGAGTAGCAATTTTCGATTTTTTTACAACCGATAGATCCCAAAGTTCAGATAGTTGGCATTGACCTTTCAACGGTGGGTTATTCACTGATTTGTTTCTTGCGCGGATAGTAGTTAATTTTCTGCCAGGTTTTTCTCCCACTACCCTTCCTGAGCGGAGAGTTTTAGACATTTTCCGTAATATTTTCCACAGAGATAAACTTAATCAGAATGGACAGTCCCCAGGCGAGAATGTACAGTAGTAAAATGTTAATATGTAAAAGAATAAAACTTATAAGAACCTGGAGTAATGTCAGACCCTGACCGGCCAAGTAAGTATGAAAAACGGTGTAATAATGTCAGTGCACGGGTCGTTCTCAAACCTACAGGAATATAAACATGATCATCAAGGCTAAAACAAAATGTACATGACCGGGCCCAGCCCAGCCTACCTCAGCCACTGAGGGCCCGCCCTTTGCCCGGGCTTCGCTCGGCTCGCTCCGCGCTCGCTCTCGCGAGGCTGGTGACACTCTGCCTTTGTAGCGCCTCCAGGCGCCTCGATGACGTTCTCCTCGCTGCGCCGCCGCTGGGGGTGGCGGGAATGCGAGTCCTCCGCACAGCGACCGCTGGGATGTCAAACGCGGCAGCCGGGGGACTCGAGGGATTCAGCAGCACGATTCTGCACAGAGGCAGGGCAATACGGCCACAGGCAATGTCCGGTAAGTGTTTAGCGCAACACACGCTCAGCCGGTGACACTCTGCCTTTGTAGCGCCTCCAGGCGCCTCGATGACGTTCTCCTCGCTGCGCCGCCGCTGGGGGTGGCGGGAATGCGAGTCCTCCGCACAGCGACCGCTGGGATGTCAAACGCGGCAGCCGGGGGACTCGAGGGATTCAGCAGCACGATTCTGCACAGAGGCAGGGCAATACGGCCACAGGCAATGTCCGGTAAGTGTTTAGCGCAACACACGCTCAGCCGGTGACACTCTGCCTTTGTAGCGCCTCCAGGCGCCTCGATGACGTTCTCCTCGCTGCGCCGCCGCTGGGGGTGGCGGGAATGCGAGTCCTCCGCACAGCGACCGCTGGGATGTCAAACGCGGCAGCCGGGGGACTCGAGGGATTCAGCAGCACGATTCTGCACAGAGGCAGGGCAATACGGCCACAGGCAATGTCCGGTAAGTGTTTAGTGTTTGGTTCTCTCCAGATAGCAGAGAACTCTTTTATGAGATTTCTCCTATCTGTGCCAAAATGCTCCTCTATCTATGCTTGCCATGTGGAACTAGGAATCCCCTATATAGAAGACCTGATAAAGGTTCAACCATTGTTACTTTAGAGGCGCATTTGGGTCTCGGACAAAAATGCGCTGACCAAATAAATCTTAGAGGATTCCATGGTGCTGGACCGCGCGCACAAAATAGCATGGCTCAGTAATGTCAGGCATTTTTTCTCAGACCTGGGTCTAGAAAAGTACTATCTCAAACCTGATAAGCTAACTGAGATAACAAAGAAAGAGCTGAAGCAAATAGCCCTGAACCATCTAGAGACTCTTAGGCTTACTCTGGTATCAACCAAACAATCTGCTCTACATGCAAACATGATACAGCTCACCCCCCAAATCCAGCCTTACCTGACATTAGAGATTAGTACCTATGATAAGATGCTTCTGACAAGGTTCAGACTTAATCTTTTTCATAGGCTCGTAGCCTTTCCGGTAAAGAATACATGGGAACCAACTTTGGCTCACTGTCCTTGTGATAATATGTCGCCACAGTCCTGTATACATACAATATTGTTCTGCAAATATTTTCATACCCACAGAAAAATCTGGCTATTTCCCCTGTTAAAGCGCTGGGGTTTTAGACAATGCCGTCCCGCCATGTTATGCTTACAAATGTTAGATTCTGAATGCACTTGCTACCACGTATTACATTTTTTAAAATGCATTGTCAGGCACAGGAACAACCTTTAAATGCTGGAACTATTTCAATGGAACCTATCCTTTTAACATTTTAGAATCCTATTAAAACATTTTTATGACAGATTGATATTTTTAAACATGTAATTGTGTAACCTATGTTGTTGCTTTTATGGTTTTGCAATGTCTAAAGCCGAATAAAGAAGGAATTATTATTACTGCTAGAAAAAAAGCTCCCAAAAGTCACTGCAACAGGGTTCAAGATACTTCAAATATGGGGGTGACACTGCCTCCTGCTCTGCGTGGCCTGTTTGTCAATTTCTTCATGCGAGGCCAACACGACAAACTTCAGCGTGGATATAAGATATTTTTTTTTTTAATTGTGAAGCCAAACAATAATCCCATCCTAAGGAAACAAACACTGTCCCTTGCAGTCAGCTCTAGCAGCATCATAGCCTTTTTGTTTTTCTAACTTTCAGCCATGCGGCACAGCAGCTAAGCAGGTGTACTGATAAAAGAAATGTACATAGCCAATAGCTCTCCCATAGGTGAGACCTATTGGCTCTGCCAATGCTTATTTCCCTGGGTGGATTTTTGCAGGTACTGGTGCCTGAAGTGGGAAGCTCGGGCCACTGTGAGTCACGAGCTCCCAGGTTAAACCGTGTCCAGTGTTCCCTTTCGCTCACTTACATTAATAATAAAATAAAAATAAAGCAACGCTCGGCAGCAATCTTGCGTTTGGATCAATGTTCCCGGGAGATTTACTGTTTTCACTTGAGGGGATGTGCACGGGGCGACACCCCCTCTTTGTTCATTATCTCTGGTCCTACAGAGTTCACGTTGATAAAGATGGGAATTGAGAGCAAGGGAATTAAATTCTAGGGGTTGTTTTCTGGTTAAATCAACCGAAGCTAACGCGATAGATAGAAAGGTTATAACTGCTCATCGGTGATATCTGAGGAGAAGTGCGCCGGCTTCTGGACGGGAGCACGCATGACGGGGGGAGGGGGAGCAGACAGTGCCATGTTCGGGGGAGAAATATAGATTGTGGCCCAGTGCCAGGGCGTTGTTATTCGAAATTTTTATTTGGAAGTATAAGGCAGATTAAACCTTAGCTTGCGTGCTGCCATACGGCCCAAATGTGCAGGGGACAGACACATAATATTGTCAGTCTTTATAGTTCAGGGGTCAAACGCATCTCCTCTTTTGGTTCGATTCCGAATCCGGTTTAAATTATTTTGGGAAGATTACGGGAATTATTGACCCCAGTCCTACGGGAAGGCAGGGGGTCATTGTCTATCACCCAGAGATTCCGGCTGCTGAGAGCAGAAGTAGCCCTCTCCGGAAATATTGGTTCAAAATAATGAATACCTATGGTTTTCGAGGCTTAAAGGTTACCCGGATCTTTTATCAGAGTGAAGGTCCAACTTGTAAACCCTGAAAACACTGATCGCTCGGATGCACTGTGCCTCTGGCATAAGTGACTTGGGGGGACAAAAAGTTACATCAGCGTTTGCCGGGAAAACTTCGTGATGCCGCCCTTGGTGACATCATCCCTTTTGGAGCTCATAGAGATATGGCTAGTGAATGTTGTCCCGAAATAGAGACATTATGCAGCTAGGTAAACTTCAAAAAAAGTCCGCCCTCACGTGCATGTTTGATTAGGAAATTAAGGAAGATTAATGTAAAGGCTTTCCCTTCTAGGCGTTTATGTTGGGGTGTAAGAGGGGCACCCGCCTTGTCGTTGTTACACCAGTTATGGCATCTGCTGGTCCCTGGAGAGGGCTTCCTCCTGAGTAGGAGGGACCCAGTGTCATGATCTCCAAAATAACCCTTTCTAGACTCTCTCCTACTCTACTCTCCTTGCATCATCTTACACCTCTTTTACTATAGCGATCCAACAAAACAAACCTTTCAAACTCTTCCCTCTTTTCTACCCCTCCCCAACCTTTCTCAATCCAAATAACTGACTAACATATCCACCACTAAAATTACTTTCATGTTTCGCCATACTAATTCAACACTAATCCTGATGGGTTCCAGAGCAGCGTGCTACTTGCGCTTCAAAACCCCATCAGGGGTAGCAAGCGCTATATAACTACAAACCTCTTTCCCTTTACTTTCCCACCAACTACCCTTCTCTACCCAAATAACTGAATAACATATCCACCACTCAAATTACTTCATATTTTACTATACTAATTTTCAACACTAATCCTTTGAGTTCCGGAGTGGCGTGCTACTCGTCAGAAAAGCGCTTCAACATCCATCAGGGGTAACAAGTGCTATATGAATGCTTCCCCTTTTATCTCTCCGCTTTCCTTCTCACTCCAAATAACTGACTAATATCCACCACTGAAATTACTTTAATACTTCACCATATTAATTTACCACTAATCCTTTATGGGCTTCCTGAATAGCATGTTTCAACACCCCATCAGTGGTAACAAGCGCTATATAAATACAAACCTTTTTTTTCCTCCTCTATCCTTCTGCTATTATTCCAAATCCAAATAACTGACTAACCTATCCACCACTTAAAATGTACTTGCATGTTTCACTATACTAATTCAACACTAATCCTCTATGGGTCCCGGAGTAGCGTGCTACCCACCGAAAAAGCGATTTGACGCCTCGTCAGGGGTAGTAAGCGCTATATACATTACAATACAATACAATACAATACAGTGATGACAGCTGTCCACTACCCTTGGATGGAGCCAGTTGCAAGGCAGTTGTCTTGCCCAAGTCAGGGGACGCCACAGACATAAAGGAAAGTGACCCATAATCTGCGCTTTAATGCTCCTGCCATCACCAGAAGGTGGGTCATAGGGCAGCATATCAGTGCAAGTAACGGGGAAAGTCATCATCACATCCCAGGTACTAGGACAACTAGGCAACTGTAATATATAAGACCCACTGCAGCCACTAGTGCTATTAAGGGGGTATCCGTCACAACCTAAATCAAAAGAATTCCCTTGATTTAGCTACACATCATTGCACGTGGTATATACACATGCCATGATGTGTAGCTAAATCCACGGAATTCTTTTGATTTAGGTGTTGAAACCTCATTTCCCTTGATTCTGTTAAGGGGTACCTCTCACTTTGTGATATATGGTATCCGTCACAAGCCAGTGCATTAAAAATCAAAAAATAAATGCATTTTATGTCACTTCTTTGGGTTCCGAGCTGAAAAAGAGAGAACAAAGCGATCTGGGAATCGACTTCCTTGGAAACTAGTGTGTCGTCTCACCGGGAGGGATCAATATGTCATTTTCAGGCTTCTAATTTCCACCGCTTATCAGAACCAAATTAAACTCACATAAAATAATGAAACGGTGTAAATAGGGCAGGGAGCACAAATGGTTGTTTAGCATATAAAGTCTTTTCTTAACGTGCTGCGGCCTGCAGCGGATGTAGGCGTTATTGCTCAGAACTCAATTTAGGAAGAAACGTGTCTTGAAATGTTAGTTCAAAGGACATTGGCTTAGACTCAGAGAGACATGCTAGTAATCTTGAGGTTTTGACATCTGCAGGACAGCCAGCACCGACTGGATAAAATCAGGTGAAGTATTACTGACAGATATACTGGAAAGACCAGACAACCGGATCACCCTTTCGTGCAAAGAGGTTAGGTCCTCACTTTGCAAGTCTGGTGTGAATTACCAAAAACAGTAGCCGCTGGCATGGCTTGTGGGAGGGGGGCGGGCGCGAGGGGTCGCAGGGAGGGTATTCGCGGGGGTGTCGCGGGGAGGGGGATCACAGGAGGTGGTGGGGGAGAGGGAAGAAAAAAAAAGATTCAAATTAAACTTACCTTTCCGCCGGCCAGGTCCTGTGTCTTCTCTGCTCTCTTCTCTGTTCTCCAAGCATGACTTGTTTGGGCGGCCAGAGAGTGTCGCCCAAGCAGTCTTTGCGCACTGGTTGATGTAGCAGCGGTGCGCTACATCAACCATCTCGGGGGGACCCGGTCCAGGGTGTTATCCAATCTAGCACACAATCTGTGGGAGTACTGTCTGTCCAACAGGATATCCCTGTCAGCGGAGCACCTTCCCGGGTCGTCCAATAAGGTGGTGGACTGGTGTTCTCGTCACTGGAGGGATACCGCCTATGGCAGCTTAACCCCAAGGTATTCAAGGAAATTCAGTTCCGATGGGGTCCGTTTTCAGTGGACCTCTTTGCCTCTCGTCTGGATGCTCAACTGAAGCGTTATTATAGCTGGCGCCTGGACCTGGAAGCATCAGCGGTGGATGATTTCCTTCAGGATTGGAGCAAGGAGAAGGGTTATGCGTTTCCCCCCTTTGCGATGATCATGAGAATGTCGACCCAGGTGAGGAGACAGCAGGCGGATCTGGTAGTGGTAACCCCGATATGGAGATCGCAAGCCTGGTTTCCAGTTCTGATGGAACTTTCCTGGGATTTTCCAATCCCTCTACCCCTCGATCCTGGTCTCCTCAAGGACCCTCACGGGAATCCTCACCATCTCCTAGCCACGGGCCACCTGCGCCTGATGGCATGGCGGGTTACAGGCAACGTTGGAGAGTCCCGGGACTTTCGGAGGATGCTTCCAGACTGCTTGCCAAGTCATGGGCTGACAGCACCAATAAGAGTTATCGATCAGCCTGGACTAGATGGAGTAGTTGGTGTCTGCGACAACAAGTGGATCCGATGGGGGCGGATGTTGTCCATGTCCTTAACTTCTTAGCCTCATTGGCAAGGGAAGGTTTAGCCTACAGTTCAATAAATACCTTTCGATCAGCAATCTCGGCGGGACATGTTCCTGTGGATAATCACCCGGTTGGGGAGCATCCTTTAGTTTGTAAACTATTGAGGGGCGTCAGGTTATCGGTACCACCGGGACCCCGCTACTCAGTTTTGTGGGATGTGAACAAAGCTCTGAACTTGTTCCGAGAGTGGCCCTCTAATAAATATTTGTTGAGGAAACAGATTTCAGCGAAGCTAGCGATGTTACTATGTTTAGTTTCTTGTCGTAGGGTTTCAGACGTGAGAGCCTTAGATCTTACTGGACGTGTCTTTACTCCGGATGGAGTCACCTTTCACATTTCTTGGCGTACCAAGTGCGATTCGCGCTCTGCATCATATCCTGCATTCCTGTTTAGACGGGCTATCAAGACCTTTTTATTTGTTTAGCTCATCTGTTGTGTCTCTTCTCCTTTCTGCCCGCTTTTAATGCTGTGTTGTGTTTACCTTCTCAAAGCGCCAGGACGCCCCTTTGCTGGGGCAGCTGTGCGCGGTACAAATAAAAATAACATAACATAACATTCCCGGATGTCCCTAAGTTATGTGTGGTCAGAGCTCTGAAGGCCTACGAAGTGGCAACGATAGATATACGCCCACAGGGTGTCAAGCAGTTGTTCATTGCTCTTATGAAACCACATGGGGCGGTCTCGTCCCCTACTATTGCGAGATGGGTACGCTGGGTTATGCAGGAGGCTGGTATAGATATTTCCCATTTTGGGGCCCACTCTGTACGAGGTGCAATGGCATCCAAGGCTTTTACCCTGGGGGCTCGTCTGGATGACATTCTGAAGGCAGCAGACTGGTCCTCGGACTCCACCTTCAAAAGATTTTACTTTAAGCCGGTAGTGTCACTGGCTTCTTTGGTGGTGGATAAGCTTTGAACTAGCCTAATCAGAAGCCTCCGCTCCTGACTGCAATATTTCCTAGCTAACGTGCAGGAAAGTTTCAATTCTATTAAGGAGGCGGAGGCGAGGATTAGCCCACCCAATCTTCATTCGAAACCCCCCCCCCAGAACTCTGCGTTGGTATGGTAAGTAAAATCTTTATGATGTAGTATTCAAACGTATGCCATTGCAAATGGTATTGTTCTTATTGTCAGTTGACTAGTTCAGTAGTGTGAGGCAGTTTACAGGAGTTCTTCCTTTTATGCTCAATTAGTTTTACTTGTAACGTAGGTTCGGACAATGGCAAACAGGAATAAGTGGCAAATTACTGTGGAAGTGTGGCAGGAAGAAAGAGGAGGATAGAGTGCCCACGAAGGAAGATATGAGGAGTCCTGGCTCGGGATTGGACAGATTTTGTTGGGACATATTTTGTTTTGAATTTCCCGTTGTTCATGGGAAATGTAGTTGGAATGTGAATGTTTAATGTTTTAATGGCTGCTGGAGTACAAATAAATGGAGAAAGTGACAGCCTAATCCTCGCCTCCGCCTCCTTAATAGAATTGAAACTTTCCTGCACGTTAGCTAGGATATTTTGCATTCCACAGCACACCCCTCATCAGGGGAACACAAACAAAATCACACCACAGACTATACAGTCAGTAATCGGTAAGTTGCCCGCAAAAAGGGAACAAATTCCATTCTGGTTAGCCCAGATATTTACTCAAATAGAGGCAGTATTTCCCGATAGTACACCTCATGATAAACACAGGATTCTAACAATCTGTTTACCAATGGGGATTGCACCACATGTAGAGGACTGTGACACTTGGGGTACAGTCTTTGCTTCAATTTACACAAAAACACATGGTGTCCCGTCTATGGCGGTAATACCAGACGTTCTGAGACAGATTCAAAATGAATACGATTCAGAACCAGCCTTGAATCTAGGTATGAAATTACTGAAAGATTTCAAACAGGTCTCAGCTATCTTATTAGCTAACATTAAAGGTGAAGCAGCATCAGTGGCAATCCACCAAAAATTAAAAGAACTTGATATTACTTAGCAACCGTATGAACTTGCCAGAATTATTGAAAAATCCTATGAAGAACCACGGAGAGATAGTTCGGGAGGGAAACCTGTAAAGCCTGAACTAACAGAAAATCCTTTAAAAGTTTTTATTAAAAACAATCTAACTACTCCTAAAAAGAAATGGGAAAATAGTAGACAGTCACTTGCTAAAGAAAAGCGCTCTCAGTCCAGAGGTAGATCTCCTCAAAAGGAGCACTCTGAAAAGATATATAACCTTAGAAATAGGGATAACATAAGAAAACCTGGTAGATATCAAGATACTGATACACGATCCTCTCGTACCTTTCAGACTTCCTCGCAGAAATCCGAAAGAAGAGGAAGATCAGAACAAAAAGAAGAACGCTTGTAGTTCAAAGACGAACAACACGTTCCAAAAAATAAGAAAACTCAATTCTCCAAAAAGAAGGTAGCAAGTATTAAAATCAGACATGCCGAGGATCTTGAGGACACAACTCAAGAACAGGGAGTGGGCCCAGACAATGCTGGATAGCGCAGCAGAGGTCACCATAGCTCGCAGGATCCTGAAAGATCATCTGGAGACAGTGGATCTGAATTAATGCATTAAGGTTGAAACTGCTGACACCAGGGTTAGTGTACCCCATAAGTTATATGAAGTAACACTCCGAATAGAAGGGGAGATAACTAGAAAAATAAAAGCACTCTTTTGGAAAAAAACTATCTAAGGGTTATAACATCCTTCTGCCTGAAAAAGACATGCCACCTGAATTTGTCACGGAGTGCCCACATGGCGAAGAGATCATTATGCCAGCCTTCTCTAATCATATTCCTATTCATAAAAAATACACCTATGCCAGAAAATGGGCTGTGTCCCAGGCTCCAGCATTACACAAAAATCATGTGGGATGGTATGAGGATTCTCCTCACCATAAAATCCAGTTAATAAATCAACCTACTGCTCAAAGGCAGTATCCAGTAAAGCAGGAGGCTAAAAAACAAGTCAGGGAGATCTTAGATCAACTTGAATACCAAGGGGTGATTCAAACATGCACCTCAAAAATGAACAATCCTTTGTTTCCTGTCTCCAAGCCAGAGGATTCATATCGTCTAGTTCTGGACTACAGACATCTAAACTCGTGCTGTAAAACGTTTGCAGTCCAAAACTCACATAGTGCAGCACTAATGAATAACATTGTGCGCAAAAAATATAAGACGACATTAGATATCTCTAATGGATTCTTCTGTCAAAACATTGCACCTAAAAGCAGGTATTTGACCGCTTTCTCGATAATGGGGTCGCAAAAACAATTTTGCCGACTCCCACATGGATTCAAGAATAGCCCAGGATTATTCTCAGCAAGGGTAACAGAATTACTACAAATGTATGATGATGAGGCATTATCCTATGTCGATGACATCTATCTTACAGACAATGACCTGGAGACTCACTTGAAAAGAGTGAACACCATAATACTTGGGTTCGCATCCGAAGGTTACAAATTCAACTTCAAAAAGCCAAGAATAGCCCATTTAACTGTCCTATTTTTAGGATATGAATTATCAAGTAAAGGCAAAAGCCTAGCAGACAATTTCTTAGAGAAATGTGCAGTACTCCAAGCACCTAAAACGCTGAAGAATTTACAATCAATACTAGGTTTCCTGAATTTCGGAAGAACATACATTCTAAATTATGCAGAGAGGGTTAAACCTCTCTACGAATTAATAAAACCTGATTTCAAACAAAATAATTGGACTCAAGAACACACAGAAATTTTGAGATCATTATAGACAGACATGTTAACTAAAACAAAACTGTAAACACGCGCAAACGAACGCAATCTGGTAATCCGAGTCATCCCAGGAAGATGCGGATTCACATACCTGACCTCTAATGAGGGAGAAACGGTACCAATAGCTTACAAATCACATTTGTACACACAAGCTGAAATGAAATTCAGTTCTACAGAAAAAATTCTGACAGCGGTTCAAACTGCTGTAGCAAGAGAAAGAGCCCTAGCCCAAGGCAAGAGAATAACTGTTTTTACAGGAGAATCAGCCATTGAGACATTGAGAAGTCCACGCAATCTAAAAACGTGGCATTAGATCCGAAATGGATACAATGGGAAAATTCTCTTGCTGCAGAAGACGTGAAACACTATTTTGATCCGAAAATGAAAAAATTTGAAAATATGGATTACGAATATGAATGTCCTGTGCCAGTCGAAATCCTGCCTCTAGAACAGTACACTTGTGTAATGTACATGGACAGATTTGCACAACATTTTGTTGTGGAAAAGCAAATTTACAACAACGCGTGCACGATTGTTAAAGGTCGTTGGCGCTTAGGTAAATTCAGACCACTGGTCACTAAAACAGAATCATTCCGAAACTGTACAGCTCAGCGAGCTGAAACAAGATCGCTAAAGATGGTGCTTGAAAAATGCAGATCGCGAATTCCCCACAATAATAGTGTGCGATTCTCATTACTGCGTCCAATCTTACAATAAGAACCTGCATACTTGGATTCAAAACGGTTACAAAGATGACACAGGTGCCACAATAAAGCATAAAAAGCTTTGGGAACAAGTAGTTCTTTTACAGAAAGAACTACAAAAGACTCATGTGATACATACATTGAGTCATCGACGTGATGGCGTTCACGTTGTAGGGAATTCATTGGCTGATAGAGCCACAGCGGCGGCTGGTCAACCGCTGCTGTAGCCACTAATAAGCATTCAGAAAAACAAATAGATGGAGAAACCATGCTGGCCGTAAAAGCCTCATTAAAAGGCGACTATGCAGCGTTACCTCTCAACTATCTACTCAATAATACATACATAATTGATGCGAACTCCGTTCAGTTTGCTCGAATCCCTGGAGTGGGGGATAGAGTAATTCCAAACACGAACCAGAGAATCTTCTTGATTCAAGAAGCACACATGGGATTGGGTCTGAGGCACGCAGAGATCCTGAAATCTCTGATACAATTACAATCACAATACTGGTTGCCGGGGATGAGCGTAGAAATTTACAATTTTGCAATGAATTGTGAGGACTGCAACAGAGATCGCAGTTGTGAACCAGACCAGGCACCAGCCCAGACACCACTATTAAACAGCATCAGGCTATCTATGCGCAGACGTCCGACCGGACAAATGTGGTGCCATAATTATTAAGACTTGAATCACGAAAGATGTGGCCCCAGCGCTCGTTTGACGCCAGAACTGTTATAAAAGATTTGCAAGTCTTTATCGGCACATACGCAATTGGCATGCTACATTCTGATCAGGGTCCTGCGTTTAGCTCTCGAGCTTACAAAGAAGCCATGAGCAGCATGGGCATTGCATTGCGGTACTCCTCTCCCTTCCATCCTGAGGGAAATGCGGTTGTGGAAAGAAAAAACCGTGACATAAAGCAATCTATAACGGCGAGGGTATTAGGTTCGGGTGATGGGTGGGTCAAACATCTAACAAGTGTCCAACGTAGTCTTAACAATCTGCCAAGAAATTCTCTAAAGGGTTTCACTCCATACGAACCATTGTTCGGCACTAGAATGAGAATCCAGGACTTAGATAGTCATACTTCAGTGGTAGAAGAAAAAAACTTTGATATCAAAGATCGTTTGGCTGTTTTACAGGACTTGAATGAAACAAGAAAAAGTCTAAGTAACATAAAGTCTAAGCCAACAACCACTGAAGACCCACCTGTCCCAGCAAAACCTGTCTATGAGTTTTCCAAAGATTGGGGATCTGGTCAGAGAAAAGATTGCGGTGAAGAAGGAATTTGGGCCTTCTTACAGAAAAGCAGTACCTGTCTTAGCTGTCAGCGGAACAAGATCAGTAGTACTACCGCCACTTGCTGGTGAAAAGGAAAACAGAGTTGTTTCCATCGACCTGGTGAAACCACAATCATGTGGCCGATAATAAGTAGTAGGCCCAGTGGACTCCCAAGAAATAGCAAAAGATAAAATCTTGCTACAATACAAGAGGTTCAAACTGAAAGACTAATCACCTTCGATAAACCATCAGTGAATAAAATAAAACTATGCAACAAAGCCATGGAACTTGTGCCTCTTGAAACCCAAATTGCAACAGTTCAAGAAACACCAGTCTACAACGATGTAGCCTCAGACTATACAAAGGTAACAAAAGAGAATGCAAAGATCAATGGAAATCCGGAAACAATCCCACCAATTGACAGAACTGCATCTGGCTACTTTATCAACTTTGATGACTTTTCCGATGATCCGAGTGAACATAGAGACAAGCCAGCAACAAAAACGTTCAAAATGAAAATTAAAGAACTTTTTCATCAACTCAAAGAAACATGTCTGATTTCCCCTTGGATTGAACTATGGATTGTGTTAGGTGTACTTATCCTACTACTTTGGCTAATCCTAGTTTGAGTACAATGGGCACAGCAAGTCAGAACATCAACTTGGTCCTGAAACCACACAGATCCTCTCACATAGAGAAAAGAGAATTATCATCAGTGAACATCACAGCAAAGCCTATACCTGGTGGTATAGCATTGGACAGAACTGAATATGAAATCTATGGCCCGGTAGAGCTCTTGAAGTATCCACACCAATTCAAGATTTCATTAAGTGACTTTGTGACACCAAGTTCTTTCTCTGATGATTGGGACTTTGAAAACATTAATAATATGATGTCAGATTTAGAAATGTCAGCAAAATTTACAGTCAGAAAAAAGGTTTCTGTTTCCAGATACCTGAGAGCCTAGCTAGAGGAAAGGACAGCCACTGCTCAATGTGGTTGGCTGTTGGAAGTAGTGTCTAATGTGTAACAAAGGAAAAATTGTTCCTTTTTTAGGTGTCCCCTCACTCACCGGGGTTGCCCCACGGTGACATGCTTCATCATTGGGGCCATCCCAGTCCTCTACGGGCTGGGGCGTGCTGCGACTTGCGGAGTTACGTAGGAGCACTTAAATGGACTATGTGTGGTGCATGTGTATTTGTGGGGAGTGGACTATGTGATGAAATTAAAAGTTACCTGCCCAGTAGGTTACTAATAAACTTTATTCTGGCCTCTAGGTGGTAGTATTAAAAACGGGGTAGGGAGACAGGCTATCCTAAACTTAATGTGTCCAGATGTTCCTATCAACTCCTAAGTCGACATGTTTCGTGCATACCCCAAGCACTTCTTCGGGACTACACAGGGACCAGCCCTGTGTTCGCCACTCCTTACTCTATCAATGAGAGATTTGTAAAAAGGTTTTTAAACTGCAGCAAACTCTATTAAGTGCATGCATTTATACCTACGTATTTTGTTTCCCAAAAGTACGTGGTTCTTTCTTTTGAGACCTAACTGGGCCCCATGGAGTCGGAGGGGTATCGGTATCCTCGCAACTTTGTGCTCCGGTTACCTCCTGTTTTCAGGCACCTACTGTTTCTCCCTCCGGTCGGAGGTCGGAGGGAGAAACAGTAGGTGCCTGAAAACAGGAGGTAACCGGAGCACAAAGTTGCGAGGATACCGATACCCCTCCGACTCCATGGGGCCCAGTTAGGTCTCAAAAGAAAGAACCACGTACTTTTGGGAAACAAAATACGTAGGTATAAATGCATGCACTTAATAGAGTTTGCTGCAGTTTAAAAACCTTTTTACAAATCTCTCATTGATAGAGTAAGGAGTGGCGAACACAGGGCTGGTCCCTGTGTAGTCCCGAAGAAGTGCTTGGGGTATGCACGAAACATGTCGACTTAGGAGTTGATAGGAACATCTGGACACATTAAGTTTAGGATAGCCTGTCTCCCTACCCCGTTTTTAATACTACCACCTAGAGGCCAGAATAAAGTTTATTAGTAACCTACTGGGCAGGTAACTTTTAATTTCATCACATAGTCCACTCCCCACAAATACACATGCACCACACATAGTCCATTTAAGTGCTCCTACGTAACTCCGCAAGTCGCAGCACGCCCCAGCCCGTAGAGGACTGGGATGGCCCCAATGATGAAGCATGTCACCGTGGGGCAACCCCGGTGAGTGAGGGGACACCTAAAAAAGGAACAATTTTTCCTTTGTTACACATTAGACACTACTTCCAACAGCCAACCACATTGAGCAGTGGCTGTCCTTTCCTCTAGCTAGGCTCTCAGGTATCTGGAAACAGAAACCTTTTTTCTGACTTTAATGACTGGAGGGCGAGCCAAGCTATTTACCCTCTAACTCCCCTAGTTCTTTTCCTAGCAAAATTTACAGAACATGATTATTTACAAGGTTCTTCGAATTATGAAGAAATGTACTGTTATAACCACTATGGTCATCATTATCTGCATAAGTCTGCGAGCCCTAGAAATGTTTTTTCTTATAATCAGTGGGAACATTGTCCAACTCCGCCAATAGGCAGTTCAAAAACGTTTTATGAAAAATTCCCATACTTTTCAGGGTTTAATCCCACTGATCCAGAAATGTTTTATTTCATGATGTTAAATAAGACAGGAATGAAAAAAATGCTAACAAACACTACATTGATTTATTCTGAAAAATGTTATGACAAAATGTCAACATTTGGTTTTGAGTTTTGGAAAAATAACATTGAAACAAAAACCATCTGGGGAACAAAAGAATGGCAGGAACAAGCTCTAGAAGCATTATTCAGAGCCTGCATGATCCCAGAACAAATTATGTTCCGGAATGACACAATTCAGCAAACAACCTGTCTTGGCTTAGCTAAGATAAAAGATTTAAATAACCCGTCTATACCAAAACCTATGCCTGTTAGAAACACTACTACAGATGAGTGGTTAGACGTGTCCTATATTTGAAAACAAAACAGAACAAATCCTAATTGGAAAAAATGGTTGATCTGGCCCATAGACACAAATAACTGTCAAAATAGATTCCTGAACAAAATACAGGGGTTCAAACAGAACAGGCCAGACCCTAGATACTCCCAGAGACAACATCCAGGGATAGTAACAACATATAGTGTAGGAAAACTATGCCTTGACTGGCTACAGAAATCTACACTTCCCAAAATAAAGCAACACTTAACTTTACTTAAAGAAGGTGCTGACTTGCGAGATTTCATAATGGGACCTCGTAAACAGCGTCAAAAACGTTTCATATACGCCGGTATATACGCAGCTTACAACGAAGCTCGGAAATTGAAACAAATTGAAACTGCAGAAAAAATACGGGAAATTGACCGTATCAATTTGGAAAAAACATTTTCTGTAGTGGACAATGGGTTAACGACTCTGTCCTCCAGAATCTATTCACTGGACAGCATTGTATCATCTGCTATTGATATAATAGAACAGGACATGCTAATGTTACAACATGGCCAGTCCTAATTACGTTCTATTGTACAGCTAGGTTGGATGTTACAAAACCTGCGTTCAGACTATATGCCATGGCGTTTAATCAAAACAACGTCATTGTTTTCTATCTTTAACCTTACTGATAAACAAATCAGTTTGGCACAGAAAGGAGCAGAGTATACGATACTGAGCACTGAAAAACTTGAGAGATTACCATTGACAATGTCAGAAAGCCCTGTCATTGAATGGATAATAGATGGGACCATTACAATCCCGATAACAACTTTTCAGTTTCAATACTGCCAAAAATATATACCAGCAGGCCTGTATGAAAGGTTGGGTAAAGGATACATCAAATCGACCTGGAATTTACCTTATACACACAAATGTTACAGTAAAGGGAAAAAAGAGGTATTTCTTAGTGGTAATGATTGTAAAAAATCACTAAGCAGTACACTCCTGTCCCAAGGTATTAACTTGCATGGGGCCTGTGAAGGTTCTTCAAACAACCTTTCATGTCATCTTAAAGGCACCCCTACTACACAGATAGAACCATTTTTCAGACAGCTTTCCAACGGTAGCTACGTTTTAATAAGTGATCACAGCTGCTGTGGCATGGTGTCAGGAAAAGCCTATCTCGTAACTGTGACGGCCAGGGTCATTTGCTGTATGCAAGTATTGTATCCAAACAGCAATCCAGACATGGAGGCGGCAATATGGCCTTATGTGAATATCTCTTCTATTCAAATTGATACTTTAAGCAGAATGAAGTCTATTCTTTTACAGACAACTGTGCCTTTAACCTCGTCCAAAGAGACATATGACCTGCAAGTTGCAAGGACAACGGCAGAGATACATACCCTATTATCGACAAATTGTCTGGTGCATTTCGTAGAAATGTTAAGCCAAATCTTAAACATGTCAGATATCAGTGGCATCGCACATGTATTTAAGACAATTTTTTCGGGACTGCTAACACCCTTCGAAGCAGTTCTTGGCATCTTTCCGAATTTTGTGCATTCGCTCTTCGGCGGCCTGCCTCTTATTTTGGGACTTGTAGCAGGAATTTTATTTTTGTTCCTCCTGCTCTGATATGGCAAGCCAAGTCACAGACAAACCTCTGGCAACGATGGAAGAAATGATCCTAGCAATACGATATCGAGACCGTATCACTAAGGTCCTCGGATTGGCCTGGCTAAAAGATCTGAATACTACCTGGTTTCTTTCATTCAGACTAATTTGGCAAAATTGCATCTTACCTGTGCTTCGATGTCTGCTATGCGGAAGAATGCGTGTTGGACGTTTGTCTTACACTACCATCAGCAGAACCCATGGATATCGACGCTTTGCTTTGTCCTGTTACGACTCATGCAACGAGTTGTCCCGAGCGGCTACCTATTCTGATGACGGCATTCGTTGAGACTTCACCATTACGATTAAGTGGCGGTGATGTACGAGATGAAAGCGGCACCACACAGGTACAACCTTCTGTGAACATTGCTGATCCTGATATCGATGATGTCAATGCATCTCACATTTGCACTATTTCCACCTTTTCAGAGGTGGCCCAACTTTCACCTACTGTTGTAGACACATTTTTTACAGGTCTATCAGAAGTAATGTTCTCCCCTAACAACGAGAATAATATTTGAAGAAAAACAAGCTCACAGCGTTCCCTGAACTCTGAATTCGGCCTTCCGTTTTGATAAACAGAACTCCAAAAAGACAGTGACACTATTTTTTTCTCCCTTCCCGAGAACGAAATTATTTTCCCCTAACTTTTAAAAATATTTATTGTTTTTGGCACATGGTACTCTGCTTAAAGTAGAACTATTCTTAGAGAACAGAAGTTCTATTTTTAGAGACTCTAGAGACAATATTTTGAATCAGCCTCTAGCATATGTATAATTTTGTATACCTTTGTGATGAAATGGTCTCAACTTTTTTTTCTGTATTCAGAGCCATTTCATAAATGTAATTTTGGCAATTCATTCAGCCAATATTCATATTTACATTTCCTGAATGATAACTCTGCTTGAAAACGTACAGTATAATACTCATTTCATGTATCTATACCATTTCAAATGCATTTCATTGTATTTTGGGGTGGATTGGAAAACGCATGCATACCTATATGCTTATATATTGCTTAGTATTTAGTAATGATGGACATTATACGTGGAGTGGGTGTTGTGAATATATCTAGGACCCTAATTAAATATTCCCGATTCATGCCCTTAGGCAGTTATGATAAATCATGTCCTAATGAAGGCATACGAATCTTACCCATATTCAGCCATAGCCCACGCAGCCCAAATACGGCAAGGCTACTTCCTTAGATTCCTAGAGAGCACAACGAGTTCTTTCGACACATCAAACCTTCAGTAATCTGGGAATTCCCCATGTCTTTGTTTTGATTTGTCATTGAACTCCTGCGAGCACTAAAGGAACAGTCAGTTCTTAGAGACATCTTTTATTGACGTCTTATGTCCAACCTTACGTCAAACACAGCACCTTTCAGGTATAAATATACCAACACTTGCCTTAAGCAACACACGGTGGTGTGGAGCAAAGCGGCTATCTACTTATCCGAAGCCCAGCTGATGTGAGAGCCGAAGGAAGCCGCCCCTCCCCTTTAACACACTGGAGAAGCTGCCTTTTCTCACGCCAAGAAATCCAGCTCCGGTGTTTCCAGTCACCCTCGTGGGTTACTGGAAGATCGAGTCCTGAGAAACGAAATACAAGACCTCCTTCATTCTATAACCAAGGTACGGAGCTGATTCAAACCTTAGAGAAAATTCTTGATTCAGATTCTTGGCAAAAAACCCAACTTAACTTAAAACTGCAACTTACTTACTCCTTCCTACGTATTAGGCTTAGGTCAGGTACACCAGGGTAGGCGTATCCTAGAAGCACCAGTTGAGTTCGTTAGTCAATGTTTTTATGTATGTAAATATTTTATCCGTTTTAAAGTATCATATGGTTAAGAAACCATATCAATGCTTTTACAGTATTATTTTATAATACTTCTTTTACTGTACGCACTTTACTTCATGATAAGTATTGCAATTGTGGCAATTCATTTCTCTTGCATGAGAAAGAAGACTGCTCAATAAAATAACACCTTTTATTGAAAATGCCCGTCTTTCTATTTCTCTGCACTCTGGTGGAACTAAGCATGCACGATTGACTGAGTGAAATAGCTGTCTATTGTTTTCACACGACTCTGGAGATACACTCCTTATTCTGGGGGAGCAAAGGTGTCATGTTATATGGTTGTCAGAAGCTAATCCCTTCTTGTCTAAATCAGGGAAATTAACCCCTCCCTATTCATTCGAGAAAGTTTCTAGTGACCTCTGAGCTAGCTGGCAAAACTAATTAAGTCTAACATAGTCAGTAGAGACCTAGAAGACCTCAGTCCTACGTCTACACTGCTGTTTATGTTATTCCAATGCGCAGAGCCTATTGGGAATATAGGAACTACACTACAACCTGCAGGGTTTGCCCACAGCGGTTATAGATCCAATTTTCAGGCAGCTTTCCAATGGTAGCTATGTTATGTTAAATGATCACAGATGTTGTCTAATGATGCCAGGAATAAGCTATCTCGTTACTGTGTCAGCCAGGGTCACTTGCTGTATGCAAGTATTGTTTCCTACAACCAAGACAGACGGGGAGTCGCCACTATGGCCTTCACTCAACATCTCTTCTATACGAATTGATATTTTAAGCAGAATGAAAGCCATTCTTTTGCAAAAAACTGTGACACTGACTTCGTCCAGAGAGACGTATGATCTGCAAGTTGCAAGGTCCTCTGCAGAGATACATGCATTATTATCAACAATCTGCCCAGTACATTTCGCAGAAATGTTAGGTCATATCTTTAACATGTCTGATACCAGCCGTATCGCACATGTAAGATGATTTTTTCGGGACTGTTAGCACCCTTTGAAATAGTCCTGGGCATTTTTTCTAACTTCGTCCACTCTGTGTTAGGCGGACTGCCTCTCATTTTGGGACTCGTAGCAGGGGTCTCATTTTTATTCCTCCTGCTCAGTTATGGCAAATCCGGCCACCAGTGATACCCAAGCCAGCATGGAAAATGCGCTACAGGCTATGAGGTACCGTGACAGAATAACACAGATCCTTGGCTTGGCTCCTTTAACTAAGCATGGGCGAATTTTGCGAATCTCGCGTTCGCGAATTTTGCGGATTTGCGGATTCGCAATCCGCAAAATCCGCGAATTCTCGCGAATTTGCGGATTTTTTTTTTGTGTTCGCAAGTGTTTCTACCAGTTTGCGAGGATTTGGTACTAGTTCGCAATTGCGAACTTACTTGTCGGCTCGCAACGGTCGCGACTATGTTGTTTCTACGTCTGGTTCATCATCACAGCCTCCCAGCACCCTCTGTTTCACCACTGGCACCCTCTCTTTGACCCATGCCACCCTCTGTTACATCAATGCCACCCTCTGGTTCATCATCACTGTAGAAGATGGGGGGGGGAAAGCAAACCCACCTGCCCTGCTTGAACTGACATGAATTAATTTGGGGTTAGTTTATTAACAACACCTGCCCTGCCCCAACTGACAATAATGAATTAGGGGCTAATTAATGTGTCACTGAAAGAATTTCAAGTTCCAGCCTGGCACCTGCTTGTCTGCTCCTTTAGCTGTAAATCAGGACCTTTGTGGCATACAGTTAAGGTCAGAGCAGGGTCACACAATAGTTGCAAGCAGGCAACCGAATTCTGGAGGGCCCCCTCAGGAAGCACTACAGAGAATCGTTACAAATCATGAGGTTGACCTTTTGCACCTGCTCATTGCTTTTGCTTTTGCTGAAATCGTTTTTCGTTTTTTTCGCGCTATTCGCGGGGAGCGGCGTCGTGCGAAAACCGACCGCGGAAGCCGCCAATTCGTGCGAATGAGCATTTAATTTTTTTGCGGCTTGTTGTTTCGCGAGTTTTTTTGCAGTATTCGCGAGCCGCTTGCAGCGCAACACGCAAATTTACCCCAAGGTCGAGTACGGGCGCGGCCATTTTGTTTGCGTGACGTATTTCCGTTTCCGCCCGCTATGTATAATCTCGCGCAGTAAGCGCATTGCGAGTAGAGGTTCGCACGAGATCGCGCGGGAAATCTAGAGGTTCGCACGAGATCGCGAGGAAAATCTTGCGCGAACTTACTTTCGCGCTCGTGAACGGGCGCCGGCCATCTTGTTTTTCATTCATTTCCTGTGTCTGGGCATGGTGTTTAATCCTCTTGGTATCTTTGCCATCCTTTGCTTGTTTTCAGTTTTCTTTTTACGATTTTGCTTCTTATCTATCCCTCTCTTTTCCTAGCTGTATATTTTTGTCTTTTCTGCTATTTTTCTTTACTTTTAAACTACTTTTTTAAACTCTTTTCTTTTCTTCTTCCCTATCCTATTCTTTCTTAATTTTCTACTTCTTCCTACCTTACCTGCCCAGACCATGGTCAAGCCAGGCGCCGTGAAGCTGCCCAGGCACTTGAGGGCCGCAGCGGCGGCGGGGAGTAGTGCTGGACCCAGTGCCAGGACAGCATGCGGGAGATTGAGGGGGGAGCAGGTGACGCAACGGGAGATATTCAGCCCGGAGGAAGTGGGCGCGTTGGTCTACTTCGTCCAGCGCCGCCTGCCCAGGACCATCGCGGGAGGCGGCAGGATTGCGGCCGGCGGCTACAACATGCGGGAGCGCCGGAAGCGGTGGGAGAAGGTGTGCTGGGCCATATCCCACCTCTACGGGGTCCAGCGCACCTACAGCCAGGTCACCCATCGCTGGACGGACCTCCTGGACCGCGAGCGCGACCTGCTGGACCAGCTCGGCTTGGAGATCCCCGGGCTTGGTGAGTAGTAGTAGCCATTTAATCACTCACTACTATGATGTTTTCTCCTGCTCTGTGTTGTTGTATTGCAAATATTTGTTTTTTACATGGAGCAAGCCAATAATGCCGCTGATGACTATTACATTGTAGTTAAATTATATTTCAAAATCTTCTGTGCATTTCAGGTGCACTGCTCTCCTTCTCAGTGGCGTTGCTACTATGCTTATTTGTTTTCTATTTCGTGGTCTCATTGGCCTGAGTAACTATTATGTATGAGTGTACTTTACAGAACTGCGTAATGCTAGACACTAAGGGGCAGATTACATTTACAAGCCCCTTGCGCCACGTTTACGTTGCCTTGCGTGACGCAACAGCGGCGTAAACGTGCCGCATCCCTGCGAGTCATTTACAGCATGACGCATCTAGGGAGATGCGTCACGTTATAAAGCCATGGGCCTGCACCACAATGGGTGCGTTCCTAGTACGCAGGGTGGGCGGTCCGGCGGCTGTGCGCCTCGCAAAATTGCCTGCGTGAAATCTACAAGATTTAACGCAGGCACTTCTGCGACGCTGCTACGTCAATTCAATTCCTTATGTCTGCTCGAAGCAGGCGAAAGGACTGACACAGCATGTTAAGTATTGGGTGGCCCTGAGCATTACTGGAGTTGCATTGCGTTGGCGACGTGACTCCAGCGATGCGCCGCTCTTACGTGACGAGATGTGTCACGCAAGTGCCTACCCTTGCGCCAGGGCGCGCCGCATTGTAAATGAGGCGCATCTGCCGTGTCGCAAGGGTAGTTTTGCGTGACGCATTTGATCTGGCGCATCTCTGGAGATGCGCCAGAACGCGTAAGTAAGTATGCCCCTAAGGGGCAGAATTGCAATTACCGTCGCATCCCTGCAAAGTAGCAGGGATGCGCCATTAATTGTGCGGCCCGCTACCACCACCAAACATGGTGCGCCGTATTTGCAATGCGGCGCACCATGGGCCCAAAACGTCACCGAAGCTTTACTGCTGGAGTTGCGTCGCAACGATGGCGCAGCTCCAGCAATGCTCTGGGGTACCCTATCTCCCCAATGCTGGGTCAAGCCGTACGTCTGCTTCAAGCAGGTGCAGGGTTTGTGTGACGCATCATTGTCCTAAAGGTGACTGATTGAAATTTTGTAGATTTCCCTCAGCCACTTTTAGGATGTGTTCCAGCGCAGGAATGCCCTCCCTTGTGCCGGAACGCCCCCTGATGGCGCAGGGCTTTATAACGGGATGCATCTCCCAAATGCGTCACGTTGTTATAATATTATACGCCGCACCATGGCGCCCTTTTTTGTTTAGCTGCTGCGTCACAAAAGTCACGCAAGAACGGCGCAAAAGAGCCGCAAGGGGCTTAAATCTGCCCCTTCCTTTGTACCCCTGACAATAAGAAAAATAGTGGCGGTGGATTGATAGTTTGACTATTTAAATGACTGGTAATGTAGCAGGCAACTGTTAGTGTTGTCACTGATCTGACTGAAATCACAATGGAGTTTGTCTGTCACTTTGCGTCTTGCCTGCGGACTGCTGCCTGCCAGTCCTAGGTGAACGTTTCAGTACTTTGTTTAGTGAGTTACGTGACTTTCGAAGTCACAGGTCCGCAAATAAATGAAAACTAACCCTAATCAATATAATTTCGCGGAAATATTTTGTTATTGTTCTTTTGAAATGTTTGATTTGGTTGACATTGACAAGCAACAATCATCCATGTTTTCTGTTCTTTCTTTGTTGTTGTACGTCAGCTCCCCCCAGGGGCGAGAGGAGGACACAGGAGCAGCAGGCGGCGGATGCTGTTCAACAGGGCCAGGATCGGGCAGGCGAGGGCTCCTCTGCTGGCCCCAGTAAGTTTTCATTTTAGACTAGTACCTATTTTTCCTAGCGTTCCTCATTTGACTTTTTTCAAAATTGTCTTTGCTCTTCTTGTAGACTGTATCTAAATGCTTATCCTGCCTCTACTATGACTCCCTGTGGTATTACTAGATTATTCTTATTAGTCTGTCTGTGTAGCTAACTAAGATTGCACGGTTGGCGAAACTCCCATGATTCTAGTCAGCAATAGCTCTATCAACTTAGTGCAGTCCTCTGGGATTGTCCATAATGTCTTTTGAAGTGTTCTATCTGGACTCATGCTTGCAAAAATTGCAAAACCTTTCGCTCAGTCACTCTAGTCTGGACCAAAAAACACAGATTGTATTTAAGTTTAAAAGCTTTATTAAAAGTAAACACATTTATTAAAATGAAGTCATAATAAAACTAAACGTTTAACTGATAATGGAAAAGTGGTTAGTGCTGACGATTAATTGAAGACATTTCTTGTGGTCGAGCCGAGCTCTCACCTGGTTTCAACTTGATCTTGTTGTTAGAAGTCCATCTTCTGTCTGTGTGGAGAAAAATGGTGCGTGTTAAAAAAACAGCCTTCATCAGTTGTGCCAAAAAGTGCAGCAAGACAACCTTCCCTGGAAAAAGGGACATTTTTTTTAACTTTAACGTAGACAGTCACAAATTACATTGTTTTCACATGTCTTCATTCCTAGACCAAAGACTAGTGAGTGCTTTATTCTAACATTCTTAAATGTACTTTGTAGGTGGAACGTCTGGTGGCGGGGCCAGTGTGGAGGTGGTGGTGCTCGACACGGAGGCGGAGGGCGATTCTTCAGGGGAGGAGGCGGCGGCTGTGAGAGTTGAGACGGTGGTGGTGGCGGCCAGAGGTAAGCTCTTATATATTCCTTACTTATTGAGATTGAAGACTAGCTGGGAAGGCAAGAATATGAGATGCATGGCTGGGTGAATGATGAAGCAATGATGGGTGGAAGGACAACAGCCTGGGTGGGTGACACAGAAACTGTATGTGTCCATATACCTGGATCATGCTACTATCTGACTCTTAGATAGCATATGTGTATCTAGAGCAGGGGTACTCATAGTACGGCCCGCGGGCCGGTGGTGGCCCGGCAAGCCTTCCTTGGCGGTGCGCAGACCTTGCAGACAATCACTGCTCCCCCGGCCCCCACAGAGCAGAGGCTTTTTTGTATTTCACCTGTTAGCGCCCCTGCATCTCCACTCTGACAATCACTGCTCCCCCGGCCCCCACAGAGCAGAGTGGAGATGCAAGGCCACAAAGAGGTGAAATAGAACAAAGCCTCTGCTCTGTGGGGCCGGGCAAGCAGTGATTGTCAGGGTGGAGAAGCAGGGGCGCTACAACAAACAAAGCCTCAATAATATGTTAATGGTCTTTTAAAGACCTGTTAAATACTTTGGTGTTGTTGTCTGTGTGTGCGCGTTGAGGAAGCGGTCTCAACCCGGGCTGAAGGCTGACACAGATAGACACACACACAGTGAGATGACAGAGGGGGAGGGAGAGGGAGGGCAGGAGGGAGAGAGAGATGGAGAGGGAGGGCAGGAGGGAGAGCAGGAGGGAGAGAGATGTATGTAAATGCTGGGTCTGGTGGCTCAGTGGATGAGGGCATCTGCTGCAGGGACCTGTGTGCAACCTCATGGTCACAAGTTATCGTTTTGCTTTAGCCCCGCCCCCTCTGACTCCGCCCCCACCAGTGCGGCCCTCGGCCCCAAACTACACTGTAAATGTAGCCCCTGAGAGAAAGTTTGTGAGTACCCATGATCTAGAGAGAGTAGACGGTCAGTGGATGAACTAAGTGTAACTTTGAAGAGCATGTAACACTGCACCCGCACGTCCGTTCCAGTGTAGGAAAGGCAAGGAAAAGAACTTTTAATTTTGTCCAAATACTACCATCAATAGTAGCAGTAGTTTGTATTGCAAGCACTGCATAGATCCGGTTATTACGGTGGCCACTCCCTACCTCTCTTAATAAGTTTAGTAGTACTCAGTCATTCATGTGTGGATGTATCACTGGTCACTCAATAAAAAGCAAAGCACCTAAAGTCATCCCATATATAAGCAAAAACATCCCATGTGAAGTGATAGATAATCAGATTATTTATCTTCTTCAATTTTCCATTTCTAGTACTCATTTCCACTGTAGGGTGAAAGTTAAATTAATTAAGCAGTAGCCCTTGAGTTGTAACAGAGTATTCTCAGTGGCACCCGTAATAGAAAAGTAAGAGCTTCACCACCTGCATGTACTGGACGGGTACAGTAACGCAACGCAAGTCTAGGTCACTCCTCATGGCGTGCGTCTCTTTTTCTCGGGTGCAAGTTTACTGCGCTGGCATTATGCCGGCTTGCAGAAGATAACGTACCAATTTTCCAAAACAAGAGACAAGAAGAAGAATAAGACTGGTGTACTTTCATAGTCGACTCCAATGGAAGTCCATAGTGCTCGTAGAATTTGTTCCTTAAACTCCCACTAATGTTAGAGCAAGGATGAAGAAGTGTGAGGTTAGATAGATACTGGCCTCAATAGTTATGTAATGCGTTTGCAAGTTGCTAGTTGTAGTGCAACACAAATTTCTGCTGAATGATTGAGTTAATCTTAAAGAGCATTGGTTACAGACTATGTCTTTCTTTCTTCATATAGGTTCTCCTTCCAAACGAACAAGGAGGAAGGAGCTGGCTAGAGCGGCCCGGCAACGGAGGATCGATGCCACTGTGGCCGAATATCGGCGGCTGGTGGCCCTGGAGGACGAAGAAAGTGTGCAGTCGACCACAACAACTACGTCGTCTGCATCGGCCTCCGTTCCCCCACGGGCTGCCAGTGCCACCCAGCACAGTGGTCCACCCAGACTGAGCCGGGCTGCCAAAGCCAAACGCCACCGCCGAGTAGCAAGGACAACAGCTACAGCTTCCTCTCACAGCCGTTGCACCTACAAGGCATTGAAGGCACGCCTGCGCCGCAGTACCCTGATGGTGTCCCACCTCCAGCAGGAGCTCCACCACTTTTCCAACCAGTTGGAGGGGCTCCGCGTAGAGCACGCCTTGCTCCGCCAGGAGCATGATGCCCTGGCTCAAAAAGTTGACAGCATCCACCCATAGTGTCCCTTGCCCCTTTTTTAGAGACTTTTGGGGGGTGGGAATTGGGAGTTGGGTTTTTGGGGAGTTTTGAAGGACAATCGTTGGGGTTAGGGAGGGTCTTGCGGGAGATTATTTTGTTAGGGATATAAATATACTTTTTCAAACTTTATCTGAGCATACCCGTTTCTTACTGCTTGCCTGGTGGGTGGGGGTTTAACAGCGACTTTGTTTTCCTGAAAGTTTAGTTCCATTTTCTTCCTTTAAGTGTAAATGCCCAAATGTTTTCAACACTAAGTGCCTCTCACAGACTAAGTGAAGTGAATCCAAGAGTCCTAGGACTTTAGTAGTACTACCTTCAGTCTCTCGTCTCTCCTACTAATACTCCATTATACCCCCAAACCACCAAACGCTTATCTTACCTGTAATTTGTGTTTGAAAGTAGGGCTAGACCCAGGGCTGGCTCCACGGGAAACAGCGAATAAGGTTGGCAATCTTGGTCGGATAAAATTTCCTCATAGCGGTGGTACTAGTGGTGTGACACAGTGGCAGTTGCATGCCTATGAAAAAAAAGAAAATGAAATCTGGTTTGTCCTCCTGAGCAATTCAACGGTACAACTGAGAATATAGCAGGTGACAGAAGTACAGTAGAACAGTGCCACATTGTAGCCTAACAAATGGTAAAGTATAACTACTAATTCGGTTGAAGTTCTTTCACATTAGCAATGGTTCTTTGTCAAGCAGAGTAAGAATATATCCTCGGATTTCTTCACCAGCCTGTTGCTATCACCTTATCCTCCCCAGCAAGTGTGTGGATTTATTGCTGTAATTTAGTCACACATCAATCAAAACCACACAGCCCGGGGGAAGAGGGTTAGGGTTTGAAAAATGGATGGGTACGGGGGTTTTTGGGAAAGGTTTTGGGAGACAAGAAAAAATAGCATAGCATAGACAAACAATTGTGAACATAAACAAATCTTTGGGTACAAACCTATCCATCAATCTTTGAAAGTGCATGCACTACTGCATGCATGTCAGTGAAAAGTAAGTAGTACATTCGACAACTGTGGAAGAAAGAATGCGACAGTACAGGGCCTGTGTGGAATTATTGATAACGATATTCAACATAAGGTCTCTGTAGCCAGATACCCGAGAGCCTTGCTGGTCACTATAAATCCATTCACAACAACACTCAATGGGGTTGGTCTGGAAGGTATAGTAGATAGAAAAGGAGAAATTGGTTTTTTTCTAGGTGTCCCCTCACTCACCAGGGTTGCCCCTTGGTGACATGCTTCATCATTGGGGCCATCCCAGTCCTCTACGGCCTGGGGCGTGCTGCGACTTGCGAATTACGTAGGAGCACTTACAAATGACTATGTGTGGTGCAGATGTGATAGTGGACTAAGTGATGTGTTGAGGGATCAATTTAGAAGCAGAGAGAGATCCAAGAAATGCAGTCACAGTCAGAGAAAAAGGCAAGGGATACTGTATCTATGTGGTTGTAGTGGTCCTGTTGGAAGTGGTAAGTAAGTTGCCTGCAGAAAAAAAATCCTCCTATTAGCGGCACTCCTCCATTGCAGCCGACGCTTCGTCCATCGATGTTGGTCACCAGAAGACACCCTGTAAAAAAAAGCACAGCATAGACAAACAATTGAACATAAACAATTCTTTGGGTACAAACCTATCCATCAATCTTTGAAAGTGCATGCACTACTGCATGCATGTCAGTGAAAAGTAAGTAGTACATTCGACAACTGTGGAAGAAAGAATGCGACAGTACAGGGCCTGTGTGGAATTATTGATAACGATATTCAACATAAGGTCTCTGTAGCCAGATACCCGAGAGCCTTGCTGGTCACTATAAATCCATTCACAACAACACTCAATGGGGTTGGTCTGGAAGGTATAGTAGATAGAAAAGGAGAAATTGGTTTTTTTCTAGGTGTCCCCTCACTCACCAGGGTTGCCCCTTGGTGACATGCTTCATCATTGGGGCCATCCCAGTCCTCTACGGCCTGGGGCGTGCTGCGACTTGCGAATTACGTAGGAGCACTTACAAATGACTATGTGTGGTGCAGATGTGATAGTGGACTAAGTGATGTGTTGAGGGATCAATTTAGAAGCAGAGAGAGATCCAAGAAATGCAGTCACAGTCAGAGAAAAAGGCAAGGGATACTGTATCTATGTGGTTGTAGTGGTCCTGTTGGAAGTGGTAAGTAAGTTGCCTGCAGAAAAAAAATCCTCCTATTAGCGGCACTCCTCCATTGCAGCCGACGCTTCGTCCATCGATGTTGGTCACCAGAAGACACCCTGTAAAAAAAAGCACAGCATAGACAAACAATTGAACATAAACAATTCTTTGGGTACAAACCTATCCATCAATCTTTGAAAGTGCATGCACTACTGCATGCATGTCAGTGAAAAGTAAGTAGTACATTCGACAACTGTGGAAGAAAGAATGCGACAGTACAGGGCCTGTGTGGAATTATTGATAACGATATTCAACATAAGGTCTCTGTAGCCAGATACCCGAGAGCCTTGCTGGTCACTATAAATCCATTCACAACAACACTCAATGGGGTTGGTCTGGAAGGTATAGTAGATAGAAAAGGAGAAATTGGTTTTTTTCTAGGTGTCCCCTCACTCACCAGGGTTGCCCCTTGGTGACATGCTTCATCATTGGGGCCATCCCAGTCCTCTACGGCCTGGGGCGTGCTGCGACTTGCGAATTACGTAGGAGCACTTACAAATGACTATGTGTGGTGCAGATGTGATAGTGGAGTGGACTAAGTGATGTGTTGAGGGATCAATTTAGAAGCAGAGAGAGATCCAAGAAATGCAGTCACAGTCAGAGAAAAAGGCAAGGGATACTGTATCTATGTGGTTGTAGTGGTCCTGTTGGAAGTGGTAAGTAAGTTGCCTGCAGAAAAAAAATCCTCTTATTAGCGGCACTCCTCCATTGCAGCCGACGCTTCGTCCATCGATGTTGGTCACCAGAAGACACCCTGTCCACTGCCTGCCTGATGCTGAATTGTGGCTCGCTACTGTGAAGCCTGACTCCATCCTTTTTTCCCCATTGCAGAGACTGAAACCCGGCCTGTAATTATTCAACGAAAAACAGGAAGTGATATAATATTACAACACCACTGATAAATTAATATAAGGTATGTAGGCTGTGGAGTGCAAAAAGTCACAATTTGATTTTCCTAGTAGACAGTACAATATTTTTGAAAGTGCGTACTCTGTCTGAGTCACCTTTTGAAGGATAAATAAGTATGGGCAAATTAATGTAGCGGATCTTTCCCCTCAAGCTAGGTATACTGTAAACTGTGTTTTAGAACAAAATTAGATCTTACTAGCAGTGCTCCCACCCAGACCCTTACTAAAGCCAGTCGCAAAAATGTAGAAGACCCCCAATCAAATCTCAAAAAACGAGGCCTAGCAGAAAACTGGTGACAAAACTTACTTTGAAAGTAAAAGTAGGCCGAAGTACCCCCTTCCTAATTACCCCTTACCCACCGTGGATTGCATTCAAACCACTTGCAAGCAACCAAGCAAAATTAGCCATAGCCAGCATCGCTCCAAGACTCGAAATCCCCCCCACTCAAACACATGCAATAGAAATACTGCTAACCCTAACGAACCCTAAGTTAAGAATAGTGGCAAAGGCTTTCTTTAACTATGCCAAATCCCCCCTTTCCCACCATGGATTTTCTTCAAATGACTTGCAACCAAAATTACACATTCTCACGAGTGCTCTAAGACCCCAGAACTCAGTTGCAAAAATCTAGAACACCCCGAAACACAGGCAATCCTGCTGCTAGGGCTAACCCTAACGAACCCTAAGTTACAAAAAGTGCCAAAAGGCTTTTCCGCGAGGATTTTGTCCCAACCACTTCTACCCGGTATTAGACCTTCCCAGGAATGCCCCAAGACCCGCCAACCCACCCGCCAAGAAGCATAACACCCCCAAACAGGCCAAAAGCAAAATCTCATACTTGCAATATTTCTCGGCCTTCGGTCCAAACGCGCTGCGTAGCTAGGCCATAAGTCGGGGTTGCCACGACGGATTTCCTGAAAAGCAAATGCAATCAAGATTAGAGTGTCCCAGCAGTGCTCCCAGACCACGAAACTCACCCACAAACACCAGGAAGCCCCCCAAACAGGCCACCGAAAACGCTACATTGAGCAAAATGTCAGAAATAGCCCAAAAAAAAATCGGCCTGGATTTTGTCCCAACCACTTCTACCCGGTATTAGACCTTCCCAGGAATGCCCCAAGACCCGCCAACCCACCCGCCAAGAAGCATAACACCCCCAAACAGGCCAAAAGCAAAATCTCATACTTGCAATATTTCTCGGCCTTCGGTCCAAACGCGCTGCGTAGCTAGGCCATAAGTCGGGGTTGCCACGACGGATTTCCTGAAAAGCAAATGCAATCAAGATTAGAGTGTCCCAGCAGTGCTCCCAGACCACGAAACTCACCCACAATCAGACGGAACCCCCCCTAAGAGCACCTCAAAGGCAAGCAAGTCATCAAAAACACAAAAAATGTTCCGCCTGGGATTTGGTCCAAAACACTTTTATCCGGTATTAGAGCTTCCCAGCAATGGCCCCAGAGCCGTCAACCCAGGAGAAAACGAGTAGAAGACCCCCAAACAGCCAAAGAGCAAAAGTACAAAAATGGGGACTTAGTCAATTTTTCACAAATTTCCCAAATCACTCCGCGCGCGCTCTGCAGCTAGGCCCTAACTCCCCTCTGCCACCATGGATTTGCTTCAAACCTCTTGCAAAGTAAAGTATATATAGCCAGCAGTACGCCCAGACCCCGAAACCCACCCACAAACACCAGGAAGCCCCCCAAACAGGCCCCCGAAAACGCTACATTGAGCAAAATGTCAGAAATAGCCAAAAAAAAATCGGCCTGGATTTTGTCCCAACCACTTCTACCCGGTATTAGACCTTCCCAGGAATGCCCCAAGACCCGCCAACCCACCCGCCAAGAAGCATAACACCCCCAAACAGGCCAAAAGCAAAATCTCATACTTGCAATATTTCTCGGCCTTCGGTCCAAACGCGCTGCGTAGCTAGGCCATAAGTCGGGGTTGCCACGACGGATTTCCTGAAAAGCAAATGCAATCAAGATTAGAGTGTCCCAGCAGTGCTCCCAGACCACGAAACTCACCCACAAACACCAGGAAGCCCCCCAAACAGGCCCCCGAAAACGCTACATTGAGCAAAATGTCAGAAATAGCCAAAAAAAAAATCGGCCTGGATTTTGTCCCAACCACTTCTACCCGGTATTAGACCTTCCCAGGAATGCCCCAAGACCCGCCAACCCACCCGCCAAGAAGCATAACACCCCCGAACAGGCCAAAAGCAAAATCTCATACTTGCAATATTTCTCGGCCTTCGGTCCAAACGCGCTGCGTAGCTAGGCCATAAGTCGGGGTTGCCACGACGGATTTCCTGAAAAGCAAATGCAATCAAGATTAGAGTGTCCCAGCAGTGCTCCCAGACCACGAAACTCACCCACAATCAGACGGAACCCCCCATAAGAGCACCTCAAAGGCAAGCAAGTCATCAAAAACACAAAAATTTTTCCGCCTGGGATTTGGTCCAAAACACTTTTATCCGGTATTAGAGCTTCCCAGCAATGGCCCCAGAGCCGTCAACCCAGGAGAAAACGAGTAGAAGACCCCCAAACAGCCAAAGAGCAAAAGTATAAAAATGGGGACTTAGTCAATTTTTCACAAATTTCCCAAATCACTCCACGCGCGCTCTGCAGCTAGGCCCTAACTCCCCTCTGCCACCATGGATTTGCTTCAAACCTCTTGCAAAGTAAAGTATATATAGCCAGCAGTGCGCCCAGACCCCGAAACCCACCCACAAACACCAGGAAGCCCCCCAAACAGGCCCCCGAAAACGCTACATTGAGCAAAATGTCAGAAATAGCCAAAAAAAATTGGCCTGGATTTTGTCCCAACCACTTCTACCCGGTATTAGACCTTCCCAGGAATGCCCCAAGACCCGCCAACCCACCCGCCAAGAAGCATAACACCCCCAAACAGGCCAAAAGCAAAATCTCATACTTGCAATATTTCTCGGCCTTCGGTCCAAACGCGCTGCGTAGCTAGGCCATAAGTCGGGGTTGCCACGAAGGATTTCCTGAAAAGCAAATGCAATCAAGATTAGAGTGTCCCAGCAGTGCTCCCAGACCACGAAACTCACCCACAAACAGACGGAACCTTCCCTAAGAGCACCTAAAAGGCAAGCAAGTCATCACAAACACAAAAAAAATTCTTACTGGGATTTGGTCCAAACCACTTTTATCCGGTATTAGAGCTTCCCAACAATGGTCCCAGAGCCGTCAACTCACCTGCAAAGAGGTACAACAACACCCCCACAAGTGCTGAGTCTTTCTTCATTGGGCGTAAACCAGCCCTCTGGTTTGATGGAAAAAGGAGTCTGGAGGAGGAGGATAGAGGAGCATGTTCTTCTGAACTTGTGAACCTGAGGAATGCAGACTGCGGCAACTTCAAATCAATTAGCAAACCAGTGACGACAGTTCTGCTGATGGGCTTGATTTTGTGATTATCTGATTAAAGTTTGAAATATATTAACTGTGCACAACAAAGAAAGACAGACACACAGGAATAAAAGTGAATAGGGACGAAAAAGAAAGTTATTGATTCGTTGTCTCATTTTCAGGGCTCGGTATCATGGCCCAGGAATAAGAATAAGGCTTCTTCATCATACTCTGCGAATTCATGCAGGGTGAGCTCAGTGTCACCTGACAGAGTAGAAATTCCCTCATCTATGTTGCTGGCCACCTCCTCTTCATCCGGCACGCTCTCTCGTACTCTGAAATCTGGTGGTATGAGGTGCTGATTCATCTTGATCACTGTTAACCTCTCCACAGTTTTGGGCGAGAGGCGGCTCCGTTTGGGAGTTACAATGCCACCAGCCGCACTGAAAACCCGTTCAGAAGACACGCTTGCGAGTGGGCAAGACAAGTAGTTTAAAGCCAGGTTGGTGAGCTGTGGCCACAATTCTTTTTTCCCATGCCAATACGCCAATGGGTCAGAATTAACATAGACCTCTGTTGAGTCATTCAGATAGTCCTTCACCATCGACTCAAGGTCCTCATCCAAGGTTCCTCCACTTTGCTTAGCTCTTGCTGTGCCTCTGACCTTTTGAGAACCAAACCCACGCAGAGCTAGCCAATCCTCTTCAGCCGCCAATGTTTCTGTTGTGTTTCGTGCAGATGATCCGGTTGCCGGTGTCTTTAACGGCTGAGAGGTCACTTGTGCCACAGCCACAGGTGCAGAAGTGGATTGTTTTGACTGGGGATGGCCTGCTGATGTACTGCCATTTCCTTCAATTTCCAGCCGTTCTGTTTCAAACCTCTTGGCTGACAAGGCTAGCCAACGTTTGTACTTTGGAACATGTTCATCATCAAAAGGAAAGAATGCTTGGCCTGCCAGCGCCTTTTTGTAGCGTGGATCCAGAATAGTAGCACAAATGTAATGCTGTTCTGAGTGGATCTTTTTAAGACGTTCATCACCTTGTAGGAGCTCTAATAATTGCTCAGCCAGAAGCAAAGAGTCTTGGTTTTTGTCATCTTTTTCAAACACAGAACACACCTCCTTCAGTTGGTCCTCCAGCATGTACAACAATGGGATAGCTTTTCCCAAATTAGAGTCCTCCTTGCTGACTGCACGCGTGAAGAACTCAAAAGGACGAAGCATGCGTGTCAGGCTTTGAACTATGTTCCATTGCGGCCCACCCATCCTCAGCTCCTCTGTACCCTCTGTAAGGAAATATTGATCGAGTTCCGTATACTGCTCATACAGACGCTCAAGCATGTAGAAGGTTGAGTTCCAACGTGTTACCACCTCCTGGATGAGTGCTTTCACTGGCATTTGACGTTGATATAGCAGGCTCATCAGCTGCTTCCGGGCCTTAAAAGAATGGCTGAAATGCTTGCACATTTTTCGGCAGGTGTCCAATACACTGTACGCTGCACTGCCTTTATTACCCAAGAATTTTTGGACAACCAGGTTTATACAGTGCGCCAAACACGGCACTCTGAAATAGTAACCGTCCCTCATGGCCTTAACTATATTGGCGCCATTGTCCGTGGAAACATAACCAACCTTGCGTTTTAGTGGGGACAGGCAGTTAAGGACCTTTGTGTTAAAGACATCCAAAATGTTTTCTGCTGTGTGACGTTTCTCCAAACCAAACATGGCTAGTGTTGCATGTTTCCGAGCAGCTTTAAAAACAATGTTCGTGTCAACACCTGCGTTTAGCTTTGCTTTAGCCCCTGAAAAAGAGACCCAGTGTGCAGTGATGCACATGTAATCAGCACCTGCGCCACTGGTCCACATGTCTGTTGTCAGATGTATAGTGTGAACAGCACTCTTCTGCAAAGCTGCCCCAATCACCTTCAGAACATCTTCATGTAGTGCTGGAACCGCAACTCGGGCAAAATAGAACCGGCTAGGAACCTTCCATTTAGGGCAGAGCGCTGCCACTAATTCTAGAAAACCAACCCCTTCTACAAAAGAAAAAGGGAGAAGGTCCAGAGCTAGCATTTTAGCCAGCTTAGTGTTATACAGACGCGTCATTGGGTGGTTGCGTTCATATTGCGCTTCTGTAAACAACATCTTTTTAATGTTGCCCTGGACCAAGGATTTACGGGATGATGATGATATCTTCGACCCAGTTACGCTCGCTGATGAACTTTTCCGCATTGATGTCTCACTCTCTCCCACACTCTTAGTGTGCCTCACATGGGGTGTGCTGCTGACAGGGGTACTGGGTGTAAGTGAAGTGTTTGAATCGTCTTCTTCCTCCTCGTCATCATCAGATGAAACAGCATTACGTGCAATTCGGGCTTCCTTGATCGCCTGTAGGTGCGCAAACCATTGGACAGCGTGCTTTCTTTCAAGATGACCTCTCTGGCCTCCGGTACCATAGTTGGAACCCAACTTACCACGACTAACTCGAAGCTTACAGATGCTACAAATGGCTACGGTTTCATTTTTTGGGCAAACACTAAAGAAGTCCCAAACTGCAGACTTGAAATGTCTTTGGGGGCCGGAGGAGGCGGCGATACTGGTGGTGGTGGTTCTGCTGCTAATGCCAGATGAAGTGGAGGATGTGGATTGCCGAACTTCAGTACGTTTTGTACTTTCACCACCACGAATTGAGGTCAAGGTGGATGTAGGTCCCTTCTTGCGAGTTAGAAATATGGAAGCGGTAGGTGTTGGAGTACTACTTAACTCCAAATCTAATGATTGTTGTGTTTCCATTTCCATTGCCTCCTCGTCGACATCATCATCATCACGCTCAGCAGCTTCTCGGGATAGGGTCAAAATGTCTCTTTGCTGCATGCCCGGTGGGGCTGCAGTGACCTTTGTGATGACTGGCTCGTCGTCATCGTGAGAGGCTTCATCACCAGCAGTATCTGTCACTTCTTGTTGAGCCTCATCACACTCCATAGGTATGAGTTTCTCGACGACCTTCCTTTTACGCTTAGGTACCTTTGTCAGATCATGGTGTGCCTCACTCTCAGACCGCAGTGGTGGTTTCCAAGCTGGATCCGTATCATCAGAAGGAGGTGGGCTTGAAGAAGATGTAGACACCCCCCTTGATCTTTTCCTTGCTAGGGATGTGGAAGACAATGAATGATCATCAGGAGGAGTGGCTTCCAATGATACCTCAGCTTCATTGTCGATTTCCTGATGTGCCCCTACTTCGGGAGGAACAACTATTGTGGGCACTTGTGACCCTCCACGCACCTCTGCTTGCGCATCTCCTTTTGCTGCCTCTCCTTCCACATGTACTTGGGCGTGTACTTGCACATGGTGTTGTTGTTGCAGCTGTGGTTGTTCAACACTTGTCAGATGAGTTACAACAACCTGTGTTGATTCAGGGACATTGCTGCTACTTTCTTGCGATGAGCCAACATCACTGGTCGATGGTGATTGGAGAAGTACACTGACTGCCTCTGAAGCACTCAAGGGCTTTGACTTAAGTTGGCGTGGTGGTGGAGGCACTGAACCCAATGGAGCAGGGGTGCTGCTCCCAGCTTGGTCCCCAGCAGATCCTGCTGCTGCAGGCGTACTTTTTTTTTTGCTCCCCAAAAACGTGGCGGTTGGCACACCAGCCTCCTTGGTAACTTGCTTCTTCTGCTCCTTACTAGCAACTTTCTTGCTAGAGGAGCTACGGAGACCTTTTTTTGGGGCCATCTTCTTCAGAGCAGGTCAGACAGCAGGCCGCAGTTGCACGAATTGTAGAGTTGTCTGAGGCCAGACGTGACGTCGCGTGACGTTATGCTGCACACACACACCGCTGCAGGACTTCTTCCTGGCACTGGTGGTTCTCTTGAGTCTTGTGCACCTAAAAACAATGGAAGACAGAGGAACATCAGTTCAGTTATACAGCACAAAAAAAATCGAAAAACACTGCAAAATCAGCACAATCCCAATCCATCCATGCCCTCCATGATGTTTAAGTTCAAGACAGCCCACAGAAAGACTAGGCCCATGCTAGACTCAAATACCGCTGGTGAAAAGGCCACAAGTACAGGCCCAAAAAACGAAAATCACTGAAAAATCAGCACAATCCCAATCCACCCATGCCCTCCATGATGTTTAAATTCAAGACAACCCGCAGAAAGACTAGGCCCATGCAAGACTCACTACCCCAGGGCATAAATAAAGGTTGAAAAGTAGGCAAAATGGTTGCAGGCCTAACAACAAAGCCTGCATTCAAAATGGCCACTTGCCTGCCAGCACATGGCCAGTGCCTGTAGCTGCACTCAAAATGGCCACCAGCCACATGGCCTGTCCCTCCCCATGAACACCCCCAAAAATCGAAAAACACTGCAAAATCAGCACAATCCCAATACATCCATGCCCTCCATGATGTTTAAATTCAAGACAACCCACAGAAAGACTGGGCCCATGCAAGACTCACTACCCCTGGGCATAAATAAAGGTTGAAAAGTAGGCAAAATGGTTGCAGGCCTAACAACAAAGCCTGCATTCAAAATGGCCACTTGCCTGCCAGCACATGGCCAGTGCCTGTAGCTGCACTCAAAATGGCCACCAGCCACATGGCCTGTCCCTCCCCATGAACACCCCCAAAAATCGAAAAACACTGCAAAATCAGCACAATCCCAATACATCCATGCCCTCCATGATGTTTAAATTCAAGACAACCCACAGAAAGACTGGGCCCATGCAAGACTCACTACCCCTGGGCATAAATAAAGGTTGAAAAGTAGGCAAAATGGTTGCAGGCCTAACAACAAAGCCTGCATTCAAAATGGCCACTTGCCTGCCAGCACATGGCCAGTGCCTGTAGCTGCACTCAAAATGGCCACCAGCCACATGGCCTGTCCCTCCCCATGAACACCCCCAAAAATCGAAAAACACTGCAAAATCAGCACAATCCCAATACATCCATGCCCTCCATGATGTTTAAATTCAAGACAACACACAGAAAGACTGGGCCCATGCAAGACTCACTACCCCTGGGCATAAATAAAGGTTGAAAAGTAGGCAAAATGGTTGCAGGCCTAACAACAAAGCCTGCATTCAAAATGGCCACTTGCCTGCCAGCACATGGCCAGTGCCTGTAGCTGCACTCAAAATGGCCACCAGCCACATGGCCTGTCCCTCCCCATGAACACCCCCAAAAATCGAAAAACACTGCAAATTCAGCACAATCCCATTCCATCCATGGCCTCCATGATGTTTAAGTTCAAGACAGCCCACAGAAAGACTAGGCCCATGCTAGACTCACTACCCCTGGGCATAAATAAAGGTTGGAAAGTAGGCAAAATGGTTGCAGGCCTAACAACAAAGCCTGCATTCAAAATGGCCACTTGCCTGCCAGCACATGGCCAGTGCCTGTAGCTGCACTCAAAATGGCCACCAGCCACATGGCCTGTCCCTCCCCATGAACACCCCCAAAAATCGAAAAACACTGCAAAATCAGCACAATCCCAATACATCCATGCCCTCCATGATGTTTAAATTCAAGACAACCCACAGAAAGACTGGGCCCATGCAAGACTCACTACCCCTGGGCATAAATAAAGGTTGAAAAGTAGGCAAAATGGTTGCAGGCCTAACAACAAAGCCTGCATTCAAAATGGCCACTTGCCTGCCAGCACATGGCCAGTGCCTGTAGCTGCACTCAAAATGGCCACCAGCCACATGGCCTGTCCCTCCCCATGAACACCCCCAAAAATCGAAAAACACTGCAAAATCAGCACAATCCCATTCCATCCATGGCCTCCATGATGTTTAAGTTCAAGACAGCCCACAGAAAGACTAGGCCCATGCTAGACTCAAATACCCCTGGTGAAAAGGCCACAAGTACAGGCCCAAAAAACGAAAATCACTGAAAAATCAGCACAATCCCATTCCATCCATGGCCTCCATGATGTTTAAATTCAAGACAACCCACAGAAAGACTAGGCCCATGCAAGACTCACTACCCCTGGGCATAAATAAAGGTTGAAAAGTAGGCAAAATGGTTGCAGGCCTAACAACAAAGCCTGCATTCAAAATGGCCACTTGCCTGCCAGCACATGGCCAGTGCCTGTAGCTGCACTCAAAATGGCCACCAGCCACATGGCCTGTCCCTCCCCATGAACACCCCCAAAAATCGAAAAACACTGCAAAATCAGCACAATCCCATTCCATCCATGGCCTCCATGATGTTTAAGTTCAAGACAGCCCACAGAAAGACTAGGCCCATGCTAGACTCAAATACCCCTGGTGAAAAGGCCACAAGTACAGGCCCAAAAAACGAAAATCACTGAAAAATCAGCACAATCCCATTCCATCCATGGCCTCCATGATGTTTAAATTCAAGACAACCCACAGAAAGACTAGGCCCATGCAAGACTCGCTACCCCTGGGCATAAATAAAGGTTGAAAAGTAGGCAAAATGGTTGCAGGCCTAACAACAAAGCCTGCATTCAAAATGGCCACTTGCCTGCCAGCACATGGCCAGTGCCTGTAGCTGCACTCAAAATGGAAACCAGCCACATGGCCTGTCCCTCCCCATGAACACCCCCAAAAATCGAAAAACACTGCAAAATCAGCACAATCCCATTCCATCCATGGCCTCCATGATGTTTAAGTTCAAGACAGCCCACAGAAAGACTAGGCCCATGCTAGACTCAAATACCCCTGGTGAAAAGGCCACAAGTACAGGCCCAAAAAACGAAAATCACTGAAAAATCAGCACAATCCCATTCCATCCATGGCCTCCATGATGTTTAAATTCAAGATAACCCACAGAAAGACTAGGCCCATGCAAGACTCACTACCCCTGGGCATAAATAAAGGTTGAAAAGTAGGCAAAATGGTTGCAGGCCTAACAACAAAGCCTGCATTCAAAATGGCCACTTGCCTGCCAGCACATGGCCAGTGCCTGTAGCTGCACTCAAAATGGCCACCAGCCACATGGCCTGTCCCTCCCCATGAACACCCCCAAAAATCGAAAAACAATGCAAAATCAGCACAATCCCATTCCATCCATGGCCTCCATGATGTTTAAGTTCAAGACAGCCCACAGAAAGACTAGACCCATGCTAGACTCAAATACCCCTGGTGAAAAGGCCACAAGTACAGGCCCAAAAAACGAAAATCACTGAAAAATCAGCACAATCCCATTCCATCCATGGCCTCCATGATGTTTAAATTCAAGACAACCCACAGAAAGACTAGGCCCATGCTAGACTCAAATACCCCTGGTGAAAAGGCCACAAGTACAGCCCCAAAAAACGAAAATCACTGAAAAATCAGCACAATCCCAATCCATCCATGGCCTCCATGATGTTTAAGTTCAAGACAACCCACAGAAAGACTCAGTCCACCCACCACTGAGTACCCCTGGGCAAAAGGCCCCAAAACAGCCCAAAAATCGAAAATTCCAAAATTTTTGTTGCAGCAACTGTAATGCCCCAAACAAACTTACTTGTAAAATTTCTAATCCAACAGTGATCCAAAGAAAGTCAAAAAGGCCTCAAATCCAAATATCCAGCAGCATCCACAAAAAGTAATCCTTCCAGCTCCAGATCCAAATGAAAAGTGACCAGGAGATGGACAAAGCACTGGGAGGAGCCTGCTGAACAGGAACAGGAAGTTGAAGACTGTGGGGCACTTCCTTCCTCCCACCCCCCTCCCCCCCTCCTCAAAATGGACTCCTCGCTAAAAAAGTGCAGGCAAATGTCAACCTAAGGAGTTATTCAGATAAAAATCATCATTTCTAGAAGGTTTATGCTGCTTGCTGGTGGATTTCTTGTGCAGAATTGCAAATTTTATATTTTCGCTCGCCGCATCTCAAATCTCGCAATTGCGAAGTACCGCGAGACGTGATCTCGCCGTACTCGCGTTGACAAACTCTCGCTGGCAATCCGCGATGACGTTGCGCGCTCGCCAATTCCCGCGGGATCACACAGCAAGATCCAAAATGGCGCAGCACTCGCAAACTATCGAGAAAAACAACCCGCAAACGATGATAAACGCCGCGCGCCGCAAAAATTGTATCACCAACGCCGCGCGCCGCAAAAAAAATCCGCTGCGTGCGAATTTGCGGATTTTGCGGGAAATTCGCAAATCTCGCGGATTGCGAATTTCCCAAAAATCCGCAAAATCCGCGAGCGAAACGGATTTTCCGCCCATGCTTACCTTTAACCCCTTCGCCGCGGGGCTAATTTCCCCGCGGCGCGGGGGGAGGTGGGCCGCGCACCGCGCCGCTGTGCTGATGACGAGCCCAGGCTCATCATGCAGCACGGTGCTCGTGTGCTGGTGACAAGCCTGGGCTCGTCATGTGCCCGCCCGCGCAATGGAACGCTCCGCACAGCGGGGAAAATATCCCCTCGTGTGAGCGTTCCACGTCTCATGACGAGCCCAGGCTCATCACCAGCACACGAGCACCGTGCTGCATGACGAGCCTGGGCTCGTCATCAGCACAGAAGGGGTTAAGAGAGCTGAATACCACATGGTTCCTGCCATTCAGACCAATCTGGCAAGGTTGCATCTTACCTGTTCTACGATGCCTGCTTTGTGGAGAGGAATGCGTGTTAGATGTCTGTCTAACACTACCATCGGTCATGCCAACGGATGCTGACGCATTACTGGGTCCGGTAACGGATCATGTGTTGTGTTGCCCCCAACGGCTACCAATCTTGATGACGGCATTAATTGAGATCTCACCGCAAATCCAACTGGAGGTGAGATACGCGAATCAACAGGCACACAGGTACCATCTGCTATGAACATTGCTCACGCGGCAACTGACGCTGACGGCGATGCTTCACATATGAGCACAATTGACTTTCTTAATGAAGTGGTTGAACTTTCATCTACTGTGGTAGACGATTTCTTTGCCAGCCTTGATGACTTAATGTTTTCTCCTGACACCGAGAATAACTTTTGAAATTGGCACACAGCGTTCTTTCGAACTCTGAAATTCGACCTTCAATTTTTTCAAAATAAAAGCTACCAAGTTTGAAACTCTATTTTAATGACAGATTTATTTGACTTTTTCCAAAAAAACAAACTCAACTTTGGCACAAAAAGTAATCTGCTTAAAGTAGAACTATTCTTAGAGAACAAGAATTCCTTGAACACTTCCTAGAAACAATATTAGCCTAATCCACAAACAAAAAAAGTTTGTATATTCTGCTATGGGATGGTCTCGACCTTTTTCTCCTGTAACTAAGAGCCATTTAATAAATGTAATTTTCGTGATTCATTCAGATAGCATTTCTAATATCATATCATATGCTTACAATGAAGTCATTTTCCTTAAATGTGTAATATACAAAATGCTCAATTTTTCGTGTACAACCATTTCGAATGCATTTTATATGATTTTTTGGGGGTTGTAAACACATGCTCTAGATTATATGTTTTAGTGCTTGAACTTAGATGAACATGATAACATGGAGTGGGTGTTCTGTATCATTTTAGGACCCTATTGTAAGTTTCCCGATTCATGCCCTCATATAGGTATAAATCACCATATCCTTATATAGGCATAGAAATCATAACCATATTTAGGCATAACTCATGCAGCCCGAATACGGCTGGGCTACTTCCACTAGTTCAGAAAATCCACAACGATTTCTTGGAAAAACCCGCCGTCAGCAGTCAGGGACTTCCCCTAGCTTGAATATGGATTTGTCCAAGAACTCATGGAGTTTTCAAAGAACAGACTCTTTGATGACGTTATTATGTCCAACAAAACGTCAAACCCGGCACCTACAAGGTATAAATATGCCTACACTTGCCCAAGCACACACACAGTGGTTTGGAGCAGTTCAACTATCTACTTGCCCTACGCGCCCTGCTACAGCAAGTGCAGAAGGATGCCGACCCTCCAGCAGATGCACTGAGAGAGACGCTGTCTTTTCTCCTGACGAGAAATCCAGCTCCAGTGTTTCCAAGCTACTCTTGCGGGTTGTTGGGAAATTGAGTCCCGAGACCAGCCTTCTCCATTTTAAACTAAGGTACGGAGCTGATTAGACCCTTAGAGAAATCTTGGGCAGATTCTTGGCAAAAGAATACTACATTTATGCGACACCTCACTTACTTCTTCCCTCGTACTAAGCTTAGGTTAGGTACACCGGGGTATGCGTATTTTAGAAGCACTAGTTGAGTACTTTTAGCCTCTGTTATTTATGTATGTATTTATATATGGTTTAGGAACCATACAATGCTCTTACAGTATTATTTTATTCTACTATTTATACTGTACGCATTATATTTTACAAACAGTGTTACGATTGTAGCAGTTCATTTCTTATGCTTGAGAAAGAAGACTGTTCAATAAAACCTTTTATTGAAAACGCCCGTCTTTCTACTTTCTCTGCACCTCTAGAGAAACGAAGCATGCACGATTGACTGAGTGAAATATCTATCTATTGTTTCCACGACTCTGAAGATACGTTTTATCTTGGGGAAACAAAGTTGTCATGTTTATGAAGTTGTCAGAGACTAATCCCTTCTTGTTAATTCGAGAAAGTTTCTAGTGACCTCTAAGCTAGCTGGCACACACAATTAAGTCTAGTATATTCGATAGAGACCTAGTCGACCTCAGTCCTACGTCTAATCTGTAGGATATATTATTCCAATGCGCAGAGCCTATAGGGCATATAGGAACTACACTACAGTAGTGCCACCCTTCACTGCTTTTGATGTAACTTCAAAGACACTAGTTTTTTCAGTTTAATATAGAGCTACCTCGGCCGAAGGTATTGGTGTGCTTTACATAAGCACCAGTTACATTACACAAGGACATATAATTTTTTTTAATTAGAGGATGTTGAGTTGAGGTCAGGCTCGAACCTGCTTTCTCAGCTCGAAGGGCAGCAGCTCCAGCCTTACGCCACAACCTCTCCCACAAGAACTGAGAATTTTCAATATTATATACAACAAGGTCATAGTTGTTGCTTATTTATCTTATGCAGCTAACAACCATTGGCAGAGCCAATAGTCCTGGCTTGTTGTAGGTGTAGTGGTACTTGTTGTAATATTTATCTGGATGTATGGAAAGAAGAAGCAAAATACCAGTGGAGAGGCACTCTATGCTAAGTACAGAGTTCTAACTTAATTGTTTTAAGCCAGGTCTTTGATTACATCGGCCACACCCCTATGGGAGACCCCCCAGTTTTTTCATCCCACTTAAAGCCCTGCTCTTTACAATTGTTTGAATTCCTCTCTAACAGCAATTGACTGTAAATGTCAGTACCTTGACCACACCCTAGGATATGTTTTTTGGACTGTGGCCAAAATATTTATCTGCCCAAAAAAGTGGCAGATGGTGAATTGCACAGACGCTGCAACACTTTTCAGAGTAAGGTGCTGGCCTGTGGTCCCTGTTCACTAAAATTACAAGGCTTCTGGAAAATTTTGGTATTGATACGAGTGATTTTAGAAAATTTGAAAAAGCCTTCTGCTGCAGAATATGGTGTAAGTCCTTATGTTAAAAAGTGGTCCAGTAGTACAGCGCAAACACTGTCTGAGGTCATTGGGACAGTTTACATGAGCACCAGATTACATTACATAAGGTCAGATTCAGTCAGTCAGTCAATTAAAACTTTATTCAGTTGTCACACCATAAAAGTACAGAATTCATAGGTACAACCCAAAAAAAATGTTTTTTGTTTAAAATCGTATAAAACCATCATTATACATAATAACATCAGAAGAAGTACTTTGGCAGCACAGAACCTCTAAGGGGTCTAAAACAACTTTCAAATGGTCAATGCGCTGAACCTGGTACACGGGAGTGCAAAGATGTTCGGGCTGTGAGATTCATTTTATTTAAAGCACAGGAGATTAAGCAACTTGCCCAGAGCCTACGTCAGAACTTGAACCTGGTTTCCCACCTGATCCAAAGTTGAAAGCTCTGACTTTCAGGCCACATCCATATTTTTCAATTTAAGTGTGAAAGTCATACTAAAACATTCATTTAATCCATCTTCTTATCAAATTTTAATGATGTGGTAGTATATTGTTTATAACCATTTTAATCGTAGTTTTGCATTTGGGATCTCACACCCACGAATAATGCCTATTCAATTTCTATTTTTACTGAAAACCGGATTGGGAGATTTTTAAAATCATTTTAAAGGGTACCTTTAAGTTTTGAAAAAATTGTCTTGGAGTCCAAACTACAAAATGATATACACCAAGCAATTAGAACCAGGTCAGCAGGCCTTTCCCTATAGTATTACACATAGTATTTTTTCTGAGACCTGTTCCCTTGTATATTGCTCACATAGTAAATGCATCATTAGATTCTATGTCTTGCTTTTCTAATGCTTAGGCACACTGAATAACCCAGGGTTTTCAAGATTCCCACTGAACAGTCACCAGAACGATACTCACGTTCAGTGGAATTTTGTTAAAAGAAAATACACAACCATTTTGTGTGCAAAGATAAGCATAGTAAATTAATGTACATGATCCAAGCCATAGGGCAACCTTAAAATGAGTTAGCACAATTATGCCATACCCTAGGGTCCGCTGATGCTATGCCATGCATCTGAAGCGTGCTTTCATGTCACCACCAGTAATTTCCTCTACTTTGCTGGTGAACGGTGCCCCCATACTTCTTTACAAATGGAACTGTACTTGACCTACCATGTGTAAAGCACATATACAGCTTATCAGTGGTCAGCAGACAATAAGTACTGCTACCCATATTGAAACTGGATATACATGGTAATGGGTTTGTGGAAAGTATTGATATCCACATACACTGTCTATGATAAAACGTGTTACTGAATAAGTTGAAACCCACAGCATCAATTATTGGCATGTAGTAACTAGAAGCATATGCTACTGGGTGAGAAGGTGCAAGACAAATGGAAGCTGATGGATCAGCCATCAAACTGATTAGGTTTCTCCACCATATAAATACTGCCTGGGAAGTCAATGTCTGGGAAGGTTGAGTCCCAAACCTTCCTTGGTCATCCAAGATAATGAAAAAATAATACAGTCTAGACATGAGAAACACTAATAGACCAAAATCATACAATAGTCTTAAAGACAAGAGTAACTCAAATGTCTTTGTGAACCTGGGTATTTAGTTACATGGAAAAAAAGTGGTTCATACGAATTTAATTTGAACTAAAATATATTCATTGACAGCAACATTACTGTAAGAAATAAATGCCAAAAAACTGTACAGGTTTTAATATTATGATAGGGTTTATTGATAGCATAAACCAAATGTATTGAAAGCATTGTGACACAGTAAATGTAAAGTGACGTCAGTGAGAGAACAACAACCAAGACTTAGACTACAATAGTGCATGAGTTGAAAAGTGTATAGTGGTATACAAACAACACAAGAATTCCTAATCCATTGCAATAGGCTCTCAGTCGCCTGTGCAAACCATGGGATGGCAACAAGTTTGATTGTATAAAATGGTGATGACATTTCAATCCCACACCTAATCCAGGGATCTCATCAGGACATAAGTATACCTGGGGTGGTACCTTCTGTGCCCCAGAAATATATAGTGAGGTTTTTGGGTAAGGCTATATCATACCCCAACAGCATTGCATTTGACCAAGTGGGGATCAGGAATGAGCATGGTTATCCACGTGTGAAGTCTCTTACAGTGAGAGACATTCATGGACTAGCGTGGCATATATTCACCGTCACATTCATGGACTAGCGTGGCATATATTCACCGATCACTGCTTGATCTCATCCATTGCTGACAGGGCAACGGATTCCCTGTGCCCCCTTTCTACCACTTTGTTGCAGTTACTTCTGCATCATTTTTTATCTAAAAAGAGTTACCATATAGGTGAACATTACTTTTTGTACACTGAGGTGATCCACTCAAGTCACATCTTGCATTCTGTGTGATAGGGTTTAAAATTCTTGAGTTGTTTGTATACAACAAATATTTGTCTACTCACACACAAAATGTCACTATGCTTTGGTTGTGGTTCTCGCACTGGGGTCACATTATACTTACTGTGTCACACTACTTTCAATGAAATTTGGTTTATGCTGTAATAAAACATACCTTAAGTTTGGAACCTATGCAATGTTAATTCACATGTATTGCTTACAGTGATTCCACTATATATGAATATGTGTTTGTTTGAATGAATTCTGAACCAAAATAATACTTAGAAATAAGGAAAGAAATGTTAGTCTAAATAATGTAGCCTTAAATGTAGAATGCCCTGGTTATAGTGGAACACCGTGAATGCCAACCACAATGAAAAAAAGCTGCACCAGGTTTTCCTAATTAACAATAGCTACTGTGAAGTTTATCTTTAAAGTCATCAGAAAGTTAATCGAAGGTAAGTAGATTTCAGAAATTATGTATATATCAACAGGAGAGTAAGGAAACAGACAGGACACTCCTACTCCCCTCGAGCAAAATCAAGAAAACAACAGAGGAGTATATTAACAATAAGAGAAGAGTAAGCATGTATCTACATCCACTGTAAAGATTACCTGTGGATGGAACCACTGTAGGTTGTTCAGAAGGCCCTCACTCACCAACCTGGTTGGTGACATGCTTCATCATCGGGCCCCACCAAGAGTGGCCGAATGCCACCCTAGTGTGCTGCAACTCCAGTTTACTGCGGAGCTGGTTCAGTGATTAGTGAAGGGTGAGATAAGTGAATTTAAAAATGTCCAAATTGTGTAAAATAAATAGTGTATTAGTTTCGCCAATTAGGCATGAATAAAAACAAAAACAAAAGTGTGGGATAAAGGACCAAATTAAAAGTCAATTTTTTTATCCTCGAGGTGTGGTCAACAAGTTTCTGCCTCTATATGAACAACTTGTCAGGCTTTCGTCAGGACCAGTGAAGTATAGTGATGAACCCCGGCGGTATGGGCGCGCTAAAGCCCCCCCCCTAACCTGGGGTTGCTAGTGTTAAAAATAGTAAAAAAACACTATGAGGATTTCTTCAGATTAGGAGAGGAACTGAGTTTATTAAAAGGTGCTAACACTCGATGCACCATGGGTCTTGGGAGGGGGGTGGTAGCGATTTGGCACACCGCCCTTTCTGCCAGGCACCCGTTTTAGAACCTGCGAGTTCCCTCACTTGCCGGACCCCAAAGTACTTCTTTTAGGTCGCTGCCTAGAAGACTGCGCAGCTGTCTGGTTTTCTAAAGACATCTTGGGGACATTCAGAAAGTTGACCTAGGACTGTATTCTAACAGTTGCTTACCATTGGCTTTTGGTTTTGTAACTCACGTTTTCTTACTTTTCATTTGCTGGCTTTATTTGGTTTAGGCTGTCTAGTTTTAGTTTTTACCTTCCTTTGCCCAAACCTTATTTACGGTATCCTTCCGAGTGCTCCTTCTCTGTAAACAGGCCTGTAAATCCTGTTCTTATCTCATCACATTTGCTGTGCATTCAAAGACTTAGGTCCAATGTCAGGTGCTGTCTTCTGAGGGAGCTTGTTCACTTTTCTTTCTCTGACTTCAAAGTGAGAGGATTTATGTGACAATCTTGCTGGCTACTGGGGGTAGGCAGGAGCTTTTTTCCAGTGCACAACAACATTTAAATTAACTGTGTACGTGTTTCAGAATATATCAGAATTAGGAACACAAATGAAGCACACTTTTTGTTATTTTTGAAGTGAGGTGGAAACAAATACTTTAATGTTAATAAAACAAATCATTACATTAGGTGATGCAATTTCCACACATTTTCGTCTGTGCACTGCATAGATTCATTAGTAAAACAGTATGTCTGTGCAAATGTAATAGTCATTTCAATTGAAAACATGTGAAGGATTAGTTAGGAAAAAGCTAAAGGCATGGCTTTTTACTCAGTAGTCCACTTCTATTCCTTTTCTTTCATTTACTTCACCCCGCAGTGCCGGGACACTCTTGAGTAGCCATGCATTCAATGAATCCCGATACATCAACATCAGTAACATCTGTAATGACAGTGTGATACCACACCATGCAGACTCCACATCATGCCACCCCACTCTACTCTGCAGCACTCCACACCACTGCACTCTACTCTGCACCACTCCACACCACTGCACACTGCTCCACTCTACTGCACTCTAATCACTGCACTCTACGCTTTTCTACTCTCCCCTGTACCCCGCTACTATATGCCAATGCACTCTTTGCACACTGTACTCCACCACTGCGCTCTTCACCACTGCACTCAACACCACTGCACTCTATACCACTGTACGCTACACCACTGCAGTCTAGGCCACACCAATCTACTCTGCACAACTCCACTTTAAGCCAATGTACTCTACACCACTCTGCAATACTGCACTCTATGCCACTGCACTCTTCACCACTCTATTCCACTGCACTCTGCCACTCTACTCTACAACACTGCACTCTCCGCCATGACTCTATGCCACTCTACTCTGCAATACTCCACTTTATGGCACTCTACTCTACTCAGTACAACTCTATGCTACTTCTCTCTGCATCACTCTGTGCTACAGAACTCTATGTGACTCAACTCTGCTCTGTGCCACTGCCGTCTGCATCACTATACTCTTCACCACTCCACTTTTCTCTACTATTCACCACTCTAATCTATGCCACTGCATTCTACAATGCTGCTTTGTACGCCACTGAATTCAACACCACTGAATTCAGCGCCACTGCACTCAATGCCCCCATCCTCTACACCACTATACTCTGCAGCACTCTAAGCCAATGCACTCTACACCAATCCATCTTACTCTATATTATGTTATAAAATGTGTAGAGCATCTGGCTGCCCCAGTAACGGGGTGTCCCACCACTAATCCCACAAAGAACAAGCTGCACAGAATAACCTAACAAAAAAGTGCTGCAAGGGGCACAAGAGGAAAACAAACAGGTCTTCAAAACCTTCCTAAAGGACCAGTAGTTCTGAATAATCATAATAGATAAGGGGAGTGCATTTCAGAGGGCAGGTGCTTTTGCGCAAAAAGATCGACATCCTGTTCTTACTCTCTTAACACGAGGAGCAGAGGCTAGGTATAGATCAGCAGAGCTCAACAGCTAAGAGGGAAAATACGGAGATAGCAGATTAACCAAAATGTGAGAAGTTGTTCCTGTGAGCCATGCACAAGGTCTTAAAGTGGACACGCTTATCCACAGGGAGCCAATGCAATCTGCGAATAAGGCTAGCGGGCAGTGCTTCGGGAGAGAAAACAACACCCTAGCCGCAGCATTTTGGGCTAGCTGTAGTCTTCTGATTACAGCCTTGTTAGTTCCCAGGTATAAGATGAACGAGAAAATTGAGAAAATCATCTTAGGCATTAGGAGCAACCTTCCTATTCATGACCCTGTAGAAGTAATTCCCCCCTGGTCGAGTGACATTAACACCATTGAATTCTGGCCTTCCTTCACCTTGGAATCACTCATTTCCACCTTTAAAACAGTCAAATCAGGCTCCCCCCGCGATCCGATACCTGTCTCTGTTCTCAAGAAATTGGATGTCCCCTCCCTGACCATTATTGCCGAAACTATAAACTCTTCCCTCCAGCTCTCTGCTGTGCCCTCACTCTGGAAACATGCCATGATCAGCCCACTCCTGAAATAACCCACAGCCAACCCTGAACTCCCCGCAAACTATCGACCCATCTCCATTCTCCCCATCTTTTCAAAACTGTTGGAAAGGCACATTCACTCTGCTCTCACCCTCTTTACCGAAGATAACTCCCTTCTTCACACATCACAGTCTGGTTTCAGAGCAGGTTTCTCTACCGAAACAGCCCTACTAGGAGTTACAGAAAACTTCTGGAAACTCCTAGATGATGGTCAGACAGTCGCACTCATTTTGTTAGATTTGAGTGCGGCTTTCGACACCATCTCCCATTCCAAACTCCTGGCCACACTTGGGAGAAACGGCATCCGGGGAGATGCGCTCAAATGGATTGAGTCCTTTCTGTCACACAGAACATTTCAAATCACATCCCAGATCGCCTGCTCCGATACGGTTAGCACCTCCCACGGAGTACCACAGGGCTCCATCCTGAGCCCACTGTTTTTTTTTGTTAAAGATATTTTTATTGAAAGTACGAGAAGGAAGAGAAAAAGAAGTAAGAAAAGATAGAAACACAGTAAGTGCAACAAGAGCCCTCGCAGGAGCTCACTCTGCATGGCCAAGAAGCGGTAATATTGCTGAAGATTGTACAACGCTGCCACCCTAGCCAGGATGATTCTTAAAGTTCGCCAGCCCGCAACGTTGTCCCCGATGGGAAGTCCTCAAAAAGGCATCAGTTCACAGTGGCACCGGGCAAAAGCCATCCAAGCCAGTGGCTTATTCAACCAGTTTAGTTTGCGCCTCCTTGTTTCTCAACCAGAAGAAGAATAATGCAGCGAGGTGTAACATAAAAGACCTACCCCCCCTAGAGACAGATAGAACAAAACTCCCTCCCCCCAAACTCCTTCAGCCCTCCAACCCCCCTCCCCCCAGTGGTGGCAGCCAAGCAACAGGCACACATCCAAACAGTCTCTCACACTTGAAACAAATGGAGTGCACGTAAAGTGGGCGGACAGACCGCCGATGGTAAGCCTCGAGAAAGGAAGCGAACTAGCGGGCCCCACCTAAAGATGAAATTTTTGAAATCTTCTCTGAAAACATCCGCCATACGTTCCATACTTAGCAGCTTCCACAACCTAGCAGACCAGAGGGAAAGTGCAGGGGCCTCCTTCTTTTTCCAAGCCGCAGCCAAGGTCAACTTGGCCGCACCTATGCAGAGCCAAAGGATTTGTTTATCCGCTTTAGTCTGATGCTCCAGGAGTGGATCCCGGAGACCCAGGAGCACAAAGCCTATCGAGTCAGGAATCGGGTAGCCCAGCACATCCTTGATCCGGGACAATATCTCCTCCCAGTAGGGGCGAATGATAGGGCAGTCCCACCAAATATGGCGAAAATCCCCCAAGAGACCACATCCTCGCCAACATCTATCCGACGCAGAGGGAAAAATCTTCTTCAACCGGGTCGGGTAAAGGTACCAATCCAGCATCGTTTTCATATGGGCCTCCCTGAGGTCAATGGAATGGTTAAATCTATGTAAATCACGCCAGAGGTGAGTCCACTCCTCGTCAGAGATATCTCGCCCCAGGTGCTCTTCCCACAAACTCATATATCTAGGGCGAGGCGAGATAGCAGTGGTCAATAAAAGGCCATAGAGGAATGAGATCACCCCCTTCATGGACGTTGCACGGGTGATAAAGGATTCGAAATCTGTGGGAGGCCTCGTCGCTGCATCCCGCACCTCCGGTGACAACGCCCAGTGTAGTATTTGGGCATGCCGGTAACGTTCGGACGGTAACACAGAGTAGTCACGCATGCAATTATGGAAGGTGAGCGCCGCGGCTCATAGCCATGAAACAAGTGTGTGAGCGTGTGGCAACCCCCCGCTCTCCACCCATCAAAGGGGCCCTCCACGAGAGCCTGTGGAAAGGCCGGGTTAAAATGGATAGGGGTAAAGGGGGACGGGAAGGAGGTCCACCTCTCATCGCTGGAAACCGAGTCCCAGACCTTCAGGGTGGTACTCGTAGGGGTGCTGATATAGGCGTTACGAGGGCGATCCCCCTTCGCCTTCCAGACCAGGTCCCATATCGATCTCCCCGCCACACTCCTGTCCATATGCAACCAGTGCTTCTCCGATTCCATCTGGGTCCACTCGACCAGAACTCGGAGTTGCGCCGCCTTCTAATAGAGGTGCATATCTGGGAGGCCGACCCCACCCCTCTTCAGAGGCCGACGCAGCGTGAGAAAGGAAAGTCTAGCGCGGCCCCCTTGCCAAATATAGCGTAGAATCATGGTTTTAACCCGCCTGAAAAAGATACAGGAGCATGGGGAGCAGCGTCATTTTAACTGCATGGACGCGGCCCAGCCAAGAAATGAACATGGGCTTCCATCTATTAAGCTCAGTCTGTATCTGGGCCAGCAGAGGTGGGAAGTTGGCCGCATACAAGGTGGTAACAGATGAGGTCAGCCGGACCCCCAGGTACTGTATAGAGGAGCTGGCCCACGACAGGGGCGTGAGTGGTCGGGTGCGATCTACCTCCGCAGATGGTAGCGTGAGGTTGAGGATGTATGACTTGCCGGGGTTGACCCGGAAACCCACCACTGCTTCAAACTGAGAGAGCACTTCCTGCACCCTTGGAAGGGAACTTCCCGGGTCCGCTAGTGACAATAGCACGTCATCGGCAAAAAGGGAGATTTTGTGTTGTTCTCCCGAAAAGGGGAGACCAACAATGTCCGGGTCCTCCCGCACCCTAAGGGCCAGAGGCTCAATGCTGAGCGCAAAGAGTAGGGGAGATAGGGGACAACCCTGCCGCGTACCCCGGGAGTGTGCAAAGAAGGGTGAAACATGGCCATTAACCATGACCCTCGAACGAGGACTATGGTAGTTGGCCCGAAGCATATCAATGAATTTGGGGGAGAAACCAAAGGCCTTCAGCGCACCAAAGAGAAAGTTCCAGTCCACCCGGTCGAACGCCTTTTCAGCGTCAAGGCCCACCAAGACCGCCGGGATCTTAAAGCGATTAGCCTTCTTGATCAGGTGAATCAGCCTTCTGGTGTTGTCCTGGGTCTGGCGACCTTGTATGAATCCCGATTGGTTGGGATGGATAAGAGCACTCATATGGTCCTGGAGACGAGCAGCCAAGATGGAGGAGTATAATTTAGCATCTACATTTAGTAGAGCTATGGGCCGGTATGACTCACACTTGGAGGGGTCCTTCCCGGCTTTGGGGATAATCGAAATCATCGCTTCTGCAATAGTGCCCGTAGTCTGGCCCGCCTCCCTCATGCCATTAAAAAGTGTCAGCAGAAAGTCCCCCAGTTCAGAGGCAAAGGTCTGATAGAAGGGTGCCGTGAAGCCGTCTGGGCCAGGCGCCTTAAGCGGTTTAAGGAACTTGATTGCGGTCAACACCTCCTCCCTAGTGAAGGGGGCCTCCAGAAGGTCATTCCACTCCTTGGAAACCTGTGGAAGTGGATGAGCCCCTAGGTATTCCCGCTGCTCTCCCGGCTCCAGGTTATCCGCCGAGTACAGGGCGGCATAAAATTTGCCGAAGAGCTCCGCCTTGGCCGCGTCCCTATGCTGCAAGGCGCCGGAGGGTGCCCGGATGCCGCCTACATATTCCCTCTCACGCTTATCGCGAAGCTGTCGAGCCAGATGTTTCCCCACATTGTTGCCTTGAGCGTAAGAAAGACGCCGTAAGCGCAGGAGGGTGTACTCCGCCCGGTTGTTATAGTGGGCCCTGAGTTTACCCCGCACTGCCGTAAGTGGACGAAGCGTCCTTTGAGAAGGATTCTGCTTATGCGCAGTCTCAAGTGTCGCCAGCTCCGCCTCTAGCGCCTCCCTTTCTTCGCGCCTAAGTTTGTTCAGGGCGGAGTTCAACGCAATGCACGTGCCCCGTGTCGTCGCCTTAAAGGCGTCCCATTGGGTGAAAACCGAGGTGTCCCCATCTTTGTTAAACTCAAAGAATTCACCAATGGCCGCCCAGAGTTTCTTGCACGACTCCTGATCACGTGTAAGGGAGATAGGGAAATACCATTTGCGGTGGGGGGACGTTTCCGGGGCCCAAGTCAAGCATACTGCCAAAAGACTGTGATCTGATACAGAGAGCGGAAACATCCAACTGTCCCGCAGGTCCCCCTGTAACGACTGATTTAGAAAGATGTGATCGAGACGCGAATACGTGTGGTGAACATGAGAAAAGAACGTGTAGTCCCTAGTGTGGGGGTGGAGGGTGCGCCAGCTATCAATGAGACCCAAACTGTCCATAGTATCACGCAACTCAGGGGAGAAGAGGCCTGCCTCTGTCCTCTGTTGGTGCGAGCAATCATGGCCCTTGTCCCAAACCAAATTGAAATCCCCCATGACTATCAAAGCTCCCTCCCCAAAATCCCCCACCTCCCTCATGAAAGCCTCAAGAAACCCATTTTGGCCCGTGTTCGGCGCATAGAGAACCACCCACGTGTAAAGCTTGCCAAGGAGCATCCCCTTCATCATCAGCCATCGACCCTCCTTGTTGCTTCGCACCCCCATGGGTTGAAACTGAAGTGTAGAGCGGAACAGGAGTGCCACCCCCCGGTGCTTAGTAGTGGCAGAGGATTTGTAAATCAGTGGGTATTGCCTATTCTTAAGCCTGGTTTCGTCCCTACGGGCCAAATGAGTTTCCTGCAGTCCCACCACGTCCAATTGATGATCTATAATATATTTCCACACCTTCTGACGCTTTTGAGGGGAATTAAGGCCTTTAACATTCCATGAACCTATTGTAACAGGCATCATTTAGACGTTACCCTCCCCCACCCCGCTCCACATATTGCCCCCCGTAGTGCCAAAAACAAACCAACCACACTCGCAATCATGCCAGTTCCACTGCTACCACCACCGAGCCCGTTCCAAAACAACCCTCCCCCAGACCAAAGGAGCCTCAAAACAACATACAAAAAAAAAGTTCCAGAACCAGAAAGAGAACAATGAAAGCCGGACATGACCATAAGGGTCGGGGGTAGAAGACCCAGGTAATGCCCCCCTCGAATTCAGGGTCGGGGTAACCCTCCAATGGAGCACAGTCCCACAATGTACCTGAGGTGGTAGAGCCCCCCCCGGTCCCACGGGCCGCTGTTTAGGGAGCCTAGGCTGCCGAAGAGCTGTCCATCCGGCTCGATTCAGTCACCAGGGCCACCGAAGCCAGAACCTCTCCCCTCTCACTTTGGCTCGTCGAGGGAGTCGGGCCCTCCGCCATACCATGCCGGCCCACTCTCTGCCAAGCCGGGGAGCGGGAACGGCGACGTCTTCTCGGAGAGGCGCTGGCGCCAGCCGACGTAGCCTCCTCCTCCATGCCTAGAAGTTCCCTGGCAGCTGCCAAAGATCTCACTTGCACCAGCCTGTTCTGCCACCTAAAGATGAGTCGAAAGGGGTGACCCCAGGAGTAGGACACCCCATGTTCCTGCAGGAAAGCCGTGATCGGGCGGAAGTCCCGCCGCTTCTGCAATGTGGAAGCCGCCAGGTCCTGAAAAAGCTGGGGGCTGTGTCCTCGAAATTGTAGGTTGTTGATATCCCTGGCTTTTCGTAGGATAATCTCTTTCAATTGAAAATCGTGGACACAGACTAAAATGTCCGGCGGTGGCGAGCGCGCGCCACGTGGCAGCCCAACCCGATGCACTCTGTCCATGCGGATCTCCGAGAGGTCCGCCTCTGTCAGAATCTGCAGGAACAGGGCCTCCACATATTCCCGCAAATCCTCACCTTCCCCTTCCCAGGGTACCGCTCGGATTCGAATGTTATTGCGGCGGGACCGGTTTTCCAAATCTTCACAGTGGGTCTGAAGGTCCAGATTTTGCTCTCGGAGCCGGAGCATGTCCTGTTGTAACTGGTGGACATCACCAGCGAGGCCTAGATCGTGCTCCTCCAGGGTCGCCACCGGCTCTCCGATGCCATCCACATCTCGGCGGACCTCGCGCAAATTGGAGGCCAGCTGTGACTTCAGCTCCGTGATGTCGTCCTTGATGGACGCAAAGAGTTCAATCAGGAAGGCCTTCGTGACTGGGCCATCTCCGTCGTCCTTTGCAGGGGACTTGCTAGAGCTGGGGGGCGATCCGGATGGACCCTTTCCAGGGCCGTCCTTCCCAGTCCTGTTCATGCGGTTTCTCGTCCTCATGATGAGGAGCCTCGGCCAGCCCTCGCGCACTCCGCGGTCACCAGGAGCGTCCCAGGATATCAGGCCGCGCTCCCTCGCACCCCCCGAGATCTCTGCTCTGTCGTCACTGGGATGCCGGGGCAATCGGAAGATACTCTCAATGTCCGTTGGGTTGCCCCCGAGTTATAAGGGGTAGAGATGGATCAGCACCTCTTCTCCCCTTGTCCCTCTGCGCTGTCCAGCAGCTGCCAGACAGGTCGGCGCCTTCTCGCCACCTCCGTCCGGGCGACTTCAGCCAGATGAACCACAGGGGCGCAGATTAAGTTTGTGATGGCCCCAATCGGGGGGTCCCGCAGTGCGATCGTTCCACACCGCAGCTCGCTGTGACCAGGATCCCCCGGGTTATGAGCCGATGAACTCCAGGCGATGCAGTGTAGGCCGCACCAGCGCACGTGCGTCACTGCCTCAACACCTCGGCTAAGTCCGCCGTTCTAGGTCGTGGCTCGTCGGGAAAAGGCTCAAACGCATTCAGGGCACCTTAGTAACCCCAAGAAAGTCGATTCCGGAGCTGAAATTGCTCCAGTACAGCTACACAAAGCTATGAAAGGCTCGGGGTGCCGGGGGAGCTCGCAGGCACGTCTTACTCCGTCGCCATCTTGGCCACGCCCCCCCAGCCCACTGTTTTTTAATCTCTACCTTAGACCCCTGGCTGATTTAGCTGATAAATCAGGGCTCACTCTCATGACATACGCAGATGATTCTCAAATCATCTTCTCGCTGTCAGAGTCAAACCCAATGGCCCCTTCCCGTCTTAAACAGGGTCTCCAAAATATCTTCAGCTGGATGTCCACTAACCAGTTGAAGTTAAACGGAGATAAGACCGAAATCCTCCTCCTGGGGAAAAATAAAGACCTATGGAACACAACTCACTGGCCCTCCGAGCTTGGTACAATCCCCACTCCAGCCACTCAAGTAAGAAATCTGGGGGTTACCATTGATAACACCCTGTCTATAAAGCAACAGGCAAATAAAGTGGTTGGCCTTTGCTTCACCATCCTGAAATGGTTAAAAAAGATCCTTTGGATGCTGCCCCTTGCTACTCAAAAGTCCGTAGTCAACGCACTCATTACATCTCGTCTTGACTACGGCAGCATTCTCTACCTGGGCTCAAACCAATCCGTCATTAAACGCTTACAACTGGTCCAGAACTCGGCAGCAAGACTACTTTGCAACATCCCAAAAACTTCCAGTGTGTCAAAACATCTGAAAGACCTACATTGGCTCAGGGTAGACAACCGCATCAGGTTCAAAGCCCTGAGTTATATGTTTAGGATCAAATCCGGCACCGCACCTAAATACCTACAAGCCCTTGCAACCCCCTACATTCCGGCAAGAGCACTACGCTCCCAAGACTCTGCAAATTTCACGATCCCGAGGTTCAAACTTGCGAGAATGGGAGGAAGATCCTTCTCTGTCCTAGGGCCCACTCTCTGGAACAAACTCCCTCTCCATATTCGCAAAGAAAACAGTTATGTCAGTTTTAGAAAGCACCTGAAGACCTGGCTTTTCCAGAAATAACCACCCTGTCATGTGGTCACCTTTCCTAAATCGCTTTAGTCTGCCATCGGCGCCGGGAAACCCTTGTTGGGTAGCTGCGCGCCATACAAATGTAAAAAATAAATAAATAATAAATAAATAATAGTCCAACCTGGAGAGGATTGCTGCATACATGATGGCTTGTCGGATGTGGGGATAAAAAAAACCAGAATGGGTTTGATCCAACGTAAAAGCTGAAGTGGATACCTACCACAGATTTCACCTGTGCTTCAAAAGTCAATGCTCTATCCACCTATACACCTAAGCTTTTAATAACCAACTTGGGATGGGGAAAGAGCCAAAGGGAAGGAGGCTACCGCTGGTCACCCCAAGAGGGGGTAACTTTACAGAGAAGAAGAATTTCAGTTTTACTCGCATTCAGCTGCAAGCAGTTGACAGCCATCCACTCTGCAACAGCTAACAAACACCTCTAGAAATTAGCTAGGTCCAGTGTGAAGTTTTGAGAAAAAAAAGCCCAAGCTGCATGCCATCTGCGTAAGACACCAGGGTGAGCCCCAGGGTTTTCTCAACCCGAGCCAGGGGTTGCATATTAATATTGGGCAAAGCAAGGCTCAGAGACGAACCCTTGGGAACACCATGGTCCAGATCATGCAAGTAGGAACTAGAAGGAGGGGCAATAGCCTGAAAAGATTGATCAGAAAGAAAGGAAACAAACCAGGCTAAAGCAGATCCGACCTATGCCAATTCCCTTAGGTGCTGAAAGAAGATGTTGTGGGACACAGTGTCAAAAACGGCACCTAAGTCGAGCAAGATCAGTACAGAGGATCTGCCTTCATCTAAAGTGCTGCACAGTTGTTCTGTAACTGCAAGGAGGGCTGACTCCATGCTGCGTTGCAACCCGAAACCAATATGGGAGATATCAGGGATCTGATTTTCTTCCAAGAACTTAGGTAAAATGGCATTGACATGTGTCTCTGTAACCTTGACAAGAAAAGGCAAAAGAGAGTTAGGGCAAACGTTTTCTGGTTTGGAAGTGTTCAAAGCAGGATTTTTTCAGAAGGGGAATTACTTTGTCATGCGTCCAAGTGCCCAGTATAGATGTCGATGCCGGGGAAAGATTGATCAGTTGAAGACACGGTGAAAGGAGACAGTTCTGGAGTTTAAGGATCTGCCGGTGAGCTCAATTTGATTTTATTGCATAAAGTGCGCAGCTCATTAAGAGACAGCAAGGGTAGAAGTTGTAGCAGAGGTTGGGTAGTATTGGTAAGTCCATCTGATCTGGGAAAGGTAGAATTAGGGTCACAATTGGAATAGATATTTTCTATTTTGGCAATAAAATACTTTGCCTGCTTCTCGCAGTGGTCACCGGAAGCTTCACTAGACTCTCCAGTGAGTACTGGTTTCGTAAGTCTGTTAAGAATGCCACTCCAGTGTATGCCACTCTATGTGACTCCACACAATGCCACTCAACTCTACAAATCCCTACTTCACAACACTCTACTTTACTCTTCGCGATTCCACTCCTCTGCTCCACTAACTTTTAACCATGCTGAACAGCAGTCACACTGGTGTACAACATGACTAAAACACATTGGCAAAGTCAATAGCTCTTGAATAGACAAGACTTATTGGCTTTGACAATGCTTGTTAGGTCTTGGGTTTGAAAGCACAGCTGTCAAAAAGCCCTATTGATAAAGTATGCATCAATCAGCTTTGAGTCCCCCTTTCAGTCATTGGTTTTCCTCAACCAGCTTCTTTCAGCCATTAAATTGAGACTTTTTCAATCAACCAATCGGATCACTGACATAATATCGACAGTCAAAATATTGACAGTCAAAAAATATCGAGGTAAAAATATAGAATGCCAGAATATCGACTTCCTATCTACAAACAGGTAAGTACAAAAATATCGACTCCAAAATATCGATTTTTTAAATATCTTAAAAGTAATTTAAAAGTAATCTAATAGTTATTATAATTAATTTAAACATACTTAAAATACTTAAATAAACTTAAAATTTATAAATAATTAATGTAACTTTAAAGTTTTTTTTTTAAAACATATATATATATATATATATAATATATATATATATATATATATATATATATATATACACCAAACCAAGATTCCGGTACATTACCAGTCCCGCTCACGAGTAGGTCGGAGTAGGGCTCCTGGTCACCCGCTATTTTCACCACAATCCTCCATTCAATCGAACAGACGTCTCCGACACTCGAGAGTTGCTGTGCACGGAATATTTTAAGCAGCAGGATTAAAATATTACGTGCACAGCAACTCTCGAGTGTCGGAGACGTCTGTTCGATTGAATGGAGGATTGTGGTGAAAAAAAAAAATATATATATATATATATACATATTATTAACAAAACAGATGTCAAAATTCAGTCCAGTACCTACCGTAAGCCCACCTCTGGAAACACTATCCTTCACGCCTCCAGCTATCATCCCCCAAACTTAATAGATAGCATCCCCTATGCAGAATGTCTGAGAATGCGGCAAAACTTCAGGACGGACACAAGCTACAAAAATTCAAAGGCTAGTTTGTTTGGCAGATTGCGCCTCAGAGGCTATCCAGAACATACACTAAAGACAGCGGAACAAAAATGCGATGTGAAGAATAGAAAAGATTTACTTTTCCCTCACAAACCAGGAACACCAAGGTCAAAACAAGACACAGGGACCCCACGCCTAATCACAGGTTACAATGCCTATCAGAAACAACTTAGAAACATCATTTATAGGCATTGGCCCATAGTCAGGAATAATCCTGTGATAGGGAATAGCTGTAACAAAATCCCTCAGCTTACTTTCCGTAAAACTAAAAGTATGAAGGAAGAATTGGTAGTGAATGTCCTTGTCTTGAAGACGAAAGAACCTCCATGGTTAAAAACAAAAAATGGTTTTTATAAATGCACTAAGTGCAAAGCGTGCCAGTACGGAATGAATGTTACCAAAGTTGATGTGCCACATAGAAAAAAACCACTAGAGATATGTGCAAATTATACATGCAAGACGGACTTTGCAGTTTACGTCCTGCAATGTAGCTGTAATAAAAAATACGTGGGCAGCACTATCCATCCTGCCCATGTGAGGGTGTTACAGCACTTAAGAGCTATCACTAACAACGACCCCTCATACCCAGTGGCAAGGCACATCAATACCATACATGGGGGAAATGCAGAGAACAGTAAGTACTTCGTCATCGACCATGTGAAGAAAAATATCAGAGGGGGGAATAGACAACTGGCCCTCCGGAGACTAGAGTCGCGGTACATTATCCTTCTGGACACTAAGGCCCCACAGGGATTGAACGCAGATGAGGCCCTTAGTGTACATTTATAGCCCACATAATAAGAATAATGAAAGTAGCTTTCTATGCGAACCCGAACCCAGCCCTCCGTAAGAGAAGGTTAAAATTAGCTTCACTATTACTTTTCAGCAAAGGCTGTAAGTAACACAGTAGAATAAACACAACGTCAAAAGAGATTTTAGTGGTGGCAGCATAAAGTATGACAGGTGTGACCATTGCTTTCATGTAAGAAAATTTAAGAAAAGTATCTTACATTAGGAAAAATAACATTAATAGTTTGAAACACTATATGTCGGATTCTCACTCATATTTGCCCACATGGGCTATATTCAAGAACAATCCGAAATATGGAGGAGTTTTGTGTCATTAGATATTATTTGGGCTGAAATATGGGGCACTAGACCCTTAAGCCATTTTCCCGCCTTAACATATGACATATGTGAGATGTATCACTTTGATAATTACTTAGCCTACAGTTAAGATTGGTACTTATGTACAAAAATAAAATGAGTACAAGTTTATACACACATGGAAAATGTATAAGCAATGACCAACCACATATCGCGCTGAGTCATCTTGAAAGATGAAGGTGGCAGCTTCACGAGTTTCACAAGCGCTGAACCTCAGTAGATAAAAGTTTAAAACATTGATACAATGAAATGAATTGTTGTCGAATATGTTTACTTTATTATTGTTTTGCGCTTAATGTAAATGCTATGTACAGCGCGTTTTCAAGCACTGCATTTAAAGTTGTAACTTTTCTGTGGCCATGGTGAAATGGTTGCTATGCCAACAATGATGCCGCCGCGCAGACCAATGAGCACTTTGCATGTTCAAAAAGCACTCACTCACCTGAATTCTTTGTTGTGAGCAAGACGGTTCCATCCGTCGAAACGCGTCAAACTTTGCACTTGAAATAAATAAAACTTGGTCCTGAACAAGTCCCCATGGTGTCAGCGCCTGTTTACGATCGTGTAAACACAAGAGTGGAAAGTATATATATATATATATATATATATATATATATATATATATATATATATATATATATATATATTATTAACAAAACATATACAATATTTTTCCGTAGGATAGCGAGAGGGTTAAATTTACTATTCACACTCCGAGAGTGCAACAGTAGGAAAAGTGTTGGGTAGCGTAGGGGTAAAAATTACTATTTCCACTCCAGAGAGCGCAACAGTAGGGAAAGCATTGGATAGCGTAGGGGTAAAAATAACTATTCCCACTCCAGTGAGTGCAACAGTAGGGAAAGCGTTGGATAGCGTAGGGGTAAAAATTACTATTCCAACTCCAGTGAGTGCAACAGTAGGGAAAGCGTTGGATGGCGTATGGGGTAAAAATGACTATTACCACTCCAGTGAGTGCAACAGTAGGGAAAGCGTTGGATAACGTAGGGGTAAAAATGACTATTCCTACTCCAGAGAGTGCAACAGTAGAGAAAGCGTTGGATAGCGTAGGGGTAAAAATTACTATTCCCACTCCAGTGAGTGCAACAGTAGGGAAAGCGTTGGATAGCGTAGGGGTAAAAATTACTATTCCAACTCCAGAGAGTGCAACAGTAGGGCAAGCGTTGGATAGTGAGAGGGTAACAATTACTATTACCACTCCAGAGAGAGCAACAGTAGGGAAAGCGCTGGATAGGGTAGGGGTAAAAATTACTATTCCCACTCCAGAGAGAGCAACAGTAGGGAAAGCATTGGATAGCGTAGGGGTAAAAATAACTATTCCCACTCCAGAGAGTGCAACAGTAGGATAAGTGTTGGATAGCGTAGGAGTTAAAATTACTATTCCCACTCCAGTGAGTGCAACAGTAGGGAAAGCGTTGGATAGCGTAGGGGTAAAAATGACTATTCCCACTCCAGTGAGTGCAACAGTAGGGAAAGCGTTGGATAGCGTAGGGGTGAAAATTACTATTCCTACTCCAGAGAGTGCAACAGTAGGGAAAGCGTTGGATAGCGTAGGGGTAAAAATTACTATTCCAACTCCATAGAGTGCAACAGTAGGGAAAGCGTTGGATAGCGTAGGGGTAAAAATTACTATTCCCACTCCAGTGAGTGCAACAGTAGGGAAAGCGTTGGATAGCGTAGGGGTAAAAATTACTATTCCCACTCCAGTGAGTGCAATAGTAGGGAAAGTAAATACTTCATATAAAAATATAAATAACTTAAATATTAATACCAATTACAAAATAATTAAAATATTTTACAAGTTTATAAAACATATTAATTAATCAATTAAAATTACAAATAACAATTAAATAATAATAAAAATTACCTACTAATACTAATTATTTACCAATTACCAATAAATTAATTTACAATATAAAAATAAATAAAAATTAGATACAAAACAAATATTTAAAAAATGTAATTACTTACAATTAAATTACTTCCCAAGCTATTCCCCTATAAACACACAACCCACTACAGAAAATAATGTAATAAAAGTAACATATTTATCAATTAATCAATTACAATAAATTACCAATTATATTTTAATTAATTACCAATTAATAATTAATTAACAAATAATTCTAAATAAATACCAATAAATAAATTAACATATTTAATTAATTATAATTAAATTACTTCCCACCCTATTGCCCTATAAACCCACAACCCGCTACAGAAAATAAATTACTAAAATTAACATATTTATCAATTAATCAATTAAAATTAATTACCAATTATATTTTAATTAATTACCAATTAATAATTATTTAAAAATTAATTCTAAATAAATACCAATAAATAAATTAACATATTTAATTAATTCTAATTAAACTGCTTCCCACCCTATTCCCCTATAAACCCACAACCCGCTACAGAAAATAAATTACTAAAATTAACATATTTATCAATTAATCAATTAAAAATAATTACCAATTATATTTTAATTAATTACCAATTAATAATTAATTAACAATTAATTCTAAATAAATACCAATAAATCAAATAACATATTTAAATAATTATATTAAATTACTTCCCACCCTATTCCCCTATAAACCCACAACCCGCTACAGAATTATATTACAAAAAAATTAAAAATTAATATTAACTTACCTTAAATTCGATATTTGTGTTGTCTATATTATGTATAGTCGATATTATGTCCATTCTATATTTTTGATTCGATATTATGTCCATTCTATTCGATATTAAAATTTTCTAGTCGATATTTTGGTAGTCTATATTATGTCTAGTCGATATTTTGTCTATTCTATATTTTTTACTCAATATTATGTCTAGTCGATAATTAAAAGTCGATATTTTGTCTCTATACCCAACCAATCTTGGTTCAGTCCAGTGGAGTATTTCTCTCTCCTAATGCTGTTGGTTGTTTTTGCGTCACCCACAGATGCCAATTCACCACAATGCCTGGGGAAGCGAAAGTGACAAAACACGCCATTTGACCTTTATTTTCACTCATGCACGTACACATACACACTGTCTCTAAAATAAACACACTCTCTTAGGCAAAGATTCACATAACATCCATTTAAAAGCGTTTTTTACTTACCTCAACTGCCAGGGGGTGCCATATTCCAGCGTATTATACTCCACATTTTATTACATTATTAGTTAATATTAAAATAAAATATTGACAGAAACCAAAGAAAGAGGAGTCTCAACCAACATCCATTAAAAAATAAAACACATTTTATTGCCATTTTCAAAAACAATACTGTACATCACTGGAGACAATTTGAGAGGTCACAGCCATCCAACAACAGGAAATGTGTTGGCGTACACAGGCTAAAAACCTACTACATGGTTATTTCCCCCCTCTCAGCTAAGGAACAACGGCTCAGTTTCACTGCCAATAACAACCCCTCACTCCAAACTCCCCTCCTCCATCATCCCCACCCTATCCCAGGCTGGCAATTGGTGGCCAAGTAAGGGAAAGTGCAGGGCAGAGATCAAACAGGGCAGTCACATTGTTCTCCTGCTCTATAGGTCCCGGCCGTGGGGCTGCCATACCCAGGGGCAAGGAAAGATTCATACAGGCTGCCACAAGAGGGGACCCTAGGTAGTAGCAAGACAAGGTACCAAGAGTGTTCCACCACTGGTGCCCAGCAAGAAACTATAACCTCACCCTCTCCCGGGACAGAGTCACTGACTGAGGAATCATCCCTGTCCAAAGTTCCTCTATGAGACCCTCCCATGCTCTAGCCATCTCCATGGAACCCTGGCTCACTTAGCTTCTCTAAAGAGAACAATTCTCTGTTATTTCCCCCACCTAGTTAGTTATCTGGACTACTAGCAATTATGGGCCCAACTGCAATTTCCAATTGTGATTAATATGTCTCTTAGCTAGGATAAGGCTCAGGGCTATATATGTGGATGTTTCACTGTGTTTATCTGGGCACAGGAATAGTCAGAGCAAACATACTAGTTCTACATCATATGCAGCATCCATGCCCCAAAGGCTTCACACCTGGGTTATGTCACCGGGGCATTTGGAAAGAAACTATAAATTCTTTCCTGTGTGAGATATGCAGTATGTAAGATGTAGAAACTAATCAGTTTGAACCTTGCATTCCTAGATACTTTTGGCCAATGCTCATGAACCTTCTCCCAAGCCTCCTGTGTGATGGGTGCCCCCACATCCATCTCTCATGCATCTTATAGGGCAATCAGAAGAACCTCCATGTCAGTTCTCAGGGTCTGGTAGAGGTCTGAAACAAGTCTATCCTTCTCCGATTAGGTACAGATAAAAAGGCACCCGAGATGTGTCTTAGGCTCTACCAGTTACCCCAGCCAACGCCACTTCAGAGGTGCTACTAGTGCTCCGTACACTAAGTGACCTGCTGGAATGTCAAAGTCTGCCTGTAACTCGACAAAGGATAGCAACACTCTAGCCCTATAGAAGGTGCCCAACCAAGCAACATCACGCTCCACCCACACGTCTAGCCTGCTACGGTGATGCAGAGGGATAAGAGTAGACAGCCACCAAAATGGCGTCTGGGGCGAGTATGGGCTTTGCACCTTTGTTTTTTTAAACCAACAGGTCCAGCAGTATTTTGCCACTGCCCTTAAGTCAACCAGCTTTTACATAACGGGGCTCCAGGAGCACCTGGGCAATCCACCGCCAACTAGAGCCCTCAGTGCCATCCTGAGCCACACTTCTCCACCTGCATTAACCCACCACGTCACCCATTGGATATGTGCTGCTAAAAAGCATGACTCAAGATCTGGAGCAGGTAGGCCTCCCCGTCATTGCCATTTAGTAAGCGCACCTGACGTCTTCCCGGCGGACCAGATGAGATCAGTAAGGAGGGAGTTCAATTCCCGGGAGGTTGCCCTGGAGATGATTACCAGCAGAGTACTAAACAAATAGAGGAGCCGGGGCAGTACCACCATTTTGGCATTTGCCACTCACCCACCCACCCACTGACAGTGGAAGAGTCTCACTGACAGCAGATGTCACTGCGACTCCAATTTTGCACTCTACCAAGTCGACCACATATGTACACATGGACAGTCAGGTATTTAAATGTCGTGGGCTCCCAAGTCATCCCTCGAATAAAACAAGCTAGTCTTCTGCCAATTAACCTAGAGGCCAGATAGGCTCCCAAAGTGATCAATGAGGTGCATGGTCCTGTCAGGGACAGAGTGCCTGTCCCTAAGGAAGAGCATTGTATCATCTGTGTACAATGCAATGTAATGCACTTTACCATGACTAACCACTCCGCATATGCAAGGCCAATCCGTATCGCACTCGCCAAAGGCTCCACTGCAATGGCAAACAACAGTGAGGACAGCCGGCATCCCTGGTGGTTGCCCCGTTCTACCTGGTATGCACCAGAAATCACTCGGCCCGTTGTGACCAGCGCCTTGGGACTAGAGTACAGTAATCTTATCCAGGCTATAAACCCTGGACCCCGGCCTATCTGTTTCATCACTGCATACAAATAGGAACAATCAAGACTGTTAAAAGCATACTCAATGTCAACGGACATGACTGTGCATCTGTGGTAATATTCTGGGCATCTAGCAACATTGCTCCTAAACGCCTTATGTTTAATATGGTAATCCAGCATGGTATAAAACCGGCCTGGTCCGCATGTATTAGTTGAGGCATATGAGGCAATAAGAGAGTTGCCAATAATATACTCAGTCCCTTGTGATCCACATACAACATCAATAGTGGCCTATATGCCTTGATATCACAATGATCCTGCCTGAGCTTCAACAAGAAAAGACACACAGTTGATGAACGGAATGCAGAACAAATCAAAATGTTCCCCCCAGTCAAGAGATGTGGGTTAAATCCATCATTCTTTTGCTCACCATGCCACCCCAGTTCAGACCTGGCCATATGCAAATCAGTCTTGACCCTGTGCCTCATGGGAACAGTCCAGCCCGAACTGCCAAGCCAGGTCCTCCCTAGACCAGTAACAAGCATCCTAGAACCTGTTTCGGTGTTTCGCCCCTCATGAGCTAGGATAGCTTGAATCCAGAGCTTCAACAGTTGCACTATCAATGCCTCGCTAGTTGAAGTCAGTAATGAACAATCACACCACACCTCGCTATAGACTTTTGCCATTTTGGTGACAGCAGCTGCACATACATACCGTAGACTTCCACCTGGAGTCTTTTGCTGACAGGCACCTTCCACTGGGCCATGCCCTTGACTGCAGAAGTGATTTCCTGGGGTGTGATGCCACCCCCTAATTCCCCACTCATCTCCTGAGTGAGTGGTGGCAATGATAAAAAAGATGTAGGAAGATCTGGAACCCTGGCCTGTTATCTGGACCATCACTGGCATACAATTCCATGTAGTATCACCTAAACACCTCATTATGGTCATACTATCCATATACCTGGGTCCCTTCTGTATTGTCTATTTCTAAGATTGGTGAACCCCCTTTTGCGGGATTAGCCTACAATGCCCCTGCCTTGTCCCTCTCAGCCTGGGTCCTCCCCATGTATTGTTTGTAATCAAAGCAGCGGAGGTGCTCCACCCCCTCCGCTAGCCGCTCTCTCTGCAAATCCAGGTGCCCATGTTGCTCCCTCTCTACGTCTTGGAGGATCTCTTCTTGGGTGTTAACCTCGCCCACTAATGTATGGTGTACTGCCACCACTGCCGGACTACACTGCCCCCTGATCACTGTCTTAAAGGCATCCCAATCCTGCAAGGCAGAGGTGGCCGAGACAGCATTTGTCCACAATATAAGTCTATATCCCCTCACCTAAAGTGTAACAAAACCCTTTATCTTCCAGGGTTTTAAACTTCAAGCACCAGCTAGGAATATCAGGGTAGGACTTGACCCAGGCCAGGGTTATGGCCATAAGATTGTGATCCATGACCGTTCTGGCCAAATATTCAGACTGGATAATTGCTGTACATACTTCTGGTGTACAGAGGAAGGTATTGAGCTGAACATGGAGCTCATGCAGTGAAGAGAAATTGGAATAGTCATGAGGCTGTGGGTGAGTCATTAACTATCTGGCCAATAGCCCCCAGTGTCTCTGCCAATCTCCAAACCTACTCCCCAGACATGCCGTCGGAGCACCGGGTAGAGAAGGGTGGAAACAGTCCAGCTAGGGATTGAGAGCACCATTAAAATCCCCCCCACCAATGAGCAGCTCACAGGGCATGTATAATGTGACTTCCTGAGAGATCTTGTCTAGGAAGTGCGCCCTGTCAGAATTGGTAGCATAAACATTGACAAGGGTAATGTCTCTACCACCCAGTCTCCCCCCTAGGTAGTACAAAGCACCCTGCCTGGTCAATTTATTTGTGTAAAACCTGGAAAGGCGCCCTAGGGTCACCCAGAGTGCACCCATATGAGTGCTCCCCTTGCAAACCCTGAGTACGATATGCAGTATGTTTGACCCCGCAATCACTTGTGGAAGGCCAGCCCCTCAGCTTCAGCCAGGTGAGTCTCCTGCAACAGTGCTATATGTACACCCCTCTGGTTCAAATAAGCTTGCACTTTGTAAGGCTTAGCCATACTATTTAGGCCCCGAACATTCCAGGATATGTACTTATAGTGGGAGCAAGAGAAAGGTTTGAGATGTCAGTGGAATGGGCGCACTGCTATGGGTTTAAGCGCATGTGTAGACAACAAACAATGTCATTTAGTGGTGCAACTGGGTGAATGGAAAACCTGTAAAACCATTCAATAGTCTATCCAGCAAGCTGGTGAGAAACAAGTCATGAAACAACAACCCTATGAACACTGACGCTACTGAAAAATACTGAGGAGGTCGCTCTGCCGGTGATACTTCCGACCCGGTGGGGCCCTTGACCAATGTAATGGAAGTCGAAAAAATATGGAAGGTCACCTACGATAATGTGGCATCGGAAAGGGATTGGGTACTGGAGACCGGGATGTCGTGAGTATTCGAAGTGGATCTACAGGCCGAAGTTGTGGGGCAGGTTCATTCAATCAACGGCACTCTCCAGTAATGACATATGAGGTGAAAAGAGATTATACCGCGAAGTGCGCAGTAATGTCAGACATCCCGGGTCAGTGTTCCTGGTCTCGGACCATTACATTGGTCAAGGGCCCCACCGGGTCGGAAGTATCACCGGCAGAGGGACCTCCTCAGTATTTTTCAGTAGCGTCCGAGCCCTGAAGAATCGCGTGAGCGATGAAACACGTGTCGGCTGGCTGCTGTATCACTATGATGAAAATAAAGAATTGAAGATCTCAACATATACAAGACTTCTTCGTCTTTCTGCCACTTTACCTTGTGTTTATCCGCTGTAATCCTACGATATATCTTCACTTGTACTTCTTATGTGTGTGCATAGAGTTGTTGTTTTATGTACTTATAGTGCATGCGGTTCCACCAACAAGATATCGCATAATGGCCACTGTAATCCCAACAAAAGCAATACCCAGAGCATAATTTACCCACCCCTTCCATTTCTAGATAGATGTAGCACCTGTACCCTGTACCAAGAAAACGATAAAATGGAACCTACCATTTCCCCCTAGATCAGTAAGGCAACACCCTCCCATCCAAATCAAATACTAAGAACATTATGAAACAGTTGTGGTAAGTGCACACTTAGAAGCTAGCAGTGAGTTTCTCATGAGCCGTAGGCACCAGCTCCCCCCGGGTCCCACTATTATCATCTATCATAGTCAAATAATGTCCACAGGTGAGGTTGTCCTCCATGCTGCACCCCATCAGAGTACGATGCCCCAACAGGGTATGGCACACCACCTCCATTGTTCCAAGCGGAGGCACTCAAATCGCTCATGGTTCATTTGTATTTAATGCCATCAAACAATCTTGGAGTGATCGGGGAAATTCTTGGTCCGGCCAAAATCCATCCCAGAGTTTGTCCCAGGGCCCATAGATGTATCAGGCCCTAGGTCTAAAGGTACCAACTGACGAGGTTTGCTCCAAGAACCAGCTATAGTCACAGCAGCTGCCACCGCTCGCTACCAGTCTTGTTGTCACTGAAATTTGATGGGAATACTTCTTTGAGTCTATTGCCGTATACGGACCACTTGGCTTCCTGTGCCTGTCGGCCGGGGGCAGAGAGTCCAGAGACCGGTGACTGCAGATTGATCCAGTTACACATATATTGTGGTTCCATGATGACAGTGCACCCACACCCAAGATGAGCTGGAGTTGTGCTGGGAACAGCATGGCATACTGGACATCCCTATGCCTAAGGCACTTTTTCACCTCAAAGAAGGGGGCTCACTGCCTCTGCACAGCCAGAGTAAAGTCTGGGAATAGCGTCACTCTGTGGTTGTCAATGTGCAGTTACCCCTTCATCCATGCTTGTCTGAGGAAGTGATTTCGGTCTGTGAGGTTCCCCCGGTGGTGGCGGCTGAGCGGGGACCCCATGCACTCACTGCAGGGCAAAGAAGGGTTACATGCATTCCAGGACAACTTTGTCTCATCTCAAACCAACCTTCCAGGACAGCAACCATATCTGTACCCTCAATGTCCTCCGGTAGTCCCAACAAAAGGATGTTATTTGTGCAGGTCCACTTTTCAGCATCTTCAGATTCCAATATCTACCACAACAGTGTCCATTTTGAGTTCCAATGCCTCTCTAGTGTCATTAATAAATATAAATGTAAATGTATGTATACTTCTAAAGTGCACTATCACCTGACAGGCACCTTGGCGCTGTATACCACGGTGGAACCCGTCCTGGCTTTCCCTGTGAGATGCTCCCTACTGGGCACCCCCAAGGTGAAACCAGGCATCCCAGCGCTTTAGGGCCGTTATGGAGATTAAGCAAGCTATTGCCCAGAGTTGCAGAGTGGGGTCCCATGATTAGAGTAGGCACCGAGGCGAGAATTATCGAGTCCGTGGACATTGAGCACAAGACCCTGCCGAGTCGGGAATTGAACCATGGTCCCGGCCAGACCTCTGCATCAGGGTCTGCCGCTCTAACCATTGAGCCACACTTCTCCACAACAATAATAATAGCCAAAAGGTATTGATTTGAGTATGGCCACTGAAGTCTGCCCAGTGGCTGTGGATGAACTTGCTGTGCCATCCTCCACAGTTTTCGCTCCTGTAGCGGTGGGCCTGGGGTCACCATAGGGGTCCTGCCACTTAGAATGCCTTGCCCATGGTGATGCGGAGATCACAACAGTGGGGGTCAGGCCCAAGGACAGTATGTGCACAATTGACCCAGCACAAGCCCCGGCAAGGAGCATAGGGCGACAGCCACAGCAGGCATAGGAGTACCAAAGGACCCCCCAATGTGTGCCCTTCACTACACACAGTACCAGTACCTTCCAACACAGGTGGGTTGCTCTTAGGCTCACTCCACCAATGACACAGCTGTTCGCCACAACTCTCACCACAGCTGTGAAGCAGGTGAGCACAAGTGATCCCTCATGGATGTAGAGGAGAGCATGAGACAATGCCCATCAGGGCCCCGGGGCTGGGTAGCCGTTTCAGGCCACCTAGCCCCAGTGTCTGAATTCAGCCATCAGCATAATTTTCTCCCCTTCGGGGCTCTGCTGTTCTTGAACTGCAGCAATGTTAATGCTGAACGGCCCACTGACACCAGAGAGAGGTGCAGAATACTAGCCAGCTGATTAATGCACTATAACTGGGGGATAGGAGAAAGCCCCCTCCCAGGCCTTGGCAGGAGGGAGTTCCCCTTGCAGCACTGGGGTGTTAGCCCCTGGTGCTCTCACCCCTTCAAGGGTCCACTGCCAGCTCGCAGCTCCTGCTCCTGGCGCTTTCTGCTTCCACACTGGCATGTGGTTCCCGGCTTCACCCTGTCTTGTAGGCAGCGCTGCCACTAGCTCCCAGAGGCCACAGCTAATCCAGTAATCTCTGCATGGTCAGGACTCAGCCAAAGGACCTGCAGGCCCAGTGCCCCGGATCTCTGTTATATGTTGCCCGTCATCTTGGATTGCCTCGCGTCAGCAGCACTCGTGGTGAAGTATCTCAGCCCCTTACTCCCTAGGCAGCCGCTGCTGCCTCCAAAGCGCAGGGCAGCCTACTGGTCATGGGGAGCAACAACTGGGGAGGAAATCGGCCACAGGAGCATCAAGATGAAGCCTGATGGCAGAGAGCATCCGGGAGCTCTGAGAGACACCTCTCACTCCATTGGCATCATGCCACGCCCCCTCTCCAACCAATGTCCGTAAGGACGAGTTGTCACTGTGTTCCTGGCACTGATTTTCGGTACAGATTGTGCCAGCGGTCACAAGGGACAAACCAGGTGTCGCAGCTGCGACCCCCAGCAACCCTTAAATGACTCATTGTGTCACCGTCCCCCTCCACTTGAACCCTTTCTTAAAACTGCATGAAGAAGTACTTTAGAACTTTCACCATCTCTATCAACTTGTCCTTGCTTCCTCCTGTGCTTCAATCTAATATGATAATGCTGCATGCATTAACACATTTAATCAAAACCTATTGGTTTTGCTTTGTTTATGGTTTGAGCCTGAAATGTATAATTAATCAGTGTATGAGCTTCCAGCAGCTACTGTACACTCTCCAGTGTGCCAAGCATTCCCAAACCCGTGACTTTACTTCTCTCAGTCTTCTCATTGCGTAGGTAAACTAACAACAGCAAATGTATGTTTGCCTCCATGCCAACACTCGCCCTTCATAATAATGTGTGTTGACTATTGGAACTTAGGGCTCCTGGAGTCAAAGCAATTTAAAAGACTTTTACACAAACTAGCAAGCCTTCACTGCTTTGCAATACCATTCTTCTTGTACCAGAGCACCGCTCTGCATTTTTCCAGTTTACCATGGAACTAGAGCATGTGTTACATGAAATCCTGAGAGGTGTTTAATTACTGAGCATGTGGAGTCTGGAAATCAATTTTGTTAAGACCCAACAATGATTTAAAGGGAGATATTTTTTATGGTTAGGGGGATTTTACGCCCCGGTTATGGGAATGTCAGGTAACTCCTTGCCACATTTTGCTAGGAGACCCTTGTCCTTTTGTGTTCCATTGCTAGAGGCTCTTACCAAAGAACTGTAAGGCAGTCTCAGCGCTCCTGTCAAACTTGATGTTTAATTGATTTTGGCTGCCCCTGTTCAAGAAAAAGAAACCAAAGCCAGGCGTAGTCTTTATCAGTGAAAAGAGAAATATCTAAAAAACTAAAGAATGAGAACAGAAGAGTGAAAAGAAAAAGTAAGAATGGTCGAATGAGCAAGAGAAGTTATAGGGAACTGTGGCATTCCAAGGTAAGGAGGTAGTGCTGGTAGTTTGTATTGGTATTAGGAATATAGTAGCTAAATTAACTAAGAAAGGTACTGTATTGTGACATCTGTATAGTGCTTACTACCCCTAATTGAAAATTTGAGGTGAAGCGATTATTTGCACAAATAGCAATCTACACCAAGGACTGTGTTTGCTTGGAGGATTTTTGTCTTTGTTTCGATCCTATGTGGGAAGTATTTACATGTCCTGTGTGATAATCATCGGGGAGAGGTCATTGTGTTACGGGGCACTATCCATTAGCCAAAAGATTCCTAATGAGCAAATTCTTACCGTAAGGGGAGGAGGCATACCTAATTCATCTGACTTTGTTTTTATCACCATGATATCTCCAGCAATAATGGATCTTCTCTTCTGCTTTTTTAAAATTTTTATTTCACATGCATACACATGCTACTGTATTATCATCCTTTGTATTAGTTTCCCAATTGATGTTTATACTACCCTCTTGTCCTTTCTTCCTGCCTATTGTAAAGCGCTCTGATATCCTTCGGGATCTTGTTCGCGCGACATAAAACTTAATAAATAAATAAATTCATAACTGATAATGGTGTGGCAATAATTACATGCCCGACGAGAAGTTTCAAGAATTATCTCCATTACCACAACTTACAAAGTCATAGACTAAAGTGTACACATGGGCTGCCTCAACGCCCTTACACAGTCAAGGTTCATTTGTAGGCAGAATGAAACATAAGAACACTATGGTATAAGCGCCTATTCATGCACTTCAAGCCAATGCGTCAAGTGCCTGTTTGTGGAAGTTCAACGACCTGCTGATATGAGATTGATATCAGTGAACTACAAAATGAATGCTCATCATGAAATTGTCAAACATTATTTAATGGGCTAGGAAATTGTAACGCAATAAAAGTAAAGTTACACATAAATGAGGATGTTCGTCCTGTTGCTCAAAGACACAGATGAGTTGAGTTTGACTTGCAAGAAGCTGTTGAAAAGGAACTACATTTGTTGCTTAAACATGACATCATTGAACCCTCCACTGGTCCGACACAATGGGCTTCCTTCATTGTAGGAGCACCTAAAAGAGACAGTAAAGGAGCTGTACGCATCTACATTGACTAGCGTCAGGCCAGCAAGGCCATTGAGCGAGACATCTGGTCCACACATGCTGATCTGATAACTCAATTAAATGGTGCAAAGTTCTTCTCTCGACTCAACCTAAATAAAGGATATCACCAAAAGGAACTTGAAGAAAACTCCAGGTACATTACAACCTTTTATGCATATTGGTTTATTTCACTACAAGCAATTGAATTTTTTTATATATCCTCTGCTGTAGAACTTTTCCAAGACACTGTTCGACGTATCATACAGCCTCTAGTAAATGCATTTAACTATAAAAATTACATATTGGTTTTCGAAGCTATGCAGAAAGAGCATGACAAAGCTCTCATGCAAGTATGTTGTTTGCTGAATGATGCAGGCTTAACTCTGAATGCTGTGAAATGTGAATTCCACAAGTAAAGCTTGAAATTCTTTGGCCATGTCTTGTCTGATGGGGGTGTAAAATCTGATCCTGCTAAAGTACAAGTGCTGTCTACTGCAAATCACCCACAAGACATTTCTATGTTACGATCATTTCTTGGAATGACCAGTTACTGTTCTAGATACATACAGACTTTGCTAGGGTCATTGCACAGCTACAAGAACTAACAAAAAAGAATGTGTCTGTTCATTGGTCAGAAGAATGTGAGAAGAGTTTTCAAAATATCAAGCAAGCTATTGAGAGTCCCACAGATATGGCCAACTTTGATCCCAAACTTCACACAGGGTTTGCAGTTAATGCTAGCCCTGTTGGGTTAAGTGCAATCCTTGCTCAGCACAATGCACCCTAATGTCCGGAGACATATTGTGGAGTATGCCAGTAAAAGCCTTATACAAACTGAACGTGCTTACTCACAACCTGAAAAATGAAGTTTGATAATGGTTTGGCTTGCAAATATTTTCATGTATTTGTGAACCAAAAGCCCTTCATGGCAGTGACTGATCATACAGAACTGTTGACGACATTTGGAAATCCCAAAGGCAAAATGCCTCCTAGAATTGAATGTTGCGGTTTGAGGTTACAAGAATACAACTATACAACTCTTCATAGTTCAGGGAAAGATTAGTATCCTGCTGATTATTTTTCAAGAGTACCATTACAATTCCCTGGTACCCCATCTAAGACAGCGGAGGATTACATCAATGTTTTTGTGAAATCTAGCACACCAGCTGCGATGTCATTAGAACAAATTGTCACTGCCACGAGCCCAGATAGTGACATGTTAATGTTAAAAAGCATTATTGCTCGCCAATTGTGAAACCAGCACCCTGCACCTCTCACTAATGTCAGTGAATATGTGAAGTTAAAAAATGTAAGAGATGACCTTTCAGTGACTCAGAAGGCCTCTTTTGAGTTACCCAAACGGTTATTCACGAGAGCCTCCAACCACAAGTAATTGACGTTGCCAATGAGTGACATCGAGGAATAGTTGCAACTCCGGGACATATGTATAAAAAAAGAGTTTTGCGATTCTCAAATTGCGATTTTTAGCGAATCACAATTAGAGAATCGCAAAATGCCATGTATGTAGGATTTTGCTAAATTCCTTATTTGCGAATCGTAAATTGAGATTCACAAATAAGGAACACCTTCCCATTCATTCCTATGGGCTGGGAGGCCCATAGGAATGAATGGGAAGACATTCTCAAATTGCGATGACCAATTAGAGAATCGCAAATCGAGAATGCAATTTCATGGTTGCAAGGGTGAGAAAAGAACACCCTGTTGCACCCCTGAAATATGCATGTGTGCATATTTTGCGCACATACAAGCCCTAAGGGCATGTATGTGCGACATATGGCATTATAAAAAAAAATCAAAAAAGTGTTAAGTAAGAATAAGCTTTATTCGATTTTCGTAAAATCATAAAAGCACAGCAAATGCATGTAAAAGCATCACACTTAATAGGAGCTTACATATAAAATTTAACAGTTAAAAAGAGCTGGAGTCATAATCAAATCTTAAAAATTCATTCAATACCATACAGTTTGAATTGCAATTAGTACTAACCGGCACAAAATACATGGAAAGACCCAGACAAAAGTGTTTTACAGCATGGTTTTCCGCAACAGCATGACAGATCTTAAAAAACGAGATACCGCAAAGATCACATGCTCGTCTTCCAATTTTAACAGTCTTGAGAAGGCAGGCCTACAATTTCTTACTCCCCAGCGTTTTAACAGAGGTTTTAAATAAAGTTTTCTGGGGGTGGAATAAAAGGAACAAAAGAACATTAAATGCAAGTTAGATTGAAGTGCGGTGTTATCACACGAACATATCAAAGTCAATGAAGACCAGTTATTCATCTCCGGTACAGAAACCATACGAAAGAAAATACCAAGACGTAAACGGGTCAAAAGCATTCTATAATAAGGGCTGGGGTCCACTTTTAAATACTTTTGCATACCTTCGTTAGGGGTGATTTCTTGGAAATTTAGGATGGTTTGTTTGTTCTTTTCAGTGTTCCATCTCAAGATTTCCAGATGGGCGGTCAGTGTTTTCTTAAGAACTGATCTAGGTACGCCCTCCATGCTCCTAGGATTTACATAATAATCCAGGAGACCTATGTCACTAAGTACAGATCTTACGTACGACAACCACCGGAAGTTTGCGACCCCATCTAGGGCCAAGCAGTCCTCCAGGAGGTCCCTATTAAAACTGGCCTCTCTAGTTGTCCATACCTTGTGCCATAAGAGAATTGGGGCCATCTTAATTGTGTCGCCCAGGTGTTTGACTCCCGTCTCTATGTGTGTCATAAATGTTGATGTAGTCTTTGGGACGCCCAGAAGGTAGCTGATGAACTGGTTCTCACAGCTCTGCAAGGATTGGTCCTTCTCGATGCCCCAAAGTCCCGCCCCGTAGGTGGCTGTGGACACGCACTTCGCCTGGTATATTTGAACCAGTTCTTTGGCTGGTTTACCACCCACTCTGTTTTAAAAAGCGCGTAGGGCACCTATAGTGTGGATAAAGGCCAGCTTCCTTGCTTCGATCGCCTGTTTCCAACGACATTTCCTGTCAAACATTATACCAAGGTAGCAGAACTTCTCTACGATGGCTAAAATCTGTTTGTTCAGGAACACTTTACAAGGCACCTTACTGCGCTTGTTAGTGCATGGCATAGTAAAGGTCTTCAGAATATTTACTTTCAGCCCTCTATCCTGCATGAAACCTGCAAATTTAGACACTGCCCTCTGCAGTCCCACTTGGGTCTGGGACATTATGGCCGCATCGTCGGCGTACAGAAGGATCGGCACCGGTAGACCTTTCACGGTAGGGTAGTCGTTTTGAAAAAGAGAAAGATAATGTCCCACTGAGTTAATATAGTAAGTGAATAGCCTGGGGGCTAGGATACACCCTTGCCTGACCCCTCTTGACAAGGCAAATTTGTCAGTACATTCGCCTTGCTTGCCAAATCTTACTCTTGCCCCGCAGTTATGATATAGTTCTCTAATAAAAGTAATTAGGCGTGCGTCAATACCCATTTCGGCCAATGTTGACCATAACAGAGGAGTCCACGCAATCAAAAGCCGAACTCAAATCAACAAAAGTAATAAAGAGTGACCCGCCTCTAGCCTGCGTGTATTTAGCACAGAGAAGGGCCAGGTTTAGACACTGCTCAGCAGTCCCTATACCCTTCCTGAATCCATATTGGAGGTGCGAGACTACGTTGTGTTCCTCCTCCCACTCTTGGAGTCTCTTTAAGATAATCCTCCCTGCTAATTTCATAAGGCCATCTAATAAAGATATTGGCCTATAGCAGGTTGGATCATCACGCCTGCCCTTTTTAAAAATGGGGACCACTATTGCGTCCGACCAGCTTTCTATAAACCCCTGTTGGTTGCCCTTGTTCAGCACATTTGTGAGCAAGGGGGCCCAAAAATCTGGTTCAGCCTTGTACACATCCACCGGGGTACAATCTGGCCCAGGAGCTTTGCCTGATGCACTGTCCCTAATTGCATCATACATCTCCCCCACAGTGAATATTATGTCAATGGGGAATGCAGAGACATGGGAATCGGTCTTTCTCCTACTGTCTATAGTTTGTGGGACAGTTGGGACCTGCCCTATTGGGGTGATGGTTTCAGCTGGCTTTGTGTCCGTATACAACTGCTTAAAGTGTGTCAACCATCTATCACCTGTTATTGCCAGATCTATTTTATTGCCATTATTAATTGGCAGGTACAAGGACTTAACAAGCCTCCAGAACTTGGTGGTATTTTTCTGGGCAGAAGCTTCCCTTAGTGTAGCCCACGCTTGCTTTTTTAAGGCCAGGGTTCTTTCTTTTAATGCACATTTATATGCTTTCCTAGCACTACGAATTGTGTTGGGGTTCCTAGGTTTGAGGGCCAAAGCTTTTTTAAGAGATTTTAATGCTTTTGTGCACTTCCCATCAAACCACCCTTCTCTAAGTGAATGGTTATTATTCGCTGCCCGGGTCAGCAAGTTCTTTATCCGCTGTTGGATGTTGGCGAAGGCGGTCATAACAGAAGAAGAGTCCGCCTGTTCCTCTAGACAGAGGTTAACATCGTTTGCGGAATCGGAGAGTAGCTTTTTCAAGAATGCAGCGGGAACAATCCTCTCCCATTTCACAACGTAACCATTAGTTTTGGATAAATCTACACTATAGGGATACCTGGAAAGGGTAGGGTTCTTGGCATTACGTTCCTTTGTTTTTACACTAATAGAAAGGGGGTAATGGTCACTAAATACATCCTTGCCAACCACACACGAGGACAGAATTCCAGAATTGGCAGTAGAAATTAATATAAAGTCAATAATTGAATTACAGTCTCTACCAAAGAACGTTGGCTCAAACTGCACGGGTGAGGGACAGAGCAGGTTGGCAAAACAAAGATTAAATTTAAGGACAAAAGTGTTTAACAACATCCCCCTCTTTGTGTGCACAAAATGAGTTGGGTTTTCCTCGCCAAGATCCGCAATACCACACAAAGGGGATTCGGACTGTGGACAGATGGTGCAATTGAAATCCCCTACCCACATTATTGTTGCCCCCTCGAGGTGATCCACAATGTGTGACAATAGACGGGCTATATTTGACATAGTGGACTCCAGTTCAATATCAGCCATATTATTATAAAAGTTCAGCAGTACTATGTTCTCTAATGTGCCCCACTTAAGAAGTAAAATTTGAAAGTGGGTATTAGAGAAGTATTTATGGATCTTAACTTTTGCTATTGTTGAGGCGTAGACACAAAGCCCCCCCTTATTGTGACCCTGGGCTGATGGTATGGCAGGAGAGTGAAAAGTTTGGTACCCCAGTAAATGCACTTCCTCACGGCACCAGGTCTCTTGAAAACATAAGATGTCATACATATGAATAACATTCAGCCAAGCTTTGTTGGGAGCCTTGCTGGCTAGACCCGCCACATTCCATGAGATGAGTGAACTAGAGGCAGTGACATTGCTGATGTCTCCACAGGAGCTGCCTAGATTCACACAAGGTAAGTCAAGTTGTTGTGTACTGGTAGTAGGGGTATGTGAAGGGCTCAAGAGATTGGAAATGGGACCGTTACTCACGGACTGTTGGGGCTGTGGATGATCAGGTGACCGTAGTTCATTCAGTGTATCCGTACCCACTTCTATTCTGCCACTATTGCTCTTAAAAGGGCTGAATGACGAGGAATGGATGGGAATGCGATGACTGGTCCACGGGCCCTCCGAAGATTTCTCTGCGATAAGCGGTTTATGGAGTCATTCATTGTCATCTAATCCTGATAACGGATGGTAAAAATTGGACAAAGGTATATTCCAGAATTCTTTTGGATTGTGAAGACGTGAATCACCCCAATGAAAGTTGGAGTTATGAGGTTTCCTTGGTGGTAATGGTGCCTGACTGGGTTGCGGCCAGAAGTCATTGGTGTTTTCAAATTGATTCTGATCCCTTAATGTCTTCGCATAGGCTAGACTATCTGGGCCGGAAGGTCTATAAGGCAATGGGGCGAAAGTATTCAGATGGTAGGGAAAAAAAGTGTTATGGCCCTTGTGATGGTTATGAAATGTAGGAGTGTTAAAACCACCGGGGGTTTTTGAACGGCCATAGCTATCAGGGTGGTAAGGTCTAAGCTGGAGTGGCGGTTTCCTCAGCATAGCCTCAGGGTAGAAATAGCTTAGGTTATGAGTTGAAATTCCCCCCTCCCCCATTCCAGGGTACCAATCACTAATATAGGTTACCAATCTGTGATCCTTGAAGTTTACTAGGATCACGTCACCTTCAATATCCTTGGGTCTAGTACCTACCCAATGGCATCGCTTGGCCGAGACGATATCGCCATTAAGGTGAGGCGGGAGTGGTCTGTTTCTCCTCAGCCAATAGATGACCTTATTTTTTAGGTTGGCCTGATATTCGCGCTTACCTTCTGGCGGGGGCAATACTCCTGTGAGGGCTATAACATAATTTAAGCATTCTGGGGGCAAATCTACGATGTTCTGTGTTCTTCTAATTGAGTGATGTAGCACGGTGGGTGAGGGTTTTAAATTAGTGCTATTGTTGGGACGCGTACTGTGAAGCATTATAGGAGTATGGGGTTTATCCACAGTCGGAGGTTTTTCCGATGCAGTTGTTTTACTGTTACTTTTATTACTATTTTTAGCGTGTGATATAGAATTCTGGGCCGGTTTTCGTGGCCCGGGTGTTGGAAGTGCAATTACCTTGGGTGTACCAGACACTGTCTTAGGTGTTTTAGATGTTTTAGATTCTTTAGAAGGCTGTATTGGGACTCTAGGGGCATTCAAGTCCAAGGAAGATGGCTCCGAATGCCCTTGTAGAAGTTTTTCCACATTCTCCCCTAATCTTTTGATCCTTTCGGTAAGGGGAAGGATCAATGCCTTAATAAGACAATCGATGTCATCCAGTAGACCCGCGTAACTAGGCACCGAGATGGAGCTAGAAGTCATCTCTTTCGCGGGATCTGCAGCCCCAACCTTATTTGGAATAGTAAATATGGAAGGTGACGCTTGGTTAGGGGGCACTGCTCTCTTTTTAATTGTCAGCTTCTTTCTTCGCTTCCTAGGTGGGGAGCCAAAGGAGAATTTACTGGAGGGAGTTTTAGAGCTTTTAGTGGTGTCCCTGGGTGATGGCAATGGAGGCTGGCCCACGGTAGTGCACTTAGGGCCCGATGTAGGAGCCTTAATACCGGTCGGAAACGGCCGATTTCGGCCGTTTCCGACCGGTAAATGGCCATTTGGTATGTAGGTGCCCGTTTCCAAGGGCATATGTAGGTAACTGCACATTTACCGAATCGGTAAAATTACCTAATCGGTAAAATACCGATTCGGTAATTCTACCGATTCGGTAAATTCCTAATGTAGGTGGGACTCTTCTGAGTCCCACAGGTGTTACCGAATCGGAATTTTACCATGAAATACAACTTCATGGTAAAATACCGATTCCGGTGTGCATGCACACCTATGCCATGTGGCAGGCAGACCTGCCCCTAGGGCATGTATGCCTGCCACATGGCACCCAAGCCTGTATTGGGGGTGCTAGGGGGTGTCAAAGTGACACCCCCTGCACCCTTTGAGAAATCGGTAAATACCGATTCGGTAATGCCCTTTGATTCCAATGGGCTTCAAGGCCCATAGGAATCAATGGGGGATACCGATTCGGTATTTACAGAATCGGTAAATACCGAATCTTACAGATTCGGTATTTACCGATTTTGAAATACCCACATCTCCCCCCCTCCAATTTACCACTTCTCAAATACCGAATCGGTATGATTCGGTATTTAAGAAGTGGTAAATTGGAGTTTACCTACATCGGGCCCTTAGTGTGGTGGTCAAATGTGATTGGTGTGAACACGGGAGATGGAATGTCTGGATCATAAAGAGGGGCTGGGTCTACAACGGGGGTACTTAGATCTATTGACTGGGTATCAAGTACTTGAGAATTAATGGAATCCGAAATGATGATGATATCATTCTGTACAGTGGGTTTGGTCTGAAAAATGAGAGGAATGTCATCTATGGGAGGTGAAATATTGACATGATCTACTGATAAGGTTAAATCCATTAAAGTTGAACTGGCTGTTGTTGTTGCGTCCAAGAGTGTTGAAGGTCTTAGTTTCAGCCTGTCAATGGAAAGACGTCGACCCGCCCTTTTTTCAGCCAAGAAGAGCTCCCGGTCTACGTCAGTCTTGATTTTGGCAAAGAATTTGTCCAAAGGGCCTAGCAGAGAAGACCCTTGTACGGCCGGTGCCTGTGTTGCCTCAGAGGAAGACATCACTATAGGCAGTAAGGCAGTAAGAAGGGCGTGTAGGCAAGATGTAATAAAGAAAACTTAGTAGGACAAGTGGGTTACCGGGAAGGACTAAGAGAATGGGCCCAGCCCAGCCTCCTTTGGCCCCGGACGGCCACAGACGGCCTCGCCCTTGTCCCGGCGCCCCCCCGCGCGCTCCCGCGCCGCGGGGATGGTACTTCCTCTTTGTAGCTGTACAGAGGTCACCGAGGGGGCGGTGCCGGCAGGGAGAGCAGCCCAGCTGGAAACGGGCGCGCGGGGACTCCTGGTCCGTGGAGTCCTCCGCTCTTTGCTCGCAGCCCTGCCGGTCCAGTCAGGTGTAGTGAGGCCCCTTGATGTGTCAGTCAGTAAGAAAACTTTATTTGGTTAATTACAACCTTAAAAGTATACCCTATACATAAAATTACTGTTAAAACTTGAACAAGATCATATTAAAAACATGGCATTTGTACTTCCCGTAAAATAGTACATTCCTTCGAACTAAATACAAAAATACCCCTAGGGGTAATTAAGTCAGGTAATTTCCATCAGCATCAAATCAATTCCAAAGGTTCCAAATCATAACGTTAACCTTTACATGTACAGGCTCATCCTCCCCCCATGAGCGCCGCCTAAAATATTTACTCTGAACACTTTAGAAACAACTTGACTTTACACAAAAATTTCCCCATAGCACAAGCAATATCTAGATACCTCATTTCAGCTATAAAGCTAGCAGCTTGCATCCTATTTCTGATCCTGTATTTTTTAAAAATCGGACATAAAATTTCTTTTCGTAAATCTAAAAACATCATACAATCTAGTAAAATGTGTACAATATCGCAGTGGGTACCCAACCCGCAAGTACAGGTTCCATTGTTATTCAACATAACATTTTTGGCTTCCTTGTTCCCATAGCAGGGGTTTATCCCCATTCGCACTTTTAGGACCTCACGTCTTAGGCGGTAGCTGGGCAATCTGTCTAAATAGGGGTACTGTTGGTTAAGTTCCCAGGCCAGGGTCATATATGACACCGAAACTTTCTGCGAGAGATACTCTCTATCATATGTGCGGGACGTCTCGGCTCCCAGTGACCTCAGTTCCTTCCTAGCTATATGTGGATGACTCAGTTCCGGGCATAGTTTTAAACCCAACACACCATAGGCTTCACTTAGTGCGGCTCTTGTTTCTTTCGCCCAGGTCAGTTCACTAGCGACAATTTCACTTTTACACCACTGTGAAATTTTTAAGTGCTCTCCAGACCCTAGGCGCTGCCAAAAGCTGATTAGTGCCATACAGGCAGTTACTGCCCAGGAGGTAATTCCCAGCTCCAGTCTTGCAGCATGTACCATAGAAGATTTAGGCAAAGAGAACAGGTTTTTAAAAATATTTCCCTCCTCTTTATCCCACCCTTTTTTCCCACTTAAATAGAGCACTTCTGCCCCATACAGGAATTGGGGGGGGACCATTGCTAGGTAGGCTTTTATGACCGGCCTATCTGAATTTTCCCCGTACACACTATTAAATCTTTTTAGCCCCTTCACAGAGGCAGATGCCCTCATTTTGAGAGCCTCCAGATGGGTATACCATTTAAGGTCACTCATAAACCAGATTCCCAGGTATCTGTATTCGTTCACCCTTTCGAGTGGCTTTGTATCCAGATACCACAGGAAGCTAGTTTTACTCCTACCGAAGCATAACATTTTAGTTTTATCCATGTTCACTGTTAACTTTTTATTCCGGCAGTATTCATTGAACATGTTTAATTTCCTCTGGAGGCCTATCTGTGTCAGGTCCATAATTACTAAATCGTCCGCGTATAGTAGGCACGAAACATGATTTCCTCCCAATTTTGGACTCGCCCCTTTAACCTCACTTAGTTTTGCTGGTAGGTCGGCCAAAAACAGAGAAAAAAGCAGTGGGGCGAGTACGCAACCCTGCCTCAAGCCATTTCCAATCTGGATCTTCCCAGACAATCCACCCTCCTCGTCCAAGATTATCTGGGCCCAGTTTTCTGTGTGTAAGGCTTTTATAATGGCCAAAAGGTCTCCGTGTAGATTATATACTTCCAAGGTTGCCCATAACTGCTCCCTACCCACAAGATCGAAAGCCGCGCGGAAGTCCACAAAACAGCAGAATAAATTACCCCTCTGTTCTGTCGACTTCCGCGCGATGGCCCAGAGAGCAAAGCAATGGTCCACCGTTGAATGCCCTTCTTTGAACCCACCCTGTTCTGGGGGTACTAACTGGTTATCCTCTGCCCAAACCTTTAGCAGGCCTAGGATTACCTTGGAGAATACCTTTTCCCCAATATCGAGGAGATTTATTAGGCGGTAATTTTTTGGGGAATTTACGTCGCCTTTTTTATGAACAGGTCTAATGATTGCCCCTTTCCAACTTTCTGGCATGATACCAGTCTTTAATATCCCCTGAAACATATTTGAAAAGAACTCAGCCCACCATTCTGAGTTAGTTTTTATGATAATTGCTGGTAAATTGTCTGGTCCGGCCGCTCGGGTTAGGTTTAAGCCAGCTATTACATTCCTAATATTTCCTGAGGTGAAATGCACTAGAATGTCATCCCTCACTTCTGGCCAGCTTGATGAAATTATTTCCCCTTTGCTCGGCCACTTACCATATATTTCCCCTAGATAGGCTACCCACTTGGCCTCTGGGACGGAGCACAGCATGGATCCCGCCACCTCACCCGTGCATTCCTTAATCAGTTTCCAGAATCCTTTAACATTTTTTTCTTCAATAGTCTCGAGTAAGCTCATCCAACATTTTTCCTTAAATAACCTTTTTTTATCTCTAATGGTCGTCTTATATTTTAATCTTAGGTTTTTTTAGTTCTGATGATGAAATATCATTATTATTACCCCTAAGGCCTCTTTCGTGTTTCCTGATAACAGCCTTTAAATACCGACATTCATCATCAAACCAAGGGTTATTAGTTGGGGGAGCCCTAACTCTGCTTTTTTTCTCATACTTTCCCTGTTTGATTTTTATCCTAAGGCATTCCACCATTTGACTTATTGTATCCTCGTACCAGGATAAAGCCTCCCCTGGTAGGGGGTTTTCTAACCCAACTAATAATTGGAGAGCTCTCAGTTTCTTTAGAAATTCCTCACTAATCCGGGTTGTAAGCCGCTTTGGGTAATCCACGTCAATTTGTAGCACCCTCTGTCTCGGCGGGTCCCTGTGTATCCGTAATTCCATCAGCAGTGGGAAATGGTCACTACCCTCCACCCCAAGTACTTCAAAGTGGTTTATTAAGTAGAAACACCAAGCCTGAATAAATACATAATCTATGGGGCACAACTGCTGCCCTATCTTAAAAGTACGTTTAGCGGGTCGATCCGTTTCTTTCCTTCCGTTAGCACAGATCAGGCCCATAGCTCCCAACAGCTGCCCAAGCTTTACATCTTGGGTAGATGTGTCCTGTCAGCTGCTGCAAGCCGCGAAGCGGGACCCGCGGAGCGGGTCCGGCGAGGCGTGGTGGCTGCAGCAAGCTGTTTCGAAGGTGCTCACAGAAGGGCTCAGCGTCGGTAACAGCAATCCGCCTTAGGTCTGCTAGAACACCGTTTAAAACTTGTGAGGGCGGGGGCGGTGCCGGCAGGGAGAGCAGCCCAGCTGGAAACGGGTGCGCGGGGACTCCTGGTCCGTGGATTCCTCCGCTCTTTGCTCGCAGCCCTGCCGGTCCAGTCAGGTGTAGTGAGGCCCCTTGATGTGTCCTGTCAGCTGCTGCAAGCCGCAAAGTGGGACCCGCGGAGCGGGTCCGGCGAGGCGTGGCGGCTGCAGCAAGCTGTTTCGAAGGTGCTCACAGAAGGGCTCAGCGTCGGTAACAGCAATCCCGAAAAAGTGTTTTTTTAAAGAAAATTTCAAATCCCCACCAACTTGAAGTTGGTGGTAATTTGCAATTCCTTAAGGCCAAATAGCCCATTTCTGGGGATGTATGACGTTACAACGCATACTTTTACACTGCATACCTTTACAACACATTTTTTACAACGCATGCGATTACAACGAATTTTTAAAAATTACCTTTACAACGCATTCCATTACAGCGCATACTACCTTTACAACGCATACCATTACATTGCATGTATGGTAAGTATTGGATAGTGTAGGGGTAAAAATTACTATTCTAACTCCAGTGGGTGCAACAGTAGGGTAAGTGCTGGATAGTGTAGGGGTAAAAATTACTAATCTAACTCCAGGCAGTGCAACAGTAGGATAAGTGGTGGATTGTGTAGGGGTAAAAATTACTATTCTAACTCCAGGGGGTGCAACAGTAGGGTAAGTGTTGGATAGTGTAGGGGTAAAAATTACTATTCTAACTCCAGGGGGTGCAACAGTAGGGTAAGTGTTGGATAGTGTAAGGGTACTATGCGTTGTGATGGTATGCGTTGTAATGGTGTGCGTTGTAAAGACTGCGTTGTAATGACATGCGATGTAATGGATCTTGCGTGGTAAAATTTTTATTGTAATGGTAGTGCGTTGTAAAAGTTGCGTTGTAAAGGTTGTTTCCCCATTTCTGGTGCTTCCAGAATTGCATTTAAGGAATTGCAATTTGCAATTCCTTAATTTTCATTCACAAAATAGAGAAACACAAATTTTGCAATTCTCTATTTTGCGATGGCCTTTTGGGATGATACATCCCAAAAGGCTTTTTCCAATTCGCAAATGGGCCGATTCTGAGAATCTGCCCGTTTGCAAACGGGAAAAAGACTTGATACATATGGCCCTAAGAGAGCTCTCTGTGATCGAGTCTGGTTTCTGTATCTCAATGAAAGGGTCAAAAAAGAATAGAAGACTTATGACATATGCAACTTATTTCGTTTCAAGTTATTCAGCACCCTTTGAACGTCAGAATTAGCACATAATGCTTGGGAGAAAAGAAACTTTCTGTTGATTTCTTTGGTCCTCTTGAGAATGTACATCATCTTCTAGATATTGTTGATGAATACTCCCATTGCCCATTGGTAGAAGACCTTTCATCTACTGCACAGGAAAGGGTTATTAAAAAATTAGATGGCATCTTTGCGAGGTGGGGTGCACCTGCAATCTTAAAATCTGAGAACAGCCCACTTTTTAGTAGTCAAGAATTCAAAGACTTTCTAAATCACCTCAAAATAAAGCATAAAAAAGAACTCCTCTTTGGCTCTAGGCCAATGGTCTGAGAGAACAGATAATGAGTACTCTAAAGAAAGCTCTAAAGCGTGCTACATTGGAGAAGCCTGACCTCAAAGTTGTTTGGAACACTACTTTTCATGCATAGCATTCAACCCATCACTCAATGACAGGGGAAAGCCCTGCAACTCTCATGTTTGAAAAAGACATGACGACCAAGCTGCCCAATGGGCCAACCTCAGATCCAAGAATGAGGAAGACATTTATGCTACGGACTTTGGTGGCAAACAGAATATGAAGATATATGAAGGCAGACAAAGTCTTGTAAAAGATGTCACCTTTACAAGAAGAGATCGAGTGCTTATCAGACAACACAGAAAAAGAAAGTCAATGCTCCTTTTGAGGCTGAACCCTTTACCATCACTAATACCAAAGAACACATGGTGATGGCCCAGCGTACTGGGAAGTCCCTTATGAGCGATTCCTCTCATTAGGTCGAGCGTAGCGCAGCGCGCATGCACTGCTCTATGGAGAGGTCTCTTGGAATCACTCCAGACTTTCTCTAAACTTGTGCGTGTGGTTTTTTATTTTCCACACATTCTATTGGCCTTTGCGTGTGGCTTTCAAAAATGAAAGTACGTAATTGGCCAAAGGTGGGTGCATGTCCCACGTTTTCTGTAAGTGTTTACTCCCACGGCATCCAGCTGTCGGAAGCAAGCAGCGGCGCGCAGGGTGCCGTCTGTTGTGGATCATATTACAAATTAGCGCGCTCACTTTCACTTTCACCGCCACACTTGCTATGGTAGGCACGAGATGTGGACACGACCCCGATGCTCGAACCTTGGTTTCCCAGCTCCAAAGTCCGTCGTACCACATCCTCTCCCCAATTCTTTACAGTCAGATCAATAGGAATTGCCATTGCTTGTCCTGCTTACACTGGCATTACACAACATTTTCTGTGATACAGTCAACATGATGTGGTACAATCCACATGTTCTACTACTACTTTTACTGAAGTTTCTCCTACTTTGCATATTTATTTGGCTAGCGCATCGCCCCCATTTAGTCTTTCGTCTCATTGGTTATCTAACTTCCGGCACAGTCACCGAGCCAATAAGGACCCCATACAATTAAGATGGCGGGCCTGTGCCGAACATATGCGTCCGTTATTACTTTCTAATGCTCCAGCTCATCTGTTCCGGTAATATTGTACTTCCAGAGCAGCAGACCATGGCAGCGGTTCACCGGCCGGCACCATGAGTACGATGTTCGCAAACATTGTGTTAGTAGTCTTCATCTCCATTTGTACGGCTCTGATTGCTGTGGGTAAGGATGGCAAATGGCTTAGAGCTACTGCCTTATGGTGTATGAGGGAAAAAAGGGGAGTGGCTTGGGTTTGAGCTTTGAATGTCAAGTGGACGAAGGGCTGTAGAGATTACGTGAAGAGTTGTTTGCCCTTTCAAATAGATCAATACCACGACTAGAGCACCCACTATTGTCGAGGTTTTTCCTGTTTGGACTCCACTCACTCACAATTTATGTACTGTAACCGCTTAATACACGCATCGTAATTTTGCACAGGCAGACAACCTATACGGTGTACGAAACTTGTATGGGATTGGTAGCAACAGTGACTTGCTCATGCTTACTTGTGTCTACTGTAACATTTACCAGTCCTGTTTATTTTCATTTTCGTAGATGTTTTTCTTTTAGAATAAATTTCCTATGTTCTAATGTCAGTAGACATCTGTTTTGTTATTTTTGCAAGAAGATACACTTCATTCTTCACACCAGCCCAGGATCTTGGGGTTTTCGCTCAAGATGAGGCTAATAAATAGCATTTTGGAATTGTATTACCAAACCAGTGACTGGTTAATAAGCTTACTTGTTCAGTTGTGTAACAATTTATTCGTATAACACAACGAGAAGCTACCCTGGCTCAAAGACTGATCCTTAGTGAAAGTTAGGGCACATTTGTGCCCATCGTTCAGGTGGTGTTGGACATCTCAAAAAAATGTATGGACTGGCCTCACACACCACCAGGTGTCATGCTTCATCATCGGCTGTCCTCGCCCTTTAAAAACCACGTTTGATAAAGGACGGGCTTACACCTGGAGACAGGGAGGCACTTCTAAAACTAAGTGGGGGCCCATGCTGAAAATAAGTGAGTGAGTGATGTCTAAAAATCTATGCACAATCCTGCGTGAAATGTAATGATGCAGAGTGTGCTCGATATTAAAAGAAATGGTGGAGACTAGGGGGTCTATTTCCTCATCCCTAATGTGTTGCCAACATGTTTCTGCTGTTGCGGCCTGGAGGTTCCATGGCATTCATCAGGGCATAAGTAAGAAACAAGCATTTACAATGCAATGGTTTCGCCTTTGGAAAAGTTAGAGCTATTGGCATTGCTCACACACAGAGCCCCACACACAAATACACACACACACACACACGCAGTCGGACACACACACACAGAGCCAGACACACACACACAGAGCCAGACACACACACACAGAGCCAGACACACACACACACAGCCAGACACACACACACACAGCCAGACACACACACACACAGCCAGACACACACACACCCAGCCAGACACACACACACACACACAGCCAGACACACACACACAGAGCCAGACACACACACAGCCAGACGCCCACACACAGCCAGACGCCCACACACAGCCAGACGCCCACACAGAGCCAGACGCCCACACAGAGCCAGACGCCCACACAGAGCCAGACGCCCACACAGAGCCAGACGCCCACACAGAGCCAGACTCCCACACACAGAGCCCCAGAGCATAATTCCAAGAGCCGCACGCAGTGAATTCCGGCACCACCCACGCCCCCTATCACCTTTCTGCAGCTCACGGGACGCCGCCCGCACCCGGCCTGCATCCGCCTCTGCCACCATTAACTGGGGCTAGGCCGCGCCGCACTCACTACCTCCGGGACTGGGTACACAGGGGCCCGCCTTCACTGCAGCGGCGGCAGTCACCAGCTCCAGACTCCCCCTGCTGGCAGGACCAGTGCACCTCACGTAGGCCCAGGCTCTTTATATGTTATTTATTCACTGCACAACGAGGCGCTCGTGTGGCCTCCAGAAGCAGTTCCTTAGCCCACTCCACACTTAGACCGCACGCCCGCAGGCTCTCGATCCCAGCTCCGACGGGGGGGGGGGACATGGGGTGAGGGGTTTGGGGGGGGGGTTACTGCTCACCTCAGCTTGTATCTTCACGCAATCTCGTACCCCTGATCCAGGCTAGTACTGGCACACCCTGTTGTGAGAGCGGCCTGCGCACATGCACGTTCGTGAGCCGGCTGCCTCTGTGTGGCCAGAGGTTGGGAAACATTTAAGAAATGCGCCCAGGGGCGAATTTCTTCGAAAAGAATGATTAATCTACCAATAGGCGCAGGCTTCACGGGCGCCAGAGAAAAGTGAAAAACAGCCAAATATTTGTGGCAGAGGCCGGCGGAGGACAAACGGGCGAGAGGTCGGACTCCCAAAGAAAAGATCCGTCTGGGGTTGAGTCAACAGGCATTTCAAGTAGATTTGGTAATAGTGTCCAGTTTTCTCTCTCCTGTAGCGGCAGTTGTGGTATGAAGGCTACCGTTCCCTGCCTATCTCTGGATGGCAGGCACCCCATGGACTGTGAAGGGCAGGGCATGTCGCCCTCGCCTACCCCCATCCGGGCTGTCCTTTGAAGCCACTGCGCTTGACGAAGGCTATGTTCAGCTTGACGCAGAGCAAGTTTCTTAAATTTTACGTCATCGGAGAACCAACGTTGTGCTTTCTTGAGGTCTGAGTGATTCAGAATAACAATGTGAATAGAAAAGAATAGGACATGTCTAGCTCTGATAGCACCTGTCAAGCTGCTATGAGAGAGAACATGCATACTAAAGCTGCACATTTAAGGACAGCGTAGTAACACTACTATACATGAGAGCTTGCAGTCCATCTAAAGAATCGAGTCTCTATTTTTCCTACCTATTACAATCTAGTGATGACATCACTAGTCAGCTGTGATAAGAACATGATGTGTCAGAAATGCTTGAAGCATTTACTGCTGTTCTGCCAAGTCTACATAATCCTGTTCTCTTAAATGTCAAAACTGCTGACTCCATTCCATTCAAAAAGCTGTATTCTATTTTTTACAATCATAAAAGCATATGCAACCAGCAATACATCAGGAATACAGTTTAAAACAGACACATTCCTTTATTTTGATCTGCATAAAAAAGTAATTTGTAACGGGCTAAAAAGTGCAAAAGTGAGTGGTATATGGCAGCTAAAAATAGCCACTATTTCACCCAGTTATATGGGCTTGAAGTGAGAGCCTACTTGAAAATACTTTTATAGAGTTTTCTTTTGCTTCTAAGCTGTTGCAAAAGCCAGTTAAGGAGACAAAGGAGAAAAAGTAAAACAAGTGAAATTGTCAACATTAGCAGCACTATTTAGACACTTTTGCAGAAGATGAACCTAGTTAATGCAATGTTTGTATATCACAATGTGCTACCAAGTTTGCCATATCACTCCTCATAGGCCAAACGCCATGCTTTTAGTCCAGGACTTTCACTTAACACATCACTGCATTCTTTAAGTTATCGGTTTGATTAGCTTCCATTGAACTAATTGTACAAAGACAACTGATTACAACAATTCATGAAAATAAAGTCCAGGCCTGAACACATGATTTGTAGTGGATATGGGGTCATCTGGTAACCTTAAATGTGCCATGTGTTAGTTCTAAAGAGATAAAGATACTGAATTTGTAATCCATCCAACCTTTTTTCTTGTATGTGCATTGTGTGCAGGGTCAGACTGGGACAGAGAAATAGGTCTGGATACCAAAATAAGTGTCCCCCATTAGTAAATAAGTAACTCAAATAAATGGGCCTCATTCTGCCAATCGGGACACTTTTGAACTTAGAAAGGCCGAGCTGTATGTGTGTTTTCCAAGGTGTGGGAGACTGCAGGCAGTTGTGCTTGCTGCAGGCACTGTTTGTGATAATATCGGGAAATCAACAGTAAAAACCGAGCCACCACGCCATATAAACGGCATACGAACAGCCAACAAAAAACTGCCCCCCACACTGACCTGTCAGTCTAGCGCTGCCAGATAGCCCCGGAGTCCAGTCAGTCCTGTCCCGGGTGTGTGTGATGTGCCTCTGTAAATTAAATATAGATGGGCACACGCATGCTTTCTGCCTGTTGGTCTGTACACTTCAGCACGTTTGAATGACCTGTGTTCGTAGGTGCCTGTGCATCTGCTGGACTGTGGTTCACGAGTGATGGTCTGTGTGTTGGCCCATGTGAATTTGAAAACACATTTCTGTCTGGTGAAGTGCATGTATGATTGCAGGTCTGTGGACAGGGTGTACGGCACAGACCGGCACAGCCCGTGCCTCACCAATCTTTCTAGCCTTCTGTCAGCCCATCTTCTCCCCAGTCCATCGGTCTGTCTGTGTGTGTGCCGGTAAGTGTGTTGTCTGTGACTGTGTGCATGTGTGCTGTTTATGTGAAGCTGTGCCTCTGTGTGTTGTCTGCATACATATCTGCATATATGCATGTTGAACTGTGTTTATGCGTCTGGATATGTGTTGATGTGTGCGCATATGTGATTGTATGTTTGTCGGTCCATGTGAATGAATGTGTAAGCGTCCATGTCTGCGTCCTGGGTGGCTGTAGGTGTGCGATCTGCATCTAAAAGCACGCATCTTTGTTGTGTCTGTGAGTATAGAAGAATATACCAGGTGGGCCCTGCTGACTTTGTGTGGACGTCTGCGGTGGGGTACATCGGCCCCGGTTCCGCTGAAAGCAGGGAGCAGTTGTGTAAGCTTCCTGTGTGTGCTGCTACTGTCTGAAAAGAAGTGTTCCCAGCGGGTGCCATAAGTGCCAGTAGACGGGAACTGCTGAGCAGGCACTTTTCGATGGTTTTGTGCAGACTGCCCTAATGAAAGCCAGAGCTGCGCCACTACAGGGACGCCCCGGGCTCGGAGAGGAGATGGAGCGCGCACGTGACGCACATACATGGAAAGAAGCTACAGACACTTTCATACCAGCCAACGCTGCCACCGTTTGAAGCAGGACCCGGAACTATCTGCTTTTAAAATATTTTTCCATATGGAGAGATCTCCGTGACACCCTTCCACACCCCACCAGTACAGAACTCAAATGTTTGTAAATACAAACTCACTGCACGAAGGCAAAGGCTTCTGGGCGCACCGAGCACCAGGACACACGCACTTATTCCAGCAGAGGCGGGCGTGCAGCTGGCCTCTCTGCGTAATTTAGAACATACAAGCGGCAATTAATAAACGAGCACCTACGAGGACAGGGGGGGGCGGAAGAGGAACGGACGGCGGGAGGGGGCGGGAGAGGACACAGGGGGCGGGAGGGGGGCGGGAAAGGACACGAGAGGAACGGACGGCGGGAGGGGGCGGGAGAGGACACAGGGGGCGGGAGGGGGGCGGGAAAGGACACGAGAGGAACGGACGGCGGGAGGGGGCGGGAGAGGACACAGGGGGCGGGAGGGGGGCGGGAAAGGACACGAGAGGAACGGACGGCGGGAGGGAGGCGGGAAACGTGGGGACGGCGGGAGGAGGGACACAAGGCAGGACAGCAGCAAGCACGGCCCGGCCGGACCAGACTCGGGGGCGTTCCCGGCGTCGCGTGACGTCGGCAAAAGCCTAAGAATCTCGGGAACGCCCCCGTGTCTGGTCCGGCATTGATGGACAGGCCCCTCGTCCAATGGCTAGGCTCCATTTATGGAGCTAGCCAATGGGACGGGGGGGCGTGTTCCATAGTGCTTACTATACTCAATAGATTTCTCTGGAGGAGGAGCCTAACGGCTCCGCCCCCCAGCGAAACCTAAAAAGTGCTGACCATCCAGCTCAGGGGCGTAGCTTTCAATAGAGCAGCAGGTGCGGTGATACCTGTGCACGAGTGTAAGACTGGCCCACTGCAATCAAATTACATACCGACCAACTCGCACGGTGCCACGGTGTGACACACAATATCGGCTCCCATCAACCGGTCTCCCGCTGAGGTGTCGATATCACATGGTGGCAAAAAACGAACTGAAAACCCCTGCAAGTAGTGGTTTTCCATCTCTTTTTCGAGGCTTTGAACAGCCTTAGTCAATTAAGGGGTGTGGAAACACCCCAAGACAGCACCAGAAATCTTGGGGGGCGGGGGTAAAAAGGGTCTGGTATGTACTTCTTGGGTACGAGACCCCGCCCCCTCCTCACACGGTGAGATTGTTCTTTAAGTTGGCAGGTATGAAATTATATATATTTTTTTACAATCAAAACAGGGGATTTGGGGGTCGTTTTCTTTGCTTGCATCTGAGACATTGGCACCCATGCTTAACCACTAGTCATGCTCGCATGAATTCAATATTATTGGAGGGTCGTAAACCACGGCAAGTCTGGTCCAATTGGCTCATGGGCTGGTTTGGAGGATCGCAGGATTAAAATTAGCTTTTCCACTTATGAGGAGGGTAAAAACGTAGTGCAACCCACCTAAACGAGTTGGGTTCCAACTCGATTGTGGGAACGTAATAAAGCAAGTTACAAGAAAGAAACTAATTCACAACTATGGAGAACATTGAAACAGAAAAGGAAAGGGATTCTTCAAATGCAAACTTCAATAAAATAAAAACAAGTGTATGGTAAAGGGCATATGTGTTTTTTTTCTATCAAATCATCTGATTCATCAGGTGGTGGGTAAGATTGGGCAAAACATATCTTCAGAATACTAAGAGCTGAGCCTACTAATAACTACAATTTGACCCTCCGTGATATATCGCATATGATATCACGAAAAAGCTTCTTTAGCAGATATATATGGACATAACTACAGACTGGGCTCCACACCACAGAGCCTGGGCGTACCTTGAACACCTTGCCAAACGCGCCGTCGCCCAGCTCACCGATGATCTGCCAATATTCCTCTGGGTTCTGGTCCCGTTTCACGTGCTCGTACTGTTTCTTCTTCTTTTCACTGCCCAGCTTAAAGATTTTCCGGAAATTAAAGAAAGACATCCCGGCGCAGGAAATAATCTGTACCCAAATGAAATCCTGGTCTGCCCAGCAGCCCTGGAGGTCTAGGGCCCCTGCCCTCAGTGGGCAGTGTCCTCTACTTTCGAGAGAGAGGCGGGTGCTGCCTCAGCTACCCAGAGGGGCCCAGCAGCCGGGCCTGCAGAGAGCTGAAGAAGTGATGGGGGGAGAGGCGCGCCTCCTCCTCCTCGGGCAGGGCGAACTTCGTAAGATGGCATCAGTGGCAACAAGTCTCTGGGGCGGGGAGGTGGCACGGGCAGAGCCGGCGTCACCGCTCAACAAACCCACAGCCCATGGATGGCCGCTCTCCAGGATCCGCTGACCGCTAAATGAGCCGCAGAGAACACGACCCCCGGGGCACCTGCCCCCTTGCGACCCGGGCCCGCTGCCTTCCCAGTCAGATGGTAACGGAGACCGCCGGATGGACAAAAGTAGAAGGAGGTCAGCTGACTGAGGAAGGTCCGCGGCGCCAGTCCCAGAACGGCCAGCCCCGGCCTCAAGAGCCCTCCGGAAAGGGTGACACCGGACTCCCGCGGATCACCGCAAGCTCTTGCAGCCTCCCTCCTCTCAGCACAGCTTCAACCAGGCAAGTTAGTCTGCGCATGGGTGAGAACGCGTCACGGCAACGACCATTGTAAGGTCAGGCAACCTTTCATAGTAAGTAAGAGGAGCCCAATCTTAATGGATAAACTGCCCGTTTCTTGCGCCTGACTTTAACATGTCCATAGAGGTACCACGAACATCCCGGTTCCTGAGCCTTACAGCTTCGTAAGTCAAATCGCCTTCACGCCTACAACCGAACATTGAACGCACTGAGGCGTGAGGCCAGCTTGTGCATTCGGGTACCGGCCATCTTGGTACGGGGAAGTGTGATTTAGGCAGCAACGATATAAACATTTAGTCTTCATTAGGGATGAGTAAACACTCTTCAGAAGTACTAGATAGGACACGGGGGGGCGGGAGAGGACGAGGGGGGCGGGCGGGAGAGGACGAGGGGGGCGGGAGAGGACGAGGGGGGCGGGAAAGGACACGGACGTCGGGAGGGAGGAGGGAAACGTGGGGACGGCGGGAGGAGGGACACAAGGCAGGACAGCAGCAAACACGGCCCGGCCGGACCAGACACGGGGGCGTTCCCGGCGTCGCGTGACGTCGGCAAAAGCCAAAGAATCTCGGGAACGCCCCCGTGTCTGGTCCGGCATTGACGGACGCCTCTCTGTTCCAATGGCTAGCCTCCATTTATGGAGCTAGCCAATGAAGCAGAGAGGCGTGTTCAAGTCACCCATACTAGAAACTACAGATTTCTCTGGAGGAGGAGCCTAACGGCTCCGCCCCCCAGCGAAACCTAAAAAGGGCTCCTATCCTGTCTCTAAGAGACAGAGATAAAACCACTTGCGTAGGTTGGCTTCTGGTCCAACTCTACCAGGTCTTTAATTAGAACTCCCTATTGTAGGTGTAGGGATGTCCCATGGGGAGGGAGGGGTAGAGGGACTCTTGTAGTCAAACTTACTCCAAGGTGCGACCCTCATTTCTTCATTGATATTAACAGAACACTAGAGTTGTTTGCCATGGCGCAGAGAGCAGCATGGCTGCTGAGTGGGAAACCTGACCCAGCAAGGGGGAGAGGACACGAGAAGTTCGAGTGGGAGAGCCTTGGGGAGTCTGCATACCGGGGTTTGTCACTCCCTGGCAGCTGCTGTAGCTTTAATCTGTGGGTACCTATTGGCGAAGATGCTGAATATTAATTACGCTTCAAACTGAAGGGTAGGCAAAAGGTCTCGCTTTTGAGACCTTATAAGTATTTAGTTATGCAGTACAATATCCCTGGTGCAATAACATCAACTGTTGCATGGCTAAACACTTATAAGGTCCCAAAGGCGAGACCTATTGGCTATGCAAATGCTTGCTTTTTACATGTGGCCCATCACTCACCAAATATCGAAGCCAATGTAGAGACTACGTTACGACACACGGTTGATGACAGAATCTGCTGATAATTCCATTTCGACTGCCAGTTCCCGGTGTCCAGTGACCCGATCTGGACTTGTGATTCAGGCGAGTAGAAAGGAGGGTACTTCCTTCCAATCAGGCTCCCCAACCCTTAATTAAAAAAAATTCATTGCCTGTATTTCTATGATTATCTGTGTATTTATTAATGTATTTATTTTGTGTATTTAATTATTTTTTTACTTATCTATTTTAAAAAAGATGCAGCTTTTAATTAAACAAAGAGAGAGATGTTGTGTCTTGTAAATAAAAGAACGCTATAACTCTTTTGGTTCCCACTGTACACCGTAGGCCTGTGACATAAGCACTGGAGAGATGAGTTGAAGGCATGCTTAGAATGTTGAGTTCTGACTAACATGCAGCGGGATAAAGACGTGCAAAATTACTCTCTGTGTGTGGTATGGTTATTGGCGAGTACCTGGCTACAGAGGGGAAACTAAAAAAGGCAAAACCTGAAAAGAATACACCTGATGGGAGACGTAAGAGTGTGGAATAACGATGAGTAAAGAGGAAACAAAAGGACGGAATAGGTGAGAACATTAACGAACAGTAGTTTTAAAAGAAAGAAATGAAAATCATTTATTTACAGGCGCAACAGAAAATCCACAGTGCTCTGGAATATGGAGTAGAAGAATGAGAGAACGAGGGTGAGATAAAGAGTGGGTGAAGGAAGAAGCGAGATGGGCAGAGAGGGACAGTGGGGGGCGGGCGGCTCCCAGAGCAGGCAGGGCACCGAGCACAGTTCCGCACTCTGGCTACAGGAGCCTCTTCATGTCCCATTAGCGGCGATGGAAGGTGACAGCTGGGGATCGATAACAATCGCGGCGAACAGACTCGGAGTAATAAACCCATTTCACTCACATTTCTCCATCGCCCCCCCCCCCCCTCCTTCGGCCCAAGGCCCGCTAAGTCCAAACAGGGGGGTGACGGGCACTCTCTATGCAGCCCGGCATCTCGAGAGGTCCAGTGACCACGTGACCCATAAGGAAATGCAAAGGCTCCATGACAGGCCGGTGCCTCTGAGATGGACGCTTAGGGCTGGGGCTGAGTCAGTCACGCGCAGGTGCGTATGAGACACAAGCGGTCACTGCTGTGCGGTGAGGGGGGCTCGCCTCCAACACACTTCAGACTACCCTCAGGACTATGAATATATCTGTATGCTAAAATAGTCTTTGGGGCTTCATGACACATTCCGCAGGGGGGGTCTCATTTTGTGTGACGTCACTCAAGCTCTCTGAGATGTGACTGACACTTTGGCCAGACTGGGACCAAAAGAGCCGACCCCTGACAGAAATGTTTGAACCAGCCGCACATACAAAAGCCCACGATGAGGATGGGGATATTGTTGTTGAATTTCAGCTCACCCTGTCCTGAAAACAGCAGCCAGGCCTGCAGCCCAGGGGGGAAATGCCAGAATGGCCAGCCGAGCCCCGACGAACCACACCACACCACACCATTATCGGTGTCTGACAATACATCTCCCAACCCACTTCCTTGTTAGTCTGCAGGATTCCAAGGAAGATTTGCATAAACACATATGCTGAGAATTACGCCTCTGAAGGTGAGACTCGTTCTCAAAAAGAAGGTGGTGTAAACCAGATGAAAATGTGGTTTATTTCAATAAGTACATCCAGATAGACCATTCTTTTAAGGCTATCACCTTTATTAAGGTCAAAGTTCCCAAATTGTACTTATTATTCAGAATTTTGAACTTATCAACTAATGCAAAACATCTTTTTTGCACCAGCTAGTTGGTGCAAATTGTATTAGTTTATGTGTACAAATGTGGTTTCTGCACTGGACAGTTGCTGCAAATGTCAAAGCAAAATTGCACTGCAGTGGTGGAAAGTTTATATAATCTGACCCAGGTGTGTGTCGAATAGGTGTGCTGTCAAATGGTTATGCATTTGGTCCAACGTCGTCCAAGATGACAAAACACATCGTCGTTGCGTTCTCTTCAACCTCCCAAGAACATTAGCAACATTTCTGCACCAGATCAATCGCATATGAGGATGCCTTATACTCTGCCGCAAACATGGTGGCTATTCGGTCCTCCTATTGAGATTGCGCTACAGCCTGACTTCACTGGGCACTGTCACCTAACATTTGCTCAGCCAGGTGCAGGCTTGCAGATGTTATTAGAACATGGTGGAGCATTCTTCATGGCTCCATTCTAGTGGAGGCCTCCTGCTGTGTGGGGGCTGGTTTGAGTATTTTTGCCAGGGATAATTTTGACCTCCAGTTCAAACCTGCCATTTATTGCAAGCGCACTATGGAAAGAGGACATTCAATATAGAAGGGGTCCGGTGCACAAACATGTTTTCACTTTTAGAAATGCTAATAATAAGAAAAGTGAACCACTACAGTGAAGTGACCTTAAAACGACCTGGAAGTGAACCCAAAGTGTTTAATTCCGCATGGCCTGCCATATTGACTTAATAGCCAGTCCATATCAGGGACTCACATTCCTGGTGCTTACTTTCCTTGCACAAGAGTCAGCCGCTTGCTACCTCGTTCCCTGATTGGGGGACCAGCGACTACCTCGGAGGCGACCAATCCGGCGCCCCCGCCTTTTGCACAGGCTTCGATGTGGAAGGGTACCCTCCTCCAGTCGGCGTTTGACTCGGGCCCCCATCGGGTCCGGCTGCGCCTCCCCGGCCTGTGTTTCACAGCCGTGGTCCCTTTGTTGGAGTGTGAGTGTGAGATACTAATATGGACAGCAAAGCACGTCTGATCGAGTGAGGCACAGTCAAAAAGGAGGGAATCTGCCTTATCTGCTGCCAAAGCAGTTTCCAAAACAAATCAAATCAAATCAAATTAGGTGTTTGTTAAGCGCGACTACTCACCCGTAAGGGTCTCAAGGCGCTGGGGGTGTGTGTGTGGGGGGGGGGGAGGGTTCGAAGGTTTCAGTCAATCAAGAAGGGGGTCTGCCGAAGAGCCAGGTTTTGAGGTTTCTTGCGAAGATGGGAAGCAATGTTATCTGTCTGAGGTGGAGCGGAAGGTAGTTCCAGGCACTGGCACGCGGAAGTAGAAGGAGCGGCCTCCTGATAGGCCTTTCTGGTGCAGGGGACCATAGCGTAGGAGAGCTGGGCTGATCATAGGGTCCTTTGGGGTGCGTGAAATTTGAGTCGGCTGTTCAGATATGCTAGTTCAGTGTCGTGGAGGGCCTTGTGAACGTGGGTTAGCATCTTGAAAGTGACTCTAACTTCGATGGGGAGCCAGTGGAGTGTGCGCAGGTGCTGGGAGATGTGGCAGTGGCTTGGCAGGTTGAGGAACAGTCTTGTGGCGGCAATTTGGATGTTCTGTAGCTTGCGGGTGAGGTTTTTGTTTATTCCGGCATAGAGTGCGTTGCCGTAGTCGATCCTGCTGGTGACCAGGGCGTGAGTGACTGTCTTTCTGTGTTCGAGGGGGTTCCATTTGAAGGTATTACGTAGGAGGCGGAGGGTGTGGAAGCAGGAGGACGAGATGGAGTTGATCTGGCGGTCCATTTTGAGCTCTGAGTCCAGGATGATTCCCAGGTTGCGTGCATGGTCCGTGGGGGTGGGCAGGCTTCCGAGGGCAGGGGCCACCAGGTGTCGTTCCAGGCATCAGGGATTGGGCCCATGATGAGTACTTCCGTTTTGTTTGTGTTTAGTTGTAGGCAACTGTTTTTCATCCATTTGGCAACGCTTACATGCCTTCTCGAAAGTTGTGTCTGGCGGTGTTGGGTTCGTTGGATAGGGAGAGGATGAGTTGGGTGTCGTCTGCGTATGACACAATGTTGAGTCCGTAGGTTCTGACGATGAGGGCGAGCAGAGACATGTAGACGTTGAAGAGCATAGGGCTGAGGGAGGACCCCTGGGGGACTCCGCAGGTGGTAGGTGTAGGGTCTGAGAGGAAAGGGGTGAGTCTGACCCGCTGCGTTCTGCCAGAGAGGAAGGAGATGATCCAGTCGAGGGCCTTGTCTTTGATCCCTGCGTCGTGGAGTCTGCGTATTAGGGTGCGGTAAGAGACTGTGTTGAACGACGCTGAGAGGTCGAGGAGGATGAGCGCTGCTCTTTCTCCTTTGTTTAGTAAGGTACGGATATCGTCAGTTGCGGCAAGGAGGGCGGTTCCCGTACTGTGGTTTTTTCTGAAGCTGGATTGGGAGGAGTCAAGGAGGATGTGCTCTTCAATGACTGTGGCGACTTGGTCGGTGGGGTCCGCTGAGGGTTTCTTCAGTAGGGGGTTGATCTCAGCGTGTTTCCAGTCATCAGGAAACAAGGCGGTTGCCAGGGAGCGGTTGATGGTGGTGGCAGAGCATGGGTGCAATGGTGTCGGCGTCTCTGTTGAAAATGTGATAGGGGTAGGGTTCTGTGGGGGCCCCGGAGTACATTGACTTCATCCTCTTCAGTTAGGCTTCGGTGGTGAGAGCTGTCCAGTTGTCGATCGCTGGCTTCAGGGTGTCGGGGTGGTTGGTGAGGGTTCAGTGTGTTGGTTGTCTTTGTCGAAGTTGTCGTAGATGCTCTAGATTTTGTTATAAAAAAAGGTGCTGAGTTTGTCGCAGAGGTCTTGTGAGGGAGGGATGTCGGTGGACTCGCTGGTGGGTTGGCCGAACTCGTTGATGATGTTGAAGAGTTCTTTGCTGTTGTGTGCTGATTGGAGATTCTGTCTTCAATTGCTTTTTTCCTCGTTTTTCTGATGAGTTGGTGGTGGGCGTTGGAGGCAGCTCTGAAGTTGTTGGCTTCTGTGGATTTGGTGTTCCTACAGGCCTTTTTGAGGTGGCGGCAAGTGCGTCTGGACTCATGAAGTTCGGTGGTGAACCATCTAGCTTTCTTGGCGTGGGTGTTGTTGTTTTTCTTGAGGGGGGCTATGGTGTTGGTGCTGTCGGAGTTCCATCTGTGCAGGGTTCGGACTGCGGTGTCGGCGTTTTCCGGAATGGTTGGGGTGGAGTTGCTGAGTGATAAGGTTAGCTGGTCGTCGGTGATTCTGGTCCAGTTTCTTCATGGGAGCAGGTGCTGGTGTCTGTGGATGGTGGGTGTTCTGAAGGTGAAGTGGACGCATCGATTTCAGGCCATGGAAATTCGGTGGAGTGGCTCAAGGTGATGGAGTTTCCAGTTGTGAAGAGGGGGTCGAGGGTGTGTCCTGCTGAGTGCATGGGATGCGGTCATGATCTGGCAGAGTCCAATGTTGTGGAGGTTGTCCAGGTGCGCTGTGGTGCTGGGGTCCAGTTGATTGTCGAGGTGGAAGTTGAGGTCTCCCAGTAGGGTGTAGTTAGTGGACGCGATGGCATGCGGGGAGATGATGTCCGTGATGGAGTTGGCGAAAAGTCTGCAGGGTCCAGGGGGTCAGTAGATGAGGATTCCACGGAGGGTGGAGGTAGGGCTGGCCAGTATCTTGAAGTGAAGGTGTTCCATCAGGTCTGTGGGCTCGTCGGGGAGTGTGCTCAGGCGGAGGGTAAATTTGTGGACAATGGCGATTTCTCCTCCAGGGCGTGTGTGGTGGTCCTTCCTGGAGATCTTGTATCCTTGGGGAATGAGGATGGCGATGTCTGGTCCCGAGGTGGTGTTGGTCCAGGTTTCGGTAAAGAAGGCTATGTCCGGCGTAGTGCTGTCGAGGAGGTCCCAGATTTCGGTGGCTTGTTTGTGGAGGGATCGAACGTTGAGGAGGATGCATTGCAGGGTCTTTGGTTCGGTTGTGTTCTTGCCGGCGGATTTCCGCTGGGTCAGTGGTCCTAAGGGTGCTGCAAGTTTGCCAGCAGCGGTGACAGCTGAAGGGTCTGTGGGTGTCGGCTGGTGATGCTAACTTGCAGTTGTTGTTGCGGCCTGGGTTGAGAGTATGGAGTGCCGCTGGGTCATAGCGTTGGCGGTGCAGAGATCCAGGGTTCCTGGCACTGGTCGCAGTCGGGTCGCGGACGAGCGCAGACGGGCTTGCCTTTGGCACCCCGATGGCGCGGCTGCTGGCCGCCATTAAGTAGGGGTCGGGGAGGGCTGGATAGCTGGGAGGCGGGAGCAGGGAGAGGAGCTGGATTGGGCTGGTCGCACTGGTCATGCTTGGGGGAGGTGCCGCTGGGGCAGCAGCGGGAGGAAAAAACAGGCTTCAAAAGGCAAGAGAAAAAAGGCAAAGAGAGAGAAAAGTGCAAATAAGGCAGCAAAAGTGCAAGAAAGAGTGGAGGAAAGACACAAAGGACACAGGAGAGTGAAAGGGGGAGATTGAGATGAGGGTAAAAAAACAAGTGAAAAACGGAGGAAAGACACAGGAGAGTGAAGGGGGGAACTTGAAATGAGGGGAAAACAACAGAAAATGGAGGTTAAGACCCAGAAGCAGAATGAAGGGGGGAGAATTGAGTAAAAAAGCGGAGCAAGAGATTGGAGACAGAGGTCCACTGGACCACCAGGGATGAGGCGCAGGTGAAACCTGCGGGTGGAGGAGGGCCTCGAACACCAAACTCGAGAGTGCAGATGCTCGGGGAAGGCATCACTTAATGGTGGAGCTGCGAGGGAGGGAGAGCAATTTCACTGACAAATAGGGGGTAATTTACTAATACTTTGTGTTAGTTTTGTTTCACTAAACCCAAAGCAAAGTGTTGTAATGGGACTTACTTTCCAACTTAAAGGAGCCTAAACTAACACAAAGTAGCACATAGCACTGCTTGTGTCAAGGGGGTTTCCATGGGTGGTTCATGGGAGTTCCCATACAGCCACTCATGGGTTTTCACACCTTCACTAACAACTAACATAGGTAGACTGGGATATATGTCCTAAAAATCTACCTCTCCTGGAGGCATGTGTAAAGTTTGAGAAAAGTTTTGATGTGTCAAAACATTTCCAAATGTGCTTGTGTGTTGCACTCTACAGCACACATAAGAATTGAATTGAAGTGTAACTGCCTGTGGACCCTGTGGACCTGCTTTTGTTGTCTTTAAGCCCTACCTGCTCCTCAAGCCCCGAAGTCCTCCCGCTGCCGCATTTCCACCGGACCGGCAGCCGAGGGGAAGACTACTACTCCCAGGGGTCTTAGCGGCGCTCACGTCGCATCACGCGCCCGGAAGCGCCATAAATCGAGCCTGACATCGGTGGAGCGGGTGTAACTGCCTGTGGACCCTGCGGACCTGCTTTTGTTGTCTTTAAGCCCTACCTGCTCCTCAAGCCCCGTAGTCCTCCCGCTGCCGCATTTCCACCGGACCGGCAGCCGAGGGGAAGACTACTACTCCCAGGGGTCTTAGCGGCGCTCACGTCGCATCACGCGCCCGGAGGCGCCATAAATCGAGCCTGACATCCGCGTCGCGGGAGTGCGCGGGCGCGCCCGGGGCTAAGCCCGGGCAAAGGGCGGGCCCTCTACGGCCCTCATCGGCCAGAAGAGGCTGGGCTGGGCCAGAGGACTTGGACCTTCATCGGAGTAAGTAGTCATCTATCTACTACCATAGTCCCGCCATTGTTATCATTGCATGATAGCCACTGCTGCTACTAGCCCTGCTATTGCTGGATTGGATAAAAACGGGGGCATGCTAAATCGAACCCTGGATGACTATTTTCTTAAAATAGCTTCTGAGGGCAACAAAGAACTGTTGTTAGCAGAGCGGCGGGCAGATCGTCGTCGTTCAATCGAACGTATTAAAAACAGGACCCTGTCTGAACCTATTATGTCTGTCACCTTGGAAGATGACTTGAACACCACATTGACAGGCAACATATCACCAACTGCTAGTGTGCCCCTACTACTTAAAGAATGCTTAGCTCCTGCTGTGTCACCCACGCAAACTCAACCAGAACTACTAACTGTGACATATGATCTCCCTAGTACATCTAAAACTTCTAAAATTATGATTTCGCCTACAATTAGACCAGGCAAGGTAGTAAGAGGTAAAAACTCGAGGCCATTGCCACATAAAACACATGGGCCTCCACCTTCCAAAAGGAGACGAAAAAAAACCGACACAAACAAGCCTAAATTAAGTCACACCGAATTTGGGAAGAAGGAGAACCCTGTTACTACCATGTCTATGGGAGAACTTGCTACTAAGCAAGCAATAGCATCTGTCTCAATCACCCCAACACTCGTGATACCATCCTCCCAAGCAGTCATAGAGCCTGATATCATCCATATTCCAATGGAAGAAGGACTGCAACCAGCCTCCCCTAAGACTCTCTTGGACAACATAGAACTGATTGTGCGAAGTTATATGCTTGCCTTAGCTGAAAGACTTAAGGGAATGGAATTAAGGTTGGGAAAAATAGAGGGGGATCTGACAACACTTAGGAATTCTGTCAGGTCACTAGGGCCCCTGAAAGTGTCACACCCTCAAAAAATTGTAACGTCACTACATACCCTCCCAAAAGATGCGGTGGTTGCAACATCCTCTACTTCCACTATTGGCAATAACCAGACAGCAGCAACTTCAGCTGCTTCTAACCATTTGCTCGCAGGTGTGCCATCATCTGTTAGCAAACCTCTCAATAAACCCAAGCCAAAACAGTCAATAACATCTATGGGTAGACCAAATACAACATCAATCAGTAACATTGATACTCCAGCTAATACCCAGGTAAGGGAACCAAGTATCCCCTCAAACAGACCCCCAAGATTAGAAGAGAACGAGATCAGCCATGTAAGAGGGGGACAGGCTAGGAGACCACCCATGGAACTCCCGCCGGAAGCTCTACCGTACGTGGTTGTTCTTACCGGGGTTCCTGAATTGTCAAGTGGTAAACGGGAAGGCTATTTCCAACTAAAAAACAAGATAATGCACTGGCTATCATTGTATAGACCCAAAACTAACCAGGTAAATGGTGAAATAGTCCATGTTCGTCGCTTGTCCTGGCTGGGTGGAAGATCAAAGGATATAGGGGGTGACATTGTTGTTGTAAACTTCAGGGATAGAAAAGCAGTTCAATACATTCTGAATTGGCCTTTTGGCAATGAAAATAATTGTATTGTACCACGTCCTTTGATCTATTTTTACCCAAGATCCACAGTATTTCCCCCCCCAACATTTAACTAATAACACCCATTTCACCAACCACTTTTTCAATATGGAGACTGCCAGGAATCCCGCATACATGCATCAATTAGCTCCAACTCCTGCGATGCATGGGTGGAATATTATACCGACAAGCCGCAATACAGGAGAAAATGGAAATATGACCCATTTGATGCCATTTACTCCTTTAGAGTTATCAAATAGGTTTGAGGCATTCAGTGGCATGGAGGAATGTGATTGATGCTTAAAGAGCACAGAGGAAGTTGGGGGGATTGAAAATGTCCTATGCACCACGAGGTTTTACGAAGAAAAAGGTATCAGTTGTTTAAAGATAGGGCTACGTACTGTTGCAACATATGATGATGTGAATAGTAGTTTGTGCGTGTATCAAGAGGGAGAGAGAGGACCAGATAGCTAGTCCAGATCCCCGGTTTATATGTATAGTTAATCAAAAAAGGACTAGCTGGGATGGGGTTGGTATGATATTATATTGTAATCATACTGGTGACTCAGTATTGTTTTGTCAGGGGGAGATGGCACCTGTTGGGTGTCTTTAGAAAGCCCTCACCCACCAACCTAGTTGGTGGCATGCTTCATCATCGGGCCCACCCAGTGACACCTAGTGTGTCCCGGGTGTGCTACGACGCCTGGCTACAGCGGAGCAGGTATGTCACTGTGTGTGCGGTGAAGGGTGTTAAGTAAGTGAGTTTAAAACGGCTTGGCGGGGGTCCCAATACCCGAAGGGTAAGAATACTTTATTAAATGGGCCTCCGCCAGCGGTTAAAAATAAGGCAGTGGGACGTTGGAGGCGGGTTACGACCTCCTACGTCCTTTAATGTGTCAACATGTTTCAGCCAGTGCCTTATCTGTAATCTGGCTTTCTTCAGGACTGATAAAAATGTGTGTGGTTAAAATAGGGGTTGTATAGTGCAGGCTATGTGTCTACACACCCTAAAGTGTATCTAACTGTGAGAGGGGGGATTCCCTTCTCAAGATCACGCTAGTTTTAGGTAGGTCAGACTTCAAGGTTATTGAAGTGGCATGGGGTTGACCAGGATTACTGGTCAGAGCCGGTGTGGGACCTGTTGTGCCTCCTTCGCAGAACAGAAGAGCACAGAGGAAGTTGGGGGGATTGAAAATGTCCTATGCACCACGAGGTTTTACGAAGAAAAAGGTATCAGTTGTTTAAAGATAGGGCTACGTACTGTTGCAACATATGATGATGTGAATAGTAGTTTGCCTGTTGTTCCACCCGCAGTGTCTCTTGGGACAAATGAGGGATTTCCATTGCTCATACCTGCTATAAGGCTAGAAAGTAGAGATGATGTAAGAGGAAATGAAAACGACTCATGTATAGTAAGATATAATGAAGAAAAAGTGATTAGTGGTCCTATGATGGGCTCAGGCGCTGTTGTTCCAAGCAATGATGAAGTTAAAAGTAGTTTGTCTGTTGTCTCACCTGTAGCGCTTCATGGTTCAAATGAGGGACCCCCCTTGCTTACACTTGTTTCATGGAATATAGCAGGGGTGCGTGCGAAACTATGTGATCCCGATTGGAACGAATAATTGAATACTTTTGATATCTGTGTGTTACAGGAAACATGGGCCACAGTACAGATGCACAGGGTTGGCTATAAAACTTACCAAATAGAGGCTGTGCCTTCCATAAGAGGTCGTGCATCTGGAGGTCTGCTAATATGGATCAGTGTTTCCATCAAAATAGGCATAAAAATGCTCAACACTGATTCCCCAGACATTCTTGGACTGGAAGTAACCACAGCGGACAATAGGGTGATTCACCTTTTTAATGTGTACAACAGCCCCCAGTCTTCCCATAAAGAATCATCATGTATAGGGAAGCTAGAGTCACTTATGGATTCATTAAAAATAGGCGCAAGCGTTATCTTATGCGGGGATCTGAACTGTAACTTCGAACCAATCACAGATATAGTACAATTGTTCGAAGACGAGGACATTGCCAATGGAATACCAGCCCTGAATGAAAATAGAATGGTGGCTGGCACTGCATTGGCTCTGCAGATCACAAGGTTGTTGACTTCCCATGGCCTGAGAGCATGTAACGGGCGTATGCCATCTGATAGCCCGAAAGTCCCTACCTTTAAGAGACGTGAGTATGAAAGTAAACTAGATTATGTTATAGTCTCTCTTGACCTGTGGCCCTTCACAGAAGATCTAAAAGTCAAAAAGAGATATGAAAGCGACCACTTCCCTCTGGAAACGAGCTTCCAACAGAGTATGTTAAAGGGGTTGGGAGCCACGGAGGGAGGCCATAGCCCAGCATCCTCATCTATAAAAGATAACATTGTCCTTAGTAATAATCGCAGGGTGGTTAAATGGGCCTACGTATTGGAAAAGAGGATTTATTGGCCAACATATACTGTATCTTTGCAGACACCCTAAACTCATACTGTCCCTATAGATGTGACCCCAAAGAATTTATTAAACTGCATAAATCCCTCTTCAGCAAATTATTAGAAATTCTCACAAAAATACCCAAAAAAGGTGCAGGCACGACCAATGTAAAAGCCACAGGCAAACCTTGGTATAACAGGGAATGCCGTCTTGCTAAAACTGCACTGATTAATGCTGTTAAAATGGAAGGTCAATTAGAAATTAGAGATAAAAGGAAGGCTTACAACAAAATTATAGTAAGAGCGAAATCCTCCTGGGATGAGGAAATATGGCTCAGCATGCTAACAGCCGCTAAAAACAAGGACCAGAGACAATTTTGGGAACTAGCAGCAAAGGAAAACAATCATGAGAAAGGTTCTAGGGAGGTCTATCTAGACGAGGATACTTGGGTTAAACATTTTACATCACTATATGCAGCCAAAATCCCAATTGAGGCTGTTGCAACAGACATACTCACTGTCACAATACCAGCTAACACCCACCCGGTAGTGTTTAATATACATGAAACAGAGACAGCAATTGCCACGGTAAAGAAAGGGAAGGCGCCTGGACTAGACAAAATTCCGGGCAATCTCTATCTGTGCAATGTTGATGTTTGGGCACCCTATTTGAATCACCTATTTAACATAGTTGCGGCTAGCGACCATATTCCGGACACATAGAACGGCGCAGAAATTATTACCATTTTTAAAAAAGGGGATCGTGGCGATCCAGCCAATTATCGCCCCATTAGCCTTTTAGACATAACACAGAAGATCTATGCTAGACATATTTTAAATCGAATAAATTCCTGGTTGGAGGACGAGTCAGTTTTATCCAAATACCAGGCAGGATTTAGGAATAAAACAGGTACTATAGACCAGGTACTCAGGCTATGCTGACTGTACTGGAAATACGTCATAATTCGCAAGGGTCACTTGTATGTGACCTTTGTAGACCTGCGAGCAGCATTTGACCTAATTCCTCGTGATCTACTTTGGAAAACTCTGGATAGGCAAGGGCTGCCAGGCGAATTGCTAAAACTTGTAATGGGCTTGCACCAGGAGAATTATGCCAAAGTTAGGTGGGGCCCAAATGGGGAACTTACAGACCCAATCCCCATAAAACGGGGAGTACGCCAGGGATGCGTACTGGCCCCCACACTTTTCTCCCTTTACGTAAATGATATTGCAGCCTATATGGAAAATTGTGATAATGATTCGCCCCGATTAGGAGGGGAACGTGTTGCGTCCCTCCTTTTCGCGGATTACACAATTTTAATTTCGCAAACACCACGCGGCCTACAGATCCTTTTAGACATGTTCCAACAGTACTGTACTTTGAAAGGACTAGAAATCAATATAAAAAAAACAAAATACATGGCACTAAACCCGCACAAAACTTTTAAAAGGAATTTAATGTTAAACGGACAAAAATTAGATTACGAACACAGTTTTACATATCTGGGAGTCCTGATAGATTCTTTAATGGGATGGGGCCCACAACTAGAGAAATCAAAACTGGTGTTTAAACAAAATTGTTTTCCCATATTGCAGAGACACAATAAAAGTGTGAATAAGGCGGTCACCCCAGCAGTAGAGCTTTTTAGATACAAGGTTCAATCAGCCTCACTGTATGGGGCGGAAATTTGGGGGCCAGTTTGCAAGAAAACTTTTGAAGCACTCGAGAATAAATTTATTAGGGGTCTTTTAAAAGTTCCTACCAATAACCCACTGATTCCCTTATTTCTTGATCTAAACATCAAACACACAGACCATCATGCAATATTGAGACCAGTATTGTTGTGGGTCAGACTATGGACAACTATTGAACTATCTGATTACAAAAATGGCTTGAAAGAAGTCCTTGACCTTGATAGCGACAGGAAAATCTTTTGGTTTAAACATGTAAAAACCTGGTTAATCAAGCTCGGATTAACGCACTTCTGGAATGAGCCAGGATCTTTAAACTCAGTTTCTAAGAAAATAGTCAAACTGTCTTTTTGGTCATATGTGAGCCACGATTCCGTGTATACAAGAACACATGGTCCTCTTACAGAAAAATTCCTTATGGTAAAAAATGAGGCATCTTTTGAACAATTTTTTGATGAAATCGAGCCACCACTGGCCAAATCTCTGTATATAAAATTCAGATATGGAACGTTGAGATCCAAGGTAACAGAGAAAAGATGGGGGAAGACAGATAATGACTATTGCAGTTTATGCACCAATAATCAAAGGGAGGATATTTATCATATATTGTTTTTCTGCCCTAGCTACGTTAAGGCAAGGAAAAGATGGATAGTCCCCTTGTGCCGCAATATTGGTTCTATCTCACACAGGGAAGCTGGTAGGATCCTAAGTACGGACACAAGCCAAGTATTTGTGTTCGGAATCAGTAAATTCTTATTGGCCGTTTATTACATTAGACGGAAACTAAACCTCACATTTTAAATAAGGAAAAACTGCCATCCTGAAATCTTGCAAATTATGATTCATGTCTAGCTATTTGTGTCTTCTCAAATTCCCGGTTGTTATAACCAATTTAATGTTTTTTTAAACTGATTTTTAAACATTTTAACTTATTTATTTATTTCCTGCGTAAAATATAAAATTGTAATCTTGTGTGTCCAAATATGATGAAATGTTGATTCTATAACGGGGTGCTCAACTATAATGAATTGTAAGTACTAAATGTGGTGATTTTATTATGTTTTGTTGTATTTTATTGTATCTTTTATGTTGCAAGGCAACGAAATAAAGATTAAACTTGAACTTGAATTGAAAAGCAATTTGTATTGCGCGACTAAAACCCGAAGGTATCAAGGCGCCTACCAAAAAGGATCAGAAAAGGCAAAGCACAACTACAAATATGTCCGCACAAAGAGACGGGTTTTCATGGCATTTCTAAATAACTGAAGGGTGGGAAGGGACCTTAGTTCCAATGGGAGGGCGTTCCACCACTTAGGTGCCAGGTTGGAAAAGGCTCTACCACCCCATTTGGTTCTCCGAATACGAGGGACTGATAAAAGGAGTCTGTTAGAGGAACGTAGGTTCCAAGAAGGGCTGTAACGGGACAGAATGGATCCAATTCCAGTAGGGCTACTTTTTGCTAAGGCCCTGTAAGTCATGCACATGGTCTTAAAGAGTATACGGTCCTCTAAGGGAAGCCAGTGAAGCAGTTTTCTGGCGGAGGTAGCCAAAGTGCGCCGGGGTCAATCCAGAACAAACCTAGCCGCTGCATTCTGGACCACCTGCAAGCGCTGCAGCAGACTTTTATTCAGTCCCGCATACAGCGCATTGCAGTAGTCCAGGCGAGAGCCGATAAGGGCAACAGCAAGTTGTTTCCTTGCCTGCTGTGAAAGATAATGCCTGATCTTCCTCAATATGTGAATAATATCCCAACAGGTAGATACAGTTCTATTAACCTGTTGACACATACTGAGGGTGGAATCGATCACGACCCCAAGATTTTTGGCAGAAGAAGCAGGAACAGGACAGGCTCCCAATGAGTCTGGCCACCAATCGGCTGACCATACCTCCTCCTTTCCTCCAAACACCATCACCTCCGTCTTCTCCCCATTCAGTTTCAAGGAATTATAAATCATCCATTGACCGACTGCATCCATACGAGATCTAAAATTGGAGGCAGTCGAAGTAACTGACTGGGAGAGAGAGAGACGAGGATCTGCGTGTCATCCGCATAGGAAACTACCTCCATCCCAAAAGATCTAATCAGTCTGGCAAGAGGGGTCACATATATGTTAAAAAGGGTCGGACTTAACGCCGATCCCTGAGGGACCCCACATTGCACAGACAGGGATGGAGATAGAAATTTACCCAGCTTCACTCTTTGCTCTTGTTGATAGAGGAAAGAGGTGAGTAGCCCCAGGGCCGCCCCCTGAACCCCGATCTCCCTCAGGCGAGATGTTAAAACTGAGGGAGAGAGGGTGTCGAAGGCAGCCGTAAGGTCTAAGAGGATCAGGAGGGAGGTCTGTCCCCCATCCACACGCGTGCGGATATTATCCAGCACTATGGTGAGGGCCGACTCGGTGCTATGTTCCCTCCTGAAGCCATGCTGGGAATGGTCCAGACAGCCCGAGCTTTCCACGAAGGCAGCGAGATGTTTATTCAGGTGTGTTTCTAACATCTTCGCAGGAGCCGGAAGCAGTGAGATGGGGCGGAAGTTCTTTAATACCCCAGGATCAAGAGAAGGTTTCTTGAGTAAAGGTTTTACTACTGCATTTTTCCACTGATGAGGAAAAATACCAACCCTCATGGCCCTATTCATGATGTCAACAAGGGGGGGCAAGAGGGATTCTCTACACTGCTTAACATTCTTGAGCGGGCAAGCATCTAGAGAGGAGCCGGATTTGGTTTTATTAAGGAGGATCTCTAAATCAATCAATCAATCAATCAATCAATGACACTTATAGAGCGCGCTACATACCCGTAGGGTCTCAAGGCGCTGTGGGGGGGGGGGGGGGGGGTGCCGCTACTGCTCGAACAGCCAGGTCTTCAGCTTCTTCCTGAAGGAGAGGTGGTCTTGGGTCAGGCGCAGGTCGGGAGGGAGGGAGTTCCAGGTCTTGGCGGCCAGGTAGGAGAAGGACCTTCCTCCTGTAGTCGCTCTTCGGATGCGGGGGACGGCGGCGAGGGCGTGGTTGGCTGATCGGAGGTGGCGTTTGGGAGCGTAGAAGTTGATTCGGCTGTTGAGGTAGCTCGGGCCTTGGTCGTGTAGGGCTTTGTGTGCGTGGGTGAGGAGGCGGAAGGTGATTCTTTTGTTGACGGGGAGCCAGTGAAGGTCTCTCAGATGTCCGGAGATGTGGCTGGTTCGTGGGATGTCGAGGATGAGTCTGGCTGAGGCGTTCTGGATCCGCTGGAGTCTCTTCTGGAGCTTGGCGGTGGTACCGGCGTAGAGGGCGTTGCCGTAGTCCAGTCGGCTGGTGACGAGGGCCTGGGTGACGGTCTTCCTGGTCTCGGTGGGGATCCACCAGAAGATCTTCCGTAGCATGCATAGGATGTTGAAGCACGCCGAGGAGACGTTGTTGACTTGCCTGGTCATGGAGAGGGAGGAGTCCAGGATGAAGCCCAGGTTGCGTGCATGGTCTGTCGGTTTGGGTGCGGTGCCCAGGGTGGGAGGCCACCAGGAGTCGTCCCAGGCGGAGGGTGAAGAGCCCAGGATGAGGACCTCCGTCTTGTCAGAGTTTAGTTTCAGGCGGCTGGTCGTCATCCACTCGGCTACCTCTTTCATCCCTTCGTGCAGGTTGGCTCTGGCGGAGGCGGGGTCGTTGGTCAGGGAGAGGATCAGCTGGGTGTCGTCGGCGTAGGAGATTATGCTGAGGTTGTGTTTGCGTGCGATGGCCGCGAGGGGGCTCATGTAGACGTTGAAGAGGGTGGGGCTCAGAGATGATCCTTGAGGGACGCCGCAGATGACTTCGGAGGCCTCTGACTTGTACGGTGGTAGGCGGACTCTCTGTGTTCTTCCGTCGAGGAAGGAGATGATCCATTCCAGCGCCTTGTCCTGGATTCCGATGTTGCTGAGGCGCTGTACTAGGGTGCGGTGGCAGACAGTGTCGAATGCCGCGGAGAGGTCTAGGAGGATGAGGGCCGCTGTTTCTCCGTTGTCCATCAGGGCTCGGATGTCATCGGTGGCGGCGATGAGGGCGGTCTCGGTGCTGTGATTGGCTCGGAAGCCGGACTGTGAGGGGTCGAGGGATCCATTCGTCTCGAGGAAGGCGGCCATCTGCTTGTTGACGGTCTTCTCGATGACTTTGGCTGGAAACGGGAGGAGCGAGATGGGGCGGTAGTTCTTGAGTTCGGTGGGGTCCGCTGTTGGTTTCTTGAGTAGAGCGCTGAGTTCGGCGTGCTTCCAGCTCTCAGGGAAGGTGGCGGTGTCGAAGGAGGTGTTGATGATGTCTCGCAGGTGGGGTGCGATGACAGCGTCGGCCTTGTTGAAGACGTGGTGAGGGCAGGGGTCGGTCGGTGATCCGGAGTGGATGGAGTTCATCGTGCGGATGGTGTCTTCGGTGCTGATCGGGGTCCAGGCGTGGAGGGTGGTGGTGGGGGGTGGTTGTTCGGTCATGGTGTGCGTTGGTTGGTTGTTGAAGCTGCTGTGTATGTCCGCGATCTTGTTGTGGAAGTATGAAGCGAGGGAGTTGCAGAGGTCTTGCGATGGGGTGATGTCGTTGTTTCCTGCGCTGGGGTTGGAGAGCTCTTTCACGATGTTGAAAAGTTCCTTGCAGTTGTGTGCGTTGTTGTCCAACCGGTCCTTGAATGCTGTTTTCTTGGCGGCGCGGATCAGCTGGTGGTGCTTCCGGGTGGCAAGCTTGAAGGAGGTCCTGTTGTCCGGTGTAGGTTCCCTTCTCCATACTTTCTCGAGGGCTCGGCAGTTCTTCTTGGAGCTCTTGAGTTCGTCGGTGAACCAAGGGGCTTTCTTGCTGCCGGGTCTGCTGGGCGGGGTTCTCAGCGGGGCGAACTCGTCCGCGCAGATGCTGATCCACTTCGTGAGGTTGTCGGCGGCCTGGCTGGGGTTCGCTGAGCTGGCAGGAGGGTGCTGGCTCAGGGAGGTGGCGAGCTGGTCTGCTGTGATCTTGTTCCAGCTTCTGCGGGCGGCCTGTTGCTGGTGGTGGTGGGTCGTCGTTCTCTTGAAGGTGAAGTGGACGCAGCTGTGGTCCGTCCATTGAAGCTCTGTGGCGTGTCTGAAGTTGACGTCTGTGCTGGAAGAGAAGACTGCGTCGAGTGTGTGTCCGGCGAGGTGGGTGGGGGTGGACACCAGTTGCTTGAGTCCAAGATTGGCGAGGTTGTCGAGCAGGGTGCTGGTGTTGCGGTTGTTGTTGTTCTCCAGATGGAAGTTGAGGTCCCCCAGGAGGATGTAGTCAGCGGAGGGGAGGGCATGCGGGCTGACGAAGTCGGCGATGTCCTCGCTGAATTGAGTGCGTGGTCCCGGAGGTCGGTAGATCAGGGTGCCTCTGAGGGTGGTGTTCGGGTTGGTGTGGATCTGGAAATGCAGGTGTTCGCGCTGGTCAGGGTGTTGTCGGTGCTGGTCGTGAGACGGATGGTGTTCCTGTGGATGATGGCGATGCCTCCTCCCATCTGGTTGGCGTTGCGGTCAATCTTGTAGCCCTCTGGGATAGCGATGGCGATGTCGGGAGCTGAAGAGGCGTTCATCCAGGTCTCCGTGAGGAAGGCAACGTCAGGGGTTGTGGCGTCTAGAAGGTTCCAGAGTTCGATGGCGTGTCTGTGGACGGAGCGGGTGTTGAGCAGGATGCACTTGAGGTGGGTGCTGCTGGTGTTCGACTTGGCGGGTGCTGGTGCGAGGCAGGTCCGGATGCAGGTGAATTTGCAGGCGTGGCAGCTGAAGGGTCCGTGGGTGCGTCGTGGAGTGGCTTGGTGGCAATCTGGGAGTCGGCCGGTATTGAGTGCGATGAGGGTGGCGGCGGAGTACGTCAGGCGGGTAGGTCGGGGTCGTCGTGGGCCAGGGGTCCTGGTGCTGGTCGCGATCCGGTCGCGGACGGGCGCAGACAGGCTTACCTTTGGCGCGCCTTCGGCGCACAATCGGCGCGCCCGCTGCGCGTGACCGCTGCGCGTTCGCACGGTCGCCATATAAGGCGAAGTGCGCGGGTGGGCGGAGCAGCTGGGAGGCGGGAGCGGGGTGGGAACAGAAGGAAAAAAGGGGCGGGGTCAGCGGTGGTGGCGGGAGCGGGGAGCGGGGAGGGAAGGCGGAGGGCGGCGAGGTAGGCGGGCAAACAGGAAGGAAAACGCTAACACGGGCAAAAAAAGATTAAAATACAGGCACAAATGAACAACACAACGCTAACACGGGCAGAAAATATAACAGAAAAACAGGCACAAATGGCGAACAAAAACAAGGCAAAAACCAAAACAAACAACAGCCGAGACAACCGGCAGCGAGGCAGAGGGCAAGGCGCTGGGGCACACGCAGCAGCTGGTGGCCGTGCGGCGCGGGGGTGTCCCACAAGTGGATCACACTCACCTGTGTCGCACGGTCGCCATATAAGGCCAAGTGCGCGGGTGGGCGGAGCAGCTGGGAGGCGGGGTGGGAACAGAAGGAAAAGAGGGGCGGGGTCAGCGGTGGTGGCGGGAGCGGGGAGCGGGGAGGGAAGGCGGAGGGCGGCGAGGTAGGCGGGCAAACAGGAAGGAAAACGCTAACACGGGCAAAAAAAGATTAAAATACAGGCACAAATGAACAACACAACGCTAACACGGGCAGAAAATATAACAGAAAAACAGGCACAAATGGCGAACAAAAACAAGGCAAAAACCAAAACAAACAACAGCCGAGACAACCGGCAGCGAGGCAGAGGGCAAGGCGCTGGGACACACGCAGCAGCTGGTGGCCGTGCGGCGCGGGGGTGTCCCACAAGTGGATCACTGTAAATCCTGTAAAGAGAGAGGAGGGAAAGATTCCAAACATCCCGGCGAGAGTTTCTCCAAAAGAACAGGGTCCAAGTCAACAGGGACTGGGGGCTCAGTGGTAAGAGATCTCTGCAACTCCAAGGCCGTATAAATATCCAAGATTTTTGTCTGGAAAAAGGAGGCTATACTATCACAGAGCTCCTGTGAGGCAATGACAGGGTCCGGGGTCTGGAGGGTTGTAAGGGAATCCACTATCCTAAAAAGCTCTTTTGGAGAGGAGAGTGAGGTGGTGAGGGCCGTAAAGTATTCTTGTTTAACCCTTATTACTTCCAACTTATATTTCCTTATCAAGATCTTATGAGCTTCCTTGTCCCTTAGATCCCAGCTAGTATGCCATAAACGCTCCCGTCTCCTAGCTTCCTGTCTAAGGAGTCTTAAATGCTCCGAGAACCACGGGGCTGATGGCCTTTTCCTGGCTGAATAACACAACCGAATGGGAGCCAGTTCTTCCAGTGCCTCGGTAACGGTCTTTTCATACTGTAAGACCGCCAACTGGACATTGTCCTCCTGGGATATGGACAGACTAGATGTCCAGGGAGCGAAGGAACTTTTCGTGATATTCTTAAAATTCCTGCGTAATTCCATTTTACTCTGAATTTTTTCAGTTCTATCAAAGGTCGGACAGGACACATCGAATGGAACGGCCAGGTGATCTGACCATGAGAGGAAAAAGGGGTCTTTTACCGTCAGCCTCCCATCATTGGAAAAAATCCCGTCGAGCGTATGGCCCGCTCGATGGGTGGCCCCTTTCACCAATTGAGTAAGTCCACATGCTGACATAACATCCAGCAGGGAGAGAGTATCATGGGTCTCCAGCAAGAAGTGGGGAAAGGGTTAAACTGAGTCAAAGCAAAGTATTGTGTACTGGAAGGGTCCCCTTGAAGTACACAATTTATGCTTGCTATCAAACGCACACCCTTGCGCTGGAGTGTGTGGACGTGTGCATTGATGCAATGCAGCCTTAAGGGCACAAGCGCTAGGGGGAAGAAGAACAGCGCCATATCTTAGTGGTTATGGCGCTGGTCTACTCTCTTCCTTTCATACAGCTCAGTGCAGCACATCACCTTTGGTTGCAGTGCAGCGTTGTGTGATTTGTTTGTACATTTTCCCCAATGGTGTTTTGCATTGTACTTGACAAGAACGCTCCTTCAAAAGGCAAATCTAAAAAAAACTCACAATATTTAAATTGTTAAACGTTTTGTTTGGTACTTGGTCCTGTGCAAATCCCAATTGTGAAAATTTTGCACCAGAATCCGAATTATAATTTAGGCACTAATTGAATACTCTTAGGGTGTTTGTCCTCTCAGCTGCCTTCGGTTAAAACCTGGTGTCAATTCTGCGGGCAAACTCTGAGACATCTGAGTGCACTTAGGAACAGGGAAAAACACGTGCGATTAGTTGTGCGATATCACCTACTCTGAAGCATGACACATGGCGCTGTGCATCAGTTGCACACATGTTAAATATCACACTTGGAGCAGTTACCACCCGGGATATCACCAGGTCTGAGAACAAGGCCCGCAGTCAGTCCAGTCTTAACCTTTCTAGAGTCCATTCGTTTAATGCTGTTGGGTACTCACCACACTGATGTTGCTTTCTGAGACCCCTCTCTCCAACCTACCCAACCAGTCTAAAGTCTTTTTTATTTATTTATTAATTTTACAGGTTTTATATAGAGCTGGCTAGGCCCAGAGGTATCAGAGCGCTTTACATGAGTACGAAGATATGGCAAAAACAATATATACAACAAACATGGAATACAAGCCCTCTCTCCAACCTGCCCAACCAGTCTAAAGTCTTAGGGGAGAGGATGTGGTCTCACTAGACTGCCTTCTTTAGAGCTGGGAAACCAAGATTTGAGCCTCGGGTTATTGTTCACATCCCGTGATTCTGGGCAAATCACTTATTCTCCCCAAACCTACAAAAAAAAAAAAAAAATGAACGTGTCCTTGCGAAACTTAACCAGTGCTTATGTAAAGCGCTCCAATACATTCAGGTCGAGTTTGCACTATATAAATCTGCAAAAAAAAAACAGTCTCCAACGTGCACATCTTTTAACAACCAACAAACATGCATACACAGCACCGAAGCATGTTTAGACGTCACCGCCCTATGCGAGCCGCCACTGGGCTAGGCGGCGCTCCACTCCAGTTGCCCAGGAGAAATTTCTCTCTTACCTTTATGCCCGGGGGTCGTTGTGTGGGGCCCGGAAGTAGGCAGTTCTTGGAGCAAGACACCATTTTCTTCTGAAGAAAATCAATGACTTCCTTCCTGCTTGAAGTATAACACATGTTTATTACAGGAAAAAAAGAATTGGTAGCAGCCAGTGAGACAGCGCTTTGCCCCCTGAGATAATGAGCAACAGGATGCTAACCTCTCCCACAACACAGTATCTTTTAATCCTCATTACATCAGACAGCACAGGAAGGGATACACATGACGGAAAGTAGAACTCAGGCAGTGGGGGTCTCCTCAGGAGATGACCTTTAGCGTGAAAAGGACTGTGAGGACTTTGAAACAATCCAGACAGTATATATACATTCCTTACACTGAGCTTAGTCATTTGTGAATTGTCGCTTACAAAGGCCTTAGTAGTTGCATCGGTACACCTCGTCCCACAACCCTCACCACCCAAATGATACACAGACACGAAGTTTGGGAGTAAGAAGTTGCAGGTTTATTTGCGGTCCAAATAACAGAGTGGGTTAACTGACAGGCGACCCCCCCTGGCCCCGCAACCCCTTGTTGCAGGGCGCCTGAAGATGAGCCAATACCGCAGACACCCTGGCCCTGGCCAGGTGTCGATTCCGGGAGGCACCAGCCTCCCCCCGGTGGACCTACCGTCCACCTACCCCGCCCTCCAGACAAGGGAGAGTCAACTCACACCTTGCCCATCCAGGCGGGGCATTTATTAGCAAACCCCCGGTTGTTCAGGCTTACAACCGCCCTAAGGACTAACGGGGTGCCGTTGAACCAAGTCCCCGAGAAGGGCCCCTCGGCTTACATATGACTCAGTTGTGCCTTGCACTGGGGCTTCAGGTCCTGTTCCTGCGCCTGTTCTGCATGTGTGGGGGGATCCCTTGTAACACCTCCTGCAACCTAGAAAACATAAATACAACATTAATATGTTCCCCTCCCACTTCCCCCCTTCCAGCGGGTGAGCGGTAGGGAGGGGAGCTGGAAACCGCGGGCCTCGCGTCCGACGTCGGGATGGAGGGGAGAGGGAGCGGGCCTAGAAGGGGGGCTAGCGGGCCTGAGGCTGGCGAGGGGACAGCCTGGTGACCGTGATAGTGGCAAGGGGGGCAGCAGCAAAGAGGGCGCCGGGCGGGAGGAGCTCCCTTAAGACCTCCCAGGAAAAGGGGAGTGGGCTAGACCTGGCATGACCCGCCTCCCCCGCCCCTTCCCGCCCACGGGCTGTCCTCGGTTCCCTGCGCCCTACTACGGGGTTTGCCCTCCCATGGGGGGTCCCTTGCAGGGACCTCGGGCCTCCCTCATAGTAGTTGCATCGGTACACCTCGTCCCACAACCCTCACCACCCAAATGATACACAGACACGAAGTTTGGGAGTAAGAAGTTGCAGGTTTATTTGCGGTCCAAATAACAGAGTGGGTTAACTGACAGGCGACCCCCCCTGGCCCCGCAACCCCTTGTTGCAGGGCGCCTGAAGATGAGCCAATACCGCAGACACCCTGGCCCTGGCCAGGTGTCGATTCCGGGAGGCACCAGCCTCCCCCCGGTGGACCTACCGTCCACCTACCCCGCCCTCCAGACAAGGGAGAGTCAACTCACACCTTGCCCATCCAGGCGGGGCATTTATTAGCAAACCCCCGGTTGTTCAGGCTTACAACCGCCCTAAGGACTAACGGGGTGCCGTTGAACCAAGTCCCCGAGAAGGGCCCCTCGGCTTACATATGACTCAGTTGTGCCTTGCACTGGGGCTTCAGGTCCTGTTCCTGCGCCTGTTCTGCATGTGTGGGGGGGTCGCCTTGCACTTTATCCACAGCCTTGGGCGTGGCGACCGCTGCGCCCAGGGCCCCCACTACCTAGCATTAGTCTTCCTCTATCTACACCCGGCTAACTCTAGCGCTTCACCCAGGTCTAGTAGAAAGATTGCCATACCAACTTTGGACAGGTGGACCCCATCAGATTCCCAGCACCCGATGGACTTGGCGTGCAGCAAGCCATGCCTAATGAAACCTACCCCTATTTGTTCGCTGAATTTCCGCATTGCTGCATTGACTCGCCTGCGAGTGACTTCCAGGGCCCCATGTGATACTGCCCCGTGCCATATGGGCCTGGGTGATATCTCTGACCAGTATATGCTGCACTGTCCTAATTCGCCGCTCAAGGTGCTTAAGTCCTTCCTCATTGTGTCCAATAAACGCCTTTTGCCTAAAGCCACCAGATCATTCCCCCCCAGATGCACCACTAAGATGTTTGGCTTTCGCCTGTGCTCCTTCAAGATTCCCCGCAGCGTCCCTAATAGTGCTGCCCAGCGCATTCCAGGGATGCCGAACCATAATATGTTTGTGTTGGTAAAGCCATGTTTCCAGGTGTTGGCCCTCACCCATCTCGCCAGTCTGGTGACATAAGAGTGCCCCATCACCCACACCTCTGCCCCTGCAATAAAACACAGTGTGTTGATATTGATGTTTATTAAAAGTAAAGCACAGCAATCCAAACACAACACTCCAATTCACATCTAATTGTGGCACATAATATCGCTTCTTGTCCCCGTTCGCGGGGTATATACAAATTACAAGTCCTAGACCACGGGTCTGGTCAACGGGCGTATCACACTCAATGGTCTAACATACCTCCTGTAACAGTTGGAATCCCAGCGCCCTACTCTTTTTATTGCATCGGCCGGGAGGCCCACCCTAAAGGCTGTGGTGGCCGCTCCTATCCTGAATGAATGTGAGCTGAACTTTGCGCCATTTGAGGTGTACCCTGCCCTGAACAAGCACCCTTGCATTACATGGTCCACCTGGTACTTTGTTACTGGGGAACAGTCAGCGTGGATGAGCAGCAGCCCATCTGCATGCGGGCGGCTTGACAGGAACTTGTTCAGCAGGGCCACAGGGCAGTACTTGTCATTACCCAAGCGCTGTAAAGTAATTGTCCTACCTTTACCTGACTGGTCTGTTTTGGATATTTGCAAAAAGATCTCGGCTGACTCAGCTGTTGCGCGTACGTCCCGGATCGAGATTGCCCTGGGGGAGGACTCATTTTTGGACCGAGCTACTAGCTCGCTGATCCTAAATGCTCCAAAGAAAGCAAGGCTAAATGTAACTGCAAAGAGAGCTTCCTCAAAGGAGTTATGGGTGACTATGGACAAGGCGTCTATCATGTTCTTTAACGTGTCATAATCTATGGGGGTCCTCTGATCGATTGATTTCGGCATCACTCTGGCCCACCCCTTGAGTGCCGCCCTAGTTGGAAAATACATGGTCGGGTCCCTCTGACCTAGCAGGCGAGCATGGTGCCCTATGGCTGCTAAGTGCCCTGCCATCCAAGAGTGACTCTTGCCCTCGTCCTTCGCCCAAACCATGAAAGCCTGCACTTGGTCCCCTAGTCTTGAGGCGTCCTGCTCCCATGGGCCCATAATTTCGCAGAATGTTCTAACACAGGTTTGGTATCTTCTCATTGTTCTCGGCGCCAGAGACAACTCTCCTAATTCTCTGATGCGCTGCGCCACTGCAGCAGGTGCCAAAGTCGCGCCGGGAAAGGTGTCATCTCCTCCCTCGCTCGCGGCCACGCCTCTCTGAACCGCTGCCAATGGAAACGTGAGAGAGCGTCAGCAGCCGTGTTTTGGACCCCAGGGATGTGTTTAGCTTTGCATTCCACATTGTTAAAAAGACAGACCTTGACCAGTTCCCTGAGTAGACATAACACAAGAGCACAGGACGCTGACTGGGTGTTGATGGCTTGGACCACCGCCATGTTATCTGACCATAGCACCACTCTTTTCGCGGACAGCAAGGCAGGCCAGAGGTGGAAAGCAACAACTACTGGGAATAGTTCCAACACTGTTATGTTGGAGGTTATCTTCTTCTTCCTCCAAGCATTGGGCCACCCCGCCGCACACCACTCCTTGTCAAGGATTGCCCCAAACCCATCCCTGCCTGACGCGTCGGTAAACAGCGTCAGCTCCTGGCTGCTGGTCCAGGGGGCCCTCCATATCACTGAACCATTAAAGTGCTCAAGGAATTCCCCCCACACCTTAAGGTCCTCCTTGACCCCAAAACTCAACCTCACCTGGTGGTGCTTGCGTTTTATCTTAGCTGCTGTCCTGGCCAACCTGCGCGCAAACGCCCTACCTGCCGGAATGACTTTCGTGGCGAAGCTCAATCTCCCGTGCAGGCTCTGAATGTCTTCTAATGTGTGGCAAGGGGGGCAGCAGCAAAGAGGGCGCCGGGCGGGAGGAGCTCCCTTAAGACCTCCCAGGAAAAGGGGAGTGGGCTAGACCTGGCATGACCCGCCTCCCCCGCCCCTTCCCGCCCACGGGCTGTCCTCGGTTCCCTGCGCCCTACTACGGGGTTTGCCCTCCCATGGGGGGTCCCTTGCAGGGACCTCGGGCCTCCCTCAAATGCGAAAGATGCGGAATATGTCAGAACCGCTGCTACAGTGCAGGCCTAAGCATACCTGTGTGTACAAAATGGCTGCGATCAAACAACATGGACCTTCCATTAAATGCAATCTAAACAAGCAAAAACAGCAAAAACGGTCAAATGAGTTCACAAACCCAGATACTGAGATACAGAAGGTGTTATTTTCTTTACGGAAATCAGGTCCACAGGGCATTCTAGAAAATAAATAGCATATATTATCCCTTCTGTGAATATTATTATTAGGGGTAGTATTACCATGCCCATCTTTCTATATTTATATAAACCCTATGTTCCTGTTCTGCACTTTTGTTTTGGTATGTAGAGCTTCCCAAAACGCAACACGCTTTTTTTGCCGCCTGAGAAGCTAAGGCAGGTGCTAAAGGATAGAGAATTAATTTAAAACACTTTCCATCCCCCACAGCATATCATGTGGAAGGACTATGATGCTACCAAGTAATACACTCTGTGTCCATCTGCAGAACAGGGGCCGTGTTACAGAAGGTGCCCTAGGGGCACAACAGGAGTGTGCGCATGCTTTGCACGCCCCTTCGGGGCACCTTGGTATTATAAAAGGGGGTGCAGACGCTTGTGCGTCCCCTTCTTTAATACCGATAGCGCTGGCGCACTTAATATACCAGCGTTACCTTCAGAGGGTGTTCCCTCATTTGCATAGTAGTGTGCCCTATGCAAATGAGGGAATTCCTTTTACTCTGCACCCACACCATATTACAGACACGGTCGCAGAGTCAAAGAAGCCATCAGGAGACACACTGACAGCAGCTCTCTGCAGGGGATAAAGGGGGTCCCATGGTCTTCACTGACTGCACCCGCCTGCAAGGGGAGCTCTAATCCACTTTGAAAGCGCATGCGGGTGCCGCCTGCCCAGTGAAAACATGGAGTGGATGATCCATGTTTTCACAAAATGCGGTACCCTGGGGCAGTGCGAGTTCGCGCTGCCCCCGGGGCACGCATAGATCGGAATAGGGCGCATTGGCATTGTTTGAGCACCGTTTGAAAGGTGCGCCGAGCGCAAACAATGCCAATGCGGCCCCTGATCTCTTTGAACTCCTCCGTAAGGTCTGTTCTACCTCTTAGCCCTATGCCTGAACTCTTCTTTATCCTCTTTTGAGAGTTTCACTAATGAAACACCACAGTTTGTTTTTATGCCACACAACATTATTTAACTTTTGTAATATTCCATCGAAGTTTGTTTCCATTTCGAACCGAAATGTCCTGCCATGGAATTTTAAATCAAACTTGTGTATTGTACTGATTTAGCGTATTTTTTTATATCCTGTTTCTGTATTGCCAAGGCACCTATATGTAAAGCGCTCTAGTGCTCTTTGACTTCATTACGGTGTATTACAATCCAAGTAAATAATTAAATGCTTTAGTGCAAACCAATTTCCGGAAAAGCATTCCAGAGGAAAAAAGGCCAGATGCAAATTCAGAATAAAGATGATGGTGGTGGTTTTGTTTCAAATACTGTTTATATGGGGGGGGGCGCTAGAGGGCGCACTGCAGCATGGCCGCACTGCCGTGAGGCTCCTGCAGCCCGGAGCTTTCATCCGGCCAGTTATCCTTCGGATCATCGCCGACCCCGGATCTGACCCGAGATTCTGCCTTGGGGGACTGTGATCTACACTCGGCTCGATTTTCACGCTGATCGGTGGTTCCGATCCGGAGTTCGTGACCCCTGAGGTATCACCGCCTGTTGCTGTGGAGACCTGGCGCTCCGCTGTCCGGCGTCCCGGACTACTCCAGCCCGCTGCTTGTCACGTGGGGAGAAGGCCTGTCCACTCCCCCATCGGGGACTTTACTTTGCTGCCTGCATGACTGCGTCCGGCGGCGGCGCCTGTGGCTGGCGATCGTGAGCAGGGGTGAAGCGGTGACATCGCGGGGGTCTGCTGGGTTGTCCCTGTGAGGATCTGACGGGAGCGTGGATATTGCCCCAGAGTAGACTACCGGACATCACACGGAGGGGAGTGGCGGGGCGTGCATGCCTGCTCGTGCCCCCTTCCATGGTCTACCCCTGGGCGCCTGCGGACGGCGTGCTGTGCACTGAGGTGAGCTGCTGCTGGTGAGAGGACTTCCTCTGATTGCTCTACGGGGGGGCCGTTTGCTCGCTCATTTGGCACCATTGTGTTTGGCATACTTGAGGAGCCTGCTATACTCGGCTGTTGGCGGCGTGCCCCCGCGGGCTACATGGTCGCTCCCTGCTGTGTTGCAACACTTGCTTTGGCATACGGGCTGTGGGCGCTATTAACGCACATATCACAGCGGACTTAGACTTTTGCTTCTTGGCGCCCTTTTCCACTACAGCGGCCGTTGTGTTGCGGAGCCGGCCGGGTTAGGCTACGCGACGAGCCCCTTCCGGTGATTTGCACGGCGCTAGCGCCATTCACATACCACAGCCCATGGCTGTCCCCTGCTGTGCCTGATCTGCCCCGTGGTCCTGGTTTGCACCACTCTGGCCCCTGCGGAACACAGTTGGGACGGACTCCTGCACGCAGTCACTGTTTGCGGACTGTGAGTGGCGCAGCCCTATCTACCTCGGGGTGTGGTGGACAGGGTCTTCGCTGGACCCCTGGTGAGTCTGTACTGTGACTACTGGTGGATTTGTACGGCGGTGTGCACTCTCCGACCCACTTTTGACATTGTTTTACGTGGCGTCCCCTGCTGAGTGCATCGCTGGGTTGACCGTGGCCTTGCTTTCGAGATTCGGCCCTCAGGCCTCCCTGCATACGACATTAGTGCGTGTGTTGTGTGTACCACCATGGGCAAACCTGATAATAAGCAACCTAAGCTCTCCTTTGACTCGGCGTCTTCCAGAAGGGGCGCCCGCCTGGTACAGGAGGCTGGAACCTCGCGATCCCCTCCTCCGACTGCCGCTGATGCTGTTTTGCAACCGGCCGCCCCTGATTTCCAGCAGATGATGCAGGAGATGCGACAAGGCTTCGCCACCATTGTGGACAAGGTGGACAAACTATCCTCCCGCATGGACGCGGTGGTACAGAAACTTGATGTCCATGAGGAGCGCCTGACCACGGCGGAACAGCGTATCTCCGATCACGACGACACTGCAGCCACTCATACCACTCAGTTGGCGCGTATGGACAATATCCTACGTGTAATAGCCGCTAAGAACGAGGAGTTGGAGGCGAGAAGTCGGCGCAACAAAATTCGCGTAGTAGGTGTGCCGGAGTCTACGAATGTTGGAAAGATGGAAACGTATGTGGAGAGGCTCTTGGTTGGGGCAGTTGGGGCGGAATCCTTTTCGACCCAGTTTATTGTGGAACGGGCGCACCGCTCGCTTGGACCGCGACCGGCCCCCGGGGCGGCCCCACGCCCTATCATTGCTCGCCTCCTGAACTATCGGGATCGTGATGCTGCTCTTCATGCGGCCCGCACTTCCCGCTCACTTTCCTTCGAGGGGGTCAATTTCACGATATACCCTGACTTCACTCCGATGGTGCAGGAACAACGGCGAAAATTCTTGGCGGTTAAGAAGAAGCTTCGGGACCTCCAGGTGGACTACGCTTTGCTCTACCCTGCGAAATTAAGGATCACTCATCAGGCGAAGCAGACTTTTTTCACGAATCCGCAGCAGGCGGAAGACTTTGTGAAGCGGCTGCAGAGGGAACGTGCTGCTGCTGACCGCCAGGATGGGATGGGGCAGAATGATCGACATTCGGCGGGAGAGGAGGAAGACCCCTGATCAGGTTTTTTGATGGCATGGTGACTGAGTTGAACGCTACCTGTTGACATTGTTTCACCTGCCGCTGCCAGCTGCTTCTCTGCAGCGTGTGAAAATGTGGACTGATGGGCGGTCCTCTGTACCTTTCTGAGAGGCTGAATGGTGTGACTGTTAGGTTGGCGTTGGCTGAGGTTGTGTTTCTATTCTTGCTCCGGGCACCCACCCTACCACTGTGCCTGCCTTGCAACTTTGCCTCATCGGCTGGGTGGGCGGCATAGTGTGAGGGGGTGGTGAAGTGCACCTCTGGTGGGCACCCCCAACGGGAATTCCCCTACTATGTTCACACTTTACCTTGTTGTGCGGATGGTGTTTTGGATGTATGGATGGATGCCTGGGGTATGGGGAGGGGGGGTGGCAGGGGGTCCTGACAGGTTGGGGTTGGTCAGGTGGGCGGTGGGAGGTAGGGACTTTTTGGTGCCTGAAGGTTTACTTGTTGGATGCAATGCGCTCTGGATGTTCTCGTATGGCGCTGCATGCCTGTTGCACGGTTGTGCGTTGTCCGGTTTTGGGAGGGGGAGATTGGTTCTGGGGTTGGAAGACGGCGTGACTGATTGTGTTTTTCATGTTACTAGGTGGGGTAAGGGTGTGGCGGCTACGGCCTCATATGGTGGCTCGTGTGGTGTGCCTGAGGCGGGTGTACGGGGTTCTTTGACACGTATCCCCTATGAGTAATGGCGGTCGCAGTGTTGGATAAGATATCGATTCTTTCTTGGAATGTGCGTGGGCTCAATGATGCCAGGAAATGCCGGAATGTGTTGCAGTATCTAGACCGACATGCCATACAGGTGGCACTTTTACAGGAAACGCATCTGGGCCGGTCACCGACATATGCGTTTGGTGGGAGGTGGGCCACTGTGAGGAAGTTCTCATCGTACTCCTCTTATGCAAGGGGAGTTGCAATATTGATTAAAAAATCACTTGCCTTCCAGGAGTTGGGATCACACTTGGACTCTGATGGAAGATATGTACTGTTGTGGGGAAGGATTGGACAGCTCACTGTGCTTTTTGTGAATTGTTATGCACCGAATGTTGATAATCCAGCTTTTTTTCTTACACTGTGGGGTCATGTGCTGGCTGTTGATGCTTCTCATATTGTGTGGGGGGGGATTTTAATTTGGCAATGGTTGCTCTTGAGGACAGATCGGAGGGGAGTCAGCAGTACAATATACAAGCCAGGGATGTCATGCGGGGCATTGTGGAAGAGGCAGGGCTGGTGGACAGCTGGCGATATGTACACCCCACTGTTAAGGAGGGCACTCATTTCACAACACAGGCCCGTAGCTGGGCGAGGCTGGATTATATCTTCCTTTCCAGGGGGCTAGTGGCAGGATTGCATGGGGCGACGCACCTCCCCAGGACCTTCTCTGATCACTGTCCGGTTCGGGTTGTGGTATCGGTCCCTGGTCTACACCGACCGCGTCCGCCCTGGAGGCTGTTTCCATCGGCCCTACTGGACCCCATCTTTAAGGCGGAGTTGGGTGAGGAGATAGAGGCTTTCTTTCCGAGGAATAAGGGGTCTGTGGACAGTGTGGAGGTAATATGGGAGGCATTCAAGGTTACGATTCGGGGGCTCACTATCTCCAAGAGCTGCGGGGTACTCAGGACTATTGTCCGTACACTTGCTGATTTGGAAGCCGACCTAAAACGACTGGAGACTGGTCTGCTTGCTAGCCCTGACCCTGATCTCATGCGCCAGTTTAGGAGTAAACTATCGGAATACGAGGAAGAAGCGGCCAGGGAAGCGAAACATAGGGGAAAATACTGGGTAGCTAGACGGTATTGTGAGGGTGAGAGGCCGGGGAAGGTCCTGGCGGCCCTTACGAGACACCAGAGGCATAGCTCAGATGTGTTGGAACTGGGCTTGGCTGATGGCACTTGATGCACGGACTCGGAGACTATACGGGACACATTTTTGCAACACTATACACACTTATACACTTCCCAGCACTCCGGAGATGTGAGATATGGGTTTTTTTTGGATGAGCTGTCGCTTTGCTGGCTCTCTGATGATCACAGGGCTTTTCTGGGTAGGCCCCTGGAGGTCGACGAGGTCAGGAGTGCCATCATGTCGCTTAATAATGGCAAGGCTACAGGCCTAGATGGTCTCCCCGCCGAATTTTATAAGTGTTACGTAGATATTATGGCTCTGGTGTTGCGGGAAGTTTTCGAGGAATCCCTTGAAGTGGGGCGCCTGCCAGGGTCTATGAGGGAAGTTGCTATCATCTCTTTACTCAAACCCGGAAAGGATCCTCGTGATGTGGGCTCCTATAGGCCCCTTTCACTGCTTAACTGCGATGTTAAAATTTTGGCCAAGGTATTGGCGGTGCGTCTCTCTGAACTCATGCCCGTTATAGTGCTGCCCGACCAGTCAGGTTTTGTGCCTGGACGGGCGACCTCCCATAATCTGCGTACGTTGTTCTCCTTGATCCCGACCATTTCCCCGGAGCTTCCGGTGGCTGCTGTTTTTCTAGACGCAACAAAGGCGTTCGATTCGGTGGAATGGGGTTACTTAATTGACGTCCTGTGCAGGATGGGCTTCCCCAGAATATTTATCTCATGGGTTAAATTACTCTACACTGACCCTATGGCCAGAGTGATTGTAAATGGAGTGCTGTCCTCCCCTTTCCCCATCACGAGAGGGACCGGGCAGGGGTGTCCACTCTCCCCCCTCTTGTTCGCCATTGCTATAGAGCCTCTTGCATGTAGGATACGGCAATTGCATCAACGGAGTGCGTTTAATTGCCTTCAGCGGCAGATTGGCATATCCATGTACGCTGATGATGTTACCCTCTATGTGAAAGACCCACAGTCGAATCTTAATGCGCTATTGCGTGAGTTTGTTGTCTTTGGTGGTGTATCTGGGGTTCATATCAATTGGCAGAAATCCCAATTCTTTCCACTCACTGCAGCGGTCCACCGGTTCCCACTTGACTACCCCCTGGAGTGGTGCGACTCCGACCTGCGATATTTGGGTATTGTTGTGTCACTGCTCAAGGAGGAGACACTACGGCTTAATTACGGTGTGGCTATAACTAACTTGGCAGATAGCATCACGAGGTGGAGTTCTTTGCCATTATCTATGGCGGGCAGGGCATCTCTTATCAAGATGGTGGTGTTACCTCGCTTCCTGTATTTGTTTCAAAACATTCCGTATTATCCTGGGGCCTTTTTTTTCTCACGTCTCCGCTCGGAGTTGCTTCGGTTGTTCTGGGGGGGCAAACAGCCACGAGTGGCGTGGTCTACGCTGACGCTGCCTTACAACGATGGGGGCTTTGACGTCCCTGAGTTTGAACTTTACTATGTCAGCGCTCAGGCGCACTTCGCCTACCACTGGATGCGCCCTACGCCGTTCATGCCTCAGGTGGCCGCCGAACAGTGGGTCGCTCACCCTCTCCCATTGGAGGGCATGGTCCTGGGTCGTGTTGAGGACATTGACACACACCAAACAACGGTCACCTGCACTGTTGATGCCTGGAGGCGCATCGCAAAGGTGCTGGATGTTGCTTTTCTTTACTCACCTGCGTTGCCTTTGATGTATCACCCTGCCCTGTCTCTTCTGCAGGAGGCTGGTTTCCGACGCCTGTGCAGTCGTCTTGCGATTCACACCTGGGGTGACCTGTTTCGTGAGGGCACCTTCTGCACCCTGGAGCAATTCTTCAGGGATGGGGCGTACTCCCCACTTGATATGTTTTACTATGTCCGGCTGCGCCAGGGCCTGAGATCACTGTTGCCTGAGTTCCCCGGAGAGCCGGGGGTGACCTTGCCACTTCATGAGTTGTTGCTTTCTGATGGGCGTCACTTGGTGTCTCGATTGTATAGTGCCATCAGGAGACAACGTGCTGTCTCGCCTGGGCGAGCGCGGACCCAGTGGGATGCTGAGCTAGGCATTTCCATTTCTGATGACCAATGGAAGTATTGTTGTGGTGTAACCGCTACCATCTCCTCTAGTTGCCGCCTAAAGATCATACACTACAAATTCATACAGCGTTTTTATTACACCCCGGCTAGGAAGCTCAGGTTCCGACTAGCGGAGGATGACAGGTGCACTCGTTGTCATGCGACGGGTGCTGATTTTCTCCACTTGGCGTGGGGGTGTGGGGTGGTTACGGAGTACTGGGTGCGGGTTCATGATGCTCTTCAGACTATGACCGACAATGGAGTGCCATTTGACCCTCTGGTCCTGTTGTTGGGTTATACCAGGGCGGTGCCGGCGATGTATCGTAGGTTTGTGGATGTCACTCTGCTGCTGGCGAAGAGGCGTGTGGCCTGCTGCTGGGGAAGGGGCAGGATACCGCAGTTCGATGACTGGCTGAGAGATGTCATTTATTGTCAGGACCAATATAATGTCTACGCAGAATTGATGCCTATGCGCTGCAGGCCCAGAGACTTTTGGAGTCCACTGCAGGTGTACCTTCTTACCAGGGCTGTGCAGGATTCTGATTCGGACAGTGCTGATCGGGTTGGGGTGGGTTAATGTGGATTAGTTTGTTTGAACTGCACGTTTTTCTCTGCCACTTGCCCAGTCCACGTGATGTGAAGGCCCCTATGTAAGCACTACAGCCTCTCTCGATGTGTTGAGTATGTTCTGACCGTAGACGGGGGAACGGGGCTTTACTGCCCTCTCTCTTGGGATGCAGCTTATGATGCCTTGCCTCGGGGGCTACTGCGCTGTGCGTATGTGCCCGCGACCCTGCCACTGCTCTCCCCTTTGGTCCGATATTTGCTTGCTGTTCGTATTACTGGTATGTTTATATGCTCTGCAATGGTGTGTCACATGCCAGACAACTACTGTTGCCGTGTCCTTATTTCTGCCCACTGGACTTCCCCATCTGGATAAGACACCTGGACATTTTTTGTGTGCCGCTGCACTCCATCACACCTGTATCATTATATGCTTTGTATGTATGTCATTGATGATCTCATGCTTGTCTTCCACCACTTGTTACGAATAAAGGTTTAAAAAAAAAATATTAAAAAAAAAAAAAAAAATACTGTTTATATAATCAAAAGGGAAACATTCACATTGAATGGAATTCTCTACTAAGGGCCCGATTACGATGCTGTAAGAACGGCTCCGACCCTTGGTCGGAGCCCCTCCTACGGCATCGTACTTGGCTGTTCAGATTCCTTTCCGACCGACCCATTTTGGTGGGGTCGGTCGGAATGGAATCTGACCCGGATTTCCGAGCGCCCGTTTGCCATTTGGAAAGCCTCCAGTAATCCCTCGGGTGTCTCTTTCCGCCCGAGGGAATACAATGGCAGATTCCCCCAGCCTTTCTGTGCCGGCCTTTCCGACAAAGAAAGGCTGTGGGAGTCCCACTTTGGAGGCCCCCAGTAGAGCCCCCTGAGTGAAAGGCCACCGGATGGCGGTATAGGGGCCAACTATGGTGTCCCCCTGTTGATGCATGCACCCGGTGCATTGATGAACTGCACCTCAGCTCTTTAAAATAAGAGCATGCCTCCAGTCGGAAGGCATGCTCCCATTGTAAAGAATAGGAATGCGACCGAACAGTGTTAGGTGGCATCTTAATTGCTGGGCTGGGACCGACGACAGAGTTTGGTCGGTCCCAGTTCCCAAACAATGATGGACTGTCTCAGGCCTGTCCGACTTCGTAATCGGGGCCTTAGTCTCTATGGAAGAACATACAATTGGAAGGTGTACACACTTGGCTCAGTCAACCCTGATGAAGGGCAGATACATGATATCCAGGGACCGAGAAACATTCATCACATTTCAGGCACCTACATAAACAATCATCAAGAAGGGGGGAACCAAATTGGACTATTTTTAACGGGGTCCAGTGTACAAGTCCAACCAACTAGTAACACAAGGAAAGTACAAAGTTCCCAGTGTGAAAGAAAGGAAAGAGTGAGTGCAATGTAGAGGGGGAGAGGAAGGAAAAAAAGCGCTGACCGAGAATTTCTTCCAATATGGTACACAACTCTACCATCAGATTAGGGGGACTTCAATGGGTTCGACCTTTGCCCCTAGTCTGGCCTGTATCTACATGGCCACCTTCGAAGAGAAGATTATCAGGTCCGCACATAATCCCTTTTGTAACAACATCACACTCTGGCGCCGATACATAGATGATATTTTGGTTCAATGGAGAGGCGACCGTGTGACCTGTGAATCCTTTTGTGCCTGGATCAACCAACAGAATCCTTTTCTCAAATTTACGGGTACCATGTCTGATACAACAATACCCTTTCTTGACCTAAGTATCAATCTTAACGACACAGGCTTTAGCACTAGCCTCTATCGTAAAAACACTGACAGGAACAGTCTTCTGCTCTATGAAAGCCATCATCCTAAAGCCCTGAGGGACAATCTCCCCTTTGGGCAGTTCCTCAGGATACGCAGAAACTGTACCGCCAGATCTGATTACCAACAGGTAGCGAAGCTACTTCAACACAAATTACAGGACAGAGGGTACCCCACTAGACTCATTCATAATTCAAACAAAAGAGCCCTGAATAACACTAGGGAGGCTTTGCTTGAGACACACTCTAGAGCTTCTGAAGAACTGATCACTTGTGTGAGTTGTTTCACAAAAAACTCAGCCTTCATGAAGAAAACAATAAACAAGCATTGGAATATGATCAATTCCGGGGGCTTAGATATTGCACGTCCTCGCTTCGCTTTTAAGCGGACCTCCAACTTGAAGGACTCCTTAATTCATACAAGGCCAAAGAAACAGAACATGACCAACCAGAACACACTATGGGATCTTCCACCAGTAATTGGCCATTTTCCCTGTGGCAGGTGTGCTGCATGCCCCCAAACAATCCAGTGCAAGGACATTCAACTCACTGAAGACTTTGTGTGGCACCTACAGAGACACACTAATTGCAACAGCACAAGATGCATCTACATACTCACCTGCCCCTGTGGGAAACACTACATTGGGATGACAATGAGACAAGTCAAAGTAAGAATAATGGAGCATAAAAGTAACATTAGATGCTCCAAGACATATACAAGACTCTATGAACATTATACGCTGCATGGCCTGGCATTACACAACAGGCACTGTTTAGGCTTGAACAGAGATGGGTGCACCGGTTGAAATTTGATACAATGGGTCTGAATGACTCTGTGCCCTGGTCATCCATGGCACGATAGTGACACACTCTCCTCCTTCTAAGATGACCCAAAACATACACCATAGTTTTCGCTAATACAGTGCCTTTTGCAGTTTTACTTATTTACACCTGGTGATACCCTGGGCACCTTCCTGTTTCATCAGCCATACAATGAGTTACCTTCCAACATCACTCTGCTGCGTTCCTTTAAATACCCAAACTGTAGATGTTAACTAGGTACCCAGATCCTGAATTTTTCTGTTATCTGGGCCCCTTTTATATTTTTTAGGATTGTACTATTGTTATCCACTATTTGGCTATACCCTGGCAAAATCGATCACATTAGGTCTATTCCTAATAATGAGGTTCCCCCACCCATAGGAAACCTTAGGAACTTTCAGTGCCGATTCGATCGTGACTTACACATGCATACACGGCCCTCCATGTTTAGAACTACGGCGTCCCACCTAGACTAATGCCTTATATACATTCCTCTCCAGATATCCCGTTGGCTATCTGACAAGTAGGAGATTCAGCTTAGTCTCTCTGGCAGCTGTATTGCACTTAGGTGAATTAACTTAGTCACCTAATCAACAGGTTTATCTTTCAACCATCGATGCCCATTTCTAACTTACATTAGGTTGGTGTATTCTATCCTACTTAGGACAGTTGGTTACCCTTTATTACCCGACCATCGCCACTCTTAAGATGGCTGCCACGTTTTCCCCTTAGACCAGTACAACATCCACAGGTCTACCAGGGCTCAGGTCCCGACGTGGCGCATGCGTTGTCGGGTGTTGTCCGCCACGCCCACTCCCAGCGCGGACATGGCGGGATTTTGGGGTCTTCATATACGGAGTCCCGTGATGGAGGGCGCCACCAGCTGCTCTTCGCCCTGACCTGGCGCTGGACGTGGGGGGTAGGTGTAGACGGCAATGACCGCACACCATTAAGGTAAGCCGAGCTCTGTGGACCTGTTGTGCCGCTCCTTGGATCACGCGGCTTGCGACCAGGCAATTTGCACTACCTCCTACCTGATTGCGCCTTAACCTCCACTGCCGTGATTTGCACTTGATTGGGGCCACATTCGTAGTTAGCACACGATTGTTTGCTGGGGATGCTACTGGCCTAGGAGTTGGTCGTGGCGCGTCCATCGTTCCCTTTGCAGGTTCCCCTGCCTGGGATAGGGTGTTCGCGTAGCGGTCCTCTCAGCGAGCTGGTGGTGTCTGACGGCACACTTGGCCCCAATCACTACAGTGCGCCCATGGGGCTACTTCGATACACACACAGGGCTGGTTTGGTGGTTATCTGAGAGGCGGTCACTTGCCTGTGTTGTTGTCTACGTGCCCCTCGAGAACAGCTTAGTTACAAGTAGTACTCCCAGTCCATTACTGGCATTCTATCTGGCACTTTCCTCCCTAGGTACCTTACCGTAGCCTGTACAGGTCCCAACGGGAACAGTCTGCGAGGCACCCTGTGACAAATTCTAGGGTAAGAATAGCTCTCCATACCTCTGCATTTTCTTTGTCCTCAGTCTCCTCTTGGGTCTATATTCACTGTTGTGATGCCTTTCAGCATCCTGGTTTTAATTGTGTGTGTGCAATTTGTAGAAGTATCAACAAACTACCAGGCAATGGAGTTTCTTATTGACTCGTCTATTGCTTTTTACTTTTGTAGGTCGCCTGATTAGAGTAGGACCACTTGGCCTGCCATCTCTGACCTACTGGATGAGGTTGTATTTTTCTTTTTTCTCACACTGTGTAGTACGTTACACCAAGGTCCTGAAGAATTGCCATGATGGCAAGAAACATGTCGACCTGACCAGAGGGTTGTAGATAGTTTACTGAGAACCCTTCAAGTTTATATCTCCTCTCCCACCCCCTTTTAACCAAGGAAGTCTACCACCTTAATAAAGCATATTGTGGATTGACTTACCTTTTTTAACTTACCTTCACATCACGACTAGACTTTCCTTGCCCTCGCACACGCATGCACCATATGGCTGGAACAAAAGATCTCCGATAAAGAGCCCCTTTACTGGTGCCCGTCAGACATTGCTGCGCCAGTCTGACGAGGAGCAGAACCCATATGATGAAGCATGACACCTAGCTTTCTGGGTGTGTGAGGGTTTTAGTTCCAAAAAGGGTTTCCCCCCCTTTTTTTCCTTCCTCTCCCCCTCTACATTGCACACTCACTCTATCCTTTCTTCCACACTTGGGAACTTTGTACTTTCCTTGTGTTACCTACATAAACAAAACAGAAAATAATAAATGAGGAGTCACTTGATACACTGTTAACAAGCACTGGCAAAGTCGAAAGGCCTGGTGCGTTGACAGCCAGCCTTTTGGAAATACTTGCTTTGGTTTTGTCATGTTTTTTGCAAAACATTGTTTGGGAGGCAGAAGGGCACTTATGAATCTAAAAAAAACATTGTCTAAGGGCAGAAATGTTGTTTTGGTCTCAAAAAAGCACACGATGCACTTATACTTCCTGGCACTGAAGGGAACTCATTTGTGCTCATTGTGGAAGGGCAGAAATCAGAAACTACTAGTGAAGTCGGCCAATTGCTGAAGTGGACTGACACTCTGCCCCTTGATCTGGGAAGAAGAAAACATGAATGACACAACCACAACCTAATGCAGGAAGGCTGGCTAAAACCCCCAATCAGTAAAATACTATACACACAATTTTAGTAAAATACCTGCCAGCCTCTTGCCTTAAAGAAAGAAAGAAATAAAGAAAAAAAAGAAAGAAAGAGAGAAACAGAGGAAGGCAAGAAAGACATTAAGAAAGACGACTGCAAGAAGCAAAGAAAGTAAGAGGAAGACAAGAAAAAAAGAGGAAGACAAGATTTCATTATTTATACATTAATTCCAATGTAATTCACGTTATTGTATTACATATTTCTGTATATTATCTCTATTGTGTCATATTTAGTAAATGCTAATAAACAATTTCAACACAAAAAAAGAAAGACAAGAAAGAAAGGAAGACATGAAAGAAAAGAAGACAAGAAAGAAGGAGAAAGACAAGAAAGAAAAAAGAAAGAGGCAAAGAAAGAAAGGAAAAAGGAAACAAGCATTTACAATGCAATGGTCTCGTCTTTGTTAAAGTTAGAGCTATTGGCATTGCTCATGACATTATTTTTGTTTGTTTTTGTTTTTAAAACATATAAATAAATGGCATTGCAATGCCAATAGCTTAATCTCTCGCAAATGCGAGACCTATTGCATTTGCATACACACAGAGAGCCACACACACACACAGAGCCCCCCACACACAGAGCCCCCACACACAGAGCCCCACACCCACACACACACAGAGCCCCCCCCACACACACACAGAGCCCCCCCCACACACACACAGAGCCCCACACACACACACAGAGCCACACACACACACACAGAGTCCCCCCACACACACAGAGCCCCCCACACACACACACAGAGCCACACACACACACAGAGCCGCACCCACACACACACAGAGCCACACACACACACAGAGCGACACACACACATGATATTGATATTGACTCAAAGACGGGTAAGTGCTACCTGAAAATGAATAGATGTGTTAGACACCGGTCAAGCTTTAAAAGACATAACACTTGAAAAAAAGGAAAAGCAACTTCAAAAATCCGGGTGGGGGGGAGCGGAACCATTAGATTTTGCCATGGCATGAGGCGTATAAAAATTTACTTACAGAGACTGATTCACAAGACCGCCACCTTCATGCAGACAATGGAAATGGAGAGGTAGTGGCACTGGTGGCGTGAAAAACAACGGCGGCTTCACAGAGCCACACACATAGAGCCACACACACAGAGCCACACACACACAGAGCCACACACACAGAGACACACACACAGCCACACACACAGCCATACACACACAGCCACGCACACACAGCCTCACAGACAGACACATACACACAGACACACACACAGACACACACAACGTTAGAAGACTATTTAGGCGTGTTAGCAAAAATAACAAAGGGGTGCTATGTCCTATACGGAAGCGACATGTGTAGTGAGCTAGTGAGGTTCACGCATGGCTGCAGTGCCCTCCGTGAAAGCTCTTAGTTGATTTTCCAGAAGCCTCGTAGCATGCTTGGCACTGCTGAGGGAATGCTGTCCTGTAATAAAATGCAGGATCACAAAAGGGCCGCCCCTTTGCGTGTGAGGGTCCCCTGTGTTCCCAACAGCGAGGGCACACATAAGTTGCAATGAGGTGGGCTTCCCGGGCAGTCTGTCGGTGTGATGAGGGCGATGTTTTTAACCCTCCTGTTATAAGCCACTGCCGTGTTATGAACGGAGGAAAACGTAGGTGTTTCACATATGGCTGTAAATATATCGACCTCGTAAGGATTGCGGCCTATTCCCTGCACACCTCACCCTCCCTGCAGCCGATGGACGGATGGGGCGGCCTACAAATGCTCACCAGGGCTAACACTGGGGGGGGGGGGGGGCAGGGAGTTGCTACGGAGGCAATGGCCCAGCGACAACAATTCTCCCGGCAGCCAATGAATGCCCCACCGTAGCATAGTTAGGCCAAATCCCGAGCCTGTGTGCCCCTACTTGATCCGGGTTGTAAGTGTGTGGCGGGGGGATGGGTCTAAAGCCTCGGGCCCTCGAGCGCCCTGGTCGCCATGGAGTCGGGGTGAGGGGGCTAGGGGAAGCGGCATGGCATAGCACAAAGTCTGCCACGCGCCGTAATTAGTCGGCCAGCGATCGCCGAAGAATGGCAGCCCCGCAATGCGGCAATCTAGCGTCTTCATCTGGTATTGCCGCGCTTACCTAACACCTGGTGGTGGTTGGGGGGGGCACGGCTGCCTCCCCCCTGAGCTATTCACGGCATTCCCACCGAGGAAACACCGCCACAGATCGCAGGTTCCCTCATAACCCACGGCGAGGCTAAGACCTTCGCACTGCGAAGGGGAGGGAGGTGGCGTGCAGCAGTCTGTGGCGTGCAGCAGTGTGTGGCATGCAGCAGTGTGTCGTGCAGCAGTGTACAGCATGCAGCAGTGTGAGTAGTGCAGCAGTGTGAGGTGTGCAGCAGTGTGAGGCGTGCAGCAGTGTGAGGCGTGCAGCAGTGTGAGGCGTGCAGCAGTGTGAGGAGTGCAGCAGTGTGAGGCATGCAGCAGTGTGCAGCATGCACCAGTGAGTAATGCAGCAGTGTGCAGCGTGCAGCAGTGTGAGGCGTGCAGCAGTGTGAGGCGTGCAGCAGTTTGAGGCGTGCAGCAGTGTGAGGCGTTTATGCAGCAGTGTGTGGTGTGCAGCAGTGTGTGGTGTGCAGCAGTGTGAGGCGTGCAGCAGTGTGAGGCGTGCAGCAGTGTGAGGCGTGCAACAGTGTGAGGCATGCAGCAGTGTGGTGTGCAGCAGTGTGAGTAATGCAACAGTGTGCAGCAGTGTGAGGCGTGCAGCAGTGTGAGGCGTGCAGCAGTTTGCGGCTTGCATCAGTGTGCAGCATGCAGCAGTGTGAGTAATGCATCAGTGTGCAGCATGCAGCAGTGTGAGGCGTGCAGCAGTGTGAGGTGGTGGTTTCCCTTAGTGATGTGGTGGTGTCCCAGAGTGATGTGGTGGTGTCCCCGAGTGATGTGGTGGTGTTCCCGAGTGATGTGGTGGTGTCCCGAGTGATGTGGTGGTGTCCCTGAGTGATATTGTGGTGTTCCTTAGTGATGTGGTGGTGTCCCTGAGTGATATGGTGGTGTTCCTTAGTGATGTGGTGGTGCCCCTGAGTGATGTGGTGGTGCCCCTGAGTGATGTGGTGGTGTCCCTGAGTGATATGGTGGTGTCCCTGAGTGATATGGTGGTGTCCCTGAGTGATATGGTGGTGTCCCTGAGTGATATGGTGGTGTCCCTGAGAGATATGGTGGTGTTGTGAGGTGTGCAGCAGAGTGAGGTGAGCAACAGTGTGAGGCGTGCAGCAGTCTGTGGCGTGCAGCAGTGTGTGGCGTGCAGCAGTGTGTGGCATGCAGAAGTGTGAGTAATGCAGCAGTGTGAGTAATGCAGCAGTGTGATGCGTGCGGCAGTGTGCAGCATGCAGCAGTGTGAGTAATGCAGGAGTGTGCAGCGTGCAGCAGTGTGAGGCGTGCAGCAGTGTGAGGCGTGCAGCAGTGTGAGGCATGCAGCAGTGTGTGGTGTGCAGCAGTGTGTGTGGTGTGCAGCAGTGTGTGACGTGCAGCAGTGTGAGGCGTGCAGCATTGTGTCGTGCAGCGGTGTGCAGCATGCAGCAGTGTGAGTAATGCAGCAGTGTGCAGCAGTGTGTGGCGTGCAGCGGTGTGTGGCATGCAGCAGTGTGTGGCGTACAGAAGTGTGAGGCGTGCAGAAGTGTGAGGTGTGCAGCAGTGTGTTGTGCAGCAGTGTGAGTAATGCAGCAGTGTGCAGCGTGCAGCAGTGTGAGGAGTGCAGCAGTGTGGCATGCATCAGTGTGTGGCATGCAGCAGTGTGTGGCGTGCAGCAGTGTGTGGCGTGCAGCAGTGTGAGGCGTGCAGCAGTGTGAGGCGTGCAGCAGTGTGAGGCGTGCAGCAGTGTGAGGTGTGCAGCAGTGTGAGCAATGCAGCAGTGCATAGCAGTGTGTGGCATGCAGCAGTGTGAGGCATGCAGCAGTGTGCCGTGCAGCAGTGTGCAGCTTGAAGCAGTGTGAGGCATGCAGCAATGTGAGGCGTGCAGCAGTGTGCAGCATGCAGCAGTGTGAGTAATGCAGCAGTGTGCAGCGTGCAGCAGGGTGAGGCAGGCAGCAGTGTGAGGCGTGCAGCAGTGTGAGGTGTGCAGCAGTGTGTGACGTGCAGCAGTGTGTTGCATGCAGCAGTGTGTTGCATGCAGCAGTGTGAGTAATCTAGCAGTGTGAGGCGTGCAGCAGTGTGAGGCGTGCAGCAGTGTGAGGCAGGGCCGGACTGGGAACCGAAACCGGCCCTGGCAATGTGCTCGGCCGGCCCCCCTTCCCCACCCAGGGGTTGGAGGTGCAGCCGAGCGCTTTGCTAGGGCCGGTTTTCAGCCGATTTGGTTGCAGGGCCAATTTTGCAGCCATGCTGCAAAAACGGCCCTGTACCAAAATTGGCCCCCAGGGGCTCAAAACCGGCCCCACCCTTGCGGCGCACCAGGAGATTGCCCGGTGCCCGCTATGGCCAGTCTGGGCCTGGTGTGAGGCGTGCAGCAGTGTGCAGCATGCAGCAGTGAGTAATGCAGCAGCGTGCAGCAGTGTGAGGCGTGCAGCAGTGTGAGGCATGCAGCAGTGTGAGGCATGCAGCAGTGTGAGGCATGCAGCAGTGTGAGGCGTGCAGCATTGTGAGAAGTGCAGCAGTGTGTGGCGTGCAGCAGTGTGTCATGCAGCAGTGCGCAGCATGCAGCAGTGTGAGGCGTGCAGCAGTGTGAGGCGTTGTAACGACCGGATTTTCGGACCAGATAAAATCCGCTCACCAAGACACCACCAACCCAGCCGAAACGTAACCACCTCCCTCCTCAGGACCTACTTACCAAGGCACCTGGGTACCTACCTGAGGATGGGGAATTAGTAATATACAAGCTTAGATCCTCTAAAACACCACCAAATCTACAGGGATTACTAGAAATACTCACTGATTACTAAGGAATTCCATATTCTATATCACACTCATACCTTATAGTCTCGCGGCAACGTAGGCCCAGACTAGGCTACCCTGGGGCAGTTACGATTACTTACCATTACACACTGACCACAATCAGTGCTCACTCAAGCCACAATCCTGTGGGTATACACATTAATCACAATCAATGCTCTCACTAACGCCGTTACACAACGGCAATCTCACTCAAGCCACTATCCTGTGGGTATTTATTTACTCAAGCCACAATCCTGTGGGTATATACATTGATCACGATCAATGCTCTCATCACTGTCCTATTAATACCTTTAACTCTCTCTCTCTCTTCTGGGAAGTTTCATTATATACTACTGGGAATATCTCATATACATTTTGATCCATTCACACAAGAATGGCCAAATTATGATATGCAAAGGTTATTCTCTGATTCAAGTGCTCCCTGCTCCCTTGCTCAGTTACCACTTACCCGGACGGGAAACACATCCGTCCACATAACAGCATCTGACTAGAAGAAAGGTTAACCCTATCAAGAAATAACAGTTACACAATGGTTCACTAAGAACTGGGGTCCCTTTATTACACAATAGCAAATTATAACAACAATATAATAGTGCAATATAACATATAGCCTGAAAAGCAAAGGAAAGAATTAGAATGTGTGTGCACGCTAATAAGAAAGGGTCAACGTCACCTTATGAGTATGAAGTCTGGACCCAGTTGTCATCTGGGTTCCCTTCTCGTCTGTGCCTTGGCTCATCTTAGGATCACCCCTGCAGTCACGGATACACGTCTGCACCGCTATGCTCTGTCTCCTCTGCTCCCCTCCAAGTCACTGGAACCTTCCTCTTGTTCTCTGTTTCGTCTGTTTCACTCTCGCTGTTCTGCACTACTCCTCTCTCCTCTCGGCCACGGACTATCTTCACCTTCCAACTTCGATCTTATAAATCAGTTTCTGCCGCTCTAGTATTCGCTCGCTCCACTAACTTCTTCACTCTGCATGCTCTTATCTCAGTGTCAAAGCTCGCCAGCTGCTCCAACTAAAATAACTTCAATCTTTCTGAGAGATTATCAGCCTTCGATCTTTTTCGGACTTCAAAATGGCGACTATCTGCTTTAAGTTGATTAACTGCAATAATGCTAACGACTAGCTGCCGTCTGCTAACTGACTCAATGACTAACTGACTTGAACTCTCCGTGCTTTCGCTAATATTTAACCTTGTTCATGCATTGAAATTTCCGGCCAGTAACCTGCCAGCCACCAAATTCTTGTACCACCCCGTGCCAAGGACACGTTCTCAGCCGGTCGGCATGATGTTATGTCTTCGACACGAAGAAAAATACAGTCTTTCGATAAGGGCCAGCCTGAGCCGGTTCTTTCCAAGCGAACAACACCTTATAACTAAAACATTACATTTGACCTAAAAGCGTCTCAAGCAGCCGAGGCAGAAAGAAAGATGGAGTCTCTCTCGTTCGAGGCCTACAAGGCCCGAAGTAAGCATAACTCTGTCAGAAATATACTAATAGCTTTACAAAAGGATGGAATAATACTAATACTAATACTAAGGAATCTATCCCCTAACATAAACTTATAGGCCCTAGAATAAGGAAAAGAATAGGGAATTATATCAAATACCTTGTAAATAGGCCAGGTCTGAGGCTCTAATCCTCCTATTAGAATGATATCAGGCTAAAGTCACCTTCACTCAAAAAGGGGAACGAAAACTCGGTCAGAACAGGCGTGCAGCAGTGTGAGGCATGCAGCAGTGTGAGGTGTGCAGTAGTGTGAGGCAGGGATGTTAAAATGTCAGTCGTAAGTGGGCCAGAACAGAAAGAATAAAATAAATATGAGACCAATAGAGATGAAATAGAGAGAAAGAAAAAATGAAAAAAATTAAATAGAGGTTACAGGGAGGCGATTTGGAGAAAGAAGCACAAAACTCCAGAATTCGAAGGGGGTGAAACGGAGAGTGACATTACAAAGAGGCAGAGGAAGTGAGACAGGATAAAGCGAGGTTCAAGGCAGATTAATAGGAAAGATAGGAAGGGAGAGAGACAAGAGAGGCACACGTCAGAAGAGAAAGGAGGGTGAAGTAAGTAGTGTGTAGACTGAAAGGAAAGAGGGAGGGAGAGAAGGTCGCCAAAGAAAGACTGACAGTGAAACAGAGGAGGAAACTGATGAGGCAGAGCGGGCACACAGAGAAGAAAGACCTATGGAAAAGGGCAGACTGCGATAGGAGGGAAGGGTAATTGAGAGCTTGAAAGCAAACGGTTAGCAAGAGACTGTGGAATGCAGGCAGAGGATACACAGGAAGGGAGGAGAATCCGGAAGAAGTAGTCGAGAGAAGAGAGACGGGGAATGGGGCAGACGTGGGACGGAAGAAAGAGGCTGAAGGAGCTACTAAGATAATAAAACAAATGTGCTGTTTGTATGTTTTCTCCTGCTTTAACAGTTATAGTGTTTGCATGAAGTTTAAAACTGATATAGTTACGGGGTATTATGATGCTGTTTAAGTTTATGTATAAAAAAAAATACTAGTTAGAATTGTACCATAGACGAATTTAAAAAATGAGTTCTGTTGCTAAAACGGAAGAAAGACGCGTTACGAAGATTTCAAAAGCCACACACATAAACAGGCTAAAAAGTGAATTCCACAAAAAGTTACTCAAAGGCATGTACCAATAACAAGCAGTGGCTGCGAAATCAAATAATAAAAAAAACGAAGCTCTCAGCATGGCTGTGGCTTGGGGGGGGTGGGCAGGGGAGCGGCAGCCTTTGAAGTCTGATGCCGAGGCTCAGACAAATGGTGGTATGCGAGCGGCTTTCTTTCAAGTCTGATGGGGGGGCGGGGGAGCAAATGGCGAGTGCACGCCTGTCGCACATGCACTGGCCATAATCCGCATTCCAAAGCCCTTTTGGTAGGATTTTCTGGTGCCCCTCTATATCTCTCGCCAGCAATGCGCAAGCGCATTGGCAGGCGAGACCTAAAAAGGTATGTGGTCACCTTTGACCCTTGACATTAACCTAACTCACTATTCATTCTTTATTGCAGTTTCTAACAATGCTTAATAAACAAAGTATTCTTCTACTTTTCAATGCATGTGTATTTGGGTTAAATGTGTACTGGTTCATTTATGTGCTTTATCATTGTGTACCTAAGGCCTCTTATCAGATTCTGAGTGATTTGGGCTAATTCAATCTCCTGCTCCTATTGTCTAATCATTTCCCCAATCTATTGAAAGCACAGAACACATGCCGGTTTGCTAAAGGTGTGCTAAGGCCATACATTTCTTTGAGCTTGCTAAACGCAAGTTGGCCTTCAGCAACCCTTTCAAGTTATTCATTCTGTTATTTTTTCCTCAAATAAACTCTTCAATTCTCTCTTGTCAGCACAAGTTTTTGTGCCTGCACAGTTGTTTTATCATGTATAGCTGTGTAACGCTGTCTACTGTTGTCTGCTGTTCCACTATTTTTTCACATTTCACGTTCTCCATAACAAGCTTTCAAAAACATGAATAACAATTGTCAGTTACCAGTGGTGTAGCTAATCCAAATTTCCAATTAATTACTTACATATTAATTACGTTTTCGAAAAAATGTATACAAATAATGTATTCCATATCCCACATGCTAATAGGGGTGAACAGTGCTTGGGATAATGGCGTAGGACCACCACAGGAAACTATTGCCCCACAGCGGCAATTGCGATGTTCAGAAAACCCAAATCTGTGCCAGATCTACAGTAAGGACTGCTCTTAGCCTACAGGATACGGTGCTCATGCACACAAACGGAAGAGCGGAAGACAGATGAGGGTACTAATGGTGTCCAGGCACAGGATGTTAGGGGTTGTGTTATATTTCTTATCCAATGTTTTACATGATTCATATATACATTAGTGTATTCCTTTAAGGCAAATGTTTGTTATGCTTCTATATTAGTTCTATATTCTAAACAGAGTTTTGATAATGTAGCATTCTGTAACTGGAAGGCAGTTTTATCCTGCTGCAAACCTGACAGGAGCTATGCTGTGCTGAACTTTCAATAAATCTTTTTAAAAGCATTTTGGATCAAATTCTTACAAAATTTGGCGACGAGGACCCATTCTACTGCTGCCATTCTCAGCACAGGGGCGGAGTATCACTGAACCCATTGGATTTAGCACCATTTTATCTTGATTTCTTCATTCATCTCGTTCACAAGGATTTATTTGGATTTCAAGGTACTGTTTATTTACATGACGCTCTTTTCAAGCGCCTTTTATAACCTCTACTATTTTTTTTAATGATTTTTGGGAGCCTGATGTCTTGAAAGACATCTTTAAACTATTGTTATTTAACCGCTTGGATTTGCTTGGAGTTGCTTCTTTGACCTTCATCAATTGTACATTGTTATGTACTGTGGCGCTTGTACTGTGGCGCTTACTTACTTACTTTACGGATCTGTGCATCGTTCAAGTTGCTGACGTTGCCTGGAGCCGTGATCCGAATCGCTGCGAGGCTGTGCATTTTTCGGATTCTCGGCGTTGCCTAGGCGCTGCTGTGGAGCCGTGCGCCATTGCTCACACGCGCTTCTTTAAACGTTCGCTACTCCTGGCTGAGCGCGCTGATGTCATCGCGCATTGCCGAGTGAACGCGTCCCAACAAAACGCTTCTCAGCAGCATTGTGTTATCTAGCAACGTTCTCCGGCACACAGAAGTGTTTTCTTCGTTAATTTCTATCGTGTAATAACACAGAAGCATTTCTACTATCTCTAACTAGCAGTTATTTATAAAGACGTTTCCAGTTTTTGCAGCTTGGTACAGTTTTCAAGTGCTTATTCATCCTCATTCAAGATTTTCAGTCGACAAGTGAACTAGATAAGTGGATAAGTGAACTTCATTTCATTCAATGGTATTTTTAAAAAGAAAACACTCAATGCAACTTTAATTACAGTGAAGCATATTTATATTATTATTGTTATTTTTGTTATACATTTCTTCATTTTGGTTTTATTTTGTTATTTGTTTTAAAAAATGCAATTTGATCCTCCAGACAAATTTTTACAAAGTAAAGGTGATCCTCCTATGCCATGGTCTAGATGGAAAGAAGAATTCTTTAATTATATGAAGGCCATTGATGGGTGAGCGAATGGGTGCAGAAAGAAAAAAAAGTATTTTACTCCATTGTCTTGGTTTGGAGGGTCAGGACATTTTCAGAACTCTACCACAGAGTGTCCCACGCCCTGGTGAGGGCGATTTCGTAAATGTTTTTGTTGAAGCTTTATCTACACTCCAAAAAAGATTTAAACCAACTGCTAACATTGCCTTGAACAGGTTTAAATTTTACACCAGAGCACAGAAAATGGATGAATCTTTTGATGATTTTCTCACAGCTTTAAGATCTTTAAGTTTACATTGTAACTTTGGAATGATGTGTGATGAAATGCTCCGGGATCAGATCATTGTCCATGTCAAAAATAAAAAGATGCAAGAGAAACTCTGGTGCATAGGAGATCCAAATTTTGAAGAAACAATTTCTGTAGCCAAATCCACTGAAATGTCAGAAAAGTGGATGGATGTGGTTGAGAAGAAGTCTAATACCAACAAATCTGTATCTGAGGAAGAAGTTTGTATTGTGAAATCTAAATTGGATTTTAAAGGTTCAAATTTTCCTCAAGAAAAAAACAAAAGTAATTTCAATACCTCTACTTACAAAAGACAAGATAACTATAACACAGTCTTTTCGTGTTTTAGGTGTGGCAGTAAAGCACACATTGCTTCTTTTCAAGGATGTCCAGCTGTTCACAAGGAATGTAAGATTTGTGGGAGAATAGGTCATTTTAGCAATGTTTGTAGAGATAGGTATAATTACCAAACACGTGTTTCTCCCAACAGACTAGACCCAAAAAAGATTTCGAGTATTAGTAATGGTACAGAGCTTTGTCAAATGCAGGAGTCAAACAAAGGATATGTTGTTTCCATCATACAAAGAAATTGTGTTGTTATAGGAAGTATCAGATCTCCAAAATGTTCCTTTTATGTTTTTATTAAGGAAATTGAACTCATGGTGGATTCAGGATCACCGTGGACTATTATCACTAGAGATTATTTTAATGAGAAATTATTAGATGTATGTGATTTTACAAATCTGCTACCATCAGACATCATTGCTGAAAGTTTTAACGGATCTTTCATTGATGTTGAGGGTTTTTTTAAAGTACCATTAACTTTTAAAAGTAGATCTGCCATGATTAAGTTATATATTGCTGTGAAAGGTGTCAATGTCCTTGGTTGGCATGATCAATATGAGTTAGGGATTATACTAAATCCACGTTCCAAGGAGCCAGTTTCACATTGTAGTGAGATGGACATGGTAAGTACCACAAGTCATGCTTGGGTTGTAAAAGAAGACAAAAGGGAGGATATGGAGTTTTGGAGCCACAAATATGAAAAAGTTTTCTGTGATGATTTGGGGAAACTTAAGAATTTTGCGCATAAAATTGTCCTGAAGGAAAATGCAATGCCTGTTAAACAAAAATTAAGAGGTGTTCCTCTCAATGTTAGAGATGAATTGAAGGAGATGTTAAATGATCTCCTCAAAGAAAACATAATAGAGCCTATTGAGTCCTCAGAATGGGTTTCTCCCATTGTACTCGTAAGGAAACCTGATCAAAAATTACGCGTGTGCATTGATTTAAGGGCATTAAATGCTAACATCATAATTGAATGTCATCCCCTTCCGAACATTAATGAGCTTGTTTCTTTATTTGATGGTGGGCAAATATTTTCCACCCTTGATCTTAGATCAGCGTACCACCAAATAGAGCTTACAGAGGGCTCGAAGAAATACACTGCATTTATCACACCCATGGGGTTGTTTCAGTGTAGAAGAATGCCATTTGGATTGGCATCAGCTGCTTCTGTTTTTCAGAGGGTGATGTTTAAAATTTTTAGAGACTTGGACCTGTTTGTCAAGCGTTTCCAAGACGACATCTTGGTTTTTTCTAAAAATATACAAGAACATATATCACATTTAGATCAGGTATGCAAAAGATCGGAAAATAGTGGACTGACTTTGAAGGCGCATAAGTGTAAACTGCTTTGTAAATCAGTTGAATATTTAGGACATACTTTGTCAGGAGAGGGCTTAGTTCCAAAAAAATCTAATGTAGATGCAATTCTTAAAGCTTCGGCTCCAGTTAACAAGGAACAGGTGGTTTCCTTTTCAGGAATGTGCGAATATTACAGTAAATTTGTAGAAAGTTTCACAACCAAAATGGAACCATTAAGAAAGTTATTGAGGCAGAAAGCTATGTTTGAGTGGAAGGATGAACAGGATAAGGCTTTTGCGGACATAAAAAATTATATTGTAAATGCTCCCACCTTGAAACCATTTAGAATGGGATACAAATGTATCATAACTACTGATGCCAGCTTGAATGGTCTTGGGTCTGTTCTGTCTCAAAGAGATGGTAATGCAGAGTGGAATGTTTCTTTTTCATCCAGAGTACTTAATGAAACTGAGCGCAGGTATGCAGTTATCGAGAGAGAGTTGCTCGCTGAGGCTGGAACTCCACAGCGAGGATTGCACATCTGGCATCCAGATTGCAGGAGTACAATTTCTCGGTGGAATATATTCCTGGAAAAAAAGAATGTGACTGCAGATTTCTTGTCACGTTTTCCATGCGAGGATTGTAAGGAAGAGATAAGTTTAGTTAAAGAGTGTGATTTTGTCTTGAAAATTACTGATGTGATTCCGGTACATTATCAAGACATCACTGAACGGAAGTGGAAAGAGTCCCAAGATGCAGACGATATGTATATTCATCTCAATAAATGCGTGCTAGATGGATGGCCTAGTAAAAACAATATTAATTCAGAATTGCTACCATTTTTCCATGTAGCTGATGAACTATTGTGTGCGAAGGTGAATTTTTGTTTAAATCTGGAAAATGTATTCCACCTTTTGGTGTGCGAGAGATGATTTTAAATTTGGCACACAAGACACATCCTGGGATTACTGCAATGAAACATTTGATAAGATTGTATTTTTGGTGGCCAGGAATGGATAAATTCATTGATCGAACAGTCAGGGAGTGTAATGAATGTTGCATTAATGATAAGATGCTGAAAGTCCATGTTCCGCCTCTCAGACCTCTCAAATGGCCTCAAATTCCATGGAATAAGATTGCTTTTGATATCTCTGGTCCTTTCTCTATTCCACCTGAAACTTCACGTTTTGCCCTTGTAATTGTTGATTATCACTCAAAATGGCCAGAGGTCAAATTTGTTGCTAAGGCTACCACAAACACTGTTATTAGTTTTTTTAGTGAGGTTTTTACACAGGAGGGATGTCCTGCTATGTTAATTTCGGATAATGGAGTGCAATTGGTTTCTGCTGAAATGGAGAATTTCTTGAAGATGTGTCAGATTAAACGTATTTGAACATCGCTTTATAAACCTCACGAGAACGGACAGGTTGAGCGCTTTAACCGAGTGTTGAAGGGTTTAGTTGCTGATGCAGTCAAGGAGAAAGGGGATTGGTTGAATGTCGTTAGAGAGAAATTATGGACCTATCGGATCACTCCACATACTACCACGGAGGTTAGTCCGTTTAAACTTCTTAAGGGAAGAGACCCAGCTTCTCATATTTGTCCGTGGTGGTTTAAGGAAAAGTGTAAGAATGTAGAGGAGAACAAAGTTGACATTCAGGAAGTTGCCAATAGAGTTGTTTGTAAGCAGGATAAAGCTTCTTCGTGGTACAACAGCAGGTGGAAGACAAGAGAACATGAGTTGGAAGTGGGTGATTGGGTCAGGATTCTGAAGCCGTGTCTGGTTGGTAAGGGTATGAGTAAGTATGGCAGACCCATTCAAGTTAAAAAAGTGTTCAGGAATACTGTTGTCACTCAAGATGGTAAAGTTTGAAATTCTAGGAAAGTAGCAAAGTGTCCTATACAAAATACCAATCTATCCCAGGAAAAGTTAATGTGTAATGATAAGCTTGGTCATGTACCAAAACATGATTCTGTTGCATCTAGAATCAAAAACAATGTATGGGTCAGAAATAGGCCCATTTCTTTGCAAGACTATGTGTAACTTTTCATTTCTATTCTTTCTTTTTGTATTCATTTGTAATGGAGGGGATGTGTTATACTTCTTATCCAATGTTTTACATGATTCATATATACATTAGTGTATTCCTTTAAGGCAAGTGTTTGTTATGCTTTTATATTAATTCTATATTCTAAACAGAGTTTTGATAATGTAGCATTCTGTAACTGGAAGGCAGTTGTATCCTGCTGCAATCCTGACAGGAGCTATGCTTTGCTGAACCTTCAATAATTCTTTTAAAAAGCATTTTGGATCAAATTCTTACAGGTTGGCAGGACTTAGATGATATGTAGTGAGTCCTGTCTCATTTTCAAGAGATTACAAGGGGAGGAATGCTTGATAAGCAAGCAACATGCATTTGGTCTCAGTGGTCCACTTGTATATATGAAGCAGTGAGGTCAACACTGAGTAATGAACATGGTATCAAACTGCAAAGTCTACCTGGTAAAGGTGGTGTGAGATGTTATGCACTAGAAGCATGCTGGTGGATTGCCATAAGGGTACTTCATCTTCATATGTCTTCATCTTCGGGCATGCCTCCTGAAATATGATTGTGACTTTGTCTCTTTTCACGTGCAGTTGCAGTCTAGTTTAAATTAAATGTGGATCTAGCCCCTAGCTGTCTTTCTATCTGCACGGTCATTACTGTGTCAAAGATATTAGGGTTCTAAGAAGTCAGACTAGAGAACAATGGAGGTGAGATCCTGTTTTTATGCAACATTAAAAAATGTCTGAGAAAAACTATTCAATGTGATTGTCATCACTTTACATCTTTACATATCCTTGGCGAGCAGTCATCTGTTTAAAGTGCAGCAAATGATAAGCAATAAACGCACCCCAAGCCACTCCAGAAGCTAGGATAGAAACTGGTATTTAAAGAGAACATAGACTTTAAAGGTCAATTGGAAAGGAGGGCAATCAATATTGTGAGATTGATTTAACAAAAGGACTCCGCTATTTGATGCTGTGAAGCTGAAACTAAACTGTCATTGACTATAAGGAAATTCATCTGAGCAGATCCCTCCAACACCTTTCCCACCAACCTATGTCTAGTCGGGACCATAATAGCCATTAATTCTTATATCAAAAACCTCTAAGGGTCCACTAAGAACAGAATTATAAAAAAAGAATAAACACATGCAGAAAGATAGTCTGACTAAACAGACATGTAACTTAAAACTCAGGACTGAAGACCAATTATCCTGCCATAGATGTATGTGCTTTGACCACTGGCTTCAAAAAGGAACTAACACTGAAGCACACCTCACCGCTATCTAGAAGTTGCTAATAAAGCAACCAAATACTAAATGCTTTAAAAATGGTTTTAAACATAAATCAAAAGACATCTTTAAAAACTTACAAAATTATCAAAAATGCAGTAAGGACTGGGGAGATGCATCATCACAAGGGCAAAATCGTGGGCTGCTACTAAATATGTCAGGCCAATCTGAAAGCTTAGTAGTCGCCAGAGTGTCCCAACCCTGAACCGAGGTAAAAGGTACCTTTCCCACCGAGTTAAAGGGTGATCTAAATACAGAATAGTAGAGCTAATTCCCCTGAGCTGCATATAATCCTTAAGAGAGGGCTTCTCTGATTCATCCCTTAACCTCTATGTTTGACTAAACTCCAAGAAAGTAAGCTTGGCTGTACTGGAAGAATCTAAATAAAAACTTAAGTATGAGAAACCGTTCACTCCGGTCATGATAATATCACTAATAAGTAAATTCAAAATAATATAGTTGCCTGTGCCGCAAGCCATAATATGGGCCTTGCTGAAGTTAGTGACTAGCCATAATATGGGCCTTGCTGAAGATAGTGACTAGCTCCAGTTTACACATGAAAGATGCAAAGAGCCCTCACAAGTTTGCAAAAAGCATTCGGGGATGGGCCATAAGTATGCGTCATCCGTGTATAATAATGTTGGAATGCGTGTCTTCCCCACCACTGGGACATCAACAGCAGCACTGACAAGACAGGGTATTGGGTTATTGATATGAAGAGTAGATAAGGGGGCCAAGATACAACCCTGGCGTACCCTCCACCACCTCCCCAATAATGATCAAAAGAGCAATTCAGTTCACCCGTAATGCCGTATCGAACTCTGGCTCACAAATTAACAAGAAGGCTATGTAGAAAACTTACCAAAGAAACCTCAACCACCATTTCCAACAATAGTAGGCACACTTTGGTTACATTAACACAGTTGAATGCAGTAGACAGGTCACTCAAGGTGAGGAAGAGTGGGCAGCACCTAGCGATGTTATACTTGCCCAAAATAAGATGTAGATTCAGGCACTGCTCCACTGTACCCAGCCCTGACCCGAAACCATAATGACAGGGGTTAATGATTTTAGTTTCTTTATGGTTTAAGTCTTTTATTGAGTTTTACAAATATACAGCAATTAGTGGCCAATGGCCCAATAGCAATGGCAGTCTTCAAAATGTCAAACTCTCCCCCTTCCTCCCTTCCACCGGGACCACGCATATAAATCAAGAGAGCATTTATTCTCATAGGACATGTGGACAGTGTCCATGTGTCTTTCAGGTAGAACCACAGGTATGAGGCATAGATTTTGGGCAAGTGAGTTCATGAAACTCCGAAGGCAGAAGCGAGAGGAATGGACGCCAGAGGTCTGTAAAGGATGCCCCTTGATTTAACAAGAAGAATGATATGCGCTCCATCCCAAGAACATAGCACAATTGAAGTAACCATCCCTGATAAGTAGAAATATGCCTTGTGCCCCACTGCGACAATATGTTTTGCAGAGCTGCACCCAGCGCAAGACCAATCTCCCTGCCTCTGCAAGACTTGAATGGGAAAGTGAGGCAGTTGGGTAGTCCCAAGATAATGTAAGTGAGGAAGCGGGGTAGTTGTGTCTTGAAATGAGTGTCAATATCATCGAGCACCTGTGTCCAATAAGGGGTGAGTTTAGGGCAGTCCCACAACAGGTGAGAGAGCATGCCCAGTGAGCCACAAAAGGCACCAGCACTCCAGCCCCCGAGCTGGGTTGCCTTTATACAACCGATAAGGTTTGAGATACTAATAGGTAACCACTTTGGTCGCCGTTTCAATACTAGTGACATTGCAGGCCGTGTGTCTCGTGCTATAGTAGATATCCCCCCCATATCTGCTATGTGAAAGTGCAGCCTATTTCGGATTCCCAGCATCTATGACTGGGAGATTTGTGCTGGGAAGCAACAGCACGAAGAAGGCCGTAGAGCTCAGCGATGAGGCGGGCTTTTGACATTTCAGAAAGTAGCCATTTCTCGTAGGGGTTAAGATGTCATTGTACCTTAGGACGTACCGTAGTGTGCAACACCCCGTGCTGTATTTGACTGTAGCAGAATCATTCAGTTTCAGGCCGAGCTAGGTCATAACGAAGATACTCGAAGAGGCAAATTCCCTCTTCATTGAATAAGTGGCGTATGGACTTGCATTCCTCCTGGTTCCAGTGTTGGAAAGCTAGAGAGTCCAAGGGCAAAGTCTGGGTTGCCTACAATAGGTGGAAGGAGGTAAGTACATTATTTACTGCCATCAAGCCCCACACGGTGAGAATGGGTCTCATGATGGGGGATAAATAGAAGCTTTTGGGGCACACAGGTTTAGGAAGGAAAGGAATCTTCCACAGAGATTGGCCCGCGACCGCTCAGTCCATAAAAAGCCAGTGCTTTTTGAATTTGGGGCAAGACCATTCTTGGGACAGGACCACTCCAAGAGGGCCCTAAGTTGCGTGGCTTGGTAGTAGCATTGCAAATTTGGTATGCCTAAACCTACCACCTTGCGGGTCTATAGCTTTGATCTCTACTCATTTGGGACGTTTATCCACTCAAACAAAGTGCTTGATCTCCTTTTGGAGAGTGCAGAGGGCCCCACGTGAGGGCTCCACAGGGAGTACATGGAAAAGAAACAACACTTATCAGTATGGTCATTTTCAGCAACTCTATACGGCCAAGCCGCCAGGAGAGCCCATATGGTTGTTAGCTGTGCAACTCCGATCTGATCTTGTGAAGTACATTTTTATATTTAAGAGACAGCTTTTCCCAGATTATAGCAGTGAGCTGGAGCCCTAAGTAGGGGATCGATGTCGGTGCCCACTGCACTTGGTAGAAGTGTTATAGAGCGTCCTGAGTGGCGAGCCGGAGCGATAGATTAAGGGCTTGGGATTTTTGTACTTTTATCTTGAATCTCACTGCCTGGGCAAACGATTCCAGCTCATCAAAGAAGGTTGGCAGGGAAAACATGGCTATGATGTCATCTGCATTCAGGTGTATGGCATGTTTCTCTCCTCCAAAATGGACACCAGTGTTGAGGGGACCGTCATTAACTCCTTGGGCCATAGGCTCCATATATAGAGTGAACAATAGGGGGGAGAGAGAGCACCCCTGTCTCGTGCCCCTGCAGATCGGAAATGGGGCTCAGCAGCGCCCATTCACTTGGACCGCAGCCTCTGGCCGTGTATAGCCACTGAGAATCCATTTGCGAAAATGGTCACTGAAACCAAAGTGCTGGACAGTGACTTCTAAGTATGGCTAGTGGACTCTATTGAACACTTTTTTAGCATTGATTGCCAGCAATGTTCGTTCCGTGTCGAAGTGTTGGTCTTTGCCAATAAGGTGGAGCAGCCTCCTTGTATTATCATCTGCATTGATGGTTCCGTATGAAACCCGCTTGGTCGGCGTCTATGAGGAGCAGCGACTCCTCCACAGTGGTTAAGGAGCGTCACCCTACTGTCTGGCTCACAGATAGCAAATGAACAACAAAACATCGTTTTATTTTTTATTTACTGGCTCTGAACCAGCGGTCTAAGGAGGGGAGGGGCTAAGGCATGGGAGGAGGGAGGAGGAGTGTTATGTGCTCTCCCTAAGTGACCATATGTGTTTGGCGGCCGTCACCGGCGCACTTAGGTTACTCCACCCCAGCTGCATTGAACAGCCGGGCTGGAGAAACCCCATAGATTCCCTGGTCTGAGTAGAGCTTCTTTCTAGCCCACTCAGCCCAATCCCCACGCTGCTCTGATGCAATTGGGTGGAAGCCTGTCCCAGAGGTTGCTGGGACCAGGAAGTTTAGAGGAGGTGTGATGCAGGAGGCGGCCGACGGCTTGAGGTAAGCTCTGTGTTTTTGTGTTTAACATAATATTACTACCCCTCCCTCACAAACTTCCCCCCATGACCCCTCCTGCGTTCCTTCCACCCTCCACCACCCTTTGTTTTTGGCGGCCACCACTGTCTATGAACCCTGGTAGTATCAGACTCAATTGGGGTTGCAAGTATCCCAGTAAAAAGTTTAAGGTCGACATTAAGAAGGGATATTGGGAGGAGCCTAGCCAGCAACAGCGATGGCCGCCTGAGCCCTCAGCTCCGCCAACCCGTCCGCTTCCCTCCCGTACCGCTTCTTCTCCTGCTGGTTGCATCGTGTCTGTTGTGCGGTAACGGGTCCGGGAGGCGACGCTGTATCCGATGGTATGCTCCCCGTCGTTCCTCCTGCACTGGGAGTGACGAATTGCCCTGAACTCCTGCTGGTGACTGCAGAGTGGGTCCGGTCCTTTGTTCTCGGCAGCGTCCGGCTAGAAGGCAACAACGGCGGCCATTACATGAAACTCTGAAACCGCCCACGAGACGCGACAGACCGCCGATATCCTCAGAAGTGGCGCAACAGTTTCTTTTGGAATCTCGCCGCTACATTGCTTCGCTACCGCCGATGCAACAAATGTATCCCCCTTTTCGGCAGTTTCTCTTTGATTCCTCACTACGCAGTGAAAAGAAGGGGGCCACTTGGATTGAGTAATCGGCGCTTGTACACGGCGCCTGGTTGGACCGTCACTGTATTGTCCCCGTGCGTGGCGCTGAAATAGAGGTTGCTGCCCTGTCCCTGCGCCCTGGTCCTGCTTGCCCGGGAGCTGCTATAATAAACGACGCCTAACATGGCTGCCGAGGACTGGGATCGAGGGTCGACACACGCCTGCGGATTCTGTGGACAGGGAGCTGACACTTCATCCTCTCTCGCAATGCCCGTGAGCATTAGCGACGTCCTGGAAGCTTTGGCTGATATGCGAGCTGCTTTTTGTTACGACGCCCGTGAACCGGAGCACCGACTGGACGATGCTGTGCCCGTTCTTTCCTTGGCTGACCGGACGGGCGGCTGTGCGCGGAGCAGATCGCCGAGCCCAGGGCTCGATAGTTGGGTGCAGCCTCACCGGAGCCACGTAGAGGAATCACCTGAAAGTGAACTTAACATCGCCGCCACTCTGACTGTTGCAACTATGGAGGGCGCAGTGCCTTCTATATTTGGACGGAAACCAGAAGCCCGCCGTCGGATGCCAGGTCTACCAAAGCCAATGGGTGCTGTTGACAAGACTGCTCCGTTTATCTTGGACATGTTTCCTGGAAGTGCGTTGCCTGATTTTGGTGGACTATTATTGGGTGCTGGCCCGTACTGTACTCTTGTGGATACCGCTGCCCTGTTTTGGATGACGCTTCCTGGCCGCTGCCCTTTCTCAAGGTGGTCACATCGGCTGCTCTCCCTGCTTTACGGGGCTACGCCACTACTGCACTGTGTTGGCACACTGGATCGTAGGGGTCAGGGTTGAGTCTGTCTTTTGCTTGCCTTGATACCGGTAATTACACTCCTGGGACTGCGATGGACTGACGGGGAAGCTGGACGTTGGGTATGGTTTGCATAGGGGTCGGGGAAGTGGTGGCCGGGTACACTCCTGTCGGTTATTTTGGTTATCTTGGGTTAGCCCTCCTCCGATGACAAATGTTTCTCTTTCTTTCTTTCCTTTCTCTTCTTCATTTCGGGTACTCTTTTTTGGGCGACAGGCACACTGCTAGGGGGGGGGTAGGCCGTAGCCTCTGCATGCGTGTAGGGTGGGGGTTGGGGGGAGGGGATATTATTTTGTCCGCTTTGTTTTCTATGGGCCTTGGTTTTTCTTCTTTACGCGCTCCCTTTTCTTCTCCTTTTTCTTGGGTCAATGGCGCTGGTTGTAAGGGGGTGGGTAGCGATCGGCACACAACGTATCCTGATCTTGTCTATCCTATAGTATTGTTCTGGTGCCGCCATTTTGAAGTTGTTTTCTTGTTCATTAATTGCTCGCTGCGCGTAACCCACTTCAGTCCGGGGGATGTGTCTGGTCATTGATCCTACTGAGTCTTTTTGGTAATTATTCTTCATATACAAAACCTTTAAAAAATGAACCTTCACTTCTCCTCCTCAGTAGTGCGTATTTTTCCCAGTGTAATTTCAACCTACTGAACTCTACTTGACAAACTACTGTGGTTGTAATGTGTACGGATATGCTTAATTTATTGTCGAGGCCGGCCGGATGGTTGTAGGCCCGTATTTGTTCTTTTGACATCGTGCAATAAAGGTTTTCAAAAATTAAAAAAAAAAAAAAGAAGGGATATTGGTCTGTATGATGCAGAGAGGCATTTGTCTTTGCCCAGTTTTGGAAGAACCATGATGGAGGCCGATAACATTGAAGCGGGAACCATGGAATCATCGCCAAAGGTATTAAACAAACGAGTGAGGATAGGAGCTATGAGTGGGCAGAATGTTTTATAAAAAATTGCAGTCCCATTGGTGCCTGGGGATTTAAACAGTTTTATGCGGGCAATCACCGAAATGACCTCCTCAATAAGAATAGGGTGGACAAGCTCAGATGCCTGTTCGATGTAAGTTTGGGAGTGGACGCTCTTTGAAGATATTGGGATGGTACCTCGTCAGATAGCTGTTGAGATGTGTAGAGATCTTATAAATAGTGTGAAACGCTCCTACCAAGTTCAGCACCACCTTGACCCCTGCCGCCTGGCGCTGTGCGTGCAATCTGTTGGCTAGGAGGCGCCTGCATCTTTCACCCCAACATAATAGGTCTGCCACAGGCGTAGAGCCGCATACTCCGCTCTGTCCAGGTCAATGCTCGCCAATTGCAAGTCCGCCACTTCAAGGTGACGCCAAACCCAGGGAGCCTCAGTTTGTTTATGTATGCGCTCCAATTCAAGGACTTGGAGAGAAATCTGATCCTGTTTGTCCTTGTGGCTCTTACTGGCTGACGAAGAAAATGCAGTGAATGCATTCCTGACCACAGCCTTTAGGGTTACCCAAAGTGTAGCCACAGAAATATTGGGGGTTTTGTTAAATGCTAGAAATTCTTCCAGAGTTTTGGTGATTTGTTTCACGGTGTCAGGGTGATGCAAGAGGGTTTCGTGCAGGCACCAGGTTTTCAGGGTTGGTTTAGTCAGGAGGATGACCAGTGTGAGTGTCAATGCTGCATGATCTTATTTCAGTGGCAGTGGTCAAAGAAGCAACCTTTTGGCAACCCAGAAAATAATCTATTGTGGCGTATGTTTTGTGGGTGTGAAAGTAAAATATGAAGTCTCTAGTGTGGGGTTGAAGAGTCTGCCAGATATCAGCCATATCCATCTCTCGTAACCAGTGTACCCCATCACGGGAGAGGGCCAGACTGTCCATGGTGTCGGGCCAATCGGTCTAAGTCGGTGTCAAAGGCCAGATTAAGGTTTACTCCCAGAAGGAGGCTACGATCTGCGGGGCCCACACATTTCCATCACAGCGCAGCGAATTAAATGTTCCTGTCCATCATTAGGGGCATAAATCATACCCAGAGTCAAGCTATGAGATCCTCTTGTAACTGAGCATGTCAGTAACCTCCCCTTCATTTCCACCTGCTTAGGACCAACCTTGCCACTAAAGGTGTTGGAGACGAGAATGGCTATCCGTGTGGTTCTGGAAGAAAGAGATGAAAATTACTGTTGAGGGAATGTCCTGGAGCAAAGTCTATGAATGTTGCTAGTGAGGAGGTGTGTTTCTTGTATGAAACATATGTAGGCTCTGGAATGTTCCAAATGGGAGAGGATGGCACGCCTTTCAGTGGGGTTATCCAGGACCTTTACATTGAGTGTGAGGATCATAAATTCCGTTGTCATAGTATTGGGGTAAAATAATCCAATAGCCTGCATATAAAACCCAGAGTTCAGGACATGCATTCTATTGGGGTGCCACGGTGGACACGTGGGTAAGATCAAGAGTGTGGGGCCCCAGGAGGAAAAGGAAACCAAACATCCCCTAGTGAACCAAACAAAAAAAATACAAAAACGTTACAAACAGTGTCAGTAATGTTCAGTGTTCATTTTTCATGGTCTTGAGGTAGGGTGACCAGAATTTTAAAGCCAAAAACCGGGACATTTCACAAAAATAGAAGAAGGACTGCAATTTTACTTCAAGCGAGGAGAGTGCTCCTCAGCAGAGAATTACAGAGCAGGCAGTAAGAACATACATAAAATGCAATTTTTAAACCCAGTAGATTGCCTGTTAATCAATTGCTTTCTTGAAACAAATGCTAACTATCCCTGCTTTGTAAAATATAAAAAACTCCTCCCACCGTTTTCAGTCGACCTTCTTTAAAAACCGGGACATGAGCTACTTTTCTTGAAATTTGCTGGGACAGCTGGTTAAAAACTGGGACCGTCCTGGCAAAACTGGGACCGTCCTGGCAAAACGGGGACGCCCGGTCACCCTATAATGAGGTCTTCCCTTTGTGATGTAAACAGGGCCTCGATGAAGGAGCAATTCACCGGGGCCTCCGGTCTCTCAGGTTCTGCTATGGCCGCAGTGCCAGAGTTCGGAGTGGGGCACTATTCTCAGACATATAAAAGACCTCTACTTCATCTTCGCTAATCTAACGCTGACACCTCTGTCTGAAAGCAATGGGTCTTAAGTAGCATGTCCTTCTCAGAGCGCTCCTTCTTCCCTCGCTTTATGACCATGATGCTTGTGGCGGCAATGTTAGATTAGCGCAGATGGTGTAGGGGGTCTTATATGACTGAGAATAGTGCGCTATAACCAGGTCAATGGATCGGGAGCAGTACCTCAATGACAGGCCGTTCTGGCTTGGCACAGGAAGCAGTATTGCTAGCAGTCCCTCCACAGCAGGAGATGAGGGCAGTGTCCACACAAGCAGGTACGTGTCGTGAAGGAGAAAGTGCATGGAGCTGTGGCACCCCTACTCCTGCATCAGAGGTGCAGTGCTAGATTCAGCTGTAAGCATCCCTTATTACAGGCTTTAAGCACCTCAGGGGTCACAGCGCAGAGCAGTCCTGGGTACCAGCACACCCTCAGTCCCAGTCTCCAACAGAGGGGTTCCCCGGTCTCCAATCTGTGCCCAATAGCGTAATCTGAGTGGGAGACGAAAACCTTGAGAAGCGCTGTGCAGTGGCAAGATGAGAGGCACTTATCTGGCTCCATTGTAAAAGCGTAGGTAGCAACTCCCTTTGTGGCATCAGTTCGATGGGCGCGCGGTCTCTTCAGTGCTGTTTGAAGCCCACAGCGGCTTCTGAGAACACCGTCCACTGGCGCTGCACTCGCAGTGCAGGCCTCACGGTGGTCAGGTGCAGCCAGGTCAATGGCTGATTTGGGCTCCGGCCTGATTGCGGAAAGGTGGGGGCCCCCCAGAGCAGCCACGCACCCAGACTCAGCCCTCGATATCCGGAGCCAACAGCGAAGGCCCCCAGGTGCTTCCAGCGGGCCAGGTGTCCTCCGGTCCGGTTTACATCACGGCTTTTCCTCAGCCACCTCCCGCCTCCTCACAGAGCCTGCATCCCGTTGTAGGGACATCCGGGCTCGCAGCCTACAGCAATCTCTGGGGGAAACAATGTTTAACGGGAGCCCGGTCTTGCTGCTTAGGCCCCGCACCATGCCATCCAGCATTGGATTGGTAATGCGGGAACTCAGGCAATGCCCGAGGGGCCGGTGTCCAGTTCCAGCTGTGAGCTGCTTTTTTGAGCAGCCTGGTGGGCCGAGTAGGGTGGTTTCTGCATTGTTCGATGCCGGCAGTGGCCCAGTGGGTGCCTGAGTGGCCTTTCTTGAGGCAGATGGGCATCCATTACCTCCCTTTTATTAACGGGCAGGGGTGTCACTCCCTTTCTCTCGCTGGGCCGGCCCATTAATCTATGCATACTGAGCGGAGGCAGGGGGCCTGAGCAAAAGTGGCCTCAGTTGTTTTCAGGTGTGTTTCACCAGTGTGAATAAAACTGTGCATTTTTTAACGCACCCCCCCCCCCACCTTTTTTATAGAATTTTGCTGAAGTAGTGTTTTGTGTTTTTTTAGCATGCCCGGGTCGATTTCTTATCCCAATCCAACCCTGATGCCATCACACCTCAGGCGCGGTCCTCCTCCGCCTGCAGAGTGGATCGGCAGATGCCGGGGAGCCAGGCCCGCAGGGTGGGTGCTCGCCAGCTGCCCCAGGCCTCATCTTGCAGCAAATCTACTATCTGTTTGTCCTGGAGATTTTAGTTTACATAGACCAAGAATTAAGCCAAAAAACACAAACCTGCCTAGAATCTTCACAGTGCTATCAATCAATGAAATGGGTCAATAGCACCTAGGGATGTTTAGATTGCACTTCTTAAAAAATCAGAATGATCACCAAGCGAGACTATGAGCTAAGTAACCAATTGCTCAAAAAGATGTTAAACACTTTGGTAAGTAGAGGACCTCAGGTTTAAACTTTATCATAATAATGGGTATAGCATTAGGCCCGGGGGGCCTTGCCCCATGGACTTAATTTAATAGCCAAGGTGACTTTGGCTACAGTAAATGAGAGGCTTACAGCACACTCCAACCTACTCAGTAACAACTGAGTCAACATCTCAACCTTTCCTTGCTAGCAGGGCCGGACTGGAAACCAAAACCGGCCCAGGCAAATGGTTCGCCTGGCCCCCTATGATGTTGGGGGTGCAGCCGAGCTCATTGCCAAGGCCAGTTTCAGTCGATTTTGTTACAGGTATCAAAAAACGACCCTGTAACTAAAACGGCCCCCAGAGGCCTAAAACAAGCCCCCACCCTGGCGGCCCACCAGGGGAATGCCCGATGCCCGCCACGGCCAGTCCATCCCTGCTTGTTAGATAAGTTACCTGAAAATAGGAAACCGATTCACTACCAGTAATGCTGCATTGCGGCATATTCGACTGGCCATCCCTCTGACAAATTCTATTAAACAAACTTCAGAACATTTTACTGTTCTTATGGAGCCCTACAGCCTCCATCGGTTTCCAATCTGCCATTAGAAGCCCATTTCTTCTCCTTTTAATCATGTTTTATAGACTTTCTGTCCATTTATATCTCAGCCTGAATCCTGTGCTTGACCAACAAAACCTTCCTGAGATTATGGTTAGCTGAGGAGCATTTGGTATTGAACTATCTAGGCTGAGTGGGAACAAGCTTCACTGGGTTCACTAGGCTTTCTTTAACACATAGAAAAAGATTCCCAAACTACAGAAGTGCTGTATAAAGTGCTATAGATTGTCCCCCTAACAACTTCTGATAAACAGGCAAAAAGATCCCTAATTTGTTAGCAGTATGGGAAGCAAGAAAATGCTCAGGTGCCGACAGCGACCAACATAGCCTTCGGACATCACTGGAAGAAGATGGCATTGTGAGCTGCCTAGCGGGGGAACCGCTTTTAATGTTGAGAAGCGCCCTGTCACCACCAGGGCATTATGATCACCCCTGTCAGTTACTAGTGTGCAGCCCTCACTGAAAACCGAGGACAAAAATATAGTCAATAGTAGAAGGGCGATCCCGCCCTCTAAAGGGTGGCACCGGGGGATCATCTTTGTCAAAAAGTTGGATGATGTTGATAAGATCGTATGCTTCTATAAAGGATGCTAGCTCAAAACATATACAGTCTGAGTCTAAAGCATGTCAATTGAAGTCCCCCCCTCCCTGCCGGCTCACGGAATTAAACGCCTGTTTAGAAATGAATTTCACCATAAATAATGCAGTTTGGTTGTGCTTCCCTCCCATACCTTGAGACTTTAACTTCCTCTATAAAAAAAAAAATATTGAGCAAAACTATCACAAACTGCATTAGTAAAATATTTGTTTAAAAAATTATTCAAATAAAAAAAAAGAGAACTCCAAAACTCCTTAGTCAACACAGTCTGAAAAGCAGAGCAATGGGTGCCCAAACCAGCTACCGTGTTTTAAGTGGCAGATTAATCCACATTGAAAGACTGCCCTTGGCTTGACCAACAGAGGAGGGAGTGGGCAACCGAAAAGCATGCAAAACCATTGCATGAAACGAGACAGGTGGCCCAAGTGTATTGGAAAAGCCATCAACCAGTCTGGATTATTAATCTTGGAACAGATCAGTGCAATGTTCCAACTAATCAGTGAAAAAGAGGAAGGCACCAAAGAACATGGCCCTAAAGTGCTAAGGCACCTCTTAGACCCCGAGTGATTCCCTTCTAAGGCTAAAGTAACAGAAACAAAATGCTATGTCCTCTAGAGAAGAAGTAAGCAGTCAATCAATTTCGGAACAACTTGAAAGAACAGCATAGCAACTAGCTTAAAGGGATGCCCCCAGGTGAGTGCATCGGGTTGGTGTACTCGCCGGTGGCAACACACTGATCTGGTTTCGGGTGAAGATTATAACGGCTTCCTTGCAAACCGATAGGTCCCGTGAGTACAGGGATGTATAGAGAACTGGTATGGCCCAAAACAAACTGAAGTTCATAAAGAATAACCTAATGGGGTCATCAGAATCTTGTCTTCATTTTATGCCCGGTCAAAAGAAAAGGTGACCAAACTGCAGGCCATCTCATGGTGCCTAAAAGTGAAATTTGTGTCTCAGTCCAGCATTGAGCTGGCAATTCCACCGGGCACAGTAAGGCACTGCCTTAGGGTGCCACCAAGCGGGGGCATCTCATATAAGACCCAAAACCTTTTTTTTGAGTGTATGGTGAACAGCAGTCGTAAGCTATTTTGCCTGCCACGCAAGATCCTTGGAACATTATAGTGCTCTAAGAGAGCTCAATCCTCAGCATCAGCCTGTCTTTCACCAGAGCTGACAATGTGCAAAAACAGTTCATCTGCAGCTCCCACAAATTCTAGGAAAACTTCAGAAGGCTCAGTGTGAAGGCTCAGTGTGTGTACTGCCTACACCTTCTTCAGATGGTGAGGCCCAGTTTGTGAAACTTTGCACCCTCTTCAGTTGGAAAGGCTCAATGAGTGTACCGACTGCACCTTCTTGAGTTGATGAGCCTGAGTGTGTGTAGCACCTGCATCTTCATCAGTTGGCGAGGCTCTGTTTGGGTACCACTGGCACCTTCTTTAGTTGTTGAGGCTTAATGTGCATACTGCTAGCACCTTCCGTTGGCCAGACTCAGTCTGTGCACAGCCTACACCCTCTTCATTTGATGTAAATCAGTGTGTGTCCCGCCAGCGTCTTCATCAGGTGGCAAGACTTAGTATGTGGGCTCAGCAGGGTTCAGTCAGAAAGGGTGAGTGTGTGTACTTCTGGTATCTCCCGAAAGCAAGGCTCAGTAGGTCTACTGTGGCTGCCTGGTACTTCTTCAGTCTGTGGGGCTGTGTGAGTTCACCTTCAGTTGGCGAGGCTTGGTGTGTGAATTGCCTGCACCATCTTCAGTCGGCTAGGCTCAGAATTTGTACTGCCTCCATCTGCTTCCACTGGAGAGCCTGAATGTGTGTATCTTCTGCACCTTCTTCAGTTTGGAGGTTGAGTTTGTGTAGTTCTCCCTATACCTTCTTCAGTTGGTGTGGCTGAGTATGGGTAGTGCTGCCGGCACATTCTTCAGTTGATGTGGTGGAGTGTGTGTCGTTCTCCCTGTACCTTCTTCAGTTGCTGTGGCTGAGTGTGGGTAGGGCTGCCGGCACATTCTTCAGTTGGCATTGTTGGGTGTGTGTAGTTCTCCCTGTACCTTCTTCAGTTTGGAGGTTGAGTGTGTGTAGTTCTCCCTGTACCTTCTTCAGTTTGGAGGTTGAGTGTGTGTAGTTCTCCCTGTATCTTCTTCAGTTGGTGTGGTTGAGTGTGGGTAGTGCTGCCGGCACATTCTTCAGTTGGCGAGGCTGAATGTGGTAGTAGTGCCGGCTCCCCCTTCAGTTGGGGAGTTGAGTGTGTGTAGTACCTTCTTCTGTTGGTGTGGAGGAGTATACGTTGTTCTCCCTTTTCCTTTTTCAGTTGGTGTGGGTAGCGCTGCCGGTACATTCTTCAGTTGGTGTGGTTGAGTGTGTGTAGTTCTCACTGTACATTCTTCAGTTTGGAGGTTGAGTGTGTGTAGTTCTCCCTGTACCTTCTTCTGTTTGGAGGTTGAGTGTGTGTAGTTCTCTCTGTACCTTCTTCTATTTGTAGGTTGAGTGTGGGTAGTTCTCCCGTACCTTCTTCAGTTTGGAGGTTGAGTGTGTGTAGTTCTCCCTGTACCTTCTTCTGTTGGTGCGGTTGAGTGTGGGTAGTGCTGCTGGCACATTCTTCTGTTGGCGAGGCTGAATGTGGTAGTAGTGCCTGCTCCCCCTTCAGTTGGGGAGTTGAGTGTGTGTAGTACTGCCTACACCTTCTTCTGTTGGTGTGGTGGAGTGTTTGTCGTTCTCCCTGTACCTTCTTCTGTTGGTGTGGTTGAGTGTGGGTAGTCCTCCCCATACCTTCTTCAGTTTGTATGGCTGAGTGTGGGTAGTGCTGCCGGCACATTCTTCAGTTGGCTCCGAACTATATAGAGGCAAAGACGCAAACTTTCTGAACTTACAACAGTCAGAGCTGTTTAAACACATCTTTCAGATGCCGAGGTTTGCATCTCAAGCGCAAGTACGACTCGAATTTGGGTTACTAAATCAGCAACAAGTCAGACAAGCCGCCCTACTGAAATTGAGTTGGAAACTAAGAGCAGAACAAGAGGATACGCTGACGGCTTTTTGCTGGTCTGAAATGAACCACCAAACAAATGCAAGAAAACCTTGGAAATTAGCACTTGAAGAAGCACTGACAAATCTCAATATGCAAGAGGCATGGAACACCAACCACACATTTGCGGCTTTTAAAAAAGTAGTCAACAGTGCAGCAAAATTAAAATCCTGGACGATAGACAAGCCGCCTTAGCAAAGAAAAAACATGACTGGATGGTGCTCGGTTCATATAAGAAATGTGCGCCGCAACCTTATTTAGTCACCCATGTAACTCCAGCCGTCCAACAAACGCTCCTAAGAGTCTGGATGGGAACCTACATCTCAAAAGATCAAATTCCTGCATGGAAGCAAACATGGACCACATCACTCTGTAGACTCTGTGGCCAATCAGATGAAACATTGACTCATATATTGTGCATCTGCCCATCTTTGGCCAACCTGAGACGTCATTACTTATTGTATATATTTTGTTTATTCCAAATCAGATCATGTCGGCCCGCAGTCATGTTAGCACTGAACAGTGACCAGTTGCAGACAGCCTGCAGGGCCACCAGATTTTTGCAGAAGGTGACCCTTCTAATACAGAAAACTGAACAAATTGTGACCAATGGCAAAAAACAGAAGGCATGAACCATAATTAATGGCCAAGAATACAGACTAAGCAACATTTGCTTCTTATCTTTTCTTTTTTCTCTTTACTTTTTCTTTCAGAGTTTAAGGACATTATAGAATGTAACCGCACTTTTTATTTTAAAAACAGTTCGAACTAATTTTTAATACTTGTAATATTGTAAAGGTTTTGATTAACCATACACAATAAATTTGTTTACCTTACCTAGTAGCTCTCCCTGTACCTTATTCTGTTGGTGCGGTTGAGTGTGGGTAGTGCTGCTGGCACATTCTTCCGTTGGCGAGGCTGAATGTGGTAATAGTGCCTGCTCCCCCTTCAGTTGGGGAGTTGAGTGTGTGTAGTACTGCCTACACCTTCTTCTGTTGGTGTGGTGGAGTGTTTGTCGTTCTCCCTGTACCTTCTTCAGTTGGTGTGGTTGAGTGTGGGTAGTCCTCCCTATACCTTCTTCAGTTTGTATGGCTGAGTGTGGGTAGTGCTGCCGGCACATTCTTCAGTTGGCGTGGTTGAGTGTGTGTAGTTCTCACTGTACCTTCTTCAGTTTGGAGGTTGAGTGTGTGTAGTTCTCCCTGTAACTTCTTCAGTTGGTGTGGTTGAGTGTGGTAATAGTGCCTGCTCCTCCTTCAGGTGGTGAGTTGAGTGTGTGTAGTACTGCCTGCACCTTCTTCTGTTGGCCAGGCTTAGTGTAATTACAACCTTGAACATCTTTCGTGGGCGAGGCTCAGAGTGCATTCTACAGCTCCTGCGTCATTAGAGTTACTTGACAATCATATAGTAATCAGTGTTTACAAGGTACACCCCTTTATAGACCTCATTCCCAGGCACAGGAATATATCAATATATATTTTTTTAAATCTCAGAATTTTTGATGGAAATCATGCAACATAATACAAACCAACATTATCCCATGTCGCAAGTTTGCTCTAACTCAACTATACTGGTTGGCAGAGCTGCTATTTAAAAACTAATAACGGAGGCTCATGCTTTGGACATTTAAAGTGACTTCAGACTGTACCTGGTGATATTCCTGCCATTAAATGCCATAAAATCAGTACTTCCGCACGGTTACAGATTTTATAAAGCTACCAATGGAGACAGGGCCTTCACTGAGGAGGAGATTTTTGGGGGTTTCACTGTCTTGTTACTTAAATCCGAATGTGCCCCTTGCTGTAGTACATGGGCTACCAGAGATATTGAAAATGGAAGGCGCTGAAGGAGTCTGAGACAGGTTGCTGGACTGATGTTCGAATGGCCTTATAATACTATTGCTCATTTTTCAGTTCAATGACTGGGGAATAGTAACACCAGTTCATTACAGCCAATAGAAAGTACTAAAGTGCGGTATGAAGCGCTATGTTAAAACAAGCTATTGCCCTTACAAAATGCATCTTTGAATACTACTGTTGTATCATTGCTGACATACAATGAATAAACAAAAGTTGAACAAAAAATCAAAGTATTATTATTAAGTTTACATCTTACATAACGAGTTTGGAAGCAGTTTTTAGACTTTTCCCTGCAGAAAGCATTGCCTAGGCCCCAGAATGCATTGGATTGATGTATGAGTATTCGGAGTCGAGATTGGAATGCAACACACAAAAATTAAACTTAATTGTATTTGAAAGTGCTTATTCTATCGAATATTATAACATTTCAAAAGCGTGAAGTGTAAGGGGGAAAGTGCTGCACTGTCATGGTTTAGGCACTTTGCTTCTCTTCAGTGGTGGAGATTCAGGCGGGAGGAGAGTTAAGGAAGTACAGTTGCATATTGTTACTTCAAGCGAGCGGGCAGCATACAGTATTTGAACCCTGGATTCGCTTTCCAACCAGACTGGGCCCTGGATTTACTCCCACAGATAGCACAGATGAGGAGAGGTTGTGGATTTGCTCCAAAAGATTGCAAAGATGAGGAGAGGTTGTGGCCTTACCTTCAGAGCTTCCGACCCTAGAGCTGGGGAACCAGGTTCGAGCCTCGGCGTCAGCTCAGCATCCTGTGATCCTGGGCAAATCACGTAATCTCCCCGAGCCTACTAAAACATGAATTTGTCCTTGTGTAACGCAACTGGTGCTCATGTAAAGCGCTCCAATACCTTTGGGTTGAGTTGGCGCTATATAAAACTGCAAAAAGAAAATGAGAAAACAAGTTGAGCGTCAATCGCATTGTCTGTGACATCACTGGGACCCCCTAAATGGAACACAATCCTCGTTCTGAATGGATAAGCATGCACTGCCCTGTATCCATTTTAATCTCCACAGCGGATGTCAGTTGTGACTGAAAGGAACAAACCGAGAAAGTGAAAGAAAAGGTAATGGCGTGTCTAAATGAGATCTGAGATAAAGCAATTACCTGATCAATACTCTTGGAATTGAGTAATCTAAGAGATCAATAGCTGCATCCCCGCTCTCGCATCCTTTATGGTCACAGGGCTGGTTGGGGAGATAACTTTTTTTGCAGGCTTGCAAGAAAGTGGTCTCACGAAGAGAAACATAGAAAAGGGATACGTTTTTCGGGTTAAGTATCATGGAAATAAAGATCTCAGCGCTGTTAACGAGTAAAAGCAAGAACATTGGGTGCACCAAAATGATGTAAAGTGAATAATGCCGGTTCTTGCATTGGAGAGGGTTTGAAAAAAAAGGACCTGTAGGTGGTGCCATAAAAAAATAAGTAAATTGAGGTTAATAAAAATCTGGTAAATAAAAATCACGCGAATTTGATATTAGTTGAACGCACACAATAAACATCTGTTATTGTTGAGCACTATGAAACTGATTGGGGAACAATCAGGGTGGGAGTGGTCTATAGGGGAATCAGGCAGTGCCCCGCATGGGAAGGTCTAACAGGTCAGTGTGTGGGGCGTTTTTTGGGTGTTTTTGGGCCTGTTTTTATGGACTGCTTGCCAAGTTTTTACTGTAGATTTCCTTGATATTAAAACAAATGTTGGCTGCAGCAAGCTCAGATCCATGAAGTTTTCCAGACTTTGGAAAACACTTGTATCTTTAAAAGCTCAAATTGCAAATATGGGCCAGTCTTTTTAGGTATATATTTCTCTAATGAGGGCCACTTTTGGGTTCCTGGGTCTATTTTCTGTCCCAGTCTTACCCTGAAAACAAGTGTTTTACAAATATATGCAGTGTTATGTTATGATAATATCAATGAACCCACACCTAACACGTGGAACCTACTTTCAATGTTTACCCCGGTTTTCAGTACATATCTACGTGTTTATCTTGACTGGAACGAGTAAAATGCCATAAAATCTGCAGTACATAGTATTTTCATCCCGGCTAATCTTGAACTTCTTTCCCTAAAATAAGAAAGTTAATCTTAAGGCTCACGTGGAATAGCTTACAGCCTCTATGGGAAGAGGGCAAGAAATCCTCATTGTACAGTGATTTACTATGGCGTTCCCGGAATGTCAAGATTCAAGGAGTTGTCCACCATCACCGAGTCACACTACTCCTCGTGTAGACAACTGTTAGTAGCCCTCAATTATTTACACTTTCTTGTATTTTTGGTATGCTGAGAAAATATAATTCTGTCTAGTCTAGTTTATTTCTTCGGTCAATTTTCAACATAGATTGAGGAATTGCTTCACCTCCATCCACAGCAGCTGAGACACAGCAAAAATAATGTATTCATTAACTCAATAGGACTAATGTGATTCAAGGCTTAGCAAATCGTAGAAATTAGATAAATGTATATTGAAGAATGTATTTACCGACCTCCTATAGTGGTTGATTCAGACTTATTGGTACAAGGGAGCAGTGGCATAGCAAGGAGGGGGCGGGGAGGCGTTCCCCCCTGGGCGGCACGAGTTATGGGGGCAGCAGTACTCCCCCACTCTTACTTGCGGCAGTCGCTGGGCGACAAATGCAGGAACCGCCACGGGAAGCTATAGGTCTACCTATGCCACTGCGAGGGAGTATTTTAAATGTATAAGAGTAGACCCATGGCTTCAGTTAGAGTTTGACAGACAGGGTACTCCGCCACAACCATGGCAGTGTACCGTCGCTGCCACATGGACGGCCTGTCCGCTCTATCTAGAGTTGGGCAGAGTGTCCTATTTCTGCCAGCGGTGCCCTCTTGGCTTCACCGGCTGAAACTTTACATCAAGGGCTGAATGGATTTAGGGCCATCATTCAAAGTACATGAGACCATTTGTCCTAATTAAAGAGTGGACAATCTGATGCACTGTTTTTACTGTTCCTAACCACCAGGGAAATCCTGGACAACTTGAAGAGTAAAAAAAAAAAAAAAGAAGAAAAAAAAGAAAAATGTCCCTCACACCTAGAACTCTACGGATGGTAGGCCTCCCGCCAAAGCCTAAATAATCCCTGTTCAAGCGGATAATTACACACATAGAAGATGTGCATTCTGTTTGTAGGAAATTCACTTGAGACTGGGTGCTGGGGCTGTTCCATAGCTTTATTCTTTGTCTAGTATAGGTCTTTTTTTTATTATATCAATTTTTGTTTTACCTCTTGAAGGATGATGCGGGATGTGGGTTGCCCCTTCTATAACTATTTGAGGTTAGGCTTGGTGGTGAGCAGTATTTGCAAATGTCTGTTTCATTGTGAAAATCAATCATTAGAGTGGTCAGGGCTCGTAGGGTGAAGGCAAATGTACTATTCTAACTTCAGTTTTAGAATACTTGATGTAGTCGCAGCTTTTCTCAAAACAGTCTGGACGCTTATTTACTATTCTAATTCCAGTCCTGGTTTATTTGGTAAAGGATACAAATTCTACAAACATTTTGAACAAGCATTGGAGAAGCTAATAGGTCTTGCTTTTGTGACCTACTGTCTTTGCCAATGGTTTTAGTTATACGGTACAGTATCTGTGATGCTGTGCAGCATGGCTGAAGTTAAAAGGAAACAAAAAGCCTAAGATGCAGCCGCAATTTTGTGCAAGTGGCAAAGTGACATGGGGAAGGGTGGTGAAAATGCTGAAGCAACACAGGAGGAAACATGAAAGCAACAGAGGAGAGGACTGGAGGGTATGCACCTAGACGAGTGCAAGAGGCAGGGAATGGGGAGGAGGGGGAGCAGTCGAGCAAAACAGAGCAACATGAAGCGCATGGGAACAGGCAGCTATAAAATACACACACCGTAATAGAGTATTTCACGCAAAAAAAGTAGTGCCTGAAAAGCAAGCAGGGATGCATGCCAACCAAAAATATTGCAAAGAGGCAATGGTCTGTGGAAGGTGCGAACGCAAGATTGATAAGCTGGGGCAGCATTAATAAGTAGGTAAATGAAAGTGACAAGAAAGCCAACCAATGGTATGCCATGGGCAGGCTTCAAGTCCCTTTAGGTTCTTGATAACCCACAACATGCCACACAACAGGCAGCAAATGCAATGTCTACAAGGCTCGACCAAAAGGAATACAATGTTGTAATCTTGCTTTGCCAAAAAGGTTACATAGAAAGCAAAAATTGGAAACACCAGTTTTGGTGCCATGTTCTTACATTGGGTACAATGGTTCTTAAGAGTGAGATGTTAAATAGTTTAGTGTGATGTGGTAGGGTGTTTTGTGTGGTGGGTGACCTGGTTTGGGCAGAATATATGCTGTTTTACAGAGTGCTTTTGTGTATGCTGATATATTGCCACACATTGTGGTGGTGGATAATGTGGCATGGGATAGTGTAGCACATTTTTGCAATTTGTATGGTACTGAAGCACTTTCTGAGTCTGAACATAATTCATGGTGTTGCATCAAGTGGCATGTAGTTATATAGACTATATGTTATGAGCCGTAGAATTTGCATGGTGTAGAATTGTGGGCTGTGGAATTTGATTGTGCACCATATTGTGGTGTGGTGCTTTATTGCTAGGTGCTGTATGGTAGGACATGAGAGGTTTGGATTGTGCAGAATAGTATGGTATGATAGTGTGATATGTGGAGAAAGGTGGCGTGAGTCCAAAGAGTTATGATGTATGTTGTCTCACATGTTGTGGTGTCTTAGAGGAGGGTGTGGTGTGATCAGATATGGTGCTGGGTGGTGTCCTGTGGTGTGATGTACAGGTGGAAGGTCCCGCCAGCAATATATTTTGAAGTGGACGTTGATGTTAAATTCTGTAGTTTGATGTGGCTTTGTTCAGCACACAGTGGTGTTGAATTGTATGTCATATATAACCCTGGGCATAGTTTGCGTTGTAGCTCTACGCATAGCTACGCAAAGTGCACTTCGCACTATGCACGCTATGCGTAGCTAAGCGAACTGCGTAGTGCGGTAGGGAAATGCTGTTCGCATTGACTGCATAGTGCCGGATGCTTGTCCGGACTGTGCAATCATTGCAAATGGCATCTTGCACAGTGCAAGCGGTCGTTTTCTGCTGCTCGAGTAGATTTGTACTCGAGCGGCAGCTTTCTGAAAGCAGACTGGTAGTTTCTAATCACGAGCGGTCCCGAGCATATGCGACCACTCGCAATGAGAAACCTGACCTCCCCGCGTTGAGAATCTCGCCGGGAGGTTTTTTTCCATGCTCGCGATCAGCAACTTGATGTTGCTGATCACGAACGAGGAAAAAGTCTCGCCGGGATGTTGATTTTGCTCGCTCGCGGTCGCCAACTTGACGTTGAGGACCGCGAGCAAGCAAAAAATGCCCGTTACGCGTTTTTGCACTGTGCTACGTGCAATTTGCCTAGTGCGTAGTAGCGCAAACTACGCACATTCTGCGAGCGTAGAGTAGTACTATGCCCGGGGTTAGTCATATAGTGCTATGCTGTTTTATGGTGTAATGTGGATACGTATTGTTTAATGTAGAGTGCAATTGTGAAATATAGTGTGTAGAGATGTGGTGTTTTATATACCTTTGCACTTACTTCTAGCATTTTACCATACTCAATGTGAGAGGGTCTCTTAGTCTCCCTCCCCAAGCCAGGCAAGAAACCCCTGGAGGTCACTTCTTACAGACCACTAGCAAGGATGGGTTGTGAAAATAAAACCCTCAGCAAAATTCAGGGAACATGCCTCCTAGAATGCAAGCCTCACTTAATCCATACTGATAAAAATGGATTCATACTGGGCAGATCTACCTCCCTAAATGTACAGCAGCTACACAGACTCCTTGAGGGAACCCCAACGCAATGGCCCTATTCCGCCTTAATTTTAGACATTGAAACAACTTTTGATAGTTGAACTGGGAGTAAATGTTTGCAGTACTTTGGCAGGAGGGGATGGGAGACCAGATTTACAGCTTAGGCAAACTTCTTTATACAGAAGCAACAGCCAAAGTTAACATTGGTCAAGTGATTTCTGCCCGATTCTCAGCCAGCCACAGTATGCACCAAGGATGTCCACTTTTGCTGCTGCTTTTTGATCTGTTGATGGAGCATCAGCGCAGTAACTACACCAGTCTGGAAAAATTAAGGTGTCTCTCTGCAGGGCCAAAATATATGTAGTATTGTTATACGCCAATGACGCCTATGTCAGAGACAAAGATGACGGTGTAGAAGCCATTACTAATGCCAGTGTGCTTTCAAGACAGCCACAAGCATCAGGAGTGAATTGGTCAAAAGCCTGCCTGTTTTGTTACACTTTGACCTCCCCGCCCACACAATAACGGTAGACAACCATCATGCCAAATATGAGGCCCACACCTTTCGTACCTGGACATTAACATATACCATTCCACCGAAATCTCCTCGATTGTAACCTAATGAAAGACATCTCTTCTCTCCGGCTGCAAATTGCATTCTCGCACTCACTTCCCATTACTGGTCAGGGCCGGGTTGCACAGCCCAAGATGGTAATGCTGCAGAGACTACTACTTTGCAAACTTACCAACCCACATTCGCTCCAGGATATTCTGCTTGTTAGATGGAATGTAAGGGGATTTGATTTGGAACAAAGGAAGCCCTGATTAAGCTATGACTGCTCAGAGACAGCAGAGGACTCAGAGTCACGATATTTGAGCACCACTGTCTGGCAGCTCAGGCTCAATGGATAGCCCGATTGGTTGCAGGACCTAATCTGGCAGAGGAGTTAATGGCAATTGGTGGCAATATATTGTATAGTACATGGGTGCCCTTTCTCCCAAAGATACTACTGCTTGCGGCTCCCAAAACCTTACTTTGTACAGCAAACAAGTTAACAGAAGACCATGCAAATATCTCTTGGCACCCTCCATATGCGCAGATAGCCCACTGAGTTCTTTGGCCATGTTTTGTGTGACGATGGGCAGAGAGGGAATGGAGACTTTGGAGTCATAGGGGTGGGCACATTGGGCAACCTATTTCAGAAAAAGCAATCTGATCATTTTGACAGATTGTCAGAACAGACCACCTTACCTGTGGGTTAGTTTTAGGTCGAGCCTAGAAGCGCACATGAGCTGCTCTGCAAGGCTTGCTGTAGCTGGTCAGGGTGCTTAGATCATGCTCACCACTTTCCATTTGCTCCTTCTTGTGCTTTTCTGAATTCCTTTCCTCTTATTGGGAAAATGTTGATCTTTTACCCTCCTTTCGGTATTTTTCACTTTGTGGCGACTGCCCCTGTTACATGTCCCCTTACACTCTAATGTATTTTTTGTTTGTTTGGCGCACTCTTTTTTTTCACTGAATTGGTCCCGTGTTGTGAACAGAGCTTCAACAGGGGTGCGCTATATTTATCTATGTTTTATTGGTTCCAGTTGCTTTGGCAGCAGACAGCATGCATGGGAAGTGTGCGGGGAAGAACTGGGCAGCTTTACCAGCGCACACCGGGAAACTCGGGCGTGCTGCACCTGTGTGATAAGGAGTCCCCATATATTTGGATTTTGTGTTTAATTTCTGGCGCCCTGATAAATATATATTTCTTTGTTAAGGACAATTTACAACCTAGGCGCTGCGAGGACTTCCTCTGTTCTGATATATCACTCTAAATGTAGGAGTGGGTATTGTAAAAAGTTTCGTTTTTTTCTTTGTAGGGTACACTGTTGTATATGTAGTGTATATATTGTATATGTAGGCTGTATATATAGTGAATTTTTGTAATATTCTGATTGCCTTGTTGTTTTGTACCACTTTGCCTTGTGACACGTATACATGTCCTTAAAAATGTTCTCTATAAATTTGATTCTGATACAAATAATCGCAAAAAACAGGATAATTAAATATATCTTGTTGGAAAAATAAATGTTGAATTGATTCCTCAGTACCTTTCTTCTCTACTTCCTCATCCTTGCGATGCTCCTTGCCCAGGTATGGGATGGTAATTTGGGCAGAACCCCTTCATATTTTTCTAGCAGCTCTCTTCAGGTAAGTCAGGAAAGTCTTCAGGAAGTTTGACCCGTCACACACTGGCCTCCCTCCTCTGCAATGTAGAAGACTGTCAGTCGTGTGCTAATCTGCACATTTTCTGGTTTAACAGATAGCATAATATTGTGCACAACATTTATTAGTAGAGAGACAATGTAGTGGTATAAAACAGCGGGAAAAGTGAAGCATGCACATTTGTGAAGTAAGCTTGTTTCCTTCACCTCTGTGCAACGCCGTCATCAACAGGCTCTCTCGCCCCCAGGACTTCATAAAATCGGAACAGTCAAAGTGGACTGTGCGTGCATGGCGGCTAAGTCACAAGCGACGGTCAATTTAGGAACAGGCAAGAATGTTGCTGCTTTACCCATCACCAATCCCCTCATCGTAGCTTGCCCCTTCCTTGCTTGCCTACTCTATTAACCATTGCTTGTTTACAGTAGAGCTCATCATATAACACAGATGTAACTGGCACCTCCCACTTCACCTTAGCCCCCACCGTCCCTAGCTCACAAGAGGCCTTCCATGCAGCATGATGTATTTCTGAAAAGAAAGGGGCGCGCTGCTTCTCTTGTGCTGTCCGTCACTGGAAGCCGCATATCATGTTGCACAATAAAATGTCAGCTCTGTGATGTGTGTCTTACTATTTCCAACCAACCCTCTTACAAGAGACACCTGTGCAGCTGTGTTTGCCTTTTACATAAATAAATGTCATTAATGGTGTCTGTCAGCATCCAGGACCCGCTATGTAGCAGACTGCCAGGACAGTCATTTATAGATAAGCTGCCCGGTTTTAGGTTTAAACCTGTAATAACTGATAAAAACCCCACCGAATGGAAAGTAGCCCTCACCAGTGTAAACATGTAAACACTGAAAAAACACCTTTGCAACCCCAATCTAAATGCCATTCAAAGAAATGAAAAGGTGAGTGAAAGTCATTTTTTTTCTTCCAGAAGGGGTCAATAAAATGTGACTTTGTTAGATAAGGCAGTAGCAAGAAAGACTGGGCTAACATTAAAATATTGTTCTTCCTTTTGTTTGTTTCCATTTGTGGTCTTTGGTCTAATGATGCAGGGTTTAGAAGCTTGTTTTAGGTCTTATTTAATTATTTTATAAACTGTAGAGAATCAGGAAATACATTTGATTCTTTCACTAATAGGTAAAATGGCTGGTTTCATACAAATCCTTTTAAATATGAACCATCGCATTTAGCCATAGCAAGGTTTAGTAACAGGAATGTGAAAAGAGAGCGGTCACCAAGCATCTGGGATCGTTGGGAAAACATGACACCAGATGTTTGGAAAACATGGAGTGCAGTGTCACTTAGAATGCTGCTGCTAAAAGGTCTTACCAAGTTCAACAAATATTTGAGGATATTGTTTGTATTTGGAGTATTTCAGCCACGTATCTGAAAAAGGTGTGTGATGACCTGTCAAAATCAATACCCGAGTGCTTCCTTGTAAGGGATCCGTGCCATTTGCAAGATGGTATGTTGAAAGCATCTATACAATCTTCAGAGTTAATGAAAAATGCTTTTGACTTTGAAGTATTTTCTGGTGCACTGTTTCATTATGCGCGGGAACTAAAATGCAAATATTTCTCATTTTGTGCTTTGTGTGGCATCAATGGAAGAATAATCCCAACCGTGTCATTTAGCCGGTGATTCTCAGTTCTAGAGGCCATGAATGCTATATTATCCATGAGGTGGCCATTTACAGAATTTGTGCTTAGTGATGAAGCCAAAAGTCAAGAAATGTGAGGATCTTTGTTCGCATATTTATACTGATGTGAAAAGAAGTACACTCTACTGCATTTTCAGATTTTTACAGGAAAACATGATTGCTGCAGTGAACATAATAAAAAAAACTAGAGTCTGAATACACCTTTGTCTACCAAGTGTTCAGCGTAATTAGTGTAGATGTAAAACATCTCCTTGTGAGTTGGCTAGGCGACACTTTTAGCGACTTTAGCACTGCAACATGTTCTATGTTAGAATTCTTGCCACTTGGTAAGCCAAGAAATGTTGGGGAGAAATTCAGGAAATTTCATTTTACAGTGCATGAGAAATGTCTGGCAATGATGAATAGAAATATCCCTTCACCAACCATGGAATTTAAAGTCAATGAAGCCTCACTGAGGTACTCTGTACAAGGTCTAGATCTTCTCCGCAAATGGTAATTTTGTCGAGACTTTGTAAAGAACTGCTTAATTTTTTACTGCTTCAATAACTGAGGGCAAATGCACCCAGTTAAACGCATATTTTGCAGAACCTTCCCAGAGAATCGCAATCTTCAGGTGCATCAGTAATGGCATGGAAAGCTATGTCAGTGGCCAGAGTTAGCAAATTGTGTACTGGCTGCTTTGGAATTGCCTGTCTCAACTGTCAATGTTGAGAGGGCTTTTCACAGATAAATGTTTACATGGGAAGGAAAGAGCGAGTATGCATGACCAAAGACTCACTAAAGAAGTGTTGTATGGTGCACTACAATAAATTTAATTTTTGAAAATGTATTTGAACCTCATACACCCTGTATGCAGACGGTCAATACACATCCACTTTCAGTGCAGAAAGCAAGCAATTATAAAAGCAAAATGTTCCATAAACCATGGAAAAACAGTGTTTCTGTTGTTTTTAATTGCGTGTAAATTTGTAACCACTGATAAACACTGTTTTTTAAGGTATTGAAAACACTGAAAAAAAACACCAAAATTTACCAGAAATAGAAACTGAAAACAGGAAAGCCTACATATAAGACAGCCCTCAGGTAGGCCCAATGTACCGCTGTGGGCAGGGTGCAGTGTATGTGAAAGGTAGGACATGTACTGGTGTGTGGAAAAAAATTCTAAACGAAAAATGGCGAAAACTTCAGGATTTAGATTTGCGCCCATCTGATAAGATTCATATGTTGATTTTGATGGCTAAAATTGACATCACTGGGGAGATTGGCGCAGTGCAGTTGAGACTCCACCCTTACACGTCACAGAAATTCAAGTACATACATGCATTTTACAGTATGTTTAAACTAGAGATTGATATATGTGTGTATACACTAAGGTTCATTTTAAACATGAAATCGTGTATGCCCTATTCACGTTTTACCCTTACACTTCAAGCTATATTTCCTTAAATAAGGTTGTGCTCTTTTGTTCATGTTTGCAGTATTTTTAAAGTTACCGATGTGCATGTATAACCAGGTATTCATAGTGCACATTAAATGCTCCTTTAAATTAGCTTGACTACAGGTCTCAGTTGAAATGTACTTTACTTCATCAGCATGTTTTTTTTCTTTTCCTTGAAGGTTTATTATCAAGATTTATATTAGCCACAGAAAGGCTTATTGTCTGTATCAGACTACTGATAAAGAGGCTTGAAGACAAACTTGGCAGTGAACGTGGAAAAGCAATGGTTGAAAGAGGTCTTCTGTTCATCATGTGTTAGATGGCAAGATGTTCTAGGTTTAGTACCGAAGTTTTAGTTGATGCGATGTGCACCTGAAGCCATGTTACTGACGCTTGGGAGAAGTAACCTGAATGGTTTGTGGTGGTGTGAAGGAAGCTAGGATGTTTCTAAAGATCTTGTTACTTATATTTTGGTGTTCGCACGCACTAAAGTTAGGAGAGATCTCTTTAGACTTAGAAAAGTACAGACCTCTCTGCTTGCCCTATTCTTGCAAGTGTGAAACTTTATGCTAAACATTTATTTCCATTTCTTTAGGCTTCTACTGGAGTTTGATCATGCTGACACCTTCTTGTTTTTTGCTCCCAATTCAGAGACCCTTTAAGACGACCCTATATTTGATCCATATTTAGAGGAGAGAAAGAAAGTTTTTTTTATCAAACAGCTGTTTGCTTTAATCTGTGTTTATCCAATTGCGAATATCGCATTTTGATATGTCATTCTATTGTGCCTTAACCTACTGAGATATTTCTGCATTTACTGAACTTACTCTTGGTTTACATATATACTGGATTGATTGGTAATCAAAATAAAGTTATTTAACTATATTCAGTGATTCTTGGTCATTAGTATGGAGCCACATTGGCTTCACAAGACAGGCATCTATTGTTGTTTATGTTCTAGGGGCCTGAGCTCATCACCAGCATTGCCTATTACTTAAATGGCCAATGTACCCATGGTACTGATTCCATGGTCGTTGTTGCGACACAGCTTTGGTGGAATCTACCTCAACTGCTAAGCCAGCCCTTGTGGAAATAAGCACTATAACAGGTGACAGAATGAACAGCCACTGCCAAAGACTTCGAGCACTAAAACATTACACTTTTGGTCACACTCCATTTACTCATTTCTCACATTTTTTGCTTCACTACATACTATATGGACCAATACATTAAAATGACTCAGGTCACCATGCTTGACATAAAAGCACTTTCTACATAGGTCACACTAGAAACCCGCACATCTATCCAAACATACCTCCAGAGTCCCAAATACACTTTGGGCCATCCTAAATAATACAAACCACCAGAGAATAGAAAATACAAAATAAATAAAAACCTATGGAATACATGTGTGACAGTTTATGATAACCTGTATCTGGCAGGGACAGAAGAGTGTCAAATGACCCCTAGATGAGTGACCCAGAGCACATGGTTGCTTGGGGATGGATTTTTTGATATGCCAGCAAGCATTGCCTATGGCAATAGACCCATACTATTGGTTATCACAGAAAGAATCCTTTGAAGGAAAGAAAAAGCTAAACAGCAAGAAGAAGTACCAGAGGGACGTTAGATGCAGTGTTTGCTGCAGGCTACATGAGATAAGAATCAGAGGTCAAGAGGAAGCAGCCGTCATGACTACAGGCCACAGGAGACTGAAATCAAAGGTCAAGAGAAAGCAATCATTATGAGCGCAGGCCACATGTGAGCAAAATCAGAGAAAAGGAAGCAGCCATAGTGACTTCAGACCACAGGTGACCGAAATCAGAGGTCAAAAGGAAGCAGACATGATGACTGCAGGTCACCCAATAGAAATCAGAGGCCAAAAGCAGCCATGATCACTGCAGGCCACATGATGGAAATCAGAGGCAAAGAGGAAACAGTCATGAAGGCAAACGTATCCAGGAAGGTAACTGAGGAGATGCTCTAAAGATAGGAGAAGGTTGAACACCTGAAACTTGAGAAATGGTGAATCCCGGGTCTGAGCACAAACCAATAAAAAAAGATGCAACCTGATCTTACAATTGAGTGCCAATTGATAACAATGTGAAAAAATGAGAAAATCATCCACAATCCAATATTTGTTTGTATAACTGTGTATTGTGCAAAGTGTAATACAAGCTCTTGAACTAATACCACAGCTCTTGAAAAGTTAATCAGCACAGAATGTGGGCTTATGTCTGGAAGACATGAAAAGACAGGCTTCATTAGAACAAATATCTTTTAAAATGAGAGGTTTCTAGAATAAATAGGAAGAAAAACAAGCACTGTTTCTAGAGATTTATCATAAATGTTCTTTTAGAATGTGATGAGCTTGTGAGATATCATTAATACACTTTACAAGAATCTTTTCAGGAAGATGTTATTGCACCATTTCCATGCAGTTACGGTACGTTTAAAAAAAGACATTTTGGGAGTGTCTGTATTATATAATATTATATTTAATTTGCAATAAATTATTATATCCTAAGTAGAAAAGTTGAGATGTTATTAAATATGTGATTGGGACAGTATTTATTTCTGGTTTCATGTGTAATTATCATAATTTGTTAACATGTTCCTATGTGTTTGTTTGTGTGTGTGTATGTATATGTTCAAATTTTACCCACACAAAAGGATAGCAATTCAGCAGTTATAGTTATCTGAAGTAAGTATAACTATAACATGCGCCCCCACCATGCACAGTTTTTGCACCAATAATTTTACAGCAAATGTTGCAGTGATATTATCAATGATGTCATAGAAGATGTAATATGTGGGATAACTTGCAGAGCATGGTGAGAGCACGAGATATAGTTACCATAGTACACAGGTTATAGTTATTTGAGATAACTATTACTTCTGAATTGCTATGGCTTAGTGTGTGTAAAATATGAACCTAACTACAACGTCCCTGTAATCTTTGATTTTTCTGTGATTTTCTAAGGTTTTTTAAATTCTATTTCCTAACTATAACGTCCCTGTTTATAGTTGAGCCTAAGCAGTGCATGCTCTGCATACGCTGTCTCTTTGAGACAGGCTGTATCTACAATGTGGGTTTCGATTGGTTCCTGTTAGTGTCCTTCAAAAATTGTCAAGATTTTGTTTCATAAGGCTTCTCTAATTTCTACAAGCAGGGGATGGTTCACTTAATTTATCTCTTTGTTGTACGTTCCGGTCACCCACAGAGATTAAACAAATAGCACTGTCTCCAGTCACCCCTCCCTCCGCCTTTCCAACTTAGCCAGATAAATGGATGGTCTCTTTAAGGGGCGTGCGAGGTTCGGAAGTACACACATCTAATGCATGAGTGTATTTCACAAAGAAGGGCAAAATGCATGCCATTTGCCAAAATTAGTTTGATGCGTTACATCAGCCAGATGCACCCATTATCCTGCTTTATTCATTTTAGAGAGGATTCTGCTGCCACAAAAAATATTCTCTATGCTTCTTCCTGGTGTGAAGTGTTTGTGTGATGCTATATAATTCAACCATTAAAACATATATAGTATTTGTGCAGGCCTGGGTTCCCATGACCCCTTCACCACTTCTAAGAATCAGATGAAAACTTTTTACTTGCATTTGTGTGAGCACACAAATGAATAAGAATTTAACAGATAGCGCAGGAGTGGAACGTGTCTTTTAATTCAAGCCCTTAGCTAGATTCTGCAGAAGGCAACCACTATGGATTGATGCAGCCAATAAGATGGAATTTAATACTGCAGCTCTTGCAAAAGTAAGTGTCACTATGTCACTTTCTTCATCCTAAAAAAGTAAGGGGCTTATTTACAATCCCCTTGCATCGCCTAGACATCACTTTTTCCCATATTAAAAGTGACGCACCAGTGGCACAGGGGGCTTGTAAATAAGCCACTAATAGTGGCAGAAAAAAATGCATATTTATTGTTGCATGGAGTGAAATTAGTGACAGTTCATATAAACACTGAAAAAGCAAACTGTAATTAAATGTTGTTAAAGAATCACCCTCAGGGGAGGAGTTCATAGAACATCATCTGAGAAAATATATTGCATTTTCCATTTTAAAATGTATACATATACAATATATTTTGTAACAAAGTAATTTGCTGAAACTGTAATTTGAATCCATAAATCTTTGGTTACACTTGTAACTCACAAGTCACATCAGTAAAGCTTTATTTTATTGTTGCATTTTTATGGTGTTTTTTTCCTTAAGGTGTTTGTTAGACCTGTCACCTTTTGGTGTGTTTCCCCTGTCTTTTTGCTTTCTGGCCTCCTGTTTCTACTGGTACTTTGAACTTCTTTTTTTCTGGTTTAGTGCCTCTGCACACTTTCTCGCTGCTGTTTAGTGTTGAACTGCAAGTGTTCCTACTGTAAATTGTGTTTATGGATTGGTGTTTCCATGTTTGGCTTAGTTGATTTACTTCTAAGTCCCTAGTACAGTGCACTCTGTTTGCCCAGGGTCTGTAAATCAAATGCTGCTAGTGGGCCTGCAGCACTGATTGTGCCACCCACATGAGCAGCCATTCAAAGTATTCTCAGAACTGCCACTGCAGTGTCTGCATGCAGTATTTACTGCCATGTCGACCTGGCAAGTACACCTAATTGCCAGGCCCTAACCTTCCCTTTTATTACATATAAGTGGGCTGTCCGGTTTTAGGTTTAATCCTGTAATAACTGATAAAACCCCACTGAATGAAAAATAGCCCTCACCAGTGTAAACATATAAACACTGAAAAAACACCTTTGCCACCCCAATCTAAATGCCATTCAAAGAAAGGAAAGGTGAGTGAAAGAGTCATTTTTATTTCTTCCTGAAGGGGTCAATACAATGTGACTTTGTTACATAAGGCAGTAGCAAGAAAGACTGGGCTAACATTATTCTGCTTGTCTTTTTTGTTTTGTTTAGGGTTGTCACTAAAATATTGTTTCTTCTTCCTTTTGTTTTTTCCATTTTGTGGCCTTTGGTCTAATGATGCAGCGTTTAGAAGCATGTTTTAGGTCTTATTTAATTATTTTATAAACTGTAGAGAATCAGGAAATACATTTGATTATTTCATCGATAGGCAAAATGGCTGGTTTCATTGAATCTTTCTAAATATGTACCATCACATTTAGCCATAGACAAAGAATGGGTGAAACCCTTTGATACATCAGCCTCTTTTCTAGCAAGTCATTATTGATAGTAGGTGAATCGCCAAACACCCTAGGCTTTAAACATTCAATGCAAGGTTTAGTGACAGGATATGTGAAAAGAGTGCTATCACCAAGCATCTGGGATTGTTGGGAAAACATGACACCAGGGGCCAGATGTAGGTAATAGTGAAATACCGAATTCTATATACCGAATTTTACCGATTCGGTATTTCAGATGTAGGTAAGAATTCAGTAAAAAATACTGAATTCTTAATATTCCTTATTACAGAATCGGTAATTGAGATTCGGTAAAAACAAATACCTACCCATTCATTCCTATGGGCTTGGAGGCCCATAGGAATGAATGTGAAGACATTCGGTATTACCGATTCGGTATTACCGAATCAGTAATACCGGGAGGTATTTCAAGGGCTTGCTCCGTTGTCAATCAACCAATTAAGCAATAATCAACCAATATTTGGCAATATATAAGGGGGCAAGTCTGAACCACTCGACATAACGTCGGAGCCGTGTTGAGGGGAAGGCAGCCCATCAGGTCTTGCAGAATCCATGAGTTGAGTGCTTTGTTATTCAGGGCAGTGGTATCTACATTACCCGTGAGTATGAGCTATAAGATCCTGAATTGAGCTTTCTAACATCTTTTAGGTTGCCGTACTGAGCAGGAAGAGAGAACCCCCAATACCACGCATAGGCTCATGAGGCCAGCTAGCCTTTGTCCATAAGTAAGCACAGTCTATAAACATGTTTTTCCCTCCAGAAATCCAACTTAGGGATTACCATGGCGTTTTCATTCCTAAATATGTGTGTCTTTGTCTTTGTGTATGTCCATGTCCTTTTTCTTTACAGGGTTTTGGACCTCATTGGGTTCTACTCTACCATTCTGTATTTTGACCAGGTCATTTTTCCTGATCAAAATCGACGTCCTATTGTGATGGTATGATTTATCATGTTTTTTGTCTATTTATAGGTTCTGTTCTATAAACGCCAATTGGGCGCAACAGACTTTGTTTCTATTAACACTATTAGGTACATTTCACCTATTTTAATTTTTTGTAGAGTTCACTTTTACATCTACATTTCATGTGAGTAAGGTGAGGATAGTTGTGCATATCCTCGTCCTGAAGAAGGAGTTTTTACACTCCGAAACATGTCGACGCACTTTCTGAGGTTGATGTACCCTAATATACAGTAAACAACCTCACCCTGCACCCTTTTAACGATACCAGCCGAGGGCTTAATAAAAACTTTTTATTATTTTTTCACCTACGAGCCAGATATCTTTTAACCACCACATTTCACCACCTCACCACTCACACTTATTTACCTCACACACACCAACACATAGTTCACTTTCAGTGCTCCTACGTAGTCGTGAGTCGCAGCACGCCGCATCCCGTAGAGGGGTGCAAAGACCCCAATGATGAAGCATGACACCAAGGGGCCTGTTGGTGTGTGAGGGGTATTTAAAACAACACTGTGTGCTCCCCACCATTGTAAGGATCACTACCACTATCAGAGTGGATTCTATTTTGTTTATGTAATTTGCCAGGGGAGACTGAATCCACTTTCCCTCTCCCTCCCTCTTCTTGTTATACTCTTTGGTATTTCAAGGGTGCCAGGGTGTCCAAAGGACACCCTGTTGCACCCTTGAAATGCGCATGTGTGCACATGTGGCACACATGCATGCCCTAAGGGCATGGATGTGTGCCACATGGCACTTAAAAAAAGCAAGAAACTGCTTTTTTAAAGGAATTCGGTAATTACCACCAAATTAAAGTTGGTGGTAATTACAGATTCCTTAAGGCCCAAAAGCACTATTTTATGTGCTTTCTACATTACATTTAAGGAATCGGTATTACCGATTCCTTAATTGCAAGGCCAATTAGAAATCGGTATTAAGGAATCGGTGTTTACCGATTCCTTATTACCGAATCCTTCCCTACATCACGAATGCCTAAATACCTGTCGGTAACGGTGAAATTTACTGAATGTCACCGTTACCGACCGGTATTTGGGCCACCTACATCGGGCCCCAGATGTTTGGAAAACATGGAACGCAGTGTCACTTATAAAGCTGCTGCTAAAAGGTCTTACCAAGTTCAACAAAGATTTGAGGATATTGTTTGTATTTGGAGTAATTCAACCACGTATCTGAAAAAGGTGTGTGACGACCTGTCAAAATCAATACCTGAGTGCTTCCCTGTAAGAGATCCTTGCCATTTGCAAGATGGTATGCTGAAAGCATCTTTACAATCTTCAGAGTTAATGAAAAATGCTATTGACTTTGTAGTATATTCTGGTGCACTGTTTCTTAGTGCGTGGGAACTAAACCGCAAATATTTCTCATTTTGTGCATCGTGTGGCATCAATGAAAGAGTAATCCCAACAGTGTCATTTAGCCGGTGATTCTCAGTCCTAGAGGCCATGAATGCTATATTATCCATGTGGCGGCCGTTTAAAGAATGTGTGCTTAGTGATGAAGCCAAAAGTCAAGAAATGTGAGGATCTTTGGTCGCATATTTATACTGATGTGAAAAGAAGTACACTCTACTGCATTTTTAGATTTTTACAGAAAAACATGATTGCTGCAGTGAACATAATAAAAAAAAACTAGAGTCTGAAAACACCCTTGTCTACCAAGTGTTCAGCGTAATTAGTGTAATGTAAAACATCTCCTTGTGAGTTGGCTAGGCGACACTTATAGTGACTTTGGCACTGCAACATGTTCCATGTTAGAATTCTTGCCACTTGGTAAGCAAAGTAATGTTGAGGAGAAATTCAGGAAATTTCATTTAGAGTGCATGAGAAATGTCTGGCAATGATGAATAGAAATATCCCTTCACCAACCATGGCATTTGAAGTCAATGAAGCCTCACTGAGGTACTCTGTACAAGTTCTAGATCTTCTCCCTAAATGGGAATTTTGTCGGGACTTTATAAATAACTGCTTACTTTCTGACTGCTTCAATAACTGAGGGCATATGCGCCCAGTCCAATACACATTTTGCAGAACCTGTCCCAGAGAATCGTAATCTTCAGGTGCACAAGTATTGGCATGGAAAGTTATGTCAGTGGCCAGAGTTAGCAAATTGTGTACTGGCTGTTTTAGAATTGCCTGTCTCAATTGTCAATATTGAGAAGGATTTTCACAGATAAATGTTTACATGGGAAGGAAAGAGCGAGTGTGCATGACCAAAGACTCACTAAAGAAGTATTGTATGGTGCACTACAATAAATATTATTTTTTTAAATGTATTTGAACCTAATACACCATGTATGCAGACGGTCAATTCACGTGCACTATCAGTGCAGAAAGCAAGCAATAGAAAGGCAAAACGTTCCATAAACCCTGGAAAAACAGTGTTTCTGTTATTTTTAATTGCGTGAAAATTTTTAACCACTGATAAACACTGTTTTTTTAAGGTATTGAAAACACTGAAAAAAAACCACCAGAATTAACCAAAAATAGAAACTGAAAACAGGAAAGCCTATTTATAGATAACTTTTCTGCTTATGAAAACACAAGATCGACGTGGAGGGAAGACTGTACAAGACTGCGGAAGACTTAAAAGCTGGCATTTACAGCATCAGACGTAAACTGCCTGTTTAAATCAGTAGGCACTGATGTTGTGACTGAGGAAAGGGGTTAATACTCTCTTAGAGCAAAGAACATTTCTTTCCCTGTCATTCCCTTATTTATAAGCAGTTTTATATAGATTACACCAGCCGCAAAGGGTGAAGACGCCCTTTACATATAATCCACTTGCAAGAGGAACATTACCCATAAAATCGAAACCAAATGAATATATTTAATATGTGTTCAATGATTGCACTAAACATTTACACTGTGACATTTAAAAAAACATACAAATGTATTTCCTTCTTTCTGTGTGTTAGAAATGGGGGTCTCTAGTTTTAGAGGTAGGTACCTTTGCCCAAATAGGGACCCTTCTTCCTAGTCAGGATAAGGGAGTTACACTCCTAAAATAACCCCTACTCGCCCCCTTGGTAGCTTGGCACAAGCAGTCAGGCTTATTCGAGAGGCAGTGTGTAAAGCATTTGCACATAACCAACAGTAATACAGTGTAAGCACTACAAAAGGATACCACACCAGTTTAGAAAAATAGTCAATATTTTTATATACTTAAGACAAGACCAAAAACGATAAAAATCCACAATACAGTACTTAAAAATCATCAGTTATCAAAATAACCTTTAAAAACAGGTCTTTGAAGTCGATAGCTCCTTCTGGGGCTATCCCGGCTTCGTGAACAAACAAATCCAAACCGTTCTGGCTGACTGCGGCGTCGCAGGCCAGCTACGGTGTCGGAAAGACCTGCAAAACAGTACTTTTAGAAATGCAGGGCATCAGCGACCTCTTGTTGAGCTTCTGAAAGAGAGAGCTGAAGTGAACTGAAGCGAGTGAGCAGACCGCTGACCGCAGACCGCGAGCAGAACGCCAGTCGCCATTCTCGGCAAGGGGTTAAGTTGCATTCCCGCCTCGAATCCCCCCCAGGGTCCCCCCGTTATTGGAGATCACAGGGGCCCCCGGTGACGCTGATGGAGATGCCGGAGGGGCAGAACTGACTGACGTTTGACGCGCCATTCAGCTCCAGCGAGTGAGAGAGAGGGACGGTGCACCCCTACGAACTGCTACACCTGAAAAGGAGCACACGTTGGCGGCAGGCGGAGGCTGCAATCTAGCAGGCCTGCAACATTCGGTGAGTGTTATTACCAGGCTCCCAGCCCAGCGGCCCTCCAGCAGGCAGGTATTTGTATAAAAACACTGCCCAAGCACAAAACCCCCCAGCATTAGTTCCGGCTCACCAAACAAACAGAGGCGCCCCCAGAAAACTGAAACCTGCAGACTTAAATGTGGGATTTGCGCTGATTGATAGCGCATTGTTATCGTAACAGTGAGTGCTTGAGAGACGCAGAGGTGGACGCAGGGGAGTTGCAGGGTACTACGCGAGTGAAAGTTGCAGGGTGCCGCTCGCAGCAGAACTCTTATGCTTGCCAGTGCCTTCGGCGATATTGGACCTTGCCTGATTGCTTGTCTTGCTGCCCAGATCGTTTGCTATTCATTTTGTTGCTCCGCTTATCTGGGGGTTGAAGCCGGTGACAGACCTTGATTTCTAAAGGACTCACCGCGGGAGCCCGGGACTGCGAGGTCCAGCAGCCACTGCCAAACACCCAGCTGCAGCCTCTTCCCGCGCAAGCCCTGCCCCCCTCCACCAGCTGATTACTGCTCGCTGCCCCCGCTTCGCGGGAGCCGCTCGCAGCAGAACTCTTGTGCTTGCCAGTGCCTTCGGCGTTATTGGACTTTGCCTGATTGCTTGTCTTGCTGCCCAGATCATTTGCTGTTCATTCTGTTGCTCCGCTTGCCTGTCTGGGGGTTGAAGCCGGTGATGGACCCTGATTTCTAAAGGACTCACCGCGGGAGCTCAGGACTGCGAGGCCCAGCAGCCACTGCCAAACACTCAGCTGCAGCCTCTTCCCGCGCAAACCCCGCCCCCCCCTCTTGATTGTATAACTTACAGTCCTTTCGCGCATTGCGGGACGCGCGCCGGTCTGAGCTCGGGGCTAAGCCCGGGAAAAGGGCGGGCTCTCAGAGACTGGAATAGGCTGGGCTGGGGCCATTACCTTTAATTCCTTCAAAAGCTCACTAACTACATACTGTGACTGTGACTATTTATTTGTTTCTGGACCGCTTATGGTAAACGTTGCATTGTGTCTAGCTGCTGTATAAGTTTGGATAGGAGCAATAGCTGGTCTAACATTCCTTCATATTATATTGGGGTTTTGAAATCTGTAACGGATAATTTGAAAGTAGAAATGACTGCTAAAAAATTAAGGTCTGTGAAACTATTAGTGGGAAGGTCCTGTTCTAAGACTAAATCGAACCCATTACGTAATAAGGATGGACAAGTTTAGCTGTTGAAAGGAAAATGTCAGGTATTTAGCTTATGGGAAAGGGGAAAGGACAAAGTCCCCACAGTGGGGTCTAAGTTAGAGGATAATACTGAAAGGGGAGAAGATGAGGGTCAAATTAACGCGAGGGGGCATAGCAATCTTGCTGTCCCAATTGATCAGGCAAATAAGGTAGAGGGTGTTTTTCTCCCCATTGAAGGGGCAGGCGGTCCATCAGACCCTCCGAAAATTATGGCCCCTTCTCCGCAAGTCTTCGGAGACAAAAATATAAGTAGTATTTTGCCCCCCCCGTGGACAATCTGAGTCCAGTTATAAAACAGTGGACGTTGTAGTGCACAGTCACATACCTAACCTCGGTGAATTACCACTAAAAGAATCTCTTGGTCCCTCTCTGCCGGGGGAAGTGCAAAGTAATGATTCTCTTTTCCCAGACCTAGATATGGAGCTCTGCAGGAGGTATATTGCTGATGAATCTAGCAAGATTTTAGATCCCACAAAGACCCCAGCAGTATCCGCCCCTACAGGGCTCCAATTATATAGTAGTACTCCCTCTAATAAATCTAAATTTATTATATCCCAGTCAAACATCTCTACGAGCCCCGATCTTAATATAACAGATATCGATCTTGACCAACCCACCAGGTATGATAAACCAGTCTCCGACTCATTGTCATCCTTAGAACATTTGCTCTCTTCTATCCAAACTTTATTGGAAACATTTGTTGGTGGATCGGACTGTGTGCTGGAAACTGTAACCCAAATACTGAAGGTATTACTGAACAGTAAACAGGGGAAGGAATCTAGCTTTAAATTTGAGACTAGTCCATCAGGGCCCGAAATGATGAATGATATGATGGTAGAGAATGAGCCTGTAAATGCCCTTCAAGATTCGATTCGAATCGATCATGATGAGAATAATCTTCCTATTGATAGAAAGAAACCAGTATCAATGCTGAAGAATTCCCCCGTACCTTCTTTAAAAGCCCCTGTATCTAATAGTGTTCTAGAGCTTGACCAAGAAATTGAGATTATGACTGACTCTGAAAAAAGGACAGATAAAGATCTATTTCTCATTTTTAAACCCCAGATAAATGATGGAAAAGAGGGTGTTTTGGATTTATCAGATAAGAGGAAAAAGGGAAAAATAGGGAATTCAAAAAAGAACGTTGGAAAAAAGAGGAAACCAACTCGTAGATTTGCAAAGAAAAGGCGGAGACAAATTAATTTCGAAGACCAGTTGGATATTTCTATTAAAAAAGATTCCATCCACGGATCCTTGATTAATACCTCTCAAAATGGGATCCTGGAAGTTAAGTTAGCTCAAGAGACCCTGATCCCATTAGAACTAGAGGTTGTTCTTTCATCGATTCAAAATGACCCTCTCCTTAACCTTATTCCCCCCATATCAGGTGCTCCTAGTACTGAAATGGGGGGGTCCCCTAACATTATTCCTCCTACGGAGCTGACGAAATCTGTTAGCTTCGCATTAACAGTCCTTAATCCTTCAGCTAAGTCATTCCCTGACATATCGGGAGGAGAAATGGTTCCAAAAAGATTCATTGAGTTCCCCGAAGAGGAAAGTATTGATACTCTTCTTTTAGATTTTTTCCCTCTGTTCGATCCGGATTACACACTAAATAGATCCTCGCTACTTAAATGTTTTTGGGAGACCGAAAGTTTGAAATTAATACTATCTAATGATATAGATGTAGTAACGATTTTGAAAACAGAGGTTGGGACCTTAACAAGGGTAAGGTTTTATTCTAAACTTATCGTAAATCATATTCTTCAACGGTCGGAAGGCTTCCAAAGTAGAGGAATTGATGTTATGCCTTTTTTGGTGAAATCCTGAACTGGTAGATTTGTTAACAAGCTCTCGTCTTTCCAAGTAGCCTCTGGTAGTATAGACTGTCCTGCTGATTTTAAAGATCTAAAAATCTGTATTTCAAAAAATGCACGTCATGTGACACACATAAACCCCTCTTCCTACTCTTCTCAAAGTAATGCAGTAGAAGAGAGTTTCCAATGGAATTGGCTGCCTGGCGTTCTTTCGAGCAAACCTATCAATATTCCCAAACCATATTCTCATCTTTAGCAACGACTTAAAAATATTGTCTTGGAATGTCGCTGGAATAAAGAATAGTCATGAAAAACTACAATTCCTACACACATTCGAGGCTAGTGTAATTTGTCTCCAAGAGACTTGGTTTGTAGAGAAACTATCTGTAGGTAGGGATTATTTTTCTTTGGAGGGCAGAGCTACTTCCTCTAGGAGAGGCCATGCAAGGGGGGGAATAGCATGCTTACTGTCCAACCAGATAAAATGGAACTTCTCCCACTATTTGGATTCTAGGAATCTTTTCCAGGAAGTAACGTTGTTTAATCTTGACAATGCTGAAATCTGTAAACCTATTGTTTTGATAAATGCTTATACCCCTCCCGATGCTGGTTTTAATGTAACTCTAAAGAAGGTTTTTTCTTACATAAAGAGAATTTCTGATAAGGATCCCTCTCCCCATATAATTCTATTAGGGGATTTTAATTGTAAAATCTCTAACTCCAGTTTGGAGTTATTTAGAAATAAGCACAAAGAGGAAGCCTTGCAGATCCCCCAAGCCCTCTTTTCAGGTAATATCAAGACAAATAAGAGAGGGAAATTGCTGCTTGAGGAATTGTCAGAAATTGATGGAATTATTGTAAACGGAAGGCTTTCTTCAGATACACCGGCTAATTTCACTCACAAATCTAATTCTAATGAATCTATCCTAGATTATGTGATGGTGGAAAATTCCTCTTTTCCCCTTCTGAAAGATCTTATGGTCTCCCATACATTACATAGTGATCATAAAGTAATAACTATCACCGTAAATGTAAATCCGCCTACAAAGGATCGTTGGTCTCTAAACAGTGATTTGGTCAGTTTTGGAGACAAATCAGGGAGATGGTATTGGAATACTAGGGCAATTAGGGGCTTGGAGAGCATTCTAGAGGCTGCAGTGAAGGATTTGGGTAACTGGAAAGGATTTGAAATGATACGTTTTGTAGATGTCATGAATGCGGTGATTTCTGTCGCAAAAAAAACGAATCAAAAAGGAAATACTAAAACACTTCCTAGTTCTCTTCGTTTACTCAACACAGAAATAAATAAATTGATAAGGGAACAGTATTTGAGTTATTCTCCTGAAAGATACCACAGAATAGTATTGTTAAAAAGAAGGAGGAGTAGGGTGAAGGTCAAATTGAAAAAAGAGAGAGAAGATTCCCTATGGATAAAACTGCGGGAAGCTGCTACCAAAGGTCAAGTAAGAATAGTTTGGTCGCTTATTGGTGAGGGATGTGGAGCAAGATCTAGTTCACTCCCAGTTCCCATTGAAGAGCAAATTTGGATTGACTACATTGCGAACTTGTATGCAAGTAACGGAACGGTGGTTGTCCGTAGTAGAACTAATGAGGACAGCTCTTTTTATGACCCGCCCTCTGAAAAGGTCATCGAACTGGCTATTAAGGGCTTGCGTTCCTCTGGGGCTATGGGCCCGGATGAGCTTCCTATCTCGGTCCTAAAACAAAATAGTGAATGGTGGAGCAAAATTCTTTTTCCGGTGTTCAAATTTTGTTTTTCGTGCAAAACTGTTCTCCCCTCTTGGAAGGGAAGTATATTGGTCCCCCTTTTCAAGAAGGGAGACCGGAATGCTCCACAAAACTACCGTCAAATTGCCCTTTTGGATGCACTAGGTAAAGTTTTTGCAAAGTGCCTTCTGAAGTTAATTAATGATTGGGTGGTCAAGGGTAATATATTACCCATTGAACAGACTGGGTTCCGGCAAAAGCACGGTACTATGGATAACTTAACGGCTTTACAAGTTATATCTGAAAAATACATTAAAGTCCGAGGAGGGAGAGTCTATGCAGCTTTTATAGACTTCTCCACAGCATTTGACAAAGTTGATCGTCCTTTGCTGTGGAGGAAATTATCGGACCTTGGCATGCCGTCCACACTTTTGGATTTAGTCCAGGATCTCCACTCTGATACCTGGTGTAGAGTCGTATTGGGAGGGGAAGAGGTCTCTCTCAAGCTATCCCTTCTGCTAATGGATTAAAACAGGGTTGTTTATTGGCCCCATTATTATTCTCCATATACATATCTGATCTCCCCCAGACCTTGTCTTTAAGTGAGGGCATCGCCCCTATATTAGGGGACAAACCTATTGCCTGTCTGCTATATGCAGACGATATATTAATATTGGACTTAACACCAAGAGGACTAAATCATTGTCTGCAGGCACTACATGTATACGCAGAGACCCATCACCTGAAGATAAATGTGTCAAAAAGTAAAGTTATGTGTATGATAGGAAGGAAAAAGTCGAAATATGGGAGTTTCACTTGGTCTGTAGGAGGACATAAGTTAGAAGTGGTAAAATCTTATGTCTTCCTGGGGAAAATAATATCTGGTAATTTAAGTGACAAGGCCCATATAGCAAATAACACTCGGAAGGCAATGGCACAAGGCAAAGGTTTAAGCTCTTTTTATAGATCTACAGGCAGAATACACTTTGCTTATTTGTTAGAGGTCTTTCGTGCTAAAATCCCGGCCTCCCTACTCTATGGTATTGAATTACTTGAACTGGGAAAATGGGGTTTTCTAAACACCACGGAGGGCAAAATCTTGCGGTATTTATCTACGGTTAATACTGCTTGCACCGTGGCTGCTCTTAGGTTGGAATTTGGCCTGCGTAGTACTTGGGTCCAGGGCCTTGCTGGGATAGTAAGATGGGTCTCCAGTCTGGCAAAGGGAGAACCTGGTACTCTAAGATATCTTATACAAAAAGAACTACTTGGAACCTTAAAAGAACATTCTCTAATTGTAAAGAACTTTAGAACTGCAGTTGATCTTTTGCAATTGGAAGAATCAGCACTTTTTACACTATCCGCATACCAGTTGAAGGCTACTCTTAAACTGGCTACATGAAAATTAAGTTTTGGGATGGACAGGGAAGCCCTTATTCTAAAGAGAGGTGCTTCTCTGGCCATTGATTCCTGCCTAATTAGGAACATTCAACCTTATGTTTCCTGGAATCTCCCTCACGGTGTACGTCGCTTTTGGTTCCTATTGAGGCAGGATCTTCTTCCTCTGAATAATCTATTGTCCAGATGGTATGGTTCTTCAGCAATGTGTAATCTTTGCAATAATTTAACCCAGGATATTACTCATGTACTGTTCGTATGCCCGGCTTTACTGGTATATCGGCGTAAGTGGCTGAGACCAATTTGTTTAAAATTAAGTATTTTGACTGCCACTGCATTCATAGATGCCATTTGTAATCCGCCTAATGAAATGTTCTGCCGCAAAATGTTTAACTTTTTAAAAAAGATTTTTAGATATATATTAGAGGTGCATGAAATGTTCTCATCGATTTTGTACCTTTCTTCTAATTGAATGTAAATGTATATTTTTCATCTGTTATTCTTTTATGTGGATCTCTTCTGAGTTCCAAAATCATAAATAAAATTGAATTGAATTGAATTGAGCTTCCGAAAGTCCGCAGGAGTCGGTTCCGGAGATCGGTGCAGGAGTCTTCGGGCCCTTGAAGTCACACGCGTTGCAGATCAAACTCCTCTCTGTTGAAGTTAGGAGCGCTGGCGTTGGCAGGCTTCGGGTGCTGTGGTGCGAAGTGCAGCGGTGTGGCGTGCAGTGCCCTCAGGTCGCGTTGCAAGCAGTGGCTCGGTGGCGGCGTCAGATGGTGGCGTCGGTGAGACCAGGGTCACAGTGCAAAGTGATGCGGGACTCGCCGCAGTGCTGGCAGGTCACGGTGCAAGCAGTGTCGTAGTTGTTGCTGAAGTGTGGCGTCGACTGAGGAACTGGAGTCGATGGCGCTGGCGTTGATAGGCCAAGGCTGCGGTGCGGGATCGGGGCAGTGCGTCGTGCAACTTTACGAGCGGTGCCCTCGAAACACGGTGCAAGCAGCAGCATCGATTTGGACGTGGAGCAGCGTCGTTGGGGAGGCTAAGGTGTCATTGTGGAGCAAGGCGGTGCGGAGTGCGATGCCCAGAGGTCGCGTCGTCGGTGAGACCAGGGTCGTGGTGCGGTGTTGCGAGGTGCCCTCTGCTTTGCCTTCAGGACACTGAGTTGGCAGCGGCATCATAGACGGCGCTGAGTTGCTTTTTCTTCTGTTGCAGCACAAAACACACAGTCCCCAGTGCTGAGGGCAGAAGAACTTGAAGTCTTTGCTGTTCCTGAGACTTCTTGAAAAGGGGACAAGCTCTACCTCAAGCCCTTGGAGAAACTCACAAAAGTAGATTGCAGAAAGTCCAGTCCAGTCCTTTCATTGCCCAAAACAAAAGTAGCCACTGCAGGCCAACACGGCAAAGCACACAGCAAAGTACTAGTTCATCCTTACAGCTTCTCCACCTCTTCTTCTTGGCCGTCTTCTTGGTCCAAAAGAGTTCTAAAGTTCAGGGGTTTGGGCCCCAATATTTATCCCACAAAATCGTTTGTTCTCTCAGGCAGAGATTGTCTGTGCCCAGCCAGAAACAGTTCTGCCCTCTCTGGTGTGGCTTCCGGACAGGAGGTGGACAGGGCATTGTCAGAGGCAGACCAGGCCCATTCAGGTGCAAGGAATCTCCTCTCCCTACTCTATATGCAGCCCATGTCTATTCAGCCCTTTCCTGACCCACCTAGACTATCTGTAGCCACTCCTGCTCCCCAGCCCCTGTCATCCAAAACCCAGACAGTCAATCCACAAACCCAGAAGAGGACACACGGGATGGTTAGGCAAGAAAATACCTACTTCTCAAAGTGGTATTTTCAAACACAGAATGTAAAGATCACCTTCACTAAAAGATGCATCTTTAGATTCTGAGTTCAGGCATACTAAACTTTATTTTCCTACCTAGTTCCCAGGGTCAGTTATGTTTATGCGATGTTATAAACAAACTCCCCATTCTGGCCTACGGGGAACAGTTAGCCTTGCAATAGTGAAAATGAAATTGGCAGTAATTCACTATCAGGACATGTCACATACACAAGGGCATGTCCTACCTTTTACATACACTGCACCCTGCCCACAGGGGTACTTTGGGCCTACCTTAGGGGTGACTGACATGTAAGAAAAAGGAAGGTTAGGGCCTGGCAAGTGGGTGCACTTGCCAAGTTGACATGGCAGTACCAGACTGCACACAGGCTCTGCAATGGAAGGCCAGAGTTACATTTTATGGACTGTTTGTGTGGGTGGCCAATCATGGAAACACAAATCCATAACACATTTTACCACAGGAGCACTTGCATTTTACCACTGATCAGCAGTGAGAAAGGTGCGCAGAAATACTAAGCCAGCAAAAACAGAGTCAGGAGGTCAGAAAGCAAAAACTCAGGGGAAACATGCCAAAAGATGCCAAGTCTAATACATGTCCCCTCCAGCTGATATTAGAAAGAACTACCCATCCTCCTGGGAGTTCCCTTCACTATGGCGGAAGAACCTGGAAAGACCTTCCGCATTGGCCTGTGGTCTGTCTGACCTAGAAAAGTACTATCCCTTTGATGTTACTGTAAAGTTCCACATATAAAAACAATCAATATATGACCAAATCTAAAAAATTGGTATTTTTTATTTCAAGTATAAATTTATACAATGGTATTAAAAAAACACAAATTAATATACAATTTAATATAAATACTATAAAAAAACACTTTCTGTTCCTAACACAAAAAACACTGATAAAATCAAGCTAATACATACAAAATTATGACCAGCATAATTGCAAGACAGACAGAAACAAGTAAGACATCAAAATTGTTCAATACAAATTGTACATTCGATATCCTATAAGACCACTGCGTCGTATACAAAGATGTAATCGATATTACTACACAAGTGATGGACTCCTGAATTGTACTGGGTGATGCTTCCTGTAAGTTAGCTCTGTCAAGGGGGCGCTAATGGTGTCATAGCCCTTATCAAACCTCCTGTACTACCCGGTGAGACCTAAGAAGGCTCTCACTTCTGTCTGGGTCTTGGGGGGCTCCCAAGCCAGAATGGTGTCAATCTTGGGTTGCAGGGGCGCCACCTGGCCGCTTCATACCTGGTGTCCCAAGTACACCACAGAACCCTGTCCGCTCAGGCATTTGCAGGCCTTGATTGTGAGGCCTGCCTTCTGAAGAGCCATCAACACGTCACTAAGGTGTTACAAGTGTTCTTCCCCTCTGGAACTGAACACTATGATGTCATCCAGGTAGGGGGCACTGAAATCCTCCAGGCCAGGCAACACCTGGTTGACCAACCTCTGAAAGGTGGCAGGGGCATTGTTCAACCCAAAGGGCATCACCCGGAACTGGTAATGTCCTTCTTGGATTGAGAATGCTGACTTTCCCTTGGCCCCATCGGTTAAGGCAATCTGCCAGTACCCAGGCGTTAAATCAAACGTGCTGAGGAACTTAGCAGCTCCCAACCAATCAATGAGCTCATCAGCTCTGGGGATGGGATGTGCGTCAGTCCTGGTGATGGCATTGAGCCCACGGTAGTCCACACAAAACCACAGTTCTGGAGTTGTAACTGGTGCAACAGCCTTGGGGACCAAGACCACTGGGCTGGCCCAAGCACTGTTGGAAGGCTCGATCACCCCTAACGCCAACACCTTAGAGACCTCCTCTTTGATGCTGGACTTGACCCGGTCAGTCAACCTGTAAATCTTGTGCTTCACAGGAGGGCTGTCACTGGTGTCCAAGTCATGGGTACACCAGTGAGTAACACCTGTGGTCAGAGAGAACAGTGGGGCAAACTGTTCCAACAACTGGTGACAGTCCCTCTGCTGCTCTGGGGTTAGTGTATGTGAGAGGATCACAACTTCCACTGACCCATCATGCTCCTTGGTAGACAGGAGGTCAGGGAGAGGTTCACTGTCCTCTTCCAACCCATCATCTGTCGCAAGAGCATGCTCACTTCAGACCTCTCGAAGTGGGGCTTGAGGAGGTTCATGTGGACGACCCTAAAGAGTTCCGGGGGTCTGCAAATCCACCAGATAGGTGAAATAACTTTTGCGCTCCACCACCTCAAAAGGCCTAGTCCACTTGTCCTGCAAGGCACAAGGTTCCACTGGGGCCATGACCCACACTTTTTGCCCAGGTTGAAATTCGACCAGAGTGGCATTCTGGTCATACCATTTATTCATTTCTTCCTGGCTTGCTTCTAGGTTCTCACATACCTAGAGTATCCAAGGGCCTACAACAGAGTTCTGAGCACTATAAAGTCTAGAGAAAAAACACAACAATGAGACAATCGCAGCAAAAGAAAGGAAAAATATTCAATAGATTTCCGGATTCCCATCACTCACCAACCTGGTGACATGCTTCATCATCTGGGTTTCCTCTTTCAGTCACTCTAGTGACACTAAGGGCTACAACCTTATCATAATTGTTAGAAATGGGATCTCTGGTTGGCTAAGGTTTGCGCCAAAGCCAGGCAGAGACCACCTCTCTAGTTAGGGCAAGAGAGTTACACTCCAAAGATAACCCCTGCTCACCCCCTTGGTAATGTGACACGAGCAGTAAGGCTGATCCCGGAGGCGTTGTAAGTTAATCCTTTGCGCACGCACCCCCCAGCAACAACATCCCAGGCCCCCCACAAAAGGAACTCCACACAAGGTTATATCTAAACTAGCCTTTATATTCTCAAACCACCTTAGAATAGTAAGCACATTATGTACACTGTGCCAACGGGCACAGCAATATTTACAAGGGATATGTACACAGGACAGGGCCACATGGACCATTGTCAGGAATAAGCACTTGGTAAAGAAATAGTACATTAGATAAATTTGTAAAAGTAAGATAGGCCATAAAACGTACAACCAGTAAACGCTAGTAAATCACAGTACTTTGCAATAGCCTGCGCCATGAAATCCGTCATACCCTGTATCACATCAGTCTAACTACATTAGACCCTTACCCCCTAAGTAAAACCTTACACTAGGAGCTTACATCACACAGGGAAGTATAATCTTCCTAACCCAAACATAAACAAGTAAAACAACCTCCTATGCATAAACAATATCTAGAGGTATCAGCACAGGGTGCGCAAAACATGTGACACACAGTACATTTCCTAACACCCCCAAAGCATTAGCACCTAGATCACATTTAGCACATAAATCACCTTAGGCACATAAAACACATTAGGGTCCATAAATCACATTAGGCACATAAATCACATTAGGGACATAAGTCACATTAGGGTCCCTGTTGCGCCACTGCGCCAGAACCTAAACGTAGCAGCTGCCCACTACTTGCTGGGCAGCTGAGGGCAGGAACAGGGCCTAAACGCTGCAGCTGGCACTAAGTGCTGCGCAGCTGGGGCAGGCCAAGGTAGAGATGAAGGAGTGCGTCTCACTCCTAGATGCAAAGTACATGCCCCTAGAAAGAAGAAACTAAACGTAGCAGCTGCCCACTACTTGCTGGGCAGCTGAGGGTGAACAAACTGCGGTAGGGATGCTCTCTGGCCCTTTAGGACAACAATGCACCAAACCGTGGGAGCCCTCTAGGCTCTAGGAATACATATTGCGCACAGGGGAGCCCTCCAGGCTCTCCAAACAGCTGTGCCCCCAAACGGTTGGAGCCCGCTCGGGGGACTCAAAATCAGCAGATGCCCCCAGGAGCCTCTTGGGGTTTGAAACAACTATGGGCCCGGGAGCCTCGTGGGCTTGAAATGCAAAATGGCCCCAACTAGTGGGGCCTCTCGGGCTCGAACAACAATGCCGCCTGGAGCCTCGTGGGCTCTCAACAACTGCCCTCTTCGTTGGAGTCCCGCTCGGGGGACTCGACATAGCCAATGGTCCCTGGAGCCCGCCCGGGCTCTAAATCATCAACTGCCTCCTTCGTTGGAGTCCCGCTCAGGGGACTCGAAATGACCAAATGCCCCCTGGACATTGGAGCGGCCCCTAACAAGTGAGGCCCCTCAAAGCAACAGCCGGAAATACCCAGAGACTCCTCCTTACCGGTCTACTCCCGGGTGGGGGCTGCTCTGGAGATTCCTTCTCTGCTGGTCACCACGAGGCTCTCCCTCACTCTCAGGAGCCCCGTGGGAGGCGTCGGCTGCTGACTTCCTCTTTGGGCAGCGCAGGGCTCTTTTCCAACACCGGAGCCCCGCCTGCACCTTCAGCCGCTCTGCTCCTCGTGCCGTGGCTGCGGGGGCGGGACATCCGGCCTCTTCTCGTCTGTGCTGCCTGCGGCAGAGCAGCAGCGTCCCACTGCTTCCTCTCTGTGCTGCTCTCCGCTGGACCAACGGGGCTCCCAACAGCTCACGGGAGGCCCGGGCCGCATGCAGCCATTTTTCTCCGCCTGCTTCCTCTTCCTCTCTACCCCAGCCCTTCCGGTCATGCCGCACTTCCATCTGGCGACCCCGCCCACAGTCAGGCGGGCCGCAGATGGCAATCATGGCAGTATCCGAGGGGTAGGCTCCCTCGGCGGACACAACGCAGGGTGGGCACCTGCCTAAATTATAAAAATAAGCGGGGTAGCACCCGTAGGTAATGGCAAATATACAAATAGCGATCATATTGAGAAAGCTTTCTGAGGGGTAGGCTCCCTCCCCATTTTGCTATAAGGCAGGATGGGCTGCTTTTATTTAAAATTTCAAAATAGTGGCCATTATCCTTCAGGGGCGAACCTGCAAGTCCAACACAACCCCCTTCCAGCCAAAACGCAGGGCAGACCAAGCACCACTGTGATGGGCTTCCCTGCTTTGGGCGATAGAACACGGACGCGGGCCCGCACTGAAGGGGCACCCTCCGGTTCTACGCCACGTTGTTCCACAAAATAAGCACACACACAAAAAAATTCTGGCCCAACCAGGCTACCCCATTGGTACTCCTTAGTTGTCCATGGCCAGGACCAGGCCCTAGGCCATCCAGATACCACTGGTCCTTGCCAATCCACAGAGTGGGAGGTAGTAACCCCTGGCATACAATAGCCATTCTCCACCCTCCTTCTCAGTGTAGTTCCAACCTACCACTGATCCTTCAACCTAGGGCCCGCACCTTCAGGCTGACCAGAGGTCACGGGCAAGAATGCCCTACCCTACCTCTACTTCTAGGGTTGCGCACTCTCCCAGGAGAAGCACCCTCCAGAACACAACTCTCCCACCAGTTCAGGTTCTCTCTCCCTCAACCGGTCTAACACCTGGGATCCAAATTCACCGGATGCACAGGGTTCAGAGGCGGGGTCTCCCTCCCTCTGCACCGCCTTCCAGAGTTCCGCACCCTCCCAACTGGAGTGGTACCTCTAGAAGACAAACCAGCCAGGACGCTGGCTACAGTTGCCCTTCCTTCAAGGACAGGCAACCACCTGAACCTGGCTCCCCAACCTAGGGACGGACCCTTTGGCCAGATGCCTGGCGCACCAGTACTTCCTTGAGGGTGACACCTAACTAATGTGTCATGTAACAAGTCTGCCTGTCACTCAGAACCGAAGTGGCGTCACTATGGTCACTCCCTGGCGACACAGCTCTTCTGGCTGGCCCCTCACCCACTGGCTCTTCCACTGGGGAGCCTATCCCCCTCGCACCCCTCCATCTGGACTTCTGCACCCTCCCAACTGGAGCGGGACTGACAGACACCAGAACTACTGGAACCCTGCTTACAGGTGCTCCACATTCCCTACACACTGGGAGATCCTTCTCAAACGGCCTATTAGTACAGCCTAGGCCCCGACCTGATGTTCCCTGAAGAAACAATCCAGGCCCTGAGACTGGGTTTCGGGCACCTGGAGACACGCAGCCCCACCCACTCCTTCTCCTCTGAGACAGGACGTGAGCCTCTACACCGGGACCTAGCTGGGCTACTCTGAACCTTTCCTCTTTATGTCTCTCTCTTCACAGAACCTTACCAACTCTATCATACTGGATCTAAACAGACCACAGAAATCCAAAGTAGGCTTCACTTCGGCGGACGTTCGAGAAAAGTTTAACACAAGGGACCTAGATGTCTGAGCTAAAACCGGAGTACACACCAAAGTATTCAGCAAGCTCCCCATCTCAGAGACTCACACCCAAGTGTTAAGCAAGCTCCCCATCCCAGAGAACTCACACCAAAGTATTCATGAAGCTCCCCATCCCAGAGAACTCACACCAAGGTATTCAGCACAACACACCATTCATCCACACCCCCCCCTCGGACTGGTAAGGCAGTTTCTACCGCCCCTGACTTTCTCAACCTGACCACACGTGACACATGTACCATTACTCCGGGAACGGGGAATAGGACGTTCACATTCATCCAGTGCATCACACATTCATCCCCAAACCCTTCTCAAGACTGGTAAGACAGTTTCTACCGCCCTTGATTTCTCCACCTGACCACCATATGACACAGGTACCATTACTCCGGGAACGGGGAATGGGACGTTCACCTTCATCCAGCGCATCACAAATTCATCCCCAGACCCCTCTCAAGACTGGTAAGACAGTTTCTACCGCCCCCGTTTTCTCAACCTGACCACCACGTGACACAGGTACCATTACTCCGGGAACGGGATGGGGAACACGTGCACTGGACACACTTATCGCTGATTCAGAAAGCTCCTTATCTCAGAGAACTTACAGCAAAGTATTCAGCAAGCTCCCTATCTCAGAGAACTCACACCCAAGTATTCAGCAAGCTCCCTATCTCAGAGAACTCACACCCAAGTATTCAGCAAGCTCCCTATCTCAGAGAACTTAGACCAAAGTATTCAGCAAGTTCCTTATCTCAGAGTACTTACACTAAAGTATTCAGCCCAACACACCATTCATCTACACACACCCCCCCTCGGACTGGTAAGGCAGCGTCTACCACCCCTGATTTCTCAACCTGACCACACGTGACACAGGTACCATTACTACGGGAACGGGAATGGGACGTTCACATTCACCCAACGCATCACACATTCCTCCCCAAGCCTCTCTCAAGACTGGTAAGACAGTTTCTACCGCCCCTGGTTCTTCAACCTGACCAACACATGACACAGGTACCATTACTCCGGGAACGGGATGGGGAACACATGCACTGGACACACTTATCGCTGCTACCACTGGATCCCAGCCCTACTGGTAAATCCAGACACACACTTTTGTTGCTTCCACTGGATCCCACCCTACTGGGGAATCCAGAAAACTCATACTGCACTTAGGAGATGATCTACCCTCCCAAGCTAGGGACACCTAACTCACAGTGCACAAGAAACGTATTTCCAAAGAAATTACATTTAGAACAAACTTAGAAACAATAATCCCTTTTCATGTGACTATCTAAAACGCAGAGTTTTGTAGTGGAGACAGTTATTGCTGTGGTACTGCGCAAACACAAGTCCTCATCCTTCCGTTGCTTCCAGTGTTAGAAATGGGATCTCTGGTTGGCTAAGGCTAGCGCCAAAGCCAGGCAGAGACCACCACACTAGTTAGGGCAAGGGAGTAACACTCCAAAGATAAACCCTGCTCACCCCCTTAGCAACGTGACACGAGCAGTAAGGCTGATCCCGGAGGCGTTGTAAGTTAAGCCTTTGTGCACGCACCCCCAGCAACAACATCCCAGGCCCCCCACAAAAGGAACTCCACACAAAGTTATATCTAAACTAGCCTTTATATTCTCAAACCACCTTAGAATAGTAAGCACATTATGTACACTGTGCCAACGGGCACTGGGCAATAATTACAAGGGATATGTACACAGGACAGGGCCACATGGACCACTGTCAGGAGTAAGTACTCGGTAAAGAAATAGTACATTAGATAAATTTGTAAAAGTAAGATAGGCCATAAAACGTACAACCAGTAAACGCTAGTAAATCACGGTACTTTGCAATAGCCTGCGCCATGAAATCCGTCATACCCTGTATCACATCAGTCTAATTACATTAGACCCTCACCCCCTAAGTAAAACCTTAAACTAGGGACGTACATCACACAGGGAAGTATAATCTTCCTAACCCAAACCTAAACAGGTAAAACAACCTCCTATGCTTAAACCATATCTAGCGGTATCAGCACAGGGTGCGCAAAACATACGACACACAGTACATTTCCTAACACCCCCAAAGCATTAGCACCTAGATCACATTTAGCACATAAATCACCTTAGGCACATAAATCACATTTGGGTCCATAAATCACATTAGGCACATGAATCACATTAGGGACATGAGCCACATTAGGGTCCATGTTGCGGCACTGCGCCAGAACCTAAACGTAGCAGCTGCCCAATACTTGCTGGGCAGCTGAGGGCGGGGACAGGGCCTAAACGCTGCAGCTGGCACTAAGTGCTGCGCAGCTGGGGAAGGCCAAGGTAGGGATGAAGGAGTGCGTCTCACTCCTAGATGCAAGGTACAAGTCCCTAGAAAGAAGAACCTAAACGTAGCAGCTGCCCACTACTTGCTGGGCAGCTGAGGGTGAACAAACTGCGACAGGGACGCTCACTGGCCCTTTAGGACAACAATGCACCAAACCGTGGGAGCCCTCTAGGCTCTAGGAATACATATTGTGCACAGTGGAGCCCTCCAGGCTCTCCAAACAGCTGTGCCCCCAAACGGTTGGATCCCCGCTCGGGGGACTCGGAATCAGCAGATGCCCCCAGGAGCCTCTTGGGGTTTGAAACAACTATGGGCCCGGGAGCCTCGTGGGCTCGAAATGCAAAATGGCTCCAACTGGTGGGGCCTCTCGGGCTCGAACAACAATGCTGCCTGGAGCCTCGTGGGCTATCAACAACTGCCCTCTTCGTTGGAGTCCTGCTCGGGGGACTCGACATAGCCAATGGCCCCTGGAGCCCTCGTGGGCTTGAAATCACCAAATGCCTCCTTCGTTGGATTCCCGCTCGGGGGACTCGAAATGACCAAATGCCCCCTGGATGTTGGAGCGGCCCCTTACCGGTCTGCTCCCGGGTGGGGGCTGCTCGGGGGATTCCTTCTCTGCTGGTCACCACAGGGCTCTCCCTCACTCTCGGGAGCCCCGTGGGAGGCGCCGGCTGCTGACTTCCTCTTTGGGCAGCACGGGTCTCTCTTCCAACACCGGAGCCCCGCCTGCACCTTCAGCCACTCTGCTCCTTGCGCTGTGGCTGTGGGGGTGGAACTTCCGGCCTCTTGTCGTCTGTGCTGCCTGCGGCGGAGCAGCAGTGTCCGACTGCCTCCTCTCTGTGCTGCTCTCCGCTGGACCACCGGGGCTCCCAACAGCTCACGGGAGCCATTTTTCTCCGCCCGCTTCTTCTTCCTCTCTACCCCGGCCCTTCTGGTCATGCCGCACTTCCGTCCGGCGGCCCCGCCCACAGTTAGGCAGGCCGCAGACGGCAATCATGGCAGCATCCGAGGGGTAGGCTCCCTCAGCGGTCACAACACAACGCAGGGTGGGCACCTGCCTAAATTATCAAAATAAGCGGGGTGGCACCCGTAGGTAATGGCAAATATACAAATAGCGGTCATATTGAGGAAGCGCCATGAGGGGTAGGCTCCCTCCCTATTTGGCTATAAGGCAGGGTGGGCTCCTGCTATTTAAAAATATAAAAATAGTGGCCATTATCCTCCAGGGGCAAACCTGCCGGAAGGGCCCAGTCCAACAATAATGATAGGGGAGCCCGAGGATGTTTTCATATAGCAGTTCCAACTTATTAGCCTACCAGATGAGAGTAGTTGAGTGTATGGGAACTAAGTGCAGTGCATAGGTGATAAATGAAGTTAAAATTGAGTCGCGACAGACCCTGTATTTATTATGGTCTCCCGCAATTCAAATTAAAAACAGTGTAAAAAGGCAGTTTAACCAAATAGCTGTCCAAGATTACAAAGTGGTCAACATGTTTCGGCACACTCAGACACCGTTCTGTGTAGTGCCTTAGTCAGGACCCGCCCAATACTTGCTACTATAATATAGAAAGGAATTATATATTTACTAGTAGTCAAGTCAAGTCAAATGATTTATATAGCGCGCTACATACCCAGAGGGTCTCAAGGCGCTTGAAGAAGGGTGGGGAATTACTTATCGAATATCCAAGTTTTAAGTTGCTTTCTGAATGCTAGGTGGTTCTGAGTGAGGCGAAGGTGAGTGGGAAGTGAGTTCCAGGTTTTAGCTGCCAGGTAGGAGAAGGATCTTCCTCCCATGGTGGTTTTGTTGATGCGAGGTACAGTAGCAAGGGCTTGGCTGAGGGATCGTAGCTGGCGGGAGGGGGTGTCTGCCCACTCCTCAAACCCCGACCAAGCAGCCACTAACCTCACCCAATGGCTCTCCAACAGCGCCGACATTCTAGCACCATTGAAAAAACGTCAAATCAAACTAGGCAGCAAAAACGCCTCCTGGTTCAACGATGACCTTAAGAAATCTAAGAAACTCTGTCGCTCCCTCGAGAAGGCCTGGAAAAAAGACCCAAACACCAGCACCAGGGACGCCTTCAAAAACGCCACTCGCATACATCACCAACTAATCCGGTCTGCCAAGAAAGCCGCATTCAAAGACCGACTAGATAACAACACCCACAACAGCAAGGAATTATTCAACATAGTCAAAGAATTTACCAACCCCTCAGCCAACTCCAACGACATCACCCCCTCACAAGCCCTCTGCGACTCCCTAGCTTCATTCTTCCACAACAAAATCGCAGACATCCACAACAGCTTCGACAACCGACCCGGACACCAACCCATCCAACCTCCTGCAGGACCTTCACCCCTCTTAAACATCCTTAATGACTGGAACCCAATCTCCACTGAGGACACCATCCACCTGATGAACTCCATCCACTCAGGATCCCCCACAGACCCATGCCCTCACCACATCTTCAACAAAGCAGACTCCATCATAGCACCACACCTCCGAGACGTCATCAACTGCTCCCTCAACTCCGCCATCTTCCCAGAAAGTTGGAAACACGCAGAACTCAGCGCCCTTCTGAAAAAACCCACAGCTGACCCCACCGAACTCAAAAACTACCGCCCCATCTCGCTCCTTCCATTCCCGGCCAAAGTCATCAAGAAAGCTGTCAACAACCAGCTCGCCGCCTTCCTCGAAACCAACAAATCCCTCGACTCCTCACAGTCCGACTTCCGAGCCAAACACAGCACTGAGACCGCCCTCATTGCAGCAACAGACGACATTCGAACTCTACTGGACAATGGAGACACAGTCGCCCTCATCCTCCTCGACCTCTCCGCAGCCTTCGACACAGTCTGTCACAGCACCCTGATACAATGCCTCAGAAACATCGGAATCCAAGGAAAAGCACTGGAATGGATCACCTCGTTCCTTACCGGAAGAACCCAGAGAGTCCACCTCCCACCATTCAAGTCAGAGGCCACTGAAGTCATCTGCGGCGTACCACAAGGATCCTCACTCAGCCCCACCCTCTTCAACGTATACATGAGCCCCCTCGCGGCCATCGCACGCCAACACAACCTCAACATCATCTCCTACGCTGATGACACTCAACTGATCCTATCACTTACCAGAGACCCTAACACTGCCAAAACCAACCTACATGAAGGAATGAAAGAAGTAGCCGAGTGGATGAAGCATAGCCGTCTGAAACTGAACTCAGACAAAACAGAAGTCCTTATCTTAGGCACCTCCCCCTCCGCCTGGGATGACTCTTGGTGGCCAGAGGCCCTTGGAAAAGCATCCATCCCGACGGACCACGCACGGAACCTGGGCGTCATCCTGGACTCCACACTCTCCATGAAAAGACAAGCCAACGCCGTTTCATCATCTTGCTTCAACATTCTTCGCATGCTCAAAAAAACATTTCGCTGGATCCCCACCGAAACTAGAAAAACTGTCACTCACGCACTAGTCACGAGCCGCCTGGACTACGGAAACACCCTATATGCCGGTACCACCGCAAAACTCCAGAAAAAACTCCAACGCATCCAAAGTGTTACCAGAACCCATTACATAGTGGCATAACCATTGCCAGCTATCGTACTTCAATAATGGATCAAAACCTTTTATTCTTACCTAAAAATTGCAAGGAAGATACCTCGCCTTACCTGGCAACAGCTCAGGAAACAAGCATTTGGGATTTGGTCCTTTTCCAATTAGTATCAGGAGGAGGATGAGTACTAGAATAGTTTGTCTCTTTCTCACTACAGATTTGGGCAGCGGTAATAAGAAGTATATCGGGATCTCCCTTGAAACATATATGAAAGGTGTTCTGCTCGTAAGAGAAAGGCACTATTATGTCAAGTTGCACGCTTCTGATGTTGACTTGCACCTGTCTGTTTAGTGTAATCTCTTGAGAGTTTGAACATAAGCATTGATTTTTACCTTTGCAGTGCATGCTGTTGAAATCTTCTTAAGCCGATACTCTACAGGAGCCTATAGCACTGTCTTCACTGGCTCCATTACAGTCTTTTGTATGGGAAGGTAATTAAGAGACATATTATTCTGTAGTCAAGTAATTGCTGTAATCACCATCTACATTAAATAGTGCGCCTTTTCTGCACTTCTCTTCAGGACAGTTGTGAAGCCTCTGTCCTTGGGCAGCTAATGAAAATGGCCTAAAATCCTTGGCTTTTAGTCAAGGAGTGAAGGTGCATCATATTGGCACGTTGGAACATTACATTTTAATAAAGAGGTAGATACCAAGTTATTTCAACTATAACTAGGCTGTTTGCTAGATTTTCTGGCCAAAAACTCAATATCAACGCCCCTGACCCCTGTCTTTGTTATGATTTTTCTTATTTCTATTACACTCAGTGTATATTTTTACGTCCTTTGGGATATAAGGTAACACTGTTTGCATAGCATGTGAGCTTAGCATGTATGGTCCTTGTCATTGTTGTCTCAAAATAGGCTGTGCAAATTAAATATTGTTGGGCATACTAGTAAAAACTTCTTCTTTGCACTTACATTTTTTTCAGACACTAACTCCAGGTTGCGAGACACTCTGTTGCAATTGCCCCTGGCTGGCCCTGATGAAGGTGGTTTCCATTGCAGTTCCTCCACCGAAACGCGTTGGCCCTCTCTTCTAATTAGATCCAACCTTTGGTTGTACAGTGGACAAACTGGTGTAAAACAACGGGGTGTTTTTTCGGTTGTAGTAGAGTGATGTATGACTAGGGTGTGTGATTGAGTGGATGTGTTGTGTTTGTGGTTCTCGACCTGGGTTGTAATTACTGTCTTGCTATTTTAAAAAAAAGATATGTCTATCTATTCTGACCTTGTTATTATAATATGAATTTTTGTATATGTATTTAAAGAAAATCACATGAAATACAGTGAATAACTACCTGTTTTCAAATAAGAAAAAAATATGAATTTTTGAATGATAAAAAACTCTAAAAATAAAAATGAATAAATAACTTATAAAGTTGAAGATGTGTTTTATGTATGCCCGTGTTTTTGGAGGCTTTCCCTAATGATAAAGTGGATATAGGTCAAGAGGGAGTTCCTTTCTTGTTTTTGTAACAAGCATTTGCAATGCATTAGGTCTCGCATTAGGAAGGTTTGAGCTATTGGTATTGTAAATGACACATTTTTTATTTATGTTTTGTTTTTGTAAATAGCGAAATTAATAGCTTTGACATTTACAATGCCAATAGTTATAACTTTCGTAAATGTGACACCTATAGCATTTGTAATGCAATATGTGTTGTATTTACGTGACTTACATGTATTGATATTACAAATAACAATGGCTTTTATTTTTTTTAAAATAATTAATACTTAACTAAAAGTTATTGTAATTTATAATGGCAATAGCTTAAAGTTTTGTTAATAACTTTTGTGAAGATTATGTTCAGTGTATTTTATTGTGACAAAAATCCAAGGACAGAAGTCAAATATTACCATCTTTTGTTACATTTGTAATAAAGCTTGAAACATTGAGAGAACATATTTGAACCAAGTGTTGTTGAATGGTTGCACAGATTGGTGCTGTGGTGGTGTTGAGTGATGTTGTGATGGCGAACGAGTGATGCTGTGGCGTTCAGTGATGCTGTGGTAGCACATAGTGATGCTGTGGTGCCCCTGAGTGATGCTGTTGTGGTGCGGAGTGATGCTGTATGCTATGCTATGTTTTGTTTTGCTATCCTATGTTTTGTTTTGTTATGCTTTGCTATGTTTTGCTAACCTATGCTTGGATTTGTTATGCTATGCTATGCTGTGTTTTGTTATGCTATGCTATGTTTTGTTATGCTGAGGTTCCGTGACGATTTGAACCCGTGTTTTCAATATCGTCGGAAATACATAATATTGGTATCAGCGAACCGCAAATGATCCATTTAGCATATTCTGGTGTTTTCGCTATGCTACGAGCAAGAGTACTCCTGTTACAAACACATTTCTGATCTACCCATGGCATCCATCTTAGATCATGGCGGCCATTTTGTGTTTCTTGCCCTCACATACGCAATAACCTCTGATCACTTCATTTCAATTAAGGACACGTAGGCTTAGCCGACGATTCACCTCTTTTAGTGACACATGCACCTTGGAACAGAACACGCTGTAGCTGCATGACTCGACAAAGGCTGCCTCCTCTGCCCGAGGCCAGCCCTACCGAACTGGTTCTCGTGTCCATTGTCCCGATCATGATTAGGCGGCCGAAGCCGGTAGCCTTGCCCATTTACAACCCACAAACATCCCTTATCCCACTTTTCTATCTTCCACACCTGGCTCCGTTCCTTTCTTTCTGAATCTTTATTAGGGGGAGGTAACGAAATTTACGATGAGGCGGTCCGGCTCTTGAATGCAATATTGACAAGGGATTGTGATGAACTAGTGGGAACCCCTCTTCGTAATGTTTGGCATCAGATATTATCGACAGTTCCTGTGTAACGCCAAATATTTATTGTTTAGGACACAAAGGTTTGGGAATGTACTAACATGTGAAATATTTGCCTGGAGCACAATTTTTAGTATATAAGGAGCAACCCTCTTTGTACAAATCGAACAGGCTCCTAGACACTGCCCATGCGTGGTTTCTGTGACTTCTGTGTCCCTGCAGTAATAAACCTTTGGTCTTTGACGCCACCATCGAGAAGCCCGTGTTTCTGTTTATTTGTGCACCAAGGCAGGTGGAACTCCGGGGTCTTCGGGTGTTGTTCCCTGACACCTCTGGACGGAACCAAAAAGTCCAGAACTCCAATTGGCGCCCAACGTGGGGCGACGTCATTCGGTACCGGTCCAAAAGCCTGAAGAGTTCGAGAAGCTTCGTGTGAAGATTCCTGAGGGAGGCGCCCCACTTCATCGATCCGGCATATCGCAAAAGTGGCCCGACGATCTCTTCCACAAGGGTTCCCGTTCAGGACGGCTGCAGTGGGCCGTTGCCTTGACCGTCGCCCTGTCTTGGACCCGAGGTGCAGTCCTTAGTACGGCGAAACGTGACGGGTTTCTCCTTGGTGACGTCTTCAGTGCCTCAGTTAAGTATTTAGTGGTTGCTAGTTGGTTACTTCGTGAGGGTTGTTAAAATCCTTTTTGGTTCTTGGTTTGGTTTGGTTTCGTAAGATTATCACTGGTTGTTCTGGTTACGATAATCTATTTGGTTTAGTTTGGGTATCGATACATTAGTTCGTTTTTGGTAGGCCTAAGTTCTTGGTTCAGGTGCACATATCTGTTTCGTGTTTTGTTTGTTCTGTGTTCCGGATTGCAAAATGGTAAGTCGAAGAAATTGTATGTTGTCATGTTTAGGTTGCAACAGTGATTCACGATTGGAGGACTCATGTCTGGTTCCTCCGATTGGGACTCCCTTATATGATTTGTACTGTAAACATGGTGTGGGTCCTATATCTTATAATGAGGTGTGGGTCCGCTATACGAAAAAGGACGGTGTCCTTAGTTGGCCACTGCATGGTAGTTTTGAACCCGAAATCCTTGATAATTTAGAAGCGAAATTGTTTAGGAAGAAAGCCCGGCCGGCAATGTTTGATTCTTTCCGTTACTGGCGAAAAGAATCTAAACAGAGAGAGATTAAAAGATTGAAGAAGGAACAGAAAGAGCAAGAAGAGTTGACTCTAGAGCAAGCGGCTAAACAGTTGCAAGTTAACGAGTCTGAGAAGGCCATAGAGGTGGCCATTAGAGAGCATAATTTAGCGATCGACAAGTGCTATCCTGCCTTGCCATCGAAAACAGCTAAGATACTGGAGGACCCCGAAAACGATCCTTTGTTGTCTTATTTGTTAAGGTCACCTCCACCGTATGCACAAGGTGCTACGGCTCCACCTTTACCGAATGTTCAATTGCCGGTTGCTGGACAACCTGGTATTCCTGCTCCTGCCCCTCAGAATCAAGCTCCTGTACCTCCTGTAGTCAATGTGAATGTTCCTACGGCACCTCCTCCGCCTGGATTGCCGACTTCTATACCTGTATCTGTCTCGCTTACACCTACTGTTCCACAAACTATTTTCCTCGATACTCCTACTGTCCCGCTATCTGTTTCTACTTCTACTGTGTTCTCTGAGTCTGCGAGTGTGTTGACTCCACTTTCTGTTCGTCGAAGAATCACTGATTCTGTTTCTAGCATTCTGTCTCCTTTCTATAAAACTTTAATCAAGACTCCTACTTCTGACTCTGTTCAAAGACGTAGTCAGCTTCCGAGTACTGAGGAACGGGGAATTTTAGATTCCACGGCTCCCAGATGGATTTCGAAGAGTAGGAGATATAGTACGAGAGATGTGCTAGATACATTTATGCAATGGAAGGAACCAACGCAACGGTATGTCTTTGATGAGATGTGCTCGCTTTTACGTGAGGAAATAGAAGAAGATGATGTTGAATCAAATTTAGAAGTCTTAATTAAGGTTCAGAAAGAGTTTGCTGCAGGAATGATAGTAGGTCAAAATATAGAAGAAGCGATGGAACTGATTTTAAGTTATAGGAGTGATCCATCACTTCGTTCACCAAGAGATTTAGAGAAAAGTAAGATGAAGCTAAGTCGCCAATATCCAATGAGGGAGGTTCCTCCAATTTGGCGCGAAGCTGTACAAGCTGATAATGCCAATGGTATTGTAGCTGCTCCGGCCCAATTCCAAAGAGTGTGGATACACATTCCATGGAAACGAGCCGAAGTGCTAGCAGTGAAACAGGCCTTGCCAGACCCGCGTAAGAATCCTGCCGGATACTATAAGGAATTAACACAGACAGTTGAGGCCTGTGTAATGAATCTGGCGGACATTGATATGTTATTTGGTAATGTAGTTCCGCAACCAATTTGGGCTAAAATTCGTAAAGAGAATCATCCAGTTGCCCTAGGTGGTGGTTGGGCAGCTATCATTGCAGCGGATGGTCAGCAAATAGGTGGTTCAAAACCCGAACCCCTAATTGCTAATCTTCCAGGAAGGATAATCGACTTAATGAAGACTCTGATGCCCGCATTGCGTGTTAATTGGGACAAGTTGTCCGCATGCAGGCAAAAGAAAGACGAAAGTGTCTCCGACTTTTTCACGAGGTTCGAAGAGACTTTTGTAGATCATAGTGGTCAGGATATGAGCACAGAAGGAGGACAGAGACTGTTTGTCGATAAGTTCGTACATAATTTGTTACCTGAGCTATGCAACAAATTAAAAGATTCCGAGAGTGCGTGGGCTGTCTCTACAACTGCGCAAATACTTGCAACTGCACAGTATTATGAAAATAGGGATAAAGAGGAGAAAGAGAAATCAGATAAGAAAACGAAAGACTTAAAGACTAAAGTTCTCTTGCAACAGGCGTATCCGCCTCGCACGAATCAGACTAATACGCAACAGGGCTCGTATCAAAGGACAGATTATAGTTCACCGAGACCTCAATATCAATGGAATCAGTGTGCGTACTGTAAGAAAGAAGGTCACTACAAGAATGAGTGTCCAGTTTTAGCGCAAAATAACGCAGCAGCAGCTCAGAGAGGTCGTGGTGGTTTTGTGCAAAATTCTAGAGGTCGAGGGCGAGGTGCTATGCCTCCACAGACGAATGATCGCCCTTCCAATCACTTTGATCAACAAAATGGACAGTCTGCTCAGCAAAATAGATCTCAACAGTATCTTGTTGAGGACTATTGTGAAGTGGATGAGGGATTTCAGCAAAATGGGTACTAGGACAGCCATGGACAGAGAGAGGGAGTAGTATCAGTTCCAGTGGATCAGAGTGGGCCTTATGTCGCAGTAGCAACATCAGGTGTAGTCGAACCGTTTCTGTTGGATACTGGTGCAGCAAAAAGTTCTATCATTCATGCGAAACTCCCTGGCGCACCTTTGTCCGGCTCAACAAATGTTTCTGTAGGTTTTTCAGGCGCCCCTGTTTACAACCCCATATCTGGTCCTTTGTCTATTTCTGTTGAACCGTGTCAATTGAAAGCACCCCTAATTTTGACGACGGGTTGTAATGAAAATCTGCTTGGTTTAGACTTGTTAAAACGACTATATGCGACATTGTACTGTTCTCCGGAAGGAGTACAGCTTACATTGGGCAAAAGAATCACCTCTCCGATGTACTTGTCAATGGATGCACTTCCGCCAGAGCTGCGTTCACTCCCTGATACTCTTTGGGCGACTGGTCCTAACGATGTAGGCCTTTTAGAAATACCACCATATGTAGTCACTTTGAAAGCAAATGTAAAATTTCCACGAATTCCTCAATATAAAATATCTAGTGAAGGTGAACGAGCACTTTTATTGATTGTACAAGATTTGATTAAGAAAGGTGTGGTTGAAGAAACAAGAGGAAATGTCTGTAACAGCCCTGTATTACCGATTTTGAAACGAACTGATCCTACAAAGCCTCCAGTGTATAGGTTTGTCATCGACCTCAGAGAAGTTAATAAGATTGTAGTTCCGCAGTTTCCTGTAGTTCCAGACATTACTGCCTTGTTAACATTGATTCCTGCTACAGCCACATGGTTTTCAGTCATCGACTTAAAGAATGCCTTTTTCAGCATTCCGATAGCCGAAGAAAGCAGAGATATTTTCGGCTTCTGTCTAGGAGGTCGAAGTTTCAGATTTAAACGCGCTCCACAAGGCTATTGTGAGAGCCCATCTATTTACAGTCAGGCATTAAAAAGTCAGTTAGATTCCTTTGTCCTTCCTCCAGGCTCTGCTCTAGTGCAGTATGTAGACGATCTTCTAGTGGCTGCCGATGACAAGGAAACTTGCAAAGCAGCTACGATTTCATTATTGCATCATTTGTCTAATTTGAATCATAAGGTATCACCTTCGAAAATGCAATACTGCTGCCAAGAAGTGACCTACCTAGGTCATCTCTTGTCAAAGGAGGGAAGGAAGTTGACCCCAGAGAGAATAAAAGCAATTACGCAGATGAGTGTTCCTCGCACGCAGAGAGAAGTGCGTGCCTTTTTAGGTATTACCTCTTACTGTAGGCAGTGGATCCCAAATTTTTCTCTTTTAGCAAAACCGTTGGTAGCTTTGACTGGGAAAAATGTTCCGAGTCCGGTGCCATGGTCTGATGAATGTCAGGAGAGTTTTTCTGAGTTACGAAATGCACTGTGTTCAGCTCCTGTATTAGGTACACCTGATTACAGCAAGCCATTCACGCTCTACGTTCACGAGAGAGAAGGTTGCGCGTTGAGTGTTCTGACACAGACATTTGGTGATAAACAACGCCCTTGTGCGTATTTTTCATCAACATTAGATCCGGTAGCTAGAGCGTTACCTAGTTGTTTGAAAGCTACAGCGGCAGCTGCGGCTTCCATTCGACAATCTGCTGGTTTGGTGATGAACAACATGCTAGTGGTCATGGTTCCTCATGCTGTGGACACACTCATGAATCGAACTAAGACACAGCACCTTACCAGTGCGAGATTATCTGGTTACGAGCTGACATTATTAGCAAGTCATATTCAGATCAAAAGATGTAATGTATTGAATCCAGCAACGTTGTTGCCGGCTAATCAAGAGTCGAGTGATTCCGAGCCCCCTGATTGTTGTTTTAGAATGGAGGAAGAGACAAAAGGACGTATTGATTTAAAGGACACTCCATTGTCAGATCCAGATGGCACGCTGTATGTGGATGGATCATGTTTTAAATTGGAGAATGGTGATGTGACTGCTGCCTACGCAGTGACAACTTTGAAGACGATTGTGGAGACTGCAAGAGTGAGTCAGAATTCTGCCCAAGCTGCAGAATTAATAGCTCTAACAAGAGCGTGTGTTTTAGCTAAGGGAAAGAGAGTGAATGTGTTTACAGATAGTCAGTATGCATTTGGCGTGGCCCATAGTTTTGGCCGTTTGTGGAAAGAAAGAGGTTTCATTACGTCCCATGGGACTAAGATTCAACATGGTCAGCTAGTTAACGACCTGTTGGAATCTCTAACCTTGCCGACTGAAGTTGCGATTGTGAAGTGCAGTGCTCATAAAGCAATCACGGATGATGTTGGTCGTGGGAATGCTTTTGCTGATGAAACTGCTAAACAGACAGCTAGAGATATGATGAGTAGAATGTATGTTGCTACGTCTGCAAGATGGATTTCTGAGTCTGGAATGTGTGAGGATACAATGGAAAGTGTGAAAGAGATTCAGAAAGAGGCAACTGAGGAGGAAAAACGTGTATGGAGAGAAAGTACGGGCAAGTTGGATTCGAGTGGGTGTTGGATTGATTTGTCAGAACAACAGCGTTGGATGTTGCCTGATGCGTATGTGCTTGCAGTGGTGACGATGGCGCATGGAGTAGCGCATATAAGTTCTAAAGGAATCTGTAAGATGTTGGCTCCAGTCTGGAAGAATGATGGGATCAGTAAATGTGCAGAGAGAGTGGTGAAAAATTGTATGGTATGCCTGATGCATAATCCTGGCAAGGGAACTCCAACTCCTGCTGGTCACTTCGCTCCTCCCTCCTGCCCCTTTGAAGTGATTCAGTTAGACTTCATTCACATGGATCGGTGTAATAATTTGAAATACGTCCTGGTGGTAGTCTGTGCTTTTTCCAGATGGATCGAAGCATATCCACTAAAGGACAATACTGCCTTATCAACTGCCAAAATTCTTCTCAAAGAATATTTCCCTAGGTTCGGAATGCCACGGATTGTATGGTCAGATAACGGAAGTGAGTTCATAGGGAAAGTTATGCAGAGTGTGTGTGCCGGTTTGGGCATCAAACAGAAGTTCCATAGTGCAAACCATCCCCAGTCTGTTGGTTTAGTTGAGGGTTACAATGGCACCCTCAAACTAAAACTAGCCAAAATACAAGCATCCACGGGTTTGTCCTGGCCAGACGCACTACCTTTGGCTTTGTTATCAACAAGAGCAACTGTACATTCTAGAGTAGGGCTTAGTCCCTATGAAATTGTCTTTGGCCGCCCGGCAAATGTGTGGGGTGTGCCTAGGCCAAAGGAGTTTTGTTCTCTAGAATATCCTATGTTGATAGACTACCTTTACGACTTGACTGCTAAATTGAGTCTTATTCACCAACAGGTTTTCGATGCATTGCCAAAGCCTCCGGAGAGTCCAGGGCATCAGCTGACACCCGGCGATCAAGTTGTGATCAGAAACTTCGCGAGGACGAAGAACCTTCAGCAAAGATTCGTCGGGCCGTTCCAAGTCCTGCTTGTGACAAGAACCGCAGTTCGCGTAGCTGGTCGCAAGCACTGGGTACATGCGTCTCATGTCAAACGTGTACCTTTGCCACTTCCTTATGACGACTGGGTGAAGAAGGGAATTGGTGCCTCCGAATTTGAAAAAACGCCAAAGTTCATCCCTTTCAGCGATGCCGAATTGATTACCGACACTCCGAAATCTGACTCTCCTCCTGAAAAGACTCCTTTGAATTCTGAACATTTGTCTCCTGTATCAGAAAAAACTCTGTCAACTGCGAACCTGAACACTGCAACAGCTACTAGTGATACGCTATTTTCCGATCAAACAGTACCTGCAAAGCAAAGATACAATTTACGACCTCGTAATATGGACAAATAAAGCAGGCAACTGCCTATTGTGATATTTTGAAATTTTGAACTTTTGCCTTCAGCCAGGAAGTTTGCTATTGTTTTGTTGTTTTTAAAATTGCCTTGCCGTCTGGGTAGCCGTAGGGTCGTGGCTGTGTGCCTAGTTGAATCTGCGGGGGTCTGACACAAGGTCGATCTTTCTGTTGGTTCTGGGAACTCCCAGGGCTGATAGAGGCATTTTCATCTACGTACACATCATCAGTGGTCGCGAGCGGATTGTAGAAGATGGAGCTTCCTGCGCTGCAACGAGAAAATGTGATTTATGTTCGCAGAAACAGACTTTACAGAATTCTTCACAGCAAATGCTTTTTGATACAATGTGCCATTACATTTTTGATTGTTTTGATAACGTTGGTGGGTGGAATAGTCTTTGGTATGAGTTTGATTTTTATGCCAGTAACCACAGTACCTCCCCTTGATCCTGCTATTTCTACTGTTTCTTCTATACACTCTTTTCACTCGTTTCCTGAACATGAGCAAGCTCGACACTCAGAATTCATTAATAACACTTTTGTACAGCTCTTGCACCAACACCAACTGGTAGTTAACACTACAGACTGCTGGGTGTGTGGCTTGATACCCCACACTATGGATAAAGGCATTCCCTATCTGGTTTTGCCTTTCAGCTATAATGGATCATTTCAGGCCCTTCAAACCATCTTTGCTTATGCCCTTGAAACCTATCCTCCGCGTCCACCACGTTCCACTAAATATAACTCTGCCAACAAAGCTTTAGTCCAGGGAATTATTGACATGATCAAGGACGTCAATAATACTCCATCTTACCCTAGAGACGAATTGCGAGTATATTTAAGTTGGAATTCTTCAGAGTATCGCCTTAGTTTGGGAGAAAGCAAGCGTAAAAGCTCAACTCCAATCTGGGTCGTACCTCACCGAGGTCAAGTCTGTTTGCAAGGTAATGGGAGAAATCCGAGAGCTCAGTTAGGGAGGAGTGAGTGCGTAGAGACTTACGTGTTTCCGTCTAACTCTTCCCCTGCTTTTCTTACTGCTAGGGGTACCTACTTCATCTGCCGAGATAGGGCATATACATGGTTGCCTGCTGACTTTTCAGGATCATGTTATATTGCTCGATTGTTGCCTCCAACATACACTGCTTCATCTGACTACCACAAGACCAGAGTAGCAAGAGGTGTCTTCAGCAAGGAAGATACCGCTGGTCAGGAAGCTGGAGACTTCTTCAAAGGTTTCCTTCCGTTCTGGGGGCCTATGGCCAATAGTAGAAACATACGTCAGCTAACACGGGTAGTTGAATCTACTATTACCGAAACTGCTGGTGCCCTTAGCAATTTGACCGCTGAGCTTCAGGCGGATAGACTCATGACGTTGCAGAACCGTATGGTTCTAGACGTAATACTTGCAGATCGAGGTGGGGTATGCAGAATGATCCAATCGAGCTGCTGTGTCTTTATTCCTAATAATGCTCCAACAGTCTATGAGGCGATCTCGAAGCTACACAAGATTTCCGACTCTATTCATGTAGACAAGGGAAACTGGTCCTTCATGGAGTGGTTTTGGACTCTGATATCAGCGTGGGGATGGAAGGTTCTGATGGTCATTGGTGTCATCTTAGTATTCCTCTTCTCATGCTGCCTGATTATCCAGTGTGGTCCAGCTCTGTGTAGTCTTTGTGCTGCAACCTGTTTCAGAAAACCACCTGCGTTTGGAGGAAAGGCGCGAGAAAGGATGATGATACAACAGCATGTCACTGACCTGATGAGCATAGAATTAGACTCTGACATAGACTGAGTAATTGCCTATGTAAGGGCAAAAGGAGGGTCTGAGGTTCCGTGACGATTTGAACCCGTGTTTTCAATATCGTCGGAAATACATAATATTGGTATCAGCGAACCGCAAATGATCCATTTAGCATATTCTGGTGTTTTCGCTATGCTACGAGCAAGAGTACTCCTGTTACAAACACATTTCTGATCTACCCATGGCATCCATCTTAGATCATGGCGGCCATTTTGTGTTTCTTGCCCTCACATACGCAATAACCTCTGATCACTTCATTTCAATTAAGGACACGTAGGCTTAGCCGACGATTCACCTCTTTTAGTGACACGTGCACCTTGGAACAGAACACGCTGTAGCTGCATGACTCGACAAAGGCTGCCTCCTCTGCCCGAGGCCAGCCCTACCGAACTGGTTCTCGTGTCCATTGTCCCGATCATGATTAGGCGGCCGAAGCCGGTAGCCTTGCCCATTTACAACCCACAAACATCCCTTATCCCACTTTTCTATCTTCCACACCTGGCTCCGTTCCTTTCTTTCTGAATCTTTATTAGGGGGAGGTAACGAAATTTACGATGAGGCGGTCCGACTCTTGAATGCAATATTGACAAGGGATTGTGATGAACTAGTGGGAACCCCTCTTCGTAATGTTTGGCATCAGATATTATCGACAGTTCCTGTGTAGCGCCAAATATTTATTGTTTAGGACACAAAGGTTTGGGAATGTACTAACATGTGAAATATTTGCCTGGAGCACAATTTTTAGTATATAAGGAGCAACCCTCTTTGTACAAATCGAACAGGCTCCTAGACACTGCCCATGCGTGGTTTCTGTGACTTCTGTGTCCCTGCAGTAATAAACCTTTGGTCTTTGACGCCACCATCGAGAAGCCCGTGTTTCTGTTTATTTGTGCACCAAGGCAGGTGGAACTCCGGGGTCTTCGGGTGTTGTTCCCTGACACCTCTGGACGGAACCAAAAAGTCCAGAACTCCAATGCTATGCAATGTTTTGCTATGCTATGCTTGGTTATGCTATGATATATTTTTGTTATGCTATGCTTTGTTTTGTTGTGTTTTATTATGCTATGCTTTGTTTTGCTATGCTATGTTTTGTTATGCTATGCTCTGTTTTGTTGTGTTTGGTATGCTATGTTTTGCTATGCTATTATATGTTTTGTTATGCTGTTTTGTTGTGTTTTGTTAAGCTGTGCTATGTTTTGATGTGTTTTGCTAGGTTTTGTTATGCTATGTGTTGTTGTGTTTTGCTCTCCTATGCCTTATTTTGTTATGCTATGCTATGTTTTGTTATGCTATGCTAGGTTTTGCTCTGCATTGCAATGCTATGTTTTGTTATGCTATGTGTTGTGTTTTGCTATCCTATGCTTTGTTTTGTTATGCTATGCTATGTTTAGTTTTGCTATCCTATGCTTTGTTTTGTTGCGTTTTGTTATGCTATGTTTTGTTGTGTTTAGCTATGCTATGCTTTGTTATGCTATGCTATGTTTTGTTGTGCTATGCTCTGTTTTATGTTATGTTATGCTATGTTTTGTTATGTTATGCTATGTTTTGTTCTGCTATGTTTTGTTGTGTTTTATTATGCTATGCTATGTTTTGTTTTGCTATGCTTTGTTATGCTATGTTTTGTTATGCTATGCTATGTTTTGTTGTGTTTTGTTATGCTATGATATGCTTTGTTGTGTTGTTTTGCTATGCTATGTTTTGTTTTGTTATTCCATGTTTTGTTTTGCTATCCTATGCTTTGTTTTGTTATGCTATGCTTTGTTATGCTATGCTGGTGAGGGTGTGTGAGGGCGTGTGAGGGTGAGGGAGGGTGAGGGAGTGTGAGGTTGAGGGGGTGTGAGGGTGAGGGGGTGGGTGGGGGTGAGAGGTGCGAGGGTGTGGGGGTGAGGGTGAGGGTGCGAGGGTGAGGGTGTGAGGGTGGGTGAAGGTGATGGGGTGTGGGTGATGGGGTTGAGGGTGTGTGGGGGTGAGAGTGTGTGAGGGTGAGGGGGTGTGAGGGTGAGGGGGTGTGAGGGTGAGTGGGGTGAGGGTGTGTGAGGGTGAGAGGGTGAGAGGGTGTGTGAGGAGGTGGGTGAGGATGTGAGGGGGAGGGGGTGTGTGAGGGTGAGGGGTGCGAGGGTGTGAGGGGAGGGTGTGGGGGTGTGGGGTTGTGAGGGTGAGGGTGGGTGAGGGTGACCGGGTGTGGGTGATGGGGTTAAGGGTGTGTGGGGTTGAGGGTGTGTGGGGGTGGGGGTGGAAGTGTGTGAGGGTGAGGGGTTGTGAGGGTGAAGGGTTGTGAGGGTGAGGGGGTGTGAGGGTGAGGGGGTGTGAGGGTGTCTGAGGGTGAGGGTGGGTGAGGGTGGGTGAGAGTGTGTGTGAGGGGGTAGGTGAGGATGTGAGGGTGTTTGAGGGTGAGGGTGTGTGAGGGTGAGAGGGTGTATGAGGGGGTGGGTGAGGTTGTAAGGGGGTTTGAGGGTGTGAGGGGGTGTGAGGGCGAGGGTGTGTGAGGGTGAGGGGGTATGAGGGAGAGGGTGGGTGAGGGGGTAAGGGGTGTGAGGGTGTGTGTGAGGGTGACGGGGTGCGAGGGTGATGGGGTGTGAAGATAGGGGGTGTGAGGGTAGGTGAGAGGGTGTGTGAGGGTGAAAGGGTGTGTGAGGGTGAAAGGGTGTGTAAGGGTGAGAGGGTCTGTGAGGGGGAGTGAGGTTCTGTGAGGGTGAGTGAGGTTCTGTGAGGGTGAGTGAGGGTCTGTGAGGGTGTGTGAGGGTGATGGGGTGTGAGGGTGTGTGAGGGTGAGGGGGTGTGATGGTGAGGGTGTTTGAGGGTGAAGGGGTGTGAGGGCAAGAGGGTGTGTGAGGGTGAGAGGGTGAGTGAGGGTGTGTGAGGGTGTGTGAGGGTGCGTGACGGTGGGTGAGGGGGTGAGGGGGTTTGAGGGTGAGGGTGTGTGAGGGTGAGGGGTGAGGGATGTGAGGGTGAGGGTGTGTGTGAGGGTGAGGGGGTGTGAGGGGGTGTGTGAGGGCGAGTGAGGGTGAGGGGGAGTGAGGGTGAGGGGGGGTGAGGGGGTGTGTGAAGGTGAGGGGGTGTGTGAGGGTGAGGGGTGCGAGGGGAGGGTGTGGGGTTGTGAGGGTGTGGGGTGGTTGGGGTGTGAGGGTGAGGGTGTGAGGGTGGGTGTGGGTGACAGGGTGTGGGTGACGGGTTGAGGGTGTGTGGGGGTGGGAGTGTGTGAGGGTGAGGGGGTGTGAGGGTGAGGGGGGGTGGGGGTGGGGGGATGAGGGGGGTGGGGGTGAGGGGGGGTTGGGGGGGTAAGGGGGTGTGAGGGTGAGGGGGGTGAGGGTGAGGGGGTGTGGGGGTGTGAGGGTGAGAGGGTGAGAGGGTGTGAGGGTGAGAGGGTGAGAGGGTGAGAGGGTGAGAGGGTGAGAGGGTGTGTGAGGGGGGTGAGGGGGTATGAGGGTGAGAGGGTGTGTGAGGGGGGTGAGGGAGTATGAGGGTGAGAGGGTGTGTTAGGGTGAGAGGGTCTGTGATGGTGAGTGAGGGTGTGTGAGGGTGAGGGCGTGTGAGGGTGAGGGTGTGTGAGGGTGATGGTGTGTGAGGGTGAAGGGGTGTGAGGGTGAGAGAGTGTATGAGGTCGAGAGGGTGAGTGAGGGTGTGTTAGGGTGCGTGAGGGTGGGTAAGGGGGTGAGGGGGTGTGAGGGTGAGGGGGGTGAGGGGGTGTGAGGGTGAGGGGTGTGAGGGTCTGTGTGAGGGGGTGTGAGAGTGAGGGGCTGTGAGGGTGGGTGAGGGGGCGTGAGGGTGGGTGAGGGTGGTTGAGGGTGAGAGTGTGTGGGAGGGTGAGAGGGTGGGTGAGAGTGTGTGTGAGAGTGTGTGTGAGGATGAGAGTGGGGGTGAGGGTGAGAGGGTGGGTGGGAGGGTGAGTGAAGGTGAGGGGGTGTGAGGGTGAGGGGGTTAGGGAGGAAGTTAGCAGCATAGTTTAAATATGGCGCTATGGTAGGGAGGCTGAGAGGGACAGGGAGGAAAGAAAATGGACAGAGAGAGGGATGTCATTCATAGCACAATCTAACCGAGAACGTTGGAATTGCGTCACTTGCGACTGGTGCACACCTGGCTTGGGTCGTAAGGGTCACCGAGGTAGAGCCCACTGCCGCGGGCTGGGGGACGAGATGGGCGCAGCGCCTCTGGCAAGCTTTGTTGGTATGTGCTGAAGAGTAAGTTCAGACTGTGGGCGCAGCTTGATGCACAACCCAAGTAATACGGTACTCCAGCGGTTCTTAAACTTTTGACTTATGTTGTCCCCCCACCCCCTTCCCGAATCACTACTGTAAGCCTGGGTACACTGCCTAAACATTTCTCTTTGAACTTGAAATCAATGCACCAAAATGCTGAAACGGGTATACATCAAATAGATACACCAATTGTGAAATATGTTATCTGTTTTCGTAACTTTAGAAGTAAAGTATCCATACCGTGCAGAATGCAATCAGGCCCCTAGGGTGACGGATAACTTGACGGCACCGATTGCAGAAGTCCAGCACGTGACTTCCATCCAATGGCTCCATTTTAGTAATGGCGATAAAATTAGTCAGTGTAATCACATGTGACCAGTTAGGTTGTCGCAACATGTCATGCATGTGGTTTAGCTCGTCTCTTATCCTTGGTTGCCGATAAAACACATTTTTGAAGGCCACTCTTCACTTGAAGCCTAGCCAAGCTATCTCGAATACAACATTGTAGATTAGCTTCAGCTCTGGAGGTGCTAGCATGCCGTTTTGTGCATTTCAGGTTTCGTCGGCTGCAGTATTAATGACAACTTTGTCTAAATCTAATGGAATGTTCATTTGAGAGGGAAACTTCATCCAAGAGTTGAAAAGGAGGTTATTCTCAGTGTTTATGTGTAAGAAATGGGTTTTTTTCAGTGGCCGTGATGACACTGATCCGTAGTACACATTTGGTTTTTACTTGTAAGCACGGAGAGACGGGGAGCAAATGGGAGCGAGGCATTGCATAGAGGGGGGCGGGGGAGACCATTCCTTTGAAGTGTGAAGCTCTCGGCATTGCTGAGGCGAGTCTGATGCGATGATGCGAGGCGGCTCGGGGAGCAAACAGCAAGCGCGTGCACGGGCACATGCACTCTGCGTAATCCGCCTGCCAAAGCCCCTTGATCAGCTTTCCTGTTCCGCCTCTATATGTCTCGACATCTGCAATTCGCAAGCGCATTGGCAGAGGTCGAAACCTAAAAAGGAGGCACCGCTCTGCAAAGGAAAGAACAAAACCTCAATTGAATTGATCCTCTACCTTTCTTAACAACCCAAATCTTTATCATTAAGCTTCAATCAACATCTTTCCACCGTAGGTCACACAGAGTTAAAAAACAACTTAATTGAGGCTTACAGTATTTACCGCAGCCTTCTGTTTATAGATCACAACTCAAGAATTGCAACACCGGTGTTTCCCAAGCTGGTTCTGTACACAAACTTGCACAAAGTAGCCATAAGCATACAACAGAATTGGCTAGGAGGAACACATATTTGCCGATCCCACATTAAGCCGGACCTGCACTTATATTATTCATGAAACTTCCAAGTAGGCAGCTCATGCTACTCAAAGATCGATTTTAAATCGTGTATTTCAGATTGCCTTAAAGCACATCTTTTGCACAACAGCCTTGAAAATCGGTCTCAGATCGTGTATTGACCTGTGTCATAAAGCGCATGTTATTCTCAGCGATCTCTTTAAATTACAGCGAGCACCGTCTGTTGTTTGCACGCTTGCTTAGTTTTCTCTGAGCGTGTATGCATAAAAGACGCAGTCATCCTTTACTGCCTGGCCCATCACTAACTAATCTGTGCTCATAAACATTTTACTTATAACGTGAACACGCACCCCAAACAAGAGCGAAAACCACAACTGCGCATCAAGTGGAATGCAACATTCACACTTTCAAACAGCGGGCACCGTCTGTAGGATGACGTAGTTTGCACACTTCTTGGTATCATCATGCCTGCCATCACAGACCCTCTAAAGAAGGGCACTCTTTCTGCTCCTTGCAGAATTCCTCCCTGGTGGGGCCCCCTTCTTGCTGCCAATGAGTCAGTTCAGAGATGTCCCCCAGTTCAGCTACCTCCTCCCATGTAGGCACCGGAGAGTCCCCCTCAAGTTCCGCCTCCTCCCGGTCCGTGGGAACGTCAGGGGCTGGTTTCCCGCCCCCCTTGCCCTTTCTCTTGGCAGGGACTTGGGCCACTGTTTCAGGCTCCAATTCTTTTTGATCACCCTTTCTGGCCGCCATTGACTGAGTAGACACGCATGCCCACTCTGGCAACACAAGCATCTCCAAGTGAGACCTGAGCTCAACATCCTTCCTTAAAGACTGCTCCAGGTCATTACCTAACAGACAATCTACAGGCATGGTAGGGCTCACAACCACCCTCACGGACTCGAGACCCCCCCACTCGAAGGGAACCTGCGCCACTATACACTGGCGCTCTGAATTGTCTACAGTAATTACTTGGTGGAATACACCGGGGACTACCTGTCTCACAGAGACCAGGTGACACTGGACTGAGGTCACACTGGCTACAGTATCTCGGAGAGCCTCTACCATTTTCCCATTGATGGTCACCCAAGTGCTGTATTTCTTTGAGTTAGGGGACACCTGGTTTCCTGGGACCATCTCTCTGTCCCCTAGTGAGAGGAGAGTAATTTCTGCTGAATCCCCACCCTCCTGTGGGCAACCCTCCTCCCCAAGTGCTACACTAGCCAACACATTGGACTGCCCACCGGTGGGTGGCTGGGCCCCCTTGGGGTCCCCCTTCATGTGACCCACCTGGTCACATGCAAAGCACTTGCTGGGGTCGGCATCTGCAGGCTTTCCTGAAGAGACCACTGCTTTCTTGTCTCCTGGGAGATGGAAACCTTTACCCTGGGAATTAGTTTGGGGCCCTTTAGAGAACTTCTGCGTTTTACCATTGTCCCCCCTCTCACTCTTCTGATGGGGACCCTGCCCAACTTTGGCTGTGTCTCCTCCAAACGCTTTCTTGTGGACGTTGGTACTCAACCAGCGGTCTGCCTCCATAGCAAGCTTCCTGGGCTCAGTCTATCAACTAGGTGAAGGCACAGATCTTCAAAACATAGACTAGACAAATTCTCCCATGCAATCAAATTGTAGAGACCCTGAAAATCTGTCACATTACTGCCCTTCACCCATCCATCCAGTGACCTGCAAAACACATCTACACACTCCAACCAAGTGTTGGCATCTGACTTCTTACTGGACCTGAACTGATCCCTGTATTTTTCAGGAGTGAGACCATACTTAGTGAGAAGGGCCTCCTTCATGTCAGCATAGGTGAAGTTATATTCCTTACCCAAAGCTATTAAAGTATCCCTTGCTTCTTCTGGAAACAGAGGCCACAATCCTGCTCCCTAATTCTTCTCAGGGACCCCATTCATGTGTATAACTACCTCGTAACCCTGAAACCACCTTTGTATGTCATACCTCTTCCTGAATTTCTTGCACACATGTTTAGGGATGTGCACAATTCTGTCTGCCTGTCCTGGCGGGTTTCTGCCACCCTCTGAGCTGGCTCTACTCTCTGATCCAGCTCCTTTATCCTGATCTCATAGCCTAACATCATCCTTTTCTAATCCATGGCTAACATTGAGCGTTTCTAGTTCTGCTGCTACTTTCCTTGCTTCCCACCTGTCCTCCAGCTCCTCTGGGGACAAGCTACTGCTGCCAGGCCTGGAGATTTCCCCCACTCCCAAAAGCACATCCACCCTAGGAATAGGCTCCTCAGCCTCTCCACTGAGACCACCAGACTGCTCACTGGCATGGCTGGCTGCTACCCAGGCCCTCAGCACCATTTGCAGCTCCTCCTTCCTAGTGAGGCCTCTGACTTGGACTTTTAGGTTTTAGCAAATTGCTTTCAATTGGTTAACATTGTAGGATTCCAACCTATCCTCCTTAAAGGCAATTTCCAGAGATGCAACAGATGATGCTCTTGATTCAGGCATGATGAAGCAGCACGTTCAAAACTGGCAAAATCAAAAATAGGCCAAAAAGAAAAAAGAACCCGTATGTGGCATGTAATGGTCTGCAATATGAGAGTAGTGCACACCAATTACTGCAAGTCAAGTGCTACGCAAGTCCTACCCTCGCCGCTGACAACCAATGTTAGAAATGGGGGTTTCTAGTTGGCAGAGGGAGGTACCTTTGTCCAAATAGGGACCCTTCTTCCTAGTTAGGATAAGGGAGTTACACTACTAAAATAACCCCTGCTCACCCCCTTGGTAGCTTGGCATGAGCAGTCAGGCTTAATATAGAGGCAGTGTGTAAAGCATTTGCACATTACCAACAGTAATGAATGAATGAATAAATAAATGAATGAATGAATGAATGAATGAAACAACATTTATTGAGCGCATGGCTACCCTGGGGCATCCCAGCGCTAATACAGTAGCAGAGGGACAACACAGCACACTTAAGGGAAGAGCCAGGTCTTCAATGATTTCCAGAAGGCTAAATGGCTAGTAATACAGTGTAAGCACTACAAAAGGACACCACACCAGTTTAGAAAAATAACCAATATTTTTATATACTTAAGACAAGACCAAAAAACAATACAAATCCACAATAGAGTACTTAAAAATCTTCAGTTATCAAAATAACCTTTAAAAACAGGCCCTTGAAGTCGATAGCTCCTTTTGGGGCTATCCCGGCTTCGTGAACAAACAAATCCAAACAGTTCTGTCTGACCGCGGCGTCGCAGGCCAGCTACGGTGTCGGAAAGATGCACAAGACAGTACCTTTAGAAGTGCAGGGCGTCGGGAACCTCTTGTTGAGCTTCTGAAAGCACGGCGTCCGCAGTCTTCGGTTCTGGAGGTCGGTGCAGGAGTCGGCGGGCCCTTGAAGTCACACGCTTTGCAGATCAAACTTGTCTCTGTTGAAGTCAGGAGAGCTGGTGTCGGCAGGCATCGGGTGTCGAGGTGCGAAGTGCAGCGGTGCGTCATGAGGTGCCCTCAGTTAGCGGTGCGATCAGCGGCTCGGTGGGGGCATCAGATGACGTCATTGGTGAGACCAGGGTCACGGTGCAAAGTGATGCGGGGCTCGTCGAGGTGCTGGCAGGTCACGGTGCAAGCAGCTGCGTCGTCGTTGCTGAAGCGCTGTCCTCGGCTAACAAACTGGAGTCGATGGCACCGGCGTTGATTGGCCAAGGCTGGGGTGCGGGATAAGGGCGGTGAGTCGTGTAACTTTGCCAGTGGTACCCTCGAACAACGGTGCAAGCAGCGGCATTGATTTTGGCATGGCGCAGCATTGTTGGGAGGCCAAGGCGTCAACGTGAAGCGAGGCAGTGCGGAGTGCCGTGTCCACAGGTTGCGTGACAGCAGCGGCTCAGTGGTGGAGTCAGGTGGCGGTGAGACCAGGGTCGCGGTGCGGCGGTGCCCTCTGCGGTGCTTTCAGGACACGAAGTTAGCAGTGGCGTCATAGATGGCATTGAGTTGCTTTTTCTTTTGTTGGAGCACAAAACACACAGTCCCCAGTGCTGAGGGCAGAAGAACTTGAAATCTTTGCTGCTTCTGAGACTTCTTGGTCAGGGGGCAAGCTCTACCTCAAGCCCTTGGAGAAACTCACAAAAGTAGATTGCAGAAAGTCCAGTCCTTTCACTGCCCAATACAGAAGCAGCCACTGCAGGCCAACACGGCAAAGCACATAGCAAAGTGGTAGCTCCTCCTTACAGCTTCTCTATCTCTTCTTCTCGGTGGTCTTCTTGGTCCAAAAGAGTTCTAAAGTTCAGGGGTTTGGGCCCCAATATTTATACCACAAAATCCTTTGTCCTCTCAGGCAGAGAGTGGCTGTGCCCAGCCAGAACCAGTTCTGCCCTCTCTGGTGTGGCTTCCTGGCAGGAGGTGGAGACCGCTTTGTCAGAGGCAGACCAGGCCCATTCAGGTGCAAGGAAATCTCCTCCCCCTACTCTAAATGCAGCCCAGGTCTATTCAGCCCTTTCCTGACCCACCTAGACTATCTAGAGCCACTCCTGCTCCCCCAGTCGCTATCATCCAAAACCCAGACAGTCAATCCACAAACCCAGCAGAGGCACACTGGATGGTTAGGCAAGAAAATACCTACTTTCTAAAAGTGGTATTTTCAAACGGAGAATGTAAAAATCACCTTCACTAAAAGATGCATCTTTAGAATCTGAGTTCAGGCATACTAAACTTTATTTTCGCACCTAGTTTCCAGGGTCAGCTATGTTTATAAGATGTTATAAACAAACTTCCCATTCTGTCCTATGGGAACAGGTAGCCTTGCAATAGTGAAAAACAAAATTGGCAGTCATTCACTATCAAGACATGCCACATACACCAGGGGATGTCCTACTTTTCACATACACTGCACCCTGCCCACAGGGGTACTTTGCGCCTACCTTAGGGCTGACTGACATGTAAGAAAAGGGAAGGTTAGGGCCTGGCACGTGGGTGCACTTGCATAGTCGACATGGCAGTACCAGACTGCACACAGGCTCTGCAATGGAAGGCCAGAGTTACATTTTACGGGCTGCTTGTGTGGGTGGCACGATGCATTGCTGCAGCCCACCAACAGTATTTGATTTACAGGCCCTGGCACAAGTAGTGCACTTTACTAGGGACTGACACATAAATCAAATAGGCTAATCATGGAAACACCAATCCATAACACATTTTACCACAGGAGCACTTGCACTTTAATACTGATCAGTGGTGGCTGGTGACATTTTAAAGTGGCGGGCGAAAAAGTTCTGGGAGGAGTGCCCTATGGAGAGCCCTATAGCGAGCGACCGCAGCGTTATTCACATGAAAAAAAGGTATGCGGCCGCTGTAGTGAAAGCGTGCAGTACTGCCAAAAAAAAGTGGGCAAATGGCACATTTTCAAGCAAATCTGAGATAAGTTTAAACAGTTCAGCAAGGGTAAATATGGTTTCCAGTGTGCATGTTTCAGTTGACCATTTACAAGTGTGTTCCTCTGGACTGTGCTGATGGCAAGCAGGACTGGGAAAAGTAATAAGCTGCTATTGGGAAAAAACCTATTTGCCTCTTGGAATTGGCTGTAAGGGCTTACTGCCTGTAGCAAGGATGTTTCCTTAACCTGTTGTATTGGGATTCTAATCTGGGCTACTTCAGAACCCAGAAACGATTAGAGGTGGATTGGGATAGGGAAATATGAGTTAATTTTTGCGGTCCAACTTTCTAAAGCAAATAAAGCCCTAAATTCATAGCAAACGCATATAGATTACATATTATAGGCATGACATTTGACGCACCAGTAACAATGGACACCCTCCTGCGTCACGAACATACACACTAGCAGAGGGATTCAAGGGCAACAGTTTGAACAGGCTAACTTATGTTGCTTTGCTGTGAAATCAAATATTAGGACTCCCAAGAGATCCAGAAAGATGCGGCCAAAAATACAAACTAAATGAGGCATCGAATCTCCAGGCAAGCATCAATCACTGGAGCCAGGGCAGAACATCTGATAACTAGCAAGGGAAGAAAAAAACAACTAAAGGAGGCATCTTCAAATTTCTGGGCAAGCATAAATCACTGTTAGGACAATCAGTATGCGTACAGGTGTTCCATTTAGTGGGGGAGCCATATTCTGAATAGTTGAAACCTGTTGGACTTGGCCCTTCTGGCAGGTTCACCCCTGAACTTTTTGCCTTTTAATGTTACATCATTATAGCGATTTCTGGTCTTTGCACACTTTAGCACTGTGGCGCAGTGTAAAGTGCGTGCGCTCTCTGAGTGCGTGTGTGAGATTGGCCTGCCCTCCCATAGGAATGCATGGGGAATGTGTGTGTCCATGGTAATTCCTGATGTGTGGGGAGTGCAAGGTTGAGTTTGGTATGTGCGAACTCGTGAGGTTGAATGCTGCGCGATGATGCGTGCGGCTTTAATGTGTCTAGTGTGGAAGTACCACTTCTAGAAGTTAGCATGTCTGTGCAGTTAATGTGATTTGACTGTCTGGCTTGTGATTGGCTGGAGCTGGCTAGTGTACCTGGCTCCAGGAGTCAGGATTGGTCTGCCCCGGTGGCGAATGGGGAGATTTGCATGTTGAAGGCAGGGAGGGGCTGCACCTGGGACCTGAATAGGGCTGGGCTTTCCCTCCACAATGCTGGCTCCGCCCCCTGTGGTGCAATCGATGTCCCTAGCCTGTCCTGTGAATGGGAAGAGGGGCTGAGCACAACAGAGTGCTCCAGAACCAGCTGCGTCTGGTTTTTCCCCCACCCTGCACCCTAGAGACAAAGGGATTTGGTGTATAAAAAGAGGCTGTGACCTCATGTTAAATGTTCTTGTTTTCCTGACTAGAATCTACCAGGGGCGTGCTGCTGCTGGGGTCCAGGGGAAGGCTTGCCTCCCTGGGCCCGGACCAGCCCCTGGATGCCTGCTGGACTGTGTTGCTGGGACCCCCTTGTTCTGGGAGTCCTTCCTTGGGGGCTTGATGGTCTCTGTGCCCCCTAGTGCCTGGGAAGCGCTTTATTTCAAATTGCTGTGTTGCTGAGGGAGCCTACCCCTCATGGCTGCCTTGATCAATGGCAGCACGGGTGCCCACCCCGATTATTTTTATTATTTCTGGAGCGGGTGCCCACCCCGCTATTTATGCACCTTAACGGGTGCCCACCCCGTTTCTACTTTTATTTTGTGTTTCGAGGGTGCCCACCCCTCATTTTGTGGAAAGAATCACAGTCGCGGCCCTCGCGCCGCAAACAGGAAGTCAGGCACCGTAGTGCCTGACGAGGGGCGGGACTTCCGGTTGTAGAAGGAAGTCCAACCGCCTCCGCGCTGTGATTGGCCAGCGCCCGGCCGGAAGAGGGGATTGCTGCCCCGGAGCCACGAAGGCTCCACATCAAGTCCCGGTCCCAAGATGGGGGACCGGGTGAAGAGAGGGCGAAGCGGGCGCATGGTGAAGGGGGGGCTCCCATGAGGAGAGAGAGCTCTGCCGAGCGCTACCGCCACCCAAGAAAGAGGAGAGTCCTGGCCGGTAGAGGACAGAAGCCTCCCCCCAGCAGCCCGGTGAGTAAGGGCTGGGTCGGGTGACATGGGGGCATTTCTGTTGCCGCTCCCCGTGGGAGCAGATGGAGTTTGGTGGCGCCGGTGCGAGGCACGGCGTCAGAGCGGCCCCGTGCGTCAGTGGGCCGCTCCCACAATGAGCATCGTTGTTTTCTGGGCCAAAGGGGCCCATGGTTGTCCCAGTTGAGGGCCTGTGTTGGGGCCAACGCTTGCGGGCATGGTTATTTCGAGCCTGCGGGCTCCAACGTCTTGGGGCATTTCGGGAGGTAGATCGGCCCCGGCTGGCAGCGGGCCGCTCTCCCCAGTTGGCAGCATTTGTTTCGAGGCCACCAGGCTCCAGGGGGCATTTGTTCTAGAGCCCACGAGGGTCCAACGTTGTTCTTGGGGGCACAGTTGTTTAAGAGCCTAGAAGGACTCCCCAAGATGCCCATTGGGGACCAGCCTAGAGGGCTCCCGAAAATGTGCATATGTTTGTTCCAGAGCCAGAGGGCTCCAACGTTTTGGCGCAGTCTATGCTCCAGAGGGCCAGTGAGAGCCCATGTTGCAGTTTTGTTTCCAGCTGCCCAGCAAGTAGTGGGCAGCTGCACCGTTCAGGTTTCCTTCCTAGGGACATGTCTTTGGGCTCAGGAGTGAGTCGCACTCCTTCGCCCTTACTTTGGCCTTCCCCAGCTGCGCAGCACTTAGTGCTAGCTGCAGTGTTAAGGCCCTGTTCTTGTCCTCAGCTGCCCAGCAAGTAGTGGGCAGCTGCTACGTTTAGGTTTTGGCGCAGTGGCGCAACCTGGACCCTTAATATGACTTATGGGCTGTTATGATTCATGTGCCATTGCTTTTTGGGTGTTAGGAAATGTACTGTGTGTAGTATGTTTTGCGCACCCTGTGTTCTGATACCTCTAGACATATGTTTATGCTTAGGAGGTTGTTTTACCTAGTATGGGTTATACTAGTGAGTTCATGGTTCCCTGCATGATATATGCCTAAGGTGGTTAGGATTGCACAGGAGGTACTTACCTTTCACCAGTGGTTACTGGTTGTGTGCTACATTTGCTATTTTGTGCTACAATTATTCTATGTCCTACAAAGTGCTAGTTCTACCAAGTGCTTATTCCTGACAGTGGTCCATGTGGCCCTGTCCTGTGTATATAATCCCCTGTAAATTCTGCCCGTGCCAGTGGCACAGTGTAAATTGTGTGTTTATTATCTAATGTGTTTGGTATAATACAAAGGCTATTTTTATCAATAACCTTGTGTGGAGTTTCCTTTGTGGTGGGCCTTGGGTGTTGTTGCTGGGTGCATGCGCAAACGCTTCACACATCGCCTCCGGGATAAGCCTGACTGCTCGTGCCAAGCTACCAAGGGGGTGAGCAGGGGTTATCTTTGGCGGGTGACTTCCTTGCCCTGACTAGAGTGGTGGTTTCTGCCTGGCTTTGGCGCAAGCCTTAGCCAACCAGAAATCCCCATTTCTAACAAACCCCTTTCACAGTGTGCAAGCTTCTTTGTGTGAGGTGTGTTGAGGTAACGGTTTCTAGGGAACAAGGGACTCCGAGAAATTCATTCCATCTCAGCAACATTAAGAAGCTGCGAGCAGTCACCACAACTCCATGAGGCTCTGCAGTACACCTCTGTGCATGCATCCGAGATATACTTACACTGCATACATTTATCCCCCCACGATAAGCCTACATGTATATACACAAAACACCCTTATGAAGAGCCCCTAAATTATACCCTAGATATACCCCAATGGTTTACCAGCACGATTTAAACACTCTGTAACTCTACATTTCATCCGGAAATGCCACCTAAAATAAACCATCACGATGTACCTCCAGGATGTACCCTCACGAGATACCATGAAGAGAATTGATTCCCACGATATATCTCTACCAACAAAGGCCTATTATATTTGTCCACAATACAGCAGCAGAGTGAGACTTTACTTTAATTTCTTTTTGCAGGAATGTGGTGGTCCTGGCCGGGGTGGCTCTCGCCGTGGGAGGGGCGCTGCGCTGGCACGCACAGGTAGACCCTGTCCCTGTCGAGGCTCGAGCTAGGCGATGCCAGGCTTGATGAGAGAGATAGTTGTGTCGGTGTCGCCGCCACGCGCGCAAAAATAAATGAATAAAAAATGATGACAATGTCTGTGTCTGTCGAGTGTCGACTCATGTACACACTGTTCTGCAATCTGCACACGATGATTTGACATTATAATTATAAATACACAATCCCTGGCCTTATTACCGTGAGCCAGCCACTTTACTGTAACGACGAGAGCGAGTGAGTGAGACTCTTACTTTAATTATTTTTCGCAGGAATGTGGTGGATCTCTCACTCTAGTCTACACTGAGTGACTAGTGTCGTAGTGAGTGACTACACGCCGACTCGACAGGCACACACCAGTCCAGCAACAACTCCAACCAAGTGAAGAAGTCCACGAGTCCGACGACGAGGAACAGCAGGCACCAGTGTGTGTCCAGACTAGGGAGCAGCCAGACAAGACAGCGTGCATCCCGAAATTGCCAATCACTGCATGGCTTCACATGAAGTCACGCAGTGATTGGCCATAGAAAGTGCGGCTGCACCACCGACGCGCCGCACCCAATAAAGGATTGCCTGCACTTCTGTATAGTGGACCAACCAATCCTGGCGCTGTATGCAGCGCCAGGATTGGTTAGGGGGACATAGTTACCATCCGCCCTTTTGACCACAGGGGCTGCGGCCCTGGCTGCTGTATGAAACAGCACCCCTTGGGCCCCACTCTTAAGAGGAAGGTATACTACACGCATGCTTGGGCTGGTGAGAGCCCAAAAATGCACATGCGCAATACTGCTGCAGCTGAGTGTGGACTGTCACTCAAGCCGCAGCAGCCCAGACCAGCCCAGCCCCACCCCATGTGCACTCAGATTGTGTCGGGCGTGTCCCGGTGGCCGCGGCGTTCTCACGTCACACACGTGAGAGAGGATCAGCAATATTTAATATATTTGTGTGCTTATTACTGACAGTGCTTGACGCGGTGCGTCCCCGGGTGGGGCTACGCCCCTACACCCCAATAGACCCACTGCCTGCCACTGATCAGCAGTGAGAAAAGTGCACACACACACACTAAGCCAGCAAAAAAAGATTCAAAACCGGCAGGTCAGAAAGCAAAAACTCACAGTGGAAACACAGCAACAGATGCCAACTCTAACACAGTGTGTGTGTGTATTTGGTTGTACATGTTCATGTCTCTGTGTTTTTGTGCCTTGTTTGTGTGTGTTTGTATGCAAGTATTTTTATATGTTTAGCTGTGTGTATGTTTTTCGGAGTGTCTGTGGGCGTGTTCTGTGTGTGTGTCTGCATTTCTATGCATATAGGTGTGTGCTGGTAGCTTGCTGTTTTCTTTTTTACTGATTTTTGGTGTTAATGAAGTTGATTCATTATTATGAAAGGCAGGACTAGCTGCTACATGCACACCACTAGAACGAGTAGTATTAGGGCTCAAGAAATACATAGAGGACAGAAGGGGGTTCACTGTTTATCCAGACATGGAAAATATTTTAGAGATGTGAGAATCTGTTTACAGCACTCCAAAACTTATTTTTTAGAAATTTCAGTTTTTATGTACGTATTATACAGATAAAGAAACATTTGTCCATTGTCACCAGTGAAATTCATAGAATATCATAACAAGCACACAGTCTAGGGATACACAGTGGTCCAATGGGGAATCAAGAAAGAAGTCCTCTTCACGGCTCGAGATTTTGATTATTCTTCTTTATTCAAAATTCATTAAAAGCAAGTTTTTTCCAGCATACAAATCACCACAAATCGCCAACACGTGTTTCGTCTCCCACAGAGACTTTATCAAGGCTTGAATGATTAAAATGATACATATATATTACAATATATATATATACGCAACATGTACAAGCTAAACAAATACTTTATATACATATACTACATGGCAGAAAAATGGTAATAATTACATGGCAAATAAATGCAAGTAGGATATCAACCTATACCATTAAAAAAAAGACAATATACATATATATATATATACATCCTAAAACATGAGAAAAATATATACTATGCACTCCTAATAGAAAGCAAACATAAAACATCAATTGTTTACATATCCACAATGGAATCCTATTGAGTACAATTAGAAGTAATACCATGATTATCATACAAAGGGGTCAAGCAAACACCCACCATAGATAGTAGTTGGAAGGTGTCTATTAATCCATTCATATAGTGAGGACTCAACGTTATGTATTTTGATAGTGGAATACCTGGAGGGACAAGACAAGGGAAAAAAATGAAGTGCGATGGAATTCAAATAAAGAACCCATATCTGTGACATGTTATAACTAGATGAAGAGAGCATCTACTTAAGTACGCCATTTAAACACATAATGTGTAAAGAACATCATTGAAATACTAAAATCCAAGGATGAAACACGAGGTCCAAGGTCACAAGAAACCAATTTTAACAATTTTTCACTATAGTAAAGATTGAATAGGGATATGTCTAAGACAGGTTGTAAGCTACAAGAGACCTTAATTACTTGCACACAGTTACTTGAGTTGTAAGAAATTATAAATATAACTCACCATGGAAAAAATAAAATAAGGAGTGAAATAAACACGTAGCTGGATTCACTCCAACAGGAAAGTCAATATAAATGTCTCAATAGTAGTAACATCATTATTAATGTGCAGAAGTATCTAAAAAGAAACAGGAGAGGTATAAGCTTTCTATTAATGGTATGGGCCTAAATCAAAGTGACATATCATATATTATCAGATCCGATACACAAGAAAAATTCTCCATGATTTACTGGCTGCGGAATGTTACTGGTAGATAGGATGGAACGATTACGCGTTGAATAGCATACCAGGTTGGAAAATAATATATTATATACCACACGCATCTGACAAAAAAATAACATTAAATGCTTACCACGGGCAAGAGAAAATACACGAGTAAAGGCTGTCAGCATCCACAAATAAGCTTGCAGCAAAGATCACCCTATATATAAATATGATCTCACTCCCCGGAAAGTTTAGAGGGGTCAGCGTTCGCAACCCTAATAAGTTGCAGTCTATAAATAAGAGAAGAAATGGAATTTGTTGAAGAGACATATAGCGATCCTAGTGATTAGTTTAGTAATTCCGAGGGTGTTTGTACACATCAAAACGAACAGTGTACGCATTCTTAAAACGGTAACTGAATAGGCGAGAGGACAACAAACAGAGCCAAGATCAAAGGCAACCCTATCCGCTATCCAAAAATTCTCACAGAAAACCGACAGTATATAAATAAGTAAGTTACTGAATACCACGTCAGTGTGAGAATGCGGAAAAAGATCGAAACCCATGGCAGTCAATATTAGTAATAACAACATTCGACAGCTAGTACATATGTCTCTCACCAGTTGCTGTGTAAAGCATACATACTAAATAAACAACTTATCCTGATTACACAGGTTCGTAGCCGTTCGTGAAGCAATATAGCTTCCTCGCTTACCAGATATCAGCAAATCTAGCCTCCCGCCACGTAGCCTGCAGAGATCTCGAAAGCCCGTGCACGAAGGCATTTTATATGCCCCAAAAAGAAGCGCGGGAGGAAAAGAAAACAACCGCGGTTCAGGTGTAAACAATTAGCAACGCGAGTGGCGAGAGATAGTTGAACGAAGATTTGTACTAACGAAGGTAAATAGAAGGATGGTGAGGGTTCAGTATTCGTGAGAGTAGGTTTGATCTGTAAACTGACCTTGGTCACTGTTTTGCAGTAGATTCCGAGAGAGTCAGTGTGAGTCCTGTGAGTTACCGGCAGTTGTGGGGATCGACGAGTCGGGTCAACGTGGCATGCAGCATTGGTAAGAGCCCCTTTTGATTATTGGTATTATTCGAATGGCAGAGTTTGAATATAGTAGGTTATAGAGGTTGTTTTTTCCACAGTTGGTAAAGATCTACCAGTGGCAGGATTCATGTAAGCATAACCATGGATGTTTAGTTTTTGTTTTTGTTTTTTTCTTCAGCACACGGGTGCGGTGGAAGTTTTTCATACACACTGTTGGTATTCCCTCATGGTATTCAAAGCATGGCATTACGCATTGATGTTCACAATAAATGTAAAATACGTCTGGAATTCTCCAACTAGGAGAGGTTACTGATGGATGTATTGCATTGTTTTCTAGAAATCACAAGCTCCTGATGAAGGGTCAAGCATTAATCATAGGCGAATTTTGCGAATCTCGCGTTCGCGAATTTTGCGGATTTGCGAACTCGCAATTCGCAAAATCCGCGAATTCTCGCGAATTTGCGGATTTTTTTTTTTTGTGTTCACGCGGGTTCCTGCCAGTTCGCGAGGGTTTTGTACAATTTCGCAAACGCGAACTTACCTGTCGGGTCGCAAGTTTTGCGAACTTGTTGTTTCTACGTGTCCAGCCTGTTTGGGACACTCTTCTTCATCACTGCCACTCTCTGTCACCACTGCCACTCTCTGACTACTCATGCCACCCTCTGGCCCACCCATGCCACCCTCTGTTTCATCACAGCACCCTCTGGTTGTCCAGTCAGTGTACATTATTGTGGCAATGCAAAGCACACCTTCCCTGCCTCAAGTGACCTGAATTAATTTGGGGCTGATTAATGTGTCACAGAATATTTTTTTAGCTGGCACCTGCTTCCTTAGTGCTTCCTGATTAGTGATCTTTTGCACTTGCTAAGTGCTTTCATTGTTGCAAAATTAGTTACAACACCTGCCCTGCCCCAACTGACAATAATGAATTAGGGGCTGATTAATGGATTTGAACTTCCAGCCTGGCTCCTGCTTGTCTCCCTTAGCTGTAATTCAGGACCTTTGTGGCATATGTGTAACTATTCTGAGGTTCAGAGCAGGGTCACATAATAGTTGCAACTGGCAACTGAACTCTGGAGGGGCTCCTCAGGAAGCACTACAGGAAATGGCTACTAATGATGAGCCTGAACTTTTGAACCTGGTAAGTAGTTTCAGTTTTGCTAAAATCGTATTTCTGCAATTTAGCGCTTATTCGCGGGGCGCGAAGTTGTACTGGGAAGCCGCGAACTCACGCGAACAGTGCGAGCAAGCCATAAAATCCGCTGCTCGCGGATTTTGCGGGAGATTCGCGAATCTCGCGGATTGCGAATCTACCGAAAATCCGCAAAATCCGCGAGCGAAACGGATTTTCCGCCCATGCTTATCAAGCATGACCTGAAATGCATTGAGCACCTGAAATGGAAACAAAGAACTTTTGGAAATCAATTTTTTGAAGTTTAAATGCATGAGAAATGAAATGTAATTTATAGTTTTTTGTGATGAGGATGAGTTTAACTTTATAAGAGTACATTTTGGTGTTGAAATAAAATGTACAGAATGTTATGAATTACCAGTGATTATTTGTATACATTGTGTGAAATCTAAAAAGGTATATCCTTAGGCTACAGAGCGTAGAGGTTGGGACCCACGGTCTCAAGATAGGGAGGTTTAAGTAGAGGCACGGGGAAGACAACCGTGCTACCTCTGCAGCACGCTGATTAATTCATGATTTATAGTTTGAAGAGTGATTAAATGATTCAGAATAATCATTAAGAAAGGGAGTGCATCTCAGTTTATTTTTCAAGTACTGTGTAACATGCTACCACAAAAGTTTAAAATGGTAACAAAAATTGACCATGGACATGTAGTACATGAATCAGAGGACCAGGTAAAGCACCATTACACCGCTTTTGATAGCTTACAGGGAGATGATGTGATGTTAAAGAAATGCATAGGATGCAAAAGCACTAACCAGGGTACTTTTAAAAATCAGCATTTCAATATTCAAGCCTAGGCATAAAGGCATCTACATTTTGCTGTGTGTTGCCTGGGTCCCTTCTTTTTTCAACAAACCTCAGTACTCACCCCTGCTCATCATTTTCTCTCCTCACTTTCTGTTGATTCCTTGTCCTCGATGCTTGTCCTCCCCCTGCATCATTGCTTTCCCATTGAAGTTGCTTGCTCTGCCCCCCACCCTCCCTGCTGCATGTCCGTTATTACTGCCTAGTCCAAGGCTTCACTCCTGAGATAGCTTACAGGGCACAGCACCCTGAATAATATGCTGCATGCATAAACACTTATAAGGCCCCAAAGGTGAGACCTATTGGCTATGCCAATGCTTGTTTGACTCACAGGCACCTGGTTGCCGAGTTGGAGCATCTCTGGGGCACACCAGCCAGCCTCTCAACTCAATACACACCCACTAACCCAGGTAGCCTTTACCCTGAGAACCGGGCGCCTTATCGCCTCGATCACAAAAGCCAGACAAAACCACTGAACCCCAGCTAACCTTTGATAGAAGTGGGAACACGACCTAGGCGCTCTCTGAGCGCCCCCCCCCACCACACCCCAAAGAGTGGAAAAGAGTACTTGTGTACCCACACAAGGTCTCACCCAATGCCCGCTTTCAATACATACACCATAACATCCCAGATGTTACTCAGCGGATTGGAAATCCCTCTCTGACATGAAGAGAGAATGGGTCAGGATTACCCTTCATGGAGCACTCATGGCTGAGTATTTTAAGGCCAAAATAGCACCCAACGGCCTCATTGTCAAAAACGTCCCTAGAATATTCTGGGAGGATGGCCAATTCAAGATCGAATGGTCATTAATTTCATGGAAATGTACCCACAACCTCCTAATCTTGCTGGTCAACACAGCCAAACGAGTGGCTGACGAATTACTTAGCAAAATCCAGATTGCAGAGAGTGCACTCAAAAGTGCCGGGCAGAACCCAGGATTTAAAACCAAGCTGGCTGAATTAAATAAAGAAATCTCAGAACATAAAGAATTTCTGATGAAGCAGATGAAGCAGAAGGTAACTAAGTTACAGAAAGACATTCAGCGCTTTTCAAAGGAAAAGGTCTACCCATATTTAAAAGAGGACTATGTCCCACCTGGGACAGTTTACCTCTCAGGCTCTAGTGCTACCTCTTCTAGAAGAGGATCTAACAGTGACAGCAACTCGAGTGGTGATGATTGGCACACACAACCCCGACGGGGGGGGGGAGGTGTGGCAAACAATTCTATCCACACCCTCCCTATTAGGGCCCACCCTTTTGGCAATACCCCCAATTCCCACATATGATGCCACCATATGCACCCCAGTACCCACCTCCATTTACCCCACATGGTACCAATCAACCGCCTTTTTTAGACAGAGGTTGAGGCAGAGGGTGCGGGCGCAAGTGAGGAAACGGGCCGGACAAGAGAGTGCAGTGGGAGGACACACAAGCTCAAGGGATGGATACCAGGAGCAAAACAGCATGCAAGTGAGTTTGGTGGTGAACCTATCTTCACGCCAACTCACGGAAGGTGAGGAGAAAGTACTGCAGAAAGGGTTCTGCTTTGTTCTGACTCCTAGGATTGACCATTTCCAACAGACTTGTGAAATTCAAAAACTCTTCCGCAAAATCAGGTTGAGGGCCTTCTTTGACGGAAGACCACAAGAGACTCCTGATGATTCAGGTCTCCACAACCCCTCTAATTTTATTATAGTGGGATGGTTCCCAACAAGATATTAACATATGAGCAGGCTGTGCTTAAGGACATTGGGGTCATGAGACCTAGCAAAAAACATCTAAATATCTCCAATTTTGAGATGCAGATGCTGGATTCCTTAGCGAATGACCAATCCATAACAATTAAACAGGCTGACAAAGGCGGGGCTACTGTCCTCATGAATATCACTTATTATGACACTGAATGTCTCAGGCAATTAGGGGACAGGTGATACTACACCCCCATCCCTTCCAACCCTACTGAGCGCCTGAAAAGAACCATCACTGGTATAGTTGAATCTGCTGAATGCCAGGAGTGGATTAGTAAAAAAGGAGGCGGAATTCCTGATCAAAAAAGAATCCAGGGTTCCCTACTTTTATATCCTCCCCAAAATCCACAAAAAAACGACCCCTGTACCATGACGCCCCATAGTATCGGGCATTGATTCTGTACTAGAGCCTCTGTCACAGTTTTGTGATCACTTCTTACAGCCATTGGTTAAACGGATCCCTTCCTATGTCCAGGACACACTGATGTCCTACGCCTCTTGGACAATATACAGGATGGTATCCAGGTAGATTTCCTCATCACCCTCGATGTGGAGGCCCTCTACACCAACATCCCCCAGAGGGCCACACTAGGGGTGATAGAGAGGATCCTCAGTGCCGAGGAATGGATCTCCCCCACACCACCGTCGTTCATTATGGAGTGCGCCACTCAAGCCCTCACAGAAAATTATTTTGAATTTAAAGGGCAACACTACCACCAGACCCAGGGTACCTCCATGGAAGCACGTTTGCTCCTTCGGTGGCCTGTCTGTACATGGCTGATTTTGAGGAAAGATACATCAATGGTCAAGTGAATCCCTACCATCTTAACATCAAATTGTGGAGGAGATTCATTGATGATATTCTGGTCCTATGGGCAGGGACCGCAGACTCATACAAAGAGTTCTCCAATTGGATTAACACGCTGAATGACTCAACTTCACCATGACGGCCTCTGCCACTAACATCGCCTTTCTGGACTTGACCATTAGGCTAGTGGGAGGGAAAATTGATACCACTATGTATCGGAAACCCACTGACCGGAATAGCCTGCTCCACTTCACAAGCCACCACCCAAAGGTGCTGAGGCTGAATCTTCCTTTTGGGCAATTCCTGAGGGTCAGGCGTAACTGCTCCAACCTGACAGACTACAAGACAGAATCCACCATACTATCTAGAAATTTGACGGATAGGGGTTACCCCACCAGGGAGATCTACAAGGCACGTAAACGTGCACAAAACAACCATAGGGGGGCCCTTCTAGAGTACAATACTCCTACCACGCAGGACACAGACCTAATAACCTATGTTACTACCTTTTCGCCAGCTTCCAATGAAATTAATAAGATTATCAAACGGCACTGGCAGATCCTTAACACAGGTACTCTAAACCTTGAAATACCCAGATTTGCCTTTAAGAGGTCAAGGAATATTAAAGACATCTTGGTTCATACTAGACCAAAAAAAGTGGATGCAATCAAACAAACTACCCAGTGGCAATTGCCACCTGTACCGGGACACTACCCATGCGGCTCCTGCAGTGCGTGCCCTTTCACGTCTATACACAAGACGATCCTCTTGACTGATACCTTTACGTGGGAACTACGGGGGCACACTAATTGCAATACTTCATATTGCATATATCTGCTGAGATGCCCATGTGGACTGCAATATGTGGGCATGACCTCCCGCCCCATAAAAACCCGCATCTATGAACACAGAAGTAACTTTCGTTGCAAGAAAACAAATATCAAAATGTGCAGACATTATGTGGAACAGAACCACACGGCTGACTCACTCTCTTGGCTAATTCTAGAAGCCACCTCAGATAAATCCAAACACAATTTATTCCTGAAATAACAGAGGTGGATATACCGTTTGGCCACCGACAGCCGCGGGCTGAACGAGGACATTCCTTGGAGTGCACTGTGAACACACTACACTGGTGCTATTACCGTACTGTTAGCCACTCCCTCTATGTACTGATCACTGCCAACCCAGTATTGCGAGGGGGGCATTAGGGAGATAGTGTGGATGGTTGATGAATTACATTAACCCCTTCTTCTACCTACCGTCCGTACGACAGTCAGCTTCATGTTACTACACAGTGTACCAACCTATTATACAGTGCTGGTTGTTTGTGTTTTTTCCACTCCCCCTCTGCTTACCGGGTACCCATGTGAATAAGTCAGTCACGAGGATTATCCATTTTGCAATGAGAATCAACACTCTTTTCCCCATGACTTGGTACTTGAGGGTTATAATGGATGATTTCTTCACCTTTTAACAACACGGACTAATCCATTCTAGGGAGACTGACTCCGTTTTGATATGACAACCCAGTTTGCAACCAGTGTCACCTGCCTTACGTACAGCGTCCACTACCTGGATGTTAGCACAGCAGTACCCGCCCCATTATTTCAGATCCCCTTTACCATAAATGGAACCTACGACCGGTATGATACAAACCTGTATGTCATGATATTGTAATACCTATTGACTGCACAATATTGGTGGTGCCCCTCTAATGTCATCCTGTCACGCCATTAATGTAGATAAAAGGCTTGTGCAAATTTTAATGACCTTTCACAGCAATACGTCTTTTCTACGATGATGCTGCTCGTGATATCCAGTATGGGGGATAGCTTCATGTTTCTATACCCGTTTCAAGCAGTATTCGCGGATCTTCCTACACTCTGTCATGGCCGCCCCAGTTGCCTTGGTAGTCACATGACCTACCGGCAAAAGGCGTTTCCGGGTTGCGTGCCCAGCGACACCCATCCCGTTATTTATTCACAGACGCCGCACCGGCTCTCCACTATCCGGGCCCGGCAGTGATGGGTAGGCGTGATCCATGCTGACACAGGCAGTACGAAGTAGGTATCAACGATGGGTAACTCAACCTAATGGCTGGCTCCCCCTACCACTGGGTTTACGGTGATTTCAGTGGATCCGAACGCCTAGTGAAATGCGGACCCGACATCCATTCCTAAGGACTTACACAGTCCGCCCCAGGTTACGGGCAGTCCATATTGTCTGGTTTAGTACGGGCAGGCCCTGCTGTCAGCGATAACATGTCAATTCTGTCTTCAGCTAAAAATATGTGTATAACAATGGGCACAATATGTACATAGTAATGGGCACAAAGTCGACCTATTTTCAGTCTAATCCAGTGCCGATTCTGTCTTCACCTAAAATATGTAGATAGCAATGGGCACAATATGTACATAATAATGGGCACAATGTCGACCTATCTTCAGTCCAATACAGCTGGTTGGTCTCGGTGTTTGATAGACCCTACGTTTCGTTTTATGCTGTTCAGACCTAATAGTTTGTTTATAGCATCTGGTACTATGTTGACTCTTATCCAGTCACAACACACCGGGCGTTTTGGTTGATATGAGTCATACCTGCACAGTTATAATATACAAGGAGATTGTCAGATTTATCGATGCCCTCAGACTGGAGCTAAGTATAGGTTCCCCCAGAGACCGTGTACGTTGTTTTCATGACTAGCAGCCTAGTTGACTGCCTGCAATATACAATGAATGCCATTTATATCACTGCTTGTGGCGCAACCTTGGAGGCTCTCTAATACCCTCTTACCTTTATACCCCTTCCCAGCCTTATTTACAATGGCTTCTCCCCTGATGTCAGACCTGCTGGGTACTGTTGACACCTATTTACTCTAACTATTAGGTGAGTAATTTGCTCCTACTCATTTTGATACCCTGCTAGGTATGAATGCTGCTGCAATCAAATGTTTTTACTGCTTTTAATACATCCATCTTTGGATTTGCCACTTTGGTTTTTAGCCACATACTAGCTACACCTATCACTAGTATGTCACAATGTCACTGTGTGCTCACGGTCACTACAGGGATTGCATATTGTCTCTTACCTGTGGTAACGGTCTCTTTTGTCTCCCAATTTAGGCAAGAGCAGGTGTTAAACAGGTAGTACAAATGGTGTGCTTTTTGTAAACTGACACTCTTGTAGGTCATGTTTCTGTAGATAGTAGTTTTGATATATTAGGTCCTGAAGAATCGCAGTTAATGAACTTTAAGCGAGAAACATGTTGACCACACCCTTCACATCTTAGTACTGTATCACCTTTGGAAACCTATGTTCCAGCGAGTACAGACTAATCTTGATTTTATTTGCGGCAGAGGACCACCAGAATAAAATTATTTTTCTGATACCTTGTGCCTCATTTTATCCTCACCCACACTATCTACTCTGTTCTGGCCCCTCACCCACACTTCACCCATAGGCAGTTTGATAAAAGATCTCCGATAAAGAGCCCCTCTTTGAGGTGTGCCCGTTGGGTATTGCACCGCCTACCCAACGAGGAGCATTGCCTATGACGAAGCATGACACTCGCAAGGGTGTGTGAGGCCATTATATCCAACACAATGGATACCCAGGGTTAGCTCTCGATTGAGCACTACCCCTTGCACCTTCGTGACCGTCCCTTTCTTCCTTTAGGAACAGCCCAGCCTCCTTTTTGTTGTCCACAATTTCCAGGGCTGCGACTGCGGCTGGACCTTCCACTCACTCTTCTTGAGTGGTAATCTCAGCCCTACTGGATCATAAGTGATCCGTCTCCTCCCCTCCTTTTTGTTATATCCTAGAAGTTACCCCACGCTATAACCTGCATGCCCCTCTGTCACTACTGCTAAACAGACACCCTGCACATGTTCTTGGACTGCTCCATCACATGTGTCTTTTGGGATGCTGTTTGCATGATCCTCATGCGGGTCACGGGTCCTCTGGACCTGAATCCAGTAGACAGCTCTCTCCCGGCTCTCTACAGATTCCGGAAAGTTGGGGAGCAACAAATCGACTTATTGACATAGCACTTTTACTGGCCAGGCGCACAATCAGATGCAAGACCCAGTAGCTCCCAGAGGTGCTGCTGCGGTGGACCACAGTGATACACTGGGCTGAGGTGGAATCCGTGGCGTTGCGCTGGAAGGAAATGCGTGGGCTATGAACACGTCCTATTGCCACAGCCTGGGACGGCAATCCTATACACAGGCCATGCTCTCCAAAGCGACCCCGAAGATGCAGTTGATAGAGCGGACTTTCAGATTTATTTCTGAAAAGTTTGTGACAAATTAAACTCTCGTGATTTTTATTTTTACTAATGTGTGTTGCACAATTTGCACGTTTAATGACTCAACCTAGAGTAATATACACCTACATGAACACGCGGGTATAACCATTTGTGCTCTTGTTACGTTTGTCGTTTTGCTTTGAATAATATATTTACTTTGTCTCTTGTTTGTTATTTATTAACTACAGCTGTTTTGAAAATAATAGCATGAGCATTCTTTTAAATGTGCTTTTGTTTATGTATTGTCATCTCATGTGTATGTGTTTTGTTTATTTGTTTGTATGCAAAACTAGGTAACATAGCTAATGGGTTAATTTTAGTAGAGGGGGTGGGTAACAGAATAATTATCATTTCTTGAATTAATTATTCTTTTGTGTTTCCTTGCATACTAGACACCCTCATTTCATGCAAAAAGGGCTTGTGGCCTACTTCTAAAATGGACGTTTGAAAAGCCTGACCAGAGTGAGCCTTGCACAGCTACGCTGCGAAGTGAAAATGTTTTTCTACATTCATTCTCGGAGTAAGGTTTGCAAACAAAGGCTGTGTGGAAGCTTAGGACATTTGGTTCAGATTGTTCCATGGTCAAGGCCGTACTTGTCGTTCGGCAGCGGAAAAACGGAAAAGCGTGAGCGAACGAAGGAAGTTTTGCCTTTAGCTAAATGTTGCTTTCTTCGGAAGCTGCCGGTGACTTACTTATGAACAATGGTACTTTTGAAAACGTGACTCTGGCTATGTCAGAAACGGATGATGACCGCATCGAAAGACATACATCAGCCAATGAAATTCAGTTCTGCTCGAATATTTGTATTCTTTTAGTTAGTTTTAGATAGGAAAATACTATAAGAATTGCCCCCTTGCTAAGAGCACTGTTCGATCGATCCTGTGCTCCAGAGGCGCTGCCAGTTTTCCTTTTCACGTAAGACTTTAATAATTTTGCTTTACTTACAGGTTTTTCTTTTAGCTAAGTTAGGGAAATAGGCTATGGAGAAATAAATAAATAACTGTTTGAGCTTTACTCATGTTGATGTTGGTTCTTTGAATTTGCTACACTTTTGTGCCACTAATGAATTAAGATTGAAATAAAATTGCTAATAAAAGAGATATGCTTTCCTTATGAAATAAAAATAATAAAAATGAATTTTTGAAATGACAAGCTGGTCATGATCGTTTCTTTTAGTTACCATTAGTTAATCCATTGCCTATTAATGTGACTTAATTAAAGAGTTTATTAGATTTGATTAATTAGGTCATATGATTCAGTAGGTCAAAATACAAGTCTCTGCCTAGTGATAATTTTATAAATAATGGTGAGTATCATGGTGTAGAGTTTGTATATATGAGACTGAATTTCTTTAGACCCGCTGGATCAAATTCCAGGTAGCAGAGTTTGGTTACTATGGTAACATACATGTTACATGGTAATTACATAGGATACATGTTTAACACATGTTAAGTTTTGTCTAGATGTTATATGTTTGTCATTAGGTTTTTTCAGTAGTGTGAAAAGCCTATGTGCCGGCAGAGGAGTGTGACAGGTGAAGTTACACAGTTCATTTGTTCCGTTTCAAATTAGTGGTACAGAATTATCACTAAGTGTTGTGGTCGTATAACACAAGTTTAGGGATTTAGGTATGACAGATTGTATGAATAGTGAGGATTAACTATGAAATTGTAACATTGAGTATAGGGACTTGGGGCTAGATGTAGGTAGAATAGATTTACCGATTTTTAATTACCGAATTTTACCGATTCGGTAATTAAAAATCGGTAAATCTAAGGGGTGGGTATGTAGGTATTCCAGATGTTCTGGAATACCGAATCTGAAGAATTCGGTATTTACCGATTCGGTAAATACCGAATCGGTAATGCCCATTCATTCCTATGGGCTTTGAAGCCCATAGGAATGAATGGGCATTACCGATTCGGTATTTACCGAATCGGTAAATACCGAATTTCACAAGGGTGCAGGGGGTGTCACTTTGACACCCTCTGGCACCCTAAAAATAGGCATGTGCGCCATATGGCACACAGACATGCCCTAAGTGCATGTCTGTCTGTCACATGGCTAGGTGTGCATGCACACATGTGCATGCACACCTGAATTCGGTATTTTAACACCCAATTGGATTGGGTGGTAAAATACCGATTTTGTAGGGCCTTTGGGACTCAGAAGAGTCCCACCTACATCTGGGAATTACCGAATCGGTAAAAATACCGATTCGGTATTTTACAGATTCTGTAAATTTACAGATTCAGTAAATTTACCGAATCTGTAAAATTAAGGGCCCTACATCTCAAAATCCAATTACTGGTCGGTAACGGCCGAATTCGGTCGTTACCGACCGGTAATTGGCGACCTACATCTGGCCCCAAGAGCCCGTTTTAAAACTCGTTGTGTAAAGGGTAGTAGGATTTTTCCGAACTTGTGTGAAGGGTAAGATAGCTATTTCTTACTGGCGTAAGTAGGGATTCCGTTGGTTGGTTAAAGTCCGACTGAAGAATTCATGTATGTATGGATAGGTTTCTCTTTGTATGAATGCTGAAAAATTGTTTTTATGAAAATAGCGTCGTCTATTTCATACGAGTGAAATTTCTGAATGTTTTGCAAAACTATTGCTTTGTTAGCAAATCGGACAAATGGTTTGTTTTATGTAGTTATTAACTGAAACTCTGCGAAAAGAAGTGTTTAAAATGGCGCTGTGAAAATATTTTGGAAGGGAGGGGTGAATTTACGGAGTGACACTGACACGTGCAGCTTTTCTGCAGCGGCAGTGTACGTCACAGGGTTCACGCTGTGATTGGCTGACATACGTCACAGCAAGTGCGCTGATTGGCTCACATGATCAAATCGAGCTGTTAGCTGATAGGTCAATTCTGAAAACTGGTTTCTCATTGGTTGAGCAAGGTGGTGATATAACTTAACCTGATTGGCTTGTTGGTGAGTTTCGCGCACAGATTGGTTAGAGTAGCGGAACAACAGAAAAATTATTTACGATCTTTTCGAAGCTTTACAAATCCATTTTAAAACATGAGTTATTGGTATAAAGAAGAGAAAAAGCCTTCATGGGTTCAGAAAATTAAAAATGTATTTAATCCTGACAAGAAAATTAAAGCGCGCGGTGGATAATTGCTTCATAAGTATAAAACACCCGCAGCATATATGGAAGGAGAATATGGATATCATACTGTTCTCTGGTTTGAAAATTGGATGCAATATACTAGAGGAGATGGTGTTTTAGCCTGGCGGGAGGATGGGTCATTTAATGTTAAAGTTTTAAGAAACTTAAGAGATAAAATGATGGCTCTTTCACCAAGACCCAGACCCACTCAATTTGAAGCATTAGTTGAATGGGAAATTGAAATGATGGAGCTTGAGCGAGAAAATTGGGGAACACCAAGGAGTTTATATAAAGAAACTCATCAGGAAAAAGTACGTCGTTGGAGGAAAGGAGATATGCAGGAAGGATTATATCCAGTATTAGAAATGGTTTTAGAATCAGGTCAAAAGAATTCTCAAGAGAAAGGCAAATTAGATCAAGAATTTGATGCAGTTTTAGAGGATATGTTAAACAGTCCTCCGCCATATCAACAACCAGGTTGTTCACATTCTACTCCAAGACGTTTTTCAGGTGTTTCTCCTTCTGCACCTAGGGAGGAAGTTGAAGAATCACCCAGATTCATGAGATTACCTGATAGGGAAAGGTCAAGAAGCAAAACAAGGTCCCCAAGAGAAAATTCTAATTCTAGAAATAATGTTCTGAAAAAATGATAAAAAGACTCTGCCTGATATTCCAAATATAACAGATTATCTGAAGGCAAAAGGAGAATTAATTCAACAATTAACAAAAGGCATGGAAGCAGTGACAGTACCAGTTACAATTGGTCCTGTTGTACCAGTTTTTAATCAAAATGAGAGTAGGCAGTCGCTAATAGCAATTCCTTTGATTGCGGAGATTCAGAAAGTGGCTGAAAATATTTATTCTGAATTAACAGAAATTCATAAAGATAAAACAATGCCAAATTTAACTTTAAATCAAGGATTGTCAAATGTCACACCGTCGGTCGCAGAATCAGATTCTGGCTGTGTAAATAGAACAGAGTTAACACAAATTCCTGAATCAAGACAGCTTGATATTGCTAAATTAAAAGCAGATTTAGAAGAATGGATTATTGGCACAATTGGTACTGATTGTTTGAAACAATATCAGGATGATGAATTGCTTTTTATATGTAAGAGCATACAATGGAAAACTAAGAATAAATATGAACAGTTTGAAGAGGTGCCTGCTGAATTGGAAATAGATTTAACTCATCAGAAACAATTACAAAAGCATTACAGAGTGGATTTTTCTGAAAGGGATATAGAAAATCTTAATACTACATGGAGAATAACTCACATAAAAGAATTAATTGTGTTCCTGAAAAGATTAGGTGACTTAAGTAAATGGAGAGTTAAATGGACAAAGAAGAGAGAAGAAGAAAAGAAGGACAGGGGAGAAGTTTTTGGTGAATTTCCAATGAGAGAAATAGCTGGAGGAGGTTATGTTCATGTTCCATGGACAAGACAGGATATATTATTACTTACGAATGATTTTCCTAGACTCAGAGAAAAGCCAGTAAAATGGTATCGTCAAGTAGACAGGTTTATTAAAGTTCCCAAAGTTCTGTGGATTGATCTTGATGGTTTCTTTGACATTGTTGTCCCGTCAGATCTCTGGACAGAATGCAAAATTTCTGTGGGCTGGCCGAAGGAGGAACCGCAAAGGCATAGAGTAACAGGTGCTCCTTCAGATACTGTCATGGATTATATGACAAAGTAATTGTTTGGTTAAAAGACAAAATTCCTGCAAAAGAAGTGGATTCGGTTAAAATTGAAAGAACTAACCAGGAACCAAAAGAATCAGTTCATTCTTATTACGAAAGATTGCTTCTGGTATTTAAACAATACAGTGGCTATGAGAAATTAAGTGAAAGTGACATGAGCCACTTCATTTATAGATTTGTCTATGGTGTGAGACCTGAAATAGGGGACATGATTAGGACTGGAATTGTGGGCTGGCAAGCACTTTCGGTTGATGACATCCTGAGAAAGGCAAAATACTGCAGTGATGAAATAGATGCTAGGCAAAAGAAACTCAAGGAAAAGGCAATGTGGGCACAAGTGAAGGTAGCTGAGCAACAGATAGCAGCTTTAGAAAATAAAGGTTTTCAGCAGAACCAGAATCCTAGCAAGTTTAAAGGAAATTTTACAAATAAGCCAAAATTTAATATAAACATTGAAGAATTGAAACAAAAGTTACCCTGTTTTAATTGCGGGGAAATTGGACACTGGAAGCGAGAGTGTAAAAATCCGCCCAGAAATTTAAAGAGTTCATCATTAAATCCACAGATGCAGAATGAGATAAATCAGCAGCAACAGCAACAGCTTTAGCGACAGTTAGTGAATCAGCAGCAGAATCAATTCATTCAGCAAGGCCAAATTCCACAGCCACCTTTGCCAAATTGCAGCAATTTACAGAAATACAATCCGGAAACAGGGTTCTGCGGAGCTGAACAGGTAAAAAGATCACAAAATGTGTCAAATGTTTCTCAACAATTTTGGTTTAAAGAAAATGAGAGCAGTGATTCAGAAGATTTCTCATGATGGTGCCTGAGAGGGGAAGAAGAGTGTGTAATTGGAGCCACTCTTGAGGTAGATCAGTCAGGTCCATTTGTAAATGGTAAGGTGAATGATAAAGATATCACCTTTCTTGTGGACACTGGTGCTACCCGTTCTACTGTTAGGTCAGTGGAAATTGAAAATCTTACTCTCTCGGGTGATACGATCCAGGTTGTTGGTGTAGCTAATCAGCATATTAAAACTAGTCTGACAAATCCTGTAGATGTAGAAATAGGAAACTACAAAGACAAACACAGATTTATCGTCTGTAACAGCAGTCCTGTTAACCTATTAGGTTGGGATCTGTTGTGTAAGATGAATTGCAAAATATACTGTTCACCTGAAGGTATTGAGCTTCAAACCTTAGAAGAAGATGGGTTGTACAAATTGACATTGTTAATGGTTGATGAAGAAAATAACATGTTTCCTGCTTTTGATAAAAATAATTTACCAGAAGAACTGAAAGAAACAGTGAATCCAAAAATTTGGGATCTGACAGGTGATGAAATGGGTTTAATGAAACATGTAGACCCAGTTAAAATTACTGTGAGGCAGGTAATAGATTTTCCAAATGTTCCTCAGTATAAAATGAAACCTGAAACAATTGAAGGTGTAATTCCTGTTATTGGAAAATTTATTAAGCAAGGAGTTTTAAAAGAAATTGAGAGCAGCCCATGTAATTCACCAATTATGGGTATTAAAAAGCTGAATGGAACGTATAGAATAGTTCAGGACTTGAGAAGAATTAATAAGATAGTTGTTCCTTGCTGTCCAGTTGTACCAAATCCAGCAGTAATTCTATATCAGATTCCACATGATGCAGAATGGTACACGGTCATTGACCTGTGCAATGCCTTCTTTACAGTTCCTTTACATCCAGATAGCCAGCAAATTTTTGCATTTCGGTTCCAGGATCGAATATTAGCATGGTGTCGTATCCCTCAAGGGTATACAGAGAGTCCATCTATTTTTAATCAGTTGCTAAAAAAGTCTCTTGAAGATTTAAAATTGCCTGGAGAGTCAACATTAGTCCAGTATATTGATGACCTTCTTGTTGCAGGAAAAACAAGAGAAAATTGTGTGACTGACACCATTACACTTCTGAATCGTTTGGCAGATGAAGGGCATAAAGTGTCGCCTGCAAAACTACAGTTTTGCAAGCTAGAGGTTAAATACCTAGGTCACAGGATTGCAAAAGGAATTAGACAGGTGACGATTGAAAGAATAAAAATGATTCGAGCAATACAGCCACCAACAACTCAGAGACAGATCAAGATGTTTCTAGGAATGGTTGGTTATTGTCGCCAATGGATTTGTGGGTTTTCAGTTATTGCAAAACCTTTACAAAGATTAACAAAAGCAGACATTAAAGATCCAATTGTTTTGACAAAAACAGAATTAGATGCTTTTGAAAGGCTAAAGAAAAGCCTTTGTGAAGCACCTGCACTGGGTATGCTAGATTACGACAAAGAATTTGAGCTGTATTGCAGTGTAAGAGAAGGTTGTGCTTTGTCAGTTCTAATTCAGAAACATGGAAACATGAGAAAACCTATAGCTTACTTTTCAGCTGTCCTTGATCCTGTTGCAAAAGCTTTGCCAGGTTGCTTAAAAGCAGTGGCTGCAACAAGTGTGAGTCTTGAGCAAAGTGAAGGTATTATAATGGGGTTTCCTGTAAACGTATATGTACCTCATTCAGTTGAAACACTTCTTACTAGAAGTAAAACACAACACCTGTCTAGAAATAGATTAACGAAATATGAAAAAGTTATTTTGGGATCAGATAATGTATCTATTGCGAGATGTCTGAATCTCAATCCAGCCACACTTTTACCAGATGTGACTCCTGATGATGATGATGATGTAGAACATGAGTGTCTGGATGTTCTAGAATACTGCACCAAACCCAGGAAGGACATTAAAGATGTACCTTTACCAGAGTCAGATATTGTTTACTTTGTGGATGGCTCTTGTTTAAGAACAGATGAGGGCATCCTAAGAGCAGCATATGCAATCTGTACAGTTTCTGAAATAGTTGAGGGTTCAACTCTTGAAGGAATTCGTTCAGCACAAATAGCAGAATTGGTTGCTTTAATTTGTGCCTGTGAAAGAGCTAAAGGGAAAAAAGTTACCATAGTGACTGATAGTCAGTATCGTTATGGAGTGGTCCATGATTACGGACAACTCTGGTCTCAAAGAGGTTATTTAACCTCTGCAGGAACTCCGATCAGAAATGCAAAATTGATTAAAAGATTAATTGATGGCATTCAATTACCAGAGAAAATAGCAGTAGTTAAATGCGGAGCGCATAAAAAGGGTCAGGATTACATCACTAAAGGAAATGCTTTCGCAGATGAGACTGCACGTTACTGTGCAAAGAACAATCTTTCACTTAATCGGGAAAAAAATAATGAACATGTAATGAATTCTCTCATGCTAATATCTGTGGTAGAAACGTGGCAGGGAGTAAAAGATTTACAAGATGAAGCTGAGGATGAGGAGAAAAATATTTGGCTCAAGGAAGATTGCAGACAGCGAGAGGAGGATGGAATTTGAGTTTACAAAGATGGAAGGCCTGTTATGCCTAATTGCATGATTGCTGACATGGCACGGATGTACCATGGACCAGGTTATTTAGGAAGAGACACAATGATCAGACAGTTCAGAGAGACTTGGTATAATCCGAAATTCAGGGTCATTGCAGAGTCACTTTGCCAGCGTTGTTTGATCTGTCAGAATATCAATCCAAACAGAAAAACAGTGGTGAGCATGGGAACCATATTTCGGGAGGGTGGTCCTTTTACCAGATTGCAAATGGATTTCATTGACATGCCCCAACACAATAAGCTCAGATACGTACTTGTAATTGTCTGTTTGTTTTCAGGATGGGTCGAAGCTTTCCCAACTCGTCACAATGATTCAATCACTGTGGCAAAATTGCTTTTGAGGGAGATCATACCTAGATATGGTTTTCCAGTAACTATTGAAAGTGATCGCGGAAGACATTTTGAAAACAGACTAATTGAACTGATTTGTGAAGCATTTGGCATTAAACAAAAACTACATTGTGCATACAGACCAGAAGCATCGGGTGTTGTAGAGCAGATAAATGGAACAATTAAAAACAGAATTTCAAAAATGTGTCTAGCCACAGGAATCAAGTGGACAGATGCTCTTAGACTTGTTTTGATGTCATTGAGAAGTACTCCTGATAAGAAAACAGGTCTTAGCCCGCATGACATACTTATGGGGAGAGTAATGAGACAGGCTCATGTTCCAGTTGGAAAGTTGCTAGCAATAAATGACAGTGCAATTTTAGACTACTGTAAGCAACTCTCTGACGTGGTAACCTCTGTATTCCATCAGGTGGGAACAGATGTGATTTCAAAAGAGAAGGAGCAAGCTTGTGATCTTTTGCCAGGAGATTGGGTCAGAACAAAGGTTCATCGAAGAAGGAACTGTTTGGTACCCAGGTGGCAGAAAGCAAGGCAAGTAATTCTAGTGACAACCAATGCTGTCAAATGTAAGGGGTTGAAAAGATGGGTGCATGCTAGTCATACCATTCGTGTACCTACACCAGATAACCCTGAGGAAGACAGTGAAGAAACTACATCAGATTCAGATTCTGAAGAAGAAGATAATCCTGAAAATCCAGATTCTGAAGATCCGACACAGAAGTCGACATCTGGAGAAATCAGAAGAAAGACAACCATCAAATGAAAAAGATCTAGACATTGTTGTTGTTGATTCAGATAATGATGAAGATGTTCTAGAGAAAAGAACTGGAAAAGAAACTGTGTCAGAAGAGATTCAAGATCAGGAGAGTATTGAAAAACAGATTAAAAGCTCTGAAAGCAGGAACGGAAATTCTGACACTGGGAAGTTAGAAGTAATTCCAGAAGAAGAAGACAACAAATTGCCAAGTACCAGCTACAGAGATGTTGTTCCTAACGGAGTGAAACTGCTGAGTAAAGAAGTTCCTAGATATAGTATTGAAATCTCTGAAACTGACTCAGAAGACAGTGATGAAGAATCAGAAATAAGAAAATTCAGAAAAAGAGCTTGGAAAGCTGAAAGTAATGAAGTAGAGCCGAAAAAGAAACTCTTGAGAAAGGGTGATGTTAGGCCTAAAGAAGATTTAAAATTCAAATTGGTCAACAAATCGAAGGAGCAAGTGAATGAGATCACAAGTCAAAAAGGTGATACAGACAAAAAGGATCAAGTCGGAAAGAAAATTGAAGTGATAAACAGGAAAAGTAAGAGACCGTTGAAGCCTAATCAAAAGTATAAATCTCCAGAGTGGGCCTATATAATTATTCCACCGATAGTTGAAGTAAGCAGCAGTAGTCAGGAAGATTTGGAAGAAAATAGTGACAATGATTGAGGTTTAAATTTTGGTTAAGGTTAGGTTGGTTTTCTTTCTGGCATTAGGCTAAAGAAATTGTGTTAGGTGACACAAGGTCGAAGAAATTGTGTTAGCTGAATACTTTCATGGACGCAAGGTCGAAGAAAAGCTGTTAGAAGGTTTCTTTTAAAAAACATTTTTTAAAGAGGAGGGTATTATATTGTTATATTTTACATATTTTTAAATTTTTGTTTTGTTGACTTTAACATTTTTGTTTTGTTGACAAAATGCCTAACGCTGATAACTCTAGGTGTGCAATTCTTAGAAGATGATGTAAAATGTCTTCTTTTTGTGTTATTATGATTATTTTAGTTTGGTTAATTTTAGCAGTCATTTTCCCCTTTGGAATTGACAAAGAGCATTTTAGAGTAAATATAACAAGCAAAGCTGAATCAAAACAAGTTGATCATGATGTTGCAGGCAAAACTAACAGAATCATTGAGCATAAACCAGATGTCCATCAGGACAGATCAGTTGGGGATTTTTCTACTAATTCTTTTTCCAGACTTCTTTCAGAATATGTTAGAGTCATGGATGTTAAAGACTGTTATGTATGTGTTAAGCTTCCTACTTCTGTTTCTGAAGGGGTTAAGTATAATATGCTTCCCCTTACTTATGGAATTACCTGCAGTGTTATATAAAGCTTATTCTATCAAACTGGTCGTCTGGAATATTATTATTCAGACTATGATGAAATAATCGCTAATTTGAAGGTTGTGAACAGTCTGAACAAAGTTAAGCCTGCCAAACAAATGAGGGAATTCTTTCTGGTTACTAATGAATTAACATATGAATACGCGTTTAAGAATAATTTAACTTGCAAAATGAGGGATGAAGAAAGATCTTTTCTTGATCAGGTTGAGGAGAGAAGAGCAATTTATAAGAGGAATGAAATGCTGAAACAAACTAAATCAAAGTTTTGGCAGATAGAGGACGAAAACCTTAATGGTGAAAATAGATTTGCAGCCATCCATATAGATGAACCAGTTAGTGGAAAGCTTTGTATCAGAAGAGATAATACGCTATATGATAATTATTTTGTTGGTGCTAGTTAGTGAAGACACTTATCGAATTATTGGGGGTTGGGGATTTAAAGGTGGCAAAGACCCAATTTTCCCAGGGATTTATTTTGTCTGTGGTAATAAAGCATATTTCAGTCTTCCTGACCATTGGTATGGCACATGCTACCTTGGTCTTGTCTTTCCTGAAATTTTCCATGTTGACAGAAATAATGAAGGATCATTTGAAATTGGCAAACACCTGAATTGGATGAAAAGGGAAAGTTTTTCAGAAATCATGGGGGATATATTTGGCGCAATAATTCCTATGGTGGGTATTACCCTGAATGCAACAAAGATCAGAAACGTTTCCACAATTGTTGATAGACTGTCCACTGATACTGCAAGTGGTTTCCAGTTGGTCAATACGGAGCTCATTTCTACCAGAAGCATGGTTATGCAAAACCGGCTTGCCCTTGATATCCTTTTAGCAAAAGAGGGAGGAGTCTGTGGGATTTTGCATGTTCAGCACTGCTGCACATATATCCCAGATAAAAGCCAGAATATTGAATCATTAATTAAGAATATTACAGAATTTCACACTGAAATTGAACCTATGGAAGATGACAGTTTTTCTACCCTTCTACAACGCCTCAGAAATATCGGAATCCAAAGAAAAGCACTGGAATGGATCACCTCGTTCCTCACCGGAAGAACCCAGAGAGTGCGCCTCCCACCATTCAAGTCAGAGGCCACTGAAGTCATCTGCGGAGTACCACAAGGATCTTCACTCAGCCCCACCCTCTTCAACGTATACATGAGCCCCCTCGCGGCCATCGCACGCCAACATAACCTCAACATCATCTCCTACGCTGATGACACTCAACTGATCCTCTCACTCACCAAAGACCCTAACACCGCCAAAACCAACCTACATGAAGGAATGAAAGAAGTAGCCGAATGGATGAAGCATAGCCGTCTGAAACTGAACTCAGACAAAACAGAAGTCCTCATCCTAGGCACCTCCCCTTCCGCCTGGGATGACTCTTGGTGGCCAGAGGCCCTTGGAAAAGCACCCATCCCGACGGACCACGCACGGAACCTGGGCGTCATCCTGGATTCCTCACTCTCGATGAACAGACAAGTCAACGCCGTCTCTTCATCTTGCTTCAACACTCTTCGCATGCTCAAAAAAACATTTCGTTGGATCCCCACCGAAACGAGAAAAACAGTCACCCACGCTCTGATCACGAGCCGTCTGGACTACGGAAACACCCTCTACGCCGGTACCACCGTAAAACTCCAGAAAAAACTCCAACGCATCCAGAATGCTTCAGCCAGGCTTATACTAGACATCCCGCGTAAAGATCACATCTCTGCACACCTGAAAGACCTCCACTGGCTCCCCGTCAATAAAAGGATTACCTTCCGGCTCCTAACCCACGCACACAAGGCGCTCTACGAAATCGGACCTGAATGCCTCAACACAAGACTGTCCTTCTACACCCCCTCCCGCCAGCTACGATCCGCCAGCCAAGCCCTTGCCACTGTACCTCGCATCAACAAAACCACCATGGGAGGTAGATCCTTCTCCTATCTGGCGGCTAAGACCTGGAACTCACTTCCCACTCACCTTCGCCTTACTCAGAACCACCTAGCATTCAGAAAGCAACTTAAAACGTGGATATTTGACAAGTAATTCCCCACCCTTCTCCAAGCGCCTTGAGACCCTCTGGGTATGTAGCGCGCTATATAAATCTATTGACTTGACTTGACTATCCTGTTATAGTTATTGTTATAGTGACACTTTTGTTAAAAATCAGTTGCATGATTCACAAAAGAAAGAAGCATGTGAGGGAAAAGAAGAGGATTTATAAGCTCAGAAAAGCTCAGGAGAAGGAGATTGAAATGGATGAGTTCCCTAGGACTCAAAATGATAGACCCAGACAAAGGCAGACTGATGAGACAGGAGTTTAGACTTACTAATACTGAGAGAACTCATTATATGACATTTATAAAAGTAAAAATGTAGTATACATTTTTGGGTTTTGTTTGGTGATTTTGAAATCACCAGAGGAGAGAGTTGATGGAGCAGACTTTCAGATTTATTTCTGAAAAGTTTGTGACAAATGAAACTCTCGTGATTTTTATTTTTACTAATGTGTGTTGCACGATTTGCACGTTTACTGAATCAACCTAGAGTAATATACACCTACATGAACACGCGGGTATAACCATTTGTGCTCTTGTTATGTTTGTCATTTTGCTTTGAATAATATATTTACTTTGTCTCTTGTTTGTTATTTATTAACTACAACTGTTTTGAAAATAATAGCATGAGCATTCTTTTAAATGTGCTTTTGTTTATGTATTGTCGTCTCATGTGTATGTGTTTTGTTTATTTGTTTGTATGCAAAACTAGGTAACATAGCTAATGGGTTAATTTTAGTAGAGGGGGTGGGTAACAGAACAATTATAATTTCTTGAATTAATTATTATTTTGTGTTTCCTTGCATACTAGACACCCTCATTTCATGCAAAAAGGGCTTGTGGCCTACTTCTAAAATGGACGTTTGAAAAGCCTGACCAGAGTGAGCCTTGCACAGCTACGCTGCAAAGTGAAAATGTTTTTCTACATTCATTCTTGGAGTAAGGTTTGCAAACAAAGGCTGTGTGGAAGCTTAGGACATTTGGTTCAGATTGTTCCATGGTCAAGGCCGTACTTGTCATTCGGCAGCGGAAAAACGGAAAAGCGTGAGCGGACAAAGGAAGTTTTGCCTTTAGCTAAATGTTACTTTCTTCGGAAGCTGCCGGTGACTTACTTATGAACAATGGTACTTTTGAAAACGTGACTCTGGCTTTGTGAGAAACGGATGATGACCGCATCGAAAGACATACATCAGCAAATGAAATTCAGTTCTGCTCGAATATTTGTATTCTTTTAGTTAGTTTTAGATAGGAAAATACTATAAGAATTGCCCCCTTGCTAAGAGCACTGTTCGATCGATCCTGTGCTCCAGAGGCGCTGCCAGTTTTCCCTTTCACGTAAGACTTTAAGAATTTTGCTTTACTTACAGGTTTTTCTTTTAGCTAAGTTAGGGAAATAGGCTATGTAGAAATAAATAAATAACTGTTTGAGCTTTACTCATGTTGATGTTGGTTCTTTGAATTTGCTAAACTTTTGTGCCACTAATGAATTAAGATTGAAATAAAATTGCTAATAAAAGAGATATGCTTTCCTTATGAAATAAAAATAATAAAAATGAATTTTTGAAATGACAAGCTGGTCTTGATCGTTTCTTTGAGTTACCATTAGTTAATCCATTGCCTATTAATGTGACTTAATTAAAGAGTTTATCAGATTTGATTAATTAGGTCATATGATTCAGTAGGTCAAAATACAAGTCTCTGCTAAGAATGGGCCTAGTGATAATTTTATAAATAATGGTGAGTATCATGGTGTAGAGTTTGTATATATGAGACTGAATTTCTTTAGACCCGCTGGATCACGCCTATTAACTCTAATTACACAGAAGACTGCCGGAATGATAGATGGCAGAACATGCCACCAGGCTCAAGATCCCCTCGCTCCAGCTCAGCACCGGAGAGCACGTCACGGCGCAGCTAGTCCCGTCACCAGGGGGGCTACATATGGCGCATACTCAACCCAGAGCATGAGACCAGGATCAAAGTTACTGCACTGTTTCTTTTTTTCTCTTGTTACCTTTTCACATGTTGAAGCATCTCGAGTCTATACTCATGCCTATGATATGCGAATATTGACAACTGTTTGCCGTATACGAAAGTCAGAATTGCGTTTTATTATCTTTTGATTCCACGCAGTGTGGGATGGCGTGTTGGGCTACGCTGTTATGTGATGGTGTAGTTTTGTGACTCACACACACGTGAAGGGATCAGAGGTAGAAGTAGTATGGAGTGCTTCACACCAGGCAATGGCAGAGTTGATAAAGTCATTAAATCCGTTAATTACCCCAGATACACATTGGTCAAGCCTGACGATAATATACAAGGGAAACATTGCAAGTAAATACCCGAGCGGACCCCAGCACCGTGGGCCGGGCCGCTGAGCATCATTGCAATATTAGTACAAGCAGCCCTGTCCTGCTGCCCCCTCCGTCTGCCTCTGAAGGAGTAGACCCCACCACCGTGGACCCCGGCACTGAGCATCCTTGCATTATTATAGGACCAGCAGCCCTGGCCCTGCCCTGTCCTGCTGCCCCCTCAGTCTGCCTCTGAAGGCTGAAGCTGCAGCCAGGCCCCGCCTCAGATGAGTCTCACGATCCTTGTCTCCACGGTGGAGGCTGGCTCGATGAGCGGGAGAACGGCTCTGGGGCGGGGCGCCCCTCTGTCTGGACATTATGGTTATTAATTGTGGGCTTGCCCGGGGTGCGAGATGATCATTTGTCGCGGCTCTCATGGGGATGCTAAGCTAGATGGAGTCTAGTTGCTGATTGTGTGCTTGCAGCTGACGCTCTAAAGCCAATGGCCTGAATTCTGATTCCAAGACCGGGACTGCCTTAAAGGGACAGTGCACGTTTAATCTCAGTTGCCTGCCAAGAAGACCGGGCAGACCGGCTACGCATAACGGGGGAAAAAATACCCGTCTAGGACCAACTTGCCTCACATCAGGAAAGCGAAACCGACACTGGTGCGGTGCCCTAACAACAGCACACCAGTAATGGTGGCCATTTCACAGAAAGTTTGATCTGTTACAGCCAGGCAAATCAGAGCAGGGGGATAAGAGCCGGGAGCGAATGGATGATGAGTAACGCATAACAGGGGGGAAAAAATACCCGTCGAGGACCACAACGCGAGTGCGCCTCACATCAGGAAAATGAAACCGAAACTGGAGCAGTGCCCGAACAACAGCACACCAGTAATGGCGGCCGCTTCACAGAAAGGTTGAGCTGTCCCAGCCCGGCATATCGGAGCGGGGGAATAAAGAGCCTGGAGCAAATGGATGACATGTGGAAGAGGAGGATAAGGTCTGAGACCAACAGCTGAGACAAGAAACACAAGTGAATGGTGTGGCCAACCACACATGTGGGATATCTGAGCGCGATTAACTAATTCGCCAACACAAAACGAGAGGGGGGCGAAGTTCAACTGACAGTGACCATCCACGGAACCCCTTTGAGATGGACAGCTGGCCAGGGGGACAGGGAGGTTTGTTGAGTGCCAGGCCCTAATGTGATTATGTGGTGCCAGGAAATGTATTTCAAGCTGACGGCTAATTGAGAAGTAGGCACACTCGCTTCACAAATCAGCACCCAACCCCCCAGAACAGTGCACAGGAAGGAAACTCCAGTTAGCGGCGACATCACAACTCACTCCGCCCACACCCAAACCCACCGCTCCTCAGAAGCATTTGCCCAACCCACTAACAGAGAAACGCGTATCTCTTCACCTCTCGCCCACTACTCACTGAACCAACACAAAATCGTAGCAACTGAAAAAGAACTCAAAACTTAACGCTGATTGGAAATAAGAGTGGAAAGGGAAACAAGACTACAACAGTCAACCCACAGTCAATGGGAAAATAAATAGGTCTGCACAGCTGCCCACGAAATGCTATCCAAAGGAGGGGGCCATATTGGAACGGCTCCACCACAAGGCGACAAAAGTGATAGGGTAAAGTAAAGGAGAAAGAGTGAAAGAAGGAAGAAAAGTGAGAAGAGGCCTGAAAAAGAGGCCTGAACTAGCTCACTAATTTGTTTAAAGGGCCTCTGAGAGCCCACACCGCTATTTTCCCTACTCCACAGCTGCCAAGCAAGTAGTGGGCAGTTGCACCGTTTAGGTTCTTCACTTTTAGGGGACATGGGCTTTATATAGGAGTGAGATTTACTCCTTCGCCCCTACCTTGGCCTGCACAACTGCACAGCACTTAGTGCCAGCTGCAACGTTTAGGCCCGTCATTGAAGATGCCCAGATGTCCAGCAAGTAGTGGGCAGCTGCCACGTTTAGGTTTGTGCCAAGTGCGCACCCGTGACTGTCGCTGCATTGGCAGCGCGCCCTGACTTTGGACAGAGGGCATTTGAGCCCCATAGATATGGCCAGTTGGCCCAAGGGGACTATTACATTTGCTTTTTATAGGTGCTAGGAAATGTAATGTTTGTAGTATGTTTTATGCACCTTGATTTATGCTTTTAGATGTGCTTTTATGCTTATTAGGTTTCACCCACTACGTCTCGACTTTTCTACCTTCCAATCATGCGCCCGCCTAATCCCACCCGAAATTCTACGCTTGTGCGTTACAAACCCAACTCCTGGTCCATTAACTACCCTAACAAAATGACCAGTAGCGCTAAAAAGAACTTCAAACACAGTACTCTAAAACAACACCCAGAAACACTCTTTGTAGATAACTACCACTCAGCGTCCAACGGCTGCACAAAAACTAACTTCATTTTTTACACCAATCGCCCTGCTAAATGGAAAAACACCTTCTCTCTTCACCTCCAAGTCGCCAAGTCCCTAATCATTCCCTATGGTGAAAAAATCTCCACTTCCATTTCCCCAACCTTCAAAGGGGAACTCACCATTTCCATCTACAGAACTGGAACCATTTTCAACAAGCCACCGACCCGCACCTCACCACTTTTGACCGCCGCCTCCCCACTCTTCTCTTCTCGTTAACTCAACTGAGCCATCAAACCCTATCTCCCCCATCCCTCACCACCCTCACTAATAATATGGAACTGATCCAATCTCCCTGCCCTGAAGACCATCTCTTCTACTCATGGACATCCACCATCAATCACTACAATCACACCACCTCTATCATTACTCTCAGTTGCCAAATACCCACCAAGATCACATCAACTGAGCACACCAGGAGCGACAAACTCACAACTAACAATCCCCACGTGGCAAATCCAGACAGTTTGGTCTCTGACCTTAGCCCTACTGCGACTGAAATCCCCTCACACTCCCCTCCCCACCCCTGATAATCTGAACCCTCCTTCACTTTCTTCCCCGACCCCCTACACAGTCCCTGTTCCCCCGACCCGACTCCCCCGGGTCGAACGCCACTCCCTATCCTATGGTCTCTCTCCCCCTCCCTCTTCTGCACACTCCCCTTCCGCTGCTGCACTCCCACGTACACAACCTACCTCCACCGCTAATCTCTCTGACATGACCCAGAACTCGGACGCCTTGCCTAGAATTTCTCTCCCTCCTCACCGGGACACTAATCCCACTTCTCCTCCCTTGAACTCCGTGAATGGGAACATGACTAATCCGGCTCCCTGTGTTAAACCTCTCCCCTCTCCTAATCCCATTGACTCCATCCTATCCCTGATCCCTGTTTAATCTCCCTCCATAGACCCAAGTCTGTCTCGACCGCTGCCTAAAACCTCAAACTTTTTCAGTGCAATAACACAGCAATTGAATAGAATGGAGAGGAAAATTAACTCCCTTACTGCTGATTTCCTTCACTTACAGCAAAACGTCCTCAACAGAGACAAGCCACCGTGCTCGCTCCCCCTAGGTATTCCTCCCCCTGCCCCACTCAATGCACCTCCAATGGCCCTTCTTGATTCACCTCTCATGGCCCCTGCCCCACTCAATACACCTCCCTTGGCCCCACTCAATACACATCTCATGGCCCCCCAGAGCACCCCTCGACCTCCCCAGTCCAGCAGCGAGTCAGACACTTAGTCCCAACTGGGATAGCCAGCCCTTCTCGGTACCGAAACCAGATGATATCAATGACTCTTACCTTGCTTCCAAACTGAAGTCTTCCCCTTTCCACATCCCTGTTATTATTGGCACAAACAGAATCCCTAATGCTGTCCTCTCGCCTAGACCCCCTGCTCAATACACCTCTATCCACCTAACCCCCCATCATCAAGGCTCCCTGCCCTCTCTCTTGTATGCTCCTAAACTGCAGATCAGCATTACAACACGCTACTGACATTGCTGACGCTCTGCTCGCTGACTAAATTGACATCGCTTTCCTCACTGAATCCTGGCTCAATGTCCACTCTACCCCCATCCTTGACATCCTCAACGCCCCAGGGTACAACATAATCAGACAAGACAGGCCGATCAAAACGGGGGTGGGACTAGCCATCATCCACAAAGCTGGAATACAGATTACCAATCTCAAACCTGCAGAATACCTATCGTTTGAATACCTGGGTGTCGAACTCACCATTAAAGGCACCTCATCAATTAAATTCCACACTATCTACCATCCGCTTGGAGAACGTACTCTTTTTCCCGAAGAACTAACAGACCTAATAACACGGTTCTCCTTGACAGATACAAAAGACGTGTTCCTGGGTGACCTCAATATCCACTGGAACGACCCAAAAGACTCCACTGTCCTGAACCTATCCAACCTTCTGGAAATACATAACCTCAAACAACTCTGCAATAAGCCAACTCACATCAAAGGTGCAACACTCAATGCGATCATTACCAACAACGAACTGGTCTCTTTGAGAGAGATTTCTCCCCTTGACTGGTCCGACCACCACCTCATTCTGTTCAGGATTGACACACCTGTCAGCCACCAAGCTATTCGTGACATCAAACCTAAACTCTTGACCAGAAACATTTAAAAAATCCCTTTTCCGAACTTGAATCCTTGATTCATCCCCATCTCCAATTCCATCCCTCATCATGGACGGCTGATGACCTCACTACACACTTTAACTCAAAAATGACAGAGGTTTTAGACCAAGTAGCTCCACTCAAACTCAAACAGAGGCAAAATAAATCGAAACCCTGGTTCAAAGTGGAGCCAAACGATGAACGGTGCCAACTCAGACAAACGGAAAGGGTTTGGAGGCTTAACCCCTCAACCTTACACCTAACAGAACTTAGATCTGCTCGGCAGGCATACAAAAAAGATATTTAGGGAAAAGGCGTCCTTTTTCCACAGCCAACTAGATCTGGAGAAAAACAGACAGAGAGAACTCTTCAGCATTGTCAAAAGCCAAACTAAAGGCACCCCCTCCCAAGATATCAAAGCCACAAATGAGCGATGTGAAGAAATTGCCACCTTCTTCACTAATAAAGTCTCGAAAATTGATCAATCCTTCATACAAACCGCAAACACTCCTTCCCTCATTACCTGCCCCCCTTCTACTTCCCATGACAATGCAGAAAGAGGTCTACACAAGGACAAGCAGACCGGCCTCCAGCTAAAAAACTATGCGCACTGGTCCGACTTTGAGCAAATGGCGGAAAACGAGGTATTCAAGACAACTTCTAATCTAAAACCTTCCTCCAACACCATGGACCCCCACCCTTCCACAATCATAAAAGAACTCAACCACACCATTTCCCCTTTCTGGACAAAAATCATCAACGCCTCTCACCTCAGGCTGTGTCCCAGACTCCCTTCAACTAGGACAAATCACACCCATTCTCAAGAAACCAGGGGCCGACCCTAATGATCTGAACAACCTCAAACCTATCTCAAACCTCCCATTCCTTGCAAAAACATTGGAGTCATGTGTTCTCCACCGACTCAATAAACACATTGATGAGTTCAACCTCCTTGACACCTTTCAATCAGGATTCAGGAAAGGCTGTAGCACTGAAACAGCCATACTCAACGTCTCGGACGACATTCGCAAAGCCTTAGATGATGGTGATGCCTGCCTACTCATCCTTATTGACCTATCTGCGGCATTCGAAACAGTTAATCATCCAGCTCTTCTAGAGACCTTGTGGAAGCGTTCCGGCATAAACGGTACTGTACTCAAATGGTTCACCTCTTTCCTCCAGCATCGCTCGCAACAAATTAAAATCAAATCCTGTCTCTCGAAGCCAAAAAAAGTCACACTTGGAGTGCCACAAGGCTCAATCCTCTCCCCGTCCCTCTTCAATCTCTTCATGGAGCCCCTCACAATCATCTTGAAAAAAGCTGGAGTGAGTTACCACCTTTATGCGGACGACACCCATATCTATTTCAAAATCAAGTCCCCCGATGACATCCAACACCTCAATACCACTCTAACGGAGATCCAAGCTTGATTCAACGTCAATCACTTAAAGCTCAACCCAGATAAAACAGGACTGATCCTATTCTCTCCAAAAAGCAACCATCGTCCTATCCAAGAGAGGCTCAAGAATCTGGTTGCCCTAAACTGCCCCCTCGTTCTACCCGACTCAGTTAAGTCTCTAGGCATCACCCTTGACAAGAACCTATCAATGGAAGGCCACATCAAAAACTCTGCAAAAAGTGCTCTTTTCTCTCTAAAATATGTCAAGAAATTGAAGCCTTTTCTTCCCCATGATGACCTCAAGACAGTAGTTCAATCCCTGGTTCACTCTAAAATCGACTACGGGAACGCCATCTTTACAGGGACTCCAAAAGCTCACCTAGCCCCACTAAGGGCAGTGCTGAAAATGGCCACTCGACTTGTATCTGGAGTAAAAAGATTTGATCACATCACTCCAGCACTCAACTCCCTCAAATGGCTTCCCAAGGAAGGGAGATGTATTTACAAGCTGGCCTGCATCACACACAAAACCCTCCACTCTCCGGCCCCCAACTACCTGAACAAAAAACTGGTAAGAGCAGGTCAAGTCAGAACACTGAGAAGCTCCAAATCATTCCATCTCATTCCGCCAAAAATGAAAAAGAAAACTACCCAATACCGATCGTTTTCTGGCAGCGCTCCCAGGAGATGGAACACTCTCCCGGGAGTCCTCAGATGCATCCCCTCCTTCTCTTGTTTCAAAAGAGATCTCAAACTCCATCTCCTTAATAAACACTTTTCTGAACAACGTCAACTAACCTAGACCTCAATATTCCGAGTTGACTCCCATTCAAGGATTGTTAGCGAACGGACTATGCTAATCACCTTGTTTTTCTTTTTTTTCTCTCCCCCTCTGTTGCACAGTTATTTATTGTTCATACTGTATTTTTTATCCGTGGTTTGCTTACTTACTGTCAGCCTTCTAGGTAATGTAAGGCCCTTCGGCTTTGCACAATATGTATGTGAAGCGCTCTGATACCTACGGGTCTAGCTAGCACTATACAAAACTTAAAAAAAAAAATTATAATAATTGGCGACAATTGTCGCACACAACACCTACTGAACTCTGCGGCGTCAGATATTCTCAGCTGCAGTAGGTATCGCCAGCCTTTCTGGGGCAGTCGTAATCAGGGTGCTAAGCATTTTAAGATTGCTTCTTTACATATTCTTATGTGTGACTCACTGGCTGAATCTTTTGTCTATTTTCTTATGTGTCTTAGGTTTAGGAAAGCATTTGTTTTTCTGGATCACGTCTGCAGACAGCAGTTCTTTTGGATGAACAACTCATTACCAATAAACATACATACATAAAATACAATGCAGAAGAACGTGATTCTGGTCAGCTCTCTTCAGTTTGCATTTTTTGAAAGATGTAATTGGCTGGTGGGAGCTTGTTAAAATGATGACATTTCATGGAAGGTTAAAGAGGGCTTCAATCAGTCCTCTGCCCATCTGACATCATTACGATCATACTTTTGGGTTTGGTAATACATGATAAAATACTCTACAAGCACTGGCAAAGTAAAACCATTACAAAAGGCTTCCATGCATGTGTGCACATATAGAGTGACCATCTAGCAATTAATTTTCGTTGGCTGCTGTGCACATGGTCACATGCACAACAGCCATCTTGAAATGAGATTTAAAAGAATTCCAAACTCCATTAAGCTAGGACTGGCAAACCATTATATCTCCCATTTGTGACCCAGCGCTGACCTGTATTTCAACTCCCAAAAGAAAATTTGGAGTTTCACTTGACCATCAAACATATGCAACCAAATTCAAGCCCCTGTCAAGAGAAAAAGATTGTCCTAATTTTTCCTTGTTCATCTTCATTTGCAAAGGGTCTAAAGGGGAAATAAAACAACCCACTGGAAGCTAAGGTACCGCTGAGAGAGATGAAGTCCCACAAGTTCTGACAAACGTACCGCTCTCTGGTGGTGAACAGTCACGACTTCCTTGACGCAATACAGGAGGCCTTTGAGGTAGACATGGGCCCACTTGACGACGACCAGAGGGGGGTGCTAGCCTTTCTGAGGGAGGCCGCAATTGCTTCGCAATTTCATACCATACAATTTGAGTATCTGCATTGAGTCTCTCTTTCACGTGACAAGCTGTGGACGATGGGAGTTGTGCTTTCACCACTATTATTGCAGTGCTCGACCCAGAGAGACCTTCTCCACCCTGCGTTGGGTTGCAAGAGCTTAACCCTGGGATGAGGTTGCTAGGGTTACCAGACAAGCCTCTCTTTGATAACCTATCCTCATACCCATTCAAATAGAAAGTCGCAGACAGCAAAGAAAACAATGCAAGAAGCAAGCTGGATGTGGACTTTGTGCTAAGCCAGCTTTTAGACCACCTTTAATTGAAGGAAGACCCCATTCAATTAGGATTGGCGAGGAGTCCACTGTCTGATGAAGGAACATAAAGGAGGATTAAAAGGACAAATTATAGGAACCAGTCCAACATGCCCATCATGTGCAGTTTAGGATTTGGCCCTCATCCTTAGTGGAGTGTTCAGAGTCCAGTGACAAGACTGAACTGTTGTGACTTGAGTTGTTGCTATGCACTCTTTCCTTAGAAACACATTCACTGATTCTCAGCCAGGATGAGAGCTGGAGTGCTTGGTGATGTAGTGAAATGCTGGAGTGCTTGGTGATGTAGTGGAATGCTGGAGTGCTTGGTGAGGTAATGGAATGCTTGAGTGTCTAGTGAGGTTCGGAGTGTCAGTTGGAGTGTGTGGCTGAGGAGGAAGGAGGCTGCTCTTGGAGGGGTTATCTGCTATTTACTTACAAGCTATTTACCCTAAACTAGGTTTTAATAAACCTTCTACCACCTACTCTATGGCTGCTGGACGTCCTTTCATTACAAGATGAACCCATGTCTCCTGAATGCCAAATGCCTCCGGTTGGATTTTTTCTGCTCCAGGATATTTTATTTGTCAGGTGATCGGACCTGTGAACTTCTCATTGATTACTATGAAGCATCAAACATTTTCTTGAACAGGAACATCAAGTTCCTGTTAGTATTAAAAAAAAAGAAGAAAATAATCCACATCCCAAGGCTGGAACTTTGGTCTGACTGGGGCTAGTCATTGAAAAACAATCACGACTTCAATTATTAATTGGTAAACACCTACATGTTATCCAGTCATCTTATAACAACTTGGTTATCGAAGCATTAATCTTATATCAACCGGTTTGTAAGGATATTTTTCCTTGGTTTGGAGTATTGCATGATATTTGTACTCAAATTATACTGTTCAATTGTCAAGAATTGAGATCCGACCATCAAATATCTGAAACTGTTGCCCAACTATGGGGATCCATACGATAATGGGTGATCAGACCGCGGCCCACTATCACGTCGGTCAGGAGACCAACCAACAAGCAGGTGGAGGTCTGACTGACCAATTAGGATGAGACCACTGTGATGGCAGTTGTAAAAGTTCCATTTTACATTGAGGCTTGCGCTGCAGCCCAGGAAAAAGTGATGGAGCAAGGTTTCAAAAGTAAAGAGACTCGCTCTGTGTCCATTCTCTCGAAATAACATGTAACAAATTAATCAACATGTTTTGTGAATACTAATAATTGCACCACACAACATTTCTTTTATGTAGGGGAAGCTTTACTATATACTTTACTAACCAGTAACCTGAGTGTCCTAAAAATGGCCACCAAAAACGCAGGAAACTTTTTGCGCATGCGTCTACTACATCTACGTAGTGTGACGTACTTTTGCTTTTGGTGGCAATTTCTTGCAGTAGTGCCAAAGAAGGCAGCTTCAAACTTCACATGCTAATGCATATGCCTGGATTGAACTAAACCTCCTGTGTTCTGCTAAACCATTAATGATGTAGGTAAAATAAAGTAATGGGGTTAGAGTAGAAATAAGTGGTATACAGTGCATTCATTTATTTTTGCATTCTAATATGTCTTTCTTTGTCTTTATTGATAGCTTGTATTTGGACCTGAAGGGTGTCGCAAACTCCATTTTGAAAATGTTAAGCATGCGCATAAGAACATTGAAATCCTTAAGGCTCTGTCATTGAACTGCAGCCAATTCCCAAATTACCCGCGATGTTCCTGGGAACCTCATCCTTTGACCCTAAGAAAGGAAGAAATACTGACTGCATCTAATACATTGTATATGAATTGAAACTAAATATTGCTGGGTGGAATAAAATTCTTGGGAAAGTAAATTATGGGCGGGAACATTGATCAATTACATTGAATGAAAATGATCTCATACTGGTATGGTGTTATGACCTCTCCCCGTCTTTTTGACCAATCAAATGAAGGGAACACATAGAATTTGCAACATTAGGGGGTGCTATATACTCTGAAATGGTATAACTAAGGTAGGCTTCGTCAGTTAGATAGTCCGACTTGCCACAGACCTGTCACTGACTCAACGAATGCTGAAGGAGATCGTAGATGCCCCAGACCTCAGAGGGCTAGTCGAGCACTCTGAAAGAAGTATCGGGAGATTGCTGTGGGAGAAGACGCAGTCACCTAGAGAAGGGGAACGAGAGTAGCTGCAGAGAGGGGTGTGACGCTGGTGTTGCACTTAGCGGAGGTTACCTGTCCTGCACCTGTCTTGCACCTGTCCTGCACCTGTCCTGACCTATTGGCTTCTGATTAGTCTGAAGCCCTTTCTTTCCAGCCCTTGGCCAGGGGTTGGTCCTTGCATCATTCTAGGTAAATATAATCTGTGTGTTATGTCCTTGTACCGTTTTCCTTTCTCACCCTTCCCAAGTACCAAGGTCTTGAAATAAGTTTGCTAAGTCTTTAAATATTTTTACTTTGATCGTCATTTTTCTACTTGAAAAGTCTTTGGTTGCATTGTTCTGGTACTTGGCTCCCAAAATATTGCATAGATAAAGTGTTTGAAACTTTCCTGAGTCTGTGATTATTTTATGATAAGTTGAATAGTCATACTACCTATTATTCTAACATCCTGATCCAATTACCCAAGTGGTTTAAGTAAGTATAAGTGACAAGGAATTGGTAAGTTATGGTGGTTAGGTATAACATTATAAATTAAAACACTGATAGGCATGTTAAGGAAAACAGATTACCGGTTCGAGGTGTGTAAGTTTATGGGCCCAGGTGAGTATGGCATTTAGGAAAATATCCTGGACTGGTAATCTCGCTCCATCAAAAGGCCACAGCACAAGTTGCAGTGTGAAAGAGCACTTTGTGCACATCCATGCACTGTGTGCCAGGTACTATGTAGTGCCTGGCACACGGTGCATGAATGCGCATTGGGCACTACATGTGACCCCAGAACCACTTTACAGTGGCCCAAGGGGCCCCACGTTCCGTTTCAAACAGCTTTTCATGGCAGTAGGACTGCCATGAAAGGCTGTCAGAAAGGGACATGTAATCCCTAAGGCAGTGGCTGTGCAGGCTTCGCCACTGTGCTAGGGATACAATTATAAAAACTCTGTCCTATAAATTAAGGCCACCTATTTTTCTAATATGATCCTAAACTCAACAAACAAATCCAAATATTTGCGATTGTTTCAGAGTTATATAACCTGGATAGAGTTACAGTAAAATTACCCCCCACTCAATCATTATGTAATGCCTTGAACGCCTTTTTCACTGACAAAATCAGGACCATCAAAGCCAGCATACCCCCTACCCCCTGTCCAGGCACTCATCCAGTTGCATCTAGGAATCCTCCTTTCCTGCGTCAGTTTCTCACAATTAGTAGAGAATTCTTTCTTTTTTTAACATAAAACTTTATTGAAAAGAAAGCAGAGTCATTAAACAATCACATGTAGTATGATACAAGAGATCAAGGTGCAAAATGGATATACTGGTACATTAGCGCAAAATTCGAGATAAGGGTCCAGCTCTGTCCATGGCTAGTTCCACCGTCGTAGAGCCACATAATTCACCACAGTATTTATTCCAGTGTCCCCATTTCTTATCCCACTTTGCAGGGCAACCTCTAAGTTTGTACACTGTTTTTTCGGCGAGCATACAGTGGTCCATCTCCGCCATCCAACCCACCACCAGAGGCCTTTCAACAGAGCCCCATTTCATAGCTATTGAGTGTTTAGTAAGCAGGAAGCCCAGCGCCGCCCACTGTAATTCAAGCTCGTTCAAGTCCGTGGCCCCCATATGATAAGGACACATTCCCTCGGAGACAACGGGACTGGCTTCCCCAGGGATTTTCTCATCTTTCGGACAGTCCCCCCCCAGAATTGTTGTATTGCTGGACAGTCCCAAAAAACATGATAGAAGGTGCCAGACAGGCCGCAGTCTTTTAAACACAGGTCGTCAGGACGCCTACCGATTCTAGCCAATAGAGTAGCAGACATGTAGGCCCTATGTAGTACCTTCAATTGAATCAATCGGAACCTATGGTTGATTGCAGACTCACTAGGGGACATTAGGGCCGTCTGCCAGTCCTCTTCGTCCAGGGGACCTAAGTCTGCCTGCCATTTGTCTCGCAGAGACTGAAAAGTATCAGGGAGGTTGTTACACAGCTTACGGTAGGTGTAGGAGATGGCCTTTGAGGGGAGAGGTTCCGAAAGTAGTCTGTCCTCTGAGGAGGCTGTCTCAGGAATGGAGGAGAGATAGGGGACAGCAGAGAGGATAGCATGTCTAATTTGTAGGTAACAGAACAGTTCTGTTCGTGCAAGGGAATACTCGGTTCTCAGTTCGTCAAATGTCAGTATCTTGCCTTTGTGTATTAGGTCTCCCACAGTTGAAATGCCTACTGTGTCCCACCGGTCAAATCCCAAGTGGAAGCAAAGGGATCCTAGCCGTTGCGACGACCACAGTGGCGTCGCTTTGGTAATTTTGTCTGACCAGCTCAGACACCTGTTGGCCCTATGCCAGATGGCGACTGTTTGCGCCATTGGTCCCACATACCTGTATCTGACTGGTTTGCTGTAGAGGGCTCCTAGGTAACCCTCCCGCCCCGTCTGGTATCTATCGAGGTGGAAGGCTGGATTCAGGGGTGATCCATGGATCCAGTGGTTGGTGGCCACCAGCTGTGATGACCAATAATAAAGACGCAGGTTAGGTAAGGGGAAGCCCCCGTCGTACCAACTCTGGGTGAGCTTTTGGAGGGCGATGCGGGCCGCCCGCCATCCCACAGCAGAAGTCGAATGTCACTTTCCACAGCATTTAGGTAGGAGTCAGGAATCGGGAAAGTACAGTTTTGCAGGGCATACAAAAAGCGCGGGAGCGCTAACATTTTAAATAAGGCTGCCCTGCCAGGGAGGGAGAGTGGTAGGGAGCACCAGTGGGCTACATCACTATGTAATCGACGCAGGGGGCCCAGCAAGTTCAGTTCATGGAACAATGTGGAGCTATCATGATAGTAAATCCTCGGCGTAGTCGGGGTGGGGGGCCGGGTAGCATATATAGCGTTGATTTAGACCAGTTGATTCGAATAGCCCGAATATTTCCCGAAGTTGGTGAGGACATGGAATAGGCTATTGTTCGAGGAGCGAGGGGAGGTGACGTATACCAGGATATCGTCGGCATAAAGGGAGATTTTGTCGGTTGTCTCTGTTTCCACTGGAGGCCTCTGATGGAGACGTCTGTGCGGATCCAGTGGGCCAGAGGCTCCAGGGTGAGAGCAAAGAGTAGCGGCGACAGAGGGCAGCCTTGTCGGGTCCCCCTGTGGAGTCTAAACTGGCGAGACGTGTGGTTGTTTACTCGCACTTGGTCCAAGAGGTCAGTGTAGAGGAGCCGTGCCCATGGGATGAATTTGGGAAAAAAGCCAAACCTGAGCAGGACCTCAAAAAGGTAGGACCACTCAATCAAGTCAAACTCTATCGTGGCGTCAAGGGATAGAATGGCGGCGTCTTGTTGTAGAATAGGTTGCAGACTTAGAACATTATTGACTCTCCTCAAATTTAGGGCTGTATTCCGACCCGGAAGGAAGCCCGACTGATCGTCATGAATGAGGGAGGGAAGCACAACAAGGAGTCTGTTGGCCAGAAGCTTGGCGAGGATCTTAGCCTCCGCGCTAATCAAAGAGATCGGTCTATAGGAACTGCAGTCGGTGGGTGATTTATTTGGTTTGAGGATAACCGCTATGGAGGCTAGCCGTTGATCAAGTGGCAGGATACCGGTTTCCAAGCTGTCCTCAAACATTTTCTTAAGATGTGGGACGATGCTGGGAGACATGCCTTTCAAGAATTCAATCGGGACTCCGTTGGGGCCCTTTGCTTTGCCAGAATTAACTGCAAAGAGTGCCGTCATGAGCTCGTCTGCCGTGATGTTGGCGTCTAGCGTTTCCTTGTCAGCCTCTGAGAGGGTAGGTAGGCGCATCTCTTCGAGGAGTTGCCTAGATTCCCCCGAGGTGTAGCGCGCCCCGGCTGTATAAATACGTGCCAGATGGTCGGCAAAAGCGCCCGCGATTTCTTGCGGATCTACCGTTGTCGACCCATCCGGTCTCACAACAGACAACACCCATCGAGCTCCCTGTTCTCGCCGCTCCAGCCAAGCAAGCATCTTCCCTGCGCGGTCACCGAATTCATAGACGCGATGGCGTGTGTGGAGCAATCGAGCCTGTGCCTTTTCTCGCGCCAGAGCTTTATAGTCAAGTTGTTGGGCTCGGAGACGACGGGCCGTATCTTCCGAGGGGGCAGTGTTGTGGGACATTTCTAGACGTGACAAGTTAGATTCAGCCTGATGGATCTGGTCGGCATGTTTCCATATATAACTCATTTTGAGCGCTAGTGCCTTTCCTTTGATGACCGCCAGGTATGCCTCCCAGATCGTGACTGCTGAGCGCACAGAACCGACGTTTTCCGTGAAGTAGAAGTCGGTATGTTCTATCAGACAGTCCTTAATGTCTGGGATCTGCAGAAGCCAAGGGTTGATAATTATGGGGCCTCAGGTGTATTGGTGGTGGTAAGTTAAGTCTACAGTAAGAGGAGAGTGGTCAGAAATGCCCCAGGGGAGGCCCTTCGGACGCACAAAGTATCCGACGTCTGTTGTGGGGCAGAAGAAATAGTAAATTCTGGACATGCTGTTGTGTGCTTGTCTGTGTGAAGTGCGTCTGGGATGTCGGTCGAGATCACCATTCATCGTCATGATAAAATCACCCCCAATGAGAATTGTACCGGTGGGGAGGCCTGTCAGTCGGGTGCCCAAGTCTCTGAGGGAATCACGACCCAGAGTCGGTGGGAGATATGCAGATAAGATGTTCAAGGGACGCCCCTCTCAGGAGGCCTCAACTAGTGCAAAACGGCCCAGGGGGTCAGCCCATGTCTTAGGGTAGGTGAGTGCTAGGTTCTTTTTAACCAGTATCCCTGTGCCCCGGGACCCAGAGGTGAATCCCGTGTGTACCAGCAGTTTATAGCCGCCTCTGTTGGGTGCCTGACAGGTGTTGCCCACCAAGCGGGTCTCCTGCAACAATACTATGTCGGGGGAGTGGCGTCGTAGGTATTGGAGGACTACGCCGCGTTTGATTCTATGCCCTAATCCGTTGACATTCCACGACATGATCGTGATGGTTCTAGGAAGGGACTGCGACATAGTGGTGGATGCTGTGAGATCTATGGAGGAGTGGCAAGAGAAGGACCGACCTGTGCCACCAAGTGGCCGTGGCAAGAAGGAGCGTGGGATCAGGGGGTCGTGGGACCTCCTGAGGAATCAATAACACCAGATTATGCCATTTGCCATGTTTGGACCCCGCAAAAGGTATGGAATGTGACAAGAAAGGACTCTGCTGTGAAAAAAAAATGTGATAACCAACAATACCAAAACAATACCCCCTAGAACCCCCCTCCTTCCCCACCCAACCCCCCACCGAGCTCCCCTGCCCGCGGACTTGAAACTATCCACTCCCCAACTAGGCAGAGTGCCTGTCGCCCTCCCAAACATAGACGGGGTGTGTGGAGAGCCATGAGTGCCCTCGCCTAGAGTCTACAAGATGATGGAGCCTAGTGCAACTAAAGTCAGTGGTGACAGCAGTGACATTTACATATTACAAAATTGAAGAAAAGACTGGACGAACCACAGTGTCGGGATCACAAAGGGAAGTGCATGGAGAACAGGAGTAAGTACAAACCAGTCAATACATGGCCGGAAAAGGGTAAAAGATCTCTGTGTTATGCGGAAGGTCGTAGAGCAAAAAATCCCCCCCGACCGACCAGTGAAGTGGATCCAGACAGTTGAGAGCTTCATTGGTCTCAGTGAGCAGTATCAGTGAACAAATCCTGGCTCTCCGGTAGTGTGTCCGGGCCGGAGTGGTCGGCCGACCGTCGGCGGCGATTCTGAGTGGCACCTGGCCACCCCTCAAGCCAGTCCCAAACCTCAGCAGGGAACTCAAAGAACCAAGTCTTGCCCTCCGATTCAACATGCAGTTTGGCGGGAAATAGCATAGCATATTTTATGGCCTGACCACGGAGTGCCTTTTTGACTTCCAGAAAACTGCGGCGACGAGCCTGAACTTTCACTGTAAAGTCAGGGAAGATCGCTATCTGGGCATTGTTCAGGCGTAGGGGCGGTCTCGTTCGTGCCGTCTGAAGGATGACATCACGGTCACGAAAGTTAAACACCAGAGCAATGATGGGGCGGGGGGAGCACCCGGCTTTAGCCTACCCCCCGGGACCCTATGCGCCCGCTCGATGGAGAAATAGTTAGACAGCTGCTTTGGCTGGAGATGTTGTAGTACCAGGTTCTCTACAAAGAGATCAGTGGTCGGCCCCTCCATTCGCTCCGGAACCCCTAGGATGCGGAGGTTGTTGCATCTTGCGCGCCCTTCATAGTCATCAAGAAGCTCCCCCATTTGCAGCTGTTGCTTTTGGAGTTGGGCCACCTGCTGTTGGAGGGTGGAAGTGTCGTCTATAAGCGCCGTGGTTTCAACTTCTATGTCCTTCACTTCGGTGTCCATTTTGCGGAGGTCGGCCCGCAGCAGTGTTACCTCGATGTTCACAGAGTCTATGCGGGTCTCCGGCGATGAACGCACACCAGCGATCACCTCCATCACGTCTTCCAGAGTGGGGGCCCGCGCTGCAGGAGGAGGAGTCACGGTTTTAGGTACATTATCGGGGTTAGCATCTTTAGTCTCCCCTTTAGAACCCCACAGGAGTTTATTGATCAGTCTCTGATTGGAGGGGTTATTTCCTTTATTAGAGGCCATCGTGGAATCCAATGCGTACAGTATGTCCCAGTGGCGCAGGGCCGAAGCGCATGCACGCAAGAGGGGGCCTCCGCCACCCTCGTATAGGTAAGTAGTCACCACACCTGTTAGAATAGTACCAATAGAGAGTCTCGGGACCAGGCGGGAGCAGGGAAGGATGAGGCAAAGCGACAGTAGGGCACAGGGGGAAGCGAGCGCTCTACTCACGATATTGCAGCTCGCAGATCACGCACTTTGGCTCCCAGCACAGGGGGGAGCCCAGTTTGTCTGTCCAGGAAGAGTGAGGGGGACACCTCGGGACCAGTCCACTCCGCAAGTTCCAGGATCTGTGGGAGAGGTTGCGTCGCCGTTGCGCCAGGTCGTAAAGTGTCAAGGTGGGCTCCCCATGGGCTCCAGAGCCAGGTCCAAGGCAATGTCCAGCCGTCACCCGGCTACAATCTCCAGTCGGCACCCTCAATGCAGGATGGGCAGGGTCTCCGTCAGCGTGAACCACCCCAGTCCCAGCAGGCTCCAGAGGCCGGGGCGTTGGTCTGTGGATGCAGGGGGCGAGCACTGCCTCCCGCGTCGCAGAGCCGAGCTCCAGCTCGCTCCGGTCCCGTGCAAGCGGTGTGGCCCTACAGAGTGCCAAAGAGTAGTTTGTGGCTCCAGCAGCGGGTCACGGTGGAGAGAGGCAGTCCACCCAGGCAGCGCAGTAAGCTGCGATTAGTGCAAGCAGGTCAGGGCAATCCTGGGCAACCTGGAAGTGGTCCCCGGCAGCAGGCCCAAAGCCGGGGACTCGCGTAGATTTATTCCCGGGTGCCAGGAAGGGCTTAATTCTGGCCGCTGTGGTCGTTTTCCGTGGGGCCCAGCAGGACGGGACTGGCATGAATTGATGGGCGCTCGCCCCCCCTCCAAGCTCCACTGAGGCCGGATATTTACACCAGCGGCATCCAGGTTCAGACAGCGGCCCCGGGGTCAGGCCATACATCTGCCGGTGGTCCCAGCCGCCATTTTGAGGCCGAAGGTTAGCAGGGTCTCGGGAGCCAGCCGCGGCAAATGGGGGTCTGGTGGCAAGCGGGGAGCAGATGGGGCTGTCCAGACAGGTCAGCGGATCATTGCCCCCTCGCACAGGGGCAAAAAAGAGCACAGGCACAGGATTGATGCCAGGAATAGCGGTGAGGGCTGAGGAACTGCCTTAGAGTGCGGCCATTCCTCTCAGCTGCAGACCACGCCCCGAGAACTCTTTCTTGATCTGCTAATTAAAGTCAAATCCAGATCACCTCTTGATAGCTGTCCCCCTCATATTCTGAATAAACATTTTATGCATGCCCTGACCCTCCCCTTTCTCTATTGAATGACTCATTAATTCAGGGCTTTGTTCCCAGAGCCTTTAAAGAAGCAATAGTAGTCCCATTATCAAGAAAATAGGTGCAGATCCACTTGTTCTTACTAACTACTGTCCCATCTCATTACTTCCTTTCTTGGCTAAGGTGCTGGAAGCCCACATTGCTAAATGCCTGTGCTCTTTTGTGGAAAAGTCCCAATTTCTTGACTCTCATCAAGCTGGCTTTAGCCTTTCCTAATCCACTAAGGCAGTACTCTTGACCTTACTAGACATAATGAGGAAAGAAGCAGACAAGGGCACTACCCAGGTACTGGTGCTCCTGGATATATCTGCAGTTTTCGACACGGTCGACCATGGTCTCTTGGTGGACCGTGTTAGGGACGCTGGGGTCCTGGTATCTGCCCTCAAATGGTTCATGTCTTTCCTAGACAGTCACACTCAATCGGTTAGACTCTCCCAATTTATGGCCCCCATAGTGAGACTGACCTGCAGTGTGCCGCAGGGTTCATCTCAGTCTCCGCAACTGTTCAATTTGTACTTCCTCCTATTAGTTCACCCTCTGGGAGAAATTAATGTGTTCTCTTTCAACTATGCTGATGATTGCTATTAGTTTTCACCATAAACAATATTCCTGACTCCATTCTGAATTTTCAGTTAACTATGTTACATATACGTAAATTGGATGATCACAACCACTTAAACTTAAATCCAAACAAAACAAAATTTGTCTTAGTCAGTGGCTCTCGAATCCTGTGGAACTCGTATTTTTGGCCCGCTGAGCTGGGGATATCACCTTTACCCTCAGCTTCAGCAAAGAGTCTCGGAGTCACAATCGATAGTGATCTCTCTTTGAAGTCCCAGATTGGGCCTGTAGTTTCCACATGTTTTTTCCAGTTTAGGAGGATTAGAAAAATCAGTAGATTCCTTACTTTTGAAGCTCTTGTTCAGGTTGTTCTTTCTATGGTTATCTCCTACCTTGATTATGCCAACTTGTTCTACTTCAGCCTTCTGGTTCACTTAACAAAAAGACTGCAAATGGTTAAAATGCCAGGCAGCTAGAATAATCTACCAGCAGCTTAGATGGTGCCACCACTCCCCTAATGAGGAAGCTGCACTGGCTACCAGTAACACAACGCAGTGCATTTAAGATTGGATGTCGTATCTTTAAATCCCTACATGGCTCCTGCTCGGAATTGGTCTCTACCCTCAACCAGGGATATACCCCTGCCCAAACCTGAGGTCATCCCATCTTAACTTCCTGGTCATCTCCACCTTTAAAAGGAAGAGATTAGGTGGAACTAGATTTGCTGTTCTGGTCCTTCGTTTTTGGAACTCACTCCCTTCTATCATCAGATCCTCAACGTGTTACCTTCAATTTAGGAGGCTCTTAAAACTTGGCTGTTTTCCCAAGCTTATGAATGAATCGATGAGCTGCAGGCTATACCCTATAACAAGCGCCAAGAAACCGAATGCTGTACATGAGCTCTACAAATATTTCTAACAAAACGATTCCAACCGTCACCCCGATGTGATCCTAAATCCTGTGGGAGGCGGTGGTCTTTCCCCTGACCTCTGTGGTTCGAATGCCTGCAACCGAATGCAGCGGTCGGACCACAAGTCTGTCTGTCGATGGTACCGCCACCGACTGCCTGTCGGTGGTGGTCCCAAAGACATCGTAATCAGGCTCTATATTCTTTCCTAGAGGTCTATCATGAATTTGAAGACATTTTCACCAAAACACAGACAGAAGATTTAACACTGGTTAGGCCATGTGACTTTCCAATTGATTTAGTACAAACTGCAGTTGTTCAGTTGTTCTTTTGGAAGGGTTTGTTTCTGGTCTTCTCCAGAAAAAAGCACTTCACAAATTTATAAATAAAAATCTAAAGAACGGTGTGTTTGCCCACTCTATCTGGATTGGTTACTGGAGTACAGGACTACCTTCCAAACTTTGGAAGTGTATTCCAATTGATTTCAAATTGATTTAGCTCTGTTAGAAGGATAAATTACCATAAAGGTCACTGTAGATTCGTACTCCATGATGGCTCATTTTTCAGTGCTCCTACAGAGTCCCATAGTAACTGAAGTGGCTAAGATATTTCTTACACTTAGCTTTGGGTTACTTGGTATACCTACCAATCATTTCTTTTTCATCATCAAGAAAATTTCGATTAGTCAAGAAGATAAAAGCACAGAGGCAAAAAAAGGCACAATACAACCAATCGAAAAATATCCATATGCCACGTAAACCTTCAAAGAATAAAACATTGTACAGTTGGGTCCCAATTTTACAGTGCAAAACATAAAACAAATTCCCCAATTACAATGCAATATAGTATAATACTCTTGAAATGGACCCACGATTTTGGGACTTAAAGCCAATAATGCGTGCAAAGCCATGGAGGTTAAGGTGCAATTTTCCATTTAACCAGTGCAAGTGTTATACTAAAATAAAAGATCTACTAAAACTTCTAGTGCAAAATAGCAATAAATCGTAAAGGTTAAAAATACAATTGCCCATTTAATCAGTACAAATATTATGGTAAAGAGTAAGATCTTCTGAAACTTCTGACCCCACATAATGACCCTGGACAGTACATCTTTTTAAGCCCAAAGGTTGTGCAAAATATCAATGAACCATACAAATGATAATTCAGGCTCTCCCACAGGCATATGCTCAATACTAAACAATTTGAATAAAAATACTACTAAAATGTTCACAGAATTAAAAATACAGTGTTGAAATACCAAATATGAAGGAGAGAAAGTGTTAAATGTTTAAATACATAATGGGCAAACTACTGAGTCTCATCCATTCCCTCACACCTAGCTAACCTGCCAATTCCTCTTCACTTCCTCAGATGCACTTTGAACACTAGATCCAGGCAGCCGTACGGCATCTCACAACAGCAAATACCACCACCTTGGAGCTGTCAGTCCTTCAAATCCGAAAGGCCTCTAGGTGGCTTTGGGTGCCCGGTTGCCTGCAAAGGGGCAAGATCCATTTAGACATATGTAGACCATAAGCACGGCAAAAAAATAAAATATGAAGTATAGTTGTTAGCCCACTTAGCACAAAAAGCTCTGGTAGGGAGGGACTGGTACCTGAATTGTAAAAACAGTTTCCAAGCCAGGGGTGAATTTGTGTGTGAACTCATCAATTGACCTTTGACACAAAGAACATTTTAAAGTTCATAAATTCATTACATAGGGTACCTCTACTTTAGCGGATGGTTCGTGCAGAAACATGCTTCAAATACACCGATTTGATTTCAATTTTAGTGATGGAATTAGATTCCTCTGGTCTCAACCACACCCTCTGCCACCCCAGCTACCTAAGTGTGGTTCTAACATACAGTAGCCATGGTGTTTGTTGGGTGCCACCAGTAAGGGACAGTAAATCTCTTAAAAGGATCCCAATATGCTCCTAGAGCAGGTGAAGTCCAAAGTCTATGTCAGTATAACACTGGGCTACGCTCAATTCTCCTGGAGAGTATCCTAAAAGCCAAATCAAGGTGCAATGAAGTCAATGGCAAACTCATAGGGCGGACAAAAGGGGACCTAATGCATCTATTTTCGGTGACTGAAAGAATATTGCACTTAACATGACCCCAGATTTCGGAGCCATACAAAATGACTCCCAAAGACTTCATTCTGAATCTCAATTTCTGGAGCATCTCTTTAAGATTGTGTTTTATTAAAAATCTTCAACAGACAAAGTATAATATAACAACTGCATAGACTAATCTAAGTTTGGAATAAGGCTTACCTCTAAATAATCAAATACAAAACGTGTTTTATGGTGTCATTATTGGAATACACTTACATGTATAATTTTTTACTTTTTGCAGGGTTAAATATCATGAATATCGTTTTAGAGCGGTTAAGGTCTAACCCGCGTTATTTGCAAAAAATCATTCAAAAACAATAAAAGAGGAGCCGAACTATTGGTTGCCCTTTTTCTACGGTGGAAATATGAACTTTTAATATGTCCATTGAGACATCCATTTTCTTGTATGTAGTGTGCAACAGGTTTTGTGATTACCTTGTCTAGTGTGTTTTCCAACACACGATCTTGGAGGGGTTATAGGGCTTTATCCCAACACCAGATTGCACCTATTGGCAACACATCATCACCAACACCCTCTGCGCATTTATAGTGAGCAGTGCGCCCAGTATTTCCCTCACTCTGAAAACCCTGTCCCCAATTGAATCAAAGTATAATATAACAACTGCACAGACCAATCTAAGTTTGGAATAAGTCTTACCTCTAAATAATCAAATAAAAAAACGTGTTCTATGGTGTCATTATTGGAATAAACTTACATGTATAATTTTTTACTTTTTGCAGGGTTAAATATCATGAATATCGTTTTAGAGCGGTTAAGGTCTAACCCGCGTTATTTGCAAAAAATCATTCAGGAGCTGATAAAAGATTTGGAAATCAGCAGTGTCATACACAACTAGATCAATCATTTCAGATTGTGGCCCACAATATATTAAAAAACTGGGGAATGATGTGTAAAAATGTTGGTATACCAACGGCCTTGACTTCAGGGTTCACTCAGCAGATATTAGACTGAAAGACTCGATAGGACCCGTGAATACCATCTTCTTTGTTATGCCACTGCCAACCAATATAATTAGAAAGCTTTATTACTTGCTGCTGAACATGCCACAGCAATTATGCACATACTTCTGCTGAGTTCGGTTCTTTTTCTGCCACCTCTGAGTTTCATTAACAAACTTATTCTGGAATTTCTGGCACTGGAGATTCTGCTCAGACCAAAAAAAACTTTTTAAAAGTTTATAATTGTCTTAATAAGGGCAAAGCATGTAAAAAGCAAATACGACCAGCTCCTTCCTATAGGGTAGACTCTAGAGGATCAGGTTTGCCCATCTGCTACAAATCTTACAACATACATACATTGTTCTAAATTAAGAAGATTTTACGGTTCCTTTTCTACTTCCAGAAATATCAGTCCCATGACTCTAACACTGATCCCTCTGAGTTTATGGCATATTCATCCGCCTTTTATATTTCATTACGAAAATCCTATTTTACTCATCCGTTTTGGCCAGAAAATGAACCCACCTAACCCTGATTGTCAGCCAGAAGTTGAAGTTATAGAAATGTGTGAATCTCATCTTCTTAAAGGAAAACGTCAATTTCTTATTAACTGGAAAGGATTTGCCCATTGTGATCGATCTTTGGAGTTTGCGTATACTACTTGGAAGACTCTTCTTCTTACCTTACCATAACAGACAGGAGATCAGGAAGGGGGTAATTGGAAATGAATTTACTATGCTTACACGGTGTGAACACTATTGGAAGCCAATATCCCTAAACCCGCAAACTTTAAACACAGGAAGGCGCAGGCTGCCCAGTTCCATGATCCATTCACGTGCAGCAGGTCACAGACCAGGACAACTGGGTCTTGGACGGCAATAACATGCTACAGATTACAGTTTCAGTCACCCGACTCCCTGACACCATGTACATGCAGCAAAAGGGAAAAGTTTACAGCTGATCCCAGGGTCAACTGTAAACTTGCTCAAAATACTTTCCCTTTAACTATCTGTTTACTTATCTGCATTCTTTACATGACAGCCATTTTCCAGTCTTTTGATCTTTTTCCCTTGACGCACGAGCCACTGGAAGAAGGGTGGATTCCTAAAGAGAGATATTGAGAGGATGCATAACATGAAAGTTCGGGTAGGTCTCAGAAATCCATTAGAACTTAACCTGCATGTCCCAAGATGCAGTGGGAGCAAATTTCAGTTGTACTTCTATGCACCAACAGGTGGCATCATATGGCTCTGCACCAACATAGTTGAGCATCGAAAGTGGCATGCAGAGTTCCACGTGCGCAGACTTCAGTTGCTTTCAAGGCTGTCAGTGTCCCTCAGATGCAGAGCCAAATAATGGATTGGTTTGGGCAAGAGTACAGATTTCTAGACTTGAGGCCCTTTTATGTGGAAAAGAGTGCAGTTCACAGAACAGGAAGGATGGGAGGGTCAGTGGGGAATCTGCTGTTAGATAGAGGTACTACCAGAAAGAGGACTGACCTTTTGAATACATACCACAGTGGTACTTCCCAGGTGGTGGATCTGTGAAATGGCTCAAACTAAAAAGTCCTGCAGAACTGAGCAGACAGCATGCCCATCTCGACAGATGGCTGTCCAGGCAGTAGTGCTTCATTAATGTATGCAGTGACGCTCATGGAGCAGCATTGGAAACCTCCAGAACATGCACCGCACATTCCACATATAGGGGTTTCGGGTGGGGAAGTGTATTATTATCCAGGTATTCATTTTAAAACCTAAGGAATAATGTATTGTTAATAAAAAAAAAATAAAGATTAATAAAATCATTAATTATTACAGATTTTATTAAATTAAGGAAACTAACTTTTTGGGATGGGAGGCAAGTGTAATAGGACATTGGGTGGGGAACTGTATTAATACTCAGGGGTTAATTTTAAGACCAGAGTATTTAAAAAAAAAAAAGGTTTACATATTAAACTATTAATACATTAATCAAATTAAGGACACTACATTTAGCAGTGTGAAGCAAGTGAAAATAGGGTTTTGGGTGGGGGAGTGTATTACAACTCTGCTATTAATACCTAAATATTAAATATAAATGTTTACTTATTTTAATAAAATGATATTTTTGAAACAAAGCACACACAAAAAACGTTAGAAATCATTATTTAATTTTTTTTTTTTAATTATATTTTTATTTTTCTCCTTTTTCTTGTTAACTTGCACATTGAGTTACAAAAAAAAAAAAATTTATATACATTTTACAGATTATCACTGGTTTGGAGCTTTTCAAAACAATACAATCAATAACCAAAGTACATTTATATCACCAAATCATATAGCAAAAAAACCTAACCTTTAATATTCATCAAATTACTATGCCATCCTCTCTTTCCATTTGTTTATTGGTTCCCAAATTTTCAACCCCAGTCTCCTTCCCCTCTTCCCCTTCCGAGCATATATAGCTCTCTCAAGATTATAACTAGCTAGCAAATTTGACAGCCATACTTGTAAATCAGGGGATACCTTGTCCAACCATACTCTTGCAATTATTAGTCTCAGTACTGCCATTGCTACAAACATAAATTCTTTATGATCCAATCCAACTTGATTATCTACTCCAAACAAAATCATCCTAGATGTTAGTTTAACTCTTATATCAAGAGTATTGTTAATAAAATCTTCTATACTTCGGATCAAGGTATATAACTGGGGGCAAGTAGCAAACATATGAATAATGTCGGCAGCTGCTGCATTACACCGTGGGCAAGTAATTCCAGTGGACCCTCCCCACTTAGCTATCCTAGCTGGGGTGTAATACAGTGAGAATAGCGTCTTATAGTGTTGCGATTGCAAAGGTCCAGAGCGCAAGATGGTACATCCCAAATTTAATGATTCTTGAAAACTTCCTGCATCCACTCCCAACTTTCCGTCCCACTTAGTGCTAACTTTCTCCAAATCATCCACCTTCCCTTTGGTTAGTATTGCATAAAAGGATCTAATTGTGCAATCCCCTCCTGCTTTTATCTTTTCCAAGAGTTCATTTTTATTAAACCCCTCCCTGCCACCTTGCTTGTGTGATAAAAAACTCCTTACCTGCAAGTATTTGAAGAAATCCTTTCTCTCGACCCCATATTTAGCACAAAGATCTAAGAACTGGATTACCCCATCCCCATCTATTATATCCCCAATCTGCTCTATCCCTTTCTGTGTCCATCCCAACATTGTTGAATCACCAAAAATTTCTATCGGAAAGGAACAGTTTTTGTAAAGCCTTACATACCTATTATATCTGCCCATTCCCATTCTTTTAAGAAATGTATTCCATATTCTGGTTGCTGCCATCATGGTCTTAAACCTTGTTCTTTTGTAGTATCCAAATTCTACTCTATTTAGCAAATTATTTTCTGCCTCCGCCCCCAGTATAATAGCATAAACGTCCGTGGACATGGTCCCAACCCTTGTATCACTTCCTCCACCCCCAATTATTCCCTGCATGTATTGTAATGCAGCAGCCATCTGGTACATCCGAAAGTCAGGGGCTCCCCAGCCCCCTCTCTCTCTGGGCAAAGTCATGTACCTATACGCTCTACGAGTCTTTCCATGTGCCCAGATAAATCTGTTCAGTATCCTTTCTATTAAATTAAACCATCTGGCTTCGAAAACTAAAGGAATAGTACGAAAAAAATATAAAAATTTAGGTAGGATTAGCATTTTGACAACATTTGTGCATCCCATAAGGGAAAGGTGTAGGTTATTCATTGTTTCAAGTTCTTTTTTAACTTTGCCTATTAGAGGATCCAAATTAATCTCTACTACTTTCTCCAAACTTGCAGTTAGTGCTACTCCTAGATATACTGCTGAGTCAACCACCCTACTATCCACACACGGAGTATATCTATTCTTAATAATCTGGGTCTTTGTTCTATTTAAACTGTACCCTGATAGTTTCCCAAATTTCTGAGCCTCTAACTCTATCTCCTTTATAGCTAGAGTAGGGTTCAGAGTTAAAATTGCCACATCATCTGCGTAAGCTAAGGACTTCACCACATTTTCATTTCTTTTCATTGGAGGTATCCTTGCATTCTCCTCCAACCTACGTAGTAAGGGTTCCAGGTATAGTGCGAACAATAGGGGAGAGGAAGGGCATCCCTGTCTGGTCCCCCTAGCTATTTTTACTTCATCTGAAAGCCCCCCATTCACCCTTATCCTTGCTGCTGGATTCTTATACAATACCTGGATCGCTTTTATAAAGGATTCACCCAACCCACACCATCTCATTACACACCAAAGATATTTCCAGTCCACCCTATCGAATGCCTTCTCGGCATCGAGGAAAAGTGCTGCTACAGGATCTCCTAATATTTCTGCATGATCAAATACTGTAATCACAGTTCTTACGTGTTGCGTAGTCCCTTTCCCAGGTATAAAGCCGTGCTGGATAGGGGTCACTAACTGCTCAATCACTCCTGCAAGTCTCTTTGCTAAAATCTTAGAATATATTTTGATATCCGAGTTCATTAATGTAATTGGCCTGTATGATCCTGGCATTTCTGGTGACTTTCCTTTTTTTAAAATTACTATTATATTACCCCCCCCCCCACCCCCCCCCCCCAGGACTCTGGGCTAAGGTCTCCTACCTGTGCTTGTTGCATAATTATGCACATATCTGCTAAGAGTTCGTTTTTAAAAATCTGATAAAATTCTAGCGGAATTTGATCTGGCCCTGTTGCTTTACCTTTCGGCAGGCTATCAAGAGCTTCCTCCACCTCTCCTAGCAGTATTGGACTGTCCAATATTTCTTTATCCTCTTCTGAAATCGCCGGAGGGGGTATGTTATCCAAATACTTCTCAATCTCCCCCAAGTTTGGTACCTCTTCTGGAGTATATAAGTCTGCGTAGAACTTCCTAAATACCTCTCTTACTGCATCAGTCTCCATAACCAGATTTCCCTGTATATCCCGTATTTCTTTTACTCCTGCTTCAGCTGCTCTCTGCCTAGTTCTAGCTGCCAGCACCCGCCCTACCTTCTCACTAAGCTCATATGTCTTTTCCTTGTTGGACAAAAATTTTTCTACCGCCTGTCTAGCCAGGCTTCCACTGCCTCTGCTTTTAATGCTATTATTCTAAGCAGACAATCCTCTAGAGGACTATTATTTCTTATTAACCTACTTAGATTCTCCTCCTCCCTTAGTAATTTATGCTCTACCAGCTCTCTCCTTTCCCTTTCTCTTTTTTGTCTTCCCAGCACAAAACTCAATGTTTCACCCCTTATTCCTGCCTTAAATGCATCCCAAACTACTCCTATAGCTGCTGTCCCCCTATTGATATCCCAAAACCCTTTAATCCATTTTGACATGTGCACCGCACATTCCACATATAGGGGTTTTGGGTGGGGAAGTGTATTATTATCCAGGTATTCATTTTAAAACCTAAGGAATAATGTATTGTTAATAAAAAAAAATAAAGATTAATAAAATCATTAATTATTACAGATTTTATTAAATTAAGGAAACTAACTTTTTGGGATGGGAGGCAAGTGTAATAGGACATTGGGTGGGGAACTGTATTAATACTCAGGGGTTAATTTTAAGACCAGAGTATTTAAAAAAAAAAGGTTTACATATTAAACTATTAATACATTAATCAAATTAAGGACACTACATTTAGCAGTGTGAAGCAAGTGAAAATAGGGTTTTGGGTGGGGGAGTGTATTACAACTCTGCTATTAATACCTAAATATTAAATATAAATGTTTACTTATTTTAAAAAAATGATATTTTTGAAACAAAGCACACAAAAAACGTTAGAAATCATTATTTAAAATAAAATAAAAACACTTAAAAAATTTTAAATAAGCAAAATCATTTACTAGTGCAACAAGTTAGACAGAAATAAGACAACTTGTTAGAAAAGTCATATTTCTTCATTTAATTTATTAAATTACATATTTAAAAAAAAATAACGAGAAATATTTTTAAATGGCAAAACATATTTTTAAACACTGCTAAAACATTTCCCCACGTATTTGCATTGTTTCAAATAATGGACAATGTCCTTTTTATTTTTTAGCAGCCAGGCCTGACGAATGCAATTGAGATTCATTCTCTACAGTCGGTTGAGGTTCGGGCAAGTATTGGAAGTAAGAGAAGAGTTGCAGCAGGTAAGATCATTTTAAGTACATATCTCTAGTACATTGGTGGTTAACTTTACTGTATGGTAGAAGTAGGGAGGTACTTAATTTGTAGGTGTGTTTAAAACGTATGTTCCGTATGCCAACCACAAACTTTTTTCCACGTGCAAGTTGCAGCAGTTTTCCTCCATTGTGGAGTTTGTTGTAAGCTCAAAATAGGCTTTAAAAAATCTGTAATAGATGTAGAATAGATGTTAACAAGTAGGAACGTAAAAAAAATCCTTAATTTAGTGTAAAGGAAATTACAAAAATGCCAATTAAATTGTGGTGTAACATGACAACAGGTAAGTAATGTAGTGATTAGGTAGGTAGTGTTAGTAGTGGAAGATGCACGCTAGACTGTCCTGGTAGTCTGAAGCCACCATCAACGAAAACTGTTGTAATTTGGCCAATAGTCGTTCAAACATTTCCTTACTTTTTTTGGAAACACGTGGGTTCAGGCTACCTGACAGATTGCGCAATTCCCATTTCTCGAAAGCTTTGCTCCTTCTTTAAAACTTCGAAGAAATTATATAGGTTGGGGTGACGTTTTCCAATTGCTTTATTGAAGGAATGATACCATCCCTAAATGGCATTGCTAGTTTTTGCACCTCCTCCTAACCACGTTGTGTAGCAGTTCCACCATTCAATTGTGAATCTTGGCTTCTTCCTGCGACCCAACCTGCTTAGACGGCCAATTCAGATTTCCTCAAAGTAAATTAGTAGGGAGGACGGCTTTTTATCATTTTGGATAAAGAAATCAGACTCAGAAATTGAAGAGTAAAATTCTTCTTTACTGTCAGGAGGAACAAAGCTCAACGTGGTTAGTTTGTGTAATTCAAATTGTGTTTGTGAAGTTATCCTCAACTAAGGATGTTTTTTCCATTTCAAGCCAAAACACCTGTGAAAAATGAAGATAAAATATAATTGAATTTGGGGTTCTGAGTACAGTTTGGTTACCGTGTTTACAGTGGAGGCTCCTCTGCTAAGGCGGATGAGCCTCGCGCACTGCTTTTCACCACTGCAAGGAAGAATAAAATGCTAGTAATTCAACGTTATTATCATTTAATTTTTTCCTGTTGCTGCAGCTTTGCGGGGTATGGGCTGCTCTGCTGACAAGCAGGGGAGGAGTGGTTTTCACTCCCTACGTGGGATGCCAAACAGTAATGTACACTGAGCATGTCCTCCACTCAGGCTGCATTACAGCCTGGGTGCAGGACATGCCCAAGCCCCCAGTCCCCGTCTGATCACCAAACCAGGGTGCAGTAATAAATCACCACACATTGCGGGTTCCAAGAACATTTATTAAGTCCTTAAGTAAACAGGTGCTCCCAGCTTGACGGAAAGGTTTCCGTGAACATTCTAACACAGGCTCTAAGAGTCAGCACGGACCGTACCAAGGGAGAAGAAGGGAGAGGGGTGGGAGGAGGGAAGCGACCAACAGGTGCAAAGTCACAACACACCTTTCCCCCTAGGGAGAACAGAAAAGAGGTGAAGGGCAAGACCCCTCCAAGGGAGGAGAAAGCAGGCCAGAAGAGAAGCAAAAACAGAACGAGGGGTAGAGAAGGCGAGAGGAGGAGGCCGGGAAAGGGAAACAATAGGAGAAAGAAAGGGAGAGAGAGAGAGAAAAAATGCAGGAAAGTTGGGAGCAGGGGGAAGGTGATCCTGAATGGGGGAGATGGCGCAACAAGGATAAATAGAGTCTTACGCAGAAGACCCCAATAAGTTTCAAAACAGAACACCCTGAATGAGAATGTTAAGGTCCCCCTTCCAAGGAGAAGAACAACCTTCCTTCATCCTAAGGAAAAGGAAGAAAAATAGGTATTGACCACACCTGCCCCAAAGGGTACCGGGTACAAGTATAACAAACGACTAATCCCAACAATGACTGAGAAATCCCATATAAGAATGAAGGTGCAATTAGTCCAAACAAGAGTTAAAGTACAACACATTACTCGTTATGTTTTTTTTCCCAATTCCCACTGAATAAAAATATGATATAACCGTAAACATGGTGAGGAGAGGGAAGAAAAGGGACCAATACAAGATGTCCTTTCCCCAACATTAAAGAAAAATCTTGCAATAGTATGCTGTGTCACTAGTCATTACGAACCAGGGCACTCTAGTTTATTATTGCCCAAATGCTTGCTCCATTTCTCCACCCCGGTGAGTTGCCACCGTCACAGACTTCTTTTTCTTGGGGAATTTCCTGAACCAAGTTGCACTGCAACTTCCCCTACTCCTACGACAGTTTACCTTCTCATCACAATGATCAGCGTCAGGTCCAACAAGACTCCCCTTGATGTCCTTTGAATCCCTGCCAAATGCAAAACCTGCTGTACCAGCCTCATCAAGGACCCATCTGTCAGCTGATTCCTTGAAACTAGTACAGTTGAAGAACGAGGTTGAGTCTTCCCTGTTTTTGTACACAAATACACTCCTGTCTTCTTTGCGTGACCAGAACATATCTAGTTGAACTTTGCGGTGTGAACTTCGAGCGTTGTGATGCGCCTCCACCCTTTTATTATCAGACACTTCGCCATTTATCCTGGCCCAGTACTCTCCTTGCTTGCTTCCCTTACATTTACTTAGGCTCTGCCTATTAACTTCAGCATGGTCAAAGTCATTTGCGTTGTGATGCGACTCTTCCATTTTATTATCAGACACTTCGCTATTTATCCTGACCCAGTTATCTCCTTGCTTGCTTCCTTTATATTTACTTAGGCTCTGACTATCAACCCCTGCATGGTCAAAGTCATTTGCACATTTCACCCTTGTCCAACGGCTAGAGTCGGCCACTGCAGTAGAGCGCCACGCTTTCTCACCTTTGTGGCTTGAAAATTTACACATATCCTTCTTTACTCTTGTGAATATAGATTCCATATCAGTTCCCCTATTAGTCATTTCTTTTTTTCTCACGCCAACCTCAGCACAGGCCTTTTCTCCAAGTTTTTTGTCTATACTTTCATCCTCTCCATTCCTCAAGGATGTTTCTTTGCGAATTTTGAATTCCCTCATTTCTGCTTCACTTGTCTTCTCTTTCTTCTTCTTCACCTTTGTCTCTCCAACACCAATAGCTGTCTGTGGTGTTCTCTCCTTTAACACCTCCCACTTTATAAAATCCCGACAGTTGTCACGTGTCATCTTACTTACGGGGTCTGTTTTTGTGGGGTTTTCTGTAAATCCTAATTTCTTTTGATCATCCCACCCTAGAACAGCTATCTCTTCTTCTGAAATGTAAACTTGGACCCAAGTGCTTCTCTTCATGTAACCTAGTTTCATCACTCTTCTACCAACCAAGCTAATGTTGAATCCAGAGTATGTTACCAGGGATGTGTCTGCTTCTTCCAATGTACTCCCTAGATTAACTTCCAATTTCTTTCTCCATATACTTTTGCTTATTACAGTGTGAGGTGACCCAGTGTCTACTTTAATGTCAATTTCCACTTCAGCCATGTTGATCATATACTCAAGTGCCGTTCCCTTTACTTGCACAATTTTTTTGAAAACTCCTACTTCCTCGAATATTGTGTTCCTATGTGTATGCCCATTCGCTAATTGCTTGCAATGTTCATCTAAAACTTGCATGACTTTACCAAATACATTCCTGTCTTTTCCCTTACTGATTTCTTTTCCCATATTGTTGTCCACTCTCCATCCAACGGCTCCTAAACAGCGTAGCAACATTTCTACTCTCTCCTCTGGTGTAAATGGCTCTTTCTATTCCTCAAGAATGGACAAGTAATTGTTAAAATATTCCTTCCATTCCCCCCATTCTGCCCAATTAACACCAAATTTTTTATTAAATGACTCAGGTGGTGTCAATTTATACATCATGTACTTATCCATTAAAATGTAGCACTAAGTAACCTCTTGACTATGGGGTTTAACGGTGCTGCTTTGATAATTGTGCTCAAGAAAGTTGAAGGAGGGGCGTTAAGTTATGTTATGCTTTAACAATATAAACTGTATAGGTTGAATTAATAATTGCCTTAAAATACCCTGCGAGTCTTCTTCTATTTTATTAGTATATCTTCCTAATAATCACCATAGTGCTTTTCTCATAGACCTGTTTATTCCTCCCAGATTTTTTTTTTTTTTCTTCAGGGATGCAATTTCCAAGCGGTGCAACTAGAAACTTGTATTTGCCAGGATGCGAATGCAGTGTCCAAAAGTAAGATGGCGCCACTGCGTGTGGTGCGTCCCACTCTGTGCGCGCTAAAACACTTAGGAAAATAATATGCTGGAAGGACGCCGTTGGAAACTGCCAGTGAGAAATACCTCACATACCTGAATTGTCAACTCAGTATAAGCTAATTGATACTTTAAAAATGGTTAAGCAAGGTAGTTCCAAAACAATTGGCACTCACAGATGCCGCTTTCCACAATGGTGTATGAAACTTTTCAAGTATAGTACAATCACACTCTTTAATGATGGTAGTGCAATTATTAGAGTGACTACGTCGTTTCCAAATCACTGCTCAAAATTTTCTTTTGTAGAATTACACTACACTGCCCCATGTTTTCCCTCAGCTTTCCAATTGGATTAACTACGTATAATATCACTTTTAAATGGGGTATATTACCATTTGGTGCGTGGGCTGGACGGCCACAGGTTGGCAGCACCTACGAACATCAGCTCTATGATGCGCGCTGTGGAAATAAGGAGGTTAACTCTTCCCAAGCTTAACACTAAACTCCGATCAATATCCAATGCGGTAACAAAGAGTAAACTTTGCTTTCAGCTCCACTCAAATCTCCTCCTCACAGCGAACGAGACTATCTCCAATATTCACACAGAAAGTAATGAAGGCTACGAAGTCCTCTTTCTTTTTCACAATTACAGGGCGGGAACTTCCTGTCGAAGACTCTGCGGTTCCTCGGAGCAAGACCTGCTACGTCTTCTCCCTCACGAGTGTTCAGTGCTTCTCACGCCCCGCACACCAGTCCTCACAAACCACAGAGGGGACAAAGCAAGGTGCTTGCAGGGCGCCCACTCAGTGACAGGATCGAAACAATGCCTCCAGAAGTCGTTCGCTGCGTCACATTAACTTTGACAGCTTCTCACTTAGCCCCAAGCTCCTTAACGGCAAACCCGTCGGGCTGAAAACTCCCCGAATACTTGTCATGCAGTAGGGAGAAATGGGTTACACTGCATCTGACGAACCCTGTATTCTACACCACGGTGACTGAGGAGAACACGCGCCACTCCGGCACTGCACCGACGGCAAAGCTCCTCTGCATCACAAGCGCTAACTGCAGCCGTTCCTCTTCACACGCTCACCCTCGGCCTCTTCTCCTTCAGAGATAGCTGATCACTGCCACAGGTAGAACAGCTCTCACAAGGTCACGCTGTGCTCACTCCGCAGGCGCCGCCTGCTGCCGTCTCACTTCACTTGAAGCAGCCAATTCCGCTGGGCTCACCACAGAGATACCAGCTAGAAGATCCACCAACTCCAGTCAAACTTGACACGGAAGAACAAAATTCCTCTGCTCCACACGGTACGAGCTCACCTTCATCGAGACCACACACCCTGCTTCCTTTTGCGTTCCGGGTGTGAGCACCACACGTCCCCAAAGGGAACAGTTCAGCTCATTTCAACAATATGTCCGCCGTTCCCATGACCTTCCTTCATCGACTGGGTAAGTCATCATTTTCAATAATTTTCTCCGCTCAAGCATCAAATTGCTCCAGGGGGAGGCACCACGCTGACCCTGGCTCAGCTCCTCTCCCTCGTCGCCAAAAATGTAGTAATAAATCACCACACATTGAGGGTTCCAAGAACATTTATTAAGTCCTTAAGTAAACAGGTGCTCCCAGCTTGACGGAAAGGTCTCCGTGAACATTCTAACACAGGCGCACGGACCGTACCAAGGGAGAAGAAGGGAGAGGGGTGGGAGGAGGGAAGCGACCAACAGGTGCAAAGTCACAACACAGGGCACTCAGACAAATCACATTGCTGCATTGCAGCAGAGTGACTGGCTCAGGGGAGCCTGGGTGCTTCTTGGTCCGACCATAGGGAAGAGGAGGGGAGATGCAGTGAGGAGAGAAGTGAATTTTTATTTTTTATTTACCCCCGCCCTTCCCGCCACACCTGATCCATGCCAGCTGACAGTTTATCAATGTTAATTCAAAATAAATGACTTTTCTAGGACTTTTGTTCTTTATTGTAGGTTTTACCACAGATAGCAATTCTGTGTAGGTTGAGGATTGCCGATCAGGACGTAAATTATATACTAATGGCACTGAAGTATTAATAATGGTAGCATGAATAGTATACATTTGGATGAATCAATGGGCGTAAACTTGAATGTCCCATCCTTCTTCTAAAGTTCACTGTACTCAAGGGTCACCAGGGTATGGGTGGGGCTAAAAAAAATATTACTCTTTCTTGAGGGTTTGGTTGCCATGCAACAGGAAAGGTACATCACTGAAAGTTAGTTCAGGGGGTTTATTAATGTCAGAGTATGTTTGAGGGGCTACACTGTGTGAATTACTTGCCTGTTTTCTTCTTTAGACCATTCAACGGAGGTTGGGTATGGAGGGCATACTGCTTGCAACATGCATGGGAATATTTTGTGACACCTCCTGCAAAACTGAGCCACAGGGATCATTTGAGATGGATATGAGCATGTATATGTGCTGCACATGTTCTCCAACTTCAATCTCCATTGCAGAGGCAGAGTGGTTATGCTCTATTGTACTAAAAACAGTCTGCTTTAGAGTAACCATTATACCTGTGCACCGGGGTGATACTACACACACCTCCAATTATTCCTGGGTTCAGTTATCTTCTCCTTACAGTAAACATAGCACTGTACTTTAAAATTCTGTTTCCATGTTCTACATCCAATGCTTGGAAAAAACATGACATTTTGTTGAGGCCTGCAAAAACAAAATAAAAATAGAAAAGGTATTAATTACATTTTAGTGTTTTGATACGGATACCTTTTTATTTATTTTTTCCTATTGAAAGGGAGGAATGATGTACAAATTATTACTTTCTGTACGAGGGCAAAAACTGAAAAAGGTAATTTCTTTTGAAAGGGTACGTTTTAGAATTTTGAAAACTATAGTTGCCTTGAGGGAGAAAAATGGTATTAATTGGTTGCTCAAAAACTCGGAGTTAAAACTTGTTTTTACCTTGGAGTACTCTTGTTTTGGATGATGTTGAGGTTTAATTTGTTGTTGAACTTTGGTTTGCGGCATGTTGAAGCGAGGAAGTAATACTTAGTTTGTTCTTTCTTCAAGGTGGTCGTGTGTTTTTTTGTGCTGAGACTGGAACTTTAGAACACTGTTTGCTTTTGTGAGAAAATAAATATTATATTTTATTAAAAGTATATTTTGTGTTTTATTGAAAATGTTCTTTTAAAATTATGGTCTATGTCCATCACCTGCTCGGAGGTAAGTACTCGGTGGACTTTGAATAGTAATTATGCCCCGTCACTCTCCAGCATCTGCTCTGAGGTAAGTATCCAGTGGTGTTAAATAGAAAATTAGCCCCCCCATCCATTGTCCAGCATCTGCTCAGATGGACACCCCCAGCAGAATTAGAATAGTAATTTTGCCCCAACCACTGCCCAACACCTGTCCTGAGGGACACCACCAGCAGAATTAGAATAGAAAATTAGACCCCCAACTACAGTAGAGCACCTGCCTTGAGTGACGCTCCCAGCAGAGATAGAAAAGAAAATTACCCCCAAATCACTGTCTAGCACCTGCCCAGAGGGATGCCCCCAGAGGAGTTAGAATAAAAAATTATCCCCCCAACCAACATCCACCGCCTACCCAGAAGAATGCCCCCAGCGGCGTTAGAAAAGAAAATTAGCCCCCAACCACCATCTAGCACCTGCCCAGAAGGATGCCCCAGCGGAGTTAGAAAAGAAAATTAGCCCCCCCCCATCACTGTCCAGCACCTGCCCTGAGGGATGGCCCAGGCGGAGTTGGAATAGAAAATTAGTCCCCCATCCACTGTCAAATGCTTGCCCTGAGGGACCCCCCAGCAGAGTTATCATGGAAAATTAGCCCCCCAACCACTGTCCATCACTGCCCAAAGGGATGCCTCCGGCGGCGTTAGAAAAGAAAATGAGCCCCCTCCCGCCACTGTCCAGCACTTGCCCAGAGGGTGATCCCTGATAGAGTTAGAATAGAAAATGAACCCCCTTACCACCGCCCAGCATCTTCCCAGCGGGACACCTTTGGCGGAGTTAGAATAGAAAATTAGCCCCTTTACCACTGTCCAGCACCTGCCCAGATGGATGCTCACAGCGGAGCTAGAAGAGAAAATGTGCCGCCCTAACACTGTCTGCAGTCCTTCTAAAGAGCTCTGAAACATTGTTGCACAGAACTTCATTGAGACCTGTGTAAAAAAATGCGGAGTTAGAATAGAAAATTTGCCCCTCTACCACTGTCCAGCACCTGCCCAGATGGATACTCACAGCCGAGCTAGAAGAGAAAATGTGCCGCCCTAACACTGTCTGCAGTCCTTCTAAAGAGCTCTGAACCATTGTTGCACAGAACTACATTGAGACCTGTGTAAAAAAATGCTCCCAAATTGGAGAGAATATGTATTTAATAGTTACACACATATGAAACGCAAAACAACAGTATGTACAAGAATTCCGGGGGAAGAAAGGTTGGAAATCACCAGAATTCCAAACCTCAGGCATGTATATGTATATACATAGTGACTACGTTGATTATTACATATTAGGAACAGTTACAATATGGAAAAACATCTTATGCTCCATTCGAAATAGTGTGGAGTCAAGATGTGTTTTTCAACTACGTTTTGATCTCAACTAAAAACAAGTGATCATCATCATCAGGAGGCACAGATATATACCTGAGAAATGCCTGTAAGCCAAGCTAGGGATGCCTCCTTAGTCGGTAGTCCACAAGGTAATGATCGGGAGTATCCAGGGCCAGACTGGCCGTAGTGGGCACCGGGTGTTTCCCTGGTGGGCCGCCAGGGTGGGGGCCGGTTTTGGGTACCTGGTGGACTGTTTTTGTTACCGGAGGCGCAATATTGGCATCCTGTAACAAAATCGGCCAAAACCGGCACCTTCAAACAGCTCGGCCGCACCCCCCTGTCCCCCAGGGATGCCGGCCGAGCAGTTTGCCAGGGCCGATTTCGGTTTCCCGTCCGGCCCTGGAAGTTTCCCGGAGTAAGGGGCCTGAATTCTGTAGAGTCGCGCTTTAGCATCTAAGCACTACGTCATTACGTAGCGAGAGCGGCGGCCATCTTGGATCACGCTGGAAATGCGCGATTCGAGTCTGAGCTCTCGGAGAGGCAGCACGCCCGGCGCTCTCCTGCAGAAGTAATCTAAATAAAGTAATATAGTGCCTCCACCTATTCCAGTGTTCTGTCATCCTTGCCAGGGACACACAATATTACAGTGGCGACGAGGCTGAGACCCTGGAAAAAAAAAACGAAGGGAAGGAAAGACCAGCACCACGTGGCAGGAGACAGCCATGAGAAGAGGCAGAAACGAAGAGGGGTGAAGATAAAGCGCAGCAGGAGAGCATGGCAGTGGCACAGGAAGACACACCGGTACAGAAGTCATACCAACACAACCAGGTACGAGGGCAACCAGACCAAGGAACGGAGAGACAGGATAGGCCCCCTGGGAACCCCACAAAGAGCAAAAAGAACACAGGAGACACAGACAAGGACAGGCCCCTGCAGCAATACCCAGCAGAAAATAGAAGGAGGAACAAAGAAAAAAAACTGAGGGAATAGCCTGAGAGGGAAGACACGTACCAGACAGAGGCCCTGGCGGAGTCAGCGAGAAGTGGAGCGAGGGGCGCAGAGAGTCCCCAATTTTGACCAGAGCAGGGCGAGGAGACAAGTGCACCAGGCAGTCCGAAAAGCCAGGAAACAGCACCAAAACAACGCGAAGAAATGTGTGCGCAAGCGTCATCAATGACGACACCGATTCAGTTTCTAACAAAACCCGGAGAGCCCCTAATGAAGTGGGAGGACTGGAGAGAGTACATCCTAAACTACATAGAAGCCCTGGAAGACGAGAATGAAGAGGCGTTCACAAGCAAGAGGAAGAAAAGAATACTCTTACATAACTTAGGCCCGGAAGGGATTAGAGTGTTTCAAAACCTTGTACCCAAGCCCCGGCAAGCAGGAGATGACGATGTGTTCGCGCACGCAATAGAAGAACAAAATGAGCACTACAGGCCAGCAGTGTGCACGTCTATAGACCGGTACAATTTCCAGCAGAGAAAGCAGGAGGTGGGAGAGTCAATTGACGAGTATGTGGCGGCGCTGAAGAAGTTAGCGACGACGTGCAAGTTTGGTGCGCTGCACGATGAATTCATAAAAGACCAGATAGTCATGCACACCACTAACAAAACAGTGCAGGACAAATTGTGGGCAAGTGGCGAAGCCACGCTAAAGGAAGTGATTGCCATTGTAAAGAAGGTTGAATTGACAAAAAGGTGCGCAGACGCAGCAAGGAGAGAAACAGTCACGAGGGCCTTGGTGAACAAGGTAGACGACGAAGAACCCACGGGAAGAAACAAGAGTGCGGGGACGAACAGTAGAGGACCCAATAGATGGCCTGGGAAACCGGTGCAGCAAGGAAAGCAAAACAGAGTAAGCAAGAACACGTGCTTTCGATGCAGCAGTCAAGCCCACGAGGCCTACGACAAAAGATGCCCGGCGTTTTGAGCGAAGTGCATGTTCTGTGGCATAATTGGACACTATGAAAAAGTGTGTCGCCGGAAGGTGAAATATGTTGAACAAGATCCGGAAGACGCGGAGGAGAGAGAACACGAAGAAGAGGACACAGTACTAGTATAGAAGATCAAGTGCTAGGCGTAGATATCAAAAGATCACGAAGACCGCAGTGTGACATGCTGATTGGAGAAGTACAGATCAGTTTCGTAGTAGACTCTGGATCACCGTATACCATCGTCCAAAGAGCAGTGTGGAATGAGAGGTTTAAGCCCCACCTAGGACCTCGGTTGGAACGTCCGGATATAAGACCTGTCTCATACACGGGAGAACAAATTCCCATGGTAGGTTACAGAGCACTAAAATTCGAATCCAATGGACGGAGCGCTGAGTGCAAATTGTACGTAGCGGAAAAGGGCCAGTCAGTCCTAGGCTGGATGGATCAGGGAGACCTGGGCATACAATTAGACCCGGGAGGTGACGTACAAGTGCTAATGACAGCACCCGAACAATGGCCAGACTTAGAGAAAATGAAAAGGGGCTTCCCCAAGGTGTTCGGAGGGAAAGTCGGAAAACTGGAGAAGTTCACACACCGGATAGACTCAAGGAAAACTCCAAACCTGTATCTCGCAAGGTGCGGAATGTCCCCATAGCGGTGAGAGAGGCGGTACAACAGGAACTACGAAGATTAGAGGAGAATGGGATAATAGAGCCCATAAACTGTGCGGAGTGGTTGGCGCCCCTAGTGGTAGCGATGAAACCTAACAACAAGGTTCGGCTATGTGTGGACCTGAGAGAACTAAACAAGTGCATCGTGGTGGAAAAGTTTCCTTTACCCCGCATTGAGGAAATGTTGGCGAGGACCAGAGGAATAAAATGGTTCTCCACCATGGATCTCACGTCTGCATATCACCAAATAGCCCTACACATTAAAGCAGGAAGCTAACATCATTCATAACACCCTTTGGGTGTTACCAATTCCGCAGGATGCCATTTGGACTTGCCTCGGCAGCGGCCGTCTTCCAGAAACTCATGCACCGTCTCTTCAAGGACCAGGAAGGGGTGCAGTACTTCCAGTACGAAATATTGGTGATGGGGAAAGACCGGAAGGATCATGACACGAAATTGGACAAGGTGCTAAGTGTCGTAGAAGAGAAAGGCGTCACAGCAGAGTGGGAGAAGTGCTATCTTGGAATGGCCTCCGTCACCTACCTAGGACACGAAATAGGAGAGCAAGGCATTACACCAAAAAGGGAAAATGTAAAAGCCATTTGCGATGCTCCGCCTCCATCCAGCAAGGAAGAAGTAAGATCCTTCTTATGGATGGCTGAATATTACAGCAAATTCGTACGACACTTTGCCACCAAGACACATCATCTGAAGCAACATATAAGGGACAAAACCGTGTTCACATGGACAGAAGAGACGCAAGGGGAATTCGAAGGCATCAAGAAGGACATCAGCCGAGCCATACCCCTGCAAGAATATGATCCTCAAGGACAAACGGTGTTGGCGACAGATGCCAGTGACAAAGGGCTGGGAGCAGTCCTCATGCAAGAAAGAAGGAATGGAACAACAGAAACTCTCAGCTTCGCCTCCAGAGCCCTATCAGACACAGAAAAGAAATTTAGCGTCATAGAAAAAGAGATGCTAGCAGCGGTTTGGGCCATGGGCAAATTCCGCCAGTTCCTATGGGGCACGAGGTTTTAACTGAAGACTGACCACAAACCCCTAGTAAAGGTGCTTACGTCCTGTGGGCACACAAATGCAACTCCCAGAATAGCCAAGATGACTCTGAAACTGCTCGAGTACCGATATGACGTGGAGTACGTCCCGGGAAGTAAGAACAAGGTAGCAGATTACCTTAGTAGAGCTGCTGCAATGGAAAGAGCACTAGACGGAGCAGAAGTGAGCAATGAGATGGTAGCCTTGATGGAAGACCCGGAGAAAGTGATTAGCAACCAAGAGTGGACTGGAGTGTATGGAGAAGATAAGGACATCCAAGAAGTGAAGGAATACATAGTTAGAGGATGGTCTGAAAAAAAGCACCTGAGGACAACCCTCAAGAAATTGTATGAGGTGCGAGAAGAATTGTCCCTGGACGACAAAGGCATCTTCCTGTAGAGAGGAGACAAAGTTGTACCTCCGATGGAATTGATATCACGATTGTTGGCGATTCTTCATGAAGGTCATCTAGGGATCGTGAAAACTAAGATGAGGGGCAAGCATCGATATTGGTGGCCCGGGATGGACATACAAACTGAGAGACATGTGAGGGAGTGTGACCAATGCCAACGAGCGGACAAGACGATGACTCCCTTGAGGCCAGCCTTAGGGAAATTTATTCACCCGAGGAATCTTTGGTAGGAGCTATCCAGAGACATACTGGGACCAATACTAGATGACCAGGGTACCCCAAAATACCTATGTGTCATAGTGGACAGATACTCAAAATGGCCTGAAGTACACGTGCAAGAAGAAATGGACACAGAAATTATACTTAAGTTCCTCACTGCAACCTTTCTCAGGGAAGACATACCAAAATCAGTTTTGAGTGACAATGGTCCCCAGTTTACCTCAGAGAAGTGGCTCAAATATATGGAGAGGAATGGCGTCACATCCAAGAACACATCCATATACCATCTTGCTGGAAAGGGACAAGTGGAGCGCTTCAACCGAGTACTAATGGAGTCCATCCAGGCAGCCATCATGATGAGCAAGGATTGGGAAAAAAGGTCCAAAATATGATATGGGCCTACCGCATCACCCCAACGAGCATGGGGTACAGCCCCTTCCAAATTCTAAGGGGTAGAGATCCCTTCACGAAAGATAACTTGGCGTGGAAAGAGAAAACCATAACCAGCAAATGGTCCCCTGCAGTGGTGCAGCACAATCTAGAAAAAGCCCAAACGATATATACCGAACATTACAACAGAAGGAAGAATGTGAAGGAAACATCCCTGGAGAAAGGAGAATGGGTCAGGGTCAAATTGGCGGTACTACAGAAAAAAGGTGACAGCAAATACAGTCGTCCTTACAAGTAAAGGAGGTGTATGATTGGGCTGCATTGCTTAGTGATGGGAATGTGTGGTCTCAAGATCGCATGTCCCGGTGCAATAAGATCCTGCAATGGTACCCGGAAGACAGAGAGCAATCTACAATGGACCGGAGGTTCCTGGAGAATGACATTGTAAGCCCGGAAGGAGAAGGGAGCATGATTATGGAAGGACAGGAAGAAGATCAAGGGGGCAGTGAAGTTCCCTGAGCAGAGGTATGCCCGAAAGAAGAGAAAGACTCCCGGCAGAGAAAGACTGAGTACACAAGAAGAGAGAGTGGCGGGTCCTACTATGAACAGTCCCAGAGAAGCTGCTTCCACCCCGGTAAGACAAACAAGGGGGGGGGGGGGGGCAAGAGTGATTGTGAGGCCCGCGAGATATCGGGATTATGAGCTGGGAGAAGCAAAGTACTCTGATGTGTAGAGACTGCAGTTTTCATTGTTTATATATAACAAGCATTTGCAATGCATAAGGTCTCGCATTAGGAAAGTTTGAGCTATTGGTATTGTAAATGACACATTTTTTATTTATGTGTTGGTTTTGAAAATAGCAAAAATAGCTTTGTCATTTACAGTGCCAATAGTTATAACTTGTGACACCTATAGCATTTGTAATGCAATATGTGTTATATTCACGTGACTTAGATGTATTGATATTACAAATAACAATGGCTTTTGATTTTTTTAATAATTAAAACTTAAATAAAAGTTATTGTAATTTATAATGGCAATAGCTTAAACTTTTGTAAATAACTTTTGTGAAGAATATGTTCAGTGTATTTTATTGTGACGAAAATCCAAGAACAAAAGTGAAATACTAACCTCTTTTTGTGACATTTGTAATAAAGCTTGAAACATTGAGAGAACATATTTGACCCAGTTGTTGTTTAATGGTTGCACAGATTGATGCTGTGGTGGCGCTGAGTGATGTTGTGGTGGCGACTAGTGATGCTGTGGCATTCAAGGATCCTGTGGTAGCGCATAGTGATGTTGTTGTGCCCCTTGGTGATGCTGTGGTGGTGCTGAGTAATGCTGTGGTGATGCGATAGATAGAGTGAGTGGGATAAATAGATAGATAGAGTGAGGGCGATAGATAGATAGATAGAGTGAGGGCGATAGATAGATAGATAGAGTGAGGGCGATAGAGGGAGGGCGATAGATAGAGTGAGGGCGATCGATAGAGTGAGGGCGATCGATAGATAGATGGAGGGCGATAGATAGAGTGAGGGAGGGCGATAGATAGCTAGACAGATAGATAGAGTGATCGCGATCAGTATCTAGATAAATAGATAGATAGAATGATAGATAGATAGAGTGAGGGTGTAAGATAGTGAGGGCAATAGATAGATAGAGTGAGGGCGATAGCAAGATAGAGTGAGGGCGATAGATAGAGTGAGGGCGATAGAGTGAGGGCGATAGATAGAGTGAGGGCGATAGATAGAGTGAGGGCAAAAGATAGATAGATTGATAGAGTGAGGTAGATAGATAGATAGATAGATAGATAGATAGATAGATAGATAGATAGATAGATAGATAGATAGATAGATAGATAGATAGATAGATAGATAGATAGATAGATAGATAGATAGAGATAGGACCCGATTCACAGAATGAACTTAAGACTCAATCCTAAACTTACTACTATTTTGGTATTCACAGAATGCACTTACTACTTTTGGCATTCACAGAATGAACTTACTACTTTTGGTATTCACAGAAGTTAGGATTTTGTCTTAAGTTTGTCTTAAGACAAACTTAAGACAAAATCCTAACTTCTGTTAAGACAAACTTAAGACAAAATCCTAACTTCTGTGAATACCAAAAGTAGTAAGTTCATTCTGTGAATGCCAAAAGTAGTAAGTGCATTCTGTGAATACCAAAATAGTAGTAAGTTTAGGATTGAGTCTTAAGTTCCTTCTGTGAATCGGGCCCATAGATAGATAGAGTGAGGCCGATAGATAGAGTGAGGGCGATAGATAGATAGTGAGGGCAATAGATAGATAGAGTGAGGGCAATAGCAAGATAGAGTGAGGGCGATAGATAGAGTGAGGCCGATAGATAGATAGATAGATAGATAGATAGATAGATAGATAGATAGATAGATAGATAGATCGATAGATAGATAGATAGATAGATAGAGTGAGGGCGATAGATCGATAGACAGAGTGAGGGTGATAGATCGATAGATAGATAGATGGATAGATAGATAGATAGTTGTGTGTGCGGTTGTGTGTGTGGTTGTGTGTGTGTGGTTATGTGTGTGTGGTTGTGTGTGTTATGCTTTGTTTTGCTATGCTATGTTTTGTTATGCTATGCTATGTTTTGTTGTGTTTGGTATGCTATGCTAGGTTTTGCTAGGCTATGATATGTTTTGTTTTGCTATGTGTTGTTGTGTTTTGTTAAGGTATGCTATGGTTTGTTGTGTTTTGCTATGTTTTGTTATGCTATGTGTTGTGTTTTGTTATGCTATGTTTTGTTATGTTATGCTATGTTTTGTTATGCTATGCAATGTTTTGTTTTGCTATTCTATGCTTTGTTTTGCTATTCTATGCTTGGTTTTGCTATTCTATGCTTTGTTTTGTTATGCTATGCTATGTTCTTTTGCTATCCTATGCTTTGTTTTGTTATGCTATGCAATGCTTTGTTGTGTTTTGCTATGATTTGTTATGCTATGTGTTGTGTTGTGTTTTGTTTTGCTATGCTATGTTTTGTTATGCTATGCAATGTTTTGTTATGCTATGCTATGTTTTGTTGTGTTTTGCTATGCAATGCTTTGTTATGCTATGCTTTGTTGTGTTTTGTTATGCTATGTTTTGTTATGCTATGCTTTGTTATGCTATGTTTTGCTATGCTATGCTTTGTTATGCTATGCTATGTTTTGTTATGCTATGCTATATGTTGTGTTATATTATGCTATGCTTTGTTTTGCTATGCTATGTTTTGCTATGCTATGCTATGTTTTGTTGTGTTTGATATGCTATGTTTTGCTATGCTATTATATGTTTTGTTTTGCTGTGCTATGTTTTGTTGAGCTATGCTATGTTTTGTTGTGTTTTGCTGTTTTGTTATGCTATGTGTTGTGTTTTGTTATGCTATGTTTTGTCATGTTATGCAATGTTTTGTTATGCTATGCTATGTTTGTTTTGCTATCCTATGCTTTGTTTTGTTATGCTATGCTCCGTTTAGTTTTGCTATCCTATGCTTTGTTTAGTTATTCTATGCTATGTTTTGTTGTGTTTTGTTATGCTATGCTATGTTGTGTTTTGATATGCTATTCTTTGTTATGCTATTTTTTGTTATGCTATGCTATGTTTTGTTGTGTTTTATTATGCTATGCTTTGTTTTGCTATGTTATGCTATGCTTTGTTATGCTATGCTTTTTTATGCTATGCTTTGTTATGCTATGCCAAGCGTTGTTTTGTTAGGCTATGCTATGTTGTGTTTTGTTATGCTATGCTATATTGTATTTTGTTGTGCTATGCTATGTTTTGTTGTGTTTTGTTATGCTATGCTAGGTTTTGCTATGCTTTGCAATGCTATGTTTTGTTATGTATGCTATATTTTGTTGTGTGTTATGCTATGCTATGCTATGTTTTGTTGTGTTTTGTTGTTTTGTTATGCTATGCTTTGTTTTAAGTTATGTTATGCTATGCTTTGTTATGTTATGCTGTTTTGTTCTGCTATGTGTTGTGTTTTGTTTTGCTATGTTTTGTTTTATGTTATGCTATGCTATGTTTAATTTTGCTATCCTATGCTTTGTTATGCTATGCTATGTTTTGTTGTGTTTTATTATGCTATGCTTTGTTTTGCTATGCTATGTTTTGTTTTGTTATGCTATGCTTTGTTATACTATGTTTTGTTATGCTAAGCTTTGTTTTTTATGCTATGCTATGTTGTGTTTGGTTATGCTATGCTATGTTTTGTTGTGTTTTCTTATGCTATGTTTTGCTATGCTTTGCAATGCTGTGTTTTGTTATGTATGCTATGTTTTGTTGTGTTTAGTTATGCTATGCTATATTTTGTTGTGTTTTGCTATGTTTTGTTTTGCTATGTTTTGTTATGCTATGCTTTGTTTTATGTTACGTTATGCTATGCTATGTTTTGTTTTACTAAGCTATGTTTTGTTCTGCTATTCTTTGTTATGTTATGCTATGGTTGTTTTGTTATGCTATGCTACGTTTTGCTGTCTTTTGCTATGTTTTGTTATGCTATGCTTTGTTTTATGTTATGTTATGCTATGTTTTGTTCTGCTATGTTTTGTTGTGTTATGTTATGCTATGCTGTTTTGCTTTACTATGATATGTTTTGTTTTGCTATGCTTTATGTTATGCTTTGTTTTGTTATGCTATGTTTTGTTATGCTATGCTATGTTTTGTTGTGTTTTGTTATGCTATGTTCTGTTGTGTTGTGTTTTGCTATGCTATGTTTTGTTATGCTATGATTTGTTTTGCTATCCTATGCTTTGTTTTGTTATGCTGTGCTTTTGCTATCCTATGCTTTTGTTTGTTATGCTATGCTATGCTGTGTTTCGTTATGCTATGCTAAGTTTTGTTATGCTATGCGGGTATGTGAGGGTGTGTGAGTGTGTGTGAGGGTGAGTGAGGGTGAGTGAGGGTGAGTGAGGGTGAGTGAGGGAGGGTGAGTGAGGGTGAGTGAGGGTGAGGGGGGTGAGGGGGGTGAGGGGGGTGAGGGTGTGTGAGTGTGATGGTGTGTGAGGGCGAGGGGTTGCGAGGGTGAGGGGGTGTGAGGGTGAGGGTGTGAGAGGGTGAGGGGGTGTGAGGGTGAGTGAGGGTGAGGGGGTGTGAGGGTGTGTGAGGGTGAGTGAGGGTGTGTGAGGGTATGTGAGGGTGAGAGTGTGTGAGGGTGAGAGGGTGTGAGGGTGAGGGGGTGTTAGGGTGAGGGGTGTGAGGGTGGTTGAGGGGTAGTGAGGGTGAGGGGGGTGAGGGGTGTGAGGGTGAGGGGGGTGAGAGGGTGAGAGGGTGAGAGGGTGTGAGGGTGAGGTGGTGTGAGGGTGAGGGAGTGTGAGGGTGAGTGAGAGTGAGAGGGTGTATGAAGGTGAGGGGGTGTGAGGGTGAGAGGGTGTGTGAGGGTTAGAGGGTGAGAGGGTGAGAGGGTGAGAGGGTGTGTGAGGGTGAGAGGGTGTGTGAGGGTGAGAGGGTGAGTGAGGGTGAGGGTGTGTGAGAGTGAGGGGGTGTGAGGGTGAGGAGGTGTGTGAGGGGTCAGGGGGATGTGAGTGGGTGAGGGCGAGTGAGGGGTGTGAGGGTGAGTGTCTCCAATGAATGTGCTGCTTCGCCTTCTTTGAAAATGTTCAGTGCTGCAAATAGAGCATGCCGCCCTAATTATCACAGCATGAGGCACCAAAGGGATAATTATCACAGCATGCAGAGAGGCGCCCCACACTGCTGGAGCACTCAACTGCACATTAATTATAGTTGAGTGCTCCAGCAGCCTGGGGCGCCTGTTGACATGCTGTGATAAGTGGGGTCTCATGCTGTGATATTTGTTACTTGCAGGTGCACAAGCTGTTCCACTGTGAAGCTCGTTCACAGACCTGAATCGGCTCGTGCCCATACTACAATAAAAACGGGGCGGGAACAGGATACTGAATCCCGCCCCTCCAGGACTCCCTGACCTGCCTCATGGTTGCCAAGGCAATATTTCTAAAAAATATTGTCGTGCTACCGTAAGGCAGGTCATGGAGTCCTCGAGAGGCGGGATCCAGAGTAGACAAATCTGCTAAACAGGAGCTTTTTCCAATGGCAGGCCTCCGTTTCCAGAGGCCTGCCAATGGAAATAAGGGGCGTGGCTTCACACCATACTGAAATCCCCTGCTCACAATATCTCTTTGCCTGCAGCAGGGCCATGCCCTGCAATGCAGGCTTCGACCTAAAAAGGGGGAGATATGTAGAGTCGCGCTCTAGCATCTGAGCGCCACGTCATTACGTAGCAAGAGCAGCGGCCATCTTGGATCGCGCTGAAAATACGCGATTCGAGTTGGAGTTTTCGGAGAGGCAGTACGCCTGGCGCTCTCCTGAAGAAGTAATCTAAAAGTAATATAGTGCCTCCACCTATTCCAGTGTCCTGTCATCCTTGCCAGGGACACACAACATTACAAATTCTCGAGGTGGAGTAGTGGTAATGAAGCTGCTAATGCGGAACCCTGCAGCAGAACACCCAATACCGGAGAAGTTCAAGGAGGGTAAAGCGTGCACACGATGGTGGAATCAGACAGCTGGCCACGTAGCAGCCATCTTTCTTTTTATTATTTTACTTATGTTTGGTTGTATTTATTTGCTTGTAATTATAACAACGTAAAACTTACAATGACAGGACAGTCTTTTGTTCTAAGAAGATTGTTTTGTAGGAAAGCAGGTGTGAGTACGGTTTGTTTGATCTGCAGGAAAAAGTGACATATGTCGATATAGGGAAGAATTATTTCCATATGTTGTGGCAACTTTACTCTAGCGAAAATGCGAGCACCTGCTCTAAAGCATGGCCACAGTGCAATTATATTGCAAGGCTGTATGCCCCGCGTGAAGTTATTATAAAACATAATTAGACCCTCCTGGCAGTGACCAGTAGCTGATCTGAGAGGTGACCCATGCGGAGTTCCATTACTAATATAGTCCCCCTGCCACCCTCTAGGACCAGCGTAAGGGATGTCTCCAGATGAGTTTGTTCAGACAATTATTTGCCTTGTCAATACACAACTTTTACTTGGGTCTTCCACCTTAGAGGTGGTTGTTGGAAAAATGTGCCCCTCAAAATATTGTGAAGTACATGTGCAGAAGGTCATCTTTGTTACCTCTTATAATAATTAACTGTTTCTAGAAAATATTGTCAGGGAATTGTGAAGACCAATGTAGTATGTGCTTACTTTAATAGTATGTCTTTAGTTGTAAATGATTAAAGGTAGCAGAGAAACCTGCAAGTTATCTAACAAAAAAAAATGTTCTTTAGACAATATTACTACACTATATTTGCTAGGTGAACATGAGTAGGTATGTGTGTACGCTGTACTTACTTTGAACGAAAGGTTGCACTGTCGACGTACAGCTGTTTTTTTTACTCAGAGGAGGTCTCAGAGACATGCTGTGATGATCCACTGATACCTGGTAGACGGCTACATTTTATAAGTTTTTTCCTGCGGTAAGTCTTTTTTTAAAGAAAATTCTTTCGACAGCATTATTTTAACAATATTTCAAACGTGTCACAACGTGACGTTTTTAAATTTGTTTTTGTTTAAACGTTTAATGTAATAGACAAACCAAGATGCCAAATTTGCTTTGGGAAACGTGGAAGAGTATTAGTCAACATTAGACTACAGGATCAAAATACGGCAGTGTGCTTTGTGCAGAAATTCAACAATAATTCTATTTAACAAACGTATATATTTCAAAAACGCAGTTACAGTAATTGGCCAATCTCCATGCTCCTCGCTTGTAAATGTACATTCATTGTGATTTCTTTTTCCGTTTAATTGCATTTGGTGTTGTAATGGTAATTGAAGTAAATGTATGCGTTATAATGGCATTCGTAGTAGCTGTATTTTATATGATTCCCTATGTGATGGTGTGATATTGGCATTCAATGTAGAAACTGGTGCGGTGAAGCCATTGTTTCCTATTAGTTGTAGAACTCTTTGTTGTTAAGGCTTTCATTGTTGTATCATGAAGTTATGTTCTGTGAGTCCAATATTTATACATGGTGCCAACTTTTGAAGGGGTGTGGGAATACCTGGGCTACTCCCACGCCTGCTTCTGGAAAGTTCTTCCCATCCCCTGCCAAAGCTCCAAGAATGTGTGGTGACAAAAGGAGAGTGTCATGTTCCTTTGTGTGTGCTTGAGGCAAGCCCTTTGAAGTGTAAAAACCTATTTAAAATCTATGACACTTTGTCTAATGGTCTCACATAGGAAGCAATGGCTTCACTTGTCTCTTAGTCTTCTAATCATCTTACTCTTCTGGAATCCTTTGACAGTCTCCCCTGACCAAATCTTGGTCCTGATAAATAAGATTAAATCTGGCACACCAGCGGAACTTGCTTCTCCCCATATCATGGCGAACCTGGCTCCAGCACTTTTTCCTACAATTACCGGTCTGTTTAATCGGTCCCTAAATACTGAAACTATTCCCACTACTACTCGCATTTGAGACCTATTTGAAGGAAACCCATGGCAGATCCTTTCGAACTTGAAAATTATGGACGGTAGTTAATAAACAGGTGATGTCTTTTTTTGGAAACCCATTGTTTGCTAGTCCCTTCCCAGTCTGGCTTCAGGATGTCCCATAGTGCAGAAACAGCATTGGTGGACGTTCTTGACACCATCAGACTTTCTCTGGATGAATGCCACCCAGGCATGTTGGTAAATATAGATCTATCAGCAGCATTCAACACCATCTCATATACAATTCTAGTCCAAAAACTAGTGGAGATTAGTGGTGGTGGAAAAGCCCTAGCCTGGCTAAAAAACATTAAGAGATAGGACTCAGTTCAGTTAGACCTCTTTACTTCTTAGACCATGGCTTTGAAGCACAAGTTACTTACCTTCGGTAACGATATATCTGTAAGAAACAGTAGTTAGTATTAGATCCCTTAATTTAGAATATCCCCAGGCGTCAGACTGGATCCGGAAACTTTTGCGTAGCAGTACCCTTGCGCGTTGGCAGGCGTCGTCTGCGACTCCGTGTCCGTCGTTGCCTCCGCGTCAGTCGTCGGCATTGTTGGCGCCGGGATGCCGTCACCGGAGTACTTAGACGCCGCCCTCACGCGCTGACGTCAGTTCTTATACACAGCTTTTCCGCGCCAGACACACAGAGCCATTATAAAAACCAACACTGGTGCCATGAAACTAGGGCCCTGAAAGGGGGATGTTTTGTGTCCAGACGGTGGAACCGCTCTACCTCTTTAGAGGGATGCGGAGGCGGAAAGAATGTGGGCAAAGTGATGGACTGCCCGATGTGGAAGGCTGTGACTACCTTGTTATGTTATAGTTTTGGTAAAGCGCAAACAGCTGCCCCAGCAAAGAGGCGTCCCGGCGCTAAGGAACTACAGATACTCTACTGAGGATGGGTAGAGAGGGGAAGAGGTGGCCTAGGGGGAGGGGAACAGATGGGTCTTGATGGCCTTCCGGAAGGTAGCCAGGTTATCCAAGGAGCGGATGTCCTGTGGCAGTGTTCCAAAGCTTGGCTCCCAGAACCCTGAAGGAGCGACCGCCAGTGTGGCATAGCTTTGTGCGGGGTACGCTCAGTAGGTGTTGGCCTGAGAAGCGCAGATTGCGCCGCGGTACATAGGGTGTAAGGAGAGGTCGCAACAGTTCTGGGCGCCCGAGTTTAATGATTTTGAAAGTCATAATGAGGGTTTTAAACTGGATTCTGGAGTCAATAGGTAGCCAGTGCAGCTTACGGATTGTGGCTCTAGTGGAGCATCTGCGAGGAAGACCAACCAAGGCTCTTGCCGCAGAATTCTGCACGCGTTGCAGTCGCGCTATCTCTCCTTTGTTGGCGCCAAGAAGAAGAACATTGCCGTAATCTAGGCGGGAGAGAATCGTGGCTTGGACAATGAGTTGACGAACTTTGGCGTCAAAGAAGCCAAGTATGGGGCTGAGACTCCTCAACAGACCAACACAAGTAGCTGCCACTTTTTTTGTGTGGGTCTGCAAGTTGAGTGAGGAGTCCATCCAAACTCCTAGGTTTTTGACCAGGCATTTGGGAGGTGGGATGGTGCCTAGTGACGAGGGCCACCAGTGCTCATTCCAGTAGCTGGTGTTCTTTCCAAAGAGCAGCACCTCCGTCTTGCCTGCATTGAGCTGCAGGCAGTTGTCCGTCATCCATTGGGCCACTGCAGCAAGGCCATCCCTAAATCTCGAGGCCGAAGTGGAAGGGCCTTCCGTGAGAGTGATGGCCAGCTGCGTGTCATCAGCGTAAGACACCAGCGTTGGGTCCCACCCTTGGGCAGGAAAGAGAGTCTTGTCCGCAACACAACCTTGTCCGGATGGACAGAAAGGAAAGGAGGCTTGGAGGAAAGAGCCTGGAGCTCACTCACTCTCCTGGCAGAGGTGATGGCAACCAGGAAAGCAGTCTTAAGAGTAAGAAGACAGAGAGGACAGTTATGAAGCGGCTCAAAGGGAGCACACATCAGGTACGTCAGCACCAGGTTCAAGTCCCACTGGGGCATCACAAAAGGAACAGGGGGAAACATATGAGTGATGCCCTTCAAGAACCTATTTACAATCGGGGACTTGAAGAAAGAAGGCTGATCAGGTAGCCTTAAGCAGGCGGAAAGGGCAGAAAGGTAGCCCTTGATAGTGCCCAGACCAGAGCCCTGCTGGGCAAGAGAAAGAAGGAAGAGGAGAACCTCAGAAAGGGGGGCAGAGAGTGGATCCAGCCTTTGCTGTGCACCATGCCACAAATCTGTTCCACCTGCAGGCGTATGCCGACTTTGTGAAGAAACGCCTAGCTGCCAGAATCACATTACAATCTTCAGGTGGCAAGTCAAATGGCCTTAACTGTCGCCGCTCAATCTCCAAGCATGGAGGTGGGGACTGGACAGGTTCGGGTAGGGGACCGTCCCCTGCTGCTGTGACAGAAAGGTCCTCTTGAAGAGGCAGATGAATCGGGGGATCAACAGACATGCTGAGTAGCTCGGGATTCCTGTATCTTTGTGCCCAGTACGGAGCCCCGAGGATGATTTGGGTCCGGTCTATTTGGCCTCCCAGGCTCAAGGGATAAGATCTTGAAGGTTGGAAGTCATATCTTACGAGGACAACACACAACTTATAACCATATGGAAAATGTTGAATCAACCAAGATCAGTTTCAGGGAATGTATGAGAAAATAGCCCTCTGGATGTCTTCCAATTGCTTCCAACATAGTGCAGGATTGACTGAAATGTGGATCTTGAAAAAACTCTGTCTTTTTGGTCTGAGGACTGGTGGTCTCTGGAATTCGGTCCAGGCCCAACCAAGGTAGTTAGAAATTTGGGCATACTGATTGATGATGCCCTCTCCATAAAAGATCAAGGAAAATTCCATATTGGGTCTTGCTTCGGAATTATTCACCTTCTCAGGAGAGCTCTCCAATGGCTGCCTTTGCAGTCTAGAAAATCCATTACTCAGGCACTTATAAGTCACCTAGATTATGGAAATGCCCTTATGGTTGCTGCAAATAAAGCTCTATCTACTAAAAATCAGGTGGTACAAAACACAGATGCCTGACTGATCTGCAATTTGCCTCCCGCTCTCCATCTAAGCCCACAAATCTCTGCATTGGCTTCCAATAAAAAAGCTTAACTCCTCTGTCTAGTTCACAAGTCCCTTTTTGGAAACTGGCCACTTTATTTGCAGAACAAGTTACAGCTCTAGACACCTACACAGAACCTCAGATTTGATGGGCACTCCTACTTTGCCCCCAACACATTCGCACATAGACATTGAGGCAGATACTTTTCATTTTTGACCCCCTATCACTGGAAAAAGCTACCCTTGTACATTCAATCCTGTCTGTACTTAGCACGATTTAAGAAATTCCTAAAAACCTGGTTCTTTTAACTCCTTTCTAACATTGCGGTCCTCTTTAGAGTGCATTAGGGTGGAAAGACCCTCTTTGGGGTGATTCGCTCACAGTTTATAAATATATATATATATATATATATATATATATATATATATATATATATATAAGGATGAGAAGGGAACAGGAATGTTTCCGCCTATCCTGCCTACAGTCAGTCCCCTTTATCTCACTGTCTTGCAGGAATACAAAAAGCACAACAAGGTAGCCGAGTGGATGACGACCAGCCGCCTGAAACTGAACTCGGACAAGACGGAGGTCCTCATCCTGGGCCCCTCTCCCTCCGCCTGGGACGACTCCTGGTGGCCTCCCGCCCTGGGCACCGCACCCAAACCGACAGACCATGCACGCAACCTGGGCTTCATCCTGGACTCCTCCCTCTCCATGACCAGGCAAGTCAACAACGTCTCCTCGGCATGCTTCAACATCCTACGCATGCTACGGAAGATCTTCTGGTGGATCCCCACCGAGACCAGGAAGACCGTCACCCAGGCCCTCGTCACCAGCCGACTGGACTACGGCAACGCCCTCTACGCCGGGACCACCGCCAAGCTCCAGAAGAGACTCCAGCGGATCCAGAACGCCTCAGCCAGACTCATCCTCGACATCCCACGAACCAGCCACATCTCCGGACATCTGCGAGACCTTCACTGGCTCCCCGTCAACAAAAGAATCACCTTCCGCCTCCTCACCCACGCACACAAAGCCCTACACGACCAAGGCCCGAGCTACCTCAACAGCCGAGTCAACTTCTACGCTCCCAAACGCCACCTCCGATCAGCCAACCACGCCCTCGCCGCCGTCCCCCGCATCCGAAGAGCGACTACAGGAGGAAGGTCCTTCTCCCACCTGGCCGCCAAGACCTGGAACTCCCTCCCGACCGACCTGCGCCTGACCCAAGACCACCTCTCCTTCAGGAAGAAGCTGAAGACCTGGCTGTTCGAGCAGTAGCGGCTCCCCCCCCCCCCAGCGCCTTGAGACCCCACGGGTATGTAGCGCGCTTTATAAGTGTCACTGATTGATTGATTGATTGATTGATTGATTGAACAGTAGAATCATTCCAAGTCATGTCACCCAGGACACTGGCAGAAGGCACAAATGGTAAGGACAAGAAAATGACAACTTTCTAAAAGTGGGATTATAAGAATTGTGAATTAAAATCCAACTTTACCATCAAAGAGGATTTAAAATTACAATTAATTTGAGTCTAAACATGAAATTTCTGGTGGAGTGGCCATGACCAAGATGGTTCTGGACGATTGAGCCAGGAGCGCTTGCCTGGGATAGGTTCAGAAAAGGGGGTGGTGATGAACAGAGTGTCTGAATTAAGCAGACCACTCTTACCCAGTCCAAAGATCAGGGCTTGATCCATCACCGTTTTTTAGCTCACTGCACCATCCCAGCTCAGAACTTGGCTATATGCAAATTAGTCTGGCCCTGGCCCAGTGCATCATGGGAACAGGGCAGACCAAACTACCAAGCCAATTCTTATACTGGGAAGGAAACAAGCTACCGGGGACCGGTTTCTGGCATTTCAGCCGTCTTCGGCCCGGCTTGCTTGAATCCTGATGGTGCAATGAGCTAGGGACTCACATCTGAGTATACCCTTCCACGCTTATGGTGGACAAAAATGATTCAGAAAAGGGGGTGGTGATGAACAGAGTGTCTGAATTAAGCAGACCACTCTTACCCAGTCCAAAGATCAGGGCTTGATCCATCACCGTTTTTTAGCTCACTGCACCATCCCAGCTCAGAACTTGGCTATATGCAAATTAGTCTGGCCCTGGCCCAGTGCATCATGGGAACAGGGCAGACCAAACTACCAAGCCAATTCTTATACTGGGAAGGAAACAAGCTACCGGGGACCGGTTTCTGGCATTTCAGCCGTCTTCGGCCCGGCTTGCTTGAATCCTGATGGTGCAATGAGCTAGGGACTCACATCTGAGTATACCCTTCCACGCTTATGGTGGACAAAAATGATTCAGAAAAGGGGGTGGTGATAAACAGAGTGTCTGAATTAAGCAGACCACTCTTACCCAGTCCAAAGATCAGGGCTTGATCCATCACCGTTTTTTAGCTCACTGCACCATCCCAGCTCAGAACTTGGCTATATGCAAATTAGTCTGGCCCTGGCCCAGTGCATCATGGGAACAGGGCAGACCAAACTACCAAGCCAATTCTTATACTGGGAAGGAAACAAGCTACCGGGGACCGGTTTCTGGCATTTCAGCCGTCTTCGGCCCGGCTTGCTTGAATCCTGATGGTGCAATGAGCTAGGGACTCACATCTAAGTATACCCTTCCACGCTTATGGTGGACAAAAATGATTCAGAAAAGGGGGTGGTGATGAACAGAGTGTCTGAATTAAGCAGACCACTCTTACCCAGTCCAAAGATCAGGGCTTGATCCATCACCGTTTTTTAGCTCACTGCACCATCCCAGTTCAGAACTTGGCTATATGCAAATTAGTCTGGCCCTGGCCCAGTGCATCATGGGAACAGGGCAGACCAAACTACCAAGCCAATTCTTATACTGGGAAGGAAACAAGCTACCGGGGACCGGTTTCTGGCATTTCAGCCGTCTTCGGCCCGGCTTGCTTGAATCCTGATGGTGCAATGAGCTAGGGACTCACATCTGAGTATACCCTTCCACGCTTATGGTGGACAAAAATGATTCAGAAAAGGGGGTGGTGATGAACAGAGTGTCTGAATTAAGCAGACCACTCTTACCCAGTCCAAAGATCAGGGCTTGATCCATCACCGTTTTTTAGCTCACTGCACCATCCCAGCTCAGAACTTGGCTATATGCAAATTAGTCTGGCCCTGGCCCAGTGCATCATGGGAACAGGGCAGACCAAACTACCAAGCCAATTCTTATACTGGGAAGGAAACAAGCTACCGGGGACCGGTTTCTGGCATTTCAGCCGTCTTCGGCCCGGCTTGCTTGAATCCTGATGGTGCAATGAGCTAGGGACTCACATCGGAGTATACCCTTCCACGCTTATGGTGGACAAAAATGATTCAGAAAAGGGGGTGGTGATGAACAGAGTGTCTGAATTAAGCAGACCACTCTTACCCAGTCCAAAGATCAGGGCTTGATCCATCACCGTTTTTTAGCTCACTGCACCATCCCAGCTCAGAACTTGGCTATATGCAAATTAGTCTGGCCCTGGCCCAGTGCATCATGGGAACAGGGCAGACCAAACTACCAAGCCAATTCTTATACTGGGAAGGAAACAAGCTACCGGGGACCGGTTTCTGGCATTTCAGCCGTCTTCGGCCCGGCATGCTTGAATCCTGATGGTGCAATGAGCTAGGGACTCACATCTGAGTATACCCTTCCACGCTTATGGTGGACAAAAATGATTCAGAAAAGGGGGTAGTGATGAACAGAGTGTCTGAATTAAGCAGACCACTCTTACCCAGTCCAAAGATAAGGCTTGATCCATCACCGTTTTTTAGCTCACTGCACCATCCCAGCTCAGAACTTGGCTATATGCAAATTAGTCTGGCCCTGGCCCAGTGCATCATGGGAACAGGGCAGACCAAACTACCAAGCCAATTCTTATACTGGGAAGGAAACAAGCTACCGGGGACCGGTTTCTGGTATTTCAGCCGTCTTCGGCCCGGCTTGCTTGAATCCTGATGGTGCAATGAGCTAGGGACTCACATCTGAGTATACCCTTCCACGCTTATGGTGGACAAAAATGATTCAGAAAAGGGGGTGGTGATGAACAGAGTGTCTGAATTAAGCAGACCACTCTTACCCAGTCCAAAGATCAGGGATTGATCCATCACCGTTGTTGTTGTTTATCACCACCCCCTTTTCTGAATCGTTTTTGGCCACTATAGGTGTGGCAGGGTATACTCAGACATGAGTCCCTTTCTCACTGCTCCATCAGGATTCAAGCAAGCCGGGCCGAAGACGGCTGAAATGCCAGAAACCGGTCCCCGGTAGCTTGTCTCCTTTCTGGTGAAGAATTGGCTTGGTAGTTTAGTCTGCCCTGTTCCCATGATGCACTGGGCCAGGGACAGACTGATTTGCATATAGCCAGGTTCTGAGCTGGGATGGTGCAGTGAGATAAATAACGGTGATGGATCAAGCCCTGATCTTTGGACTGGGTAAGAGTGGTCTGCTTAATTCAGACACTCTGTTCATCACCACCCCCTTTTCTGAATCGTTTTTGGCCACTATAGGTGTGGCAGGGTATACTCAGACATGAGTCCCTTTCTCACTGCTCCATCAGGATTCAAGCAAGCCGGGCCGAAGATGGCTGAAATGCCAGAAACCGGTCCCCGGTAGCTTGTCTCCTTTCTGGTGAAGAATTGGCTTGGTAGTTTAGTCTGCCCTGTTCCCATGATGCACTGGGCCAGGGACAGACTGATTTGCATATAGCCAGGTTCTGAGCTGGGATGGTGCAGTGAGATAAATAACGGTGATGGATCAAGCCCTGATCTTTGGACTGGGTAAGAGTGGTCTGCTTAATTCAGACACTCTGTTCATCACCATCCCCTTTTCTGAATCGTTTTTGGCCACTATAGGTGTGGCAGGGTATACTCAGACATGAGTCCCTTTCTCACTGCTCCATCAGGATTCAAGCAAGCCGGGCCGAAGACGGCTGAAATGCCAGAAACCGGTCCCCGGTAGCTTGTCTCCTTTCTGGTGAAGAATTGGCTTGGTAGTTTAGTCTGCCCTGTTCCCATGATGCACTGGACCAGGGACAGACTGATTTGCATATAGCCAGGTTCTGAGCTGGGATGGTGCAGTGAGATAAATAACGGTGATGGATCAAGCCCTGATCTTTGGACTGGGTAAGAGTGGTCTGCTTAATTCAGACACTCTGTTCATCACCACCCCCTTTTCTGAATTGCCTGGGATAGGGGCACCCGCTAGGTTAGCAGACTCCCCCGGAGACCCAAGTGCGGGCTTTGACAAGTGCTGGGCACAGAAAGAACCCAGAAAGAAAAAAAAACACCAGGAAAACCCAAGACGAAAAATTGGAGGTGCTGCAGAGCAAGCGGTTGAGCCGTGCAACAGGCAAGATGGCGGCACATGAACCCACCCACAGTCCCAGAGCTGACCGGAACAATTGTGGCACCCCAGCTATTGCCAGCTGACCACGAGGACTTCAGACTTAAGCTGGGGCCAAACTGCACACAGTGAAAAGGCTCCATTGCGAGGAAGAGACACACCGCAAAAGGGCCTCGAGCTGCAGGCACCGGAAAGGAAGGTGGCCCTGTCGGGGAGGAGTGGGAATGGACACAGCCGGGGCCCTCAATGGGGCGAGGCACTACCAGCTGAGAACCAATAATATAAGTAGGGAGGGGCGCTGCTCTGTTCAATTGGGTGTTCGCGCACAAGCACTCCTCATCATTCACTTGCCTTTAAAGGTACAGTGGAAGGCTGGGAGATAGAGTCCTACCCATCAGATGTCACAGGAGTGGAGGTCCTGCATGCCGCATATAAGGAGGGGTAACCCAGGGGCTAGTTGAGGCAGAGGAACCCATGATGAACTGCCACCTAGCACTGACCCTTATTTTCAGGCGCAGCTTGTCCCTCACACCTGCCGCTGACCAGGGAACTGGCTCATGGGCAACATTCTTTTGTGGAAAATAATACACCCAGGCAACACACAAACACTGGCACAGTTCAGGTAACAAAATAATAATAAATAATAAAGCACTAAATTAGCACAGAAAGTTCAATTTAATAAATTTTATAAGTGTCACGAAATGATTCATTGACATACTGATTAAAAAACAGTAAAAAGATTTTTCAGTGAATATACAACAGATGCACGTTATTTGTTTGTATAATTAAATAATACAGTAGGGAGATGGTTTCCGTCTACGCGTTTCGACATGTTGAAAGTGTCTTCCTCAGGACACTACCATCTTGTTACTGAAAATAGATGAACAGTATTTTAAAAATATGCCTCTGTGCTAGGCAGTGCAAAATAGTCAATACATTTTACTTGAACAATAAAGCCAGTGATTTGATAAAATACCATGATATACCGTATTACATCAGTTCATTCTATTTTCATTATCGTAGAGAAACTATTGACAAGACATAATCCAGTTAAAACAAACATTTACCATTTCATTATATAGAGACATAATGGGAAAACAGGAGAATCACAAAAGCCAGAGGAGAAGATGAAGATAGTACATAGGTACTTAACAGAGAGAAAAATCTGGTGTGTCTCCAATCGATGGTTTAAGTATACACCTATTAAGATGGTCAGAAATTATTTTTTACCTATTTAACTGTACTTCAATCAACTACCCTAAGAAGACTAACGGGCAAGAAAGATGGTGATTGATTAAATACGGGAGATGCCATAGTTGTTGGAAATATTATTTAGCCAGACAGATTATGGAATGTCAGTGCTTATCATGTATCATATCTTCGGATAATGTAGAGAAGATTAGTTGGAATAAGTCCGGTCGGGATCTAAACACAGGACCTCTTTATCTTTTTATGCCCACCGAAGAGAAAACCAGAAAACCGAAAACAAAAATCAGCTGTTTCAGTCAAAACACGATTATATTGGGCAAAATGAAAAGGTTAACCATGACAAAGCCGTCCAGAGATTCATTGATTCAAATGTCTCCAGCAGCCATGACTAGTGGATAAAGTTATCGCATGCAGAGATGTATGCATAACTGTTTAAACTTATTTGCGAAAGATGATTTGATATAAGCGGTATTTAGGTTCCGCTCGTAATGATGTTGATGGGCTTTCCCATTATAGAGGCTGTGATATATGCGTTGCAGATAGGCAATTATCTCAAGACAAATACCTGAGGTACGGCTGGTCGGTGATGTTATAACTCCTCATGCTGAAAAGTTGCGTCAGCGTTTCCCGCGGTGGGTCAATTAATCATTAAAACGTCTTCAAATACTGAAAAATCAGAAGTATGCATTGTCTGGTTAATTCCCCTGATAATACACAGCATACATGTGAGCTAATCTAATAAGAGAAGCTAAATGTGATTCTCCTGTTTTCCCATTATGTCTCTATGGGCTAGATGTAGGTCATTTTATTTTACCACTTCTTAAATACCGAATGTTACCGATTCGGTATTTAAGAAGTGGTAAAATAGAGGGGGGAGGGGGGGGGGGGGGATGTAGGTATTACAGAATCGGTAAATACCGAATCGGTAAGATTCGGTATTTACCGATTCTGTAAATACCGATTCGGTAATGCCCATTGATTCCTATGGGCATTGAAGCCCGATTCGGTAAATACTGATTCCAGCAAGGGCGCAGGGGGTGTCACTTTGACACCCTCTAGCACCCCAAATACAGGCATGTGTGCCATGTGGCATAGGTGTGCATGCACACATGTGCATGCACACCTGGAATCGGTATTTTACCACCCAATTGGATTGGGTGGTAAAATACCGAATCTGAAAGGCCTTTGGGACTCAGAAGAGTCCCACCTACATCTGGAAGTTACCGAATCGGTAAAAATACCGATTCAGTATTTTACCGATTCGGTAAATTTACCGATTTGGTAAATTTACCGAATCTGTAAGATTGGCCCCCTACATCCCAAAAACCCATTTACCGGTCGGTAACGGCCGAAATCGGCCGTTACCGGCCGGTAAATGGCCACCTACATCGGGCCCTAAATGATGAAATGGTAAATGTTTGTTTTAACTGGATTATGTCTTGTCAATAGTTACTCTACGATAAAGAAAATAGAATGAACTGAAGTAATGTGGTATATCATGGTATTTTATCAAATCACTGGCTTTATTGTTCAAGTAAAATGTATTGACTATTTTGCACTGCCTAGCACAGAGGCATATTTTTAAAATACTGTTTATCTATTTTCAGTAACAAGATGGTAGTGTCCTGAGGAAGACACTTTCAACGTGTCGAAACGCATAGACGGAAACCATCTCCCTACTGTATTATTTAATTATACAAACAAATAACGTGCATCTGTTGTATATTCACTGAAAGAAATCTTTTTACTGTTTTTTAATCAGTATGTCAATGAATCATTTCTTGACACTTTTATAAAATTTATTAAATTGAACTTTCTGTGCTAATTTAGTGCTTTATTATTTATTATTATTTTGTTACCTGAACTGTGCCAGTGTTTGTGTGTTACCTGGGTGTATTATTTTCCACAAATTATTTGCCCTGACCCAGGAACTTTATCCTCATTATGGGGTCCTTGTTTTCCACATCATGGGCAGCATTCGACAGAAGGCCTTTTGTTTATATGTGGACCATTTAGGGAGGCTGAGCTGAGTGCTGTGCGGACAGACCTCAAACATAACCTATCGGAACTTCAGAGGGATGTCCAAGACTTGGGGACCAGAGTCAACTATTTAGAGATAACCCAGGATGAACACACACTGGACCTAAAGAAATATCAGTCCTGCTTGGTGACCATGAACAATCAACTGATAGCACTCCAAGAAAACAGGAAAACCTTGAAAATCAGTCCCGCCGGTGCAATCCCCTCATCAGAGGTGTGACCCTGGGCAAAGAAGGCATGGACTGGAGAAGCTTCATCCAGACCTTGACAGAGACAACCATGACGAAGATGGACCAGACTCCCTGTGCATTGACAGAGCACATAGAGCAGTCCCCACACTCCCGTACTCAAAAGAATCTTCCAGAATCCTGGTCTGCTTCCACCACTATGAAGACAAAGAGATGATTCTGGAGGCAGCGAGGTGTAGGGGCCTTATGCACTATAATGGTTAGGATATTCAAATTTTTCAGGACCTATCCCAGATCATATTGATCAACTGTAGGTCCTTATGCCCTCTCACCATGTTCCTGCACGAAAACAAATTCAGATGTAGATTGGGACATGCTCTTTGCCTTATGTTTGAGTGGCAGGTCAGGCGCAGGTCCCTTTGAAAGGCCTACTTGGTGCTGAACCTTCTGCTTCCTGAGACCAAAACAGACTCACCACAAGAAGCACTTCACCAGCGGAACCTGTAATGGACACAATTACATAGAGGTCCAAGGCCAAACCTTCCCTAACAGGAGGAAATCTTGGCAGGCCGGTAATCAACACTCGAGCAGGTCCACAGAGTGAGCGACCTCTCCACTTAATCCACAACAGCCATTGACTCCCACCCTGGACCAGGAGATAATAAGCAGCTGGCCCATTTGCCTCCATCATACATTAACAGAGTTGATAGGTGGGTTCACTACGGGAGTACCCTAGTCTGACTATCAATTAGCTTATAATGCGGGTGCTGTCATCCCAGACCTTCATTGACAGAGGTCCTTTCACCCTATTGGACTGGGGTCCTACCTCTCATTGGGCAGTTGCAGCAGTCTAGAGGCCCCAAAAGATTGATAACTATATAGGGCTATGTGTCTCAACTGTGATAGCGCTTTCTACTGATTGTTGTTCTTGTTTTTACTGTGAGTTGTTGGGCTTTGAGAAAGAATAGCAGTCTGCCCCATCCGTGCCCACACTGACAACACTTGCCACAAGATTGTGACTCCTAGAAATAAACCTATGGCCCTGAATACCCTACATATTCCCACCTACAATGACTGAAACTTCAATAACCGAATTAAACGACACTCCATTGTACACAAATGATACCTCCTGCTTGCAGATCTGGGGTTTTTACAGGAATCCCACCTACTACACTTCAAAAAACTCTCCCTTAAAATCTAGGTCAATATTTCCCCTCAGCCAGCAAGGAGACAGCAGGGGTGAGTATCTTAATGCATCGAGGCTGCCCTCTGGTAGTAGAGGGGACCCTTTGAGATATGGGGGGAATGAGCAGCCATACAGGATTCATTGCAAGGCAGTCCCCCAACGCTAGCTTCGGTATTCAGCCCTAACCAAAGACAAGGGCACTGTTTGGCGAGGTGATTCAGATCCTCACTGCCTGGTCAAACACATCCATAATTGAGAGAGGTCTCACCCCCGCAGTTGATACTGAGTATGAGGGGATGCTCAGTGACCTTGTCTATTGCTGGTAAGATGTTATTGGAAGAAATTGGGCTTATAGGCACATGGAGAACTCACCACCTGCGAACCAGAGTCTGTTAATTTCACTCGGGAGCCCACAAAACAGAAACCAGAGTAGATTACATTATTCCGGATAAGCGCTTCCTCCTGAATTTGACAGATTCCACACAACACCGTATTACAGTCACTGACAATAGGGCAGTCTCATGTGAGATGGTAAACATAGGCACCCAGGGCCCAAGAACTACTATCACCTGGAGGCTCCAGGATTAGCTCATGAGAGACACAGAGAAACAGGTAATAATGTTAAGAGCATCTGCCCCATAATGATACTGGGGAAGTGATGCATTAAAGGCAGTCCTATGAGGTACTTATATAGCGGAAGCTGCAAGCCTCTGAAAACTTCGGGAGGAACAGCATCTTCAATTAGGCGCAGACCTTGAGAAGCTCAAGATGGAGGAAAAAAAGGATCCATTCTGCAAAAGTGTGGAAAAAGGTATTGGCAGTTCGGGGTCAAGTCTGTATGCCTGAGACTAATAAAGTAGCATACTTCTCTAGCACAACTAGATAATAAATATTACGACCATTTTAACAAATCCAGCAAAATGAGGGCATATATCCTGCAGGCCCAAACTGCTAAAGCCACTAAACAGGAAGTCTAGCTCCCACTGGGGCACATGTGCATGGGAGGTGAGGAAAAGACAGCGTGTTTTCACACTTTCTACATCCACTTGTATAGGGCCCAGCATACGGACATGCACACATGATCAGAATACCTCAGAGAGGCCCACTTACTCAAACTAAGTCACACACATAGGCTGTTGGAGAAAGAAGAGATCCTCGTAGTCATATTTAAATTACGATAATTAAAGGCACTGAGGCCGGATGGCCTCACGGCAAACTTTTATAAAGGCTTTGGTGCCACGATCCTACCTGTATCACATAATGTATATTGTAATTTTATTTATAGATCGCTTACTACCCCTGGCGAGTCATTGCAGCGATTTTCGCAAGTTGCCCGCTACTCCAGAACCTCTTTGTGGTACATTAGTAATGGGAAATATAACTTGCTATTTTGATCAGTGGACATATGAGTCTGTTAGTTTGATTGAATAGTATAATGGAGGGAAGGGGATGGAAGAGTCTAGAAAGTGTTATTTGAGAGATAGTAGTAAAATGAGGTTTGGGAATAAATCAAAAGGGGGATAGAGGAGGGACAAGTCTAGAGAGGGATTAGGGAGATTATGGTAGTACAATGAGGTTTGTGATAAGTCAAAGGAAGGATACATGAGGGAAAAAACTAGAAAGGGTTATTTGGGAGATCATAGTAGCTGAATGGGTTATGTTCCATATAGGTACCCTAATATAGGCCCGCGTGATATCATACACCTTCACCTACATTACCTCCCCTACACTACAAAGTAACAAGCCTTTCAGGATTGAACCTTTACCTAGTTCTAATCCTGGGCGAAAAAGGAGGGTTTCTCCCTGAACAATAGTGTCCTATAACTTCATCAATAGACTACACAGTATGAAAGAATATTCACAGGATTCTTGGAAACCAGGCAGGGGCTCCATCACCTGCATAATATCTATTTACAAGGTTCATTCCATAAATTATCCTCAAATCCAACAATGGCTAATACAAGAAACAAGGGACAAAGGAACCCTAGATACTTTCTGTATAATACAGCACATCTTACTAGTGTTAGCTATTGGGAACCAAGACTTCCTAGGCCGACACACAGACCAGAGACGCTGAGGCTCCTGCATGCAGACACTCCGGCTCACAGTGGTCTGACATATCCCTAGCAGTGTGTCCATTTCGAGACCAGGAAGGGGTCCCACACACTCACTTCAGGTAAAGGGGTTAGACTAAAACCTAGAGGGATTCTTGGCTTTACACCTACTCACATGCTAGGTACATTTAGGTACATCTAGACAGGCATCAAAGGAGTATGTGCTTACTTTTATCATGCATTTTATATTCATGTATGTATTCATGATCATTGCAAGATGGTAGAACTGTACTATCCTTTTATATTCACTGTACTGTTAATCATATATATCTTCTACTGTCTAACGGTTGTTGCAGCACATCTATTTTACACTAGAAGAACAATTGTGCAATAAATTATTATTGTAACATGCCTAGCTGTTTCTTCTGTGTAACTCTCTGAGACTGAATATGTGAGCACGAATGACTGAGCGAAAGGTAGTACATTGTTTCCACGATGCTGAGGGATCAGGGTTGTCATGTTCTAAGGTTGCCAGAAACTATTCTCTTCCCGATAAGAGGAGATTCGAGTGGCACTGTGAGCTAGCTAATACAAACCGGTTAACATTCTCGGTGGGGGTGTTCAGAGCCAGTCTGCCACCAAGCCCACAGTTTGTGTTATCCGAACGCACAGATTCGGTATGGTTGGGTACTTATTTAATAGTAGAATCTGAGTAGTTCAGCCATGCTATTCTCAGAGACCCCTATTCACAAAACGCCAGAGACGTCTGGAGTGGGTGGGCACAAAATCCGTCACAGCGGAGTAGGCAAAATAATCTATTTATTGGCTGCTGGTTAATCAAGCTTGAAGGACACAGTGTTCTTTAAATTGTGCATTAAACAAAATCTTAGTTCCATTGAACAAACTTCTTTGTTACAAAAGTGACAGAGGGAGAAAATAACGCAGTAGTGGATTTGCACCTCTCAGCAGGAGAAGAAGATACGAATGCAATTCAAATTGCACCTACATTCTGACATCCAATCACCCTGAAACTATTAGAAAATGGTTTACAAGCTAGAGGTGGCTTAGAAGTTTTCGTGATTGAGGCACACGAATCAAACAAAACAGAGGTATTTTATTTGTGGGTTACATTCCCAGCAGCAGATGCGAGAACACAGACATTTCACTACAATACAGAAGGAGATGCACCAGTGGAATATGGTCCGTTCGAGGACAGAGATTCCACTCACATACCAGGAACAGTTATACTGGTTTAAAGGCGCCCTACCCCATATAAGAGGAAGATTAGGGCCGCTCGGAGGAGAGAGGGAAACATGGCCGATATTAGCAGCCTACAAACCACATCCTGACATTGAAACAATGCCACAAGGAGACTTACTCGTCCAACACAAAGATTTAATTAAAATGTACAGAAACCTGACGAAATTCATCATGAGGACTTTTACAGTTCAACCAATAACAGTTGCAACAAATGGAACTCAATCTCAAGGTACAGCAAATAAGATCACACCACAAACGTTACACGTGCTAATGGGCAAAATGCCCACAAAAAGTTAACAAATGCCATTCTGGGTAGCTCAGAAAATAACAGTTAGAGGCAGTATTCCAGAATACTACCCCATTTGAAAAACCCAGAATGCTAACAATCTGCTTGCCCATGGGGATAACACCACAGATAGAGTATTGTACCACTTGGGGTACAGTCTTTTCTGCTATATATACACCAGGACTCATGGAATTTCTTCATAAGCGGCGATACCGGATGTATTAAGACAAATACAAAACGAGTACGAAGCAGAGACTGTTCTGAACCTAGAGATGAAGTTACTAAATAATTATGACCAGGTATCAGCCATAATACTAGCTAATATTAAAGGGGAAGCAGCTTCAGCGGCAATCCGCCAACGCCTAAGAGAGTTCAGTACATTGGATCAACAACACGAACTGCCCAAAACAATTGAAACTGCGTATGCATAATTAGGCATGACAGTTTGGGTGGGAAGCTTTAAAACCAAAACTGATGGGCAGTTCTGAAAAGGAGACTTCTAAGCAGACACCTGCTTCTTCTAAAAAGAAGTGGGATAACAAAAAACAACAAAACTTTAAAGAAAACAGATCTCAATCCCGAGGTAGATCTCCAGAGGAGCACTCTGAAAAGAGATGGAATCTTTGGAATAGGGCTAATATTAGGAAACCTGACAGGTATCCGGATACTGATAGACGTTCCTCTCGTTCCTTTCCGGGCTCGATGAAAAACTCAGAGCGACAGAAGGATGGTCAGAACACAAAGAAGGGAACACAGAGTCCAGAGACAAGCAGCACACTCAAGACTATACTTCCAAAAAAGAAGAAAAGCCAAAATCAAAACCTCAGTTTAAAAAGAAGAACGTTGCAGGCCTGACGATCAGACATGCCAAGAATTCTGAGGACACAATTTCTGAACGGGGAACGGGCTCAGACGATGCTAGACAGTGCAGGAGAAGTAAAAATAGCTCACCAGAACCTGATGGGATTTCTGGTGACAGCAGACTTGAATGATTACATTCCGGTGGAAACACCAGATACAAGGGTGAGTGTCCTACATAAGTCACAAGAAATAACACTCCAAATGGAAGGGGACAAGCCCAGGAAAGTTAAAGGTCTCTTTGGGGAGAACCTGTCATCTGGTTATGTCATCCTATTAACTGAACAAGATTGGACACCAGCATTCATTACGGAGTGCCCTAGTGGAGAAAATATAATTTTTCCAGCCTTCTCCAAACTCGTTCCCATCCATATTAAACACACATGCACGGGAGTGGGAAGTTGCCCTAGCTCCAGCATTGTACAAAAATCAGGCTGGATGGGATGAGAATTCAACACACCACGTAATTCTGTTAAAAGTTTTACCAAATGCGCAAAGGCAATACCCAATAAAGCAAGAAGCTAAAATACAGGTCAGGGAGATCTTAGATCAACTTCAATATCAAGGGGTCATTGAAACATGCACCTCACCAATGAATAACCCTTTTTTTCCTCTAATGAAGCCGTACAACTCATATTGTCTAGTTTTAGATTACAGACATTTAAACACATGCACAAAGACATTTGCTGTCCAAAATGCAAACAGTGCCACATTAATGAATAACATTGTGAGGAAAAATACAAAACTACACTTGATATCTCAAATGGATTTTTCTGCCAAAATATAGTGCCTTAAAGCAGGTATTTGACCGCATTCCCCGCATTGGGGTCCCAGCGACAACTTTGACATCTCCCACAGGGGTATAAGAACAGCCCGGGGGTATTTTCAGCAAGGGTAACTTAGTTACTCCAAAATGTTGATGAGTAAGTATTGTCCTATGTAGATGATATTTATCTAATGGACGATGTCTTTGAAAGGCACTTGACCAGGGTGAACACCATAATTATGGGATTCGCCTCGGAGGGCTACAAATTTAATTTAAAAAAATCAACAATAACCCAGCTCAATGTCCTGTTTTAGGATATGAGCTGTCAAGTGAAGGTAAAAGTCCGGCAGCTAACTTTTGTAGAAAAGTGTTCGCTGATCCAACATCTAAAATCATTGAAGAATTTACACTCAATACTGGGATTCCTAAATTTTGGCAGAACATACATTTTGGATTATGCAGAAAGAGTAAAACCTTTCTATGACTTAATAAAACCAGATTTTTCAGTTAGACAATGGACACAGGAACACAAACATCCTATGTTCACTATAAGAAGACATGAGAGCTTCAAAACACTTACAGATGTGGGTAAACGTATGCAACTTGGCGATCCGTGTTATAGCGGGTCAATGCGGGTACACTTACTTTGCCTTCGATGTAGGTAAAACAGTACCAATCGCTTACAAAGCACACCTGTACACAAACGCCAAAATGCATTTTACTTCAACAGAAACAATCTTGACAGCAGTTCAGGGTGCTGTAGTAAGACAAAGATCACAGGCTCAGGGAAAACGCATAATTGTCGTAACCCCGGTACCACCATTAGAAGCTGTTACAAAGGCTAGCATTCCAAATGCAAAGCCTTATATCCAAGATGGATACAATGGGCTAATTCTCTTACTGCAACAGATGTTGAATACAGATTTGATCCAAGTCTAAAAACACAAGCATTCCTGCAATACGAACAAGAATATCCTCTACCTAATGAAATAATTCCTCTAGATCAGTATGAATAAATTATTTACACTGATGGATCTGCTTAACCGGCCATAGGGAGTAAGCAACAATACAGCGCTGTAAGAAAGTGGCTCTGTATATTCTGGACCAAAGTAAGTCCCCAGAGGTTTGGCAGAGGCTAAAGTTAGATATAAACTTACTGTCTAAAGTGATAGCTTGGACGAGCAGTAAGGCAGTATTGGAGGACAGTGTAAAGCATGTGGTGTATACACTAAGTCAGCAAATGGTCTCACACACAAGAACTAAACTCTAGGCCAATTATTTGTATAAAAATATATAGTTGTTTTATTTTAGAAGCAACAATAGGTATCAAAATATACTTTCTCATAATGAGATACTTTGGTTAAATACTTTTCAAATAGGCAATAGACTTTTGAATACAATAGCTACAGTTGTTGCAACACAATTCCAAACACAATGTTAGATTGAGCTCAATAATTTCTAGTTAAATGCAATTAGTTACTTTATGGATTACTTTTCTAACCACAGGACTGGATCCTAGATTCAGTCCTGAGACATCTCCTGTACACAATTGAGTAAAAGCGTTTTGGTTACAGTTTATTTATTTATTTATTGTGATTTATAAAGCGCACTATAACCCAGAGGTCTCTAAGCGCTTTGTTAGGATCAGCTAGACAATAGAAAGGATGCATCAGAATTACAATTGGCGGCCACGCCACGCTTGCTGGAAAAGCACAGTTTTTAGTTTCTTGCGGAAGGGCATTAGGTTTGTCTCATTGCGAAGTTCCAGCGGTAATTTGTTCCACATAGCTGGCAGAGTATGTGAAAAAGCACGCCCACCCACAGTGGTCAGTCTACAGCGTGGCTGAACAAGATAGATGGAATCGGCAGATCTGAGCGCCCTCCCTGGTTTATAGAGGGTCAGGCGTGATTTCAAATAGGTAGGTGCCCTTCCATGAAGAGCTTTGTGGACAATGCAGAGCCCCTTGAACATTAGCCTCTGCCTAACTGGCAGCCAGTGGAGCTCCCGCAGCAGGGGGGATGCCTGGGTGCTCCTCGGTTTCTTAAAAATGAGCCTAGCGGCATCATTCATGACCGTCTGCATTCTGTTTAAAAGACCCTGTGGAAGTCCTATGTACAGTGAATTGCCATAGTCTAACCTGGCTAAAATCATTGCAGAGACCGCACTCCTTAAAGTGGAAAAAGAGAGCAGCGAGGAAACTTTCCTGAGTTGTCGGAGGAGGCCAACACAGCTGCCCACCACAGCTGTGACTTGCTTTTTCATGGACAGCTTACTGTCCACCTGGATACCCAAGCTCTTAATCACCTCCGCCGGTTCCGGAGGCATGCCCAACTCCCCAGGCCAGAAACGGTCACACCAAGGGTTGCCAGCGATGGTAATCGGCAGCACCTCGGTTTTGTCCGGGTTGATTTTTAGGGAGTTACCGGACATCCAGTTAAATCCAGTTGTGATTTTTAAGGAATATTATTGTATTTTAAAAGTTGACAATTTTTTTTTACATAGAATCACCAATGTTATTCTATGGGAGGAAATTCACTTAGCAGGTAAGTAATGTTATTGTTACTTTTTCTTACTCAGTGTTGGATCCTGGATCCAGCACTGGTGTATCTCCTGTAAACAATTCAAATAATGCGTTTAAGTCATACAGGCGATTTTTAAGGAATATTTGTAGTTTAGAAATTGGACACTTAAGACGTTTTTCTGATGAAAACCAGACAATGGTTTCCTATGGAGGAAAATTGAGTTAACAGTTCAACACGGTTATAATTACTTATTTAGGTTCAGTGCTGGGCTGAAAGATACAACACTGGGATCTCGCCTGATAACAAGGGAGTAAATCAGAATTAGTTGTTTGGCTGATTTTATTTGAATATTTTAAAGTTTCAAAACTCCACTTAAAAGAATTTCCAAGTGAAACCAGTCCATGTTAACCTATGGAAGAAAAGGGAGTTCTCAGCATTTGGGTAAGTACTCGACTGGCAGACTTAAGGTTCTGGGCACAGACTCAGGGGGTCAGGTAGGTGCAGTTATAACACCCTCAGCGGCACAGGGGCAGCCGGGTGCAGACAGAGTAGGCCCAATGTTATCCTATGGAGGATAGGGGGCCTTCGATTGGTGGCTGCTAGTAGGCAGGCCACGCGGCTGTGGGAGCTGGGATCCTGGTCACTTGCTCAGGGCAAATGGGGAAGTAGATTAGGACAAAGGTTGCACTCCCAGGGGCACTTGGGCGGCTGGGTGCACGGTGCTTTTGAGCCGTCAGGCGCTCAATGGTATTCAAGGGGAGTCTTGGAAATCGAACAAAGGCTGCAGGCTCGGGGACGGAGAATCTTCAGGTGCGACCACCACTTCGAGAGGCAAGTTGGGATCTTGGAGGCTAGGTAGGCACCCAGGAGTTGGGCACAGGGGGCCGTGGGGCGCCGAGTGCAGGGGTGTCAGGAAATCTTACCCTCAGCTGGTCGCGGTTGGAGGGGTCCCTGGCTGTGAGGCTGCAGGCATAGTCAGTATCGTCGAGGAGGGTCTTTGGGCACTGGATTCCGGGTCACAGGCACCGGGGGGACGTCCATGTGATCTTTGTCTACTCAGGCACAGGCTGGGCAGGTGCAAAGTGTGCTGGATTCGCAGTTCCTGGTTGGTACCAGGGGTGTTGCTCTTTGAGCAGAACCACTGCTCATAGGAGTCCCAGTCTTTTAGATGAGCAAGGCAGGCAGGTCCTCCAGGGTTCTCGAGGTTGCTGTCCGCAGGAGACGCCGGGGTTCAGCAGGAGCAGGTTCAAGGATCAACAGGCCTGTAGGGTTCTGGGGCCAAGTCAGTTGGTGTTGTCCTCTTGTTAGCAGCTGCATGGCAGGTCTTCTTGTTTCTTGTTTTCAAATCGGGATCTGAGGAAGGAAGGTTCAGGGTGCCCCTAAATACTAAATTTAGGGGCGTTACAGGTAGGGCAAGGGCAGGGACCAATGGGTCCCTGCCCTGGGGTGAGTACACCCCCTATCCTGCTCCTCTCCTGTGGGAGGGGGGAAGGAGTCTTTCTCTGATTGGGCAGGGCTCCCCAACCTCAAGATGGCGGTAGCCCAGAGTTGTGCTTCACCTTGCCTTTCCCACCTGAGAGGTGGGGTTGGCAGAGGTTGGCACACCCCTTTTCCTTCCTTTGTTTTTCCTGTATGTCTTCCCGCCAAAGTGGGGGTCAGAATCGGTGGGGGCCAATTGCTGAATACAGCAAGTGGCCTGGAGAAGCTCACAAAGGCGGCATGCCTTTGAAGCTTCCCCTGCCCATCCTGGGGGAGGAGGCTTGGCACCTCATCCCAGGATGTGCATTGTTTCAGGCCCCCCGAGAGCGGCAGGCTCTCGACCCAGGGGTCCAGAAACATGTCTGGTGGTGGCAGCCTCGGTAGCCACACAGTCAGGACACTGGGAGTTGGTTAGATTTCAGGAGGCATCCCTAAGATGCCCTCTGTTGTGCATTTAGAAAAACAAAATGCAAATGCCAGTACTGATACAAAAGATTTAATTGACTAGTGTCAAAACACCGGACCTGAAAAATTAATTCAAGACTGGTAGCTGATTAGTAGCTTTTTTATTTTGTTTGGTTTTATCAAAAGACATTCATTTCAGTCAATAAACGATATTACATGCTAGGTGCAAAAAAGTTAGGGAATAAGGGAATCTTTCATCCTATCAAGCATGTCACAAGCATACAACATTCAACCATTCAGGAACAAAAAGAACAATGTGTAATATATTACAGTGAACGATATTTACAGTGAAAAAACAAACACAAAAATTCTAGAGAGAGCCACTATCTGCAAAATATTTTAGATGGTATTCATGAACGAATTATTTATAACAAACGTACATTTCTTCGACAAATTCAAATATTCTCTGATTTTGTTAAATGAAAAGAACATCCACAAAGTAATGTACAAAGGGTAGTGGTAAGCAACAAGGCAATTCATATGAGCTTATCACCCATGCAGACTCAACAGTGGCAGTGGGCCTACGCGTTTCGAATCCTGCTGATCTAAGAGGATTCTCTTCAGGGCCTTTATTTTTTATCTGCCTAGGCGGGGCTACTCTGTTAAGGGTAAAGCCACTTGTAGAAACGGAAGTAGCACCTACTCGTCTGGAGCCTTTATTTTCATGTGCAACCGCCGTCGGATAACGAAAGAAACAAGGGACGGAATCCGCAAGGAGGGCGCATAGAACGTGGAAAATCTTGTAACCGGCGCTTTTTTTAAGGTGGTTGGAAAAACCGTGATTAATTGCACGGGCGTGGTCCGCTAAGCGCGGCTCGCTTGATACAAACGACTTACAGGTCCATCAACGCGGCGCTGCACGCGGACGGCATTTTTAAAAAAAAAGGGTTGATTAAGTTAGACTGGTCCGAATCCTTAAACGACGGCGTGGCGAAAAAGGCTGCACTCTGGCTCAAGCAACGTCAGCGTGCAGCGCCGCGTTGATGGACCTGTAAGTCGTTTGTATCAAGCGAGCCGCGCTTAGCGGACCACGCCCGTGCAATTAATCACAGTTTTTCCAACCACCTTAAAAAAAGCGCCGGTTACAAGATTTTCCACGTTCTATGCGCCCTCCTTGCGGATTCCGTCCCTTGTTTCTTTCGTTATCCGACGGCGGTTGCACATGAAAATAAAGGCTCCAGACGAGTAGGTGCTACTTCCGTTTCTACAAGTGGCTTTACCCTTAAAAGAGTAGCCCCGCCTAGGCAGATAAAAAATAAAGGCCCTGAAGAGAATCCTCTTAGATCAGCAGGATTCGAAACGCGTAGGCCCACTGCCACTGTTGAGTCTGCATGGGTGATAAGCTCATATGAATTGCCTTGTTGCTTACCACTACCCTTTGTACATTACTTTGTGGATGTTCTTTTCATTTAACAAAATCAGAGAATATTTGAATTTGTCGAAGAAATGTACGTTTGTTATAAATAATTCGTTCATGAATACCATCTAAAATATTTTGCAGACAGTGGCTCTCTCTAGAATTTTTGTGTTTGTTTTTTCACTGTAAATATCGTTCACTGTAATATATTACACATTGTTCTTTTTGTTCCTGAATGGTTGAATGTTGTATGCTTGTGACATGCTTGATAGGATGAAAGATTCCCTTATTCCCTAACTTTTTTGCACCTAGCATGTAATATCGTTTATTGACTGAAATGAATGTCTTTTGATAAAACCAAACAAAATAAAAAAGCTACTAATCAGCTACCAGTCTTGAATTAATTTTTCAGGTCCGGTGTTTTGACACTAGTCAATTAAATCTTTTGTATCAGTACTGGCATTTGCATTTTGTTTTTCTAGATATTGGCTCAGCCATACTGATTAGAGCCACCCCATTCTAGTTTTTTGGCTCTGTTGTGCATTTGGCATTAAATCCCACACTGGCATCAGTGAGGTTTAATGTGCTGAGAAGTTTGGTACCAAATTTCTCAGTCTTCAGTGTAGCCATTATGGTGCTGTGGAGTTCGTAATGACAACCTGCCAGCACCATATACTCGTAATGGAATCACTGAAGTATGCCAGGGCAGTGCGTTTGTGGGCATGGCACACAGGGATGTGTGCCATGTCGACTCTTTGTTTAGTTTTGCAACAAGACACTCAGCCTGCAAAGGCTGTGTGTGTCGGGGTACAGTGCCCCGAAGGGTGGCACAATAAGGGCTGCAGCACTTAGGGGTCTTCGCTGGTCACAATGCCCTGGGCACCTAGGGCACCATTTACCAGGGGCTGGCATGTGGCAAGAGATGCTAATTAAGTGGGGGACGAAAATCCGTTCAGCTCGTGGAATTTGAGGATTTTCGGCAATTTCGCAATCCGCTGGCGGGCGGATTTTTTTTTTTTTTGCACTATACATTTACCCAACGAGGTAGCACTTACTGATACTCCAGTTGAGTAGAGGTATGGCACAACACGGTGGCATCTTCGTGGATAAATATGCAGGCAGGATACATTCTGGCATGATGCTCCTGTCACAAAATTAAAACCTCAACAGGAAGCACTTACAGATATAAATAAAGCTGGTGCCCGAGTTAAAGCTCAAATTCAGTCACGCATTACAATCAGCCCAAACAACTAGTGAGCACGGTCGAGGCTATGCAGGTGTGCTTCCTCCCCATATCTACCATTAGATGTAATCCTTGATGGAGGTTTTTGTATCCACGAGTTTCTCAAGCGCAATCCCCGTGTTCTTCCTGTGACCAGGAGGCTGCTTCCTTCTCATCTGTTGCTCTGATCGGCCTCTGACCCTTTATAAACAAGAGGCATGTGAACTCGCATAGAAGCCCCGCCCGTTTGGCCCCGCTCCACACACACACACACTAGGGCGTGCAACGTCTTCCCGCCCTTTTCCCCACTATGATGGACAGCTCACTTGAGGCGCCTATCGGCGCGGTGGCAAAGTTACAGACTCACGTGGTCACTGGAGATAACTCTTTGTGAGAAGTTGGCCTGATATTTGATGTTTCCAATTCTGGAACCACCTTGTATCAGTCCAAACAATCCCTTATGGTGTCTGGTTGTAAGTCAACCTTGTTAGACAAGCTATCCTAGGGGTAGCATGGACTAAGCAGCCTTAAAGGCTTAACTTGAGGTCGTGTTAAGCGAGCTGTTTTACCACATACAATCCTGTAATATCAAATGATAGGACATCACACAAGTATATATTATAAAAATATATGTGTTTATTTCTAAATTAATCCCCAGTACTCTTTATGAGCAAAGGGGCACAAGCGTTAAATCAAAAGCACAGTATAACATACAAAGTTGCACAATTATGGATGAGGGTGGGTGGCCACTCAAACCATATACTAAAAAAGTGGTATAAGAGATACCAATCGAACAGTGGTTAGGCCTAGGGCCTAGGGAATCGCTGGGAGCAGTCAGGACTAGCAATGCTGAAGTCAGGAAAAGCCCGCGGGATTCGGGTGCAGCGCATAAAGTGCGGCTTCCACCAATGCAAAGTCAATGGTGCGTAAAAGTTACAAAGTTAGTTTAAGGATACTTCCGCTGAACCTAGAGGAACAAAACTTAAGACACAGACCCTAGAGGTGTGTACCAGTGTAGGAACACCGGCGTTGCAATGTTACCTCACCCACAGGAAGTGGGTGCACAGGGTCGAAGTGGCGTCGGGTTTTGACACGCAGGCTCTTGGTGCTTGGAGCTGAAGATGCTGCAGGCGATGGGAAGCAGAAGTGTCCGGTGTGATCCAAGGGTGGATCGAAGTCGAAAAGTATCTGAAAGCAGAGGGGACAGAGTCTGGGTCACTCAGCAGTGACCAGGGTGGAACCAGGACGGAACCAGGCAATGTAGGGCGCAATCAGATGGTTGTCGAGGAGCTTCTCTCCGCTGTCACGTGGGCTCTGGGGCATCTGCGACGTCCAGGAGCAGGTCACGTCTGTCCCACGCAGGCTCTCGCCGTCAGCGCCGTCGGCTTCAAGATTGGAGCAAACAGCACTTGGCAAAAGCAATCCACGCGGAACCGGGAGATTGCTTCTCACTCAGACCAGGAGGGTCAGAGCGGGGGCTCCTTTTCACAGGAGCTGGTGCAAATCTGGAGCAACCAGAAAAGCAAGTCGGTTTAAGGTTTTCGTCGGCACAGGGGCCACGAGCCAGCTGGCAAGTGACCGGGCCAACGCGTCGAGCCAACACAAGCAGAAGGGCCCCACGCAGCACTCGTCGAGTGTGGAGGGGGTAGCTTCGGTGCAAGAGTAGCTTAGGGTTGGGGCTTCTCAAACCCCGGTGCACAGCTGCGAGGGTCACTCGTGGGCTGCGCAGTCAGCGTCTCGTGGCCTTTTCAAGATGGCGTGCCCCACGCTTCCGGTCGCCTCCACGGGTCTCAGCTCTGCAGGGACTGTGGATCGGCCTGGAGGAAGGCAGGCAAGCTTGATCTCGTCGATCTCGGTCACTCGAGTTCCGGCGGGAACTGCAACAAAGCAAGGGTCGAGGTGCTGGATGGTGCCTGTTTGCACAGGGTGGTCACTCCTTGACCACAAGGGAGATTCTTCAGTCTTCTACGTTGAGTAGGATGTCGAAGGGTCCAGAGTTTCATTGCTTATGTTTCTTTAGGATAATCTGAGTTGCATTGGCACTGCTCCCACTGTTTTTCGAATCTGGTGGGCTGGATTACCTGCTAGGCCCCCTCCTATGGGTGGGACCCAGGAAGGGGGTGGATACACCCCTTTCCTTTGATCCAGGCCGCGACTGGGGCTGGTGTGCCCCAGAACAGGTTTGGCCGGATTATGCAAGGGGCAGCCTTGTGCTCCCCAGGCAGTGTCTGGTTTCTTTCAAACCTCCCTGCTACAATCCACTATCTCCTGTCTGGGGTAGTGTAACACCGCCGTGCGACAGGAAACCCTTAGTCCAGGCCACCATCTGCTGAGTTTCGGTCAGCAGCAGGAGGCCAGACCCGTGTCTGTGGCAGAGGCATCCATTTTGTGGATCTGAGGCTCTTTTAAAATCAACCGCGTTTCAGCAAAGTAACATGTCTTCTCCCTCTAGAAGGGTGGAATGCTACTCCCGTCGCCAGAACTGGCGAGGGGGTAGTATTCCAATTCGTATGACACCTTACACGACATGTTTTGATAAAGCCAAACCAAAATTGCTGTATAACCGCGAGGATTACAAGGCACTTAATAGTATATGGTATGGCATTATCCCGGATCAGCTTAGGGAGTTATTCCCGACAGCTGCAGACAGGCTCAGCTCATGCCAGAGCTCCATCTCACATTAAACCACGCACTCTGCCTCCAGGATTGATAAGGCCTTCCATAGGAGTGACTCACAGGTTTATATGTGTCCAGATAGGTTTAGATATAGGCATACTATATCTAAGCAAGGGGTGATTACACCACCTTGCCCCAGCTGAGTGATCAGCCAGTTGTGTCAATTTTGGATAGCCAGCCAGGGGTGGCAAAAAGATATGCTGCAGCCCCTGGTAGGCCTTGGGTGGCACCTATGCCCTGGGCACCTATAGTGCACTATACAGGGGCTGATAAGGTGACCCAAGCCAATTTAGTTATGCACCTAGGGTACATGGAATCCATTTTACAGAGAGAGCAGATAGCCTGGGGCCCTGATTAGCAGGGAACCAGGCCAACTAAGTCGAAAACCAGCTAAACACAGGCAAAAAAATCTGGGTTAACCATAGTCAGGTAGCCACCTTCCTACACAACCCCCCCCCCCCATCCCCCAAACGAAAGGAGATAAGGCTATCCTTGGCCAGGTAAGCCTATATTGCCTGAGTGGCCATATAAGGAAGTACCTGCACTAGCATGGGTACCCCCGGTCTCATGGTCCACTAAGCAGTCCCTCACCCTAGGGGTATTAGAGGGTCTCCACCATAGGGAATCACTACCTTGGGTGTGTCTATGCAAAGTTAAAGGCTGGTTTGGATATGGAGTATTGAAGTGAGGCTCCACTAATTTTGGGCTCAACTTCCTCCAATCATCTTCCACCATGTGTGCCTTTCTTCCTTCAGCTGAGTTGCACTGAGCTCTCGGGGTCAACCTCTGGCTACCTAAAGCTGGAGGCTGGGTCCCTCTGTTTGGCTTGCTGGCGGGACAGCTCACGTTTGGGCCCTTTGGGTCCCAGGTTTGGCTGTGCCCAACAGAATCCATCTGTGGGAGGTCCCTAACTGTTTTTAAGGGGGCTCCCTCAGGAGTTTTTAAAGTTTTCACCTTACTAGGGCTACTAGTTTTGGTGCCCCTAATCTGTTGATGGGGGTGCTTTATTTGACAGGGGGCCCTCTGGGTCTCACTGTCCTTCTTGTCCTCTGCAGCCCTGGGCAGACTAAGGCAAGGTAGAGAGGGGCAGGTTACCTGCTCCAGACTGGGTCCCACCTGAGAAGGGTCCACTGCCATCAGAAGCTTTGTCAGGCCAGGCCCAACAACCTCTGGGGCAGTTCCTTCATCAGGGGTAAGATCAGTTCCCTGAAGAGGCTGATCCTGTCCTAATGTCTGGTGAGGGGGAGATTTATCTTCCTCCTCCATGCTCTCAGTTTGGGTGGAGTGATCCATCATTTCAGGCTTCACAACTACCGTATCAGTTTGAGTTTGGGCTGTGGCCATCACAGCCCCACCAACCTTTTCAGGAGGAGACTCAGTTTGGGTTTCTGCTGTTATCATAACAGCTTTGCTAATCTGTTTTGGAAGAGCTTCTGTTAAAGATGGGGCAGAGAGTTGCTCAGCCCTACCAACCTTCCCAGGAAGGACATCTTGGGTTGGGGCTGTAGCTATTACAGCCCCACTAACCTTTCCATTGAAGTTTACCATTCTAGAATGGATTTCCTGTTCAACCTCAGCCCAGGCTGAGATTTCTAAATCATTACACAGTAGACAGTCTACAGGCAAGTTTGGTGACACTGCCACTCTCTTTGGGCCAATGACACCTCCCCAGCTGAGACTTACTACTGCCATGGGATGATTTGTCTGGATGCCATCAATGTTTGTTACCTGGTATGTGGCACCTGGTAAAAGTTGCTTAGAGGGGACTATACAGTCAGCCACCATGGTGATGCTAGCCCCGGTGTCTCTAAAGGCTTCAACTTTCAAACCATTGATGATGGGTTCTTGTCTATATTTGCTCAAGGTATTTGGGCAAGCAGAGAAGTTGGCAATCCCCCTGCCAGTCTCATAAACAAGATCATTGGGTGAGGGGGACCTGGATAGGCCAGGTTCCACCTGGGCTCCAAAGTTAAACCCACCCAGATTCCTGGGTGTGCTCCCACTTCCTGGGGGGTTACTGCTGACGGTAACAGGAGGTGTTGGAGCTGGCTTTGGAGGTATGTTTTCTTTATTGCCATTCTTGGGACAACAGCTGTTTTGTAATGCCCAACCTGTTTACAGGCATGACAATAAGGCTTTTTCTCAGTTGATGAAGTGTCTTGGGACCCACCCCCATTCTTGGAGTTTTGGGGCCCTGGGGAAGTCTTTTCCTTGCTTTTATCACCACCCTTATCTTGAGGCTTGGTAGACTCCTTCTTCTGGTTACTGTCCTGATTCTTAGGCCTAATCCTGGTTCTGACCCATTTATCTGCCCTCTTTCCCACTTCTTGGGGAGAGGTCAAATCTGAGTCCACCAGGTGCTGGTGTAAGAGCTGGTTCTGACAATTACTTCGGATCTGCTCCCTCATAATCAAATTATACAATCCTGTGAAGTCATGTACTTTGCTGCCATTTAGCCAACCCTCCAGAGCCTTAGTTGCACAATCAACAAAATCAGTCCAGTCCTGAGTCTGTGTCTTCTGGGTGTCTCTGAACTTTAACCTGTATTGCTCAGTGGTTAAGCCAAACCCATCTATTAGAACACTCTTCAGGACTTTGTAATTGTTGGCATCCTCATGTCTGACAGTGAGGAGCCTCTCTCTCCCTTTCTCTGAAAAGGAGTACCATAAGATTGCTGCCCACTGTTCCTCAGGAACCTGCTGTACCATGCAGGCTCTCTCCAGAGCAGTCATCCATTTGTGGATGTCATCCCCTTCCTTGTACGGGGGCACAATCTTTGTCAGGTTTCTACTATCATAGGACCTGGGTTTCTCTTTAGGAATATTGCTGCCACCAGTGGAATCTAATCCACACATTTTTCTTTCTCTTGCTAAAGCAAGTTTAGCTTGAGCCAAGGCTATCTCTTCCCTCTCTATCTGGAGTTGGACAGCTCTCATCCTGGCCCTATGCTCTTTCCTCTGGGGGGAAGTCATTCCCCTTTGAGATCCTCTTGAGACACTAGAAACATGAGTCCCCTGATGGAGATCTCACCCTTCTGTTGCCTGGGAGGATTAGGTGTTGGGTCCTGGGGAGGTGCTGGCCCTCTCCATTCCCCAGTAGGTCTACGTTGGCCTGGTTAAGCCTGGCAACTATAACCTGGTTTACCCTCTGATCCTGAATCTCAGGTTCCTCTATCTCTGAGCCTTCTTCCGCCTCTTCCTCCTCCTCTTCTTCATCTTCTGGAGAAATCTCATTCTCAGGGGAGTTCACCCCCTCTCCTGTCTCTAAGGGAGCCTGACTCACCTTATCTAAGTCATCCTTTTCCAGGATGGCTATCAGGGAAGGAATGGTAGGGCCTCTGCCCTTCTTTAGCCCCCTTGCAGTGCACAAGGCACCCAAGTCTTTGTGGCTAAGGTTGTCATATCTGGAAGTTGCCTTGGTAGGGTCAACTGTCACAGGGACAGAGCCTGAAGCTCCACCTGCGTCAGACATGACTGCTAGTGAGGTGTAAGTGGTGCACTTACCTACACTAAGTGTTTCCCTACTGTACCTTGCTAGTGAGTTGTAGTCAGGGTGTGCTAATCCCTTTAATCTACAACTACTAAGTTCAGTAGAACTTAATATGCTAAGCTTTTGATTTTATATGTACCTAAGGTACTTGATGTGATCTTTCAATTTGATAAAAGATTGCAATGGTAAAACAACAGCAAGCTCAAATCCGCACCGCTGCGCACCAATGTGAGAAGTTGGCCTGTTATATGATGTTTCCAATTCTGGAACCACCTTGTATCAGTCCAAACAATCCCTTATGGTGTCTGGTTGTAAGTCAACCTTGTTAGACAAGCTATCCTAGGGGTAGCATGGACTAAGCAGCCTTAAAGGCTTAACTTAAGAGGTCGTGTTAAGCGAGCTGTTTTACCACATACAATCCTGTAACATCAAATGAAAGGACACCACACAAGTATATATTATAAAAATATATGTGTTTATTTCTAAATTAATCCCCAGTACTCTTTATGAGCAAAGGGGCACAAGCGTTAAATCAAAAGCACAGTATAACATACAAAGTTGCACAATTATGGATGAGGGCGGGTGGCCACTCAAACCATATACTAAAAAAGTGGTATAAGAGATACCAATCGAACAGTGGTTAGGCCTAGGGCCTAGGGAATCGCTGGGAGCAGTCAGGACTAGCAATGCTGAAGTCGGGAAAAGCCCACGGGATTCGGGTGCAGCACGTAAAGTGCGGCTTGCACCAATGCAAAGTCAATGGTGCGTAAAAGTTACACAAAGTTAGTTTAAGGATACTTCCGCTGAACCTAGAGGAACAAAACTTAAGACACAGACCCTAGAGGTGTGTACCAGTGTAGGAACACCGGCGTTGCAATGTTACCTCACCCACAGGAAGTGGGTGCACAGGGTCGAAGTGGCGTCGGGTTTTAACACGCAGGCTCTTGGTGCTTGGAGCTGAAGATGCTGCAGGCGATGGGAAGCAGAAGTGTCCGGTGTGATCCAAGGGTGGATCGAAGTCGAAAAGTATCTGAAAGCAGAGGGGACAGAGTCTGGGTCACTCAGCAGTGACCAGGGTGGAAGCAGGACGGAACCAGGCAATGTCGGGCGCAATCAGATGGTTGTCGAGGAGCTTCTCTCCGCTGTCACGTGGGCTCTGGGGCATCTGCGACGTCCAAGAGCAGGTCACGATCTGTCCCACGCAGGCTCTCGCCGTCAACTTCAAGATTGGAGCAAACAGCACTTGGCAAAAGCAATCCACACGGAACCGGGAGATTCCTTCTCACTCAGACCAGGAGGGTCAGAGCGGGGGCTCCTTTTCACAGGAGCTGGTGCAAATCTGGAGCAACCAGAAAAGCAAGTCGGTTTAAGGTTTTCATCGGCACAGGGGCCACAAGCCAGCTGGCAAGTGACCAGGCCAACGCGTCGAGCCAACACAAGCAGAAGGGCCCCACGCAGCACTCGTCGAGTGTGGAGGGGGTAGCTTCGGTGCAAGAATAGCTCAGGGTTGGGGCTTCTCAAACCCCGGTGCACAGCTGCGAGGGTCACTCGTGGGCTGCGCAGTCAGCGTCTCATGGCCTTTTCAAGATGGCGTGCCCCACGCTTCCAGGCGCCTTCACGGGTCTCAGCTCTGCAGGGACTGTGGATCAGGCTGAAGGAAGGCAGGCAAGCTTGATCTCGTCGATCTCTGTCGCTCGAGTTCCGGCGGGAACTGCAACAAAGCAAGGGTCGAGGTGCTGGATGGTGCCTGTTTGCACAGGGTGGTCACTCCTTGACCACAAGGGAGATTCTTCAGTATTCTACGTTGAGTAGGATGTTGAAGGGTCCAGAGTTTCGTTTCTTATGTTTCTTTAGGATAATCTGAGTTGCATTGGCACTGCTCCCACTCTTATTCGAATCTGGTGGGCTGGATTACCTGCTAGGTCCCCTCCTATGGGTGGGACCCAGGAAGGGGGTGGATACACCCCTTTCCTTTGATCCAGGCCGTGCTGGGACAAGGGCTGGTGTGCCCCAGAACCGGTTTGGCCGGATTATGCAAGGGGCAGCCTTGTGCTCCACAGGCAGTGTCTGGTTTCTTTCAAACCTTCCTGCTACAATCCACTATCTCCTGTCTGGGGTGGTGTAACACCGCCCTGCGGCAGGAAACCCTTTGTCCAGGCCACCATCTGCTGAGTTTCAGTCAGCAGCAGGAGGCCAGACCCGTGTCCGTGGCAGAGGCATCCATTTTGTGGATCTGAGGCTCTTTTACAATCAACCGCGTTTCAGCAAAGTAACATGTCTTCTCCCACTAGAAGGGTGGAATGCTACCCCCGTCGCCAGAACTGGCGAGGGGGTAGTATTCCAATTCGTATGACACCTTACACGACATGTTTTGATAAAGCCAAACCAAAATTGCTGTATAACCGCGAGGATTACAAGGCACTTAATAGTATATGGTATGGCATTATCCCGGATCAGCTTAGGGAGTTGTTCCCGACAGCTGCAGACAGGCTCAGCTCATGCCAGAGCTCCATCTCACATTAAACCAAGCACTCTGCCTCCAGGATTGATAAGGCCTTCCATAGGAGTGACTCACAGGTTTATATGTGTCCAGATAGGTTTAGATATAGGCATACTATATCTAAGCAAGGGGTGATTACACCACCTTGCCCCAGCTGAGTGATCAGCCAGTTGTGTCAATTTTGGATAGCCAGCCAGGGGTGGCAAAAAGATATGCTGCAGCCACTGGTAGGCCTTGGGTGGCATCTATGCCCTATAGTGCACTATACAGAGGCTGATAAGGTGACCCAAGCCAATTTAGTTATGCACCTAGGGTACATGGAATCCATTTTACAGAGAGAGCAGATAGCCTGGGGCCCTGATTAGCAGGGAACCAGGCCAACCAAGTCAAAAACCAGCTAAACACAGGCAAAAAAATCTGGGGTAACCATAGTCAGGTAACCACCTTCCTACACTCTTCTGTTCCTTTACGCAGCTGTAGTCAGTGTAGGAAAAGCACAATACATTTACCCAGCGAGGTAGCACTTACTGATTTGCCACTAGACAATGGCAAACAGTCTATTTGTGCAAATCCGCGAGTCCGTTTATTTTTTTGCGACTTCGCAGATTTTTTTGCGATTTCATGCGAATTTGCAGACCGCAAATCCACAAAATTCGCCCATACTTAATGCCAATTGGGTTTTGTTTTCAACACAGTTTTAGGTAAGGAACACAGGCCCTGGGCACCTAATTGGCAGGAGCCGAGGGCACACTCAGTCAAAGCACTTCATCAATAAGTGGGGTAATACCATGCAAGAAAGATGGCTTTCTCACAAGCGCAGTATGTGCCATGGTTAAAGGTCGCATGCAGGATGGGAAGTTACATTCAGAGTTGCACCAAGACGCAATCTCTAGGAAACTGCATGGCTCAGTTGGCAGAGTTAAAGGCACCAATACTGGCACTGGTGAATGCGGACCACGAATTCCCCACGCTGACAGTGTGTGATTCTTTTTACTGTGTGCAATCATACAAGGAATATTTAATCATTGGGTACAAAACAGGTTCAAAGACGCAAAAGGTTGCACAATTAAGCATAAAATGCTATGGGAACAGGTAGATGAGTTGAGAAACGAACTATCAATGACTCACGTGATACACACACCGAGTCATCAACGTGATGGCGTTCACGTTAAAGGGAATTGATTGCCTGACGAAGCTTCGAAGGGGGCTGTAAGCACAGCTTCCGTAGCTGCAATCACTCATTCAAATACGAGGATAGACAGAGAGATTATGGTGGCTGTCATTGCTTCGGCATGGTGAGCAAAAAAACATGGATTTTGGCCCAGATCTCTGTACTGAGGTGAATGTATGACATTGTTCTGCATTCTGTCCATCAATTGTTCTTTTTGCATTTGTCACCCGGAGTGAGACGGGTATGCCCAGACGTGGGTCCAGTGCTCTCCATGCCACTGGAGTCAAGCTATCCTGGCTGATGAGGGCTGGAAGCCCGAAACCGGTCCTAGGATGCTTGTTTCGATTCCAGCGAGGACCAGGGCTGGCAGCTCGGGCTGGACTGTTCCCATTGGGCACAGGGTCAAGATTGATTTGCATATGGCTGGGTCCAAACTGGAATGACATGTGAGCAAAAAAACGATGGATTTAGGCCCAGATCTCCGTACTGGGGTGAATGTATGACATTGTTCTGCATTCTGTCCATCAATTTTTCTTTTTTCATGTGTCATTCCGAGTGGGACGGGTATGCCCAGACGTGGGTCATGTGCTCTCCATGCCACTGGAGTCAAGCTATCCTGGATGATGAGGGCTGGAAGCTAGAAACCGGTGCAAGGATGCTGGTTTCCAGTCCAGGGAGGACCAATCCTGGCAGTTCAGGCTGGACTGTTCCCTTCGGGCGCAGGGTCAAGACTGATTTGCATATGGCTGGGTCCAAACTGGAATGGCATGGTGAGCAAAAAACGATGGATTTAGGCTCAGATCTCTGTACTGGGGTGAATGTATGACATTGTTCTGCATTCTGTCCATCAATTGTTCTTTTTGCAATTGCTTCGCTTAAAGGCAGCTTATAAGTACCAATAAAATGTTCCTCTCAAGTACTCCTACAAGTTAGATGCAAACAACATTCCATATGTTCAGATTCCTGGCGTGGGTGATAGAGTAATACCAAATATGGATCATAGACATGGTTTTATGGTTGCAGCACACAAGGGTTTGGGCTCTGCGCACACAGGTGTTACAGCGATCGTTTCATTATTGAAACCGTGCTATTGGTGGCAACGTCTAACAAAGCAAACTAAAGACTGTCTTGAAATGTGACATCTGCTAGCAGATAAGAGGCTCCACCATAACATGCCCGGCACAGACACTGTTATTAAAATCCAACAAACCTTTTGCTTGTGTGTATCTGGACCACTGCGGCCCCTTACAATCTGATGGGGCTTACAGGTATATCTTGGTGGCAGTGGATTTATGCTCAAGATTCCGATGGGTTTGGCCTCAGCGCTCGGCTGACGCTCAAACTGTTATTAAAGATTTGTGAGCCTTTATAGGGACATACACAGTTGGCACGTTACCTTCGGACTGTGGCCCGACGTTTAGCTCTCGGGCTTACAAAGAGGCCATGGAAAGCATGGGCATAGAATTGTGGTACTCCTCTCTGGGCCATTCTGAGGGAGTTGTGGAGGAAACACCGGGACCTAAAGCAATTTTTAACATCTAGGGTATTAGGAAGGGCGGTAGTTGGGTCAATCATTTATATGGGGCACAGAGAGCCCTCAACAACCAGCCAAGCAGTTCTCTAGGGGGTGTCACTACTTACGAGTTCCTATTTGGGACGGAAACGTGGGAACCTGATCTTCATTGTGAAGGCACAGTGGCAGATAAATAACCATTTGATATTCATGATCGTTTGGCTGTTTTACAAGATCTAAATTAATCCAGGACACAACAAAGTAACATCCACATAAAACAGACCGCCACTGGGAAAGTCAAGGCAGTCACAGCAAGACCTGCCTGGATCCTAAAAGTCGGGGATCTGGTCAGAGAGAAAATAGAAGATAAAAAAAGAATTTGGACCATCATACAGAAAGCCTGTACCTGTCGAGCAATTCAAGGAACAAGAACTGTACTTTTGCCACCTCTTGCCGGGAAAAAGGAGAAAAGATTGGTCTCAATTGAATTAGTCAAACCACACTATGTGGCCGATACTAAGCAGTAGACCTCGTGGTCTCCACAGTAGCAGATGCCCTCCTCTCGCTACAATCCAAGAAGTTCAAACAGAAAGTCTCATCACATTCAAAGAGCCTCCTGTACGGAATGAAGAACTATGCAATAATGCTATGGAACTCGTTCCTTTTGAACCCAAAGTTAAACTTCAAAATCAAACTTAAAATAAGAACCAAGTTGCAATTAGACCAAATACAGACGTCAACATCAACATGCCTCAACAAGAGCAAAATACGATTTCAACAAATCCTGATGCAGTTCCAACAATTGATCGAACTGCTTCCGACTACTTTATGAATTTTTTCTTTGTAACCAAGTGAACCAGAAACAACGCCAGCCCAACAAACACGCAAGCAACAAGTCAAGAACTTTCTCAAAAAGACTTACCTGGCATCGCCTTGGGTAGAACCCTGTGTAATTACTGGGATACTGTTCTTTCTTTTCTGGCTAGGTTTAGTTATAACCTTTAGCATAGTTATTAATGGACAATACCTTCAACAAAGTTCTACAGCCGAAAGTGTTAATTTTGATTCTGAAGCCACATCAGTCCTCACATCGTGAACAAAGAGACATGTTATCAGTGAACATTACAGCAGTTCCTATACCGGATGGTATAATTTGGGACAAGGTTGATTTTGAATTATTCTGTCCGGCTGAACTTTTAGAAATGTCTGATGTATTTAAAATGTAATCGAGTGATATCATTACCTCCAGTACACTTTCTGATGATTGAGACTCTGAAACTGTTAATAACATGTTGTCTGATTCAGAGAAAACTGCTGCATTTCCGGACACTGAAATGCTAGAAGGTACTTCAGACTATGACACTCCGTACTGTTATCAACATTGTGGTCATCATTCTTGCACAAATCTAACACCTGGAAATGTTTTTGAGTACCATCAGTGGGAACATTGCCCTACACCACCAGAAAGTATGAGAACAAGTGGGGCGGTGCACTACCCTGGTCGTCTGTTTCAGTAACCACAAGTAGTCATTTGCCTCTTATGAAAATCGTTCTTTATTCAGATAATCCAACATGTATGTGCAAACCGTCTCAGCAAACGCGTTTCATTTAACAGGATTGAACTTCATCAGGGCGTGTGCGTATGCTGGAGAGTTCAAATAGGTTCCATAGTAGCAAGGTCTCGAGTAAGAGAGTGACCGTGAAGCAGTGTGGGAGAGGTCACGAGTGGTCTGGCAGTTCCAAGAACAACCACGAGAGCCTCCTTGATAAGGGCTCAATAGAAGGATCTGGTGCCGTGGTGTATATGTGCTCCTTCCTTGTACCACCTCTGGATAAAGAACACACACGTACTGACGAAGTTCAATCCTGTTGAACGAAACGCGTTGGCTGAGGTTGTTTGCACATATATGTTGGATTATCTGAATAAAGAACGTTTTTCATAAAAAGCAAATGACTTGTTACTGAAACAGATGACCAGGGTAGTGCACCGCTCCTCTTGTTCTCAATCTTTGTATATCTGCCTGGCAGTTTGCATCTCCCAACAGCAGGTGCAGGAGCAGTCTGTGCACACCAATTGTGACTACATTACTTGATTATTCACAACGGGAACACAGGCAAGAGGTGCGGCAATTGGAGTCTGCCATTGATTCTTGCCCTCTACAGACCACCAAAAAGTAGTTTGCAAACATTTGCACAGAAATTGTTTTTTTTTTCAGGGTTTAACACCACTGACCCGACATCTTATTATTATTATAAGGTTACCCTGACATCGGCACTGAAAATTATGTTGACTAACACCAAACAGATTTACTTTTATTGCCTAATTGTCTGACAGGGTTTTGACCTATAGGAGGACACAATAGACTTAAAATTAGTCTGGGGTTCTAGGAACTGGCAAGTCCAGGGAACAGAAGCGTGACACTGTGCAACAGACATCCTGTCTTGGACTAGCCAAGAACAAGGACCTGAACACACCTCGGTTTCCAACACCATCACAGATGGAGGGGTGGGAAAATTCAACTTCACAGGAAGGGGCAACAGTAGATGACATTCTACAGTACAATAGATCAGACCCTAATTGGAAAGAATGGTTGGTTTGGCTCTTAGACACGAACAGGAAATTCTTGGGTATCACTGAAGGGTTCAGTATCCATAGGCCATACCCATGCTATTGACAAAGAGAACATTCAGGAGTAGTGACATCCTACCGGGTTGGGAAGTTGTGCCTTGATTGGCTAGAAACCTCAACACTGAGAGAAGTGAAACAACACTTGTCCTTACTCACACAAGACATGGATCTTATGGATTTTTTAAACGTTATCCCAGAAAACAGTCAAAAACGTTTCATATATGCTGGCATTTATGGTGCCTATAATTAAATTTGGAAACTATCCCAACAAGAGGCCGCAGATAGAATATGGGAAATTAACCATATTAACTTAGAGAAGGCATTAGCTGTAGTGGTCAATGGGTTAACAACTCTGACCTCCAGGATATATTCTTTAGGCAACATTGTATCTTCTGCGATAGACATACTGGAACAAGATTTAGCCATATTACAAAACAGGCAATCTCAGTTACGTTCTATTAAGTTGTTAAGCTGGGCGCTGCAATCTTTGCGTGCAGGCTATGTGCCTTGGCGTTTTATCAACAGTACGTCTCTGTTTTCTGAATACAATCGAACAGATAAACAGGTTGAAATGGCACAAAGGGGAGCAATGTATACAATGCTGCGTATTGAAAAAACTGGATAGATTGCCATTTACGGTAGCTGAATCACCATCAATGGAATGGCTAATCCATGGCCACATAACTCTACTGGTCACTACTTTTCAGTTTCAATATTGCCTTGAGCAAAGGCAGGGAGGCAAATATGAAAGAATGGGTACCAAATACATTAAGGAATCCTGGGAATTACCATACAGATTTCGATGTCGGAGTGGGGATCGAGATGTGTGTCTAAGCAGCACAAACTGCAAGAACGCTTTAAGCGGTTCTCTCATGTGACAGGACATTTCACTTCTCGAAGAATGTAATGGTTTGGTAGCGAATTTGTCCTGCCACATGAAAGGGACTCCAGGGGCCGTGATTACTCTGGTATTCAAGCTGCTCTCGAATGGGAATTAATGGATGTTGAATGATCAAGGTTGCTGTGGGATGCTTCCGGGTATTGCCTATCTGGTCACTATGAACTCCAGGGTTACTTGCTTTGTGCAAGTATTGTTTCCCCCAATGAACAGTCTGGGAGATGCCGTTATGACCTTCGTTGAATGTTTCCTTTATACAGTTTGATACTTTGAGCAGACTGAAAGCCATGCTTTTACAGCAAACCATACCCTTAACCTCCACCAAGAGACTTTTGGTCTTCAAATCACAAGGACCTCAACTGAGATACAGGCACTTATACGTACAAACTGCCCCTTTCATTTTGCAGAAATGGTGGGTCGTATCTTTAATATGTCTGATACGAGTAGTATTGTACACCTATTTAAGCCATAGGTGCATCGATTTATGGTGTTTTGTGTTGGAAAACTATCAAATGGTGTTCTGACCATTTGCCTGGAGTGATCTTTTGAAAGGTAACTAAATCTGGATTTGCAAAAATGACATCTAGGATGTTTCTAGCAGTGTGTTGGGGTTTGTGGGTGATCTAATGTAGTTTCAGTGTATCTAACTAGGCCAGTGATAGGTTTGGATGGGTTTGTCATCCCATATGTTTACACCATCAAGAATGCCTAGGTTGGAGTACAGTGTTATACAGCTTGAAACTGTGGGTGTAGAGTTGTATCTGGCGATGAGGGTCTCACAACCTTGTAGGGAAGAGTGATCCACTTTGTCGAGATGTATTGTTTTCTTGAATATAAGAGCTAGTCCACCTCCTCTTGGTCTATAGGATTTTGTGTGACAGATGATAGCCCGGAGGAATGGCTTCATGCAGCACTAGAGCCATTTCATTCCCAAACAGGATTCGGTTATACAAAGTAAGTCAGGTTGTGTCAGAGTAGGTCATAGATGTGGTTCTTGTTTTTAGAGTCATTGAGCATTTACTAGTAGGCAGTCTAGATATTGTGCTTTGGTGGCGGTGTAACTGTTTTCTAGAAGAGTGAATAGTATTCTTTGATCTTGTAGCAGGTGATTATTAGCGCTGGTATTAATGGTAGGATGATAGCAATAGTGTTTTTTGTGTATATTTTAATCCTCGTCCAGCAGAATTAGAAGGCATTTTGTTGGATCTGCGTGGTTGGGGAAGATGATAGCGGGGAGTAAGTTGGTGAGCGGTGTTGTTCTTTGGCGTAATGTCATTTGTCTAACAGACAAGTAGAAGCGAAGTTGTGAAGAGGTACATGTTGTTTATTTAGTTTGTGCCTGTTTAGGGTGGAAGGTGCATGGGTTAGTGGTGGAAGTAGAGCATGTAGATCATGTGTTAAGGCTCTAAACTGTGCAATGGATGACAGATAGGCATATAAGATTTACTGTGTTGGGGTATTGGGGTATTTGTTGGTGAAGATAGAAAATGAGGGAGTAAAGAAGGTTTAGGATCTGTATTTGTTTAGTCATGAGGGGTGAAGAGGGTGTATGTTTCTATTTTTTCACAGAATGCATTATGAAATATTGTAGAAGAGAGATTTTGATGTGGTATGTGTGTTAGGTTTTGTTTTTGTTGAGTAGTGAGATGAGATTGATGTAGTGGATTTCTGTGAAAGATTTGTATGTAAAGTACAGTTGGTAATTGGAAGTCGAATGGTAAAGGGGTGGTGATGTGCATAGGAGAAGAGTGTATGTGGTGTATAAGAAGGGATGGACAAGAGTTATGAGTGTGTGTTAGATTTGATAGCTGGAAGATAGCTGGAATTGATCATATGTGCGGTGGAGTGTAAGGATTGTTCGGTTGTGTGCTTTTAGTAAAAAGAGGAAGAGGGTGTTAGATGATTTGAGGGTGGGTTGAGTATAAGTTTGGTGGTGATGGAAAGGGGTCTGTTATGAGTAAGTAGAGGTAGAGCACACTCCCTGTTGTATGAACAGGGACTGTATGTTTAAAGGGATTAAAGTTAAGCATAACATGGGTTTGTGTTGTGTGGATTTGATTGCGATATAGGACAGTGGTATTTTGTGTGAGAGTGAAGGTGCCATTGCAGGCAGTTGGGGTATAAGGACGTATAGGTGTGGTTTGTAGGGGTTTTGTATTGGTTGTTGAGCTACCGAAATGTGTATAGGGTTTGTTTGTAGCAAATGAGTAGTGTGCATTTGCTGATAGTGTGTCATTATGTTTGAGGATGTTGATAGATTAAAGTTGCGGCTGGAAATGGTCAGAAATAACAGCATTTGTGGGCCTAGATCGGGCAGGCCAGAACAGGCAACTGCCCTTGCCCACTACGCCCTTAGCCTCCATGCCCCGGCTGAGACGCCCTGAACCCAAGAGTTAAATAGCCCTAGGACAAGTGACCTTTGGGAAATGGGAATCCTATCCCTAACAATTCCGAACACTAGCCCTAAATCCTAGGATGAACGGGAGACCTGGCCCTATCAACTAATCACAGCTCTAGCCACCAATCAAAAAACCCAAACCGTAAGCCCTAACTCTAATACCAGTCGTAGGAACCAATCAGAACTGTAGCCATATCCGCAAATCCAATCTTAAAGCCCTAAGTCCAATAGAAACCATAGCCCTAGGAGCCAGACCGAGCACAGATGCAACAACCAGTAAGAAACTTATATAAGGGGCATGTGACCTTAAAAACAAACTGGTATGCAAGAGGGCAAATAGGTGCTCCTAAAGTCAGAATCTCCTTGGATAGACAGGCTCAATCCACACTTTGTAGTTCCTTTTTAACCCTGAAGGTCAGACCCAAATCTGAAGTCACTAAAACACTGCTTTTAGCGCACTTAAATCACTTTTTCAAGTAAAAAAAACAAGTGCTACAGACACTTTCCAAACACAATTTAAACGACAAAGCAGATCATTCAGTCCTATAAATACACTCTGGTTAGACTTAGGGGTGCATTTTGCCTTTTAGCTTGTTAAAAATAAAAGGGGGTTTGCCTTCTTAAGGGCTGTTTACGGGAAACAGGAGAGAAATGTAAGCAGTCAGGGGTTGAAGAACCAGCAATTTTGAAAGTAAAAATTGTGCAGAAACCAAGAGATACATTTAAACAGTTACAGGTAGAGGAAACAAGCAGTTTTAAAGTTCCACATTGGGAGATAATCGAGAATGGCAGGGTCACTCCCACCATGACTGATCTACTATAGCCATCACCCTCAAGCCTAAACAAAACCCTAATGATTGAAGATCCTATTGGCCCATCTCTCTCCTTGATACAGACACGAAGATTCTCACCAAGATAGCCACCCAGTGACTTCAACCATTGTTGGATAATTTGGTGCACCCTGACCAATCGGGATTTCTCCTGACACGCCAAGCTGGTGACAATACTGTATCTCCTCGACATCAGCTCCACGTGATCCAAGCAATCTATTATGGTAACCTGAATGCAGTGAAAGCATTGGACAAGGTTGAGTGGGACTTCCTGCCGATATATTGAAGTGGGTGGAGATGGGGAGTACATTTGTTCTGGCTCCTTGCAGAGTATGCCACTTTGCCATTGGATTCAAACTAGCCTGGCTGATGAGGAGTGTTACCCCGAAACTGGTCCAAGGATGCTTGTTTCTGGTTCAGGGAAGACCTGGTTTGGCAGATCTGGCTGGACTGTTACCATGAGGCACAGGGTCAAGACTAATTTGCATTTGGCTTCGTCTGAACTGTTGCGACTAAGTGAGCTAAAGAATGATGATGGATTCAACCCAGATCTGTGACTGGGGGGTGTCTGAAAAGTGTCAGCGCTCTGTCCATCATTTCCTTGTGTTTGCCCTACGTTGGCAGGGTATGCACATACGTGGGCCCCTTTCTCACTTTCCACTGGATTCACGCTAGCCTGGATGATGAGGGGGGACCTGAAACTGGTCCCAAGATGCTTGTTTCCGGTGCAGGAAAGACTTGGCATGGCAGTTCGGTTTGGACTGTTCCCATTAGGCACAGGGTTAAGACTGATTTGCATATAGCTGGTTCTGAACTAGGGTGGCAAAGTGAGCTAAAGAACAATGACAGATTCAACCCAGATCTGAGACTGGGGATGAGCATCTGAAAAGTTTCAGCGCTCCACCCATCTTCTCTGTGTGTTTACACTTTCCTTACAGAGTATCACACCCCACAGGCTGGAATCCAAATCAATGGCCTCTTCTCGGACTGGGTGGACATATGTAGTAGCACACAACACAGTTGTCCCCTTTCACCTTTGCTGTTTGCCCTTACACTTCCGACATTGGCACAATACATCTGGAATAACCACCTTTATAGGGAGGGGGATAAAGTTTGGCCAATAAGAGCTAAAATTAAGAGCTAAAATTGCTAATGTTTGCGGACGATATCCTTCTGTCCTTGATGAACTTAGTGGTGTCCTTTACCCAGGTGATTAAGAAGCTCCATTGCTACCACAATGTCTCATGGTTTAAAATTAATACCACAAATCTGAAATGGTTAATATTTCCACCTCCGTACAGTAGTACAAGTGCAAGCGTGCACTTCCCCGTGATGGGCTACTACACATATAGATTACTTAGGCTTGGCATTAGCCCTCATGTTGGCAAAAACTAGGGATATTAATCGTCATCGCTTGAAAGGCACATATGATGCAAATTTAAAACAAATCTCTCTCTTCTTGGGAGAGTAGCGACATACAAAATGGCTATACTACCCAAGATGTACTTGTTTCAGTCCCTACCTCTCCAAATACTAGAATATATAGCTGAATTCCAGGCAAACTAAGCCGCCTTATATGGCAGGGCAAAGCGGAGAGAATCAGCTGAAAACAGGTACAAGAGGCATGCAAATCCCTAACCTGGGTAAATATTATGCAGTAACACACTTGCACTACCTGATCCACCGGAGAAGGAGAGAAAGGGTGGTGCATGATAGACCACACTTTGGCAGTGGGACCCTTGGGGGTAGTTCCTTGGCAAAGTAGACCAGACTGGACGAAAACGTTAAATGCTTCTCCCATTATGAGGGTTATGTTGGAGGTGTGGTACAGGATGGGAGTCCGGTGGGGCCTTTCAACAATTTCTTCTTCATTTACAAACCTGTGAGGGAAGTGCAAATTCACAACTTGGTTGACCAGAACTACTCCTGCCAAATGGCTGGTGGGGGGTGAAAAACACTGAGGAATGTGCATCTGCAGGGGTCAGTCAAATCCTTTGAACTTCTAAAAGAGGAAAACCACCTACCACAGACTTAAAGGTACTGATATTTACAACTGCGCCACTGGCCGCTACTGCTAAGAACTATATATTACAAAGGTTCTTAAAGAATATTTTATCAAAAATAATGAATATAGACTAGAATCAGTACTATATTGCAGGATGTCCAGCCGGACATGCAATGTAATAATTCCGAAAAATTTTAGGCTTATTCAAGAACACAAAAAATAGAGTGGGACACAGTTCTGCATCCTACATACAAACAAAAGACAATTACATTTAGTATTTCAGGCAAAGACAGAGGAAGCTTATGGTTAATGATAGTGGATGAGAAGCTTTCTATAAACAGGAATCACACAGGTTAACACAATGGTTTAATGTGTAAATATGTTTCAGAGGTCGACGACTTTTCGATCCCCTTAAGACAGATAATGGGATCATCACCAGGACAGTATAATTACATCCCTTAGTTTAACATACTGCCTGTAAAGAGAAGAAAGGAATAGGAAGGCAGAAAAAACAACATGTTACGACAAGGAGCTACGAGTGAGCTCCTTTCAAGGAACCCTGTACTTGCTACTGTAAGTTATTGCTAAACCATGCAAGACCTTGGATGTGGGCGTATGAGGAGAGAATCTCCACTGTGAACCATGTGTGGGGGCATGGTTTGGGTGAATTCGCGGTTGGTCTGTAAAAAGCATAGTGGCGGGTTGACGTCCATGCATGCAGGTATATGCATGCAACTTTTTGTGACTAATGAAATAAAGTTCCCTTCTTGTAGAAATGCAGTTTTAACACTTTTAGCGTGTTTAATGGACACAGATGGATAAGTGGAATGTGAGGTGAAGGTGAATGTTGAGCGGACCGAATACATGTGACATATACAGTGAGAGCGTATAAACAGGCGCATCATGTGTAGCTCTGAGCCAGCGGTGCGATTGAACCAGACAGACGTGACGCTTAATGTAAAGGATCAAGGCAAGGCTGGTAGCTGCACGGATCTCGAAGCCGGTGGTGTCGCTAAAACATTTGTGATGTGACCAAGACTCTGATAGTTCAGATTAAACCGATTCTGCACGCGGCGCCAACCTAATACATGCGACATATACAGTGAAATACACAGTGAGGAGCGTATGAACAGGCGTATCAAGTGTAGCTCGACGCCAGCAGATGCGATTGAACCAGACGGACGTGACGCTTAAAGTAAAGGATCAAGGCAGCTGCACGGATCTCGAAGCGGATGGTGTCACTAAAACAATTGTAATGTGACCAAGATGCTATTACTTAAGATTTAAACCGATTCTGCAAGTGGCGTGAACCGTACAAAAGTACATAACAAGGGGACGCGTTATTGCGGTGTCTAGTGAGCTATTGAGAGTGCCTGCCGCGTATACTAACAAGGACACTTATAGTTAGGGTTAAAACGATTCAGCAAGTGGTGTGAACCTTTAGAAAGAAAAAAGTGAAGGGACGTGTTAATGCGGTGGTTAATTAGATAAATATGAGTGCTTGCCGTGGTAATGAAAGTGAATGCCGGACGGACGCGAGAGGCTGGTAAGGCACAAGGTAGCGCAGGGACACTAACCGTGATGATTTAAGGACAGAATCCTTGGAGTGGCTTAACCTTGTAGGATAAGGTATGCCGCTTTGGTGCAGTGCTTGATCGAAGATGCTTGGTCCAGGGGAAAAAACAGAGGTTGGTGAAGGCAGGGCCGGGAAGTGCCTTAAAAGAAAACCAGTGGAAATTGCTAAGGCTTTACCTCCGTGTAGAAGATCGGAAGGAGCCGGTGGAGTTGAAATTAATATACGATGGACATCAGTAAGGTCCTAGAAGGGGAATCAGACAACCCTTAGGAAAGCGCAAGTTGCGGTCTGCTTGTGAATATGCTGGCGAAAACATAAATGCTTTCCGGTATGTAGAGGCTGGATGGCCGGATATTGCGGGATCAGGAGCGCGATGCTCAGTGGTCGGGGATGCACTTTTTTAAAGGCATGCGGTACATGTGGAGTATAGTGATTGGCGGCGGCCATATTGGGTGAGGGGTTTGATGAACATGAGACTGTGTCAAGGGATCGGGACAATGATTTAGCTGTGCACGGAAAGTGAGAGCCTTAATACAGGAGCATTACAGGAAAAGTGCCCGTCATGTACATGATGTCTATATTAAAAAACACAAAATACATTTCATAAAACTATAAGGATGAATACAACCTTATACAATGAAAGAATTTTTAGCAATTTTGGAGGGAAGACATTTAGAGAAAAATATCAAGACGTGGGAGACCTGTTACATGATTGATTGGGTACATTAGTGGTAGCCATATACATATTGTAAGAATTCAATTACCTCTTTTGCAGTGGCTAGATAATTAATTTGGGTAGTAAGGTAGTGCAGAAAAGTTCAGTGATTTCGATAATTAAGACTTAAGAGCAAGGAGGTCCAATCTTAGTTTCTGTTTAGACCGTTTCTGATGCTGTCCATACAGATTATCATTCCCAATTCCTCCTTGTTGAGCAGTAAAGCCATATCACCTCCTCTTGGGGTTAGATTCAGAGCATTTAGAACAGTCCATTTGATGTCATCCTCATTGTGTCCAACAAGATTGAAATGTTAAACTAGCGGCGCATTAGGTGTTTTGCATCTCACCCTACTGCAGTGTTGACCAATCCGAGTCTTTATCTTCTGAGTAGTCTGTCCAATGTAGATCTTCAGGCAGGGATATTGGATAAGGTAGATAACATTGCTTGTATTACAATTGGAAAAAGTGCGAGATTTTACTACAACATTGTTAAAAATGAATGACTTTCCTTCTATTGTAAAATTGCATACATTGCAATTACCACATTTTGAGTGACTGATCAATGGCTCCAACCGATCGGTCACTCAATATGTGGTAATCGCAATGTATGTGACTTTGGAGGGAAGACATTTAGAGAGAAATATCATGACCTGGGAGACCTGTTACATGATTGGTTGGGTACATTAGTGGTAGCCATATACATATTGTAATAATTCATTACCACTTTTGCAGTGGCTAGATAGTTCATTTGGGTAGTAAGTAAGCATGGGCTGAAAATTCGCTCCGCTCCCAGAATATGCGGATTTTCCACGATTTCGCAATCCGCGAATCTCGCGAAATCACGGTAAAATCCGCGAATCAGCGGGGACGAATTTTCAGCCAAGCACTTACAGGGTTACAGCAGCAGGTGCAAAAATTGAAGCTAATTTTTTGTAACCTTTTACAAAAGGGTTACAAAGAAATTAACTTCAACTTGGGCACCTGCTGCTGTAAGCCTGAAAGTGCTTCCTGGCGCCTCGTTGCCTACTTACAACTATTCTCTGACCCTGAATGGTTGCGCAGATTGATGCTGGGGTGGCGCTGAGTGGTGCTCTGGTGGTGCTGTGGTGGTGCTGGGATGGTGCTGAGTGATGCTGGGGTGGTGCTGAGTGATAATGTGGTGCTGAGTGATGCTGTGGTGGTGCAGAGTGATGCTGTGGTGGTGCAGAGTGATGCAGTGGTGGTGCAGAGTGATGCTGTGGTGGTGCAGAGTGATGCTGTGGTGGTGCAGAGTGATGCTGTGGTGGTGCAGAGTGATGCTGTGGTGGTGCAGAGTGATGCTGTGGTGGTGCAGAGTGATGCTGTGGTGGTGCAGAGTGATGCTGTGGTGGTGCAGAGTGATGCTGTGGTGGTGGAGAGTAATGCTGTGGTGGTGCAGAGTAATGCTGTGGTGGTGCAGAGTGATGCTGTGGTGGTGCAGAGTGATGCTGTGGTGGTGCAGAGTGATGCTGTGGTGGTGCAGAGTGATGCTGTGGTGGTGCAGAGTGATGCTGTGGTGGTGCAGACTGATAATGTGGTGGTGCAGACTGATAATGTGGTGGTGCAGAGTGATAATGTGGTGGTGCAGAGTGATAATGTGGTGGTGCAGAGTGATAATGTGGTGGTGCAGAGTGATAATGTGGTGGTGCAGAGTGATAATGTGGTGGTGCAGAGTGATAATGTGGTGGTGCAGAGTGATAATGTGGTGGTGCAGAGTGATAATGTGGTGGTGCAGAGTGATAATGTGGTGGTGCAGAGTGATAATGTGGTGGTGCAGAGTGATAATGTGGTGGTGCAGAGTGATAATGTGGTGGTGCTGAGTAATGCTGGGGTAGCGCAGAGTGATGATGTGGTGATGCAGAGGGCAGAAAGGCACAAAAAGCAGTCTAACAAAGTACAGAAGGGCAGAAAAACAAGGGAAAAACGAGTCTAGCAGAGGGCAGAAGGGCACCAAAAACTAGTCTAACGGGGCAGAAGGGCACAAAAACAAGGGAATAACAGAGGGCAGAAGAACACAAAAAACGAGTCTAACAGGGGGCAGAATGAATCCCGCCCTGCGTGTTTGTCCACAAAGATGCCACCTTTTTGTGCAATACCGCTACTGAACTGGAGTACTTTCTACTGTCTAATCAGTAAGTGCTCCCTCGTTGGCTAAATGTATTGGGGCAGCTTTACAATAACTGGCACATCCCCAGGGATGCGGCAGTTATTGTGCGCCGCAGCTCCGCCACCCATGGTGCGCCGCATTTACAATGCTGCGCACCATGTGGCAAAAACGGCACGGATGCGTCACGCATCTGTGCCGTAAAAGTAGCGCATTGCTGGAGCTGCGTCGAGCTTGCGACGCAGCTCCAGCAATGCTCTGGGGGGCCTATCTCCCCAAGGCTCCCCAAGCCTTGCGCCTTGCTTCAAGCAGGCGCAGGATTTTGAAGCAGCATTGGCCTAAAAGTCACTGAGTGAATTCTTGTAGATTTCACTCAGCCACTTTTAGGAGGCGTTCCTGCGCAGGAACGCCCTCCCCTTCGCCGGAACGCCTCCTGATGACGCAGGGCTTTACAACGTGACGCATCTCTCAGATGTGTCACGTTGTTAAAACCCAGCACCATGGCGCATTTTTTGTGCTGCCGCTGTGTCACAAAAGGTCTTAGTAGAGGGTGGCAGGGGTGAACCAGAGGGTGGCAGGGGTGAACTAGAGAGTCGCAGGGGTGAACCAGAGGGTGGCAGGAGTGTACCAGAGGGTGGCAGGAGTGTACCAGAGGGTGGCAGGAGTGTACCAGAGGGTGGCAGGGGTGTACCAGAGGGTGGCAGGGGTGAACCAGAGGGTGCTGTGCCCATACACGACCGCATGGGTGACTTCGCCATGCAAGCGGCCCGCCAACAAGCAAAAAGCCCCGCGAACACGCAAAAAACCTCGCGAACACGCAAAAAAAACAGCGAACACGCAAAAAAACAAAAATCCGTGAATTCGATATCGCACGAATTTGTGGAACGCGAATTTGCACATTTCGCCCATACTTAGTAGTAAGGTAGTGCAGAAAAGTTCAGTGATTTCGATGATTAAGACTTAGAGCAAAAAGGTCCAATCTTCGTTTCGGTTTAGACCGTTTCTGATGCTGTCCATACGGATTATCACTCTCAATTCCTCCTTGTTGAGCAATAGAGCCATATCACCTCCTCTTAAGGGTAGCTTCTGAGCATATAGAACTGCTAAGAACTAAGCAAGGGGGACAAGAACACTTACATACTTCAAAAAATACCTACTGTATTGCACAGATGATAAACATGCCATTTTTATTATAGACATGCTAAATCGCACACAAGGACCCACCCAACATACATTCCAACTCAACTGGGGGAGAGCAAGGTATTACTTTGAATCATGATCAGTGGAAGGAAATCCTAATTATTTGATTTGATGGCATTACACTCCAGCTCACCTGACTTGATGGAAAGAGGGTGGTCTTCAGTGCTGGAGAGGTGGTGAGGAGGTTATACCACCCATATACTCCGGTCCTGCCCTAATATACAGCTCCTCTGGATCTCAGTACTGTCCACAACAAAGAAAATCACTGGGTCAGACTAGAAGCCCAGAAGTGATTCTACTGGGGCATCCTGCACCAGATATTTACCCACTCCATGCATCCCTGGGCAAACTGATATCCCATCTTCTGCTGGCAGCTAAGCAAACCATTCTAAGCTTCTGGTGCCAACAAGCATTGCCATCCAAACATTAAAGGACTGAAAAACTGCGGTGGGCTTTTAGTATGGAGAAACTGTTGAAATTGGCTCAGGGAGAAGAGAAACTTTTCATTAAAAATAAGGTCATCAGTTGGACTTCTTTAGCAGGGACTTTAAGGAATTGTCCTGCCCAAAGCGTCTCAGGGCACTGAAACTCCTGTACACCTCCAAATGTTATTACTATATTACAATCTGCTGCCACCATGGAAACATACAGGGTCAGGACAGGGCAACTACTGAAACCTAGGAGCACAACTTTGACATTATAGAAACCCAAAGTAACAGGAATACTGAAGGGGCAGGTGGGAAGTCTGTGACAGCTGGAGGAAGGGAGAGGAGTTTTGTTTGGGGACTACATATTGTTTACTGTAGAGCAGGTTTCTATGCAGGTTATATACAATGGATATATGAATGTGGCAACAAAAGGATAATAAAAATCGATTAAAACCTAAACATGATATTTCTGCCTGCTCCCAATCAGAAGTTAGGACTTCTAACATGCAATAATGTAACCCAATGTTATCCACTGGGAGACACAGGCTTTACAGTAGTGAAAAACGAATGTAGGAGTTTTTCACTACCAGGACATAAAAAACTTAAACCTGCATGTCATACTTTCTAAGTAGAATGCACCTTGCCCTATGGGCCTTTAGGGTCTATTTTAGGGATGCCGTAAGTATTAACCCCTTTACTGCTAAGGCAATATTTGAAGGCCCATTTGTTTTCCATTGAAATCAATGGGAAGTCCATGACGAGTTACCCTTGTCATTAGCAGCCAAGAGGTTAAAGAATAAGTTACTTACCTTTGGTAATACCTTACATGGCAGAAACTATATTGAGCTGCAGATTCTGAACCATTTAATTTCCCCAGGCATCAGACTGGATCTGAAAGCTTTTTTGTGAGTAGTACCCCTGTGGGCTGGCAAGTGGGCTTGATTGGCTCTTCTAGTCTAAATATACTCGCCACTCAGGAGGATAAGCCTGAAACAGCACTGCGTCCAGAACAGCTCCAATGAAAGGGAGTCAGTCCGAAGTGAATTCAGCATGTTGACAGTGATTCTCAGCGAGTTCGGGAGGTTTGCCATAGTCTGGAGGTGAGAGAAGTCCGCCTGGGGTGAGCCTACCTTCAACAGCCAGTCGGCAAGGTAGAGGGGGTTGGGAAGACTGGCACCACTGATATTTGTAGATGAGCTGCAACTACCACTATCATCTTGGTGAACACCCGAAGGGCGTTGGTAAGGCCAAAAGGGAGAACGGTGAACTGGAAATGTTCATGGCCTACCCTAAATCGCAGATAGCGCAGATGGGAAGACAAAACCTGAGTCAGTGTGAGCATTTGAATTTCTCCTTCTTGAGGAGGAAATTGAGGGCTCAGATCTAGAATTGGACAAAGGCCTTTGTCTTTTTTGGAGACCATAAAGTATTGTGAATAGCAACCAAAGCCTACTTCTGGCACCGGAACCCTCTCAATGGCTCTCTTGGCCAAGAGAGCCATGACTTCTGTGTGGAGAAGGGTCAGTCGATCATCCATTAGCTGATCAGTAGATGGTGGCATCTAGGGAGTCATTCTCCAAGGGGAAGAAGTAGCCCTTTCGGACAATCTGCAAAACCCACTTGTCTGATGTTATGGACTCCCAGTGGGGCAGGTGATGGCGAATCCTGCCATCAACTAGATGCCCATGGTGGTCAAGGGGCAGATTAGGATGGTTTTGAGGCTGCCGGCTCTGGGGGAAATGGTGAACTCATCAAGACCACTGGCTACAGGACCTACTAGATCTGTGGTTACAGCGCCCTCAGCCTTGCTGAGGCTAGGGTGCACAAGTGGCTTGGTGTCTGGAAGGGAATTGGGGTGGCTGAAAGTCCCTTACGTAGCCAGGAGTGCAAGACATATTGGGGGTGATGTGGCGCAGCAGAGAGGCACAAGTACTTAGCCTAGCTTGAGTGTCCTTAAGGAGCTCAAGTGTCTAATCTGTCTTCTCTCTAAAGAGACTGGTGCCACCAAAGGTCATGTCCATAAGGGAAGCCTGGACATCCCCCAAAATGTCAGTCATCCTCAACCAGTAATGGCGCCTCATGGCCACCATTGAGCAAACCACTCTGTTCAGTGAGTCGGTTGTGTTCAGTCTACATCATACTGTAAACTTTGCTGCATCTCTCCCAACGGCAACACCTTGAGAGAGCACACCTGTCTCCCCTCAGGGACCTGTGGCTGCACTTGAGCAACCGTGTTCCACAGAGTCTGCAAGTAATGGCCCAAAATGCATGTGATGTTCAAGGACCGCAATGCTAAGCTGGTACAAGAAAATATTTTCTCCAAGGAGCCCAGCCTTTTGGATTCCTGGTCCAGGGGAACTGTAGGGAATGTGCGATGGGACGTCAAGGCTTGAGCCACCAAGCTCTCCGGGTTAGGGTGTTGGATGAGGACTTCTGGGTCCCCTAGGGCGGGGCAGTGGTGGCGGGTGATCGTCCTATTCACAGGAGCCCGTGTTGGGTTTGGACCAAGTGCCCAAAAGGAAGCCAGCAAGGTGGGCCATTGAATGGAGTAGGGGTTCAGACGAAGAAACCCCCAGTTGCAACACCTCTGTCAAGATGTTAGTCTTGACTGCCACAAAGGGCCAGGACCTCAGCCGTTCTCCGCACCACCATAGCATATGAGGTTACCTTCTCTGTAGCCACGGTAGGGGGGGGGGGAGAAATCATACAAGTGTCTGGAGAAGCAACCAGTACACTGGCTTCACCCAGTTCCTCACACCAGTCTATATTTGTGTCTTTTTCATGGGGCTGGCATTCTGCAGAGTCCAGCGACCCCTCCTATTTTTCACTGAGGCCAAGCCAATAAAATACAGTTCCAGCTCCAATCTAGGAGTCAAGGCTACACTTTACCATAAAAATGTTAATAGTACCTTTTGTCTTGATGGGCTTAAGGTTTAGACAAACACCACCGCAGGGTGGCTTAAAGTTGGTCAATCTGGTGATCAGCACACCAACTCACAAATGTATAACCTAAGATCAGACATATACGGATTTTGTTGAGGGATGCCTGTCTGCCAAGATGACATTAACTGCCACTGCTCAATCTCCAAGCATGTAGGTCGAGAAGGTACAGGCTGGGATGCAGTACCCTGCACTGCTGCTCTGACAGAAGATGCTCTGGAAGTGGCAGCCTGATCGGAGGACAGGTGCTCATACCCAGGAATGCCAGATACCACACACTAATTGCCTAATCCGATGCTGCTAGGATGACTTGGCCCTGGTTTTCCTGATCTACGTCAGTATCTGGGACCAGAGAGGAATTTATTCGGAAGGCATACAGAAGTCCAGAGTTCCACTCTAGATGTAACGCATCCCTGATAGAGAGACGTGTTGAAACTCCAGACGTGTTGACATTGCAAGTTCTTGGAGGTGGCAAAAAGATCTAGGTTCTCCTCATTACCAGAAGAGACCTTGCTCCACCTCGGGTGTGCCTGCCATTCGTGATCCGCTATGCAGCAGAGGTTAAGTTTGTTCGCCCAGGTGAACACCAGAAAATCAAGTTTCAGCCACTTCCAGAGGTGTAATACCTCCTATCACAGGGTCCACAACCCCACCCCACTTATTGCACTACCGCATGGCAGTGGTGTTTTCCATGAACACTTGTACCAGCTTACTTCAGACTGATAGTGTTGTAAACAAATCTAGGACCTTAGTGTAAATTTTCCCTATTCATGCCCTTATATAGGTATACATTATCCAATCCTTATATAGGCATAGACATCAGTACCATATTTGGCCTGAGCCTTGCCGCCCAAATACGGCATGGCTACTTCCACTAAGTTCCGAGAATCAACAACCATTTCTTGGAAAAACCCGCCTTCAGCAGCTAGGGACTTCCCCCTGCTTGAATATTGATTTATCCAAGAACTCCTGGAGTTTTCAAAGAATTGAGTCTTTGAGGGACGTTATTAAGTTCAATCATACGTCAAACTCGGCACCTTCAAGGTGTAAATATGCGCAGTGCTTGATCGAAGATGCTTGGTCTAGGGGAAAAAACAGAGGTTTGGTGAAGGCAGGGCCAGGAAGTGCCTGAATAGAAAACCGGTGGAAATTGCTAAGGCTTTACCTCCGTGTAGAAGATCGGAAGGAGCCGGTGGAGTTGAAATTAATATACGATGGACATCAGTAAGGTCCTAGAAGGGGAATCAGACAACCCTTAGGAAAGCGCAAGTTGCGGTCTGCTTGTGAATATGCTGGCGAAAACATAAATGCTTACCGGTATGTAGAGGCTGGATGACCGGATATTGCGGGATCAGGAGCGCGATGCGCAGTGGTCGGGGATGCACTTTCTTAAAGGCATGCGGTACATGTGGAGTATAGTGATTGGCGGCGGCAAGATTGGGTGAGGGGTTTGATGAACATGAGACTGTGCCAAGTGATCGGGACAATGATTTAGCTGTGCACGGAAAGTGAGAGCCTTAATACAGGAGCATAACGGGAGGACATTGAAAAGTGCCCGTCATGTACCTGATGTCTATAATAAAAAACACAAAATACATTTCATAAAACTATAAGGATGAATACAACCTTATACAATTAAAGAATTTTTTGCAATTTTGGAGGGAAGACATTTAGAGAATAATATCAAGACGTGGGAGACATGTTACATGATTGATTGGGTACATTAGTGGTAGCCATATACATATTGTAAGAATTCAATTACCTCTTTTGCAGTAGCTAGATAATTAATTTGGGTAGTAAGGTAGTGCAGAAAAGTTCAGTGATTTCGATAATTAAGACTTAAGAGCAAGGAGGTCCAATCTTAGTTTCTGTTTAGACTGTTTCTGATGCTGTCCATACAGATTATCGTTCCCAATTCCTCCCTATTGAGCAGTAAAGCCATATCACCTCCTCTTGGGGTTAGATTCAGAGCATTTAGAACAGTCCATTTGATTTCATCCTCATTGTGTCCAACAAGATTGAAATGTTCAACTAGCGGCGCATTAGGTGTTTTGCATCTCACCCTACTGCGGTGTTGACCAATCAGAGTCTTTATATTCTGAGTAGTCTGTCCAATGTAGATCTTCAGGCAGGGATATTGGATAAGGTAGATAACATTGCTTGTATTGCAATTGGAAAAAGTGAGAGATTTTACTACAATCTTGTTAAAAATGAATGACTTTCCTTCTATTGTAAAATTGCATACATTGCAATTACCACATTTTGAGTGCCCGATCAATGGCTCCAATCGATCGGTCACTCAATATGTGGTAATCGCAATGTATGTGACTTTGGAGGGAAGACATTTAGAGAGAAATATCATGACCTGGGAGACCTGCTACATGATTGGTTGGGTACATTAGTGGTACCCATATACATATTGTAAGAATTCATTACCACTTTTGCAGTGGCTAGATAGTTCATTTGGGTAGTAAGCATGGGCTGAAAATTCGCTCCGCTCCCAGAATACGCAGATTTTCCGCGATTTCGCAATCCGCGAATCTCGCGAAATCGCGGTAAAATCCGCGAATCAGCGGGGACGAATTTTCAGCCAAGCACTTACAGGGTTACAGCAGCAGGTGCAAAAATTGAAGCTAATTTTTTGTAACCTTTTACAAAAGGGTTACAAAGAAATTAACTTCAACTTGGGCACCTGCTGCTGTACGCCTGAAAGTGCTTCCTGGCCCCTCGTTGCCTACTTGCAACTATTCTCTGACCCTGCTCTGACCCTTGAAGCAGGGTCAGAGAATAGTTACAAGTAGGCAACGAGGCGCCGGTCACGAAAATTAAACCTAAACAGGAAGCACTGACGGATATAAAAACAAAATATTGCAATGCAATAGGTCTCGCATTAGGAAAGTTTGAGCTATTGGTCTTGTAAATGAATTTTTTTTATTTATGTGTTGGTTTTGAAAATAGCTAAATTATTAGATTTGTCATTTACAATGCCAATAGTTATAACTTTTGCAAATGTGACACCTTTAGCATTTGTAATGCAACATGTTTTGTATTTACGTGACTTAGCTGTATTGATATTACAAATTACAATGGCTTAATTTTTTAAAATAATTAATACTTAAATAAACGTGATTTTAATTTATAATGGCAATAGCTTAAACTTTTGTAAATAACTTTTGTGAAGATTATGTTCAGTGTATTTCATTGTGACAAAATCCAAGAACAGAAGTGAAATATTAACATCTTTTTGTGACATTTGTAATAAAGTTTGAAACATTGAGAGAACATATTTGAACCAGTTGTTGTTGAATGGTTGCGCAGATTGATGCTGGGGTGGTGCTGAGTGGTGCTGCTGAGTGGTGCTGTGGTGGTGCTGAGTGGTGCTGTGGTGGTGCTGAGTGGTGCTGTGGTGGTGCTGAGTGGTGCTGTGGTGGTGCTGAGTGGTGCTGTGGTGGTGCTGAGTGGTGCTGTGGTGGTGCTGAGTGGTGCTGTGGTGGTGCTGAGTGATGCTGGAGTGGTGCTGAGTGATGCTGGGGTGGTGCTGAGTGATAATGTGGTGCTGAGTGATAATGTGGTGCTGAGCGATGCTGTGGTGGCGCTGAGTGGTGCTTTGGTGGAGCTGAGTGGTGCTGTGGTGGCGCTGAGTGGTGCTGGGGTGGCGCTGAGTGGTGCTGGGGTGGCGCTGAGTGGTGCTGGGGTGGCGCTGAGTGATGCAGAGTGATAATGTGGTGGTGCTGAGTAATGCTGTGGTGGTGCTGAGTAATGCTGGGGTGGCGCGGAGTGATGATGTGGTGATGCAGAGGGCAGTAAGGCACAAAAAGCAGTCAAACAAAGGGCAGAAGGGCAGAAAAACAAGGGAAAAACGAGTACCAGGGCAGAAGGGCACAAAAAACGAGTCTAACAGGGCAGAAAGGCACAAAAACGAGTCTAACAGAGGGCAGAAGGGCATAAAAACAAGGGAATAACAGGGCAGAAGGGCACAAAAAACGAGTCTAACAGAGGGCAGAAGGGCAGAAAAACAAGGGAAAATGAGTACCAGGGCAGAAGGGCACAAAAAACGAGTCTAACAGGGGGCATAATTAATCCCGTCCTGCGTGTTTGTCCACAAACATGCCACCTTTTTGTGCAATACCTCTACTGAACTGGAGTACTTTCTACTGTCTAATCAGCCAGCGCTCCCTTGTTGGCTAAATGTATAGGGGCAGCTTTACAATACCTGGCACATCCCCAAGGATGCGGCAGTTATTGTGCGTCGCAGCTCCGCCACCCATGGTGCGCCGCATTTACAATGGGATCAAGCCCTGATCTTTGGACTGGGTAAGAGTGGTCTGCTTAATTCAGACACTCTGTTCATCACCACCCCCTTTTCTGAATCGTTTTTGGCCACTAGGTGTGGCAGGGTATACTCAGACATGAGTCCCTTGCTCACTGCACCATCAGGATTCAAGCAAGCCGGGCCGACGACGGCTGAAATGCCAGAAACCGGTCCCCGGTAGCTTGTCTCCTTTCTGGTGAAGAATTGGCTTGGTAGTTTAGTCTGCCCTGTTCCCATGATGCACTGGGCCAGGGACAGACTGATTTGCATGTAGCCAGGTTCTGAGCTGGGATGGTGCAGTGAGCTAAATAACGGTGATTGATCAAGCCCTGATCTTTGGACTGGGTAATAGTGGTCTGCTTAATTCAGACACTCTGTTCATCACCACCCCCTTTTCTGAATCGCATTTACAATGCGGCGCACCATGTGGCAAAAACGGCACAGATGCGTCACGCATCTGTGCCGTAAAAGCAGCGCATTGCTGGTGCTGCGTCGAGCTTGCGACGCAGCTCCAGCAATGCTCTGGGGGGCCCTATCTACTCAAGGCTCCCCAAGCCTTGCGCCTTGCTTCAAGCAGGCACAGGATTTTGACTCAGCATTGGCCAAAAAGTGACTGAGTGCATTCTTGTAGATTTCACTCAGCCACTTTTAGGAGGCGTTCCTGCGCAGGAACGCCCTCCCCTGCGCCGGAACGCCTCCTGATGGCCCAGGGCTTTTCAAAGTGACGCATCTCTCAGATGCGTCACGTTGTTAAAACCCAGCACCATAGCGCATTTTTTGTGTTGCCGCTGAGTCACACAAGGTCTTGGTAGAGGGTGGCCGGGGTGAACCAGAGGGTGGCCGGGGTGAACCAGAGGGTGGCCGGGGTGAACCAGAGGGTGGCCGGGGTGAACCAGAGGGTGGCCGGGGTGAACCAGAGGGTGGCCGGGGTGAACCAGAGGGTGGCCGGGGTGAACCAGAGGGTGGCCGGGGTGAACCAGAGGGTGGCCGGGGTGAACCAGAGGGTGGCCGGGGTGAACCAGAGGGTGGCCGGGGTGAACCAGAGGGTGGCCGGGGTGAACCAGAGGGTGGCCGGGGTGAACCAGAGGGTGGCCGGGGTGAACCAGAGGGTGGCCGGGGTGAACCAGAGGGTGGCCGGGGTGAGCCAGAGGGTGGCCGGGGTGAACCAGAGGGTGGCCGGGGCGAGCCAGAGGGTGGCCGGGGCGAGCCAGAGGGTGGCCGGGGCGAGCCAGAGGGTGGCCGGGGCGAGCCAGAGGGTGGCCGGGGCGAGCCAGAGGGTGGCCGGGGCGAGCCAGAGGGTGGCCGGGGCGAGCCAGAGGGTGGCCGGGGCGAACCAGAGGGTGGCCGGGGCGAACCAGAGGGTGGCCGGGGCGAACCAGAGGGTGGCCGGGGTGAACCAGAGGGTGGCCGGGGTGAACCAGAGGGGGGCCGGGGTGAACCAGAGGGTGGCCGGGGCGAACCAGAGGGTGGCCGGGGCGAACCAGAGGGTGGCCGGGGCGAACCAGAGGGTGGCCGGGGCGAACCAGAGGGTGGCCGGGGCGAACCAGAGGGTGGCCGGGGCGAACCAGAGGGTGGCCGGGGCGAGCCAGAGGGTGGCCGGGGCGAGCCAGAGGGTGGCCGGGGCGAGCCAGAGGGTGGCCGGGGCGAGCCAGAGGGTGGCCGGGGCGAGCCAGAGGGTGGCAGGGGTGAGCCAGAGGGCGGCAGGGGTGAGCCAGAGGGCGGCAGGGGTGAGCCAGAGAGTGGCAGGGGTGAGCCCGAGAGTGGCCGGGGTGAACCAGAGAGTGCTGTGCCCATACACTACCGCATGGGTGACTTCGCCATGCAAGCGGCCCGCCAACACGCAAAAAGCCCCGCCAACACGCAAAAACCCAAAATTCCGCAAATTCGCAGATTGCGAATTCGATTTTGCGCGGAATGCGAATTCGCACATTTTGCCCATACTTAGTAGCAAGGTAGTGCAGAAAAGTTCAGTGATTTCGATGATTAAGACTTAGAGCAAAGAGGTCCAATCTTTGTTTCTGTTTAGACCGTTTCTGATGCAGTCCATACGAATTATCACTCAATTCCTCCTTTTTGAGCAGTAGAGCCATATCACCTCCTCTTGGGGGTAGTTTCTGAGCATATAGAACTGCTAAGAACTAAGCAAGGGGGACAAGAACACTTACACACTTCAAAAAATACCTACTGTATTGCACAGATAAACATGCAATTTTTATATACAATGGATATATGAATGTGTCAACAAAGGGTTAATAAAAATCTATTAAAATCTAAACTTGACATTTCTGCCTGCTCCCAATCAGAAGTTAGGAATTCTAACATGCAACAATGTAACCCAATGTTATCCACTGGGAGACACAGGCTTTACAGTAGTGAAAAACGAATGTAGGAGTTTTTCACTACCAGGACATGAAAAACTTAAACCTGCATGTCATACTTTCTAAGTAGAATGCACCTTGCCCTATGGGCCTTTAGGGTCTCTTTTAGGGATGCCGTAAGTATTAAAGAACAAGTTACTTACCTTTGGTAATACCTTACATGGTAGAAACGATATTGAGCTGCAGATTCTGAACCATTTAATTTCCCCAGGCATCAGACTGGATCTGAAAGCTTTTTCGTGAGTAGTACCCCTGCGGGCTGGCAAGTGGGGTTGATTGGCTCTTCTAGTCTAAATATACTCGCCACTCAGGAGGATAAGCCTGAAACAGCACTGCGTCCAGAACAGCTCCAATGAAAGGGAGTCTTAGAGGGAGTCCGAAGTGAATTCAGCATGTTTACAGTTAATCTCAGCGAGTCCGGGAGGATTGCCATAGTCTGTAGGTGAGAGAAGTCCGCCTGGGGTGAGCCTACCTTCAACAGCCAGTCGGCGAGGTAGAGGGGGTTGGGAAGACTGGCACCACTGATATTTGTAGATGAGGTGCAACTACCGCTATCATCTTGGTGAACACCCGAAGGGCGTTGGTAAGGCCAAAAGGGAGCACGGTGAACTGAAAATGCTCATGGCCTACCCTAAATCGCAGATAGCGCAGATGGGAAGACAAAACCTGAGTCAGTGTGAGCATTTGAATTTCTCCTTCTTGAGGAGGAAATTGAGGGCTCAGATCTAGAATTGGACAAAGGCCTTTGTCTTTTTTGGGGACCATAAAGTATCGTGAATAGCAACCAAAGCCTACTTCTGGCACCGGAACCCTCTCAATGGCTCTCTTGGCCAAGAGAGCCATGACTTCTGTGCGGAGAAGGGTCAGTTGATCATCCATTAGACAATCAGTAGATGGTGGCATCTAGGGAGTCAGTCTCCAAGGGGAAGAAGTAGCCCTTTCGGACAATCTGCAAAACCCACTTGTCTGATGTTATGGGCTCCCAGTGGGGCAGGTGATGGCGAATCCTTCCATCAACTAGATGCCTATGGTGGTCAAGGGGCAGATTAGGATGGTTTTGAGGCTGCCAGCTCTGGGGGAGATGGTGAACTCATCAAGACCACTGGCTACAGGACCTACTAGATCTGTGGTTACAGCGCCCTCAGCCTTGCTGAGGCTAGGGCGCACAAGTGGCTTGGTGTCTGGAAGGGAATTGGGGTGGCTGAAAGTCCCTTACGTAGCCAGGAGTGCAAGACATATTGGGGGTGATGTGGCGCAGCAGAGAGGCACAAGTACTTTGCCTAGCTTGAGTGTCCTTAAGGAGCTCAAGTGTCTAATCTGTCTTCTCTCTAAAGAGACTGGTGCCACCAAAGGTCATGTCCATAAGGGAAGACTGGACATCCCCCAAAATGTCAGTCATCCTCAACCAGTAATGGCGCCTCATGGCCACCGTTGAGCAAACCACTCTGTTCAGTGAGTCGGTTGTGTTCAGTCTACATCATACTGTAAACTTTGCTGCATCTCTCCCAACTGCAACACCTTGAGAGAGCACACCTGTCTCCCCTCAGGGACCTGTGGCAGCACTTGAGCAACCGTGTTCCACAGAGTGTGCGAGTAATGGCCCAAAATGCATGTGATGTTCAAGGACCGCAATGCTAAGCTGGTACAAGAAAATATTTTCTCCAAGGAGCCTAGCCTTTTGGATTCCTGGCCCAGGGGAACTGTAGGGAATGTGCCATGGGACGTCAAGGCTTGAGCCACCAAGCTCTCCGGGTTAGGGTGTTGGATGAGGACTTCTGGGTCCCCTAGGGTGGGGCAGTGGTGGCGGGTGATCGTCCTATTCACAGGAGCCCGTGTTGGGTTTGGACCAAGTGCCCAAAAGGAAGCCAGCAAGGTGGGCCATTGAATGGAGTAGGGGTTCAGACGATGAAACTCCCAGTTGCAACACCTCTGTCAAGATGTTAGTCTTGACTGCCACAAAGGGCCAGGACCTCAGCCGTTCTCCGCACCACCATTGCATATGAGGTTACCTTCTCTGTAGCCACAGTAGGGGGGAGGGGGGAGAAATCATACAAGTGTCTGGAGAAGCAACCAGTACACTGGCTTCACCCAGTTCCTCACACCAGTCTATATTTGTGTCTTTTTCATGGGGCTGGCATTCTGCAGAGTCCAGCGACCCCTCCTATATTTCACTGAGGCCAAGACCAAGAAAATACAGCTCCAGCTCCAATCTAGGAGTCAAGGCTACACTTTACCATAAAAATGTTAATAGTACCTTTTGTCTTGATGGGCTTATGGTTTAGACAAACCCCACCGCAGAGTGGCTTAAAGTTGGTCAATCTGGTGATCAGTACACCAACTCACAAATTCATAATTTAAGATCAGACATATACTAATTTTGTTGAGGGATGCCTGTCTGCCAAGATGACATTAACTGCCACTGCTCAATCTCCAAGTATGTAGGTGGAGAAGGCACAGGCTGGGATGCAGTACCCTGCACTGCTGCTCTGACAGAAGATGCTCTGGAAGTGGCAGCCTGATCGGAGGACAGGTGCTCATACCCAGGAATGCCAGATACCACACACTAACTGCCTAATCCGATGCTGCTAGGATGACTTGGCCCTGGTTTTCCTGATCTACGTCAGTATCTGGGACCAGAGAGGAATTTATTCGGAAGGCATACAGGAGTCCAGAGTTCCACTCTAGATGTAACGCATCCCCGATAGAGAGACGTGTTGAAACTCCAGAAGTGTTGACATTGCAAGTTCTTGGCGGTGGCAAAAAGATCTAGGTTCTCCTCATTACCAGAAGAGACCTTGCTCCACCTCGGGTGTGCCGGCCATTCGTGATCCGCTATGCAGCAGAGGTTACGTTTGTTCGCCCTGGTGAACACCAGAAAATCGAGTTTCAGCCACTTCCAGAGGTGTAATACCTCCTATCACAGGGTCCACAACCCCACCCCACTTATTGCACTACCGCATGGCAGTGGTGTTTCCCATGAACACGTGTACCAGCTTACTTCAGACTGATAGTGTTGTAAACCATTCTAGGACCTTAGTGTAAATGTTCCCTATTCATGCCCTTATATAGGTATACATTATCCAATCCTTATATAGGCATAGACATCAGTACCATATTTGGCCTGAGCCTTGCAGCCCAAATACGGCATGGCTACTTCCACTAAGTTCCGAGAATCAACAACGATTTCTTGGAAAAACCCGCCTTCAGCAGCTAGGGACTTCCCCCTGCTTGAATATTGATTTATCCAAGAACTCCTGGAGTTTTCAAAGAATTGAGTCTTTGAGTGATGTTATTAAGTCCAATCATACGTCAAACTCGGCACCTTCAAGGTATAAATATGCCTACATTTGCCCAGATAAACACACGGTGGTTTGGAGCAGATCGACTAACTACTTGCCCGACGCCCTGCAGCAGCAAGTGCCGAAGGAAGCCGACCCTCCAGCTGACGCACTGAGAGACGCTGTCTTTTCTCTTGCCGAGAAATCCAGCTCTAGTGTTTCCGGCTTACCCTTGCGGGTATCTGGGAAATCGAGTCCTGAGAGAGATAAAAGACCTCCTTCATTCTGAAACCAAGGTACGGTATCGATTAGACCCTTAAAGAATTCTTGGAATAGATTCTTGGCAGAGAACTACTAAACTTAAGCTACTCCTCACTTCTTCCCTTGTACTAGTCTTAGGTTAGGTACACCGGGGTAGGCGTATACATTTTAGGCAACTTATGGCTTAGAAACCATATCATGCTTTTACAGTACTACTTTATAATACTGTTCGTATTATATGCCTTGTACTTTATAACCAGTATTACGATTGTAGCAGTACATTTCTTATGCTTGAGAAAGAAGACTGTTCAATAAATACTTTTTATTGAAAACGCCTGTCTCTCTATTTTCTCAGCACCTCTGGTGAAACGAAGCATGCACGATTGACTGAGTAAAATAGCTATCTATTGTTTCCGCGACTCTAGAGATACGTTTCTTATCCTGGGGAAAGTTGTCATGTTTATGCGGTTGTCAGAAACTAATCCATTCTTGTGAATTCGAGAAAGTTTCTAGTGACCTCTGAGCTAGCTGGCACTCACTATTAAGTCTAATATATAGGCTAGAGACCTAGTCAACCTCAGTCCTACGAATAATCTATAGTATATGTTATTCCAATGCGCAGAGCCTATTGGGAATATAGGAACTACACTACAATACTAGGCAGGCTTTCAACGCCAAATGGAAGGCCCGGAGCTCAGCAGGTTGATGTGAAGCCAGGCCTCTGCTCTCCACATCACCTCAATGGCCACCTCAACACAGTAGTAATGAGTGTTAACACTTTGAGCTCTGGGTGCAGTAGGAAGCATGGTCTGCCGCTGACCATATAGTGGTTCAACAACCACCACTGCAGATCGTTTCAAGTCTCCTCCAAAATCTGGATGAAATTGGAGAGGCCCCCGATGCTGTGGCCATCTAGGACTTCAGATACCTCGGTTGAGCCTGCATATGCCACTTGGTGTACTTGACCAACAGGATACAGGAAGCCATCCCTCCCAGATGATTCAGTCATTCATATTGTGTTTCAGGAGATGTTAAAAAATCTGGATCACATCCTGAATGTCCTATACTCTCTCTTCTGGGTGAAAGGCACGAAACTGCACTGTCCAGAAAGAATCAGATTGAGTGTCTGAAGGAGTCGGTGTGATTCTGACACATTGAGAGTGAACCCCATCATTGCCAGGAGGTTCACAGTAGTCTGGAGGTGGGTGATGGCTACATGGGATGAGGCAGTTTTAAACAGCAAATCAAGGTAGGGACGGCTGGGATTATTGACCTACAAACCTCCGAATATATACTACAATCACTTTCTTGAAAAAACTCACGCAGCACTAGTGAGTAAAGTGAACTGAAAAGGCTCCTGACCAGGAAGCACTAATGCCTCTCTCCTTCGGCACCAGACAGCTGCAGGAATAACAGCCACAGTCTACTTCGGACAATGGCATTTGGACAAAATGGTCTGCACTTCCTACCGCCAAAACATCAGATAGTCCTTCGTCAGCTGTTCTGAAGATGGTGGAAGGTACAGCAGGCAGCAATTAATGGTTGGACATAACCTGTAGGACCCACTTAATCGAAGGCACGGTCTGCTTCCCCAGTAGAAAGTACTAGATCATGCCTCCAAATGGGTGGCTGGGTGCTATGAAGGATTCACTAAACATTTAACGAGGCTGAAGCAGCCGCAGGTGCGGAAGACTGGGCTGCAAGCTGCCCCTGTTGTCCACATGGTCTGTGTGCACCCTGATCACAGCCATGAAAGAGCTAAAACAGGGGTCTCCAAACCGGTCCTGGAGGGCCGGATCCATGCTAGATTTTTAAAATAACTACATGTATCTCAATGGGGATATCCCAAAAATATGGCATGGATCCGGCCCTCCAGGACCTGTTTGGAGACCCCTGAGCTAAAATGTTTGCTGGACTGACTGAATCTGCAATACTGCAGTACTGAAAACCCATACCATAGTGATGGAGGCAACATAAGTGGTGCTGAGGCTGGCCTGGAGGAGCAGACAGACCGAATGTGCCATGATCCCACTACCTTTATAGTTCGTGAAGGCAGAGTCTGCTTTTTCCCCCAATGAGGTGAAACCCATCAAAGGGCTTGTGCATCAAGGTGGAAAACAGAAATTCCTGTGGAGGCATAGAATCTACCAACCACGCTGGGGTTGCCAATTGCCCTACTGAGGTGATCTGTGGTGTCTAAGCCACATCGAATAGTAAATTTAGCTTCCCTGAAAGGCTTGGGAGCAGGACGCAATTCTTCCGGGATCTCAGGCAAGATCTGAGCAACAGAGTCCCTTAGTGCATGGGTAGAACACAGAGGAGACAGCTGGCATTCACTAAAAGTAGGCACAAACTAGTTGAGGAAAACATGCACATTGTTAATGTTTTCAATCCCTTTAGGTCTACCTTACTGACGCCTGCACAAAAAGTCTCTCTGGCATGGGGTGAGGAGCCAAAATATCTGTATTCCCCCAAGCTGGGCAATAGTTTTGTGCAATTTGCTTGTTCTTTAGACATCTGAAACAGGGCGTCACCCAGGCCCCAAGAAGGGTGTTTGTAAGGGCCTTATTTAATGGAAGTAATGGCTCTGTATTGGTTGACAGAGGCCGGAGCACCTTAGTTAGGATGGTGGTCTTCTCATTCATAGCACAGCAATGTGAAGTACTTATTAAAAGTTATAGGTTTTAATCTTGAACCATTAGTGAACTAAGGGCCAGATGTATTAAAGGGTTTTGCCCATTCTGTGTCTATGGGGAAATGTGTGGATACATATGGCCGTAAGAGGCAAGCCAGTTGCCAAGCAAACCCTGTACATGGCTCAGATTATAGTCTTAATTAAAACACAACTGGAATTTATATAAATGGACACAAATTACTTTAAGGGTACACTTTCCAAGTGTACCCAGGGCGCATCTTTAAACAGGTGCACTGGCTGCAAACAGAAAATGTACCCTATTGTGATGAATGTGCTACCCTCAGGGCGGTTGCAAACTCTGGGTGCAGTGTGTTCAAGTCAAATATGGAAATGCTACTTTAAAGCTGCTCCCTGTTTCACAGTGCAGGAAGCTACCTGCCTGCACTTTCAAGAGGGATCAGAGATCACCTTGCAGGTGGGTGCAGTGAGTGACTGCACCTAACTGAAGGGGGATGCCTGCGGGGGTGAAGAGGGCTGCTGTCAGTGAACCACCTAACAGCATACGCCAAAGTGATTTCCTCATTTGCATGGGGCTGCACCCAATGTAAAAAAATCCACTCACAATAATTCAGGTGCTACAGGTGCGCCAGCAGAACCAGTATGACAGAAAGGGCCGTATAAGCATACTCGGCCCATCATGTAAAACGGAAGTGCCTCTGGAGTGCACAAAGTGGGCACATATGCCTGAGGTGCCACCAGGGTACTTTCTGTAATACGGCCCCTGGTGTCCATTTCTGATGCAACACAAATGATGGTGAGTGCTGTTGACTTAACATCTTCTTAAGGAGCACCAATGGGGCGGATTCACAGCATGGCTACTGCCTCTGTTCTCTCATAAAAACATTACCTCTTTTAGTGGAAAGATTCACTTACTCTACCACTCACCCTTTTGTAAGGGAAATGTCTGTTTTAAACCTAAGGAATTTAAAATGTATATAGCTACGATATGAACAACATTCTTAGAAGAATTTGTAAACCCAAAAATGAAACTTTCTACGGGCCTAAAAACATCTCTCTACCTCCCTCCAAGTCAATCTATGAGGAGCTCCACCTTGCAGTCTTCTTCCAACCAATTCCAGCTTCCCCCATACAGGTGGGTATTACAGTTACTCTCAAACTCCCCTGTGTCACCGTAAATTGGCCTGCCAAGAGAACAATAAGAAACTACAGGCTTCATCCAGTTCACACTTTTCCAACCTGCAGTTAATAACTTGCCCCTAACTCTCACTTGCACTCCTTGAGTAGGGAAGAATGCCAGACAAAACACATTGTAGGAAACCTTTAAATAGACTAAGGAGTAGGGGATGAGTTTGCCTGAGGCAGCCTATTGTATTGATAAGGAAGCAGATCTGAGACTACTCCAGCTGCAATTATAAACGTCTTTTAAGGTTCAAATCGGTTTATCAAAGTAGATATTTTAACACATACCCCCGCCTACTACCGCAGACTAGTGTGGAAGAATAGGGGAGAGGAATAGAGATGAGAAACATGTTAGGGAATGGGGCATATCTATGGGGGTCAGGAGTGATTCTCTCACAGAATTCCTTTATGAAGAGTGAAGGGGTGACCCACTAAAGCCACTAAGTCTACCCAGCGCTGTCCAGCCTGCTTGCTTATAAAGAGGCAAATGAAATGGACGAGCCTGGTCTACTTCAAGGTTCCATTTGGCAGCTGAATGAGTCTTAGGATGCGCAGGTACACAAGGCATGAAAGTTGACTGAATTTGGAGGACAGGAATTTTAAACAGGAGTTCCACATTTGTCAAATTGACTGATTCTTTTATAGGGTGGCCGTAAACGTCAACATGCCGAGGAGTGCCAAAGTTTATGAAGACATGCTGGGTAGTCTGGGAACTTGTCTTTGCCCTAGTTTGCTGCAAGGACTGGTCTAGCTGCAAAAAGGGTAAGTATAATAGCTTTAAATATGCAAAACTTTAATAGGTAGGTTTTGATGTTTGGAAGTCTGGGGAATATGTAGCTGGGAAAGGGCAGGTTGGCCGAGTAAAACATCTGATTTATGTTGAATAATACCGCTTGCCAATATCTTTAGTTTAGGCCATCTCCATAAATGGTTTGTGTGTTTTGGTGCACGCCTGAGACTCTGCACCTTCGCCAACAATTACCGGTTATGGCGGTCTTCCATTTCGCCATAGGGGCTGGGATATAATACCAGTAGCGCATAATTTTAATTTGGGCCTATTTACCTGATGTGATGAATATGGAGGTGTGGACCCAGTGAAAGTTCTCTGGCCATTTTGTTTTATCTGAAAGGGCGAGTTAATATCCCTTTGTCAACTTTTTTGATAACGATCCGCTTTTCAAATAGGGTAAAGGACCTACTGGTTCCAGTGTTAATAAACGTGTGCAACAGAATCGTATGTGAAGATTACATAAGCGTTCTCCCTCTGGAATCACAAAATTTGCCATTATCTGTTCATAAGATAATATTGCATCCAAATCATAGGAATCCATTCTTCTCTTGTAATTGGCTCCCCCCCCCCCCCCAAGATAACTAGTCATCTATGACGACCTTAGGAGTGAAGTGTGAAAGTACTAAGCTAGCCAAGTTTCTGCGCTACTTCGCACTACATTAATTGCACGTAGCACAGTGCGCTCATTTTTTGCTTGCTCGCGGTCCTCAACGTCAAGTTGGTGACCGCGAGCGAGCAAAATGACATCCCGGCGAGACTTTTCCTCGTTCGCGATCAGCAACATTAAGTTGCCGATAGCGAGCGTGGAAAATAAACCTCCCGGCGAGATTCTCAACTCGGGGAGGTAAGGTTTCTCATTGCGAGTAGTCGCGTATGCTTGCGATCGCTTGCGATGAGAAACAACCTGTCCGTGTTGAGAAAGCTGCAGCTCGAGTAGAAATCTACTTGTGCGGCAGAAAACGACCGCTTGCACTGTGCAAGATGCGGTTTGCGATGATTGCACAGTGCTGACCAGTTTCGGCACTGTGCAATCAGTGCGAACAGCATTTTGCACACTGCACTACGCAGTTCGCGTAGTGCGAAATGCACTTTGCGTAGCGCTACTAAGAAAACTACACCCAGGGTTAATCATAACCCTATCCCAGGCAAATTCTAGCTCTCATGACAGGAAAAGAATACATGCCCATGGACTACCTCGCCTGGGTTGCAAAAGCACTTTGGAAATAGGTCTTCCCACAATATATTGATCTCTGAAGCACCAATAATTTTCGTCTGAGGTCCATATTACAAAATGGAAATCAAATGAGTGAGAGTGTCATTCAGTCCAGCAAAGTGTGCTTGGTGAAAGAGGATTAACAGGAATGTCATGCTCTACTGCCACTACTCTAGATACACTATTGGATATGACAGGATTGTTATGGGTGTGTATTGTTTGCTTAGGATGCAAGGTTCTGCCTTAGTTACTTATTATAAACTGCTACTATACCAGAAGGTCTGAGGTGGAAATGAATATGAACTCTGTTTCAAAGCCTGAAACTCCCAAGATGCTTTTAAAGTTGTAGAAAAAGCAAAGTAAACCCAATAGCTTCATTTACTGCTGTGTGATGCACGGAAATATGTAGAGTAGGCGATTCTCATGTCTTTTTCTGCTTTCATCTTGACTGCATATTAACCCGGAGGACACCAGAGGTGAAAGGTCTCCAAATCATTGTTCAACAGCCTTGATGTACACTTTATTTACTGTAGTTCACCATCCATGAGGTATTTTCAGATCTCTCAGTTTAATACACCTGCAACAAACTGACTGTGTGATTCCACCTTTAATATTTCCAGGTTGATAAAAAAAACATTGTTACAATTAGGTAAAAATTGTATTTTCTTCCAGCAACTAGAGATATTATGGTTCGTTAAGCATGCGATTGGAAAAGCTACTTTTGTAGAAGCAGTTTGCAAACAAAATCACAATCATGCCCATCATTCTGTTCACCAATTGCCAAGCAAACAAAATAAAAAATGAAGCCTTTTGTTGAAAATGTTTTTTTTTTTATTTTAGCTTTTAATTAATGAGGTAAAATACTTTACTTTCAAATTTCATACAAAATACAGAGCTATCAGATACCCCTGGGGAAAATATGTATATTATACATATAATTCTCTATAACATTAAATCATATATATATAATATATATGCCAAAAATGTTTTTTTCTTTATGAGTTTATAGAAAGTGGAACGTCTAAAGGCACTGCACAAACGGGAGTTAAGAAACTACTTTACATTTTTATGTACATATAAACACATTATTCAGCTACAATGGACTCTGATAACTCGATTACCCAGCCATTATTCATAAGTATGCGCATGTAATCCCTGTTGAGTCATAACTCTAAACACAATTATTTCAATAACATGCACAAACAAAAAATATTTTAAAATAATTTCTAGTCAAGGTTTTAAACACCAACTAAACAGTTAAACAAAAATCTGATTTAAATGTAATTAAACCCAAAACACTTGCCTCGTTTGATTTCTTTAAAACATCAGAACACACTACAAATTAATACATAATAATGGAATAAATAAGACCAAAGGGAATCGACCTATTTCTGTGAGCCATTTGCAAAGTCACATTTACTGTTAAAGGTGCTGTAAGCAGCACTGTAGGAAATGAGCTCCACTCTACTCGCCAAACCATACACAAACATGGATTTTCTTTGACACTAACAATTCTGCCCGTGTTTTTCACTTTGTCCCTCTGCATTAGTATTTGGTAATCTGTTTTATACAATTAAATAATTTTTTTTTAGATAACTGCTGACTTAACCGATGAGCGATAGACATGTGGTTTATGAAGACATGACACGGATGGCTGCATTGCAATAAACCAAAATCTAAAGAGTTGACCTTTCCTGAGTTTTCCCACTTTGCTACATGAAAAACACCCAGCAAAGGGGACTCCAAGTTTATTGGCTGAATTTTAAGAAATCCCTTTCTCCTAAACTAAAATGAGCTGCTGATGCTTTAAAATTCAATATGATTACTAAAAGTGAGGCAACAATGTATTGTATTACCCTTTGAAGAAATTAAAACATTACCATACGTGGGTGCTTTGATAATTTAGAAATTTTTCGGGCCACAAGTTTAAACCACTTAAGCACGATAATACAATTTAACATTTCGGTTTAAAATACATAGTAAAATATTTTCTCCGCCATAGAGCACACTAGTTGATTGCCTTATTTTTATGTTAACCACATCGACTAAATATTAAAAAAAGCAAAGAAAAATCATGCAGTTTGTCTCCCATGTGCATTTGGTTAGATGAGCTCGGCGAGTACAGTGTACATGCTTTCCCACCACTATGCTTTTAAAATCATGGGGTGGCATTTGACCAGGAAGAACCTAGCTTCAATCCCTGGTGGTATAAATAGAACTCTGAATGCCTTACGGGGTAATTGTTAATAGAAGACGATGCTACCCTACGTGAACTTTACTTTACTAAACCAGCAGTTCCCTGCCCAGTATCTAAGATAAATCAAAACATTTCCCTGAACATGGTCCAATAAGCTGATCAGATCCTTTTACCTTCAAAAAACAGAACATCTTTCACCATGGACTCCTCTGCCCATGAAGACTGTATTAGCTGTTGCGCTATATGATAATCTAGGTTTTATTTTTTCAAATGGAGCAGCATGTACACAATGTGGCACTTGGGTATTGTCTCCATAGAGGATAAGCAGCGCTGCTAAAGGCCTCTGGAATCTATTCCTGAGTAAATACTGACACCAGGTGGCCCATTTAATGTCTACAGGCCTCCCAAAACTTTAGGGACGGTAAGAAGTAGCGTTCGTAAAATAGATAAAAGTAGTGATAGAAATTTTTAGTAGAGCACCCCAAAAATGGATATAACAAAATCTTGCTGAAAAGAAGCACTACAAAGAACACTAGAGGCAATACCTACCAGCTAGAGATGGGCACAGAACTGTAACAGTTTGCCTAGAAATTTGCGCATAATATTTGCAATCCGAACAATTTATGTGAACCCAGTACTTTGGTACAGGTGCCCCATCTTTGGAAACGAACAAAAAAGATGGGGAATAAGGATAAAAGGTCATCCTGCTCGATGGGCATTGGAAGTTGTTTTCACAACCAACAAAAAAATGATGTGTTCAAGAATCAATAGCGCGCACGAATTATGAAAGACAGGTGAAGTTCTGAACCAGTTTTTTGTATGGAAGGTATCATATAGACAAGAACACGGTCGCTTCAGCAAACCTTAAGTAAGAAACAACTGCTGCAAGGCAGTTTTATTCTTTTTTACTTTCGGACACTGACCTTCCAGATCAAAGGTGTCTATTATTGTCCAAGAGGGATGGAGCCACCACAGATTTTTTAGCTTAGCCCAAAAAACAAACAGAAAATGTTTACAAAATGAGTTTACAGAATTATTTACACAGCCAGTACTAATCATGAAAATCTGCCATGGCTTCAGATCTCGGAGATCACCAGTAGACATGAATGAGCAAAACGGACCGTCAATAGCTACTTTGATATTGAAAGTGTGGTCCAACATAGGGAGGAGGTCAGTCACAACCCACTAGCAAAAGTTGCCCTGTTATCTCAGAATTCCAGTTTCAGACGGTAACTTGTAAGCAAACATGTAAAAGCAAAATGGTCGAAGAAGGAAACGAAAACTGATAGCAAGAGACTGGTAACATGTTCCCTGCTTTGTCCTGAGACTAACGAGAGAGCAGGAGGAGCAAAGGATTGTGGGGGAGGGATTTGGTGTGTAGAGACTGGAATCCATATGCTGAAAATTCTATAAAAGTGTCAATGTGAGCTCGCACTTACAAGCATGGGGTGGGGGATTTTTTTTGGGCTTCTTTCTGTATCAAAAAAAAGAACGTCAAAAATGTGTTTCAGTAGATATAAGCGAAACATGCACTTAAGTGGTCTCTGAAGTAGAATGGCCATGTTTGCCAGTTGCTGGCCAGCAAGTAGGTGCGTTGCATTCTGAGTGAAGCTGAATCTCGACTAGGGCAAGCCTTGGTACTGCCATAACAGTCCACAGACCGCTATAATCTACCACAAAGCGTTGCCAGATCAAATATCTCAACTTGAAGACAGCCAACCATTGTGAAGCCTTGCAGGAGAGGAGGACAATATATTCCAAAGATACACTGCCACTCACAAGCCACTCTTTCCTGAGTTGAAACAGTGCTTTGTTGGGAATTCCTTTCAATGAAACTGTGTTACACACTCATTTTTAATTTACAATGCCCCAGCTTTGGTTTTACTTCCATGTACATCAACCTTCAGTGCAACCCTCAAGCATGATACTAATAAAAACCTTTAAGCTCTATCCATATGGAGTATAAAACTGATTCCGAGCAATCTAATCTGAACTGGTTTGTAATGTGATGGGAAATGAAGGACAAACTAATCTACTTTGATCAATCCGACTTTCTGTAATACTGTCATTTACACTGATAATTTCAAATTGCTTTCACAATTAAGTCAAACTCAGCTCTTTGGCACAGCGCCATCTTTAATTCTAGCCTCTCACAGAGGCCAATGTTTTAATTTGCACATTATCGCAACACTGCGTCTCAGCCTTTAGAACCTCCTTTGTTTCTTTTCATCGGACATCTTGGCTAATGTTTGGAATTGACAGAAAGGTAACAATGGGAAGGTGGGAGGTTGAACATTCCATCTGGTAAGTGCACTCAAACCGGATATCCTGACTCATAGGTTTCAACAACTGTTTCTCTCCGCTGACAACCCAGACGCAATCCAGTACTAATACTCACAAGTAAGGCTTAACGGGATAACAAGCAAGTACTACACAGTTTCTATAAAGAAAGTAGAAACTCATCAACTGTACAAAATATATACACCAATGTCAAGCATATACATTCCTGTTGCTAGTTAGAAAATGCAAATCCCTTGTGCATTTCTTTGTACATAAGGATGTCACATTCTGCAGCAAGCAGGTAAAGTCTCGAATGTTTGCACTAATCTTAGTAAAAGATTATTAAAAAAGCTTCAATAATAATCTCAAATTACAATTACAGATCGTATGGCCATCTTACACCGAACAAATATATTCAAAGCTGAAAGTTCTGTTTCAAAAATATAGATTTTAAACACGTTAAAGGCATTTGGTTAATTCCACTATGACGAAAAGGCTTTCCCTGCTCAGAATAGGATACGTGTTAAGCAATGTAACACAAGAAGAAGAAACCGAACTATTCTACAAAAGCTAACATAAGGCATTTCCATGATAGATGCATACATGCACAAGCAGTACAGGCAGACTGCAGGCAACAGTAACGTACCCACAGTTAAAGGAGTGCTAATTTATTCGTACAACACATCGCAAACCAAGGTGATTTGTCTATAGGGTATCTATAAAGAATGCATTCTTTTTGGTTGGTAGAGAAAGAGAGATTGAGTAATGCTTTCGTGGCACCCTACCTTAATGGGCTCAAGTGGAATGTAGTGCATCAATTGGATTGAGACGTCACATCTAGTAAAGGAATTACAAAGGCACAATTTTTTTCAGATGGCGTTAAAGCGAAGTATGGTTTAAAGCTAAAAGTCTTGTAAAGAAACAAGAACATCTTCAATGAGGATTTCTCAATCCTAGTCGTAAATGGATAGCATAGTTCAAGTTTCCGAACCTGAATTCTGTGGTGCCATGCTTCTTGCAGGCAAGATCGGAGATTGCTCTCCCACAACTTTGAAAAGGAAAGACTTATTTCTTTTGCACATAAATTTACGAGGTATGTAACAAAAGCAAAGCTATGTTGCAACCTAGAATAATGCTATTTTTTCAGTGTGCCTTTTATCTGTAAATACAAATCTCAACTGCTTTGATAAGTGCATATCAAGTTTCAAGAAATCAGGTTAAACCGCCTGCAAGATTTCTTGAAGAAGGGAGAGGGGCAGGGGTAAAGGCACAACGCTACATCTTGTGCCACACGACAGCTCAGGGTATCCACATAGCTACTATGCACTCATACACCATTTAGTGATTTGTCACTTGGTAAACAAAAAGGAATCCTCTTACATGATCAAGCAGATACCACGGGGTATGCAGGAGTAATCTTGCTTTGCTTATTTTAGTAATTGAGAACTCAACCTCTCAAGGCTGGCTCAACTGCACAGCGCCAGCTTTGATCTAGATTAGTGCAGGAGTAGCGTTATTGCTCAATGGAAAAATTATATGGACCATCAAGCCAATACTGGTTTCTCCAGTACTGAATTGGGATTAAATGTGCATTTTACTGGTTCGATGTCCTTGTTGAAGGATCACTTTCCTGAAAGATCCTTAAAATGCTAAATTTAAAAACTGCATTAGCCGTATCAAATTTGCCCAGATCCAATTTGAGTTAAACTCACTAACAAGTGTTCATTACACCAAGTACAATACATTCTCACTGGAAAGTATTGTTTGAACAGTTCAAATTTGTTATCATGGAAAATCATCCAAGGATAAAGGCAAGCCAACAACTATCCTACCCATGACAGCCAAACCACCAAACACTATAAGCAAATTATTGAGGACACCTAGTGCCAATAATTTTACTAACTCCATCATCCAAACATTAGCATTAACATTGGTTTTGAAGCCTAATCTTACAATTCAGAAGAGGCGGTATCCGCTGTCTGCATCTAGCCAGAAATTCCAAACTAATCTGCAATAACACCAAATGATCCCAGCTTCTTTTGCTCAGAAATACTATTACATAGGTAATTATCATTAGATTATACTGTAAACACATGATTCTATGTAAACTTGTTTTAGGTATCAGAAGTGACGGCTGCCACAATTGCCTTAGTCTCTACTATAATGGGGGGTGATCGAAGGTCGAAGTAGTTGAATTTTCCATTATCTCTCTGCTCCAGGTTCTCAGCTTGCCAGTCCTCAATCCAGCGACGTTTATGGCGCAATTTTGGTGGGATTGCAGAGTCATCTTTCTTTTCTGGGATTGCGTTTTCTGTTGGCGCTTCTATAGGAGGAATTGCCTCCCCTTCGGTTTCACCTTGGACAATCAGGGTCTGAGTTATTGGATTCTGATCTTGAGCAACCACATTCTGGCCCTGAGTTATGACGGTCTGACTTTTAGTTATGACGGTCTGGTTTTGAGTTGTCATGGATTGGGTGGTCCTTGGTGTGGGAGTCAGAACTATAGTTGGCCAGGATGGGACATTTGGCCTGGCAAAAAATGGTTCTTTTCTCTCTTGAGATGAAAACACCAAATCTTTCCTCTCATCTGATAGGAAAACTGGGTCTTCTTTTTCAACAAATGCTGCATCTGGTGACAGGTTTTCAAGATCGTCCTCTTCATGCCCGCTGCTATCCCCGCTTATTGCAGAGTTTGGGCTTTCGGGTTCCTCATCAGACACAGGCTCCATTTTCATTCTTGGTGCAACAGGCTGAACTTGGGGAACAGCTTGAGGTTCTTCCACACTTTCAAGCCGTTCTCGGTGTCTGCGTCCTAGTGGGGGTGCCTGGAGCTTAATAGGAAAAGTAGGTGGGTCTTCAGGATGCATATGCCTGTGTGGGGGTGGGATCATTAACCCTGGATATCTGGGGAATGTCCTTGGACTTAGATGGTAGTTTAATACTGAGCAGGCTTGAGCTTGCAGGTAGTGTTTCATTTCATCTGGGTTGAAACTGAAGTAATTGCCACCTGGGAAAGCAGGACTTAACCCTGGTGAGGGACTGTAAGAAAAGACTGAAGGAGTAAGAGACAGAGCCGGGGATATTGGTATGTTTAGAACACCACGTCCTGGAAGAGGGGACAGAGAAAATGGACTGTGTGGCTCTGGATACATGCCAGGTCTGGAGTAGAGGGGAAACAGGAGTTCTGGTTTGTGCTTTTGGTTAGCAATGCCAGCACCACCCAAGGTGCTACGAGGTCCCATCAGGTCAGCATTATTGCGCCACTCTGCACGAAGGTCTTCTAGTTCCGATGTGTGAGGCTTTCCATCATTTGCATCATTCAAAGATTCATGGCTTGACTGGCCAAGTGAACCTCCTGAGTATCGATGAGCATGAGCATCTTCATTGGGAGAGTCGACATCCAATGGAGGGAAATGAAAGCGTGATGATGCAGAAGGGATAGGAGGAGCACTCTGGGGGACATTACCTAGGGGAATAGAAAACAAATTTCAGGTAAAGTAAAAAAATTAATCTAAAGCAAACTAATATTTTGACAATCATGAACAACAACATTTTAGGCCAATACTCCAAACATAAAATGAATGCTTTCATAAATTGAAAAAAGGTCCTAGTATGTTTAATTGGAACAATGATGTTAAGGTGTTCAAAAACTGCCACAATTATATTTATCATCATTTATTACGAGGAGGGTGTCCTTAATGCAGAGCCACAGACCGGTTTATTTCCTAATGTGCATCACTTACGTATGTTTTATTTTAAACCAAAGAATATCCAGGTGATGGAAAATCGGTTTTAGAGATGGTTGTTCTAGAAATACACCAGAAAAAATGAGTTTGAGGAGTACGGTAATAAAACTCTAGTGTGTTAAATACTGTAATGTGTGTGCATATATGTGTTTTCACTTTATGGAAAAGGCGCGATTCTGGAAGTCAAAGGCGTCATCGCGGCAACCTAAATAATCGCGAAAAAGGAAAATAGGTCTGAAAGATGATTTTGAAAAGAAACTTAGTACAAAAATATGAGTTTAAACATGCTTTGAAAGCAGTATGTATATAGTAATGTGTGTAGGGCAATGTTCAGAATGGATTTTGTTTTGCATATTTTTGGATGTGTTGGTGGTCACTGAATGTCTGCTTTTGTTTTCAGTTTTTATGATGTGTCCGGGGGAAGCGCGATTACCGACATCGAGGTCTCCGGAGTCAATGCAAAAAAATAATAGGTTTTAAAGATGGGTTTTATAGAAACTCTACAAAAACATGACATTAGAGAATACTGTAAGAAACCCCTAGTGTGTAAAATAGTGCAGTATGTGTGCATATTTGTGTTATCACTTTATGGGAACGGCGCAATCGTTGCTGTGAACTACATCCCCACGATGTCCTGAATAACTGCGAAAACGGAAAATAGGTCTGAAAGATGGTTTTTAAATAAACTTGGTACAAAAATAGGAGTTTAAACCTGCTTTTAAAGAAGTATTAATATAGTAATAGATGCAGGTCAATTTTCAGAATGGACTTTTTTTTACATATTTTTTGATGTGTTGGTTCCCATTGAATGTCCGGTTTTGTTTTTTTCTGTTTTTGCAACGTGTCCGCTGGGATTGCAAAATCGCTGCGAAGATTCACAAAATCTTAAGAAAAAACCTTTTACTGATGACAATCTCCACAGTAAATGCAAAAATTATGTTGTGAAGACTTACAAAATGGTTAAAAATAAAACCAGTTATTAATGTATTTTCTGATAAACACATGAAATAAAAAAATGTGTATATTATATAAATAGAATACACAAGTTCCTACTTGTGTAATGGTATATCTGCAAGAGACATTAGTTAGTGATAGATTCCTTACCTTAGAATATCCCCAGGCGTCAGACTGGATCCGGAAATGTTTGCGTAGCGATATCCTTGCACGTCGATAGGCATTGTCTGCGGCATGCGCGTCCGTCGTCGGCACCGTGATGACGTCAGAGTACTTAGACGCCGCCTCCGCGTGCTGACGTCAGGTCTTAGACACAGCTTTTCCGCGCCAGAAACGCAGAGCTATGCTAAAAACCAACACTGGGCCCTGAAAGGGGATGACCTTAACCCTAGATATCGGTTCGCAGAACGGGGAGGAGGGGTGGGTCAGTAAGGAATCTATCACTAACTAATGTCTCTTACAGATATATCGTTACACAAGTAGTAACTTGTGCATCTGAAAGAGAAACGTTAGTGATAGATTCCTTACCTTAGAATAGATACCCCAGCAATACCAACCCCAGTGGTGGGCTGCAAACCAATAATCACACCAGAAAGTCCTGGAGGACGGAACGGCGAAAGAAGCCATCCGTACGGACTAGACTGTCCAGGGAGTAGTGTCTTGCGAACCTGTGCAGCGAGGCCCACGTAGCCGCCTGACATATGTCCTGCAAGGGGACTCCTCGGCCCAGGGCAGTGGTAGTCGCCGTGGCCAGAGTTAAATGGGCCCTAAGCCCAGCAGGAGGTTCCTTTTTAGCCAAGGAGTAGCACGCTTGGATGCACAACACGATCCACCGAGAGATGGTCCGTTTGTGCACCGCCCGTCCCTTCTTAGCGCCCATGTAACCAACAAAGAGTTGGTCATCCACCCGGAACTGGCGAGTGCGATGCAATTAGAATGAAAGCGCACGTTTTGGGTCCAGACGGTGGAGCCGCTCTTCCTCCTTTGAGGGATGCGGAGGCGGAAAGAAGGTGGGCGAGGTGATGGACTGCCCGATGTGGAAGGCTGTGGCTACCTTGGGCAGGAAAGAGGGCTTTGTCCGCTACACAACCTTGCCCGGATGGACAGAAAGGAAAGGAGGTTTAGAGGATAGAGCCTGGAGCTCAATGACTCTCCTGGCAGAGGTGATGGCAACCAGGAAGGCAGTCTTCAAGGTAAGAAGGCGGATAGGACAGTTGTGAAGTGGCTCAAAGGGAGCGCACATCAGAAAAGTAAGAACCAGGTTCAAGTCCCACTGAGGCATCACGAAGGGAACAGGTGGAAACGTATGTGTGATGCCTTTCAGGAATCGATGAACAACAGGTGACTTGAACAAAGAAGGTTGATCAGGCAGCCTTAAAATGGCTGAAAGAGCAGAAAGGTAGCCCTTGATAGTGCCCACAGGAGAGCCCTGCTGGGCAAGAGAAAGAAGGAAGAGAAGAACCTCAGAAAGAGGGGTAGAGAGAGGATCCACAGCCTTTGCTGTGCACCATGCCACAAATCTGTTCCACCTGCAGGCGTATACAGACTTTGTGGCGGGACGCCTGGCTGCCAGAATGATGTTACAGACCTCAGGAGGCAAGTCAAATGGCCTCAACTGTCGCCGCTCAATCTCCAAGCATGGAGGTGGAGACTGGACAGGTTCGGGTGGAGGACCGTTTCCTGCTGCTGCAACAGGAGGTCCTCCTGAAGAGGCAGACGAACCGGGGGATCGACTGACATACTGAGTAGCTCGGGATACCAGTATCTTCATGCCCAGTCCGGAGCCACAAGGAAGACTTGTGCCCGGTCGTGCTTGATCTTCAGCACTCTGGGCAGAAGTGGTATAGGCAGAAAGACGTACAACAGACCAACTCCACTCGCATCGAAAAGCGTCTCAGAGCGAGTGCCGCCTTGGAAATTCCAACGCGCAGAACTGATGACATTGCTCGTTCTCTTCGGTGGCGAACAGATCTAACCAAGGCTCTCCCCACAGCTGAAAGAGGCCTTGCGCCACGTCCGAGTTCAGACGCCATTCGTGATCCATCATGCACCGGCAGCTGAGTTAGTCCGCCCTGGCGTTCAGGGAACCTGCCAGGTGTTGAACCACCAGGTTCACCCCCTGATGTTCCAGCCACTGCCAAAGGCGCAGAGCCTCCTGGCAGAGGGTCCATGACCCCACACGCCCTGTTTGTTGCAGTACCACATGGCGGTGGTGTTGTCCTTGAACACCTGCACTACAAAAATCCCCCGGACAGAGGGGAGGAATGCCTTCAGTGCTAGACGAATCGCCTGTAGCTCCAAAATGTTGATATGGAGCCGGGACTCCGCCGGAGACCAGAGGCCTCCGATCTCTGCCTCTCCTATGTGGCCTCCACAGCCCTGGAGGGACGCGTCCGTCACAACTACGTGCTACGGTTGGGGAGGAGAGAGGGCTCTGCCGCTGATCCAATCGCGGTCCGTGAGCCACCACTGCAGGTGTCAAGCAGTGCCCTCCGAGATAAGGACATGGTTGGGCAGGTTGCCCTGATGCTGGGCCCACTGAAACTTCAGGTCCCACTGCAGGTGCCCCATCCGCCAACAGGCGTGATGCACCAGAAGGATGCAGGAGGCCATCAGCCCCAGAAGCCTCAGCGTCAAACGGACCGAAACTCAGGATAAAGGCTGAAAGATTGGAATCAGAGCCTGTATATCCCGAACCCGCTGTTCGGGTGGGTAAACCAGAAACTGCGCCGAGTCGAGAACCGCTCCGATGAAAAGGAGCTTCTGAGAGGGACACAGGTGTGACTTCGGCACATTGATAGAGAACCCCAGCTGATGCAAGAGGTCTGCCGTCGTCTGGAGTTGGCCGACAACTGTTTGGGGCGCAGCCCGCCAACAACCAGTCGTCGAGGTAGGGGAAGACTGAAACCCCTAACCTGCGCAGATGAGCTGCGACCACCGCCATCACTTTCGTGAACACCCGTGGGGCGCTGGTAAGGCCGAAGGGGAGCACGGTAAACTGAAAGTGCTCGTGGCCTACCGTGAACCGCAGGTAGCCCCGGTGGGCCAGCTGGACAGGGATGTGGAAATAAGCGTCCTGCAAGTCCAACGCTACCATCCAGTCTCCTGGGTTCAGGGCACCTAAGACTTGAGCCAGAGTCAGCATTTTGAACTTCTCCTTCCGGAGGAAGCCGTTGACGTTCTGTAGGTCCAAGATAGGGCAAAGACCCCCTTTGCCCTTCTTGGGTACCAGAAAGTAGTGGGAGTAGCAACCACACCCTACTTCTGGCCCAGGAACGCGCTCGATGGCCCCCTAGGCCAAGAGGGCCGTAACTTCCTCCTGCAGAAGTCGCAAATGATCCCCCGATACGCGGTGGTGTTGTGGTGGCATGGCTTGAGGTGTCATCTCTAAGGGGAGGGAGTAACCCCGTCGGACAATTTGCAGCACCCACCTGTCCGACGTGACAGTGCACCAGTAGGAGTGGTGATGGCGAACCCTGCCCCCCACTGGCGTCACATGGGCTGAAAAGCATGGACTAGGAGGGTTTTGAGGCGGATGCTGCGGGGGAGGATGTAGACTGGCCTCTCCGTTGTCCCCGACCGCCTCCACGGCGATTTCCACAGCCGCCACCACGCTGGATGTTAGTCTGCGGGGCGTGGCTGGCAGCACGTGTGGGGGCGCCCCTTCCTTGGCCACGAAAGAAGCGAAAGGCACCTGTTTGCTGGCGCGGGCCGAGAGGCCAAAGGACTTGGCCGTAGCCCTGGATTCCTTAAAGCGCTCAAGCGCATTGTCTGCCTTGTCGCCAAAAAGGCGACGGCCATCAAACTGCATGTCATCAGTGTATTCTGGACATCGGCCGAAAAGTTGACGGACCTCAACGAGGCGACGAATCGCCACTGTCGTTGCCATCGCTCTGCCCATTGAGTCGGTGGTATCCAGCCCACACCTGATAGAATATTTTGCTGCATCCCGGCCTTCCACAAGGGCTTGGCCAAGTTTGGCCCGTACCTCTTTTTTTTTTTAAACAATTTTTATTGAAGTTCTTTGGTTCTTAAGGGCTGTGCAATTATAATTAAATACAATAAAAAAGTCGGAATCAGGGCAAACATGAAAATTTGATCACATTAAGAATACAAAAGAAATGCAAGGAGCTAATTTTTTTTTTTTTTTACATGACAAAATGAAACAAGTCCCTAATTACTCAAAAAACAATCCCCAATTTTTTCCAACTTCCTCATCCCTCCTATCCGTTGTGCGAATAAGGATTCACTTTTTCTAACATTTCTTATTTTTTGCAACCATGCTTGGAACAGCGGGACCTGTGCCGATCTCCAATTTTGCAGTATTAGCGACCTAGCTACTGCCATTACAATATACAACAATTTGACCGTTTGATCAGCAAATTCTAATTCGGAATCATATCCATAAAGCATTAATTTAACATTATACGAGATCTGAATCTTACAGTCAACTTGTATAAAACTAAATATCTCATTCCAGAAGGATACAATTTTAGGGCAATCAACTATAGTAGGATACCAATTAGCGGGGGAAAATTACTGACATCGAAAACAATTAGCAGATGTATTGACGTACATTTTTGAAATAACCGCTGGGGTATAGTATAACAGCCATTTATTAAAAAATAACATTCTTCTCCAATTAGCACCCCGTAGCACAGTAAAGCTTAAATCATTTAACGTTTTCCATACATTTACAGAGAGAACATGATTCTCTTGATCTTGCCATTTTTTAATAGCTTTCGGTGTGACATCTATCTCGGTATGGAGAGCTAAACAACGTTTCCATTCCCCCGGTTTATTCGACCGTATAGTCACAAACAAATCTTCCCAAAGCTGAATACGTAAACAGAGATTTCTTGGGTCCAGCCGTTCCAGCATTTTATAAATCAAAATATAAGAACCTATTAACAAGTAATTCCCCTGAATTAATTGTTGCATCTCACCGGGAGTTAACCAAGCTTCATCCCTTAAAAAATCTGATACGTTTTTGAATCCTCTATAATTCCATTGCAAAACGATATCTGGACTTATTTTAATCTCTATATAATTGAAAACATATTTTAAAGGAGTTTTAGAGTTGAAACACGGAAGGGAGTATCTTTTAAGGATAGCCTCCCGTCGTTTGAAAAACCAGTTCATGATCTTATAACGTACTAATTTTGGGGATTTCGGTATTTGCAGAGAAGGGAATCTGAGTCTCATAACCAATTAGGTCGAAAAAGAAATTAATGAATAAACTAGGACTTTGCACTCCAATTTTAAAGCGCTCCAGATATTGAGCGAAATATGCACTATAATAGTCTTTAATATTAGGTAAAGAGAGCCCACCTAGTTTTGTATCTGTATAAAGAGTTTTTAATGCTAATCTAGGAGTTTTTTTTGCCCAAATGAAACCTGAAAATACCTCCAACGGACACACTGGCAGCAATTCCGCGACCGTGTTCCACAGAGAGTGGGTGTAGCGGCCCAAGAGGCATGCAGTGTTGGAAGACCGCAGTCCCAGACTAAAGGAGGAGAATACCTATTTGGTGTACTGCTCATACCTCTCAGATTTTCCGTCCGGCGGAGCCGACGGGAATGCGGTCAGGGAATTTGAGGCCTGGATGACCAGGCTCTCGGGGGTGGGGTAGGTGGACAGGAAACATGGGTCGCCCGGGGCCGGGCGGAGGCGTCTGGCCACGTTCCTATCTACGGGCGAACCCTTAGCGGGCCTGGACCAAGTGCCCAAAAGAACGTCGGTCAAGGCCTCATTAAACGGCAGCAGAGGCTCGGCCGAGCTTGACTGCGGTTTAAGGACCTCAGTGAGGAGGTTAATCCTCACGGCCGCGACGGGGAGCTCAAGGCCCAAGGCCTTGGCTGCCCTCATTAACACCACACTGTAGGTTGCCCCCTCCTCCGTAGCCACGGTAGGAGGCGAGACAAAGCCAGTGTCTGGTGAGGTGTCCAGACCACTGGCATCCCCAAGTACACCTGTCCAGTCCTCTTGAGACGGACACTCTCAGGTCAGAGGGTCCTCAGACCCCTCCCAATACTCCTCTTCACCCATCCCCTGATAATCAGGGTTGTCAAACAATGAGGCCGGTTCATAGAAGCTAAACTCCCCAAGCGGATCCAGTGGGGCCCTGCGGCGCCAGGACCTGCGGCACCGGCGGCGTCAGGGCCGAAGCCCCCGACCCGCTAGGGGCCCCAGACGGGTCCGCTGGGCCCGAAGGCGCCTGCGGAACCAGTCGGGGAAGTGAGGTTCCTCATGGCCATGAGGAAGCGCTCGATCTCCACCGGCGTCGCGTCCTGCCCAGGGACCGAAGGGTGTGGAGCAGGCCGCGACGCCCGCGACTCAGACGTAGCCGCGAGGGCGGTGTCACCCAAACCCCAGGCCGCGACGCAGGGGGGGGGGGGGTTTGGGGGTGGGGTGTCGCTTGCGGGACCGCTATCTTTCGATGTGGGGGGCAGTCGCTTGCGGGACCGCTAGCTTTCGAAGTCAGGGCCCGGCAGTCGGGGCAGGTCTTGTCGTGGTCGACGCCAAGACAGTGGAGACACCGACGGTGAGGGCCGGTGACCGACAGTCGGTCGCAATCCTCACAAGGCTTGAAACCAGGCATCCCTGTCGGCACCATCCGGAGTCGCAAGACTCAAGAAAAATGATCAAAAGGTTTCAAAAAAGTCTAGTCAAAAAGTGACTAAAATACTGCTTTTTCCAGATCTACGCTTGCTGGTGCGGAAAAAAGAAGAACTGACGTCAGCACGCAGAGGTGGCGTCTAAGTACTCAGACGACGTCATCACGGCGCCCACGACGGACGCGGAGCCGCAGACGACGCCTACCGACGCGCAAGGGTACTGCTACGCAAAAATTTCCGGATCCCGTCCGACGCCTGGGGATATTCTAAGGTAAGGAATCTATCACTAACGTGTCTTTCAGATATCCAATTATAGCAAGAAAGAAAATCTTAGAGGATAGGAATAGGTTAGAGTTTCTGGGCGCAGAGGCTTTTGATTGCCTCATATGCCGAGCAGTAGAGAATATGACTGAAAACACATTGGAGTACTGCCAGGTCGTCGCTCAACAGAAATTTAGGTTGTGTGAACCTTTGGGGGTTCCCATGCCCTTGGTATATAGCGAAATTGAACAGAGGCTCTCTTATCTCCCGATACAAGCTGTTGATGGGGGCTATAGCTCTAGTGGGAACTTTGTGATGTTTCTATTAGGAGTTTTGAGGCACCATGGGTGACTCCTCTGGTTCAATTAATTTTAAGGATTGCAGTCCCTAGAGTATTGTAGGGTTTAATAATTGGTATAGAGCTGCTGTTATAATATCCCCGACGTCAGGTGTTTTGGATGACAAAGTAGACACTTGGACACTGTTGGTATACTAGAGAATAAAACATTATTGGCTCGCAATAATATTACTATTGCCCATAGACTGGCATCTTGGAATGTGGCAGGTGTAAACAGCAAAAGATCTGACCAGGAGTGGCTATCTGATCTTAAATCCTTTCTATCATTTGCCTTCAGAGACCTGGGAGACTGACAGTTCCTTTTTTACATTGGGTAGGCCCATTTTGTTTGATTCGCCATCCGCTATCTCTAAGGCTAATATGGCCTAGATAAGGAATAACTTTTTACAGTGGAAGTCATCAAAGTGGGGAACTATTGAGCTTGAGAAACCTATAGTACGTGGCCATGCAGTCATAAAACCAGACCCTGCCATTGAGCCGTATTCGCTCACTACTATTAATGTTCATTGTAGATTTCTTCTCACTAGATTTAGGTTCAGCCAGCTTCATATGTTCTTAGCTTTATCTAAAACTGTGGAGTGGAGCACAAAGTTAAGCTCATGCACTTGTGATAACTTTTCTACTGAGGATTTATTACATTTTGTCTTCTCTCGTGGTTATTATGAAACCCCTCGAAGAATGTATTTAATCCCACTATTGAAAGCTTTGCAAGTAAAACCTTAATTATTGTATTTGAGCCACTCCTGGACATGTACCCTATGTATTGTGTAGCTCGGTTTCTCGCTTGAGAAAGTCAAAGAAGCCAATTGTGGACATGTACTTAATATTGTTTAAGGATGTTCCCCCCCCCCCCCCAAGATGTGTTTCTCAATCTTTTGGACGTAATGCATAGATTTTTTTATGTACTTTTTTATTGACACTGTCAAACTGAGATATTTCTGTGCATGGTATATGAATTTAATGCTTTTAATGGACTATAAGCAGCTCACTGCCACAGTATTTGCATTGTTTTACTTTTTTATGTGTGTGAAGTACATATCTTTATTGTACTTTTATGGTCTTGTTCAGGCCGAATTAAGTTATTTTGACTGAGTGACTGATTTTCTTAGAACACGTGACCGACCCCCTTCGACAGATTTCCATGAAAATTGTCAATTTACTAAGTCAGCCATGGCTTGGCATGACAAGTTTCATGATGGTCAGTCCGGAGATAAAAGTGTAATAAGTAGGTAGTGTGCTCAACCACAGCTGTTGATAGGATACTAGTTCATCTCGGCCGAATAGGGAATTCCAATATTGGACTGTGTCCAATTGACCATGCGATTTTGGCTGGACACTGCTCTTCTCCCTTCACAATTTCTTGTGACACATGGCAGAGATGTCCATTGTCACCGCTTATTTGCCCTCTATTTGGAACGTTCATTACAGTGTCTCATTTGTAGTCCGTGGATACCTTCTGTGGCTTTGAATGGAATTCAGAACAAGATTAGTGCTTAATGGACGATGTAGCAGTGTATTCCTCTTAACCAGACAATCTATTGCTGAGAAGGCTGACTGATACGTGGCAGTTTCTGGGCATGGTCTGAATCTTCAAAAGGCCCAACTATTCTTAATTTTACACCAAACTTGTAGGAGCCTAGTTCAGTACCCGTTGACCCCTATGTAGGTCTATTTAGGTATTAAACTTACCTCACCTGTTAAAAGGATAAATTATTCACAGTTACTTTGTCAGCCTATAAATAAAGTGTGCTTATGACAGACAACCTATCACCATTATAGGCCAATGCGACATTGTTAAAATACATTTTCGAACCCCGGACCAATTCAAGCAATACCTCTCCTAGTGAAGAAGATCAACAATGCCTAATCCCAGACCCACAAATTCAACCCATCAAAGCCTGGTCCCCACTGGCATTGCAACTCAACTAACTCACTCTAGTACATTTGTTAAGAGCGTGCAATGGCCGAACAAAATTGGACACACCAGGACAGCTGAAGTTTAATAGAGTAGGCCAAGCGTTTCTGTTGGACTACATTCTGGTGGAAACCAGATTATGGCAAAAGGGCAGTGATTTCTATGTCACCACGAGGGAGGATAGGGACCAAAATGCCCTTATTTTGGTTCTGAAGTCGCTGAATTTGGGTCCCTCCAACTCCCTATTTACCTCTATACCTGTAAATAGTGTGCTAAGTCTAACAAACAACAGAAGGAATGTTAGGTGGGAGGAATTCCAGCAGTCACCCCATAAGCTGGCAACAGTCTACAAACTAAGAATTCCATCTATGATAAATATGTGAGGGGTAACATCTGCAGAGGGTCCAATGTTGGATGCTGGGAAAGTTGTCATACTTCATCAAGAGCGATCATCAAAACTGGAAGACACATTCTTCCCAACAGTACGAAGTAGGCCAAATAATCAGCCCAAATGTACCTGGTTTAATACAGTCTTATTGGACGTTGTGAAGGCATAGGAAAGGCCACGCATTAAACTAACCCGGGTACTGTACAAAAAGATCACTTAGCAGGGGAGGAAAAAATGGGAACTGGAGAGATGGGACAATCTCAAACTCGCACTATCGAACAAGGACATGAAGTCCTTTTGGGCCATTGTGAGCTTGGGAGATACCCAAGAGAAGTCAGCAATTAAGCCAAATATTGCCTCTGACTTGTGGGAGAAACCCTCTACTCCAGCAATGAAAATGAAATTGTACCTCGAAAATTTAATAAAGTTAAGGATAATAATGCCCCTAGGCTTGCATCAGGCAAGGTGCCAGAGCTGATGTTTGCGGATGACACCCTCCTACTTTCAAAGACACCAATGGGAGTCAATCAACCACTGCATTTCTAAAGCGCGCCACATACCCGTGAGGGTCTCAAGGCGCGGGGGGGGGCTGCTACTGATCGAAGAGCCAGGTCTTGAGGAGTCTTCTGAAGGCCAGCAGGTCCTGGGTCTGTCGTAGGCTGGTAGGGAGCGCGTTCCAGGTCTTGGCAGAGAGGTAGGAGGGATCTGCCGCCGGCGGTGGTTTTCCGGATACGAGGAACTGAAGCGAGGGCGAGGCTGGCAGAGCGGAGGCTGCGTGTGGGGGTGTGGAAGCTGAGTCGGTCGTTGAGGTATGTAGGTCCTGTGTTGTGTAGCTTTGTGTGAGTGGATGAGGAGTTTGAAGGGGATCCTCTTGTTAACTGGGAGCCAGTGTAGGCTTCTCAGATGGGGTGTGATGTGGCTGCGTCTGTGGGCGTCTAGGATCCGTCGTGCCGAGTCGTTCTGAATTCGTTGTAGTCGTCTCAGGAGCTTGGTTGTTGTTCCTGAGTAGAGGTCGCTCTCGTAGTAGAGTCTGCTGGTGATGAGGGCCTGGGTGACAGTTTTTCTCGTGTCATGGGGGGATCCATTTGAAGATCCGGCGGAGCATTCGGAGGGTGTTGAAGCAGGACGCAGAGACGGCGTTGACTTGCTCGGTCATGGAGAGGGTGGAGTCGAGGATGACCCCCAGGTTGCGTGCGTGGTCGGTGGGTTCCGGGGCAGTGCCTAGCGATGTGGGCCACCAGGAGTTGTCCCAGGCTGATGGGGTGGGTCCGAGGAGGAGGACCTCCGTCTTGTCTGAGTTCAGCTTCAGTCTGCTGTCCTTCATCTAGTCGGCGACGGCCTTCATTCCTCTGTGGAGATTGGCTTTGGTGGTGTGGGGGTCTTCGGTGAGGGAGATCAGCTGGGTGTCGTCGGCGTTGGAGATTATGTTGAGGCTATGTTGTCGTGCTATGTGGGCGAGCGGTACCATGTAGATATTGAACAGCGTTGGGCTGAGGGAGTGTCCCTGAGGGACACCGCAGATATTGTGGTTTTTGAGCGGAAGGGTGGGAGGCCGACGCTCTGGGTTCTGCCAGAGAGGAAGGATGTGGTCCAGGCCAGGGCCTTCTCTTGGATTCCGGCGTTATGGAGGTGTGCTGCTAAGGTGCGATGGCAGACCGTGTTTAAGGCTGCTGATAGGTCCAGGAGGATGAGGGTGGCCGTTTCTCCCTTGTCCATCAGGATCCTGATGTCATCGGTGGTGGCGATGAGGGCGGTCTCGGTGCTGTGGTTGCTGCGAAAACCGGATTGAGAAGGGTCCAGGATGTTGTTGTCTTCGAGGTAGCGGGTTATCTGTTTGTTGACAATATTATCTGTCACTTTTGCCGGGAACGGGAGCAGGGAGATGGGCCGGAAGTTCTTGAGGTCCTTTGGGTCCGCCGTGGTTTTTTTTCAGTAGGGCGTTTATCTCGGCGTGCTTCCAGCTTTCCAGGAAGGTTGCGGTTTCGAAGGAGATGTTGATTGCTTTCCAGAGGTCGGGTGCGATGGTTGTGCTGGCTTTGTTGAAAACGTGGTGAGGGCAGGGGTCGGATGAGGATCCGGAGTGGATGGAGTTCATGGTTTTGATGGGGTCTTCGTCGCTGATGGTGGGTCAGGCGGCTGGAGGTGACGGGGTGGTGGTCTCTGTGGTGGGTGCGGGGGTGTCGGATTTGAAGCGGTCGTGGAAGTCAGTGATCTTGCGGTGAAAGAAGGTGGCCAGGGAGTCGCACAGGTCCTGTGATGGTGGAATGTCATTGGTGGAGCTGGGGTTGGAGAGTTCTTTCACGATGCTGAAGAGCTCTTTGGTGTTGTGTGCTTTGTTGTCTAGGCGGTCCTTGAAGGCGGTCCTCTTGGTGGTATTGATGAGTTGGTGGTGTCTGCGGGTGGCGTTCTTGTGGGCTGTGTGGCTGTCTGGTGTTCGGTCGTGGAGCCACTTCTTCTCCAGCTTCCGGCAGGTGCGCTTGGATGTCTGGAGGTCTTTGGTGAACCAGGCGGCTTTCTTGTTGGTGTGGTTAGTTGTGGAGATCTTGAGAGGGGCGAGGGCGTTGGCGCAGTCGTTGGAGTCAAAGCGCATTCTAGAATGCTCTGATACCTTCTGTAAGACTTGGGGCTGGAGATAAACACATCCAAGAACAAGTATATGTTGTCTAATCCTGTTAACACATCTCACACAAATCCACATTTGAATGGCTTTCCCCTTGACAGAGTGACGGTGTTCGATTATCTAGGCGTCACTCTGACCGAGCATCTAGAGTGGGGATCGCAGATGGCTAAGGCCAGCCTTAAGCTAGCACAGACACTGGGAGGAACCCGTGGGGCCAATAGTAGAAATTGACATTATTGGGGTCCCCTGGAAGCAGGCTGGCCACATTGCAATGCGGAAACATGTTCTCGGCTGTGCATTATATATGGAGAAATTGTATATATTTTATTGTGTATTTCAATATGTGCTTTTATGGTCTTTGTGACCGAAATAAAGTAGATTGGAATGGAATACCCTTTTCATGCTATCCTGCAATAAGCAATACGTAGTTTTGTACGAGGGGTATAAAGGGGTAGGTGGCCCATCCAGCTTCTGAAACAGCCCCCCAATCGAGGGGTGGTCTCTGCCAGATTTTAAGATTACTTTTGGGTCACTTTTGTCTCTTGCATTAGATTTCTTCAAGCTGACTGTCAACCATATGGTAATTCATTTGTGTATCAAAAATGGGTTGAGCCCGACTGAAAACTCTTACTGTGCCTGTATGCATGCGGAACCTACTTTTTAAAAAGGTTTTTAAATAGTTTTGATTTAAGGTGATCATTCATGCCTGCAAGATATGGGGAGACACTTGTTCTGCTTTTCTAATTTCTCCACTACACTGTTTAATAACTCTTTGTGGAATTCATTCTTACAGTCTATTTTTCAGGACAATATTGCCAGATCTTGGTACTCCTGTGAGATTAAAGCTGGAGGCAGCTGTTTGACCATCAGGATTTTTCTACCTTTGCCTCAGTGTGAATATGGTCTTCCTCACAAGGATATATATGGATAATATTACTTACCCAGTAAGCATCTGTTCTTGGCATGTAGAGCTGTAGATTCACTTGCTTTGCATACTCCTATCTAGTGTTGGTTCCGGATGTTTGCACTTTGTTTTTCTTTGAAGAAGTCTTTCCAGTCACAAGGTAGGCGACACCTCCTTTCGGTGATAATACGCATGGGATTAGACTCCATTCAATAGAGAGGTCCATGCGTATGTATATAAAGTAAGAGAGAACTGCAACAGGTATAGATACCCGGGGGAGGCGGGTGGGCGCATGTGAATCTACAGCTCAACATGCAATAACAGATGCTTACTGGGTAAGTAACATTATCCGTTCGAGGCATGTGAGCTGTAGATCACATGCTTTGCATAGACTATACAGCAGTATTCTCCTAAAACGGTGGCTAACCTGGAGCTGTTGCAGCGGTCTGAAAGAGCGTCTTACGTACTGCTTGGCCTACATTAGCCTGTTGCCTGGCTAACACATCTACGCAATAGTGCTTGGTGTAGACCATGTTGCAGCTTTACAGATGTCAGCTATGGGGATATTTTCTAAGAAAGCTACAGTAGCTCCTAATTTTGCGGGTGGAATGCGCTCTAGGAGGGTATTGGTAAAGTCATTTTTGCTTTTGCATAGCATGTTTGAATACATTTGACTATACACCGAGCGATACCCGATTTAGAAATAGGATTGCCTTTGTGTAGTGGAACAAAAGCCAGAAACAGTTATTTAGTTTGACAAACTAGTTTCGTTCTTTCTATGTGATACAATAATGCTTGTTTAACATTTAACATGTGTAGTGCTCGTTCTGCCACTGAATCTGGTTGAGGAAAGAACACAGGCAACTCCACAGATTGATTGATATGAAAGGCAGATACCACTTTGGGTAGGAATTTGGGATTGGTGCGAAGGACAATCTTGTTTTGGTGGACTTGACAAAATGGTTCCTCTATGGTTAGTGCCTGAAGCTCAACTACTCTCCTCAGTGATGTAATAGCAATGAGAAAGCAACTTTCCAAGTGAGAAAATGCATTTCACATTTGTGCAATGGCTCAAAGGGTAGACCTATTAGTCTGGTAAGGAAAATCTTAAGATTCTGCACTGGGGCAGGTGGAAGTCATGGTAGAATAACTCTGAGTCCTTCCATAAAAGTTTTTATAACAGGGTAAGTGTGGCAGGGTATGCTCAGACGAGAGTCCCTTCCTCACTTTGCCACTGGATTCAAGCAAGCCGGGCTGAAGACGGCTGGAATGCCAGAAACCGGTCCTCGGAAGCTTGTTTCCGGTCCAGGGAAGGCATGGCTTGGCAGTTCGGGCTGGACTGTTCCCATGAGGCACAGGGTCAGACTGATTTGCATATGGCCATGTCTGAACTGGGGTGGGGGAGTGAGCTAAAGAACGGTGATGGATTAAACCCAGATCTTTTGACTGGGTGTGAGTGTTTAATGAGTGTTTAATTGGTTCAGATGCTCCGTCCATTACCACCCCCTTTTGTACCACTCTTTTGCCAGAGGCATCTATCAATTTAGATTCCTGGTATGGAGGAGGGGCATTTCTTCACGTCTGTGAGGATGAAGTAATCACTTAAGTTGTCCTGACCCCTGACTCGGGCTAACGACAAAATATGACTGTAATGAAATAAACACACAACTAGCATTATCGTGGCCTTGTAAACTGCCCTTAAGAAAAGCAACCATCTGTAAGTAAATATACATTAATAACGGTGTACCACATAGAACCTCTACACAACAATACTTTCTACTACTCGTGCAATATATGTGACCGCATATGTATACAATGATGAGGATATACACCACTGCTAAATAATGTATCCTTTTAACAATATCTATATATTACAATTGAGTAAAAAGATGACAGTGAATAATGCACATCCTTTATTAATATAATGTTCTGAACATTACGCAGGAGTCTGTTTTAGTCTTTAGTCTTTTTTCAGTATCCGTAGGTAAAAGCAATAGAAAGGGGACTTAAAAAACACACCCGTCACTTCTGGGGGTAGCGGCAGCACAAGCAAGGAAATTCCATAGAGCTGGTGAGAACCGCCATGCCGCCATAACCACGAGGAATAGACCAAGTAAGATTGTTCCTTTAACAATATATTTCTTTTTAATACAGGCGACTGAGAAGATTCTCTCTTGACCCCCGAAGGAAGTATTGCTTAAATCTTGAGAGGTACGGGTTAAATAACTAATGCTTATAAATTGCGGACAGATAGAAGTTGCAAGTTTTTGCACACAGATGTGATGTCATAAAAGGGGCAACTATTTAATTCTACGAATCCTGATCACCACACTAACGCATTTCTCTTTTTATAACAAAAGGGGATTTTTGATAATTAGGAGTCCACTATTTACAAGACAATTAGAATCAGCGTTATAAATAAATCGCGCCAAACAAACTCTAACCCCATAATTTTGATCTTGACAAAAAACATTTTTCACATCAAATGGTGACCGATAAGACAAACTAAATAGCCTCAGTAAGATGTTCACAGTTATTTACCTATCACTAAATCAGTGTTTAAAGAATTTAGATAAACACATAGGGTTGTATAAAACGAATTTGTATCTAGTTATTACATTTCTTGATTGCAGGTACTATTGGCCTCACTAAACAGAAGGTGGAGAATTTAACCACTGGTGTACTACACAAATTGTGCAAGTAATTTTAATTTTCATCTTGGTCCTGAAAAAGCCCCATAGACCCGGCTGGGCACAGTGGGGCTGAAACATGTCGACATACTCTGACCAATTTTGATGCATAGAGGATCTAGTAACACAACCCTTATCTATACCAAACCTTTTTTTAACAATTGTTGAATCACATATTTTATTAAATTCTTTTTGTTGATCAAAGGATTTTTTAGACTCGCTAATATATTTTTGGGAGCACTGTTTCTGGTCACTAATACATAGCCAGTAGTTACCTCCGGGTGGAGGTTGCATACAACTATACAAAAACCCTATGATGATGCACCCACGCTACGTATAATGGTGGAGAACCAAGATATACCATCACATCGCTTACGTGAGTGTATGAGGGTTTTTTTTAAGAAGGTCTCAAAAGTACCCTGGTGCTGTAGTGTCAAGTGATCCATTCTCCATTTGATTTTTGATTACATAGCCTGGAAGCCGAGTGGATCCACAAATTCTACCTCCCTCCTTTTGATTTATGAATAAGCATACCCTTAAACATGGGCAGTGTATGAGTGGATTTTTGTGAAGGGCTTAAAGTTTCAAACAGAAAATCTTCCTCAGGAGACTGTGAAGCTGAACTCCATGCTACTGAGTAGCTCGGTTTAATAATTCTATGTACCCTACATTATTATCTGGTGGGGAAGGTTTTTAAGGGTATAAGTCTGGGTCTTCTTCATCAAACACGCTTTATTTGAATATTTCACAGGCTAATCATAAAAGCACAATAAAAAAAACATCCCCATGAAAAAGAATTATAACATACTTGTAGTCCGTCACTATTAAAAGGAGATCGTTTCAATAGATTCTATCATAAATTACAATAAAATGTATTTCCTACTTTTAAAAACATTCTTTAAAAACGATAAAACAGATGTGATTATAAATTCATCTTCCAATGATTGCAAAACCAGGAAAGCTGGACAACATTGCATTAGACCAATTTTCCTTAAGAGTCAGGAACCATTTCTTTCTTTCAAACAGATAAAATTTACCAAAAAAATGACACATGGATGGTCGACTGGTTCGATTGGTCGTCACATGGGCATTTATACAAATCCCTGGACCAATCATTCTGTTCTGGGAATTAAATCGATCTATAAAATAGTTCCCAATCGTAAGCGTATTAACAAGAATCTACTAGAATCTCCTGTGAACATCCCTTAACAGGGCTGTATTTTAAAGGTCGTTAAAAGAGAATATTGGACTTGAAGTGTAGCCTTTTTTTTTTTTTAAATCAACCCCTCTTCCTCGATCTTCCACAAGTCTGGGTCATAGTCAGTGTTTGGATCTGTATTGTACTCATTACAAGGATCAGGACTATTGTCACGTGGTCCATCATCATCATCATCATCATCATCATCATCATCATCCTGGTTGTCAGGTGATTGTGATGAATTTGTGGATGTTATAAGCAAATCTGGGTCAGGTGGGGAGGAAGGTGGTAGAGGAGGAGAAATATTTGTACCAACACTTTTCCTTTTAAGAGGAATGTGGCAAGTGTCCTCGGACTCTGGCTTGAGTTTAACTGGCAATTTTGCTTATGATTAATGACCAATTGTTTTTGCTTCGGGTCAGGGTTGGAAGGCGGGACCTCTAAACAATGCTCCTTGGATGGAGTGGTAGCTGCTTTCTTTTTCGGTGCCCAAATTTTAGGAGCAGTTGTTTTCGGTGCCGTAGTTTTCGGATCCGACACAAGAACAAGTTTCAGTGCTGAATATTTTGGCTCGGTGCTCGAATGGTGTAGACCCAATCCTGAGCCAGAAGGCTTTGGTATTTGTTTCGGAGCAGTGCCCAAAGACAGGGTGTTGGAATCCTGTTCTCGGTGCCGACCTTGGCCCGAAGGCAGAGGAGGGACCGGAGCCTTTTTCTTGGGCAGGGGAGAAACAGTACTCACGGTATGTTGACCCTGCGGAAGGTCTTCTTCCATGTCGGAGTCTGCTTTTGACAGGGAATATGTGTTTCTTCTTCTTCAGCTCCTTGCAGGTCAAAGACATTGTGGTCTGAATCTTCTCCGAAAAGATCCAGAGCTGAGTCGCTATGTTGTTGATCCATTTTGTGTAGTAGAGCCAGACTGTCGCACAGCATATTCTTGGACAGGAAAGATCAGCACGCGGTCTTGTTGGTTATGTTCCAGAGACAAACAGTGTGCGGATACTTGGCTCGGCACCTGGGACAGAATATAAATGGAGTCAGTTCTATCGACTGCGAGCTGACCAGACGCGGCCAGGCCAAACGGCCTTCCACAAAGTTTCCGATTGAAAGACATTTTCTGAATCGATACGATACATGAAGAATGGGAAACACAATTGAATACAATACCATCGAGGGTACGTGGATTGTGCACCGAGGGGAACACGAGAAACTATGTCGAACTGGAGAGCAGCAATTCACCTCCGAACCCGATGGCAGAAAAAAAATAATCTAACAATGGAGTCGATGCCCATGCGCACTATCACCGAAAGTAGGAGTCACCTACCTTGTGACTGGAAAGACTTCTTCAAAGAAAAACAAAGTGCAAACATCCGACCAAACACTAGCTGGCAGGGGCAAGCAAAGCACCTGATCTTCAGCTCACATGCCTCGAATAAATATATATATATATATATATATATATATATATATATATATATATATATATATATATATATATATATATATATATATATATATATATATATATATATATATATTTTCTCTAAAAAAAATAAAACAGGTTTCAGGGCCGTTAGTTGGACATTTCAGTCGTACAAAACGAGAGAAATTCAGCCGTTATGTTATGTTATGTTAATTATTATTTGTACAGCGCACGTACGCCCATGGGCTTCATGGCGCTATTGGAAAGATCAAATAAACATCATAACAAGGGGAAAGTGTTAACAACAATCTATACAGCGAAAGCATGTGTGAAGAGCAAGGTTTTAAATGCCCGTCTGAAGGTAAGGAGATCCTTACTCTGTCTAAGAGTCAGAGGCAAGGAGTTCCATAAGGAGGCTGCCAAGTAGTGGAAACAGCTGCCTCCTTGCCGCTTCTTCTTAAACCGGGGCACCACCAATAGATCTTTATGGGCTGAGCGCAGACTACACGAGGGGGTGTATCTCCCTATCAGCTGCCTTATAAACAGGGGGCCCTTGCCTTGTAAGGCCTTGAAAATAATGCAACCGGCTTTAAATGCGGCTCTCTGGGCCACAGGTAGCCAGTGTAGTCTCTCTAGTCCTAGTTTGATGGATTCCCACTTGGGTAACTTGCAAATCAGCCTGGCTGCTTCATTTTGAAGATATTGCAGTCTTAAGTTGACCTGCAGGCAGGCCCAAGTATAGACTGTTGGAGAAATCAACAGAACTAAGGCGATAACTGCTTGGATCAGGGCAGAATGGGTAAGAAGGTGAGCAATTTTCTTGATTTTTCTCAGTTGGTAGAACCCCGAGGAGACTACTGTTCCAATCTGTGTTTTCAGAGAGATCCTCGCTGATGGTCACTCCCAAGCTTTTTACTGAGTGAGATTTTTTAGGAGGAAGGCCCATATCCAGGGGCCAGAAATGGGGGCCCCAGCTGATCTCACTCTTCCCGGGCAAGATGAACTCGGTCTTGCCTGGGTTCAGCTTGAGATGGTTCAAGGTCATCCACCTCTGGATATGGGTCATAGTAGCCTGAAAGTCGTGATAGTTAGTTGATGTAACTATAACTCGTGCCCCCCCATGCACTGCTGACGTCACATATTACATCACTCATGACATTGCCAGTGACATCACTGATGACTTCATCCAGTGACTGAGCGGTTCTAAAAGTTAAAATATTATATATATATATATATATATATATATATATATATATATATATATATATATATGGACCAAAGATCTTGAAATACCTTCAGTTTATTATTTTACAGCGTACAAACAGTGTAGGCAGCCATGACGCGTTTCGTCCCTACCTGGGGATGTATCTGTCTATCTCGAGATGAAAGAGGTAGCCGAATGGATGAAGAACAGCCGCCTGAAACTGAACTCGGACAAGACGGAAGTCCTCATCCTGGGATCCTCACCCTCCGCCTGGGACGATTCCTGGTGGCCCCCCGCCCTGGGCAGCGCACCCGAACCAACGAACCACGCACGCAACCTGGGCTTCATCCTGGACTCCTCCCTCTCCATGACCAGACAAGTCAAGTCAACGCCGTCTCCTCGTCGTGCTTCAACATCCTGCGCATGCTACGTAAGATCTTCCGGTGGATCCCCACCGAGACCAGGAAGACGGTCACCCAGGCCCTCGTCACCAGCCGTCTGGACTACGGTAACTCCCTCTACGCCGGAACCACCGCCAAGCTCCAAAATAGACTCCAGCGGGTCCAGAACGCCTCAGCAAGTCTCATCCTGGACATCCCCCGTCGCAGCCACATCTCCGGACACGAGAGACCTGCACTGGCTCCCGGTCAACAAGAGAATCACCTTCCGACTCCTCACCCACGCACACAAAGCCCTACACAACCAAGGCCCGGGATAACTCAACAGCCGCCTCAACTTCTACGGTCCCAAACGCCAGCTTCGATCGACCGGCCACGCCCTCGCCGCCGTCCCCCGCATCCGAAGAGCCACCACAGGAGGACGGCCCTTCTCCTACCTCGCAGCCAAAACATGGAACTCCCTCCCGACCCACCTCCGCCTGACCCAGGACCACCTCGCCTTCAGGAAGCAACTCAAGACCTGGCTGTTCGAGCAGTAGCGGACCCCCCCTTCCCTAGCGCCTCGAGACCCTCTTGGGTGAGTGATGCGCTATATAAATGCTGTGATTGATTGATTGATCTCTATATCTATCCTACTGGCGATAGCCAGTAGGTATATATAGTTAGGACCTAGTAACCATAGGACATGCCGAACATTCTATTGGGAATAACTTTGGTGCCAATTTAGGGATCTGCCTGTAATTTTCCTTAAATTTGCGAGAAAAAAGGGGGGGTCCCAAAACATGTTTTCCCCATGTTAATTTCCATAGGGACATTCTGACAAGGCTACAGCTCGAACGGCTGAACGGAATTACACCAGATTTGGCAAAATGGTATGGACTGGTATGGAGCAGTGCCTTGTGTATGTTTGGTGTAAATCCCTCCAGTAGTTTATGAGAAAATTGAATGTGAAATTGGGTCCAATGCAATTTTCCATAGGACCTTTAGACGCAGCTACAGCCTGAACGGCTGAATGGAATTACTGCAAACTTGGCAAAATGGTAGAGCCTGGTATGCAGAAGTGCCTTTTGTATATTTGGTGAAAATCCCTTCAGTAATTGTTGAGAAAATCTACTTTTTTCAAATTATATATCTATAGGCGGGACACAGTGCGCGCCCGTGCGCGCACCGTCCTTGCACGTGCGCGGACCTTAGCTTGCGCAAACTGCATGCTGATTGGCTGCCAATGTCTGTCAACACTCCAAAACAGAAGTTGTTGGCAGCCATCTTGTGCCTCGGTAGAAGTACCCTGACCCCCTAGGCCTGCTCAGGGGGTCCCACAAGGATCACCCAGGCCCCAATCGCGGGGTCCGAGCACGGTGCCCCGCAATTCCCCCCCCCCCCCCCCCCCCCCCCCAAATTTAAAAAATAATAATTTGGGGAGGGGGAGGCTGGGGGGTCCTTGTGGGACCCCCTGAGCAGGCCTAGGGGGTCAGGGTGCTTCTACCCTGCCCCCTTTGCGTGTTTTGCACCTTTGTTTCACTGCTTTCTTGTGCCTTGGTTCTACCGAGTCACAAGATGGCTGCCAACACTTCCTGGTTTGGAGTGTTGACAGACAGTGGCAGCCAATCAGCATGCCTTTCACAGGAAAGCAGCATGCTCATTGGCTGTCAACACTTCTAGCAAAAAAGAGCCCAATATCTGGGTTCAGGGACCTGTCTTGTGTGGTGGCTAACTTCCAGATACTATCTTAAGTGTAGCCCAACAAGAAAGAAAAAATGTCTTTCTTATAGTCCCCTCACTCACCGGAGTTTCCTCACGGTGACATGCTTCATCATCGGGGTCCTCCCAGTTCTCTACGAAAAGGGGCGTGCTACGACTTGCGAGCTACGTAGGAGCACTGAGTAGTGAAGGACTATGTGTGGTGTAAGGAATGTGAAGTGGAGTGGATGGGTGTGTGTGTGTTTAAAAATACTGTGCTAGTGGGCCTCAATGTTTTATTCTGCTCCTAGACCAGTATGTTAAAAATGGGGTTATACTGTGTACCAACCAATAATGTAGTTGGGTTCAGTATTTGGTCAACATGTTTCACGCTACCCCCAGCGTTTCTTCAGGACCATACAGGGACCAGCCCTGTATTGTACCACTCCTAAAAAACCTAAAGTTAGGAATTTATTAGTGCAACATATATTTACAGTGATTAACGTTGTCCCTATTCGGTACACACGTGGTTCTACATACATACGCTTGACTTTTAAGGCGAATGTATAGTTCAATGGTGAACCTGTAAAAGAATGAATAAAGAACAATTAAAAAACACCTCGTCCCTATCTCTGCCGAGATCGGGGACTTTTTTTCGTCCTTCACAAACATGCACGTTTTTGATACATGCACATATATGCATACAGACTATATGGTGTGGTTTCACCATATTGGTGCGTGCATACTTTCAGATCCGGTGTCTGTTCGCCAGATGCCCAACAAGTGAACTTAACGTGGAAAAAGACAAACGGAAGTGACTATACATAAAACAGTGGACACACATTTAACACACAACCAAAGGAAACGTTTGAATATTTACTTTTGTTGGCGCTTAATAGCACATCATGGTCTCTTAGGGGGGCGGTATTGCCTCGGTGGAAAACAATGCTAGAAGGATTTTTAGGGTTGTAGAAGACGTGGTTAGTGATCGAGCGTCTTTTACATATATCATTTAGTTAGAGGTCTAGTACTCGCTACCCTCTCTTGGCGGTTAGGTCAGATACACTTACTTCCTAATCAGCAACCCGCGCCGTGTTACCTATCAGCTTCCCCTCGGACCGCATCTTGCAATGTGGTCCGCGGGTTTGGTTTTTGTTTGTTTCGATTTCCGGGTTGGAACTAGACCGTCGCGCTCAGGCGGCCATCTTAGATGGATGCAAACGAGCGTCACATGCGTCTTTCTTCCATGCCGTTTGTTACTCGCCCTTATTATCGAACCGGCTTTTTAGAAAACACAATGTTTGGGGTAATGTTATAATAAAAACAAAGAATAAAAATGAAACAATGGGCATTCTTCACAAATAGGGATTGAAGAAAACGTGGACAAAAAAGTTACCACAGGATTAGTTGATATGGTTTATGATATATAACAAATAAACCAAGGATGGAGTGAAAAAATGGAGTTTGAGAAGTATTGTTTTAATCATCTTTTTCTATAATGGTTTTAGGGGCATTATAGTTCTAGGATGTTATTTTTCATGAAAGTTATTTTTCAGCTCTAGGATTCAGGTACATTAGTTTCAGGATGTTATATTTCAACGATTGAAGACACCCCAAGGTATGTCGTCATTCAACCCACTTGTATCTGTCTGTAATCTGAAAACCCAGCGTTGCTCTCGTTCGTGAAGAGTTTTTTCAATGTTGTCTTTATTTACCACACACTCAAGGACTACCCATCTCATGTCATTTGGTGTGTGATTCTTCTCAATAAAGTGGTTAGTCATGCGTGTGGTGGATTTCTTACAACGTATGTTGCTTCTATGCTCAACAATTCGAGTGCTGACCTTTCTTGTGGTCATGCCCACATAATGTAAATTGCACGTGCAAGTGATCAGATATACCACCCCACTTGTATTGCAATTGGAAAAGTGTTTTAATTGCCATGTGGTGTTGTTGTTAAAAGTAACTGACTTTGTCACTGCAGTTAGATGGCAAACACTGCAGTTGTTACACGGGTAATGGCCATTCGGTAGAGGTTGTAGTCTGTTAGTATTGATCACTGGTTTAGGTCGAGTATGTACCAGATAGTCTTTCAGGTTCATTCCTCTACGATGGCTAAACATGGGTTTTGGGATATTTAGATCACCACTGTTTAGTATGCTCCAGTGTTTTTTCACAATCTTGCTGACCTGGTTGGAGACTTTGTCGAAAGTTGTGATGCAGATGGGTCTTTCGTTGGTTGAGGGTTTTTGTACCTTTGGTTCCAGGAGGGCATCCCTATTATTATTGCTCGCTCTTTTACAGGCTACTTTTATTACTTTCTTTGGGTAATTTCGTTGTTGTAATTTTTTACTTAGTTCTTCTGCTTGTACTAAGTAGTCTGATTTGTCTGAACAGTTTCTTCTCAACCGTAGGAATTGTCCAAACGGGAGGTTTTCTTTTAGATGTCTGGGGTGGGAACTGTTGTAGCTTAAAAGGCAATTCCTTGAAGTCGGTTTATGGTGAGTGGTAGTTGATAGGGTTCCATCATTTGCCCTGATGTTTAGATCCAGAAACACCAAATGGTTCCTGCTCATGGTGTTTGTGAATTTAAGAAAAGGATCTTGTTCGTTTAGCCAGGAGCAAAAACTCATGGCCTCCTCTTCCTCGCCTTTCCAAATCAACAGAATGTCGTCTATATAACGCTTCCACATTATTATGTGGTTAGTATATGGATTGTTGATGGTCAGAATTTTCTTTTTCTCAAGCTGATGGACATACAATCCCGCTACGCTCGGCGCAAAGGTGCTGCCCATGCTGGTCCCATGTTGTTGGCGGTACAAAGTTTCCTCAAAACGGAAAAAATTCTCTGTGAGGGCTAGACGGCAACACTCAAGCACTATATGTCTTGGTGTATGATATTTCCAGTCTTCTTCAAATAGCACCTCTTCCAGGATTTCCAAAGTTTCCTTGTGCGGTAAACTAGTGTAAAGACTCTCCACATCTAGGCTTATTAAAATACTAGATGTGGGGTCAAAATTGATCTCCTTCAATAGACATAGTACATCCTTGGTATCTTTGAGATACGTGTCTGTTTTTTGAACTATTGGGCGAAGGAAGGCATCAGCATACTTAGACAGGGGCTCTAGAATGGAGCCTATTCCGGACACTATCGGTCTCCCGGGTGGTTGCTCCATATCTTTATGGATCTTTGGGATCGTGTAGAAGTATGGGATTGTAGGTTTTGAATTTACTAAGAAATCAGCTTCTTTTTTGTCCATCCAGTCATTTACTGTGCTCTCCTCAATGAGGTGTGCAATGCAGATCCGTAGTCTTTCAGTCGGGTCTTCCTTGATCACAATATAGTTCCTTGTGTCTGCAAGTAGACGTAGGCATTCTTGTCTATACTTTACAGAGTCCTGTAGGACAATTGCTCCTCCCTTGTCCGCCGGTTTTATTGTGATTGTCTTGTTATTTGATAGTTCATGGATTGCTTCAAATTCCAATTTAGTAGTGTTTTTGAACACCTTGATGGTATTGGGGTCAAGGTCTTTTACATCTTTCATTACAGCTTTCTCAAAAGCTAGCAATTCGACTGGTAAATTGTGAGACGGCGGGACAAAAGTTGAACTTTTCTTCAAACCTGTGTCCGTTTCTCTGGTAATTGTCTTATCTTTGTCTTTGAAAAAGACCTGGAGTTTCAATTTCCTCATGAATTCCTTTAGTTCACAGCATAGTTTAAATTTATCAGTTACTGGAGTTGGGACAAAACCTAATCCTTTATTTAATATTCCAATCTGGACTTCTGTCAGAGATATAGAGGATAGGTTGACCACTAGATCTAGTGGTTGCTCGTCGTGGGTTCCGGTGGCCCCTTGCTGCGTGTGTGTCGTCCCGTTGTTTCCACGGGTTGGGCCCATTGTACCTGCTGAGCTGTTTTCGTTTTTGTTCTCTGGGTCGTCTGGCCTCTCCCTAAAAAAGGGCGGTTTGAATTGCCATGGTGGGAGTTCCAATTTTGGAAAGGTTGTTGTGGATACATTGGTGGAAACTGTTGCGGCCCATAAAAGAAAGGAGGCGGGGGGCCGAAAGGTGGCTGGTAAGATGGCCACATCTGTGGTTGGTTTCCTCGATTTCTACCTGAGTTTCCTCTACCCCTTCTTTGTTTTCTATTCGTTGGGTAGTTGTAATATTTAGGAGAATTGGAATTCTCAGATCCACTGTCAGATCCATCGCTGTCTGTATTATATCCAGGATTCCTGTTACTAGGTTTATAGTCCTCTCGTATGTATGGATAGACTTTTTCATGAGAAAAACTTTTTTTGTCTTTATCCAATTTGATGTACTTGGTATCCTTGAGACTAATCTCAAAGTCTGTCATGCTTTTGTTTAGTTCATCAAGTCTTTTTTTAAGATCAGCAGGTGACTGGAAAGATTTAAGGCGTATTTCTAGGGCCTGTATCTCTTCTTTTAATGTTTCAGATAAACGCGCTGCCGTCTTTATTATCAAGACCAGCCAGTCCCTGGTACAATGCCATGAAATCAATGACCAATCTTTTTTAAATTGTTTATCATTTTGAAAAATGAAGGGTTCATTTCTGACAATTAGACCTCTTGGTGCAGCGCTGATTTTGAGATATTCCGCCATCATAACATTTGAGATTAGTCTCAAGGATACCAAGTACATCAAATTGGATAAAGACAAAAAAAGTTTTTCTCATGAAAAAGTCTATCCATACATACGAGAGGACTATAAACCTAGTAACAGGAATCCTGGATATAATACAGACAGCGATGGATCTGACAGTGGATCTGAGAATTCCAATTCTCCTAAATATTACAACTACCCAACGAATAGAAAACAAAGAAGGGGTAGAGGAAACTCAGGTAGAAATCGAGGAAACCAACCACAGATGTGGCCATCTTACCAGCCACCTTTCGGCCCCCCGCCTCCTTTCTTTTATGGGCCGCAACAGTTTCCACCAATGTATCCACAACAACCTTTCCAAAATTGGAACTCCCACCATGGCAATTCAAACCGCCCTTTTTTAGGGAGAGGCCAGACGACCCAGAGAACAAAAACGAAAACAGCTCAGCAGGTACAATGGGCCCAACCCGTGGAAACAACGGGACGACACACACGCAGCAAGGGGCCACCGGAACCCACGACGAGCAACCACTAGATCTAGTGGTCAACCTATCCTCTATATCTCTGACAGAAGTCCAGATTGGAATATTAAATAAAGGATTAGGTTTTGTCCCAACTCCAGTAACTGATAAATTTAAACTATGCTGTGAACTAAAGGAATTCATGAGGAAATTGAAACTCCAGGTCTTTTTCAAAGACAAAGATAAGACAATTACCAGAGAAACGGACACAGGTTTGAAGAAAAGTTCAACTTTTGTCCCGCCGTCTCACAATTTACCAGTCGAATTGCTAGCTTTTGAGAAAGCTGTAATGAAAGATGTAAAAGACCTTGACCCCAATACCATCAAGGTGTTCAAAAACACTACTAAATTGGAATTTGAAGCAATCCATGAACTATCAAATAACAAGACAATCACAATAAAACCGGCGGACAAGGGAGGAGCAATTGTCCTACAGGACTCTGTAAAGTATAGACAAGAATGCCTACGTCTACTTGCAGACACAAGGAACTATATTGTGATCAAGGAAGACCCGACTGAAAGACTACGGATCTGCATTGCACACCTCATTGAGGAGAGCACAGTAAATGACTGGATGGACAAAAAAGAAGCTGATTTCTTAGTAAATTCAAAACCTACAATCCCATACTTCTACACGATCCCAAAGATCCATAAAGATATGGAGCAACCACCCGGGAGACCGATAGTGTCCGGAATAGGCTCCATTCTAGAGCCCCTGTCTAAGTATGCTGATGCCTTCCTTCGCCCAATAGTTCAAAAAACAGACACGTATCTCAAAGATACCAAGGATGTACTATGTCTATTGAAGGAGATCAATTTTGACCCCACATCTAGTATTTTAATAAGCCTAGATGTGGAGAGTCTTTACACTAGTTTACCGCACAAGGAAACTTTGGAAATCCTGGAAGAGGTGCTATTTGAAGAAGACTGGAAATATCATACACCAAGACATATAGTGCTTGAGTGTTGCCGTCTAGCCCTCACAGAGAATTTTTTCCGTTTTGAGGAAACTTTGTACCGCCAACAACATGGGACCAGCATGGGCAGCACCTTTGCGCCGAGCGTAGCGGGATTGTATGTCCATCAGCTTGAGAAAAAGAAAATTCTGACCATCAACAATCCATATACTAACCACATAATAATGTGGAAGCGTTATATAGACGACATTCTGTTGATTTGGAAAGGCGAGGAAGAGGAGGCCATGAGTTTTTGCTCCTGGCTAAACGAACAAGATCCTTTTCTTAAATTCACAAACACCATGAGCAGGAACCATTTGGTGTTTCTGGATCTAAACATCAGGGCAAATGATGGAACCCTATCAACTACCACTCACCATAAACCGACTTCAAGGAATTGCCTTTTAAGCTACAACAGTTTCCACCCCAGACATCTAAAAGAAAACCTCCCGTTTGGACAATTCCTACGGTTGAGAAGAAACTGTTCAGACAAATCAGACTACTTAGTACAAGCAGAAGAACTAAGTAAAAAATTACAACAACGAAATTACCCAAAGAAAGTAATAAAAGTAGCCTGTAAAAGAGCGAGCAATAATAATAGGGATGCCCTCCTGGAACCAAAGGTACAAAAACCCTCAACCAACGAAAGACCCATCTGCATCACAACTTTCGACAAAGTCTCCAACCAGGTCAGCAAGATTGTGAAAAAACACTGGAGCATACTAAACAGTGGTGATCTAAATATCCCAAAACCCATGTTTAGCCATCGTAGAGGAATGAACCTGAAAGACTATCTGGTACATACTCGACCTAAACCAGTGATCAATACTAACAGACTACAACCTCTACCGAATGGCCATTACCCGTGTAACAACTGCAGTGTTTGCCATCTAACTGCAGTGACAAAGTCAGTTACTTTTAACAACAACACCACATGGCAATTAAAACACTTTTCCAATTGCAATACAAGTGGGGTGGTATATCTGATCACTTGCACGTGCAATTTACATTATGTGGGCATGACCACAAGAAAGGTCAGCACTCGAATTGTTGAGCATAGAAGCAACATACGTTGTAAGAAATCCACCACACGCATGACTAACCACTTTATTGAGAAGAATCACACACCAAATGACATGAGATGGGTAGTCCTTGAGTGTGTGGTAAATAAAGACAACATTGAAAAAACTCTTCACGAACGAGAGCAACGCTGGGTTTTCAGATTACAGACAGATACAAGTGGGTTGAATGACGACATACCTTGGGGTGTCTTCAATCGTTGAAATATAACATCCTGAAACTAATGTACCTGAATCCTAGAGCTGAAAAATAACTTTCATGAAAAATAACATCCTAGAACTATAATGCCCCTAAAACCATTATAGAAAAAGATGATTAAAACAATACTTCTCAAACTCCATTTTTTCACTCCATCCTTGGTTTATTTGTTATATATCATAAACCATATCAACTAATCCTGTGGTAACTTTTTTGTCCACGTTTTCTTCAATCCCTATTTGTGAAGAATGCCCATTGTTTCATTTTTATTCTTTTGTTTTTATTATAACATTACCCCAAACATTGTGTTTTCTAAAAAGCCGGTTCGATAATAAGGGCGAGTAACAAACGGCATGGAAGAAAGACGCATGTGACGCTCGTTTGCATCCATCTAAGATGGCCGCCTGAGCGCGACGGTCTAGTTCCAACCCGGAAATCGAAACAAACAAAAACCAAACCCGCGGACCACATTGCAAGATGCGGTCCGAGGGGAAGCTGATAGGTAACACGGCGCGGGTTGCTGATTAGGAAGTAAGTGTATCTGACCTAACCGCCAAGAGAGGGTAGCGAGTACTAGACCTCTAACTAAATGATATATGTAAAAGACGCTCGATCACTAACCACGTCTTCTACAACCCTAAAAATCCTTCTAGCATTGTTTTCCACCGAGGCAATACCGCCCCCCTAAGAGACCATGATGTGCTATTAAGCGCCAACAAAAGTAAATATTCAAACGTTTCCTTTGGTTGTGTGTTAAATGTGTGTCCACTGTTTTATGTATAGTCACTTCCGTTTGTCTTTTTCCACGTTAAGTTCACTTGTTGGGCATCTGGCGAACAGACACCGGATCTGAAAGTATGCACGCACCAATATGGTGAAACCACACCATATAGTCTGTATGCATATATGTGCATGTATCAAAAACGTGCATGTTTGTGAAGGACGAAAAAAAGTCCCCGATCTCGGCAGAGATAGGGACGAGGTGTTTTTTAATTGTTCTTTATTCATTCTTTTACAGGTTCACCATTGAACTATACATTCGCCTTAAAAGTCAAGCGTATGTATGTAGAACCACGTGTGTACCGAATAGGGACAACGTTAATCACTGTAAATATATGTTGCACTAATAAATTCCTAACTTTAGGTTTTTTAGGAGTGGTACAATACAGGGCTGGTCCCTGTATGGTCCTGAAGAAACGCTGGGGGTAGCGTGAAACATGTTGACCAAATACTGAACCCAACTACATTATTGGTTGGTACACAGTATAACCCCATTTTTAACATACTGGTCTAGGAGCAGAATAAAACATTGAGGCCCACTAGCACAGTATTTTTAAACACACACACACCCATCCACTCCACTTCACATTCCTTACACCACACATAGTCCTTCACTACTCAGTGCTCCTACGTAGCTCGCAAGTCGTAGCACGCCCCTTTTCGTAGAGAACTGGGAGGACCCCGATGATGAAGCATGTCACCGTGAGGAAACTCCGGTGAGTGAGGGGACTATAAGAAAGACATTTTTTCTTTCTTGTTGGGCTACACTTAAGATAGTATCTGGAAGTTAGCCACCACACAAGACAGGTCCCTGAACCCAGATATTGGGCTCTTTTTTGCTACATTAATCTCTTTAGGAGGATGACCTGTTCTTAAGTACCTCCTTCTCCCCCTTTCTTTGTACATGTCAACACTTCTAACCAGGAAGTGTTGGCATTCATCTTGTGCTAGGTAGACCGAGGCACAAAAGAAGCAGAAAAACAAATGTGTAGAACGCAAAAAGGGGGCAGGGTAGAAACACCCTGACCCCCTAGGGCTGCTCAGGTGGTCCCAGAAGGATATTTACATATTTAAACGTTATCCGCTAATAGAATTAGCATTTAGAAAACCTTTGAAATGTATTTTAAAAAACTATAGGTTTCACGCCTGACATAGTTCGGAATTAGCATTTAAAAACTGGTCCCAGAAGTATATTAACATATTTAAACGTTATCCGCTAATAGAATTAGCATTTAAAAAACCTTGCAAATTCACTGAAAAAAACCATAGGTTTCAGACCTTATATAGTTAGGAATTGCATTTAAAAAACCATTGAAATTGCTCCTATATAGTTAGTTGTACTAACTATATTTTGCGCACCCGCAATCCACTGCTGTCACATATTACATCATTCATGACATGGTCAGTGACATCACTGATGACATCTCAAATGACATCAATGATGACATGACTGATGACATCATCCACGTGACAATCACATACACCTTTTCATACACTAGTAAAATCTTTCATCACTCTTTGTAAAATACAGAGTATCATATTTGAATCCATTGACACAGCAATCTAACACAGTATCTAAAAACCCACTCATTGATTCCTAGATGTATACATATCTCTAATTACTTACCTGTGGATTCACTCATACATGCTGTCAATGATCAATAGAACACTATCAAAAATACTTATACACCTATATTACACAGCAAAACACAACCTATGAAGTTATCCTACTCACTTATGCAAACAATGGATCATACTTACATACTTACTTAGCTACACACTTCTACAAACACCACTTCATCTATTTAGTCAGGGGTCTCCAAACAGGTCCTGGAGGGCCGGAGCCTTGCCAGATTTTTTAAATTACTACATGTATCTCAATTGATTTAGATAGTAAGTCAAATGTATTATAGAATAAAATCATTATTACAAGTATATAGTTATCCATACAGTCACACACACAATCATTGAGTCTTATGTATACTTATTTATATACAATTGACACATACACTGCCTTTTATTTTTCTAGTTTATCTACTGAATCAACTATTCACACATCTTTGGGCAGTCACACACCCTCCACCGAACCACACACACATTCACTCTCCCATACAAATGCTCAGTTAACTAATCAATAACTAATATAGACTTTCACAAAGCTAGTAACCAACTGGAGAACCAGTTTACACAACAACTGACAAAGTGATACAGATATTCACAAAGTTTAGTCACTATCCACTATATTCAGTGAGACACTATAAATTGTTAAAGTCCTCCATCCAAATATTTTATTTTATATATCCACTCATACTTCAATGCAAATTGCTATATATGTAATGCATATTTAAATAACGAAGCAAACCACATTCACTGGATGATGTCAATCAACACTAGCTGGCAGGGGCAAGCAAAGCACGTGATCTTCAGCTCACATGCCTCGAAAATATATATATATATATATATATATATATATATATGCCAAGGTGTATTAAAGAATGAGTGGGTGTATGAGTTTCTGTATAGATTTAGTAGGTGCGTGACTGACTGTATAAGTGAGCGATTTAACATTTGTTATTGAAAAAATGGTTCACTGACTAAACTGTGAATGTCTATCAGTTTGTCAGTTGGTGTGTAAGAGGCTGCATGGGTTACGGAGTAGCTATATGTGGGTCTATATGGGTTATGGATTGATTATCTGAGTATCTGTATGGGTGCCTGGGTGGGGTATGTAACTTTGTGCATAGATATGTGAGTGGGTGATTCACTGGGTGTATGGGTTCAAGAGTGCATCTGTGAAGGGGTGTATGGGTGTGTTGGTGAGGGTTTAGATGTCTCAGTGGTACATGTGTGAGTAGCTAGATATGTGAAAGGCAGTATATGTGAATGTTGGACTATATAAATGAATATACGTGAGAGTGAGTGTTTGTGATAGTGGATGTATGTATGAGTGCGTGGGTGCGTGATTGTATAAGAGAATATGTCTTAGTATCTGTATGAATAAGTGGGGTGGTGCATGAATAATTGAGTATGTGAGTAAATGGTAGTGTGATTGATTCTTGCATGACTGTGTCTATGTGTGTAACTATGGGTGAGTAGCTGTGTGTCTGTATAGGTGTGTGAGTGCATATGATAGTGCTATATTGATGAGTGACTGTATCTATGGGTGAATGAGTAGATGTGAGTGTAGACCTAGGAATCTGTGAGTATGTAGTAACTGGTATGGGTGTGTCTTTGGTTTAGAAAATGATAGTCTGTATTTTAGAGTGGGTGTATCAAAGTTTATATTAGGGTGTGAGGAGGTGCATCAGATTGTCATGTGGATGATGTCATGAGTGAAGTCATTGACCATGTCATGAGTGACGTAATATGTGACATCATCAGCAGTGCACTGCAGGGGCGCGAGTTATAGTTACCTCAACTAACTAGAACGGTCGAATTTCTCTGGTTTTGTACGACTGAAATATTCAACTAATTATAAAGTCCCTGAAACGTGATTTTTTTCAGTAAATTTCTATGGTTTTAAATGCAAATTTTTAAATATAGCGTCCTTGAAATCTATGTTTTTTTCAGTAAATTTCAAAGGTTTTTACATGCTAATATCCAACAACAATATCCCTGAAACCTATGGTTTTTGCTGTGAATTTAAAAGGTTTTTTAAATGCTAATTTTGAACTAGGACGTCCCTGAAACCTATGTTTTTTTCTGTCAATTTCAAAGGTTTTTTAAATGCTAATTTAAAACTATGTCTACATAGGTAGGACATATACAGAAAGAGGAAGAAAGGCACAGACAGAAGCAAAAGTAAATGCAGAAAGAGGCTACAAAAGTCCAGAACGATGAAGACAGGTGCAGAAAGAAGCAAGAGATGTGCACAAAGAACCAACAGAGGAGCAGAAAGAGGCCTTGATGCAAAGTCATCCGGTGCCCCCACTTTTTGCTGACTGGTACTGGTGGTAACTAACTAACCAGGCCCTGATCCAGTGCTATGCTAAAAGACACTTTGAATACAGTGAAAACACCCACATACACTAGGGTACACTATGGGTTGGGTATCCCGGTGATTGGCATGACTTCCCCTGTTAGGCCCTAGAACATAATAGGGCAGGGGGATTAAAACTACCTTCAAGTCAGAGGTGCAGAAAGAGGCAAGAGAAGTGCAGAAAATGGCAAGAGAACAGCAGAAAGAAACAGATGTGCAGAAAGCGACAACGGGGGTGCAGAAAGCGACAACGGGGGTGCAGAAAGCGACAACGGGGGTGCAGAAAGCGACAACGGGGGTGCAGAAAGAGACAACGGGGGTGCAGAAAGACAGCAGGGGGTGCAGAAAGACAGCAGGGGGTGCAGAAAGACAGCAGGGGGTGCAGAAAGAGGCAAGAGAGATTAAGAAATGTGCAAAAGAGGTGTAGAAAGAACCAACAGAGGTGCAGAAAGAAGCAAGGGAACTGCAGAAAGAGGCAAGGGAACTGCAGAAAGAGGCAAGGGAACTGCAGAAAGAGGCAAGGGAACTGCAGAAAGAGGCAAGGGAACTGCAGAAAGAGGCAAGGGAACTGCAGAAAGAGTCGAGAGAGGGAACTGCAGAAAGAGTCGAGAGAGGAGCAGAAAGAGGCGAGAGAGGAGCAGAAAGAGGCGAGAGAGGAGCAGAAAGAGGCGAGAGAGGAGCAGAAAGAGGCGAGAGAGGAGCAGAAAGAGGCGAGAGAGGAGCAGAAAGAGGCGAGAGAGGAGCAGAAAGAGGCGAGAGAGGAGCAGAAAGAGGCGAGAGGGGAGCAGAAAGAGGCGAGAGAGGAGCAGAAAGAGGCGAGAGGGGAGCAGAAAGAGGCGAGAGGGGAGCAGAAAGAGGCAAGGTAACTGCTGAAAGACAAGAAGGGCCCAGAAAGACAAGAGATGCAGAAAGAGGCAAGGGAACTGCAGAAAGAGGCAAGGGAACTGCAGAAAGAGGCAAGGGAACTGCAGAAAGAGGCAAGGGAACTGCAGAAAGAGGCAAGAGAGGAGCAGAAAGAGGCAAGAGAGGAGCAGAAAGAGGCAAGAGAGGAGCAGAAAGGGGGCAAGAGAGGAGCAGAAAGAGGCAAGAGAGGCACAAAAAGAAGAGGTTTGTGTACCATTAGTAACAGTTTAACACCCACATTTTGCAATAAGTAACACGTGACCATTCCAGCTTGGCAAGGGGCCTTCCACCACGCTGTAACACACGACGCTCTATTTTTGGGAACATTTGATCAGTTTGAGCTAGAAACAAGGCTTTAATTGTTCAAATCTGCAGATTATGCAGCAGATGATGGAATATTTGGCAAATGCGGAAAATTATGTGACAATTGTAGCAGCCGAACAGTCACATAATTCCAGTGGCCCTGCTCATACCTTCAACTAGGTGCAGAAGGGCTCCTCAGTGGTTCCTCCTTTTTTTGTGTTGAGTTTCTATGGAAACTAGGAAGACTAAACCGGAGGTCACCACAACACAGACTACAATACCACACAATTACTCTCCATAACACATAATCCCACTCCACATAATTCCTATAAACTAAATACCACATACTTTCTAGTCACATAATTTCACTGAACATACCACATAATTCCACTACACACAACGCACATCCACTCTACACCAAAAACAAGAGTAAAGAATTTTTTAATTTACGCCAATAGCTCTAACTCTCGCAAATGTGAAACCTATTACATTGCAAATGCTTCTTTAACTAGTAGTCACATTTGCAGAGTGGTGGAGCAAGGGGGCTGGGCCTAGACCAGCGCTCAGGAATTCAGCTGCGTAGGACTAACAGGAGGTACCAGGAGGGCTTCTTGGCCCCAAAGTCCCTCAGGAGTAAAGTGTCCTTCATCCCCCATCCTGTAGTCTGCCAGGAGGTGTGTTTGCAGAGTGGTGGAGAAAGGGTGTGTGGCCTCCGAAGAAGTCTTAGCAATCCTACTGTGTGGGACTTTCTGGAGGTAACAAGATGGGTAGTTAGCCCCCAAGGACAGCCTCTTGGTGGGGGGGGGATGAAGTTCACATGCCTTCTGAGGGTCCCTGGGGCCAACTAGCCCACCAGGTACCTCCAGTAAGCCCCCCACAGCTGGATTGCTGAGAGTGGTCCAAGGCCACGCCCCCTTTTTACACCACTTTGCAAATGTGCCTCCTGGCACACTACTGCTGGGGGAATGAAGTCCACTTGTGTCCTCAGGACACAAGAGGACCTCATCGTCCCACTAGCAGTGTACCAAGACGCCCGTTTGCAGAGTGGTGTAAAAAGGGGCGTGGCCGCGGACCACCTCTCAGCAGTCCCGCTCTGTGAGACTTACTGGAGGTACCTGGTGGACTAGTTGGGCCCCCAGGGACCCTCAGGAATGGAGGGGACTTAATCCCCCAACTTAGAACGTGTCAGGGTGGCACGTTTGCAGAGTGGTGTATGGAGGGGGCGGGGCCTCCAGCGATATGCTAGCTTTTTCCTAAATTGGTTTTTGGAAGGGAGGGGGGGGGGGGGGGGCGGTGCGACCCCTTCCCATTCTTATTTTTGGGCACTGGGCACCCCATCCCCCAGGGCCTTCCCATGGCCGATTTTGGCCCCGGGGACCCCATCCCCCGGGGCATAGCCACATATTACATTTTTTTTTTATTGATTATTTTTCAGGAGGGGGCTGCGCGGCCCCACTCCTGAAGTCATCATTGTCTCCGGGGACCCCATCCACCGGGACTGTGCCTCGATCACTTTAAAAAAGAAAAAGAAAAAAAAAATAAGGGAGGGGGGCCACCCCAGCTTGACAAATCACCCCGAAACTTTCAAGACAGGAGCCGACTGGGGCGCCCCATTAATTTTCAGAAATTTTGCGAAGATTCATCAAACGGCACCAAAGATATTGGCAAAAGAAAAAATGCTTTTTGAATAGAGGCTGTAGAGCTCCTAGATCGGGTAGCCCGACCAGGCATTGGACATTAAGGGCTCTTTTCAAGCTATTTATTCTTCTGTTTCAGTAATTTCAAGTCGGAACAGGTTACAACCCTCTTTATGTTGTAATATACTCTAGAAAAGGTGGATACATGGGGTTTAATCAAATTCGGCAACAGGTGTGGCTGCACAAGGTGTGGATTATGTGTTGCAGATATAGTCCATATGTTTGTTAGCTATCCATTATTAGCACAATATTGGAACATTATAGGTCAAAATCTTTTTCAGCATTTGCAGGTTGATTTACAGCTATATGTTGGTGATATAATGGGCAGGAGAGCAGATCTAGTTCCACATATCTCGACAGCCATTTCCATTGCAATCATAATAGCGTGCATATGTATTGCCAGGCAAAGAAAGGCGGCAGCCCCCCTTACAGTCAGTGGTGGGCATTACTGCTGAAGATTAGAGAGACTGAGGTTGCTATTCTCCAGCTCAGGGGTAAAAAGGGCATAAATTGTATAAATCAAATTAGGGTACCTCTTAATTGAGATCAGAAATTTTATGTGTGTCTTACTTTATCTGGGTTTACGTTTTACTCCCCATTTTCAAATTCACGAAAGGAGTTATGTATGGAATACAGGTATGATATTAGCTGTGTGAGAATCTGATATTCAGCTACTTTCTTCTGTTGGAGGATTCTTCTTTCAGAAGATGTCTTTTTTCATAATCCCTTCAATGTATTAAGGATATTTTTCTTTTATCCAAATAAAGATCATTATTATTATTATTGCTGTACCGCTTCAGATCCCCGCCCCCACCGCCTAAAAAAAAGAAAAATCAGTTGTCATGGCTCAGTGCTCCAAATCCTGTCAACAGGAGTCAGAAAAAGAATTGAAGTACCCTGCCACCTGCTGGGATACTGGAGGGCTGGGGGACTTTAAAAGGTGATAGTGTATACTTGCACAGCTTGTTTAATCTCCTAGTTTTGCGGTTGTGTGTACTCTTGGGTGTGTGCTCCGTTGTACACAATACTAATAGTTGTGAGCGTGCCCCTACTTGGGGGAACATCCCCTTGGCACAATGGCACAACAGGTGACCCCAGCCGGGGTTAATCCTATTGGAATGTAGTTTAAACACAAGTTTTTTTTTTAATGAATATTCACCGCTTCATTTGATTGGTATAAGGAGTATTTATTGAAATTCCATCAGAGTTTTTCTTCACTCCAAACATGTTAGATGTATATCCAATGCATTTCGGGTAATAATACCCTTCATCAGGGACCATGAAATTAAAAGCAAATTGAAATGAAAGTACACAAAGTCTCTTGAATGAAAAATAAATTCTAACCCATGAAGTGCGGTACACAGTACATTACATAAAAGGGCTACATCTAGTCTCTTCGAAAGCGCCGTCAAAAGCGATTACTTACTGGAATTTCCTCCGTGTGGTCAGAATCGGTCGCCGTAGTTGCGGGCAAGTGTGTTAGTAGAACTGTAATTACGGGAGTATATGTTAACGTGAAATGCGTGATAAACATAGAAAGCGGACAGAGGCTCACGGTCGCCATCTTGAAATGGATAAACTGACAGTCTGTGGATACATTAATGTGCAATATGTGCTAGCTCAACTAAACAAGATCAAGAACCCTGAATAATCCCAAAATTATTTTTAAAAAAAAGTTAGAAGAAGTGCAGGTAATCAGGGAAATAAAACGGATAAGACAATGGTGTTAAGAGTACATAAACCTCAGCTTGAAGTACACCCATTCTAAAAAAATATATTCAAAACAAATTCGAGATCGACCAGAGGCTATAATGAATAGGGTTATAGGTAACAAATGTACTCCACTCTTATCATTCATCCCAAACGGTTTTAGGGTTTCCAGTCTATTTATCCAGTAGTTCTCTCTTTGCAGTGGTTGCTTGTTGTTCTCTTCCTTCTGTGTTTTGGAACGATTTCCAATATGGTGAATGTGAGTTGGCTGATGTGTTTTTTCTCCGTGAAGCGACTAGATACAGTGGATTTGAGTTGTTTATTGCGTATGTTGGATTTGTGTTCATTAAGTCTAGTTTTTATCTTTGATTCTGTTTTCCCAACATAACCTTGGCCATAAGGGAATTTTAGTAAGTAAACCACGTTCATAGTGTCGCATGTTGGTCACTTTTGAGTTTGATGGTATTCCCTTTCCGTGGATGCGTAATCAGAGGTCCCTTCATAACGTTATTGCAAGGACAGCAGTTGTGGTTCGGTACTGTTCCTTTGTATGTTGTTAACATTTTATTGGTCTGGTGTTTCAAGATTTCACTCAAGTTGTTGGCTCTTTGGTAAACAAAAATGGGTTCATCTTTGAAGATGTTGTTAAAGTCATTTTTCTACGATAATATGGACCAAAGTCGTTTAATGCTGTTCCGATATGCTTTGCTTTTAGTTTAATATTTAGAGACTACCTCAATCCTGGTGTTTTCTATGCTGTTTTTTTTTTTGCAATAGCTCCAGTCTGGTTTTTTGTGCGCATCGGTTTCTAGCTTGTTCGAGCACATATTTAGGGTATCCTCTTTGCGTGAATCTTTGTTCCATTTCATTGATTCTTGTGATGGCTGTTTGCAATACAATTCTTTTTACTCTGAGCATTTGTGAGTATGGAAGATGTTGTTTGAGGCTGTCCTGATGGAAACTTTGGTAATGCAGGATGTTGTTGCGATCAGTGGATTTCCGATGGAGATCGGTGTCAAATCCTGTTGTGGTTCTTGTGATCTCCAAGTCAAAAAAGGTTATTTTCTAGTCTTGAATTTCTGATTTAAAATTGTATTCGGTCATCTACTTTATTAAGGTTTGCGACGCCAACGACGCAGCCCGCAACCTCGCACAGTGGGTCACCAACTGCGCCGACGACCTGGCCCCACTGAAGAACCCCCCAGGCCTGACCGGCAACAGGAAAACCCCATGGTTCACAGACGCACTTAAAGAATGGAAGAAATCCTGTCGAACCCTTGAAAAAACCGGGCGCCACAAACGAACTACAGAGAACATGACAGCACTCAAGAAAGCCACCCGCGAGCACCACCAGCTTATCCGAACCACCAAAAGGTCATCATTCAAAGAGCGACTAGACAACACCCACAACAGCAAGGAGCTCTTCAGCATCGTCAAAGAGCTCTGCAACCTCAGCGCCAGCAACAACGCCATACCATCACAAGAACTCTGCAACTCCCTCACCACGTTCTTCCCTCTTCAACATCTACATGAGCCCCCTCGCCGCCATCGCACGCAAACACAACATCAACATCTCCTACGGCGACGACACCCAGCTGATACTCTCCCTCACCAAAGACCCAACGACCGCCAAGACCAACCTCCAGGAAGGAATGAAAGACGACGCAGAATGGATAAGACTCAGCCGCCTGAAGCTGAACTCAGGCAAAATGGAGGTCCTCATCCTCGGACATTCCCCCTCTGCCTGGGACGACTCCTGGTGGCCCACAGCACTGGGCTCCGCCCCAGCACCGGCGAACCACGCACGCAACCTGGGATTCATCCTGGACACATCCTTCACGATGACCAAGCAAGTCAAAGTCAAGGTCCACTTTATTCGATTAATTAAAATCATAAAAGTATTCTACAACAAATATCATACGTTCATATATCTTAAAAAACAGTTAATACAGTATTAAACAGTAGATAGAATTTAAAAAACAAGTTAAAATGGCATTATTTACACAGAATTCTTTGCAGTTTGCACTCAACATTACAGTAAACATGAATTCAAGTATCTATCCTCAGTTGTGAATCCAATCTTAACCTTGATCTCTTACATCTAACAGATGCAGCCAAAAAACTAGCGGTGCAATACATAATCAAAGGGGAATGCAACATCTGTAGATATAACAGCGCAGGCTTGTACTGCGTGAAGCACAACTCCCTCAGAATTGATTTTAAATATCGAGTACGGGGTTCGTGATAAAAGGAACAGAAGAACAAAAAATGCGCATTATCCTGAGGGGAAAAACCATCACATTTGCATGGGGACGAGTCCTCGAGCTTACACCAGTCTTTCTCGTCCCGCAGAACCATATAAATTTGGTTAAAACGGAATTTGGACAGTAGCCACCTATGAAAAGAATTAGTGACCACTGCCAAATAAGGAGCCAACTCAAAAGATGGGGTTATCAATACATGAGCCCTCACTGAGGGTTTACATAATTCATCCGCTTCACGCTCGGCCATACGTAATCTGATGAAATTGTTCTTAACCCACAACAAATCTGCTTTACACAGGGATTCTGGGCTGGTAAAGATTTCAGGGCGTCCCAGCCTTGCGGCCAAGGACTCGACATATGACAGCCACTGGATATCCCTCCTGTGATCTAACATAAGACAGTCTTTGATTATCCTATGATTAAGGCCAAGATTCGGATTAAGCCAAAGCTTAATCCACATCAGAAGTGGAGCGAGATTAATTATATCTAAAATATAACCCAAACCCAGCTCAAGATGTAAAGAGTGAGTGGCAGTTGACTGTGGTAGACCCAACAGAGAACAAAGAAATTTATTTTCCTCTGTCTGGATGCATTTAGAATTAGCGTAGCCCCAGACTGCAGCCCCGTATCTAGCGATCGCGGCTGTCTTGGCTTTGTAAACAGCCAGGACAGCTTCGATAGGTTTCCCCCCCAATCTTTTAGTGAATCCCAGGATTGCAGACCAAGCAAGTCAACGCCGTCTCGTCCTCCTGCTTCAACACCCTGCACATGCTCCGAAAAATCTTCAGATGTATCCCCACCGAAACCAGAAAGACAGTCACCCAGGCCCTCGTCACCAGCCGACGACTACGGAAACGCCCTCTACACAGGAACCACCGCCAAACTTCAGAACCGACACTACAACGCATACAAAAAGCATACAAAAAGCATACAAAAAGCCTCCGCGCGACTCATCCTCGACATCCCCCGCCACAGCCACATATTCGCCCACCTGAGAAACCTGCACTGGCTCCCTGTCAACAAGAGGATCACGTTGAGGCTCCTCACCCACGCACACAAAGCACTCCACGACATAGGACCTGAATACCTCAACAACTGCCTCTCGTTCTACACTCCCACACGCCAACTCCGCTCCTCCAGCCTCTCCCTCACCACCATCCCACGGATTCGCAGAACCACCACCGGAGCAAGATCATTCTCCTACCTAGCAGCCAAAACATGGAGCTTCCTCCCCACATACACCTACGAACGACCCAGGACCATCTCACTTTCAGGAAACACCTCAAGACCTGGCTCTTCGAGCAGTAGCAGCAGCAAGTCCTGGCTCTCGAACAGTAGCAGGCCCCCCCCCCCTTTTTCTCAGCGCCTTGAGACCCTCATGGGTGAGTAGCGCGCTCTATAAATGCTCGGATTGATTGATTTCCAGGTCTGTGTGAAGTAAGGCATACTCCACTGATTCAATGCCATGTTTATGGGGTGTTGAGGTGTACAAGGCTCTGACGTCTATGGTACAGAGTAGGATTGGTTTGTCTTGTGTCAGTTGGACGGCTTGCAATTTATTTAAGAAGTCCGTTGTATCGTTCACTTATTTTTTAATTTTGATTACACATGGTTGCAAGTATTTGTCAAGAAGTTGTCCAATGGGTTGATGTATGCTGCCTTTTGTGGACACAATTGGACGGAAGAGTGGGTTGCTAAGTCTTTATGTATTTTGGGGACCATATAAATGGTCGGACTTCTTGGGCGTGCTGGAAGGAGGAATTATTTTGTCCTTTCATTAATGATGCTTTTTTTCATATGCATTGTTAACGATAGATTGTAGTAGGTTGGAGAAAGGATCTGTAGGACTGGATTCTAGTTTCATATAAAGGGTTGTATCCGACACATGTTTTTCCACCTCTTGGTTGCAATGTGTAGTGTTCAAGATCACAATGGCCCGCGCCTTTATCTTCCTTTTGGCATACGATCCTAGGAATATTGGGTTTTTTTCTTAGCACCTTGGCTGCTAGGCGTTTCCCCCCCCCCTGTGCTGTAAATTGCTTTATTTATGACGAGCTCAGCTCGTCATCAGCACAGCTCAACTGTGCATCATGACGAGCTGAGCTCGTCATGAGCATCGAAAGGGTTAAGTATCCCCATTTCTTTAGTGTGAGGTTGTTTTTCGTATTGTTTTGATTAAATTCAATTTGGATAAATCAGTCTTGACAAGGTTCTCGAATATGTCTAAAAACTTATGACTGGTTGGTGGCATGTATGTACTTCAGGGTGTGAGTCCGCGTAGTTGGTCTTCTGTTGATGATCTTTGGTCAGGTAACACGTTGTCAAAAAAATGTCTAAATCGAAGTTCTCATTAATTTGAATAAGCTAACTTCAAGCTCCAATTTGGTTGTAAATGGAACAAAAGTCATGCCTTTCTGTAGTCTGTTAATTTCTGTTTGCGGCAAGGATTCATCCGAAATGTTAATGACCAAGTTGTTTAGTTTTAATTCTTCTTGCCCTTGTCCTTCTTCCCGCCTGCTGTGATGCTCCTAGTGTTAGGAGCTTCTTTTTCTTTTACCCCTACGGATTTTAAAAAGGTGCAATGTCAGTTTTCTTGTTAACACATCTGCAGCCTATAGGTCTACTCTGCCTTAATTCCTTCAACCTTTTTTTTAAAAAATGGTTTACCAAGGAGCTCTTAAGAAAGGCTACTCATTTCTAGTAGCTTTTCTATTCTTTAATATTTTTGCCATTTATAAAAGTAAGTTAAAGGAAGAGGCCAATAAAGCCTATGTTATAGCCTGCAAAAACATGCATATCATAAAATATGGCCATTCTGAAGTAAGGCGAATATGGAACACAAAAGAAGATGGGTAAGACTATTCAGTACTTATGACTTCAATGGAAACTCCTCTGAAGGAAAAGCTGCATTTCTAGATTCTGTGAAAGAACCAGAATTAAAAACTAAATGTGCATCCAGCAGCAGTTTTCACTTCAAATGATAGCTACCAGCAGTGCTAAAACAGTGATAATGATCACTAATGATATGCAATATATTCCACTTTTGCAACTACTCGCTGCATTATGAAGAGTTCAAACATTTTGATGGTCCGAGATTGGTTTTAAAAAAACGTTTTGGTATGGGTATCTCCGAGCCTGAAATCTTCAGATCGTAAAATAATAATGATAATACTACTCAAATTTGTATAGTGCGGCTAATTACCCGTGAGGGTCTCTATGCATGTTTCTAAGCATGGGGAAATTAAGTGATTTGCCCAGAATCACAGCATGTGGAGTCGACGCGGAGACTCGCACCTGGGTCTCCAGCTCCAAAGTCGGCAGCACTGGCAGTTACACCACACCCTCTCCCTGTGATTGTCAAAAGCCACTGAGAAAAGTTGTACAATGGTTCGAAGCGGACACACAAGAGAAATGCGAGGACCAGACTGAGGTCTCATTGGGGCATCACAAAAGTGGAAGAGGAAACAAGTCTTGCAAACCTTTTGGAATAGGAGTCAGAACAGGTGACTTAAACATGGTGGGTTGATCCTGTAGCCACAGGGAAGCCAGAATGGCTGACAAGTAACCCCAACAGTGCCTCCCTAGCAAGAAATTTCCATTCTAATGACAAAACAAACAGCAATAACTTCAGCAATGGTGCAGAAATGGGGTCGACCAGGCATGAGAACACTCCGCCACAAACTTATCCCAACAGCAGGCGTATAGTCTTAGTGGAGGGAAACCCTAGCTGTCAAGATGCTGCGCAAACAAATGAAGGACGGAATGCTGAATAAATCATATATTCACCTCCAGTCAAGAGATCTGGGTTAAAACCATCGCTTTTTTGCTCACCATGCCACTCCAGTTTAGACCCAGCCATATGCAAATCAGTCTTGACCCTGTGCCTCATGGGAACAGTCCGGACCGAACTGCCAAGCCAGGTCCTCTCTGGACCGGAAACAAGCATCCTGAGACTGGTTTATGGTATTACCCTTCATCAGCCAGGCTAGCTTGAATCCAGTGGCACAGTGAGCAAGGGACCCACGTCTGGGCATACCCATCCCACTTAGGGTGAAAAGTGCTACGCAAACAAATAGACGGATTGCTGAATAAAACCTACATTCAGGCTAGCCATCAATTGTTCTTTTTGTAGCTGCCAAGATGACATCACAGACCTTGGGAGGAAGAACAAAAGCTCTCAACTGCAGCAGCTCAATTCTCATTCATGCAGGTGGAGTATGTGCAGGTTCGGTGCAACACATTGCTGTGTTACTGCGACAGGAAATCCTCATGAAGGGGCAGCCTGAACAGAGGACCAATGCTCATGCGGTCAGGATACCAAACTCTCTGTGACCTATCCAGAGCCGCAAGAATGACTTGGGCCTGGTATGTCCTGATCTTCTAACGAACTCTGGGCAGGAGTGGTATCAGCAGAAAGGTCTACAGGAGTCCCAATTCCACTTGAGCCGAAATGAGTATGAGAGAATCACTTTGGAAAACCTAACGTGCAGAAGTGCCGGCACTGCACGTTCTCAGCAAAGGCGAACATATAGAGCAGAGGTTCTCCCCATTCCCAGTAGAGCCTTTGCCCCGCACCTCCCGTTTAGTGATCCTACTAGGTGCTACACGATCAGGATGACATCCTGGCACTCCGGCCAAATACAGAGGCGCAGGGCCTCCTTGCACAGGGTCCACAACACCACTCTGCCCTGTTTGATGCAGTACCACATGGCGTGGTGCTATCCGTGAACACCTGAACCAACCTTTGCTTGATAAATGGGAGGAAGGATTTCCATGCCAAGTGAATCACCCTGAGCTCCAGGAGGTTTTTGTGGAGCTGGAATTGTGCCAGAAACCAGAGTCCTCAAATATCTGCCTCCCAAAGGCTTCTGTCCCAAACCAGAAGTAATGTATCCGTCACCTGTGTCCATTCCAGGAGGGAAAGGAGAAGGGTCTGCTATCTGCCAACTGCCACGGCAGATCCTGTCTAGTCCCCTCTAATATCTGGACCAGGTCAGAGATTTCCTTGATGCTGCACCCACGGGGCTTCAGGTCCAACTGCTGAGCCCACACACGCCATCAGGGAATGCTTCAGCAAGCAGAATGCAGGAATGCATGAGACCCAGCAGCCATCCAGTCAGTCTAACTGAAATCCAGGAGAGAGGCTGAAATGTCAGAATAAAAGCATACATATTCTAGACTCACCGGTCCAGAGGATAGACACAGAAACACTGTCCAGAATGACTCAGATGAAAGGGAGCGTCTGAAAGGGGGTTTCAGGTGCGATTTCGGCACACTGATAGCACCAGCGAATGCAGGTGATTCACTGTAATTTAGAGGTGTGTGATGACAGCCTGGGGTAAGACGGTCTTCAGCAGCCAGTTGTTGAGGTAGGAGGAAGATTGGAACCCCGACCTCTGCAGATGGGCTGCAACTACGGCCATCACTTTCGTGAACCCTCAAGGGACAAAGGTAAAGCCGAAAGGGGGCACAGTAAACGGGAAATACCTGTACCTCAGCAGGTAACGCCTGGGAGCCGACAGGAGAGGGATGTGGAAATATTTGTCCTGCTGGTCCAGCTCCACCATCCAGTCTCCCATGCCGAAAGAACCCGAGCCAATGTGAGCATCTTGATTTTTTCTTTTTTCAAGAGTAGTTGAGAGAGCGCAGATCTAGTATGGCATGAAGGCCTGCATCCTTTTTGGGCAAGAGAAAAGTAGCGTAAATAACAATCTCACCCGACTTCTGGCATGGGTACCCTCTCAGTGGCTCATTTGGCCATAAAAGCCTGTAGTCACAGACTGAGCAAGGCAAAATAGTCCTATATAACTTCCTGGAAAGGTGGCAAGAGCGGATGGATTTCCATAATTTGGGAGGGCATACTAAATCTGCACATTCTGAAGCTCCACTTGTCGGACGTTATCGCAGACCACTGGGGCAGGCGGTGCATGATCTTGTCCTCTCGATAGCGATCAAATGCCATGTCAGCTTGTCGCCGAATAGATCTGATCCATCGAAGAGCATTTCAATCAAGAACGCTTGGACATCTCTCCCCGAGATCCCAGTGGATGCAACCAGGCATGGCGAAGCAGAACCACTGCGGAAGCCAAAGCTCCGCATAGGTATTCGGTGGTATCCCGGATGATGAACATTGCTACATCCTGACCATCCGCTAAGGCTTGGTTGAGGATAGACCAGACCTCCTCAGGAAACAGCCTTGCAATCGTGCCTGCACAGCAAACGTGTGCATGTCTCTTGTCCGGGAGCCTGAAGGAGCAGAATTAAGCGTGGGGTGGAGAGGAGACGCCATGCACATCCCCTGTCCATGCGCGCACATGGTTTATCTCCCTTCACACACCAAACCCACAACAATAGTCTCGCTAAGGCAAAGCAGCGCATGCGCTCAATTCGCTAGGCGAGACCTAAAAAGAAGTAGGTACAGCAGAAACAGCTTTTAGCGTTCATTCTATTAAACGTCTTTTTCAATAACCGTATGTGGCAACCCACTCCAATGCTTTCAATTCCAAAGGCAGAACATAAACATTGTAACCAGCCATTATGCAACGTAGAACTTAATGTAACCTAGTGCTTTTTTTTTTAGGATGGCCAATAGTCAAACACTAGTGGCATACTCGTGTGCCATTTGGAGCATAACGTAAACATAGTGTTTTTATTTTACTCTGAACTAAAGCCGCAAGTGGAATTAAACAGGTTTAGTCATTTTAACACGGTCTCACAACTCTAGTCATTGTGAATTCACAGAAGAACTGTCCCACAAACTGTTCGAATTGCAAGGTTTAATCTTCAGTCTTGGTTCATGCTGACGAACCTATGCCAATGCCCTCCATTAACACCCAAAGGCATAAAAAAAACCACAGGGTGCGATGTAGAGGTCTGATGCTGGACACGTTTCTTCTTGCCGACGTCACATTACATACTGTTTTTTTTCGGACTACTCATGCTGCAAAGCTAGTCATAACAGTACATCAAAACTGAAAAACGGATCAGTATAGATTCTAAAGATCATACTCACGTGAGTGCCATTACATTGAAAGTCGTGTCAAAGGAAAACCTTTCATAGGAAAATGTTAACACAATGTACGTCTATTTGGTAAAGGTCTATAGTCAAGTGACAACACAAATGTAACAAGCATTAGAAATGCAATAGGTCTCGCAGCATTAGAGTTAGTGCTTTTAGAATTGTTTATGGGTTTTTTTGTAAATCTTTAGCATTTTTGTTTCCTGTAGCCAATGCTAAAGAATTAAAAAAAAAAAAGCCATAAACATTTCTAAAAGCTCTAACTCAAATGCTCCGAGACCTATTGCATTGGAAATGCAATAGGTCTCGCAGTAGGAAAGTTTGAGCTATAGGTGTTATTTATTTTTTTTTTTTTTATTCATGTGTTGTTTTTTCTAAATAGCTAAATTAATAGCTTTCTTCTTTACAAAGCCAATAGTTATAATTTTTGTAAATGTGACACCTCTAGCATTTGTAAAGCAACATGTTTTGTATTAACGGGACTTATCTGTGACTTATATGTATTGATATTAAAAAAATCAATGGCTTTAAAAAACAATCAATAATTAATAAGTAAATAAAATGGATTTTATTTTATATTGCCAATAGCTTAAAGTTTATTACATATATTTAGTGAAGATGCTGTGGTTGCGCTGAGTGAGGGTGAGTGAGGGTGAGGGTGAGTGAGGGTGAGGGTGGGTGAGTGAGGGTGAGTGAGGGTGAGTGAGGGTGAGTGAGGGTGAGTGAGTGAGGGTGAGTGAGGGTGAGTGAGGGTGAGTGAGGGTGAGTGAGGGTGGGTGAGGGTGGGTGAGGGTGGGTGAGGGTGAGTGAGGGTGAGTGTGGGTGAGTGTGGGTGAGTGTGGGTGAGTGTGGGTGAGTGTGGGTGAGTGTGAGGGTGAGGGATTGAGGGTGAGGGATTGAGGGTGAGGGGTTGAGGGTGGGTGAGGGGTTGAGGGTGAGTGAGGGTGAGGGGTTGAGGGTGAGTGGGGGTGAGTGAGGGTGAGGGTGAGGGGTTGAGGGTGAGTGAGGGTGAGGGGTTGAGGGTGAGTGAGGGTGAGGGGTTGAGGGTGGGTGAGGGTGAGTGAAGGTGGGTGAGGGTGAGGGGTTGAGGGTGAGTGAGGGTGAGGGGTTGAGGGGGTGAGGGGGTGAGGGGTTGAGGGTGAGTGAGGGTGAGGGGGTGAGGGGGTGAGGGGTTGAGGGTGAGTGAGGGTGAGTGAGGGTGAGTGAGGGTGAGTGAGGGTGAGGGGTTGAGGGTGAGTGATGGTGAGGGTGAGTGAGGGTGAGGTGTTGAGGGTGAGTGAGGGTGAGGTGTTGAGGGTGAGTGAGGGTGAGGCGTTGAGGGTGAGGCGTTGAGGGTGAGTGAGGGTGAGTGAGTGAGGGTGAGGCGTTGAGGGTGAGTGATGGTGAGGGTGAGTGAGGGTGAGGGGTTGAGGGTGAGTGAGGGTGAGTGAGGGTGAGGGGTTGAGGGTGAGTGAGGGTGAGGAAAAGAAAGCCCTTCGATCACATTTCCACTACTACTGCAATACATTTCCCCATTTGAAAGCTCCACACGTGAGAAAAACACAAGAAAACATCTCAGAACAAAAAAAATACCACATTTCTCATGGATGTGCAAAGCGGCATGTAGATCAATGCAGGACTCCTAGGGGTCTAACGGACACATTACAGCTCCCACTGACTCTAGTGATGTGCTATATATTTCACTTCGTCTCCGGAATGGATGCAGCTCTGGAGCCAACAAGAGGAAATCAGGGGACGATCGGGGGTGCAAGGGAAATCGGAACCCCGGCAGGAGAAGATCAGGAGCTAGGAAAAGATCGGGAGGCGGAGAGTTGAGGCAGGCAGGCAGGCATGGGAGGGGAGGAGGAGGGGGGAGGAGAGCGAAAGGATCGGAGACACGGCGGGTAAAATAAACAAAACAAAAAAAAAGCCGGAGGGAAGAGAGGGGAGGGGGGAGGAGAAATGCGACCGTAACATCCAAGTGCGTTCACCGGGAGAGAGGCGGCCACAGCTTCGAAACACGGCCTTGAAGGGGCGACTGTGGGCTGGAAGAAGACGGCATGGGCTGGGAAGGCGGGCGGGGGATTGGGGTGGGGTGGGGGGTGAGGTGGGGAGAGGCAGAATGAAGCAGGCGGACAACAGATCGCGGAGGAGAAACGATCAAGGTAGAAAGAAGAAGGATTCAGAAAGTTAGAACACTACAAAGTAAGTGACGACAACATGGGGGAGCGGAGGGGATGCGCATGTAGGCACTTTGAGGACCACAGCCATTAATTAGTACATCAGCATACACGAACAAAACATGAAAGTCCCTAGATGCAAAACTGAACAACAAAACGAGAGACGCTATGAACAATGCTTATGGAAGAAAGCCACGTGTCCAGGCAGTTCGACTAAACAGCAAATAGTTATGCTGAAGGCAGGCTGCCACACAACAGCTAAGTTGAACCAAAGAAAGCCCTTCGATCACATTTCCACTACTACTGCAATACATTTCCCCATTTGAAAGCTCCACACGTGAGAAAAACACAAGAAAACATCTCAGAAGAAAAAAAATACCACATTTCTCATGGATGTGCAAAGCGGCATGTAGATCAATGCAGGACTCCTAGGGGTCTAACGGACACATTACAGCTCCCACTGACTCTAGTGATGTGCTATATATTTCACTTCGTCTCCGGAATGGATGCAGCTCTGGAGCCAACAAGAGGAAATCAGGGGACGATCGGAGGCAGGCAGGCAGGCATGGGAGGGGAGGAGGAGGGGGGAGGAGAGCGAAAGGATCGGAGACACGGCGGGTAAAATAAACAAAACAAAAAAAAAAGCCGGAGGGATCAGGGGACGATCGGGGGTGCAAGGGAAATCGGAACCCCGGCAGGAGAAGATCAGGAGCTAGGAAAAGATCGGGAGGCGGAGAGTTGAGGCAGGCAGGCATGGGAGGGGAGGAGGAGGGGGGAGGAGAGCGAAAGGATCGGAGACACGGCGGGTAAAATAAACAAAACAAAAAAAAAGCCGGAGGGAAGAGAGGGGAGGGGGGAGGAGAAATGCGACCGTAACATCCAAGTGCGCTCACCGGGAGAGAGGCGGCCACAGCTTCGAAACACGGCCTTGAAGGGGCGACTGTGGGCTGGAAGAAGACGGCATGGGCTGGGAAGGCGGGCGGGGGATTGGGGTGGGGTGGGGGGTGAGGTGGGGAGAGGCAGAATGAAGCAGGCGGACAACAGATCGCGGAGGAGAAACGATCAAGGTAGAAAGAAGAAGGATTCAGAAAGTTAGAACACTACAAAGTAAGTGACGACAACATGGGGGAGCGGAGGGGATGCGCATGTAGGCACTTTGAGGACCACAGCCATTAATTAGTACATCAGCATACACGAACAAAACATGAAAGTCCCTAGATGCAAAACTGAACAACAAAACGAGAGACGCTATGAACAATGCTTATGGAAGAAAGCCACGTGTCCAGGCAGTTCGACTAAACAGCAAATAGTTATGCTGAAGGCAGGCTGCCACACAACAGCTAAGTTGAACCAAAGAAAGCCCTTCGATCACATTTCCACTACTACTGCAATACATTTCCCCATTTGAAAGCTCCACACGTGAGAAAAACACAAGAAAACATCTCAGAAGAAAAAAAATACCACATTTCTCATGGATGTGCAAAGCGGCATGTAGATCAATGCAGGACTCCTAGGGGTCTAACGGACACATTACAGCTCCCACTGACTCTAGTGATGTGCTATATATTTCACTTCGTCTCCGGAATGGATGCAGCTCTGGAGCCAACAAGAGGAAATCAGGGGACGATCGGAGGCAGGCAGGCATGGGAGGGGAGGAGGAGGGGGGAGGAGAGCGAAAGGATCGGAGACACGGCGGGTAAAATAAACAAAACAAAAAAAAAAGCCGGAGGGAAGAGAGGGGAGGGGGGAGGAGAAATGCGACACGGCGGGAAGGGGAGGGGGCGGAACGGGGGCGGAGAGGGGAGAGAGAGAGTAGGCAAGGGTAAACAAACACGGACGTGCACGCGCCCGTGACTTTTAAGGTCAATGCGCATGCGCATAAGCTTAATGCGCATGCGCATTGACCTTAAAAGTCACGGGCACTGCAAGGAATCGCCACGATTCCTTGCAGTTAGATAAAGAGTGGATGAGCCCCTATAGTCTCGCTTGCTCGATGCGCATGCGCATCGACAGGCGAGACCTAATAAACCACAAATAATGTAATAACCAACATATACTAACAGATGAACTCACCACTCACAAGATTATAGGTGTTCTTTTGTATAAATGTATTTTATCCTAAGAATTTATGTTTTCATTTTTTTGATTTTTTTGAATATATTCATTGTATACAGGTATATCTTTTACATCAAATTCTTAATAGTGTATAAATATTAAAATCCATTGAAAGACAGACATAACAAAACCCGTGATAATGCAATATGGCAAGATAGGTCACAATGTACGTCTGCTGTAAGCGGACAGCTGATAAGGAAGACACTATCAAGTGATATCAGTAACTGAGGTAAGACTGGAATACCACAGTTTGTGGCTATGAGGGCCTATTCTCGTGACAATTAATTTCCTGCAAGCTACTGGAAAAAATCTCTCCATCTGAAAAATCACTGAACACAGGATCACCTCAACACAAATTCACATAAACCTTGATGAACTGTCTTGTTTCACTATTTGGAAGTCTATTTGAATTTTAAATGGTCACATCAGACTTATGACACATAGAATGTTGTAGTACTCTTTTCTTATTTTGCAAAGTGACAGCATATCAGGTTTGTGTCAAGCTTTGAATACAAAAGGGCGGTGAAAGGGGTGTAAATAATGCGGGGTGTAGCCAAAGAGGACAAGGTAGCCCAAAACCAAATTTCTCAAAGTTGCATTGCTAAAAAGGACTACGATGTGTGGATAAGCATCATTTCAGGTAAACTTGGAAAACTTGGAAAACACTGTTTATCCATTTCCGAGTAACTATAAGAGGACAGGAAGTGCAAGCCATATTCAAGCAAGAATGCCAATTCGTGAAAGTCATAACGGTGGATAATCAAAGTGCATCAAGGCAGCAAAGCAGGACAGCAAGTACAGTACCAACTGAAGGCACAACCTAAACATTGTGCATTTTATGAACATGGAAAAGTAAAATGAAGATTATAGGTTCCAAGGCAACGACAATGCCTGTCCATTCTAGCTCTCTAGGTTGGCAAAATAAGTAATTTACTGTTAACACTTATGATTACGATGTTTTTAATGGGGTGTATTTGTATGAAAGATTGTATGAAGAGCTATGTAGATTTGGAATACAGCCACTAACCCTCACTTCCTTCTTCCCCTCACATCTTACACAACTATTTGACTAATTTTTGGCTCAGCACACAAGTATACTACTTGCTGAAAAGTGCTTCATAGTCACCTGTATACATATTACAAGTTGGGGTGGGAGCAGGGAGGTTAAGTTATTACATTAGAAGAGCTTTTGATGGTAAAATAGAAGGTGCTAAGCACAGCAGAGCCATCTGAAAGGTATTGCATGCAGTAAAACAGCAACACTTAAAGGGAGAGGGGGGATTACAAGGAATTGAAAATGTATCTGAGTTGTAAGTTGGTTTCACAGGCCACTTTGCCTAGTCCATTCTGTTCCCAACCTCGGAGCTCTTGCCAGCACCTTGAACTATCGCCAGTGACTGATCTGCCTTTTCAGTAGCAAGCGCTGCAGGTGAAGGCGGAATGAACAGGCATGAAACTGGATATCAGCACCCCAAAACAGGTTGAATTTCCATCGACATCCTCGGGCAAGATAGGGAAAAACAGACTGCGATACATTTGAGCACTCAGTATTTCTTTCTACACGAATGCCCGAGAGATAGAAGGGAGTGACAGCACAAAGAAAGAAGGAACAGCACCAGCAGTGTCAGATGAGAACTGCCCAAACTTGTTACTGCTGTAATTAAAGATTGACACGCACCTCCCGTACTCCACCCGAACAGAGGTGCGCACCAACATTCCACCCAGTCAAATTTTTTTTTTAAACACTAACAAACATATCCTGCCTAACAGTAAGGATGTTTATATTCCGGTGACATTGCAGGCTGCCACTGGGTTCATGCATTTCAATTTGCACAGGAGACTTGTTTTGCAAGATGCACTATAATGCCACCGCCTACAACACTAAATGGAAGGACAGCCCACTGGTTTACACGGTCGTTGCGGAGAACGCATTACAATTCAGCAAGAAAGTCAGAACATACATCTTTAGACTACTGGGCAAACATTAACTAACTGCCAATTTAACCACGTTTCACTGCAAGAGAGTGGGAAGTCCTATTTCAACCCAAAAAGGGATTTTTGCCTTTTGTCTCTTTTGGCTTGTCAGGGGAGGATTACAAATTGTTGTTTCACGTAGGTTTACGGTTCTTGCAGGGGCCCCGACTTAATGGCTTCAGTAAAATGCAAAGAACTCATTTTGCACGAAGTGCTTTCGTGCGTTTTCCTACCCAAAATTAAAATTGGAGGATCAGAAACCAAAATGTCTGTGACATTTCTGCCGGTGCAAAATGAAAAGATGGCCGTATTGGCCATATTAAACACCCCCCCATGACGAAGTTAAACAGTGGAAATTCATTGGAAAAGCAGACTAAAAGTCACGTTTAAGGCTGTGATTCGGATTTTACTAGCACCCTACATTTGATCGTCCTCATTTTAAAGTAGTTGCGTGGTTTGATCTTTTTCAATTCAGTGCATTATGGCCTGATTTTATTTTCCTTTTAATGAAGCTGCTTTCTTCAGCGGCCACCATCCGTTCGAGTGATTAAGTGCTCAGAGCTGGGGAGGGGCCAATGCTGCTGTGGTCAAAATTGCAGGCACTTTTCAGCAGTCCATGGTTCAATAACCGATACCTCCTCTACAGTGCGGCGTGAGTCTTCCTCTTCACTTTTCAGCAGGCCATGGCTCATTCCGGTGTCCAGGAAAAGCATCCTTCATGGTCATGGTCACTGGCGGCGCTAGTGCTCTCTCCGCCGCACTGATTGGGGATACACAATTGGGGAGTTGGATGCTGGGGGCCAGGGGAGGCGTGCCATAAGCGACCTACGTCTTTACCAACATTTGCCTCATCCTCCTCGCCACCACATAGTAATTTCCAGGGCGCTGGAGAAAGAAGTCGGGGGGTCGACACAAGGCTTGTTGGAGGCCTAGAGAAAGGGTGCCTGCACCTCGCTTCTGTGGTGTATAGAGGTCAACTGTGGCCCAGGGAAAAGAATAGCGGTTTCTAGACATGGGAGATCACTTGGGTCAGGACTACAATGCAGGCGGTGGAAGGCACCGTGCAAAATTGCATGTCTGAAAAGGGTGGCGTCTTGTACACGGCCAGCTGTGGGTCTTGGGGGGGTTGTTTCCTCTCACTGCATGCAAGGCCCCTCTTTTACTGCAGCACCTTGTTATGCAATCAGTACAGAAAGGTGGCGGGTCATTGAGAATTGCTTTACGATTTACAGGAGGAATGAAGGGGGGTTAAATCATGTGTCCAATGGCCATGCTGATTTACAGACTATGGTATGGTGAAATTCATATCTAGTGACTATTCTTCTCCATTTCCTTTTCGCGTATATCTTCCTGTCATCACCCAACAGTCAGAGCAACCTTGACTGGGCCTGTAACACTACCACCTCAGGATTGGTCAAGAAAAGGGTAGTTCTGCTCCTTAAAGGCACAGTCTAGTTAGATGGGCAAAGTAAATTAAGTTGCCCCTATACCTCCGTCCGTTAACCTAGATTGTTCTGTCATTGTGCCGGTTATATGCTTTTCCACACAATTCATATTTGGAAGAGATGAAGGGTAGCCCAGAACACCAGTGTTTCCTTGAAACTGACTCTCCAACTTTATCTCCCTCTCCTCTCCTCTCCTCTAGCTCTTCCTGGTAATCACTACAGCACATTTGCCTAAGCTACCTGCCACCTATCCTTAACGTGTCCCACAGGTGCCCTTTACCAGTCCATGTAATGCCTCAAGTATAGGTATTCTAGAAGATGTGTGCTACCTTAAGCCTTAGCACAATCTGCTAACTTGCTGTCATCAATGTCTTGCCCTCTAAACAGGCACCCTGCAACACCTCTGTAGGTGCCATCATTACCATATCGAGGGGCTTGGGACATATCACCTTTCCACCTGCACTCTGGACTACTCCATTGTGGTAGTGCAATAGGCTAGGCGGCCTAGGTTAACTTTTGGAGAAAGGGCCAGAGGTTTTGATCAGAGGTATCCACAATATGGCTTGATTTATGGTGGTGCTGGAGGGAAACTTGAGTTTCAGTTTGAAGCCGAGGGAGGTAGATCAAGATTTGTATCTGTTTGCTTACTGTGGCGGGAAAGCTCCAACCCGGTTAATGGTATTTTAACAGGAGGCTGCTCAGGCTTTTGGTGGAATTGCTGGGAAAATGATAGCCAAGCAGGTAGGCTGAGTCTCCTTACCAAAGATTGTAGCAAAGGTGACACCATCACAAACCTCTTGATAAACCATGACCTTTTGTCCATAATGATTGCAGCACACCAAGAGCATTCTTTGGATACAGTCCTTGGCTCAGTCAGGTGCACAACATATTTCCAATTTATGTAGCTGGCAAGACATTGGGTTTCCCTCCATGAGACATCTAAATAAAGTATTACTCACACATAGCCCTACAACCACAACAGGAAACTGTAATCAACATTGGCCGATTACTTTTTTTATTCTGTGCCTCAAAGGATTTGTGATGCTCAACTACTAGGTATATTCAATGTTTGAAAATGTTTTAAAATAATTCATTTTCACTAGTCAATTAAATGGTACCCTTTCTACCTGATCGATAAAAGAATTTCAGATAAGATTGATCAAATGGCATAGGTATCTGTAAAAACTGCAGAAACAGACACGCATTACTGGTTTAAATGTTGATTAGATTAACCGTGCTCACAAGAGTACCCCCACTGGCCAACGAACGAGGCGAAACATATTCCGAGCATAAGAATAAAGTCATTTTCTGGCTAAATAGATACAGACCCTTAATAGGCCCCGGACAGGGGAAGATTTTATTTGCTCGACGAGTTAGCTGGTTAGGGACCAGATCCAAAGATATCTGTGGTGACTGTGTAATTGACAATTTCAGGGAATCCTGGTGTGGTTAAATATATACTAGGTAATGGAGGGCCCCATAACTTTTGTTCAATTAATACTGGTCATCTGGGGTATTTCGACCCACTTGTACTAGCACCGGGTAGGCTTACCCGACCCTATTTCCATCAGGGCGGTCAAGATCCAGTCTACAACATACTCGTGGCTAATACATATAGTGCCTTAAGTAATGTGGATGGACTACCGCTGCTCCCGGGCCTAGCCAGCTTCGCTTCAAACTCACCAAGGATCAATGCTGAGGAGGGCTCGAGCGCTGAGGCAGGACCTACTAAGTTGGTCGCCATGTATAGGGTGGTTAGCTTTGGGCCAACAACTCCTTCACCACCCCAAAACTCCAGCCTCTTACGAAGCGAAAGGGAGTTGGACATACATTCACCCCTAATTAGTGGCCTCATAGATGGTGAAAGTGAGTTGGACTCAGGCACACATAGTATTTTCACCCTTAAATTTGACCCACCCCACTGAAGCTCCTCCAGTTCGACTAGCGACTGTAGACCACTAATTGGGTGTTGGAATGTTGCAGGGCTAGGGTCTAAGCTACATAACCCGGAGTGGGGAGAGTTGATGGATGGTTATGATCTGCGCCTGCTACAAGAGACTGTCTCCCCCTGTTAGGGTGGGCTTCGTGACATTCCACTCGCCAGCCATCCAGGGACCCAGGTGGAAGACCTTCGGGGGGGCTGTGTATCTGGGGGGGGGGCTGTGTATCTGGGTTGCTGTGCACCTGGGGTGCTCAATTAAGGTAATAGACACCCATTGCCCTCACATCCTTTGCATTGTACTTAACTTTTTGGATGGTTTAACCCTGGCAGTGATTAATATAGATTTACGTGCCACATCTCACCAGCAGGGCTTGTCAATTTTAGAGGCCCTAGAGGTCCTCCTTTCTTCATTTCCCTCGTCATACCACAAAATTATCAGTGCAGATTTTAATTGTCATTTTGAACCGTTCCTTGGGATCCCCCCTGTAACTTCAGATGGGGATGACATTTGGCTTATTCCGGAATGTATCATGTACCCGGTAAAGCGTTTATCGCCCTTGGCTCTTATGGTAAACAAGCAGGTTGTAACATACTCTGTTCCTTCCAGATGTCCCGGGAACTAGTACCTTTAATAGACCAGGGAAAAGCACAATTATTGATTACATCCTGGTTAATGTAGAATTCTGAGCTCGTCTGAAAGCTTTCTCTGTCATCACAACTATCGATAGTTAATTCTAGTGACAAAAGGTTATGGTCACTAACACATTGGGTCACCGTAATGAACTGAGAGCAGAGGAGACCATTACTAATTCAAACCTGGTCACAGTGGCAGGTGGTAGACATATTAGGTGGGCGAGGGTTGCGCTAGCTCCTGAGAAGCTATCTAGGATATACAACCATGTCGCTAACTCACTAGTAGAGGTTTACGATCTCTTGAGCCCTAATTGTGCCCTGCCCCGTCTCCAGGTGCTACAGCGCATCCATATTAAGCTCCTTCACACTTTGGCAGACTATTTTTAAATTAATGTTACCAAGAGGCCAAGGCCAAAAAAGCAGGATAACTGGTTTACCAAAAGTTGTAGGGTGGCTAAAAATATCCTTATAAAAAGAGGTCAAATCGGGGTCCCAGTCAAGTATTAGAAATGCTAGGAAAATATACAAAAAAATGATCATGGATGCCAGGTTGGAGTGGGAGGCAGCAAGGTGGGAAAGCATCAAAGTAGCCCTGGACGATCGAGACTATAGGTCCTTTTGGAATCTGGTTCGAGGAGGGGTGGCAGAGGGGTTGTCTGCTATTATTCCTAATCTTAGTGAGGAGGTTTGGCTAGCTCAATTCAAGCCCCTCTACTCACTCACTGACCCCGTACCTCTGATTGATTTAGCTGCCCAAAAGAGCATACTTGTCCTGGCTCCTTTGGAGGGCCAGGGTGAGGACTGCCCCCTTGCACCCTCCTAGAAATCCAGGTGGCACTCAAAAGTCTGACTGCGGGGAAAGCCCCGGGCCTAGACAGGATCCCTGGTGACTCCTATTTGAGCGAACAGAAGGTGTGGGCCCCGTATATCTGGGCATATTTCAATGCCATTTTCCATGGTATGGAGATCCCCCCCCCCCCCCCAACTTGGCTGGGTGCAGAAATTATACCCATCCATAAAAAGGCTTCCTCTCTCGACCCGGCCAACTATCGCCCCATCAGTTTGATTGACGTCCACCAGAAATTATTTGCCCGCTTCTTACTAACAAGGTTGCAGAGTTGGATGGATGATCATCACATCTTAACCTCCCTTCAAGCGGGCTTTCGTGCAAAAGTCTCCACCATTGACCAACTGGTTAGATTACAGTTGGTCTACTGGAAGACAGTTACCCTGGGGGCGGGGAGTTTATACCTGATTTTTGTGGACCTACGGTCCGCATTTGACCTGGTCCAGAGGGATAAGCTTTGGCCCGTTTTACTAGAGATGGGTGCCCTGGCCTACCTGTGCCATCTATTTAAACGAATGCATCAAGGCACATATGCAAGGGTGAGGTATGAAAGGAATGGGGAGCGGTCTGCTCCGTTTCCGGTGGAAAAGGGAGTGAGGCAGGGGTGCGTTCTGGCCCTCACGCTCTTCTCGCTTTTCCTCAATGGGCTGATAGAACATTTACTCGGAGCAAAAGACCTAGACTCTCCCAGTTTAACAGGTCGCAAGATACCCGCCCTAATGTTCGCTGACGATACCCTTTTATTATCTAAATCGTTTACGGCCATTCAGCGTACATTAGAGGCATTCTGTTCCTTTTGTAGATTGAGGAACTTGGAGATTAACCTTTCTAAAACCAAGTTCATGGTCTACAATACCAAACATTCGACCTGCCCTCACCCCCATCTGGATGGAAGGAGTAGTTTCTTTTCTGTAACTCCAGTTCTGTAGTAGGGGTATCTCTGTTATAGTCATAATCTAGTGAATAGTCCCGCCCATGTGCGTGGACCCCGGAGCAATCAAAAATAATCTTTAAAGTGTCGAAAAAATGCAGAACTGCACAGACACAAGAGAGAATTTAAAGACATATAATGCAGCCTATAAAAGGCTACACTGTCCAGTACTTCAACTAGAAATTCCACCAAAAATCCACAAAAACAGCAAAGCCTGTCCAGATTTCCCTTGCCTTCAGCAGAAATACCTCTGGAAGATAGAGAGGAAGACATGGACAGACAAGCCCCATAGGCTGCCATTATGTGGCTCAGAATAGGATACTGTGCCTTTAAGAGAACTTTCCAGAACTTCACAGTATCCCAGAATGCCTTGCAGGTCTCTCTTACTTTCAGTTCTTTTTGAAGGCGTAACACGCCAGACCTGTAGCATTCTTTACATGAACATCTCTCCACCGGGGAGGAGGGCGGGCGCTTATGACTATAACAGAGATACCCCTACTACAGAACTGGAGTTACAGAAAAGAAACTACTCCTTCTGTAGTAGGGGATCTCTGTGTATAGTCATAAGCTAGTGAATAGAATGGAAAGCCCATCCCCACACCAAAGCGGCGGTGGAGAAAAGAAACCAACACCACTATTGTGCGAACAAATTCCGCAGCGAAGCCTGTCCAACCTGAGCATCTGCCCAGGCATCAGCGTCCAGACAGTAATGCTTAGCAAAGGTATGAACCGACTTCCAAGTGGCAGCCTTGCAAATTTCTGCAATCGGCACATTACGGAGCACGGCTGTCGTGGCAGCTTTGCCCCTGGTGGAATGAGCCTTAGGCTTACCCCCTAAGGTCTTATTAGCTTTCTGGTAACATAGTTATATACAGGACACAATCCACCTAGAGATGGACTGCTTAGAGGTCGCAAGACCCGTCCTGACTGATCCGTAATTGATAAACAATTGGTCTGACCTACGAATATCTTTGGTCTTATCCAGATAAAATTTCAACACCCTCCTAACATCCAGTGAATGTAAGGACCTTTCCGCCTGAGAAGAAGGATTCTGAAAAAACGTAGGCAAAGTTATAGTCTGGTTGACATGAAAGTCAGAAATCACCTTGGGAAGAAATTTAGGGTGAGTACGCATAACAACCTTAGCAGCATGAAATACAGTATAAGGTTCATTACAACACAACGCCTGAATTTCACTCACCCTGCGGGCCGATGTAATGGCCACGAGGAACACCGCCTTCCAGGACAGGTGCTGCAACGAAGCCTTATGAATGGGTTCAAAAGGCTCCTTCATCAAACTGGACAGCACCACATTCAATTCCCATGAAGGCGAAGGAAGCCTGACAGGAGGGAAAACTTTCTTCAAGCCTTCCAAAAAGTCTTTGATCACAGGGATCTGAAAGAAGGAAGTCTGTGATGGGCTTTTCCTGTAAGCAGTAAATACAGCGAGATGAACCCTAATGGAATGAACATTAAGGCCAGACCGCGCCAAATGTAGAAGGTAGGGAAGGAGGTCATCTTCCTTGCACGTCGTAGGGTCAAAGTTCCTGGACACACACCAGATACAAAACCTCTTCCACTTGTAAGCGTAGGACGTCCGAGTGGAAGGCCTCTTAGACTCCCTCAGTATGTCCATGCAATCTTCTGGTAGATTCAAATGGCCATATTGCACTACCTCAGGAGCCATGCCGCCAAACTCAAAGACGAGAGGTTGGGGTGCACCATCTGCTCCCCGAACTTCGTGAGAAGGTCCGGCCTGCACGTTAACCGTATGTGTGGAAGGAGGGACCGGTGTAGAAGGTCCGTGAACCACCACTGTCTGGGCCATTCCGGGGCAATCAGGATCATTCGTGCCCTGGACCGGGACAGCTTGATGAGCACCGCCGGAATCAGTGGGATGGGCGGAGAAGCGTAAACAAAGCTGTTCGACCAGTTGATCCAAAGTGCATTCCCCAGCGTCCCTTGCTGGTAGTACCTGGAGGCGAAGTCTCGGCATTTGCTGTTTTCGGCATTGGCGAACAGATCTACGTCTGGAGTCCCCCACCTTGCGAAGACTTCTCCTAGTACGTCGTCGTTTATGACCCACTCGTGGTTTTCCTGAATCAGTCTGCTCAGTTAGTCCACCTGAACATTCTGCACACCTGGCAGATGGGTAGCCGTTATCGTCAATCCTCTTGCCAGAAGCCAGTGCCAGATCGTCTGCGCCTCCCGAGACAGGGTGCGCGATCTCGACCCCTCCTGCTTGTTGAGGTAATACATCGTGGTCGTATTGTCTGTCTGTACAAGCATAGAGTTGGTCCGGAAGGATGGATGAAAAGCCTTCAGAGCCAAGTGAACAGCTCTGAGTTCCAGGAAATTGATGTGATACGTGGACTCCGTCTGAGACCACGTGCCTTGGATCTGTAAGTCCCCCGAATGCGCTCCCCAGCCCTGGAGAGAAGCATCCGTCACGATCGTCTGAGTAGGAATGTCCTTGTGGAAGGGAACCCCTCCGAGGAGATTCTCCGCCGAACACCACCACTTCAGAGACTGAAGAGCATGCAGAGACAGTCGTATCTTGTCGTCCCAAGATCCTCTCCTCTGGTCCCATTGGTCCTCCAAGCACTCCTGCAGAGGCCTCATGTGTAGTCGTGCATGAGGAGTGAGGAAGATACAAGAGGCCATCGTCCCCAGTAGAGAAGACACCGTCCTCACTGTTGTAGATGGAGCTCCTCCGAAGGAGACACGCTTGCTGACAGAGTATTGATGGTGGCTCCCAAGTATTGAATGCATTGGACCGGGATCGGGACAGACTTGGACATGTTGATGTGCAACCCCAACTTGTTCAAGAGAACGCACGTCTTCTGGAAGTCTGCTTGAGCTTTTGAGAAGGAGGAGGCCTTGATCAACCAATCGTCCAGGTACGGGTAGACAAACACCTTGTCTTTCCTTAGGTGTGCCGCTACCACTGCCATGCACTTCGAGAATGTCCTGGGTGCAGATTTCAGCCCGAAAGGCAGCACCGTGTATTGGTAATGGTCGGTGCCGACCTGAAATCGCAGAAACTTCCTGTGCTTGTGTGCGATGGGCACGTGGAAGTACGCATCCTGTAGGTCTATGGCACAAAGCCAGTCCCCCTGTTGCAACTGAGGATAAATCTGATGCAACAACAGCATGCAAAACTTTTCTCTGCGAATCCATTTGTTTGCCTGCCGCAAGTCCAGAATGGGCCTGAACTCGTTCTTGTCCTTCTTGCGAACCAGAAAGAACCGGGAGTACAGACCTCTTCCTCTTTGAGACAGAGGTACGTCTTCTATCGCCCTTTTCCTTAACAGGATATCGGCCTCCGCCTGCAGCTCGCGCAGTTGATACAGCGAGCTGACCGGAGGGATCGCTGGAGGAGGACTGATGAATCGAAGACTGTATCCACTGCAAACAATATTCAGCACCCACTTGTCCGGAGTAATTTTTCTCCACTCTGCCAGAAAAAATTGAACGCTTCCCCCCACCGGAGCGGGTAACGGTTACGGGGAAGTAACCGCTCAGGGTCGAGACCCGGCCGGGCCCTTGTTCACGGTAGAGGACTGCTGGCCACCTCTACCCCTCTGGCGTTTCTGGAAGGGTCTCCGGAACTGCTGCTGTTGTTGCTGCTGCTGTTGTCCCGAAGACTGTCCTCTTCCTTTCCCTAGCGAGCCGAGCCGCCGTTGGAATTGGCGGTAGGGTTTCTAGTCCTTTGGCTTCTCGAAGCCCACAGCCGTCAGGGTTTCCGCCTCGGCCTTCATCCGGGCCATTTAGTCATCCGCGTGTTTACCGAAGAGCGTGTCTCTGGAAAACGGCAGATTGGCCACTCGCTGTTGCGCCTCAGGCTTGAGTGACGTAAGCCTGAGCCACGCATGGCGGCGCTGGTTGATACCGTGGCAGTAGCCATGTGCGGCCAACAAGGAGATATCCGCCGCGGCACTGATGGCCTGGTTGGAAACCAGCATCCCCTCCTTCACGATCTCCATGAAGTCCTCCTTCCGGTCACGCGGCACAAGTTCTGCGAACTGCTCCATGGAATCCCACAGCGCACGGTCATAACGTCCCAATAATGCCGAGTCGCTGGAAGCCTTCATCGTGGTGGAGGAAGTCCCACATGCCTTCCTTCCCGCTGAATCAATCCAGCGGCTCTCCTTATCCGGAGGCACGGTGGAGGACGGGGAGGTAGAATGTTGTTTCCTGGCCGCCGTCACTATTACGGAGTCTGGTACTGGGTCCATCCTCAAGAAGACAGGATCCGAGTCTAGAGCCCTGTATTTCTTCAACAGTCTGGACGGGGCAGCTTTCACCACCGCAGGTGTAAGAAACAGCTCTTGTGCCGGTTCGACCAGTCCTGGCACCAGAGGCAACAGAGGGCGAGACAGGTGCTTCTTGTGCAAAGTTTCGAATATCACGGATGTCGTAGGTGTAGGAGCCGTCACCGTGATACCCAACTTCGCAGCCCCCCGCAGGAGGACTTCCTGAAATGTACCGATGTTGTCGATCGGAGACACCCTAGTCTCCGGGGAATCAGACAGAGTAGGTGAATAGGAACGGGTCCTAGAAGTCGTACTGGACCTGGACCGATGCCTCCTATGGCGCCATCTAGAACGGGTGGAGGACCTGTGTCTGCTCCTCGATCGTTCTCCCCGTCCGGAGCGCGACCTCGATCTTCTGGGCCTCGGACGGCGAGCCGGAATCTTCGGGGTGGACGCCTTGGGCTTACGCGATTCCTTAGACTTAGGAGTCTTCTTGGGAGGGGTCGGCAGCCTGGGCAACGAGACCGACCTCGGCGGAACCGGTGGAGGCTTGTCCGGCGCAGGGGCCCCTGGCCCGATCGGAAGAGCCAGCAGCGGAGGCAACGGAGGAGGGGTAGCAGCCCTCGGACGTGGACCTCTAGGTAGCGGAGGAGGTGTAACAGACTTCTTCGGAGTATAGACCTCCAAATGCACCGATCCCGGTGACCCACCATCCTTCCCGGACTGAGGGGAGCCCCCCACAGCCCTAGGCCGCGCAGCACCATCCCTCGGCGCCGACGAACGGTGATCAGACCTTGAACGCCGGTCCCTAGACGTCGAACGTCCCTTCGACGTCGACAGTCTTCTCTGTCTCGGTGTCGAACGTCTGCCATGTCTCGACGTCGACCCGGACCATCTCGACGACGATCCTCTGTGCCTCGACGGCGATCTCTTGCGCCTCGACGGCAACCGCGACCGCCTCGACGTCCGCCTCAACGTCGATCTTCGCCGCCTCGGCGGCGACCTCTTCCTCCTCGACGGCGAACGCTTACGCCTCGACGGCGACCGCTTCGACGACGATGAGGTCTTGTCCCTAGACGGCGATCGACGGTGTCGCCCTGACGGCGAGCGTCGACGCTGGACCCGTCGACGCCGAAAGCTCGACGTTGACGACACCGATGAAGATAATGTCCTTGGGGTCGACGGCGGCCTGTGCAGGTTCTCTCGACCCAGAGCCCTGGGGAGACGGGGAGCCGGCCTTGGACGTCCCTCTCGACGTCTTGGTGGGTGCCACCGACCCCGACGGAGAGTGGGTACGTGTGCTGGACTTCCTGTCTCTGGGGAGCCCCCCAGAGGCCTCAGCATGGGCAGAGGAAGCCCCTCCAGACCCACCTTGCGCCTTCAATCTTCTTTCTTCCAGACCCTGAAGCCTGATCTTCAGTCTGTCTTTCAGGGTCCTGCCAGAGAAGCCTTGGCAGATCTCACACTCTTCAGGGATGTGGGAAGAGGGAAGGCAGAGGATACAGACCTCATGGGGGTCTGACTTGGCCTTCTTCCTGGAGCACTCCGGGCATTTGTCAAATAATGCAGGCATTACAGACAACAAAAGGGTGCAAAACAGCCAAGAAGAAGACACCAAAGTACTTTAAAAGTACACAAAATCAAATTTAGTGAAAAAACACCAACAAAACCCTTGAAAAGTGAGAGCTCAATGCTCCAGGGTCCTGCTTGCAGGAGCCGGAAAAAAGAACTGAAAGTAAGAGACCTGCAAGGCATTCTGGGATACTGTGAAGTTCTGGAAAGTTCTCTTAAAGGCACAGTATCCTATTCTGAGCCACATAATGGCAGCCTATGGGGCTTGTCTGTCCAGGTCTTCCTCTCTATCTTCCAGAGGGATTTCTGCTGAAGGCAAGGGAAATCTGGACAGGCTTTGCTGTTTTTGTGGATTTTTGGTGGAATTTCTAGTTGAAGTACTGGACAGTGTAGCCTTTTATGGGCTGCATTATATGTCTTTAAATTCTCTCTTAAGTGTCTGTGCAGTTCTGCATTTTTTCGACACTTTAGAGATTATTTTTGATTGCTCCGGGGTCCACGCACATGGGCGGGACTATTCACTAGATTATGACTATACACAGAGATCCCCTACTACAGAACAGTGTTGGACCGTGTGTCTACCCTTGATTATTTGGGGGTCACACTCAACGTCAGAATGGATTGGGGGTCTCACATGGCTACGGCTAACCTGAAGCTGGCCTAATCATCCGGCGGTATCCTAAAGGTTTTCAACGAGTCAACATTAAAACTGTTGGGTCCGCCTATGGAAATCTATAAAGCCCAGGCAAGAGGGGGTGCGCTTTACGGTGCAGACCTATGGGGCCACGTTGGCACTGCCCCGCTCTCACTCACTAAGAATAGTTTCATCAGGCGCCTCTTGAGACTTCCCTCGACCACTCCCCTGACCCCCTTACGGCTGGATCTAGGTGTGGTACCTATACAGGAGATTGTGTTAAACCGTCCCCTTCTGTACTGGAGACAACTTTGGTCCACCCCGGAGCTTATAAGCTATAGGGAGGACTTGGGGTGGTGGGGTGGTGGGGTGGTGGGGGGGGGGGGGGGAATGGTCTACTGTCCAGAAGGGGTGTGGGGAGAATTCCTTGGCTAAACTACATTAAGCACCTTTGTCAGGCGCTTGGACTGGGGGACTGTGGTCCTCACCTGAGGAGACCTGCATCTTGATTTCCAAGAAATTGCTGATCTTGGTACTCAAGCGCTATCGAACTGATCTTACATTAACAAACTCTTCTTGGAGTAGATTGACCAACACCTTTTTGGATATTAAGGCCCATCCCTACTTCGAGAAATTTTTGGATGATATTCAGCCCCCTTTGGCTAAAAAACTATACATCCAGTTCAGACATGGTTCATTGCCACTCAGGGCTGTAACATACAAGTGGTCCAAAGTACCACGAGTAGGGAGTTCTTGCCCAGGGTGTGAGGGCAGTAGTGAGACAGATCTGCACGTTCTGCTCTTCTGTCCCTCTCACTCTAAGTCAAGAGCCAAACGGATCATTCAACTTTGCAAATCTAGGGGCCTTAGGGATTACAGGGAGGTATTTAGGATTCTCAAATACGATACCTCCCCTCTGACAGTGTTTGCAACCGCTAGATTTCTTCTGTCGATGTGGCATGTAAGATGCACAAAATTAAAAATTGGCAGCCCACAAACTATTGATTCTCTAGCAAATTAAATATAGTGCTACGAGGTTTGTCACTAATAAAATGCCTAGGGTTTGTTCAATGCGACTTATTTTAAATCATGTAGTCCTTTATTGACTGTACTCAACTTTTAATCTTTTTATTCATTTATATGTATTTACTATGCTTCTAGACTTCTATGTAACTTTGTCTTAAATTATTCATTTTATCTGTAAATGTGTACATATGTCTTTTTATGGTTCTTAACCGATAATAAAAGCTTTTGACTGACTGACTGATTAGCTTAAATGTCCTGCAGTAGTTGGTCTGTTGCACGGGAGACTGTTAGTGTGACCATTTCAGAGTTATTTTATGTAGGAACTGGGCACATGAATTGTGTGCCTTTGGTGGAAAATTTCTATCGTCTGACATCAAGAGGTTTGTTAGGCTTCAAGAACAGAAAGTGTTCATGTGCATGTTTTTTTGTTTGGTCACTGGAGAAGTAGACCCAATCTTCTACAGCACAAACTTTTTAGCTAGCAGTTTTAACAATATTCAGCATAGGTTTGTGAAAAGGTATGGCTGCTACTAAGTCAAGAAAGGAATCCATAAGTAACATGTTCAAACTTGTACACATGGTTCACTAATGCAAAGCCATTACTGTTTGTGCAAGCACTCTAAGGGTCTGCAGCAGGTTGTACACAGAGTGTGCATTATAAACCATGATTGCAATGTAAATGTATGTTCACGTTTTTAAAATATCACAATTTGTGGCTATTCAAATAAACACGAATGATCACTGATCATATATTGATACATGCAGAACTGAAGCAAAAAGTAGCGATTGTTTCACAGTATAGAGTAACAAAATATCATTTGAGATTTGAAAGAAGGCTGAAATTCGATTTGCTTAACTATTAAGCAATTTTTAAGGGCAACCTTAAATACCACTACTATAGGATACCATTTAATAAAAACAATGCGTGTCACTATTTAAAAAAAGAAAGAAGAAACGGCGAATCGGTGCAAAAACCATTAAGTTCAACATTTTGGGCAACATGTAAATAAAATAAATTAGGGCCCCATTCTCAAAAACAGTCACAAAAAAGGTTTGATTTTGCACTGGTGCAGATTGAGGCCTAGAAATAATACCCATAGAAAAAGTCTGCGAATTCAAATTTTGCATGACCAAATGTATTTACATACATTAGCTCATAAAAAACATGCAGAGCAAGAGTAAAATCACTTTTTATATTTAATTTTCTAGTGTGAAAATATTTTCCCTCATGGGGGAAACTAGTTTCCCTACAGGACCAGCTTAATTTAGGAGGGAGTTGTCCTTTCTCCCCCTAGAACATTTTCCTTTTCCAGGCTTGGTGTGCGGATGTACATAGGGAACGACAACTTCCAACCAGCATCCAGACCACGAGTAGTTATGCTCCCACAAAATATTTGGTATGAAAAAAAATCTGTTAGGCGCGCAAAACCATACTTTGCTTGTATAATGCAAGCTTATATGCGTAGATAGCAATGAGAATTGGACCCAGAACATTAGGTCTTTGACAAGACCTTGCAGCTCATAGTTGCAAAATGTAAACCAATCATTGATGTAACATGGTTCATTGTCAAAATCATGGTAACAAGAGAACTGGGGAACAGTGAAATTAAGTGAATTGCAAAAGTATTACACAATGTGCTCCTGTGGAGAAGGTCAGACTGAGCAGTAGTGTTGATCAGTTATCAATCTTGGCATTGGACCTCAAGCACAATCTGGATTTATTGTACAATTTTGAGAATTTGAGTGAATACGTAAAAGTAGATTTGACAAGGCAATGCACAAGGCTCTTCCTTACAATCAAAGGTAAGAAAGAGAGCAGTGGTACAGTTAGAAATATGGTGCATCTTGAACTCTGGTATGATCAGTACTCTGGCATAATGAAAGTGTTGGCAAATTCAGAACCCTACTGTGGTCAAAAAGCTGCCCTAAAACGATCACAGCCATAGACTGAGCCTGTGAATATCGAAATATTTATCACAAATAGAACTCCGGTATGTTCAGCGTCATGTGTAATCTGAAATGTGGCAACATCGGAGACTTAGCCAGAATCAAATCCATGATTTATTAGCACCGGCATAACTTAAGAGGATAATATCAGTACTCAAATATAAGAATCCAGTCCTGATCGGTTGCCTCTCTGCGTTGATTCAAAAGGGACAATTGTAAGTAAGTATTTTAAAATATTCCACACCCCTGCCTTGGTACTGCAGTGGTGGGCCATAAATGGAATATAAAAAACCTCACTTGAAAGATGTGGTACATGTAGTCCAATTGAAATGGAACCACAAAAGTGCCAGCATCCAGGCGCAATTTTCATGATGTGCTTCTTGAACCCCATTTTGACCTCTATTTTGACTCCTATATTTAAAAATTGAAAGGAATAAAAGCTACTACTTTATCACATACATAAGATAACCTACCGAACCAGTGAAAATATGTCCAACTATTTTTGGGAGTAAAATGCTGCAGCGTCACCAAATACTAACTGATGTATTTTGCTTACAATATGGATATGGAAGACTACCTTACCACTGATATGCAACTGATGTCATAGCAGAGGTTTCCAAACATTCAAGCAGGCTCCCATAGCAATTATATGGATGGTAGAGAAAAATCCTAAACACAGTCATATATGCGAAACAGTAATCAGTGGTACTACAGCTTATTCTTTTCATCTACGCAATCTAGAAAGACATTGGTTAATTGCCACTAAGTAGCACTGTAGTCTTTAAGCCCCAATGTCTGACCCCACTTAATGGGAATTTAGTTACTTTCTAAATGCCAACACTGATCACATTATAAGCAATGTACTGTGTAAGGGTGCCTATACCCAGTTATGTAATCAAGTATATCAAGTATGTGATGTTAAGTGAGGTTATGAACAAACTACGGTGAAATTGTGGTTGTCTCGCCAACCTAATTTTGGAATTTTAGTAGGTTTTATGTTTTGTATCATAACCACAGTGCTTGTACAATTATTACAAAGATTGGTATAACTACCATTTGATCCATTGGCAACTAGGAGTTATGTTAGTATGATTTGCTTTGCATGTTCTCATTGAAGGTTTTGAACTCGTTCTTAATTGCCGATTTTAATAGATCAGATGGATCAAACCTTTATGCATGATAAAATGTAGTGAGCTGGGTCTCAGATTTACTACTAGCATCAATCGGCAGGCAACATTTCTTCCTCGATTCTCAATTATACAACTTAATAATGCATCAGTTGGAGAGAATAGCATGACTATGGCAATTTCATACCACCAAATAAAGCAAACAAACAAAACAAAAGCACACTTTAGTAAGCAACAGTTAACACATTACATGTTTGTTGCAAACTTGAGAGGGAACAAGAGCAGGGCAAAAAACAATGGAAACTGGCCTCTCAACAGTATTCTGTACAAATATGCATCGCAATCTGACATACACGAATATATGCCAAGCGCTAGGTGCATAAGGATTAAAACGTTTAGACATTTAATGTATTTTTCAGACAAGGAAAAATATCACAAGAATACAGCATTCTAATAAGAAAACCGGTAAAGAAAACATTTCTGGAAGGATTAGAAATAAATAAACGAGCGAAGACCAGAGTAACAACATTATTACACACTAAAAGGTGTAATCAGAATATACTGATCACCTCATATTGTTAACTGGTACACATTGTACTCTTAAACTTCCAGAATTGAACTATAAGGGAAATCGTTCCCACTGTAGGCAACACAAAAGATTAGTTTGGCCAAGTCCTCATTCTCACAAAACGTTTCTTCTACCACCAATGATTATATGCACAAGCAGGCAAGCCTTAGACTTGGGTTCCTGTTTGCTTACCATTGTGCCGAAGGTTGATGAAGGGGTAGTTGGGCATCACAAGTTTATTGAAGTTGAACTTGTAAGTGAATCTTTTGCCTTTTGTTTTATGAAGGATCCTCTTGTTGTAATAATATCTAAAAGAAGAAAATATTAAATATCAAAAATGTGCTTATGATTTAAGTAAATATTACATTTTTGTTATTAAAACAAACACCTAAACTAATTCAATCAATGCGTGCAGCTAAACATGGTCACAGAGCAAAAAAACAAAAAACACTAGCCACTTGCTAGGCTTATACTGCAGAAGCACTGGAATTCGGAGCTTAAACCTTGAGATACCTTGGAGTTAGGGACTGGCTGGTGAGCAAAGTCATAACTCACAAAAATATTTAGTTAGACTTACATACCAGCACCAATTTTTTCCCTACACCTGATCTTAACAAGTGCTGAGGTACGTACAGCGCAAACCCACCCCATCCCTCCCGCGCCACTGCTGGGACCATCACCCCTCCTGCGTCGCTGCTGGGACCACCACCACCCTCCTGTGTTGCTGTTGGGACCACCACCCCCTCCCCATCTCTCCTGAGTTGCTGCTGGGACCACCACCTCTTTCTCCCCATCCCTCCAGCGTCGCTTGGGACCACCACCTCACCTCCATCCCTCCTGCGTAGCTGCTGGGACCGCCGCCCCCCATCCATCCCTTTGCATCAATGAAGGGACCATCACCCCCCCCCCCCCCCCCCAACCTCTAGAAATCCCTTCCTCCCAATCTCTGATCCCAATCAATCAATTGTTTCTAGAAACGAATCTTTTCAGGCCCCTTTTTCACCTTAACCATTTTGCCATTTCCAGCAGTGTCTCACAACTACAAATTTTTCAATGAGCAGTTTCAGAATGTTGCAATTTATCCTCATTACAGCTCAATTTAAAGTGTCTCAAGGCCTGTGAGGTGCACTTGTGCTACAGACACTTTCTTTTTAAAATTAAACAAATCTGAGGTTTCTGAATAGGAAAATGGCTACATAAGCTAGGATGGTAAATCTATCAGGAGAACGGGGGCTCACAGGTTGGTCTTTTCAAACTGGAATGACTTCTTATTTTTAGAACACTCAGGATGGGAGTCAGAGAAAAATGAATGGTTAAAAAAGGCAGAGTTAAATTTGAACTCTACAAAACATTGTAAGACTTTACAGGCTGTGTGGTGAAATGTGCTGGAAATGCACACAAATAATTTACTGTTGAGAATGGACACATTCCACAGTTATTGTAGGACATTAGGATTCCAAGTGGGTGATGGCAATTGTATAGAGCAGGGGAATGTATAAAATTGATGGTTGTATGATGAGTAGGATAACAGTGGTACAGATGGGCGAGATTTTGTTAGCTCAAAGTCTTTAGCTGTGAAGAACGAAGGACTGGTGTTCAAAGTACTGAAAAGAGAATGTTGGGTAAGGGATAATTTTGATGGTGAGGAATGAGCAAAGTATGTTGTGTAATATTTTACCGGGCTTGTGTCATAGGTGGGATGCTTTTATCTAGAAGTGTAAGATTTCTGGTGTGCATTAATTACACCATCTTCTTGATAGTGCATGCATCCGAGTTTAAGACTTGGATCAATGGCAGTGGTAGCGGAGCAAATGGATGGTCAAGTGCTAGCAGAAATATTTCTTCAAAAAGGTGGCAATACCTACTTTTATTGTCAGATGACTGAAGTTGTTTCAGTAAGTCGGAGATGGTTTCTAATGATATTTTTCTACTTGAGAGAAAGAGTGGTTAAGAAGAGGTATGTTGATGTACAGCAGTCAGATGAGGAGTGATCAATGGTAGATTGGCAATCAGTAGGTGACGTGATGACCACAAAAACATTTAGTGGTTTACTACAGCACTGGGCAGGCAGAATGTAACAAGCAATAGAAGGAACGTAGTTTAATAGGATAAACACAAATGTTCTAAATTCATAGGTTCAAGTCTCCCAGGATCTTGTAGAGATGGAAGCAGCAGATTAAATAATAGATTGTAGATGTGCAAGCAAAATGTCCTTGCATCCAGGGTTGCATTCAACAGCTAGGAGGCAGGGGCCAACAGATGGCTAAATTGACCACATATATTACTTCCTGAGAAGGCCTGGCGGCTAGAAATATATGATTTGCCAACTACTCCAAAACTGAATCGGAGAGTTCTGGGAAAGAAGGGGCGATCTTGGGACTTGTTTAGAAAGGAAAATGCGCCTCTTATGAATAGACTATTAAAGTTATAATGCTTAATAATGATGAATGTGCGGTCATAGCTATTCAACATGTTTCCATTTAAGAAAGCCAAGTTTGCTGATTACATTATTTGTATGTGGGGTGAGAAGAAGTGCTGTAGTAGCCACAAAAAAAATGCAACTCAGTAGTGGATGGTGGCTGGGTATTGCCGGAATGATTGCTAGTGGGAACAAGCATTTACAATGCAACGGTTTCGCCTTTTAAAAGTTTGAGCTATTGGCATTGTAAATGACACATTTTGTATTTATGTGTTGGTTTTGAAAGCAGATAAATAAATGGCATTGTCATTTACAATGCCAATAGCTTAATCTCTCACAAATGCGAGACCTATTGCATTTGCACACACACAGAGCACAAACACACACACAGAGCCACAGACAGAGCCACACACACCGACAGAGCCACACACACAGACAGCCACACACACACACCGACAGAGCCACACACACAGACAGCCACACACACAGACAGCGACAGAGCCACACACACAGACAGCCACACACACACACCGACAGAGCCACACACACACACACCGACAGAGCCACACACACACACACCGACAGAGCCACACACACACACACCGACAGAGCCACACACACACACACCGACAGAGCCACACACACACCGACAGAGCCACACACACACCGACAGAGCCACACACACACCGACAGAGCCACACACACACCGACAGAGCCACACACACACCGACAGAGCCACAAATTATGCGAAAAACTGCAGCCAAATAATTTCAATGGCCCTGAATAATTTCATTTGGCTCACAATTTTTTTGTATGTAAATTCTGCATTTTTCTTCCACAACCCCCCTAAACAAGGGGATTACCATACCCCGACACCGGGCAGTAGCAAAGGCCGAGGCCCGGCTCCTGCCTGCACGTCAGCCACGAACAAATGATCAAAACATGCCGCCCCCCCCAAAAAAACATCCGCCCACCGCAGCAATGACGTTGTTAAAAGGGCGGAGAGCGAAAAAAAAAAATCGCCGGAACGCCCACGAATCTGCTCTGACAATGACTGACGCATCTCTGTTCCAATGGCTAGCCTCCATTTATGGACGTGGCAATGGAACAGAGAGGCGGGTTAAAGCCCCATACTGAAACTCAAAAGATTTCGCCTGCGCGAACACTACTGCGCAGTGGACGCCAGGCGAAACCTAAAAACATACTTTGCCGTTTCACGGTATAGGGCATGTGACGATATGTTTGTCAGGCGATTCACAAAAGTACTCGCCTGCCGACTGGGAAATCTAAATGCAACCAGAGTTCAAAAGTACATACACTAACCTTGCAAAGGCAAAGATCAGGATGGGTAAATATTTGGAAAAAGGGGACCCCTATATAATATAGTAGCACTTGCTATACATAGGGAAGAAACAGAGTTAGGAAAGGTCTATAGCAAAGTGACAGACATTGATTAGATAATACAATTTACGTTTTTTTGTAAATAAAAACCTAGAATGAAACAGTATATTAAGTCCACTTGTGTACAGAAACCAATGAGCAAAATAATTTCTGATATTGCTTTATTGTTTATTGTTGTTGACTATTTTTCTTTTGTTTTCTACTGTTTTTTTTAAATATATATAGTTTTTATAAGTGATTATGTGTTTAAATTTTATATAGTCTTGAATTAAAAAATACAAAAGAGAAAATACAAAATCAATAGACATGAAACATATATACAGTGATGAAGGCAAAGCGGTAGACACCACTACGCGCGTTTCGGCTCTTGAGCCGTCTTCAGGTGACCGTCTATTGTTAGAGTTTCAAAGAGTCCAGGACTCACAGTTAGGTGTGGCGTGGATATAAAAGGTCAGTCGGTAAAGGCAGCTTCTTAAGATCTTGAGATGTGGAACGATGTAGTCCTATAGCTTGTCATATGATGTTATGACATCAGAGAAAAGGAGGTGGTAGAACAGTATAGTGGAGGTAGCTTAGATTCAGATCGTTATTTGTGTTGACATTTGTAGAACCTCCACGAGGATAACTTCCAGTGAGTAGATGGTAAGATGATGAGAGCAATAGTGAAGGAAACGAGTATTTATCTAAAGATAAAGTAGAAAAGATGTCCCAGGAGCGGAAAATACTATGGAGGATGATCTGGTCATAGCATCGCCCGTGAGGTTTGATGAAAATAGTGACGCTCCTGGTAGAAAAGGACTGGTAGCAGTACTCGACCGCCAAAAGACCACACACCGGTATGCTAGAATGCAAGCAACCAAAGATCAGGATGGGTACATCCTGCAACTGAGTTCCGCCAAAAAAAAAGCAGACAAGCTTCGGCCAAATGTTTCTCTTTGAAAATTGAGCTTGCCAGAGCCCCAGTAGTAGTACTTCGTTACAAGCGTTACCTGCCACAGTGGATTCAATACAGATATTGCCAAGATCATTTAATCCTGTGTCTGTTTGGAAGTGGGGTAGAGAACATGATTTCCAAACCAACATTTGCATGGGTAGGACTAGCCTTAAAGAATACTCATCTTGCGGTAAAAAACACTAAGAACTTTAGAAAAGGATAGAAAAGAGTTAAAAGTAGACAAACAGTTTGTTTCAATGTAAATCTGCATTTCAAAACCTGAAAAATACCATTTATTTTCTGATCCACATAAAAATATTTACACCTCCAATTCAGACTTCCCCGTTTGGGCTACGGACCACATTCTTTTGATCAGATACCTAGGTGAAGTATTAAGACCTCGAAGGTAGGTGCCCACGCAGCATTTGAAGATTGCAAGGCTTTCAAAGCTAACCTGCAATATAAACAAAAATTAAGGCAACAGCCAAAATGCACACATTTTGACCATAGCCTAAATCAGTCATTTCTTCAGATGTCTCCAGCGAAGATTATTAAAGAAATCAGGCTGCGCCTCATTGCAGATGTAAGATGCTTCTTCCTTTTTTATTTTCTTTTTACTCCACAGTATCAAAACAATATAATACATCACATTATTTCATACATTCATATGTTCATAGAATGCCCCCCAAATGAACATACCGGTCTTTCTTTTCCTTGAGCCTTTTGCCGAATAAAAGCTAAATTATAAATTATACAGTCTGGCTCGCCATCGTTCAAAAGGAGGGGCCTCAGGTTGAAGCCACTCAGCAGCGATACATAGTCGAGAAACAACCATAGCCATAAAAATTAAGTAGCGATGTTTAAACATATGTTTCCAAGTTTCTAAATTCTGCCTAATACCGAAGCCTGCAGTAATTTTAACAGATATTCCCGTAACCTCTGATAAAAACTTCGATATCCACAATATACCTAGACAACTTACAGGTATAAAAAACATGTAAGCTATCCGCATTGTCCCATCCACAACGGAAACATTTACCGTCATGCCTCCCTCCCCATTTTAACATCCTTGCCGGAGTATAATATAAATTGAAAGCAGTTTTAAAAAATTGAGCTTTTAAATTTGTTGATAGAAGGGTTTCCCTAGACATTAGAATAGCTTTCTCTATAGATATAGCATGTTCTCCCAGCACATTAGCCCACTGAGTATTATGTTTCTCCAAATCATCTGCCCTAGAGGATAAGAGAATCTTATACAATCACCCTATTTTCTCCTGATGCCTTATAGTTTCAATAAGTGGGTTTGGTACTTCTTCCAAGGAGTTGAAGCATGCTCCCCTGTAACATATTGCCCTTTCACCATTGAGGCAACAAAGGGAACACAATATCAAGGAAGGCTGTTTCTTAAATATTCTTACTAGCTCTTTCAGGTTCTTCAATATGGACACATTTATTTCCTGACCTTCTAAGAACAAGAAGAAAAAATATTTAAAAACTGGACAGTGATCAAATGAGTTAGGAGAGCAAAATAAGTATAGGATCTTATTCCAGTGACACAAAGGGGATATTGTTGCGTGCTTATCTAGGTTCCTGATCGATACTGTGACCTTATGCCCCTATTCGGCTATAAATCCATTTATTCCCTATATTGGCATAACCGTTCAAGTGCGATTTTCTGAAAAGTCATCTCTGGCCTCACACGAACAGAGCCACATTCCAGCATGACTCTGCTACTTCCTTTGCGACCAATTAGTGCAATGACAGAGCAGCAGTCACTATCTGATATTCCTAGATAACACTCAGAGTTCTTCAACAAGATAAAAACTTAGCAAACCTGGAAATCCCCACTTGCTATGTTTTGATTAGTAATGGAACTCTAATGAGCAACTGATAACTGTCACTTCCTAGTGACATCTTTAATTGACGTCTTATGTCCAGCAAACTTGCGTCAAACCCGGCACCTGTCGGGTATAAATATTACCAACGTTGCCTTAAGCAATGTGAGTTCGTTGCCTGTTGCTGATGCCAGCTGCCTGCATGACCCTGTGTTGGTAAATCTAGCACTGTCGCTGCAGCCTGCTATCCTGTGGTGGTGAAGCTGCTGATTACCATTATCGCCGCTAAAGCGCGACCTATGGTGCAGTACGCTTAAGGAGCTGAACAGTCGTCCTCTGCGAAGACATCCAGCAGATTCCAGCTGCCCGCGGACGCTGTCCCCCCTCCTTCCTCGACGCGCTGAAGAGAAGCCGCTGCCTTTCTCGTGCAGAGAAATCCAGTCCCGGCGCTTCCGGTTTACCCTCGCGGGTGACTGGGATATCGAGAGAGACCCCTGAAGGAGATACCAATCCTCCATCATTCTATTCAGAGGTATGGTGTTGACTAAACCCCTAGACGAGAATTCTTGAAACAAACCTTGGCAAAACCAACTTAACTTAAGCTACTTACTTACTCCCCTTCTCACGTGTTAGGCTTAGGTCAGGCACACTGGGGTAGGCTTAGTTAGAAGCACCAGTTGAGTAGGTTAGCCTAATGTATATATGACTGTATATATGTTTTATTACTTTTAAACCATTGTATGGCTAAGAAACCATATCAATGCTTTTACAGTTCTATTTCGCAATACTTATCTTACTGTACGTACTTTTTATAATAACAGTTATTGCAATTGTGGCAATACATTTCTCTTGTACGAGAAGAAAGACTGTTCAATAAATGTTAACCTTTATTGATACACGCCCGTCTCTCTATTCTCTACATACTGTGAAAGTAAACTGCACTAGACTGACTGAAATCTAGGTCTATTGTTTCACACGACCCTAGAGATCGACTCTTGATCTGAGGAGCAAAGTTGTCATGTTGCACGGTTGTTGGAAAACTGAATCCCTTCTTGTCTGTGCCCAGGAAGCTGATCACTTCCTATGCAGAGAAGAAAGTTTCCAGTGACCTCTGAGCTAGTTGGTAACACAACCCAATTAAGTTTAGCATAGTCAGTGGAGGCCTGGAATATAAGCAGTTCCACGTCGATACTACTGTTTATGTTATTCCAATGCGCAGGGCCTAGTGGGAAACTAGGAACTACACTACATGGCGCCCTAACGTTTGGTAAGGCGATAAACTAACGCAAGACTTTTAGAGTAACTCAGTCGTACATATTTCACATCCCTTTCTCCCGTAAATACTCCAATAGACGTCTGGAGTGGGTGAAAGGTTAAAATCCGCCCGACCTTAGTAGGAAGAGATTCCTATGTAAAGCTCTGGTTTATTCAACGTTGAAGGATACAGTGTTCCAAAATATTGTGCACCTAATCTTTGTCTCCTTGGAGACCTACTCTGCAAACCTTGCATTTTTACAATGCCAGAAAACGAAACCTCTGGGGCCGCAGCAGATGCGACTCAGCAAGGTCCCGAATACACAGACCCGGGTGCTATTATCATCCCGGTCCAGTTAAGAAGATCTATAACTTTAAAACTTATAGAACACGGACTGACACCTCAAGGTGGTACAGTAATTTTCGTGATAGAGGCTCACGAGTATCGGCAGACAGAGGTATTCTATTCATGGATAAACTTTCCAGCGGTAAACGCTATAACACAAGAGTTTCACTATTACAAAATAGAGAAACCTCCGGAAGAGTACGCTCCTTTCGAGGAGATTGAAATTCCACTTAAATTTCAAGAGCACCTGCTCTGGTTTAATGGCGCCCTAAAACACAATGATCACATTACCAGGCTCGGTCCACTAGGTAGACCAGGAGCCACGTGGCCGGTTCTAGCCAGCTACACACCACATCCTGACATTGCAAAAATGTCTAGAGAAGAGCTGTTAGTTCAGCTAAACACATTAATAAAAATACATAGGCAATTAGTCCAATATGTAATGCGGACTGCAACAGTCCAGCCAGCTGTTAATACACCACAGCTGACCCCTCATCAGGGGAACACAAATAAAATTACACCACAGAACATACAGTCATGTCTTGGTAAAACACCCGTAAAACGGGAACAAATTCCTTTCTGGTTAGCACAGAAAATCACTCAAATAGAGGCAGTATTTCCTGATACTACCCCTATTGAGAAACACAGAATCTTGACCATCTGCCTTCCTATGGGAATCGCACCACACGTGGAGGACTGTGACACTTGGGGTACAGTCTTTGCTTCCATTTACACAAAAACACACGGTGTTCCGTCTATGGCGGTAATACCAGAAGTGCTAAAACAGATTCAAAATGAATTCGGTCCAGAGCCCGCTTTAAATCTAGGTATGAAATTACTGAAAGACTTCAAGCAGGTCACGGCTATATTATTAGCCAACATTAGAGGAGAAGCAGCATCTGTGGCGATTCGCCAGAAGTTGAAGGAAACAGATATAAAAGATCCTGTTGAGCTTGCAAAAATCATAGAAAAATGCTATGAAGAATTAGGTAGAGACAGCTTGGGTGGAAAACCAGTTAAGCCCCAACTGCTCGAAAATCCTGAAAAATTATTTATTAAAAATAATTCAAATACTCCTAAAAAGAGCTGGGATGGAAATAAACAATCCACTCCCAAGGAAAAAGTTTTCCAGTCCAGAGGAAGGTCTCCTCGACGGAGGGAAAGAACTCCGACTCGAGAACGCCAGTCTCCCCAGAGGGAGCCCTCTGAGAAAAGATATAACCTTAGAAATAGGGATAATCTGAAAAAACCTGATAGATATCAAAGTATTGATACACGTCCCTCTCGATCTTTTCCACAGAATTCGGAAAGAAGAGGACGGTCAGACCCAGGAGAGCACACCAAGTCCAAAGACAAGGAACCTGCTCAAAATAAGAAATCTCAATTTCAGAAAAAGAAGGTAGCCAGTATTAGAGTAATCAACCATGCCGAGAATACTGAGGACACAGTTGAAAAACGGGGAGTGGGCATTGACAATGTTGGACAGTGCAGCAGAAATCAGTATAGCGCACAAGATCTTGATGAGTCATCTGGAGACAGTGGACACGAATGAATACATTCAGGTTGAAACTGCCGACGCCAGACTTAGCGAGCCCCATAAAATATACGAAATAACATTGCGTATGGAGGGTGATAAGACTAGGAAAATTAAGGGTCTATTTTGGGATAAGCTCTCAAAAGGCTATGATATTCTGTTAGCTGAAAAAGATTGGCCCCCAGAGTTTGTCAGGGAGTGCCCTCGTGGCGAAGAAGTGATTATGCCCGCCTTCTCGAATCACATTCCGATTCATAAAAAATACACATATGCAAGGAAATGGGCAGTAGCCCAGGCACCTGCATTGTATAAAAATCATGTAGGATGGGATGAGGATTCACCGCCTCACAAAATCCAACTAAAAAGTGAACCAACTGCCCAACGGCAGTATCCCATAAAGCAAGAAGCTAAAAAACAAGTCAGGGAGATCTTAGATCAACTTGAGTACCAGGGGGTGATTGAAACATGCACCTCTCAAATGAACAATCCTTTGTTTCCTGTCTCCAAACCAGACAATTCATATTGTCTAGTTTTGGATTACAGACACCTTAACGCATGTTGCAAAACATTTGCAGTACAGAATTCGCATAGTGCTGCACTAATGAATAACATAGTTAGGAAAAAATATAAAACGACATTAGACATATCAAATGGTTTCTTTTGTCACAATATTGCACCAGCAAGCAGATACTTGACCGCTTTCTCAGTAATGGGGTCACAGAAAAATTTCTGTAGGCTCCCACAGGGATTCAAGAACAGCCCAGGACTATTTTCAGCCAGAGTAACAGAGTTACTACAAATATATGATGATGAGGCATTATCTTACGTAGATGATATCTATGTTCCTACCCTGCTAACGGGCTGCTGCATGGACGTATCTCCATACCTGCTGCCTCACCTTTGGAACTTGCACCGACGCCTCATATCGTCTAGTTTTGGACTACAGACACCTTAATACATGTTGCAAAACTTTTGCAGTACAAAACTCGCATAGTGCAGCCCTAATGAATAATATAGTTAGGAAAAAATATAAAACGACATTAGACATTTCTAATGGTTTCTTTTGTCAAAACATTGCACCAGAAAGCAGATATTTGACCGCTTTCTCCGCATTTGGGTCACAGAAAAAATTCTGTCGACTCCCACAGGGGTTCAAGAACAGCCCAGGACTATTCTCAGCTAGGGTAACAGTTACTACAAATCTATGATGATGAAGCATTATCTTACGTAGATGATATTTATCTCACAGATGACGACTTGGATACTCACTTGAAAAGAGTGAACACCATTATACTTGGGTTCGCAGCAGAGGGTTACAAATTCAACTTTAAAAAGTCCCGAATTGCCCATCTGACAGTACTATTTTTAGGGTACGAATTATCAAGTGAAGGGAAAAACCTAGCGGACAACTTCTTAGAGAAGTGCGCTGTACTCCAAGCTCCAAAAACGCTGAAGAATTTACAATCAATACTAGGTTTTCTGAATTTTGGAAGAACTTACATCCTAAATTACGCAGAGAGGGTTAAACCTCTCTACGAACTAATAAAACCTGATTTAAAACAAATCAATTGGACTCAAAAACACACAGAAATTTTGAGATCACTGCAAACAGACATGTTAGCAAAAACAAAATTAGATACACGTGACAACACGATCGATCTTGTAATCCGAGTCATCCCAGGAAGATGCGGATTCACGTACCTAACCTCTAATGAGGAAGAAAAGGTACCAATTTCAATCAAATCTCACTTGTACACACAAGCAGAAAAAACATTCAGTCCCACAGAAAGAACTGTGAACGCAGTGCAAATCGCATTAGCAAATGAACGAGAACTAGCACACGGCAAACTGATTAATATCCTTACAGCGGAATCCGCCTTCGAGGCGCTATTCAGCCCAGTAAACCTGCCAACAGTGTCACTGGATCCGAAATGGATACAGTGCATAGATTCTCTAGGAGCGGAAGATGTGAAATACTATTTCGCCCCGCAATTTGAAGAACTGAATGATTTAGAATATGAAGAAGAATATCCTCTGCCAATCGAAATTCTGCCTCTCCCACAATACGCCTGTATAATCTATACAGATAGCTTTGTACAGCATTTCAACGTAGAGAGAAAATCCTACAATGCAGCGTGTGCGATCATTAAAGGTCGTTGGCTGTGCGGTAAATTCAGACCGAAAATAACAAAAACCGAATCAGTAAAGTACTGTTCGGTTCAGAGAACTGAAATCAGATCTTTAAAGATGGCGCTAGAAAATGCAGAACGTGAATTCCCGACACTTATCGTGTGCGATTCTCATTTTTGCGTCAACCCTTACAACAATAAACTGCAGAGTTGGATCGAAAACGACTACAAAGATGACACAGGTGCCACAATAAAGCATAAATTGCTCTGGAACGAGGTAGCTCTTTTATACAAAGAACTACAAAAGACTCACGTGATTCACGCACAGAGTCTTCAACGTGATGGCGTTCACGTTGCAGGGAATTCATTGGCTAAAACAGCCATAGCGGAAGCAACTAACCCGGCTTCCGTAGCCACAAAAAAGCGTACAGATAAGTACATAGACGGGGAAACCATGCTGGCAGTAAAAACGACCGTAAAAGGCGACTGTGCAGCACTACCCGTAAACTATCCACTCAATTATGCATACATAATCGATGCAAACTCCGTTCCTTTTGCTCGAATCCCTGGAGTGGGGGATAGAGTAATTCCAAACATGAACAGGAGAATATTTTTAATAGCAGACGCACACATGGGTTTGGGTCTACGGCACAGAGAGATCAAGGAATCACTGACTGAATTACAATCAGTATTCTGGTGGCCGGGAATGAGTGTAGAACACCAAATATATGCAAACAACTGTGAAAATTGTAATAGGGATCGCAGTAGCGAACCTTGCTACCGGCTACCAGTCAGAAAGAGCGTAACGCTGCCTACACCCCATCCTGCGTCCTATTAACAGTTAAGACGAAAAGCACTTAAAAAAAAAAAGAGGCCTCCAGCGCTCGGCTGACGCTAGAACGGTTATAAAAGGTTTGCGAGTCAATATCGGCACATACGCAATTACCACGTTCCATTCTGACCAGGGTCCTGCTTTCAGCTCTCGAGCCTATAAGGAGGCCATGGCCAGCATGGGAATTGGGTTGCGGTATTCTTGTCCGTCGCACCCCGAAGGGAATAGTGTGGTAGAAAGAAAAAACCGGGACATAAAGCAATCTATAACAGCGAAGGTATTAGGTTCAGGCGCTGGGTGGGTCAAACATTTAATAAGTGTCCAGACTAGTCTTAACAACATGCCAAGAAATTCTCTAAAAGGTTTCAGCCCATACGAACTATTGTTCGGAATTAGAATGAGCGTTCAGGACCTCGATAGTCAGATGTCAGTGGTACAAGAAGAAAAAACGCAGTTTGATGTAAAAGACCGTTTGGCTGTTTTACAGGAACTGAATGAAACAAGAAAATCATTAAGCAACATAAAGTTAAAGCAACAGCCAAGTACCACTGACGAGGCACCACCCGCAACAGCCCCAGCAAGGCCTGTCTGGATTCCAAAGATTGGGGATCTAGTCAGAGAAAAGATCGCGGTTAAGAAGGAATTTGGGCCTTCTTACAGAAAAGCAGTACCTGTCTTAGCAGTCACCGGAACAAGATCAGTTGTGCTACCGCCCCTTGCTGGTAAAAAGGAGAACAGAGTCGTGTCCATCGATCTGGTAAAACCACAAGCATGTGGCCTATAATCAACAGTAGGCCCAGTGGACTCCCAAGAAACAACAGAATACCCAAACTTGCAACAATCCAAGAGGTTCAAACTGAAAGACTCATCACATTCGATCAGCCTGCAGTGCACAATGAAGGACTATGCAATAATGCCATGGAACTCGTGCCTCTTGAAACACAGATTGAAACAGTTCGTCAAGAAACAACACCAGTCTACAATGATGTGGCATCAGAAAGTGCTACCGAGAGACAGATTGAAAGAACAATCTCATCAATTGACAGAACTGCCTCTGGTTATTTCATCAACTTCGACAACTTCTCTGAAGATTTAAACAACCCCAAAGTGATGCCAGAAACAAAAAAGTATTCTAAAGAAAATACAACAGGACTCCAACAAATCAAAGAACTATATCTGGATTCACCGTTGATTGAGCATTGGATTATCTCAGGGGTATTCATACTCCTACTATGCCTAATTTTAGTTTTAATTTTAGGAAAGTTTATTACAATTGAATGGACACAGCAAGTCAGAACATCAACCTAGTCCTGAAACCACACAGATCATCCCATGTGAAGAAAAGAGAACTGTCAACAGTAAATGTCACAGCAATTCCAATACCTGGTGGGGTAGTATGGGAGAAAACAGACTATGAGATCTATGGTCCGGTCGAAATCCTGAAGTATCCTCATCAACTAAAGGTTTCCTTAAGTGACTTTGTGACACCAAGTACATTCTCTGATGATTGGGACTTTAACAGTATTAATGACATGATGTCTGATTTAGTAATGTCAGCTAGATTTACAGATCATGATTATTTACAAGGTTCATCTAGTTATGAGCAGTTATTCTGTTACACCCACTATGGGGATCATTACTTGCATAAATCTGCACAGCCTAGAAATGTTTTTATGTATAATCAATGGGAACATTGTTCTACACCACCTAAAAGCAGTTCTAAAGCATTCTTTGAGAAATTCAAATACTTCTCAGGGTTTAACACCAGTGATGCAGAAACGTTTTATTATAAACTGTTAGATAGAACAGGAATGAAAACAATGCTGACAAATTCTAAATTGATATATTCAGAAGCATTTTATGACAAAATGATGACATTTTGTTTTGATTATTGGAAAAATAATATTGAAACAAAAACAATTTGGGGTACAAAAGATTGGCAGGTGCAAGGCATAGAAGCACTGTTTAGAACCTGCATGATACCTGAACAAATGTTATTTTTAAATGACACAATACACCAAACATCTTGTCTTGGCCTAGCTAAGAACAAAGACCTTAAAACACCGTCTATTCCCAAGCCAATACCTGAAAATATAACTGCAGATATTGAGTTAGACGTGTCACAAATTTTACATTTCAACATAACACATCCTGATTGGAAAAAGTGGTTAATCTGGCCTACAGACACAAATAGCTGTCAAGATAGGTTCCTGAATAAAACACAGGGGTTAAAAATGACCAGATTAGACCCTAGATATTCCCAGAGACAACATCCAGGGATTATAAAAACATACAGTGTAGGGAAACTCTGCCTAGAATGGCTAAGTACATCCACACTGGCTGAAATTAAGCAACACTTGTCTTTATTAAAAGATGGTGCTGATTTGCGCAATTTCATTCTTGGACCACGCAAACAGCGTCAAAAGCGTTTCATAGCGACCAGTATCTATGCTGCTTACAACGAGGCTTGGAAAGTAAAGCAAATTGAAACTGCTGAAAAAATAGGAGAAATTGATCGTATTAATTTGGAGAAATCACTTTCTGTGGTAGACAATGGGTTAACGACTGTCTTCCAGAATATATTCTTTGGACAATAATTGTATCCTCTGCCTTTGATGTGATAGACAGAGATTTGCTAATGTTACAACATGGCCAGTCTCAATTACGCTCTATTATAGAATTAGGCTGGACGCTGCAAAATCTTCGTTCAGGCTATGTGCCTTGGCGTTTAATCAACACGACGTCATTATTTTCCAGTTTTAACCTTACTGATAAACAGATCAGTTTGGCACAGAAAGGAGCAGACTATACAATCCTGAGCATCGAGAAACTCGAGAGATTACCATTGACAATGTCAGAGAGTCCTGTCATTGAATGGATAATACACGGAATTATCACAATTCCGATAACAACTTTCCGATTTCATAAATGCCTTGAGTACATACCTGCTGGCCAATATGAACAATTGTGTAAAGGATATGTAAAATCCGAATGGAAATTACCATACACTCATTCTTGCTATAGTGACAGCGACAAAAATGTATTTCTTAGTGGTGACAACTGTAAACGCTCACTAAGCGGTATACTTTTGTGTCAGGGTATTAATTTACACGGAGCATGTGATGGAAATTCAAACAACCTTTCATGCCACCAGCTAGTCACACCTGCAACTCAGATAGAGCCCTTCTTTATGCAACTCGCAAACGGGAGTTACATTCTTAGAACGGATCACAGGTGTTGTGGCCTCACGCCAGGGAAAAGTTATCTAGTACAAGTTACGTCCATGGTCAAATGTTGTATGCAAGCATTGTTCCCGAGCGGGCCTCCAGACATAGTGACTCCCCTCTGGCCTCGTCTGAATCTCTATTCTATACGAATTGATACATTAAGCAAAATGAAATCTGTACTTTTACAGACAACAGTGCCTATAACGTCATCTAAAGAGACGTATGATCTTCTAGTCGCAAGGACGGCTACTGAAGTCCATGACCTTTTATCAACAAATTGCCCCGTGCATTTCGTAGAAATGTTCAGCCAACTCCTTAACATGTCTAGTGCAACAAGCATCCCAGGCATATTTAAGACAGTCTTTACGGGACTGCTAACACCCTTCCAGGCAATTTTGGGAATCTTTCCTAATTTTGAACACTCCATTTTTGGCGGCATACCACTATTTTTGGGACTCGTTGCAGGGATTCTATTTTTGACCCTCCTGCTACGTTATGGCAAGCCTCGGCTCAGACATAGCTCCCATGGGAATGGAAGAGACAATCCTAGCAATGCGCTACCGGGACAGGATAACTAACGTCCTCGGATTGGCCAGGCTGAGAGATCTAAACATGACCTGGTTCCTTTCATTCAGACCGATATGGCAAAATTGCATTTTACCTGTGCTACGGTGTATGCTTTGCGGCGATGAATGCGTGTTGGACATCTGTCTTTCACTTCCATCAGCAGTACCAATGGACGTCGATACTTTGCTCAGTCCAATAACGGCTCACGCATTGTGTTGTCCCCAGCGGCTACCAATCCTGATGACGGCATTTGTGGAGACTCCTGTACTACAGCCAAGTGGTAACAGTGGAGCGAGTGACAAAAGCAACATCATCCAGGTACAACGTTCTGTGAGCATTGCTGGTCCTGCCTTCGATGACAGCAATCATTCTCACACCTGCCAAGTTACAGCGCTATCTAATTTGGTTGAACTATCACCTGATTTTGTAGACCAATTCTTTGCGAGCCTGTCTGATACGATGTTCTCACCCACAGAGAAACAATAACTTTTTGAAAAGTTTTCCGACACACAGCGTTCCCATGAACTCTGAATTCGGCCTTCAGTTTTGATCAACAAAGACTGCAATAAGCTTTGGAACTCTATGTTTCCCCGTTCAAGCATTAAATTATTTTTTTTTAATTGGACATTTTTTAATAATTCACCTTTTTTGGCACGAACAATTCTTTGCTTAACGTAAAAACTATTCTTAGAGAACAGAAGCTTCACACTTCTATTTCTAAACACCTCTAGAGACATAACATTACACCAGCCTATAGCACACATGTTATTACAATGCATTTTTATGTGATGATTTATCTCGCATTTCTTCTGTCAGAGATACTTCATGTGTAATTCCTTTTGCATAATCGTTCATTGATTTCAAATGCAATAATTTTTGAATGATTAATATGCTTTAAAAAACGTACAGTACCTAAATTCCATGTATTACAAGTACGCCTATTTCGAATGCATTTATGTATTTTGGGGTGGGCAATGTTACACATGCATCTTATTGCTTAGTTTTAGTAATTTTGATGGACATGAAAACGTGGAGTGAGTGTTGCGTGCTTATCTAGGTTCCTGATCGATACTGTGACCTTATGCCCCTATTCGGCTATAAATCCATTTATTCCCTATATTGGCATAACCGTTCAAGTGCGATTTTCTGAAAAGTCATCTCTGGCCTCACACGAACAGAGCCACATTCCAGCATGACTCTCTGCTACTTCCTTTGCGACCAATTAGTGCAATGACAGAGCAGCAGTCACTATCTGATATTCCTAGATAACACTCCGAGTTCTTCAACAAGATAAAAACTTAGCAAACCTGGAAATCCCCGCTTGCTATGTTTTGATTAGTAATGGAACTCTAATGAGCAACTGATAACTGTCACTTCCTAGTGACATCTTTAATTGACGTCTTATGTCAAGCAAACCTGCGTCAAACCCGGCACCTGTCAGGTATAAATATTACCAACGTTGCCTTAAGCAATGTGAGTTCGTTGCCTGTTGCTGATGCCAGCTGCCTGCATGACCCTGTGTTGGTAAATCTAGCACTCTGTCGCTGCAGCCTGCTATCCTGTGGTGGTGAAGCTGCTGATTACCATTATCGCCGCTAAAGCGCGACCTATGGTGCAGTACGCTTAAGGAGCTGAACAGTCGTCCTCTGCGAAGACATCCAGCAGATTCCAGCTGCCCGCGGACGCTGTCCCCCCCTCCTTCCTCGACGCGCTGAAGAGAAGCCGCTGCCTTTCTCGTGCAGAGAAATCCAGTCCCGGCGCTTCCGGTTTACCCTCGCGGGTGACTGGGATATCGAGAGAGACCCCTGAAGGAGATACCAATCCTCCATCATTCTATTCAGAGGTATGGTGTTGACTAAACCCTTAGACGAGAATTCTTGAAACAAACCTTGGCAAAACCAACTTAACTTAAGCTACTTACTTACTCCCCTTCTCACGTGTTAGGCTTAGGTCAGGCACACTGGGGTAGGATTAGTTAGAAGCACCAGTTGAGTATGTTAGCCTAATGTATATATGACTGTATATAGGTTTTATTACTTTTAAACCATTGTATGGCTAAGAAACCATATCAATGCTTTTACAGTTCTATTTCGCAATACTTATCTTACTGTACGTACTTTTTATAATAACAGTTATTGCAATTGTGGCAATACATTTCTCTTGTACGAGAAGAAAGACTATTCAATAAATGTTAACCTTTATTGATACACGCCCGTCTCTCTATTCTCTACATACTGTGAAAGTAAACTGCACTAGACTGAGTGAAATCTATGTCTATTGTTTCACACGACCCTAGAGATCGACTCTTGATCTGAGGAGCAAAGTTGTCATGTTGCACGGTTGTTGGAAAACTGAATCCCTTCTTGTCTGTGCCCAGGAAGCTGATCACTTCCTATGCAGAGAAGAAAGTTTCCAGTGACCTCTGAGCTAGTTGGTAACACAACCCAATTAAGTTTAGCATAGTCAGTGGAGGCCTGGAATATAAGCAGTTCCACATCGATACTACTGTTTATGTTATTCCAATGCGCAGGGCCTAGTGGGAAACTAGGAACTACACTACAATATTAGATATTTATAGTCTGAATCAGTTTATCATAGTTAAGTTTTTCCACATGACAAACTGAGTGAGATCTTGGGAGCTACTCAAATACTGAAGTCATTAGCACACACAGACATACATACCTTCATGATGCTTATTGTCACATTAACAACTCATGAAGCACATCTTACTTGTGCCTTCGGTTTAAAACTGCAGGTCAGTATTCTCAATGCAGAGATCTATTGAGAATAGGTGGTGGTGTCCTATATTTGCCTTCAAGGGATATAGCAGTGCCCCTATTTGAAAGACTACCTGATCAAAGTTTAATGGACAGTCTCTGCATGGATAGCACTATTAAACCTACAGGAGTGCATGCACTGTAATAATGTCAACATAGACCATTTGCGTCAACAAACAAGACCTATCAATTGATCCCATCGAGCGCCTTTTGGCTCACAGAAGCAGAGGTAAGACTGGCTTTTAAATGGGAGGGCCACTAAGACATTTTAATAGTACATCAAGGATTATCTTTTCGATAAATTAGAATACCGATTAGACCTTAAATGCCTGCAGTGGTCTTCAATTCTGGAAATGAACTTTAGTAAGTTTGGAGCAGCATGGATTTTTGTCTATCATTTTTAATTTGAGGGAAAGTAATTCACAAGTTTAGGGTTAATAAACCAGGCCTGTAAGAAATACAGTGCATGGTGGGACATGTGCAGGACAAAACTTATATTTTAAGTCTTCACAACATGAAATTTATTGGATACCATTTATACCACTACTATTTCCATTTATAGCATCTGTTGCTTAGGTCTGCGAATGGCCACCATCATCATATGTCCACAAAGCCTCCATGGGGCAAGAGGTGGTTGGAAATCAAAAGCTAACTAACCCACAAGGCAGTGCAAGGTATTGAGTGGGAGTGAGAAATTCTCTATCCTAGGAATAGCCATAAATGAGTTATTTACAATTGCATTTTGAAGGCAGCACAATTAACAAGAGCAATAAATGGCACATGGTCACGCACTTTACTAGTTTCCTTATTTGGTAAATACGGTTTACTTCAAATAATTTCGTTTCCATTAAAGAATAATGAGAGACTAGTAAGTAAATAGAGGCCTGACTTACCTTTAGAATATGCAGAATATGCTTTTCAGAACAAAAGGAAAAATGAGTGGACTAATTAAAAGCTGCCAGAAAAACAAAGATATTGCTTTGATCATTGAGCACAGCAGAAAGGATTAGTGCTGGGCTTCCTAATGTATACTATTTCTACTGTGGAAATTTGTTTTGGGGAATCATTTGCAACAAAGATATGGAAAATGCAAGTGTTATATGTGGTTTGATTCAGTTTTCTTCAATTTACTTTACTAACTTGTTTAGTATTATACAAAAGACTAAATTGGGCATCAACTTTACATTTAACCTTCTCCAAAAGTTAAGTCCTTGCATCTAAATGGTTTACCAAAAGATTAAAGTGCCTATCTTGCAACAAGACTAGCAATTACCAAAAACAAAAGGGGGAAGCCTAAAACATTGTTTAAAACAAAGCAGAAGTCAAAATGTTAGTGTGGCAAAACAATGCATGGCTTACTACTTAGCCACAGAGAAAATCCTTCCAAATGTTAAATTCTTTAAGGAAAAGAAGCCATAAGACTGAAGGACAAAGGAAAAGAAAACTTCAAACATTAGCAACAACCTTAGCTCGTAGGCAAATGCTTATTGGAGATAACATAACATATTTCCATGTTTATTTAACCCGTTGGGTGTTGCCGTCGGCCAACGGTCGTCGCGAGCACTACCTGGGTAGTGCTGCGCACGCCGTTGGCCAACGCGGCCCCACCAGTTTCTTCGAACTTTCAGCACTGGCGCAGAACGTTTGAAGCAGCCAACAGGTTAAATATAAGGATTTGTCAATGTAGCATACAAATCTAGTGCCACTCTATCAGACAACATCAGAGGTTAATATTACATTTCCATTCCTAACTACCCAGTACACTTGTGGATCTCTTTTCAGGGCCCTAGAAAGAAGACAAGAAGGAGCACTAATATGTACTCCCTCCACTTAGTATACTACAAGTTCTTCTTGCCAATTAACATTCTATAGATTAATGTTGCTGGGTGTTCGTTAGAAGTTGTCCAAATTCACTCAGATGGTACACAACCAGACAGGCGTCAGGGCAATAGGAGGAAATTAGTTTCCTGCTTGGGGACATTCATGTTATTGCAAGCATTGTTCGATCACATAAAGAAGTGTAGCAGCAGCTCAGTATTTAACGAATAGTTTACCTGTCGGTGTAGTTTTGCAGCTTGAAGATCTTTCTGGATTCACTATGCTGTGCATTATTCCGCGGTCTAGTGGTTGGGTCCGGAATCGTAGTCTTTTTTTTTTTTTCCGTAGCCCAGGTGGGCGTCGACGTCCCACCTTTTGGTGTCCGTCCTGTGACGTCGGCATGCTTCCTGCGGAAGCTCCCACCCTTGGGCGCCATCTTCGGATTCTTTTTTTCTCTCCCGTTTGTGTTCTGTTTCCGAATTGTATGGCAATGTTTTTATCTTTTCTCTTTTAGCGCGGTTTTCCTTGAAGTTCCATGAAGTCTTTTATTATACATTTTTTTTTGTTTACCACCTCTTTTCTCCAGGCTCATCTTTCTGGCGGAGGTGGGTGGGTTCGCTAGTGAATCCAGAAAGATCTTCAAGCTGCAAAACTACACCGACAGGTAAGAAACTATTCGTTTTGCAGTGTGAATCTTTCTGGATTCACTATGCTGTGCATAGACTTCGTAGCGGTTTGTTGTTATTGTGGCGGCTGGGTGGAAGATGAGCTTGAGTTCTTGAATATGTGCTGAAGCACTTTCTGTCCCACTTGTGCTTCCTTGTTCATTTGTATGTCCACACAGTAGTGTTTTGTGAACGTGTGCACAGAAGCCCATGTTGCCGCGAGGCATATGTCCTGAATGGGAGTGTTTGCCAAGAAGGCTATTGTAGCTCCCTTCTTTCTTGTTGAATGGGCCCTTGGCCCCTCTACTAGTTCTTGTCCAGCTTGTTTGTGGCAGAATTGTATAGTTTGCGCGATCCATCGTGCAATTGTTTCTTTAGTAACAGCTTTTCCCATGAAACTTTCAGCAAAGGAGACAAAAAACTGTTTTGTTTTTCTGTGATCTTTAGTTCTCTCTATGTAATGCTTGACTGCACGTCTCGCATCCAGAGTGTGCAGTGCCCTTTCTGCTTTTGTTGTTGGTTTCTGAAAGAAACTTGGTATTTGAATCGTCTGGTTGATGTGGAACTTTGACACCACCTTTGGCATAAAGTGTGGGTCCGTTCTCATCACCACCCTGTCGTTGTTAATTTGTATGTAGGGTTCCTGTAGTGTTAACGCCTGCAGCTCGCTTACCCTGCGTAGCAAGGTGATTGCCACTAGGAATGCTGTTTTTAACGTTAGCATCTGTAGTGAGGCTTTATGCATCGGTTCAAAGGGTGCTTTCATGAGTTCTGTCAGTACTATATTGAGGTTCCATGCCGGTGCTGGTAACCTTTTAGGTGGTGCTATTCTTTTTGCACCTTCCAAGAATCTTTTTACAATTATAGAAGTAAAGAAGCTTTTGCCTGTTTCCCCTCTAGTGTAGGCGACAATGGCTGCTAGGTGTACCCTTAGCGATGATGAGCTCAGGTTAGTTTCGAGCAGGTGTACTAAAGGACTGTAGAGTCTCTGGTCATCTTGTTGTGCAGACCCTCCTTTTTGCACCATAATGTGAACCTCTTCCATTTGGCCACTTAGCACTTACGTGTGCTTGGTCTTCTTGCTCTCGAAGTACCCTCAGGGTGCTCTCAGGTGTGCAAACTCTATGTCCTCAGGAGCCAGGCTGCTAGGCTGAGACTTTCTGGCTCTGGATGAAACACCTCTCCGTTTTGCATGGAGAGTAGGTCTTTCCTCCTCCCAAATTTGTGAGGTGCACTCTGTCATTTCCATAATCTGAGAGTACCATGTTTGTCTGGCCTATAGATTAATGTTGCTGAGTGTTCGTTAGAAGTTGTCCAAATTCACCCGCTTCCGATTTTTTTCTGCAACATTGTTCAAAGCTGGTTAGCATTATAGTCCCGATGTTATTCCGGTTCTCTCTGCGGCGATCAGTGGCATCTCTAGTCATCACTTTGAGGGAGACTCTGCGGAGCCTCTATGGGACGATGTCAGTCGGCCGCCATCTTCCTCCGACCGACTAAGTTTAACTTCATGTTGCTGAAATCCCGGAGGTACAAAGAATTTCAATCTGCTCTCACATTCTCCTAACCTGGAATATATTCTGCTCTCAAAAGGATTTTGTGCTCCAAACAAAAATGCCATATCAGTTGGCCCAATCCTGGTATTTTTTTTTATTTTGAGCCCCCTAAACGATTTATGTATAAAACACCTGGAAAATTGTCCAAACGAATCAAGGATACACTGTTCGCTAGTAATTTCTCGAAAATTATCAGTGCATTCAATCAAGCTAACATGTCCAAACAATTTATGTGGAGGCATTATTCTTTCCTGGACCATTTCACTCAAGTTTCCATCTTGTTCGGTCGTGTTCTCCAACTGAGGTTGCAGGCATCTGACTCCAAGACAAACTCTGGAACATTTCCAAAAATGGCTTTACCATTCCAGATTGCCAGATTGTCTAACCACCATTCTAGACTCTCCAGAACATCTGCAAATAATGAAAGTAGATCCGCACGACATAAACCTTTCCTCAGACCCAAAGCATTCGGTCTCTGAAGAGGTCTGTAATACAACAGACCCAGGATGGCTTAAATACATGATGATGATAGAAATCAGAGGAGTACACTAGGCAAATCTCAATATCATCATCTTCTTTACCAAAACAGATTTCACTTCCTGTCTGAAGAAAGAGCACCTGAGATAGCAGAGTATCCACCTGAAAGACCAAACATTCTAGGTTCTGTGTAGGGACTTTCCCACATTTATTATAAACCCTAAACTTTCCAATAGGTCTCTTGTCCACTCATGATGCCTTAATAGTTCCACCCTGTCCTGAGATATCAACAGTATGCCTTCCAAACAGATCAAACGGACACCTCTTTCTCCCAGGAAGGCTACTATTTAGCACATCACCTTGGTGAAGCACCAAGGAGCAGAGGATAAACCGAAAGACCAATTCTCTTGGTTGGATGTTTTGAGCAGGGGACCCCCAAAACTCTTTTGAAGACTCATATGGTTTTCAATACCAAAGTGTCTCCTGTAATATTTCTCCAGTTGTAGAAAAATAAAAACACAACCTTTAAATGAGAAAAACCAATTGGACTTCTCAGACTTAAACTGAACCATGAGATCTTAGCCTCCCACCACAATATTGCAAGTGCTTCCTCATTGTGGGAAGAAACCCATTTTAGGAACAATAGTTCCTTCTGTAGCTTCTTGAGAGTAATAGTGGCACCTTTGGACTCCACGGCCAACGGTCAGTCCCTTGCCGAAGCCCTTCCAAAACTTTTAGGGACGAAAACACGCCTTATATTTATTAGAGCCTTGCTAAAATCAGTGAAGGTGGAGACTTTCTTGAACTCTGTCCAATTTAAAATGCTGAAACAGCGTAGAATCTACAACTATTAAGCAGTTGCAACACCATCCTAATCAAAAGCAACTTGCTGTCACAAACCTATGCTCAACCCGTCTACAACTTTCCATGGCCTCAATCATCAGATCTAGACAATCATCTTGGAGAATTTACTTGACCCTCAAGAACAGTAGTCGTCAAATCCACTTCATATCTATCAAATTATACGCACTGACCAATTCAGGAAGAAGGATACCTCAAGGTAAGAGAAGCTATCTGTCACCTTCAGAGCATCCAAAGGCTCTAATCCCTTAGTACACATCTACAATGATGCCCTAGGACACCTACTAACAGTTAATAAAAGCATAACCAAACCACCTCCGCACACAATCTACCTGAAAGTCTCCGACAATAACTACTGAGAAAAACTAAAGACACTGCCTTCACTGAAGCAGATGCTACAAGTTTGTCTGAGGAACAACCTTGCAAAGCAGTGCTCTCTACGCAAATAACATTTGGCAAAAAGATGTCTAAGAGTGGCTACACAACATAAGCCCTAAGGGATTCATTCTTAACTCACTGCCATTCACTTTTATTCACCCTCACCACGCATTTTGCAAACACACCTCCGAGATTTGGGACCTCATCTCCACCTTTATAACAGATATCTTACCAACTAGGACATTGCTCAACCCCACTCCCGCGCCTGACAACTCCACAGAAATACCCAAAGGATACAAGATTACCCACAGCTACCTTATCAACAAGCCTGGTGGAGGGATCGCCCTCATACATAAGGAATCTATCCAACGCACCACCACAAATGATGGCATTACCACAGCCATGGAACACATCAAATTCAGCTCCTAAACAGACAACAAAACCACCAGTGAGGCACTTTTGTTTACTGTTCTTCACGGCCAAGTCCAGCCTTCTGCAACTTCTGCGCACCACCGCCCCCGCCACAGACTCTAATAACTACATCTTACAACTTTCATCTAGACGGCCTCAATAATATCAACACTACCAACCTCAGACAGCATGATCATCATCAGACTCTCACACACACTAGACCCCCCCCCCCTTCCACCCCTTCTTCAACTCACGTGACTCATCAGGTACAGCCACACCACGAAACTCACCTAGACTGACCGCGCCATCATCCACTTCAACATAACCATCTCTCGGGCCTCTGGCACAAGTCTGCAAAATCTCATAAGACACACGGATTAATGCTCTTAACACCACCCACCCCATCTCCTCCTAGACCACAATGTCAGACATTTTAACAACTGGACCACCTACTGCGCCAACAGAGTCGCTCCCATCGGCAACAACACCCAGAGAAGCAGTCATCAAGCATGGTAGCTGGTACACTGAAGACCTCAGAACTGCTAAACGACAACTGGAAAAGAGATGGTGCACCAACAAAACACAACTGACAAGACCGTCTTTTATACAGCCCTCAACCTCTACCACAGACAGTTCTGAGAATTGAAGCAAAAGGCCTTAGCCTCATGTATTTAAACAAGCACCAATAACAGCAAAGAACTCTTCAACATCGTCTAAGAATTCTCCAATCTTGCAGCTGTAACAAACATGAATCCCTCACAGGACCTCTGTGGCAACCGTGCAAATTTCTTACAAGACAAGATCACGGACATCTACAGAAACTTGAAACCCCTGCCCAAGGCCATAGACTTCAAGCAACAACGACCCCGCTATCACCACAGACATCGACTAACTGAATGGAGCCAGCTCGCTCCACAGACCACCACCTCCATCATGAACAGACCCATGCCCTCGCTACATCTTTAACCAAGGTGAAGCCAGAATCAGCCACGTACTCACCCCCTTGTTCAACACCTCAATTGCCATAACCACCTTCACTGAGCGGGATGAAAACACACAAAGCCCTTCCAAAGAAACCATGGGAGGACCGCAGCAAACTTTACTACCTACCGATCTCCCTGCTCCCGTTTACGACCAACGTATTAGAAAAAGACATCAACCAACAACTTCACATCTGAATGGAACCTCCTACTCTACTCCTCTAAAATCGGATTCTGCCGCAACCACAGCACAGAGAAAGCTCTTGTCACGGCTACTGAGAAGAGTCTGCAGCTGATCCTTCTAGACATCTCAGCAGCCTTCGATACGGTCTCCAACCACACACAAGGCTGCACAATATAGACATCCAAGGAACCGCTCTTGGATGGATTGCCCCTTTCCTCACTGGAAGAATGTAAAAAGTTGCGATCCTCCTTCACCTCTAAAACCAAGGAAATCAGCTGAGAAGTACCCCAAGGATCCAAGCTCAGACACACCTCTGGCCAGCATTGCCGAAACATCAAATCCTTAGCTGACACACAGCTCGTTCTCTCCCTCTGCGAAGACACCACCAACACCAACTTCAACAACTGCATGACAGATGTTGCCAACTGGATGAAGGACAACTGCCTGAAGCTCAACACAGACAAGACAGAGGTACTGATTTTGGAAACAAAGCTCCCAATAGGACGCATCCAGGTGGCCCTCAGAACTCAGACCTACTCCCATTGACCAAGCTCTGAACCTAGGCATCATTCTGAATAACAAGTTAACCATGGAGACTAAGGTCAACTCTATCTCCTCCTCCTCCGTAATCCTCCGCATGCTTCGTAAGATACTCAAATGGCTATCCCAAGGGCTCAAGACGACCCATCACACAGGCCCTCATCTCCAAACGAATGGACCATGGCAATGCGCTCTACGCAAGGTTCGAGCTCACCTCCGACGATTACAGACCATACAGAATGTATGCAATATTGTATTTTCTTTTAGAGAGATTTCTTTTAGAGAGATTGCTAGGTATGTATTGTAGTAGTCTCGCCTTGACTACTGCAATAGCATGTATCTGGAGGCCCAGCAGGGAGTTCTGAACAAATTGCAAACGCTACAAAATGCTGCTGCCCGACTGATTACCGGTCTACCTAAGTTTGCATCGGTAGCTCAGGAATTAAAAAATCTACACTGGCTTCCAATACGGAAACGTATAATGTTTAAGGCTCTTTGTATGGTATTTAAGGCAGTAAATGGAATAGGTCCATCCTTCCTTCAAGAACACCTCCAACTGTACAAACCAGGGCGACAACTAAGATCTGCTAATAAAAGCTTGGTCATGACTAACCGTATTAGGAAAGCCCGTTGGGGAGGCCGTAGCTTCTTCCACGGAGCATCTAACATCTGGAATGAATTGCCTCTCGCCCTAAAACAAAGCAATGATCTCCTGACCTTCAGGAAAAATATCAAAACATGGCTTTTTAACCTCCAGTAACTTTCTTTGCCTCTTGGAGATAATGTATCGTTTCAGCGCCAGGACACCGCCCGGTAACAGCGCGCTCAACAAATGGTAAAAATAAATAAATAAATAAATATTATGCTACCCTAATTTAGCAAAATTTGTTCTTGGAATGTTTGGCTTTTACCAAACCAATCCATTTTATACCATCAATTTTGCAGCTTGAAGCATGCCCTCCTAATTACTTGTATGCTACCTTTCAACTTCGAGGAGGTAAGACATATTGTTTCTTTAACCGCTTCCCCTCGGACTGTTGGGTATATCGGAACAAGATAATAAATCATTATTGCAAAAAGAAGAATTGAAGCACAGAATGCAGAACACAAGATGGCCGCCTGGAAGGAGCTCTAGGTTAGAGCTCCGAGTGCTTGGGATTCCATTTTTTGGATTTAATCTCCGTTAGCACCCAGCATCCCGAGGAACGCAACTGCAACTTAAATACTAAAAGTAACTGGAACATTTGCAGCACCCTTACTTGGCTGGCGGTGGCTGGAGTATTCTGAGGGTCCCTCACCACACGGAGGCTGTGATCACGGGAGAGGACCGAGTCAACCCCGCCTTCTCCAGACACCGGGCTGCCCCTGGCCATCCGCGGAGTGTGGGACAGAGCCTGCTGTGGCGCTGCCTGGAGCCTTCTTGGGGCCCCTGATCGCCCCCCCTGGAGTCTGGGTCCGTCGCACGAAAGGACCGAGCGGCCTGGCCATCAGAGGCGTCCGGTACGCCTGTGGGCACCAGCACCGGCTGCAGGGGTCGGATTACTGGCCTGGACTACTGCGGTGTTGGGGAGATACCGTAAGGGTCTGGAAGGATGACGGACGACTGGAGATGCCCCCATCTGCACTGGGAGCGGGAGGCGATCGGAGGTGTGGCGCCACCACAGGATCAGCTGCCGGAGTGGAGCCCTGAGGCGGGCGGGATCCGGAGGGACGACGACGGACCATAGGAGCTTGTCCCATCTGCGCCGGGAGCTGGAGGCGATCGGAGGTGTGGCGCCGCCGCCCAGAGAGCGGCCGGAATGGAGCTCTGAGGCGGGCGGGACCCGGGGGGACGACGAACTACAGGAGCTTGCCCAGTCTGCGCAGGGAGCTGGAGGGGATCGGAGGTGTTGCGCCGCCGCCCAGGGGAGATGCCTGACTGAGCCCCGAGGCGGACGGGGAAACACACGGCATCGCATCGCGGCCCAGAGGAGGAACTGCAGGAAAGGGGGAACAGGCAATCGGGACACACATAACAACGACAACACCAACTGCCAGAAGTCGATGCACACTGCAGCGGTATACATTCTGGCCGGACCCTTGATTAATGCAAAACTCTGATGTCAACAACAAAGTACTTGCTGAGCAGAATATACAATAAGGTATTTATTTACCCCACTCGCTTGCACACATTTTTTAAAAACCCTCCTTCGTTCAAAATGGCTGGGGTCATAAAACGGTAGCAATAAATCCCCTCCTGTACCTCCGATGCCCACGAGGCTCCTCAACTTAACCCCTCCACACAAGACCACCAAAATAGAGATCAGACTCCCTCCCAGCAAGCTAGGAACTGGGCTTGCTCAAATAGAAACTGAAACTGCCCTCCCCTGTTCTCAAAGCAACAACAACTAACAGAGGACTATCATCTCCATCTCCCCTATTTGGCGGCCATCTTAGACTGGTCTCTCTCTCTCTCTCTCTCTCTTTGGCGGCCATCATGGACTAGTCATTCTCACTATCTGACCATACCCTAAGAGCTGGCCTTTTTAGACCAATCTCACCTACAGCAGACTTTACATAGCTCTGTATCTAAATCCTCGTGTGATTAAGTGTCTGCCTTTTATTGCAGTATTATACTTGTATGTTGTACATTTATTTTTGTAATCTGCACCCATTTCGCTTTTTCTTCACCCTGTAATGCACCGATCGCTACCTCATATTTCTGGTTGCTCACTATTGTCATTTTTGACTCTTGTAGCTTTCTGTTTGCACCTGTATTTTGTTCCAGTATATCATCAGTATTATATTTCTACTTGTATACTGTACATTTTGTAAGCTGCACCCATTTCACTTTTATTCCTGTAATGCACTGATTGCTACCTCATATATCTTGTACATTCTTGTAAGCTGCACCCATTCACTTTTTATTCCGGAATTGCACTGATTGCTACCTCTTATATTTTGGTTATTTTTGGCCATTCACTAGTGTCACTTTTGTTCCATGTAACTGATTGCTACCTCATATATCCTGTACATTCTTGTAAGCTGCACCCATTCACTTTTTATTCCTGGATTGCACCGATTGCTACCTCTTATATTTTGATTATTTTTGGCCACTCACTAGTGTCACTTTTGTTCCATGTAACTTACTGTTTGCATTTGTTTTTTGCACATGTGTATCACTATCGTTCACCCTCCCATACCCACCTATACCGCCATCCCAACATGGATCTCATCGGCAAGCACACATATAAAATCAACTACCCATCCACACTCACCAAAAAAGCCGCTATACGCTGTAAACACAACTTCCTGAGGTCCCACCCTGAAACCCCCTTTGCCGACACCTACTACTCACTGGTCAATGGATCCCTGAACATCGATATCTTCCACACCACACGCAGAGCTCAATGGAGAAAAGCGTTCTTCTCCTTACTCACCGTCTCCACCACCAGGAAATCCGCTCATGGCTTAACTCTCCAACACACCATCCCAACTCTTCCCAGGCAGAACCACCATTACTATCTACAATAACGGGATTGTCCTAATTCAATCCACAGACAGGAACCTGGAACTACTAGACAACCTGTTCCCCACGTTCAAAGAGCACCTCTCCATTCCTCGGACCTCCACTCATATCTCCTCCAGTACTATCACCCCTGACTTCACAGCCCCACCCATAACCCTTCTAACCTAGCTCAGCATCAGAACGACACGCACCTCACCTCTACCCCAGCACCCTAGTCAATTACCCACCTGCTGTTACCACCCCACACTCCTCAATCACAGACACAAATCTCTCCCCCTCATACACTAGCCGCCCCCCTACCACCAACCCTTGGACCCCCACTCATACCACTCCCATTCCTCTCTCTCCTGACATCACAGCTCCCACCCACAACCCCTCTAACCTAGATCAGCACCAGAACGACATGCATAACGACAAATCCCACCCTTTCCCCCCCCACTCTCAGTCCCCACTACCACCGCTAATTAACCACGCAGAGCACACCACAGCTATTAATCTAACTCCCCCTCCCCACAACAGGACCATCTCCAACCCCATTTCCCCCCCCACTCTCAGCCCCCACTACCCTACCTGCTCCCCCATCACCACTAACATACACTCAACTTCCACCCGGCTCTCTCCGCCTGCCACCAATGCCCTCATCTACACCACCAACCTCCTCCCTACTTCATCCACACCCATCCCCCCCAAACCTGCTCTCCTCTCTAACACCAACCCGTACGCCGACACCACGGAGCCCTGCATGAACACCAACCCACCCCCCCATCCGCACACTAATTCTCAGGTCAGTCACACACCCATGATTTCCATCCCCAACACTTATCCCACGCTGGACAAGATTATTTCCACCCTCCTCCAGCTCAAAGAAGACATTCACACCATCAAAGAGCTACTCATCACACACCCCAGACACCCCTCACTCACCACCACCCCCCCCTCCCAACTTGCTCCCCACCCGTCCGGATGACTACCCCACGCTACACCCCCCACACTGGACCGCGATCCCTGTCCACAATCGCAACAACCGCCCCCGTCGCCCACACTGGACCGCGATCCCTGCCCACAATCGCAACAACTGCCCCCGTCGCCCATGCAACCCTCTTTCGGACCTCGACACTCTCACCCTCCGTCGCTCCTACGACCCAGCTCCCCTAAACCACACAACCGCCACTCACCTCTCCATTCCCACGATACACTCAAATCCCCGTAGACCCCCCACACTAAACAGAATCTCCGTCCCCCTCTCTCTAGAACCCTCTACCTCCCCTGACACACCCCGTCTCAAATGCACTCTCCTCAACTGCAGATCGGCCTCTAGACACTCCTCCGCCATCGCGGATCTCATCTTAACATTGGACCTTGACCTAATCATCTTGACTGAAACCTGGCTAACCGAATCTCCTACACCTATAATGGACATTCTGGTTCCCCCCATTTACCACATCATTAGACTTGACAGGTCTGGCAAGATAGGTGGCGGAATCGCATGCATATACAGGAACAACCTTTCTGTTCTGAAAGTCACCACACCTTCCCTACCCTCCCCAACTTCCTGTGAATACATCTGCCTCGATATTATCAGTGAGGGCAAACCGATATGCTCTCTTCACGACATTTACCACCCACCCAGAGACAACCTCACCTTCGCCCAACAAATCATGGATATGATCTCAACCAACGCCGGACGACAGCTCACCCAAATATACCTTGGTGACTTCAACCTCCACTGGAACGACCACAATGATGTGGTGGTAAATAGTCTTAAAAATTTCCTCAACGCCCTTGACCTCACACAATTATGCAACAGCCTGACCCACGAGAAAGGCTCTATCCTCGACCTTATCATCTCCAAAGAGGACACTATCCAACTTGAGTCTATTCAACCCTGTGACTGGTCAGATCATCATATTGTCACATTCTTCATCAATGAAAAAGTCAAATTCAACACGGCTCAATCCTCCAGGCCTAAAGTCTGGAAAAGAGACCTGAAAAAACTCAACCCATACTCCCTACCCACGAACAGCCGCGACCTCCTACGGGCGCTACGGACGTCCAATACTTGACTGACCACTATCTCAACGCCATGACCTCAATAATTAATGAGGCTGCACCCATGCAGCTAAAAAGAGTCTCCGCTAAAATCTCCAATCCATGGTACGACGGGACTCTCAATGACGAGCCATGCGAATGGCAGAGCGCACCTGGAGATCAGCTCCCTCTGCACTGCACCTGAAAACCCTGAAGAAAAAGAGAAACGCCTACTTCAGGTAAATAAAGCGCTCAAAATCAGACTTCTTCAGCCTCCAGCTCGACCAAGCAAAAAACCGTCCGAGAAAACTGTTTGAGCTAATCAGATCACAAGCCAAGGAACAACCCCAACCACTCAGCACTATGTGCGAAGCACCCTCCTGTGAAGACTTTGCCGCTTTCTTTACCCACAAAACTGACAACATAAAGAGTGATCTCCTCATTGATGCAAGCCTTTACTCCAAACCCCACTGCATAGCACCCTCCGAACCAAAAAACAATGCTACATGGTCATCCTTTGACACCTACTCCGAAGAAGAAATTGGCAAACTGCTCAGCACCTTGAAACCATCCAATCACCTCACGGATCCCATCCCTGCTAACGCTATCAAAGATTTCACCCCGTTGCTCCTTCCACTCTGGACTAAAATTATCAACAGCTCACTTCAACAAGGAACCATCCCTGACTCCCTCAAAGTTGGACAAGTCACACCTTTACTAAAGACAACTTACTGCCGACCCATCTGATCTAAAAAATTACCGTCCCATTACCAATATTCCCACTCTCGCCAAACTCTTGAAAAAATGCGCACAACTACAGTTGACTAAACACATTGATCAGTTTGATCTCCTCAACCCTCATCAATCAGGCTTCCGAGCAGGACACAGTACAGAAACTGCTATGATTCACATAATTGACGACGCCCTTCAAATCCCAGATCAAAATGATACCTGCCTCCTCATCCTTCTTGATCTCTCTTCAGCATTCGACATCGTTAAACATGAGAATTTACTCGAACTTTTGAACACAAGAATGGGTCTATCTGGGACTGTTCTCAAGTGGTTCACTTCCTTTTTACACAACAGGTCGCAGAAATTCAAGAGTAACAACCTGATGTCCTCGCCAATACATGTATCGTTAGGCGTCCCCCAAGGATCCTCCCTATCCCCAACTTTGTTCAACCTAGTTATGGAACCTCTCACCACCTTGCTACAAGCATCCAATGTACTCTTTCACATGTACGCAGATGACACGGATTAGTTACTTACCTGTAATCCTAGTTCTCTTCCAGGGATATCCTCATCAAAGTCATAAGCATTAGAATATTCCCGCCCATGCGCGGGACCCCAGAAACAATATATTATATGTGCCCCACATATACATATATATATAAATATATATATATAAAATTAAGCAATTGCAGCCAAATAAAACAGTAGAGCTGGAATATGCTGTGAAGAATTTCCACCATACATGTGTATTAGCATTAGAAACATGAGAAACAACACCAATGCTTGTTTAGAAACTGTTTTAATGCTTAGAAAGCAGTAGAAATTCTTATAACACACTGTAAGCACATACAGCTCCCAGGCTGCATTGCAAATACCCAGTCTAAAAAGACTGAAAAGCTAACTTGTAGCTGCATGTACTAAAACTGACGCTGTGCCTTTAAGGCACCTCTGCCCCTAGCTTCCCATCATGCCTCAGGGGTTACAGTTAGGTCAGTTGTTCTTTTCGGAGACTGAAAACCAAACCATGGTAATAACAGGTTAAAACATCTCCTACTTAATAAACAAAGTCCTTTGCCCGGGGAGGCGGGAGGGTTGCTTATGACTTTGATGAGGATACCCCTGGAAGAGAACTAGGATTACAGGTAAGTAACTAATCCTTCTCTTCCAGGGGATCCTCATCAATAGTCATAAGCATTAGAATAGAGTAGCGAGCCTCACCTCATCCCTGCGGGCAAAGGAATCAACAGGTAACATTCATAGTCGTAGGCCCAAAAGTAGGCCTTATTCTACCCAAATAGGTTTCTCAAGGAGGCTTGCCCTACTTGAGAATCCGCTCTGGAATCAGACTCTAGGCAATAATGCCTTGTAAAGGTATGGACTGATTTCCATGTCGCAGCCTTGCAAATTTCTGACATGGGAATGTCATGTAAAAATGCTATCGTGGCTGCCTTCCCTCTAGTGGAATGAGCTTTGGGTGATTGTAACAAAGGTTTGCCAGCCAGCTGGTATGCTAGTTTGATACATGAGACAATCCATCTGGAGATGGACCTTTTGGCTGCTGCAAACCCGGTCCTCATTGAACCATAATTGACAAAGAGTTGGTCTGTCTTTCTGGTGCCCTTCGTTCTTTCTAGGTAAAACTTTAGCACCCGTTTAAGATCTAACGAGTGCAACGACCTCTCAGCTGGGGTCGATGGGTTAGGAAAGAACGAAGGAAGGGTAATCGCTTGGTTTATATGAAAATCCGATACCACTTTTGGAAGGAAAGATGGGTGAGCCCTCATTACCACTCTGTTGTGGTGAAACACAGTGTAAGGTTCCTTGGTGCAGAGTGCTTGAATCTCGCTAACCCTGCGAGCAGAGGTTATTGCCACCAAGAAGGCCGCCTTCCAAGTGAGATGCTGCAAGGAGGCCTTGTGTATAGGCTCAAACGGTGTAGACATCAGCCTGGAGAGAACCAGGTTCAACTCCCAGGGAGGAGAAGGATTTCTCACAGGGGGATATACCTTCTTTGATACCTGAAGGAAATCCTTAACCACTGGGACCTGAAAAAACGATGTTTGTGTAGGTGATTTTCTGTACGCTACTATGGCAGATAGGTGAACCCTAATAGAAGCGTATTTCAACCCTGATGTCGCTAAGTAAAGGAGGTATGGGAGGACTACCTCTTGTCCTTTGGTGGGATCAAAGCCATGGTCCTTACACCAAATGAAAAATCTTTTCCACTTGAACGCATAAGACGCCCTTGTGGAAGGTCTCTTTGCCTCTCTTAAAATATTCATACATTCTGGAGGCAGATTTAAGTGTCCGTATTGCAAGACCTCAGGAGCCATGCAGTCAGGTTCAGCGACGGGAGGTTGGGATGCAGGATCCTCCCGTTCATTTTGCTCAACAGGTCTGGCCTGCACGGCAGACGTCTGTGTGGACACAGCGACAGATGTAATAGGTCTGGATACCACCATTGTCGCGGCCAATCCGGAGCAACTAGGATCATGTCCATGCTCGATCTGATGAGCTTGGCCACCACCTTCGGAATCAGTGCCAGAGGAGGAAACGCATAGGCGAACATTCCTGTCCACTCCAGCAGGAGAGCGTTCCCTTGTGTCCCTGGCCGGTGGAACCTGGACGCGAAGGCGTGGCATTTGGCGTTTTCGTCGTCCGCGAATAAATCGATGTCTGGACGGCCCCAGCAACGGAAGAGTTCTTCGACTACTTCGTCGTTTAGCACCCAGTCTGGCTGATCTTCAAAGTGCCTGCTGAGTGCGTCCGCTTTTGTGTTTAGCTCGCCTGGAAGGTGTACTGCCACCACCGACAGTCCCCGAGCCAGAAGCCAGTGCCAGATTGTCTGGGCCTCCTGAGACAGAGGGCGAGACCGAGTTCCTCCCTGCTTGTTCAGATAGAACATAGTTGTAGTGTTGTCCGTCTGAACCAGGATTTTGTTCGTTGTGATTGCTGGAAGGAACGCTTTGAGCGCCAGATGAACTGCTCGAAGTTCCAGCATGTTGATGTGGTATGTCTGAAGGTTGGTCGACCAGCGACCCTGGATCTGAAGATGACCCATGTGAGCACCCCAACCTTCCAGAGATGCGTCCGTTACCACAGACAGCGAAGGAAGAGGTTGCTGAAAAGGGACTCCCTGCAAGACATTCCGAGGGCGAGTCTACCACTGTATTGAGGTCAGTGCTGCTTGAGATAGGATGATTCGATCCTCCCAATCCCCAGTCGCTTGGTCCCACTGATCTTCCACAGACTCTTGTAGAGGTCGCATCCTCAACCTGGCGTTTGGAATTAGGAAGATGCAGGACGCCATGGAGCCCAGTACAGACGCTACTTCTCGCACCTTTGGACGAGGAAACTGAAGTAACTTTCTGCATTTCTGCCCCATGGAAGATAGTCTCTCCTGCGAAGGAAACGCTCTTCCTAAATTTGTGTCTAGAACTGCTCCCAGATAGTGGATAGTTTGCGTGGGATGCAGGACTGACTTTTCTGTGTTCACGTGGAGCCCAAGCCTGTGTAGTTGTTGAAGACACAGATGACAGTCTTTGGTGGCTTGACGAGGGGACGGACTCTTCAGGAGCCAGTCGTCTAGATATGGGTACACAAAAAGACCTTTTTTGTGTAGACATGCCGCTACCACTGCCATGCACTTGGTGAACACCCTTGGTGCGGATTTTAGTCCGAACGGAAGTACTTTGTACTGGTAATGCTTGTTCCCTACCAGAAACCTTAAGTACTTCCGATGACCTGGTGTTATAGGAATGTGGAAGTACGCGTCCTGTAAATCCACCGAACACATCCAATCTCCAATTTGTAGATGAGGACATATCTAATGAAGTGCCAGCATGCGAAACTTCTCTTTGACCACCACCTTGTTGAGGGTTCGAAGATCCAAAATCGGTCTGAACTTGTCCTCTTGGTCTCTTTTGGGGACTAGAAAATACCTTGAGTACACTCCTCTCCCCCTTTGGGGTGGGGGTACCTCTTCGATTGCGTTTTTCTTTAAGAGGACGCTCACCTCCCTTTTGAGGAGGTTTAGATGGTACAAGCGAGTCTTTTTTGGAGGAATCGGTTGTGGTCTCTTCCGGAAACGTAGCGCATATCCATTGCGCAGTATATTCAGCACCCACTGATCTTTTGTGATGCTGACCCACTCTGCCAGGTGTTGCGAAGCACTTCCTCCCACTGGAGTGGGTAACGGCGCCAGAGGAAGCCACTGCTCAGGCTTTGCCTCCTCTAGGCGTGGTAGAGGACTGATGATGTCCGCATCTGCCTCTGCCCGATTTTCCTCCTCTGTATTGTGTCTTCCCTTGTGGCTTGTTCTGAGACCATTGAGGGGTTTGAACCCTCTGTTGGCCTCCCCGGTTCTTGTTGGTCTTGAAGCGTCGCTTGAACGGCTCTTTCTTCTTCTCCAGACCAACCGCCTTCACTGTGTCCAATTCGGTTTTCATGCGGGTCATTTCCTGATCGGCATGTTCCCCAAAGAGTGAAGATCCTGAGAAGGGCAGATTGAGGATGCGTTGCTGGGCATCTGGTTTGAGACCAGTTAAACGCAACCAAGAAGATCTCCTCGCACATACCCCATGTGAGTAGGCATGTCCTGCTAGAAGGGCGTTATCTGCAGATGAACTAATCATTTGGTTCGCCACCAAACAGCCCTCCGTCACTGTCTCCTCGAAGTCTTTCTGGTCCCCCTTGGGCAATTTCTCTTTGAATCGTTCCATGGAGTCCCACAGAGCTCTATCGTACCTGCCGAGAAGTGCTGATGCACTAGAGACTTTCAGGGATGAAGCTGCTGTGCTGCACACTCTGCGTCCCCAAGAATCTTGGGTCTTGCTGTCCTTGTCAGGAGGAACTGAAGAAGAAGGAGCGACTGTGTGATTCTTCTTAGCTGAGGCTACGATAACTGAGTCCGCCGCAGGCTCTCCTTTAACAAAGATTGGATCTGAGTCGGCCGGCCTATACTTTTTCTGGATACGTGCCGGTACCGCCCTGATCGCTGCTGGCGTGAGGAAAACCTCTTTGATTGGGTCCATTATCCCTGGAACCAATGGGAGCAAAGGCCGTGAATATGATTTGTGACGAAGGGTCTCAAAAATCACCGTAGTGGAAACTTCTGGAACAGCCATTTCTATTTGAAGTTTGTGAGCGCCCCTTTGTAAAACGTCCAGGTATGTGTTGACGTCGTCAAGCGGGGAAGCTCTGGAGCGAGGGCTGTCTGCCAGCGTTGGGGAGTAATCCCCTTTAGAAGACCTCGAAGAAGAGGAGGAGGATGATGGTGGTGTTCTCCTTCTCCTGTGGTGAGATTTTTCCTTCCTCACTGGCGATCTTCTCGGTCGATCTTCCCTTCGAGGAGAACGTGATTCTCTCCGATGCTCCCTTCGTGGAGATCTCGACCTCTCAGTTCGTACCTCCCTTCTCGGTGTTCGAGACCTGGGATGCTCCCTCCGTGGTGATCGGGAGACCCTGGGGGTATGCAACCTTTCTGCTCTCCTCTCCCGAGAGCGTGATCGGTGCCTGATAGGACTCTGTCTGTCTGCCTCTTCTATCAGTCTCTGAAGAGGTGACCTGTGGAGTGGGCTTACGTATCTTTGCAGCCTCTCCGTCGCTCCAGAATCCTTCCACTTGCTCAACTGAGCATTCCATCTTGGCGAAAGCGTTGTCTTTCGCTGGGGCAACGGACTTCTACTCCTGGAAGAGGACCTCGATGAGCTAGAGGTACCCGAGGAGGAATGGTGAGAAGCCGATTGAGTCACCAAAATTGTTGAAGGCACTGAAGGGGATTTTCGTCTCACCGGTGTTGGAAGACGTCTTAAAAGTCTTTCCCTTGACGTTGAACGCCTCTGCGGCGTCGACGGAGTGATAACCTTCGACGTCGAACGCCTCGACGCTGACCTGTGTTCTCTCGACGCTGTCCTGTGATGTCGAGCCGATGACGGAGTCTTCTCCCTCGACGTCGAACGGCGTCGCCCTGCCTTCGACGGAGGTCTTGACGTCGAACGGTGTTGCCCTGCCGTCGACGGAGGTCTCGAAGTCGAACGGCGTTGCCCTGCCGTCGACGGAGGTCTCGACGTCGAACGGCGTTGCCCTGTCGTCGAAGGAGGTCTCGACGTCGACCGACGTTGGTCTGTCGGCGACGGAGATGGCAATCGACGGTGTCCTGTCGTCGACGATGCCCTTGATGTCGACCTGGCATGTGGTGACGGCGGAGGATCGGACATCCTCGACGTCGAGCGCCGACACGCCTTCGACGATGATCCCTTCCTCGACGACGATCGTCCGAGGGGGCTCTTGCTCCTCGACGCCGAGCGCCTCCGTGGAGACGTCGGCGGAGGTGTCACACTCTTCGAAGCCTGTCGACGTTGAGACGACGGCGAGTGTGTTCTGTCTCTCGACGACGACCGTCGCCTGGTTGACGGCGGCGGAGTTGACTTACGTCTTGACGCCGATCTTCTCGTCGACGGAGATCTCGTGGCTTCTCTCGACGCCGATCGTCGCCTAGACGGCGGAGCTTTCTTCGATGTCGGTGAACCTCTTTTCAATGACGATTTCCTCATCGACGCCGGTCCCGACGTCGACGGAGCTTTTTCTTTCGAACTGTCCATCAGATGTCGTTTTTTCAGCGCCGAGCCCGGCGCTGAGGTTGATGGACGCTCTGGCTTGCCTTTGGAGGGAGTTCTGGGTCTCTTCGAACTCTTCCTCTCTGTAGATCTTCCCCTCATGGATCTCTGTGCCAGACCATAGAGCCTGTTTCTCTCTCTGTCTTTTAAAGTCCTGTCAGACAGATTTTGACAATGAGAACAGTCTTTTGGATCATGATCCTCTGGCAAGCATAAAATACAGACCTTATGAGAGTCCGTTTTTGCCTTCTTGTGGCCACAAGAAGGGCAATCATCAAATAATGAGGGCATCCTGACAGGAAAACCTCACAAAAATTCGACTGCTAAGCAGTTATTTACTTGACCCTGATGTTAAAAGTCAAAGTAAATCAAAAAATGGTTCTTTTGAAGATTTTCTGACTGAAAAAGGCAGAAAAAATGTGGAGCTGTGTATCCAGGGTCCTTCCTGAAGGAGCCGGAAAGAACAACTGACCTAACTGTAACCCCTGAGGCATGATGGGAAGCTAGGGGCAGAGGTGCCTTAAAGGCACAGCGTCAGTTTTAGTACATGCAGCTACAAGTTAGCTTTTCAGTCTTTTTAGACTGGGTATTTGCAATGCAGCCTGGGAGCTGTATGTGCTTACAGTGTGTTATAAGAATTTCTACTGCTTTCTAAGCATTAAAACAGTTTCTAAACAAGCATTGGTGTTGTTTCTCATGTTTCTAATGCTAATACACATGTATGGTGGAAATTCTTCACAGCATATTCCAGCTCTACTGTTTTATTTGGCTGCAATTGCTTAATTATATATATATATATATATATATATATATATATATGTATGTATATGTGGGGCACATATAATATATTGTTTCCGGGGTCCCGCGCATGGGCGGGAATATTCTAATGCTTATGACTATTGATGAGGATCCCCTGGAAGAGAACTAACTATATCTCAAATTACAATCCCCCAAAGACATTTTACTCCTGAACTCAACGATCAGAAGCACCCAATCCTGGCTTGCCGATAATCATCTCAAACTCAATGCTCTGAAAACAGAGTTCCTTCTGATCTCACCTCCCGCGAAGATCTCTACCACTCAAACTTGGCTTAAACAGCTAACTGCACTCAATGTCCAACCCACCATCGTGGACTCAGCAAAATCTTTAGGCATAACTCTCGACACCAATCTCAACATGCAGCATCATATCAGCAAGGCAACTAAGGGAGCGAACTTCCAAATCAATACCCTGAGGAAACTTAAACCCTTCCTATCAGCCAAAGACTTCCAAACTGCAATACAAGCACTAGTCATCCCTCGAATAGAATACGGCAGCATCGCCCTCTGCGGTCTCCCTCTAACTACTACTGCACCCCTAAGAGCTTCTCTAAACGCTGCAGCGAGACTCATCACTGGGTCAAAAAAACTCTCGCATATCTCCCCTGACTTGAAATCCCTGAACTGGCTGCCTTTTGAAGCCAGAATACATCTGAAAATTGCCTGCATGACACACAAGGCTGTACACCTGAGCTCTCCCTGATACCTCAACCAGAAGCTGTCAATCTCTGGCGGCTCTAGAAAAACTAGGGGCACAAACAATCTTCTGCTAAAACCTCGAAGATTCCGGAAGGAAAAAACTTATAAACGCTCCTTCTCAGGAATGGCACCCAGGATCTGGAACTCACTCCCTCCTGAAACCAGGCTCATCTCCTCCATCACACTTTTTAAGAAAGAAGTAAACGCTATTCTCATGGCTAAATACACTTGACCTATTAACATGGATTTTTAAAGACTTTGCACCGATCTGTATTATCTGTTCGATCCCTTCGATTATTTGTTTTACCTGTACTATTGACTTACCTGACTATCTATGCTCACACTTATTTTTATTATTTGCATTATTGATGTACCTGTTTTACTATGCTCCCTCATGTACCTACCCAACCCCAACCCCAACAACTACGCTATACCTAATGGCCTGTTATTCACTCTCTTGTTAGTATTCCCTGCTTTGTAAAGTGCTCTGATATCTGCAAAGATCTTGTTCGCGCTATATAAAACTTTCAAAATAAATAAAATAAGGTCATACATTCGCCCCAGTACAGAGATCTGGGCCTAAATCCATCGTTTTTTTGCTCACCAAGCCATTTCAGTTTGGACCCAGCCATATGCATATCAGTCTTGACTCTGCGCCCAATGGGAACAGATCAGGCCAAAATGACAGGCCAGGTCCTCCCTTGACTGGAAACAAGCATCCTAGGACCAGTTTCGGACTTTCAGCCCTTATCAGCCAGGATAGCTTGACTCCAGTTGCTTTGTTTGCCCTAAGTTGGCAGGGTATGCCCAGACATGGGCCCCATGCTCACTTGACCACTGTATTCAAGCTAGCCTGGCTGATGTAGGGTATTACGCAGAAACCGGTCCCAAGAGGCTGGTTTCCTGTTCAAGGAAGACCTGGCTTGGCAGTTCGGGCTGGACTGTTCCCATGAGTCACAGAGTCAAGATTGATTTGCATATAGCAGGGTCTGAACTGAGGCGGCGAAGTAAGCTAAAGAACTATGATGGATTCAACCCAGATCTGTGACTGGGGGTGAGTGTCTGAAAAGTTTCAGCGCTCCGTCCATCATCTCCTTGTGTTTGCTAATTTTAAATAAATCATTATCTGTTCTGTAACTAGCCCTTATTTTTTTCAGAATGGTTTTAGGGATGCTACTTCCACAGTATTAGAATTGCTCCTATAGAACTACAAAGGGAACATCATCATCATCATAGGCTAATAGGGCTGTCTATCAGCCTCTGTACCACTTATTGCGATACTATTCCGGTGCCCGTTTATGCTGCTGACGGCTATAACCTATTCCTTTCACGATACAGGACATCTGCAAGTGTTTCTGTAGCCCATTCTACAGACCCATCTGTTTCACAGCACCCTTCCATTTAAGTTTTTTTTAGGTCATACGGGACAGCCCAACTATCTTATCTGCAAGACCTACTGCGAAGTATTTACCATCCACTTCGGGTGGAATTTACCTTCACCTCATGGGAGTATTATCCACTTACCTTATGCTATTGGCTGTTTGGGGTGTCATTCAACCACCCAGTGAATGTGCTGCATTAAAACGCATGAGACTATTTCCCATTGAAAAAGGGATAAAAAATCATCATGTGTGTGTATATATATCTCATATTAAATTCTTAATCTCAAATGTTCCATAGGTTTTTAAAAAAAGACTGACTTAGCCTACGCTCATTATGATGATGCTTCAGATACAGGAAGTAATTTAAGCAGTATTGATTATTGAAACTTACTGTGTAGCCCTTTTCATAAGAAATGTATTATGCATAATTGTACAGGTAGGCGATACCCAAGACTACAAAAAATAAGTAATTAAGAGCCCTGTACCCCGGAACAAAGGCCTTATTGGTATATGGTTCTCCGGACTAGATGATTGCCTCCTATTATCTATAACCACTTAGTACAACATAAGGGCATCGGAAAGTACACAAAAAGAATGTGGTCTATACGACAAGGCTGCATCGTGCAGAATAGATTTTCCTCCGGTTGAGCCCAGTCACATTTTCATCCAACTAATCATGACAATACTGTTCACAGGTCAATAGATCACTTGTAAATTAGTTCATAATGGCAAGTCACAGGTACAAAGTATACGTTAATGATGCTGATCTTTAACAGAAAAAGTTAGACTGCAACATAGTGACTGAATATAGCCTTAAGAGTCTGCAGTAGTGGGCTCTATGGCCATTAAAGGCCTGCTCCAGCATTAAAGGCCTGAGCTAATTGCTGGTAGAGCCTGCTACTGAGGGTTCTAAAGCTAATAGAACATTCCAACACAGGCAGAATTTTGATTTGTAAAACAAAGGCCTCACGGAGCCAGAGGTGATTGAAATCCCCTCTGGCTCCGTGAGGCTTTTGGTTCACAGCACCAGCTGAAATGTTGGAGCTCCGGCCTTCTACCGGCCATTAGAAGCCCGGAGCACTCGTCTGCTTTCAACAGAGCTCCCAACATTCAGATGTTCTGATAAACCTTTCCTTTCACAAAGTTATGTAGCCATAGACTGCGTGGGAGTCCTGCGCCATTACATAAATACATTTAATTTACACTGCAACTGTACTTGCTCCTGTGATTAAGCGTTTTTGTAGATCTACAATCCTCGTGCCAACATGGATTACAATCTTGTTTGCTTACTTCCACCCACTCACACAATTCGCCATCTATTCACTAACAGCGTTCCACCCAGCACGCCTTTATTCTTACCTTAGGGCACGGCTCAGTTTGTCATAGTTCATCTGGGGCTTGCACTTCCGCCGGCCCCACAGGCGAGCCACTTCATCTGGATCCTTGATGACAAACTCGCCATACTCCCCCTGCTGCCAGGCAATGACGTGTCGGAACTCCTCCTTCTGCAATAGTTCCAAGATGAAATGCCACAGCTGAATCTGTCGGGAGCCTGGGCTAGATTCAGCTTTGTAAGCCCAGTCTGGGAAATGATAACCTGCATATTAAAAAAACCCAAATAAAAAGATAATGCCAAGAAAATAGAAGGGAACAAAACAAAAAGGAAAAAGAAAAATACTACTGAAGAGAATATACACATGCGAACAAAGAAGCATTACCACTTTAAACATGCAGAAAGACGGGAAAAGAATAGAGATGAAATAAAAAAAAGAGAATAAGAAAAAGTACTTTAAATTCAGGAATTCTAAAAATTAAAATTACACTTCACAGAATGCCTTTTTTTCCGACATATGAAGATTCAAATTTCTTTCCATTCTATTAATTGAATGTCCTGCATACAGGTACAGCTTCTACTGAAATAATTTTCTAAAATAAAATAAGTTAAACAAAACAAAGGGAGTTTCCGGTTTAGAACGTTTGGGTGCAAAACAGCAGAATAACATTAGCCATACACTGCAGCAATCACATGCAAACAATCACTTACCCCCTCCTCCCTTGGGGTTTTCACCAATGCTGCATCCGGTTTTCATTGTCAACTTCCTGCTGACTGTGTACAGAAAAAAAGCAAACAATGCTGTCAGGCATTTACAGAATGTTGCTGCAGTGCAAAAAAAATAAAGGGTCTTAAGAAGTGTATACTTTCGTTTCCGGCACATTGATGAAAATATACAACTCAGAATGTTGGGCCCGAAAGTTAACAATTCCTAATGGTTGGAAATCGAGATAATTCTTTAAAATATTTGTTGGAAGGTGGTGGTGTTGGGGTTGTGAGGGCTTCGATATCGGTGGTGGTGGTGGTGGTGGCGGGATTTAAAAACAGAGCAGGACTGCAAAGACGGGAAAAAAGCTAGACTGGTGGGAAAAGGGAGTCAGCAACAGCTACACTGGGAACAAGGTAGATAACCAGTAATGGTAGTACGCAGGGTGAACACTTTACAGGATAAAGTTAATGAGAGATACTAGGATTAATTTATAATAAACTTTTTTTTAAAACCAAATGTGGCATCAGGTGGGTCGGCAGGTTTCCAACATACACAGACATATGGCAAGGTTAGCAGGTGGCTATGCAATCTAATAGGGTTGGAGTTACAACTATATCTTAAAATAAGAGGGTAAAACAAAAGATTTGAGGGAGCTGGCACACTGGTTTATGGAAAAAGGGCGAAAGGAGGACAGATGATTACAAACAATACCAATGACCCAGACCATACATCAGGTTTTGGCAACCCACTGCTGTGCACAGACGCAGATCGGCCTTGTGCCTCAGACAATCAGGAGGGCATTTTTTATTTTTATTTTATGGAACCCACCACATTTAAAAACAATGCTTCAGTTTCCCTTAGCAGCTGTGGGAAGTCTTTAAAAGACAATAGATACATTTCTATTACGTAGACCCCTATGCAAACATGCTTCCAACATTTTTCTGCCTGAGTGGTGAAAAAGCAACATTAAGGCCAAACCAAAGAAAGGGTATGAAATGGTTATGGGCCAGTTCTCTGAGGATGGTGGGACAACAGGCAGTCCTTATAACGAGTACGGTCTGTTGTCCCTGAAGGGCCTCGAGTGATAAGTCACTGAATAGCCAAGAGCATAAAAAGTGCTTTGACTTTCAGGTATTGGAGAGGTCAAACAGCAAAAGCTTACTCAGGCAGAATTTAAATAAATAGCTCGTGGATAACACAATTGTAATTATATCATGGAATCTGGTATATATTTTTTTAAGAGAGGAGTTATTCAAATTAAGCTTAATCGCGTAGTAAAACAATGCTCTGTTCTAAATCACGAATAGGTCAAGGAGCGTTCCACACATGTTCCAGGTTAGTTTATGCACACAACAGCTTGACCACCCTGCATTTAAGAGTCCTAGGCAGAAAGTCTGCAGAGTAATTCAATACTATATCGGAGGTCAGCTTAAGCACACCAGTAAAGTCAAGCCTCGATGGGGTCAGCTCAGTTTCATCACAACTTTCTCAAGAAAGGGTGGCGACTGGATTCACCACTATTACAGGGTATGGCAGCTGCAGGAGCGAGAGTTCTGAAGTCCTTCAACATCAGTAGGAACCAAAACGTCAAGGTTCAATGTCCTATCATAGAGAGGGACTGTAATGAGCAGTTCTCATAACATAATCAGTGGAGGTGTGGATAGTGCGGCCACCTAGGACGAAAACTGTGGTCTGGGATCAACTGCACCACGTGGCATAGAGAAAAAAAGTTCACACATTTAACCACAGGGAAGAGTGCCTGAAGCAATCAATGTCTTTGGAATCAGTTCGCCCTACTGGCTTCTCCATTCTGCTCTCCCTCACCTGGGAGAGGGTATCACAATTAATTTAACCCTTCCGCAAGCAAATGCATAAAGTTGAGGTTAATACGGCTCTCGATGTCTGCAACCTTGCATGGGGCCTCAAAGCTACGCAACCAAATCTCGTTGAATTAAGCCATCGTTTCCCAGTTTCTGTAAGCCCTAAACACACCAAGTAATCAACTACCTTCAGGTCTAAGTAAAAGCTGGCTGGGGGGGGGGGGGGGGGGGGGGGAGGGGGGGAATGCCAAACACACTGACTTTTCTGCAAGTCCTTTCTCTGTACTTCAAGTCAAAAGAGAGTCCGGTAACTGGGCATAAAAATCTTTGGTGGCGATCCATCCAATCAGTGTCAACGTGGTCATCTCAGTATTCAGCTTCATGTACAAAAACATGTATAAAGGTGCACATTCATGCTTGTTCCCCCTGTGAAGACAAGCATCTCATTATGCACATAAGGCACAGACAGATATCAGCCACTCAGAGGCTGGTGCTCTGCCAATGCCTCCAGAGTAGGCCTCGATATTGAGGAAACCTAACCCCTTTGGGAGGTTTTTGCAAGCAGGTCTTAAACTGAGGAATGACTATGAAGATAAGGCAGCATACAAGAATGAATATTAGGAATGATATGCAGAAGCAGGTTAAGACACATTGGCAGCCCTGGCAAGGTGGCATTACAATTTTTGAGACATTATATATCAGCCTGCACTACAAGACGTTTTCTGCCCCTCGGGGTAAGGAGAGGGAAGATCTTTGTAAGGTCCTAAAGAAAGGCAAAACAAGTAGCTGTAAATGGTATTTATGGGGAATAAAGGAGTGAGAATATTCTGACCCTGAGATGTCTGACTCATTTGCACTAATGTGAGTCTGACCAAGAACATTTGACACCTATGTAGATGATCATGCAGAAGGTAGTATTCCAAGAACGAGAATCTCATCCATCTCAGAGTTAAATGTCAAGCTGCTACAGGGGTTGATTACCAAGAACCAACTCTTCTGCCTTGCTACCATTAAGCTTCAAGCAATTAAGCTTCATCCAGTCTGCCACATTCTAAAGACAGTTTGCTAAATTAGAGGTAGTACTGGAATCTGATGAAGAAAAAGATATGCCAATTTTGTGTGATCAGCGTAGGCATGGACTGGCAGTCCATGGTTCACTACTATGTCCACCAAAGGACGCACATAAATATAGAGCAGTATAGGCCTCAGTGAGGAGCCATGAGAAACTCCATGAGGTACCTTGCATACTGCGTTCGATCTTGAAGGTATGTGTGCTATTAGTGAGGTTGAGTGGAAAGAGGAGTTGTTAAAGGATGAGGTTCTTGTTCAAGTTGTTAATTACTTGAAATCTGGTTGGCCTAAAGAGAAGAATGTTTCTGGACATTTCCAGACCTTTGTTAAGGTTGCTGATGAGCTCACTGTTGAGGACGGTATTCTTTTGCGGTGTGGAAGGCTTATTCCTCCTGAGAGTTTGAGGAAACGTCTTGTTGATGGTGCACATGAAGGTCATTTAGGGAAAACTTTCACGAAGCATAGGTTGAGAGATGTGTTTTGGTGGCCACAAATGGATGTTTGTGTTGATACTTTAATTGATAATTGTGTTATCTGTAAGTCTTCTGACAAAAGTCACAAGGTAAGGACTCCCCCTTTGGAGCCTATTCAGTTTCCGGAGAGAGCGTGGGAGAGGATTGGTGTTGATTTGGTAGGTCCTTTCTATCTTCTACCTTCTTCTCGTTTTGCCATTGTTGCCATTGATTATTACTCCAAATGGCCTGAGATTCGTTTTATTAGTGAACCTTCCTCTGCTAATGTCATTCTTTTTTTGTAAGACATTTTCTTGAGAGAGGGTTTTCCTTCAGTTGTCATGACGGACAATGGTGTGCAGTTCGTTAGCTCTGATTTCGAGTGCTTTCTTAAACAGGGTGGTGTTACTCATAAGAAGAGTTCTTTCTATCACCCCCAGGCCAATGGCCTTGTTGAGAGGATGAATCGTGTGCTCAATAACTGTGTGCAGTGGGCCATTGCCAGCAAGTGTGTAGTTGAGAATGCTGTGCGTTCCATGTTATGGTTTTACCGTACTACTGCGCATTCCTCTACTGGGAGTTTCTCCTTTCGAACTTCTAAGGGGGAGGAAACCTACGAAAATTTGTCCGGGTTGGATGTCCAAATGGGTGAAGATGAATGTGATGGATGGCATTGATGGTTTTGTTAGGGACAATGTTTCAGCAGCTCAAAAGAAACAAAAGGTTTATTTAGATGAAAGGAAAAGATCTGTTCCTCATAATATTTGTGCTGGTGATGTTGTTCGCATAAAAAATCCTGTTCATGTTACCAAGGGAAGGAGCAAATTCTCCGAGCCACTAGTGGTTGATAAGGTTTGCGGGAATGCGGTGCGTGTGAATAACAAGAATTGGTGGAACATTTGTAAAATTGTAAAGGTCGGTAGAGATGATGTTTCCTCTAATGATTCTTTGTCCAGTTCTAGTTCAGAAACAAACAACGGTTGTTCTAGTTCTGTAAATAATAATGGAAATGGTAGTGATATTGATGCAACTTTTGTGCCTGAGCTTCGCAGGAGTCTTCGAGTTTGTAGGATTCCTGCCAGGTTCGAATAACTTTGTTTTCTGTTTTGCTCTCAGATGTGTCTTCCTACTTTCTCTGTTGTGTTTTCCTTCTTTCTTTTCCTTACTCGTCCTACCACTTTTCTTTCCTTCTCTTTTCTTTCTCGCTTATGTTTTTCTTTTTCCTCTTCTATTTTCCATCGTTTTATCTTTTGTTTTATAGAAAAGAGGATAATGTGGTATTCTCTGTGTTGTGCCTCCAGGGCACCTGTAGGTAGAACCTTTGTTCTTCATGGTTCCATGCTTTGTGAGAGAATGTTGCTATGTGGCAGTTGATAGTAGTCTCTGCCTCCTGTCGCTGTACTTCTTCTAAGCTGAATAAACTCAAGACTTCAAGCATCTTCACAGTGTTTCCTTATTAAATACTACACATACCTTAGATTTATAGGATTGAGCAATAATCTGGAAGGAGCGTTCTTTCAGGAAAGAATGAAACCAGGCAAGAGCAATGTCTTGAATAACAGTAGCTGCTAGTTGCTAGAGAAAACCCGGATGAGAGACAGTACTGAATGTAGCATTTATATCAAGAATAATAAGGACCATAGCATATTTTATATCTGCTTCCAACTATGACTGCTTTACTTTCTTCTGAGAAGAGACCACATATGCAGACACTTATGCTGTTGTTTTATTAGGAGCCTTAACTTGCTAAGCAGTGTTCAATAGTCTTGGCTATGAACAGGCATTCTTTTTGTAATGGACTGGGAAGAACATACCGATTACAGTCCTTTTGAGTTTGGTCACAAACGACAGTGTGTGTAAAACCTTTCAAATTCTCACATGGACACAAACATTTGCAATCAAATTAAAAAGGGTTCAATCTCATTGGCATCTTGATGGCGGTTATAGAAATTGTGCCACTCTATAACACTGGAGAATGCACATTATCATTTTAAGCAAAAACATTATTGCAGCAATCTGCAACACCAATATGTAACACCATGATCCAGTACAAATCTCTGGCCCAATGGTACACCACATGGTAGCAACTGGGAAGAACAGTAACTGACCTAGAGTCACAAACAGACCAATAATATCCACTGGAGGTCTTATAAATAAGGTAATGACAGAATGTCTGAAGTCTCTTTCCAACCACACAGGACGTGAAGAACTGTGTAGGAATGCAAGCACAGAGGAGTGCGGGTGGTCGCGTTGGAGAGTGAGTGAAGTGGTAATTGGCAGTATGGGCATGCACAGTAATCTGATACAGCTGTGGCATTTTCTGCAGAATTATGCATTTTCTGCTTAATCCATTAACTGGATAACCTTCCGCTAACTTTTTACTTTTTAGCTCAAGTGGATCAAAAGTTACTTAATGCACAGAGGCACGTGTTGCTCCACAGTTAAAGTGGACTGGTGCTCTGTTGGTTATTATATATTTAGGTGTTGAATTGGTACTAATAAACAGAAACCTTTGCCCAGAGAGTATTAACTACCCTAATTAAAAATGTAAAAACAAGGATGTAATACCATCACAAAACGTGTGGTGTGGCAATACGCTGCATAATGTACCTTTTCTAGAAGCATAATTTTGTCAGTGGCGCATATTTATGGCCCTCGACTGCCGCATACTTTGGTCCTTCCACTGCCGCATAATTTGGCACTCCACTGCTGCATAATTCCAGTGGCACTGTTTCGGAACAGATAGTCAATAAACATCCTACCGGTTCATCAGTGGATCTTCCAAATCTTTTGTGGATTGAGCAATGGGATAAATCAGTGACTTTTTAATTGTGGAGTACTATTAAAGAAGAACAGACACCATATTCTGGTTTCCAAAACAGGACCGGGTTCTCATAATCTAGGATATTAAAGTTCCTCAAAAATTCAAACAGGGTGCCTCTTACAGCCAGGGATTACAAATTGTTTTGTCATGAAGTCAAGCAGTTTAGTGCTGTATATTAGTCAGCAGTGCGAATGGTTGCAGTCTAGAAGACACTTAACCTCACTGTGGTCCTTAAACGGTAGTCTGATACCCACCCTGTTTTCTTTTGGAGATGTCCAAAAGGTTGGGTATCGATCACTAAACTCCACGAGCTGCAGTGGTTTCTGGATTCTTTTTTTAGGTGGAATGCTGCTCGAGGGATGTAGGGTCTTAGTGGCATGTCAATAGAAGCAATAGTAGGCATTAATGTAAGCTGTTCAATAAGGACTACTGGCGTTGCTGCTGGTTGAAGTCCTTGATGTTAGCACTAAGATCCCAGGGGAAAGTCATTCCGTACAATAACTAATGTTTAATTTAGATTATTTAGAAGTCATTTAGAAACTATTTTACGTGCAAGACCATGGCATGTTAACTGAGTAATTAAACTGATTATATTTGCTAAAACTAAACGGGCTAAAGTCTCCGCAAAAAATTTTTAGCCATTGAATTCAATCAGGCTTTCATTTGTCCATAGCGTCTGACACTCAAAAACGTTTACAGCTGGTTAGAACTGATTTTAATCTTCTGAAATAAAACCCAGTACTTTTCCATTCCGGGGAGAGAATACATTTCAATAACATGCAAGGCCAGTAAAAACGAATTCAAAAAATATATATACATATGAATATTAAAATTTAATGCTTGAGCCAATCTAAGGGAACTGCGCAAATTACACTCCATTCAAACTGCCTCCCATATTCTTGTACTATTGTGTTCAAACGCCCTCTGCTTCTTCAAAAGGGATCAGTACCACCTCCAGCAATGCTGCGGGAGGTCAAAGTAATGTAAATGGTAACACAAGACCACCGGGCCAATCGAGTGCACATAATGCAAATTAATCAAATCTAAAAACACATTAATACTTTTTCATGAATACCTTTTGTCCCTTTTTCTAATTTTTTTTATGTTACGAAAAAAGGCTAATGGAGAAAAGAATGCTTAAAAAAAAAAACACCCTATCTCTTAAAAGGAAAGACTCCCCAAAGTTCCTATATGAAACTGTGGCACACAGGACCAATCTCTGGACTGAAGAATGGCGCATACTGGTTTAGAAAGGATGCTCAACAATACGCCTGCTGGTGGCAAACTGATCGCAGCAGTACTGCTTCGACCCAAATTTACAAAAGAAAAAAAACCTATTGCAATACTTCAAATGGCGACAGGTTAAATAAATTGCATACTCCATCTATCAGTGACAGTGCTTTTAACCCTACAGAGACAAGCACATTCTCCCACTACATTGAGTTCAATGGTAAACCAGGCAAGTACCCACATGCACAATACTGTTCAGTCTGGAGGCACAGGAGAGAGAATGGTAGGTTCAGTAAATGCCATTTGTGTAGCACAAGTTCTGTCTTTGGTATGGCCAGTAGCAATTTTGTAAGTTTAAAATTAACAAATTTAACACGTTTGACTTTTCCACCTCAGATCGAAGTAGAGTATAGCATTTGAATAGGCGGTTCAGTAAGAGTGTTATGTGCTGGCGGTGTTCAGGGGGAGACCTCCTTCACTTATTTTTGTTTAAGACTTTGATAAACAGGGTTTGGATCAGCCATTAGTGGGGAAGAAGGTAACTGGAAAGGGGTAGTAGGAAACGTAAGTAAAAGGTAACAACCAGGCTAAGGAGGGGATTTATCATTTCACCTTGCCCTGGTTCCTAAACTCAACAGATCTAATTCTGTTCCTGTGTGTAGGGATCATTTGGCCGCACCAGTGACTGAAATAGGTTCTATGAAGAATGATTCGGTGATCGGTTGGCGTGCTGTTGTGCAGGCATTGCTTTACCAGCTACATGGCCATGCAGTTATGGAGTGTAGGTGGGCTGTCTCAAGTGTTCTGCCGAGGTGCTGGTACGTGCCATGAACTTCATGCTGTTTTTTATATATAAAGGCTGCCCAATACGCTTAAGTGGTTACATGACAGATTAAACAAAAATGTTTTAGTGGTGGCTGGAAGGAATAAAGGTCAATTTTAAACACAGTTAACATTGGAATTCGGTTTTCTAAATTTGAAAACTTAACTCATGCTAATCCCACTCCACCCTTCATGTGGGCAAAACAGTCATGTCCTTTAAGAAAATACATGTGAGCAAATGCAGCGAAACTGTATTGTTTTTTATTTTCAGCAAGAGTTCGGTTCTACTGCTGTATTTTGTAATTTCTAAAAACTTCAACGTGAAGTATTAATCAAACAATTGCCTTTATCAGGAAGTGGTTACTTTCAAGTTCAAACCGGTGATAAATTAAGATCGCTTAAGAACTTGTGCAAACGTGGCCTATCCTTGGGCATGGTGCCATAAAACATTCATGAGCATGTGACGAACATATGGCTGCTAGGACTACCCAGATTCCTTCACTATCAAAAATTACAAGATTAAAGGTCAAATCGCATATAGTGCCACTGAAATGAGCTTTATTTAACAACTGCAAGTAAAATTTAACAGGAAACATTCAGTAGACTGTCAGAGCTGGAAACTTTGGAAACAAAGCCTACATTCAGAAACGCTAAGCAGTGTGCATAAATTCTTCTGTCCCAATAAAATGAGCGGTTATGAAAGGTCAAGAACTATGGCATGGATCACGTGGAGAAAACAGATCCAGGAACTTAGCAGCCGAAGTAGAGGGTTTCCCCAAGTATTCAAAGATAAATGAATGTATACTATTGAAATGTGAAGCTTCACACGAGCACAGATGTTGTTTTGTGCCAGACACCACATTTTTAAGATCTACATAAAATCTTGACAGCCCCCACTCTTTACTCGGGTAAGAGAGGCTACAATCTCCGTCTACTCCTAAACTTCTTATTGCATTGGAACACAGTGGGAGCAAATGCCATCCTAGTTTCACTCATGTCAAGCACAGCACATTGTGTATACAAGGTTTACTAACTTCCCAAGACACACAGTGGGCCAAACATAGGATATAAAGTTGACTAGCTGTACAATGCCCATTCCCCGGGGATGCTTCCTGTTGCTTCTGGACAAACACCTCAAAGCAAGTACCATGTCTGGCTGTATATTTGAAATCTTACGAGTTGCTCCCCGACACAACTGGGTGGATTCCTCAGGCATATACCACGGATGATTACTTAATAGTTACCTCTCTGTCACCACATCGAGGCTGCATCCAAGCAGATACACTGTTTGGTGGAACTAGGTTTGTTTACTAATGGGCGCTCCACACTAATACCATAAGTTAGAGCAAGAGTTGCTCCTATGCGGGCTCAAGGGAATCTACAGTGGTTGATGCACAACTGCACCAACCCTTCTTCCAACCAAAGAAGTCATTTTATCACCTCTAAGTTCTTTATTTGATCACATACTATGAGGTTTGTATGATAAAGCCCATTACACAAAAGAAGGTGCTGACATGCATACAGGACCATGCATTTTCTCACACTTTTATCCTACACCGAGGCAGTTATAAGCATGGTGGAACATGGTTGGAGCATTATGTGTGCAATACATTCACAACATCAAAACACTCCCCACGCAAGTAAAGCTGCTGTCACATACCTTATATCCATCCACATCCTAGGGTGCTAATGCTTAAGCATACCTATAACAGATTACTTTTTTCAACTGCTTCACAAATTGGTGCAGTGACAAAACACAAAAAACAGTAAAGTAGAGGTGCATGGTAACGCGCGCGCACACACACACACACACACACACACAGACAGACAGGAGAAAGATGAAATCTCAGGGAACAATAGGTGGCAGCACACAACATTCAGCCACAGTCCCCAACTTTGCATGCAAGTCCTGAAGGAGACACTGAGCATTTAGTGTTTATCAAAGGTGGGAGAGAACACCAACCTGACCGCAGATACTGTTGATTGTTTGTGAAAACAGTGAAGTCACTACATTCATCCCGAAGCGGATATTGACGATGCATAAGGAGCATCGCCCATAATATAAACATCAATTCATATAGTAATTCGGCTTACCTCACTTATGACGTGTTACCAAAATGAGCCTTGGGTCAACTACATGGTCTAGCTAGAAACGGGAATTATCTCAATGGAAAAATTGTTGAGAAGAATATTGTGTAGCTAAAACTGAATAGCATAATTCTGCTACTGCAAATTGTCTAACAAAAACCGCAAGCAATGGTTTTAAGAGGCGCACATTGAGACACCCCAAAAAGTCCCAGCGCCTTCGATTAGTGGAAAATGATCACTTATTGTTGATGTCTACTTTCACCTTTTAGCGCAGAGGAACCTAGACTAAACTTTTTGGCAGAAATGTGCAGATTTTTAAAGACTAGACTTATTTTCTGAGAAGAAAGGCATACAGTTTATGTCATTAAATAAAATACGGTAACCCCGTATTCCCAGAAACCTGAGCAACAATGAATAAAAAAAAAAAAACGGTTCCATCGTAAATACTTTACGCAAAATTAATATTTGCTCAGTTGTCCAACATGCCAGTTGTATTGTGCAGGTCCTTTAAAGCAAAGATACACAATATATTTGATAAAGCACAAATCATATCGGAGCAGTGACAAAATGAAGTTATGGCACATGAACGGTTGTGTTTTATGCGATCATCTTACTCGTCGCTTTGTTTACTGGAACACTACTATATATATATATATATAGGGTGAGGGGAGTTTGGTGAATAAAATGTGTTAAACGGATACCAGTGTGCCAGCCAATCTTTTTCTGACACCGCAATTGGACACAGAAAGCGTGCAGCGATATATATATATATATTCAATGAAAAAACCATTGGTTTTAGGCCATATGTAGTTAGGGATTTGCATTTACAAAACCTTATTTTACTCGCATAAAACCATTGAAATTCCATATATAGTTAGATGCCCTAACTATATATCGCGCACCCGCAATCCACTGCTGATGTCACATATTACATCATTCATGACATGGTCAGTGACATCACTGATGACATCTCAAATGACATCACTGATGACATCACTGATGACATCACTGATGACATCACTGATGACATCACTGATGACATCACTGATGACATCACTGATGACATCACTGATGACATCACTGATGACATCACTGATGACATCACTGATGACATCACTGATGACATCACTGATGACATCACTGATGACATCACTGATGACATCACTGACATCTCATTTGACATTACTGATTACATCACTGATGATATCATTTATGTGATAATACATCTTCAGACTCTAATATAACCTTAGATACACTCAGTGTAAACAGGCACTCACAGACTGTCACACATCCATGGAGTTACTCACACACCTAGTCAGTCATGCAAAGAATCAATCACATCTCCATTTCCTCAACTATACAGTTATACACACCTTACTTATTCAAACATATAGTAACACATATTTACTCTTATACAATCCTTGATACAAGTTCACAATGATTCATACAGCCACTCACATTCACTGGCTCTTATGTTCAGTTATTTATATATGTCAACTCTCACATGGAGTGTGTTTTACATATGTACTTACTTTGACATGTAGCACTGAGATATCCATTCACTCACCAATATACTCATGCACACAGTCAACTGTCCATACAGCTGTTTCTACATGCACTTTTGAAACCATACACCTAGGGAATCAACTGCTCACACATCTATGCACAGAGTTATACACCTCCCAGCCACCCACACACATACTCAGTCTCCCATACAAATACTTGGGCAACCATTCAATAACCCATATAGTTACTGATATAGCTACTGATTTAAACATGCAGCAGTTTACAGAACAACATAAATAATGATTGCCAAATTAAGACACTTTAATCACTAACCCATACACTCAGTGAGACACATTTAATCATTCTCTCATACAGTCAGTCATGCACCTACTAAATCCTTCATCCAGACACTTATACATCCACTCATTCTTCAATATGTAAGACATATTTTAACTTTACAGAAACATACAGTCACTGGGTGTTGTCATCAGTGATGTCATCAGTGATGTCATCAGTAATGTCATCAGTGATGTCACTGACCATGTCATGAATGATGTAATATGTGACATCATCAGCAGTGGATTGCGGGTGCGCGATATATAGTTAGCGCATCTAACTATATATGGAATTTCAATGGTTTTATGAGAGTAAAATAAGGTTTTGTAAATGCAAATCCCTAACTATATATGGCCTAAAACCAATGGTTTTTTCATTGAATTTTCAAGGTTTTGTAAATGCAAATTCCTAACTATATATCGACTATAACCTATGGTTTTTTCAGTGAATTTCAATGGTTTTTTAATAGCAAATATGAAAAGCTTTAAAATGTCAAGTGCGTGATAGATAAAAACATTTTCGTATTTATGCACGCTGATGTGCTTTGAACGCTGCACCCCCCCCTCCCCTCTTTTCTCTTAGTAGTACTCTCTCTTTGCAGATAGTGAACGGTAGTTAACGCAGACCTTTACCCCCGTTGTAATCCGTTGTGCCTGCTTGTCTCTCCATTTGATTGATTGTTATCCAAGCATTTACTGTTTTAGAATTGGTTCTCTTTGGATCATTCTCTATTTACAAACAAGCACAAAGTCGCAATACTCTGTTTAGTCTTTGCAGATAGTGAAAAATCGTGTAAAAAAATAAAAGTAATCGAGCAAAATCAGTAGGCCACTAATTGGATCTCTTTTTGACCTCGCTAAAATAGAAATATTAGGAACAACCCTTCATGAGAAATATGAAAATAGTGAGATTAACTGAGCTCCACACCATGAGGGCTGCAAGACAGCTCGACTCCGTCACCCACCCCGCCCAAAATAACGACAAACCCTATGCAAATATTAAAAATATAGACAACACACCAGCAAAGAAACAGGGTAAAACATTTTATTAAATAACTATTTACATAACTATTTTATACTTTTTATTGCCCGATCCGGCTAGCTCAATCGATCGAGCATGAAACTCATGCACTCTGATAGCAAGCGTTGCTACTGATGCTATGCAGACCAAAACTGGTTTTCAGTTTGTACATTTTTCTAGATTTTTCCATCCAAGGTTGGTTGACTTTGTAGAACGATGGCTTCAGATTTTCAACATACGGTGTGGTGGCGCGGACTGGGAGGTGGCGCTTCGCTCCTGCCCCCTCCCCAAGTAAGATTTTCATACGTGAAAGTACGTTAATGGTTTTGGTCCCTGAGTTGCTTCAATGTCACTGCCATTCTCAAATGGCATAAGTTCTGGATGTTGGGTGCCATAGTTAAGAGTTCTGAGCAGCGCTTGTAACACTGTCTGAAGCTTATTTCCACCTACTGCAGCTTCACTATTCTCAAAGTAAGTGAGTGTCGTTTGTGGACCTGACTGCATTTGAAAACAATGTTATATGGTACCTCCCTAAACCGCTTGACGGAGGCCCCCGAGGGGCGGTGTGATGGCACGGACTCTGAGAAGACGCTTGGCTCCGACCCCCTCCCCAAGTCTTATAGCACTGGTGTAGCCTGAGATCGCCCCGACATAGGCGGCCGGCTCCCGGGGTCCGGCGGAACTTTTTGCCTTTTGATGACTCTTCTATTCTGGACCTTGTCCCACAATCCGTTTGACCTGAAGACACGCTGTAGTGGGGCGCCCCTTTACCGTTTTAGTTGCCATTCCGCTCGCTTTTGCTACACTGTGCCTCTTCCGCCATTCAGCTGTTTACCGCCCGCTCTTGCGACTACAGCGTCTCGCTCACCATGTAGTTGAGTTGCTCCCGCTCTTGCGATGCAACGATAAGCGACTGCCACAGGACTCTCAAAATGGCGGCCGGCTCTTCAGATTTGGGCGTGGTCCACTAAAATGGCCCTGGGACACCTTGGAACTCGGACGCTTCCCTGATAGGGCTTAGGTCCCATTCTCGAAAGCGTCCCCTCAGCCGTGAAGATTCTACAAAAGTCTTGGGGGCCCCCGACTCCCGCAGGCTTCTGGTGGGGAGCGGCTGCCATGTTTGCTCGTGGAATGGCCACGACGGACCTACGAGATGGTAGTGCTCTCATGCTGACGCCAGCTTTAGTCTGAAACATCCAGAAACACTGTAGACTACCAATTCGGTCAGTTCCGGTAGCGCCCCAACATGACCCGGTAGAGAAGAACTTGCCCTCCCCTCTTTGACTGATGGTTCTTGTTGCCTGTCCCCTCTGTTGTCATTTTACAGAACTTTTTGGACTGCTGAAAGGGGTTGTGTTCCGAACGCTGGTTGGTGGAGACATTTTGACTATATTCTTGACCTACGTTGTCGCGTAATGCGTTATATGACACGCCGCGTTAGCGCACCCGGAAGTAATCCGGGGCGCGGCGCGCAGCGCGCAACGTAAGCATAACAGGTCATGTGACTTGTTAATAAAAAATTTTATTGGTTCATTTTACTTTTGTAATTTTAATAATGAAAAGCTTGGTCATATGACCTAAAAAATACGCTTTTTATTGATTTCGAACTTTTTTTAAAAAACATATATGTTATAATATTCCAGGCTAATGTACTTTCCCGGAAAATTTACAACTGTCCTGCAAGTAAAATATATTCCTTTTTCGAGAAAAAGGGCGTTTCTTCGTTCCATGACGGAGCCGTTGAGTAAAAGAGACTCGGCCTGCTGTCTTAGTCGCCGATACGCCTGATTATCAGATTCTTATCGATCACTTTATGTTGCAGGAGTGGAAAACACAACTGCCCTTGACCATTTATCTTTACTGCGTTCCTACATATTATACCTTTTATCCGTCATGTAATTGGACTACTTTATTTCACTTGCCTTTTACTGATTCGAAAACAGTGACTAAAAGTAAAAACTTTACCAATGTAAATACTACTACCATGTTTTGTTTTAAAAACCTTTATTGTGAAAATGTCAGTATACAAATACGGGCCTATAACCACGTGGGCCGGCCACGGAGCAAACTGGAATCGTATATGATGAGGAGACATTTACATTATAGAGGAACGTAACGAACGAGCCATTAGGTTGCAAGAACTAAGGTGTCTAACAGTTGCGGAATCGGTGGACGTACATTTTGTAATTAAAATACGACAGGGCCACTTTCAAAAAAGTTATCTAGATATACATTTGCGTGCAAGTACCATGGGTGACGTTAATTCGAACTTTCAATAGTACAGTAATCAATAACACATCAGAACTTAATATCAATAGGGATGTCGAAATATTCAATCAATTCTCGTCCCCGCCCGCCATGAGCATTAAAACTGCATTCATATCTCGTGATATCAAGGTTGTTCAACTAGTACACAACAATGAGTTACGAGTCCCATTTATACCGGCGCCATTTTGGGCGAGGCCGGGCAGGTCCAAGATATAGTCAAAATGTCTCCACCAACCATCGGCCAGACCAGAACCCCTTTCGGCCCTTTATGCTACAAGATGGTGTCTTCCATTCAGAAAATATTGTTGGCAGCATTTTGAAAGGAAACCTAAACAGCCGTTCTCCTAGTGAGTCTCACATTGTTACATTTAGGAAGAATGTTGGAGAGTAGTATGTGGAAAATCTGAAGCCATTTTTCTACAAACTCTCAATCAGCCTTGGATGGAAAAAAAAATCCTGAAGAATATACAAACTGAAAACCAATTTGTCTGCATAGCATCAACAGCAACGCTTGAGTCAGCTTTGTGTCAAGCCGCCATTTTCATTCAATCAATAGCGTCCCCCTGCACACATTCAGGGACCTGGTCGTGTCTTCAGATGAAACGGATTGTAGGACAAGAAGCAGAAAGGAAAAGGAAAAAAGTTCCGCCGGACCTCGGGAGCCGGCCGCCTATGTCATGTGCGACCTTTGGCCACACCAGGGCAATAGTGAAGCTGCAGCAGGTGCAAATAAGCTTCAGACAGTCTTACAAGCACTGCTCAGAACTCTCAACTATGGCACTCAACATCCAGGACTTGCCATTCGGATCTTGGCGCCTTGTGCTGGTTCCGACCTATTCACACATCGGTCCACTACTGACATCACCTCATAACCCAACGGGGCACCCCACGCCGACTTTCGGCGCAGCATTGTAGGATGGCCACACCAGTGCGGCAACTTGCTGGACACCACCTCGGTGCCATCCGGATCTCGGCGCGTTCGAGTCACTGTACCGGAAGAGTGACCGGAACTCAGCTGGACACGCCGTCTTTCGGCGCAGCATTGTAGGATGGCCACACCAGTGCAGCAATTTGCTGGACACCACCTCGGTGCCATCCGGATCTCGGCGCGTTCGAGTCACTGTACCGCAAGAGTGACCGGAACTCAGCTGAACACGCCGTCTTTCGGCGCAGCATTGTAGGATGGCCACACCAGTGCAGCAATTTGCTGGACACCACCTTGGGCAATAGTGAAGCTGCAGCAGGTGCAAATAAGCTTCAGATAGTCTTACAAGCACTGCTCAGAACTCTCAACTATGGCACTCAACATCCAGGACTTGCCATTCGAATCTTGGCGCCTTGTGCTGGTTCCGACCTATTCACACATCGGTCCACTACTGACATCACCTCATAAGCCAACGGGGCACCCCACGCCGACTTTCGGCACAGCATTGTAGGATGGCCACACCAGTGCGGCAACTTGCTGGACACAACCTCGGTGCCATCCGGATCTCGGCGCGTTCGACTCACTGTACCGCAAGAGTGACCGGAACTCAGCTGGACACGCCGTCTTTCGGCGCAGCATTGTAGGATGGCCACACCAGTGCGGCAATTTGCTGGACACCACCTCGGTGCCATCCGGATCTCGGCGCGTTGTGCTGCCTTCGGCCTATTTGCACATCGGTCCGCTACTGACGCCGCCTCACGTGCCAACGGATTTTCTACGCTTTTTGTAGCCCTATGCCGCATAACAGGTCATGTGACTTGTTTATAAAACTTTTCATTGGTTCATTTTACTTTTGGTTTCCTAAAGATGGAAGGCTTGGTCATATGACCTAAAAATAACACTTTTCATTGGTTTAGAACATTTTTTTTTCCCAAACGATGAAAGCCCCACCTTGTTTCTGGATGATTCAGACTGAAGCTGGCGTCAGCATGAGAGCACCACCATCTCGTGGCTCCGTCGTGGTCATTCCGCGAGCAATCATGGCAGCCGCTCCCCACCGGAAGCCTGCAGGAGTCGAGGGCCCCCAAGACTTTTGTAGAATCTTCACGGCTGAGGGGACGCTTTTCGAGAATGGAGCCCAAGCCCTAGCAGGCAAGCGTCCGAGTTCCAAGGTGTCCCAGGGCCATTTTAGTGGACCAGGCCCAAAACCAAAGAGCCGTCCGCCATTTTAAGAGTCATGTGGCAGCCGTCTATCGCTGCACTGCAAGAGTGGGAGCAACTCAACATGGTGAGCGAGACGCTGTAGCCGCAAGAGCGGGCGCAACTCAGCTGGATGGCCGCCACCTGGGGAGGCCCGTTCACGCCGCCTCCCCCACACCCCCCCCCCCCCCCCGGGCCGCCCCACGCCAATTTTCGGAGCAGCATTGTAGGATACCAAAACCAGTGCAGCAGTTTACTGGACATCACCTGGGTGCCATCAACATCTCAGCGCGTTCTGCTGCCTTGGGACTATTCGCACAACAGACCGCTACTGACGAGGCCTCCCTCCGCACCACCCTGGACGCCCCACGCTGTTTTTCTTTGCTGCATTGTAGGATCCCAAAAACCAGTGCGGCACCCAGGTGACATCACCTGGGTGCCGTCCAGAACTCAGCACGTTGTGCTGCCTTGGGACTATTCGCACAAAAGACAGCTTCTGACCATTGTTGCTTTTCTTTGTGAAAAATGTTTAAATGTTTTTACAGTTTTTGTTCCGTTCGTTATATTTAAAAGTTAATAAAGTTTTATAATCCTACTTAGTTGGAGTGTTATATATATTTTTTTAAACGGGTGAATGGGGCCTTGAATCTGGTTATTGTCATGTGTGGGCTTTGCAAGTGTACTGCTACAGGATCGGACATTTCAAACTCAAATGCACGTTCTTTTTCTTACCTTTCCGAAGCATGGAGCGCAATAGCAGGCAGAGAAAGGGTGATGCAAGTGTTGAACACTGCCTGGCCTGGCAAGTTGCTGGCAGTGCCCCCCCCCCCCGCCCGCTCCTGAAAGAGGACACACACACACCGCCGCCCCGAGTACTTCACAGATCTTTAAAAGACCATGCGCTTGTTCATGAGGCTTAAATGGTTTATCACCCCTTCTAGAACCCCTGCATCGACCCTCTGACGTTTCCTGGAAGAATTACCACGTAACACAATACCAAGCCCTGTCAGCTGAAACCCCCGAGGAATCATGGGGCATATTATCAAGGGGGTTTATCTCCGCTTTTTTGGCTTTAAAAGCCAAGAAAGCGGAGATAAAATTATCTCCCTATTACCAAGCTGTCGCTAACACCAGTTAGTGACAGCTAAAAGGAGATAGCGACCATCTTGGGCCCCGCTTTGCATGTCTGTGATACTTATCACTAATGACATGCAAAGTGGGCGTGCCAAGATGTTAGCGACTGGAAACAGTCCCTAACATCGCTATCTCCTATTACCAACTTTTGGAGATATTCGCGCTAAGCGCGAATATCTCCAAAAGCTAACACCTGACCTGAGCAGTTCTTAGCCATGTTATCCAATGGGAGGTGGATAACATGGCTAAGAGCATTTGCTCGATAATACATGAATATCGCTGACTTTTCTGCGATATTCATGCATTGCGGCCGTTTTTTATCGCATTTGCGATAAACCTTGCTAATAGCAAGGTTTATCTGCGATAAAAATCGCCGATGTGCGGCGATAATTTTTGTCTCTAAACAAGTTAGAGACAAAAATTATCGCTAGTTGTTGGTAATATGCCCCCGGGTTTTTGCTTGCAGAAATCGGGAGGCGGGAGACTAGCACTGAAATCAGTAGTCTCACGCCTGAATCGGGAGGGTTGGCATGTCTGGATTCTCTACAGCTGGGGCCATAAACTACATCCGCAGGGGTAGGTGATAGCCTGGGACCAGCCTGGCATCTAAAATGGCTGCCGTGCACGACAAAATTGTGGCATTGGAAAAAAGGCAAGATGGCGCAGACAATGTTTATCAATAAGGATTCATTTATAACAAAATAGTTTATCGCAGTGACAAATTGGCGGTCAACACTTCCTGATTTCCATCGAATCGAACGTTAACAGACGTCACGCAGCAAAAAAAAAAAAAAGCTCACGCACAGCCGCTGGAAGAGATGTATCAACATATTTGAGCCTCCTCAGCCACCCTCAGGAAACATAGGGGATTAGGATACGTCTCCCGCACCCCCTTATACCTACTAATTTAATTAAAACGAAGCACAAAATGGCGAATTCCCGTTTCGCTACCAGTTTGCGGCCCAGTTCGCGGCCCGTGAAGCGCTTCTACCGTGAAAAATAATTTTTTTTTTATTTTCCCCACGGGACCCTTTAATAACCCCAACAACATTCCTAGGGGGTCAAGAGGAGTATACCTTGCCCCCTTTCATTAAATTCCCCCTTCGTTTTTCACCTCTTCTTCTCTCTCGATCCTACTGAGAGATAAGATGGCGGCCGCTCCGGACTGTTTAGAATGTTGACAGACACCGGAGAGCCAATCAGCTTTCTGCGCGCAAAGTTACGTTTCGCGAAAAGTAAGCGAACCGGAGCGCAGTCCGGAGCGCTGTTACAGATGTATATCTTGTTTTGAACGTTAATTTCTCAAAACTACTGGAGCACATATATTGAGACCTAGCAAAGGCACATCGGGCTAACAGTCCCTACAATTTTGCCAAGTTTCGTGCAAATCCATTCAGCCGTTCGAGCTAAAAGTGAGTCCAACCGCCCTATGGAAATTAACATGGGAAAAACGCGTTTTGGGACCCCCCTTTTTTCTCGGCCCCCCCTTGACGAAACCCCCCCAAATTTTCAAGGGCTGCTCAGAAACAAAATGTGCCATTTTCCTGAAAATTTCAGCCGATTCTGTCCACAAACGCCAAAGTTATTACACATAGGATTTATTCCCTATGGGATTTTTGAAAATTCTAACTATATATACCTACTGGCGATAGCCAGTAGGTAATATATATATATATATATACACATATATACATATATATACATACATATACACATATATACACACACACACACACACACACACTGCACCACAACGTTTTTCAGTTATGCCTTGAGACAAGTTTTGCTGCTGTGACAGCCTCACATTAAAATAAAGCATAAATAAAAATGAAAAATGTTGTATATATGGGCTATGGCTGAGACTTCTTCGTCCACTGGTCTCTTCATATAACAGTCACATTTTGCTTCCACTCACCACTGCATACAGCACGTGATACGGGCCAGTCCACTTCAGCTATTGGCTCTCTTTGCCTTTGAGCAACCATAACCACATATGCATAACGCCTTAACCACATGGCTGCTGGCAGTTTTCCCGTCCTGTGCTGGGAATTGCCATTTTGCTGTTATCATGACGAGCTCAGCTCGTCATCAGCACACGACACCCGTGGGTGATGACGAGCTGAGCTCGTCATCAGCGTCGAAAGGGTTAAAGTTAGTGTACTGAAGTACCAGGTCTTATCATTTTTTTGTTTAATCATCCTTGGGTGTTTAATCCAGGTCTTCAGGTTACAAGGATTGAAAAACAATAACTTTTCGTTGTGGCAATCAGAACAAATATTTCTAGTGAAGTACATTACCACTAACAAGAGTTAGTTCTTAGTGATAGCACGCCCATCTTGTTGGAACAATTAGCAGATTGTTATTGTGAAACTGGAAATGGTTAGTCAGTGAGTTTTAATTTAGTTGGAATCGTTAAAATATACGTTCCTCTATCTTCTCTCCTTGAGACAAAAATAGATATAGCGGAACGCCAGTTTCAAGCTGTAAAATCTGCTATAGATGCTCCTAATTTTATGTACTGTGAAATTGTGTCTGTTCACTTTTCAAGAAAACAAAGATCTTAAAAAAATAAAATGGGTACTACACTGGGTTAAACGTTTGCCCGTTAGGAAGTAACGATTCAATGGTTGCAATTTTTTCATTTGAATTAATCATAGCAAGGATATGGCTGCAACTTTAAAGTGATGACATCTCTGTATTGTTGTGTTACATACATGAACCAAACATAAATAAATAAGTGCTGCACCAGCTTTCAATATCAAACCCATTGGCTTTGCAGGTGCTTATTGTTTTGAGCATTTCCGACAGAATATATATATATATATATATATATATATATATATATATATATATATATATATATATATATATACACACATATACACACACACACACACATATATATTTAAATAATTGCACATAGGGGCAACTACAGCACATCTGTCGTCCACCCCCCCAAATAAGGGATATCTCACGGAGACAAAATTTTAATTTGATATAATGTCAAGATCGCTAGGGCATTTTTCAGCAGTTTCTGTAAGCAGAACTCGAGTTTTTGCAAACATGCTTTGCCATTCCCAGATGTAAGTTTCAGAATTCTCTTTTCATAATCAACCCAGGCCTCACATCATGCCAAATATTACAGGCATAATCAACGGAAACACATTGTAACCATGCAATCAAAATGTGTATGGGTGTCTGAAGAAAAATCACCACAATGATGCCAAGAACTCTACAAGCAACAAAAATATCACTATTTACTAGTATGCAGTCGTACAAGGTGTTTTATAGATTCACGAGGTGTCTCAAATCAGTTAAAAAGCTCTCAACTACCATTATCTGGCCCTGAAGGATTTTGTACATGCTTGGAAAGTGGGTGGGAGGTAGCAGTGAGGGACCGTATCCACCACCACCAAACAAAAAGGCCCAATTCAAGATCCAGGTGGCTGGCATCAGATGGTTGACATCACAGCTTGCAGGTTTGGAATGGAGTGCCATCTTGTGTTATGTGGACCACTAAGTGGATTCATGGATCCCGCTACCACCCCCCAGACAAGGCAGAACAAGCATTTACAATGCAATAGGTCTCGCAATGACATTATTTTGAGCTACTGACATTGTAAATGCCAAAGCCTTTAAAAAAATTAAAGGCATTGTTATTTACAATACCAAAAGCAACACCTATTGTATTGCATAGCGCACTGTCCTTAAAGATGGCGCCGTGCTTATTAAAGTTTCTTTTTTTTTTTTTTAAGTGTCTGGGTGGGGGGAGAGAGACAAGAAGAAATGACGAGACATGTGAGATGGGGAAATAAGCGTAGGGAAGCAAGATGGCGGCTGCGTAGTTGGGGCTGAGTTGCAGTAGGCAGTGAGGTTATGGTCGGTTAAACCTCAAGGAGCATGCCATTCAGCAACCGAACGGGAGCTTCCAACACCATTGCCCAATGTATGCGGCGATAACTTACCGGGTGATATTGCGGGGGCCGGCAAGCAGTCTCCATGAGGCAGCAGCAGCAGCTTTGATCCAGGCTTTCCTGTCTCCCGCCTGCTGACTCTCTGTCGGTGTTCACGGCATTGGTGGGCGGAGCAGCGTAAGAACGCTGGAGGTAGAGCTCGGAGCGGAGCTGGGAAGCAGTGCGAAGCGGAGCAAACGGAGGTCGCGGAGCCCCAGGAGTGTTTCGAGCCCGCAGACCCAGCAACAGCGAGCAAGAGCAATGGCCCCAAAAGTGAATACGGGGGAAAAGCATCCCTAAAAAAAAGAAGGCTGGTAATGATCCCACAGGCGCTTCAGGAGCAACCGGTGGAAAAACTAGCACAGGAGTGGCGACTGAAACACCGGCGAAAGCAAAAACACAAACACCCTCTCAGGAGCCGGAGAAAAAAAGTAAGCAGCCCACTGTCAGGACCAGACAGACAACCGCAACCATCGCAGAGATGTTACCCGTAGCGGTAAGGAGAAGGGGGCTAAAGTAATGGAGGCTGCAATAACGGGGGAGTGTGAGGTTGTTTACCAAACGGAGGGTGCTGGCAACGGTATTTCTGCGGGCTTGGCATATGTCGGCAGTATAAAAGCCAGCACAGACAGTAGATCCCCCCAGGGCGATGAAGGTACCTTCACCCCAGTATCCAAAAGTACTTCTCACGGAGTGGCCGTTAACTCGTTGGGGGATGCCTCAAGCTCGGCCACTGCGCCCCAGGAAGGCTTGTGGGATATGGGCGATGTAGAGGAGGGTGCTACTCTACCAAATGACGCCCTGGGGTCAATTACAAAGCCAAACAAGAACTATAAGATCCAGGACCTGGTCAATACTTCCGAAGTCACTATTGGAAACTCTGTCCCCCCGGGCAACCTGGCTCCTAAGATAGATAGGGAGAAGGCTCCCAGTGAGTGTTTTTTTCAGTGTCAGAGGAGGCTGACTGGTCGGAAGAGGAGCATAGCTCTGACAGATTAGAGCAATGCAGAATCAGAAAGCGATCCGGAGCAGGACCATCCGTCAACGGCAGTAAAATCCGCCGCCCCTCTGAAAGGTCAGGAACAGCTCCAAGGGGGTCTGAGGTGGGACCACTCATCCACAACATGATTACAGGGGAGCCCTAACCTTGAATCAACTCAACTGTCAATGCTGGAAGTAATTCACCAGATCATAGCACATAGGGAGGAGACCAGGCAGGACAATCGCAAGGCCAAGCGGCAATGAGGAAAATGAAGGATGTAGTAAGGAAACTATCTAAGGCTTGTGTTAATGTGGGGGACAGAGTGTCAAATCTGGAGGAAAAGGTGGTCTCAACAGAAGCAGAGGCCGCCGCTGCTACCAGTAAGGCCGAGTCTTATGGTGCCCAGGCAACGGACATACAACGGAAGCTCGAAGATTTGGAAAATAGGCTCAGGAGGAATAACTTAAGGGTCTTGGGCATACCCGAGGGCTCAGAGGGGTCCGATGTAAGAGCCTACGTCAGGAATCAAACTCTTTGAGCAAGCTTTTCCCGAGCAGGCCAACTGGAGCTGGGCCGGTGAAATCCAGAGGGCACATCGCACCCCCTTCAAGAAACGCCACAATACGAAGGAAGGAGATAAAACCAGGGCAATCCTAATTTTTCTGGGTAATTTTGTCCTGAGACAATCTATCGCCGTAAAGGCAAGACCTGACGCTAAAAGAACAAGTGAAGGGGTGTCATTCTTTGTCCGACCGGACTACTGCCATACTGCGGTCGAGAGGCGCTGGAGACTACGACAACTTATTAAGCCCTTCCAAGACAAGAAAATGCAGGCATACCTTATAAATCCAGCACAGCTTAAAATAATTCATGAAGGGCGGACACAATACTTCGCGTCAGAAATTAAGGCGCAGGAGTACTTGGACTCTATGAACAGATAATCCGTTTTTTTTGTGTTCCCCTCTTATGCTCTCTTTTTTCCTCTTTCTTTTCCCTAGCTTGCTTCATCCAGCCTCGTGCTATTTCTAAGATTGTATAGTATATTGTAGGAGTATAGTGCATGAGTCTGGAAGCCTTAGAAGCCCTAGAAGTATTGCTGATTGCTCCACTATAATGTTATTGGGATCATGAGGTTCTGGAATTAAGTAGTAAGTAAGGAAGTCCTCACTGCTATACTGCACCCATCATATGCACAGACTTTGTCTGAGCGCTTCACGAGGGAGGGTGCATGGTTCAGGGGGGGTCAGGGTACTAGGGGTGGGGGGGTGGTAGGGCGGAGGGGTAAGGGGTAGGCGGGTGGGGGTCGGGTGGGTTCAAATGCAAAAAAGAGAATTTATGACACTAATGCAAACGTAATCTCATTCATAAAGTTGAAACAAGATCTGCATTTCAAATAGGTTTACAGCATGATAATTGGCCGGTTGAAGAGAAGGAAGGATTTAAGACAGAAGCATGTCTAAGCTCAAGACTTGCTCTTTGAATATAGGGGGCTTAAATGACTGGAAAAAAAGAGGAAGACTGGAGGAATTTGTTAAATCAGTACGGATGGATATCTTGTGTATACAGGAGACCCACTTGCCCTGGGGGAAAAAGCATTGATTAAATTTAAAGGGATATGAGACTCTTGTTCCTCCCAAACGTCTTCTATCAGGGGGGTGGCTATCATAAGCAAGGTGGGTTTAGGGGGAGCCAAACGATTTAAGGCGGACACTATGGGGAGGTGGGCGTTATGTGAAATGAATATGGGCATCACCATCTGTTGTATCTATGGGGCCAATAGCGACGATCCTGATACCTTTGACCGCATGGAGCAGGCACTAATGAGTTGGCTAGCCCCCATAGTGGTTTGTGGAGATTTGAATCTCTCAGCAGACTTCGTGGGGGGAACCGTATACACCGGACGTAAACCCCGGGTATATCTGGCAGTATGCTCGATGATGCAATCGCATGGGTTGAGGGACATCTGGGGGAGTATCGAACCAGGGAATTCCGGGTTCACATATTTTTCACATCCATTCCAGAAATACTCCAAGCTGGATTATTTTATTATATGCGCCACAGAGTTGAGTTCGGTCAAAATTTGCAAGCTACCCATGATATTATCAGACTACAACCCTTTGATGCTAACAATGGATATTAATAGGCCGGCTAAAAAATCAAGACCCTGGACTTTTGATAGGAAGCTCCTATCAGATAGTACTTATGTGGCGTATACTAGGAATTGGTCACACGCTTTTTTTGATGCAAACAGATACAGTGCATCAAGAAACTCTGTCTGAGATAGTTATAAAGCTGCTTTAAGGGGAGAAACCACCAGCTATACCGCTCTGAATTGGAAAAGGCTTAATTTAGAGAGAGAACAACTAAGTAATAAACTGATGCATGCTGAGGAGCAGTATAGAAAGGATATATCCCAGGGGAGGCAGGGTACAGAAAGCCTAGAAAGAGTGAGTTCGATCAAAGCAGAGATACAGAAGCAACTAGCCAAAAAAGCAGCTGCGGAATAGCAAGCACAGAGAAGTAGGCTGTATGAAACAGGGGAACAAGCGGGGAGGGCACTTGCACTCCGCATTAGACAGGTTGCCTCTAAAAATATCACACACATAAAAGAGCAGGGTCAGAGCTATGAGGAGCCGATGGAAATTTTAAATGTCTTTAAAAGATATTACCAAGCAATGTATCAGGAGAAACCGGTTACAGAGGATCCAAAGATGGAGTGGACGGGAATGGGAACTAAAGTGGCTCAGGGCGATAGAGAAATTCTCGAACAAGCCATTACCTTAGACGAATAGTCGGAAGCCTTACAAGACCTAGCGGCAGGGAAGGCCGCGGGCCCCGGGGGCTTACCCCTTGAGCTTTATAAATGGGTATCTGAAGCAACATCCCCACTCCTTTTGGACATGTTCAATGGGATCATAAACACGGGCGTAATTCCGGAATCATGGATGAGTACCAACATAGTGGTGTTTCACAAAAAGGGCAAGCCCAAGGAAAATCCAGGCTCATATAGGCCCATATCCCTGATAAACGCTGATAATAAATTATATGCCAAGTTCTTAGCTACCCGCTTGGGGCGGATCATTGGGGCCCTGGTTTCTCCCTGGCAGCATGGATTAATCCCCGGTAGGGGAACTACGGACCATATCAGACGGGCTATCGCGCTGTTTGACATCCATGCTGCCGGGCAGGAAGGGGCCGCAATGTTCCTCCTCGATGCGGAGAAAGCTTTCGACCGTGTCAGGGTGGGATTTTCTGTGGAGTGTGCCTGAGGAAAGGGGGTTCGGGGCAAGATTCTGGAAGGCTATTCAGGCAATGTATTCCACCCCAGTTGCTAAGATCCAAATGATGGGTGAGAGCTCGGAGAAGATTTATATTACAAGGGGGACAAGGCAGGGGTGCCCGTGTTCACACATCTTATTTGCGTTATATATAGATCCTTTAATACGCCAGATAATGAACAACACCGCAATCAAACCAGTAGTCACGAAGGGATTTCCAACAAAAATCTTGGCATATGCCAACGATTTGGCTGTCATTACCATTGAACCCGACGTGGCTATGCGGCAAGTGGTGGGTATTACGAGTCTATTCGGGAGACAGTCAGGGTATCGCCTAAATGAGGGAAAGACCCAGGTGCTGTGCTCTAAGAATATAACTAAATCAGACCCCAGATTCGTTGACTCGGTGGTGTATTTGGGGATAACGATTAACGCACAGCCGGAGCATATTATTAGAGATAATTTTATCCCCCTTATGAAATCAATGAAGGTGGATCTGAAAAGAATGGACACATTGCACCTCTCAATAATAGGGCCTGCTAATGTTATTAAAATGACCATGTTTCCCAAGATCCTATATAAATCCCGGGCGATCTTCAAAATAGAGGAAAAACTTATTAAAGAAATAGAAGCCAATTTTATGAATTTCCTGTGGCAATATGGAAAGGTTAGAAGATCTATTAAATACATGTCCTTGCCACAGGAAAGGGGAGGCCTGGGATTGCAGAACCTCAGATATTATCATTGGTCTTGTCTCCTCACGCAGATGGCTAGATTATATGATTCTGTGGGAAACAGCGCAAACACCTCCAACAGACAAGACGTTATCCCCTCTATTTTCGAGTTGGCGTTAGGTAGTGAGGCAATCGGGGTATTAAGGAGAACAGAAAGAAGGTATTATAAAAAGTCAAGATATAAAATATTGGAAGGGATATGGGGGGGGTCTGGGTGACAGTCCAGAAAGTTCTGGGAATCCCTAGATACAACCCCCATACTCCACTTTGGCACTCTGGTCTCTTCCCTAATTTGTGTAACGATGGGTGTTGAAGACACTGGGAGTGACAGGGTATTCTGACACTGGGGCAAATCATGGTGAGGGACGAGTGCAGATCTCTTGAAGACCTGAAACAAGAGGTACTCCCTCCAGGGTAGCCAAGATTACAAATACGCTCAGGTGGTCAATACAATCAAATCAAAGAGGTCTCGTATCACTCTAGCTAAGAGGTGCAGAATCTTGGATTATCTGAAGGGGGGGGGGGGCGAAGAATCAAGGGAGTATACAGGTTATTTATGGAGGGATGTCAGGATGATATGGGTAAAACCGAGGCAGCCTGGGCTTCCAAATTGGAGGATCCGGATATCAACCTTGATAGAGCCCTTTAAATGGATAAAAGAGTGTTACGTTCTTCTAATCTAGGAGCCCAACATTTTAAAACATTATTTAATCTATACTATACCCCCTCCAAGCTATATGATTGGGGTAAGAGGGCGGACAACATCTGTCCTAGATGCTCTAGAGGCCCAGCTGATATCACCCACATGTTTTATCGGTGTGAGAAACTTGAAGCAATTAAAACTGAGATTGAGGCATTCTGGGAGGGGCTGCTAGATGCTAAAATAAAAGTATCCCCAACACTGATGATCGTAGGATGTGAAAGCAAACTGAATCTAAATATTGAGACTGAAGCCTTAGTTTTTATCTCTACAGCCGTACTCCGTATATTAATTTCAACTGCCTGGAAAGACACGGAGGCCCCAACCTTTCAAATGTGGATGTTTAGATTCTTAAGTATGCATAATGTTGAGGCGGCCTTGTATGAACTTAAGGGTAAAAAAACAAGAGAAATGGGATTGAAGATTTGGGCACCAGTGGGCGCTTGGCGGGTCGCCAGATTGTAGTAGGTTTATTCTGGTGCTAAAAATGCCTCAGGGTATATGATACTGTACATAATTGTTGTTTTCTTTTGATCTCCTTAACCTGATATCTCTCACTTTATTTTCGATATCTTAAGCATCATGTTTTACCTGAAGTCCTATCGGTTTTAAGGCAGCTGGCTTATTAACCAATTAATGGAATCAATTTAATCAGATTTTAATTAATGGGAATCGCCAAATAGTTTTTGTATTTCTCCTGTTTTATATACTGCTGGAAGATCGTATTTAAAATCTATTTGTATTTTTTGGGGGGATAATCTGTATAGTGCTTTACATTGTGTCTTATGAATTCTCAATAAAAAATTTTAAAAAAAAAAAATGGGGAAATAAGACACGGAGAAAACAGAACAAGGAAGGTCTCAAAATCTGGCAACACTGCACAACAGGTACACAGCTTCACCCTGCACCCCCCCCCCCCCTGCTGCCCAGAATGAGCCATCCGAGTCCTACTTCATCCACACCTCACTCCGGGGTATTCACCGAGGCACACCAGATGCACTGCCGCTCCAAAGGATGGTCGGGGAACGCAGCAATGCAGAGTGGGCTCAACGGAGCGGCTCATTCAGCTGGGGTTTGTCAATCGGCTCGAGCACTCTAGCGACTAGCCGCCTCTGTAACTTCCGCTGTCGCAAGTCTGAAGCCCTCACGAACTGGACCAGGACTCAGTAGATCAGACAGCCGTAAAAACCACACGGATAGCAGCCGAGGAAGTGAGTGCATGATGGCCAAAACCACGAATCAGCATCCGCGTTCTTGTATCACATTTGTCCCAGCTGTACGGGGCGAATGCACATGCTGCTGTGATCTGTGTGTGACACCGTTGAATACCAAGAAGTTCTTGCTTATTTGATGTTCCTTTATAGTACGACACAATGGTAGTCATTTTCCTGGGCAGCAGTAGCCCAGTTCATATTTGTTTGTTGACAGGTCTGAGGTAGCAGTTCGCGGTCACTGCTCGGACAGACACTGCTGTAGTTTTGTGAGGGGCACTGTGCCAACACCTCTTGCCTCTTCCCTCGCCCCTACCAACCCCCCCACCCACACCCGTGCATCCTGAAGTTTGTTCTAAACTTTTAAGAGGGGAACGGCCGGAAACCTGTATTCTCAACTTTTGTAAAAACAAAACCATAACTATAAAAACAGTATTACAAAGGCTCCTATTCCCAACAGCCCCCCTGTTTTCTTTGTAAAATCGCTTATAATGAGCAGGCCAGGGCTCAGTTTATGGAACTTGCCAGAGCTTCACAGCTTCGAACACGAGGGCACACATCCAGGCTGCGAGCTATGCCCGCTGCATGCGTGTCCGTCAGTCGACACATGTTAGAGATCAAGTGGACACATTAGGGCACCTTTAAAAACAACAAGTAGAATTTGAACCGTGAAATAAACATTTTATGACCGCTCCTGGGCGGAGGGGGAGGGATTGCTGGAGGGACTCGTGAATTCGGTACACTTTCATTCTCCAAAGTAAAGGAACGGATAATTATTTTAACATGCTGGAAACCGCTTCCACGAAGTGAAGTGCCCTGCAGTCCACACTGTGATACAGCTCGCCCTCAAGCTGCGCAGAGGACCCCTGCAACCACATAGCAGGCTAGATGTGAGCGGCAGACGGGCGGGTGCATAACTGTGCGACAGGGCAGCGGACACAAGCGATGCCAAGCAATTCACCGTGGAGGCCAAGTCAACAAAAAAAACAAAATGGCCACGGGTTTCGCCGCTCAATGCGGTTTGAGAGCTGGGAGGGGTGTTTATAACAAAGTATGTAAAGTTAAAAAAAATTCACCCTTGAAAGAAAAAAAACAAGGAAGTCCAGCGTGGAAGGAAAGCTTAAAGCTTTGTGCCTGCAGCCCTTCCTCCTTTTGGGACGGCCCATCCGGACTGGATCCTTTGCTTCACAGCTTGTTTAGATAACACGCCTACTTTAGATAAGAAATTGCTTCACAACACCCGTGAAGCAAATGACCCAGTGCGAATGGGCCGTCCCAAAAGGGGACAGGGCGGTAACCAAGAAGCCTCATTTTCAATGGGAGGCCACTGTTTACCATAAACGATGACGCCATCCAATGAAAATAAGAGGTGGAGCTTCAAGCCCTCTTCTGAAATGTCCTGTCACAATATGTCACGCAGAGCGAGCAGCGCATGCGCGCTGCAACACTAGGCGAGACCTAAAAATGAAATTATCTGCAGGAGATAGAAAAGGAGCACTGGCATAGCCAAAGGGTTTCACTTTTCGGATCCCCATTTTTTTAAAAAGCCCATGACACAACTGGCTGTGTTATTTTGTAGAGATGCACACTAAGCATGTGCGCACCTACAAAACGGTGCAAGAACCATCTTTTGTCTATTAGTTTACCGGTCCAAGGTGACTAGGTAAACAAAACAGTAGCGCTGTTGCAGAGAAGTAGCATGGGTGTGGAGCCACACAGAGGGAGGTGGCGGAATCATGGAGGGCTGGCGAAGCACAGGATGTTGGACGAAAACAACATGCATTCAGGGTTGGGGGAAGCAATGCGTAAGTAAGGTAGATGGGAAAGGAACACAGAGAGCATAGGGGAGAAAACAGAGAGAAACACTGGATAGTACACGGACCAGAAGTGTGCAACTTGCACCCGAGGTGAGAAGGGCCCAGTGAAAAAACAACAGAAGCGGAAGGGGAGATTAGCACACATGGGCACCACAGAGGTCGTAGTAGAAGCACACTAGCAGTCACAGAGCAACACATGCGAGCAAGGCAGATGGGTACATGAAGACGACAGCTGGAAGGCAAGGGTAAACTAATAAGTAACACCTGAAAAGAGAGCACTAAATGGATGTGGGAAGGACAAACGCAGGAAGAGCAAGAAAAGCACAAAGAAGCTAACCACTAAGAAGCAAACAAATGAGCGGGACAATAAAAATGACCATTAGTAAGTAATGGGCAGGCTCTAAGCTAAGAATATGCCATGCAACAGACCGATCATGCGTTGTCTAGAAGAGACCTAAAAATGGTCAGCGAGTGCCAGAAGCACGAGAAGAACGACTGGGCCCAGAGTGTCCAAGGAGAACGCCAGTTTTTCTGTTTCGTCATGATGCATTCTTTTGGTGTCTAGCAATCCGGTTCCTAAATTTGAATAATAGACCTCTCTTCGTTTGTTTATTTTCACTAAGAAAGTGAACAGTTTTGTACAGAAAAATGACACTAGCAGGTTATTACTGATGGCATGATACTAAACTGTCAGTCCTGTCGGAGCAGTTTTTCAAGGCCCATAATCAGCCTTTGGAAAAGTGACAGTGCAGAGGTTAACCTCACCAGGACTACCACATTGTATTTGACAATCACCTGCCCCTGCTAATAGTATTAATGAACTCATAGTGAGAAGAAAAAATAGGTGAGGCAGTGACAATTGCAGCCTTTATGGGTATACAGTCTGTAATACTTACCTAGTAAATAAATATTTCTGCAGCCAAATAATACAAGACTTAGAAGTACTTGTTTACAGACCCTAACCAAGTGTGTGGTTCCCCTTTAAGAAAGTCACACTCCACTAATGGCTTACGGGAGTGCAAATGACCAGGCACTATCACTATGAACTCGAGGCATTTCTTACACCGTGGGTTCTGATTCTAGCTGGCACTTAAAACTAGGGGATGGGACGGACACACGGACACGCACACAGACACACCTCTAGCACAATAGGCACCTGAAATTATTCAGGAGGCATGGAGAATCTTGGCACTAGTAAAAATAGTTGGGCATGGGAGGCCACTAATACTATAAAACATATTTTAAATACAACCTCTAATCCTCAGGAGGGATACAAAAACAAATATCTAATCCGCCTCTCCGTAGTAAGATTCAACTTCCACACCCAGTTATTTTTAGTCTGAATTTTGCATTTAATATGTCCAGTTTTCTTTCATTTAAAAAGCCCCAGATAAGTTAGCAATGCAGCTAAGTACAAGGGAACATCTAATGTGGTTAAGAAAGTCACACTCACTACAGAGGAAGCATAGTCAGTGTTCCATATCCAATACACCTTCATGATTAAGCCCCACCAATATGTAAATTAAATAATCCTTTGATAGTGAAGAAACTTGAACTTTGATAATGGCAACGCAAATCAATCTGACCTACGAATAATCCCCTGTTGCCATCCCATTAAATAATGCAGCGCACTAAGGGCCAGATGTACAAAGCATTTTTGCAGTCACAAAAGGCCAGATTTTCAGAATTGGGCCCTTTGTGACTGCAAAAATGCCTTTTTAAATTAACGGAAGGCAGAATGTGAATTGCCAACTGGTTTCCGAATCACAGTTTGAATATGCGATTCAGTATTTGGAAGGGACGTGTTTAGGACGTGCCTTCTAAACACCAAATAGTTATGGTATGCATTCATAATTTGCTACCTAATTCCGGTTGCAAAACAGTAATACTTAACCACCAGTTTTAAAGTGGCGGTAACCGATTTGCAAATGGGAAGGGGCCCCCATGGGAATTGATAATGTCAAAAAAATAATAATAAGATTAGCAGAGGTCAAGTGACCACTGCCTGCTCTTACAAAATGAAACCTTTCATTTTCTTTTTCAAAACACAACCCCTTTACTTTTAAGGACAACATGCTACTTTAATTTTAAAAAATATATATAGATCTGTGTATTAAAAATCAATAATAGACATGGGTGCTTGAGGACTACACAGGGCACCACCCCCTGTGATGGCAGAGATTCCTAATGGGTCACAAATTTCAACCAACCACAAATATTCATGAGGTAGTTCGATTTGCAAACTACTAGGGTCAATTATCTGGGAATAGACCAAATTCTTACATTAGGAATACAGATTTCGTATTTGCAATTCAGAGATAATCACAATTAGGAAATCAGCATTCCTAATGTTTCTTAATTTGGCCGAACTCTTCTGCAGTGAGAGATCCAACCAGCAAGCCATATGGAGGAAATTAACTGGAGTGCGCAGCAACCCAGCTTACTGATATAAAGGCCCACCTGCTATACTAAACCATCAAAAGAATTTAGACTTCAGCAAAAAAAAAAAAAAATTGTGAAACAAAGCCAAGTTTAGAACTCTGTGCAGAAATGGACTTAAGTCAAAACTCAATAGTCCTTAAGCAAAATTCTAAGACAGTTCCGGAACTCGAAGAGAATTCCACTGCTTGGTCCAGCCTTGCAAAACAAATGTCAGCTCCATTCTCAACTCACCCCTCCACAAAACGTCTTAAGGGCAGCTGACCATCCGCAATAAAAGCAACACTTACATACTTTTGACGATAGAGGCGTCTCAACCAAAGACAGGTTCACTGGTGCTCATTCTAACCAAGAATGAGGCCACTGACCTTACAACGCTTGGAGCACTAAGAAGAGACAGTTAATAAAAGGACGTGTCAAGCTGTGCATTCACGGTCTGGCCACTGGAGCCAAGACGTCAAGGCGGTATGCAATTATGTGCGAAAGGGAAAAACTCAAAGCAGAGAAGGCACCTACAGAACTGGTTTATCACACACCAAAATGCACACTAGGAGGCTACTAGATATTTCAGATTGCCACAAGCACCTACGTTGCTAGCTTTCATATTTCACACTTGTATTGTTTACCAGGAATTTCCATTCTCTTTAACAACATCAAAGGCATCATGCGCCTAATTACTCACATTCTACCGGAGCAAGCCAGCAACCTCGTCGCCCCTGTAGGTTCTGTGTTTATGTTTCCTTTAATGCACAGCTGACAAATTTGGAATTCGACAATCCACTGCTAACGGACAGGGGGGTTAAACTAGATAAAAGGTATAATTGGCGGGTCAAACTAAAGGACCGAAGAAATAAATAATAATTGTGCAGGAATGTGGACATTGAGAGTCCTTGCGTTTGTGCATGCTCAGTATTATATTATTCTAAAGCACGGGAGACCCTTTGTATCGGTGGTCAGCTCCTGAATGGCTTGAAAGCTGTGAGCAAAAAAAAAAAAAAAGAAGGGAATTCCGATCACAAAGAGCTGCGAGCTGGCAAGCATCTGAGCTAAATCCACCGCTAACTTTTAGTTATGCAGCACAGGCGGATACAAACAGGAGATCCTGGTCTGTGGAAGTCTCTTACCCTACAATGGCACTGCACGAACGCCGCAGGCCTGACCCACTGTGCTTTATTTGAAGTGTCAATAAAATGTACAGCGGTGGTATTACTGCACTGTATATACTAAAGTAGATGGCTGCCGGATGTGCACGTGACAACTTTACATATGCAACTGTGTGTGGGCTGCTGTGCTTCTGAAATTTGGTTAAAAAGACAGGTCACTTCCTACGCCTCGCTGGACGCCTGTTCCAAACCAAAAATCACGAGATAACGAAAAAAAATACAGGACGGGCGCCGCTGGCTTGTTTGAAGAGCCATGTGTGGATGAGTTTCACAACACGAACATGAGCCATTGTTAGCCAGAAGTCACACATTCCTTTCATAAACAAACACAGGGCACACGAGATCGTGTATACCATGTCCGCTCTGAAAGAAAAGCACTGCACCCCACACGCTTAAATAAATGCAACACCGACAACCGCTTCACTCCCACGGAGGACACACAATGTTAGCAAGCCTCTACTTTTCAAGAGCTCCTCTGTGTCGAGTCGCCGAGTTTCAAGAATGCCACATGATCACAGCACAAACACCTACATCCTGCAGCAAGCATGGGTTGCTGTTGTAAATAAGGCCAGGTAGTCTTCTCCAATTCTTAAACCGATCATATCTTTGGTTTTTACTGCCATTTTCCATTTTAAAAAGGGTTCTTTTTTGACATCGGAGACATTTTTAACGTGGTCTTCCAATGGAGCAGAAAAATAACTATCTAACCAGTCTTGCAGCAGCAACCATCGCCTTAAAAAAAATTGACAATGTGCCTTTCTTTGTTGATGTCTGACTGGGGTTTGAGACAGACTGCGGCACCAATGACCGGATGGCCCCACTAACGGGGAAATGGTGAATCTGTCCATTCAATTACGTAAAAAAGGCACCCCCTGCTAAAAATGTGTTGAACTTTAAAAAAAAAAACTATCTCGGAATATAGCAGCCTAAACGACCAAGCTAAACAGTGGCAAATAGGGATAAAGAGCCTTTGGATTTACATTTACATTTGGAGGGTGTCACCACGTTTGATTGCTTCCGGTGGCCATTTATGGCATTCAGTGGCAATCGAAAATCCTTCAATTTCTAGAAGAAAATGCTAAATACAAAGTAAAATCTAACTCGCTTAATTTCCCCCAGCATATTATTCCCACAATGGAGTAAGTTATTTCACCCTGTGAATTAAAATGTTTTGTTTGAGTTCATGAAGTGTCACTAGAACACAGAGATAAGGCATCGAAAGACTATCTAATGTAACAAAGATGTACAATATTTTCACATAAATGTTAGCACTAACATGTACCTTGGAGGGCATCCGCTTTTTTTAATAATAGAACTAACAATTTGAAACAATATTTGAATGTTGTTATATCACCATACCACATAACTGCCACATTTGGAATCGTTTCTACAGTAGAACTGTATGGGTAAGGTAGGCGTGTGTGTGTCAGGGTGGGAAGTTTGCACATCCATGGTGATGGGAAAAGGCTTTGGGCACCTGGCACTCTTGGAACAGCCACTACCATAGCAAAACCAAAGTCTCCAGGAGAGGTTTCTTATACTCTTATAGGGTTTTAATGCATTCCAGCAGGGCGCTGGCGCCACACACAAACAGGTTTGTGCAATGGCTCCCAGCTACTGTGCACCACGCAATAGTGGCTGTGAACCGGGTGGCAGTATTATGAATGGCAGTAGTCGCATGCCACACAACAGCAACTTCAGCGTTGGCAGACGGCAAACAAACTTTTATATATATATTTTTTTTTTTTAAAGCCAAGCACAGACTGGGTCCCAGCTGTGCTAATCCAGACATACACGACCACGACTAATGTCTGTATCAGTGCGTGGAAAGTCCTTCCGAAACAAAGAAAAGTCCTTCCGAAACAAAGAACTGTCATTAATGAATATACAAACTCTCATCCTATGAGATGATTTCCACCCTAGGAAAGGAAATCCCACACATTACAACCTACGTTCTCTATAACTCAGAACAACATACAAATAGGGTCATTTATACACAGATAACATGTTTTACATAGGGCGCAGGCTGATAAAGCATTGCTCTGTGGAAATATTCAGACCAAAACAGATGCTATATTCCCAATGAAATGCTCCACATTATGTTTCCATTTAGTGCTCTGTGCCTATATTACCGTCAAATGACGGTTGAAATGCAAAGCTCTATATAGGACTTTAACTGCTACAGCGTGCACGTTTGTGTGCCGATTAGAGGTTTTTCCTATTGCGGGGCTCCCTGTAGAAGGCTACAGAATGGTGAATTCATATGGTTTGTGTGGGACAATTGTAACAAACCTGTGCACGCTCCGTTCCCCAAAAATGTTTAGGATGCAATTAATCCTTTATAAAAGATATTTGAATTTAATTAATACAAATTATATTTCAAAAATAGTCACATATAACAGCACCTGCGCTAAACATTATTATTAATTTCACTAGGCATATCAAATGGATACATATTAAAAATGATCACCGTCCTCTGTTTTTCAATAATCGGTCGTTCCTGAAGATCTCAGGGAAATAGAAAGAATAATGAACAATAGTCTTCCAACTTCCCCTGCCGAGCCTCGCAGACCTGAGGTACTACGAGTGGCACTAGGGTGCTGTCAATTATTTCTTACATCAGCAGCAGCTGACCGGAGACTTTAATCTGTGTGGACATAGCCCAATTAAAGCCACTAGAAGGACACCAGTAACACTCCGAGATGACAGCACGGACGTCTGAAGAGGGAAGGCACAGTGAATGTTGAGGCGCACCAACAGGATGCCTGCTTTTTATTAGGTTTCGGCTGCAAAAAAGCTACGCAAGCAGCTTTTGCGCAGGAGAAATCTATTGAGTTACAGTATGTGGCTCTGGAATCCGCCCTCTGTTTCAATTGGCTAGCTCCATAAATGGAGGCTAGCCATTGGAACAGAGAGGCGTCCGTCATGGCCGGACCAGATTCGGGGGCGTTCCCGAGAATTTTTGGCTTTTGGCTATGTCATGCTACGTCAGCCAAAAGCCGGGAACGCCCCCGAATCTGGTCCGGCCGGGCCGTGCTTGCTGCTGTCCTGCCTTCCTCCGTGTCCCTCCTCCCGCCGTCCCCCCTCCCCTCGCTGTCCTGTGCACGTTTCCCGCCTCCCTCCCGCCGTCCGTGTCCTCTCCCGCCGTTCGTGTCCTCTCCCGCCCCCCTCCCGCCGTTCGTGTCCTCTCCCGCCCCCCTCGTCCTCTCCGGCCCCCCTCCCGCCGTTCGTGTCCTCTCCCGCCCCCCTCCCGCCGTCCGTGTCCTCTCCCGCCCCCCCCCCCCGTGTCCTCGTAGGTGCTTGTTTTTCCTGTGGAGTAGCCCCCAGTGGAAAGAAATGTAATTTCCGCATGTGCCTGTCTCTCCCGCCCCCCTCGTCCTATCCCGCCCCCCCCTCCCGCCGTTCGTGTCCTCTCCCGCCCTCCTGTGTCCTCGTTTTACCTTTATTTCCTTCAAACTTTCCTGCTTGTTTTTTCCCATGCTTTACTTGCTCTTCCCCTCTACGCCATTTCATTTGGGTTATTATTTTTTGTTGTTTAAAACTTGTTTTTCCTCCCCACCATGGCTTTTGTTTTTTATCACAAGTTCATGTGGCTCAAATCCAGATTGCGACAGGCAGAGCGAGATCACCAGTCAGCAGAGGACGCTAACAGGCTCTTCAAGCAGGACTTTGGGGACAAGATCGACAGCCTGCAGCTACACGTGGAACAGCTCGAGAAACAGCGGTGAAGACATTGTTTTGTTGAATACTTCTAGTGATAGATATGCTACTCTGTGAAACAACTCGATAAAGCTTCATGGATGAGAAGGCTGGCTGCGGTAAAAACTTAAGGGTGAAACAGATGGGACAGTATAAGAGTTTGTATCTTAAATGCATGTTCCTCCCTTCAAAGCATGATTTTTAGTGCAGTTTGAATAGGACAGGGTTTTCTATCCTTTATAGTACAATGCATGATTGCGAGTAACCCTATGCTTCGTTATTCTTAAGCACTTTTAGGTAGCTCAACAGTGATTAGTAGCACTCCAGAAACAATGCATACAAAATAAAGTGGATGATTTACTTTTTTTTAAATGGCAGGCTTCGGAGAAAAGTAGAGGGCCTGCAAGTTTATTTGGACAATTGCACAACATTGACACATCAGATGATGAGGCTAATACAACTGGGGCATTTTGCATAGCAATGGCATCTACCTAGTGAATGTGTACTGCTGGTTTGATGCAAAAATTGTGCTTTGTGTATTTCGGGACCAGCTCTTCACCAAATGTTACAACTTGCTGATTCTTGTCGTTCTCCTCCTTTAGTGCTCCATCTTTGAGGATGCATAGACCAGTTCCAGCAGCTCAGAGAGTAGCAGATCGGCACAGCGTCATGCGTGTCAATTGTAATTTGTAAATTATATTTATATAGTGCTTACTAGTGCCCAGTCCTGAGCTCTAATGCTAGGGACGTGCCAGTGGTGGTGGTGGGGGGGGGGGGGGGCAGGGGGCTCCGGAGCTCCGAGCTGCCAGTCCTGCATTTCAGCTTTTGTTATGCCACTGGCGCGTGAGCCCCCCCTCCCCCTCCTCTTGCAGGGCCCACAGCTGCCGCTTATGCGCAGGGCAGTGGCTGGTGGTGGGGGGTCTGGCGGTGAGGAAGGGTCCAGACACGTGTGTTATGTGCTTTAACTCCCCATCCCTCAGCAGCAGGGGCACCCCTCACTTACATGAACCCCAGCCCTGGCCAGCGCAGCATGTCTGAAACAAAGCGGAGAATACAAGCGCTTACTTTAGTACTCTCTGCAACTGCAGAAAAATGTAAATGTATTGTTTTCTGGTTCCCGTGAGTGAACAAAGGGAAACCCTGAGACTGTATGTCGTGCGCACGTAAAGAGAAACCAGGGTACGAGGGTCTGAGTGAGTGAAGCTGGGAGAGGCACGGGGCGGTAAACGCGGAGTCGGCAGGGATAAAGTCGGAGGCCCTGTGGAGTTTGTACAACACAGTGGGCTAGTGCCTGTTTTACTGTGCCTGTACGGTACCTTTGTGGGGCGAGATTTCAACACTCAACAGATTTAAACTAGGTTTTGCTTTTAGGTGTCCTGTTAGTGTCACTCTGTAAAAACTTTACTTTCTTTCAATGTCCGCCTCCCCCCACCCTCCCCCCACCCCCCACTCCCCACTGAATTAGGGCCCGAGTGGGCTTGTGGTGCCTTATTTGCTTCTATAGGTACGTGTCTGTCCTACAGGAGCGGGATGCAACAGAGCCACCATTAAAGTCAAGTAAACTGTGGGGGTTACTTGTTCGATATTAAACGTGTTCCTCCCGTGTTGTCCGAAATTCTGTGTTTGTCCTGTATTGTTCTAGGTTATGTTTTGCAGAGCATTCTAAGCAGCGCATAACATTCAAGAACGCTTCTAAGTCGAGAGAACACCAAACCATTACTTACAGCATAATATGGGGTAATCTTTTTTAGCTGTCTTTTACGTCACCCCATGTTTGATAAAGTTAAAACAAAGCGGAGAATACAAGCGCTTACTTTAGTACTCTCCGCAACTGCAGGAAAATGTAAATGTATTGTTTTCTGGTTCCCGTGAGTGAACAAAGGGAAACCCTGAGACTTCGGTAACATGCCCTAATCCGTGCCCTATGGAGCTGTTTGGCGATGGACGAGCAGGGAAGGGGAAGAACTCGCCGCTGCAGCTAGTTACGTCTGAAGGAGGCTTGGCTTCTGCAAGGAAAGTTTGCCTCGCTGAGTTGGGTCTGACTTATGCAACAGGTGAAACATTTTTGTGTTCGAGTGTAAAGTGTTTTTACTGATGTGCCCACTCTGATGTCGTTAGCTTTTTTTTTTAAAGAAATATTTTTTCACAGATCTCAGAACGTAGACCGACAATAGCGTTCGTATCCCCCTGGGGAAGCCTCAAAGTGCTGAATGAGCCCAGAGCCTGCCGCTTCTCACAGATGCGCAGGGCAGTGGCGTAACGAAAATGTAGCCTCCCGTTCCTACAAAGTACATCCCTTCCCCCCTCCCGGCTCCCGACCCAGTCCGGAGCTCTAATGCTAGGGACGTGCCAGTGGTGGTGGTGGGGGGCAGGGGGCTCCGGAGCTCCGAGCTGCCCGTCCTGCGTTTCAGCTTTTGTTATGCCCCTGGCGCGTGAGCCCCCTCCCCCTCCTCTTGCAGGGCCCACAGCTGCCGCTTATGCGCAGGGCAGTGGCGGGGGGTCTGGCGGTGAGAAAGGGTCCAGACATGTGTGTTATGTGCTTTAACTCCCCATCCCTCAGCAGCAGGGGCACCCCTCACTTACATGAACCCCAGCCCTGGCCGGGCGCAACAGGTCTGTGATTGTTGAACCTCGTTGAGAGACCTGTGACTGCTACAGCGCCACTGCTCCAATGAGGTCACTCACGGCGTCTTCTCCTAGAAGACCCCTCTGCGAGGGTGTGGGCGCTGAATTTTCTTTTTTCACGTGGGTTGCAAGAACATTTGAAAATACAGTCTGCAACAGGGGGGCTCTGCGGGCCCAGAGTACACACTACGAGGCCTTCCACCCGCCGAGCGGCTCTTCCTGCGTTTTTTGTGAACGTTGCTTGGTTTCTTTTCGGGGTCTGATGGCACATTTTAGGGGCTATCAGGTAAATATGTCATTTTAGGGACGGGTGAGGCTGGTCTTAGTTTATCTTCAGTCAGAACTGTGGGCAGGACAGTCAATGTGGTGAAGTTTCATTGATGTGGTTTGAAGGTCGCACGTGTAGGTCACTCATAGCTGCGTGGGCCGGTGCGCCTGCTGCAGAGGCCTGGGACACCAACTTGCACGTGTGTTTGGAGCCGGCGAGCTGGTTGGAAAGGTGTGCGGACCAACATTTGATCCACAGATCAGTGATCTGCCTCGCCATGTGCTTCTCTGCCTCTTGTATTCTTTCCTTCACCTGTGTTGCTTCCTCCCTGTCTCCATGTTGCTTTGTCTCGTCGTTTTGTGTTCACTTGTGCTGCTTTGACTTGCCGTGTCCTTCTCTGCCCCTCCATTGCTAGTCTTTCCTTCACCCATGTTGCTACCCCCTGTCCGCATCCTTCATTTTCCTTCTCCGCCCGTATCCCCCGTTCTCTGTTTTGCTTCTGCTCTCAACCCTTGCATTTTTTTTGTAGTTACTGAGCCAACTCGGTGTGTAACAAAAAAAAAAGCCTATGTAATTTGTAAGGGTGCGCTTGCAATTGTTATGGCACACATGTCTACCAAATGACACAGCTGTAGGCGTCAAAAGTTTTTTCTTTTCAACTCTTTAATAAGTCATCCTGCAGGCCATATTGTAGGAATATGACAAGGCCCTAACATTTACATAGAACTCAAGAACTCATGATCATTTCTCTTATGTTAGTGATTTTATAAAGTGCAACATATACACCAGATGCCCGGACAATAGAAGAACTAACAAAATGTGCTGCTGCTTGAGAGAGAGAGCCCGAACCTCCTGATGACCAGGTGCCATGGGATTAAACGCATAGTTTTCATCATTGCTGACTTCAAGGCAGACTTTGAGCATGAAGGGTATGCGTGTGTCTTGCTCTTGCTGAGACCTGTATACAGTAAGCAATTGCAAAGACACTTCTCCATAGGATGCAGACCCATTAATAGTTTGAGGAGGGCGATCACATGGAGCCTAAATGATAAAGCCCTGGTGGAGGCTAGTCATCCTTGGACTTGACTATCCAAACATCATATTGTTGTTAGCAGCTCTTCTTAACGATACACACGAGGTAGACGTCATGTAAAGGGTGAGCTCCGGGTTCTTTTTAAGAAAGCATTTGATTCCTCTTTGTATTGCATTGGTCGTGGATAATACCTGCTGCATGTGCTTTCCTGTGGTTTCTCTTATTGCTGCTCTCCTGTTCAATATGTTCCAGCCTAACATCAAGTACCAAAGCCACTTTTTCCCAGGACAGTGGCACTCCCTGCAGCTTAAAAGTCCCAAATTCAACAGGCCAGATCAATGAAGAGGGAGCTTGGATGATTTATTAGGGCTGATGCTAATATATGCGAGATTAAGATATTTCTTTCTTATTTTCTACACAGTTTCTTCTTTCTTCTTTATTTCTATATCGCTTTAACTGCTGCTCTTTTTGTCGTTATTCCAAAATACTTGACTGTGCCTCTTAAAAGTGTTCAAATCTTATGGATGCATCTCGTTACATATGGTACCCACAATCACTTCAAGTACGTATGTTGTGATCGGTAGTCTGTCACCTGCTATACATTCCACCATACAGTTTAAGATTCTTTTTTGTATTTGTATTCATCCATTTACACCCTTTACGTTAAAATAGCTATAGCTTTACTGTATAGTTGCTATAAAAGCTTATAATATGGTATAGTGTGCACTTAAAAAAAAAAATCACTCCACTGCAAACAAAAAAGCATGAATAAAAAACATTGCCATTTACAATGCGAGTAGCTCCAACTCCAACAAATGTGAGACCTATTGCAATGTAAATAACAATGCCATTTATTTATAAGTAAAAAAAAAAAAAAGAAATGTCATGAGCAATGCCAATAGCTCCAACTTTTCCAAAGGCGAAACCATTGCATTGTAAATGCTTGTTTTAAAAGTTAGTCAGGGTGGGGCAATGGGCATCCAAGGGTGGAGAGTGCGGGTTTTAGGGTGGCAGATATTTTTGTTACTTTTACATTAGGGCGATAAAAATTCCAAAGCTTACATCAAGGGGTGGAAGAGGGAGTACAACGGAGATGGGCATGCAGTATTTGTGTTTGGCCGGACAGGTCCACTGGTCTTCACTTCCAGCATCTTTCTTGCAGATACTTTCCCCATTGGCTTGGACCTTTGCCCCTGCTGCCAGAGGGCCTGGATCAGCAGTCCTGTAGGGTGTTGAAGGGTGGCCGTAGGTAGTATGAGTGGGTTTCTCCCATACGTTAACATTACCGCAAATAAAGTATTGTCCATTTAAATGCTAAAAACCTATCTTAAAAAGCACTTACCCGATCACGAAGATCTTGGTGCATAAAATGATTTGAAGAACTGTTATTTTTGTGAATTGGTGTAGGAATTCTTTGCTGAGTGGTTGGAAAGTGTGTTGACTTGTGTTCAGCGCTCCCCTCTGGTGGACTTAGAGCTGCTGGCCCACACTGCCACTGGTAGAGCACTTTGGTATTATTGAAGCGAGCCCCTGTGGGTTGCCTGCACTCTCTACACAGTGTACTTTGTTTTAATGCACTGTGTAGAGAGCCACATTTCTACATTGGTAGTTCAGCTGCAGGATACACGACTTTGCTGGAACCACTATCAATAGGTGATACCACCGAAGGATCCTCAAATGACTAGCAATAACAAAATATTTTTTGCAAATGTTTATATTTTTTCCCAAATTTCTAATCTGCATTATCAGGGCTCTTTTAAGTCCCCCAGCCCTAGTGTATTAGAATATTAAAAAGTGTACTAATCAGTTGAGCCTTAAAAAAAAGTCTATTAGAAGTTTTTGTCAATTTCTTATAAGGTCCCAACTGTTATAAACAAGCATGTCTGATTCAGAGGGTACTAGCGAGGAGCTCATCTTGGCTCCCTACAAGAGCCTCGGCTAGGTTTGCAATACTGCCACTGGGCCTAAACCAACTATGGAGGCAGCAAAATCATATCCTTCGAGCAAATTCTTCTAACTACCTTTGCTGCCACACCAGTAGGAAGAATCATCAACAATCCATAAGTATGAGAATATTTCCAGAAGACCTAAAAAAGTCAAATATTTGCCCTTTACTAAAGGAAACAAACCTGGACCCACTTAACCCAGACAACTACAGACCAATTACAAATGGAACTTTCACGGACAAAATGATAGAAAGAGCAGCAGTCGCCCAGATGTCACAATTCATTGAAGACAATTCTCTACTTTCATACTTGCAAACACTATTCCGTCAAGGAAGAGAGACAGAATCTGCCCTCATTGCCACCTGGGATGACACTTTAACACAGGTGACCGGAAAAAGGTTCCCGCACTACTTCTCTTGGACCTCTCAGCTGCCTTTGACATAGCTGACCATGACACTCTAATACAAAGACTCTACAAGACAGACAGAGGGGACGGCTCTCAACTGGATCACATCCTACAGTTAAAACAGAGCTAATGTCATCCATATGCCCACTTTCTCATCCAAAGAGTCCTTCACAAAAGCAGAGGTCCCTCAAGGCTCTATCATCTCACCCATGCTTTTCAACATCTACATGAAGTCATTACTGGCACTGATCAATCAATTTCACCTTGCATACTATAATTATGCAGAGGACAAATACTTCTTAAACTGGAAAGCCCCAAAGACATTGGAAACTCACACATTTTCAATGTCCTTGGAGCTGTTCTCAAATAGAATGATCCCAAAATGGAAATACTCATTTGTGGTGATTGGAAAAAAATATAACCACTCACCACCTGGCATGGCGATCTAAGAACACTGCCTAAAATATCTAAAGAAGAAACCTCAAAATTACCATGAACTCACAGCTATCAATGAATGTGCAAGTGGAGAAACCTTATTTACCATAAAAACTCTTCAATGCATCTTCCCCCACCTGAGATTTTCACACAAGGTCCAGGATACTATCTCTTGTATTGTCTAAACTGGATTACGCCATCTACCATGAATTATCTTTCACTATGAAAAGACAGCAATGGATTCAGAACTCTGCAGCCACGCTCCTCCTACATGTAAAGACACATACCTACATCTCCCCTGCCTTAAAGGCCCTACATTGGTTACCAGAAGATCCACATTCAAGCTACTTTGTTTCACATACAAAGCAATACATGGAACAGGGCAGCTCTTCATGAAATAAAAATTACATGTATAGAGCGCTCTAATACCCTGGGGTGGCTAGACAGATCATAAGTCTAAACTGACAACTTAGAGACGATGTGCATATATACCTTCCATGTACTTATGTATCTTTGTATTTATTACTTTATGCCTAATTCAGCATCTCCAATACACTACCCTATACCTCTCTAAATTTATCCTCTAGCTCGACTCATCCCAAACCCTATTTTTCTACGCTGATCGCCAAAATAACCCTTTCTAAACTCGTCCCTCCTCTACTTTTCCTTGCATCTTCTCAAACCTCTTACTTTTCAGACCTCTAAAACAAGCCTTTCTAAAACTTTCCCTCATGTATCCCTCCTAGACTCAGACACCTTATCTTTCTCCTTAATCCACTTCTAGAGACCCTTCTCTCCATTACTCATCCCAAACCTCCTCCTACTGCTATGATCTGTAAATAAACAAGTTATAAACACGTTATAGACCCCATCTTCTGTGCCTCAACTATCCTTTTAAATCAAACTAACAGAATCACATGTCAACCGTTCAAATTAATATAATATTTTCCTATTCTAATTCACAACTAATTATTGGGTTCCGCAGTATTGTGCTACTGGCCCAAAAGTGATTCTCCACCTCGTCTGGGTGCAGTAAGAGCTGTATAAATGCAAGTACAATTTTTCCACCCCAACAAGCGGCTAATGAGAATTTTGAAGAGTGGGGGGGGGGGGGGGGGGGGTGAGTGCTTTATGGTTGGAAAACAACATTGATGTTGACAGTTACCATATTTTCAGAAAGCTTTATAAAGAATGTCATAGAACAAACCTTTTAAATTGATACCAAGATTATTCTAATTTTGTTCCAGAAAATATTCTTAGTGGTCGCCCTAATCTAGAATAGACCTGGGCACTGGTGATATTTAAAACAAATGAATGTGTCTAGTATTAATGTATGTGGCTTAATACACTATTCCTTCTCCTAATTTAATATTTTTTGTACTGTTATATATGCGTGTTTAATTGGTATTTTTATTGTGTACTTTTATGGCTTATGTATTTGTTGAATAAAGTTATCGATGGTGAAGATATTTAATATGAATGAGATAGATTGTGTACCCAGGTTACACAATTCACATGTGTTTCTATAGACAATATTGGAACACGTTCCAACAGTATGGACGAGATTACGATCTCGTTAGGAAAGCCCTCCGTACGACTTTCCCGAGGGGTTTCCAAGGGATTCGCGCGCTGAGAGTCCGAACAAGTAAGATGCAGCCGTATGCTTGCACTTCGTTCGCTCGGACTCTCATTGAACTGCATGGGAGCCCGTGTACCGATGCGTACACAGGCTCCCATAGCAAAAAGGGATTGGTGGGGAAAAGAGTACACCCTGTGGTGGGCACCCCATGCTGCCCGCCACACTGTGCATGCAAAGATCGGGGGGAACCCTGTGACCGATTCTTAGGGCTCCAGGTGAAGGGGGCCTACTACGGCCGAGGTCCGATTCTGATAGCAGTTTCGTCTCGCTGAGACCGAGGCGAAACAGGTGACCGAATTGTGCATCTTACTCGCTCGGAATCTGGCTCCATTGCACGATTAGTCTGTGTATGTGTCGGTCGGACAGGACTAGGTTCCAGAAATGATTTGGTCGAGGCAGATGAGATCTTTGCATGGTACTTGGTCGTTCGGTGCGGTTGACTACTCGGATGGAAACATAGGCGTCGAATCAGATTTGCATGTTCCAGTACCCGCCAGGAGGCCTTCCTAACGAAATCGTATTCTGGCCCTAAAATGGTCAGCCTGATCATACAGAGATTTACAAAAAATATCCACTCAACAGTGTTAGATAATGGTGATGTATTCTGAACTATATTTCTTTACTTTTCCCCCCTTCTTAAATCCAGTAAATGAACATTAAGTATGCATGGCTTAAAGAAGGTTTAATTATCACTTTGTAAGCAGCGGAGAATGAGTTAGGCCTTTACCCTGCTCACATTTTATTTGGCAGGTTATTTTAAATTAAAAATTGGATGCTGCCAAATTACTACCACAAAGGGAGCATCTACTTCTCCTGGATATAGGAGTCCATTACAAGTAGTTCGTAAATCCAACAAGGTTTCTAGATGCTAGGGTAAATGAAAGTTATTTATGTTCTTCAAATTTCTTTAAAACTCTTAATTTCCATGGTACATCAAAAAAAAGGAATGCATGTGATTGTGCTTTACATTAACTCATTAGCTTAAACAAGTCTTAGCATTAAAAAAACAATGAAGTGTTTCTTACACTTAAGTTAACTATTAAGATCTAGCCCAACCATAGAGTATTTATCATTAGTTTGATCTTACTTAAAACTGGCAGTGTTAAACGTCCATATGAAGGAGGTAAAAACTGTAGAGATTAGCTAGACATGTATTATTCTACTGGAAGATCAAATAAGCTGATGAAATGCAGATTTTAAAACGATGCGGACGATAAACAGCCGGATTTCTTTAAACCTTATTGCCTTTACCTTCCCCCCAAACATAGCATAAGTTAATTAGACTTAAGCCAAATACTAACAGTTTAGATTACACTACATTTAAGAAAAAATGTTACGACTATGCTATTCAAATGTACTTACCAAGCCCTGATGGCCAATAGGTGTTCAGCACAAAAACACTAGACATGTAGTGACCACGCTTCCTAGTTTAGGTAAGTACGTACGAGTCTCATGTGTCTCAGCTATGTTGGTTAGTCAAGAATTACATTAAATCAAGGGCTATAGCCCAACCTTGGTGCTATTAAACACTGATATTTCCTTAAACGAGGCACCACACTGCCCTACCTTAATTCAAACTCTGGTACTGGAGACTAATGGAACAATCATTCTCAGTAGGAGGGAATCTAAACAATCGCAGAGTCTTAGACCTCAGCTAGTCCTGGTATATTAACCGAATGTGAAGTAGTTAACACAGCAATAAAGTTCTGACTCAACATTTGACATGCATATTGAATATACCCGTTGATAAGCCAGTTGGTCTACGCATTCAGGCATCTGGCCGTACTACACACCAAAATCACCTACAGCCTAATGTAGGCATATGAACACCTCTATTGTCTGTGGCCTCCAGTTCCTGCTTTTTCCAGGCCGATCCAGTGACACTGCAGCTGCCAGGGTATTCCCGTGGGGTTTTCCCAATCACCGTTCTTAACAACAACAGAAGCCCTGTCCACCCCAGGGTCATCAAAATGCAGACTGCATCACGACAGTGTACACCCACACCAGCCCCACCTGGAATACACCACAGAACCACCCGAACAACAAAAAAAACGCCCTACGCGCACGGGCCCTTCTCAACACACGCTCACTATACAAGCATTCCACTTAATTATGGGACCTCACTGCCTCTCTCGCACCCGACATAGTCTTCTTCACCGAGACCTGGCACAACCCCACATCCGCCCCAGACACTGCCAAAACGATCCCCAATAGATATAAAATCATTCACCAGGACCGCAACAAACCAGGAGGAGGGACAGCCATCATCCACAAACCAACTATACAGTACACCACCACCCCCATGGAACAACTTAACTTCAAGCTCTAGACGAACAAGACAACCATCAGAGGCATTCTTGCATACAGACTTCCTGGCCCACGCTGCAGCTTCTGCAACACCATAGTAGAATTTATTACGCCCTAGCCTTAGATTCCAAGGAACTACAGCTTCATCTGCAACCTAAGTTTCCACACAGACGACCCCAAAGACAAAAACATTCCAAACCTCCCAGACAGTATAAGCAGCCTCGGATTGACCAATGTCATCCACGTCCCTACACACACTGCAGGACAGACAGTGGACCCAACTTTCACCTCCAGCAACGGCGTCAAATACATCCAAGTCACAGAACTCACATGGACCAATCAATCCATCGTCCACTTCAATACTGCCACCCCCCAATATGACAAACACGCCTCGCCGGAGGTGGAACAAAGTCTCAAGACAAGCTAGGTGTACACCCTCAACTAACCGAACCCCACTACCAACCTCGAACAGGGAGTGAAATACTTCAAAGCCTGGATCACAATCTGCATAGACAGCAACGCCTGGTACACCCAAGAACTCAGAACAGCAAAATGAGACAGCAAACAGATGAGATGGTGTACCAGGAAGGACACTGCAGACAGAGCAGCCTTTAAGGCCTCCCTCAACGTCTACCACTGCCTGTTGTGGGCAACAAAGTAGAAGGCCCTTGCGCCCCCATCAAAACTAGCATCAACAACAAGGGACTTTTGGAACTTTGTTAAGGAATTCTCCAACACGGCTGCCAGAGAAAACAACATCACACCCTCACAGGAGCTGTGCGACAACCTTGCCACCATATACAGATACTTCAAACCCCAAATCACACCTACAGACTTCTGACAGTTATGTCACCACTGTAACTGACAAGAACCACACACTGACCACCTGGAACATCCTCTCTACCCGGGATACCACCTTCACCATGAAATCTATGCACTCGGACCTCCCACAGGCCCATGCCCGCACCACATCTTTAACCTCAGAAACTAAAGGATTGGCCAGGAACTCACCAACCTCCTCAACACCTATTACCTCTGCAATATTTCCTGAGGACGCCGAAGTCAGACCACTACTCAATAAACCCTCCACAAACTCAAAAGCTAAGCCAATCTCCCTGCCTCTATTCCCAGCGAAGGTACTGGAAAAGATCATCAACAATCAACCCATAACGCACCTGGAGCAGAACCACCTATTTCATGCCTCGAGATCTGGGCTCTGCAGCAATCACAGCACAGAAACAGCCCTGATCGCAGCCTCTGACGACATGCAAACCCTCCTAGACTGAAGAGAAACAGCAGTGTTGATCCTTCTCTACCTCTCAGCAGCTTTTAAACACATATGCCACCATATGGTGTTCGAAAGACTCCACCACATCAGCATCCAATGGGATGTGCTCAGATGGATCGCCTCCTTCTCTAGAAGAACCCAGAGAGTCCACCCCACACCTCTGGACAAGAAGATCACATGCAGTGCCCCACGGGGCTCATCCCTCATACCCTCGCTCTTCAACGCATATATGACCCGATTGGCCAACATCGGATTCCATGATCTCAACATAATTTCCTAAGCAGGAGACACCCAACTCCTCCTCTCACTAGCCGACGACCAAACTACCACCAGAACCAACTTCCACAGATGCAAAAAAAAAAACACAGCAGACGGGAAGAACAACTGACTGCAGCTGTAACACAAACAAGACTGATCTTTTGTCAACAGCAGCAATGCATGGAACGACTCCTGGTGGTCTTCAGACCTAGGACCCTCACTCACTCAAACCACGCCAGAATCCTCTGAATCATCAAACAAGCCTAACCTTAAATCACAGATCAATGCTGTCTCCTCTGCCTGCTTCCTCACTCTGCTCATACTATGAAAGATATTTAAGTGGCTACCCCTACAGACTAGCCACACAAGCTTACATCACCATCCAACTGGACTACAGCAACACCCCTTAAGCAGGAATTGCCGCACACCCCCTACAGTCTTCAGATCATATAGAACGCCCCAGCCACTCATCCTAGGCTTTCCCCGACCAACCCACATCCCCACCTCAAGCAACTCCACTGGCTCCCCATACAGAAGAGATGCCAATTATAGCTGCTGATCCATGCACACTAGACTCTACACTCGTCTACAATAACCACTTTCTGAACTTCCACCAATCGTCGATAAGATTAAACTCTGCCTCGCTTTCAGTTGCCCATACCCCCCCCGCACCTACCAAAGAAGTGGAGGATGATCCTTCTCCCACATTGCCACAAAGACCTGTAACAGCCTCCCCATGTACCTCAGGAACATCATCTCACTTCATAAATTCCAAATGGCCCTCAAGACCTAGCTGTTCGAATAAGTCTGCAGGACTTGCAAATGCTTGGCTACCCTATCGGGTCATTATCCACGCTTTATATATCCTGATTAACTGAAATGTGCCAGTGTGTTGAGACGACTGACTGCTAACACAAGTTAGTTTTAGATTAGGTATATACATTTTTAAAAATCTGTCTCACCATGTTGATTTTTAAACCAATTAGCTACAAGAGCCAAACTCATCTCTTATCCCCACAGCATATAAAATGAGACTTTTCTTTAGTCAGAAGAGAAAATGACATTCAGAATGATTTAGATTGCCTTTCAATGGCAAAGCCAAGAGACCTTTTATCATAGCCTACCTTTGTCATTGTACCATGGATTAGAAATCTAAAAACAAAGTGGCCACCTTTTTTTCTAAAAAAGGAGCAAGCTTGACAAAACTGCTTGAGGAATCGTGAAAGTTACTTAACTAGATGAGAACAAGATTACCAATGAATCCTCTACTAAATATACATTAATTACCTTGCATGTCATACTTTTCCTACATTGTAGGAACCAAGCATTGATTCGCCAAACTCAAAAGACTAATATACTTAATGTAAATGACTTTTATACACAGCATTAGGCGTAATTCTTTTGTTAAAAGCTCAAAACATGAAGTGGTACTTTCTAAAAACAAACATTTAAAACCTGTATCACAAATGTATAGTTTATAACATTTTTACAGAAAATTCAAAAAAGGTCTTCGCATGTTAAGCTGGATAACCAGACTGGACTATTCCATTCATAATCTCGAAGTTTAATAATTGTAACTGAGAATAAGCCATGCCCCTCAATGATTCAGATTGAGCCTTTGACTGTGTCTGTGGAAATGAAAACACACTAACTCACCATCACACACTGCCCACTTTGAAGTCATCTTGTGTATGGTCAAATAGAGAACCACTGAAATGTTTGTGACAAACACATTTCAGGTTTAAAGTCCAGTAAAGCTTCTCAATCACTAATCTATATAACCTCTGTAAAACCCTGTGTACCTCTAGATGCAGAAAGATGCATACTGCATATCATAAAGTTCACACTTCTATCAATAGGTTCCCTACGAAGCCAATCTCACCACAAAGATAATCTTAAACTTCAACTCAAGCTCTTCTGCTTCGGCGGAGTTGAAGTTGAGCACAATATTGGTAATCCATCCCCCTTAAAGTTCTATCAGTAAGAGACGTCAAATGATTAGAGGACCAGAAGGCCACGTTAGGTTCTGTTAAGCTGTTTATAACGCGCAACATGTACCCAGAGGTGTCTTGGTGCTGAGTATGTAGGCAGCGAGAGAGCAGAAAAAAGGACCTACTGATTGAAAAGCCAAGTTTTAGAAGTTTCTGAACTAAGGCAGGGATGGACCTAAGATTGAGTGGAAGGAAATTCCAGGATGTAGCTGTTCTCACTGCAAAGCTGCTACCATCCCATTTCGGTTTTTTAAATCTGATAGAATTAACTCAGAAGGAGCTTGCTGATCTTCGGTTTCTTGTAGGAGTATACCATGATATGGCTTTCTTCAGAAAGGAAGGTCCTGAATCATGGAGAGCTTAATCTGTCAGATAAAGGACCTTAAATTGTATTCTTTTTTTGAATCTCAGCCAGTGTAGATCCTTAAGAACAGAGGAAACAGACTGGTACATAGGCAGGTCCAATAAGAGTTTGGCTGCCGATGTTTAAAGAATTTGAAGTTTGTTCAGGTATTGGGCTTGTGACCGATGTAGAGGGCGTTAACAGTAGTCAATCTTGGACAGTACCAAGTTGGGAATAGCTGACTTCCTAACAGATCGGTAAAAAATTTTGGGGGGGTGGGGGGGGGGGGGGGGGGGGAGTATTCTCAAGATGTTGTACGAGGAGGAGATCACTGGGTTGACTTGATTGCCAAAGAGTAATTGATCATCAATCATGACACCCAGGCTCTTGGCTATCCTGGTGGGAAGGGGCCCATGTCACCTGGCCAGCCTGAAGCAGTCCAGAAATTGGGATTATTGATGAGTAGAATCCCCTTGGTCTTTCCAGCATTGAGCTTAAGTCGGTATTTGTTCATCCAGCTATTCAAGAGTTTCATACAGTCATGGATGTGAAGATGGATGTGGTTGGCATTACTGGAGGCTGATAACGCAATCTGCATGTCGTCTGCGTAGGATGAAAGAGAGAACCCAATGAAACCTACTTAATCAAATTTCCAACATTTTTCGCTAAGCAGTAAATTAAAACAGTGGTCAATTACCCCATGAACTCAGCTGTTCAGCTTACCAAAACTGTAGTTCAGTGGTTCCCAACCTGAGGTCCGGGGACCTCGAGGGAGCTAGGAAGAATCCTGAGGGGTCCGCGGCTACTTAGAAATTTAAATAACAGATTCATAAACCGTACTTAAATAAAGAAGCAGAATGTACAATTAAGAAATTGTAAAACATACTGTAAAAGCGCAGGAATATGAAAATTAAATTTGTATCCTCAGGTAGATTTGTGGGGGCAGTGCAGGTGCATCAAACAGAATATAGTATGAACGAAGAGTGGCCTTGATTTAATTTAGAAAAGCTCCAACCTTTCTATTAAAATTTTGTGCATGCGATTGCAAATTAAATAAAATGGGTCATTATTTGTGTATTTGTTTGAGGAGTTCTTTTTTCTGTATTTTTTGTGTATTGTTTTGCAGTTCAATTCACTGACAATGCTCAGACAGGGCAGGGCGAATGGGGATGGGAGGGATTTGGGTTACCCGATTCCAATAATAATTCAATGGGATACCCCAGATTCCAGTAATGATTGAGTGGGGGGGCTCAAAAAGTCAAAAGGTTAAGAACCACAGCTGTAGTTCATTTTCCACCCAGGCTGGATGATACCTTTCGCCCAGGCACCAAAAAAAAAAAAAAGCAATAGGAGCAAACCAACCAGGTATCATACCTGTGGTCATTGTACGATTATGCCCATCTCTAAAACCCGATGGGATTCCTTTAAGTATTAAAGAAACATCATTCTGTCACTAAAATGTCACAAAGGGTTCATTCAGACTGAGGGTCTAGCTACCCTGGCCTGTCAGGAGAAGAACCTAAAGTAAACTGGAATATTACAGTTAGGCTGGCACAATTTAATAGATTAAAGTTCTGCTTAAATACAGAAGAGGAAAAAGTAGTGACAAGGTTTTGCCTAGTTCCTTACCGACATAGGAGGTGAAAATGGCAAGGAAACGTTATCAAACTAATGTGATTAGATGAATTACTAAAGTCACGTTGGTCTTGATGCACAAATATCACACATGTAGTTTACAAATATGGGTATACAAAACCAGCAATCATTTTCTGGATAGACATGATCATTTTACACTTTACTAAGTAATGGAGTATTTTCCCCTGGTCACATTACTCAAACACTTCAAACAACCATCACATTTGATAATATTGCTAACAAAGCTATTTCATGAATAAATAGTACCATCCTTGAGACAGAAAGGCCGCACCTAAAGAGTTATGAAAGTTTTTACAAAAGCATACTTTGACATGCTACATTGATATAAACGCAAATCTTACTATGCTACTACTGGTAAGTAATTAGAAATAAAGACATTTTGCAATTGGAAATGACCCGTTAACACTCATCACAAAAGTGTTTATCTTAAGTTGGGAAACAAGCAGCAATTAAACATTCGGTCACAAATCAAGACCTTGAAATCTCAAACTCCATTTAGTGCAATAAAATATGATTAGTTTGAATATTAGCAGGGTTGGCTCATTAATAACTCACTCTACGTCGCAGCAAATAAGTCAGCATGGTCAACACAATCCAGCAACGTTAAAAATATATGTAAAGATTGACTCATGCACCATGAAAAAATGTTTCACTATCAACCTTTACATAATTAGTCACGGTCACAGAATCCTGTAGATTGCCATAGCATAATTCTAATAGACGAAAATACAGACTCCAATATGGTTAGCATTGCTTCGATCTATGGTCTATTAGCAAAACACTTGACACCTACTGAGAGATAATCTCTCTGCAGTCTGTTTCCTAAAAATGCGGTACAATAGCCAATAATCAAGCAGAGAGCAAGGCCATAATGTTCAACAGCAATTGGAAAGAAAATTATAAATGTCTGACATGACCGTTAAGTTTGCTACTTAGCCTGAAGCACTGCTGTGAATGACAGCAGTATACAAACTGGGCTAAATTAGGTGAGTGTGTGTGTGAGAGAGAGGGAAGGGTATTATTACACTGTCCATTCTCATATGAATTGCTTTATGTCAGATACATGAAAACAGTTTTCTTACAGCACACTATCATTTCAAAATCATAATTTACAGAAAAAAATGGTAAAGCGAATGTGCAGGCAAATGAAGTCCTTACTGCGGCATGATAACATGTTACGCGTCATTCACATTTGATTAGAAACAAGGGGTGAATTATTTAAGTTCCCAGCTTTAAAATGTTGGCCCGGAGGCGGGGCAAACCGTAACAACCGCAAAATTGAAGGGTTTTGTTTCTTTCAAAATATGTATTTATAGAAACGAGGAATAGTAACATATACTTATAAATATTAGGATGACTTTTCAAAAATCCAAAACAAATAAACTCCCGTGTGCTCGAAAAAACCTATAACAGCGTCCGTGTAATTTTTTGGGGGTAAATATACACAAACAGTACCAACAGCAACAAATATAAATAAAGATAGGGGTGCAAGCGTACATTTAGCAAGGATATTTAAGCTTCACCATCCCACCATTCACGTACACAAGTGAAAATGACATGCAGCCTCTCTAAAATCGCGTTTACAGTCTAGCCATGTTACCGGTCTTCCAAGTCGGATTCGGGGGTGGTACACAAATGAAAATGACATACAACGTGTATAAAATCGCTTAACAGTCTAAGACATGTTACGCATCTTAAAAATGTAAGAATGGATTCAAGGTGCTAAAAGAGATCATTTGTTTAAAGAGATTCGAATAAGGACGCCGTTCTTTGCTCCACCCCCTCCCGTGAAGTTCAGTGTCAACATTGTAAGATCTAACTACGAAAGCTAATTAGGAGCAACAGGAAATCCACCAAATCGTAGGGGAGCCCGAGTGCCAGAAGTAGTACTAGGGGTTCGTGATGTAGGTTGAGGAGGAAGAATGCAGGAACTCCGTGCCTAAACCCCAATGTTCTTTATGTTGTACAAGGAGGAGAGGATGTGGGCCAACACTGATTGGTTACAGGAGCACCCTACTCATTCCTTACAATGAGAGTGACAGAATACGGATAAACGCGGGATAGGATTAAATGTACCGCGTGCGGCACAGATGTTCGGTCCTCCTTACCACAAGACTAAAGCGACGCCACTCAGCTGAGATTAAAACCTCTGTCGAGACTGGTTTGTTTTCGTCTTGGATATCGCCTCCCCAAGGACTAAGAAAAGTCCCGTCCCTGCATGCTGTGACCTTCGCCCTCGGGGCTATTGAGACGACATTGCCTTGGGAAACATGGACCCAAACGGATGGGGGTAATTTATTAAAACTCTACGTAACTAACCTCCCTATCCTTCGTCCAGTGCTTTGCCTTTTCTCCTCCTCATCCAACCGAGCAGGAAGTGCACGGCATACTTTCTATCGCACTTCCGGTCACGCCCCCTCCCTTATCCACATTTTCCGGTTTCCTCCCAACTCAAAGAATAGAAAGGAGACTAGGTGCGCACGACCACAGAGACAAATGGAAAAAGTTCTACAGATCAGGAAAAAATAAGTCCCGGTCGGCGGCCATCTTGGAGTGGTTTTATTCTCAGTACTAAGTCACGAGCGCAAGCTCTGTTTATGCATTAACGCTCTTTACTAAATTTACAGGGGCTATGATAAAAATGAAAAATCATTCCAATAAGTATGTCACCAGAAAACATGACACCAACTATCAATTACAGTGTGCATAACAGTATATAACATAGGCGCCACGTTTTCTGTTTGCACGTGATATTTACATGTTTTCAAAAATCTAATGCGTGACATTTCATTACCTTATATGAGACCTTATGAGTGTCACCCTTAGTGGTGTTGTGGCATCTAGCCCCACATGATGGATAAAGTAACGACACAGACACGGAGTGTACCTGTACAGAACTGGCCAGGAGCACGTGCACTCTGGCTCTTTTGTTTGCAGGGTCACATGCATATATGCCAACATTCCAGTAGAGCAAAGAGGGAGATTTTTAAAAAAAAACGGGAGAATGGGGCCTTGAATCGGGTTACTGGCATGTATGGACTTTGGAAGTGTGCTGCTGCAGGATTGGACATTAGAAACACAAATGCACGTTTTTTTCTTACCTTTCAGAAGCATGGAGCGCAATGGGAGGCAGAGAGAGGGTGATGCAAGTGTTGTGCACTGGCCTGGCACCCCCCTGTGTGACACCCTAGGCTGAAACAGCTTCCTGTGCACACACACAGCCAACAGCCCCCCCCCCCCCCACCCCCCCCGCCAGTACTTCACAGGTCTTTAAAATACCATTTCCTTGTTAATGCCGCTTTGTTGGTTTTTCACCACTTCTAGAGCCCCTGCATGGCCACTCTGACTATTGCTTGGAAGAATTAGCACTTTACACAATACCAAGACCCGCCAGCTGAAACTCCGAGAAATCGGGTTTTTGCTTGCAGGAATCGGGAGGCGGGAGACGAGCCTTGAAATCGGTAGTCTCACGCCTGAATCGGGAGGGTTGGCATGTCTGGTCACATGGTTGGTGACCTCTGTGTTGTATGGGTGTAAGAATCATCACTCCTGGGAGTGGCTTGTAAAGCACTAGAATGTGTCTAGCAGGAAACAACATTCCTCCCAAATTTTATTAAAAACTACATCGTCTAACCTGTGGGGAGGGATGAAAAAGAACTGAAACAACACTTAGTCTCACAGCCTTGAGAGGCAGACTGTTATATAGTTAATTGTTATCATTTGAAGTTAGCACGAGTGCTGCTGCGCTCGTGTCTACATCAAATGTCACAGCGTGTGGGATGGCATCTTTCAAAATGTGAGTTAAGCATATAGGCATTGCAGGTGGCGGTTTGATTCATTCTGAGCTGTACCTGTATCTTAGGATGCATTAAAGACATGCCGCTATCTTAGAGTTCCTGTTTTTCCTTTTCTCGGATTACTGCACACTAGAAATTAACTTTTCTACACTGGTGATGATCCGTAAACGTTTCCACGCGTAAGGTCAGGATTTACTACAATTTCTACAGGTTTTCTTGCTCTGTTTTGACGTCCCTTTTCAGCTCCTCCCACACATACCGCTGCTATTGGCTATTTGGTGTTTCTTGGAGGAGTTCAGGGCCATCTCAACGACTCTAGAACAGCTGTTCCTCAACTATTTAAAATCAAAGGATTTCTCTTACCGCTGCTGATGGAGCGCTGGCTCACCTGCTCAGCATACTCACCTGGGCCCATATATCTATGTATACATTAAACAGGTACACCTACACTCAATCAATTAGGATTTTTTACAGTTTGGATTTTATACCATTTATCTTAACAATCCAAGTCACCGATACCTATAGTCCCAAAGGATCAAGGGAGTTAAAGCGAGAATAGGTAGCAATAATAATATTTAGCATTTCATAAACGACCACAAACTCAGGAAAGGTTTAAAATCTTTATCCAAGTAAATCTTTGAAAACTTATAAGACATGAAACTCAAATTAATTTCTTATTCTGTTTAGACTAATGCAGATTTTAAAACATAAACATTTTCAAAAGGATTTGGAGAGAAAGCATTTAAACAAAGGGTGGGTAAGAGAAAGGGAAAACAGTACAATGACAAACCCACATTTTATAGTTACCTAGAACGGTGTGATGACCCACCCTGGTCATACCCTGAGTCAAAGAATAAGAATCCCAAAGTATAGGTGCCAGCAGTGAAGAACAGATGCAAGCCAGAATCAGGACAGGTTACGGACCAAATTGGATCAGGATAGGACCACCACATGCTAAGACCAGCACCACAGCTAAAGTTCAAACGCCAGCGTTGTAAACCCTCTCTGCAGCTAACAGTCAAACCCCGATTGGGTCATTGATCTCCTTCCCATAACCCCGATTGGGTTATCAAATCTTCTGACAAAGTGCTCCACCAGCAACTCATTTCCCGATCACCTATTGAGTGCGTTGGGTCAGTGACAGGTCAGCTATTTGGACAAGTTGGACAATCTAGCTAGCTAAGCCTAACCTAGTTATACTATTTTTCAGGTCAGTGTACCACCCCTAAATGTTGCAAATGCCTGAATCCCACAATTTTATTGGATAAAGAACGAGGAGTAGCCATCACACCATTTTCTTCTGAAGCAACTTGTCAATCATGTATTCAAATTATTCCCTCCTATAACTTTATCTACGCATGTACTTTTATTCCGCCCCGTATGTGAAATGTAACAATAAACATAAACAACATTGTTCAATTCATCTTCCTCTAGCAAGGCAAGGAGTTCATTCTTCTCTGCCATCCATGTCTGATTGGCTTGAGTCAAGGCTACAACTTCAGTGGCTTCAGGACATTTGTCGCACAGGCGCAGTTTCTCCATAGATGGAGTTCAGTAAAGCATTTAGGCCCATTATTTTGTTACATGTAATAATAGAAAAGAAACCGTTTTAGAAACACAGAATGAATAAATGCACTGTATACCACTTCTTTCTACTTTATTCCCATTATTTTATTTTAACTATTGCGTTAAATGTTAAGCGAAAACAAACAGCTTAGAAAAGCAGCGATGCAAGCTTCTTGCACGTTAGGACACACAACGGCCATCTTAGTTCTATTGCGCAGAAGCAAAAGTTTTCCCACCAAGCATGTCACGTGAGCATGACAGGCGCATGCGCAGTAGAAAATCCAGCATAGCAGCAGCCATTTTAGTGCAAGCGGATTATAGTTAGTAAAAGCACATTGGCAAGCTTTCCCTAGATGCCCAGGAAATCCACCAAATCGTAGGGGAGCCCGAGTGCCAGAAGTAGTACTAGGGGTTCGTGATGTAGGTTGAGGAGGAGGAGGAAGAATGCAGGAACTCCGTGCCTAAACCCCAATGTTCTTTATGTTGTACAAGGAGGAGAGGATGTGGGCCAACACTGATTGGTTACAGGAGCACCCTACTCATTCCTTACAATGAGAGTGACAGAATACGGATAAACGCGGGATAGGATTAAATGTACCGCGTGCGGCACAGATGTTCGGTCCTCCTTACCACAAGACTAAAGCGACGCCACTCAGCTGAGATTAAAACCTCTGTCGAGACTGGTTTGTTTTCGTCTTGGATATCGCCTCCCCAAGGACTAAGAAAAGTCCCGTCCCTGCATGCTGTGACCTTCGCCCTCGGGGCTATTGAGACGACATTGCCTTGGGAAACATGGACCCAAACGGATGGGGGTAATTTATTAAAACTCTACGTAACTAACCTCCCTATCCTTCGTCCAGTGCTTTGCCTTTTCTCCTCCTCATCCAACCGAGCAGGAAGTGCACGGCATACTTTCTATCGCACTTCCGGTCACGCCCCCTCCCTTATCCACATTTTCCGGTTTCCTCCCAACTCAAAGAATAGAAAGGAGACTAGGTGCGCACGACCACAGAGACAAATGGAAAAAGTTCTACAGATCAGGAAAAAATAAGTCCCGGTCGGCGGCCATCTTGGAGTGGTTTTATTCTCAGTACTAAGTCACGAGCGCAAGCTCTGTTTATGCATTAACGCTCTTTACTAAATTTACAGGGGCTATGATAAAAATGAAAAATCATTCCAATAAGTATGTCACCAGAAAACATGACACCAACTATCAATTACAGTGTGCATAACAGTATATAACATAGGCGCCACGTTTTCTGTTTGCACGTGATATTTACATGTTTTCAAAAATCTAATGCGTGACATTTCATTACCTTATATGAGACCTTATGAGTGTCACCCTTAGTGGTGTTGTGGCATCTAGCCCCACATGATGGATAAAGTAACGACACAGACACGGAGTGTACCTGTACAGAACTGGCCAGGAGCACGTGCACTCTGGCTCTTTTGTTTGCAGGGTCACATGCATATATGCCAACATTCCAGTAGAGCAAAGAGGGAGATTTTTTAAAAAAAACGGGAGAATGGGGCCTTGAATCGGGTTACTGGCATGTATGGACTTTGAAAGTGTGCTGCTGCAGGATTGGACATTAGAAACACAAATGCACGTTTTTTTCTTACCTTTCAGAAGCATGGAGCGCAATGGGAGGCAGAGAGAGGGTGATGCAAGTGTTGTGCACTGGCCTGGCACCCCCCTGTGTGACACCCTAGGCTGAAACAGCTTCCTGTGCACACACACAGCCAACAGCCCCCCCCCCCCCGCCAGTACTTCACAGGTCTTTAAAATACCATTTCCTTGTTAATGCCGCTTTGTTGGTTTTTCACCACTTCTAGAGCCCCTGCATGGCCACTCTGACTATTGCTTGGAAGAATTAGCACTTTACACAATACCAAGACCCGCCAGCTGAAACTCCGAGAAATCGGGTTTTTGCTTGCAGGAATCGGGAGGCGGGAGACGAGCCTTGAAATCGGTAGTCTCACGCCTGAATCGGGAGGGTTGGCATGTCTGGTCACATGGTTGGTGACCTCTGTGTTGTATGGGTGTAAGAATCATCACTCCTGGGAGTGGCTTGTAAAGCACTAGAATGTGTCTAGCAGGAAACAACATTCCTCCCAAATTTTATTAAAAACTACATCGTCTAACCTGTGGGGAGGGATGAAAAAGAACTGAAACAACACTTAGTCTCACAGCCTTGAGAGGCAGACTGTTATATAGTTAATTGTTATCATTTGAAGTTAGCACGAGTGCTGCTGCGCTCGTGTCTACATCAAATGTCACAGCGTGTGGGATGGCATCTTTCAAAATGTGAGTTAAGCATATAGGCATTGCAGGTGGCGGTTTGATTCATTCTGAGCTGTACCTGTATCTTAGGATGCATTAAAGACATGCCGCTATCTTAGAGTTCCTGTTTTTCCTTTTCTCGGATTACTGCACACTAGAAATTAACTTTTCTACACTGGTGATGATCCGTAAACGTTTCCACGCGTAAGGTCAGGATTTACTACAATTTCTACAGGTTTTCTTGCTCTGTTTTGACGTCCCTTTTCAGCTCCTCCCACACATACCGCTGCTATTGGCTATTTGGTGTTTCTTGGAGGAGTTCAGGGCCATCTCAACGACTCTAGAACAGCTGTTCCTCAACTATTTAAAATCGAAGGATTTCTCTTACCGCTGCTGATGGAGCGCTGGCTCACCTGCTCAGCATACTCACCTGGGCCCATATATCTATGTATACATTAAACAGGTACACCTACACTCAATCAATTAGGATTTTTTACAGTTTGGATTTTATACCATTTATCTTAACAATCCAAGTCACCGATACCTATAGTCCCAAAGGATCAAGGGAGTTAAAGCGAGAATAGGTAGCAATAATAATATTTAGCATTTCATAAACAACCACAAACTCAGGAAAGGTTTAAAATCTTTATCCAAGTAAATCTTTGAAAACTTATAAGACATGAAACTCAAATTAATTTCTTATTCTGTTTAGACTAATGCAGATTTTAAAACATAAACATTTTCAAAAGGATTTGGAGAGAAAGCATTTAAACAAAGGGTGGGTAAGAGAAAGGGAAAACAGTACAATGACAAACCCACATTTTATAGTTACCTAGAACGGTGTGATGACCCACCCTGGTCATACCCTGAGTCAAAGAATAAGAATCCCAAAGTATAGGTGCCAGCAGTGAAGAACAGATGCAAGCCAGAATCAGGACAGGTTACGGACCAAATTGGATCAGGATAGGACCACCACATGCTAAGACCAGCACCACAGCTAAAGTTCAAACGCCAGCGTTGTAAACCCTCTCTGCAGCTAACAGTCAAACCCCGATTGGGTCATTGATCTCCTTCCCATAACCCCGATTGGGTTATCAAATCTTCTGACAAAGTGCTCCACCAGCAACTCATTTCCCGATCACCTATTGAGTGCGTTGGGTCAGTGACAGGTCAGCTATTTGGACAAGTTGGACAATCTAGCTAGCTAAGCCTAACCTAGTTATACTATTTTTCAGGTCAGTGTACCACCCCTAAATGTTGCAAATGCCTGAATCCCACAATTTTATTGGATAAAGAACGAGGAGTAGCCATCACACCATTTTCTTCTGAAGCAACTTGTCAATCATGTATTCAAATTATTCCCTCCTATAACTTTATCTACGCATGTACTTTTATTCCGCCCCGTATGTGAAATGTAACAATAAACATAAACAACATTGTTCAATTCATCTTCCTCTAGCAAGGCAAGGAGTTCATTCTTCTCTGCCATCCATGTCTGATTGGCTTGAGTCAAGGCTACAACTTCAGTGGCTTCAGGACATTTGTCGCACAGGCGCAGTTTCTCCATAGATGGAGTTCAGTAAAGCATTTAGGCCCATTATTTTGTTACATGTAAAAATAGAAAAGAAACCGTTTTAGAAACACAGAATGAATAAATGCACTGTATACCACTTCTTTCTACTTTATTCCCATTATTTTATTTTAACTATTGCGTTAAATGTTAAGCGAAAACAAACAGCTTAGAAAAGCAGCGATGCAAGCTTCTTGCACGTTAGGACACACAACGGCCATCTTAGTTCTATTGCGCAGAAGCAAAAGTTTTCCCACCAAGCATGTCACGTGAGCATGACAGGCGCATGCGCAGTAGAAAATCCAGCATAGCAGCAGCCATTTTAGTGCAAGCGGATTATAGTTAGTAAAAGCACATTGGCAAGCTTTCCCTAGATGCCTAATATGTCCTGTAATGCAATATTAATAAGACAACATGTTAGTTAGTACATTAATATTATTTTCGAGAGGGTTGAGTATGAGCAAGTCACTGTACGTGTGAAACCTTGCTCCATGAATCCCCTCTTTGATGATATTGTATATCATCACTAATTAATTAAACAGATGACATACCCTTCACCCATCTCAATTTCTTCAAACTTTCTGTTAATATTCTTTTCATTCTTCATATGGAGGCCTTTCACCTTTTTGTATAAATGTCTATTATAGTCTTCTAATTATATTTCATTGATATTTCTTTTCTTTCCCTTTTTATTTATTGCATATGTCTTTTTATGTTTACGACATCTGCAACAAATTATTATCCCTAAAATCATTAAGGCTATTCCCACCATTGGCATCAGTATTTTACCTAGAAAACTTTTCCCTACATTAGAAAACCAACTACCTATAGCGAAAAGACCATCTGTTAGTCTCTTCCATGGACTATCAACCTCCAGTGGTTTAAGTTCTTCTTCTAAATATGTAATATTCTTTACATACCCTTTTAGTTCTACACTTTTTTCAGGTATGTAAGTGCAACAAATTTGCGTTTTCAGAATTCTGCAAAGTACGCCCTCTTTTGCCAACAATGTATCAAGAGCAAGTCGATTTTGTAAAACCATTGATCTTACCGCAACTAGTTCTGTATTAATCATTAAGAAACCTCCAGCAGTGTCTGTCAATAAACGATCTACCACTGTCGATAATTTGCAAATTCTTTGAGTATTTAAAACCACTACGAAAACACAATTAGTCACTGGAGTGACCCAGTAGCCTGGAGGGTGAGAGAGGGAGTACCGGAGTATGTCCTCCCAAAGAGTTCTAGCACGAAAAAATACTCCAGTGGACCACGTAGTTGTCAGTTGAGTAATTTTAAAAAACTGTACCTGTGATCTAGAGAGAAAAGGGTAGGGGCGATAAGACTAGTGGTACTATGAGGTTGTGACTAGCGCAACCACGTGTGTAGGGGAAAACACTAGTTTATTTATATTACCCTCACACACCCTAGTGGTGTCATGCTTCATCATCGGGTCACCCCGACCCCTACAAGTCAGGGTGGGCTCGACCACAGTGTTGGGAAGCTCTTCTGATATTTTCAAGGAGGGGGCTTTACGTAAGATAAAATCACCCAGATAGATCCCCCGGTGTCCCTTTATTTTGGGGTCTATCCGAGAAGTTAAAAATACTGTATAACAATTATTTATACAATTGGGTCATTTCAGGATATTATGGTCCTATGACCCTAGTGCCAACATGTTTCAGTCCAACGTGGCCGTAAAGGTACAGGACTTTCTTCAGGGCAGAAGCAGCCCCCTATGTGAAGAAAAGAGAGGATGGGATTCCCTATCCTAACAGTGTGATGAGGGCAGAGTAGCTGCTCCTCAGTATATATAATGTACAATTAGGGAAGTCGGCTTGCTGCACACAGGACCGGGAAACATGTGGGTGGTCTTCGATTGAAGGTCTCACCCTGCTTTTTCCCTATCGGTTCTGGTCCTCGGCTTTAGTTCAGAGCTCATTATACATACAGCTACTCTGCTACTCTGCCCTCATACACTGTTAGGATAGGGACTGAAACATGTTGGCACTAGGGTCTTAGGGTCTTAGGACCATAATATCCTGAAATGACCCAATTGTATAAATAATTGTTATACAGTATTTTTAACTTCTCGGATAGACCCCAAAATAAAGGGACACCGGGGGATCTATCTGGGTGATTTTATCTTACGTAAAGCCCCCTCCTTGAAAATATCAGAAGAGCTTCCCAACACTGTGGTCGAGCCCACCCTGACTTGTAGGGGTCGGGGTGACCCGATGATGAAGCATGACACCACTAGGGTGTGTGAGGGTAATATAAATAAACTAGTGTTTTCCCCTACACACGTGGTTGCGCTAGTCACAACCTTATAGTACCACTAGTCTTATCACCCCTACCCTTTTCTCTCTAGATCACAGGTACAGTTTTTTAAAATTACTCAACTGACCACTACGTGGTCCACTGGAGTATTTAAAACCACTCCCACTGAAGGCATCAATGCACTAAATATGTCACCTACAATTTCTGATATACTAGCTCTTTTACTACGTATTAGCCATTGGACTAGGGTAAATACATCAGACAGGATGAACTGAACTACACTGTCTGACATAAAAATGGCGGCCAATACAAGTAGGATAAAACATAACAATAGGTAGGGAAAATCAACAGAGAAGTAGGACCAGTCAACCAGGGAAGATGGACTAACTCAAAGAGTGGAAAGAGAGAAAGTCCTCTGCCCACAGAAGAACTACTAAAATGGCAGACATCTTGCAATGACTAGTTTCTATACCATACCACCCAGAGCATAACAAGGGTCAGTTAACTAATTACTATTATTTGGAACCACAACTACTAAGGGATAACAGAAGAAACATTATTTGAAAGAGAAAACTATATCTACCCTACTCAGCATCAGCACTGGAACAATTAGGAGTCAAACAGAGAAGAGTCACTATAAGACCTGGAAAAGAAATCTATATCTATACACTATAAGACCTGGAAAGGAAATCTATACCTACCACTATACAACACCAGTAGTGGTTCAACCCGGAGTCAAACAGAGAAGAGTCACCATAAGACATACAACACAGAGCTATAATGAACGAAAGATACCTAGCGGTTGTTGGCTCGAATGCCCAGAGCATAAAATATCCATCTAATTCAACCAAAAATGCAGCTAAAAGTTCAAACACGACACCCTGAGAAAAAACCCGGACACACTATTCTCTGACCTATATTTTAATGTAGTTATAGGTACGATAATGAATGACCTGATATTTTACACAAATAAAACAGCTAAATGGCGCAATGCCTTCACAAGGATGCTTGCCATAAAAGCTACAAAAAACATCCCTCATTGCACAAAAATAATGACCACACCACCAAAAAGATGCAGAGCTGAACTATGCATTACCATATATAAATCTGGAATAGTGTTGATACAAGTAGCAAATAGAGAACTAGAGAAGTTTGACAAGATATTCCAAACCGTAAAAGACTCACTAGAGGGCCCAAGATACCAACTACACCTGACCCCACCAGTAGACACTCCTGACATCAACGATATTACTACCAGAGGCGCCAATAGAACTAGGGGCCACCATGCTCAAATCTCTAATTCGGAAGATATATTTGAAATAGAAATGACAGTACCTGAGAACGAGACAGAAAGAACAGAGAGGTCTACTTGTCAGGCGAACAAAGAACAGGACCAGCTCCAAAGAGAAGAGTCGTCGTCGCTTCCAAACGATGAGACTTCCCATGTAGAGCGTACATCGGCCCGAGTGTGTTACCCTATGATAACCAGGAATTGGATGAGGTAGAAGATACCAACCTTCCTTTACCTCTCTCTAATACTATACTAGAGTCTTGTAGACCCTCACCCACAAAAGCACTCCCAGCATCACATAACTTAGTTAACACTTTCAACATCTCCAATAGATACAGAACTGACAACCAAACAAGGGATACAAAGAAAATGGCTGCGGAACTGAGAACAGATCTAAAACAGAGAAGAGCAAAATGCAAACCTCGGATAAACAGGTTAATCATCCCTAAGAAATCACTTCAGAACAGGAAAGATATTAAAGAGCTTCAGAAACTAGTTGGCAAGCTGCCACAAGACACTATTAATACCTTACAAGCGATTGAAAAAATTTGGGAGATGACGGTGAGCACTCACTCTAAGGTCACGCATATCCAAAATCTCGTACACTCCTCACAAAGAAAGAGTAACGAGATGGCCATGCCTTTAAAAAAATAGGCACAACCAACCAGATAGGACAAAATCATTGTCAAAGGAGGAAACTCTGGCCTTAATCCGAACATATGAACTACCGGACCGTGAGGGAGAGGAAAGAATCAAAACAGTACCACTCGACTTTAACAGAACATCCAGAAAGAATGATAGAAAATCCAATCCTCACAATTTACAGCACGTCCAGCTAACAACAACTGAATCCGAAAATGTGAACCTTAGTAACCCAGATAAACCTCTGACTTGTCTACTACTCAATTGTCGTTCGGCAACCAAATATGCATCAGGCATAGCGGCCCTCATCATCAACAAGGACATTGATCTGGCAATCCTTACAGAAACTTGGCTAACGGAATCATCATCCCCAACCATGGATCTCTTAGTACCACCTCAATATAACATTATGAGACTTGATAGACTTAGAAAGGTAGGGGGAGGTATAGCCTGCATTCATCAATCAGATATAGAGGTCAAACAAATCAAGCCGACCCTCTAGAATCCTGCGAATATCTAGGTCTTAATATAAGATCAGCTAGCAATCAAAGATGCAACTTGCATACATTTTACCACCCACCAGGAGATAACGCAAAGTTCACAGAGCAGTTAATGGAGATCATAACGGCCAACTCTAACAATGAAGCAATAACATATTTCTAGGCGATTTCAACTTACATTGGGATGACTGCAATGACAAACTGGTCAACACGCTTAAAGATTTTCTCGTCGAACTAAACCTCACCCAAGCATGCACGCAACCTACACACTCGAAAGGAGCGACGTTAGATTGGATTATTTCAAGAAACAAAGATACATCAATCCTCTCCATAACTCCGTGTGACTGGTCTGATCATCATGCCATAACATTCGTGATACCCATAGTGAAAAAAGGCATGACCACGCAACCCTTCAAGTCCAAAAAATGGATACGAGACACAAAAGAGGCGAATATTGACCTACTGGTCGAAAGCTGTGAGAGAGACCTAAAGCCACCTAGCAACCTGCAGAATGTTAATGAGCTGACCGATCACTACATAACAGCAGTCGAAAATATCGTCAACAACACCATGCCATTAAAACTGAAAAGAGTCTCGGAGAAGACAAGAAATCCTTGGTTTATTGGGTCACTAAATGAAGATAGGCGCAAATTAAGAATGGCCAAAAGAAAATGGAGACAACACCCTTCATCCCCCGAGCTGAAAGCCCTCAGAAAAATTAGAAACCAATATAATAAAAAGATCATCAAGAGGGCGCTAGAGGGCGCACGAGCTAATGGCCGCACTTTAGTGAGGCTCTGGCTGCCTGGTCAGAACCATCCTGATTTTATCCTGTTAACCTGCAGGTATCCGCCTGAAAAATTCAGCGAGTTTGGGCCTTCCTATCCTGCAGCTCCTGTCCAAGTTTGGGGGCGATCCGACGTTCGGTGCTGGACTTAGCCGACCCAGAACTCTGGCCGGGACGCACTGCTGCGGAAGGGCAGCGCGGGAGCCTGGGCACCGTGCCACGCGAGGTCGGGGCTCGCCAAGAGGCAGGTAGGCCTCAGAGACGGAGTGACCTGCCCGGGGTGTGCGGGACCTGCCGGAGCTCAGCGGACAACAGCGGCGGTGAGTCTCCCCCTTCCACTGACCGCAACAACGTGCAGGGGTGCTGGGCGGCGGACCTGAGACCTGCTGAGAGTGCGGGCAGGGCCGTGCACTACCGCCTGGGCCGGGAGGAGTTTGACTGGGACCCCGGCCTTGGACTGCGGATTGCCGGCGGTGCCCCCGTTCCTTCTGTGAGCTCGCTGCTTCTGGGGGCAGGGGGTCGAGGAACATCAAGAGGCCACTGGGGGTCACAGGCTGTGATCGTACTGCGAGTGTTGCTGCCCGCTGGCGGCGCGTTGGGCCTTCCCTCTCCCCCACCCCCATCACCCCCCAGTGCTTCTCGAGAACGGACCTTCCTTACTCCTTTCCAGCGCACCGCTGACCGCCACCCACACTACGCAGCCAGCTGAGGCCCTGGTCCCCCTCGTGTGCAGTATCGGCTGGCCTTGGTCACTGGAGCTGGGACACATCGAGGTGAGAGGATCACTTGGGCGCTGCTGACCTGCTCCTCTCACGGGCAGCGCTGCCACAGGCGCGAACGCTGTATAGGGTGGCGCGAATGCACAAAAGATTGTTGAAAGGCAGTGAGCACCACACCGATCGCCTCTCGCCGGGCACCTCAGGCCCCTACAGGCGGAGCACAATGGGGAAGAACGACAATAGACAGCCTAAGCTCTCTTTTGAACCTGCGGCCCCTAAGAAACAGCTGCGTAACACGACTGGCGCTGGCGGTACCCACGAACCATCGGGCACTGAGCCCCCCCCCCCCCCACACCCATGGCCCCTGAGATGCGAGTAATGATGGAGGAGATGAGACAGGGCTTCGCCACGATAGTGGACAAGGTGGACCGCCTGTCCTCAAGGATGGATGGGGTCGCACAGAAGCTGGAGGTCCGTGAGGAACGCCTGACGGAAGCGGAGCGACGTATCTCTGCCTCGGAGGACACATCGGCATCCCACGATATGCGCCTCTCCAGAATGGACAACATTCTGCGAGTTATAGCGGCAAAGAATGAGGAGTTAGAGGCGAGGAGCAGGCGCAATAACATTCGCGTCACGGGTGTTCCGGAGTCCACCAACACTGGCCGTATGGAGGAGTATGTAGAGAAAATCCTCATCACTGCAGTGGGCAAGGAGGCCTTCTCCAGCCAATTTATTGTCGAAAGGGCGCACCGCTCTCTGGGTCCAAAGCCCAAGCCAGGGGCGCAGCCGCGGCCTATTATCGCCCGGTTGCTCAACTACCGCGACTGCGACACGGCACTACGAGCAGCGCGGATGAATCAAAACATGTCTTGTGATGGCGTACACTTTTCATTATACCCAGACTTTACGCCTCTGGTGCAGGAGCAGCGGAAGAAGTTTTTAGATGTAAAGAAAAAGCTAAGGGACATGCAGGTGGATTACGCACTCCTGTACCCGGCACGACTCAGGGTGGCCCATCAGGGCAAACAATATATTTTCACAAATCCGCAGCAGGTGGAGGACTATATCAAGAAACTCCACGCTACTAGAAGGGACAGACGAAACGAGGAGAATGGAGATGCGGACGGAGACCCAGTGGAGCATGTTGAAGACTGAGAGTGCCTCTTGGCTACTGGCTGGTTGACCTCCTGTTGTTGTACTGATATTCGGCTTGGATCCTATGGCGTGTCTCAGCCTTGGATGTCCTGACCTGGTTTGAGGAACTGGATTGCAGTCTCCTCACTTTGTGGACTGGCTGTGGAAGGGCAGACAGGGTCGTACACTGTGATCCAAGGTTGGGATTGTTATTGGCATGAACAGGATGGTGGCAATATTGGAGGAGGTGTGAGCAGCAGCTGATATATGGACGGCTCACTTGATTTGACTGGCATCTTCTCCAACTGGGGAGGTTGCCGTGAGAGACGTTGGTATGATGGACAGGCCCTGACCTGCAGGGGTAATGTATACCAGGCACCACCCCCCCTTCTCTGACTGTTTCCGTATGACATAAGCGGGGCGGGAGGAGAGAGTTGGGGTGTATTGGTGTGTACCTCTGATGCCCCCAGAAGGGGATTCCCCACACAGTTCTTGAGTACGGGGTTCGGGACGGGGGGAGGGGATTTGGTACTGGCAAGTTTGGGTTGCTTCAGTGGGAGGGGGGAGGACTGGGAGCGTGGGAGTTGGGGTGCTGCACGTGGGGGGTGGGGGGGTGTATGACTGTTGGGGTATGCGTTGTTGAGCCTAGAGGCAGTTTTGCGGGAGATGTTCATGGCAAGAATGCAGATGTTGGAGCTAGTTTGATTGTAAGCGTCATTGGATGGGAGCTGCAAATGTTCCGAACAGCGGAGAGACTTGTACTTGGTACGATACGAGTGGGGGTTGGCGGCCTGGCCATGAGTTTTTTTCAGAAGTACAATGATGAGCATGGGTGATGATGCCTTGAATAACGTCTCAATATTGTCCTGGAATGTTCGAGGCCTTAATGACCCCAGAAAATGCAGAAATGTACTTGCGTATTTAGATAGGCATCATGTAAAGATAGCATTGCTTCAGGAAACCCACCTGAACCCGCGGAGTGACCCTAAACTTGCATGTAGATGGGCCCTTGTGAGGGAGTTTTCCTCATATTCCACTTACTCGAGAGGTACAGTCATCCTGATTAATAAAGCACTGCCGTTCCAAAAGTTGGGAGCGAGGGTGGACACTGAGGGGAGGTATGTGATCCTTTGGGGCAGACTGGGCACTGATGTGATCATAATTGTGAATTGTTATGCACCCAATATTGACACACCCGGTTTCTTCCTAGCATTGTGGGGTCATGTATTGGAGATCGAAGCCACACACATAATCTGGGGGGGGGACTTCAACCTGTCACTGACTCCTGGGGCGGATAGGTCAGATGGGAGTGGACAGTACAACACGAAAGCTCGAGACACACTTCAAGGCATACTGACTGAGGCAGGGCTGATAGATAGCTGGAGACACACGCACCCCGCGTCTAGAGAAGGCACTCATTTCACGACGCACGCACGCTCATGGGCGAGGATTGACTACTGCTTTATCTCGCGAGGCCTGGCTGGGGGTGTCGTTCAGGTGAAACATCTACCTTGTACCTACTCGGACCACTGCCCTGTTTTGGCTATATTGGAGATGCCTGGATATGCCAGAGTGCGTCCGCCATGGCGGCTTTTCCCCTCTGCCCTGCTTGACCCTATCTTTAAGCATGAACTTGGTGAGGAGATAGAAGCATTCTTCCCTAGAAATAAGGGGTCAGTCGATAAGGTGGAAACGATTTGGGAAGCCTTTAAGGTGACTGTAAGGGGCGTCACGATTGCTAAGAGTTGCGGTATACTTAGGGACATAGTGCGCACGTTGACTAAACTTGAATTGGAGCTTAAAGCTCTAGAGGCGGAGATGGTCAGAAATCCTTGCCCTGACCTGGCGGAGGAATTTAGGACCAAGCTCTCATCCTTTGAGGAGGAAGCTGCCAGGGAGGTGAAATTCCGAGGCAAGTACTGGACAGCTAGGCGATATTGCGAGGGGGACCGGCCGGGGGAAGGTACTTGCGGCGCTCACGAGGCATCAGCGCCATGCCACCCACATATTGGAAATCAATGATGGCAAGGGCGGGACCTACCAGGACACTAAAAGGATACAGGACACCTTCCTGCAGCACTACAAACGGTTATATTCCACGCAGCAGGAGGGCGACGTGGAGTTCGGGAACTTCCTAGACGACATAGCGCTGTGTTGGCTGAGTGATGGCGACAGGGCATTCCTGGGATGTCCTTTCGAACTAGATGAGATTAGGGAAGCTATCATGTCCCTCAGCAATGGCAAAGCTGCAGGGCTGGACGGCCTTCCGGCCGAATTCTACAAGTGTTACATCGACATCATGGCACCGGTGCTAAAGGAAGTCTTTGAAGAGTCGCTGGAGGTGGGGATACTGCCAGGCTCAATGAGGGAAGTAGCGATCACCTCACTTCTGAAACCAGGGAAAAACCCGTTAGATACTGACGCCTATAGACCCCTTTCGCTGCTGAATTGCGACGCAAAAATACTTGCTAAAGTGCTGGCGACTAGGCTGTCCCTGCTCATGACTACCCTGGTGCTACCAGACCAATCTGGCTTTGAGCCAGGGCGAGCCACATCGCATAACCTTCTCACACTGTTCTCCCTTATACCCACCATAGCGCCTGAGCTGCCGGTCGCTGCTGTGTTTTTGGACGCCACCAAAGCGTTCGATTCAGTGGAGTGGGGCTATCTCATGGCTATCTTGAATAGAATGGGGTTCCCTCGGATATTCATCTCATGGGTGAAACTGCTCTACACTTCCCCAGTCGCCAGGGTCGTCATAAATGGTGTGCTTTCTACACAGATGCCGATCACAAGAGGGACCAGGCAGGGCTGCCCCCTGTCGCCCCTGCTTTTTGCCTTGGCAATTGAGCCATTGGCATGCAGGGTCCGGCAACTACATAAGGCCAGCGCCTTTAACTGTAACCAAAGGCAGATAGGAATTTCCCTGTATGCGGATGATGTTACACTGTATGTGCGGCACCCACAGCAAAACCTTAACCCACTTCTAAGAGAATTTATAGTGTTTGGCGGCATATCCGGAGTGCACATTAATTGGAAAAAGTCGTAATTCTTTCCCCTCACCGCCTCGGTTGACCAATTCCCATTGGACTACCCCCTAGAGTGGTGCAGCTCGGAAATAAGATACCTAGGCATTGAGATATCGCTCAATAAAGAGGACACTATCCGGCTGAATTACGGAGTGGCTATTTCACAATTGACCGACAATGTGACCCGCTGGTTGGCCCTCCCACTCTCGATGGCAGGTAGAGCCTCCCTGATTAAGATGGTCATCCTTCCGCGTTTCCTGTACCTATTCCAGAACATTCCCTACTACCTGGGGACCTATTTCTTTAAGAGACTACAAACTGAGCTACTTCGCCTCTTTTGGGGAGGTAAACAACCGCGCCTTAGTTGGGCTGTTCTGACACAGCCATACGACAGGGGCGGATTCGATGTACCGGATCTAAAAGTGTACTATCTCAGTGCCCAGGCGCAGTACGCCTATCACTGGGTTAGCCCCGCTCCCTTTATGCCGCAGGTTGCTGCCGAAGATTGGATAGTGCATTCGCTTCCGCTCAAAGGCATGCTCATGGGAGTGATTAGTGATGTCGAGACGCCTGCTACCACAGTTACTTGTACTATTGACTCCTGGAGGAGAGTGACTAAACTGCTTGGGGCTCCCATGCTTTATTCACCTGCAATGCCCCTTGCGTACCACCCGAGGCTATCACTTTTACTGGAAAATGGATTTCGGTCCATGTTTAAGCGCGTCCGCCTTAGTACATGGGGTGACTTGTTCCAGGACGGGATATTCCGTACCAAAGATCAGATATTTCGGACTGGTCCCCCGACACCGATGGAGGTGTTTTACTATATTAGACTTCGTCAGGGTATTCGTGACATACTCCCCAGCTTCCCAGAGGAACCGGGGACAGTTTTACCTTTGCATGTGTTATTGGTGTCGGATGGGAGACACTTGGTGTCAAAACTGTATACTAACATCCGCGCGCAGCGTCCACCGGCTATGTCCAAGGCGCGGGTTGACTGGAGTTCTGAACTAAATACTGAACTCACTGACGAGCAGTGGAAGTATTGTTGCTCGGTCACGGCTAACATTTCGTCCAGCTGTCGATTGAAAATCATTCACTACAAGTTTATACAGAGATATTATTACACGCCAGTCAGGAAGTTGCGATTTCACCTCTCAGAGGACGATAGGTGCGCACGATGCCGCACGGAGGGCGCGGGCTTCCTTCATTTGGCATGGGAGTGTAGAGCGATACAGGAATATTGGACGCAGGTACATGCTGCGCTCCAAGCCATGATTGCAGGCCCTATTCCACTGGACCCGGTGGTGATGTTACTGGGGTATACCAAGGACATACCCAAGTCGGACCGTCGGTTTGTGGATCTTGCGCTGCTCCTCGCTAAAAGGAGGATCGCTTGCAGGTGGGGGAGAGGCAGGGCACCAAAGTTTAAAGAATGGCTGGACGACCTCACATACTGCCAAGACCAACATGGCATCTATGCAGAATTGCTGCCCGTCCGCTGTAGACCCAGAGATTTTTGGTCCCCTTTGCAGCTCTACTGGATGTCACAGGCGACTCACAGTGATACCTCTGGGGATGAGAGTCAGTTAGCTGGGCCCTGAACGACTGGATGTTGTGTGATACACTTACAATACTACACATCGCCTAATGGGTGGGAACAGAGTCCCCCCTGCTTGGACAGGGGCGGGATGCTCAATGCCGACATGAGGATGAGGGCTTTGGGACACTTGCAGGTCATGTGCTGCTATACACAGAACACACGTTTCTGGCCCTCCCGATATCCTACAACAGTAGACCTGAAGGGGGTATACATACACATTGGGTCCTGCGACTGGACACAGGTAGGGTTGACCTTTGCATGGTTGGGCACTGGGTTCCACCTTCTGACAGTTAGCACTCAGAGTACCTACACACTGAACGCTCACTAGGGTGCCGTGAGAGTCCACCCTATATGCCACACATACGACACACTAATATACACAGTGACACTGACGGCCGACTGGTAAGGATTGAGACAGCCGTGAGTCGTGGGTAATGTGACACTTCCCCTTCATGGTTTACACTACACCTGTCTGCGGGGATACTGTAATCTCCCTATTCCTCACAACCCTGAGTATGTAGGAGATGTGCCCTAACACAGATGCCTTCACACTACTGACTACTGGGAGATATGTTGATGGCCAGCCTAAATGTGAAGATCCAGCTCACGTACATGTACGCTTCTCAAATGACTGTACCACAAGTATCATGCTTTATTGAATTGTTGATGCTGTAAATGTCATATATCTCTGTTGACCGCAACTAATAAAGGTTTAAAAAAAAAAAAAAAGATCATCAATTCAAAAAAGGAATTTATAAGATCAGAACTGGACAATGCCAAAAACAGACCACGAAAACTCTTTGAAATCCTAAAGCAACAATCAAACAAACTAGCCAAATCCGTTCAAGAGAACTCAAAAACACCCTTAAGCTGCGAAGAATTTTCCAAATTTTTCACGGAGAAGGCCAAATCGCTTGAAGTAGAGCTCAAAAACGCTGTGGCGAACCTTCCCATCGAACCATTGCCTACGAGCGATACCGACTCTACAACGGAGTGTACTAAGACAAAAAACAAGGCAAATTGGGACACATTCGAACTATATGACCAGTACATGATCACCAAGACGCTCTCAGAAATCAAACCTAACAACCACTACCAAGACCCCCTTCCCGCAAAATGCTTAAAAGAAATCAGCCACATTTTGGTTCCAATCTGGACCAAAATAATAAATGCTTCACTATCACAAGGGATCCTCCCGACTGCCTAAAAACAGGTAAAGTTGTTCCATAATCAAAAAACCTTCCATGGATGCATCAGATCCGAACAACTTTCACCCAGTGACCAACATCCCTTTACTGGCCAAACTAATTGAGAAATGCGTGCAGAACCAGCTGAGCCAACACATCACCAAGTTCTCCTTGCAAGATGAATGCCAATCAGGATTCAGAGCAGGGCATAGCACGGAAACAGCGATCCTCCATATTGTTGATGACGCGCTACAGGCCCTTGACCAAAATCAAGCATGCTTACTGATTCTCCTTGACCTGTCATCGGCTTTTGACACGGTAAATCACGAAGCATTACTGACCAGGCTGCAGGACAGGATGGGATAGTCTGGAATTGTGCTGAAATGGTTCGATTCTTTTTTACAGAACAGAACACAACGATTCCTGGTCAACCAATCAATCTCACCTCCATGCCCTAATTCAATAGGAGTCCCTCAAGGATCGCCTCCCTAGAAGACATTGAACTAATGAATGAGACATTAAAAATGGCACTACAATGGTTAACTACCAATCATCTGAAGCTAAATGCTCACAAAACAGAGTTCCTACTAATTTCACCACCAAGGAGCCATACGGAAATAAAGGAATGGACTAAGTTTGTTACTGCGCTAAACTGCACCCCAACCCTAGTCAACTCAGCTAAATCGCTAGGAATCACCTTAGACGAGGACCTGGACATGAAAGCCCACATTAATTCAATGGCTAAAAGTGCCCCCTTCCACCTGAACTACCTAAGAAAATTGAAACCATTCATCTCAGAAGCGGATCTCAAACTAGCAATCCAATCCTTAGTTATCTCGAGGATTGAATATGGCTGCACCACCTTAGCTAGCTTACCAAAAACGTCCACAGCACCACTAAAATCCTGCCTTAACGCCGCTGCAAGACTTATCACTGGATCTAGGAAATTTGATCATATATCCCCTCACTTGAAAGCATTAAACTGGCTACCTTATGAAGCCAGAATCCAAATGAAGATAGCATGTATCACCCATAAAGCGCTCCACTACAACACTCCAAGATACCTAGCCAAGAAAATTCAGCTTTCCGGAGGTAACAGACCAGCTAGGAGCGCTGAGGAGTTGCTGTTACGGCCAGCCATTTTCCGAAAGAAAAAAAATTATGACAGAGCGTTCTCAGGAGCTGCCCCCAGAATCTGGAACTCACTCCCTCCAAGCATTAGGAAGATTCACAATATTGCAACATTTAAGCAGGAAGTGAAGAGCCTTAAGATGAGTAAATACGTTACATAGAGAAGCTTATTGATCACTGTTTTGGTCTATTACTGCCCTAATGCAGAACATTTATGTCATCAGAAAGGGAAGCATAGACAGGAATAACACGAACGCTAATCGATGACGTGAGACTGACCTCATGTATAACACTAAACGATATCCTTACCGCAACCTCTTGTCAATGTGGACTTATAACTGCATCCCACAAAAACTTATAATGATCTACCTCATTTATGTTTATGTATATAGCTTATGATATAAGTTAAGCCGCAACTTACTATTAATGCAAACTGCACATGTGTTATGAATACATACCATCTACCTCATATCTGTTGTTCTTATAACTGTTAATATATTTGTTAATCATTAACCTCTTCTATGTTAATCGCTCTGATACCCACGGGTCTTGTTCGCGCTATACAAAACTTTATAATAAATAAATAAATAAATTAGTAGCTTCATGACTTCCAGTGATTCTATTTATATGGTATACTTTTGGGAATACTATTCCAAAATAGCTACTCCCATACCAATGATCAGACAATTTGTAATACGCTTTGTTCCCACATATATAATAAATTCCAGGAAACACCTGTTCAGTTCCATCTTTGAAACCCCAACCCCCAATTATTTTATAATTGTGTTCACATTCACTAGAACCAATGAATACATTGTTATAATAACTTTTTCTCTTCCTGTGGAGACAGAGTTTCCCTTTCTTTTCAAAGTCCAGCAACATAGCAGAGTGAGTTTTGCCATTCAATGTGTATTCTTTATTTTCTGCCCATTTAGGAATCTTTTGTTTCTGTTCTGTAGCTTTTCTTTGGAAATAATCTTTCCTTTTCTCAACTAAATTCAAAAATATCTTCTCTTCTTTATGTAAAATGCATGTTAAATTATTCTTGTGTGCTTCAGCTATATCTATTGTACCTATTGTTAGAAAATATTCTCCCATATAACAAGCTATGTTACCTTTAGTATGTACAGGATTCAGGTTACTATGAATAGGAAGTTCAGAGAAAATCACATCTAAATTAGAATAATAATATTGTAAGGGTCCATTCTTGTAAAATAACCTAGCTAAAATACTACATGAAATACCATAAGTCGGGGGCAAATGATGATAAGTGACGCCTTCCGCTACAGACAATGGTAGCTTCATACATACGTAGAGGGGAAGCTGGGATTCTTTTCTCGATTTTCTTACCAATTTCCAGAATCCCAGGTAAGGCCGACTGAACCTTTTTCCCTGTCACAGAAGCGTGGAGGGAAGATCTTTTGTTAGAACTTTAAACAATGTATCCCGCCAAATTCAAATTGAACTCAAGAACCGCTGACTTCCAAAGAAATTTTAAAGATTTATTACATAGCCAAAAATAATTGTATGTACAAACATCTCAGTAAAAGATTCAAGAAGTAAACAGGAACTAATATATTCAAAATCCTACGCAAGAGTCTCAGACGACTCAGAATGAAAAGCAAAATCAGTTCAAGAATCATCAGGCAAAGAATGAAACTTCGAACCTGAGTCCGGGATTGCATTACAGAATGGAAAAGAATCTGGTTAATATGTCCCTACACTGTCTCTGGAGTGACATCCCTACTTAGCATTTCACCAAGGCAAGAATAAAGGTGTCAGCAATGGTGACTTCCTAAGAAGTACACCCTCTTCTCCTATCGATCCTTAGCTAAAGAACTTGCTCTCATGCCCTCCTTCCTACACCCTACTCTGTCTTAAGTGCACAATCTCCTTACATCTTTACCTTTCCCCAGATCACTCTCTGCCTCTACACCTGCTCTCTCCTGAAGCCCCCTAAAATCTAATCTGCTCTCCACCCTCTGGTGCTGTCCCTAATAGAAAACCCCAAAACAGTTGACACACCTTTGGGCCCGCCTTAGGAACGCCCCAGGCACACCCCTCTGGCAGGTATGGGTCTTCGTAATTTTCCAGGATGGTTCCTCTCGACCAAGCGTCCATGGAGTGTCCTTGGGTCCCAGGCACCTTCTCCGCTAAATGTTGCACTCCCAAATTCCTTGGCATCTCCTCTGTGCCTGCTCCTACTATCCTAACTTCCAAACTATAGCTTCTTCTACCTAACGAGGCCAATGGCCTTGCACCTGCGAGCAGGAAAATGTGAGAAGAACCCTTTGCAACATTCAAAGTTACAATTCAACATTTGCTGAGAACAGCCTTTCCCAAGAATAAGGATTATTTCTTCAGCTATGGCTAAGCAAAGGAAAAATACAGTTAGGCCTCTACCAGCTTTAACACACCTCGGGCCTTGCTCCTTCTAATTGCGTTTCTATTATAACATGAACATACATTTCATCGGTTAAACTTTAATTCTATTTTCAATAAAAGCTACGCTTCTTCACATTAAAACCTATGTTAAATCACTCATTAATAAGCATCTTTATTCTTCACTAAGGCACTTCATTGTTAACGCGACATTTCACATGAGATTACGTTCTCTACGTTTAGGCAAACATTTAACATGATTAAAGCATTATTTTGTCTATGGTTAATAAACACTCCACTACATATTGCACTGATCCCCGGCCCAAAGGTTACATTTCCTAAACTACATTAGTAAATTCCTCTAAATATGTGGGTGCTGACTACGGGTGAGTATAATGCACCCCTACAATTTTAGAATAACTCTCAGTTCCCCCCTCTGATGACCTGTGTCATCATACACTACACCATCCCTAAGGGTAAGAACTCGTTCATAAAGAACTAGTAGTCATCTTCGACCTTTTGAGCATCTCCATGTTTTTTAAATTCTGATACTGACTGTCATGCAGTCTCTCCATACGCCTCTCCTGCATTCTCATTGACCTTTCAAGCCTATTCGACTTGTACCACTTGTAGGCTCTCACCAGACCCCACAATCCAATCACACAACAGATCACTATGATGATTGGCTTTAGAATATAACCAGGGATTCCCTTACTAAGGTTCGCAAACCAACTTCCAACCTGGCCAAATCCCTTGCCAACCTTCTCCCACACAGTTTCCTCTGTCAAATCTTTGATCTCATAATGGATTGTAGTAATGTTACTTATATTTCTTCAGATCTTTACTATTATCTGGTATATAAGTACAGCATTCTTGGACCTTCAAAAGTTTACAGACTCATCCCTCTTTTGCTAGAAGGACGTCTAAAGCAAGACGGTTTTGTAAAACCATAGTCCTTATTGACAACATCTCTCCCTCAACCAGCACTAAGGACTTGGCAGTACTCATAGATAACTCATCAACAACAGTCGCCAACCTTCTGATCTTCACATCATTCAGGATCACTCCTAAATTTGGTATCACTGCTCCAAACACATCTTCGACTATCTCTCCCACATTTGCACCACGCTTTACTCTCATATGTTGTCCACCCTCCAGAAGTTCAAAGTCCTCCGTGTGATAAATCTTAGGGAAAATGATCGCTAAATAACACATTCCGTACGATTTCTCAGGCAGTCGCACATAAGCATTCCTTCGACAGACAAAATACACAGTCGGAATCACTTGCACTACCCCCTGCAAGAAATCATTTGCATAGTATTCCAAGTTGAATGTATGTTCACATGTGGTGTGACCCACATTGACAGTCTCATAATATGTCTGTGGTCTGTGAATGCATAGTTTCCCCTTTTGTACCTCATCTAGAGCTATCGGACCATAACTTCCCTTTGACTTGTGAAGCTTCTCTTCCTCAGTCCAATCTACCTTGCCCTGTCCTGAATCACGCAGCTGTTTTTGCTTACGGCGTCTATCTTCCACTTGATCTATGAACTTCTTCTCTGTCTCGGACAACAGGCACGTCAAATTATGACGATGAGCGTACGCTGTGTCCAGCCCTTTGGTCGGAATAAAATACGTCCCAAGCCTGTCCTCAGACTTATAATAATCGAATGTCTGACATAATATCGACAGACAGAATATCGATATGCAAAAATATCGGAGCAAAAATATCGACAGCAAAAATATCGGAATCCTATCTTCATTAAGGTAAGTACAAAAATATCGAAAAAATAATATCGAAGTACAAAAATATCGGAATAAAAAATATCATTTTTTAAAATGTATTAATAATAATGTAAAAATAAATTTAAAATACATATAATTTAACAACTATTAAATAAAAATATTAAAACAAAATTAAAACTAATACATATACATTTAAAATAAATAAAACACTTAATAATTTAAAGTAATTTTAATTTTTTTCATGTAATTTATTTGATTTAATGTAATTTTTTTGGTTTTTACCCTGTACGCCTGTACCCCAAAAACCCAAAACTGACCCTGAACCCTAAAAACATCCCTGTACCCCAAAAACCCAAAACTGACCCTGAAACCTAAAAATACCCCTTTACCCAAAAACGGAAAACTGACCCTTATCCCTTAAAATACCCCTTTACCCAAAAACTGAAAACTGACCCTGAACCCTAAAAATACCCCTTTACCCAAAAACTGAAAACTGACCCAGAACCCTAAAAATACCCCTTTACCCAAAAACTGAAAACTGACCCTGAACCCTAAAAATACCCCTTTACCCAAGAACTGAAAACTGACCCTGAACCCTAAAAATACCCCTTTACCCATGAACTGAAAACTGACCCTGAACCCTAAAAATACCCCTTTACCCAAAAACTGAAAACTGACCCAGAACCCTAAAAATACCCCTTTACCCAAAAACTGAAAACTGACCCTGAACCCTAAAAATACTCCTTTACCCAAAATTAATTAATATTATTTAATTACCAATTAATTATTAATTACCAATAACAATAAAGTAAATATATTAGCACATTTGCTGTAATTAATTTAATTTAATAATTAATATTATTTTTCCCAAGTAATTAATTAAGAATAACAATAAATTATATATAAAAAACATTACTATAATTAATGTAATTAAATAATTAATATTAATTAATTACCAACTAATTAATAATTATAAATATGTCAAAAATTATATTAATTAATTAACTATTTAATAGAAATTAATTACCAATTAATTATTAATTAAAATATGTACAAACATATATCGATTAATTAATTATTATTAAATTACTTCCCACCCTATTCCCCTATAAACCCATAACCCGCTACAGAACATATTTATCAATTAATCAATTAATAAAAAATAATTAAAAATTATTTCTCAATTAATTAATTAATAATTCCTACTAATTAATAATTAATTTAACATAATTAAATTACTTCCCACCCTATTCCCCTATAAACCCACAACCCGCTACAGTAGTAAAAGACAATATTTAATTAAATTACATAAAAAATAAATAATAAAACATAATAAATACAATATAATATACACTAAATGTATTTAAAAATTGATATTAGTAACATCAAAGTTATTAATTTCGATATTATTGACATCGATATTTACAACTTCGATATTACTGATATCATACCAATATCGATATTAAGACTGTCGATATTACTTACCTTCGATATTTTGTCCCATCGATATTTAAACTTCGATATTTTTGTATATCGATATTTAAAAATCGATATTTTGTCTGTGTACCATAATAATCATACTTATTCAAATGCTTGTATGCGGGCACTTCAGGAAGGACCGCATAATAATTGGAAAAGAAATATTCAAAATGTTCTCGCTCATAAAAAATGCTAAGCAGCAAACTACATGAAATTCCATACGTTAATGGAAGGTGATGGTATCTAATACCCTCATCTACAGAAGCAGGCAACTGCATACACACATAACAATCTTTCGCATCCATAGCATCTATATATTCATACAACAATTTTGCATACGCATTAAGCTTGAAATTGCCTTTAGACAGATTTGCATGTAATCTACGACTCTCCTCTAACAGCAAAGCTTTTCTGTCTCCTATCTCAACCTCTTTCTTGCTAGGAGTGGTAGGTTTAGGTGTTCCCTCAACCTGCACTGCCTGCTATTGTGGTGCCAAATATGAAACTAAAACTACTAAAATAATGAAAAGTATCACTCCTCCCACTAATGTGCCTACCATGCACCTAAGTCTACAATTTGGGTTTCCAGACTCCATGGTCTCAGGACTATTTTAAGTTTGTTGTTTAGCAACAGCACACAGAGTCTCTTTTCTTCTTCGCCTGTTGAAGCTCGACCCACCTCTTAGAAGCTGGAAGTCCCCTTCTCGATTTCAGTTCTTTATTTACAGTGAGCAACAGACAACCCTAACCCTTCTCCGTCCTCTATGAGAAGTCCCTAAATTTCTTCTTCTTCCACTCTGACCTAGGTTATTTACAGCAAGTATTTACAACAAAGCCTTTAGTCAAAAATCAATGATCAATTCAGCTCCAACTGCTTCTAGCACATACACCAAAAGTTCAAGACGAAGAACAATTGATTCATGAGATGGTATCTCAGGGCCAAACATAGGGAAAAGCAATCTACTTAGAATCAGGTGACGTATTCCACTCAGTATCGGGGGATTCGGAACTGTGATTGTCAGTACACCTTCGATCTCAAGTCCTGGTACCAACAACAGCACATCCAACTTGATGTTAGGACTGGTACTGCTCACTGTCACTGCCCTCACCCTCCCTGATCTCAATACACCTGGCATCAGTCACAAGATAGGTCCACTCAGGAGTTGCATACCTCCGGCAAGGCACCCTCATTCGCCTTGACCTCCTTGGCCCTCCTCGGGCTTGTTCGACTGCTTCTCCTTCCGACTCAGACCCTTCAGACACGGGTGCAAGATCTCTTTCAGGGACCAGCCTCACATTCAGTTGCCTTTGTCTCCTTGGCCACTGCTCCTCTGTTCCCCTGGGTCTCTCGTCTACGTCTTGCACACTCTGCTCACAGCTCACAGCTCTCTTCAGCTGAGTTTGGCTCTGGGTCACTCTCACAGTCACTTCCCCTTTCTTAGGGCATTTCCTCACCGCTCTTGCAGTGATCCTCCTCAGCCTGATCTAGTGAGCAACCAGCTTCATCAAATACCCTCACAGCTTGACTTGTCCCCTCCAGTGGCCCTGCAACTTCAGCTGGATTTTCAGTTGGGAGAGGAGCCGTTTCTTCCAAGGGTGCTGGAACTCGATGGGTGTGTGAAGCATGCACCCAATTCGGCAATCCTCCACACTTCACTGCAGTGCTCGTAACAAGGATTATCTGGTAGGATTCCCTCCAGCGAACATCCAAACAGCTTTTTCACACGTGCTTCTGCACCAACACCCAATCTCCTGGGCTCAGGTCGTGGCAAAGATCACTGGAAGCCAGGACCACAGCAGCCTGCACCTGATGGGACACAGAACGGATGACATCAGCTAGTCCCCTGCAATAATCAAGGATCATATCATCCGTGATACTCAGCAAGGCTGTCGATGGCACCGATGGTAACCTCATGGCCCTCCCCATCAACACTTCATGTGGCGAGAGACCTGTTCTCCTGTCTGGGGTACTGCGCATGCTCATTAAAACCAGGGGCAAAGCGTCCGGCCATTTCAGGGAGGTGGAGGAACACACTTTGGCCCTTCGAGCCTTCAAAGTCCCGTTGATCTGCTCTACTATCCCAGACGCCTCTAGACGATAACTACAATGGAGTCTCTGATCAATGTTCAGTGCTGTGCAAAGCATCTTCATGATCTCGCTATGAAAATGCGTACCCTTGTCTGATTCCAAAGAGGTCTTAACCCTGAACCTTGGCACAAGCTCTCTCAACAACAGCTTAGCTACTGTAAGTGTATCGCATCTACGCGTGGGGTATGCCTCCACCCACCTTGAAAACACACACACCACTACCAAGATGTACCTCAAATGATTGCACCTAGGCATCTCAACAAAATCCAATTGCATTCGATTGAAGGGCCCTCCGGACCTTCCAATGTGACTCATGGTGACTGCAGTTCTCTTTCCCACATTCATTTGCTGGCACGTGACACACCTCTGGCACACAGCTTCTGCTACTGCGCGAAACCTTGGGTTATACCAGGTCTGTCTAAACACTCTCATCATTGCATCTCTTCCCAAATCCACTGCACTATGAATTTGTCTTGCCATTGGGTTCAACATCTCATCTGGCTGGACCGCTCTTCCATCAGCTCAGAAAGATCTTCCGGTGGATCCCCACCGAAACCAGGAAGACGGTCACCCAGGCCCTCGTCACCAGCCGTCTGAACTACGGGAACACCCTCTACGCTGGAACCACAGCCAAACTCCAGAAAAGACTCCAGCGCATACAGAACGCCTCGGCACGACTCATCCTGGACATCCCCCGTCACAGCCACATCTCTGCCCATCTGAGAGACCTGCACTGGCTCCCCGTCAGCAAGAGGATCATGTTCAGACTCCTCACCCACGCACACAAAGCTCTCCACGACATGGGCCCCAAATACCTCAACAACGGCTTCACATTCTACACACCCACCCGCCAGCTCCGATCGGCCAGCCTCGCCCTCGCCTCCGTCCCACGAATTCGCAAAACTACCGCCGGAGGAAGATCCTTCTCCTACCTGGCGGCCAAGACATGGAACTCCCTCACCACCCACCTTCGGCTGACCCAGGACCACCTCTCCTTCAGGAAACAAATCAAGACCTGGCTGTTCGAGCAGTAGAGACTCCCCCCCCCTCCCAGCACCTTGAGACCCTAGCGGGTGAGTAGCGTGCTTTACAAATTTGTATGATTGATTGATTGATTGATTGATCAGCTGAAATCCAAATATCCACATCTCCTCTCACACAACCTGAATTGATCCACACGTTCTTCTCATGGTCTGACACCTGTTCCTGCATGTTCTTGAGCTCATCCCAAGTATCGGCCAATTCAAGCATCATATCCATCTCTGTTCTTTCTGGTAGCCCACCTATTTCTTGCTCAGTAAAACTGTAATCTTGCTCAGCACAGTATTGTGCAACCTCATCAGCATAGCAGTTTCCAAGTGACACAAAATCTGTCCCTTTACCATGGGCTGTGCATTTCACAACTGATATTTCCCTAGGACATTGCAAGGCTTCTAGCAGTAATCGAACAAACTCCCCATTTCTGATAGGGGATCCAGAAGAAGTCATGTAACCCCTCTGAGACCATAACTGTCCGAAGTCATGAACCACACCAAACCCATATTGACTGTCAGTGTATATTGTGATCCGAATTTTGTCTCCTGCTAAGCAGGCACGTGCAGGGCAATTATTTCAGCCACCTGGGCGGAGTGTACTCCTTCCAGGCATGCGGCTTCAACAACTCCGGTGATGGTGCATACAGCAAACGCTGCTCTCACCTGACCAACGCTGTCTCTTATGCATGAACCATCATCAGGGTTGGTCAATGGCACATCAACAATGTCGGGTCTTGCGGGGGGCGCTAGAGGGCGCACAGCGGAATGGCTGTCTTGTAAACGCCGAAATGGATGGAAAGCGAGTGCCTAACCAGAAACGAAAGTTAGCACCCGCTGTCGGAACATCTCGCGTACCTGAGGAGCGCATTGGACGGACTGGGTGAAGGACGCAGCCCCTAAAACAAACTGTAAGATTATTGTGCAGGACTGAGCACCGATGCACTTTAAGATGGCGGCGCCCTGATTGCATAATGGAGGGGGAATCGAAGCTGCCGATGGAGTTGCCTCCTGTGCTGATGGGAGTAATGAACGGACTCCTGACCAGAACATAAGCCCGATACCAACATGCTTTGCAGATTTCATGCCACAGAACTGCACACTTTGAATGACGGCTCAAAACTGAAACGGCGCGAAAACGGGTTACAAGATGGCGGCGCCCATGGAATACAATGCGGACTGCTGAAGTGAGAAGTAGAGCTGACAACGGAGGCTCTTGTGTCTGCTGCCCGATGAGAAAAGTGAGTGGTGTGTGGATGCTAAAGGCGACTGATGTGGTAGGCCCCCCGCCTGCAGTGTGAATCTGGACAGCAGATCGATGCTAGAAGCGGGTTTCATACCACGGCTGCCTATCTACCGTACATGAGTGACACCCTTGAGAGCGCGATCAGGGAGACAATTGCCTGAAGCAAAAGCTGGGAACAGTGGGATACCAGTGTCTGTGGCCCACGTTAAGGCGCGAGGTGCAAACCGGACGGGGTGTGGGCAGGCCCCTTCTCCGCGACCAGATATAGTGAACATCGGGGGACTGATGGCCGCGTAGGCCCGCTCCTATACCAGCCACATCACAGAGCCTCCCTGCAAATGCTTTCGCACTATCCCCAGAGGTTGAACCACTACTGAGACCCAGACCGAGATCCACGGCATAGCTCTGGTGCTCCGGGGGTGCACATCACGGTGTAGGTGAGTGGGGTGGAAGCACATAACTTCACCCTTAAAACCCCCACCTGCACAGGGACTCTGCGACTCTGCTGCAATGGGCAAACCGGAGAAACTCCAGTCCACATTGGCGTTCCCTACAAAAAAATCTGCGAAGGGAGCAAACTCGCACTCGGACACCGAAGCGGACAATGAGACGACACCACCAAACGGAATGGAACAAGTCCTCAAAGCCATACAGAAAAGTCTACAAGATGTTCATGGTAAGCTGGATACCATCACGTTAAGAGTGGACAGCTTGGCTTCAAAAATATACAAACATGGCGAACGCATCGAGGAAGCAGAAACCCGGATATCTGCAGTGGAGGATGAGTCGCGTACCACCACACAGAAATGCTCTGAGATGGACAGGCTACTGGAGGTGATCAAAAACAAGTCAGAGGACCTAGAAGCGAGGTCTAGGCGCAACAACGTTCGACTAGCTGGCCTTCCGGACAAACACTGGCAGGATGGAGAGCTACGTAGAGGATATGATAAAAAATATAGTTGGAGCTGAACACCTATCTGCTGTCTTTATAGTCGACCGGGCGTACAGATCTCTTGCACCGCGACCAAAACCGGGAGCACCTCCTCGACCGATAGTAGCCCGCCTACTAAATTACAGGGACAGAGATATCGTTCTAAAAATGGCAAGAGAAAATAAAACAATTGACTATCAGGGTAACAAATTGGAATTTTACCCAGATTTGACAATGAATGTCCAACTGGCACGGAAAGAATTTGGACACGTCAAACTGAAACTGAGAGACCTGGGCATAGAATACGCGATGCTGTATCCGCCAGGCTGCGGATTACACAAGATGGTAAGCACGTGATATGCCAGACGAGGAAAGAAGCACAGGAATACATCAAGAAACACGCGAGAAAGCGTCGAGACCTACGGAGAACCGAACAACACCAACATTCGGACTGATTAAGAGTCACAATGGAAGTACCACTAGATCACCCCATCGGACCCTGATGTAAGCACACGAGCTGCCTCCAGACCCTCAGTCGCTAATCTCTGAGAAGCTACAACAGATGACCCATTATCGCACAGGGCTCCGCATTGAAATGTTGAATCCCGCGAGTGTGGCCCTCCCGAGGAGTTGGTAGGGGGGTCGGTGGACTACCTCGGACGGCGAGTACCTGACCGCTGAGTGAGTAATGGGCGTGCTGGGAATGATCTGCTCAGAGGTGGTGCTATGGAAGTGGGTACGTACTTTACATCAGACAGCTGCTAGGATATAGGTAGGTCTTTGCCCACTGACTGGTTCGGGGAACTTGTATAGCCTTCCAGTGATGCCGAACATTCTCTGCCTTTCCTCTGGAGAACTATATGTGGATTGCAGCTCACGGAAATGGGGAGTGGAGGGTAGCACTGATGAGACAATAGCACTGTGTAGGCCATAAAGCCGGGCGTTTCAGCCATTAACCGACACAACTGCTCGATAGCAGGAAAAGCGGGGAAAATAACTGCTACTTGCTTTATGATTGTGAACCTGGCCACATCCACCATGTTGGATGCAGTCGTGTGACCCTGGTGGACCCCCCAAGAGGGTGTTCCCCTACCACTGTTTTGGCAAGTTTACTGTTTGCACTGGGGAATGTCTTTGGCATAATTGGGATGCTAAAGTGGGTGGGGGCGGGAGTGGGGGATTGCAGGTATTTGTTTTGTTCTACTGCATTTGAGAAACACTGCCATAATCCAAAGTGCATGCAAACACATCCTTGTTCCTATAGGGGAGTCGTTCTAAACACAGGTAGATGGTACAGTACACATATACGTGACTAGGATTGTGAATGGGCTAGGATATGAGTGACACACTCGTGTCGGACAAATTATGGCTTATCACCTGGAATGTGCAGGGTCTCAAAAACCCAAAAACGATACGACAGATACTGGCGTACTTCACGAGATTACATGTTGATATTGCTTTCCTCCAGGAAACGCACATAGATCCAAACACCTCCACTCGCATAGGCCAGAAATGGGCAGAATCAGTGCACAGGGCGGCATATTCCTCGTACTCAAGAGGGGTTTTTATCTTAATTCGTAAAGGGGTGAATTTTAAAGTTGAACAGGTTCACCCAGATAGCAACGGGAGGTACATTGTGGTGACGGGCATACTTAGAGGGCAAAGGGTCACCCTCCTCAACATCTATGCGCCAAACATAGACGATCCTGACTTTTACCACACGCTATGGCAGAAAATTCATGAACTTCCAGAGGTTCCGTTGTTGTGGGGGGGAATTTCAACCTCGCCTTAAATGACGTTGTAGACAGATCACCCACCTCGGCAGAAACACACCAATGCGCCTTACAAAAATTGCGAGATATCATGTTGAATAACCACCGAACAAACCTGTGGAGAATGAAACATCCGACCCAATTAGAGGCCACGCACACAACGGCAGCACATAACAGTTGGTCTAGGATAGATTACTGGTTGGGCTCCCTAGATATATCATTATGGGCGGAGGATGTCTCTCATCTGCATCGCACATTGTCCGACCACAACCCGGTGGTGCTCACCCTAAAAATCCCACACTATGTACCACCACCGTTCAGCTGGAGATTTAATGGGAAAGCACTCCTAAACCCCTTATGCACGGAAACAATTAGGAAAGCAGTCATTGAATACTTTGATCTGAATGCGCCATCCACAGACGATCCTGGGCTACTGTGGGAGGCTTTCAAAGCCTCCATTAGGGCAATTTGCATCAGCACAACTGCTGAAATTTTAAAAGATCTGCGTCAGCAGCTGGTTCAGCTGAAAGGTCGGGTAAAAGCCCTAGAAGTAGAATATAATCAAACGCAGAATCCTGCCCTATTGGAGGACATAAGAACGGCAATATCGGAGTATCAGGCAAGTGCGTTAGAGGAGCTACGATACATATCCAAACGCCGTGTGGCCAGAAGTTATGGTGAGGGGGGCAGACCAGGAGCAATCTTGGCAGACAAAATATGCGCCAAGAAACCCCCTCCTGTAGTACAGGCAGTTAGAGACGCGGAGGGGACACTGATACACGACACGCAGAGAATATTGAGGGCGTTCATGCATACTTATGGGAAACTTTATACCAGGGAAGACACGGCGACAAGTGCGGAAATTGCACAGTACTGTGATGATATAGCAATTTGCTTGGCTCTCCGATGCACAGTGCTCATACCTCTCTACGCCCGTCACGGTGGAGGAAATCACAGAGGTAATCCGGTCGCTGCCCAACAGAAAAGCGCCCGGCCAGGACGGGTTCACGGGGGAGTTCTATAAGGCTTACGTAGACCAACTAGCTCCTCATATAGTAGCAATGCTGGGAGATGCCCATGAGAAGATGATACTGCTGCAAACACTAAGAGAAGCAGTGATTTTAGCCCTCCTTAAGACAGACAAATATCTCGAATACTGTGACTTATATCGGCCCCTGTCCCTCATGAATGTTGTCACTAAAATACTATCCAAGTTATTAGCCAACAGACTACAGCACCTAATGACAAGACTAGTGCTCCCTGATCAATCCGGTTTTATCCCCACACGTTCCACATCCCACAACACTAGATCGCTGTTTGCTTTATCGCATTACCTGCTTCCCACTACTAAGGCAGCTGCGATTCTGTTAGATGCTGCTAAAGCATTCAACACCATAGCGTGGACCTACTTGCACACGATCCTACAAAGGATGGGGTTTCCTCCAATATTCCTCCAATGGGTAAAACTGCTATACACTGCACCCACTGCTCGTATACGGATCAACAAATACATTTCCGATGCAATACTATAGAACGAGGCACTAGACAGGGATGCCCTCTATCCCCATTACTGTTTGCCATTACACTGGAACCTTTAGCGTGCAAATTACGGCAGAGGCACCATTATTCAGAGTTACAATTCCCACAGAGGCCGCTCCACATATCATTGTACGCTGATGACATGCTACTGTACGTGCCAGACCCGGCGACTAATCTGAACCCCTTGTTATGGGAACACGTTAAATTTGGGAGACAGTCAGGACTTAGAATAAACTGGGCCAAATTGACCATCATACCACTGACTGATACCACACAACGCTTTAATACAGACTACCCACTAGAATGGCAAAGGGACCCGGTTCGCTACTTGGGGGTGTGGTTCCACAGGGACCCCGAAGTGGTAATTCGCACGAACTATGGGAGGGTGATCACAGCCATTCAGGAGAAAATAGAGAGATGGATCCAGCTGCCTCTCACACTGGCGGACCGATTGGCGATAGTGAAAATGGTGCTCCTCCCTAAACTATTATATTTATTTAATAACATCCCCATCACACCTCCAATGACGGTATTTCGTAGGCTGACTTCAATGACACTAAGGTTGATCTTGGCTGGGAAGGCGGCTCAAATTGATTTACACTCGTTAACATTACCAGTCTCACGAGGCGGGTTTAAGGCTCCTGACTTCCTTTTGTATTACTTATGTGCCCAGGCTCAATATGCCCATTATTGGTACCATAAAATACCTTTTCTCGTGCATGTCGCAATTGGAGAAGGGGATGCCTCCCCGGTTCCGCTGGACACCATATTGACACACAAGAGGCCCCCATTACACAAATAGGACATTAACACTGTAGATGCAACAAGTGAGGCTTGGAGACTCATAGGACAAAAAACGAACAAACTTCCGTTGTATGCCCCACAATTGCCGCTTCACTACCACCCAAATATATCTGTAACGCAGGAGAAAGTGGGGATGGAGATACTCAAACAGGTGGGAATAGACTCGATGGGTGACCTATTTCAAGATGGGGTATTTAGAATGCTAGAAGATCTGTCCTATGTGCAGAATCAAATGATGCTTTTCAAATTCACATATTATTGCCTACAGAGGGCAGTGAAGGTCCTATACCATGCGTACCCAGCAGAACCACAACTGTCGAAAACACTCCAACTACTGCTCACATCTCACACTCCTACACACCTAGTGTCCAGATTGTATGTGGAGCTGCAATCAGAAATAGGGGACATGGCTCACAAGGCATTGCAGAAATGTGATAGTTGTCTAGATACTCCACTGACTGAGGATGAATGGGCGACAACGGGCATGCTTACAGAGTTATTGACACCAAATGGTAATCTACGCATGATACACATTAAATACTTGCATCAGACTTACCGCACCCCAGTAAGATTACACAAATTTGGCCTTCGGACTTACTCCAAGTGTCAACGATGCAGTGCTGAGGCGGCAGATTTTATAAACCTTGCCTGGTACGGTCCGAGCGTCACAGAATACTGGGTGAAGGTGGTGCGAACACTGGGTGAAATGGTGGAAATGTTGATAGAATGCAATATTAAGACGTGTTTGTTGGGATTGATTCCAGGGGTTCGAGCATTAAAACGTAAGTTCTGCGCGATAGCTCTACTCGTGGCTAAACGCAGAGTATCAATCACATGGGGCAGTAAAAATGCACCTCAATACAAACACTGGATACAAGACCTAGTCTATTGCAGGGACACTCTGAAGACGTACGAGGAAGAACTACCCTTGGGATCACGCCCCAGGGACTACCGGACATACCTCATTTCCTATCTCAAGGAACCCGATGTACAACAGTGAACCGAACGAGCTGTATCATGGGAGGAATAAGAATGTATTCAGCGCTATATGTCTTTTACTACTGTGCAAAAACAGGCGCTATTGGAGGAGGAGTGTTGTAATGCAGTGGATATGTAAAGTGTTATGTACTGTATGTTTGACACAGGATGTCGTGTAAAGTTTTGAAATACCAATAAAAAAAAACAAAAAAAAAACCAATGTTGGGTCTCGGTTTGGTACAGAGTTTAGTTACATCGAGACAGTCATGATCCTCACAATCTTCATCAAGTGTGTTAGGCAATGGCATCAGTGTGGCAGGATTCAAAACAGAGCACCTCTTAAGGGTCACATTCTCCGCAGCAAGGATAACCTGCTCGTAGCGTGTGAGCCTATTGTTTGTCAAGTGCTGTGTCTTGGTCCTGGTCATCAACAATTCAACTGAATGCGGTACATAAACCTTCAGTGCATGACCCATCACAATGCTTTCACATCTCTCAATGCGGGCACCTGTTGCAGCAACGGACTTGCGACATCCGGGCAACGCTGAAGCTACTGGATCTAGAGTAGCTGAAAAGTATGCGACTGGTCTACGGACACCTCCATGTTCCTGAACTAAAACTGCCAATGCGCAACCATCTCGTTCACAGCAAAACAATGAAAAAGACTTATTGTAATCAGGCATTTCCAGCGCCGGAGCACGACAAAGGTCCTCTCGCAACTCAAGGAAAGCAGTCATACAGTCATTGTCCCATGGTACCAGATCACTCACGTCCTTGTGCGTCAGTCTCTGCAAAGGCTTTGCCTTCAGTGAAAAATTGGCAATCCACTGGCGACAGTAGCCAACCATTCCTAGGAACATTCTGACCTCTCTCTGAGTTGTCGGCACCATCATTTTCATGATGGCCTGAATCCTGTCAGGAGACACCTTCTTTTTGCCGTTCTCAATTCTGTGTCCCAGATATTGCACTTCATTCAAACAATACCGCAACTTATTTGGCGACACCTTGTGCCCATTCTTAGCCAAATGATTCAACAACGCGATGGTGTCAATTCTGCACGCATCCTCGGTCTCTGACGCAACAAGGGGGTCATCTATGTACTGCACGAGAACTGAATTCTGCAGCAGCACTAGACTCTCAAGGTTCTTTTTCAAGATCTGATTAAAGATCGATGGACTCTCTGTGTACCCCTGAGGGATACGACACCACGTTAATACACAGCTTTCCAGTTTGAAAGCGAAAAGAAACTGGCTCTCTTCGTGCAAGGGTATTGAGAAAAAAAGCTTGACACAGGTTGATAACAGTGAACCACTCAGCCTGGCAAGGGATCTGAAACAAAATTACAGATGGATTCGGTACCACTGGACAACAAGGAACAACTATGTTGTTTACCCGGTGCAGGTCTTGTTCAATCCTAAACTTTCCGCTCGGCTTCTGCAATCCCATAATTGGTGAATTACACGGACTGCCCAAAACCTCCTTCAGAATTCCCTGCCTAATCATGGATTCAATCACAGGCTTTATTCCTGCAATTGTTTCCGGAGTCAAATTGTACTGAGATGTTCTTGGGAATTCAGCATTCGACTTGATCTGAATCTTAACTGGCTCAACTCCTTTAATCAAACCTATGTCTTCCCCCGTAAAGTCCCACACCTCCTGCAAGACCAAATCTCTTTGGTCTTAAGGAAGCTCCTCTACTGTGAGCGCAGGGTACATTTCTATGCACACATGCTCATTTGCGACCTTAAAGGTAGCATCATCGTCATTCGTCTGCAACTCTACTCCCTTGGGGGTGCAATAGATGGTACAATTAAGCTCGCACAGGAGATCCCTCCCCAGCAAACACACAGGACTAGAATCACACACCACAAATTGATGTTTATCTCTGAACGTCCCTATCTTCTCAGGAATCGGTTCTGTCAGGGGGCTGGTTATCCTCCTATTAGCAACACCTACAACTTGGATTGATTGTCCCGAGAAGGGTAGGTTAGGGACTACTGCATACCTTACAGTAGAACGGGTAGCACCAGTATCAACCAAAAAGGTGGTGGGGTGACCATAAACATCAGCCTTTACAAATGGTCCATTCTGGTCTACCTCCAAGACTGCCCCAAGAGGGCAGCCTTTCTCCCCCCTCAGGCAACGTCATGCCAACGGGTCTGAAAAACAGTCATTGTTCTCATCAAAGAGGGGCATCTGTTGGTAGGTCCGAGTCCCTGTCGGGATCCTCGGTGGCTGGGAAACCTGGGCTTGAGGAGCTGGAGTTCCCCCTTTTATCGTCTTTGTCTTTGCCACTGCCGGTGTTGTCACCTGAGGTACCTGTGCCTGAACTACCTGCTCTTCCTGCTATATCTGATTTTCAGGATTAAAGGGACACTCGAGTCTCCAGTGTCCAATCTGATGACACTGGTGACACTCAGCGGTCTTCTTCAGAGTCGCCAAATCCACCCTTGGCTTGGAATCATCACCTTTTCCCTTCTTCTGATTATTTTGTCTCCTCCGGAGGGTACCTCCGCCTGACTGTACCTGACCTCCCTTGTCCCCCGTCTGCATCTGAACCAGCATAAGTTTATCTTTGAGTTTCTTATTCTTCGACTCTATTTCGTCACTATAGTATCTAGCGTACCTCAAAATCTCATCCAGCGGCTTGTTCTGCCAACAAATCAAATGTTGCTGGATCATGAGACCGATATCAGGTCTCAATCCTAGGACAAATTTTGAAACAAACTGTCCTATATCCTTAGGGTCCATTACATCCAACCCGCTGTACTGTTTAAAGACTTGTATCAGTCTCTCATAAAACTCATGCACTGTCTCTTTCGGTTCCTGGATCGTGCGATCTATTTTTACCCAATCGATATCTTGCGTGGGCACTTTAGACTTCAGCCAGGTAGTCACCTGCTCGTACTTTTTCATCACCAAAGGTGACGGTCCATTGTTAAGAGCGTCCCTATCTGGCTCCACAGCGGGCCATTCGATAGCAACCTTGATTGCTACCCACAAGTCCCCTGGAACCACAATGTCAAACAAGGTGTTCAAGTCAATCCACAGTACCTTAGAGATCTTGACAAACCTCTCTACCTGTTTGTACCATTCCACCGGGCTCTCTCTAAGCTTTGGGAAATCATTTGTGAAAGCAGCCACATCTCCCCGACTCCAGGGCACATGCACATAATCCCCGTGGGCTACCTCCCGTAAAGGGTATACTTCAATCCCTGTCATTCCTCCTCCTGGCGGGGGTGTCTCTGGACCACTCCTCCTGACACTCTTTTTCTTTGAACACCTTTCCTCCCATTTGTCAAGTCTACTTCAAGCCCGTATTACTATGATCAACTCCCTAATGTGAGTTTTCAACCTGATCACACTTTTCTCTTCCAGGTCCTGATCAGTGTACTGCAACCTATGGTTACTCTGCAACATTTTCGTTTTTGACAAGTCCACATCATATTTGTTTGCAAATTCAGTCAATTTCTGGTGGGCCGATCTAGCTTTCCTAGTCACATCTTTCGCCACAAAAGTCAATTCATCCGTTTCATAGAGTTCGATTCTCTCTATGGGCAAATTTCCTTCTATTATTTCATCCACTTCTGCTTTCAACCTCATCACGTCAATCCTCTTTGCCCTTATCGTCGCACTCAGAGTACCTCGACTAGATGCACCACTTGACTCCCTACAACCACTGTCCTGTCCCCCGCTCCTATTTATTTCGGGAGTATTGTGGAAAGCCCTCCCACTCTCGGCGCTTCATCGGTCCCAATCTTCTCCAGGCCAATCATAGTGAGCCCCTTCAGCTGTCTCCCAGGACCTAAAATCTGGCCTCAATTCCCCAAAGGATTTCGGTCTCGGACCCCTCAGATCCTTCGGTCCCCTCGATGAATCTGCAGTTGCTGGTAAGGGGGTACTCGATTCTACAGGTCTCGGCACCCGACCCAGTCCATCCACCACACAGCTCCCTCTATACTTGATGCTCCCCTCTACTCCTACCTGTGGTGGACTTCCTCCTTTCCCTTGCTCTGGATTGTAGACCGACACTATGAGACCAATGGTAACCGGTACTGTAAGGGCATCCGGCAACCTCTGAGAATTGACACACTCTACCTTTGGCATTTATCCGGCTGAAAGCTTTCCCACGACTTCCATCCTTGGAGGAATCTGTGATTCCCTGACTTCCTTTACTGGAGCTGACCTTCCTTCTGCCAACTCTGGGTTATATGGTGGTGGTCTCTCCGACAACAACCTTTCTATCAAGCTATCATCCGTATCACTGTCATCATCCTCAGTATTGTTTCTCTGCGCTTCACCGGCCTTGACCAACAACGGGTACAGCTGATCTCCCGCAATCGCCTGCACTCGCCTCCTTTTCTCCAGTCCATCCCATCGTGCCTCCTGGACTGCCCTAACTGATCTCGTCACTCTTTCCTGTCACCTTTCTCTGTTCCTCGCATGCGCCGCTCTAATCCATGCATTCAAGGCTTCAAACTGTGTCGGTCTAGATAGGGGTTTCAAAGAACCCATAATCGATTTCAATTGGTACAACACCTCTAGTCTAAAAGTTCCACATCTGGGAAACTCTAACACCTCCTTTCCATCCGTCATCTTCACCCAGTTTTCAAGCCACAATATAGTGTGTAACCCAACATTCGTAGCCATATAATGAGCCGGTGTGTCCTCAGGCAGGGCTTCTTCTCCCCCCCCGAGGTTCCAATCTTTTTTCACTTTTGAACAAATTATGCAACCCTTTAAAACATTTCATGATGAAACCCAAAGTTTCCTCTCTCGCAGAGCTCTTTTACTTCCTGATGACAATCCACAAATCTCAGCGCGGTTCCACACCAACCGCTCTATCCCAGCGCGGCACCTTCTGACGTCACACGCCTCCGCTTTGCAGCAGTTCCCCTCTCTTTTATTTCGTTTTTCATTCAAACACACGTCCCAATCATACACTGAAATGATCACTTACGACCAAGCAATCACTTCGCTGACTGTACGTCCACAGTCTGACTGTACGTCCACAGTGGCGTAATTGTCACCGAACTGGCAACTGTCTGACCATGAAACGACGGACAATCACCTCAACTGATAGGTTACAACCACACAGCAACTCACGACCAGTGTCAGTTACTCAGACACTCACACATTCGTTCCCCCTATCTCGGTCCTGCGGGCAATCGATGGTACCTCACGATTCCCTTAACAATGGTCGACAATTACTATAGGTGTGCTGTACACCTGAACCACTTAAGCTACTCCTTGAGCCTAAGATTTTCCCGGGCTGCGCACGCTCACAGCCTGATCTCCTTTCACACAACAGGCATTCCAACTCCGCAAGACATTACAACACAAAGCTCAAACATAAACCCCGCAATCTAACAACATAAACCCTATGCTTACTCACACTCCTCTGAACTGCTGCTTCCGCCGCACTGCTACTCTCCGCCGGTCTCCATGAAACGCCGTCTTCCGCCAACAATCCACCGGGAAATCATCGCCTAACTTCTTTGGGCCTCGGGAAATTCTTATCCTAATCTAGATCTTCCCTCGCTCTAAGAAGGGAACCATCCTACACTGCTACCAACTGGGGAAGCTTGGATTCTTTTCTCGATTTTCTTACCAATTTTCAGAATCCCAGGTAAGGCCGACTGCACCTTTTTCCCTGTCATAGAAGCGTGGAGGGAAGATCTTTTGTTACAACTTTAAACAATGTATCCGGCCAAATTCAAATTGAACTCAAGAACCATTGACTTCCAAAGAAATTTTAAAGATTTATTACATAGCCAAACATAATTGGATGTACAAACATCTTAGTAAAAGATTCAAGAAGTAAACGGAAACTAATACATTCATAATCCTATGCAAGAGTCTCAGACAACTCAGAATGAAAAGCAAAATCAGTTCGAGAATCATCAGGCAAAGAATGAAACTCCGAACCTGAGTCTGGGATTGCATTACAGAAAGGATAAGAATCTGTTTAATCTGTCCCTACACTGTCTCTGGAGTGACATCCCTACTTAGCATTTCACCAAGGCAAGAATAAAGGTGTCAGCAATGGTGACTTCCTAAGAAGTACACCCTCTTCTCCAATCGATCCTTAGCTAGAGAACTCGCTCTCATGCCCTCTTTCCTACACCCTACTCTGTCTTAAGTGCACAATCTCCTTACATCTTTACCTTTCCCCAGATCACTCTCTGCCTCTACACCTGCTTTCTCTTGAAGCCCCCTAAAATCTAATCTGCTCTCCACCCTCGGGTGCTGTCCCTAATACAAAACTCCAAAACAGTTGACACGCCTTTGGGCCTGTCTTAGGAACGCCCCAGGCACACCCCTCTGGCAGGTATGGGTCTTCGTAATTTTCCAGGATGGCTCCTCTCCACCAAGCGTCCGCTGGAGTGTCCTTGGGTCCCAGGCACCTTCTCCGCTAAATGTTGCACTCCCAAATTCCTTGGCATCTCCTCTGCGCCTGCTCCTACTATCCTAACTTCCAAACAATAGTTCCTTCTTCCTAACGAGGCCCATGGCCTTGCACCTGCGAGCTGGAATATGTGAGAAGAACCCTTTGCAACATTTGAAGTTACAATTCAACATTTGCTGAGAACAGCCTTTCCCAAGAATAAGGATTATTTCTTCAGCTAAGGCTACGCAATGAAAAAATACAGTTAGGCCTCTACCAGCTTTAACACACCTCGGGCCTTGCTCCTTTTAATTGCATTTCTATTATAACATGAACATACATTTCATCGGTTAAACATTAATTCTATTTTCAATAAAAGCTACGCTTCTTCACATTAAAACCTATGGTAAATCACTCATTAATAAGCATCTTTATTCTTCACTAAGGCACTTCATTGTTAACGCGACATTTCACATGAGATTACATTCTCTACGTTTAGGCAAACATTTAATATGATTAAAGCATTATTTTGTCTATGGTTAATAAACACTCCACTACATATTGCACTGATCCCCGGCCCAAACGTTACATTTCCTAAACTACATTAGTAAAATCCTCTAAATATGTGGGTGCTGACTACGGGTGAGTATAATGCACCCGTACAATTTTAGAATAAATCACATCTAAATTAGAATAATATTATTGTAAGGGTCCTTTCTTGTAAAATAAACTAGCTAAAATACTACATGAAATACCATAAGTCAGGGGCAAATGATGATAAGTGACGCCTTCCTCTACAGACAATGGTAGCTTCATACAAACGTAGTAATCGCTAATTTCCATTGCCTCTACATAGTGTACTAATAGATTTGCGAATACATTCAAATGTGTTCTATTTCTAACTTTATCGTAATGCAATCCTTCCTCATCTGATGCTACTTCTATTCTTTGCTGCCTAACATTATCTATATTCCCATGTGTATCTAATTTTTCAGGTGCTTCTACTTTCCCATGATTGTTAGTATCATTCTTTTCACTTTTACTCATTAGATAAGGAATAGCTACTGTAAATCCCAACCATAATATGAATATTATTAATACACTACATGTGCATATTCTACAGCATGTTTTTAGGCAATTTCTTTTCGGTTTAACATTAACAGTATGATCAGCCATTTTTTGATTAGGGAGACTAAGTCCCTCTTTGAGACTTTTGCACAGAATTTCAACCTGTGAAATTTTCAAGTTGGTCTTACTTCTTCGTCTATTGGTTAATCAATAAATTCATCATCATCTTCATCGCTCAGTTCTAATTTTTCAAGATCTTCAAGGATGACATAAGTCCATTCAGGGCCTCTGAACTTATTATTCAGTCTTTTCAATTGCAGACTTTTTCTTTTTAGTTGTTCTGCAGAAACCCCAGTTTGACTTGATATTTAATTTACTTGCTCTGGTTCTTCATTTATTGATTTAAGACAACATTTTAGTTTCTTAACAAAAACAGGCCAATTATCTCATTTTCTGAGTCTTTTAGCTGGCACTATGCTTTGTTTTTCTTCAATTGTTCTTTTGTCTTCATTCAGTTGTGGCACAATTTGTATATCTTCGTTATCTGTATCCCTCTCTATCTGACTTGGTCCAGGTCTTTCTTCTGTTTCTTCTGCCTAGATTCTAATCTGACCTTGTTCAGGTGTATGCTGTAATTGATTTTGATTTGGTTTCTTTTCTTCTTCCTGAACACATTTATCTACATCTATCTGATCCTGCTCAGGTATCTTGATCTCTTGCTCTTCTTCTTCCTGACCCTTCGCCCTTTTACCTATCTGTCCCTTCTCAGACTCTGGAACTGTGACAGGTATTTAGAATGTCTGAGTATATTGATCTTTCCTTATCTGTTCCTCCTCAGAATTACTTTTGACTTTGATTTCTGTATTCTGAGTACGTTCTTCTATTCCTGACTCATCCTCACTATCACCCTGTCTATCTAAGTAGGTTTGGCTTCTGGTTCTCACAACATCTGCAGGAATGTCAATCACTGGAATCCATTCATCCTGACTGGTGCTCAGTTGTTCATCATCAACTACTTCAGAATCACTTTCTCGAGACCCCCCAGCTGCACAACCTTCAGCTTCAGTTTCAACAGGTTCAGCCACTCTTTTTGTATGGCTCGCGTGGATACAATTCAGAACTCCTTTACACTTTACTGCTGTAGTGGTAACCAATACCACTTGTGTTGGTTTTCCCCACCTCGCAGTTAGGCAAGATTCTCGTGTATGTTCTTTTATTACAACCCAATCACCTGGAATCAGATCGTGTGCAGAAGTTGTTTGCCTGGTGACAGCATCTTCTCCAACCTGGTGAGAGATAGAACGCACTTGGTAAGCCAGTTCTTTGCAGTACTCTAGTACTAAGTCATCCGATATATTTATGAACTTATGTCCTGGCACCCATGCCTGCCTTATTGCTCTTCCCATGAGTATTTCATGAGGACTCAAGCCTGTTTTTCTGTCTGGAATGCTTCTGAGTCCCATCAGAACAAGAGGTAAAGCATCTGGCCATTCTAATCGAGTTGATTCATAAATCTTACCCAATCTTGATTTGATTGTGACATTCAGTTTTTCTACCACTCCATAAGCCTCTGGACGGTATGCACAGTGCAGCTTTTGCTCAATTTTAAATGCTTCACAGATTAGACCAATTATCTCATTATTGAAATGTCTTCCTCGGTCTGATTCAATCGTTACTTGAAAACCGAAACGTGGTATGAGCTCTCTAAGTAATAGTTTGGCTACTGTAATGCTATCATTCCTACGTGTAGGGTAAGCTTCAACCCGTTTTGAAAATAGGCAGACAATGACAAGAACGTACTTTATTCCTCTGCAAGGGGGTAACTGAATGAAATCAATCTGAAGTCAAATAAATGGACCTTCTGCCTTTCCAATCTTTCCTGACAATACCACTGTTCTTTTCCCAGGATTTATTTGTTGGCACACCAAACACCTATGGCAAAGATGCTCTGCAACGTTCCTGAACTTTGTATTGAACCAAGTTTGTCTGAATAGTCTTACCATAGCGTCTCGCCCTCATCACCATGATACATCCTAGCCATAGGAGCAAGCATACAGTTTGGCAACACAGGCCTCCCATCAAGGTAAACAATGACACCAGCTCCAACCCTTCTCTGACATCCTATTTTCGCCCACTCTTCCTTCTCTTCCTGTTCTGCATAAATTTGCAAACCTTTCACTTCTTCCCACGTTTTCACTCTCTCAAGCAACATAAGTTGGCAGCTGTTTCTTTTTGGTTAAATTTTCGTGTTTATTGACTTTTTATTTTTGGCACAATATTGAGCTAGTTGGTCAGCATAACGGTTACCTGCTGTTACTTTGTCATTGCCAGATTGGTGAGCAGCACACTTGACCACAGCTACTGTTTCTGGTAATTGAATTGCTTTTAGTAAATGTTTCACAAAATTTACATTTTTAATTGGAGTACCTGATGAAGTCAGAATCTCTCTTTGCATCCAGAGTTGGCCAAAATCATGCACAACTCCATAGCCATATTGGCTATCAGTAAAAATAGTCACTTTCAGATTTTTCCCAAATTTACAAGCTTTTGTCAATGCAATTAATTCTGCTACCTGTGCAGATTTTACTCCAGGTAAATATGATGCTTCAACTGGACCCCATAGAGTGCAAATTGCATAAGCAGCACTCAAACCTCCTTCCTCATGTCGCATACATGAACCATCTACAAATAGCTCATGTTCTGAATTTGTTAGTGGCTCTTCTCTTATGTCTGGGCGTGGTTTAGTACAATATCCTGTAAGATCAATACAATTATGTTCGATTTCATTTTTTACTTCTGCAAGTTGCGATTCAGGTAACAATGTAGCTCGGTTCAGAATATTACATATAGCAATTGTCACATTCTCTGCACCTACAAGAATTTGTTCATACTTAGTCAGCTTACTAGGTGTTAAATACTGAGTTTTAGTCCTGGTCAGTAAAATCACAACTGCATGTGGAACATACACTGTTACTGGACGTCCCATGTTAATGGACCCACTTTGCTCAAGACTCGCACAAGTTGCTGTTACTCATTTCAGACATCCTGGCAACGCTGCTGCCACTGGATCCAGAGTAGAGGAAAAATATGCAACAGGTCCTTCATTAGGCCATGAGTCTGAGTCAGAACTGAAAGTGCACAATTGTCTTGTGTGTCACAAAACAATGCAACATCTTTTGTCAGGCATCCCTAATGCTGGAGCTGGACACAGACAATCTTGTAACTTTAGAAAAGATGACATGCTTTCATCATCCCATTCTACTGGGTCTTTTGCTCTTTTCTTTGTCATTTGTATCAAAGGTTTTGCTAGGACTGCAAATCCCACAATCCACTGTCTGCAGTAACCTATAACTCCAAGAAACATTCTGATTTCTTTCTGTGTTTGAGGTAGATTCATGTTTTGAATTATTCTGATTCTTTCAGAAGTAACCCTTCAGACACCTCTCTCTATCTGGTGCCCCAGATATTTCACTGATGTAGTACAATACTGCAATTTTTGAGGTGATGCTTTGTATCCACCTTTTCCTAAATGATTCAGCAAAGCAATCGTATCAGTAACGCAGTCTTTTCGATTCTTAGATGCCACCAGTAGGTCATCTATATGCTGCACCAGGACTGACTGTCCGGACAATATCAAAGATTCAAGACATTTTTTCAAGATCTGATTAAAGATCGATGGACTTTCTGTGTACCCCTGAGGGACGCGATTCCATACATAGATATGGTCATAGAATTTGAACGAGAAAAGATACTTACTATCCGGGTGCAGTGGTATTGAGAAAAATGCGTGGCAAAGGTCAATTACGGGGCACCAGCCTGCTGCCCATGGTATTTGATACAAAATCACAGCAGTGTTTGGCACAACTGGACAACATGGGATGAAAATTTTATAAATTTTGCAGAGGTCCTGTACGACCCTGTATTTTCCGCTCGGTTTCTTGATGCCTATTATGGGTGAATTATATGGACTGCTTATTATTTCCTGCAAAATTCCTGCTTCCACTAGACATTTTATTTCTAGTGCGACTTCTGCTTTTATTTCTGGGCTCATTTTGTACTGTTGAATATTTGGATAAACTGCACCTTCTTTTACTGTCACTTTTACTGGATCAACATTTGCCATTAATCCTACATCTTTTCCTGTGAAATCCCACACTTTAGGATCTACTATGTTGTCATTCTTTTGGCAAGTCTTCTATGGTAAACTTTTGTTTTTCAGTTTCTTGTTTTGCTAGCATAATTTTATAAATTCCATCTTCATCTGGAGTTTGAATTTCAACACCATTTGGCGTACAAACGATAGTGCAATTCATTTTACACAACAAATCCTGCCAATAGATTTACAGGACTGGAGTCACATACAACAAATTTGTGCATTTCTTTAAAATTGCCTATTTTGATTTCCATTGGTTCTGTAACTGGGGTACTAATTTGTTTATTAGAAACGCCCACTACTTGGATCGCTTCTCCCGAGAGGGGTAGGTTTGGAATGTCTGCTGTTCTCACAGTAGAACGGGTAACGCCAGTATCCAACAGAAAGGTAACATCATTTCCTTCAACCCTTCCCTCAATGTATGGACCTATCTACCTGCAAGGATGTGCCAAGTACGCACTCCTTGTCCTCCCCCCTCAGGCACCATCAGAAACTATCTTCATCAAAGTATGAGTCACTCAAAAGAAATTGGGGTGTCACTGTGTCCCTTTTACCACTTCCTTCCCAACTTGTGGTGTCTAAACTGTATGCTGTTTGACTCCCAGGGTTTGGCATAGGCGCCAATGGTAACTGATTTTGTATTACCTGTTTTTGCTGCTTTTTCGATACCTCATTCTGAGTCTGTGGATTCAAATTATTATTATTTAGCACAGCCTTACACTTGTTCTTCCAATGCCCCAACTTGCCGCACCCATGACAAGGAAATTTCTTTTTAGCCTCCTCTTGATTACATTTTCCTCTAGGTTTATTACCAGTTCCATCTCCTTGGGTCTGAATGTTTTTCAATTGAAGTTCTTGTTGCTCTGCTAATTACACCTCTGCCCACATTACTTTTTCTTCCAAATTCTTTCGTTTATTATCCAATTCGTCTTCACAATATTTTGCATATTTCAGTATTTCATCTACAGGTTTGGGCAACCAACAGATTTTATTATCCTTAATCCATTGTGAAATTTCTGGTCTTAATCCAGACATCAACAGATAGATAAAATGCGTCATATCTTTAGTGTCAATATTTTCTAGACCACTATACTGTTTAAAAACTAGTAAAATACGTTTATAATATGCATGCACAGATTCAGCTTTATTCTGAGTAGTTCTGTCTATTCTAGTCCAGTCGGTTTCTTTTGGAGGTACTTTCCCTTTCAAGTACAGTATAACCTGATTATACTTCCTCATCACCTCGTCTGACGGTGCTCCTGTTTTCGGGTCTCTAGGATACTCATCATTTGGTCAGTTTACTGCAATTTTACATTCTGTCCATAAATCGACAGGAACAACAATGTCAAATAACCCATCTAGATCTTTTAATAACACTTTTGAAACCTTTACAAATCTCTCGACCTGTCTGTACCAATCTACAGGTTTCTCTCTGAGTTTTGGAAATTCATTTGTAAATGACAATATATCTTGTCGGGACCATGGAACATGCACATAACCTCCACCTGGTACTTATCTCATTGGGCACAACCTTTTCACTTTTTCTGTTTCTTTCAACATATATTCTGATACAGTGCTTTTCCCTTGAGCTTCTTCCTTTTTCTTTAACCATCTAGCTTTCCATCTGTCTATGGCACCCCATTGTTGCAATAATGATAACAGTTCTTTTATTTGTAATTTACGACCCGACACATTCATATTTTCTGAATCTTTGTCAGAAAATTTAACTCGATATGGTTTCTGTATTACTTTTGATTTACCAATGTCAATCCCCATTTCACTTGCTAAACTCGTTAAATTTTCCTGAAATGTTTTTGTATTTCGAGTAATACTTCGACATATAAACAACAATTCATCTTCATTTAATATATTCAATCGATCTAATCCCACATTTCCAGCAATCATTTCTTCTAATTCAATTCTTAATTTAAAAATATCCAATGTCTTTGACTGTGATTTTGGTTTTTCTATTTCTCTGGACCATCTTTCAATTTCTTCTGGAGTAACTACAGTTACACTTCTCGTACCTGAAGAGGTTTCGATTTGTACCTCTATAGTATTTACAGGTGTGGTTTTCTTAACCGAGCTACTTACTGGTTCTCTTATAGGTAAATCCATCAAATACATTTCTAACCCACATTCACTTGCTTGGTCATCCACTATTAATGTTTCTTTCCTTGGCTGCACTACAGGTGTAGTTAAAACAGGAGGTCTGGGACTAGTCTGTTTTTCTCCATATAAAGGAACAACTGGACCTATAGTCACCAGAATTTTCAAGGCTTCAGGACTGATATTTAACTGTGAAATTTTCTGAATTAACTCATTCCTTTGCTTAATTATTGCTTCTTGTTCCTTTTCCTGCAGCACTTTTTCTAATGATGCCTCATGTAATACTTGTGGAACTAAAGATGGCTTTAAAAACGGAGCACTAACATTTGTCTGATTCTGCTCCTCATTATAAGGTGGCAGATTTTTCATTAATAAATCCTCCAAGTAATCATCTTCTGGATCAGCATTTGTCATTAAATTTTTATTTTTCTCTGTACTTTTACTCTCTATTTGTTCTTCTAATGCTCGGACAGGATATAATCCTTCCACTAGCATAGACTGTCTCCATTGTTTCATCTGCTTATCTCTTGTTTCTTTAGGAAATTTAGGATAACATTTACTAATACTTTTATCACTTCTGGATCTGACTCGCTCAAAAGCTTCTGTTTTCCATTCCTCCAATGCCTCATATTGGGTTAACCTAGGTCTTGGATCTAATTCATTCATGCATGCTCTTAAATTATATAAAACTCTACCATTAAAGGTACAATTTTCTGGAAATTCCCAAATTCCATCATCTTTTGTGTATTCTATCCAGTTTTCTTACCATATGCAAGTATGGTAGCCCCTTACAACCATCATGTATGATGCGGACGTATTCGGTGGTGGAATAATAATCCCTTCTCTGGTTTTAATCGGTTTATCCTTTTTAGTATTACATATGTTTATTGAGGGTACAACAGGTGGTAATACAAAATTGGCATTTTCAGAATGACAAAACCGTCTGGAAGCAAGCCCACCAAGCAGTGTTGAGGAGTACTCAAAGCCTGATCACCTTATGAGAAAGCAAACTTATACACAGCAAGCCGCCTACAACCCAACCAGGGCCGGCCGCGTCATAAACCAAAGGTGGATGGTGTGCTTCCCTGAGGTATTGCTACATCCCCTCCCGCTGAAAGGCCAGAGTTCTTAACGACCTGCGTTACCGCCGCTGAAAGTCTGGCACTCCGTCTGCAATCGCTGTCAATTGTCATTATTGCATATCTGCCACCTAAAGCCCCCGCCCTAAAAAGTTCAAAAACCAACTCAAAACAAAACAGGAAAGAAAAGAAAGGGAGGGCTTATCATAGTCAGTTTCAATGTCGCTCGAACCTCGAACCCCCGTCCCCCCTCCTATCTTACCCCCTCCCCCTCCAAACACCCCCCCACCCCCAACCATGGTCCATGGTCTATTTGCGTTCCGGCCCGGGGCCTACAAAGTCCTTGATGGCAGATCACTGAGAGTTTGGCTCCGTTCCGGCGTCCGTCAGTCTCAACAGCCGGAGGTACTTGGGACAGGTCACCTCCGTGAACTCAGATGCCAACAGGGACAAGAATGGTTTCCACAGATCCGCATAGCGCGCTCCCTCCCCCGCTCTTGATAGAGACAATTTCTCCTTACCCAGAACCATCCACAGGCGATGTAGCCATCCCAGGTGTGGGGGGACATGTTTAGACCGCCAGTGTGCCACTATATTCTGTACCGCTGACCCCAGTGCGATCGCTTCAATCGTCCTCTCCATGATTTCAGCGGGTAGGTCAGCGCGTTAGGTAACCCCAGAAGCACGTATGCGGGGAAGCATGGGATCTCTGGTTCAAAGTGTGTGTCTACCTCCCTCAATATCTGGCTCCAGTATTCCTGTAGAAGTGGGCAGTCCCAGAGTATATGTACCAGTGTGCCAATCTGGCCGCAACCGTGCCAGCACCGTGGGTCTTGCTTGCTATCCATTTCGTACAGGCGTTCGGGGGTATAGTACCAGTAGGACGCGATTTTCGTAAGTGTGTCTGTGAGGCCCATGTGGTAGGCCGAGTGTCTTGCCCTGTAGTAGACTCCGTCCCACTCTTTGTGTGTCAGGGCTCTCCCCAACTCCTTCTCCCAGCGCACCCTGCCCGCATTATACGTGTATTTGTGTTTCTGCATTAGCATCTTATAGATTTCTGTGATTAATTGTTTGTCGTTGGTGCGGGAAATTAGCCAGCGTTCGAATTTGGTCAGGTGCCTATCCACCATCGGCCTCACTGTGGCGCCGAGCGCCCAATGCCTCACCTGTAGGTAACGGAGCCTTTCGGTCTCCGGCAGGTCAAATTCTTGTCGAAATTGCTGGAAGGGGATCATCCCGTCCGAGTCGTAGACATGATGGAGAGCCCGACAGCTGGCAGGCTTCCAGCGCGCAAACGCCCTCTCATCCAACCCTGGGTGGAACTCTGGATTCCCTATGATGGGTGTAAGGGGGGAAGGGTGGGTGGTGAATTCCTGACTAATCCCCACTGGGTCCCAAATTTCTAGGGGGACTCGTGTGATGAAGGATGCATAGAGATTGGGTGGCCTATGTTCTCTTCTCATGAAGGGGATTTCCTGCAGTGTCCGTCCCGCTACAGCCTGATCCTGAAACAACCAATGTTTCCCGGACTCCCACCTGACCCATTCCACTAGAAAACGGAGCTGGGATGCTTGAAAATATGTCGCTAGGTCTGGTATCCAGATTCCGCCCTGTTCTGGCGCCAGCATGGCGATCTGGCGTTTCAACGGGGTTTCCGCCCATTCCATATGAATTGTGACAAGTCGGACTGCGTTTGTTTTATCCAGCCTCGAGGTGGTGCAAGAGGGATCGTTCGAAAAAGGTGCAGGATCTGGGGAAGGATTGTCATCTTCACTGCCGCCACTCTACCCAGCCAGGACAGCGGATAATATTTCCAACGGCCCAGCTCGTTTCTGATCTTCTGTCGCAGCTTGGTGTAGTTGACGTCTACCGACTTCTGAAGAGAGGGCGCTAACTGAATCCCCAAGTATGGGACCGTGTCCGTCGTCCACGGTATGGGGAACAGCGCCTGTAGATGAGTGCGTGTAGAGGGGTCAAGGGAAAGATCGAGGGCCACCGATTTGGTCTTATTGACCTTAAAGCCAGAGACACTGCCGAACCTTTCTAGGACCGCATTGCACGCCGGCAGGGAGCTCCGAGGTTTAGCGAGGGAAATCAGCACGTCATCGGCATATAGGCTGACGGTGTGGACGCTGCCACCAAACTTGATACCCTTTACCTCTGGGTCGGAGCACAGGAGGTGTGCAAGAGGCTCCATATATAGGGCGAACAAAAGAGGGGACAATGGACAACCCTGCCTGGTGCCGCGTTCGATGTCAAATCGGGGAGATGTGCACCCATTGACTCGAACCGCCGCAGTCGGGAATTTGTAGCAATTGAACACTCTATTTAGGAATTTTGGCCCTATCCCTGCTTTAAGTAGAACCTTCTCTAAGTAGTAATGGTCAGCATCATGTACTCATGTCCGTGCGGCTTTTTCTAGGAGGTGAAAGGCCCGTTTAATATTATCCGTGGTCTGGCGCTCTGGAATAAATCCGGATTGGTCCGGATCAATCAGCCCCCCATATATGGCCCTAACCTGGAGGCGAGGATCCCTGTATACAGTTTGAGGTCAACGAACAAGAGGGAGATAGGTCTATAAGCTCCGCACTCAACCGGTCCTTACCTGGCTTAGGTATCACTGGGATAGATGCCTCCAATAGATCCTTATGGATCGCTCCCTCTTCACGTAAAGACGTGAAAGCTGAGCGAGTAGCTGGGCTATTTGGCAGCAGAATGTTTTATAAAAGCTCACGGGAAAACCATCTGGGCCCGGGGCTTTTCCTAATTTGAGCCGGGAGATAGCCGAGATTACCTCCTCCGGTCGGATGTCTTTTTCCAGGCAGTCTATTTGTTCCTGCGTCAACTTCGGCAGGGGGACTCCCGCCAGGAACTCGGACTCCGCTTCCGAGCAAGTGGGGTCGGCTTTGTACAAGTCCGCTTAGAATGTGCTGAATGCCTCCGCTATGGCTTGATTTCCGTCTACTGTGGTACCATCACCCCTTCGTATCTCACGGAGCTCTCTGCGCTGCGTGACCTCGCGAAGTTTGTGTGCCAGCAAGCGCCCACACCTGTCCCCGCCTGTATAATAAGCGTGGCGCAACCGTAGCGCTGCGTACTCTGCTCTGTCGAGGTCGAGCGCTGAGAGCTGTTGTCTGACCGCTTTTAATTGCCGCCAAATTCTCAGGCCCCTGTTCTCCGGTGCATTGTTTCTAACTCTCTAGTCTGCCGTGTAAGTTCCTCCCTCTTAGACTGACGTTCTGCGTTTTTTGCCGTCGAGAGTGAAATGAATTCCCCTCTGAGAACTGACTTCAGCGCGGACCATTGCGTGGAAAGTGTGGTGTCAGTGTTGCTGTTATGCACCAGAAAGTCAGTGATTGCACTGTGGATTTTGGTGACCACCACTTTCCTTTGTAGGAGTGAGTCTCGGAGGCGCCAAACCCTGCGTGGGCGTTGGGTGTCGGGCATGGAGAGGACGGTTCTAACCGGGGCATGATCGGAGAGTGAAGCAGTGCCTATGTCAGCACTAATGGCTAGTGATTTTATGGCAGTGGACACCAGCAGATAGTCGAGTCGTGCATATGTCTGGTGCGCTGCTGAGAAATATGTGTAGTCTGTTTCACCAGGGTGCAGCTCGCGCCACAGGTCCGTTAGTCCTAAGTCCCGCAGTCTGTCCTTGCCCGCTGTAGTGAGTGCCCCCACCTGTGTAGTGGATTGACAGGATCTATCTAATGTGTTGTCAAAGACTAAGTTTAGATCCCCGCCCAGAACTATGTGGTGATCAGTGGTGTCGGTGATGTCCGTGAGCGCCCTATGAAGAAAGTGTTCCTGACCGTCATTGGGCCCGTATATCGAATCCATTGTGAGTGTCCTGTCGCCTAATGCAAATCTGTAGACTAGCAGGCGCCCCCTGGTCTCAGCAAGCTTCCCCAACACCTTGCCCCTGAACTTTTGTGCCACTAAAATTGCAACTCCCGCTTTCTTGTCCGGGCATGAGGAGAAAAATTGGTGAGGAAAATTACAGGACCTCAACCTATGACAATCTCTGGATAGAAGGTGTGTTTCTTGTAAAAGGCATATGTCTGCGCTTAGTGGGGTTATTAAGGCCGCATACGTTCAATGTGAGGATAATCAGCTCATCGCCCTTCATCTAGAAGATCCACCCCATTCCCTTCCTCTAGTGTAGCCCTGGAGCGGCCGGGCCGCGAGCCTCCAACTTGCCTCTGCCTCGTGATTCCAACTTCTTGACCCAGTTTCGCCCCTGCCAGTAATCGAACCATGGACCATTTTCCCTCCCCAACCCCAACTTCCCTCACTCCCCCCCCTCCCCCAACAACTGCAAAATGTCATTGTCTCTCATCCAAGGATGAAAAGGAGAAAAAAGGGTAAGTGTAAGGTAGTCTTACTAGTCTGTCCAGGATTGCCTTCCCGCCAACGGCCATGCGGCCAGAACGGACATCCATGACAATAGGCGACAGTGTGTCTCTCATCCCGTGGAACCTGCACCACTATCCGTGGCCACTTCTTCTACTGCGGCGCGTTGACCTGCTTCGATTTCCATCGCCGGGGGCTTCTTGACTCGTTTCCGCCTTCTCTGATGGCTCCACTGCGACTTTCTTCCGTCTGTGCCTGGTGCGGATCCCTGGGCCTCGGCCTCATCTTCGGGCTTCTCGATTCCTAACAGCGTGCAGGCCTCCGATACCGAACGAAGCTGGTATTGTTTGTTCTCCAGTCTGAAAACTAGGTGGAAGGGATGGCCCCAGCTGTATGGAATGTTGTTCTGCTGCAAGTAGGTCGTGCCGGGTTTGAAGAGTCGACGCTTGTGGAGCGTGAGCGCTGCCAAGTCCTGAAATAACTGCGGGGATGTGCCTTGAATGCTATCGGGTGTTTCTAGCGCGCTTTCTGTAGTATTTCTTCTTTGGTACGGTAGTCCTGAACGCACACCAAAATGTCCGGGGGGGGTGCAGTCCCCGCACGGGGCGGCCGGCCCTGTGAGCTCTGTCCAGCTGTTGAGGAGAGTCCAGCGGTCGCCCCAGCACGTGGTTGAAAAGTTCCCTAGCGTAGCAAAACACATCTTGGGTGGCATCGGACGTGGCTACATTGCGAATGCGAATGTTATGGCGCCTAGAGCGATTTTCTAAGTCCTCCAAGTGGAGCTGTAGGTCTACTTGCTGGTCGTGTAGCCGGATAATCTCCTGCTGCTGGGCCGCAAGTTCCGTGTCCCTGTCGTCACTCTTGGTTTCTAGGTCTGCCACCCTCTCCCCTATACCGTCCATCTCGTGCCTCACCTCTCAGATTTCACTGGTGAATTCTGTCTTAAAGGTCTGGATAACGTCCCGCAGGGACACAACAAGGGACTCCAGAAAGGCCTTCATGATGGGTTCCGTCCCGCTGTCGGAGGCTGGTCCATCTTCTTCAGTGCCGGGGCCCCCGCGTCCTTCTGTGGGGGGGTCAGTGTTTTAGCGAATAGTTCCTTCACCGTTTTGCCTCTGGGAGGCCTGGCCGTCGACATCCCGCTGCTCCGGCGTCTTTGCCACCCAGTGTAACGATCTCCGCGTGTGTCCCCCGTGAATGCAAACTTTCACCGTGGCACTGAGTTTTTTTTTTTTTTTTTTTTAAAACTCTTTATTCGTGACTGTTACAGGATTCCTTACATTTCTGTACATTTCTTTATCGTAACATACATCAGTCTTTTCCGTTTTCAAACCCAGAAACTTGTGGGATCAGTGCATTTCAGTTTCAAATTGCTTATCAGAGCATCCCCAGGATGATTCCCATATGTACTCCGTACCCTCCAGGATTGTGTCCGTCATAAGTAGCATACCCCAACTGTCCCTTCCTCCCCAACCGCCCGCCCACCCCCTGTCTCCTGGTCGTCCTCACTCGTACACTCCACATCCCGGGTCAAGGTGGCACTATGTATGTCTGAAGTGGTAAAAGCCGTAGGTCTGGTCTAGCCCATGTGAGTCACATTGGTGCCCTGTAGGCCTCGTCCCCCTCCCGCCATCTTTGCGAGTTCATCCCACCGGGCCTCCCGAGCAATCCAGGTCTATCTCCTCCAGGTCTATCATCATTAAGTCCCATTCCTGAGCTATAGGATATTTGCGCAGGCCCTTGCTCTCCTCGTCTCGCAGCGCCGCGGATTCTGCCTTGCCCCACTTCAGCAAGTCGCTGCGCCACGTTTCTATCTGCGGGGCCCTGGGTGACTTCCATCTCATGGTGAGCACCCTGATCGCCAGCACCAGTGCCAGGTCCGTAAACCTCAGCTGTGCCTTGGATGTCTTGGGCCGCTTTCTATTCCCCAACAGGCATGGTAACGCTCCCTCAGGGATTCGGAGTGTTGTTATGGAGTGTAGTGTATGTTTGATCGTTCCCCAGTAAGAGTGTAACTTCGGGCATGTCCACAGCATGTGGAGAATATGTGCCTCATCCTGGTAACATCTCGGGCAGCAATGTGCGGTGGCAGGGAACATCCGATGCAGCCTCTGGGGTGTAAGGTAAGCTCTGTGGAGAACCATGGCCTGTATGAACTGAAACTTAACATTCCTAGACACCCGTCTATGATGGCCTAAAATAATTTTCCACTCCCCGTCTGTAATGTTTTCCCCTGAGTCTGCAGTCCAGGACTCCCTGAGTGTAGCAATCGGTGAAGGTACATGTTCCCTGATGCCAGTGTATAGCCATTTCACTAGGTGTCTCCCCGCTCCCATGTAGTGTAAGAGATGTACTAATTCATGCTGTTCCGGTTTCGTCCTTTGCGGGGCCCAAGCCCGTCTGACATAGTGCGTCACCGAGGCGTGTAGTAGGTAGAAGCGTGAAGGTGCTCCCGTGGCCTGCACAAATGAGTCATGGTCCAGCAAGGTGTCATCGCCGAACAGGTCTCCCACCCTGTCCACCCCTGTCTCCGCCCAGGGTCGCAATCTGCGCCGTGTTAAGGTCCCCTGCGGTGTCGGGAGTCCCAGTAGTGGTATATTGTCTGCATATGGGGGGGTCCCATTCGAGTACGACAGCGCTTTCTTCCAGCAGGTCAAGGCCACGTGCAGGAGGGGGTGGCAGTCCCCAGGAATTCTAGCATTGGGCAAGAGGAGGGAGTGCAGGTCTCCCCGCGCCAGTTTGTCCTCCGTGTAAGCGATCTCATGCAAGTCCCTGCCCCCCACCCATCGGGTCAGCCATTGGAGTTGGCTGGCATAGTAGTAACTGCGCAGGTCCGGCACTCCCAGTCCGCCCTGCCTAGTATTTAGTTGCAGTTTTTTAAGGCTGATCCGCCTCCTCCCCGAGCCCCAGATAAGGGTGATCAATAATGTATTCAGTGAGGTAAATATCTGACGCGGCAGCAGAACCGGTAGGTTCACAAAATAATACAGAATGCGGGGAAGGAGGACCATCTTCGAGACCGCCACTCGTCCCATTACCGATAGGGGCAAGGATGTCCAGAAGCCCACGCTACCTCGTATGCCAGTAATGGCCCTACGGATATTACCGTCAATCTGGGCCTCCGGGTCCCGGTAGACCTGTATTCCGAGATACTTGAACGTGGTCGGTGCCACTTGTATGTCGTAGGTCCCGAACTGTATGAGGGGAGGTCGTTGGCCATCTCGAAAGAAGAAGCCCAGGGATTTCCCTGGATTTATAGCCAGCCCAGATATGTCCTCAAATCGCCTGAAGATATCCGCCAGAGACGAGTGGTCTCCTCGCAGGTTTCGGAGGAACACCAGGATGTCGTCGGCATATATTGAAGTCATGTGGTCGGTGCCCCCCACCGGTATGCCGTCCTCCGCAGCTCTGTTGCGAAGCGCAATAGCCAGGGGCTCCAGCGTCAACACAAACAGTAGTGGCGACAGTGGGCAGCCCTGACGGGTGCCGCTGTGGACTCCATAACTGTCCGAAGTGTGCCTTCCTGTGCGCGCCCTGGCCGTCGGACCCGTGTATAATAAACGGATCCATTTGATCAGGGCTTCCGGGAAACCAAAGCGGTGTAAGACTTCGAACATGAAATTCCACGTCAAAGAGTCAAACGCCTGACGGAGGTCTAGGGCTATGCAGCCCGCGTGTGGCAGATTGTGGGGTGTAGTTGTCATGAGGGCGTGGAGTCGCCTCGAGTTTTGGGAGGTACTCCTCTCTGGGAGGAAGCCGCATTGATCGGTATGGATCAGGCCAGGGAGGTGATGTTGGATCCTCAAGGCAATAGCTTTACTGAGAATCTTATACTCCGTGGAGAGCATAGAGAGGGGCCTGTAGTTACCTACATCCTGAGGGTCCCTACCGGGTTTCGGGATCGAAATCACCAAGGCCTGCATGGTGGTAGCCGGGAGATGGCCAGCCTCGTACGCGGTGAGGTATATTTTCTCCAGAACAGGGGCCAACACATCAGTATATGATTGATAAAATTCCCCTGGTAGGCCATCCATACCCGGGGTTTTACCCCGGTTAAGTGAGTGGATCGCTACCTTTATTTCCTGCAGTGTTATAGGCCCGGCTAGAGCCGCCTGGACTCCCGGGGCCAGCACTGGGAGCGTCAAGTCATCCAGGAATTCCGTCATTTCGTCCCTGTCCTCGACAGGGGGGGGAGCATAGAGGGTCTCCAGGTGTGTCTTAAACACAGTGTTAATACCCATTTGAGTGTGTATCAGATCACCTGCCGCGTTCCGGATAGACGTTATTGTAGGGCTCTCAGGGGCATCCCGGACCAGCCGGGCGAGCAGAGCACCGGACCTATCTGCCTCTGACTGTTGCCGTTTCAAATAGGCTCCGTAGTCCATCACCCTCAGGGTCTCCAGTAGTTCAGCATGTTCGATATTACACTGCTGCAGATCCGGTCGGCGGTCAGGGTCCTGCCCCACCGCATTTTCCAGGTCACTTAACCGCGTCTCTACCTCGCACAGTTTACTATGGATCTCCTGTCTGGCTCCCACCAGGCGGCCTATAGCAGCCCCCCGAATTACGGTTTTCATTGCGTCCCACACCACTAAGTTCGAGGACGCAGAGTCCCAGTTTGTATCGAAGTAGCCAGTTAAGGCCTCAGCTATATATGAGTGAAACGGGCCATCCGCAAGCAACGCAGGGTTAAGCCTCCAGGTAGGGACAGGCGAGGGTATTCTACCCCAGTGTAAGTCGAGTGTCAACGGCCGGTGGTCCGAGAACGTTTTAGCCAGATAATCTGCTGCGTCGCATCTGGCCGCGAGAGAGCTGGAGCATACAAATCTGTCCAGTCTGGTGTGCAGGTTGTGTACAGGGGAGTAGTATGAATATTCTTTATGTGTCGGGTGCAATGTGCGCCAGGTGTCAACCAATCCCCAGCCCCGAAGCCATGTTCCAAACAATTCAGATAGTTTATGTGTTCCCGCTGCCTGAAGGGGGGGGTGTGACCTATCAAGGGTCACATCTAAGACCATGTTCCAGTCACCTCCCAGGATCCAGGGGACGTCCGCCCAGTCCGCCAGAGCCCGGCCCATCTTAGCTAAAAACTTATCTTGGTCGAAATTCGGGGCGTAGATGCTGCCCAGCACTACCACTTCCCCGTCTAGGGTACCTCTCACTAGTACGTAGCGTCCTTGGTCGTCAGTCCGCCTCTCCAGTTCCACAAAAGGAGTACCATGACGTACCCATATCGTGGCCCCTCTGGAGAATGCAGAGTACGTGGTAGAGAACACAGTGCCTCTCCATTTCTTCCGCAGCAGGAGTGCTTCGGAGTGTGTCAAGTGTGACTCCTGTAAGAACACTATATGTGCCTTTTGTCGCAGCAGGAAAGCATGCACCCTGTGTCTCTTCTGCACTGCCCCCAGCCCTCTCACATTCCAGGTGACCAGCCTATACCTACCCTGTACGTCAGCCATAACCCCGTGTAGGTGTCGCAATGAGTGTTCCCATATGTCCCAGTGAGTGACTCGCCCGTGTCAACCAGGAGACAGTACCCACCCTATCCCAAACCCCAACTGTGGAGGCGCAGCCTCTGAACTCCGCTGTGCCGAACAATAAACTGTGTAACATAATAAAACAGATAACGTTGCATACGCTAGTGGGGGGTCGGCCAAGCTCTGGCCGTGTCCTTAGTGCCATGCCCGATCAAGCCGCCGGCTCAACGGCGCCGCTGGGAGAGTTCCATCAGAATTATTCGACAAGTGTAGCCACATCTCGTGGAAGGGGGGGGAAAGAGGAAGGGGGCAGGGGGGGGGGTGGAAATACAGGGGTGGCCCCATACTGGTGCAGCCAGTGAACAGCTGCCAAGCGCCACAGGATCATAGGAGATACAGGGTTCATATCTCGCAGTCTTCACACCCGAGGCTCCCACCCCACCCAAGGGTGGGGCACGTAGTGTCCGCCATCAGAGAAGGGCCACACATATTGCCAGAGCAAACACAGTCCACCTCTCACCCCCTCCCCCCACCGCCCCCCCCAATCTACACATAAAAGGATATTGTGGTGTACTCAAGCTTTTTAGGTCTAGTCCACAGGAGGTATTACTCTTGGGCATTGTCCATGAGGTCGTCCGCGGTTCTAGGTGTCACCGTCGGGAACAGGACCATACTATTGTCCGAGTCCGAGTGGACTGTGCTATCTTCGGTATCCGTATGAATTGCCTCCCGGTCCTCCCTGAAGGTGCCCACCGCTGCCACTGCCTCCATCTGTCCCTGCTTTTGCTGATGGGCAGTCGGTTTACGCTGTCTTGGGTGAGTGCGTCGGGCGCCGTCCCCGTTGTCTTCCTGATTCTGGCCATCTTTGGACCCAGCATCCGTAGAATCCTGTGTCGGGTCCAGCCGTTCCTCAATGTCCATCACCTCCATCCACTCTTCCACATCTGTGGGACTTTCGAAAAAGTGAGTTTTCTTGTCATGGATCACCTTCAGGCGCGCAGGGAACAGTAAGGCATACCGTAACTTCGCCTTTTGGAGTTTCTGTTTCACCACATAGTATGATGACCGTTGTTTTTGCACTTGAGTGGTGTAGTCTGGGTATAATGATATTCTTTTATTCTCCCACGGTATGACCGATTTTATTCTGGCCTGGTTCAACAGCATGTCTCTGTCCCGGTAATTCAGGATCCGGACAATGAGCGGTCTTGGCGGTTGGCCCGGTTTAGGTTGTCCTGTTGGGATCCTATGGGCTCTCTCGACACAAAAGAACGGTGAAAGGCCTTCAGGGGCGACGTTATCTTGGAACCATTGTTCCATGAACTCCGCCGGACGGGATCCCTCGCTTCGTTCCGGCAGGCCAATAACGCGGATGTTATTGCGTCGATTACGCCCTTCCGCATCCTCCACGCGTTCCATCAGGGTCTTGACTTGACGCTGAATCAGCTGGATGGAGTCCGTGTGCTCCGCCACCGCCGGGGCAATTTCAGCCAGCGACAGACCATGATCCTCAACTTTGTCCGCTAATTTCTCATGGTCCGCCTTAAGCAAGGAGAGATTAGTGGTGAGGGTACCCATCTGCGTCTCCATCACAGCTCTGGAGTCCCTGATCTCTTTAAGTATAAGGTCCAGCTTATCACCTTGCTGACTCTCTGAAAGGGTGGAAGCCAGCGTCAGCGGCGCAGAGCCCCCGGGGTTCACATCTGGAGCAGGGCCCACGCCTGGCCCCTCCTTGCCCTCCGCGTTCTTCAAGCCTTTGCGCCCCATGTTAAGCGCCCGGTGTCTAGACGGCGGTAGGGTCGCGTCCGCAGGCGAACACCAGCCGTCCGAGGTTCGTCTGTTGCCCCCCTGCAGGTCGCCCCCAGCATCCACTACCTGGGGTAGCCGGCGAAGGCCGCCTTGGCCCTGCTAAGGGGGGGGGGGGGGCGCTCAGCTAATAGGGGCGTCGCTCACCCTGAGGCGCTATCTCCTTCTCTCTCCTGCCAGCTCACAGCAAGGGCCCAAGAACAGCAGCAGGATCTAGTGGGTGCCACCCCGTCCGAATCAGCCACACCGGTCCGGTGCCTCGTGACTAGGGCCCAGCCGGCAATGGAGTAGTTATGTCGCTCCGGGGGTAGGATCAGCTCCCCTCCAGGCGTCCCGGTCTCCAGCTCGCCCCAGGGGGAGGCCCAGACACCACCTCGCTGCAGCCGGGCTATCAGGGCGTCCCGGCCGGACCCGTTCCTCAGTCCAGGGGTCCCTGCCGAATGTAGTCCGCCCTCAGCTGGATGTGGGGCAGCAGCGCCACACCTGGCCCCTCCGCACCTCCCCGGACCTCTCACCTTCGGCCCTCGCGGGCAGGGGGTAGCTCAGCCGGCGGGAACACACGGATCACAGCACTCCGGCGCCTCAGTCCGCCTCTCAAGGCCGTCCGCAGTCTCCGTCTTTTCCCCCGGCACCCGGGGTCGCAGGGTGTCGCCTGCCCTTCTCGGCTGTCGCGGGGTCGGGGTTCCCGATCCAGGGGTGCACTTCCGGTCACGGGGCCCCCGGCGCGCCGCCACCTTCCAGCCCTCGTCCTCCGGGCACCGCTGCTACTCGAGTCCCCCGGTCCGCAGCGTGACACCAGGCCTCACCCCCGACCACGGCGTAACTCCGAGGCACCAGCCGCCAGAGCCCCAGGATTTTCAGCGAGGCAGGCGGGGTGCAGGATCTGTAGGACACAGCTGCACTCGGACGGAATCGGCCCCTCGGCGTGGGCGACAGGATCGTTTCTCCCCCAGCGGCATCGGAGCACTAGCAAACTCCGTCCGCCATGTTGGCCAGCTAGCCACGCCCCCCCCCGTGGCACTGAGTTGGCGCTGGCTCGCCACGGGCCGGCGTGATTCCTCCGGTCTCCCCTTCAAGGGCTCTCTCGTTGCGATTCGGCCTATGTGCGGCCTGTCACAGGCTCGTGTTCAATTGGTTTCCCTCTTATCATCTGTTCTTTAGCAAACCCAAGATATTTTCTATCTGGTCGATTTCCTATGAATCCTGGATCTGAATGCCACATATATTTTATGCCGCTTTACTTCGTAATGATACTTAGTTTGTTTACGAGAAACCTCCAATACCAAAACCTTTTTAATTTTCAATGACCAATCAATGATTAGAATCCAAAAACATATTCAACCAATGGTTGAGCGGCTTTTCCCGTGAGACGAGTTCTCACGCTCCTGTACTCACCCCTCCTTTACAAAATTACCTCAGCTACACACCCGCTGTATTAACCAATACCAGCGCAGCTCTGAGTGACGTCAGCGCTGCTCTGCAACTGACTCCCTCTTTTGCAAGGTAATATCAGAGTTTACTTCGATTCACTTTTAAATATTCATTTTATTAATCTACAACGTAAAAACATTCCCCACTGTGGCTGCGTAACTAATTTAAAGGAAAGAAATGACTTTATTCACTGCGAGTAACTCCTTTCCGTTTACTCTTCATTCACTACGAGTAGATCCCTTCTGTCTACCTTTCATGCAAGCATCGGAGAACCTGTTACTCCCTCGGACTTACCCTTTCTAGGTTATGCAAGGCCAAAGTTTCACCAATGAACCCCTTTGCTGTCAATCAAGCTTAGAAGAACCTGCTACTCCTCCAGTGTGACCCTTTCTAGGTGCTACCACACAAAGTTTTACTAGCGAACTCTTTGCTATCAATTATTCACAGGTTTATACAGAAAAAATCCCTAAAACAGTGCTTCCGGTTTTACCTAACCATGCACTTACTTCACTGACGAAGGGTTTCCATTGACCACCTGCTATTCTGCCCCCGGGGTTTCCAGACAAAACATAAAAACAGGTACGAACAGTTTTGGTTAATGCATTAAAATCAATAAATCAATAACTAATAATCCATCAATAATCAATATTTACTAACTACCTATCTACACTAATCCCTAACCTTGCCTCTGCTACCAAAAATAACTGATAGAGCGGGGGCTCACCTGCTCAACATACTCACCTGGGCCCATATATCTATGTATACATTAAACAGGTAAACCTACACTCAATCAATTAGGATTTTTTACAGTTTGTATTTTATACCATTTATCTTACCAATCTAAGTCACTGATACCTATAGTCCTAAAGGATCAAGGGAGTTAAAGAGAGAATAGGTAGCAATAATAACATTTAGCATTTTATAAATTACCACAAACTCGGGAAAGGTTTAAAATCTTTATCTAAGTAAATCTTTGAAAACTCATAAGACATGAAACTAAAATTAATTTCTTATTCTGTTTAGACGAATGCAGATTTTAAAACATAAACATTTTCAAAATGATTTGAAGAGAAAGCATTTAAACAGAGGGCGGGTAAGAGAAAGAGAAAACAGTACAATGACAAACCCACACTTTATAGTCACCTAGAATGGTGTGATGACCAACCCTGGTCATAGGCTGAGTTAAAGAATAAGAATCCCAAAGTATAGGTGCCAGCAGGAAAGAACAGGTGCAAGCCAGACTCAGGACAGGTTACGGACCAAATTGGATCAGGATAGGACCACCACAGGCTAAGACCAGCACCACAGCTAAATTTCAAACACCAGCGTTGTAAACCCTCTCTGCAGCTAACAGTCGAACCCCGATTGGGTCATTAATCTCCTTCCCATAACTCCGATTGGGTTATCAAATCTTCGGACAGAGCAACTCTGCTCCCGATCACCTCTTGAGTGCGTTGGGCGAGTGACAGGTCAGCTTTCGGACAAGTCGGACAATCTAGCTAGCTAAGCCTACCCTAGTTATACTATTTTTCAGGTCAGTGTACCACCCCCAAATGTTGCAAATGTGTGAAACCCACACTTTTATTGGACAAAGAATGAAGAGTGGCCATCACACCATTTTCTTCTGAAGCAACTTGTCAATCATGTATTCAAATTATTCCCTCCCATAACTTTATCTTCCCATGTACTTTTATTCCGCCCGGTAGTGAAATGTAACAATAAACAACATTGTTCAATTCAGCTTCCTCTAGCAAGGCAAGGAGTTCATTCTGTAGTGTAGTTCCTATTTTCCCAATAGACTCTGCGCATTGGAATAACATAAACAGCAGTGTAGACGTAGGACTGAGGTCATCTAGGTCTCTACTGACTATGTTAAACTTAATTTAGGTTTGCGTCAGCTAGCTCAGAGGTCACTGGAAACTTTCTTGAATGAATAGGGAGGGATTCAGTTTCCGACAACCGCATTAACATGACAACTTTGCTCCCTCAGAATAAGAGTGTATCTCTAGAGTCGTGTGAAAACAATAGGCAGCTATTTCACTCAGTCAACCGTGCATACTTAGTTTCACCAGATTGCAGAGAAATAGAGAGACAGGCGTTTTCAATAAAAGGTGTTATTTATTGAGCAGTCTTCTTTCTCATGCAAGAGAAATGAATTGCCACAATTGCAATACTTAAAGTAAAGTAAAGTGTGTACAGTAAAAGTAGTATTAGGAAATAATACTGTAAAAGCATTGATATGGTTTCTTAGCCATATGATACTTTAAAATGGATAAAATATATACATACATAAATACATTGACTAACGTACTCAAGTGGTGCTTCTAACTAAGCCTACCCCGGTGTACCTGACCTAAGCCTAATACATGGGAAGTAGTAAGTAAGTAGCAGTTTAAGTTAAGTTGGTTATGATAGTTTTGCCAACAATCTGCATCAAGAATTCTCTCAAGGGTTTAGTCAGTTCCGTACCTTGGTAATAGAATGTGGGAGGTCTGGTATCTCTTTCCTCAGGACTCGATATCCCAGCAACCCGCAAGGGTAGGCTGGAAACACCGGAGCTGGATTTTCTCGGCTGGAGAAAAAGACAGTGTCTCTCTCAGTGCGTCTAACAGAAGGGGCGGCTTCCGTGGGCTCTCGCATCAGCTGGGCTCTTTATACCTGGATGGTGCTGAGTTTGACGTAAGGTTGGACATAAGACGTCACTAAGAACTAACAGTTCTTTCTGGACTTCAGGAGTTCTTGTTCAAATCAAAACAAAAGCAGGGGGGGGGTTTCCCGGGCTGCTGGAGGCTTGGTTTGTTTAAAGAACGCGTTGTGCTTTCTAGGAGTCAATGGGAGTAGCCATGCTGTGCTTTGGACTGCATGGGCTATTACTGAATATGGATCTGATTCTTATGCCTTTATCAGGATATTATTGATTATAACCTCAAAAGGGCATAAATCGGGAATATTGAATTAGGGTCCTAGATATAAACACGACAATTCTTCTCTGCCATCCATGTCTGATTGGCTTGAGTTCACCGCTACAGCCTCAGTGGCTTCAGGACATTTGTCACACAGGCGCAGTTTCTCCAAAGATGGAGTTCAGCAAAGCATTTAGGCCCATTATTTCGTTACATGTAAAAATAGAAAAGAAACAGTTTTAGAAACACAGTCTGAATGAATGCACTGTATACCACTTCTTTCTACTCTATTCCCATTATTTTATTTTAACTATTGCGTTAAATGTTAAGCGAAAACAAACAGCTTAGCAAAGCTGCGATGCAAGCTTCTTGCACGTTAGGACACATAACGGCCATCTTAGTTCTATTGAGCAGAAGCAAAAGTTTTCCCACCAAGGATGTCACGTGAGCATGATAGAAGCATGCGCAGTAGAAAATCCCATGTAGCAGCAGCCATTTTAGTGCAAGCGGATTATATTTAGTAAAAGCACATTGGCAAGCTTCCCCTAGATGCCTAATATGTCGTGTAATGCAATTTTAATAAGACAAAACATGTTAGTTAGTACATTAAAATTATTATCGAGAGGGTTGAGTATGAGCAAGTCACTTTACGTGTGAAACCTTGCTCCATCACTGTGTAATCGCTGGAAGAGCACCGTCTCAGTTTTTTTTTCTTCTATCTGTGACAAGCACACATCTCAACACGCGTGTCCTACAGACATTAATAATAAGCATATTCAAGTCTGTTCTCCTGTGACACGCACACATTGTTTTCCTTGTGTCTCGCGTTTGATATTAACAGCTCAGTGATTAATTTTGGTGCATCTACAATTTTTTCTTTCAAGCAATGTCTGGCATTCAACCTCCTCCGTCTTGTCTTTCAATACCTGGTGAACCCCAGATTGAATGGGACATATGGGAAGCAATGTTGCTAGCGTATGTTGATGTTTTGGAGGGGGAAGAATGTGAAGCTGACAGGAAATTGGCATTATTAAAACACTGTCATGGAGGGTTAGGTCTTCAGGAATTGAAAACTTAACCTCCTTTGACTAACATAACTGATTTAAATGTGTATCAAATTGCGTGAAAACAGCTTTCTATTCGCTATGGAAAAAAAACAATATAGTTATGGAAAGATTTAAATCTTATTCAAGGAAACAAAAACTGGATGAATCCATTGAGACTTATGTATCGGCTTTGAGATCTTTAGCAGGTACATGCGACTTTGGACATATTAATTATGAACACGTTTTGAGGGATCAAATTCTCATGCGTACCAACAAGAAAATACAAGAAAGGTTGTGGACGAGTTCTGACATGTCTCTCAATGCCGCAATTGAAATAGCAAAAGCTATTGAGCATTCAGAGAAGTTTGTCCACAAAATCAGATCCTGCGATAAGAGCAATGTCCAAGTGGTTAACAGGGAAAATGACAAACCCAAGAAATATTTAACTCAAAGGAATTACACTTTTCAAAAACCTGAATCCAGAAACAGATGGCAAAAACCTGACACTAGATGGAACAACGTTTACTGTTTTAGATGTGGTAGTAGTTATCACCTAGAAAATTCTAAGTCATGTCCCGCCAAAGAGAAAGTGTGTGCCTGGTGTAATATAAAGGGTCTTTTTCGCAGAGTATGTAGATCAACTCCCAGAAGAGTCAATGCCAAACAAGAATATGAGGAGTTTTATGATAAAATGGCACCCTCATACAGGAGGCGCAGCGGACGGGCGCAGCAGGGGCGCCGGCGGGGCGCCGAAGGCACGCCAAAGGCAAGCCCGTCTATGCCCGTCCATGACAGGCCGGGACCAGGGGCCACACCCCATGTCCAATTACCCACAGAAGATACTAGCCACACTACCTCGTACTCCAGCACTGAGCTTAGGAGTCTTAACAACTTAGCGATAAGAAAGACCACACATTGTGCTCGATTGGGACCACATGATACTATGGGCCCTTTCAGTTGTCGGAACTGCCAATGGGGAAGTGACATAGGGACAGAAGTCTGCTTAACAAACACCCCAATTCTGGCCTTTAAATGCATTTACCTCAATGCCAGATCCCTACCCAAGCATGTGACAGAGCTGTGGGACCTATTGACCAAATCTAAACCAGACTTGGTTTTTATAACTGAGACCTGGCTTGATACCCATAGCACCTCAGACATCGCGACAGCCCTTCCAGCGGAATATAAAATACTCAATCTGAATAGAGTGAAGAAAAGAGGCGGAGGGGTAGCCCTGCTATTTAGGGAATCCCTCACCTGTAGACACGAACCGATCACACAGTCCAACAGCCATGAAGCAATGGCTTTCTCAGTATCTATAAACACCAACATTTTATTTGGGGGAGTGATAGTTTATAACCCCCCTGCCTGCACATTAGACTTTAGTGCCCAACTCTTCACCCAAATTCTGCCGGTCTGTCTTAAGTACAAGAATATTTTAGTGATAGGGGATTTTAACGTACACTTTGATAGCAGCAACAACCCATTAACCAAACAGCTAGTGGAGGACATGGATATTCTTCAGCTGACACAAATAATCAATCAGCCAACGCATAGGGCTGGACATATTTTAGATCTCATCTTTTCAAATATAGGAGCCATTGACATTAATGCGATTAAACCAATGATATGGACTGACCACTCTATGATTGTGTTCACTATCAAAGTACCTACCAAACATTCTAAATCCTTGCCCGCAGCAGCAGCATCAGCTAGGAGCTGGAAAAAATCTTCTGTGGAAAAATTCCAGAATCATTTTACACATGTATCCATAGGAAACACCAATATCAATGATGAAATAGCAAAGCTCCAGAATAATATCAAGAGTGCGCTGGAACACTGCTCAGCTCCACTCTCTAGACATAAACGGGGAGGCACAGCCTCAGAGAAGTGGTATGGACCTGAATTAAAATCTTTAAAAAGGAAATGTACATCTTGCGAACACAATTGGAGGCTCAATAAAACCCTAGAAACGAGAGCCATATACAAAAGGGAACTTGTGCTTTATAATAAAGCTATGAGGAAAGCAAAGAAAGATTATTTCTCACGGAGGATAACAGAAAGCAAAAATTCATCGAAAGAACTATTTAAAATAGTCAAAGAGCTATGCAGCCCGGCTAATCTATCACTGGATCTTACTCCCTCGCAAGAAGGCTGTAACAAAATTAATGAATACTTCTGTGAAAAAATCGATACGATCTATGCCTCTTTTTCCAACACCGAATCAAAGCAACTACAACCCTGTGTCACATCCCCAGTTTTGGCTAGCTGTCCTAGATTCGGCCCTTTCTCAGAGGAGGAAGTGGGCAAAGCTATGTTGGAAGTAAAATCAGGCTCCCCGCTGGACCCATGCCCGCATCATATCTTCTCACGGCTAACACCAATAATTTGCCCAGCTGTAACCAAAGTCTTTAATTATTCATTGAATTCTGCTGAATTCCCGAAGTCTTGGAAAAGCGCCATAGTTACTCCCTTACTAAAAAAAGTAGGGTCTGATATTCACAACCCGGCAAACTATCGGCCTATTTCCCAACTTCCTTTTTTGTCTAAAGTGATGGAGAAATTGGTCAACAGGCAGCTTTCCAATTTCTTAGGGACCAATGACTTATTAGACAGTTCCCAAACAGGGTTCCGGGCCAATAACTGCACCGAGACAACACTCTTGGCAGTGTCGGACAATATCAGAATTAAGGTAGATCAGGGAAAGACAGTCGCCTTGATTTTATTAGACCTCTCGGCGGCATTTGATACCGTCCCACACCACCGAGTCCTGGAAATCCTTGCAGCCAAGGGTATCCAGGAAAAGGCATTAGGGTGGCTGCAGTCTTTCATGCAAGACAGAACACAGTCAGTACGGATGGGTGATTTTGTTTCCCCTCCCCGGAACATCAAGTATGGGGTCCCACAAGGGGCCTCATTGAGTCCAACCCTATTTAACGTGTTTGTCTCACTAGCCGAAATAGGGAGAAAGTGGGGTGTCGGGATCTGCTCTTACGCAGACGACACCCAATTAATGATTTCATTAGATGAAGAAGATGACCCTAAGGATAGGCTACTGAACTGTCTGACTGAACTAGCCAATTGGATGCACAACCATTGTCTCAAACTAAATGCAGACAAGTCTGAGATTTTGCTGTTTGGTAGACTTACACATCTATGGGACAGCAGCTGGTGGCCCACCACTCTGGGCACAGCTCCCATCCCAGCATCAATGGCCAAGAACTTAGGTGTGATTCTAGACAATACCTTGAGCATGAAAACCCATGTATCTACAATCTGTGGCAAAGGCTTTGCACTACTCAAGATGCTCCGGCGAGTTTTTCCATGGATCCCCATTGAGTGTAGGAAAATACTGGTCCAGTCCTTATTAATGAGCAGGCTGGATTACGGAAATTCCCTGTTCGTGGGAATGGCGGACTATCTGTTCGCGAAACTACAAGTCGTACAGAACGCTGCAGCAAAGGCAATTTGCAATAAAAGAAAGTACGACCCAGCCAAAAGCTGCTTGCGTGAGCTTCACTGGCTACCAGTGAGACAGAGAGCTATCTTCAAGCTAATGTGCATAACGCATAGAGCGTTGCACAATACGGGCCCTCGCATCCTAAAAAATAAAATCAGATTCTATGCTCCTATGAGGAACCTGCATTCCCGTACGGCTGCTAGAGCAAGTAACACTCATGTGAAAACAGCTAGGATGGGTGGACGGGCGTTCTCCCACCTGGCGCCAAACAACTGGAACAAGCTGCCGCAGGAACTCAGACTAACAGACTGTTATTTGTCCTTTAGGAAGCATATAAAAACATTTCTTTTCCCCAAATCTGACTAAATATAATCTTCACTCTGTTATCTGTCAACCACTCACTACTGTCAGGACAGCGCCGTGATATCCCATTGGAGATGATTGTTTGCGCTTTATAAATACCATTGACATTGACATTGACATAACCAGTGCTTTAAATGGGCCGGTACTCACCAGTACTGAGTACTGGCACTTTTTATTTTTAACCTCCTGAGTACCAGCACTTTTTCATCGCCACGGAGCGTACCGGTACTCATGACTGGTAGGCTCAGTGGTACATATGCTGCTAAGGACGAGGCTGTCTGAACGTCACTCTCAACCAAAGCGCCACCGTAGCCCTGTGCCAAGCCGCTGCTGAATCATTTACATTTGTGGCAGGGGAGCAGGCTCAGTATCACGCTGGGAGTGACAGGGTCCGATTAGACTCTGCACTGTAAATCACAGGTGTGAAATTGTGCAGGCAATCAAGGTCCAGACAACTGGCTGGGAGTCTGCAAGAAGAAAGCAGTGGGAGGTAGGAATTGCAAACGTCTTTAATTCTATTGTGAGTCTTTTGTGTTAGTGAATGTCTGCTTTTGTGTGAGAAAGCGAAGCGACAGAGAGAGCATGGGGACTGTATGTAAAGGTATTTTAAAGAAAATGTAAGGAATGTTTTGTGTGTGCATGTCTACTTGCTGTTGTGCCTGTGCGTGACCGCATGCTCATGGGCAAGAGAACGTATGAATGCTGTACCTAATAAAACAAATAAGAACTGAAGATGCAAATATAAAAAAGACGCAGAAACTAAAGCACTACACATTCTTTGGCCTTCATTTAATTTTTTGTGAGGAGTTAACCACTTTATGTGCATACATTTATCATGTGTTTTGATATGTGCTGAACCTTCTGTAACTAACATGTCCCTTTAAATGCAATGGGCGGCTTACACAGTTGAAAGGGCCAGAGTAGGAGACAGGTTATGAATTGTCTACATATGCCATGCCCACATGTGTAGAGGGAATTTGGAATTGCAGGTAATTTGAGACTATTGAGAAGTGTAATTCAAAGGCAAAAGGATTACTTTATAGCTGGAGGTAGTGTCTTTATATATTCATGCCCAACCCTCAGCTCCACCCCTTGCCCCGCCCCCTAGCTCAGTTTGATGAGTACCTGCACCTATTTTCTCCCATTTAAAGCACTGATGATAACGATTACGAGGTGAATACTTTGCTTTGTGTGAGCAAAGGTATTGGTGTCCCTAAATTTCCTTCATGAGAAGTCACCATCAATGGAGTACCTACCCAGGTACTAGTAGATTCATGCTCCTGGTATACTATTCTGCCTCACTCCTTGGTTTCTTTCTAATTGGCCTGACATAGAACTTATACATCCTGACATTTCTCCAAGTGGTTATACTGGTCACAAATTACAACTTTTAGGGTATTTCATGGCTGATGTAGTTTTTCATGAATGCAGCATGCTTGGTAAGATTTATGTCACAGAAGTTGGTCAATCGCTTTTAGGCTGGCCACATCAAGGAAAACTAGGAATCAGATTAGATCCTAATACTGATCCACCTGTTTATTCTGTTGATACTATTCCTACAAAATGTGATTGAATCAAAAAACCGAATGAACTAGTTGCTAAAATAAAAAGTGAATTTCCTACATTATTTAGTGAAAATTGGGGGAATACAAAGGTTTTAAACATTGCCTAAAAGTACATGTTAATGCTATTTGTCGTAAATAAAGCACTATATTACATATTAACTTTCTGGTAGTTTATTGTAGGAGAACAGTAGAGTGCAACTCTAGCCTCTGCTGACCAGCTCAAACTGACTCAAACAGAACACCGAGCGTGGAGTTAGAACTGACTCCATTCTGGAACACAAGAGGAACATAAGGAGAAAAGGGTCAAACTAGTAATAAGTAAATACATTTACAACAAATCTTCCTTCTTTACAAAAAACAAAAACAGCAAATGCAAGAAAAGAAACAAAAACAAGAAATGAATCACAATAGTCATTGAGATATGCTGGTGGTTTACGGTACCTTGTAACTCTTTTATTAGCATCAAAAGAAGAATTTTGTGTGCAAGAATTATCAGTTGAAACACTAGGAACACTCGAAGAACCAGAATCAGATGCATCACCACCACTAATACAATTCATGTCAACAGGAGATGAAAATGAAATAGGGTGTTCTGAAGATGATAACATATAACCACTATTCCCCTTGTCAGAAAACAAATCAGAAGAAACCTTCAAAGCATTATCAGGAGAAAACGATGCACTTTTCTGATACAAAGCAACTCTCCTGATATTCAATTTTTCTCCATTTGTAAATACAACATAGTGTGGAAAAACTTCATTTACTTTAAAGAGTCCCCTAAATTTTGAAAGACCTCTGATTATTCTCCCAGATTTTACTTTCACATAATCACCTTTAGAAATGTTTGAGGTAACATTTCCACTATATTTTTTAGAGCTTGAAGGATCATCATCAATAAATAAATCCTTCAACCTAAAAGGAGTAAGTTTAGAACTTGGAACCCTACCCCTCATTAACTCAAAAGGTGATTTTGTTTTCTCAAGATGAACAGTGGTACAGTATGCAAAAACCATGTCTCTAACAAGCTCAGAAACAGATTCACCTCTGAATTGAGCTAATTGAATTGTCCCTTTCACAAGTCTATTGATTCTCTCAAAGACCGTTTCCCTGTGGGTTGTAGAGAGAGGTGCGATGATGTGACACTCCAGACTCACTTAAAAACGTACACATACTCTAAGACACCAATTGTGTACCATTATCGGTGATAATGACACTGGGAAAACCCTCTTCTTGGAAAAACAATTTCAAAAACTTGATAGTACTGTCAGTTGTGATGTCTTTTACAAATTCAACACACAACCACTTGCTGAAAACATCCACGCAAACAATAGCAAAACACTGACTCCCAGCTAATTCTTTCATTGTCCCTATGAAATCTAAGCAAATTTTGTGCCAATGAATGTTTGGAGAATCTAACTTCCCAACAGAGGAACTAACGTCAACTTTTAATCTTTTTTCACCCTCTCTACAGATCGTGCAATCCTCAACCAATCTAACAACCTGTGAATCAATCCCAGGCCACCAAAAAATTGCTTTCAACCTCTGTTGTGTAAGAGTCTGTCCCAGATGACCTTCAAGCGCTAAAGTGAATAACTTGTTCCCTAATTCAGAAGGTGGTATAACTTTATCATTACGTAAAAGAATATTGTCACCACAAGTTGACAACTCATGCAGAACCTTGCGAAAAGGTCGCACAGAAACATTCAAACAACTTTCTCTCCTAGACCCCTGTTTGACCATTTGAATGGCCTCTTTCAAAATGTGATCATTTTGCATCGCCTCAATCCATTATTCCTCCTAGAAAGACCCTTTACTTACTGACAACACATCATGAATCCAAGCCACACTCTCGTCATCAATATTTAAACCACAAGAATCATCCAATGCATTATCAACATTAATTGAAAGCCTAGATAAGCAATCAGCTTGAAAGTTGCGCCAACCCTGAACATGAACAACCTCAAAGTGATAGTCTTGCAACCTAGCCGCCAACCTAGCCAATCTTGGCGATCCCTTGTCCGTCCCACCTGGAGAAAGAATACGAATCAAAGGCTTATGATCAGTCTTAAGGATAAACTTGGTACCCCAAAGGTATGTTCGAAAATATTGTGTGCCCCAAACAGCTACCAATGCCTTCTTCTATATAACTGAATAATTCAGTTCAGAAGAAGACAAAGAGCGCGATTTAAAAGCAATTGGACGCTCACCACCCGAATGCTTTTGCAAAAGTACAGCACCCAGTCCTGTAGCACTAGCATCTACCATCAATATGGATGTGCACTTTGCATCAAAAGGCGCTAAAACATTTGCCTCACAAATTTCCTTTTTAATTGATTAAAACATGAATCTTGTTCAAGTCCCCAGACAAATCTTTTATCCTTCTTCACGAGAGCTCTTAAAGGCGTAGTTTCCCTGAAAAATCCCTAACAAATTTAGAGTAATACTCTACCAGCCCCATGAACGATCTAAGTTGTTCTTTAGCAACCGGACATGGAGCAGAACATATTGCCTCTAATACATTTTTCTTTGGTCTGACACCAGCGGCTGAAATCTCATGTCCAAGGTACTCAACATGTTGTGCTAGAAACCAACACTTCTCCCTGCGCAAAGTAAGGCCTGTGTCCGAAATCCTATGCAGAACCTGTCTAAGCACACGGTTATGGTCAGCCACTGAATCACCAAACACAAGAATGTCATATTGGAAATTAACTACTTTCTGAATGCCTTTAAAAATTTCAGTGACCATGTGTTGGAAAACACTTGCCGATGATATTAAACCAAATGGAAGACGTGTAAACTGAAAAATCCCTTCAGTGGTGATGAAGGCAGTGAGGTTCTTACAGCTTTCATGCAACCTAATTTGGTGATACGCACTCTTGAGGTCCAACTTCGAAAAGAACTTAGCACCATCAAGAGTTGACACCAACTCCCCAATATTAGGTAGAGGAAATGTGTCAGCAATAACGCATTTATTCAGGGATCTCAAATTGGCACAGAACCTCAACTTGCCATCCGATTTTATGGAAATCACCACCGGAGACTCCCATGAGGATGCTTCCACTGGCTCAATAACACCACTTGAAGCATCTCATCCAACAATTTCTTAACTTCATCTCTAATTGATAGTGGTATCCTTCTCAATTTGTGTTGTACAGGTAGCGAATTTCTTTTGACCTTCATGAGATGAGCATAACCCTTCAATTCCCCCAATTCACTCCTAAAAACTGAGGGAAATTCACCAAAAATTGTGTCAATAGAGTCATCCTCCAGAACCATGATCTGATCCGGAGCCCTAGGATTAATTATAATGTATAAATCATACTGGTGAACCCACCCTAAAATCGGGGGTCCTTCAACTGAAACATAAACTTTCCCAGTAGTGAATCTATTTTTGAAAACTATTTCAGATACAAAGTGACCTAAAATGTCAATTTTTTCCCCTTGGAAACCCCTTGGAGAAATGTCACTTTCAAGCAATGTTTTATCCTTCCACAACATTTTGAACGTTGTATTAGGAATGATAGTGTATCTCGACCCAGTGTCCTCTATCAACGACACCTCTCGTCCATAAATCTTAATGTCTGCCTTGGGTCTGTTTTGACTTCCGTTGTCCTCATTTACAAAGTCAACATTGTTTACAACTAAAAGTCTGTTTTTCTCAAGTCTGTAGCTATCATCATATTCCTCCAAAACAGCGACTTTCTGTCTAGGCTTTGTTTTGCACATTTTAGAAAAATGTCCAATACGTCCACATTTGAGACATTCCTTATTGGCAGCAAAACAGAATATTGCTTCAGATGAGTGAGTGTTACTGCCGCATCTAGTACAAAACTTGTTACTAGGAACAGACTTCCTCATGTTGTTCTTGAATTTGTTTTTGACAACAGCCACAGAATCATCACTACAATTTCCGCTTTCAGCAGAGTATTGTTTCTCTGAAACTTCAGTAACTTCTTGTATTGAATTGTTCTTCTTTTGAGGTTCAATAACTTTAATACATTTCTCGGATTCCTCAATCACTTTAGCCAAATCTATAGCCACTTTCAATGTAGGGTTTTTTGCTGCCCAGAATCTTTCTTGAATTTTGCGATTGTTGCATTGAACAATCAACTGGTCTCTTATGAGTTCATCACTCATTGCCCCAAACCTACACTTGATGGACAATTCCCTTAGACGAGCAACAAAATCATCAATTGTTTCTTCGCTCTTCTATTTCTGCGTATAAAATTTATAGCGATTCATGACAAGATTTTCTTCCATGGCAAACCTAACCTCCAACCTAGAGATTGCCTCTTTATATTCATCAGGCATAACTTGCCCATTTGCTTGAAGAGCTATAGGTAAGAATCTAAAAACACGCTGTCCTTCCTTACTTAAAGTACTTAATAATATTGCTTTCTGTCTTTTCTCTGAAAATTCCTGACCATCAAGTGCTTCTAGATAATTATCAAACATGATGAACCAGTCCTCCCAAGGTATAGCTGTATTACCCGGTTCACTTAAAAATGGGGGCGAAAGAGGGACATTCACTTGTTGTGCCATTTTTTTTTACCTTTGTAGAATTAAATGAAACTTTCTTGGAAGTTAAACAATCAGTCGCATAAAATTTTTTGTAAATACCATAAGAAAGAAATAACAATAATTATGGTACTGGCTGAAGTCACATCAAGGCTGCATGCAAAGAGTAATAATTCAAAACCATCTATAAATCATTTGTTTCCCAGAAATGAATGTTTCAAGTCTATGCGATCTCCAAATACCTTTGTTTAAAATGTTGCCGATGTGCTGCGATGATCTTGACACTTTATCATTTGTTTAGTCTTCAACCAAAATATTATTTTTATAATATAAAGTGTCTTCCGACACCCGATGTCCGGTGTGAAATTTCCGAACACCTCAAGATGGCCACCAGATGAAAACGAGGCTTGGAGCGCAGAACGTATTCCGTCACATCCGCTAACTCCCCGATGAAGAGCGTCCCTTCACAACGCAGTGAGATTCATACGTCACACAGAAGCAAAGATCTCCGAAGATGGAAGGAATCTTTCGAACTTCACTAGGTTGCTAAGGTACGTTTTCGAGCCGCACGCTCTACTTACATTGCAACCGCCGCCGAAGTGTTTCTTGCTTCCGAAATTGTGAAAAATTTACAATTTGTTGGTCCGCTAGCCTCGTAATTCCATTTCCAATACTGCACCTCTTTCTTGGGTTCTTTTGCTACGAGTCCACTCTACCGCTGCAAACGTGCTCCATGGAAACAGCACTGTCTCTGTAAAAATCCGCTCCTCTTCCTTAATGGTCATCAATAGCGTCGCCAAACCTTGTGGATACCCTGCTGGGGATATCTTACAGGGGAATACCAGGACGGGTTCCCAAGGCAAGCGCCTTGATGCCTTTGGGTGATACGAGCGCTATATAAATCGCAATACATTTACATTTACATTTACATTTACAAATAAAGCGCTATATTACATATTAACTTTCTGGTAGTTTATTGTAGGAGAACAGTAGAGTGCAACTCTAGCGTCTGCTGACCAGCTCAAACGGACTCACACAGAACACCGAGCGTGGAGTTAGAACTGACTCCATTCTGGAACACAAGTAGTACATAAGGAGAAAAGTGTCAAACTAGTAATAAGTAAATGCATTTACAACACTATTCCTGTACGTCATAAGGTAAGAAATGTTCCTCTGTCCTATAGGAAAAAAATGAAAGAAACGCTCCTCAACATGTGTGTGAAGAAGATAATTGAACCAATAGAGTCATCTCCAGGTTTCTCCAGTTGTTATTTCAGTTAAATCTGGTGGGGATCTTCGTTTATGCATAGACTTATGCAGTCTTAACAATGCCATTTGTGTTGATGCCCATCCCCTTCCCAATCTACATGAAATGGTATCCACGTTAGCTGAGGCACGTGTGTTCTCTTGTCTCGATCTAGCTAGCGCTTATCATCAGTTTGTTCTCCATGAAGAATCCAAAGACTTAACTTCTTTTATAACACCAGAAGATCTTTACAGGTTCTGCAGGATGCCTTTTGGCTTAGCCAGCGCGGCTTCCTTTTTCCAAAGACTGATGAAGGAGACCCTGGATGGTCTTACTGGGGCCATAGCATTTCAGGAAGATATTTTAGTCTTTGGTAAAAATGAGGAAGAACATAACTTAGTCAGAGTTTTAAATGCATTAGTAAACAAAGGCTTAACTCTCGGTGCAGACAAGTGCAGATTCAAAAGACATGAAGTGGAATACTTAGGACACCATATCAGTGGAGATGGTATTAAACCTAACTTGTCACATTTGGAAAACATCAGTAAGGCTCCCATCCCTGAAAATAAAGAACAGTTAGTTGCTTTTTTGGGATTAGTGGAGTTCTTCGCCAAATTCATCCCTAATTATGCAACTGTGATTGAACCGTTTAGGAACCTGTTAATGAAAAATGTGAAATTTACTTGGACTGATGTTATGAACTCCACTGTTAAAAAAATGATTGTTGAAGCTTCATGTCTCAGACCTTTTGTTGTTGGCAAACATTGTAATGTAATGGTAGACGCAAGTAATTGTGTATTGGGTGTGATTCAAGAAGAACGGGGTAAAGAGTGGATTGTAGCATATGTTTCTAGGACATTGTGAGAATCTGAACGGCATTACTCAGTAATTGAAAGAGAACTACTAGCTGGTGTGTGGGGCATAGAACATTTTAAACCATTTTTATGGGGAACAAAATTCACCATTAAGTCTGATCACAAGCCAATGGTTCAAATATTGTCACCTGGAGGTGGGCGCACATTGTCATCCAGGTTGGCCAGACTTTCTTCTAGACTACAACATTTCCAATACACTCTAGAGCAGAGGTCTTCAAACTTTTTGATGCCGAGACCCCCTTGTAAAACCTTTTTAGGCTAAAGGACCCCCTTCCAACAAAAGTTTCTAGAAACTGGTACTCCTCATCATCAACAACTATCAACAACCATAAATGCGACTGTTAGACCTCATCACATTCATCCATCATTCATCCACCCACACTTTCACACATCCATCCATCCATCCTTCCATCCATCCATCCATCTTTCATCCATCCACCTTTGTATGAGGGTTCATGCTTTGTGCTTTACAGGCAGGACCCGCAGCTCCAGGCGCGCAACGCCCATTGAACTCAAAGGACTACAGCCTCCTCCCCCAGCCACCCTCCCCTGCCCCCATCCCTTCCCCTCCTCGTGTATGTGAGCCGGGATTAAAAACCTTCAGGGACACACACAAATCCGCACCCCAGTACTTCACACGTCTTTAAAAGACCTTTTACTTGTTAATGAGGCTTTATTGTTTTTCACCCCTCGGTGTGATTTAGGCCTCCACTGTGAGCACCCTCAATCAGCCCCACGCCATCTAAGGCAAACTGACAATCTGCGACCCCCTTCCCAGGACTCCACGACCCCCCTGGGGGTCGCGCCCCACATATTGAAGACCCCTGCTCTAGAGTATGTGCCTGATAAGGCTAATGTTCATGCTGACTACATGTCAAGATTACCTCTTCCGGGCCTGGAATCAGATTGTGTTGATACTGATGAATGTGAAGTGGCATATGTTGTGTGTGTTGTGAATTTGATGTCTCATGACAATCCCATTATTCAAGAGCAGTTGTGGAATGAAGAAATGGGAAAGGGTCACAAACTTAAAAGGGTGAAGGAATTTATACTAGAAGGATGGCCAGAAGAAAGAGAACTCATAGGGAGTCTTGCTAGCTATTTCAAGGTTTGTGATGAATTGGCTATAGAAAATGATATAGTTCTGAGGGGGATACATTTATTCCACCTTTTGGTCTCAGGAAAATGTTTGTTGATATTGCCCATGAGGGAAATTTTGGTATCTCTATCACCAGGGGATGCTTAAAGGATAGTTTTTGGTGGCCAGGCATTGATTCTTATGTTGAGCATCATGTAAGATTTTGTGATTTGTGTGCTACCTTACAACCGGTGGATTTACCTGCTTCACCCTGGTGCAAATTGGGCATTGACATAATTGGTCTGTTTAGTATTTTACCCTATCAACACTCATTTGGGATTGTGTTAATGGACTATTTCTCAAAATGGCCTGAGAATAAGATGGATAAAGAAGTCACTTCAGAAGCCATTATACATTTTTTAGATTATATTTTCTGTAGGGAAGGTATTGGTTACAGACAATGGGCCACAGTTTGTTAGTAAACAAATGGAAAATGATTTCACTAAATGTGGTATTATTCACAAAAGGATTCTGTTTTCCACCCAAAAGCTAATGGTCAAATCGAAAGATTTGCGATAAACAATTCCTTGGCAATCATAAATGAATACATATATACATGTGCGGAGGGTATGACAAAAACCAAAAAACAATAAGATGTCTATAAAAATATATATTGTGTTTTTTATTTATTAATGACAATACATGGCTAAGTAAAAACAATTACATAAAATCATTTCATAACAAATCAATGTTTATAATGTTTCTTACAATTAAAAATAAAAGGTTACATCAACAACGGTTACAATCAATATGTAACTATGATTAATATAATAATAGTCAAGTTGTTATTCAAGTAGTAATTTTTCGACGCGCGTTTCGGCGTATCAAACGCCTTCTTCAGGAAATTACCACAAAAACCTACAAAAGAATTTATTTATAAAAGTTAAAAAAACAATAGCCAAACACAGTTCTTTCAACAATATTAGTCCTTGATTATCTTAGTCTATGATAATCAACTGTGTGACTCCCTACATCCATACACAATATAGCTACTTTATTTAAATGCCATGTACAATTCTTCATATATAGACATCGCCTTATAAAACATTTTGTACAGATACCACTCCATTGATCATAAACACAACACTGTTCATATTACTTATTTTGGCCATCTCTGTTTTTAAAAACACTTACTCTTTTAACATCCCCTATGTGATGTTGATCCGTCCAGCATGCTCCTGCTGTGATACAGTCTGTATTTTACAGTTCAAACTTGGTGCATTGGGAGTGTTCATTTTGAACGCTTGGTGATGGTGTTGATTGATCCACTGACAATAGTCTTGGTGAGCTGTGACCTGTTGAAGTCTCTGTTACACAGCCTGGCTACCTCCTGGAATCCAGTGGTGGGGCAAAGTCAAGGCCATCTCCAGCGCTTGGGAGGCCACTTGGTTGAGTTAACACGGGACTGCCTGTGCGCTGCATTGGGGTTGCATATGTGTCTTAATCTGGTCAGCCACAGGACCTCCTCGGATTCACTGCCTAGCAACTCGTGCAAAGCCAGGGGTGGATGTGTCGTGCTCAGAACATGCTCCCTACCGCCACCAGGATGCAAGCCAGTTAAGTAAGTGGTCACTGGTTCTTCAGATCGTCACTGGTGCTTCTTGTCACTTTGTATGGCAATGGTGCAGGACTCCAGTATTATTACTTTATGATCCAGGGGTGGTAGTTATGCACATGAAAACAATGGAGCAGTTGCCATTAGGCGACTTGCATGACAGGTGGCGATTACTTGTATGGAGAAAGGGTGACTGTAGAAATTTTGCAGCCACGTAACTTCTTGAATTCTCAGTGCAGCTCTTCTTCTTTGGCATGTGTGTCTGCAAGAAGGGATGCCATTTGCTTTAAGCAAAAACAACAGTTGATGGACAGAATGCAGATCAATGTCATACATTTACCCCAGGTACGGAGATCTGGGCCTAAATGCATCGTTTTTTTGCTCACCGTGCCATTCCAGTTGAACCCAGCCATATGCAAATCAGTCTTGATCCTGTGCCCCATGGGAACAGTCCGGCCCAAACTGCCAAGCCAGGTCCTGCCTGGACTGGAAACAAGCATCCTAGGACCGGTTTCGGGCTTTCAGCCCTCATCAGCCAGGATAGCTTGATTCCAGTTGCATGGAGAGCACGGGCCTCACGTCTGAGCATACCTGTCCCACTCGGGGTGATAAATGCAAAAACAACAGTTGATGGACAGAATGCAGAACAATGTCATACATTCACCCCAGAACAGAGATCTGGGCCTAAATCCATCGTTTTGTTGCTCATCATGCCATTCCAGTTTGAACCCAGTCATATGCAAATCAATCTTGACCCTGTGCCCCATGGGAACAGTCCAGCCCGAACTGCCAAGCCAGGTGCTCCCTGGACTGGAAACAAGCATCCTAGGACCGGTTTCGGGCTTTCAGCCCTCATCAGCCAGGATAGCTTGATTCCAGTTGCATGGAGAGCACAAGACTCACGTCTGAGCATACCCGTCCCACTCGGGGTGACAAATGCAAAAACAACAGTTGATGGACAGAATGCAGAACAATGTCATACAGTCATCCCAGTACAGAGATCTGGGACTAAATCCATCGTTTTGTTGCTCGCCATTCCAGTTTGAACCCAGCCATATGCAAATCAGTCTTGACCTTGTGCCCCATGGCAACAGTCCAGCCTGATCTGCCAAGCCTGGTCCTCCCTGGACTGGAAACAAGCATCCTAGGACCGGTTTCGGGTTTTCAGCCCTCATCAGCCAGATAGCTTGATTCCAGTTGCATGGAGAGCACAGGGCTCACGTCTGAGCATACCCGTCCCACTCGGGGTGACAAATGTAAAAACAACAGTTGATGGACAGAATGCAGAACAATGTCATACATTCACCCCAGTATAGAGATCTGTGCCTAAATCCATTGTTTTGTTGCTCACCATGCCATTCCAGTTTGAACCCAGCCATATGCAAATCAGTCTTGACCCTGTGCCCCATGGCAACAATCGATCCCGAACTGCCAAGCCAGGTCCTCCCTGGACTGGAAACAAAGCATCCTAGGACCGGTTAAGGGCCCTCATCAGCCAGGATAGCTTGATTCCAGTGGCATCGAGAGCACGGTCCAGGGAAGACATGGCTTGGCAGTTTGGGCTGGACTGTTCCCAAGAGGTACAGGGTCAGACTGATTTGCATGTGGCCATGTCTGAACTGGGGTGGTGGAGTTAGCTAAAAAATGATGATGGAATAAACCCAGACCAGTTGACTGGGTATGAGTGTTTGATTTGCTCAAATGCTCCGTCCATCATCCCCTTTGGTTTTGCTTTGTTTGCCCTAAGTTGGCAGGGTATGCCCAGACGTGGGTCCCTTGCTCACTTTGCCAGTGAATTCAAGATAGCCTGGCTGATGAGGGTTATGAACCCAAAACCGGTCCCAGGATGCTTTTTCCAAGTTCAGGGAAGACATGGCTTGGCAGCTTGGGCTGGACTGTTCCCATGAGGCAGAGGGTCAGACTGATTTTCATATGGCCATGTCTGAACTCGGGTGGCGGAGTGAGCTTAAGAATGAACCCAGATCAGTTGACTGGGAATGAGTGTTTGATTTGCTCAAATGCTCCGTCCATCATCCTGTTTAGTATTGATTTGCTTTAAGCAGCAGGTGGTTGGATGGTCACACTGGAAAGCATGAGCAAGATATACGGCTCACGCACGCAGACAGCTTAAATGTGGTACTTCCACTGAGCTGTCTCCCGAGATATCACTGCACTCCGGTGACTGGTTTTCTTGGTAGGTGCACTCAGGTAGTGGTACAAGTCCTCGTTCTTATCCTCTTGTTAATTTCTGCTGCACACCTGTGGTCGTATGATCTGTGTGATAGGATTGTCACACCTTTCTCTCCACTAATTTTCTCCTTCACAATGTGGCAACGTGCCAAGCACTCTTCTTCTTACTTGCTTGTAATGTGATGTGGCATCCAGCCACATGTCATTTCTGCACATGCTGTGAAGTGGCGCCAGGCAACACGTTGTTAGCTCTTCTCACAGGTACCTCCTGCCAGCTTTGCCATGCTCGGTGGACTGCGCATCCTTTATCTTCACGGACCACTCACCGGTCCTTTCTGCAGTACTGGGTGTCTTCTCAGGGGCGTCAACCATTTCCTGGACAGTAATGGAGGTAGGTGTGCTTTGATGGATCCGTTCTGCAGCTTCTTCCATACCTTTCTTCTCGGCAAGGTATTCCAGCTGCAACCCAGGATCGTTGTGAGAGGTGAGGGTCTCCTTTCTTTTGCAGTGGTGGGAGCTTGCCACTAGGGGATGTGTGACTCTCCTCTTACATGTAATGGGCCGATTCATGATACAGTCTTAAGGCAGTATTGGGGGCACTCCCTGTATAATCCCTGGCCCACTGAGGAGCAGAGCTGGTACAGTTAAGGTGTGCACATGATCTCTCTCCTTCCTGTGCTCGGTCCACACAGGCCCCTCTTCAGGGATCTGCTTCTGTGGGATCTCATTGGTGCTTCGCTTCTTTAATGGTGGATAACCTCTGTCCATCAACTGTTATTTTTGCATTTGTCACCCCGAGTGGGATGTGTATGCTCAGACGTGAGTCCCATGCTCTCCACACCACTGGAGTCAAGCTATCCTGGCTGAAGACGGTGGATAGCCAGAAACCGGTCCTAGGATGCTTGATTCTGGTCCAGGAAAGACATGGCTTGGCAGTTCAGGCTGGACTGTTCCCATGAGGCACTGGGTCAAGGCTGATTTGCATATGGCCATGTCTGAACTGGGTTGGTGTGGAGTGCAAAAAAATGATGGATTTAGGCCCAGATCTCTGTACTGGGGTGAATGTATGACATTGTTCTGCATTCTGTCCATCAACTGTTATTTTTGGATAACCTCTTTCCGCCTCTTCTACTCTCAAGGGTGCAGTGTTTATGCCTCAAGTTTGTGCCCTTGTGTCACTTGCTCCTGCCTAGGTTCATACAGGTTTGGCAGGGTTGCTCACTTCATGTAACATGTTCCATGAGGGGTCAGTCGTGGCCATTGTGTGTTGGGGTGGCTGGTTGGCACAGACTCCTTCATGCAGCCATTCATTGTCTATGCACCCCAGTGAGTAAATACTTGATTTCGATTCAATTTGAATAGCTTTATTCGACAGATGAGTCATAAAAGCACAGTATACATACAAACATACAGTCTAAAAACAGAAATAATCCCGACCTAAAAATGTTTTAAGATGGTATTAAACGTGCAATAACTGTCGAATAATAATAATAAATGACAATATCTTAAATTCCATAAGAGCTAGATCAATAAAAATACAACATTAAGCGTTCACATTTCATAATTCCAGTAAGTTATTAATCATTCGGGTTGACACTTAGTCAACATCAATATGAGGGGCCTGTGGCAATACCCTAGAACGAATACACCAGGTCCAACCCAAAAACTTGGCCATAGCTATTGATAATAAAAGCAATGGATCTGTTGAAAGAACTCTTAGCGCCTCTTCGTGCCTTCTAAAGCCTAACAATTTACAAATAGGTATAATCCACTTTGCACAAGGTTTCTTATATAGTGGACAAAAAAACAGCAGGTGGCTGATCGTCTGTCGCCTGTCTTGACACCCTGGACAACCAATCTCGGCCGGCCCTGCCCATTTGCTGGTAAATTCCCTGACAGGCAGGGTACCAACCCTCAACTGAAAATACAGCTTCCTATCAGATGGTTTCTCAATGGCATCCCAGTACTGCTCTAAGGCCGGCATTGACTTAAAATCTAGGAACCGGCCAGTTAGATGCTTTACTGAGCCATTGGAACAGACAGAAACCTGTATCATTTCCCAATACAACTCCTTCAAGATCTTCTTGGAAGGGAAATTAGCATGGGGGGGTCATTCCATAATTCACTCAGTCCCAAGTTCTCTAACAGCAATCTAATCTCTCTTAACCATTTCACCTTGTGGAAACGGTCACTATCCATTATATCTTTAATACCCATGGCACAGTGAGATAATTCAGCCGTACTCCACAACCGCCGCCAATATAAAAGCAGGCATAGTTTCACCAGGTCCGATACTGCTTTCCTCCCCAAATCAAGCAGCAGCGGACACATAGGTGTGCTTTTAGGGACACTTGTGACCTTACGTAGAAATGAATTTTCTGCTACCGTTAAAGTACAGACATTTGTGAACCCCCATAGCTCAGCTCCGTACAAACAGAAGCTTAAAACCTTCATGCTATAGATCTCTAGCAAGGGACTAATTGGTTTCGAGAGGGAAGTCTTAAATTCGGCTGCCAGGATCCCAGACTGTTGTTTGTGCTTTAACGTGGCCACGTCAATTTGATTTGACCACTTCATATCAGCCTGCAGTGTGACCCCCAAGTACGTAAAAGCATCCACTTTTTCGAGAGGCGTTTTATCCATATATAACTTCCCCCGGAATGATCTATGTTCGTTAAAAGTCATATACTTTGTCTTTGTCATGTTGATTATTAGACCCCGATTTGAACAGAACTCCTCAAACCTGCCCAAGGCTTTCTGCAGACCACTAGGTGTTTTTGCTAAGATTAGGGTGTCGTCCGCAAACATGAGGATCATTCTGCCTCAACTGAATATGTTGAGGTCCCGGGAGCATCTCAGGCTCATTGTCATGCAGGACAGCATGACTATCCCTTTATCTTTACTGTGGCTGAAGGCAATGTCTTGAGTGACCACTGGGTGGTGCTACAGCAACTGCTCCTTAATGCTGTCTATGCACTGGGTGAGTGGCTTCTGCAGTGCTGCTCACGTCCCTATGTGCGTGTAATTTTGCCCCCTGGGTTGTGCAGGGGTCTTTCTGTTAAATAAGCCGGGCTTGAGCGCCTCACACATACAAACATTGACTTTGTTTCATGAATAATGGGAAAAAATGGAATACTACTGAGGTAATATGAATTTTTATGGTCAATTGTGTCCCCTATCGTAGATCCCAACGGCTCCATGTACATGCTTCTAGTACATGTAAGTTCCCTCCACAACCAGCTATGAAGACGCAAATACATTTGCGTCCAACGTTAACATGTCCTCTTTCAGATCCACCATGAATGGGTCAGATATTCCGTTCCTAAGTGTGCCTTGCCAACGTCTTTATGTGGTGCACTTTCATGATTCTTAGGCCCTGATTCCTGCCATCGAGTCTCTTTCTGCTTTCTGCCTCTGAAAGCCGCAGCCTGCTGCTTCCTGACCCTTGACTTACTCCCTATGCGGCGAGCTGTGCCAGGCTCGGCCAGCCTTGCTTGCCAAGACCGTATTCAGCCTTCAAGTTATCTGCTCCGCTCCTCGAAAAATACATTCCTGTCTAGTATTTTAGGTAAACATCCTTCCCAGCTGCAGAGCAAAGGGCCCGGCCTTTCTGTCTCCATGCAAGTAATTCATAGCCTCCGTTACCATGGTAGGCCCATGGCCCCTCACATCTCATGTAGACACGTAGTCACATATGCACGCATTAGCAGTCAGTATAGAATAGCCTCTGCCCGAGAGACCTTTCCTTTTAGATAATACTGTTCCTCAAACACAAGATATTAGATATGATTTGGGATTAGGTTGTTCTGACACTCCAGACTTCTGTCTCCACATGTAGGGCTAAATGTCAAGTCCCCTTCACCCTCCAGTTCCACGTCAATCATACGTCATGCTGCTGCGCGCGCATCTCTGCCACCTGTTTTTGCTGACTCTGCAGGATCCTTCCAGGGATCCACCCACTTATGACACCTTTATGTGACGTTTCTAGCACACACCTCCGTGTACGCCCTAGTGCACGCCTCCTGTTACGTATTTCTGCTCTTATCTTGTTTCTCTCAGCTGTTACGCCTTCTGCATTCAATGTTACTGTATGAAATGACTATATATATACTTACTTGTCAATAAATCATTGTACATGTCCATTGCAATTCCTACCCTGAACCCTCGTGGCGATGGGTCATGCTACCATTGGTTCGAACCAATTCCTTTTTAAGGAATAAACCCCACTTTAAACCTCAAATACCACGGACTCAGCCTTCTTATTTTGACTGAGTTATTCTTATTGAACTTTACCGCATAAATTAAGTATAGGTAATTAAAATTTACCACATAATTGGCGCCCGAATAGGGACCCCTCCCCCACCCCACGCGCCGGCGGTGCGTTGCAGGCCCGGTCCCCTGCCACAGCGCTGACGGACAACTACGCGTATCCGCAGGATTTCCTGTATCTCCCTCAGGCCAACGGAGGTGACTGAGGCTGCGATCGACACCCAGACGAGTCGGTGAGGAGTGCGGAGGATCCCGACCAGAGCCTAGCTGAGAGAGCAAAGTCCAAGGTATCCGGAGGCCCACCAGTTCCGAAGTTACGAAGTACTTACGTCCCGAGTCGAGTCCAGTCGAGTCCAGTCGAGTCCAGTCCAGTGTCGAGTTTCTGAGGCCTTCTGTTCCGTGCTTCCCGGTGAGTACCGTTGCTGGGGACGCATCTAGACGAGCACATTAATTTGTGCCGGTCAAGACGGGTTTGGGTACGCAGACCCGGTCTGCACTGTTTTAGCGGTGTATCTGTACTGTTTAGCAGTATATCCAGTATATCCAGTATATCCAGTATGGAATTAGTTAGTTTTATTCTAATCATTATTGTTCGCTCCGAAATGTTTTAGTATGTTTTAATGTCGTGGTATGAGTGATTGTTCGATCTGCATTATTGTGTTTTCTGTATTGGTTGTGTTCAAGTTCGAGTAAGTATCAAGTATCAAGTCCAGAGTAGCAGAACTGAAACATGCCGCTGTTTTCCAAACTGAGACAGATAGGAACTAGGAAAGGGATTCTAGAAGAAGCAGTGCCTGTTCCACCTAGGGACACTCCAGGGCACTTTATGTACCACAAGCAAGGCCTAGACGCTGTATTATATCTCGATTTGTGGGTAGACTATACTAAAGATTTAGCAGAGAATCAAAGGTGGCCTGCTGCAGGGACATGGGATGCCGAGTGCATCATGAGAGTAGAGGAAGCGTTATGGAAAAAGAAAGCCAGACAATCACAGAAGGACGCCATTGAATTATGGCGTAAAGAATCACACAGACGCACAGAGAAAGCACTCAGAAAAGCAGAGAAACATAAAGAGGATTCAGATAAAGCCCAAGAAAACGTATTAGTTGAGGAGGGGATACGAGTAAAAACAGAACAAGTAGACCGTCAACGGAACATTCTTATGAATGGTATGTATCCTTTGCTGGCCGAGGGTTTACCTAAGGCCACCTCGGAAATGCCGAAGGATCTGCCCCCTCCCTTGCTCCCGACTAAAGTACATCACAAGACCACAAAGGACATATTCCTTTCTTCCTATCTAGACGACTTGGCTCCCGTATATACAAACGCACATGTTCAACCACTACCCGCTGATGGCACTCCACCCCGAAATCATCTACTCCCACCTCAGCAACGAACTCCTTCTCCCGTTCCACCCCCTGCACCTGTTCCCCCAACCCTTCCTGCACCTATTCTCCCGATCACTAACCCATTCAATCCTTTTGGTCCTGGCACCTCGGGAGGTGCGACAGGTTTTCAAACACCGCCACCAGCACTCCGATTGACTTATAGGGATTTAGCGCAACAACGTACACCTAAATCAGCCGATTATGACATACTTAACGAACGTCTCTCAGATTGTAGATATGATCCAGTACCCGGTAAAAATGATGACAGAATGATGCTCGCATCAGTACGATTACGACGAGTTACCAACTTTTTATTGTTACTACCAGGAATGGTTGAACATCTAGACAGAATATATCAATTCGTTCAAACGGGGGAAGGCCCTGAAAGTATTGGCGAGGCCATGGCTTTCCAGAAAGTTGACACTCAAGCCAAGATATTACGGTTTTTCATAAACTGCCTAATAAGAGAACAAGATAGGCCTGGTGTAGACCAGGAAGAAATGAAAGCACTCAATAAATGGGGTCAGAATATAGCCGATGGGAAACATGATAAACAGAGTTGTATAAAGAACATGTACCAAAGAATCAGAAATGCAGTAATAAAAATACACGAAAGAAGATCACAAGAACCAGAAATAGATTCAGACAAGGTTGAATCCTCAGGGGAGGAGGAAACACTAGAAACGGCAACAGGACAAGCACAATTACCAGTTAGAGAAATGATAGCATATGTAGGTAAGGGAAGGCCTTATAATAATTCAATGCGTCCGGTACGTCCGGAAAGTAAAAGAATCTTTCGAGCTGCCATGTCAAATCCAAAGACCCCCGAACACCTATTCCAGGCTACCGATAGGATACTTCAAGAACGCATGGGGTACCATGTACTCAATTCCATGGATGAACAAGAATTGGCCAGGTCGGCCGTACAATAGACTGACGATCCTGATAAATATAGTGATGATGGTTTAGTACAGACCTTTTTGAACCTTTCCCCTGATGAACAGAAATTATCTGGTATATATATGGTCCAGCATCTCATTACATTATTCAAAGGCCAACATTCTGATCCAGGTCCCTTACCTGATATTTTAATAGAGCTACTCTCGCCACAATGGAGAGGTCTAGGTACTGACTTGATTAAAGTAATTCTAGAACATCGACACAGGTATAATACTTTTCTGAATACACGGTTTGTTCCAGCTCCATCTGTAGACAGAAAAATGTATTACATGGACAGACAGAACCCCTTGCGAGAAGTGCATCCAGTCCAGAATGCTGATAATTCCTTTAGACGCGTGTTTGTGTACACGCCCATAACGAAAATGGAACTGTTAGAAATGAAGAAATTAGTGCCCTGTCACGATAAAGACCCAGCAGGTTTCCACCGCGAAATCAAAGACATGTTACTCATGGGGGATTACACCTACCCCGACATTATGAAAATATTGAAAGTGTTAATGCCTTCCGGTATTTACGAGAAACTGAAAGAAAAGGATTGGGAGGTAGGAGACCAAAAGATAGATTGGGCTGCATTAGAAGACGAAGAAAAGACTCGTACCCCAGGAACAGGGCTTGGGGACAAATCTAAAAAATTACCAGGGTTATTAGTGCAAGTATTGCCACGTTTATTAGCAACTAAAAAGGAGGACTGGGATGCAATCTCAGCCTGTAAACAGAAATCCGATGAAGACACTAGCGATTTTTATTCCCGATTTGAGAAATGTTTTGGTATTAATAGTGGCCTGAAAGCAAGTAGCGAGTCATATCCACATCTTTTCGTAACAAAGTTAGTCGAAAATTCCCTGCCCCAAGTTAAGAATCGGGTACAGAAAGTCGAGAGCACATGGCAAGCAAATACGCCTTCACAAATGTTACAAATGTTACAGTACCACCAGAATAGAATTAGAGAGGAACACGAACACGAACAGAGACGCATGAAAGACACGAAAATGAAAATGTTAGTTGCTCAGTCAGTTCCAGCTGACGGTCAGAAAAAGGGCACGACACAGTCTAATAATACAACAGCTCCTGTTAAGGGGACATGCAACTATTGCAAACAGCCAGGTCATTATATAAACGATTGTGCAGTTTTGAAACATAATATACTTACTGGAAAAACTAAAGAGAGACCACGTCCCCCTAGACAGGACCAGGTCCAACAACAAGTACCACAGAATGTCCAGCCTATGCAAGCCTCACAACAGACAGTAGCGGTGCCACAACCCCAACCGATAGCTGCAACTCAACATGCATCACAGCAGATGTACCAGTATGCCCAGACTGACTATCCCGATTATCAGCGATACACATGAAACAGCCTAGAGAGGGAAGTTGGCTTGCCTCTTATTGAAGTTCCTGTAGATCAAGAGGGTCCTTATGTACATAGTCAAGTATTAGGGAAAGACAGAAAGTTTTTAATTGACACAGGGGCAAGCCGTACAACGATAAGTCATGACGAAGTCCCAGGGGCACCCCTCTCAGGCTCACAGAATGTTTCCCTTGGTTTTTCAGGCAAGCCTATTATTAATGAAGTATCGCAACCACTTCCCCTTGCAGTTGGTCCCTTAACACGTACTACAGATTTGCTGCTCACAAAGTCATGTCCAGAAAACTTGTTAGGTATCAAAACTCTGAAAGCTCTAGGAGCTGTTATTTGCTGTTCTCCGGAAGGAGTACGGTTGTTTCTACGTGACTTTAAAGGTCACTATGTACAGAGAGATATTGATCCCCGATTACAGAATGTACCTGCACATTTATGGGCGCAAGGCCCCACTGATGTAGGTTGTATGCACATTACACCGTATCGAGTCACACTCAAGCCAGGTGTTGTTTTACCACGAATTCGACAATACAAGTTACCCCCCGATGCTGTAGTGGCTTTACTGAAAATCATTGAAGAGCTCATTGCACAAGGAGTGGTTGTAGAAACCAACTCGAATTTATGTAATTCACCTATCATTCCAATTCTTAAACGTACAGATCCCAATGCACCACCGGTTTACCGATTGGTTATCGATTTGCGCGAATTGAATAAATGCATTGTACCGCAGTACCCTGTGGTCCCAGATATCTCGTCTCTATTGACAGCTATTGATTCTGAAGCTACGTTCTTTACTGTTATCGATCTTAAGAACGCCTTCTTTAGTGTCCCTATTGATCCGGAGAGCCAATACCTTTTCGGATTCTGTTTAAATGGACGAAGCTTCAAATTTGCACGCGCACCTCAAGGATTCACAGAAAGCCCCAGCATCTATAGCCAAGCACTGAAAAGACAACTAGACAGTATACACATGCCTGAAAACACTGCCCTACTCCAGTATGTCGATGATCTGCTGATCACGGCTCGAAGTGAGCCTGAATGTGAACTAGCGTCACTGACGGTTTTACATTTCCTGGCTGACAAGGGGCACAAGGTATCCCCTTCGAAGCTGCAATTCTGTGTTCAGCAAGTTGTTTACTTAGGCCACTTGCTGTCCAAATGGGGGAGACAGCTAACGCCCGATCGCATCCAGTTAATTGCCAGTATGTTACCACCCAGGACACAAAAGGAGGTGCGGGCTTTTATAGGCCTCACTTCTTACTGCAGACAATGGATCCCTCAGTATGCATTTCTAGCAAAGCTACTCATTCAGTTAACAACTCAGGAGGCAGCGTCTTCGACTGTCCTCCCTTGGACTCAGGAACATACACAAGCTTTTGACGACTTAAAGAAATCCTTATGTCAAGCACCAGTTTTAGCGACACCATGTTACAGTAAGCCCTTTTCACTTTTCGTTACAGAACGTGAAGGTACTGCATTATCGGTACTCACGCAGGATCAAGCAGGTTCACACAAACCGTGTGCTTACTTTTCTAGTACATTGGATCCAGTCGCCCAGGCTCTGCCTGCGTGCTTGAAATCAGTTGCAGCAACAGCTCTAGCAATCAGACAAAGTGATTCAATAGTGTTAGGACATCCATTGACAGTACAAGTTCCACATTCCGTGGAAGTTCTTTTAAATCGAACACAGACTCAACACTTGACTATAGCAAGATTGACAGGTTATGAATTGACATTATTTCAGCCACACATAGAAATCAGACGCTGTAATACATTGAATCCTGCTACACTTTTGCCATTAACTGAAACAGACCCATTGGCACATGATTGCATTGAAGTCATTACTATTACGACGAAACCCAGACAAGACTTGACAGACACTCCGTTACCAGATCCAGACCTGACACTTTACGTGGATGGTTCCTGCATGAGAACAAGTACAGGAGAATTAGTGGCCGCCTACGCAGTCACAACAGAAACTGAAGTCATAGAAACAAATTGTATTGACATCCTGTCAGCACAAGCAGCAGAGCTCATCGCTCTGACACAAGCCTGTATTCAAGCCCAGAACAAGAGAGTTAACATATACACAGATTCCCGTTATCAGTTCAGTTTTAAAGCTTTATTCGACATTTGTCATAAAAGCATTCACCTAGCCCTAATACAATAAATACTACATATAGAAAATACTTTCTAAAAATACATATTAAACATGAGATGTCGAATAAATGCATGATAAAAAACATCAGATTACATCAAGTTATCACACTTCTTAAAAGGTAAATTTTCTATAAAATGAAATACAATAACCCATATGGCAAAGTGCAAAATTAAGAATATGCATAACTTCATTACGGTGCAATTGCCATTAACGATCGGGTACGAACTAACCATGCCCAAGCCAGAAATTTTGCTACCCCAACCACAAGCAATATGGAACAATCTGTTTCAAGTATCCTAAGGTTGAGGATGAGGTTAATTGCTGCAATTTCATTATTGAATCTTTTTGATCTGGAAAACTGTTTCATAGAATCTCACAAAAACTTCGTTGGGGTAATCTTTTTAAATTTGTTGTATGAAATGTACCTGTATGCTTTTATGATTTTATCAAACAAATCGAATAAAGCTAAATTTGATGTTGATGAAGTATCCTAAGGGCTTCAGATTGGCTGCGGGTTCCCAAATTTGAGCACACAGGTTTCAACCATTTACGTCTTGGGGACGAGTACAGTGGGCAACAGAATAAGAGATGGGAAATGTGCTCAGTTAGTTCATTACAATGATGGCAATGTTCATCCCATGCAGGGGACCAATGCTTCTTAAACGCGTTCACCGGGAGTGTACCTATGCGAAATTGAAAATAAAGTTTCCTGTCATAAGGCTTTTCAATGATGTCCCAGAAAGATTCGCAAGAAGGGTACATTTTTATATTTAAGAAGTGAGATGTTAAATTTGAACTTGTACTGTCGCTAAACATTGTAAAATATACCATTTCCCAATATAAGTCTTTCGCTTTGCCTTCGTAGGAAAGCAGGATACGTCTTTGGTGTCCCATAGATGGTCCAATTTCAATTTTTTAAGGAGTCCCCGGAGCTCCCTTAGCCATGGAATACTATGGAAGCGGTCAAATTTAATGACGTCCGTCAATGCCGCCGCATAGTGGCTTAGTTCTGGGGTCACCATGATCCGTCTCCAATATAGTAGAGGGCGTAGCCTCGCTATGTCCTCTACGCCTTTTCTTCCCAGATCCATTTTTAGTGGGATTGTGGGCGTGCTTTGTGGGACCATCACAATCTCTCGTAAAAACCTGTTTTCTGCTCGGCCCAGTTCTCTCAAATTAAAAACCCCCCTTAGTTCCGAGCCATATAAACAAGCCCCCAGGACTTTCATAGAATAAATTTCCAACACACAGTTTACTGGCTTTGTCAGCGAGGTGCGGTGTTTTAGGGTGATTGCGCCTGCTAGCTGCCTGAACTTTAATAAAGTTGTGGTTATATGTGGTTTCCAACTCATGTTTTCTTGTAAGGTGATGCCTAGGTAAGAAAAAGAGTCCACTCTTTCTAGGGGTGTACCTTTGTATTTTATTACGCCTTTGAAGGTGGACTGCTGGTTGAGGCACATGAATTTTGTTTTGGTGGTATTCAATTCAAGGCCCCTCCCGTCACAAAATACACCAAAGGCATCAACCACTTTTTGGAGCCCACTGGGGGTACGGGAAAGTAAGAGTGTATCGTCCGCAAACATGAGGACAGGTACACGAGAGCCAGCAATTACTGGGGCGTCACTAGCAATCTTCTCTAGGTGTTCAACGATACCATTTATATAAATAGAGAAGAGGGTTGGCGCTAGGACACACCCTTGTCTCACCCCACGTTCTACCGGAAAGGGATCAGTTACTTCTCCTTGCTTGCCCCATCTTATTCTAGCAAAATTATTTTCGTGTAGGCGAACAAGGAGTGTAAGCAGTTCCTGGCTTAAGCCTACATCCGCCAAGGTCTGCCAGAGTTTTTCTCTGGGGACCAAGTCGAATGCGGCCTTTAGGACCACAAAGACTGCATACAATGTCCCCTTCTTTAGAGTAACATTTCTCCAATAGATGGTTAAAAAGTGGAGGACTTGATCAACGCTGCTAGTTAGGGGGCGAAACCCCGCTTGATAAGATGACAAAATGTTTTTTTCGTTGATCCATTGCTGCAGTTTATTTTGGACTAATCGGCCCATTAGTTTTTGTGCTGTATCAATCAAACTAATGGGTCTGTAGTTTTTAGCCAGGGTTCTATCACCTTTCTTATATATGGGGATGATTTCAGCTCCCTTCCATGAAGCGGGCACTTTCCCTCCCATTGCCACCGCATTAGCCAGCATTGCAAAATAGCTACACCAGGACTTCCGATCCGATAAAAATATATCAGCCGGAATTCCATCCATGCCTGGAGCTTTACCCCCTGCTACACAATCCAATACAATACTCACATCCTTTTCAATGAATATTGGAGATTTATAGTAAACTTGTGGAGGAGGACAATCATTGCTAACCATGGAATTACGGGCATACTGTGGTTGGAAGTATTCTACCCAATTGCTTATCGGGACATGGTTCGTAGGCTGGAGTGCTACGCCACCCTTTGCCCATTTTACTGTGGCCCAGAAGCGCTTTGAGTCCTTGGAGGCACACGCCTCCTTGAGTTCGCGCCAGCAATCCTCATCCCAATGCTTCTTTGCCAATTTTTGAGCCTGTCTATACTGGTTTCTCACCAGCCTTACTGCTTCTGCACTTCCTGATCTTAGTTCCAGGCTAAGATTATCTCGTGCTACCCTGCAACTCTTGTCATACCACCCTTTAATCTCTTGGGCCTTTTTCTTTTTGTTTGGGACTACTGCTTTAACAAAGAAACTTTGAATTTTGGAAAACAGTTTCTCGTGGGCAGCCATCATGTAATCTGTGAAGTCAATCATTCCATAATGGGACTTGATCTTAGAGACTTCGTCCACCACTAATTCCTTTAAAGTCTCTATTTTGGCAATATCTTCTAGGAGCATGCTCCACTTCAAGTGGCGGAGGTTATTTGAACTTACAAGATTCCCGTTATGCATTCGGAGTTGTCCACGACTTCGGTGTTCTCTGGCGAGAGAGAGGTTTTTTGACTTCTCACGGTGCCAAAATTCAACATGGTCCCCTCATTCAAACTCTATTGGATGCAATACATCTGCCTACAGCAATATCCATCATGAAATGTAAGGCACATACAAAAGTTACAGATACTATTTCCCAGGGTAATGACCTGGCAGACCGAACCGCAAAACATACAGCTCAGAATCAGATTTACGCCACCGACCTGACAAAGACAATAGTCGCGACACCGACACATTGCATGACAGTTAAGGATCCCGCCCTAGATGTAATTGACATACAGACACATGCTACACCAGATGAAATCAAGAAATGGATTGAACTAGGAGGGACCCAGACAGATCAAGGATGGATGACGAAGGGAAAATCCACATGGTTTCTCCCCGACTCTATGGTTCAAGTTATCATTAATACCGTACACAGTCCAGCACATTTAGGAGAAAAAGCCATGTTAGACAGTATTCAACATCTCTGGTTCAATAAACACTTACGAGCAGCAGCCAAACAGAAAGTGCGTACTTGCATGATTTGTTGTCAGTTCAACCCAGGTAAAGGCGTTCCCGTAGAGCAAGGTGGTTTTCATCCTCCTGATCACCCTTTTGAAGTCCTCCAGATGGATTATATTCAGATGGAACGTTGTCGAGGTTTTAAATATGTCCTCGTAGTTGTTTGTGCACTTTCCCGTTGGACAGAAGCATATCCAGTCCCAGATTACACTGCTCCGACCACTGCCAAGCAGCTGGTTCGTGAATTCTTCCCTCGATATGGTTTGCCCCGTGTTGTATACTCAGACAACGGTCAGCCATTCTCGTCCGAGCTTATGAAGCAGGTATCACTCCTGTTAGGCTACCAATGGAAGTTCCACTGTGTCCGACATCCTGAAGCAGCAGGTCTCGTAGAGAGACACAATCAGACCCTGAAAACTCGTTTAGCAAAGATATGTAAGGAGAAGGGTGTCGACTGGATCGTAGCTTTGCCGGTCGCCCTTTTTTACATGAGGATGGTCGCCCATTCCAGAACAGGGCTATCCCCGTATGAGGTGGTCTTTGGTAGACCACCGAATATGTGGGGGACGACTTTGCCCAGAAAGATTACTGATGTCGATTGTAATATGTTGACAGATTACCTTGCTTCCTTGATGTCTGCACTACAATCATGTCGTTCACAGGTCGCTGCAGCCTTTCCCGACAACACCGAGGTGAAACCGCATGATGTTGTTCCAGGAGATGTCGTCCTTGTAAGAAATTTCGACAGGAAAAGCCCGCTGGAGCCCAGGTGGCAGGCGCCGAAGTTGGTACTTCTCCCCACGAGGACTGCAATCAAGATCGAGGGCCGCAAAGGGTGGCTGCACTCCAGTCACGTGAAGAAATTTTGTGCATTGCCAGAGACTGACTCACCCTCCCCCTCTAAGGACTGTCCAGATTCTAGTGACTCTAAATCTCCCCTGATAGAGTAAACTCCACAGCAAGAGTACAAAGAAAAATTGAGGTCTAGCAAGTCAGACAGTTTAATTGTTTAAGTCCTCCCCTAGGTGAATCGGTTAGACGTGTTTTCTGACATGTATCCCCTAGACCCCAACAGAGAGAGAGATAGACAGAAACAGCTCAAGAAACGTGAATATTGCAAATCTCTTCGCAGCCACTGTATTGTGACTTTATTGATTATGTTTTTTCCTGAGCCTTATGGTTATTGCTGCAAGTGTGCTTCTCCACATATACTATCCTATATTCAAGCGTGAAAATTCTACCTTCAACGTCACTGCAGAGCATTCTTTTAGTGAACTACCCCCTCACGAACTTTCTTACAGACTTGCGCTGCGCAACAATACATTCATCAGTATGTTACATCATTCCCATCAGACCAGCAATGCTACTAATTGTTGGATATGTGGCCGACTCCCTCCCTATCAGAAATACAAAGGAGTTCTGCCTCTTTTTCCGTACCCGTTCACACATAATGGGTCCTGTGGTGCATGGTTTAGTTTGATTAATTCCTTGGATTCAGACTCCGTAGTTTACCAGGGTAACTGGGTATGGGGAAACCTGAACATCGTTTTGCATAAAGTCTGTTTCCCTGACAAGGAGGGTCTCCCCAAAAGGACAGGAACTGATCTAGAAAATGAAGTATATGGATTAGGTAATTTTACACTTAACCTTATGATTCTCAGTGTTGAATCCGAAACAGAATCAGTCTTGCCCGCCATGTCCGTACTTCCAGTCAAGGGTGAATTGTGTGTCAAAAAGAATGGTTCAGTACATTTGGGTCATAGTAGATGTACCACTGTGATCGAATTCAGTGATAAGGGCAAGTCTACCTTCAAAGCTTCACGTCATTCCTACTTCATTTGTGGTCATACTGCCTATATACGCTTACCTCTAGATTGGGATGGCACCTGTTACATTGCATTTCTTCTACCACCTGTTTTCCTAGCCCCTCCTGATTATCATAGAAACACCCATCTAGTACACAATAGACCACAGAGAGATCTCCCGATTGTCGACTACACTGAAACGGCATGGGAACAATATACAGATTTCAATAAAGGTTTCTTTCCCTATTTAGGTGCTGTCTTTAATAGTAAACTGATACGAAAATTAACTAGAACCCTTGAAGCTGTAGTGAATGAAACTACTTCCGCTTTAGGCAACTTAACAGAGGAGCAGTCTGCGATGCGGATTGTTGTTCTTCAAAATCGTCTCGTCCTTGACGTCATCCTGGCCGATAGGGGCGGAGCCTGTAAGGTCATCGGGTCGAGCTGCTGTGTTTTCATTCCAGAAAACGCGCCAACAGTATATAGAGCCATAACACGCCTTCATAAGATTGCAAGTCTGATACACCAGAATCCAGGCACCTGGACTTGGTCCGGTTGGTTCTGGACAACGTTGTCCGCCTGGGGATGGAAAGTCCCATCCTTCCTAGGTATTGGCCTTCTCATAGTATTCAGTTGTTGCCTATGTCTGCAATGTGGGCCAGCGATTTGCGGCTTGTGCGCCACATCATGTATTCCTCATTCAAGTCCTCATTCAAAACGCCATAAGAAGAAAGAAGAGCAAATGATGTTACATGAACAGATTGATAGATTAATGAGAATTGATATATCATGAAGGGTCCGTAGGGGACAAGGAGGGAATGAGGTAATATGAATTTTTATGGTCAATTGTGTCCCCTATCGTAGACCCCAACGGCTCCATGTACATGCTTCTAGTACATGTAAGTTCCCTCCACAACCAGCTATGAAGACGCAAATACATTTGCGTCCAACGTTAACATGTCCTCTTTCAGATCCACCATGAATGGGTCAGATATTCCGTTCCTAAGTGTGCCGTGCCAACGTCTTTATGTGGTGCACTTTCATGATTCTTAGGCCCTGATTCCTGCCATCGAGTCTCTTTCTGCTTTCTGCCTCTGAAAGCCGCAGCCTGCTGCTTCCTGACCCTTGACTTACTCCCTATGCGGCGAGCTGTGCCAGGCTCGGCCAGCCTTGCTTGCCAAGACCGTATTCAGCCTTCAAGTTATCTGCTCCGCTCCTCGAAAAATACATTCCTGTCTAGTATTTTAGGTAAACATCCTTCCCAGCTGCAGAGCAAAGGGCCCGGCCTTTCTGTCTCCATGCAAGTAATTCATAGCCTTCGTTACCATGGTAGGCCCATGGCCCCTCACATCTCATGTAGACACGTAGTCACATATGCACGCATTAGCAGTCAGTATAGAATAGCCTCTGCCCGAGAGACCTTTCCTTTTAGATAATACTGTTCCTCAAACACAAGATATTAGATATGATTTGGGATTAGGTTGTTCTGACACTCCAGACTTCTGTCTCCACATGTAGGGCTAAATGTCAAGTCCCCTTCACCCTCCAGTTCCACGTCAATCATACGTCATGCTGCTGCGCGCGCATCTCTGCCACCTGTTTTTGCTGACTCTGCAGGATCCTTCCAGGGATCCACCCACTTATGACACCTTTATGTGACGTTTCTAGCACACACCTCCGTGTACGCCCTAGTGCACGCCTCCTGTTACGTATTTCTGCTCTTATCTTGTTTCTCTCAGCTGTTACGCCTTCTGCATTCAATGTTACTGTATGAAATGACTATATATATACTTACTTGTCAATAAATCATTGTACATGTCCATTGCAATTCCTACCCTGAACCCTCGTGGCGATGGGTCATGCTACCATTGGTTCGAACCAATTCCTTTTTAAGGAATAAACCCCACTTTAAACCTCAAATACCACGGACTCTGCCTTCTTATTTTGACTGAGTTATTCTTATTGAACTTTACCGCATAAATTAAGTATAGGTAATTAAAATTTACCCCATTATGCCTAGCGCGGCGTGATCACGTTGTGGGACAGTTCTATATGATACGCCCATTTCAGGAACACAGTGTCGGAAATTCTGGGCTTATGTCCCGGGAAAGAGGTGCTGTGTTGTTGTTCACCAATCGACCGATCGGATTTCAGAGGCCAGATTCTTACAGGTGAGCGCTGCTTGCCTAACCAGAGGAAGTGTATATTTCGAACGGCACTTTTTGGCCGTAATAATATATCTTGGTCCTCCGTTGGCGAGCCCTTGCAGTTAAGGCTCATGCGGAGGACGGTTTTGTTCATTGGAATCGTGCTGCTGTGATCACCTGTAGTCCTCCGTTGGGGAGCCTGTTCAGTTCACGGCTCATGTGGAGGACGATTTTGAGGTCTGCACAGTAATCGTTGTACGGCGCTATCAGCCGGCATTTTCCTGCGGTCCTCCGTTGGGGAGCCAGCGTCTTGCGGCTCATGCGGAGGACTTTGATTACGATAAAGTAACGTTCAAACATCGAAGGTCCTCCGTTGGAGAGCTGAAGGAGACAGCTCATGCGGAGGACGATTATTGCAAGTTACCACACAACGTTTTAGGCCATATACTCAACTTGCTGAAGTGTTGCTGGATTTTGCAGATCGATAGTAGTGTGCTTCTGTTTAAGGTACTGTACAATTTCAAATGGTTTATGGGTGACGTAACCCAATGGATATTATGTGCCTGAACCAACACTACCTCAGTTTCAGTTATTATTTCACTCTAACAGTCAAAGGGGATTGTCAGGGACTTCCCAACTAGGTTCTCCAGGAGTTACCTACGGCAGTGAGATTCTCTGTGGGGTATGTATTGCACACATGTTTTATAACTCAACCACGAAATAGCTCACAAGATTCATGGGGGTATTATAGTCATATCCTTTCTTGTTTTGCAGTTGGAGATAAACCCGGACCATATCCTCTTGACATATAGAATACCAGGAAGAGTCATATCTTCTTGCATTAGTAACATTCTGTTCTTTACAGGTATGGTCTATGGGTCATAGTGAAAGAAGTACATTGGCTTATAAAGAGTGGTACTACATGATTCTTTGTTTGTCGTTTCAGGTCTCCCTCCCTGCTGTTCCCTTCCTTACCTTCCCTCGCTTGATCCTTACCTTGACCACGGCTATTATAGCAATCTGGGCTTGGTTAGATCAAGAGGTGAACCCTTTTGAGCATCACTCTGATCCCGAGGATCGTGAAGATAGCAGAATTTCCGACCCAAGAAGTAGCGTCCTCCAGGTCAGGTGGTGCTGGAAATGGCTTCTCTTGATGACGTGCTAACAGCTTTAGCTTTGGTACAGACAGAGCCAGCTGCGTCTAGGCAGGAAGCAGCAGATCTACGAACCAGATTAGATGGCATTCAGAGGAATCCTTTTAGTGCAGGGGCTTCGGTTACTACCCCGTCTAGTACAGTGGTAGTGGAGATGCCGGTTTCTATCCCTTTAGCTAACCCTGAACGATTTAAAGGGGAGTCTGGCAACGTACAGTGTTTCTCACGCAATTCATGTTGCACTTCTCTTGTAAGCCACAGTTCTTTCCTACTAACCAAGCTAGGGTCGCTTTCCTTATTTCGTATTTGGCAGGAGATGCAGCACAATGGGCGGTACCGTTGATACACCGAGATGACCCTCTAATACATGACTGGGAAGCCTTCAGGGCTGAGTTTATAAAGGTCTTTGATCGTAGGGCTGACTAATACACGGCAGATAGGGAACTATTGGAGCTCCGACAGGGAAATCAAGACCTGTTAACTTATTTGAATACCTTTAGGAGGCTTGTTGTCGAAACTAAGTGGCCTGAGGCCAAACAAGCTGCTCTGTTCCACCAGGGTTTACATGAGGACATGAAGGATATCATAGCTCAGACCGACCCTCAGCCTGCAACTTGTGAAGATCTGATCAACCTTGTAATATGCTTGGACCATAGATTAAGCGAACGTAAGGGCGAGCATAAAGTAAAGGGAAAGCATGTTCCTTCTTATGGGCATCAAAAGACCACAGACTCCAGCCATTCAACAGGCTCTGAACCTATGGAAATAGGTGCCATTAGGGCTGCCTTAACTAGTGCTGAGAAGGAGTTACACAGCAAGCAAGGACTTTGCTTACATTGCGCCAAGAAAGGACATTTTGTTCGGGAATGTCCTGTGAAACCCAAGATGAATCAGTTTCGCACCAATCGAATGACAACAGCTGCTTTAGACAAGACCACGGAAAACTAGAGGACTCTAAGGATAATGAAGGGGTTCCTTGGAGTCGTGTTTGTATCCCTTCTTTATTGAATAAAACAACAGTAGGATCTAACCATTTGTTTATAGAAATCATGTTGTTGGTACAGGCGGAATGGATACCCATGCATGCCATGGTGGATTCTGGTGCCACAGGCATGTTTATGGATCTGACTGAGCCTCAACCCATTGGGGTCTATCTGATTCCTAAAGACGCACATGAAGAAATCTACGCTGTAGATGGGAGAAATCAGACACGGGTCCCATTGGGTGCAATACCAATGAGATGGAAATGCTATATGGCAATCACAAAGAAAAGATCAAATTCAGCATAATCCAGGCTCCTCAATATGGGATCATATTGGGAATACCATGACTTCAAGGACACAATCCCGAAATTGATTGGGGTGCAGGCACAGTTACACTGAACTCTCCTTATTGCTGGAAGAATTGTTACGAGATACCTGAAAGCCCGTAGTCAGCATTAGCTTGCGAAGTGTATGTTGCCACTGCGGCCTAGAAAGAGGTACAGCTGCCCTCTGTGTACTCGAAGTATCAGGGGGTCTTCGATGAAGTACAGGCAGAAGAACTTCTTCCCCATAGGCAGTATGACTGCCAAATCGATCTAGTCCCTGGTGCTGTGGTACCCAGAGGACGCCTTTATGCACCTGACAGAACCTGAGAATCTCCACCTTAGAACTTATCTGTACAAACACCTTGAGCTAGGTTTCATTCGCCCCTCCAAATCCCCGGCTGCCTCCCCTCTTTTTTTCATTCCCAAGGCCAATGGCAAGCTGGGAGCGTGTGTGGACTTTAGAGCTCTGAATGAAGTAACTGTCAAAAACCGATATCCCTTACCATTAATCAATGTGTTGCTAGAGCAGGTAAAGAGAGCTACTATCTACACTAAACTAGATTTAAAAGGGGCCTATCACTTGGTGAGGATGAGGAGAGGTGACAAATGGAAAACCACCTTTAAGACCCGGTATGGGTTGTTTGAGTATTTGGTGATGCTGTTCGGGCTGTGCAACGCCCCTGCGGCATTCCAATACTTTCTCAACGACGTGTTGCGGGAAATTCAGGACCATTACGGGGTCGTTTATATAGATGACATTCTCATCTATTCCGAAACTGAGAAAATGCACATTCAACATGTGGAAACAGTGCTTCAAATTCTACAAAAGCATAGTTTGTTCTGCAAATTGAGCAAATGCGACTTTCATGTGACTACAGTTGAATTCCTCAGAGTTATGCTCAGACCATATGGCCAAGAGATGGCGGAACGTAAAATCCGAGCTGTTCGGGATTGGCCCCCGCCACAGAACGTGAGAGATGTTCAGTGCTTTATTGGCTTTGCCAACTTTTACAGGCGGTTTATCAAGCAGTTTTCGCAGGTAGTCGCCCCATCACACAGCTGTTGAGGAAATCACAAACATTTGTATGGAACCCTGAAGCCCATGAAGCCTTTCTGGCATTGAAATAAGCTTTTGTGTCAGCTCCCATACTAGCTCACCCGGATCCGGACAAGCCTTATGTTGTGGAGGCATGACGTAGCACTGGGTGCTATACTCTCTCAGAGGCAAGAGTCCACGGGACAACTTCATCCAGTAGCCTATATGTCGAGGAAGTTGAACAAGGCTGAGCGCAACTACCATATTGCGGAAAAGGAACTCCTGGCGATAAAGGTCGCATTCACTGAATGGAGGCATTTCTTAATGGCGTCCAGACAAGTGGTTACGGTCTACACGGATCATAGGAATCTCCAGTTTATGACCGCTGCAAGACATCTTACCCAAAGTCAGCTTAGGTGGATGCTTTTCTTTTCGGAATTTCACTTTATCATCACCTTTCGGCCTGGGGCAAAGAATAGAAAAGCTGACACGCTCACTCGTCATTCTTCAACTCGGAATCCTGTAGCCACAGTGGAGAAGGCCATCATAGATCCAGCCAAGATGCTGTGTGTGATACAACCGGACTCCTTCCTGAAGGGGATCCTTAGGAGAGTGGATACTTTCTCATGGAAAACCAGGCTCCGGAGCCATAGGGAATGGCAGATCAAGGAAGGTTTTCCATTGAACAACGGACCGCTATTGGTCCCTACGGTCCCATTGCGGAAACAAGTGTTCAGGTGGTGTCACGATTCTCCTAGTGCCGGTCATGTGGGAGTCGAGAAGATGGTGGAACACATTAATTGATAATGCTGGTGGCCCTCACTGAGGGCGGATGTCAAGGAATGGGTTTCACAGTGCGAGGTCTGCGCAACTGAAAAATCAGATCACCGCCGTCCTCCGGGGTTACTACAGCCTCTACCTACCCCTTCCTACCCTTGGGAGCGCATCTCTCTTCGACTTTGTTGTGGGCCTATCAAAGGATCAGGAATGTACATCAATCCTGGTGGTCATCGATTACCTGATGAAGATGGGACATTTCATCGCCTGTCTGCAGGTACCCACAGCGGGACCACTGGCACATTTGTTGCTGTTGCATGTAGTAAGGTTGCATGGGTTGCCTGCTGTTATAGTGTCTGACAGGGGTTCCAAGTTCATAGCCCAGTCTTGGTGTTCATCCCTTCATATCACCACTGCTTTGTCCACCAGCTTCCACCCCTAGACGGATGGGCAGACTGAACGTCTCAATCAAACTTTGAAAGCAGTATCTGAGATGTTACATCGATCACAGCAAGGAGGAATGGGTGGACTATCTGTGGCTTGCGGAAGTTGCCTATAATAACGCTACTCATAGTTCTACACATGTGTCTCCATTTTACTGTACCTATGGGCGACATCCTCGATTCCTTCCTTTTCTCCATCCTGTTATAGAAAACAAGGTACCTGAGGCCGCAAAGAGAGTGTCACACAACAAGGACACGCTTATGAGGGCTAAGGTAAATCTTAAAGCCACAAAAAGGGGCGTATAAACACGCAGCTGATAAAAACAGACGTCCTGGACCTTTGTATCAGGTAGGGGACTTGGTTTGGTTGTCTACCCGGAATATAAGATTCCGAAAGCATAGTGTGTTTAACCCTCATTACATTGGACCGTACCCTATTGAGAAATGCATCAGCCCGGTGGCTATGAGACTTAAGCTGCCCCTGAATCAACGATTCATCCTGTGTTCCATGTGTCACTGTTGAAACCTTCATTGTCCTCAGTCAGACGGCTTCCTCCCCCTCTCCTGGTCCATGAGGAGATGCAATACGAAGTAAAAAGCATACTGGACTCAAAATGGAGGAGGCACCAGCTGAGGTATATGGTGGTGTATGGCCCGGAGGAGAACTCATGGGAGCCGGCGTCGGGTGTCCATGCGCCTAGACTGGTAGCCTTGTTTCACAGGAAGTACCCGCTGAAACCAGGCACTTTGAGGCGCTCTCAGTGAGAGGGGATGTACTGTTAAATATGCCAGGCTTGAGCGCCTCACACGTACAAATATTGTCTTTGTTTCGTGAATAATGGGAAAAAACTGAATACTACAATCCCCAGTATGCCTAGCGTGGCTTGATCACACTGTGGGACAGTCATACATGATACGCCCATTTCAGGAACACAGTGTCGGATATTCTGGGCTTGTAATTATGTCCCGGGAAAGAGGTGCTGTGTTGTGGTTCACCAACCGACCGATCGGATTTCAGAGACCAGATTCTTACAGGTGAGCGCTGCTTGCCTAACCAGAGGAAGTGTATATTTCGAACTGCACTTTTCGGCCGTAATAATATATCTTGGTCCTCGGTTGGCGAGCCCTTGCAGTTAAGGCTCATGCGGAGGACGGTTTTGTTCATTGGAATGGTGCTGCTGTGATCACCTGTAGTCCTCAATTGGGGAGCCTGCTCAGGTCAAGGGTCATGCGGAGGACAATTTTTGAGGTCTGCACAGTAATCGTTGTACGGCGGTATCAGCCGGTATTTTCCTGCGGTCCTCCGTTGGGGAGCCAGCGTCTTGCGGCTCATGGGGAGGACGTTGATTACGATAAAGTAACGTTTAAACATCGAGGGTCCTCCGTTGGAGAGCTGATGGAGACAGCTCATGCGGAGGACGATTATTGCAAGTTACCACACAACGTTTTGGGCCATATACTCAACTTGCTGAAGTGTTACTGGATTCTGCAGATCGATAGTAGTGAGCTTCTGTTTAAGGTACTGTACAATTTCAAATGGTTTTTGGGTGACGTAACCCAATGGATATTATGTGCCTAAACCAACACAACCTCAGTTTCAGTTATTATTTCACTCTAACAGTCAAAGGGGATTGTAGTACAATACTTTATTTGATTAATAAAAATCAATTCAAAAGAGAACAATTAGTATAAAAAAGAGCAATCATTATAAAAGGATGTTTAAAATTTAGATGAAACAATGTGTAATCTGGAAGCATATGCTACATGAAAGCTTCCCCCAGGTAAAAGTCAGTTTATACCATGGTTGTCTTATTTATTAATGCTATTCGCGCATGGTAAATAAATTTGGCGAAGTTGGCCAAATACTGCACCGTGTCCAACAAGTATAATTGGAGAACTGCCTCTTTTACCGTCCCTACACCTAGTTGGAGAAGAATGGGCCTTAGATGGATTCTACGGACTGACAGCAGGGCAGGACAGCATAATAGAATGTGAGATAGAGTTTCACACTTTTAATAACAGAGGCGACATTCCGTGATCGCTGGGCCAACTTTGACAGAAGGACACAGCTGTTTTAAGGGGAGCACATGCAGTCTTGCAGCCAGAATCCTTTGTAGGGCTTGGCTACCCAACGACTGTACAAGATGTGGTTTGTGGCCATTTAAAATGTGAGGAGAGCTTTGAGACTCATGGAAGCCTCTGACCGTCAATGCTTCAATGTCCAGTTTTGGTGAGCTAGTTCTTACTTGCTTTTTCGTAACTGATTTGATGATTGTATATTTTATTATGTTAGAGTCCCAGTTTTCTATTGCTAAATTTAGGTGCTCTTTGGCTAGAGTTAAGCTGGCTGACCATGGGTTACCTGACTTTGTGAATATTTTGTTTATTACTTGCTTCATCGAGTTCTCTGGTGCTATAGTCTTTAGCTAATAATATTTTGCCGTGCTTGCCAGTTCTTCCAAGGATTGCCGGGTGAGATTGAATTCTAAGCGGATTAAAGTGTTCCTTTTGCATGACGGAAGGCGAAATAGCTTTTTATAGGCTGCGCAGTTGATCTTTTCGAGGTCTTGTCCCAATTTACCTGGGAACGCCTGTATGGCGTAATTGAGGGAGGGTAATAGTTTTGCTTTCAGAACCCGTTGGATGGCCGTGGTGGTTGGGTTTTCCAAGGTGTGTTAAGTTTGCAGATGGCGTAAGTTCCTATTTTGGCTTTCTGCGGGAGCTTGGTTCGATGGACCTGTGGCCGACCAGTTTCGCTGAGCCATACTCCAAGGTAGTTATATGCTTGTGTGCTAGATAACGTAAGTGGTCCCAGTCTAGCTTCTTTTTTGGGTAGCGGCTAAAAATCGGTATTTTAGATTTTGCTGGGTTTGCAACCAGTCAAAGGGGATTGTCAGGGACTTCCCAACTAAGGGGCCGATTAGGATGGCGGTGAATCCGCATCCTCCGGGCCGGCGGAAGCCACCGCCGGCCTGGAGGATGCAGATTCACTGCCGCGGACATTGAAAACACCCACCGCCACATTAGGATGGAGGTGGGATCAGCGGCGGATGGCAATCCCGTCCGCCGCTGATCCGCGGTGTATGCAAGCAAAAATGGTGGCAGTGTCTGCAAGACACCGCCAGTCATATTAGGATGCAGGCGGAAACATGCTTTTCCACGGCCGCTTTTCTGCCGTGGAAAAGCATGTGGTCATTTGTGTTTGGGGAACGCGGGCCCAAGGGTGTTAGGGGGTGGGGGTTGCACATGGGGGGTACCTATGGTACCCCCCTGCTTTGGCATGCACAAGGTGGTAGGCACCACGCGGTGCCTGCCAAGTTATGCATGCCAAAGTTAAACATGCATATTTTACATTGCGGCGGGTGCTGCTCAAAGCAGCACCCGCCGCAATGTAAAATATACGGGATGTGACCGCCAGGGTGGCGGTCACATCCTAATTGCTACGGAGGGACTGCCGCTGCCTCTGCAGTCGGTCCCTCCACCTCGGGGTGGCGGACGGACGCAAGTCCGTCCGCCATCCTAATCGACCACTAGGTTCTCAAGGAGTTACCTACGGCAGTGGGATACTTTTTGGGGTATGTATTGCACACATGTTTTATTACTCAACCACGAAATAGATCACAAGATTCATGGGGGTATTATAGTCATATCCTTTCTTGTATTACAGTTGGAGATAAACCTGGACCATATCATCTTGACATATAGAATACCAGGAAGAGTCTTATCTTCTTACATTGGTAGCATTCTTTTCTTTACAGGTATGGTCTATGGGTCATAGTGAAAGTAGCACATTGGCTTATAAAGAGTTGTACTACATGATTCTTTGTTTGTCGTTTCAGGTCTCCCTCCCTGCTGTTCCCTTCCTTACCTTCCCTCGCTTGATCCTTCCCTTGATCATGGCTAATATAGCAATCTGGGCTTGGTTAGATCAAGAGGTGGACCCTTTTGAGCATCACTCTGATACCGAGGACCGTGAAGATAACACTTTCACTCTGTCTCCTCTTCTGCAGAGACCTCAGTTAATGTAGTATGCCTTGGGGACTAGGGGCATCACGCAGTCTCTCCTGCTTGCTTTCCTGCCTGTTTCTCCTTCTTGCTTTCCTGCCTGTTGTTAGCCTTGGTTCTGCTCTACCCCGGGGCGGGTGCATTTTCCTTTTGAAAAACGAATACAGGAATTTCTGCCGGTTTCGGCAGCTGATGGGTGGCATCCTGCTTTGCTAATCCAGGACTTGCCTTTCTCTCTTTCTCTACGGAGCAGGCCGACGCTAGACTCTGCCATGGGCTACAACGCCGGTCAATTCTCCCTTGTATCGCGTTTGTTTGGGTCTGTCTACTCCTCTCATCATGGCTATATTCAGGTGCTGGTGTACTTTGTGAGTGAAGTTGTGCCCAGCTGCCTGCTTCTCTAATTGAAACTATCAGCCTTCTCCTATTGCCCTCTTGCTGGGCGTACTGTAGTGGCCTACTGCTGGGTGGCGCTGAAGACACCACTCCTCACAGGTCGGCTAGTCTCTCCTCAGACTGCAGCAGTTACCTGGCTGCTGTGGGCCTTTCAGGGCACTACAGATGTCAATGCAGGAGAGGGCCAGGCAATGTAGGTGCAGCAGAATGGATAATCTTTCAATATTATTTTATTTATTTATTTATATGATTTCTATAACGCCTGAATCCTCCCCATCGGGGTATCTCTGCGCTGTGACTACTAGTGGCCGACTCAATGAGATAGTTTAGAACAGTGTCGTTTTCAGCAGCTTTCTGAAGGCCAAGAAGTTGGAACATTGGCGCAACTGGAGGGGGAGTTGGTTCCAGTACCGCGGGGCAAGGTGGGAAAATGCTTTGCCGCCCATGCAGATGAGTTTGAAGCGTGGGATATGAAGAAGTCCTTGGTTGCTTGACCGCAAGGTTCTGGATGGCACATATCTGACTAACCTTTAAGTCAGATAGCTGGATCCCATGTTGTTTAAGGATTTGTAAACCATGCATCAGATTTTGAATTTTATTCTATTTTTCTCTGGGAGCCAGTGAAGTTTTTGAAGTAGCGGGGTAGATGTGGTTCTGGGAGGGGTCACCAGTCGTGCAGCGGTATTTTGAACTACTTGCAATTTACTAAGAGAGGATTCCTTTGCAGAGATCAGTAGGGCATTGCAATAATCTAGCCGGCTGAGGATTAGGGCCTGAACTAGAGTTTTTCGTACACATGTTGGTAGGAGAGGGAAGACCCTACGGTATACAGTCAAAATATTGAGTCCCTGATGTCGACTTGCAGTAATATCGACTCCTAAATATCGCAGGTAAGAAATATCGATGTTGTAAACTACAGACCGTGCAGAATGCTGCCGCTCGCGTTCTGTCAAAAAAACCTAAGTTTGCACCTATTTCGGACACGCTCAAAAGCTACCACTGGCTGTCCATCCACAACAGGGTAAAATTTAAATCTCTGTGCACAGTATACAAATCTCTACAGGATCAAGGACCTCGATTCCTCAAAAAGCAACTTATTCCCTATAACCCTTCCAGAACTCTCAGATCCACTTCTCATAACCAACTAGTGGTTCAACGAAGACGAACAGTTTCTTGGGGCGATCGCCGCTTCTCAATCGCGGCCCCTAGACTTTGGAACACTCTACCTAACCATATAAAAACAAGCCCCACACTTCTCCAGTTCAGAAAAAAACTGAAAACATGGTTATTCAATCAGTAATCCACATCTCCGTACTTTCTGATCATGGTGAGACATCAATGCACTTTTAGCGCCGAGACGCCCAAGGGTATTTGTACGCGCTCTACAAATGGCATTAATAAATAAATATATATCGAAGTGTGAAATATCGTTTTGTATTAGTGTGTTCAATATCGAGTTAAGTAATGTCGACATAAGAAATATCGATATGTTAAAATATCGAAAAGTTAAAATATTCTTGTATTATATTCTATAAGTTGTAAATTTGCAATTGTTATTATTGTTTATTTTATAGGAATGTAATTTCTTTTTTTAATTTTTCAAATTTTTTAGTAGCGGGATGTTGGGTTTATAGGGGATAAGGGTGGGGAGTGTTTTAAAAAATATAAATGTTAAAAAAAAGTATTCAAATGAAATAGGAATTTCAAATTTCTAATTTTGTTGTAAATTTTAGGAGCAGGATGTTGGGTTTATAGGGCATAAGGGTGGGGAGTGTTTTAAAAAGTAATAATTTTAATTTAAATATTAAATTGAAATGGGAATTTCAAATTTCAAATTTCTATTTTTTTTGTAAATTTTAGGAGCGGGATGTTGGGTTTATAGGGGATAATGGTGGGGAGTGTTTTAAAAATTAATAATTTTTATTTTAAATATTAAATTGAAATGGGAACTTCAAATTTCAAATTTCAAATTTTGTTGTAAATTTTAGGAGTGGGACGTTGGGTTTATAGGGGATAAGGGTGGGGAGTGTTTTAAAAATAAATAGTTTTTAATGTAAATATTAAATTGAAATGGGAATTTTAAATTTCAAATTTCAAAATTTTTTGTAAATTTTATGAGCGGGATGTTGGGTTTATAGGGGATAAGGGTGGGGAGTGTTTTAAAAATTTATAATTTTTAATTTAAATTTTAAATTGAAATGTAAAATAAAAATTTTAAATTTAATTTTAAATTTTAGGTGTGGGATGTTCGGTTTATAGGGGATAAGGGTGGGGAGTGTTTAAAATAATATTACATTTCTAATTTAAAATCAAATATGAATTTTAATTTTAAAATTTCTAAGTATTTTAAAATTATTTGTAGTGTGATGTTGGGTTTATAGGGGATATGGGTGAAGAGTGTTTTAAAAAAAAAAAATGTAATGAAATTTTAATTTGAAATAGGATATTTATTTTCTAATTTCAATTTTTTTTAAAAAAAAAGTATGATTGGGATGTTGTGTTTATATAACATTATTTTTTAGAATATAAAACAATGTTATAAAATAATTGATATTTTATTTTAAAATGAAATACGAAAATATTTAATAAATGTAACATTATTTAACATTTTTGATATTTAAATGGGAATATTAAATTAAATATGTTCAGTGTCCAGCATCTACTTCAATTACATTTAGATTGGAGTGGGAATAGTAATTTATTATGGTTTAGTGTCCAGCATCTACCCTAATTAAATGTAAATTGGAGTGGGAATATAAAATTAAATAAGTTCAGTGTCCAGCACCTACCCTAATTAAATTTAGATTGGAGTGGGAATAGTAAATTAAATAGGTTCAGTGTCCAGCACCTACCATTTTTTTTTCTCCTTTTTTTTGGGTCCTCATTTTGCCCTTAGAAAACCACATAGGAGCACTAGGAGAAGGAAATTAACTATACTGTCACTGATAAACTGGTAGTGCCATCAACCAACTGATATTGACACTCAGTATTGTTCAAACTCTCCAAAAGGTGCGCCGCGAGATATTAACCATGAAAAAGCAATGTTGCTGCTATTCAATACCCATTGTAGATCAAGGAGGCCATGACATTGGGTAAGTCGAGGGAGGAGAGCAGACCAAGCAGCGTTAATCATCGGACAGTGGGGGAAAAAAAACCCACTGTCAAAAGAAAGATCACCTAGGCCCAATTTAAAAGGTGCCAAAAGCCACGTTTATCGGGGTTACCAGATCTTGCTAGATCAATTTTAGACGTTTTCAGAACTGATGTACGCCAATCTAACAAGGTGGGAGGCAGTGGTTCCTTCTATTTCCTGCAGATTTCTCTCCTTGCCAATAGGATACAATAGAACAGGAGTTTTTTGACAGGACCTTGGATTTCCAGTGATGTTCCGAAAATTACGAGCATTGCGTTGATTGGGATTTGATACCCCAAAGATGTTGTCAACAGAGTACTGATAGAGTCCCACTAAGGTAACAGCAATGGGCGTTCGAAGAACATGTGTAGGTCAAAGGCTGCGAGCAACCCACACTCAGGGCACGCCACAGTGGAGTCAATAGAAAACTTCGATAACCTCTGTGGAGAATAGTACGCCCTATGTAGCGTAAAAAGATGGTTCCTACGCAACCACGCCGGCTTCACTGTGTCCCACAAGATCTTAAAGGAGGAGTACCAGATATTCTCAAGATCTTTTCCAATAAAGGAAGAGCTCCACAATGTTTCGGATAGAATGAAATCCCCGTCGACTTCTTCTAGTAACAGATTGTACCAGAACGAGATCTCCTTAGTTACAGGAGGTTTGTCCATCATCAGGGTCAATATTCTGCTATCCCCTCCCATTTGGAATCTACCCCTAACAGAACTCTGTGCATGGGCCCAGCTCGCTATCTGTAGGTATTTAAATCTAGAGAGACCCAATCCCACTCTAGCTGATAAGTAGTCCCAAGATAGCAAGACACCGTCTAAGTAAAGGTCCCCACAGACCTCCAGACCAGCCTCTCTCAAGGGTGTTGCCAAGCTATCAAGGAGCCACGCCGGACAACCCGGAGAGTCCCACAGTGGAGACCTACTTGCAAAGTATCCCACCTTTATAGCACCTCTTAATTTAACCCATGTCTTTGTAAACCCCAACAAAATCTTCAACTTAACCTTTTTAAAAAACGTAGGATCCCCGAATTTAAGCAAAAAACCCTGTTGGCCTACTCCCTCTCCTCTAAGTAGTGCAGCAAACATACTGCCTACCCCTACATTTGTCGGCGTTTTAAGCAGCATCCTGGCATGGGAAAATTGAAAAACCCAAGCGTAAAGTTGTAAGTCAGGTGCTGCCAGACCCCCCTTTTCTCTACGGTGCCTAATCTTTTTCCATGCTATCCGTGGTATATGGTCATTCCAAATAAAAGAACTAATATGGCCTTGAAGTTTTGTTAAAATAGAGGGTTCAAAATGTAACGGGACAGTATTGAACAAAAAGGTGATTTTGGGTAAAATAGACATTTTAACCAGGTTAGCTCTACCTATGATGGAAAGGGGGAGCGAAGACCAAGACCTCATGAGCTTTCTACAATCTCTCGCGACAATATCAAGGTTCAACGGTACGATTTTATCTATGTCCTTTACGATGGTGAGACCCAGATAGCGCATAGAATGACTTAGCTGGCTCAGCCTCATTCCACAGTGTTAGAAATGGGATCCCTGGCTGGCCAGGGCTTGCGCCAAAGTCAGTCAGAGACCACCACTCCTAAGTCAGGGCAAGGGAGTTACACGCTAAGATAACCCCTGCTCACCCTCTAGGTAACGTGGCGCGAGCAGCAAGGCTAAACTTGGAGGCGATATGAGTTAAGTATTTGCGCACGCACCCCAGCAACAACACCCAAGACCCGCCACAAAGGAAACTCCACACAAGGTTATATATAAAAATAGCCTTTGTATTACACCAAAACACATTAGATAAAAACACACACTTTACAATGTGCCAACAGGCACGGGCAGAATTTACAGGGGATATGTACAAGACAGCACTTTTAGAAGTAACACTTTTAGAACATAGCACATAGAATGTAAAACTGTAGCACAAAAATAGCACAAAAATAACATATAACCAGTCACTACTGGTACCAGGTGAGCACCACCTATGCAACCCTCACTACCTTAGGAGATTACACTAGGGAACCTGGGCTCTGCTAGCACCACCTGTACTAGTAAGAAGGAAATCACCTAAGTATCGCTATACCTGTAGGGGTCTAAGGAAGGAAAACGCATGATGCCTAACATACATTCAGAGGTGTAAAAGCAACACACATGATGAATAAACTACCCATTCAGCGGTGTAAAGGTAAAGGAGACACATGATGCAGAACATACATTCAGAGGTGTAAGGGAGGAAACACATGACGCCTAAACACATTCAGAGGTGCAAATAACACATGATGCATAAAATACATTCAGCGGTGTAAGAGCAAGGCACATGATGCATAGAAACATTCAGCGGTGTAGAACAAGGCACACTCATGCCACATACACCATTGCGAAGCATTCACTCTCACGAGTTCGCACATATCAGATTCGAACCTGTACACCCTACGCATCAGGAACTACCAGGGACACATACATTCCCCATGCATTCCTATGGGAGGGCAGGCCAACCTTACTCCATGCACTCAGAGTGCGCACGCACTTTCCACTGGGACACAGTGAAAGTGCGCAGAACCCCAAAAATCACCATCACCCGGTCACCATTACAAGCAAAAAGTCTAGGGGTGAACCTGCCAGAAGGGCCAAGTCCAACACACAGCATCATCTCCGTTTTGGATGCATTGATTTGATATCCAGATATCTCACCATAGTTATGTGCCAGTGCGATGACCGCAGGGAGTGCTGTACGCAGATATGAAGAAAAGACAAGAATGTCATCCGCGTACAGGGCTACTTTCCTCTCCCATCCCCTATAGATAAAAGGCTTGAGGTTAACATTGTCCCTCAGCCGTTGGGCAAAGGGTTCAATATATAAATCAAATAGGAGAGGGGAGAGGGGGCAGCCCTGCCTGGTACCCCGAGTGATGTTAAAAGGGGCTGACAATTCCAAGTTGACCAACAAAGAAGCTGTGGGGTTCCGATACAATAGGCTACCCGCTCTGCGTAAACCCTCCCCAATGTTGAACTTCCCCAAGACCCCCGACAGGAATGCCCAATTCACCCTGTCGAATGCCTTGGTGGCATCCAACGTGATCACAGCTAGGGGCAAAGAGTTCGCAGTCGCCATATCAATGGCTCCCAGTAGATCATAAGTCAGCTCAAAGAGCTGGCGACCCTTCACAAAGCCTCGTTGGTCCTGATGCAGAATACAGGGTGCCACCTCCCCCAATCTTCTGGCAAGGACAGATATAAAAAGCTTATAGTCTGAATTTAAAATGGAGATCGGTCTGTATGAGCCGCAGCTATTAGCTGGTTTACCAGGCTTCAATATCAAAGAAATTGAAGCGTCATTCCAAGAGTCAGGTGGGGACAGCCCCTCCTGGAAGATCTGATTGAACACTGGGTTAAACGGGGGACTATTGTTGGTAATAGGGCCAGATAGACCTCCGAGGGGAGGCCATCGGGACCTGATGCCTTGCCCTTCTTACTATCTGCGATAGCTCTAATAACCTCTTCATTCGTAATGGGTCTGTCTAAGGTAGTTTTCTGGTCGGGCGAAAGAGAAGGGAGGGATACTCCAATCAGCCAATCATCCACTTGCCTAACCAGTCTTGTCCTCATGATAGATGTCCTTAAAAAAATCACAAAATGCACTTCTGGTGTCACTATCTACCGAGTGAGCCACTCCTTCAACTTTAATATGGTCTATGTTGTTTCTGACTCGATCTGTTTTTACCTTCCACGCCAGGAGCTTACCTGCACATTCTCCATATTCAAAGTGGGCAATCTTACTGGCCTCCCATCTCTGGAGAACTTGTGCATTCAGGGTTGAACCCAGTTCCCCTTTTCATGTGTGATCCAGCACCTACCCTAATTAAATGTATATTGAAGTGGAAATAATAAATTAAATAGTTTCAGTGTCCAGCACCTACCTCAATTAAATGTAGATTGGAGTGGGAATAGTCAATTAAATAGGTTCAGTGTCCAGCATCTACCCTAATTAAATGTATATTGGAGTGGAAATAATAAATTAAATAGGTTCAGTGTCCAGCACCAACCCTAATTAAATGTAGATTGGAGTGGGAATAGTAAATTAAATAGGTTCAGTGTCCATCAACTACCCTAATTAAATGTAGATTGGAGTGGGAATAGTAAATTAAATAGGTTCAGTGTCCAGCACTTACCTAAATTGAATGTACATTGGAGTGGGAATAGTACATTAAATAGGTTCAGTGTCCAGCAGCTACCTTCATTAAATGTATATTGGAGTGGGAATAGTAAATTAAATAGGTTCAGTGTCCAGCACCTACTTCAATTAAATGTAGATTGGTGTGGGAGGACGGTCCCTCCTCCTCTGGGGTGGCGGACGGACGCAGGTCCGTCCGCCATCCTAATGAGCACCTAAATGTAGATTGGAGTGGGAATAGTAAATTAAATAGGTTCAGTGTCCAGCACCTACCCTAATTAAATGTATATTGGAGTGTGAATAGTAAATTAAATAGGTTCCATATCCAGCACCTACCTCAATTAAATGTAGATTGGAGTGGGAATAGTTAAATAATTAATTTTAAGTTTTAGAAATTGTTGTAATTTTTATTTTATTTTATAGTGGCTTTAATTTTTTTTAATTCTTTATTATAGTTAAGTGTATGAAGTGTGTAATGTTTAATGTCTAATATATTTAAAGTTATATTTAATATATTTATTTATACATTTTTATTTTTAATATGTGTGAAAGTAGTTATTATTGTAATTACATTTTGTAAAAGATAAAAATAGTTCAGTATATTTATTTAAGTTTTGTAATGTATATATATATATATATATATATACACATTTTAACAAAATATAAATTTTGGGATATTGGTAGTAATATTTTTTTATAGTCAGTAAAAAAAATTGCACAGTTTTTTTTTAATTTTTAAATTGTATTAGTCAGAGAGTACATAACTTAAAGAATATATTTTTCATAAATGAAAGTATAAATGTGTAACAAATATATAAGTATTTGTACTTTTATATTTTAAACAAAATATATATATAGTTCTTGAGTCAAGTACATTATAGGTACATATAAACAATACAGTAAATGAAAATATATTTAACATGTGAATATATTTAGTACATACAGTTGGAAACATTTTTATTTTTCAAATGATTACTGTACATTTTATAATATTTTGTACATATTATTTTATTGTTGAAATCCTGGTATACATGTTGATATAATTTTAAAGAAAAATATGTATATCATATATTGTTAATATTATACAATACTATTTTTCAAAATAACATTTTTGCATATCAGTTTCCTTTTTCAGTAATATTAATATTAATATTGTATTAATAATATTAATATTTTTTAAATGTTTGTACATTTTTTTCAAAACACATAACAAGTATACATTATTTTCCACATTTTTTTCACGTTCTTTTTTTATAATTATAATATTAAATACTAGTAGCCTGTCCCGACGTTGTCCGGGTATGAATTGCCGTCGGCCAGTAGTATATTGTTTTGTAGGATTTCGTTTTGATAGCATTTCTTATCTTTGACAGGCCTGTGAAACTCTCCGATTTACAGTGCACTGCTGATGCACTTAAGAGTGCGCATTCAGTAGTGTGTGAACTCGAGTTTCCCTACTTTATTTTTCCTTGCAATATTATATAGCGCAAACTCGACAACATGGCATGAGCAAAATTTACATTACAGAAGAACACATTCATTTGTTTTTTTTTTTAACTTTGTTTTTGGGTTTTACATCGATAACCTTCATCAAAGAGTGCATTAAAGTTACACATTTCAGTCCATTTTTATAATGCATGCGTGGATTCAGATCACTGGAACATGTATCACAGTATGTCAACACAATAGCATCATCAGTCATTTCAATAGTGCAATCAGTTATAGCATGTACCATAGCATAGGCCCCACACAACTTCAATGTATTCCCATGAGAAAGGAGGTCATCACAGAAGCAACGCACTGCAAGAGAAAGCGTCCCCCCATATGCCAGTCCTGATACAAAAGTCTCCTAGAAGGATGATCCAATGTCTGTTCGTAAAGCACTTTCCTCAATCCTAAGATCACGCCCAAAGTGGCTTCCACAACATCCCGGGCCACCTGATGTCATCTCACATCTGTTTGTATAGTGAAGAGTGCCCCAATGAGAGAGTCAGGGGGCTTCTTAGACCGGTGGCCCCTCTTCGGTATCGGTATTCTCTTGGGGTAGGTAACATCGCAGAGGGGCCCAAAAATCGCAGGGTCGTGAAGTTGTTGGCAACAATTCAGAATATGTATTTAACTGTTCTTGGCAATAAGTTAGGTCATGTAGCCATTCCTTAAATTTAGGGGCCCTGCCCCTGCCCCATCGACATGCAACTCTTCTTTTTGCCACCAAGAGGGCCAGAGCAACAACTTGCGGTGTGCTGCCTGTAGGGGTTCTACGTACCCCAATAGCGCTAGGACAGGGGAGGGAGCTATCTCAGTGTGAATCATTTTGGACAGCGCTGCGAGTACCTGAACCCAGTAGAGTTGGACTGCATCGCACGCCCAAGCAAGATGTAGGAAGTCAGCCCCTGGAGCATGGCATCTATCACAGTTGTCAGTAGTGCGAAGTTGAAGTCTATACATTCAGGCCGGGGTGTAATATATGCGATGTAAAAACTTATAATGTATAATTCTATGTCTACTGCTAGCAGAGATGCGTTCTGTTTGCTGGAGACAAAATGCCCATTGCTTGTCTGTGAGAGGTATTTCTAGATCTAGGTCCCATTTCAGTTTGGCTGCCAAAGGTAGGTAATCTATTTGTGTATGTACTGTCCTGTATATTGTCGGCACTAGCTTACAAGGGTTATCATTTTGGAGTACAAGCTGTAAAGGGACTAAGGCCACCGGTTAATTTGGAAAGTCAGGTGTCAGTGCCTTCAGTCCTTGACGGAGCCTGATGTATAGAAAGATTTCAAGCGGAGATGGTTGTATGCCTTCATACAGATGTTCCATGGAGCAAAACGTGCCATTATGATATAGATCTCCCCAGGTGTCTACATGAATCTTGTGGAGCAGTTTGCGGAATCCCGTTTTCTGCAATAGGGGCATATTTGGGTGGTAGGCCAGTGGCAACAACGGCGCATAGAGCATTGCAACCTCAAGTCTAGCAGCCAGTCGGGTCCATGCGGTAACTGTGCTCATCACTGTTGTGGGTGTTTTGTCCCTGCCAGGTACCAAAGCGTAGAGTGCACCTTCTATAGGGATAGGATGGGCCAGCCAGTGCTCAGCGGCTAGCTGGGGCATATATATAGGTTGATGTACCCAAAAATAGGCATAATGAGCTTGAGCTGCCTGGTAGTATATTTTGAAATCCGGTACACCAACCGCCCTGGTTATAGGGCCGAATTAGGGTGTCCCATTTTAGACGAGGGGACTTTCCGCCCCATACAAGTTTAATGAGTTCTGACCGAAGTTGTTGAAAAAAGAACCTGCCCGGGTAGAACAGAATATTCAAAAAGAGGTATAGTACTTGTGGAAGGATCACCATTTTGATCAAGGATGTCCTACCTGCCATAGAAAGAGGCAAGGTAATCCAACGTGCAACGTTATCAATAATGCTATTCATAGTAGTGCCATAGTTGGCTCGGAGTAGCTCATCTCTATCTTTTTGTATGTGTATACCCAAGTATTTGAAATTCCCGTCGCTCCAGGTGATAGGATAATCCAAGTCAAAGCATGTTGTGGAAGGCGTGAGCGGAAATATGCAAGACTTACTCCAATTAATCTGAACTCCTGAGAGACTACCAAATTGTATGAATTCCCTAAGAATCGAGTTAAGGTTTTCGCTCGGATCACGTATATACAAAGTGATGTCATCTGCATACATCGATATTAGTATTTGCCTTTGAAAACAACGTAGTGCACTGTCTCTATGATGTTGTCGCAGTTTGGTGGCTAAAGGTTCCGTAGCTATCGTGAATAAGAGAGGCGAGAGGGGACACCCCTGCCTGGTCCCCCTGGTGATGGGGAATTCCGCAGACAGTCTGCCATTAATAAGTACTCTGGACATCGGACGCTCATAAAGGAGATGAATTTTGCCAGAAAGCCCATCCTCTCCAGGACTCGAAACACATAATCCCATTCACGGGAATCAAACGCCTTAGTGGCATCGAGGAAAACGGCCGCCATTGGTCGGTCTTCATGCACTGAGTTGAGGACGGAGAAAAAGTTACGCAAATTATGAGAGGTTGCCCTGCCAGGCACAAATCCGGATTGGTCAGGTAGTATCAGGGTGGGAAGTAGGAGGCTGATACCATTAGCAATAAGCTTGGCAAGTACCTTAACGTCACAATTTAGCAATGAGAGTGGACGATAAGAGTCACATTTGTTTGCAGGTTTCCCGGGTTTGAGTAGTGATGTAATAAGTGCAATCCTCATAGACGGTGGCAAATGGCCTACCTCAAGGGCGTCTTCATAGACCTCTCGCAATACTGGGGCCATAAATCGTAAATCATACGTTCTTATATAGCGCCTTTCACTGTAAGGTCTCAAGGCGCTTGCTTTGGGAACCCGTCCTGGTCTTTCCCTGCGAGATTACCCCTACTGGGCATCCCCAAGGTGAAGACCAGGCATCCCATCGCGGTGGGGCCGTAGTGGAGATTAAGCAAGCTATTGCCCAGAGTTGCAGAGTGTGAACCCACGATTCGAGTAGGCACCGAGGAGAGAATTATCGAGTCCGTGGACATTTTGAGCTCAAGGCCCTCCCGCGTCGGGGATTGAACCCTGGTCCCGGGTCTGACCTCTGCATCAGGGACTGCCTCCTCTAACCGGTGAGCCACACTTCTCCACATAAAGTCAATGTAAGTTTTATAAAATTCTATTGGGATTCCGTCTAGTCCCGTGGCCTTCCCTGACCTCATACCCATAATCGCCTCTCTCACTTCATCTAATTCAAAGGGCGCACTAAGAAAGGCCCTTTGTGCATCACTAAGCCAGCCCAGGGAGACGTCAGCTAGGTAGTCTTGCAGCCGAAGGTCTCCCACTCTAGAGGAAGCATACAATGTGCTGTAATGTGACACAAAGGAATTAAGGATTTGTGTAGTGTCTCGAATCATCACAACTTCTGGGTCTTCGAGTTCTAGTATAATATTGGGTGTGCGCGCCAGTTTAATCGTGGAAGCCAAGGCCTTTCCTGGTCTTTCGCCTTCGCCATAGCGGCGAGCGGTCCAGAACTTGCCCCTAAATTTCGATTCCCTAGTGGCTTCAGCAGTGTACTCAGAACATTTTTCACGTACCTCCAAGAGGGTGGCATCAGTGGGAGCATTAGCCAATGACGTTTCTAGGTGTTTAAGTTCTTTTTCCAATGTCAGTATTCGGGCCACAATATTCTTTAGGACCCCGGCTCCTTTAGCAATGCAAATCCCTCTTAACGTTACCTTGAACGCGTCCCAAATACTTTCAACGTCCCTAACTGAATCTTTATTCCTCCTGAAAAAATCTAGACATTCATCGCGCAGTTCCTCTTGAAAGGTGGTGTCTAGTAACATCGTAGGTTGCATTCGCCAAGCAGTTGTGGGGGGGGCCAGGTCCGCCGAGCGCAATGTGATTTTCACAGGGGAGTGATCCGAATATGTTCTGGGGAGGTGTTGTGATCGAACAAGCGAGGTATAAAGTTGTGGCGCCAGGAAGATATAGTCAAGCCTGGCCCATGAGCGCGCTTGTGCTGTAAAGTGTGTGCCCTCCCTCGTATCAATGTGGAGGCGTCTCCAGGCGTCTACCAGACTGTGGTCTGTAATTGCAGCACGAAGTTCCGTTCGCGCCTTAGTGTAATGTTGTGGGGCTGGGTGTGATCTGTCCAAGGAAGGATCCAGTGTGGTATTAAAGTCTCCTCCCCAAATGAGGTGGTGAGGTCCCGTCCCCACAATCGCAGCCCACAGCTCAGTGAAGAACCCCGGGTCGTCAACGTTGGGACCGTAGCAGCACACCAGTGTGACAGCTATGTGCCCTAGTCTACCCCACATCATGCAGTACCTCCCTTGAGAGTCTATCTTGGACCCAGCCATAGCAAAGGGTGTACCCCTTCTTACCAAAATTGCTGTGCCCCTAGCATATGTCGATAGGATGAGAACACAGTGTGGATCGCCCACCTGTTGGCAAAGATGTGAGTGGTCTGTGCCCTGAAGTGAGTTTCTTGGAGAAAGGCTATGTGTATTGAATGGCGATCCAGGTACGATAGAACCTGTCGCCGTTTCCTGGGGTCCCCAAGGCCTCTGACATTCCATGTTAAAATATTTAGGTCAGTGTCCCCCATGAGTGGTGTAGGGTCTTATCTCTCAAAAGGTTATTTGACGATGGCCAGTGATCAATCGCTCTGAATCTCAGTATAGCATGCACTCCGGTGGTCGTCAGTAATCTTATACTTGTGTGTATAAACTGCACTACGAGAATACTTTCTCGCATACAACCACAAATTCCTGCTGTGTCAAGATATAGCAACTCTTCTGTAGGTTTAGTGACTAACTTTATCTCGTAACATTGTAACCAAACATCCCCCCCTCCCCTCTGTGCAACAACCCCAAAAGTCCCGCTCTGGAAGCAGTTAAAAAGACATTTACAATCAACACGATAAGTCCCATCCAACATTGCGCAAGGTTCCACCCCTCATCCTCCCTACATCGCAAGACCCCATAAAACACAATTACAAGCAATGCGATAAGACTCATACGATAGTGTGCAAGGTAACACCTCCCATCCTTCCCACATTTCAACACCTCACAATGTATTCGGGCAAATATCAAAATCCAAGACATGTCAGCATGCAAGTCTAAATTATAGCATATTTTAAGCGCTGTGGTATTGAAGTGCCGGAGCACGCACCGCAAATAAACAACTGCATATATTGCCAAAAGTAGTTCAAGTGAGGCAAGGAAGATAGCTCCAAGGTCCCATTCTGCTCCAATCCGCGCGCCACCACCCTCCTCCCACTGAAGCAACCCCAACTTGCCAGTAACCCCACCCCTCCCCCCACCCTCAACAGTTCCAAAACAACCGAACATTTGCATTAATGTCAACAAGTGCAATGGGGTACTCCCTATGGGGTGTGACCTAGGCGCGCACATAGCCACCACCCACACCTCGCCCATCGTCCTGTTCGGCCACATTAGGGCGCAATCAAGGGAGTGGGGGGGTTGCCTGGAATACTTTACCACCAAAGGTCCAGTGCCCATCCGGTGACTCCCGAACAGCAAGCAAATCGTCTTTTATATTAGTCCCTCCAGTGGGCCTGAGAGGGAAGCCCATGGGATATATCAGCATGCAGGTAGGCAGTGTCTAATATTACTCATCTTCATTTGCCGAGTGGAAATCTTCTTGTCGTTCATCGCCATTGCGCCTGTTCCCAGTGCGTTCTCGTTTCAGTTTCTTCATAAATTCTTCCACCTGTTGTGGGTTCGTAAAGAAGTGCTGTTTAGCTTGATGTGTCACTCTCAATTTTGCTGGGTACAGTAGTGCATAGTCCACTTGTAGTGCTCTGAGCTTTTTCCTGACTTCCAGAAATTTGCGACGCTGTTCTTGCACCACAGGCGTAAAGTCTGGATAAATGGAGAAGTTGACCCCCTCGCACGTAAGGGTGTGGTTGGTGCGTGCCGCCCTCAATGCAGTATCACGATTGCGGTAATTTAGGAGTCTTGCAATGATGGGTCGCGGCGGGGCTCCAGGATTAGGCCTCAGCCCAAGAGATCGGTGTGCCCTTTCAACAATAAATTTTTTGGAGAATGCATCAGATTCAATCGCCGCAATGAGTATCTTCTCCACATATTCCTCTATGCGTCCCGTGTTGGTTGACTCCGGCACGCCTATCACGCGAATGTTATTTCGACGACTGCGGGCTTCCAACTCCTCATTCTTAGCAGCTATGACTCTGAGGACATTGTCCATCCTTGAAAGTTGCGTCGTATGGGAGGCCGTGGTGTCATCATTTTCGGATATACGCCGTTCAGTTGCAGCGATGCGCTCTTCATGAACATCCATTTTTTGAACCATGGCATCCATTCTTTACGACATCGTGTCAACTTTGTCCACTATTGTGGCGAATCCTTGCCTCATTTCCTGCATCATCTGTTGCAGTTCGGACGTAACGGAGTTGGAGCCATTTTCTGTCGCCGAAGGGATCTGAGAACTTCCCGCTTCCTGTGTGCTTCGTAGCCCCTTTTTGGACGTGACGGAGTCAAACGATAGTTTGGGCTGCCAATTGTCCGGTTTGCCCATGGCAGGCCTTTTGTAGGGACTGGACGCAGAGGGTGAAAAACGCTTTTCACGGTTGTCGCGGTGTGGGCTGGTGTCTGTACTCATTAGTAAGAGCCACGCGTTATGCAGTCCCCTTCTCTAATACGCTGAGGCTTGTAGGGAGTTAGAACAGTCCTGTGATATTGGTGAGCTCATATAGTCAGTATTCTTATCTGAAGGAGTAGCCACAGCGCAGGTAGTCTCAGCTCGGCAGGTGGCTGGTCAAGATTAGGGAATGTATTTCTTGTTATCAGTTTCTCTATACAAGGAGTCAGGGGCGCGTTGTGACCGGCCAGCTGTCTAGATGTATGACGGAAGTCACCTCCTCGACTCAGCAAGCAGCTCCTATGGCATATGCAGGGGACAGCAGGAGCACGGGCCCCAAAACGGCAGATCGATGTCACACAGCACTCCTAGGTCCGCCAGAACGCAGCAGAAATGCAGGCGATCCACAAGTCATCAGCCGGAAGATCAGAAGTCCATAGTGCCACAATTTATGGCCTTCTGGGCATGTAGTCCCCGCGATTTGCCAACAGGTGTTAAGTATCGGCAGTATCCGCTGCAGGGGAGGGGGCACAGTAGCCGATCAAACCGAAGCAGGTCGCTTCCCCCACCAGTCAAAGTCTTTGCGATGTCTCCGAGCTATGCCAGGGTGTGAAGGTATCAGACCCCGATGGGGGAGGGGAGGGAGGGAGATTCAGCAGCAAAGTCAATGTCCAGTCTGCAATGACCGGGTATGGAGCGGGTCGGTGTTGAAAGCTACCAGCCTCCGATTAGATTGCTCAGGCTCAAGCACATTGCGATGTACATCCCAATGTTTGCGCAGTATGGCCGTCCCTCTCCTAGGCCTCTCCCCTCCCGCTCCGAACCGCGTCTCCCTGCAGGCAGCATAAACCTCAAGTCGGGGAAACAGTGGCCCAGCTGTGGGCGGTAGTATCGCCACGGACTTCACCCATTCTCAGAGGATCTCACTTTATCTCGGCGCCGCTGGGAGGTCGCTCCACCAGTTCTCTCTCCGAGGCCTGTCCGCCTCGTGGTGCGCCGCGGTCTATCATAGGCTGCAGGACCCACCAGCACTTCCAGACGATCTTGGGCTCAGCTCCGGTCTAAAACTCCGGCCGTCATATCTTCAAGATGGTAAGACTTAGGTTGTTGAAATTTTCACCGAGGCTGCATAACTGTAGTCTCTTAGTCCGAGAGTGGTTGGGACGGGCAAAGGAGGTGGAAAAGTAGGATAAATATCGGTTTTGTATCCAGGCTGCAGGAGCCTCACATGAGTGCGACCATTCTGCTTGTGCTCCCTCTAGCGCCCCCCAAGAACACATTCATTTGTGGTAGGCACGGGGAGACAAAGCGATTTGCCTGGAATCACAGGATGTTGAGCTGATGCCGAGATTCGAACGTAGCTTCCCAGCTCTAAATTTCGCGATTCTAGAACTTGTGGCGGGAGGTGTGTCTAAAAGTGTATGTCGGTGCTGGCCATCAATGAGAGAGACCTGTGCATTTTTCAAATCGGTGGTGAAAAAATATGAGTATGTTGCTGGAGATGTGGGCCGCCGTGCCACCAATGTACTTACTGGGGGAGGGTAAACACCCATTATTCCGCAACTTTCTTTCCGCATACCATCACTCCGCATACTTTCATTACGAAAGTACCATGACTCCGCAATGCCATTATAACGCATGGCATTACATTTTATATGCTTTTACCACGCATACAGGGGTATTTTTAGGGTTCAGGGCTAGGTTTGGGTTTTGGGGTATAGGGGTATTTTTAGGGTTCAGGGGTAGGATTGGGTGTTGGGGTACAGGGGTATTTTAAGGGTTCAGGGCTAGGTTTGGGTTTTGGGGTACCGGGGTATTTTTAGGGTTCAGGGCTAGGTTTGGGTTTTGGGGTACAGGGGTATTTTAGGGTTCAGGGATAGGTTTGGGTTTAGGGGTACAGGTTTATTTTTATGGTTCAGGGCTAGGTTTGGGTTTTGGGGTACAGTGGTATTTTTAGGGTTCAGGGGTAGGTTTTGGTTTTGGGGGCCAGGGGTATTTTAAGGGTTCAGGGCTAGGTTTGGGTGTTGGGGTACAGGGTTATTTTAGGGTTCAGGGGTAGGTTTGGGTTTTGGGGTACAGGGGTATTTTTAGGGTTCAGGGCTAGGTTTGGGTTTTGGGGTACATGGCTATTTTTAGGGTTCAGGGGTAGGTTTGAGTTTTGAGGTACAGGGGTATTTATAGGGCTCAGGGCTAGGTTTGGGTTTTGGGGTACAGGGGTATTTTTAGATTTTAGGGTTGGTTTGGGTTTTGGGGTACAGGGTATATTTATAGGGTTAAGATTGGTTATTGTTTAAAGGTGTTGGGGTATTTTAAGGAGTAATGGTGGGTTATGATTATGGGGTACAGGGGTATTTAAAGGGAGCAGGGTGGACACCCGGAGCTGGAATGTAAAGAACCTGGGAAGAAAAAACAATGAAATATTGGGCACAACGCTCGCTTTTTTTTCCGTAATCCCATGCCCCGCACACGCCCACGCCCCCAGCACACGCCCACAGCACACGATATGAGACATGGCATGAAGGCGGAACGTACCACACGCCCCCAGCGTGTGTCACGCCCCCAGCACATGCCCACAGCACAACGCAGACACGCCCACAAGGGACTACTTTGCTGGCACGGTTCTTTTACCTTTTAAATGTATATGGTGGGCGTCTGCATAGCATGTCCTTCTGCTGCAACTGCCCTTTCCAACGCTGTATTGGGTGTTGTGATTGGTGCTGTGGTTCCTGAGATTACCCGCCTCAAAGGTTTGGGCTCTCTCTTTAGTATATTAGTATGGATTATAGTCTAATAATATTTAATTTTATAATTTTACAATATATGAAGATAACAATATATTTTATAGTACATCATACATAAATTGAAAAAAATTGGATTATTTTATATAAAGTTTAACTAATTTTTTTAATGTTAAATAGATTATTTAGTCATTTATTTAACTATTTTTGTGTTGATATTATTATTTGGGTCTTTTATTTTGTAACCGCTCTTAGGGGCATATTAGGGTGACGGGCGCCCCCATAAGGGCGGGGGTCCCATGGGGGGTATTAGGATGTGCCCGCCACAGTGGCGGGCGCATCCTGAATTTTTAGCATTGTGGCGGGCGGTGCTCGCAGCATCGCCCGCCACAATGCTAAAAATGCATTACAGCATTTGCATAAACAAAGCGGCAGGCACCTCGCGGTGCCTGCCGCTTTGTTTATGCAAATTAAGGGGGGTACCACAGGTACCCCCTGTGTGCACCCCCACCTCTCCTTCACTCTGGGGGCCCGCAGGGGGACCCCAGAGTGAATACCACCTGCCTTTCCCTCAAAAAATAGACAAGTACCCCAAAAAAAGCACAAGGAGAGTTCAAAAGAGTCACACAACACCACTAAACATATCTCCTGTGTACAAAGCAATGTCCTTGCCAGATCAAAAATGGCAAACAGAGGGCCCAACTCAGACCCACCCCTTATTACACTCACACCCAAAAATTCACAATAAGCCACACCCACTAATGGACCAATAAAAAGGGCCCACACCCACAAACCATCAGCCTTTGCAACATAACCATTTTCTGACAGAGACGAACAACACACCAACAACTGCACACATCCATCTTCACACATACCCACAATCATATTCAGACCCACACACCCCCTTCACATTCTGACCCGCACACCCCATCAATACACACTGTCACTCCCCCAAACACATTTGCCCCACAACATGACTACACCAAAGAATCCAAAGTTCACTAACCAGGAGATGGAGATCCTTGCAGATGAAGTCATCAGAGTTGAGCCACAGCTGTTTGGTACATTGGTCAGACAGACCAGCATAGCGGAGAAAACACGCATGTGGAAGAGGATCGTCGATAGGGTCAATGCTGTTGCACCCATCAGGCGCACCAGGAAGGATTGCCAGGCCAGGTGGTACGATCTGCGGAGAATGGTCAAGCGCAAGATGGATGAGGACTAAGCCAACGCTCACCACACCGGAGGTGCTGATCCCCGCAGACCAGTACAGTTCCAGCCCTGGGAGGAGAAAGTCATGGCCCTGCTACCACCGGTGGGAGTACATGGAATTCCAGGAGTCGTGGAGCCTGGTGAGTATACAAACAACTCATGTAACATGGGTGGACCACCAGCATTAGCCGCCAGACACATGAGGGGTGGCTAGATAGGACTCCCAGCAGTGCCTAGACATAGGAGGGGGGTTAGATAGGACTCCCAGCAGTGCCCAGACATAGGAGGGGGGTGTGCGTACACCACCTATTGTTTCGTGTTGAAGAGAACACCTTAAGATCTGAGCTATGATACATGGTGTATCAATAGGACTATATCTCCTGTATTGATCTGTGTATATTATGTATTATTATATATGTGTCATGCTCTATGACTACCAGTGCCTAACTGAAGATCCCTAGTAAATCAAAGGGATTTATTGTCTTAGCTCTGCCTCGACTGCCCCTGAAGCTGTTTACAAGGACACAATATCATTGTGCCTCAGTTACCACTGCTATCTGTCAGTGAACGTTTCTCACAGGTATGAGGATTGCCCTTTGGGCACAAAGTACGTTTTTATTATGAGTAAGGCAACAATTCTTGGCGATTTCAGTCTGCCATTAGTTTAGCGGCCCATTTCAGATACGGCAACTAGTGAGTTTTTAACTTTGTTGTATCTGCAGATAAACAGCATTTATAGGGTGAAAACAGCGCAGGGTGTAAATGATCAATTTTGTGGTTCGCAAATAACGAGTACGTCCTGTAAGAATATAGGATTGTGTGAAGAGCTGATTAAATCCCCCCCCCCCCCCAATTTTTAAACAGATAGCTCTGTATAACTAGGTAGACAGGTTTTGTCACTCCTACAATAAAATCTCCTGTCTTTGGAGAAAACGAAATCTCTGGATGGAAAACTGAACATTTTTTAACCGTAACAAACAACTCCACGATCCCCATATCATTACAGTGGGATTTTTTTTTTTTTTTTTAATTTTTGGAAAACCTTTATTGCACAGTATCATAAAACAAGTACGGGCCTACAACCATCCGGCCGGCCTCGACATCTTTTGAAGCACATTAGCAAGCAATATGGCAACTCGGTAGCATCTCAAATTAGAATACAAGCAAACTGGGTTACACTTGAAATACGTGCACTACCGAGAGGCAGGAGAAGTTAAGGTTTAATTTTGCAATTTTTGTAAAGCGTATTTAAATATTAAACGCTAGAAAGGATCAGAGTTCACACAATACGTCCAAAACAGAAGTGGGCGACGTCCATCCAAAACAACCAGCAAGCAGTAAAATAGAAGCAAAATGGCGGCACAATGACATCATAAAAGGATTGATAATCGCATAGCATGTTGTGTGCCGGTCACCACCCACCCCACTTCGACCCATTCCAGTGACCCAAGGAAAAAGGAAAAAGGAAAGGAATTGGAGAAGAAAGAAAGAAAAAATAAGGCCCATAGAAACTGAAACGAACAAAATAAACCCCCCCCCCCTACCCCCCACCCTACACGCATGCAGAGGCTACGGCCTACCCCCCCCTAGCAGTGTGCCTGTCGCCCAAAAAAGAGTACCCGAAATAAAGAAAGAAGAGAAAGGAAGAAAAAGGTATACCTGTAAAACCGGAGGAGGGCCAGACTTATGTGGCCGAAACAACCAATCTGTATATTCTCGGCCGCCCCACCCCCGACCCCGAATTGAAACACAACCAACGTCCAGCTCCCCCGTCCACCCATCACAATCCCAGCAAAGCAACCAACAGGAAGTAAAAAGGAAAAACATCTTCCACCTTGTCCCTTTCGGTCCAATGTGCCGATGAGATGCAATAGCCAAACAGCCCTCCAGAATGGGGTAGACAGTCGCAAGGACCACATCAGGACAAAGCACTGTCCACCAGTATCCAACCAACTCAAATGCGTGTGGTCCATAAATGTACAAAGAAGGGCAGCGCACCGCAGCAATCCCCCAAAGTTAACCAGCCGAAGCGTCAGCAGCATGCCCAGGACACAATAGGAAGAATCGCCAGCAGATCCCGGAGAAGTTGCAGAACATGGCGCCCAGAGGTGATTCCCCAGCCGCTGTAACAGTCCAGAAATCCCATACCTCTCCACAGCTGTAGCAGACAGGGTCGCGGCAGTAACCAGCTCTCGCACCTCAAGCGCCTCCAGGCACCTCCGGATAGGCAGCTCACATGATCGAGCCCAGGGTGTGGTGAAGCACTCTGCAGACGAACGCCAGCTCGGCCAGTAGAGGATAGCGTGGGCACAATGACATCTAGTCGGCTCCCCAGGTCCCGGGCGTTGTCGCACAAATCAGCTCGCAAGGTAGCCAGGGCACCCAGAATATCTCCGATTTTTAAGGGCATCTCAGGAGAGGAGGATGCTGTAGCTCCCTGCACACGGGGCTCGGAGACATGTGGTAGTCCCCGAGCCCGTCCACCATCATCCCCTTCCAGCAGTTCGTCATCCCATCGGTGCCCCGACAAGCACAGCCAGGTCCTGGGGACAGGGGCAGCACACTCCATACTGACGCTGCACACGGTTGTAGTGCAGCGTCGGCCGTTGTAAGCACCCTCAGCAGCGGGTCGGGCCATCAGTTGCAAGTGTAGAGCGCTCGGCTCAAAATGGCCCCCTTCACAACGCCGGATAATGAAAGGCTTGCAGAGTCATCCAGGGGGAAGGATACAAACGTATCACTGGTAGTCGCGATGTCAAAGCAAGCACGGAGATTAAAAGGAGTGAATAGCACGCTGCTGCGGATAACTCGGTGCAGCAGCCGCTCTCCGCTGGCCGACTCCGCCCTGCCTTCAGTGGCCGCTGTTATCATGGTCGGGGCCGGCCGCACCTGAGAACAAAGAACCGGTCACCGCCATTAAGCACCAGAAAGGAGACAAGGACGCTTTGTCACTTCTGCCGCAGGAAGCACGTCGGGGAGCACACCGTTGGATGCAGCATCACTTCCCCGTTCCGATACTACGACGAGAATACAGGATAGTTTGCAGGAGAAGTGGCGGTACGGAATGAGAACAAGCGGGTCGGTGGAGCCGAGGGTTTAGGCGGCCATCATGGTTGCAGGCTAGGCTCCTCCCTACAGTGGGATTTTTAAGCAAGTGCCGTACATTCTATCTTTTGTGGGAATACTTGGCATTTGACATATAAGTATATTATCATGGAACAAATGTCCACACATTTCTATATTAGAGAAATAATTGTCCAAGCAGCTAATATAATCAAGAAATCAAGTGACATCATACAAAGTTTCTGTTTATGTCCCACAAAATACGAAGTAAGTAGTTCTATATCACCAATTCTGTATATGTCAAAAATAATACTTCCCCCTCCCCGGACCCTTTTCCTTTTTCCCCTCCCCCCCCCCCCTTTCTCCCCCCTCCTTAATTCTTATCAGAATATCGCACAAATTGTATAAGTAAGTACATTTCTTTATTGTTCGGTTAATTAAAACCATTACAATGTAAGGTATGGTACAGCATTTAAAACAGAATTCTTAAAATATTATCAAGGAAATAAATGGGAAAAGGAAAGGAGTTAAAAGAAAAGTTTACGTTATAAAAGCCGGTCATAGCAGGATTTGGTGTGATACAGATTTATCTATCAACAGTGATCTTAATGTTCGATGGGGGTCCGGCAAGCAGCAGCTTGCCTTGTTTTCTCCGCGAAGCTGTCCAGGAATTTTACTAGTCTACAGATCAGTTGGGCGTCCGCTGAGCATAAGGCTTGGACTATCGCGGACCGGCAGGTGCGGACTCCTAGCTCGTTAAGTTTGTCCTTGAGCCAGTGCCGCCGTCCGTAGTACATAGCTGGGCAGATGCAGATTATGTGGGTAAAGTCTTGGTTATCTGCACCGCAGAGATCGCATTCAGTTGTTGCTTGTGGTCTCCATCTAGGTTGGTCTACTCGTGTGGGTAAAATGCCCAGCCTTAAATGGAGAAATTTACGTTTAAGGTTCAACGAGAATGCCGTGTCTAGATAAGGGGCTGGCGCTGGCTTTGTGTACGATTTAATAGACATCCAGGCGTGGGACCGGGTACTGAAAATTTTTTTGTCGTTGAGGAACGAGTGCTTCTTGGCAGTCCTTTTGACTACCTGGTTAAATAAAAGGGCTGGGAGTTTTGTTTCCCACAATGCTCCGAGCTCAGTTTCCTCCAGTGAGAGCTTTAAATATTTTGAGTACTCAGAGTTCGGACTTGTCTGGATCGCTCCCCAAAGTGCATCATTCATTTTATTCTCCTTGTTCCTCCAGACGTAGTACCAAAATTTAATGGCCTCATATTTTTTCAGTAAGACTTGGGATTGTAGACCAAATTCAAGTCTGACTTGTGCTGGGGAAGAATTATTCGGTAAGAAGAAGACCCGCTTGTAGACTTTAGTTTGTATTTTCTCCAGGAGGGTGGCACTTTTCCCATGGTGCAAAATGCTCCCGTACGCTATTGTAGGCAGTAATTTGGCTTTCATTACAATTAGCAGGGGGGAGACAAGAGGGCCCTTTAGCTCAGCTGCCAAGTTGGTGAAGGCATGTAATAATGCTGCCCCCTTTCTTTCCATGGCTTTGAAGTGCACCAGGAAATTTAAATGCTTGTCTAGGTGTACCCCCAGATATTTATAGTCATTGACTGATTCCAGCTGGTTGTTGTTTATTTGAAAAATTGGCGGATTTTTGCGTCGGCGTGATATGAGCATTGTCTTTGTTTTCTTAATGTTTATGGTTAACAGGTTCCTTTTTGTGTAGGCGGACAAGTCGTCTAACAGACGTTGGAGGCCGATTCTTGTCTGGCTCAGGAGTACCACGTCGTCCGCATACGATAAGTGCGTTAGGCGAAGGGTGCCTAACTTGGGAGGATGTGCGTTAACCTTGTCCAGACTTTCTGCCAGGTCGCTCATAAATAAATTAAATAGGTGTGGGGCCAAGATGCATCCTTGCTTTAGTCCGTCAACGGTGTAGATCTTCCTCGTCAGACGTCGTCCATTGTCGACTTTGACCTGCATCCAGGTTTCAGTGTAAAGGTTAATAAAGGGCGAGAGAATTGAGTCCGGTAGGCCCTGGTGCTTTAATTTTGCCCAAAGCATTTGTCTGTTGACGCGGTCAAATGCCGCTTTAAAGTCTACGAAACAGGTATGGAGATCGTGGGAGTTCTGTAGACTTTTCTCAGCAATAAGGCATAGGGCCATGGAGTTCGTCGTTGTTCCCATGCCGCGCCGGAAGCCGGTTTGGTTCAATGGTATTTTTCTGTTCGTTTCTGACCATTCAGCCAGGTCCGCAAGTATCAGTGACGCATAATATTTTGATTCTGCGTCGAGGAGAGCAATCAGGCGATAGTTGTTTGGATCCTTGCGCTCGCCACCTTTATAGATCGGGGATATAATAGCTCCCCTCCAGCTCTCAGGAATACTGCCTGTGTTGGTTACTGTTCGGAACAGTAAGCTGAACTTGCTAGCCCAATACTGTGGGTCAGTCTTATAGATGGCTTGCGGAACGCCATTTGGGCCTGGGGCGCTGTCTTGCCTGCTTTTCCCAATTATTTTTAAAATACTTTGTTCGCCATCATGCCTAGGCCATGAAGCTGTTGGACCATTTACCTTTGCACTGGTCCCTTGGTGGACTGAAGCGATGTCTTCCCACACTGTGTTGTCTGTTGCTTCAAGAGGCAAGATGGTGACTGCACTCTTGTTGTTAATTGAGAATGTGTCCGTTAGGTGTTGGGACCATTGGGATTCGGTTATGCAGGCCATGCCTATTGATTGGGCTGTCCGGTTTACAGAGTTAACTTGCAGCCAGAAGGCCCGCGAGCCGGCTTTCTTGATGTTATGCAATAACTTGAACCAGAACTCATTTTGGAGGGTTTGTTTTTCCGTCCATATTAATTTCTTGTATTGGGTCCTGACCTTGCGTACTGCTGTCCAAACACTAGCGTTTTTGGTGTGTCCGCGTGCCTGACGTATGAGTTTTTTCAGGTGTCTCTTTAAAGGTTGTGCTGATCTATTGAATTGGTTCCTAAATTTAGTAGAGGATCTTGTTACGTTGCTTAAGTTGGTCCTGGGGAGCTGCATCAAGTAATTATTCCAGATGATCGGGCTCAGGACATTCTCAGACAGAAGGTCTTCTAATAGTTTTTGGGCGTCATTAGCTACTTGTGGGAGGGATTCACTTGTCCACTTGAGTCGCTTCAAGTTAGTCGTCGTGAGGTTACCTGGTAGTGTAGGAGCTAGTTCGAGTTCGGGTAATTCCGTTGCGATCTCAAGATGTTGTTTGGAGTGATCGCTATCCAGAGAACAGATGATGTGGAAGTTTTGTATTTGACTGAGCAGGGGTAAGGTAACGAATGTATAGTCCAGTACCGAACAGGATTTGTAGCCGATGTAGGTCATTGAAGGGGTTTATCTTGGTTGATTCTTCCATTTAGTGCTCGGAGACCAAGGTTTTCGAGGTCCCACATGAGTTGTTTACCCTCCTTGTCCTTTTTGACTACTTGAGAAACTGCCTGCGGCAGGACGTTCCAGACTTCATTTGCAGCATTGATGTTGACTTCGTCCTCCGGTGTTTGTAGGAGGTTTGCGTTGAAGTCGCCCGTGAGGATTATCTCCCAGTCTGGATGTTCTAAACGCATGTTGGTGATTACCAGGGTAATACGTTGGAGTAGCAATTTTCTGGAAGATTTTTTTGGATTTGCATATATGTTCATTAGAATTAGGGTTCTGGTTATGGCCATTATTATGCTCTCTATTTTTAAGATTTGCATGTCCGCAGTTGAGTCTGGAGATTGTGTTACTCTGACGTTTAAAGATGTTGATATGTAGACAGAGAGGCCCCCGCGGGCTCGCCCAAAGCGCTGGAGGCGGGTTGCGCTTACATGATAGCCCAAGCGGCCAGGTATGTCAGTTGGGTCAGTTTGCCACGTTTCCTGTAAGGCTATGATTGCATAGGAGTCCCAGTTGGCAGCTTTGCCATTTTTGTTCATGATGTCTTTAGCACCCGCAATGTTCCAGGAAAGAATGTTTATGACATGACTTGCAATGTTAGTTGGCTTGCTTGGCTTTCAATTTGGGAGTAGCAATTGCGACTGAGGAAGCTCGTGATCTGCTGCTCCAGCTCCCCTTGCTCCTTGTAGGATCGAGTCCGTTGGTCGACTCCTTGGTGGTAAGTTTACGCTGTTGGTCTGCCTTTTCAGGAGAGGAGATGGGTACGGTGCCTTGACTATTTCCTTCAAGAGGATTCCCCATTCATTAAATTTAGTCATTTCAGAGAGGATGTGGGTTACCATTCCGGCCTCCCTCCATGTCGTAACTGTACATTCTTTTTTTGGGTCATTCTCTGATGTTATAAACTCAACCGACAGGAGGTCTGCTGAGGTAAGGTAGCCAAGACTAGGGATGGCTGATGTTAAACGAAGTATGTTCCCACGGTTTAGGTGATCTTGCGGACCTTGTTGTTCAAATTCGGGAACAAAAAGAAGTTTCCCTGCGTTGGGGGCACCCTCCTTTGCCATTGGTGAATTGTCACCAAATTTGACAATTTGGCGAAGGTACGTTTGGTTCCAAGACCCTGAAACTTTCATGTTGCTAGAGTTGCAGTTTTCAGGTGGAGATTGAACACTATGCAGGGGACGCTTGTGTGGTACGATTGATAAGTTTTCTTCTCGTACTTTACTTATTATTTGCCTCATTGCTAGCGGACACTCTTTTGCATCGAACAAATTCTCCGGGCGGCGACTAGCCCCTGCTTTCCTACTGGTTTCCGGGTTTGGGCCCTTATGGTCAGTTGGGAAGGTTATTCTAATGAGGTCAAGGTTTTCCCTAGTCGCGGTAATTGCCAAGCGTCTATTGGGGTCAGTGACCAAACTGGGGACGGTGATTGAGGATGGGGGTGCTGTGTCGTTAATGATTGTCATTTCCACAACCTGACTGTTGGGTCCTTCTTTTCCATGGTTTTCATTTATTAGTTCTTTCCCAGTAGTTGTGGGATGCTTGCTCTGATTCTGTGTGCTTAATATCTGTTTAGGGGAAGGATCGGGTTTACCCAGTGTGGATTGACTGACTGCTGGCGGCTTGTTTGAATGGTCGTCAATAGAGTCATCTTGATCGGTGGAAACGTTTGATTCCGTTTGGTCGCGGAGCTCTGAACCCACGGGGGGCCCTTTGCACAGGGCTTTTGCAGAGGTGACCTCCACTAGATGGAGTGGTTTATTTGGAGAGATTTTATTGGGTGAATCTGGTCGCACTGTTCGAGCCTTTATTTTTGCGAGTGTCATCGGATCCTTGGTTTTTCTGTCTTTAGATGACGTCATCTGGGTTGAGTCGGTCGTTGTGACACTCTTGTTTTTAACTTTGGCTTGTGTGAAGATAGGGAAGAGTGATGACGTCTGCTTGTGCTCAAGTTCACTACTTGGACGTTGATTTCTGTTTTTTCTAGCCTTTTTTTTCTGGCGTTTGGTTAATTTTATTCCGTTCTCGGCTTCTGGTGGTTGGAGTGTGGTAACAGGTTTAGTGCTGCTCTGTTGAATGGTTAGGGCGATGTCAGATTTTGAAGTAATGCGCAGGTTGGTATGTATGTCGTTACCTTCTGCCGGCTGTTGGTGGGGAACAGTTATGTTGACTGCCTCTAGAATCATAGGTTTGCAGGCATTGCTTGTTTGAATTGCGTTGTCATCAAAGGAAATCAAATCGTCGTTCAGTTGAATGCTAGTGGCAGTTAAATTGGTCTGCTTACATTCCTGCAGAATTTCTTTCAAGATGAGTGGCAAATCCTGGAGTTTTTCCAGTATTGGATGGCAGGTGCAGGAGTGTACTGGCAGACTTGAGCCAATTTGTTCCGTTAAGATGTTGAAGGAGCCAGCCATTTTGTCAAGTTTTTTATTTATGCCGGCTATATGCTCGGCCATTGATCCCATTAGATATATTTGTACGTCAAGCTTGTCCGACTGCATGTTTAAAGTTTTTATCGATGTTTCCAGTATGCATCCCAATGCCTTGTGTAATGTAATTATTGATTCTAAGTTGATTTTAGTGTCTGGCTCGACCTCTGATTGCGTACTTTGTTCATTATTGTTGTTAAGAGCGGTTGCCGGCTCCAGTGTGATCTGATCGCTGGATAGTATTCTGTGTATCTGTTCTTGAAAAGATGTTTGTTTGATGTTGGAATTTCTTTCAGTAGTTACTGTATCAGGTGTCAGGGAGCTTGAGATCTCCAATATAGACACTTCCTTTGCATTGCCCTTATCCCTACCACAGTTACTTGAATGAGTGAAGGGTTCATTCCCTTGTACAGGTTTTGTTGTGCTGAGGATCTTCGCCGAACTATTGGTCAATAGGCCTATGATTGGCGAAATGGGCAGAATATCTGGTTGTGAGTCGTGAATTGTTATGACTAGGTCCTCCAGCGCTGCAAGCAATAATTTGTCACTTGTATTAGGTTGATCCGTAGTACTTTGAGTTGTGTTGATGGGTGGGCAATCCCTGTCTCTTATGGACTTGTCTTTAGTAATTGTTGTGACAGTTTCCGTTTTCTGTACCAGGTGTGAATCTTTTGCTTTTGCTGTATTCAAGTCTAGGCTTTTATTTGAACGTAAAACTGGTCTAGGGGTTGAATGATTATTTAGGTAAGCTTTGCCCAATGAGTCACGTTGGTTATTATTAATGGAACTGTCCCTTTTACTGACTGATCGCTGATTACTAGGCGTGATTAACAAATTGTATATCATTCATTGGATCATCCTCAATCTGACTTTCTAGTCTGTTAATATTAAACTTTCCTTCTGCTCTATTGAAAAGAGTGAGTGTTTTTAAAAACAGACATGGCCAAAATAAGTAATATGAACAGTGTCGTGTTTATGATCAATGGAGTGGTATCTGTACAAAATGTTTTATAAGGCGATGTCTATGTATGAAGAATTGTACATGGTATTTAAATAAGGTAGATATAATGTGTATAGAGGTAGGGAGTCACACAGTGGATTATCATAGACTAAGATAATCAAGGACTAATATTGTTGAAAGAACTGTGTTTGGCTATTGTTTTTCTAACTTTTATAAATAAATTCTTTTGTAGGTTTTTGTGGTAATTTCCTGAAGAAGGCGTTTGATACGCCGAAACACGTGTTGAAAAATTACTACTCGAATAACAACTTGACTATTGTTACATATTGATTGTAACCGTTGTTGATGTAACCTTTTATTTTTAATTGTAAGAAACATTATAAACATTGATTTGTTATGAAATGATTTTATGTAATTGTTTTTACTTAGCCATGTATTGTCATTAATAAATAAAAAACACAATATATATTTTATAGACATCTTATTGTTTTTTGTTTTTTGTCATACCCTCTGCACATGTATATATGTATTCATTTATGATTCCCTAGGAATTGTTTATCGCACATGTTTTCTTTCCCTGTCCTAGGAATTGAACAATTGTAGTTCAGGGGGCCTTTGTTTATTTCCTACAAATCGAAAGATTTAACAGGGTTGTCAAAGAGGCTATCCAGTTAGCAGTCAAAGGTAGACTGTGTTGGAAGAAAGCTTTACAATCCATGTTGTTATACTACAGGACATCACCCAATGCTGTAACTTTGATTAGTCCATTTAAATTATTGAGAGGCCGCAAACCCAGTACAAAATTGGTCCCATGGTGGTTAAAAGGCAAGAATAAAGCACAAGGGGAAATCACTGTAATAGATTTCAAAGACATTTGTCATAAGATGGATGCTTACAAAAGCAAAATGAAAGATAACTTGTTGAAAACTAGAATTGTTAGGAACTTCTCTGTCCAGGTTGGAGATTTAGTACGGCTAAAGAAAGGTGGTCCTATACGTAAGGGTTTGTCTAACTGATCGGATCCAGTGTGTGTGGTGGAGGTGTTTAGGAATGCTGTACGGGTGGAGGATGGAAGTGTCTGAAATTTTAATAGAGTCTCAGTTTATAAAGGTAAGGTGGCACTTACCTTTATGGAAGAGGTGTGGCGCAGCAGCCAGGGTGCCTGACTCCAGACCACAGGGTTCACGGTTCGATCCGTGGCTCCGGCGGCAGGTTAACCCAGCACCATGTGAACCTGGGCAACAGCTTGCTTAATCTTCCTGACGGCCCCCAGCGCCGGGACACCTCCGTCGGAGGTAGCTGTGCGCTTTACAAATGCTGGCATCTAATTAGTGATAGTACTGCCTCCAGTGTATTTTTGGACGTGAATGAAAAACCAGTGGGCAACACCTACACAGAATTACCTGCAGAAGAACAATGTGTACCTGCTCCACCATGTTCAACTCGGAATTCAAGAATTCGTATATTACCTTCTAAATTCAAAGATTTTGTTCTTTCTTAATTTTCTTGTTTAATAAAAGGGGGTAGTGTGTTATATAGTTAATTGTTATCATTTGAAGTTGGCACAAGTGCTGCTGCACTCGTGTCTACTTCAAATGTCACCAAGTGTGGGATGGCATCTTTCAAAATGTGTGTTAAGCATATAGGCATGGCAGGTGGCGGTTTGATTCATTCTGAACTGTACCTGTATCTTGGAAGGATGCATTAAAGATATCCCGCTATCTAGGAGTTTCTGTTTTTCCTTTTCTTGGATTACTGTACACTAGTAAGTAACTTTTCTACACAGACTGCTGGACAGAATTGGACAGGTGCAGTAGGGAGCACCCGGGTATCTCTGCATGCATCCATAATTTAACCAGGTACTCCTGGACACAAACGTAGAGCTGATGAAGTCCAGAACCGTTGGCATCATGTCAAATAGGTGACAGTGCACCTATGTGATGTTGATCCGTCCAGCATGCTCCTGATGTGATGCAGTCTGTATTTTACAGTTCAAACTTGGTGCATTGGGAGTGTTCATTTTGAAAGCTTGGTTATGGTGTTGAGTTGATCCACTGACAATAGTCTTGGTGAGCTGTGACCTGTTGAAGTCTCTGTTACACAGCCTGGCTACCTCCTAGAATCCAGTGGTGGGGCAAAGTCAGGGCCATCTCCAGCGCTTAGGAGGCCACTTGGTTGAGTTACCACGGGACTGCCTGTGCGCTGCATTGGGGTTGCATATGTGTCTTCATCTGGTCAGCCACAAGACCTCCTCGGAGCCACTGCCTAGCCACTCGTGCAAAGTCAGGGGTGGATGTGTCGTGGTCAGAACATACTCTCTACCGCCACCAGGATGCAAGCCAGTTAAGTAAGTGGTCACTGGTTCTTCAGATCGTCACTGGTGCTTCTTGTCACTTTGTATGGCAATGGTGCAGGACTCCAGTATTACTACTTTATGATCCAGGGGTGGTAGTTATGCACATGAAAACAATGGAGCAGTTGCCATTAGGCGACTTGCATGACAGGTGGCGATTACTTGTATGGAGAAAGGGTGACTAGAGAAACTTTACAGCCACGTAACTTCCTGAATTCTCGGTGCAGCTCTTCTTCTTTGGCATGTGTGTCTGCAAGAAGGGATGCCATTTGCTTTAAGTAAAAACAACAGTTGATGGACAGAATGCAGAACAATGTCATACATTTACCCAAAGTACGGAAATCTGGGCCTAAATCCATCGTTTTTTTGCTCACTATGCCATTCCAGTTTGAACCCAGCCATATGCAAATCAGTCTTGACCCTGTGCCCCATGGGAATAGTCCAGCCCGAAATGCCAAGCCAGGTCCTCATGGACTGGAAACAAGCATCCTAGGACTGGTTTCGGGCTTTCAGCCCTCATCAGCCAGGATAGATTGATTCCAGTGGCATGGAGACCATGGAACTCACGTCTGAGCATAGACGTCCCACTCGGGGTGACAAATGCAAAAAGAACAGTTGATGGACAGAATGCAGAATAATGTCATACATTCAACCCAGTACAGAGATCTGGGCCTAAATCTATCGTTTTTATGCTCACCATGCCTTTCCAGTTGAACCCAGCCATATGCAAATCAGTCTTGACCCTGTTCCCCATGGAAACAGTCCAGCCCGAACTACCAAGCCAGGTCCTCATGGACTGGAAACAAGCATCCTAGGACTGGTTTCGGGCTTTCAGCCCTCATCAGCCAGGATAGATTGATTCCAGTGGCATGGAGAGCATGGAACTCACGTCTGAGCATAGACGTCCCACTCGGGGTGACAAATGCAAAAAGAACAGTTGATGGACAGAATGCAGAATAATGTCATACATTCAACCCAGTACAGAGATCTGGGCCTAAATCCATCGTTTTTATGCTCACCATGCCTTTCCAGTTGAACCCAGCCATATGCAAATCAGTCTTGACCCTGTTCCCCATGGAAACAGTCCAGCCCGAACTACCAAGCCAGGTCCTCCCTGGACTGGAAACAAGCATCCCAAGAACGGTGTCGAGCTTTCAGCCCTCATCAGCCAGGATAGCTTGACTCCAGTGGTGTGGAGAGCACAGGACTCAGGTCTGAGCATACCTGTCCCACTCGGGGTGACAAATGCAAAAACAACAGTTGATGGACAGAATGCAGAACAATGTCATACATTCACCCCAGTACAGAGATCTGGGCCTAAATCCATCGTTTTTTGCTCAACGTGCCATTCCAGTTGAACCCAGCCATATGCAAATCAGCCTTGATCCTGTGTCCCATGGGAACAATCCAGCCCAAACTGCCAAGCCAGGTCCTCCCTGGACTGGAAACAAGCATCCTAGGACTGGTTTCGGGCTTTCAGCCCTCATCAGCCAGGATAGATTGATTCCAGTGGCATGGAGAGCATGGAACTCACGTCTGAGCATAGACGTCCCACTCAGGGTGACAAATGCAAAAACAACAGTTGATGGACAGAATGCAGAACAATGTCATACATTCACCCCAGTACAGAGATCTGGGCCTAAATCCATCGTTTTTTTGCTCACCATGCCATTCCAGTTGAACCCAGCCATATGCAAATCAGTCTTGACCCTGTGCCCCATGGAAACAGTCCAGTCCAAACTGCCAAGCCAGGTCCTCCCTGGACTGGAAACAAGCATCCTAGGACCGGTGTCGAGCTTTCAGCCCTCATCAGCCAGGATAGCTTGATTCCAGTTGCATGGAGAGCACTGGACTCACGTCTGAGCATACCTGTCCCACGCAGGGTGACAAATGCAAAAACAACAGTTGATGGACAGAATGCAGAACAATGTCATACATTCACCCCAGTACAGAGATCTGGGCCTAAATCCATCATTTTGTTGCTCATCATGCCTTTCCAGTTTGAACCCAGCCATATGCAAATCAGTCTTAACCCTGTGCTCATGGCAACAGTCCAGCCAGACCTGCCAAGCCAGGTCCTCCCTGGACTGGAAACAAGCATCCTAGGACCGGTTTCGGGCTTTCAGCCCTCATCAGCCAGAATATCTTGATTCCAGTGGCATGGAGAGCACAGGACTCAGGTCTGAGCATAGCCGTCCCACTCGGGGTGACAAATGCAAAAAACAACAGTTGATGGACAGAATGCAGAACAATGCCATACATTCAACCCAGTACAATGATCTGGGCCTAAATGCATCCTTTTTCTGCTCACCATGCCATTCCAGTTGAACCCAGCCATATGCAAATCAGTCTTGACCCTGTGCCCCATGGGAGCAGTCTAGCCCGAACTGCCAAGCCAGGTCCTCCCTGGACTGGAAACACGCATCCTAGGACCGGTTTCGGGCTTTCAGCCCTCATCAGCCAGGATAGCTTGATTCCAGTTGCATGGAGAGCACAAGACTCACATCTGAGCATACCCGTCCCACTCGGGGTGCCAAATGCAAAAACAACAGTTGATGGACAGAATGCAGAACAATGTCATATAGTCACCCCAGTACAGAGATCTGGGCCTAATTCCATCGTTTTGTTGCTCGCCATTCCAGTTTGAACCCAGCCATATGCAAATCAGTCTTGACCTTGTGCCCCATGGCAACAGTCCAGCCTGATCTGCCAAGTCTGGTCCTCCCTGGACTGGAAACAAGCATCCTAGGACCGGTTTCGGGTTTTCAGCCCTCATCAGCCAGGATAGCTTGATTCCAGTTGCATGGAGAGCACAGGACTCACGTCTGAGCATACCTGTCCCACTCGGGGTGACAAATGCAAAAACAACAGTTGATGGACCGAATGCAGAACAATGTCACACAGTCACCCCAGTACAGAGATCTGGGCGTAAATCCATTGTTTTGTTGCTCGCCATTCCAGTTTGAACCCAGCCATATGCAAATCAGTCTTGACCTTGTGTCCCATGGCAACAGCCCAGCCCGAACTGCCAAGCCTGGTCCTCCCTGGACTGGAAACAAGCATCATAGGACCGGTTTTGGGTTTTCAGCCCTCACCAGCCAGGATAGCTTGATTCCAGTTGCATGGAGAGCACAGGACTCACGTCTGAGCATACCCGTCCTACTCGGGGTGACAAATGCAAAAACAACAGTTGATGGACAGAATGCAGAACAATGTCATACATTCACCCCAGTACAGAGATCTGGGCCTAAATCCATTGTTTTGTTGCTCACCATGCCATTCCAGTTTGAACCTAGCCATATGCAAATCAGTCTTGACCCTGTGCCCCATGGCAACAGTCGATCCCGAACTGCCAAGCCAGGTCCTCCCTGGACTGGAAACAAAGCATCCTAGGACCGGTTTCGGGCCCTCATCAGTCAGGATTGCTTGATTCCAGTGGCATGGAGAGCACGGTCCAGGGAAGACATGGTTGGCAGTTTGGGCTTGACTGTTCCCAAGAGGCACTGGTTCAGACTGATTTGCATATGGCCATGTCTGAACTAGGGTGGTGGAGTGAGCTAAAGAATGATGATGGGATAAACCCAGATCAGTTGACTGGGGGTGATTGTTTGATTTGCTCAAATGCTCCGTCCATCATCCCCTTTGGTATTGCTTTGTTTGCCCTAAGTTGGCAGGGTATGCCCAGACGTGGGTCCCTTGCTCACTTTGCCAGTGAATTCAAGATAGCCTGGCTGATGAGGGTTATGAACCCAAAACCGGTCCCAGGATGCTTTTTCTCAGTCCAGGGAAGGCATGGCTTGGCAGTTTGGGCTGGACTGTTCCCATGAGGCACAGGGTCAGACTGATTTGCATATGGCCATGTCTGAACTCGGGTGGTGGAGTGAGTATAAGAATGATAATGGCTTAAACCCAGATCAGTTGACTGGGGATGAGTGTTTGATTTGCTCAAATGCTCTGTCCACCATCCTGTTTGGTATCGATTTGCTTTAAGCAGCAGGTGGCTGGATGGTCACACTGGAAAGCATGAGCAAGATATACGGCTCACGCACGCAGACAGCTTACATGTGGTACTTCCACTGAGCTGTCTCCCGAGATGTCACTGCACTCCGGTGGCTGGTTTTATTGGTAGGTGCACTCAGGTAGTGGTACAAGTCCTCGTTCTTATCCTCTTGGTAATTTCTCCTGCACACCTTTGGTCGTAAGATCTGTGTGATAGGATTGTCACACTCCTTTCTCTCCACTAATTTTCTTCTTCACAATGTGGCAACGTGCCATGCACTCTTCTTCCTACTTACTTGTAATGTGATGTGGCATCCAGCCACATGTCATTTCTGCACATGCTGTGAAGTGGCCACACGTTGTTAACTCTTCTCATGGGTACCGCCTGCCAGCTTTGCCATGTTCGGTGGACTGCGCATCCTTTATCTTCACGGACCACTCACCGGTCCTTTCTGTAGGACTGGGTGTCTTCTCAGGGGCGTCAACCATTTCCTGGACTGTAGTGGAGGTAGGTGTGCTTTGATGGATCCGTTCTACAGCTTCTTCCGTACCTTTCTTCTCGACAAGGTATTCCAGCTGCAACCCAGGATCGCTGTGAGAGGTGAGGGTCTCCTTTCTTTTACAGTGGTGGCAGCTTGCCACTACGGGATGTGCGACTCTCCTCTTGCATGTAATGGGCCGATTCATGATACAGTCTTAAGGCAGTATTGGGGGCACTCCCTGGCCCACTGAGGAGCAGAGCTGGTACAGTTATGGTGTGCACATGATCTCTCTCCTTCCTGTGCTCGGTCCACACAGGCCCCTCTTCAGTGATCTGCTTCTGTGGGATCTCATTGGTGCTTCGCTTCTTTAATGGCGGATAACCTCTTTCCGCCTCTTCTACGCTCAAGGGTGCAGTGTTTACGTCTCAGGTTTGTGCCCTTGTGGCACTTGCGCCTGCCTAGGTTCATACAGGTTTGGCGGGGTTGGTCACTTCATGTGACATGCTCCATGAGGGGTCAGTCATGGCCATTGTGTGTTGGGGTGGCTGGTTGGCACAGACTCCTTCATGCAGCCATTCATTGTCTATGCACCCCAGGGAGTAAATACTCGATTTCGATTCGATTTGAATAGCATTATTCGACAGATGAGTCATAAAAGCACAGTATACATACAAACATACAGTCTAAAAACATAAATAATCCTGATCTAAAAACGTTTTAAGATGGTATTAAACATACAATAACTGTCGAATAATAATAATAAATGACAATATCTTAAAATTCTATAAGAGCTAGATCAATAAAAATACAACATTAAGCGTTCACATTTCATAATTCCAGTTAGTTATTAATCATTCGGGGTGACACTTAGTCAACATCAATACGAGGGGCCTGTGGCAGTACCCTAGAATGAATACACCAGGTCCCACCCAAAAACTTGGCCATAGCTATTGACAATAAAAGCGATGGATCTGTTGAAAGAACTCTTAGCGCCTCTTCGTGCCTTCTAAAGCCGAACAACTTACAAATAGGTATAATCCACTTTGCATGAGGTTTCTTATATAGTGAACAAAAAAACAGCAGGTGGCTGATCGTCTCTCGCCTATCTTGACACCCTGGACAACCAATTTCGGCCGGCCCTGCCCATTTGCTGATAAATTCCCTGACAGGCAGGGTACCAATCCTCAACTGAAAATACAGCTTCCTATCAGATGGTTTCTCAATGGCATCACAGTACTGCTCTAAGGCCAGCATTGACTTAAAATCTAGAAACCGGCCAGTTAGATGCTTTACTGAGCCATTGGAAAAGACAGAAACCTGTATCATTCCCAATACAACTCCTTCAAGATCTTCTCCGAAGGGAAATTAGCATTGGGGGGTCATTCCATAATTCACTCAGTTCCAAGTTCTCTAACAGCGATCTAATCTCTCTTAACCATTTCGCCTTGTGGAAACGGTCACTATCCATTATATCTTTAATACTCATGGCATAGTGAGATAATTCAGCCGTACTCCACAACCGCCGCCAATATAAAAGCGGGCGTAGTTTCACCAGGTCCGATACTGCTTTCCTCCCCAAATCAAGCAGCAGCGGGCACATAGGTGTACTTTTAGGGACGCTTGTGACCTTACGTTGGAATGAATTTTCTGCTACCGTTAAAGTAGAGACATTCGTGAACCCCCATAGCTCAGCTCCGTACAAACAGGAGCTTAAAACCTTCATGCTTTAGATCTCTAGCAAGGGACTAATTGGTTTCGAGAGGGAAGTCTTAAATTCAACTGCCAGGATCCCAGCCTGTTGTTTGTGCTTTAACGTGGCCACGTCAATTTGATTTGACCACTTCATATCAGCCTGCAGCGTGACCCCCAAGTACGTAAAAGCATCCACTTTTTCGAGAGGCGTTTTATCCATATATACCTTCCCCCAGAATGATCTATGTTCGTTAAAAGTCACATACTTTGTCTTTGTCATGTTGATTATTAGACCCTGATTTGAACAGAACTCCTCAAACCTGACCAAGGCTTTCTGCAGACCACTAGGTGTTTTTTCTGAGATTAGGGTGTCGTCCGCAAACATGAGGATCATTCTGCCTCAACTGGATATGTTGAGGTCCTGGGAGCATCTCAGGCTCATTGTCATGCAGGGCAGCATGACTATCCCTTTATTAGGTCTCGCAAGAGAACTATTGCTACAGAGTTGCCTCCCAAGGGAGACAGACCGGGGCATGCGCCGATTGGGGTCTGTGGATGCGCTTCTGAGATGCGCTTGCGCAGACGCACACACAGCCCCTGCTTTCGCTTGGCTCGCATGCACTAATGGCGCACACATACACACGCTGCCGCCCCACCACCCCCCTGCACACACACACACACACACACAGACACACACAGACACACACACAGACACGCACACATACACATGCCGCCGCCCCCTACCTCCCCTGCACACACACACAGACACACCCCCGCACCCCTTTACAACTAAGCCCCACTTACCGCATCGCCGCCACTCCTGACTTCTGCAGCCACCGCGGGGCTCTCCCTCAGGCATGGGAGCCCCGCGTCACCACTGCTGCTCGCTGGCGCTCCGTGGATGCGGGCTTCACGCAGAAGGCGGAAGTCCCTCCCCACGACCGGCTTCACGCTCCCGAACTTCCGGTTGCTAGGCCAGGTTACAATCCTTGTGCACGGAATGCCATGATCGTCTTGTTTTGAAAGAGCTCCCTAGTCAGGACTAGAGTATCTCAGGAATCGCGGTGAGTTTTGTGCTTGTTCATAATTTATTTTAGTGGTACGCCATGTTATATGTTTGTTTTCTTTGATTAATTGATTATAGGTTGGATTTTTATACCAACTGAATTCAAAGTATATGTAAAATTACCCATTCAGAAATCTGTTGTGCTATTCTGTTAGCGTCTGAGTCCACATCATTCTGACGTTCTTTGGGAGGCTAAAGCGCTTCTTTTCAAAACCACAGAGGATTGCACACGGGAAACCATAGACCTCGCAATTCCTTGCCCCTTCACTTGGCACTTTACCTCCGGCTGCCAGTTGTGCTCTAGAAGTTGGAGCTGCATGGAGGCTCACAAGGTTGTGGCCATTGGCATTCAGAAAGCGTTGTCCCCTACCATGAACACTTAAACTGCCTACTTACCCTCGTCTTTTAGGCTTCAAACTCCAGCTCCCACACTTCTAGGTTACACGCCTACGCACTCTCATCCGCTCTTTTCTAGATACTTGAACTTGGCAATAATGATGAGAAAGTGAAGAACATTGAGTGGGCACAACAAAGTAATAACAGCTGTGAACGTTGCTTCTTTACCAGTCCTCTCGTTCTCCCCCACCAGTCTTTCCCTAAGTTGGCAGTTCCATCCGCACATCTACTTGTTTCACAGTTTTTCCCCAGTGTCTCTCCACACAGCGAATTGGCGCATGCTTTGAGGAGAAGCTTAATGGTAATGCATGAGCCTTAAAATCTAGTACGTCTTATCAGAATTAAAGGCTTTAAACGTCATTTAGTGAAATAGATCACGCGACTTTAATATCTATATCGTAAATTATGATTAAATCATCTATCATAGTTGCTGTACGAAACAGTAAGAACCTTTATATTCTTCTTGGTAAAATCAAGTTTATAAATGTGTCTGTTAAAAATGTATTAAAAGCAACTCGATCGGCTGCCACGTTGATATCCTTACGTGGAGCAAAACAGAGAGAGGTAGGTGATTCATGCCTCTTCATCTGAGCAGCAGGTCAACGGTCCAATTTGTTGTGAAAATTCAAAGCATGACAATGCAAAATATTTTCCGATGAGCATTCATTTCAAACACTTATTTCATTTTTAATGCATTTGTAATCTGCATCCCGTCACTCCTCTGCATATCTTTGCCGATCAAATTCAAACCGCAAATTAAAGTTTAGAGTTATGGTAGTCACATTTTAAAAGGCCACCCAAATGCACTTCATGGTAGAATTAAACTTTTAACAGAACGTCAAATAATATATGTAAGCTCACAAAGCTTTCCAGCTAGTGTTTTATGGAGCAGTTTTCAATCTATTTATAGGCAGGCGGCATTTTGGTAAGAAGGGAATTGGGTGACGGAAAGAGAAAGGACTCTGTCCAAGATCACACTTTCGGTCAAGTGAGGAAGTAGGAGTTAGCGCCGAAGTCTCCTTGTTTTAAAGTTAATCAGCTAAAGGGAATTAGCTACGTGCGCCTCTTCGCTTCATTGGGGAGAGGAATGTATAGTGCTGTAATAATGTTAACTGGGTGTTCTCCAGGCGCTGTTTTCAAGCAGCACCCTTCCTCCAGCGGAACACAAAAGGGTGCGCCTGAGTTCCCATCGAGTTACCCTGCGATGCTTTCCCCGTCCACCCCTCTAGCGCCAAGTGACCTTTGCCCTGGAGATGATGTGCTTTAAGGTAGCTCTTACATTACATTTTGGCACTCCCATTATGTTATGTTATCATAAATTGTATAGGGCACAGCTGCCCCAGCTAAGGGGCGTCCCGGCGCTTTGACTGGCAGAAAGAACACAGCATACATAACAAAAAGAGAGGTAGCAGTAGAGCAGACCATTACGGTCCAGGAGGGAAAAGATAGGTTTTAATAGCCCTCCTAAACATAAGCAGGTCGTCTAGGGCACGGATGTGAGCTGGTAAGGAATTCTAGAGCTTGGCCGCACGAAAGCGGAAGGAGCGACCTCCCACTCTGCAGCGTTTGAACCGTGGAACTGTAGCCAGGTTTTGGCCCAATGACCTCAAGGAGCGAGAGGGGACATAGGGAGTGAGAAGGTGTTCTAAGATATGGGGAGAAGACAGTTTAAGGATCTTGAAGGAAAGACAAAGAGTCTTAAACTCAATCCTTTGAGCCATGGGCAGCCAATGGAGTTTCCGGATGGTTTCCTTCGCTGAACAGAATCTAGGAAGACCCACCAGGGCCCTAGCCACCGCATTCTGCACGCGCTGCATTCGGGGGACTTTCGCCTGATTGTCCCCCAACAGAAGCGAACTCGCATAATCAAGCCACGAGAGTATGGTTTAGGGAACCGAGGGGGTCTTGGCTCCTAACTACAGCAAGGCTGAACCAATATACTACGCAATAAACTCTACACTTGCCAGTGCTGGAGGACTTGTTAAATACACACTATTCAACTATATAAGTTGTTGAATTTTTGTACATACCTAATCACTTGTATAGTTGGTTTTGTTTGTATATATATGTACATAGAATGTTTTGTATTCCCATGCATAAAATCAAAAAATGATGCAGACCTAAAAATTAGGTTACAAAAGAAACAAAATAAAAAACTGCAATTTATAAAGCAGGTGTGCATGTCTTTGTCGTGTACACTATATAGTTGAATAGTGTGTATTTAACAAGTCCTCCAGCACTGGCAAGTGTAGAGTTTATTACGAGAGTATGGTGGCCTAGATTATCAGCTGTCTGGTAGGGGCGTTGAAGAATTTAAAAATTGGTCTGAGCCCACGCAAAATACCGAAGCATGTGGCAGCCACTTTTTTGGTATGTCCGCAGAAACTGAGGTCGGGGTCAAACCAGACACCTAGATTTTTTACCTCAGATACTGGAATGGGGGTTGGACCCAACTCTGGAGGCCACCACTGATCGCTCCAGAGGTTGCTGTGCTTACCAACAACAAGTACCTCAGTTTTCTTAGCGTTAAGCTGCAAGCAGTTCGCCGTCATCCAGCCTGCCACTGCTGTCAGACCCTCCCTAAACCGAGAGGCCTCAGAGTTGGAGTCCCCACTAAGTGCAACCGCCAGCTGCGTGTCGTCAGCACACAAAACCATAGTCAGGCCCCACTGCTTGGCGACCGCAGCCAGCGGCTGAACGTACAGGTTGAACAATGTGGGGCTTAGTGCCGAACCCTGTGGCACTCCCTGCTCGATGAAATAGGGTTTGGATTCAAAAGGAGGAGTCGCGACCCGAAAAGAGCGGCCTGTTAGAAATGACCGAAGCCATTCAAGTACCAGACCACAGACCCCCGCCTCTCCCAGACGTCGTAGCAGTATCTTGTGTGAGACCCTGTCGAATGCGGCACTGAGGTTAAGTAACACCAGTGCCGCAGTCTGACCAGAGTCAAGCACAGCAGCACATTACTAATCAGTGTTCAGCTGAGTCGTCAAGAGCTCACACCTTCAGTTCGTCAAACATTTTAACAACACACACAGCTGCGCCACCTCCTGCTTTATCAGGGAGGGGGGGCGCTTTCCAAGGAGACGTGAGAGCGCCCTCTGTGAAGCACCAAAACAAATACTGCTTTGTATAAAGCGATTGTAATGTTTTCACTGTCTGCCTTGTAGCTTAGTGACGCTGTCCCCACTTGTGCAGAGCTGGCAACTGGCCCTGTGACGTAAGCGGTAGCTTGAGCCTTCGCGTGGTTGTGGCCAAGAGTACGGTGCATTCTGGGACCTGTAGTCCCATGCGTCATTAAATACATGCAAACTGCAGTTAAGAGTTAAGACACACAAGAATTGTCGGCGTGTGGCAAACATGGACTGTGGGTTAGTAAAACACAGACTGAAGCACGTGGATTCTGTTTTCAGCAGCAGTGACAGGGGCAACGACAGTAAACAGATTGGCAAAGGCGCGGAGAAATGGAAAACAATGGTAAAGCCGGAGTCCAGGAAGGATCCGCGTGTCAGGAGCAGAGAAGGGTGCTCAGTCCACTGTGCGAAAATCTGCAGGAAGCTCCTTCACCAATGGCGGGCACCTTCATTGTGTCAACAACTGCTAGTTCTGACAAGCCACATACCAGGGCAGCTTTTAACATCTCAGAATCAGAGCCATCTCAGAATCAGGGCCACTGGAATTATGCAGCAAGGGAAGCTCAAATTATGCGGCAGGGTTGACTAAATTATGCAGCAAGAAAAGGCAAATTGTGTGGCATAACACAGCAAATTTTGTAATAGAAATACTTCCTTATTTTGTTATGTTTACATTTGCTAACCCTGTCTGGGCACAGGCTGCACCTCATCAGTAATAGTTAAACAACCAAAAATAGCAATAAGCAATAGAATGGTTCCCAACCAATCTTTGCTAAGGGCCTTCCACTGCGTGGCAACACATGCTACTGCATTTTTAGTAACTTTTGATTCCTTAGAGATAGAAACATACTTTTTTTGTTAAAATCTGCAAATTATGCAGCAGGTGATGGATTATGTGACAAATACAGCAAATCCATAATTATGTGAAAACCGCAGCACTCACACAATTAACAAAGTCCAACCCATCAGATATCCAAACCGTTTCTCTCTCCAACCATGTCTGCTGTTGTCCATAGACTAACTCTCAGAATGAAATACCAGTGCGGTAACCAGCTTAGTGGACTCTGATCATAAGAAATACCATAAAGAGACCTGCTGATTCTTTCCTGCTCAGACTATGGGAACTCCCTATATTTGGGCTCACCCAAATATTTTAACACGACACTCCAGATAGTCCAAAACGTGGCAGCAAGAACTATCTTCAAGCAACCCAAATAGTTCACTGCCTCCTTGCACTGGCTTCCAGTGGAGGTAAGGATAAAATTCAAGGCACTCTACTTGGCTCATAGTGGAATTAAACAGAAAGGACCCTCCTTGGTAAGGGGCCCTACCGGTAGCTTACACCCACGGCCGGATCCCAATGTCGTCCAATGCGTGACTACTAAAGGTTCAGTCAACCCAAAGGATTAGATGGAGGGGGGGCTGGGGGGAGGATAAAGACTGCTCACATTTGACCCCTAAGCTTTGGAATGCTATGCCTGCTGAGCTCAGAAATGAACTAAAGAAGACCCGTTTAAGAACAAGCATTTACAATGCAATAGGTCTCGCTCTGGCATTATTTTGAGCTATTGACACTGTAAATGACATTGATTTTTTTGTTTGTTTTTCTTTTGTAAAACATGAATAAAAGGCATTTGCTATTGACTATTCACATTGCAAATGACAATTTTTTTGTGTTTTCTTTTCTAAAACATAAAAAAAGCTATTGGTGTTGCATTATTTAGCAATGCCAATAGCTCAAACTTTAATAATGCGCAACCTATTGCATTGCAAATGCTTGTGTGGATTTGTGCCTGGAATCAAAAGGTATAAAACCCACCCCAAATTGAAAACTGACGGTATTTACCTTGTAATTATTTTATTTGCTGTCTTTTACTTACTTCGGTGCGCTATATACGAGTGAATAACACATGAATTCAATTACACGTTTTAATGGTTCAAATGAGTCATTAAATATTACTTTCAAAATAATTAAATGTTTATTTTGTATTCGCTTTTGTTTTCGGGTTCCGGCTTTCCTACCATTTCCCTATTATGTACGGGTGAGAGAGACAGCAGTGTGAGAGAACTTTTATTTATGTTTTGGTTTTTGAAACATAAATAAAACGCATTGTTATTTGCAATGTCAATAGCTCAAACTTGCGTAAATACGCGACCTATTGCATTGAAAATGCAATAGGTCTCGCATTTGCGAGAGATTAAGCTATTGGCATTGTAAATGACAATACCATTTATTTATCTGTTTTCAAAACCAACACATAAATAAAAAGTTTGTCATTTACAATGCCAATAGCTCTAACTTTTGCAAAGGCGAGACCGTTGCATTGTAAATGCTTGTCTTTACTGTGGCTGAAGGCAATGTCTTGAGTGATCACTGGGTGGTGCTACAGCAACTGCTCCTTAATGCTGGCTTTGCACTGGGTGACTGGCTTCTGCCGTGCTGCTCACGTCCCTATGTGCGTGTAATTTTGCCTCCTGGGTTGTGCAGGGGTCTTTCTGTTAAATAAGCCAGGCTTGAGCGCCTCACACGTACAAACATTGTCTTTTTTTCATGAATAATGGGAAAAAACAGAATACTACAATCCCCAGTATGCCTAGCGCGGCGTGATCACGTTGTGCGACAGTCCTATATGATACGCCCATTTCAGGAACATGGTGTCGGAAATTCTGGGCTTGTGTTTATGTCCCTGGAAAGAGGTGCTGTGTTGTTGTTCACCGACCGACCGATCTGATTTCAGAGGCCAGATTCTTACAGGTGAGCGCTGCTTGCCTAACCAGAGGAAGTGTATATTTCGAATGGCACTTTTTGGCCGTAATAATATATCTTGGTCCTCCGTTGGCGAGGCCTTGCAGTTAAGGCTCATACGGAGGACGAATTTGTTCATTGGAATCGTGCTGCTGTGATCACCTGTAGTCCTCCGTTGCGGAGCCTGCTCAGTTCACTGCTCATGCGGAGGACGATTTTGAGGTCTGCACAGTAATCGTTGTACGGCGGTATCAGCCGGCATTTTCCTGCGGTCCTCCGTTGGGGAGCCAGCGTCTTGCAGCTCATGCGGAGGACTTTGATTACGATAAAGTAACGTTCAAACATCGAAGGTCCTCCGTTGGAGAGCTGAAGGAGACAGCTCATGGGGAGGATGATTATTGCAAGTTACCAAACAACGTTTTCGGCCATATACTCAACTTGCTGAAGTGTTGCTGGGTTTTGCAGATCAATAGTAGTGTGCTTCTGTTTAAGGTACTGTACAATTTCAAATGGTTTATGGGTGACGTAACCCAATGGATATTATGTGCCTGAACCAACACTACCTCAGTTTCAGTTATTATTTCACTCTAACAGTCAAAGGGGATTCTCAGGGACTTCCCAACTAGGTTCTCCAGGAGTTACCTACGGCAGTGAGATTCTCTGTGGGGTATGTATTGCACACATGTTTTATTACTCAACCACGAAATAGCTCACAAGATTCATGGGTGTATTATTGTCATATCCTTTCTTGTATTACAGTTGGAGATAAACCCGGACCATATCTTCTTGACATATAGAATACCAGGAAGAGTCTTATCTTCTTGCATTGGTAGCATTCTTTTCTTCACAAGTATGGTCTATGGGTCATAGTGAAAGTAGTACATTGGCTTATAAAGAGTGGTACTACATGATTCTTTCTTTGTCGTTTCAGGTCTCCCTCCCTGCTGTTCCCTTCCTTACCTTCCCTCGCTTGATCCTTCCCTTGACCACGGCTATTATGGCAATCTGGGCTTGTTTAGATCAAGAGGTGGACCCTTTTGAGCATCACTCTGATCCTGAGGACCGTGAAGATAACAGAATTTCGGACCCACGAAGTAGCGTCCTCCAGGTCAGGTGGTGCTGGAAATGGCTTCTCTTGATGACGTGCTAGCAGCTTTAGCTTTGGTACAGACAGAGCTAGCTGCGTCTAGGCAGGAAGCGGCAGATCTACGAACCAGATTAAATGGCATTCAGAGGAATCCTTTTGGTGCAGGGGCTTCGGTTACTACCCCGTCTAGTACAGTGGTAGTGGAGATGCCGATTTCTATCCCTTTAGCTAACCCTGAATAATTTAAAGGGGAGTCTGGCAACGTACAGGTGTTTCTCACGCAATTCATGTTGCACTTCTCTTGTAAGCCACAGTCCTTTCCTACTAAGCTAGGGTCGCTTTCCTTATTTCGTATTTGGCAGAAGATGCAGCACAATGGGCGGTACCGTTGATAAACCGAGATGACCCTCTAATACATGACTGGGAAGCCTTTAGGGCTGAGTTTATAAAGGTCTTTGATCGTAGGGCTGACTCATACACGGCAGATAGGGAACTATTGGAGCTCCGACAGGGAAATCAAGACCTGTTAACTTATTTGAATAACTTTAGGAGGCTTGTTGTCGAAACCAAGTGGCCTGAGGCCAAACAAGCTGCTCTGTTCCACCAGGGTTTACATGAGGACATGAAGGATATCATAGCTCAGATCGACCCTCCGCCTGCAACTTGTGAAGATCTGATCAACCTTGTATTACACTTGGACCATAGATTAAGCGAACGTAAGGGCGAGCATAAAGGAAAGGGAAAACATGTTCCTTCTTATGGGCATCAAAAGACCACAGACTCTAGCCATGCAACAGGCTCTGAACCTATGGAAATAGGTGCCATTAGGGCTGCCTTAACTAGTACTGAGAAGGAGTTACGCCGAAAGCAAGGACTTTGTTTATATTGCGGTAAGAAAGGACATTTTGTTCGGGAATGTCCTGTGAAACCCAAGATGAATCGGTTTCGCACCAATCGAATGACAACAGCTGCTTTAGACAAGACCACGGAAAACTAGAGGACTCTAAGGATAATGAAGGGGTTCCTTGGAGTCGTGTTTGTATCCCTTCTTTATTGAATAAAACATCAGTAGGATCCAACCATTTGTTTATAGAAATCATGTTGTTGGTACAGGCGGAATGGATACCCATGCATGCCATGGTGGATTCTGGTGCCACAGGCATGTTTATGGATCTGACTGAGGCTCAACGCATTGGGGTCTGTCTGATTCCTAAAGACCCACATGATGAAATCTACGCTGTAGATGGGAGGAAATCAGACACGGGTCCCGTTGGGTACAATACCATTGAGATGGAAATGCTATATGGCAATCACAAAGAAAAGATCAAATTCAGCATAATCAAGGCTCCTCAATATGGGATCATATTGGGAATACCATGACTGCAAAGACACAATCCCGAAATTGATTGGGGTGCAGGCACAGTTACACTGAACTCTCCTTATTGCTGGAAGAATTGTTACAAGATCCCTGAAAGCCCGTCGTCAGCATTAGCTTGCGGAGTGTATGTGACCACTGAGGCCGAGAAAGAGGTACAGCTGCCCTGTGTACTCGAAGTATCAGTGGGTCTTCGATGAAGTACAGGCGGAAGAACTTCCTCCCCATAGGCAGTATGACTGCCAAATCGATCTAGTCCCTGGTGCTGTGGTACCCAGTGGACACCTTTATGCACCTGACAGAACCTGAGAATCTCCACCTTAGAACGTATCTGTACAAACACCTTGAGCTAGGTTTTATTCGCCCCTCCAAATCCCCGGCTGCATTCCCTCTTTTTTTCATACCCAAGGCCAATGGCAAGCTGGGAGCGTGTGTGGACTTTAGAGCTCTGAATGCAGTAACTGTCAAAAACCGATATCCCTTACCATTAATAAATGTGTTGCTAGAGCAGGTAAAGAGAGCTACCATCTACACTAAACTAGATTAAAAAAGGGGCCTATCACTTGGTGAGGATGAGGAGAGGTGACAAATGGAAAACTGCCTTTAAGACCCGGTATGGGTTGGTTGATGATTTGGTGATGCTGTTCGGGCCGTGCAACGCCCCTGCGGCATTCCAATACTTTGTCAATGACGTGTTGCGGGAAATTCTGGACCATTACGTGGTTGTTTATATAGATGACATTCTCATCTATTCCGAAACTGAGAAAATGCACATTCAACATGTGGAAACAGTGCTTCAAATTCTACAAAAGCATAGTTTGTTCTGCAAATTGAGCAAATGCGACTTTCATGTGACTACAGTAGAATTCCTCGGAGTTATGCTCAGACCATATGGCCAAGAAATGGCGGAACGTAAAATCCGAGCCGTTCGGGATTGGCCCCCGCCACAGAACGTGAGAGATGTTCAGTGCTTCATTGGCTACGCCAACTTTTACAGGCGGTTTATCAAGCAGTTTTCGCAGGTAGTCGCCCCCATCACACAGCTGTTGAGGAAATCACAAACATTTGTATGGAACCCTGAAGCCCATGAAGTCTTTCTGGCATTGAAAGAAGCTTTTGTGTCAGCTCCCATACTAGCTCACCTGGATCCGGACAAGCATTATGTTGTGGAGGCATCACCTCTGACGTAGCACTGGGTGCTATACTCTCTCAGAGGCACGAGTCCCCGGGATAATTTCATCCAGTAGCCTATATGTCGAGGAAGTTGAACGAGGCGGAGCGCAACTACCATATTGCGGGAAAGGAACTCCTGGCGATAAAGGTCGCATTCACTGAATGGAGGCATTTCTTAATGGGGTCCAGACAAGTGGTTACAGTCTACACGGATCATAGGAATCTCCAGTTTATGACCGCTGCAAGACATCTTAACCAAAGTCAGCTTAGGTGGATGCTTTTCTTATCGGAATTTCACTTTATCATCACCTTTCGGCCTGGGCCGGAGAATAGAAAAGCCAACACGCTCACTCGTCAGTCTTCTACTCGGAATCCCGTAGCCACAGTGGAGAAGGCCATCATAGATCCAGCCAAGATGCTGTGTGTGATACAACCTGACACTTTCCTGAAGGGAATCCTTAGGAGAGTGGATACTTTCTCATGGAAAACCTGGCTCCAGAGCCATAGGGAATGGCAGATCAAGGAAGGTTTTCCGTTAAACAACGGACGGCTATTGGTCCCTACGGTCCCATTGCGGAAACAAGTGTTCAGGTGGTGTCACGATTCTCCTAGTGCCGGTCATGTGGGAGTCGAGAAGATGGTAGAACACATTAATCGATAATGCTGGTGGCCCTCGCTGAGGGCGGATGTCAAGGAATGGGTTTTACAGTGTGAGGTCTGCGCAACTGAAAAATCAGATCACCGCAGTCCTCTGGGGTTACTACAGCCTCTACCTACCCCTTCCTGCTCTTGGGAGCGCATCTCTCTTCGACTTTGTCGTAGGCCTATCAAAGGATCAGGGATGTACAGCAATCCTGGTGGTCATCGATTACCTGATGAAGATGGGACATTTCATCGCCTGTCTGCAGGTACCCACAGCGGGACCACTGGCACGTTTGTTGATGTTTCATGTAGTAAAGTTGCATGGGTTGCCTACTGTTATAGTGTCTGACAGGGGTTACCAGTTCATAGCCCAGTTTTGGAAGTCTGGTGTTCATCCCTTCATATCACCACTGCTTTGTCCACCAGCTTCCACCCCCAGACGGATGGGCAGACAGAATGTCTCGATCAAACTTTGAAGCAGTATCTGAGATGTTACATCGATCACAGCAAGGAGGAATGGGTGGACTATCTGTGGCTTGCGGAAGTTGCCTATAATAACGCTACTCATAGTTCTACACAAGTGTCTCCTTTTTACTGTACCCATGGGTGACATCCTCGATTCCTTCCTTTTCTCCATCCTGTTATAGAAAACAAGGTACCTGAGGCCGCAAAGAGAGTGTCACACATCAAGAACAAGCTTATGAGGGCTAAGGTAAATCTTAAAGCCACAAAAGAGGGGTATAGACACGCAGCTGATAAACACAGATGTTCTGGACCTTTGTATCAGGTAGGGGACTTGGTTTGGTTGTCTTCCCGGAATATAAGATTCCGAAAGCATATTGTGTTTAACCCTCGTTACATTGGACCGTACCCTATTGAGAAATGCATCAGCCCAGTGGCTATGAGACTTAAGCTGCCCCTGAATCTACGGATTCATCCTGTGTTCCATGTGCCACTGTTGAAACCTTCATTGTCCTCAGTCAGACGGCTTCCTCCCCCTCTCCTGGTCCATGAGGAGATGAAATACGAAGTAAAAAGCATACTGGACTCAAAATGGAGGAGGCGCCAGCTGAGGTATATGGTGGCGTGCAAAGGGTATGGCCCGGAGGAGATCTCATGGGAGCCGGCGTCGGGTGTCCATGCGCCTAGACTTATAGCCTTGTTTCACAGGAAGTACCCACTGAAACCCGGCCCTTTGAGGCGCTCTCAGTGAGAGGGGATGTACTGTTAAATATGCCAGACTTGAGCACCTCACACGTACAAACATTGTCTTTGTGTCGTGAATAATGGGAAAAAACAGAATACTACAATCCCCAGTATGCCTAGCGCAGCGTGATCATGCTGTGGGACAGTCCTATATGATACACCCATTTCAGCATTTCAGGAACACCGTGTCGGCTATTCTGGGCTTGTAATTATGTCCCGGGAAAGAGGTGCTGTGTTGTTGTTCATCGACCGACCGATCGGATTTCAGAGACCAGATTCTTACAGGTGAGCGTTGCTTGCCTAATCAGAGGAAGTGTATATTTCGAACGGCACTTTTCGGCCGTAATAATATATCTTGGTCCTCCGTTGGCGAGCCCTTGCAGTTAAGGCTCATGCGGAGGACGGTTTTGTTCATTGGAATCGTGCTGCTGTGATCACCTGTAGTCCTCCGTTGGGGAGCCTGCTCAGGTCACGGCTCATGCGGAGGACGATTTTGAGGTCTGCACAGTAATCGTTGTACGGCGGTATCAGCGGTATTTTCCTGCGGTCCTCCATTGGGGAGCCAGCGTCTTGCGGCTCATGCGGAGGACGTTGATTATGATAAGTAACGTTTAAACATCGAGGGTCCTCCATTGAAGAGCTGAAGGAGACAGCTCATGCGGAGGACGATTATTGCAAGTTACCACACAACGTTTTGGGCCATATACTCAACTTGCTGAAGTGTTACTGGATTTTGCAGATCAATAGTAGTGTGCTTCTGTTTAAGGTACTGAACAATTTCAAATGGTTTATGGGTGATGTAACCCAATGGATATTATGTGCCTAAACCAACACAACCTCAGTTTCAGTTATTGTTTCACTCTAACAGTCAAAGGGGATTGTAGTACAATACTTTATTTGATTAATTAAAATCAATTGAAAAGAGAGCAATTAGTATAAAAAAGAGCAATAATTATAAAAGGATATTTAAAATTTAGATAAAACAATGTGTATTTTTTAATCATATGCTACATGAAAGCTTCCCCCAGGTAAAAGTCAGTTTATACCATGGTTTTCTTATTTATTAATGCTATTCGCGCTTGGTAAATAAATTTGGCGAAGTTGGCCATATGCTTCACCGTGTCCAACAAGTATAATTGGAGAACTGCCTCCTTTACCGTCCGTACACCGAGTTGGAGAAGAATGGGCCTCAGATGGATTCTACGGACTGACAGCAGGGCAGGACAGCATAATAGAATGTGAGATAGAGTTTCACGCTTTTAGGGGACATTCCGTGATCGCTGGGCCAACTTTGACAGAAGGATACAGCTGTTTTAAGGGGAGCACATGCAGTCTTGCAGCCAGAATCCTTTGTAGGGCTTTCCTACCCAACGACTGTACAAGATGTGGTTTGTGGCCATTTAAAATGTGAGGAGAGCTTTGAGACTCGTGGAAGCCTCTGACCGTCAATACTTCAATGTCCACTTTTCGTGAGCTAGTTCTTACTTGCTTTTTCGTAACTGATTTGATGGTTGTATATTTTATTATGTTAGAGTCCCAGTTTACTATTGCTAAATTCAGGTGCTCTGTGGCTAGAGTTAGGCTGGCTGACCACGGGTTACCTGACTTTGTGAATATTTTGTTTATTTCTTGCTTCATCGAGTTCTCTGATGCTATAGTCGTTAGATAATAATATTTTGCAATACTTTCCAGTTCTTCCAAGGATTGCCGGGTGATATTGAATTCTAAGTGGATTAAAGTGTTCCTTGTGCATGATGGAAGGCAAAATAGCTTTTTATAGGCTGCGCAGGTGATCTTTTCGAGGTCTTGTCCCAATTTGCCTGGGAACGCCTGTATGGCGTAATTGAGGGAGGGTAATAGTTTTGCTTTCAGAAGCCTTTGGATGGCCGTGGTAGTTGGGTTTTCCAAGGTGGCGTTAAGTTTGCAGATGGCGTAAGTTCCTATTTTGGCTTTCTGCAGGAGCTTGGTTCGATGGACCTGTGGCCGATCAGTTTCGCTGACCCATACTCCATGGTAGTTATATGCTTGTGTGCTAGATAACGTAAGTCTAGCTTCTTTTTTGGGTAGCGGCTAAAAATCAGTATTTTAGATGTTGCTGGGTTTGCAACCAGTCAAAGGGGATTGTCAGAGACTTCCCAACTAAGGGGCCGATTAGGATGGTGGTGAATCCGCATCCTCCGGGCCGGCGGAACCCACCGCCGGCCTGGAGGATGCGGATTCACCGCCGCGGACATTGAAAACACCCACTGCCACATTAGGATGGCGGTGGGATCAGTGGCGGACGGCAAGTCCGCCCGCCGTTGATCTGCGGTGGATGCAAGCAAATATGGTGGCGGTGTCTGCAAGACACCGCCAGCCATATTAGGATGCAGGAGGAAACATGCTTTTCCACGGCGGCTTTTCCGCCGTGGAAAAGCAGGTGGTCTTTTGTGTTTGGGGGCCCGTTGCGGGCCCCCAGGGTGTTGGGGGGTGGGGGTTGCACATGGGGGGTACCTATTGTACCCCCCTGCTTTGGCATGCACAAGGTGGTAGGCACCACGCGGTGCCTGCCAAGTTGTGCATGCCAAAGTTAAACATGCATAAAAGCAGCACCCGCCGCAATGTAAAATATACGGGATGTGACCGCCAGGGTGGCGGTCACATCCTAATTGCTACGGAGGGACTGCCGCTGCCCCTTCGGTCGATCCCTCCACCTCGGGGTTGGCAGACAGACGCAAGTCCGTCCGCCATCTTAATCGACCACTAGGTTCTCCAGGAGTTACCTACGGCAGTGGGATTCTCTGTGGGGTATGTATTGCACACATGTTTTATTACTCAACCACGAAATAGATCACAAGATTCATGGGGGTATTATAGTCATATCCTTTCTTGTATTGCAGTTGGAGATAAACCTGAACCATATCCTCTTGACATATAGAATACCAGGAAGAGTCTTATCTTCTTGCATTGGTAGCATTCTTTTCTTTACAGGTATGGTCAATGGGTCATAGTGAAAGTAGTACATTGGCTTATAAAGAGTGGTACTACATGATTCTTTGTTTGTCGTTTCAGGTCTCCCTCCCTGCTGTTCCCTTCCTTACCTTCCCTCGCTTGATCCTGCCATTGATCATGGCTATTATAGCAATCTGGGCGTGGTTAGATCAAGAGGTGGACCCTTTTGAGCATCACCCTGATACCAGGACCGTGAAGATAAAACTTTCACTCTGTCTCCTCTTCTGCAGAGACCTCAGTTAATGTAGTATGCCTTGGGGACTGGGGGCATCACGCAGTCTCTCCTGCTTGCGTTCCTGCCTGTTTCTCCTGCTTGCTTTCCTGCCTGTTGTTAGACTTGGTTTTGCTCTACCCCGGGGCAGGTGCATTTTCCTTTTGAAAAACGAATACCGGAATTTCTGCCGGTTTCTGCAGCTGATGGGTGGCTTCCTGCTTTGGTAATCCAGGACTTGCCTTTCTCTCTTTCTCTGTGGAGCAGGCCGACGCTCAACTCTGCCACGGGCTACATCGCCAGTCAATTCTCCCTTGTATCGCGTTTGTTTGGGTCTGTCTACTCCTCTCATCAAGGCTATATTCAGGAGCTGGTGTACTTTGTGAGTGAAGTTGTGCCTAGCTGCCTGCTTCTCTAATTGCAACTATCAGCCTTCTCCTATTGCCCTCTTGCTGGGCGTAGTGTAGTGGCCTACTGCTAGGTGGCGCTGAAGACACCACTCCTCACAGGTCGGATAGTCTCTCCTCATACTGCAGCAGTTACCTGGTTGCTGTGGGCCTTTCAGGGCACTACAGATGTCAATGCAGGAGAGGGCCAGGCAATGTAGGTGCAGCAGAACGGATAATCTTTCAATATTATTTTATTTATTTATTTATATGATTTCTATAACGCCTGAATCATCCCCATCGGGGTATCTCTGCGCTGTGACTACTAGTGGCCGACTCAATGAGATAGTTTAGAACAGTGTCGTTTTCAGCAGCTTTCTGAAGGCCAAGAAGTTGGAACATTGGCGCAACTGGAGTTTGTTCCAGTACCGCGGGGCAAGGTGGGAAAATGCTTTGCCGCCCATGCAGACGAGTTTGAAGCGTGGGATATGAAGAAGTCCTTGGTTGCTTGACCGCAAGGTTCTGGATGGCACATATCTGACTAACTTTTTAGTCAGATAGCTGGATCCCATGTTGTTTAAGGATTTGTAAACCATGCAGCAGATTTTGAATTTTATTCTCTTTTTCACTGGGAGTCAGTGAAGTTTTCGAAGTAGCGGGGTAGATGTGGTTCTGGGAGGGGTCACCAGTCGGGAAGCGGTATTTTGAACTACTTGCAATTTACTAAGAGAGGATTCCTTTGCAGAGATCAGTAGGGCATTGCAATAATCCAGGCGGCTGAGGATTAGGGCCTGAACTAGAGTTTTCCGTACAGATGTTGGTAGGAGAGGGAAGACCCTACGGTACACAGTCAAAATATCAAGTCCCTGATGTCGACTTGCAGTAATATTGACTGCTAAATATCGCAGGTGAGAAATATCGATGTTGTATATATCGAAGTGTGAAATATCGTTTTGTATTAGTGTGTTTAATATAGAGTTAAGTAATGTCAACATAAGAAATATCGATATGTTAAAATATCGAAAATATCGAAAAGTTAAAATATTCTTGTATTATATTTTATAAGTTGTAAATTTGCAATTGTTATTATTGTTTATTTTATAGGAATTACATTTTTTTTTAATTTTTCACATTTTTTATGAGCGGGATGTTCGGTTTATAGGGGATAAGGGTGGGGAGTGTTTCAAAAAATATAAATGTTAAAAAAAATTATTCAAATGAAATAGGAATTTCAAATTTCTAAATTTGTTGTAAATTTTAGGAGCGGGATGTTGGGTTTATAGGGGCTAAGGGTGGGGAGTGTTTTAAAAATTAATAATTTTTTATTTAAATATTAAATTGGTAATTTCAAATTTCAAATTTCTATTTTTTTTACATTTTAAGAGCGGGATGTTGGGTTTATAGGGGATAAGGGTGGGGAGTGTTTTAAAAATTAATAATTTTTATTTTAAATTTTAAATTGAAATGGGAATTTCAAATTTCTAATTTTTTTGTAAATTTTAGGAGTGGGATGTTGGGTTTATAGGGGATAAGGGTGGGGAGTGTTTTAAAAATAAATATTTTTAATTTAAATATTAAATTGAAATAGGAATTTTAAATTTCAAATTTCTAAATTTTTTGTAAATTTTAGGAGCGGGATGTTGGGTTTATAGGGGATAAGGGTTGGGAGTGTTTTAAAAATTAATAATTTTTAATTTAAATTTTAAATTGAAATGGGAAATTAAAATTTCAAATTTCATTTTAAATTTTAGGTGTGGGATGTTGGGTTTATAGGGGATAAGGGTGGGGAGTGTTTAAAATAATATTACATTTCTAATTTAAAATCAAATATGAATTTTAATTTAAAATTATTTGTAGTGTGATGTTGGATTTATAGGGGATATGGGTGAAGAGTGTTTTTTAAAAAAAATGTTTTTAATGAAATTTTAATTTGAAATAGGAAATTTATTTTCTAATTTCAAAATTATTAAAAAAATTATGAGTGGGATGTTGTGTTTATATAACATGATTTTTTTAGAATGTAAAAAAATTATAAAATAATTATTATTTTATTTTAAAATGAAATACGAACATATTTAATAAATGTAACATTATTTAACATTTTTGATATTTAAATGGGAATATTAAATTAAATTTGTTCAGTGTCCAGCATCTACTTCAATTAAATTTAGATTGGAGTGGGAATAGTAATTTATTATGGTTTAGTGTCCAGCATCTACCCTAATTAAATGTAAATTGGAGTGGGAATATAAAATTAAATAGGTTCAGCGTCCAGCACCTACCCTAATTAAATTTAGATTGGAGTGGGAATAGTAAATTAAATAGGTTCAGTGTCCAGCACCTACTCTAATTTAATGTAGATTGGAGTGGGAATAGTAAATTAAATAAGTTCAGTGTCCAGCACCTACCCTAATAAAATGTATATTGGAGTGGGAATAGTAAATTAAATAGGTTCAGTGTCCAGCACCTACCCTAATTAAATGTAGATTGGAGTGGGAATAGTAAATTAAATTGGTTCAGTGACCAGCACCTACCCTAATTAAATGTATATTGGAGTGGGAATAATACATTAAATATGTTCAGTGTCCAGCACCAACCCTAATTAAATGTAGATTGGAGTGGGAATAGTAAATTAAATAGGTTCAGTGTCCAGCAACTACCCTAATTAAATGTAGATTGGAGTGGGAATAGTAAATTAAATAGGTTCAGTGTCCAGCACGTACCTAAATTGAATGTACATTGGAGTGGGAATAGTGAATTAAATAGGTTCAGTGTCCAGCAGCTACCTTAATTAAATGTATATTGGAGTGGGAATAGTAAATTAAATAGTTTCAGTGTCCAGCACCTACTTCAAATAAATGTAGATTGGTGTGGGAATAGTAAATTAAATTGGTTCAGTGTCCAGCACCTACTCTAATTAAATGTATTTTGGAGTGGAAATAGAAATTAAATAGGTTCCGTGTCCAGCACCTACCTCAATTCCTCAATTAAATGTAGATTGGAGTGGGAATAGTAAATTAAATTGGTTTAGTGTTCAGCACCTTCTCTAATTAAATGTAGATTGGAGTGGGAATAGTAAATTAAATAAGTTCAGTGTCAAGCACCTACTTCAATTAAATGTAGATTGGAGTGGGAATAGTAATTTATTATAGTTTAGTGTCCAGCACCTACCCTAATTAAATGTAGATTGGAGTGGGAATAGTAAATTAAATAGGTTCAGTGTCCAGCACCTACCTAAATTAAACGTAAATTGAAGTGGGAATAGTAAATTAAATAGGTAAACAAAAACCAGAGCTAACCCTTTAAGGAACAACTCATTGCAAATACACTCTCTGAAGTGCTTTAATACCATCCCTTCCTTTTTTCCTAAAAAAGAAATGTTTTAAATCTGCAGGAATGTCGGAGTTCCCCCAAAAAGAATATGCTGTTCAAGTAGAGATCAATGTAAGTCCTGGAAATCCATTCCCAGTAGTATCCTCACCAGTAGTACCCTCCATTTCACCGTCTACATTCAGGGGATCACAGCATCCCGATCCTCAATGTTCAGAATCTGGGGTGACTGACACTCTATTGGCAAATTTAACTATCCACCTTTTTGTGAACGGGGTCTCTGACTTGGAAGGAGTTTCGCAACCAGGATTAAAAGTGGGAGAATATATAATGGAAGGTTTCACTTTACCTGATATAAATCTAGATCAGCCATTAAAAAGGTTTTACGATCATAACCAAGAATCATCTAAGGTTTTTACTCCCACTACTCTACCGTCCTCTAAGGATCAGCCTGTAAAACTGCAACTGTTCAGTAGTACACCTAGCGGAAGAAGCTTATTAAACTCAAGGGGTTCAATTACTCCTGATCTCTCCCGCGATTTTCTCCCTTCAATACATAATTTAGAATCACAAAGACCGATGTCGGAATCACTGCTTTGTTTAGAAAGAGTGTTGGTTTCCATCTTAGCCCTAATGGAGAAATCAGTAAATAATTCTGATGTTATTTTGGACTCCGTTTTAGCCCTGACAAAGCACATTGCCTCTGAACATAATCTATTGTCAGGAAAAGCCTGTGCATTTTCCCTTGGTGTACCTAACCTAGAGAAAGGATCTTCCATTCCCCTTCGTTTGAAGGTCGACTCTGACAAGCCTTATTCTACCCAAACAGACTCTTTTCCACATGTTAAAGGTCGAGACTTTCGCACCCAGGCTGGTGAACCTTTCTCTAGTCGAAACACCAAAATTAAAATGAAAGAAAACGGCGATATTTTTGATAAATCACTCTCTTCTTACTTACATCAGCTTTTCAACTCCGAACCTTTAGCTACAGTTGCCGCATCATCGATTTGCTCGCAAACTACGATGGAAAATACAAATACAAATATAACCCAAAAAGTCTTCCCTATTTTTCTCAAATCTGTTTTTAATTCCACAAAGCAGCTTATAGAGGAGGACTCTAAGGTTGGATGCTCTCTGAGTAAGGAACAAGTTTCTAAGAACAAATGTAGCATTGTTCATAAGACAAAAAAGAAGGGAAAAAGGGAAAAACGACGAAGGATAAACAAAAAAAGATCCAAACAGTTACGCTTCGATCCCCAACTTACTCATATTACATCTCCAAAGCTGGATTTAAATGTCCCGAAGACAGAAGATGGATCAGAAGAGCGCAATGTATTGGGTTCTTGCCCTCCTTCTCTGAAATTATGTGTTCCGATTAATTCTATCAAATCGACCAAAGATGTGGTATCATCAGATACAAATGTTTCTCCTATGGTTCAGAGCACATTGAAACATAATGCTTCTATGTTTGCTTCCTCTCTAGGGTCCAATGTTATTTATAGCTCCAATAACATAATCTCTGAGGCACCCAGCTCTGATAATAGCTTACAGCCTGCCCCATATAGCCTGGATTTTTCGTTTATTTTTGACTCTGAATTATTTAGAGTGGAGTGGGAATAATAAATTAAATAGGTTCAGTGTCCAGCACCAACCCTAATTAAATGTAGATTGGAGTGGGAATAGTAAATTAAATAGGTTCCGTGTCCAGCAACTACCCTAATTAAATGTAGATTGGAGTGGGAATAGTAAATCAAATAGGTTCAGTGTCCAGCACGTACCTAAATTGAATGTACATTGGAGTGGGAATAGTAAATTAAATAGGTTCAGTGTCCAGCAGCTACCTTAATTAAATGTATATTGGAGTGGGAATAGTAAATTAAATAGGTTCAGTGTCCAGCACCTACTTCAATTAAATGTAGATTGGTGTGGGAATAGTAAATTAAATTGGTTCAGTGTCCAGCACCTACTCTAATTAAATGTATATTGGAGTGGAAATAGAAATTAAATAGGTTCAGTGTCCAGCACCTACCTCAATTCCTCAATTAAATGTAGATTGGAGTGGGAATAGTAAATTAAATTGGTTCAGTGTTCAGCACCTTCTCTAATTAAATGTAGATTGGAGTGGGAATAGTAAATTAAATAAGTTCAGTGTCAAGCACCTACTTCAATTAAATGTAGATTGGAGTGGGAATAGTAATTTATTATGGTTTAGTGTCCAGCACCTACCCTAATTAAATGTAGATTGAAGTGGGAATAGTAAATTAAATAGGTTCAGTGTCCAGCACCTACCTAAATTAAACGTAAATTGAAGTGGGAATAGTAAATTAAATAGGTACACAAAAACCAGAGCTAACCCTTTAAGGAACAACTCATTGCAAATACACTCTCTGAAGTGCTTTAATGCCATCCCTTCCTTTTTTCCTAAAAAATAAATAAGTTTTAAATCTGCAGGAATGTCGGAGTTCCCCCAAAAAGAATATGCTGTTCAAGTAGAGATCAATGTAAGTCCTGGAAATCCATTCCCAGTAGTATCCTCACCAGTAGTACCCTCCATTTCACCGTCTACATTCAGGGGATCACAGCATCCCGATCCTCAATGTTCAGAATCTGGGGTGACTGACACTCTACTGGCAAATTTAACTATCCACCCTTTTGTGAACGGGGTCTCTGCTTGGAAGGAGTTTGGCAACCAGGATTAAAAGTGGGAGAATATATAATAGAAGATTTCACTTTACCTGATATAAATCTAGATCAGCCATTAAAAAGGTTTTACGTTCATAACCAAGAATCATCTAAGGTTTTTACTCCCACTACTCTACCGTCCTCTAAGGATCAGCCTGTAAAACTGCAACTGTTCAGTAGTACACCTAGCGGAAGAAGCTTATTAGACTCAAGGGGTTCAATTACTCCTGATCTCTCCCGCGATTTTCTCCCTTCAATACATAATTTAGAATCACAAAGACCGATGTCGGAATCACTGCTTTGTTTAGAAAGAGTGTTGGTTTCCATCTTAGCCCTAATGGAGAAATCAGTAAATAATTCTGATGTTATTTTGGACTCCGTTTTAGCCCTGACAAAGCATATTGCCTCTGAACATAATCTATTGTCAGGAAAAGCCTGTGCATTTTCCCTTGGTGTACCTAACCTAGAGAAAGGATCTTCCATTCCCCTTCGTTTGAAGGTCGACTCTGACAAGCCTTATTCTACCCAAACAGACTCTTTTCCACATGTTAAAGGTCGAGACTTTGGCACCCAGGCTGGTGAACCTTTCTCTAGTCGAAACACCAAAATTAAAATGAAAGAAAACGGCGATATTTTTGATAAATCACTCTCTTCTTCCTTACAGCAGCTTTTCAACTCCGAACCTTTAGCTACAGTTGCCGCATCATCAATTTGCTCGCAAACTACGATGGAAAATACAAATACAAATATAACCCAAAAAGTCTTCCCTATTTTTCTCAAATCTGTTTTTAATTCCACAAAGCAGCTTATAGAGGAGGACTCTAAGGTTGGATGCTCTCCGAGTAAGGAACAAGTTTCTAAGAACAAATGTAGCATTGTTCATAAGACAAAAAAGAAGGGAAAAAGGGAAAAACGACGAAGGATAAACAAAAAAAGATCCAAACAGTTACGCTTCGATCCCCAACTTACTCATTTTACATCTTCAAAGCTGGATTTAAATGTCCCGAAGACAGAAGATGGATCAGAAGAGCGCAATGTATTGGGTTCTTGCCCTCCTTCTCTGAAATTATGTGTTCCAATTAATTCTATCAAATCGACCAAAGATGTGGTATCATCAGATACAAATGTTTCTCCTATGGTTCAGAGCACATTGAAACATAATGCTTCTATGTTTGCTTCCTCTCTAGGTTCCAATGTTATTTATAGCTCCAATAACATCATCTCTGAGGCACCCAGCTCTGATAATAACTTACAGCCTGGATTTTTCGTTTATTTTTGACTCTGAATTATTTATGAATTGGTCTTTTTTGTTGGGTTTCTTTGCTGAAATAGTGGGCCTGCGGATGATTGATAGCAATGACTTAGCCCTGGTGGAGGTAGAAAAATATAATAATCCCAGGGGTGCAAGAGTTACATTCTCATCCAAAGCAATATCCCACCTGATTTTGACACATAGCGATAAATTGCGCTGTTGTGGCATTGACGTTTTAATTCCATAGGTGGAGCTATCTCTAAAAAAAGTGTCCCAGATTAAGCTGCCTAATATTGCCGTAGAATCCTCCGGACGAGGAACACCATTTACGGAGAAAGAAAGCACTTTGCAGGTCTTTCTTGGTAAAGATGGCAGGAGGGTTTCGTTCCATACCAAAAAAAATATTCAACAAGTGCTCCCCGCAGGTGAGGAGGTTAAGAAATGGAGCTGGGTTGCAGGTGCCCTAAATTCAAATAGACCCTTAGGCCTAAAATGCGGTAATTCTTCCTAGCAATGATATTAATAAGATATCCTGGAACACAGCTGGCCTTAGCACAAATAAAAACAAACTTATATTTTCGAAAGAGCAGAAAACCGATATAATCTGTCTCCAAGAGACTTGGATAACCGAGAATTGGTCTACTGAAGACTATATAGTGCTAATCCGGCCGGCGCTCCATGTAAACAGAGGTCATGCTAAAGGAGGTATTGCAATCTTGTTAAGTACAAGCCTCAGTTGCTCCTGTAATGAATTCCCTCATGCTTCTAACTTAATTCAGGCGGTTAAATTGGATTATAGGGTGGGCCAGGTTCTGTTGGACTCGTTGTTGATAATAAATGTATACTTACCTCCAGATGCATCCTCTTCACATTTATTAAAAGATCTTTTTTCCTTATTCTCCTCTATCTTGGAATCTGAAGACTGTAGGTCCACAATACTAGTGGGAGATCTGAATTCCAAAGTCTCTACGCATAGTCTAAGGGTATTTTCTAACATCGAAATAAATTAAGCCCTAAATATTCCCTCCGCTCAATTCCCGAATAATAGCAGGACAGACAAAAGAGGAGTCGTACTTCTAGAAGGTCTGAGAAGTTTAGATCTTATAATTGCTAATGGGAGGTTGGGGAAAGATATTCCAGCGAACTATACCCATAAGGCTCCTACAGGGAGATCAATTCTTGATTATTTAATCGTCTCCGCAGATTTTTTTCACAAAACGTACAAATATGGAAGTATTGGGAAATGTTTTTAGTGATCACATGTTGATTTGCTTTAAAATTGATTTTGTTTGTGATGAGGTAGACTCCTGGAATTTTAAAGGTACTTCAGTAGGGTTTAATGTAACAAATGGTAGAAGCCATTGGAACACCCAAGCGACCACTAAATTAAAAGCGCACCTATCATTACTAATAAGAGATCAGCAGTTCTTAAAATCAGTTGAGTGTGATCGTATTCAACCTGATTTTCTTGAAGTCTTTTCCCATAATATTGGCCTTTTGGCTAAATCTGGCAAACCTACTCATGTTCCTGCTCAACTGAGACCATACTTTAACCCTTTGCTCACTTTAAATACAGACCCCCCAGGATATAGCGGCATGGATTAGCAAATTTAGCGGCACAAAAAAGGAAATTTAGCGGCACAAATATGGAAATTTAGCGGCAATTTTGCGGCATTTTTTTGGGCCATTTTTCCTACAACAAACACAGATATCTTTGTTTTTGAGTTATTTAGCAACATGAAGATATGAGACTCTATTGCTGCTGCTTTCTGTCCCCAAGGGAGACAAGAGAAGGCACGAGCGTAGAGGAAATGTGCACGCGTACGGACAGGAGATGTGCTTACCATACGCATGTACATCTCATGTCCCCGGAGGCTGGCAGCGCCTTCAAACTGTTTTATGCAACAAGACTTCATGGGGTCATGTATTAGCCCATTTTATATCCTTACTAGGGAACCCTCGGATTTCAGATATTCCAAGTAGCTTACGTTCTAGTCATTGAAACATACAGATGTACTCAAAAAGTAAGCACATTGTGAACATCCACACAGAAAACACAAGGAGACCAAAAAGTCATTGCTCCTGGATTTGAAGGTGGCCATCAGTGCAAAACCTAACTCAACAGCACCACAACAGCTTATATCTTAAAACCATTCCATGTTAGCACAACATCTTGTTGAAAGCATTTGCATGGCTCGCATTGACAGACAGTAAAAGTCAAATCAAATGGAATTTTATTCTGATTTTAGCAAGAAATCCATAAAAGCAGAGCAAACCAAATGCAAACATTCAACCCTCTCTCTCACCGTCTCTCACGCCGTCCCTCTCTCTCTCACCATCCCTCACGCCGTCCCTCTCTCTCACCGTCTCTCACGCCGTCCCTCTCGCTCTCTGTCCCTCTCTCCGTCCCTCAGTCTCTGTCTCTCTCTCCGTCCCTCAGTCTCTGTCCCTCTCTCAGTCCCTCAGTCTGTCCCTCTCTCCGTCCCTCCGTGTCTGTCCCTCTCTCTGTCCCCCTCTCCCTCTCCCTCCCTCTCTCTCTCCCTCTCCCTCTCCCTCCCTCCTTCTCTCTGATAGGTGTGCAGCTATCCAGCCGGCCTCATGGCTGCCAATCGTCATCCTAATCTCAGTTAAACCCTCTTTCCTTTTCCATACCTTGGCGATAGCACTCTCTGTCTCTGTCTCAGTTCTCCTCAAGCACTTAAATGCAGAACTCTACACAAAGTTCATGTAAAATCTTCGGGGCGTCCCAGAAGGAGCATTGCAAATTTGTTTTAGGGGTGAAACGCGGCACAGAGTTCAAGGCCTGCAGCGCGCCAGCCCGTGCCGAGAAATCAGCACAGCGTCCCGAAGAAGAAGCGGCCGCAATATTACTGAATACACGAGCAGCGGGATGGTGAAATGTTCCTTGCTGTGCCTGCTGAAATGATAGAGGTACCTCCTCCGGTTCACATGCAACCCCGCAGTGCCCATCTCCTGCCCCAATACTGCAGCAGCCTGCCCCCCTCTCCACGGGCAATACATCGCAGGTGCCATATGGCTTGGGATGGAAGCAACATTTTACCTGCCCTCCTGCCAGGTGTGTTGGGGGTAATAGATGCACAGATATGTAGGTGGGCACTGCGTCACTGTCTTTAAAGGTTCTTGCGACTGTCCTTGATTGGCGGCTGCGGCGACGACACTCAGTTCAGACTCAGACTGCACTGAGCCCCCTGAATCTGTAAAAAAAAAGAGGATCAGCGCCTGCTTATCCGCGTGGCACCAATTTCAGTGCATCAGCACCTAAACAAGCAATGTAACAAGGCACTTAGAGACCACCACACCGGACCTGTAGCGTTTCCCTGGTGGTAAGTGAGGATAGGCCTCGACGCTCAACATCCTGTGACTCTGGGCAAAGCACTTAATCTCCCCTTGCCTGAAATGTAAAAAACAATGCATACTTGTGTAGTATAACTGGTGCTTATATCAAGCACTCCAATACTTTTATGTCAGGTTCATGCTGTATAAAAAAGCAAAAAAAGTGCCCAGTCAAGAAGGGTCAAACACTGCTAGAGAGTGAAGCCTGTTTGGGGCGGTTTAATGTGGTCTGCGCAAGAAAGGTTTCACGTAGGGTTTGAATTTAATGATAAGGCTAGTACTGGTAAGGTGCCCGTAGCCAAACATGGTCTGGAAACGTTACACCCGAGACCGCCTGTCTGCGGTACCGGAAGTAGGTGCACTGGAGTGCATCTAAAATATAGGATGTGACAGACCCATAGGTTATTGTCCTAGATTTAAGGTGTTTTGCGTAGTTGCATCTTTTTAAAGGTTCTCATTGCTCAAGGGGGGAGAAAGGCAACGCAAACTAAGGTGGGAGGGGCAGGAAGAAAGAGAACACAGACAGTGGGAGGGGGCAGGAAGAAAGTGAACACAGACAGTGGGAGGGGGCAGGAAGAAAGTGAACACAGACAGTGGGCAGGAAGAAAGGAACACACACTGCGGTGGAACGGGGGCGGTACTCCATAGTGCTTGGTCTGGAAAAACTCAGGATCGAAAACGAAACACGGCGGTTGGGGCTGACTATACTAATAGGAATGTATTACTACCCAACGGAACCCTTTTTTATTTTTTTTTATCGATCTCAGAATAAGGTTGAGCAAAATAACCGGGATTTCCTAAACCTATGCCTCGGTTTCCCTGCAGCTCTTGATGTGATCACCCCTGACAGCGAGGCGCTGTGCACCCCGTGATGCCAGAAATATATGCATGTGGCCGCAGTCTCAATTCAGGGTTACTTTACACATGAACAGGGGACGGAGGGGGGTCATTTCACGGAGTGTTATTTCACGGAGTGTTGTGCCGATAAGATGCGCGAGGCACCTCCTTGTGCCTTTACAATCTCCGGAGTGGAAGCATCAGAGGTGTCCGTGTTTTCTGGTGTCGGTGGTGCCGACGCCACAGGGCCTCTGAGGTGGTCAAGTGCCCTCGAGCTGAGGTCGAGTGCGTCACGGCGTGACAGCACCGTCTCAAAGCGTTCGGGGACCTTAAATAAGACTTTGAAGTACTAATGGCTGGCAAAACGGCAGATTTCGCGGGCGTTTGGGCAAATATCGCGGGATTTGCGGCGTTCGGCTGATTTCGCGATTTTTTTGCAAATCGCGAAATCGCGATATCCTGGAGGGTCTGAATAGGGAAATAAACAAACTAGTGAGGGCTCAGTTCCTGTACTTTTCACATGAGCGAAGAAATGTAATAAACCTGCTAAAGAGAAAAAGACAGAGGAAAAAATGCTCCCTAAGGCAAATAAAGGAAGATGGTGTATGGACACAGTTAAAAGAGGCAGCTTCAAAAAATAACTCAAAAAGGTACTGGGAAATAATCGCCGATTGCTGTGGCACTAAGGTGAAATCTCTTCCCATACCCATAAAAGAAGAAGATTGGAAACTTTATCTGCGGGAATTGTATTCTGGGAATCTCGATTCTTGCAGTTTTGATATTGGGGCTTTGGATCAGCCGTTAATCTCGGTACCCAAATATGTCCACTCTATCGATGAAGTGGTCAGGGCTATTAAAAAAATGACATCCTCAGGAGCAATGGGCCCTGATGAAATTCCCATGACGCTAATCAAAAAGGAGCCTCTTTTGTGGGCTACCTATTTAGCTCCATTATTTAATTTTTGTTATTCTAATGGGAAAATTCCACCATCTTGGTCAGGAAGTATTTTAATTCCTTTTATACAAAAAGGGCCTTAGATCGCATCCAGGTAATTACCGACAAATAGCTTTACTGGATGCAACGGGGAAAGTTTTGCACGTAGAATTCACGATCACCTTACGGAATGGGTGGTAGAGAAGAAAGTACTCCCCATTGAGCAAGCAGGCTTTAGGAAAAACCATTCTACGCTAGATAATATTTGTATGTTGAAATTAATAGAGGAAAAATACACAATCTATCGTAATTCAAATGTATTCCTGGCTTTCATTGATTTTTCTACAGCCTTCTATAAGGTAGATCGACCTCTACTATTGAGAAAACTGCAAAAAATGGGTTTGCCTCCCCTCTTCTATCCTTGATCATAGCACTCCACTCGCAAGCCTCGTGCAAGATATTAATGGGTGGAAATCAAGGATTATCAAATATAATCCCTACTGAAAATGGTCTCAAACAGGGTTGCTTGTTAGCACCGCTGCTATTCTCCTTATATATAGACTTACTCGATTGCTTTGTTCAAGATGATGGAAATGCCCCGAAGATCAGTACTCGTCCTTTTGCATGTCTACTATACGCAGACGATATAGTAGTAATGGACTTAACCCCTAATGGGTTGAATAGAAAGTTGGCCTCCTTACAAAAATATACTGTGGCCCACTTTTTGAAAATAAACGTATCCAAAAGTAAAATTTTAATTTTGAAAAGTTCTAAAAGTAGAAAATCATATAATTTTAATTGGCAAATCGGTCCTGAAAGACTGGTGGTAGTAGATTCATACCTCTATTTAGGGAAACTGTTAACAAGCAGCTTGAAAAATAATCTTCACACTGGTCTAGTAAAGCTACTTCGCATGCCAACGGCTTGCACATTTTTTGCAGCGCTAATGGTAGGAGACATTTCATACATTTATTGACGGTTTTTAAGGCAAAAATCACCCCCAACCCTGTTTTATGCGATAGAATCAATCCCTGTTAAGGACTGGAGTTTTTTGGACAAGGTTGAAGGCCAGATACTACGAAAAATATGTATTTTTAACACCTTAGTTCCAAAGGCAGCAATCAGATTGGAATTTGGTTTGATAAGCTCTTATACACAAGGCTTATCCAGGGTTCTACGTTTGGGTTATCAGCTAAAACATAGTGACCCTGATTCACTAAGAGGTGTCTTAAGCCATGAAATCTTTGACATTAAGGCAGGTAACTACTCCTTTTACCGTGATTTATCTTTGGCATTAAAAGTCTTTAGTATACAAGAAGTGCTTACCCTTCCATCAGTAGGATTTAAGTCTCTCCTAAAAACTCTGAGTGGCAGAATTAGTTTCTATGGAGACATTCAATCCTGTAACTCTAAAGAAAGATTAAAACTAATACTTAGGACAAACTCTCCGAGAATTGCACAAAAATATTTATTTTGGAACTTAGAACACAGTATTCGTCGCTTACTTATTTTAGGTAGCATGAATCTTCTGCCCTTAAATGACCTTACAGCAAACTGGTCTCAAAATCCGAATAATGGGAAAATTTGTAATTTGTGTATGCTGAGAAATCAGACTCTGGACCATGTTTTGTTTGTATGTCCAGCATTGGCATTGAGCCGTTATCGTGGCTCCGTCCGATGTTTTTACAAAACTCAGTTAAAAACGTAGCATAGCTCGAGACTATTTCTTTTGTCCTAAAAACGAAGCAGGGTGCGTAAAATGATTTAATTATTTTAAGGAATTTATGTATATATTTTAACCTTGTAATGATGTTTCTATAAGATTGTGTATAAAATGTAGCACCAACCTGAGATTATCAACTTTGAACAAAAAACGAAGCAGTGGGACTAAACCTTTTTAATTTCTCTTGCTTTTTTACTACATTTTTCAAACTGGTGGTTATCCCCATAGCCAGCCTTTTAGCAGGCTCTCCATCTGTAGTAGTCTTTAGTTTTATTAATTTGTATTTTGCACATTGATAGGCAGCTATTAACTGCTACTTTCTCATAATTAGGGTTAGGTTGCATTATGCTTCCCACTATGTTCTGTTCTTTATTCTAAAAACTTATATACAGTGGGATTCAGGAGGTTTTTCTCTTGTGAGCTGGTTGCTACTGAATTGCCTTTTGCACAGGTCTGATTATGCCCATCTTTTATTCTGTCTCTAATTTTCAATTTATTCTCTAGTTGAAATGGAACTTTTGGTTTTTATTAAATGAACTGTCAGCTTATATTATGTCCAATATATCATCCTAGGAGTTATAATGTGGAAAATCTCAAGCACTGTATGATCAGGTTTTTTGATAATATTGTTTGTTTCTTATTATCGAAATTTAGCTAATCGAAGGCAGGCTCTTGATACATTTTATGATGGTTTGTGATTATGCTTGTTATGTGTTTCTGTTTTATTTGTAATTCTACGAATGCATTTTATGTGGACCTCCTAGGAGTTCCAAATCTTTAATAAATATATTGAATTGAATTGAGTGGGAATAGTAAATTAAATAAGTTCAGTGTCAAGCACCTACTTCAATTAAATGTAGATTGGAGTGGGAATAGTAATTTATTATGGTTTAGTGTCCAGCACCTACCCTAATTAAATGTAGATTGGAGTGGGAATAGTAAATTAAATAGGTTCAGTGTCCAGCACCTACCCAAATTAAATGTAAATTGGAGTGGGAATAGTAAATTAAATAGGTTCAGTGTCCAGCACCTACCCTAATTAAAGGGATATTGGAGTGGGAGTAGTAAATTAAATAGGTTCAGTGTCCAGCACCTACCTTAAATAAATGTAGATTGGAGTGGGAATAGTAAATTACATAGGTTCAGTTTCCAGCACCTATTCTAATTAAATGTATATTGGAGTGGGAATAGTAAATTAAATAGGTTCAGTGTCCAGCACCTACCTCAATTAAATATAGATTGGAGTGGGAATAGTAAATTAAATTGGTTCAGTGTCCAGCACCTACTCTAATTAAATGTAGATTGGAGTGGGAATAGTAAATTAAATAGGTTCAGTTTCCAGCACCTATTCTAATTAAATGTATATTGGAGTGGGAATAGTAAATTAAATAGGTTCAGTGTCCAGCACCTACCTCAATTAAATATAGATTGGAGTGGGAATAGTAAATTAAATTGGTTCAGTGTCCAGCACCTACTCTAATTAAATGTAGATTGGAGTGGGAATAGTAAATTAAATAGGTTCAGTGTCCAGCACCTATTTCAATTAAATGTAGATTGGAGTGGGAATAGTAATTTATTATCGTTTAGTGTCCAGCACCTACCCTAATTAAATGTAGATTGGAGTGGGAGTAGTAAATTAAATAGGTTCAGTGTCCAGCACCTACTCTAATTAAATGTAGATTGGAGTGGGAATAGTAAATAAATAATTTCAGTGTATAGCACCTACCCTAATTAAATGTATATTGGAGTGGGAATAGTAAATTAAATAGGTTCTGTGTCCAGCACCTATCCTAATTAAATATAGATTGGAGTGGGAATAGTAAATTAAATAGATTCAGTGTCCAGCACCTACCCTAATTAAATGTATATTGGAGTGGGAATAGTAAATTAAATAGGTTCAGTGTCCAGCATCTACTCTAATTAAATGTAGATTGGAGTGGGAATTGTAAATTAAATAGGTTCCATGTCCAGCACCCACCTCGATTAAATGTAGATTGGAGTGGGAATAGTTAAATAATTAATTTTAAGTTTTAGAAATTGTTGTAAAAATATTTTTATTTTATAGTGGCTTTAATTTTTTTTATTCTTTAATATAGTTAAGTGTATGAAGTGTGTAATGTTTAATGTCTAATATATTTAAAGTTATATTTAATATAATTATTTATACATTTTTATTTTTAATATGTGTGAAAGTAGTTATAATTGTAATACATTTTTTTAAAAGATACAAATATTTCAGTATATTTATTTAAGTTTTGTAATATTTATATATATATAAACATTTTAACACACTATAAATGTTGGGATATTGGTAGTAATATTTTTTATAGTCAGTAAAAAAAATTGCACAGTTTTTTTGAATTTTTTAAATTGTATTATTCAGAGAGTACATATATTAAACAATATATTTTTCATAAATGAAAGTATAAATGTGTAACACATATATAAGAATTTGTACTTTTATATTTTAAACAAAATATATATATAGTTCTTGAGTCAAGTACATTATAGGTACATATAAACAATACAGTAAATGAAAATATATTTAACATTTGAATATATTTAGTACATACAGTTGGAAACATTTTTCTTTTTCAAATTTCAATTTTTTGATTACTGTACATTTTATAATATTTTGTACATATTATTTTATTGTTGAAATCATGGTATACATGTTGATATAATTTTAAAGAAAAAGATTTATATCATATATTGTTAATATTATACAATACTATTTTTCAAAATAACATTTTTGCATTATAATATCAGTTTCATTTTTCAGTATTATTAATATGAATATTGTATTATTAATATTAATATTTTTTAAATGTTTGTAAAAAAAAATCAAAATAAATAACAAGTATACATTGTTTTTCACATTTTTTCACATAATTTTTTTAAATAATTGTAATATTAAATACTAGTAGCCCGTCCCAACGTTGTCCGGGTGTGAATTTCTGCCGGCCAGTAGTATATTGTTTTGTAGGATTTCGTTTTGATAGCATTTCTTATCTGTGACAGGCCTGTGAAACGCTCCGATTCACAGTGCACTGCTGATGTACTTAAGAGTGCGCGTTCAGTAGTGTGTGAATTCGAGTTTCCCTACTTTATTTTTCCTTACAATATTATATAGCGCGAACTCGACAACATGGCATGAGCACAATTTACATTACAGAAGAACACATTCATTTGTGGTAGGCACGGGGAGACAAAGTGATTTGCCTGGAATCACAGGATGTTGAGCTGATGCCGAGATTCGAATGTAGCTCCCCAGCTCTAAAGTTCGCAATTCTAGACCTTGTGGCGGGAGGTGTGTCTAAAAGTGTATGTCGGTGCTGGCCATCAATGAGAGAGACCTGTGCATTTTTCAAATCAGTGGGGAAAAAATATGAGTATGTTCCTGGAGATGTGGGCCGCCGTGCCACCAATGTACTTACCGTGGGAGGGTAAACACCCATTACTCCGCAACTTTCTTTCTGCATACCATCACTCCGCATACTTTCATTACGAACGTACCATGACTCCGCAATGCCATTATAACGCATGGCATTACATTTTATATGCTTTTACCACGCATACAGGGGTATTTTTAGGGTTCAGGGCTAGGTTTGGGTTTTGGGGTATAGGGGTATTTTTAGGATTCAGGGGTAGATTTGGGTTTTGGGGTACAGGGGTATTTTAAGGGTTCAGGGCTAGGTTTGGGTTTTGGGGTACAGGCGTATTTTAGGGTTCAGGGCTAGGTTTGGGTTTTGGGGTACAGGGGTATTTTAGGGTTCAGGGGTAGGTTTGGGTTTTGGGGTACAGGGTTATTTTTATGGTTCAGTCCTAGGTTTGGGGTTTGGGGTACAGGGGTATTTTTAGGGCTCAGGGGTAGGTTTGGGTTTTGGGGTACAGGGGTATTTTAAGGATTCAGGGATTGTTTTGGGTTTTGGGGTACAGGGGTATTTTTAGGGTTCAGGACTAGGTTTGGGGTTTGGGGTACAGGGGTATTTTAGGGTTCAGGTGTAGGTTTGGGTTTTGGGGTACAGGGTAATTTTATAGTTCAGGGCTAGGTTTGGGTTTTGGGGTACAGGGGTATTTTTAGGGTTCAGGGGTACGTTTGGGTTTTGGGGTACAGGGGTATTTTAAGGGTTCAGGGCTAGGTTTGGGTTTTGGGGTACAGGGGTATTTTAGGGTTCAGGGGTAGGTTTGGGTTTTGGGGTACAGGGGTATTTTTAGGGTTCAGGGCTAGGTTTGGGTTTTGAGGTACAGGGGTATTTTTTGGCTTCAGGGTGTAGGTTTGGGTTTTGAGGTACAGGGGTATTTATAGGGTTCAGGGCTAGGTTTTGGTTTTGGGGTACAGGGGTATTTTTAGGGTTTAGTGTTGGTTTTGGTTTTGGCGTACAGGGTATATTTATAGGGTTAAGATGGGTTAGTGTTTAAGGGTGTTGGGGTATTTTTAGGAGTAAGGGTGGGCTATGATCATGGGGTACAGGGGTATTTAAAGGGAGCAGGGTGGACAACCGGAGCTGGAATGTACAGAACCTGGGTAGAAAAAACAATTAAATATTGGGCACAACGTTTGCATTTTTCCATAATCCCACGCCCCCCACACGCCCACGCCCCCAGCACACGCCCACAGCACACGATATGAGACATGGCATGAAGGCGGAATGTACCACATGCCCCCAGTGTGTCTCACGCCCCCAGCACACGCCCACAGCACAACGTAGACACGCCCACAAAGGACTACTTTGCTGGCACGGTTCTTTTACCTTTTAAATGTATATGGTGGGCGTCTGCATAGCCTATGTCCTTCTGCTGCAACTGCCCTTTCCAACGCTGTATTGGGTGTTGTGATTGGTGCTGTGGTTCCTGAGATTACCCGCCTCAAAGGTTTGGGCTCTCTCTTTAGTATATTAGTATGGATTATAGTCTAATAATATTTATTTTTCATAATTTTACAATATATGAAGATAATATTATATTTTATAGTACATCATAAATACATTGAAAAAAATTAGATTTTTTTAATAAAGTTTAACTAATTTTTTTAATGTTTTTAAAATTATTTAGTCATTTATTTAACTATTTTTGTGTTGATATTATTATTTGGGTCTTTTATTTTGTAACCGCTCTTAGAGGCCTATTAGGATGACGGGCGGACTTTGTCCGCCCGTCATCCTAGCGAGGAATAGGACCGCCCGCCATAAGGGCGGGGGTCCCGTGGGGGGTATTTGGATGTGCCCGCCACAGTGGCGGGCACATCCTGCATGTTTAGCATTGTGGCGGGCGGTCTCTCAGCACCGCCCGCCACAATGCTAAAAATGTATTACAGCATTTGCATAAACAAAGCGGCAGGCACCTCGCGGTGCCTGCCGCTTTGTTTATGCAAATAAAGGGGGGTACCAAAGGTACCCCCATGTGCACCTCCACCTCTCCTTCACTCTGGGGGCCCGCAGGGGGCCCCCAGAGTGAAGACCGCCTGCCTTTCCATGGCGGCATCGCCACCACGGAAAGGCATCCGATTTGGGTCATCCTAATATGGCTGGCGGTGTCTATTACACACCGCCACCATATTAATCCTTTTCGCCCCGGCCGCAAGGCGACCGGGGCGGAAAAGCGGCAGACGGTCTTTCCGTCTACCGCGGTCCCCCCCACCATTCTAATATGGCGGGGGGAATTCAGGACAGGATGTCGGGCGGATTGCTCCCGTCAGGCCTGGCAGGGGCAATTCGCCCGACATCCTAATGGGCCCCTATGTCTTTTTGAGTCATTTGGGAAGATTCAAGCTCGCGGTTGGAAGCTACTTTGCGTCTGAGAAGGTAAGAGTTCTATTCTTTATATTCTAACTATTTTAAGTATGTTTGGTAGTAGTTTCTTATTTAGGGTGTGTGGACTTGTGTATTAGGAGTCATGATGTTTGTAGTTGGTTATTTACATTTTAATTTTTCTCAGCGTTTTCTGGATTTGCGGCCTAGTTGGAGTTATTGTGTTTGTGTGTATTTAGTTACTTTTTGTGTTAAATATGTATGTAATGTTGATTCATAATATATAGTTTTAAGTTTTCTTGGGGTGGGAGTGTTTATTTTTTATATTCTAGGTTTTTGAATGCAGCCTTTTCGTTTCCAGAACTTTTGCGTTTTTTATTTAAAGGAAGTGTATTTTACTTGTTTAAGTAATGTTTATTTTACACTTCCTTTATTATTCGGGTGTCCTGGAGCGTTTTTTATTTATTTTTAACATTTTCGGGTTTTGGATGGATTCTGGATTATCTATTTTTTTGGATGTTCGATGGATTTGGCACAGTTGTATTTTTCCATTTTGTTGGGGTTTGTTTTATTTTTCATGAGGATTTATTAGTACCTGGATTATTTTTGAGAATTTGGATTTGCGATTTACTTTGCTGCGAAAGGTAAGTGATTTTATATTAATTTTATTGTGGGTGGGGAAATGTACTATTTTTATGCAGTTGTTGTTTTATTAGATATTTATTTTGTCAATATATTTGAAAAAAATTAAATGTATTAGACAAAATAAATACTTAATTTTTCTAAAGGAAATGTGTATGTTTATATTTTAGTGATTTTTAGGATTATTTTTAGTTTATATGGTTTGTATTGTTAGATTAGTGTTTTGGCAATCATTTTTAAGTAATCTAGTTGTTGTAAATATTGGTACATTTGGGCAGTTTGTGTGATAGTTTAGGTTTTTTTTGTAAGACAGTTTGCTCCATTATTAATTCTTGAAAACTTTGTTCTTTTTGTATTACCATTAGGAGTTTGTGTAGTGTAGGAGTTGTTCGGCCAGTTGAAGCTAGGAAGGCATTATGCCAACCCTCAACTGCGTTGTTTGTTTTGGCTTCTTGGTTCAGAGTTGGTAAATATACATTCCACCAAGGGATTTGGAATTTTGGTTGGCGTCTGTGGCCTGACCTGTGAAGTGTCCCCACCCAGGTGTCCTCGAAATAATCGAGAAGAGGAGCTAGTTTTTGTTCATTTTTGGTATAGAATGGACTTTCTATTAAAATGTTATAGTGCTCAGCCACGTAGGTGATTGGCACGTATGCTAGGGCTATTAGGTGTTTTATTTGGTATGCAAATGTGAGGTTGGTTGCATATTCAACACTTAAGGGTCGATTCCGATTTGGGAAAGGAAACCGTCCTACGATTCGTATTTGTATGCGTTTCCGTACGATTCGTACAATGCCGTCCAAATTGCATAGTACGATCCGTTTACAAAGATTGCGTCCGAATGTCTACGAATCGTCCGGAGAACTAGTGAAGAACCTTACGATACGGACTCGGCTAGTGAACCGTACGATTTGTAAACATGGCGTACGACCCGCCAAGTACGATCCTGACCGGAGACCTTCACCGCGATCCGTACGGGAAAACGCCGTCGCGTATGAGCTGCGCTTTGTACGGAAAACATTGCGTATGATCGAGCCGGACAATCAAATAGAAAGTTAAGCCCCATCAATGAGGCACACGTGTACCCCGCCAATACGTCGCGTATGAGAGAGCCACACAATAAAGTACGATTCGAACCCTCAACAATGAAGCGCACACGTACCCCACCAATAAGTCGCGTATGAGAGAGCCACACAATAAAGTAAGAATCGAACCTCCCCTCAACGAAGGGCACGCGTACCCCGCCAATACGTTGCGTATGAGAGTTACACAATAAAGTACAATTCTAAGCCCCCCTCAAAGAAGCGCACGTGTATCCTGTAAATACGTCGCGTATGAGAGAACTACACAATAAAGTACCAGTCGAACCCCCCCCTCAAAAAATAGACAAGTACCCCAAAAAAAGCACAAGGAGTGTTCAAAAGAGTCACACAACACCACTAAACCTATCTCCTGTGTACAAAGCAATGTCTTTGCCAGATCAAAAATGGCAAACAGAGGGCCCAACTCAGACCCACCCCTTATTACACTCTCACCCAAAATTCAAAATAAGCCACACCCACTAATGGACCAATAAAAAGGGCCCACACCCACAAACCATCAGCCTTTGCAACATAACCATTTTCTGACAGAGATGAACAACACATACACAACTGCACACATCCACCTTCACACATACCCACAATCATATTCAGACCCACACACCCCCTTCAGATTCTGACCCACACACCCCATCCATACACACTGTCACTCCCCCAAACACATTTGCCCCACTACATGACTACACCAAAGAATCCAAAGTTCACTAACCAGGAGATGGAGATCCTTGCAGATGAAGTCATCAGAGTTGAGCCACAGCTTTTTGGTACATTGGTCAGACAGACCAGCAGAGCGGAGAAAACACGCATGTGGGTGAGGATCGTCGATAGGGTCAATGCTGTTGCACTCATCAGGCGCACCAGGAAGGATTGCCAGGCCAGGTGGTACGATCTGCGGAGGATGGTCAAGCGCATGATGGACGAGGACTATGCCAACGCTCACCACACCGGAGGTGGTGGTCCCCGCAGACCAGTACAGTTCCAGCCCTGGGAGGAGAAAGTCATGGCCCTGCTACCACCGGTGGGAGTACATGGAATTCCAGGAGTCGTGGAGCCTGGTGAGTATACAAACAACTCATGTAACATGGGTGGACCACCAGCATTAGCCAGACACATGAGGGGTGGCTGGAGAGGACTCCCAGCAGTGCCCAGACATAGGAGGGGGGTGTAGATAGGACTCCCAGCAGTGCCCAGACATAGGAGGGGGGTGTGCGTATGACTCCCAGCAGTGCCCAGACATAGGAGGGGTGGCTGGATCGGACTCCCAGCAGTGCCCAGGCATAGGAGGAGTGGCTGGATAGGACTCCCAGCAGTGCCCAGACTTAGGAGGGGGTGTGCGTATGACTCCCAGCAGTGCCCAGACATAGAAGGGGTGTGTGCGTATGACTCCCAGCAGTGCCCAGACATAGGAGGGGGGTGTAGATAGGACTCCAAGCAGTGCCCAGATATAGGAGGGGGTGTAGATAGGACTCCCAGCAGTGCCCAAACATAGGAGGGGTGTGTGTATGACTCCCATCAGTGCCCAGACATAGCAGGGGTGGCTGGATAGGACTCCCAGCAGTGCCCAGACATAGGAGGGGTGGCTGGATAGGACTCCCAGCAGTGGCCAGACATAGGAGGGGTGGCTGGATAGGACTCCCAGCAGTGCCCAGACATAGAAGGGGGTGTAGATAGGACTCCCAGCAGTGCCCAGATATAGGAGGGAGGTGTAGATAGGACTCCCAGCAGTGCCCAGACCTAGGAGGGGGCTGTGCGTATGACTCCCAGCAGTGCCCAGGCATAGGAGGGGGGTGTGAGTATGACTCCAAACAGTGCCCAGACATAGGGGGGGAGTGTGCGTATGACTCCCAGCAGTGCCAAGACATAGGAGGGGTAGCTGGATAGGACTCCCAGCAGTGCCCAGACATAGGAGGAGGGTGTGCGTATGACTCCCAGCAGTGCCCAGACATAGGAGGAGGGTGTGCGTATGACTTTCAGCAGTGCCCAGACATAGGAGGGGTGGATGGATAGGACTCCCAGCAGTGCCCAGACATAGGAGGGGTGGCTGAATAGGACTCCCAGCAGTGGCCAGACATAGGAGGGGTGAGTGGATAGGACTCCCAGCAGTGCCCAGACATAGGAGGGAGTGTAGATAGGACTCCCAGAAGAGCCCAGATATAGGAGGGGGTGTGTGTATGACTCCCAGCAGTGCCCAGACATAGGAGGGGAGTGTGTGTATGACTCCTAGCAATGCCCAGACATAGGAGGTGTGGCTGGATAGGACTCTCAGCAGTGCCCAGACATAGGAGGGGTGGCTGGGTAGGACTCCCAGCAGTACCCAGACATAGGAGGGGGGAGTGCGTATGACTCCCAGCAGTGCCCAGACATCGGAGGGGGGTGTGCGTATGACTCTCAGCAGTGCCCAGACATAGGAGGAGGGTGTGGGTATGACTCCCAGCAGTGCCCAGACATAGGAGGAGGGTGTGGATATCACTCCTACCACTGGTCAACAGCATGGGGGTGGGTGCAAGGCTCAGGGCCAGAAGGCTGCAAGGGGGATGGCGTAGAAGCTAATACTAAGGACAACCCTATCACCACTACTGTGTACGCACAAGCCCAATTTCAAGCATCCCATATGGACCAGGTACACACCCATGGACCATGCTCAATGAACAGGGAGTGAGAAAGTACTGACAACATAGCTGACACTGGGCCATGGTGTATGGTGCAAAAGGTCATCCTGTGACCAGTGCAAACAGTAACATCAGGAAAACAAGGTCAGATATTTAAATCGGCACTCACAAACATGGTCATGGCACCATGGTCCATGGGGGGACAGCCACACCATGAGTGAGGCACAGTTCCAACGCACACTCAAACCACCCGCACAGCCTGTCACACACACCCCTTACATAAACATAGCCAGCTGGGACAGGCAATGTAGTGTTCCACTGTCACCACCCTCATGTAACATCACAAATACAGATTTGATGAAGCATCTAAGCCAAAACATGCACAGGCCTGATTCTCAAGTCACTTGCACTTATACCACAATGCCATATCTCCTCGTTACTCACGCAGCGGACACACAAATATTACTGCAATGGTGTTGGGTATTGACAAGGTGATGCACATGAGAGATGTGTCACGTTCTAAAGCCCTGCGGCAGAAGTATGTGGAATGGTCATGGTCTGGTTGTGGTGTGGTGTGCATTGGCTGCCTGTCACAGCACAGCAACACCTCACAAAAGTGGCTGAATGAAATATTAACAATTTCACTCAGCCACTTTCATGCGCATGCTGCCTCAAAAACATGTGCATGCCTGAAGCAGACTGAGGGATTGACACAGCATTGTGCAGATAGGGCTGCACAGAGCATTGCTGGATCAGCATTGCACCAGCGACACAACTCAAGCAATGTGCCACTTCCATGGCACAGATGTGGGATACACCTGTACTGTTATCACACTATGGGAATCCACAGTGTGAAAGTGTTGTATCCATGTTGGCATAGGTGTGGTGCACTATGACTCTCAAATCACTGCTTAAATGCCTGCCAATGCCATTCAATGTAAATAGACCCTCGCATTAAAATGTGTCCTGAACACAGATCAATCTGACACCACCACTGAACAGTGTGAAAAATCTAAAACAGGTGTAACAGTGACAACAAAAATGTATATGAAACTTTTTATTTTGGCATTGAATGCCATTAACATCTTCTGTCTCTCACACACAGGGCAACGTGCACAATCTACCCCCAACCAGGGGGGGAAAGGATCACAGTCCCAGGCTCCACAGGACCCGGATCCCACCAACAGCAATGCCTCTCATCACTCCACGGATGACACAGACCAACCTGGCACCTCTGAATCCCAAACCTGTGCAGCAGCTGGACCAGGGGCATCTGCGCCAACCACCCCACCCACTCCTGCCACATCCCAGCAGACAGCTCGGAGCCCTGCACACAATCCACAACTGAGCCAGTCTGACAATGAGGGACAAGGTTCGGCAGACACCCAGGAGGAGGCAGACAACACAACCACTGTCAACCCTCAGGAGTCCCGTCGACCCGATGTGCCCACAATAGCAGGCCAGGCTCGTGTGGGCAGGGGTGGTGGGAGTGGCTCAAGACGGAGGCGAGAACCTGACCAGCAAGCTGATGGGCCCGGTATGTCGGAACTCAGAAACATCATGCAGGGATACCGGCGTGATACCAGGGAGTTCAGCCAGGGAGTGGGGGCCCTCATTGCTTTGAAAAACCAGCAGGCCGAGCAACATGCCAGTCAACTACTACACCAAGGCCGATGGAGGCAAGACTGGATGAGCTCTTGGCGGTGCAGAGGAACATCAGCCTTTCACTCCGTCGGATTGCTGACAACATGCAGCACCCTCCCTGTGTCACTAGGCCACAAACATCCAGGCAAACACTGGCAACACACATAGGGAGAGAGGAGGAGGTGGATACATCAGACGGAAAGTCCCACGCATTGTCAAGGCCTGCATATGAGGGTCCCACAAAGAAGGTAGGTCGTCCACGGAAAAGACGTAGAGAGGCAGAGGGCCATGCACATCTCCCAGGTCACCTGGTCTGGCATCTTGCCTTTGTGTGCAACAGCAACACCCTATTGACTGTCACACTCTCCCACATGGACTTGCTGGTCGCAGTCTCCCCAATGATGCCATACATTGTGTTCTGGACTCTGTTGACTGAAACTGCAAGGCACCACATCTCCTTCTGTGAACTTTGGATTCCCCACATTTTTGTACAGCACCTAACACCTACTCACCTTTCACTCACAAGATGTAGAATAAAATAATTATAACACAATAGGTAATGATGTTGCAGTATTTTCTCCCCAGAGTCAACAACATACGTGTTGGGATATGTCAAAGTATGGCAGAGTGTCGAACAAACACAAGCCATACATACACTGGGATCTGAGTCTGGTTTGCCACACACATAGGTCACAATGTATGATTAACTACATCAATTGTGGTAAGTACTCGTACCCCTGATAGTTACTAACTGCTGAGGGGGGGTTGCCATACTGCTCTGACAGACAGTTACATAAGAGTCTCATGAAGGTGTACAGGTCATGGGTAATGTGTTGGTGTCCAGGGAGGGACTACCAGGTCTTTTTCTTGATGTGGGAAATCTATCAGCCTCATGCAGTTGTACTGTGGAAGTGATGAATGTTGTCCAGGGCAAGGGTGGCTGGACGCACTACAGGCAACGTGGTGTTGGATGGGAGACGACCATATTAGTATATTTTTGGTTGTGGTTGTGGAGTACCTACTGAGTGTGGCTGAGGAGTATGAAGGTCTGCCCGTAGTTGACAGTAAACAAACAAAGGAGCCGGACAGTATAACGTTTTTAGAACAATTGCAGACCTAGTATAATGAATTGCTAGGCTGAACAATCATTTGACAGTGGCACTCACAAACAATCAATCAAACAGGATATTTCTAAAGTGCGCTACATACCCGTGATGGTTTGAAGGCGCTGGGTGGAGGGGAGGGGGCTCATACTGATCGAAGAGCCTGGTATTGAGGAGTCTTGTGAAAGGCAACAGCTCCTAGGTCTGATGTAGGTTGTTTGGGAGAGTGTTCCAGGTCTTGGTGGCGAGGTGGGAGAAGGATCAGCCTCCGGCGGTGGTTTTCAGGATGTGTTCAACAGTGGCGAGGGCAAGGTTAGCAGACCAGAGGCTGTGGGAAGGGGTGTAGAAACTGAGTCGGTCATTGAGGTATGTTGATACGGCGTTGTGTAGGGCTTTTTGGGTGTGGATGTGCAGTTTGAAGGTGATCCTCTTGTTGACGGGGAGCCAATGCAGGCCTCTCAGTTGGTGTGTGATGTCACTGTGTTGGGGGGCGTTGAGGATTAGTTGTGCCTAGGCATTCAGGATGTGTTGCAGCTGTCTCCGGAGCTTGGTTGATGTTCCTGGATAGAGGGTGTTCCCGCACTCCAGTCTGCTGGTGACAAGAGCCTAGGTGACGTTATAACTTGTATTGGAGGAGATACTTTTTAAGATCCGGCGGAGCTATCACAGGGTGTAGAAGCATGATGTGGAGACAGCGTTGACTTGCTTGGTCATGGAGAGTGCGGATTTCAGGATAAACCCCAGGTTGTGTGCTTGGTTGATGGGTGCTGGGCCTGTTCCTAGCGATGTTGCCCAACATGAGTCGTTCCCAGGCTGATGGAGTGTTGCTGAGGATGAGGACCTCCGTCTTGTCGGAATTCTGCTCCAGCCTGCTGTCCATAAACCATTCTGCTAAGGCCTTCATTCCCCTGTGGACGTTGTGTTGTAACCTTACTCCTCTCCCTCACCCCGTTGCCCCCTTTCTCTTGCTGCCCACTTGGTATGGTCCGCGCTACCTCCGGGAGCGCAGGTTAGAACGTTGTGAGAAGAGTTATGCCGCCAAGCCGGGAGCACCTGTTGTACAAGACTTAATAAATGTACTTTCATGGAAACCTCATTTTGAGTAGTGAGTTATTACTACATTGTGGCGACGAGGACCGGGAGCTGAGCCGGGGTCAGTGAGGTGCTTTCCCTCCCCGGGATGAACTTGATGCTTGTGCGGACATTGCGGATCGAGTGAACTGTGGATTTCCCAGCACTAGAAATAATCAACCGAAGAGCGTCTCTGCTGGACGTCAGGCTCTCGCTTCTAAAAGTCGGAAGTGGTTTCAGCCTGGGAGTCGGTGAGCTAGTGCTGAGGGGAGGAGAGGAAGCTTGCCTCCTCGTTTGAAGCCACAGGCGTTGGTGGAGCCGGTGTTTACAGTCCCGTTGGTGTGACGGAGGAGGGAAAGGGACATACGAAGAAGCAGCGGCATGCTGAGAGGAAGTGGCCGGGCACAACGCGTTATTTAATGAAACGTTCTGAAGAGGTGTAAGGAACCGCAATTAGCTGCGGCATGTTGATCTGAGGCCGCCGGGCACAACACATAGCGAAAGCGTTCCGTTTCTGGCGTTGAAGGGGCGTCTTTTGGCACCGCAATAAGTCTCCTCTGTGGAGCGGAAGGCTGTCAGGCTGTCTGCGTAGAAAGGAATTCAGAGTGTGACAAGACGGAGAGTCTTGCCCCGAGGAACCGTCGAGTCGCTGACAGGAAGTTCCGGTTCTGCCATCGGGGGTGAGAAGTAGGATTCAGAAGCACTATCCCTCCCATCACGATAGGGTGCTAATCGAGTGTCACGCTGGGCACAGGAGGGCTAAGGCGGAGTGCGAAGGCAAGGACGGCGTCAGTGTGCAGAACCTACCCTCTCCTGTCGCAATCTATCAAGCGGTAGACACTCCTCAGTGAAGGTGAAGTGCGACGCTCTGCGCACTGTGATACCGGAGCCAGCGGTGCAAAGTTGCAGGAGACAATGAAGTAAGGCATAGTTCTCCATTTGCCGTAGATCTACGTAGGTCCATGTTGTGAGACCTTGAAGCTGCGTGAGGTGAAGTGAGCGGTGCACGTATTATAGTCGCATTTTAAGTTATACAAAAAGAACTGTTTTGTGGTGAGCGACGTTTGAAAGTAGCTGAGCGTGCATTATAGTCGCATTTGAAGCATCACGAAAGGAACTGATTTGAGGTGAGCGGAAAATTATCCGAGGCATGATTTAATGACAGCGTTGGGAAGATACTTGCCCCTGACCCCCAGAATTGAAGGAGGTGTGTGGAAAGTCTCGGGGAATCCACTAGGTTTCACGCATTCATTTGGGTGAAGGAGATTAACCGTGGGGGACCCGGGCTGGACTGCATTAATGTGTTGAGCCCCAGAAATACTGAGAGACGCGTGGAGCGTAACCTTTGGTGCTGAAGCCTCGTGACACTGTATAGTGGTGGTGCATTGCAGCAGTGTGAAAATAAAGGTGGAAAATACAATAATAAAACTAGGGAAACAGTGTGTGTAGCGAGCCACCGTTCCAGTAAATGAAGTTTGTACAGTGTGTAGAATGGTACACCAGAAAACTACCCGCGTGTGGAATTATTGAAATAAAGTGCCAAGGAGTTTGACAGCTGAAGCTAGAGTGAGTTAAACACATTCCTTGGACTTTTGGATTTGAGGTGCAGCGATTGGCGCATCTTTGAAATTGCTATAGCGAAGGAAAGCAAGACCCCGGCCGGATTCCTAGAGGACCTGCACAAGGGATTGAGATGAGCCATTGAAGCTGTCCTTGGGGAAAGGAACGGAGCAGGAATTTAGTCAAAACCCCGACAGAGCATTTAAAACTGACCCGAGTCTGGGCTCCAAGCGATTGAAGCAATTGTAGGAGACGGCATGAGGAAGTGTTGTTTCCAAACACAAAGTTGAATTGGATGGCGAGTAGAGAACAGCCTCTGAGAGTTCAGGCATGTTCGTTGAGGAGTTTGGGATGAAAAGTACCCAAAGGCCGAACCCATGGCGGAAAGCACAGAGTTGGAGCAGGTGCGTGTGAGGAGCCTCTGATACCGTCAGGGCAAACGGGAGCAGGACTGGGTGTCCGCGTCTGAAACTGATCTTTGGCAGCGTGTGTGAGCTGCGTGAGGAGATTCGAGAAGAACAGAGTGTTCAGCAAACCCCTGGTGCAGCATTTGAAATTGATCGGAGTCATCACGTAGTGAGAGTGTGATGCGTATATCTTCTGTGCTTTAACGTGAGGGGGAGAAGGGTTGGTGATAACTATAGTCTCCTGAAGTGAGTGAAGAAAAGTAGCAAGTTAACAACCACCACCCTGTGAAAATAAGGTAAAGTGTGAGCTGAGTCGAACGAGGAAGAGTGTAACTTTTGATGTCAGAGGAACAGATTCAAAACAAAAGAAGCATTAGATGTTCGTGAATATAGGAGGGAAATTTGGGAGAAACTAACATTTTGTGAAATAACTAAAGGCCTAAAGGAAACTTGAAAGAAATACGGGAACATTTTTACACAGATCGGGAGCAGGTACCAGGAAAATGAATAATAACAGAGAGAAGAGAGACATAAGAAGAACAGACAGAAACGCCGGGGAAGAGACTGTGCAGGAATCTAATGAACACTGGCAGCAGGAAGGGAGTGCCAATCTACAAGTGGGAAAAATGCACAGAGAAGAGGGAGATAACGTAATGGTGAGGAACAAGAGCGAAGCAAAGCAGAGGCATACCATCATGATAGGGGGAGCATGTATGAGCCTCATCGCGGTCTCAGGGCCACAGTGTACTGTGGTAGACAAGAACTTTAGTAAGAGGGAATTATATATAACTCTAGGAAATGAATTAGATGAAGAAGAAACGGGTGAATACAGCATCGTGAGTGGAGGAGGAGAGATAGTGTGGAGTCAAGTGAAGAAAAGTAACAAGATTTATAATGTGGAAGAAGAGCTAGCTGCACTTAAAGGGGAGGAACGTTGGAAATTAAGGACATTGCGAAATTTCAAAAGTTCTGAACCCAGGAGAGGGTTGGCTGTAAACTACAGGAGTCAATTTACCTTGCTGGAGATCGTGAGAGGAAAGACGCCTCCATCTAAGGTCATTGAAGCAGTGACTAAAGGGGTTTGGAAATACAAAAAGGAAAAAATAGCAGCCTTTGTCAAATTTGAGGAGAAACAGAATGCGTTGATGGGAAACGTTGTAGGAGACAATGTAAGGAAAGAAATAAGGATAATGATCAGTGAACAGTATATTCTGGAAGTACCAGAACTAGCCTACGAGGAAATGCGTGTGGTTGAACAATCCACCATGGCTATGGAGGAACTTTGTAAGCTTAAAAAAGAATTGAGAATATCTATCAAGGGAAGAAGAAGAGAACAAATGAAGGAGAAGGCACTGAAAAAAAACACGGGGGTAAAAGTGGCAGGCGGTTGTGATGGTGCAGCAAGTTTTGAAGAACGTGTGGAAAATACTGCCAGGTGCAAACTTAGAGCAAAACGCGGGTGCAAAAGTGCAGCAAGTTTGAAAGAACGTGTGGAGAATACAGCCAAGTGCAAACTGAGAGGAGGACAAGAATCTTACCAGGGCTTGGTGGATGAGAGAGAAATACGTAAGAAACACGGAAAAAAAAAAAAAAAAAAAAAACTGTGAAGGAATAGTTGGAGCAAAAAGAGATTTCGAAAGAAAGGGAGAAGGCACCAGTTCCACTGTTAAGAAATGGAAAAGGATAAAATGTAGAGCAAGGAAAAGAACATTACCGCCAGTATCAATCTTCCGGAAGGAAAGGGTAATATTAGCAGGAGAAGTTCGGAATCCAAGGGAGAAATAGACTGTGGGCAAGTTCTGACAAAAAAAAAAAAAAAAGGAAGCCAAGGGGAAAATAAGGTGGCGATTCATAAACCTGTGTTTTACCCAGGACAGGATGCCTAAAGTACATACTCGTGAATCCCTTAATTGTACTGCCCACATCATAGGGGTGCACATCCATGGTGCACCAGACATTCACTAGTGTCTCTTGCGTTGGTTGATTTCAAGGGTTAAAAGGATGTGATACTAACACCCGTGATCTACCCATGTCAGGACGCCCAAGCACGTAACCGTGCATCCATTGATTTGTACAGCCCACATCTTAACTGGGCACACCCTTGAGGCACCAGAATGTTATAGTTGTTTATGTATTGGTTGTTTTCATCTCATAACTTTCATTGCTGCAACCCGAATTCTTAAGAGTTTTGTCCTGTTTTCTGTAGACAAATATTTGGACAAGAGCGTCTCATGCAATCCCATTTGTATATGCCAGGGGATCAAACAAGTACATCCCCAGTCACGTCAAGTAAAACCCACCCTTCATATCTCATGCACCATAGTCAGCAGTAGTCTCATGTGTTTTTCCATTTAGACTTTGGCATGGGGTCCCCTGTTCCCGACCCATTTGTTTTGTGCCTTACATATCTCTATCTCTCTCTCTCTCTCTCTCTCTCTCTCTCTCTCTCTCTCTCTCTCTCCCTCTCTCCCTATCTTTCCAGCACCTATTTCTGCTGGGAGTTCCTACGCATCCCCTCCGTCTATTTTCCTTAGGGAGGAAGGTGTGTTGTAACCTTACTCCTCTCCCTCACCCCGTTGCCCCCTTTCTCTTGCTGCCCACTTGGTATGGTCCGCGCTACCTCCGGGAGCGCAGGTTAGAACGTTGTGAGAAGAGTTATGCCGCCAAGCCGGGAGCACCTGTTGTACAAGACTTAATAAATGTACTTTCATGGAAACCTCATTTTGAGTAGTGAGTTATTACTACACGTTGGCTTTTGTGGTGTGGGTGTCTCTGGTGAGTGATATGACCATTTTGGTGTTGTTGGCGGACATGATGTTGAAGCTGTGTTGTTGAGCAATGTGGATGAGTGGTGCCATGTAGATATAGATATAGAACTGTACTGGGCTGAGGGATGATCCCTGTGGGATGCCGCAGAAGATCTTGGTGGTCTTGGAGCAGAAGTGTGTGAGGCGTACATTCGGGGTACTGCTGGAGAGGAATGATGTGGTCCAGGCCAGGGCCATCTCTTGTATTCTAGCGTCATGGAGGCGTGCTGTTAGGGTGCAGTAGCAGACCGTGTTGAAGGCTGCTGATAGGTCCAGAAGGATGAGTGTGGCTGGTCCTCCTTTGTCCATCAGGATCCAGATGTCGTTGGTGGTGGTGATGAGGGCCATCTCAGTGCTGTGGTTGCTGCAAAAGCTGGACAGTGATGGGTCCAGGATGTCGTTGTCTACTAGGTAACGGGTCAGCTGTCTGTTGATAATCTTCGCCATGACTTTTGTGGGGAAAGTGAGCAAGGAGATGGTCTGAAAGTTACTTAAGTCATTTGGGTCTGCCTTGTGTTACTTCAGTAGGGTGTTGATCTCGGTGTGCTGACAGCTCTCCGTAAAGGTTGCAGTTTTGAAGGAGATGTTGATAGTTTTTTGGAGATGGTGTGCGATGGCTGTGCTTGCTTTGTTTAAAACATGGTGGGGGCATGGGTCAGATGGGGATCCAGAGTGGATGGAGTTCATGGGCTTCATGGTGTGTTTGTAACTGACGTTGGACCAGGCGGTCAGGCGACTGGTGCGTGTGGGGATGGCAGGGGTGGTGGGCTTGGTGGTGGATGAGGGGGTATCACTATCCAGCCTCCATCCCACCCATATTACACAGGTGACCCTCATACAAATGGCAGACTCTATACGATGGGAGGTAGATGGAGCTTCCAAGGCGGCGTTGGTGCTGTCCGACATGTTTACAGCATTTGATACCGTAGACCATCACAATCTTCAGACCCACATGAAGACCATAGGTGTGTGTTCCTCAGTGCTGAACTGGATATTGTCATAACTATCTGACTGCACACATCAGGTCCGCACCTACAACATCGACTCTTTAGTCAAAACACACAAGTGGGGTATGCCGCAGGGCTCTGCTCAGAGTCTGCATACTTTGGCAACATTTCCATTTCCACGCAGGCTGAATCGATTGCCATGGCTAGAGTCTACATGATATCATATGCAGAGGATCTACTGATTCAAATCAACTAAAATTCAGTCAGAGCTGCACATTTTGAGCATCACCACAATTGGTACTTGGTGTAGTATGTCACTCTGGGGGTGTACCTCACAAACATTTATAAATCATACTCCTGGAAAGTTGGTGTCGTCCTTGTGGGTGGTCTACTATCCACCTGTGATGGCAATGTAGAAGTAGTGTTTTGGTCTTACTTACAGCCAGGTCACAGTAATGATGGTTTTGCGTTGTGCTGTTGTGTTGATGCGGTAACAGAGTCCAATGTTGTGCTGCTGTAAGTAGCATGTGTGCAGAACAACGCACATGAGCTGCTTGTACGGCATGAGTGGCAGTGCCGGGTTGGCAGTATGAGTTGCACACACAGCCTGCGAATCTGTAATGTGTGCTCTTAGGGGTTGCCTGATACCAGGTGCATGATTGTCTTGTGTTCACTGCGTGGAGGGTGGCTGGAGCATGAGTCAGTAGTGTAACCTGTGTCAATCAATGACCACTGGGCCTTGCACTGTGCATGTTGCAGGCGCTGACGGTCCTCCCTTTGTCATGCATGTGGTGCAACTGTGGCACCGACAATCTGCTATCTGCTTTAAGAATGGATTGCTGGGTGTTGGAGCATATTGGCGGCGTATGTGTCGCAGAATCTGGCCACTGGCGTTTGCGGTGTCACTGGGGATGCAGAATCAGGAATGTCTGAACACATGATGGCTGAAGGTGTGAGACAACATGTTAAAGTGGCACACAAAGACAAGGATATTTGAATAGCAGCATGTTACATGTGTATGGAAAGGAAGGAGTGTCTGGTTACTCATGGGTCACTGCTAGAAATTGTGAAAACAATCACCAAATATGACGGCCACAGGACCAGGCACCAAAAGGCCAAGCGGGGCACAGGACAAACAGCGTCAGCAAGTGTTGCATATCCGTTGTGGGTATTTAGCTCAAAGAATACATACACAACCATGTATGCCAAACACAATATGGACCATGACCTATTACAAACACCATACATGTTGAACCCTTACACATAACCACATATGCAGATTCATTGTAAAGTATACCATAGATGACCCATGCAGACTGGCAAGAGATCTGCAGTGACAGTAATGGGGCACAATGTACACTTTGGAAAACATTTCATACATAAATGGTGTTATGTTATGTTATGTTATAACAATTTATTATGCGCACAGCGACTCCAGCGAAGGAGCATCCCGGCGCAGGTGCTACTCACAAAAATCAAATTACTGTAGTGGAGCAAATGGTGCAATTTTGTTTTGAGGCCATGCTGCTTTAGGCAATGTACATGGCCCGTAGCATTGCTCAGAGGAAAATAACTGTCATGCAATGAGGGTACCTGTAATGCTGGTGAAACAATCTCCACACGACTGCCACGGACTGTCAGTACCTTTGATCCTCTGATCTGTTTGATGCTCAAAGGGGTCCGTCTCCATATAGCCCCTTGGTCTGAGTATGAATGACAGACTCAAAAGGGAGATCGGGCGAGGGAAGGAGAGGATGGGAACAGCAGGGAGGGAGATCTGAAACAAAGGTAAACAATCATTACAATGCAACTAGCCTTGGCACTGATTCACATGTTACGAATGACCTATTCTGTAACTGTTACACCTGTGTACATTAACTACAGCCACTGTATCCAATTTGTCTGCACATGTACAGAACTGATAGTATATCACAGTTTTTAACACGGACACATAAAAGGAGGCAGAGTTTGTCTCCAAAATGAAGTGGGTCTAACGCTCACCAGGCTGCTTCTATGCAATTAGAACCAGGAGCTCCCAAACTTACTCACAGTGTATGAATGTGGCTCAAAATAATACAGTAAATTGAATGTGTAGCAGTGCTACTCACAAAAATCAAATTACTGTAGTCAGCCATGGGAATCAGTGAGGCTCATGATTGTAATATACACATCACCTGCTAGAGCAGTACTTAGCTGACGCAACGAGGAAGGGGATTATCTAAACATAAGGAAGCCTAGCAAGAGCCAAGCATTGGCTCATCAAACTGTGCCTTACAATGCCAAACATGACAAGCAGGTGTGAGCAAACTCTACAGAGAGTAATGAGGAACAAACCCAGTAAACCACCCCTACCGTGACCATGATATGCAGCACAGCACAAGACTTGTCTGCAATTAACGGCAACCGACTGGTGTAACGGAAGTGTTTACATTACCAACACCTCTACGTTCCTACATCATCAGTGCAACATTCCTGGAATAATGGGAATAGAAAGTTGACATAAAGTTACCAAGAAGGCTTGCAAAGCAGTGGTCTCAACCGGCACAGATGTTGCGACCTGACAGTCACATTACATACTGGCACAGGGGACAATGTCAGGTTAAGCACTCTGCAGGATCTGCTTATATTGATAAGAAACACAGGGTATTCGAGTGATACGGTGAGGGAAAAACCCCAACAGGGGAAAACCCAGGGAGGGAAAGGAAGGGACAGCAGGGAAAGGAAGCTGTAAAACAAATAACACAGATTAGTACACTTCCTAAGTCTACTCTCAGTAAGGTCTCACTAGAATAGATTATCACCTGTGCTGTCTATGACTCATTCTCCGAACGATGGTACTCCCCCTTCCATCTGTTCCCTACACAACACAAGAAGCACAGTTAGCATATATGGATATGGCAACAGACTACCCTATGTATATGCTATTCATAGAAGCAACATACCCCCAGAGTGAGAACACTCATAGTAATGTAATCAATAATGTCAATTGAGTCTTGGCCAGTATTCTGCTTCCTATAATCCCACAGGAAGGGAACTTGAAAAAACAGTACTTAAAGAGCAGGATCCTAGTTCAAAGCAACCGGTGTAGATTGCGTCATCTACACCCAAAGAATTCCTTTTTACAATCCTCCACAGTTCAAACAAAACCAAATACGGTGAGGTGTAGCTTAAAAGCCACCACCACCCGCCTTGGCAATTGTAATCCAAACAGAGATATTATGATAACGTCATATCTTCATGACGGCAATGCGGGGAACTCCCCCTGCATTCCGCCACTTGCCTTGGACGCCCCTTCAATCCAGGAGCAATTGCCAAACAATCAGTTCCTCCCCAGCCCGGGAAGACCCGAAAACAAACACGATTCCAAAGGGAAGCCAGGACAGTCTCCAATGGCACCACAACACAAGCGCGCAGCGCTCCTCTAAATAAACATAAGGGCAAGTCAATGTCTTTAGTAACGAATCGATACCCCAGGCAGGTCGCCAGACGCTGTAAACTTCCTCAATGCAAACTCTCCATAGGAACATCAGGAGAAACAAGAGAAGCTGCTCCCGCCGAACAAAACAAATCACAAGCACCGCCCATTCAGCCTGACCGCGCTAAATCCGATCGGCGGCAAAGGCTCATGGGAATTGTAGTTTCAGGCCCGTTTGCCCTGGGAGCTGTAGTTTAGGCAGGCGCAAGGGCTAAACCCTGACAGACAATGCAACCATACGAACACACTCACTGGACTCATTATCAGAACATGTGGGACGTACAGTGGTCCACACCTTCACAACATGTCAATAGGTAAACCTAACTGTACTGGCCAACAACATCAATGTGATGAGCCAAACAGATCCTGCTGCACACAGTGAGTTTGCAAATTCACACAGAGCCTGTGGTTGTGATGTCACACACAATGTAAACCGGTCACATCCGCAATGTCTCGGGACCATGGTTTACACACATTGATGCATTCCCCAGAGTCATCAATCAACAACAGATGACTGAGAAGAAGGGTGAGTGTCCAGTAATGGAAGTGTTGCAACAGGCATCTTGATCCATGTTAATGACACATGTATGGATGCTTCAACAACAAGCACAGTAACAGCTACCACACATTCCCATAGCATACCAACCCAATAAAAATATGTTAAGATATCTTACCAAAACTGACATTTCCACAGGTCTGTGCATGGAACGGTGATTCGACACACGTTGCAATCATCATGATCAATAGCAGGAGTACCAAGATGACACGAACAGACAACAGGCAGAGCGACCTGGGAAACACAGGCACACAAGGGGACACATGAATAATATTTGCATACAGACATGGTCATGTGAAAATACATCACAATGTAGTACATATGTACATCACTAAATCCCTCATTGCACATATGCGTGTGTCCTTACATCATCACTTGGGTGACACATCACAACAAACATCAAAGTTCATTGACATACAGTCAGCTGGACACACAGTATGCAGCACATGCCACTCCATGCCACAAGCTTGCACACGACTAACCAGTGACTCACCATTAAGAGAAGAAGTTGCGTATGAGCTGACTCCGGATATCCCCCTCCTCCTCCTCATCACTTGCATTGTGCCCAAGCCCTTCATCCTCAACGGGTGGATGTTTCAGCTCATCAGGATCCAGGATGAGTGGCACAGCCTTCTCAACTGCCATGTTGTGCAGCATACAATAAAGATGTTACACACCTTGACTGGGGCGTACAGGAGGGATCCCCCGGTCTTATCAAGGCACCGGAATCTGCTCTTCAGGAGTCCAAACGTTCGCTCAATCACATGCCTGGTCCGCCCGTGTGCATTGTTGTACCGATGGTCTGCAGCTGTCCTTGGGTTGCGGAGCGATGTCATGAGCCACAGCATGTTGGGATATCCTGCATCTCCTAAAACTATACAGCATGTTGAAATGTAGGGTAAAGCAATTTTGTCAGAGCAATTAAAAAAGTTAAACATACAGGACAAACATAGTATACCCACCAACAAGACATGCCCGGTCGTTGCGCAGCTGCAGCATCATCTGTGGTACCCTGCTACGCCTCATGTTGAATGCATCATGGCACGATCCTGGAAAACGTACACAAACATGGGAAATCAGCATGTTAGCAAGACACACCACAAGAGCATTAATTGAGTGGTAATGCTTCCTATTGCGGTAAGCCTGCTCCTGACCCTGTGGTGGCATAAAAGCCACATGTGTACCATCAATGGACCCAATGACATGTGGCATCCCTCCCAGGGCATATAATTCACCCTTGAATCTCTCAACTCTCCGGGGTTTGGAAATTTGATGAATTCATCAATGTGCTCTAACATGGCAGATAAGACATCACGTAGGACACGGCTGAACATGGTCTGGGACATGCCCCCCACATCTGCAATGGTAAATTAAAACGTACCTGTGGCAAAAAAATGTAGGGCTGCCATCACCTTTAGATTTGGTGTCAGCGCAGTTGGATACCTGTGTCACAGTTGGAGATGTGGTTCCGGCCTGTCCGTCAAGTCCTAAATCAAATCTCGAGTGAATCTGTATCGTTGGATGCAATCACGTTCCCTCATGCTCTCCAAGTCAGGAAAAGGCCTTGGTAGAGGCGGTGCCCTGCAGGACATATTTGGGAAGAATGCAGAACAACTGTCATCCAAATACTATTCCAATGTACATAGCACATGCAACCTTGCTACTGCACATCAAGGTACTATGGGTCCTGTTGTAAGCAAAACATCCTGGACACATGTGGCAGTTTCATGGCACTTTAAAAATTACCAAGATACATCTGTAGCAATAGTAATACACTTAACATGCACACAAAAAATAACCGAAGGGCTGCTTTGAGTGAGCAGAGCAAGATATCACTGGAGTCACACACATCACCAGACCTGCATTAGAAGGTTGCCATACCATACAGACAGCTGACTGCAAGGCACAGACCCAGGTCACATGGAATATGTATTGGACATATCATACAACTTGCTAATGAGGTGTGTATGTGACAATGCAAGACCACAGCAATTGTCAAGATGCACACATGTATGCATGTGGATCATTGATGTATGATGCCATCACACACAAAAAGACCTTGAAAAGGCACATGTGGCATGGCGTGCGTACATGCAAAACCATTTAAGTCACAACACAGACCCATTACAGATGCACCTGCAGCAGATGCATTACACGGACCCCAAACTGAAAAATCTGCATTAAGAATTACACACACAGTACATTGTTACATAGGGACGTGATTAGAGTCAAAATGACAACTGACAAGTTGCCACGGGCCCTGCCATCATGTGACAGGTTCCGGAAGTGATGACTGTGCAATCCCAGTGCTTATGTGCAAGACAACATGTGATTGATGATATACAGGGGACAAGTGGAAAGTTGATGTGTACCACATAGTGCCCCATCACACATCACATGTGTCACCAGGTCATCACACATCAATTGTGAAACATGAAATGATATGCTGTGCTATATCAGTGCCTGCCACACTTAGGGCCTAGTTTATGTCAGTATGCAATGACAAGAACTTGATAGACGTCCTTGTGTTAACCGTAATGCTACATCCCTGCCATGTGTGCGCCTCAAATCACTAGCCATACGTGCCTGTGTGCAACGTACCATCCCCCTGCTTTGACTACAGCGTGTGAAACACACTGTGTAAAATGCACCGTACACCTGCATTCACATGGGCATGTGAAACGCACTGTGTATAACGCAGCATACCTCCAGAGTGCGTGCGTGTGTGCGGGACGTTTCACCATTGTAATGGTGCCATACGCGAGCGAGGCGTACCCCCAGAGTGCGTGCGCGTGTGAGGGACGTTTCACCATTGTAATGGAGCCATACGCGAGTGAGGCGTACTCCCAGAGTATGTGCGTGTGTGCGGGACGTTTCACCGTTGTAATGGTGCCATACGCGAGCGAGGCATACCCCCAGAGTGCGTGAGTGTGTGCGGGACATTTCACCATTGTAATGGTGCCATACGCGAGCAAGGCGTACCCCAGAGTGCGTGCGTGTGTGTGGGGCGTTTCACCATTGTAATGGTGCCATACGCGAGCGAGGCATACCCCCAGAGTGCGTGCGTGTGTGCGGGACGTTTCACCATTGTAATGGTGCCATACGCGAGCGAGGCGTACCCCCAGAGTACGTGCGTGTGTGCGGGATGTTTCACCATTTTAATGCTGCCATACGCGAGCGAGGCATACCCCCAGAGTGCGTGCATGTGTGTGGGACGTTTCACCATTGTAATGGTGCCATACGCAAGCGAGGCGCACCCCCAGAGTGCGTGCGTGTTTGCAGGACGTTTCACAATTGTAATGGTGCCATACGCGAGCGAGGCGTACCCCCAGAGTGTGTGCGTGTGTGCGCATCCTTTCACTATTGAAAATGTGGCATTCGCAACGAAAAACGCACCGTGCTTGTGTGGGGATCCCAGAAAATACATAGGGAACACCTAGGGGACGAGTAGAATGCCCAGAATGCAGGCCAGTTGTCAAGGAAACAGAGATTTGAGTGTGTGCTACAGGTGTCCTGCAAAATTCAGTTGGGCAAAACTATACAATGTTGCAAAAGTTGTTGTTGAGCTAAAGCTCAATTTTTGAACCATGCAAATGTGTGTCAAGGCCTTATGTGGAATGGGATTGGATGAAACATAGGATGCTAAGTAATCTGGCCTATCACACTGTACTCATGATACTGAAAGCCCCTCAGCAGCACTGATTTAAGGCTGCATGTGTCTGGGAGAGGGCACTTGCCTGCACAACATTGGAGTGGACCACACTGCTGCTGTCTCTGCAATCCCTGGACTCTGATTTTGCTGACCATGGAGAGGGCACCTGCATTCATTGAGGAGGAGAACCAGGCCCTGCTGGATGCCCTCCTACCAAACTACAGCAAGCTGTATGGGAGACCAGGGGAGCAGGTGAGTGATGACTGCACTACCTTGGACTGTGCACCTGTTGTGTGTGTGTCACTACAGCCATTGTGTATTTGTGGAAGACATGCAATGTGGTTTGGCATTGAGTGCCGGGTGTGTACATTGTGTTATCTCCCAAGCAGTGAATGATGTAGTTAAATAGTGTTCACTGCTTTCCTGCATTGTGCTAACTGTGACATTCAATGCAATGTGAATCACACATTCTGCTGTGCCACACCTTGCATGTTTCATTGCCATGATTTACTGAGGTGTAACAGTGTTCCCCCCAGAGTGACAGATGAATGTACTCACTGTTGTTAATGGTTTTTGGTGTCCTGTGTGGATGTTGGACAAATGCATGGTTTGAACTCATGGACATTGAAGAGTGTGAATGTTGGTTGTCAGCTGGCAAAGTGTGTATGTGATATCTTGCAACAAAGCTGCATGGCGTATGCGACAGCTGTAGCCATCGGATGTGACAAGTATGCAGTGTCGTGTGCATGACTTGGACAGTTAGCATGACGCCTGTGTCACATCTTTGTCAAGTGTGACATGTGCAAAGTGCGGGTTGTATACACTGTTGACACAGACAAGCAAATGATCTGTGCCAGGGTGTGTATGTGTGGTCTGCTGAGGGTTCTTAGGTGTAGTGGGAAAAGTGACAGCATGTGACATGCTGCCTACCACCGTGCAGTTGCATGTCTTGTTCAGTGTGTGCTATGCTCAGTGAGTGGTTTGCACCCCTTATGGCATCTGTTGCCTTTCAAAGACATGTAGTGCATTCGTGTTTGCTCACACGCCACTTTCAGATGGACAATGATGCAAGTCCTGTCAGCATCCTATGCCCTGTTGTAATCCTCAATGTGGTGCAAGTGTGTGTCTTTGGGACATGGAGCAGGTGTAGTGATGTTGTTTCACTTTGTCTTCCTGACAGGCAACTGCCTATGAGAAGCGGGAGATCTGGTTGGACATTGCCAGGGCTGTCAGGTCTGTGGGGGCCCCTCGTCGAAAGATGATGAACATCAGGAAGAGGTGGCAGGACAGCCGGTGCTGGACCCGGCGTATCGCCCGGGTCCAGCTCAAGCTTGAAGCTCCACGCCGGCATGGCGGCGGCCGTCACCTCACCCCCCACATGCTCCGGGTCCTGGAAGTGGTTTTTCCGGACCTCCACAGGCAGTTGCAGGAGGGACAGCAGCAAGGAGGGGGTAGGTACATGTGTGTTTGTTGTCTTGTGTGTCACATGCTACCTGCGGTGCTCTGAAGCCTGGTAACACTCCCACATTTGGGGGGGGGGGGGTCTGGTCAGACAGGAAATTTATGCATTGTAGTTTAAATTCCCCATATTCGGCTGATGGTCTTTTACAACCCTTCCCCTCATCAACATGTGTCCCCTGCTTTGTGTATTTTCACTTTGCAAATGTACTCCTAGGGTGCAAGGTATGATAATGCACATTGCTTAGCACATCATCATGTTGGAGGGAGGTTTGTGACACGTGTTGGTCCCTTAGCTGTTTCACGACCTGTGCATTGTGTTTGGCCTTCATGATTTTGGGCACTGATCATGAGTCTCAACCTAGATTTCAGCATGGGTCTGCCTCAGTGGCATTTGTCCCTGGCATACTTTGTATTACTCATGTGTCTGCTACATGTGCAAACTGACCATGAATACAAAATTTGGCTTGTGCATACTCACACTGGGCAGTGCCTGTGTGCCTATTCACAAGAATATGTTGCTTGTGGTTTGTGACTAATATGCATGGCCAGCCACACGAGGTGACCTTGGGTTTATTCAAATTGCTGCTCAGTTATTTATGACCTGATTCTGAGTTTACACTTCTTGAGCTGTATCACTGACATTGATGGAGTGATGGTGGTGTTGTGCAGGAGAGCTGTGATGGGCCTGCCTGTTTAGCCATGACAGTGGTGAGCTGTGTATGCAATTTCTGAAGTGAATTCATCACTATGCACTTATCCTGTGATGCTGGACAATGCTGTCATTGGTGGCTTTACGGGCTATGTTGTTAGCTCACAGAGATGTTTGTTCCTCATAGATTTGTGCAACATGTATGTATTGGTGGTGCAACGTTGTTTTGTCTTGGTGTGCACACTACTGTGTTCATATTTCCCATGTGGTTGAGGGTGTGTCAACAATGCTGCAATTATTTTTATATTCACAATTGCAGGCACATTAACTTAGGCATTTTCAGGATTTTGGACATGTGGGCCACTTCACTTGACAGCCAGTGTGTGTTATGTAGTACCAACTGAATGATCTGCTGATAGATGCCCCTGTGAGGAGTGTCACAAAATGGGGTGGTGATGGAGGCAGCATCTGTAGCAATCATACACTCACACCCAGTCAACAGGTCAGGGTTTTATCCATCACCATTCTGTTGCCTACTCTGCACCCCAAGTCCAAACATGGTCATGTGAAAATCAGTCTGAGCATGTACGTCATGGGAACAGTCCAGCCAGATATGCCAAGACACGCCTTCCCTGGACCGGAAACAAGCTTCCTGGGACCGCTTTCTGGCAATACAGCCATCTTAAGCCATGCTTGCTTGAATACAGATCTGGGTTTCACGCAAATCAGGTTGAAGACGGCTGTGATGCCAGTGACCAGTCCTAGCAAGCTTGTTTCCAGTCCTGGGATGGCATTACTTGGCAGTTCAGCCAGGACTGTTCCCATGTGGCACAAGGTCAGACTGATTTGCACATGACCATGTCTGTACTGGGGTGGCAGAGTGGGCAACAGAACGGTGATGGATAAAAACCAGATCTATTGACATACAGTGGCTCGTCATTGTGACTCTCATTCAAGTTGTGGCCTGGTCTGTCACTTGTATGTTTGTATCCAAGGAGCATTGTGTCTATTACAACTGCGCAGTACTAGTCTAAAATATGTGCAGAGTAATGTGGCATGTTACTCATGATGCATGCCATGAATTGAAATGTGCCCAAATGATTTTGTGCTCATGTGTCTGATGTGTACAGGTGACTGATATATTTTTTTGCTTTCTCCTTGCCGACAGCATCATCAAACAAAACGGGAGGAGACACAGGCACAGACCAGGCAGAGGGACCCAGCCGCAGTGCCACTTGCTTTGAGGAATCAGAGGGAGGCAGTGGCACAGAGGGTGAGGGGATTCAGGCGGCCGGACTCATGGAGCAAGACACTTCATATCATGCGGACGGCTCGGCTTCAGACTCCCAGGAGGAGGGGGAATACGCAGCAACTGCATCTGCCACCACTATGTCTGTCCCCTCCTCCTCCACACCCATCTCCACCCTCCCAGTTGCTAGGGTCCCTTTGGTCCGTGCTGCCCCCATATCTGCTTTGTCCCCGGCACCGTAGCCCCTGCCCCTGTCTACCCTGCTGCCCTCAGTGCTGAGTCTGTGGACCTACTCCGGCAGATTCACGTTGGTCAGACGTCCATGCTGACTGTCCTCCATGGACAAACACATATCTTAACACAGTTGTTGTCATTCATGGAGGGCATGTCATCTGACATGTCTGATCAACGTCAGAGTTTGTCTTCCATAGACTCTGCACTGACGGCAGCACTTGCCCTCCTGCAGCGTCCCCCCTCCTTCAGGCCCATCCACATCCTCCTCTCCCATACCTGTCCAACATACACGCAGACGCACCAGATCACACACCCCAACAGAGACACCCAGCACACCCACACGGAAGTCAAAGCGCAGAGCTCCAGGCACCCAATCTCAGAGGGATGTAGGCACACCCACAGGTAGAGGGGACAGACTTAATGCACGCAGCCACACACATATTCCACCAGACGCAGAGCCCTCTACCTCCACTCCCATTTCGTCCCTGGGTGCAGGTGGTAGTCTGTCGACCTGGCAGCTGTGTGCAGCAGTTTATATGAAACCACCTTTGCTGCTGCACTCCCCACTGAGGATGATTCCTCCCCCCTGCACCCACAACACCTACCCTTCCATCTACTGTCCCTGTGGTGACGGACACTGTCCTTGATGATGCCCCCCATGGTTCACCAACCCTTTGATTCATCTGTGTGCAGGCAAGTTTGGGGTTGTGATACTCCTCTATGTCCCCAAACAATATTTATTTTTTGGACTGGCCATTGACCTTCTTACATCCTGGACTAATTTGCATCTTCTTTTTGCTTTGGAGCTGAATAAAGCATTTTATTTTTCTTTCTAAAAATTGGCATTTCGGGTACTTGCTTTAGGTGCTGGATGTCTAGGAGTTGTCATGTTAATGTGTATGGATTGTGAAAGATGTCTATTTCATGCTGGTGATGATTTGGACCATGGTATCTATGTGCCGTCACAATGTTGCAGCAATTACTCTTTGTTTGTGTGTGTTCAGTTCAGTCTTCGACACCGCCACCTTCCCCGAGAGCTGGAAGCACGCCAAACTCAGCGCTCTACTCAAGAAACCCACAGCAGACCCCACCGAACTCAAGAATTACCGCCCCATCTCGCTACTCCCGTTTCCAGCCAAAGTCATCGAGAAGACCGTCAACAAACAGCTGGCCGCCTTCCTCGAGACGAACGGATCCCTCGACCCCTCACAGTCCGGCTTCCGAGCCAACCACAGCACCGAGACCGCCCTCATCGCCGCCACCGACGACATCCGAGCCCTGATGGACAACGGAGAAACAGCGGCCCTCATCCTCCTAGACCTCTCCGCAGCTTTCGACAGGTCTGCCACCGCACCCTAGTGCAGCGCCTCAGCAACGTCGGAATCCAGGAGAAGGCTCTGGAATGGATCGTCTCCTTCCTCGACGGAAGAACGCAGAGAGTCCGCCTACCACCGTACAAGTCAGAGGCCACCGAAGTCATCTGCGGCGTCCCTCAAGGATCCTCGCTGAGCCCTACCCTCTTCAACGTCTACATGAGCCCCCTCGCGGCCATCGCACGCCAACACAACCTCAACATAATCTCCTACGCCGACGACACCCAGCTGATCCTCTCCCTGACCAACGACCCCGCCGCCGCCAGAGCCAACCTGCACGAAGGGATGAAAGAGGTAGCCGAGTGGATGACGACCAGCCGCCTGAAACTGAACTCAGACAAGACGGAGGTCCTCATCCTGGGCTCCTCTCCCTCCGCCTGGGACGACTCCTGGTGGCCCCCTGCCCTGGGCACCGCACCCAAACCGACGAACCACGCACGCAACCTGGGCTTCATCCTGGACTCCTCCCTCTCCATGACCAGGCAAGTCAACGCCGTCTCCTCGTCGTGCTTCAACATCCTGCGCATGCTTCGGAAGATCTTCTGGTGGATCCTCACGGAGACCAGGAAGACCGTCACCCAGTCCCTCGTCACCAGCCGACTGGACTACGGCAACGCCCTCTACGCCGGAACCACAGCCAAGCTCCAGAAAAGACTCCAGCGGATCCAGAACGCCTCAGCCAGACTCATCCTCGACATCCCACGAAACAGCCACATCTCCGGACACCTGACAGACCTGCACTGGCTCCCCGTCAACAAAAGAATCACCTTCCGGCTCCTCACCCACGCACACAAAGCCCTACACGATCAAGGCCCGAGCTACCTCAACAACCGAATCAACTTCTACGCTCCCAAACGCCACCTCCGATCAGCCAGCCACGCCCTCGCTGCCGTCCCACGCATCCGTAGAGCGACAACAGGAGGAAGGCCCTTCTCCTACCTGGCCGCCAAGACCTGGAACTCCCTCCCGGCTGACCTGCGCCTGACCCAAGACCACCTCGCCTTCAGGAAGAAGCTCAAGACCTGGCTGTTCGAGCAGTAACGGCACCCCCCCCCCCCCCTTAGCACCTTGAGACCCTACGGGTAGGTAGTGCACTCTATAAATGTCATTGATTGATTGATTCAGTTTGCATACAGACATAGTCCCAAAGAGTGACCCTTCCTCAGTGTTCTGATCATTGGTCTGTGCCATCCATGCTACTCACTGTGCTTGGGTTTGTAGTTTGTAGTAATGCCTTCAGGGAAACAATCATACTTTTTTAACACTATGCATGAAAATGTTATCAGCCTTGACCTTATGTTTCTAATTGTAATGCTGGGAGTTTGTGCACACAACTCAAATTTAGGTGCTAGGGGTTTTCAACCCTGTTCCTTCCATGAGGGAGTACATGTTTTACCACCTGGACATTGCCATCATGGCCGGGATGTACATGACACTTCATTAGTCCATTTGTGCTTTATTTGTTTGGCAGGCTGTTACATGACTAGACACATTTGAGTCATGATTGAGGGGTGTGTGGGTGCCTGCAACCTCCATGGGTGGATATGCATGTGGGATCTGACAAAACACCCACACGTGGTGTGTCACGCAGTGTGTGACAGGACACCACCCTCTGTGGAGTAGGTCACTGCTGTGAGTGATGTGTTGATATGCAACTATCATGAGTGTAACAGGTTAGGGATGCACACATACAGGCATGTAGTTTTTGGATGATGGTGGAAATGCACACCCCAATGTCTGGGCACTGCTGGGATTCCTATCCAGCCACCTCTCCTATGTCTGGGCACTGCCGGAGTCCTATCTACACCCCCCTCCTATTTCTGGGCACTGCTAGGAGTCCTATCCAGCCACCCCTCCTATGTCTGGGCACTGCTGGGAGTCCTATCTACACCCTCCTCCTATGTCTGGGCACTGCTGGGAGTCATACGCACACCCTCCTCCTATGTCTGGGCACTGCTGGGAGTTCTATCTACACCCCCTCCTATTTCTGGGCACTGCTGGGAGTCCTATCCAGCCACCCCTCCTATGTCTGGTCACTGCTGGGAGTCCTATCTACACCCTCCTCCTATGTCTGGGCACTGCTGGGAGTCATGCGCACACCCTCCTCCTATGTCTGGGCACTGCTGGGAGTCATACGCACAACCTCCTCCTATGTCTGGGCACTGCTGGGAGTCCTATCTACACCCTCCTTCTATGTCTGGGCACTGCTGGGAGTCCTATACAGCCACCCATCCTATATCTGGGCACTGCTGGGAGTCCTATCTACACCCTCCTCCTATGTCTGGGCATTGCTGGGAGTCATACGCACACCCCCCTCCTATGTCTGTGCACTGCTGGGAGTCATATGCACACCCCCTCCTATGTCTGGGCACTGCTAGGAGTCCTATCTACACCCTCCTCCTATGTCTGGGCACTGCTGGGAGTTCTAACCAGCCACCCCTCCTATATCTGGGCACTGCTGGGAGTCCTATCTAAACCCTCCTCCTATGTCTGGGCACTGCTGGGAGTCATACGCACACCCCCCTCCTATGTCTGTGCACTGCTGGGAGTCCTATCCAGCCACCCCTCCTATGTCTGGGCACAGCTGGGAGTCCTACCTACACCCTCCTCCTATGTCTGGGCACTGCTGGGAGTCAGACGCACACCCTCCTCCTATGTCTGAGCACTGCTGGGAGTCCTACGCACACCTTCCTCCTATGTCTGGGCACTGCTTGGAGTCATACGCACACCCGCCTCCTATTTCTGGGCACTGCTGGGAGTCCTATTCAGCCACCCCTCCTATGTCTGGACACTGCTGGGAGTCCTATCCAGCCAACCCTCCTATATCTGGGCACTGCTGGGAGTCCTATCTACACCCTACTCCTATATCTGGGCACTGCTGGGAGTCCTATCTACACCCTCCTCCTATGTCTGGGCACTGCTGGGAGTCCTATCTACACCCCCCTCCTATGTCTAGGCACTGCTGGGAGTCCTATCTACACCCTCCTCCTATGTCTGAGCACTGCTGGGAGTCATACACACACCCTCCTCCTATACCTGGGCACTGCTGGGAGTCATATGCACACCCTCCTCCTATGTCTGGGCACTGATGGGAGTCCTATCCAGCCACCACTCCTATATCTGGGCACCGCTGGGAGTCCTATCCAGCCACCCCTCATATATCTGGGCACTGCTGGGAGTCCTATCTACACCCTCCTCCTATGTCTGGGCACTGCTGGGAGTCCTATCTACACCCTCCTCCTATGTCTGGGCACTGCTGGGAGTCATACACACACCCTCCTCCTATGTCTGGGCACTGCTGGGAGTCCTATCCAGCCACCCCTCCTATGTCTGGGCACTGCTGGGAGTCCTATCTACACCCTCCTCCTATGTCTGGGCACTGCTGGGAGTCAAACGCACACCCTCCTCCTATGTCTGGGAACTGCTGGGAGTCCTATCCAGTGACCCCTCCTATGTCTGGGCACTGCTGGGAGTCCTATCCAGCCACCCCTCCTATATCTGGGCACTGCTGGGAGTCATATGCACACCCTCTTTCTATGTCTGGGCACTGCTGGGAGTCCTATCCAGCCATCCCTGCTATGTCTGGGCACGGCTGGGAGTCATATCTACACATCCCTCAGATGTGAGCAACGTACCCCAACTTTAATGGCGTGTGTGCGGCTCGTATCACTATTGCAATGGTGATATACGCCAGCGTGTGACGCACCGTACCCCAACTTTAATGGCGTGTATGCGGCTCGTATCACTATTGCAATGATGATATACGGGAGCGTGTGACGCACCGTACCCCAACATTGATTGGCGTGTGTGCGGCTCGTATCACTATTGCAATGGTGATATACGCGAGCGTGTGACACCCCGCACATGTACACTTCTGTTGTTGCGGTACGTTGTACTCACTGTCTGCGCCGTCATCGGTTTCTGTGCACCAGGTTGTAGGCGTACAGGACTGGGATGACACGGTCGATGGGGTTCATGGCGTGTCTGTCGCGTACCGGGGTGCGGTTCGGGCCGTACTCTGTTTTTACTGTAGTTTTCAGCTCCCATAGCAATAGGGTCGTACGGAGGGTCACCGAGACGAATCGTCCTTGTTGGTCCGGAAACTGCTGCCTGTTTACGTACGGATGGCGCGTTCCCCGTGACCCGGATATGAATCGTATGTATTTTTGGGTCGTATGGTGTTTGGTACGATTCGTATGTAGATATGCTTTGGGTTAGGATCGTACTTGATCGTTCGTACGGGGACGTTATAGGTGTACGAATCATATGGGAAAAACGGACCGTACTGCGATTCGTAGGGGATTTTACCAGATCGGAATTTGCCCCTTAGGGTTGATTTTTGTAAATGTCTCCATAGACATTGGTTAAAGTGGAAATAACATCCTTGTATTGATGTGTGTGGGTATATTTTAAGTATTGAATTTATCATGGCCTGTTCAAAGTCAATTGTTATTTTTAGGGGAAAGAAGTCTGTTGTTTCTTCTTTTATTTTGTTCAATATTTATGTGTAGGTTGCAGTTTGTTTGTCAAACAACAGATAAATAGTATGCATGTGTTATGGTATTGTCCATGTATGGTATATAATTGATAGAATGGTTTAGGGCATATGCTAAATGTGCCATCCATCATCCATGTTTGGCTTTCTTTTAATTGTTTAATATTGTTTACTGTAGCAAACATTATTATCCTTTTATCTTTATTGTTGTTATCGTAGAAGATAAAAGGTTCATCATTATGAGTTATGGTAAGGTCAGGTGGAATTCTTACCTCTTCAAAGGTTTTAGGTGTTGGTATTGTTGGTCTTGAGGATTTGTTTGTTCTAGCTATGGTTCTTTTTATAGAAGCTATTGTTGGTAATTGACCTCTTGCTTCTCTAGGTACTTTAGGTAGTAGTTCTTTAAGTATTACACTTGTTGGCAGTTCTGAGGTGCTGCTTAATTCTTTAATATTTTCTAGAGTAGATCTAACCTCTATTTCTGAGATATTAGGTGGAGGGTTGTGTTCAGTTGTATTTATTACACTGGCTTCTCTTGTTGTTGCACCCATAACATTTGTTTGAGTAATACTTAGTGCATTTCCAGTTTACTTTAAGGTCTTTTTGTTTTTCCTGAGTATAAATATACCCCATATAGCATAACAAAAATGTCCCTTTCTGAGATGTAATATATTTTGCATCTTCAGTCATTGTGGATTTTTTAAATCTAGAAAAGATGCATTAAACATTATTATAAAATGTATTTATATTATAGGAATACTTTATAATGTATGTACTTTTGTTATGTACTTACCAATTATAATTTAGTTGACTTTGAAAGCAGATTTTGTCTTGTTTGGTTGATGCTGTTCTGTATTTTAGTGGTCTGTGGAAATAAAGTTAAGTATATTTTAGTGAATGTTTACATGTGTATTTTGGTTTAATAGTTTGTAGGATACTATATTTTATTATTAATAAGTTATATATTTTTAAACATTAAAAAAAAATAGGATAGTTATTTAGTCATGTAAAATTTTAACATTGTTATATTTTTACTGGGATAATAGTACATTTGTTTTTATTATATACTTACCAAGTGTTCTTGATTTGTTGTTCAATGTTGATGTTTTCTTGATATATTGCTGCTTTTCGTTTTTAAGTGGTTTGTGGAAAGAAATCATAGTATATGCTATGTTATGATTTGTATTTATATGTGAACTTGGCCTTTTTTAAGAATCTTTGTAGATATAATGATTTTAAATATGTGTTTAAATTTTTTTGACAATGTTGAAAGTAAAATTGGACTTTGTTTGATGGTTATACCATTTGAGCATTTTTTGTTGCTTTTCCTTAGTGTTTTATAAATTAAATTAGTATATTTACTTTTTTGTTTGTTGTTTAAGTTGGTTGAAAATGTTCTTCTTTTTCTTAAAGTTGAATGTGTTGTGGAAATATAAAAAGATAGAAATATAATTACGTTTTTAAGTTTTGACTATGAAATGTAGGTTACTTTTCATTTTACAGTTTATTTAGAAAGATTTGTGTTCTTACTTTTTTTAACTCTAGTTGGTTTGTTTTCAGGTTAGTCTTTAAGGTTGTCCAGAATTTTGGAGAGTTTCTTCTTGCTGAATTTTCTTTGCTGGTGTTAGAGTATTGAGTTTAGTTCTTTATATAGTGAGCATTTAATTCGTTCTTTATGTCATTGGTCAGATACATTTAAATGTGTTTCTATTGGTTAGTTTTAATTTTTTTAAGTTACTCTTTTTTTAAAAAAAATTAAAAAACCTTTATTCATTTACAAAGCATTTTACACGGCATTTAGCCCATGGCCCTGGGGCCAGTATCAGGTGGTATACTGTATATCTGCACAGTGCGGTCACATTTTACACAGCCATTTAGCCGGCATCCCGGAGGCCCGGCAGCATTCAGTTAGAATGAAAAGCAGGAATCTCAGGTCTCATGTTCAGTTCCAAGGTGTTATACGTGCCTCGAATATCCTAGACAGATACATACTTTCATGCATGTACAAGTATCATGTCAGGCCCAGTAAGCCACATACCGAGAATCATGTCATTATACAATTCTAATCCTAAAAAACCTACCCCAAAAACCCCCCACCCCAGCATGCCAACCGTTTCGCTCCCAACTTGTGTACCTGGAAGTATACTATTAGCAACCCCCCCATCTACCTACTGACGCAAAAGACTTGCCCCTCCTCCGGGTCCTAATCTTCAGTGTCATGAATGCAGAGCTGTTCAGTTCTCTCCTCTGTTCGATCCCCCCATCTATTTCGTTAGGAAGTTAAGTATTCCCGGCCCTATCTCCCCGCTAAGTTGGCGCTATATCTCTCCTAGTTCCACTGTGCTAGGTACATTCCCTTCCTTCAACGGAGACCCCTGCTAATCCTGCTCTGCGTGCTCCTCAAAGGATTCAAGTGTATCTATTGTCTCACCCTGTTCTGTCTCCTCCTCCTCCCCTGAGCGTACATATGTCTGATATAGACCCCAGAAATTTTTAGGGCGACTCTTGGGTGGTAGCAATTCACTGTATATTTCCGATTGGGTACAGCAATATAAGATGTCACCAGCCCATCTTTTCTTGGTTGGCAACGGACCTCTCATCCAACAAATAGTGACCACCCTCCTGGCTATTAGCAAGGCCATATCTGCCAATCGTCGCTGTGCTACCGGTAGTGGTTTGAAGTATCCCAGCAGAGCCAATGCCGGGTTGGCAGGTATCTCTGTGCCTAATATTAGACTAAGTTCCGAAAAAACCTTGTTCCAAAACTTGTTAATGCCAGGGCAGTCCCATGCCATATGGATAAAATCTGCAACTTGCACATGACAGCGTTCACACTCCGCTGATTGTCTAAGCCCGTACCGATGTAATCTCTCTGGTGTATAGTAAACACGTTGCAGGAATTTGAAATGAACTAATCTGTGCCTTCCTTTAAGAGACAGTTTCCTAGTGCTAGTGCAGCAATACTTCCACATCTCGTCATCAATTTGCATTTGCAGATCACACTGCCAGTCTGTTCTAACTTTGGAGTACTGGTACTGTTTGTGTTTGACACCTGATTTATTGAGATTGGTGACTAGTTTGCGTGATGACACCATTTTAATTACATATGTAAGCTCCGGGACATCCGGTGGCTCTGCCATGTCCGGGCCTAAGAGGTCTAGCATCGCACTTTGAACCCTGTGAAACTGGAAACGTAATAAAAGGGAAGCCTCTGTCTGCAAGGGGAGAACCTGCTCCCAAGTTTTAACCACCCCGTCTATGAATAAGTCTTCCATCTTCGTGATTCCCAGCTCATTTAGTGCTCTCATGACTCCTTTCTCTTTCAGCGGCTCCAGCCATACTGCCCAGTCTATCTGCATTAGTGGGGAATACAATAGTTCACAGTTCTGTGCCTGTAACAACGCATGCCAAACATGATTCGTGGTCTTGATGGAGTCCAGTTTACCAATGCTGCGGTCAACTGGAAAACAGCCAGTAGCTGGTAAGGGGGAAGGGTCCGCAAACAGTCGTTCAAGGATTACATGGGGGATGCCAGGGTCTCCATGTATCCATGTGTGTAGATGAGCCGCTTGTGCCACTCTGTAGTATCTTTCCATGTCTGGAGCACCCAACCCCCCTATCTCGTAGGGAAGCATTAAGACCTTCCACTGAACTCTGGGTTGTTTGCCCCGCCAGGCCAGCTTAATGAGCACCTGCGCCAGCTGTTTGAAAAAGGCCTTGGATAGAACCACTGGGATGTTATTAAACAGGAACAGGAATCTTGGTAAGACCACCATCTTCATAATGGCTATCCTGCCCATTAAGGACAATGGGAGCTTGCACCATGCGTCAACACCCTCCACTAGTTTTGTGTATGCGACCCCATAGTTTTCTCCTACTAGTATGTCTGGGTCTGTGTGGAGTTGTATCCCTAAGTACCTGACCGAGTCAGTGGTCCACTGCAATGGGTATTCCATATCAAATGGCAAAGTTACAGGTGTTAATGGGAACGCAACTGATTTGGTCCAATTCACTTTCAGCCCTGAAAGGGCACCAAATCAAACGACTTCTCATAGTACTGACGAGAGGTTCATTTCCGGGTCACGTACATATAGCAGTGTGTCGTCAGCATACGTAGAGATTCCTATTTTATATGTTGGAAAGCTAATACCCTCCAGACTGTGGTATTCCCTGATCGCGCATGCCAGAGGTTCCGCAACCAGCGCGTATAGGAGAGGTGAGAGGGGGCACCCTTGTCTAGTTCCCCTACTTATTTCAAAGGCGTCTGTGACTTTGTCCCCCATCCTTAATCTCGCTGTGGGTTTCTTGTACAATGCCCCCAGAATCTGGAGAAAGGGTTCCCTCAGCCCCAGCTTCCTTAGGACTCTGAGCATGAATGGCGAGAAATGTCGAGAAAAATCGCTAATGCTGTATTTTCCTGGCGTACATGCTGCATGGTCCCTAGGACCGTACGAATATTGTACGTGAGATTTCTATCGGGGACAAATCCAGCCTGCTCCGGTGCCACCAGCTCCAGCACAAGCAGCGCCAGGCGCGTAGCTAGGACCTTAGTGAACAATTTGGCATCCACATTTATCAGGGAGAGGGGTCTATAAGAACTACATGCATTAGGGGGTTTCCCAGGTTTTAAGATGGTAACAAGCAGTGCCTCCCTCATAGATGCAGGCATGCTGCCCACCTCACAAATGTCGTCAAATAAAGTTATTAGGTGTGGGACAAGTTTGTCTTTAAATGTTTTATAGAAGCCCACAGTCAGTCCGTCTGCCCCAGGTGCGCTACCAGCTCGCATCCCCTCCAACGCCTCCAATATCTCGTCTTCCTGTATGGGCGTCATCAAAAATTCCCTCTGCAAGTTTGGCAAATTTTTTTAAGTTACTTAATTATGTTAGTTGTATGTGACATTGTAATATTGAGATTTTCTGTTTTTCCTTATTTTATGAAGTGTTTTTACAAGTTTTATTGCATTTAAAAATGTATTATGTTATTTTGCAAATGTGTGTATTTTAATTTTGTTTGTTTGAAATGTTTTACTTTATTTAGCATTTCTAAATATTTATTTAGGAATATATATATTTTTAGGTGTGTTTGGTATGTATATTAATTATTATATGAGTGTATTTTTAATAGTTTAAAGTTCTAGTGTGTAAAATAATTATTTATTTGTATTTTTCAATTGACGATATTTTAGATATGTCGATAATATTGATGTCTATTTTTTTGTTTTCGATATTTTTGTTATGTGCTATATTTATTTATATTTGTCGATATTTTCAAATTCGATATGTGTGTGTATGATTTTTGTGGGGTCGATGTTTTTGCTTAACGATATTGTATTTTTTATGTTTATGTTGTTTCATAGCTAAATATAGAGTTCCAGGACTGCAGAGACGAGATACCGGCTTTCAAACAGAATCATGATCTTGACCTACGCCAACACCAGACCCTTGCCTTGAAAAAGCCCACAGCCTATAGGCCCCCAGGGCGAAACACGTGTCGGCTGTTCTTTATTCACAGATGTAACATGAAATAAAAACTACGCACATAAAACTTTCAAAGAACGTCTGTATTTCATTTTCGGATCACTTCTGACAAAACGTGAGGGCACAGTCCTCCACTTTTCCTCCATACTTACCCTTACAATGGCTCTTGGGTGAAGCCTTTCGCGAGGAATGTGCCACAACACAATTGGGACCTGACAATTGTAGCACCGAGACCCAGCAATTTCCACCCAAATATTTATCCACTCGATAATATTGATGTCTATATTTTTGTTTTCGATATTTTTGTTATGTGCTATATTTATTTATATTTGTCGATATTTTAAAATTCGATATGTGTGTGTACGATTTATGTGGGGTCGATGTTTTTGCTTAGCGATATTGTATTTTTGATGTTTATGTTGTTTCATAGTTAAATATAGAGTGTCGATGTATTTGTTATCGATATTTAGGACACAATAATTTTTTATATCGATTTTTGTGTAGTTTTGATATTTTGTCAGTGATTCAACCCTACAAAGGAGGCCAAGTGTGCGATAGCATATCTCGGCAGTGCTGTTAACATGTTTCTCTAGTGTAAGTTTCTGGTCTAGTTTCACTCCTAGGTTTTTCACCACCTGTTTGGGGGGGAGGGGCTGATCCTAATTCCACAGGCCACTAGCTACAGGACAGTTGCTTCTCCAAACAGCATAATTTCAGATTTTTCAGTATTAAGCTGAAGGAGTTTTACTCTCATCCAATGTGCAATGCCTCTCATACCCTCCGAGAAGGTGGATTGGATATTGGTATCAGTTTTATCGAAGAAGAGAAGAAGTTGCGTGTCATCGGCGTAGGAGGTAGGGATGAAACCAAATTGTCTCAGTAGGCTAGCCAGGGGAGTGACATAGATGTTGAATAATGTAGGGCTCAAGCACGAGCCCTGTGGTACCCCCCTGGTGATTTTGGTGGTCTGTGAGCTAAAAGGGCCCAGATTTATGGTTTGTGTTCGGTCTGTGAGGAAATTGGTCAGCCATTTAAAGCCTTCCCTCGGATGCCTATATCCTCAATCAAGCCGCTTGAGTAGGATCTGGTGAGAGATAGTATCAAATGCTGTGGACAAGTCAAGCAGCATCAAGAGTACAGCCTGACCCCCCTCCGGTAGCATTCGGATGTTGTCAGTTACTTCCACCAGGGCTGACTCAGTGCTGTACCTAGGTCAAAATCCTGATTTTGAGTGGTCTAGGCGGTTTGAGGATTCTACAAACTCGACAAATGCTTGTTTATGTGTTTCTCTAGGAGTTTGCTGTGTAGAGGAAGCAGAGAGATGGGACGATAGTTAGAGACATCTTCAAGGGCAGCTTTAGGATTCTTCCTGATGGGGATGACCTGAGCTGCTTTCCACTCCAGAGGGAATATTAGCCCTGGCCAGGGCCACTGCAAACTAGTCAAACGGGTAGGTGGTGCTGTCTTTCACTGTGAATGCAGGGACAACGGCAATCTTCTCATTAACACAAGCTTTGTCTTTGTACTCTGTTTTATTCTGCGGCAACAGAAAAGTCCACTAGGTGGCACTTCAGCTACTCTTTCCCCACCACAGCAGTCTCCTAGTAACTGCGGGCCACGCGGGGGCTACGATGCAGACTGGGGGCTGGTTCTGTGTACCACATTAACCCCGGTTGGGCTGCTGCCTACAAGTTCGTTTGTACCCAGGCCTGCAAAGTATCATACATCAGAAGTGACACTAACGCATTTCAGTGTGGTGATCCGCATCACCGCACTGAATTGCAAAGTCACGCATAATTGACATAGTGCCTCCTAGGACTTCAAGCCCCATCCAAGCACTGCTAATCACGGAGTATTGGAATGGCAAACTGAAGCTGCAGTGGCAGCGCGCCCTAGAGCTGATCCTGGCAGGCTTTGGAGATTTTGCGACAATGTATCAACCATTCTATTCCGTACAGAGCGCAACGGCACAGGACGCAGCGTCCTGCTCCCGCCCGATTCGACGTTGCTGCAGTTCCTGGCTGCTCTTAATTCAGGAATTCTGACCCACCAAACCAACCCCAAACCAATCCCAGGGACCGTGGCGGCTGCTGGAACCCAGAGCACACCGTTAATGTGCATGCCCAGTTGCTCCAAGAACTGTTGTGACCACTGTAGTAACGTAAGAAACGGTCTAGTGTCTCAGCATGATGTAAGCACACTAAACACACACCCACCACCAGGCGTCATTGGTCAGATGACCCTGGCCAATAAAAGGGACTGAGTGCCCGTGCTCAAGGCCCATTAGCTAACCATCACCACTGTGTCTGCGTGTCTGATTTCACACCAGCATAATGAGGGCCTAGCGCACCTCACCAACCTTACATTGGCGACGAGGCTGAGCTGTGCCCAGTGTGCCACAGCTACCTGAAGAAATCGTGGGGAAATGGGAGAGAGCTGCAGGGCGACATCGCGCCCCCCCCACCCCCGCATGATCGCCGGCCGCTGTATGGCCCGCGGGGCGTGTGTTGAGCCCCGGGCCGAGTTGCTGGCGAGGAGGTGACCGGCAGCTCACCCCGCACCTCCAGTGCTGCTGAGGGCCACCGGGCTGAAAGAAGGGCCCGGAGAAAAAGCAGACCAACCGGAGCCCACCCGCGTCAGCCATGACTGACCCCAGCTGCGAGGCAACCACCGCAAAGCCCACCCACATGGCAGGAGAGGCCGCCAGCTGAAGTTGACGAGGCCGAGTGCCCACCTCGACCCCGCGGTACCGACCAGTGACTGCCCCCAGCAGATGAGCGCCGCAAACACCAGGGGGTGCACAAGAGGCACAGCGGGTGCCCACTCCACTCAGGTGGCCAACGACGAAGGACACTACCCCCAGTGAAGCAAGGCCAGCGGAGCCCACCCGCGGCCTGCCTGCAGCGTCCACTGTCCCCGGCCGCGCAGCATGTATGATGTGAGGCTGCGGCGGCGGGGTGAATGAACGTAGGAGTGAAGCGCTCGCAGCGTGTGGAGAGCTGCCTGGCGGGAGTGCATTGCCTGCGGAGCCCACCCGCATGGCCATAGCGCCCTGCCGGGCGCAATGCGGCCAAAAAGACTATATAGCAAAGCAAGGCCAGCGGAGCCCACCCGCGGCCTGCCATCAGCGACTCCTGCCCCCCTCGCCGCGCAGCTACTAACAAGAAGCAAAGCGGCCCTGGTCAACCGGAGGAAGTCGGGTGCTCACCCCGACCCTGTAGCGCCTACCGCTGATGACCCCAGCCGAGTGCTCCATCGGAGGGCGTGAAAATAGCGGCCGAAGAAGAACCCCTAGACTGCCGGCGATCTGTCCCTCACCCTGCGCAGCGAGAGTGTTGCAAGCTGCTGCCGTGGGTGGGGAAAGGGGAGAAAAGACAAAGGATGGTGCAGCCCGCGGCCGCAGAAATAAGGAAAGCCAGGCCCAGTGAAAGGAACTCGCTGCACGAAGCAGAGCACTCCCACGGTGCTTCTGCGCCTGCCCAGACCAGAGTGCCTGCACTCAGAGATGGCACACAATGAACTAGCCGGGAAAAGAAACACGACTTACCGGGAGTGAGTCTCTGGGGTGCCTGGTTCCAGAGCAGCAGTCGGAGCCAGCGCCCCGCCCACTTATAGGGTGACTAATGCGAGGCTATGAGGAGCCCTGAGGCCAGCCAAAATGAGCCTGGGGCCGGGCCGGCAGGAAAATGAAAATGCACGAGGCCCGTAGCATAATGAACACTGCCGAAGACAGTGAACTAAAACCCAAGCAAGGCAGCACTGCATCTAGTGGCCGTTGTCCTGCACGGCAGAGGATGAAGAAACAAACAAGCATTGCACAAGCCCAGGAAAGTCCAGCAAAAGCACAAGACTGTAGCAGCAAGTGAATGCAGGAAAATCCTGTGACAAGAAAGCAGATTGCAAGACATGAACACTGCCACGCCCGAGTGGCGCCAGACCAATACACAACCTTTAAGGGCAAAAAGAGATGGCGCAGGAACGTGCCAGAAGAGCTGGAAAACGCAAGAAGTGAAAGACCTCCACGCACAAGGAGGACGACGGAGCAGTGGCGCAGACCACTGGACGCACTAAGCTAAGCGGAGACCAACCGAAGGCGGAGCAGCACCTGATGGCCACAGGTTGTTGTTGCACCACGGGAAGTGAAACAGGAGCACCACCATGCGAAGATACAGTGGTCCCAAGACTCCCCACCAGGCAAGTGCGACACAAGAAGAAATCGCGACGATCGCCGACCCTGCTCCAGGGTCCCAGAAAGCAAGCAAGCACACCCCGTGAAGTAATGGGAAGTGACCTGAACGCGAAGCAAGAAGTGGTGATGTAACCCTCCACACCCAACGAAGCACAGGAAGAGCGCGGACAAAAAGCGTGCCAACGCCAAAGCCAAAGCACCGCAACAGAGTGAGTAGCGAGCACACGGAAGACGGCAAAGCGTGAAGACTCACTCAGAAGGTGAAGCCGACCACTCAGTCTGGTCGCAAAGAAGAAGGGAGAAGCCGACCAACCAGATGGTCGCACGAAGAACCCGTATGACTACACAACGTGACGCATCCAAGAAGCCGGCCAGCCAGATGGCCGCACCAAAAGCCGACCCACCGGGGGTCGCGAAAAGAGGTGACCGAAGCAAGGGTCAACAAACAGTGACATAGCAAGTATCCAGCAAAGGAACCGAAGATGGCCTGCCAGCATCGGCAGAGAGGACCGGCAAGAGGTCCAAGAAGTTCGAACACCAAGACACAGTCTAGGAACATGGGCAAGCAATTTCGACAACCACAATTCAACATCCAGAGTTAAGGGAGAAGATCACAACGACCGGTCCAGTCACAGACGAGAAGGAGATAGTGTCCAAGAACCAGGACAAGACCAGGGGGGAAACAGGCGGAGTGCACGCTGCCTGGAGAAGTCTGGTCAGGAAGATGAAGAAAGCAAGATGACCAGACCGCGTTGCGAAAAGGACGATGGAGAAGGAGTGGCACGACGCCACAGAAGAAAATAGAGGAGAAGAGGTCTGAGTGGCACGTTTGCCACCACCGAAGAAAAAAAAGGAGAAGAGGGCTGAGTGGCACGTCTGCCACCACCAAAGAGAAGAAAGGAAAAGAGGTCTGAGCAGCACGACGACAGGAAGACAAGAGAAAGGAGCAGAGCAAAGTGGAGTGTGGACCAAGACACTACAACACACCGAGGAGAACGTGAGAGGTGCACGACAGTCCACATGCACGACCGGGACACATGCAACACCACTGGAAGCAAGCATCCACATGCAAACCCGACAGTCACCCAGGAAGGACAGAAGCGAGCAGGCCGGTCTGTTGGCAACAACCACCTCTGGGATGGAACATAAGTCAAGTCAAGTCAAGTCAAAAATACTTTATTCGATTAGTTAAAATCATAAAAGTATACTACATAGACACATATAAATGCATATGGGGTATATAAAACAATACGGAAATATGTACAGAAATATAGCGTTGGGGTGACATTCATTCATATTTCAATAACACGGTTCAGTGATGTAGTGTACAATTTAAAAAAGTGTTAAAAGACAATAAAAAACATTAAAAGAGCAATTACGGGGGGAAAAACGGGGGCGGATGTTACATTTAGATTTTCCTATTTACTTTTTACTTGTGCTTTTTGAGGTAAATCTATCGCCTCGATACATTCTCACAATATATTCTATAAATAAATCATTCATTGGCAATTTCAAAAAATATTAAAAAGCTATATGGTGCAAAATATTTATACAAATCTACAAACATAGGCTATATAATACTACACCTATATTTACGTGATTCAGTCAGTATTTAAGGGATTTATTGATCTGAGACGTTTGGCTCTCATAGCTGCCACCAAAAAACTTGCGACCCCATACATTACAATAGAAGTCTCCATAGTTTGCAAAAACAGTAAAGCAGGTTTTACTTGCATGAATCCCCTATTTCTCAGCAGCGGTAGTATATATTTTTTTCTCCCCTCCGCAAAAAAGGGACAAAAGAACATAAAATGGGTCAGGTCTTGATCGGAGAAGGAGTCGCATTCACATGGGATGTTATCCCTTGATTTATTCCATTTCTGATATTCCCCCAGAAGAAGGTGCATCTGGTTGAAACGGAATTTGGTGAGGAGCCACCGGTGATACGGCCTATTCACTACCCTTAAATATGGCTGAATGGACATAGTAGATACAACAATATAATGAGCCCTCACGGTAATTTTCTCTAATTCTAGTGCTTCTCGCCGCATATTCTTGGACTCTAAAAATTGTGTTTTGATCCAATTAACATCTTCCTTACACAGCCTCTCGGGGTTACTATACAAGTCAACTCGACCCAGGTGGGTAGCAGCAGACTTAATATAGCTCAGCCATTTAATATCATTAACTCTGTCTCTACCCATGCAGTCAGTGATAATTTGACGGTTTAGCTTCAAATTTGGGTTCACCCACATTTTCACCCAAAGCAGTAATGGGGCAAGGTTAAGGGTATCTTCAATGAGATAGGAACATACACAGGGCCGTGGAAATCCAGGGGCAGAGGCCTCAGGGACACCCGTGGCAGCGGATCCCACAACAAGAGACGGACTGTTGAAGCTCCTGTTGAAGATCCTGGAAGACAGAAGGTCGCACACGACGGAACCAGTGCCAACAACACACTTTCAGGTGGAGCTTCGGACACAGAGAGAGGACCCCTAGCGACATCCTTCAACACGTTAAAGCGGCAAGGCGGCATGTCCTCCGGTCCAGTGGCAGCCTGGCAGAAAAGGGCCTCCGGGTCGTCCAGTAAGAGGGGACACCCACGAGAGAGGGGTATCCGTGAGAGGGATAACCTGCAGCTGAAGATCCCGTCAGGACCAGACACCAGTTTGAACCGAACACCGTGACCAGGACGGTCCAGCGAAAAGCAACACACTCGGGACCTGCTAGTCTTACCTCTACACGTTCACAGGATGTGAAACGGAGCGAGAGAGACTGTACAGCACACCCACAAGCTGCAAGTCTGCCAAGGCAAGACAAGACACCATTGCCAGTATTTTACGAGACCAGCAGTGGAGAAGACTACGTGGGGGTTGTCGTGATTGAGTTATGGGTTTTGTGTGAACTATATTCTTTCCCACAGTTTGGACTTTAGCTAGTTTAATTTTCTAAACTAAGGTTGGGAGGGATGTAGTAATGTAAGACACGGTCTAGTGTCTCAGCATGATGTAAGCACACTAAACACACACCAACCACCAGGCGTCATTGGTCAGATGACCCTGGCCAATAAAAGGGACTGAGTGCACGTGCTCAGGGCCCATTAGCTAACCATCACCACTGTGTCTGCATGTCTGATTTCACACCAGCATAATGAGAGCCTAGCGCCCCTCACCAACCTTACAACCACGACTGAGCTCACGGGCGCCGCGGCACCGGAATCATGGTGCTCTGGCTGACATCAGTACTCTGATCGCACATGCAGCTGCCGGGCCGCCTGAGCTGTGGGGCTAAATTATCTGGAACTGACCCCCCGCCGGCTAATATTTATTTCTGACCCGGAGCCCCGGGACGGCCGAGGGTCGAGAAATCAAGGAATCTGAACCCACTTGCACCATTCGGCCAGAGCAGCACCACGAGCAGTGGTGCAGTAGAGGCAGTGCCGGCACCAGTCGCATTGAGGGTGGGTGCAGCAAGCGGATGCTTTGGTTGCAGTATGTTTAATGGCACAGCAGGCGGTAATATTTCACACAACCTTTACCCAGCCCACTGTGTCGCGGCGTCACCAGCCGGGATCAGCTGCCCAGTGACCCGATGAATAAGCTGACCAGTGACACGATGAATAATGATCAGTGCCTGAGAAAACAGGTCATGTTTTACTAAAAATCAACATTACATCTTGTCAAAAATACTTCTTTGTAACTGCCAGATATAAAAGTTGCTGTTCCAGTCCTGACTATGTGCACTTTCATTTCTGGTTCTTTCCGATGTTTATTTCCTTCCGCAGCCCGTGCACCAGCCTGGCCCCAAATTGATGCAGTCGCCTGGCAACACTAAAACTCTCTGTGAGAAGTTGGCCTGATATGCAGTGCTCACTATTCTAGTGATCACTATGTATCAGTCCAAACAACCCTTATTGATGATTGGTTGTAAGTCAACCGATAGACCAGCTATCCTAGTAGCATGGACAAGAGCAGTCTTTAGGCTAGACTCTAGAGGGCATGTTAAGCCAGCTGTTATACCATCACATATATCCCTTGAACACCAAGTGAAAGGACACCACACAAGTGTTATGAAAATAAACAGTGTATTTCTTTATATCACAACAGCCCTGTACTCTTTATGAGGACAGGGTACTAAGCACACAACAAAACTCTTACGAAAATACTTTAAGTTGCACAATTTACACAAATGCCCGAGGGGCACGACAAACCATATACTATGAAAGTGGAATGCGAAATTACTAGCAGGTAAGTACTTGACTAATAGGCTTTGGAATCGCTAGGACTACGTTACTGAACCTTCAGATTACTAGTAGGAGGCCTAGGGGACTCGGGTGCAGAGTGTGCACTCTCACGCGGGATGCGGGACAAAGTCTATGGAGGCTAGTAAAAGCAAAGTTAGTGTTCTCAGGCGAACCCGACTAGGTAGGTTGAAAACGAAAGTGGATCTGGACCCTTGGATAGTGAGGCTATGCTGGGGCACCGAAATGCCGAAGTTACCTAGCCCAGGGGCTGCAGCTGCATAGGTCTGAAAAGACGTCGGGAATCCTCGTTGACGAACCAGGAGCCTGAAAGAAGGAGTTGCTGGCAGGCGACCAGGGAAGATTGTTCGAAGTGATCCAAGCCTGGATCGAAGATGGATGACACCTGAAAGCAGAGGGGACCAAGTTCTTAATCACTAGCCAGTGATTGTGTGGGCACCAGGATGGCACCGGGCGAAGTCACCTCGACCAGGTGAGTGGGCGACGCTGGGCTCTGCAGTCTCACGGACCAGGAGGCGTTGTCGGCGACCAGGATGGAGGTGCGAGCTGTCCCACGATGGTTGATGCTGTCGACGTCGCTGGATCCAGGATTGGGGCAACAAGTCTTGGCAAATTCAAGTCCACGCGGTGGACCTAAAATGGCATCTGGAGTGGACCAGGAGGGTCCGGGGTGCTCCTCTTTTGGAAGGGAGCAAGGGCCAGTCTGGAGCAACCAGACCAGCAGTGTTGTCGTCGTTGATCGTCGTCGGGAAGGCCACAAGCCAGCGGGCTAGTAGCCAGACAACGCGGTAAGCAGCCAAAAAGCAGAAGGGCCCCACGCAGATCGTGGAGATGCTGGGGGGCTGGACTTCGGTGCTGGAGCTGCTCAGGGTCGGGGCTTCTCGGACCCCAAAGCACTCACCAGAGGATCCCTCGGCGGTCGTGCTGGATAAAAGTCATACAGTTCTGATGATGGCCGGTCCCTCGAGGTCTCGTCGCACCTACGGTTCTCAGCTTAGCTGTAGAGGTAGGTAGAGGTCAGAGGTGCCAGGGAAGCCGGGTCTCGTCGAGCTGGTCAGTCGGATTCCAGAGGAAGGACGTGCAGCAAACCGCCGAGTTCTTGATGGTGCCTGCGGGTGCAGGGGGACTACTCCTTAGTCACAAGGGAGAAATCTTGAGAAGAGTCGAGAGTTCCTTTCGTGGAAAGTAGTTTCTTGATTCAAAGATGATCTAATTTGTAAGGGTCCCCGCTCCTGCCTTTATCCTAAAGAAAGGGGTGGGTACGCGACTAGGTCCTGCCCTAGGGGTGGGACCAGGAAGGGGGGTGGTTACACCTCTCTCCCATGCCGGACTTTCCCCAGGCCAGGGGCTGGTGTGCCCCTGGAACTGGTTCTAGCCGGCAGATGCGTAGTGAGCACCGGGGTGCCACTTGCAGTCACCTTCCTGTAAAGCCCTGCCTACCCAGGATACACAAAACCCTGTCTGGGATGGTGCTAGCACCGCCCCTGACAGGAAACCCTTTGTCCAAGCTCCCCTCGCTGGAAGGACTCCCAGCTGCAGGGGGTCAGACTCGTGTCTGTGGTGGCAGCATCCATTTTGTGATGCTGAGGCTTGAGTTAACTTTAACCAGGGTTCACAGTTACATACATGTCGTGCCCCTCTAGAAGGGTGGAATGCTAACCCCGTCGCCAGAATTGGCGAGGGGTTAGTATTCCAATTCGTATGACACCTTACTCGACATGTTTTGATAAAGCGATACCAGAGATAGCATTTAACCTCGAGGATTATAATGCACTTAAGAGTATATGGTATGCGATATCATGGAACACCTATTAGGACTTGGTTCCGCAAGCTGCAAACGGGCTCAGTTCATGCCAGAGCACCATCTCACACGATTCCAAGCACTCTGCCTTCAGGATTGTCAAGGCCTGCCATAGGAGTGACTGATAGGAATCTGTGTGTCCATTTTTAGGGTTAGATATAGGTATACTATATCTATAGCAAAGGGTGAGTACACCACCTTGCCCCAGCTGTCGTGCAGCCAGTTGTGTCAGATTTAGATGGCCATCCAGGGGTGGCATAATACATGCTTCAGCCCCTGGTAGGCCCTGGGTACACCTATGCCCTGAGTTACAGGGTCTGATAAGGTGGCCCAGTACCAATTGGTAAATGCACCTAAGGTACACGTTGCAATTTAGTGAGAGAACAGCTAGGCTGTGGGTCTGATTAGCAGGCCCACAGCCAGAGAAAGTCGTAAACCAGTGAAACAAAAGCAAAAAATCTGGGTGATCATAGGATTGCAGACCCTACTCTCCTACACTCTCCTTCAACCCGTGCTCCAAGTCCGGGAGAGGCTGAGCAGGTGATGTTTAAGGCAGGCACGCCTCTCTCAAACACGTCTATAGCAAGGGACTGCACATCTAATTAAAGCAATTTTAACAGAATTTGAGGCTCGCTAATTCAGAGAAAAGGTTCTCATAATACACAAAATACAAATATGCATTCCACTGACCAGTTTTGCATTCAGAGGTCTTCACCAGCGTTGCAATTAGGGAAAGACTGACTTCTACTGTACAGCAGCTGAGAGTGCATGCTGGCAGCTGAGCCAATGAGTGTAACACACTTAGAGGCACTTCTCAAGGACAGTGGCAGCTACATTATTTTTTAAAATGTTTTCCTTGCCTAGCTTGTGTCCTGTAGTGTTATCACTTTACTAAAGAAAAGGTAATTAGTTATAATTTTAATGCGACTGCATGGATTTATCACAGCGGAGACGTTCGATAACCCTGTTGAAAGCACTTGACTGTACCAATGCTACATTGCATATTTCCAAAATTACGATCAGTTTACAAGAGCACTAGCTTAGTGTTCTTCCATTTTTGTGATTTGTAGCAATTTTAAGATTTTCTTAGTTTCTTCTTGCTCAATTGGGTGTCATTTCTGAAATGTACATGTTTCCCTCAGCTTAACTGCCTGATTTTGCTCGCGAGAAAGTGTCACTCATAGTGGTTAAAATGTCACTCATAATTACACTGAAATTATAAAAAATGTCACACATAGCGATCTGAAACCTTGGCAGCTATGTGTACCAGTGTTTCTGCCTTAACTGTGGGGGCCCTCTGCAGCTTGAATCAAGTAGGGTGACCAACCGTCCGTAAATTTCACGGACGTCTGTCATTTTAGTATGATGTCCACAAGGTGTCCGTAATTTGGGGATCCCAAATTACGGACGCCTTACAGACATCATACTAAAATGGAAATGGGAAATCTCAGTAAGGAATGCTGTTACCCGTGCGAGAGGCCCCTTGAGTTTATAAGATTTCACTCTGGGCCTCGTGCAGTTATCTTTTAAACTGAAGAGGCTGCCTGCAGCGGCCCCTCCCGACCTCCCTCGTGTAGACTGGCCCATTGTCATTCTGAGACTGCAGCTGATTAGAACTTTAGAATGACAATGGGCCCAATTGTAGTGACAGCATGTGGCGTACCTTCTCCTGCATTGGACTAGGGCAAAGCATTCTGCTTTTGTCTTGGCGTCATGCTGGAGAAAATAAAAATAAAATAACTAACACCCGTTTTCACTGTACATTTAAAAGACAGATTTCAACATACAAATAAAAAAATACTATTTATTATTGTTTATTGTTACTAGCACACATCTTGATTGCAGAAAGGGCCGATGTCGCTTTGCAAAGTTGCACGCATACTGAAAAACTATGTAGTGCACGATTGACTCAACCTTATATAAACTTATTTTGACTTGTATTTATTTTGGTTGTCTATTTACTTACTTATATATTATTGTGCCACCTCCTCTGTTGTCTGTAAAACTTATGTTTTGTCCCAAATTTTTTCCTTAATTTTGACCCTTTGTCCTGAATTTTTACACTGACTGTCCTGAATTTGCACCCTGTCAGTTGGTAACCCTAGCTTTCCTTGAAGCTGCGGGGTCATGCCGCCCGCGCAGGAGCTATGGAAACAGGTTTAGGAGGGGGTGTCCCTTAGTGCAGGTGCAGTCACAAGCCTCGCTGCAATCTTCTCACCTGGAGGCTGGACACCGTAGTCATTCATTGGCGGCCTCTCGCTAGCCGCTGCACTGTCTTTCAGTGCGATGCTCAGCCAGTTGGTATGCTTTGGAAAGTCTTGTTATCCCGTGAGGAGTACCCTTTGTAAACGTGCTAGAACCATGTGCCTGATGCCCAGGGTTGGATTGGGATTAAAAATCGGCCCGGGCACAATAGAAAAAAGTGGCCCACATTTGCATATTGCCTGTGCAAAACACTGCTTCTGCAAAGTTTTATTAAAAAAAAGGGGAGGGGGGTTTAAAAAAATGCACGGATTAGCTTGCACTTGTGAAACACATAAATACAAGTGAGGCCACTTTTGCCTCCGCTCATGTAAATGGGTCGGCCCCAGCGAGAGAAAGGGAGTGACACCTCTGACCTTTGATAAAAGGGAAGTAATGGATGTCCATCTACATCCAGAAAGGCCACTCAGGCACCCGCAGGGCCGCTGGCAGCATCAGAACAATGCAGAAACCACCAAATCGCCCCCCAGACTGCCTAAAAAAAGCAGCCCACAGCTGGGATTGGACACCGGCCCCTCGGGCATTGCCCGAGTGCCCTCTTTACCAATCCGACGCTGCTGACGCCTTCAATCCCCTTCCAGGTCGCGGCATAGCTCACCTAGGGTTCTTTTCAGCAGTGGGACTCGTGCTAAAGACGTCCTCATGTAGAGGGGCCTAAACTCTTCTAGTGGGTGTTTGTAGGGAGCTTTGCAGGGCTTGACAGGTCGGCAGCATAACATGCCTCACCTCCTCTTTGTCACGGGCACTTGGGCATCATGCTCTCTCCTCGCCCACGCCGGTGTTGCAGATGCCGGGGTCACTTGGGGTCACTCGGTGGTCGGAGGAACTTTGCCCCTTTTTCTCTTCTATGCCCATCGTGTGCAGGCTCACTACATGAGGCTGGAGGGTCATGCCTTAAAGGCAACAGGTGCAGGGTGCCTCGGGATGCAAATCCCCTCAGGGCACCACAGAATTTGAGCCGGGGTGCACATGGGTCCAGACCCGTTGGAAAAACACTAGACTGTGTCCAGCAGGACACAACATTGATATTCAGCAGAACCATCATATTCCATACATGCCAAGACAAAAGAAGGAGATTTTGAAAAATAGATCGGGGACTTTATTTTTCCACTTGAATTACATTGAAACGCAGGCAATTTTAGGCGAGGTACTGCTGAAATAAAGCCTCTTTGTCTTAAAAAATCGTTAGTCCCCTGCCTGAATCTGGTTTGTTGGCATGTATGATATTTATATAATTGCTATTCCCATCTGGCAGTAGTAAAAATATAAAGCACTGAGTTGAACAGTTATCCAGTGTTGAAAAACAAGGCAGTATATGTGAGGCCTGCACAAACAACATGTCTACATTTGTTCTTCACTGGGAACCAAGCACCCCATTGTAGCACTTGACTCAGAGGGCAGTGTTGCAGAGCAGTCTAAGGCATACTCAAGGGAGCTGGCGTGGTCTGGTAATCACCATTTACCAGTACACAGAAATAACACTCAGTAATTGATTGTCCAGTCTACACTTTTCTTTATAAAAAGGAAGAGTATATTTATTACACACACACACACACTACTCAATACCGAGCAACAATTTACAAATATACATACGTTGGAATTACTTTGAGACTTTGCATAATATTCCCACCCCTCCAAAGGGGTGGGGTGGGGGGGTCTAGTACCACCATTCCCACGTATGCACATCATCTTGCCCCCAAATGCAGTGGGTTGATCATAACCTTGAGTGAGGACCCCTTCCACTAACACTATCCTAGCGGCGGCCAACCCCATTATCTCGCTAAGCATTTATAATGGGAACACATGCCTAGACACATAACACGAGGGCACCGCATTCCGGTCCCCATCAAGCTACACAGCCTATTTAAATGAATTTAATGAATTAATGAAGTAATCAGGAGTTTAGACATTTAGCATGGGTAGTGCTTGAAGCTATTAATGAACCACAGACAGTGAAAGCAAACTTTCATGTATAATTTTAATAACTGAGAAATATGATTGAGGTTAGTCTGCTTATTCTATTATGATTACTATGTAACTGATCAAGATTAATTCTATTTGTACCGTAGAAACCCCCGAAGAAGGGATTTTTCCCGAAATGCATTGGGTGATTTTCAATAAAAAGGACAAGGGCCCTTTTTGAAAGAAAGTGGTTTGTCTTTGTATTTTTTAAAGTATCAGTCTATTCATCTATTATTGTTGTGTTGTTCACTGTTCATTGTAGTTTTGTTAGCTGATATTATGTATTAATGTCTGAACAGGAAACCCTGACTTATACTGATGATTATATCGCTAAAATAGCATGAGGCCCGTCTTTACTGGGCCCACAGAATACAAACACAAATCTAAACACCAAACAGTCAGCGGCACGTAACAATCTAGAAAGACTCCATAAAAAGCTTATTCGTACGGAATTACATGCGAAGTTCCTAACTGATTGCCTTAACAATAATATCATCCCAGTAGGACTACAAGTTCGTAACATCCCAGTCATCTTTGTTGATGATGAAGACTATAAAGTAAGGTTTAGTTTCGCCTCCAACAAATGCCCCATAACCTGGATGGTTCTAAGCATTGAAACAGCTTTACGGCACATAGAAAAATTGAAAGCAGAAATTGCAGAATTGGAAAAACAAATCCACGAAGATCCTGTTGCTACAGATATAGACGATTTCCTAAAGAAACTAGATACCATCATTACTGATTTCCAAAGAGATAATATTCTTAAGAAATCAGAGAAATTACAGAAAGATTAAAAAAATTACAGTAAGGAACGTACTTATCCATATTTAAAAAAAGATTTCTTCCAGCAAAACCCTAATCAATCTAATTGGATTCCGAAACATACTACCTTTTCAGAGACAGGGTCCACCAGTTCAGACGACTCTCCAGGTAGGACTGGTGGATCTAATTTTAGAGGTAGCAGAGGGTCAAATTCATCCACTCCTTTTTTATCGAGAGGCCAGCAACAACAGAGGGGTCGCTCTCGGAACACTCGGAGAGGTTGGTACCACAACCAATATACGCCGGGTTACCGGCAGACTCGCAACAACTACTACGAGTGGTAACCAGTAACTCTATTACTCTGAGTGATACTAATTTAAATATGGAGACTGTTCCCATATTTAACATATCATCACAAACATTAAGTCAAAAGGAGATAGATGTTCTAAGCCATGGGTTATCTTTTGTCCCCACACATAGAAATGATGTATTTTCAACCCATGTGGAAATTTACAATTTTTTTAGAACTCTTCTCCTAAAACAATTTTTTGCAAATTCTCCGTTGACAGACGGTTAATGTTAGTGGTCTTAAGTGTCCCTCTACCTTTTTCCCATTGACAAACACCATGCCAAAAGACCTTATTACCTTCGAAAACGTAGTACTTAATGAAATCCAACACCTTTTTCTTAACAGGAAATATGTTAAATTTAATTTTTCAAAGGAAGAAAATACCACTTTGAAATCTCTATCCAGTCGTGAGGACCTAATTGTGAAACCGGCGGACAAAGGGGGAGGGATAATCCTACAGGCTAAATCTGACTATGACTGGGAAGCCTTTAGACAGCTCAATAATCCAGTCCATTATACCAAACTGAGAGGTGATCCAACATTGAGAATAAGAAAGGAAATACTATCACTAACCACCATGGGACTAGACGGGATGTGGCTAAGCAAAAAGGAGTTTGATTATTTGAACAAAAAAGACTACACTATTCCAGCTTTTTACACGCTCCCGAAAATTCATAAACATAGCCAGAAACCACCAGGGAGGCCTATTGTGGCAGGCTGCCAATCAATATTACAACCGTTGGCGGAATATGCTGAGTTTTTTCTTAAACCCTTTGTCCCCCTAAGTAAAGCTTACACACAGGACAGTAGAGATGTCATCTTGAAACTAGAAGGACAACCTTATGACCCCCTTACAAATCTGCTGGCCACAATGGGCATTGAAAGTTTATATTCAAGCATCCCTCAAAATGAGGCTCTCATGGTGATCAGACAAACATTAGAGAAACGTACAAGTCCCCATCAAGTACCCACAGACTTCATTGTCCAATGTGCTAAAATTGTCCTAGAAGAAAATTATTTTCTTTTCGATCGTGACTTTTATGTCCAACGACAGGGTGTAGCAATGGGCGCTATTTTTGCGCCGGACATTGCTAATTTATATGTGGCAGACTTTGAGGACAGAACAATCTATGAGAACAATCCTTACAGTAAACACCTCATTCACTATCTAAGGTATATAGATGACGTGTGCATAGTGTGGGATGGCAACGAGGAAATGCTAAGCAACTTTCATGTTTGGCTTAACCAACAAAACAGTCATTTACAATTCACCCTAGAAAGCAACAATCAGAAAATCAATTTCTTAGATCTCACTATTTCAAATGACAGTAACATCTTGACCATGAGCCTGTACACGAAACCTACGGCGAGGAATACGTTGCTCAAATACAATAGCGCTCATCCTCGCAATCTCAGGGATAACCTCCCTTTTGGACAGTTTTTACGCATTCGACGTAATTGTACCAAGAGGGAGGATTATTTCCGTGAGGCGAAAACATTACAGACAAAATTAGTGTCAAGATCATATCCTTACAGACTGGTGAAACAAGCAATGAAACGAGCTTGGTACTACGACCGTGGGGCCCTACTGGTCAAAAAAGACACATCTATATCCAATTCCACACCTTCGCAATCGATCACATGTGTGTTGACATTTGGATCTGAATCTAATCAAATTAAAAAGATCATAAGACACAATTGGCATCTGATTAACAAGATGGAACCTTTTTTGGCCTAACCACGTTTTGCGTTCAAGAGAGGGAGGAACTTGAGAGACTGTCTAGTCAAAGCCTATAAATAACCTCCATCCAGTACTATTCAAACACAATGGGGTCTAGCCCCTATCACTGGTCATTATCCCTGTGGGAATTGTGCTGCCTCTGCTACGACATGTATAACAAAAGAGTGTGTTGCTAATGGCAAAATAATTAAATTATATCATCACTCAAATTGTCACACCAAAAATGTTGTTTACTGTCTCTGTTGCCCATGTGGAATGTATTACATTGGTAAAACCACACAGGAGGTTAAGAAACGCATTTTGCAGCACCAATCCCGCATAAGATGCAATGTAATCACTGCTCCGCTGGTAGAACATTACCAACTAAAGTTACATCTACCTTCTGATATGCAATGGTTTGTCCTAGACAGAGTCGTCAGTACTAAACGATATCATAATGTGGACCGGCTGCTCACCTTAAAAGAAAATAGGTGGATTTGGTCCTGTGACACCATAGCGAAGGGGTTACATTCTCTTATTGAGTGGCATACTTTGGCAACGTTGTAATTTGGAATACACATATTAGCCTATGTCTCCATTAATCCCCCTGGGTCGTCTGAGTCCACTGATTCATGAGCGTTTCTATAGTACCTCCATAGCTACATGATTTAAAAATCATTTGGGCGACACTATGTAGAGTCTCCCTTGCCTATCATCATTACTCCGTGGTACATTTCATCTTTTGAATTCTAATGAATATTTCGTTTTTTAACGAAAGTATACACACATTGTCATAGGCTTTTACCATTCTAAGATGGCCGCGATCTTAGTGCGCTATTTGACGTCAATTAATGACTCCTTAAACAACGGCGTTCTCCGGACCCGATTCAGACGAGGATTGTTGACGGCAGTGTTGTTTCCTTACTCTAGTAAGTTTCTTCCCCGTGTTAATCTAAAATGCGCTAGGGATGGTCTTTGGCCTTTTTTTCCAGTGTCAAAGATAGATAACACGCTTCTTTTGTTCATAGGTGCACAGTAAAGACACAGAGTCGCAGATAGTAAGTCATTTGCTTCCGTTACGTTGTTACGCTGACATTGGGTGTAGGTTTGAATACCAATAGTAATTATATGCTATTTTACTTTCACAGAGTGAAATATCCGTTTTGAGCGCGTAAGTTCTGCCCCTTCCTTACTGCTTTTTTGCTATGACCTAAGTTAGAGCAGGGTACAAATTTGGTTTTTCGTTTTTTGTGGTCTCATTGTACAGGTTCAACTATTGTGGACACAGCTCCGAGTGAGTACAGTACTAAGGTGGTTTAGCTTTACCATTTTTATGCGTGAGAGAGCTCTGTTATAACTAATAGGTGGCTTTTTCCTTTTAATTAGTTTTAGATTTTCTGGACATTGTGGTCCATTTGACTAAAATATACTTCCGGCTGGAAGTATTAGGTAAGCCTTCAACCAATTATGTGTTGGCCTGTACACATCTAGTTTTTGATCACTTTTGATCTTTTCAATCTTTTTTGATAATTCCTTTTTTGATAAATCCAGTCACATGTTGGGCTAGCACTTTCTGTTTTGACTCGCACGGTGTCACAGGGTTAATTCCCGGTCTTGGTTTCACCTTTTGGGTATCTTTTGTGGTGAGCAGACAATACTTTACACAGGGATAAGAATATCCATTTATTGATTATGTTTATTTTACATTGTAATTAGGAATGTGCAACTTCTTTTCGTCCTGAGGATGGTCCTGGGGAATGTTTTCACCATTATCGGACCGAAACGTCGGCGCTCTTGACATCAATTTGCTTTATAAAGTGAACCTCTGTGTCAGCTTGATAACAGTCATATGTCTGATGAAAATGTTATGATGTATGGTATATTGTTTGTCCATGCAAAAAAGCAAAAGGTGTTATATAGTACTCACACTAGGATTTGTAATGTCAGTAGTATTGTTGTTGCCATACTAAATCTTGATCTAAATAAACAAGAATCGAGATATATCCCATGTTTTGGTTAATAAATGTTCACTTTGTGTGACTGTTCATAAATAGCAAAGAACTGAAAAATAATTCCTTTGGCGACATCTATGTAGATTTACCAACTTTCGATAAAAACGTGGCATGTGGAAACAGGGATTCTCCTGTGTTTTTATGAAAAGCAATGAAATAAATAGAAATGAGTATAATGGATTGAAGAAAAGCAAAGAAATAAAAGGAAGAATATTATTGGATACAATTATGGAACAAACGAAAGATTGATTGCAAATTAATTAAATTCATTTAAATAGGCTGGGCAGCTTGAAGGGAACCGGAATGCGGTGCCCTCGTATTGTTACTAGTTTGTAGCGCAAGCAGAGCGTGGAGAGCGAGCATGCTGACAAAGTTGAAATTAGAGAACATATAACAAGGAACGCAAGAAAAAAAAAAGGAATACATAGGAGTGCATCTCACCACCATTGATGTGTTAGTGACACATAACCCTGACTTAGCATCTCATATTGACCATACAGTATTCACCCTTAAATCACTGTGGTGGACAGTATGGGTTGTTGTTCAACTAATGCAGCAGCAAGAATACATGTCTCTGCATCTGTTTGAATAACAGGTACTTATCATCATCTCCGATAACAGTTATAATGCAATACAGTTGCAGCCCCTAAAAATCATCACAGTTATAATCACATGATTAAGCCTTTACAACCAGGCACCCTAGCAGGAATGCCTAGCAACATAACCCAACTTTGCGTATGATTTCACAATTCACATGTGACTTCCAGTCCCAAAAAGAAACAACATCATGTAAATGCACCACTGTGCACTTTCACATTTCCACCTCTAAGAGGTGTCACTTCAGGGTTTATCCATGTTTAACCTTGCTCACTTCAGTGCAGTCCCAAGCTTCAGCTCCCAGCTGCAGAGCAAAAGTTCCAGCATTGGAGCAACTTTACAAATCATGGATAACCCTTGAGGGGTTCTTTCTTTTAGGTCCCCCAGAGACTGAGGGTAGAGTCTTCCCATCTTCGTGCTGGTGGAAGTCTGCATGCTCCTGCAGACCCCCCTGCACCTTTTCCAACAAAGGGGGGTGACCCCCTCGCACCCAAAACACACAGCAATCCCTATGCCTTTGCAAGGCATTATACGGCGCGTTGTGTGCAGAGCAGCAGCTCTCCCGCTGCTCAGGGGAGAGCCGCGCTGTCCTGACTGGCGGCCTCACGCTGCATCCGACCTTCGTTGGGGACCCGGTCCCACCCAGACCCCTTTCATGCAGGTACATTGGCGAGCAGCTTGGGGAGCCCACCCTGGGGACCCTTGCCGGCTCCCCGACTTGCCAGCATCATTGCGTGATGCAGTGGGAGCCGGCACTGCAATTCTGGTCTGCCCGCTCCTCGTGGGCAGACACGGAGACTGCAACTGGTCCAGCAGAGCCTCGGGAGAGTGCGACGGCACTCCCTCCTCCTTCCTGCTGCTGTGGGGGAGTTTGCGGCTTTCCCCTTCTCCTCCCAGCACACGGGGCCCGGAGTTGGGGAGCCTTGGCCCCTTCCAGGGCACTCTTCACGGGGAGCGCGACAGTGCTCCCTGACTTCCGCGTGTGCTTCGGGGCCCGGAGTTGGGGTCCCAGGGCATTCTTCGTGGGGAGCGTGATGATACTCCCTGGCTTGTCTTCTACCGCCAGGGGAGAAGTGTGATGGCACCCCCTCCTCCTCACCGGCGTTACCATGTCCCGGAGTTGGGGAGCCCAGGCCCCAGAGATCTTCATGGGGAGCGTGTCAGCGCTCCCAGGCTTCATCTTCAGTGGGGCATGGAGTTGGGGGTCTTGGGCCCCATAGATCTCTTTGTGGGAGGCGTGACGGTGCTCTCTAACTTTACTTCTTTTTGGGGCTGTGCCCCGGGACCTGATTCACCACGGGGGCACATCCAAGACCAGCTGCGGAGCCCCACGCGCTTCGTCGTTGGTCGGTGTAGAGGTCAAAAGTCGACTACCTTCTGGGGGCCATATCTGAGCCCCCAAGGGACTGATGATTTCCACCATTTTGGCCTATTCTTGCTCCTGGTGACCAGCCCTAGCCACCTGGAGCACTCTTCAGCACCCTCCTGGTCTCCAGGAGGGGGACTCTGCAAGGAGCTGTGTTCACTGGCTCCCTGTACCATGCTTTCACCTGGCTCTCCTTCTAGGCCTCTCTTCTCCTTGCGCAGAGGCCCATGCTTCTCCTCACTAGCCCTGGACTCCCTCCAAGGTGCAGTTTAGGGTCCTGGGACAGTCAGGGGGTTCCTCCTTCCAACTGGTCATAGCGCCAGGCTCCAGCACCAATCTTCCTCAGCAAGATCACACCCCAGAGAGAGCTCCTCTTCCTGTGCAAGACCTTTTAAAAGAATTTGGAGGGGCTGGCAGGAAGGCCCTTCTTCACTATCCTGCAGCAACACATCACCTCTCTGTCCCTGATCCCTCCTTCCTGCACAGGCATCTGGGATACTTCAAAATGGAGCCGTCCAGGGGTCTCATGCCACATGGTCTCTGAAAAACCCCCTTCCCCCCTTGCTGCCTTCATGGTCTGGGCCCGGACCAGGCCTGGTGCCTGGCACCGGGTGACAGCTGCTGATGGATAACCTGCAGCTTCAGCCCATCTCTCCCTCTTGGAGAGAAGATCTTCGTCCTTGGAATGCTTACTGTGAAGGGCTAGGCCTCTGATGCTACAGCTTGGGGAGGAAGGTAATTAATCCAGCCTGGAAGGTCACATCCCGCCAGGCTCTGGTTATGAACTGAGTCAGAGGAATATGACATTTCTGGAAGACCCATAAGCAGTGCAGATATGGCTTTGGACTCAGCAGAATACTTCCGAAATCCACACCCTGCGAGGCAGTGGAATGCCCCGCAACTTCAGAAATGTGACTGAATCATGCCTTACTGCCTGCTGGATCGAGAACAGCACCTTTTCTGAACCGGACGCCTGAACTCAAAATGGTGGTCTCGAAATGCACTCCGGAGTAGCCGTGAGCTCAGTTCCTGGCCCATTCCGCGTCAACTGCAGTTGCTAGATTCTTGTACCTGGTGCCGTGTGGCATCTTTCAGACTCAGCGGACATTGTCTGGACATACTGGCTCCAACAGGGTGCAGTTGGGAGGTCTTCAGCAGTTACGCATGCGGCGTGTACAGAGTACCCAACACCTGAGTTCCCGTTGTAGTGGTGCACCCTTTTACCTCCTAGAGCCATCAAGGAAGGGTCCCATCCATCCAATCACCAGATACCATTTGGGGTACACATTCCCTATCTGAGCTAACCCGTGCTGTACGCACATCGGGTCCCCAATGCTGCCTGACCCTATGATGGCGACCGCCTCCCGCGCTATTTCAATCAGAACTGTAACGGCACCAAGCTCACAGTGCACAACGTTACTGCGGCTGGGGAGCTGGTTGATGCCCCGTGCCGTTGAATCTTGGGCCCGTGCCATTGCTGCCGTGAGGAGCACCCGTCGCTCAGCTGAACCTTCACCGTCCACAGTGAGTACCTGTTACACCTTCAGATTCATGACCCAACGACCTGCTGAACCTTGGTCCACGTCTCCTGCTGGAAAGGCTGCCATGATTTCTTTGCCCCCCTCCCATCTGCCTTTCACAATGCTTGCATCTCAGGCGGAGGTTGAGTTTGCTGTAGTGCCTGTCCCCAAGAGGGCGACTGGGGCCAGTCCTGACTACCGCCGAAGGGGACTCCTGAGGCACCGGGGAACTCCCAAACCGACCCTGCTCCTGCTCCCCCTCGATGACATTTGACTCTGAGATCTTTCCATCGGTAGCTGAGACCTAGACATTTTGACTGACGCCCAGTGGAGCTACCTAGCGAGCTAAAGGGGAGATGGGCTATGGATTTCCCTCGATGACCATCACCTACCCAGCCGGTCTTTTGGCAAACTCTCCTGTGTCTCTCAACTGGACTTTTCTCCCTTCTCCTCTTCTCCATACCCCCAAGCCCCCTCATCTCTACACTTCTCCTCTTTCCAGCTATTGACCTTTGCCCTTACCTGTCCTTGCTCATAGTTACCATGCTGTCTATCCACTGGACTTTCTTTTGTGAAATTTCCCTTGTCAGTTGAGACCTAGCTTTTTGACTGTTGCCCGATGGAGCTACCTGTTTAGCTACTGGGAGACGGGCTGTGAATTCCCTTCTCGGACATCACCTACCAAGTCGGTCTTTCGACAGACTTCCTTTCGTCTCTCCTGCCGTCTTTTCCCTCATCCTCGCCCTTCACACTTCCCCCTCCCCCTCCTCTCTATTTGTCTCACCTTTCTTTCCGCTCCCAATTTGTTGCTTATTTTTTGACGCACTGTGTATTTGTTTTCATTCTCTGTAACATTGTGTAGCCTAATGTAAAGTGTTCTGATACCTACGGTCTAGCCAGCACTATATATAACTCATAATAAAATTCCTCTGAACTTCTGATGGACCCTTGACGACGCCCCCTCGGCAGATACCAAAACTGTTTGTACTCACCTTGATGCACGAGCAAACTTGGCTGATGCCCGGTGGAGCTGTCATATGCAGCTATAGAGGAGCCTGGCCCTGGTTTCACCCTCTCGGCCATCATCTACACAGCCGGACATCTGAAATTATTTTCCTCGTTTTTCCCATTGTGTATTCCCCTATCTCCTCCTCCTCCTCCCCTGTGACTCTTTGATTTAAGTGATGTAACTATGTAACCTGTAACTCGCTGTAACTCATGTAAAGTGCTCTGATACCTCCGGGTCTATCCAGCGCTATATAAAACTTTCAAAATAAATAAAATAAAAATAAACTTCTTTTTACACAATTTACAGTGTACTTTGGTGCATGTCTGGAATTTGTAGGCCCTAGGGAAGTTATGTTATGTTATGTTAAATCCACTTGATGTAGCACACAAACCTCCCTAGGGCGTCTCGCTCTGCTTGTGGATCAAAGACAGGAATCGATGAGGGTGTTTAAAATAAGTGGTTTTTGAGTTGTTTCCTAAATTTACAGTAGTTTGGGCAAGAACGTACGTGAAGAGGAAGCTTGTTCCAGTACACGGGGGTGAGAAAGGAATAAGCCTTTCCACAGCTGCTTGTTAGACGAATGCGAGGGACCCACAGCAGGGCTTTCAAGCCAGATGTTAGATTGTGGCAGAGAGTATACAGTTTTATTCTTTTCTGAAGGTAAAGTGGGTCTTTGCCCTTCAAGGCATTATATGTGAGATAGCAGATTTTAAAATAAGAGCATTTATTCATAGGCCATCAGTGTAGTTCTTTCAGCAGAGGCACCAAATGGTGCCAGAAGGGGAGTTGAGTACAAGCTATGCTGCCGTATTTTGAACAATCTGAAGTTTAAAGATCAGTGTTTCACTGACATTAGCCAACAGGGCATTGCCATAATCCCGTCTGCTCATTACGATGGCCTGAACCAACGTTCTCCGGGCGGAAATAGGGAGGTAAGGGAAGATTCTGCGCAATAGGCATAGGTAATTGTAACATGAGCCAGTGGTGGCCAGAATGTGCTCTCTCATAGTTAAGGCCTAGTCCAATTTTATCCCCAGATTTTTTACTGCTTGATTGGGCACAGGGGAGGCACCTAGTTGCTGCGGCCACCAATCATCAGCCCAGATGGAAGAGGCTTTACCGAACAGGATGATCTTGGTCTTATGCGCATTCAGCTTAAGCATGGGCGAATTTTGCGGATTTGCGAACTCGCAATCCGCAAAATCCGCGAATTCTCGCGAATTTGCGGGTTTTTTTTTTGTGTTCGCGCGGGTTTCTGCCAGTTCGCGAGGGTTTTGTACAATTTCGCAAACGCGAACTTACCTGTCGGGTCGCAAGTTTTGCGAACTTGTTGTTTCTACGTGTCCAGCCTGTTTGGGACACTCTTCTTCATGACTGCCACTCTCTGTCACCACTGCCACTCTCTGACTACTCATGCCACCCTCTGGCCCACTAATGCCACCCTCTGTTTCATCACAGCACCCTCTGGTTGTCCAGTGTACATTATTGTGGCAAAGCAAAGCACACATTCCCTGCCTCAAGTGACCTGAATTAATTTGGGGCTGATTAATGTGTCACAGAATATTTTTTTTAGCTGGCACCTGCTTCCTTAGTGCTTCCTGATTAGTGATCTTTTGCACTTGCTAAGTGCTTTCATTGTTGCAAAATTAGTTACAACACCTGCCCTGCCCCAACTGACAATAATGAATTAGGGGCTGATTAATGTGTCACTGGATTTGAACTTCCAGCCTGACTCCTGCTTGTCTGCCTTAGCTGTAATTCAGGACCTTTGTGTAACTATTCTGAGGGTCAGAGCAGGGTCACATAATAGTTGCAAGTAGGCAACTGAACTCTGGAGGGGCCCCTCAGGAAGCACTACAGGAAATGGCTACTAATGATGAGCTTGAACTTTTGAACCTGGTAAGTAGTTTCAGTTTTGCTAAGATCGTATTTCTGCAATTTAGCGCTTATTCGCGGGGCGCGAAGTTGAACTGGGAAGCCGCGAACTCACGCGAACAGTGCGAGCAAGCCATAAAATCCGCTGCTCGCGGATTTGCGGATTTTGCGAGAAATTCGCGAATCTCGCGGATTGCGAATTTACCGAAAATCCGCAAAATCCGCGAGCGGAACGGATTTTCCGCCCATGCTTAATTCAGCTGGAGATAGTTCTCATTCAACCAGTCTGAGATGGCTAGCATGCATGAGGAAAACTCTTCTTTTTCTGCCACCAAGTCATGGCCTGGCGTAAACATCAGCTGGGTATCGTCAGCGTATGAGATTATATCAAAGCGAAAGTGCTCTGCGATCCCAGCAAAGGAGCCATATAGATATTAAACAAGGTGGGGCTCAGACATGAGCCCTGTTGCACACCCTTATCTAGGAGTAAAACTACCCCATGTGGTCCCTATCTTCATAGGAGAGTAATAGAGTGTTCCTACAGTAAAGCACACTGACCTTCCCTTACATGTGGCTCCCCACATTATAAAGCCTATTCCATGTCACCAACCAACTCAGCATATTTCCTGCCACACTATTCTATCTGTACCTGCTCCTGGGCTGCGCACGACTGGAATCTCCCCCGCGCAGCCCTTACACGTGTGCACACACGTGTGCACACATGTCTACATGTAACCAGTCCGGTGCTCCTTATCCCGTCCTTATCTCACAAGGGGGACACCAGTGCAATCCACATGCAGTCTGTTTCATCATGAGTTCACTGTGGGTGAGTCCCAGCTTATGAGGCTCTCCCACAGTAAAAGCTCAAAAATTAGGTGTTCAAAAAGCAAACAAAATGGGCAGTTTAGATGGTCAGAACCACCTTCTAACATCCAGTCACAGCCACAGGCCTTCAGCTCCTCTTTTTGATATGCAGGGATATAACATATATATGAATCTCAATGCTTAAAAAGACATATTTGCCTGCCATAATCAACTGGGTGTACTGCAGTTGGTATAGTTCTCCCTAACCTTTCTCTAGCTTTCCTGAATCTAATTTTCTCACGTCCAATCTCTTTTTTTTGTTGCAGTTCCCTCCATTAGCCTTTCTTGCACTCCTTTCAATGTGCACTTTTCATACTTCTCTACATTTCTCACTAGGTTTACATCCTTTCCCATAGAAAATACCGCCCTTCTGTTCACGTTTTAAGTTTTTGTAACTTTATATGAAATCATCTGTATTCAGTTCAACGTTTAAAAAAAACTTTATTCGGTTTATAGTTCAAACCATAAAAGTTACACATCATAAAAACAATATAAGTGACAGTGCATATGTTAAGATGTCAACCAGAACAGCAATAAAAGTTAATAAATAAATAAAAAAGTCTGAAGAAAATATTCTTTACAAATCCATATAGTTCCTAGAATTAATGGTAGCTTTTAAAAACCCCATTATTAAAAATAAGCAGTCCTCTTTCAGTAATTGCAGATACACCAGTGCTGGACGAGCCTGTCTAAAATTCATTCTTTTTCAAATAGGAACCGAATAGCGTTTGAGGAAACTCATAATTTACATAAAAACATAAAATGCAGCATATCCTGTGGAGACTGTCCGTCGCAGCCGCAGGGAGCTGCCTCTTTGCCTCTAGTAAAACATTTGGGTCTGGCGAGCAAAAGGTGAAAAATGTTCAACTAATAAAAATTTCTAATGTGTGGACAAGGACCCCATGAGGTATGGTTCTGCCCTTGGGGTTTTCTTAAGCATTATGTACGTCCGCACGCTAGGTTTCTGTACCTCCTTGGCTTCCCTTTACATATTCCTTACTGACAGGAAGGCTACTTTAATTGGCTCCTCATCCCTCTTAGTGATGCATTCAGGATTGGTGAGTAGGTTCCCCCCCTAACCTTCCATAACTTTTCTTAACATATCTCAACTACGGAATACGAGCCGAGTTGTCAAGAGACATACAATCTCTTATAATCAGGTGGGTAAAAGAGAGGTCTATATTCAACCAACATTTTAACCAAAAAATCAGGGGTGGCAGAGAGAGTGCATCATTTACATGGGGGACCCCAACTCCTCATGGACCGCTAAATTGGATGTACCCCATGGAACACATAGTAAGTGTTTCAAAAAGTTGTTTTCCGCTCCTTGGAGGGGTTCTCCAACATTATATCCCCCCTATTCACTGTCATACTATGGCCAGGCTTTTGGCCTGATACACTTGCAGCATAGCTCCTGTGGGCTTCTTGCCTAGATTGGAAGCAAAATTGAAGATTGCTGAATTCATCCTAACCAGGATAGATTACATTTTACTCGACTTTAGACTCTGGAGACATTTGCGTGACATGGAAGTCTTGCCCACGGCAGATAGCGATCACAATCCGCTATCATTGAGCATAGACTCCCTGTGGCCACTCTTAGACGATGTACCTGTTTCCCCATTAAAATTAACATCAGAAATTTGCACCTCGAAGGGAGGAAGGTCACTCAATTGGCGTACGGTTGGCCTGGACGAGGGAAAGATACAAAACATAGGGGCCACGATGGCGGCAGACCTGTCTAAGTTGGATGTTCTCCCCCAGGAATCTCCAGAGGTCCTTGGGCTCTTTTGCAATACTATTAAAACCCTGGGCAACCTATTTATAAAAGCAAGCAGAGACTCCCATGCAAGGGTGCCCAAGAAACCGAAGGGCACCACAGGTTGGTTTACCAAAAAGTGCCGACATATGAAAACAGCCCTGGTGAAGGCCGTTAAATCGAAAGATCAACAACTGATCCAGGTTGCTAGGAAAGATTATAGACTGTCTATTAATGAAGCAAAAAGGGATTGGGATGACCAATTTTGGTGTGACCTAAAGGTGGCCAGCGCAGGGAGGGACCCCAGAGGCTTCTGGAATCTGATTAGGACTAGGAATAGGCCTGATAGCAGCCTCATTACGTGCAACATTACTGGGCAAACATGGTTTGATCACTTCTCCCTCCTCTATTCTACCAATACAAATGATGGGCAAGGGTTACTTCCATTACCATTTTTGGGCAACTCTGGTGAGAGTGCGGCCATCCACTTTACAGCTAGGGAGGTGGAAGATGTGATCAAATCCTTAGTGCCAAATAAGGCAGCAGGCCCTGATGGGATACCGGGGGACTTGCTTCGCCTGAATCCCAAGGAATGGGGAATGCTTATTTCATCTTTGCTCAACTTTAACCATGATGACATGGCGATCTCGGATTCCTGGAAGGGGGCTGAGGTTGTCCCGATTTTTTAAAAGGGCTGTCGGGAGGACCCAGAAAAACTACCGGCCCATAAGCCTTATAGATTCTACTTAGAAGGTTGCTGGGAAGGTGATTCTAGGGAGAATGCTCCAGTGGGAGGTTGAAAATAACATCCTCTCAGAGTTACAAGCAGGGTTTAGGACAGGCACGGGCACCATTGAGCAGGTCTTCAGACTAATGCTCATATACTGGAAGGTGGTAGTGCTAGGCAAAGGCAGTCTCTATCTCACTTTTATTGATTTAAAGACTGCCTTTGACCTAGTACCCCGTGACCGCCTATGGGCGGTACTTTCTGATCTGGGGATGCCGGGCTATATTTTGTCCTTGTTGGTGAAGTTGCATACTGGGAATTTTGCCCAGGTGAGGTGGGGTACCCAGGGCCAAAAGACCGAAGAAATTACTGTGAATAGGGGGGTCCGCCAGGGATGTGTCCTTGCCCCCACTCTGTTCTCATTGTATGTGAATGGAGTGGTGGAGCACCTTCTGAGCAAACCATCTGACGCTCCGTCCCTGGCAGGTAAGAAAATACCAACCCTCCTATTCGCCGATGATACCCTCCTCATCTCAAAGTTACCCGTGGGCCTACAGAGCCTTTTGGACAATTTCCAGATCTTCTGCACCAGTAGGGGGCTTAGGAATAACACCGATAAAACGAAGTACCTGGTATTGAATCCACCCAGAAAGCTTGCCAACCCCCTGTTTTGAACTGTGTCCCCCTGGAAAGAGTCAGGGAATTTGACTACCTGGGCATCTGCTTGGCTGACTCTATGCAGTGGAGCCCTCACCTCCAAAAACTGTTGTTGGGCCATAAAAGGGTTGTTGGCCCACTTCTTAAACAGCAGCGCTCGTCCTCCTTTAAACCTATTGCCCCTGTTCTAGACATTTATAAAGCAAGAGGAGTCAGTGCAGCGCTATATGGGGCTGAACTTTGGGGTTTTTCCAAGATCAATCTCATCTCCTGCTCTGAAAAAACATTTCTGAAGGAGCTGATGTCCCTCCCTCAGAGCACAACAACGTTACCTCTGCTGTTGGATATGGGCTGCTGCTCGATTAGTGACCAGGCCCATCTCCGACCGCTACTATTATGGGCTCGCCTATGGAGGGTGCCTGAACTTGTTAGTTACGTGGAAGGACTGTCAGAAATACTGGGTATGCCGGGCTGGTCCAAAATAGGGTGGCTTAGTAATGTCAAAACTCTGCTTGGTGATTTGGGTCTTGCAGACGCTTGGTCTTCCAGATGTGCCCCCCCCGAAAGCTGCCCTTAAGACTATATACTGGCAGTGGGTAGCCAACAAATCAAACTCCAATCCCAAGGAATGCAGAACCACAATGGAGTTCCTCAAAACTAAGGATGTACCTTTATACGAACTCTACCTGGACTTGATTTCAAAGCCCTTTGATAGAGCCCTGTACTTCAGGTTTAGGGTGGGTATTCTCCCCCTAAGAGAACTGTCGGCCCGATGGAAAATTCCGGGGCAAACTACTCCTTTTTGCATATTTTTTACATCCAGAGTGGAGTCTATTGCCCACTTTTTATTTGAATGCCCGGCCTACAAATCTCCAAGATCTATGTGGTTAAAACCATTATGTAGAGGGCTGGCTACCAGACACTACAAAGACGCTTTACGAATACTAATGTCTGATACCCGTCCACTGCTTGTCTGTGGTATGGCTAAATATTTGGGCTGGGCATGGTCAATTAGACTTAAGAGGCTAAAAACCATTGTTTAATTGCGGTCATGTATTACGACCATATTTTTATATCTAATTTATTAGAAAGCTTTTTTATCCTAATTCTTAGCCAATGTTTTTAAATCATGGTGTTTTACAGTTTTCTCTTGTAATGCTTTTAAGATATTTTTTTATTTTTTTTAAGCTAATTGACTTGACCTAACCAGGTCCCCTTTTTTTCTGAAATAAGGGGCCCCATTTTAGCTTATCGTCAAAGATGTCCCCTAAGTAGGAAAACACATTTGTCCGGGGAATCTTACAGTCTTCCACTCTGAATTGGAAATTCTTCTTACCCGAATGCCCCACTTGCATGACGTATGATTTGGAATTGTTAATTGCCAAATCCCTGTCTGACATAAATCCATAGAAGGTGGATAAAAGTGATTGTAACCAGATTTCAGTCCTAGATATGAGACCAGCATCATCCACATACAACAGGACGGGGATCCCTCACCGTCCTACACTGGGGTAATCAGCACCTGTTGCCCTTAATACGCTGTCCAGTTAGTTAATATACAAATTAAATAAGAAAGGGGCCAAAATACAACCTTGCCGGAGTCCCTTTTTAATATTAAAATCCCTCGTAACCCGCAAATCCTGTGAGAACCTGACATTAGCTTTAGTGGACTTGTGCAGGTCCTCCAGAAAATTAACAACACTGTTCTCCACTCCCATTGCCCTCATGGACTGCCAAAGCTTATTCCTGTTAACACAGTCAAATGCTGATGACAAATCCATGAAGGCAAGGTGAATGGTCCCAGAGCTAGCAACAGTGTATTTGCTCAGTATCAAAAATAAATTAAGACACTGAGCAACAGTAGACAGTCCCTGTCGAAATCCATACTGAACTTCAGACAAAATCATATTGTCCTCTGCCCAGGATGATAATCTCTGAAGGAGGACCCGTCCCACCACTTTTACCACTGAGTCTATAAGCGAAATAGGTCTATAACAGTGGGTACTGTTTCTGTCGCCTTTTTAAAAAACAGGAACTATGGTAGAGGTTGCCTAGGACTGAGGACAACCATACTTTGCTGCTGCATTAAAAACTGACTCCAGTATCGGCGCCCAAAAGTAGGGGTCTTACTTAAATAGATCTGGAGGGATCCCGTCAGGGCCCGGTGCTCTTACGACAGATAATCCTGTTATACCTTCCATGATCTCACCCCTCACAAATCTTATTTCTACCTCCTGAGTATCATGGGGCTTCCTGTAATTATGCGCAGGCAGACAATCAAACAAAGTTTCAAAATGAAGTACCCACTCTTCCTCAGTTATATGGGATTCAAGGCCCCCCCCCCCTTCATGGTCAAACAGGGGTCTGTTCACAACGCTCCAGAACTTCGAGCTATTTCTAAGGGTGCTGGAATCAAGCAACTCCCTTTACGCATCGTCCTTCAATGCTCCCTTTCGTGTAGCAAGGGCTACCTTATATTCCCTGTGACAGATGGAGACATCAGTTTGAATTCTAGGTTTGGTTGATAAAACTTCCCTCAACCTCTTAGCTGCTTTGGAGCAATGGGAGTCAAACCATCTAGGACCGGACAAAGTTTGACCTCTAGCTTAAGCAGATAATAGCTCAGCCACCTTTTATGAAATAGACTTCAAAGCACCTAGGATCTCTTTTGGCGAGGACAGCTCCATTATACAAAGGGACAGTTCATCGGCACATACTGTTTTAACCTTATCATAAAATGTTTCTGGGGATACTTGAGACCATTTTAATCTGCGCTTTCTATGAGTTGGTCGCAGTAGGCCCTGCTTTGATGCATCCTCAATTTTTTCTGCCAATGAGCCTGTCAGATAAAGCGTTAGGGGGCTAGGTCGCTAAATTCACTCTCTGTAATTTTAAAATTGTTCACTGAGGATTGTAAAGAGGACAAAATTAGAATAAAATCAATAAAAGACCCCTTCCTGTGTCCTCTGAATGTGGACACGGGAAAGTTAGTGCATGGGTCGTTTATAAACATTGTAGCCACCAGATCTAGTTCATTAGTCAAAGCATTTAACCGCTCTCCTTGAACAGTATGTTTGAAATGAAAATCATGCATAAGGTGACAACCCAGTTCAGAGATACAGGACGTTAGTGGCTCACCACAAGGATGTATATCAAAATCACCGGCAACCACGAGGCTGTGAAGGCTTTGGCTCAAGGATTATTTTATAGTTTCTCCCCGGGCTAATAACCCCCTTGCGGGCCGTTAATGCAAAAATTCCTGTGTGTGTAGTAGGCATTACCTGCAGTTTGCAAGCAATAGCCACAGAAATATAAGAGACTAAACCACCCTTTGATCTCCCACTCAAGGATGGTCTGGCCTGGACAAAGAAGGCCTTGTAACCTTCCAGGAAAAGGTCGCAGTCTACCGACCACGTTTCCTGTAGCTAATTACCAGAAATTGCTTAACCTAAGCTACCCATCTAGGATCCTGTAACTTTGCTGCCAACCCCGCTATGTTCAAGGATAGGAAGTTATTAGAGCTCAGCCTTGGGCACCCTACGGCTGCATCCCTGGGATCCTGGAGCTGAGTGGCCGGCTCGGGCCCTGCAAGTACAGGGCCCGCAGTCAATCGCATTCCTCCATGCCTGTCAAGGAAACAAATCTATTGTTTGAAACCAATCTTTGGTCAATGCCAAAATGCCTGACTGCAATTGGCTGAGGTTGCACCAGGGGAATAGAATGGTGGCTAGGATATGGTCTTATTTGGTCCCCATGGCCATCTGCTGTCATGTCTCTATTAGTAGGTGGCCTATAAAAATAGCCCAAGGGTAGTGTCTTGATGACAGAGCCCACTAAGGGGGTGAGATTGCAATCCCCAGAAAGTATGCTGCCTGCAGTATAGGGGTTGTCAAAATTTATAATAATACAGTCACCTATCCCTTGTTTACGTGAGCTACCAATCCGATTGACCCTACGGGCCATGAGTATGTTATTGGGTATATGAGCACCCAGAGTTGTATTATGTGTAAACCAATGGTTTATTTTATTTAGTAGCTGCCCATAATCTTCACTCTTCTCAAGTGGGAGAGCAGGAACACTCCCCAAAATCACTACATATGGGGTGGATTCAGGTGGAAGATCAATAGTAGGAAGAATCGTCACCTGAGGAGGCCTGTCCTCTTGTCTCTTGTCCCTCTGAGGCATGAGGGGCCCTATTCTTGTAGCTGTCTGCTGTCTAGGGACTAGAGTATCTGTACTTGGAGGCCTCAGACTAGTTGAACAGTTCTTATCTGGTGCCTTACTATTGGGTAATAGCCTCACCTTCTCCGTCCCGCCCAGCTCTTCCCCCTTCAATAGTTACATGGGCTTTGGGCTTATATGAACTTACTGTTGCAGTGTCAAGGGGGATATGCACCATCAGCCTTACTAATTTGGACAGTCTGTCTTCAACTGTACTTATTTTTTTTTAATATGGGGTCTATTAGGGTAGTCAACATAGTTTCAAGCCTACCCCAAAAGTCCCCCTTCAGTATACTAACAGATGATAGCCCTGCCCTGTTCTGATTCAAGATGATACGATTTCCCTCACTACTAACACCTGTAGGGGGAACAACTAACTCAGTCCTCCCCGTTGTACCCATTCCGTTTTTTTGGGGGGTTTGTTGCTCCCCGGTTCTTCCTTGTTGCAACAGGGGAGTTATTGTGGCGATTAGATTTTGTTTTTGCTTTCTGCCCTCTAGGTCTCAATTTAAATTTAACTGGACTGGGTTCCTGCTCCAAAGATATGGAGGAGACTGTTTTATTCGGTGTTACTGTGTCAGCAAGTAGAGATTTGCTCAACTGATCTAACGGCGTATCCTGCTTTGGAGCCGGCAGACCATCAGGAAAAGCAGGAGTAAGAGAAAGTCTGCCTTGCGAGGTAAAAGGCTCCATTGATAACCTGCAGTCTGTTGATTTAATTTCATTATTGAGGACAGATTCAGCCCTCGTTAAAAAGGAATCTAAAGTTCCTACCACGCTTTTCCCTGGGATTAATTTCCGCCTACTCATTTTTTACTGCTTGTGAGCGTTTAGGGTTATTTAGTCAACTCCCTGATACAGTGCAAATTCAATAAAGAAGATAAGGTGACTAGTGCAATATTAAACTATGTACAATACAAAGAAATTATATTAATCAGTATAATTAACAATTTTTAAATATTCTTCAGGGCTATGTTTAAGAACTTATACTGTAAGTGATTAGCATTTCAACAGTGCAATTGGTCACATGGGGGACACTAAAATGCAATATGCAGTTAAAAAGTTCTATCTCCACAAATAGTATCGTCCTTGATTTTTAAATGTGTATAGTCAATATGGGCCCTTCCAAAAACATCAAGGCCACAAGTACTGAAGTATACAGGTAACCAATCACTCCTTTGTCCTATAACCATCTAAGGGTAAAAGCAAGTAGTTCCCTGAACTAACAGTACCTGCATAAAGGTCCACACAGGCCGATGAAAGGGGGTGGCCCTGCCCTGCCTATTCCTGGCGATGACGGGCGCAGGACGGGCCCGCCCTTGGCCCAGGCTTCACTCGGGCGCCGCCCACACGCATCCTACGCAGCAGGAGGGTGGCGCTGGTTAAGAGGGCCTCTGGAGCCCAAGGATGATGTCACTGGCCTGCGCCACGCAGGGCCTCCGGGGCGATGTAGGCCACAGACTAGCCGTTCTCCTCACTGCTGTTTTTAGCGGTGCGGTGAAAGTTCCTGCTGGCCCCAGTAAAATAAGGTAGGTGCGGTTTGAGGGTAATGGTGGCCGTTCCCCTCACTGTGAGAAAAGAGTAGAACATTTGATAATACAACCAGGGAAGAGACCAATATGTAAAGCACACAAATCAATTAGAAATATAACAATTCAGATTTATTAATAAAATTACATTCTCAAAAGTTTATACAAGAACATATTCATCACAATGTTAAAAAATACACAAAAATCTGTATAGCTAAAATATTTGTAACACAAAATCACAAGAAATTACTTAAAACATAGGTGGCAAACAATACAATTTGTCGACGCGCGTTTCGGCGTTGTCAAAACGCCTTCATCAGGAGCCACATACAATCTAGTAAACACGGTATAGGTGATTTCTAATAAATCTGGATACGGTCCAAAATCTGATTTCTTGGCCGTAACTGACACTTTGGTTAGTCTTATTCGACTATTATCGTCATATATATTAAAAGGTATTGCTGACGACGCGATCGAAGCCCCAGATGTCGCTGTAGTATCGATATGTTTACAGCATGCTAAAAAGTAGGGGAGGATGGCCGCTGCGTCAACCTGTCAAGAGCCGATTAGGTCACAGAATGTGCTAGTTTCCGAGCGTCTTGCAGCCGTTGGTATTATTTATATTTATCCTGAGCTAAGAAGAATTATAAGCCGACAATGCAGCCTGTTGGGTTCCGGAAAGGAATCCGTTTCTTGGGGTCTACAGCAGCGTATCGCGGCCGTTGATTTGGGCGTGTTACGTCCGAAAAGGATAGAAATCGGTCCGTATCTTCAACCTGCGGGCGCGGCGCACATGTCCTCAGCCAGCGTCCCGCAGGTTCTGACAAAGTGAGCGCATCTGTATTCATTTTTAGGTCCCGACTGGCGTACACTGCGCAGCAGTGTTGCGCAGCTCGTTAGGTCTCGACTGGCGTACACTGCGCAGCAGTGTCGCGCAGCTCGAGAAATGTTGTTTTCCAATACTGGGGTTGAACCCGCCTCTCTATTCCATTGGCTAGCTCCATAAATGGAGGCTAGCCATTGGAGGAGAATTATGGCAATCGATCTTGGAGCAGATTCGTGGGCGTTTCTGTCTTTTTTTCAAGCCCCGCACCTTTTTTGCCGTCATGAAGTGGTGGGCCCATTGTCGGTGTTTAATTTTTTTTCTTTCTTAAGGATGTTTACGGCCGCCATTTTTTCCATGGAGTTGGGGCGGGCGGGTCGCGAGTTCGATCGGGAGCTGAGGCAAAGAGTCAGTGCTACGAGGAGTGCCTACATCATCTTACCACCCATCTAGGGGTACCAACCTAACATCTGACGTACTCAACCCAGCGACTCCTTCCGAGCCCTTCGGTCGTCGACCGGCACTGGCCCGCAGTATGCTCATCTCCCAGTTTTCCTTCTACTCAGCCTCACTCTCTTACTTGGGAACGCAAGACTCGCGTTTCCCTGCTCCTTAAGCCTCCAGACGGTATATGCGCCTGTGGTTTCACTGCCACTTATATTTTTTAGCGTGCCCGGGCTGATTTCTAATCCCAATCGAACCCTGCACACACACAGTGCTTGCGTGTGTTTAGCGCTGCGAGGAGCCAGGTCCTGGCATACAGCGCTGTGAATAGGAGAGCCGTTATTTTAATCATGCATCACAAACAGTATATAAGTTCGGCCGCTACAAAATGTGCAAAAAGGCTTCAGATACAGAGAGCATGTATGGCAGGGATGCCCGGAGCAGGCGCAGCCCCGTGGTTTCAACACCCGGTGCTCAGGATCACACGTCTCACCACTTGGCCCGAGCTCCCTGTACTAAAACTCACTCAGAGGAAAGGTGCACCATCTGGAAGCGTCCAGTGACCCCGCAGATGAACGCCCCTGCCGGAGTCTCGCCCCTTTACATATGTAGATATTGGATATCTGCTGGCAGCTGCACCCGGGCAGGAGGGCTCGTCCAGCCGTCGGTCCCGCCCTGGGATTCACAGCAAGGATACCCCCCTCCTGCCTGACCCTCCAGCAGACACTGTCTTCTTGAATTAAAGCTATATGGGGGCGTCGTGACCCTCGGATCCCACCCGCTTCCACCTATGCACATATATATGTACAGATACACATCCGGCAGCAGCACCCGGGCAGGAGGGCTCGTCCAGCCATCGGCCCCGCCCTGGATTTCACAGCAGATGCTGCCCCTCTTAAATGACAGCTGTATAGGGCGTCGTGTCCCTCGGATCCCACCCGCTTTGACCAATACACACATAAATAAACAGATAAAGATCAGATGCTGCGGCAGGTCAGAAACAAACGACATGGATGAACAAGAGCCTCAGGCTCAAGTGTCCTCACCTCATACGACCCTATAAAGGCTCCCTCGGGGCAGTACGGGGCAGATAAGGACAGGTGACCTTACCTGTGCCCACAAGGGCTGCGGCCAGGAGGCAGCCCAGCACCGCCTGCTTCTTTTCGGAGGTTGAAGGGACGGGAGCACCGCTGTGTGTCTGCACGTGTGATAGATGTCTGCTGCGATGGATGTCTGCTGCCCGTGTGAAGGATGTCTGCTGCCCGTGTGAAGGATGCCTGCTGCCCATGTGATGGATGTCTGCTGCGATGGATGTCTGCTGCCCGTGTGAAGGATGTCTGCTGCCCGTGTGAAGGATGGCTCGGATCTTAGAGCCACTATCGAGCCGAGACCTAAAAATATTTACTATGAAAGTCATACATTGAACATCACATAAACTATGCTAGTCTGTTCAAAATTGCAAAAAAATGTATTTCTTTTACACGCAGCAGCTTTGACATTAATATGGCATATTATAGCACTGTAGTGAGAAATACTTATTAACGTTTTTGAACAACTGGTGGTCTGTACTCACATATTTGAAGGTGTTTTATTTATAATACCGAGGAATTTATTTGGGGGTGAAAAAAATATGCATAAAATCACGCAATTTGCATGGGTCAGTCCTTTGTTCCCGGCTCTCGGTCGTCTCTCCAGTGCGTGCAGACTGACAGCGAGCTCAGCCAATCAGAGGCCCGTCAGTCCAACCCCGCAGTTAGAAGCCAGCATCGCAAGACAGTAGTTCCTCTCAAACCAAGGGGCCACGCAATACTAGTATGCAAATACAACATCCCTGGAAATTGTGCTACCACCCTGCTGCTGATCATACAGGCGGGCCACTACATCTCTACAATTATTTTGAATAGCCCCGTATATTGTACACCATTACAAGCGATAACCCCTCCATCTGAAAATACCCCTGCCTTGCACAGCACCAGCAGCCTATCAGTAACCCGCACTTCAGATGGTGCCAATAGCCACTACACAGCCTACTGTTGCAAAAGATACCTGCTAAACAATGCACCGTTGCAGACGGTGCTAGTAGCCTAATTTTCAAATGGTCCCAGCTGACCCTGTGTACGCCCAAAGCTCTAAAAGGCAACAACCCCTGCACATACTGCAGCTGTAAACGGTGCTAGCAGCTCATACAGACACCACTGAATCAAATTATGTTAGCAGTCCCCACACATTCCCCCGCCGCAGATGATGCTAGCAGTTGCCACGTATCCCTTCGACACAATTAGTGATAGCCATCACTATTACACTCCCCTTCATATTGTTAATATCTCTGTTTCACCAGCCTTAGCAGAAGCAAGTGGAGCTACTAAGTCCCAGCTCCCCCATACCACTACACAGTGCAATTATTTGGATCTATAACTCGTCTAGTCACCCCTCCACAAATATACCCATAACTTCCTTTTCGATAACATTCTCCTTAGGGGCAAGCAACCTCTTTGTAGCTAATAGAGTTTCAGCAATCTTCTACAACATGAATAAGACCCGCAAACCTACCGTTCGTAAAAAAGGAAGCAAGTATTTCTGTCGCACAGCAAATAGGACTAGCAGACCTTTCGAATTTGGCCCTGCTGCGCCACCCCGCACAGGTGCCAAGTCGAACCGAGGAAATACGAGTCAGTAAATGAGAGTGCAGGGCTTGGATAAAATCAGCAGCAGCAGAAGGAGGGGGTGGGGGTGGTAGTGGGGGTGGGTGGAGGGGAAGAGCATGTCCACAAGACTTTAAGAGCGCAAGGCAAGAGGGAAGGTAGAGTGCAGTGAGGGGTATGGATTGAACTATTGGAGGAAGGTTCACTTGACTTCCTCCCGTCGCAAAATGATCCTTATTTTCATGAGGCCATGTGTTTCAAACACATGGCCTCATAAAGACAAGCTCCGGTGCGATCTCTCCCTTTCCTTCTTTGCCTCTTCCACGCTCTCCTCCATCCCGCATCCTCTCCCCCAGCACATCCCCCCACCCACCATGGGCACGTCCACACTGCCCTTCCTCTTAGCATGCCTTAGCGTGAGTACACGCAGTCCCCCGTCTGAGCAAGGGTGCTAGTAACTCGCACGCTGACCTGGGGTTCAAGAGATGCCATCCAGTGCGTGCAGTGCACAGAGCCCATACTCCGAGCAGGCAGTACCAAGGTGTGAGCAAGCTCACAGTGTAAGATGCACTGCCCGTGTTCAGTCGGAGAAGATCGGGCTTGCGCACGATGAAATAAAACGGAACAGTAATGCGTTCTTGTCTTCTGTATCTGGCAGAATAGGAATGTTGTAGTTTCATTATTTGGCACGCGGGCAGCGAGAAGTTGAAACAATCTCACTTCAGCACTGGAAAGATTACAGAAAGTGCTTTAATGAAATCTAGTTGTAAAATGCAAGGATTTGAAGATACCCTGTTTCCCTGCTTCATAATATTCTCTAAGTTACTTGTTACTTGTAGGTGACAATACGCGCGGGCTAAAAGATATTGTAAGCCAGAAGTAAAGAAGCACATTAATGGCTTGATCATTTTGATAAACTTGATCACCAAGTTTAACCGTTAAATAACCTCTGTTAAGGAGTTGACTGTCTCTTCTGGCCTCTAGAGGGGAGCTGAACCTTAATTGCAAGTGCCACTTTATTGGTCTTTATAGTGCAATCCTTTAATACCTTGCCCCCAGAATATCCGCTGTTGATTGGTCACAGAGAGGCCAGTGATGGAGCCCCTGGCGCACGTAAGCAAATGAGCTGTCAGCGCCTCCAGGGTGCCCCGGATGCTTCTTCACAAGTAATTTTTAAAAATACATTCGCTCTTGGAATTATGCCCTGTGGCTCTGTGTGTGTGTGTGTGACTCTGTGTGTGGCTCTGTGTGTGTGTGTGGCTCTGTGTGTGGCTCTGTGTGTGTGTACGGCTCTGTGTGTGTATGTCTCTGTGCGTGTGTGGTTCTGTGTGTGTGTGGCTCTGTGTGTGTGTGGCTCTGTCTGTGGTTCTGTGTGTGTGGCTCTGTGTGTGTGTGTGGCTCTGTGTGTGTGTGTGCAAATGCAATAGGTCTCGGATTTGCGAAAGATTAAGCAATTGGCATTGTAAATGACAATGCCATTTATTTATCTGTTTTCAAAACCAACACATAAGTAAAAAAGTTTGTCATTTACAATGCCAATAGCTCTAACTTTTGCAAAGGCGAGACCGTTGCATTGTAAATGCTTGTTATCTTTCCTTTCTAACTTTGTTTAGTTCAGTCAGTCATTAGTCAGGGATCATTATGACAGCATAAAACTCATTTGCAAGAGTTTCTTCTTACTTTTACTGTTTAAGATATGTACTACTAAGGCCGGAAAAATACCAGCGTTAAGCGATTTTCTTGACTTTTAAACTGGCAGGGACATTAAAATGCAGGCCATGCCAATATAAAACTGTCCAGGTGTCTATCCTATTTCTCCCCCCTCCTCTCTCCTTTCTTGCTCTTCCATACGCCTAAAAGAGACTTCATTTTATGTCTCCACCTGACAGTGCCTTTAACTTTAATGTACGTCAATGAGGAAAATTGAAGGTCCCTGATTTTTTTTCACACAATCTACCTCTTGCTCGTTTCAAAATGTTGACATGTCTACTTTTCCATTTACTCGCCTTCTCCTTTTTCGCACTGCCCTGTCTGTCGACTCTTCCTCTGCCCTTTTATTATCTCCCCTCTATTTTTATTTCACCTGCCTCCTCCTCTGTCAAGTTTTCCTCTACCCTCCCTCTCCTATGGTCATCTGCCACATGATTTTACTATTGTTTGTCACATGATTTTCCTATTTTCTGCATTCACTTTCTAACTAATATTGTTTCCCCCCTGTTTCCCCATGCTTCCTCGTGCTCTTTCTCTGTTATTTCGCCTTCTATCATACCTTGTTCTACCCTCTCCCTGGATTTGTTTGCTCCTCCCTCTTCTCTTCCACACACGTTTATGGTAATTCTAGAGCCCTCAACCGTACATTGCAACATTAGGAATCAGGAAAGATAAGGAAAAAAACAGGGGGATTTATTTTACCCTTTGACTAACGTTGGCATAGGGAAAATGTTGGGCGAGAGAAAGCTAAAATAAAATAATTTCTAGCTTTTAAAATTGTGAGTCTCCTGTAGTGTCCTCTCCAGCTAGGGAGCATGCAAATGAAATACTCTGCACACAGAGCTCTGCAATATACGTCTAATATATTACATTTTATTGTTCGATCAATATCAAGATCATACACACACATATCATATCATAAAATACAACACATAGTGATAAAAAATTATCAGTGCAATAATTTTTAAAAACAGAAAGTAGCAGCAAAATTCACCATTCCAGGATTTCAGAACAAGATAAAATTAATTAAAATCATATAAAAACAAATATATGTTAAATATATCTAGGGGGTCTAGTGTGCGACGCAGGGCTAAGGTCAAGGCACTCCCTTGGAATGCCTCCCATTCCGGTGGTGAGCATTCATTTAGCCACCTTGATCCTCAGCTTCCAGGCATATAGGAATATCTAGATGGAGTATAGACAAGCCATTTGGTAGTGTCAGAGGTAAAAACACGCAGAGCGTCTGTGTGGCGGGTAAAAGACAGGACACGACATGCAGGAACAATCCATTTTTTCCTCAGTGTAGCATAAGCAGGGCAAAAGAAAAGAGAGTGATCAATAGTTTCAGTGGCGGAGTTACAGGACGGACACATGGGGGTAGAAGTAGAATTTGTCCATCTGCTTCTCACAGAGTTTAGAGGGCGGGTGCCAAATCTAAACTGAATGTAAAGTGCACATGCTTGCAGGGGTTCTACATCATCCATATAGATTTCAAATTTAAAACAACTTTTAACATTTAAAAATTGTGTTGTTAAAGTACCTAATGACCTCGATTCAGTGCAACCAGTATTAAAAATTTCCAATACATTGTTTTTAGTTGGGGGATCATTTTTTTAGATATGGAGCGGGGGTCATCCCACATGACGCTCAACCCTATTTTTAGAAGCCACCCCTTAACCTTCCCTATCCATGGCAAGAGACCGGATTTCCTTTGTAGGGACAGCAAATCTTCCACTGCATCCTTTATGGGTATTTGGGTTTTGCTAGCCCACAATCTCACCCAGCACGTGAGTACCTTTCGGGCAGCACAGTGGGAGATAGATTTTATCCCAAGGTCTATGCGTAATGGCAATAAGGGAGTATTCTTTGGAATATTTAGAAGAGCTCTTAAAAATGTATTTTCAGCAACTTCTAATTGTTTGGTGCACTCGAGGCCCCAAAGTTCCGCCCCATAGAATGCCGCGCTCAGATCGTTGGCCTTATGGCCTTCTATGGCAGGGAAACTGGGCAAAAGGCTGACAGTTTAGCTCTTTTCCACAATTGTGCAATCTACTTGTTGTAGTGTCAGGGCACTTTTCAGAATTTATGGGGACCATGTCAGGTTTTCACAAATTCTAACATCTAAATAATCAAAGCCTTTAACCTGCTCTAAAAGTTGACCTTCCAACAGCACTTCCCCCTTAGCAAATTTGTAGCGGTTGAAAACCATATTCTTTGTTTTCAGACAATTGATTTTCAAACCCTGCATGCTTTTGAACATTTAGTTAAAACATTTTGGATGCCCGTAGGGGTTTTAGATATAAGTAACGTGTTGTCAGCAAACAGGAGCAATGGTATTTGCTTGCCTCCCAATTTCGGCGGGTCACCTCCACAGTCGTATAGTTCATTTATGAGCTCATTCATAAATATAGTAAACATTGTTGGTGCTAACACGCACCCCTGGCGTACTCCTTTCCTAATTAAAATATTTCCAGTTTGGCTCCCATCTTGATTCCATCTGACTCTGGCATAGTTATCCTGGTGTAACCTGGTTAAAAGATGGAGTAGGGCAGGGGTAAATCCCATGTCCCTCAGGGTATTCCAGAGCTGGGTGCGGTCAATGGAGTCAAAAGCGGTTTTGAGGTCAACAAATACTACATAGAGGTGTCCTTTCTTAAGTGTGACCTCTTTCCATATAAGCATTAAAAAATGAAACACTTGGTCTAGAGTGCTAGTGGCAACTAGGAACCCCGTCTGCAAGTGTGAGATTATGTTGTTGTCCTCTGCCCAATTTTGAATTCAAGTTAAAATTATTTTACAAACATTTTTTGGGGACACGTCTATGAGGCTGATAGGCCTATAATTAGCAGGGTCCACTTTGTCCCCTTTTTTATGTATTGGGAATATTTTAGCACCCAGCCACGTGCCCAGGATATTGCCTCCTCGTATAATAGCGTTAAAAAACAGCATGAAGCAGAGGGCCCCGGAGGTTGGGTTCCTATTTGTAAAGATCTCCCGGGAGTCTGTCGAGTCAAGGGGCTTTGCCAGTTTGGAGGGAAGTGATTGCATTCTTTACTTCCATAAGGGAAAAACTCACTTCCTCATTTCGGTCAAGCTCCACATTTCAGCCCCTGAGTACCTCCCCTGCGACACCCACAACCTCATCAACCTCCATGGAATATAGTGCCTGGAAATACCCTTCCCAGATATGCGGCTGTATATAGAAATCATTTTTGGAAAGGAGATGCCAGAAAAAGGGGCCATCATTTTGCCTAGATGCCTCCACTAGAGTGCGCCAACTCTCACTTTCCCAATTTTGTTTCGCCTCCATTTGTGTACTCTTGTAGTTCTTCCGTTTATTGAGTATGTTAGACGTCGTCCCCTCCTTTACTGCCTCCTTGAGTTCTACTCTTACCTGCCTACATTCCTTGTTGTACCAGGCTTAATTTGTCTGTTTGCATGGGAGGGACCCACCCGGGAGGGACCCACCCTGACTTTAATATACATCTTTATTCTTCAACATACAACCATCCATTGCACGAATTGCATCATAACTTTTATAACCACACCTTAACACCTCTAGGCAGATTATGTTATACCTATTTAGGGTCCGTCCACGACCACAAAGGTCCTAGCGCGAATAATCTCAAAACACTACATCTCTCCCTTTGTTAAATAAAAAGTACAAACAGCATTAGCATCATAGTTACTCAATGAGTCGTTGAAGAGTTCGCACTGGTCGGCCAGATCATATAGTATGAGGTAGTTGAGGGGCACCTTGATTAGGCACTGATGGCATCCATTCAGATGTTCGATCTGGACATGTAGGCAGGGTCGCTGATGTCAGGTGCCAATGAATATCAAGATAGATGTTTAAAGTGGGATGAGTCTCGTGTGATGGACTTTCCGGTACGATCCGCTGTCACCATGTGTCCTTTGCACATTACAACCCTCAAAGGGTCAACATCAAAGAGAGTATCAGCTTTTCGCTTCCTTTTTTGTTTGACCAGTACCCAATCACGTTTTTGGAAATCTGTTTTCTGGACGCGTCAGTGCTGATCAGCATATGTTTTCATCTTACACTTTAGAGAAGCCTCTATGACACAAACCTCATTGGCATTCATTAATCAGTCTGATGCCAATTGTGGTAGCTTGGTTCTGATGGCTCTCCCAAATAGCAAAGTGGCAGGACTCTCACCAGTTGAGGACAGAGGAATTGATCGATAGGCACGAAGGACCTGGTTTGTTGAGATCGATTATATGGATTCTGCTGAATTACCGTCTTGGGGGTGCCCATGAATCACTCAATATCACCAATGGCTTGGGGTCAGAGAGGTGTACTCTTTTGATGCTTGACATTGAGTCAAACAAAAAACTCCTTAAATTCCTTGCTATTCATAGGTGGGCCACTGTTAGATTTGCAAATAGCGGGACGGTCCATTCTGAAAATATGTTATCAAGCCACTCAATGACTTTGTGATGGGTTATCGATGACACGTCTTCCATCGAAGGAATACACAAATATTCATCAATGACTACCATGAGATGATGGCCATTTTCCTAGATGCCCAAATAAACCAACTGCAACTCTCTCCCAGGCATGTGCAGGAAGGTCAGACATTTTCAATGTATGCTGCATCACATCTAGGCGAGGGAACCACACTTTATCTCCTAGGGCTCTTTTGGTGGCTACAATGTCATGATGTCCTTAATGGGCTAGTTCAATGATTTGCTGTCTCAGGCTCAAAGGTACGAAGATTCTCAAGCCTCTCAGTATGATACCTTCTTGTGTGATGGATAGCTCATCTTGTACATTTTTTGAAATTCAACATCCTCATCAAATGGTCAAACACTTTTCTCCCAAGATTGCCTTGTAATGATGACTTTGAGGATGAGCATGTCTTTATCTGAGTTCATATCAGCAATAATTTGTTCAATGGATAGAGCTATTGGCGTGCTGGGTCTCACAATGAAGTTGAGAAACACTTCAGCTGTTTTGGACATTGAACTGTGGCAATGTAGTCGTAGTCATGAAAAGTAGTCAGCAAGGTTTTGATCTTTCCCCGGCTTGTACTCTTGTAGTCACAACCCCCACCTCTTTATAAGAGTGGGCATCTTAGCTTTTAGGCTTCCGAATATAGTGAGCAATGCCTGGTGGTCTGTGATGATAGTAAAACGTTGCCCATATTAAAACACATGAAACTGTTCGCAGGCCCACACTACAGCCAGACTCTCCTTCTCCAGCTGATAGTAGGCACGTTCAGTTTCAGACAAGTTTCTACTGGTAGGGGAGAGGTTGTGGCCTAACAGCTAGGGCAGTCGACCTCAAATCTGAGGAACTTGGTTGGAGTCACCGTAACAACGCCCAGCTTCCTGTGATTCTGGACAAAAATGAATGTGTCCTTTTGTAACGCAACTGGTGCTCATGTAAAGCGCTCTGATTCTTGATACCTTCAGGTCAAGTTCATGCAATATAAAACTCAGAAGAAAAAAAATACTGGTATAGGTTACAATGTGTCTCCGGGCATTCGGATGACCATTTTGTTGAGCAAGGATTGCCCCTGTCCCTCCGGGCTTTCATCTACTGTGGTCTTAGTATGTAACTTAGGGTCAAAGTAGGCCATTTCAGTTGCATATTTAATCACCTGTTTATGTCATTGATTCTTTCAGGAGACCACTGGAATGGGACATTTTGCTTTGTTAGGTCTCACTCACAGTAGCAAACTCACAAATGTATCTTGAACAATAACTAGCCATGCCTAAGAAGGATCACAGCATGGTTGCATATTTTGTGGGGCAAATAGATGACAATGCTCACACTTTATCCAGGTCTGGAGCCATTAACCCATCAGAGAATATGTGCCCAAAGAATTTGTTTGGTTTTGTGAAACTCACTCTTTATCACATTCAAATTGAGATTTGCATCCGCAAATAATTGGTACACTTGTGTAAGGGCCTTGTCATGTTTCTTTTGTGTTTTTCCAAATACCAGTCTGTCCTCACTGTAATAGAAAGCATGTGTATAATGCCCAACAACCCAGGCAACTCTAGAGTTAGTAACTAGTTTCTCTCTGAATTCTAAATTATGGGTTTAAGAGGAAATAGGTCTAGGGTGAAATCAAATTTGGTGGGAAGTTTACATTTATAAAATGGTTTATTAAAATCATACAGTTTGATCAAAGATCATCATTGAGTTCCAATGTTTCAGTCATGGAGTAAACAATCAAGTTAGACATGTAAATTCATTCTAAACTCACTCACAAGCCGGGGAAAGATCAAAACCCCGCTGACTACTTTTCATCACTACGAATACATCGCCACAGTTCAGACGGTAAGTTTCTGCTTTTGTACCCTGTTGTAACTGCTTTTAGTGTTTGCTTTGTATAGCTGATGGTTCTGTGTTATGGCATGGTGCAATCTCTCTTCTTTTTTTTGACCATACCAGTGGGTTCTGGCACGCTTTTCGAATGTGTTTCTCTGTAGGGCCTTCAACTTCTTCGATGGCCCTGTATGAGCTAGAGCAGGGCTTTGACTCAACATACACCACCCACAGACTTTGTTTCTTTGGTGCATGTATCCCATACTCGTCACCAGTTGTAGCGTCCTCCCCAGCTTCTGAGCAAGCAATTGAAGTATGCCACACACAGAGCTCTACAATATACATATATTTTTTCTTGAACATACAATCACCCTCTGCAAGCATTGTGTCATAACTTTTATAACCATACGTTAATACCTCCTAGCAGATTACGTAATTCCAGTTTAGAGTCAACCCAGAACCGCATGCGTCGTAGCATGCATAATCTCCAGACACTATGGGCCAGATGTAGGTAACTTCCATTTAGCGAGTCCTTAATAGCGATTTTTACTGAATCGCTATTAAGGACTCGCTAAATGGAATATAGGTAGTAATCACTAAAATATTAGCAATTCCTTAACATTCCTTAATAACGAATCGGTAATTGAGATTCGTTATTAAGGAATACCTAGCCATTCATTCCTATGGGCTAGGCGGCCCATAGGAATGAATGGGAAGAGATTCACTATTAGCGATTTGGTATTACCGGATCGCTAATAGCGGGAGTTATTTCAAAGGTGCCAGCGTGTCCAAAGGACACCCTGTTGCACCCCTGAATGGTGCATGTGTGCAATTTGGCGCACATACATGCCCTAAGGGCATGGATGTGTGCCACATGACACATTTCAAAAAGCAAAAAAGGGTTTTTTGTAAGGAAATCGCTACTTACCACCAACTTGAAGTTAGTGGTAAATAGCGATTCCTTAAGTCTGAAGTGCACTGTTTTTAGTGCTGCGTACATTGCATTTAAGGAATCGGTATTTCCGGTTTCTTAAATGCAAGAGCAAAATAAGGAATCGCTATTTTGCGATTCCTTATTTTGCATGTAAGTTTAAAGTCACCTACATTGCACTCAGCCAAATACTGGTCGGTAACGCAGAAATGTATCGAATTTCGGCATTAGCCACCTACATCTGGTCCTATATCTCTCACCTGAATCGGGTCTGCCGGCATGTATGGTGAAGTTGTTTGCTCCCTATATTCAAAGGCGAGAGGAATACATTGGTTCATGCACCAGAGCAACTAACTGCTGAAGCACAGGTAAAGATGAAAAAGCACAGCAAACCACTTTTTGAGATAAAAAATAATGAAACCCTCCCTGTACTAAATTGAATTCCTCGTCTTTTCATAATCCACAAGCCAAAAGGCAACACTTTTCTGTACTTAAAGGCACTGAGTACACTTATACCCACATGCATCATTGAGAATTGCATTTGCAAACGGTGCGAATCGCAATTTTCGGCCGTTTGCGAATGCAATTCTCAAATTTGGGATGCATCATGCTTTTCGCAATTTTAGGAATCGCAACCATGTTGCGATTTCTAACATTGCGATTGCATTTAAGAAATCGAAATTTGAGATTTCTTAAATGCAATGCATGAACATTTTTAATTTGCGAATTCGCAAATAGGAAGGGGTAAATTAGCATGAAGTTGACCTCCATGCTAATTTGCGAAACCTTTCAAAAATGCACAAAAATGCATTTTTGAAAGTTTCATGTTACACACACACATGTCCTTGGGACATGTGTGTGTGAAACTTGCACTTAAAGTTACATTTCAGGGGTGCAGGGGGGGGGGTCCTTTGGAACCCCCTTTGCACCCTTTGAAAATGCATTCACAAATTGCGATTTGCAAAATGCTAATCGCAATTTGTGAATGCCTTCCCATTCATTCCTATGGGCCTCTTGGCCCATAGGAATCAATGGGACGGGATTCCTTAATTGCGATTCGCAAATTGGGAATCGCAATTAAGGAATTTTTAGAAATCGCAAATGAAAATGCGATTTTTTGATGCATAGCAATTTGCGATTTCTTAATTGCGATTCCTTAATTTTCGCAATTAAGAAATCGCAAATGCTAACTTTGATGCATGTGGCCGTTAGTACTGTGTTACTTGCACAACACAAAAGAAATGTATTGAATGTTCATATCTCACTGTTCATTTCTCCATTTTCTGGAGCACACTACCACAGGCTGACACGTATGCAATCAATTAAAACATGCTTTCCTCAATTTCCATGGTAATTCTTTTTTTTACATGTGTCATGTTCTGTTCAAAACTGATGGTACAGGATGGATTATGACAAGCCTGCCCTTAGCTGCCTGTGCGAAGAGTGAGACAACTAAATTATTGAGAACTTCTAAGTTTAGGTCGGAAACAGCCTTTACAACATGGCCTTAAGCATGCATGCCGTTTCCCTGCCAGCGGAACATCACTTGCCTTAACCATGCATACGCCTTAACCAGGCATATGCGTTGTTTTAAAAAAAAAATTATTTATTTTTTATGAATACATGAATCGGTTGGTAAGAGTCGTTCTGATACAATACAGATTATTACTTAATAGGTTATAACATATTAGCATATTGCACAAATAAAAACAAAGCATTTTATACCAAACGGAATTTACAAACAATGTTATGAGCAATCCAAAAAGAAATAAGGAGAAGAGGGAAAAAAAGAAGCAATGGATAAAACTAAACATATTAGTCTATTGAATAATAAGAATTCAAACATTCTACTAGCAGGCACTAATAGGAAGATATAAGCCTATTTTATGAGTCCAGATACTGTGTGACTAAGCCCCATATTTGTTCTCCAAGTTTCTTTTTACGTGTGCCCTTGAGCGCATACGAACTATATTCCATATTATGAGTTACAAAGAATCTAGACCGCTATTCCACAAATGAGAGTGGTTCCTGTTTTAGCCAATACAAAGCAATGCAAAGTCTGTACACGGAGGTTGCTACAAATATTAGTTTAGCATGCTGCTTCGCAATTCCGGTATCCTTTGATCCCATTTCTACCCCCCCAAAAATCTGTGTAGCAGATAATTGGATTTGGTTACCTACAATTTCTGATAGACATTTTTCTATCTGCAATAGTAGCGGAGCCAATGATGGGCACGTAAAAAAGATATGTACATCATTTGCCGAAATGTGACCACACCGAAAGCATTTCCCTATCGCATCCTCAGACCATTTAGACACCTTATCAGGTGTATAATATAGATTAAAGAGTGATTTAAAATGTTGGGCAAAGAGCTTTGCAGATAGAAATAAGTCTTTCGCCATACCCAAAGAAATTTCAATTTGAATATCTTGTCTGTCTAATTTAATCCCCCATTTAAGATTCTGCTGTTCAATATCATTAGCTTTTGTATTTAACATCAAGTTATATAAAATACCAATCTTTGCACTTTTTGTATTAGCTTCGATCAGGGTGTTTAGTTGGAAGTAGATACCACTATTCTCTAAAAATTCCCTATGCTATAGATATTTAGAGAAATTCTCTCTTGGGAGCTGATATTGTATCCGTAACTGTTCAAAAGATTTTAAAAAACCATCAGAATACAAATCGCCCACCACTCTTATTACTTTCCCCCTCCAATTATACACTACTCTATCCCATAGGTCAACTGGTAGAAATATTGGCGATACCAACGGTGTGTAATATGACATTTTCTCAAAACCAAACATATCTCTAACTACTCGCCACACCTTATACGCCGCTTCTAAAGTCTTAAACCGTGTTCTCTTGTAATAACTCCATTCGAGATAGAGAAATAAGGAGTTTTTTGCTTTCACACCCAGTAGCATTTGATATATCGAGGGACGCTTTGCCAACTGCTCCTGTGCTGCTCCTGTCAGCAAAATGCCCATCCCTTGTAGCCTACATGCATAATAATATAATAGAAAGTCTGGTACCGAAAATCCTCCTAGCTCTTTTGGGAGTATCATAAAATGCCTGGCCCGTCGTGCTTTTTGCCCTGACCACATAAAACTCATACAGGTTGCTTGTAGTTGTGCCAAGCTGGCTTTAGGAACCTCCAAGCGTATAGAGCGGAAAAAATATAGAATTTGAGGAAGTATCAACATTTTTAATAGGTTACATCGCCCCACTAGGTAGAGATGTAAACATTCGGCACGGTCTAGTTGTTTCTTTGCACCGACCAATAGCTGATCCCAGTTTGCTTTAACTAGAGTGGTTATGCATGTTCGTAATTTAACCCCCAAGTATACAACTTCTTGACAAAGCCTTGGATCAGTAAAATTCGGAATATTTATACTTAGTAACTGAGTCTTGGCAGAATTCAACTTATAGCCAGATGTCCTACCAAAAGTTGTGGCCAATTGTTCGATTGCTGGCATTGCTACCGCTGGATTCGGCGTGACCACAGCCACGTCATCAGCATATAATACTTTAAATTGATAGGACCGTAGGCATATGCGTTGTTAAGGCAGTCAGTGTTCTAGCTGACTGAGCGGATGGGTGGGGAGGATCGCGGCAGGACGAAGGACCGGGATGCGGCTTGGTAAGTTGGGCTGGGTCTGGAGGAATGAGTGGGGGAGATGAGGGTACGTTTTAGAGGTACGGATTGGTTTTAGGGCTCAGGGCGGGGGCTGGGGTCAGGGTAGTGTTTAGGGCAGGGGGCCGACGTTTAGGGCTCATGGAAGGGAGGGAAGAGGCAGTTTTTATGGCACAGGGTGGGGTGCTGGGGTTGTGATCGTTTTTTGGGCTGGGGTGAATTTTAGGGCTCAGGACAGGGGGAAAGGGACAGTTTCAGGGCTAGGAGCCGTTTTTAGGATCCACGGTTGGGGTGTTGGGGTCGGGATTGCTTTTTTGTACTAGGGGGGATTTTAGGATTCAGGGTAGGGGGTCAGTGTAGTTAATAGGGTTGAGGTGGGTAGATTACAACATAGGAGGGCCACATTTTAGGGCTCAAGGCGGGGGGTGCTGGGGTGGGAACTTTACCTTGCATATACCTTTACCAATCATGCCTTTACAACAACATTTGTTGTAAAGGCATGCATGGTAAAGACACAGTGGTTGTAAAGACCGCATGGTTAAGGCGTGCATGGTTTAGGCATGCGTGGTTGTGTCATACAACCAGTTTAGGTTTACACCTGAGGAAGTGCAGTGGACTCACATGGATTCTAAAGTGCCTGATAGTGACCAGCACACCATGAGACAGGCCCCTGACTCTGGCACACAAAGCAGCCAAAGTAGTCAGGAAAGCAGTGAGTACTGTACATATTGGGACTCTCGGGAGGAGACTTTCTTGGTGCCTCATGGTGCTCAGTGACAGTTACCGTTCTCAAGTGAGAGTATTCCTGCCTTTTCTCAACCATGGTTCAACTCCCATTGTAAATCACATGAACAGTTTTAGCCTCCCTTTGTAAGAACACATGCACGTGCTGATGGGCTACTAAGACTACCCCTGACTGTGCCATATCCAGGGCACGCTCACCTCTATCCTGTTACCCTTGTGCTAATCCCAGCAGGCTGAAAGCGCATCCAACAATAAGGAGCAGACCAAGGAGTTTGATGTGCATGATTTTACATTTCAGTGTGGTGACACTGAAATGCGTTCAATTAGCCCCTGATCCATGGTATTTGGCAGCGTAGATACAATAGCATACCTTGAATCTGTCATCTTCTTTCTTTGTTGCTTAAGGCAGCCAAAGATGTCACTTCTCATTATTTTCAAACTAAATTGTAATTTGTAATATATAATACACATTGTGATTGTAAACACTAAGGGGCAGATTTACAAGCCCCTTGTGCCAATTTTGCATCACTTTTCCCATGTTACAAATGACGCAAAAGTGACGCAAGGGGCTTGTAAATCTGCCTCTAAATTCAATCGATACAAGATCCTTTCCTACGCCTTTACATGAGCCAAGTGAGGCTGCTCCGGTACTGCCACAATGCCAACACCCCGTTCAGATTGAACAGGGGGAGACAAGGTCAGCAGGAGTTGTGGAGCGGGACAAGAGATCCTGAGGCAGCAGGAACCAAGTATCTTTCTCAGTTACAGTGCATGCCTGCAGCCTTCTTTATTTCAATAATTGAGGCACACTGTTAACAGAGCGACTGGTCCTGCCTGAAGAGGTTGCGTCGGCCATTTTGTGAATAGTGAACTCTTCGAATCTCAGGCAGTGTTTAGGGTGGTTTATGCGCTCTACAAGCTCCACTTACAAATTTGATGTGAAACTCCAGGTTTTGTGCACCATTGAGTTAGTTACTTTCTATCAAACTATTTGGGGAGTAGTTAGTTAGTGTAAAGTTTTCCTTACCTGCATTATAAATAACAACAGATTACTGATCAGAAATGACTGTCGACCATGAATACATTAGATCCTGGGGTGTCTTACAGGATGGGTCCAGAGTTGGTATCCATGATGGACATGGCAGATTCTAAATTTGTGGCGACAGCAATGTCCAAGGCATTGCAGAAGCAAGTCACTCTCATCATGACTCCAAAGGGCTCACTGAGTGGTCTTGCGTATACATATTGTTTGAATGCCTATGGGGCCCCCAGTTGGGAGCCAGGCTTTAAAGGGCCCAGTGACCTGGCAGAATCATTTGTGAAACTGGGAAACATACTTCAGACATTTCATATAGACCTTTCTGGGGAAGGGGCAAGTCTCAGAGGACTGGATAGCCTACAGCCCAACCAAGAGCAAAAGGATATGGATGTCCCCACATCAGAGGAAAAAGCCTATGAGATCAAGAGATTGGCATTCCTCAGGTGGGGGAGGGGGGGGCAGGAAAAAGCTCAAAGTCGAGCGGGCAACCCCCACCCCCTCCCCCAAAGACTGGGATCATTTATCCACAGAACATCAGGCAAACTTGCTCTTCAGAATGTGAACTTACACCCAGAGTAGATCACTTCCTGAAACAGAGGTTGAGGCAAACCATGGACAAAAAGGTAAAAAACTGATTACAGGTGGATTTCCCATGGCCCTCCATAGAGGACAAGGTTACTGACACATTAGATGTCAACTTCTAGGCAAAGTGACCCCAAGCAGGGCATTGCTAGGTCCTGGTGACCATGCCAGGACAAACTACCAGACATAACTGGGACCCTCACTAAGATTGTGGAGATTTCAGAAGAAGTCAAAAGGTCAGGTGAAAAGATAAACCTAGTGACTCTCTCAGTTTGCCACAATGAACAATTTGCATGTCCTGCAACACCAGCGGTTTCCTTTCTACAGAGAGCAGATGCTTCATATTACTCAGGTTGGATCCAAAACTGTGGGATTTGGTCTCATTGGAGGAAGAGAAGTGTTTGTGAAGGACTCGCTTAGTTTGTAAATGTAAATGTAGAGTATTTATAGAGCGCACTTCTACCCGGAGGCCTCGTAGCGCTGTATTCATACCGCTGTGGAACCCATCCTGGCTTTCCTGTGAAATGTCCACTCCTGGGCACCCCCAAGGTGAAGCCAGGCATCCACAGCGCTGCTGGGGCCATTGTGGAGACTAAGCAAGCTACTGCCCAGAGTCACAGAGTGGGACCCATGATTAGACTAGGCACCGAGGCGAGAATTATCAGGTCCGGGGAAATTGAGTCCAAGAGCCGCCAAGGCGGGAATTGAACCCTGGTCCCGAGCCAGACCTCTGCATCATGGTCTGCCACTCTAACCATTGAGCCACGCTTCTCCACTTGTCCAGGCCTTTACGACATTGGACAAAGCACAATCCTCCTTGAAAAGGTTTTTTCCCCAAAATGTTTTAAGGTAGGCTGGGCATGGAAGGGGGCCCTCATCCCGGCTGCTTCTACAACCAAAATTCCGGAGAAAACCAAGGTCCAAAACGATCAGATTAGACCGACCAGAGATAATACTCTCTATTTATCCCTTGAAGAACAGATTACCCAGGGTGCACACAGAGATGTGGCAGCAGAATGGCCTCCAATATCACAGGTGAGTATTAAGTGTTCTTTCCTAGTATAACTTGGGGGTAGGACAACAGAGTGTTTACACAAATGGGAGAGATTTCCTCGGATCCATGGGGCCAATAAACAGTGCAGGGGATCAGGATAGAATCCTTGGGGACCTCTGAGACAAACAGTAATGTCCTCTCCCATAGTGTTCTTAGAAGAGGTCAGAACTATATTATATTAGGAAGTGCAACATCTAGAAAACAAAGGGGTGATAAAGAGATCCTTTCTCCAGCTGAGAGCATTAGTATGGAATATTTTTGATGTTAGAAAGAAAAGGGACAAACGAGTAAGACCTATGATCAACCTGAAGGAATTCAATAGATTGCTAATTCACAGACACTTCAAGGCAGAAGCTATCTCTCTGTCGAGTATTTCCAAACACAAGGGATTGGATGATTCAGCTAGACTTAAAAGACGCCTATGTCAAGATTCCAATCTTCCCACCGCATCGGAGATTGCGCCATTTTTTCTGTTTAGAAAGGTACTTCCTTTCAGGCTCTCTTCCAGCCCATGGTGTTTTTCAAAGCTCCCAAAAACAGTATTGACCTAGTTACATACGCTGCTGCTGCAAATTGATTTTCTACCCGGAAAACCTGAACCCAACGGTGCTGAAGCTACATTCACCACAACAAGGCTCGGCTAGCCATATCACTTCTGGATGACCAAGGTTTCCTCATAAATCAGAACAAGTCAGACCTAGAACCAAAGAACAGGATGAACTTTCTAGATTTCACAATAGACACTGAGACAGCAACCTTGGAACTAACTCTTATTAAGATAAGTCATATCAAGAAGGAACTGAAGTACAAATTGAAGTCAAGAAAGAATGGATATCCATACAAACTCTCGCCAGAGGAGTCGGATTTCCATTTTCATCATTACAAGCAATGTTCCAGGACCCATTTCACTAAGGCACTGCATAGACTGAAGATCAAGCATCTACAGAAGGGTGTCTTCTACTGAGAGTAGAATACCTGGACAGGGAAGCCAGAAGAGAAATTACTTGTTGTCTGAACCACATGAAAGCATGGAATGATGGCACAATCTTTAGTTCAGCTCTCAACATGAATATAGAGTTGGATGCTAGCTGCTGGGGCTGTGGAGCTTGGTGCGTGGGGGACCTCCACAGGGGGACATTGTCCCAGGAAGAGCTGGCTCTTCACATGAAGTTGTTGAAACTGCTCAAGGTGTCCTTCACCATTCACAGCTTAGCAAAGAACAAAGTCAAATAAATGTTGCATTCTTTTGAAGGTAGACAGTGGTGCAGTATGTCAACAAATTGGAAATACGAGATCGAAGACAATGGTACACTAGTGAAGGACTTCCAGCATTATTGCCTGGAGAAGGGAATTTCGGTGACAGCGATTTATTTGCCAGGACAATCCAACTAAATAATGGTCTGGAATTCTCGATTCCTGGCTCAGCCTTTAAGGAGTATTCCACCTTATATGTCACAGATGAGGGCCTCCAATCAGAGATTTATTTGCCTCAAGGCTGAACCCACATGTGCCTCAGTTCTTCATTTGGAGACGACACCAGAAAACAGTTTAGGTGGATTCCTTCCTACAGGACTGGAGTGAGGGACTGAGTTGTGCTTTTCTACTATTAGCAATGACAACCAGAGTAGGCATGGGCGGAAAATCCGTTCCGCTCGCGGATTTTGCGGATTTTCGGGAAATCCGCAATCCGCGAGATTTGCGAATTTCCTGCAAAATCCGCAAATCCGCGAGCAGCGGATTTTGCTCGCACTGCTCGCACTGTTCGCGTGAGTTCGCGCCCCGCGAATAAGTGCGAAATTGCAGAAATACGATCTAAGCAAAACTGAAAGTAACTACTTACCAGGTTCAAAAGTTCAGGCACATCATTAGTAGCCATTTCCTGTAGTGCTTCCTGAGGGGCCCCTCCAGAGTTCAGTTGCCAGTTGCAACTATTATGTGACCCTGCTCTGAACCTCAGAATAGTTACACATATGCCACAAAGGTCCTGAATTACAGCTAAGGGAGACAAGCAGGAGCCAGGCTGGAAGTTAAAATCCATTAATCAGCCCCTAATTCATTATTGTCAGTTGGGGCAGGGCAGGTGTTGTAACTAATTTTGCAACAATGAAAGCACTTAGCAAGTGCAAAAGATCACTAATCAGGGCGCACTAAGGAAGCAGGTGCCAGCTAAAAAAATATTCTGTGACACATTAATCAGCCCCAAATTAATTCAGGTCACTTGAGGCAGGGAAGGTGTGCTTTGCTTTGCCGAAAATAATGTACACTGGACAACCAGAGGGTGTGGTGATGAAACAGAGGGTGGCATGGGTGGGCCAGAGGGTGGCATGAGTAGTCAGAGAGTGGCAGTGGTGACAGAGAGTGGCAGTGATGAAGAAGAGTGTCCCAAACAGGTTGGACACGTAGAAACAACAAGTTCGCAAAACTTGCGACCCGACAGGTAAGTTCGCAAATTGCGAAATTGTAAAAACCCTCGCGAACTGGCAGAAACACGGGCGAACACAAAAAAAAAAAAATCCGCAAATTCGCGGGAATTCGCGGATTTTGCGGATTGCGAGTTTGCAAATCCGCAAATTCGCGGATTGCCAATCCGCAAAATCCGCTCATGCCTACCAGAGTAGTGACTCGGGCCCGCCTACAATGGATAGAATGTTTTTAGTGAATCTGATATGGTGGACTAAGGCATGTTTTCCTTCACTTCTGGAGGTGTCATGTGATCTTCCAGTCATGCTTCCCAATCACTGGGACATCCTTCGGGTCCAGAAGGGGAGTTACGTCCCTTGATCCTTAACAACCTTCTGATTCTCATTTCTTGGCACATCTCCGGCAGATATGAAATCTGTACAGAATTTTTCCAACAGCTTCCTTCTTCATGGCATGGGCCTCAGGAACCCATAAGAGATACAGAACTGCCTGGTCAGCTTGATGTAGTTGGTGTATGGTGAGAGACATGGATCCCATGGAGTCTGATATTGATTTCATTAAAAATTTTAAAAAATAATTCTTTTTCAACTGGCAGCAGTTAGAAGAGCATATTTTACCTTGAATTCTTTCAGGTCTGCCATTTCATTTCAGTTGGCCATATACCTGTGGCAAGCAATCTGGTTGGCCCCCACACCTATCGGTGCAAACTAATGAGCAGGATTGAATTATCTAGCCCCCAGGCCCAAGTTTACAAAGACTGGGGATGTGAACAAAGTTTTTTGCGTTTATGTTCACTGGCCAGACAACATCGATCTTTCCACTAATAATGTTTTTGCTAATCTGGCTATGCTTCTATGTCTCATTTAATTTAACAGGATTTCTCATGTACAGACGCCGGACTTGTTGGAATGATCATTTACCCCAGATAGCCTATCCAAACAATCCAAAATTGTGCGACCAGAGAAGTCTATATTAATACAAGAATGTTTCTGGAAAACACAGACCCAGAGGGGTCAACCAACTTTGTATTTCTATTACAAAACCCAACAACGGGGTCTCAACACCGACTATGGCTAGATAGAGTAGGTGGGGGATACAAGAGGTAGGAATTGAAGTTTACCAATTTGGCGCTCATTCAACCAGAAGTACCATGTCATCTAAGACCTACCTCCTAAGTGCTAGATTGGAGAACATAGTAAAAACAGTGGGCTGGTCTTCAGACTCCATTTTCAAAAAGTTACTTTTGATATTTTCTTTATTATACTTGTTATTAAGATCGCTTTTGTGATTCTCGTGTTGTCAATAAAAAAAGAAATATTTAAAAAAAAATCAAAAAGTTTTATTTGAAACTAATGGCATAAATGGCTTTGTTGGTTGTATGTAAGTTTTGGATAAGTGTAGCTGGTGCCACTGGTCCTGACATAGAATATAAAAAAATTCCTAGCTATTGCGAAGGGAAGTTCCAATTCTATTAAGGACATGGAAGCAAGGATTATCTTCCCAAGACATTGGGAGGAGTCTCAACTATGCAATTTGGTCCAGCTGGGCTGCATTGGGTGTAAGTATTCATTTTCAGTGATTTCTTTATTGTGACCAGTGCGAAAAAAATATTATGCAATAAACATTATGTTATTATTCAAATCGTTAGACATTGATAACTATGTTACTCTTGGTATGCATTGAGGAGTCAAATTGTTGTGATTTTCTCACAGTTAAAGAGGAAAAGCAGTGTCCCACATACGTAGAAGAACTGCAGAATGAGCTTATATCTATTTTCCAAAAATTGGAGAATAGATTGAAGGGATACCGTTATATACTTTTATGGGTATTATAATGGTTGATGTTGTGTGCTACAGTGAATTATTTTTTGGAATGATAGGATTTGTAGGATTTTTTTCATGGCTGCTGTAGCGAATTAGTAAAGAAGGTTTATACATAATTCTCACCTCCAGGTCTTTAATAGCATTGAAACATTCCTTCATGATAGCTAGGAAATTTTATATTTAATGCAAGTACACACCAGTAAATTTTAACAAAGTCAAAAGTTGGGACTGGGAAAACAGAAACAAGTCATAACCCGAAGTGATGCAGGATCATAGCATGACATTTCATGAGAGACCAAAGATCTTCCACAAAATCAATATACAGGGTTACACCTGCATCTTTCTGCCGTTGGTTTATGTTTGTCCTGATCGGCTGGCCGCCCTCTTTAGTTTTTGCTCCAACATCCTATATCGTCATCAGAAAAAGGAAAGCCATAATTTTGCCCTAAAAAATAGGATGTGGTAATCGAGCAAGGAACTCATATCTTAGCACACCAATCCCACTTACGGCAAAAATTGCAACACAAAAAGATGATTGTTGGAATTCTGAAAATTGTCAAAAATTCACCTCCGGTCACAGAGCTGGGCCTAAATCCATCAGTTTATTTACTCACCATGCCATTCCAGTTATGACCATCCATATGCAAATAAGTCTTGTGCCTGCTCCTGTACTAGGTATGCCACTGGATTCAAGCTAGCATGGATGATTAGGGGTAATACCCCAAAACCGGTCCCAGGATGCATGTTTTCCGGTCCAAAGAGGATCTATCCTGGCAGTTCGGGCTCGACTGTTTCCATGGGGCGCAAGATCAAGACTCATTTGCATATGGCTGGGTCCAAACTGGGGTGGCATTGTGAGCAACACAAACTGTGTATTTAAGCCAGATCTTTGACTGGGGGTGAATGTTTGACAATGTTCAGCATTCTGAAAATCATCTTTTTGTGTTGTTACAGTTGCCCCAAGTGGGAAGGGTATGCCCTGACAACGGTCCCGTGCTTGCAATACCACTGGATTCAAACTAGCCTGGACGATGAGGGGTAATACCCCAAACTGGTCCCAGGATGCTTGTTTTTCGGTCTAGGAAGGACCTGGCCTGGAAGTACAGGCTTGACTTTTCCCATGGGGAGCACGGTCAAGAATGATTTGCATAGGTCTGGGTACAAATAGGGGTGCCATGGTGTTAGACATGGTACCACTGGCATGAGTCTCCCTTCCATTTTCCACTGATTGCCTCCTCTGTTTTTAATATGTTTTGCTGGATACACACTTTGGGCACTATGCCACTGCCATCCAGTGCCACAGTGCAAGTGCTCCCTATATTAAATTGATGTAATTGATTAGTGACTCCATGATTGGATTATTTGATTTACCTGCTAGACCTTAGTATAGTGCACCATGTGTGCCCAGGGCCTGTGAATCAAATAGTGCTGGTGGGCTTTCAGCACTGGTTGTGGCGCCCACAGAAGCAGCTTGTAAACTGTGTCTCAGGCCTGCCATTGCAGAGCTCGTGTGCAGTCTAGTACTACCATGTCGACTTGGCAAGGGCACCCACTTGCCAGTCCCTAAACCTTGCCTTTTCTACATACCAGACACCCCCAAGGTAGGCCCTAGGGCAGGGTACATTGTATGTAAAAGGTAAGTCATGCCCTGATGTGTGTGGCATGACCTGATTGTGAATTACAGCCTATTTCGTTTTTCACTATTGCAAGGCTACCTGTCCCCATAGGCCAGAATAGGCAGTTTGATTATAACATCTTACAATCCTAACTGACCCAGGGAACATGGTAGAAAAACGAATTTAGTATGCCTGAACTCAGGATGATAAAATACATATTTTAGTGAAGTTGGTTTTAACATTCTGTGTTTGAAGATACCACTTTTAGAAAGTAGGTATTTTCTTGCCTAACCATCCAAGCCTGCCTCTGCTAGCTTGTGTATTCCATGTCTGGTTTGTGAGTGACAGGGGCTGGGGTGGCTCCAGGAGACAGGGTGAGTCAGCACAAGCCTGAATAGACCTATCTGAATGTAGAGTGGTGGGGGCACTGACAACGGACTCCTGAGGCGGAAAGCCGGGAGCTAGAATCTGCAATCTTTTTTTAAAAACTTGAATGTTATACTGTGTTTTTACAACTTTGCTCTCTACCTACCTCTGCTGACATCATCTAAACAGCGCTCCACGCTGCAACGACCCCCTCCTTCTTGCCGCCATTCACGAGGGCGAGGCGCGCCTCCAGACACGCCCCCTCGGTTGGCCACGCCCCCTCGCCACGTTATAAATAGTGCGCGCCAAACGCTGGGCGCTGCACTGACAACGGACTCCTGAGGCGGAAAGCCGGGAGCTAGAAGCTGCAATCTTTTTTTAAAACTTGAATGTTATACTGTGTTTTTACAACTTTGCTCTCTACCTACCTCTGCTGACATCATCTAAACAGCGCTCCACGCTGCAACGACCCCCTCCTTCCTGCCGCCATTCACGAGGGCGAGGCGCGCCTCCAGACACGCCCCCTCGGTTGGCCACGCCCCCTCGCCACGTTATAAATAGTGCGCGCCAAACGCTGGGCGCTGCACTGACAACGGACTCCTGAGGCGGAAAGCCGGGAGCTAGAAGCTGCAATCTTTTTTTTAAACTTGAATGTTATACTGTGTTTTTACAACTTTGCTCTCTACCTACCTCTGCTGACATCATCTAAACAGCGCTCCACGCTGCAACGACCCCCTCCTTCTTGCCGCCATTCACGAGGGCGAGGCGCGCCTCCAGACACGCCCCCTCGGTTGGCCACGCCCACTCGCCACATTATAAATAGTGCGCGCCAAACGCTGGGCGCTGCACTGACAACGGACTCCTGAGGCGGAAAGCCGGGAGCTAGAAGCTGCAATCCTTTTAAAACTTGAATGTTATACTGTGTTTTTACAACTTTGCTCTCTACCTACCTCTGCTGACATCATCTAAACAGTGCTCCACGCTGCAACGACCCCCTCCTTCTTGCCGCCATTCACGAGGGCGAGGCGCGCCTCCAGACACGCCCCCTCGGTTGGCCACGCCCCCTCCGATTCCCTGATTCTTCTCCATAAATCATGTGTCTTGGCAGGAAGCGCAGCGGACGAGCGCAGCGGGCGCGACGATTGCGCGCCGAAGGCGCGCTTAAGGCAAGCTCGTCTGCGCTCGTCCGCGACCGGCCGGGGCTAGGGGCTCGTCACTCTGCCCCGCGTATCATCTATTCCCCCGACCAACTTCGCTGCTGCCAGGGCCCCTGGCCCATCTCGGACTCTATCTGCTCTCGCATCTCCTCCCTTGGTCTTTCTTCTGCTTCTTCCTCTCTCTGTCCTTCCCCTACAGTCGACACCCCTTCCGGGTCTCGTAGCACCGCCCCCCCATCAACCCCCAAAGCCTTCACAGCCTTTTATCTCAACACCCGGTCTGCCGTTGCCCATGCACATGAACTCTCAGTTTTACTGGATCTCCATGCTCCCGACCTTCTCTTTTTGACTGAGACATGGTTCTGCGATGACTCCCTCCCTGCCCTACTATCCACCCTACCGGCCACCTACTATGCCCTCAGGGCGGATCGCCCTTCCGGCAGGGCCGGGGGTGGCGTGGCGGTCATCGCACGCACCAGTCTCCCCTTCCAAATGCTATCTTTACCCGACATCGCGACAACTGAATTCCTGGTGATCCGCACAGTTTCCACCTCTCCCCCCCTGACCTGCTTTCTCACCTACCGTCCCCCTCAGTCCCCCTCACAGTTTCTTCCCGATTTCTTGGAGGTCTTGGCCACCATCACAATCAACAACTCTTCCATTCTGCTCCTTGGCGATTTTAATTTCTGGCCCTCCGATTCCGCGGAGTGCCCATCCTCCAAGGAATTCTCCGAAACGCTTCACTCCCTCAACTTCACTCCCCACGTCTCCTCCCCCACTCACATCAAAGGTCATATACTCGATCAGATCTGGTCCCTGAACTGCCCTGTGGATTCACTCTCTATTACCCCTTGCTCCTGGTCGGACCACCACCTAATCTCATTCCTTCTTCCTATCCACCCTCCAGCTAAGCCCCCCCGGCCTAAAAACACCTGGGTCCGATCATGGGGTCGTGTTAACCTGGAGAATCTCTCTTCCCTCCTTACCTTGTCCCTCCCCCCCTTACAGGGTCTTCCCACTCTTTCCCAGGTCGACGCCATAGATCAGTGGCTCTCCAACGGACGCAACGCTTTTGCCCCGCTCAAGCGCATTACCTCCAAACGCGACAAGGACGCCAATCGGTGGTTCACCGAAGAGCTTAAGACCACCAAATTAACAGTTCGCCGCGCGGAGCGGGCATGGAGAAGGAATTACTGCCCCACCCTGAAACTGGTCTACACTAACATCCTGAGCCAGTATAAAAAAGACATCTTGGAGGCAAAAACATCTTACTTCTCCTCCAAAATCTTAGCCGCAGAAAACCAGTCCAAGGAGATATTCACCATCGTCCACAACCTAGCGTTCTCGGACAGAACTACTCTTAAGCCGGCCCCCTCCGAAGCACTCTGTTCTTCCCTCAACAACTATTTCATTCACAAAATCATCACCATCAAGGCTAACATCCCGCCACCCTCCTCCTCTTTTGTCGACCCCCAATGCCCCCCCCCTAAGGGCGAGCTTTCCTCACTTCCCCCTATCACTAGGGAGAGCCTGATCACCTTGGTTCCCCTGGTCAAATCCGGCTCTCCTCTTGACCCTTGTCCCGCTCACATTCTCCGCCATATTTTTGTTTCCTGTCCTGACCCTCCCCTTCATCTTCTTAACAGCTCTCTCGCTCAAGGCATCGTCCCTAAACCCTTGAAATCCGCCGTAATTGTGCCCATTTTAAAAAAACCCGGGGCAGATCCCTCTGTCCCCGCCAATTTCCGGCCTATCTCCCTCCTACCATTCCTGGCCAAGGTGCTCGAGCGCCACGTCACCTGCGCTCTGAGCTCCTTTGTGGAGAATCATGGTGCCCTTGCCCCCCGTCAAGCCAGTTTCCGCCCGCACACTCTACGGAGTCCGTTGTCCTGTCGGTCCTGGACACCCTCAGGGAGGTCATGGACACCAATCAGCACCAGGCCCTTGTGCTCCTCGATCTCTCAGCCGCCTTCGATACAATGGATCATACCATCCTCCTCTCCCGTATCGGAGCGGCGGGGATCGGGGGGACCGCCCTGGTCTGGTTGTCCTCCTTCCTGAGCGACCGCACCCAGGCTGTTCGACTGGGTGACTTCACGGCGGACTTCCGGAAAGTTCAGTGCGGGGTTCCCCAAGGTTCCTCCCTCTCTCCTCTCTTGTTTAACCTGTACATTGCTCCCCTAATCTTCTCTCTTCAACAGATGGAGGTCGGCGTATTTAATTATGCGGACGACCTCCAGCTTGTCTTCAATCTGTCTTCTCCTTCCTCTATTCTTAACTTTCAATCTGTTATGCTTCACATCAGGGACTGGATGAACCACAACCACCTTAAACTCAACCCCGACAAAACCGAGTTAGTGTTGACGGGTGGTTCATCCAGCCCCTGGTCCCCTCTTTTCTGGCCCCCTTCTCTTGGCCCTCCTCCTACCCCTGCTTCCTCAGTTAAAACACTTGGCATAAAACTTAATTCTCAACTCACCCTTCACTCCCAGGTTAGCTCTGTGGTATCTTCTTCCTTTCTTTCACTACGCACTATACGTAGGGTGTCCCGTTTCTTCACTTTCTCTGCTCTAAAGCTCATCATCTTGGCCATGGTGGTATCCCGCCTGGACTACGGCAACGCCCTGTATGCCGGCATCCCCGCCTACAGTCTGCGTCGCCTGCAACAGATCCAAAACCAGGCGGCCCGCCTGGTTTTTAAACTCCCCAAATTTCACCACTCTACCCCGCTCCTGAAATCACTTCACTGGCTCCCTGTGCGAGCCAGAATTGAATTCAAGCTTGCTTCCATCACCTTCCGGGCCCGACACGGACTCGCACCTGAATTCATCTCCTCCGAGATTGTCTCCTATGTCCCCACCAGGGAACTTCGCTCGTCCTCCCTGTCCCTCCTCACCATCCCACGCTACCGGAGAAAGAAGTGGGGAGGCTCTAAATTTGCCACCCTCGCCCCTACCCTCTGGAACTCCCTTCCCCTTGAACTCCGCACCATCTCTCTTTACCCACATTTCCGTAAACAACTTAAGACCTACCTATTCACGAAATCTTTCGAATAATAACTCTCCGGTTCCCCCAGCTTTTTAACTAGGATCCTGTCAGTAATAGCGCCAAGAAACCGCAGGTATACGAGCGCTCTATAAGAAATTTAAAAAAAAAAAAAAAAAAAAAAAAAAAGTAGCACCTGGGCCTGAATCTGAATAGGTCTGGGCCTGCCTTCCACAATGCTGGCTCCACCTCCTGTGGTGCGTCTGATGACCCTGACCCACACTGACAAAGGAGGAAGGAGTACACTGGCAGAATGAGCCCAGAACTGGTTTGGACTAGGTACAGGCCTCTCTGCCTTCAGAGAACAAAGAGAATAATAGTATAAATATGGGGGCCCAGACACCAAGACTGTAGATCACTTCTGGGAAAACAAGACAAACCTTTGCCAAGGAGAAGAACCAAGGAAGCTACAGGAGCTTGGATTGCCCCTCTGCCAGTGTGCTGTTTGCTGGGTTGGCCTGCAGTTGTTTCTTTATTGCCAAGGAAAGGAGAAGGAACTTTTAAGGAACTTTCATCATCTTGCAGAAAATTACTCCAAGGGATTGAACTTGTGCTTGCCTTCTGCTTAAGTCTCAGAGCTACAAGAATTCACCAACAGCTCCCCCCTGAATTTCCTTGCTGGGGATTCTGTCTGCAGAAGCCTGCGTGTCGCTGGGAGCTGGAAGCGCGACTCAACGAGAAGAAGCGTGTCACAGCTGTTGCCGACGCATCACCGTAGAAGCGCGTTGCCGCAGCAGAGGCTGCCGCTTCACCAGAGAAGCGTGTCTTCGTTGCATCTGTTTGCCGTTGCATCACCGGAGAAGCATGTCGCCACCGCAAGGGTCGCCGTCGCATCACCGGAGAAGCATGTCGCAGGGCCTGTCGTGGCTCCAAAGTTACAGAGTTCTCAGCACGACCGTCGGGCATGCACACATCATCTTCACATCAGCGCATCGCATCAAGGGCGCCATCTTATCGCATAGCAACGGATTGTCGCATCGCATCGAGGAGCCATCTTGCTGCATCATAACTGAAACGCAGTACGAGAATCAACACATCACCTCCTCTCCGGTAAGAAACAAGACGCATCCCCTACACTGCGCAAGCATTGAGGAGCGACGCATCATCTCCTCCTAAGCAAGGAACTGACGCATCACCCTCCCTGCGAACCTTTTGTTTGTTTTGCGTTACGCACCCAGGTACTTTTTTGAGAAATGTGTTGCATTTATCATCAGCTTGAACTAAGTTACTTCTACCATCTTTAAGTCTATTTTGAGTACAGTATTGCGGATTTTTGTCGTTTATGGTCTTGTGTTAAGTCTATATAAAGAATACTTATTTGTATACAACCTGTGTGGTGTCCATTTGTCATGTTTTCACTGTATTACTATATGTGTTCACAAATGCTTTAAACACTGCCTCTGAGATAAGCCTGTCTGCTCGTGTCAGGCTAAAAAGGGGGTGAGCATGAGCTGGGGTTATCCAGCAGTGTAATCACCTTTCCCTGACTAGAAGCAAGGTTCCCTATTTGGACAATGGAGTATACCATTGCCAACTAGAGACCCCTAGTTCTAACACATGGTATGCAAAAAAACAATCAATTTAACCCAGATCTGTAACTGGGGGTGAATGTTTGACAATGTTCAGCATTCTGTCTATCATCTTTTTGTGTTGTTTTAGACATATCAAAGCACACAGATCACCACCAGAGGGATTACCTTTTTTCGTTTTGGGTGAGCTGCTGGTGAACAGCATCCCCAGCACTTGAGGCTGTTTCTTTTTTGTAATTACGATCAGTGTGCATAGCATGTGCTGATGTCATTATGCTGAAATTGAAAGTAAAATGAGCCAATAGTCTCATTATATTTTCACTGGAACTGGTGCTCTGGGGCATATTTCGTCCCCACTTGCATCGATTTTGATGGGAGAGGTATTGTTGGAATGCAAACAATCTTCCCTTTCCAGTGCTATCCCTCCCTAGTGAATCCCTGTTCAGGGGTCGCCACCGGAGGGCGATACCAGAGAGGGGGTCCTCCAACTATCAGTGATGCCCCCTATAGAAATCAGTACTTCTGTCCTCTCATTGGGCAAAAGGGTTGTTTACTGCCAATTTTCCTCCCCAGGAGGGCAGAAAGCCCAATATTTGTTTTGGAAGTTTCCCTGGCTCAAATTGAAGAAGAGTGAGAGGACCATCAAGAAATTGGCCTGTCACCACACATGATTAAGCACAACAGTCTTTTTGAAACTATTGGGGAGGATTTGGTGGCTTACACCCAATCGGCCCTCCTGAGGAGTAGAAAGTCCTCTTATACCAGGGAAATAGTAGACCAAAAAAAAGAAAACTAAAGTGGGGTGGGTACCTCGCGAATATACGATGTTACATTGTGGTGTTCACACCGCGATACCTTTACAACGCAGGCATTACAACGCAAGTTGTTACAACGACTTGCGCTGGAGGGCGCTGGACTTAGGAATAGTATGATCTACTATTCCAACTCCAGCTAACATTACAGAAGTGAAGGTGTTGGAATAGTAAATCATACTATTCTTTCGCTTAGAGGGCCATCCAGCGCAAGTCATTGTAATGACTTGCTTTGTAATGCCCGTTTTGTTAAGGTATTGCGGTGTGAACACCGCAATGTAACCAATGTTTCCCGTACCTGACCAGATATTGTGTCATGCCTCCATCCAAGAACAGGTACAACCTCCTTTCAGCCTTTTCAGGTGTGGATTGGGGAGTATACCCCCAATCTGCCTCCAGGGAGGGTGGGCAGATGGCCCACCAGACACCAGGGAAAAAAAGTATTTAAAAAAAACAGGAAGGGGCAGAGAGGTCCACACAGACATCAGGAGGTGATCCCGCCCACAACAGGCAAAGCAGTTTCTTTGCGTCCCCTGGGGGTGGATTGGGGACTTTGGTCCATTCTGCCCTCAAGGGGATAGACAGCAGACTAGACACCTGGGAAAAAAGGTAAAAAAATAAGGGTGAGGGTGGCCAGCCCATGCTTAAGGCCATGCCCATGACCTAGAACAAGCACAACAGTTTCTGCATTTATAGAGGTGTATCGGGGGTGTTTACTGCCAACTGGCCTCAGGGGTGGGTGGGCAGTAAGTTTACTAGACACCAGGAAGAAAGAGTAAAAATAGCGAGGACAGGTTAGGACGACCCACGCAGACATTGGGCAGTGCCGCCTCCCCAAAATGTGCAATAGTCTTCCTGCCCCACCTGGGGAAGGACTGGGGAGTTTACTCCCATATCAGACCACAGCAGGATAGAACACCCACTAGACACCAGAAAAAATATGTTAAAAAGTAGGGGTGAGTACAACCCACTCAGGCATCAGACTGAGTCCCAAATCCAAAATACGCCCAACGGTCTTTTTGACCTCTAAGGGATCTATTGGGCCAGTTTAACCCCAAAATGCCACTCGAGTGAGTTAGAATGCCAACTAGACACCAGGGAAAAAGAGTTCAAAAACAGAAGGGGCTGGGGCTGGGCCACGTAGGTATAGGGCAGCACTTGCACCGTAGTTCAGGCACAAGAGTCTGTCTCACACCCCGGGTAGACTGTGGGTATTTTTCCATAATCTGTCCCTGGTGCAGCAGAAGCCAACTAGACACCAGCAAGGATTTCAGGATGGTGGAGAAAAAGGGAGGGGATGGACACCCTGGCATCTATAAGTGGGTTGAAACCACAAAAATAGGAACAAATTACTACCATGTCAAACATCCTGAACATCCGAAAAAGCTCAGGACCAGGGAAGGATATCCCTTATAGTCAAGTGAGTAAGAACTGAAAGGTGTTTTTTTTGGTAAAGGCCCACTGATATGACAATTCAGATCCTAATGTGCTGCCACTAGTGGACATGCAGAGCAATTAGGCCAAATCATCACAAAATACCTCCCTGTCTCTCGTGCTGATCCAGTAACCTTTAATAACACTCTGGTAGATAGGCTAATTGCAGAATTGTGGCTAGTTAACTAGGTTAAACTCCATAGACGAAAGGCTATCATCAATTGAGTCTTGCCTTATGAAAAATACTACCAGCTGAGACGAAGACTGATTCCACTAGATCAAGATGGAACTCTAGCATGACCACAAAGACACTGGATAGTCATGAAGGGGCAACCTCAATGACTAGAGGGGCTTTACTTATTCATGAATTTAAGGCAAATCTTAATTCGCATTCTAATACTACACTAGAAGTTATCCTCTGCCGTTTGTATGTTAAGGGCTGTCACAGTTACTCCTGTTTTACAACTACCCCCGCAGGCAGCTACTTATGTCACAGTCTCAAAAATGGGAATGGGCAGCTAGGGTCCATTACTGCAGATCATATTAGTTTATCGTTATTCACAAAAAGAGCAAACACAGAGGAAAAAAAAGAAAGGAAGCATGTCTTCCAAACAAGGATTGCACAACAAAATGACTCCCTGCTGAACGCAATGAAAAACTAGGATAGGGACACTGTACAGGAAGAGTTGGAAAAGCAGCAGTAATGCTTTTTAAAGGATGAAAGGCCTTTTGCGGTGTGCTTCATCATTGAGCCCCTCCCCACACCATCACAGAGAGAGCTAGTGTGAGGTACTACCCTCGTAGAGGGGAGCTCTTGAGGTGTTTTTTTAAAGCAAATCAAGGAGGACACTTGTATGAAAAACAGGTGTGGGCATGGATCACTAACAAAATATAGAATTCAAAAATATAGAATACTAAAAATATCGAAGTAAAAATATAGAAAGCAAAAATATCGAAGTTTTATCTACAAACAGATAAGTACAAAAATATTGAATCAAAAATATTGAAAAAATATATATAGTTAGTCAAAATATCGATTTTTTTAAAATGTCTTAAAAGTAATTTAAAATTAATTAAATAATAACTATAATTAACTAAAACATATTTAAAAATACTTAAATAACTTTCAAAGTATTAAATAATTAATTTAAGTTAAAAAAATAAACATACAATTTAATTTTTTAACACATCCATACTAATATAATAAAGAGAGAGCCCAAACCTTTGAAGCGGGTAATCTCAGGAACCACAGCACCAATCACAACAACCAATACAGTGTTGGAAAGGGCAGTTGCAGCAGAAGGACATCGGCTATGCAGACGCCCACCATATACATTTAAAAGGTAAAAGAACCTTGCTAGCAAAGTAGCCCCTTGTGGGCGTGTCTGCGTTGTGCTGTGGGCGTGTGCTGGGGGGCGTGAAAAAACGCTGGGGGCGTGTGGTACTTTCCGCCCTTAATGCCATGTCTCATAGCGTGTGCTAATCCCACCCGCTCCCTTTAAATACCCCTGCACCCCATAATCATAACCCACCCTTACTCCTTAAAATACCCCAACACACTTAAACACTAACCCATCTTAACCCTAAAAATATACCCTGTACCCCAAAACCCAAACCTATTCCTAAACCCTAAAAATACCCCTGTACCTCAAAACCCAAACCTACCCCTGAACTGTAAAAATATCCCTGTACCCCAAAACCCAACCTAGCCCGGAACCCTAAAAATACCACTGTACCCCAAAACCCACACCTACCCCTGAACCCTAAAACACCCCTGTACCCCAAAACCCAAACCTAGCCCTGAACCCTTAAAATACCCCTGTACCCCAAAACCCAAACCTACCCCTGAACCCTAAAAATACCCCTGTTCCCCAAAACCCAAACCTAGCCCTGAACCCTAAAATAACCCTGTACCCCAAAACCCAAACCTACCCCTGAATCCTAAAATACACCTGTACCCCCAAACCTAGCCCTGAACCCTAAAAATACCCCTGTACCCCAAAACCCAAACCTAGCCCTGAACCTTTAAAATACCCCTGTACCCCAAAACCCAAACCTACCCCTGAACCCTAAAAATACCCCTATACCCCAAAACACAAACCTAGCCCTGAACCCTAAAAATACCCCTGTACCCCAAAACCCATACCTATCCCTAAACCCTAAAACTACTCCTGTACCCCATAACCCAAAACTATATCTGAACCCTTAAAATACCCAAACACCCCAAAACATATACCTCAGTACCCCAAAACATATACCCCTATACCCATACTTAACTTATCCAAATATTTTTAAAAAACATGCTTTTACCATTCACGCATTTACAACGAATTTCGTTGTAAATGTATGTGTGGTAAAAGCATATAAAATGTAATGGCATTGCGGAGTCATGGTACTTTCGTAATGAAAGTATGCGGAGTGATGGTATGCGGAAAGAAAGTTGCGGAATATTGGGTGTTTACCCTCCCCCGTTAAGTACATTGGTGGCACGGCAGCCCACATCTCAAGCAACATACTCATATTTTTTCATCACCCATTTGAAAAATGCACAGGTCTCTCTCATTGATGGCCAGCACCGACATACACTTTAAGACACACCTCCCGCCACAAGTTCTAGAATTGCGAACTTTAGAGCTGGGGAGCTACGCTTGAACCTTTGCATCAGCTCAACATCCTGTGATTCCAGGCAAATGGCTTTGACTACCCGTGCCTACCACTAATGAATGTGTTCTTCTGTAATGTAAATTGTGCTCATGCCATGTTCTCGAGTTCGCCCTATATAATATTGCAAGGAAAAATAAAGTAGGGAAACTCGAGTTCACACACTACTGAACGCGCACTCTTAAGTGCATCAGCAGTGCGATATTTTGTCTGTATACCGTGAGCATATTAGGTAGATAGTTAAAGGGAGAGACAGGCAGGTGAAAATGTTTGTAACTTTTACTACCTATTGGTGGAGATCTGGAATGATACTCATATCCTCAAAGGTTTATTAATAAAAAGTGGGAAGCCGGGTTAATTTGACCCGAACAGAGAGACCAACATGTTTCTGCCCGTCAGACACCCTCAAATGAGGTATAAAGACATTATTCAGAACCATATATTCCTTCTCTGTTAACATTACCTGAACAGGGGAAAGGAAGTAAATGAATGTAAATCAACATAATGACCTAATGTGTCTTCAAATGAGTCCAAGTGGTACTCCTTGTACATTCCTAATTAGGGAACATGCATTTCTCTTATGCAATGTCAGTTTAGCGGGGACACTAAGACTCAAGGTAAGAGGATACCCGCATGCTCAGTAATTTAAAGTCCAGACTAGTATAAAAATAGGAAAATCGTCGCAGTTTAAAGCCTTATCACTTTATATTCAAAACAGCACATACAAGAAGAAACCTATTATTCAGGGAAAGGATCCCTGAATAATAAAATAAACAGAAGGAAAAGTAAAGCCCCCTTAGAAATGAATACTGGGGATTTTACATAAACTCTCATTTAAGTATCACATCCTGTCACTTACAGAATCTTAAAGCATGAACAAATGTCCAGGATTTGTCTCTGGAATTGATAGGCATCCTAACTCACATTTTTAGAATGGTTTCTAGATTATGATCCCTTACCATATTTGCCATGATGGTGAATCATAATCTACCTGGATTAGTAGTTCTTCATGAACCAATTCTGATACTATGGCCCCCATTAGGATGGCGGGCGGACTTTGCCCGCCCGCCATCCTCGTGCAAAATGGGACCGCCCGCCATAGGAGCGGCGGTCCCGCCTTGGGCATTAGGATGCGCCCGCCACACTGGCGGGCGCATCCTGTATTTTTACCATTGCGGCAGGCGGTGCAAAAAGCGCCTCTTGCCGCAATGGTAAAAATTATAAAGCACAACATGACAGGCACTGCACAGTGCCTACCATGTTGCACTTTGAAATGCGGGGGGGGGTACCATAGGTACCCCCCATGTGCACCCCCTGGACTCCCAGGGGGTCTGCAACGGGCCCCCGCAGGGAGTCTCCGCATGCCTTTCCGTGGCGGCATTGCCGCCATGGAAAAGCATGTCAGGATGCCCATCATAATATGGCTGGCGGTGTCTCATAGACACCGCCATCATATTAAACATTTTCCGCCCAGCCGCAAGGTGACCGGGGACGAAAAGCGGCGGATGGTGTTTACGTCCGCCGCGGTCCCCCCGCCATAGTAATATGGCAGGGGGGGTAATGGGTGGCGGGCGAACATTAAATTCGGGCAGATCCGCCCGACATCGTAATGGGCCCCTATATGTTAACTTGGACAGCATTAATCATAGATGCCCTACAGTGTTTGGGAATTTCAAAAAACACCCAAAGTCGAATCTCTCCCAAAAAGGGTCTGGGCGCATCCTGTATTTTTACCATTGCGGTGGGCGGTCAGAAAGCGCCGCCCGCCGCAATGGTAAAAATGATAAAGCACAACATGACAGGCACGGCACGGTGCCTGCCATGTTGCACTTTGAAATGCGGGGGGGTACCATAGGTACCCCCCATGTGCACCCCCCGGACTCCCAGGGGGCCTGCAATGGGCCCCCGCAGGGAGTCTCCGCATGCTTTTCCATGGCGGCAATGCCGCCACGGAAAAGCATGTCAGGAAGCCCATCATAATATGGCTGGCGGTGTCTCATAGACACCGCCACCATATTAAACATTTTTTGCCCCCGCTGCAAGGCGACCGGGGCGGAAAAGCGGCGGAAGGTGTTTACGTCCACCGCGGTCCCCCACCATAGTAATATGGCAGGGGGGAAATGGGTGGCGGCGGACATTAAATTCGGGCGGATCCGTCTGACATCGTAATGGGCCCCTGTATGTTAACTTGGACAGCATTAATGATAGATGCCCCACAGTGTTTGGGAATTTCAAAAAACACCCAAAGTCGAATCTCTCCCAAAAAGCGTTCTGGGCTTCTTGTGATTCCAGATTCATTCTCAGATGGCAATCCAGCATTTGTAGAATAGGACGATTGAAACTGCTGAAAGGGAAATATGAAAATCGCTCAGTGCCAATAAGATATCACTGAGACAACTGGGGAGGCATGTGGCACTTCTTTCATCATCCATTCAAGCAATCTATCCAGGCCCCCACCATTATCATCTCTTCTGCCAGTGGCGGGGTATCTCGTACTACCACAGTCTTAGACCTAGGAGCCCGAGGCCATTCACAAACGAATCCTTGGAATTCGGCCACAGCTAGTGATGGCAGTGACACTCCACTAAGTATACGTCTGTGGGCAACCAGACACCCACCTCTGCTAGAAACACAGATAACCTCATGCAGTAGGTATGGTAGTGCCCACCATAGAGCACAGTATTCCCAATGATTTACATTTTTTGCAGTTTTATGCAGCACAAACTTGGTCCTAGAGCATAAGAGCATGTTTCATGAGAACCAGACGCTGCTCAGTTTTTTGTAAAACATGTTGAGGTTAAGTGATTTGCCCAGAATCACCGTATGGTGAGGTGCGGACATGATTTAAACCTGGTTCCCATGTAGCAGCTAGACCACATCTCACACATTAAGGGCTGTGCCACTGTCTTAGAGTAAGAGCCAGGCATCTTTGATCAATGTCTCACTTAGCGTGCCTGAGAATTTATACATTGAAACCCAATCTCATTGTGTGAGAAATTGGATTATTGATTTAGGGGGTGCAAACCCTACTCAAGCAACAACCACAATCCTTGTCAGGGTGAACCAAAAAAAGTCACCATATTAATCTGTGCTCTTCCCTCTGGTACTGTGACACAAAGACAGTCAGGCTTACCGTAGAAGCAATGTGTTAAGTATTTATTCAGCACATAAATAGTAATAAGTAAAAACACAACACAAGAAAAATCACAACCAATTTAGAACAAAAGAGTCCATTTCAATAAATAAAGTAATGCCAGAATGACAAAAATCTAATCAGTAGAATCGAGGATATGCTGTTTTAAAAGTTGTACATGTGTATAGTGCTTAAAAGTGCAAAACTAAGCATGCCTTAACCACGCATTTGCCTTAACAACGCATGTGCGTGGTTAAGGCATATGCGCGGTAGGGCTTGCAGACGGACGGAAGCAGGAAGAGATCGCGGTGAGATAGGTGGGGTTGGGGGTGGGTTGGGGTACTTTGATGGGCTGGGGGTAGGGGGTTCTTTTGTGGGCTGGGGGTGAGTCTGGGTCATTTTAAGTGGGGCGGGGGATCGGGGGTTGTTTCGTGGGCTGAGGTTGAGTCGGGGTTGTTTTAAGTGGGGCTCAGGGTGGGTCGGGGATATTTAAAGTGGGGTTGGGTCAGAGTACTTTTGTTGGCTCGACCTTATTTTTCTAGAGAATAAGATATCCAGATTGGTTTCAGAAAAGGGTTTTTAATGGTCTTGTACGGGTGTGTGTTTTTTCAACTCAACAGTGTCCAAAAAGAGGTGTCCACAATCGGTGCAGTGACCGAGTGTTATTACCCTGATGAATCTGCCAAAAGCATTGGGGCAGTGAAACATGTCGGTATCAGGTATTGGTATGCATTATTAAGCTACCAGCCGTTTTAATTCACCAGCACACACTAATACGAATAATAAAGATATATAGTGAGTGTGTCTGATGATTTTATGTCACTCGTCTATGTTGGTCACACCAGTTGGCTATTGCTATAAGCTTTCTGTCTAGCACCTCTTTACACGCAGTCTTGCTTTGTGTTGTACATTTTCTGTGTTTTGTACACTCATTTCTTTTTGGATTGGAACGGCAACCGATGATGAGAAAGGGGCATAGAATTGGTAAAAACATCGGCCAAATTCCCCGAGGGTTGTTCGCCCATGAGGTGCCTTCCTCTCCACCACACATTTTTTCTTTTTTTCACCTGTTTGAGTGTGGGTAGATGTACTGTCTGATTGAGGGCAGGCATCATTGGACATTTTGAGTTGATTGCCACCCTGTAATTTTAAGTTTTTTAGATACAAACAATGGTTTGTTCATGGACGTCAGCCGGGAGGTCTCTTGCCTTTTCTGAAATTTTAATTGTATTTCCGTGATTTTACTCGCTGGACACTTGTGCTTCCTAATTTTATTATCCAGGCTAAAGCAGTGTGTAGAGACCCCCCAGCGCTTAGTAGCGCTTTAAAAATCATCTTTCACCCTCTCCCTGTAGCTCCGGTCCCACCCTCGGCTGAGTGTTGACGCCGAGGGCTGGGCGCCGGTTTTTGGCGGACATCTTGGGTCGGGCTGGGTTGGGGAGGCCATAGACAAGCGCTATAAAAGGCGCCAGTTACCAGGAAAGCGGTAATTCTGACATTTGCACACACCTTTCCCCTCCTGAGGCGGAAGCCGGGAGGTCTCTTGCCTTTTCTGAAATTTTAATTGTATTTCCGTGATTTTACTCGCTGGACACTTGTGCTTCCTAATTTTATTATCCAGGCTAAAGCAGTGTGTAGAGACCCCCCAGCGCTTAGCAGCGCTTTAAAAATCATCTTTCACCCCCTCCCTGTAGCTGCGGTCCCACCCTCGGCTGAGTGTTGACGCCGAGGGCTGGGCGACGGTTTTTGGCGGCCATCTTGGGTCGGGCTGGGTTGGGGAGGCCATAGACAAGCGCTATAAAAACATCCAGAGAGAGACCTTTCAAATCCTGAAAGAGCTGAGTAAGAAGGAGGAAAAGGCAGATATCCAGATCGACTGCGATACCTTTCAAGGTTACTTCCTCGAAAAAGTAGCGACCATCTTGTCCGATATCAAGAAGGACAACCCAGTCTCTTATATCGATCAACCGCCTCCTCCATGTTCTTCAATCCCTGTTTTCACCAGCTTTCCTGAAATTGACTCCACCATTCTGAGACAACTTGTATCATCCACTAAATCAGGCTCCCCCGCTGATCCCTGCCCGCCCGACATCCTTCGGCTAGCAATGCCGATTCTAGAAGACCAAATCTTAGATCTTCTAAACACTTCATTAGCCACGGGAACACTACCATCTACCTTCAAAGAGGCACGCGTCAGACCCCTGATAAAAAAGCCTGGAGCAGATCCAACTAGCCTGAAGAACTACAGGCCAATCTCCCAGCTGCCATTTCTGTCAAAGGTACTAGAACAGCATGTATTAAAATCTTTGTCATCCCTCCTGGAATCTCACCACCTCCTCCAGGAGCGGCAAGCTGGTTTCCGTGCCCACCATAGCACGGAACTAGTAATGCTGTCAGTACTAGATGAGCTAAGATGCATGGCTGACGGTAAAAAGCCAAGCGCCCTGATTTTATTAGATCTTTCAGCGGCGTTTGATACCGTCAGCCATGCACTGCTCCTGGACAGACTGGCTAGGTTTGGGATAGGAGAGCAAGCCCTCAAATGGTTAACAGCTTTCCTGACAGGAAGGACGCAGAAGATTCAGTTGGCAGACCAGGTCTCAGACGTGGGCATTTTAGCCTGTGGAGTCCCGCAGGGATCAGCACTCTCTCCGCTCTTATTCAACCTGTACTTACAACCATTGATAGAGTCCCTGGCAAACATGAATTGTAAAGTCTTTAACTATGCCGACGATACGCAGCTGTTGCTGAGTATCGATAATACACCATCGGCTCAGTCTTTGGCCCAAGACATACTACGATTTACTGTGAATTGGATGTCGTCCAATTTGCTGAAAATCAATCCAGATAAAACGGAAGTGCTCGTAGTCTCAACCTCTACTTCCCCCTGGAATTATTTATTTTGGCCACAAGAACTAGGACCCACCCCAAAACCGTGCCGTAGTGTCAAGAGTCTTGGGATGAAAATTGACCAGGAACTCTCGATGGTCAACCAAGTATCCGCTGTAGTTGGTTCCTGTACCAACCTGATCAGGCAACTACGCAAACTCGCCCCCCTGCTCTCGAGAAACATGCTGCGAACTATTGTCTCCGCCACTATAGTGTCTCGAATAGACTACGGCAACGCGCTGTACCTCGGCCTTCCAAAAAACTCCATCAACCGTCTTCAGGTTATCCTGAACGACGCAGCACGTTTGATCTTTGGACTGCCGAGGAGGACTCATGCCTCCCCCCTGCTCTACAGGCTACATTGGTTGCCCATGACGCAGAGAGTAGAATTTAAGAGCATGTGTATCTGCCACAAAGCAATCCACGGACAGGAGCCAGCCTACATAAAAGAAAGGCTTGAGATATACGAACCTAAGCGCGCCTTGCGATCATCCGGATCTTTTCTGCTATACTGTCCACGTTTCAAGCTAACAACAAAAGGAGGCAGATCTTTTTCAGTTCAGGCTCCGACCATCTGGAATAAGCTACCGGAGGCGCTTCGCAGAGAACCTAATCTCCTCCTTTTTAGGAAGTCCCTGAAAACCTTACTCTTCAAAGACGCATTCCCATCTCAATAGTCGGCTACCAGATCAGACACCTTTATATTCTTTTCCTTCTTTGTTGCTGTACTTGTTCAGTAGCGCTTTGAGACCTGTAGGTGAGTTGGCGCGATACAAAACACAGTTACAAATTACAAATTACAAATTACATTAGAGAAAACACACCTCACTGTGAAGAGAAAGGGGGTTGTTTCTGGCACATTGTAATAATAGGTCCAGAACAAGTGTACACTCTTGTTGAGTAGATAGACTACACTACCTGACCATGGTACAGGGATCTTTTTTGTGAATTGGCTGATCAGAGTGGAGGGCGATCCCTTTTGTATCTTTTTGTTCGCTCTTGGCTCCCTTTGTGTTATTGCATGGCTTGGCAAGGGAGTCAGGGTTGTTTTGTGTGTAGGAGGTGGATCAGGAATGTTTTGTGGGGTGGGGGTGGGTCAGGTAGTTTTCTGGGCTTGGGGTGGGTCGGGGGTAATCTGGGCTGAGGGTGGGTTGAGGTAGGTTTCTGGGTTGGGGTGGGTCAGGGGTTGTTTTCTGGGTTGAGGGGTTTGGGGTCGTTTTCAGGGCAGGGGGATTTGTGGTAGTTTTTAATGCTTGGGGCCGTTTTAGGGCTCAGGACAGGGGGCACGGATCGTAATACTTTTTAGGACTTAGAGGGGCAGGCGAGTTTTTAGGGCTTAGGGGGTAGTTTTTAGGGATATGGGGAGGGCGGGTGGAAATGTTCCTAGGTCTGGGGCGAGTGGGGTAGATTAAGAACTCAGACCGGGTGCATGGGTTAGGGGTAAAGACTTATCTGTGAAGTCTTAACCTCGTATATGTGTTTACCAAATATGCCTTAACAACGCATGATTCGCTGTAAAGGCATGCGTGATAAAGGCATATTCATGGTTAAGAAATTCGTTATTCAGCCTGCGTGGAACCGGCATGCTTGGTAAAAGCATGCGTGACTCCATCAAACAACCCTCACAGTCATCTGCGCATACTAGGCAAGGTGAAGTCACAAATTCAGACCGACCATGATGGAGCGATAACCGGATACAGGTACAAGGTTAGTCCTGCTCTAAAAGTTACCTTTTTAGAGTCTGGCACTTAGGGTCCCGTTAGTGATGGAGGAGGCCCCAAGGAGCAGGTAGAACATCATGGATTGTCATCAAGTGCAGGCCTGCCATTGTAGACGCTCTTTGTTGTAGCCCAAAGATCCAGTTGGGTGTCGCAGACAATTGTTGCTGGAGCTTCGTGTTGAAGGTCACCCCGGGCTGTCGTTGCTGTAGTGTGAAGTCCAAATCTGGTGTTGCCAGTTGTCGCTGGTGGTCGCTGTAGCGAGAAGAGTAAGGGTCACTGAATGTTGGCAGGGGCGGTCATCGCGGGCAGCAGAGTCTCAACACAAACAGGCCCATTCATGGTCACAAAGAGCCCAATACTTCAGGATTTCACCTTTTTTTTAGAGGAGTGCACTCTGATGCCAGTCAAGAGTCCAGGACCCCGAAAGGCAACACTTGAGGATCAGTGGCTCACTCTAGCCTAGACCAGTAGGGCTCAGGCAGGTCCAGTTGCAGTTCCAGGCACGTTCAGTTGCAGAAGTTCAGATGTGCAGTTGCAGGGAGGCCTCTGAAACTTGTTGTGTCACTGTAACTCAGAACAGGAAGTTAGCCAACTGACCCTTGGAGTCATTCAAGTTAGCCTGTGATAAAGGTAGGAGATCTAGTCTTCTATCACAGAGAGCAGGGCAGGCCTCAAGCAGCAGCGCAGTCGTCTGGAGAACATGACAGGCCTCAAGCAGCTGGGATGTCATCTGAGGAACAAGGCAGTCCTCAAGCAGCAAGGCAGTCCTCTGGGGAACAAGGCAGTCTTTCTTTCATAATCCACAGGTCCAAGAGTGTACTGAAGAAGTGGTTAAGGAGGTTCAATATTTATACTTGGTGCCAGCCTTTGAAGTGGGGTGTGACATCCTTGCTAGCCCCACATCTGGTTCTGGAAAGTTCTTCCCATCCTTTGCCAAGGTCCCAAGTAGTCTGGGGCAACAAAAGACTGGTGTGGGATCTAGCCCTGTGAAATGTATGTGAATCAGGGAACAGCTCCACCCCAACCATTTTGCCAGGATTGCCCATCTTGCCAAACCATAGCTCCCATTTGCGTCACTGTTTGGGAGCAATACGCAAACGACAAATGCCAAGCTATTCACATTCATGTGACCGAGGACATCTGCAGCAGGCACCAAATGGTTTGGACAAGAAAATGCCAACATTTTAAAAGTGGTATTTTCAGAATTGTGACATAAAATCCAACTTTACCAATAATGAAAATTATAAATTACAATTATTTGAGTCCAAACAACATTTCAATCTGTTTCCAATCAAAAGTTAGCACTTATTAAATGTAATAAGGTAACCCAATGTTATTGAATAGGAGTTTTTCACTACCAGAACACTTAGGGTGTAAAAGTGAATTTCCTACTTTTTAAATACAATTCACCCTGCCCGTTGTGCTGTTTAATGCATACTTTAGGGGTGCCTTATATGTTTAAAAAAGGAAGTGTTAGGCCTGACAAAAGGTCTAGTTTGCCAGGTAGGGATGGCAGTTTTAAAACTGCAATACAGGCTCCAGTGGCAGCCCTGAGCCATGTTTCAAAACTACTTAAGTGGGTGGCACAATGAGTGCTGCAGACCCTCTAGTAGCATTTAATTTATAGGCCCTGGGTATATGTAGCACCATATACTAGGGACGCAAAGTAAATTACATGTGCCAATCAGGTGTAAGCCAATTCTACTGTGTTTTGGGGGAGAGCAGAAGCACTTCAGCACTGGTTAGTAGTGGTAACGTTCCCAGACTCCTAATGGCAACAAAAACAAAATGTAGAAAAAAGTAGGGGTGAAGGCAAAAAGCTTGGCGTGACCCTGCAGAGAGGACCAAGTCCAACACATTGCTTGTTAGAATCTAACGCATTGTGAGGCTTACACTTCGGAGTACAGTGTCCCTTGCTCCTCTATACTTCTGCAGTGGGAAGTCTCACTGATTGAATGTGAGTCTCACACTGTGGGATGAAGCCTCATTTTCTTTGTTCACTCATAGCACATAGCACATTTTTTAACGCTGCCTCACTCACTAAACCTGACTCACACCTTGGAGCGCTAAGCTTAATTCGGATCTTGGTCCATTGAACGTTATGTAATATAGTGTATTGTGATGTCAAGATTAAATCTCATATGATGTCATTTCGGTGCTGTAATCATTATGCTAATTAGTGGTTTCGAAACTTACAAAAATCACCTCTTTTTAGGTGCAGAATGTTGACATGTATGTAACATGAGTCAGAAAGATCAGACGGCGCATGTCAGAAAACAAAAAGAAAGCGCAAGTGGAGAACAATGTGAGCGGAATAGGGAATAACATACGACAGAAAAAATCCTTATTTTTGGGGTAAGAATCAATGCCTTGCACAAAATTCTGAAAAAGGCATTTCCATGCCCTTGCCTTCATTTATATTTAGATATTATGCATGGAGTTAAAAATGATTGTGTTACATTACCACTTATCTTGCTGACTGTCCACGGAGGATAATGCATTAAAGGCAATGGCAGTAAACCATTTTTGGGAAACCTAGGTACCAGTATGTGTTTTAATTGGAGGTCTACAGAGGAATTTGCAGAGTAAGGTGCTTCTGTTAAGTTAAGAAGTTAAGCAAGTTAAGAAGGAATGAAAAAAAGCCTTCACTCAAGAGCAATAATTGGCAAGACTCTAAGAACCTTTTCTCTATTAGCAGTGCCTCTGAGTGTAAAGCTTTTCCCAGAAGTGTAAAAGGTGAATATATCATTGTATTGAACTTTAAACAGTTACTGGATAAGCAGTTGACACACCCTTCCAGTAAATTTCAAAACCACACTAGAATGGATTATACAACACACGCAGATGAAAATTAATGTGGGAGTGGTTGGTGAAAGCAGGCAGCCTAAAGGGTGGAGATAAATTAAAATGTATGGCTAGGACCACTTTAGGAGAAAATGTTTACAGTCACAGTGGGACAGATACAAAGCTTAAAAAACTCCTTCATATGAAGATTTGTGACAACCACAATCATGATCAGTTCTTCTTGCAAAAGAAACTCAGGGGCATATTCACAAGGAGCTATTAGTAAGTATTTTTATTGTTTTTAGGTTAATTAAAACCATTACAAAAGTACATTGATAGTTCATGCATTCAGATAAAAGATTGTAAAGAAAGATATATTATTTTTTAAAACAAGAGAACTTAATAAAAACGTTTTGGTACGGGTATGTGGTCATGGTGTAAAGTCTTGGCCATTTTTCAACTAGTCCAGTCTGGTGCTCTCTGCCAGATTTTTTAGGAGCTATTGCTGAATTAACCGCACTTTATAGCAGCCAAAGCCGTGATAAATTTACCCCACCATTCACAAGTAGCTGCTAACAGCCTACAGCACCACTTTTCCCATGATAGCAGCCGCAAAAAACATCGCCACAGAGGACTACTGCAACTATTGCTAATGAGATGCAGAGTAGGTGTTCCTGTGACAAAACCTGCGACAACACCACAACTCAACATTCACAACGACCAGCCAGATTGGCGATAAGAACACAAAACATGCAATAAGTAAATTTACACCTGCTCTGACCTGGTGCAAAGTCGAACCACAGTCTACTCCACAAAAGGAGCACAGACCACAACCACACCTGAAGACAAACAGATGCCATGGAGCAACTGAACATGCAGCATGGACACCCAAGAGGGCCACAACACCCACCAACACCACACCCAGGCCTGCAACATCCCCCTCCCTGGCCCACCCCCAAACCCGGACCAAGAAACTGGACACCAACACCACGAATCACAAAACATATATGTTGCCTCAGGTCGCACAAGCAGGAAAATCAACATACATGCATGGCCAGAAAATGGAGAACCAGTCATACAGCAATGCAATCACCAACACAAAACACCATGCAAACAAAAATAACCAACCATTCGGATGATCCTAGCGGGTCCACACTGGACAATCCATAGGACACAGCCTGGAAGACGGAATACAACAGAAGAAGGAGTGCCATGTGCCCAACAAAGGAAGGAAAGGGAGAGAGCTAGGGAGAGAGACGGAGTGAGACTTCACAAGAAGGGAAAGGCCTTTCAGGGCACCTGGCACCCCATGCCAACGTGTGTGTGTATGCCCAGCTGTACACCATGAGCCCAATGCCGAGTTCCAATCCCAGCAACAAAGCCACATTACATTCCGAAACCGCAAGTAGTAGTCAGACAAACCTCTGGGATGAAAGCTCCATTGTCCGAATGCAGAAGGCGGGAGGACACCTGCACCTCTGACCTTGGTCCCAAATGTGCCTGGAACACCCTGAGAGAGATGCCATGGCGGATGCAGACGACTCCCACACCACGCATTGCGCAAAAGAACTATCCGACTTATCCACACCCCACACACCGAAGCCCCTGCCTGAGGTATCCCCGCATGGGATGGCCTTGACTCACACGGAAACAGCAACCCATGCTGCCCAACGTTGCACACACATTCGAACCATTGCTCGGAGCCGTGGCATATCCTCCTCACAACTGCCGCAGCACAGAAGAGACGCACCAAGGAAATGGTAGGCCATACCAGGCACATCACAACCACCGTCACGTGGAACACTACTGTGCACGCATGTTGCATTTACTGGGCGCAGTGCCGCTGGCAGTGCTACGGATCAGTTGCTGGCTCAGCTTCCGCTCTGCCTACATCACCTGCGTCCTGCCCTGGTTCCACTGCCAAACATGCACATTCAAGTGTCCCATGGAAGTCTGCCTATCCAACACAACTGTAGATAAATTGGACTATGACTTGAGTGTGCGCCCCCTGTTGAAACACGAACAGGAGACAACCGAGACAGCTGAGCATGGGTTGCCTTGACATCCTGCATATGTATTGGCTGTTGTGCATGGGAGATTGCACAATTCCTCGTGTGCAGTGACCACATAGAGGAGGTAAGGATTGCTCACATGTCCCACCACAACAGAGTTCATATCAGCCATCGTCCGATCCCTGGATGTATTTATTTATTTATTAATGAAATTTTTAGAGCGCGAACAATGGCCCTTAGGCGTCTCAGCGCTGTAGTATCTGCAGAAATTCAACCAAGGAGGGGGAGGGGGGGTCTACTGATTAAAAAGCCAGGTCTTGAGTTGTTTCCGAAATGACCAGAGTGAGTGGCTTGATTTAATCGAGGGAGGCAGAGTATTCCAAAGTCTGGGGGCTGAGACAAGAAATCTCCTGTCTCCCCAGGAAACGGATTTACTATGTGGAACGACCAGATCATTCAGACTGGAAGAGCGAAAGGTTCTGGGCGGGCAATAGGGGATCAAATTTTGAGTAAAAAACGCTGGTCGCATGTTATGCATGGCTTTGAACACTATGCATAAAACTTTGAATTTTATTCTATTCCTTATGGGTAACCAAAGCAGTTCTTTAATAGTCCCAGAGACTGAATGAAATTTGGGGATTCTGCCCAGGAGCCTAGCTGCTGAGTCCTGGATTAGTTGCATTTTGTTCAAGACTCCTTCTTGAGCATTCAAGAAAAGAGCATTGCAATAATCCAGGGTTGACAATACCAAAGAGGTGACCAATGTTTTGCCGGCCGAGTCTGGGAGAAAAGGGAGAATTTTCTTAATTAATCTCAGTTTGTGGAAGGCAGCAGATGTGATCTGGTTGGCATGAGGGAGAAAAGTAAGACGGTCGTCAAACATGACTCCGAGGTTCCTTACCTTGCCAACGGGCTTAGGGGGAGGGCCCAATGACACGGGCCACCAGCAAGAGGACCATTCCGGTATCAAATGACCGAAAATAATTACTTCCGTCTTATCGGAATTTTGTTTTAGGCAATTGGAAGCCATCCAGTTTCCAATTGCCACCATGCCTTGATTGAGGTCAGCTGCTTTTTTGTGTCTATCGTTCTTAACGGCTAGGACCAACTGTGTGTCGTCGGCATAGGTGGTCAAGCTCATCCCGTGGGCACGAATGGTATTGGCCAGGTCCGACACATATATATTAAATAGTGTCGGACTTAGGGATGAGCCTTGAGGAACTCCACATGGTAGCGACAAAGTGGGGGAACGGAATGATCCCAGTGTAACCCTCTGTGTTCTATTGGCCAGAAAGGACGCCAACAGTTTTTTGGCGTTATGTTGGACACCAATGTTTTTGACACGGCCGATCAAGGTGACATGATCGACCGTGTCGAAAGCAGCCGACAGGTCCAGCAGTATTAAGACTGCGGTCCCCCCAGCATCCCGGATAGATCTTATATCATCCGCAGCTTTGATCAAAGCCGTCTCGGTCCCATGATATTGGCGAAAACCAAACTGGGAATCATCGAGGAGGTGGTGTTCCTCTAAAAAGGCCGACAGTTGTTGGTTCATGGCCTTTTCGGCTATTTTAGCCAGGATTGGGAGATTGGCGATTGGTCGGTAGCTCTTTAAGTCATCCATGTCGAGATGAGGTTTTTTTAGCAGGGGTTTAATGAGGGTTTGTTTTAAAGTGGTTGGGTAGATTCCTGTGGTAAACATTGAGTTACAGATGGAAGTGATGATAGGCAACACCACTTCAATTACCGGAAGTAAGACTTTGAAAGGACATGGATCCAGAGCTGAACCTGATTTTATGGTGGATATAAGATCCTCTACCTGGGAGCTGGAGATGTCTTTGAACTGAGAGAGAGTGGGTCCAGCCCGAGGGGTAGTCAATGAATTAGAAGGGGAGTTGGTGTTATTTGCAAAGGCAGTGTAAATATCGTTGACTTTGCTATAAAAGAATTTGGCTAAGGAGTCGCATAGCGACTGAGAGGGTGGAGGGGTTAGATTTGGAGAACAGCCGGCTAACTGTTTAGTAGTTTCATACAGTGCCTTACTGGAATTTCTTGCAAGTTCTATTCTGTCGCTAAAATATTTTTTCTTAGCCTCGAAAATCATAGCTTTGTATCTGACCAACATTTCTTTATACTTAGTTTTAGCCTCGGCGGTGTAGTCTTTCCGCCAGTGCCTTTCTTTATTCCTGCACTGCTGTTTTTGAATTCTTAGCTCCTCTGAGTACCAGGGGGCCGATGGAACAGATCTGTTCCGGGATCGTTGTTTTAGAGGGGCTAAAGAAATAGCTGCGGAGCCCACCCACTCATTAAATTGTATGGTGGCAGTGTTGGGATCATCTGAGAGAGAGGGGGAGGAGGTGGACAATAGGGTTTTTAGTCTGGTGGCATCAATGTCACTCCAAACCGGGAAAGACTGCTGTAGAGAATGGGAGTGTGATTTGGGGGAGACGGAGTCATTAATCGCCAACGATGCCATAATGATATAATGATCTGACCATGTTATGGGAAGAATTTGGTCAACCTGTAGCTCCGATAGATTGGTGAAGATACCGTCCAAGATATGTCCCCCCTGATGTGTAGGGGCTCTGACCAGCAGGGAGAGACCGAAAGTGGTCATGTCAGCCAGGATGGTAGCTGTGTCCTTGTCCTTGGTATTATCAAAATAAAAATTGAAATCGCCGAGGACAGTTAGGGAGTTGTCCGAGGCGGATGTTTCAAGGATTGCCCTAAGGTCCGACATGAATCCAATCCTTGATCCAGGGGGTCGGTATAGTAAAATCCCTTTGAAATTATAGGTGGGAGACAGCTTAATGGAGAATTGCAATGCCTCACATGATACAGAGGATATTGGGTTACTTCTCACGGTCAAATCGTCACGTAAGATGATTGCAATTCCACCACCTTTCTTTTGTGGTCTATCCAATCTCTGGATAGAGAAGCCTTTGGGAACAGCGATAACTAAGTCTGGGTCGGATGAACTGTCCATCCAGGTTTCAGTCAGGAATAGTATATCAATTTTGTTATCTTCGATGAGGTCAGCTATGTCCTGTCGGTGTTTACTGAGTGACCGGACATTAATGAGAGCAATAAGATAGTGTTTGGATAAATTAGGGGATTTACAGCTATTAGCAAGGGCAGGTTTATTCAGGAATGATATCGAACTTTTGCAGCAGGAACAGATATGGACAGAGTCACAAGCCAGGAGTGATGGGTCGTGTGTGGAGCATGAATGAAGTTGAGGAGCACGTAGCTGGTGCAGCATATTCGAGGAGTATGTGGTTCGTAAGATCATAGCGGGAGAACCAGAGGGGGTGGCCCTGGGCCCGGTCCAGGCGCGGACGGGCGCAGACGGGCCCGCCTTTGGCGCGCCTTCGGCGCGCCCGCTGCGCCCGCCCGCTGCTTGGATGTATGTGCGTGTAACAACACGTGTGTACACACACCTGTGCAAGGTGAGGTAGGTCCATGGTCGTAGCAACACAGCTTCGTTTGGCAACTTTGCCAATTCGGACACACTGCTGGGGGACAGCACACACACAGCACTGTGGCACGACATGTGAACACGTTGGACCCTTTCACCTGAGCACTGTCAGCAGAGCAGACAAAATGCGCACCCCGGAGGCAGAGCACCATGCATATCCCATGGGAAGTGAGTTGTGCCCCCTCACATGGGGCAATGGGCAGACGCCAAACAACACATGACTCATCCAGCATGGCAAGGTGGGCTGGGAGCGTTGCCATCCATGATGATTTTGGTCCATTTTTGCAACAACAATGTCTGAACTTCGACATGTACCCATGCTGCGTGCAAGTGTCTTAAGCATGTCCCTGCCTGTTGTGGCCGTTGCCTCGTCTGTACTGACACGCACATCCAAATAAAGTCCATGTCACCCCACTGGTGTCTAACTGTGTGGTGTGTTGATTTGATTGTTCACTTGTGTGCCGCAATAAGCATCGTCCCTACACAGGGAGGAACTGGCTGACGCATGCACAATGGTGGTGTGTCCCTTTTGCAAGTTCAACCTCTGTGAGCAAGTTATTGTCATGGGATAGGTGCTGGCTGACATGTGCACTTACGTGGCTTCAACATTGTGAGTATGGTGTGCAACCTCTGACCATGTGGAGCACTGTCATACATCATAACCAAATGTGGCCACACAGATGTGTGTAAGTGGGTTTGCAATGTCCAGTCCTGTTGTCACATGTGATGTAGGGCAGCACTCCTGGGCTGCTACATATTTGGTCACTCCTACCCACAGCCCCATTCAACACATGGACGTGGGGCTATAGTGTGGGGGGTCGTGGAATTATTGTCGAAGTGCAACGGGGACACAGCTAGTACTCACCTTCAAACTCATCCAATTTGCCATGTGTCTCAGGGATACACATGCGCAGAGATGTAGGTTACCATGGTGTACCTTCATGTGCAATCATTGTCCCCACATCCAACCATACTTCCATATGTGAGAGAACATAGTAATGACACATCTGTGTGATTCAGAATGTTTTATTCACATTCAGGTGATTGACGGAGCTGGTGCTGTACATGGCCATCCAAGCCCACTTCACATGGATGCCCAGTGGTGGGCCAAACACAGTCCTTTGGGGATTGAGCAGTGATTAGGAAGTGGGAGAGTGCATTCCGCAGCAAGATTGCTGTGAAATTGTCCAGCAGTGATGAAATGTGAGCCCGTGCCGGGGTCCGGGTGAATGTCGCTGAGTGTTCCGGGGGTCAGTAGTAGGTGTTTCCCCAGGGCATGCTGCATAGGTCATCACCAGGCAGGGACATGGCACATGGCACATGGCGGTGATGGATGCTACCACCTCCCCACACAGTAATTCCCCTTCTTACTCCCCTGATACAGGTTCTGTGTCCGGTGAGCCCGGTGCGTGTGGCGGGGTGTTGGCTGCATCACTGTGTGCCACTGACACAACAGACTGCGAAGGTGATGGGGAAACATCACTGTGTGCCACGGACACATCAGGGCTCGGAGCTGTGTGTGTTGAAGTTCCCGTTGTAGTCATCTAGGAACGGCTCAGTGGCAGCAATGGCAATATGAAGTACTGCAGGGCATTGAGGTTCCCAGTTACTATTCGCTGGTGTACAGCTGTGGCAGACAGACTTCAAGCCTGCATCTGCTCCATGGTCTTCATTGACATCTTCATCTGTTCAAACTCTGTGCTGTGATCGCTGGTGCCTGTCTGACCACACAGCTCTTGTATTATGTTCATTGCCCCAGCGAGGTCAGCCAAGGTTTGGCTGCCATGAGTTAGAAGCCCACCCACAGCTGGTCAGCCAACTCCACTTGGCAATGCCACATACGTTGTTGGAACTCCATGAATTGGTTGGGGGGTGCTGGGGGACAGCCGTGATGGTGTGTGTTTCATGCAGTGTGGTCTGTGCAGGTGGTGGGCTCACCTCAGGGCAGCTGACCAGCCCTGCTTCTGGGGATGGGGTGCAGAGGCTATATATGATCCACGTTGGAGGGTGTTGGTGCAAATGACCAGGGGGTCCTCTTCATCGTCACTGAAGATATGTCTGGTCTGCTCTGAAGGAGGTGTTGTTTCTCCCTCTGCAATGTGAATGGGGAGATGCAGGGTTACAGAGTCGTACATGTATGTTGGAGATTTGCTGATGTATACGTTCTGACTGCATGCCAATGTACATTGTGTCTGTTTTGGGGTAGCTTGCTATTTGATGGCAGTCAGTGTATTTGTTCGACTACATGACGGATGTGTTGTAGTACCCGTGCTTTATCATCACACCGTGTCAGGCAATGCCAGATATGAGTGGACAGTAATTGCGCACGTATGGGACCTGTTGTGAGTCGTGTACAATGGTGCTTGTGTTGCACTTTGTACCTCATTGCAGTCATTGCTGTTGCTCTGTGATTGCTATGTGTGTGCTGCATTGTGATGTTGGTGATCTGGAGCGGGCCCCTTTGTGCACATTGTGGACGGGGGCCTACTTGGCGTTTCTATGTGTGTTGCAGTGTGTCAAGGCTCTCAGTGACATATTCCCCGATCATTGTGGAAGTGCAGAGTGCTACACGTATTTTTGCATGTGTGCCATTGTACAAAAACAACAATTGATATACAGAATGCAGAACAATGTCATACATTCACCCCAGAACAGAGATCTGGGCCTAAATCCATCGTTTTTTGCTCATCATGCCATTCCAGTTTGAACCCAGCCATATGAAAATCAGTCTTGACCCTGTGCTCCATGGGAACAGTACAGCCCGAACTGCCAAGCCAGGTCCTCCCTGGACTGAAAACAAGCATCCTAAGACCGGTTTCAGGGTATCACCCCTCTTCAGCCAGGATAGCTTGATTCCAGTGGCATGGAGAGCACGGGACTAACGTCTGAGCATACCCGTCCCACTTGGGTGACAAATACAAAAACAACAGTTGATGGACAGAAAGCAGAACAATGTCATACATTCACCCCAGTACACTGGGGTGGTGTGGTGAGCAAAATAACGATGGATTAAACCCAGATCTGTGACTGGGGGTGAATGTTTTGCCATTGTGCAACATTCTGTCCATCAATTGTTGTTTTTGCATTTGTCACCCCGAGTGGGACGGGTATGCTCAGACGTGAGTCCAGTGCTCTCCATGCCACTGGAATCAAGCTATCCTGGCTGATGAAGGTTGATAGCCAGAAACCGGTCCTAGGATGCTTGATTCCGGTCCAGGGAAGACATGGCTTGGCAGTTCGGGCTGGACTGTTCCAAGGAGGCACAGGGTCAAGACTGATTTGCATATGGCCATGTCTAAATTGGGGTGGTGTGGTGAGCAAAATAACAATGGATTAAACCCTGATCTGTGACAGGGGTGAATGATTTGCCATTGTGCAACATTCCGTCCATCAATTGTTGTTTTTGCATGTGTGCCATTATGCCCATCTCCTCCAGTCCCTGGTCATTACTCGCCCTGTTGCTGTTGGGTCAAGTCGTATTGTGCTGTGTCCAGGCCCCCAATTCCTGCCATTGTCTCCACACTGCTGACTGTGACCACCATTTCCTCCAGCTTATCAGTCACCTCCTGTGTCGCAGGACTCCCACCTACAGTCGCCCTTGCTGCCTTTCTGTTGGCAGGGATCTTCTCCTTGGTTTGGCTGTGCACTTCATGTCAGAGCCTCTTGACCTCCTCCGGTGTCCTCCTCGCCACTCCAAATGCATTGACTTTCTTGACGATGGCCTACCATATTTCTTTTTGGGTTGCCAGTGCCACAGTGAAGGGGCCCAACAGTTGTTGGTAGTGTCCTATGACCTCTTTGACGATGGTCCAGTCTTCCTGCAGGCTGAACCCCGTGTTCGTCTTGTCCTTGCCCTTCCCCGAGCACGGGGTTCCTTGCTGGTCCTCCATGGGTCTTGTGGGGTTCGGCTTGTACTCTGCACTCGGTCCGGGTGCATCCATGGTGCTACGCAGTTTGAATTTTATGGTTTTTCTTCTCTCTTTCTTTTATAGTGCATTTTCCTGCTAGACGCATGGGATTAGCAGGCCTGTGGCTGTTTTTATCTGATTTTTGTACCGCGATTGGCCTCATCGCATGTGGTTTTTTGCCTTCGCGTTTCGCATTTTTGCAGCGCAGTGTAGATTTTCACGCTAATTTTTTATGCTTTATCTGAGGACTGTCAAATGCTACCACCTTGTTGTGAATTCCACATCGACACTGGGTTATTTTCCCGTGATAGGCTGCGATGTTGAAAGTTGCGTTGCGCTACTCTTGCGGTAGTTATCACACGTTCTTGTGAATATCCCCCTCACTGTTTAAAAGGCCGGAGGAATCTACTCCTCTCTTCAGCAACTGTGCTGTATGTTCACCGGATCCCATAGAGCTTGTGCTGTAGGTCAATCATTCTCAGCTCTTCGCCCCCAGCTCTGGAATGCCTTACCATTGAGCACATTTCAAATATTTTGAGGCAGCTCCTCCAAACACATCTATTCTTGCAAAATCTTCTCTGGCTCATGGTCTTCTAATTATAAGTTTTCTTTGCTCTAGCAGGACGTAGGCACACTCTCAAACCTGATATTGAAAACTATCCACAAGAACCCTGTGAAGACAACTCATATCACATCAACAATGTGGTATAATGTTTTTATAACAAACTTTATGGACGTTTTGTGTGACAGCAAAACAACACCACACACAAGGTTTCCTAGCTCCACATACATATCAAGCTTTAAACAAAACAGCAAGGGTGAATGACAACTGTGAGCACATCACAAGCCCCCGCTTCCCCTGAACAGTCCAGAGTACTCCCACAACCTTCTATAAATGCTTTGTGCTTTTGGGTGCAACCCCTGACCCTGTCTATTGGCTCTTGAATCTTGGCACACCAGTCCATAGCCATTCACAAGTTGGACAGCTTGGGTGAAAGCTTGCTTTTCCAGCAACGTGCAATGTTTCTGTTTGCCAGAAGTGTGGCCAGACCCACTAGTGTGCGTTTGCCCCATTTTCCACCCATACCAATCCTGGGGGCCAACGTAGGGGCATCTTTCTCCTGCTCAATGGACTGCCCATATGTCGCTATAGTGAGACATGCTCAGACCATTGATAGAAAAATCTGTATCTAGTGCGGCACAACGGAAGCAATCAGGGGTAGATATGCTTTCTGCAAGCCAAAGCCAGCAGGGTGTTTTTATGTAGCGTGTAAATAGTTTAATTGTAGGGCGCGAGGGGCCATTTGGGCGTCTTTCCAGTCTGCGTCATCCAACGTGCCCACCTACTTCTCCCATTTGTGCCTAAGAGGTGTAAGTTTATTTGGAGTGTTAAGGATTAGTGATTTATTAATCAGGGATGTTCTGCCCTTCCCCAACTGAACCATCAGGAGATTGGCTTCTTAAGGGCTGAACTCTGGGTTATCATACAAAAGCATGTTAGGGCTATTTGTGGAACTGTCTGTTAGAAAGTGAAAAAATGAGTGTAAGTCTTGAAAAGACTTCATCCCCGAACCGTGCCTGATGTCCCCCAGATATGTGATCCAATCCTGTCCCATTTAGTGAACCCTCAATTGGGCAGCCTGGCGGAGGAAGGTGCCATCCAGAGAGGTGTAAGTTGGGTGGGCTTCCTGTCCTAGCCCATCACTTGAGTTGCCATCCTCCATATCTGAAGGGCCACTCTGATAAAAGCATGGAGGACGCAAGGAATTGGTCCACAGTATAGAGGGGAAAGGACATTGTCCAGGCAGAAGAGCGACAGATCAGCCTCATAAACGGGTCTCCCCGACCTCCGTTTAGCCAGTCAGTAATCACTAATAGGTGTGATGCCCAGCAGTACAGATGGATATCGGACACATCGAGCGCTTTGTCACACTTCGGCTGGCAACATTTTTTTATTTTTATTTGTAACAAAATGTTTACTAAATGTATGCATAACAAACCAGAGACATTGACATATTGTGCACATCGTAATAACATATGACAATTAGTAGTAAGCAGCGCAGTACCATATTGATATTCAAGAAATACCCCATCAAATATTTGTAAGACCCGAAAAACTTATCAACTCACAACGTAGCATCATCTTCCCTGTTTGGTCTAAGTGCAAAGTCCATTGTACAATGTAAGTCCTGCAAAACAGGCTTATTGTCACTGATGGACCGGGTGGCTGGAGATGCAGACCGCTGCACATCAGCGTCAGCGTCCAAGTCAGTGGTAACCGTGTTCGTTGCGCAGTTCTTATACAGGGCCCAGAAGTTCTTTGGTCGGTTACGAGGTGGTAGCATCTCACTATAGTTTTCCGTCTGGGTACAGAAGAATGTCGGATCACTGAAATATTATCGACTTGCTAAAATATCGTTGAAAAATTATCGACGACAAAAATATCGACTTTCTATACTTATTACACAAACTACAAAAATATCGAGTCAAAAATATCGACTCTTTAGAATATCGAGAACATAAATATCGCCTTAATAAATATCAACTACAAATATATTGTTTTACATGAAATTACCCCTAACACTACAAAAATATCGACTACTAAAATATAGACTACGAAAAAATTGTTTTCAAAAAAATATCGAGTTCATTTTTGTACCCTTTCATGTCTAAAATACCATATTAATCATAAATAGAAGTCATTGCTCTATACAAAATACATTTTACATATAATACCTGTTACTTTTATAACATTCCTATTTATCTACAATTGCTATACATTCTATTAAATGCGTTCTATCATTTTCAAAATATTCTTTACATTTAACAAACATTTTCATTACTTATTTTCACTTACACATCTATTTTATTTAACAACTAACCTGCTTTAATGCGGAAATCACCACATACCACCATTCTCACATCAACAAACACACCAATTAACAAAAAAAATTCAAACTAGCCTATACAATTCTTCATTACATCCTACAACCAATCAAATCAAAGCACACAAAATACACATACTATAAAAGGGATACATGCATTCTACCATTTGTTGCTGCTAACTCTATAGAAAGAAGATGCCAACACTCTGAAGATTTTGTTCCTGAACAAACATCTTTAAAGATCCAGCTCACTAGCTAATTATTCAAGTAAGTTACAGTGCATTATTTAGAAATCTAAATTAGTAGTGTACTATTTTACTTATATCTCCTAACTCTTGCACTTATTTTATTTTTATCTCCTCCTACATTTCTGATAGAAACTACTCCAAATAAATTCCTAATACATGGTCATATTTCTTCACCTGGAAAATCAGATAGTAAGTATATATTAATGCTCTGTTATACACCAACTGCTGTTTTTAAACACTATTTCACAAGATTTATTCTTTATTTTAAACATTATATTCACAGATATTCTGAGATTTTCCTATTTCTACACTACAAATGTATAAAACTACACTAATTAAACATGTAAGTATATTTGTTTTTGTTATTAAACACCCAATATTAAAAATGCTATTTTCTAAAAAACATATCTTGCATATTACATCTTCCCTACAGATCCTATAAAAACATCCAACATCAACTATACCAAAAGACAAGACTACCCTTGGAAAAAATGTAAGTATACTTGTAATTTGTCTAAAACTTCCAAAAAAAACGCAAACTATGTTCTTAACGCCATGTTATATATTTTATATTTCCTCTACAGATATTCTGAATACATCATACATCTATTCTACAGATCCTATAAAAACATCCAACACAGGTGGCCAAGATGGCGTCGGAGTAAGACGTGCTTTCGAGTCGCTCCGGCGCCCGACCAGCTAAGCTTTGTACAGCATCGCCTTCAGGGTGCCAATCGGCTCTGACACGGTCGCAGAGGCCAGCGACATCGAGCGGAGTGGTCCGGTGTCCCCGGCGAGTCCCGGAGTGGCCGTACACCGCCACCAGGCGCCCTTCATCATCGGGCCTGTTGAGCACCGACCTTGCGTGGGAGCGAGCCCGCCGTGGAGTGCAGTGACTCGGCGCCGGCTGGGTGTGGCTTCGTGGAACGGCGGAAGTCTTCTGCCTTCCCTCGCCATCGTGTTCCCTCCTCTACAGCGGGACACTGGTCTGATGGTGAGCTCCTTGCTTGAGGGGCTGAGAGGCTCGACGGACGGCTGACCACGTGGAAAAGTGAGCCGTGGATCTCTGGCGGGGCCGTGTGATCTGATCGCAGCTACTCCCGCCCTCGACGGCCTCTGCTGGGTCGGAGGGTCCTCCCCATCCCTGTGAGTACTACACTGCTTGGGGTGGCCTCGTGCCCTGCATCATCAGCGGCTCGGAGTTGCTGGGCCTGTGCGGAGCGCTCGAGCCTGGACTTTGGCTGAATCAGAGGCCTGCTCTGCTCTGCGGACTGCTTACCCGGCCCGCGCTGCCCGGTGATAGTGGATTAAGCTGTGTATTGGCGGTGTCGCGTGGTTGTATTCGTGCCCCGGCTGTGTGAGACGGGCACTCCGGGCCTGCTGCCGTCCCTCTGGATCCTTGACGGGGAGCCTCCACGCCGCCATTTTTCCGGGCGGCAGCTGCTTGTGACGCAGGTGCTTTTGAGCGGCCTACAGCTTGGGCGGCCTTGCTTCCACGGCTCCGCCGCGATGTCGAACTTGCCTCGCAAGGGGAGGAGAGTGAAGGACGGAGCCTCTAAAGCATCGCAACCGCCATCTTCTCCCGGAGCTAGTGGCTCGACTAGACAGTCGGACGAGGAGGCGCCCGCCACCAAGGCGTTCATGTCGGAACTCTTTGCCTCGATCAAGGAGGATATCTCCGAGCTTCGAGCTCAATTAGCGTCGGACCTACGAGAGGTCCGAAGAGATGTGGACGGTATTGGTGAGCGGGTGGCCACATTAGAAGATCATGACCTAAGTATGGCGAATGACGTTCACCAATTGCAACAAGATGTTCTTCGCCTTACTGACCAGAACCTGAACCTGCAGGCATACGCTGAAGACCTGGAAAACCGCTCCAGGAGAAACAACATCCGTATCAGAGCGGTCCCTTGGGACGGGGAGGCTGGAGACTTGAGAGAATATGTGCAGGCCCTCTTCCTACAAGTGCTGGATGAGGAAGACGTTCAGGAGATCAAGTTGGATAGGGTGCACAGAGTCGGCCTGCCCAGGCGGGGTGACCCCCCCCTGGACATCCTCGCGTGTGTCCATGACTTCCAAAAGAAGGAACGTATCCTCCGGAAGGCTAGGGCCATCACCGCCCTGCACTTTCGTGACCATCGGCCGCAGCTGTTCCGGGACCTGGCGGCGTCCACGCTTCAAAAACGGAGGGAATTCCGGCCAGTGACTGCTTTTCTGAGGGAGCGTGGCATCTCCTACTCCTGGGGTCACCCCTTCCGGATTATATTTAGATGGCAGAACAGGTTGGTGCAGATCCGCTCCCTGAAGGCCGCGAGGGAGCTGCTGGGACTAGAGGAGGACCCATCATCTCAGGCGGCGCAGTCTTCACCATCACGGCGACGGCGTCGCTCCTCATCTTGGCACCGGGTTGGCACTTCTCCGGATCGAATGCGTCCGGACCACTCTATCAGCTTGCAGGAGAGGGGATCGGCGGTGGCGTCGGTGGCCTCGGCCACCCTTGCGGACACTCAGCAGACCTCTGGAGCGGCATGATCCCTGACTTCTTCGATGGTTGGGCGCCGGAGGGCCTCTGTCCCTGCGGCCCTGGGGTATTATGGTACTTTTGGAGAAGACACCCTGGGCCTTGGCCCTGGGGGCCCCCGAACTGGTGCCCCCACCCCGATTCCAGTCTGATGTGGACTGTGTGACCTGTGGCCCATTGGAACTGTTGAACGTTCGTTTCAGGTTGCGGGCCTTGTGCTCTGTTTTTTTGGTTTTTGGGTTGTTGCAGGGGGGTGGGTCAGTTGGTGCCCTTGAATGTGGGTACAGCGGCAGGGAAGTTGGGGTTGGGGGTAAGGGGGGGTGTGGTGGCGACCGTGTGTGATGGATGCATGTTGTTGGTGACTTCAATATTATTCACCCTTGCGTTTTTTCTTTTGCTCTATGATGGTGCTTCCTCAGCTTTTGCACTCTCCGGAAAAAGGGCCGTCCTGAGAGGCTTGGGGAGAATGCGTATGGTCCCCTCAGTGTGGTTGTGGCTGGGGTCCTTTCCTTGGTTCCATATGTGTGAATGTCCCCGGTGGGATCGGGACCTGGTGTGTGTCGGAGGACTGGAGGTGGAGAGTGGACGTCTGGGCGTATACATGGCGTGGAGTTTTCGTTCCCTTTTATGCCTGTTAGCATAGGCACCTGGAACGTGAAGGGCCTCAATTCCCCACAGAAGCGGCAGAAACTTTGGAAGTACATTTCGGACCATCACCTGGATGTGGTCGCTCTTCAGGAAACTCACCTGGCTAGGAGGGACAAAATGAGACTTCGCCATAGGCAGTTCCCCCTTATCTACAGGGCGTCCGCGCCCACGAAGCATAGAGGGGTGGCCCTCCTCTTCCGGGCTTCCCTCCACTTTCAGCCCCTGGGGATGAGTGTTGATAAGGAGGGTTGCTGGCTGATGGTGAAAGGGACGCTGTATGGTCACCTGTGTACTTTTGTTGTAGTGTATGCTCCGAACACGGGTCAGAATGGCTTTCTGCAGGGTTTGTTAGATAAGATGGGGGACTTTGTGGATGGGCACCTGATTCTGCTGGGAGACTTCAACATGGTGTGGGACAGGGACTTGGATAGTTCTGGGGCGCGCAGGGCGGACACTGGCGTCTTCTTGGAGGAAACACAGCGTCAATTGGGCGATGTGGGGCTGGTAGACAGTTGGCGCTTTGTCCATGCGCAGGCCAGGGACTACACTTTCTTCTCTCACGTTCATCGTTCATACTCCCGAATAGACTACATTTTGGTTAGCCAAGCTCTCAGGGGGGATATACAATTGACTGATATCTTTCCGCTCTCATTATCGGATCACAGCCTGGTGGTTCTGGGACTGCATTGGGCCACGGGGGGAGATGGCTGGTGAAAATGGTACTTCCCGGCGGCTCTGGTGAGGGATGAGGTGTCCTGTAAGGCATTACGCAAGACTATTGGGGATTTCTTTCTCCTCAATCCCCCTTCTGACACATCGGTGTATAATACGTGGGACGCATGCAAGGCTTCCCTGCGGGGCACGTGCCTCGCTCTCAACGCGAGCCTGAATAAATTGCGGCGGGAAGAGAGGGAAGCTCTGGAAACGGAACTTGCCGCCTTGGAACAGACCCACAAGGCGAACCCCTCCAGGGTGACCCTGCGCCCCCTGACGGCGGTGCGAGGGAAACTGAAGGCCCATTATAACAACAGGGCGGAATTCACTCTTCTGCGCCTTCGACGTACCTCCTACTCTCAAGGCATTAAGATTGGGCGACACCTCGCTCGGCAACTTCGTGACAAACGCGAAAGGGATTATATAGGGGCGTGCGTGACCACGCGGGCTCTATTCAGCACAAAGACGCGGAGAAGGCGGCCATATTTGGTCGCTTCTATGCAACGCTCTACTCGAGCGACGCTCTCGACCCGGAGGCTCAATCCGAGTTCCTGGAGGGTCTGCCTATCCCGAAAGTCTCCAGAGAAGGGAATGACTTGTTGTCCTCCCCCATCACTCGGGAAGAAGTTTTGGATGCTATCAAGGCCTTGAAGCTGCATAAGGCCCCTGGCCCTGACGGCTATACGGCCCTTTTCTATAAGACGTTCGCACCCGACATTTGCGACTACTTAGTCTCCCTCTTCAACGCGATGGCGACCGATGGTAGAACCACGGACTCCATGGCCGAGGCGTTGATTACTATTATCCCCAAACCGGGTAAGGACCCTACCTCCTGTACATCTTACCGTCCGATAGCGCTCCTCAACCTGGATGCTAAACTGTACTCCTCCATCCTGGCGGGCAGGCTGCAGGACTTGATGCCTGCCCTGGTCCATCCCGATCAGTCTGGTTTTATTAAGGGTAGGCAGACTCATGATAATCTGCGGCGCGTCGTCCATCTCATTGAAAAAGCGGAACGGTTCCGCATACCAGCAGTGTTGGTAGGGCTTGACGCGGAGAAGGCCTTCGACCGCGTAGATTGGGGATTCCTGCACCGGACGCTGGTGGCCTTCGGGTTCTTGCCACATTTCATAAGGATGATTGAGGCCAACTACAATAGCCCTACCTCCCGAGTGTTGGTTAACGGCTACAGGTCCGGGAGCTTCTGCCATTCCCGAGGGACACGCCAGGGCTGTCCCCTCTCGCCCCTCCTTTTTGCCCTTAGCATAGAGCCGTTGGCATTGGCGATCCGGGAGAATGAGCGGATTCTAGGGCTCCTCTTTACGGGCGAGCAGCATAAGATCTCGCTCTTTGCCGACGATGTCCTGTTGTCCCTTAGAGACCCGGCGTTATCGCTACCCCATGTCCACTCGGTACTCTCTGCATATGAAGCGGTGGCGGGGTTTAAGGTTAACTTTGACAAGTCCTACATCTTAAATCTGACCTTGCCACCGGGGGAGGTGCAACGGATCTGGCTGCTTACTCCGCTCTCGTGGACGTCATCGTCCTTGCTCTACCTGGGAGTGCGCCTGACTTCTACCATAGGTGCCTTATTCCAGGCTAACTTCCCCCCGATGTTGACATTGATTCGGGCAGAATTGGACCGGTGGAAGCCCAAATTTATATCATGGCTGGGTAGGGTTCATGCACTCAAGATGGTTCTTCTACCCAAGCTCCTTTACCTTTTTCAAGCCTTACCTATCCCGATAGGGCTGGACTACTTCCGTCGGCTGAAGACCATGATGCTGAAGTATGTCTGGCAAGGCGGCCGGGCGCGGCTTCCGTTTACGGTTCTCCGGCGCCCGCGATTGGAGGGAGGAGTGGGCTTTCCGGACATGCATTTGTATTACAAGGCTGCCCAATTGAGAGTCCTAGTGGAGTGCTCCCAACAGCTTTCGGAGAAGCACTGGCTCCATATGGATCGGAGTGTTGCGGGTCGTTCCATCTGGGACCTGGCCTGGAAGCCTAAGGTGGACCGGCCCAGAAACGCATACATTAGCACTCCCACCAGTACGGTGTTGAAGGTCTGGGACACGGTGAGTAGCGATGACCGGTGGACCACATTCCCGTCCCCGTTCACCCCGATTCATTTCAATCCGGCCTTTCCCCCGGCGTTGACGGAGGGTCCTTTTGAGACTTGGAGGGAGGGTGGCTGTAGAGCCCTCACCCATCTGTTCCATGGCACCGAACCCCTCACTTTCCACAACTGTATGAGGGATTATGGTGTTCTACCAACGGAGCATTTTAGACATCTGCAGCTCCTGCACTGGGCGACGTCACCTGGTGTTGTAGATGCCGCTACCAGACCCTTGATGAAATTCGAATCTTTCCTCCTTCGCACATCCACCATGAAGGGAGCGATCTCCTTTCTGTATGGGCTGCTGCTGGACACTACTGTGTCTCCGCGGCCGCGCTATCAGGATCACTGGGAGACCACTCTGGGGAGGGACATTTCCGACAGTGAGTGGAGGGGCTTATGGCGAGACGTGACGGCACATAACCACTCTACCGACCTCAGGGAGGCCCATATGAAGCTCCTCTTCGACTGGTATTTATATCCATCTAAACTACACCGCATATTTCCAACAGCTTCGGATAGGTGTTGGCGAGGCTGTGGGATGTTGGGGGACTTTAGCCATATATGGTGGGACTGTCCCACCATCCGGCCGTTCTGGACCGAGATTCTCTCCCACATTAAAGATATTCTGGGCTACCCGCTCCCCGACTCCATGGATTTTGTTTTATTAGGCCTTAGGGACCCACTGCTTGAACACCAGACTAGGGCGGACAAGCGCATTATGTGGTTATGTCTGGGGGCGGCTAAGCTGACTTTGGCAACCGCTTGGAAAAGCCCATCTGCCCCCGCTGTCTCCTTGTGGCATACCCGGCTGTGGCGCCTGTTGAGTTTGGAGCGTCTCTCAGACATCTTCCTAGGGAATTTTAAAAACTTTATGTGCAATTGGGGCCCCCTGGTGAGGTTTTTGTCCCGAGGCCTACCTTCGGCAGTTTATCCGTCAGCGCTGCGGGCACTTCATCTTTTCCAAATTTGATTGTGGATGTGACTGTTGTGGATTGTGTGAATGTTGGTCGCCACCACTGGGTGGGAGATGGGTGTTGGGGAGGGACGGAGGGTAGGGGGGGTAGTTGGGGAAGTTTTTTCTTTTTCTCTCTCTCCTGTTGTGACTTGCTGTGCCCTCGGAACGGACGCTATGTCTTAGATGGGGCTTGGGCTGCTCTTCCCGGCTGGGGACAATGCATCCACTGTTGGATTTCCAGGCACGGTTTGGACGCTGCGGCGGACGGGCCTTCATGTCCGCGCTTCCGCTGCTCTACCTGGCTACCGCCATCTTTGATGTGGATTTTGATGCTCTATTGCCCCTCCTTTTGCGAACATGTTCCTTTTTTTTGGCACCCCCTGTGTGGGGATCTGTGGCGGAATGTCGCCTGTTCTTCTTTCCTTTCTCTTTCTTGATCCCCTTGTTCTGTTCCCCTCCCCTTTCCTATTTTCACCTTGCATACTACAAAATAAAACATCCAACACCAACTATACCAAAAGACAAGACTACCCTTGTAAAAAATGTAAGTATACTTGTAATTTGTCTAAAACTTCCGAAAAAAACGCAAACTATGTTCTTAACACCATGTTATATATTTTATATTTCCTCTACAGATATTCTGAATACATCATACAGCTATTCTACCTACAGCAAAGAAAACTACTTATTTAGAAGTTAGTATACTTTTAAATATTTCCCATTTCCCAACGGTTCAAAATATTATTTATAATAATTTACATTTATTTATTCTATCTTCTCTACAGATCTGAACTTTACTACCTTGATGTACTCCACCAAATACTACAACTCAACTATTTAAACAAGTAAGTATATGTAATGTTTACATCAAATGTACTACTAAGCAAAATAGACAACTGCTTTTTCCTAGGAAAAACGTTTGTTATGTGTAAACATTAACTTAGCATTTCTATATTTTCATACCAACAGTAAATAAAGAAATACATACAAGAAAATCCTTCAAAATACAGTTCTGCATTTGTGATTACTACTTTTAGTAACTGTAAGTATAAATACATCATTAATGATGTTTGCACCACAAAGTGAAATATATGTTTTTTGATTTTGTTTCTTTCTACTCTTTCCTAGAACAAGTAAAACAAAATGACAGAAGGTGCAGAATGTGTTATGTCACAGAAAAATAAATTACTATTATGTTATATGGGTTATGTGTATAATCAGGAAAGACAAAGTGGTAGAAAAGTTTTTGGGAAGTGTACTAAATATTACTCAAACAAATGTTATGGGAGGGCTAGTACTGAGGAAACTAATGTGTTATTTACCAGGGAACACAATCATCCCCCAAATGTCACAGAAATTGAAATAAGAGATGCTTTAGAAAGTATTAAAACTGCTAGCACACAAAGTGATAAACCAACAACACAAATCCTTAAAGAAGAACTGTTAAAAGTCCCTGCCCATGCTTCAGGTCAACTACCCTCTATTGACTCCCTGAAACGCACAAATGCACGCACTAAAAGACTCACTAGCACAACCCAACCCAACCCTACTACTTTTGAGGAAATTATTATTTCACCAGAAATGGGCATCACACACAATAAAGACAAATGTATCCTTTTTGACAATGAAAGCAGTACAAACAGAATCATTATGTTTGCAACTGCAAGTAATTTAAGAAAAATCCAACAGTGTCCCCAATGGATGATGGATGGAACATTTAAACCATGCGCAACACCTTTTTATCAACTATATTCCATCCACGGTTTAGACCATAACTCTAACATACCTTTCATTTACTGTTTGCTACCCAACAAACAGCAAAACACTTATAGCATTTTGAGAACATTTCCCCACACAGCAATCCAGGGTTGCTATTATCATTTCAATCAGAGCATATGGAGGCATCTTCAAAAATCAACTTTAAGTATACTATACTCAACAGATAGCACCTTTGCCTATCAAGTTAAAAAATTGATAGCCCTGGCCTACGTTCCTGTTACCGATGTAGCGGAACACTACAATTTATTAATTGACAGCACATATTACAAGAGGAATGAAGATAAACTAACCCCATTACTGGACTATTTCGAAGATACTTGGGTGGGAAGGTTGCACAGATCTGGACATCGACGCCAACCCAAATTCCAAATCCCTTGGTGGAATGTCTATCATAGTACTTTAAACCAAGAGGCTAAAACAAACAACAGTGTAGAAGGGTGGCATAATGCTTTCCAAGCTACCACAAGCAGAGGCAAACCCACATTCCATAACCTACTAGAAGCTTTGAAAAAAGAACAAAGCTATCAAGAACTAAGAATGGAACAATCTGTGTCCCAAATTGGTCCAAAACTCACTAAACAAACTAAACAAATGTTCCGACTACTGCAAAGTCAAGTCACACTATATCCTACAACTAGAGGATTAGAATACCTGTCAATAATAGCTAAAAGTCTACTATAAAAATGTCTACAAAATATACTAATGTATTCTTACAATAATGGTAAATTTACAAATCATAAACATTTGTAAACAATTATAAATAATACATATTTGTATAACAAACTTATCAAAATTTGGGACATTATTTCTGAACAAATATGCAATATTTATAATTACATCACACATACACATTACATAAAGATCGACATTTCCCACCCAATAAAAAAAGTACTTTAAATATTTACAATTTTTGTAGATGAAAAAGACGTAATCAAGCAAAATACAATCCATACAATCCATTCCAATATAGGACAATTCCAATATGGGAAACCCTCAAAAACCCGAAAATTAAGTAAAAAAGAAATAAACGCTCCAGGAAATCCCGAAAACAGTAGTGTGGACACTTTAGTATTTAAAGTGATATACACACAACTTTTAAAAAACGGTCACGCATATCAATGTATCAATCCAATTCGAAACCCTCCAAAAACCCGAAAAATGTTTAAAATGTGTAAAATTCGCTCCTGGCAAACACGAAAAATAGGAGATACATGTCAAAATATAACCATAATAAGTCATACATTCGTTTCTCCGGAAAAAAACACGCTTCCTTCCATGTAGTTTTCATGCGAGGAACCGGAACCTGTAAAATAACAGACATAACGAAACCCACCCACAAATAGCCCATAACATTTGTAAATACACTCACAATTAACAGTAACCATGTAAGAAGACATTTCCGAACACTTAAAATAACACTAGAACTAAAACATACACGACGCATCTATAACGACGACATTTCCCCTAAACGCTACTTAAACAAGTCATACATACACAAAAAAACACTACACAGTTCGAATATACCCTCAAACATTACCACTCAGTTATAATTTGTATGTAAAAATAACCTTACCTCTCTCCACCCGAAGCAACTCCCAACCGCGAGCTTCTCCAGTCCTGAATGAAGCGCAATAACCTTACGCGGTAAAAAAGTAGTCCCCTTAAACCATTTTTGAAAAGGTATCATAGACAATACAATGTTATAGTTAAAAAATATAATACATACACATTGTTATTTTAACAAATTAATACACTAGACTCATTATAATTTAACATGTTTTAAAAATATAAATATATTTAATATTAATTAATTTATAGTAATTATTATATATTAATAATATTAAAAAATTATGTAAGACTTGGAATAAAAGATGTAAATATTTTCGTATTGTGTACATTTATAGGAATAACTTTGTGTTTGTTTTTAACTAAACATTATAATTGTTTATGGTAATAATTAATAATAATAAATAATATAACTTATTTATTGTTATTGATATCAAAATTATAACCATTTAATATATGAAATAATGTATTTTTTTTCTCTGAATGTATGTTTTTCTGAAAAGAATAAATAAATGATTATGTTTAGTAATTAATAATAATAATAATAATACATATATTTGTTATTATTTTTATTAATTATTACAAAATGTTTTATAATAATTTCTAAGTATTATAAAAGTATATAATTGCATAAATAATCTTTTGGCAATACCAGATATTATTATGAAGCATATTGTTCCCCTATACTGTTATAAAGTTTACAACATAATATATGTATATGTTTCATTTAAAAACAACATTGTCTGAAATATGTAACAAAAAATGTTTTAATTTGTATTTCTATTTCTTGACCAAATGTAATAATTGTCATGTTACTTTATAAAAATGTAAATGTAAAAAATATATATTTAATAATATTAATATATAATATTAACATTATTAAATATAAATGGAAGAAGCTTAAAATAAACTTGTTTTTTATTTAATTCAATATAAATATTTGTAACTCAAAGTTAATGATGAAAATATTTTATATTTACAGAAAAAATGTTGTTAACTAATTTTGTTTGATAATTTACAACATGTATATAAATTATAATGTGTTATTCTGTGAATACTACATTTCAAAATAATGTTATGTTATTTTTGTTTGTGATTGTATTGTAGTACACATTAAAAAAATAAAAAATGTTTAATAAAGTTTTGTGAAAACATCCATTTTGCATTTTTTTTTAATATTATAACACAGTAATGTAAAAATGTATGCAAATGTGCTGGACACTGACCAATTTAATATTTACTATTGCTACTCCAGTCAAGCTAATATCATGGAAGGTGCTGGACACTGACAAATAATTATTTACTATTCCTACTCCAGTCAAGCTAATATCAGGGAAGGTGGTGGACACTGGCCAATGATTAATTACTAATCCAACTCCAGTGTAGCTAATATCAGTGAAGGTGCTGGACACTAACCAATTAATAATTACTATTCCAACTCCAGTCTAGCTACTATCAGGGAAGGTGCTAATACATATAATTTTAAAATAAATTAAAAAGTTAATAATTTCATGTAATATTTTTATTTTTAATTTCATTTAATAGCTTTAATTTATTTTTTTGTTTTTTTACCCTGTACGCCTGTACCCCAAAAACCCAAAACTGACCCTGAACACTAAAAATACCCCTTCACCCAAAAACCCAAAACTGACCCTGAACCCTAAAAATACCCCTTTACCCAAAAACACAAAACTGACCCTGAACCCTAAAAAAACCCCTTTACCCAAAAACTGAAAACTGACCTTGAACCCAAAAAATACCCCTTTACCCAAGAACTGAAAACTGACCCTGAACCCTAAAAATACCCCTTTACCCAAAAACTGAAAACTGACCCTGAACCCTTTAAAAACCCCTTAACCCACAAACTGAAAACTGACCCTGAACGCAAAAAATACCCCTTTACCCAAGAACTGAAAACTGACCCTGAACCCTACAAATACCCTTTTACCCAAAAACTGAAAACTGACCCTGAACCCAAAAAATACCCCTTTACACAAGAACTGAAAACTGACCCTGAACCCTACAAATACCCCTTTACCCAAAAACTGAAAACTGATCCTGAACCCAAAAAATACCCCTTTACCCAAGAACTGAAAACTGACCCTGAACCCTAAAAATACCCCTTTACCCAAAAACTAAAAACTGACCCTGAACCCTTAAAAAACCCCTTTACCCACAAACTGAAAACTGACCCTGAACCCAAAAAATACCCCTTTACCCAAGAACTGAAAACTGACCCTGAACCCTAAAAAACCTCTTTACCCACAAACTGAAAACTGACCCTGAACCCAAAAAAATACCCCTTTACCCAAGAATTGAAAACTGACCCTGAACCCTAAAAAGACTCCTTTACACAACATTAATTATTATTATTTAATTACCAATTAATTAATAATTAACAATAACAATAAAGTAAATATATTAGCACATTAGCTGTAATTAATAGAATGTATGTATTAATTAATATTAATTATTCCCAATTAATTAATTAACAATAACACAAAATTATAGATAATAAAGAAAATTACTCTAATTAATGTAATTAACTAATTACAATTAATTAATTACCAATTAATTACTCAAAAAATATGTAATTTTTTTATTAATTAATTAACTAATTAATATTAATTAATTACCAATTAATTAATAATTAAAAAAATTAACAAACATATATTAATTAATTAAATATTATTAAATTACTTCCCACCCTATTCCCTATAAACCCGCAACCCGCTCCTAAACATTAACTACAATTTATATTACTATTAATATATATTTTTTTTAAACATTTTTTCTACATATTCTCGATATTTTTTACTTTAACTATTTATCGATATTTTGTCTGGTCGATATTTTTGTAATCGATATTTTTTTAACATTATTTTAGTCGATATTTTGACCAACGATAATTTTGATATCGATATTTTATTACTGTTGATATTTTTTACTCGATATTTTGTCCATTCGATATTATGGAGTCGATATTATGTCTAGTTACCAAGAATGTCATATCTTTTGACCACTGGGCTATTATAGGCATGGGGCCACGGAGCCAGCATACCGACGCACATCTCTTTGCTAATAGTAAGGCCATGTCTATCAGTCGTCTGAATGCCTTGGGAAGAGGTTTAGAATACCCAATCAATGCCAGGATCGTATCAGGGACAAGCGTCAGCTCTGTGATCCGTTTGATTTCTGTAAAGACCAGACTCCAGAAATGGGCAATCCCCGGGCACGTCCAGGCTAAGTGGAGGAAATCTGCGACTTGTTCACCGCATCTTTCACATTGGGACTCGTCACACAGCCCATAATGGTGCAAATGTTCCGGGGTGTAATAAACCCTATTTAGAAATTTAAAATGAACCAACCTATGCCGGCTGTTCAGTGAGAACCGTTTCGTGCTCATTCAGCAGTAGGACCATTTGTCATCAGTAAGATCCATCTGTAGATCACGTTGCCAGGCCAGTCGTGATTTAGTGTACTTACTCCCCCTAGCAGTCATTGTGATGTGGTGAATCCTAGAGACCATCCTAGCAGGTGTTTGTGGATTAATGACAGCTGTTAGGGCCAGCACCTCAGGGGTTTTCGCCATATCTTCACCCAATAATTCCTTGAGAGCATGTCTGAGTCTGTGGAACTGGAATTGAGCCAGGAGTGTAGGTGTGTCCTCCCCTCCCATCATATTGGTCCATGTGTGTGCTACTACATCTGTGAAGAGATCCCCCTCAACCTGGGTGTCGAGCGTCTGTAATGCCGCTATAACCCCCCTATCCCTACATGGTGCTAGTTAGTGGCATCATTCGAGGCGGGCAGCTGGAGAATACAGTAGGTTACCCACCTGAATAGTCAATTAATAATGCCAGGCATGTGCAACCGAGTTAAGAGACTGCAATGTTCCTGTGCGTCTGTCAGGGGGCGTGAATAGCAAGGCGGGAAGAGGTCTAGGGGCTGCGACTATCGTCTCTATCTGTACGTGTGGGATGTCAAACAGGCCATTTATTCAGTGATATGGCTGGGAGCTTTGTAATATAGGTCCAAATCAGGTACTCCCAGTCCTCCCATCGTGTATGGCAACGTCAATATTTGCCAGGCTACACGAGGCTACACGTGGTTGTTTGCCCGCCCAAGCAAGGTGAACCATTAGGGACTGGAGACATTGAAAAACCACGCGGGGCAATACCATGGGTATATTCGTAAAGAGGAAAAGGAAGCGCAGCAATACAATCATTTTCATAAGGGACACTCTGCTCATCAACGATAAAGGGAGGCTTTCCCAGCGGTTAATGTCCTCTTCCAGTTTAGTAATCCTAACCCCATAATTCTCCTTGAGGACCACCTCGGAGTCTGTGTGCAGTTTGATCCCCAAGTAGCGCACTGCCTCTGGAGTCCACTGTAGGGGATATTCCGGCTCAAAGACCTTTGTGGCAGGGGTTAGGGGGAACATGAAGTATTTGTGGCAATTGACCCGCAGGTCAGACAAGGAGCCAAAGAGCACTATCTCCCTTAAGACTGGGGAGAGGTTGGCCTCAGGGTCACGGACATAAAGCAGTGTAGCGTCGGGGTGGGTAGAGACGATCAGGCGATAGTTCGGGAAGCGTACACCTCTATGGCTGTGATACTCCCGAAGAGCACACGCCAAGGGCTCAGCGACTAGGGCGTAGAGGATTGGAGACAGGGGCAGCCCTGTCTTGTGCCCCTGTGTATTCGTATAGGGTCAGTTACCAGCGTGCCTATCTTGATACGTGGTGTGGGAGAGTGGTACAGTACAGCGAGAAGTTGGAGGAACACCTCTCCTACCCCCATACGAGTGAGGACCTGCCGTAAGAAGGGCCATTCGACAGAGTCGAATGCCTTCTCCATGTCCAAGAATACCACTATGGCAGGCACTTACGGTCCAGTGTGCTGTATGGCAGCAAAGACCATATGCAGATTATATGTCAGATTCCTGCTGGGTACGAAGCCGGCCTATTCTGGGGCTACCAAAGTCATGACAGCGAGCAGTTTCGCGAAGATTTTGGTGTCCACATTCATCAAAGACAGTGGGCAATACGAGGTGCATTCATCTGGAGGCCTACCTGACTTAAGGATAGCGACTATGACCGCCTCCCGCACCGTAGGGGCCATCTTGCCTGTGGTACACATGTCTTCATACAGCGTGAGCAGGTACAGTAATAATAGATGAATGAACGCCTTATAAAAGGCGACAGTGAGGTCGTCCCCTCCAGGCACGCTGCCCGCCCTCATATCAGAGAGGGCCAGTAATATTTCATCCCGTTCAATTGGCCTCATCAGAAATTCCCGATGCCAGTTAGTCAGCCACGGGAGTTTTATATACGTTAAATATTCTAAGATTTGTTTGTCTGGGCTGCAACCCCTCAAAGCATATAGGTCCGAGTAGTATTGTCGGAATTGTTCCGCCACTTAGGCGTCCGCCAGCAGTGCGTCCCTAGATGGTGTTTTAATTTTCGGGATCGCTGAGGCTTCTCTGCGCTGCCATTGGAGGTGGCAAGGACCGCCCGACCACTGGCCTTCACCGTAAGTGCGAGCAGTGGCATACTTTCCAAGATGCTTTATTTCTGCATCTGCCTCTTCATGGTATTCCTGCAAAGTCTGTGTCAATTCTAGGCTATCCGCATCATTCAGGCCAGCTAACAAGGAGGTTTCCAACCCCTTTATCTTAGGTTCCAGATCTGACAGTCTGTTACGAATTAAGGACTCCCGCATGTTTAGATATTGCCACCCCTCGAATATACACATTAAAAGCCTCCCATATAGTTTGGAAAGAATCTACTGACCCCACATTTACCTCAAAGAACGTCCCGATTGCAGTAGCTATATCTTCCTTAAAGGCAGCGCCCATTAGGGAATAGGGTGGAAAGCACCACGTGAAGGGGGGAATTCGCATCTTAGATGTAGCGAGCACCAGTAGAAGGGGAGAGTGATCCGAGTAGGTACGTGGCAAGATCGAGCAAGACTTAATGCGCGTCAATAGTTGTCTGGCAGTAAACCAGTAGACAATTCTAGTGTGGACATTATGATACGCAGAGTAATGCGTGTACCCTCCCTGTCCCGTATGCCTAATGCGTCGGGCATCACACATGTCCAGCCGAATCCGCGAAGTCTCTACAAACCTAGCCGAAGCAGACACACGCCTGCTCGGGCAGTCCGACCTATCCAAAGCAGGGTTTCTAACAAAGTTGAAGTCCCCTCCCCACAAAAACTGTCCTGACGTGCGGGGCAGAGAGAGGTCAGATAATCTGCGATAGAATTCCGGATTATCATAAATAGGGCCATAAACAGTCAATAAAAGCAAGTCCAGTCCTTTACTGCTACATTTAGTAAGCACATACCGCCCCTCTCTATCCGTCTCCAGGAGTGACAATCAGATCACTTTCTTAGGGTTCACCCATGTCAGGACACCTCTAGCATGAGTGTTGAAGCGGACCACATGAATGTTACCCAGGAGCCCTTTAGTACACAAGACGGGACTGTCTAGGGGAAGGTGTGCCTCCTGCAGAATTATGCTTATGTAAGTAACTCAAAATCTTTCGTACTTTTCTATAGTCATTTAGGCCACGCACATTCCACGTGAGTACTGCAATCGTATCTGGGCAGGAATCGTTACATGGCACAGTCCTATCCGTCATGAGGGAGCTGTAAGCACGAGTGTTACGGAGCTAGTCCCATCAGGCTTACATATCCACGGCACTGCATGCCAGTTGTTGTCACAGCAGAGAATATTGCATATGTCAGTATATCAGTCTCAATACACACCCACCCCCACGCCAGGCTCAACCCAACATGGCCTAAGCAATTCAATTCCCCATAATGAGCATTTTGGCAAAAAACATCAATCACAATATGCATCAATTCGTGTCTCAAACCCCCTCACCCCCCAACCATGTCAGACCAGCCCCAACTTGGCCATGGCTGAACCCCTCTAACCAGTAGAACAAGCCCGCCCCCTCCCCAAAAACAGAAAGAACACTCCCCAGTGTGATACACATGTGGGTGGATGTTGCTTAGCAGACAAGCAGAAGTTTTTGGCCTATGTAAGGCCGAACTCCGAACACCGTCAGATGTATAGTATGCAACTGCAATTCGATATTCGCCTCAAGATCCCAATAACTACCCTATGAGCATTACAGTGAATGAGTCCGCAACTCTAAGATATACCATGCCAAAAAGTTCCACCCAGGTTGTCCTAGCTATGCATGCAACCCCCCCCACTCGAGGAGGTCCTGCATCTGGACCGAGCGCTATCATCCTACCACCCCACAGGTACAACACCTCCGCCATAGGCTCAGCTCGGCATAATTGGGCAGTGGATTTGGTCGAGACGGGAGAACAGCCATAGTGGGCCTCAATAGTCGAGGCTGAGGAAGACAAATTCCCACTCCCATGGCCCTCACCACTGCCCTCCCACTTCTACCATCAACCAGACCATACTTATTACACAAGGACATCAACAAGTCGGCAGTCCTGTTCCTCCGGCAGGTCACCCGTCGCCTCAGAAAGTAAGTGCTTCTCCAGGCTATGCCGCTTCCCATTCGACCAGTCTTTCAGTGCAGTCTGTAGGGCCTTCGGGTCCGTGAAGTGAGGGATCGACCCTGCCTGTTGACACGAAGTTTCGCCGGGTACAGCATGGCATAGTCCACCCCCAGATCACGGAGCTGTCTCTTCAGCAGGGCAAATAGCTGTCAAGCCTCCTGGACCCGCAATGTGAAGTCCGGGAACTGAGATATTGTGGATCCCTCAAATCGTAGTGGTTGTTTCTCACTGGCCAGTTTCAGCGCAACATCCTGGTCTCGATAGTTAAGCAACTTGGCGATGATCGGCCTAGGAGCCTCACCCGGAGGTGGCCGCAGCCCCAGAAAGCGGTGCACTCTCTCCACCACAAACATACTGGAGAAGGAGGTCTCACCAAGCAGGGTTTTCAGGAGCCGTTCAGCGAAGAGTTCCATATTACCCGTTTGGGTATTTTCCAGGAGGCCCATGATTCGAAGGTTACAGTGCCGGGAACGCGCCTCCAAGTTTTCTGTTTTGTCCTGCAAGATCTCCAGAACCCTGCCCAGCTGCCTATTTTCAGAGTCCAAAGAGGTCTGCGCCTCCTCCGTTTCCGTTAGTTTGCGCTCCGACATGTCAAGCCTCTCTGCATGCTTGTCCAGCCTTTCCGCCATGCGGTCCATCCTACAGGACAGCGCATCCATCGTGGTGCTGAGAGATGAGATACCCCCTGCAGATTCTTCTCCATTGTCAGCAGCAGACCGCGGATGTCCTGCCACGAGTCAGTATCGGGTTGATCCTGCCCTCTGGTGCAGTCCTCGGAGGAGGCATCACTGGATTTAGACCTCTTCTGGTCGAAAAACAGTTTTGGTTGTGCTCTGTCCACCCTGCCCATCCTGGTCGCCAGTGATACCCACTCTCTCTTTGCCCTGTATCTTCACGCATAAAAAAAACAGCTACAGCATGGGCAGTCAGACACCAGACGTAGCGCAAGGCTCTGTGTTGACCAGAGATAGCCACATCTAGGACCACGTCTCGTCTGCACCCCTCAGAGAGAGCACCACTTGTTCACTCCGGGCTCATATATCACGTTGTAGGGTCTGTGGCAATCATCATTGGGTGAGCCCCTGCGTCGTTGAGCATCCAGTACAGCAACCACACTGTCCCACTGTGGCAATATCGATGCGCCGCAAAGAGGGCAGTGCCACAATGCACCGGCCAGCCAGGCCCAGCGACAGCATCCACCGGGGCCAAAGGATCAGCAAGCAGTGGGGAGCGGTCGTGTAGCTGGAACACCGTTCTCATTCAGCTTGCACCTCTCCCGACGCTGCTAATAATGCTAACGTGGCAACTCTCAGGGATCTCAGCAGTCAACCGCCTGGCCTGCCCTCAACCACTTCAGATATGGCTAGCAGCATCAGCAGCCCTCCGTCTCAAAATGGAGGCCGCTGTCCAGCCAGATCACCAGGGGGACTTTGGGCCTTGTGGCGTAGTGGGGGTAGAAGCACCGCGGGCGGAGCCTGTCCAACAGTTCTCTTGAGCGCCCAAGAATCCAGACAGTACGCAACAACACAGAAGCCAATACTGCAATATCTAATTTAGGAAGGAAATTAATTACTACGCTCAAAGAGTTAAACAAAGTGCGAGTTTGAGCGTAGTAATTAATTTCCTTCCTAAATTAGATATTGCAGTATTGGCTTCTGTGTTGTTGCGTATTGATAGAGAGGCTTGGCCTTACTGTAGGAAGCCCACACCCAGTGTTGTTTTCTCACTGATTTCGCAGGCGGACGCCTGTGTGGTTGCCCGAGTTGGTAACTCTTTGTTTGTATTTGTTGAAATTGTGCAATTCAGGTTTTGGTCCTGCTATGGGTTTAGTTGGGACCCGGAGAAAATTCGTTTTTTCTGTTTGTTTCTTGTTGAATCGTTGTTGTGTTAGTTTTGTTATGTCAGACGCAGAAACTTTCGCTTACAGCGAAGATCATATTAAAAATTTGCTTGCTGTCCCGCCCCTTTTTGCCTCAGCCACATTAAGTGTCACTGCCCAAAATCAAAACGAAACCGATAATCTGGTGAGATTAAAGAAAAAACACATCCGCACCGATCTACACGGCCATTTCTTAATACAGCACCTTCGAGCAGGAACTATACCTGCAGGACTCCAAATAAAGAATGTCCCAGTGATTTTCACAGAGGACCCAATTTATAAAAAAGGATACAGCTACATCGAAATGAAGTGCAGTCGGGACTTGATGGTTCTCACAGTAGAAACTGCCCAAAGGCTTTCAAAAATCCAATTGGAGGAAATATCAAAATTGGAAAAAGCAATCTCCACCAATCAATTGATAACAGATTCAAAATCTCTTTTGGAAAAAGTTGAAAAGGACATAGCCGAATTCAGAGATTTCACCATTAATCAGAAGAGCACCCAATTTGAGAAGGATAAGCGTAATTTCAACATAGATAAGGTTTATCCATATCTACAAACAGACTTCTACTCTAGACCCGAGGCACGCAGACACCTTCAAGACTACCAAGGTAGATCTTCGAATAATTATATTACGTTTTCTAAAACATCATCCTCGGGCAGCAGTAGTGAAAACGAAACCCCTGAACCTCGGAGATTTAACAACAGAAGAGGCTCACAACAAAACCATCAAACGCCTTTTTTAGGGAGAGGTCAGACAAAACCCAGGGGCAAAGTACGCTTCAACCGCCAACCATGGGAAATGTCCACCAGGAGACAGAATTACAAGAACTAAAAAAGTCTTTCATTTTCAACCTTTCAAAATAAAACCTTACTAAAGACGAAACAAGCGTTTTGGAAAAGGGCCTTTCTTTTGTGCCGTCACAATTCACAGACTTTGTTAAACTCAAAATGGAAACCTTAGAGTTTTGCAGGAAAGTCCGGCTCAAGGCATTTTTCGCTTAAAATATTTTTGAAACATCTCTAGAGAATACAGGCCTAAAAAATAAGTCAACATTCGTTCTTCCTAACAATCAAATCCCAAAAGAAATCATTACTTTCGAAAGGACACTCCTCTCTGCAATATCAGATATGGAAAAAAAGAAAAAATTGACAAAATTCAATATAACAAAGATGGAGTCACTTGCTCTACAAGATCTAAGAAATGACATGTCGGTCATCTACAAACAAGCGGACAAAGGAGGAGCCATCGTCCTATGGGACAGAGCACTTTATGTCTCTGAAGTGAAACGCCAGTTGGATGACATACGTTGTTACAGAAAAATAAATCAAGATCCCACCACTGAATTAAAAAACATCCTTTATTCAATTGTCAACGAGGGATATGAGGAAGGTTTTTTGGGCAAAAAAAGAGTCAGAATATTTGAAAATCAAAAATCCGCGTATTCCACTCTTTTATATACTACCCAAAGTTCACAAAAGTGAAACACAACCACTGGGGAGACCAATCGTTTCAGGTTGCGATTCCCTCATGGAACCAGCATCAAAGTTTGTTGATCACTTTTTGAAACCCTTTATGACAGATGTAAAATCCTTCCTGAAGGACACCACGGATTTCATCAATAAAGTCAATGAAATGCAATTTGAGGAACACAGCCATTTTTTAGTAACAATGGACGTAGTATCTTTGTACACTCAAATACCTCAAGAAGATGGACTACATATCCTTGAATATTATCTGAATACAAGAATACGACCACATCGAGTACCGACTGAGTTCATTTTGAAGCTGGCCAGCTTCGTGCTCAAGAGAAACTATTTTAACTTCGACAGAGACTTTTACTACCAAACAAGCAGAGTAGCAATGGGTTGCCCATTTGCCCCGGAGTTAGCCGTTTTATTCATGGCAACATATGAGGAGACCTTCATCTATAAAAACAACCCTTTTCTCAAATACATCGAGAATTTTAGCAGATATATAGATGATGTGTTCTTCGTTTGGACAGGACAAGAAGACCAATTAAAAGAATTCCATCTGTGGCTCAACCATCGAACAAAGGAGATCCAATTTAGCTTGAATTTCTCAAAATGCAGAATGCCCTTTTTAGATGTGGTAGTGTATCCTGCTGAAGGAGGATTGGTAACTACTTTATACAAAAAGGAGACAGACCGCAATAAATCTTTGCATTTTAAAAGTAACCATCCAAGGAGCATGAAAGACAATCTACCCTATGGGCAATATTTACGGATTCGCCGTAATTGCCATTTCAAAGACGAATTTGTTGAAAATGCCACCAAACTGACAAATAACCTTCTAGAACGTGGCTACCCAAAAAAGCTTTTAACGAGATCAATGAAACGTGCGTGGTGGATTCCACGCGAAAGCCTTCTAGAACGGAAAACAAAAAAGAAAAACAGATAGGATAGTGTTTGTCTCAACATACTGCCCCAATTCCATCCTGCTCAAAAAGGTGGTGGCAAACAATTGGCATTTGATAAAAAATCTACACACGACATTTAATGCAAAGCCATTATTTGCATTCCGAAAAAATCGCACCATCGGCAATCATTTGGTCAGAGCAGCAATGCCCCAAAAAGATGTGCTGTCTGCCAGAACTTACGTCGGCCTCCCTCCTGTTGTGGGACACAAGAAATGCGGAACATGTGTATGCTGTTCTTCTACAGAAGAAGGTTCGGTTTTCCATTATAAAAACAGATATTGGAAACACAACTCGTTCACTAACTGTAAATCACGAAATGTTATTTATGGGATCAAGTGCCCATGTGATCTCCTATATATAGGAAAAACGAATCAGGAAGTAAGAGCTCGCATAACCCAACATAAATCACGGATAAGGATGAAAGTCCTTACAGCGCCACTAGTGAATCACTGGCAAACCATGAATCACAAGGAATCAGAACTAAAATGGACAGTGATACTGAAGGTCGATAGAGACCAAAGAGGCGGTGATCTGGACAAAAAACTGCTTCAGCGAGAAGCAATGCTCATTCTAAAATTCAACACGGTCGTTGAAGGCCTAAACAAAATGTCTGAATTATATCGATTGAATTAAGCTGTTACCAAGATCTGCTTCCATGTACCTGCGACACTGGGAATACACCTTCGCATAGATACCAACAACAAAACAGCGAACTACGAACTACAAGTCCCAGAAGCACCTTCCTACCGGAAGTACGCTCATGCTTCAAAGCGTCTTCGGAACGACAGCTCGACATTCATGCAACGGCAGACACTGACCAGACTCCAACTGAGGCAAAACGCTATCGTGCGAAAGGTAAGCCTGCCTGCCAAACAAACAAACATTCTTGCCAGAAACTTTCTGCGATTTTACACGCTCATACATGTTCCCTCTCCCCACAGGTCCAGGATTCAGTCCGCGCTGACCCACAGTCCCACCTCCGCTTTGGAAAATCAAGTAAGCCACGACTCACTCGCTCGCTCTTTCCACCCTTCCGAAAAAAAAAACACAACTGACCCGTCCCTCTCCCTTTCTCTTCCAGACAGGTAATTAACACACCAAAAAAAACATCATGTAAGTACATTCCTGATTTTCCACTTCATAACTACATTGTGAACAGTCTCAAGGCAGTACAGGTGGAGTGACTGTACGTTTTTGTGTATTTTCTTTCCAGTTTGTCTCCGTCCGGTTTCCCAGTTTTTTCTTAGTGGTGCACATTCATACCACAGGTAAGAGGCTGGATATACATGTGGCAGCTTGTTCCTTTTAATATGGCTTCACATTTAGTGACCCAGATCTCATTCCTCTTTCCTACAGTTATGAGGTCCTGATGAGAACCCATCACTCAGCAAGGGTTCGAAACGCGTAGACCGCCTATGCACACCATAAGAATGTCTTCATCCAAATAACTCATTTTGATTTGACAAATATTATACATTTACCAAATAGGTCTCTTTGGTGTTTATGAAAACAATCAATTTGTGACATTTTGAAATCGTAAATATTGATCCCTGTATGTATGGTATGTGTGAGAGAGTGAGATTCGAATGAGAAAGTTGATCAACCACAGATGTTTGTTTTGCTCCTTTATTATTGTGCACTATTTTATGTCAATGTCATTTTTATGAAGTTTGTATTTTGTACTGTTTGGTTTTTGATAATTGTAGTGAAATGTTTGTTGAACCTTAACCAATGAATTTGTTGAAAAATCTTTATGAATAAAAAATATGATTCATGCTTGACAACTGGTCCAAACTCGCACTTTGTTTAACTCTTTGAGCGTAGTAATTAATTTCCTTCCTAAATTAGATAATGCAGTAATGGCTTCTGTGTTGTTGCGTATTGATAGAGAGGCCTGGCCTTACTGTGGGAAGCCCACACCCAGTGTTGTTTTCTCAAGAATCCAGACAGGGCAGCTGAGGGACAAGGAGCCCCACTCCTCAGGCTTCCCGACCTCGGCCAACAATCTTCACGGCCGATAATGCCCCTCTCACCTGGGAAAATCTTAGCTCAGCACCACAGCTGGGGGGGGGGTCGCCAATCCAGGGGAGATCCGGCAGCGGAAAGCGCCCCTCCTCGAATCAGGACACTGCAGGGCTGTGTGCCGTAGATTTCGCCCAGCACTGCGCTAGCGCTATGGCGTCCCCGGGGGCTCTCTGGCCTCTGCTCCAATGTGGTCCCAGGATCCGTGGCCCGTCTAGCCCAGCGATCCGCACCGCAGAGCCAACCCTAGTTGTCAAGAGCGCCTGCTACGCAGATATTCAGACAGGGGTAGCGTCGCTCCACTCACTAAGCCCCCGCGAGCTCGTGGGCCAGCAAGGTCCGAGTGTCTGCGCTGGCTCGCGCTCCAACCCAAGCCTGGGCATCAAGGTCAGTCTGACACTGTGACGATGGGGAACGTAATGTCGTCCAGAGGTCAGCCCAGAAGTCATTTTTTCACCCAGCCTGGGCAGCAGGGTGTCAGAGATCGAGGGATCGCTTCTGTGCAGTCCGCGAGGATCTCAGTTGCCGGATAAATGCCGGATCGGTAGACAGTGTTGCGGACCTCTCAGCTCAAGCGGCATCTCTGTCGCGAGCAAACTCCACCCTTCCTTCAGCTGGCAACACTTATTCAGCACAAATCAGGGACAGGCGCCTGGCTCATAAAAAGGAACAAATTATTATGGTAAGTTCAAGAAACCATTGGGCCAGGATCAGCAAGGAAAGTTCTGCAGTGTGTAGAGGAAGCAAGGCAGGACTTTCATTTTGAAAAGGCAATTCTATGAAGATCTCAAATGGGAGGGTTCCCTTCGTTGAAAGTCTCCTTTCATATGCATTATCATTGGCCACAGAGATTCCAGGTCAGGCCAGGCTCCAGGCAGATATGGACATTCAGGTACTGGAAGCTAAGCCATCTCATGGGGTTGGATGTTCGTCAAGAGTTAAGCTTCTCGCCTCCACATAGAGGAATCAACAGGGATTTGGACCAGTTGGCTCGGAGCCCGAAGGCTTTCCTGAAAATTTTGATAATGCAGAGTGCACAGGGCCCCGAGTCCTGGGGTCAGATGAGGTACAGAAGTAAGCTGTCTGTGTACAAGGCTATCCCACATCAGTAGTAATATTATTAATAACTATAAATGTCTCCTAGGATAGACCATACATATTTTGAACTCTGTGAAATTGTACACAATTAAGTTGCTGTGGATTAAATAAATCTTTGTTCATTTGATAACTGCATTACCTCATTTTCTACTGTGTGGGAACAAAATGTGTCACTAGATTATAATCAAAATGCATTGGAAATATTTAAAGGGTGTTGATAAAAAAGACTTTGGTGACGGATATCCCATTTACCTGAAATAAAAATCCCATTACATCCTATGGGATTTATAGTTTGGTGGACGGGAACCCATCCACCAAGATCTAAATCAGGCCCTTTTCATCCTTCACAGTGTGAGGATGCATCAATTTAACATAGTCCTCACATCGATCTCATCAAGACTTACACATTGAGAGCATTGTTGAGCTCTCAATCCCACCAGGCTGTTTCTCTCACCTAGTAAGGAAGATCGGAGGGAGAACTATAAACTAGAACTGTGGCTTTTCTAAGATCACTGCTTTGTAGCTCCTGGCAGCTGAAGAGACAACTTAGGGTCTACTCATTGTAGATAATGCCACCTTCATTGAGTGATCTGCACAGAGCCGAAATATGCTCCAGATAGTAAATATTTAATCTGGACATTGCTACATATTATCTATTCCATATGATTTTCTTTGTGTATTTATTTGAGGAGGTCTAGTAGAGGCAGAATTTTACATTTATTTCTGATCACTATAGTGATGTGACTTTGTGTGACATTGTTAACGATTGGTTATCTATCATCTCTTTTTTGATACTCCCAAAATGCCCATGCTGTCAGTACTCTTAAATTCCTCGTATTATCGAACTCTTTAAACAACAAGGGAAAAATTTTAGGAACTTTGGGCCAGATGTACAAAGCCATTATATGAGTCAGAAAAGTGTTGGCATCTTGTAAAGGAACTTTACAATCCTTTCTGAATCGTAATTAATAAGAAGGGTGATGAAAGCGGCATTACATTCCTATTTGCAATTTGGAAAGGAATATATTATTGTTTTATGACTGAAACTGTAATCGCAAATAGTGTGGGTCAAGAACATCAAAGACAGAATATCAAAGGGCAAAATCCAGTGACCAGAATATCGGGAGACAAAACATCGAAAGGCAAGTTTGTACAGGTTAAACCTAACTCTACAAATAAGTACCTTACTGCGTGTTACACAAAGACAAAAACACTCCTTGATGGTGCGCATCCACTTCTCACGCACTTGGCTGCCCCAATAAAAAGAGGGGGACCCGCTGTGCATAGAGCGGTGGTGCTTCCCTCGACCTGGCGGGCAGAATTAAATTCACATAAGGGTTTGCCTTTTGTGGGATGCACTCGAGATGGATGTATATAGCACAAAGGAGTTGTTGCCCCCAACCTCCAGACAGTTCTTGCAACGCGTTTCGGGCCCTGCGCCCTTCTTCTCTGGCAACTGTCACAAAACAAACAAGCATCACTGCTAGGGATTCCCTTAAGTAATTTATTAACATAGATATGCCCTTGTGGGCCGGCTGACGAACGCAATCTCAAAGCATACTGGGCCTGGTAGTTTCAATATTAATTTCAAACCTGTGTGGGTTGCTTGTTCCAATTGTAAAGATGTTAAAGGATTCTTACTGCGTGGTACACAGAGACAAACAAACTCCTTGATGGTGCGCATCTGAAGGAGCGAGGTGGCAAAAACAAAATTTTGTATACCCCTCGTAAAATCAATGTTCCATGTTAACAATTTACTAATAGTATGATGTGGTGAAATAATCAACTCTAGTATAAGATGCATACACAAAATGTACACAGGAATACTAATCTTGCCTGCATGAAGCAATATAATTAACTAATATATGTTGTAATTGTGATGTGAATTAATGCATAGCTTAAATATAAATATATGCAGTTTAAATGTGCTTCTTGTATATGTTTTGTGCCAGAAAGTCTTCGGATATGTGAGTATAAAACGCATTTATGTGGCTTACCTGCTAAGTAATAACTAATGAGGAAACATTAGTATGGTGGGAGGTAAACAGAAGGGCGTTAGTTCTATATTTAACATAAATTTGTGTTTGTTTCTACGATAGTTCGAAAAGTGGCCTCTGAGGCCTACTAAGAAAATGGCCGTTCTGATGAACTGCGAGCGAATGATAAACTGCGCATGTGCATCCAAAGCCTGCAAGCACGAGTGAGCTGCCTGTGCTCGGATGGGAGGTTCAAGGCTACCTTGCCCTGGAAGCCAGGATGGTTGCCAAAATATGGACAGTTGAGTGTTCAAAACGTGGGAAAGCAATGCGACGTTGCGAGTTAAGGAAGGGACCAGGCCAAAGACTGTCCTAAACAAAGCAGTATTATAATTTTGCTGATTCACCGTGAATATGATGTTGTAATGGTGAGGAGATGCTCACCCACCCCAAATTGTCCAATCAGAACCCATATTGGTGAAGTTAGATGCTTTTTAGATAGATTAAGTTAGGAAATTAGTGTATAAAAACCCCTGATTTTGCTTAGAGGCAACGCTCCTTTCGATTTCCTCTGGAGATGCTGCCGGACTGAAGATAGTTTCTTGGATGTAAGATCTCTTTAATGCTTGTTTGTTTTCTTTGGACTGTTAGGACTGTTAGTATAAGATGAGGGTGTTAGCTAGGGATGTTAGAAGAAAGTGAATTTGGAACTATCTGTTCTTTGCTAAAACTTCCAGACTGAACTTCTTAAATAAATGTCTATTTCTGAGCTCTTAAATAAATGATCATTTAAAATAAAGTTAAAGATGTTTACTGAATAAAGAATTAATAAATGCCTAAATGTGAGTCATACTAAAAGTTTGCTTTGAATAAAAATTAGATAAATGGAAAATTAAAAGCTGGTCTTGTATTTTCCTACGCCTGATTTTCGTTCTAGCAGATCCATTGCCACAATGGTGGTGTGTCTGAATAAAAAGGTGTTTAATGAAACCATGGTAAATCGTTTTAAACTATAGGTGTAAATAATTAAATAGTTAATTAAATCTTGACACCCCGCCAATGTTATTGTAGGACTCCTGGTTCTTTTGCCAAATCTCTGAAGTCGAGTTAAATGAACAGAGAAAGTGTGCAGTGTAATGGGCCCCACTGTTGAATGAATGTGTGTTCTGAGGATTCAGGGAAATGGCAATGGCAATTTAGAATTTATTTTTGGAGTCCCACTGTAGCAGTTATAACTTGGTAGCAGAGTAGTGGTTGCTAACAAAATTAGCTAGGATTGTCTATAAAGCACTATATAGAGTTTAAAATGTACAGCATAATGAACTAACAATCTGTTGAGTTCAAATTACGTTACATGTAGTTCAGAAAAAGCTTCCAAGTGTCGTGTGAAGCTAGTGCCTCTGTCTGCAGGCAGAGGAAGTGTGGCAAATAAAGTCGCACAGTGCATTGGTCTGTTTCAAAGAAGTAGTATCGTCGTATACTGCGGTGGTATTGTCATATATCACTGTTTAGGGACATTAGGTGTAAAAGGATAAATGTATAGTGAGGACAGTCTATAAAATCTTAGCCTTCAAGTATAGGGATCATTGCGTATTCTGATTAAAACTTATTGCTGGGAGAGTAGTAGGACTTAACCCGAGCTTGATAGAAGGGTAAAAGAGTGGCGTCTACTTTACTAACGAAAGAGGAATTCTGTGGTGGGTTAGAAGTAAGTGCTGCCTACTGGTGATACAGAGTTCATGTATATCTGAGTAGGGATTTCTGCATGAACGTATGTAAATAAAATTGCAATACACGTTCTGGTGAAACTCTGGGATTGTCTCTAAGGAGGTGAAAAAGATCTCTATGTGCTTTCCTAGAGAAACAAGTTTGTTATTGCCTGATAGAGGGTAAGGTAGAGGGTAGTGCTACTTTATCGACGAGTTTAAAATTCTGTGGAGATAAGTGTTGTCTACTCCAGTTACAGAATACTTGTATATTTGAGAAAATTCTATCACTTTATCAGCGAAACAGGCAAATGGTATTTTTTTTTCTGTAGGTTACTAACTGATTTTGTAAAATATCTTGTAAATACGGCTTCTTGAAAAACCCTGTAAAGGAGGGGTCAGTCGGTGCTGCACAAGCTGGAGCGCTGGTGATGTCAAAACTGTCGCGCTGGGATTGGTCCTCGTGACCAAGACAGAGTAGGAGCTGATAGGTTCAGCACGGAATAGCAGCAAAGTGATTGGTTAAGCACTAAGAAGACGTATCTTGTTCTAATTGGTACTCTAGTGTAAACCGCGCTGTGATAGGTTGGTGTTACGGAACAGCAAAACAGGGAAGTGCACAATTTCTTTTGAAAGACAGAGAACTACCGGAAAAATGTCTTATTATTACGGAGAAGAAAAGAAGAAACCTTAATGGTTTAAGATATTAAAGAATGTATTTTCAAAAGAGAAGGAAATTGTGACTAGAGAGGGAAAATTACTCCCTCCACTGTAAACGCCCGCTTCTTACATGTCATCAAAATATGGTTACCATACATGCATTTGGTTAGAGAATTGGGCAAGGTATACTCAGGATGATGGTGTGTTAGCTTTTCCTGAAGAAGGATCGTTTGATTTGGCAGTTTTGAGAAACTTGAGAGACAAGATGATGAAGCTTGAGCCGAGACCTAGACCGACACAGTTTGAGGCTTTGGTTGAATGGGAAGATGGGATGCATCAACTAGAGAGTGAAAGACTATGTAGGCATATCAGACCAAAAGGTAGAGGTCGAGATTTATGGGGAGAAACACATGAGAGTAGAATGCGTCGATGGAGAAATGGTAATATGTTTGATGGTATGTATTCAGTAAGATTAGTAGGTGAATATGAAGGACAGAAATGCACAGAAAAGAAAAAGAATGTGGAGGTAGTGAACCAAAGTTATGGTGACAGTGAATCAGAAGATGTTGTATTAGAAGAAATATTAAATAGGAGACCGCCACTATATCAGCCAAGTTCTTTATGGACTACTCCAAATGCCCCGGTAACAGATGAAAGAAATAATGAAACTCCGAGACAATGTTCAAGTTTAAAAGATGTGCAAGGCAGAGTAGAAACAAGATATATTCCAAGTACTCCAATTGTGGAAGCCAGAATTACAGGTACTCCTGTACCAATGAATGATTCACCAAAAAGTGTGCGAAGTAATGAAAATAGAAGTGATGTGCAACCAAATATTTCTGATTATGAACGTTCTGCACATGAACTGATTCAGAACCTTACTAAAAACATGGAAGCAGTAACTGTTCATGTAACGATAGGGCCGGTAATACCAGTGTTCGAAAATCAGAGGATAAAAGAGCCAAGCTTGACAATCCCGTTACAACAAGGTTTGCAGAAAGAAAGGGAAAATATTTATCCTAATTTGTCAGAAATAAGGCGGACTACTAATGTGAATCCACCTGAATTGACTTTTAACCAAAGTTCATTATACAAATACCCGATTGGTGCAGAATCTGACTATGCAATGCCAGAGAAAAGTCTAGATAAAATAGATTTAATACAAACTCCAGTAGGACCGTCAGATAGAGAATTGAGTGACTGGATTAAAACTTTAAAATTGAAAGTGAATGAACCAAAAGTACTGGATGTAGCAAAGCTAAAAGTAGATATGGAAGAATTAATTATTGGAACAGATAGACTAAAAATGTATCAGGATGATGAACTTATGTTTATGTGTAAAAGCATTACATGGAAAGCTAAAACAGTGTATGATCAATTGGAGGAATTAGCAAGCGAATTAGGAGTAGAATTTTCAAAATTTAAATCATTGCAGAAATCATATAGAGTGGATTTTGCAAAAAAAGACATTGAAAACATGAATACTGCTGGGAGGCTAGCAAAGATAAAAATAATTGATTGTGCTGCTGCGAAAATGGGGTGATGTGAGCAAGTGGAGGATTAAATGGGCAAAGAAGAGAGAAGAAAATAGTGATAAATCCAAATTAGCTTTTCCAATCAGGGAAAAAGAGGCAGTGGTAACTGAGTTCCCCATGAGAGAGATACCTGGAGGAGGATATATACATGTTCCTTGGAGTAGACAAGATATATTGTCATTCACAAATGATTTCCCTAGGTTAAGAGAGAAACCAGTAGAATGGTATCAACAGGTAGACAGATTTGTAAAAGTGTCAAAAGTTTTATGGATTGATTTGGATGGATTGTTTGATATAGTGGTGCCAGCAGATTTATGGACAGAATGTAAAATAGCTATAGATTGTCCAAGAGAGGAATTTGCTAGAGACAAAGTCACAGGAGCTCCATCACCAGATGCAATGTGGAAATATGAACAAGTAATAGTATGGTTAAAAAATAGGATACCTTAAAAAAAACTGATTGGGTAAAAATAGACAGGATAAGAGCCAAAAGAATCTGTACATTCATTTTATGAAAGATTGTTGTTAGTCTTTAAACAGTATAGTGGTTATGAGGAACTAAATGAGAAGGATATGAGCCATTTTATTTACAGATTTGTGTATGGGTTGAGACCAGAGATTGGAAACATGATACGTCACAACACTATAGGTTGGCAGTCATCTACTGTAGATGATGTTTTGAGAAAGGCGAAAGATTGCAGCGAAGAAATTGATGCAAAACAGAAAAAGCTATGTGGGCACAAGTAAAAGTAGTGGAACAACAAGTGGTGCAAATGGAAAATAAGAATGCAGGGAATCAAGGAAATTTTAAGGGTAAACCTAAGTTAGTAGGAAATATAGATGAATTAAGGAAGAAATTCCATTGTTTTTATTGCGGCAAGTTAGGTCATTGGAAGAAAGAGTGTAAATGTCCACCAAGAGTTAACGTGGAAAATAATTAGTTAAATTCGCAGGTGCAGTTTGAGGTAAATCAACAACAGCAACAACAGCAGATAGCAAATCAGCAAAGTCAGGTGCCACAACCGCCACTGCCAAACAGTGTAAACCAGCAGAAATACAGTACAGAGACAGGAGTCAGCGGAGGTGAACAGGTAAAAAGACCGCAAAGAGTGAATGTGTGTCCTCAGTATTGGTTACAAGAAGAAGGTGGCAGTGAGTTGGATGAAAGTTTACGACGGTGCCTGAGAGAGGGAGAAGAGTGTGTGCTTTGAGCCACTCTTGAGTTAGATCAGTCTGGTCCATTTGTGAACGGAAAGGTGAATGATGTGGAAATAACTTTCCTAGTGGACACTGGTGCTACCCGTTCTACTGTTAGATCAGTGGAAATTCAAAATGTTCCTCTCTCAGGAGAGAGCATCCAGGTTGTAGATGTAGCAAATAGACAGATACAAACTCCTCTGACAGAACCAGTTGAAATAGAAATTGGAAATCACAAAGACATGCATCGATTTGTGGTGTGCGATAGTAGTCCTGTTAATTTGCTAGGAAGGGATATTTTGTGCAAAATGAATTGTGACATATATTGTTCACTGGATGGCATAGAATTGCAAACCCCAGATGAAGATAGCTTGTATAAAACGACAATGCTCATGATTGAGGCGGAGCAGAGCAAGTTATTTCCGGTTTTTGATTGAGAAAAGATTCCTGTTGAACTGAAAGAAGTAGTGAAAGAAGAAGTATGGGATTTCACTGGAAAGGATATAGATTGATGAAAGGTGTTGATTCTGTAAGAGTCACAGTATAGGAAGGAGCACGCTACCCAAATATTCCTCAGTATAAGATGACTGCAGAAGTAATTGAAGGAATTACTCCAGTGATTGACAAAATGATTGAGCAGGGAATTCTGAGAGAAATAGACAGCAGCCCTTGTAATTCACCAATCATGGGATTGAAAAAGCCCAACGGAACATTTAGAATTGTACAGGACCTTAGAAAGGTTAATAAAATTGTTGTCCCATGTTGCCCGATTGTTCCAAATCCAGCAGTGATTTTGTACCAAATTCCCCATGATGCAGAGTGGTACACAGTGATTGACCTGTGCAATGCGTTCTTTACTGTTCCATTGAATTCAGAAAGTCAGCCAATTTTTGCGTTTCGATTCCAGAATCGTATTCTAGCTTTGTGTAGAATTCCACAAGGGTACACTGAGAGTCCATTGATTTTTAATCAGCTGCTAAAGAAATCATTAGAAAGTTTGAGCATGCCTGGAGAATCTGTATTATTACAATACATAGTTGATCTTTTGGTTGCATCAAAAACAAAAGATGCATGTGTTACTGACACAGTAGCATTGTTGAATCATTTGGCGGAGGTGGGACATAAAGTGTCTCCATCTAAATTACAGTTTTGTCAGAAAGAAGTACAATACTTAGTTCACTGGATTGCCAAAGGAATCAGACACGTCACAATAGAATGAATCAGGATGATACAAGGAATGCAGCCACCTAAAACTCAAAGACAAGTGAGAATGTTCCTGGTAATGGTAGGTTATTGTAGACAGTGGATTAGTGGATTTTCATTGATTGCAAAACCATTACAGAGATTGACAAACGCAGATATCAGAGACCCAATAGTTTTGACCAAAATTGAAATGGAAGCATTTGAACAGCTGAAAAAAAACTGTGTAAAGCACCAGCATTAGGGATGCCTGATTATGAAAAAGTTTGAACTGTACTGCAGTGAGCGAGAAGGATGTGCATTGTCAGTATTTATTCAGAGACATGGAAAACTAAAGAAACGAATTGCGTATTTCTCATCTGTTTTGGACGCTGTTGCAAAGGCTTTGCCAGGATGTCTGAAAGCAGTAGCGGCTACCAGTGTAAGTTTGGAGCAAAGTGAGGGAATAGTGATGGGATTTCCTGTGAGGGTGTATGTACCTCATTCTGTGGAGATTCTCCTCACTAGAGCCAAGACACAGTACATGACCAACAGCAGAATGACCCGATATGAAAAAGTAATTTTGGGAGCTGAAAATGTGACAATTGCCAGATGTGTGAATGTTAATCCTTCTACATTACTAGCTGATACTATTGAAGCATAAGTGAAAGGTGAGCTTGATCACAAATGTCTTGATGTTCTTGAGTATTGCACAAAACCCAGACCAGACATCAGGGACGAACCATTACCTGAATCAGATTTTGTGATGTTTGTGGATGGATCATGTCTGAGAACAGAGAGTGGCATTTTAAGCGCTGCTTATGCCATTTGTACGGTGGCAGAAGTGTTGGAAGCATCTTGTTTGAAAGGAATTCATTCTGCTCAAGTAGCGGAGTTGATTGCTTTGATACGAGCATGTGAACTAGGTAAGGAGGTGAAAGTAACCATAGTTACAGACAATCAATATGGCTACGGAGTGGTTCATGATTATGGACAACTTTGGTCTCAAAGAGGTTATTTGACTTCTGCGGGAACACCTATTCGGAATGCTGAATTTGTAAAAACACTGATACATGTGATTCAGCTACCTGAAAGAATAGCTGTGGTGAAATGTTCAGCGCACAAAAAGAGTGAGAATTACATTTCTAGAGGAAATATTTATGCGGATGCAATTGCAAAGCATTGTGCGAAAAATCAAATTCCAATCAATCGAGAAAAGCTAAAAGAACATGTTCCGAGTCCTTTAATGCTAACCACTGTAGTCGAGACATGGCAGGAAGTGAAACAGATACAGGAAGAGGTAAAAGCAGAGGGAAAAGATATTTGGTTAAAAGCAGGATGCAGACAGAGAGAAGAAGATGAAATTTGGGTTTCCAAAGATGAAAGACCAGTAATGCCCGATAGCATTATCTCAGACATGGCTCGAATGTACCATGGTCAAGCCCACATTGGAAGATTGCTATGATTCATCTTTTTAGACAAACTTGGTATAAGCCCAAGTTCAGGATGATTGCTGAAAGTTTGTGCCAAAGGTGTTTGGTATGTCAGCAATTCAATCCAAACAGAAGAACCATTGTAAGCTTGGGAACCATAGGGCGGGAGGGTGGTCCATTTACAAGGGTTCAGATGGATTTTGAGGAGTTGCCCCCAGGCAATAGGCTTAGGTATATTCTTGTGATAATCTGTTTGTTCTCCTGATGGGTGGAAGCATTCCCCACGAGGAGGAATGATGGGATAACTGTTGCCAAACTGCTTTTACGAGAGATAATACCGCGTTTTGGATTCCCAGTATCGATTGAATCAGATCGCGGACCACATTTTCAAAATGAGTTAATGCAAATGATTTGTGAAGCCCTAGACATTCGCCAGAAGCTGCATTGTACTTACAGACCTGAGGCTTCAGGGGTAGTGGAGCAGGTGAATGGAACCATTAAGAATAGAATTGCAAAAATGTGTTTGGCAACAGGACTTAAGTGGCCAGACGCCTTGCCGCTTGTTCTGATGACATTGAGAAGCATTGCTGACAGGAAAACTGGACTAAGCCAACATGAGATTTTGATGGGCAGGGTGATGAGGCAAGCCTATGTACCTGTTAATAAGTTTTTCACAATTAATGATGACATCATACTGGATTACTGCAAAAACCTGTCCGATGTGGTAACTTCTGTGCTCCACCAGGTGGGAACTCGGTCAAATTCCAAAGAGAATAATCCAGCTCATGATCTAGTCCCTGGAGACTGGGTTCGAGTGAAGGTACATCGTAGGAGAAACTGTTTAGTACCTCGGTGGCAGAAACCACGTCAGGTGATCTTGGTCAGTACTACTGCAGTCAAGTGTGCTGGATTGAAGAGGTGGGTGCATGCAAGCCACACCTTTCGTGTGCATGCACCTGAATACCCATACGACGGTGAAAGTACAACTGACTCTGATTCTGAAGCTGAACCAGAAAGAACTCCAGATACTGAAGATCAACAGGAACATCGACATCTGGAAGTATCAGAAACCAGTTCTGCGTCTGAAGGTGAAGGTGAATGGGAGATTGTGGAGATACCAGATTCTGAAGATCAATCTGAAGATCGAGAATTGGTAAAGATAGACACCAGTAAAGACGCAGAAGTAGGTGAAGAAAAGGTCATTGAAGAGGAGAAAGTTGAAGAGAGATCTGAAAACTCTGAAAGCAGGAACGGAAATCCTGAGACTGGGGAAGAGGAAGTAACTCACGAAAAGGATGAGATTCCAAGTACCAGTTATGAAGGTGTTCCTAACAGAGTGACAGAAAAGAAAGGTGAACCTGACGACGACAAAGACATTGTGAAAATCATAATCAATGACACAGTTGAAGAAACTGAAAGTGAAACTGGTGACAGTGCAGATGAAACTGCATTAAGAAAAGCCCAAGGACAAGAGCTTGGAGAGTGGAGCATAATACAATAGAGCCAAAACCAAAAAAAATTTGTAAAGGAGATAATTGGCCTAAAGAAACTGGTGGATTGAGATTCAAACTGGTGAACAGAACAAATGAACCGGAAGAGCAAGTGGATAAGATCACTAGCCAGATAGAGACATTGGGAAAGAAAATAGAAGTTGTTCAAAGGCCAAAAAGAGTAAGACGACCAAATCAGAAATATATCTCACCTGAGTGGACGTATATTGTCCTACCGCCTATTGTTGAAGTCAATAGCAGCCAAGAAAACCTGTACTGCCCAAAATTGATGGGAAAAAGTGAATAAAGAAGTCAACTTAAAGAAAGATTGTTAGGTGCTCAAGAAATATATGATATTAAATAAAAACCTGAAGTCCTGTGAGACGGATATTGTAAATATAGAAGAGGTCGGAGTTGACATAAGGTCGAAGAAAACCTGTTAGAAACATTAAATATAATATAGTTTAAAATAGAATTGAGACAAGGTCGAAGAAATGTTGTTAGTAATCTGTGTATTGAGTAATTTATAAGTGACACAAGGTCGAAGAAATTGTGTTAGAGAAAAATGGCTGTCAGCAACCATAAAACAAAGTGTTCTATTTTTAGAAAATTGTGCAGATGCTGTGCAATATGTATGGGATTATTGATAATATTGTGGGTAATATTAGCTATTGTTATTCCTTTCCAAGACAGTTTAACAAAACTGAAGCCAAATATAAGTTTAAATAAGCCAAGTGAGAAAGTAGAAGTTCATGAGACCCATGTGTATAAACCAGAAATGCATCAGGATAGGTCTATTAGTGATTATACGAAAAATACCTTTTCAAAATTATTGCTTGAGTATGTTAAAACCATGAATGTTGATGATTGCTATGTTTGTGTAAAATTATCAGCGTCAGTGTCAGAAGGGGTGACCTATCACCACCTTTCTCTTACATATGGTCTAACCTGTAGTGTAATTGCAAGTTTGTTCTATCAGACTGGGAAATTGGAATATCACTATTCCAATGTAGATGACATGTTTGCGAAACTGAAAATTGATAGTGCATTGAACAAAAAGAAACCTGCAAAAGGGATGGAGAGTATTTCTTAGAATTGGACGAACTGACACATGAGTATTCTTTTAATAATAATTTGACATGTAAATTGAGAATTGAAGAAAAGACGTTCTTGAATATGGTTGAGGAAAGAAGGATTGCTTATAAACGAAGTGAGAAAATAAAACATTCGAAATCTAAATACTGGACATTTAAGGATGAAAACCTTGATGATAAAAATGTGAATGTAGTATAAACATAGATACTCCAATGTTAGGGAAATTTTGTATAAGAAGAGACAATATCATGTATGGCAATTATTTTGTGGGTGCAAGTCAATGTAAAGACACATATAGAATTTTAGGGGTTTGGGGATTTAAAGGAGGAAATGATCCTATTTTTCCGGGTGTTTATTTTATTTGTGGGAATAAAGCTTACTATAGGTTACCCGACCATTGGTATGGGGCCTGTTATGTGGGTTTGGTTTTTCCTAACATTTTTCATGTAGATAAAGATACTAATGGAAAGCATGAGATAGGTAAAGTTTTAAGTCGTAAAAGAAGAACAAGTGTGTTAGAAATAATAGGTGATGTTTTTGGAGCACTAATACCAGCAGTGGGAATTTTGTTTAATGCAAATAGAATCCGAAAATTGTCCACAATAGTTGATCGATTGTCAACAGATACAGCAGGAGGTTTCCTGATGGTTGATACTGAAATGATTGCTATGAGAGCTATGGTAATGCAAAATCGACTTGCCCTTGATATAATTTTAGCAAAAGAGGGAGGAGTCTGTGGAATATTGAAAGTGCAGCAGCATTGTTGTACTTATATTCCAGATAAAAGTCAGAATATTGAAAAGTATATTACAAACATTACAGATTTACATAAAGAGATTGAACCACTGGAGGTTGAAGGTGTCCTTGAAAAATTAGGTAGAAGTTTTACAGCAGTTAAGCATTGGTTCCAGGAAATAGGTAGTTCAATTATACGTAAAATACTAATTCCAATAACAATCTTAGTGATAGTGATTTTTCTGATAAGATTATGCTGTATATGAAAAGGTAGGAGAGATTTCAGAAAGGCAATAAAGAAGACAATGTTGGAACGTATCTATGGCTCTAGTGTAATTTTCCCGATTCATGCCCTTATATAGGTATAACTTATCATATCCTTATATAGGCATAAGAATCATAACCATATTTAGACACAGCCAATGCAGTCCAAATACGGCGTGGCTACTTCCACTAAGCTTCCAGAGTACAACAAGTTCCTGAAGACAACCAGCCTTCAGCAGCACGGGAATTCCCCCTTCTTCAGTATTGATTTGTCCCAGAACTCCTGGAGTGTGTTAAGAACTTCGAGTTGTTAGTGACGTTATTATGTCCACCCTTACGTCAAACTCGGCACCTTCCAGGTATAAAAATGGCCAGATCTGCCCTAACAAACACACAGTGGTTTTGGAGCAGATCGACTAACTACTTGCCCGACGCCCTGCTGTATGCGAGTGCCGAAGGAAGGCGACCCTCCCTGCTGATGCACTGAGAGAGACGCTGTCTTTTCTCCTGCTGAGAAATCCAGCTCCAGTGTTTCCCTTCTACCCTTGCGGGTTACTGGGAGATTGTGTTCTGAGAGAGAGATACAAGACCTCCTTCATTCTATAACTAATGTACGGAGCTGATTAGACCCTTAGAGAATTCTTGGATAGATTCTTGGCAGAAACTATTTACCTCAAGCTACACCTCACGTACTTCTTCCCTTGTACTAGACTTAGGTTAGGTACACCGGGGTAGGCGTATTTTAGATGCACCAGTTGAGTACTTTTAGTCATTATTTATCATTGTATGCATTTTATCTATTTATGTATCTTATGGCTTAGAAACCAAATAAATGCTTTTACAGTATTATTTCATAATACTCCTTTTACTGCACGCATTTTACTTCATAGCAAGTATTACGATTGTAGCAATTCACTTCTCTTGCATGAGAAAGAAGACTGCTCAATAAATAACCTTTTTATTGAAAACGCCCGTCTCTCTATTTCTCTGCACTTCTGGTGAAACGAAGCATGCACGAATGACTGAGTGAAATAGCCATCTATTATTTCCGCGACTCTGAAGATATATTTCTTATTCTTGGGGAACAAAGTTGTCATGTGATATGGTTTTCAGAAAATAATCCCTTCTTGTGTATTCGGGAAAGTTTCTAGTGACCTCTGAGCTAGCTGGCATTCACAATTAAGTCTAACATATTCAATAGAGACCTAGTCGACCTAAGTCCTATGTCTAAACTATCGTTTATGTTATTCCAATGCGCAGAGCCTATTGGAAATATAGGAACTACACTACATGGCGCCCAACGTTTGGTAAGGCGATAATGTAACGCTAGATACTAGAGTAACTCAGTCGTGCTTTTCACACAGACCCCTTTTTTCCGTAAAAACTCCAATAGACATCTGGAGTGGGTAAAAGGTTAGTATCCGCCAGAACTAAGTAGGACGAGAATCCTATGTATTCATTTTTTGGTTTATTCAACGTTGAAGGATACAGTGTTCCAAAATATTGTGCACCTAATCTTTGTTCCCTTGAAACTTGCTCTGTAAACTTTCTGTCAGCAAAATGTCAGAGAGTGACGACGAAAGGGAGAGAGCTAGAATAGCAACTCAACTATTAGAGGAAGACACAAGTCTTCAGCAAAACAACCCGGATGCAATAATCATCCCGATAAATGTAAGAAAGAGTGTAACTTACAAACTAATAAATAATGGAGTATCATCGAGAGGTGGTACAGTCATATTTGTGGTAGAGGCACATGAATATCGGCAGACAGAGGTATTCTATTCATGGATAACTTTTCCAGCAGCAAATACTGTAACACGCGAGTTCCACTACTACAAACCAGGGAAACTCCAGCGGAATACGTTCCTTTCGAGGAGGTTGAAATTCCACTAACTTACCAGGAGCAAGAGCTCTGGTTTAATGGCGCCCTAAAACATCAAAATCACATTACCAGGCTCGGTCCACTAGGTAGACCAGGAGCCACATGGCCGGTTCTAGCCAGCTATACACCACATCCTGACATTGAAGAAATGTCAGACAGAGAACTGTTAGTTCAACTAAAACAATTAATTAAAATACATAGACAATTAGTCCAATATGTCATGCGGACTTTAACAGTCCAACCTGTAATAAAAATTCCACAGCACACCCCTCACCAGGGGAACACAAATAAAATTACACCACAGACTGTACAATCAGTGATTGGTAAATTACCCGCAAAACAAAACAAATTCCGTTCTGGCTGGCTTAAAAGATTACTCAAATAGAGGCAGTATTCCCTGATAGTACACCTCATGAAAAACACAGAATTCTGACAATCTGTTTACCAATGGGGATCGCACCACATGTGGAGGACTGTGACACTTGGGGAACAGTCTTTGCTTCAATCTACACAAAAACGCATGGTGTTCCGTCTATGGTGGTTATACCAGACGTAATAAGACAGATTCAAAATGAATACGGTCCAGAGCCTGCTTTAAATCTAGGTATGAAATTACTGAAAGACTTTAAGCAAGTCTCGGCTATACTACTAGCCAACATAAAAGGAGAAGCAGCATCTGTGGCGATCCACCAAAAATGAAAAGAAACAGAAATAGCAGACCAGCCTTTTGAACTTGCCAGAATAATTGAAAACTCCTATGAAGAATTAGGTAGAGATAGTTTGGGTGGGAAAGCACTAAAACCACAACTAACAGAATATCCTGAAAAGACTTTCATTAAAAATAATCTAATAACTCCTAAAAAGAAGTGGGAAGGTAATAAACAAACCTCTCCCAGAGAAAAACAGTTTCAGTCCAGAGGAAGGTCTCCCCAACGGAGAGATAGATCACCAGACCGGGGGGTTAGGTCTCCACAACGGGAGCCCTCTGACAAAAGATATAACCTCAGAAATAGGGATAATTTGAAAAACAACCTGACAGATATGAAGATGTTGATACACGTCCCTCTCAATCTTTTCAGACTTCCTCGCAGAAATCGGAAAGAAGAGGACGGTCAGAACATAAGTAAGAGCGCGTCAAGTCCAAAGACAAGGAACCCGCTCACCAAAGTAAAAAATCTCAATTTCCAAAAAAGAAGGTAGCAAGCATAAAGATAAAACATGTTGAGGATCCTGAGGACACAACTCAAGAACGGGGAGTGGGCCCAAACAGTGCTAGACAGTGTAGCAGAAGTGACCACAGCTCGCAAGATCCTGATGAATCTTCTGGAGACAGTGGACACGAATGAGTACATTTAAGTGGAAACTGCAGACACCAGAGTTAGTGTACCCCGCAAATTATATGAAATAAAATTGCGTATAGAAGGGGACATAACTAGGAAAATAAGAGGTCTCTTTTGGGACAATCTATCTAAAGGCTATGATATTCTTCTAGCTGAGAAAGACTGGCCACCAGAATTTGTTAGGGAGTGCTCACATGGCGAAGAAATGATTATGCCTGCCTTCTCAAATCATATTCCAATTCATAAAAAAATACACATATGCAAGAAAATGGGCAGTGGCCCAAGCCCCTGCTCTATATAAAAATCATGTAGGATGGGATGAGGAATCCCCTCACCATAAAATCCAGTTAAAAAATCAACCTACTGCACAAAGGCAGTATCCTGTTAAGCAAGAAGCTAAAAAACAAGTCAGGGAGATCTTAGATCAACTTGAGTACCAGGGGGTGATTGAAACATGCACCTCACAAATGAACAATCCTTTGTTTCCTGTCACCAAACCAGACAATTAATATCGTCTAGTATTGGACTACAGACACTTAAACTCTTGTTGCAAAACATTTGCAGTACAAAATTCACACAGTGCAGCACTGATGAATAACATCGTCAGCAAAAAATATAAAACAACATTAGATATTTCAAATGGTTTCTTCTGTCAAAACATTGCACCAGAAAGCAGGTATTTGACCGCTTTCTCAAGTATGGGGGCCCAGAGGCAATTTTGCTATCTCCCCCAGGGATTCAAGAATAGCCCAGGATTATTTTCATCCAGAGTAACAGAGTTACTACAAATGTATGATGATGAGGCATTATCTTATGTCGATGACATCTATCTAACAGACGATGATTTGGACAGGCACTTGAAAAGAGTGAACACCATTATACTTGGGTTCGCAGCAGAAGGGTACAAATTCAACTTTAAAAAATCACGGATTGCCACCTCACTGTCCTATTTCTAGGATATGAGTTATCAAGTGAAGGAAAAAGCCTAGCAGCCAATTTCTTAGAAAAATGAGCGCTGCTCCAAGCACCTAAAACGCTGAAAAACTTACAATCAATTCTAGGTTTCCTGAATTTTGGAAGAACATTCGTTCTAAATTACGCAGAGAGGGCTAAACCTCTCTACCAATTAATAAAACCTGATTTCAAACAAACTAATTGGACTCAAACACACACAGAAATTTTACGTTCAATACAAACAGACATGTTAGCTAAAACAAAGCTGCAAACACGCGTAAACGAACGCAACCTTGTAATCCGAGTCATCCCAGGAAGATGCGGATTCACGTACCTGACCTATAACGAAGGTGAAAAGGTACCAATAGCTTACAAATCACACTTGTACACACAAGCTGAAATAAAATTCACTTCAACTGAGAAAATTCTGACAGCGGTTCAAACTGCTATAGCGAAAGAAAGCGCCCTCGCACAGGGAAAACGCATATCGGTCGTTACACCTGTACCTCCCTTAGAGGCAGTGACAAGAGCGAGCATTCTAAATGCTAAAGCTTTACATACAAGATGGATACAATGGGTTAATTCTCTTGCTGCAACAGATGTTGAACACGCTTTTGATCTCAATATGAAATAACTAGAATATCTAGAATATGAACACAAATTTCCTCTGCCGACCGAAATTCTGCCTCTCGAACAGTACGTCTGCGTAATTTACACAGACGGATCTGCGCAACATTGGTTTGTGGAAAAACAAGTATACAATGCGGCATGTGCGATTGTAAAAGGTCGCTGGCGCATAGGTAAATTCAGACCAATGGTCACTAAAACTCAATCACTCAGAAACTGTACAGCTCAGCGAGCTGAACTACAGGCATTAAAGATGGCGCTTGAAAATGCCGATCGCGAATTCCCCACACACATAGTGTGCGATTCGCATTACTGCGTCCAGTCTTATAATGAAATCTTGCAGAACTGGGTTCAAAACGGTTTCAAAGATGCAAAAGGTGGCACAATTAAGCATAAAAAGCTATGGGAACAAGTAGTTCTTTTACAGAAAGAACTACGGAAGACTCACGTGATCCATACTCTGAGTCATCAACGTGATGGCATTCACGTTGCAAGGAATTCATTGGCTGATGAAGCCGAAAAGGCAGCCATCCACACAGCTTCTGTAGCTACAATTAAGCGTTCTAAAAAAAGAATAGACGGTGAAACGCTACTAGCAGTAAAAGCCTCAATGGAAGGCAACTATGCGGCGTTACCTCTAAATTATCCACTCGGAAATACATACATAATTGATGCAAACTCAGTTCCTTTTGCTCAAATCCCTGGAGTGGGGGACAGAGTAATTCCAAACAGGAAGCGGAGAGTTTTCTTGATTCAAGAAGCACACATGGGAGTGGGTCTGAGGCACCAAGGGATTTTAACTTCCCTAATAGAATTACAACTAAAGTACTGAGCGTGCAAATTTATAACTTTGCAATGGATTGTCAAAACTGCACCAGAGATCGAAGTCCTGAACCGGACCAGGGGACTGACAACAGCACAGTCAGTCCAGCCCAGACACCTCTGTTAGATAGCATTAGACTGTCTACACGCAGGCGTCCCTACGGATGAATGCGACCCCACAACTACTAAGACAAAATTCATTTGGATGTGGCCCCAGCGCTCGGCTGACGCCAGAACTGTTATAAAAGATTTGCGAGTCTTTATTGGCACATACGCAATCGTCACTCTACATTCTGACCAGGGTCCTGTGTTTAGCTCTTGGGCTTATAAGGAGGCCATGGCCAGCTTGGGCATTGCATTGCGGTACTCTAGTCCCTTCCATCCTGAGGGAAATGCGGTAGTGGAAAGAAAAAAACGTGACATAAAGCAATCTATAACAGCGAGGGTTTAGGTTCGGGTGATGTATGGGCCAAACATCTAATAAGTGTCCAACATAGTCTAAATAATCTGCCAAGAAATTCTCTGGGTGGAATCACTCCGTATGAACTTTTGTTTGGTACTAGAATGATAATCGAAGACCTCGATAGTCAAACTTCAGTGGTGGAACAAAAAACCTTTGATATCAAAGATCGTTTGGCTGTTTTACAGGATTTAAATGAAACAAGAAGAAGTCTGAGTAACATAAAGCTAAAGCCAACAGCCACTGAAGAAAAACCACCTGTCCCAGCAAGACCTGTCTGGATTCCAAAGATTGGAGATCTGGTCAGAGAAAAGATCGCGATGAAGAAGGAATCTGGGCCTTCTTACAGAAAAGCAGTACCTATCTTAGCAATCAATGGAACAAGGTCAGTAGTACTACTGCCCCTTGCTGGTAAAAAGGAGAACAGAGTTGTATCAATCGACCTGGTAAAACCACAACCATGTGGCCAATAATAAGTAGTAGGCCTAGTGGACTCCCAAGATGTAGCGTAAGACCAAACCTTGCTACAATTCAAGAGGTTCAAACTAGGAGACTAATCACATTTGATAAATCTGCAGTGAATAAAGAAGGACTATGCAACAAAGCCATGGAACTTGTGCCTCTTGAAACCCAAATTGCAACAGTTCGTCAAGAAACACTTGTCTACAATGATGTAGCCTTGGACTATACTAATATGAAAAAGGAAGAAGTAACTACAAAGATTAATAACAATCCTGATGCGATTCAAACAATTGACAGAACTGCCTCTGGCTATTTCATCAATTTCGATGACTTTTCTGAAGATCCTAGTGAACATGAAGAAAAGCCAGCAAACAAGACACTCAAAGAAAAAATAACAGAACTCTTATCAGCTTGGAAAAATATATCTGATTTCACGATGGATTGAATTGTGGATTGTGTTAGGTGTACTTTTCCTCCTGCTCTGGCTCATTTTAATTTTAAGCTTGGGAAGAATCATTGATGGAAAATACAGTACAATGGATACAGCAAGTCAGAACATCAACTTGGTCCTGAAACCTCACAAGTCATCTCATGTTGAAAAAAAAGACCTGTCATCAGTAAACATCACAGCCATTCTTATACCTGGTGGTGTAGCATGGGACGCTACTGATTACGACATCTATGGCCCGGTTGAAATCTTGAAGTATCCACATCAGTTCAAGGTTTAATTAAGTGACTTTGTCTCACCGAGCAGTTTCTCTGATGATTGGGACTTTGAGACTATTAATAATATGATGTCTGATTTTGAAATGTCAGCAAAGTTTACAAATCATGATTATTTAGAAGGTTCATCTGATTATGAAGAAATGTATTGCTTTAATCATTTTGGGCGCCACTATTTGCATGAATCTGCAAAACCTAGAATGTTTTAACTTATAATCAATGGGAACATTGTCCAACACTGCCAAAAGGCAGCTCGAAAACATTTTATGAGAAATTTCCATACTTCTCAGGGTTTAATGTCACAAATCCAGAAACGTTTTATTTAAAAAATGTGAATAAGACAGGAATGAAAAATATGTTGACCAATACAAAACAGATATATTCTGCAAAATTTATGAACAATTGTCTACATTGGTTTTGAATTCTGGAAAGATAACATTGAAACAAAAACAATCTGGGGTTCAAAAGATTGGCAAGTACAGGGATTAGAATCATTATTCAGAGCCTACATGATCCCAGAACAAATAATGTTCCTGAATGACACCATTCAACAAACAACCTGTCTTGGACTAGCTAAGATAAAAGATTTAAACAACCCATCTATACCAAAACCTATGCCTGATAGAAATAGCTCTACAGATGAGGGGTTAGACGTGTCCCATATTTTACACCAAAACATAACTAATCCTGATTGGAAAAAATGGTTTATCTGGCCCACAGACACTAATAACTGTCAAGATAGATTCCTGGACAAAACACAGGGGTTCAAACAGAACAGGTCAGACCCAAGATATTCCCAGAGACAACATCCAGGGATAATAACATACAGTGTAGGAAAACTATGCCTCGAGTGGCTACAGAAATCCACACTACCTGAAATTAAGCAACACTTGACTTTACTTAAAGAAGGTGCTGACTTCCGAGATTTCTTATTGGGACCTCGCAAACAGCGTCAAAAACGTTTTATATACGCTGGTATATATGCTGCTTACAACGAAGCTTGGAAAATAACGCAAATTGAAACTGCTGAAAAAATATGAGAAATTGATCGTATTCATTTGGAAAAATGACTGTCTGTAGTAGACAATGGGTTAACGACTCTGTCCTCCAGAATTTCTTCTTTGGACAGCATTGTATCATCTGCTATTGATATTATAGAACAGGATATGCTAATGTTACAACATGCCCAGTCCCAATTACGTTCTATTGTACAGTTAGGCTGGACGTTACAAAATCTGCGTTCAGGCTACGTGCCTTGGCGTCTAATCAACACAACGTCATTATTTTCTATCTTTAACCTTACTGATAAACAAATCTCTTTGGCACAAAAAGGAGCAGACTATATGGTGCTGAGCATTGAAAAACTAGAAACATTACCATTAGCAGTTTCCGAGAAACCTGTCATTGAATGGTTAATACATGGTACTGTAACAATACCAATAACGAGATTCCAGTTTCAATACTGCCTACAGCATATACCAGCGGGCCTGTATGAAAGGTTGGGTAAAGGATACATGAAGTTGACCTGGAATTTACCTTACACACATAGATGTTGGAGTGGGGGTAACAAAAAGGTATTTCTTAGTGGAAAAAATTGTGAAAAATCACTAAGTGGTACACTTCTGTGTCAAGAAATGTATTTACATGGAGCCTGTGAGGGTTCATCTAATGACCTTTCTTGCCACTTGCACAGCACTCCAGCAACACAAATAGAACCTGTTTTCAGGCAGCTTTCCAACGATACCTACGTTATGTTAAGTGACCACAGCTGTTGTGGCATGTTGCCAGGAACGCCCTATCTCGTCAGTGTTACATCCAGGGTCACTTGTTGTATGCAAGTATTGTATCCAAACAGCAAACCAGACAAGGAGGCAACAATTTGGCCTTCATTGAATATCTCTTCTATTCGAATTGATACAGTAAGCAGAATGAAAGCTATTCTTTTACAAAAAACAGTGCCTTTGACCTCATCTAGAGAAACGTATGATCTGCAAGTTGCAGGGACCTCGGCAGAGATACATACATTATTATCAACAAACTGCCCCGTACATTTCGTAGAAATGTTAGGTTAAATTTTAAACATGTCAGATACCAGTGGCATCGCGCATGTATTTAAGACCCTTTTTTCTGGACTGTTAGCACACTTTGAAGCAGTCTTGAGCATTTTTCCGAATTTTGTGCACTCTGTGTTCGGCGGTCTGCCTCTCATTTTGGGACTCGTAGCAGGAATTCTATTTTTGTTTCTTCTGCTCCGATATGGCAAGTCCAGTCACCAGCGATACCCAGGTTACCATGGAACAAGCGATCCAGGCACTGCGGTACCGAAATTGGATAACACAGGTTCTCGGCTTGGCTCATCTAAGAGATCTGAATACCACATGGTTTCTATCATTCAGACCAATCTGGCAAGATTGCATCTTACATGTTCTACGATGCCTGCCCTGTGGAGAAGAATGCGTGTTAGACATCTGTCTCTTACTTCCATCAGCAGTACCTATAGATGTCGATACTTTGCTTGGTTCGGTAACGGCTCATGCAACGTGTTGTCCCCAGCGGCTACCAATTCTGATGACGGCATTCGTGGAGACCTCACCATTACGACTAGGTGGTGGTGAGGTACGAGATGAAAGCGGCACACATGTACAACCTTCTGTGAACATTGCTGATCCAGATAACGCTGACGGTAATGCATCTCACATATGCACTATTTCCACTTTTTCGGAAATGGCCCAGCTTTCACCTACTGTGGTAGACAATTTTTTTGCCAGCCTATCTGAGTTAATGTTTTCTCCTAACAACGAGAATAACTCTTGAGAAACAAGCACACAGCATTCCTTGAACTTTTGATTTTGGCCTTCAGTTTTGATAAACAGAACTTCTAAAATTTGGAACTATTTTTACTACAACGAAATTATTTTTTCTCAATACCAAAATATTTACCTTTTTTTGGCATAGAGTAATCTGCTTAATGTAGAACTATTCTTAGAGAACAAGATTTCTCTTTTTTGATACATAGGGACAATATTTTGAAATTAGCCTCTAGCACATGTACAGTATTATATAAATCTGTGATGAAATGGTCTTGACCTTCTCTTCTGTGTTAAGAGCCATTTCATAAATGTACATTTCGTGAATCATTCAGCCAGCATTTCAAATGTAAAATCTATATGCATTATTTGAATGATAGTACTGCTTTGAAAACGTACAGTACGATACTCATTTTTCGTGTACAAACCATTTCAAATGCATTTTATGTATTTTTGGGGTGGGATTGTAAACTCATGCTTAGAAATGTTATAACTGCTTAGTATTTAGTAAAGATGGACATTCTACGTGGAGTGGGTGTTGTAACGTATCTAGGGCTCTAGTGTAATTTTCCTGATTGATGCCCTTATATAGGTATAACTTATCATTCCTTATATAGGCATAAGAATCATAACCATATTTAGACACAGCCAATGCAGTCCAAATACGGCATGGCTACTTCCACTAAGCTCCCAGAGTACAACGAGTTCTTGAAGACAACCAGCCTTCAGCAGCACGGGAATTCCCTCTGCTTCAGTAATGATTTGTCCCAGAACTCCTGGAGTGTGATAAGAACTTCGAGTTCTTAGTGACGTTATTATGTCCACCCTTACATCAAACTCAGCACCTTCCAGGTATAAATATGCCCACATCTGCCCTAACAAACACACAGTGGTTTTGGAGCAGATCGACTAACTACTTGCCCGACGCCCTGCTGTATGCGAGTGCCGAAGGAAGCCGACCCTCCCTGCTGACGCACTGAGAGAGACGCTGTCTTTTCTCCTGCCGAGAAATCCAGCTCCAGTGTTTCCCTGCAACCCTTGCGGGTTACTGGGAGATCGAGTTCTGAGAGAGAGATTCAAGACTTCCTTCATTCTATAACTAAGGTACGGAGCTGATTAGACCCTTAGAGAATTCTTGGATAGATTCTTGGCAGAAACTATTTAACTCAAGCTACACCTCACTTACTTCTTCCCTTGTACTAGACTTAGGTTAGGTAGGCATATTTTAGATGCACCAGTTGAGTACTTTTAGTCATTATTTATCAGTGTATGTATTTTATCTATTTTATGTATCTTATGGCTTAGAAACCATATAAATGCTTTTACAGTATTATTTCATAATACTCCTTTTACTGTACGCACTTTAATTCATAGCAAGTATTACGATTGTAGCAATTCACTTCTCTTGCATGAGAAAAAAGACTGCTCAATAAATAACCTTTTTATTGAAAACGCCCGTCTCTCCATTTCTCTGCACTTCTGGTGAAACGAAGCATGCACGATTGACTGAGTGTAATAGCCATCTATTGTTTCCGCGACTCTGAAGATATATTTCTTATTCTTGGGGAACAAAGTTGTCATGTGATATGGTTGTCAGAAACTAATCCCTTCTTGTGTATTTCGAGAAAGTTTCTAGTGACCTCTGAGCTAGCTGGCAATCACAATTAAGTCTAACATATTCAATAGAGACCCAGTCGACCTAAGTCCTACGTCTAAACTATCGTTTATGTTATTCCAATGCGCAGAGCCTATTGGGAATATAGGAACTACACTACAACAATTCAAGAGCGAAAAGCAAGGGAAAGAGAAAAGAATGAAATAGAAATGGAAGAAATTAGAGAAAAGATTTTTAAAGAATCAAAGGAGAAAGTTACAAGAGTATAGATTATACTAATATGAAGAATTCGAAACATGTTCTGCAAAATTTTCCAAAATGTTGAAAGATGTCTGGTGATAGGATCACCAGATGAGGGAATTGATGGAGCGAGGTGGCAAAAACAAAATTTTGTATACCCCTCATAAAATCAATGTTCCATAACGTTAACAATTTACTAATAGTGTGATGTGGTGAAATAATCAACTGTAGTATAAGATGCACACACAAAATATACACGGGAATACTAATCTTGCCTGCATGAAGCAATATAATTAACTAATATATGTTGTAATTGTGATGTGAATTAATGCATAGCTTAAATATAAATATACGCAGTTTAAATGTGCTTATTGTATATGTTTTGTGCCAGAAAGTCATCGGCTATGTGAGTATAAAACGCATTTATGTGGCTTACATACTAGATATTAACTAATGGGGAAACATTAGTATGGTGGGAGGTAAATAGAAGGGCGTTAGTTCTATATTTAACATAAATTTGTGTTTGTTTCTACGATAGTTCCAAAAGTGGCCTTTGAGGCCTACTAAGAAAATGGCCCTTCTGATGAACTGCGAGCGAATGATAAACTGCGCATGTGCATCCAAAGCCTGCAAACGTGAGTGAGCTGCCTGTGCTCGGATGGGCGGTTCAAGGCTACCTTGCCCTGGAAGCCAGGATGGTTGCTAAAATATGGACAGTCGAGTGTTCAAAACGTGGGAAAGCAATGCGACGTTGCGAGTTAAGGAAGTGACCAGGCCAAAGACTGTCCTAAACAAAGTAGTATTATAATTTTGCTGATTCACCGTGAATATGATGTTGTAATGGTGAGGAGATGCTCACCCACCCCAAATTGTCCAATCAGAACCCGAATTGGTGATGTTAGATACTTTTTAGATAGATTAAGTTAGGAAAGTAGTGTATAAAAACCCCTGATTTTGCTTAGAGGAATCGCTCCTTTCGATTTCCTCTGGAGATGCTGCCGGACTGAAGATCGATTCTTGGATGTAGGATCTCTTTAATGCTTGTTTGTTTTTTTTGCAGGACTGTTAGGATAAGAAGAGGGTGTTAGCTAGGGATGTTAGAAGAAAGTGAATTTGGAACTATCTGTTCTTTGCTAAAACTTCCCGACTGAACTTCTTAAATAAATGTCTATTTCTGAGCTCTTAAATAAATGATCATTTTAAAATAAAGTTAAAGATTTTTACTGAATAAAGAATTAATAAATGCCTAAATGTCAGTCATACTAAAAGTTTGCTTTGAATAAAAATTAGATGAATGGAAAATTAAAAGCTGGTCTTGTATTTTCCTACGCCTGATTTTCGTTCTAGCAGATCCATTGCCACAATGGTGGTGTGTCTGAATAAAAAGGAGTTTAATGAAACCATGGTAAATCGTTTTAAACTATAGGTGTAAATAATTAAATAGTTAATTAAATCTAGACACCCCACCAATGTTATGGTAGTACTCCTGGTTCTTTTGCCAAATCTCTGAAGTCGGGGTAGATGAACAGAGAAAGTGTGCAGTGTAATGGGCCCCACTGTTGAATGAATGTGTGTTCTGAGGATTCAGTTAAATGGCAATGTCAATTTAGAATTTATTTTTGGAGTCCCGCTGTAGCACATCCACTTCTCAAGCACTTGGCTCCCCCAATAAACAGCCGACGACACGCTGTGCATAGCACAATGGTGCTTCCCTCGACCTGGCGGGCCGAACTAAATTCACACAAGGGTTTGCCTTTTGTGGGATGCACTCGAGATGGATGCATATAGCGCAAAGGAGTTTTTGCCCCCAACCTCCAGACAGTTCTTGCGACGCATTTTGGCCCTTGTGCCCTTCTTCTCAAGCCAAATGCGTGAGAAGTGGATGCGCACCAGCAATTACACTGTATATTGCACTTCATGGAGGGCTCTCCTATCTACCACGAAGAGAGAGAAAATAGACCCAAAACATCAAATATGTCTAGAGATCAGGAAATTGATACATGAATCAGCCGCACGGTAACACCAAATGGGTTCATTGCCCATTCAGGGCACAATTGTGAAAAGTGTAAAATGGGTATGAAATAATGTTGTATATGGTTGTTCAGACAATTTTTATGGATTGTTTCTATTTATAGTAATATTCGAAATTATTTACAACCATTGAAATCGAATTACCCGAAAAATGCAATCTTGCTGAGTATCATATTTCAGTTTTTTCACTGTTACTTTATTCACTCTTTTTTCACCTTTAAAGATGGCTGCCATAGATCTCTATGTGTAGTCACTTCTTCGATTGCTAGCATTTCATTTTAAATGTCTAGGTCACATGCACCAATAGGATGTATTTAAGTTTACTTTTAACTTTATTAAACTGACATTGAGAAAGGCGTTTTATGCAGAAACGCGTCAGTCAGCACCGAGTTTGGGGAGACTGCCTGAATAAAAACGTGGCCGTTATTGACCCATGAGTGCGCCTTTTCTGCTGTTTAATTTCTTAGCTGTGGAAGAAAATATTGCGGCTCTCCACCGCGAGGACAGCACCCAGGACGAGTGGTGCGGCGGCGGTGACCTTCTTGCTTCAAAATATATATATATATATATGTCTATATATATATATATATATATATATATATATATATATATATATATATTACCTACTGGCGATAGCCAGTAGGTATATATAGTTAGGATTTTTTCTCTATGGGACTTTTGAAAATTCTATGCCTAATAACTTTGGCGTTTGTGGACGGAATTGGCTGAAATTTTCAGGAAAATTGCACATTTTGTTTCTGAGCAGCTCCTGGAAATTTGGGGGGGGTTCGTCAAGGGGGGGCCGAGAAAAAAGGGGGGTCCCAAAACGCGTTTTTCCCATGTTAATTTCCATAGGGCGGTTGGACTCACTTTTAGCCCGAACGGCTGAATGGATTTCCACGAAACTTGGCAAAATTGTAGGGACTGTTAGCCCGATGTGCCTTTGCTAGGTCTCAATATATGTGCTTCAGTGGATTTTGAGAAATTAACGTTTAAATCAAGATATATATCTGTAACAGCGCTCCGGGCAGCTATCCGGTTAGCGAACCTTTCGCGTAACGGAACTTTGCGAAGCGAAGCTGATTGGCCCTCCGGTGTCTGTCAACATTCTAAACAGTCCGGAGCGGCCGCCATCTTGTCTCTCGGTAGGATCGAGAGACAAGAGGAGGCCAAAACAAAGGGGGAAATTACCATAAGGGGGCATAGTAGATCCTCGTTGACCCCCTAGGATTGATGAGGGGGATATTATAGAGCCACGCCGGGCCCAAAAAAAAAAAAAAAAAAAATCCGATTTTTTCGCCGTAGAGACGCGTCTTGGTAAGCGAACCGGGCAGCTAACTGGGCAGCTAACCGGGAAGCTAACCGGCAGTGTAACGGGAGTCTGAGGAGTAGCTGATTGGCTGTCAACATTGTAAACAGTCCGGAGCGGCCGCCATCTTGTCTCTCGGTAGGATCAAGAGACAAGAGGAGACCAAAACAAAGGGGGAAATGAAGGAAAGAGGGCAAGGTAGACCCCTTCTGACCCCATAGGATTGATGAGGGGGATATTATAAAACCACGCGGGGCCCAAAAAAAAAAAAATCCTGAGGAGTAGCTGATTGGCTGTCAACATTGTAAACAGTCCAGAGCGGCCGCCATCTTGTCTCTCGGTAGGATCGAGAGACAAGAGGTGGAAAAAAAAAGGTGTAAATGAATGAAAGGGGTAAGGCAGACCCCTCCTGAACCCCTAGGATTGATGAGGGGGCTATTAAAGTTCCCTGCGGGGCAAAAGAAAAAAAAATTGCGATTTTTCGCGGTAAAGGTGCTTCCTTGTACGTTAACCGGGCAGCTAACCGGCAGCGTAACGGGAGTCCGACATATTGTGTTTTTTGAACGTTTGTGATATGTGCACGTGTGGATTTTGTCTAATTAAGGTTAAAAAAATATATATATATCTTTAAGCGTGTTCTGGCGCGCTTACGTTTTGGGTTTGGTTTGCGCTGCAGAGACGATACGTCACGGTTATGCGATGCATCATGAGGCGTCTCACGGGCTACGTGATACGTCACTTAATAAAGAATATATTTTACAGCTATAGATATTAGCTTTTAAAAAACCAATGAAATTCACAGAAAAAACCATAGGTTATAGACCATATATAGTTAGGAATTTGCATTTACAAAACCTTGAAAATTCACTGAAAAAACCATAGGTTATAGACCATATATAGTTAGGGATTAGCATTTAAAAAACCTTATTTTATTTGCACAAAACCATTGAAATTCCATATATAGTTAGTTGCACTAACTATATATCGCGGACCCGCAATCCACTGCTAATGATGTCACATATTACATCATTCATGACATGGTCAGTGACATCACTGATGACATCACTGATGACATCTCAAATGACATCACTGATGACATCACTGATGACATCTCAAATGACATCACTGATGACATCACTGACATCTCATTTGACATTACTGATTACATCACTGATGATATCATTTATGTGATAATACATCTTCAGACTCTAATATAACCTTAGATACACTCAGTGTAAACAGGCACTCACAGACTGTCACACATCCATGGAGTTACTCACACACCTAGTCAGTCATGCAAAGAATCAATCACATCTCCATTTCCTCAACTATACAGTTATACACACCTTACTTATTCAAACATATAGTAACACATATTTACTCTCTTATACAATCCTTGATACAAGTTCACAATGATTCATACAGCCACTCACACATTCACTGGCTCTTATGTTCAGTTATTTATATATGTCAACTCTCACATGGAGTGTGTTTTACATATGTACTTACTTTGACATGTAGCACTGAGATATCCATTCACTCACCAATATACTCATGCACACAGTCAACTGTCCATACAGCTGTTTCTACATGCACTTTTGAACCCATACACCTAGGGAATCAACTGCTCACACATCTATGCACAGAGTTATACACCTCCCAGCCACCCACACACATACTCAGTCTCCCATACAAATACTTGGGCAACCATTCAATAACCCATATAGTTACTGATATAGCTACTGATTTAAACATGCAGCAGTTTACAGAACAACATAAATAATGATTGCCAAATTAAGACACTTTAATCACTAACCCATACACTCAGTGAGACACATTTAATCATTCTCTCATACAGTCAGTCATGCACCTACTAAATCCTTCATCCAGACACTTATACATCCACTCATTCTTCAATATGTAAGACATATTTTAACTTTACAGAAACATACAGTCACTGGGTGTTGTCATCAGTGATGTCATCAGTGATGTCATCAGTGATGTCATTTGAGATGTCATCAGTGATGTCATCAGTGATGTCACTGACCATGTCATGAATGATGTAATATGTGACATCATTAGCAGTGGATTGCGGGTCCGCGATATATAGTTAGTGCAACTAACTATATATGGAATTTCAATGGTTTTGTGCAAATAAAATAAGGTTTTTTAAATGCTAATCCCTAACTATATATGGTCTATAACCTATGGTTTTTTCAGTGAATATATATATATATATATATATATATATATATATATATATATATATATATGTTCGAAAGGGCTGCCAGCAAGCATCCACGCCGCAACCACACAAAGAGACTCGCACTCCAGGGTCTGTGTTTCAAGAAGTTTTAATGGCGACGCGTTTCGACCAAACGGTCTTCTTCCAAAGCCAACCAAGAATAAGCAAAATCACCATTTTATGCAGAAAGTGTTTCCAAACTATTTACAAGAAATAAAGGTAGGACTGCTCTTTTATCAAGAACTACATTTTGAGTGGACTACCAAGGAGGTAGAAGATAGACTCTGCCACAAACAGTTTCAAATCACGATCTAAATTGCATAATGACATTTTGTTGATCATATACAAGAAACAATTCAAGTAATATAAATTAAATTGAATTAAACCACTATATTGTAAATTATAATTATGCATAATACAGTGTGTAGCACAATTTGGCCATTTGTATGTTCAGCAAACATAGTTCAATTCTTAATGCACAAAACAAACATGTCAATCAAATTGCTTGCAAATCTGTATGTGGACCGTTTGTAGCTGATATGATAATATATCGTTTACTTGGCACTGTAAGCCATATCCTCACGGCCAAGTGGCCTAATTTCAACAACATAAAGGTTTAATGGTCACGGCTAAGTGGCCAAATCATAATGTCGTGAGTACTCCACATTGATAGTCTAGGTTGTTCATAACAGATCAGGCAGCCGGACCTACTCTCTATCTAAGGTAAGAACAGGAAATGTCATAATATATATAACGGGAGTTCCCAACGTTATATAGAAAACATTTCAGCTCAACTCAAAAATAATAAACATAAATAAAGGGTGAAGGACTGAAATACTTCTTTCAGCCCTGTGATTTAGTGAAAGTGAACCCTGTGTTGCCTAAAACTTACCTAGCCAGGTATGACAAGAACAAGCACAATGGTGTGAGTGTGAGAATTATCTAAAAATCAATGGTATTCGCACCAGTACCCTCATTCGGACAGGGGACAAATCAATGTACATGATAGGTTTGTAACATAATACAAAACCAGGCATTCCAGACAGATTGGGCCTGATAAAGTGAATCAGAGCCCATTTGATATAAGGGTTACAGATGTTGTTTACCCACCTGTGTCAGAGAGAGCCCTCTCTGAGCAGGTTAGTGAGGGAAAGGGGGGGGGGGAAACAAACACAGACACCAACAAAGGGAGATCTGGGTAGCAGAGGGGGTAAGACACAGTTAGAACTAGTGCAAAGTAAGGGCAGATCTTCTGGCTCAACATATGGTCTTAGCCAATATGCACATACAGTTCTTCATCTTCGTTCAGACCAAAGGGGTTCATAGAATCCAGGTGAATGATATAGCGGGATTCCAGGACACGTAGTTGTTTGAGGCGGTTTCCCCCTCTGGGGTTTGCTGGGATCCTGTCAATGCCAAAAAAGGAAAACTGGTTAACATCACTGTTATGAACACGAAGCCAATGTCTAACAGTTGCATAGGACAAATCAACATTTCTGATAGCACGCATGTTCTCAAGGATCCTCTTCTTTATAGGGAAGATGGTACTGCCTACATAAAGCTTGGAACATGGACACACAATTACATACACACAGTGATCGGTGTTACAGTTCATGAATTTACTTATACTCTCAGTTCTTCCCGTAGGTAGTGAATAGGATTTGACATTTCGACTGGTTGCACAGGCTTTGCATTTTCCACATTTGTAAAAACCTTTTTGCTCTTTAAGCCAGTGTTTACTTTTTACCGGGCTCTCAAAGTTACTCCTGACTAGCATGTTTTGCAGAGAACGTGCCTTCCTGTAGCTAACCTGTGGTGAACTGTTAATCAATTTCCCAATTGTTGGGTCACTTTTCACTATGTGCCAATGTTTTTTCAGGATACCTCGTATGTTAGCTGCCTCGACATTGAATGAAGTTATCATCCTGACATTGCTAGAACTAGAAGTCTCAGGAGGTTTGTTAACCTTCTTGGTTAGAAGTGATGCCCTGTTTCTTGTTTTCACTTTCTCTTTTGCTTTCATGAGTGTCTGGTCTGAGTAGCCCCTGGCTCTGAACCTCTGAATCATGTTACCCTGTGCCTTTTCAAAGTTCTCATTGGTGCTGCAATTTCTTCTTGCCCTTAAGATCTCGCCATATGGGATGCTATCCTTTAAGCTGTTAGGGTGATGGCTTCTAGCATGCAAGATGCTGTTACCTGAAGTGGGTTTGGGGAGACTGCCTGAATAAAAACTTGGCCGTTATTGACCCATGAGTGCGCCTTTTCTGCTGTTTAATTTCTTGCTGTGGAAGAAAATATTGCGGCTCTCCACCGCGAGGACAGCACCCAGGACGAGTGGTGCGGCGGCGGTGACCTTCTTGCTTCAAAATATATATATATGTATATATGTCTATATATATTGCTACACGTTTTTCTGCATCCAGAAAAGAAAGGCTGGCACACTGGTATCCGAGTTTTCAAAAATGTATTCACCAAACCCCCTCTCACCCCAAGCAGACGCGTTTCGCCTTAGCAGGCTTCGTCAGTGCAACGTTAGTGTTGGATTTGAAACACCATTTTAAAGCCATTGGTTCATTACATTTTAGTCAATATGGAAAAGGGACAATTTTCTCCACATTATTATGGGCGCCATCTTTTAACATGCAAATGCTAGTAATGCAATGGCTAAACCTAGTGATTACGTGAAAAGTGCATAGTGCTCATTTAAAAACAAGTAACGTTGTTACACAATTCATATGTTTTTTCATGATTAACATATTCACAGTACGCCAAAATAATAAGCGAACAAATGAGGTATTTACAATTCTCTCATTTTTGGTTTCCTTATTGAGCCCTGAATGGGCAATCATGAAACAGTGCAAGATAGAAAAAAGGGGAAGACTAAAGGTTAGCATGATAGGCATGGATGTTTGGGAAAGTAGAAAAGTTCTTCAGTTCAGTGTTTTACTCTACTATGTGTTCCCTATACTTCAGCTGTTCACAGATGAACCCAGAGTTCCTCGTTATTATTCAGACCCCACGGAGTGATGGTTTTTAGGCCAATGATGTGTTTTGACTCTAGAATCCTTAGAGACTTGTCTCTATCCCCCCCTCGTTCTAATTTGGGGGCCTGATCTATGCAGTAAAAGCTTCGTTTTTCCCACTTGCTCTGGTGTTCTTGTGCAAAGTGGCGGGCTACTGGATAGGATCTATCGTTGTTAGTGATAGCCCGCATATGTTCAAGTATCCTAAGCTTTACAGGCTTGATTGTGCTGCCAATATAGCGCAGCTTGCAAGGACAGGTGAGACAGTAAACTGTGTATTCCGAGTTGCAATTCAGCAACTGCTTGATTTTTATGTTGGGTTTACTGTCACCTGTACGATTAGGGTAATCTGTCATTTTTCGGCTGAATTTACATGCCTTACATTTAAGACAAGGAAAAAATCCGACTGACTGTGACAGTTTGATGGGTTTAGCCAAGGGTTTAAAATGGCTATGGACCAAATGATCTGCTAGAGAGGGACATCTTCTATAGGTTATCAAAGGTCTCTCCGGCAGATCCTTTTTGAGGACTCTGTCTGCAGTGAGAATATGCCAATGTTTTCGTAGGATGTTCACTAGTTCCCCTGATTTGGTACTGAATTCTGTGATCATTCTGACCTCATCAGGGGCTGCTGGTTTAGGTTTCGAAACCAGGAGGTCCCTCCTGTTAGTTTGCGAAGCCTTGACCCTAGCCTGATGTAAGATGTTAACATTATATCCCCTATGTACAAATCTAGTGTTAGCTTCCAACGCTGCCTGTTCATAGTCTTGGTTAAGAGAACAATTCCTCTTAAGACGTAAAAATTCACCGTAAGGTACATTTTTTACGAGACTTTTGGGGTGGTAAGATTTGGCATGCAGGACCGCATTGCCTGCCGTTGGTTTCCTGTACAAGCGTGTGTGCAAGGTGTTATTGTGCACAAATATTTCCAGGTCTAAATAATTAATGCTGTTGGAGCTTATGGTACTGGTGAATTTAAGATTGTACGTGTTCTTGTTCAATGTAGTGATGTACTCTTCTGCTGATTGACGATCCCCTTGCCAGATTATAAATAGGTCGTCAATATAACGAGTCCACATGAGTATTTTATCGGTCCATATTTGTTTGGAGTCACTCCATGCCTCGTGCTTCTCCCACCAGCCCACGAATAAATTCGCGTAGCTGGGGGAGAAGCACGAGCCCATCGAAGTGCCCCTCTTTTGTTTATACAATGTCCCATCAAATAAAAACATGTTGTTGAATAAGCAAAATCTGATCATGGACAGAATCATGGTGCTATGGCTTCTGAAATGTTGTGGTTTTAGATCTAAGAACCATTTGACCGCATCTAAACCTTGTTCGTGGTTTATGCAAGTATATAAATTAACCACATCTAAGGTGATTAATAACATTTCTGAGTCCCACGTTATACTGTCCATGATGTTAAGAAAGTCCTGAGTGTCCTTTAAGTATGATGGAAGGTTGATGACAAATGGGGCCAGATAGGAGTCGACAAATCTTGAGGTGTTTTCGAGTAGGCTATTAATCGAGGACACTATGGGGCGTCCCGGAGGCATAGTTGGATGTTTATGCACCTTTGGAAGGTGGTAAAAAGTTGGGAGTATCGGTGCGTCACATTTTAAAAAGAGGTATTCATCCATGGTCAACATACCCTCTTTCTGCCACTCGTCCAACATATTATGAAATGACAAAATACTTCTGTTATACTCTGATCTTTGTATAGTAGTGTAACAATCTTTGTCTTTGAGTTGTCTTTGAGCCTCCATCAGATAATGCTCCCGGTCAAAGATGACAATGTTCCTTCCTTTATCAGAAGGTTTGATTTCGATTGTTGTGTCCTCCTTTAATGATCTGATAGCTTGCCACTCTTTTTTTGTTATGTTTGAAGACTTCTGATTGATCTTGTTTTTCGTTTCCGATGCTATTTTGTCCAAATCTTCCAGGACTGAAAAAAAAAAAAAAAAAAATGTCTATATATATATATATATATATATATATATATATATATGTTTGAACCATCTTCCCTCATAGAAAGAAGCTGAGCCGCACACGTGACTTCATTATATGACCATTTTAATTAAAGAGGAACAGCATGATTTGGGACTTTACTGACGCGTTTCGTTTCACCTGGAAACTTTTTCAAAGTGGTGTCCTGCACCTAAGAAACAGTCCGTGGGTTCCACAGTTCAATTGGTGTTTTTGTTACATTTCCTTCGATGGAATTTCAATATGGAAAACATTCCCCTTTGATGTTGCATTATGGAGCCTGTGGTTCCGACGGCTGTTTAATGTTTAAATATATATATATATATATATATATATATATAATATTATATATATATATATATATATATATCCACAGCAGCTTTCTTCAAAGAAAATACTCGCGCTCAGAATATGCCACAGTTTATTTAGCAAAGGTAACGCGTTTCGACAGCAAGAGCTGTCTTGATCACACAATTTGCTATTGTTACAGGAAGTGTATACATAGGCTCTAGACACCAAAAAGGGACTGTTTGTTTGGTAAGTGGTGTCTAAGTCAACCTGGTGGCCATCTTTGAACGGTATACAAATGTACATAATAAAGGGCGCATGTTCATGTATTTACATATATATACATCATCAGTGCCTAATAAATCACTCAGGTTGTAAAAAATGTTTGTGAACAGCTATTTACATATTCACAGTATTGTACATATTTATAATTTACATTGTATTGTCATTTTAATTCTTCTTTCGACATAGGGTCAACATTTATACAAATATCAACCAAAACGGGAGATAGATCTCATTGACGACGATATGCAGAATACCATATGGCATAGTGCCCATAGAATCTCAGAACAATGTCCTATATATCCATATATATACATATAAGATAGACCAAGATGTATTCGATGATAGCCTAGATATTATTCCTTGTAACAAGTGAAAAGAGAAGAAAATAAAATAAAGTGCACTAAATTGAATAAATTCTTATCTGAAAACAGGACCCTTGGAAGAAAGGGGTAGGTTATCCGGAACGGATGAGACAGTCCGCAGCTCAAGTAACCTTTCCTTTCCTCCTGTGTGCAAAATAAAATGAATATTAACACCTACGTGAATATAAAATAGTCATATGATAAACTATTGCTACATAGTAAGTAATCATATTAGTAAAAGCATCTCAATTGTGTATCACATAAGTACAATACATGGTTGCAGAAAAATCATTATTGTAGAATAGAAAACTCATTATTGCAGAAAAACACCAATGTCAAACCAAATAACTAATCTCTTAAATGAGAGGCCAGTTCTTCATCGAGATTGTGGCCTTTGGGGTATTTGGTCTCGAGATCAATTATCCACTTTGATTCTCATTTACGTAATGCCAAAGTTCTGTTAACACCCCTGGGACCAATATGAACTTGTTCCCATACAAAAAAGCTTAACAGGTTGCTGTTGGATAGATGGAAAAGCTCAAAATGTCTGGCTATGGGATAATGGGGAGAATAAATATATATATATTTATATGTATATATATATTTATATGTATATATATATATATATATATATATATATATATATATATATATATATATATATATATATATACACACACACACATATATATACACCTTTCCCAGTTCCATCATAGCCACCAAACTCTAACTGGGCAGGTGCCAATTCGTGAGGATGGGCTCACGATAAATTCCAAAACCAAACTCCACAAGGAAGAAAAGACACTTGCGAGCATGCGTGCAGTCCTCAAATCTGTTTAATTGTGCAGATGCGTTTCGGCATGATTGCCTTTCTCAATGCCTCCAATTAAGCAGTTGCACATGATGCATTCCCACAGCTTTTTATGCAGGTCTCTGAATTGCGTCCCCTCTGGTAGACCAGCTGTGGACAAAAAGAAAAGACTATAGGTCAATCCATTTGCCATCTTACTTATAGATTCATGGTGTTTCAATTCATCTGTGCCTGCATTCAACATAGTAATATAACCTGTATACTGTAATATAAAATCACGCTCCAATGCATATATGACCTATAGTGGGCAAGCACAGTGATGTCAGTTGAATAAGTCTAAGGCTAAAAATGTATATTAGTCCTCTCACTTAATCTTGCTCTGTATGAGCTGTCCATTGCCACCTCGGGTACATTGCTCACTGTGTATGGGCGTCAACACTGAATCCTGTGTGTCCATATACATTACTATCATAGAACAATCCAGAAGAAGTGCATGTGCCACTATCTCATGCCGCAGACATTGATATCAGAATGCTTGACTGATGATTCCGTAGGGATCGGTTAAATAACCGTGAGCCTCTTGGATTAATTAATCCACGGCCATCTTGGCGATGGATCAGGGGTGTAACACAGGCCCCTGCAGCCCCCGTGGTGTGGGGGGCCCTCCAGGGGGCCCCATCAGCACCGCACTTCTGCTGGGGAGCTCTAGATTGAGTCCGGAGGGGGCCCCTTCATGTACCCTGCAGGGGGGCCCCCTCAAGGTTCGTTACACCACTCTGATGAATCATACAATAACACTCCTTGCTGTGGTTCAGGTGGCTTCAGATTTATGCGTTTCCCAGTTCCATCATAGCCACTGAACTCTAACTGCGCGAGTGCCAAACCGTGAGGATGGGCTCACGATAAATTCCAAAATCAAACTCCACAAGTAAGAAAAGGCATGCATGGAGTCATTAAAAGTAGGTCATGTGCAACTGATTAATTGAAGACATTGAGAAAGGCAATCTCACCGAAACGCGTCTGCACAATTAAAACAGATTTGATAAATCCATACGTGCCCACGAGTGCTGTTTCTTCCTTGAGGGGTTTGGTCTTGGAATATATATATTTATATATCCGTACCTATATATTCCACAAAAACACCTCTTTCTTTTCAAAACAGAGACGGAACCGTCTCTTCAAGGGTTTTCACTTTAGTTTTTTTTATTTAGAGTGATGGCATACCTATATGAATACATATATATATTTATTTATTTTATTTATTTATTTATGAAGTTTTATATAGCGCTAGCTAGACCTGTGCGTATCAGAGCACTTTACATACACAAAGGAAAAGAAAAAGAATTGCATAACATTGCAGTACGTGAGGATGCATAAAGGAAAAAAAAGCAAAGACATAATACTTATGTATCCAGTGAGGGGAGAAGGTCGCAGGTGGCTGACACAGAACCATCTCATTCAAAATTTCACTTAACTCGTGCCTGACATTTGTATATATATATTCCCGTGCAATAAGGTATATATGGGGAGTACCACCTTACCAGTACATAAGAGGATTTTACAGCACAGAAGGTGCTATAGTAAATAAAGATCTAAGTTACCCAATAGCTAGACACTTTGAAAATGAACATACCAGCAACCCAGCACCAAAGAGATACAGTTGTATAGCACAAGTGCCAAAGAAAAGGAGAGGTGGGGACAGGAAGAAAGAGTTAAGAAAACTAGAAACATACTTCATCCTTGAGTTAGATAGCATAGAACTGTATGGTTTCAACGTGGATGAGGAATTGTCTCTACTAATTCTTGCACCACAAGAAACACATTCATTTTTGGAGCATGAAAAATTCTAAATAAGAATAAGGACAGCAAAGAGCACAGTAAAAGCACTTTATATTTATTAGGAAAAACATATTATTCACTTTTAAAAGATATTTTAGCTATTTTTTGTCATGCGCTGGGAAACTTAAGAGAAACCAATTAGTTGTAGGGACTACAAAGGTTAAGTAACTATAAAGATGCAGCATTAACCAAGCCTTTACATACAAGGAGATCCCAACAGTGCAGTCAGCAGCAAAAGGTTATAATCTCTAGGGTACTGGTTACACTTTACCGTAACTTAAGCACTTCATATTAGCATAAATCACTTTAGAATAATATTTGCACTTTAGTAAGATTTTGCACATTAAGAAAATGCGAAGAACTTTTTTTCTCCGAAAAAAAGAAGCTTATAACAATTTGCAGCCAAGAATTGTTGGGTACTTGCCTTAAAACATTGAGTGTAATGTATTGAATAGAGAAATACAAAGGAACACTTAAGCTTTTATATATATTTTTATCTAAACTGATATAAGGTTTTCTTGGAAAATATGAAAGCGTGAAATGACCTGTTGAGTACATGTTCCAAGATGGTACTGGTTGCACTTTAACGGAGTTTAAGGACTTTATATGCGCACAAATCACTTTAGAATAACAATTGCACTGTATCAAGATTTTGCACATTATGCAAGTGCTGAAGTTTTTTTTTTTACAGAAAAAAGGAATTTATACCAATTGGCAGCCAGGAATTGTTATGCACTTGCCTTAAAACAATGGTTATATTGTATTGAATAGAGGAATGTAAAGGAACAGTTAATCTTTTAAATATATTTTGAATTAAACTTATATACTTTTTTTTTTAGAAAATGTGAAAGCGTGAAATGACTTTTTGAGAACATGTTTCAAGATGGTGCCCATGTTTACTCAGCAATATATGCAATTGACAGAAGCAGTCCCCTTTCTATGTTTGTGGAAATGTAAAAGCATATTTAAATGTAAAAATGTTCGATGCTCACCATCGTGAACAAGGCTGCGTTTGGCAGCCGAAACGCATGGATGATTGTGTCACTCACAGTTTAATAATTCACAGTGAAAGATCCACAGGAGTGCAGATTCCATCTATTTTAATGAAATATATAAATTCATATATATATATATATATATATATATCAAATAGAAATCTCTGCTCCATTTGATATATATATATATCTTTAAAGTATATAGATTTGGATTTAAGAATCGTAAACCCATATCTTCTTCTGTGCACTTACCTCTTTAATATATTGACCCTCCATATTCTGGGCAGGACATTGTGACCCTTCGATATACTGCCTTCGATATTCCCTACCACATAAGTTGCAAATAACTAATCAGTAACCAAGCCACAAGTTGCAGTTGTAACTGATTAGCAAAGGGGATGCAGTCCCTATGGATATCTCCATCTTTGAGAACCATATCTGGGGCTTCAGGGGCAGAAATTTGTGGAGAAGAGGGATAATGCCTACTACGCCTAATGTGTCCCAATAAAGGTATTTTTTTTAAATGTAGCACATCCCCCATTTTTTGGGATACAGGATGTTTCTGAAAAATGTTTCCTGCTGGAAAAAACAATACAGGGATGTCGTTCAGTCGGCCCTTGCAGGCCTCAATACCGTAATTCGCAGCCATGTACAGGATGTCATAAATTGTAATATTTCTAATTAATATTCATTAGGTAGGGTATCCCCCAGTGAAGGGATAATTTGTGATGTAACCTAATAATACATAAGTCAATGTGAAAATTGCACATTCCTGCTTTGTGAAACCAAAAAGTACATCAGGCTCCAGTCCTGACTAAAGGATGCACATCTTAAGGACATTTCATTAAACACGTTTCTCTAATTTTTCATAATATAATTTCTTTTAATCTTTTTTTTGGAATCTCCTTCAATGTACACAACATAGATGGTGAAATGATTGCGGAGGAAACTAACAGGAATCCACTAACTGAACAGTAAACTATTTCTTAAATTAATTCTGAATGCTGGAAGAGTGCACCAAGTAGCAAAGAGCTTATTGCTGATTTCTGTAAATAATACATTAATCTATTAACCCTTATTCTGCTTGCTAAATTTGAGGAAGCACATATTAATGTCTTTTCATCACCTATTATACTTGAGATACGTAAGGGAAGGTAAAGTTTGATTGGGATGAGAGTGCAGAGAAAACGTTTCTACTGATAGTTCAAGGTATTGGCATTGCAAATAATAATGCAACAACAATAGCTCATACTTTCAGTAATGCGAGACCTAGTGCATTGCAAATGCTTGCGTACTGAGCCAGGAATCAGCATTGTATGCCTCAGTGCAGTTGAGCAAGCTGCTCCTTGAGGTTCCCAGTGAGCATCATAAACTACCTAAGTGAAAAAGTACACAGCTGCTTGAAATATGAGCAATTATATGTTTAAAGTTGTAGGGCCATGGTGACATCAATGGACAGCTGACAATCAACTATAACAAAACAAGCCCTCCCATGTTCAGTAAAAGAAATCCCCTCCACCATTATCCCATCTGAAATGGCCGTGCTGATTACATTTTAAAAAAGCGTTGTGAGAGAGCGAGACAACAGCAGGCAGAAAAAAGCCAATTAAGAAAATAGTGCTCCTAGGCTCTAATTAAAGCATATGTGGAACATCCGAAGTAAAAGAGGCAGTCCCCATGGGAGGTTACAAATGAAGACATAGAGGGAGGGACTAACAAGCCTATTTAGGAATCAGAAGCCAGTATTTACGAAGGACAATCACACAAGCCAATGACAAATATTGGTGGAGAGTGGGCGGGGCTACAAGTACGTACTGCAATGCAGCATGTCTCGCGTAGCAGCACATATGTGCCGACTCTAGGCTTGACCTAAAAAATTTCTAAATTTACAATTTTCCAAAACCTTCTGCTGTCTCTAGCACTCCCAGAGGCTTCAAGATTTTCCCATGGTGCCCTCCTAATCTCCCCTTTCCTGATTGCTATTGCTGTTCTATATACCAAATGGGCTTGCCTAATAGCCTTGGTATTTTGTGGAAGAGATTTGAGGGCTATTTTAAGTTGCCTATGGGAAGCAGTGCAGGCTGAGTTAACCATCGGTGCAAGGGCAGTGTTTACAGGTTTTATATCGGTAAGCATTTGTGATCTAGACTTGCATATCAATCCAAAACCATTAGTTATGGTGCTCGGGTGTGCCTCAGGTATCAAATAGATAATTGAAGCACCTTTATTATTTATTACTAGAGGGCTATTAAAATGGGATGTATCAATTTTGTCCCATTTGATTCTCAGTCATTTATTAACTGTGTAGGTCAAATCATCCATCTCAAACGTTCTACAATCATCCCTCAAATCTAAATTAAAAACCAAATGAAGGGGGTTATGGTAACTTGCACGGTTGGCAATAACTTAAAAATTGGTAATTAAAGGGCATTGATCTGTGGACAATAAAATGAAATTAATGGTACTACCATGGCCTATTTCAATAAAGGTCGGAGAATGTATGCCAGCTTCTAACGCTAAATCACAGGGGAACACTAGATTATTTTTACCTACTAGCCGGTTTAATGCTTCTCCATAGGGGCATGTCTTAAGTGGGTATTATCCTCCCCGCTCCAATCTACAAATCCACATACTACTAAACCTACAAGTAGAAATGTTAAAATTCCCAGCCCATACCGCTATCATGTGGCGATTTATTTTCATAATAAAATTTGAGATAGTATTGTCTAATTTATCAATTACTCGTTAGACTGTTCGTCAAAAATATTATAATTAAAAAATTGTAAGCATCAGGACAAAAAAACTTTTAAAAGATATACGTATTAATTGGCACCAAGCAGTACAGCATAATACATTCACATTAATACATGAAACCTTGACAAAAGACAAGAACTCCGAGGCCCCTTTAGGCCTTCCTGCAGGAGAAGAAATTGCCATGTTACATAAAGTGTGAAAACTGTAATTGCAAAAATCATTTGTTAGCAAGGTTGACAACATATTTATTCATAGTGCCTCAACAGGGCAGTCAATCTACAATTGTCAATTTTGAGCGAATCCCAGGCGTTTTTCGTCTTCTGTGTAGAGGGGCCGGGGGGTGATTACTTCTCCCGGAATAGGGACTCAGAGCGCAGTTACGCCGACGTTGCAGGTTCCCAAGAAGCAGCCTATAGCAGTAACCCATGTCTGAGCCTGAACTCTTCCAAAATGTTTAGCTAGGTAATTGAAACACAGTAGTAGAGTTTTAACCAGTGCTAGCCTTTTAAAGGTTACACCTACAAAATCACCAATTGATTGTTTTGGTTCAAGGCCAACCCCGTCAACGCGTCTCAAAATGAGTTTTTCTCTAGACAAGTCATCATGTCACCCAGCATTTTTCCCTAGCCAGTAAGCCACTTTATGTTTTAAATCCAGCCAATCTCCTCTCATATTGGTGGCAAACGTTGATTAAGATGTACACCTGTGAGGTAACTGTAAATAAACACCTACTCTAGCATGATTTATTCTGGGACTAATATTGCTTGGATAGCATGAAGGGGTTGCTTCATTGTAAACCCTCTTGGTCGTTACAGAGTGGTTACTGTTATTGTTGGGTCCCATCGATGTTTCGTTAATTTCGGGTTCTCCATCTATACCCATTTTTAGGTCTTGCCTAGCGATGCAGTGCATGCGCTACACCCCTTGGCGAGATCTATTGTTGTCGATTTCTTTTCGGAAGGGGGACAAGAGATGTGCACGCACCCGGACTGTTTTGTAGCAGACCCCTCCCTGCCCGCTGTCTCCGTCCCGGCTTGCTGCATGTTTCCCAGCAGTCCCATCCTGCCGCTCTCCGTCCCTGCTTCCTGCATGCTTCCCAGCAGACCCCTGCCTGCTGTCTCCGTCCTGCTTGCTGCATGTTTCCCAGCAGACCCTTTCCTGCTGTCTCCGTCCCTGCCTGCTGCAGAACGTTTCAGACTCCCCATGCCCAGAATCAGCTGCGTAGAGTGGAGTGAAGTCGTACCCAGAGCCGAACTCACCCAACAGTGAACAGCAAGCTTGCCACCTTCTGGGGATAGCTGCAGGGAAGAGGCAGGGCTGCGCGTCCTGGTCACTTAAAGGTTTCACTCCAGTGTCAGCCGCAGAAGTCTATCTTAGGAGGCAAGCTGGTGTGCCCCATGTACCGGAGAAGGCTCTTGACTTGGATTCAGGGCATTGTGCATTGCACGCTTCATTGGCAGTCTTCCTTCCCCTCAGAGCGACATCGTCAGCTGTAAATGCTTCAGGTAAAGCATCTATTGTGGTGGACCCCAGCAGCATTCAGTACGTGTTCAATATTGGAATGTTTATATTGCACGTTAGTCACAATTAACCACTTTGCTCCGATCATCAGGGATAGAGCGCAAATGGGCAAAATACATTCTTGTGATGTTATTTTAAAATGCATTGACAATACAGCAGTTGACCCTAAATCAATATCAATTAGCTAAAATGGTATCTACAACAAAATCATTTTCAATTCAAACACCAACATTTGAATTCCGGAAGGTTCACGGTTTATGATTCAATTCTATCTCTTTGGAGCGCAAGTGTCCATGCCCTTGTGTGTTGTGTTTTATTTTTCAGTCACACACAACTACTTGTACATAAACACATACTGTCTTCTAAACCCCCCACCCCCTTCAATACAACTTGTGAACGTATCTTTGCCAGCAGGAGTCTTGCTTTCAAAAGACCCTGATGGTGCACATGTAGCATGCTCTTTCCAGCTGCAATTCATCCATTGCACGGAGCATTAAAAAACATACCTCTCTGTGAAGGGTGAAGCATCTGACAAAGACAATAGGTCATCTCTATGTGAGAACTGTTGGCTTTGCCAAAGTTTCTTAGCCATGTTGCAACATGGCTAAAAGTAAAGAAAACAAGCATTTGCAATGCAATAGGTCTCGCATTTGCTACAGTTTGAGCTATTGGCATTATAAATGACAATGCCTTTTATTAATGTGTTTTGCAAACCTGCAAGCAGAGCGTAAGCACGCACTTTGAACTTCTAGTCATTGCTTATGAGAAGCAAGGCTGGCAGTAACCGCGCCTCTTTAACTGCCAGCCTTGCTTCCCGTAAGCAAGGACTATAAGTACAAAGTGGTGTTTACGCACCGCTTGCAGGTTTTCAAAACATAAATATAAGGCATTGTCATTTACAATGACAAAAGCTCAAACTCTTGTAAATACGAGACCTATTGCATTGCAAATGCTTGTTCACTCATGGAGGCTTCTCAGTACTCGAGCGGTGAGTTTTGGACCTGGTTACAAGGGCGGGCAGCCGGACGGCTGGTGGGAACCTCTGCTTTGATTTAATCATCTAGGGTTTTAAAGTGCTCTTGAATTTCCCGAATAAAATCTTTCAACAAGACCTCTATTTTCCAAAACAAATTCGACTAATAATAAATTAATTTGGTTTGTATATAATTCATGTTAGGTTTATCAGTGTTCACTGTGACGTCCAGTGGGCTCTCCAATTTATACGCCTGAGTGAGGCCTCCCTGCTCTCCCGCCTAGCCAGCAGGATTTTAGGCACGGAAGTACGGTGGCTCAGCAGCAAACAGTGGCAATGGCGGCGATAACGTTCGGTGCCGTAAGCTTCTGCTCTTCAATTTATGCTCCACAGCGGCACTTCCTTGCTTCCCCGCCTGGCGGCGTCATCATGGACGTCATTTAGGGGCAATCAGTGCCAGTTGTGAACTATGGCTTGTCTTTTGTGACCCCTGGCAGTGTCTTTCCAACCCCTGTCTTCAGAGCTGGCACAATCAGTGCCTGGGACGGGGCAAGCTCGTCCTTATAGATGTCATATTAGGCTCCACTCTACTTGCTTTCTGCCAATCTTTTTTATTTCACTGATAGTGAATAAAATTATATTATTGTCTAATAGTGTAATAAAAATGGAGTACAATTATCTGGAATGGGCCCAGCTGATGTAAGTAAAAAATACTTTAAAATGTATTTTGTTTGTTTAATTACGGATGAGAATGGGTTTATGTGCGAACAATATGTATATGTAAACGTGTGTGTATGTGTAAGCATGTTTGTATAGGTAAAAGTCAGTGACAGGTAGTGAATGATAAAGTGTGAGATTGAGTGAGACTGAGTGAGTGAGACTGACTGAGAGTAAGAATGACTGCAAGTGAGTTATAATGAATGCGTGAGTGAGTGTTAGAGATTGTGAGAATGAGTGAGAATAACAGTGAGTGAAAAAAGAGTTAATGAGAGCAATAGTGAGAGCAAGTGAGTGAATTTTAAAGTAATATTGAGTCATAGTAAGAGAATATTTGAATGGGACTGTGAGTGAGTGGCAATGTGTGGGTCATAGTGAGGGGTAATACGTAACAGTGAGTAAGAATAAGGGAGTGAGAATCAGTAGCGTAGACAGTGTGTCATGGGGTCTACTTGAAGGAAGGAAATGGGCTTTTGGACTGCTGTTCTGAATTATATAGTATAGGAAGTCCTTCACCACGGGAAGGACGAACTCATGTAAGCACTCCTGGGCGAAGAGTTCACTTTTACAGAGTCAACTTTCCATTTATCGTTTTCAACAATGATTTATTCAGCAGAATATTCCATTATTAAGATTTCAATCAGTTTTCATCATTATGTTCTTCATTTCAAGTTTGCATCGTAACATATGATTATCCACTGTTTGCATCACAGGCACCCGTGGAAAAAATAGCCAGAGCTGGCATACCTGAGGAAATCCTTGCCACGGAGGCAACAGTGGCAACACGATGGCCCTAGTACATTGGAGTTAATTTGTGTCTTGAGCGAAGACCACCGTGCCATACAGTGGGGGTTGGGGGCAACCATGAAAAAATGCTGCCCCTGGCATACTGAGCTAATTTTTTACATAAAGGTCATCCATTGGGAATGGAAGGCATTAATAGCGAAATTCTGGCTTTGTATCCACAAAGTGGTAGAGTGCACACCTCTGACCATGATATACTTCTTCTGGCTTTGGCATATTGTGTGTAATGTTTGGCCTAAGTGGGTACCCATGACAAAATGCAGGCCCTGGTACAATAAAGGTAATTTTTGATATACTGGGACACCTACAGCCTCACTTTGAAAAAATGGGGTAAACTCCTGGGGAGTGACAGGTTTCATTGGCTTGGAACATCATGAAAGGACTTGAATATTTAAGAACTGTCGCTTATGAGCCTATGGCTTTTTAACAACTCTATGAGAAATACACTATTTGGCCTAATTCTTTTCAAACCTTTCTCTGGGGTAGAACCCCCTGAACTCTCTTAGAGGAGGTCTGGCTCACTTGCTGCACTTGATTGCTACAATTCAGGGCTAATGGTATGCTCCAGAACTTTCAAAGAGCATGTCAACCTCCTAATATAGGTGGCATGCATACATGTTGTGTTGATTTGTTAATCATGCAGGAAATCCGTAATTTCAGCAATGTCACTTATTGTGATGTTATCAGGGTTAAAGGCATGTACCATGTCTTCCTGGGAAAACTTAGGGTCACAATCATATAATGTCTCTACCTGTGGCGTCATTAAGATCAAGGGCATGTGATGTCACTTTCACTACCCCTGGCATGCTGGTGAATCGCTGTTCATGCATATAATCATAAAGAAGGTCTTGCTCATCCCCTTTAATATACAGTAACAGGTTGGGGATGAAATCAAGAATCTTTTGTAACAGGATATCATTGAATCATTAACATGACCTGCACCTTTGGTGTTCACAATTTCTCCAGTCCCCGAGGCAGAGTAGGGTGGCCAGATTTACATCTGTGCGGACATGTGAGTGCTGAATCTGGACTTTCACAGAGCGAGACCTTTGGCACTCAAGATTAAAAATAGGATTCCATAACTGAATAGTTCTCAAATATTGCCAGAACTGGACTTGAAAAAATGATATCATCAACTGGAGCTTTAAGATTTTTCAAGCTAAATTACCACTGTGCCTACCCCTCCAGCTCTTTAGCTGATTGAGAATGATGGGTTTATTTAGAGTTTGGTGGCAGGTCCTTTTGTCCACCTGGGCTGCAGAGGGATATCCTCCACTGCCCTTGTGGAAGAGTTACTCCCATATTTAATGACCTCCACCAGCAGAGATCTCTGTGCTTTCAGAGGAGCTGCTGCCATTATGTCTCCTGTGAAGGCATTGCAACTTTGCTGAGTTGCCGCCAAGTTTAATATGGCCATTCAGCAAAGTTTAGGTTTATCAAAAACAAACTAAGATCAGAAATACAAAAACAGATGCTCCTGAAATACTGGGAGTTTTACCCCAGTGTGCAGGGCTCATGTTTTTGCTTCAATGTCAGCAACCAATCAGGAAAAAAGGATCAAAGGGCATTCAAATATCCTTCTTCGCGCAATAACACACTGCCCACAACTTCTTGGTTAGCAAGAAAGGCCACTTTATTAAGACAGGTGCAAATTAACTTCAAATCAAACATCTTCAATTCATTATTTAATAAACCAAAAATTCCTTCAACTTATCTTAGCATCCTTATGAAAGATGAAACCCCCACCAAGTTAACCCAAACAAACCCAGAAGCAACTGACTCTTGTTGATACCCCTCTCCTTTCCTTTAACTGCCCTTTGAGGCTGGACCAACCCGCTCCAGGCTGCCCACCCCCCAGAAAAAGCACCTACTGACTAAAAAAATGCACCTAGACCTGTCTTAGCGTGGCAACCAGGAAAAAACAGCTTCGGCAGTACCCAAAGCACAATAAAAAACAACAAACAAACAGGACCTGAAAGAGAAAGAGGGGGGGGGGTGGGTGGGGCAAAAACAACCTTCGCCACCTGCCTCCCCCGGCATAGTTCATTTCCCGCCCTTTATACCCCTATTTATCCCTTTTTCCTTCTGCTCCAACTACCTAATCACCCCCCCCCCCCTGCACCTGTGGCAGTTCCCTCGCGCGAACCAACCCAGGGGAGAGACCGGCTCGTGCACGGCTCCCCCTGGATCCCCCCTCGAGCAATAACACACTGTCCACAACTTCTTGGTTAGCAAGAAAGGCCACTTTATTAAGACAGGTGCAAATTAACTTCAAATCAAACATCTTGAAATTCATTATTTAATAAATCAAAAATTCCTTTAACTTATCTTAGCATCCTTATGAAAGATGAAACCTCTACCAAGTTAACCCAAACAAACCCAGGAGCAACTGACTCTTGTTGATACCCCCCTCCTTTTCTTTAACTGCCCTTTGAGGATGGACCAACCCGCTCCAGGCTGCCCACCCCCCAGAAAAAGCGCCAACCAGGAAAACCGAATAGAGTTTTCCTGCCCCACCAAGAGAAAAAACGTCAATCCCGTCCTGTAGAGCACCACAGATGTTCGTCCAAAATCCTAGCAATCAAATCCTGCAATTCCAGTAAATAAAAAGCCTGCCCCATCTGAGAAAGGTGGACCCCATCCTCACGGAAAAGATGCCCCTCAGTAAGCTGTAGATGAGTGTGAGATAAAATGTGAACACCTACTACCTCACAAAAAATTCGCAAAGCTCTATTAAGTTTCCTCCTTGCTCTTTCAATAGCTGCGTGATTTCGTGCTCCTCTCCAGTGCAGCCGCGGTACAAATTTCGTCCAAATCACCATGGTACTCTCCCAGGTGTCTTTGATGACCGCCAGATCCAATTTCATTAGTTGTAACAAAGTCAGGCCAGATAAGGCTACAAGATCGTTCTCGCCGAGGTGAAGGACCAGCAAATCTGGAGGCCCCTCCTCCTACGCATAGTGCTGACAACAAAGGAAACAAACCCCCCCCCAACGCATTTCCCCTTTACCATTCCATAGCACCTCATGGTTCACACTGTTGAGTTCAAGTGATCTCCCACAAATCTGTTGTTCAGCATAAACCGCAGACCATTTAACAAAGGAGTGTCCCACAATCCAAGTCGTCCGTTTACCTTTCACAATCCTGTGCAATGGACCTAGGCAGATAAACAGGTATTAACAAGAAAAGAAAACAACTGACTACTTCCTAACATACTTTTCGCAGCATTTTGACCTCCATCGTCCAATTCTGTGGATTAGTGACCAGTCCCACCCCAATCTGGCAGCCTCCGTCGCTGCCCCAATACGGAAAGAGTGCGTTCCAAAATGCAATGGATTCTCCCCCAAAGTCAGCAAAACCTTCCTGAAAACAGCCAACAACTGAGCAAAAGAAATTGGACTCCCTTCAGCATGACAAATATTATACCAGGCTTGAAGAAAGAAGAGTCCTTGAAAACCTCCCATTCCCGAACCGGGCAACAAAAATCGAAACCACTCCTGCCCAAGAAAACCCATTTGCCCCTACCCAACTGATCCGTCTTAGAAGCCCTCAGCCAAAGCCTCAACCTGTTGCCCTCCACAAAGACCTTGTTACTAGTCATCCCAGCTCTGCTCCTCAAACCCAGTAGTTCCGAAGCCCTGAATGCCCCAAGAAATAACCATAAAAAACACAACCTAAACTTCCCACACTCACAATCATCATAGCAGCAAGAGGACAACTGAATCAACATCCTCTGGAGCAAACCAAAAGTCACTGGCTGCCGTAACAGCTTAGAACCAGCCTGTCGCCTACCCAATCCCTTCAGAACCTTTTTTACCAAACCCCCCCCCACCACAGGATCCCTCCCCCACCGCAACTGCCCATAAAAAGAAATGCCAGCCAGTTTACCAGAGATAGTGTTATGGGAAAGACCTTTATTGATCAGGTGCAAAACAAAACTAAACAAAACAAAAACTGTTCCTCAGACATCCCCCCATGAAAAGGAAACCTGTTACCATAACTCAAGAATTCCTGCCATGCTTGTAGATAACTCAGTCTCGTAGAATCAGCCACAGAATTCTCAACCAACAGGACAATCCTCAATCCCCCCATGCCCATACGTAATGTGGGATCTGGGTCTTGTTGAGCTCTGCTGCAGGAGCCAGCCTGCGGAATTCCTCCCACTGAAAACAAGACAAAGCATCTGCTATACAATTATTAACTCCTGGAATATGTCTAGCTTTGAAAATAATATTCCGCTGTAAACACCTGAGCATGAAAGCACGCAGCAACCTCAACACTCGCAAGTCCTTTGCCCTTTGCCTGTTAATCAAATCAACCACCGCAAAGTTATCCACATGAAATAAAAGAGTTCTGTTCTGAAATTCCCCACCCCATACATACAAAGCAACCAGCAGTGGCAACAACTCCAAAAAAAGCAATACTGCGACCATGGCGCTGCCAGTGTAAAGGCCAATTTTCCGCGCACCATCACCTCTCCTAGAATATGCCAAAGACTTTTGCACCAGAAGCATCCGTGTAAACCTGTACTTGACAAATCATATCTTCGTCCGCAAAAAACAAAGATACTCCATGGAAATCCCTGAGAAAAGTTAGCCAGATGGACAGACCTGCCCTGACTGCAGCAGAAATGCGCACCCGATGATGTGGAAGAGAGGCCCCAGACAATGACATTCCAAGCCTCCTACAAAATGTCCTACCAGCTCGAACCACCCTGAAGGCAAATTTCAGGTAGCCCAATAATTTCTGAACCTTTCTGAGCTCCAATTTATGCTCTTCCACCACTGATAACAAAAATGCAGAAATTTCCTGAACCTTGTCTGCTGGCAGTCTTGCTACCATGGCCAGAGTGTCAATTTCTATCCCCAAAAAAGTCAAAGTTGTACAAGGTCCCTCTGTTTTGTCATGAGCCAAAGGCACACCAAGTTCCTGAGTCATAGCCTGAAAAGTTTGTAATGTCAATTGACACGGTATTGTGCACACCAATGAACAAAAAATTGTCCAAATAATGGCAAACTAGCCCATGGCCACTGATGAAAGTAAAATGCCACTGTAAAAACGTGCTAAAGGTTTCGACTAAAGCACAGGACACCGAACACCCCATGGGCAAAACCTTACCCACATAGAACTCTCCCTGGAATTGCATCCCCAGCAGACCAAAGTCAGATGGATGAATGGGCAGAAGCCGGAATGCTGACTTTTTTCCAATTGTGCCGCCTGGCCCGCCGATCTCACCAACCTCAAAGCATCATCCACCGAAGCGTAAGACACACTAGAATCTTCAGGTGCGATACAATCATTAATAGAATATCCCTCGGGCCAAGACAAGTGATGGATCAAGCAGAACTCCCCAGCTTTCTTCTTAGGCACCATCCCCAGAGGAGAAACAATCAAATCAGGCAGCGGACAATGCACAAAAGGACCAGCAACCCTGCCCGCCTCAACTTCAGCCTTCAACTTCTTCTACACAACCAGGGGGAATTCTTTAGCAGACTTCAAGTTTTCCGACCACCTGCTCTGATGCGGACCACGATACCCGATCTTAAAACCCAGCTGGAAGCCCCAAAACAATCTTTTTGCCGCATCAGTGTCTGGGTAGTCTGCCAACCATCGTGCCAAAACCTCCACCTTAATAGGTGTAGGAACCCTTTGTGACAAACTGAAAAGACTGGCCTCGGCCCCCTTGATCACCAAACCGCTGCCCAGGGAAACATTGAGTGAGACGGTGCCTACGTCCACATTGCAAGCACTCATGCTTATATCTACAGAACTGCAGATTGCAAAGTCCTTTGTTATAATGCCAACATGCTCCAGAGGCTGCCGCCTGCCCCCTGCCAACGCCCCCCACCCCCGACTGGGCGGGACGAAATTGAAAGGGTCGATATGTCACAGGTAACCCACTAGCAGTGTGGGTAGCAGCAGGCGGCTGGGAAGAAGCAATCCATTGTAGCCATAACTCCAAATCCACATCACCCCAAGAATGATCAGGAAAAATACTTATTCTAGCTCGGAATTCCTCATCATAAGAGAGCCAGGCATAACCCCCAAAATAACTGTGCGCTTTTCTGATAATATCCATATACTTGAACATAGCTACCGCCTTATCTTGGTGCTGTTCACAGTAAACACTGGCGTATATAAGGAAAGCAGAAGTCCAATTCTCAATTTATTTCGGGAACCTAGGACGTCGAGCTAACTCCCACTCCTCCTCCTTAGACCCCTCCTTGGCTTGAATATCACGATGGAGCAATTTAAAAACATCAACTAATTCATGCCGCCAAATTCTACTCTTAGTCTTGTCCGACAAATGAGAACCTAAAGGCATGCCAATTCCCACGTAAGGCAATTTCTTATGTATGTTCTTATCCTCTTCCGCCTTCTTCTCGGATGTAGAATCCCCCCCTGTAGGCCCTTGACCCACTGCGACCGTGTCCCCACCAGATTTCGCCCCTTTGGTAGCATGCTGCGCAGGCAGCGTTCCTTCAGCAACTTTCTCCACAATCATCTCATCTCCAATGCCAATAGATCTGGTATGCTTTGTAGGTATACCCTCCCCCTGTTACCAAACAGACCACCATCCTGTCTTACCTCTTGGCAACTGTGACATTCTCTGTTGAAAAACCACAGGGTCCTCCTGCCGAGACTTGATGGAAGAGTAGACCCGTACTTTTGCTTGGTCCGCACTTGACTCCTGCAAAATACTTAAAACACTGGATTTCCCCCAAACACCCCTCTGTTCTTGTACTCCAACATCTCCAAAGTCCCCATCTCATAATTCACCCACCTCCAGGTCATCATCCTCAATATGCAAAACTATTTCGTCTCCATGTCCAACATAATCCCCACTGCCACCAGGCATTTCCCCGTCACCAACTCCACCATCATAGAATTGCCATTGAATATCATTTTTATCCACTCCGCCGCCTGTAGAAGAAATCCGCTCCAGATCCCTTTCCTTTACACCCCCCCCAGACTGAACCGCCGCATGTTCAGCCCGCAACTTCCTCTTGTCAGCCGATGTCCTGTTCGCTGTAGGTGGAACCTTGCCCTTGCGGCCGCTCATGCCAGCCTGTGCCTGACCAGAAGACCCAGAAACCCCCACCTTGTCAACCAAAACTGACCTTGAATCATCACCCGGGCCCAATCACACCCACTGTCCACCCAGGGGAGCCTGAATCGCCTGCTGAGCCAAAGCACCACAAACCCTCCCGGGGGGACCCAGTACCAGTACCAGCTGGGGCGACAGCGGGGTCCCTCTGCACTGTGTACCATCCACTGTACCCAGAGAGACCTAGCACTTGAAAAGTCTGGGGGAGAAGGGGCAGCTGCAAAGCGTCCCCCTGTGCTGCTGTACCAGCATTACAAACCACTGCACCACTTCTGACTGCCTGTCCTGGCTTGGCTCCATCCAAGTGCACCACACCGACCTCCAGGAGACACTGCCCCACAGGCCCAGGCCCGTGTCCTACCTGCGCACAACATTGCCATTATCCCCGTGTGTCAACTGGGCAGGACTCACCAGATATTGTTTCTCGTTAATAAATAATAACTGTGCCTGCCCTTTCCGAAGCCTGTCAGACTGCGGGGCCGCGGGCTTGCAGCACTTCCTTCGGTGCATCCACAACGCTGCCCTGCATCTCCTCGCTCTTTCCCCGCCTTCCCCTCCCATCAGCAGCAGCCCGGAGGGACGCGCTGCCCATAGCCCCACCCCGCAACTTCGCGGACCGCCCCACGACCACCCCGCCTCCCACCTACTGCCCCAGATTTGCCCACAGCTCCCGAGGGAGCCACACGTACCTTTGCTGGGCCACCCGGAAGCGCGGGGGGACCGCCGTCTCCGCTTCTCCATTCTCGACCCCCGCTGGCATGGCCACAACGCAATCGTCTTCATCTGCCTGCAAGGATAAGCAGGCAGACACCGCCCTCGCCACTCCACCGGCCGCCTTTCATGTTAGGCGCGCTAGCCCCACCCACGCCTCCAGCGGAACACCAGGCATAAGACGGTCTTCCCGACCCGCCGCACAAAGGACCTGAATGGCCCTCTTCACCTCCAACGACGCCTCCATGACCACAGCCAACAGCCAGGTACGTGTCGTAGTGCCAATTGAGTGAACCCGGGCGTAAAAACAACCTTCGCCATCTGCCTCCCCCGCCACAGTTCCTTTCCCACCCTTTCTACCCCTATTTATCCCTTTTCCCTTCCGCTCCAACTAGCTAATCACCCCCCCTGCACCTGTGGCCAGTTCCCTCGCGCAAACCAACCCAGGGGAGAGACCGTCTCGCGCACAGCTCCCCGTGGGCCCCCCCTAAATAGGATGGTCGCCCTCAGGTACTTAGACCAATGATGCAATATCCGTGGGGATGATGGTCTAAGGTTCCCACCTACAGAGACAACAGAAACCTCACTCACTGAAACATGATAAATCAAGAAGGAAAATCAGGAAGTTGGTGGACAGTGTACCCCATCACTTTTGTCCACCTGCCCATCAAACCTTAATAACGCCCCAGAGTTTTTTAATGAGCTCAGCGGCTGAAAATGTTCAGGTTGAAATCAGAAAGGTGATCTAAATCAGAAAGTGATCCTTTCATTGGTAAATTCCTGGATGAAGATGACAAAGTGCTTGTAAAGGTTTTCCAGCCTCTGGCATGTGCAAACCAATACCACTGTGCCATCTCAAGGAAACATGTCTCTCATGTTTTTTCTTAGCCTGTTCAGTTACTATGTGAGATACTTCCTGGTCTTCATTGTTGGTGCACCCTCCGAGAACTATTCAAGAAAGGGAAGGAAATCAATGGTCTTTACAATGCAATGCCTGTTTTAACAATATTCGTGACCAAATAGCATATACCATCATGGCTCACTTTGATCCATTCCGATACAGAGAGATTGAGGGAGATGCCAGTCCTCTGTGGCAGTGTGCTTTTCTTACACAATACCTTGATACAAAAGCTCCAGTCAAAATCATTTAAATGTCAGCTTGTCTATTCGCAAGCAGAAGAAAGAGAGTTCAGCACTCTTTGGGCCTGTGAACAGTTTCATTGTTCTTATATTGAACTAATTTGCTGTCTGGAATTGAGAACTGAAGTTTATGGCTACAAAACTACAGCTTCAGAAAAATTCACAAGTCTGAAAAAACCCACAATCCAGCTGATTATTTCTCACATTTTCCGTTGCGTTATGCAGCACCAAACTGAGCAAGACATACCACTACAATTGATCTCTTACTCATTGCAGTCACTGAACTCCTGAGCATCAGCAATAGAGATACGTAAAAGTTAAGAAAGCACATAGAAATTTTGATCTCAAATCGTTTAACAATGTGTAGAGTAAGCTTGCCCGACACTGTAATGACTCTTACTGAGAGGCACTTGTCTGAAGATCCTCAAGACTCTTTGCAAAAGTAATCGACTTGGCCCATGAAGGACGTCATGGGTTTTAACCGGAAAGAGGATGCTGGATGAGTCTCATATATGTTGAAAGGACAAAATTCCTGAGCCTCTTAGGATGTCACCTTTTTGTAACGTAGTGTGGGACAATAGTAGCCGTCAACTCATATGGATCTGTTGCATCATACCAAGGTCTCTTAGCAGTGATAGATAAATATTCCAGATTTCTCAAAGTAGTGCCCGTACCCAGCTTGGCTGCGGATGTCCGATTCTTGCATTCAATTGAATTTTCTCCTCAAAGACATTCCAGGAGCTGTGAAATCTGATAACAGCCCTATCTTTAGTGGCAAGGATGTCAAAGACTTGAATACATGTGTCTCAAACATCAATAGATTACACTTTTGTAGCCTCTAGCCAATGGCATAGTCGCACAAGATGAGAAAAGTCCCAGTTTCTGAGGCACTTTCTCTGACAAAATCCTAAGGACTAAGTAGAAACCCCATAAGGTACCAGAGCACTTTCACAGCTGAGCTTCAATTTGGGAGATAGTTGCGCACTTGGATTCTATGAACTTCTCTGCCAAATGATCCAGTCATGATATAATTTAGAGGTTGAATAAAAGAAGAAACAAGAACAAGAAGTATGCTGGCAGGAAAGGAGAGTCAAAATGTCAAACTTTCTTCTATCTGCTTGGGGTATGACTTAGCCAGATCAAATATCCTGCACAATGATGACTCTGCTTTAGCCCTAAATCATAACTAACACCAAGTGGTCTATACTTACAATATGGAGACATGGTCACACACGACTAGAAACTCACCCTACTTCCTTGTTTTCAATTATGACATTTGGTTTGTGTCATTACAAAAGCAAGCAAAAACATGCATCGGGGAGACCTGCCACGGACCAATAAGCATAAGACCCTTCTTACATGGACAATTCTGAAGTTTAACCTCCACCAAAATGACCCGACTTCCTACACAGAACTCTATACCATAAAAAGTTCTTCCTGTGGCCTACGGCCTTTTTGCCCACGTCTCTGAATCAGATCCTATGAGAGTCTCATCCTTGCCTTGGACTAAACTAGCCTGATTTGTCATGCAAGTAAGCAGTGGATGTGGTGAGGCATGGCATGCCAACACACATGTCCTGCTGCCCACACTTTGAGAAGCGGGGGAAGGAAGTGTGCGGCAGAGACTTGAAAAAGCTGGTCTGACTGCACTGAGGAGCTGTTGTTTTCATTCATACTCTTCAAAGATGCAGTGATTTCATTAGACAGCCTTCAGGCTCCCTGAAAATAGTTAATGAATAAAGTTACATATGTTCCCAGGAGAGTGTTCTCACTGTTATTACCTTATCTATAAGTGAAGAATTCTTTCATAATGTTTCAGATTCTTGTGCAGTTCCTTAACTCGGGAACACACAAGCGCAATCTAGTTCCCAAATGACTCCTTTTCACAAAGACTGATTTTTCAGTCCAAGTCTGGACTTTGCATTTACTTAGGTTCAAATGTGTTCAAGGAACTCAGTCACCAGTCTTTGATGGATGATACAAGCCCTGGGGTGTTCACACCTGCCAATGAGCTGCCTTTCTTCTTCAACCGCCATGCTATTGTTTGTTATAGATCTGCAGCACCTCTGAGGCTCTGGCACTGAACAGATGACTGCTGACAGTTTTTGCACAAAGATATGTAAACCATTATTACAATTGCATGACAGGAATTTATGCTAGGATCATCCATTTGTCTTCAATGGCTTTATTACAACAGCCATTTGAGGTAAACATGAATGAAAACTACAACTTGCAAGAAATATGTTCATAAACCCATGTCACATCATCACAGCATAATTAATCCTTCCAATCCCAGACCATAGCACTGCTCCATACAATCATTTCATCTTCTTTATTTTGCTCCTTTGCCTCACAAAAGTCACTCAGCATCTCACTTATGCAAAAGTTGATTCTATTGTGTTTTTGATTCGGTTATGCACACTGCCTCCACTCCCCCTATTGTCCCACTCTAGCTTCTGAAAAGCCCTGGTGTGTTGTGGCTTCCATTTCAATTATGCTGCCTTTTTCCCCTTTGCATACAAAACACCTCCAAATGGGTGTGGAGGGCACCCACGGTGGTCATTCATCACTGTCATTGATGGCGACTATTTCCCCACATGTACTCGCTTGGCTAAGCTGTGGAGATGGACCTGCATGGAACTGCTTATACTTAGAGCACCACACATGCCCTTGATCTTGCTGCCATATAATTCTAAAAGGGGTTGTAAAATGTACCAGTAGCCTGCTCTAGGGGCGCTATTAGCATTCGGACCCGCCGAGTGGGGTCTCGCTCCCCATATCTATTGTGAGATTCCACCTCAAAGAGGAAAGCTGGGCATACCTCACCTGTATAACTGATGTGTGCATTTTTACAGATTACTAAATATATCTGAATCTAATTAAATTCTTAGAAGGGTAACACAGGCACTGCTAATGACCTTCAATTTGTACCACAATATACATTGAATGTATTATGTAATTGTGCCATGCCAGGGTCCATTGATAGAGGAGACAACGGTCTATATATATAGATAACCTATCATGGATGATTAATGACACTGTGCAGGTCGATGTTCAGCAGGCTTTAGATTAGCACTAAACTCTTTACTGGACCTGCTGTGAGACCTGCCTGATACGTTGGCAAGGAGCTCCACAGTGATAGGTTTATAGACCAGTCATGCCAAAGGTAAGCCCGTCTGCACCCGTCCGCGCTCAGCGCAAGCCACTCCGCAGGTTTTACACCCCCTTGAAGTTCCTTTTGCTACTCGCGGCAAGAGTTGCTTAATCTTGATATCTCAGGTAAGAATTTCTCAGACCCCACTGGGGATACGACTGTGACAACTTGTCAGACTTGTCATCTAGCACTTAGGGATGACAACATTTGTGTGCTGAACTCGCCTAATTCCCTTAACGCCCACCCAACCAAAGCCACAATTTTTTATCGCTGCACACTCATTAATGCAAGATATTTTTATATAAATGCTGTTGAATTCTGATTTCTTAGACGCTCGTTTAATTGACATAGCTTTCGTCACTGAGACGTGGGCAGACATGTCCTTGGGCCCTGATCTTATTACTGCAACACCTCAGGGCCACTCCATGTTTAGGCTGGACCACACTGGTAAAAGGGGCAGAGGACTACGGGTTATTTACCGCAACCACTTAAAGCGTCTTTTGAGCTGTTTCCTGCAAACCCTGACTGTGAAGCACTCTCCTTTAAAATAGACTAACCAATCCTTACACTTTTAGTGGGGCCTTTCTTTCTTGGCCCCTGGTACTAGGCAACCTTTATTCATAATATTAGCCAACTGCTTGAAATTATTGCTCATTTTCCTGATTTTACCATTCTAGGCGATTTTAATTTCCATCTTGAGAACGCCTGGGTGGTGACTCAGCACGTCTCTGTGACTCTTTGGCGAGCCCGGGTCTACTTAAACTGGTAAAAGGACCCACTCACTCATCGGGCAATCTACTAGATGCTATTTTCTTTGATAATCCATGTCTTTTAATTTCAACTTCCATTCCTCTGCCTTGGTCTGATCATCATGCGGTCATTTTTCATCTAAAGTTGGCTGCCAAAAAATGAACAGCTGCCTTCAATCTTGTCATATGACATGTTGTCCTTGGCATACAATTAACTTAAATACATTAAATAGCTCTTTACGTCAATCTATGCCGGAGATGAGTTTTGATCATGATACTGCCTCTAATATCTATCACTGGTGGATTAATACCACTCTTAACCTTCTTGCCCCAAACAAACCATATAAAGATCATAAAGGCTTCCCCCCAGAACCCTGGTTTGATGACAAACTTAGGCTACAAAAACAAACCTGCCGTAGATTGGAAAGGAAATGGCATACCAACTATGATCCCTTAGAAAAAGACTCATACAAACTGGCCATCTCAGTCTACAAGGAGATGATTGTGAAAGCAAACTCGAGCTATTTTACATCTAAATTTCAGTCCTACTTAAACTCTTCTAAGGAACTTGTCAATGTGGTAAAAAAACTAACTAAGTTCCTCTATCCCAAAAACAACCCCTCTAACCAAGTGTTCTGAAACACTCTAGCCTCGTTCTTTAAAACTAAGGTTGACGCTATCTACAACTCCCTCTCTTCCAGCTCTTCATTCGCCTCTGCTCTAGAAGAATGGGACACCTGAGGCGTGCAGGAATTAAACGCAACCGTTGTTTCAAAACCATGGCCCAGCAAGACAGTAGTACAGTCTCTATCTCTACCATACCCAAAGGGATCCTACCATCGTACAGTGCTGCTCTGACCTCCTTTTCCTCTTTATCCATAGCATCTGTTTAGTTCTTACCTAATTAGCCGTTCCACTTTACTCTTGTCCTCCCAGAATCCTTTACCTTGCTCCTGAAACTATATCCAAGTATCTTACAGACATTTCTAATCAGATGTTTACGACCGGCTACTTTCGGAAAGAAAGGAAAAGAGCCTCCATCCTCCCTCTTTTAAAGAAACCTACCTTTGATGATAATGATCCTAATAATGACTGTCCTATCTCTCACCGTTCTCTTCCCAGTGAAGATTGCTGAGAAGGCCATTAATACCCAACTCTCTGCTTTCATCAGCAACAACAGTCTTCTGGATGATACCCAATTTGGCTTCAGAAGCCAACATAGCACTGAATTGGCACTTATTGTTGCCTCTGAAGTAATTAGACAAACCTTAGATGCAGGTGGTTATGCTGCCCTAATTTTTTTAGATTTCTTGGCAACATTTGACATGGTCAATCAAGGGCTACTTATTGACCATCTGTCCTCTCTAGGTATCAGGGGCAGGGCTCTCCAGCTTCTAAAATCCTTCCTCTCATACCGAGAGCAGTTAGTTGCCCTGGATTAGTTCAACTCTCCCTCTTTTTTCTCTACCATGTGGGGTCTGGCAGGGCTCTTCATTGAGCCCTACTCTCTTCATTGTTTACGTGACCGCCCTTGGCTGTTTTGAATAAATCTTTTGGCTTTGCAGTAGTGTCCTACGCTGATGGACCCAGATTCTGGTGTCAGTGGCCAGTAATGCTGATGACAATGCCTTGCGATTCCACGACTGCATGCTGCAGATTGGGAGCTGGATGTCCTGTAACTTTCTCAAACTGAACTTGGGTAAAACCGAAGTGTTGCTGTTTGGCAGGAATATGTCTTTTTGGTCTCCAAGATGGTTTACACAGGATCTCGGAACAGCCCCCTCACATCTCCAAGGCAAAACATCTAGAGTTTTTTTTATATAGTAATCGTTTGTTTGATGTGCATATCAATACAATCATTTCTTTGTGTTTCTTCATGCTTAAGAAAGTAAGAAAACTTCTTCTGTTCATCTTGTGTGAGCTACTGAAAAATGTGATCTTCACTCTTAATACTTCCAAAATAGGTTATTGTAATGCCTTGTTTACTAACATAAAGAAAATATGGCTACAAAATCTGCAAACTCTTTAGAATGTTGAGGCAGAACTACTCCTGGGAATACCCAAGTTCCAATCTGTCTTCCAGGGCCTCTCCCAACTACACAGGCTGACGATTAAAAAGCGAATGCATTTTAAGGTCCTATGCATTGCCTTTAAGGCGCTGCATGATGTGGGGCCTTAGTATCTGAAACAGTGCTTCCAATGGTACACCCCCAGTAGATCACTTTGATCGTTGTCAGCTCGAAATCTAGTAGTACCCAAAGTCAAAAGATCTAACGGGGGGGCAAGAGCTTCATCACTTGTACTGCTAAGCTTTGGAACGCGAGTTCCCACCTTTCAAGAAAAACAGAAGAACTGTTCTCTTAAAACCTGGCTTTTCAACAGTTATGGCTGTTGCTCTTCTCTCACTGCTGAAGTTGTCTGTTTTGGACTGTGATCTGTTTCCAGAGCTGTTGTGCATGGACATCCAGGGTAGTAGAGTGCTCTTTAAGTCAAATGTTCATTTAATTTCAAGGATGTGGCTCAGAATGAATATTAGTGGTATCCCATCCTGAACAAAAAACCTTAATCAAAGTCATAGTTAGACTAGTAGGCAATCAGATTGCCCAGTGGGGAGTATCAAAGAAGGGGTTCTGGCAAAAGCACAAGAGCACCAGGAAAGGGAGAAAGAGCTCTTACTTTGGTCAAATGAATCTCCTGCCGACCCTTTGTCCTCCAAGTCCATGATGTGACATCTGCTGACTCCTAGGAAGGAGGTGCTTAAAGGTCGCAAGAGGAAAACTAGAGGTCTTGGCTGACCCTCATCTAGACAGCAGAAGAGTCCCACTGATCCTGACGATTTCCTAGGCCCACTCACTGACACTTTTTACCCTCAGAAGAAGGATCTTAAGAGAACTTTTTTCCAGGGTGAAATCTTTCAACCCGGTTGGCTGAGTGCAGTCTGTCCCCTAAAGCAGCAACTTTCATACAAACAATTTTGAAATGGGCCCAGGACAAGGCGGTCAGAAACCACATTAGGAATCATTGCCCAAGTGGGAAAGTTACATGCACTCCAGAGACTGACAATAATATGTCAGCCTTCCTCAGTAAATTTTCCAGTGACCCCAAAAAACGGACTTAGACATGTCATTATCATTAAAATGTTTTTAGATTTAGCTGCAAAAAAGAACAATGCCTTTTTTGACCCGGATATCAGCTGGATAAATACTGTAACTTCATGCTCTCACTTGGGTTAAAAGTGAATAAGACCAAAACTTTCGTCATGCAAACAGGGACCAAGGTAAAAAGTTCCAAAAACCTTTGTATTGACCAATCCAAATTGGAACGTGTCAGAGAATACCCATACTTGGGTATCCTAATAGATGATCAGTTAACCTGGAAAAGGGCGTTGGTAACTAGAAAACTGCTTTACCAGCGCGCAACATCTGCCCTTATCTCATTTTCTAGAAAAATGGGCAAGCCCTCCCCACCTGTATTGCTCAAAATTCATCAAGCCAAATGCCAGAGCATCGCCACATACGGAGCCGGTGTATGGGGCTATGTAAATACAGCGGATTTGCAAAAAATTCAAAATGGTTTTGTTAAATATCTGTTGGCACTCCCACAGAGTGCCCCCACCTACGGCTGCCATATCGAGCTTGGGATTGACTATCTGGTAGACTACATTAAATGTCAACCAATACTGCTATGGCACCGTATCTGGACCAAACCACAATGCCATCTCACACGTGCCCTGATTTTAGAATGCCTAGATCTGACTTTCTGGAAAAACATCCCATGGTTGGTGTATGTGACCAATTTCCTGAAAGACCTGGACCTCACTCAGTATGTTATTGAGCCATCATCCATTAATGAGATAAGTAGGAAAGCCCTGAAATTTCAATGTCTCAATCATCTAAGGGAATTGCGTTTGTCGGGCGAAATATCAAAGCAATCAAACGCTCAAATTTTGATGGCCCAAGTGTCCCCGGGTATACAGCCTTATCTTTCATTCTATCTATCTAATTACGAAAAATACTTATTAATCAGGCTCCGTTTTAATTTGTTTTTTCGACTGGTCACCTTTCCAAACATGTCAAATTGCTCACACGAATTGGTTAAATGTCCATGCGATAAGGTATCTCCTCAAACGACTATGCATGTGGTATTCTTTTGTCATTATTATGTCGAACCGCGCAAACGCTGGGTTATACCAGTGTTGCGCCAGATGGGGTTGAGGACCTGTCGCCCGGCATTCCTAGCATTACAACAGCTAGAAACACAATACGTGGCAAAGAATGTAGCTTTGTTCCTGAAATCATGCTTAACTATTCGTAAAGCCATTGAAGTGATGCCTAGTTGAATTTCTTTGATCTTCTGTACTAAGTCTGTTAACGTACTAAAGAGTATCCCTTTTTTTATATAACTCTTTTAACTTGCAATGTAATAATGCAATATCAATAATGTGTTTTTATGATGATGTATTTAATTATATGATGTACTTTTTATGATTAACAACATGATTAATCGAATAAAAGATTTTGAACTGAACTGAACTGACCCGGATATCTTGGCACAGGAGCCAGCAGGTTATTTATCTGCTGGGCAACACCAAGTATGCGCTTTTTACGGGGAGACCCACTCCTATCCTTATCTGCCTTGACCCCAAGTTAGGATATTTGTCCTTGATGGAACCCTCCAGTGTAGCAGAAGGACTTATACCTGGCAATTATTTTGTCACGAAGTTGAGCAGGGTCGTCATGACTTTCTCTGCTTTATATAAAGGACGACTCTTCCTAAAGGAAATATTTAACCAAATAATTTTTGGAAAGGCCAGTCAGGGCAGAGGATGTGCGACAGGCCACCTCAGTCAGCAAGGTCCTCACAGGCAACTGGCCTGACAAAGAGACACTTGGGATCAACCCAGCTTTGCCTCCTTTTTTGCTACACGTGCCCAAGGTTATCCTGAGGGGGGTTTCAGGGGCACAGGAGCTTAATAGTTTGGTGTTCGAGTTAGAATCATTCTTCCTTCTCAAATGATATTAGGTTGCAAATTCCTTCAAGCGTTGCATGACCCACACAGTTGCCAAATTGTTTGGGGATTTCACTTAGAGTACCACTTCACTTCGTGCAGTTGATAACCCCTCATTATATAGTTTTATGCCAAGAGATGGTTCAGATTAACCCTAGAGTTAGGAGATTTGACAAGAAAAGTGGTAGTTGTACAGGCACTTACCAGTGGTTTCATCAGACTCCTTGATCCGTAAGAAACACAAAGGATTCTGCCTAATGATGAACATAAAGGTGAAGAATTATTTTTGTTCTTTACACACTTCAAGATGGAGGAAAGTCACTGTCTAAGAAACAAATTGAGGCAGAACGAACTGATGGCCTGGCTGGACCTAAAAAATATCTACCCCATGCTCTCTGTTTTCAAACTCTACTGCAAATTCCTACAGTGTTGGAGCAATGGGCAGAGATATAAATTTGTCCATTGTGATGAGGCCGGTAGTAGAGTACTTGAGGACTCAGGGAGGTTGTCTAATTATCTTCTTAAGAAGACATGATTATCATGTCTCAATAGAAACTAATCCTTCTCTAAAGATAGGCTGTGACGGTGAATTTATTTCAGAGTTTGACATTCTTCATCAATGGTTCCAATTCTTCAGTGATCTCCTCAAAATGGAATTACGGGAATTCAGTATAAACTGTTCAAGCCAGTCTGAGACTTGTTACGTTGAAGGAAAAAGCTATCAAGAGAGAATTGAGGAACACTCTATCTCTAATGACAACATCGCTTACACATCTAGCAAGAACTGTGAGTTTAGTGTCAGCCAGTGTCTAAGCTGTGACTCTGCACTACAGCTGTATTTTATAGCTACGGCTCCCGTATTTATGGTATTTATCTTTTTAACATTTCAGTCTGTATTTATCCATATTTATTTTTTGTTTTGAAGATAGAGTCGAAAAATTGTATATTTCCACATTTATGTAACTGATAAACATGCACTCATACCTGTCATGTGCTGGCAAATTACGCAGTCAAATATAGCGAAACATTACACCCACAGGTAAGTACCAGCATTATAATACACATATATGATAACATATGCCTGTATTTAGGGAAATCTGAACCTGTTTTTAACCTCCCATGCTGCCTACCTGCTCAGTTATTGTTCTAAAAAGCACGAAAGACATCATGGAGGGGGAGTAACCCCCAAGAAGCATCATTTTACGTATTTTTCCTCTTTTAAAAATAAATACAGACAGGAAACACATTGTTTTCTGTCTATATTTATCTGTAAAAATCTGTAAAAACAGAAAACAGTGAAACAAAGTATGATTTCTTACATGATGGCATTTAATCTTGTCACCACAGCCACAAGTGCATGCTGGGTGAAATGGGCAAAACCTTCTGCGGGCACTGAGGAGGATCAATTCACAACTCACTCCGTTAGGGGTATAATGGAGCCAAAATCTGCACTGGCAAGAGTACGATTGGAAGAGATAATGAAAACAACGGGATAGTCTCAATAATTTACTTTTAAAAATATCCTGTTTCTAGCCACTTCCATCAATGGCGTTACAAGTGGTAGCATAATCCTTCCCTTCATTCTGGTCGTAGAATGCAACATTTCCTAGCTTTGGTTTATAATCGTTTTAATTATATTAAGGACATAGATTATCCCACCATTGTGTTGCTGCTATGCATTGCAATTGTAATGAAACATTCATATAGCATTGATTCATGTATTCTTTCCCGCCCATTGCTTTAATGGATTGTTAACGCCCTGCTGTTTTTTTTTTTTTTTTGCAGTGGTAAAATCGGAAGTGAAACAAAGCCAAGACTGACAGTTTGCCACAAATACTTTCCCTCTCCAGCAAATAAGAAATACAAAATGGTGGCGTCAAACAGTGTTATTGTCTTTAATTGGACGAATTATGCTGTTATCAAGTGATTTGTAGTTTATGAAAGATGTTTATTAAAAGTTGTCGTTTTATTTATGTTTACTTCAAAGGCTATTGCAGTAAAGCGGTAGAAAAAGAAGGCATAATGCTTGACTGTGCCCTTAACAAATTAAACATTTCAGATATAAAAGCTAGGGAATGTTGATTCTTAAACAAATCCCCTGCTTTGACAAGAGGTTTTAAATATGCTCACACAGGTCTAGTCATGTAATTTTTATTTTAAAACTCCACTGTCTTCCTTATGAAGAGAACAGTGACATGAATGAGACATTTCACCTGCAATACTACTGCAAAAGTTTGAATGATATGTGTTAGTAATCCGGTGGATTCAATTTTGCTAACAGAGGCTATGTCTAAAAAAGTCTAAGGGGCAGATTTACAAGCCCCGTGCGCCTACTTGCACCTCCATTGCGTCACTTTTTTTGACTCAATGGCGGCGCAAACAATACGGCCTATTTACAACGTGGCGCATCTAGGGAGATGCGTCACGTTGCAAAGCCCTGCGTCACATTATACTTGCAGCAGGTATAATGTATGCAGGGTTGGCGTTCCCACGCAGGAAGGTCTCGTAAAAGTGACGCAGTGAAATCTACACGATTTCACTGCGTCACTTTTAGGACGCCACTGCATCAAAACCTTACGCCTGGCGCAAGGGTTTCTCAGGGTGGTGCAGGGAAAGTGACACATCTCTTAAGATGCGTCACTTTCTCGTAAATCTGCCCCTAAGTGTTCTCCCAATTGAAAAAATCTCCTACTTTGATGTATGTCTGTAAAAAACGAAATACCCCCAGTTTTTTAAATTATTAATGTATTTTTTATGTTGTTAAACGTTGGCACATGTGCAATCTGCGGAAACAATTGTTAAATGGGCAGTTGAAACATGCATGTCATAAATGACAAAAACACTCGGTTTTATAGAACTGTAATCATATTCTATATCTGTTTTAACAGCTTACCTGCGATTGACGTGACCACCACGTCAACAGCGCACCAAGCAGGACACTGGTGAAGTGGGTTACAGCGGAGCCCAAAGCACCAAAGCAGCTGCTTTTTGTTCATGATCCACTGCCCCCCCCGCCCCCTTAAACCCACCAGTCACGGCTTCGACACTCTGCTGGAGAGGAAGACTCAAGAACACACAGGAATTCATCGATCTCACAGCTCTGAGTTTCTGGAGAAAGTGGGTGTGGTTGTTGTTCCTTGTAAAGGCACACAGTGTAATTAAAAAACAATAATCTGAATTTATGTAATTGAATCTGGTGTGTCACGTGAGGTACTCTAATGCCCTTGGGCCAAGCTTGCGCCAAAAAAACTGCAAGAAATATAAATAAATGATAGGTGTTTCACAATGTATGGAAGACAGCTTGCATTTGTGCTTGATCCAGGAAAGTTTTTGTTTAATGGTAGGTAACTTAACAGGAAAAGCCAACCACCAAAATTTTAAAAAAACAACCCTACAAACATGCAAAAACCTGAACCATACACTCACCTGTCAGATCAAACCTTCTGGCTCTCCAGTTGGCCCATACGCCTGACCTGTCCTGCTCCATTCCATACTATCCAAATAAAAAGTGATGCAGGCCTTAGTTTCATTTCACCCTTTACTAAATCATGCAATCCCTGAATGTTTTTGCTTTTCCTAGATGGTGTGTTTCAAAACTCTTTCATGACACATATGTCCATTGTTTGGTGGATACTGTGAACTGAGTTGCCTCCAGGTAGTCGGATTGTAGGTGGGCGCTCATGACGGGGCACACTATTTCAAGCTTTACTGCATGCTTCATTCCCTAAATGTGTCCGCTTTTCCCGGATGGTGTTTTCCAGTACTGATTTATGCTACATAGTACCCTTATTTAGTGGCTACTGTGAACTGAGCAGGTTCAAGGTAGTCAGGTAGTGGACAGGTACTCAGGACAGGATACAAAATATCACAGTTTATTTTATCTTGCATTCTCTTAAAGTGTTTGCTTTTTCTGGATGGTGTGTTTCAGTAATGCATCTTTACAAGGTTACCTCTTGCATAGTGATACTGCAAAGTTATTGCATCCACATGCTCATGATAGGGCACACATTTAGAGCTCTGGTGATGAAGCTGAAAGTGGTGTAGCTTTTTCACATTGTCTGGCAGTGTGTCATACATGTGTTTAGACTACATACTTATCCAGTCCTTTGCCTCTCTGTAGAGCACACTGAACAAAGGATACATATGTGCCAATTGTATTACTATTTTATCTGAAAGTGATTGAAGAAGGTATGCACAGTTTTTAAAATAGTGACGGCAGCTTAGCTTGAATGTCTAGAATTTTGCTTATGTTACTGGCACTCATACTGTGCTGATTGTGTGTATGAGCTTATCACATACATATATTTTTTCAGCGTAGCATATTGCAAATTTTGGTGGCAAGTAGTTTGTGGTGGTATGTTGGTTTTTTGAGGTGTTTGTCTTTTGTTTCTACCAGTCCTGCGTGTGCTCAATTAGAAAATCCCCTTTATTACAGTATTGGATGTTGCATTTTTGTTGTAAATCAATCAATCAATCAGGTGTTTGTATAACATGTCTACTCACCCGTGAGGGTCTCAAGGAACTGAGGGGGGGGGCTGCTGGTCGGTCTGGGTGTGGAGGTTCAGTCGAAGAGCCAGGTCTTGAGGTCCTTCCTGAACTGTGTCAATGACGTGGATTGCCTAAGGTGGAAGTGCAGGGTGTTCCTGGTCTTGGCGGCGAGGTTGGGGAAGGATCTTCCTCTGGTCTTTCGGATTCGTGGGACGGAGGCCAGGGCGAGTTGGGTGGAGCAGAGTTGACTGGTGGGTGGGTGGAAGTTGAGACGGTGGTTGAGATATGCTGGTCCTGCGTCATGGAGAGCTTTGTAGGTATGTATGAAGAGCTTGAAGATGATTCTCTTGTTGACTGGGAGCCAGTGGAGTTGTCCGAGGTGTTGTGTCATGTGGCTGCAGCGGGGGATGTCGAGGACAAGTCTGGCTGTGGCATTTTGGACGTTCTGTAGTTTCCTGAGCTGCTTCTGGGAGACACCGGCGTAGTGTGCGTTGCCGTAGTCCAGTTTACTGATGATGAGTGCGTGGGTGACAGTCTTTCTGGATTCTGTGGAGAGCCATCTGAAAGTCTTTTGAAGCAGGTGGAGCGTGTGGAAACAGGATAAGGATACTGCTTTGATTTGGCAGTTCATTGAGAGTGAGAAGTCCAGTAAATGCCAAGGTTGCATGCATGATATGTGGGGGTGGGAGGGGTTCCTAATGCAGAGGGCCACCAGCAGTCATCCCAGGCTGAGGGGGTGGGTCCCAGGATGAGTACTTTGGTTTTGTCTGAGTTGAGCTTGAGGCAGCTGGACCCGCGAACACCACGTCACCCGACTGCGCTACAATGCCAGCACCCTCCACGCACTCAACCCCGGACAAGAACACACCTGCTACCAGGCCACCCGGAAGCGCATGTTGGACTTGGCCCTTCTGGCAGGTTCACCCCTAAACTTTTTGCTTTGTGAATGTGAATTGGTGGTAGTGATTTTTGGTTTCTGCGCACTTTCACTGTGTCCCAGTGAAAAGTGAGTGCGCACTCTGAGTGCGTGGAGTAAGGTTGACCTGCCCTCCCATAGGAATGCATGGGGAATGTCTGTGTCCCTGGTAGTTCCTGATGAGTGAGGTGTACATGCTCGGGTCTGGTATGTGCGGACTCGTGTGATTGAATGCTGCAAAATGATGTCTGCGGTGTGTATGTGTCTAGTGTGGAAGTGCCACTTCTAGACATGGCTGTGCGTGTGCTGTAAAGGTACTGACGTGTGATTGGCTGGAGCTGGCTGGGATGCCAGGCTCCATGAGTCATGATGCGTCTGCCCGGTGGTGAGTGTTAAGATTAGCATGCTGATGTGAGGGGAGGAGTGCACCTGTGTCCTGAATGGGGCTGGGTTTTCCCCACACAATGCTGGCTCCGCCCCCTGTGGTGCGTCTAACGACCCTAGCCCTGCCAGTGAATAGAGTGAGGGGCTGAGCACATCAAGGGTGCTCCCAGACCAGCTGCGACTGGTTCTTCCCCCACCCTGCACTTAGACAAAGGAATGACCTGTATAAAAATGGGGCTGTGTCCCCACACAAACTGTTCTCTGCCAGGATCCTGTCTGAGGGGGCTGCTGCTGTTGCTGGGGCCAGGAGGACCGCCACTTGGATTGTCTCCCTTCCTGGAGACCCAGTGAGCTGGCTCTGGGCTCAGCCTTGCCCCCCTGCCTGCCTACAGACTCTTGCTGGACTTTGTTGCTTGGAGTGCTTGAGGGCGCTCTCTCCTGTCCTCCAGCGCTGGGGAGCGCTGAGATTGCCTGTCTAGCGCTGGGAGCGCTTCATTCCGCCTCTAGCGCTGAGGAGTGCTTTATTTGGGCCCACGGCGCTTGATAGCGCTTTGTTCTGCTTATAGCGCCTGGAGCGCTTTGCTGATCTTTGGAGCCAGTGCCCACTCGGCATTGCCAGCGAGGTTGAGTGTCTCTTTGCTGGTGGTTTGGGAGCGCTTTGTTGATAATTGAAGCCGTTGCCCACCCGGCATTGCCCGTGAAAATCACCGCCGCCGGCCCGGGGATCCTCTGCGAGGCTCTGTCCCGCCTCCATACCCCCAGGGCTGCGCTGCAATTGGCGGCCCCAGAGGAGAATCACTGCGCTGCTATTGGCTGTCCCCGAAGCGGACGTCAAGCAGATTGCAGCGTGACGGGGCCAGGCCCGCCACGAACAGGAAGCAGGTGCCGGTGAAGAGGAGGACAGGACCGGACAAGAGGCCAGCTCCAAGCGGGGGCTCTCCGGTGTGAAGAAGAGCCCCGCTCCCTGCCGCAGCACCAGAGAAGAGCCCCGCCACAGACCCGGTGAGTGGAGGGCCCCGTGCTGCTTGGGGAAGAGGGGGAGGCGTCGGGGCACACTGCCGGTGCCGACCCCCCCCTGCTGGTGCATTGGTTTGGTTGTTGGAGCCACGAGGCTCTGGGGGCAGGTTTCTTCCACTTTTGAGCGGCCCCAGTTGGCAGAGGGCCGCTCCAGCAACCCTGGGGGCACTTTCTTCAGAGCCCGAGAGGCTCGTAAGGGCACATTTGTTTTAGCGCCCAAGAGAGGCTCAGGGGGGCCCTGTCCGTGATCTCGAGTCTCCAGGAGGGGGACACCAATGACGGACGCATTTCTACGAGCCCCAGAGGCTCAGGGGGCATTCTGTATCTGTGGTAGAGCGGCCCCAGAAGGCAGCGGGCCGCTCTCACCTTGCACCCCACCTTGTTGCAAGCCCAAGGAGGCTCTAGGGGGCAATCAGGCTCTAGGGGGCAATCAGTTGTTGTAGAGCCCAGAGAGGCTCAAGGGGCCGTTCTGTTGTTCAGAGACTGGGATGCTCCAATGTTGTCCCCCACCATTGTCACACAGCTGTCCAGCACTTTGTGGGCAGCTGCCATGTTTAGGCTCCCCGGACATTGGGACACAGAGCATCCTAGCCCCAACAAGGCCGGAGGGCCTAGGGACAGTCACAGGTGGTGACTTATGTGAGTTTGGCGCAATTGTTCTTTTGCTGCACCTCTGAATGTGTTTTTATGCGTCATGTGCCTTGTTTCTACACCGCTTAATGTAGGTTCTGCATCATGTGTTTTCCTTCCCTACACCTCTGAATGTGTTGTGATGCATCATGTGTAATGTGCTTATACCCCTACAGGTATTGTGATACTTAGGTGGTTGTTTTTCTCCTAGTACAGGTGGTGCTAGTGAGGTCCTGGTTCCCTGCTTGACCTGTCCTAAGGTGGTTAGGGTTGCGTAGGTGGTACTTACCTGTTACCAGTAGTTACTGGTTGTGTGCTCTATTTTCTATTTTGTGCTACAGTGATTTCTATTCTATGTTCTAAGTGCTAATTCTACCCAGTGATAAGTTCTAAAAGTGCCTATTCCTGACAGTGGTCCATGTGGCCCTGTCTTGTACATATCCCCTGTAAATTCTGCCCGTGCCTGTTGGCACATTGTAAAGTGTGTGGTTTTATCTAATGTGTTTTGGTATAATACAAAGGCTATTTTTATATATAACCTTGTGTGGAGTTTCCTTTGTGGTGGGCCTTGGGTGTTGTTGCTGGGTGCATGCGCAAACACTTAACCTACATAGCCTCCAAGTTTAGCCTTGCTGCTCGTGCCACGTTACCTTGAGGGTGAGCAGGGGTTATCTTGGCGTGTAACTCCCTTGCCCTGACTTGGGAGTGGTGGTCTCTGACTGACTTTGGCGCAAGCCCTTGCCAGCCAGGGATCCCATTTCTAACAGCGCACCCAAGGACCCTTCACCTGCTGGAACTGCAGCTTCACCAGCCTCCGCCCCGCCAAACCTCCGCCCAGGAAAGAACGCAACTTCCTCAGATGCATCCTCCTCAACACCCGCTACGCCCGCAAACAAGCCGTTGAACTCTGGGACCTTCTCAACTCAACCTACCCAGACGTCGCCTTCCTGGCGAATACCTGGATGAATCTCGCCTCAGCTCCCGACATCGCCATAGCCATCCCGGAAGGCTACAAGATCACCCGCAGGGACCACACCAACGGAGTAGGAGGAGAAATTGCCGTTGTGCACTAGAACACATTCAGAGTCTCGACCAACATCGACGACATCCTCAGCATCGCCGAACACCTGCACTTTCAGATCCACACCGACCGCAACACCACACTCAGAGGAACCCTCGTCTACAGACCCCCCGGACCCCGACCACAGTTCAGAGACTCCATCGCCGGACTTCATCAGCTCACACGCCCTCGCCTCCACCGACTACATCCTCCTTGGGGACCTGAACTTTCATCTCAAGAACAACAACAACACCAACTCCAACACCCTGATCAACAACCTCACCAACCTCGGAATCAGACAGCTTGTGACAACACCCACGCACGCGGCCGGCCAAACGCTTGACCCCATCTTCTCCGCAAGCCCCCACGTTTCCTTCATCCACACCACCAAACCCCACTGGACTGACCATCACTGAATCCACTTCACCTTCAGGAAGCCCACCACGCACCACCGCACCCAACAGATGCCCCGCCGCTGCTGGAGCACTCACCGAAGACCAGCTGACCGCCACCCTCACCCAGAGCTCACCCGCCGACCCAACCAACCCCGACACCGTCGTCCGCAAACTCAGACAGTGGATTGACGACTGCGCCAACACCCTTGACCCAGGCCTCCAAGCAAACCTGTCAAAAGCTGGAGAAGAAGTGGCTCCGTGAACGAACACTGGACAGCTACGCAGCCAACAAAAACGCCACCCGCAGACACCATCACCTCATCAGATCAGCCAAAAGGGCCTCCTTCAAAGACCGACTAGACAACAACGCATACAACAGCAAGGAGCTCTTCAACATCGGGAAGGAACTCTCCAACTCCAGCTCCAACACCAATGACATCCCACCTTCACAAGACCTGTGCGACATCCACGACAGCTTCAACGCCATGACTGCCCCGACATCCACTGAGACCGCCGCCCCCACAACCACAATCTGCACCAACTGCCTTCTCTCCTTGACAACATCAACAAAGACAACATCATCAAGACCATGAACACCATCCACTCCGGATCTCCGTCAGACCCATGCCCACACCACATCTTCAACAAAGCCAACACCTCCATCGCACCCCACCTCCGGAAAGCCATCAACATCTCCTTCGAGACAGCAACCTTCCCGGAGAGCTGGAAGCACGCCGAGATTAACGCCTTACTCAAGAAACCCAAGGCGGACCCAAAGGACCTCAAGAACTTCCGGCCCAGCTCCCTGCTTCCGTTCCCAGGGAAGGTCATCTTAAAGACCGTCAACAAACAACTGACCTCGAGGAGAACAGCATCCTGGACCCTTCCCAGTCCGGGTCCGCAGCAACCGCAGTACCGAGACTGCCCTCATCACCGTCACTGTGACATCAGGACCCTGCTAGACAACGGAGAAACCACAGCCCTCATCCTCCTGGACCTGTCAGCCGCCTTCAACACGGTCTGCCACCGCACACTACGAACACGCCTCCACGACGCCGGGATCCATGAGAAGGCCCTGGACTGGACCACCTCCTTCCTCTCTGACAGAACACAGAGCGTGCGCCTCCCCCCTTCCGCTCCGAAGCCACTGAGATCATCTGTGGCGTACCCCAGGGCTCATCCCTCAGCCCTACGCTGTTCAACATCTACATGGCACCACTCACCCAAGTCGCCCGACTGCACGACTTCAACATCATCTCCTACGCCAATGACACCCAGCTGATCCTCTCCGTCACCAAGGCCCCACAATGCCAAAACCAACCTTCACGTAGGAATGAAGGCCGAATGAAGGCCAACTGAAGCTAAACTCGGACAAGACAGAGGTCCTCATCCTCGGATCCACCCCTTCGGCCAGGAACGACTCGTGGTGGCCGACCGCACTGGGAACAGTTCCAACACCCACCGACCATGTACGCAACCTAGGGTTCATCCTCAACTCCACCCTCTCCATGACTAAGCAGGTCAATACTGTCTCTTCCTCCTGCTTCAACACCCTCTGTAAGATCTACAAGTGGATCCCCACCAAAATGAGAAGAACAGTCACCAAGGCCCTCGTCAGCAGAAGGTTGGACTACCGAAACTCTCTCTACGCAGGAGCCTCGGCCAAGCTAATGAAACGGCTTCAACGCATCCAGAAAGCCTCTGCACGCCTGGTCCTCCACATCCCACGCCGCAGCCACATCACACCCCACCTGAGAGACCTACACTGGCTCCCCGTCAACAAGATGATAACCTTCAAGCTCCTCACCCATGCACGCAAGGCACTCCATAACACCGCACCAGCGTACCTCAACAGCAGACTAAGCTTCTACGCCCCCACCCGCCAGCTTCGCTGCGCCAACCTCGCCCTTGCCACAGTCCCCTGCATCTGAAGAACGACCTTGATGATTGGGTCAGTGGCAGAGTGCTTATTCGTTCAATCCTGTGCGCATACGAATGTGATAGACACTTGAAAGGTGGAGGTTTTTTGATATGTGTGGTGTGTTGGGTCTGTGGTTGGTATATAGCTTGCTGTGTGGACCGTGAGAGGCAGGTGACTGGATTGTAAAATGGTTTTTGCCTTAGAGTCGCTTATCAGCTCACAAGCTGTAAGTTGGGTGTTCATTTTTCTTATACTCAGATGAACCTATTACCAGTGATTTCTTTGTTTTAACTTAAATGAGACCATTTGTTAACATATTATTTTCATAGAATCTTCCACTTACCACTGTAAGCTGGTGCACAAGAAAGATCACAAATTTGCAAATTGCCCTTTGAATCGCAATCCTATGGATAACACTAAATTCAGAGATGTACAAATAGTAAACTTAGTATCCTGTGCAGATCTCAAAAATACATATGTATCTTTCATACTCTTTTTCATTAGTTAGATTTTACCTTATCAATTGCTGAATGGTTCCTACACAATGAAAAATCATTACAAGCTGCAACTTAGTTGTTGGCTGTGGATATGGGTGCTTTTGGAGAACCAACACACACTTTATATCCCTGCGACAAGAATAGCATGACAAACATAACAGTATGTTACATGTGTCAATCAGCCATCAAGACAAAACATTCCAGATGAAAATGTTACCACAAACTGATATTTTTCCTCGCTATTTTCATTATGCCTTTATTTCAAACAATAGTTTCCTTTGAGAAAAGCCATGAGCAATTTATACAAATGATATGTTGCTGAATTCAGAATTTGTCCAGTTTTACCTGAAATGTGTAGCTTTCCATGTGTTTCACACCCAATGGCGTAGCTAGACCTTTGTCCGCCTGGGGCAGTCCCTGCATTTACTGCCCTGCGGTGGCTGCTTTGAAGTGGGGGGTGGGGGGCTGGTGATTGCAAGCCAGAGGAGGCAGGTAAGAAACTGCAAGTTAGCTGAAAATGCAAACAAATATGAAAAATTGATTACCAGCTAGATAAATGTAAAAGTATGGTAAAAAATGATTTTCTGTTACAATTCTGCTTGTTCCTGAAAGCTGGGAAGATGGTGATCTTAGCACAGCAAACCTTTTGTTGATGCCATTTTTAGGAGAATAAACACTTGCTTTCTTGTGCAGCACTTTTTCCCCCATATTTCAGGCAAAAAATAGACTTTTCGTTAATCTGGTTATTTTCTTGGTTCCCTCTAGGCAAACTCACAAACCCAAAGTAACTTTATAATCCCCAGCATGAAGTGGAGAAAAAAGGTTGCAAATTTAATCTAGATACATTTTGTGGTTAAAAAAAAGATATAAAGACTTAAATGCGTACCACTCCAAATCTCTAAAAAGGGCTCAGCACTGAGAAGGGGGAGAGGAGGACTACCAGTCCAGTGGTTAACATTCTAAAGGGTTAGTCTGAAAGTAATATAAACTACTAAAAATACACCATCCCAATCAACTTTTGACCAGAATAAAAATATTCTAGTTAGTTTGTCAAGAATTTTCAATTCTACTAAGGACACATAGGCAAGGATTATGATTCTCTTCCTAACAAATGACCAAAACACACACTACATATCACATGAATAGTACCAACAAGGCATCACTCTCTCCACCTATCCTAGTGGACCTAGACTCTAAAACTGGGAGACACCATCTTGCTTCCTCTTTCTTTTGCAACATAACATTAAGAGCCTAATTTAGATGTTGGCAGGTAGGTGTTTACTCCGTCAGGGAGATGGTGTAAAAATTCACCTTGACAGAGTCCACATATACCAAATTCTGAGATGCCCACCGGCCCAGTGAGCATCTCTAGCACTGGTAAGAACCACCTGCACAGCGGTTACTCCCAGTGCATTGTTAAATTTGATGGACAGCTCCGTCAACATGCAGCGGCAAACTTACAAAGTTTATTTATTTTCCTAAACAAAAAACAAAAGTGGGATTTTGTTTAGGAAAATCAAAAAATCAATGCCCCCTTTGCTAGTTGAGTTTTCTCCACAGCAACAAGTGTATTTTGCAGTTTTTACTGCCAGTAACCGACAGGTAACAAAAACGTAGCCGTGACTTTGCCTACTCGAAATCTGATGGGCAGGCACATTGCCGAACATGCGAGGGCCCTTACTCTGTTGGGCAGTTGGAGGGGTATGTTATTGGCAAAGACAGAGTAGTCTCCGCAGTATACATAATGAAGATCCCTAAATGAGGCAGGTGCACCTCAAATTTGGTAGGGAGAGTACACTGGCACCTTGCAACGGAGTGCCATCTCCACCACACTCTAAATCTGCCCCTAAGTCTGCAATTTCAAGCAATAATTCTCCAACTTTTTAACTGATTGCATCCCCACGTATCACCTGCGAATCCTATAATCTTGTATGCAACATTTAGAACCACAACAGTTTAATTTGCTTGTTCACTCCTCTTTCTTTACCAACACTGCAAGAGAACCACTAAATGGTACAATCCATGCTTTAATATTAACAATAAAAACGTGCGGAAACTATTTTTTCAGAGACATTTCTATAAATATGAATTTCACCTTCACAAAATGAAATATTCCAGTCACAACAATACATTTCAAGGCTGAATAGGATAATACGCACCACTGTGAAAATTCTTGAATCCGTAGCTAGAAAATGTTTTATTCTCTCAGGATTGGAGGCTCTGATTATGCTCGTTAAAGAAACCTGTACAATCTAAACACTTCCCAGTGTCGGCTGAATTAAGGTAGAACAAGCATTTACAATGCAACGGTCTCGCCTTTGCAAAAGTTAGAGCTATTGGCATTGTAAATGGCAACTTTTTTATTTATGTGTTGGTTTTGAAATCAGATATATAAATGGCATTGACATTTACAATGCCAATAGCTTAATCTTTGGCAAATGCGAGACCTATTGCATTTGCACCCACTCTCACACACACACGGATGTGGATGTGGTGGTGGTGGATGTGGAGGATGTGGTGGTGGTGGATGTAGTGGTGGTGGATGTGGTGGTGGTGGATGTGGTGGTGGTGGTGGATGTGGTGTTGGTGGTGGCGGTGTTGGTGGTGGCGGTGGTGGATGTGGTGGTGGTGGATGTGGTGGTGGTGGATGTGGTGGTGGTGGCGGTTGTGGTTTTGTGTCCTGCTAGCCTGTCAGCACCAACAGCAGGTGACCGGACCCTCTGTCCCTTCTTAACTCCCATCCGCAGCACATTGTTGTAAGGCCTCCTTGCCTATCACCAGTGCTCGGATGCTGCTGTGTTCCCTAGCACGGGTGAGATACCTGGGACTTCAATACTATGTCCTCAGATGTATATCAATTGGAGGCTGCCTGCGGATATTGACACTACCCTTGGTTTTGCATAATCAATTTTCTGCCTAATGAATATACTTCAGTTTCTGCAGTCACTACCTACAGTTAACTACTGATCTACACCATGCCTTCAGTGGCTAGCTCCATTCACTATAATTCATCCATTCCATCTGCCTCCATTCATGCCCACTGGCTTGGTAATTCTCATTGTTAGCAAGTTGACAGCTCTGATTCATCACCCAGTCCTACAATACTGAACTCAAAACAGTTATCCCTGTTCACAGGCAGGTCTGAGTACTAGATGGGGTGCCTTATGGTGCACACAGTTTCTTTGTGTGCTACTTTCCCATTAAAAAAAAACAAGAGTAATTCAAGCCCTTTGCGCCTACTGAGATTGCCCATGCAGTCTTGTTTATCACTGCTCCTACCCGAACACCAATTAGCTGTTTTCTACACACTTCTAATTTCTAACACTTTTCACCAGTTGGGCTCTGCTGCTTCGTCGCACCGTGTCCAGATTTCATTTTCAAACACATTGCTACTTCGGTCACCCTCTGACCCACACATCAGTTCTCTGCGGCCAGTGCACTGTGTTTCCTGATCCTAAAGCCCAGAAGTTGCATAACACTGTCTCCCTTTCTTTAGGCAAGTTACCCTTTCTTGATTCCCCAAACCCCTGGTGCCTTTTTCACCACACGACCTTCATCTTCTACTCCCTTGGTCATAGTTATCCAACTCTGGCAGACAGAATGATATTGGGTACACGGCATATTGACCTCAACTTCAAAAGGTTATGTAGGCACATGGCCTTACCTGTCTGTCTCCAGTAGCCAACTTGCTTTGATCCTCTGAACTCCCTTCCAGGGGTCACTGATATTTGCTGTACAGTACGTTTCAAACAGATACCTTCACGACACGTTTAATCCCGAGCTTTCTTCTCCCAACATTTGCTTGCTCCTGTGGCCACGTGCAGTCAGACTCCCTGCGTTACTCCCTGATGTCACTAGTCATCTCCAAAGCCGGTCTGCACCACACAGGGCAAGGGGACCATTCACACATGCTCTGGCTTGAGCCTAATACAGACTATGGAGACGCACTAGTGGCAGCAACCCTCTGTGCAAAAATCAAAGCAATGCAACAATACAGCTATCACTCTGCTGCAAGCTGCTCCAAACTGTTGCCTGTGCCTGGATGCCAACTGCGCCAGCTCTGCCTACCACCTCTGACTGTCTCTATGCCTGGGTAAGACTGTCCAATAGGGCAATCTGGTAGTACCTTAAGGGCTGGTATGACAGCTCTATGTGTGGGCTGCTATATGGTCTGGTGGGATGGCTTTTACTGTTGATTCCCCGACATTTCCACTAACATTGCCTGCAAGAAGCTCAAATCCATGCATTTTCCCATACCTTGCAAAACACTTACACAACGCATCATTCCAAGTTGAAAATTGCCTCTTTTTGAAAATGACGGCCAACATTTCTGATTCGCTAATAGGAACCACTTATTTTGGAGACCGGGCCTAGCTTCTGTCCCCGTCCGACCCTGCTCACCCTACTAAATAAATCACTACAGCCCTGGCTCCGCTTCCCTTCGTGCGTAGTCGCCTACCTCTAGCAAGCCAAGTGACCTCGGCCATAGCTAACCATCTGCAGTGCAAAGATGCTCTTGTGTAACTGTCTCAGGACCCCTGACAGAAGGCTAGAGCTTACTGTGTGACCCCTGCTACCCACCTCCTGCAGCCTGCTGCTTTCTTCGCCCTCCTGTCATTCATGCAGCAGGTTACCTGCTCTTTCTTTTTGTCACCCCAATCATGCAGCTCAAGCAAGTACCTTTTGCAACTCAGACCCAGCATGTTAGCAGCTGGTGCTCATCACCCCTTTCCTGTAGCCACGCGGCGCGCCCAGCTCGCAGCGGGATCTCCATCCTCAGCAGGCTGCTGTTTTGATTTAGCGTGCCCTTTGTCTACTTTCATTTGTTTTTTTAGTTCCCCGCAGCAGGCGCACACATACTTCTCATCGTCCATCGTGGGCAGGCGGACTGGCCAATGCAGAGCACCTCATGTACCCCGGTGAGCATCCCTGTGGCTCCCCAGCAGCAAAGTCAGATCCGGGATCAACAGCCGCCGGGCGGTACCATGCTCGTGAACGGAGGGGCACGAAAGCGTGTATCCGCGGACAGCAGAGCCAGGTCCGTGGTTCACTGTGCGGCGGAGCCCCTTCACACAGCCCCAAGATCTGGTGAGCCAGCCCGAGACTGTGCAGCGCGCTCAGCATACACACTCTCTGCATGGCTCTCTGGAATGCTGCTGGCACCCCGGCCGAACCATTCACCGAGCAAACACGGAGCGTGACGGACTGTACCATCCGCTCCCTGAATATACCGCCCCTAGATTTAGGAGAAAGTGGAAGAGCAAGAACAGGGCAGTGTGGTTTACTATCACAAGCAATCGTATTAGATCAAAATGCACGCTGCAGTTTCTAGCGTCTGTCCCAAGAGTAAACCTTGTAAAAGAATTCACTATAAACTTCACAGCTGGATAAGAAATTCAATACAAGGTGTACATTTTTTGTGTTTCTGTAGGAAATTGCTGACGCGTGTTATTAGCATAACCCTCCCACAGGGCGGAATCGAAGCATTCCCTATATGCTATCTTTCAGCAACGACCGAGCAGCTGGGTTTACGATGAAGATACGTTACAGTGCTTAGTAAAAGTCAACTCTTCGCTTCTGCATTTTACCATCTAATTGAATCATTAAACAAGAGCTCGCCATTTGTCACTAAGCCCATCCTTTTGCGATTGGGGCGTGTTTTTCTTTCTCCCCTCTTCTCCATTGGCTGGAATGTAAACAACGGGCGAGTTTTTGACTGTTGTTTACCATTCCAGCCAATGGAGAAGAGGGTAGAAGAAACTAAAAAACAGGCCCACCCAATCCAAAAAGGACGGGGCTTAGATCGAGAGAATGACGTCACTGAGACCTCTTCTCCAATGGCTGGCCGCCGTTTAGGAGGCCAGCCAATGGAGAAGAGGGGCGGGGCTTAACCACACTACTCAGTCATTAAATCTCGCCAGAGACTGCGCATGTGCGCAGACTACGCTAGCCGAGACCTAAAAAGTAATCTGCCTGTGACGCCCAAATGGACTCTGACCACGATCTTCGCTAAGGCTTCAATTAAGCAGGAACCCTCAATCAAATCTTTATGCGGGTGGCCTGCATGACAGAGCCCCGCTTGGTATGAGCACTCAAAAGGGATTTATCTTCAGCTCTGAGATCGCATAGAAAGTGCCAGATCTTGAACAATATCACCTAAGTAATCAAATTCAACATGCACTGAATTAGCAAGCAACATATTAGCAAACAAAGCTACTTCCTAACATAACCGTTACATTAAAAAACAATGAACATCAGCAAATATAATAGAAAAGATATATGATCAAAATTGAGAGACACTTAGCCTGATTGCAGAGCCACAAGTAAAGAAGCAGCAGGACTGTGTCTTCCAGTTTGTAGGTATAGGGTGACTGGCATTGGTGGAGAGAGTGGTGCTACGATGCTAACGTTCATAGGGTATATAGTTCGTATTTTGACACTTTTATTGGCTGCTGTTTTTTTATACAGTAATGAAAGAAAAACATTATGAGACTCCAGTCCTGACATAGAATACCAAATTAAGCAATGACAGGTTTTCCCATCCATATGCAATGTGCTCTTCAAGTCTAAGGGGCTTATTTACAAGTCCATTGCGCCGCCTCACTTTTAACATTTTAAAAAGTGACACACTAGCAGCGCAAGAGTCTTGTTGTAAATAAGCCCCTAGGCTGCTATGATAATTTCCCTAATATTTTTTGACCAACCAATTACAAATTCCCATTACCTTAAACAAAATTAACAACCCAGCTAACGTACTATTATTTTGTCTTGAACCATTTAACAATAAACATGAATTCCATATTCGTGCAAACTGCCGCACTTTTCTTCCATCCTGCTTATAAAAATTAGGTCCTCCAGTTCTTAAAGAGTACAACTGCGGAAAGAAAAAAATCTGTGTTCCTTTGTTGGTGACTAGGCGGCCGCAGCGCCAGTTTCCCGCTTCCGGTATGCCTGTGTCACCAATTACGTGTTTGCCACCGCAAGTGTATCAGCCAGTAGGCGGCTACTCGTTTGACGTTAACGACCTCGGCGTAGTGTGCACGTGATATGGAGGGGATGTGTCATACAGTTTGACGTAGAACGTCACTTAACCGAGCTGCAGGGAACCCCTACGGACATGACTATATATGGAGGTAGCAACCTCCGAGCAGTTTCTTTCTGTTCGATCAGTAATTGAAGATACACTTTTTATAAGACTAAAAAGGGATCTGAACCGTTTTCGTTCAATAAAAGAACGTAGGTAAACATTTCAAGAAATATTTAAAACAGAAACGTGAATAGTTCTACATTATATTATTTATTTTAATGCTTAAAATCCAACAAAGAATTACTTAAAGATCATAATTTACCGAAAAAAATAGTCACCTCGATCACCTCTTTAGAACTTTATTTCTTGAAAGCTTGTATTTACTTCGCTTCAAGATGGCCGCTGCATTGACTGAGGCTCAGCTTGACGGGCTAGCGCTGCCTTTGTACTCCTAATCACATTTTGGACGGTATTACACATCAGTGGATGATGACTGCCATCTACCGGATGTAGGTTTTACACACTGTTAGCTCAAATCTTATGACGGTAAACGAAATTAATTCGAAGAGTCCTTTTTTTCTTAAATAAAACAGTAAAACGTTTGTCTTTGGTAATATGAATGTAGCCACTGAAAATAGTTAACATAGAAACAGCATACTTTTGTCAAGGAATTCGCAATAATAATATATTGATACACATAGTGGAGCTTTGGAACAACCCCCTTCTGCCAGCATTTAGGTCCTTCATATCCATCACAGTGGAATTTATTTCCATAGTTGTCTTAATGATCGAATTTAATGTTAGATGGCTAAAGTTAAGCCACTTTTTATGAGGTCTAAAATTAAGCCACTTTTTATTAGGTCTTGGTTAGACAGCGCATGCTGTCTCTCCCAGACATTTAGTAATCTATATTGGTGGTGAAACTCCGACTATTGCAGAGTAATTTCTCGCTGCTTGCCATTTGTGGACTTTGGCATTTTGTTTGTTAGCGGGCTTCTTATTGTATCACAATCCGATAGGTAACATCCGTTTCTACCGGAAGCAGCACTGCCTCACTACAGTGTCATTACTCTTACGCAGCGTAATTGTTATTTCATATAATAATGCGCATTAACATGCGCGCGCTACTTGTACGTCTGTGCCACGCCCCACTTTCATCACCCCTACCGTGCTTGGTTTTCTAGATCAGCGCAGTGTCCGCTTTGTGGACATCGTGCTTCGGCACTTTTTGCATCATTAAAAATGGTCGGCATTACTGCTTTGTTGTTTGCCTTTGCCTCTACATTTTAAGATTCCCGATATTGGGATGGGCGGAACAAGCAGTGTCACGGAAGCAGCGTTCCTGTCGTTGTTTTACCGCAGGGGGCGGTTGACCAGTGGGGGCCTCGGTGGCCTGCTGTCAGCGTCGGCTGTGGAGAAATTCTCACTTTTCATCCCTGCGCTTTTTCTGTCTTCTCTCCACAAACCTCCATCAAAGCGGGTGACAGGAGCGTGTGAAAAATGCATGTGTGCAGCGGAGGGGAAGTCAGTGTGCGCCGGGCTCTGCTGCTAAATCTGCACGAGAGGCGGGAGCGCAACGGAGCTGGGGGCTTGCTTCTGCTGGAGCCGGGGTACGGGGGCTGCGCGCATGGCTGCGACCGGGACCACGCGCTGCTGCCCGGGGCTCTGCCTGCTGCCGCTGCTGCTGCTCTGCGCCCGGCACATGGGGACTGGAGTCGGGGTGCTGCTGCCGTCCACGGCTTCCGGTAAGTGCAGGTCACCCTGACCTCCGCGGGACCCCGGCAGCCCCGGTCTGCCACCCCCACCTCCGCCTGCATGGAGTGCGCACCCCGCACCGCTGAGCCCCTGTGGGGTGCCCCCAGTGTTGACACAGTGGTACAAAAGGGGGTGGTGATGGACGGAGCATCTGAACCAATCAAACACTCACACCCAGTCAAAGGATCTGGGTTTGATCCATCACCGTTCTTTAGCCCACTCTGCCACCCCAGTTCAGACATGGCTGTATGCAAATCAGTCTGACCCTGTGCCTCATGGGAACAGTCCAGCCCGAACTTCCAAGCCATGTCTTCCCTGGACCAGAAACAAGCTTCTGAGGACCGGTTTCTGGCATTACAGCCGTCTTCAGCCCGGCTTGCTTGAATCCAGTGGCAAAGTGAGCAAGGGACTCACGTCTGAGCATACCCTGCCACACTTATGGCGGCCAAAAGCGGTACAAAAGGGGGTGGTGATGGACGGAGCATCTGAACCAATCAAACACTCACACCCAGTCAAAAGATCTGGGTTTGATCCATCACCGTTCTTTAGCCCACTCTGCCACCCCAGTTCAGACATGGCTGTATGCAAATCAGTCTGACCCTGTGCCTCATGGGAACAGTCCAGCCCGAACTGCCAAGCCATGTCTTCCCTGGACCGGAAACAAGCTTCCGAGGACCGGTTTCTGGTATTCCAGCCGTCTTCAGCCCGGCTTGCTTGAATCCAGTGGCAAAGTGAGCAAGGGACTCACGTCTGAGCATACCCTGCCACACTTATGGTGGCCAAAAGCGGTACAAAAGGGGGTGGTGATGGACGGAGCATCTGAACCAATCAAACACTCACACCCAGTCAAAAGATCTGGGTTTGATCCATCACCGTTCTTTAGCCCACTCTGCCACCCCAGTGTTGACACAGGCAGCCTCACACATCCAACTCTGGCAGCCACAGTGTGTGTAGTCCCCAGTACTGACAGGCAGCCACTGTGTGCTGCCCGGTGAGACAGGCATCCCCTGTGTAGAGCCCTACACCTTGCAGAGAGGCAGCCACCATGTGTCCCACCCCGAGACAGGCAGGCCCCGGTGCACCACTGTCTACCTTTCCCTCGGAGCCTTGGATGCAGCCACTGTGGGCTGCCGGGTGAGACATGCACCCCCTGTGTAGTGCCCTACACCTTGCAGAGAGACAGCCACTATGTGCCCCCCCCCCCTGAGACAGGCAGGCCCCGGTGCACCAATGTCTACCTCTCCCTTGGAGGCAGCCACTGTGTGCTGCCCGGTGAGACAGGCACCCCCTGTGTAGTGCCCCACACTATAGCCACTATGGGATGCCCCCACCCCCGAGACACGCAGACCCCTCTCTTGGAGGCAGCCACTATGTGCATTCCACCACTTGGGACATAAAGCCGTGCCTGACACCAGAAGCCCCTCTTTCTTGCCCCACGCGTTTAACACAGTCAGTCGGTCTGTTCTGCCCTATCGCAAACTGCCCAGACTTCTGACAAGGCATCCCCTGTGTGTACGGTTACCAACTGTCATGGGTGCAAATTTAGGACAGTGAGTATAAAAATTCAGGAAAGGGGGTCAAAATTCAGGACAAAAATTCAGGACAGTGGGTCAAAATTCAGGACAAAACTTCGGGAAAAAAGGTAGGTTTTAAAGACACATCAAAGGAGGTCGTGCAATAGTATAAAAGTAATCTCATTTTTATCCAAGCATATTCATCCATTTGCAAACCTATCCATTGTGCATCCTTCCAGCCATCATTTCACTCATCCATCACTCGATCCACACTTTCACTCATCCATCCATCCACCTTTTCAGGCTATCCATCCGTACACTAATCCATCCACTCTTCCATACAGCCATTTACCCTTTCACCCATCCAGCTATCCTCTCACTTACTCACTCATCCATTCAGTCACTCATCCTCCCACCCATTCACCTTTTCAGTCATCCACCCATCCTTCCTTTCTCTCTCCATTGACCCTTTCACTTGGCCATCCTTCCTTCTATCAATCCACCCATCCTTCTACTCATCCACTCATAAATCCATCCATTGACCCTATCACTCATCCATCCTTTTAGCCATCCATCCACCCATTCACTCACCGATCATCCACCCTTTCACTCATCCATCCATCCTTTCGCTCATTTTCCAAATTCACCCTTTCATTCATCCATTCACCCTTTCACTAATCCATCCAACCATCCATCCATCCCTTGACTTACTCACTCGCCAACCTTTTCATATTAATTATGAGCTGATCCTTTCTCTGCAGAGTTCCAGACAGATGAGGCCCATCAAGAATTTCAATCTCCCTGTAGTTCCTAAAGCAAGGGGTGGGGTGGGGGAGTGCTCACTATGCCCCTGCACATAGGCAATCTGAAAAAGTGGAAGTCATGCATGATACACAGTGCCAGGACGTGAGGTGACTGTGACATGGTGGTGTTTCCAGGGCTTTAAGTGGGTTGAAAAAAGGGGGGGCATCTCTCAAAAGGGGTTTTTCGATGTAATTAAGGGCAGGGCTTAAAACACCTAAGCTAAAAATCTGTGTTTAGCATAGTGTGCCGCTAGACTGGTATTTTGCCTCTTCTGTCATTGTACAGACCCTCCAGGATTTCGCGATTTCGCGGTTTGCCGCGAAATCGGCACTTTTGTAAAAACGGTGGGATTTTTACAAAAGTGCCCGCGAAATCTAGGCATCCAGACCCCTTTCAAGGGCAATCCGCAAAATCCGCGAATTCTCGCGAATTTGCAGATTTTTTTTTTTGTGTTCGCGCGGGTTTCTGCCAGGTCGCGAGGGTTTTTGTACAATTTCGCAAACGCGAACTTACCTGTCGGGTCGCAAGTTTTGCGAACTTGTTGTTTCTACGTGTCCAGCCTGTTTGGGACACTCTTCTTCATCACTGCCACCCTCTGTCACCACATGCCACCCTCTGGCTCACCCATGCCACCCTCTGTTTCATCACAGCACCCTCTGGTTGTCCAGTGTACATTATTGTGGCAAAGCAAAGCACACCTTCCCTGCCTCAAGTGACCTGAATTAATTTGGGGCTGATTAATGTGTCACAGAATATTTTTTTAGCTGGCACCTGCTTCCTTAGTGCTTCCTGATTAGTGATCTTTTGCACTTGCTAAGTGCTTTCATTGTTGCAAAATTAGTTACAACACCTGCCCTGCCCCAACTGACAATAATGAATTAGGGGCTGATTAATGTGTCACTGGATTTGAACTTCCAGCCTGGCTCCTGCTTGTCTCCCTTAGCTGTAATTCAGGACCTTTGTGGCATATGTGTAACTATTCTGAGGGTCAGAGCAGGGTCACATAATAGTTGCAAGTAGGCAACTGAACTCTGGAGGGGCCCCTCAGGAAGCACTACAGGAAATGGCTACTAATGATGAGCTTGAACTTTTGAACCTGGTAAGTAGTTTCAGTTTTGCTAAGATCGTATTTCTGCAATTTAGCGCTTATTCGCGGGGCGCGAAGTTGAACTGGGAAGCCGCGAACTCACGCGAACAGTGCGAGTAAGCCATAAAATCCGCTGCTCGCGGATTTGCGGATTTTGCGGGAAATTCGCGAATCTCGCGGATTGCGAATTTACCGAAAATCCGCAAAATCCGCGAGCGGAACGGATTTTCCGCCCATACTTACTACCACTGTTAGAATTGGGGGTCTCTGGTTGGCGCAAGTATGCACTTGTGACAAAAAGGGACCCTCTCCTCTAGTCAGGTCAAGGGAGCTACCCCTTAAGAATAACCCCTGCTCACCCTTTAGGTTGCGTGGCGCGAGCAGTCAAGGCTAATCCTCAGAGCGCATTAGTTAAGCATTTATAATCACGTACAATGAATAACACTGACCCCCACAAATGGACACCAGGCTATATTTATATAAAAATACGTATACTTTATGTAAAAGGTAGTAGCTTTGCAGATTTATCACAAGACCTTAACCACATGCGTGCTAGCGGTTTTCCCGCTGAGCGCTGCGATTTTAAAAATCCCGCGTTATGTGACAAGGTCAACTCGTCACACGCACAGCGCAGGTAACGCCCATGACAAGCTGACCTTGTCACTTGTCGCATCGAAGGGGTTAAATAACACGAAAGTAGGATGCACACAATACTTTTTACCAACTTGGAATGGATACTTTCTTGGCTATTCAATACTTCAGTTCAGGCGTTTCTTTAAGATACAGTTCTCTCAGCAAAGCGTCTTTAAATCAGTAATCACATGTTTCAAAAAGGCCCACAATACTTTTCTTTACCAGAGTGCTCTTGTAAATAGCGCTCTGTGCGATTCTGATTCCTGGGTGGAGGCATCTACTAGTTAACAGGCAGGAAGCTTGTCAGTCACAAAAACGGACCCTCTGGTCTACTGCGGGCCCCGGGAATTAGAGCACAATGTACCTGATTGCGTGCAGCAGCTGTAGGGCCAAAGCGGAGACGTTCCTGGTCCGTGCGGGGATCCGGATGGGGTGGAGCGCCGCAGGGCGGGGCGTCCCAGCGGGACCTCGGAGGGGCTCTGGGAAGGTCTGGGTCGTCGGCGATCCTTTGTAGTGTCAGGGACCCCCGAGGCAGCAATGCGTCACCGAGCGGCCTGTACGCTTCAAGGGTACAGGGCGGCTCTCTAGTGCGGCGCGGCCTCAAGGGGAAACAATGCCAGGTCACAAGGGCGGAGTGCGAGCCGTATCTTCCAGGCTCTATGCTGCGGTCAGGGACAGGGCACCGGCGTACGCTTCAGGAGTACGTTCGCGGCGTACAGGGGCACAGTTGGTACGCTTCAACGTACGAGGCGAACTCCACTACAGCAGGTTAATGCGAGTCGTACCCGGCAGAGAACCACAGGCCGGTACGGCTCGCAGGATCAGGGGTGATTGTTCCTTAACGATTGCAGGCAGATGCGAGGCGTACGGCCCCAAGGCAAGGCGGTACATCTCCTAGGGGGCACAATTGAGATTAAAGGCAGATGCGAGGCGTACGGCCCCAAGGCAAAGCGGTATGTCTCGTAGGGGGCACAATTGAGATTGCAGGCAGATGCGAGGTGTACGGCCCCAAGGCAAGGCGGTACGTCTCGTAGGGGGCACAATTGAGATCGCAGGCAGATGCGAGGCATACGGCCCCAAGGCAAGGCGGTACGTCTCGTAGGGGGCACAAACAAAAGCTGGTGCGATTGCGTACGCTTCTGGCGTACGCTACGAACACTCCGGGGGCGCCTGATGAAAGCGGGGAAATGCTTCTTTGTCGTGAGGCACGGCGCACAGGAGAGGGTGCGCTTCGATGCACGAAGCGTCTCCGGTGCTGCGGCGCGATTACTCACGATCTCTCCTCCCAGTGGGGATGCGGCAGGCAGTGCGGGGGTCCGTAACAGGAGGGCGATGTAGGTGTGGGCAGCCCAGCGACACGGTGCGAGGACGGCTCAAGGCAGAGCTGGTCACACGGGGCGGGCAGGCACAGGAAGGCTTCACGCAGGTCCAGGGACACAGGAAGCACTTGTAGCGGCTCCAGCGGCAGGGGGGAGAGCCAAGCAATTTCTTCATGGCGTAGACAGAGTTCAATGTTCCTGGGACTCAGGTCAGGGGTAAGAGAAAGACAAGAGGTGCACTCAATAAACTAGTCAAATTATCAAAATGCTATACTGCTCTAAACCAAGGGTGCATCACCACTAAATTGTGTTGGCTCACACAAAAAGTGAATAGTAGTAGCTAAGTAGGGGAAACCTACTTGTGGTAAGCACTGTTCCCGTGGGAAAATATCTGTTTTCCAACAAATTACACAAAAATGATAATAAAATTGTACACAAACCTTGTGTTGTGGAATAATAAGTTCTATTTTATAATTTTCCGACATAGAACTATTTGTCCAACATATACAAATATATACATTGCACCTGTTTTATACATGTGATACATATAGAGCAACACGTTATACATAAAGGTGTGGATAAGTACATGTCAAGATCACTATCAGTGTATTTCTGAAAAGTAGAAAAATAATATCCATATATATTCATGTATCAATACACGTTGATTTTCTGAAGTAACGATGCCCAATGCATTTCGGGACCTGAAGGTACCCTTCTTCTGGGGCGAAATCCTAAAATATACAAAGAGCTAATCAGCATGATCCAAACTTAAAAATGATAACAACAGACTGTAAATGGAGACACATATATTAGGGAATCCACAAGTATGAACATTATTAATTTATACAGTGGTAAAGTAACTGACTTCCTGTATTATAGCTGCAACTCAAAATCTAAGTACAATTCAGTAATAAGGTAGCATCTTCCATATGTCCAAAGTGCGCCCACCTGGATAGCTGTCAACAATAACCTGAATCTTATTGGTGAGAAAATTAGCCCTTTCACTGCTAGCAAGGATTCTTTAAATGACCTAAATGCACAGTAGATAACAACATGAGAATAAAACGGCCGGAAAAAACTACAGTAAAATTGTGGCCTACTACTGTCTCAACTGGAGTATACCTATAAGCTGCTGAGTAATGTCCTACAGGGAAAAGAGAACGAAATTGCCAAAGTAGAGGAAAACAGCAAATGAGAATCTGCAAAATGTACGATGGTACTTTACCAGATGCGGAAAGAGCATGCCTGAGTTGGAAGAGATTCACCTGATATCTACGGCTAAACCAAACATGTGTGAGCTGCGTATATCTAGTAAGGTAAAAGTAGTACCGTTAACTCATGCCAAATGCATTTAGTAAATGTTATAAACTACACAGTTTGAACACCTACCTAAAAGATCAAGGTAAGGTGATGCTCTTGGGATGCAAAGACCATAGATTCGTGCCAATGAAACAACTCGTAACTACAAATGCTAGAAATAATATAAGAAACAGCATGTTACCGATATTTGCCTATACGAGAGGGCGTAATTTGATGGACATAGTACGATCACCTATGAACCAACAAATCCAAGTTGAGTATAAAGGAACAATGAAATGTCAAAATTGCATACACTGCAATAACATCATCACTGGGAATACTTTGATCCATCCTATGACAGGCAAAAAATCATGCTAAAACACACATCAGATTGCAATAGTACCAATCTAGTTTATTGCCTCAAATGCCCTTGTGGCAAACTATATGTTGGTAAAACCGAACGTAAACTGAAAATTCGTCTCACAGAGCATAAGAGCAACATTCGGTCTAAAAGTAAAAGTACCCCGATAGCTAATCATTGGGATGAATGCAAACATAATATAGCCCAATTACGTGCCCAAATTATTTAGGTGGTACAGAAAAAGGAAGGACAAGATAATTCTTCCAAATTATTACAACATGAAATTCACTGGATTGAGTTTCTATGTACAGTTATTCCACACGGGCTCAATGATCGAGTAGATTTGGCACTTGCCCAGCCAGCATGACAATACCAGACTGCACGCAGGTTCTGCAGTGGCAGACCCTTGACATATTTTAAATGGCTGCTTCTGTGGGTGGCGCAACCAGCGCTGCAGGCCCACTAGCAGTATTTGCCCTTACAAGCCCTGGCACTCCTGGGGCACTCTACTGGGGACTAACAGTAAATCAATGAGCCAATCATGGAAATCAATCACAGGTACACTTTACATTGGGAGCACTTGCACTGCGGCACGGATTGGCCGTGGCGCAGTGCCCTGAGCAGCTAACACCAGCAAAACATCTGAGGCACATCAGCAAAAAGTGGAAGGGAGACTCACGCCAAGGTGCCAGGTCTAACAACCACATAATTAAACTTCACTACATACCACTCCACAAAATACCATTCCTCATAATTACACTCCATAGCACACAATCCCACTCCACCTGATTCCAGTTCATTCAATACCACATAACTACTATCCACATAATTTCACTGCACACCATGCTACATAATTCTGCTACACAGATCCACTCCATACCACACAATTCCACCACACACAATTCCACAACTAACAATTCCAATCCAACCCACATTATTCCACTCCACACCACATACATCCACTCAAACCAAAACACAAAAAGACATTGTCATTTACAACGCCAATAGCTCTAACTCTTACAAATCCGAGACCTATTGCATTGCAAATGCTTGTTATGAGGTTGCAGCCTACCGGACTGTGCAGCTGTCTGGTTTGCTAACGACATCTTGGGGACATACAGAAAGGTGTCTCAGGAATGCATTCCGCCCGTTGCTTACCATTAGGTTTGTAGCTCAAATTTTCTGGCTTTCTATTTGGTAGCTTAATTTGCTTTAGGCTGTCCAGCTTGAGTACGTCCCTCCCGTTGCCCAATCCTTGTTTACTGTTTTCTTCTACTAACTCGCTTTCCATAAACAGGCATTTAAATCTTGTTTTTATCGCACCACATTTGCTGTGCATTCAAAGACGAAGCTTAAATTTCAGGCTGTGTCTTCCAGGGAGCTTGGTGTTTATTTTTCTTTCACTGGCTTCAAAGTAAGAGGATTTATGTGACAATATTGCTGCCGAATGGGGTCTGCTTGCGGAAGGCTGTACCGTGCTATTTTTAGGTCTCGCCTATTCTAACCCGCAGGGATAAATAGGCGAGATTATAGTAAGGGAAAAGAAAAGTCTACCTAGCTGAGGATCGAGTACAGTTCATGTGAGCTATGAGCGTGCACATCATCGCCAGCCACATCACACACCACCATTTGTCTGTGCCTCGGCATCAGACTTCAAATGCTGCTGCTCCACTGCCCCCTGAAAGGAATGCGCTCCCCCGCTCCTAACACAGCAATGCAGAGAGCATTTTTTTTCTTTTCTACATGGCTCGTTACTTATTTCCTGTCTTTCTCAAGCTCACATTTTACTTTCTTCTCTGACTTTTTTCTTGGATCATGCATTTCTCTCCGCTAGTGCTTTTTTTCCCCACTCTTTTCGGCTCGAGCTTTTCCCCCCCCCCACTCTTTCGTGGCTCGAGTATCCCCTCCCCCACTCTTTCGTCGGCTCGTACTCCCCCCACTCTTTCTCAGTGCATTTCATTCCCCACGCCTCACACTGCTGCACGCCTCACACTGTTGCACGTCTCATACTGCTGCACGCCACACACTGCTGCACTCCTCACACTGCTGCATGCCTCACACTGCTGCACGCCTCACACTGCTGCACGCCTCACACTGCTGCACGCCTCACACTGCTGCACGCCTCACACTACTGCATGCCTCACTGCTGCACACCTCACACTGCTGGATGCCATACACTGCTGCACGCCTCACACTGCTGCACGCCTCACAATGCTGCATGCTGCACACTGCTCCACTCCACACACTGCTGCACACCACAACCTGCAGCACACCACACACGGCTGCATGCCTCACACTGCTGCACGCTGCACACTGCTGCATTACTCACACTGCTGCATGCTGCACACTGCTGCACGCCTCACACTGCCACACGCCTCACACTGCCACACGCCTCACACTGCTGCACACCTCACACTGCTGCACACCTCACACTGCTGCACGCCTAACACTGCTGCACGCCTCACACTGCTGCACGCTGTACAGTGCTGCACAACACACTGCTGCATGCCACACACTGCTGCACGCCACACACTGCTGCAAGCCACGCACTGCTGCACGCCTCACACTGCTGCATACCTCACACTTCTGCACCCCTCACAATGCTGCACACCTCACACTGCTGCACGCCTAACACTGCTGCACGCCTCACACTGCTGCACGCTGTACAGTGCTGCACAACACACTGCTGCATGCCACACACTGCTGCACGCCACACACTGCTGCAAGCCACGCACTGCTGCACGCCTCACACTGCTGCATGCCTCACACTTCTGCACCCCTCACAATGCTGCACGCCTCACACTGCTGCACACCACACACTGCTGCATGCCACACACTGCTGCAAGCCACACACTGCTGCACGCCTCACACTGCTGCATGCCTCACACTGCTGCATGCCACATGCCACACACTGCTGCACGCCACACACTGCTGCAAGCCACACACTGCTGCACGCCTCACACTGCTGCATGCCTCACACTGCTGCATGCCACATGCCACACACTGCTGCACGCCACACACTGCTGCACGCCTCACACTGCCGCACACCTCACACTGCTGCATGCTGCACACTGAGGTGGCTTGGTGAGAAAAATAACATGGATTAAACCTTGATCTGTGACTGGGGGTGAATGTTTTGCCATTGTGCAACATTCCGTCCATCATCTTGTGTGTTTTGCTGTTAACCCTATGTGGGAAGGGTATGCCCAGACGTGGGTCCCGTGCTTACTAAGCCACTGGAGTCAAGCTATCCTGGCTGAAGACAGCTGATAGCCGGAAACCGGTCCTAGGATGTTTGATTCCGGTCCAGGGAAGACATGGCTTAGCAGTTCAGGCTGGACATTTCCCATGAGGTACAGGGTCAAGACTGATTTGCATATGGCCATGTCTGAACTGAGGTGGCTTAGTGAGAAAAATAACGATGGATTAAACCCAGATCTGTGACTGGGGTGAATGTTTTGCCATTGTGCAACATTCCGTCCATCATCTTGTGTGTTTTGCTGTTAACCCTATGTGGGAAGGGTTTTCCCAGACGTGGGTCCCGTGCTCACTAAGCCACTGGAGTCAAGATATCCTGGCTGCAGGTGGCTGATAGCCAGAAACCGGTCCTAGGATGCTTGATTCCGGTCCAGGGAAGACATGGCTTGGCAGTTCGGGCTGGACATTTCCCATGAGGTACAGGGTCAATACTGATTTGAATATGGCCATGTCTGAACTGAGGTGGCTTGGTGAGCAAAATAACAATGGATTAAATCCAGATCTGTGACTGGGGGTGAATGTTTTGCCATTGTGCAACAATCCGTCCAACATCTTGTGTGTTTTGCTGTTAACCCTATATGGGAAGGGTATGCCCAGACGTGGGTCCCGTGCTCACTAAGCCACTGGAGTCAAACTATCCTAGCTGAAGACGGCTGATAGCCAGAAACCAGCCCTAGGATGCTTGATTCCGGTCCAGGGAAGACATCGCTTGGCAGTTCAGGCTGGACTGTTACTATAAGGCATAGGGTCAAGACTGATTTGCACATGGCCATGTCTGAACTGAGGTGGCTTGGTGAGCAAAATAATGATGGGTTAAACCCAGATCTGTGATTGGGGGTGAATGTGTTGCCATTGTGCAACATTCCGTCTATCATCTTGTGTGTTTTGCTGTTAACCCTATGTGGGAAGGGTATGCCCAGACGTGGGTCCCGTACTCACTAAGCCACTGGAGTCAAGCTATCCTGGCTGAAGACTGCTGATAGCCAGAAACCGGTCCTAGGATGCTTGTTTCTGGTCCAGGGAAGACATGGCTTCGCAGTTTGGGCTGGACTGTTCCCATGAGGCACAGGGTCAAGCCTGATTTGCATATTGCCCTGTCTGAACTGAGGTGGCTTGGTGAGCAAAATAACGATGGATTAAACCCATATCTGTGACTGGGGGTGAATGTTTTGCCATTGTAAAACATTCCGTCCATCATCTTGTGTGTTTTGCTGTTAACCCTATGTGGGAAGGGTATGCCCAGACGTGGGTCCCGTGCTTACTAAGCCACTGGAGTCAGGCTATCCTGGCTGAAGACGGCTGGTATCCAGAAACCGGTCCTAGGATGCTTGATTCTGGTCCAGGGAAGACATGGCTTGGCAGTTCGGGCTGGGCTGTTCCCATGAGGCACAGGGTCAAAACTGATTTGCATATGGCCATGTCTGAACTGAGGTGGCTTGGTGAGCAAAATAACGATGGATTAAACCCAGATCTGTGACTGGGGGTGAATGTTTTGCCATTGTGCAACATTCCGTCCATCATCTTGTGTGTTTTGCTGTTAACCCTGTGTGGGAAGGATATGCACAGACGTGGATCCTGTGCTCACTAAGCCACTGGAGTCAAGCTATCCTGGCTGGAGACAGCTGATAGCCAGAAACCGGTCCTAGGATGCTTGATTCCGGTCCAGGGAAGACTTGGCTTGGCAGTTCGGGCTGGACTGTTCCCATGAGGCACAGGGTCAAGACTGATTTGCATATGGCCATGTCTGAACTGAGGTGGCTTGCTGAGCAAAATAACGATGGATTAAATCCAGACATGTGACCCGGGGTGAATGTTTTGCCATTGTGCAACATTCCGTCCATCATCTTGTGTGTTTTGCTGTTAACCCTATGTGGGAAGGGTATGCCCAGACGTGGGTCCCATGCTTACTAAGCCACTGGAGTCAAGCTATCCTGGCTGAAGACGGCTGATAGCCAGAAAACGGTCCTAGGATGTTTGATTCCGGTCCAGGGAAGACATGGCTTGGCAGTTCAGGCTGGACATTTCCCATGAGGTACAGGGTCAAGACTGATTTGCATATGGCCATGTCTGAACTGAGGTGGCTTAGTGAGAAAAATAACGATGGATTAAACCCAGATCTGTGACTGGGGTGAATGTTTTGCCATTGTGCAACATTCCGTCCATCATCTTGTGTGTTTTGCTGTTAACCCTATGTGGGAAGGGTTTTCCCAGAAGTGGGTCCCGTGCTCACTAAGCCACTGGAGTCAAGATATCCTGGCTGAAGGTGGCTGATAGCGAGAAACCGGTCCTAGGATGCTTGATTCCGGTCCAGGGAAGACATGGCTTGGCAGTTCGGGCTGGATATTTCCCATGAGGTACAGGGTCAATACTGATTTGCATATGGCCATGTCTGAACTGAGGTGGCTTGGTGAGCAAAATAACAATGGATTAAATCCAGATCTGTGACTGGGGGTTAATGTTTTGCCATTGTGCAACAATCCGTCCAACATCTTGTGTGTTTTGCTGTTAACCCTATATGGGAAGGGTATGCCCAGACGTGGGTCCCATGCTCACTAAGCCACTGGAGTCAAACTATCCTAGCTGAAGACGGCTGATAGCCAGAAACCGGCCCTAGGATGCTTGATTCCGGTCCAGGGAAGACATCGCTTGGCAGTTCAGGCTGGACTGTTACTATAAGGCATAGGGTCAAGACTGATTTGCACATGGCCATGTCTGAACTGAGGTGGCTTGGTGAGCAAAATAATGATGGATTAAACCCAGATCTGTGATTGGGGGTGAATGTGTTGCCATTGTGCAACATTCCGTCTATCATCTTTTGTGTTTTGCTGTTAACCCTATGTGGGAAGGGTATGCCCAGACGTGGTTCCCGTACTCACTAAGCCACTGGAGTCAAGCTATCCTGGCTGAAGACTGCTGATAGCCAGAAACCGGTCCTAGGATGCTTGATTCTGGTCCAGGGAAGACATGGCTTGGCAGTTTGGGCTGGACTGTTCCCATGAGGCACAGGGTCAAGACTGATTTGCATATTGCCCTGTCTGAACTGAGGTGGCTTGGTGAGCAAAATAACGATGGATTAAACACATATCTGTGACTGGGGGTGAATGTTTTGCCATTGTAAAACATTCCGTCCATCATCTTGTGTGTTTTGCTGTTAACCCTATGTGGGAAGGGTATGCCCAGACGTGGGTCCCGTGCTTACTAAGCCACTGGAGTCAAGCTATCCTGGCTGAAGACGGCTGGTATCCAGAAACCGGTCCTAGGATGCTTGATTCTGGTCCAGGGAAGACATGGCTTGGCAGTTCGGGCTGGGCTGTTCCCATGAGGCACAGGGTCAAGACTGATTTGCATATGGCCATGTCTGAACTTAGGTGGCTTGGTGAGATACATAACGATGGATTAAACCCAGATCTGTGACTGGGGGTGAATGTTTTGCCATTGTGCAACATTCCGTCCATCATCTTGTGTGTTTTGCTGTTAACCCTGTGTGGGAAGGATATGCACAGACGTGGATCCTGTGCTCAGTAAGCCACTGGAGTCAAGCTATCCTGGCTGGAGACAGCTGATAGCCAGAAACCGGTCCTAGGATGCTTGATTCCGGTCCAGGGAAGACTTGGCTTGGCAGTTCGGGCTGGACTGTTCCCATGAGGCACAGGGTCAAGACTGATTTGCATATGGCAATGTCTGAACTGAGGTGGCTTGCTGAGCAAAATAACGATGGATTAAATCCAGACCTGTGACCCGGGGTGAATGTTTTGCCATTGTGCAACATTCCGTCTATCATCTTGTGTGTTTTGCTGTTAACCCTATGTGGGAAGGGTATGCCCAGACGTGGGTCCCGTGCTCACTAAGCCACTGGAGTCAAGCTATCCTGCGTGAAGACGGCTGATAGCTAGAAACCGGTCCTAGGATGCTTGATTCCGGTCCAGGAAAGACATGGCTTGGCAGTTCGGGCTGGACTGTTCCCATGAGGCACAGGGTCAAGACTGATTTGCATATGGCCATGTCTGAACTGAGGTGGCTTATTGAGCAAAATAACGATGGATTAAACCCAGATCTGTGACTGGGGGTGAATGTTTTGCCATTGTGCAACATTCCGTCCATCATCTTGTGTGTATTCCTGTTAACCCTATGTGGGAAGGGTATGCCCAGACGTGGGTCCCGCTCTCACTAAGCCACTGGAGTCAAGCTATTCTGGGCTAAGACGGCTGACAGACAGAAACCGGTCCTAGGATTCTTGATTCCTGTCCAGGAAAGACATGGCTTGGCCGTTCGGGCTGGACTGTTCCCATGAGGCACAGGGTCAAGACTGATTTGCATATGGCCATGTCTGAACTTAGGTGGCTTGGTGAGATAAATAACGATGGATTAAACCCAGATCACACTGCTGCAAGCCTCACACTGCTGCACGCCTCACACTGCTGCACGCCTCACACTGCTGCACGCCACACATTGCTGCACGCCTCACATTGCTGCACGCCACACACTGCTGCACGCCACAAACTGCTGCACGCCACACACTGATGCATACCACACACTGTCATATGGTTACTGCGTTTCTATATATTGTGTTAAGTTAGCATGAGTTTATTAAATGTTTAAACAACATATTTTCCTTCGGCTTCAGTTTGCACACGACACCTAATTGTTATTGTAGCTTTCAACCTAGACGAAAGATGTGATTTATTTGAGAATAATATGTTATTGCTCTGATATCAGTCGTGCTTGGTACAACTGTCTGCACACTGAGAACTGCACCCTCTAAGAATAACCTAACACAAGGTTGCTGAAAGCATGATCCTCGCACTACATTAGACATAACACAAATAATGTTGCTGCCAACATTGGGCTCTACGCGGGTTTAAGATAGAGTTACAGGGAATGAATCAACACACTTGAGGCTTCGCATGCAGAGAGCTGGTAGCTGTTGATGTGATCTACTCCTACTGAGAATTAGAGGTATGGGCCCGCCCTGCTAGAACCCAAACGAGACCTTCTTAGATATAATATAATATGCTAATTAGGGTGCGCGAAATATAGGCGATACAGAATTCTATAGATTTTAGCATCATAACATGCTATCACCTTTTGCTTATTATGGATTAGTGACTATGCTGCTAACTCTGCTCTTTATAATATGTATGTTGGTATACAAGATACTGCGTTTGAGAACTTTGCATTGAAAAACTAAACATTTCAAACTTGCACGTGTGTTCTTTGCCTCCCAGTTTCGGTTTGTAATGATTATATAACGAAAGAGTGTTCATGTGTTCCACGATACCTGAGGTACCCTAAGTTCATGTTCTGGATTGTCTAAGTCATTGGGAAGTAATTACTAACGATGAGACACTGTAGCTAGCTTGGTAAGGGGATTTCTGAAACAAAGGTAAGTTTTGGGTCACCCTAACTCACCCAGGTTCTAGATCTCTATGCACAGTTCTGTGGGAGAACGGAAACCCTGCGACAACACTGCTGCATGCCACACACTGCTGCACACTGCTGCATTACTCACACTGCTGCATGACACAATGCTGCACGCCTCACACTGCTACACGCCACACACTGCTGCACGCCACACACTGCTGCATGCTACACACTGCTGCATGCCTCACACGGCTGCAGACAGCACACTGCTACACGCCGCACACTGCTACACGCCGCACACTGCTGCATGCTGCACACTGCTGCATTACTCATACTGCTGCATGCTGCACACTGCTGCACGCCTCACACTGCTGCACGCCTCACACTGCTGCACGCCACACACTGCTGCATGCAGCACAGTGCTGCATTACTCACACTGCTGCATGCTGCACACTGCTGCACGCCTCACACTGCTGCATGCTGCACACTGCTGCACGCCTCACACTGCTGCACGCCTTACACTGCTGCACGCTTTACACTGCTGCACACTGCTGCATTACTCACACTGCTACATGCTGCACACTGCTGCACGCAACACTGCTGCACACCTCACACTTCTGCACGCCACACACTGCTGCATGCCACACATTGCTTCACGCCTCACAATGCGGCACGCCTCACACTGCTGCACGCCTCACACTGCTGCACGCCTTACACTGCTGAACGCCACACAACACCACCACATCACTCAGGGACACCACCATATCACTCTAGGACACCACCACATCACTCTAGGACACCACCACATCACTCTAGACACCACCATATCACTCTAGAACACCAAAACATCACTCAGGGACACCACCACATCACTCAGGGACACCACCACATCACTCAGGGACACCACCACATCACTCAGGGGCACCACCACTTCACTCAGGGGCACCACCACATCACTCAGGGGCACCACCACATCACTCAAGGGCACCACCACATCACTCACAGACACCAACACATCACTCATGAACACCACCTCATCACTCAGGAACACCACCACATCACTCAGGGACAACACTACATTACTCTGGGACACCACCACATCACTCTGGGACACCACCACATCACTCTAATACACCACCACATCACTCAGCCCAACCACATCATCCCTCAGCACCACAACAGCATCACTCAGCACCACAACAGCACTGTCCTTGCTTGCTACCAACAAGCATTGCCATAGGCAATATCACTGGCATTAGGAAAGTGTAAGCTATTGGCTTTGTAAATAACAATGCTATTAATTTATATATTTTGAAATCCAACACATATTTAAAAAAAATGTCATTTACAATATCAATAACTCACATGTTCCTAATGCGAGACCTATTGCATTGCAAACGTTTGTTTTTTTCTAGCACACATCAAAATGTACATGTTTGTAAACGAACAGTGCTGACGATCAGATCAATACATTGGGTGATACATTATAATTTGTGCGCTGCATACTTTTATCAGTAAAACTATGTGAGTGCAAATATAGTGGTCATTTCAATTGAACATTTGTTTCCTGTAATGGCATTATGCTACTATACCATGAATACTCCACGTACCTCCACTCCACTCTACTCTGCACTACTGCATTCCACGCAACTACACTCTATTCTGCTCCACTCCACACTATACCACTCCACTCTAAGCCTCTCTATCTACACCACTCCACTGTACTATATGCCAATGCATTCTACCCCACACTAGTGTACTAGTCAACACTCCACTCTATGCTGCCCTACTCTGCAATGCTGCACCCTACGCCAATGCACTGTACTCTATACTACTCCACTCTACACCAGTGCACTCTATGCCAATCCCCTCTACGCTACCCTAATCAACTCTGCACCGCTGCACTCCACTCTGAAACAATCTACTCTACGCCACTGCACTGGGCACCACTGCACTCGGATCCACTCCACTGCATTCTGCATCACTCTATGCCATGGCACTCTATGCCAATGCACTCTACACCACTTTACTCAAAACCAATGCACTCTACACCAGTCTGCTCTGCATCATTTTTCTCTACGCCACTGCTCTCTACGCCATTGTACCCTGTCACTGTACTCTAGACCACCCTATTCTACTCTGCATCACTGTACTCTACGCCAATCTACTCTGCACCACTGCACTCTACACCAATGCACTCCATGCCACTCTGCTATACACCACTGCACTCTACAACAGTATACTCTGCAACACTGCACTCTCTGCCGCTCTACTTTATACCAATGCACTCTACGGCACTCTACTCTGCATCGCTCCACTCTACGCCACTGCACTCTACATCAATCCACTCTAATCTACTCTGCACCACTGCACTCTATGACACACTACTCTATACCACTGCATGCTACGCCACTTCACTCTACTCTGTCTATTCCACTCTGTTCCATTTTGCGCCACTCCACTCTTCGCCACTCTACATTACAGCACTCTATTCTACAATGGCTGCACTATACGCCACTGAGCTCTACACCAATGTGCACTCTTCCACTTTTACTCAAAACCAATACACTCTGTGCCACTGCACGCTATGTCAATCTACTCGGCACACTCCCCTGTACACCACTATACTCTACACTACTGCACTCTATGCCACTCTACACTATACCACTGGACTCTATGCCACTGAACTCCATGCCACTGCTCTATGCCACTGAACTCTATGCCACTCTACTCTAGACCACTCTACTCTATGCCACTCTACTATTTGCCACTGCGATCTACTCTGCACCACTCTATGTCACTTTACCTCACTCTTTGCCAATGCACTGAAACACCTCTACCCTCTACACCACTCTAATTCACTGTGCGTGACTGCACTTTTGACACTGTACTCTACACCACTTCCCTCTATGCCTCTCTACTCTGCACCACTCTACTCTTTCACAGTGCACACTACAACAGTGCACTTTATGCCACTGCACTTTATAGCAGCATTGCTCCCTAAATCACTACTCTCTACAACACTGCACTCTTTGCCACTGCACTCTATGCCACTGCACTCAATGCCACTAAACTCTACTCTGCATGACTACACTGTGTGTCACTGCACTCTATGACACTAAACTCTGACAGTGTACTCTTCATGACTGTACTCTATGCCATTTTGCTGTATGCCACTGCACTCTACTCGGCCCACTCAACTCTATACCACTCTACGGCACTCTTTACCACTGCACTCAATGTCACTGCACTCTACTCTGCACCACACTACTCTATGCCACTGCACTCTACCCTGCACCACTCTACTCTACACTACTTCACTCTATGCCACTTCACTCTTCGTGACTCTGTTCTGCAATACTGCTCTCTCCGCCACTCAATCCACTCTGCACCACTGCACTCTATGACACACTACTCTATACCACTGCATGCTACGCCACTTCACTCTACTCTGTCTATTCCACTCTGTTCCATTTTGCGCCACTCCACTCTTCGCCACTCTACATTACAGCACTCTATTCTACAATGGCTGCACTATACGCCACTGAGCTCTACACCAATGTGCACTCTTCCACTTTTACTCAAAACCAATACACTCTGTGCCACTGCACGCTATGTCAATCTACTCGGCACACTCCCCTGTACACCACTATACTCTACACTACTGCACTCTATGCCACTCTACACTATACCACTGGACTCTATGCCACTGAACTCCATGCCACTGCTCTATGCCACTGAACTCTATGCCACTCTACTCTAGACCACTCTACTCTATGCCACTCTACTATTTGCCACTGCGATCTACTCTGCACCACTCTATGTCACTTTACCTCACTCTTTGCCAATGCACTGAAACACCTCTACCCTCTACACCACTCTAATTCACTGTGCGTGACTGCACTTTTGACACTGTACTCTACACCACTTCCCTCTACGCCTCTCTACTCTGCACCACTCTACTCTTTCACAGTGCACACTACAACAGTGCACTTTATGCCACTGCACTTTATAGCAGCATTGCTCCCTAAATCACTACTCTCTACAACACTGCACTCTTTGGCACTGCACTCTATGCCACTGCACTCAATGCCACTAAACTCTACTCTGCATGACTACACTGTGTGTCACTGCACTCTATGACACTAAACTCTGACAGTGTACTCTTCATGACTGTACTCTATGCCATTTTGCTGTATGCCACTGCACTCTACTCGGCCCACTCAACTCTATACCACTCTACGGCACTCTTTACCACTGCACTCAATGTCACTGCACTCTACTCTGCACCACACTACTCTATGCCACTGCACTCTACCCTGCACCACTCCACTCTACACTACTTCACTCTATGCCACTTCACTCTTCGTGACTCTGTTCTGCAATACTGCTCTCTCCGCCACTCAATCCACTCTGCACCACTGCACTCTATGATACTCTACTCTATACGAGTGCACTCTATTCCACTTCAATCTACCCTGAATCAAAATACTCTATGTCACTGCAGTCTACGGCACTCTATTCCACTCTGTAGCGCTCAACTCTATTCTAGATCACTGCACTCTACACCCCTGCACTCCACGACAATGCTCTTGACACCACTTTAGTCATAACCAATACACTCTATGCCACTGCACTCTATGCTATTCTACTCTGCACCACTGCACTGTACACCACTGCACTCTACAACACTCTACTCTGAACTCTATGGCACTCTGATCTGTGCTACTCTACTTTGTGGCACTTTACTCTAAGCCACTGCACTCTACTCTGCATAGCTAAATGCCACTCTAAGCCAATACACTCTAAGCCACTACACTCTACACCACTCTAATCTACAGTGTACAACACTGTACTCTATGCCATTTCACTCCACGCCTCTATACTCTATTCTGCATCACTTTACTCTATGCCAATGCACTCTACAACACTCTACTACGCACAACTGCTCTCATCCCCACTGCACTCTACTCCACTGAAATCTAGACCACTCCACTCTGCAACACTGTTCTCTATGCTAGTGCACTCTACACCACTAATTAATAGTACTCCACTCTTCCCTGCACCACTCCGCTCTACCCTTCACAACTCCACTCTACTTTACTCTACTTTACTCTGAATCAATCTACTCTGTGTCACTGCCCTCTATGCCACTTAACACCACTCTGCTCTGTGCCACTCCACTCTGCAACACTGCACTCTAAGCCTATGCACTCTATGCCACTACTCTATACCACTGCACTCTACCCTGCACCACTCCACCCTACACCACTTCACTTTACTCTCAAGCAATCTACTCTACGCGCATGAAATCTATAACACTGCACTCTATGCCACTCCACGCCACTCTACGCTATGTCACTGCAATCAACACTGCACTACTCTACTCTACACCACTCTGCTGTATGCCACTGCGCTCTATGTCACTAATTTATGCCACTGCATTCTACCCTGCACAAAAATACTCTACCATGCACAACTCCACTCTACTCTTAAACAATCTACTCTATGCTACTGCACATTACACCACTCTACTCCCCTCTATGCCACTGCACTCTATGCTGTGGCATTCTACGTCTCTGCAGTCTATTCTATGCCACTGTACTCTAAACCACTGCACTCTACGCCAATGCACTATAACTACTTAACTCAAAACCAATGCACTCTACACCAGTCTACTCTGCACCATTTTGCTCTATGCCACTGCTCTCTACGCCATTGTAATCTGTCTTGGCACTCTATGCCAACCTATTCTACTCTGCATCACTGTACTCTATGCCACTGCTCTCTATGCCAATCTACTCTGCACCAATACATTCCGCAACATTCTACTCTATGCACCTGCACACTATACCACTGCACGCTACATCACTCTACACCATTGCAGTATACGTCACTGCACTCTATGCCACTCTGTTATGATCTGTACCACTGTACTCTATGTCACTGCTCTCTACACCACTCTACACTGATCCACTGTATGCCCCTGCACTCTATGCCCCTGCACTCTACAACCCAGCACTCTACTATGCACCACTCCACACCACTCTGTTGCACTCTACACCACTGCACATACGTCACTACATTCCATGCCACTTAACTCTGCATCACGCCACTGTATGCCACTGTACTCTACACCACTGTACTTTATGCAGCTCTACTCTTCGCCACCCTACTCTGCACCTCTGCACTCTACCCTGCACTACTCCACTCTACCCTGCACCACTCCACTGTATGCCACCCTACTCCAATCTGTGCCACTCTGCTCTACACTATTGTACTCTACGCCAATATAATCTACTCTGTACCTCCCCACTCTATGCCACTGTACTCTGTCATTGCACTCTACGACAATGCATTCAACACAACTTTTCTGAAAACCAATGCACTCTATAGCACTGCACTCTATGATTCTCTACTCCATTAAACTCTGCTACACTGACACTCTTCTCCACCCTATGCCATTCTACTTTACAGCACTTTACTCTACTCTGTGCAATTCTACGACACTACTCCTCCATAAGATGCTCTACGCAACTCCCTCTATGCCATTTCATGCAACTTTACTCCACTTTGTTTTATGACACACTACTCCGCCCTTCTCCAATTCACTTTATGTCCCTCCACTCTGACACACTATGCCACTCCACCCTATAACACTCTATGCCATTCCCCGATATACCATTAAGCTCCACAAAAGTCCACTCCAATCTATGCCACTCCACTTTATGACAATCTACTCTACTCTACACTACTGTACTCTTCAACACTCTACTCCACTCTAGGCAACACCCTCAATGCCACTTCACTCTGCTCTACACAACTCTAAATACTCTATCCCACTCCACTCTATGACACTAAACTCGACTCTGACACTGTACTCCACTCTCTGCCACTCAACTCTGCGCCCTTCCACTCTGCCACACTCTACTCCCCCACAACACTACACAATACTGTACGCTCCTCCATGACACTCCAATGGCAAGATGGCCGCCGAGACGCTGTAGAGGAAAGTCACGCCTGACTCTCCTCCTGATGGAGGTGTAATCGGTTCATCTGGTGCCCATCCCTTGGCTTTTTTTTTCCCCGTCAGCGCCATCTGCCACAGTCGGCGCTCTAATGGAATATCTGAAATTGGATTATTAGATCAAACCGAGTCGACATTGTGATTAAACCGGAGAAATAGACAAGAGTACAGACAGCTGTTGGACATTGGATGCTGAACGCGATGCTTGGAGTGTCTATTCTTTGGCCTGTACGAGCAGAGATGATTTAACTCAGCTAAAGGAAAAGACCCTATCTAAGGTTATTTCCTTCTTTGCAGCAAGGACTGTGTGGTCTGGGCAGATTCATTGGAAGAACCTATCGAGGGTAATGGCTCCTAAGCTCCTGCGGTCTCCCAAGAAAACTCGTGATCGAGATGGATGGGCCAATGAAGTAGAGGAAGCTCCCACAGATGATTCCGGCGCCCCAGCCTCTAACCTGAGAGGCAAAGCGAGATCAAAAGCGCAACAGAGACGAGAGGCTGCAAAGGAGATTAAAATGCGGAAGATCCGAGAAAAGGATGCGGAGAAGAAAAAGATGACGGCTTCACTAAAAAAAAGCAACGAGGTGCAGACTGCTGCTGGCGAGGCGGTAGGGAGAGAGACATCGCTTCGACAAACTACAATAGTGGAAACATTCTCACTTTTGCCGAGTGCCCAGCCAGCTCCGCATCGAGGGTTCGTGGTTCCGACGCTGGCATCCTTGTGCGGAGAGAGACAGCCTGGCACCCTCACGGAAGCGACTGAGGCAGCTGGAGCAGCTGAGGGAGTGAACCGCTTGGTGGAGCTCGTTAGTCACAGTGAAATTACAGAGCCCTCGAGATCACCAGGGCTTTCTACGGACATGGTAGAGGGCGGGGCTGAGCAATTAAAGGCGAAAGAAGTAATTACAAAAGAAACCACAGTTAAAGAGACAGAGGCACCCCATGAATTACCCAGAGCCTGTGCTGATACAGACGTGATTGATATGAATGGGCATTCTAATGTAATATCAGCGCCAGAATTGATCCAAGAGAACGTAGATGATGAAGAGGCAGCCCTCGACCTAGTGAAATCAGGGGTCAAGAATTCTGTAAACACAATCGCAAATGCAAATCATAAAACTAGCAAAAAAATACCAATTGTTTTAGGATTTAATCTGGCTTCCCCCAGCGAGGATGTCTTTTTCACAGGCAATGATGAGGCAGATGACGAGGATGAGAGTGAGAACAGTAGCTTGGACTTGGAGCCAGACTCAGATTCAGAATTGGAAACGTCAGCAGGCTCTGCAGCGGATACTGATTCAGAAATTGATAATGAGTCTGAATCGGACAGCACTTCAATCTCTTCGGATAGCGACACAGAGCCTATTGATTTGGAGCAGGAGACAGTTCAAAAGGCCCCAAAAGCGAGACTAAAGACCGCTGCCATAGAGATGAATAAACCAGTCTTGAACAGCAGACCCAAATGTAAGAGTAAAGTTAAAAATAACTCTAGACGAAAGAACTTGGCCAGAGCATCTCGGGGAGCTTCTGCGAAATCAGTTGTAAAGAAACTTGATTGGGACAATACACTGGAAAGTCATGCACCGTCTATGGGGGGGCCTGAGAACACAGATATGGGTACCCACGATGCTAACTCTCAGGGCCCTGAGGGGGGTGCCTCTAACTTTGAAGTCCTATTTTCTACTTTAAAGAAAATACAGGGTGAGGCTCGTGCTGAGAGTCAAAGGGCAAGCAGGAGAGCCAGACATGCAAATAAAAAAATTCAAACTTCTCTGCATAAAATCAATAAAATGTACGAAGAGATGGTCGGGAGAGTATCTGAGGTGGAGGACAGAATGGGAAAATTGGAGGACGATTTCATCAAATTGCAGGACCCTAAGAGAGATCAGGATAAGACGACAGCGGACATGCTCTGGAAACTGGAGGATTTCGAAAACAGACAAAGGCGTAACAACGTCAGACTACTTGGGGTACAGGAAGGAAAGGAGGGGGGGACATACGGGGATTTGTTGTTGAGTTATTAAAGGGTGCTTTTCCAGAGATGGCTTCATGGGATTGGGAGCACGAGGTACAACGGGTATACACCTGTTACAACGCAACTTTTACAACTACCTACTATTACAACGCAACTTTTACAACGCATACCATTACAACGCATTGCGCTGGGGGGCGCTCTAGGATAGGGAATAAGTATAATTCACTATCCAACACCTTCCCTAGTGTCCACGGGGACTGGAGTTAGATTAGTAAATTATACTTACCACTATCCAGCACCTCAAAGCGCTATGCGTTGTAATGGTATGCGTTGTAATGGTCGCGTTGTAATAGTAGGTAGTTGTAATGGTATGCGTTGTAACATGGTACATCCGGTACAACGGGCACACCGGTTCCCGATGACGCGGAAGGAGATACAGGGTAAGCCCCGCGCAATATTATTCTATGTAGGGAACATTTTACTACGTGAAGAGATAATCAGCAAGGCAAAACCCCAGGCAAAGCGTACCTATAAGGATGTTGTTTTCTTTGCCCGTCCTGACTTCTGCCACGCCACCGTGGAAAGGCGATGGCGGATGAGGCAATTGATCACCCCCTTTCAGAATATTGGTTGTGAGGCTTACCTCATGTTTTCAGCACGATTGAAGATTGGTTTAAATGGAAACGTTAAGGTCTTCTATTCTGAAATCATGGCACAAGAGTACCTCAGTTTTCTGCGTGAAACTAGAGGTCAACACAAGGCACACCATAAGGAGTTTGCGGAGCATGAAGCCCAAGCAGTTGCTATCAGAGACATTTCCCGTAAGAAGTAGTAAAAAAAAAAAAAGAGATAGATTTATAACATTATGCAGTAGGAGAATCCTATTGCCTGTTTAATTATTTGGCTTATGAGTTAAGATTGTATATTTCTTCCTTGGGTCGGGGAGAGGGGTAGGTCTGTATTGGTGTGCTGGTGGGTGTCATTAGTTCTAGGTGATAACGGGGGCAGATGGGGTTCAATACTATCTTGGGGGGAGCACCATGAGTGGAATTTATGGCTTAAGAGAACCAGGGGAGGGAGGGCGTGACATCCTGTAGGCATCGTCGGTCAGACATAGGTCCCTCGGACCTATTTGCCTGTAGGGGGGGTGGGTTTCTGTGGGAGGGTTGTCTGGGGTGGGGGAGGGGGGGAGCAGGTGCAGGGCACATGGGCATTGGAATTTGTCTGGACTATGAAGAACTTGATTTAGAATGGAAGCACGAGTATGGGTATCGAACTGAATGGATTGAGAATACTTAAATGGGAATCTGTGAAATAAAAGTAGCGAAGAACAAGCTTGGAAGTTTGGTAATTAGAAGTTAAGAATATTAAGAAAAGGGAAGCCGGCGATTGAGCCAGGGTCCTACAGACCAATTACGTTGATGAACAATGATACAAAAATATATTCGAAAGCTCTTGCAACGAGATTCGCAGGAGTAATAAGTGCCCTAGTCAGTAGTAACCAACACGGTTTCATTCCCGGAAGAGGGACGACGCACCACACCCGGAAAGTTATAACCATGTTTGATGCCACCGAGGTCACAGGAGATCCGATGGCAGTAATACTGTTAGATGCTGAAAAGGCGTTTGATCGGGTCTCCTGGGACTATTTGTGGCACACTCTAATAAGAGCTGGGATTAAGGGGGGTTTCGTGAAAGCTCTACAGACTCTGTATAGGGAACCGGTTGCAGCCTTAAGAGTAAACGGGGGCATCACGGGACAATTTCAGATTAAGAGAGGTACACGGCAGGGGTGCCCATGCTCCCCGCTGCTATTTGCCATGTACATGGACCCACTAATCCGCAGGATAGAGTTATGTGCAGATATCACCCCGTTAAATACATTATTGGGACCCTGTAGGATACTTGCTTACGCTGATGATGTGGTGGTGATAACACCAAACCCCACGGAGGCGATCGAGCTGGTAGAGGCAGAGGCTCGCAGATTTGGGCAAGTTTCGGGCTATGCCTTAAATACCTCAAAGACTCAGATCATCAAAAACTCAATGACTTTTTGTGACGATAATCGTGTGGTTCAGGCAGGGATTTATCTAGGAATCAATATCTCAGCTGATCTCAACGCATTGGTAGAAAAAATTATCGTCCCAATAATAGATAAAGTAAAGAAAGATCTGGATCCATATGAGAATCTTCACCTGTCATTAGTAGGACGAGTCAATATTATCAAAATGCTGGTTTTGCCGAAATTTTTGTACATTTTCTGGGCAATCCCACTCTTAGTTGACAATAAGTGGTTTAAAATTTGTGAACAGATGGTTAATCGTTTTATTTGGGCAAAAGGTAAGACGCGGAGGGCATTGAGATTTATGTCGCTCCCGCAGGAAAGAGGGGGCTGGTCACTACCGGATTTAAAGCTCTATTACTGGGCAGCAGCATTGCAAGGTATGGTGGGCTTGATTGGAGGTGCTGAAGTGGATGGTTGGGACAAGATTGGTTCGCTCGCTATCTATGGTTTGGTTTTGGGTACAAATGCTGAAAATGTGTTTTTTGAGATTCACGGAAGAAAGTTACTTCAAAAGAACACGATTTAAGACAGTAATGGCTGCACATAATATATGGAAAGGGTTTGTTAAAAAGGTGGTAATTGGGAAGTACAATGCATATACTAGATTAAAAGATAACCCTTCCTTACCCAGTGAGGTTTTCTCAGGAGCTGTCTTTCAAGAATGGGAGAGACGGGGGATAAGAAAGTTTGGAGATATGTTGGGCGGTTATGGTATATTACAATTTACGGAATTGCAAAATAGGCATACCTTGGATACAAAACATTTCTTTAAATACCTTCAAATAAGAAGCTGTATATTGAATAAACAAGGGGGCACATTGGGGTTCGAAAGAAATATAGTGATGGACCTTATAGAAGGTGGCTTTGATTGCACTATCAAGAGGTTTTATTTAGAATTGACAAAATTAAAGAAAGATGATCTAGAGAAATGGATAGATAAGTGGTCTATTGGTTTAGATATAGGTAGGGATATCTTTACTGAGTCATTAGAAATGGGGAGTAAAATGCTGTGCTCATCGTCCCTTCAGGCCCAACACTATAAGATATTATACCATCTATACTATACACCCGCGAAGATTGCCCAGTGGGGGGGCATATCTGGCACTACTTGTTTTAGATGTGGCAGCACAGATGCTGATCTGATACATATTTTTTCGGTCTGTCCCCATCTGGACAAGACGAAACAGGACATTGTGAATTTTTTCCAGAATGCATTGTCAACAACAATAGAGTTAACCCCAGCTATTATGTTATTGGGGGTTAGTGTTGACGGGCAGCCGAGCTGTAAAATTTTTATATTTGTAGCAATGGCGATCATGAGATTGTTAGTGGCTTCTGCTTGGCTCGATCCTAACCCTCCATCATACCATCAATGGCTAGGTAAAGTATTATCAATACAAAAACTGGAAACAGCCATATATGCTAGGAAGGGAAAAAAGGGTAAGAAACTGGGAATGCAAATTTGGGGTCCTCTTATTCGATGGAAGTTAGGTACTGACTGTTAAAAGACGAAGAACTTGTCTAGTTGAGTATTGGAATATGTATGTATGATTCTATGTTCTATTGTTTTGTAATTCATTGTGCCCTGCTCATGTTATAAAACGGGGGAAACATTTTCAATAACATTTTTAAAAAAAAAAAGGAACTGAGAATATGGAAGAGCAAGACAAAATGGTGCAAGTGAATTTCCCTATCCTCTCACGTTGAAGTGGAGGATTTTCTAAGAGACAGAGGGCCATATGTATCAAGCCAAATTGACTTCGCAAACGCCGAAATTCGCAGAATTTCGGCGTTTGCAAATGCAATTTGGACTAATGGTATGCATCAAGGAAATCTGCTTGAAAAATAAGGAATCGCAAAATTTGCGATTCCTTATCTTGTGATTGCATTTAAGGAACCGCAAATTTTGCGATTCCTTAAATGCAATGTAAGAAGCCCAAAAAAATAGCAAATTGGCCTTAAGGAATCGCAAATTACCACCAACTTCTAGTTGGTGGTAAATTGCGAATTCCTTTCAAAATGCATATTTTTTCATTTTTTAAAGTGCCATGTGAGGTACATACATGCCCTTAGGGCATGTATGTGCGCCACATGTGCACCCATGCAGATTTCAGGGGTGCAACAGGGTGTCCTTTGGACACCCCTGCACCCTTGAAAATATTCTTAATTTGCGATTAGCAAATTGCATATCGCAAATTTCGACTTCATTCCTATGGGCCTCCTGGCCCATAGAAATGAATGGGAAATTATTCCTTAATTGCGATTAGCAATTTGCTAATCGCAATTAAGGAATTTTAAGGAATTGCTAAAAAGAAGCGAATTTCTACATACATACCATTTTGCGATATAAAATAGCGATTCCTTAAAAATCGCTATTTAGAAATCGCAAAACGGAATGTTGATACATATGGCCCAGAGAGAGCTAAACTTAAGAAATTTTTAGCCTAAAACATCCATATTTTGCCTCTAAATTGGGAGGTTTGGGATACGTGGAAGTGTCATTTACAATTTGGATCAGACCATTGTCATGGCTGCCAAGTTTTCAGCACTCCCATGTGTGACTTTTCTATTTTTCTCTGTGTGCCGATACGTACATGTCACTGCCACAGGCATAGCTGCCAAGTTTTCAGATTGCTTTTGTGTGAGATTCTTATTCTCTCAGAATGTGTACGAGTGACATTCTATTAGCAAAAGTGACACTTCAAGTGATACTTTCTCGCGAGTAATACTAAGCAATGAAGACCAGTTAAAGAGATGAGTATCAGAAATGACCTCCTTTGAGCAGTGAGAGGCTTGAAAAGATACTTACAACTGCAGCAGATCCCCTGAAATGGAAGTTTAGAAACCTACTTGGTGTTTACTGCACTTGCTAGAGAACTCAATATCTAGTCCTAGACTGGACTCAACATAAAATTGCATGGAGGGTTAAAGCATCTGCTGCAAATCATACGTTATGACATGCAGGACAGAGTTTTATATTTTAAGATGACAGCTCAGTGGGTTACTGCTTTTGCTACGGATTTCTTTTGTGTTACCTGCAGGAATCAAGTTATACTCATTGTACTACAAGTCCAGGAGTACTCAACTGGCATCAGGAGCCACATGCAAACTAAAATGCATGAGTATAGAGTGTTACAGGTTTTTTCTCAGTCTTTCATTATGTTAAAATTGCTAAGAAAGGCTCTTTTGGGTAGTAATAAATACTTATTGCTAAGTACTATCAGTACATTTAGATTAATATACACACACACACAAATACATATATGAATGAGCTATAAATGATAAGAGGTACTAGCCAGTTTTTAGAAGATTTCAAAATTATTTGTAAAATTACTTTGGCGATGGACACAGCTCAATCCGTATTGAACTGTGTCCATCGCCAAAATAATTTAAACAAAATAATGAAATTAAAAATAATGTAATAATAATAATAACCATTTATACAATTGTCATGTACAATGGAATATGGATTTTTGAATTTATTATTATACTTGAGCACTTGCACTTTTGTCATCTTTTATGCTGCTATTCACTTTGTACTTTATGATGACATTTTGAACCGTTAAATCTCTTTGAAACATAACCATCGCTGAGCAAAACTCATTTTTATAAATATTTTTTTAGGATCTTCTTATCACATAGATGAAGTCTTCAAAGAATCTAATGACATAACTTATTTTGCATCATCCTAGTTAGTCTTGTATTTAAAAGGTGTAGTGGGGTTGTCCCACAGGTCCTGGTGTAAATAGGTAGACACGGCAGACCAAAACAGGTGCTTATAGATGGTAGTTTATTAGCAGATAAGATGGTACAAGTTAACAGGTTAACAGCCCCACCAGGAGCAGACCTATTCGCCGCTCAGCCCATCCTCAACTGTGTCTCTCATGCGTCCAACATTCCACCACACCAAGATTCCAGAGAGAACTCTCACACAGGGCTGATCAGCTAGATGCAGGTACACAGAAATAACATGAGGATACTACATTATCCTCTCCCTATAATAATGGAAAACAAAAAGAGCACATAACTAAGGGGAAAACTATGGACATAAAATATACAACCTTTCAAGAAAACTGTAACCCAGAGATGGATAATAAAATGCACCACATGAGGGAAAACAGAGATCCAAATTATTAAAGAAGGAAGAAAGCAAAGCAAAAAGATAACACTTACACATCCTCCTCCTTTAATAACGAACAATTAAAAAAAAAAAAACAAGGCGTAAATTTTTGAGCTCACATATAATAACCAAAAACTAAGCAATGGGCGAACCAAACCCAAGAAAGTGCTTCTCGCATGAGAAAACTGTGACGTAGCCAAAAACGCCACCCCTCTTTTAAGAGACACTATGGGACTCAAACCCTAGTATAACACTGTTCAGGTGGGACTGACACCCCCTAAAAACCAAGGTGGGACTAAAACCCTCTCACCAAAATGATCATTTAATTTTTTTTTAAAACTAGCGTAAGCCAAGGGTAATGGGACTAACAACCCACTCCCAAAAAAACTAGCGGGACTTGAAGCGTGTGAAGTAAAGAAAAATATCTAACTACAAATCTGAGCTTTACTGAAGTCGAGTGATTTTTCATGGATGATACTGTTAAGAATTATCTCAGTTAAATACAATAATAACGCTCGAGCAACCAAGTGTGAAAGGTATGAGCAAGCTCAGTGGAAAAGAAACTGTCATTTTATACTTAACAAGCGTGAAAGAAATCAGAGGCAAACCGGAAAGTGAACTCAAGCTGTCAAGCATGAAAGTAGTGTCTTTGTAAAAGAGAATTGCCATTTCATGTTTTTTACACCTTTTGTAATATACAAGCCTCATGCTGCAAGCATTGGAATATCAGTTACTCATTGAATTCATGTTTGAAATTGGCGCACGCATCTCACCTTCTCAGTTGCGTCAGCCATCAGCCTCACATGACGTCTTCGAGTCTTCTGGAACTGTTATGCTGCTTAAGGACGTCTTGATGCATGTGCGCGCCGAGAGCCACTCGGTATGCGTCCTCCGTACGTCCTGCCATTTTGTCTCCTACTCACCGAGATAGGTTATTCCTCCAACGTCGGAAGGTCGATTTCTCCCTCGAGTGTCCGTGCTTTCAACTAACTGTCCTGGCTTTACACAAGAGTCATCGTATCCCATCCTCGTCGCCAAAATGTAGTGGGGTTGTCCCACAGGTCCTGGTGTAAATAGGTAGACACGGCAGACCAGAACAGGTGCTTATAGATGGTAGTTTATTAGCAGATAAGATGGTACAAGTTAACAGGTTAACAGCCCCACCAGGAGCAGACCTATTCGCCGCTCAGCCCATCCTCAACTGTGTCTCTCATGCGTCCAACATTCCACCACACCAAGATTCCAGAGAGAACTCTCACACAGGGCTGATCAGCTAGATGCAGGTACACAGAAATAACATGAGGATACTACAAAAGGTTACCTATGTAATTGATTCTGCGTTCGCAACACACTGTTTAGACTCTCGAATGCATTCATGAATTTTGTATTGTTTTATGAAAACTGTAATTTGTGATGTCTTATGTCTTTTTCTAGTTTATTTTTAAGTGCAGGTTGACCTGGCAAATTGGAATTGTCTATGTATATTTTTATGTGGAACTCCTTGGAGTTCCAAATCATAATAATAAATTGGACACAGCTCACAAGCATAACATATGCATTCTTACTATGAAATAAATGACTGCTGCAAGTGCTTTACCTATTAAAGAGTATTAGTACAGTAACATTTTTCCCAACCATAAACATATACGTTGACATTTTCAAAACTGTAAAGTGATCAATGCTCAGCACATAGTAAAATGATCCACCGCTATCCTGCTGCTGCTTGTGTGGGGTTGCAGCAGAAATGGTTTAAAAATACACAAACGTACTTGATTTTTTGTAGTTGATCTTTTCCAGTGCTTGCAGCTTTAGGTCTAACATTTGAGAAAGAGCGATGAACAGCCCCTCCTTTGCCTCACATCGGAAAAGGGGCTGGGCTGGGAAAGGGACGTTGTGCTTAGGGACGTAGCACACAGCAGAGAAGCCTCTCTGTCTGTATAATGCAGTGCAAGCTAAAGCGCCTCAAGCAATTCGCTCAGCGAGGAGTCTTCATAATGTGTGAGTTTACATATTAGTGCGGTAATGCAGGACTGATACTAAAAGGCGTGACCCTAACCCATGATGCATGGCACTTCTGTTTTGTACCCCAATCTAGGCCTAAGTAGCTAAACGACCTATCACCTACGTTTGTCCTACCTTGATCTGTATAACGGTTCTAGAACTGACCTTTACTCCGTTATGTTCTGAATAAATGTCGATTGGTTTCCTTGAAACTAGCCTCATTTATTATGCTTGAGGATTCTTAGAAAAGTCCCCTGCACATGATGTACATAGCAGGATTAACATACTCTGTGTAAAAGTCATGGTCATCTTCATCCTAGGGTGATAGAACTACTTTGCATAATTGTAGGTATTGATTTAGACTAATTTACATAATTGTGCTAACAACATATCGATTGTGGTAGGAACCCCAAGGCTATCTTTATGGTATAAAAGAACCATCCCTTCACTAGATAAGTAAAGGGGACGCTTCCACACTGACACTGAGGTCCCTGCACGCAGAAGCTCGAGCACGCAGTGGTCTGACATCCCTTGCGGGGTGTCCAACTTGGGACTAAGACGGGGTACTTCATTTTCTCCCATCAGGTAAAAGGGTTGGCTCTTTCCTAGGGGATTCTGGGCTTTACACCCACATACTTGCTAGGTACACTTAGGTACACTTAGGTAGGGTCCGCAGAGTCAGAATACACCTGATTACTCTCATGTTTATATGCTTGCATATATTCACTACTTAACACCATGGTAGAATTCTACCTTCTTTTTACTCTATTGGTGCATGTATTCTTTTACATTTGCTTCTGTCTAATGATTGTCGCAGCAAATAGGATTTATACTAGAATCACGCTGGTTCAATAAATGTTTATTGAAAACGTCCTTATCTCAAAATGAGGGGCAGGAGCTTGGTAGGCCCAGCATACAAGCTCCAGACAGCTATGACAAACGCAAGGGTATGCAGTTCTTAAGGAGGGGGAGGGAGGCAAAAGGGAGGGAGGGGGGTGAAGTTGTAGGTACCAGGTGTTCCTAACTGAGAGGAAAGGCTAAAGATGGAATAGCTCCAATTAGGAGCAAGAGTCCTCACACACCCTGAAGGGTATCATGCTTCATCATCGGGCAACTCCTCGTTGGGCCCAGGGCTGCGCTGCCCAATGGGCCCGGCAGGGGGGCTCTGGAACCGCACATAAGCAGGAGGAATTAAAAAAAAAACCTAGTAGTGATATCCTAACCTCTAAGTGTATGAAATACACTCTTTGAATCACGGTGAATACATGGTCCAACATTTGAAGAGATTTTAATTTTCAAATCTTAGGAGGAGACAAAAGAGAGATCCTTCCGCAAGGGAATGAGGCTGATGTTTCAGTTTACGAAGTTACATTATCATATCCATACCTATAGTGATTATTTATACATGTATTATTTCAGTGTGGGAGTGGAAGAAAAACCCTTATCTAATTATCCTGAAGAAGATGGGATTTATTTTATAACTCCCACCAAAACGTGTCAACACTAAGGTTTACCAGATCCAAGGAATCACTGGGGTGAATGAAGTTTCATATTCACCAGGATATCAAATTTATGCTTAAAATCGGATCAGACTATGCAACAGCACTTTAACAACTGTGCAATTGGGTCTCCTTTTTAGGACTTGTGGTCCTTGTTTTTATCTTTATTGTTTCCTTCATATTTGTTTATTGACTATTTAGGTTGTTTCAAGGTGTATGTAATAGATGAATTGTTTTTATCATATATCTTGTTCTTAAATGATGTGTATAAATTGAATTTTTATGATACGATAAGGAAACTCTATTTTATTAAAACTTGTGATGCTATATCTCTAAATTGGTAGTATATTGATTGGTATTTGGGGGCTCCAGTAAATATCATTTTGTTTTTTAATGGGGGCTCGAGTAAATATATTGACCTCAGTGGAGTGGAATGCAAAGCTGTGGTGAATGGTGAATGATTGTGTATAAATAATTTAGTCCTCAAAGGGAAAAGATTTTTCCTCTACTGTTGAGTAGTGCCCTGTTCCCTTTGATTGTAGGGCCATCTCTCTAGTGTAATCTCTCTCCATTGAAGTTGGCATGTGTTTCAAGTTTTTTTAGAAAGAAAAAATCTATTAGGACATGCTTTGTGAATGTAATATGCATATGTTGCACATTACTTTTTGTCTTCTACGTTATTACCGTGCCTATGGTGTTTCTTCTTCTGTTCATATTGACCCTTACAGGAGGTTAGTTTTATGGTTGTGTCACTCATCCCTTGGTTTGGTATACAACGCTCCTTGAAGGCCTCGTCATAACTGGTTTTAAGTTGTTTTTTTGTATCCCTTTCTTGAGGGATGGGAATGGGTTTTAGTCCCATTTCCATGCAGTAAGTCACTTTACCCCTACAGACGGGATGGCTTTAGGGGTGTCGCTTCCTTTTTCACATGTTATGGGTTTTACTCCCATTTTTAATGCAGTTAGTCACATGACCCTTACAGGAGGGGTGGCTGCGTGGGGTTTTTCTCCTTACACAGTTTTACATTAAAAAACATTTATTACCCCTACATGAGGGAGGTTTTGATAAATCTTTTGACTCTTACTTTTGGGTTGAAATGAAATGGCTTATGGTCTCATTTCTACAAGTTTACACTACCAGTCCCTCCATAGGGGTGTCCCATCGGTACTAGTCCCATTTATTCATATCGTTTTGCATACCCTTCCTTGAGTGATAATTTCTGTTGGACTTGGCCCTTCTGGCAGGTTCACCCCTGAACTTTTTGCCTTTTAGGGTTACATAATTATAATGATTTCTGGTCTTTGCGCACTTTTGCACTGTGGCGCAGTGTAAAGGGTGTGCGCTCTCTGAGTGCGTGTGTAAGATTGGCCTGCCCTCCCATAGGAATACATGGTGGAAATGCGTGTCCATGGTAATTCCTGATGGCTGGGGAGTGCAAGGTTGAGTTTGGTATGTGCGAACGTGTGAGATTGAATGCTGCGCGATGATGTGTGCGGCGTTCATGTGTCTAGTGTGGAAGTGCCACTTCTAGAAGTTGGCCTGTCTGTGCAGTGAAGGTGCTGGCTTGTGATTGGCTGATGTGCCTGGCTCCAGAAGTCAGGATGGGTCTGCCCCAGTGATGAATGGGAGATATGCATGTTGATGGCCTGGGAGGAGTGCACCTGGGACCTGAATAGGGCTGGGCTTTCCCCTCACAATGCTGGCTCCACCCCCTGTGGTATGTCTGATGTCGCTGACCCATCCTGTGAATAGGCAGAGGGGCTGAGAAAAACAAAGTGCTCAGGAACCAGTTGTATCTGGTTCGCCCCTTGCCTGCACCCTAGAGACAAAGGGATTTTCTGTTTAAAAGAGGGGCTGTGACCCCATGAAAATGTTCTTGTTTTTCCTGACTAGAATCTACTAGGGGCGTGCTGCTGCTGGGGCCCAGGGGAAAGCTTGCCTCCCTGGGCCCTACCTAGCCCCTGGATGCTGAAAGACTCATAGGAGGACCTTGTTGCTGGAGGATTTCTTTGGGACCCTTCTTTTGTTACTTTTTGAGGTTGCCAAGGCTTTGTTACAGCCTGCCTGCGCTCTATTTACAGACTGAGCGCTTTTATTCTGCTTTTATTTGCCTTCCCAGGGAAAGGGGGGGGCTGAGCAGCGCGGCGCTGCAGCCCTGGGCTGAGGGAATCCTCCTTGTAAGGGTTTCACCCCTCCTCTCATACCTCGCAGGTGCCCACCCTGCCTTATGCCAGTATTTGCTTTATTTTAAATTCGGGTGCCTACCCCGATTATGGCCACATCTTGGTTGTGGAATTCCCGAGGGTGCCTACGCCTCGTTATCCCCAGAAAGTTGCCGCCGCCGCGGCAAAACAGGACGTCAGGCATCGTAGTGCCTGACTCTGGGCGGGACTTCCGGTTTTGCAAGGAAGTCCCACCCGCCACCGCGCACTGATTGGAGGGAGCTGCGCCGGCCCAAGAGAAACAGGAGAAGAAGCCGGCCTACTGATGGCCTCCAGCGGCTCGGGGCTCCCAGGATTTAAGGACAGCCCAGGGGCCGCCAACAGCACAGCACCAGTGTTACGGGGCTCCCAGGCAGAGGAGGGAGCCCCGGAGAGGGAGAGCCCTGCGCACGCCGCCGCCCGGAGGAGCCCCCGCCTGGAGAAGAACAGCCCAGTGAGTAAAAAGGGCTGGGGGCTCCGTGGGGGCTGCTGTTGGTGCTGAAAAAAGGCACAATGACGAGGGTGGTGGTAGGGCGGCCCCAGATGGCAGTGGGCCGTCCCAACGTTTCGACGGAGCCCGAGTGCTCCAATGCGCAGTGAATTCGACTTAGAGCCTGGATGACTCCCGGGGCACAATATCAATTTGAAGGGCCAGAGGAGCCCGAACTAAGCCCCCTGGCTCCAATGATGGGGGACCTTTCTTTCTTTAAGGAACCAGAGTGCTCCCAGGCACACAGTGTGTGCAGAGCCAAGAGGGCTCCAATGTTTTTGCACAATATGTATCCTAGAGCCAGAGGGCTCTAATCCTGTGGCACAGTTTTCTTTCAGAGGGCCATGGAGGGCCCATGCCACAGTTTTTGATTCTCCAGCTGCCCAGCAAGTAGTGGGCAGCTGCACCATTTTAGGTTTTGCTTCCTAGGGACATGTGCTCTCTGGACTTAGGAGTGAGTCGCACTCCTTCATCCCTAACCTTGGCCTTTCCCAGCTGCGCAGCACTTAGTGCCAGCTGCAGCGTTTTTAGGCCCTGCTCTTGTCCCTCAGCAGCCCAGCAAGTAGTGGGCAGCTGCTACGTTTAGATTTTGGCGCAGTGGCGCAACCTGGACTTTGAAGTGAGTTATGTGCTAAATGTGATTTCTGCGCTAAACGTGATTTATATGCTATTAAGATTCATGCGCTAATGCTTGGGTGTTAGGAAATGTACTGTGTGTAGTATGTTTTGCGCACCCTGTGTTCTGACACCTCTGAATGTCTTTTTATGCATCAATCAATCAAACAAATTGGTAAAGCGCGCTACTCACCCGCTAGGGTCTCAAGGCGCTGGGAGGGGGGGGGGGGGGGAGTCGCTACTGCTCGAACAGCCAGGTCTTGAGTTGTTTCCTGAAGGAGAGATGGTCCTGGGTCAGCCGTAGGTGGGTGGGGAGGGAGTTCCATGTCTTGGCCGCCAGGTAGGAGAAGGATCTTCCTCCGGCGGTGGATTTGCGAATTCGTGGGACGGTGGCGAGGGCGAGGCTGGCGGATCGGAGCTGGCGGGTGGGTGTGTAGAATGTGAGGCAGCTGTTGAGGTATTTGGGGACCATGTCGTGGAGAGCCTTGTGTGCGTGGGTGAGGAGTCTGAACATGATCCTCTTCCTGACGGGAAGCCACTGCAGGTCTGTCAGATGGGCAGAGATGTGGCTGTGATGAGGGATGTCCAGGATGAGTCGTGCAGAAGCGCTCTGTATGCGCTGGAGTCTTTTCTGGAGTTTGGCTGTGGTTCCAGCGTAGAGGGTGTTCCCGTAGTCCAGTCGGCTGGTGACGAGGGCCTGGGTGACCGTCTTCCTGGTTTCGGTGGGTATCCTCCGGAAGATCTTTCGAAGCATGCGCAGGGTGTTGAAACAGGATGACGAGACGGCGTTGACTTGCTTGGTCATCGTAAGGAATGAGTCTAGGATGATGCCAGGGTTGCATGCATGGTCCGTGGGTTTGGGTGCGGTGCCCAGCACAGAGGGCCACCAGGAGTCGTTCCAGGCAGAGGGGGCTGGTCCCAGGATGAGGACTTCCATCTTGTCTGAGTTCAGTTTCAGATGGCTGAGCTTTATCCATTCCGTGACGTCTTTCATTCCTTCCTGGAGGGTGGCTCTGGCGGTGGTGGGGTCGTTGGTGAGGGATAGGATCAGCTGGGTGTCGTCAGCATAGGAGATGATGTTTAGGTTGTGTTGGCGTGTGATGGCTGCGAGAGGGCTCATGTAGACGTTGAAGAGAGTGGGGCTGAGTGAGGATCCTTGAGGAACGCCGCAGATGACTTTGGTGGCCGCGGATTGGAAGGGGGGAGGCGGACTCTCTGGGTTCTTCCGTCGAGGAACGAGATGATCCACTCCAGGGCCGTTCCTTGGATTCCGGTGTTTCTGAGGCGCTGTATCAGGGTGCGGTGGCATACGGTGTCGAAGGCTGCTGAGAGGTCCAGGAGGATGAGGGCAGCTGTTTCCCCGTTGTCGAGCAGGTACCTGATGTCGTCGGTAGCTGCGATGAGGGCGGTCTCGGTGCTGTGGTTTGCTCGGAAGCCGGACTGCGAGGGGTCGAGGGATCCGTTTGTCTCGAGGAAGGCGGACAGTTGTTTGTTGACGGTCTTCTCGATGACTTTGGCAGGAAAAGGGAGGAGCGAGATGGGGCGGAAGTTCTTGAGGTCCGTGGGGTCCGCGGTGGGTTTCTTCAGGAGGGCACTGAGCTCGGCATATTTCCAGCTCTCCGTGAAGGTGGCAGATGCGAAGGAGCTGTTAATGATGTCCCGGAGTTGGGGTGCGATGATGGAATCGGCTTTGTTGAAGATGTGGTGTGGACAGGGGTCGGTTGGGGAGGCGGAGTGGATGGTGTTCATCATGCGGGTGGTGTCTTTGGTGCTGACTGAGGTCCAGGTGCAGAGGGTGGTGGTGGGGGGCACTGGTTCAGTGGTTGGGTGCGTGGTCTGCGCGCTGAAGCTGTTGTGTATGTCGGCGATCTTGCGGTGAAAGAACGAGGCGAGTGAGTCGCAGAGGTCTTGCGAGGGTGTGATGTCGTTGTTGCAGGTGCTGGGGTTGGAGAGCTCTTTAACGATGCTGAAGAGTTCCTTGCTGTTGTGTGTGTTTTTGTCCAGTCGTTCTTTGAATGTTGTCCTCTTGGTGGTGCGGATCAGCTGGTGGTGTTTGCGGGTGGCGTTCTTGAGGGCTGTCTTGTTTTCTGTTGTCTGGTCGTGGCGCCAGGCTTTTTCGAGGTCGCGGCAGGTTTTCTTGGAGTTTTTGAGGTTGTTGGTGAACCACAAGGTTTTCTTGCTGCCGGGTCTGCTGGGAGGGTTCTTCAGTGGTGCAAGGTCATTGGTGCAGTTGGTGAGCCATTGTGTGAGGTTGCGGGCTGCTTCGTTGGGGTCCGTCGTGTTGGTGGGAGGGTTCTGGCTGAGGGAGGTGGTGAGCTGGTCGGTGGTGATATTGCTCCAGCTTCTGCGGGGAACCTATTGCGGGTGGTGGTGGGTCGTGGTTCTCCTGAAGTTGAAGTGGACTCAGCTGTGATCTGTCCAGTGTAGTCCGGTGGAGTGGCTGAAGGAGATGTGCTTGCTGGAGGAGAAGATGGGGTCGAGCTGTGGCCGGCGTTGTGGGTGAGGGTGTTCACCAGTTGCTTGAGTCCGAGGTTGGCGAGGTTGTCCAGCAGGGCGGTGGTGTTGCAGTCATTGTTGTTCTCCACGTGGAAGTTGAGGTCTCCCTAAGAGGATGTAGTCTAAGGAGGTGAGGGCGTGCGGACTGACGAAGTCTGCGATGGCTTCGCTGAATTGTGTGTGTGGTCCCGGGGGTCTGTAGATGAGAGTGCCTCTGAGGGTGGTTTTGGGGTCGGTGTGTATCTGGAAGTGAAGGTGCTCGGCGGCGGTGAGGGTGTCGTCAGAGTTGGTCGTGATGCGGCTGGTGTTTCTGTTGACGATGGCGATGCCTACTCCGGTTTGGTTGACGCGGTCCCTCCGGGTGATCTTGTAGCCATCTGGGATGGCTATGGTGATGTTGGGGGCTGAGGAGGCGTTCATCCAAGTTTCTGTGAGGAAGGCGACGTCTGGTGATGTTGTGTCGAGGAGGTTCTAGAGTTCGACGGCGTGCCTGTGGACGGAGCGGGTGTTGAACAGGATGCACTTGAGGTGATTATTGCTGGTGCTTGGCTTGGCGGGTGCGGTGCAGGTTCAGAGGCAGGTGACTTTGCAGGCTTGGCAGGTGAAGGGTCCGTGGGTGCGATTCGGGGTGGCTCGGTAGCAGGCGGGGTTCCAGCCGTCGTTGAGTGCGTGGAGGGTGGTGGCGTCGTAAGTCCGTCGGGTGGGCTGGCATAGTTGAGGGCCAGGGGTCCTGGCGCTGGGCGCAATCCAGGCGTGGACGGGCGCAGACGGGCTTGCCTTTGGCGTGCCGGTGGCGCGCCCGCTGTGCACGTCAGCTGCGCGGTCGCTTCGTGGTTTGCATAAGAGTGTTGACGGGAGGGAGGAGCAGCTGGGTGGCGGGAGTGGGGCGGCGAATGAGGTGAGAGGTGTGTCAGGGGAGCGGGGCCACAGGGAGGCAGCGGCAGGAAAAATGCGGCGAAAGAGGCAGCAGGAGACCGGGGTGAGCAGGCGGCAGTGGCGTGGGGGTGACCTAACCTAAAGGCAGGGTCAGAGGTCGCTCCCTGCACTGCTGCGTGAGCTCCTTAAGAGTGCTGACGGAAGGGAGGAGCAGCTGGGTGGCAGGAGCGGGTGGCAAATGGGGTGAGAGGTGTGTCAGAGGGGTGGGGCCGCAGGGAAGCAGCAGCAGGAAAAATGCAGCGAAGGAGGCAGCAGGAGACCGGGGTGAGCAGGCGGCAGCGGCGTGGGGGCGACCTAACCTGAAGGCAGGGTCAGAGGTCGCTCGCATCATGTATGAAGCTTCTGTCCTATACCCCTAAATGTATTTTTATGCTTAGGTGGTTCTTTTTCCTAGTATAGTTATGCTAGTGAGTTCATTGTTACCTGCGTGATGTTTTCTTAAGGTGGTTAGGGTTGCGTAGGTGGTACTTACCTTTTACCAGTGGTTACTGGTTGTGTGCTACATGATTATTTGGTGCTACAGAGTGCTAGTTCTACCAAGTGCTTATTCCGGACAGTGGTCCATGTGGCCCTGTCCCATGTACATAATCCCTTGTAAATTTTGCCTGTGCCAGTTGGCACAATGCACATCCTGTGATTCTGATTCTGATGTGTTCTGATAATACGAAGGCTATTTTTACACATAACCTTGTGTGGAGTTCCTTTTGTGGGGGGCCTGGGATGTTGTCGCTGGTGGGTGCATGCGCAGATGCTTTACACATCGCCTCTGAGATAAGCCTGACTGCTCGTGCCAAGCTACCAAGAGGGTGAGCAGGGGTTATCTTGGCGGGTGTCTTCCTTGCCCTGACTTAGAATGGTGGTTTCTGCCTGGCTTTGGCGCAAGCCTTAGCCAACCTGAAATCCCCATTTCTAACAATTTCAATGTGTAAATCATCCTGTCCTTCACATTTGTTTTGGTGTGTAAGTCACCTTGTGCTGCACGTTTGTTGTCCGGAGTGTAAGTCACCCTATGCTGCAGGTTTGTTGTACAAAGTATATGTCACCATGTGACACGCACGTTGTTTTCTGCCCCTAGGTCATAGCGCTGTATGTGTAGGCCTCAATCTGCTTTTCATTTTCCCTTTTTGTTGGGTGTGGGTGTCCCTTGTTGTTTCAGGTTCATCCACTCACCCGTGTTTTTGTGGACGTTCTTTCAAGTGTCCTTCGCCCATTCTTACTAAGCGTTTTAAAATGTATAGAGCAGTAGGATGTGTGATATAATTTATTATCTTATATATTTATCTACGCATCTCCTCTATGCATTTCAATTCTTCATGTATATTTGTCTTTGCATTTTCTTCTTCTTGTACTTCCTTCTATACCATCCACTTCATTTTCTCTTGTAAATTTTCTTGTGCATCTTCTGTATATTTTCTTTCATGCTCAAGGTGGTTTTTCATTGTATCTATGCTGTGATTCTTTCATTTTTGTGTTCTATTCCTTCTTGCATTTTCTATACTGTTGCTTATTTCTCTTTCTTAGATTTTGACCTTATTCAAGTTTGCTGTTTCTTTTTTGTGTTTTGGGAGGAGATAAAATATTTAGTAGTCTGTATTGTAATTATCTTGGTACTTTTGTCCCTAGCTGCTCAGCCAGTGTGAAAGTGCTGCATGGAATGTAGGCGTGGTGATGATAGTTGGAATGTTTAGGTGCCTGGGAACTGAAGTGTGACAGTTGGAGAATGGGCTAAGCATTAGGCAGACTGCTCCTGGTGGGGCTGCTTCACATAAAGACTACAATTTGTATCCACATCCTAAGAGATCTATGTAAAGTAAATCTCGGCTACTGGAGTTACTTACTACATACTCCTACTCCATAGAGGCAGTACCCAATAAAAGATGACGCAAAGAAACAAGTCAGGGAGATCTTCGATCAACTTGAATACCGAGGTATGATTGAAAATTACACCTCTTTCATGGATAATCCTTTGTTTCCCGTAATGAAACCCAATAATTCACACTGTTTAGTTTTAGACTACAGACATTTGAACGCAAGCACATGAACATTTGCAGTACAAAATACACACAGCGCTGAATTAAAGAATAACATTGTGCAGAAAAAATACAAAACCACACTAGTTATCTCAAATGGATTCTTCTGCCAAAATGTAGCGTCTTCAAGCAGATATTTGACAGCATTCTTGGCCCTCAGCTCTCTGGGCCAATTCTGCAGACTGCCCCAAGGGTATAAGAATAGACCTGGGTTGTTCTCAGGAAGAGTAACACAGTTATTTCAAAATTGTGATGAGGAGGCATTGTCCTACGTAGATGATATTTATCTGACGGACGATGAGTTATTGGAACCCTTTGAACAGGGTGAACAACATCATTTTGGGGTTCGCCCCAAGGGTATAAGAATAGCCCTGGGTTGTTGTCATTAAGAGTAACACAGTTATTTCACAATTGTGATGAGGAGGCATTGTCCTACGTAGATGATATTTATTTGATGGACGATGAGTTATTGGAACCCTTTGAACAGGGTGAACAACATCATTATGGGGTGCGTCCCAAGGGTATAAGAATAGCCCCAGGCTGTTCCCAGTAAGAGTAACACAGTTATTTCAAAATTGTGATGAGGAGGCATTGTCCTATGTAGATGATATTTATATGACGGACAATGAGTTATTGGAAACCTTTGAACAGGGTGAACAACATCATTTTGTGGTTTGCAACTGTGGGCTACAAATGTAACTTTAAAAAATCAAAAAGTGCCCACCTCAATGTCCTATTTTTGGGATATGAGCTATCAAGTGAAGGGAAAAGCCTGACAGCTAATTTTTTCAGAAAAATGTGTGCTGCTCCAACCTCCAAAGACTCTGAAAAATGTACAATCCATATTAGGATTTCTAAATGTTGGGTTAAACCTTTCTATGATCTAATCAGGCTTGATTTTTCAGTCCAACATTGGACACAGGAACACACAGAAATTCTCTGTTCCGTACAAGCTGACATAATAGCTTCTGAACACTTACAAACACATAAATAACACTGATTTGGTGATCCGTGTAGTCGTGGGTCAATCAGGGTACACTTACCACACCTTCAATGAAGTCGAAACAGTACCCATATCATAACCATTTGTACACAAACTGTGAGATGTGTTATGCATACACTAAAAAGATACTGACAGTAGTACAAACTGCTGCAGTGAGAGAAAGAGCACTAGCACAGGGAAAACACATAAATATTGTGACTCCGGTACCACCCATAGAGGCTGTTACCAAAGCAAGCGTTCAAAACGCAAAAGCACTGCATCTGTGATGGATACAATGGGCTTATTCTCTCACCGCAACAGATGTAGACTACAAACGTTCTACTTTAAAAACACAAGCATTTCTGAGGTACGAACAAGATTATCCTCTCCCGAATTAAATAATGCCTCTAGATCAGTATGAATACATCATTTACACTGACAGATCTGCCCAGCCTGCCATAGGACGTAAACAACAATACAGTGCAGCATGTGGGATTGTGACGGGACGTATGCTGGGCAGCAAATTCTGTCCTAGCAAAGCACAGATGCAGTCTCTAGGAGATTGCACGGCACAGCTGGAAGAACTAAAAGCCCTGATATTGGCACTAAAAAATACGGATCGGGAATTCCCCACACTCATTGTGTGCGATTAATTTTATTGTGTCCAGTCATACAATGAATATCTACACTATTGGGAGCAGAAAGGGTTTAGAGATGCTAAAGGTTGCGCGATAAATCGCAAATTGCTGTGGGAACAGGTGACAGAGCTGAAAAAATATTTGCCACGGACTCATGTAATTCATACATTGAGTCATCAGTGTGTTGGCATGCGTGTTGAAGGGAATTCACTGGCTAATGAAGCCGCCAAGGTGACAATGCAAACTGCTGCAGTTGCTGCAATCACTCGTTCTATCATGAGGATAGACGGACAGATAATGATAGCTGTGAATGCTAAGCACAATTACAGCTCAGCCTTGCCAAAAGGTTTTCCACTCAAGTACTCCAGCAAGTTAGATGCGCAAAACATTCTGTATGGTCAAATTCCAGGAGTGGGGATAGAGTAATACCAAACATGGTTTGCAGATTAGGATTAATTCTAGCTGCACGCAAGGGTCTGGGTTCAGCACACACAGGTATTGCTGCAACTATTCAACTACTGAATCAGCGTTATTGGTGGCCAGGTCTTACTAAACAGACCAAGGGTTATGCCCTTAACTGCAAAATCTGTCATTAAATGAAAGGATCCGCCGTAGCACGTCCACCACAAACACCATTAGTGATATCAGACAGACCTCTCGCATGTGTCTATTTGGATCACTGCAGCCCCTTACAACCTGATGGGGCTTACAGGTACATCCTGGTGGCAGTGGATTTATGCTCCAGATTCCTGTGAGTTTGGCCCTAGCACTTGAATGATGCCTGAACTGTTGTAAAGAATTTGGAAGTCCTCATAGGGACATACGCAATAGGCACATTATATTCTGACCATGGCCCTGCGTATAGCTCACAGGCTTACAAAGAAGCTATGGGAAGTTTGGGTTTTGCATTACGGTACTCCTCTCCGTATCCTCCCAAGGGAAATTCGATTGTGGAGAGGAAGAAACAGGACTTAAAGCAATCCTTAACAGCTAAGGTATTAATCTCGGGTGGTAGTTGGGTCAATCACCTATATGTAAGTATACTTGTAAAGCGCACTGTTACCTCGTTACGTGGCGTCCTAGCGCTGTATACCGCTGGGGAACCCGTCCTGGCTTTCCCTGTGAGAGGGCACCCCCAAGGTGAAGCCAGGCATCCCCGGCACTGCTGGGGCCGTTGTGGAGATTAAGCAAGCTATTGCCCAGAGTTGCAGAGTGGGACCCATGGTTAGCGTAGGCACCTAGGCGAGAATTATCGAGTCCGCGGACATTGACCCAAGACACTGCCGCGTCGGGAATTGAACCCTGGTCCCGGGCTGACTTCTGCTTCAGGGTCTGCCGCTTCTAACCAGTGAGCCACGCTTCTCCACGCTTCTGCCCTCTGGACCTATATGGGGTCCAGAGGGCACAACAAAATTCCTAAATGTTCCAGTTCGGGATTAGAATGTGGGTACCTGGCCTCAACTGTTGCAGCACAGTGGCTGATGAAAAACCATTCGACATCAATGATCGTTTGGCTGTTTTACAGGAACTCAATAAATTCCGGGTATTACCGAGTAACGTCCAAGTAAAACCCACCACCACTGGCGAAGTGAAAACTGTTCTGGCAAGATCTGCATGGGTGCCGAAGATTGGGGATCTAGGCAGAGAAAAGACAGTGAACAAAAAAGAATTTGGGCCATTTTACAGAGCACCTTTACCTGACTGTTGAAGGAAGAAGAACAGTACTTCTTCTCCTCTTGCCGGCACGAGAGAAAAGAGATTTGTCTCAATTGATCTGATTAAACTACACTATGTGGCCGATACTCAGTCTGTCAGTCAAATTAACTTTATTTCGCCAATACAATAATGGCATAAAAAGTATTCTACAAACATTCATGGCTGATACTCAATTGTAGGATGTGTGGGCTCCTGGGTAGTACCAGATCTAATCTCAATACCATACAGGAAGTTCAGATGGAAAAATTGATTATGTTTGAAGATTTTACTCCACGAAGTAAAGGAGTTACTAATAATGGAATGCAACTTGTACCTGTTGAATTTGAACAACAACAAACTGTAAATGAAACACAGATCTCAATTCGGCCTAAAACCAACATCTTTGTGATTTTGTTTCAAACAGAGGAATCTGTTAGTTCTACAAAACCTGCGGAGCTACCAAAGATAGATCGACCCACGTCTGGCTACTTCATTGATTTTTATACTTTCTCATTGGATTCAAGTGAACCCAAGTTACAGCCAACGTCTGTTTCCCACAAACAAAGTATTCATGATTTCTACCTTTGGTTGATAAAGACGTATTTTGTGTTTCCCTGAAGCTCAGTATTGCAATTGGTCTACTGTTCCTAATCCTTTGAATTGGTATAGTGACTGTCTTTTTCTTGCCTCTAAATGGACATTACCTCCCAGTATGCTCTCCAGTACAACATGTGAACTTTGTCCTGAAACTGCATGCATCATCCCACCGTGAACAGAAAGACCTGTCCTTAGTGAACATTCCAGCAGTCCCAGTTCCCAAGAAATAGTTTGGGACAGAGTTTCTTATGATGTATATGGTCCCACTGAGCTTTTAAAAATACTACACTTGTTTAAAATTTCTCTCAGTGATAACATCACCTCTACTACTTTCTCTGATGATTGGGATTTTGAAACTGTAAATACTATGCTGTCTGATTTAGAACAGTTTGCTACATTTTCAAATGATTAATTGTATGATGGCACATCTATTTTTGACACCATGTTTTGTTGCCAACACTATGGTCACCATTTATTGCACAAAACAAATATCCCACGTAATGTTTTCACTGACCATCAATCTAAACATTGCTCGATACCGCCAAAAGGTAGTTCAGCTACATTTGCACAGAGGTTTGCTTATTTTTCTGTGTTTAATACTTCAGACCCGACATCTATTATTATAAGCATGCACCTATACCTGCAAAGAAAAACATGGTCACTAACACAAAACAGATATACTCTGCTTCTTTTATTGCCCAGCTGTCTGTACATGGTTTTGACTTTTGGAAAGACGCTATAGACACAAAAATCTTTTTGGAGAAACTAAATAATGGCAAGTTAAGGGAACTGAGGCCTTATTTAAAGCATGCCTCATACCAAATCAGATGATCTTCCTAAGCAATACAGTGCAACAGACTTCCTGTCTTGGGCTAGCCAAGATTAAGAATTTGAACTTACCTCGGATTACCTAATTTACACACTTTGAGGGGATGACAAAATTACACACATCACAGTGAGTATACATTAGATGCCATTCTGCACAATGGTTTGTACAAGTCATCTGACCCCAATTGGAAAGGATCGTTAGTTTGGCCTATCAACACAAATAGGTGTCATTCATGATTCAGGAGTACCACCGAAGGGTTTAGTATCCATAAGCCTAACCAACGCTATATACACTCAGAACATTAGGGGGTGGTGACATCTTACATTGTCAGGAAGTTATGCCTAGAGTGGCTAAATCCCTCAACACTGCCCCAGGTGAAAAAACACTTATCTCTTCTCTCAGAAGACATGGATCTGAGGGATGTTTTGTTAGGTCCCCAGAAGCCACGTCTCAAATACTTTTTGTATGCTATTTACAACGAGCTATGGAAAATCTCTGCTGATAGACTATGTGAGATTGATAGGGTTAACCTAGAAAAGGTTTTGGCAGTGGTCGACAGTGGTATGACCACACTATCATCTAGGATTTATTCACTGGGCAACATTGTGTCTTCTGCTATAGATACAATGGAACGGGAATTGTCTATTCTTCAACATGGACAATCACAATTGCGATCCAATCTAATATTAAGCTGGAAGCTACAGTCATTGCAATCTGGCATGTGCCTTGGCGTTACGTCAACAGGACATCTCTGATTTCTGCATATAGTCTAACCGAAAGACAGATGGTAATGGCACAAAGAGGTGAAAAATATACAATGCTGAACATTGAAAAACTTGGACCAATTATCTTTCACTGTGGCTGAGTCACCTTCCACAGAATGGTTAATCCATGGCTATATCACACTGCCAGTCACAACATTCCTGTTTCAATACTGTCTACAGTATCAACAGGTAGGCAGGTATGAAGCGCTGGGAGACAGATACATACATGAGTACTGGGAATTACTGTACTACATAAGATGCAGGAATGGAGACGCTGAATTTTTTCGCAGCGGTTCAAATTGTGAAAGTGCTTTAAGTGGTTCCTTAGTTTGCAAAGGCATTTTTTGCGTCACAGAGCCTGTAATGCTTCCATTGCTAACTTGTCATGTCACTTGAAGGGTTCCCCAGCTGCCTTGATTCATCCGATGTTCAAGTTGCTCTCGAATGGGAGCTATTTGGTGCTGAATGATCAAGGCTGTTGTGGGATGGTACCAGGCATTGCATATCTAGTTACAATAAGTTCCAGGGTTACTTGTTGTATGCAAGTATTGTTTCCACTGACACACACAGTTAGGGAGTCAATGCTATGGCCTTCATTGAATGTTTCCTTTATACAGTTTGATTCTCTGAGCAGACTAAAGAACATGCTTTTGTAGAAAGATGTGGTACAAAAGGGGGTGGTGATGGACGGAGCATCTGAATCAATCAAACACTCACACCCAGTCAAAAGATCTGGGTTTAATCCATCACCGTTCTTTAGCCCACTCTGCCACCCCAGTTCAGACATGGCTATATGCAAATCACTCTGACCCTGTGCCTCATGGGAACAGTCCCGCCCAAACTGCCAAGCCATGTCTTCCCTGGACCGGAAACAAGCTTCCGAGGACCGGTTTCTGGCATTACAGCCGTCTTCAGCCTGGCTTGCTTGAATCCAGTGGCAAAGTGAGCAAGGGACTCACATCTGAGCATACCCTGCCACACTTATGGTGGCCAAAAGCGGTACAAAAGGGGGTGGTGATGGACGGAGCATCTGAATCAATCAATTGTCAACTGATCTGGGTTTAATCCATCACCATTCTTTAGCTCACTCAGCCACCCCAGTTCATACATGGCCATATGCAAATCAGTCTGACCCTGTGCCTCATGGGAACAGTCCAGCCCGAACTGCCAAGCCATGTCTTCCCTGGACCGGAAATAAGCATCCTGGTACAATTTTACCTTTGTCTCACTGTCTGGGAGCATATTGTAATATTGGATATCATGAGTAGTATTTTAGACACGAACCCTGTTTTTAGTGATTAGCTTTTATTATTATTTTATTATTATTATTTATTATTTTACTTCCAGACAACAGATGTTCCAATTAGTTTTATTCAAGAATTATTCAATTGGAGTTTAAGTATTTATTCTTTACTGTTTTTTGACAACTGTATACCAAAAATTTCAGTACTAGACTAAATTGCATTTTTATGTTATACGCTCTGTAGTGAAGTTGTTCTATTGATTATTCTGTTTTTATGATTGTCTTATCTTGTACCTTTTATGGTTCAATTAAGCCAAAATAATGGAAATAGTGGGAGTACCATCATTGGATTGTTACCATTACCAATTTAGGCCTAATGTAGTTCGCATAAGCTTTCCCATAAGGCAACCATCAGGCATACAGTCAAAAAATTGCAATTGTATACAAAATTACAATTCTATTGTAATGTATTGTAATTGTATTTATATAGCGCTTACTACCCCTGACGAGGCGTCAAAGAGCTTTTTTGGCGAGTAGCACTCTACTCCAGAACCCATAAAGGATTAGTGGTGAATTAGTATAGTGAAATATTTAATTAATTTGAGTGGTGGATATGTTAGTGTGTTATTTGGATTAAGAAGGATAGTGGAGGGATAGAAGAGGGGAAAGGTTTGCATTTATATAGCACTTGCTACCCCTGATGATGTGTTCAAGCGCTTTTAGGTGAGTAGCACGCTACTTCGGCACCAAAATATTAATTAGTGCTGAAATAGTCTGGGAAATATGAAATTAATTTGAGCGGTGGACATGTTAGTCTGTTATCTGGATTGAAAAGTATAATGGAGAGATAGAAGAGAGAAGGATCTAGAACGTTTTTTTTGTTTTTACTTCGAACCACACCTTTACCACTTTAACATAATATGATGATAATGAACGCGGGATTAAAATCTGGGCTTGGCCCCCAACAGTGTCATTCCCTTGGGGACAGCCTTCTTTGCATCTCGCTATCAGAACTACCCCCACATCAGTGATCATGTGGGCATTTTGGAAACTGTGGAACCAGGGGGAATAGTTTTTAATCCTGTGTCCGAATTGGACTAAGTTGTGTAATCTTAGATATTCATTTTCTGTATTTGGTTAATTTGACAAGATTGGAAGAATTTAGAATTCGTTTTAATGACAGCCCGGACCAACGCTGCAGAAGCTCGCAGATATCCTTATAAGCTCTATCTAGATTTACTTTAGATGTCTCTGTGATATCCTGGACCAGATGTATTCCGAGGTATCTCATCCGATGCTTTGCTTCAGGGAATGCCACCTCCTGATTCCACTGCATGTTCTCCGTTTTTCCTTTATTAATTTTATACCACGAAATCTCCCCAAAGGCTTCTGCTTGGTCAAAAAGTCGGGGGATTGGTACTTCTGGATTGGAGGTGAACATTAAAAGATTGTCCGCCAATTCATTTATAGAAAAGGGTTTGATCAAATCATCAGATCTTAACTGAATAGCTAAAGGTTCAATATATAAATTGAACAATAATGGGGAGAATGGGCACCCCTGCCTAGTTCCGGGGAAAATTTGGACCCAATCTGTGAGCAAGCCATTAACGAGAATCTTGGCCTTAGGATTAAGATAAAGTGCTTTTATAGATGCTATGAAATTTGTTGGAATACCAAATCCAGATAGAGCTTCCCGCAAGTACAACCAATTGACTTGGTCAAAGGCCTTGGCGGCATCAATTGCTACGATGGTTAAAGGAAGTTTCTCATCTGTAGCAAAATCAATAGCAGCAATAGCCTGGAAAGTCAGCTCGTTCAACTGCCTACCCGGCATGAAACCTCTCTGATCCTCGTCCACTACAGATTTAATTACTTTAGCCAATCTCGCCGCTAGAACCCCTGCAAAGATTTTATAGTCAGTATTCAGCAGCGAGATTGGCCTATAGGACTCGACTATCAGGAGATCCTTATTGGGCTTCAAAACCAGCGTAACTGTGGCCTCCAGCCAAGTTTGTGGGATGGGCTCACCTGCCAGGTGTATTTTATTAAATAGAGACGTAAGAACAGGGACAACTATATCAAAGCCTATTTGGTATACTTCTACGGGGAGCCCATCTGGACCGGCTGCCTTTCCTTTGGCCATTCTTTTCAACTGATTGTGGACCTCCCCCTCTTTAATGGCAGAACTCATAAAGGCACTATCAGCCTCTGTTATCTGTGGAAGACAGAGCCCCTCTAACCAATTAACTGCACCTCAGGTTAATTCATCATTATTCCAGGTATAAAGATTCTGCATGTGTAATTTAACTTCTTCAGATATCTGGTCATTGTCATAAGATATAACGCCAGTACTCTGCACCTTTAATCCACTGATTTGATTTCTTACTCTATCGGACCTAGCTTTCCATGCAAGGAGGCGTCCACATTTTCTCCATAGGAGAAATTCTGTAGTTTGCTTGCATCCCACCTGCCTTTAATGATTTTATCTCAGTTGGCCTGATATTTGGCCTTTAAACTCTCTAATTCTTTCTGTATGGCGGCTAAGTTATCCTGCTGTTCTAATGAGGCCTTCTGTAGCTGCTGCTCTTTTTGTTTTATCCTAAATAAGGAATCTTCCTCTATTTTCTTCCTATTCTTACTTCTCTTTATCATTATGGTGGTGAACAACCCCCTTAGATAGGACTTGGAGGCCCCCCATACAATTTGGTCAGATGCAGTGGCAACATTAAACCTAAAATACTCAACCATCTGCTTCGACAGATCATCCTTTACCTCCTCTTGTAGGAGTATAGATCTATCTAGGGTCCGCCGTCTGGCTCTCACACCCTGCGAGAGCTTAACTGTTAGTTCTACCATTGAATGATCAGCTAATATGGCTGGAATATAGGAAGTGGACACAGTCGCGGGGAGTAGCCCTTGATCAATAAGGAAGAAATCAATACGTGAATGATGTCTGTGTCTATGACTATAAAATGAATAATCTCTATCTTTACGATTTTTAATCCTCCAGACATCTAATAAATTGAAGTCTTTCATTATATATATATATTTTTTTTTTAAAATTTTTGAAAACCTTTATTTGTGCATCCAAAGAAGTACAAATACGGGCCCACAACCCTGAGGCCGGCCACGAAAACTGATTAGGCACAGGTGCATGCAATACGGTGACGCAAAAGCACAGCAATATCAATAAGCAAATATTCAGCAGTTACCCTGGAGATCACATGCTATCGCGCCTAAGGAGCAATGAAGGTTAATTTTAATTTTTTTTAAAAATCTTTTTCCCTTGTTCTAGCAGCCATTAAAGTCCAGACTGTTTCGTTTGAATTGAAAATAAAAACTATAAACTAAAGAGCAGGGTTCACGTAGGCATGACATATCAATAGCGACCGAGGCACACACAGCCCAGCATCCCAATCTTCAGGTCCCCCCAGGCGGCATGACGGCCCATTAAGTGTGCAACAGGGATATCAGATCCATGATCCTAACAAAGTCTACCGCCACCCGCCCACCAGCAACACCTACACAGACCCAAAATAGACAGAAAAGAGGAAATAAAATAAAGAAGAAAAAACAAGGCACCATAGAAACAGAAAAGAAAATAAAATCCCATCCCTCAACCCCCACCCTACACGCATGCAAGGCTACGGCCTACCCCCCCCTAGCAGTGTGTCTGTCGCCCAATAAACCCGAAATATAGAATAAGTAAGAGAAAGAAAAAGAGAAATACCATATCACATAAGATATAGGGAGCAAGAAAAGAGCAATCTAAATTAAAACTCCCATGAAACCCCACCCCGGAGGAGGGCCATCCCCAAACAACCATAATAACCAACAGGAGTGTAAGCGGCCACCACCTCCCCGACCCCTAAATCGACCATATCCAACGTCCGACTACCCCGCCAGTCCAACACAGTCCCAAAAATGTAAATACCGATAGATAAGGCAAGAGAAGGGCGGACTCAGCCCTGGCACTTACGGTCCATTGAATCAGCAAATTGTAGTAGCGGCGCAGTCCCATAGTGCAGGAAAAGCAACCGGCATGACCGCCTCGAGAGAAGGCAACGTCCATGAAATGCCATCCAAAGCAGGACAGTGTGATCCACCAGGGTACAGTCCGGGCAGGCATACAGCAACAGTCCGCCAAGAGTAGACAAAGCACTAGCAGGTAAAATGCCCAAGGGAAACGAAGCCACCTCGTCAGGAGTTCCCGCTGGCGTTGATAGATCTGGCGCTGGACGGTGAACCTCGAGTGTCCGCAAAAGTACAGAATGCACGGCGTCCTCCATAGCTTCTGCTGGCAGTTCAGCGGCGATGCTAAGCTCCATCACCTGTGACCCCTCATTGAGACCCCGGAGGGGCTGCAAATGGCCGCCTACCATCAGACTCGGCGATATGCTACGCTCACAGCCGCCCGCCCGGTCAGCAGAGGAGAGTAGGGGGACAACAGCGTCCAGGCGGCGCTCCAGGGCACGGACGCTGTAGCACCAAGCAGCTCGTAGATCAGACAAAGCTTCCAGGACGTCGCCGATACTCAAGGGCATTTCCAGGCAGGATGGAATGCCAGTCCCCTGCCCACGATAGTAACAGGCGTGTGGCAACCCTCGATGCCAGCCTTCGGTAGCCATTGTTAGGCGCCGTGTAAAGAGCAGCTTTCAGACAGGCAGGGCAGGGGCACAGGGATCAGGGCAGCAAACTCCGTTGCAGCGCCTCGCACGGGGACACCACAGTGACGGTCCAGCCAGGCGCCATGTGTGATCGACAATCACTCAGACCAAATGGCCCCCTCCATTACATTGAGAAGCGAGAAAATGCCCAGCAGCTTCCAAAGAGAGAGATACAACTGTTACACCGACGGGTGTAAAGCCACGGAACAGAGAGACCGCAAAAAGAAACTGTTGCGCCGTCACTGAAATCTCGGCAGTCTGCCGCGTCTCTTCGGCAGTTTCGGTATCTCCCGTAATGGCCGGCGTTGTTGTTCCCCAGCCAGACGCAGCCGAGAACAAAGGACCGGACCCATGCAGCATTCGACGGCAGGAGTTCAAGGCCTTCCGTCACTCCCGGTGCAGGATGGACGACGGGGAGCACATCATCGGACTCAGTGTCGCCTCCCCTACCCGATACCGCACAGCAGACACGATTTAGGAAGCAGGAGAAGAAGCGGTACGGGTGGGAAGCGGACGGGTCGGCGGAGGCGAAGGCTCAGGCGGCCATCGCTCTTTCATTATATTTTTAAGCTCTCTCTTCGATTTATGTAATGGAGAGGAAGCGACCCTGGAGGTGCGATCTAAACTTGCATAAAAAACTACGTTAAAGTCGCCCCCTAGAATAATAGGTGCATTCAGGTCGAGAAAACTAGTTTTTAAGCTTATCAAGGCCTCTGGAGAATCTTGATTTGGCTCGTAATACGTTGCACAAGTCAGCCGTATACTATTTATGGCTAAAGATGCAGTCAACCATCTGCCTGAGCGGACAGTCTCATACTTCTCGACTCTAATCCCACTATTAACTCTAATAATCATTGCCACCCCTCTGGTGTTTCCACATTGATTAGAGCAGAGGAGGTCCTGAATCCACTTTTGATTCTTAAAAGCAACCTTACATTCTTGCTTCTCAAGGTGAGTTTCTTCTAGGAGTAAAATATGGGCCCCTGATTTATTCAAAAATTTACAGATTCTATTAAGCTTCCTACCCTCCCTCAACCCGTTTACGTTCCAACTTATTATTTTTATTTTATTAGAATTGTTGGTCATAATGGTGAGAAAGAATATCTAATGAGCAATTCAACTCCAACCCTTGTGTTTTCTCTGTTTAAAACTTGCTTCATAGCTAATTCGGACTTTATGGATACCGGAGGAAAAACTTTCTCTTTATCAATCCCACCCCGCTCCACCTCCCTCCTCCCCCCCTTGAGGGACCCCCCCTTTTGAACCTTGGCAATCGTATCGCCATTTGAAAGCCCTATCCCTAATCTGCATTCTGCCAAATAAATGTAAACTATGTGATGTACCCGCACCCCAATTTCATCGTCTTTTTTAAAAAAAAAAATATATATATATATTCCCTTATATAATGTTAAATGTTCCAATCATACTGACCCTGTGTACTTTTAGAATCCAATTTTTATGTTTTAGTTATACAATGCATACTCCTCCCATTCAATTTTAGTGTGAGGGGTATATAGCGTTGGGCTTCTTTCAGGCTTATAAGAAAGCTATCAACCTCCTGAGTGGATGCAAAATTATATGTTTTATTTCTCCATACCACCCGTAATGATGCTGGGAATTTCACCATAACCTGTGCTCCTAGGCTTCTTAGATCCTGCATCCGGGACCCCAACTCCCACTGCCTTTGTGCTGTAACTCTGCCTACGTCGGAGCGAATTAAATACTTAGAGGAGTCAATCTGGAGTGATGGATCGACAAGAGCCCTACCTAAGATCAACTCTTTTACTGAATACGTGTGAAAATGAACCAAAATCTTCCTCGGGGCGCTCCTGTCTGGGTGGCGTCGGAAGGGGTCCCTATGCACTCGCTGGATCTCACTCTCAAGATCGATGTCGGGTCTATCTTTTAGCACCCCCTCTCTCAATAACTTACAGACTAGGGACGTCACATCTCCATTTTCCGCCCCTTCAGGAATTTTTAAGAATTTAAGATTATTCCTTCTGGCACGGATCTCTAGGCGTTCCATATCGAGTTGCAGAGTCCTATTCTGTGCTTTCAACTCAGATATCGTTTTTGAATGGGCTTGCGAAACCCTAGAGAGATTAGCAACTTCGCCTTCTAGCACCTCCGTTCTTGTACAGATGTCATCTGATTTACTCTCAAGGCTGGTGCATTTTTCAGTAATCTCTTTTTGATTTCCTTCAGAGATTTCAAACTTGGGTAATAGCTTCGCCAAGAGATCTTCATGTAGGGATCGAAGGAGACTCTCCATGCTTTGATTTTCCTTTTGCTGTTGGTGTTCTGCCTCCAGTGCACCTACCACTGAAGGATCACCTACATCAGCTAAAAAGTCACAAGTTTGGCTGACTGGTGGTTAAAAAATAGATTCCGACAAAAAGGCACTATTACTGCCTGAGTGATGGGACTCTCCCCCATACTCTTCTGTAACTCAATACCGGATGTGGGGTCTCCCAGGTCTGTCTCAGGCTCGGATGTCAAAGGAGTGTACTTGTTTTGGAGTATGACTAGGGACTTGGAGTGGGCATCCGGGGCAGTAGGGAGCTTCTGTGTTGCGGTCAGTGATTCTGCCTGCTTGCTTACCCCATCTAAGCTAGATACTGCTTTCTCCATTATATTAAAGTAAGATTTTAAAGAGGGAGTAGGTTTTAGTGTGCTGGAACTTTTTATTTGTTTTTTCACCTCGCCGGTTTTATTCCTCTTCCTCCTTTCTCTCTTTTTCTGTCGTGGGGTCAAGGGGGCCAGACAGTCCACGCGATATAAAGATGGATGCAGTGATTCCCTTTCAGGTAAGGAGCGGAGGAGATACCTGCTCCTTGTTACTGGGGGGGCTGAGGCAGCTGCTCCTGATACCTCCTCTGCCTCTCTACTAACACTTCCCCCCCTCTGATTTTCCTGCTGTGGACAAGACTCTTTCAGCGTTGTGGGGGGGGGTCTGTATAAACTCAGAGTCCATTCCTTTGGGTCCCAAACGCGCAGTCGGGCTGGTCCGTGCCCTTACACAGTCTTTTTGCGCGACATCCCAGGACTTCCAGGACTCCCTATTGGCACCATAAATGTAAAAAACACAAGGCAAGTCCCCCTCCTCTCTGCCCAAGGAACGATACCCACTCACCGCCGTAGTCCCGCGTCGAGGGTAGGCTCTAGCCGCTGCTGCCTGGATCTTACACCATATCCTGGCGCAGCTCGTAACGCTGGCTCCTCTTACTTCGCCTCGATCGCCAGCACCGTTCCGTTCGCCGTCGGACCTTGCGACCACGCCCATGAGACCCACCGGGTCCTAATGCTCCACAAATGCCGGTTTAGCCTCGGTGGAGAAAAGAAGAGAGGAGAACGTATACGGGCTTAGTGCTAAAGATTCTTACGGGGAAAGAAACATTTTCCTCATGTTCTCACCGCCTGATTGCAAGCACTCCGGTTTGACTTGGCATCTTCCGATCGGGGACGGAGCTCTCGCAGCCGGCGTCAACGGATGAGTGAACTTAATAAAGATGGTTATTTAGCCTAAGGTTACTTTTTTGTTTCATTCAATACCCCTAACTTTTAATCCAAAAGACATAGCTAAAATACAGGGGAAAATTGGATCTTTCATTTGGAATTCAAAATCGCCTAGAATCTCCTGGAGAAAATTGAAAACAGGAGGACTTGCATTCCCGGACATACTTCATTATTGCCACTCTTTTCATTTTAAAATTTCAGACTAATGGCGGATAAGGCTGATACATCTTCTCTGGGCCGTCTATTTCAGGCATTATTGCATGGCATTCCCCCAAGGACATGAATTCTTCTTATTTAAATTCGGAGACCCCAGATTTTACAAGAAGGTAAGATTAAAAGTGTTAGGCGTAGCCCTGAAAAATTGGGTATTCGTAAGAAAAAAGCTAGGAATCTCGTATTACGCACCTCATGCCCCGATATGGGACTCCCCAGGGACCCCAGAATGCCTCAAGGACCAACTAACAATTCCCCTCAAAGTAGTTGGCATTATGCAGTGGAAGGACTTACAAGATAACTCACAGTTCTTGGGGGGGGACTCCCTCTCTAGGCTAACAGGAGGAACTCTTACCAGGTTTAAATACTACCAGCTATCCGGCTGGTGGGCTACTACATCATGGGATTTTACATCTAGCCCTAAGTTTGACTTGGTAAATAGAAAGGGGAGATGGAAAAAAGAGAATTCCTTTTGTTATGAGGCCTTGATTGAGAAAGATGAAGTCACAGAATTAGAACTCAATAAGCTGTGGGGGGGAGCAGAAGGCCTAGATTGCAATAACTTAATGGTCCTGTGGGGGGATTCCTTCAGTATGCTAAATACAGTAGTGAAGTCTGCTCCCCTAAAACGAAACCATCTATTCACTCTGTATAGAGCATATATATCTCCTAAAAAACTAGTAAAGATCTAGTAAAGATCATGAGCCTGGAATATTACTGTCCACGGTGTAAATTTCCTGCCGCTGATGATCAGCACATGTTTGTAGAGTGCCAAAGACTTATACTTTTTTGGTCTAAAATTGAAGAATTTGTAGTAGAAGTTTTGGGCATACCTTTTGTGATTACACCGAGGATGATCCTCTTTGGCTTAGATGTAGAGTATCATCTCGATGATATGAGGACCAAATTCATTTTCTACGTAATGATCTTAGCTAGGCGGGAAATTTGCAAGGCCTGGAAGTCTGAAAATGCCCCTACTTTCTCTGATTGCCTGAAATATATTATATACATTAGTGAGTCTGATATAGCTTGTGATAGCTCTAGCCAAGATAAGATCTGAGCGGCCCTTGTGGCTTAGGGTAACAGATGAGAGTATTCCGATGATTTCACCTGGGTACTGTTGGCGTTTAGTCTCCAACTTAACCAAGGGCTCTCCAGTTTAAAAGGTTTGGAGTGGATAAAGCGAACAGATAAGACTAGAGCGGTTTCCCTTCTCCTCTCTCCTTTGGTACCAGATTTTCGACGATGGAACATCGTGATGTTGGAAGAAGAGGAGGAGGTTCCCTATCTAGAATACCCATCATTGGTATATGAGGAAAAAATAATAATAATAATTTAGAATTCGTCTTAGAGTTTGTAGAAGTGTGTGATTGTAGTTTTAGTTCTTCAGCTCACCCAAACTGTCTGATCTTGTGCAGATATGAATCAAGTTGTATACACGTTTTTATGGTTGCAAACAGTCCAAATAGCTTTGAGAGACCCATCCAGTACTGGATTAGGGTGTGGACCAATGAGGTTCTGGGTCCCTAAAGGGACTGCATCAGGGTACCATCTGAAGGCCAATTAGTTAGGAAGACCCCTCAACTACTACATTTAAAAACATGGCTTATGAAGCTGGTTCTGAATGATTTTATTTTAGCAAACAGTCCAAATAGCTTTGTACGCCGCAGAAACGTTTTATGCTATTTACTAAACCCATTTTAGGAATCAGTAATGTTTTAACCGCTTCTAAAATGGGTTTGGACTCCATATTCATTCAGTACTTGGAAGGGTATATTGTAAGTGTTCCTTTCAAAAGCCCAATTGATATGAGTTCAGCCATGTTTACTTTAAGGATAATGGGCCGATTAAAAAATAAATAAATAATTATTTCACTTGAAAAGCTATCAGAGACATTGTGGTTTGCTGACCCTTGCAGATCATTATCCCTGTGATTGTGTCCAATCTAATCGCTATTTGCTACCTACCTCATGAATATTAATTGTGACTCATTCAGATTTGGAATTTGTACATAGTTTGGGTCCAAACAGGTAGGAAATATACTGGTCGCAAATTGAGACTACTTTATGCGATGTAATAGTACACCTGACCCTTACTTATCCCAATGCCTTCGCTCCTTTATCTTTTGATGAGAAGTTTATGACAGGCTCACTACCAAATTTGAGTACCAAGGACAAGTACAGTTTTAAAATCAGGCATGTTTAGAATGTTATTTTGTAGGAAAGTGCCCTTTATGCATCATTGCCCCCTACCTTTTTGCCGGCTACCTGATGCAATTTGACCGAGTGTGCCCTGGTTTCCTGTCAATCAGGTTCCCAGGGACTGTGTCCTTTCCCTAACCTGTACCATATTTTCCACAATTGTCACAACTCTGTTATACCTGATTTGATTTTGATGTTTATAGAGTGCAGCATTCACCCGAAGGCATCAAGGCGCTACCTGCATGTCCCTTTAAGGGGTACCTATGGTGCCAAGGGCATTGTAGCTAGGGAAAGGCCTCTGAGGGCTGCAGAAAATATTATGCCACCCTCAGAGACCTCTCACTACAATTAGGCACCACTGCCATTGTAGCCTGTGTGTTGTGGTGCAGCTAAAAGTGAAGAGTAGACATGGCACACATCCCTGTGTGCCATGCCTGCCCAGCACTGAATGAGTCCTAGGTAAGTCAGGGTGCCCTATACCTCATGTGAGGGCCTATTGCATGAGCATGCAGGTCCCTATAATATCTAAGGCCATTCTTAGATATTATAAGTGCCCAGTAAAGCCATCCTGAGTATATGTTCTACAAAGCTGGTTACTACGAGTTTCCTAGCACCTTAATTCTGGTATCAAGCATCGCAGAATAATAAACCTGGACTGATTCCAGTGTCAGATTTATTATTCCATGGCAACGCAAAATACTATCTCTCCTAACACTGCGTAACAAGGACTCTCGCAGTGCAAATATTGTATAAACATGATTTGTTAGATGGTGGAAACAACACCAAAACCCTTGAATAATAAGGTAATCAGTGAGATATGGTCTAATAAAGCAAGCATTGGCATAGCCAATAGGTCTCGCTTTAGGGACCTTAAAGGTGTTTAGCCATGCAGCACATACTCCTCTTTGGTCGGCTGGATGATGGCTGCCTGTGTACCCTTGATACAAAACAACAACATGAAGTCACGTGAAAAGATGTGAAAGCTGTATTGTTGGTTGAACTTGCTCTGTAAAAACAACAAACAAATAAATAAACTGCTGAAAGTTGTGCATGATGTGAGCACCACCATGACTCTATTTATCAAAAAGAGGACAAAGTTCCAAATCAGGGTGCAAAAGTCATCCTTAGTTCAAGGTGCAAACAGTCACCAACAAGGGTGCAAAAGTCACCCATGTATCAAGGTGCAAAATGTCACTAACAAGGGCGCAAAAGTCACCCATGACTCACCATACTAAAAGCCCACGAGGTGCCATGACAACAGAGAGTAGCTTATCCAGGACAACGGGAGCGGGTGGAAGCAAAGTGAACACAGACAATGGTGCGTGGGGGGGCAAGAGCAAAGTGAAACATGAACAGGAAAGTTACAAAACAAGCTGAGGCAAAAGAAAAGTAGTGCCTGTACCAAAACATATGGCCCATATTGAAAGTACTTCACAAGAATGTCCACGGGTCTAGAACAATCAAAATCTACCTCACTGATAAATCAACTCAAAAACCTAAACAATCTGAACAAGGCTCAGCTACACTGAAGATCAAGCTCTTATAAAAGATCTCTTTTAGAGTGTGGAGACCCATCAGTCACCAACCGGTGCCACCCTTAGTCATCATCTGGGTCTCCTCTTGATATGTCCATAGTGAAACGTTGATGGTAAGGCTGGGAGCTGTTAATCATATCCCATATCAACTTACGAAACACTGGAAGACCTACAGATGTGAGAAGATTACCATTTATGATGGGGAAAAATATTTGTATCTATATTGCAGTGCGAAGCTCAAAAAAGTGTGAATTAAAATTGGGTAGCTGAGAGAAAACTTATATTTATTAATATCGCTCAGTGCCCAAACCTAAAACAGTGCAAAGAAAGACAGAGAGCCCATCAAGGATTATTGTAGTGCATATCTTTCACCCCCATTGTTTGTTTGGTGTCTCACGAGTACTAAAACGGTTGGCTACTATGGTAATCTGTGAAATTCCTTGTAATGAAATACCTGCCTACAGGCTTTAGCACAATGTAATATTGATCCATCCTTAAAAGCCTATTACCTTTAATACATGCTTTTCAAAAAAAGATTACATCAGTTTCATAATAAACAGATCAAACCTATGAAATCTGGCATGACTTTTCCAAATAAATCGATGAAGCCTTTTGGCCTTTACCATTGGCCTTACACCTTCCCAACACTAGTCTATTTAAGTGCACCTAAACTGGCAACCATCATGCATATAGTTAAGTACACATATGTACACATATACAGCCTGCAAAACAACATACAATCCCTCACAATAGGGCCTAATAAGAATCATCACAGTGAAAACCAACAGGATTTGTCAGAGTGGGTGCTCAATGCAAAAACCCGAGCCTGCCACTGAAATGTATGCGATTACACGTAACTAAATACCTGCCTGTAGCATGTAACACAGTGTGAAAACCACCAACTGTTAAATGCTTACCGACTGTAATTAGGTTTTTCAAAATTAATAAGCTAGCCCAACTGTCTTTGTCATGTTCTTTTGTAATATGCAAACCAGACCTATAGCATGAGACTTAACGTTTCCAGTGCACCATAGCTTGTCACCATAACCAATTCAGGCATACACTTTTAAGTGTACCTTTTCCACCAGGCAACCATCAGACACACAGTCATAAAATTAGAAAGGTACACTAAATTATCGTTGGAAAAGCAAAATACTTTGGGTCAGAAGTAAGTACACTGGTCGCAATTTGCAACCAATATTTTTGTGATCAGTGTGGTAATTTGTGAAGCGACGTATGTAGTAGTAGGCGTTTTTGAAAATTACCAATTTGTAGTGGGTCGCAACTCAACCTACCTCATGAATATTAATGAGGTAGGTTGCAAATTGTGACCCACTAGGAATTGCAGTCATCACAGGGATGGTGACCTGCTGAGGTCAGGAGACCACCATCTCTGTTACTGCCCTTAAATAAAGCATTATCTTTTTTCAAATGCAACTCATTTTCTTTAAAGGATATGACTGCCCTCCTGCCATATGTGCTGTTGCCAGAGAAAAACAAGCACCGTAAATCATCTAGTTATCTAAGACACATTAAGAGCATTACAATGGCATTTGTTTGCACCTGCAAGTGTAAACTCAGGCAGTCATACCGCTGCTGGTGGATAAATAAACAAAATGAAGGGAAAGCACTTTTTGGTGGAAGAACACAATTTTGCCCAATCAAAACATGTAATCTTGGCTACCAACATGTGAGAGTAGCCAGAACCCCTCTCTCGTAGTGTTTCTCAGAGCACTTTCACTGTCAAGTCAGACCTCAAAAATTGATATTCAGGTAAAATACTTTATAACTACATGATGTAGTTCTTGTGCCAGCTCCTCGTGCGACTGTTCTCCTGCCCAGCTTGCCTGCAGTCCACTACCCTCTGTTGCTTTCGGTTTGTGCCTCCTCCGCTAGTTTTCTGCTTGATTTTCAGCCTTCTTTTCTCCTCTTTTTTTGGCATGTTTTTCAGTTCACTTCTACCCTCTATTTTTGCCCCATTCTGCATGCTCTGCCCGGCCCGTTGTTTTGCCCCTTCCTGTTCGTTTCTGACCTCTCATTTACCTCTTTCTGCTCGTTTCTGACCTCTACTTTGCCTCTTTCTGCTCGTTTCTGATTGTTATTTTGCCTCTTTCTCCTTGTTTCTGCCCTTTGTTTTGCCTATTTCTGTTCATTTCTGACCTTTATTTCTGCCTCTTCCTGCTCGTTTATGACCTTTATTTTGCCTGTTTCTGCTCCCTTCTGACCTCTATTTTGCCTCGTTCTGCAAGTTTCTGACCTTTATTTGCCTCTTTCTGCTAATTTCTTCCCTCTTCCTGCCATTTCCCTCCTCCCGCCGTTTCCCTCTTCCCACCACCCAGCGCCCTGCTCTCCCCCTGGGACACCGATAACTCAAGACCTGGCTCTTCGTCTGAGATATCACATCCACAGCTCCCCAATACCCCTAGTGGTGAAAACACTGCACTATTTAAATGCTAATTGATTGACTGATGTGGATTTAAGCAAAGCTATCATTAAAAGCTATAATAAACATTAGAAAATGTCATATTTTCTTTAAATTATTATGAAATATAATGTACCATTAAAAAAGACAGTAGATCCAATGTACCAAAGGATGAGGTGCAAGGATGAGGTGCAAAGAAGCCACTGTTCAAAAGAAACCACTGCTTTGTAAATAAATAAATGCACACATCTGTTGCTGTGCAAAATGGCTTTTTGGTAGTAATCTTAGAATAATGTCTGTTTGATATTAATGAGACAGGATTAAGTTTCGATTCCTTCTAAACGGCCTGCAGATGCAGCAATAGAGACAGGAGCGTCCAGTATGCTGAAGGAGCGGAGAGGCGGGTGGTCAGGAGAGGGGGGTAGGGGCACTAGGTGTCACGGGGGAGGAATAAAAATATAACAAAACAAGCATTTACAATGCAATGGTCTCGTCTTTGTTAAAGTTAGAGCTATTGGCATTGCTCATTACATTATTTTTGTTTTTAAAACATATAAATAAATGGCATTGTCATTTACAATGCCAATAGCTTAATCTCTCGTAAATTTGAGACCTATTGCATTTGCACCCACACACACACAGAGCCACACGCACCCACCCACCCACACACACAGGGCCACACACACAGAGCCCAACACACACACACACACACACAGACAAAGCCCAACACACTCAGAGCTCAACACACAGACAGAGCCCAACATACACACAGAGCCCAACACACACAGAGCCCAACACACACAGAGCCCAACACACACAGAGCCCAACACACACACAGAGCCCAACTCACACACAGAGCCCAACACACACAGAGCCCAACACACACAGAGCCCAACAACACACACAGAGACACACACACACAGACACACACACATCACAACTGCAATAAATACGTCAAGTTTGGAACAAATGTGTACAGAAATATGACAAAAGATATGGTCAAGGAAATGCCCATTAACATGGAAGAAGTTCAAAGAATATATCATTGCAAGCCAGGGGAGGTTTTAATCTGGTACCCTGAATAGAGCAGTGATACAGCAAATCACAACTGTGGCAGGAAGCTTTTCACACTTTCAGCTGTTTAGGATTTAAAACACACCCCTATATGCATTGGGGCCGTAAGTATTTGTGGCTAGTCTTAGAAAAGTGACATTTTCTCTCCTCAACCTCTTTAGCATAAAGATTGTCTGCTTCATAAAGCAATCCTGTGCCCCCAGGACCAGCTGAAGCTGCAGAGAGAGCCACCGGTGCAGAATGAACAGGAGTGCAACTGGCAAGCTGAGCTAAAACAACTTATACAATCACCACTCCCCCCAGAAGCCCCCCCCCGCGCTAGCCATTCGCAGGCACAGGCACCCTGTACCACCTGACTCCCGTTTCTGCGAAGAATTTGAAAAATTCTGTGAGCCGAGATAACTCTTTGCCGGATAAAATCTGAATGTGTCAGGCCGAGGTGGCCAGTCTGCGGCTCCCGGAGGCCCTGGAAGTGTCCGGCAGTTACAGTGGAGCCAGCGGGATGGGCCTGGGGGGAGGCAGCCTGGAGGCCGGGGGCGGCCAGGGGCCCAACTCTACAGGGAGCGGTGATCTGTCCCCATCCAGCAGATGGCGCGTGTTCCCAAAACCTCACCAAACAGACACCTATATTCACATCCCCCAAGCCTCACAAACCCCATACATCTGCACATACACACACGCACACACATGTCATATAGATATACATTGCCTATATGCTGTGTTAAGTTAGCATGAGCTTATTAGGAGTTTAAACGCCATTTTACCTTTCTGCTGCTTCTGCACACGACACATAGCTGTTGCTTTAGCTTTGAGCCTAGTAGAATGTTTTGATTCATGCGAGAATAATATGTTGTTACTCTGATATCAGCCTTGCTTGGTGAGCTGTGTCTGTACAGTGAGTGCAGAAACCTTCAAAGATATCTCAACACAGTGGTGGTTGTGAGGTTTGATCTTCGCACGTTCCTAGACATAACATACATGCAGCTGCGGCCAAGTTCTGGCTTTAGGCATGTTTTATATTGCTTTGCACAAGAGCATAGAAACACACTTGATGGTGCTTCGCATGCAGAGAGATGGTGGAAGATGATGTGATCCCTTACCACTAGGATCTTGAGGTATGGGGCCGCCCTGCTAAAACCCAAAGAGACCTTCTTAGATATAACATAATATACTTGCTAGGGAGGGTGAGAACTAGGTGTTACTGAACCCTATTCATTTTAATATAATACCATGCTTTCACCTTTTGTGTTCTACGGACTAGTGACTATGCTGATTACTTTGTTTCTTATAATATGTTTGCTTGTATTAGCTAAGATACTGCGTTTGAGAACACTGCATTAGTGAATAAATATTTCCAATATGCACATGTCCTCTTTTACTCCTTGTTCTGGATTGGAATGATTGTATAACGAAAGAGTGTTCATGTGTTCCACGTTACCTGAGGTGTACTAAGTCCATGTTCTGGCTTGTCTAAGCATTGGTAGTTTGTGATAACCAATGAGACACTGTAGCTAGTCTGGTAGGGGATTTTGGGTACTAAGGTGAGTTTTGACACACCCTAATTCGAAGTCTCTATGCACAGTTCTGTATGAGAACGGAATCCCTGCGACATGGCGCCCAATCGTTGGTGGTCTTATTACATGACGCTTGAGTAGTTCAATGTTCCTTCCTTAACCCCTACGCTATTGTTTCCGGCTAACAGTGGTGTCGGACAAACCTACCTATATTTACATAGGTCTTTTCAAGCTTGAATCTATCTAAACGGTTTCCTTGAATTACTACCCAGTTGTGTTACAAAGTTTACTTTGTACCTCTTTCTTTCTGTGTCACTATTGCCACGGTGGACATTGCGCAACATAGCCGCATTGCGGTGCGCAATCATTTGCAGACTTATAATGTCCCCGAGGATGGAATGGACGTGAACATGGTAGTGAGTGCAGAGGTGGCTTACCCGTATGAGATTTTCTACTCATGGGTGACCTTCCCAGCTATGAATGCACATACTCGTGTGTTCGACACGTACACTCCCACGGCTGTGCCACAGGAATATGCACCATATAGAGCACAGGAGATTCCTATAGATACTTGGCAGCATCGCGTTTGGTTTGACGGCCCCTTACCCCATACTTTAGCAGCTTCGAGGTTAGGTCCTTTGTCCATTCCGAGCGCAAATTGGCCTGTTCTGGCTGGATTTACCCCTCATCCTCAACACAGAGCATGTTCCGTGGTGAGTTAAGACGACTACATGTAGTCGCAATTAGTGTGATTAGGTCGTTAGTGCAATACATTACCCGTAATCTCCCGGGCGGGGCCACGGGTGGTGCGGCGCTTCCTTCCGGACAGGGCAGAATGAAACTCAGTCCCGTTATGGTCAACGCTGTGATGGGCAAGCGCCCCCAAGAAAAGGATGATTTTCCTTTCTGGCTTGCAGAGAAGTTTGACCAGCTGGAAACAGTATTTCCTAACACGTCTCCTGGTGAAAAACACAGGATTCTGTCAATTAGTTTACCAAAAGACTTGACCCCTGAAATAGGTGACTGAGACCTGGGGTAAGATGTTTGCGGCGGTCTACACTAGGTGTTACGGCACTCCGTCTATGACTGTCCTGCCGACGGTCCTTAAACATGTTCAGGATGAGCACGGACTAGAGGCTGCGGTTGAATTGGGTATGCGCATCTGTGGCACCTTTGATGTGGTTTCCGATCTCATACTTGCGAATGTCAAGGGGGATGTGGTGAACTTTCAGGTTGCCAATGCTTTGCAGGCGATTCCCGATGCCGATAAACCCCGGCAGTTGGCGAGGATTATTGTGGCGGCTTATAAAACCGTGGGTCGCAATAGTTGGGGTCTCAAGCCTTTTTCTATTAAAGAGAAAAAACAACCCCAAGGGCAGAAGTCGGAAACTGACCACCAGCCCAAGACCAAATAACAAAATTGGTCGAAAAAACAAAAACAGGGAAAGCAACAACAACAACAGAGACAGGAGTCTCGTCCTGCGTCTCCATTGCCTGCGCCCACAGAACGTGTTTATGACTTGCGCGATCGCGCGTTGATAAAATCACCTGATCGTTTTCAGGTTTCTGATCAATGCTCTCCTCGTTCTTTTCAGGAGTCATCGGCCTTTTCGACCGGTGGTGGAGGAGGCGGCAGGGGTTGGGGTGGTCATCAAGGACGCGACCAGCCCCGCCCGAAAGACGGTAAAGGCAAGCAGGACGATTCTACACCGAAGAGACCCCAGTTTCAGAAAAAGAAAGTCACTGCTTTAACTGCACACAGATATGCCACAGATAGTGAGAACGCAGCTTCGGAATCAGACATGGGCTCTGACCTTGCTGGACAGCGCGGCGGAGATAACCATAGTGCGAGAGGCCCTGCGTCCGCTACTGAAGGTGACAGCGACTGACCGTTATGTTGTTGTGGAGACAGCTGACACTAGAGTAGCTCCCCCTGACAAACTTTATGAAATAGTCCTTTTCATTAAAGGTGACATTCAACGTACCATAGAAGGGGTATTTTGGGAGAATCTTACGACTACCTATGACATTTTGTTAGCGGAGGCTGACTGGCCCCCACCTTTTGTGCTCGCGGCTCCGAGAGGGGAGGAGGTAATCCTCCCTAGTTTCGCGCACACTGTCTCGAAGGAACATGCGCTGCATTTTGCAGAAGAGTGGGCTAAAGCCCTTGCGCCGGCTCTGTACTGTACACACTGTGGATGGGATACATTTTCCCCACACCACGAAATTCCTTTGCGGTCTATGCCTCAGCCTCAACCTCAATATCCCATAAAGCACGAAGCTAAGGCTTCCGTTGCGGAAAACCTTGAACAATTGGAATATCAAGGAGTGATTGAAACTTGTATGTCACCAATGAATAACCCTTTTTTTACTGTATCCAAGCCTGACGGTTCATATCGTTTGGTATTAGATTACTGTCATTTAAACTGGCATTGCCGTACCTGTGCAGTACAGAATACTCACAGCTCTGCTTTAGTGTATAGTCTCATGTGTAAGCGGTTTAAAACCACGCTTGACATTTCCAACGGTTTTTATGCCCACCATTTGGATGGTCTGAGTTCCCAATGGACCTCCTTTACTTGCGGCTGTGTCCAAAAACATTTCAAACGGTTACTGATGGGCTACACAAATAGTCCTGGAGTGTTTGCTGCCCGCATAGTCTCTCTCTTAGAGAGAGTTGACCCAGATGCTTGTTCGTATGTGGATGACATTTATCTCACAGATGACGAACTGTGGGTGCATCTGTGTCGAGTTGACCGCTTAATTTGTAGCTTTGCAGACTTCGGTTACAAATTCAACTTTGCAAAATCACATATTGCGGAGAACACAGTGTTGTTTCCTGGGCTACGAGCTCAACAATGAAGGTCGAGGATTAGTTCCTCACTTCTTGGAGAAATGCGCACAATTGCGCGCTCCGACAACTCTGAAGAAATTACAGTCTTTGTTGGGATTTTTGAATTTTGGGAGGACATACATACCAGAATATGCCCAGTGTATCAAGCCTTTGTATGCTTTGATACAACCAACTTTTACCAAATCGAACTGGCTGCCGGAGCACTCGGCTATACTGCAATCTTTGCAGGCTGATCTGCTCGCTTCTAAATACTTATTGGGGTTTACGGACCTCTCAGCGGCCTTTGACCGTGTTAATACACAGAAGCTATGGGCCCTGATGACCGCCTTGGGGGTGGATCAAGGGCTAGTGGACACCTTGAAGGCATTACACTGGGAGACCTCAGCTGTAGTTTGCTATAATAGAGATGGAATGAATACAGAGCCATTTCCTTGCACAAGTGGGGTGCGGCAGGGCTGCATTTTAGCTCCTTTTTTATTTTCACTGAATATCAATAATTTGGACCAAGAACTCATGAAACTGGGAGTGGACTCCCCCAAGATTGGCCAGAGTCCGGTACCCGTCCTCTTGTATGCGGACGACGCAGTGTTGTTAGCCCGTACCCCATTGGGCTTACAAAAGTTAATTGATGGTTTTGTTAATTTCATGACCTCATTGGACCTCTCAGCTAACCTGGACAAGTCTTTTGTTATGTCCACAGTTACAAACACAAAAAAGCCCTTTTTGCATAGCATAGGTGCACACAGGCTAGGAAGAGTTAAGTCTTTCTCGTACCTAGGCGTACTTTTTGATGAGAAACTGGATTTTAAAAACCTGGTAGAAAAACATGCAACTAAATTGGTGGCCTCAACGGGTGCCATAATGGCTTACTGAAGGAGGTTAGGCAGATCGTCACCAGAACAGATACTGAACCTTCACAGAGTGGTCTCCTGCGCCAAGGTGTCATATGGGGCAGAAGTCTGGGGTTGCAAAACTATTCAAGTACAGCAGATACAAGCGGAGGAAAATACATTTTTCAAAAAACTATTAAAGGTTCCTCAGAGCACCCCCTCACATATAACACACTTGGAATTGGGCGAGCCATACATTGAGGACAGAATCATGGTTCGACCCATCCTGGCCTGGATTAAGATATGGACCAACCCAGAGGCTGATTTCAGCAGACAGATCATCAAGGATTGCCTGAGCCGGGATAGAGGGGGACAGATTCCATGGCTCAAATATGTAAAGGACACCATGGAGTGTATTGGTTGCATGAATCTGTTCTCTGAGCCGGAGTCGATGACCGCCCAGAATAAAACCCTGGCCAAAAATCTTTTTATTGCATGGGCAACAGCCAGAAGGGCCCACGTCGAAAATAGGAAAACATCAGTTGTGGCCCATGGCTCACTATTAACTACAACGCCTGGAATGGATCCATACCTAGCGGTAATGTACAACGCGCAGGAAAGATTCTACATGACTAGGTTCTGACTGAATCTCCTACATCATTTATTGGCCGTTCCCGCAGGTTTTACACATTCAGTTGAGTTGAAGGGTACCTGCGGCTGCGACACTAGGTCTCCGCAGGATACTCTTCACTTTGTTTTACTATGTCCCTTTTATCGATGCTTGCATTGGAGTACGCAGATCCTAGTGTGATGACATTAATCGTAAGTGATTCTTACTACTGTGTGTGTACAGTCTTACAATGAGAACCTCTTCTATTGGATTCAGAATGATTTTCGTGATTCCAAGGGTAGCACAATAAAACATAAAATGATCTGGGTCTGAGTGGCTGAACTTGAAGAGCAGTTGTCACTCGTGTTTGTAATTCATACTCTCAGTCATCAGCGCATGGGAGTTCACACTGTTGGCAACTTGCTTGCTGATGAAGCAGCGAAATCAGCGGTATCGACATATTTAGTTGCAGCAGTTACACGGTCCAAAAGTAAGATTGATGATAATATCTTGGCGGCTGTTGCCGCCACTGAGAAGGGTGGTAAATATCCTATGAGGTTCCCTTAGAAGTACACATACCACTTAAGTCCCGATAAGGTTCCTTATGTGAAAATTCCTGAAGTTGGGGAGAGATTGATTCCCAACTCGGATCGCAGAAATACACTGATCACAGCGGCCCATGAAGGTGTTGCGTCTGCGCATGCGGGCGTTTCAGCCACTGTGTCTCAGTTACAACAATGTTTTTGGTGGCGGGGACTGTACAAACAGACGCGTGACTATGTCCTTCAATGTGACATTTGCCAGCAGATTAAGCCTTCAAATGCTACGAGTCCGCCCCAAACACAGTTGTTCATTTCTAATAAACCATTAGGTTGTATTTATTTAGATCACTGCAGTCCTTTTTCTTCTGATACTGCGTATAAGTACATCTTAGTAGCAGTTGATTCATGCACACACTTTGTATGGGTGTGGCCTCATCGCAGCACTGATTCACGGACTGTCATAAGGGATTTGCTTGTCTTTGTAGGGATTTTTGCCTGTGGTACCTTCCATTCGGATCAGGGTCCTGCTTTTGCCTCTAAGGCATATAGGGATGCCATGGTTTTGATGGGGGTCCAAGTCAAATTTTCGTCTCCATACCGACCTGAGGGTAATAGTGCTGTGGAACGAATGAACCGTGACTTAAAGGAATCACTGACAGCTCGAGTTATAGGCACTGGCAGAAACTGGCTGGCTCATCTTAATGGTGTGCAGCGTGCTCTTAATAATCTCCCTAGAAGGTCTCTGGGTGGGCGGACCCCATACAAAATGCTCTTTGGTATCAAGATGTATGTACCGGACTTTGACCGTCTAGACTCGGTGGCTGCTGCTGCCTCCTTTGACGTAGATGAACATTGCAATGTTTTACAGACTCTACAAAAGACAAGAGACAGTCTTGCAAAGGAACATTTGCCCTCCACTTCGGAGAATGCGTTGCAGATCCCGGTAGTTGGCTGGCTACCCCAAGTTGGAGAACTGGTTCGGGAGAAGATCGATAACAAGAAGGAATTTGGTCCCTCATACCGTGCTCCAGTTCCCGTGCTTGGTGTGTAGGGCACGAGAACAGTAATTTTACCACCACTTCCAGGTCGTAAGGAAAACAGGTATATCTCCATTGACAATGTCAAGATACACAGAGTGGCCGATTCTTCTTAGCATGACACCGGCAGTCTCATGTCCTTCGATGGTGAGGAATTCTGTATTGGCCACTGCTTCGGATCATGCGCCGGAGGTGGCCCTTGAGATGCCTGCAGTTTCTAGTCCTTTATTGAGTGCATTGCCTGGTACTCAACTTGATGAAACTGACTACACCTACCCAACTGACTTATGGATGCCTGATTTGGAAACTCGTTTAGCAACAGAATCTAGATTTTCATTTGACACTGTTTCTCACACTTCAGGAAAGCCCACAAGGCTTAGGGCTTATGTAAAATTGTTTAAAAAACATTTTTTGATTCCCCCTTGGACTTACATTTGGTTGGGGCTTTTTTCGCTTTACCTTTTTATGTCAATTGGTTTTGTGTTTTATTTTTTCCGATTTATCAATGGACACTATGTCGAGGAGAGAACATGCATTCGACATCTGAATGGAACATTGGCTCCCCATTCCTCGTCACATTCTGCCCACAGATTGAAGAGAGACTTGGCTTTTGTTAACATCACTGCTTGGCCTGTCCTGGATGGGATAGTCTGGGATGCTGTTAAGTTTCAAATCCATGGCCCGACTGAAGTTAATAATGTTCCTAATGTGCTTAGAGTTAACATGGGGGATGTGGTTAAACAAAACATACGTTCTGATGATTGGGATGTTCAGGCCGTAGAGGCTTTGCTTAGGCTGACTTTGATGCTGAAGATTTATATTTAGAATCTGCTAATTATGGTGATTTGTTTTGCTTCCAACATTTTGGCAGTCACTACCTACACAAAACTAATTCCAGGAGGAGTACTGTAAACTATACACAGTGGGAGCATTGCCCAGCTCCTTTAAGAGGCAGCTCTAATACATTTTTGAAAAAGTACACTTATTTTACTGACTTTAACCAGTCCAATCCCGCTTCGTTTTATTTTAGAATGACAGAAAAATCCATGTCCAAAGTTAGACTTACCAATACTAAGTTATTGTACTCGAAGTCCTTTCTAGACCAGCTAGCTGTTGGAGGCTACGAGTTGTGGAAGGAAAGAATTGTCCTTAAATCAGTTTGGAGTTCTAAAAGTTGGCAGGTACAAGGCACTGAGGCTTTGCACCGTGCATGTAGAGCATGTATGTTCTTTCTCACTATTGAATTGGATGGCTGAGTTATTTTCGGATGATAACAGTGACTTCCTTTTGGAAGCAGTTGCTGCTTATTTTGCATACTCAGTGTTAGGCTGACTCCTATCGAGGCCTTTGATATCATGAAACTTTTTCCATTTTTTTTTTAATTATGATGGACATTTTTGTTCTCGGACCTATTGACTTTAATAACAGTGAACACTAAATTGTCATACTGATGAGATTTTGGATTTTTTGGCGGACTAAATTATTTTTCCTCACCTACTCGAATTTGAATTGACTACTTCCTTGAACTCTGCATTTCAAAATTGATTCCCTTATCTCATCTTATCTTATCTTATCTTATCTTATCTTATCTTATCTTATCTTATCTTATCCGTGCTTGGATCAAGGGAGGGTGTCATATAGATATACATTGCCTATATGCTGTGTTAAGTTAGCATGAGCTTATTTGGAGTTTAAACGCCATTTTACCTTTCTGCTGCTTCTGCACACAACACATAGCTGTTGCTTTAGCTTTGAGCCTAGTAGAATGTTTTGATTCATGCAAGAATAATATGTTGTTACTCTGATATCAGCCTTGCTTGGTGAGCTGTGTCTGTACAGTAAGTGCAGAAGCCTTCGAGGATATCTCAACACAGTGGTTGTTGTGAGGTCTGATCTTCGCACGCTCCTAGACATAACATACATGCAGCTGCGGCCAAGTTCTGGCTTTAGGTGCATTTTATATAGCTTTGCACAAGAGCATAGAAACACAATTGATGGTGCTTTGCATGCAGAGAGCTGGTGGAAGATGATGTGATCCGTTACCACTAGGATCTTGAGGTATGGGGCCGCCCTGCTAAAACCCAAAGAGACCTTCTTAGATATAATATAATATACTAGCTAGGGAGGGTGAGAATTAGGTGTTACTGAACCCTATTTGTTTTAGCATAATACCATGCTTTCACCTTTTGTGTTCTACGGACTAGAGACTATACTGATTACTTTGTGTCTTATAATATGTTTGCTTGTATTAGCTAAGATACTGCATTTGAGAACACTGCATTAGTGAATAAATATTTCAAATATGCACTTGTCCTCTTTTACTCCTTGTTCTGGATTGGATTGATTGTATAACGAAAGAGTGTTCTTGTGTTCCACGTTACCTGAGGTGTACTAAGTCCATGTTCTGGTTTGTCTAAGCATTGGAAGTTTGTGATAACCAATGAGACACTGTAGCTAGTCTGGTAGGGGATTTTGGGTACTAAGGTGAGTTTTGGCACACCCTAATTCACTGAGGTTCCAAGTCTCTATGCACAGTTCAGTATGAGAACGGAATCCCTGCGACACACACTCACTGACACACATTCACACACACAAACTCACACGCATACACACCAGCAATATAATCGTACTTTCACAATGAAAGATGCAGTAAAATGCCCACACACCATCCAAAGAAACAACGTTGTACACCCAGGTGCATACTCTACAATTCGGCCATCGCACGCCAAACTGCACAGTAGGTACACTGCCTGAGGCACAAACAGACCACACACATACACAAACCACGGCAGTACATAAAAAATGCACCGCACACACATGCATCCTCAAACACAGACAAACGTGCACGGATGCACAACAGACTACCTACGTCAATCAAGGGCACACACACACGAACACAAAATCACCTCACGCAGGGCCGCTCTATTAAACGCTTCCCCAGCTCTGCCACCCTGGGGCTTCAGAAAAGTTTTGCGGTAGTGCAAAGTTTTTTCTTTTGGGAAATTTGGTTTAGCAGCCTCTCCTAGAGAAATACTGGAGCTTTTCCTAACTTAGAGGAATTGTTTATGGGCAATTAATCAAACAAATCTGGGGCCGTAACTAGCGTGCACTGATAACTCTACCTTTCACTCCAAAGAAAACAAGAACAAGCACAGCGTTTGGCCATAGGAAAGGACGAAAAAACAGATTGGTGTTAAGGATCTGGGTTCTGAACATAACATGATCCCACAGGCCTGACTCTCCAGTCGTGTAAACACGTACCTTACAGAGCTGTTGGCCTTGGGTAGCTCCTCAAAGGGGTAGCGCTGGTGGCACTTGGTGCACGCGAACAGGGCAGAGGCCATCCTGCGGCCGAGTAGATGCCGCGCTGCTCAGGTGCTGGACACCGTTGATGCTCGTGCGTGCACAGGGCTGGCTACGTGCAGATCAGGGGGCGGTGGACGCCGATCGTGTGCTGCCTCCGTCTCCCTCTGATCCGCACAGCCCTTTGCCAGGGATGCTTCAGCGCCGCCAGTGATTCTCAAGCGAGCAGCACCAGCAGCAGGACTCCTCCTCCTCACCCCTCCCGTCCCACAGACAGAAGGGACTCCTGCACCTGCGGCTCTCATCCTCGCCCAGCTGGGGTAGGGGTGTGGTGGAACCTTTGCTAGTGGTGGAACTTAGAAGGGGAGGGGCCATAGACCCGGCCTCAGGCACCACCCCACCCCACCTATGACCTCTCTCTGAGCCGGTGGCCAGTGACCACCCTTTACCGATTTCGAGACCTGTGGTGCCGCTAAATCAGATACAATGGCCATTTGCACCAACAAATGCACACGGTTTGAAAGAATGCTCTACAACTGGTCAAATCAAATTTCCCGTTCCTGTTTGGGCCACAGGCCGCACAGAATACGTTGCGACGCCCCCCATGGTGCAAGCACAGCAGCAAGGCTGCCATACGGAAGAACGAACCTGGAGCCTAAACAAACAATCAAAATAGTGGCAGCAGCTGCGGATAAGCCCCGTCTTTTTCAATCTGGGGGGCGTGTTTTTTGTTGAGTGAATGAAGACGTCACTGAGACAAAGGACAGCATATAACACGCCCCTCAATCCGAAACGGACGGGGCTTAGCTTTAAAAAATGACGTCACAGAAACCTCTTCTTCAACGGCTGGCCGCTGTTTAGGGAGCCAGCCAATGGAGAAGAGGGGGGTGGGTTTAAGCCTCGCTACTCTGAGACATGAGATCTCGCCAGAGAAACTGCGCATGCGCAGCCTACGCTAGCCGAGACCTAAAAAACGTACCTGCAGCCGTCCCCATCACGCTCTTCTCACGTCTTCAGGAAGGCACAGGCTCCCAGAATGCCCTGCAGCCAATCCTGAAGCTGCTCTTGCGCAAAGAGCAGCGTCAGAATTGGCCTAAGCACCCTTGTTTGGAGCTCCAGTACTGGCTGTGTGTCTGTGCCTGCTCTGTCCAACACAGCTGTGTTGCTGGGATAGAGAGAGCTTTCACTGAGCATGATGGTTTGGCCGGACTGAGATGGGCAGCCAAACCATCATGCGCAGGGATGGGAGTGCACTACCACTCTCATCAGTGCCTGTCACTACCAGGCCCTGCCCCCAAGACTTGGTAGGAAAGGAAAACTAAAACAAGTGCCGTTTTATCTTTCCTTTCCAGATGTTTTTTTTTGGGGGGGGCGATGCTCCTCTGCCATAGCGGAGTAGCCACCGCTGAATAGAGCCTTGAGGGCGACAGCAGACCTCAATCAAATCATTTGCAGATTGTCTACTTTTTTTAATTCTAGCCCCCGTTCCTTAAAGTGGCGGTAGCTGCAATAACAAAAAGATAGGCAATCTGTGATTGGTACTGAGGGAGCTGACGTTTGTGGCAGGGCTTTTCTGATGGAGAGTGATTGGAGTGTGTATGTGCAATCGTGATAACAGCTAGCAGAGGGCAAGATCGCCATATTTATTTTACAAGCAGTTCGACATTGACTGTGGTAACAAAAATAACAGAAATGCATCGTAGAGGAAACTTCCATTCTGCTATCCAGAGAGCTACGCATAGTGAGCAATATTACAAGGCCATCCGGCCAAGCACAAAGTAAATGTGGAAAGAGGCGGTTTTCGATCTTAAGATGCCTCTGATTGAAGCATTGTGTATTCGGTGATGCAGATACAGGGAACTTCAAAAAGCACTCCCCCTTCCCTCTCTATAGAGAATCAATGAGGAGGAGGGCATGAAGAGATCTAAGAATTTGTGAGAGCAGACACGAAGACCAGTTGTTTGCAGTGGCGGCCGGCACAGGTAAGCATGCTGAGACAGGGCAAGGCAGGAGTTGACAGATGACAGACTAGGTATAATTTAATTATCTACACCCAGGGCTTTCAGTGGGATGAAAAAACTAGGGGGTCTCTCAAAGGTGCGTGGCCAATGTAATTAAGGGCGTCGCTTAAAAGGCATAAGCTAAAAATCTGTCTTTGGCATAGTGTGCCGCCCGACTTGTATTTCCCTGTTTCTGTCATTGCATCCAGATATATGACACAACAAGTAACATCATACCTACAACACGTCAGGACTATTGGCTTTGTCAATGCTTGTTAGTTCCATAAGATAAATAAGCAGCAACTATGGCTTGTATGGTATATTGAAAAAGCTTCCACTTAAAGCCCTGGTGACACCACGACAACGCTGCTGCTCCTAAGTTTCAAAAAGAGAAGGGAAATCCAGAGAGAAAAATGACTCTCTTTAAAGGATTTTCCTTCCCCTACAACGCTCACCTGGCATGACGTCATGCCGTAACTTCTCACTAGTGAGAAGTGAGCAGTGCACATCGATGTGCCTGCTGTCACTGCAGTCTGGGAATAAAACAGACTTTCTGTGCCAGGGCACAAAACAGAGCCCGATAGAGACCCGTTTCGAGGCCCCCTCTAAAAAACTGCCGGTGCTCAGCACCGGTGAGACTCGGCCCACTTAAAGCCCTGATGACACCTATTCTTTCGTTTGCCTACTTCCCCCTCGCCCACCCCTCCCCGCCCACCGCCTCACTGTGCTTACCTGTGCCTGCCATCGCTTTTTGTTTGGGGGATATGGTGGAGAGCTGTTATCGGGCTGCAGGCCTGGAAGTTCGTAAAGATATGCAGGGATAGTACATGCTTGGCATAAAGTTGAAAAGGAAAATACTCCGCATTCAGCCGAATGTATAACTATGAGGCTGATAATAACGTACATATAGACATTAGTGTTTGGCCAATTCTTCACCAATAGTAGGGATGTGTGATAGAAAATTCTTAGGGTTTTTATAATGTTCACCTTATTTTATATTATGGCTGCTGGGATTTCTATGATAATTGCCATCATTCTGATACCCAAGGTTTGCGTGCTGATTATACTTAATAAATAACCTTTTATTATAAAGCACCAACAGACGTGTCTACTGCTTTAAGAGGCCAGACACACATTTACAGGGTAATGTGACTAAGAAAATCTTTTCCGATGTGTCTCCTGGTAGAGGGTGGTGGTTAATGACAGAGCATATATTGTACCCTTGACTTCTCTCTGTTCCCCCAGTGTCCACAAACCACATTCATAAAGTGTAAGCAATCTATTGAAAATATTACATTACAGGCAATGATTAACTTATAGGAATTATATTTCCTAATATGTGCATTTGCTTGCAACTTTCAAAAACAACTAATGTGCATAGCTATGAGCCTGTGACAATTAAATGCCGACTTTGAAAGCGCTTTAAATCTATGAAAAAAAAACAGACAACGGCTCTGTCCTACGAGTCCGGCAATCCGGTGCAATCTGGTAAATAGACCATTTTAGGGGCGTTTGTGTCAGTGGATTTAATGATTACCATGTATACAAATCCCTTGTTTATGTCTTACAACATGGCTTTGCTGATAAAAAAAAATTATGTAGTGTTTCTACAATTTATTCTTATCGTTAATCACAAGTTTAGTGCACCCGTACCATTCCTAGCGTTATACTGCCATCTTGCGGATATTTCGTATACTTGTCATCATTTGTACTCCCTTTAACTGGTCCAGCTTGAAAGAAGTGTGCTAGAGAGCCAAGCTATATTTCACCTGCACGTCAACAAATGTAGTGGGGTTGCTCTGCTGTTATTCAATCTTATTGAGCTCATGGTCTCGTCTTATTCTGGTACCAGAAAAAATGGCGACGAACCTATCACTCAGTTTAGGCTTGATATTCAGTCACCATTTTCAGTAACACCTTCTCCATGAAAAACAGAACGGTGTCCCTGACGTTGTGGTAGTAAAAGCCCTGCAGGGCAGTGACATTTGTTACGTGCATATCCCAAATGCACACACTCTGTGCTGGCAATTCCTCAGTGCCGCCCACGCATCATGAAACTACTGACAGTGCAAAGGACAAGACAAAATCTCAAGAACAACATCCCACCCCAGGGGCACATAGACGGTGGCACGGAGAAAAGCAGGGCTTTAAATGGGATTAAAAACACTGGGGGTCTCTAAAAGGGACGTGGTCTATGTAATTAAGGAAGTGGATCATGGTGCAAGGTTGCCTGTATTGGCGCTAGGCAGCAGTTTAGGCACCAACACAGGAAGCGAGCAGGAATGTGCCATATAATGTTAAATACTGTTCATTCCTGCCCTCTCCCTCTCACCCAACGCAGAAAGAGGGCTTGCTGCGTTGCATGAAATATTGATAAATACAGGCCTGAACCTTTACAGATGGTCAGGGACGACATATTGGGCATCTCACAGGCAAGCCAATCACGAGGCGTATGACATATACCAATATACGCCACCAGGCAAGTGAACCAGTCTTTCGCCATGCTGCAATCACAGGTGGAAACAGAACAGAATAGATGGAAATTCTATATCAGTGCACTTTTTCCTCAGGCATTTAGTGACAAAGTTTGCACACATTTCACACTTCAGGTACCCCAACATAGTAACACACGTTTCTGCAATAGACACCCCTAGAGCTCCCTCAAAGTGCAAGCTGTCTGTGATGCCACGGCTGCTTTACAGATGTATACTCTGCCTTTTCCGTGTGCATAAAGGACAGCTACACATCCTCCTAGAGTCAATTCTTGCACATCAATTGGTTGCTGGACCTTTTGGTGACGTGGGTGTTAGTTAAATGTAACTAGTTCACACTGCCACTGCACGAGTAACAAGAGTGGCTTTACAAGATTTCTCACACATGTAAGCCACCATAGAGCGCACTATTGGCATCCTCAAATCACACTTCAGAAACCATGATCATACATGGGAAGTACTCAGTGCTCCCCTAGAAGAAGTTGTGTGCAAGATATTTTTAGCATATTGCATTTTGCACAACATTGCTCTGTGGTTGGCCTTGCGTGTATTACTAACGCCTTAACCATGGCCACCACTAGGTTCCAGAGAAGTCATGACTGTAAGTGTGTGACCAACAAGTAGGCTTATTTTCCCCAGAGCTGCTTCTTTGGATGCTGCATAATAGTTGGATGAATGGTGCACCCACAGACCATCAACATATACTATCCTGAGTCACACTGATCACACACAATGATGTCACAACCAAACTGGCCAGTCTCCTTGCAATCTGCATACACTAACACACCACTTACACACTCATTCATTCATAGATTACTGTATGGATACACACATCATTCACATACATTGCTGTTTGCTTTTTGCACTCTAACTCCTCTCATGTATAGAATGTATCTGTTAAGTCAAATGTAATATATTTACATGCCCATTTTCTTCTAAAAGTCTTAACATGTTATCATGCAATTTTTCATCTGATAATAGCTTTCTTTTTATTTGCCCAGGCATCCATTGAGTGTTAAATTATAGTATTCCGCCTAAATACTGGGGGCCTCATTTATGAGGCCGTGCGTCACTTTTAGGCTGCCGGTGCGTCACTGATGCACCAGCAGCGTAAAAAATGTGCCTTGTTGCACCATATTTACAAAGTGACACATCTAGGTAGATGCGTCACTTTGTAAACCCCTGCGCCACATTATACCTGTGCCAGGTATAATGTATGCAAGGGGGGGCGTTTTGACGCAAGAAATCGTCATGGAAGTGACGCAGTGAAATCTATAAGATTTCACTGCGCCACTTCTAGGACACAAATGCGTCAATTTCTTAAGCCTGCCTCACAGCAGGCATAAGATTGACGCAGGCCCTTTCACATGGGGCTTGCCCCATGTGAAAGGACACATTGCTGGAGTTGCGTCACTTATGTGACACACTACAGCAATGCATCCCTTTTGCTCGATACAGATATGTACGAAATACTGACGTATCTGTAACTCCTTGCGCAATGATGCGTCATACTGTAAATATGACGCATCATTGGTGTCGCAATGAAAAGCGACGCATCGCTGTTTTCACGCAGCGATGCGTCACTTTTCATAAATGAGGCCCCTGATATCTCTGCCCCTGCTGTGTAGGTGGAGAATTCCGCAGTCATGGAGGAGGATTCTGAAGTCGGTGCAGCAGGCCTCTGACAACTGCGGCAACCAGGAAAGTATATTCAGGAGGTGAACTTCTTCCAGTTCTCCAAACACGACTCAGAAGATTTCAATAATCTTACCTCGGATCAGAATGCACTTGCCAAGAACGCTTCACTCCATGCCATCTAGCCGGATTATCCTGCAGCCTTTGACCGTGGTAAGAAGGTTATGTTATGCTGTAAATTGGGTGCCCGGAGCATTCCAACGGTTCTTTTAAAAGAAATCCATCTTGGGTACGAATTCAGATCTGAAACGGCACAAGACTCAGCAATAAAATCACAACAAACCGAGGACTTAAGCACGGATGCGTTTTGGCCCTTCTGCTTTTCAGCCTATGTACAACTGATATGTTAACAGCTATAAATAAGCCTGGAAGGGCATCTAAAAACACCCATGCTCTAATCTGTGGGTGGTACAGTCCTATTGGATTGAGCTCTAATAGGACTCCACCATTCTTTACAAGATCTTAACGATGTTTATGTAGCAAAAGGATAAAGGCTTTCTGGTCTATTTGAATAAGGCTGGGGGTGACCATGGCAAGTCTTTTAGATAAAATGCCAGAAAAGATCTTAAAGTCACAATTGAAAAGATACATTGAATATATGCAGTGTCTCTTATTGGACCTTTATTAGGCTTTAGTAGTAGTGTATTGTAGCCCCATTTCATGTCGGAGGGATCTTTGTGTTATTTAAATAAATTAAGTTAAACAAATTCGTCCAGATGGAGATTATAATTTCCTGTAAGGTTTTATACAATTCCTGGAATGTCATTGGGCCCTGCTGCCTTACGGTTATAATTGTTTCTGTTCAAGTACTTAATATCTGTGTTGTTTCTTCCAATAAAATGTGTTACTCCTTATTTGACTAGACAGGGAGTTGCCTCCTCTTTAACCACTCTCCTAACCCAGAGAGGTCTAGAAAAATAGTTTCTCTACCATCCCACCCATCCCCTGTTCTATAGATGAGGGGAGTATCACTAACCCCAATTCTCATTAGCGTCATCACGCAAGTTCTTACATACTTTCAATCTATTACACTGGTATGCACAAACCCTATTCATATAGCCCGAGCACTGGGTCAGCGTTCCCAGGACCCCCATACATTTGCTCCCTCACATCGGATGAGCCTTTCTTAATAAAAGGGTCTTGTTGATTTTCGCATTTACTTGTATCCTTATTCTTCTCTGATTATTTTGATGCAAACTAAAATTTAAAATAAATCTATGCCAGTGTATCATGTTAATGGATAAGCACATTGTTTTATCTTTATGACGCCCTTATCCTCATTTGTTTTTTTAATTGTAACAGGATAACTTTTGCAAGCCCCTGTTAATGTACCATGCTATTTGTGAATCACTTTGCTTTGTTTCTCCTCTTTTATTTCCCTGTTCAACTTATATTCATTAAACAGATTTGAAACAAAAAATAGTTTCTCTGTCTAATTCTTCAAATATCTTAAGGAAGCATGCATCCAATTGGTCTGTGTTGTTGATAAATTGCCCTTGTCTCTTTCTAGCTTGTTAATATTATCCCTCTTCAACTTCTCTCACTGTATCGAAATGTTCAAGTTTGTTTACCAGCTATGTAGCTCTGCTTCTACTTTCAACAAGTTGTCTGAAGGCCACTTGTGTCTCTGTTAGTTTTAGTTTTCATTCTTACATGCTCCTGGTAGAAATCGTGGTCTCTAGTTGGCAGAGGTATGTACCTTTTCCAAGTAGGGACCCTTGCTTCTAGTCAGGATAAGGGAGTTACACACTTTAGATAACCCCTGCTCACCCCCTTGGTAGCTTGGCATGAGCAGACAGGCTTATCCCAAAAGCAATGTGTAAATTATTTGCACCCAGACACACAGTGAAAACACTACAAATGGACACCACACCAGCGTAGGAAAGTAAAGTATCTTTATCTAAACCAACCACAACCAAAATGACTGGTGTGATGTTTGTAAATCAGGATGAACTGGAGGTCAATGTGGTAGCAGCACACAGGCTGTGAGTTCATTTCTTTCAGCCACAGTCCCCACAATATGCTGATTCTTTCAGCCCCACAGAAGGGCCTATGTCGCAGTTGGTGCTGTGATCTCAGACTTCGAAGGTCAGTGCACTGGACTGGGTGAGAAGTGGATTTTCAGCACTGGCAGGCGCTGTGTGGATTCTTTGGCTGCACAGCGGCAGTGCATAGAAATTATTCCCACACCGTGGTGCTGCATCGACAAAACAGGTGCTGGAAGGGCACTGCATCAATTTTTTTGGTTGGTTCAATGTTTTTCAGCACCCAGCAACTGGATCAACCTTCAGAGGCCCAGAACTGCGAGAGGCACCTCCTGGCAGGTCAGAACTCCCAGCAATGGATGGAGTTCAAGGAAGCTGGTGGTGAAATCGTTGTGTCACTGAGACTTCAGAACAGGAGGCAAGCACACACAAGCCCATGGAGATTCTTCACAGGCAGGTTCACAGCAAAGTTCCAGTCCTTGTCCTCTCCTTGGCAGAAGCAGCAACTGCAAGCCAACCCAACAACGCAACACACAGAAAAGGTGCAGTCTCCTCCTCACAGGTCTTCAGCTCTTCCTCCTTGGCTGATGTTCCTCTTGATTCCAGAAGTAATCTAAAGTTCTGGGGTTTTAGATCTAATATTTATACCCATTTTTCTCTTTTTAGTCTTTGTTTAAAGAGCCTATGAGCTCAGTAAAAACCAGTTCTGTCCTCTCTGGTCCAGCTTCAGTACAGGAGGTGGAGATACCATTGTGCAGAGCAGACACAGCCTATTCAAGTGCCAGTAAAAACTCCTCCCACCACTCTAAATACAAAAAGATCTATTCAGCCCATCTATGAGTCACTCAGGAAAGGCAGGACACACATTAACCCCCCCTTGTTACTGTCTACGATTAATGCACATTTTCAGCTCCAAACAGTGAATACACAAACAGGTGGAGGTACACAGGATGGTTAAACAAGTAAATGTAGGTATATTGAGGCAGGTGCACCGCTTTTTTTATTTGAATCACTTGTTGTCTATTTTTTAATTTATTGTGGGTGCTCCCCAAGTGGCGTCTGACGTCCTGTAACGCCTAAAATTGTAGAAAGAAAAAGTGCTCCTAATTGGACATTAGTTGCATCCTTGCAGGCACTCCATCACCCCTCAGCGCAAAATGAGGGTTCTGAACACAGTTTATGATTTAAAGATTTTCCATGTTTTACTTCACATAGTTTAATTGCAAATATTTCTCATTTTTCTTTCTCCATTCATATCATTCATATTCTTATTTCATTGTTTTTTTTTGTTTTTTTTTTGTCCTCATTTGCCACATCCTCGTTCCAAGAAAGAGCCAACCACCTTATTGTCCTCTTAGAGAGAGACCAGAGTGTGATCCCATCCTACACCCGGACAGACGTACTGAATTGGCGGGAGGTGCTTTCAGGAGATCTTACTCCGTCGAGGCATATTTCAGCCTGTTGGCCCTGGATATGTGTCCTGATCTAACCGACCCCGAACTGGACCATGGAGTATAGGGGCATAATCATCGGACCCGGGGAAAGAAAAAAACAAAAACAAAAACCCCCCCCGGAGGTCCAAATAGCTTTTCATTTCCACTTGACTAACAAATTCCAAAAGGCAAGGCTCCGAGAGCTGCAGGATCTAGCTGTGTCTACCCTTGATGTTTCGTAGAGTGATGACAGCCAGTCTGCGTGGATTGGTGGGTTGGAGTCGGCCCTGTGTTTACATATTTGCCGTCTTGCCAGAAGGATTGTATAGAAAAAGAAAGACCTTGCCAACCCGGTAATGCTGTCTTCCAGACCAAATATGATTAAGACCAAACTGAGGGTAATCGGTGTTTTGAGAATTGATTTCAAGGTAGCATTAACTTCGTCCCAATACGTCTTAATGCAGGGACAGTCCCAAAACATATGGGTATCCGAGGCAGCAGGGAGGAGGCACTTGTTGCAGCACTTTCCTGGCTGGAATTTGGAAAACCTTTGGGGGGAGAGATATGCTCGGTGCACAGTAAACAGGTGGTTGTGTTTTAACCATGCAGGCTTGACAGTTTTATAAAGAAGACTAAAAGATCTAACCCATAGGTCTTCACCCAGTGTACCTAAGTCACTTCCCCACAACTCTAACGGGAGGTTAAATTCACTGTCTGCCTCCTCCATAATGGACCAGTACCAAAAAGTCACCTTTCTACCAGATGTTTTTCTAGAAAGCTGTATCTCCCAACCTGAGCGTTTTTCCTTAACTGCTCCCGGGACCAACTGTCCAGTTGTAGGTATTTGAATCTAGATAGAACTGGGCCGACTCTTTGAAAGAGCGCCTTCCATTCTACCAAAGAGCCTTCTGCCATCAACTCCCCCCATCTCAGAATCCCTGCCTCTAGTAAGGGGACTGCAAGACTATCTTTTAGACAAGGGGGGAGCCCCGGGGAATCCCAGATTGGGGCGCGGTTGGAAAAGTATGCCAACCCAATTCTGGCTCTAATTTGAACCAATTCTCTTGCCAGTGATTGTAGAATCTTTAGTCTCACCTTTTAAAAAAATCTCTGGGGTCCAAACTTAAACAAAAATCCGTCCAGTGGAAGATTAGCCCCAGTCAGCATGGCCCTAAACATTTTCCCATTTGAGTTGTCTTCAGGTGTCTTCAGCAACATCCTGGAGTGGGATAGCATAATATTCTAGGTCTGGCAATGCAAGCCCTCTCTTCTCCCTCTTCCTCCTTAATTTTTTTCCAGGCCAACCTTACTGTTTTATAGCCACAAATAAAGGAGTTGATTTCCTGCTGACATTTATAAAGCTGTTTATAGTCAAATACCAGTGGAATAGAATTAAAGATGAACGTAAATTTAGGGAGAATGGACATTTTTACTAGATTTGTTTTCCCATACACAGTCAGAGGGAGAAAGGACCATGCTCTCAATAGTGCCTTCGACTCCCGGAGGACCCGGTCTAAATTGATCTGAGCAAGCATACCGATGTCGTGGGTGATTCTAACACCCAGGTACCGAATTGAGGGGGTCACTGGAAGATGTAAATTATCAATATTCCAGGTCATGAGCTCAGTTTTCCCCGCATTAATTTTGTACCCGGAGACCCGCCCGAAATCCTCCGCCTTGCTTACCACCAACGGGAAAGCCTGGGCAGGGTCTGTGGTGTATATAAGAATATCATCGTCATAAAGTCCGACTTTCTTCTCCCAATCACAGAATTTAAAGGACGGGATATTGCATTCATTTCTCAGAGTCTGGACAAAGGGCTCAACATAAATATTAAATAGGAGGGGAGATAGCGGACAGCCCTGTCTAGTACCCCTCATAATTTGAAAGGGCTCAGTGCGGGTCCCGTTGACCAAAAGACTAGCCCTGGGGTTTCTGTATAGAAGATTAATTGCACGACAGAAATTGGCCCAGAGATGGAACTTCCTCATTACTGCAGCTAGGTAGGGCCAGTTAACCCTATCGAATGCTTTAGTAGCATATAGGGTCATAATGGCCAGGGGAAGGGCGAAGGTTGAGGCGATATCAATCGCGCCCACTAGGTCATGAGTTAAATCTGCTAGTTGGCGCCCCAGTATAAATCCCTTTTGATCCAGGTGGATAATCGTGCCGATCTCGCTCCCGAGCCATGCAGACAAAATTGCGGCAAAGATTTTATAGTCATTATTTAGGAGCGAAATCGGCCGATACGACCCACAATCAGCCGGGTCCTTATCAGGTTTTAAGATCAGAGCAATGTCCGCTTCGCCCCACGACTTGGGTGGTGCTAGCCCATTTAATAGGATGGCTTTGAAAAGAGTCATCAGAGTTGGGGTGATGGCCGGGCTCAGAGCACAATACAGCTCACCTGGAATGCCATCTGGCCCAGCGGCCTTCCCGCGCTTCTGTTGTTTAATGGCTTCTTAGACTTCTGCCTCTGTTATTTCCTTGTCCAGTCGCTCAGCCTGTTCCAAGGAAAGCGTAGGAAGACTGACCTTCTCTAACCACGCATCCCTGACCGTTGCGTCGACCATAGTCTCTTCTTTATAGATTTTCTGAAAGAAGTCCTTGAAAGCTTTTCCTATATCTGTATTTGAGGTCCTAGGCGTAAGTTCCCCTTCCCCTCTCACTTCCCTGATGTACTTTTTGGCCTGGTCTGATTTGGTTTTCCAGGCCAAAATTTTTCCGGCATCCTCTCCATATTCAAAGTGCGAGACCTTGCTGGCCTCACACCTTTTTGCCACCCTGCTTTGTAGTGTAGTGTCCAGCTTTGTTTTTAGCTCTTTCCTTCTCTCTTTATCTATTAAGGGTGATATATCAGAGCCTGATTTCAGATCTAGGATTGTCAGCTCTCACTCTATGCCTAATATCTCTTCTCTGTATTGCTTCCTTCTGTATGAGGCTCGATTGGTGATACAGCCTCTTAGGTATGCCTTAAGCGCATACCAGACGATAGCCAAGGAGGCTGAGTTTAGATTGCATTCTAGAAAAGAGGTGGATTCCCGTAAAAGATAGATTGTCTCTTCTTTCTCCATTCATATCAATCATATTCTTATTTCATTGTTATACACGCGGCATTATTTGCGTCAAATCCAATGCATTTCGGGCATAATTGACTGCCCTTCATCAGGGTACAATACTGAGAAAAAATAAAATAAAACATGATAAACATATGAACTATATATAGTATGATCTTAAATAAACTATTAAGGCTTGTGTGGCCCTTTATTCAATGTGTGTTTGTGGGTGTAGTAATGTCACCTCTTAATCGTAATACTCCCGTGGTGTCCATAACGACACACTATATGTGACAAGGTATCAAATCAAAAGTGTACTGCGATCCGTTTGTGAGTTTTAAGTCGGCACCATTATTAACCTTAGAACCCGTGGGGTACACATCAAAACTATCAACACACTCACATGCCGGTTCCACCGCGTATAAGTTGTCCATGTATACGGGGACTGTTGTAAAACAAAGAATAAAAGACCGAGTTGAAGTACCTGGTATCACGTTATATTATACACTCGCTATCTCCGTTTATCCTACTCCAACCACACTGACCTGTGTTTTTACTTGTGCATCTGACTTCCTCGTAACTCCGAACGTTCCAACCAAAGAGAGCATCAAGTTCGCTTTCAAAAATATTCCCGGGCGCATGGTCATTGGATGGGGTTCCGATCACGTGACTAGTCAAACCAAACAACAGATTCCTTAACCCAAACGTTCCCGCTCGCTTACTCCCGAATACAATGAGTGTGAGTTTTCAAAGAATATTACCAAATGGTGCAGTGGTAAAATGGCACGCAATAAATATATTAAACAAAATAACGACCAAAATAACGGGTACCTCACCAGAAGGTCTGGGGACGTGAACCCTGAGTTAAGTTAAGTGTGAGATCTAAAAGACTACAAAGCTCTGCTGTCATGTGTGTTGAGCTATCGTGTGTGTTCTGTTGACCGTACATAAAATATGGGGCTGTATACAGACATAGAAACAACACATTCAATATAGAATTTACAGATATATGGTTCATACAAATTATCATTTCGCACGAGTCGCCTCTTACACCAAGGAATATCACAATGTTTATAGGTAACATGATAGTTCTATTCGGTCGTTAAGACCATTCGGTTTGTGGGAAGATAATTTCTGTATCCAGTCATTTTCTCGCTGTAGGAGATATTTGGTATTGTCCCTCCCTTCTTTTTTATCCTCAATCTCCAATATCAGATATTTTAGCTGAAATATTTTGTGTTGTTCTTCTATGAAGTGTGCGGCAATTGCAGACTTCATGTTTTTTGTGCGTATATTAGATTTGTGTTCTGTAAGTCTTGTTTTTATCCGTCTTTCAGTTTTCCCAATGTACAGTTTCCCACATGGACATTTTAGAGCATAAATAACATTTGATGTTTCACATGTGGCATTGACCTTGAGTTTTATCTCGTGACCTTTCATAGGGTGATTGATCTTATTGCCCTTGATGATGCTATTGCAATTTCCACAGTTCAAACAGGCTTTTGTGCCTTTATATGTCTCAACCCTTAGTGGTTTGTTTTTCGATATTTCATGCAAGTTACGTGCTCTTGTGTAGAGGAACAGAGGTAGTCTTTCAAAAATTCCATTGAAATCTGATTCTAAGTTCAATATTGGCCAATTTTTGATGATAGTTTTCCTGAAACGGTTGCTAAGTGTAGAGAATTTTGAAACTGCCACAATTCTTGACTCTTCCGTTTTACCTTGGTTTTCAGTAACTCTCTTCTATCAATTGAATCAACTCGTTTCCTAGATTCATCAATGACTTGTTCTGGGTATCCTCTGTTAGAAAATGTTACTGCCATTTCATCCATTCTAGATTTTAATATGGTATCATTAGAGATAATTCTTTTGACTCTCGCCATTTGTGAGAAAGAGAGGTGTTTTTTGAGGCTTGGCTGGTGAAAATTAAAAAAATGAAGCATATTATTCCTGTCAGTGCTTTTCCTAAATATATCGGTCGCGAATCCATTGTCTTTTATTGTGACCTTTACATCCAGGAAAGTGACCTGTGTTTCTGAAATGTCCCAAGTGAGTTTTATATGGTCGTCCCTTGTATTGAACTCAGTGAGTACCTCATGTAATTTCTCTTTCGAATTTTTCCAAATGATGAATATGTCATCAATATATCTCACAAGTAATTTGAGATAGTCCTGCCATTCTGTTTTTGTGAAGATGTGGGTCTCTTCATAATCCTGCATGAATATGTTAGCGTATACCGGCGCCGCCGAATTGCCCATGGCCATTCCGACCAGTTGCTGGTACCATTCATCTTTGAAGCTGAAGTAGCTTTGATACAGAGTAAATAGCATCAATTCCATAAGGAATTTCTGAAATGAACGGTCTAAATCAGTGTTGAGCTGGGCTTTCTCTGCAGCCTCTGTACCTAGCGAATGAGGTATCAATGTATATAATGAACGAACATCTGCTGTGCACAAGATCAAGTTTTCTCCAGGTTCAATTGTAATTGCTTCAGGTTTTAGTAAAAAATCGGTAGTGTCTTTGACATCTGTCGGCTGGAGATACTTGTCTAGTAGCTGTCCTATCGGTTCATGTAAACTCCCACAAGTTGAGGCAATTAGTCGAAGAGGAGGATCCCAGAGATTTTTATGGATCTTAGATATCATATAAAATACCGGACTTTTAGAATTAGTTTTAGTCAGAAAATACTTTGTCTTATCGTTGATTGTCCCCATTTCATGGGCTTTATCAATGATGTTTCTCAAGGATTTCATATATTCTATGGTAGGATTACCCTCCAGTCTCATATATGTGTTGGTATCCATTATATGTTCTCTGACCTTCTCCTCGTACATTGTGGTGTTCATGATGACTAAGGCGCCACCTTACGATTAAGAGGTGACATTATTTCACCAACAAACACACATTGAATATAGGGCCACACAAGCCTTAATAGTTTATTTAAGATCATACAATATATAGTTCATATGTTTATCATGTTTTATTTTATTTTTTCTCAGTATTGTACCCTGATGAAGGGCAGTCAATTATGCCCGAAATGAATTGGATTTGACGCAAATTATGCCGCATGTGTAACAATAAAATAAGAATATGAATGATATGAATGGAGAAATAGAAATGAGAAATATTTGCAATTAAAGTATGCGAAGTAAAACATGGCAAATCTTTAAATCATAAACTGTGTTCAGAACCCTCATTATGCGCTGAGGGGTGATGGAGTGCCTGCTAGGATGCAACTAATGTCCCATTAGGAGCACTTTTACTTTCTACATGTAAGGCGTTACAGGACGTCAGATGCCACTTGTGGAGCACCCACAATAAATTCAAAAATAGACAACAAGTGATTCAAATAAAAAAAGCGGTGCACCTGCCTCAATATACCTACTTTAGTCCCATTGTCTAGTCCTTGAAGACAGGTGGCACGCAACAAGACAAAATTACAGAATGAGTAATTACGAGGAAATAGCAAAAAGCACTGAAGCCAGGGCGAATACTTTTGCTTTTAGGAAGATGAAGCCAATTGCACATACGCTTTAATGAGGGAAGAGATCACACAATAGTCTACGAATCTTACCAAGGAGCAAAGCATAAGACAATTGATATATCTTTTGAAAAGACAAATCAACCAGAAACTGCATGTGAGCACATTAATAAAGTACCATCGATCTCTGCGTAAACCGCGGGGCCTAAGAACTGCTCTAAAACCGACCCTATGCAAAAATTCTAAAAACTTCCAGGATAAATGGTTCGCAATTCTAAACAAATGTTCCTTGGACCTTATTCTTTTAATCATAGAGGAACCCGTCAGGAATCTTAGTAGAACTTACCAAAGAGATTTCAGAGGTATCGACGGATTTAGCAAACATGATGTCAGAAGATGCAAGGATGCAACTAATGTCCCATTAGGAGCACTTTTTCTTTAAACAAGTAAATGACCACTTTCTAAAAGTGGCAGTCTAAAGCACACCTTTAAATAACCACCTTCACTGAAAGGTGTGTCAATAAATTCTGAATTCAGAGAGCCTAAACTCCAAATCAATATCTTGTCCCAATGGAAATTTGCACTTGTAAGGTATTACAAGGTAGCTTCCATGTTAATCTATCGAACAGACAGCTTTCCAATAGTGTAAAATAAATGCACAATATTTCACTAACAGGACATGTAAAACACACCAGCACATGTCCTACCTTTCACATACACTGCATCCTGCCCATGGGGGGAAGCAGCATTTACATTGCATGCGGGACAAAGCATGCAATTACAACATGGCCAATACCATGACCGCGTTGTTACAACGCTAACCATTACACCGCAAGCAATTGATATGACTTGCTGTAGGGGGTGCTCTAAACTAAGGAATGGTATAATTTACTATTCCAACACCTTTCCTACTGTTGCGCACGCTGGAGTTGGAATAGTAAATTATACTATTCCTAAATCCAGCTCGCCCCCTACAGCAAGTATTAGAAATGCCTTGCGATGTAATGGTATGCATTGTAACAACGCAGTCATTGTAACAACCGCGTTGTAATCACATGCATGGTACCGCATGCGATGGAACACCGCATATTGGCCCATGGAAGATTAGGGTCTGGAAAAATGCACCCAGACATTGCAGTGGCAGGTCTGAGACCCATTTGAAAGGCTACTGGTGTGGGTAGCACAATCAACACTGCAGTCCCGCTAGTAGCATTTGATTTACAGGCCCTGGGCACACACAGTGCACTTTAATAGGGGCGTATCAGTAAATCAAATATGCCAATCATGAATACTGAATCAGAATCACAATTTATACAGGGAGCACATGCACTTTGGCACTGATCAGCAGTTGCAAAATGCTCAGAGTACCTAAACCAGCAAAAGCGAAATCCAGTCCAAAAATACAGGAGGTGGAAGCAAAAAGGCAGGGAAAGCCACACCAAGGATGGCAGGTCTAACAGCACCCTTCTCAGTTTAACTTTTGTAACTAATTCTCAACTTGTCCGATTTCTATCCCTCACCCCCTTTCTTACATTTGCTTTTATAACCTCCAGTTTTCAGAAAATTCTGCAAATATATTTCTAGGCATTCCAGACCATAATTGAGGTGGCCGTCTCAAGGTTAGACCTGAAATAATATCTACTCTTGTGCACTAACTTTCCTATCACTTTTGGGTCCAAGAGAAGTGTGTTGTTCAGTGTCCACCCAGGATCTATTTTGACTTCAGGGAATTCCAAAGTAAATAGGACTTCTGAGTGATCAGAACAGTGTGCTGGTATATGTCTTATTTCCTTTGCCTCAACGTTCCTAAGCCAAACATCGCACAGGCTAAAATCCTGCATAAGGTTCTTTAAAGTATTCCTAACCTCAAGGGTGATTATGAACTGTTGCTTTGTAGATTTGTCATATAAAATCCAATGTGGATCAATGTCACACATTCACCCCAGTCAAAAGATCTGGGCCCAAATCCATCGTTTTTTTGCACTCCACACCACCCTGGGTTAGACAATGGCGATATGGAAATCAGCTCTGACCCTGGAGTCAAGCTAGCCGGGCTGATGAGAGGTGTTACCTCGAAACCGGTCCGGTCCTCGGATGCTTGATTCCGGTCTGGGAAAGATATGGCTGTTGTAGTTCGGACTGGACTGTTCCCATGGGGCACAGGGTCAGAGCTGATTTGCATAAAGCCATTATCTGACCCAGGGTGGTGTGGAGTGCAAAAAACGATGGATTTAGGCCAAGATCCTTGTACTGGGGTGAATGTAAGACATTGATCTACATTCTGTCCATCAAATTGTTTTTTTGTAATTTTCTCCCTGAGTGTACTGGGGTAGCTCAGACGTGGGTCCCAGAGCCTCCACACCACTGGAGTCAAGCTAGCCGGGCTGATGAGAGGGTTTACCTCGAAACCGGTCCGGTCCTCGGATGCTTGATTCCGGTCTGGGAAAGATATGGCTGTTGTAGTTCGGACTGGACTGTTCCCATGGGGCACAGGGTCAGAGCTGATTTGCATAAAGCCATTATCTGACCCAGGGTGGTGTGGAGTGCAAAAAACGATGGATTTAGGCCCAGATCCTTGTACTGGGGTGAATGTAAGACATTGATCTACATTCTGTCCATCAAATTGTTTTTTGTAATTTTCTCCCTGAGTGTACTGGGGTAGCTCAGACGTGGGTCCCAGAGCCTCCACACCACTGGAGTCAAGCTAGCCGGGCTGATGAGAGGTGTTACCTCGAAACCGGTCCGGTCCTCTGATGCTTGATTCCGGTCTGGGAAAGATATGGCTGTTGTAGTTCGGACTGGACTGTTCCCATGGGGCACAGGGTCAGAGCTGATTTGCATAAAGCCATTATCTGACCCAGGGTGGTGTGGAGTGCAAAAAACGATGGATTTAGGCCCAGATCCTTGTACTGGGGTGAATGTAAGACATTGATCTACATTCTGTCCATCAAATTGTTTTTTGTAATTTTCTTTTTTGAGTTAAGCGTTTGGTGAGTGCTTGCAACCTGAGGTATGCAACTTTGTTTGCTAAATAACACATTATTCTGTGATAAAGCCAGGTGAGTTTCCTGTAGTATGAGAACTTTCACTTCACAGCCTTACAGGTATTGACAGATGGGTCTTTGTTTTTTTTTAATTTGAAGACCAATTTCATTTATTGGTAATAATTGTATTTCTTTTACCTTGTCCTTCCCAATCTTTTAGGATTTTATCCTCTCTGCTTAGCTGGAGTGTGTGCATCTATTGAACTTATGTTAGGAGTGAGGATTTTATTATTGTTTTTTATCCCTCTATGCTCCCCCCGAAGTGTTTTCTTTATACAGTAACCTTCTCATTGTTGTGTGGCATTTAAATGGGTCTTTGCCATATGGAATGGCCTGTGTCATAATATAATACTAAGAATTAAATGGTTATGTGTACCATTCGTTCTCTCCTCTCAACTTTAGATTTGTTTGTCATGTTATCAAAGTGTTTTTATATCCAGTGCTTAATTTGAGCCGGAGTTTTCGAGTGCTGAGCACCAGCACTTAATTGGTTTCTGGTGCTCGGTACTGGCACCTAATTGTCAACACCACACTTAGGGCAGTCTGCCATAAGGTGGCGCTGCTCATGTAATCTAGAGATGAGCAGTATAACAGTTGTTTAGGAAAACAATAAACATTAAAAAAATTACTAATACCTGCCTCCCCAGACGTTCATTTTGCTTTGGGGACCTGGAATAATCTGAACTGTCGAATTTACATGCGAGAAAGATGGTTAGTAGTTGTTTTGGCAGCAATGACAAGGGCGATGGGTGGTGCAAGCTGCAGTGGCCTCCTGGTCAGAGCCCTGGCACTTAATATTTCACAAATTAAGCACTGTTTATATCCAGACTAAAATGAACCCTTTGCACTTTTACGTGGAGCTCTCTATATTCCTGATTACCTCATCTACCACCTCCATTTCCCTAAATGTATTCATTCGATTTCTCCACGTAATTCTGAGCATAGTTGTATTTTAGTTGTGATTTGTCCTGAGGTTCGGTAATTATTTCAATCTCCTTGCAAGCTACCACTGCTTTTGCTCAGTGGTTCTGCTTCTGATCTAATTACATATGTAAAGTCCTTCATTGTTAAAGTTCTGGCTTTCAATGCCAGAAATATCTGCTCTTTGTAGGTGTAAGTCAGTAGATGTATTTAAATCTTTCAATTCACTTTTTTCTTGAAACGGTCTCTATGGATTCACTGAATCTCTCTCTCTAGATTTATTTCTCAGTTTCCCATTAAGAGCTTCTTTGAGTAAACGTCTTATGAAGCCTTTCAGGTCGCCCCCCTCCTCCCCTTGGGCACATTCAAAGCATTAAATTAAAAAGTATCAGTATGCCATATTGAAAGCCCAGGATGGATGAAATCGGTTTCAGATGGAAAGCTCACCTAATTCCTCGAAGGAACTCTATAAAATTGTTAAATTCTTTTTGAAATCAGACAGTATGCTCTCAGGCCCTCCTCGCTCTGATTCACTACGTGATCTACTAGTTAGTTGAATTCTCAGGAAAAGCAAGGAGCATGGATGACAAACTCGCAAGGTCATCAGAATATAAGGATATGACCAACGTTAAGGCTTCAGCTGGTCAATTAAAGGGAGAACTTTTCTCGTTGTCACAGGTCAGCAAGGAGGAAATCATAAATAAAGCAAAGAATATTATATCAGGGTCTCCGTTGGCCCCGCACCCGTCTAAGTTTTACTGAAAGGAGGGGATGCTATTTTTTCAGCATTTACTGATATATATAATCTATCGCTCAGTGTTCCAAAAGCATGAAAGCAAGCTATCATTCGACTGCTATTGAAGCAAGCATTGGCATAGCCAATAGGTCTCGCCTTGGGGACTTTATAAGTGTTTAGCCATGCAACGGTTGAGTGCTTAAGAAACATACTCGGGAAACTTGCCTTACACCGAGGTGGGGAAAACCACGTCAAGTGATTCTGGTCACCACCACAGCTGTAAAGTGTGCAGGAGTTCCACACTGGATCCATGCCAGTCACACGAAAAAGCTGACGGAACCTGAGGAAACTGAGGCTGAAGGTTGCGCATCTGAAGGGTCACAAAATATCGATCCTGAAGTAGCTGAAGAAGAACAACCAAGCACCAGTCAAGATGATTGGATTCCAGTAATCGACATACCTGCAGAATATGTGCGGACAAGAAGTCAAACCTATCTAGACAGACAGAGTGATAGCGAGGATGAGACAGGAGTAGAGAAAGATACTCAGATCATAGAAATCCAAGTCAAAAGTGATTCTGAGGAGGACCAGATAGGGAAAGATCAAGTAATCGACACTCCACCTAGAACTCCTGAACCTGAAAAGGGACAGATAGAAATTAGGGCGAAAACTCAAGCAGAAGAAAATCAAGGGATCGAAGAGCTTGAGCAGGACCAGGTAGGAATAGACACTTGTGTTCAGGACGAAGAAAGTGAAACAAATAAAAGTCAAATCCAACAGATTACTGAACAAGGCCAGCTTAGTGACCCGGCAGAAGAAACAGAAATAAGACCTGGATCTAACCAGATAGAGAGGGAAGAAGAAGAAAGCACTGAAATCGATGTGCCACAACTGAGCAAAAATAAAAGAGCATTCGAAGAGGGCCAAAGCACAGTGCCAGTTAAAAGACTCAGAAAAGGAGACAAATGGCCTAGATATGTCAAAAGACTGAGACTACGCTTAAAGAAAATTAATGAAGAACCTAAACAAGTGGATGAAGTAACAAGTCAAACTGATCCACCTGTGATACAACCCAGAAGAAGAAGTCCACAACTAAAAAGACTGAATAACAAATACAAAGGCCCTGAGTGGACCTACATCATTTTGGAAGATTTTGAAAATCTAGAAATAAGTGACGAAAATGATGAAGAATGGATTACTGATCAAACTGACGAAGAAGTGAGACCCACCTGAGAGTCACACAGGGTAAAAACTGTGTAAAAGTTACAAAGAGGGCTTGAGTCTCCTTTAGTCAGAAATGGCTGATCATACTGTTAATGGAAGACCGAAAAGAAATTGTTTAAAAACATGCTGCAAAGTATGTTTATGTAGTGTAGCAATAGTACTTGTACTTTGGATAGGACTAACAATAGCTATTCCTTACATGATGAGTAAAGATACAAATCTGTACCCTGCTAAGCAATTTCCAAAGAGACTGAAGAGCTACAAACAAGAGATACACCACAAAGAGTAGATACACAAGAGAGAGCACTTAGCCTTAGACAAACTAGAATGGATTTAGAAGCACCAGATGAGGAAGGACTGCCTTATAATAGAATCAAAAACAGAACTCATTTAAATGTATTTGCAAAACTGTTAAAACATAATGTAGAAGCAATGGAAATAGAAGATTGCTATGTCTGTATGAAGCTGCCTACTTCGGTAGCTGAGGGTGTGACGTACCACCACTTGCCGCTAACATATGGAATTTCCTGTAGTGTTTTAGCTAGCTTATTTTACAAGAAAGGACCTTTACAGTATTATTATTCTAACTTAGATGTGATATTTTCTGAAATTCCTGTACATAGAAACCTAAACCCTGTCCATACTACTAGAGATGTAGCACGCTATATGAGTAATTATTTTCTAACTGTAGGATAAATAGATATAGATGACACACACAAGAATAACTTAACATGTTTATTACACGAAAAAGAAAAGATGTTTTTGAATATGGTAGAGAAAAGAAGAGAGAGTTTCCAGAGAAAAGCAAATGACAAGAATCAGAAAATCCCTAAATGGGCTGAAAGTATAGGGAGCACCTCAAATGGTGGAGCTAATGCTGCTATGTTGCTGGATTTCGAAAAGAAGGGGAAACTCTGTCTTCACAGAGAAAAGACTAGTTAATATAACAATGTATTCATTGGTTCCAGTGAATGTGAACAGAATTACAAGGTAATTGGGGGTTGGGGGTTTAAAGATGGGTCCGAACCTGTGTTTCCCAGAATTTATTACATATATGGGAATAAGGCTTATTTCAAATTACCAGACCATTGGTATGGGAGCTGTTATTTTGGTATTGTCTTCCCAAAGATATACCATGTGGGTAAAATCACTGGAAGCAAGGAAGAAACTAATGAATTAGTACGTAGCAAAAGAGAAAGTGTTGGAGAAATAGTAGGTGATATATTTAGTGCATTGATACCTACAGTGGGAGTGGCTCTGAATACACACAGAATCTGCAGATTGTAAACAGTAGTGGATCGGTTATCAACTGACATAATGTTGAAAGCACAACATTGTTGCACTTACATACCAGATAAAAGTGTCGAAATTAAGAGGTATGTGAGAAACATTACTAATTTGGAAAGGGAGCTTAAACCACTGGAGGTTGATAGTGCATGGAAGAGGCTTACTGATGGTCTCTCCTCTGTAGGTAGTTGGTTTTCTAATCTAGGTAAAAGTCTTGTGAGTAAAATACTGATGCCAATGGTGGGAATGGGTTTATTAGTTCTAGGAATAATAATTTGTTGCAAATGTCGAAAACATAAAAAGAAATATTCCATGAATAAGCGAGGAGTAAAAAGAAATATTGAAGAACTAGAATTAGATTAATTGAATACTCAGATCTATAAAAAGATGAAAAATTCTCATAATACTAATAATGAGAAAAAGCAGAATAGAAAGTTTGAAGAGATTGAAATGTGAGAAGTTGGCATCTATTTCATTAATTTGTGATTATATAAAATATCAAAGAGGGGATTGATGGAACAAGGATTCGCACGAGAAGCGACTTGCTTGTAATCATGATCCTCGAATAACCCTAACTATGTAAGCAACATGTTTGTCTTACTAATTTACCCTTTTCCCCTCGATATTGGGTATCCGAGTGAAGCTTGCTTATGTGTTTTCTAATCCTAATACGCTTGCAAATAAAATGGCTGCTGCTACGCGGGAATTTCTACTGCGCATGCGTCTGTCGTACCCACGGGACATAACGTACTCGCAGCTTTGGAGGGAATTCTGTCGCATCTGCGCACTAGTGTTAATATGGCTGCTCTGTGTTCTCACATGCGAGAGGCTTGCACTGCTGCTTTTGCCAAGCTGTTCGTTCTGCTTAAATCCTAATGCTATAGTTTATTATAAAGTAATGGGTATAGTGTAGAAATTCATGCTATACAGTGTAATTATTTATTCTATGTTCTAAAACGGTTTCTTTTCCATTACATGTTACCCTTTGAAAACTGGCCTGTCTCGTAATGCTGTACTCCATCTTTGTTGAAACTGAGGCTGCACGAGATTCTCCAGTCTCAAGAACAAGTGACCTTTGGACTATTGCCAAGGATCTGACTGACTAGAAGATGCTCCTGGGAAACTGGCCTAACGAACTCTAAATTGTATGCATTGTAATTGTCAATAGAACATCCATTATTCGGAAGAAGAAATCGGCATGAAAATTTGAATTTGATAGGCGTGGACATAAAATTTGAATAAGGAGACGGCAAAAGTCTAAAAGTTAGGTGGTGTGATGACCTGTCCTCCTCCTTTGTCCAATCGAAATTGGGGATCCTTACACTTGCAACATTGGGGGGGGGGTGGTACACTGACCTGAAAAACAGTATACCTAGCGTAAGTTTAGCTAGAGAAAATGTCCGACTTGTCCGAATAGCTGACCTGTCACTGACCCAACGCACTCAATAGGTGACTAAGAGCAGAGGGCTACAGAGCACTCTGTCAGGAGGTTCGCTGACCCAATCGGGGTTCTGGGAAGTTGAAGTGCTGGCGAAGCACTTTTCTGGTAAAAGCTGTAACCCAATCAGGGTTTTGGGCTGATTCCTTGCAAAGAGGTAGTAGCGCAGGCGTTGCAACTGAAACTGCGGGTGCTGGTCTTAACCTTTGGTGGTCTGGTCCTGATCCAAATTCTGGGGTTATCCTGTCCTGATTTTACTGATCTGCACCTGCTTGCCTACTGGCACTGAAGTCTTTGGGGTTTTCTTCTGTCCTTTTCAAACTGACCCATGGCCAGGGTTGGTCTTCACACCATTCTAGGTAAATATATATCTGTGTGGGTAGTTGTCAAAATAATTTGCGTCCTTTACTGTACCTTCCCTGAAGTTTGCAAAGATTAGATTGTAAATGTTACTTTTTCTTACCTTTCCCTTAGTAAATAATAAGTTCATGTTTTGTAGTTTATTAGCGTGTTCCATTTTTTACCCACCTTTTAGTTAAATGCTAAATGTTTTAATGTTTTGCATAAATTGTTCTTTTCTTTACCCCCCCTTTAAGAAGTTAAGCTTGGTTATCTGAATTTATAGTGTGTTTCCAATTCTTACCTTCCCTATAGTTATGTGCTAAAATTGAGTTTTTCGATATTGCATATTGTGTTCTCTTTTCCAAACTGTTAATAATTGCGAAAGTTCTTGGGTTTAGTATGTTCCCTTTCTTTACCTTCCTTTAGTCACGTTGTGAAAGTCTGTTTCTCGAAATAGTATGTTCCTTGTTTTACCTTCCCTTTATTTCAACTTTGCTAAATGGTTGGCATAATCTATCTTTTGCATAGCTATACACTGTTTCTGATCTTGGTTATTGATAGTTTAATCGCTTTCAATCTATGGCTCATGTCTTTTGATGATGTTTAGATATAGAGTTTGAACCTACCCTGAGTCTGTGGTTATTATATGAGTGCAAGTGTTATGGTATTTTTGTACTCCCTCCATTATAAAACAGGACTACAAGTCCCAGAATTCAAAGAAAAGCCCTAGATTGGAATAGCACATCACAGATGGAACTGGGAAACGTGGAAGCTATAAAGATTGTTTTTCAATTGTTTGACGTCACTTTAAATTAGTGGTATTTGTACAGCACGTTCAGCCATTGACACCACAGCACTTTACTTCACTGCATCATTCGTGCAGAACTAAAGAGACCATTGTTGAATAATGTGTGATGCGATTTGGTTGTTTGCGATTACTAGGTATTTTATTTCCTCTTTAGTTTCAGTAGCACTTTGTGTAGTAGCACTGCACAGGGGTCGTCACATTCACATAACGTGATCAAACGAACTCTGGTGCCACACGGCAAAGGATTCATATTAATTACCCACATGCCAGCCTGAGTACACATACCATGTGCCACTCTGTGTCACGATAAACTTGAAGTGTCATACATTTGGCTGTAGAATGTCACGCCGGAGTACACAGTGAAACTGTGGAAACGTCACATAAAGTGAAAACTTGCCCTCTATGTAATCTTCTGCACCTTTGGCTTCCGACTTTAATTCACTTTTAGGACGCGTCATTCAGCCTAAAGTTACAGCTGAGACAGCTGCATTGCACAGTGAGTCACTGTCTACAGTGCGACCAGGGTACAGGGGTATCTGGTGCTTTGCAGCTGTTTTTAGATCTTCTTAGAGATTTTTGTTGCTCCAATGGGTGTCATTTCTGATATCTATAGTTTTCCCTCCTCTTTGGTGCTTGATTTTGCTTGTGAGAAAGTGTCACTCATAGTCCTTGAATGTCACTCGAAATTACACTGAAATTATAAAAATATCACACATAAGCAATATGAAACCTTGGCAGCTATGGGAGTCCCCTCACCCACCGCGGGAGGCACACTCGAAGCACAGAGTGAGGCGAGGCCTCCCTGGGCCTGCAGGCATTATTCACCAGTAATGCCCTTATTGAATTTTATACACTTGACATGTAATCCTCCAACTCCTCCACCCAGTCGGACTGGCACAGAGGAAAGACCCGGGTCGCAAATACGGCTCTGGCCATCATGTCACAAAGCGCTACGACCAACATCGGTTTCACATTCATACTTTCATTCAGCAGATATACATGGACCCCATCAGAGGAGAGACCAGGAAAGAGAATCCAATTACAGAGAGACGTCTCAGGCGACACAGAAGTAAAAAGGCTTAGATTTATTCTTAACATCAGAAACAAACGTTGGCAACACTGCTGTTTAACCCTTTAATGTCTTCCCACTTTTAGTTTCACCGAATTTTTGACCTTGTGTGCTGAGCTCGGGTGGCCTCACTGCCACGGGTCAGAGAAGCGACTGCATCCAACAGAAGCACACGGGGCCATACACACGGGGCAGAGGTCCGAAGGTGCAGTTCTGGTTTGACATGACATGGTATATATTGAATAACATCTGAAAACCAACCTCCTTTGGCCGCTGTGAGAAAATGTTTCCCACACACTTATATAGGTAAACTACGGCTGGGGCCCGGCGCTCCGGTTCTGGGGTTCAACTATAACTTAAATATTTAATAATATAAGCACACCAGCGTCTGTAAGGCGCTATACAAAATATTCAGGGCTCTTTTAAACACAAGCTTTGGACAGACATACATGCTAGGATTCTGGGGTCCAACGATAATTTAAATATTAAATAATATAAACACAGCGACGTTTGTAAGGCGCTATAAAAATATTTTGTGTTCTTGTAAACACAATCTTCTGACATAGACACAGAGCGACAGGTTCAGCGCTCCAGGGCTGTAATATTATTACAGTTTAAATATTCAGTAACATAAGCAGGGCAGCCTCGACCAGGCGCTATTAAAAATCATTGTTTGTGCCTTGTAAACGCAGACCTCGAACACACATACGGAGCTAAGGTCCCACTCTGCAGTTCTTCTATGACATTATTATGTATATATTTTCAATAAAATAACCACACCAATCTCACTCGAAACACTAACTGGAAACTTTTGACAATGAATTTAGCAAAAGAAATGTGTGTGCCTGCCAAGTGAAACTCGGGTCACGCGCTACCATGTTAGCCAAAGGGGATACCAGAGAAGACCACTGCCAGCGGCCAAATGTGTTCTTTTTTGATGCGTTATATTATGAGGCACATCTTTAAGGTACAATCGGCACGCTGTGTGTGTGTGTCCTTTGAGGAACAAATACGAGTGTTCCGTTTTTGACGGGCCATGAGGAAATCATACTTTGGAATGTAAACTATTGCACGATCGCATTAGGAATCCTGACGAATTCAAAAGCTTGCCAAGTTAGTCCATATGCCAGCAAGAACTAATTCGTTGATTTCAACTGCTTTCAGTGGATATATCAAAGTAAAAAGAACACTTCAAACATGCATGCTGTGCGTGAGTCACGTTAAAGAAGGAGGCAGCAGGGGGAGGGGAAACCAGAGGGGGCCTGCGCATGTTTCCCTTGTGTGAACGAGCAGGGGCACCATATGTTTGCAAGGCAATTACAATCATATGGTGCCAAAGCTCGTTCCCGCCATGAAATAGCCACACGTGCAAGCGTTGCAGTTGAAGGCAATGGAACACGTGCACGGTTTGGCCTGAAAAGGTGCATCAATGGCTTAAGGTCTTTCTCCTAAGCAGTGCATGCGCGCTACGTAAGCGAGACCTAAAAACCATCTCTGGACCCAGCATCAGCCAAAACCGTTAAGCCTATCTCCTTCCTCCCACGGAGTTAGCAAAATCCTGGAAAAAGTGATTAATAACCAACCTTCAGTATTTCTGGAGTCTCATGATATCCTGCACCCCACTCAAAGTGGTTTCCGGTACTGAAACAGAACTCCTTACAGCCACTGAGGAACTGAAAAGTGTCTTCTATCAAGGTGATTCAGCTGCTGTTATTTTGCATTACCTGAGTGCAGCGTTTGACTCTGTCTCCTATCCAATCCTACTGTATGGATTGGATGAGGCTGGGATTACGGTGAATGCGCTAAAATGTCTCTCCTCCTTTTTGAGTAACAGAAGCTTTCAAGTGAGAGGAGGGTCATTTCTTACTGCCACCTATCACCTGAAGTGTGGTGTTCTCTCGGGCTCCTCTTTTAGCCCGACAATTTTTAACCTTAATGTTTGTCCACTGTCAGACATAATTTGCTCTTTAGGTCTTGCTAGGGTGTCTTATGCGAATGATACACAAATCTTTCTCTCCCTCACTCCCAACACAGCATTAATCTCACAACAACCAAATTCTTGCCTAAAGCTAGTTGCCGACTGGATGGCTGCCAGCTACCTTAAGTTAAATGGTGACAAAACCGAGGTTCTGGTAGTTGACAACGATCCATCACTCTGGAATCAGTTCAGCTGGCCCACCTCCTTGGGAGATCGCCCATCCCTCAAATCAGAAGTTAAAAGCTTATCTGTTACACTGGACAGCTAACTCACCATTGGGGGCTCAGGCCAAAAAGCTGTCATCCAGCTGTTTTGCCCTCTTAAAGAGTCCTCAGGAAGATAGTCAGTTGGCAACCAGTAATTGTTCGGAGAAAGGTGGTTCAGGGTCTGGTACTTTCCTGTCTCGATTTCGGGAAATTTATCTGGGAAGTCCATTCTCAGTTACAAAAAAAAGCTTCAGACAATACAGAATGCAGGGGTGCTATTCGTTTTGGGCATTTCCAAATTTCAGACTACCTCCTCGCACTTGCCACTTTACACTGGTTACCTGTACACAAGAGGATTCCTTTCCTTTCCTTTCAAAATACTTTATTTTGGTTAAGGACCTTATACGCAATACAGACTATTAGCAATTATAAATCCTGTACATATATGTACATTAATTATATAAAATACAACCATACAGCTTATAAAACACAGTTAATGATAACAAGCATTTGCAATGCAATAGGTCTCGCATTAATTAAGTTTGAGCTAATGGCATTGCTAAATATTGCAACACCAATTGCAACAAAAGTCTATAAATTGTCGGCCAAAAAATGTGTGTTTATTTTTGGAGCAATGGTAGCATGCTGCACTTTGGATGAATATGTTTAAAAGTAAAGTGCGCCATTCTGTGATTGCTACAATAGTTAACTGTGGATGCGTTAACAATTGATGTGTGCACTGATGGCTGGTGGTGTGTGTGCCTGGAGAAATTGTGCACTGATGGCTGGTGGTGTGTGTGCCTGGTGGAAGTGTGCACTGCCGGCTGGTGTTGTGTGTGCCTGGTGGAAGCGTGCACTGACGGCTGGTGGTGTGTGTGCCTGGTGAAAGCGTGCACTGATGGCTGGTGGTGTGTGTGTGCCTGGTGAAAGCGTGCACTGATGGCTGGTGGTGTGTGCCTGGTGGAAGCGTGCACTGACGGCTGGTGGTGTTTGTGCCCAGTGAAATCGTGCAGTGACGGCTGGTGGTGTTTGTGCCCAGTGAAAGGGTGCACTGAGGACTGATGGTGTCTGTTGAAAGTGTGCACTGATAGTGTGGTTGTGTGTGTGGTTGTTTGTGTGTGGTTGTGTGTGTGGATGTGTGTGTGGTTGTATGTGTGGGTGTATGTGTGTGTGGTTGTGTGTGTATGTGGTTGTGGTTGTATGTGTGGTGTTGTGTGTGGTTGTGTGTGTTGTGTGTGTGTATGTGGCTGTGTGTGTGGTTGTGTCTGTGTGGTTGTGTGTGTGTGTGGTTGTGTGTGTGGTTGTGTCTGGTTGTGTGTGTGTGGTTGTGTGTGTGTGGTTGTATGTGTGTGGTGGTATGTGTGTTTGATTGTGTGTGTGTGGTTGTGTGTGTGTGGTTGTGTGTGTCTGGTTGTGTCTGGTTATGTGGTTGTGTGTGTGGTTGTGTGTGTGGTTGTGTGTGTATGGCACTGAATGGCATTTGGCGTGTATGTTGCATTGAGTGCAGTGTAATTATGTGGTACTGAGTTGTATTTGGGGTGTATGTTGCATTGAGTGCAGTGCAATTATGTGGCGTGTAATTATGTGGCACTGAGTGGTATTTGGAGTGTATGTTGCGTTTAGCGCAGTGTAATTATGTAGCATATAATTATGTGGCACTGAGTGGTATTGTGTGGAGTGTATGTTGTATTCAGTAGAGTGTAATTGCGTGGCGTGTAATTATGTAGCATATACTTATGTGGCACTGAGTGTGTGAGAGTGCAGTGTGTGTGAGGGTGCAGAGTGTGAGGGTGCAGAGTGTGTGAGGGTGCAGAGTGTTTGAGGGCGCAGTGTATGTGGCCTAAAGTAGTGTGAGGGCGCAGTGTGTGTGGCCTAAAGTAGTGTGAGGGCTCAGTGTGTGTGGCCTAAAGTAGTGTGTTGGCTCAGTGTGTCTGGCCTAAAGTAGTGTGAGTGTGCAGTGTGTGAGTGCGCAGTGTGTGTGGCCTAAAGTGGTGTGAGGGCACAGTGTGTGAGTGCGCAGTGTGTGTGGCCTAAAGTAGTGTGAGGGCACAGTGTGTGAGGGCACAGTGTGTGAGTGCTCAGTGTGTGAGTGCGCAGTGTGTGTGGCCTAAAGTAGTGTGAGGGCACAGTGTGTGAGTGCGCAGTGTGTGTGGCCTAAAGTAGTGTGAGGGCACAGTGTGTGAGTGCGCAGTGTGTGTGGCCTAAAGTAGTGTGAGGGCACAGTGTGTGAGTGTTTAGGCAAATTAGACTCTTGTGACACAGTGGTGATTCCTTTGGCAACATGGATAAAATATATGACGCCGGGAGAAGGGCATCAACTTCAGCAACAAATTTGTTCCATGTACTGTGGTATAAGCATGTAACAAGGCGTGTAACAATTAAGTGGATATGCTAGTAACATTAAAAGTGAAACCCAAACTACCATGAACGTATGCAGCAATTCTTTAAAATACTATATTCCCAGTAAAACAAGCAAACCAAGAAACAGTGGAAATAGGGGCAGTTTCTCTAGTCTAGAAAGACATGTGAACATCCTGGGATATTTAAATTTTACAATGTAACCGTCAACCGCAGACAGTACATCGTAGCAAATAAAGGGCAACACATCAAGAATACAACTGAAGAGGGAGCACTGGGTATTGAGAGGTGGAGGGCTACTTAGTGTAGAGTAGAAATGGTGCGAGTAATGTAGCCTCCGAGCAGAAAAAAACCTCTGGTGGAATACAATACCAACAAGTGAAGCAGTAAAGGGCTTCGGATGGCAAATGGTGATTGATCACTTTCACGGCCGCTTTTATGTTCTCAGTGGCCGCCGGCTCACTGAGAACATCAAAGCGGCTGTGAAAGTGATCAGCAGGTGCGCGCCCGGCACACATGCACTATGCCCGATCCGCACTTTGGGAGCATTTTTTAAGCCCCACTAAAGCCCCACTAAATATCTCGCCAAAGCGATGGCTTAGGCTAGGCCTAAAAATCACATGTGGAGCAGAAATGATAACATATTAATATAGATGCAAGTAAACAAACAATGATAAGCACACTTTTTTTAGGTTTCTTTTTAATTAAACAATCGCTTGGTACACCCTTGCAATAATACAGAGACAGGGTGCCATCCGGTGGCAGTGAACGGAAGGAAGCCATACAGCAAGTACAATTTCGTAATACAGCATCTCAATTTCTAGTCCCTCTTATACCAGACCCCCCTCCCATTCTACATTATTGGTTTCTGTATTTCTCCCACGAGGTACAGATCTTTTCCCATTTTGCAGGGTACCCTCTACTTTGATAAACCATTTTCTCTGCCTGTAGACACCAATCTAGATCACATTCACAGTCTCTAATCTTAGGAGGAGCTATGTTTCCCCACATTCTCACAATGTTTCTATTTGCCACCCGGAGGCCAGCAAGAGCCACGTTTTAGTGTTTGTAGGCCAGTTTACTTCCCTGTCAACCCCAGAAGGTGCCACCTTGCTTGCACCGGAACCTGCAGACCCACCACATTGGTCATGATCCGGGTTACTTCAGTCCAATAGCGTTGTTTCTTGGGACATGCCAAGATCATATGGAAGAATGTTCTCACTTCTCCGCAGCCCCTGATGCGTTGGTCTGTGTCACATCGACCCAATTGATGTTGAAGCGTTCTGGGGGCATACAACCTGTGTAAGATCCGGAGTTGAACCAATCTAAACCTAGCTCATATTGCAAACTCTCTTGGGGTCTGAATGACCTCCCTCGAGTCCTCATCCTCCAAGAGCCCTAAGTTTGTTTCCCATGCCACCCTCAAGGGGATCAGTGGGTCTGGGGAATTATTCCTGATTTGACAGTAAGTGAGAGAGACAGCTTTATCTATCATTGGATCAAGCAATAGTCGGTCCTCCAGTAGGGAGTATTTGGGTAATAGTTCCCCCTCTGGTATGTGACATCACAGGGCATGTCTTAACTGAAGATAGTGGAATCAGTCCAAGTCTACCATCTGGTATTCTGCTTGTAGATCTTCAAAATTGAGCATGGCTCCCTTTTGCCAAATATCTCTGAGGTGATCTATTCTAACGAGGCTTCACTTACGGCAGCCCTGCAAGCTTCTCACTTCCTTCAACATGTAACTTTCCCAGAGTGGGGCCTGCTCAGTCAATTTAGCAAGAGCTTTGTGGCTTCTCGCTATGTTCGTATTACTGTATGCATCTGCGCTGGAAGAGACTTCTAGCATTTTCTGTGATATAGTGTGACTAGGTAGCCACCGTTCCCCATAGCATGGTGACCCAATATTCAGGCGCGAAGAGGGATGTGAAAACCCAGTCATTAACAGTGATGAGCTGGGATGCCAGATAATAACTTCTGATGTCAGGAACTGCCAGTCACCCCTCATAAAACCCTTGTTGCAATTTACGCAGTGCTATGTGCAGGTTCCCTCCTTCCCACAGTAGGCTATGTATTTCTCCTTTTTTCGCCCAAATTGTTTTACTTGGGACCTGATATGGGGTTTTTGTTGCATTTATAACAAGCGGGGGAGAGCCATCATCTTAAATAGGACAGCCCGACCCATTAAAGGAACTTGGAGCCAACACCAATGAGCCACATCGTCCTGCAATCTCACTAATTGTGAGTTCAGATTGAGGGCCATAAAATCTTCTTTTGACTTGGTGATTCGAATACCCAGATATTTGAATTTCTTCCGCTCTACCAGTGCCGCACAAGCGGACGTAAGGGGTGAGATCACTCTGGCTAATGGGAACACCAGTGACTTGTCCCAATTTATTTGGTGGCCGAAATACCTGCTAAAGAGCTGAAATATGTGAATGAGTCTGTGTAATATCTGGCTGGGCTAATGTTGTCCGTGTACAGAGAGATACGTTCCTCCCATTCACCCCAATATCTATGACATGAACCAAGGAGTCACCAAGCACCCAAGCTGAGAGTGGCTCAAGTGCCATTGCAAAAATCACAAGGGAGAGTGTACACCCCTGTTTTGTCCTGCTGTGTAGTGTGAATGACCTGGATACTGTCTCGTTTACCCAGATTCTTCCCAGTGCATTGCAGTACAATAGACCGACCCAAGTGCAAAACCTTGGACCAAATCCCAGTCTGGATAGAACCGTGAACAGGTATGGCAATTCCATACTATCGAATGACATACGGGCATCCAATGAGAGTTCCCCCGCAGCCTCTGATGGGCAGGCTGCTGTCACATGCATAACTCTGTGTAGACGTCGGATGTTCAGCCTGGTGCTCTTTTGCGGCATGAATCCCGACTGAGTGGGGCAAATTTCTGTAGAGAGTATCAGATATATCCGATTTGCCAATACCTTCACCAAAACCTTAGCTTCAAAATTAAGTAGGGAGATGGGTCTGTAAGAGCTACACAGCTCCGGGGGTTAATCCCCTTTAAGGATAACTACTATGGTTGGCGATCTTAGGTCTTTTGGCAGTCGCCCATCTTTTAGCGCTGCTTGGAACATATTTAGCATCAGTTGAGCCACTTTATCTGCCACACACTTGTAGAGTTCAGCAGGCAGCCCATTTGTTACGTTGGCCTTTCCAGACTGTAGATCACGAATGGCCCCCACTATCTCTACCGCTGTCAGATCCTTATCTATTTCCTCCCTATCTTCTCTCGATAGTTCTGGAAGATGGAGGTATTTCAACAGCTCGGCACTATTGTCTTCAGTTCTATCTGTGACCGACTGGTATAGTACGTCATAATAAGTTGTGAAAGTCTCAGCTATTGCCTTACCGGACCTGCACTTTTTAAAAAAACATATTTTATTGAGGTTTTGTTCATATGTAATACAATATATCTTTGCATCCTGAATATATTGACAATTTTTACATTTATCATCCACATAATTACAGTATACTATCATGTCTATGAAAGTGCATTAACGTCAGTTGCCTTAAATTCCTCCATTAAAACATTCCATTCAAGAGAAATTGTTTTATCCTCAAACCACGTCTTTCCTCTTGTTGAATTTCTACACCTTCAGCATTACCCCATCTAAGTGCGACTGGTTAGAGGAGGCAGACCCGAGAGCAGAGGACGGCCCGGGACCAGGGTTCGATTCCCGGCGCGGCAGGTTTCTGGACCAGGGTCAGCGGACTCGATAATTCTCTCGCCTCGGTGCCCACTCTGATCAGCGATACCCATTAAGGGACCATCTCTCAGGGAAGCCAGGAAGGGTTTCGCAGCGGTCGAAGCGCCTTGGGACCCTCCGGGTAAGTAGTGCGCTATATAAATGCCTATACATTACATTACATTACATTACATTATACCAATCCAGGACCGTTGGCGCTTTCCTCGCTTTCCATCGCATTGTTATTGTTCTTTTTGCCAAGAGTTGTAGGGTTCCCAGCTTTATTGTTGAGACCCATACCTAACAGGCAGGAGTCTAAGTTATGTATACTTCTTCCAGGTGCTAGTGTAATTAATATTTTGTGTATTGTAGACCAGTAATTTAAAATTCTTGGGCATGACCATAACATGTGGAGGAGGTCGGCGTTTGACCCCTGACACCGAGGGCACACATCAGTAACATCCGCAAACATCAAACTTAATCTGTGAGGAGATAAATATGCACGGTGTAATATCATTGATTGTATGAATTTAAATTTCAGGTTTCGCGATAACTTTCGGGGATATTCAAGAGTGGTTTTCCATTCCTTGTCCGTAAGTATCCTGCCTATCTCCGCACCCCATCTTTCTCTAAGAGACTGTAGTGATGTTGCTGTATGTGATTTTATCTCATAAGCTAACCATTTTGTTAAATGGCTACCATTTCCCATTAGGTATAACATGTTCACTAGTTTGTGCGTCGGGGTTCCTTCCCATCCAGTGCCCATCCAGAACGGATAAATCGCATGTATATGTGCGTGTGTCAGAAAGAGTGTGTTTGGTACTACCTGCTCTCTTACAAATGTATCATGATTTAACAGTGTACCATCCACAAATAGCCTGCCTATTGGATCTACTCTTACCTCCAGCCAGGCTGAGATATGTGTTTGTGATACTACCTCCAGTGGTAAGGGGATACCCATCAGTGGTATATTCTGGGCATATGGCATTTGTTGTTTTGTATGGCGCAGTGTCTTCCTCCAGTATTGTATAGCTACTTTGAGCAGTGGAGGGGTAGTTAGTGATAGCCTTGCATTTGGCATCAGAAGTGTATGTAGCTCACCCCTAGTCCATCCCTCTGTGTCATCCCTATTTCTTGCAGATTCTGGCCTGTCAACCAGTACGCCAACCATTGTAGTTGACTTGCATAACAGTATGTTTTAAAGTCCAGAACTCCCATTCCTCCACTTCTATTATCTAACTGAAGCCTTGATAGCCCTATTCTATGTCTTCCGGTGCCCCAGATTAACTCCGCTAACAAAGTATCTAGTGCTTTAAATATGTGCATAGGGACTACTATAGGCAGGTTCGTAAAGTAATATAGTAATCTGGGAGCATCACCATTTTAGTGATGGCTATCCTTCCCGCCACTGATAAAGGTAGAGATGTCCAGAACCTAATTTGTGATCTTAGTGTGTTGATTGCTCTAGTTATGTTACCATCTATCAGGTTTTCCAGCTCCCTGTAGATATGTATTCCTAGATATTTCAAAGTTGTTTGTGCTGTTTGGAAGCTCCATGGACCAAAATGCAATGAGTCAGCTAGTCTGTGATTTTGAAATGAGTAGGCGTAAGATTTGCTATCATTGATAGAGAGCCCGGACAGCATTTGGAACTTCTCAAAAATCCCTGGGAGAGGAGCATGGTCTTTGTTGAGGTCCTCTAGATATCGGATAATGTCATCTGCATAGGTCGAAATAATGTGGGTTTCGCTCCCTATGCGTCGACCATGTTGCGATGCAAGTAAATGTATTTTGGCAAGTAGGGGTTCCAAGGCAAAATAAATATTAAAGGAGATAATGGGTACCCTTTCTGTGTTCCTCGTGCCACTATATATTTTGGTGATATGTATGTCCCGGTGCGGGCGTGTGCAGTTGGATTAGTATATAATAAAGCCACCCATTTTGAGTATTGTTCAGGAATGCCGTATTTCGATAGAGTGCGGAACAGTTATTCCCAGTGTAATGAGTCAAATGCTTGTCTCAGATCCAAAGATATGCAGCCTTGCGTGTTCACATGTAAAGACGCTCTCGACATTAGTTGGTGTAGTCTACAAATATTTAGTGCCGTGCTTCTGCCTGGCACAATCCCACATTGGTCCGCATGTATCAATTGTGGTATACCTTACCGGACCTGCACATAGAGCCATCTGGCTTCTGTATTTCTAAAACCCAATTCTGGTCTCCCTCCGTCCTCTCCAACCATGCTATCAATTTGTTACCTTGTCACCCCTGTCATAGAGCTGTCTCTGCGTGCCCATTGCCTGGGACCTGGAAGTGTATTCCTCTAGTTCTTTAAGTTTATTTTGCTGGAGCCACAGCTTGTGTCCTAGGGTGGGGTCTGGTGTTCCCTCTCGCCTTATTTGTTCCTCAAGTACTGCAATTTCCTGTTCTAGATTTTCATATCTAGCATGTCATTATTTCCTCTTGCTCCCAGCCAATGCCTGGACATAGCCACTAGCCACCACTTTATACGCTTTCCACAGGGTACAATGGGAGCTGACCAAGCCCACATTATCGTCAAAGTATTGTTCGTCCTTTCCCTGAATTTGTCTGCAAACTCACCATCTTTAAATTGCAAGGGTGGCACACGTGATGGGAGAGCATTATCCCGGACGGGTCCTCGGAAGATCACCTCTATGTAGCGATTCTTATGTCAAGGGGGTTAAGACCATACCATTGTTGTGGTTACCGCTGTTCTCCTGTTCGACATGAGATGAGGGTAAACTACTGGAAAACTACAACAACCAGCATGCCTAGAGACACGTCACCCGGAGGCTCAGGGCGGAACTTACAAAAGCACTTCCTTCATGCTGGGAAGGTGCTTGCCAATCAACTTGTTTCTGTGGGAATGGCAGATGGTGTTCCCCGCCAGATTTCAGCATGAAGATTGAAGTCATTGCAGTTCTGGACATTTACTTCCGAGTTTGAAATCAAGCCAGGTATTTCAGCGGAAGGAGTGCGGGCTCGCCTCCTCCACGTTCGCCTCATACCTGGATTTAAAAAGTTAGATAGTGAAGCTGCGGTGTAATGTAAACGCGCTGTTACGCGTTTACATCGCATTAGACGGAGAGAGAAAGGTAATTGCTTTGCACGTGTCTGAAGCCAAGACGCGCTCGAGGTACTTTCCTTCTAGCGGTAGTCAGGGGGAGCTGCTTGGTCTGCTACGTTCTGTTGGTGATCTTTAACCGCAGTTCCTGGTTATCTCGATCATTCTTCATTTGGACATTTTGACTTTAGTTGCTTCATTATCGATTTAAGGGTCACTAGCACCAAAAGCACAGTTGTGAACAGCAGCTTTGTGTCTTTTATAACAACGCTCACACTCTTGGAAAAGGGTAATCCCGGGTGTGCTTAATCTTGTGGTATACTCTGTACCAGATACAAACTTTTGGAATTGGACTATTATTCCCTTGCTATTTTTATATATTTTTGTTTTGGGACACAAGGGATTAGAAATACCCTGCCTGGCTGTATGACTTTCTGGTAAGGAGTGAGAAAACGTTGTTTAATCAGCTATAGGTAATCAGAAAAGAACAGGTGTTAAGGATTGTGTTTTGTCATCCTCTTATGCAGTGAGGACATCCTTCCTGGTAACCAACCGTTCTCTTGACCAGATCTTGAGGGAATCACAGAACCTACAGCTAGTTTTTTATTTTATCCACTTCCCTTTTCCCCGGGGCACGAGTCCACACAGAGGGTGTACAGGCTCCTTTGTTGGGGTTCGTGTCTAGGAGGAATTGGGGGGCCTATCACCAGACATCATCTCCGCTGGTCACAAGGACAAGGTTAGTGACATTTATATTCTTGGGCTACTGACAATCCCGACAGATTGGCAAGCCCACGTACACAAGCCCAGCATAGACGATGGAAATCAAAGTCGTGTTGGCCTCTGTGGTGGAAAGCTTGGCAGCTTTGCAACAAGAGGTACACACTTCAAGAAACGAGAACCAGATATTGCATAAGGAAGTGGGCTCCTTGCGGAGAGAGGTAGCAGGATTGACACGTAAGAGTACTGGAGAGATTCCCTATATCAAACCAACCACTTTGTCAGCCCCTGTTTCGACCAGTCATACTCCCTACTTAGGTGCAGAAGGGGGTGGGTTCTTTACATCTCCTCCTGTTACAGTCCCACCCACTGACCCTGTCCACACAGTACATGTCTTACAGAACATGGGAATACCATTGGCACCCCCTGAACGGTTCTTTGGGAATCCTAGGAAGTTTGAGACCTTTCTCAATCAGTGCAGACTACATTTTCTATGCAAACCTGGGGTATTTCACCATGATCCAGCAAAAACGGCATTCATGATGTCGTATATGGGTGGTAATGCGGCCAGTTGGACCATTCCTTTACTGGAGAGAAGTGACCCTGTGTTGCACAGCTTTCCTGATTTTTGTTTAGAATTACGGAAACTTTTTGATAGGAAATCCCACATGATGACCCTTGACAAGGAACTGTTAACACTACGTCAAGGCTCCCAAGACTTGTTGACCTACATCACGTCTTTCAATAGGCTAGTTGTGGAAACTGACTGGCCTCCGGCGAAAAGAATTACTCTGTTCTACCAAGGATTGAGAGGGGAGCTCAAAGATGTCCTCGCACAAGTGGTACAGCTTCCTAATACCTGTGAAGAACTTATAGATCTGACTGTCCAGTTGGACCACAGACTCCTCGATCGAAAAGGGGATAGAAATAGGGGAGATGGTCGGTATGCTTATCCCCGTTTTAGAAGCTCTCTTGAAGACCATCCCAAGGCAGTGGAAGGCACTGAATCTATGCAAATAGGGGGTATCCGAGGTCCCCTTTCACAGGAAGAGAGGGAGAAACGACGAAGGTTAAAACAATGTATGTACTGCAGGAAAGGAGGTCACTTCATAAAGGAGTGTCGAGCCAGAAATGCGCTACCTGGACGTCCTTTTGTGCCTCGTGTTCAGGCACTTGTTCAGACAGGAGAGCCGGCGGAAAACTGAAAAACCCAAATCAGGAAGAGGTCTCTGCCTTGGGTTATTCGCCTTCAACGATCTCACCAATACTAGCTAATACCTTACATCCGGCTGTCGCACACATGAACCTTAAAGTCACGCTATGGGTAAATTCCCATGTCGCGTTGGATATTGATGCATTGCCTGATTCCGGTGCTACAGGGAATTATATTGACCAAGAATATGCCATGAAAACCGGAGTTGTTTGTGAGAAGAAGGAAAAACCGGAGCTGGTGAAAGCAGTTGATGGAACTGTTCTGTCTTCAGGCCCTGTGTCTTATCATACGTGTCCTCTGTTGATGCAGACCAGCCATCATCATCAAGAGTACATTCAGTTTGATTTGATCGATGCACCTCAGTTCCGGCTTATCCTGGGTTTGCCATGGTTGACTCTTTATGATCCCAAAGTCAGTTGTGCGGCTCGTACCATTACTTTGTCATCGGACTACTGTAAGGAACATTGTAATCGGAACCCTCCTTTTAACAACGTCCCTGGTATAATACCCTCAGTGTGTCTGGCGATGGAAACCTCTCAAGAACACTATTGTTGTGCCACCGTTCTTCCTAAGGAGTATAAGGAATATCTTCCTGTGTTTGATCAGCAAAAGGCGACCACCCTGCCTCCGCATCGTGTATATGATTGCCGTATTGCACTGGTACCCGGAGCAGACATCCCATGCAGTCAAGTCTATGCCTTGACCAAAAAGGAAACTCAATACCTAAAGAATTACATTGAGGAAAATCTTGCATCCGGCTTTATTCAACACTCAACATCACCAGCCTCATCCTCTATGTTTTTCATACCAAAAATGGATTGTGCCGAATTAAGACCATGTATCGATTACAGAGCAATAAATCGTGTAACGATCAAGAATCAATATCCTCTCCCCTTAATACCTGTGTTGATGGACCAATTGAAAGGAGCCCGTTAGTTCACCAAACTCGACTTGCGTGGAGCATATCATCTGGTCCGGGTCCAAAAAGGGGATGAGTGGAAAACGGCGTTTCGAACAAAATTTGGATTGTTTGAATATAGGGTGATGCCTTTTGGGCTGTGTCACGCCCCTGCTGCGTTTCAGTTTTTCATGAACGAGGTGCTGCGAGGATGTTTGGAAACCTTTTGTGTCATGTATGTTGGCAACATCCTGGTTTATTCTTCTACCCTTTCGGAACACGTAACCCACGTGAAGATTGTACTCGACAAATTACAGCAGAATTTGCTGTATGCCAAACTTGAGAAATGCCTATTTCATGCTCAGGATGTTTCTTTCCTTGGGTACGTGATAAATGCACAAAGCTTTCAAATGGACATGAATAAGGTTGACACCATCACTAATTGGAACACCCCTCGGAATGTCAAATCGGTGCAGAGTTTCCTCGGCTTTGCAAATTATTACAGACGATTCATTAAGGATTTCTCAAAAATAATACATCCAATTTCCAGCCTTTTGAGGAAAAACACTCCTTTTGTGTGGAGCAAGGAGGCAGATATGGCGTTTCAGTTCCTAAAGAAGCAGTTCACCCAGGCTCCAATCTTGCGTCATCCTGATCCGCAAATGCCATTCATACTTGAAGCAGACACATCTCAAAGTGCTGTGGGAGGCGTGTTATCCCAAAGACATCCTGAGACAGGCCAAGTACATCCGGTTGCCTTTTTCTCAAAAAAGCTTACGCCATGTGAGATAAACTATACCATCTCAGACAAAGAACTTCTTGCGATAAAAAGAGCATGTGAAGAATTGTGCCATTATTTCCTGTGAGCGGTGCATACTGTAGAAATATACACGGATCACAGAAATGTATTGTTTCTGAAAACCGCCAAGGCATTAACACCACGGCAATTACGTTGGACATTGTTCTTTTCCGGATTTGATTTTATCATCAAGTATAAACCTGGGTCGCAAAACGGGAAGGCGGATGCCCTTTCCCGCATAGGAGAAGCAGACGAGCAGCGAGAAACCGAAGTCCTCGAGCCACCGTTCATCTTGACGGAAGTTGGCGATCCGACTTCATCGGTAGCCCTCCTGTCCTCACAGGACTTCTTGGAAGAGGTGAGGATTGCTTTAGCAAATATGGACGTACAGGAATGGGTCCAGGAAGATCGGGAACATCGTGTGGAAAAGGATGATCTTGCCTATCATGGCACGGCCTTATTTATTCCAACAGATACATTGTGACAGCAAGTGTTAGCATGGACCCATGAGTCCATGTTGGGAGGACATATGGGAACGTATAAAACAATTTCCAGTGTGGAACGTTCCTTTTGGTGGCCTCGAGTACGTGATGATGTGCGACAATACATCAAGAACTGTGCGATATGTGCACAAGGAAAGGCTATCCATGTAAAGCCTGTGGGACTCCTCAGACCTTTGCCTATTCCTCCACAACCCTGGCATACGCTTTCTATGGACTTCATCGTTGAGATGCCACCCTGTGATGAGAAGACCGTGGTCCTGGTTGTTGTTGATCATCTGACAAAAATGGGGCATTTTGTACCACTGACAGGATTGCCTTCGGCTGCGGAACTAGCAGAGGTGTTTCTCCAACACATCGTACAGCTCATGGTATCCCGAGTGTTTTGATCACTGACATGGCACTCAGTTCACGTCTCGATTCTGGAGGGCTCTCTGTAAGACGCTGGATATTGATGCCCGTCTCTCCTCCAGTTATCATCCCCAAACTGATGGCAAAACCGAACGTCTGAATCAGACAATGGAAAAGTATCTCCGATGCTTCACGCTGCAAAACAATAAGGACTGGACTACCTGGTTATGGATGGCGGAATTCGCCTATAATAGCGCTGTGCACACAACTTTGGGTTGTTCTCCTTTTTTTGTCTCCAGGGCTACCACCCCAATGTTCTCCCTTTTGATTGGCCTGTTCGCTCCCCTGTGCCAAGTATTCATGAACATCATGCACATCTTCGAGCGGTGCTTCTCTCTGCAAAACACAATCTGGCCAATGCTCAATCCACACAGAAACGGTTTGCTGACAAGAAGAGAACCCCAGAACCAGACTACAGGGTGGGGGATAAGGTCTGGCTCTCTACTAAAAATCTCCATATCAAAGGGGTTACAAAATTGAAACCTAAATATGTGGGTCCATACAGTATAGTTGAGGTCATCAACCCTGTAGCAATGAAACTCTCCCTTCCTGGTTCTTGGCAAGTACACCCCGTTTTCCATGTGTCCCTGCTCCAGCCTTGTCCTTCTAGTGTGAGGCTGCCCGAGAAACCTCTTCCTGTTGAAGTGGACGGGCAGGAAGAATATGAGGTGCAGGCTATCCTTGACTACCAGTTGGTTAGAGGGAGGGTACAATATCTGGTGGATTGGAAGGGCTATGGCGCCGAGGAAAAGACTTGGGAACCTGTGAACAACCTACATTGTCCTGAACTGATGGACCTATTCCATACCTTGCATCCGGGGAGGCCGGGACGACCGCCGGGTCGACGGTCCTCGAGAGGGGGTTCTGTAGCGATTCTGATGTCAAGGGGGTTAAGACCATACCATTGTTGTGGTTACCGCTGTTCTCCTGTTCGACATGAGATGAGGGTAAACTACTGGAAAACTACAACAACCAGCATGCCTAGAGACATCACCCCGAGGCTCAGGGCTGAACTTACAAAAGTACTTCCTTCATCCTGGGAAGGTGCTTGCCAATCAACCTGTTTCTGTGGGAATGGCGGATGGTGTTCCCCGCCGGATTTCAGCATGAAGATTGAAGTCATTGCAGTGCTGGACATTTACTTTCGAGTTTGAAATCAAGCCAGGTATTTCGCGGAAGGAGTGTGGGCTCGCCTCCTCCGCGGTCGCCTCGTACCTGGATTTAAAGAGTTAGATAGTGAAGCCGCGGTGTAATGTAAACGCGCTGTTATGCGTTTACATCGCATTAGACAGAGAGAGAAAGGTAATTGCTTTGCACGCGTCTGAAGCCAAGACGCGCTCGAGGTACTTTCCTTCTAGTGGTAGTCAGGGGGAGCTGCTTGGTCTGCTACGTTCTGTTGGTGACCTTTAACCGCAGTTCCTGGTTATCTCGATCATTCTTCGTTTGGACATTTTGACTTTAGTTGCTTCATTATCGATTCAAGGGTCACTAGCACCAACAGCACAGTTGTGAACAGTAGCTTTGTGTCTTTTATAACAACGCTCACACTCTTGGGAAAGGGTAATCCAGGGTGTACTTAATCTTGTGGTATACTCTGTACCAGATACAAACTTTTGGAATTGGACTATTATTCCCTTGTTATTTTTATATATTTTTGTTTTGGGACACAAGGGATTAGAAATACCCTGCCTGGCTGTATGACCTTCTGGTAAGGAGTGAGAAAACGTTGTTTATTCAGCTATAGGTAATCAGAAAAGAACAGGTGTTAAGGATTGTGTTTTGTCATCCTCTTATGCGGTGAGGACAGCCTTCCTGGTAACCAACCGTTCTCTTGACCAGACCTTGAGGGAATCACAGAACCTACAGCTAGTTTTTTATTTTATCCACATCCCTTTTCCCCGGGGCACGAGCCCACACAGAGGGTGTACAGACTCCTTTGTTGGGGTTCGTGTCTAGGAGGAATTGGGGGGCCTATCACCAGACATCCTCTCCGCTGGACACAAGGACAAGGTTAGTGGCATTTATATTCTTGGGCTACTGACAATCCCGACACTCTACTGGTAAATGGTCCGAAATTCCCCTGGCTCTATGTTGTGCTTCTTGGAACAGCCCCGTATATATACATTGCGTAAATATATAGTCAATGCGGGACCCACTACGTTTGCCACAGAAATGTGCGTACATTGCCTAGTGTTCGGATTGTGTAGCCTCCATAGGTCTGTTAGCCACATCGCCTCCACAAATCTATGCAGTGGTTCTGGCTCAGTGATTCTACCAGAGATCGTAGCTCTGTCCATATCTGAGGACATTGTAGCATTCATGTCTCTGCCCAGAATGAAGATTCCTTAGGGCACATCAAGCAATATTTTGTTGAGCTCCGTTGAGCTCCGGAAGAGCCTCTGCATGCAGTTTCGGTGGTACATAGATAGAGCATATATTAAGAGTTCGGCACTCCCATGTCCCAGTTATTGCTATGTATATGCCTGTGGGATCACGCCAGGCACAGCCTGGCAAGAAGGACGTCACATTTTTAACTAGAATTGCCATTGCTCTGGAGAACGATGGGATCCTGCATGGGCCACTAGAGTGTGTCCAGATCTATTGAGTGCTAGACAATGGTTACCTCACAGATACGCCTCTTGGAGTAGTACTAGGTCGGGGGATTGTTGCTGTAATTATTGTAGGACCATGGTACGCTTGATTTCAATGCCTAAGCCATTGACGTTCCATGTCAAGACTGTCAAAGCAGTTGTAGATCAGGATGCCATTCCTAATCTGTGGGAAAATGTAACCCCCCCTTTCTGGTCCCCTGGCCCTCCCTCCCCACCCCCTTTTCTCTGTGTCTGAATATTGTGTACCATGCATATTGGTGTCTCCAAAGCCAAGTCAAACATATCATGAATCTTACATGAACAAAAATGCAAGAACAAATCCCAGTTACTAGTACCCCAACCCTGCCATGCTACACTGTAAGTAAAAAACTACCCACTGCCCCAATTTGCAGATGGCCTGTCGCTCAAACGTGACCATCACTATGTACTTGGGTTGGTTGGCACCGCCTCCTCTGTTCAAATGGCAGCCCTCCCACTCCCCCCACTACTTCAGCATTTAATGAATGTCCAGTCTTATGTCCCTTTGAGGTCATCACTTACATGGCTCATAAGTGAAAAGGAGACCTGAGTTCAGTTTGCAGCTTATTTCACCCAGGGTCCATCGGGTCCAGGGTTCAATGTGATTTTGAGTCACCATTTTCATTCTATTCATAGGGTTCAAGACTTCCCACCCCCTACTTGGCAACTGGATGTGGACCAGGAGGGTACCCTCCGAGGGAGGATCTACCATCCGAAGCAGATTCCTGCAGTTCACTGGGGGAGCCATTGCTCAAGTCCTCGCGCTGTTGCCTATCTTGATCCTGGCACCGCTGTTGCCCGGCCACTTGTCCTTCCTCGAGTCAGTCCCACACTCTTCCGGTGTTGTGAAGTAACACAATTTGCCACAGTCCATTACTCAGAGCTTAGCCGGGAATGACATCATGTATTTAAGATTCTCCGCCTGCAATTCTCTCTTAACATCATCGAAGATATGTCTTTGGCACTGCACTAATAGGGTAAAATCGGGAAAGAACCTTATTGTTGCATTCTCATGGAGCAGGTCCCCAGTGTGCGAGCAGCTTGTAGAATAGCATTGCAGTCGCAATATTTAAGTATCCTTGCTATGATGGTTCTGGGCTGGGCCCCTGGCTTTGTCTGGTGTACTGGTGCTCTGTGCGCCCGTTCAATGGAAAAGAAATTGGAGAGGCGCTTGGGTTTCAATTAATTGATAATTAGTTCCTCGGGGAACAAGTCTACTGGGGGTCCTCCCATCCCCTCAGGGACCCATACAAACCTTCTATTGTACCTGCGGGCCCTCCCCTCTTGATACTCAAGCTTTGCGGACATTATTTTGTGTTGGTGTAACAGATGTTGCAGTCTTTCTTCCAGTTTTCGAGTGGCAGACTGGAGTTCGCTAATGTTAGTTTCTGCCACAGAAAATGTCTCTGAGGTTTTATTCATGTCTGCCCGGAGGAGGTTTGCCTCTATGATGAGCTTGTCTATTTTAAACTTGAGTCGCTCCCAGGCCATGAATAGCCCCCATTATGGCCCCCAGTGAAGTATCCACTGTTTCCTTACTCCCTAATGTTGCCACTCCTTCAACCATCGCCCGTCTGGGCACAGCATATTTGCCCAGTTTATTGGTCTGGGGTGTGGGTGCCCCCTCGCATTCCATTGTGGCCATTTTGGGGGGTTAAGTACCCCTCCCCCAGGTGCGGTCCTCAGCACATAGATGTTGCGGCCCAGTAGGACCTTCCGCCAACTCAGTTTCTCGAGACAGGGACAGGGGGGATTCAGACTACTAGCCTCCTCTCTGCTCCAGTCTCTCGCTGGTCACCCCCTCACACATCCAGCACTACAACCTTTTCACTATAAGCATGGGTTGGTGCTCTCCAAACGCTCAGATCGTACCTCTTTCAATTTGCCAATAATCACTCCCTTTGGACCACACTGTTGAGGCCTGTTTCCCTGGGCGCATATAAAGAGTGGTCGAGAAAGGAGGCCTCTCAGCACACTCACTTTGTGGGACTTGCTGGAGGTAACAGGAGAGTTAGTTGGCTTCCAAGGACGCTCAATAGCCAAGGGGACTTTATCCCTCCACTAGTAGTTTGACAGGAGGCATGTTGGCAGAGTGGTGGAGAAAGGGTGTGTGGTCTCCTACCAAGTATCAGCAATCCTGCTGTGTGGGACTTACTGGAGGTGAAGCGAGATTCGTAAAAGGCATTTGGACCATGCCCCCTTACTCCACCACTCTGAAAACGTGGCTCGTGGTGCACTCCTGGTTGGAGGATGAAGTCCACTTTACTTCTGAGGGACATAGGGGCCCAGAAGCCCTCCTGTAAGTCCCAGATAGAGGGATTCCTTAGAGCTAGTCAGAGGTCCAGTCCCCTTTCTCCACCACTCATACAAATTCACTGAAAAAACCAAAGGTTACAGGGACGTCATAGTTAAGAATTAGCATTTAAAAAACCGTAGAAATTCCCTGAAAAAAAACAAAGGTTACAGGGACATTATAGTTAGGAAATGGAATAGAAGAAACCTTCAAAATTCACTGAAAAAAACAAAGTATACAGAGATGTTATAGGTAGGCTCAGGTTTCACTCATACAAAACCTATGAAATTCAGCATTTAAAGTTAGCTGAGCTAACTGTAACTCACATGAGATGTCACTGACCATCTCATGAGTGATGTAATATTTCATCAGGAATATATTAGCTGTCTTCCCAACAACTTCTTTAAGACAAAAATGCCTTTAAACTGGGGGTATATAAAGCCTCCTTCTCTGATCTCTCGATTTGCGTCAGGTGGAACTATAGGGCCAACATATGCTCACAACATTCTAATTTATGAGCAATGAGGAATGGACACGCGGTACGGTCGCCACAGCAAAAGTCGTGGGTGTAAGATATAGATACACGTCTCCTCAGATAGGGAGCTATTTTTCAATTATGCAGTAGGGCTCGGGGCTTGAGAGCTATATCCAGCCTCTCGTGCTTCTAATGTTTGGTAAAAACAGCCTCTGGAGTAAATAAAACCCCAGCCTCCCGCGTGACCTCCCGATGGATACGAAAGAGCAATGTGCAAGCACAAAAACCATATCTCACCATCTAAGCATATGCAAAGTGGTCATATAAGATAAAAAACACATTGACAAACACTTCCCAATACATACCTAACAAGTATTACTTCTTTCTAATTCATATACAGCCAGACAACATGTTCCCATCTTTTATTTCTCACTACATTATTCCTGTTTAATAATATTACTAAAAGCACTACAAAGCCCAAAATTCATATAACAGATGTATCTATTCTGAACGTTCAGACATTTAAAACATTCGTAGTTCCTCACTGCAACTTTCCACAGGACTATACTGTTATTTTTCAATAAAATACACAATGTAATAAAGAGGCACTAATTAATTTTTCTGTTACTTCACAAAACATTCACCACTAACCTCTTAAACACATACCCTCTAATAGATACAGTTAATCTCATATATTTTTTCTCATCACTGTGATACTCCTTTTAATCCATCTCCCATATACATCTTCATTTCTAATGTCCATTTTTAAAATAATTACAAAGTTATATACAACCTCTTAAACACATACCTTCTAATAGATACAGTTCAACTCCAATATTTTTTCTCATCACTGTGATACTACTTTTAATCAAACTCCCATATACATCTTAATTTCTAAGGTAAAATAATTACAAAGTTATATGCATAAGTTAAACGTTAGTACCTAGGTGAATGGATGAATGTAAAGGTAGTGCCTGCATAGTTCAATGACTACATAATTTCTGCCTGCCTGATTGCAAGAGTACATGTGTAGTGTCTGGGTACTTGAATAACTTTAAAGAAATGGCTATTGAATCACTGATTTGTTGACTCCCTGAGTAGTTGCTGGGTGATTTCATGAGTGCCTGACTACTGCCTGAGGAAGTATCTTCATTGCTGTTAGATACATAACAGTTGTCTCTATATCTCTGACTCGTTGGTTATCTCCTTTTATCAGCATCAAACTACCTGTTTTACTGTATACATGCTTTTCTTCCGAGCTACATGTGAGTGAAATCTCGGTATTACACTCGATATACAATTTCATACATGTCTCTCTAGAAACATACATTTCTTTGTTCTTGAGTGTGCACATGCATCAGTAAGTTTCTAAAATGGAAAACAACATTTTGAAATTTTTCAAAGCACAAAACCTTTCGCGAATGGCATACCTACATCATTTCTCAAATACATATTCTGCTTTTAATAATATATATTCAGAATATCTCAAAAATAAATTTACACTCAAAATGAAGCTAGCACAAGAACTCTCAAAACATTCTGCACTGTTAATCCTTCTCAATTTTAAACAAACAGTGTTTAAATAAAAACACTACCCTCACCATATACATGCCATTTTTATCAGCCTTACTGAACATAGATCACCATGTAAACATATATGCGATTTCTTAATGGATGTACACTTTCAAGCCGACTTTTCCAAAACATATATGTTTCTGCATCTTTAGGTAAACTCAAAGTCCCTGTGCATATATAGCAATGTTCCGTCATAAAAGATTCCCTTTGGACACCTTATATAAAACACACCAATTGTCTCATACACATAGACAAATACCCATACAACAAAGAGACCCAACAATAGAAGCAATGCAAAAATTAATAATAACAATAATAAATATAAAAATCTAGTAAACTCAGCCTACATAGTTTATTCATACATATCAAAAGAACAATTAAAATTGAGACATAATTAAAATTGAAATTGGGAACACAGACAATATACAAGAAGGAATAATTTGCATATAAAAATTCACAAAACACTTTCTATTAATCAAAAAAGAGGAGGTAAAAAACAAAGAGTTAATTCCGCAACAGTCAGAATTATCCTTGATAAATGTATATTGTACTTCTCCCCTTGCTTCAACGCGTTTCGACGGACAATTAAGATATAGCCGCCTTCATCAGGAATATATTAGCTGTCTTCCCAACAACTTCTTTAAGACAAAAATGCCTTTAAACTGGGGGTATATAAAGCCTCCTTCTCTGATCTCTCGATTCACGTCAGGTGGAACTATAGGGCCAACATATGCTCACAACATTCTAATTTATGAGCAATAAGCAATGGACACGCGGTACGGTCGCCACAGCAAAAGTCGTGGGTGTAAGATATAGGTACACGTCTCCTCAGATAGGGAGCTATTTTTCAATTATGCAGTAGGGCTCGGGGCTTGAGAGCTATATCCAGCCTCTCCCGCTTCTAATGTTTGGTAAAAACAGCCTCTGGAGTAAATAAAACACCAGCCTCCCGCATGACCTCCCGATGGATACGAAAGAGCAATTTGCAAGCACAAAAACCATATCTCACCATCTAAGCATATGCCAAGTGGTCATATAAGATAAAAAACACATTGACCAACACTTCCCAATACATACCTAACAAGTATTACTTCTTTCTAATTCATATACAGCCAGACAACATGTTCCCATCTTTTATTTCTCACTACATTATTCCTGTTTAATAATGTTACTAAAAGTACTACAAAGCCCAGAATTCATATAACAGATGTATCTATTCTGAACGTTCAGACATTTAAAACATTCGTAGTTCCTCACTGCAACTTTCCACAGGACTATACTGTTATTTTTCAATAAAATACACAATGTAATAAAGAGGCACTAATTAATTTTTCTGTTACTTCACAAAACATTCACCACTAACCTCTTAAACACATACCCTCTAATAGATACAGTTAATCTCATATATTTTTTCTCATCACTGTGATACTCCTTTTAATCCATCTCCCATATACATCTTCATTTCTAATGTCCATTTTTAAAATAATTACAAAGTTATATACAACCTCTTAAACACATACCTTCTAATAGATACAGTTCAACTCCAATATTTTTTCTCATCACTGTGATACTACTTTTAATCAAACTCCCATATACATCTTAATTTCTAAGGTAAAATAATTACAAAGTTATATACATACCAATGTATTCAGTTTGTAGATTATATTGTTGTTTAGCTCTTTCTGAACTTTTGACACTGTTAAGATTTGTAAAAAGTAAGCACAAGAATAGTACACCACTCTCATACAAAGCAACGCTAAAATGGCAACCTCTTCAACTTTCCAACCGATCATCATGAGAAAGGCAGCAAATGAAATCATGTCTTTCATTTTAGACTACTGCATCTCCACTTGTGAATGGTTAGCATCTGTTAACCCTTTTCCCTCTTTTTCAAAATGAGCTTCCTGTCGGCGTGTTCTCGTGATCATTGCGCAATAATCGTGTAAAAAAAACGGGAGTTCAAACCTATATCTAGTTTCATTTTTCTGAAATTTAAATACTACACAACAGTTTATTACATAGTCCTGAGTTGGAAATTACCACTTGCCATTACTTTCATTGTGTCATCACTCCTCAACTTAAAAAAAAAAGGTTCTGTCTCTTTAACACCCTTTCTCCCCAATACAGTTTTAGCTCAGTGTATGTAGAACAACCCAGTGGAACGAGTAGGTCAAAAGCTTACAGCACATTGTAGAAGGAACATGCTACTTCCAAATGAGATACCGCAGGGTTGGTCTACTCCACAGATTCAAAAGCATATAAATGTGAGTATTACATTTTTTTTTTTAACAACAGCCAATAATAAGACTTCTTCCTGAGCAATCCAACACACTACCTAATTGTATTCAGTTTCATGCTGATAGCATCCACTGAAATATATATACATATATATATATAGAGAGAGAAAGACAAAAAACGGCTTTGCCTCGTATGTAGTAAGAAACCTTCAGAGCTCCAATGCAGTTAAACAACTTTTATTAATAGTTTGGCAAAATCACTAACACTAACACGTTTCGGTGCAAGCCCACACCTTGGTCACGCCAACGCGTTTCAGTGCCAGCCCGCACCTTTGTCACAGCGCTGTGATCAAGGTGCGGGCTTGCACCAAAACACATTGCGTTAGTGCTTTTGCCAAAGTATTAATAAAAGTTGCTTAACTGCATCAGAGTGCTGGAGGTTTCATACTACACACGAGGAAAAGCTGTTTTTGTCAACTTTACACAGCACGCGGCAGAGTGCTGCATTTCCAAGCACCACTGGCATTCAGGCTGCCATTAGGAAACACGCCGGAACCAGTGGAGATATAATAAATAAATATATATATATATATATATATATATATATATATATATATATATATATATATATATATATCGCAGCAAACTCCCTCTGCCAGCCGGCATTTGTAATTCCACAAGAAACAGGAGCACGGACCACCATTAAGTGCACAGAATCCTTTATTAGGTTGCGCTCAGTCGGCCATTACGCGTTTCAGCACCCATATATATATATTCACTGAAAAAAACATAGGTTTCACACACGTTATAGGTAGGAATTAGCATTTAAAAAACCTTAGAAATTCACTGAAATAACCATAGGTTTCATACATGTTATAGTTAGCTGGACATTTCACTCATACAAAACCATTGAAATTCCCCCGTTATAGTTAGTTCAGCTAACTATAACTCGTGGGCCCGCAATGCACTGTTGATGACGTCACATACTTCATCACTCATGACATGGTCAGTGACATCACTCATGACATCACTGATGACATCTCAAATTACATCACTGATGACATCATCCAGTGAATGTGTGTTTTTCTGAAATTTAAATATGTTTTATATATGTATATCTCAAGGTCGATGGAAGAATAAATGAGTATATAAGTGTCTAAATGGATGATTTTTTTGTAAAATTGATTGTATAACCGACTGATTAATTGTATCTTAGTGAATACATGGGTTAGTGAGTAATGTTTAAATATGTAAATATCTGTATCAGTCTCACACATTTTTTGAATAAGTGGCTGCATGGGTTGGTGAGTAGCCGCATGAGTGTCTATATAGGTTATTGGTTGGTTTTTTGAGTATCAGTATGAGTGTCTGAGTGTCTATATGGTTTGGTGGGGGATATTACTTAGTGCATAGATGCATGAATGAGTGACTCACTGCTTGTATGTGTTTTGAAGACAGCATGTGTGCAGGACTGTATGGGTGGATGAGTGTGTGTATAGGTGTGTTAGTGAGTGAATGACTGTCTCAATACTGTCTTTATGACTAAGTACATATGTTTTAAACTACTAAGTGCCATATGTATCAAGCCTTTTGTGAATCGCAAAGGCCGAAATTCGATGAAACAATCGCATCTTAAGGAATCGCAAATACTTGCGATTCCTTAAATGCTATGTATGAAGCTTTTAAGAATTGCAATTTCAGGTTTAGAAATCGCAAATTACCACCAACTTGTAGTTGGTGGTAATTTGCGATTCCTGGTAAATATGCACAATTGTGCATTTGTGAGGGTGGCATATGACACACATACATGCCCATTGGGCATGTATGTGCGCCATATGCAAACACATGTAATTTACAGGGGTGCAGCAGGGTGTCCTTGAGACGCCCCTGCACCCTTGCAATAATTCTCCAATTGCGATTAGCAAATTGAGAAATCGCAATTTGAGAATTATTTGGAAATCATTCCTATGGGCCTCCTGGCCCATAGGAATGCATTGGAATTATTCCTTAATTGCGAATTCGCGAAATGCGAATTCGCAATTAAGGAAGCTTAAGGAATCACTAAAAAAAAGCGATTTTCTTCATACATACCATTTCGCGATTCCTAAATAGCGATTCCTTAAAAATCGCTATTTAGGAATCGCAAAACGGAACTATGATACATATGGCCCTATATGTGAGTATTGGTGTACATAAGTGAGTGTATATGAGAGTGAGAGATTGGAAGAGTTCCTGTATACCTAAGTATGTGTTTCCATAAGTGATTGTTTAAGAGAGTAAGTATGTGTACATTTCTGTACAAATAAGTGTAGTGGTGTGTGTATAGATATATATGCAAGCAAATGGATGTTTGAAAGTTTATTTGCATGTGTGAGTATGTGTGTGAGTAACTTTATGTATGATTGTAGGTGTATAACAGGATGTATAGGTGTATAAATACATATGATGAGTGAGTATATGTATGAGTGACTATATAGAGCTGTTGGTGAATGAGTGGATGTGTATGTAGATTTTGGAATTACTGAATAGGTTGTTCTAACTAGTATTGGTATCTCCAATGTTTTGAAAATTTTAGTTTCTACTTTTGAATGTGTGTATCAAAGGTTATATTAGGGTAAGAGGAGGTGTGCCACTCTTTCACAAGGATGATGTCATCAGTGATGTAATTTGAGATGTCATCAGTGCTGTCATGAGTGATGTCACTGACCATGTCATGAGTGATGTAGTATGTGACGTCATCAGCAGTGCATTGCTGGCGCGCGAGTTAGAGTTAGCTGAACTAACTATAACGGGGGAATTTCAAAGGTTTTGTATGAGTGAAATGTCCAGCTAACTATAACATGTGTAAAACCTATGGTTCTTCCAGTGAATTTCAAAGGTTTTGTAAATGATAATTTTTAAATGTATTAATTATTATATTTCTTTCTTTTTATACTAATATCCTATATTTTTATTATAAATATTTATATATATATTTTTAGAGTTATATTTAATATTCTTAATGTAAAATAATTACAAAACTAAATTTAGCGTCGCATTAACGCTTCCGTGTGACGTCATGTATGATGCCCCGTACGCGAAAGGCGCAAAAGTTTTTAATTGTTTAAAAACATATATTTATGTATTTAATATACATACTAACAGAAGACATTATCTAGGATAATTATGAAAATTGTTTTTGTAAACTTTTAATAAGCGTACATTACTTTTAAAAGCAATTCCAGAAATCGCGGCTGAACATCATCTGTACTTGCATCGTAAGAGCACCGTAAGCACACAGTAAGCGTACGCACGCAAAGCCATGTGACTTTAAAAGAAGAGATTTCATTGGTTCATAACACTTCCTATTCTAACTGTTGAAAGACCAGTCCCATTTTAATCATTCTACTTTGACTTTCTAAGAAGAAGCTATTCTTCTGAGAATCCTGTCAAATAGATGGAAAATCACCATAATAACAGCAATGGGCTCATCTTTCAGCCATTCTTCAGAGGAAGATTTAATTCCCGAAGAACCTCCAAAGAAAAAGAAAGAAGCTCTAATTTGAAAGTTTTTTCTTTCCCTGAAGGGCAAAAAAAGGTTAATGCTCCAAAAGTAACCTGTAATATTTGCCAAACAACTCTTTCAAGGGGTGATCCATGGCACAGCGAATATGGTGCGACACATCAAGACCTTGCACCCCAAGAACTTTGCTCGAGCTGCAACACAGAGCTTGCAGGACAACCCACCTGTTGCTGCACCAAGCACATCAACTGCTGCAGCAGCATTTTCTGCAAGCAGTCCACACCCACATATTGATCCTGATTTTGGTGAAGTTAAAATTCTATGCATTTATTGCGATGAACTTTTGTGTTATGGGGAACAGTCTATCGACCTGATAAAATGCAGAAAGCAGGAGCATCGCTGTCCTCGACATTAGTTTTTTTTTTTCATTCTTTTGTTCCTGTTGGACAGTTTAAAAAAAAAAATTTTTTTTAAACTTGTTGAAAAAACAAAAAAACAAAAAAACTGTTCTTTTTAGAACTACCTTCACTGGTCAAAGAAAGAACTATATTTCTATGTTAGTGTATAAACGTTTCTCAGAATGAATGTGTAGTTCATAAATGAATGAATGAATACATCATTAGTGTATGATGAATGTGAAAGTGCAGAACTATAAGGAAGTGCTACAGCATAAATCTATAAGCTGTTTACCTATAGTATACTGTAGTACCTCCAAAACACTTGAATGTAACATATGCACATAAATATGTTACAAGTCTATGCTTCAATTTACACTGCTGGTGAAACTGCCTGGATGAATTTGTATGTGTTAGGGGTTGATTTACAACCCCCTTGTGCCACTTTTACACAGCTGTTGCATCACTTTTGTGATGCACTGACGGTGCAAAAGATGTGCCATGGTGTGTGGTATTTACAATGTGACGCATCTGGAAGGTGCATTTCATTGTAAAGCCCTGCGCCAGAAGGAGGCTTTCCTGCGCAGGGGGGGGGGGGGGGTGCAGCAACGCCTCCTAAAAGTGACTGAGTGAAATCTATAAGATTTCTTTTAGTCACTTTTGAGCTTATGCTGCGTCAAAACCCTGCACCTGCTTGAAGCAGGTGTAAGGATTGACATAGCATTGTGAGCATAGGGCCTCAAGAGCATTGCTGGAGCTGCATTACCCTTGCAACCCAAGTCAAGCAATGCGTTGCCTTCACAGCACAGATACACCACATATCTGTGCCGTTTTTGCCCCATAGTGCACCACATTGTATATACAGTACATACATGGTGGTGATGTCACAGTACACAATAACTGGCTTATCTCTGGGGATGTACCACTTATTGTACATCTGCTGATTAGTGTTTTAATGTAGTGAGTGGATTATTTTAGAACAGTGTATAGATAAACACATAGGGGTCCATTATGATGTCGGGCGGTTTGCCTCAGCCAGGCTGGCGGTGGCCACCGCCGGCCTGGCGGAGGCAAACCGCCCGACATCGCAAGCCCAATTCCCCCCGCCATATTAGGATGGCGGAGGGGAAGGTGGCGGTGCAAAATACCGCCCGCCTGTTTTGCTTTATTTTTGTGCGCCATGTGCTTTGTGTTTCATCGTATTTCCTCCCTCCTAATTCTCCCACGATTTTTAATATTGATTACTGCCTCACATGGCCTTCCCAGGCCTCTATTCTTATTGATTGTACTGGGATGATCGTAATATTTATTTCCTTCCGCGCCACAGGGGCCTCCTAGGCCTCTTTTTAATAAATGGTGCATGCATGAATTTCTGTGTCGTATTTTTGAAGTGTGTCACGTGCTTTCGTCTCTGTTATAAATTTTATGTGCTTGATGGTATTTTTTTCTGCGTCACGTGTCCCTCCCACCTCTGTTTTGCAGCTTTATTTTTGTGTGCCATGTGCTTTGTGTTTCATCGTATTTGCTCCCTCCTAATTCTCCCATTATTTTTAATATTGATTACTGCCTCACATGGCCTTCCCAGGCCTCTATTCTTATTGATTGTACTGGGATGATCGTAATATTTATTTCCTTCCGCGCCACAGGGGCCTCCTAGGCCTCTTTTTAATAAATGGTGCATGCATGAATTTCTGTGTCGTATTTTTGAAGTGTGTCACGTGCTTTCGTCTCTGTTATAAATTTTATGTGCTTGATGGTATTTTTTTCTGCGTCACGTGGCCCTCCCACCTCTGTTTTGCTTCATTTTTGTGCGCCACGTACTTTGTGCTTCATCGTATTTGCTCCATCCTAATTCTCATATGACTTAATATTTATTACTGCCTCACGTGGCCTTCCCAGGCCTCTATTCTTATTGATCGTACTTGGATTATCGTAATACTTATTTCCTTATGCGTCACGGGGCCCTCCTAGGCCTCTTTTTAATAAATGGCGCATGAATGAATTTCTGTGTCCTATTTTTGAAGTGTGTCATGTTCTTTCGTCTCTGGTATAAATTTTATGTGCTTGATGGTATTTTTTTCTGTGTCACGTGGCCCTCCCAGCTCTGTTTTGCTTTATTTTTGTGCACCACGTACTTTGTTCTTTATCATATTCGCTCTCTCCTAATTTTCCAATGACTTTTAATATTTATTACTGCCTCACGTGGCCTTCCCAGGCCTCTATTCTTATTGATCGTACTTGGATGATTGTAATATTTATTTACCTCTGCGCCACGGGGCCCTCCTAGGGCTCAATTTAATAAATGGTGCAGACATGAATTTCTGTGTCGTATTTTTGAAGTGTGTCATGTGCTATCGTCTCTGTTATAAATTTTACGTGCTTGATGGTATTTTTTTCTGTGTCACGTGGCCCTCCCAGCTCTTTTTTGCTTTATTTTTGTGCGCCACATACCTATATTTGCTCTCTCCTAATTCTCCCATGACTTTTAATATTTATTACTGCCTCATGTGGCCTTCCCAGGCTTCTATTCTTATTGATCGTACTTGGATGATCGTAATATTTATTTTCTTCTGCGTCACGGGGCCCTCCTAGGCCTCTTTTTAATAAATTGGACGTGCATGAATTTCTGTGTCGTATTTTTGAAGTGTGTCACGTGCTTTTGTCTCTATTCTTATACATTTTACGTGCTTGATGGTATTTTTTTCTGTGTCACGTGGCCCTCCCACCTCTGTTTTGCTTTATTTTTGTGCGACATATCTTTGTGTTTCATCGTATTTGTTCCCTCCTTATTTTCCCATGATTTTTAATGTTGATTACTGCCTCACGTGGCCTTCCCAGGCCTCTATTCTTATTAATCTTACTTGGATGATCGTAATATTTATTTCCTTCCGCATCACGGGCCCTCCTTGGCCTCTTTTTAATAAATGGTGCATGCATGAATTTCTGTGTCGTATTTTTTAAGTGTGTCACGTGCTTTCGTCTCTGTTATAAATTTTATGAGCTTGATTGTATTTTTTTCTGCATCACATGGCCCTCCCAGCTCTGTTTTGCTTTATTTTTTTGCGCAACGTACTTTGTGCTTCATCGTATTTGCTCCCTCCTAGTTCTCCCATGACTTTTAATATTTATTACTGCTTCACGTGGCCTTCCCAGGCCTCTATTCTTATTGATTGTCCTTGGATGGTCATAATATTTATTTCCTCCTGCGTCATGGGGCCGTCCTAGGCCTCTTTTCAATAAATGGTGTTATGTTATGTTATGTTATCGTAGGTTTTGTTAAGCGCTCAGCTACTCTAGCAGAGTGTCCCGGCGCTGACAGATCAGACACAGCATAACTCTTCCAACGAGGGGCAAATTAGAGGCCGAAAAGCCACGTTTTAAGATCTTTCCTGAAAGATGCCAAATTCTCGCTCTTTCTCAGAGCAAGAGACAGATCATTCCAGGCACGTGACGCTAGATGTTGAAAGGAGCGGCCCCCAGTCCGTGCACGCCTGATTACAGGGATCCTCGCCAGTGACATGGCAGCCGATCGTAAGGCTCTGGTTGGGTTATGGAAGACAACTCTCTTCCGCAGATACAGAGCCCCAATGCCATGCAGAGCTTTAAACGCCATGGTAAGGGCCTTAAACTTAATGTGTTTCCTGATTGGAAGCCAGTGAAGGGACACCAGAAGGCCAGTGGCATGAGACCGGCGCCCAAGGCCAAAAATGGCCCGAGCCGCCGTGTTCTGCACCACCTGCAGCCGTGACAGAAGATATTCAGGCAGGCCGAGGTAGAGTACGTTCACGTAATCCAGCCTCGATCCAATCAGGGCTTGCACCGTTGTTTTCCTATGGGCGATCGAGAGAAGAGGGAAGAATTTCCTCAACATTTTGAGTATTCCGAAGCACTGCCCCACCAGGCCAAGAATCTGAGATTTCAATGAAAGGCAATTGTCCATCTTGATACCCAGGTTCTTGGCTACCTTAGAGTCAGAGGCCGGGGGAAACATTCCTGCAGGCCACCAGGTCTTCCAACCGGGATCAGGGGGGCAGCCGAAGAAGAGGAGCTCGGACTTGTCAGAATTGCATTTCAACTGGTTAAGTTGAAACCAAGTAAATATTGCGCCCAAACAGTTCTTAATGCTCTCGCCATCAAAGTCCATGTTCTTGTCACAGGTGAAGAGAAGCTGGGTATCGTCGGCGCCCAACGACTCTGCCAGTGCCGCGAGGGGGCCATATAGATATTAAAAAGGGTGGGGCTCAGAATTGACCCCTGAGGAACTCCCACCTCCAAAGGCGGCACTGTGGCAGAGTACGGAGGAGCCCAGACTGTCTGATGTCGATTAGAAGGAAACGACTCAAACCATCTAAACACCGTTCCCCTAACCCCGATCTCCCAAAGTCTCGCCAGGAGCTGGTCATGGGGAACGGTGTCGAACGCCGCCGAAAGATCTAATAGCACCAAAACTGCTTTCCCTCCACTGTCAAGGACTTCCTTGATGGCTTCTGACACCTCCAACAGTGCTGACTCAGTGCTCATGTTAGCCCTAAAACCGGATTGGGTATAGTGCAGGATCTCATTAGACTCTACAAAGTCGGCCAGGACTGAGTGCACATGCTTTTCAGTCACCTTGTCCAGAGCCGGTATCAGCGAAATAGGCCTGTAATTGGCATGATTGCTGGGGTCCAAGGATGGCTTCTTTAAAAGAGGTAGAACCATCGCCTGTTTCCATGCTTGCGGTATGGATCCCGTTTCCAAAGACCTGTTAAGGATCAGATTGACCGTCGGGTTGATAACACAAGCAATTTTAGCTAAGAACTTAGCGGGGCATGGATCACACTGGGAGCCAGATCTCAATTTGGACAAATGGTGGATACATGAATTTCTGTGTAGTATTTTTGAAGTGTCTCACATGCTTTTGTCTCTGTTATAAATTTTATGTGCTTGAAGGTAATTTTTTTCTGCGTCCTGTGGCCCTCCCCGCTCTGTTTTGCTTTATTTTTGTGCGCCACGTACTTTGTGCTTCATAGTATTTGCTCCCTCCTAATTCTCCCATGACTTTTAATATTTATTACTGCCTCACGTGGCCTTCCCAGGCCTGTATTCCTATTGATCGTACTTGCATGATCGTATTATTTATTTCCTTCTGCGTCACTAGGCCCACCAATGCCTCTTTTTAATAAATGGTGCATGCATGAATATCTGTGTTGTATTTTTGAAGTGTGTCACGTGCTATATTCTCTGTTATAAAGTTTAAGTGCTTGATGGTATTTTTTCTCTGCGTCACGTGTCCCTCCCAGCTCTGTTTTGCTTTATTTTTGTTCGCCATGTGCTTTGTGCCTCATCGTATTTGCTCCCTCCTAATTCTCCTATGACTTTTAATAATTATTACTGCCTCACGTGGCCTTACCAGACCTCTATTCTTATTGATCGTAGTTGGATGATCATAATATTTAATTCCCTCTGCGTCACGGGCCCTCCTAGGCCTGTTTTTAATTAATGGTGCATGCATGAATTTCTGTGTTGTATTTTTGAAGTGTGTCACGTGCTTTCGTCTCTGTTCTTATAAATGTTACGTGCTTGATGGTATTTTTTTCTGCGTCACGTGTCCCTCCCACCTCTGTTTTGCAGCTTTATTTTTGTGTGCCATGTGCTTTGTGTTTCATCGTATTTGCTCCCTCCTAATTCTCCCATTATTTTTAATATTGATTACTGCCTCACATGGCCTTCCCAGGCCTCTATTCTTATTGATCGTACTTGGATGATCGTAATATTTATTTCCTTCCGTGCCACAGGGCCCTCCTAGGCTTCTTTTTAATAAATGGTGCATGCATGAATTTCTGTGTCGTATTTTTGAAGTTTGTCACATGCTTTCGTCTCTGTTATAAATTTTATGTGCTTGATGGTATTTTGTTCTGTGTCACGTGGCCCTCCCAGCTCTGTTTTGCTTTATTTTTGTGCGCCACCTACTTTGTGCTTCATCGTATTTGCTCCCTCCTAATTCTCCCATGACTTTTAATATTTATTGCTGCCTCACGAGGCCTTCCCAGGCTTCTATTCTTATTGGGTTTATCAATAGTAGCAACATGCCTATACATACAACTTATGTCGACATGTTGAGGCCTTATAAATCGAGCATCAAAGATAATCTATTAAAGGGTACCTTTTTTTATGTAATGGCACATAATTTGGATGTCTAGAGTAACGATGTTCTATTGCCTGTTGTAATTCTCTCCTATATAGGTGAGAAGTTAGTAAGTTGAAGAAGAGTATGTGATTATGTCTTTCTGCACACCACATATTTTGCAAACTACATTAATATAATAAAGGTATTTCTGATTAGCTTTTATTGTTTGAGAAAGGTTTGTGGTAGGTTGTTTAAGTAATTTCTTCTTCAAGAAATGTTACTTTTTCAAAACCTTTCAAAATTAATTTGCAGGAACCATGACAAGTGATAATTCTCCAACACCTGTACCATCTTCAGTACCTCTACCATCTTCATCACCTTTTTCATCTTCATCACCTGTTCAATCTTCATCACCTGAACCATCTTCAGCACCTCTACTAGCTACAGCACGTTACCCATCTCCAGCATCTAGTCAATATATATCCCTAACAAATGTTTGGGATGTGTAGAAGAAACCAGTAAAAGAACGTATGGGAGCAATAGTGTCGCGCTTTAAAATACACAACAGTTCTTTTTGGTCACTTAAAACGGACCAATGGATAGTTGATGAGGTTAGTTTCTGCTACATGTAAATTGTCTATAGTATGGCTAATGGCATATTATGTACACGTTGGTTCCTCTGTAGAAGATAATGTGATTTCATATATTTTGACAGGTAATCGATGCCTTCCTCTCAAAAATATGTTTGTCAAGACTAAATGTAAGTATATTTTCATTCCTAATACAGTTACCTATCTTTAAGTAATAATTTTAAATCAATGAGTGTACTGAAATCCTTCAATTTTAACCTTAGTGTTTATCAATATCAGCAACAGTGTCATCCTGTATCTTCCTCTGCAAATATCGCTCTTCAAATTTTCAGGTAAATATTCATATCTGTTATGTGACTTTTCAGTGTTACTGGTGCAAATACTGATTGTCATTGGATACTTTTGGTAAGTGCATTTATAAATCTATTTTGAAGGTTCTTGTTGGAAAATGACTGGTTGCAATAGTTTAAATTGTCAAAGAAATATTTTTCAAATATTTTAAATGCTAATATTTCTAAATGATTTTGTAATGTATCTAGAGCACTGAAACCTATGATTGCTTTTCAATCTCAAACCTTTTGTGATTAATTGTTTTTATGTACATTAACATTCAGGTTGGACTTCTGCTCAATATATACATTGGTTATTATTTTTTCAGTTTGAAGAATAAAACCTAACTCAGCAGCAAGTTGCCGAGATTTTTACTAATGTAATATTTCTGGGGAATTATCGACTGAAAATTGCAATGGACCTTATGGAGTCATCAGGTTTGACTTTACCATTTCAATGATAAATAAGGTGTCACACTCTAGTGTTGTCCTGAACATTGGATTATTCTGTATTTAGTTTTTTCATAGAAGGTCTTTTACAGATAAAGGCATATCATTAATTTTTAACATAGTATAGTAAGATATTGTCATTATGCTTGTGAATTTTCAATGATGTTCGTAATGCAACCATTTGCATATGTTTGCAACAGTTGTGACTGTCTCTAGTCCTGGATCTGAAAACACCTAGAATTGTGCATGATATATTCCAAAATAAGTTTTGAATTGTTAGCATTACTGTTATGATGTGCTAATGTACATCTTTTTTTACATTTAGAGTCTGAAAACTATTGTGGTGTCTGCAACCAAGATACTTCATTAATTTATAAGCAAAACTTAATGGTAAGTATCCTCAATGACTCTAGACGCTGAAGATCAAAATTAAGTGATATAAGTACTTGGGGTGTTTTGGTCGCATTAAGGGGCTCATTAGGATAACGGGTGGACTTTGTCCGCCTGCCATCCTGTCGTGAGTAGGGATCGCCCGCCATAAGGGCGGGGGTCCGGTTGGGGGTATTAGGATGCGCCCGCCACAGTGGCGGGAGCATCCTGTATCTTTAGCATTGCGGCGGGCGGTGCTGAAAGCACCGCCCGCCGAAATGCTAAAGATACATGTTGTGCATTACAAAGCACAACGTGACAGGTCCGCCGCGGACCCCCCATTCATCTTAATATGGTGGGGGGGTCATTCTGGAGCGGATGGCAGACGATTGCCCCCGCCAGGCCGGCGGTGGCTACCACCAGCCTGGTGGGGGAAATCCGCCCGCCATCCTAATGAGGGCCTAAGTCTCCAGTTCACATTCCTCTGATGCAGGTTGTATGTTAGTATGATTCAGACAACTGAGGCATTTGCAAGGGTCTTTTCAGAGTTGCATCTGCCATGTTGGATAGCTGGCTATGCACCCTTCCTAGTTATGGACTCATTACCACTTTCTCACTGAGTGTTGAGAGGTTACTGTGTTTACTATCTAAATATATATAAAGTTTTCATTTCAAAAAGCTATTGACCTTTAAACAATGCAATGTAAATAACTAGTTACTTTTCACTATCTTCCCAACAGGCCCAATGTTTTGAATGCCGCTGATGGCTCCACCTTGAATGTATCAAAACAAATGTAACATCCTGATTACCTTTTACTGGTTACAAATATAGAAAATGTATGTTTTAAAGTAAACATGTGATCGCATGCAAAATGTCTAATTAGATGTTTTGCATACTCCTGCCATGTAGTGTTGTGTCCGAATTGTCATAAGAAGTAATGTTGAGACAGACTTCCTTCAGCTGTCACGACTTGCACAATCCTTTTAGAATTGGGCCAGACTTCCTCTAATATTCCGACTAAATTTGAAATTTGAAATCGAGCAACTGTTTTGCTAAGGTGTTGAAATATAAATTTAAATCTTCTTCCTCTTTGAAGGTGAACAAGCAATATCACTTAGCCACACATTATTGTTCAATGGTAGTCTAAGAAGTACTGGTAATTCCAGTATTACTAAGGTAGACGTCTGACAGTAGAATCTATAATATAGTCACAACACTTTCCCTAAGGGCAAAAAAAGGTTAATGCTCCATTAGTAACCTGTACAATTTGGCAAGCAACTCTTTCAAATGGTGATCCATCCAAAAAATACTCCTTTGGCACAGTGAATATGGTGCAACACGTCAAGGACTTGCACCCCAACAACTATGCTCGAGCTGCAACACGGAGGTTGCAGGACAACCCACCTGCTGCTGCACCAAGCACATAAACTGCTGCAGCAGCATTTTCTGCAAGCAGTCCACACCCATATATTGATCTTAATTTTGGTGAAGTTAAAATTCTATGCATTTATTTGGATGAACTTTTGTGTTACGGGGAACAGTCTATCGACCTGATAAAATGCAGGATGTAGGAGCATTGCTGTCCTCGACATTAGTCATTAGACATTTATCGAGCTGCCTTTCTTGGCTAAGGTTATCGATTATTCTTAAATTTCTTATTCTGATTCAAAGTCAAGGCCCTTTATCAAGCCTTTTTGTTGAAGCTACTACCCCGGCCGAAGGCAGTGGGAAATTTCCAAACTTGCTGCCTTTCTTGGCTGGGGTTATCAAATATTCTTCTTGTGATTCAAATTAAAAATGCAGGCCCTTTATTGAGCCTTCTTGGTTACTACCCGCGAATGGCAGTGGGTAATTTGCACACTTGCGTCCTTTCTTGCATCCTTCCTACCGCACAGTGTGAGTACTTTCTGCACTTGCTTGCCTCCTTAGAAGTGGTACCCATTTCTCAGGCTCTCACTGCGGAATCCGACACCCTGTCAGTGTAATCGACTGGAAAACCAAACACCCACTTACCTTACAAGGCAGTGGGTAGTTTACGCGTCTGCAGCCTTTCTTATTTTTTACCTTATTCATCATCCACTAAATCAACACATCTTCCACAAATACACACACCTACTTGCTGCCTTTTTTGACTGGGGATATCAATTATTCTTCAATTTCATATTCTGATTCAAAGTCAAGGCCCTTTGACAAGCCTTTTTGTTGTAGCTACTACCCCGGCCGAAGGCAGTGGGAAATTTGCACATTTGCTGCCTTTCTTTGCTGGGGTTACCAATTATTCTTGAATTTCATATTCTCATTCCAAGTCAAGGACCTTTATCAAGCCTTTTTGTTGTAGCTACTACCCCAGCTGAAGGCAGTAGAAAATGTGCACACTTGCTGCCTTTCTTGGCTGGGGTTATCAATTATTCTACTTGTATTTCAAATTCAAAGTGCAGGCCCTTTATTGAGCCTTCTTGGTAACTATTTCCCATGAATGGCAGTGGGTAATTTGCACTCTTGCGTCCTTTATTGGATCCTTTCTACCTCACAGTGTGTGTACTTTGTGCACTTGCTTTCCTCCTTAGTAAGGTATCCGTTTCTCAGGCTCCCACTGCGGTATCCGATGCCCTATCTGTATAATGAGCTGGAAGTCCAAAGATCCACTTCACTGACAAGGCAGTCGGTAGTTTGCGTGTCTCCAGCCTTTCTTATTTTTCACCTTATTCATCTTCCACTCAATCAACACATCATCCACACATACACATACCTACTTACTGTCTTTCTTGGCTGTAGTTATCAACTATTCTTCTATTTCATACTCCTATTCAAAGTGCAGGCCTTTTATCAAGCATTTTTGTTGTAACAACTACCCCAGCCGAAGGCAGTGGCAACTTTGCACACTTGCTGCCTTTCTTGGCTGGGGTTAGCAATTATTGTTCAATTTCATATTCTGATTCAAAGTCGAGGCCCTTTATTGAGCCTTTATTGTTGTAACTACTTCCCCGGCTGAAGGCAGTGGGAAATTTCCGTACTTGCCTCCTTTCTTGGCGGGGGTTATCAATTCTTCTTCTTGTAATTCTAATTCAAAGTGCAGGCCCTTTATTGAGCGTTCTTGGTAACTACTACCCGTGAATGGCAGTGGGTAATTTGCACACTTGCGTCCTTTCTTACATCCTTCCTACCGCACAGTGTGTGTACTTTGTGCAATTCCTTGCCTCCTTAGAAGTGGTACCCATTTCTCAGGCTTCCACTGCAGAATCCAGCACCCTGTCTGTGTAATGAACTGAAAAACCAAACACCCACTTCCCTTACAAGGCAATGGGTAGTTTGCGTGTCTGCAGCCTTTCTTATTTTTCACCTTATTCATCTTCCACTCAATCAACACATCATACACACATACACACACCTACTTGCTGCCTTTTTGGCTGGGGTTATCAATTATTCTTTAATTTCATATTCTGATTCAAAGTCAAGGCCCTTTAACAAGCCTTTCTGTTGTAGCTACTACCCCGGCCGAAGGCAGTGAGAAATTTGCATATTTGCTGCCTTTCTTGGCTAGGGTTACCAATGATTCTTGAATTTCATATTCTGATTCAAAGTCAAGGCCCATTATCGAGCCTTTTTGTTGTAGCTACTACCCCGGCCGAAGGCAGTGGGAAATTTCCGCACTTGCTGGCTTTTTTGGCTGGGGTAATCAATTATTCTACTTGTAATTCAAATTCAAAGTGCAGGCCCTTTATTGAGCCTTCTTGGTAACTACTACCCGTGAATGGCAGTGGGTAATTTGCACACTTGCGTCCTTTCTTGTATCCATCCTACCGCACAGTGTGTGTACTTCCTACACGTGCTTGCCTCCTAAGAAGTGGTACCCATTTCTCAGGCTCCCAATGCAGAAACTGATGCCCTGTCGGTGTAATGGACTGGAAAACCAAACACCCACATCCCTTACAAGGCAGTGGGTAGTTTACGCGTCTGCAGCCTTTCTTATTTTTCAACATATTCATCTTCCACTCAATCAACACATCATCCATACACCTTCTTGCTTCCTTTTTTGGCTGTGGTTATCAATTATTCTTCAATTTCATATTCTGATTCAAAGCCAAGACCCTTTAACAAGCCTTTTTGTTGTAGCTACTACCCCGGCCGAAGGCAGTGGGAAAATTGCACACTTGCTGTCTTTCTTGGCTGGGGTTACCAATTAGTCTTGAATTTCATATTCTGATTCAAAGTCAAGGACCTTTATCAAGGCTTTTTGTTATAGCTACTACACCAGCCGAAGGCAGTAGGAAATGTGCACACTTGCTGCCTTTCTTGGCTGGGGTTATCAATTATTCTTCTTGTAATTCAAATTCAAACTGCAGGCCGTTTATTGAGCCTTCTTGTTAACTACAACCCGTGAATGGCAGTGGGTAATTTGCACTCTTGCGTCCTTTATTGCGTCCTTTCTACCTCACAGTGTGTGTACTTTGTGCACTTGCTTTCCTCCTTAGTAAGGTATCCGTTTCTCAGGCTCCCACTGCAGTATCCGACGCCCTATCTGTATAATGAGCTGGAAGTCCAAAGATCCACTTCACTGACAAGGCAGTGGGTAGTTTGCGTGTCCCCAGCCTTTCTTATTTTTCACCTTATTCATCTTCCACTCAATCAACACATCATCCACACATACACATACATACCTACTTACTGTCTTTCCTGGCTGTAGTTATCAACTATTCTTCTATTTCATATTCCTATTCAAAGTGCAGCCCCTTTATCAAGCTTTTTTGTCGTAACAACTACCCCAGCCGAAGGCAGTGGGAACTTTGCACACTTGCTGCCTTTCTTGGCTGGGGTTAGCAATTATTGTTCAATTTCATATTCTGATTCAAAGTCGAGGCCCTTTATTGAGCCTTTATTGTTGTAACTACTTCCCCTGCTGAAGGCAGTGGGAAATTTCCGTACTTGCCTCCTTTCTTGGCGGGGGTTATCAATTCTTCTTCTTGTAATTCTAATTCAAAGTGCAGGCCCTTTATTGAGCGTTCTTGGTAACTACTACCCGTGAATGGCAGTGGGTAATTTGCACACTTGCGTCCTTTCTTACATCCTTCCTACCGCACAGTGTGTGTACTTTGTGCAATTCCTTGCCTCCTTAGAAGTGGTACCCATTTCTCAGGCTTCCACTGCAGAATCCAACACCCTGTCTGTGTAATGAACTGGAAAACCAAACACTCACATCCCTTACAAGGCAATGGGTAGTTTGCGTGTCTGCAGCCTTTCTTATTTTTCACCTTATTCATCTTCCACTCAATCAACACATCATCCACATATACACACACCTACTTGCTGCCTTTTTTGGCTGGGGTTATCAATTATTCTTCAATTTCATATTCTGATTCAAAGTCAAGGCACTTTAACAAGCCTTTCTGTTGATGCTACTACCCCGGCCGAAGGCAGTGAGAAATTTGCACATTTGCTGCCTTTCTTGGCTGGGGTTACCAATTATTCTTGAATTTCATATTCTGATTCAAAGTCAAGGCCCTTTATCGAGCCTTTTTGTTGGAGCTACTACCCCGGCCGAAGCCAGTGCGAAATTTCCGCACTTGCTGGCTTTTTTGGCTGGGGTAATCAATTATTCTACTTGTAATTCAAATTCAAAGTGCAGGCCCTTTATTGAGCCTTCTTGGTAACTACTACCCGTGAATGGCAGTGGGTAATTTGCACACTTGCGTCCTTTCTTGTATCCATCCTACCGCACAGTGTGTGTACTTTCTACACGTGCTTGCCTCCTAAGAAGTGGTACCCATTTCTCAGGCTCCCAATGCGGAAACCGATGCCCTGTCTGTGTAATGGACTGGAAAACCAAACACCCTCATCCCTTACAAGGCAGTGGATAGTTTACGCGTCTGCAGCCTTTCTTATTTTTCACCTTATTCATCTTCCACTCAATCAACACATCATCCACACATACACACACCTACTTGCTGCCTTTTTTGGCTGGGGTTATTAATTATTCTTCAATTTCATATTCTGATTCAAAGTCAAGGCCCTTTAACAAGCCTGTAATATCAGTGTTTGAAGTGCTTTCATAAAACATTTTTGAATACATTGCAACTATTCTAAAAAATGATTTACTGTAATATCAGAGTTTGAAGTGTTAACAGAAAGTAAATGTAATACATTGTGCTGCATGGCTCACTACAATATTGAAACAGAAGTGTTGTATCAAGCCTTTTTGTTGTAGCTACTACCCCGGCCGAAGGCAGTGGGAAAATTGCACACTTGCTGTCTTTCTTGGCTGGGGTTACCAATTATTCTTGAATTTCATATTCTGATTCAAAGTCAAGGACCTTTATCGAGGCTTTTTGTTATAGCTACTACACCAGCCGAAGGCAGTAGGAAATTTGCACACTTGCTGCCTTTCTTGGCTGGGGTTATCAATTATTCTTCTTGTAATTCAAATTCAAACTGCAGGCCCTTTATTGAGCCTTCTTGGTAACTACTACCCGTGAATGGCAGTGGGTAATTTGCACACTTGCGTCCTTTCTTGAACCCTTTCTACCGCACAGTGTTTGTACTTTCTACACTTGCTTGCCTCCTTAGAAGTGGTACCCATTTCTCAGGCTCTGTTAGACAGAGACCCAGAGGGTCGACCGAGGACAGGGGGAGAGGCCTCCGGCGAGGGCCGTCTCCAGCGATCGTACAGACAAGTAACTTCCCCCCCACAGATGGACACCGCACAAGGATAAGGCTAACGCTCTTTATATGCAGTTCTTGAAGCAAGGTATCACGGTACAATGAGATCGGGACACGAGGGTCCTCTAATTTCTAGTCTCTAGAAGGAGAAGGGGGTAGCGGGACAGTCTTGATACCGATCTGGTATTGAGGTGGAAGGATGGGTAGCTCACAATCCTCGAGCTCGGAGTTCTGGAAGGTCGGGCCGCGGCAGCGCCAGCAGGTCCCTACGATGATGGCGGTTGTAGAGGGCCGCGGCAGCGCCAGCAGGTCCCTTGGACGAAGTAGGTTGCAGAGGGCCGCGGCAGCGCCAGCAGGTCCCTTGGACGACGTAGGTTGCAGAGGGCCGCGGCAGCGCCAGCAGGTCCCTCGGACGATGTAGGTTGCAGAGGGCCGCGGCAGCGCCGGCAGGCAGGACGATGGTTCACAAGGCAGGGCTGCGGCAGCGCCAGCAGTCCGTCAAGGATGAGTTCTTCTAGGTGTCTCTCGACTCCAGGATACAACTGCCTTCCTGCTCTGGCGCTGCCCCAGTTATAGGTCTGGCCTCCTTTGATGTCCGGACCCTCGCTCTTGGAGGTCGGGAGGTCCGGGATGAGGGAGTCCAGACACCCAGCAGGGGGGTGGAGCCAGCGCCCGGGGAGGCTGGGGGCGATCGGCACCTGGCGGGGGAGAGCCATCGACACTCCTCTCTCCCATTGACCTGCCAAGTGGTCCGTTCACCTCCTGGGTGGATGGTGGTGCCGGGATGTCGGGGCCTGGCTAGGCCCAGGGTTGGGGTCGAGCTGAGGCCACGCGGCCTCGTGGTGCAGGGTCCAAAATGGCGGCTGGGCCGGGCAATGGTGCTGGTGGTGGCCCGGGCCAGTGATACAGAGATGTCCGGGAGCAGGTGCCCCGTAAGGGACGGGTTGCGGGTTGCTTCTGTGGGTCGTCGGGTTGTTCTTCTGGTGACACCGGGAGAACCGGTGTCCAGGCTCTTGTCGTGCGGGGAGGGAGCGAGCCCTTTACGGGGCCTGTCCAACATGCGTCCCCCCCAGCTGAAGGCGGGGAGAGTCACCCATCCTCTTGGGGACTCTCCTCGTCGAGGCGGAAAAAGCGTGACAGGCCGTCCGCGTTGGCGTGGTCTTGGCCAGGGCGATGCTCCACAGGGAAGTCCATCCCGTGCAGGGAGATGGACCATCGCAACAGTTTGGGATTCTCCCCCCGCATCTGCATCAACCATTGCAGGGGTCGATGATCTGTTTGTACCCGGAAGTGGCTACCGAAGAGGTAGGGCCGGAGCTTTTTGAGGGCCCACACTACTGCAAAGGCCTCCCGTTCGATGGTGCTCCAGCGCTGTTCTCGGGCCAGCAGGCGTCGGCTGATGAAGGCCACTGGCTGGTCAACTCCCTCGGGGTTTAGTTGGGAGGGGACTGCCCCAATGCCATGGTCTGAGGCATCCGCCTGGACGATGAACTCACGGCTGTAGTCGGGGGCCTGGAGCACAGGGGCGGTGCACATGGCGGCCTTCAGTTTCTCGAAGGCCGCTTGACAGTCCGGGGTCCAGTTGACAGTTTTGGGGTGGTTCTTGGATGTGAGTTCCTTGAGGGGCCCCACAATGCTGCCATAGTCCTTCACGAACCGCCTGTAGTATCCGGTGAGCCCCAAGAAGGCTCGGACCTCGGTTTGGGTGACGGGTGGTCGCCAGAACTGGATGGCAGCGATCTTGAGCTGGAGAGGGGCCACCAGACCGCTCCCCACTTGGTGCCCGAGGTAGGTCACGGACCCCTGGCCAATTTGGCACTTGCTGGCCTTGATGGTGAGGCCGGCCTGTCGGAGGGCGTGCAGGACTTCTCGGAGGTGGTGAAGGTGGTCTGTCCAGTGGCGGCTGTACACAGCGATATCGTCCAGGTAGGCGGCGCTGAATTCTTCGAGGCCCGCCAATACCTGGTTCACAAGTCGTTGGAAAGTGGCGGGGGCGTTTTTCATGCCGAATGGCATTACTTTGAAATGGTAGTGACCATCCGGGGTAGAGAAGGCGGATCGTTCTTGGGCTCTGGGGGTGAGGCCGATCTGCCAGTAGCCCGCTGTCAGGTCGAAGATGCTCAGGTAGCGGGCAGCCCCCATGCGGTCAACCAGTTCATCTGCTCGGGGAATGGGGTGAGCGTCGGTTCGGGTGACAGCGTTCAGGCCCCGATAGTCGACGCAAAATCGGAGCTCGGGGGTGGTGCCCGGGGCAGCAGCTTTGGGGACCAGTACGACTGGGCGGGCCCAGGGGCTGTCGGATGCCTCGATGACTCTGAGTGTGAGCATTTTGGAGACTCATCTTGGATGCAGGCGCGCACCTGATCTGGCACTCGGCACGCCCGGTGCCGGATAGGGGGACTGTCCCTAGTGTCCACATCGTGAAGGCACCAGGGGGTGACCCCGGGGGTGAGGGAGAACAGGCTTGCAAATTGCAGCAGGAGGGCCCGACAGTCTTGGCGCTGCTCCGGGGTCAGGGCATCGGAGAGTTGGACCCCGTCCACCGAGCCATCTTTCTCTCGGGTCCTCAGTAGGTCAGGGAGGGGCTCGGAATCTTCTTCGGCCCCACTGTCTGTGGCCATTAGTAGGCTGAGCTCCGAGCGGACGAAGTGTGGTTTGAGTCTGTTGGCGTGAAGGACCCGGAGGGGGTTCCGGGGGGACTCCATGTCGATTAGATAGGTGACAGGGCCCTTGCGCTCGACCACCTTGAAGGGTCCTGTACATTTGTCCTGCAGAGCACAAGGCTCGATGGGAGACATTACCCATACTTGCTGACCAGGCTCGAACTCGATGGGGGAGGCATGTTGATCGTACCATTTCTTCATGTCCTCCTGACTGGCCTCAAGATTGGCTTTAGCGAGTTCCCTGAATCGCCGGGTCTGGTTGCGGAGAGTCAGGAGGTACTTATACACATCCGGAGGGGTCTTCTGGGGGGCTATTTCCCACTCTTCTTTAACCAGGCTGAGGGGCCCCCGGACAGGGTGTCCGTACAGGAGCTCGAAGGGGCTGAAACCGAGGGATTTCTGGGGGACTTCTCGGTAGGCGAAGAGGAGGCACGGGAGCAGCACATCCCACTGGCGACGTAGGGGTTCCTCCAGCCCCATGATCATCCCCTTGAGCGTGCGGTTAAACCTTTCGACCAGTCCGTTTCCTTGCGGGTGATAGGGGGTCGTGAACCGGTACCTGACCCCGCACTGCTGCCAGAGAGATTTCATATATTTGGAAATAAAGTTTGTGCCTCTGTCGCCGACGACTTCCCGGGGGAATCCTACTCGGGAGAAGATCCCCATTAGGGCCCGGCCTACCACTGGTGCTGTTACAGTCCGGAGAGGAATGGCCTCGGGATAGCGGGTGGCGTGGTCCACCAGGACCAGGATGAATCGATGCCCTTGTGCTGTTCGGGGGTCCAGGGGCCCCACGATGTCTATTCCCACCCGTTCCAACGGGGTGGTTATGACGGGGAATGGTTGCAAGGGGGCTTTGATTTTTCAGCCGCTCTTTCCGCTGGCCTGGCAGGTGGGGCATGCTCGGCAGTGGTTGGAGACGTCATTTCGCATTTTGGGCCAGTAAAAGTGGGTTACCAGGCGGTTGTACGTTTTGTCTTGCCCCAAGTGCCCAGCAAGGGGGACATCGTGTGCCAAGTTCAAGAGGAAGTCTCTGAAGCGGAGGGGCACTACCAGTACCCGACTGGCCCCCAATTCTGCAATTCTTTGCTCGCTGTATAGTAGGTCATTGTCCCAATAGATCCAGTGGGCCCCTGCGGTGTCTCCCGCGCTCTGGGCGAGTGCTTGCTGTCGGAGTCCCTCGAGGGAGGGACAGGTCTTCTGCTCCTGCCAGAATTGTTTCTGGGTGGGTCCACCCTCTTGACGCCACTGAGCCAGTTCTGGAAGATCTTGGAGTGAAGTGGGCCCTTTTTGGGTTTGCTCTGGGGGATCAGCGTTGAGGGTGGCTTCCTCTGGGTTGATCGGGGGAGGAGGTGCTGGCCATTCGGGTTCTTCGGGCCTGGGGATGGCACGGGCGGCCATGGATCGGGTTGTTACGCACGCCCAGTCCGGGAGGCCCAACATCCCCAGGTGCTCTCTTCTCTCAACGGCCACCCACGGGGAACTCTCGAGGTCGTTTCCCAGGAGGCAGTCCACCGAGGCATCATCGCGGACAGTCACTTTTAGCATACCGGACACTCCTCCCCATTCGAAGGGAACGCAGGCCATCCGACACAGGCTCTCGGAATTGTCGGCTGATCGGACGGGACAAAGAACGTTCGGCAGGATTTGTTCTGGGGTCACCAGGTGACAGCGGACTGCCGTCACACTGGCCCCGGTGTCGCGCAGGGCTTCGGCCTTGCGCCCATTTATGTTCACCCACTGGCTGTATTTTCTGGTGTTGGCGGGTAGGGGAGCCCGTGGAATCATGTCTCTTTCCCCCAGGCATGCCAGGGTCATGGCGGCTGGTTCCCACTCGGGCTGTTCCTGCTCGTACTCTTCATACTCTTCGGGGTTTTGCTCTTCTCCTAGCGCGGCGGCAGCGACCTGGCGGCCCACTGGAGTCTGGTTCTTCGGGCAGCTCGGGTCGCTGGCATAGTGTCCGATTCGCTGGCATCGGTGGCAAGTAACATTGGCTCGGAACCCTGGGCGCATCGGGGGGTTTCCCCGACCGGCCGGGGGCGGGGTGTTGCTGGCGGGAGCTGCCGGGACGGCCTCTCTGCCCCGGCCCTGGCCTCCTCCTCCTCCTCGGGGGCGATGGAGACCTTGGTTGTTTCTGTTCTGTTCACTTGGCCCACTCCGGGCCAATCGAGTGCTTTCCCAACGGTCAGCTTCGGCGGCGAGCTGCCGAGGTTCAGTCAATTTGCTGTCAAGCAGGTGCTGCCTGAGCTCGATGAAGCAATTGTTGGAGAGGTGCTCCCAGACCATGAGGTTAAAGAGTTGCTCGTAGGTCGTTACGTGGCTGACCTTGATCCACCCCTCGAAGGCTCGGCTGAAATAGTTCACATGCTCTACCAGAGTTGTACCCGGGATCCGTTTGCAGTCGCGGAACCTCTGGCGGTACATCTCGGGCGTGAGTCCGTATCGAGTGAGGAGGGCGGCCTTCATGTGGTCATAGGAGGTCATCTGATGGTCCGGGAGCTGTAGCAGGGCATCGCGGCCTTCATTGACGAACCTCCCCCATAGCCCGGCTCCCCAGTCACTTCGATCAATCCGGTGGGAGGTCATGGCGATCTCGTAGGCCTTGAACCACTGCTGTATGTCGTCGTTCCGAAAGTATTCTCTGACGACATCCTTGGGGATGTGGACCTTTGGTTCGGTAGAGCCCGGGGTGTGCGGGCGTTCGGGCACCCCTAGATCTTTATTCTGTTTCCGCAATTCTATTTCTGCTAGCTTGCGCTCGTGTTCGTATGCCAGTTTTTTCTCTTCTAGTTCTCTCTGCCTTTGTTTCTCTTCCCGTTCCTCTCGGAGCCGTAAGTGTTCTAAGTTTATCTTTTGTTCCGCCAGTTTCAGCTCTCCGTCCAACCGGAGCCGTGCCAACTCCAATTCATGGAGTCTGCTTTTTTCTCATTCTTGGATCTCTTCCGGGGAGAGACCCGTTCTCCTTTCTTCCGTCGGAGTGGTGTTTGTTTCTGGTGCCTCGCGGTTTTGGTTCCGGGGTGCAGCCGCACCCGTTTCTGCCCAAGATTCTAGGGCGTGCTTGAAGTCCTCTTTTGTGCTCAACCCGGTGGTAGCAATGCCTAGTTCCATGCAAAATTGCTTTAGCTCTCGATGGTTGTAATCTTCTAGTTTCTCCATCTGGAATTTCTCTGCGGATCCGCTCTCTTTTGTTGTCATTGTGGTTGAGTCGTGGGGTGAGTTACTTTCTGTACGATTACGCGTTGGTTCGGATCGCGCCGCTGGCCACCAATGTTAGACAGAGACCCAGAGGGTCGGCCGAGGACAGGGGGAGAGGCCTCCGGTGAGGGCCGTCTCCAGCGATCGTACAGACAAGTAACTTCCCCCCCACAGATGGACACCACACAAGGATAAGGTTAACGCTCTTTATATGCAGTTCTTGAAGCAAGGTATCACGGTACAATGAGATCGGGACACGAGGGTCCTCTAATTTCTAGTCTCTAGAAGGAGAAGGGGTAGCGGGACAGTCTTGATACCGATCTGGTATTGAGGTGGAAGGATGGGTAGCTCACAATCCTCGAGCTCGGAGTTCTGGAAGGTCGGGCCGCGGCAGCGCCAGCAGGTCCCTACGATGATGGCGGTTGTAGAGGGCCGCGGCAGCGCCAGCAGGTCCCTTGGACGAAGTAGGTTGCAGAGGGCCGCGGCAGCGCCAGCAGGTCCCTTGGACGACGTAGGTTGCAGAGGGCCGCGGCAGCGCCAGCAGGTCCTTTGGACGACGTAGGTTGCAGAGGGCCGCGGCAGCGCCAGCAGGTCCCTCGGACGATGTAGGTTGCAGAGGGCCGCGGCAGCACCGGCAGGCAGGACGATGGTTCACAAGGCAGGGCTGCGGCAGCGCCAGCAGTCCGTCAAGGATGAGTTCTTCTAGGTGTCTCTCGACTCCAGGATACAACTGCCTTCCTGCTCTGGCGCTGCCCCAGTTATAGGTCTGGCCTCCTTTGATGTCCGGACCCTCGCTCTTGGAGGTCGGGAGGTCCGGGATGAGGGAGTCCAGACACCCAGCAGGGGGGTGGAGCCAGCGCCCGGGGAGGCTGGGGGTGATCGGCACCTGGCAGGGGAGAGCCATCGACACTCCTCTCTCCCATTGACCTGCCAAGTGGTCCGTTCACCTCCTGGGTGGATGGTGGTGCCGGGATGTCGGGGCCTGGCCAGGCCCAGGGTTGGGGTCGAGCTGAGGCCACGCGGCCTCGTGGTGCAGGGTCCAAAATGGTGGCTGGGCCGGGCAATGGTGCTGGTGGTGGCCCGGGCCAGTGATACAGAGATGTCCGGGAGCAGGCGCCCCGTAAGGGACGGGTTGCTGGTTGCTTCTGTGGGTCATCGGGTTGTTCTTCTGGTGACACCGGGAGAACCGGGGTCCAGGCTCTTGTCGTGCGGGGAGGGAGCGAGCCCTTTACGGGGCCTGTCCAACAGGCTCCCACTACGGAATCCGACGCCCTGTCGGTGTAATGGACTGGAAAACCAAACATCCACTTCCCTTAGAAGGCAGTGGGTAGTTTACGCGACTGCAGCCTTTCTTATTTTTCACCTTATTCAACTTCCACTCTATCAACACATCATCCAAACATACACACACCTACTTGCTGCCTTACTTGGCAGTGGTTATCAATTATTCTTCAATTTCATATTCTGATTCAAAGTCAAGGCCCTTTAACAAGCCTTTGTGTTGTAGCTACTACCCCAGCCGAAGGCAGTGAGAAATTTGCACATTTGCTGCCTTTCGTTGCTGGGGTTACCAATTATTCTTGAATTTCATATTCTGATTCAAAGTCAAGGCCCTTTATCGAGCCTTTATTGTTGTAACTACTTCCCTGGCTGAAGGCACTGGGTAATTTGCACACTTGCAGTCTTTCTTATTTTTCACCTTATTCATCTTCCACTCAATCAATACATCATCCACACATACACACAAATACTTGATGCCTTTCTTGGCTGTTGTTATCAACTATTCTTCTATTTCATATTCCTATTCAAAGTGCAGGCCCTTTATCAAGCTTTTTTGTAGTAACAACTACCCCAGCCGAAGGCAGTGGGAAATTTGCACACTTGCTGCCTTTCTTGGCTGCGGTTATCAATTATTCTTAAATTTCATATCCTGATTCAAAGTCAAGGCCCTTTATCGAGCCTATTTGTTGTAGCTACTATCCCGACCGAAGCCAGTGGGAAATGTGTGCACTTGCTGCCTTTCTTGGCTAGGGATATCAATTATTCTTCTTGTAATTCAAATTCAAAGTACAGGCCCTTTATTGAGCCTTCTTGGTAACTACTACCCGTGAATGGCAGTGGGCAATTTGCACACTTGTGTCCTTTCTATCATCCTTTCTACTGCGCAGTGTGTGTACTTTGTGCACTTACTTGCCTCCTTAGATGTGGTACCCATTTCTCAGGCTCCCACCGTGGAATCCGACACCCTATCTGTATAATGAGCTGGAAATCCAAAGATCCACTTCACTGACATGGCAGTGGATAGTTTGCGTGTCTCCAGCCTTTCTTATTTTCACCTTATTCATCTTCCACTCAATCAACACATCATCCACACATACAAACACGGACTTGCTGCCTTTTTTGGCTGGGGTTATCAATTAATCTTCAATTTCATATTCTGATTCAAAGTCATGGCCCTTTAACAAGCCTTTTTGTTGTAGTTACTACCCCGGCCGAAGGCAGTGATAAATTTGCATATTTGCTGCCTTTCTTGGCTGGGGTTACCAATTATTCTTGAATTTCATATTCTGATTCAAAGTCAAGGCCCTTTATCAAGCCTTTTTGTCGTAGCTACTTCCCCGGCCGAAGGCAATGGGAAATGTCCGCACTTGCTGCTTTCTTGGCTCAGGTAATCAATTATTCTTCTTGTAATTCAAATTCAAAGTGCAGGCCCTTTATTGAGCCTTCTTTGTAACTACTACCTGTGAATGGCAGTGGGTAATTTGCATACTTGCGTCCTTTCTTGCATCCTTCCTACCGCACAGTGTGTGTACTTTGTGCACTTACTTGCCTCCTTAGATATGGTACCCATTTCTCAGGCTCCCACCATGGAATCCGACACCCTATATGTATAACACCATCACTGCTAGGGAGATTCCCCTCCTGTGCCGAGTCTAGTTTTTTCCCATTTTTTATGGCGAGCTCAGCTCGTCATAAGCACAGGAGCACTGTACTGCATGACAAGCTGAGCTCGTCATGAGCAGGGTAGGGGATAATGAGCTGTAAATCCAAAGATCCACTTCACTGACAATGCAGTGGATAGTGTGCGTGTCTCCAGCCTTTCTTATTTTTCAACATATTCATCTTCCACTCAATCAACACATCATCCATACACCTTCTTGCTTCCTTATTTGGCTGTGGTTATCAATTATTCTTCAATTTCATATTCTGATTCAAAGTCAAGACCCTTTAACAAGCCTTTTTGTTGTAGCTACTACCCCGGCCGAAGGCAGTGGGAAAATTGCACACTTGCTGTCTTTCTTGGCTGGGGGTACCAATTATTCTTGAATTTCATATTCTGATTCAAAGTCAAGGACCTTTATCGAGGCTTTTTGTTATAGGTACTACACCAGCCGAAGGCAGTAGGAAATTTGCACACTTGCTGCATTTCTTGGCTGGGGTTATCAATTATTCTTCTTGTAATTCAAATTCAAACTGCAGGCCCTTTATCGAGCCTTCTTGTTAACTACTACCCGTGAATGGCAGTGGGTAATTTGCACTCTTGCGTCCTTTATTGCGTCCTTTCTACCTCACAGTGTGTGTACTTTGTGCACTTGCTTTCCTCCTTAGTAAGGTATCCGTTTCTCAGGCTCCCACTGCGGTATCCGACGCCCTATCTGTATAATGAGCTGGAAGTCCAAAGATCCACTTCACTGACAAGGCAGTGGGTAGTTTGCGTGTCTCCAGCCTTTCTTTTTTTTCACCTTATTCATCTTCCACTCAATCAAAACATCATCCACACATACACATACCTACTTACAGTCTTTCTTGGCTGTGGTTATCAACTATTCTTCTATTTCATACTCCTATTCAAAGTGCAGGCCCTTTATCAAGCATTTTTGTTGTAACAACTACCCCAGCCGAAGGCAGTGGCAACTTTGCACACTTGCTGCCTTTCTTGGCTGGGGTTAGCAATTATTGTTCAATTTCATATTCTGATTCAAAGTCGAGGCCCTTTATTGAGCCTTTATTGTTTTAACTACTTCCCCGGCTGAAGGCAGTGGGAAATTTCCGTACTTGCCTCCTTTCTTGGCGGGGGTTATCAATTCTTCTTTTCTTGTAATTCTAATTCAAAGTGCAGGCCCTTTATTGAGCCTTCTTGGTAACTACTACCCGTGAATGGCAGTGGGTAATTTGCACACTTGCGTCCTTTCTTACATTCTTCCGACCGCACAGTGTGTGTACTTTGTGCAATTCCTTGCCTCCTTAAAAGTGGTACCCATTTCTCAGGCTTCCACTGCAGAATCCAACACCCTGTCTGTGTAATGAACTGAAAAACCAAACACCCACTTCCCTTACAAGGCAATGGGTAGTTTGCGTGTCTGCAGCCTTTTTATTTTTCACCTTATTCATCTTCCACTCAATCAACACATCATCCACACATACACAAACCTACTTGCTGCCTTTTTTGGCTGGGGTTATCAATTATTCTTGAATTTCATATTCTGATTCAAAGTCAAGGCCCTTTATCGAGCGTTTTTGTTGTAGCTACTACCCCGGCCGAAGGCAGTGGGAAGTTTCTCTACTTGCTGGCTTTTCTGGCTGGGGTAATCAATTATTCTACTTGTAATTCATATTCAAAGTGCAGGCCCTTTATTGAGCCTTCTTGTTAACTACTACCCGTGAATGGCAGTGGGTAATTTGCACACTTGCGTCCTTTCTTGTATCCATCCTACCGCACAGTGTGTGTACTTTCTACACGTGCTTGCCTCCTAAGAAGTGGTACCCATTTCTCAGGCTCCCAATGCGGAAACCGATGCCCTGTCGGTGTAATGGACTGGAAAACCAAACACCCACATCCCTTACAAGGCAGTGGGTAGTTTACGCGTCAGCAGCCTTTCTTATTTTTCACAATATTCATCTTCCACTCAATCAACACATCATCCATACACCCTCTTGCTTCCTTTTTTGGCTGTGGTTATCAATTATTCTTCAATTTCATATTCTGATTCAAAGTCAAGACCCTTTAACAAGCCTTTTTGTTGTAGCTACTACCCCGGCCGAAGGCAGTTGGAAACTTGCACACTTGCTGTCTTTCTTGACTGGGGTTATCAATTATTCTTCAATTTCATATTCTGATTCAAAATCAAGGCACTTTAACAAGCCTTTCTGTTGTAGCTACTACCCCGGCCGAAGGCAGTGAGAAATTTGCACATTTGCTGTCTTTCTTGGCTGGGGTTACCAATTATTCTTGAATTTCATATTCTGATTCAAAGTCAAGGCCCTTTATCGAGCCTTTTTGTTGTAGCTACTACCCCGACCGAAGGCAGTGCGAAATTTCCGCACTTGCTGGCTTTTTTGGCTGGGGTAATCAATTATTCTACTTGTAATTCAAATTCAAAGTGCAGGCCCTTTATTGAGCCTTCTTGGTAACTACTACCCGTGAATGGCAGTGGGTAATTTGCACACTTGCGTCCTTTCTTGTATCCATCCTACCTCACAGTGTGTGTACTTTCTACACGTGCTTGCCTCCTAAGATGTGGTACCCATTTCTCAGGCTCCCAATGCGAAACCGATGCCCTGTCGTTGTAATGGACTGGAAAACCAAACACCCACATCCCTTACAAGGCAGTGGGTAGTTTACGCATCTGCAGCCTTTCTTATTTTTCACCATATTCATCTTCCACTCAATCAACACATCATCCATACACCTTCTTGCTTCCTTTTTTGGCTCTGGTTATCAATTATTCTTCAATTTCATATTCTGATTCAAAGTCAAGACCCTTTAACAAGCCTTTTTGTTGTAGCTACTACCCCGGCCGAAGGCAGTTGGAAAATTGCACACTTGCTGTCTTTCTTGGCTGGGGTTATCAATTATTCTTCAATTTCATATTCTGATTCAAAGTCAAGGCACTTTAACAAGCCTTTCTGTTGTAGCTACTACCCCGGCCGAAGGCAGTGAGAAATTTGCACATTTGCTGCCTTTCTTGGCTGGGGTTACCAATTATTCTTGAATTTCATATTCTGATTCAAAGTCAAGGCCCTTTATCGAGCCTTTTTGTTGTAGCTACTACCCCGACCGAAGGCAGTGCGAAATTTCCGCACTTGCTGGCTTTTTTGGCTGGGGTAATCAATTATTCTACTTGTAATTCAAATTCAAAGTGCAGGCCCTTTATTGAGCCTTCTTGGTAACTACTACCCGTGAATGGCAGTGCGTAATTTGCACACTTGCGTCCTTTCTTGTATCCATCCTACCGCACAGTGTGTGTACTTTCCACACGTGCTTGCCTCCTAAGAAGTGGTACCCATTTCTCAGGCTCCCAATGCGGAAACCGATGCCCTGTCGGTGTAATGGACTGGAAAACCAAACACCCACATCCCTTACAAGGCAGTGGGTAGTTTACGTGTCTGCAGCCTTTCTTATTTTTCACCATATTCATCTTCCACTCAATCAACACATCATCCATACACCTTCTTGCTTCCTTTTTTGGCTGTGGCTATCAATTATTCTTCAATTTCATATTCTGATTCAAAGTCAAGACCCTTTAACAAGCCTTTTTGTTGTAGCTACTACCCCGGCCGAAGGCAGTGGGAAAATTGCACACTTGCTGTCTTTCTTGGCTGGGGTTACCAATTATTCTTGGATTTCATATTCTGATTCAAAGTCAAGGACCTTTATCGAGGCTTTTTGTTATAGCTACTACACCAGCCGAAGGCAGTAGGAAATTTGCAAACTTGCTGCCTTTCTTGGCTGGGATTATCAATTATTCTTCTTGTAATTCAAATTCAAACTGCAGGCCCTTTATTGAGCCTTCTTGGTAACTACTACCCGTGAATGGCAGTGGGTAATTTGTACACTTGCGTCCTTTCTTGAACCCTTTCTACCGCACAGTGTTTGTACTTTCTACACTTGCTTGCCTCCTTATAAGTGGTGCCCATTTCTCAGGCTCCCAATACAAAATCCGACGCCCTGTCGGTGTAATGGACTGGAAAACCAAACACCCACTTCCCTTAGAAGGCAGTGGGTAGCTTACGCGTCTGCAGCCTTTCTTATTTTTCACCTTATTCAACTTCCACTTTATCAACACATCATCCACACATACACACACCTACTTGCTGCCTTACTTGGCAGTGGTTATCAATTATTCTTCAATTTCATATTCTGATTCAAAGTCAAGGCCGTTTAACAAGCCTTTGTGTTGTAGCTACTACCCCGGCCGAAGGCACTGGGTAATTTGCACACTTGCAGTCTTTCTTATTTTTCGCCTTATTCATCTTCCACTCAATCAATACATCATCCAAACATACACACACCTACTTGATGCCTTTCTTGGCTGTGGTTATCAACTATTCTTCTATTTCATATTCCTATTCAAAGTGAAGGCCCTTTATCAAGCTTTTTTGTTGTAACAACTACCCCAGCCGAAGGTAGTGGGAAATTTGCACACTTGCTGCCTTTCTTGGCTGGGGTTATCAATTATTCTTAAATTTCATATCCTGATTCAAAGTCAAGGCCCTTTATCGAGCCTATTTGTTGTAGCTACTATCCCGGCCGAAGCCAGTGGGAAATTTGTGCACTTGCTGCCTTTCTTGGCTAGGGATATCAATTATTCTTCTTGTAATTAAAATTCAAAGTACAGGCCCTCTATTGAGCCTTCTTGGTAACTACTACCCTGAATGGCAGTGGGTAATTTGCAAACTTGTGTCCTTTCTTGCATCCTTTCTACTGTGCAGTGTGTGCACTATGTGCACTTACTTGCCTCCTTAGATGTGGTACCCATTTCTCAGGCTCCCACTGTGGAATCCGACACCCTATCTGTATAATGAGCTGGAAATCCAAAGATCCACTTCACTGACAAGGCAGTGGATAGTTTGCGTGTCTCCAGCCTTTCTTATTTTTCACCTTATTCATCTTCCACTCAATCAACACATCATCCACACATACAAACACCGACTTGCCGCCTTTTTTGGCTGGGGTTATAAATTAATCTCAATTTCATATTCTGATTCAATCAAGGCCCTTTGACAAGCCTTTTTGTTGTAGCTACTACCCCGGCCGAAGGCAGTGAGAAATGTGCATATTTGCTGCCTTTCTTGGCTGGGGTTACCAATTATTCTTGAATTTCATATTCTGATTCAAAGTCAAGGCCCTTTATCAAGCATTTTTGTTGTAGCTATTTCCCCGGCCGAAGGCAATGGGAAATGTCCGCACTTGCTGCCTTTCTTGGTTCAGGTAATCAATTATTCTTCTTGTAATTCAAATTCAAAGTGCAGGCCCTTTATTGAGCCTTCTTTGTAACTACTACCTGTGAATGGCAGTGGGTAATTTGCATACTTGCGTCCTTTCTTGCATCCTTCCTACCACACAGTGTGTGTACTTTGTGCACTTACTTGCCTCCTTAGATATGGTACCCATTTCTCAGGCTCCCACCGTGGAATCCGACAACCTATCTGTATAATGAGCTGGAAATCCAAAGATCCACTTCACTGACAATGTAGTGGATAGTGTGCGTGTCTCCAGCCGTTCTTATTTTTCACCTTATTCATCTTCCAATCAATCAACACATCATCCACACATACACACACCTACATGCTGCCTTTTTTGGCTGGGGTTATCAATTATTCTTCAATTTCAATTTCATATTCTGATTCAAAGTCAAGGCCCTTTAACAAGCCTTTTTGTTGTAGCTACTACCCCGGCCGAAGGCAGTGAGAAATTTGCACATTTGCTGCCTTTCTTGGCTGGGGTTACCAATTATTCTTGAATTTCATATTCTGATTTAAAGTCAAGGCCCATTATCGAGCCTTTTTGTTGTAGCTACTACCCCGGCCGAAGGCAGTGGGAAATTTCCGCACTTGCTGGCTTTTTTGGCTGGGGTAATCAATTATTCTACTTGTAATTCAAATTCAAAGTGCAGGCCCTTTATTGAGCCATCTTGGTAACTACTACCCGTGAATGGCAGTGGGTAATTTGCACACTTGCGTCCTTTCTTGTATTCATCCTACCGCACAATGTGTGTACTTTCTACACGTGCTTGCCTCCTAAGAAGTGGTACCCATTTCTTAGGCTCCCAATGCGGAAACCGATGCCCTGTCGGTGTAATGGACTGGAAAACCAAACATCCACATCCCTTACAAGGTAGTGGGTAATTTACGCGTCTGCAGCCTTTCTTATTTTTCAACATATTCATCCTCCACTCAATCAACACATCATCCATACACCTTCTTCCTTCCTTTTTTGGCTGTGGTTATCAATTATTCTTCAATTTCATGTTCTGATTCAAAGTCAAGACCCTTTAACAAGCCTTTTTGTTGTAGCTACTACCCCTGCCGAAGGCAGTGGGAAAATTGCACACTTGCTGTCTTTCTTGGCTGGGGTTACCAATTATTCTTGAATTTCATATTCTGATTCAAAGTCAAGACCCTTTAACAAGCCTTTTTGTTGTAGCTACTACCCCGGCCGAAGGCAGTGGGAAAATTGCACACTTGCTGTCTTTCTTGGCTGGGGTTACCAATTATTCTTGAATTTCATATTCTGATTCAAAGTCAAGGACCTTTATCGAGGCTTTTTGTTATAGCTACTACACCAGCCGAAGGCAGTAGGAAATTTGCAAACTTGCTGCCTTTCTTGGCTGGGATTATCAATTATTCTTCTTGTAATTCAAATTCAAACTGCAGGCCCTTTATTGAGCCTTCTTGGTAACTACTACCCGTGAATGGCAGTGGGTAATTTGTACACTTGCGTCCTTTCTTGAACCCTTTCTACCGCACAGTGTTTGTACTTTCTACACTTGCTTGCCTCCTTATAAGTGGTGCCCATTTCTCAGGCTCCCAATACAAAATCCGACGCCCTGTCGGTGTAATGGACTGGAAAACCAAACACCCACTTCCCTTAGAAGGCAGTGGGTAGCTTACGCGTCTGCAGCCTTTCTTATTTTTCACCTTATTCAACTTCCACTTTATCAACACATCATCCACACATACACACACCTACTTGCTGCCTTACTTGGCAGTGGTTATCAATTATTCTTCAATTTCATATTCTGATTCAAAGTCAAGGCCGTTTAACAAGCCTTTGTGTTGTAGCTACTACCCCGGCCGAAGGCACTGGGTAATTTGCACACTTGCAGTCTTTCTTATTTTTCGCCTTATTCATCTTCCACTCAATCAATACATCATCCACACATACACACACCTACTTGATGCCTTTCTTGGCTGTGGTTATCAACTATTCTTCTATTTCATATTCCTATTCAAAGTGAAGGCCCTTTATCAAGCTTTTTTGTTGTAACAACTACCCCAGCCGAAGGTAGTGGGAAATTTGCACACTTGCTGCCTTTCTTGGCTGGGGTTATCAATTATTCTTAAATTTCATATCCTGATTCAAAGTCAAGGCCCTTTATCGAGCCTATTTGTTGTAGCTACTATCCCGGCCGAAGCCAGTGGGAAATTTGTGCACTTGCTGCCTTTCTTGGCTAGGGATATCAATTATTCTTCTTGTAATTAAAATTCAAAGTACAGGCCCTCTATTGAGCCTTCTTGGTAACTACTACCCTGAATGGCAGTGGGTAATTTGCAAACTTGTGTCCTTTCTTGCATCCTTTCTACTGCGCAGTGTGTGCACTATGTGCACTTACTTGCCTCCTTAGATGTGGTACCCATTTCTCAGGCTCCCACTGTGGAATCCGACACCCTATCTGTATAATGAGCTGGAAATCCAAAGATCCACTTCACTGACAAGGCAGTGGATAGTTTGCGTGTCTCCAGCCTTTCTTATTTTTCACCTTATTCATCTTCCACTCAATCAACACATCATCCACACATACAAACACCGACTTGCCGCCTTTTTTGGCTGGGGTTATAAATTAATCTCAATTTCATATTCTGATTCAATCAAGGCCCTTTGACAAGCCTTTTTGTTGTAGCTACTACCCCGGCCGAAGGCAGTGAGAAATGTGCATATTTGCTGCCTTTCTTGGCTGGGGTTACCAATTATTCTTGAATTTCATATTCTGATTCAAAGTCAAGGCCCTTTATCAAGCATTTTTGTTGTAGCTATTTCCCCGGCCGAAGGCAATGGGAAATGTCCGCACTTGCTGCCTTTCTTGGTTCAGGTAATCAATTATTCTTCTTGTAATTCAAATTCAAAGTGCAGGCCCTTTATTGAGCCTTCTTTGTAACTACTACCTGTGAATGGCAGTGGGTAATTTGCATACTTGCGTCCTTTCTTGCATCCTTCCTACCACACAGTGTGTGTACTTTGTGCACTTACTTGCCTCCTTAGATATGGTACCCATTTCTCAGGCTCCCACCGTGGAATCCGACACCCTATCTGTATAATGAGCTGGAAATCCAAAGATCCACTTCACTGACAATGTAGTGGATAGTGTGCGTGTCTCCAGCCGTTCTTATTTTTCACCTTATTCATCTTCCAATCAATCAACACATCATCCACACATACACACACCTACATGCTGCCTTTTTTGGCTGGGGTTATCAATTATTCTTCAATTTCAATTTCATATTCTGATTCAAAGTCAAGGCCCTTTAACAAGCCTTTTTGTTGTAGCTACTACCCCGGCCGAAGGCAGTGAGAAATTTGCACATTTGCTGCCTTTCTTGGCTGGGGTTACCAATTATTCTTGAATTTCATATTCTGATTTAAAGTCAAGGCCCATTATCGAGCCTTTTTGTTGTAGCTACTACCCCGGCCGAAGGCAGTGGGAAATTTCCGCACTTGCTGGCTTTTTTGGCTGGGGTAATCAATTATTCTACTTGTAATTCAAATTCAAAGTGCAGGCCCTTTATTGAGCCATCTTGGTAACTACTACCCGTGAATGGCAGTGGGTAATTTGCACACTTGCGTCCTTTCTTGTATTCATCCTACCGCACAGTGTGTGTACTTTCTACACGTGCTTGCCTCCTAAGAAGTGGTACCCATTTCTTAGGCTCCCAATGCGGAAACCGATGCCCTGTCGGTGTAATGGACTGGAAAACTAAACATCCACATCCCTTACAAGGTAGTGGGTAATTTACGCGTCTGCAGCCTTTCTTATTTTTCAACATATTCATCCTCCACTCAATCAACACATCATCCATACACCTTCTTGCTTCCTTTTTTGGCTGTGGTTATCAATTATTCTTCAATTTCATGTTCTGATTCAAAGTCAAGACCCTTTAACAAGCCTTTTTGTTGTAGCTACTACCCCTGCCGAAGGCAGTGGGAAAATTGCACACTTGCTGTCTTTCTTGGCTGGGGTTACCAATTATTCTTGAATTTCATATTCTGATTCAAAGTCAAGGACCTTTATTGAGGCTTTTTGTTATAGCTACTACACCAGCCGAAGGCAGTAGGAAATTTGCACACTTGCTGCCTTTCTCGGCTAGGGTTATCAATTATTCTTCTTGTAATTCAAATTCAAACTGCAGACCCTTTATTGAGCCTTCTTGTTAACTACTACCTGTGAATGGCAGTGGGTAATTTGCACTCTTGTGTCCTTTATTGCGTCCTTTCTACCTCACAGTGTGTGTACTTTGTGCACTTGCTTTCCTCCTTAGTAAGGTATCCGTTTCTCAGGCTCCCACTGCGGTATCCGACGCCCTATCTGTATAATGAGCTGGAAGTCCAAAGATCCACTTCACTGACAAGGCAGTGGGTAGTTTCCGTGTCTCCAGCCTTTCTTATTTTTCACCTTATTCATCTTCCACTCAATCAACACATCATCCACACATACACATACCTACTTACTGTCTTTCTTGGCTGTAGTTATCAACTATTCTTCTATTTCATATTCCTATTCAAAGTGCAGGCCATTTATCAAGCTTTTTTGTTGTAACAACTACCCCAGCCGAAGGCAGTGGGAACTTTGCACACTTGCTGCCTTTCTTGGCTGGGGTTAGCAATTATTGTTCAATTTCATATTCTGATTCAAAGTCGAGGCCCTTTATTGAGCCTTTATTGTTGTAACTACTTCCCCGGCTGATGGCAGTAGGAAATTTCCGTACTTGCCTCCTTTCTTGGCGGGGGTTATCAATTCTGCTTCTTGTAATTCTAATTCAAAGTGCAGGCCCTTTATTGAGCCTTCTTGGTAACTACTACCCGTGAATGGCAGTGGGTAATTTGCACACTTGCGTCCTTTCTTGTATCCTTCCTACCACACAGTGTGAGTATTTTCTGCTCTTGCTTGCCTCCTTAGAAATGGAACCCATTTCTCAGGCTCCCACTGCATAATCCGACGCCCTGTCAGTGTAATGGACTGGAAAACCAAACGCCCACTTCCCTTACAAGACAGTGAGTAGTTTACACGTCTGCAGCCTTTCTTATTTTTCACCTTATTCATCTTCCACTCAATCAACACATCATCCACACATACACACACCTACTTGCTGCCTTTTTTGGCTGGGGTTATTAATTATTCTTCAATTTCATATTCTGATTCAAAGTCAAGGCCCTTTAACAAGCCTGTAATATCAGTGTTTGAAGTGCTTTCATAAAACATTTTTGAATACATTGCAACTATTCTAAAAAATGATTTACTGTAATATCAGAGTTTGAAGTGTTAACAGAAAGTAAATGTAATACATTGTGCTGCATGGCTCACTACAATATTGAAACAGAAGTGTGATTGTGGAGAAGTGTGGCTCACCGGTTAGAGACGGCAAACCCAGAAGCAGAGGTCGGCCCGGGACCAAGGTTCAATTCCTGACGCGGCAGGGTACGGAACCAATGTCAGCGGGCTCGATAAATCTCGCCTCTGTGCCTCTCTAACCATGGCTCCCATGCTGCAACTCTGGGCAATCGCTTGCTTAATCTCCAGAACGGCCCCCTCGCTGCCGGGGATGCCTGGCTTCACCTTGGGGATGCCTATTAGGGACCATCTCACAGGGAAAGCCAGGACGGGTTCCCCAGCGGTACACAGCGCCAAGAAACCCCGGGTGAACGTGCGCTCTACAAATTCATACTAACATAACATAACATAGTATTTGCTGGAAGTTTAAGGAAACAGACTGGGGAATTGAAGGTATAAAAGACACATTTGCCAGTGCATGGAAGAGTGCATGCATAGTCTATAGGGGTTTGAAGCAGTCCATGCCCTAAGGCCCACTTTCAATAATGAGTACTTCAGTACTACCTGAATGATTACAATTCTGCAAGAGGAGTGTCTCAAACCATTATTATTATTATATAATAATACATTTATTCTTGTAACATCTCATAACTTAATAGAGCTTTTAAAATAATTTCATAATGTATTTCATATTCCTGATTATGAATTTCAAAAGTCATATGATCATACTCGATGTCATCTCATACTTCCACAAAATCAGCATCTAAGGTTTAGTCTAGGAAATCACAGCTGATATCTGCAGCATTCATATCTTCCTATTCATTCTTGCTACTTGTAAAAAGTATGTTCAGCTCTTCTATGACACTGTTACTAATTTCGAAACTGTCTAGGAAATTGTTTTGTTGATTTTGCATACTGAATTTCTTATTTTATTTTTTAAATATTTTTATTAACATTTTTCAAATATGCTCACATAACATTGCAACACATATATTCAGGCAACAGGAGTATGGGTATTCGACCAGCTGACACGCCGCTTGTATTAGGCAGAAGCACTCGAAGTACCAGTCCACTTGTCCTTGCTGTAATGCGATTTTGGGGGGGAACTAGGGATGATAAACCGGGAATGTAATGTGGGGGGCTAAGGAGTGGATCTCGTGGAGGATTTGTCGATCGTGTCAGCCACCATCTGTCTGTGAGGTCCTGTATTGCAAATATATATATATGGGCTATCTGATTAGGAGTGGTACCGAGCACAGCAGGGGGCGATAGCGCACATCTGTGTATTCACATATCTCTCAAAGGCTTGGGGAACCAGGGGTTGCAGTATGTACGCTTTATTGTGAGGTTTGCATTGTCAGGGCTGTAGGATCGCTGTGAGGGGTGTCTGGGGTCGTACGTGCGTGTGTTTGTTGAAACTGGTGGAGTAACATGGCCCATTCCATTGATATGGGATGTTTCCACTGCCCTTTCTCCTCCTCTTCCCTCAGAGTTTCTACCTCTGCCCATTTCTGCACCGCTCCCACTCATGCTTCCATTGGGGGCCATGATGCTGCTCGCCAGTGCATGGCGATGTTCCTCTTGGTCAAGAGTATGGACAGAGCTGCGAAGCGGATCTGCACTTTGTGCGTTTTTGGCCTGCGGAATATTCCGAGCGCTACCGCTTTCCAGGAGTGTAGCTCCGTGAGACCTGTGAGTGTTTGGACTGAGTCTAGGATGGTGGTCCGGTATTGTCGCAGGGCGGAGCAGCTCCAGAACATGTGTCGCAATTGTGCATCAGGGGAGTGCCACCTGACCGATCGGGCCAAAGGGAGGTTCTTTCAGAAGCCTACCGATGACCTGATTCCTGCTAACACTTTGCGATGATTGCCCTCATAGATGTCAGCAGGGGAGTGATAAAGGCGAACACCGAGATATCCGGGAGCGCCCGCGCTCCAAGGCAGGGTCTGTGTGCCTACCCGGATCACCCGTGGTGCAAGGGACTGGTGCAGCGGGTAAACCGTAGATTTATCCCAATTCACCCACAGCCCGGATGCCCCTGCAAACTCCATCAGGGCCGTCCATATGGGTGTCAGGTCCATAGTAATGTCTCGGATGTACAGGAGTAGGTCGTCCGCGTATAGGGACATGCATTGGATAGTGTCAGCTATGTGTATGCCCCATGTAGTCCCCTCCTGACGCAAACGGATTGCCAGGGGTTCCACTGCCAGGGCAAAGATCAGGGGCGAAAGGGGGCAGCCCTGTCTAGTACCCATCTCTATGCGGAATGGAGAAGAGATGTATCGGCCGAGTCTGACCCGAGATGTGAGGTTGGTAAACAGAAGACGCGTATATCGAAGTAGTTGGACCAATTCCTGCACGTTGTAAGACGGCAAAGAGGTAGGGCCACGTTAAAGTGTCGAAGGCTTTTTCGAGGTTGAGGATTATACAGGTCGCATGGGGGTACAAGTCCTTGACCTGATCTTGGATATGAAATATCCGTCTTATATTTTGGGATGTGTTCCTGCCAGTGACGAACCCGCATTGGTCCGGGTGGATCAAGGGGCATAGAATTTGTTCGTATCGGTCTGCAAGAAGTTTCCCCAAGATTTTACAGTCCGCGGAGAGGAGTGTTAATTGTTGTGGTTCCCGGAGTGGCTTAAGAAACGTCACTATGACCGATTCGCGCAGGGAGCTTGGGAGTTCACCTCGCTCAAAGGCATCCGCAAACGTTTCTGTCAGTCGAGGGATCAGTAGGGTGGAAGAAGTACTCGAGGGGCAGACCGTCCAGTCCTGGCGCCTTATTTCGGGCTAACGCGCGGACAGCGCATGACATGTCAACCACCGTTATTTTTGCATCTAGCGCGGCCTTGTCCGCGTCCGTGATGTGTGGGATTGGCAGCGGGTCTAGGAAGTGACTTATCGCCTCCTGCCGGAGATGCAGTGGAGTGCAATAGACTGCGGTGTAGTGGCTTTGGAAAGCAGTCAGGATGTATATTTGGGAGCGCACTAGGTCCCCGGAGAAAGTTATAATCTCAGTGATGGGTTTGGTGTCCGTATCTTGCTTCGCTAGCCACGCAAGGAGTGTGCCCGTTTTGTCCCGTTCTTTGTGCATGCGAGGGGCGTAGCCCTAAAGTTATATTTGCGCAAGTCCGCTAGAGAAGTGGAGTATTGTGTTTTGGCCTCAGCTACCTGGGCTACTGTAGCAGCGTCGCCGACTTCTTGTTGCGTGAGTGTTGCTAGCTTGCGTTCAGTGTCAGTGAGCGTGCGTTCCAGTGTGCGACGTACCCCTACTATTTGTTTGATGCATTCTCCCTGAGCCACTATCTTAAAAGCATCCCATTCTACTAGTCTGGATGTGGAAGACCCCGTAATGTGAGTAAAATATTCCTGTATGCTTTGTGCATGGTCATGCCGGAATACCTAGTCCGTCAGACAGTCCCTGGGGAGGCGCCATGTAGGTACCGGAGGGTGGGGAGGCTTCCATTGTATGCGCAATATGTGTGCATCATGGTCAGAGAGTACGCGGCCCAGATAATCCGTGTGTTGTACTTTAGGGATCAGTGACGGGGTGCATAAGAATCTATCTAAGCGGACTCGTAAGTTGTGGGGAATGGAGTGAAACGAGTAAAGTCGTGTTTGAGGATGGTGCGCTCTCCACGTGTCTTCGAACGCCCAGTGACTGTCCCAGCGGCGGAAGCGCTCTGTCTGTTTAAGGGCAGGAGATGAGCAGGGGGTGGGTGCGATCTGTCAAGAGTAGTTTCAAGCGCTATGTTGCAAAATTGTCATGTTGTTGGTTAGAGCTCTGGAAGGTGGGCACTTTTTGGGTCTGGAGAACCGGGCCTTATGGGCCGGGTGGCGCAGGGCACGCCTTAATCCCCAGATTCACCTGCCTTGTAACTAACAGAGACACGAGACACTCCGTTGAGCGTGGAAGCCAGATTTATTAGCTGCAGCTGATCACAGTTGTCCTAGAAGTACATACAGAGTGTAAGTTCTAAGGAGACTGCCACTTCAATCTGTGGCATACAATCTCTTATACTAAACACATTTACAATATCCCACTCACCATACACACAAAACGAACCAATGATAAAAGTTGGAAAACAAGTTATCAAGTATCTCAGTATACGCCTCTTTCTCGGACCCCATGTGTCACCCCTCCCAACAAATTAATCAGTGATGGTGTTCACAATCCCCTCTCGCAGGTGACAGGACATGCTGGTGGGTCTCAAAGGATAGTTGTGTAATAGGAGCATACAAGGAGAGAATAGCGAAGGCCAATCAGATAAGATAGTATAAGGGAAGAATAGGAGAGGGCAAATAGTCGGCTGAGACAGGGATTAATCGAACCAGACATGGATAAGCGAACTCGGCCAGACCCTGACATCGGGGTTATGAACAAGGACAATAGAGTTACTTTTTAACTGAAAGGACATGTAGCAGCTGAAAAAGCAAAAGCATTGCGTTCGCCGTGCCGCCTGAGTGAGGGCAACACAAAATGGCAACAAGACACATTATGACGGCTACATACGGGCCGAAATCCGAAATCGCAGAACCTCAGGCCAAGTTTAGTTATGGCTGTTAGTAGTGTAATCGGTAATACATTTCTCTGCTGGAATCTTAATGGCATAGGGGGGTGGGAGAAAACAATCTAGGGTTTGTGAATATTAAAAAAATTCAGAAGCTCATGTCTACTTATTACAGGAAACACATTTAGAGGCTAAACTATGTAAACAAGTCTTTGGTAAACTAGGTTGGGCTCAGGATTTACTATGTTCTAGGCAAAAGGGAATCTCTAGAGGGGTAGCTATTATTGTTAGAGCAAATAAGGGGATACGGTCCAGAAATGGGACACTGACCAGTCCGGCAGATGGCTGGTGGCAGTCCTCTCTATAGGTAGTTCTCCCTATACGTGCGCAGTGTATTATGGTCCTAATGAGGACAATTCTAGTTTTCTTCTGAAATTAGGGGGTATTTTATTACAAGACACTGCGCCGGTAATATTAGGGGGAGATTTCAATTTAGTTTTTGATAACCAGTTAGACCGCACTTCCAGAGTGAAATATCGTGTCCCAAAGAACTCTTTCTTAGCTCTTAGGAACATCATGAAGGACTTTAATTTACAGGATGTATGGAGAGCTAAATATGGAGCTGTAAGAGAATATTCTTTATACAGCAAAAAATATAAGCAATACACAAGAATTGATTATTTTTTGGTAGATCGCGCATTAATGCCAGACATAGTGTCGGTATCCCATATTCCAGCAGGTTTTTCCAATCATTCAGTGGTAGAACTAGTAATTAACCTTAGGATCAGGCCCATAGAGGTTAGATGGGCCTTGGCTAGAACACTCGTGCTGGATGTTGAAATCAAGGCTAAGGTCAGAGAAAGTATCACTGAATTTTTCCATTTCAATATAGGTACAGGCACGGAGCAATTAGTTTGGGAATCTTTCAAATCCTACTTGAGAGGTATACTGAGTTCACAGATGACTTATAAGAGGAGATCTATTAAGAAAAGAGACACTGATGACCTAGAAGTCATAAAAAAGAAAGATTTACAACTACAGTTAGCAGCCCTCGCAGATAGGGATAACATCCCGAGGTAAGAAAAGGAACTCTTAGAACTTCAATCAGAATTCAAAGCAAGAAGCGATAAAGCAATTAAGGACAGATGGGAGGTCAGCAGATTGAAGAATTTTGAGTACGGGTAGAAGTGTGGTGCTCTCCTGACCTGGAAGTCGAGATCAGAGAGGAGCAGGAATAATATTGACTCACTAATCCAGCGGGACTCGGGGGTACTGTTAATGGAGAAAGAAGAGATTAGGGAGGAAGCAAGGGGGTTTATGAGGGGGTTATATCAAGAAGATAGCTGTTGTGAATGAATGAATGAATGAATGAAAAACAATTTTTAATGCGCAACTTAGCCCAAGGGCATCAAGGCGCCCGACAAAGCCGAAATTAGAGTCACACGTCTCAGAGTACCGGGACCATGGCTTTAGGAATAAGCCTTACGGAAAAGCCATGTTTTTAGCTCCTTACGAAAAAGTGTCAGAGAGGGTTGTCCGACCAAGTCAGGCGGAAGGGCATTCCAGAGCTTCGGGCCAGAGTGGAAAAGGCCTTCACCCCGATCTGGCCTTGGCAAATCTCGGCACTTGAAGGAGATTTTTAGTAGAGGACGTCAGAGTTCTGCTGGGGAGGTAAGGAACAAGAAGAGACCTGAAGCCCTCTGATCCAGAGCCATAAATGGCCCCATGGGCTAGGCAAAGAAGCTTGAACGAGATCCTAGCCTGAATGGGCAGCCAGTGGAGATCTTTCCTGGCCAGAAAAGCTGAGGATAGTCTGGGAAGATTGAGCACCAGTCTGGCTGCCACATTATGGACCATCTGTAATCGATGGACAGCACTCTTGTTCATGCCCACATACAGCGCGTTGCAGTAGTCTAGTCTGGAAGAGACTAATGCAACCGTCGCCTGTTTCCTCGCCTCAAAGGAAAGATAAGAACCTATCTTTCTAAGAATCCTAATGATCCCACAGCAGGTGGACACCGTCCTGCTGACTTGGAGTTCGAATGAGAGAGAGGTGTCTAACAGGACCCCCAAGTTTCTAGCCGAGTGGGAAGGGAGCGGACAATCCCCGAGGGAGTCCGGCCACCAATCCTTGGACCAAATACCAAAAACTTTGGTCTTTTCACCATTAAGTTTTAAGAAGTTTTGCACCATCCAGCGGGATACTGCTTCCATACAGGTTTTAAAATTGAGGGCAGAGTCATTTACCGACTGGGTGAGGAAGACCATAATCTGGGTGTCATCGGCGTAAGATAGAACCTCTAACCCATAGGATCTCACCACCCTGGCAAGTGGGGCCACGTAGTTATTAAAGAGGGTAGGGCTTAAAGCCGACCCTTGGGGACCCCACACTGCACAGGGGTGGGAGGAGATAGGAAGTCCCCCAGTTTAACTCTCTGCTCCCTTTGTTGGAGGAAGGAGGCTAAGAGTTTGAGGGCAGGGCCCCCAACACCGATCTCCCTGAGCCTGGAAACCAGGATAGAGGGTGAAAGGGTGTCGAAGGCCACCGTCAGATCGAGTAACACCAACAGAGTGATCTGGCCCCTGTCTACCTTGGGGCGGATGTTGTTGACAACCACAGTCAAAGCCGATTTGGTGCTGTGTGCTCTTCGGAAGCTGTGCTGTGAGATGTACAAGAGGTTGGAGTCATCCAGAAAGGAGGTCAGATAATGATTAAGGTGGGCTTCAAGAATTTTAGCAGGCGCCGGAAGCAAGGAAATGGGTCGAAAATGTTTCAGAACCCCAGGGTCCAGAGAGACTTTCTTCAAGAGAGGCTTGACCACTGCCATCTTCCAAGGCAGGGGAAAAACACCTTCGGTGATGGCAAGGTTGAGCACCTCTAGCAGAGGAGGCAGAATCACCTCCCTGCAGCTTTCTAAAATTTTCGACGGACAGGGGTCCAAAGGGGAGCCAGATTTGATTTTATCAAGAAGGCGGTTTGACTCATCGGGGTGAGGAGAGGAAAGGTAAGCAGACTAGGCCTGGGAACAGCTAGCGCCGAGGCTGCACTGATCAGTGTAAGGGGGACAGTGGAATCTGACCCCAGGTTGAGTCCCTGATTGAGGAGGTCCAAGGAACTGTGAATATCCACAAATTTCGTATGGAAAAAAGTAGAAATTTTGTTGCAAAGCTCCAGGGATTCCACAATTGAGTGCACCTTCTGAGGGACCGAGAGAGAATCAATGATCTTGAAAAGCTCCCTGGAGGAACTCAAAGAAGTAGTCAGATTAAGGAAATACGACCTTTTTTCCTCGATGATGGCCATTTTATATTCTTTCAGGAGGAGTTTGTATCGAAGTTTATTCTCAATAGAGTCCACATTACCGCAACAGAGCCTCTCCTACTTTCAGCAGCCCTGTCTCAGTGCTCTGAGTCTGTCTGAGTACCAAGGAGCAGAAGGACTCTTCCTAGCAGAGTAGTAAGGCTTAGCGGGTGCCAAGATGTCAACAGCTCCAGCGATGGTGTTAGAGAGCGCGGCTGCAGCCGAGTCAGTGTCCTTATTAACAAGGGGACTGAGGCTGTTCAGGAGCTGCGCAAGCACTTTATTATTAATATGTCTAAAACTCCTTCTAAGCTGCCATTTCTTTGAGTCAAAGGAAGGAGTGGAGATGTTATGACAGTTAAACTCACTGAGGGTCAGACCATTTTGGATTGGAGTACCATGGAGTTGAGGATGTGGAGGCTTGGTTAGGCTTTGAATGATTTGCCCCATCTGTGTGAATCGGATAAGATCTTGTTAGCCAGTGATATCACAGAGAGGGAGATAAGGGTGCAAGTGAAGAAGATGAGCCGAGGGAAAGCCGCTGGCCCTGACGGTTTGCCGACAGAGGTGTATGCGGATAACTTGGAGGAAATATTGCCCGTGCTTATGACACTCTTCAATAGAATTTTTTTACAAGGAGGTGATATTCCCCCTTCATGGCTGGAGGCTACTATTGCCCTAATAATAAAACCAATTAAAGATCCCCAAAAGACCGATTTCCCTCTTAAACTCTGATCTGAAGATATTTTCTGGAATACTAGCAACCAGATTAGCAAAAGTTATTAAGACCATCATCCATCCAGATCAGAGAGGGTTTATACCTGTCCGGCAGCTCAATGAGCTCACATTTCAGGTGATTGGGGCAATTGATGTAGCAGAGGAGAGAGGACTGCCACTCACCATTGTAGCGATCGATGCTGCTAAAGCATTTGATCAGGTTAATTGGGTGTTCCTATGGGAGTCTATGACAAGGTTTGGGTTTCCTTCTCTTTTTATTGAGGGAGTTAAATCTCTATACAGCAGCCCCCGGGCCAAAGTCCTGATTAATGGTGGTCTGACAGACCGGTTTAACATCTCTAGAGGTACGAGGCAGGGCTGTCCCCTGTCCCCTCTCCTGTTCGATGTATACATCGAGCCTTTTGTTTGCTCCCTGAGATCGGACTCCATTATTACACCGTTTAAAATGGGGGAGTTAGAACTAAAAACAGCTTTATATGCAGATGATCTCCTCCTCTATACTGCTAACCCTTCTGAGGCTATTCCCAGATTATTTAAATTAGCTGAAGACTTTGGTAGGGTATCAGGATATAAAATTAACAAAGAGAAAACAGATATAATGAGTTGGAACAGCGCAGCCCTGGTACAGGGGGCCAAACAAAAAAATAGATATCTGGGTATATACCTTACACAGAAATTAGCAGATACTTCCAAAACTAGCTGTCAGACAGTGGTGAAGGAAGTAAGTAAGTTATTATCTTGGTGGGGGGGTCTACCCCTGAATATTTACGGAAGAGTGAATTTAGTTAAAATGATCATCCTCCCCAAAATTACTTTTTTGTTTAACAACATACCCCTACTATTTAATCCCAAGGATATTGCCAACCTCCAAGGGAAGATCGGATCATTTATTTGGGCCACAAAATCTCCCAGGATAGCATGGAGGAAATTAAGAAGGGGGCTGAAGTTGGGAGGCTTGGCTCTACCTGATTTGCTTTTTTATTGCTATGCCTTCCAGCTCAAGAATTTTAGAATTCTGGCCAATAAGCTAGACTCCTCCTCGCACGGCCGTCTCTTTCAGGCAATGTTATCGGACCAGCCACAAGGTTTTGAAATTTTCCTCTATAAATTTGGGGATCAAAAATTCTACAAAAATGTTCGCTTGAAGATTTTACAGGCGGCACTTAAAATCTGGCAGCACGTTCGGGAGGTTCTGGGGATCCCCTACTACAACATACAAGCCCCAATATGGGATTCCCCTGGTACTCCTGACTGTTTGTTAGATCGGTTGGCACAGCCACTGAAAGAAGCAGGCTTGGAAAAGTGGGGGAACCTCCTTGTTAACACTCGGCTCTTGGATTTGGAATCTTTATCAAATCTAACTGAGGGGTCCCTCACAAGATTCAAGTATTACCAATTGTCATCATGGTGGGGAAGACAGTGTTGGGGGAAGGAGGAGGAGACCCAGATTCTAGATTTCATCGGTAGAGGGAGAGGCTGGAAGCGGGAGGTCGGCTCTGGTATAACACTTTGGTGGCGGCAAAAGATAGTCTGGATTCTGAAATAATGAGTCTCTGGGGCAATTCTTTAACCGAGAACCCAGAGGAGATACTGAAAGTCTGGTCTGACGCATTTACCATGTCACAAAAGATAATCAAACCAGCCAACCTCAGAAGAAATCACCTATTCACTGCATACAGGGTATATTAGACTCCTGCTAAACTGTCCAGGATATCAGCTGAAATCTATCACTGTCCGAGATGTAACTTTCCGGCAGCTGACGATTCACACATGTTTATAGATTGCCCAGAAATTACCAGCTACTGGAGGCAGGTGTGTGGCTTTTTGGAGGAGGTTTTATTAACATCAATTACCTGTTGCTCCAGATTGATTTTCTTTGGTCTCCCACAGGAGTACTCAATGAATAATTGCGCCTCACAGTTTCTGTTTTATGTGATTGTTATCGCTAGGAGAGAAATATGCAGAGAGTGGAAGTCGAAGGCCCCAAAAGATTTGCTGACTGCTTAAAGAACATCATGACAATCAGCTAGTCAGATAGAGTGTGTGGTGGAGAGAGTGCCATCAAGGTCTGGTCTGCGTTAAAAGATTGGTCAGAAAAATAACTAAAAGTCCAATGATTATGCCAGAGGTTTGTGGTCCGGTCCTCCCTAGTAATAAGGTAATAGGGAGTTGGACAAGGAGACAGCCTACCTCTGGGTGATTTCTGGAGGCCGCGCACACACTCCAGGGGCGGAATCTAAGTTTGTAGGTGCGAAAGGCTCAGAGAGATCCGATCTAGAGCAGATATCTTCTGGTGGCATGTATGAGGACAAAAAAAAGAGTAGTGTCAAGCGTGCAGTTATAGTCACCCCCCAAGATCCACGGAGTGGATGTAAATTGGGCCAGAATGCCGGTGAGGGAATCCCAGAACCTGTCTTTTTCAATATTTGGCGCATATATGCTGCCTAGCAGGATGGGTTGGCCATCCAGTATGCCCTCTAACAGGGCGTATCTGCCCTCCCTGCCCACTACCCTGCGCGTTTCCATAAATGGAGTGCCTGGGCGGATCCAAATCATCGCACCCCGTCCGAAAGCTAAGTATGACGTGGCACATATAGTACCCCGCCATCGGGTCCGCAGTTTGTCAATTTCTGGCGCTCTGATATGTGTCTCCTGTAGGGCAATGTGTGCTTGTTGGCGTTTAATGTAGGCATATGTGGCGTATCTCTTGCATGGCGTATGGAGACTCCTTGTGTTCAGGGTTAAGATACTAATGTTGCGCTTGCCATTGGGAAATCTGATAATCGCTACCTGCGCCCCGCAATGTGATGCTGAATGGTGAAGACAGGTGTGTCAGTAGCGGTCTAGCCCTTTGGTTTTCACAGGTGGCTGACATCTTCACCCACCTAGTTGTGCTGGTAGCTCTGAAGGTTGTGCCCCCATGTGGCGCAGGGTAGAAGGAGGCCGGTTGAACATAACATGTAACTGGGTGGGGAAACTGTCCCAATACCTGGGACGTATCAGCAGGCCCGACAAGTCCAAACGAGCTCTCATGGAACCTGAAAGCGAACAGTCAATGCGTGGGGGTGGTAGTTCGCGCCTGTGAGGCTGGGCCCGCTGGAGTGTTGGAAGGATCATTGTTCTTCGTTTGAGATTGTAGTGTGTCGTTCATCTTGCGGTGTTAGATGGAGGCCACTGTCGTTTGGGGAGGGCTGCTCCCATCTGTCCATCTAGTCGGAGTAGTGTTTAGCTTCCTCTGTCTTTTCCCTCAGGGTATGGCGTAAACAGTTTGTGGAATAGCCGGGGGCAAGGTGATGGAGTTAGCCGAGGAGCAGGCTTCATTGCTGTCTTCTTCGTTTCCCGGAAGAGAAAAGGTGGGGGATCCCCTCGATGTTCCTCTTCGAGTGGGAGGGGGTCCCTAAATCAGTTACTACCTGGAGGGCCTTGTGACGTTCTTGTATGATTTGTTCCAGGTCTGGGTAGTCAATCGCGTGGCGCCCTGTGGACTCTCTCCAGCTCTGTCTTCCTTGCGTTTGCGGTGGTTGCGTGGCACGCTTCCTGTTGCATGTTGGCCTTTAGGTGCGCTCTCGCGGTGCTTCCATTGTAGGGTCCATTTTGCAGTGGTGGTCCGCCCAGTCGCATGCATCCGTGGCAGTTGCGAAGAAGTGCGTGGTACCCGCGTGAATTACCTTTAGGCGGGCTGGATACAACAGGGAATACTGAATGTTATTTGCCCGCAATCGGCGCTTCACCTCTAGGAAGGATGATCTTAGCTTCTGCACCGCCCTTGCGTAGTCCGGGAAGATCATGACGTGCTTGTTTTCCACTTGCAGTGGACCTGTGCGTCTGGCGGCTCGGAGCACCGCGTCACGGTCCTGAAAATGGAGGAATTTTGCTAGTAGTGGATGAGGTGCGTTGCCGGGTGGCGGTTTGCCGGCAGGTACCCGGTGAGCCCGCTCTATGGAGAAGAAAGTGGTGCGGTCCTTGGCTGGGGTGAAGGATTTGACCCATGCCTCCATATATTGGGCCAGGTAGATCATTTGATTAGATCTTTTATACTCCCCGTTATGGAAAGACTGAGAGTAGTAACAGAAGCAGAGGTTAAGGAGAATTCTAGATTATTACTCTCATTGACAGGTGAAGTTGGGAAGGGGCTTGGAAAAGAAGTAAACACCCCCACATGCCTAATTAGTAGTGGTGCACAAGGACCAGCTATACCTAAACCTTTGGGGGATAATATGATAGGTTCGGTCCCAAAGGCAACTAGTGTAATGAATAACTTAGCCAATACTGAAACAAACAACTTAGCTAGTAGCACCACTCTCCCTGTGAGTAAAGGGAGTAATATGGGGTTCTTGTGTCCAAACCAAAAAGAGGAGCGTAGAGGTACTGATAGGATCACCCTCCAAACAGGACTTATATAACCAAAGAGATTCTATCAAGAAAAGTGAATAAAGTGATGATTTTTTATTTTAATTTTTAGCTATTTGAAGTGGTACTAGGCTCTCTCTTAGAAGTGGAAAGATGAGAGCACAATGTGCTTGTTAAAATACCCCTCACACACTAAAAAACCGTTAGTGTCATGCTTCATCATAGGGGTCTTCCCGCCCCTATAACGGGACGGGGCGTGCTACGACCAGACGGACTACGCGGGAGCACTTAAGTTGTGACAGAGGCTATGTGTACTCGGAGTAGCACGGGGGTAGGAACAATGATTTTTTTCTCTGCCGGACATTAAACCGCGCAGAATACCCCTCGCCTGCAAGCTCATGGGGCTCTGAAAATTACTGAGAAGAAGACCACACCAGGTCCATTTTTTTGATACTCATTGTATCGTTTTTTGCTTCACCTGGGCCAACTCATGCCCCGAAGCACAAACAGTCAGCTGATTTTTGCTGAATTGTTTGTAGGACAGTAGGCATATCTTCATAGAACTGAGTATCAACAAGTAGGGATCGCTATTTGGTCCTGGTGAGTAAGCAGTAGGGGACTGCTTACGAAACATGTCGACTAGGTAGCCAGCTAATGCTCTACCTCACAACCCCTTCTTAATGTTCCCAGCTAGAGAAGCAAATAAAATATTTTTTTTCTACTAAGCCAGGGAATTTTTAACCTTTTTACTTTTTTCACACTCACTTGTGTTAGGTCCCTACACTTTCACTGATACCCATGCACCCACACATAGCCTCTGTCACAACTTAAGTGCTCCCGCGTAGTCCGTCTGGTCGTAGCACGCCCCGTCCCGTTATAGGGGCGGGAAGACCCCTATGATGAAGCATGACACTAACGGTTTTTTAGTGTGTGAGGGGTATTTTAACAAGCACATTGTGCTCTCATCTTTCCACTTCTAAGAGAGAGCCTAGTACCACTTCAAATAGCTAAAAATTAAAATAAAAAATCATCACTTTATTCACTTTTCTTGATAGAATCTCTTTGGTTCTTGTGTCCAAACCAGGGGTCTAGCACTGTGACATCTAGCCACCCTCCGGTGCAGCAGAATCTTGTAAAAACGGGTTTGGACACTGGCATTCATACCAGACTAGACCTACCTCCCCAAAGAGCTCCCCTGGTGGTGATCATGGCTAATGTCCCCCCTCTTCGCGCTGGCCAACAAGAGGACTACCAGCAATTAAAGTCTAAGGTAACACACTGGCTTGCAAAGAATTTGATAGATGGGGTGTGGGCAGGCCGGAACATATTAATGGCCCGAAGAGTGGCATGAGTGGGCCGCTCAGCTAAGAACAAAGAGGGTGACTGCATAGTCATAAACTTTGATAACCCAATATCAGTCAGGAGGATCCTATGGGCATCAGAGCAAATCTCACTTGGAGGGGGGAAGGACATAGAAATTCTACCGCTTGGGTACTTCTATAGATCTGGTGTACTGGATGGATATGTTTCAAAAACCTTTCCGAGGAGGAACTTCAACCGAGTACACCTTGGGATGGGGCAGAGGAGGTGGGATCCAAACCAAATGTTACCAAGAAGTCCCTGGCCGGTGGCAGATGCAGAGGGCTGGGGTGTAAGTCAATGTAGAAACACCAATAATGTCCAACCAGGGCCCAATTATTTCCATGATAACAGATTTAATGTTCTGTCGGGGCTTAATGACTGTGATTGACTTGGGTTGGAGCAGCTTGCCCGTAACATTAACCATGATCCTACCACCCAACATGATAGCATTTGCAGGGGGGAGGCTAAGAAGGTTGTGGAGCTTGGCTCTGTAGGCAGCATAGGTCTAACTCCAGCCACAGATGTGCCAGTTCCCCTGTTAGTTCTAGACAGGGAAGCCTCTATCATAGGTGGGGAAGGAGCAGGTAGTTTAATGTCATGGAATATTGCGGGTTTGCGCCATAAACAGGAGTCGCAGGACTGGGTTAACTTTGTCACTGGTTTCGACATATGTTTATTTCAGGAGACATGGTTGTGTGAATCTTTGTTCCTCCAGGGCTATTTGAACTATTCCATACCTGCTACTAAGGGCCCCAAGGGCAGACCAATGGGAGGCCTGACGATCTGGATCCGGCAAAGTCTGGGTTTTAACATAAGAGTTATAGAGACTGGGAGCAAGGATATTCAACTTCTAAACATGGATCTGGGTCCGCTAGGGTGCATTGATTTATATAATGTATATGCCAGGGGTTGCAAGGGAAGAAAATCAGAAGTTCTAGCTTCTTTGGCGGTTCTCCTAGAGGCACATTCCCTGGCTAACAATATCATAATTGCAGGTGACTTCAACCGCACTTTTGAACCGCTAGATATAGGTGAAGATCGTATGGGGTCTGAAGAGGATAGGCATTGGGGTGTTCCTCCTCTTGATTTGGACCTAGTAAAACGCTGGTCTGACGATGTCATTTCTCTAAATGCCATTTGTCTAGAAAGGGGCCTCCTTCCGTTGAATGGGAGAACCAAGAGTGATGGGGAGGGGGTTTGTACTTTCGACAATGGTAGGAGCAAGAGTAGGATAGACTATGTTATGTGCAGTTTGGAAATGTGGAAGCAGGTTAATGACATGGAGGTCACGCATAGGTTGGAAAGTGACCACAACCCACTGTGCATCTGCCACAGATGGTGGACCTTGCCCAATGCGAATGCTCGTATAGAGTGGAGTGGTCTCCCCTTACCGGCTCTTACCAATGATACACGCCGGTTGAAATGGCCTTGTGTACTGGCTAACCAGGATTCTATGGCTAGCATAAATATGAGGTGAATAGAGCAATTGAGGCCTTGGAGCGGGTTGCTAATATTAACCAGGGGTTGCAGGAAGTGACAATGATCCATGACAATCTTTTTGTAACTATCAAGTCACATTTCCAGAGGGTAGTTAGGAATTCCAGTAGGGCTCAAGTTAGAACTGCAAAGTGGTACAATGCAAAGTGCAGGGAGGCAAGGCTCGCTTTGGGCATTGCTATCAAGGCCAGGGAGCTGGCGGCAATTCGTGCTGCCAGAAGGAAATATAAAGATTGCATAGCATCAGCAAAAAAGGAGTGAGACGAGATGCACTGGAAAGAGCTACTGGAAGCATGTGGCTCTAAGGACTCCAGGCTCTTCTGGAGTATTGTTAAATGGGGAAGGGGTGGCGAGCCAGATTCCCCGGATAACAATGTCCAGGAGGGGGACTGGGTTAAATATTTTAACCCTCAATATGCGGAATCTAACCCAGGCAGGGAGATGGACGGGTTTAAGGCTGTCTACCCCAAAGAATATTTTTTTTACTTGAAGGAGGTGCTGTTGGCGCTAAGTGTAGTGTCCTCGGGCAGAGCTCCTGGCATGGATGGGGTCCCTGCAGACCTTTTTACTAATGATAGGGATAGATGGGGCAGATACATCCTTCTCCTTGCTAATGCAGTTGCTCAAGGTGCACCGGTACCGCATAGTTGGAGGGGTGCAATTATTATTCCCATATTTAAGAAGGGAGATAGGGGATCGCCTTGTAACTATAGGGCTATTAGTCTGATAGCAACCACCCAAAAGGTCGTGGGAAGGATACCCGAAGCCTTACGTAAAGAAGGAAATCTGCTCCGCTTCAGAAAATCCCTTAAAACCATCTTATTTAGAGCAGCGGTAAATCATGTCTAGCTCCCCCACCGTGGTGCTATCGTTTAGGTTGTTGTGTCTGACAGTTCAAAAGCGCCCTGAGACCTGCAGGTGATTTGGAGCTATATAAGCTGACTATAAAAATAACAATAACAATAACAATTATGGAATGGGTTGATGAGCATAATGCTCTATCACCCTTCCAAGCAGGGTTCCGGAGGGCTACCAGCACGATGGACCAGGTGTTTCGATTCACTCTGGTACGGTGGAAGACTGTGGTACTGGGCGGTGGAAGCCGGTACGCTGCTTTTGTAGATTTGCGGGCTGCCTTCGACCTGGTGCCTAGGTCCAAGCTGCGGTTTGAACTTAGGAGCCTGGGTTTGCCCGATGACTTGTTGACCTTGGCCATGCGGTTGCATGAGGCGAATTTCGCCAGAATTCAGTGGGGCAAGCAGGGTGAGACTACTGAGGATTTTCCAGTGGAACGGGGTGTGAGACAAGGGTGTGCGATGGCCCCTTCGTTCTTTTCATTGTACATTAATGGGGTAGTAGCAGGAATGCTATCCGCTAATGTGGACGCACCCTCGTTGGCGGGCATCAAGATTCCGATCTTGATGTTCGCCGACGACACACACTGATTTTGTCAAAAACTCCCAGTGGTCTGCAAAGTGCCCTCTGCATCTTTGACAACTTCTGTAAAAATAATGGCTTGGAAATGAATGTAACAAAGACAAAGCTTATGTTTTTTAACCCTCATCGTAGTGTTAGAGCCAAGCTGTATTTAAACCAAAGACCCTTAGACACAGTTAGAGCCTTTACCTATCTTGGCATATATATAACTGAAGATCTAAGATGGGCTCAGCACATTGATCTGGCTGTTCCCAGGCATAGGCAAGTAACTGGAGTCCTTGGGCTTGAGCACAGAAAATCCCAGTCAAAACCTATTGCACCAGCTTTACAGGTGTACAAAGCAAAAGCGCTGGGGTCCGCACTGTGTGGTGCAGAATTGTGGGGATTTGGTAACCTTAACTCAATGCAGATGTCTGAGAATAAGTTTTTAGGACATTAGCAGGCCTCCCCAAAAGCACACCCTTACTCCCCCTTAGATTTGATTTGGGAAGAAAGGCAGTAAGTGATCTAGCCAGGTTGCGCCCGATTTTATACTGGAGGCGGCTTTGTACTACGCCAGAACTAAAACACTATGCAGAGGGCCTTGTAGCAGTGATTAAGGCTGATGTCTTTCATAAGATCCAATGGCTGAGTAAACTTAGAACATTGCTATGCGTGCTTGGGCTGAAGCCGTTATGGGATACCCCTGCAGAAACATCCTTCCCAAGCAAACAAGCAATTAAGGAGTTGTATTGGGCCTATGTGTTCGAGCAGGCATGGAGAAAATCGGATGCTGATTCTATGACGGGTCGTTTCCTGGAAGTCAAGCCCCTCCCTACACTAGAACTGTTCTGGGATACTATAACTAAGCCAAGGGACAGGAAACTCTTCTTTCATTTGAGGATAGGTGCCCCCCCTTTACGGTCATTAACAGGGAGGTGGAGGGGTTTGTCCAACATTTCCTGCCCTGCCTGTGGTGCTACAAAGGAATCTATTGGGCACTTCTTGTTTTCCTGCAAAGCCTATGCGGCCCCTCGCCGCATTTGGCTAGCACCTGCCTGCAAAAACTTAGGCACTCCCAGTAGCTCTGTAGCCATGAGAATTATTTGTACTAGCTCCTGTCTCCAACTAAGTGTAGCAACAGCCAAATTCTTGGGGTGGGCTTGGTCCATCAGACAGAGTTCCATTTCTTAGGATACACCTAGCCACAAGAATTCTAGAATTGTTTTATACCAATGTATTGGGTATTGTGTTTTTATATATCTCTTCTGTTTTTTTAACTCTTTGTATATTTCATGAGGTATGAATTTAATAATGTTTTAAATTATTTATGTATGTTGTACATGCTTTTATGAGAATTCTCGAATAAAGCCTCTTGAACTGAACTGAACCATATATTCGATTGGGTGTGTCCACTCAATTCCCTCCGGTAGGCCAAGTACGCGGATGTTACAGCGCCGGGAGCGTCCTTCCAAGTCGTCCATGCGCTCCTCCACTGTTGTCAGGCGTCCCAGAACTGTACTGATCGTTTGTTGTTGTGCAGTAAGGGTGGGTTGCAGGTCTGCGAGGGATCTTTCCCCCTCCTTCACCTTGTCTGCCAGCTTCCGATGGTCGTCGCGGATAAGGTTATGTCCGTAGTAAGGGTACCTAGTCGATCCTCCATGGAGGCCTGAGAGAGTTCAATGGCCGCCAGGACTTGGTCTAGTTTATCCGAAATGGTAGGGTCTGGCTGGGTCATGGGAGCTTTGGTTAGTGTGCTGGTGCGAGATTGATTTTCCGGCGCCGTTTCTGGGACCGATGTCTGCTGCGAGGTCTTGGGCTTCCCCATGCTGCAGTGCGGGGTGCTCAGTATTTCGCCTGGTGGTGCAAGCAGTGGGGATTGTGTCGGTCAGAGTGCCCCCGTGAGTATTTTGCCCCGGTTGTAGACCGCTTGGTGTAGGGGGCCTGTCCTGTCGCACCGCCAGTCGTACTAGCAATGGGGGCCTCAGTGTGGTAGTTGCTCCTCGCGGAAGGTGTCATCCTTCTTTCCCGTGTGGGCGCTCACCGTGATGGTCGTATACGCGGTCTGGTAATCCCCGGGGTAGCTGCGGGCGGAATAGAGCTCTGTTGCCCGCTGGTAGTCCAATGTATAGCGCCTAGGGCCGAGGTGACCAAAGCGCGCCCTTGTCTGGCTGGGGGCGCTGTGGTGAATTAGTAGAATTCGAGTTATGGTACCTGGGCTGTCCTTGCGGTCGCCATGTTAAGGTCAGGCGTGGGCAGTCTCAACCCCCGAATCGTTGTGGTGGGCAAGTGGGGGGTTGCAGGGTCAGCTGAAGGCAGAGATCTTTTCGCTCACCTCCTGGAGCAGCTCACATCTAACACCTTGGATGGTCCGGTCAGTGGGGACGGGAGCGTTCAGATCGCCGGCGCCATCTTGGGGTCAGGCAGTTACTGGTGCGAAGAACAGCCTCGGGGGAGATTCCGTGGGGGGGGTCCCCCGTTCCTCTCAGCATCAGGATTAGTCCCCCGTGCAGTAGGAAGAGTGCCCCTGGTAACGATACCGGTGCCGGTCTCGGAGGTGAAGTCCCCGGTGTTATGGCACCGCCTCGGCACTGTCAGAGCAGATAAAATGATGGATTGTATGTGCTTGGACTATGATGAGAATACACTGTAGGAGGACCACGGTCAAGTGCAAAGATTAAATACTTAAGACATAGCAAACAAGGTGGCAACAAGGGCCAGGAGGGTCCAAGAGTGGTGGAGGCTGGGCTTCCTAACCTGTGTCCTACCTACTGTATTGCAAACTTAAAACAGTGACGACAGGAGTGCCTTACTTTGACTCCCCCCATTACGTTGTCAATTAGGGTGGAGGGAGGAAAAGGAAAGGAGTAAACTACATGTCTACAGATGTACTGCTATGTTCAGGACACTGGATCAAGCACTGAATAAACAAAGTCAGATACAAAATAAGATACACAAAAGAAGGCTGCACAAAAGATACACAAAGGAAAGCTACACAAATAGGACGTTGAATCTTGAACACAAACTGGTAAGTCAGCAAAAGAACAAAAAGGCTAAGAACACTGCAACAGACGCTACGCTGTGGAACTCATTGTCATGAGAGGTAGAAAGATACTGTAAATAAAGCGGAATTCAAATAAAGAAAAACTAAAAAAGATACATGGATGACAAAGTCACTGGGATAATACTCTGTTCCCCAACACAAAAAAGATTTTGCAGAAATTATATGTACGAATGTTTATGGAGCTGCAAAGGGGGTACACAAACGCCATCACCCTAGTGAACACACACTGCCAACCAAGAATCGGCCTGTATAAGCTACCTTTAGACTTAGGGGATACACAAAACTACGGGAAGAAGAAATACTATCTGCTCCCCATCAACGGCAGCCGAACCCAAGTCAACACACACTGCCAACATACATTCATAGATTCAACATAGATAGAAAAAAAAAAAAATAGTCTCTATCACTAATTTTTCATAATCCCTGGGGACCCCCTCCCCCGGGGCTCAAATATAACATTGGGGACCGTTTGGAGAACCCCAATGCCACCAGGGTCCCAGCTGGCTACCCGCGTCCTTCGAGAGCCGGCATTGCTTTGTCGGGGAGCAGTTTACATGCTGCTCTCTCTGACGAAAAGCAATCTGCTTTCCTACTTGAAAGAGGAGCAGGTTAACCTCCTCTCTTTCAAATAGGAAAGCGGTTTGCTGTGGTGAAGTGAGAGCCGCGACACTTCCGACCTACCATAGCAAACAACAGTGTCCCGGGGGTAGGCACCCCGGGACACTGCAGGAGCCGGCTCTGGGACATGGTGAACCCCAGGGCCATCAAAGGCTCCAGGAGGGGAGCCACGCAAACCCCCTCCCAACATTCAAAAGCCCCGGGGGGTGCAGGTTCCTGGGGCTAGGAGGACCGTCAAGGACCCCCCTATATTAAATATTACTGCCCCAGCAAGGTGGCGGCCCCGTGTGCTTCGAGAGCAGGCATTTCTTTGTCAATCAATCAATCAATCAATCAGAGTACTTGTAAAGAGCGCTACTTACCCGTGAGGGTCTCAAGGTGCTGAGGGGAGGGGGGTGCCGCTATTGTTCGAAGAGCCAGGTCTTGAGGAGTCTTCTGAAGGTCTTGGGTCTGCCGTAGGTGGGTAGGGAAGGTGTTCCAGGTCTTGCCGGCGAGGTAGGAGAAGGATCTGCCACCGGAGTCGTTCGTTGGATGCGGGCACAGCAGCGAGGGCGAGGCTGGCGGAGTGGAGCTGGCAGGTTGGGGGTGTAGAAGCTGAGTCTGCTGTTCAGGTAGGCTGGTCCGGGCGTTGTGGAGTGCTTTGTGTGTGTGGGTGAGGAGCTTGAAGGTGATCCTCTTGTCGACGGGGAGCCAGTGTAGGTCTCTCAGGTGGGGGGTGATGTGGCTGCGGTGGGGGACGTTGACGATCAGTTGGACAGAGGCGTTTTGGATGCGTTGTAGTCGTCGTAGGTGTTTGGCTGGGATTCCTGCATCGAGTGCGTTGCCGTAGCCCAGTCTGCTGCTGACGAGAGCCTGTGTCACCATTCTTCTTGTTTCGGTCGGGATCCACTTGTAGATCCTGCGGAGCTTCCGGAGGGTGTTGTAAAAAGAGGAGGAGATGCCATTGACTTGCTTAGACATGGAGAGGGAAGAGTCGAGGATGAATCCTAGGTTGCGTGCATGATCGGTGGGTGTCTGTGCTGTTCCCAGGGTGGTCGGCCACCAGGAGTCGTCCCAGGATGAGGGGGTGGGTCCGAGGATGAGGACCTCCGTCTTGTCCGAGTTCAGTTTCAGACGGCTGCTTCTCATCCAGTCGGCAACGGCCTTCCTTCCCTTGTGTAGGTTTGTTTTGGCGGTGTGTGGGTCCTTGGTGAGGGAGAGGATGAGCTGGGTGTCGTCAGCGTAGTAGATGATGTTGTGGTCGTGATGGCGGGCAACTTGTGTGAGGGGGGTCATGTAGATGTTGAACAGCGTCAGGCTGAGGGATTAGCCCTGGGGGACACCGTAGATGATGTCGGTGGCTTCGGATCAGAAGGGTGGGAGGCGGATGCTCTGGGTTCTGCCTGGGAGGAAGGACGTGGTCCAGTCAAGGGCCTTCTCTTGTATTCCGGCTTCTTGGAGGCGTGTCTTTAGAGTGTGATGGCAGACCGTGTCGAAGGCGGCTGACAGGTCCAGGAGGATGAGGGCTGATGTTTCGGCGTTGTCTATTTGGCGCCTGATGTCGTCTGTGGCGGCGATGAGGGCTGTCTTGGTGCTGTGGTTTCATTTGAATTCGGACTGGGACGAGTCCAAGATGCTGTTGTCTTCGAAGTGGCGGTCCAATTGCATGTTGACGATTTTCTTGATGACCTTTGCCAGGAACGGGAGAAAGGAGATGGACCGGAAGTGCTTGAGGTCCTTGTGGCCCGCCTTGGGCTTCTTTAAAAGGGCGTTGATTTTGGCATGCTTCCAGCTTTCCGGGAATGTCGCTGTTTCGAAGGAGATGTTGATGACCTTCCCTATTTGGGGTGCGATGGCTGCGTCTGCTTTGTTGAATACCTGGTGTGGGCATGGGTCTGACGGAGATCCTGAGTGGATGGAGTTCATGACCTTGCGTGTCTCGTCGTCGTTGACGTTGGACCAGGAGGTCAGGCGGTTGGCACTGGTGGTGTTCGTAGGGGAGGTGGAGTCTGGCGTAGTCGGGGCAGTCGTGGTGTTGAAGTTGTCGTGGATATCAGCGATCTTGTGGTGGAAGAAGATGGCCAGTGAGTCGCACAGTTCTTGTGAGGGCGGGATGTCGTTGACATTGGCGCTGGGGTTGGAGAGTTCTTTTACGATGCTGAAGAGCTCTTTGTTGTTGTGTGCGTTGTTATCCAGGCGGTCTTTGAAGGATGATCTCTTGGCTGATCTGATGAGGTGGTGATGTCTGCGGGTGGCGTCCTTGTGGCCTGCATGGTTGTCCGGTGTGCGTTCGTGGAGCCATTTCTTCTCCAGTTTCCGGCATGCGCGTTTGGAGGTCTGGAGCTCGTCAGTGAACCAGGTGGCTCTCTTGCTGTCGTGGCTGTTGGAGAGTTTCTTGAGTGGGGTAAGGGTGTTGGCACAGTCGTCGATCCACTGTCTGAGGTTGCGGGCTGCGGCGTCTGGGTTGGTAAGGTTGGTGGGTGGGTTCTGGGTGAGGGTGGTGATCCGCTGGTCTTCGGTGACTTTGCTCCAGCAGCGGCAAGGCAGCTGTTGGGTGCGGTGGTGCGTGGTTGGTTTCTTGAAGGTGAAATGGATGCAGTGGTGCTCGGTCCAGTGGAGTTCGGTGGTGTGGTCGAAGGCGACGTGGGTGCTTGTGGAGAAGATGGGGTCCAGCGTGTGGCCGGCGGCGTGGGTGGGTGTGGTGACGAGTTGTCTGAGGCTGAGGTTGGCTAGGTTGTCGATCCGCGTGGCGGAGTTGGTATCATTGTTGTTCTCGAAGTGGAAGTTCAGGTCCCTGAGGAGGATGTAGTCCGTGGAGGCCAGTGTGTGGGTGCTGGCAAGGTCGGTGATGGAGTCGCTGATCTGAGCCTGGGGTCTGGGGGGTCTGTAGACGAGTGTTCCTCTGAGGGTGGTGTTGGGGTCGGTGTGGATCCGGAAGTGCAGGTGTTCGGCGGTGTTGAGGGTGTCATCTGCGTTGGTGGCGACCTTGAGGGTGGACTTGTGGACGATGGCTATACCTCCGATTCCGTTGGCGCGATCCCTGCGGGTGATCTTGTAACCGTCCGGGATGGCTATGGCGATGTCCGGCGCCGAGGAGCCGTTTCACCAGGTCTCGGTTAGGAAGGCCACGCCTGGGGCGGAGGTGTCGAGCAGATCCCAGAGTTTGACGGCATGTTTGCGTGTGGAGCGGGTGTTGAGGAGTATGCAGTAGAGACGGTTGGGTCCAGTCCTTGAAGGTTTGGTGGCTCTGTCGCAGGTGAAGCTGCATGTGCGGCAGGAGAAGGGTCTGTGGGTCCGTTTCGGGGCAGCCTGGAAGCAGGTGTGGTTTAGGCCGGCGTTGAGTGCGTGGAGGGTGCTGGCGTCGTAGCGGAGTCAGGTGTTGTGGCGTTCGCGGGGTCCAGGGGTTCTGGCGCAGGGCGCGGTCCAGTCGCGGACAGGCGCAGACGGGCTTGCCTTAGGCACGCCTTCGGTGCGCCAGCGACGCGCCCGCTGCGCGTGTCCGCTGCGTGACCGCACAGCGTCCAGCATATATGGGGAGGTGGGAGGGAGGAGCAGCTGGCAGGTGGGAGGCGGGAGCAGCGGGTGGGCAGGGGGGGTGGGGAAACAGTGGGACAGAGAGCAGAATGGGGCTCAAAGAGGGTTAAAACAGTGGCACAGAGGGCAAAAACGGGGCACACAGAGGGGGAAAACAGTGGTACAGAGGGCAAAACGGGGCACAACAGAGGGGAAAAACGAGTGGCACAGAAGCAAAAATGGGGCACAGAGAGGGGGAAAAACAGTGGCACAGACGGCACAAACGGGGCAGAGAAATGGGTGTAGCGGACGCTTACCAGCGGGTACTCTGCAGCGGTAGCAGGGACACACAGGCGGAGCTGCGTGGAGGGGGAGCGACCTACCAGGAGGGTCAGGGGTCGCTCACCGCGCAGTGTCCGTCTTATATGGCGGGTGGGAGGGAGGAGCAGCTGGGAGGCGGGAGGCGGGAGCAGCGAGTTGGCAGGGTGGCGGTTGAAACAGTGGGACAGAGAGCAGAATGGGGCACAAAGAGGGGAAAAACAGTGGCACAGAGGGCAAAAACGGGGCACAACAGAGGGGAAAAACAAGTGGCACAGAAGCAAAAACGAGGCACACAGAGGGGGAAAAACAGTGGCACAGAGAGCAAAAACAGGGAACAACAGAGAGGAAAAGCGAGTGGCACTGAGAGAAAAAAAGGAGCACAGAGGAGGGGGAAGACAGTGGCACAAAGGGCAAAACGGGGCACAACAGAGGGGAAAAACGAGTGGCACAGAGAGCAAAAGCAGAACACAGAGGAGGGGAAGACAGTGGCACAAAGGGCAATACGGGCACAACAGAAGGGAAAAACGAGTGGCACAGAGAGCAACAGTGAAGCACGGAGGAGGGGGAAGACAGTGGCACAAAATGCAAAACGGAGCACAACAGAGGGGAAAAACGAGTGGCACAGAGAGCAAAAGCGGAGCAGAGAGGAGGGGGAAGACAGTGGCACAAAGAGCAAAACGGGGCACAACAGAGGGGAAAAACGAGTGGCACAGAGAACAAAAGTGGAGCACAGAGGAGGGGGAAGACAGTGGCACAGAGGGCAAAACGGGGCACAACAGCGGGGAAAAACGAGTGGCACAGAAGCAAAAATGGGGCACAGAGAGGGGGAAAACAGTGGCACAGAGGGCACAAACGGGGCACAGAAACGGGGTAGAGCACACTTACCAGCGGGCACTCAGCAGCGGCAGCAGGGGCACACAGGCGGAGCTGCGTGGAGGGGGAGTGACCTACTAGGAGGGTCAGGGGTCAGAGAGCAGCTTACATGCTGCTCTCTCTGAGGAAAAGCAATATGCTTTCCTACTTGAAAGAGAGAGCAGCGGTTTGCTGTGGTAAAGTGAGAGCCGCGAAACTCCTGCCCTACCATAGCAAACAACAGTGTCTCAGGAGTAGGCCCCCGGGACCCTGCAGGAGCCGGCCCTGGGAGGTGGCGAACCCCAGGGCCATCGAAGGCTCCAGGAGGGGAGCAGCGCAATCCCCTCCCAACATTCAAAAGCCCCAGGGGGGTGCAGGTCCCCGGGGCTGGGAGGACCATCAAGGACCCCCCTATTTTAAATATTACTGCCCCAGCAAGGTGGCGGCCACACGTCCTTTCAGAGCCGGCATTGCTTTGTCAGAGAGCAGTTTACATGCTGCTCTCTCTGACAAAAGCAATCTGCTTTCCTACTTGAAAGAGAGTGCAGGTTAACCTGCTCTCTCTTTCAAACAGGAAAGCTGTTTGCTGTGGTAAAGTGAGAGCCGCAACACTCCCACCCTACCATAGCAAACAACAGTGTCCCGGGGTGGGCACCCCGGAACCCTGCAGGAGAAGGCCCTGGGACGTGGCGAACCCCAGGGCCATCAAAGCTCCAGGAGGGGAACCGCGTGACCCCCTCCCAACATTCAAAAGCCCCGGGGGTGCAGGTCCCCGTGGCTGGGAGGACCATCAAGGACCCCTCTATTTTAAATATTACTGCCCCAGCAAGGTGGTCGTGGTCCCCGGGGCGTGTAAGGCAGGGGAGTGGCTAAAAACATGCTTTAATTATTTTTTTTAAGGCCTGAGGGGCGGTCCCCGGGTCTGCGGGGGAGCAGTGAGCCCCCCGCATACTTCAAGCCCCAGGGGTTAGCGGTCCCCGGGGCTCGGGGAGCCTTACAGGCCCCCCATTATGGAAAAAAATTGCCCCCGGGATAATTAAACATAAAGCGGTCTTCTAGTTTTTTGTCTTTTTCACCGTGTACGCGTACCATACGAGTACCCCGCAATTTTGTTTTTTAAAATTTTTTTTGGGGGGGCCTAAGCATCTATGTGGGACCCCCTGAGCAGCCCTAGAGGGTCAAGATGTTTCTACCCTGCCCTCTTTTCTTATTTTTAAAATGTGTTTTACTGTTTTCTTGTGACTCGGTTCTACCGCAGCACAAGACGGCTGCCAACACTTCCTGGTTTGCAGTGTTGACAGACAGTTCACAGCCAATCAGCATGCAGCTCGTGCTTGTAATTGTACGCTTTTCGGTACACTTACTATTACTCGTACGGTACTTCATCTCTAGATATCACTATGATTTTACTTTTGATTTTCTGAGGAACTACTGAACGGATTTACACCATTTAACAGAAAGCACAATCTGTAACCAAACTCTACCTTTTTGCAAAATTTGGTGTAATTCCGTTCAGCCGTTCGGGCTGTAGCCCTGGCTAAAGGTCCTACGGAAAATTGCATGGGGAAAACACGTTTTGGGACCCCCCTTTTTCCTCAGCCCCCACTTGACGAATCACCCCCAAACTTTCAGGGAAGGAGCAGAGCAGGCCATTTTCTTGGAGAAATTCACGAATATTCGTCCACCGACACCAAAGTTATTATAAATAGAATGTAGTGGATTTCCCATGGAAACTAGGTCCTAACTATAACTACCTACTGCCGACCACCAGTAGGTAATATATATATATGCAGTCCAAAAGTCCTGAGCTCTGGCCTCAATCACCGACAATTTCTACAGGTACAGACTACTCAGTCGCCAGAAGATTGCAGTGTACCTGGTTTATTTCCCCATTGCCACCAGCATGACGCGTTTCGGCTACATCACCGCAGCCTTGATCACATGACAAAAAAGGGCCAATAGCAGTGTTTTAAATACTGTGAAACTAAGCTCAACACAGGTCACCAGATGTATAGACATAGAAGACATAATTGAGGCTATGGGCCAATTATGGAAAACAGATACATGTGCAAAAAGTCGCAATAAATATTTCAATAAATAATGTTCTTATATACATATGAAAATGTATATGTACACTTGAAAATTAGGAGGCTCAAAAGTAAATAACAACCTTCCTACCGCCATATGTATAACCTTTGCAGTAAAGTCGGGCGAATATATGGTATCCCATTTGATTCACAGAACTGTACCCACATTCACCTCATATCAAATGCTTATACCTGTATTTCCAAACTAGATGGCTTCAGTCCTCAAAAGCTTTCTATTACACTCTGATGCGTTCTGTGACAAAATTTAAAATTTAAAGTGCAAGTGCAAGTGCAAGTGCAAATAATGTGCAAATTAATAACAAAATGCAAATTTCTAAAAAGTGTCTTGGATAAAAGGATATTAAAAATGACATATCAAAATACCAAGTTAGAAAAACGCATTAAAAATTATACAGTTTCAGTAAAAAACACATGAGCTGATGACATGTTTCCAATGATAATAATGACTTAGTGCCTCAATATTTCAAATAAAATCAAATCAAAGCCATCTTACAGTGAAAATCACAATAATAATAGTTTCCGGGCACTGAGAACCAACGATTCACATCCTAAAAGTGCAAGTGCATGATTTGTAAAGTGCAAACTCTGGACTGGAATCAATTTGACTAAATAAAATCAACAGTACACACAATCGAGGAGTGTTGGAGAGGTGGCTGTCTACACTTGTTGTTGTCTTCGGCATCTAGGTTTCAACCAGGGAGTAGACAGGATTGCAACATATAGACTAGCTGGAACACAGTAAAAGTTCTGAGATGGTTCAAACTCTATAAAAAACTGTGTAAATACTCCCCTGTATTCATCCCATTAGAGATCCTCGTGTCTAATAGAAGGATATACTTGCTTTCCAGCTGCCTCAGTTGTTTCTCCCTGTTGCCTCCCCTTATACTCTTTGGTACCGCATCAATTATAAAATACTTTAAGTCATTAAGATTTTTTGCATGGACTAGCTCAAAGTGGCGGGCAACCGGATAATTGGCATCTGAATTCACAATTGCCCTCAGGTGCTGAAGGATACGATTAAAGGCCTGGAACTTCGTGCTGTCTATATATTTGAGCCCACAGGTGCATTCAAGTACATACACTGCAAAATCTGTGCGACCTGTGTACAACCCTTTGTTTTGGATCGGGTTGGGTTCAAAGGCGGAGCAATATTCACTGGTATTAATACCGAATTTGCATGCCCTACATGAAATACATCTGTGGAAGCCTGTTTTATTAGACAGCCAGTTCTTCACAGTCACTACTTCAGGACTAGATTTCACAAGGCAATCCCTCATAGAAGGAGCCCTCCTGAAGGTGATGGATGGCTCATCTGGTATCAATGGAGCTAGAGTGATATCTGTTTTAAGCAGCGGACAATATCTTTTTAGTATCCCCCTTACTTTCCTCACTTCAGTGTTAATATATATATATATTTTTTTTTCTCAAACACCTCCATTTGAACTGATTTTGCTCTGGGAGACTACCTCATTCATATATATATATATATATATATATATATATATATATATATATATATATATATATATATATATATATATTTTTTTTTTTCAAACACCTCCATTTGAACTGATTTTGCTTTGGGAAACTACCTCATTCAGCTTCAGCCTTCTCCTGACTACTATTGCTCCTTTACTTCAAAATGCTTAGAGTATGGATTGTGGGCCACAGCTATATCTATAGGGCTAAAGAGGCTGCAAATAGGAGAGGTATTGACAGGAACTTGGGTTTGCCAAATGTGCAGATTACTTGGTTTGGCCAGAGAGAGTTAAAATGTCATCAGTTGCTGGGTTTGGTTGAGTCCGTTGTGGATTCCCAAACTCCTCACCTCCTAATTGTACACTGTGGTGGCAATGACCTAGGCACATTGACCGGGTAGGGCTGAAAATGCTAATGAAAGAAACCTTTGCAGAACTGATGTCGCCTTTCCCTCACACTGTCTTAGTGTACTCTAATCTATGCCGAAGACAGAAATGGAAGTGATCAAATAAATTCTGTCTCTAGATCAGGGGAGTAGCTAGAGCTTGTGGCGCCCGGGGCTATCCCTCAGATTGGCGCCCCTTGGGGGGGGTGCTGGGGAAAAAGGATGGTGAGCACTTGAAAGATGTCCTAGAGACACGTAGTATTGCTGCTAATAGTTACCTCGATCATGCAAGTTACATGCACATACATGACACGGTCAAAGGCTACACAGTTGAATACACCGGTGACTGGCAGTACAAAAGAGAACACACAGACTGCATGATCTATCTGGGGACTCAGAAAAACCGCATGTGACACAGGCCATCCATGTATCTCATACATCTTCATGGAATAACATGGATGCAGACAGGCCATATGTGTATATTGTACCTCTTCATTGAATAACAAGGGCGCAAACAGGCCATCTGTGTATCTCGTCATACCTCTTCATTGAATAACAAGGGAGCAGACAAGACATCCGTGTATCTCATAACTCTTCATCGAATAACAAGGGCCCAGACAGGCCATAGGTGTATCTCATACCTCTTTATTCAATAACACGGGTGCAGACAGACTATCCATGTATCTCATACCTCTTCATTGAATAACAAGGGCACAGACAAGCCACCCACGTATCTCATACCTCTTCATTGAACAACAAACACGCTCACAGGCCACCCATGTCCCTCATAACTCTTCAATGAATAACAAGGGCGCAGACAGGCCACTAGTGTTTCTCATACTTCTTCATTGAATAAAAAGGGCGTACATAGGCCACCCATGTATCTCATACCTCTTAATTAAATAACCACACCCAGGCCACCCATGTATCTCACTCATCTTCATTGAACAACAAGGGCGCCCACAGGCACCCCCAAGTGCCTCATACCTCTTCATTGAATAAAAAGGGCGCACACAGGCCACCCATGTGTCTCATACCTCTTCATTGAATATCAAGGGTGCACACAAGCCATCCATCTATCTCATATCTCTTTACTAAATATCAAGGGCGCAGACAGGCCATCCATGTATCTCATACATCTTCACTGAATAGCAAGGGTGCAGACAGGAGGATTGACTTAGACATCGGTGTAAAAGCCCCTGCTAGATAGTTACATGTCTAGTAGCTGTTTTCACTCTCCATAAAATTTAAAATGCATGCTGCAAAGATCAGCTGCTTTGCACCTGTTTCAAAATGTTAAGAGTTTCCCCATAATCAAATGGGTGTAATTTCTGGTATTCATATGTTTCCTTCATCTTTATTGAGGGATTTTAATTTTTGCCCCTGAGAAAGTGTGGCTTCTAGACGTTGAAATGTCACTCATAATTACAATGAAATTCTGAAAGTGCCACACATAGCAATCTGAAACCTTGGCAGCTATCATGGATGAGCCACAGACTTCCACCCCTCTGAATCTGCTGCTGCTCTCCTCTTACCTCACTCGCTCCAGGCAGGGTCTTTGGCAGGCAGGGGTGATTCCAGGGGTTTCAACTTTGTTCCCCTATTAGTACTGAGTCTGCAGTGCAGCAGACTCACAGTCCAGAGAGTCAGGCAGGCCAGCAAAACGCCCAAAGCTGCCTGCAAGTATAATAAAGCACTGCCACAGGCCAGAATTGACTCCTCATGACGAGAGCTTAGCTGTGAAGCGTCACTGCTATGTTCTGATCGCGAGGCGAGGGCTGGCCAAAAATGTAATTACAGGGCTGTCATTGGTAGCGCTGGTGCGCGCCGCGCACGCTACAACTGATTGACGGCCCTGGACTCTGAGGCTGGATGGGGGCCAACCACGGGCGAAGGACACACTAACGCGGTGGGACTTAGTTAAGCCGTGCTGCAGCCTTCACTCCTTCTGACCTGCTTTCGGTAACTGCTGCACAGTGCAAACGCGGGACTTAGTTTTTGGCAATTTACTTGAAAGCACTGTTGTTTCAGGCCCCTAACCTTTTATCCTGCAGGCTGCATGCAGTTGATTGCAGCTGCTGCATAAAAACACACTGACATATTTTATCACCATTTGAATTTTTCAGGTGCAGGGTACACAGGATTTCAGTTGCAAACTAAATTACCCACTGTGGTCTGTTTCATAAAAAGCAAATCTGCGACCTACAAGTTGCTGCCAACTTTTCTCTACAGCAGGCACATTAACCTTTTAAGTTATTTTATGACAATTTGTGTCTGTGGCCTGAGTTTACACACATCGATCCAGTAAATGTATTAACTACCTAATCTGGTTAACGAGTACAAACTCTTTAAACATCCTGATAAACGGACATCCCTGCAGCAACCGTTTTAGGTCCGTAAAAACCTATCTTTAAAGTAAATTTGATCTGTAGCCGAATAAGTAAGCCATTGAGAGCCTAGTTAGTAGAAAAATACTGCAAATGAAGTGCCAGACTACAGACTGCCTTCCAGTGACTCGCTGCTTGTCACGACACTGCACTTCATCATGACTAAGGCCCGATAACTCTACGAGTCATTGACTTGGCCCTTTTCTGCCCACCACCTACATGCGACCATCGATTTGTGGTTAAGTAAAAAAAAAATTATTTCAGCACTGCATGTCACACCAGCAAAAATCTACCCTACAAAGAAAAATTAACCACCAAGAAAAGGCTATGTCCAAGTAAATTCAACATGTTGTATACCAAAGCATTGTAGAGAAGCTTTACGTCCTTTATAGACAAAACAGCGAGCAACATGAGACAACTGAGAGATTTACTAATCTTTTGTACAGGAGCTCACATGATGTAAAGTGGTCCTAATCAAGGAGAAGAGGTGCACATTGTGGCCTCAATTTCCCTGCACTATAACATTTTTCAGCAAAAAGCAGACACGAGCACACCACAAAACAACTGTGCTTCAGGTCGCATCAAACTCCTGTTAATGTCTGGCAAGTGGGAGTAACAGTGAAGAAACACTGCTGTCAACTCCTATCCCACAAAAAGCCATATACACAAATATTGCACTAACAAATGATGGACGGAATGCTGAATAAATCCAAACACTCACGCCCAGTCAAGAGATCTGGGTTAAATCTATCATTCTTTTGCTCATCATGCCTTCCCAGTTCAGACCAAGCCATATGCAAATCAGTCTTTACCCTGCTCCTCATGGGAACAGTCCAGCCCAAACTGCCAAGTTAAGTCCATCCTGGACCAGAAACAATTATCCTGGGACCAGTTTCAGGGTATCACCCCTCATATGCCATGCTAACTAGAATCCAGTGGCACATCGAGCATGGGACCCACGGCTGAGCATATCCATTCCACTTAGGGCGAAAAATCCTGCACAAATGAACAAATCCAGACATTCACTTTCACCCATAGTAATATATACTAATGTAGGGCATCATGTCTTTCTGGGACCTCCTGGCAGCAAAAGAAAGCAGGCGTAAACAATGGGCATAATGTGCAAAGTTTCTGAGAAGTAACACATTGTGAGATTTATGCAAAGGTGACGGCATTTAGAAATTTGCACTGGAGATGGACACTCAAGTACATAAGCTGGGCAAGAACTGTTAACTTACCTTTGCGATGTAGAACAACGCTGAAACTTACTCAAAAACAGTTTTTTGTGCAAGCGTCACCGATGAGATCATCAGCACACAACTTTTTATAAATAGGGCAGTGTGCAATCTTTTACCCTTCATGCAACACAGTGCACAGATTTTCACAAATAGCTTCGTTGGACAAATCTTAGTAAATTTGGACCAAGGTCATAAATCACAATTACAGTAGTTAGATCACAATTTACAGCTCAAACCCGGACCTAAACCAATGTATTTTACAAATTCCGATGCCATTTTGGAATCGGGCTTAGTGTTGAGTACAGTGCGCTTTGAACGCAACAGTCTGCAATACAAAATTCATCTGCTAAAAAAAATCAAAAATTTGCCTTGCAGCTGCAGCCCTGAATCTGATGAGCGGCGTGAATAGCTAGAAAGTGGGGCAAGGTGGTATTTAGTTACTTCCCCCGTCTTTGGACTTTTAAATTACTGGGCTGCGGGTGGCGGCCACAGCTGCGGCACTGGAGGCCTGTTGCGGCCGTGGCCGCCTTCATAAATTTGGGGACACAGTGTTCGTTCCCAAATAAATTATAAAGGCCGGCGCGGCCACGGCCGCAACGAGCCTCCAGTTTCGCGGCTGCCTCAAAAATGGTGCCGTCTGGGGCAGACCGTCCCCCCCTCCCCTAGCTACACTACTGCCGTAGATTGACAAAGCCAGGAAACATTTTAATAAAACTATTTCTGCATTACTCAGAGACCATCTCATGGGCTGTATCTACAACAACAATCCGCATTTTGACATTCATGGAATTTAGAGAAATAATGGAGTGCACTTCACAGATGAAGGCAACAGGGTGTTCCTAAGTAACATGAAACTCTGCAACTGGTCTTATGTGTAGCAGCCAAATACATACAACCAATTCAACGGCTCTTGTCAGATCCATCTTAGTACCCGAAATATTGTGAAGTTTTTTATAAAGGTTTTTTTCCCTTTGTGTTTGGGGATCTTTGTGACAATGTTGTGATCCCAACGGACACATCACGAAAACGGAAAACAAAAGTAGATAGTCAATGGGCCCCAACACATCCAAAATAATATGTAAAAAAAGTCCATTCAGAACATTGCCCTACACATATTACTATATACATACTTCTTTTAAAGCATGTTTAAACTCATATTTTTGTACCAAGTTTCTTTAAAAACCATCTTCTTGTTTTCGTAATGACGTCGTTAACCGCGACGATCACGCCTTTTCCATAAAGTGAAAACACATATATGCACACATATTACAGTATTTTACACACTAGGGGTTTATTACTGTACACTTCGGAATCATGTTTTTATAGTGTATTTCTAGAACAACCATCTCTAAAACCTATCTTCTGATTTCACTGTGAGGCCGGAGATCACAATGACATTGGTAATCAGATTATCTTGATCATGGTTGTACTTAGCATGATTTTTATTACATAGGAGACTCTTTTTAAAATGCTTTTTTTATAGTGCAGATGTAACTTTGTATTTGAGTTTTTTAAATTAAAATAAACATATTACTGAGGCTATTAATGATATATTTACTGGAGGTGAAATTCCTCCATCCTTTGGTAATCAGGTTGGTTCACTGACAAAACATCGACACCCAAAACATTCCCATACCACAATATCGAATCATAAATATAGATGTCAAAAAAATCAACAGCCTACATTTATAAAGGTAAGTACAAAAATATCAAAAAACAATATCGATAACATAAATATAGATGTAAAAAATATTGTTTATATATATATATATATATATATATATATATATATATATATATATATATATATATATAAAATAAAATAATAAATATGAAATTTATTCAATATAATAAAGAATAAACTTAATTTAAAAAATAATTGAATATACATTTAAAAAAAATAACTAATAAAAGTAACCTAAAAAAGTTAACATACATACTAATTATTATATATATTTACTGTAAAACAATTAATAAACTATTAATTTAAATATTTGTTATAATTTTAAAAATATTTAAAAATGTAACATATATATATATATATATATATATATATATATATATATATATATATACACACATACATACATATACCAGTAACATAACATTAATGTTAGAAAACATTCCATTATTAATTAAAACATTAAACTATTTTTAAAAAATTACACTTACATTTTTTGTGCAACAGTAGGGAAAGTTTTGGATACCGGAGAGGTAAAAATGACTATTCCCACTCCAGTGTGTGCATCAGTAGGGAAAGCATTGGATAGCAGAGGGGTCAAAATTACTATTCCCACTCCAATGAGTGCAACTGAAGGGAAAGTCTTGGATAGCCGAGGGGTTAAAATTACTATACATACTCCAGTCAGTGCAACAGTAGGGAAAGTGTTGGATAGCGGAAAGGTAAAACTTACTATTTCCACTCCACTCAGTGCAACAGTAGGGAAAGTATTGGATAGCGGAGAGGTAAAAATTACTATTCCCACTCCAGTGAGTGTAACAATAGGGAATTGTTGGATAGCGGAGGGGTAAAAATGTATATTCCCACTCCAGTGTGTTTAACAGTAAGGAAAGTGTTGGATAGGGGAGGGGTAAAAATTACTATTCCCACTACAGCCAATTCAAAAATAAAAACAAACAAAATATCAGCAACAAAAAATATTTGAAAAACAAAATAAATTGAATTTTTAAAAATATGTAAAAAATTAAAATACAAATATATTTATTTTAATATATATCAAAACAAAATAAAACATATTATAATGTTAGATACATATCCCAAATACCTACGGATATTAAATAAAATAAAATATAAAAATATTTTTTAAACAAACAAATATTTTTAGCTAGAAATTATTTATAAACAAAAATATTATTACATACATTTATTTTATTTACATCCTACCCTATAACACCGCACATTTCACAGCCCACATCTAAATAGAATGTACTTCCATAATTAACATAATTATTTATCAATTACATGAATATTATTAATTAAAAAACAAAGAAAAACACATCAAAAAATAATTAACTTCCAACCCTTATCCCCTATAAACCCCAAAACTCACACCTAAAATTAATTACACAATTCCCATATTTATTGTTCAATAATTAAATAATATTAATTACCAACTAATTATTAATGAATTAATTAAAAATAAATTACTTCTCACCCTTTACCCCTACTAACCCCACAACCCACAGCTAAAATTAATTACACAATTTCCATATTTAATTTCCAATGAATTAATATTAATTTACAACAAATGAATAGTAATTACAAATAAATTACTTCCCACAGTTAACACTATAAAATCCCAATTAAATAAATATGAACACATAAAAATATATAATTAATTTATTATAATTAAATTACTTGCCACCCAATTATCCTATAAACCCACAAGCTGCTACAGAACTACAGAACTAAAAATGCAAACTTTAATTAAAATAAAATTGATAACTACTAAAAAATGTACAAATATATATATATAAACCCAAACAATACTTATACAAAAAAATACATCACTTACATTTAAAATATATACTAAAATACATAACACTATTTCAAAAATCAATATTTTAAACAACCATATTTTTGCAAACGATATTATTAACTTATTTATTTTTTAAAACAATATTTCTTACCTTCAAATCGATATTCTTGACCACGATATTCTTGCTGTCGATATTTCTCGCTGATGATATTTAGGACTTGGTATTTCTGTAGTTCGAAATTTCCAACTCAATATTTTGTCTGCACACCATCAAGTTATCATAAGTTTTTGGCAACCAGCAAAGACCATTTAGAGCTTGGTTTGCGTGACTCTTCTTAATTTGAATGATAAAACTCTGGCCAAAGTCTTTACTAAATGCTTGCTACAGGTAGTGGCTGCATTAATACATATACAACAAAAGGCTTTTCTACATGGAGGCACTATTGCTGCTAATACTAATTTTTTAACGAAAATTTCTGATTACTTTAAAATTAATAACACCCCGGCAGCAGTTGAATTGCTTGATACGAAAAATGCATTTGAGCTGGTGAGCTGGGAAATTCTGTTCCAAATTCTTTGTGCAAATATGTTTCCTTCTTTGTTCACCAGGTTATAGCCTCTCTGTATAAAATGGCCACTGCTCAGCTTATTATTAATAATATTTGAATGGCTTGTGTAGCCCTTAAAAGAGATACCCAGCGATAATGTGTGTGAATTGATAGAAAAACTAAAATTGAGAAACCACATTGGAGGAAAGAAACTCACAAAAAAAAGTCAATTTTAAGGAAAAACAAATAAAGTGAAAATTAAAGGGAATAGTCGAAAGGAAGCATAATATTAAGGGAAAATCTCAAATTATGTTAAACCTGGGTGGAGTTTAGGGGTAATGAAGGTTTTTTGTGTTCAAGGATGAGTGTTGTTCTGAGGTGTTGATGCACTTTTAGGGGCCAGGATGAGTGAAGTTCATGCATAGAAGAGGGGTTTTAAGGTTCAGGGATAGACAGACTTAAGGGGTAGTGAGTTTGTTTTTAGACATCAAGAACTGATGGAGTTTAGGGGTGGCAAAGGTTTTTTAGAGTTGACGGTTAAGTGGAGATTAGGGGTAATGAGAGATTTTTAGTGTTCAGGGATGGGTGGCATGTAGGTATGTTGAGGCATCTTTAGGGTTCATCGATGGGCGAGATTAGGGATGTGAGGGTTTTTAAGGTTCAGTGATGGTTAAAGTTTAGGGGTAGTGGGAGGATTTTAGGGTTTAGGAATGGGTAGAGTGTAGGGGGTGATTTTAGGGGTCAGGGCTGTGTGTGTAGGTTATGGGCAGAAAGAGAATTGGGATTAAGGAATGGGTGCACTTTGGGCGGTGAGAAGCTTTAAGGGTTACAGGCCGGGTGGAGTTTAATCTAGAAAGGGTTTCCAGGGATGGGTGGAGTTTAGGGATGGTGAAGGGTTTTAAAGTGTCATTAATGGGCTTATGGATAGTGGAGTTTAGGGATGTGACGGATTTTAAGGGTTAAGGGCTCTTGAGGTTTAGCCATTAAAAGGGGTGTTTAGGGTTTAAGAATGGGTGGAGTTTAGGAGTACTGAGGGTTTTTAGGGTTCAGAGATTTTTGGAGTTTATAGGTAGAAAGGGCTTTTCGGGTTCAGGGATGGTTGGAGTTTAGGGGTGGAAAGGGCGTTTATGAATGTTCTGGAATGGGTGGGGTTTAGGGGAAGAATGTAGTTTAGGTTTAGGGGCAGGGATAGATGGAGATTAAAGGTTATAATGCGGTCAGGAATGGATAGAGTTTACGGTAGTGAGCGGTCAGCGAATTAAAAATATCCAAAATAAATTAAAGTCATGTATAAGTAACGTATAAATACGAAAATGTTTCTGAAGTAAAACTGGTTTCTATCAAATGATAAATGCCATTCAGCCTGCAAATTTCCATTAAACAGTTTAGGTGAAATGGTTTCTTTTAGTAATGGTATTCTATGAAACGTTTTCTATCAAATTACAGACACCCAGCCCGGAGGGGTGACCCAAGTGCTCTTTGTGCTTTTTTTAAATATCTGCCTATCTATATGCATCTATGTATGTTCTCTCCCGGCTATAAGTGCACTGCTTCCAGATTTCCCATTCGTCAAACTGCATGCAGACAATAATGCTCTGTATCTAGCTGCGTATTCGCTTAATATTAGATTGGCTACGTCCACTATGAGATGGTGTGCTAAACTGTATGGCTATCCAATCAATGAGGGTAAAACCAAACTTCTATCATTCAATGCCTCTAGCAAGCCTTTACCCAAACAGTACAAAACAGTTATACCTAGTTCTAAACCGTCCTTTTTTCTAAAAGTTATAATTCTATCTAAGAGAATAACTTTGTAGCATTGACTGTTATGATTAAATGGTAATTCTCCACTTGGCAATAAGCTTCCATTGTCTATAATTGGTCGTATTTCAATTATTAAAACGTGCTTACCTCTTTTTTTCCCCAATGACTGTCCCATGTTTTTGTTCAGGGCATCGTTTAGAAAAAATAATGATATGTTCTAGAGTTTTAGATGGGCTAGTAAAAATCTAGAACAACCATCAAAATATTGAAACTTACTGAAGAATAGGGAACTCTTGCCCTCCCTGACCTTTTGTTTTAATATTTGGGTTCTGTGGCAATTCGAAATAGACATACCATGGCTGATAACCTTTATGACAACTCTGTTTGGCGAATGTTAAAAGACATACAGCCAGATGTGCGAACATATTTTGCGCCTGCCAATGGGAAATCGGCTCGTTTGCGACTGCAAAATAGGTCTGCCCTAATTACAAACCCTATTTTGCGAGTCAGTAACTTATTACCGACTCGCAAAATAGGGTTTGTGACTAGGTATTAGGCAGGGGCATGCCAAGGGCATCCCTTGCAAATAGCGACTCGCACTTAAATGTAGGATTGTTATGCGGCTGCAAAACACTCACAGTTTATCACCCATTTGAAATGGGTGGTAAGCCACTCGCAAATGGGAAGGGGTCCTCAGGGGACCCCTTCCCCTTTGTGACTAGCAGTTAAAATATTTTTTAAGAGCAGGCAGTGGTCCCACGGACCACTGCCTTCTCTTAAAAAATGAAATTATAACGTTTCATTTTTCTTTTTTTGAATGCATCCCGTTTTCCTTTAAGGAAAACGGACTGCATGTTAAAAAAAAACTGCTCTATTTAAAATGCAGAGAGAAAGGGGTCCCAGCAAACAACAATACATTCAAACCAATCAATGTCAATGAATAAAGAAGCACTTGATACGCCTACAATGTTATGTATTCACAATGTAGGTATAGGTTAGTTATCATGAATTTAGATGAGCAATCACAGGATATAGTACCCCAGGAGGGAAGGGAAGTGGTATAGTGCAGGTGGTGTGGGTATGGGATAGTGACAATAAAAAACAACCAAATGGCCTGACTGTACTATAATTTCCAACATAAACAGACAAATGACCGTAGGTTCAATACATCAATAAATATAGATCATACTCCACATAACACATTGAATGTTTAAATGATGGGGTGAAGCTGATAAACATAAACAGTTGTTGACGTTTCGACCCTCTAATAAACGCAGGAATTAGTTGTACCCTTGCTTCGGGGTCTTCATCAGGACGGGGGCGGGGCAGGCAACCTATTTAGTAGACATTGATAAGTTATTTAATTTAATTGGACAAGGTGCATTGAGTCGGAATTAAAAACAATCACTTAAGCACACTATGGTGGACAAGGCATACCAAAAGTTGCTTGTCTCCAATTTGGGAGTTGGAATGGAGAATTCTTTCATAAGAAGAGTAATTTCAGGTCCTAAAATTAAGAAAATATTGATGGGTAAGGACCCTTACATTCGAATACATCTGTTATTAGGGACTGATAGAGTAAGCACTTACATGATATGACGATGTGAGATGGCCCTCGGGTCTGAGAATAAGACAACCGACATATCATTAATTACAGAAATGGTTTTTTAGGATGGAAGATTTAATAAACGATAAGTAGGAAAGGAACCATTGACTCACAAAATAAGGATAGGATGGGCGTTCAAGGTTGAAGCAAAGTGCACACGACAACGGGATAAAATGTCTGCAAAGAAAAGACAGGATTTAATGAATCTAACCCAGGGGTCGTCACTAGCGTGTAACGCATGTTTTACAGACATAGGGCTTGCCGTATGCGAGCCGACAAGCAAACAGATTGACTCTGCCTCCGGTAAGCTTCATGCCGGTGATACATGTTCGATACTCTAGCGACCACTCCATGGGGTTACAGAACATTATCCCGTTCTCTCTCCGCAGATGGTCCAATTTCGCCGTCTTTGATCACACCACACACGAATTGGGGCAAGTAAAAACACAGTCTGCCCTTAGGTAAGCCCTATGTCTGTAAACCATGCGTTACACGCTAGTGATGACCCCTGGGTTAGATTCATTAAATCCCATGATTTAATGTTTATGTTTATCAGCTTCACCTCATCATTTAAACATTCAATGTGTTGTGTGGAGTATGATCTATATTTAATGATGTATTGAACCTACGGTCATTTGTCTGTTTATGTTGGTAATTGACATATAGTACACTCAGGCCCCGAGAATCCCGACAACATTTTCTTATCCACCAACATTCCTACCATTGATTTCACTCTTAAGGATAAAATATTGTGGCTAGAACGGTTGGAAAAGAAATTAATCCGTACCCGTTGGCATGGTCACTTGCTAACTAGATACCTAAAAGAAAACATCATTCCAATTGGCCTTCAAATTAAAATTGAACCAGCAATCTTCATTGAGGTGCCTAAATTTAAGGAGGGATTTAGCCACGTCGCTAATAACTGCTCGCGCCACTGGATGGTGTTGGGTATTGAAACTGCAGCCGAACAGATTCAGCTTATTTCAGCTGAAATTAAAACACTCAAGGCAGAAATTGCTGCTGATGCTAATTTCACCAGTGCTAAGGAGAGCCTAATCAACCTCGATACATCTCTCAAGGACTTTGAACTTACTACACAAAACAGGAAATTGGAGAAACTTGCACAGGATTTACACCTATATGATAAGAAGAAAACCTATCCTTACTTGCAAGGCGATTACTACCACCAGGATAACCAAGGTCGCTTTACCAATAGAGGACGGGGCTCCTACCGAGGCAGACGTAACTATACCACCTTTTCTGACTCATCATACAGCTCAGAGGGCGAACAAGACCAAGCAGGCCCCAGACACGCCTACACTTACCAAGACTACGGTTATCATCAGAATCAATACAATCCTTTTTTAGGGCAACGGCAAGGACCATGGAGACCACCGAGAGGCAGGGGCAACAATTGGCCCAGGGGCCAGCAACATGGTCAACAACAGAATACCACCACTTGGGATGGAGGCAGAGGCCAACCACAGAAGCAGGTTCATTTCCAGCAGGAACAACACGGCGTGGGGGTAACATGCAACAAGACATACCGATGGTGAATTCTATATCTACCTCGAGTCCGGTGGTGAACATATCTAAGTACAACCTGAGTGATGATGAACTGAGGGTGCCAAGTAAAGGATTATCTTACGTCCCCACTAACACACCAGATAACTTCACAGTAAGGACTGAACTTTTTTAATTTTTCAGAAAGATTCGTCTGAAGTATTTCTTTCGCAATTCCTCACCCTATCAAAATCAATCCTATACTGGTTTGAGGATTCCATCCACCTTTGTTCCTCCATCTAGTGCCATGTCATATAAGATCTTGGCATATGAAGCCGTGGTATGGAGAGATGTGCAACAAACATTGCAAGAAAAATTCTATATCAAGTTCAACATAAGTAAAAATGAGAAGGCTGCACTCCAATCCCTGGCTCTAAATAACGAGGTTATCATCAAACCAGCCGACAAAGGCGGGCCATTGTCGTCCAGGATGTTTCCAAATATGAATTAGAGATCCTCAGACAACTGAACAATGGTGTCAGTTACAAACAACTGAGATCAGATCCATCATCATCATTGGCTCTTGAAATTTTGGAATTGACCAAAGAAGGCCTAGACCAAGGGTTCCTCTCAGAAAATGAGTTTCACTATCTTAATCAAAAGAATCCTAGACTGGCCACCATTTATACCATACTCAAGATCCATAAAAGCATGGTTGACCCCCCGGGACGTCCCATCGTCTCGGGCTGGGGTTCCATGCTTGAACCACTTGGAAGATATATTGGGTTTTTTCTGAAACAACTTGCAGAATCAACCCAGACATACTTACGTGACACAATGCACGCCATTAACATTGTGGAGGGTTTACCCTTTGATCCGCAAAAACAAATTCTGGCTACATGTGACGTAGTTTCTCTGTATACGTGTATTCCCCAGGAGGAAGCTCTAGCTGCGGTAACCAGATGTCTCCAAACACGACCTGCACCAGTGGCAGTCCCGACTGAATTCATTATAGCCTTATTAAGGATAGCTATGACAATTTTTTTTCATATTCAAGAACCAGTTCTTCCTCCAGACCAAAGTCGTAGCGATGAGGGCTCCATTCGCCCCAGATGTGGCTATTATATACATGTCAGCATTTGAGGATGATACCGCCTTCAACAACTTTAATCCATTCAGAGACTGGCTCGGTCTCTGGATGAGATATATCGATGCCATTCTTCTGATCTAGGATGGTGATCCAAATGAACTGACATCCTTTCATTTATGGCTCAACCAGCAATCCCCCCATCTTAAATTCACGATCCATTCGGATAACCATACTGTGAATTTTCTAGACATCACTATCTATGAGAACTCTGGCACGCTACTCACCACACTTTATCGCAAGCCAGCTGAAAGGAACTCACTTTTGCAATATAACAGCCATCACCCCGGAGCCTTACGGGACAACCTGCCCTTTGGGCAGTTCCTACGGATCCGTAGGAACTGTTCCAATAAAGACCACTACATTGAGGAGTCGGAAGATCTCTCCAATCGTCTTCAACAATGTGTATATCCGAGACGACTTGTTAAAAGAGCGAGGAAACGAGCTTGGCTCTATCCTCGTGAGCACTTACTAACTCTGAAAGACAGAATTGACCAACAACAAGAAAGAATCGTCTGTGTTACAACATTTTCGACTAAAAGCAACAAAATAAAGCCCATTGTTAACCAACATTGGAAATTGATTGCAGACGATGTGAAGCAAGAGAATACACCATTACATGCTTTCAGAAAAGCGAAGAGTGTTAAAGATCACGTAGTGCGATCTTTTCTACAACCCAAAGAGGATCCAACCATCACTTCTCTGTGGAATCTTCCACCGATTGTTGGCCTTTTTAGGTGTGGACAATGCAAGGCCTGTAGCATCACTATACAAACTAAAGAACTTGAACATAATCAACGGAAAGTCCAGTTAAAATCACGCACCAACTGCAATACTTCCAACATAATCTATGCGATAATATGTCCATGTAACCAGATTTACATTGGGCAGACTCAACAGAAGGCCAAAATGAGAATCCTTCAGCATATGAGTCGGATTCGTTGCGAGGTGCATGGCGCACCGCTTGTTGATCATTTCAAATTGGCCTCACATCCCCCTGACAGCTTCAAGTGTGTTGTGTTAGAGAAGGCAATCCTGGGACCCCGTGGGGGTAATATCACCAATATTCTCAATACACAAGAGTTAAAGTGGATGCTTTTCTTTGATTCCATCCAGAATGGCCTTAACGAAAATGACAGCTCTTTCTCTCAATTAGCGACTCTGCCTTAATGTACCTACTCTCAACCCCAGTGATATCCTTACTTCTCTTAATTGATCACTAGGCAGTATGTTGGTCAAGTCTGCTTTATTTTGTTTCAAGATGGCCTTTACCATCATATGATAGGTACGCCATATGATGACTATACCAATAATCTTTATTTTATGTGTATATGTGTTTCCCAACAGATATGTTTTTAAGACGTCGTATGACCCTCGCCATATATGTGGTCATCTATAATTACAATGAATTTGGTGGTTAATCCATATTATGACAATAAGTCGTTTTTAATCAATCATAATTTGGTCCATTTGTTGTGGGTTTTACCATCTTGTGATAGGTACACCACATTGTTCATTTATTGTACAGTATCATATAATCGATGCAATGATCTATGCTTTTCATGAATTTGCATAACTAGTAAATGTGTTTGGGTCTATCTCTACCCTTAATACCACAATAGACCACTATCCGGAATTATTAATATGATCCTTTCACTTTTATGACAAATATGCATTTTGGCATTAAAACTAAACTTTTTTAATTGGCTGTGTCCTCGATCAACTATCCTACAGCTCCCAGCAATGCCTTTAGTCTTTTTACTGTATCTACACGGACCTCTAGCGGTCACTTGGTTCGGTTGTCTTGGTTACCCTCCCAACAGGAACCAACCGACCGCCATTGCCGTATGCGAGCCGACGAGCAAACAGATTGACTCTGCCTTTGGTAAGCTTCATGCCGGTGATACATGTTGGATACTCTAGCGACCACTCCATGGGGTTACAGAACTTTATCCCGTTCCCTCTCCGCAGATGGTCCGATTCCACCTCTTTGATCACGCCACACACGAATCTGGGCAAGTAAAGACACAGTCTGCCCTTAGGTAAGCCCTATGTCTGTAAACCATACGTTACACGCTAGTGACGACCCCTGGGTTAGATTCATTAAATCCCGTCTTTTCTTTGCAGAAATTTTATCCCGACGTCGTGTGCACTTTGCTTCAACCTTGAATCGCCCATCCTATCCTTATTTTGTTATCGTTTATTAAATCTTCCATCCTAAAAAAACATTTCTGTAATTAATGATATGTCGGTTTTCTTATTCTCAGACCCGAGGGCCATCTCACATCGTCATATCATGTAAGTGCTTACTCTATCAGTCCCTAATAACAGATGTATTCGAATATAAGGGTCCTTACCCATCAATATTTTCTTAATTTTAGGACCTGAAATTACTCTTCTTATGAAAGAATTCTCCATTCCAACTCCCAACTTGGAGACGAGCAACTTTTGGTATGCCTTGTCCACCATAGTGTGCTTGAGTGATTGTTTTTAATTCCGACTCAATCCACCTTGTCTAATTAAATTAAATTACTTATTAATGTCTACTAAATAGTTTGCCTGCCCCGCCCCCGTCCTGATGAAGACCCCGAAGCAAGGGTACAACTAATTCCTGCGTTTATTAGAGGGTCGAAACGTCGACAACTGTTTATGTTTATCAGCTTCACCCCATCATTTAAACATTCAATGTGTTATGTGGAGTATGATCTATATTTAATGATGTATTGAACCTACGGTCATTTGACTGTTTATGTTGGAAATTGACATATAGTACAGTCAGGCCATTTGGTTGTTTTTTATTGTCACTATCCCATACCCACACCACCTGCACTATACCACTTCCCTTCCCTCCTGGGGCACTACATATCCTGTGATTGTTCATCTAAATTCATTATAACTAACGTATACCTACATTGTGAATAAATAACATTGTAGGCGTATCAAGTGCTTCTTTATTCATTGAAATTGATTGGTTTGAATTTATTGTTGTTTGCTGGGACCCCTTTCTCTCAGTACTGATATTACCCAGGTCCCAGTGACTATGTTTGGGTGAACCCTTTGCTATATCCTATTTAAAATGCAATCACATACATGGTGGTCTTCTGACCCCAGCAGGCCACCATCCCTGTGAGGGCTGGCCATTCCCAATTGGGTCGCAAATAGCACCAGACCTCATAAATATTAATGAGGCAGGCAATTTGCGACCCCATCAGGAATCGCAAACAGTGTCTAAGACACTGTTGTACATTCCTATTTGTGAGTCGCAAAGTGCGTGTTGCAAAACAAAGCAATTTGCGACTCGCAAAATGTATGATCGCACATCTGGCCCATAGACATTGTTAATGTAGGTTATTTTATTCAGTTAGGCAAATCACCCAAAAGGTACGCTACAAGACACTCACTACTCTTTCAAAGAACAAAATCAGGCTGCATAAATTGCTCCAAATTCCTAATGTTATGCAAAAACTTCCACGTGTGCATTAATACAGTTATTTCCGGCTGCAACTTCTAAATGGGTACAGCACAGCATTCAAGTGAGAATTGCGAAAATGGGTGCTTTTTTTCAAGATTCTTTTAAAGATCTCTCGGTTTTCAATCTGATAAATCAGAGGTTGGTTGCTCCATTTCTTATATTTTTAGCTCATTCAGCTCCATGTGTTTCAGATTATACAGACAAAAGAAATGGCATGTTTCTGCTTTATATGACTCAGGCAGTAAATCTAAGAATGGGCTATTGGTATAAGAAATTATTAGTAAATCTTTGTTCTCAAATTTCAAGCAAAATGGCAAAATTCAACTGGTAGCATCTTGAACAATGTAGGTTGATTCGAATTCAATAATTTTACTTATTCTTCACTTCGTAGCTCTAATGTTCATTGCATGTAATTATTTAATAAATGGATTCCATATCATACCCCTTAGAAACGTAACAAATTTTCTACTCAGTTTTCCCCGGCCTGCCCAAGATGTCACGACTATTCCATAGGTGATGGGAAGCGTATGTTTTTTCGACGTCCTCACTTGATTTCACTTGAGATTACGAGGCATATTATCAAGATGCAGCGATAATTATCGCTGAACGCGGTTAGCGCGGTTTTTTACTATCGCCGGATTATATGGCCATGATAGCACTGTATTAACAATGCTTAGCGCATTGGCGATATACAATCCAGCGATAGTGGGGAAATGGGCCTACATTGCTGACAAAACATGCAAAAATCAGTGTGAAACGGCGATAAGCTTGCTAATAAGAAAAAGTAGCCTTAACCCTATGACCCACCTCCCATTTTAGGTGTGCCTTAGTCAGGTTTCAATCAGGCGTACAATTCCTGCGATGATTGGGGTTTAGCGGGACTTTTGGTATCGCGGGACATATTTGCTAATAGAGCGAAGATATTTAAGCGACCTTTTCCGTGTACTTTATGTAAGGAACGCCTACCTTGCATGTCATTAGCGAAAACATCGCTGACATGCAAGGCGATAGAAAGAGCGACAGCTAACGCCTAAAAGTTAGCGCAGGCTTGATAATAGGGCGATAAAAACATGGACGCTTTTTCGGCAAAAAGTGCTGCAAAAGCGGCGATATGGCCCTTGATAATATGCCCCTACATCTTTGAACATTTGTTTTTCTGCAGGTTTCTTTATAGTCCCTCAACTCGGCCCAAAGGTATTGGAACACCAGTTACATTACACAAAGGCACACTCATATATATTTTTTTAGGTATGGATATAAGTGATTTTGTCCAGAATCACAGGATGGTGAGCTGGAGTCGAGACTCGAAACTGGCTCCCCAGTTCCAAAGTCGCCAGCTCTGGCCAAAATGCCACATCTTTTCCCTTCATGTTTGAAATTTGGAGACCTGTTATTACATACTCCTAAAGCAATTTATCTTGGTTTATTAGAAGATGAGAATTAATTTACAAAGCATGGGTAAATTATGTTTTTATTGCACTTTTGAGGGCTTGCTTTATTATTATAATTACTCGTTCAAAGATGTTGGCTCACCTACATTTGGACAAGGGGGACATAGGGGCCAATTACGATGTCCGGCAGCCATCGCAGATGCAAAAGGGACCACCCGCCATATGTGCGGCGGTCCCGCTATACGAATTGGGATGCGCACGCCATACTGGCGGGCGCATCCTGTATTTTTACATTGCGACTGGTGGCAGCACCCGCCACAATGTAAAAATACATGTTGTGCATATGTAGGTACAACGTGACAGGCACCGTGTATGGCCGGAATCTCCACCAAAAAAAACAGACATGCAAATGCACATGGCGGTGCCTGCACGGCACAGCCGCCATTGCCTCATAGTACCTTGCCCCGCAAGGCGGGCGGAAAAGGACCGGCTTGCGTGACCATGGCGGACGGTCTTTCCGTCCGCTGCGGTACCTTTCCCATTCCCACCGCCATCCTAATTTGGCAGAGGGAATATTCAGGGTGATGGTGGGAAGTCTGCCACCGCCGGCCCAGCGGTCCTCACCGCCGGCCCGGCAGTGGCGGACTTCCCGCCAACGTAATCAGCCCCATAAATTGGTAAAGATCAGCAGATTGGAATATGCTCTATTTCCCTGAAATCATCGGGAATATTTATATGATGACATTTGGGACATTTTTAGTTTGGAAGCTATCTTGGGAACATCAGGGTTATCCCTCTCATTTCAGAGTGTACCATAATTAATTTCCCGTAATTCAGAATACTTTATTCAATTTGTTTACTTCGTTCTGTCTGTCTACAATTTCTTTATTTTTGAATTTTCCCATTAACAAATAGTGAAGGAGAGCAACAAAATACAGTACACCAGAAGAAAAAGCAGCCAAACACAGGTTCCATATCTGAGAATACATAGACTTGAATGCTGAGTAGATTCGATGACATTTTAAGGATTTTGGGGGCCCTGGACTAAGCATATTTTGGGATCCCCTGTCCGGAACAACTTTGAATTTTGATACCTGTTTTCTGCTAAATTAAGCTTGCATGATGTCAAACAATGTGTCATCATATACTAAACGTTCAGCATAAGGGCCATATGAAAACGGTTAAAATAGGACAGTGCTCTACTGACGTATGCATTGCGGACCCAGGACTCTTTGCTCTTGTCTTGTAGCAGCACGACTCCTGGCCTCAGTAGGCTCGCATCGACCACCAACTCGGTCCGGCGCATTGGATTGAAATAGGTCATAGTGTGGCCTGCCAGCGGTGCCCCTTGTACTTGGCGTCAGCTTGCGGGGTCCACTCCCACACTGCGTCAGCTCTAGTCAATGGACTCAGTGGCACGGGCACTTGCACTTCCACCCCATGTCTGTGTAACAGCAAGTACCACCCCCGCCAGCGACCCAGGCCTCAGTCACAGTGCTGACACCATTCAGTGAGTTGGCAGACCCGTGATGGCTGCGCAGCGCTGGCGACATTGGGTTAGGCGCCTACAGCACTACTTTCATACCTAAAGAGAAACAGATGGCAGAGGATGCCCCAAAAAACGGGAAATAATTTGGTCCCCATGGCGAGAGTTTAGAGGGCCAATGTGAAGGGTCCCTGAACCAAGACCCCACTATTGGGATGAAAAGCATAAGAGGGCAGTACGCGATGTTCATTGCCAGATGTCTTCGTCTGATTGTCTTGATTGTATTTTGCCTGTAGTAACCCCTGTATGATGTTTTGAAACCCGATGCTTGTAACGTTAGTATATGTTTCTTTTTAATTAAAGGCATGGTGAGGTCCCCCTTACAGCAGCTGTCGATCAAGGAGGACGAGAATGGGGGCCCACTGATGGGTGGCAGCCAGAGACCATACGTGGATATTGATGAAGACGACAGTGAGGTATTCACCATATCATTGGTCGGAAAGGAGGGTAACCGGAAGAGGTCCCCATCGATGTGCACGGTGGAGATTGGCAGCGTGTTTTTGAGGGTGCTGATTGACAGTGGAACCTCTGCCATAGTAATCGACTCGACATAATTCTACAGGCTGGTACCACGCCCCATGCTAACACCAACTAGGCTGGACTGCTTCCATGAGGCACAGGGTCAAAACGAATTTGCATATAGCTATGTCTGAACTTGGGTGTAGAAGTGAGCTAAAGAACGATGATGGATTCAACCCAGATCAGTGACTGGGGGTGAGCGTCTGAAAAGTTCCTGTGCTCCGTCCTTCATCTTGTATGTGCTTTGTTTGCCCTAAGTAGCAGGGAATGCCCAGACGTGGGTCCCTTGCTCACTTTGCCACTGGATTCAAGCTAGCCTGGCTCATGAGGGGTGCTACCCTGAAACTGGTCCCATGATGCTTGTTTTAGTCAAGGGAAGACCTGGCTTTACAGTTCTTGCTGGACTTTTCCCATGAGGCACAGGGTCAAGACTGATTTGCATATAATTAGGTAAGAACTGGGGTGGCGAAGTGAGCTAAAGAATGATGACGGATTCAACCCAGATCTGTGACTGAGGGAGAGTGTCTGAAAAGTTTCAGCGCTCCGTCCATCATCTCCTTGTATTTGCTCGTTTTCTTTGCCCAACAGGTTCATGAGTCACCTAATGCCAACATCATGCTAGAGTTCCCTCAGCTGTTCAAAGGGCTGGGAAGACTTAAGGGCACTAAGGTCTGACTACACATGGATGAGACTCTGAGACCAACAGCACTTCGACACTGGAGGGTCTCTTTCACCTGCCACCACTTGTGGAAAAGGAACTGTGGAACCTGGAAAAATATGGAGTGATTGAAAAGGTCACCGGCCAAGCCGTGTGCATTTCACCCCTTCTGATTGCACCAAATCTCAACTAGCCAGGAGTAATCTGACTGTACGTGGACGTGCTGCTCCCTAATAAAGCCATCCATAGGGAGCAACCCATACTCCCCATACTGGGCGACTTCTTGGGGGATTGGAACAGAGCCCAATGGTTCTCCAAACTAGACTTAAATGCTGGCTACTCTTAGCTAGAAATCGAACCAGCCAGTCAGTACATCACAACATTTTCCAAACATACAGGGCTCCGATGGTATCGAGATTGAACTATTGAATAGCCTTAGCAGCAGAGGTGTTTCAGAACACCATCCGTTAAACCCTCTCTGACCTGGTAGGTGTCCTCAACATTAGCGATGACCTCGAGGACACTCCATAGCCAAAAGTGTTTGTTCTATGAAAATTAGATAGAATTCTTCATGTACATCTTCTCAAGAGAAGGGTTACGCATCGACCCAAAAAAAGGCCGGAGGCAATCAAATCAGATCCGTCCCTTGCAAGATCACTGAAGTACAGGGTTTCCTGGGCATGGCCACTTATTGTTCCAAGCTTGTCAACTCTGTCCAAGCCGCTGAGGACATTGACAAGATCCAATGCATAATGAAAGTGGGACCAGCAAGCTGACGCAGCCTTCCACCAAGTAAAAGGGGCACTGCTGTGGGACACCACTATGGCCTATTTTTACCCAAAGTGCAGGACAGAGATGGTGGTTGAAGCAAACCTGGTGGGGCCAGAAGGCATGCTGCTACAGGACAAGAGTAATAGGTCCTAGGTCACTATTGCATATGCCAGTAGAGCACTCTCGGACATGGAGACCCGGTATGCTCAAATCGATTGTGAGGCGCTGCCCATCAGGTGGGCCTGCCGCCACTTATACCTCTATGGGCAAAGGTTCTGGGTCATCACTGACCATAAGGCTTGGGTCACTCTGCTTGCAGGGACATCCTGGCACTCCAGCCCTCGCATCGAGCGTAGGACAGTGCAGCTGCTGCCTTACCAATTTGATGTACTGTACTGCCCAGGATCAACAATCCTGCTGACTATTTGTTGCGACATCTTCAAGGAGAGCCTGGACTGGAGATGGCTGAGGAGGATGAAGGGGTGGAAGAATTTGTGAGGATGGTGGTGCACAACACGTGTCCAAGGGTGCTGCCCATTGTAGAGTTCGCGGGAGCAACCCATGCTGATACAAGCCTTGCAAAGGCAAAAGAAGTACTCCTGAGAAAGCAGTGGCAAAACTTCCTTGATGGGTCCAAATCACTGGAAGAGACTGTATAAAGAATGATAGGTCAGCTCTGTCGTGTAAGAGATTAACTGAGCAACAGCAGAGAAGGCCTGCTACTCGGGGGAAGGCAAATCTTAATACCACAAAGCCTCCAAGCCAGAGTTGTCGAGTTGTCTCATCAGGGCAACAAAGGAGTGGTAAAGACTAAAGCATGGTTGGGAGACAAGGTGTGGTTCCCTGGCATGGACACCTTGGGGGACAAGAAGGTGCGGGTTGCCGTTCATGTGTAATCACAAGCGTAGATCCCACCCCAGCGCCAGTTATCACGGAGGATCCATGTCTGCGGCAATGGTCCCAGGTTAGGATGGTCTTCGGGAGCCTCCCGGATGGACGGCTCATCTCGGGAATGCTTGTTTGAGTTATCATCTCTTTCCACTGTTAAACATGGATGGACAGACCCTTGCCAAAATCCTGGCAACAAAACCATGCAAAGTCATTCCCTCTCTTCTACATCACACTCAGGTAGGTTTTGAACCTGGAACCACAAGAGAAGCACGTTGCACTTTAATAGAAATTCAAAAGATATCAAATTCGAAGTCCTGGCCCTGCTGTTGGATGTAGAGAAAGCATTTGGCCGTGGAATGGGGTTATCTTTTCCACACCCTGTCCCATTGGCACACTTAGCTATTCTGCATGATATGAAAGACTTGATAAATCTGACACCACACATACGTGGTGTAGGAGAGTAGGATCTGCTTACTATGGTTACCCCCACTTTTTGCTGATGTTTCCCTGTTTTTTTTACTTTAGTCTGGCTGGGGCCCAGCTATCCAGGACCCCAGCCTAGCTGCTTTCTCTCTAAATTGATTGCATGTACTTTAGGTACACTCCGGTTTGGTTACTGGGGTACCCTTGTGGGTCCCTAGTGTATGGTACACCAGGTTCTAAGGGCATAGGTACCCCAGAGGCCTACCAGGGACTGCAGCATGTATTATGCCACCCCTGGGAAGCCTTCCAAAATGACAACACAGGACTGCTACTGCAGCTCTACCTTAAATCACTGCACATAGAAATCTATCAGTCAGTCCATGGCAGGCCTTATCAATCCTGAAGGCAGGGTGCTTGGTTTCATGTGAGAGGGTGCCCATGCATGAGAAGGACCCCTCTGCAGCCTTCGGAATCTATTCTCTGGGGCTGTTCTGTGATACAGCCAGACCATATACTCTTAAGTGCATTATAACCTAGAGGTAAATAACCTAGTGGTAAATGCTAACTTTGGAATGGCTGCATGGAAACATGTTGTGTTTGGTATCAAACACTTTGAAATCCTACCCCTGCCAGTCCTGGCGGCGGGGATAGAAGCCCACCCTTCTAGAGGGAGAGACAAGTACACACTGGTCTACCCAGTAACACATTTAAAGAGCCACAGATAGAAGCCTCCTGCTGTTGACCGAAACTCTGGCAGGGGAGGCCTGGACAATAGGCTTCCTGTCACAGGGAGGTGTAACCACCTCCCAGACAGGCTCTAGTGTATTGGGGCTGGGTGGGTACACTCTGAGAGTGCTTTGAAGTCTGCACTGGGGGCACATTTGGTGTCCCTGTGCATAGCCCAGTTCAAATCAGTTGCAGGGGGTACCAGCCTCTGCTCTGGCGCAAAACTGGACAAAGGAAATGGGTGTAGCCAGACCCTCCCATAGGTGGGTCCCCAGAGTATGTCCAACCCCTTTCTTAGGTATAAGTAAGGAACCCCTGGCAACAGGACATTAGATATCCCTGGATGAAACTCTGCAACTGAATCCTGGAACTTCGATGCTCTACTAAAGACTAGAGGACTGAAGAAATCTCCCTTGGGGTCAAGGAGAGAATCCCCTGCTGGGCAGGCACCAACAAAGCATTAGCCGGTCTGCATCTCTGAAGCTTCCGACGGACTCTGAAGTACCTGCAGCCCTAGAAGAGGATTTCCAGACTTTTCAGAGGCTGACCCGAGTCCCCAGCAAAGTTGAGACCTGCAGCCCTCACCAGTGACATGAAACCGGAACACCGGGACATTGTGCACATTTGCTAGTGCATTGACTTCTCAATGTTTCTTGAAGTTGTGCTTTTGGTTCCTTGTAGCCCAAGCCCTGAGCACCATCTGCACCAAAGATTGTGGCCCTACACTCCACGAGTGTTCCGTGAGCTTGCTTCTTGCATTTCCGCTTGAGGCTCCTTCACGGTCCCTGGTCCTTCAACTGGTGGGTCCCTGTGAAAGCAACTCTGAATTTCCTTGGGCTTTCCTGGTTGCTTCAAATGTGCCCTGACTCCCCACCATGTGGTGAGTCCCTCAAACCATGCTGGTCTGCACCAAAGCATTTCTTTGATTCCTGCGTGGGTTGCTGTTGCTAAGGCTTGTTGGGTCCAATCTGGGCACCGACACTGCAGCACTCAACATCCTTTGTGGGACAGCTCGATTCCAGATCCTAGTTTTCGTTGACACCTCCTGGTCCTAGTGGCTGAAGAGTCAAGTTTCACCTCTTTCACCTGAAATCACCCTTCGGTGGGCATTCGACTATCTTGCCCCTGGTCACTGGCAAATGACCCAGACTCTGTCCCCTCTGCTTTCAGGTTCTTCTCATCTTTGACCCAGGCTTGGATCACACCGGCCACCTTCCATTTCCACGGCAGCAGCACTTTGAAGCAGATCGCCAATGGAAACGTCGACGATTCCCGACACCAAAAGACACCTATGCACCGGCTTCCCTGCGTGAGGTAACTCGAGTACTCCGATGCTCCCATGGGTGTTGGCCCTAGAACCCCTTAAGTCTAAAGGGGTTTGCTCAAAGTCCTCTTCTAAGTGTCCTTCATCTTTAAATTTCCAACCGAGACTTTTCCCATAGAAGCTAACAGCGTCTTGCGGCTGTGTTCTCACACTGCACGCGTCCCCCTTGGGTCCCCTGTGCCACTACCTTGGGTGGTTCCTTGTGGCCCCAGCAATTCTACTGGATCTAGGCCTTGTGTCTACTCAAGTTGTGGTTCTTATACCACTTTCTTAATATATGGTGAGGTATGCCCCTAGAGCTCAACGTATATTGTGCTAATTTACTGTGTGCTATTAAGTTTACCGTGTGTATTTTTGCCTTCAGCCTCATAAAGGGACTAAAGGGATGTGTTTAGAATAAATACATATATTTTATATATACCTGGTGTGGTTCTCCTTTCATTTTGTCATTCATGAGATCATAGACTGGTAAAGCAAGCTACTTTACATTCCTTCAAGACTTAGCCTGAAGGCTGCTCTCCATAGCTACCACGAGGATAGCTTTCAATAAAGGTTGTCTTTAACCTACCATCAATAAGGGTCGTTTGGACTGGTGCAAGGTGCCCACTAGAATAGTGGACATCATATGCCAGGCCAATTTCTCACACGTGGATGGCTGGCAATGTCACTGATGGGGACCATATTATGTATTCTCTATCACTGGAGAGAGCCAATGGTTCCTACTGCAGATGAACACCTAATGGAACGTGATCGGATGGGGATGTGGCGAATAGAAAGTTAATGACAAAATGTCGACCTTTGACTAAAGAAGGAGACATCTCCTAGGCATTGCAGGATAGAAGAACGCCATGCTAATTCTAAAGGTACCTGCGTCTGTATATACTCAGTATACCATCAAGCTACAGAACCTCATTTTAATTCCCAGATTTGGGAACCTCTGCCCCAAACATGGGGTCTCATTAGATACATTTGACTCACGACCAGCTTCCTTGACCTCACACAGTAGCAAATACACCTGCATCATCTCTATGCTAACCCTCCAAAATCCGGCCAGGAAGGGGTGGCTGGTGCAGGAGAATACTTTTAGAAACTATTCTCCCCTTATTACTGATATTGGCAACACCCTTCTGCAGTTAGTGCCATATTTCAGAACATCATTCTACAGTCAGACAAATCTAAACTGCTGTACAACCCACCGCAAACCCTGTTCCACTCCATTTTGTACCATCTCACCAACCTCAACAATCAAAGATAAGACAATGTCATCTCCTTCCCCACATCACCCCGATCGACTGTCAATACATGAGACCTGACAGTGAACTCAATTGAAACTCCCAACACACTCCAAAACACCTCCTCAAATCAGAAAACCCAACCGCTTGGATTACCCAACCTTTCCCTTCCTCTCAGTGGCTGAAGGCACTAATTCTTCTTAATGTAAGAAACAAAGAGCACACACTGGGGGTCTAAAGCTGGGCCTAATATGCTCCAGACGACAGAACGACAAAGATGCACACTGCTAACCAAGTCAGTGAACGTTTGCCGATGCTATGCAACATTAAGTTTACTCATAGAGTGCCAGAACCAGCGATCTGTATATTGGGATTCACTTCAAATATAGACTAGACCCATACAGAGAGAAGTTGGATGTCCATCAACGTCAGATGTAGATCATATATTCTCATTTGGTCATCCAGGTAGGAATGGTGTGTCCCATGATCATTGGGACTGATCCATAACCTAGGTTTGTCTGGGTCTTATTTCCAAATGCAGTGAAGACCATGAGAGCAAAGAGATCTTGATGGAGTCCGGTGCAGTGCAAAATAATAAAGTGTAGTGAGGTTAAAAAAGCATAGAAGATCAATACAGAACTTTATCACTCCCTTAATAAAAACAAGAACAGGGCAAAAATGCAGTCTAAACAAATAACTGCATGTATTCGGCCAACATGTTTCAGCCTAAGGGGAACCAAATCCCACGGCTTTCTTCAGGGCCACAGTCCTTAAGGTTTGCTACTGCGTATCAAACAATTGTGAAAAATGACAAAATCAATCAAAGGATACAACTGTGTCGTGATAAATTTCTTTCAATCCTCTGTATCAACCAGTGTCGATTTTATCTGTTCATGAAAACAAACAGAAATATTTTACATGAATCCCAACAATAAGAATGCTTATAGGTCACCATCCTGTACTAAGGTTAATGCAGTTGAATAGCTACTATGTACTAACCTGTATTGTACAGGGAGCAAACCTCACCTCTCCTGGAACCTTGCTCAGGATAATATGAGGCCCGCTCTAGAAAAGGTAAATAAAGGGATAATGGAGAAGCTTAGGGTTAAGATAACCTAGTCTACCTCCTGACTACCTGCACTGATACCCTTATAGTCTTTACACATTTTCGAGCATAAAACCAGTCTCTAACTGTGAGACAAACAAGCCCTCTCTCCAAATCAGTCAGAGGGGACCATCTCCGGCTGTTCACTGTCTGTTCTGGGCTAGAAAAATGTATTGCGCCTGATTGCCTTGCTAACAAAGATGTCTTAAATCAAGGAATAAACAGGAAACACTCTCTGTATATTTATGAATACCACATCACTTCCAGTATCTGGTTTCTCATATTAAAAGAAGTGACAGAAAGAGGGTGAGAGAGAAGGGCTCTTGCCTTACCTGTCCGTCGTTGCCTCGAAGCTTACAACTGAGCTTGGAGGGAGGCAACGAGGGCAGGATTCTCGCCGCTAATGAGAGTTAGAATGTGGGCGGGGCTTACCGCCAGGTAAGCGCTACCTTTTGACCACATCAAATACAGTGTAAGTAGGTAAAATGTCTTATTGGGCAATAATTACATTGTTTGTAACTCACCTCGGAAGCGCGGTTGTGATTTGCGCGTATCCGAAGACTAATCACTGTCGGTACCGACTGATCGCGCTCTCTCGCGAGAGCCACATGCAGAACTACAGAAACGCGTCATTACGCGGGCGTTTGTAGTTCGTGATCCATTCCTCTGTCAAGCACCTGAACACATCGAAAACGAGTATGAAAAGGGTGAATGATAGACATGCTAAATCCCTTCTTCGTGAGAAACATACTCTAAAACCAATCTCTTGTTATTGAATGTGGCAAACGTCCTACAGTCGCAGAAAATAGCCCGTATACCGATCGGACAAAATAATCCGGTCAGGAGCAGACCAAAGTCATTATTAATACGAGACAAGAAAGGCTAGTTTCGGAAACTAACAAAATCAAGGGCAAAAGACAACCTATGTCTCGTGATGAGGCTGTAACTGTAATGCTGTTTAAGGCCAGGAGGGATTGTGATGGTGTATGTAAACTTATCCTTAGTTCAAAGTATAGTCAAGCCTGTTAAGGGGCAGTGGGTGTATGAATTACTTGATGGAGTACACGACTCAATGCATATATGGGCCATCTCGTGGAACTGATGATGTCAGCTGCGTAACCCCTTTAGCTCAAGTCCAGGGTATCTCATCATTCAATCCACTAACATCAGTGGTCAATCTTTCTGTCACTTCTTTTAATAGGAGAAACCCGATACTGGAAGTGATGTGGTATTCATAAATATACAGAGAGTGTTTCCTGTTTATTCCTTGATTTAAGACATCTTTGTTAGCAAGGCAATCAGGCGCAATACATTTTTCTAGCCCAGAACAAAAAGTGAACAGCCGGAGATGGTCCCCTCTGATTGATTTGGAGAGAGGGCTTGTTTGTCTCACAGTTAGAGACTGGTTTTATGCTCGAAAATGTGTAAAGACTATAAGGGTATCAGTGCAGGTAGTCAGGAGGTAGACTAGGTTATCTTAACCCTAAGCTTCTCCATTATCCCTTTATTTACCTTTTCTAGAGCGGGCCTCATATTATCCTGAGCAAGGTTCCAGGAGAGGTGAGGTTTGCTCCCTGTACAATACAGGTTAGTACATAGTAGCTATTCAACTGCAGTAACCTTAGTACAGGATGGTGACCTATAAACATTATTATTGTTGGGATTCATGTAAAATATTTCTGTTTGTTTTTATGAACAGAGAACATCGACACTGGTTGATACAGAGGATTGAAAGAAATTTATCACGACACAGTTGTATCCTTTGATTGATTTAGTCATTTTTCACAATTTTTTGATACGCAGTAGCAAACGTTAAGGACTGTGGCCCTGAAGAAAGCCGTGGGATTTGGTTCCCCTTAGGCTGAAACATGTTGGCCGAATACATGCAGTTATTTGTTTAGACTGCATTTTTGCACTGTTCTTGTTTTTATTAAGGGAGTGATCAAGTTATATTAAAGTTCTGTATTGATCTTCTATGCTTTTTTAACCTCACTACACTTTATTATTTTGCACTGCACCGGACTCCATCACGATCTCTTTGCTCACACGGTCTTCACTGCATTTGGAGATAAGACCCAGACAAACCTAGGTTATGGATCAGTCCCAATGATCATGGGACACACCATTCCTACCTGGATGACCAAATGAGAATATATGATCTACATCTGACGTTGATGGACATCCAACTTCTCTCTGTATGGGTCTAGTCTATATTTGAAGTGAATCCCAAAATACAGATCGCTGGTTCTGGCACTCTATGAGTAAACTTAATGTTGCATAGCATCGGCAAACGTTTACTGACTTGGTTAGCAGTGTGCATATTTGTCGTTCTGTCGTCTGGAGCATATTAGGCCCAGCTTTAGACCCCCAGTGTGTTTTATTTGTTTCTTACATTGACTGGTTGGGGGACTTCACCCTGGGTAGGTCTCTAAATATTTTACCTCTGACCCTTCTTCCCCGTTGTGTTTAGTACTAATTCCTCTTACCCATTATTTGCTTGACCCTTGGGATGTTTCTGTGAACTTGATGCATATGTATGAAAAGTCATGGCCACATGCCTTTTCTCACTTTTAATAAAAAATTGTTGAAAAAATAGGTAAATAAAAAAGGAGAAGAAACAATGAGGGCAAAACACCACAGCCCGTTAGAGTCAGTCGCCACCACATCATACATAAAAATTGTCAAACTGCATATGACCTATAGACTACAACCTATCTGCTTACTGCATCTAGAGTGAAAGTGATGTGCCACAGCTTCTTTCATGTGGTTAATCTGTGATATCCCTGGTTTATGGTTTTAACACTCTTGATAATTTACAGAATGCCTTGGTGTCAATTACAACATGTTTACCACAAACTGTCTGTGAGTTCAGGGTAATACTTTGTTGATGTGCATTGTTTTTTGCGGACTGAAGTATGGGAATCGTTTTAGAAATTTTGGAATGTTTGCCAATCTCTTTTAAAGTTCTATGCTAATAATGTTTAAATTCAAAAATAATGCTTTGACAATTGTGTTAATAAAGGTCCACTAGGCAATTATTTAAAATATTGAATGCATTAATGTTGAGTGCTAGGGAAGCGAAAGTTTCATTTTCGGACTTCACTCTCCCTTTACTGGATCCTGGAACCAGGCCAGCAGCCTGGTTCGATGACGACAGAAACAAAGTATCCATCAACCTATTTATTGTTCCCCTATTAACCGCTTAACGGTGGCGCGAATTCTGCAGCAGTTTTAAGCGTGGCGGGCCGCGTCGGCCAACGGACGTGCGCAGCACTACGGAGGTAGTGCTCGCGATGGCCATGGGCCAATGGAAGCATGGAAGGGTTAAGGCCATGGAAGTGGTGAAGACTCCTACTGTTCTGCCATTGGATACACCAAGGTCCTGGAGTAACTCCACCACAACATGGTGGAGGGTCCTAAGCCAGAGTGACATCTGCCAAAGTCTGCCATCATGGAAATGTTGGTGTGCACTCTCTCAAAGGTAGGTGTGGTGTGTCTAAGAGCTTGAGGATATCCCCAGTAAAGACCATATCAGTGGGCTCCGACAACATACCATCTTTCAAAGACAAACACTATGCCCACTCACAGGCGTCCATCTTTGAATGGTCGTAAAGCCCATTCAAAGATGAGCACACCTTGCAGTGCCTGCATGGTACAAGTGTCAGTGATGGCTCGATAGTAGTGTATGATGAGCACAGACTCAAAAACAAAAGAAAAAATAAAAATAAAGTGCAAAAGTTAAAAATGAAGATATTGGCTCCCCAGTCCTAGGACCTATTTTTTAAGGTTCAATGCACATTGTGCACTAACAAACAAAATGGCGTCAGTCACAGTCATTAGGGTCAACTGCTGAAGGGTAGTTCCCCATTTCCCCAAGCTGTATGCAGTGGTGAATGGAAATATAAGAGTAACACTACAACAAACAAATGGATGTAGAGAGATAACTGAAAGTTCGCCTATGTAAGTATGTGTAGACATGTATTTTTTGTTTTTTATACAAACAAAAGGTCTTGGCTAACATCAGGCCTGCACATTTGCCACTTCTGGATACCAGTCAGTGCACACACCAGAAAAAGGAATGACTCCCTTTGTTTTATGATGTCCGAATCCGGACTGGCCATCAATCAGTTACAATAGGCAGTGGAAGTGGGATAATATTTGTTCAGTAAAGCAGTGTTCTCAAGCACTGAATGCTGAAAAGGTTTGTTTAGTCCTCTGCTTGACTACCCGAGGAAAGGGTAACTGCTCTCTGTAGCCATGGCACCATTGGGAGAGAGGGGTGGGGGGAGAGTGAGCAGACCCAAAAACCATTGAAGTGTGAAAAAGGCCGCTTTATTGGAACAGGTGCACATTTACACATACACACACTCGGCAACCGCCTCACAATCTAAATCACAACCCAAGTTTTTGTTCGTTTTTATTTCAAACCCCAAACCCCGCCCCCACCCCACACCCTCCATCACAACCACCCCCACCCGTACATACCCAACACAAAACCATACAAACCCCAATAACATTATAACATTATAACATCACCTAACAAATATAAAATATCACATCTCCGACTATAAACCAACTGATCATATCCCCCGACCCATATTCTCCGAACCCCACCTCAATCAATCTGAAAAATCCCCAAACAAGATCCGATTACAACTAACGGGTCCAAACTTGGCCCAAAAATGACCATCACATAGCAAAACCGCCACGCACCTGTCCCAAGCGACAAAAGAACAGCATAAAGACCCCATGAACACATGTTTCAAACCGCAGCCAAACAAATAAATAAATAATAGAAAAAATCCCCTAAAAAGGGGGGGGGGATGGAGGGACAAAAAATTCTAAGCTCAACCGGCCACCAGGTCACCAAGCCTAAAATGGTGCCCGGAGCGAGGAGCCCCGCCCATTTATAGGAGAACGCACAATACAACCAAAACCAGCCCAAAAAACGCCCAATGGAACCTGCTAGAATAAAAACCCCCACCCAGATCTCCCAAACCGCCCGGGGGAGGAGACCTCCCGGGGGTCGGCTGCCCTCCCCCAAGCCCCCCTTGGGAGAGAGGGGTGGGGGGAGAGTGAGCAGACCCAAAAACCATTGAAGTGTGAAAAAGGCCGCTTTATTGGAACAGGTGCACATTTACAAATACACACACTCGGCAACCGCCTCACAATCTAAATCACAACTCAAGTTTTTGTTCGTTTTTATTTCAAACCCCAAACCCCGCCCCCACCCCACACCCTCCATCACAACCACCCCCACCCGTACATACCCAACACAAAACCATACAAACCCCAATAACATTATAACATTATAACATCACCTAACAAATATAAAATATCACATCTCCGACTATAAACCAACTGATCATATCCCCCGACCCATATTCTCCGAACCCCACCTCAATCAATCTAAAAAATCCCCAAACAAGATCCGATTACAACTAACGGGTCCAAACTTGGCCCAAAAATGACCATCACATAGCAAAACCGCCATCCAGAAAGCCGTGGGGTGAAAGACTGATACGGAGAGAGCCCCACCTTTCTGCCCCCCACATCGACCAAAAACAGGGGGGGGGATGGGGGGGGGGGGCGAGGGAGAGCACATAAGCAAAAGGAAAGGAAACCAAGAACTACCACAACGACTCCCACTTATTCACCAACAAACTGTTGCACAGTCAAACAGCGAGATAGAACCTCCCGCAACTCCAGCAGATATAGGTCCATACCCATACGGGACAAATGGACACCGTCCCCCCTAAAAAATTCCACTGCATCATATTTAATGTCACTATGAACGATGCGCCCGAATCCCAAGTCCCTACAAAAACGGGAAACCTCCAGATTCACTTTCCTCCGGGATTTATCCACCGCCTTCGGTTTCAACGCATACCTCCAAACCCTCCGCGGCACCATTTCCGTCCAAATGACATGACAACCCGACCACTGGCTGTGCAATAAAGCCAAATCCTTTTTAATTGCCCGGAGCAGGACAACCCCTTTAACAGAACCCATGTCATTTTCACCCAAATGGAGCACCAGAACATCCGGGCAAACCCCCCCTACCAACCAAGAATTCAAGGCAGGGATAAGTTCCTTCCATAACATACCCCCCCTACCCTTCCAAACCACATTAAACAAACGATCATTGAAACCCAACGATGAGCCAAAATAACTCTGACGAGCTTGAACTTGAGCTCTCTTAACGAAGGAATGGCCCACGATCCAAACTGTAATGTAAGCAGCCCGAGGACCAGCCACAGAACCTGTAAAAGAAAACAGAATCAGACAGGCAAAACAGATGAAGACGCCAGCGCTCCAGCAGCCTCATCACGAACATAGCGCCGAAAACAATTAGAAGTCCAGCGCCCCAGACCCATGATGTCCTCCCTCGACCAGCCCCTGTGGAAGGCCTCCGTGGCCGCCCCAATCCTAAAGGAATGAGTACCGTATAAAGACCCATCCAAACCAATATGTCGCAGCGCTTTACGCAGCACCATGCGTAGTTGATAATTTGTCACACAAGAACCATTGGTATGGCGAAAAACTAGAAGATCCAAAGGCCCACCCGACAGTTTCTTCCAACAAATAGCCCATTTTAAAGGGCACGTTTCCGGAGGCGAAACCGCCTCCAACCAGACACCCTTACCCATACTCCTCTGATCCGTTTTGGAGTGTGAGAGCCAGATGTGGACCCCCCGCTCCGATATTTGAACATCCCCCCACAGAAGGCCAGGGGAGGACCTGTTGCCACGCAATTCAGACACACGAAAGGCTCCAAAAAACATCCACACCATCAACGTGGCAAACAAACACGCTTCCACTCGGTCAGTACACACAACCGGGAGAACAGAAATAACTTGAAACAGCCTTTGCCAAGACAAAGGGGATCGCAAAGTGCGTATAGCACCACTCTCTCTAGACCACCCCTCCAACATTCTCCTACCCAACTCCCCAGCCGACGGAGAGTAACCCCACAAAAGCTTACCCATGAAAGAAACACCAGCTAGTTTACCGGAAATAGTGATTCTAGACAACTTCTTATCCATCAAAACCAAAATGAACTGTACCACATCCTCTGACCGTTGCCAATCCAGTTCCCGCCAACAAGCACCCGACTCCAAAAACTCCTTCCAGGCTAACTCATACGCTGTCCTCGTGGAAGGAGCCAGGGAACCTAAAACCAGGTGAAGGACCCGGTGTTGCCTACCGTCCACAGGTGGTCTGGCATGAGAGTCGGCTCCTCGTCTGCCTCCAAAGCAAGCCCACGGAATCTCTCCCACTGTGAACGAGACAAAGCATCCGCAATGTCATTGTCCACGCCAGGAACGTGCAGGGCCCGAAAACAAATATCATGTTTCAGACAACCCAACACAAACACTCTCAGAAGCTTCAAAATCTGGGGATCTCTGGCCGACTGTTTGTTAATCACCTGAACCACGGCCATATTATCGATCCGAAAGAGAACCTTTTTGTGGGCCAACTCCGCCCCCCACAGTGTGACCGCAACAACCACAGGAAAAAGTTCCAGAAAAGCAATACTTCTACCACCATTCTTCCACTGCGGGGGCCACTGTTGAGCACACCACTTTCCTTGCCAGTAGAGACCAAAACCCTCACTACCAGCGGCATCAGAGAAGATCTGTACCTCCCAACACCAATCCACCTCCCAACACAAAGGCACACCATTGAAGGAATGTAAGAAGAAGACCCACATACGTAAGTCCTCTTTCACCCCCGCAGACAGTCTCACCCGATGATGTGGAAGGGAATGACCAGACAAAGCTCTGCCCAACCGCCTACAGAAAGTCCTACCCGCCCGAACCACTCTGCAGGCAAAATTCAGATGTCCCAGCAAAACTTGTATCTCTCTCACAAACACCTTCTCTTTCCCCAACATATTTCCAACCAGCACCAGCATTTTCTGTTTCTTGTCCAACGGAAGACGAGCCTGCATCAAATGAGAGTCAAGCTCGATCCCCAAAAAAGACATGGTCGCGCAAGGACCCATGGTCTTCTCCAGGGCCAATGGCACACCCAAGTAACTCATCAATGATTGAAAAGATGTGAGAGCCGCTTGGCAAACCAATGAATTGGCAGCACCCACAAAAAAGAAGTCGTCCAAATAGTGAGTGACAAGGTCATGGCCACTCTGTGTAGTAAACCACCATTGAAGAAATGTGCTGAAAGTTTCGAACAACGCACAAGACATGGAACAGCCCATTGGCAACGCCTTGTCCACGTACCATTTTCCAAGGAAATGGATGCCCAGAAGACACCAGTCTTCAGGATGGACTGGAAGGAGCCGAAATGCGGATTTGATGTCGCATTTTGCCATCAGAGCATCAGGGCCCGCAGAGACAACCAGCTGCATGGCTACATCCACCGATGAATAAGATACCGATGCAGCTTCAGTATCAATGAAATCATTCACCGACCCACCCTCAGGCCACGATAGGTGTTGAATGAGCCGGAACTGACCAGGCTCCTTCTTGGGGACTACACCAATAGGAGATACAATTAGGTTCTCCAGAGGCCAATCATCAAACGGGCCCGCCATTCGACCCTCACTCACCTCCTTGTCCAATTTCGACTGTACAATATCAGGGTGTTCACTCGCTGACTTCAAATTCTTGGACCAACGTCTTAAACGCGGTCCTTCATACCCCAAACGAAACCCCACCTGAAAACCCAGCAACAAGACTGACCGCAGCTCGGCAGGCTCGTAGTCCCGTAAAGCAGCGGCCAGTCGAGTAACATTAACCGGCGTACGAGCCTTTGGGCCCAGCACCGGATGAAGACTTCCCTCCCCTGGGAGCTGAGGGTTGCTGAGGTGGCACGAAAGTTCCTGAACTCTGTTGAGAACCCTGGGGTCCTGGAGCCCTAGGACCCCAGCAACGGGATAACGGATGACTCTTCCTCCCACATTGTGAGCATTCGTGACGGAATTTACAGAACTGTCTAGTACAGGTCCCGGTATTAAAATCCCAACATGTGCCGGTAGGCGACTGGGAAGTAGAGATGGCCCCCACCCCTCCCCGGGTGGGACGGGACTGAAAGGGACGATATAATATAGGAAGACCGCTGGCTGTAAAAATGGTTTTACCAGAGGCAGACGACCCCATCATTTGCTGCCAAAGGTCAGAGTCCAACTCACCCCATTTCGCCTCCGGATCCCAAGCCATACGTGCCCTAAACTCCTCATCATATTGAGCCCAAGCATAATCATTCCTAGTTAGCTGAGCCTTACGGATAACATCCATGTACTTAAATAAGGACACGCAACGCTCAGGGAACTTCTCACAGTAGACGCTGGCAAAGATTAAAAAGGCCGCCGTCCAATTTTCTATAGTCAAAGGCACCTTAGGGCGTTTCGCCAATTCAAACTCCTCCTCCTTGGAACCCTCTTTAGCACGAACCTCCCTGTGGAGTAATTTCAACAGTTCCACATACTCACCATTCCATATCTTTTCCTTCGTACTGAGCATCAAATGAGCCCCCAAAGGCTTCGTAACACCCATGTACGGCAACTTTTTGATTTTAAGCTCTTTACTGTGGAGTACATTTTTCGTAGTGCCCAAACCAACAGTGGACGTGCCACTATCCACCTTTTCACTTGTATTGACATCATCCCCGTTTGTACCTACACCTTGATCTCGTACCACACGTCCTTTATGTAGTTTACCATCCTTTTCAGGAGCCATTAAATCTACACCAACACCAATAGACACCATATTGGGCCGCACGGCCTGAACCACATTCTCACCTGGACGTAAAAGAGGCGGTTGACTGGCTTCCGTCCTCCACGCCGTCTGTGCACCGTCGTCCGCCCTCCGAGGAGCCCTCACCGCGGGGCCGAGCACTCGTGGCCTTGACGATTCCACACGACTCCGAACCACTTGGTCCTGTAACATATCACGAGAAACATTAACATGCCCCCCCCCAGACACCAACTCACGAACTTCACCCTCTTCAGGGCTAACCTCATCATAATCTAAAATGAGTGATTCCTCCAACTGAGGGGGGGCAGGGACAACCACTGAAGTCTGCCCTGACTCCACCGTATTTGAACGACCATGGGCCTTACCAGCCCTCACTCTGGACCTAGGCGGGGAGGACGACTGAACTCGTCTATACATCCCCCCACCAGAACTACTGACAACCTGTTGACTTCCAGAAAAAGATAAACCAGTAGTATAACCACCACGTGGCACGAGAGAGGTCGTACGTAACCCGCTCCCATGTACAATGTTGGAGTCCAACGCTGAGGACGGGAAGGTCGTGCCGGACCCGGAAGCACCGCCCATGTTGAAATCCCTCGTTGGGACCATCGAAGTCGTAGTAAACCTGCGTGTGATGGCCGCGACGGGATCCCTCGAAGGTATGGGACGTGCCGCGCTAGGCTCCACCCGCACTTCTCCTCGGCGTACCCGGGCTGCCTGCCGCCCTGCCAAGTCTGCTGCCGAAGGTCGAGCTTCTTCCTGTAAAGAAAAAGGCCGGACTGGTGTGCCGGGTCCCTCACAAAAACCAACTCTATGTGCAGAAGACAAACCGCCAACAGTAAAACCGCCACCCCTGCCAGACACCATAAAACTTCCAGAACTAACAGCACTCTTCCTTTTTAAAGCATCGCAAAGCCGAGGAGACGGCGGACAAACCTCCTCATCCGAGCCACCATCCAACACAGCCTGAATAATCCGCGAAGCAGTTCCCTGAGGATCCCAATCCTGAACTCCCCTAACAGAAACCGCACCCCGAGATGCAGGCCCCGAAACCACCTTCCTACCAGGACACTGAAACTCCCCCGCCAGCCTATAAAAAGACCCTTCTCCCTCCTCACATTGCCGAGCAACATCCTCTCCACTCACAACCCCCCCGATAGGAAGGTCTCCCACCACCTCCAACTGATGGAAACCCCCCACCGAGCCGTCCGCGTCACCCAAATCCCCACCCGGCATAAGCATGTCCGACCGCCCAACACCCTCCCCCAAACCCATCTGGGCCCATTCCCCCTCCCCCAATGAACTGCCACCCCCGGACACAGCTTCCCCCCCAACAGATCCCGAGGGAGAAAACAATAACGGACTCTGCATATCCCTCCCCACCGAACGAACAAGCACTCCACGGCCCTCAGGCCCTCCAACTCCAGGATTCGATACCAAAGGACGCGCGATGGGCACACCTACTGCACCACCGTCAACCGTTAATGGCACCTGAACCACATGGCGGCGTATAACGCTCAAAGGAGCGACCACCTCCTGCATGTCCTGACCCGAAGCACCCCGTAACGGTTGCTGCGCCACAGAAACCTCATCCAAAATGGCCTCCGCCCGCCCCACCTGAGTGACGTCAGTCCCCACCCCCGCGGAGGCAGAAGCCGAACGCCGCGTGCAACCACGTTGCCTGGAAGCACGACGGCCCCGCAAAACGGGAGCAGAGGCTGCTCTTTCCCGCAAACCCACCTCGGAAACCACCCCCTCCACAGGATGAAAACCACCTTCCCCAGCCACTTCCAACAACGAGGAATCCAAAGAAACGGCCGGATCAGAAAAACTAGCATCACTCCCCCGCCGGGCCCTAGAACCCGCTCACTTACCCCATCCTGCCTCCGACGTTTCGGGGAGTAACAAGCTGCCACCACAGCCGACACCCTCGCAGAGGCCTCCCGCTGGGGGCGCGGGGTCTCAGTCTGACCCCGGTCGCCAATGACCAGGTCCAAACGCCCCGCCTCGCTAAGTAGGCGAATAGCCTCCAACACTCGGTAATCTTCACCAGACATGACCACGAATCAAAAAACACAAGGAAACAAGACAAAAAATTCTAAGCTCAACCGGCCACCAGGTCACCAAGCCTAAAATGGTGCCCGGAGCGAGGAGCCCCGCCCATTTATAGGAGAACGCACAATACAACCAAAACCAGCCCAAAAAACGCCCAATGGAACCTGCTAGAATAAAGACCCCCACCCAGATCTCCCAAACCGCCCGGGGGAGGAGACCTCCCGGGGGTCGGCTGCCCTCCCCCAAGCCCCCCCTCTGCACAGAATAGTATATGTGACAGGTTTCAAGTCTTTCCTTAAGATGCTCCCAGTGAGAAAGAAAACACTATAAAAGGGGAAAGACATCCTTTTTTGTCTTATGGAATTTGATTGAAGATGTAAATCAAAGAAATCATCAGGGTGCCAAATTCCTCCTGATATCAGATCAGATGAAGAAATCCAGAAGCTCAAGCTGCTGAAAGCAAAAATGTGGGACAAAATTAGTAGCAAGTCGTTTTTTGGGATGAAAGAAAAAGCCCAAGAATGACATTCTTCATTCCACGTTGTATTCCTGTACCCTTCCCCCATCTTTTATGCCTGACACTCCAAGAGAGTGTCCTGTGAGCACAAGCGCGGAAACTTCAGAGTGGTATGGGCGGACAAAGCCCTCAGTTTACTGATGGCCTTATTACGAGTTTGGCAGTCCATAGGACCGGCAAACTCGTGGGGGAGGTGCAGTGGCAGTCAGGGACCGCCGCACCAGTTGTCCGACCGCCGTATTGCAAGAAGGGTGGTCGGACCTCCATGGGACCGCTGCAACGACCAGGGATCCGCGATCTATGGCTTTGGTGCGGCGGTCTTGAGGCCACAATATGCTTGGTGATGCCGCTGTGGCAGGGCCAAGCATATTACGAGTTTCCTCACTACCAGCAGTCTTAGGGCCTTTCTCACACCTTGAAACTGCTGGCGGTGAGGAAACACAGGGCCCCCTGTTGCCTTAGGACCAAGGGGTGCCTGCAATGGGGCACATGTTGTGCCCCCCTGTGTGCAGTCACCCCCTTTCCTTCACGCCTTGGACTTTATAGTTCATGCCGGGAAGGAACAGGCTTCGGCGTTCCCATTGAGGTGCCTTTTTAATAGGCACTGCTGTGGGAGCGCCAAAGGACCGCCCGCCAGACCACGAGATTATTCGTATTCTGAGTCTGAGTTTGGCGGTCCTGGAGTGGGGCGCTGGTGTGGCGTCCCGCCCCATTACCGCCAAACTCGTAATCAGCCCCGGAGTATGATGCTCCAGGAATACACAGGTCTACAGTTTGAAGATCACTTTTTTGTCTTTTTGAATGCATGAAACCTTCAGTAAGGTCTTGAGGTGACTCTTGGCACAGATGTAACAAGTCCGTGTTATAGGTTTATTTTAATTCGACATCAATACACGCTTAGGGCACAACATTTATGGTTATGCAGTTTAACCCCTCCCCTGCTGATGACGGAACAGCTCCGTCATCAGCTACGGTTGGGCTGTGCTGATGACGGAGCGGTTCCGTCATGGCCCAACTGCCGCGCCTGCGCGGCGCTGATTTCGCGCCTGCACAGCAGTTGTATTGAGCGGGGCGGGTCATGACGGAACCGCTCCGTCACCAGCACATCTCAACCGCGGCTGGTGACGGAGCGGTTCTGTCACCAGCATGCGGCCGCCCCGCGGCCGCCCCGCCCCGTTAGCGCTGCGGCGGAATAGCCGCCGCAGCGAAAGGGTTAAGAAAGGGTGTGCAACCAGGTGGCCCTGTGTATGATATTCTGGGGTGGAAACAGCTAAGGAATTAGGTGTGCAACTCAATCCTGACGCATTGCTGCTGGTCATTATAGTGAAGAAGAACCTTGTTGGTATAGATATATTTAGGTCATTTTTGAATTGTTTGTCATTCTGAGTTTGTTGAAGGGGTTTGCTTGTAGAGTAGTACTTATGAGGGCCGGGGTGCGGTTGCTGTGATTAGTAAAGTTAAACCAGTGTCTTATGTGAAGAGGGGATTTCAGTCAGCATTCTTCATCCATTGGCCGTTTCAACTGTCATTCACATGTGTCTTCCTCCCATCATAACTTTCAGCCTGGGACGGGTGGCTCGCCCACTTCTACCAATTGCTTCTACCTGCACAAGCACAATACTATTATCCACACAGAAAAGATTTGACTTCAGTGCAGGGACGCCCTTTGCTTTATTATTTTTGTATATATAAATTTCTGTTTTCTTTGCTGAGGGCTTGGCTTGTGTCTTGAGAATGCGCATATTGAGACACGCAGAGATGCCATAACGGTGTTTATCCTCGTTGTGTCTTTCTTGGCACACAATACCTTTGCGGCTGCCCAGATTTTTATGTTATGTCAACAGGTGGCACTACAGACAAAGATTTTCAAAGTAAAGTTAATTATAATTGCATTACGTCCTCTTTTGTCTCATCTAAAATGCTGAGCTTTTTCCATGAAGTACTATAGGCAGGAATAGAAAAAACATCAAATGAATTGTGGAACAAAGGTGTCATGGTAGGTTACAAATGCGGTCCCACACTCAAATCAAAGAGTTCACTGAAGAGAGCTTTGGTAAGTGTCCATCTGTAACGTTACTGGTGCTCATGTAAAGAAAGCGCTCTGATATCTTCGGGTCGAGTTCGCGCTATATTTAAAAAAACTCTAAAAAAAGAAAAAAAGAACATTCGAGTGTAAAATCCCCCCTCCTTCTTTTTATCTACATGCAAAATCGAGATCAATGAAAATTCCTGAAGGCACTACAGGTCGGTACATGTGACAACAAGCTAAGGACGACGTGGAAGCTCCTATCAATGGCTTGTGAAGGGTTTACAGACAAATGTAAATTGACTGAGTGTGCGTGCTGTTTTCTGTTTGTTCACTGAGCAGGTTCTAAGAAAACATATTCAACTCACATCCCACGGCCACGTAAAAGAGCAAACAAAGCATCAGTATTGACCAAAACCCCAGAGTGCAGAGCTGCGTGTCGCACTTCAACCTCTTTAATGTGCTGTGGTTTTGTGTCGTGCTCCACACGGCCTGTTTGTTTCTAGTCATGCTTTCCTCTGTATGTGCCAGAGGCGTTGTAAGGGTTTCCTGTGAATGTAATGTGTAAAAAGTGGTACAAATGAATTTTTCGCATCCACCTTTTTTTTTATAACAAGATAGTTTTTATTGGTTTTAAAGCAAGAAGTTATAAACTTATAACAGAGAGGGGGTGTCCCCCCTTTGGGGGTGTGCCACATAGTAGCGACCGTTTTCCCACCTTCACTGACGTACCCAAGCACAGCTGTCTAGTGTACACTCCCATGAATTGGTGTGTGTAGGGACGGATGTATGGCAAAAGTCGGTTCTTTATTAGCCTCGTCCCACACACTCAGTCAACATCGTGGGCCTCATTTATGAGCCCTTGCGTCACTTTTACGCCGCCGGTGCGTCACTTTTTGTGATGCACCAGTGGCGTAAAAAATGCGCCTTGTTGCGCCATATGTACAAAGTGACGCATCTAGGTAGATGCGTCACTTTGTAAACCCCTGCGCCACATTATACCTGCGCCAGGTATAATGTATGCAAGGGGGGGCGTATGGACACAAGGAAGGGTCGTAGAAGTGACGCAGTGAAATCTATGAGATTTCACTGCGTCACTTTTAGGACGCCGTTGCGTCAAAATCTTGCGCCTGCCTCACAGCAGGCGTAAGACTGACGCAGGACCTTTCACATGGGGCTTGCCCCATGTGAAAGGATGCATTGCTGGAGTTGCGTCACTTTTGTGACACACTCCAGCAATGCGTCACTGTTGCGCTTACAGATACGTCAGAGATACTGTCGTATCTGTAACTCCTTGCGACATGATGCGTCATACATTAAATATGACGCTTCAGGAATGTCGCAAGGAGTGCGCACTGAGAAGTGACGCATCGCTGCTTCCAGGCAGCGATGCGTCATTTCTCAAAATGAGCCCCCGTTTTCCTCAGAGTGCGCAGGTAGACATTGAGGGGTGGCGCCACTTTGGATCTCCATGCCTAGGCCAACGGATAAAGTCCCTGTGGAGCCACTGCTTTTCCGACTCACTGGCTCGCCATTCCGCCAGCACCTGTAGCTGGTACACCTTATAGTATGTGCATGTCGGGGAATGTCAGGCCTACTTTGAGGCATATTATCAAGGGGCCGCGATAAAATTATCGCTGATTTAGCGTTTGTTTTTGGGCAAAAAGCGGCGATAACTTTATCGCATTATTTACAAGGACACGCTACCACGTGATTCCTTGACTTAGCTCCCGTTTTTCACACGCCTCGCTTCGATAATGAGATGTAAAGTAGGTGTGGCTGTGAAAACAACATTGGAAAATATCGCGAAGGCAGCTTCGCGATATTACCAACGAGGTGTAGCGATAATTTAAATTGCGCTAACTCTGCCTTAACTCAGGAATTTAACGTCTGTTAAATTCCTGACTAAGGCATACCTAACATGGGAGGTGGATTGTGGGGCTAAGGCCACACGACCTATCATCAAGCTTATCGCCGTTTTCCATGGAACATCGCTGGAAAACCAGCGATGTTCCATGGAAAACCCCGCTATCACTGGAATATTTATCGCCATAGCGCTAAGCGTTGATAATACAGCGCTAGCTTGGCGATATATTCCAGCTATAGCCGGCGATAATTAAGAGCGCGCTCACTCAGCGATAATTATCGCTGGGGCTTGATAATATGCCCCTTTGTCTTTTGGGCTTTGTAGTACTTTATATGCTTCCCTCGGTCTCCCTTTCTCCCATGTATAGTTTAAAAGCATGCTTTTCAGGGATGCAAAAAAGGAGTGTGGATCAGAAAGGGCAAAGCATGAAAAAGAGAGAGGAGCGGGGCAGTACATTCATCTTATCAACGTTTATGTGACCCATCCATCAGACCGCCAGGTTCCCCCAACTTCTAGGTCCCTGCTATCTTTTCAAGCGTTTGTATGAAATTGTTACCAAATAAACCTTATATGGTTTTAGTGAACCTCAGACCCAAATAAGTGATGTCGCTGGATGGCCATTTGAAGGACACATGCTTTTTGGCTTCAGCTTCCACTGCCGGGGTCGAGGTCAGGTTGAGGATTTCACTTTTTGCAGGATTAATCCAAAACCCAGTCACCTCTTTAAAGTGGTCTAGTTAATATTGTAAGTGGCTTGGAGAGGTCTGGGGTTCAGAAAGGGCTAGTAGCACATCATCTGTATATACCATAACTTTGCGTTCTTCCTTTCCAAAGTTCAAGCCTTTGATATTGTTATCCCTTCTTGAATGGTGGCTGCTAATGGTTTGATACTTAGGGCGAACAATGGGGTAAGAGGAGGCAACCCTTCCTAGGGCTCTGTCTCAGGAGCAAGGAGAGAGAGGGAGGGAGAGACATCTGTTCTATAATATGGTAGATATGGGGTTTTGGAAACCTTCAAGCATCCTGTTCTTAAAGCTGGACCTATATCAACCTCATCTAGGAAGCAGGAAAGAAATCTCCAATACACTCTGTCAAAAGCCTTCTCTGCATCCAAGGTTGCCAGTAGAGTTGGGATTTTCTTTTTCTGCACGTTCGCTACTAAGTAATTTACCCTTCTCAGTTGAACATGGGTTTGTCTGTTTTGAATAAAGCCTGATTCATCTGGGTGTATAAGGCCAGGCCGTATGCACTCTATTCTTGTAGCAAGTGTTTTGGTGTGACTTTATATCAACATTTAGTAGAGCAATGGGTCTGTATGATCCAGAAAATTCAAGTCCTTTCCATGATTTGTGTATCAATGTGACGGTCTTTTCATTTATGGATGGAGTTCCTGTTGAGGTAGAGATGAAGGAATTGAATAGCTTTGTCAAGATTGGGACAAGAAGGGGCCTAAAAGTCTTATAGAAGTTGCCTCTGTAGCCATCAGGCCCTGTTGCTTTTTTGGGTTTAAGGGCTTTGATTATCTGTGATACTTCCTCTTCCATTATGGGTGTTTCTAACCAGTGTCTCTGGGCTCAAGAGAGGTGTCGTAACCCACTGCTTTGTATGTGCGTGGCCTGGGCTTTCTCTGATGTGGTTTCAGCGGTGCATAGTTGCATGCAGATGGAGTGAAAGGCATGTATATTGACATTTTCTTTGGTAACCTTAGTCCCATCTGCAAGAGTAAGTTCTTTAATGAATGCCCTCTCTTGTACTCTAAGAAGGCGGGCTAGATGGGGTTCCTCCTGGTTTCTGTATGTTTGTTTGAGTCGGAAAAGGGAGAGTTCTACCAATTTAGAGTCAAGGGTGCGTATTTGTTCGCTTAAAGAGGAGAGGCTCGCAAATTATTGGAGGAGTGTCAAGGACGAAATTCCTCTATCTGGTTCAGCTCATTTTCAAGTTGTTCTCTATGGTGACATCTCAATTTTTTTAAGGTGGTGAACCTTGTTAATGCAGATCCCCCATAGGGCCACCATGAAGGTGTCCCAGAGGGTTGACGTCGCAGTATCTTGTTTGTCATAATCCTGAAAATAGGTAGTGATGTGGTTGCTAATGCTGGAATCTCGACCCTGGACCAAATTTTTAGGTTGCAGGTCCTTTTTTGGAAGACAGCAAGAGTAGAGGGTGGCAGCCTCTACCTTGTCTTCGTAGACCTGCGGGCTGCTTTCGACCTTGTCCCCAGGGAAAGCCTATGGAGGGTACTGAAAGAACTAGACCTCCCACCCTATCTGCTAGACGTCCTGAAGCGCTTCCATGCAGGGAACTACGCCAAGGTGAGATGCGGGAAGAACAGGGAATTATCAGCCCACTTCCCCGTGACCAGAGGCGTACGCCAGGGCTGCGCCCTGGCTCCCACGCTCTTTAGTCTTTATATAAATGGCCTGGTGGGTGAACTGGATAAGGCAGTGATGCTCCTTGGTTGGCCACTGGCCGGGTACCTGCTCTGATGTTCGCAGACGACACCTTGTTGTTGTCTCTAACATCATCAGGTATCCAGAGGGTCCTGGATGGTTTTGTATCTTTTTGCGCTCTGAGGGGATTGGAGATAAACTTAGCAAAGACGAAGTTTATGATCTTTCATCCCCCAAAGCGAACTCGCCCTAACCCGGTATTAAACGGTGTCCCGCTCGAAAGGGTGAGAACCTTTGTATACTTGGGGGTCACCCTGACTGAAGATTTCGGTTGGGGCCCACAGGTATCCAAATCTGCTTTGAGGTTGGCGCAGATCGGAGGGGGCATTGGCAAGTTCCACAGAACAACCCTGTTTAAGCCAGTTGCCCCAGCCCTTGAGATCTATGGGGCGCAAGCTAGACCAGCTGTGATGTATGGTGCAGAACTTTGGGGCCATAAGAGTACATCAAGCCTTCTCAAGGTGGAACAGGCCTTTATGCGGAACCTGATAGGCCGCCCCCAGAGCACCCCGCTCACACCCCTGAGACTAGATCTAGGCCTAGAGTCCATCTCAGAACTGCTAGCCACTCGACCTCTCCTGTATTGGAGAAGGCTCTGGACAGTGCCTGAGCTCGAGGATTATAGAGCTGAATTCGCTGCAGTCTGGGGCCACCTAAAGATCAAGAATATCCCCTGGCTAGCCCATATCAAGGCCCTTGCACATCAAATTGGTATGCCCCAATTATGGGAGACCCCGGAGGTGAGCTGCCCGAGAGTGAAGAGAATGGAGCTCTTGGCCTCCCTGAGACATTACAACCTAAGCCTTCTGCATAGCTCGACAACGCTGGGCAGTCTGTCTGCAGAATTTTTGCAGGTAAAACCTGTGTTTAAGAGGGAGGAGTTTTTGGACTTAATAAAGCCTCCCCTTGCAAGAAAACTTTACACACAATTAAGACATGGTTGCCTACCTATTGGGGCATTTACTTGAAAATGGAATGGACGAGAAGAGGGAATTTGCACAGTCTGTAAAAACACCAAAGAGGATATTGTCCACGTCTTGTTCCTCTGCCTAGCCTATAGTACGATAAGGAGATGCTGGTTGGCACTGTTATGTAGAAGTCTTGGTTTAAGGCAATGTGCACCAGCTGCCAGAATTTTAAGAAATGACACCTCCCCCTCTATTGTGTTTGCGGTATCCCGTTTTTTATATGGTATGTGGCGCAGAAGGCTCACTTTAATGAATTGCGATAATCTGTGATTAACTGGGATGTTTTGATACCATTACTTTGATAACTTACTGTTTAATAACTTTTTAACCATGTATTTTTTTAATTATTTATGTATTTTATTCCGTGTATGTACATATTTTATCTGTGCTTTTATGGTCTATGACCGCAATAAAGTTATCAAATAGTTGCTAATTTCTCTCTAATCACCTGGTCATGTGGGGAGGGGAAGGGTGAAAAGTCCATCTGCCCCTTGGGCATTTCAAGATGGGCCAGTATAACGTCAACACAGTTGGTGAGTGGTTGGTCAGATATTGCTACTGTTACTATGGTGCCTTCAGTCACAGGTGACAGTAGGGATGAGCTGATAAAGAAGGAGTGTATGTCAGGGTATGACCCTGTGCGCCTGCATTACGGGCTGTTTCCTATATATTTCCATAGGGACTTCAATTCCCAGAAGGCCTTGGTGGGAGGGGCCTCCTGGTGTATCAATCTGGAGCGAACGTCAAGCAGCGTTCGTAATTCTGGATTCGAGTGGAGGCGTTTGATGCAGAGAATTTGCCCATCCTGAAGGAAGGAGCGGATCGTTTCTGACTCCACGGCTGCCTTTTGGATTTTGGCGAGTCGTTGCTGGTTCTGAGGCAGGCTCGCAGTTTCTTGTCTAAACCAGAGTCTGCAGTTTCAAGTTTGCGAACGCTGAGGGAGGCGGTGCTCCGTGAGAGGCATCAAGGCTTCCGGACAGCTGCACCGGGTAAGGCTGCATCGAGGCTTCAACGGCTGTTGAAGTTACAGTGCTGCTCGGGTGTTTGAGGCGCTTGACTGGGAAAGACCACACTCCCGCTCTAACTTCACTTTTAAGCAGCCCATGACAATGCTATCTGAGGGCGCCTTTTTGTATGCCTTAAATACTTTAAGAGTGAGTGAGAGGGGCAACCATTATAACTGCTGATTGCTATACTGGATCCTTGTTCTGGATTGATGGATTTGGATTATCCCAGGATCTGGTGAATTATGTAATTTGCTTGATTCTCTGTCTAGAGAATATTTGGGTTATTTAAAATCCACAGGATTTTGGAGTTCTTACATTCCTTTCTCTTTGATACTTTCAATCTCCTATCTCGGCTGGTGACATTACAGTTTTGGTTCATATATTATTTGAGAAAGGGAATTGAACAATAAGGGTATGTATGAGTTTGGGAGGTATTTAATAAGGACCTGAAGGAGTTATGAATGCGGAGTAATCTGTGTGCTTTGTGTTATAGGTGTATCCTCCTCCTGTGTGAGACGAATCGTGCCTGAGGTAGTGAGGTCACAAAGAAACACCGCAGCTGGTGGAACTTGTTTTACAGGTACTAGTCCCCCCTAGTGAGACCTTTTGAGAGTAGCTAGAATTGCAGGCATGTATTAATCTATGTGTTATTTTGTTACAGGTCTCCCTTTCCCAGCTGTTCCCACCTTAATTCCTTTCCCTCACTTGATCGCCCAAGAACTCTGTACCTCAGATGTTACAGTTGGGGATGTCGAGAGGTGGTCCCCTTTGAGCATCGACTGAAACCCGAGGAATTCCTGTGGTTTTGACAGAGTATATGTGAATATGTTCTATCAACATTTATATAGTGCTTACCACCCCTGTTAAGGCGCCAACGTGCTTTTTTAGCGAGTGGCACACTACTACAGAACCCATAAAGGATTAGTGGTGAATTAGTATAGTGAAATATGAAAGTAATTTGAGTGGTGGATATGTTAGGCAGTTCTTTGGATTGAGAAGGATAGCGGAGGGATGGAATAGGGTAAAAGGTTTGTATTTGTATAGCGCTTTCTACCCCTGATGAGGTGTTGAAGCACTTTTTCGGTGAGTAGCATGCTACTTCGCAACCCATAAAGGATTAGTGGTGAATTAGTATAGTAAAATATGAAGATTATCACAGAGCACAGTAAGGGTATAATGCACCTCTAGACTTGAGATTTAGAGGTGTTTTCAGCTACCATCGAGGTATAGAAGACACAAGATCCTGAAGGAAATTCTGGCTGAGTGCTTCAGCCAACTGAAAAAGCAGTGAGGAACAGAAATATGATGGCCCGATTAACATGAAACGTTATATCTGGTAACGTTAAGTTTATTGTTCAGTTAATTAAAACCTTAACAATTTTACTATTTGTGACAACTGTAAATAAAAACGGATTTTTAAAAATCATTCTTCAGTTCAGTGTATCAGCAATAAGATATAATACAAATCACATTTAAAATCTACTGTTATTGATAAGAACTGTCTAAAAAAACAGTTAAAAAGTTGCTAGAACATATGCACTGCTGTTTTGTACAAGACGGGCTGACATAAACCAGAAATTAACAGGTGTCAACGTAGCTTCACTTCCGGCAAAGGGTTCGTTGTAATGAAGCTTCTACATCCGGGCTGGCCATGACCACTTGCTGGCTGCTTTAAGCGCCGACCTCAAGCTTTCTGAGAGTGGACCCTCTCATTTCAGCATTGACTTCACTGCCTGGATGTGTATGCTGAGAAACTTAACCAGTTTGCAATTCATCTGAGGGTCCATTGCATCTAGCCCTTTGATAATAAGCGTCTGGCAAGTTCGTGTTCCTATAACAAGAAATTATTTTCTTAATAGAGTGACTAGTGCTGAATGTAGTTTCTTGCAGATGCATAAAAAGTGGATAAGATCTTCTTTTGGGCATCCACAAAGGCAACACATTTTTGATTCATGTTTTTCCACCTAGGGGTGTCTGAAGTGAGGTATATTTTCCAAAGCACAATGCCATTAGCTGTTGTTTTAAGTGGTCTGAAAATGTTAAGTCTAAGTAAGCTGCCGATTTGAGGACTTTGTATTTGTTAAGTACTGTCCAAGATTGGGATCTCTGGCTAAAAGTGCTTTTGTCTAGTACAAGAGAATGAAGTTTTGCGACTTTGTTAATTGTTGACTCAAATATTGAAAAGGACAGGTTCTCATTCCAGAGATCTAAAGTGCAAGTTTATTTTAGTGCGTTGTGCAAATAGCGCGCATATGATGAATTAGACCTATTCTCTATAGGTCTTGCCACAGAGCCTCTCTTAGTCTTGATACCACCGAATTTTGTTTTATGTGATACCAAACTTATATTGATGAATATAATCTGCCCACTGTCTCATTCAGTAAGCCAAATTCCAGACGCAGTTGTGCTGGAGACATTTGAGGAAGCTGAAAGACAGTTTTAATTATGCTAGTTGTTAGATTGGTAAGCAGGGTTGCATCTTTTCCTTGCAGGGGTACACTGGTGTATGTTAAAGTTGGAAGTGTTTTTGCCGTTATTACCACCAATCGTGGTTTAAATGAAGGACCCTCCAATTTTGATACCAGTGTGTTGTAGATAAAAGATAGTGCACTAGCCCGTTGAGCCATGTAATGTTTCTGCTCTTGATAATTTAGTTTACTGGTATTTGTAGCTTGACACATTCTCCAAGGGCTTGCCCTCCAGCCGGATGTTGTATGGATGGGCTAGCCGGTTGCTAATTAGCATAGTATTTGTTTTTGCTAAATCAATTTCTATCTTATTTGCTGTTAGGAATTCCACAAGACCGGTTATTAGCCTAATGAGGCCTTCTTGGTCAAACTATGTAAAATAATGTTGTCAGCGTATGCAACGCACAAAAGGGCTAAGGTACCCAAATGTGGGGAGTGAGAGTTGTTTCTATTGAGTTTTATAAGTCTGATACAAAAAAATTAAGTACATGTGGAGCCAGCACGCAGCCCTGCTTCAAGCCCCTTAGTTTACCATTGTATACAGACTCTTGAACCAATCTCCAAGTTTCACACTAACCCATTTTAGTGTAAAATGTGAGTAATCCTTTAAAAATTCTTTCCGGAATGTTCCATATTACATAATTTGGCCCACAATAACTTCCTTTCCACGCTGTCAAAAGCGGCCTTTAAGTCAATGAAGCAAAGATCAAGCTAGCCTGGCTGATGAGGAGTGATGCTCCGAAACCGGTCCCAGGTTACTTGTTTCCGATTTAGAGAGGACCTGGCTTGGCAGTTTTGGCTGGACTATTCCCATGAGGGACAGGATCAAGACTGATTTGCATATGGCTGGGTCCAACCTGGGTTGGCGTGGTGAGCCAAAGATCAATGGATTAAACCCAGATCTCTGCAACTGGGGGTGAATGTTTGCATTGTTCAGCATTCCATCAAGCATTTGTTCCTATTGCTTTTGTCGCCCTATGTGGGAAGGGTATGCCCAGATGTGGGTCATGTGCTCACTGCGCCACTGGATTTAAGCTAGCCTGACTGATGAGGGCTGATTCCCCAAAACCGGTCCCAGGATACTTGTTTCCGGTTCAGGAAGGACCTGGCTTGGCAGTTTGGGCTGGACTGTTCCCAGGAGGGTCAGGGTCAAGACTGATTTGCCTAAAGCGGAGTACAAACTGGGGTGCAAGGTGGGCAAAAGAACAATGGATTTAACCCAGATCTTTGTGACTGCGGTGAATGTTTGCGTTGTTCAGCATTATTGTACACGTTCCTCTTGCTTTTTTCGAAAAGTGGCATTTTCAAACACACAATTTAAAAAAACATCTTTACTAAAAGATGTGTTTTTAAATTCTGAGCTTAGAGAGCCCAAACTCTGAATCTCTAGCTGTACCCAATTGAAACTTATACGCGTAAATTGATATAAGTTAACTCCAATGACAACCTATGGGAGAACCAGTCCTTACAATATTGAAGAATGGAATTGGCAGTATTTCAGTATCAGGAAGTGTAAAACACACCAATATATTTACTACCTTTCACATACACTACACCCTGCCCGTTGGGGTATCTTGGGCCTACCTTAGGGGTGCCTTACAAGTAGTAAAATGGAAGGTTAGGACCTGGCAAGTAGGTGCACTTGCCAGGTTGACATGGTAGTTTAAAATGGCACTCACAGACACTGCAATGGTAGGCCTGAGACAAGTGTACAGGGCTACTCATGTGGGTGGCACAACCAGTGCTGCAGGCCCACTAGTACAGTAGCGGCCTGTATAGGGTGTGCTGCCGTGCGCCGATGTGGGGCGGGGGGAGTAGAATGTGGCCAATTTCAGGTAAGTAAACAAAAAAAAACTGAAGAAAACAAACTTGGACCCGCTGAACCCTGACAACTACAGACCCATTACAAATGGACCTTTTCTGGGCAAACTGATAGAAAGAGCAGCGTTCGCCCAGATGTCACAATTCATTAAAGAGAATGACATACTCTCAGACCTCCAAACAGGATTCCATCCGAAAGGAGGCACAGAATCTGCCCTCCTTGCCATCTGAGATGACCTGAAGAATACAGTTGACACCAATTGGGTTGCTGCGCTAATCCTTAGACCTCTCAGCTGCCTTTGACACGGTTTACCATGATATTCTGAAACAAAGTCTCTATGAAGCCGGCATAGAGGGAACTGCTCTAGACTCTATTGCGTCCTAATTCGAAACAGAACTAATGTCATCCATAACCCACCTTTCTTGTCCAAACCATACTCCACAAAAGCAGGAGTCCCTCAAGGCTCTATCATCTCGCCCATGCTTTTTAACATCTACATGAAGTCATTACCAGTACTGATCAATCAATCTCACCTCACGTGCTATAACTATGCAGATGACACACACATACTCCTTCCACTGGAATACCCCAAAGACATTGGCAAATCACAAATTTTCAGCTGTCTCAGAGCTGTGAATCAGTGAATGACTTGGAGCCATCTCAAATTGAATGCTTCAAAAACGGAAATACTCACTTGTGGTGATTGGAAACATTACAACCCGCTTGCTGCATGGTCTAATGAACTGGGATCACTGCCTAAAGTATCGAAGGAAGTAAGAAACCTCGGAATGACCATGGACTCCAAGCTGTCGATGAATGCCCAAGTGGACAAACTAGCAAGATCAAGCGTTGTCACTATAAAAATGCTGCAACAAATTTTCCCTAATTTGGGATTTCCACACAAGGTCCAAGCTACCATCTCCCTTGTTCTGTCCAAACTCGATTATGCCAATAGCCTCTACCACGGATCATCTTTAACGACCATGAAAAGACTACAACGGATTCAGAACTCGGCTGCCAAACTACTCTTGCATATCAAACCACAAGATCACATCTCCCCTGCCTTGAAAGCCCTGCATTGGTTACCGTTTGCCAAAAGATCCACATTCAAGCTGCTTTGTATCACCCACAAAGCAATACATGGAATGGGACCGCTCTTCATCTACATATATATAAAAACCAAAGTATGTCCGTTTGTCCTTTATGCTTTACTACACCATTCATCCGATCGGCATGAAACTTTGGGAAGTTGTTGAGTACACTCCCGCGAAGGTTTCTGGCAAAAGAAAAAAAGAAGTTGTGTTAAAAGTTGTTGAGTACACTCCCGCGAAGGTTTCTGGCAAAAAAAAAAGAAATATTTGTTAAATATCGGCCCCCTGGCCACCCAGGGCCCTCATAATCTTTCCAATACTGAATGTTTACACTTTCTGGTGCAACTCACTTTTGCAATGACCATCAACAAAGCACAAGGACAATCGCTGCAAGTGTGTTGACTAGATTTGGAGAATCCGTGCTTCTCACATGGACAACTGTATGTGGCCAGCTCATGCGTTGGAAAACCTGATTTATTCGTGTACGCACCAGACGGAAAAACAAAAAATACTTTGTATCCACAAGCACTCGGATAAATAAACAGAATTAAAACAACACTTTAAAATGTTTTCCATATTAAAATGAATAAGTTTCAATAAAAATGACACAATGTCATAACAAGTTTCCTTAAATTCCTTTCTTCTGAGATCGCAGCAACGCACGACGAGTAAGCTAGTCAGGAATAAAATCACCAAACACATTCAACAAAGAAACCTCCGCTCTAAAGGGGCATCTCGCCTCAAAATTCCAAAATACAAGAAAAAAACCATGGGTGGCAAATCCTTCTCTGTTCAAGCAGCGAAACTATGGAACTCTTTACCCCCAACATAAGATCCACCGACAACCACCTTATCTTCAGAAAACTACTCAAGAATTGGCTCTTCCCCACATAATCACTATACGTAAACAGAAATTTACAGCATATCTCTATGTATATAAGCATTTGTTTACACTATAGATATGAACCTATCTTTGTGTATTGCTTTGTATAAACATGTAGAATAATTATATTGTTGAGAAAACAATGAATACAAATCATCTTTGGTCTACATGTACTTACTTCCATTGTGCACCTATGTACCTTCCATGTACTTGGATCTGTGTGTCTGTTGCTTTTCTCCTGAAAAAGCATATCCAATGCACTACCCTATTTTTCATCCTGTGCCTCTATCAATATCGTTACTCTACATATACTTACCTCCTTTATGTATTTATATACTTTCAATGTACTTATGGATCTATATATTTGTCACCATCTTCTAATTTAGCAATCCCAATGCACTACCCTATTTCTCAGCCTATACATCTACCAATATATCCTCTACATCCACTCTCTAATTTATCCCAAACCCCATTCCACTACTAGGATCCCCAAAATAACCCTTTGTACTAGACTCTCTCCTACTCTACCCCTCCTTGTATAATCTGACACCTCTTTTGCTATACCGATCCCCTAAAACAAACCTTTCTAAACTCTTTCCTCTGACTCCTCCCCTCCAAAACTCCTATTTACTCACCCAAAAGCCTTCTCCTTCTGCTTTGACCCCCCAAAAAAATCCTTCACGCTTTAATCCCTCCACTATCTTTTTCAATCAAAATAACACACTAACATGTTCACTTCTCAAATTCCACATTCCACTATACTAATTCACCACTAATCCTTTATGGGTTCCAGAGTAGCGGGCTACTCGCTAATAAAGCGTCTCAACACCCCATCAGGGTTACAATCACTATAGAAATGCAAAGCTATTCCCTTTTCTACCCCTCTTCAACCCTTCTCAAGCCAAATAGCTGACTAATATCCCCCACTAAAATTACTTTCATGTTTCACCATTCTAATTCAACACTAATCCTTATGGGTTTCAGAGTGGCGTGCTACTCGTGCTTCAAATCCCCATCAGAGGTAGCAAGAGCTATATAAATACAAACCTCTGTCCCTCTTCTATCCCGCTACCTACCCTTCTCTACCCAAATAACTGAATAACATATCCACTACTCAAATTACTTCATATTTCATTATACTAATTTTCAACACTAATCCTTTATGGGTTTAGGAGTAGCGTGCTACTCGCCAGAAAAGCGCTTCATCACCCATCAGGGGTAACAAGTGCTATATGAATGCAAACCTTTCTTTCTCTTTTATCCCTCCGCTATCCTTCTCACTCCAAATAACTGACTAATATCTACCTCTGAAATTACTTTCATATTTCACCATACTAATTCACCACAAATCCTTTATGGGCTTCAGGAGTAGCGTGCTTCAACACCCCATCAGCGGTAACAAGCACTATATAAATATAAACCTTTTTTTCTCCTCTATCCTTCTGCTATCATTCCGAATTCAAATAACTGACTAACCTATCCACCGTTAAAAATGTACTATACTAATTCAATACTAATCCTCTATGGGTACCGGAGTACCGCGCTACTCGCCGAAAAAGCGCTTTGATGCCTTGTCAGGGGTAGTAAGCGCTATATAAATGCAATTACAATACAATAAAATACAATAATAAGTATTGGCCTCCCCATGCATTGCTGGAGTTGCGTCGTGCTTGCGACATGACTCCAGAAATGCATAGTTTTTGCGCCAACTACTGCGTCAGACTTTCTGACTTTTTAGTGGTTTATTTTGAAACAGCAGAGCTCAGAAACAGAAAGAGGCAAACCTTTCTCACTGTTTCCAAGCTGTACTATCGGAGAATAAAGGGTTATAAGCCCATAAAGGGTTAACCCTATAAATATAGGGTTAAATTAATACACCTTACACCCTATTCTGCGCTGCACCAGAAAAGGCCATCATAATACTGCTCCTGTTGTTAAGATATGTCAACGAATACTGAAGAGAAAAAAAAATCTACCCAAAAACAGAAGAAGCCTGGAAAGTTCCTGTGACAAGCAATTGTTTACATAAGGTGGTAAAATAAGGCTGTTCAGCGCATCAACGACTTAAGACACCAGTCAACAAAAACAAAGACAGAGACCCTGCTCACAGTGTTTACTTTGGGTCACATGTACGAGCACATTTTCCCATAGACACAGAATGGGTTAAACCTTTTGATTTATGTGCTAGGGCGCTGGGTCTTAACATAGCCTGGACAAATTCTCCTTTACATCCATTAATCCGTCCCTGCAATCCATCATTTACTAGTAACACTTGTACATTTAAATAGGGTAGTGTAGCACCCAGTTTCATCTATAGATAACTAGCTTACCCGTCGCGCGTTGCTGCGATCTCAGAAGAAAGGAAATTTAAGGAAACTTGTTATGATAACATTCAATTTACATTGTGTCATTTTTATTGAAACTTATTCATTTTAATATGGAAAACATTTCAAAGTGTTGTTTTAATTCTGTTTTTTTATTCGAATGTTTGTGGATACACAATATTTTTTGTTTTTCCGTCTGGTGCATAGACGAATAAATCAGAAGGGTTTCTGACACGTGAGCTGGCCACATACAGTTGTCCATGTGAGAAGCACGGATCCTCCAAATCTAGTCCACACACTTGCAGAGATTGTCCTTGTGCTTTGTGGATGGTCATTCCAAAACAACAACTTTTAACACATTTTTTTTTTTTTTTAGCCAGAAACCTTTGCGAGAGTGTACTCAACAACTTCCCAAAGTTTCATGCCGATCGGATGAATGGTGTAGTAATGCATAAAGGACAAACGGACATACTTTGGTTTTTATATATATAGATTATAATGATAGCGAGATTAACTCACGCCCCCCTCGAACCTTCGGTGAAACTCCAAGCATACAGTTTACTTTAGTAACAAAAACAAAATATGATTTAGGTCAGCAAACGGTACAATGTTGAGATAAGGCTGATGTATAATTTTCCACTGAGCGTCACCAGTTACTTTTTTGTCGTGGGAAACTTATTGAAAAAGCACACCAGCTCAAGAGTCTGGAAATTACAAACTGAACGAAGAGAAATTGTAAACTGTCTTGAAAACAGTTGTCTGGCTCGTGCATCAGTAGCCTATTCAGAAAGGCTTGATAAATAGATATCAAACGAACTTTTTACTCTTTAATCCTTACATTAATTAAACCGATTCCCTTTGCTTCACTTCCAGTCCTTACCTCTTGAGGATAACCTTCCCTGGAGGCAGGCGTCTTATAAAAATATTTTAAAAAGAAAAGTGCCCCCCAAACCGAGTTCTTGAGGTGAACTTTTTTCTCTTCTCCATTTCCTGTTGACACTATAAGAAACTTCGCCCACACCGCACTTCCTGTTGCAACTGATAGAACATGCAGACCACTTGGTCACGCAGTGGCGTCATGAAATCTCACGAACTTTAGCAGCTCAAGCGAGGGGTGGGTGCAACTGGACATTCTGCTATACATAAAGCTTTTAAGCACTGTTTATGGCATCTGTGACTTTGGTTGGAGGCGCCTGGTTCACAGCAGAAGCTCATAAACAACACTGCAGTAGAACTGCATGGTGGAACTGTGGAGTGAGGGACTAATGCAGCAAGAGTGCATGAAAAGAAAGAAGGGGTAGAGAGGAAGGAAGAAAGCGAGGGATGGAAAAAAAGATGGATAGATAGATGGTGAATCGTTGCACGTGTGATGTAGAGAAGATGGAGAGGCTGGATCAGGAGATGATTAGTTAGTGGAAGGAAGTTTGGAGAGAAGGGTTGGATGAATGGAAGAATGATACATAGGTGACGGAAAATGGGTGAATTGATGACTGGATGGATTAATGAAAGGATTGATGTAGAGAATTAGGGATGGAGCAGGATGGAAAACCAAATTTATTGAGAATCTTTGTCTAAAAAACACTATTTGGCACCATCATTTCCTGAATTTCACCTCTGGAGTAGCCTAATGAGTGCTGCTCTTGCTTGTGTCCCTTGCACAGCCAATGATATTGAGGATATAGTTGAAAGTGGTAATTGTTTAGTTTACTGGCTAGTAGAGGTAAGCAGCACTCATCTGTGCAAGAGAAGAAGTCATAGTAATAAAAATTACCTGTAAGCAATGCAAAAATTACCATTTCATTTCATGTCCTCGCCACAGTCCTCCGTTTTATCTGCATGAGTATATAGAGGACAAACATATTGACTATGAAATATTATAAAGATATTGTAGTAATGGACCATGGGCAAGACTGAAAAAATATATTTATTCCAAGAAAAGAAGAGCAGGTGCCAGATTAAACCCTATGAAGGACCCTTGGCAGTCGAAATCCCCCCCCCACCCCCCCTCCACCCCACCTCGTAAATTATCTCCTAAAACCCAATGCAGCTGATTTTTTTACAAACTGCCAGCTGCCAGAAGATGAGCTTTTAAAAGGCAAGTGTTAGGTTGACTTCGAGGAAACTGTAGGAGTAAGCAAGGTAGAGAACTGCTTTAAAACCTTTCTGGTACCCCCTACAGAGGGACTATTAAACATCTGTCGTAGTATCAAATCAGGCTCCCCTAGAGACCCTGCACCCCCCAGGGTGCTGGGTGAAAGCATCCTGGTACTGGAACCTTACATTAGGCACGTTCTCCAAGTCTCCTTCACCACCGGCACTCTTCCGGGTGAATGGAAGAAAGCTATAGTTCTGCCTATCAAAAAGAAACCTAATATTAGTCAGGAGGTGCTAGCTAATCTGAGACCTATCTCCCTGCTGCCCTATTTAGCTAAAGTGGCAGAGAAAGTGGCTAATATACAACTTATGGCTCACTTAGAGAAGAACAAACTCCTACACCCCTCTCAGTCTGGGTTCCGACCGGGCTTCTTCACTGAGACGGCCCTGTTGAAAGCAACTGAGACCCTGCGTCAAAAGGCGGACTCCGGACACACCATGGCACTGATAATGCTTGACCTTAGTGCAGCGTTCGACACTGTAGCTCATTCCATCTTGCTACAGTGTCTGAAAAAAGCCGGGTTCACGGAGTCCGCACTAAGATGGCTTGAAGCATTCCTTACGGACCGCAGCTTTCAGGTCCAAAGGGGCTCGTTTAAATCCTCTGCCATTGCACTTGAACAGGGAGTGCCTCAGGGCTCAGCTTTAAGCCCTAGCCTGTTCAATCTCTATTTGGCCCCGTTGGCAGAAGTGGTGCAAGCGTTTGGTGTAGATTTAGTCTCATACGCTGACGACACCCAACTGCTGATCTCCCTGTCCCAAGCCCCTAACACAGCTGCCTCCAACTTCAAGGCCTGTATGCAGGCCTTAGCAGGATGGATGAGCTCACATTGTCTGAAACTCAATGGCTCAAAAACGGAGGTTGTGGTGATCGGAGGGAACAACTCTAGCTGGACAGGAGACTGGTGGCCAGCATGCCTGGGCCCCACGCCCAAGCCGAGCAAGGAGGCCAAGAATTTGGGAATCTGGGTTGATCCCAACTTGTCCTATGAGGGCCATGTAAATCGAGTAGTGGGAAAATGTTTTGGAATACTCAAAACCCTCAATCGCACGCTGGATCTACTTCCGCTAGAGGCCCGGCGAACCTTGACTCAAGCCCTGGTTACATCCCGTATGGACTACGGGAATGTGCTACTCTTAGGTACCTCCGAAAAAAACCTTAAACGATTGCAAGTCCTCCAGAATACCGCTGCCAGGTTAGTACTGAGACTCCCGAAAAGAGCAGCTTCCCAACCTGCCTTGGCGTCGCTACACTGGCTTCCGGTCAGAAAGAGAGTGCTATTCAAAGCACTCCTTATATGCCATAGGATTGTCTGGCATAAAGCCCCATCCTATCTCTCTGACCTGATACAGACATATGAACCCACCAGAGAATTACGCTCTGCAGGAGCAGGACTACTAAAAATTCCTCGTGTCAGAAGAGCAAAAATGGGTGGACGCTCTTTCAGACATCTGGCAGCCAGCAATTGGAATAAACTCCCCATCAGCCTTAGGCTAGAAGGATCTGAAATTAAGTTCAGAAAACTTCTCAAGACCCATCTGTATAAAAACTAGCTATCTGGTTGATCGCAGGGTGGCAGTCTGCCTCTCTCCTTTTGGGTTTTCTTTTTTCTCCGCAGCGCGGGGACACGCCGTGAAGGCGTCACCAGGCGCTTTATAAATCTCTTTATTATTATTATTATTATTGGAATCTGATGTATCTGGTTTATGTACTTGAAGTTGTTAATGGGTGTATTACATTAATACAGCATTTTCTCTATAGAGCCTTTAATGTAAAGATTTTATTTATTTGAGTTGATTTATTTGGGGAGAGGACCGCCAGGGCGGTCAACCTCAAATCTGGGGAACTGGGTTCAAGTCTTGGCAATGACACTGAACATCCTGTGATTTGGGGCAAATCACTTAATCTCCCTGTCCCTAACAAAAATGAATGTGTCCTCATGTAATGCAACTGGTGCTATGTAAATCACTCTGATACCCGACTCGTGTCAAGTTTGCGCTATATAAAATTATGTACAATAAAAAATCTTTTTTTCTATCTTTTGGGAACAATATTTAAGAAAGTTTAATTGCAATTTTCTTTCAAGATCAAATCGATATTATTTTGATCCATCGCCCTGGGGCCCCTAAAAGGCTAACATTTTATAGCTAATATTCTATCCCTAAAGCAACAACACCTCACCAGCAATACATAAAGCACCTGTTCCCTTTTTATAAACAAAAAGAAAAAGAAAAGAAAAAAATGAATATAACACATTACATATTACAAAAACAGATAACGTAATCTTTTAACTTTACAGGAGTTCTTCCACTTCTGCATTGCATACACTTATTCTGTGAACTAACGTTCATCTCATTTTTATTATAATTACCGCAGGCAATGTTCTCTTCAACATTGTCAACCTCTGCTGTGTAATGTAGCGTGAACTAGACCCGAAGATATCAGGTATTAGAGCACTTTACATGAGCACCAGTTTTGTTACAGATGGACACATTCATTTTTGATAGGCACGGGTAGATTAAATGATTTGCCCAGAATCACAGGATGTTGAGCGCCATTGCAGAGACTCGAACCCGGTTCCCCAGCTTTGAGGTAAAACAAGTAAAAATAAAGAGTATTAAAAGCAAGAAACTCACCGGCATTCGCTCTAAATACTGACTATGATAGATTCTAGCGACCTTTTTATGTAACCTTGTGCATGCTGACTGTAACCTAGCATGTCTATTGGCACATTTCTTGCTTTTAATACTCTTTGTTTTTACTTCTGGGTATTCTCCCTTTGTTAACTGCCTCCTGTCCAAGACGTTTTACAGGGTCATTTACGGCCTTTTACTATTCCATGCATCATTCGTCTAATTTTGGTTCTACTTATATTTCCTTCTGATATTTTTCAGCTCTTTATCCTGACACGTCTATTGGTTCCCATTTTATTATTATAAAGGCAGTACTCCTCGAGTTTCAAATACATACAGATATATGCACTATGCTGCATCTTTAATCTGTAGTCCATTCTTTATTTTTATTTCTTCATGTGACCCGCCTCGCGTCTCAAGTGATTCCACACTAGCCAATCATTGACTACTTAACCCCTTCCACGCTGATGACGAGCTGGGCTCGTCATGTCATAGCCTCCTCGCACGCTGATGACGAGCCCAGCTCGTCACGTAAAGTGCGGTTTTAAAAAACTCAGCACAGGAGCGGAATTGCGCTAGCGCGCATGCGGTTAAGATGCCGGCTGTGCACTAGCAATTTTCAGTCGCGTTATCAAGCGGACTGGATACCAGAACATCGTGTAAGTCTATTACCGATATAAAACGTTGGCGATTTATCTACTTACGCCTTATATATGTTTTCTTTGGACGCGTACCAATGACTGTATACATATTTGGCTTTACTTTTAGATTACTGATGTGGTGCCTTAACTCGGCAGACGACGCCTACAAGCTTTGATAGCCATTTCTTGTTCCCTAACGTACCGGATTGGTCTATTACCTAGATTCCCTGTATGCGAATCTTACATTGTATTTATGGACTACTGACTACTGTTATTTATTTCAATTATCCTTACCATTACAATAACATTGGATCATCTGTTCTCAATATCCCCTTTCATAGAGCCTTGATAACCACATTCGGAAATTTCTTTGATCTACCATGCTATATTTCTTGGGTGAGTGTGTCTGTGGATATAACAGAACAGGTCATTCCGTAAATTTGTAGAATGCTCTGACACATTTTGTTTACTTTTTAGGCTTCATTGAACAGGGTACATATTTAGTTATCTTCTTCTCTCTTTTTCTCTTTTTTATACTTCCGAATTGAAATATTATGATGTTTCTACTGGATTTTTATAGACTATGTTGAATTGGTTTTAGGTGGAAGGCTAATACTGACACCATCTCCGAATTTTGCATGGATTCTCTATATACTTCTAAACTACTCCAGATTGTTTATCACTAGTGAGATTTACTAGTGATGGCAATGCTAATTAGTAAGACGTACTTTAGAGGGCGATCATGCACCATGCCTCCGCTACATATATATCTGGCCCCTCTCTACTTACCTCCCCCCTTTTTGATTCAATTTTATATTCAAGGTAGCTAGGGAACGAAACCTATCTTTATTAAATACCTTGACTTGCCTGTTGTCATTATGATTATTTATCCTATGCTAATATCTATACTGAGATATGCTCTTTATTTATTCATGTACGTTTTGTTTTCTAGATATTCATTGTGACCTTAATAGTGCAGACACTTTGTACTTCTACTTGAACTGACAATTGAGAATTTCCTACGGTCACTTTTACTATCCGTGTTACACGCTTCTCCAAAGGGTTACTGTGACTAGTACACCTGGACATTACCATTGCTCGGGTGAGCATATATAACTATCTGCTCATATATTTTCCTATGCCGACCTCAAGTCTGTATATAGTATTAGTTGGCTAGGGTGCTATTTTACTATACGAGATTATTTTTGGTCTTATCCTTTTGTTCATCAATAGTATTTTATATATCCATTGCATTGCGGGATTTGTTCATGTCCACCTGGATTGCTCTTTGTGCCTACTCAGATGCTCGATTGTTATGACATCAGGACATACCACTGGTATTTGATTATATTATGCTTTTCTAGGTCTGGAACTCTCTATACTTCTTCGCGTTTATCATCACCAACAACCTCTTTTCACCTATTGTGTTCCATTCAACCATTGAGGTTAGACTGTTATATATTCATTTCAATTTTATTGTGGCACTGGGGTCTAGTATTATTTTCACATACTTAGTATTTAGTTAGGTCTTACTATTGTGATTTAATATGTCGTGTGACTCCGGAAATGCTGGCCCAGGCCTGTCAGCATCACCCTTGCCGGTTGTCGGGGATCTAGAAAGGGATTTGGATTCTCTTCAGGTGTGGCTTATAGATCAGCTTGATGAACTTGGCCCGGAGACGGCCCCCCGTAAAACAGCTAAACGGGACTCCGCTCCTTGGTTCACTGAAGCTCTGGCTCTGTAACGACGGAAGTGTAAGGCTGCACAGAGAGGGCCTGGCGCCGTCAGTATGACATCGTGGCCAAGTTGGCGTATAGATCCTCCATCAAAGCCTACCATCAAGATATTTAGCTTGAGAAGAAAACCTACTTCTCAAGGAGAATGGAGACAGCCACCAACTCCTGTAAGGAGATATTCACAATTGTCAGGGAATTTACGGCCCCGAATAGGAGCACTCCTCAATGTGCGCATTCGGAACCGTGGGTGACCTCGTTTACCAGTTTCTTCACCACTAAAATTAAGATGATCCAGGACTCTTTTCCTTTGACTGGGGCTGGGGTAGGCCCCAGTGCTGGTATCCGGCTAGAGTCAGCAGCTAGCTTTGTGCCTATTTTCTCTGAATTCCCACCCTTATCCAGTACTACATCCTTGGAACTTCTAGCTAAATTTAAGCCGGGGTCCCCTCTAGACCCTTGTCCTGCCAAATTTCTGTCGATAATGGCGGAGATAATAAATCCCCTTGTTAATCCCTTGTTGAACCTCTCGTTAAGTAGTGGAGTGGTTCCTTTAGCCTGGAAGCAAGCGATGGTCATTCCATTACTGAAAAAGCCGGGTCTGGATCCTGAGGTTCACGCCAATTACAGGCCTATTTCCCTCCTGCCTGCCTTCGCTAAGATCTTGGAGAAACATGTTCACGCATCGCTCTCCAACTTCCTTGAAACCCACAACTTGTTACATCCCACTCAATCCGGCTTCCGTACCAACTTAAGCACCGAGACGGCGCTATTGGAAGTGACGGAGGCTATCAAGGAAATATTAGATGCAGGTGGCAAGGCCATGTTGGTGATGCTTGACTTGTCGGCGGCTTGTGACACCGTCCCCCATGAGGGTCTCCTTGTCAGACTTAATGACATCGGTCTGAGGGGGACAGTGCTCAGCTGGTTTAGATCTTTTTTGGCTGGCCGCCGGCAAACGGTCTGGGCCCCCCCTTGCTCTGCTGTAGTGCCGCCTTTGGAGGTCGGAGTCCCTCAGGGCTCAGTGTTGAGCCCGACGCTTTTTAACATCTTTATGACCCCTTTGGCGGCGCTGGCGGAGTCTTTCGGGGTCCAGATCGTGTCATATGCCGATGACACTCAGCTCCTCTTCACTTGTGGGAAGGGGTCTGAGTTTGACAGAGAGAGCATCCGTGGGTGCCTTGGGGCTGTTTTTAAATGGTTCCAGCTGAACAGCCTCAAGTGCAACTCAGATAAATCTGAGGTGCTCTTCTTCGGCTGTCGATCTGACCCGAGCTGGCAGGAATGGTGGCCAGTTAACATGTTTCCTCCTGCGGCTTCCTCTACGCTAGCCAAGAATCTGGGTGTGAAAATCGATAACGGCTTAACGCTGAAGTCCCAGATTCTTGGCTTAGCAGGAACATGCTTTGGCTTCCTTAAGATGCACCGCAAGTTTCTTCCCTTGCTCCCGCTGGCCCATAGGAAAACTACGGTCCAGGCCCCTATTGGGTCTAGGTTGGATTACTCCAATGTCCTGTATCTGGGCCTGCCGGAGTATCTTCTCAAACGTCTGCAGGTGGTCCAGAACTCGGCCGCGAGAGCCATTTTTGGCCTACACGGGCGAGCTAGAGCATTGGACCTCTTGCAGTCACTCCACTGACTGCCTGTCCGGAAGCGGATAGTCTTTAAGGCACTTACTCTGGCTCACAAGGCCTTCTATGCCTCTGGGGCTAAGTACATTCAGAAACGCCTGGCTTTTTACCATCCGGCTAGATCTCTGAGGTCAGAGTCGTTGTCTCTTGCCGTGGTCCCTGTTGCAAGAAGAGCACGGACTGGGGGCCGGTCCTTTAGGCGCCTGGATCCTCAGCTCTGGAATACCCTGCCTATTTCGCTGCGTAGTAATTCCAATCTGCTGGCTTTTAGAAAAAGTCTGAAATCTTGGCTTTTTGTGCAGTAGGTCTTTTTCATTTCTTTTCGCCTGCCCTGTTGTTTCTGCTGTAGGTCATAAAGCGCCGGGACACTCCTCGGAGTAGCCGCGCGCTATATAAAACATACCTAACATTAACATATGGTTGATATCTTTGATCTTTCTTTTGCTTCATTATGTATGTGCACTTTTTACTATCCACTGTTCCCCTCTTGGTTCACTTTATATTTTCTACTTTCTCAACTGAGGCATTGATAATCTATAACGCCTATCTGGGTTCTCTCTTTTCTCTACTTTTATCACATATATCTGATTCATTCTACATTTTTGGGTGACTTTTATTATGAGCTCTCATTGCAGGATGACCTCCTGACATGTTTTAATGTTCTTTGGGGTTATCCATATGTATATATTGATGTACTATTCTTTTATTTCACAGCCTTGAGAAAGTCTTGGTACAGACTGTGTACAGACGAAACACGTGTTGGCTGTTTCTTCTGATGTTTGACTGTTTCTTCTGATATTCTTGAATAAATGAACACAACATATATAAAAGGACTTTCCCTTGATTATCCTGTCCCAATAAGAACATTGTTGTTGAAATGTACAATGCTATGCCTATTTTGGATGTGAAATTACTATGACTAAAAGGTCATGTTCTTGACATAACGTATAGGATAGTGCTTAATTGACCCCTTTTCTGCAATTTTGTTTTTGCAAATCCTTTGGATTTGCTTTAGTCACTCTTGGTAGTGTGTGACAGTGGTCTCCCTAGCACTCCGATCAGATTATTAATATCGTTCATTAACTGTGTGTCCCACAATACTATTCCATCTGACATGTAGGTGAAGGTGCGGTTATTCCCTTTTAGGGAACACCACTACCAAAAATTGTTTTCGGTCCACCGAGAACATTCACGGATTGGGAGGAGAAGGTAATTGCCATCCTGCATCCAGACAGTCTCACAGGGATAGCCAGAGGAGTGCAGGCTGGTAAGTAAAAACAAATGCATCCCATCCCACTGCTATGTACTGTCTTTCACAACTACAAAGCTACACCTCCTAGGCACAAATCCAGTCACCAGCACCACAACACCCAACACAGGTCTCACAGATGTAACATTCACTACATCTGATTCACCCCAAAGCTACACAACATTCACAGGGCAGCATGTCTACAGGCAACCAGTACCACAACTCCCACCAGGCACCCCTGTCCACCTCTGAGCAGGATGGAGCACTCACCCCCCTCCCAGCATGTGTCAGCCAGTGTATGGGTCACCTTCACATAACAGGTAGGTAGCCATCTTCCCAGGGAGGCCTGCACTACAACTCCCAAAGGCACCTCTGTCACACCCCTGAGCAGGACTGAACACTGCACCCCACCCAGAAGCATGGCCCAGCCATTGTATACCTCACCCTCACCTAACAGGTAGGTTGTCTTCTCATCTCACCAGGTAGGGCTGTTAGTTGGTGGGAAGCCTGTACCACCACTCCCACCAGGCCCCCTGTCCCACAGCTGAGCAAGATGGAGCACTCACCGCCCACACACCCAGCATGTGCCAGCCATTGCATTGTACACTGCAACCTAACAGGTAGGTAGCCATCTTAACAGGGAGGCGTGTGGGTGGGTGGGTAGCCAACACTACAACAGCCACCAGGCGTTCTGTCCCACAGCTGTGCAAGATGGAGTACTCACCCCCAGCATGTGGTAGTCATTGCATTGTACACAGCAACCTAACAGGTGGGTAGCCAAACACCAAGGTCGTTCTGTCTGTGGTTCGGAGGCCTGTACTACAACTCCCAACAGGCACCTCTGTCCCACCCCTGAGGAGGATTGAGCATTCCACCCCAACCAGAAGCATGTTGCAGCCATTGTATACTTCACGCTCACCTAACAGGTAGGTAGCCATCTCACCAGGGAGGGCTATTAGTGGGTGGGAGGCCTGCACAGCCACTCCCACCAGGCCCCCTGTCCCACAACTGAGCAAGATGGAGCACTCACCCCCCACCCCCAGCATGTGGCAGCCATTGCATTGTACACTGAAACCTTAAAGGTAGGTAGCCATCTTAACAGGAAGGACTGCTAGTGGGTGGGAGGCCTGCACCACTACTCCTACCAGGCCCCGTGTCCCACAGCTGAGCAAGATGGACCACTCACCCCCACCCCAGCATGTGGCAGCCATTGCATTGTGCACTGAAACCTAAAAGGTAGGTAGCCATCCTAACAGGGAGGGCTGTTAGTGGGTGTGAGGCCTGCACCACCACTCCCACCAAGCCCCCTGTCCCACAGCTGAGCAAGATAGAGCGCTCACCTTCAACCACAGCATGTGGCAGCCATTGTATTGTACACTGAAACCTAACAGGTGGGTAGCCATACACCAAGGTCATTCTGTCTGTAGTTGGGAGGCCTGTACTACAACTCCCAACAGGCACCTCTGTCCCACCCCTAAGCAGGATGGAGCACTGCACCCCACCCAGAAGCATGTCCCAGCCATTGTATACTTCACCCTCACCTAACAGGTAGGTAGCCATCTCACCAGGGAGGGCTGTTAGTGGATGGGAGGCCTTCAGACCACTCCCACCAGGCTCCCTGTCCCATAGCTGAGCAAGATGGAGCACTCACCCCCCCACCCCCAGCATGTGGCAGTCATTGCATTGTGCACTGAAACCTAACAGGTGGGTAGCCAAACGCCAAGGCCATTCTGTCTGTGGGTGGGAGGCCTGCACTACAACTCCCACCAGGCACTCCTATCCCACAGCTGAGCAGGATGGAGCACTGACCACCACCCCCAGCATGTGGCAGCCATTGTATCACTATAAACAAACCAACAGGTAGGTAGCCATCTTTCCAGGGAGGGCTGTGAGGGGGTGGCAGGCCTGCACTACAACTCCCACCAGGCTCTCCCCTCCCACCCCTGAGCAGGATGGAGCACTACACCCCACCCAGAAGCATGTCACAGCCATTAAATACCTCACCCTCACCTAACAGATGGGTAGCCATCCACCAAGGTCGTTCTGTCTGTGGTTGGGAGGCCTGCACTACAACTCCCAACAGGCACCTCTGTCCCACCACTGAGCAGGATGGAGCACTCCAACCTACCCAGAAGCATGTCCCAGCCATTGTATACTTCACCCTCACCTAACAGGTAGGTAGACATCTCACCAGGGAGGGCTGTTAGTGGGTGGGAGGCCTGCACCACCACTCCCATCAGGCCCCCTATCCCACAGCTGAGCAAGATGGAGCACACACCCCCACCCCCGGCATGTGACAGCCATTGCCTTGTACACTGAAACTAACAGGTAGGTAGCCATCTTAACAGGTCATTCTGTCTGTGGATGGGAGGCCTGCACTACAACTCCTAACAGGCACCTCAGTCACACCCCTGAGCAGGATGGAGCACTCCACCCCACACAGAAGCATGTTCACGAAAGTCCACAACAATGTGACAATGGGACAGGTGAACAGTCAGTACATGCACCCCAGCAAACATACAGAAAAGAATGGAGATAGATGACAAGGCCTCACATCACACATAAATTGGCACAGATACTATCTCAAGATACAGTGTGCACACAGCTAAGCGTATGCAACTGCCACAGACACAGCAGTGTGACTCACCAAATGCCATGTTGAAGCAAATCAGTGCACCAACATACAAAACAATGAATGTCCACTGTAACTTACATGGGGGCTGACCATGAAGGGCCATAAGAAAAGTAAGCAAGCATGTTCTGTTGAACTATGAAGTAAAAGCACAGGACAAAAGAATGCATGAGACGAGAATGGCTAGTACAGGCCCAGATGTAACGGCAGCCAAACAGAGCAGACAGCAAAGATGATTTCCACAAAGTTGGGAATGCGCCACTTGTCAGATTAGAATCTTTCATTGTAATAATGAAATGCATGTGGGCCATGGTATTCATTGACATGTCACCCCATGGGCAAGAATTAGTATGTACCCCCACATCATGTCATAATGACAACCACTGTGAAGACATACAATGTGTGAAATAGCCAACTGTGCTCTGCATTACCTGTGAATTAGAGACAGTGAACTGCAAGCTTGAGGTGTGCACGTCAATGACCATCTCCCCTCTGTCCCACAGGTGGCAAAGAACTGACCGCGGAGGACGAGAACACCAACCTGCGGAGCCAGACACCTCCCTCGTTGGAACATGGACTCTCTGGGCAGGCTCCCTGGACTCCAACACTGAGCAGGAAGCTGGCCCATCTGGCATGCGACCGCACAACCGATCCTGGAACACCACTGCCACCCCCACACCCACAGCGACAAACACACCCACTACTACGCTGAGCCCTGCTGGAACGACCCCTGTGGCCACCACCACCAGTACTGTCTGCAATATACGCCCTGCCTGTACACCCCACCCCAAAAACCGCGGAGACCAGGGCAAGTACGCATGGGCAGACAGTGGTGAGCCAACAGGTACATGACAGCAGGGGAGGGGCGAGTCCCAGGAAGACACGGAGGCAACAGCACCATGCGACCGAAGCCCTGGCCTACATCACCAGGGTCATTGGGGCTTACAAGCAGTCATAGGCCCAAATGGATCAGGCCCAACAGGATGCTCATGAGCTAACCCAGGTGCTGCGGTCCATGGACCCCCGCATGGGACAAATTGTAGACCTCCTGGGCCAGCTGGTGGCGGAACTTAGGATAAGGCCTGGGGCCCAGACTACCCCTCCACCTCCCTCCGGTGTCCCGCAGGATACCAGTTGCTCTTCTTCCCCTGCGAGCACGGAGAGGGCTGATTCACCAGACACCACTGGCGCAGTAGCTGTGGCCCCCCTGCAAAGAAATCAAGAGGCCACCCTAAGAAATCATTAGGCCCAAGCCGCGGAAAGGCACCAGCAAGACGCCAGACTAGGGGCCACCCATGAGGGCACACCTTTTCCCCCTGCCATTGACCATCTCAAATATCCTACCGCACAATACCATTTGAATGGCATCTGTCTGTTGGACTTGTCTCATCTACCATCACTCTGAACTCATTGCTTCACCCTTCGCATTTCTGTAAATATTCACTCCCCTGTCACATATATCCTTTGTAAATAAACACTGCTTACACACAAATGTTGTTGTATCTGCTCCATGTTCAACACAGTATGTAATATTTTTACCATGATCACAATGTCACAGGAGAACAGATTGTCAGAAGGCAAGGAGAGGCTGAAGGGACCTAGGGAAATACAACAGAATAATATTCACTGGTCAGGCGGTGGCAGCACAGCCAACACACAACAGTTGTCATCAAGGTACATCAATCAGAACACATTACAATGAGCAACAGTACCAACATACACCTCCTATTGCTGTGAATGACTACCGGGTCCCCTAAACATCCAAGACTGAGGCAATAACAGGCTGCAGTCACAAAGATCACATCTACCTTTACACCACAAACTACATGAGCAGACAATGGCCCCGTTATACCTTGTCACTCACCTTCATGTGAAGTAGCGGTTGATGAGCTGTCCATGCAGGTCAACAACCTCCTCCTCTCCACTATTCTCATCACTGGACATGGGTTGGTTTGCAGGCAGAGGCCTTGACTGATCGTCATCGTCCAGAAGCAGTGGGATCTGCTTGCGCAAGGCCAGTTTGTGGATCATGCAGCAGACAACAACGATATGGCACACCTTACTGGGCGAGTACATCAGGGCACCTCCGGTTTTGTTCAGGCAGCAAAACTGACTTCAGGAGCCCAAAAGTACGCTCAACCACATGACGGGTCCTCCCATGGGCATCGTTGTAGCGGACTTGAGCCGGTGTCTGTGGATTGGGCAGGGGGCTCAGCAATCAAGGACGGTTGGGATATGCAGAGTCACCTAGGTGTGAGATACACAGACCCAACAAAAACAACTGTGGCAGAGGACAGCTTGTCACACACACAGCACGCCAGTTGACTCTGCATACTCACTACACAATCCATGCACGCTCCGGAAGCAGATTAGCCATCAGCTGGGGCACGATGCTGTTACGCAGGATGTACGAGTCATGGGCAGAGCCTGGAAATTTGGCACACATGTGCGAGATGATCATATCTTCCTGGCACACCACTTGCATGTTGATGGAATGAAAATGTTTCCGATTCCTGTATATATACTCACGTGCCTGCGGTAGAACTAGCCCAATATGTGTGCCATCAATGGCTCTAACAACATTGGGGATGTGGGCAAGGGGATAAAAATCACCCTTAACAGCCACCAATTCATGGCTCCTGGGGAAATGGATATATCTTTCTTTGTAGATCATCATAGCAGCCAGGACATCACGTAGCACCATGCTAAACATGGGTTGTGACATCCCACCTGCGGTGGACACAGGGTGCTGGAATGATCCAGTGGCAAAAAAATGCAGTGCCGCCATCACCTTCGATGTTGGGGTGAAAGCAGTTGGATATGTTCTGCGGGGCTGCAGGTGGGAATCCAACATAGCACATAGGTTCTGCTGGGTGGGTTGATCCAGACAGAATTTCTTGATGATCTCCTTATTCTCCATGTCTGCCAGCAATGTGAAGGGTCGATGTATATTTGGTCTCCTCCTAGTAGAGATGAAAGGGGACACATGTCAATGCAATACAACACTACACGTGTCCAAATTCTCAAGTCCTAAGTGACACAACACCAACAATTACTCGCCTCACTGTTGAGTCATAAACCACCTCACATGTAGGGACAACCTCTGCTACACTACTTGTACACTTGACCCCTTTCACACAGCAAGTGCCTCTAGAAAAAAAAGGCCATGTAAATTCACAAAAGGATATGGCCACATCTAGCACAAGCAGCCCTGTGTTAAACTGTAACACTGTTGTCACACACATATCAGCTGTGCCTGCCCCACCTTTACGTGTAGGTGGCACAAAGCACACATCAACAAAACAATGAGCAGAGTCTGTGCCTAAACAACAAGTGTGTGCATGAGCCACAAAAACTGGACAGTCCAACTTGCACACTGTCCATTAACACATACCTCAGTGTGCCCTTTCACACATTGCACTGTGTACCCATTGCAGAGTACAAAACAACACTGTTTGGTGTACACGCACATCAACATCACAAGTGATATGTGAGAGAGCACATGGCAATGTTCAATATCACATACATGGCATGTGTAGTCAGCAGTGGGGAAAATGTCACATTGGCATTGTGTGCACAATGAAGTGCCATTTATCATGTGTACACTGTGCACTGATGACAACTGCCTATTAAACAGTGAAACACCATGGTGCGTCCATATCTGCATTCAAATTGCTCCACCACTTAGATCCCGGTCACTCATAGCAATGCATGGCCCCGGAATCGTGGTAGCTACCACCTGGCACCAGCGGTGTGTCACTGCCATGGCCCAACACAACATTGAGGGACTGATATACATATACACCTGGCTAATCGTGGTTGGCATGCTCCACCACCCAGATCCCGTTCACTCATAGCAATGCATGGCCCCGGAATCGCGGTACCTACCGCCTGGCACCAGCGGTGTGTCACCGCCATGGCCCAACACAACATCGAGGGACTGATAGGCAGATACACCCGGCTAATGGCGGTTGGCCTGCTCCGACACCCAGATCCCGGTCACTCATAGCAATGCATGGCCCCGGAATCGCGGACTGAGAAGATCCGTGCCACTTCCTTCGCCAGCGAGAAGCTGGAAGTCCTTGTGGACGAGAATCTCACCCACTATCTGAGGCTCTATGGTGTGCCAAATGTCGTGGTAAGTCTCTCAGAGTGGGAGTGAGAGTGCAGGGGGGGCACACATGAAGTAGTATGTGCGTGAGAGTGGGGGGTTGTATCATGCACTGTCTAGCATGCTGTTTCCAGGGAGAAGGGGTGTCCAGCCTATTCCACACGTTTCCCTGCCTGCACATCCAGATTTGAGGGACCTGTGATGTCTTGTTAGTCATACAGTGAGGCAGCAAGTTTGCAATGCAGGAGTCGGGACAGTGATTGCCCGTCTGAATGACTGTGTGTGTCCCTAATGTCCTTCACTGGCCCATCTGTGGCCTTAGCTAGGGTTGTTGTCCAGAGGGTAGAGATGGAATTGTTTCTGACTCAATATGTGCCTCATCTCTAGTTCTGCAATTTGGTATGGAACTCAATCCCCCAGGGTGACACTCTCGTTGGTCATTCCCCTATAACATTATATATTCAAACATTGTTGTGCCCAGACCCTTCCATTCCCACCAGCATGTGCACATACTTGCATGTCTTGGCACTGTTTGTGTTTCCAAATTGTACCTTCATGTCACATTTCAGATGCCACAAGTTGGACCGCTGTGTGACCCCATCTGGCCTCCACATTCATCCCCCAATCTGACAGGGACACATCAATGAATGCACAGAGTGTCAAATGTGTGCTTTTCCTCTTGACTCTCCATCAATGAGCCATTACAGCCATGTAGATTGCACAAGACAGGCCTTGTGAAGAGGGGTTGCGTTTGTAAACTCATGTCCCTCAATGTGACTTCCATGACACAGTGGGGCAGTATGAGGGCAAATGCATTGAGGGATGCGCAGTGTTGGACACAATGAGTCTTAAAAAAACATATTAAGCAATGTCCTGCATGTCTTAGTATTCCCACAAATGCGCAGTAGATGTGGTCAGCATACACACTGGTCACTGTGCTGGCATCCTGCATGGGCATGTACTGTGTTTACCCTCATACCTGCGGGCTTTAATGTGTGTTTCACTCATGATGATGTTTGATTTTCGCAATTTTATTGTCTCTGCTATAGTTATGGCTGAATTTGGGATGAGTTATTGTCATGTTATTATGACTTGTATAGTGCACGTATACCCTTAAGTGTCTTGGCGCTTCTGGTTCTGATTTTCCATACTGTGTTTCAGACCACTATTCCTAAAAGAGCCATGTCTTTAGTTGCTTTTTGAACTCAAGGAGAGAGGGAATTGTCCTGCTCCTGTCCTGGGAAATGGTGGTCTGTTACACTGATTATTTGACCCTCTTGTCTCCTATGCCTGCAGCGCAAAGTCAACCAGCTAAAGGCCGTGTGGAGGGCCATTACATGCAAGGTTCGGGCTCTGGGTGTCTCAAACCAACGGCGCACCCACTGTCACAAGAGGTGGGATGGCATCTGCCGGCTGAGAAGGAACGTGGCCGAGATGACACTGGGGCTGATCCCTCGTGCCGGCAGGTTGGCGTGGTGCAGCATGACACCACTCATGGCACGCATTTTAGCTGTGAAGCAGCTTGAACTAGATGCACGTCTGAAGGGCCATCAGTGGCAAGCTGGGGGTGAGTATTCTGGGAGCTCTGATGTTGCAAGTGTGATTCAATGGCCACCAAGTGTCCGCGGTGTTGGGTGCAGTTATCATCCATTTCCCCTCCATGTACTCTCCCATGTCATTGGTGTAATTGCCCTTGGCTTCACATTTGTAATTGTTGCCTCTGGTATCATCTTCATTGGGGTAGTCAGGGACATCCCATGGCAGGGTCCGGCAGAGTGCTTCATCTGAGTGTGCCATCATCAATGTGTGCATTATCATCCAATTGGTCGCACACTGCTTTTCCTATCAGCGTGTTGCCACAAAGCACCGTGGTCCATGTAGTCAGCATCAGCGGGTACGCCTCTGCCAGGGTCTTGATTAAAAATCAGTCGCGTTGGCCATCCCTGGGCACGTGTTTCGAGGTTGTTGCCTCTCGTCAGCAGGGAGTAGGAATGTATGAAGGGGTGCTGCATAGGCTGCCAAAAAATATCTTCAGGTTCGGTACCACTCGTGGCACGCAGGTGCGTAACCCGGCTCGTCAGCCCCACCAGCTCCAAGGAGCTTGAATATAAGTTACCATCCAATTGGTCGCACACTGCTTTTCCTATCAGCGTGTTGCCCCAAAGCACCGTGGTCCATGTAGTCAGCATCAGCGGGTACGCCTCTGCCAGGGTCTTGATTAAAAATCAGATGCGTTGGCCATCCCTGGACACGTGTTTCAAGGTTGTTGCCTCTCGTCAGCAGGGAGTAGGAATGTATGAAGGGGTGCTGCATAGGCTGCCAAAAAATATCTTCAGGTTCGGTACCACTCGTGGCACGCAGGTGCGTAACCCGGCTCGTCAGCCCCACCAGCTCCAAGGAGCTTGAATATAAGTTACCATCCAATTGGTCGCACACTGCTTTTCCTATCAGCGTGTTGCCCCAAAGCACCGTGGTCCATGTAGTCAGCATCAGCGGGTACGCCTCTGCCAGGGTCTTGATTAAAAATCAGTTGCGTTGGCCATCCCTGGACACATGTTTCGAGGTTGTTGCCTCTCGTCAGCAGGGAGTAGGAATGTATGAAGGGGTGCTGCATAGGCTGCCAAAAAATATCTTCAGGTTCGGTACCACTCGTGGCACGCAGGTGCGTAACCCGGCTCGTCAGCCCCACCAGCTCCAAGGAGCTTGAATATAAGTTACCATCCAATTGGTCGCACACTGCTTTTCCTATCAGCGTGTTGCCCCAAAGCACCATGGTCCATGTAGTCAGCATCAGCGGGTACGCCTCTGCCAGGGTCTTGATTAAAAATCAGTCGCGTTGGCCATCCCTGGACACGTGTTTCGAGGTTGTTGCCTCTCGTCAGCAGGGAGTAGGAATGTATGAAGGGGTGCTGCATAGGCTGCCAAAAAATATCTTCAGGTTCGGTACCACTCGTGGCACGCAGGTGCGTAACCCGGCTCGTCAGCCCCACCAGCTCCAAGGAGCTTGAATATAAGTTACCATCCAATTGGTCGCACACTGCTTTTCCTATCAGCGTGTTGCCCCAAAGCACCGTGGCCCATGTAGTCAGCATCAGTGGGTACGCCTCTGCCAGGGTCTTGATTAAAAATCAGTCGCGTTGGCCATCCCTGGACACGTGCTTCGAGGTTGTTGCCTCTCGTCAGCAGGGAGTAGGAATGTATGAAGGGGTGCTGCATAGGCTGCCAAAAAATATCTTCAGGTTCGGTACCACTCGTGGCACGCAGGTGCGTAACCCGGCTCGTCAGCCCCACCAGCTCCAAGGAGCTTGAATATAAGTTACCATCCAATTGGTCGCACACTGCTTTTCCTATCAGCGTGTTGCCCCAAAGCACCGTGGTCCATGTAGTCAGCATCAGCGGGTACGCCTCTGCCAGGGTCTTGATTAAAAATCAGTCGCGTTGGCCATCCCTGGACACGTGTTTCGAGGTTGTTGCCTCTCGTCAGCAGGGAGTAGGAATGTATGAAGGGGTGCTGCATAGGCTGCCAAAAAATATCTTCAGGTTCGGTACCACTCGTGGCACGCAGGTGCGTAACCCGGCTCGTCAGCCCCACCAGCTCCATGGAGCTTGAATATAAGTTACCATCCAATTGGTCGCACACTGCTTTTCCTATCAGCGTGTTGCCCCAAAGCACCGTGGTCCATGTAGTCAGCATCAGCGGGTACGCCTCTGCCAGGGTCTTGATTAAAAATCAGTCGCGTTGGCCATCCCTGGACAAGTGTTTCGAGGTTGTTGCCTCTCGTCAGCAGGGAGTAGGAATGTATGAAGGGGTGCTGCATAGGCTGCCAAAAAATATCTTCAGGTTCGGTACCACTCGTGGCACGCAGGTGCGTAACCCGGCTCGTCAGCCCCACCAGCTCCAAGGAGCTTGAATATAAGTTACCATCCAATTGGTCGCACACTGCTTTTCCTATCAGCGTGTTGCCCCAAAGCACAGTGGTCCATGTAGTCAGCATCAGCGGGTACGCCTCTGCCAGGGTCTTGATTAAAAATCAGTTGCGTTGGCCATCCCTGGACACGTGTTTCGAGGTTGTTGCCTCTCGTCAGCAGGGAGTAGGAATGTATGAAGGGGTGCTGCATAGGCTGCCAAAAAATATCTTCAGGTTCGGTACCACTCGTGGCACGCAGGTGCGTAACCCGGCTCGTCAGCCCCACCAGCTCCAAGGAGCTTGAATATAAGTTACCATCCAATTGGTCGCACACTGCTTTTCCTATCAGCGTGTTGCCCCAAAGCACCGTGGTCCATGTAGTCAGCATCAGCGGGTACGCCTCTGCCAGGGTCTTGATTAAAAATCAGTCGCGTTGGCCATCCCTGGACACGTGTTTCGAGGTTGTTGCCTCTCGTCAGCAGGGAGTAGGAATGTATGAAGGGGTGCTGCATAGGCTGCCAAAAAATATCTTCAGGTTCGGTACCACTCGTGGCACGCAGGTGCGTAACCCGGCTCGTCAGCCCCACCAGCTCCAAGGAGCTTGAATATAAGTTACCATCCAATTGGTCGCACACTGCTTTTCCTATCAGCGTGTTGCCCCAAAGCACCGTGGTCCATGTAGTCAGCATCAGCGGGTACGCCTCTGCCAGGGTCTTGATTAAAAATCAGTCGCGTTGGCCATCCCTGGACACGTGTTTCGAGGTTGTTGCCTCTCGTCAGCAGGGAGTAGGAATGTATGAAGGGGTGCTGCATAGGCTGCCAAAAAATATCTTCAGGTTCGGTACCACTCGTGGCACGCAGGTGCGTAACCCGGCTCGTCAGCCCCACCAGCTCCAAGGAGCTTGAATATAAGTTACCATCCAATTGGTCGCACACTGCTTTTCCTATCAGCGTGTTGCCCCAAAGCACCGTGGTCCATGTAGTCAGCATCAGCGGGTACGCCTCTGCCAGGGTCTTGATTAAAAATCAGTCGCGTTGGCCATCCCTGGACACGTGTTTCGAGGTTGTTGCCTCTCGTCAGCAGGGAGTAGGAATGTATGAAGGGGTGCTGCATAGGCTGCCAAAAAATATCTTCAGGTTCGGTACCACTCGTGGCACGCAGGTGCGTAACCCGGCTCGTCAGCCCCACCAGCTCCAAGGAGCTTGAATATAAGTTACCATCCAATTGGTCGCACACTGCTTTTCCTATCAGCGTGTTGCCCCAAAGCACCGTGGTCCATGTAGTCAGCATCAGCGGGTACGCCTCTGCCAGGGTCTTGATTAAAAATCAGTCGCGTTGGCCATCCCTGGACACGTGTTTCGAGGTTGTTGCCTCTCGTCAGCAGGGAGTAGGAATGTATGAAGGGGTGCTGCATAGGCTGCCAAAAAATATCTTCAGGTTCGGTACCACTCGTGGCACGCAGGTGCGTAACCCGGCTCGTCAGCCCCACCAGCTCCAAGGAGCTTGAATATAAGTTACCATCCAATTGGTCGCACACTGCTTTTCCTATCAGCGTGTTGCCCCAAAGCACCGTGGTCCATGTAGTCAGCATCAGCGGGTACGCCTCTGCCAGGGTCTTGATTAAAAATCAGTCGCGTTGGCCATCCCTGGACACGTGTTTCGAGGTTGTTGCCTCTCGTCAGCAGGGAGTAGGAATGTATGAAGGGGTGCTGCATAGGCTGCCAAAAAATATCTTCAGGTTCGGTACCACTCGTGGCACGCAGGTGCGTAACCCGGCTCGTCAGCCCCACCAGCTCCAAGGAGCTTGAATATAAGTTACCATCCAATTGGTCGCACACTGCTTTTCCTATCAGCGTGTTGCCCCAAAGCACCGTGGTCCATGTAGTCAGCATCAGCGGGTACGCCTCTGCCAGGGTCTTGATTAAAAATCAGTCGCGTTGGCCATCCCTGGACACGTGTTTCGAGGTTGTTGCCTCTCGTCAGCAGGGAGTAGGAATGTATGAAGGGGTGCTGCATAGGCTGCCAAAAAATATCTTCAGGTTCGGTACCACTCGTGGCACGCAGGTGCGTAACCCGGCTCGTCAGCCCCACCAGCTCCAAGGAGCTTGAATATAAGTTACCATCCAATTGGTCGCACACTGCTTTTCCTATCAGCGTGTTGCCCCAACGCGATTTGGATTTTTTGCTCAAGACCCTGGCAGAGGCGTACCCGCTGATGCTAACTACATAGACCACGATGCTTTGGGGCAACACGCTGATAGGACAAGCAGTGTGCGACCAATTGGACTTAAACTTATATTCAAGCTCCTTGGAGCTGGTGGGGCTGACGAGCCGGGTTACGCACCTGCGTGCCACGAGTGGTACCGAACCTGAAGATATTTTTTGGCAGCCTATGCAGCACCCCTTCATACATTCCTACTCCCTGCTGACGAGAGGCAACAACCTCGAAACACGTGTCCAGGGATGGCCAACGCGATTTGGATTTTTTGCTCAAGACCCTGGCAGTGGCGTACCCGCTGATGCTAACTACATAGACCACGATGCTTTGGGGCAACACGCTGATAGGACAAGCAGTGTGCGACCAATTAGACTTAAACTTATATTCAAGCTCCTTGGAGCTGGTGGGGCTGACGAGCCGGGTTACGCACCTGCGTGCCACGAGTGGTACCGAACCTGAAGATATTTTTTGGCAGCCTATGCAGCACCCCTTCATACATTCCTACTCCCTGCTGACGAGAGGCAACAACCTCGAAACACGTGTCCAGGGATGGCCAACGCGATTTGGATTTTTTGCTGAAGACCCTGGCAGAGGCGTACCCGCTGATGCTAACTACATAGACCACGATGCTTTGGGGCAACACGCTGATAGGACAAGCAGTGTGCGACCAATTGGACTTAAACTTATATTCAAGCTCCTTGGAGCTGGTGGGGCTGACGAGCCGGGTTACGCACCTGCGTACCACGAGTGGTACCGAACCTGAAGATATTTTTTGGCAGCCTATGCAGCACCCCTTCATACATTCCTACTCCCTGCTGACGAGAGGCAACAACCTCGAAACACGTGTCCAGGGATGGCCAACGCGATTTGGATTTTTTGCTCAAGACCCTGGCAGAGGCGTACCCGCTGATGCTAACTACATAGACCACGATGCTTTGGGGCAACACGCTGATAGGACAAGCAGTGTGCGACCAATTGGACTTAAACTTATATTCAAGCTCTTTGGAGCTGGTGGGGCTGACGAGCCGGGTTACGCACCTGCGTGCCACGAGTGGTACCGAACCTGAAGATATTTTTTAGCAGCCTATGCAGCACCCCTTCATACATTCCTACTCCCTGCTGACGAGAGGCAACAACCTCGAAACACGTGTCCAGGGATGGCCAACGCGATTTGGATTTTTTGCTCAAGACCCTGGCAGAGGCGTACCCGCTGATGCTAACTACATAGACCACGATGCTTTGGGGCAACACGCTGATAGGACAAGCAGTGTGCGACCAATTGGACTTAAACTTATATTCAAGCTCCTTGGAGCTGGTGGGGCTGACGAGCCGGGTTACGCACCTGCGTGCCACGAGTGGTACCGAACCTGAAGATATTTTTTGGCAGCCTATGCAGCACCCCTTCATACATTCCTACTCCCTGCTGACGAGAGGCAACAACCTCGAAACACGTGTCCAGGGATGGCCAACGCGATTTGGATTTTTTGCTCAAGACCCTGACAGAGGCGTACCCGCTGATGCTAACTACATAGACCACGATGCTTTGGGGCAACACGCTGATAGGACAAGCAGTGTGCGACCAATTGGACTTAATCAATGTGTGCATTGCCTGACGTCAGATTTGTGCGTACTACACATCATGGCCATGGTGGGCTGATATGTTGGAGTCTGTTTCTGTGTTGGCCACTTCTGCTGGCTCAAGATGTGACAGTGGCAACATGTTGGGAGGGGAATGTTTTTCCCCCTCAGGGCCCTAGGTGTGCACAGAGGAATTTGTGTCTGGTTACACGGAGCCACCAACAGGCTATTTGGCTGTGTGTTCATAACATAGGTGACATGCCAAGTTTGCATGATGCCACGGTAATTTCGATTTATGGATTGAGGTTGCAAGATGTTACTGCCCATGGTGTTGTGCAACATGGAGGATTCTTCATCTTTTCTGATGCTTTGCTTGCAGATATTTGTAATGTTGATGCCAATGTACTGATCCTACCTCTCTCTCTCTCTCATGCAGCATCTCACGTGAGCACGGAAGGACAGGGGGCTGACACCAGTGGAGAGGCATCAAGCACAACTGTTACACACAAGTATAGTGACTTGCATGTCACCAGCGCCTCAGAGGGGGACAGACGTCTTCTAGAGGACTCGCAGCCAGAGACGCAGACCTCAATGTCATCTGACGATGGCGGTGATGCATCTTTGTTGTCGGGCACAGAGAACGGTGACTCTGCCTCCTCGTCCACCACACAGCGTCCAGTGCCCACCCTCCCAGCTACTTCCAATGTTGCTGCCCGTGTTCGCACCACAAAAAAGGAAGAGTGTCCTTCAGCCCAGGCACTGCTGCCCTGCCCCAGTCCCCGCTGCTGTCATCAGTGCTGATTCTGTGGACCTTTTGCGCCAGCTGTGTGTGGGGCAGACAGCTCTTCTCAATGCCGTCCTAGACCACGACCAAAAATTGGCACAGGTGGTGGCTTACATGGAGGGCATTTATTCAGACGTTGGTGGGCTACACCAAGCTGAACAGTCTCTGTCCTCTGCGGTGCCTTGTTGTTCACTGATGTTCAAGCCTTGCCTGTGCAGTTTCTCATGTACCTCACCTGCACTGTGTCCTGCCCACTGGCCTTGCTGTTTTCCCCTTCCCTGTGCAGGATCTCATGGACATACTATGCACCTTGAACTGGCCACTGGCCTTTCTGTTTTCCCCTTACCTGTGCAGGATATAATGGACATACTTTGTAATTTGAACTGGCCACTGCCTTGCTGTTTTCCCCTTCCCTGTGCAGGATCCCATGGACATACTTTGCATCTTGCACTGGCCACTGGCCTTGCTGTTTACCCCTTCCCTGTTAAGTATCTCATGGACATGCTCTGCACCTTGAACTGGCCACTGCCTTGCTGTTTCCCCTTCCCTGTGCAGGATCCCATGGACATACTTTGCATCTTGCACTGGCCACTGGCCTTGCTGTTTACCCCTTCCCTGTTAAGTATCTCATGGACATGCTCTGCACCTTGAACTGGCCACTGGCCTTGCTGTTTACCCCTTCCCTGTGCAGGATCTCATGGACAAACTCCACACTTTGTTGTGGCCATTGGCCTTGCTCTTGTCCACTTTTGTTGCCTTTCACTGTGATATGTGAATAAAACCAGTTACTCCAGTTGTCTGCATTGTCAGTGTCCTTGATGAATAAAGCAATATTCTGTGTGGGTATGGTTTACTGTGACACAAGCTCTATATGCCAATTCCTCATTGCCAATGGTTTGGGTCACTTTATTCTGGGTTTTACCGAGGTGACATGCACTTCAGTTCTTCTTGGCTCTGAGGCTTGGGGGTGCAGTGATGTTGGTTTGTGATGGACAATAGTGTAATGGTCAGTCTTTGGTCAGCTTGTCTATATTGGACACATGTCATGTCTGTATTCAGTGCCAGCACAAAGTGGGATTCTATACACAGTACTGCAGGCTGGCAGGCCAGGGTAATCATGTCTGTGTGTGCTTTCTGGATGTGTACACAGCAGTGTTGGTGTATGGTCATCTAGTGATGTTCAGGCGTCCTAGTCACATGTTACTTTTGATGTTTGCACTTGGGTGTTCATGTTGTGTGCAGTGTGAAGGGCTGACTTTGTCAGTGGTGTTGTTGTGTGTGTGCCCATGCAATGTGAACTGCACACATGTGTCACCATGGAGTTGCGTGCCTGTTGTTTGTGTTGGTCTTCCCTGTGCTTGTGACTGTGTGCACATGTGTGAGTTGTTGGTTGGTTACTATGCAATGTGTTGGCTGTGTCCTTGCACTTGTGGGGGACCACTACTTGTTGTTGGTGGCAATTGTGAGTATGCAGAGTGTGTGTATGGCAAGTCAGTGTTGACATTTGGTGATCAGCCATGTGTATTGTAACTGACTGTGCAGCCCTGCTCAGCCACACCGACGTTGTGGGTCTGTTTTCTCATGCATTGCTGACACTTGGGTCTATTTTGGAGCCATGATGGCATGTGGCGCGTTGAGTAAGGCCATTGCCTATCTGTGCTTCTCATGCCTATCTTTTTTTGTTTTGTAGACATGTTTGCTCATTAGCAGTTCTGCTGTTTGTGCTGTTCAGTCCTCTAGTCATGGTGTTGTCACGTGGGAGTCCCAGACCTGTGCATGTGTGTGTGTTGTATTGGCTGTATGTGTGTTTGCTGTGGTACTGCTTCACTTTCTGAGTGTGACGTTGTGTTAGTGCTGTGCTGATTGGTGGTGTGTTTGTTCATGTTGTGTCAATCTTATCTGTGTGGTACTGGTATGTTTGTTGTGCACACACTGCTTGTCGTGCATGCAGTGCTGTGAGTGTATGTTGCCTTGTCCTTGCCTGGTATGCACCTCCTGATGCCCTGCTGTGTTGGGCAATACCAGGTATTGGCATGTGCATCTGTTGTGTGATTGATGTGGATGTATGCAGTGTTTGGTCTGTCTTATCTCTTGCAGCTGGCAGATGCTCTGTGTGTGATTTTCTATTAACATGTCAGTGTGTGTGTTTTATTAGTGTGTTGTGATTCATCCAGATGTGTGTTTCAAGTGCGGTGTGCATTACTTGTGTGTCTGTCACATGCACATAGGGCTATTCTTGTTCCTGGACTTGTTTTGGGTGCATCCTGGGGCTTTTCTCCTATCATGTGGATTTGTCAGGAATGTGCATGCAGGTGGAACACTGTGACACCATGTTGACTTGCTGGGTGGTGTGGTATGTCTGTCTGTGTTTCATTGTAGGGCCATTGTTCCCATTTTGTGTAGATGTTTGTTTTGAGATGATGCACAGCTTGTCTGTGTTGGAGTCTGTTGTCTGTGCAGTGTTGCTGAGTGATGATGTTGAGTTCTCCTGTTCTGTCTGTGCTCGCATTGCCTTACTACATTTTTGCGGCACAGGTCAGGTCTTGTCTTGTTGTACTCCTGTGTGTGTTGTTCTTGATGTTGGTGGATGGCTGTTGTTTTGGTGTCAGCATTGGTTCAGGGGTCCCTGAGTGTGTGTGATGTTTGTGTATGCTCCTCAGGGAGTGTGTTTGTCTGTAAATGTATTGACTGGACATTATTGCCACCCTTCTGTGTGTTTGACACTGGTGTTGTGTGATGCATGTGTTGGAGGGTATGTGTGGAGGATGCTACTTGTGTTAGACAGTTATAGAGTTTGTAAATGGGCACTGTGTGTGGTGCTGCTGAGCCACACCTATCTAGTAGTTGGATGTAGCTGCGTGGCTGTAGTCTATCTTCAGTGACTTCCTTTCATTCCTGAGCCTATACATGGTTTGCCTTGCTGTCTCCCAGAGTTGTTGCAAATGGGGTGGCTGTGGTTTGATTTCACTCACTGTAGCAGCCATGTGTGCTTTGTTGGGATCATGTGTTCATTGTCTTGCATGTGGTGTACAATTTCTTAGTGGTTGGTTCCTTGGCCTTCTATTGGTGTGCACATCACTTTTGCTTTCCTATTTGTTGTCCATAATTGCTGGTGACTTGTGGTCTGTGTATGTGGATGTGTGTCAGTGTGGGGTATGTCTGAGTGACTTGACAGGCTGTGTGTTCAGTTGAGTGTTTGGTTCTATTCTGTATGGGTGTGGATTTTGTGCTTGGACTCAGTTTTGTTGCCATGTGTGTAGTGTAGGTGTGGTGTGAGGGTTGCCCTGGCCATGTTTTTCTGTGCTGTGTGTTCCTCTGCAGCCCTGACTGCTGAGGTTGCCTCCCTAGTTGTTTGGAGTGTGTGGTGCTGGGTGTGGATTCACCTGGGTGGTTGTTGTACATGGGGTGGCACAGGTGAGGCACTTGGCATGCCCCTTCAGGATGGGGGCCTGGTGTGTGGAGGTGTGGCCCTGTGATCTTTGTGCACTGCCCAGGCCTGGCGCAGGCCCTGCCTTCCTGCACTTAGTGCATGTTTTCCTGCAGCTTCACCGCTGTGGTGACGTGACCGGGACATTATAGCAAAATTGCGGTAGATGGATGACCCGGATGCGGCGGGGCGATTTTGTGACAGTTGGGACATGTGTGGATGCACTTGTCGATGTGTTCCTGTCCCCACCAGGGTGTGTGGTGTGGACATGGACCCTATATCAGCTCTGGCGTTGTGTGGTGTGTTTGTGGGTGGAGTTGTGTCATTGCATACCTGTGGCTGCGTCCGCGATGGTCCATGGTTTGCTGGTAGTGTTTCACTTGCAGCACAGGGAAAACATGTAAGGCTGGGTCCATAGCGGTGGGACCGGGTGGCAGGGACCGTGAATCTGGTTGCGCTCACTCTGCTGTGGTGTTTTCGCCATCTCTGGTTGGGCGGTTTCTCCACTGCGGTGCGACAGGCTGTTTGGGTCATCCTGATTTGTGCGGCGGTCAGGACGTCATTCCGCATGGCGGTGAGTGTCCATTGGCTCCCACAGCCACTTGTGGCGGGTGCTTTTAGTTGGCGGTTAGCATCGCACCGTGGTGGATGGGGAATGGGCTGTGTTTGCCCATTCGTGATATGGCGGGCGTGAGGACCGCTACTCGCGGGCAGAGAAGTGCATTTTACTGCACCGCCAGCACCGTGGTGGTGCCGCCGCCGGCCATCATAATACACCACAAGTGTTCATTTTTTTGATAGCTTTGCCAAAAATATTCCAGCATTTTCTAATGGAGGTACATTTTGAACTCCTTTAAACCTACTCCACCTGAACAATGTTTTAATAAAGATAATTTCTGAATACCGCATTTCCCATTCCATTGGTGGTTCACCAGCCAATTATAAAAAGGGAGGCAGAGCACAGTTAACTTTTTCTTGCCATGTTGAATAGTATGGATAGAACAGCAGGATTTCCCAAAGGCTAGCAAATGATGATAAACAGAAATATTACCAACAAAGTTGAACATCCAGGGTTTATATGTAATTAGAACATTGGAATGTTGGGAGCCCCATTGAAAACAATGGAGTGATCTGGGCTTATAATGGCTGGTATAAGCCTGGAGCTCCAACATTCAAATGTTTCTTTGTTCACAGCTCTGGCTGTGAACAAAGGCTTCAGGGAACCCGAGGGGATTCCAATCCCCTCACGCTCCCAAAAGGCTTTGTTTTTTTTGTTAGAACATTCTGTCCTCTAGTGACAGAATGTTCTAATAGGCTTATAGCCCTTCGTAGATGGGCTACACCGCTATTAAAGTCCCTCTCCCTTGTTAAAGGCCTTCGGCTCGGGCCTTTAACGCTGGAGAGTGCCTTTAATAGCCGGTATAGCCTTCTACGGCGGGCTATAAGGCTATAATAAAAATATTGAAACAGTAGTAAACATTTCAGCTCCAAAGCCAGGAATCGAGATAAATAATTTCTTATTAAAATGATCCCCAATCAAAGATGGCTGCCAACCTCCAATGTAGTATACAACTCAGTGTATTGTGGAAGAAGCATAGGTAGCTGGGAATACTACATAGAAAGACTTCATGTGTGCCACCCATACAGCATGTGGAGATGTACCAAGCTCAACAGAACATGAGTACTATGGGCGCCCTAATAGTCACAATAATGCTGAAATGACCACTCCGAAGCCCAATTTGGAGAAAAATGCTCCCTAATTAGGTGCTATATACAAATGAAAAGCTTAAATAAATCGGGCCCTAGCATGGCGGCATCCGCAATAGTGCTCTGGGAGAGTGCTTGTAACAATTTTGTTTTCCTAAATTCCCCCAGAAACAAAAGTAAATGCCACTCTTCAGGAGGCTCATCACCAAAATAGGCATTAATGGGCCATGCGTAGGATTAGAAAAATATGTTTATTCCAAGAAAGGTAGAGAAGTTTAACATCCACAAACATTTGACAGCAGCCCAACTGATCTGAACAACATTCTAATTTTAACAATTCTACATGCTAATATTCTACAGCTAACAATTCATAACTGGTATATATAGCATCAGGATATGTATATGTAGAGGTAAGTATAAAAAACCTATCTTACCTAACTATTCTTACCTTGGATCTCGTTCAGCTAGATTGCTCATGCTGACTTCCCAAATGGTGCTCTCCACTACCCTGTCCTGACGAAGACCCCAAGCTAAGGACTTACTTACCTCAAACTCTCGAAGGGGTCGAAACATTGACTGTTTCGCATCAAAACGCTGTGACCACTGAGATTCATTGATCAGGGTCGACATGATGCTATGTATTGGTATACAACAATTAGCCAGTTATAGGCTGGATAGGTTTCGTTATGTATATATTAAGTATATATGGCACATTACCTCTCCTTACCTACCCTCACCAATGTACTTTTCCCAAGCACTACCTCCTGGTCACGAGCACCTACATTTCAAATTCGACAATGATTATGATGTTTTCAATAATCAGGTATCTTCGATAATTTTAGGTAATTCACTGTCCTGTTGTAAAGGAGTGAAATCCTCAGGCGTTGGCGTATTGCCACTGCTGCTGCCTCCCCTTTTATGTTTGCCAATATGATAGCTGATACCTGGGCAACACTTCCTAACAATTTCATCCCTAAGTTCAGAGCCTGCTCTTATCCATACTCATTCTATATTTGTCTTAATACATCTGGTATTACTGCTATTGAAGGGATACCATGAGTTATGGTATATATGGCAGCGAAAACTGTACCCCAAGAGGTACAATCCTCCATATATGGAGATATCCCCATTGGCAAGCAGATTATTAGCATCCTGTGTTTTTCTTGAGGGCTTGTGTGTGGAAACACTGACTATTTGTGTTATTTTTTGAGCTATCCAGAATGGCATTTGCTCACATCTAGCGGGCATTTTACCCATAACTGTGTGTAGGTTTTGTGGAGTTTTTTTAGTTGTAGATCCCTTAATTTGTCCTGTAGGTGTAGCCGTTGTTGGCTGAAGTGTGAGTGTTCTCATCACGAACTGTTATGTTTCTGTAAAGTTTATTATTTCTTTATGAAGTGGACGTAAGTCAGCTACTGGCATTGTGCCAATGTCTGGTTGCAGTGTGTAAGCCGCTAGGACTGGCCAAATTGCTCCATCTCTTCCGAGCAGTCGAGTCTCACTTTTTCTATTGTAAAAGGGAGGGTGCCTTTAAACCAGTTTAAGTGCTCCTGGTACGTGAGCTGAATTTCAATGTGCTGATACGGACAACATTAATCTGGTGTTTCATCTTTAGTACAAGAATGAAATGTATGTATTTGTGCATCTGCTTGTGGGAATTTAACCCATGAATAGAATACCTCTGTTCTGTTCGACTCGTGTGCCTCAATCACAAATGTTACTGTCTCACCCCTAGCTGTGACTCCATAGTCTGCTAGTTTTAAAGTAAGGGCAGTTCTGACATTTTCTGAAATGTTTATTTCATCTTCTTGTTCCTTCTCCCTTGCTGCAGCCACAAGTTGTGCTAGCGCAGCGGCATCTTTGTCGGCCATTATTTGAAAAGAAGAAGTTTCAAGGAAACTGAGATATAGTATTAAGCACAACAGGGAACTGTTTGTCCTTCAAGCTTGATAAACCTACAGCCAATACATAGGCTATGCCTACTCTGCTGTGGCGAATTGTTCCCTTCCCACTCCAGACGTCTCTGGATAAAGTGTGAGTAGTGGTCTCTGAGGATAGCACCACTGAACTATTCAGATTTGATCATTAAATAAGTACTGGACCAATGTTGGCGGGGACATGTAGTGTAGTTCCTATAAACCTATATAGGATCTGCACATTTAGACAACATAGACTGTGGGATTGGTGTCCAGACTGATTCCAGACACCCCCAACGGGGATGTTTGCCAGCTGGCTCACTCGTGCCACTGTAAACTCCTCTTGCCAAGGAGAGAATAGTTCTTGGCAACTATCGAGCATGACAATTCTGTCCCATCATAGATCGCGGGAACAGTACAGTATGTTTCGCTCAGTCACTCGTGCTCACTTTGTCTCTAAGTGAAACACAGAATAAACAGAGGAACATTTTCAATAAGTATTTATTGAACCAGCATCTTTCTAGTGTAAAATAAGTGTGCTAAAACAACCAAAAGACAAAAACAGATATAAATGATTACAAGCACCAATAGAGTAAAAGGATGGTAGATTCCTAGAATATATGACATTACAATGCATTCAATGACAACACATGCTTTTACAACGCAGTCCTTACATCGCAACTACCATTACATTGCATGATTTTACAACACGTGCCATTACAACATATTTTTCAAACTAACATTACAACACATTCCATTACAACGCATACCTTTACAACGCATACTACTTTTAGGGCAAAAGTAGGGTAAGTGTTGGAGAGTGTAGGGGTACAAATTACTAAGTGTTAGATAGTGTAGTGGTAAAAATGACTATTCCCACTCCAGTGAGTGCAACAGTAGGGAAAGTGTTGCATAGTGTAGGGGTGAAAAATTCTATTCCCATGTACCCCAAAACCCATAGCCACCCTAATACTAAAATAATCTCCATTACTTGCCTCATAATGCGTTGTAATGGCATGCGTTGTAATGGTATGCGTTGTAATGGTTAAGGGTGGGCGTAGTTCACAAAGTAGCGCTATGCGAAGCTGCGCGAAGTGCACTTCGCGAACTTCACGTAGCACTACGCGAGCTGCGTAGTAGCATGTTCGCACTGTGCAAGATGCGTTTTCAATGATTGCACAGTGCGGACAAGCATCCGGCACTGTGCAATCATTGAAAACGGCATCTTGAACAGTGCGAGCTGTAGTTTTCTTCTGCTCGAGTAGATTATTACTCGAGCTGCAGCTTTCTCAATGCGAACTGGTAGTTTCTCATTGAGAGCGGTCGCGAGCATGTGCAACCACTCACAATGAGAAACCTTACCTCCCCGCGTTGAGAATCTCGCAGAGATGTCATTTTGCTTGCTTGCGGTCCCAAACATGACGTCCAGGACCTCGAACAAGCAAAAAAAGAGCGCTGCACTATGCTACGCTGCACTACGCGTGTTCGCACTGTGCTACGTGCAGCTCGCGTAGTGCGAAGTTGCGCAAACTCCGCAAACTCCGCGAGCGTAGCGTAGTGCTTCGCCCGGGGTTAGTAATGGCATGCGATGTAAAGGCAGTTGTGTTGTAACAGTTGCGTTGTAAAGGTAGGTCATTGTAATGACTGTGTTGTAATGGATGTTTCCCAGATTCCTGCCATAGAGCTAGAACAATGAATACAGACAGGTATAAAAATACATGACAGTAATAATGCGTGCTTCTACGATACGCCCCTAACTAGAAGTACCTAAGTGTACCTAGCATGTCTGTATGTGTAGAGCAAAGAATCTCCCTAGGATAAAGTCAACCCCATTACCTGAAGTGAGAGACTGTGAGACCCTGTCTTGGTCTCGAGATGGACACCCCGCGAGGGATGTTGGACCACTACGAGCTGGAGTGGCTGCATGCAGAAACCTCAGCGTCTTGCATTAGTGTGTCAGCATGGAAGTCCTTTTTCTCCTCTCCCTGCCTCAACAAAGATGTGTTATTTATATACTCAAAGTGGTACCCTCAGGGATCTACCTTTCTGTGTCATGTCGTACGGAATAACCCTTACACATTGTTATTAAGCAGGAGATGGTAGTCCTGCTGAGATTTCAAGAATCCTCATGCATAATGAATGAGGCTAGTTTTTCGGCGAAAACCCCATGCTACCTTAACTAGGTATAAAGTCAGTATTAAGAACCGTTATGCAGTGTAATGTCAGGGAAAATATATGTGAAAGGTCTGGTTACTACCTGAGCCTATATCGGGCACCTGTATGAAACATAACAGTTGAGTGAAATTATCCTGATTGGAATTATGTGGAGTGTGTTTACATGGATTGTTGCTGTGTGGCATAGAATGGTTTTATGCAGAGTGTATTTATCTGGTATTGATTAGCATGTAATTATGTGCAATTGTATCATGAGTGGCATTATGTGTAGTGTAATTATGTTGGGTTGTGTTGAATTGTGTGGCAGTGAATTTTGCGGTGAGGAATTTTGTGGTGTTGTATGTCACACTAAATATCCAGGTATACCACAAGGTACCCATGTGAGTGGAGTAATTCTTTTTATTTTGCATCTTCTTCAGACCATTCAGTTAGGATTCCCATTAATGAAGATTACTGGATTTGCTGTGGGTCAACTAAGTGTCAGAATGTGTCGAGATGACTGAGTGTGTACTCTGGGTATGTTAGTAAAGCACTGTATGGGAAGATATCCATCAGTTACTCGCCCTTTGCTGCCCTTTCATCATTTGAACCACTTCCCAAAGTGGAGAGTCTTAGTTGTTGCCACCTATTACGGGAAAGGCTGCTGTTGTAAAGTTGAGGACTTAAAGGGGAATGGTATTAGTAACTGAGAAGCAGTGCAAAAACGAATTGTGAAAACAAAAGAAAATGTGCTCTATGATAAAATTGAATAATGAACGCAAAAATATTTTATTCTGGTGCTGTTCATTTCCAAAGCTAAAAACAATTCAGTGCAAAGTTGCCAGTAATTAACCCTAATAGTCACTGGCCCGATGTGATGGTCGACATGTTTCTGCTGTAAATTAAAGATCACTTAGTATCTCCCTCTTCTTCAGGACCTATATCATTTGCTACTGCTAGATACAGATGTCACCTGTTCAAACCTGGTAGTCCTCCTAATTGTGCAGGGGATGTCCCAGGAGACACGTCATCAAGACACAGACAACATAAATAAAAGACACATAGAAAGATAAAAACAATATTACCATGGTTCGTGTAAGTCATCTTATATTGTCAACTTATTTTAAGGCAATCCTGAGTGACCAGCTACTAATCACTGGGTCACACAACTCCTCTCGCTCACCTCTAGGGTAAGAGGAACGCGCCACTCCTCGCCTGGCAACAGCTCAGGAAGATAGTGCACCGCTCTATGATGTAGAGAAAGTGGTATATAGAGTCACCGTTAAAAACAACGCGAGAGCTAGACATGAAAGAGCTCCAAACAGTGTAAACGAGATACAAGTGTCCAAGTTTCCGCCCTGTGTATATCATATCCCTCATCATATTCCTCCATGTCTCTCTGTTTTTTTGTTTGGTTGTACCAGCTCTTCACTCGTACTATAACAATTCTGTATTTCGTTTCGAGGGAATACATAATAGTATTAACATTCTATCACAGCTTCGATATTGGGTCAGAGTTAATTAAGTCAAAGCTTAAGTGTCCCGATGGCATCTGGAACATGTGCTCAAATATCGACCCTTCTGACCCAGTTTCAACAATATACACTTGTGCCACGGCTCATGTAGTAATGGCAATCATTTGCGCTCTGGTTCGTAGTACCTCCAAAGGCAACACACACAACAGATACCCACTTCTTTCGTTTGCGCTCTGGATCGTAGTTCATTCAAAGACCACACACACACAACAGATACCCACTTCTGTCAATGTCGCGTGGGCTTACCTGCCCGTCGGTACACTCTGCAGCCATCTGGGCTGTATGGGGAGGTGCCGGAGCCGTGTAAGCTGACGTTATTTGTTATTTAGTTCGCAGAGCGTGATTGGTTACAGATGACGTCACTCGCCTGCGACAGGGCATGACGGGGGACGTAGTTTGCTCAGCTCTTCTATGTGGGTGCTCTACATGATCACTTTGGGAACATAGATTTTGACGGTGCCACCTAAATATGTTGCATGTGTCAGACAGACCTATTTAGCATTTGGGACAACATGTTCCAAAAACGTGATGGTAATCGTAAAATGGTAAAAATAACCGAGTGATGTGTAGGATGTTTTTAGAAGCGGAGTGTTGGAATTAGGTAGCCTGGCCTAGGGCAAGACTAGCATAACAGAGGCACAGTGTAAAGGTTGCAGTCCACCCAAAAGTAATTCCACGCAATAGCACTCAAAAGAAAACACTACACCAAAATTATGGGAAAATACGTACTGCTTTATATAAAAATAATATTCTCTCTGGCTTTATCTCTCAGTATTCACACAAGGAAATTTACACTTAGTTCAGAAGGACTTATCACACCTGCTTGACTGTGGAAAGAGAATTTCAACGCAATACATTCAATTTGTAAATCCCCTTAGACTTTCACATTTACCAAATTGACATCTTATGCAGGTTTACTCTTGGAGATGAAAGCACAATTCTTATCAATCAGGAAGTTAATTCAGACTCTGCCAAGGTGCTCACCTTAGTCAACTACTTTGCATTACTAGCGTTTCTAGCATTTAATTAGGCATAGTTTCTACATTTGACCTGTACTCTTCACCTGGTTTAATAAATCAATTACGCTTCTGACTGTTGCACAGGTTATTATTCAGTTACCCTTGATCACTCTGCACTTGGTTCTAGAAATATCGAGTGCGCGCTTGACTGTTGCACAGGTTAATATTCAGTTACCCTTGATCACTCTGCACTTGGTTCTAGAAATATCGAGTGCGCGCTTGACTGTGGCACAGGTTAATATTCAGTTACAAATAGTCATTACTGTACAACCTTACTCCATCAGAGGGGGGGAAAAACAAGCTGTCTCAACCTGTTAGATATCAGGGGTCTTGAAGACAGTTAGTTTACTTGTTCCTTAGGCCCTCCTCCCTCTTTCTCCTCGCTTAGTTCGGCACTGAGTGGGGGAGGAAACCAGACGAGCAGGAGACCTTACCGGAGCTCCCTCGCCCTCCCTCACTCTTCCCAGCTTACTTGCATAGGCGGTCAGCCGGCAATTCCTCCGCTCACCCCCTCAGCGCTCATACACTTCACCTCAGGTGCTCGGCCTCCTCGCTCCCATGCAGCGGAGCGGAGGCCCTCTTCACTTCAGTTCGGGCCGCAGTCGCGGTGATTCCGCCACAGGAAGGATCTGTCCCACGTCGTGCAGAGCGGTCGTCAGACGCTCCACGGAGACGCTTGCCGGAGACACTTCCTGTCGGCGCTTCTCCTCCAGGCAGACGCTCCCTCGCCGGACATGCGCGGAAGCGCTCGCTCTACTCCTGCCTCTCCCGGCGGCCGCTCCCAGCAAGGACACTACTCGCCTGGGCCTGCTCGGTCTTAGGCCCCTCCTGTTGGGTCTGCGCTCGCTTCAACGGGCATGCGCGAAGGCGCTTTTGCGGAGTGTCTCGCCCTTCCCTCTCCAAGGGTCACAATCCACTTCCAGGCAATGCGCCAGCAGCGCGGAAGGCGCTCCGGGGGTCCCGTCCACAGAGAGAAGTCTCTCAAGCTCAGTGGATCCCGGGGCAAGCGCTGCCCACAGAAATCGGCTCCCTTCACCCGGCACTCCAGCGACCAGTCAGCTGCTCTCCTCAGTGGCGCTCCACCACAACAGGTGAGAGATGACGCTCCAGGGGATTATGAAGTGGGGAACAATCTAGGCAATTTACCAGTCTCTGGACTCTTTATACTGGGCAGAGGACTGCACACCACAGCGCCGCAGTCTCCTTCTCCTGAAGCTGTCCCTGTATGATTTTAGACAAGGGGTCAGCTAGCCGCCCAGGGTCTCCAGTAACTTCCCACAGCGGGGCCAAGACAAGTAACCAACAGGGGATTAGTGGGTTGGACTTATAAGGTAGCTTCCCAGTCCAGGAGGTCAATCCTAAATCCAACCTCTTCCCACCCTCAGCTACAGCCTGTCCTCCAGCTGACTTCCACAGGTAGACAAAATGGCTGCCCCGCATTCCGCCTTATATAGGCTGCCCTTCAGTGGTCCAGAATGGACCAGAAGGTTCTGGAATGCCCTATGTTAGGCTATGGCCAAGTTCTGTTGGTGACAGTTGGGGCAGTTGGTGGCCACCATTTTAGGTGGTGCCAACTTTCCTGTCAGAACAGGCCTCTGGGCCTGAGGTAAAAGTCTATGAGGGGGAGAAGGAACACCTATCCCCCTGGCCAACACCTACAAAAAGTCAGTAGACACAAAAATTAACAAGGGTACGAGGGGCAAAAAGGGGACAAAATAAATAAAAATTAGGAGGGACATCGCCAAGAAGCCAGACAGGTCTAACACGCGTCCCCCCCAGCTGAAAGTGGGGAGAACTACCCAACCCCTTGGGAGTCCTCATCACTAAGGCGGAAATACCTGGAGAGACCGTCGGCATTGGCGTGGTCCACTCCAGGCCGATGTTCCACCCGAAAGTCCATTCCCTGTAGGGAGATGGACCACCTCAACAACTTGGGATTTTCCCCCTTCATCTGCATTAGCCAACGAAGGGGTCGGTGGTCAGTCTGAACCAGGAAGTGCGAGCCAAAGAGGTATGGCCGCAGCTTCTTCAGAGCCCACACCACCGCAAAAGCTTCCCTCTCAATGGCTCTCCACTTCTGTTCCCGGGGAAGCAGTCTCCTGGATAAGAAGACCACGGGTTGATCCAGGCCCTCTTCGTTGAGTTGCGATAACACTGCCCCAATGCCATGTTCTGATGCATCTGTTTGGACAATGAACTCCTTGGAGAAGTCTGGGGCCCTCAGGACCGGTGCCGCACACATTGCCTGTTTCAACTTTTCAAAGGCTTGCTGACAAGCCTTTGTCCAAACTACCCGTCGAGGTTGTTTCTTGGAGGTGAGCTCTGTGAGGGGCGCTACAATAGTGCCATACCCCTTCACAAAGCGACGGTAGTATCCTGTGAGGCCCAGGAAAGCTCGGACCTCAGTCTGTGTCTTGGGGGGTTCCCAGGCCATGATTGCCTCAATCTTCGCCTGCAGGGGCTGCACAGTCCCCCTACCCACCAAGTGTCCAAGGTACACAACCGACCCCTGCCCAATCTGGCATTTGCTGGCTTTGATGGTCAATCCAGCTTGTCTCAGGGCCTGGAGAACGGCCTGCAAATGCTGCAGATGGTCCTCCCAACTGCTACTGAAGACAGCAATGTCATCCAAGTAAGCAGCAGAGAAACTCTCCATTCCAGAGAGGACCTGGTTCACCAGCCGCTGAAATGTGGCAGGGGCGTTCTTGAGCCCAAAGGGCATCACACAGAACTGGTAGTGTCCCTCAGGCGTGGAGAAGGCTGACCTTTCCCTTGCTCCATCTGTCAAGGAGATCTGCCAGTACCCTGAAGTGAGGTCAAAGGTACTCAGATATTGGGCAGCTCCTAGCCGGTCAATCAATTCATCCGCCCTAGGGATCGGATGAGCATCAGTCCTTGTCACTGAATTCAGTCCTCGGTAATCCACACAGAACCTCAGTTCAGGTGTGGTGCCTGGGGGTGCGGCTTTTGGCACTAGCACCACCGGACTGGACCAAGGGCTATTGGAAGGTTCAATTACTCCCAGCTCTAGCATCTTGGCAACTTCTCCATGTATGCTAGCCTTCACCTTGTCAGACAGCCGGTAGGTCTTGGACTTCACTGGTGGGCTGTCTCCTGTGTCCACATCATGGGTACACAGGTGGGTCCTTCCCGGGACAAGGGAGAACAACGAAGAGTACTGCTCCAGTATCTGGCGGCAGTCTTCCCGTTGCTCAGGAGTGAGAGTGGGAGAGAGAATCACTCCCTCCACTGACCCATCCTTCTCTTGGGACGAAAAGAGATCTGGGAGAGGTTCGCTTTCCGCTTCCTCTTCCCCGTCAGTCACCATCATCAGCATGACTTCGGGCCTCTCATGGTGGGGCTTGAGTCGGTTGGCATGCAGCACCCGTAGGGGCTGTCGAGGGGTCTTAAGGTCCACCAGGTATGTGGCCTTACCCTTCTTTTCCAACACCTCAAAGGGGCCTGTCCAGCGATCCTGGAGGGCGCTAAGCTCTCCAGGTTCCATCACCCACACTTTCTGTCCAGGCTCCAGTTCCACCTGGTGAGCATTGTGGTCGTACCACTCTTTCATGACTGCCTGGCTGGCCTCCAAGTTGTCAGAAGCTTGCTTCCACAACTTCGCCATTTGGCTCCTGAAGGCCAGCATGTAGCTCACCACATCCTGGGGGGGTTTCCTGGGAGACTTCTCCCAACCATCCTTCACCAGGCTGAGAGGACCGCGTACAGGGTGCCCATACAGAAGCTCAAAGGGGCTGAAGCCCACTCCCTTCTGGGGCACTTCCCAGTAGGAAAAGAGTAAACAGGGTAGGAGGACATCCCATTTCCTCCGCAGGCTCTCGGGCAGACTTCTGATCATGCCCTTCAAGGTCTTATTGAACCTCTCAACCAGTCCATTCGACTGGGGGTGATAAGGAGTGGTGAACCGGTAGGTCACTCCACACTCCTTCCACATTGCCCGCATGTAAGCTGACAGGAAGTTGGTCCCCCTGTCGGACACAACTTCCTTGGGAAATCCCACTCGGGTAAAGATTCCCATTAGGGCTCTTGCCACTACAGGTGCAGTGACTGTCCTCAGAGGTATTGCCTCTGGGTACCGTGTGGCATGATCCACCAGTACCAGGATAAACCTGTGACCAGCTGCTGTCGGTGGATCCAAAGGCCCTACAATGTCGATGCCCACCCTCTCAAAGGGGGTGCTAACGACTGGAAGTGGTTCCAGGGGAGCTTTTAGCTTCACCCCTGTTTTCCCACTGGCCTGGCAGGTTACACATGTCCTACAGTATGTGTTGGACGCCGCTTTCATCTGAGGCCAGTAAAAGTGGAGGACAAGCCGTGCAAAGGTCTTGTCCTGGCCTAAGTGTCCTGCCAGGAGTATGGCATGAGCCAATTCCAAAAGAAAGGCTCGGTACTGTTGCGGGACTACCAAGGCCCTCGATGAACCAGGCGAGGGTACCTTGGGTTCACTGTAGAGGAGTCCCTCCTCCCAGTAAATATGGTAATGTCCCGTAACATCACCTGCTGCTTGGGCTTCAGCCTGTCGCCTCAGTCCCTCAAGGGTGGGGCACTCCCTCTGCCCCTTACAGAATTCCTCTCTGGTAGGACCTCCCTCCACATGCCACTCCGCAGGGATGGGTAAATCCTCCAGAGAGTCTACTTCCCCTCCACGGACTCCTGGTCCACCACCACAGGTGGCCGATCTGTCTCATGGGGTGTGGAAGCCGGAGCAGGCCTTCTCTGTCTCCGGGTCTGTCCCTTCTTAGCAGCGGGTTGGGCCATTGTTCCAGGCTCCAACCCAGGCGAACTCCCTCTCCGGGCAGTCGCAGACCGTGTGCTGACACAGGCCCAGTCAGGTGTACCCAGCATCGCAGAATGCGTCCGGTATTCCACCTCTCTCCAAGTGTTGTGTTCCATGTCATTCCCCAACAGACAATCGACTGGCACGGCAGGGCTTACGGCAACTCGAAGTGAACCTGCAACCCCCTCCCACTCAAAGGGAACCTCAGCCACTGGATAGTGGCCCATTCTGCCGTCAGCCATCGCGGCGGGGTGGAGTACATTAGGAACAACCTGCTCTGGGGACACCAGCTGACTTCTCACCATAGTCATGCTGGCTCCTGTATCCCTCAGAGCCTCCCCTCTCTGGCCATTGATGGTAACCCATTGCCCATACTTTGTAGTATTTGGGGGCACCTGGATCTTTGGCACCATCTCCCGCTCTCCCAGGGACACTAAGGTGACACCCGCCCACTCCCCCCCTTATCTAAGGGCAACTCCTCCCCGAGCGCTACACTAGCTACTCCCGGTGACTTTCCTCCGGTGGGAGGGGGTGGTCTCTTTGGGCATCTGACATCTCCCTTATAATGTCCAACGCCACCGCATTCAAAACAGTGGTGAACCCTGGGCTGCTGGCTTTGGCCAGGATGAGGGTTCCGGGGCGGGTTTGCCCTAGGGGTGAAACCTGCTCCCTTCCCTTGGAAGTTATTTTGGGGACCTTTAGAGAACTCTTTCTTTTTCTCCCCCCCCTCCTTCTTCTGGGGGGCGCCCTGTCCGGCTTTTTGAGATTCCCCTCCAGTCCCCTTGGAGGACACCCGGGTACTTGTCCAGATGTCCGCCTCCTCTGCAAGCTTCCGGGGATTGGTCAGCTTGCTGTCTACCAGGTGTTGGCGCAGCTCGGGAAAACATTTCTCGAGGAGGTGTTCTCTCAAAAACAGATCGTACAGCCCCTCATAATCTTTTACCTCACTGCCCTTGACCCAACCCTCTAAGGCCTTTCTGGCGTAATCAAGGAAGTCCACCCAGTTCTGAGTGCCCATCTTGTGGCTCCCCCTGAACTTCTGCCGGTACCTTTCTGGGGTGAGCCCGAACTTCCTCAATAACGCCAGCTTCATGGTGGGGTAGTTTGTCTGTTCCTCTGGATCCAGGGCCAGCAAGGTGTCCCGACCAGCAGGAGGCATGTACTTGTACAAACTACCCCCCCAGTGCTTCTCCTGCACTCCATGAACCTTCAATGAAACCTCATAAGCGACCAGCCACTTAGCTACATCGTCCCCCTGACTGAAGCTCGCTATCAGGTCCTTTGGGATATAAGGTTTGGTCTCCCTGGCTGACTCCTTCGGTTCGCTGCCACCATTCCTAACAGGAGAGGACCCCCGTCGCAGACTTTGGAGCTCCAGTTCCTTCAGTCTAAACTCGTGGACCATCCTCCTCTCCTCTTTCTCCTGCTCCAACTTAGCCAACTCCCACTTTAGCTGTCTTTTCTCCCTCCTATCGGTGAGCTCGGCTTCCGTTAGGCTTTTCCCAGAGATGCTACTGCCCTTTCTGGAATAGGACACTGGTCCGGTGAGTAAGTTTTCCCCCTCATGGCGAAATAACTCTTCTACCTCCCCCACCGTGTCCTGGTCAACCTCTTCATCCTCCTCCTTTGTCTCTTGGTGTGCCTCCACCCAGGCCCTAAGGCTAGTCTGGAGCTCCCCCTTCCTGGCACCATGTTTGAAAAAGACCCCCATTTGTTGGCAGAACATTCTCAATTGGGGCACGGAATAGACTTCCAGGTTTTCCACCGCAAACTCCATTGTGAGTCTGGCAAACCTGGATACACACCAGAAATTTCAGAGGGGCAAGGGTAACCTAAAACCAACTCCACCCACCACCAGGAATAAATTTAGAAAAAACAAAAAGACTAATTGGGAGGGCCGCAAGGAGAAAACTCCTGGTGTAGGTTGGGTGTATTACGTCAAATTACTAGTAAGTAGCTGCAACCAAGTCCGCAATCCCACCGCTAGGCACCAATATGTTGGAATTAGGTAGCCTGGCCTAGGGCAAGACTAGCATAACAGAGGCACAGTGTAAAGGTTGCAGTCCACCCAAAAGTAATTCCACGCAATAGCACTCAAAAGAAAACACTACACCAAAATTATGGGAAAATACGTACTGCTTTATATAAAAATAATATTCTCTCTGGCTTTATCTCTCAGTATTCACACAAGGAAATTTACACTTAGTTCAGAAGGACTTATCACACCTGCTTGACTGTGGAAAGAGAATTTCAACGCAATACATTCAATTTGTAAATCCCCTTAGACTTTCACATTTACCAAATTGACATCTTATGCAGGTTTACTCTTGGAGATGAAAGCACAATTCTTATCAATCAGGAAGTTAATTCAGACTCTGCCAAGGTGCTCACCTTAGTCAACTACTTTGCATTACTAGCGTTTCTAGCATTTAATTAGGCATAGTTTCTACATTTGACCTGTACTCTTCACCTGGTTTAATAAATCAATTACGCTTCTGACTGTTGCACAGGTTATTATTCAGTTACCCTTGATCACTCTGCACTTGGTTCTAGAAATATCGAGTGCGCGCTTGACTGTTGCACAGGTTAATATTCAGTTACCCTTGATCACTCTGCACTTGGTTCTAGAAATATCGAGTGCGCGCTTGACTGTGGCACAGGTTAATATTCAGTTACCAATAGTCATTACTGTACAACCTTACTCCATCAGAGGGGGGGAAAAACAAGCTGTCTCAACCTGTTAGATATCAGGGGTCTTGAAGACAGTTAGTTTACTTGTTCCTTAGGCCCTCCTCCCTCTTTCTCCTCGCTTAGTTCGGCACTGAGTGGGGGAGGAAACCAGACGAGCAGGAGACCTTACCGGAGCTCCCTCGCCCTCCCTCACTCTTCCCAGCTTACTTGCATAGGCGGTCAGCCGGCAATTCCTCCGCTCACCCCCTCAGCGCTCATACACTTCACCTCAGGTGCTCGGCCTCCTTGCTCCCATGCAGCGGAGCGGAGGCCCTCTTCACTTCAGTTCGGGCCGCAGTCGCGGTGATTCCGCCACAGGAAGGATCTGTCCCACGTCGTGCAGAGCGGTCGTCAGACGCTCCACGGAGACGCTTCCCGGAGACACTTCCTGTCGGCGCTTCTCCTCCAGGCAGACGCTCCCTCGCCGGACATGCGCGGAAGCGCTCGCTCTACTCCCGCCTCTCCCGGCGGCCGCTCCCAGCAAGGACACTACTCGCCTGGGCCTGCTCGGTCCTAGGCCCCTCCTGTTGGGTCTGCGCTCGCTTCAACGGGCATGCGCGAAGGCGCTTTTGCGGAGTGTCTCGCCCTTCCCTCTCCAAGGGTCACAATCCACTTCCAGGCAATGCGCCAGCAGCGCCGAAGGCGCTCCGGGGGTCCCGTCCACAGAGAGAAGTCTCTCAAGCTCAGTGGATCCCGGGGCAAGCGCTGCCCACAGAAATCGGCTCCCTTCACCCGGCACTCCAGCGACCAGTCAGCTGCTCTCCTCAGTGGCGCTCCACCACAACAGGTGAGAGATGACGCTCCAGGGGATTATGAAGTGGGGAACAATCTAGGCAATTTACCAGTCTCTGGACTCTTTATACTGGGCAGAGGACTGCACACCACAGCGCCGCAGTCTCCTTCTCCTGAAGCTGTCCCTGTATGATTTTAGACAAGGGGTCAGCTAGGCGCCCAGGGTCTCCAGTAACTTCCCACAGCGGGGCCAAGACAAGTAACCAACAGGGGATTAGTGGGTTGGACTTATAAGGTAGCTTCCCAGTCCAGGAGGTCAATCCTAAATCCAACCTCTTCCCACCCTCAGCTACAGCCTGTCCTCCAGCTGACTTCCACAGGTAGACAAAATGGCTGCCCCGCATTCCGCCTTATATAGGCTGCCCTTCAGTGGTCCAGAATGGACCAGAAGGTTCTGGAATGCCCTATGTTAGGCTATGGCCAAGTTCTGTTGGTGACAGTTGGGGCAGTTGGTGGCCACCATTTTAGGTGGTGCCAACTTTCCTGTCAGAACAGGCCTCTGGGCCTGAGGTAAAAGTCTATGAGGGGGAGAAGGAACACCTATCCCCCTGGCCAACACCTACAAAAAGCCAGTAGACACAAAAATTAACAAGGGTACGAGGGGCAAAAAGGGGACAAAATAAATAAAAATTAGGAGGAACATCGCCAAGAAGCCAGACAGGTCTAACACGGAGTGACTCATTACTTATGCATATTGCTACTGAGTATTTCTAGAAGGAGTCGGCTGGATGTGTTGCATCCACGGGCTCAGCGCTTCTCTGTAGGTACTCTACGTGGTCACTTATGGAACACAGATTATGATGACGGTGCCCCCTCAATATGTTGCATATGTCAAACAGACCTATTAAACAGTTGGGACAATATGTTTCAGCAACGTGATGGTAATCATAAATCGATAAGAATAACTGAGTGATGTTAAAGATGTTTTGAAGGGGAGTTACTCGTTGCTTATACATATAGCTAATGATTATTTCTATGAGAAGTAGGCTGGAATTATTTGGCAGAGAGGAACATGTGTCATGTTTCATAGGGGAGATCAGGGTTTTGTACACATTAATCTAGGTCATTTGTATCAGGAGTCGGCTCTGTCGCACATAAGATGGTTTTACGAAGAGGACCCCCTGAATCATTATTATCGTTGCTTATGATATCATGATCTCAGTCTTGCTATCATGATACAGTGAGGGTATGAATATTACAGGATGTATTATAGCGACATCCATGGGATGTCTTCATTTAGGCCCGCTTTGTCAGTGTTAAGCTTGTACACCCATTTCTGTTCTATTTTGAAAAGGTGTTTCAACACATCTGTAATGTGAGTAGGAATCAGTGGTTGTTCCAGTACTGTCCATTGGAAGTCTGTAGGTTTATGATTCAATTCCAAAAAGTGGTTGGTTAATCGGGTAGCCTGTTTTCTGCAGCGGATAGTGCTTTTGTGCTCTGAAATCCTTGTTCTAACTTTCCTGGTCGTCATACCGACATATCTCAAGGAGCATGGGCAGGTGATCAAGTAAATGAAATTGCTGCTATTACAATTCGTAAAGCGCCTTTGCTCCCAAGCTCTGTTGGTCTCGATATCAATGCTTGTCGATTTCTTGGTTTGTGGGCACACTGAACAGTTTCCGCAGGGATGGTGTCCTGTCACTGCTGGCATGTCCCAGAGTGTCCCAACCTGGTGAGTGGTACCTGACCGTGGTCTCGTATGTATCCACTGGTCCCTGATACTTGTGCCTCTCTTGAAGGCAAACAGAGGTTGTTCTAAATTATCAGGGCCGGTATTTAGGTTCTTCCAATGTTTTCGGATTATCCGTTGGATGGCATTAGATCTGGTACTGAACGTGTTCACACACGTCATCCTCTCATTCTGTCTCTTTGGTGGGGCCGGTTCCAGTAAAGCCTCCCGATTATTGTTAGAAGCCCTCTTCTTAGACATTCGGACCAGTTTCTTGGGGTACTGTCTCTCAAGTAGTTTTACTTCCAAATCCTGGGCATGTTTTTTAAAGGTCTCTTTTGTTGAGCAATTACGTTGGACCCGTAAAAATTGCCCAAATGGCAGATTGTCCAGAAGGGATTTGGGATGACAACTTCCATATTCTAGGAGTGAGTTGCGAGCCATGGGCTTCTTGTATAGCTCAGATCTCAATCCTTCTGGTGATACCGTTATTAGGAGGTCCAAAAAAGCAAGTGATTGGTGGTTGTATTCTATAGTGAACCGTAGGAAACTGTTGCAGTTGTTCAACCAAGCATGGAAGTTCATGAGGTCAGCTACATTTCCTCGCCATACCACCAAGATGTCATCTATAAACCTTTTCCAAACCCGTACAGATGGTAGATACGGGTTTGTGATATTCAGTGCATAGTCCTGCTCAAATTTGTGCATATAGAGGTTCGCCAGGCTCGGCGCAAAAACGCTGCCCATGCTGGTACCTGGCGTCTGTAGATAGTAGCTGTCCTCATACTGGAAGAAGTTCTCTTTCATAGCTATAGAAGTAAGATCCATAATCAGAGAGACCGGCGTGATGGAGTCCAGGTCACTCGCATTGAGAAGTTGTTCAATCACCTCAAGAGTCTCATCTTGTGGAATAGAGGTGTATAGCGACTCCACATCAAAGGACACAAGTATATCTGATGTGGAGTCGAATTCGATCCATGGTAGTAGCCTAAGCACGTCTTTCGTGTCTTGTAAATAAGTTGGCATTACACGCACCAAAGGTCTCAAGAACACATCTACAAAAGATGACAGTGGTTCCATTAATGAGCCAATTCCCGAAATTATTTGGCGGCCAGGGGGTGGCCGCTGTGTTTTATGTATTTGTTAAAAAAAAATTTTTTAAATATGGCATTGTAGGATGTGTTCTGCATAGGTAGCTGCCTTCATTCGGGAATTGGCTCATTAATGGAACCACTGTCATCTTTTGTAGATGTGTTTGTAATTGCTCAACAAAAGAGACCTTTAAAAAACATGCCCAGGATTTGGAAGTAAAACTACTTGAGAGACAGTACCCCAAGAAACTGGTCCGAATGTCTAAGAAGAGGGCTTCTAATAATAATCGGGAGGCTTTACTGGAACCGGCCCCACCAAAGAGACAGAATGAGAGGAGGACGTGTGTGAACACGTTCAGTACCAGATCTAATGCCATCCAACGGATAATCCGAAAACATTGGAAGATCCTAAATACCGGCCCTGATAATTTAGAACAACCTCTGTTTGCCTTCAAGAGAGGCACAAGTATCAGAGACCAGTTGATACATACGAGACCACGGTCAGGTACCACTCACCAGGTTGGGACACTCTGGGACATGCCAGCAGTGACAGGACACCATCCCTGCGGGAACTGTGCAGCGTGCCCACAAACCAAGAAATCAACAAGCATTGACATCGGGACCAACAGAGCTTGCGAGCAAAGGCGCATTACGAATTGTAATAGCAGCAATTTAATTTACTTGATCACCTGCCCATGCTCCTTGAAGTATGTCGGTAGGACGACCAGGAAAGTTAGAACAAGGATTTCAGAGCACAAAAGCACTATCCGCTGTCGAAAACAGGCTACCCGATTAACCAACCACTTTTTGGAAGTGAATCATAAACCTACAGACTTCCAATGGACAGTCCTGGAACAACCACTGATTCCTACTCACATTACAGATGTATCGAAACACCTCTTCAAAATAGAACAGAAATGGGTGTACAAGCTTAACACTGACAAAGCGGGCCTAAATGAAGACATCCCATGGATGTAGCTATAATACATCCTGTAATATTCATACCCTCACTGTATCATGATAGCAAGACTGAGATCATGATGTCATAAGCAAGGATGATAATGATTCAGGGGGTCCTCTTCGTAAAACCATCTTATGTGCGACAGAGCCGACTCCTGATACAAATGACCTAGATTTATGTGTATAAAACCCCGATCTCCCCGATGAAACATGACACATGTTCCTCTCTGCCAAATTATTCCAGCCTGCTTCTTATAGAAATAATCATTAGCTATATGTATAAGCAACAAGTAACTCCCCTTCAAAACATCTTTAACATCACTCAGTTATTCTTATCGATTTACGATTACCATCACGTTGTTGAAACATATTGTCCCAACTGTTTAATAGGTCGGTTTGACATATGCAACATATTGAGGGGGCACCGTCATCATAATCTGTGTTCCATAAGTGACCACGTAGAGTACCTACAGAGAAGCGCTGAGCCCGTGGACGCAACGCATCCAGCCGACTCCTTATAGAAATACTCAATAACAATATGCATAAGTAATGAGTCACTCCGCTTCTAAAAATATCCTACACATCACTCGGTTATTTTTACCGTTTTACGATTACCATCACGTTTTTGGAACATGTTGTCCCAAATGCTAAATAGGTCTGTCTGACACATGCAACATATTTAGGGGGCACCGTCACAATCTATGTTCCCAAAGTGATCATGTAGAGTACCCATATAGAAGCGCTGAGCGAATTACGTCTCCCGACATGCCCTGTCGCAGGCGAGTGACGTCATCTGTAACCAATCACGCTCTGCGAACTAAATAACAAATAACGTCAGCTTACACGGCCCCGGCACCTCCCCATACAGCCCAGATGGCTGCAGAGTGTACCGACGGGCAGGTAAGCCCACGCGACGTTGACAGAAGTGGGTATCTGTTGTGTGTGTGGTCTTTGAATGAACTATGAACCAGAGCGCAAACAAAAGAAGTGGGTATCTGTTGTGTGTGTTGCCTTTGGAGGTACTACGAACCAGAGCGCAAATGATTGCCATTACTACATGAGCCGTGGCACGAGTGTATATTGTTGAAACTGGGTCAGAAGGGTTGATATTTGAGCACATGTTCCAGATATCATCGGGACACTTAAGCTTTGACTTAATTAGCTCTGACCCAATATCGAAGCTGTGATAGAATGTTAATACTATTATGCATTCCCTCAAAACGAAATGCAGAATTGTTGTAGTACGAGTGAAGCGCTGGTACAACCAAACAAAAAAACAGAGAGACATGGAGGAATATGATGAGGGATATGATATACACAGGGCGGAAACTTGGACACTTGTATCTCGTTTACACTGTTTGGAGCGCTTTCATGGCTAGCTCTCGCGTTCTTTTTAACTGTGACTGTATATACCACTTTCTCTACATCATAGAGCGGTGCACTATCTTCCGGAGCTGTTGCCAGGCGAGGAGTGGCACGTTCCTCTTACCCTAGAGGTGAGCGAGAGGAGTTGTGTGACCCAGTGATTAGTAGCCGGTCACTCAGGATTGCCTTAAAATAAGTTGACAATATAAGATGACTTACACTAACCACGGTAATGTTGTTTTTATCTTTGTATGTGTCTTTTATTTATGTTGTCTGTGTCTTGATGACGTGTCTCCTGGGACATACCCTGCACAATTAGGAGGACTACCAGGTTTGAACAGGTGATATCTGTATCAAAATTCTTTTTATATATCTCACCATCTAGCAGTAGCAAATGATATAGGTCCTGAAGAAGCGGGAGATACTTAGTGATCTTTAATTTACCGCAGAAACATGTCGACCATCACATCGGGCCAGTGACTATTAGGGTTAATTACTGGCAACTTTGCACTGAATTGCTTTTAGCTTTGGAAATGAATGGCACCAGAATAAAATAATTTTGCGTTCATTACTCAATTTTATCATAGAGCACATTTTCTTTTGTTTTCACAATTCGTTTTTGCACTGCTTCTCAGTTACTAATACCATTCCCCTTTAAGTCCTCAACTTTACAACAGCAGCCTTTCCCATAATAGGTGGCAACAACTAAGACTCTTCACTTTGGGAAGTGGTTAAAATGATGAAAGGGCGGCAAAGTCGAGTAACTGATGGATATCTTCCCATACAGTGCAATATCCTGTTGTGTGCTTTACTAACATACCCAGAGTACACACTCAGTCATCTCGACACATTCTGACACTTAGTTGACCCACAGTTATTCTTTTTGTATTGTATACTTTGTTAAGGGGGCTGTAACTGCGTGGGCGGTAAATATTCCCTGGGACCCTCCGTTTATCTGTCTGTTGTTATTGATTACTGGATTTGCCCAAGATTACACAATATAGTGATAGAGTTGGGTTTAAAACCGAAGTCTACTGGCTTCACAGTCGACAACTTAAGCTCCATATGTTTTTATAAGAAATCAAATGTATATATGCCTGATGATGTTTGCCTTTGTGTGCCCCTATATTGTTATGCAGTGGCTGCCTTTTTGGCATATTATTTGAAAACTTTTATTTATATTTTCAAGATGGCTTATTGGTACTTAAGGACGAAAATGTTAAAATATAAAGTTTGCACAATGCCACATAAATGTGCTCCTGTAAGAAACCTCAGGAAAGCTTGCAGGGCTGGGGAAGAGTGCTTAGCAGAGCACTCTGCAGCTGTAATAACCTTTCAGTCACCACAGAGGATTCCTGACCTTAGGAAACTAGAATATGTAACTGCAAAGAGTATTAAAATGCACACTTGAGTAACATCCACATTCTTCGACCCCTGATAACATCACAGAGATGACTAATCCTTCCACCCCTTTCTCCGCCACCCCTTCAAGAACGAATAGGTATCAAGCAAAACTTAATTTTGAACACATTACACTTAGTAATAAGCTACAAAGCAAGCAAACAAGTCTTCAAACTCGAAATACTGAATTTACATAAAAATCATTGCTATTTTAGGTTGATTTATAAATGTTTGAAAATCCAAATGGGTCCCTAAAAACATCTACCTGAGGAAAAGCAGTTTTTATCTTTAAAAGAAGCAACCTCTGAAATAATCCCTTGGGGCAGATATTGATACCTGTGGCTCTTTCCCCGAAATGTCGTAATTGCTGATCCTTTTGTCTCATAATGAGACACCTGATACAAAGCCCTGTGCATTTGCTCGAGATAGGAAAGATGAGAAAGGGCTGGGTCAGGAGCCAGGCCTGGAAATGAGAACTTCTGTTGACATTGGGTTGCTCCAAGCCCTGCGGTATGGTACCACGGGAGGCATAAAGATGGTTTGTCAAGCTACAAGTCTGTGCATCACGGTTACTGCCTTTGAGGGAACACAAAAAAAGTTCCTTGGCAAAACTCCACTTCATGTTGCATTAGTAGTCACTGAGGTTATGTTTGGAAGTATACTAGACGTGCCTCTAAGGGAGTAACAATGAGGTCATTGACCTTAAAGCAAGCAAGTAAAATGTACCTCGATATTGGTTTTAATTTTAATTGTAAAACTAAAGAACCACAGTGCCACTGCACCTGCTGCACTAATGTAATATTCTCCATGACATTAGCAAAGTAACACTGTTAAAAATGGGGGTCTCTAGTGGACAGGTTGTTACCCTGTCCAAGTAGAGATCCTTTTTCCTAGTCAGGTTAAGGGAGTTACACCTCTAAAATAACCCCTGCTCATCCCCTTGGTAGCTTGGCATGAGCAGTCAGGCTTATCTCAGAGGCAATGTGTAAAGGTTTTGCACATAACTAGCAGTGATACTGTGAAAACACTACAAAAGGACATCACACCAGTTTTAGTAAAATATCCAATGTTTTATCTGTGCAAACCAAGACCAAAAACTATAAAAATCCAACATTCAGCTCTTAGAATTATTACTAAGCAAAAATAGTCTTAAACTACAGTTCCTTGAAGTCAATAGCTCCGTCCGGAACTATCACAGTATCATGAACAACAAATCCAAACAGTTCTGGCTGACTGCTGCGTCGCAAGCCAGATACGGTGTTGGGGAGACTGCTAAACAGTACCTTTAAAAGTGCAGGGCAATAGTAACCTCGCGATGAGCCTCAAAGAGCCTGCGCCGTCAGGTGTCAGTTCTAGTGGTTAGTACAAGAGTCATTGGGCCCTTGAAGTTACACGCATTGCAGATCGAACTCTATGAAGTCAGGAGTGCTGGTGTCGGCGGGTGTTGGGGCTGCGGTGCAAACTGCAGCAGTGAGGCGTGCAGTGCCCTCAGTTCGTGGTGCTGGCAACGACTCAGGAACTCTATTACAAAAGATGATAGAATGCACACCTGCTGAATCGTTTTTCAATGTTTTAAATTGCGTTTTGGCGTGCAAACTGAGTAGTGGCCTGTACCCAAAAACCACAAAAATATCATAAAAATGAATGTAACCCAAATTTACGCATCACTCAGTGCACCGAGACAATTATTCTCACATTAAACCACAGTTTTTATCCTGTATTCATCGTTAAACCATATTTTATTTCTTGCATTCCGAAAATTCATCCATGTTTATACGTTCACTCCAAAGGCAATGCTAATTCATGGTTACACCTTTTTCGATAAACATCAATATGCCCATCCAGGCCTTATCAATGCCACGGCTTCGAATTAACAATTAATTCCAGTGGATATCAGATTGTAAACCCAATGCATTCCGGGCTTTTTTTTAGCACTTCCTCAGGGGTATCTGTAAAATTAAGTAGAGCTCGTAAATATTCTGCAACTTACATTTCCTGTCATACTTAACATAATCATTATTAAACCTCGAGCATACTGATTAAACTACAGACATCAAGAAAATGTGTGCGCAGAACTAAAATACCCAGCCTATGCATTACTCACTCTGTCAATATTGTAAAAGTTCCCCCATCTCATTCACCTAATAAACACAAAAGTGTACACTCAGTGCCCAAAACCTACGCTCCTCCACCTCTCCCCATATTGTTACAGTTCCCAACAAAACCCAATTGGCCAAACATTCACCTTCTCCACGTTGTTCCCAATCGCCATTGCTACTTGCTTCCTCTCCTCTATGGCCTGTGCGTCAGCTATCTAGTTAAGAACGTAACTTAAACCCCGTGAACCACTCACATGCAAAATTTAAAGAAATACGTACCCTGTCATTCCCAAATGTTATACTCCCTAGACAAACTGAGATATCAGTAATAATTCACAATTGTAATTCACCCACAATACCGACCCACCCAATAAACCGTCTGCAAACGTGACCACAGCATGTGCCACTATAAAATATAACCTAAAACGACTCAGGAACGGCATCCAGCGGCGTCTGTGAAACCAGGGCTGCAGTGCGAAATGGGGCGATGCTCGTTGCTGTGCTAGTAGTTCATGGGCAAGCAATGATGTTGTTGTTGCTGAAGGGCTGTGGTCGGTTGAGGAATCTTTTTCAACATAGACGCTGTCTCTGCAACTCACCAGGTCTCTGCCCGGGAATCCGCGTCTGCCAGCACTTGCTGTCCTGCCCTTAACGGAACGCCGCATGGAGGGACAACGCGCAGGACTGCCTGCGAGGCCCCGGACGCACATCTCCCAGGGGGCCTAGCGGCACGCACAGTCCGTGACGCGGCACTAGGGCGACTGAGGCCCACAAGAGCGACCGCGCACTCCTGCAGCGCTGGAATCTTTTTCAACATAGACGCTGTCTCTGCAACTCACCAGGTCTCTGCCTGGGAACCCGTGTCTGCCAGCACTTGCTGTCCTGCCCTTAACGGAACGCCGCACGGAAGGACAACGCGCAGGACTGCCCGCGAGGCCTTGGACCACATCTCCCAGGGGACCTAGCGGCGCGCACAGTGGGTGACGCGGCACTAGGGCGACTGAGGCCCACAAGAGCGGCCACGCACTCCCGCAGCGCGAGATGCACGCGGGCGTGCCCGGGCCAAGGGCGGGCCCGTCCGCACCCGTCATAGCCCGGAGGAGGCTGGGCTGGGCCACCCCTCCTTCAGCACCCATCGGACATTATTTTACTTCACGATCAGTGACTTTTTGGTGCCACTACAGCTATTGTGTTATTGCATATCTAAGTTTCAATTTCAATTCTTAGCTTTATTCGATTTTAGTTTAAAATCATAAAAGCATACAGATAAAGACAATCATAAAAAATTACATACAGAAGCACAAGATGTCTAAAAAATAAAAATAAAAACATTGATCCAAGCTGCGGGAGTAAGTTCCTTAGTTCCATATTACAATTCATAGTTTTCCATACTTGTGGCCAATGTGCATTGTTACGGGATGATTGAAGGCAGAAAGGCCACTGCCACTCGATGCGCAGATGCTTCTACCCCTCGAGTAAATTGTCTCTGCTTTTGGTCTTAGTCGAGGGATGTATGCCATGCTTTGATAAAAATCGTGTAGGTCCCAGGTGGCTATAGGGCCGTCGCCTTCTCGGGGATGCAAAGTTTGCAGGTAGGTAACAATTAGTCTACTTCTAAATCTTATAAGAACAAGGTCGCCGTCAATGTCTTTTTGTAGGGGACCTAACCAGCCCACCCTTCTAACAGTCATGATTGTACCATCAAAATCTAGATGCAAGGGCATATTTTTAGTTAGCCAATACGTGACTTTATTTAGTGGGCCTTGTTCCCATTCGGTTTTTCCATGTTTGAGTGCTGGGACTCCCGCAAGGACACACACGAAAGGTGCAGTCTCCGGAGGTAGCTGTATATGAGTTGTTTTATAAGGCTCTACTCTTGTGGCAGTGTATTGTGATAGACCAGGTTTGAACTGAACTTTAGGGGCAGTAGGGGGTGGTGAGTTAGAGACTAGAGGATGAGTTTGATCATTACTGTTTTTTGCAGGTGGCATTGTCACTTCGGTTGTACCAGGTGGGTTGGAACAGTTAGGTGTTACAGATTTTTCAATGGGAGGTAAGTTGGCCTTGATACTTTTCTCTATTCCCAGCAGCCTATCCTCTAGAGTCGTAATTTTTTCAATCAGTGGAGAAATGATTGAACTAACCAATTGGTCGATCTGAGACAAAAAATTCAAGTTGACAGAAGTTACTAGTTGGTCTAATTTTTCTTCCGAATTTAGGGGGGGGATTAGTTACGGTCGATGGAGGGCTAGAGCACAGTTTTTGTAGTTTCGGTTGGTTCCCTATGGGATTGACCCCATCCCATTTCCTTTTACTGGATGAGAGCTGGGGAAGTACTATGTTTTGCCTATTTGCGTTTTTGGATAATGGAGGGTGTTCCAGTGGGCTGACCATTGGAGTTGATATACTGGTTCTTTTGGCGGGGCAAGGTGGGGGACTTTTGATTTCATTTCTATCTTCTACAGTGGCATACCTAGTTTTGCAAAGAGAATTTAACTCGTCCAACAGCGAGAGGTTTTGCGCTGTACCATTCGTTATTTCGGGAGATTGCTTGGTGGATATGCTATCTGTAATCTTGCAAGAATCATTCGTATTAGCGGTGGGCGGAGATGGCCTACCATAATCTTGTGATCCAGAACGTGAGCCTCTCTGGCTGATAGGTTTGTTGGTAGCCCCCTTGCGAGACATGATGGGGTTTGCTAATGTCAGAGTATAGCAGGATAACAAGACAAACTGGGGATATTTGAGAATTTTCGACTAGTGTCCAGTAGGGATATCCCTTGCCAGTGTGTAGAAAGGGGTCAAAAACTCATTACCTCAGTGATGTAGAAGAGTCAAGGGGGGTGGCCCGTCCCATCCCCCTCCGGCCTCTAAGCCCTTTGCCCGGGCTTCGCCCGGTGCCGATCCGTGAGCGGTCCTGCGACGCGGGTGCTGGAGTCCCTTTTCAAGCGCCTCCTGGCGCCGGATTTCCGTGTGGCGGCGTGTTCCGCTGCTAGGGCGTCTGGGTAGTATAGTTTTAGTGGCAAAAACGCCCCCCTCGCACTGCGACTGCTGATCTGGCTATGCGGCGGCGGAGGGGAGCGATGGAGCTGCGCTGGTCCTGGGTGCTGGACAAGGTATGCCCCCAATTGTTTCTGGTCCCCCATATATAAGTTTGTAGCAGTACCCCGTTGCCCAGTTTACATCTTTCAATATGAGTAAAGATTGTCGTAGGGGGCTCTAGTGTTGTAGGCACACTGGACATCTTTTTGACGAGGGCAGCGTCTGTTTTAAACAATGAAATTATACTTGCAGAAAGGCGACTTTCCTTAGAACCTCGTAGCCTTACCAGCTAATTTTTTTTTTTTAATTATCTTTATTGTACAGTTTTATCAATTAACCACCCCCCCTTGAACCCCCCCATACAGACTGTTTTAAATTATTAAACACGTACATACATCATCTTGATGAATCAAAATCAAAGTTGAAATTTGTTAGTTTAGAAACAAAGTAAGTTCAGCTGAAGATGTTTCATACAGAACAACAGAGAGCGAAAACCTGAAGCAGGACGATGAAAGATCCAGACTGGAAAAGTGGAAGAGGAGGGAAAAAGGCACAAGTTTATCATGTTTAAACAATATCACAATATCGATCTCCCCATCTATTGTGTAAGCGGGTGCCATATTTCAAGCCCTTTCTTTTACCTTTTTATTCCCTTCCTGCTAAATATGGCTATTTCCACATTATATGCAGCTAGTAGTCGTGCCCGCCATTGGTGAAATGAAAGTGGATATGGGTCTAACCAAGTTGATGTCAAGCAAATTCTTAGAATGGCCATTGAGATAAACAGAAGTCCCTGAATGGTAGCTGGTCTCGGGTCCCCATCAATCCCAAGTATTGTTTCCGCTGTCGTGATCACAATTCTAGTTCCAAATATCTCTGATAGAAACAATGAGATTTCTCGTCTAATGGTTTTCAGGGTTTCACATGTGGCCAACATATGAATCAGATCTACCTTGGGCATTGCACATCGAGGACATAATGTACCTTTACCTGTGCTCCATTTAGAAATCTTTTCGGGGGTATAGTATAGTTGGAAAAATGTCTTGTAGAATTGGGCTTGAAGTTTAGTGGACATTAGTAAAGAGAATGACATTTCCAATGTTTTATGTATTGTGGTCTCAGACATACCTAGTTTAATTTCCCAGTTATGGAAATGTTTCTCTAGGTCATCAGGAAGGCCAGTAACTAGGTTTTTATAGATTTCACCTATTCTAGCCCTATCCGTTTGGGCCGTTTCAATTGCCAAAATTTTCCGAAATGACTCTCCCCCCCCCTTTTTTAGAAATATATTCTCTGATTTGTAGCCTTACCAGCTAATTTAACACTCCCTACCAGCGGGTCCACTCTCTCCCCGTCCCCTCCAGCTAAAATTCTTACCAGAAACCAGCATTTGTGTCAAGCTAAGGGTAAGGGTAAGACCCTTGTCTCTGCCTCTGTGTCAAAGAAAAGGAAAGCAGGGGGGTTGCCGCACACTACTCAGCAGGCTAATAAAATTGCTAAGACCAGGGGAGTGGTGCGCGGGAAATCACAGGGAAATATAGAATCATGTATACCTACTGCTATTGAGAAAACTGTCCTGACACGTGGGTTATCAAGTGACTCTACTGCCTGTTTATTGGGTAAAATCGAAGACAAACTACGGTTAATGCTCAATCCAGTATTACTGCAGCTGTCCAAAATTGAACAGAGACTTGATAAAATTGAACAAAGTCTAACGGTATCTAATCCTATCCTCGTAAACCAAGTAAACAGGGGTCAGAATGCTTCTGGGGTAAGTTTACAACCTTTAGCAATCCCAAATGACACCACTACCGCTCCTGGGTACTCTCAAAGTATTCCAGTCTTACCCAATGATCCTTCTCCCCCACTACCCAGCACTTCAAGAAGGGTTCCTGTAGTCATCAGAACTGCAGAACAAATTACTGCTAATGCCCGGAGGGGTTGGGCTGGCTCAAAAGAACACCTCAACCTAGTGCCTGAAGCCACTCCATATACTGTGGTATTGACTAATGTTCCCAGATTATCATTAGACCAGGATGAGCACTGGGTTTCACTGAGAAATAAGTCACTTTTGAACCTAAATAACAAGACTGGGCTAGGAGGCCATCTATTTAGGGAGTTTAAAATGGCTTGCAGGGTTTCGTGGAGTGGCAGGTCTCCCAAAGCTTACAGAGGTGATTGTGTGGTGCTGAACCTTGGCTCTCCCTCCTTAGTTAAAACGATTTTAGATAGAGCTGGTTCTAGGTTCTTTAGTGAAGCAGATTTAAGTATCGTACCTCTTGGTTTCTTCTATAGGAATAACCAACCTCTGCTCACCCCACAGGGTGTCTTACAGGCAACTCGTGTAGCCCATGGACCGTACGAATACAATGTACCACTTCACCATGACTTTAGCCCACTCTCCGGTTTGGATAGCAATGATTGACTGGGCAATTCCGTAGATAATGATGTACCATTTCTTTCAGTAGTTCCCGTGACCAATGGTTCTCAGGTATTATTGCAAAGGGAATGCGCCCAGTCTTTGGCAATTGGTGCTAGAGTCCCAGAACAAAGTGATAATCTTGATGTGCCCATTGGTCGTTTAGTAAATGCTCAGGGTATATCTCGTTTCATGAAATTATTGCTGTTACACCGCTCTGCGCGCAACAGATAGCGCTTCAGGAAAGATACTTAGTGTGTTGTATTTCAAATTTTAAATTATCCTGTTTTTGCATTTTCGTTTTTTTATTTTTACTCTCCCTGCTTTTAGCCCTGACATCTCCGCATACTTCCACTATAATTGGATGCTCACCGCTTCTTTGGCGGGTCCCCTCCCTCGTATTTCTTAACTAGCGGCCATCTTGGGGGTGAAAACGGGACGCCTGGAGGCGCCATCTCTGGTCGTGGTCTAGTGTCCATAAGGACTCACGAGACCTCTATTTAAGATGGCCCTGCAGACGCGCAGCGGTAGCGCGCAGTGGTCGCGCACTGGAGTCGCGCCTGAGTCCAGCCCGTCTGTGCCCGTCTGTGCCTGCATCAAATTTGGACCTGTCCCGCCTCCCTACCACCGCCTACACTTACACTGGTGAGGAACTGATATCGATGAGCAATCTCCTTGCATTAATTGTACTCTGTGTAATTTACCCACACATAATTTTAAATGTCCGGGCTGCGCCTTTTCTATGGGGAAAATGAGCAAATGCAAGGCTATGAAACGCATTTATAAACGTGGTAGGCTGAGGGGAAGTAAAACTGCAATGACTCACCCTCCACTACAATTCTGGAATATTAATTGCAGGTCCCTTCCCAAGCACAAGCATAATATTTATGATTTTCTTGTTGATGAGAAGCCGGATGCTGTGTTTCTCACTGAGACCTGGCTCCATGAGAGTTCCGGGCCAGATGTTGCAATTGCTATTCCCTATGACTATGTCATGTTGAGGAAGGACAGGAACATCGGTAAAGGGGGAGGTATTGCAATAATTTTTAAATCTATGTATACCTGCAAGCTTGAAGATCTTCCCCTACAAGGATGTGAAGCTGCTCTTTTTAAGCTTGCGATTAACCCCCAATTCACTATGACAGGTCTCTTGGTTTATCGGCCCCCTGGTAATGGAAATTCCTGGGTCTCTTCACTAGCTGAAACACTAGCCCCTCTGCTCTTAAGGGCAGCTAACTTCACCATTCTTGGTGATTTAAATCTTCACCTTGAAGATTCTTCCTGCATCTCCAGTAAACATCTTATCTCTGACCTTGAGGTTTTTAATATTCTTCTGTGTAACTCAAGTGCCACTCACTCTGCTGGTCATTTGCTGGATCCAATCTTTTCTAATCTTCAATTTGACTGTGCACAGAGTGCTCGTCCATTGGAGTGGTCAGATCACTATGCGGTTCACTTTTCCTTACCTCGCAATAAAATCAAGGCCGGGGTCAGAATCGGAAAAGATGGGCATGTACGCCGGTGGGGCAAGCTTGATGTAACAAAGTTTAACCAACACCTATCGGGGACTCTTCCTGATACTAATTTGCCCGCGACTGAGTTAAATACAGTGGTACTTCAATGGCTAAATAATGCGGTGGATACTCTGCTTCCATTGACATCCAAGCACTCCGGGTCTCATCATCCACCCGTGCCATGGTTCTCTGATGCTCTGAAACTTCTGCGGGCAAAATGTAAGGCCCTTGAAAGGAAGTGGAGACGTACATATTCTGTCTCCCGGAAAGTGGCCTACAGAGAGGCCTTAAAAGGATACCATAAGCAATGTAAAACTGCGAGAGCGGCTTATACTGTGAATATGGTGACGCACACACAGTATAGTTCTCGCGTCCTCTTCTCTGTAGTCAAGAAATTGACCGGAGCAGACACTACCCCAGCTCCCCCTGCATTAGATGAGGCTCAATGTAAAGCTTTGGCTGAGTTTTTCATTGCTAAGGTTGAACACATATATGCCTCGCTAGGTTCTCCTTCTGTGGTGGAGGAATTCCAGACAGAATCTACATTGCCAGTGGAATGCTCCTTTGCCACAGTGAAGCTCACGGAATGGCAACTGCTAGATGATGTCTCTTTCCTCTCCTGTTTGAACAGTGTAAGATCGGCCTCTCCTCGTGACCCATTACCTGTTAGAATTCTGAAGCTACTGGATTCCAATTCCCATCAGGTACTTATGAAACTGCTAAATGCTTCTTTAATTGAATCTTATGTACCCCAGGACTGGAAACATGCGATGGTGGTGCCCCTTTTAAAGAAGGCAGGTGCGGATGCTTCCAACTTGTCTAATTTTAGACCTATCTCCTTGCTGCCCATTCTATCGAAGATTCTGGAAAGACACATCAACACTCAGTTAAATCATCTTGTGGAGAGTTCGGGATTTCTGCACCCATCCCAGTCCGGCTTTCGAGCTCATCACTCGACCGAGACTGCTCTCCTTGGAGTTACGGAAAGTCTGCGACACGGTATCAATCGTGGGGAAACATCTGCACTCATCCTGTTGAATTTGAGCGCCGCGTTCGATACCGTGTCCCACTCCATTCTTTTAAATTCTCTCCGGTCCCTAGGAGTGGCAGGCTCGGCACTAGCCTGGATTGCCTCCTTTCTTAGTGGGCATACTTTCCAGGTCTTTTCAGCAACAGCAGCATCTGCCATCTGTCCATCGGCGCACGGCGCCCCCAGGGGTCTAAACTCAGCCCTCTACTGTTTAACATCTATATCAAACCCCTGGCTACTATCGGGAGGATGCGGGGTTGACGCTATTTTCCTACGCCAATGACACCCAAATGGTCTTCTCCCTATCAGGCAAAGACGGGAACAGCCCCTCTGCTTTGAAGCTCGGTTTATCTCTTGTAGCCGAGTGGATGCAGAGGAATTGTCTTTATATGGATGTGAGAATCTCCAATACAAACCTAATACAGGAACCAGAGGTAGATTCTCTTGAAGTAGTTTTAACAAATGACTCTCCCAGGCTTAAATGGTCAACTGTGGCAAGTAAGGCTGATCAATTGGAACTGATGGACAGCATGTTAGCTGAAGCCATAGTTACCTTACAGGATGACAAATTTCAGGGCTCCCTCTTGCCTACGGTTACTAAGGTCCACGATTAAAAAAATGTATTGGCCGCTCCAAACCAAGACACACCGCCATGGTCCAGAAGGCTGCTGTCTGGTATAATTCTGCCTGCCGCTCTGCCTATGCACAATTAGCCTCGACTATAAAAAGTAAGGATGGCGTTTTGATACATGAGAAAAGGGTGGCCTATAAGGTCGTTCAATCCCAAGCTACGAGGGATTGGGACGAAGAACATTGGAAGGACTTGTTAGATTCCTGTAAGGGAAGGGACATGACTGCCTTTTGGCACATAGTTAAGTGGGGTAACAGGGAACCTAGCAATATACCATCTAATAATGTGACCCCGACCTATGGATAGACCATTACAAGGGCCAGTTTGCAGCTTGTAAATTAGATCTACCAACTTTTGTGATGCCCTCGTATGTCCCCATAGTATTTCTTACCAAAAAGGAAGTAGAAACTGCTCTCCTTTAGGTCCCAAGAGGTAGAGCTCCGGGGCTCGACTGTATCCCTGCTGACGTATTATTACATGCTGTCGACTCCTGGGCATTGTACATTCAATTGCTTCTTAATGCTTTTGTCCAAGGTGCTTCTCTTCCGTGCTCATTGGCAGGTGCGGTTATCTTACCGGTCTTTAAAAAAGGAGACCGTTCGCACCCTGGTAATTACAGGCCCATAAGCCTGATTGATTGTATTCAGAAGGTTGCTGCCAGGGTGGTCCTAGGTAGAATTCAGGAATGGTTAGAGGATCTAAATATCATCTCCAATCTCCAAGCAGGTTTTCGCAAATCAATTAGTACTGTGGACCAGGTCTTAAAATTTATTTTAATATATTGGCGAACTGTTACACTGGGGAAAGGGGTGATTTAAGCTGCCTTTGTTGACTTGACGTCGCGTTCGACCTGGTTCCTCGCCCCAAGCTTTGGTCAACCCTTTTGAAACTGGGCTTACCACTGGAGCTTTTAGCTCTAGTGGTTAAACTCCAAACCGAGAATTATGCCCAGGTCAGGTATGACGCAGCTGGTCGGACCACGGAAAAGTTCCCGGTGGAGAAGGGGGTGAGGCAGGGATGTGTCCTTGCACCAACCCTCTTCTCCATCTATATAAATGGGGTGGTAAATTATTTTAAAGAGTATACCACAGATGCTCCGTGCTTAGCTGGCAATAAGACCCCTCTCTTAATGTTCGCCAACGACACTATCATATTATCAAAAACGAGGCAGGGCCTTCAGCGAGCCCTTACAAGATTTGAAGAGTTTTGTGCAGACCATGACTTAATAGTTAATGTTGATAACATGAAATACATGGTGCTGCACCATACAAAGAAAACCATTGGGGATTTAAAGATGAGATATGGGTCTCTAGAACAACTGGAGACATTTTCATACCTAGGGGTTTTAATTGATAGAAAACTTAACTGGAAAGCACAAATAGATTGTCTCACTGTAAAACACGCCCAACTTACTGTTTTTTTGCTCAGAGAGCATAAACGGTCGTATACCAAACCAATAGGCCCAGTCCTTCAGATATATAACAACAAAATTGGCGCTTCTATTTTATATGGGGTTGAGCTGTGGGGCCACTCCAATCTGAACAAACTAGTGTTGGGCCAGAATAAATTTTGTAAGGTCCATCATTGGTCTGCCACAATCTACACCGACAGTTCCTCTCCTTTTTGATTTGGGCTGCCAATCAATTAAAGATGTGGCCACATATAGGTTGTTAGCCTACTGGAGACAGCTCTGGGTTACTCCGGAACTTGAGCACTATGCCCAGGCAGTCCTAGAGGTGAGGGATATGGAAACTAAACATACGATTGTTTGGTTTGCTACCATTAAAAACCTGTTATATGATTTAGAGCTGAAACACCTGTGGGACACCCCTATGGGAAGTATTTTTCCTAGTAAAATGGAGTTGAAGGCAGCTTATTGGAATTACATCACTATGAAGCGCTTTTCACTTTGTTCTCATGGTTCTTTGATGAAGGCTTTTATTGACAAAAAACATTAAATTAAATGGGAGGGTTACTGGGATCTCATTACGTCTACTCGTGACAGAAAACTATTTCATCAGTTCAGGGTTGGAACTTTGCCTTTATATTCCTTCACCTCCAAATGGTGTGCGGCAAAATGTAGTGACTGTCCCTTCTGTCCTGATGTAAATGAAACAGTGACCAATGTCTTTTTTGTTTGTCAAGCATATATTGCACCCAGGAGAAAATGGCTTAAACCTATATGTGCTAATTGGGTACTAGATCTTGCCTAGAGGCCTTCAGAATCTTAAAATGTTCTGTTGAAGGCCCAATAGTGGTTGGAATTGCTAAATTCCTAGGATGGGTATGGGTGCTCAGACGCAAACATGTGAAACAAATGTAATTATTTCTGTGATTGATTTCCTAATATCATGTAAATATATTAATTTATTGAATAACACCTCACGTGATCTATACTTCCTGTACCTTTGTCAAGCGAGACGATTTTATCTTATTTTATTTTTATAATGAATTTCTCGTGGACTGGTTTTAAGGGTTTTTGTAACTTATTTTATTATCAAATTATTGTCGTTCCCAGGTGTCAAATGTATGTATTCTATGTCTGTGCTAATAATAAGCCGGTTGTTGTTATTCGTCCATTGTATAATTTGGCTAACTTTTATGGTTTTTTTAACAACCAAAATAAAGTTTATAAACTGGAAACTGGTTGTCGGCTGCCGAACGGGAGTCGATAGCATCAGTATCAGTAGGCCAAGGCTGCTGTGTGGGATGGGGCAGTGCGTTGTGGAACTTACGATCTGTGCCATCAAGCCACGGTGCCTGCAGCAGCGTCGATGTCGGTGTGGAACGTCGTCGTCTGGGATACCAGGGGGCGGTGTGAAGCTAGGCGGTACAAAGTACAGTGCCCAAAGGTCACGGTGCAAGCAGTGGCTCGAAGGTGGTGTCAGGCATCTTCGAGGCCAGGGTTGCGGTGGGAAGTGCGGCGCTGCCCGCTGTGGTGCCTTCAGGACAAGGATGTTGATGTCGTTGGGTTGCTTTTTCTTCCGTTGCAGTACAAAACACCCAGTTCCCAGTGCTGGTAGCAGATGAACTTGAAGTCTTTCCTGTTCCTGAGACTTCTTAAACAGGGGGCAAACTCCACCTCAAGCCCTTGGAGAAACTCTAAAAAATATGTTGCAGAAAGTTCAATCCAGTCCTTTCTCTGTCCAAGACAGAAGCAACCACTGGAGGAAAACACAGCAAAGCACACAGCAATGTGGTAGTTCTTCCTCACAGCTTCTCCAGCTCTTACTCTTGGCAGGTTCCTTGATCCAAAAGAATTCTAAAGTTCTGGGGTCAGGGCTTTAATATTTATACCTCATTTTCCTTTGAAGTTGGTACAAACAAAGTTTCTCTAGCACACATAACTCAGTTCAGCCTGGCTTAGGCCAAGTTCCCCACAGGAAGTGGACACAGCTTTGTGAGAGGTAGCCACAGTCCATTCAGGTGCAAGCGACAACTCTTCCCACTACTCAAAATGCAGCCAGACCTATTCAGCCCTTGCTATGAGTCACCCAGGGAAAGCAGGATACACCTCACCCCCCTACTGTGTCTGTCTAATATGAATGCACATCCTCTGCTCATGTCACTCTATAGCCAGACAGGGAATAAACAAAAGGCATAGGCACACAGGATAGTTCAGAAAGAAAATTTCCACTTTCTAAAAGTGCCATTTTCAAACACAGAATAGAAAAATCATCTTTACTAAAAGACGCATCTTTGAATTCTGAGTTCAGGAAGCCTAAACCCTATTTCTCTATCTTGTCCCAATGGAAAGTTAGGCTTGTAAAATGTTACAAGACGCCCCCCCTCTTAGCTTATGGGACAGACAGCCTTTCAATAGTGAAAAACAAACTGCACAGTATTTCACTATCAGGACATGTAAGACACATCAGTACTAGTCCTACCTTTCACATACAATGCACCCTGCCCACAAGGGTACTTTGGGCCTACCTGAGGGGTGTCTTACATGTAAGAAAATGGATGGTTAGGGCCTGGAAAGTAGTTGTACCTGCCAGGTTGACATGACAGTAAAAACTGTGTGCCAACACTGCAGTGGCAGTCCTGAGAACCCTTTGAAAGGCTCCTTGTGTGGGTGGCACAATCAGTGCTCCAGGCCCATTAGCAGAATTTGATGTACAGGCCCTGGGCACACACAGGGCACTCCACTAAGAACTTAGTAGTAAATCAAATAAGCAAAACATGGAAACACCAATCCATAAACATAATTTACAGTAGGAGAACTTGCACTTTAACACTGAACAGCAGTGAGAAAGTGTGCAGAGGCACTAAACCAGCAATAACGAAGTCCAATGTACCAGTAAAAACCGGAGGCCAGAAAGCAAAAAGACAGGGGAAACAGGCCAAAAGATACCACGTCTAACACATGTCCCCTCCAGCTGAAAGTAGGGAAAATTACCCAACCACCTGGGAGTTCTCTTCACTAAGGCAAAAGAACCTGGATAGACCATCAGCGTTGATGAGTTCTGTGCCACTGTAAAGTCCATTCCCTGTAGCGAGATTGACCACCTCAACAGTTTTGGGTTACCACTCCTCATCTGCATTAACCATCTGAGGGGCCTGTGGTCTGTCGGTTCTTGGAAGTGAGTCCCCAAATGGCAGGGTCTTAGCTTCTTCAGCGCCCAGACCACAGCAAAATCTTCTCGCTCTATGGCACTTCACCTCTATTCCCTGGGGAGTAGTATCCTGCTAAGGAAGAATACAGGCTGGTCTAGGCCCTCTTCTTTGAGTTGTGAGACCACCACTTTCACACCATGTTCTAAAGCTTGGTCTGCACTATGAATTCCTTGGAGAAGCCGGGTGCTTGAGCATGGGCTCTGTGCACATTGCTGCCTTCAAGGCATCAAAAGCTGTCTGTCAGACATCAGTCCAGATCACCTTCCTGGGCTGCTCCCTGGAAGTCAGCTCAGTCAAGGGTCAGCAATGATGTCATAGCCATTGACAAATGTCCTATAGTAACCAGTGAGACCTAAAAAGCCTCTCACCTCGGTCTGGGTCTTGGGGGGCTCCCAAGCCAGAATGGTATCAATCTTGGGCTGTAGGTGCGCCACCTGGCTGCTTCCTACCTGGTGCCCTAAGTAAATGTAAATGTACATGTATTTATATAGCGCAAATCGCCCACATCGCAAGCATCTATGCGCTTGCTTAGGGAACCCGTCCTGGTATTCCCCTGTGAGATACCCCGGCAGGGTATCCACAAGGTGAAAGCCAGGCATCCCGCCGAGAGGGGCCGTTGTGGAGATTAAGCAAGCTATTGCCCAGAGTCACAGAGTGTGAACCCATGAGTCGAGTAGGCACCGGAGCGAGAATTATCGAGTCCGTGGAATTATTGAGCCCAACCCCCGTCGGGGCGGGGAATTGAACCCTGGTCCAGGGCCGATCTCAGCTTCCGGGTCTGCCGCCTCTAACCCCTGAGCCACACTTCTCCACAGACCCCTGTCCAATCTGGAACTTACTGGCCTGGATTATGAGTAGGTGTGGGCGGAAAATCCGTTCCGCTCGCGGATTTTGCGGATTTTCGGGAAATCCGCAATCCGCGAGATTTGCGAATTTCCCGCAAAATCCGCAAATCCGCGAGCAGCGGATTTTGCTCGCACTGCTCGCACTGTTCGCGTGAGTTCGCGCCCCGCGAATAAGTGCAAAATTGCAGAAATACGATTTTAGCAAAACTGAAAGTAACTACTTACCAGGTTCAAAAGTTCAGGCACATCATTAGTAGCCATTTCCTGTAGTGCTTCCTGAGGGGCCCCTCCAGAGTTCAGTTGCCAGTTGAAACTATTATGTGACCCTGCTCTGAACCTCAGAATAGTTACACATATGCCACAAAGGTCCTGAATTACAGCTAAGGGAGACAAGCAGGAGCCAGGCTGGAAGTTAAAATCCATTAATCAGCCCCTAATTCATTATTGTCAGTTGGGGCAGGGCAGGTGTTGTAACTAATTTTGCAACAATGAAAGCACTTAGCAAGTGCAAAAGATCACTAATCAGGGCGCACTAAGGAAGCAGGTGCCAGCTAAAAAAATATTCTGTGACACATTAATCAGCCCCAAATTAATTCAGGTCACTTGAGGCAGGGAAGGTGTGCTTTGCTTTGCCGAAAATAATGTACACTGGACAACCAGAGGGTGTGATGATGAAACAGAGGGTGGCATGGGTGGGCCAGAGGGTGGCATGAGTAGTCAGAGAGTGGCAGTGGTGACAGAGAGTGGCAGTGATGAAGAAGAGTGTCCCAAACAGGCTGGACACGTAGAAACAACAAGTTCGCAAAACTTGCGACCCGACAGGTAAGTTCGCAAATTGCGAAATTGTAAAAACCCTCGCGAACTGGCAGAAACACGGGCGAACACAAAAAAAAAAAAAATCCGCAAATTCGCGGGAATTCGCGGATTTTGCGGATTGCGAATCCGCAAATCCGCAAAATTCGCGAACGCGAGATCCGCAAAATTCGCTCATGCTTAATTATGAGGCCTGCCCTCTGCAGAGCCTTCCACACCTCCCAGAGGTGCTGCAAGTGTTCTTTCCAGCTGGACATGAAAACTTTAATGTCATCCAGGCAGACAGCACTGAAATCCTCCAGTCCAGCCAACACCTGGTTGACCAACCTCTGAAAGGTGGCAGAGGCATTCTTCAACCCAAAGGGCATCACCTGGAACTGGTCGTGCCCCTTCGTTGTGAATGCAGACCCCTCCTTGGCCCCCTCAGTCAAGGCAATCTGTCAGTACCCAGACATTAAATCAAACGTACTGAGGAACTTGGCAGCTCCCAACCGATCGATGAGCTCTTCAGCTCTGGGGATGAGGCTGCACATCAGTCTTGGTGATGGCATTTAGCCCACAGTAGTCCACGTAGAACCAAAGTTCAGGAGTGGCACCGGATGCAGCAGCCTTTGGGACAAAGACCACTGGGCTGGCCGAAGGACTGTTGGAGGGCTCTATCACCCTAATGCCAACATCTTAGAAAGCTCTTTTTTGAAGCGGACTCTGACCCTGTCAGTCAGCCTGTACATTTTGTGTTTCATAGGGGGACTGTCCCAAGTGTCCACATCATGGGTACACAAATGAGTGACACCTGGGGTTAGAAGGAACAGGGTGGGAAACTACCCCAATAGCTGTCAACAGTCACTCTACTGCTCTGGGGTAGGTGTAGGGGATAGATTCATTCCTTCCACTGACCCATCATTCTCCTTGGTAGACAGGAGGTAAGCAAGATGTTCTTTCTCCTATGCCACCTCATCATCTGTTGCCAAGTGAGTGCTTACTTCAGACCTCTCAAAGTGAGGTTTGAGGTGGTTCACATGGAGAACCCTCAAAGTCTTCCTGGGAGTCTGCAAATTCACCACATAGGTGACCTCACTTTTGCACTCCACCGCCTCCAAAGGCCCAGTCCATTTGTCCTGAAGAGCACAAGGCTCTACTAGAGCCATGATCCACACCTTCTGGCACACACAGAGTGGAATTATGGTCATGCTAGTGCTTCATGTCTTCCTGGTTGGCTTACAGGTTGGCCTGGGTGAGTTTCCTGATGCTCAAAGTTTGGTTCCTGAAGGCCAGCATGGAGCTAAATCCATCCTGAGGAGTTTTCCTGGGAGTTGTCTCCCAGCCTTCTTTCACCAAACTGAGCCGTCCTCTAACAGTATGCCCATACAGTAGCTCAATGGGACAAAACCCTAAGGACTTCTGTGGTACCTCTCTGTAAGCAAAGCAAAGGCATGGTAAGAGGACGTCCCACTTATGCCTCATAGGTTCAGTTAGACCCTTGATCATGCCTTTCAAGGTCTGGCTGAATCTCTCCACCAAACCATTCCCTTGGGGGTAGTAAGGAGTGGTCAACTTGTAGGTTACACCACTCTCCTCCCACAAGGATTTCATATACTTTGATATGAAACTGGTACCCTGTTCAGATACCCCCTCTCTTGGGATCTCGACACGGAAAAAGATCCCCATTAATGCCCGGTCCACCAATGGCGCTGTCGTTTTCCTGAGAGGGATAGCTTCCGGGTACTGGGTGGCATGGTCCAACAAGACCAGGATGTACCTGTTGCCCATAGCTGTCTTGGGGTCCTAGGGTCCAACTATGTCCATCCTCACCCTCTCAAAAGGGGTGTCAACAACCGCAGAAAGTTGGAGAGGAGCCTTACACTTCCTCCCACTCTTATCACTTGCCTGGCAAGTTTGACAAGGCCGACAATGAGCTTCAGACTGCCTTCGCATTTGGGAAAAAAGAAGTGGGCGACAATCCTGTCAAATGTCTTATCCTGCCCCAAATGTCCTGATAAAGGCATTTCATGAGCCAGACCCAGTAGGAAGGTCCTGAAGCACAGGGGTACCACCATCAGACGGGCTGACTCAGTCTCAGCGACCTTAGCCTCGCTGTATAGAAAACCATTCTCTCAGTAGATCCAGTGTGATCCGGGGTGATCACCAGCTGCCTGGTTTGCAGCCTGCTGCCGCAAACCCTCTAGAGAAGGGCATTCTTTCTGCTCCCTGCGTAATTCTTCCCTGGTGGGACCCCCTTCTTGCTGCCAATGGGGCAGTTCAGATATGTCCCCCAGTTCAGCCACTTGCTCCCCTGTAGGTGCTGGAGAGTCCTCATCAAAGTCAGCCTCCTCCGGGACCATGGGAACTTCAGGGGCGAGTTTCCTGTGCCCCTTGCCATTTTTTCTGGCAGGTACCTGGGCCACTGTTTCAGGCTCCAGGTCCTTCTGATCACCCTTACTGACTGTCATGGACAGAGTGGTCATGCATGCCCACTCTGGCAACCCAAGCATCTCCAAGTGAGACCTGAACTCCACATCCTTCCATAAGGACTGCTCCTGGTCATTACGTGGCAGACAATCTACAGGCATGGTAGGGCTCACAAGCACCCTCAAGGGACCTGAGACCCCCCATTAAAAGGGAGTCTGCACCACCCTATACTGGTGCTCTGAGTTATCCATGGCAACTACTTGGTGGAATGTCCCAGGGACTACTTGTTTCTCAGAGACCAGGTGACATCAGACTGAGGTCACACTGGCTCCAGTATCTCTGAGATCCTCTACCCTTCTCTCACTGATGATCACCCAGGCACTGTACCTCTTAGTGTTTGCAGGCACCTGGTTTCCTGGGACCAGCTCACTGTTTCCCTAGTGAGACAAGGGACATTTCTGTGAGATTCCCCCTCCTCTGGGTACCCCTCCTCAGAAAGTGCTACACTAGCCAATACCATGGACTGCCCACCGGTGGGTGGCTGTGCCCTCCTTGGGCACATGGGATTCCCCTTCAAGTGACACACCTGCTCTGTAGACGTCCCTGAACAGACCCATGGTTTCTTATCTCCTGGAGGATGGCAATCCTTAGCCTGGGTACTAGTTTGGGGCCCTTCAGATAACTCATTTCCCTTACCCATTATCCCCCTATTCATCTGATGGGGAGTCTGCCAACCTTTGGGAGATTCTCCCACATACACCTTCTTGTGGACCCTGGTACTCGCCCAGTGGTCCTCCTCCATTGCAAGTTTCCTGGAGTCAGTCAGCTTACTATATGTCAAGTGCAGGCACAGCTCTTCAAAACATAGATAGACAAGTGCTCTCACACAATCAAATTGGTCAGCCCCTGAAAATCTGTCACATTGCTGCCCTTCACACAACCATCCAGTGACTTACAAAAAGAATCCATACATTCTAACCATGTCTGGGACTCCGTTTTTTTACTGTTTCTAAACTGTCCCTGTACTTTTCAGGAGTGAGACCATACTGAGTGAGAAGGGCCTCCTTCATGTCAGTGTAGGTGAGGTTACCCCTTACCCAAAGTCAACAATGTATCCCTCCCATCCTCTGAAAAATTAGGCCACAATCCTGCCCCCAACCATTTTCAGGTACTTAATTCATGAGAATAGATGCCTCATAGCCCTGAAAACAAAACACCTTTTTTATGTCCTCACCCTTCTTGTACTTCTTCCCTACATCCTTAGGAATGTGTACTACTCTGTCTCAGTGCACTGAGGAATTGCTGTCACCATCTGAGCTGGACCTGCTCCTCTGATCCAGCTCCTTTACTATAAGATCATGGTCTATCATCATTATTTTCTCCTCCATTGCCACCTTGACCCTCTCCAACTCCAATGCATCTCCCCTTGCTTCCCATCTGCCTCCAGATCATCTGGGGACTAGCCACTGCAGACCTACTTGTGGGGTACAATTGATAATGCTCTTGACTCAGGCATGATGCAGTAGAAGGTACAAGTTAAACCCAAATGGCAAGATAAAAAAATAGACCAAAAACAAAACAGTAAGTGGTACGTAGTGGTCTGCAATATGGTAGTAGCATACACCAATCAATGTAGGTCAAGTGCAAATGCAAGGCCTATCCTCACCACTGACAACCAATGTTAGAAATGGGGTCTCTAGTTGGCAAGTTGTTACCTTGTCCAAGTAGGGACCCTTCTTCCTAGTCAGGATAAGGGAGCTATACTTCTAAAATAAACCCTGCTCACCCCCTTGGGAGCTTGGCAGAGCAGTTAGGCTTATCTCAGAGGCATGTGGGTAAGGCGTTTACATATAACTAGCAATAATGCAGTGAGAACTCTACAAAGGACCACACCAGTTTTAGAAAAATATCCAATATTTAATCTGTGCAAAACAAGACCAAAAACAATAAAAACCCACCCTTCAGTTCTTAAAATGATCACTAAGCAAAATCAAGCATGAAAATACAGTTCCTTAAAAGTCAATAGCTCTGTCAGGGACTATCACTGTGTCATGAACAACAAATCAAAACAGTTTTGGCTGACCACGGTGTCGCAGGCCAGCTACGATGTCGGGAAGACCTGCAAACAGTACCTTTAGAAGTGAGGGGCATCGGTGACCTCAGGATGAGCCTCAAAGAGCCGATGTCGGAAGGTGACAGTTCCGGAGATCGGGTCAGGAGTCGTCGGGCTCTTAAAACCACACTTGTTGCAGATCGAACTCCCTGCCTTTGAAGTTAGGAGTGCTGGTGTTGTCGGGCATTGGGGCTGAGGTGCAAAGTGCAGCGGTGTGGCGTAAAGTGCCCTCAGGTCACAGTGGAGGTAGCGGCTCGGTGACAGCGTATAGCAATGTCGGTGAGACCAGGGCTGCAGTGCAAAGTGGGACAGTGCTCGCTGTGGTGCTAGCAGGTCACGCTGTAAGCAGTGGCGTAGTCTTTACTGAAGCACTGTCGTTGGCTGATGAACTGGAGTCAATAGTGCCAGTGTCAGTAGGCCAAGGCTGTGGTGTGGGACGGGGCAGTGCGTCATGTAACTTACGAGCGGTGCCCTCAAACCACGGTGCAAGCAGTGGCATAGGTGCCGGGGTGGAGCATCGTCATCAGGTATACCAGGGCAGCGGTGTGAAGCGAGGTGGTACGAAGTGTGGTGCCCACAGGTCATGGTGAGACCAGGGTTGTGGTGAAAAGTTAGGTGGGGCCCTCTGCGGTGCCTTCAGGACACAGAGTGGCATTGTTGACGGTGTCAAGTTGCTTTTACCTCTGTTGCAGCACAAAACATAGAGATCCCAGTGCTGGTAGCAGATGAATTGGAAGTCTTGCTGTTCCTAAGACTTCTTGAACAGGGGCAAGCTCTACCTCAAGCCCCTTGAGAAACTCAAACAAAGAAGTTGGGGACAGTTCAGTCCAGTCCTTTTCCAAGATAGAAGCTGCCATTGCAGGTCAATACAGCAAAGCACACAGCAAAATGGTTGTTCCTCCCCACAGCTTCTCCAGCTCTTTTTGGCAGTTTCAATGATCGAAAAGAGTTCTAAAGTTCCGGGGTCAGGGCCCTAATATTTATACCACATTTTCCTTTGAAGTTGGTACAAAGATCCTCTCGCACACATAAATCAGTTCAGCCTGGCTCAGGCCAGGTTCACCACAGCAGGTGGAGACTGCTTTGTGAGAGGCAGCTCCAGTCCATTCAGGTGCAAGTAATAACTACTCCCACTACTCTAAATGCAGCGAGGTCTATTCAGCCTGGCTCCGAGTCACCCAGGGAAGGCAGGACACACCTCAACCCCCCACCTTGAGCCTGTCTAGTGTGAATGCACATCCCCTGCTCCTGTCTCACTAAACACAGACAAGGAACACACAAAAGGCAGGGGCACAACGGATGGTTAAGCAAGAAAATGCCCACTTTCTAAAAAGTCAATAAACTATAAATTTGCTTATACCACAATTATTTTAAGCTCTCATTATTCTTTGCTTAGGGGTCAAACACAAAATCTTTTTGTTTGTACCGGTATTTTATTTATACCTTTTGGTTTAAATTTTATATTTTATTTAACACATTTATGTATGTACATAAATGTGTTAAATGAAAATATAAAATTTAAACCAAAAGGTATAAATCAAATACCGGTATAAACAAAAAGAATGTGTTTGAACCCTAAGCAAAGAATATTGAGAGCTTAACATAATTGTGGTATAGGTAAATTTATAGTTTATTGAATGTTATATGGCCCAGCCTAATCCACATTCCTAAGGGTCTAACTCCTTAGCTTTCCCACTTTCTAAAAAGTGGCATTTTTGAATACAGAAAAGAAAAATCTTCTTTTATAAATGAGGCTAAACTCCATTTCTCTGTCTTGTCCCAACAGAAAGTTAGACTTGTAAAATGCTACAAGGCAACCCCTATGTTAGCCTATGGGACAGATAGGCTTTCAATAGTGAAAAACAAACTGCACAGTGTTTCACTATCAGGACATGTAACACACACCAGTACATGTCCTACCTTTCACATACACTGCACCCTGCCCACAGAGGTACCTTGGGCCTACTTGATGCTGTCTTATTTGTAGGCTTTCCTGTTTTCAGTTTCTATTTTTGGTTAATTCAGGTGTTTTTTTTCAGTGTTTTCAATACCTTAAAAAAACAGTGTTTATCAGTGGTTAAAATTTTTCACGCAATTAAAAATAACAGAAACACTGTTTTTCCAGGGTTTATGGAACGGTTTGCCTTTCTAATTGCTTGCTTTCTGCACTGATAGTGCCCGTGTATTGACCGTCTGCATACATGGTGTATGAGGTTCAAATACATTTTTAAAAATAATATTTATTGTAGTGCACCATACAATACTTCTTTAGTGAATCTTTGGTCATGCACACTCGCTCTTTCCTTCCCATGTAAACATTTATCTGTGAAAATCCTTCTCAATATTGACAATTGAGACAGGCAATTCCAAAACAGCCAGTACACAATTTGCTAACTCTGGCCACTGACATAACTTTCCATGCAAATACTTGTGCACCTGAAGATTACCATTCTCTGGGACAGGTTCTGCAAAATGTGTATTGAACTGGGCGCATATGCCCTCAGTTATTGAAGCAGTCAGAAAGTAAGCAGTTATTTATAAAGTCCCGACAAAATTTCCATTTGGGGAGAAGATCTAGAACTTGTACAGAGTACCTCAGTGAGGCTTCATTGACTTCAAATGCCATGGTTGGTGAAGGGATATTTCTATTCATCATTGCCAGACATTTCTCATGCACTCTAAATGAAATTTCCTGAATTTCTCCTCAACATTACTTTGCTTACCAAGTGGCAAGAATTCTAACATGGAACATGTTGCAGTGCCAAAGTCACTATAAGTGTCGCCTAGCCAACTCACAAGGAGAAGTTTTACATTACACTAATTACGCTGAACACTTGGTAGACAAGGGTGTTTTCAGACTCTAGTTTTTTTATTATGTTCACTGCAGAAATCATGTTTTTCTGTAAAAATCTAAAAATGCAGTAGAGTGTACTTCTTTTCACATCAGTATAAATATGCGACCAAAGATCCTCACATTTCTTGACTTTTGGCTTCATCACTAAGCACACATTCTTTAAACGGCCGCCACATGGATAATATAGCATTCATGGCCTCTAGGACTGAGAATCACCGGCTAAATTACACTGTTGGAATTTCTCTTTCATTGATGCCACACGAAGCACAAAATGAGAAATATTTGCGGTTTAGTTCCCACGCACTAAGAAACAGTGCACCAGAATATACTACAAAGTCAATAGCATTTTTCATTAACTCTGAAGATTGTAAAGATGCTTTCAGCATACCATCTTGCAAATGGCAAGGATCTTTTACAGGGAAGCACTCAGGTATTGATTTTGACAGGTCGTCACACACCTTTTTCAGATACGTGGTTGAATTACTCCAAATACAAACAATATCCTCAAATCTTTGTTGAACTTGGTAAGACCTTTTAGCAGCAGCTTTATAAGTAACACTGCAGTCCATGTTTTCCAAACATCTGGGGCCCGATGTACGTGGCCCAAATACCGGTCGGTAACAGTGACATTCAGTAAATTTCACCGTTACCGACAGGTATTTAGGTATTCGTGATGTAGGGAAGGATTCGGTAATAAGGGATCGGTAAACACCGATTCCTTAATACCGATTCCTAATTGGCCTTGCAATTAACGAGTCGGTAATACCGATTCCTTAAATGCAATGTAGAAAGCACATAAAATAGTGCTTTTGGGCCTTAAGGAATCTGTAATTACCACCAACTTTAATTTGGTGGTAATTACCAAATTCCTTTAAAAAAGCAGTTTCTTGCTTTTTTTAAGTGCCATGTGGCACACATCCATGCCCTTAGGGCATGAATGTGTGCCACATGTGCACACATGCACATTTCAAGGGTGCAACAGGGTGTCCTCTGGACACCCTGGCACCCTTGAAATACCAAAGAGTATAACAAGAAGAGGGAGGGAGAGGGAAAGTGGATTCGATCTCCCCTGGCAAATTACATAAACAAAATAGAATCCACTCTGGTAGTGGTAGTGATCCCTACAATGGTGAGGGAGCACACAGTGTTGTTTTAAATACCCCTCACACACCAACAGGCCCCTTGGTGTCATGCTTCATCATTGGGGTCTTCACACCCCTCTACGGGATGCGGCGTGCTGCGACTCACGACTACGTAGGAGCACTGAAAGTGAAAGTGAACTATGTGTTGGTATGTGTGAGGTAAATAAGTGTGAGTGGTGAGGTGGTGAAATGTGGTGGTTAAAAGATACCTGGCTTGTAGCTGAAAAAATAATAAAAAGTTTTTATTAAGCCCTCGGCTGCTATCATTAAAAGGGTGCAGGGTGAGGTTGTTTACTGTATATTAGGGTACATCAACCTCAGAAAGTGCGTCGACATGTTTCGGAGTGTAAAAACTCCTTCTTCAGGACGAGGATTTGCACAACTATCCTCACCTTACTCACATGAAATGTAGATGTAAAAGTGAACTCTACAAAAAATTTAAATAGGTGAAATGTACCTAATAGTGTTAATAGAAACAAAGTCTGTTGCGCCCAATTGGCGTTTATAGAACAGAACCTGTAAATAGACAAAAAACATGATAAATCATACCATCACAATAGGACGTCGATTTTGATCAGGAAAAATTACCTGTTCAAAATACAGAATGGTAGAGTAGAACCCAATGAGGTCCAAAACCCTGTAAAGTAAAAGGACATGGACATACACAAAGACAAAGATACACATATTTAGGAATGAAAACGCCATGGTAATCCCTAAGTTGGATTTCTGGAGGGAAAAACATGTTTATAGACAGTGCTTACTTATGGACAAAGGCTAGCTGGCCTCATGAGCCTATGCGTGGTATTGGGGGTTCTCTCTTCCTGCTCAGTACGGCAACCTAAAAGATGTTAGAAAGCTCAATTCAGAATCTTATAGCTCATACTCACGGGTAATGTAGATACCACTGCCCTGAATAACAAAGCACCCAACGCGGCTCCGACGTTATGTCGAGTGGTTCAGACTTGCCCCCTTATATATTGCCAAATATTGGTTGATTATTGCTTAATTGGTTGATTGAGAACGGATCAAGCCCTTGAAATACCTCCTGGTATTACTGATTCGGTAATACCGAATCAGTAATACCGAATGTCTTCACATTCATTCCCATGGGCCTCCAAGCCCATAGGAATGAATGGGTAGGTATTCGTTTTTACCGAATCCCAATTACCGATTCTGTAATAAGGAATATTAAGAATTCAGTATTTTTTACTGAATTCTTACCTACATCTGAAATACCGAATCGGTAAAATTCGGTATATAGAATTCGGTATTTCACTATTACCTACATCTGGCCCCTGGTGTCATGTTTTCCCAACTATCCCAGATGCTTGGTGATAGCACTCTTTTCACATATCCTGTCACTAAACCTTGCATTGAATGTTTAAAGCCTAGGGTGTTTGGCGATTCACCTACTATCAATAATGACTTGCTAGAAAAGAGGCTGATGTATCAAAGGGTTTCACCCATTCTTTGTCTATGGCTAAATGTGATGGTACATATTTAGAAAGATTCAATGAAACCAGCCTTTTTTCCTATCGATGAAATAATCAAATGTATTTCCTGATTCTCTACAGTTTATAAAATAATTAAATAAGACCTAAAACATGCTTCTAAACGCTGCATCATTAGACCAAAGGCCACAAAATGGAAAAAACAAAAGGAAGAAGAAACAATATTTTAGTGACAACCCTAAACAAAATAAAAAAGACAAGCAGAATAATGTTAGCCCAGTCTTTCCTGCTACTGCCTTATGTAACAAAGTCACATTGTATTGACCCCTTCAGGAAGAAATAAAAGTGACTTCTTTCACTCACCTTTCCTTTCTTTGAATGGCATTTAGATTGGGGTTGCAAAGGTTTTTTTTCGGTGTTTATATGTTTACACTGGTGAGGGCTATTTTTCATTCAGTGGGGTTTTATCAGTTATTACAGGATTAAACCTAAAACCGGACAGCCCACTTATATGTGATAAAAGGGAAGGTTAGGGCCTGGCAATTAGGTGTACTTGCCAGGTCGACATGGCAGTAAATACTGCATGCAGACACTACAGTGGCAGTTCTGAGAATACTTTGAATGGCTGCTCATGTGGGTGGCACAATCAGTGCTGCAGGCCCACTAGCAGGATTTGATTTACAGACCCTGGGCAAACAGAGTGCACTGTACTAGGGACTTAGAAGTAAATCAACTAAGCCAAACATGGAAACACCAATCCATAAACACAATTTACAGTAGGAACACTTGCAGTTCAACACTAAACAGCAGTGAGAAAGTGTGCAGAGGCACTAAACCAGCAAAAAAGAAGTTCAAAGTACCAGTAGAAACAGGAGGCCAGAAAGCAAAAAGACAGGGGAAACACACCAAAAGGTGCCAGGTCTAACAAACACCTTAAGGAAAAAAACACCATAAAAATGCAACAATAAAATAAAGCTTTACTGATGTGACTTGTGAGTTACAAGTGTAACCAAAGATTTATGGATTCAAATTACAGTTTCAGCAAATTACTTTGTTACAAAATATATTGTATATGTGTACATTTTAAAATGGAAAATGCAATATATTTTCTCAGATGATGTTCTATGAACTCCTCCCCTGAGGGTGATTCTTTAACAACATTTAATTACAGTTTGCTTTTCAGTGTTTATATGAACTGTCACTAATTTCACTCCATGCAACAATAAATATGCATTTTTTTCTGCCACTATTAGTGGCTTATTTACAAGCCCCCTGTGCCACTGGTGCGTCACTTTTAATATGGGAAAAAGTGATGTCTAGGCGATGCAAGGGGATTGTAAATAAGCCCCTTACTTTTTTAGGATGAAGAAACTGACATAGTGACATTTACTTTTGCAAGAGCTGCAGTATTAAATTCCGCCTTATTGGCTGCATTAATCCATAGTGGTTGCCTTCTGCAGAATCTAGCTAAGGGGCTTGAATTAAAAGACACGTTCCACTCCTGCGCTATCTGTTAAATTCTTATTCATTTGTTTGCTCACACAAACGCAAGTAAAAAGTTCTCATCTGATTCTTAGAGGTGGTGAAGGGGTCATGGGAACCCAGCCCTGCACAAAAACTATATATGTTTTAATGGTTGAATTATATAGCATCACACAAACACTTCACACCAGGAAGAAGCACAGAGAATATTTTTTGTGGCAGCAGAATCCTCTCTAAAATGAATAAAGCAGGATAATGGGTGCATCTGGCTGATGTAACGCATCAAACTAATTTTGGCAAATGGCATGCATTTTGCCCTTCTTTGTGAAATACACTCATGCATTAGATGTGTGTACTTCCGAACCTCGCACGCCCCTTAAAGAGACCATCCATTTATCTGGCTAAGTTGGAAAGGCGGAGGGAGGGGTGACTGGAGACTGCTATTTGTTTCATCTATGTGGGTAACCGGAACGTACAACAAAGAGATAAGTTAAGTGAACCATCCCCTGCTTGTAGAAATTAGAGAAGCCTTATGAAACAAAATCTTGACAATTTTTGAAGGACACTAACAGGAACCAATCGAAACCCACATTGTAGATACAGCCTGTCTCAAAGAGAAAGCGTATGCAGAGCATGCACTGCTTAGGCTCAACTAAAAACAGGGACGTTATAGTTAGGAAATAGAATTTAAAAAACCTTAGAAAATCACAGAAAAATCAAAGATTACAGGGACGTTGTAGTTAGGTTCATATTGTACACACACTAAGCCATAGCAATTCAGTAGTTATAGTTATCTCAAATAACTCTAACCTGTGTGCTAAGGTTACTATAACTTGTGCCCTCGCCATGCGCTGCTAGTTATCCCACATATTACATTTTCTATGACATCATTGATAATATAACTGCACATTTGCTGTAAAATTATTGTTGCAAAAACTGTGCATGGCGGGGGCGCACGTTATAGTTATAGTTATAGTTATAGTTACTTCAGATAACTATAACTGCTAAATTGCTATCCTTTTGAATGGGTAAAATCTGGACCTATACATACACACACACATACACACACATAGTAACATGTTAACAAATTATGATAATTACACATGAAACCAGAAATAAAGACTGTCCCAATCACATATTTAATAACATCTTAACTTTTCTACTCAGGATATATTAATTTATTGCAAAGTACATATAATATTATATAATACAGACACTCCCCAAAATATGTTTTTTTATACGTACCGTTACTGCATGGAAATGGTGCAATAACATCTTCCTGAAAAGATTTCTGTAAAGTGTATTAATGATATCTCACAAGCTCATCATATTCGAAAAGAACATTTATGATAAATCTCTAGAAACAGTGCTTGTTTTTCTTCTTATTTATTCTAGAAACCTCTCATTTTAAATGATATTAGTTCTAATAACGCCTGTCTTTTCATGTCTTCCAGACATAAGCCCACATTCTGTGCTGATTAACTTTTTAAGAGCTGTGGTATCAGTTCAAGAGCTTGTATTACACTTTGCACAACACACGGTTATACAAACAAATAATTGGATTGTGAATTATTTTCTCCTTTTTTCACATTGTTATCAATTGGCACTCAATTGTAAGATCAGGTTGCATCTTTTTTTTTATTGGTTTGTGCTCAGACCAGGGATTCACCATTTCTCAAGTTTCAGGTGTTCAACCTTCTCCTATCTTCAGAGCACCTCCTCAGTTACCTTCCTGAATACGTTTGCCTTCAAGACTGTTTCCTCTTTGCCTCTGATTTCCATCCTGTGGCCTGCAGTGATCATAGCTGCTTTTGGCCTCTGATTTCTATTGTGTGACCTGCAGTCATCATGTCTGCTTCCTTTTGACCTCTGATTTCGGTCACCTGTAGTCTGAGGTCACTATGGCTGCTTCCTCTTCTCTGATTTTGCTCACATGTGGCCTGCGCTCATAATAATTGCTTTCTCTTGACCTCTGATTTCAGTCTCCTGTGGCCTGTAGTCATGACGGCTGCTTCCTTTTGACCTCTGATTTTTGTCTCATTTAGCCTGCAGCAAACACTGAATCTAACATCCCTCTGGTACTTTCTCTTGGTGTTTAGCTTCTTTCTTTCCTTCAAAGGATTCTTTCTGTGATAACCAATAGTATGTGTCTCTGGCAATAGGCAATGCTTGCTGGCATGTCAAAAAATCCATCTCCAAGCAACCATGTGCTCTGTCCCACTCATCTAGGGGTCATTTGACACTCTTCTGTCCCTGCCAGATATAGGTTACACATGTATTCCATAGGTTTTTAGTTATTATGTATTTTCTATTCTCGGGTGGTTTGTATTACTTTTGATGGCCCAAAGTGTATTTGGGACTCTGGAGGTGTGTTTGGATAGAGGTGCGGGTTTCTAGTGTGGCTTATGTAGAAAGTGCTTTTATGTTGAGCGTGGTGACCTGAGTCCTTTTTATGTACTGGTCCCTATAGTATGTAGTGAAGCAAAAGGTGTGAGAAATGAGTAAATGAAGTGTGACCTATAGGGATATGTTTTAGTGCTCAAAGTCTATGGCAGTGGCTGTTTATTCTGTCACCTGTTATAGTGCTTATTTCCACAAGGGCTGGCTTAGCCATTGAGGTAGATTGCACCAAGGCTGTGTCGCAACAATGACCATGGAATCAATACCATGGGTTAATTGGCCATTTAAGTAATAGCCAATGCTGGGGATGAAGCTCTGGCTCCTAGAACATAATCAACAATACATTTCTGACTTGTGAAGCCAATGTGACTCCATACTAATGACCAAGAATCACTGAGCATAGTTAAAGAACTTTATTTTGGATTCACAATCAATCCAGTATATATGTAAACCAAGAATAAGTTCTGTAAATGCAGAAATATCTCAGTAGGTTAAGGCACAATAGAATGACATATCAAAATGCAATATTCGCAATTGGATAAACACAGATTAAAGCAACAGTTGTTTGATAAAAAACTTTCTTTCTCTCCTCTAAATATGGATCAAAAATAGGGTCATCTATAAAGGGTCTCTAAATTGGGAGAAAAAAACGAGGAGGTGTCATCATGATCAAACGCCAGTAGAAGCCTAAAGAAAAGGAAATACATGTTTAGCATAAAGCTTCACACTTGCAAGAATAGGGAAAGCAGAGAGGTCTCTACTTCTCTAAGTCCAAAGGGATCTCTCCTAACTTCAGTGTGTGAAAACACCAAATTAAAAGTAACAAGAGCATTAGAAACATCTTAGCTTTGTTCACACCACCACAAACCAATCAGGTTACTTCTATAATGCGTCTGTAACATGGCTTCAGGTGCACATTGCATCAACTAAAACTTCGGTACTAAACCTTGAACATCTTGCCATCCTAGCACATGTTGAACAGAAGACCTCTTTCAACCATTGCTTTTCCACATTCACTGCCAAGTTTGTCTTCAAGCCTCTTTATCAGCAGTCTGATACAGACAATAAGCCTTTCTGTAGCTAACATAAATCTTGATAATAAACCTTCAAGGAAAAGAAAAAAAACATGCTGATGAAGTAAAGTACATTTCAACTGGGGCCTGTAGTCAGGCTAATTTAAAGGAGCATTTAATGTGCACTATGAATACCTGGTTATACATGCACATCTGTAACTTTATAAATACCGCAAACATGTGCAAAAGAGCACAACTTTATGTATGGAAATATAGCTTGAATTGTAAGTGTAAAACGTAAATAAGGCATACACAATTTCATGTTTAAACTGAACCTTAGTGTATACACATATATAAATCTCTAGTTTCTACAGTGAATACATTTCAGTAATGTATTTAAATGTTTCACACATATTAATAAATTTAAGGCACACAATGAATATATTGTCAAATGCTTGTATATACTTGAATTTCTGTGACGTGTAAGGGTGGAGTCTCAATTGCGCTGCTCCAATCCCCCCACTGAAAGCGATTTTAGCAATCAAAATCATTATATGAATCCTATCAGATGGGCGCAAATCCAGACCCTGAAGTTTTCACCCTTTTTCGTTTAGAATTTTCCAGGTAATTCATATCATCTTAAAATCTAAACCGACTCTCCTCTAGGTCCACATCCAATCGCTTTCTTCATATTTCCCTCCTTTCCTACTGTATCTCTCTTATTGCTTTCATACACTTATACCCCTTAAGGATTACAAACAGACATATTGCACAAAGGGCTATTATCACAAGGAATTGCAAAACAGAGCCAACTTTTTCATTTCCAATGTTTCCAAACCAATTGCCTACTGCATAAAATCCACTTCTAATTGCTTTTCAAGCACCTGTATCCTCCTATTCCTTCAAATCTTCTTTTAAGTCTATCAGATTCTTAATGAATTTCTTCACTACTTCACTCTTGCCCAGGATGTAGATGCAGCATTGCTGAACCTTCAACAGCTTGCAGACTCCACCCTCCTTCATGAGAAGGATGTCTAATGCAAGGTGATTCTGCATTACAATAGACCTCATATCTGTCATTTCAGTGTCCACAGCATACAATAAACTTGTAGTACTAGTAGATACCTTATCAACTATTGTGGCCAACTTTCAAAGTTAATATCTTTCAAAACTACTCCTACAGTAGGAATCAATGTACCAAATATACTTCCTACTATTTCAGCACCACTAGTGCTTCTTTTGACTATAGTATGTCAACTCCATATCAGATCATCTAAATGCTTTACATGATAAATCTTTGGAAGACTATTGCCAAGTACCATGTGCCATATCAACCTCAGTGTAATGTAAAATAAGCTTGATCTTCGCATGCATAATGAACTCTTAGAATGACAGGATCTTGTCCCCACATAAATAATGGCCAATTCCCTTTGCATTAAAACATGTGATCAAAATCACTTCTTCCCATATTTTAATGTTAACTGCAGATGTGAGTTTGTGCACACATAGCTTTGTGCTTCCAATGTAAAGTTAGTGCAGGCATAACTCCTTTATCTTGGTATTTTAATCCATCTTCAGCCCATTAACTTCTAAATCTGTGATTCCATCTCGTTTTTGAATGAACATCCATTGCTCTTCTCCTGTCTTCCACTGAATAAAAAAAACTATTTTCAATATCATATAGGATACATGTAAAATTGTTTGCCCCTTTGCATTATGGTAAAAGTGGTACCCAATTATTTCATAGATTGGAGTTAATTGACACTCCCCTGGATTAACTCCAAACATAGCTCTCAGTAAAGATGATGATGATGACGATGACAGCAATTTATAGCACAAATGGAGTCTTCCGACATGCGAAGCGTAAGTCGGAAGAAGAACAACCAAGTTAGTCCTGTGCAAAAGCCAGGTTTTAAGCTTTTTCTTAAACTTTGCAGCATTCCTCACTATGCACAACTCAAGATGTAGCTAATTCCAAGAAACTTAGCCAGAAATACGAGGGACCTTCCACCAGTTCTTACGCGCTGAATTCTGGGAATCACTGCAGAAGTTTGTTGGCAGATCTCGGCTTTCTGGGAGGATTCTAGAATCCAAATATGGACCTGAGGTAAGACCCCTCAGATTGATACAGGGCACCATGTACTAGCACAAGAGCCTTAAATTTACATTTATTCCTGATGGGCAGCCAGTGTAGGGACTGCAGGTAGGGTGCGATCCGTGTTCTCACCAGTACATTTAACAAAAGGCCGGCAGCCACATTTTGGACCACTTGGAGCCTGTCTGGCAGATATTCCGGGAGCCCAAATTATTAGGCATTGCTGTAGTCGATTCTGTAAGTAATCAAAGCCTGAATGACCACTTTTTTAGCTGTAAAGCACAGCAAAGGAAGACATTTCTTTAGTGACCGCATGATGCCAATACAGGTCCGTACCAACACTTTAACTTAAAATGAATGACAGGTTGTTGTCAAATTGTATCCCCACATTTTTAATTATGCCACTCTGGGATCCTGGGGGAGAGGTATTGTCAGGCCAGAAAGTCCACCAGAAATCTGGAGGGATGTTACCAAAGAAGAGAATTTACGTTTTCTCTTCATTGTATTTGAGTTGGGAGGATACTATCCAGTGGAAGACAGCTGTTAAAAAGGTTTTAATCTGTGTGCCCATCAGCTCCTCTGGCTTTCCGCATGAGAATAGCAGTTGTATATAGTTTGTATAGGAGATCACATTGTCTCCCAGGTCTTCTGCTAATTGGTCCAGGGGTAAGGTAGATGTTAAAGAGGGTGGGACTTAGTGCAGAGCCAATACAGGGGCAATACATGAATCAAGAGTTTGAAGGAAAGTTCTTTAGGCACTACTGTTCATCAGGGAAACGCAGAACAAATCCTCTAGTCCTTGTATAAACACAGTTCAAAGGCCAAGGTTGAAGGAAGGGTCCGTAGCAAGAACAATCAAGTAGAACTGGAGGGAAGTCACTCAGAATAAACTTGAAAACAAGTCGATAGTCTTGAGGACGCCGATACTGCGGCCTGCTTACTACTAGAAAAGAATAGTGTGCAATAACCTGATATCAAGTACTTAGCCTAGTACTTCAACTCAGCCCAAGTTTTTTTTTAAACTTTATTTTCCATTTCTATAATACAAAAATTCACAGCATTCACATATGTAGTACACTGCCGCACTGCAGTAGGTAACTCCACGTTGGATCATACAATGGAACATTGAATACAATTGCCAAGATTGTCTCCCCCAACATCCAACCGGCTTTGCATCGGTCACTGCCTTTCAATGTAACCAGAACACCCAGACAATGCTTTACAACCGCACAATAATCATCTGAAATCTGAGGTCGAGCCCCCCCTAAGATAAGATATACATAACAATGGGTGCATCTGAGAGGCGTATGCCCACCCTGTAGTGTGTCACGCCACTCCTGTGGGGACCAGCCCGTCCGGGGGTTGTGAAGTGGGGGTGGTGTTCATGTCCACTAAATAGGCTTTGAAAGGGCCCCAAATATCCTTTGGACGCATCGCTGCAGGTATGGTGTCCACGTACAGATCACTATTCGTGTTACAGTAGGTTAAACTCTGGAGCCAAGCCTTGGTCATGGGAGGGGCCTTGCAGCCCTTCCATTTAAGGGCAATCTCCCGCTTGGCAAGCAGAAAGGCCGTTGCAGTAAATTTACGAATGGGCTTCGGGAAGGTTAGTGCACAGCCCAATAATGCAGACTCCGGTGAGAGAGCCACATCCCCATCAATCATCTTAGCTTTTTCAGCGCAATTCGAACGTCAATATGCCCCAATCGTTGCGCAGTTCCTAACTAAGTGTGCAAAGTCTCCGTGTGGTGTGCCACACTTTAAACATGCGTGTGGCCTGCTAGAGTCGATGGTGTGTAGTTTTTTCTGGGGACATACAGACCCTCCATAAGAATTTAAAGTGTACTAACCGGTGTCTGCTGTTTAAGGAAACTTCTTCATTTTGTGCACAGCTAAAGTCCCAGTGTGTGTCTGGAATAGGATTCCCAAATGCCTTTCCCAAGGCTCCCTGATCTTGTTGTCGCTTCCAGGAACTAGGGTCATGCATGAACTATACATTCTCGAAACCAGTCGGGCACTACCCGGGGAAGACATTACAATGGTTAACGGGCCAAATTCGGCTGGTCCCAAGGGAAATTCTGTAAATATAGTCCTAAGCGCACTTCGCACCCGTCGAAGGATGAATTTGTCCATAAACGTAGCTTCACTAAATCTATCCTCCTCGTCTCCGTCAAAGACATAGCCGTCTGGAAATAGGTCACAGATCTTGCTGATTGTAAATTTGGTTAGAGTGCACTGAACTATTTTTTCAGTCATGATGGGGATCCATGCATATTCAATACTGGAATTTCAGAGAAATATAGTGTATTCGCGGTTGTGATTCTAACCAATTTCCGCCAGGCCCAGCTGATCGTGGAAATGGTTTGAATGTCTCTAGGGTCTCTTGGAAGGCCCTGCGGTAATACTGTGTGAAGTTTCGCAGGCAACACCAGATCAGCCTCACGTCTTGAGTAGGGCAATCTAGCCTCCGGATGGTACCAGGAGTGCGCAAAGCTGCACTGTGCTACCAGGTAATATATATGTGAAAGTTCGGAACCCTACAACCTTCCCTGGCATAAGGCAATGTCATAGCGTCCCAGCTGACCCTGGGATTTCTGCCACCCCAAGTTAAGCAAATGAAATGGGACCGAAGTTTAAGAAAAATAACTGTTGGGAAGCGGAATCGGAATATTATTAAATAAGTATAAAAATCGAGTGAGGACTATCATTTTGATCAAGGCGATTCGCCATGCCAGTGAGAGAAGGAGGCAAAGCCATCTTTCGACTTGCTCTTCCAGAGTATGCATCGCAGGACCATAGTTCAATCTAATTATCTGGTCTGTATCTGTATGGATATGTATCCCTAGATACCCCGTCAAGTTGGAGCACCAGTCAAGAGGGACCCCACAGTCTCATCTCTTGGTGACGGGAGTGATCAGAAAAATCACAGATGTCTCTCAATTGATGCCCAAGTCAGAATGCAACCCAAAACTTATGATCTCCCTGATGAGTGGTTCTAGGTTCTCCTCCGGGGTGCGTATATAAAGTATAATATAATCCGTGTAGAGCGATACAAGCAACGGGCTGGTCTTGAACTGTAGTCCTCTATGAAGATGTCATTCTTGAAAGTGCCTAACCAGAGGGTCCATTGCGATAATGAAAAGTAATGGGGAAAGTGGGCACCCCTGTCTGGTGCCCCCAGAAAGGCAGAAAGACCGCAGCAATGTACCGTTCAAGCGGAGCCTAGCAGTGGGGTTCTGGTATAGGAGCACAGTGAGAGCTATAAAACTCTATGACATGCCCATTTTGCACATCACTGCTAGGATAAAAGGCCATTCCAGAGAATCAAATGCCTTTTCGGAGTCAAGTAATATCGTGGCAGCAGGCACCCCTGGTGAAATTCTATGCAGGACAGCAAATAGTGTCCTCAGATTAAGGACAGTCAATCTATGGGGAATGAAACATGATTGAGCTGGGGAAATGATCCAGTCTAATAATAGGGCTAGACGCGACACAATCATTTTGGCCAAGATTTTATAATCTAAGTTCAGGACCGAGAGAGGCCGACATGCTAAACATGACAACAGATCTTTACCCGTCTTGGGAAGCAGTATAATTACTGCTTCCCATGGTGTGGGGGGCAGTTCGCCTTGTTCCAAGGCTTCATTATAAACTTCGAGCAAATGCGGTACCAATAGGTCTGTATACGCCTTACAAAAATCTCCAGAAAATCCATGCAGTCCGGGGGCTGTGGATCCATTGATCGCGTCTATCATGCTGGAGATTTCCTCTTTAGAAAAGGGTTACGCAAGGAACTCCTGCATAAAACTTTCTAGCCAGACCACCTCAATCGCTGCCACGTAGGTTGCTTGTGCAGAGCCATCATCGTCTCTCCGGGAAGTGTACAGGTTTATGTAGTATGATAAAAATTCATCTCGTGTTTCGGTTGTGCTCGTGAGAATATGTCCTTCAGGGCTGCGAATCCAGTGATATAGGCGCGTCCAGTGGGAGGTTTCAACAGCCTGGCCAACGTCCGTCCTGGCCTATCCCCCTCTCCATATCGCCGGGTGTTACTGTATTTTGTTAAAAAAAGAGTTCCCCTTTCTGCGGCCTCCCTAAATTCAGTCAGTAGGGCCAATTTAGTGCCATATCGTGTGGTGTCGGGTCGGGCAGTCTGCTCCCTATCTAGGTCTTCTAATTTTTGCTCAATGCTCATAATCATAGCTCTGAGATCTTTTAATACTCCTGCACTTTTAGAAATGCACATGCCACAGAGGTATGCCTTAAAAGCCTCCCAGAGTGTGCCCAAGTAGCAACTGAGCCCATGTTTAATTAAAAATATTCTTCAATAGCTACCTGAATCTCTGCTCTAAAGAGATCATCTAGCAGTGCCCGTCCAGGGAACCTCCACTGTCATTCCACCCCTTCAGGCCTAGGGACCAGCAGCTCCAAGACCACCGGGGATTGGTCCAAATAAATTCTGTGGAGTAGTTTAATACCTTTGTACCAAGTAGACAAATTTGGAATAATTCACCAATAATCTAATCTGGTCCAGGTGTCGTACTGGACGCCGTAATCTGTGTAGGTGGGGGTTGTCTGATATCGTAGTTGCCAAATATCTAACAGTCCAATTGAATTGCAAAGCTCAAACAGAGCTTGGCGCGCTCGTGGCTTAGCATCTGAGGAAACGGAAGAGCTGTCTTGTTTTGAGTCAATTAGTAAATTAAAATATCCCCCAGGCATATAACCTCTGCCTCCATTTGCAGAATGCGGGAATGTACATCATGAAAATATTTCGGACAATCTATATTAAGGGCATATATGTTCACTAGGGCTACAAGGTGGCCCATTAATTGTCCCGTTACCATGGTGTAGCAGCCTTCTGTATCATTATGTACTTTATGTAGGTGAAATGGCAAGCGTTTATGTATCAAAATCGCTGTACCATGAGCATAGGTGCTGAACCCAGCGAAATACCTATGTGGACTCCAAGTGGAAGCAAGCGAAGTAACCTCTGTTCTAGGGAGGTGAGTCTATTGCAGATATGCAATATCAATCCCATGTCTATGTAGATATTACACTATATTCCTTCCTTTCTTTGCACTGTTCAACCACCGAACATTACAAGTGATAATTTGAAGGTTGAAAGAGGTAGGTAAATCATCTATCAGGCATCTTGTTCTGTTAAACATTGTATTCAAATTGTTAGCAGTATTAAAATGGCAAAGTGTATAACTAATGAAATGGAGTGGCAGCAAAGATAGCCAGGAATATGGTAAACCCTCTCCGATCCCTTCACACCCTGAAGCAGGGAACATCCCCAGTAAGCATACTGTGAGCTACCCCAAACAAACCATTCAACACTGAAGAGAGATAAGTATCCAAACAAATTATCAACATCGTACACAAACGTTTACAAAACACAGGGGGGGGGGGTGTCAACGCCACTCTGCGTACCAAAACTATTGATTATCTAATAAGTCCAATGACAGTCCATGAATTAAGATAGCACAGCTACCTCTTGTAGAGGGATACCGAAGGCCACACTCCTGTGCCTGTATTATTCTGTAGAGAAAAGCTCCACACTGGCAGCAGAGCCACTATGTGGGGTGGAGGATTCCTCTGCATCTTTGCTAGCATGCTGCCCGCCACCCTTCTAGCCTCTGCAAAATTATTGTACTGCTGAAGGGAGTCAAGTTTTCTGGACCACCCCTCAATATCAACACAAAGACATGCAGGGTATAAAAGCCCATATCGCAGGCACAAATTGGTGTCGCCTTCACACCATTATATTTACACCTCGCTTCTTGCACCATAAAATTAAAAATCTTGGTAGAATGATAGTGTAGAACCCTGCCAGCTTAGTGAGCCCTTTTCCCTTGCTAGTCACAGCGCGGTGTCCCTGTTGCAGAAATTTAGCAGGCGCACAATTATAGGTCTAGAGGGGCAGCCAGGATTAAGGTGAGGGCCCAGTGAGCGATGGGCGTCCTCAACATTGAAAACGGAGGTGAAAGCTTCTCTGCCAAATAGATCAGCTAATAGGTTTTCCACGAACTGAGCCAAATGACCAGTATTGGAAGTTTCTGGAATGCCTAGGATGCGCAGGTTATTCTGTCTACTGCAGGATTCAAAATCCTTGTTTTTAATTGTCACATCCTTGAGAATCTTTTCAAATCATTCAAGCTTGCGCACAGCTTGAGCCGACCCATCCTCAAAGTCTAACACCCTCGCCTCAACAGTGTCCAGACGCTTCTCATGAACATCAATCTTGCCGCCTAGATTGTCCAAACGTTTGTACAAAATGTCAAATCGGCTGTCCAAGGCGTTAAATACTGCGTGGAGCTCATGCAGCAGAAAGTCTGGGCTTGTGGGCTGATCCACTTGGGGAACTGTGGCAGAACCCCCAGCAGCCATATATGCGTCAGTAGCAGGGACCCTCTCCGTCACCACGGGGAACTGCAATATTCGTTGCTTCGGGTCTTTACGGCCCATGCCGTTCTCAACCACATACGTTAAGTGCACACTCAGTGCACCAGCCAGAAGGTTCCTTAGGGAGCAAAAACCAGTTTAGAAGCAAGGGGGCAGGACGTGATGGTCGCAGGGGCAAAGCAGGCGACCCAGAGAAGAGCTCCGGGCTGACCAGGTTTCCGCGGAGCAAACCCTCTCATCCAATATATCTCTTTGGGGCGCTCAGCTGCGACACACCGCTCCCAAACAAAATGCTGTCTTATTGCAAACCAGGATATTAGGCAGCTTCATCCCTAATTGTTTGAACCTGGGACTCCCCGGCAGGCCTTAGGTCATGGAACACAGACTTTTAGCAGGCCCACATGTTGTTGGGCTCCTCCACATCACCGATCTCATGGCTGCAAACTGAAGATGGGCTGATGTGTTGTTTTTCCCCCTCCACTCCTTCCCGGCCGGCCGGGTGGCCGTATCCCAGGCTCGCCTGCGACCCCTGTCGCCGCAGGGCCTCTGGGATCATCGTCAGGCGGGCCCCACGCAGGCAACCTGCAGGTCTCACCATAATGGCAAATCTGAATCTGGGGAGGTGGCAAAAGGAGCTACCAGGATAGCCCCACTCACCTCGATGCTCACTCCGGTGTTCTGTTTGGTGGGGGCTTCAATGCCGCTCCGCAAGTCCGCAGCACAGCTTTATGCTAGATCGTAAGCTGGGGCATGGATTTGGTCACAGGACCCAGTGCGCAGCCCTGCTCGGTGTAGTTCATTGGGCCTGGTCTCAAAGATATTTCCTCATCCGCGGCCGCCGGTCCCAGCCTAGATGAGTCACCACTGCCTTGCGCCATTCCTGCGTTTGTCTCCCATGATCTAGGGGATGTCTTTGGTGCTAATAAATTAAGTTTCTGTGGGCACTACGGAGGAGCTTCAAAGCTGCGCAGCCATCACGGTCGGCAGCATGGCCAAGCCCCAAACTTGTCTTAAGTTTGAAGAAGGTATCAAGGTATTGACTCATGAAGTCGCCAATGAACTGGAGTAGCTGAGCAGGAGGTGGAGACAATGGATGCGTCAAGGGAGCTACAACCAAGGGAACCATCATAGGAAGTTGAAATACAGCCGGAAAGGGCGCTGCTCTGGTCCAGTCGATTCTTTAGGTTAGTGGGTAGTCAGGAAGCTTGGAGCATATACCAAGCAAGAATCTCGATGTTGGGTGTGGTTTATATACAGCCTGAGAGTCCAATGGATACAGCGGGATCACATGTGGCACGTGGCAATCTGGAAGGTTCTCTAAGACTCCTAAAGGAAACACTTGTTAGTACACTGACTTAAGGAAGAGCAGGTGCAAACTACTGGATGGAATCACTTAACAGGAAACAAATGTTTCATTTTATCTAAACGTGCACAAGGGAAAACACTCGAAAACACTCTGGGGCAAGGCAAGCCATTGGTTCAAGTGTTCAGGGAATGCTTGCAAGCTCGGGAGTAGTGGAATCAGGGGGAGAATGGAAATTCAGGCATGGAATCATAGTGCGTCATAAGTCACCACAGGGATAGCATAACATGAACACTGTGCACCAGGCCCACTACACAGAGGGCGCATGAGGGGGTTCTGATAAAAGGGAATAGAGATAAATGCATGACACAAGACAATCACTGTAAACCACTCGGCTCCCATAAAATCTTAAATAAAATCACAGCATGGTTCAGTACCACAGGACAACAGAGAACAACAATGTTATTAATCTTTCCTGAATCTTGGACGATGCAGTACTTACCGCTAGGCTTCTGCTAGCCCATAATGGGTGAGTTGCGTGGACTCCCTCTTATCTCTTTCAAGATGCCTTGTTGTATCATTCATTCAGTCTCCTGTTTAATTCGAGCAATCGTTTCGGAAGTCAAATTATACTGAGGGGTTCCTGGTAAGTATGGGCGAAATTTGCAAATTCGCGTTTCGCGAATTCACGCAAAATCGAACTTGCAATCCGCAAAATCCGCGAATTCGTGTGAATTTCTTTATTTTGCGTGTTAGCGAGGGTTTTTGCCAGTTCGCGAGGGTTTTTTACAAGTTCGGGAACGTGAACTTACTTGTATGGTCGCAACGGTCGTGACCATGTTGTTTCTACGTGTCCAGCCTGTTTGCGACCCTGTGGTTCATCGCGGCCACCCTCCGGTTCATCACTGCCACCCTCTGGTTCACCACTGCCACCCTCTGGTTCTTCACTATCACCCTCTGGTTCACCACTGCCACCCTCTGGTTCACCACTGTCACCCTCTGGTTCACAACTGCCACCCTCTGGTTCATCACAGCACCCTCTGGTTCACCACTGTCACCCTCTGGTTCACCACTGACACCCTCTGGTTCACCACTGTCACCCTCTGGTTCACCACTACCACCCTCTGGTTCATCACAGCACCCTCTGGTTCACTACTGACACCCTCTGGTTCACCCCTGCCACTCTCTGGTTCAGCACTCACCACTGCCACCCTCTGGTTCATCACAGCACCCTCTGGGTCACCACTGTCACCCTCTGGTTAACCCCTGGCACCCTCTGGTTCATCACAGCACTCTCTGGTTCACCACTGCCACCCTCTGGTTCACCCCTGCTACCCTCTGGTTCACCCCTGCCACCCTCTGGTTCATCACAGCACCCTCTGGTTCACCACTGGCACCCTCTGGTTCAGCACTCACCACTGCCACCCTCTGGTTCATCACAGTACCCTCTGGTTCACCACTGTCCCCCTCTGGTTCACCCCTGTCACCCTCTGGTTCATCACAGCACCCTCTGGTTCACCACTGTCACCCTCTGGTTCACCCCTGTCACCCTCTGGTTCATCACAGCACTCTCTGGTTCACTACTGCTACCCTCTAGTTCTCCCCTGCCACCCTCTGGTTCAGCACTGTCACCCTCTGGTTCACCACTGCCACCCTGTGGTTCACCACTGCCACTCTCTGGTTCACCACTGTCACTCTCTGGTTCACCACTGTCACCCTCTGGTTCACAACTACCACCCTCTGGTTCACCACTGCCACACTCTGGTTCATCACAACACCCTCTGGTTCACCACTGTCACCCTCTAGTTCACCCCTGTCACTCTCTGGTTCATCACAGCACCCTCTGGTTTACCATTGCCATCCTCTGGTTCACCCCTGCCACCCTCTGGTTCATCACTGCCACCCTGTGGTTCACCTCTGCCACTCTCTGGTTCAGCACTGTCACTCTCTGGTTCACCACTTTCACTCTCTGGTTCACCACTACCACCCTCTGGCTCACCACTGCCACCCTCTGGTTCACCACAGCACCCTCTGGTTCATCACTGCCACCCTCTGGTTCAGCACTGCCACCCTCTGGTTCATCACAGCACCCTCTGGTTCACCACTGTAGATTATGGGGGGAAAGCACACCCGCCCAGCCTCAACTGAGATGAATTAATTTGGGGCTGGTTAATGTGTCACTGAATTTGAGCTTCAAGTCTGGCACCTGCTTCCTTAGCTATAAGTGCTTCCTGTTGCAGTTTAATTTTTTTACAGGAGCATTGTGCCATACTTGTAACTATTCTCTGACCCTGCTTTGAGGGTCAGAGCAGGGTCGGAGAATGTAAATGTAGATGTAAATGTAAATGTACAGGAATTTATGTAGCGCAAATCACCAACCGGTCTCTAAGCACTTGCTTAGGGAACCCGTCCTGGTATTCCCCTGTGAGATAACCCCGGCAGGGTATCCGCAAGGTGAAAGCCAGGCATCCCGCCGCGAGGGGCCGTTGTGGAGATTAAGCAAGCTATTGCCCAGAGTCGCAGAGTGTGAACCCGTGAATCAAGTAGGCACCGGAGCGAGAATTGTCGAGTCCATGGACATGTTAGGACTCAAGACCCCGCCGAGCCGGGAATTGAACCCTGGTCCCGGGCTGACCTCTGCTTCTAGGTCTGCCTCCTCTAACCAGTGAGCCACACTTCTCCACAATAAGTTGCAAGTAGGCAACTGAACTCTGGAGGGGCCCCTCAGGAAGCACTACAGGGAATGGTTACAAATTAGCTTGAACTTTTGCACCTGCTAAGTGCTTTCAGTTTTGCAAAATTTGTTTTTCTGCAATTTCGCGAGATTCGCGGGGCGCGAATTTGCGCAAAATCGAACTCGCAATCCGCGAATTCGTGCAAATTTGCGGATTTTTTGTGTGTGTTCACTGGGTTTTTTGCGTGCTCGTGGGGGAAATATCGCGCAAACGTACCCACGCAGTCCTCTATGGGCGCGGCCATCTTGTTTTTCATTCATTGCTATGGTTTTTGGGCATGCTACTTTTCTATCCATCTTACATCTTTGTAATCCTATGTTTATCTGAACTTTTTTTGCTTTTTTTGCTTATTATCTATCTCTACAATTTCCTACATCTGTATTTTGTGTTTTTTTAACTTTTTGTTACTTTATTACCTACTTTATTTCTTTCGCTCCCTCTCTTATTTTTTTTCACACCTATTCTTCTTTCCTTCTTCTTGTGCCCAGGACCATGGCTAAGGGAGCCGACAAGGGCAAGGGGAAGGGCCCAGCACCTCGTACCCTTGCGGGCGTTTGAGGGGGGAGGGAGTCCAAGCCAGGGAGATCTTCTCTGCGGTGGAGGTGGCCGCCTTGATGGTTTTTGTTCAAGTCCACCTCCCTAAGACCGTGGCAGCAGGTGGGCGAATTGCTTCCGGTTACGGCCTCCGGGAGCATCGCCAGCTGTGGTAGAAGGTGTGCCGGGGCATGTGTAAGGAGTCTGGGGTCCGGCGCACCTACCAGCAAGCGACGCACCGGAGGACTGACATCCTGGACCGGGAGCATTACATGCTTGACCTGCTAGGATTTGAGATCCCTGGCCTTGGTAAGTAGCTATTTAATAACTACTTTTTTTTCTTCCGCTCTGTTATATTGCTAATCTATTTTTTTCCTGAAGAGTACGAATGCTGCTTATTCGATTACATTGCAGGTAAATTAATCTTTAAATAGCTTCTGTAATTGCAGGTGCTCGCCTGGTTATTGGCGTTGCTACTATGCTTACTTGTTTGCAACTTTTTACTCATTTGAGAGCATTACTGCGTAATGCTAGAGACTGTAGATTCAAGTCTAGTCCTTCTTTGTACTCCTGCTGCTGCCACTTTGAAGAGATAGTGATGGATTGATACGTTGAGTATATTATTAATTACTTGTTATAGGACATTTGTTAGTGGTCTGCAATCATAATGACGGACTGTGTCTGTCACGCGACGTCTCCTGCTGCTGAGTGATGGCAGTCGTAGTAGAACCTTTTTGTTGTTGGTTGAGTTAGTGAATTACATAACTTTCCTATTAGACGGTCTGCAAATCCTGTAATACTGTACTACTATCCTCCTAGTTCACCAGATCAGATGCAATTATTGTTTATTTGTTTCCCCGACAAAATTTTAGATTGTGTTCAAAGAAATCAAATATTTCCAAAAAAACAATAATCCATGTTGTGTTTCTTTATTTCATGTTCACCAGCACCTCCCGGGGCAAGGCGGCGACTGAGACTCCGGTAGAAGAAGGTGGACAGGATTAGTCCCTTACAGGCTCTTCTGCTGGCCCCAGTAATTTGTTCTATTGTTATATTAATACTTATACTTCCCTAACTTTTACAGCTCCTATTCATTACAAAATGTTTCCTAATAATTCTATGTTTTACAAAATAGTCTTTGATCTTCTAATGTAGACTACTTTCTACATTCTTATCCTGCCTCTACCATCACTCTCTGTGCTACTACTATTTACGATTATGAGTCGGTCTGTGTAGGTAGCTAAGCTTGCCCAGTCGGCAAACGGTGGGAAACAAAACTCTGATCCAGCAATAGCTCTAGGCACTGAGTGCAGTCCTCTGGGTTGCCCTTGCTGTGTATTCCAGTCTTCTTAATGTAAGTGCTTTGACAATTTCCAACAACAAAATGTCATTGTTTACACCAAGTAAAAGGTAGCAGTTGCCTTTTTGATTTGAGAGGAGCACATCCCATACCGCTAGTGTTTCAGGGACTATTCTGCACACAAAGAAGTATAGACAAGAGAAATAGGACATTGTTGATGATAGGTGCAGTTCGACTTTCGACATAGCTCAGTTCGAACAGAAGTTGAACCCCCAATCCCCTGACTGACTATCTAGTGTGTCTGACCAATGATTTTACGACCCAGAAGAACAGAAGAAGACTACTGCCGAGTCCCGGCCTATCTGAGTCACTGAAACATGACTGCCAAGTGCAGTAGTTCAAACCCTTCCGCTCACTCACTCATGAACAAAAACCACATAGTGTTTGTTAGTTTTAAAGTTTTATTTTCAATTAAGAAATGAAAACGTTATTTCTTTATTTTTAATAGCGTAGTATTCGGAGCGAGCAATGGTGATGGATGAATATGATGTTAAAGTTTAAACAACATTCCCATGAATGAAATTAGTATGACTCAAACTTAATAATAGTTAACAGACACATGAAATTATTAGAATAACTGTGCTGGAGCCCCCACCTTCTTTAAAGTACTTAAAGTACTGCTGGTGATGACTTGCTAGTAGTTGGTGAATAGTCTGGCAGAAGGCAATGGAATCTTCTTTCTGTAATGAGAAAAATGGTACACATTAAGCAAGCATTCATCAGTTGTCATAAGAAGAAGTGTAGCATTTAATGGAATAAGCATATAAAAGGTTAACACTTCCTCCTCAAAACCGTTACTTTTTTCAATCCCAGTAATAAAAAATGTGTTATGTAACATTTTCTTCCATTACAAGACAAAATAGGGGGTTGTGTATGGCACCTGAAAATATGACATGTTTTTCCTTGACTTCACAACATCTGATGCGGCACAGATGACTACCAGTGCTGGGGCCAGCAGTGCGGAGGGGTCCACTCTGGATGCAGAGGCACCAACAGGAGGAGCTGGGGGGGAAGACTCAGCGGCGGCGGACGGTGGTAAGTTATTATACTCCTTACTCATTGAAATGTTTTTGAGTAGGCTCACAAAGAAGTGTATGATGTACTGTACAGTAGTACACAGTACACTAGTATAAGTAGACTGTACTGTAAAGAACAGTTACTAATTTAGAACTACTTTTTGGGCTATCAGGAGAAGACAGTCAACCATGACTTGTAATAGCATTAGCGGCAGTACTTCTCGGGTAACCATTGGCCCCCTCTATTTCACTTCAACTCAGCTGGCAAATTTTTATTGTGAAGCCAAGTCATATCAGATGTAGTTTAGGGATGTGGAGAATGAAAAGTTAAAGAAGGGTGAAACGAAGGACGAGCGAGTCTTAATATTTATGACTGTAAAGAATGGTTTTGTTGAATACAATTCAAGATAAGAAGACGGCGGTTTCCAAAATATAATGAAACGGGTGTTAGTTGGTTGTTGACAAAAAGAAATGTTGGTACATTTGAGACATTAAGAAGAATCATAGACGTACTTTGGAAGCCTGGATGTTATCTTCTTTATCCTCATCGATAGCAGAGGTGTATGATGTAGTAGAGCAGACGCTGAGTGGATGAAGTATGGCCAGTGGCAATGCCACCTCTATAGAAAAGTAAGACATTCCTATCCCCACCTGCATATACTGCTTAAAGTACTGCAAGTCTGCATCATCATGGCCTGTGTCTGTATTTCTTGGGTGAAAGCTGAGTGAGCTGCCATTATGGCGGCTACCACAAGTTCACGTACCAGTATTTTCTTTTGCAAAACAAGAGAAAAAAAGTAAAAAAGGCCTTTTTTTAGTACTCTCTGACTATGTATGTAGTATTGAGCCCACCCATAGTGCTGCTAGTGGAATTCCTGAAACTCCCAGTAATGTCACAGGCTTAAAAAGACGGCGGAAAGATACATGCCAAAATGTTATACTGTGTTTGCTACTTGCTGGTGTTACTGAGTGTCAACTTTCCGTTGAATTATTTTGACTTTATGTTAAAGACTATTGGCTACAGTATTTTTCTTTCTTTCTTCATAGATGCTACTCCTAAAAAGCTCACCTGCAAGGAGATGGCTGTCCGGGCCAGGGCCCGTAAGCTGGAGGCTATTTGTGCCGAGTATCGGCGGTTGTGGGCTCGGGAGCATGAGGAGACATCAACCACTACATCCTCCTCCACTGCCCCTGGGTCCACCAGCCAGAAGCCTGCTGCCAAACGGAGCTGTGGCCCGACAGCCTTCGGCCGCACAGCAGCAACAAAATCAGCGCCCCCCCTCCCCCCAGATCCTGGATGGTTCGTGTGCGCCGGCTACGTACAAGAGTGGACTACCTGGAGCGGTTGGGTGAAAAACATCAGCGCCAGCTCCGGGACCTCCGCAAAGAGCTGCGGGACGTGCAGCACCAGCTGTCCGAACTATGCCACCAGAGGAAGTGACTGTCCCTTGCCCCTTTTTCAAAGACTGTTGGGGGGGTGGGAATTGGGTGTTTGGGAAAGGGGACTTTTGGACATTGGTTGGGTTAGGGAGGGGGGGTGAGTTGGGGTAATTTATTTTATTTTTGTGCTGACAACAACATGAATATATATTTCTTTATAATTATTTTTCTTACTAAAACACAGTATACATATTTTGTGTGGGGGTTGGCGGTGGTTACTGGACATTTGTTTTCTTCAAACTTACCAGCATGAATGAAACATCTAGTCCTGAAATGTACCAAAATGCAAGTAACCGAGTTAGTCAATTCAGTAGTCCTACTACTGTACTTTACTAGTAGTACTGTCAGTCTCAGCTCTCCTCCCAACTTAGTCCTAGCCCATTATTCTACTACCTCTCCAATATGCTTATCTTACCTGTGATTTGTGTTTGAGAATCGGGTAGCCCCAGGGCTGCCCGCATTGCAAATGGTGATTAAGGTTGGTTGTTGACTTGAATCCTCGACGGATGCAATATCATTGTTGTGCTGGTAGCAGTAGTGGTACACACTGGCAGTATCACCATATGAAAAAAAAGGAAATTAAACATTGAGTGGCCTGTGCGTAGCATTAGAAACAGTACAATAGATAGTACGGTAGAGAACAGTGCCCTAAATTGTAGCCTAAGCAGTGCTAAATTAATGTAAATATAAGTAGTAGTTGCGTGGAGTTTGACTGCTATAAGAAATTAAGGCAAAGGACACGTCATCAACGTAACGTAAGCATTAAGCATTTGATTGTTCACGTTGTGTAGGAGGAGGATATTCTTATCAATCCATGATGGCGCACATGAACTTCTGATTGTAATGATTTTGGTTGCTTTGAACTTATCCTCCCCAGCAAGTGTGTGGAATTTATTGCTGTTGTCAGTCACACCTCAATGAAATACCACACAGCCCGGGGGAAGAGGGTTAGGGTTTGAAAATTGGATGGGAATGGGGGGTTTTGAGAAAGTTTGTTAGAGAGGAAAAAAAACACAGCATGGACAGTCAAACAACAAATGAAGAGAAACAAATCTTTGGATTTGAAGATATTGATAAATCTTTTAAGGGACATAAAGGAAATGCACTACTGCATGCTAAAAGTTGTTTACTAAATGGATGGTTAGGTTACTGAAAAGTAGTACTACTACTTACTGCAACTTACTAGTGACTACCAGCAGCGGTGCGTCCATTGGGGCGTAGGAGCGTAGTCCCACTAAGCCTGGTGGACGCACCTGCGGCTGCTGCAGCAGAGAGCTAAACACCTAAATAAAATACAGCGGCGCTTCAATTGACTCGAGTGTTCCGACCGGGACAGACCCGATACAATAGGGAGTGCGCAGGGGGTGGGGCTGGTTTACAACAACAACGTCAGTGTGATGTCATAGTCTGTCTGACTCGACTGCGCATGAGGAATTCAGGAGGAAACTTGCCCGTGCATGCGCTTTAGCCTAAATTAGCCGTCAACTTCGAAGGGGCCAGGGGTGTGTGTCTTTGGCTGGGCCCCGTTCTGTAAGAATGCGCCAGGGCGAGTAGACTGTGTGACCCCCTAGCCAATCCTGGCGCTTATGCAGCGCCAGGATTGGCTGGACCACCGTGCCAAAATACAGGCAATCATTATTGGATGCCAGCGCGTGGGTGGGTGGACTGATAGGCCCTGGATTTGGGGGACGTGCGCCAGTGCGCGCCGTGACGTTTCCACTAATTGCGCGGCTGTATTTAAGTTTCTTTAGGGCGGGGGCAGGGGGCTCCCTCTCTGTCTCCTCGTGCGCGCAGGGCCAGGGAGCAGCCAGCAGACCGTCGTCACTCACTGTCAGTAAGTGTCCGACCTCTCTTCTTCACTGGACTGTCTCGTGGTTATTGTCCGTCCGTCACTGACTCAGACCAGACCACACCGTTACTCGTCACCTCACTCGAGCTGGTGGCTGGGTTGGTATACAACGTTTAGCACGCATTTTTTACCACGCACTACCCTTACAACGCAGGCATTACCACGCATACCATTACAACGCATTGCGCTGGGGGGCGCTCTAGGATAGGGAATAAGTTTAATTTTATATCCAACACCTTCCCTAGTGTCCACGGGGACTGGAGTTGGAATATAAAATTATACTTACCACTATCCAGCACCTCAAAGCGCTATGCGTTGTAACGGTATGCGTTGTAAATACCGCGTTGTAATGGTATGCGTGGTAAAAGTATGCGTTGTAACGTCATACATCCGGCTGGGTTAGAGGTTAGTAGTGGTTCGGTTGTGGTTTTGTTTTTTAAAATTGTTGGTTGGTCTAATGGTCTTGGTTGGCAGGTTGGCGCCGTCAGTGTCGCTACCGCGGTGCTGCTCGGTCAGTTGAGTAAAGTTACGAGAATTAATTAAACCGGACTAATAATCTATCTATCGTGAGCCGGGCGTTCCGCCATTATTCAAGTGTCTCGTGACTTCTCATGAAATACTGGTGGCGCTACTTTATTATAAACTAAAACATAGTGTTTTTTTATTTGCTTCCAGTTGACCTCATTTGTAAATCAAAAGGCCTCGCGTGCTTGCCCTGCTATTGTGTTAATTGGCCTCAGCTGGCACCACGACTTTAATGTTTCTGCTTAAGCTCCATGGCTGCCGGAGCCTTATCAAGGGCTAATTGAAAGAGGCGGCCTCCGAGGTTAGAAGGCGGCTTCCTTCTCACTGCCACAATTGAATCTGTATCTGAAACTCATCTACAGGGCTCATCTGGTAGAAATGTATGATAAATATTTAATGCGCAAACCACCAGTGTGACAGTGGTCTATACGTAATATTGAGCAAAACACATGCGAAGTACACGAAAAAAAGACACATGTATGCACCTGACATTAGTTCTATATGGAGCATCGAACAGGTCTTAACAGTAGCCTTTGAAAAATATTTATGGAGAAGGAATACAGGAGGAAAAACATCTTTGCTGCGGGTGGAACAACATTTGACTAAAGTTTCTTTACCAGGTGCTAAAGCTGTTTTGCCAGGCAGGGAGCGTGCCATGTTTTAAAGCCCACAGAAGTTCCGTCCAAATTCTGCCCAATTTATTTATTTTCACTTCTTTTCACTTTCTGCTGCTATAGTTTCACAGAGAATCATGTAAATTATTGACTTTAGCGATGGAACAGATTGCTGGAGAAAAAGCATGCTTGGCGTCTGACCCCCATAACCTCATAATGTTATTATGTGTGCATTTACCAACTGTGTTTTTAAAGCTGCCAAATAGATGTGTCTCTTTACTGATTGGTAGCATGTATTCCTGGAGACAACGGATTGCTTGAATCCAGTGGCAAACAGACAGAAGGTGTGTGTAATACGGATATTGCTGACTCCTTTATTGAGCCGACATGCCCTTCGCTATGGCACACGGCGGTGGCCAATAGTTGCTGATAAAGTATATATACATGGGACGGCCGAAATGCGTCATGGAGGTCTAGCTTGGTGGCCTAAAGAATCTAAAGCACGGATTTTGGGTCTACGCTCGTTTTTTTCTTGGGAAGGAACGTATAATATATATATATACAGTTTAGGAACCACACCTGCTATATGAACACTCTCACATAGGCAGTAGAGACATATACTCAACCTAAAATGCAATGGGAACATCTATGTTACTGTTCTCACAAGTATTACTGTAATTGTACAGTTGTAGAACACTTTAAGGCAATCAGTGGAGTGTACTAGACAAACAAAATAAAAAATGAAAAATGTGCTCTTTGGTTGGTAAAACACATGTACTGTCATTTAGGAATATTAAATGTCAGTCATACCCAGGACATTCATCCAGAGGGCCACTGGGATTATTCAATCATGTGGCCATTAATGTTTTTAGGATAATTATAGATTTGTGTGCTTGCCACATAAATCTGTCTGCTCCATAATTTGCAGATTTCAGCAGAAAAAAGGTTTCTCTTCCAAACGGCTCACATGTTACTTAAAACTGCCTCGTACGGTATGTTGTAGCAGCACCGCAGGCTCTTTAAAAACTCTAACTGGTCACCTTTTAGTTGCTGGTGGCTGGTTGCAGTATTTATGTTTTGCTGGTGGCTGGTTGCAGTATTCATGTGTTAAACCGATACTAATGAGATGGAACATTTCCCAGAAAATGGTAACTACTGTAAAATTGTCAAAATAATGAAGTAATGCTGACACAAACTGTGTCACATTTTCCTACATAATTTGCCATTTCTTCATTTTCTTGTTTCATAATTTAGTCAATCCTGCTGCATAACTTGATACATAATTTAGTAACTCCTGCTGTCTAACTTGATACTCCCCTGCTATTATTCTAGTGACCCTGGTTATACTAAGATCAGAAAATGTCTTAGTAATCTTTGAAAAATCACTTTCCTCGGGGGAGGAGCCAAGCGGGCATCCGAAATGGCCGCATAGTCGCTCAGCTCCGTGAACCCTTTCGCCCCACACGTATATCCTGGCGTCTATCCTGAGCTACGGAGACATACTTTAGTAGTGGAAGAATAACGAGCACTTACCGTCTGCTCCTGAGGCTCCTGCGTGCGGTAGGCCCTGAGAACTGTCCCCGACTGCTCTGCGGCCCACGTGGTGAAGAGACCGGGGCGTTGACCTGGACGTGCATCCGGCCGCGACTGCAACAACAACGGCCGTGGGTGGCGGTGTGGAGCCGGCCGGAGGGTGCCGTTGACTTGAAGGGCCGCTGATAGCGGCAAAGGCCCGGTCCACTTGACGGTGACCCTTGAGGGGCAATGTGGCGAAGTAGAGTCAGAGGGGGCATATGACTCCTGCCCCCTCCCCAAACTCTTTGCCCGGGCATAACCAAGGATTGCCCCCGATATAGGCGGGCGACTCCCGGGGTGCGGCAGGGATTTTAGCCTTTTGGTGACTCTCCTTTGGGGAGCCTGCCTCACTGTTTTGAGCCCCGGTGGTCTGTCCCGTGGCTCCCCGCATTGGTGCCTGTTCCCTGAGTGAGGTGAAGAGGGACGGGGCCAAATTGACTAACATGGCGGCTGGTGCCCCCCTCTGCGGTCCATGTCCATGTCGGACGGTTGTCTCACGGAGGGGGCCGGGATGCTTGCAACGTACGCAGGAGCCCACATCCAAGGACGTATTGGCTGCCCTAACGGTTTTGCACGAGTCCCTGATTTGGCATGCTCAGGACCTGGGTAGAAGAATGGCCGCCATCGCTGTCTCGCCGTCTCTAACGGATACAGTCCGATCCCATGGAACTGCAGACGAACCCGCAGCTATGTCCATGGAGGGAGTCCCAGTTCTTCCCGGGTACCGGGAGCCACTGGAAGACCCGGTTCCCGTGACCGCTTGAGCCGACATGGATCTACAAGTGGATGTCTCCTCGGGACACATGTTCAAATGGCGGCTGGAGATAAACTGCTATTTTCCTTACTGGACTGCCCCAGCTATGTCGTGGCGATTGCCGGACTGTGTGACTCTCCTTTCCTGGATGGTACTACAGTTTGTGAACTTTCGGAGGTTCTTGGGGACGACGTCGATACTACCGGATCTTCGCTGCCGACACTTGGATGGGTTTGGGGTGCTGTTCTTTTCTATGGCTATGCTCCGACCTGACCCGCCCAGATCGTTTGGACCTTTCGGGCTGTTCTCTGAACCGGTTGAAGAGTGGACTTCTGGCGGTACCATTGCCAGACAGGGTCAGGGATGATGTGGTTCACAATCTATTGGCTTTATTTTTGACAGACGGTGTAGTGGGTATGTTTGACCGGGATTTCATCACTGTTGTGGCCGGGACTTGATGTTCCTTATTACTGTACTACTTCCTTTCTGGGATTTTCCTGGGCGTAGGGGCGAAGGGCGGGGTCGGGCGGCAAGATCGAGGACCCTCCTCCGCTTATCTATTCTTTTTCTCTCTTTTCTCTCTCTTTCTATATTTCGGGTCTCTATTAGGGCGACAGGCACGCTGTGGGAGGGGTAGGCCATGGCCTTCTGTGGGTGTGCAGGGTGGGGGGTTGGGGGGTGGGTGTTTGTTCGGTATTTGTTTCTATGGCCCTTTAGTCTCTCTTCTCTTTTTAGTGTCGTCGTCGTTCATGGTCTCTGCAATCTGTTTAGTTTTGAGGGGTGGGGTTTAGACTCGCTACGTGCCGGGATTGTGCCTGCATTTCTCCTGTTCTGTGTATCCTACCCCGATATTTCCTTTGTATCTGTACTGTTTGTAGATATCCTGATTCATGTGCAGTATTGTAGGACTGTGTGCGACTGTGAGACACCCTTTTTTAGTTCCTTAGTTGAAAATGAACCTCTTAAATCCTAATTCAAGTTTGTGCACCGGATTACAAGAACTACCCTGGTATCTTTATGACCCCGGATTTCGAACTGCTATAACTTTCATATTGCTTGCTGTACTCTTGCTCTGCTTAGCGGCCGGCCGGGTTGGTTGTAGGCCCATACTTGCAAATGCTTGTACTACTAATAAAGGTTCACAAAAAAAATCACTTTCCTCACTTGTATCAGTAGCCAGTCTAATAAACAGACAGATAAGCGAGGAGCACTTTTGCATGACACATTTCACTGTGGTAAGCAGAGTGACTATCAAGATAGGTATATAATTCCTGAGAGAAGGAGGAGAGACACATGAATAAAAAGGGTCTTGCTGAAAATGTACTTGCGGCTCTTTTGAGCTTTTTAACTCTCTCCTCCGAGATGACTTAAATTGATGAAAAATCGGGTCTGTCAGCATCTGCAACTTATTCACCAGCTAAGGTGCTCAGCAGGTTTTTCCTTTGCTCGTAAGGTCCATTTCTTTCCGTTCGTATTCATTTTTGTAATGCATTATACATTGAGCTGCCTGCTCAGACACACTTTCCATTAAGTGGAGCTTGTGCAGAATTCAGCTTCTCGACTACTTAGAATTAAAAGAACGGACCATGGCTCTCTTGTGCCTTAACCTCTCTCTTTACTGGCTGCCGGTGAAAGACAGAAGCTTGTTTACATCTCTCTGCCAAGGACATGAAACACTTTTTGATGCCTATCACACACCTTTGTCAGTTTGTTGTTTTGCTATAAACCCAGCAGTAGCTTTCGCTAGACTGAGTTGCCTTCCGCGTATCCCTGGCATTGTTTACTTGATTCAGTGCTTTTTTTTTCTGTGGACCCGCAAGGTTTGTTTATCGCCCGCTCGGTGAGTGCTTTATAGTGTGCTGCATTGCATCACAAATTTCTGTTTTGTTTGCTGTGCGGCTGCTGGAAAGTTTCTTCCGTTCCTACTTGGTCGCTGTCTACCTGCCAGGCTCTTTTGCGCAAGGCTGATAATTGTGAAAGGGGTTGTCGGCACTGGAGATCAGATCTTGTGCAGCTGTGTCAGTGCCAGCCATGGACTTCAGGCAGTGGCAGACTGGAAGCCTGATGCTGGGCTCCGTGGCTCGATGCCAACCCCCACAGGCCAGAGGCAGAGATCGGCCGGTGTTTGATGATAGTGTAGTGGTGGAACGAACATTAACCTTTGACAGAGAATCTGCTGCTTTATCCTGTATTGCAGGTTGTCACCTGGTGACTTGGTTCTAGGTCATTAGCATTGGACTGGCCTGGCCCCAGATTAGCTACCTGAATATGCCCACAAGACAAGGGTAAAGGTCCAAATGTACTTCCACATCACAGGAGTAGCAGCAGCATGTGTAAAGAACTTGCTTGGCATTAAGCAATTAAATGTGCATTTATGGGGTATATTATTTCACATTTCACCCACATTCATTCTTCTAGCTATACGATTAGGTTAGACAACACCAGCCTTCCCCAACATACTGATCTGAACGCTGAACACAAATTAGTTTTAAGCTGAAGCAACACACACACGTCAAACCCACTGTGCATGAATTGTAGGCAGCTAGGGATTGGTAGACCATTGCTATGTATCATATGGCTAAACAACCAATTTGTTTGTGTTGAGTGTTTCCATATCATGAGAGTATATTTTATTCAGTCTTGAGTTTTCAACAACTAGCACTATGCATGCGGGGGCTTGACGCTTCTCATGCCCCATTACAACCACTGGCCTACATGTGCTCGTATGCTAAGAGCTGTGGACTAAAATCACAGGACTGGCTAAAATTTACCCAGATGGCCAGGGGTCAATGGCCAGCTGTGCATGCTCTTACACACTACTCATCATGGAACATCTAGTTGGGGATCTTGCACTCACCTTTGTTGCTGGAGTCAGCTTTCTGGCTGCCAAACATCTGCAGGGAGAATTTATTTTGCCCCCCACTTGGAGCAAATGACGTAAATAGGTCGGTGAGTGACTGCTTTTGTCAGAGAGATCCTTTTGTTACTTGCAGTTTCTAAGTTACAATCCTAACATACAACAGCGAGCTATTAACTGTCATCTAAGAGCTGGATGCAAACTGCCACGAAAAAATTGGAGCATTATGTTTGATTACCCTACTGTTTCAAAAATAAATTGTTATCTTTTCATTTTCAGCACCTGACAACCTGAAACATTACCGCATTTTGGTGCCATTTCTCAGCAAACAACAAGAGGACCCCAACCTCTTTTGCTGCTCTTGACTTTCACCCCGGCTACCACCCAGCAAACACCAGTGTTAAAGGTAAGCAAACTGATGCTATATTTTTTTACATGGGAGTTAGGGCTACCTATGTATGTGGTCACTTTCGAGGCCCTCAAGCAGTGTCTTTCAGTGCCTCCAGCAACCACTATGGCACAGAGAGGCAGGAGCGAGTACGGCTCTATTTTTAGCAGTCATTTGAGATGTATTAGGATAATGCACAAGATATATGTATAATGTATTTTTACTGAAATTTGATATTATTGCACTGCACCTTATACGTTGTACTTTGATTATTGACAGGTTTATCAGCAAACAAGAAGAGGACCCCAACCTCCTCCTTTGCTGCTCTCTCACCCGACCCCGGCTACAACCCAGCAAACACCAGTGACCAGTGTTAAAGGTAAGGAAACTGATGCTATATATTTTTTTACATGGGAGTTAGGGCTATGTATATGGTCACTCTCCAGGCCCTCAAGCAGTGTCTCTTTCAGTGCCTCCAGCAACCACTATGGCACAGAGAGGCAGGAGGCAGTACGGCTGTATTTTAGCAGTCATTTTGTGGGAAGGGGAGCTGTTGGAGATGTATTTGTATTTGTTCTGAAATTTCATATTATTGCATGGCACCTTATGCGTTGTACTTTGATTATTGACAGGTTTATCAGCAAACAAGAAGAGGACCCCAACCTCTTCCTTTGCTGCTCTCTAACCCGACCCCGGCTACAACCCAGCAAACACCAGTGACCAGTGTTAAAGGTAAGGAAACTGATGCTATATATTTTTTTACATGGGAGTTAGGGCTATGTATCTGGTCACTCTCCAGGCCCTCAAGCAATAGGACAGAATGTATGAAGCTCTGTGGTAATACTGAATAAGCAGCTACCTATGTTATGCCATCTATTAATGTAATAACTGCACTTTCACAATTGCTTTATTAACCTTCCTGCTTTCTCAAAGTTGCTTGAAAATGCATGATTTTTCTTCTTTTTTTTCAAAATTTTCTTGGGGGGGTAACCCCCCCAAACCCCTCTTTTAGGGTTCGGGCTAGCTCGCTGCGCTCGCTCGCTACAGTGCTGTATGCTAATTAGTTTGCGCCCGACACTTTAAAATCTCACCCACCGCCCCTGGTAACTACGAAGAAACTAGTTGACAGTACAGGGCTGCAGTCACTACGCAATTTCACTTGCCTCTCTGCCCTCAGAGAGAATAAACACTTAGAACATTAAATTACTGTTAAACATAGCAAAGACGCATCAAATAGCTGGAGGGATGAATTTGAAGCAGAGATAAAACAAACGCACAGAGTCACACTCGTAGAAGTAAGTTCAAGTTCACAAGAATATAATTTAAAAGATGAGGAGAATTTTCGATACTATAACTGTTTTTTTTTGTTTTCCCGTTGAATTTGTGAAGTTGATGCATCCAGCCATTCCTCTTATTCGCGGTACTCCTTCATTCCATCGGATGCTCCGTCGATCAATCTTGGTGACCAGACACACTGTCCACTGCCTGCCTGATGCGGAATTGCGGATCGCTAATTGTAAGCCTGAGTAGTACATCAATGGCACAGGGTAAAAGCCTGCCTGTAATTGTTGATGGAAAAACACAACAGTAAGTGATAAATGCACCTCGGAGAAATAAAAATATGAGGTACACTGTGTAGTGCAAAAATTACACTTTCGGAGATGACAATCCCCAAAATCTAGAACACCCCACATTACCCTCCCAAAAACGTGCAGAATACTTCTGCTACCTCGCAGAGGCCTAATTTCAAATTGTGCCAAAACGCACTCAGAAAGTATGCCCAAAACCCCCCTTTACTGTAAGATTGTGCACACATCAGATGTGAATGCATCCCTGCCTTGGGCACACCTTTAGTTCTTCATAGAAGACTCCATTCAAATAACGTTGATTGTTGCTTTCGGTTTTTTATTTTTCAAAATTGAAGAATAATTTCATTCAGTGTTTTACTTTCATGTCAATTCTGTCTATCAGACAATCTATAAAGGGTTTTAACCGCTCCGATGCATTTTGGGCTTTGTACGGGTGGTGCTTATAACCTCACCGCCCGGTCAGCGTTTTACCTCCAGTGAAGGTATTGACGCTACGCGTCTGGAACCCGCTCCCGGAACCCGTCCGTAGCAAAACTTTCCTGCAATATACACGTAAGTTGGCGTTCAGCCTGCAGTCACCGTTTATCTGAGCCTGTGCCCTGAGAGGCCAGCCCCCACTAACTACGACTCTTTACTTCCTTTTTTTAGTTGGTGAACCTGCTCGAGTCGATTCATGTAAGTTTACTTACCATGCATCACCATGCATGCTTCACCACACATCGGTATCTGGCACATCATTCCCCTCGTACGAAGCACTTGACCACATATCACTCACTATACGTACACGTGCAACAGCATCCTCCTATTGTGCATGAGACCCTTATGTATATATTGCTATCGGTATATCTTAGAATGTTGAAATGATGGGCTATATTGTTATTTTCGTTTGTAGAGCTCCTTGACAAAGGGCTAAAAAGCCCGAAATGCATCAGAGCGGTTAAAACACTTTATGGATTGTCTGATAGACAGAATTAACATGAAAGTAAAACACTAAATGAAATTATGCTTCAATTTTGAAAAATAAAAAACTAAAGCAACAATCAACGTTATTTGAATGGAGTCTACTATGAAGAACTAAAGGTGTGCCCAAGGCAGGGATGCATTCACATGTGATGTGTGCACAATCTTACAGTATTTTATATGTGTACATGGACGGATACGCCGCCTGCAGGATCACCCAACCGCCTTTTAAAACAAAGCAATAAAGTATTACAGCTCATTGAAATTTAGATAACACTGCGGTGCACCGTACCTACTTTTTTTTACTCAAAACCCCCCTTTCCCACCATGGATTTTCTTCAAACCACTTGCAATCAAAATTAGACATTCCCACAAGTATTCCAAGACCCCACCCAGTCGTAAAAATCTAGAACACCCCCACACACATGCAATACAATACTGCTAACCCTAACGGGCCCTAAGTTAAGAATAGTGCCAAACGCTTACTGCAACTAGGCCAAATCCCCCCTTCCCCACCATGGATTTTCTTCAAACCACTTGCAACAAAAATTACACATTCCCACGAGTGCTCTAAGACCCCAGAACCCAGTTGCAAAAATCTAGAACACCCCCAAACACATGCAATACTGCTAACCCTAACGAGCCCTAAGTTAAAAATAGTGCCAAAACGCTTTTCACCTCCGATTTTCTCCAAACCACTTTTATCCGGTATTAGACCTTCCCAGCAATGCCCCCAGACCAGTCAACCCAGGCGAAAACAAGTTTAACACCCCCAAACAGCCAAAAAGCAAAAACACAAAAAGTGACACTTAGAAAAATTCAGGCCTCATTTTGAAATCACTCCATGCGCGCTCTGCAGGTAGGCACTAACTCCCCTTTCCCACCATGGATTTTCTTCAAACCACTTGCAATCAAAATTATCCATACCCAGCATTGCTCCAAGACCCCCAAACCACCCCACAAAAACCAGGAACCCCCCCAAACAGCCCTCCGAAAACACTAAAGTGAGCGAAATGTCTGAAAATTGAAACACTTTTTCACCTCCGATTTTCTCCAAACCACTTTTATCCGGTATTAGACCTTTCCAGCAATGCCCCCAGACCCGTCAACCCGGGCAAAAACAAGTTTAATACCCCCAAACAGCGAAAAAGCAAAACCGCAAAAAGTGACAGAAAAATGTAGGCCTCATTTCGAAATCACTCCATGCGCGCTCTGCAGCTAGGTCCTAAATCCCCTTTCCCACCATGGATTTTCTCAAAACCGCTTGCAATCAAAACTATCCATACCCAGCGTTGCTCCAAGACCCGAAACCCCCCCACAAACTCCAGGAACACCCCCAAACAGCCCCCCGAAAACGCTAAAGTGAGCAAAATGTCTGAAAATGGAAAAACTTTTTCACCTCCGATTTTCTCCAAAACACTTTTGTCCGGTATTAGACCTTCCCAGCAATGCCCCAGACTCCTGCAGCCACCCGCAAAAAAGCAGAACACCCCCAAACAGGCAAAAAGCAAAAATGGGCCTACCTTCAATTCAGTCCAAATACGCTCTGCAGCTAGGCCCTAACTCCCCTTTTCCACCATGGATTTTCTGAAAAACAAATGCAATCAAAATTAGACTGGGCCAGCAGTGCTCCCAGACTCCAAAACCCACCCCCAATAACCTAGAAGCCCCCCAAACAGCACCCCAAAAACAGGCAAGTGAGCAAAAACGGAAAAACTTTTTCACCATGGATTTGGTCCAAAACACTTGATTCCGATATTAGACCTTCCGAGCTATGCCCCAGACCCCTGCAGCCACCCGCAAAAAAGCAGAACACCCCTAAACAGGCAAAAAGCAAAAATGCAAAAACTCATACTTAGAAAATTTTCAGCCAACAAGTCAACATCGCTCCAAATGCGATCTGCAGCTAGGCCCTAACTCCTCTTTCCCACCATGGATTTTCTTCAAATCACTTGCAATCAAAATTATGCTATCCCAGCAGCGCTCCCAGACACCCAGACCCTCCACCACAAATCTAGAACACCCCCAAACAGCCCCCCAAAAAAATGCAATACTGGTATATTCAAAACATGGCAAATTGCGCTGTTCACAAAACATTGCTGTTTTCGGCACTTCCACTACTTCGATCCTCTTAAAACACAGTCACTTGTTCCAGCGATTCACAAGAATCTCAGCAAGGCAGAACAAAATCGAACCACTGCGCTCTTTGAAGAAGAAGAAGAAGAAGGTCTACGACTTGTTTTCACTTAGTTTTCACCCAAACACACGAGCCCGCAAAACACCCAAAAAGGCCAAAATTCTGCCAATTCTGGACCAAAGAACACCAAACCCCCCTAAAACCTTGCCAACATCATTATGAACGAGCCTGCAGCGGGCCCCGAGCACTAGAATCAGCGTGAACCATACCAACTTAAACCCAAAAACCCTAGTAAATTGCACTGAACCCTAAACCCTAGATATGATTTGTCTGTCTGTGTCAAAAAGCCTAGGTATGCTACATCAGGAGGATGCTTCACTCCGTGGTGCCTGCCTTGACCGTCTGCATGGCCCTGCCGCAAGCATGGGCCAAAAATGTGTTCCGCTGAAGAATTTGCGATTTTTGGGTAATTTCGCGAGATTTGCGGAATACCGAAAAACAGCAAATTTTGCAAACATAACGGATGTTTGGCCCAAGCTTGAGGCAGTGCCATGCAGAGGGTCAAGGCAGGCATTACTGAGTGAAGCAACCTGATGTAGCATACCCTAGGCTCTTTGTCAGACAGACAAAGCATATCTAATTGTATGCAGCAAGCCACATAGCCCCAATTTTACATGAACTGCTGTCTGGAGTGGACTCTGCTTGGCATAACAACAACAGTACACTGCCTCCCCCTCGACCACTACATACCACGAATAGACACCTATGTAGTTCTGCTGTAGTAGTTGTTGTAGACTGGTTTACCTGTTTGCCACTCACGAATTGGCCATAGTTCTTCCGTAAACTGACGCTGATGATCCATCCATCCCAGTGAGTCACTGTAAAGAAAAAAGATATATTATTTAATCAATCATCATGGTATATTGGCAAGTGAGTCCGCTCCAGGGACATTTTGCATATTGTGAAATGCAATATAGTGGCCCTTGAATTTGAAGTACAATTTGAATTAAACAAGTTAAAAAAAACAGAGTTGTTGACATGAGTTACAATTACTGTGTAAAAGATTAAATAATAACTAAGACAAGACATACGAATCATCATTTCATGCTCAAAAAATAAACAGCAATTGGTTTCATCGGAGCCAGACAGCCATTGCTGTCCACTGCATGCCATCTTCTCAATTATTCATTACCTGTTCTACTTTTTGTCCGCATCTTCTTCGGAAAGTGAGGGCCCACAGGGCAGCCTCTCCTGTCAATATCAGAAGTAACTCTGTCAGCAATCAGCAAGCATGTAGTCTTTCAGTAATTTCAGTCCTACTTGAGGGGACTCATCGTAATCCATCCATCTGCCTTGAGGGAAATGGATAGGGGGAGTCTGGAAGAGGAGTATAAAGGAGCATGATTGAGTTGTGAACTTGTGAACCTCAGGAATGCAGACTGTGGCACCTTCATATCAATAAGGAATATAAGATGAAGACAGTGCTGCTGATGGACTTTTTATGATTAGGTGATTAGAGTTTTGTTGTCGTAAAAGTTGCAAAACAAAGAAAGACACACAGGAATAAAAGTGAATAAGGACGAAAAAAAAGTTATTTTCAGGGCTCGGTGTCAGGGAAGTAGAGCTCGTCCTCAAACTCCATGAATTGAGACTAAGCATGAGCGAATTTTGCGGATCTCGCGTTCGCGAATTTTGCGGATTTGCGGATTCGCAATCCGCAAAATCCGCGAATTCCCGCGAATTTGCGGATTTTTTTTTTTTGTGTTCGCCCGTGTTTCTGCCAGTTCGCGAGGGTTTTGTACACTTTCGCAAATTGCGAACTTACCTGTCGGGTCGCAAGTTTCGCGAACTTGTTGTTTCTACGTGTCCAGCCTGTTTGGGACACTCTTCTTCATCACTGCCACTCTCTGTCACCACTGCCACTCTCTGACTACTCATGCCACCCTCTGGCCCACCCATGCCACCCTCTGTTTCATCACCACACCCTCTGGTTGTCCAGTGTACATTATTTTCGGCAAAGCAAAGCACACCTTCCCTGCCTCAAGTGACCTGAATTAATTTGGGGCTGATTAATGTGTCACAGAATATTTTTTTAGCTGGCACCTGCTTCCTTAGTGCGCCCTGATTAGTGATCTTTTGCACTTGCTAAGTGCTTTCATTGTTGCAAAATTAGTTACAACACCTGCCCTGCCCCAACTGACAATAATGAATTAGGGGCTGATTAATGGATTTTAACTTCCAGCCTGGCTCCTGCTTGTCTCCCTTAGCTGTAATTCAGGACCTTTGTGGCATATGTGTAACTATTCTGAGGTTCAGAGCAGGGTCACATAATAGTTTCAACTGGCAACTGAACTCTGGAGGGGCCCCTCAGGAAGCACTACAGGAAATGGCTACTAATGATGAGCCTGAACTTTTGAACCTGGTAAGTAGTTACTTTCAGTTTTGCTAAGATCGTATTTCTGCAATTTTGCACTTATTCGCGGGGCGCGAACTCACGCGAACAGTGCGAGCAGTGCGAGCAAAATCCGCTGCTCGCGGATTTGCGGATTTTGCGGGAGATTCGCGAATCTCGCGGATTGCGGATTTCCCGAAAATCCGCAAAATCCGCGAGCGGAACGGATTTTCCGCCCATGCCTAATTGAGACGGGAGTAGGTCAGGTAACAGAGAAGAACTTCAGTCACCTAAGTCGGTGTCCTCTTCTTCCTGCATGCATTCACGTACTTTGTAATCTGATGGTATGAAGTGCTGATTCATCTTGGTCAGTGTTAACCTCTCCACATTTTTGGCCGAGAGGCGGGTCCTTTTTGAAGTTACAATGGCACCAGCAGCACTGAAAACATGTTCAGAAGATACGCTTGCGAGTGGGCAAGACAAATAATTTACAGCCAGGTTGGTGATCAGTGACCATAGAGCCATTTTCCTGTACCAATACAGCAATGGGTTCTTATTAAGAAAGACCTCTGTTGGGTCATCCAGATAGGCATGCACAATCGACTCAAGGTTCTCCACGGTTGCTCCACTTTGCGTACCATCTGTGGCCTTTGCAGCACTGGAACGAGCAAACCCTTGATGAGTTAGCCAATCCGCTTCCGACAATATTATGGCTGGGCCTGGTGCAGGTGAGGATGATGATACGGTTGCTGCTGGTGTCGTTAACGGCTGTGAGGGAAAGTGACTCCCTTCGCCCACAGATTCAGAAGTGGAACTTGACGCCGGGTGGCCTGCTGATTCAGTTGGACTTCTGCCGGCTCATTGAATTTTCTGCTGATCTTTTTCGAACCGAGTGGCTGACACAGCTAGCCAATGTTTGTACTTTGAAACATCTGCTTCATCAAAAGGAATGAATGCTTTGCTGGCCACTGCCTTTTGTACCGTGGATCCAGAATAGTGGCACAAATGTAATGTTGTTCTGTATGTATGTTTTTAAGCTTTTCATTGGCAACTAGGCGGCTTAATAAGCTCTCCGCCAACAGATATGCGTCTTGCTTTTTTTCACCAGCATCTCTGAACGTTGAAGACACCGCCTTCAGTTGGTGCTCTCGCATGACCAACAATGGGATAGCTTTGCCCAAAGAACAGTCCTCCCTGCTGACTTCATGCGTAAAGACCTCAAAAGGACGAAGCATGTCTGTCAGGCTTTTAACTAACTTCCATTCCTCCAACTCTAGCCTCATGTCTTTCATAGTAGAACCTAGTTAAAATACATAGTCATTGATTACCATGCACTGCTCAGACAGACGCTCAAGCACGTAAAAGGTTAAGTTCCAATGTGTTGCCACCTCCTGGATGAATCCTTTGGCTGGCACTTTACGTTCATGTTGAATGCTCCTCAGCTTCTTCCGGGCCTTAAAAGAATGGCTGAAATGTGTGCAGATTCTTCGGCAGGTGGTCAGTAACTTCTTGACTGTGTTTTCATTTTTCAAGAAATCTTGCACAACCAGGTTTATACAGTACGCCAAAGACGGCACTCTGAAATAGTCACCTTGCTGCATGGCCTTAACTATATTACTGCCATTATCCGTGGAATCATAACCAACCATGCGATTTCTTGGTTGCAGCCATTCAGAGACCTTACTGTTAAACTCCTCCAAAATGTTTTTTGCAGTATGAGATTTCTCCATGGCAAACATGGCTAATGTTGCATGTTTCCGAGTACCTTGAAAAAGTATGTCCAGATCAACAAGTGCACTTGACTTGTCTCTAACCCCTGTAAAAAAGACCCAGTGTGCAGTGATGCACATGTAATCAAGGGCTTGGCAACTGGTCCACATGTCTGTTGTCAAGTGGATAGTGTGAACAGCACTCTTCTGCAAAGCTGCACCAATCACCTCCAGCACATCTTGATGTAGTGCTGGAAGCGCAACTCTGGCAAAATAGGACCGGCTAGGAACCTTCCATTTATGGCAGACTGTTGCCACTAATTCTAGAAACCCCACCCCTTCCACGAAAGAAAAAGGGAGAAGGTCCAGAGCTAGCATTTTAGCCAGCTTTGCGTTACACAGACGTACCATTGGGTGGTTGCGTTCAAATGGCGCCTCCGACCAAAACATGCTTCTAATGGTGGGCTGGACTGTTTTACGTGATGACGATGATGATGATGATGCGGACTTCAAACCAGTTATGCTCATTGATAGACTTCTTTGCATTGGTGTCTGTCCCAGACTCTTAGTGTGCCTCATACATGTTGCAGGGGTAGAGGGTGTGGGCGCTATCACTGCAGTGCTGCTGCCAGGGGTACTGGGTGTACCAGAAAAAATGTTGCTCGATTCTTGACTTCCCCCCTGCACAATCAGCCCCTCGTCAGCATCAGATGCAATGTGAATGGATACATTTGGATCAGTTCTACTTTGTTGGGCTTCCTCGATCTTACTTAGGTGCGTATACCACTGGATAGGGTGGTGTTGTTTGAGATGACCAGCCATTCGGGATAGGGTCAAAATGTTTGTCTGCTGCATGCCCGCTGGGGCTGGAGTGACGACTGTGATGACTGGGTTGTTGTCAGACTGTTCATCAGCAGCAGAAGACACCACTTCTTGTTCGTCGTCATGACCCATAAGTCGAAGCCTTGCGGGAGCCTTCCTTTTAGGCTTAGATACCTTTGTCGGCTCATGGCGTGACTCACTCTCAGACTGCATTGCTGGTTTCCAATCACAATCAAGGTAATCAGAATGAAGGGGGCTTGAAGAAGAACTTGTAGTAGTAGTAGTATCCCTCCGTGACCTTTTTCTTGCTGGGGATCTGGAAGACAATGGATCATCATCAGGAGGAGTGGCTTCCTTGGATGATACCTCCTCTTGAATATCAATTTCCTGACGTGCCCCTACTTCTGGAGGAACAAGCATTGTAGGCAGTTGTGCCGCTCCAAGAACCTCTAGTTGCACCTCTCCATGCACCTCTCCATGCGCCTCTCCTTGCGCCTCTCCTTGCGCCTCTCCTTGCCCATGTACTTGCGCTTGTACTAGTTGCACCTATGTTTGTGGTTGCGGCTGTGGTTGTTGAACACTCGTCAGCTGAGTTACACCCGGCGTTGATTGGATGGTACTTTCTTGTGATGAGCCAAGATCACTGGTCGATGGTGATTGAACAACCAAAGTGGCTGCCGCAGCAGCACTCATGTTCTTGGACCTAACTTGGCGTGGTGACACTGAGCCCAACGAAGCGGAGGTGCTGCTTCCAGCTTGGTCCCCGGCGGACACCGCTGCTGCTGCAGGTGTAGTTTTTTTTCTCCCAAAAAAGGTGTCAGTGGGCACACCAGTCTCCTTGGTAGGTGGTGCCACTTGCTTCTTCTGCTCCTTCTTACTGGCAGTGGCACTGGCAACTTTTTTCGCTGAGGCGCTACGGCCAACTTTCTTTGGGTCCATCTTCTTGAGATGTCAGAACAGCAGGACACAGTTGCACGAGTTGCAGAGTTGTCTTGTCTGTGGCCACACGTGACGTCACGTGACGTTGTGCTGCACACACCGCTGCAGGACTTCTTCCTGGCACTGGTGGTTCTCTTGTGCACCTAAAAGCAATGGAAGCCAGAGGAACATCAGTTATACACCCCAAAAAGTAAAAAAACACTCAAAAATACCACAATCCAATGCCATCCATGCCCTCAATGATGTTTAAATTCAAGACACCCCACAGAAAGACTAGGCCCATGCACCACTGAGTACCCCTGGGCATAATGGTTGAAAGCAAGGCAAACTGGGTGCAGGCCTGATCCCACTGCCTGGCTTCAAAACGGCCCCTTGACCCCCACCACATGGCCAGACCCTTCCTGTCCCAGGCCTCAAAATGGCCCCGACCCACTTGGCCAGGCCCCAACAACGCCCCAAAAAGTAAACAAAACACTCAAAAATCACCACAATCCAATGCCATCCATGCCCTCAATGATGTTTAAATTCAAGACACCCCACAGAAAGCTAGGACCATGCACCACTGAGTACCCCTGGGCATAATGGTTGAAAGCGAGGCAAACTGGGTGCAGGCTTGAGCACACTGCCTGGCTTCAAAATGGCCCCTTTACCCCCACCACATGGCCAGGCCCTGCCTGTCCCAGGCCTCAAAATGGCCCCCACCCACATGGCCAGGCCCCAACAACGCCCCAAAAAGTCGAAAAACACTCAAAAAGCACCACAATCCAATGCCATCCATGCCCTCAATGATGTTTAAATTCAAGACACCCCACAGAAAGACTAGGCCCATGCACCACTGAGTACCCCTGGGCATAATGTTTGAAAGCAAGGCAAACTGGGTGCCGGCCTGAGCACACTGCCTGGCTTCAAAATGGCCCCTTGAGCCCCACCACAAGGCCAGGCCCTGCCTGTCCCAGGCCTCAAAATGGCCCCCACCCACATGACCAGGCCCCAACAACACCCCAAAAAGTCATAAAACACACAGAAATCACCACAATCCAATGCCATCTATGCCCTCAATGATGTTTAAATTCAATACACCCCACAGAAAGACTTGGCCCATGCACCACTGAGTACCCCTGGGCATAATGGTTGAAAGCAAGGGAAACTGGATGCAGGCCTGAGCACACTGCCTGGCTTCAAAATGGCCCCTTTACCCCCACAACATGGCCAGGCCCTGCCTGTCCCAGGCCTCAAAATGGCCCCCACCCACATGGCCAGGCCCCAACAACGCCCCAAAAAGTTGAAAAACACTCAAAAAGCACCACAATCCAATGCCATCCATGCCCTCAATGATGTTTAAATTCAAAACACCCCACAGAAAGACTAGGCCCATGCACCACTGAGTACCCCTGGGCATAATGTTTGAAAGCAAGGCCAACTGGGTGCCGGCCTGAGCACACTGCCTGGCTTCAAAATGGCCCCTTGAGCCCCACCACAAGGCCAGGCCCTGCCTGTCCCAGGCCTCAAAATGGCCCCCACCCACATGACCAGGCCCCAACAACACCCCATAAAGTCATAAAACACACAGAAATCACCACAATCCAATGCCATCCATGCCCTCAATGATGTATAAATTCAAGACACCCCACAGAAAGCCTAGGCCCATGCACCACTGAGTACCCCTAGGCATAATGGTTGAAAGCAAGGCAAACTGGGTGAAGGCCTGCGCACACTGCCTGGCTTCAAAATGGCCCCTTGACCTCCACCACATGGCCAGGCCCTGCCTGTCCCAGGCCTCAAAATGGCCCCCACCCACATGGCCAGGCCCCAACACCACCCCAAAAAGTAAAAAAAACACACAACAATTACCACAATCCAATGCCTTCCATGCCCTCAATGATGTTTACATTCAAGACACCCCTCAGAAAGACTTGGTCCATGCACCACTCACTACCCCTGGGCCTACTGGCTAGTGAGGCTTTACAGGCACCCCAAATTTTTTTTAAAAATCAACATATAACAGAGAGCTAAAATTCCATTACATAAATGAGAATTAAGTTTAAAAACAAATCACAGAAACATTTGTATCATGCACCCATGACTAACCCTGGGCCTACTGGATACTGTGGCTACCCACAATATATATTTTGTTAAAGTTGTGAAAAAAGTTTTAGAACTGTAGTTGCCTCAACTGCAATGCCCCAAACAAACAACACCAACTTACTTGTAAAATCTCAAGTCCAAAAGTGATCCAAACTCCAAAGTCCAAAAAGTCCTCAAATACAAATATCCAGCAGCAGCCAAAAAAAGTAATCCTTCCAGCTCCAGATCCAAATCAAAAGGGACCAAGACATGGACAAAGCACTGGGAGGAGCCTGCTGGACAGGAACAGGAAGTTGGAGACTCTGGGGCACTTCCTTCCTCCCACCCCACCCCAAAAAATGGACTCCTGCACCAAAAAGTGCAGCCAAATGTCAATCTGAGTTATTCTGATGAAAATCATCATTTCCACAAAGTTTATGGTTCCTGCGGTGGATTTCATGTGCAGAATTGCAATTTTTGCAATTTCGGAACGTGAGCTGTTTAAATCTCCCGCCGGGAGTCAGCTGCGCGCTGCATCTACGTGTTCGGCATTGTTTACTCCCGCAATGCGTGATCGCGGACCTTTATGACGTACTTGCGTTGTCAAACTCTTGCTGTGCAAGATGGCAAGCCGCGATAACGTAATTGCGTTCGAAAAACTCTCGCACGATCACGCAGCAAGATCGAAAATGGCGCAGCACACGCAAACCGGGAGAAAAACAACTCAGCGGACTCAGAATCACGGTAAGTCAATGCCGCGCGCGCGATATTGTATTTTGTAAGTGCGACCAAGCAAAATAATTCGTAGCTTGCGAATTTTACGGATTTTTGGGCAAATTTGCACGATTCGCGGATCGCGAAATTGCCAAAAATCCGCAAATTCGCCTGCGAAACAGATTTTACGCCCATACTTCGTTCCTGGGTACTCAGCGTTAGGTTTAACACTAATGTGAACATGCTCAACTACTTTTATGAGACCTATGTCCTTTTCTGAAAAGTCCTACACTTCAAGTTTCACCATATCTCTGAGATCTCGTGGCAAATCATTGTTTGTTTTCGAAGAGTACAATACAATGTTTGACCCTTGATTCCCTAATTTGAATTTGACATCTTCATCATGAGTCTGAAACTCCACACCCCTTTGCATGCAATTTAACTTGCATAATAAATTACATACTAAAAGATTTACAGGACTAGAATCCCACACCAAAAACTGATAGTTCTCTTCAAAGGACCCTATTTTAACAGGCACTTCTCATGTTACAGGATTTGCCATTGTTTATTTGAAACTCCTACAGTTGGGATTCTTTTTCCAGAGAGGGGTGGGTTTGGAACTTCCAATGGTCTAACAGTGGAATGGGTATTACTAGTCTCAATTAAGAATGATATGATACTGGGTGGCCATTCACCTCACCTTCTATGAATGGACCTCTCTGGTCTATTGGAACGGGTTCTGGAAGTAATTCTTATTTAAATTCAGGATCTGATTATAATTAAATCTGGGACCATTTACATTTTGTTGTGGAATTGGGGCTTGAGGAACTTGCATCACGGGAACTTGTACATTAGGGCTTGCATTCTCTCTCAGCACATTTTGTTGTCTAACGGGGTTGTTAACATGTGTTTGTACAAACCCTGAATTTTAACCTTGTTTCTCATTCATTACTCCTTTGGGATTTAGATGACATTCCCCCTTCCAATGCCCTAACTTGTTACAATAATTACATGGATTTGATTTCTTTAATATAGCAACATCAATTCCAGCACTTGGATCAATCAGGATAGCACGTCCTCTACCATGTTGTGGATAACCATTTCCAACTCACATCTTAGGAACTCCCTGCGGATATACACCTTGCATCTTCAGGGGCAGCTCCTCCGCGTGGGCAGAGGAACGTTGCCTCACTGCTTTCTCGCAGTGCGAGAAGCAGAAACATAAAATGGTATTTTAAATACCATTTTATGTTTCTGCTTCTCGCACTGCGAGAAAGCAGAAAAGTATGCATGGGTGGGGGGTGGGCGGGTGGGGGTTCCTGCTCCAGGCAAGGGAGGAGTGGCTTGCCCGGGCCGACCAAACCAGTCATGCACACTCCGCATTTTCTCTATGTAGGCTGCATACAGCCTACTTAGAGGAAATGGTCGCCGCATAGACGCCTGTGGGGGCGGCATCCTAGCCAATCACATGGCTGCCATTGCAGCATTGTGATTGGCTTAGGGGAGGAGAGGGAGGCTGCCTCCTTCCTGTAAGGCGTTAGGTGCTGAGAGGAGAGGTGATGCGATGTGGTACAGGAGGTGAAGGTAAGTTTAAATGTGATTTTTTTTATTAACCCCCCTCCCAGTGCAACCACCCGGCATTACCTACCCCACGCCCCCCCATCGCAAGTCATGCTGGCCGCGACTGTGCATATCCCCAACATTCCCTATATAAGGTTGACTCTGACTTCCTTTCAGTGCTGCTTGCATCTGGACTTCCATCAACATCATCAACCACTTCTGTTACATTTCTAGTTCATCCCTGCAATATTTTGCATATCTCAAAATCTCATCAATCAACTTATTCTAACAACAAATTAAATGCAGTTGTATCATCATGCTCGTCTCAGGCCTTAATCCTGTCACAAACTGAGACACAAAACTTCCCATAGCTTTGGATTAGAGATTCTCCATTCCACTGTGCTGCTTAAACAATTGCAACAGTCTCTCATAAAAATAATACACAATCTCTTTAGGATCCTGAGTTATTCTGTCAATGTTAACCCAATCAATGTATTTTATCAGTATCTTTCTTTTCAAAAAGGTAATCACCTGCCAATACTTTTTCATCACTAAAGGCGTTTGGGCATGAGTATCTGATTTCTCTGTGGCTCCTTTTCTGGCTACTGTACAGCTACTTTACATTCTGCCAATAAATAACTCGGCACCACAATGTCAAAAAGGGTGTTCAAATCTATCCACAATACCTTTGAAATCTTCACAAATCGATCAACCTTGGTGTACCACTCTACTGGCTTATTTCTCAATTTGGGGAAATAATTTGTGAATGACGCAAGATTACTCCTACTCCACAAGACATGGACATAACCTCCATACAGCCTACTTAGAGGAAATGGTCGCCGCATAGACGCCTGTGGGGGCGGCATCCTAGCCAATCACATGGCTGCCATTGCAGCATTGTGATTGGCTTAGGGGAGGAGAGGGAGGCTGCCTCCTTCCTGTAAGGCGTTAGGCGCAGAGAGGAGACGTGATGCGATGTGGTACAGGAGGTGAAGGTAAGTTTAAATGTGATTTTTTGTATTAACCCCCCTCCCAGTGCAACCACCCGGCATTACCTACCCCACGCCCCCCCATCGCAAGTCATGCTGGCCGCGACTGTGCATATCCCCAACATTCCCTATATAAGGTTGACTCTGACTTCCTTTCAGTGCTGCTTGCATCTGGACTTCCATCAACATCATCAACCACTTCTGTTACATTTCTAGTTCATCCCTGCAATATTTTGCATATCTCAAAATCTCATCAATCAACTTATTCTAACAACAAATTAAATGCAGTTGTATCATCATGCTCGTCTCAGGCCTTAATCCTGTCACAAACTGAGACACAAAACTTCCCATAGCTTTGGATTAGAGATTCTCCATTCCACTGTGCTGCTTAAACAATTGCAACAGTCTCTCATAAAAATAATACACAATCTCTTTAGGATCCTGAGTTATTCTGTCAATGTTAACCCAATCAATGTATTTTATCAGTATCTTTCTTTTCAAAAAGTTAATCACCTGCCGATACTTTTTCATCACTAAAGGCGTTTGGGCATGAGTATCTGATTTCTCTGTGGCTCCTTTTCTGGCTACTGTACAGCTACTTTACATTCTGCCAATAAATAACTCGGCACCACAATGTCAAAAAGGGTGTTTAAATCTATCCACAATACCTTTGAAATCTTCACAAATCGATCAACCTTGGTGTACCACTCTACTGGCTTATTTCTCAATTTGGGGAAATCATTTGTGAATGACGCAAGATTACTCCTACTCCACAAGACATGGACATAACCTCCACCAGGCACTTCTTTCAATGGGAAATTTGAAGCACCTTCTCCATCTATCAAAGATGGAGGTAGCTCTCCCTTCGCTTTATTTGGGTCCTTCTACTTTGCCAATCTACCTTCCCACTTGTCTAATTCACTCCATGTTCGAATGCTACCAATTAAGGCTCAAACTTGCATTTTCATTTCTGACGTTCTCATACTGTTTATGTCCTTTTTGTCAAAACATACATGGTAACTTTTCTACAAGGACTTGGTCCCACTTAAATCCACAACATACGCGCAAGCTAATTAAGACAGTTTATCATAAGCTTGTACTGCATCTTTAGTGACATATTTGTACATATATATGAGTTCATTCACTTGATAGGTATCTACTGTAGAAAGATCAAGGTTTCCTGAAATCATCTCATCCAGTTCTAACTTTAATTTGACAACATCTACTGCATTCTTTTTTCCTGGATATTGAATTTCTCTGCTCAATGCTGAGCTATCAGCTTCTCATGGGAACCCATTGAAAAACCTAATCAAATCATCCAATTCCAATGAATTAACACTAATTTGGACTCCAGAATTATTGGACATACCCCTTTTTGGGGACTACTGCTTGCAGTACACTGAGGTGAATTTCAAATGAACATGGGAACTTTTGTGACCTCTAAGAGGGTTCCTCTACAGGGATACATCCTGCCTGATTCATTTCCAGTGATACAGGAGCAACATATGGTGAAGTCACCATATTCGGGACCAAAGGAGTTATTCTCGTACCTCCCCATCCTGGAGCAAAGAAACATTAGTTAACAAATTCTTCCTGTAGTAACCATCAAAGCATGCAGCGTAATTCCTGATGACTCCGGTTTATACAAAAGAACTGCGGGACAAGTATTAACCGGAGCAGTTATGACATCTGGGACATTAGAAACAGTAGGGTTAATAGAAGCACGAATCCCTGAACTAACTCCCAAATGGTTCTAATTTGCATTCCCTGGGGCGGTGGCTTCCTTTGAACTTCTATCGGGAACAGTACCACGCATTTTAAGGAGGTGGACAGGTTGGCAACAACACATTCAGAAAATCATCATTAGAATCAATATCACTAATTTCAGCTGTTCCCTATGCACTATCTACTTTATCCTTTTTCTGCTTCTCTTTCTCTTTTCTGAGGTTCCTTACTCTTTAATGCAGGGAATAACTTAGCTCCTTCAATCATGTCAGTTATCCATGTTTGTTGTTCTGCATTTAACCTAGCTTTGGCACAAGTACGTACTGCATTACAGACTCTACCCTGATATTACCCTTTCTCCTTGACATAAGCTACATGTGCCCAGGCATTAAATGCCTCATACTCTGCTGGTCTATGAGGTGGCTTCATCTCTTACAATACCCTTCTCAGATTTTCGATAATTCTCATATTAAATGTGCCAAAGTGTGGAATCAGCAATTAACCCACTTTTTCAATGATCTTTTGCCATTGACTCAACCAAATGCATATGTAGAATCCCACATTTGTGGCCATATAAAGAACGGTGTTGCCTTCTGGTAGGGCCTCCTCCTCTAACTGGGACTGTTACTTCTCCCCTAATCAGATCTCGTATTGCCTTAAAATATTTCATTTTTCAGCAATAATATCAACAATCACAAGTAGAAATTTCATCTCAGACCAGGAAATAATTTATTTTACCCACAGTTCTCGTTCGGCATCAACAACCAATAACAGTGCGACACTCTGTGATGTAACAACCAATAGAAGTGCGGCACAAATGCTAACTGACCAATTTCAGTGCGGCACACCATGACGTATCTATCACTCCTCACAGCGGCTCAACCTACTTTACAGTTTTCACGATCACACTCTTTCCTCAACACTAGGCAAGCAAAAACAAAGAAAAAAGTGATTTCAACAAATAACTTTTGTCTGCTCCTCTAAAGAAATCAAAGTATTCAATCACACACAAAATTATCCAGAATGACACTTTCTGACTTTCTCAGACACATACTCAAGTGAAATATCGACCAGCTAGAACCACCCTTATCAGTGAAGCTTCTACTTTGCTCAAAAAGATCCACTATCCAACCACACCTTACTCTCTCACACAAAGGTACATATTCCTATCTAAATTATGCAGCCAACAATGTCTCACGGCTGGCAGCACAAAACGTAGCAGAAAAAATTACAATACAATGTATTCCAAGCTTTATATCTATGTCCTAGGATCTTTGGCTACGTCAAACCTGATAACAATTTTAACTACTCATCATTAAGCGCATTCACATTTGTACAAAACTAAAACATCATCTAAACACAATTCTGAATCTCAGCCAAATACTCCAATCTTGACATACACAATTACAACGCGCGACCCTATTAATACTCACTCCTCCACTGTTACAACACTTTCCAGAACCACTGGAACTCTGTTGATCCCCCCCAATCGAGACATGGGCTTTAAGGGTTAGGGCTGGGTTGGGAAAGTTCTAGAATTACCCAAGAGATACACTACCTCCCTTGCTTCAGTAACTAACCATTGAACAAGTTATCCCCCATTGGTCGTATGCCCCTTTGATAGCTGATGTGAAGCATTGAAAGGGAGAAAACATCAACAATACATTTCGAACTTGTGAAGACAATGCGACTCCACAATAAGGACCAAGAACCACTGAATATAGTTAAAGAGTGTTATTTTGGATTACCAATCAATCCAGTATTTGCAAACCAACAGTAAGTTCAGTAAATGCAGTAATACAATAGGAAGCTGAAATATCGCAGTTGGTTAAGGCGCAATAGAATGACATATTGAATTGTGATAATCACAGTTGTATAAACACAGATTTAAACAAAGAAGTGTGCCATACATAACAGTCCCTTCTCTCTCATAAACATGGATCAAATATACAGTCTTCATTCAAGGGTCTCTAAATCAGGAGCACAAAAGAAGAAACTGTCAGCATGATCAAACTCTCTCAAAAAGGAAATCAATGTTTAGCATACAGCTTCACACTTGCAAGGAAAGGGCAAGCAGAGACATTTTCACCTTTCTAAGTCTAAAGGGATCTGTCCTAACTTCAATGTGTAAGAACATCAATGTAAAAGTAACAAGAGATTCAAAAACATCTTATCTCTATTCACACCACTAGGAACCAATCATGGTACTTCTCTAATGCATCTTCAACATGGCTTCAGGTTCACATTTAATTGAATTAAAACAGTTCTAAACCTTGAACATCTTGCCATCCTAGTACATGATGAAGAGAGGGCCTCTTTCAACCATTGTTTTTCCACATTCGCTGCCAAGTTTCTCTTCAAGCCTCTCTATCAGCAGTCTAATAAAGAAAATAAGCCTTTCTCTAGCTAATGTAAATCATGATAATAAACCCCCAAGGAAAAGAGAAAAAATGATGGCGAAGCAAAATGCATTTCAACTAAGGCCTGTAGTCAGGCTATTTTAAATGAGCATTTAATGTGCACTTCCAATAGATGGACATATAAGCACACGATCAACTTAAAAAAAAAACTGCAAATGTGAGCAAAAGAGTACATGTTTACATATGCAAATATGGCTTGACGTGTAACTGTAAAACAGAAATAGAGAATACACGATTTCATGTTTAAATGGAACATTAGTGTACACACGTATATAAATCTCTGGTTTCTACAGTGAATCCATTTCAGTGATGCGTTTAAATATTTCACACACCTTAATGAAGTTAAGGCACCCAATAAATATGATGTCATGTGCATGTATATATAATTGCATTTCAGTGACGTGTAAGGGTGGAGTCTAAATTGTGCTGCTCCACTGGTAAAATGTCCCTGGAATTAGTAAATCAGATATCCACAGGAGCTGAGATAATCTGGGAGTGGATTGCACCAAGGCCTAGTCACACAGCTCATGGTGATTTGAGGAAGGGGTGCAAAGCTCTTTGATTTGTGCCCAAAGGTAACTTAAGAATGTAAAATACATGCATTGCTGCCTGGGCTTAGTGAGGCAAATGTTTCTAAGTGCCTAGATACCCAAGGAGGTATAGCAGTGTGTGGCTGAGAGCGCCATCTTTCTCAGCACCACCAGCGTCACCTCCTGAGGAGAAGCTGTCCATTAGCCTCTGCTTTACGCGGGCAAAATATGTTTACCAGAGGGCTCTATGCTTCAATTAGTGCGTCATTGTGTGTAATATATCTGTGATGGCAAAAATCTTATCAACCTTCACACTTTTGCTCTGGGAAACTAACAGTGGAAAAATATCTCTGCAAAATGACCTTATAATACAGATCTGTATCTCCTGCTCTTCCAGTGGAAATGCATCAAAACTGGGCTTTGTTCCAAAATACAGAAATATATCAAGGACAGGAATAAACAGCCTCCACCATCCATTAGGGATGTAGTCCTTGGCCGGCACTGTGAGGAGGCTCCCTTTACCACTCAGGCACCTTGTCCAATTGTTTATGCTATGGGGTATTCTGAATCTGTTGATACTGTACAAGTTAAGGGCAAAATCACTAAGAATGTTCAACATAATTCTACAAAGTTTTGTGTTGGGTGCAAATCTAAATTCCATTTAAGCAATTATATGCAATGTCCAGCTGTTGGTAAATGATGCAATAAGTGCAAGAAATCAGGTCACTATCACAGTGTTTGCAGAGCTGGTAAACACCAATTTAATGAAATACAGTGTTTTCACTACCAATCTAGTTGATGAGTTGGTAGGCAATATCCTCGTTTGCCCTAGGGCTCTTGTATGCACCAGTGCCTCCCATCAGCAATACCCACATTTAGTTGAGTGCGTCCCACAATCTTTAAATCGAAATGGCATGCTTGCGTTGCAAAATTATTTCGACTGGAACACATTCTATGCAGGTAAGTTCACGAAGGCTTTGAATGTGACTGCATGCCCATGCTGGTTTCAATACACTACAGTCAAATCATCAGCACCGAAAGTGAAATCACCAACAAGTGACGGTTTCTGCACACGATTGGGATTATTTGAGCAGTTTGGATTATAACATAACAGTTTCTAAAAGGATTAGGCGATAAAGAGGAATGATGTTGATTTTAATGAGCGAGGCAGCTTAAAAATCCGGGGAATATGAATGCAGGTTTATCCTCTCAGAAGTATGCGCGCCATCACAATCTATGCTGTTTATTGTGATGGTTAGTTCACTCTCAACCCTGCGTTCTGGTGTCCAGCAACTAAACGCGAGACAATTATATAAAAATGCAAGATATGCCGTAGGAGAGCATGGCGTATTTTTGTAGTGTAGTTTATACATTGAAATTTGCAATTGGATTTTATTATAGTGGAAAAGATAACTCTCTTATTATATGTGTATTTTAAAGTCAAACACTTTAAATGTAACTCCTTATGTGCTTGAAATAATCTATATATTTTTCAGCCCCCACGTTGGCAGCAGCTGCTACATAACAACAACCTGACAATAATATTATGCTTCTGGTTCACACCTATGTTGTTCTTTCGGGAATAACCTGCTTGTGCTTTCAGACATCACACAAGTGACTTTCATGTTGGGTGTAAATGTATTTGCTTTCATCCCCATTGAAATTAAAAAGAAAAACACAGACACTGGAGGTTGAAAAAACTGGTCTGACAGGTTTCTACCGCTCATTTCATTCCCGAGTCAATGGGAGAATCAAACATTGTTTTGGATATAGAGAAGGCATTGTCAAGTAGTGTGCAGAAAGATGACAGAGGACGCCCGTTTGATCCCATAGAAGCCACGAATGTTTTCTTTTTTCAAAAGATGAACTTCAGACGTACCAGGGAGACTGCCAACTTTGGAAGCCCAGTTTTTTCAAATAACAAATGCTAAATATTAATAAACATTTCTGAGAAACGATGAACATTATGTACATTACCGTCTGATGCATATGAGCTCCTTACATCACTGCTACAGTAACACATTTCAAGTGAGATATGTTTTCAATTCCTACATTGCCGAATGATCACTAATTCCCAAATTGACACCGAATAAGAGGGAAACGCACCTATGATCAATCCCTATGACAACTCTGCCAAAATGAGGTATCATGATGTGAGCTTGAGACAAGAAGGCTGGGACGTAGCCTGCACTGATGCCATGATGGAGTGCTGAGATGAGTCCCGCCTCATCAAGCCTTCATTGGCCAGATGCAACCAGTGCAGTCTGCTTTGAAAATAGTTAGACGAGATGAGAAATGGTGCCCGAAAGCAGAGACATCAGTGATTACCAGAACAAAGTGAAACTCCACAGATGCATAGCGGACAATGCCTCTTGGTGGCCATTTTGGGCAGTGTAAACGAGACCACAGCAGCCCTGGAGGAGGTTCACAGTGGTAGCGTAGTGGGGGAAGGCCTGAGGTGCATGACACAGGAGACTGAGAGTGCGGAGAACAAATGAGGGCCTTCGACGGAGTTGGCGAGAGCGATCCAGACACGCCTCAGAAGCAGACCCCATGAGAGAGTAAGTGAATGCGCTTTAATGGGATAAAGAGGCATAATGACAGTGACCGGCTCTTAGGACCATGGAGAGAGGAAAGATGTTTGGACTCACAAAACACTCTCCCTGGGAAGCAATGGAAACCTCCCAGTTTGGCAGATTTCTTCACCCAAAGGACAAATATTAGTGTGGGCTGACCCCTGCAAGACCGGGGCAGAGGGTAAAACAAACTTTCAGGTCGCTACTTACTCATGCAACCTGCCACACAACTGGAACGTATGTTTACGGTCTATCCCACTGTAGTTGGGGGTTCAAGAACATAAAGTCCCCCAGAGCCTTTATCAACAAGAAGTGGGCCAAATAAAAGAGATCTTGGATATAAGTTATGTGGATCTGATGCAAAATACCAAAACTTAAACCCCACAGTTAGAAATCATGCCACTGTGGCTATAATGGCGATACGAAAAGTGACTGAACACATGGGGCTCATTCAAGAAGACTTACAGCATTGTTTGAACGATCTTTATTGGAAAATGACATGCATTATTTCCCATTGGTTATAGACCCTCAGAACTAATATGACAGTATCAATGGGCGACTTAAACAAATGTCTCCAAGCCGTTGGTGAAAAAGTGTCAACCAACGAAGACGATATAATTGTCCTCAACCAAAGGTTGGAATGAACACAAGTTTCATGCCCAGACCTGGAGAAGGACCTAATGCACCTAAAAGAGAAATACATGGACGTAGAGGATAGGTCCCCCCGGAACAAAATTAGGAGATGATTTTGTAAACTAATTTAAAACACTCTTTTGAAAAAACCTTCATGAAAATCAAATGTTGGATGTTGCTATTATTGGAGCACACAAAGTAGGGGTAGTAAAAGAAGAAGTGGGAGCAATTCCTAGAGACATTATGGGAAAGTTTGAACTCTCTCACTTGAAAGACATGATTATTAACCCCTTAAGTGCTGCTGACGGCCAATGGTCGTCAGCAGCGCTACCTCCCCAGTGCTGCGCACGACCATTGAACGTCCATTCAGCACTAGTTCTAATGGACAGCGCAGCACTGGGGAGGAATGTGTAATAGCAGCTAAGGTGTTAAGAAAGCCACAAAAGCAGAAACCATAATGCATCAAGTCAACAACATGCAAATTTTCTAGGACTTGTGACAAACCACTCTGAATAAAAGACGAAATTGGATAGCATTGGTCTCCTGTGTTTATATGCATGAAGACTCTAGTGGTCCTCATCAGACTCCTTACAAGTATTACGTAATCTGATGGGTGTGGCTGGGAGTGGTTAATAAAGTGACACAGTGCTTTCAGTTAATGGTTGAATGCTGAAGAATAAAAACTTGCAAATCAGAGCTCCATGTGTGGCATGGTCTGTTATACACTCCCAGACTGGGGAGGACGCTACAGTACCTACCACATCCAAATTAAGAATAAGTTTATTAAGATGTAGATGGACCTTTCCTTTTAGTTTGTGGTTTATGCAAACATGAAAACCCACCTTATATGAACAGGTGAAGAGGGGAAAGAAGCACTGGCATAACGAAAATTGAGGGGCCTCCCTGCAAGGTAAGTGGAGGGGCCCCCTCCGGGGTAAATCAGGATCTCTCCGGCCAGAGTGCTGTGCTGAAGGGGCACCCTGGAACTTGGGGGCCCCTGCACCGTGGGGGCTGCCGGGTCCTGTGTTACGTCCCAGGAAAGAAGCTCTAGGCATGTGTACCGACCTGATGAGTCCCGAGTACAACAAAAATGAAGGTGGAATCCAAAAGAATGTAAATGTACAGGAATTTATATAGCGCAAATCACCGAGCGGTTTCTAAGCGCTTGCTTAGGGAACCCGTCCTGGTATTCCCCTGTGAGATAACCCCGGCAGGGTATCCACAAGGTGAAAGCCAGGCATCCCACCGCGAGGGGCTGTTGTGGAGATTAAGCAAGCTATTGCCCAGAGTCGCAGAGTGTGAACCCGTGAATCAAGTAGGCACCGGAGCGAGAATTGTCGAGTCCATGGACATTTTAAGACTCAAGATCCCGCCGAGCTGGGAATTGAACCCTGGTCCCGGGCTGACCTCTGCTTCCAGGTCTGCCTCCTCTAACCAGTGAGCCACACTCCTCCACAAGAGAAATGAGAAAAAAAGAAGTAACAGAGAAAATCAACATTTAAAGCCAGAGAATTAAGAAATAACTCCAATGAGATCCTGTAAGAGAATACTTGCCAGACTCAGAATTGCATATTGCTTGCAACATAACTTTGTTTCATAAGTGCCTAAGTTTAAAGAAGATGTCTTGCTATAAAGTGAGGGCCCAAATGCAAACAGATATTATACTGTTCAAGATGATGAGTGGGTAGGGGAGACGGGATGGAATTCAGACAAGGATATGACCCATCATTGCACTTGAGTTGTATCTAAACCTTTCTCAGTATATGTTGACCAAGTCAAGGAAAATGGAAGGTGAAGTAGAAGGGCAGGAGAGTTAGAGTGGGAAAATTAATTCTTTTAATGCCCCACACTGCAGACTTTTCTCTCTCTCAAACAGCTTCATTTGAAGTAGTGGATTATTCTGCATGCATCAGAGCATCAAGGATTACATACTTAACTGTGGACACAGTAAAACTTCTGCCTTGGCATATTAAAGGGCTGGGCTCTCCAATTAAGAAGACATAACATTTGGCATGCATTAAGAGAGGAAACCCCAGAAATAATCTCTCAGCAGGAGACCACTTACTCAAATAGAATTTCAAACTGATGCAGAATAAATTGTATGCTGCTGAAATCTGTTCTTCAGCTAGAAATAAGAACAAGGCATTTTGGATATTTGGAGGGAAACATACTGGATTGATAACACATTCACTTTTTAGTCTCAAGCATATAGATCCAACTCAAAGATTGTTCTGATCTGGAGCACACAGTCACTGCTGGCAAAAACGACTTGGATAGAAATAGAAACAATTATTCTCTAGGCCAATAAGATGATGAAGTGGATAGTAGACATGGACAAGAAACCAAATAAAAGTGAGAACTGGATATTAGACAAAAAGCCTTCCAAAACATAAAAGGGCTGCACAAGCAATCAATGCCTCTAGGCAACACTTGTTCGCCTCTGTGAGATGGTTTGATCATTCATGTAGTAAGGCTCATGGCAGCTTAGGGTGCCTCTTAAGGGGACTCCCAGGGATAGATCGAAAGTCGTTCCCCTTAGAATTCAACATATCAATCAATAAATCAATCAATCAGGGGTTTATAAAGGGTGCTACTCACCCGTGAGGGTCTCAAGGCGCTGGGGGGAATGTTGGGGGTGTAGCTCCGGATCAGTCGAAGAGCCAGATCTTGATAGTCTTCCTGAAGGTGTGCAGGGTGGGGGAGCATCTGATGTTGACTGGGAGCTCATTCCAAGTCTTTGCTGCGACGTAGGAGAAGGCTCTTCCGCCTGCTCTGGTTCTGCGGATGCATGGGTTCTCTGCCAGGGCGAGGTCGGCGGAGCGGAGGTTCCTTTTGGGTATGTGGAAGGAGACTCTTTCGTTGAGGTATTTGGGTCCGATGTTGTGGAGGGATTTGTAGGCGTGGGTGAGTAGCTTGAAGGTTACTCTCTTCTCGAAGGGGAGCCAGTGGAGGTCTCGTAGGTGCTGGGTCATGTGCTTGTGTCACGGGGTTCAGAGGATGAGTCTGGCTGCGGTGTTTTGGATGGTTTGGAGCTTTTGTTGATTCCAGCGTAGAGGGCATTGCTGTAGTCCAATCTGCTGGTTATGAGTGCGTGGGTGATGGTCTTCCTGCATTCGGGGGATCCACTTGAAGGTCTTGCGGAGGATGCGGAGTGAGTTGAAGCAGGTGGATGTGACTGCGTTGATCTGGTGGGTCAGGGGTGAGGGAGGTGTCTAGAATGATGCTGAGTTACTGGGCGTGGTCCGTCTGGGCGGGTGGGTTTCCAAAGCAAGGGGGCAACCAGGAGTTGTCCCACTCGGTGGGTGAGGGTTTGTTTTTTTAATTTGTGTAGTTTAATTCTTCAATTCAATGATTATTGATTAATGATGTATTTCTTTTGATATTTTGCACATGCATTGTTAGGGTTTTATTGTACTTGACTTTTATGGTTTTAGTATTTATACCCGAATAAAATATTTGATGATATCTTACTTCAATTTTACAATCTAAAATGATAATCACCCTGATGACAGAACCTAATACTACACTGGTACATAAACATGATAAGCCTGTGGAGGTATTTACTTCATACAGACCTACTGCCATTTTGATTACTGATGCCAAAATATGCTCTAAAGTCATTGCCTACTGTCTACCTGCACATATCATAACATTCATTCACCCTGACCAATCAGGATTTATTGCCAACAGACAAGCTGTGGGTTATAATCATTGAGTCTTAAACTTAATAGAAAAGACTAATAAATGGAGAATACCAATAGTAATACTGTCGATATACGCTGAAAAAGCATTTGAGTGGGTCAATTGGCTACTTATGCTACAATATTGGATTCGGCCCTGCTATGATTAATTATTTAACATCAAACTATAAAAAGCCAACTGTCAGGATCCTTGTATATGGCCAGATTTTAACAATACAGACAAAATGAGGCAAGAGGCAACGGGCCCACTTTCTCCACTGATATAGGTCTTAGCAATAGAAACAGCTTGCAGCCAATATCAGAGAGGAGAAGAGAAGAATATAATTGGTACGACATTTGGAGGGAACCAGCACAAAACCCATCTCTTTGCTGATGATATTTTGCTGACACTGGTAGACCAGGAAAAGTCTAAAACCAGCAATGTTGGTAATACAGGAGTTTTGAATGTTATCAGACTTTATATTGGACCCAGGAAAAACCAAACTTTGGGGTCCAGAAATCAACAAGGAGCTTATGGATAACATAAAAGACATCTCCTCATTTAACGGGGGAAAGGAGAAGATTAAATATTTGGGGGTCTCTATAACACCTTGATTCATAAATAATATAGAGAGCAAACTACCCAAGACTATCAAGCCCTTAAAAAGACCTGAGTAGATGAAGATCGGTGTTTATCTCGTGGTTGGGTAGAACTACAAAGATTTATGTGACCATCTTACCAGACTAAAATACACATATCAAGCCCTTTCAATCACAATACTCCGGATGGACCTAAAGAATACTCAAAAAGAAGCAAGTGATCTATTTAATCTTTTGATTTCTGTAAAAAGTTATTTGCATTGGCAAGGAGTAACATTCCACTACTTTCAACTGTGACATTCAGCCATGGCAGTGGGAAATAGATATTGTCATCCCCATATATATTGTTGTAATTCCCAAAGAGGCTAAAGACCACTCTGATCCGAATAACTATCACCCCATATCATGTTTAATTATAGAAGCAAACATTTTTGCTAAAATACTTGATGAAAGACTGGAACCATCTATCCCTACACTAATACATAACTCTCAATGGAGTTTGTCAGGGCAAGATTTTACTAAAGACAATGTACGCACATTTTGTCATATATTTGAAAAGCCCGCCCCTCTTTGCCGCAAACAACCGCGATTCCTCTTGATGCCGAAAAGGGTTTTGACAAAGTATCTTGACCTTTCCTCTATTCAGTTATTCAATTTTATAACAGTGGCACTTTTTTCATTCATAGGGTTATGGTCCTATATGCTAATCCTAAAGCTAACATTAGAGTTAACGGTGCCACTTCTACCTTTTTCAACCTTTATCAAGGAACGAGACATGTTTGCCCTCTTTCGCCTTTTGTATTCTTACTTATTACTGATCATTTGCTTACACTACTTAATTTGTCAACAGATATAAAAGACCTCCAATTTGGCTCTAAGGCATATAAAACTGCAGCATATGCAGACGATGTCCTTATTTTTAGTGAGGATATTGAACATGCCATTCCAAGCTTCACCTGTATTATTCTGAGGTTTCCTCATGTATCCGGATAAACTTTAAATGAAGATAAGCTTGAAGTCTTCCCCTTTAAATCCCTTATGCTTCTCCCCACATTTAGGTAACTCTGGTCTTAAGTGGCAGCCCAAATGACTCAAATATCTGGAGTTTTGGTTTTGCAAGGACTTGTCTGAAACCCAAAAATATAATGAATCCCAGACCATTTCTAAAGTTAAGAACCTACTTTCTTACTGGTCACCTAAATTAGATGGTTCTTATCAACACATGTTTTCAAGTGCCCTCTGCTTCCTCAGTATTGAGACAGAATTCATACTCATTTATCAGCTATTTTTAACACCACAGTTCTGTTGGATTTTTCCACAGTGATTCTCTGACCTTGGGCTTTGAATACTAGGCTTAACCTTTGTCACACAGACATGCCTCTACTTGATCTGCTCCTGTCGATCGCTGCAAAGGTCATCTTGGCTGAGTGGAAATCCTTCAATCATCTCTCATTTCATACATGGTGGGCTTGGGTCTTTTACCTGAGAGGGGCACGTGGATCACAATCTAACCAACTGAAGCACCTCCAGTTTTCCACTGCTGTCTGGCACTCTCTAGTCAAGTTCAACAGCCTGGACACAAACAAGCACTTGCACTATCTCTATCACATTCGGGACTTTAGACAAAGCCCCACTTATGGACTGGATTTTCCCACCACCCTTTCTCCTTTCTCTCCTTTGTTTTGCCCAATCATTCTCCCTATGACATTAGCTGTACCTTGCATGTTTCTTGTACAGAAGAGATACCTAATACATAAGATAAACTGTCTCTTGTTCTGCTTTCTTAGGGAAACATACTTCTCAAAGAGTGAATGTTCACTGGTGCAATAAATATAATTGTGATTGCAGTGGATCTGTATTGTATAACCTAAGTCTGCTTGTTATCTCTCACGATGACTATTGTGTGTTCTCTATTTACTACTTATGAATTTTGGTGCAGTTCTTTTAATGGCTTGACATTTGAATGGCTGCCTATTGCTTTTGAATGCCAATAAAATATTTAGAACTGTAAACATGGCTCTTACAGTTCTTTTGTTATCTCCTTGCTAATGACTTTCTGACCCCTGAGATCAGAGTAGCACTGGCAGTGCAAGTGACTACAGAGGCAAGCAAAGGGGAGGAGCTGCTACCGCTAGCCATCCAAATTTGTAGTACGTAATATGAAGAGGCTGCACACTTGTTGTTGTTTATGATTTCTCCCATTGCAACATTCAAGGCTCTTCTTGCCAATAACTCAGAGAATCCATTCATTTAAGTAATTTCCATTGTTTTTGTAAATAGATTTGTACTGCCATGTCCGATGACATTATGTTAGAATAAAACACATTAATATTCAATTAGGGATAGTGTTAGGACGTAGGCTGTTAGACCTGTCAGCCTTAGAGTGGACTTCCCCCCAAACCTTTTGTCTGCATCCCTCTTATTTTTGCTGGCCTTCGGACTCTGCGCACTTTACCACTGCCAGCCAGTACTAAAGTGCATGGGCTCACTCCTTAAAATGCAGTCATATTGGCGTATCCCCAATTTGTATATTTAGTTTACTTGAAAGTCCCTAGGAAAGTGATACTACGCGTGCCCAGGGTCTGTAAATTAAATGCTTCTAGTGAGCTTGCAGCACTGACTGTGCCACCCACTTAAGTAGAGACACAACAATGAGGGACTTGGAGGGCATCTAAGGCCCAGCATACATACTCCTCAAACATATATATGTATTCACAAAAGGTATACATTTCCTACATAGTCCGAAGAAAAGGAGAGCAAAGTAGAAAGTCGGAAGAGCCTGCGCAAGCAGCGTGGGGGATTCGAATGCTCCGAAGCAAGAGCCCTCACAAACCCAAATGGGTATCATGCGTTATCATCGGGCAGCTCGTCTTTAGGCCGGCGCTGCAATGCCCAACAGACCCCTTGAGGGGGCTCTTTGCCGGAGATCATTTGAAAATAAGACGCTGTGATGAAGAATGTGGGGACGTGCAGTGTGTATAGATTGGTGACTATGTGGTTTAAAAATAGCCAAGAGAAATCCTTTAGGAGTTCTCTCTCTCCACACCTGCTCATTAGTCTAATCTCCATACTGGCATTTAAGCTAGTTTACTCCCTCATTAACTCCAGGGTGGCAGAGAGGGGTAGGTCGCCTGATTATTACTGTGTTGGATGCCGTGAGTACATAGGGGAATCACTATCTTATCTTTACAGTACTAGTTACCTTCATTACTAAATTGCTAATTTATGCCCATCTCCAATTAGTTTACTCTGCAACTAGTGGGGTCTCTTCCAACACCTAAGGGGCCATTTGTTTGTTCTAATGGGGTAAGACCAGCCGCTTATGTGGCTTACTGTTGTATTCATACTTCAATTTACCAAATTAGCTATTCACCACGTTTATCTATACGTTGAGTGGAGTTTTGAGTTTTTGCTTGTATTTTCACGTGTGTATCACCTGCCTGTGTGTCTGTCTCTACATGTTTGCATGCTCACTGACAGGCGTGATTCCACCTATGGCATGATTTTTATAACTGTTGCTCAAAGCATTGTCATATTACAGATGGGTTTGACTGCCGGAGCATTCAGGGCTGCATTGCCTCTCATCCAATGTTTTTTTTCTCTCTTTCACAGGTTGGTTATGTGTATGTATGTATATTCATTTTAGGTACACCCTACACTGTCGATTGTGTGACATTACAACGCATGCTAATACATTGCATGCAGTTGCAATGCAAACTTTTACTCTGACTTTCTGTTGGGGGCGCTGAAAGTTGGAATAGATTAATTTTCTATTCCAACTCCAGTGTGTGCAACAGTAGGGAAGGTGTTGGAGTTAAATCCAACACCTTCTACCCACTGCTGCACACCTTTTGTGTTGCAATGACATGCGATGTAAAGGCATGCGTTGTAACAGTTTTGTTGTAAAGGCTGTTTCCAACACTGTCAGGGTGACTTTTTGTGATTGTGTACTTCATTAAATTTTACATCTACACTCTCTTAGGTTATTGGTCCTGATGAATTGCCCAGATCAACCGTGACTATTTAAGGCAAGAAACATGTTGAACTGTGTTTTTAGCACTTTGTGAGCTGTGTAGGATCATTGCCTCTAACTCAGCCACTCCTTGTTTTTACTGCTGGCAAAAGAACCTGCTCATTAAACTACTGAATGGTTTCTTTTAGTCATATTTAAACCATTATCTACACACACTGCAACTCTACAATACTTCACCACAATGTCTTATTTTCAAAAGATCTCCAGCAAAGAGCCTCCTTGAGGAGCCAGTTGGGTATTGCAAGCCTGGCCCAACAAGGAGCTGCCCGATATTGAAGCATAACACCCATTTGGGTGTGTGAGGGTTCTTGCTTCTGAGAAATCAGATCTCCCCCAATCTGCTTACCGACTTACTACTTTCAGCTCCTTTTACTGAGAGTAGATAGGAACTGCATACCCCTTGTGAATACACCCCCTTAAGTAGCCCTTTAAACATGTCTCAGGTCTGCCATTGCAGCCTGTGTGTGCAGTTTTAAACTGTCATTTCAACCTGGCAAAATAAACCTTTTGCCAGGCCTAAACCTTCCTTTTTATACATGTAAGTTACCCATAAGGTAGGCCCTGGCACCCCAGGGGTCAGGGGGCATGCAGTGTATTTAAAATGTTGGACATGTACTTTTTAGTTTTTCATGTCCTGTTAATGGAAAATACTTACATTTGTTATTCACTACTGCAAGCCTACCTCTCCCATAGGATAACATTGGAGTTACATTATTAGATTTAAAAAGCTGTAAGTTCCAAATGGGAACAGGTACCCAGTTCATGGTTGGTGTCTTTGGAATTGTAATGAAAAATACTCATTTGTGGTAAAGAAAGTTGGCATTTTCCTGACTTAGTCATTTAGTACCTGCAGCGTGTCTCTGGGTCACATGACTGCATGTAGCTGAAAGTTGGGGTTTGTATATTCCTCCTAGACAGCCCTACACAACAGAGAGCTTAGGTGTGCTCAATGGGCCATCACTGGCAACTTGTGAGGGAAGAGCTGGCACAGCCCTACTTACACAAAGGGCTGCATACCACCTGTAGTTAGTCTGGAGCAAGGGTAGGTAAGGCAGGAAACCTGTGGACTTCTTATGGATACATTTAGAAGGTTCTCCCTCTTCAAAGGAAGGCAAGGTATGATTATTGGACCTCAGAAATCTACTCCAGGATACTTCTGGACCTGTGCATACACTGCCAGAAATAAGGACATTTGTCCTTTTGAAAGAATTACCACTCTGATGGACAGCTGCTCTCAAGGACTGCTGCCCTGCTGTGCTGACCTGCTGCTTGCCCTCTTGCATGGGTGAGAAAGACCGGACCTGCATTTGTTGAACTCAGTGCCCCACAGTAACACCAAGGGCTAGTTGACTGGCCTCCTGACTAGAGCCTCAGGGACAAAAGGCTCATAAAGTTGAGCCCAGGACCTGAACTCTGTCATCTGTGAGTCCTACCATGTCAAGAGGTGCCACCCCAGTCCTGGTACCTTGGAAATGGGCCTGAAGGTGCTCTGTCAGCACATCTGTGGACCGAGCAGAACCAACGCATCTCCTCTGCTGAGTGGAAGAATCCTGAGCAGAATCGATGCATTGCCTCTGTGGCAATAGGCTCCTCACTAGAGCCTCAGGGACAGAAAGCTCCAACAATTTCGAACCCAGCACCTGGACTCTGCCATCTGTGAGTCATAAACTGATGAGTGTTGCCACCACAGTCCTGGACCCTTGGAAATGGGCCTGAATGTGCTCTGCCAGCCCATCTGTGGACCCAGAAGAACCAACGCATGTCCACTGCTGAATGGTGCAATGCTGAGCAGAACTGATGCATTGCCCTGGCTGCAAGGGTTCTCTCAGCACAAGGACTCCACATCGACCTTGCAGCCTGCGTCAGAAACGCTGCTGTGCAAAGTTACCCCAATGCAGACCCTCCCATCACAGATCACTTGTTGTCAGCAGCCTCGATGAAGACACAATTCCTTGGAACTAACGCAAAGTCTCAAATGCACGACGCATCCTCATTGCTGGACTTTGCATCGCAAGCCCTCATTGACGGGATCCTCGATGATAATGCAGGACCAGGCATCGCAACTTTGCAGCTCCTCTGAACCAATGCATCACTTCAGCTGCATGACACATCCTCGCGCCGGACCTCGCAACGTTCCGCAACCAGGATTTAAGATACTCTTGTTTATCAGGTCTGAGTTCCTGCAGCCTGCCCACTCTACATCACAGTTAGCATTAACTTGTGACTTTGTCCCGGTCTGGCATAATCAGATATCCACAGTCGGCACTTTGTGCTTTTTGGTGCTAATTTCACTAAAATCTATCAATTAAATATCTCCAGTTCTACTGATTGGATTTTTGTTGTTTTGGTCTTGTTTTATATATTAAAGATGAAGCTATTTTTCTAAATCTAATGTGGGATACTATTGGTGTGTGTTTTTACTGTGTTACTATTTCAAAGGTTGCACACAAACTTTACACATTGCTTCTAAGTTAAGCCTAACTGCTCTGTGCCAAGCTACCACGGGTTGAGCACAGGCTAATTTGGGGTTTGCTTGTGACTTCACCATGACATGGTTTGTGGGGTTCTGCTTGTGTAGGGTTTTACCCCCTTAACCATCAACCCAATTTCTTACACTGGTGGCAGCAATGGGATTTGGATTATGTTTGTGCAGTGCCATACAATAATTTTCTGTATCACATCCCATTCCATATAAATGATTCAACATCAATCCAAGGCTTTTTCAATTCTCTCTAGTTTGCCGATTGACAATTTTTCCTTTTTCTTAAAATTAAGTTACTTCCCTTACCTCATACCATGGAAGAAGAGAGACTCAATGTGGATAACCTCAGCATTGCTGGGATGCATAAACTCTGCAAGAAGAGGGGGCTAGGTGCAAGAAAGAAGGCCACAAAACTGGACCTTTAGATAGCCCTCCACGTCGATGAGGAAGTTATTTGAGAGTTATATTAAAGAAATTTGTATAGCGCATGGCGACCTGAACGCATCCCAGTGCTGATTGAGGAACACATACTGTAGACTTAAACTCCCCAGGGTTACTTCACAAACAGAAAGGTTTTTAGCTGTTTTCCGAAGTCAGTTTGTTATCAATTGTTGGCAGGAAGAGGGGCATGGTGTTCTAGAGTTCAGCCACATTGTACCTAAAAGATCTTACTCCCTTTCTAGCCCTCTTACTACAGTCAGGAGGGTGTGAGAGGACCCAAGAGATCTTCCAGGTTTGTAAGGTGTAATTAGCAGTCGGGTGATAGAGGGACCTAGATCTTGAAAGGTTCTATGTGTTATGCACAATGCCTTAAAATTGATTCTCTGGGTGACTGGAAGCCAAAGAAGGTCGGCTGGGGCTTGACATGCCGAATGATGTCTAGGGATGTTTAACATTGTCCTTGCCGCTGCATTCTGTACCACCTGAATATTGCCAATCAAGGCTTTGAGAGTGCCTAAATAGATGGAGTTATTGTAGTCTAGGCAAGAGAGAATCAATGTATGGGCAATTAGCCTCCTAAAGACCAGATGGATCGGGTCAAGATTTTCTGACTATTCTTAGAATCCCAAAACAGCTGGAGGAAGGTTTTGTGGCTTGTGTCTCCATGGAGAGGATATGATCAAGCCATAGCTACAAACTTTTCACCCTCACTTTAGGGTCCGGAAAGGGCTAAGCCACGTGCGCCATTCCCGGGACATATGGGGATTGACATTATTCCCTAGTATCATCATCTTGGTTTTATTACCATTGAGCTTAAAACATGAGTTGGCCATCCATCCGGCTAGACTCTCCAGGAAGTGTTTGCCATCGAAGGTGAGGGAGAACGCTTGCTGGGTGTCGTCTTCATAGGAAACCAATGAGATCCCCCAGTGCAATACCATGTCAGCTAATGGGCTCATGTATTGCACTGATGGGTCAAGTATTGCACTGGTGCAAGTCACTTGGATGCAATCCCAACTTGACGATTCAGAAGATAAGGGTCTGAATGTGGATCATCCTGATGAGGTGGACCTTGATTTAGGAGTGGAGGATGACCTGCCTGTGTGCCCAGAGCAGGAGCACCCAGAGAGGGAGGTACCACAGAAAGGAGTTGGGCTCAGCCCTTTTTAACTCCTCTCTAAACGTCCTGTAAGGGCACATCTCCATTTGGTGAAGGAGGGGCGAGAGCAAGCTCCCAAAAAAAACTCAGGAAACGCAGGATGTTGTTAGCTACATGCTAGTCCTCTACAACCAAATGCAGAAGTTCTGGAAGAAAGCTTGTGAGAACATAGAAGCTAGCCAGGAGGTGCTGAATCAATGGCCGGGCCAGATGTCCACTCTGGTCGGGTTTCAGCATGGCCAGAAGCTGTGGATGATGGAGGCAGTTGAGCCCTGGGCCTTCCAAGATCGTTGAACAGGGCCTCCATGAGGCAATTGCTAGGAAGCGGAGACCACCTACCTGGTAGACCTCAGGACCACCAGAAGCCCCCTATGGGTCCACCACCTCAATTGCCTAAAACCCCACTATGAAAGGTCTGAGATGACATACTACAAAAATTACATAAGGAGCTATACCTACCAATAGCCCCAATATAGTTTACCAAAATATTCAGTCAGTTGGCAGTGAAGAAAAATCAATTGTTTATTAACACAAAAATACTCTATAGAGGAGCCTCTCCGTCGTCACCCAGCCAGTGCGCAGAGAAGACTGCCGGTTCATAGTCAATACATGCCATATATACCTTGATCATGATGCATGATATCACCGTACAGGGAAAGATACTAATTGGCACTGAAGCTAGAAGGAAAGACCATATATGGCACATAAGGCTAGTTTGAAAGTCTGCTTTTACTATTATTGGTGAGGGTCAGGAAGGGTGACTCCCTTTCATCTCAGTGCCTGGGAGCACAGGCACGGCGCCTTCAGGAATGCTCTTATCACCTCTGAAGCCAGATGCAACCTTGGGTCTCAAGATGAGAAAGAATAGTGTGCATTCAGCTGCTTCTTATAACTCAACTAACAGGGGCCTACTGACTACTTGGAGGACAGCACGTGACCGCTGCCGAATCTAATGTGTGTACAAACAAAATGGCATCTGTCTGGTTTTCGGTTCGTGTTTAAGGAATAGAAAAACATTGGGTAAAAGAATTCCCTATCGACTTAAATAGGTAGACAAAAGCTATAGTGTATAATGGAGATTACACATACAGATAGATACATCATGCTAACAAAAGATTACTGTGATTACAGGAAAATCGATTCTATCCCTCAGATCCACCCATTTAGCATGATGTAGCTAACTAAAAGATCAGTCCTCAAAAATACCCTCATCAATTTGCATTATATCTCGTATTTCTTGCTGAACCATTTGGGCTTTTACTACGGCAGGAGAAGGCTTCGTCACAGAGGAAGTAATTTTTGCTGCACAATATGAGCATTAGGCGGGCCCACAATGTATACAAAGACAGCAGGTAAAGATAACCCCTACTATGCCAGCTAAGATCATTAGAATCTTTCAACCCCATGCGGACAACAAACCCCAAAACCATCCGGATAGGGACCAGATACCTGTATCTGCATGTACTTCAGAAGCCAGATGGTGTAACCTTTGATTGGCCAAATGAACACATGGGGCGGAGGGAGCACATCACAAACAAGGTGTACCCGCCTATGTGATACCAATACGTTACTAGATATACTTTTTTCGACTCCTCCCGGTTACAGCTCCCTTGACTAATGAGCAAGAAACATTACGCGGACAGCGTTTTCCAAAATCTTTGAATACCCAAATACATAGAAATTGAAGCACCGCCCAATACGGGTATAACCAACACGAATTTGCCCGTGTCCACATGAGGCCCTGAAGATTCGCAGTGTGTTCCCTGCGATGAAACACGTGTTGGCTTAACTAAAGGAACAATAAATTGACACTTCACACCAGGAACAGAACGTCTTTTCTTGAACTTTCATATTTCCAATTGGATGTTTGTAATTTCTCAAAAAGTTACTCCGAATGTGTTGATGTACACAACTTACCATCTCTAGAGACACCAACATTAACAAGAATGTTCTAATTTTGTATAGCGCAGGGGCTTTGTTGTTTGTTGCTATTTGTGTGGATCATTCTGGTCCAACCTTGAGCGGTTATGAGGGATTACCGCTCGCCCTATTGCCTATACCATCCACTTCATATTACTATTCACTTTGCGGCCACTCAGGTAGTGCGCCTAATCACTCTGGTAAACCTAAAAAACCTCCTAGCTGCATACTAACAACACATGGGGCGGAGTCAGGAATATATACACAGCAGGAACTGCCGATCACGCGGCAATCTCCTCCTCGATCTGCTAAGATAACGTCTAAAACCATCCGATTTTGAAGCGAGACAAGTCTTGTAGCCTGAAGCTCTACAGTCAAATTAGTTAGTAAACCTGCTGTAGTATGTATTACTGTCTAAGTACCCTAGACAAGCGCCTTACTTCCTTGCTAGTGATGATGGGGCCCCAGATAGGAAACACTCCTGTTACGATATCAATAAAATGCTGTTCAGGAGTATCAGTTTGATCTATTTCAGAGGTATCAATCTCTCTTTTATGCCGTATCACAGGGAGGCATTGCCCCTCCAATTGATGATCCTTATGATAATTGGAGGGTGTTATATAAACTGTTGGATACACGAAGGACAAATAAAAGCGGCCTGCCCACCCTCGGGGAAGCCAAGTGTAGGCATTTTCACCACATACAAAATAAACATTTGTCGGTGTCAACAGCGGTGGGCTACTAAAAGTGCACAGCCGATAGGTATAATTGCAATGACTGTCTCCTACTGAAATGTGCCCAGCTCCTTGTACACAAAAGGCAGAGGTGCTGTTTAAAATAGGAACTGGGATGCCCTTGTCATCAGTAACATTTCGATCTTGAAACTTCTGAAAATACTGCGTAAAATTAAACACCGCGAAGTCTAATATCTCATTTTGTAGCCAAGTAATGTTTTCATATTCAGTGTACAGGTTCATACAAGCATTTGGATCAAGTGACCCTTCTCCATTGTTTCCCTGTGGGTCAAAACCTTGATGTACTTCAATATAGGCTAAAATCATCTCATAATTCTTCTCAGAATATCGAGATGTGTCTACCTTGTAATGCATATACATCATCAACAACAATTTAAACCAAGCTTCACAGCTTCAAAGATACGATAAAGGTAACAAAACTAAGAGATCATGCCTATGCATTACCGATGGCAGAAGGCCGCAAACCCAACAATTTGTAGTATTGGTAGCACTATGAGTTTGATGCAACATTTCAACGAATACATTCTTAGTATAGGTTTGGCGATGCCTTTATTTATGCGGGGCCAAAGTAAAAAAGAAATGTTTGGGTGGTGAGGTAGTAGTTCCTAATACAGTGTGCATCGGATGATGAAATTCTAGATATACAAATACACTCATTACTATGATCAGGAAAACAGCAATAGTGATTACAAAAGCTATTTTTACACGTGTAGTCCAAGAAGAAAACATAGGTACATAAGTAGGCATATATCGAGGAGCCAGGGGGCGTTCCTTCTCGGGGATAAAACGACCAAAGGGATACATCCTAACTAAAAGTCCAAACTATACTAAGGGAACGCAGTCCAACCTGCCAGAGGGTACTTCTTTCCTGTGTCTGTCTAGAGCCTCACAGGCAGCCTCCTATCGTTCATCAAAAGAGAAACAAATCCTTGCGTCAAGAATTTTCCACAAACAACTTAGAAAAGAAATTCACAACCTGGGCCCTTTTCTTGCATGTAATTTAGTCCTTCTTTCTGAACAGAGCAATGCAATGTTCCAAGCTCTCAACGTGTTCAGTCCAGTGTCTCGCTCAGCACCCCAGACTTAATTCTAGCAAACCCTATTACTCAAGTCTTTCCCTGTCTCCTACCATCTTCATCTGGGGTACCGCGTTGTTTTTTGGGCCGCAGGTTGTATCGGACATGACCAGGTACTTCCTGATCAGTAAACAAAACAGATGAGGATGCATTCTTAGCAGTTGGATTATCATGAACCTCTCGTGCAATAGTAGGGGCAACAGAATCCGGGGCAATTTCTGGTGCAGGTGACAAAGCCCCTTCCGTGCCCAATGCTCCTTCTCCTTGCCCTTCTCCAATCTCTTTGGCGTCAGAAAAAGGAACAAAACAAAGAGCTTGCTCACTTTCCTGGGTCATAACTCCTTCCTGGTTTTGTTGATCCAAAGGAAGCGGGAGAGGCACACATTTCAGATTGGAAACATGTATCCAATGTTTCCTGCCGTTCACCTTCACCGCCGTCCGCGTAGCCAACAGGATTTGGAAGGGTTCGGTCCACCTAGGCTCCAAACTGGACTTCCGCTGGTAATTCCACACCAGTGCCCATTGTCCGGGTTCCAGACGATGTCCAGGCCCCTCCGGCAGGGGATGCAATACAGCTGAAACCTGGTGATGGATAGAACGGAGGTCTTTAGTCAAAGCTTACAAATAGTCTGTCATCCTAGGATAATCAATTTCTCTGAAGTTTCTAGGTCGTGGAATGCCCCAAATATTAGCTGGCCGTCCAAAAATAACCTCATATGGTGACAATCCTGATCGAGAATGGGGGGTAATGCATAAGGACATTAAGGCTAAGGGCAATGCGTCGGGCCATTTCAGCCCAGTGCTTTCTTGAATTTTTGCCAATTTCAACTTCAAACTTCATTTATATTTTTCCACCAATCCTGCTGACTGGGGATGTCGAGCAGCATGAAATTTTTGTTTTATGTGTAATCCATCGCAAATATGTTTGATAAGATCAGCAATAAAGTGCCCCCCCCTTATCTGTCCAGATCACCCTAAGTAATCCATATCGGGGGAAAAACTCTTTTATCAAGGCTTTGGCTGTTGCTAGAGCAGTCTTTTCTTTGGTGGGGTAGGCTTGCACCCATTTACTAAAAGCACAAACCACCACCAAAACATATTTCAAATTGTTCACCCGTTCTAATTGGATATAGTCCATCTGGAGCACTTCAAATGGTAAAGATGGGGGTGCAAAATTTCCACTGAGAACAGGTTCCCACCCCCCTGGATTGTGTCGTAGGCAGACCACACAATGCTGGACTAAATGGGCCGCAGTTTTGGAAATATTAGGATTATTCTAAACTGGATCTAACAAAGCACAGATACCTTTCGCTCCAACATATGCTGTTCCATGAGCCATGGTCACTACAGCGTTAACTAGTGCATTGGGAAGCATCCATCTATGTTTTTCACTCAGAATAAATCCAACAACCATTATCGTCTAATCTCCCCACCTCGTTTTCCCAACGGGCCAATTCAGCAGGAGTAGCTTCTTTCTGTATTTCTCGGACACTTTCCATAGTGTTATCAAACATATCTGTCTCCTCGACCAATCTGGCCGAGCTCACATACATGGGAGACATTTTAGATCTAGCCGTTTCCTTTGCTATCTGATCGGCAAAAGCATTCTCTTCTCCCACGGTGTCCAATATTGCTTTATGTGCACTACAGATCACTGAAAGGTACCGCAGGATATACTCACTGCGGGCGTAAGGGGGAGGTGGACGTGTATTCAGTAAATCCTCTATCTCATCTTCAGGCTCGGTTCGAGCTGTATAGCTTTTGTCTACTTGCAACCTAAACTGTCTATCCGTACAATCAATATTTTTCTCAGTCTGTTCTTTGTCATATGCTATAGCCTTCTGGGTTATGGTCCGACTTCCTTTTATTTTAAGCAACTTTTCCTCCCTAATACGCCTGCGTTTGGCCTCTTTCTGCCATAATTTTAAAGAATCCAACATCGCATGCCGGCTTCTTTTAGCGAACAGTCGATCCTGTAAATACTGTATCTTCTTCTCTTCAAATGACCCTGTTAAAGGCCATTGCAGTGCCACATTATCTTTAGTATACTTATGCCACAAATTATTAAACAAAATAGGCGAAATGCCATGTTAAACATACATATCAAAACTCGGACTACCCTCTGGAGGGGCAGGCTGGCTTTCATCCAATCGTCCACCTTTTCGACGACAACAACACCCAAAACACAATTTACTAAAACACAACATCTTTGTTCACTCAATAATGCACTAACTTACAAGAAAACAATCTCTCAAACATGGCCACATTCATACACTCTCAGTCTTTCTTCGACAGAATTACACACAAACGAACAAACAAAAACATATAATGTTCAAAATTGACATGTCTTTTTCCACAACCAAAACCAAAGAACGGAGCCCGTCGTCTCCCGTTCGTGGAGAACCCTTTTATTCAAAACACCAGACCGACAGATACCAAAATCAGGCAATCCGGAGACTACCAAGAGGGCACCAGACAGGAATTAACCACAGACCGGCCTACAGACCATCCCGCGATCTCCCTGGTTCACCTTCAGGACTATTCAGACTGAGCCCGGTGCCTTAGCGTCGCTTCAGATGTGTCCAAAAGGCTACCCAGTTGCAACCGCGGGAATGTCCGAGAACAGTCCGGCCGGGTGCGCACCACACGTACCACACCAAGGCGTCTGATCAAAACCTCTATTATTCACCAAACAAGTCCATGGAGCATCTGCCCGTGCAGCCACAACGCCGCCCCGTCAGACCTCTAAAGTTCTCCGTGGTACACCGACCACCAAATCCAAAAACAGTTAACTGTTTCCAAGACGCCACTCAACAGCGTAATCCAAAGACACCAATATTCATACACTCACCTGGTGCACACAGGTATAATTGCGTGTTCTCCACTGCCCACTCCTGACGACCAACACGGTCAGCTCCTGAGTTACGCCCGTAGGACTCCGGCGAGGGGTCACTAGCAGATGGGGCTCTCTGATCGCGAGAGCGGAGTTCAACAAGAATCGTTAATCAGTCCACCCACTTGACCAGAGCTCCCCTTTCTTTGTCCTTCTTGCCCAGTCTACGGGAGGACGGCCCCAAACACAGAGTCCCACCAGGGTCGCCAACTGATGTACTACAAAAATTACATATGGAGCTATACCTAACAATAGCCCCAATATAGTTTACCAAAATAATCAGTCAGTTGGCAGTGAAGAAAAATCAATTGTTTATTAGCACAAAAATACTCTATAGAGGAGCCTCTTTGTCGTCACCCAGCTGGTTCATAGTCAATACATGGCATATATACCTTTATAATGATGCATGAGATCGCCGTACATGGAAAGATACTAATTGGCAGTGAAGCTAGAAGGAAAGACCATATATGGCACACAAGGCTAGTTCGAAAGTCTGCTTCTACTATTATTGGGGAGGGTCAGGAGGGGTGACTCCCTTTCGTCTCGGTGCCTGGGAGCACAGGCACAGTGCCTTCAGGATTGCGCTTATCACCTCTGAAGCCAGATGTGACCTTGGGTCTCAAGATGAGAAAGAATAGTGAGCATTCATCTGCTTCTTATAACTCAACTAACAGGGACCTACTGACTACTTGGAGGACAGCACGTGACCGCTGCCGAATCTAATGTGTGTACAAACAAAATGGCGCCTGTCTGGTTTTCGGTTCGTGTTTAAGGAATACAGAAAAATGTTGGGTAAAAGAATTCCTTATCAACTTAAATAGGTAGACAAAAGCTATAGTGTATAATGGAGATTACACATACAGATAGATACATCATGCTAACAAAAGATTACTGTGATTACAGGAAAATCGATTCTATCCCTCAGAGATCACCATCTTGCTGTGATGGATGATGGAGTAGAGTGAAACCCTCACAGATCTAATGTCATCCGAGAAGATAGTTGGGTCAGTGGAGGTTGTTAACCTCTCTCCTGCTCTGAAATCAGAGCAGCAAAGGGACTGCCACTAGCTATTGGGATAGTTCCCCTCACTGTTCTCCCTCACCCCTGGGCTTACACACTTATTTACCCACAATATTGACACTGGTGACAGAGCCCCTATCAAAAATAGGATCTATAGACTGTTAGACAAGGTGAGGGCCAGCATCACGGCAGAGGGCTCCAAGACGCTGGAGCTGGGAGTGACTGAGCACACCTGTAGGCCCTGGTCCAGTGGTGCTGATTCCAATGGCTGTCCCACTGGGTCGGACTTTTTTACACACCAGACAGCCACTTCCATTTCAAGGCAATGTCCTTTGACCTGAAAAATGCCCCAGCCACCTTCCAGAGGCTGGTGGACAAGGTCTTGCTAGGAATGGAGGCCGTCAACGCTGCTTACCAGGATGACATAGCAGTCGTCAGTTGCAGTTGGGAGGACCACCTGTTTCACCTTCAGGAAGTGCTTCAGGCTCTGCAACAGGCAGGCCTGACTATCAAGGTCAGTAAGAGCCAGATAGGGCAGGGTTCTATGTTGTAAATGGGATACCTGGTGAGCAGAGTTAAGGTGCAGCCATTCCAGGCCAATTTATTTATTTATGGTATTTGTAAAGCGCTCTGCAACCCTACGGGCATCCTGGCGCTGTGTATATATGGCTGAAAAACACTGTGCATCAGAGGTGGGATAATAGCATAAATTCTGGTAGGTTAGATTTTCAGGAAGAGCCATGTTTTTACCTTTTTTCGAAAATGTATAGGCATTTATATAGCGCACTACTTACCCGTAGGGTCCCAAGGCGCTTCGACCACTGCGAAACCCTTCCTGGCTTCCCTGAGAGATGGTCCCTTAATGGGTATCTCCAGGGTGAGACCAGGCATCCCCGGCGGTCTGGTGGGGCCGTTAGTGAAGATGAGGCAAGCTAATGCCCAGAGTTGCCGAGTGTGATCGCTGATCAGAGTGGGCACCGAGGCGAGAGAATTATCGAGTCCGCTGACCCTGGTCCAGAAACCTGCCGCGCCGGGAATCGAACCCCGGTCCCAGGCTGTCCTCTGCTCTCGGGTCTGCCGCCTCTAACCAGTGAGCCACACTACTTCAGGCCATCAGTTCATTTGTTTTTCTAATGTCAATAGGTAGGCTATTCCACAGATGAGCTGCAGCTATGCTAAAGGCTCTGCCGCCAAAGGTGGCTTTCTTGATCCTGGGTATACTTATGAAATTTGACAAGGAGGATCGAAGGGACCGGGTAAGTTCGTACCATTTAAATTTATTTTGAAGTGGTCGGGGGCCTAGCCCATGCACTGCCCTAAAGACAATGCATAGGGATTTAAAGCAGATCCTCTGGTGTATAGGCAGCCAGTGTAGGTCCGCCAGGGCGAGGGTGGTAGAAGATCTTCGCTCTCGAGAAAGTGCCAGTTTTGCTGCAGCCGCCTGGATACTATGAAGTCTGGAAATCAGGTAGGTCGGGGATTCCAGTAATAAGGCATTACAGTAGTCCAGGCGGCTGAGAATGGTGCTCCTAACTATAGTGGCTCTGACCTGTGAAGGTAAAAGGGGCAGTAGCTTTCGCAGTCCTCGCATTAGAGCAAGGCAGCTACTAACCTGTTTGTTAACATTGGTCTCTAAACTTAAATTGTTATTAAAAGTGACTCCGAGGTTCCTCACTGATTTCACTGGGGTTGGCGAGTCCCCTAACTCTGGAGGCCAGAATTCTGTGGGTAGACTTCTGGGGATTCTACCTACCGTGCAATGCATTATTTCAGTCTTGTCACTGTTAAATTGTAGTGAATTCTGATTTAACCAAAGTGTCATTTCCAACATGCAGGTGTGGAAGGTCTCAAGTGAGTCTGCATGGGCACCATCAAGAGAAATCATCAGCTGCGTGTCGTCCGCATAGTTGATCACGCTAATGCCGTGGGCCTTGATGATGCTCATCAGGGGTTGCATATATATGTTGAAGAGTATTGGACTGATTGCAGACCCCTGTGGGACCCCATGTGGAAATTTAACAAATTCTGACTGATAGAAACCGTCATTGCATGGGAACTTCCCAAAACGCAGGCAGAAGCTAGAGTCTTCCTGGACCTCTCTGGTTGCTACCAGAGGTTTGTCAAGGGGTATGGCAGCATTGTTGCCCCCGTTACTGAGCTGACTTTAATGAAGCAGCCAAAAAAGGTGGATTGGACAGATGGTTGTCAGATAACCTTTGACTCTCTCAAACAGGCCCCATGTACAGCGCCTGTACTCAAGGACCCACATTTTTCCCAATGAATTTTATTGTGCAAACTGATGCCTCAGAGCATGTATAGGGGCACTTTGGCACAGTTAAATGAGGAGGGACTAGACCAGCCTGTAGACTTCATCAGAAGGAAGTTACTTCCCGGGGCACCAAGGTAGAGTGCTATCGAGAGAGAAGACATAGCTCTTGTCTGGGCACTGAAGGTGGTGAGATCATACCTGTTTAGAACTTACTTCGGGGTGCAGGCATACCACTGGTCCCTCAGATGGTTGGTGCAGAGGAGGGGTGAGAATTTCAGATTGTTGAGGTTGTCCATCTCACTACAGGGAATAGACTTTATGGTGGAACACAGACCTGGGTCAGACCACGTCAATGCTGATGGTCTCTCCAGGTTTTTCTGCTTAAGGGATGAGAACTTCCAGGACAACGGGTAGATCTCCCCACTTTCAGCTCAAGGGGCACGTGTTGGACCTGTCAGCGGTAGCGTTGTCTTTACCCAAACGTTTTGTCTTCACCCCTCTTATCTTTGTTGATCTAGTTTTTGCTGGCCTCAGGACTTTGCACACTTTACCACTGCTGACCAGTCCATGTGCTTGTTCCCTAAAACATGGTAACATTGGCCTATCCCGAACTGGTATGTTTAATTTACTTGTAAGTCCCTAATAAGGTGGTACTAAATGTGCCCAGGGCCTGTAAATTGAATGCTACTAGTGGGCCTGCAGCACTGATCATGCCACCCACTATCCGGGCAGCGGCAGTGATCTGAGTAGGTTCGTGGTGGCGAGTCGCTACGCATAAAATGCCGTAGCGTGAAGAGTGCCCCTCCGCTAAGCCCATGACGACAGCACCTTAGGATCGTGCTATTTTTGGCCCCTGGAAATACTAGGTGTGCTGACACGGATAATTCCGGTAGTTTTTAACATTTTTTCACACTATATATCCACCTGGTTTGGACACGCCTTAGCGAGCGTGGACCACCGGGGATATTCACTGTTTTGGTCCTGAAGAAAGCTGCATTAATAATTTCGGACAGCTGATACATGTCGACCTAATTCTCAAAGGATACAAGAGGTCAAGAATATTACCTCTAAGAGTATTCGATACACTGTTTTGAATGATATTAGCTGACCGCTGAATAAAGTTCGTTCTGGTACAGCTGATATTTTTAAATTTTCACTATCACTTTCACTCAACACATTGAATAGTCTGTGAGTCCATTTTTTAGTGTTCAGAAATTAGGCGCTCAACTTGTTACGGTAAAATATTAGTTGACCTGATATCGTAGTAGGTGCTTCTTGGCCAGAGGAAAACCTTAACCTCTGTAATGAAAGAAGGGCAGAGACCTCCCTTTCGTTCTGTTTGGGCAAAAGGTCCAGAGCACACAATATGTATCTGTAGAATGATTTCTTGTTAGAGTAATGTTAGTAGGGATAGATCAAACCAAGCGTAAGTTTTCAAAAGTTTTATTCACCAACAGTGTTCACCACTTGGGAATCACTGCACATATCACTCAAGCCGACACGTGTTTCGTCACAACATGTGGCTGTGACTCTTCAGGGCTGATCTTAATGATCAAGGCGCGTGGTCGGGGAACCGGTGATAATTCCAACCCGGTCCTTATCGGGTGGTTTTTAACTTTCGAAAGGGCGGCACCAGTCGGGTTGCCAAAACCAATTCGTTGGTAGGGAATTTGTTATATATACAAATTCCGTAGAGCGGAGGCCGTGTTGAGCCTGTATAGTAGCGTCGATGAGCGTCGGTTGCCAAGTGCGGGAACACCACTTTCACTCAACACATATCGTAAATAACTTTCTTCACAACAACCTGCTCCGCTGTAAATCAGGCGTTGAAGCACACTGGAGGGACATTCGGTTCCTCCAGTGGGAACCCCATGATGAAGCATGTCACCACTAGGGTGAGTGAGGGTTCTTCTTAAAAATAAGTTATTTTTCTCTGGTATTCTTGTATGTGTTTCACTCATTTTCTGCCTTTGTTTTGGGTATCGCCTCATCACTGACGGTGTGAGTTTTTTCTTCGGGTGACTTTGTTTTTTATTTCTGACCACAGCACCGACCAGTCACTCTTTAGTTGTTTTTTACATATATTACTAGGGATATAGGAGTGACCTTTTGAATATCCTTACTCTCTTGTTGTTAGTATATACCAACTTCAGTAGCCCTTTAAATGTGTTTTAGGCCTGCCTCTGAAGCTTGTGTGTGCAGTTATTAACTGCCATTTCAGCTTGGCAAAATAAGCCTTTGGCTGGCCCAAACCTTCCTTTTTAATACATGGGAGTCGCCCCAAGGGAAGGCCCTGGATAGCTCAGAGGAAAGGGTAAATTATATTTAAAATGTTGGAAATATACTTTTTAGTTTTACATGTCCTAGTAGTGAAAAACACTTACATTTGTTTTCACTACTGAAACGCCTACCTCTCCCATAGGATAACATTGGAGTTAACTTAGTACCTGTAATAAGCTGAAACTTCCAAATGCGAACAGATAACCAGTTCATGTTTGGTGTCTTTGGTACTGCAATGAAAAATCCTCTCTTGTGGTAAAGTCAGATTTGAATTACAATTTCGAAAAAAGCGACTTGTAGAACGTTGGAATTTTCCCACCTTAGCCACTTAGTGCATGCAGCATGTCTCTGGGTCACATGACTAGGTGTAGCTGACAGTTGGGCTCTGTGTATTCCTCCTTGACAGCCACACACATTACAGAGCTTAGGTGAGCCTGGATGGGCCATCACTGGCAGGATGGGGGGGATCTGGGCACAGCCCTACTTACACTTGAATAGGCTTTGTCCTTCCTCCACACAAAGGGGCTGTATTCCCCTTGTGGTTAGTCTGGAGCAAGGGCAGGGAAGAAAGGAATCCTGTGGACCTCAAAGGGAAACCTCCAGAAGCGTCTCTCACTTCAAAGGAAGGCCCAGGTACAAATATTGAACCTCAGACACCAACTCTTCAGTACACTTCTGGACCTGTGGATACTCTGCCAGGAAGAAGGACTGCTGTGCTTCTGAAAGGACTGTAACTCTGCTGAAATGTGCTCTGAAGGACTGCAACCTTGCTGTGCTGACCTGCTTCCTGCTGCCCTATTGCCTGGGTGTGAAGGACTGGACCTGGATTGTTGACCCTGGACACCAGAGTGACTTCATGGGCTAGTTGGCTGGCTTCCTGACTAGAGCCTCAGGGACAAAAGGTTCCAGCAACTTTGAACCAAGCACCTGGACTCGGCCCTCTACCCCCTGTAAGTTCTACCCTAACAAGAGGTGCAACCCCAGCCTGAGACCCTCGGTAGTTGGCCTGAAGGTGCTCTGCCAGCACATCTGTGGACACAGCAGAACTGACACACCTCCTCTGCTGAGTGGCGGAATCCCGAGAATGACCGATGCATCGCCTCGGCCGTGAGGGTACTCTCAGATCAAGGAGTCCACATAGACCTCACATCCTGCATCGGAACCGCCGCTTTGTGAAGCTTCCCTGATGCAGGCCCTCGTATCGCAGCCTCACAGCTCCTCAGAACCGATGCAGTGCATTGACTGCACAACACATTCTCGATGTCAGACTTTGCATCACAAACCCTTGCATAGGGATCCTCGACACCGACGCTGGACCTTGCATCTCAGCTCCTTGGAACCAATGCATCGCCTAGGCGGGGCAACACATCCCCGGGATTAGACCTCCTAACGTTCTGCAACCAGGGTTTAAGGTACTCTTATTGAGCGCCCTCACTGGGTCTCTGCAGCCGGCCCATGCTCTATTTGAGTTGTCATGAACTTGTGACTTTGCCCCACTCCAACACGGCCAGATATCCGCAGTTAGCGCTATTTTCACTGAAATCGTTAAAGTTACATATCACCTGTTCTACAGATTGGATTTGTGTTATTTTGGTCTTGTTTTCGTTTTTAAAGATGAACCTATTTTTCTAAATCTGATGTGGGATCCTTTTGCTGTGTGTTTTCACTGTGTTACTGTTTGAAGTGTTGCACATGCACTTTACACATTGCCTGTAAGTTAAGCTTGACAGTTCTGTGCGAGGCTTTCTGAGGGTTGAGCATAGGTTAATTTGGGGTTTGCTTGTGACTTTCTCCTGACAAGTATTGTGGTTTCTGCTTGTGTAGGGTTTTACTCCAGTCAACGAGCAAACCAATTATTTACAGTGGCAATAAATGACAGTATATAATTCTGAAATGTGATTTGTTGAGCTATGGTGACCTTATGCTGACTGTACAATTTCCACTGACATCTATTGTGAGTTTATCTATAAAAATGGTACATTTTGGAAGTGAGGCAATCTAGTTTGTCACAACACTATGAGAACAGAACTGTGTCAGCTTGCCTCTTGATTTAAACTTAAAATATTTTAACTTTGATATTTGATTTCATGTCAGATTCCTTGCTGAATCTGATTGAGCCTTATGCTAATTCCCTATACTAATTAACCATGCATTCTGATCAAGTTCAAAAATGTTTTGCCTTCTGTATTACTCCTTAATTTTAAATAAACCTTCACAGTTCGGAAAATTCACGAGTTTCTATCCTTTTTTATTTCTAGCTTATTTATTGAGTATGCTGATTTACTTTTTTAGTTTTGGAGTTTTATATAGTGCGAACTTGAGTTGAAGGTATCAAAGCGCTTTACATGAGCACCAGCTGTGTTGCACAAGGACACATTCATGTTTGATAGGCACAGGGAGATTAAGGGCCAGATGTAGGTAGCCCAATACCAAATTTCGTCCGTTACCGACCGGTATTAGGCATCTGAGATGTAGGGGCCATATTTAAGAATTCGGTAATTTACCGAATCTGTAATTTAAGGAATCGGTAAATTACCGAATTCTTAAAATACCGATTCGGTAAATTACCGAATCCTTAATGTAGGGAGCACTCAAGTGAGTGCATTTGTCATTTAAGGATTCGTTATTTACCACCAACTACAAGTTGGTGGTAAATACCGAATATCTTTAAAAAAACAATTATTTGCTTTTTTTAAAGTGCCATGTGGCAGACATACATGCCCTTAGGGCATGTATGTGTGCCACATGTGCACCCATGCACTATTCATCGGTGCAACAGGGGGTCAATGTGACACCCTGCCACCCTTGTAAATGGTCCTCCTATTACCGAATACCGAATATTTCCGATTCGGTAACATGTACCGAATCTTTAGCTACATCCCATTTACCGATTCTAAAATACCGAATCGGTAAAATTCGGTATTTTAGAATCGGTAAATGGGAATTACCTACATCTGGCCCTAAGTGATTTGCCCAGAATCACAGGATATTGAGCGTTGTTGCCGAGACACGGGCCCGGTTTCCCAGATTTGTGGTCCACTGCCCTAGCTGTTAGGCTACATCCTCTCCCCACTATCTACTCTCATAAATCTTATCTGTTGGGACACATTACCTCGATAGATTTGAGATTACCTCTGGTCTACCGGTCCTGCCTTGGTGCTTTATCTTAGATTCTCAGATAAAACAGCGTCAACTTCACTAAATATCTATACCTAGCCCTGCCCCTTATAGTGTAGTTCCGCATCGGAGTAAAGAATAACTAATCTTTCTCAATCTTAATATTTTGATGCAATAGTGTTCAGCAACACAAATATAGAGAGATGTTACAGATGACAATAACAAAATTGGACGCACTGATTCCTTCAGGTGCGGCTATCAATTGTGCATCCAATTCATCGGCACCACATCATAGCCTGTGAGGGGGCCACTGCTCGCCAATACTCATTGTTATTTGCAACCCAACTGTGGCTTAAGGGCAATTTTCCTTGAATGCGTAAGGCTCGTGACACCCTTGTGACACCACTAACAACGCTCCAATCCCAGACTGGAAAAATTACACAAATTAATCTGAAGTATAAACCTAGCACCAGCGTCAAATATTTCAAGTCTGCAAGAAGCTTCAAAAGAGGAAAAAAAATCAGTTTGAAGATAACTTTTGAAGAGCTATCCGTGTAGCATTAGTTCTTGTGGAAGTGGTGTGGCGCAGCGGCCAGGGAGACTGACTCCAGACCCGGTGGTTCGATCCCCGGTGCAGATCAGCCCAGCACTATGTGAGGCTGGCCAAAAGAACGCTTCAATTTGACCCATGGCCCCCAGCGCCTTGACACCTTCGGGTAATTGTTCGCGCTTTACAAATACTGGACATTTACATTTAAGCCCAGTCCTAGAGCTACCTAGCCATTTGTGACATATACTTTTTTCATTACTTACATTGATTCTATGGAATCGTCAATAGCCCTAAACGGCATCCTGGTACCAGCAAAGACAAAGAAGTGAAAACAAGCACCTGCTGTAATTAATATGAACCACGATGTATGGTGTAACCAGTTGCAGACTGACCTTGTTTACAGGTTACCCCAGGTAAACCCACTCACGGTGTTGGTAGCTTATATGGTGACATAAACATGCCGCTTACTTATTGTTACTTTCTGGCATCAGTTTTCCTAGGTCGTCTCCATCAGCCAGATCACACCTGTCCTCAGGAAAGGGAGGACATATGGCCATCCTAGGACAGCATTCTTTGGTGAGGCCTATTTATGATCCTGTCCAACTGCTGGAATGCCCCTGGGTACTGCTTTGGTCCTGGAAGTGTGTTTCTGTCGTGGGGCACCAAGGAAAAGTATACACCAGTGAAGCCCTAACCTCCAATGAGGATCCCCCATAAGAAGCCTGGTTAGAATGAACTTCTCACTCACGCACCCGAACATTCTGTCTTTGGGAAACGACAGAGTATCCCGTCATTCACCTGACTGTAAACGGGTTCACAGCATGCACACTGATGACCAGCCCCCGTTCAGCCACGCAATCCGGCCGCCATCTTGGACACTCTCGAAACAGTTAGCTGTCTAGTCCGTCTGGGTCCTATGTAGCACCAAAGCCCAAAAAGAGCACGCACAATGGCACGTTCGGCCTACTATTTTATTCATTCACTTTGTAAGGAGGGACTATGACGCCTCTTTCAGATTTTAAATAGTTTTTCGTGGAAACCCTCATTGTTATATGCCTGAATAGCTCTTTAGATCAGTGTTCCATAAATACATTGATTTAAGTCCAAGATTCCATACACAGTGAAGGGAGTGTGAAAAACTGGGCATATGCACAGTTCTTCCCATTAAAGAACTTACCATTGCAGTCATCATATAGCTTTACGAACAGAACCTCTAATTCAAACACATCCGTTGTACACGTTTGGTTAGTGGTTTCCTCAAGTTGACATAGTAAGAAACTAGCAAATATCTGCTTTTCATCTAGTGCTTAACACTGGAGTTTGGCCTGTGTCAAGGCTGACCAAGGTGTTCTGTCTACATACACAATTTTCGATGGAATCGCTCTGTCTAAAACCCTGATTGAAAAATGAACTGTGACATTTCCACATCAGGGGGTGGACTGGAGTGTTCAGACAGAGGGTGCTTGTTTGCTGACCAGTCCATGGCCTTTACATATAGCTGCGTGCACTGTATTCCTTGGGCCTAGAACGTTTGAGGGCCTCGCAGTTCTGTCACAATACATATCTATAAAATAAGAAAGCAAAAACGCATACAAATACTTAATGCCAAATGTTCACCACATTACAGTCAGACACACAGACAATGGTGTTGGTGGTAACAATAGTAATGGTGATGATAATGCTAGTGGTAATAGTACAGGTGATGCTTATGGTGGCTTTACAAATACAACCTAATCGAGTCTTCACCCTGGGTATACGACCGGATGTCCAGAGGCTGTGGCCCATCTCCCCTCTTCAGACTAGAACAAGCCTTCCGAGTGCCGCATTACCTCCTCGTCCGTCTTCCTCGCCACAGTATTTACTAATGAGCATCCTGCTCCCACAGAAACTCCAAGCAAAAGTTAACATACTAGTCTCCCTATCCCTCCAATATGGACCCTAGTGGCAACCACCAATCACATAAAAGGATACAAGATCCACACCACGGCCTGTTTTTTTGTTTCTGCACTACTCCTAGTGCTGTTCATGTTTCTGTTTGTTCTGGTGAGTTTGGGGCGCCAGTCCTGCTTTAGCAGACTCTTGGGCCCCGTTACGTGAGGGCGGGTTGGTTGTTTCCACATGTGTGTGTTCTCCATGTTCCCCCCCTCTCTTTTGGTCCACATGGGGCATTTTCCTTTGTCCTGCTTTAGCGGACTTCCTGGGTTGCCATGCCTTTCGTTTGTGTATTTCCCTTCCTTTGGGGGGGGTGATGTCTCAGGGGTCACTGTGGTAATGGTTCCACAGAGTCTTGCTTAGCTGACTCAGTGTTTCTGCCTGCTTTTTGCCTGCCACGGGTCCTGCCTTAGCGGACCTTGCCCGGTTGGTGGCTCCCTCTGGGGCCCTCCCTGGTTGGGTTTTGCTAAGTCATACCTTGGCGGACGCGGCGTCGCTTGCTTCGGGGTTGACTCCGGGGCAGATGCGGCGCTGGTGGGCTCCCTCCTCCCTCATGGGGTCAGCTTGCGCGTTCCTTCAGCTGAGCTGACGGGGTACGCATTCATAGGTTGGAGTGGGGGGGTGTGGCCTATTCCGCAGGCTTACGTTTCGGCGCGTGGTTCGCTGCGGTGTTTATAGGGGACTCCTGGCAGTATCTACGTGTTTGTGGGCGTGCCGTTGGCCGTCCTGCCGACTTTCTTTTGGTTTCCATGGAACTCGGTCCTTGCAACTGCTTTTGATGTGTCCCGGGGAGGAATACGTTCGGACACTTCTTTGTTTGACGCTTTTTAGGCGCTCCTTCTTACATGCTGGGGTTCCTCTGGCTCTCTGGTTGCTGTTCCTTCCTTCGCTTTGTTTCTGCGGGGCTTGTTACAGAGGTGACTGCTGCTTTACGTGTGGCAGTTTCTATTCCTCCTTCTGGGTGACCCTGATATGTGCCTGATCCTTCCTGTGTGTCTGGTGGGGACGGCAGTGTGGTACTTCCAGGTATATTTTCTGCATGGGTCTGCTCTTTTGCAGGTTCTGCTGCGCATTCATTCTTGCCGGTGTGGTCCGGTGTCTGAAGTGTATGGGGAGGATGCTGTTTGTTTTATCCGTTTCGGCGGATTGACCCTGGTTTGTTGCCTGTCCGCTACTGTGTCTTCATGGTTTTGGGTGTGGAATAGGAGGGTGTGGATGTGGTTTGCTTCCCCGGTTTCTGACCAGTTGTTGTCCTTTGCTCGACTTTGCAGTTTGGTTTTCGACCTCTCTGTAGGGGGGGTTATTTTGTTGGCTAACTTCTCCTATCAGGATTCTGTTAATTTGAGGGGTGCCTCGCCAATTGTTCTGGATGGTGGGAAGGTAGATGCGGCGGTGATGCGCTCTTTTTATGCTGCCCCTGTTTCTGTTGGGACTGCTGCCTTTTTTTCCTCCTATGCCGTTCATGCCTTGCTGTTCGAATTTTGGTACTTGGCTGAGTTGTTGGTCCAGGGCGTTGGCGTTTCACCCTAGGTCGCCCAGTTGGTGCGGCTGTTAACTCTGCCTTCTGGCTTTTCCTTGGCTCATTGGCCCTTTCGTGGCCGGGGAACTCCTTTGTTTGAGTCCCGGTTCCCTGCCTCCTCTTCCTCCTCTTCTGCTCCCTTCGTGACTGGTAGGCTCCTTGAGGGGGTACTGTGGGTACTCGCCTGTTTATCTTTGTGGTCGACTGCTTGCGGTCTATGTCATCCTTCCCCTTGGGTCGTGCTGCTGTATGTGGCTCTATTGGTTGGCGTCTGTTGACTTGAGGTATGGGGCACTGTCGTACCATGACCTGGGGTTCAGTGGGGCCTGGATGTGTCCTCTATTCTCTACCAGGTGTTGCGGCATACGACCGCGGAGATGTGGCTCTGTGCTTAGTCTTGTGCCTCTGTTGGCACAGGCTCTCATGGGTCAGGGGCTCAATGGGGTCCTCTGGCCATTATTGGTTTGATATGGTTGGCTTGGTCGGTTCCCCCTGTCTCATTCGGGGTGGGATCTTTGCGGGTATTCCTGCCTCCGTCCTTTTGGATTTTTCTGCTTTCTCTCGGCCGTCAGGTGGATTTTATCCTTGTTCCTGTGCATCTGGTCTCTCGCTTATTGTCCGATTCCGTGTTCTGGGTGGTTTTTTGCACTATGGGGTGGTGCCCTTTGGCCTGTGTTCCTCCCCTATTGTCTTTGCTGGGGTTCTGTATCCTCGGCTTGGGCGTTTCCATGGAATGGGGGCTGTGTTCTTCCTTCCCTGGATGTTTTTCTTGGTTTCTGCTTGTTATTTCTCTTTCGCAGGGTTCCAGGTCGGGGAGGTTTACTTGGTTCTGGTGGGTCACTGTGTTCTGGTATTCGGTCGTAATCCTGTCTGGTACTTCTCGGAATCTGGCGTGTGTTGTGGCTCCCTTCCAGACTCTTTGGAGTTTGTGCTCTTGCCTCCTTCCTGGATATTGACGCTGGTGTCGGTGCTTTGGACTCTGTTGTCGGGGACTTTCCCTCCTGTGTACCATGTAAATGTAAATGTATAGGCATTTATATAGCGCACTACTTACCCGGAGGGTCCCAAGGCGCTTCGACCGCTGCGAAACCCTTCCTGGCTTCCCTGAGAGATGGTCCCTTAATGGGTATCTCCAGGGTGAGACCAGGCATCCCCGGCGGTCTGGTGGGGCCGTTAGTGAAGATGAGGCAAGCTAATGCCCAGAGTTGCCGAGTGTGATCGCTGATCAGAGTGGGCACCGAGGCGGGAGAATTATCGAGTCCGCTGACCCTGGTCCAGAAACCTGCCGCGCCGGGAATCGAACCCTGGTCCCGGGCCGTCCTCTGCTCTCGGGTCTGCCGCCTCTAACCAGTGAGCCACACTACTTCACCGGGTGTTTCCTGGCTGGCTTGTGGGTCATGGGTCTGCTGTACTTCTCCTTGATGGTTCTTTGGTCTTGTCTCCATATGTCTCCTGTGATGAGCCGTCTTTTGTCTGTTTGGAGCCCCTGTAGTCTGGTTTCAGTCAGGGGGTTCCAGTGTCGGCCGGGATATGAGAGTCTCTGTTTGGTGCTTGGACGATGTTCCTCTGTCCAGGGTTGTCTGTTTCTGTTTGATCCCTCTCTGGTGGTCCCTTTGCGTGCCCGTCTGCGATATTGGGGGTGCTACTATGGACACCGCTTCTGTGCAGGGCTGATGGTTGATGGCTCTGTTGTCTTGCCCCTCCTTTGCTGGGTGCTATGGCCCGTTCACCTGGGTCTCTTGGTGATTGTTGCCTTACTGGTATGTCGCCTTCTTCGTGTCCGGAAGGGCTGCTGAGTTGTCCTATCCTTCTTCTGTCCTCTGAGGGGTTGTCGTGTTCATTCCCTCGGTTGTCTGCCTCTCCTCCTTTGTTGTTTAGGGGGGTCGTCGTTGGCCTCCCTGTCTGCAGTTTCCCTCCTGGGATGGGTGCTCGTTGTACCTGTCTGTCTGGGCTCTCTCCATGGCTCCTTTTTGAGGTGTGATCCGTGCCTTGTTTCCTTGCTGGTCCCGCTTCGCTTTTTTTGGTGTTGCCCTGCTGGGCCAGCGGCCGTCTCTTTCCACTCTTGTGACGGTGGATTCGGGAGACTATCTTTTTGGCGTATGTTGTCCGTTCTGTGGTTCCCTCTCGTTCTCTTCTGGGGTGTTCTTCTCGTTCTGTTGCTGTTTCTTGGGCAGCCTTTCGGGTGTTTCCGTGGGAGGGTTTGCAGGGTGGCCGTTTGGTCTCCCCTCTTTCCTTCTTGTCTCTTCCCGGCTTCCGGTTAGAGTCAGTGCTACGGTTGTCTTTGGCTCTTCGATTCTGGGCTCGATGGTTTCTTGAGATGTGTGTCTCTCTCCATTGTTGTCTCTGGGTTTGTTGTTGTAGTGCCTTCCGTGTGTGGGCTGTGATTCTTATCCATGAAGCTGATATTGTTTTGGTATCTGCTCATTAGTAAATACTGTGGCGAGGAAGACGTATGAGGAGGTAATGCCCCGGTTACTTACCGGTATTCTTCATTACTCCGAGGCCTAGTCTTCCTCGCCACAGTATAGTTTCCCTTCCCTTCCGGCCCTTTTGTTGTGACTTCATGTATACGGCTTTGGTTTTCAGGTCGTGGTGTGGATCTTGTATCCTTTTATGTGATTGGTGGTTGCCTCTGGGGGCCATATTGGAGGGATAGGGAGACTACTATGTTAACTTTTGCTTGGAGTTTCTGTGGGAGCAGGATGCTCATTAGTAAATACTGTGGCGAGGAAGACTAGAACTCGGAGTAATGAAGATTACCGGTAAGTAACCGTGGCATTACTAAATGCACCCAGCACCCAAGATGCTACCTCCCTCCATAGACCCGTTTATAAGCCCCCTTCCACAAGATCACCTCCTAAGTACACGTCATCTTTATGCCACCCCTTATTTGTATTCATGTTTAAGATTCTATTCCCTAAAGTTGGTCTCTATGAAAATATGTTGGTAAATGCTGTGCAAGACAAAGGTGACATATGCTGTTTCATTCCCTCCTATCGTGCTGTTCTGTTATGATGCAATTAATGTTCTTATATGTGCATGTGATAGTAGCGGTCATCCCTTTACATCTTCTGATGTGCAGCCTTAATTGTTTTACAATTGCACAATAAACAGATTTTTCAAATTTCATTTCAAAGCATTCACAGACATGATGGTCAGCTGGCCCCAGCCGTCCCTTGTCCCTGTGATTTTGGAAAATCGTAGTGAGTTGCAATTTGCAAATTATCTCATTGCTATTGAATAGGTAAGGTCGAATTGCGACACACTGATTCTGTATTTTGTGAACAGATCTATATGTATAAAGGTTGGTTCACAAAATCAAAAACAATTTGTTAAATGTCTGCATGCAAGGTGCGACCACTTTTACAGAATCCATTCTTTGTACATGAGGCCCTGAGTCCATCGTCTATTTCTCTTTTAGAAGTGACAGCCATTATGGAATATGTGTTCTTACAACGAATTCCATTGCAACGCATGCCTTTACCACGAATGCGTTACAACGGAATGGGTTTTCTTCGCATAGCTTTTTCCTCTAATACTTCCGTGGTGATGTTGTACGTCGTTAAGAGGAAGCGGAAGTTTCTTTCCGTTTCCTCTTAAAGGACGCCGTTTGCCTGCACATCTCGACGTTTTTTTAGGTGAGTTTCTTTTTTTGGGGGGGGAGACCCCCCCAAGCCCCCCTTTTGTTACCCTTTACCACACATGCCTTTACTACGTACCTCGTAGTAATGGTATGCGTGGTAAAGGCTTTCGTGGTAACCACGCATGCGTTGTAATGCATGCGTGGTTAATGTTTCCGTGGAAACGGCCGCGTTGTAGTGGCCGTTTCCCAATATGTGTTCTTACAACGAATTCCGTTGCAACGCATGCCTTTACCCAAGTGACTACACTTGGCTTACCTTTCTTTAAACAGGGCCATCTGCTCCCGGTGAACAGTTAAAAGATTCCTCATTGAAAAACACATCCTGCTGTAAAATGAACGCTTCCCACTCTGTGATGAACATTTGGCTGTCGATTTTCTGGAACCGCCCTATAACAACTGAAATATGACAAATCTTTAGAAACGTTATGCTAAATAAATGCCTTATTGTACAGAAGTGAAGCAGGATAATTTCTAAAATGTGTTTTGTGCAATTATGCGAATTAAAAACATGCATTCTAAAATGTGCTTTTCTTTTGTAGTAATTTAAAAATAAAGAACAGGTATAACTAGAGGAACATAAAGAAACAAAAAAATGACGTTTATTGGAAGATGCTTGCATCAAGGATAGCCCCGATCACAAGTCTTAATGATTGTGATTTTACTGTACTGTGCAAAGTTCCACTCAACATCCCGCTTTTGGTTAAATATCATTGTTTACAAACACAATCACATGAAGGAACGCAAGCCCATAAACCCTATGTACAGCTTTGAAGAGTGTATTGTGCTATTATTAGTCCTGTTGAGGGAGGGGCACCATCGCGACCCACTCGAGGCTTTACTTCTCGTGAGTCATGGCCCTTTCCCACGCTCAACAAAGGTAACATATAGCACGTTACACTCTTTAAATCTGAATGTATGCAATATGGTATGTTTGTGTGCTTTGATTCGCCATCTTAATAAGAGCCACAAACCACTCTGCAGAGCTGTACCTCTGCCAGGCCTGCTAGGATTATACAGCTAGGTTATCTGAATTATGAGGTAACTTTAGCTAAATTATTTAGCACACATTTCAAATTATGCAGCACATTCTTGGTCAGTATTATTTTAAGCTATTTAAGCTATAAGCAACATTTACTGTGAAATGCGTAAATGATATGACAAATTATCAGTCATGTACTGTAAATTCATAGTATGCAGTAAACGATGCAGCCACAGAGGAGCATAAATTCACTAGCACTCACTCACAACTGTTCCCTATTTTATAAAAAAAAAAAATTCATGAAAGTTAAACAACACCAAAGCATTCTATTTCCAGTCAATGCCCATTGTTATCTCCAATTTGAAGAAAATAGCTTTTTTTCAAGCTAAATACCCGAAAACAAATATGTATGCTCAAGCTGTGTGCTGCAAGACCTTAAGAAGTCGAATTTGCCTTTAAGGCACGGCACAGTAATATAAGTTAGCTGCTACTGTATAAATACGGATGTATAATGAAGTCATGAAACTGGTACTCCTGTCAAACTGGCCTCAATTTATCGTTTTGTACAGAAGTGTGGCGCTGGTTACACTCTTCTCTGACACCCGCCTTCATGGAGGCCTGGCGTGGTTGGCGCAGACATCTACAGGATCGCTCTCTCCAGTCCTGGTTTAGTTTGCAAAGTGTATTTGGTGGTATAATCTCTTCTTGCAAATCATCAGATATATCCTTATCAGCTCCAGTGAGTTACAGACAAGCAGGACCTCTATTTAAAACTGCTACTCACAGGCGCAGTCACATCAGCTGTTTTAGACATCATGTGCACTAAGAGAACAGGGGTGACGTAAAATAAATGATAATAAATTCTATTTTCGAGAACCACGTATTCTCCTCATATCCGCGTACAGACCTTGATTTGGGAATGGCCTAAGAGAATTTAACCAGCTGACTCACTTACCCACCTGACTACCGACCTGGCTCCTGTGAAGCAGCCATTCTGCGAGCGCAAACTGGCCTCAATTTATCGTTTTGTACAGAAGTGTGGCGCTGGTTACACTCTTCTCTGACACCCGCCTTCATGGAGGCCTGGCGTGGTTGGCGCAGACATCTACAGGATCGCTCTCTCCAGTCCTGATTTAGTTTGCAAAGTGTATTTGGTGGTATAATCTCTTCTTGCAAATCATCAGATATATCCTTATCAGCTCCAGTGAGTTACAGACAAGCAGGACCTCTATTTAAAGCTGCTACTCACAGGCGCAGTCACATCAGCTGTTTTAGACATCATGTGCACTAAGAGAACAGGGGTGACGTAAAATAAATGATAATAAATTCTATTTTCGAGAACCACGTATTCTCCTCATATCCGCGTACAGACCTTGATTTGGGAATGGCCTAAGAGAATTTAACCAGCTGACTCACTTACCCACCTGACTACCGACCTGGCTCCTGTGAAGCAGCCATTCTGCGAGCGCTCTCTCCTGGGCCAATGGATTTTAAACTTGAATGTAAGAGTAGGTAAGGTGGCTCGTTTGCAAAGACTGCGTGGGGCCAGCTGTCATCTGTGTAGCTCTTTTTTTCCTAATCTCTAAAATATTGTAGTGAATGGGTAACAGGGTTACTTACGTGCAATGGTGGGCTTCTCTGAGAGATAACTTAACTCCATTATCCTTGCTGCAAAGAGATTGCAGAAGCCTTAAGGACCACCCACATATTTCCAAGTTTCTGCATCCTTCACATTAGATTATTCCATATTTAGGAATGACAGAACTGAGAACACGGGGGGAGGTGTTGCAGTCATCTTTAGAAACGCCCTCCAACTTAAGGCTTCTCCAATCAGTTCCTCCCTCACCTTTGAATGCCTTTCTCTTGAGCTTCAATTGAAACACCGTTCACCGCTCAGATTCCATATCATTTACCGCCCGCCTCGTAGTGGCCCTTCGTTTATAGAAGATCTCACTGACTTCATCAGCGACCAATACACACAAAGTGACAATCAGACCTTCATGGGTGACTTCAATCTTCACTGGGGCGTACCGCAAGACTCCTCTGCGAACTCTCTGGCCACCTTCCTCTCTACAAACGATCTTATCCAACACTGCATTGAACCAACCCACTCTAAGGGCGCAATCCTGGACCTTGTTATTTCTAAAGCAGGCATGCTTTCTTCCACTACCCCAATCCATGTAGATTGGTCTGACCACCACCTCATCCCATTCTTTCTTCAACTTTCACACTCTATAACTCTTGGCCAACCCAAGAGGGCCATCTCCTGGTTCCGTGATGCCAAAAATATTGATGTCGGTCCCCTCTGTGAATCAGCTTTGCTATCACTTCCAAGGCTAGACCCGAACATAGCTGTTGACGATCTCACCTCCCAATGCCTCACAGTTCTTGCAGCTGAAATTATTAACGTCGCTCCACTCAAAAGCAAAAGGATAAGGCCCACTCCCTCAGCACCTTGGTTCAACAAATCCCTTTATGAGGAAAGGAAGCAGCTAAGATTCCTGGAGAAGCAATGGAGGCAAGTGCCCTCCACAGACAATTTAGCCATGCTTCGCACAGCAAGATCCAAGTACCACAAGCATATCTTCCTTGAGAAAGCGGCGCACTTCAAAACCCTCCTTGACTCCGCCAAAAATAGACCCAAAAAACTATTCGATCTCATCAAGATTCCGAGCTGCTCTCCCCCATCCTCCGAGGTGGAGGATTCTACTAAGAGAGCAGCGGATTTCGCTATTTTCTTCGATGAAAAAGTGAAATCACTTGTGGATCAGGTCGCTCATCCTACACCTCCAGAGGAGCGCAAATCCTTAGCCATTTGGCAGAGCTTTGACCCCATATCTGAAGATGCCCTTCTCAAGTGCATACCCAAAACAAAGCCCTCCAACCATTCTCTTGACCCTATCCCCAGTGCCATTGCCTTTGACTTCTATACCCATTCCCTTTCCTATTGGACCACTCTGATCAACCTCTCCCTCTGGCAAGGCTCCCTTCCTGTCTCCTTCAAAACTGGGCAGGTCACCCCTCTGCTTAAAAAGCCCACTGCTGATGCGAAGGACCTCAACAACTTCTGCCCCATCACTAACCTTCCCTTCCTTGCAAAGATCACAGAAAGATGTGTAGCAAAACAACTCTCTCGTCATATCAAGGGCAATGATCTTCTTGACAATTGTCAGTCCGGCTTCATCCAAAACTGCAGCACTGACACAGCCCTACTGCAAGTGGTTGATGACGCACTGAGGATACTCGATTCGGGGGGGTCCTGTCTTCTAATTCTCCTTGACCTTCCTGCAGCCTTTGACACTGTCAATCACAACACCCTCCTCAATATCCTTCAACAGAGAAAGGGCATGGAGGGCACTGTGCTTAAATGGTTTGCATCCTTCCTCTCTGACAGATCCCAAATGATCAAAATAGTGAACAGTCTTTCTTCTCCTGTGGCGGTAGGTCAGGGTGTTCCTCAAGGCTCTATACTTGCACCCACATTGTTCAATCTCTACTTAGAACCACTGGGCAACCTCCTAAGCAAATCCGGGATTCACTATCATCTCTATGCAGACGACACTCAACTCTACCTCAAGGTTGCCTCCACTCATGATCTCTCCATCCTAAGCTCTACTCTGTACTCCATCCAAAACTGGATGTCAACTCATCAACTGATTCTGAATCCCTCCAAAGCTGAATTCCTCCTCTTCTCCTCCTCACTCTCCCCTCCCCCGGTTCAATCATGGATGGATCAGATGAATCTACTAAACAATAAACCCATCATTGTCGACAGCGCAAAATCCCTTGGAGTCATTCTAGACAAAAAACTCAATCTAACTCCCCACATCAATTCTATTGCAAAATCTGCTTGTTACCAACTGCGCCTTCTTTGGGGAATCCGACGCTTCTTCCCGGAGCAGGACCTTATAACCCTGGTGCAATCGCTGGTCCTCTCCAGACTAGACTACTGCAATTCTCTTCTTACTGGCCTCCCCAAATCTCACCTGTCCCCACTTAAGTCTGTTTTCCATTCAGCAGCTCGCTTCATTTATGGGGCCAAAAGAAGCGATCACATCACACCGATGTTATCCACCCTCCGCTGGCTTCCCTTCGAGGCTAGAGCTATCTACAAGACCGCTTGTATCACCCACAAAGCCTTGCACTCCTCCTCTCCTCGCTACCTGGCGAATAAACTGAAACTCTCTGGAGGCTCTAGACCTTCACGCAATGCGGAGAATCTACTACTTGAACCTCCCACTTTCAAGAAGGAGAGAACAATGGTCCAATCCTTTTCAGGCAACGCAGTGAGAATCTGGAACTCCTTTCCGCCTCAGCTCCGGACCACCGCCTCCTCCCAGGCCTACAAAAGGGACCTCAAAGTTCTCCTCCTCCAGAGACACCTCCAAAAGTAATTCACGTCCTCTTGTTATTTGGAGGAAGACTTCCCACTACTGATAATTTCTATTTTCCATGACCATGGAAGTGCCTTCCCAGTCTATTCCTGGGGTTGGAGTGTCTGCCTTTTTGCAGTATTTTCCATGTACTTGTGTTTGGTGCCCTTTTGTAACATGCACACACCACTTTGCCCTTGTAACACACGGTTTGCTACCTCTCACATGTTTTTACCTTTGATACTTGCACAAGTGCCACCTTTGCCTACATAACGCTTGTTCTTGTGCCTGAGTGTCTAGCACTTATTGCAGTATTACATCTCAAATTATACTTTGTTTTCTCTTGTAACTGCACACTTGTCACTTTTTCCTCTTGTGCACTTTTTACTACCTCATGTATTTTTGGTTGCTCACACTTTTTACTACCTCATGTATTTTGTTTGCTCACAAATGTCACTATTACCTTATGTAACGTAACATATGCTTTTGTAATCTGTTCTTTTGTAATGTTTCTCATTATGTTTCATTTCTGTTCCTTTTGTGAAGCGCTCTGACACCTTCGGGTAAAGTCTGCGCTATATAAAAATGCATAAATAAATAAATAAATTAATAAATAAATAAATTAATAAATAAGATTCACCGGAATGTCTAAAGGCCTCCTCCATCATCCTCTTCCCTGCTTTCCAGAAAGGCAGCGGGTGAGATGGGTGTGATAAGTGGCAAGAATCATCACATAGGCCCTGATGGCTTCTCATACGAGTGTGTAACTGGCACTGCATGAGATGTCACCTCTGCACGAGCCTTCCTACAGAGTGAGGATTGCATGTCTTTCCATGGCATGATGACTTTAGGCAGCTTGAAAAACAAGCATTTGCAATGCAATAGGTCTTGCATTTGTAAAAGTTAGAGCTGTTGGCGTTGAAAATAAGAATGTTTTTTACTTTTGTTTTTTACAGATAGATAACCTTCGCGAGTGGTAGCGCGCTTTAGGCTCTTGCAAAGCGCTTTTAAAAATACCTGTTTTGTCTTTTGTTTTAAATTTGTATTGCACTTTTCCCCTGATTTTATTGTACTCGCCCTCATTCACGCACCGTAATCGGCATTCTCACCGCTTTTGGCGGGTCCCCAGCTTCATCTCCTAACTATAGCGGACATCTTGGGAGTACAAGTGGACGCCTGGCGGCGCCATCTTTGTTGGCGGGCTAGCTGTCACCAGGACTGGCTAGACCTGCATTTAAGGCGGGCAGTATAGGCGGGCGCATTAGAGAAGATAACCTTCGCGAGTGGTAGCGCGCTTTAGGCTCTTGCGAAGCGCTTTTAAAAATACCTGTTTTGTCCTTTGTTTTAAATTTGTATTGCACTTTTCCCCTGATTTTTTGTACTCGCCCTCATTCACGCACCGTAATCGGCATTCTCACCACTTTTGGCGGGTCCCCAGCTTCATCTCCCAACTATAGCGGACATCTTGGGGGTACAAGTGGACGCCTGGCGGCGCCATCTTTGTTGGCGGGCTAGCTGTCACCAGGACTAGCTAGACCTGCATTTAAGGCGGGCAGTATAAGCGGGCGCATTAGAGAAGATAACCTTTGCGAGTGGTAGCGCGCTTTAGGCTCTTGCAAAGCGCTTTTAAAAATACCTGTTTTGTCTTTTGTTTTAAATTTGTATTGCACTTTTCCCCTGATTTAATTGTACTCGCCCTCATTCACGCACCGTAATCGGCATTCTCACCGCTTTTGGCGGGTCCCCAGCTTCATCTCCTAACTATAGCGGACATCTTGGATGTACAAGTGGACGCCTGGCAGCGCCATCTTTGTTGGCGGGCTAGCTGTCACCAGGACTGGCTAGACCTGCATTTAAGGCGGGCAGTATAGGCGGGCGCATTAGAGAAGATAACCTTCGCGAGTGGTAGCGCGCTTTAGGCTCTTGCGAAGCGCTTTTAAAAATACCTGTTTTGTCTTTTGTTTTAAATTTGTATTGCACTTTTCCCCTGATTTTATTTTACTCGCCCTCATTCACGCACCATAATCGGCATTCTCACCGCTTTTGGTGGGTCCCCAGCTTCATCTCCAAACTATAGCAGACATCTTGGGGGTACAAGTGGACGCCTGGTGGCACCATTTTTGTTGGCGGGCTAGCTGTCACCAGGACTGGCTAGACCTGCATTTAAGGTGGCTCTACAAGCACGCAGCGTTGGCGCGCAGCGCTAGCGCCGTAGTAATGCCAGAGTCACGCCAAAGTCCAGCCCGGCTGCGCCCATCCGCGCTAGGGACGGGCTAATGGCTACTGGGCTAAAGGACGAGACTCTAGGGAAGGTAAGTGGTCCTGCTTCGGCTGCTCACATAATCTTTAAATACTCCTGTCAGGACTTTCACGCCTATAAACATCCTCGGCTATCGTGTCACTTTACTTGTCCTCCTGAGGTTTTGCAAGACCTCCCTTATTGTGGCTGCTTTGCCAGCCATGGCAAGTCCTTGACAGTTGTCCCCCCTAAGTTTCCTGTTCCTATAAATGCTCCTTCTATTTCCAGTTCCATGATTGAAAGTGGTTTTCTTATCAATGCAAGATCCCTAATAAAAAACAACATAGCCTTTGGTGACTTTGTATCGCTAAGAAGGCCCGCTTGGGCGTTTATCACCGAAACCTGGCTTCGGACTCCTCTGGCCCTGATCTGGTTGCAGCTATTCTGGAAGGATATGCACTAGCTAGGCTGGATAGAATAGGACGCAGAGGAGGTGGCTTAGGGATTCTTTATAAGACATCTCATATGTGCCGTACTTTTGCACTGACTGGCCCATCCGATCCCTTTCAGGCTCTTCATTTCTCAATTAGTTCCCTTGGTGCCGCCCCTTTTACGGGCATACTGATTTATAGACCCCCGGGTCCAAGAACTGATTTTAGTCAGGCTTTGCTTAACATCCTGGAACCTTATTTCGGTTCTCCCCAATTAACGGTTTTGGGGGGCCTAAACTTTCATCTGGATAACCTTGTTTCCAGAGACTCCCTCACACTCCTTGATTCTTTATCCGCCTGTGGCTTCCAGCAGTTGGGTAAATTTCCCACCCACCAGGCGGGTCACATCTTGGATGGGGTGTTCTCTAACGACCTCAGACTAAAAACTGACTCACCTATCCCACTAGTTTGGTCTGACCACCTGGCCGTACCGCTGGAACTTCAGCATTTCCATGAGAACCTCAAGCGGACTGGCCCCAGCAAAATGGAACCTAGGAAAAACTTTAGTAGGGTTACTAATCTTTCCCTTGCCCCTCTAATCCAGAAATTCCCTAGTGACTCAGCCAAAGACGTTAATACAGCTGCCCTTGTATTAACAAATGCCATTACGGCAGCAGCTAATGTGCTGGCCCCTGTAACTCTGCGACACTCTACCCGAAAGAGACCTTCAGCCCCGTGGTTTTCAGAGTATTTAAGGCTCCTAAGGCAGGGATGTAGGAAGCAGGAAAGGTTATGGCGGGCAAGCTGGAACCTTCTAGAGAGGGAAAAGCATACGTCTCTTCTTAAAGAGTATAAGTTGGAGGTTATTAAGGTGAAGCAAGAATACTTTGCTCATCTTACGACCAATCTTACCTCCCCAAGAGAACTCTTTAAGATAGTCGATTCACTGTGCACGTTACAGATGCCTGATCCCATAGTGTGCTCACAAGATCTCTGTGATAAAATCGCAGGATTCTTTCACACTAAAATTGAGGACATCTACTCGGCCCTTGATTCACAAAAGGCCCTAATGTCCCCCCCCCCTCCCAGTTTGGACCCCCCTTCCTCTGTAGCCGATGCCCCGACTACTACAGGGAGTCTGTCTGTGTTTCCACCACTTTCCTTGCAGGAACTTGACTTGCTTTTAAGCAAGACAAGGTCAGGGTCCCCTTTAGACCCTTGCCCTCTTTAAGTCCTTAAGGACTGTAGAGAGACCCTGCTGCCTCCACTCTTGGACATCATGAACAGGGCAATGAAGGATGGTATTTTCCCTTCCCAGTGGAAGAGTGCTGTGGTCAAGCCCCTCCTTAAGAAGCCCACATTAGACCCTGAGGTACTTAAAAACTTCCGCCCAATTTCTTTGCTCCCAGCTCCAGCAAAGATGCTGGAGACTCATCTAAACCAGCATCTGACGGCATTCCTGGATTCCTCTGGTCTTCTAGATCAGTCCCAGCATGGCTTCAGGAGAGGACATAGCACTGAGTCGGCCCTTACAATAGTGCTTGATAACATCCGCACTCAGGTCGATCAGGGCCATACCTCCCTTCTGGTCTTATTAGATCTGCCTTCGATACCCTGTCTCCCTCCGTGCTTACATCTCGTCTGAGGGAGATAGGGGTAGAGGGCGCAGCCTTGAGTCTCCTGGCCTCTTTTTTAGGCCCAGAGGGAGCAGAGGGTCAAGCTGGGAGAATATCTATCTCCACCCACACCTGTGCAATGTGGGGTGCCACAAGGGTCGACATTAGGTCCGACCCTGTTCAACATCTATGTGGCCCCACTTGCCAGGCTTGTAAGATCACTTTGGATGGAGATAGTCTCCTACGACGATGATACCCAGATCTTGGTCTCTCTCTCTCATTCACGGAACTCTTCCGTTCTCAACTTCAGAAATTGCATGGAGGCGGTTCCTAAGTGGATGATCTACAATTCACTGAAGTTGAATGGGGAGAAGACCGAGATTATGGTTTTCGGCGGAAACTCGAACATCTGGTCGGCCGAATAATGGCCCCCCTCGCTGGGAGTCTGTCCTACACCTACAGACTCTGCCAGGAATCGGGGAGTTATGATCGATCCTGCTCTCTCAATGGCACAGCAGGTCAACAGGACAGTTGCTACCTGCTGGGGCATCATTAAAATTCTGCGCAAAATTAAACACTATATTGCATTGGTGGTTTCGCGACTCGATTACTGCAACGCTTTGTACGCTGGCATCAATAAAGGCCTGTTGCTGCGCCTTCAAACTGCCCAGAATGCGGCGGCGAAGTTTGTTCTTGATGCCCCCAGACTTTCCTCTGCCACGGCCGCTAGGAAAAGCCTGCACTGGCTTCCTATTGAGTCCAGGATAGCCTTCAAGACTCTGTGTTTGACCTACGGGGCACTCTCTGGTAAGGGGGCAGGCGGTGTGATGAATTTGCTGCTCCCCTATGTACCAGGCAGAGATCTGCGCTCCTCTACTAAGAGCTTACTTGTGGTGCCCCGTGTTCGTAGAACTAAATGGGGCGGGAAGGCGTTTTCAATGGTTGCCCCCAAGTTGTGGAATACCCTTCCCATAGAAATTAAAACTCAGGTGTCTGTCCTGAAGTTTCGGAAAGCTCTTAAAACGTGGCTATTTTCAAAGGCGTACCCATAGTGCTGGTTATCTCTTCTTTTTGATGGTTTTTGGTAGGCGCCTTGATGCCTTCGGGCTTAGTAGCGCATTATAAGACTCATTTCATTTCACATGCAGTGGAGTTAGTATATTTGCATAGCACTATTGCTAAGGGTAGAAGAAAGCAAAAGTAAAAAACATTGTCATTTTTAACACCAACAACTCTAACTTTAACAAATGTGAGACATATTGCTTTTGAAATGCAATCGGTTTTGCATTTGTTGGAGTTGAAGTTATTGGTATTATCAATGCCAATATTTTTTACCTAGCCATGTTGCAGTGTTCAGCACAATATGTGGCCAAAAGAGGTCCAATGGGACCTCTTTTGGTCACATATAGTACAACACCCTTCAGAAGACATGGTAAATCCACCCTACCCATAATGCATTGCACGTAAGACAGTACCACAAGAACATTCAAATAGCTATGTCCATATATAAAATTAGTAGCCTTGAAATGTGACAAAATATTTATTATATTAATTATGGATTAGGTTGTACTCTGTGTGGAGATGATGAAGGCAAATTTATAGAAGGTCTCCTATAGATGTGAGATGTGCTAGTGAGTAAAGTAACCACTGCCAGCCTTACTTAGGACCAATCGTGTGTTCTGCCTGAAACCCTTTAAGAAAATAGTGCTCTGAGGCTGCAATTAAAACCTAGGGAGTAACAACAAATGTAACAGGGGGTGTCCTCATGGGAGGTTACAAGAAGAGACAAGGAGGTACCAAGGAGGGACTACTGAGGCTATTGGCCAATGAAAAGCCACCAGTTAAAAAGGACAGGGATAGTAGCCAATTAAAAAGATGGGCGGAAAGTGGGTGGACCTTTATGCCTATTTCCAGAATGCATCCTGTCTCAAACAGACAGCGCAAATGCTGCCTAGGCAAGTCCTAAAATTGATCACAAGATGTCATGACTCTTTGGAAGTGTTTATCATAGAAGATCCGCCCTAGGAAGTTATACACAAAAAGGAGTAGCTAGGTTGGTGACCAGAAGCAACCAAAATATTCATTTAATGCTTTTCTTGATGTAATGCTTCTGTAGCGGTCTTGGTAGAAATGGGCAGGAGGAGTGTTCTGGTGAGTGCAGGTTTTATTTGTTGGTTTAGAAAGTCAGTACAAGTCTTCCTGACCGGAGCACTCCTCGGAGATCAGCTTCTCTCAGTTCGGCGTTTTCTCCTGGCTCCCTCCTCCATCCTCCGTACGGAGCTCCTTCGCGAGTCGGCCTTGTCCGTCTCCGTGGTAAAGTTCTCTCCGCTTGGAGGGAAGACACAAGAGAGGCCGTAATCAGTCCCGAATCGGACCACAACACACGTAATAAGGAAAGGGAGTGATGGGACACCAGCCGTAACTATTTATAACAAAGTGAGGGGTCGGGGAGTGTAGGAAGGGAAAATCCGGGAAAACGTAGGGTATTCGGTCACTGTAAGGACCCACCCCTTCTCCCAACCCATCCTGTGAAACGCTTTCATACCTCGGAGAGCCACACAACTCCTGGCGTGCGGCTGGGCGGCTTGTGTTGCCGTTGGCCTCCAGGCTCCCGCGCCGCCGACGGGTCTCTCCTCTCGTCCTCCTCCTCCTCCGTAGATGTAATACCGGGTCCTCTGCTCTCCTCTCTCGTTTTTCTCCTCTCGCTCCACGCCGCTCCTCTCCACTCTCCTTCCGCTCCTCCGGTGTACAAGCACACCTGAGTGCTGTCACCTGCAAATTTTGAGGTGTATCCGGGCTCCTCCTCTTCACCAGTCCTAGGCCAGTTAAAGGGCCCGCAGTCATCTTCTTCAGCGTCACGGCTGTCCTGTTTGTCTGGCCTAGTCCAGACCTGCGGTTGCGGTTGCTACAAAGAAAGGAGGGGGGTCACAAGCTGAATACCCACACGGGGGTGTAGGGCTCGTAGATGGAACCGAAGGCGTTCCGTCCCCGTTACAGCTTCCCCCTCAATGCTCCTCACAAACTTGACTGCTTTCAAATCAAATATGTATACCACTGAGGGCCCTATTACAATTCAGGGGAACACAGCTATTGAATGCTTTCTTGAATTAATTTAGTTCCACCGGACTATTTGTTCGGTTTTTTCACACCAGTGTTTTTCGCCCAGTGAAACTGGCTGGAAAAATATGGTGAGAGTTTGGTTGCAATATCAGCTTAGTCTAATTCCCATTTTGTTTTCTAACAGAAGAAGCATACAATGCTCCCTGTTGCTAAATATCTGTTTCCCCCTCTCTCCACAGTTCCCCGCATCCCTCCCCATCCTCCACTCTAGACAAAGCCCATAATCAGTCAATCAATCAGAGTCTTACAAAGCGCGACTACTCACCGGTGAGGGTCCCAAGGTGCTAGGTGGGGGTGCTGGATCTGCGGTTCAGTTGAATAGCCAGGCCTTGAGGCCCTTCCCCAACATACATTTACCACTTGCTCAGAGAAGTTGGTAAACGTATGCTTTAAACCAGACAGAAATAGGATTTCTATTTGGTTTTACAGCTGGAAAATCCAGCCCCATGTGGTGATTCCCCATTCTGTGGAGTTTAACTCATAATTATAGGGTACTTAGTGGAATTAGCTCACAGTAATGCTAAATTTCCTTGTGAATTTCCAGTGCGGTAAATTACCAGTATCATGCGATTTTTAAATGTTGCCTGCGTCTTGTTCTTCCCTTAGGAAGTCTCTAAAACCCCATAAAAAATGAGAATGGCCTCTAGACACTCTTCTTATTCTTCTAACTTTGAACTAATTCCTAGTGGAAAGGAAATGATGCCTTGACTTATTCTGGCACCTGCCCACCCTGCAGCCCTTAGTGATCTTCCAAGCGATCACAAGGGGAAGGTCTCTGGTCAAGTTTGGGACACCTGTAATTAAAGTTCCAAGAGGAAATGCCTTTCAAAACATGTTAAACATGCTAGAGGAAGCTGACAGCTTCCTGACAGCATTATTGTTGCAGCACATTCCACTGCATTCTCAATATGGACACTCAATAATGGATTGGCCCCCTTGTCCTCGTGACAGGGAGTTGACTCAGTCGGACCATCACATCCTGGTATTTAGTCCAAGAAGAAGATTTTTAGTACCCCTGCTGCATATTCATAATTGTACCCAGTGTTTACCATCACTCTTACTACTCCAACAGCTGTATGGCACTTTGGTGTGCCATGCTTTGGCATCTTTTGAATGGGCCTCCTTGAAACAGCGGCGCTCGATGCAGGTCAATGATATGCGTGATTGACAGGGGCGGTGGGTGACATTTGAAAGCGGTGGGGCGAAATGTGATTTGCATACAGCACCGTAGCGAGCGAGCGCAGCCAGCGAGCCCGAACCCCAAAAGGGAGGTTTGGGGGGATTACCCCCCCCCCCAAGAAAACTTTGAAAAAAAAGAAGAAAAATCGTGCATTTTCAAGCAAATTTGGGAAAGCAGGAAGGTTAATAAAGCAATTGTGAAAGTGCAGTTATTACATTAATAGATGGCATAACATAGGTAGCTGCTTATTCAGTATAACCACAGAGCTTCATACATTCCGTCCTATTATGCTCAGGTGCTGAATTCAGACTATAAGACTTTCATGGAAATCTCAGCTCTAAGAGTATAAGAAGTTGCACAGCAGGTGGGAAACAGCCTTCACAAAGCATTGGGAACCACGCCTTACCTTTACCATTAGAACGCATGCGACTATCACGCATGTCTTTCCACACAGACAGATGATAGTGTTAAGGTGAAACAAAATGTACTTAATAAGCCATTTGATCAGTAGAATCTGTGTAGTCTCCAAATAGAACAAACACTACAAAACTTTTAAAAACAGAGATAACAATGCATTTCTGAGCACCTCAATCAGTATTTTTTTTATTCAACAAACAAGTAGCAGCATTCACTTTTTGTAAATGAAATCAGCATGTCTCTCTTTCAGTGTAGCAAACTCACCACTGACCTATTTACATCATATGCATTTAGTGATCTGCATCAGGTAAATGTTCTTCGCAGCAGGCACGTTAACCTCCTGCGCTGCCACCTGCTGCTATTTCACTACTGGGACCACAAACATAGGCTAGCTCTGCCACACTTCCAACACACCTCCATATATAGGCCAACAACTGATTTTTCTATTTTTTTGTACTAGAGCACGCATTGACTAGACCCGAGAATCAATGGGCAACTTTTCATCAGGGGAAGTCAGTGCTGCTATATAAATGCATTCGCAATCACAATATGAATTATACAATCTGAAACTAAAGCAATGTAAGAGGTATTGTCTCTGTAAAAACCAATGCAATGTCACCCCTCTTTCTGAGCTCATCCTTGGCCTAAAGGTTGGGGTGCATTAGGTAGAGAGCCTGAAATGGGTCCTGCATTGAACAAGTGCAGCACATGCTGTGGGTCCTGCCCCATGAGGCCGCCAGTGACACACAGGCACATATTATACTGCACACATGGATTGAAAATGAATAATGGGACGGGAGGGATAGAAGAGAGAACTACATTCCATGGGCCCAATTATGTCGCACTGCCAATTTGCAAACATGTGAAATGCAATAATAAAATTAAGTTCATGTTTTTTTAACTTATAAGCAGTCAAGGGTTAAACAGCCTAGTAGGTGACAGGAAAAGATTTAGTCTGATTGCTCTATATAAAACTCTGAGGGAAAAATAAAGCTAACTAGGCCTCTTACTATGAAGAGTATTGTAAAGGGTGGGAATAGGCCCAGATTTCAGACCTTAGCACTAGTGGGCTATCAAACCCTGGTATCCAGAATAATGTTAGAAGTGGTGCCCTTCTCCGTCATTACACACGCAATGGGGCACCAGCCAGAGATGTCCCTTCTCCCCCTCCTCCTTTTTGTCCTAATGATACACCTTACAGATAACAGAGAGCTGACAGGCCTCCACTTTGCGAGAGATCACAAAGTAATGCTGTTTGCTGAAGACGTACGGCTAACCCTTACCAACCCGGAGGTCTCACTTCCACAACTACAGCACCAACTAGGTAAATTCGAAAAGGTGGCAAGCTTTAACGTTAACAAAGCAAAATCCAAAATTCTTAACCTAACTCTCTCAACAGTGGAAGTAACGAATGAAAATAGCAATCCAAGATGGCCAACCAAACATAATGCATACTTGGTGACAATCACAACATCTCCATTACCCCTCTACGCAAGTAACATACTCCCAATGCTGAGGGAAATACAAATTGGCATTTTTCAGAATTAAGATAAATAATGCCATTAGATAGATAATGACATTACAAGCATGTATCTTTCTCTTTTCCTTTCTTAATCTTCTGCCCGCATAGCATAGCACAATAAAATTACCCGATTTTTAAGAAACTCTTTGTGCCATGATGCAATTCTATGACGCTTTATGAATATGTATCATATATACTTTAGCTGTTTTTGGTGCAATTTGCCTTCAATTACCGAGACGTACCTGACGCAGGAGCAAGACACACACATTCACATGGAGCCTAATGGACAGGGCCAGGTTCTCTATGGGGAGACGCCGACTCATGAAGCGGGAACCGGTGCTTACAAAGGTAAGACCCGCTACTAGGCGAGTCCCTTTGTTGCATTGCTGGTAAATTCGGCCGGCCGGTCTGCCAGACGGGTCCGCTGTTATTAGCCGATGTAGGATTTTTTATAAATGAAATATATAGTGCTAGGCTGTGTGCACACTGCGGGCTCTGTGTGCATTGCACTAACTTCCAAACAAACTCCCAAACCGCCGGTGACTTCTGCCAATCAGGTCCGGTCACCTCTTTGCGACGAGGTCACTTCCCCTGTGGTTGCAGAAACACCTTTTGTTCTTCTTCCTGGTAACCAGCTAAGGACGCTAAATACCCCCCCCCTCCCCTCCCATTTACAGTAATTTACTTTGGGAGTCAGGTTCTAAGCTTATTACTGTAATACCAAACTGCTGGATACGTGCCACGAAGTTCAACTCACGCCTTTCTCCAGAAGCCAGTCCCTTCATCTTGGCGGGAAAACTCTCGTAGTTTCTCTGCAGTACTAGTCACACACGGTCGTCTCTTAGTCTGCTGCCTGCGCACGAGGTGTGGCGTCGTCACAAGCTGAGCTCCACATCACAGCAGCCCGTAAACGCACACATCCCGGTGAAATGGGCAATCACTGCATGGCTTCACTCTGTGAAGCCATGCAGCGATTGGCCATTAAGTTGTTGCTGATGCAGTGTGTGCCACCCCCACGCGCGGCATCCAATGATGGATGCTGCGCGGTGGACCAGCCAATCCTGGTGCTGCATGCAGCACCAGAATTGGCTAGGGGGGGCACATTTGCTGGACGCCCTGTCGCCCCTCGTAAACCCGGGCTACGGCAGGCTAAGAAGTACCCCTGGGTCCCGCTGGGGAACTTACAGTGCGCATGCCTGGGCAAGTTGGAACCCAAATTGCACTTGCCCACTACGGTCTGTCTGCTGCAGCCTGAGTCTACTGTCACTCAAGCTTCAGCAGGCCACCCCCCCTGCGCACTCCGAAATCGCCCGGTGTGTCCCGGCGGCTGACTTGTAATGTACACACTTGTACAGAGTAATTTTATTGTTAAAGGATTGCGGCCGCGATGCGGGTCCATGTGGCTGGTGGAGCTACGCCCCTTGCCCCAATGGACGCACCGCGGCTGGTGATTGAGTGATCAATAGATTATTTTATTCGACTATAAAATTGAGCAATTGTGGACTGAACCAAAATCTGGTGATTTTGCCATCCCCCAACATGATGTATTGAGATTTTGTATGTTAATCGTTTAAAGAATGAGAAATGTGTGTGTGTGTGTGTGGGGGGGGGGGGGATAGGTGATTATATTTAATTTAATGTAAACAGTGAAATATGGGATACGTTTCAGCCGATAACATTTTACCCTTTGGGAAACAATATTTGCTATTACAATGATTTTTAATTGTTTAAAGCATTTGTTTTAATATATGTGTTTGATGTGATTTTATGTTTGTACTTTTTATGCACTGGAAGCAATGCAAAATAAAGGTACTGATTGATTGGTTGACTCTGCAAAGCAACTCTACAAATCTAGTTCCAGATGTCTAAACTATCTGGCTGCAAAGAGCATTCTCAATTGCACCTCTACTTTTTGTTTACAAACTGACCTGTGTGCTAATAACTCGGTTCTCAAAATAAGGAATCAGAGTGAGTCACAGTGCGACCTACCTAACATTCATTAGGCAGGTGGCATGATACAATTCTCTCTGGTTAATTACAATCGCAGAGATGGTGGCCTGAAAAAGCAGTGACATATTGTTTCTTCCAAAATTCATATCTCCTGATTCCTTCTGTAGATTTTTGCCATTCAGGTGTTTGTTGAAAGATAAAAATGCTACATATTTTTATAAATTGGTGTTGGATTTTTAGTGTTTTGTGGTTTCTTCTTATTTCACTGTTTTGGCACTTCTTAATGCTTTACATTTTTTTTGTGATGACGCCTGACTGCTCTGAGCCACAGTTACACAGGACTGAGCTACAGTTTTTCAAATAAACCTAACTGGACCAGATACGAAATTGTGTCAACACTACATAGTGAAATTACACATTACACCATATAATAACCCACATTTTTCACATTGGTTTATAGTGGTACAATCCAGAATGTGTGTTTCACAGAATCACACAGTTAATATGTAAGAAAACCTAAACAACTGCTAGTTTTTAAAACTTATATTCTTATCCTGAGCTCTTGCTGGGCTACTGACAATCGCTCATCCCACAGGCAGCGGATTTAGCGCTGCTTCGTGAAGTTGTTTTGGACGGCCGCCATCGCCAGTCGCGAGGCCACGCCCACCGGACAGGCCACGCCCACCCCCCGCCTACAAAAGCACTGAACACAAGTGCGCCCTTTGGAAAACACTACCTCTGAGGCGGAAGCCGGAGGAATTGTAACGCTGTTTTAAAATTGCTTATTTTCTGTTTATGACATTTTTTAAAACTTATATTCTTATCCTGAGCTCTTGCTGGGCTACTGACAATCGCTCATCCCACAGGCAGCGGATTTAGCGCTGCTTCGTGAAGTTGTTTTGGACGGCCGCCATCGCCAGTCGCGAGGCCACGCCCACTGGACAGGCCACGCCCACCCCTCCCGCCTACAAAAGCACTGAACACAAGTGCGCCCTTTGGAAAACACTACCTCTGAGGCGGAAGCCGGAGGAATTGTAACGCTGTTTTAAAATTGCTTATTTTCTGTTTATGACATTTTTTAAAACTTATATTCTTATCCTGAGCTCTTGCTGGGCTACTGACAATCGCTCATCCCACAGGCAGCGGATTTAGCGCTGCTTCGTGAAGTTGTTTTGGACGGCCGACATCGCCAGTCGCGAGGCCACGCCCACCGGACAGGCCACGCCCACCCCTCCCGCCTACAAAAGCACTGAACACAAGTGCGCCCTTTGGAAAACACTACCTCTGAGGCGGAAGCCGGAGGAATTGTAACGCTGTTTTAAAATTGCTTATTTTCTGTTTATGACATTTTTTAAAACTTATATTCTTATCCTGAGCTCTTGCTGGGCTACTGACAATCGCTCATCCCACAGGCAGCGGATTTAGCGCTGCTTCGTGAAGTTGTTTGGACGGCCGCCATCGCCAGTCGCGAGGCCACGCCCACCGGACAGGCCACGCCCACCCCTCCCGCCTACAAAAGCACTGAACACAAGTGCGCCCTTTGGAAAACACTACCTCTGAGGCGGAAGCCGGAGGAATTGTAACGCTGTTTTAAAATTGCTTATTTTCTGTTTATGACATTTTTTAAAACTTATATTCTTATCCTGAGCTCTTGCTGGGCTACTGACAATCGCTCATCCCACAGGCAGCGGATTTAGCGCTGCTTCGTGAAGTTGTTTTGGACGACCGCCATCGCCAGTCGCGAGGCCACGCCCACCGGACAGGCCACGCCCACCCCTCCCGCCTACAAAAGCACTGAACACAAGTGCGCCCTTTGGAAAACACTACCTCTGAGGCGGAAGCCGGAGGAATTGTAACGCTGTTTTAAAATTGCTTATTTTCTGTTTAGGACATTTTTTAAAACTTATATTCTTATCCTGAGCTCTTGCTGGGCTACTGACATTCGCTCATCCCACAGGCAGCGGATTTAGCGCTGCTTCGTGAAGTTGTTTTGGACGGCCGCCATCGCCAGTCGCGAGGCCACGCCCACCGGACAGGCCACGCCCACCCCTCCCGCCTACAAAAGCACTGAACACAAGTGCGCCCTTTGGAAAACACTACCTCTGAGGCGGAAGCCGGAGGAATTGTAACGCTTTTTTAAAATTGCTTATTTTCTGTTTATGACATTTTTTAAAACTTATATTCTTATCCTGAGCTCTTGCTGGGCTACTGACAATCGCTCATCCCACAGGCAGCGGATTTAGCGCTGCTTCGTGAAGTTGTTTTGGACGGCCGCCATCGCCAGTCGCGAGGCCACGCCCACCCCATCTCTCCTCAAATGTGCCTTCCACGCAAGCGCAGCGGACGAGCGCAGCGGGAGCGCCGTTTGCGCGCCGAAGGCGCGCCTAAGGCAAGCCCGTCTGCGCCCGTCCGCGCCAGTACACACCAGGAGCCAGGCAAGAGGACTGAGGTAAGGTCTACTTATTCAGGGGATGCCCTACGCCATCTCAACAGGCCCGTCCCATCGCCATGCTCCCAAGTACTAAAAGGAGACTCTCGCCTTACCCACTGTCCACATTGCTCCTTCAAATACACCCCTTCTATCATTAACGTCCCCACCCAGACGACTATAAACATGGCAATGATCAATTGCAGATCACTGCCCAAACACGCCCTTGAAATAAATATGCTCATTGAAGACCTTAACCTAGAAATTCTGTTCCTTACAGAAACGTGGCTGACGCCTGACTCAGACGCCGACATAGTCCAAGCCCTTCCCCCAGGATTCAGTATCCAACATCTTAACCGTCCCAAAGGCAGAGGTGGAGGCATTGCTGTCATCTCCAAGGATTCAATGCCATGCCGTTTCCTTGATAGTCCCCTGCTAGACTGTGAAAACGTCCACTTTGCCTTGCAAATCTCCCCTTGTTCCTCTCTTTCCGGATTCCTTATCTACCGTACCCCTGGTACCATGGGAACATTCCTTAACTCCCTCCTAGAATGCTCCTTGGCTAGATCTAGCGCTCGGACCAACTTCCTCATTCTAGGGGACTTTAATGTCCATTTTGAAGACAGCAATGACAACACGGCCTCTGAGCTGATCCAAGACTTGGCAGTCCACCAACTGCACCTACAGAATTCCCTCCCCACCCATAACCGGGGGCACTTGCTCGACCCCATATTCTGTAATTTCCCGGACCTTGTGACCAGGCCCCCTATCCCTGTGCCGTGGTCCGACCACCTACTTATTCCTTTCAGCTGGCGCACCTACCCCAAACCGCCGCAAACCCAAGCACCCGGCAGACCATCTCGACCCTGGGCGAAATTAGACTATGACAAATGGAAACAAGCCCTCGAGGATACTGTCCCAACCCTTAGCTCAACCATCGACCTCGCTGATAGTGAACTCTCATCCTGGATCACCAATTCTCTAGACATAGCTCTCCCAAAAAAACCTCATCGTAAACCAAGGACAAAAGCAACCTCCCCATGGTTTACCCAAGAAATACGCCTCTTAAAGAAAACTTGCAAGAGAGCAGAAAGAGTCTGGAGGAAAGACTTTAACCCCATCAGCAAAAACAACTACAGACTGATGATTCTTAATTATAAAAAAGCTCTTAAAAACGCACAAATCTCCTTTTACAGTGAGAAAATCAGCAAAGCAGCAAGTTCGTTGAGGAAGACGTTTCTCACCATGAAAAAGCTTCTAAAACCCCCCACTCCCCCAGCTGCGCGCGACCCCTCAATCGAACACTGTAATGAGTTAGCCAACTTCTTCGACTCAAAAATACAAACAATACTCAAACAACTTCCGTCTCTCTCTCCTATAGACCCCTCCCTCCGTCCCTCCTCCCTACATCAGAACAGAGACACTGAGCTAAGTAAGTTTCATCCCATCAACGCGGAAACTCTTGGTTCTATACTACAAGCCCTCAAAAGTGGATCGCCTCATGACCCAGCCCCCGTGAGACATCTGAAGCAGGTTGCCCCGAGCATCCTACCTCTCATGACCAACCTACTAAACGCCTCCTTTGAATCCGGAACTGTGCCCATAAGTTAGAAAAAAGCGGTGGTGAAGGCACTTATAAAAAAACCTAACCTCGACCCGGACAACCTGGCTAACTTCAGACCGATATCACTCCTCCCAGGCATTAGTAAACTGGCGGAAAAATACATCAACTCCCAGCTCTCACATTACTTGGAGTCCAACGAGCTGCTAAAAACCTCTCAAACCGGTTTCCGCCCGGGCCAAGGGACAGAAACGGCGATGGTAGCGGTAGTCGAAGAAACCAGGAAAATCATCGATGCAGGAGGATCAGTGGCAGTGATCCTCCTGGACCTCAGCGCAGCATTCGACACCGTTAACCATAGCATCCTGGCCCAACGCCTGGAAAACCTCGCCATCTCTGGGACGGCCCTCGAATGGCTAAAATCCTTCCTCCACAACCGCTCCTTTCAGGTGGCGGAGGGAGACTGCATCTCTAGGGAAACCCCGATACGTTGCGGAGTGCCCCAGGGCTCTTCATTGAGCCCTACACTCTTCAACGTATACATGGCACCTCTTGAACAAATTGTCGTCCCCTATGGCATTAAACTCCTGACCTACGCGGACGACACACAGCTGGTTGTCTCCCTCAGCCAGTCAGAACCCCCCACCATCGATCTGTATTCCTGTTTGGAGAATATAGTCAGCTGGATGAGCGATTCCCACTTAAAGCTCAACGGGGAAAAAACCGAGCTAATGGTACTGGGCAACCAGTCCCACTTTCGCCCGGAGTCTCTATGGCCCCCCAGTATGGGCCCACCACCAATTCCCAAAACTGATATCAAAAACCTGGGGATTTGGCTGGATGACAAACTCACCCTCAATACGCAGGCCAAGAAAACTGCAGGAACATGCTTTGGCCTGCTTCGCTCCATCCGTAAGATTCTCCCACTCCTCCCATTCCAGTCAAGAAAACTGCTCATTCAGGGCCTCATACTGTCTAGACTTGACTACGGCAACGCCTTATATCTTGGTTCCCCCAAAAAAGTCATCTCTAGGCTGCAGGTGGTGCAAAATGCGGCCGCCCGAATTCTCACGTGCACCAAAAAACGCTGCTCGGCCAAACCTGCACTCAAAGAACTCCATTGGCTCCCGGTGGAACAAAGGGTGCATTTCAAGGCCATGTGTCTAACCCACAAAATCCTGCATGGAAAAGCCCCCCCGGTCCTGAAAGATCTCGTGACTCCCCATACGACAAACAGAACCTTGCGCTCAACCAACGCCCATCTGACCAAAATACCCAAGATCAAAAAGACACGCTTTGGAGGCCGGCAGTTCTCATTTCAGGCGTCCAAGATGTGGAATACTCTTCCACCAGACCTGCGGGCCCAACCTAATCTCCTATCATTCCGCAAATCCTTGAAGACATGGCTGTTCCCCTGACCTCTTCTTCTACCCGCCTGTCCCCTCCTCTGGAGATCATAGTGGATTTCAGATAGTGCTGGGACGCTTTCGGGCAGCCATGCGCTCTATAAATCTCCAAAATAAAATAAAATAAATAAATAGAATGAAACAGAATAATAAGTATTTTGATTGCTAGTTAAATTGTCTTAATTGGGATACATTTAGAAGAACTGTTCCCAAGAGTTACTGAACTTTTAAAAAGTTTGGGAAAAGTTTCGAAAGTCTCTAGAAGTTGTTGCTACTCTGTCCACACTTAATATCATCAAGTTTAGGGCTTTGTGTAAGGTCATAAAGATCAACCGCTACTTAGCCGTGAGGGTCTCAAGGCACTGAGGGAAATGGAGGGTGCTGATACTGTTTGAAGAGCCAGGTCTTGAGGAGTCTTCTGAAGGCGAGTAGGTCTTGGGTCTGCCGTATGTGGGTAGGAAGGGTGTTCCAGGTCTTGGCGGTGAGGTAGGAAAAGGATCTGCCACCGGAGGTCGAACGTTGGATGTGGGGGACAGCGGCGAGGGTGAGGGTGGCGGAGCGGAGCTGGCTGGTGGGGGTGTGGAAGTTGAGTCTGCTGTTCAGGTAGGCTGGTCCGGCGTTGTGGAGTGCTTTGTGTGCATGGGTGAGGAGCTTGAAAGTGATCCTCTTGTCGACGGGGAGCCAGTGTAGGCTTCTCAGGTGGGGGGTGATGTGGTTGCGGTGGGAGACGTTGACGATCAGTCTGGAGGAGGCGTTTTGGATGCGTTGTAGTCGTTGTAGGTGTTTGGCTGGGATTCCTGCATAGAGTGCGCTGCCGTAGTCTAGTCTGATGATGACGAGGGCATGTGTCACCGTTCTTCTTGATTCGGTCAGGATCCACTTGTAGATCCTGCGGAGCATGCGGAGGGTGTTGTAGCAAGAGGAGGAGACAGTGTTGACCTGGTTGGACATGGAGAGGGAGGAGTCGAGGTTGAATCCTAGGTTGCGTGCATGGTCGGTGGGTGTTGGTGCTGTTCCCATTGTGGCCGGCCACCAGGAGTCGTCCCAGGCTGAGGGGGTGGGTCCAAGGATGAGGACCTCCGTCTTGACCGAGTTCAGATTTAGACGGCTGCTCCTCATCCAGTCGGCGACGGCCTTCATTCCCTCGTGGAGGTTGGTTTTGGTGGTGTGTGGGTCCTTGGTGAGGGAGAGCTGGGTGTCGTCGGCGTAGGAGAGGATGATGTTGAGGTCGTGATGGCGAGCCACTTGTGTGAGGGGGGCCATGTAGACGTTGAACAGCGTCGGGCTGAGGGATGAGCCCTGGGGGGCGCCGTAGATGATGTCGATGGCTTCGGATCGGAAGGGTGGGAGGCGGACGCTCTGTGTTCTGCCGGAGAGGAAGGACATGGTCCAGTCAAGGGCCTTCTCTTGGATTCCGGCTTCTAGGAGGCGTGTCTTTAGAGTGCGATGGCAGACCGTGTCGAAGGCGGCTGACAGGTCCAGAAGGATGAGGGCTGATGTTTCGCCGTTGTCTAGTTGGCGCCTGATGTCGTCTGTGGCGGCGATGAGTGAGGGCTGTCTCGGTGCTGTCGTTTCATCTGAATCCGGACTGGGAAGGGTCCAAGATGATGTTGTCTTTGAGGTGGCGGGTCAGTTGCATGTTGATGATTTTCTCGATGACCTTTGCCGGGAAAGGGAGCAGGGAGATGGGCCGGAAGTTCTTGAGGTCCTTGGGGTCCGCTTTGGGCTTCTTGAGGAGGGCGTTGATTTCGGCGTGCTTCCAGCTTTCCGGTAATGTTGCGGTTTTGAAGGAGATGTTGATGACCTTCCATAGTTGGGGTGCGATGGCTGCGTGTGCTTTGCTGAATACGTGGTGTGGGCATGGGTCTGATGGAGATCCTGAGTGGATGGAGTTCATGACCTTGCGTGTCTCGTCTTTGTTGACGTTGGACCATGAGGTCAGGCGGTTGGCGCTTTTGTTCACAGGGGAGGTGGGGTCAGGCGTAGTCGGGGCGGTCGTGGTGTTGCAGCTGTCGTGAATGTCAGCGATCTTGCAGTGGAAGTAGATGGCTAGTGAGTCGCACAGTTCTTGTGAGGGTGGGATGTCGTTGGTGTTGGCGCTGGAGTTGGAGAGTTCCTTTACAATGCTGAAGAGCTCTTTGCTGTCGTGTGCGTTGTTATCCAGGCGATTTTGGAAGGAGGATCTCTTGGATAGTCTGATGAGGTGGTGATGTCTGCGTGCGGCGTCCTTGTGGGCTGCGTGGTTGTACGGTGTGCGTTCTTGGAGACTTGTTTTCTCCAGTTTCCGGCATATGTGTTTGGAGGTCTGCAGCTCGTCGGTGAACCAGCTGGCTCTCTTGCTGGTGTGGTTGTCGGAGGGTTTCTTGAGCGGGGCGAGGGTGTTGGCGCAGTCGTCGATCCACTGTCTGAGGTTGCAGGCTGCGGCGTCTGGGTTGGTGGCGTCTGGGTTGATTGGGTCGGTGGGTGGGTTCTGGGCGAGGGTGGTGATCAGCTGGTCGTCGGTGACTTTGCTCCAGCAGTGGCGAGGTGGCTGTTGGGTGAGGTGGTGTGTGGTTGGTTTCTTGAAGGTGAAATGGATGCAGCGGTGGTTGGTCCAGTGGAGTTCGGTGGTGTGGTTGAAGGTGACGTGGGAGCCTGTGGAGAAGACGGGGTCTAGTGTGTGCCAGCGGTGTGAGTGGGTGCGGTGACGAGTTGTCTGAGGCCGAGGTTGGCGAGGTTGTCGTTCAGGCTGGTGGAGTTGGCGTCTTTGTTGTTCTCGAGGTTAAAGTTCAGGTCCCAGAGGAGGATGTAGTCCGTGGAGGCGAGTGCGTGGGTGCTGGCGAAGTCGGGGATGGAGTCGCTGAACTGCACCCGTGGTCCGGGGGGGTCTGTAGATGAGTGTTCCTCTGAGGGTGGTGTTGGGGTCGGTGTGGATCCGGAAGTGCAGGTGTTCGGCGGTGTTGAGGGTGTCGTCTGCGTGGGTGGCGACCTTGAGGGTGGACTTGTGGACGATGGCTATTCCTCCTCCAACTCCTTTGGTGCGGTCCCTGCGAGTGATCTTGTAGCCGTCCGGGATGGCTATGGCGATGTCGGGTGCTGAGGAGTCGTTCCACCAGGTCTCGGTCAGGAAGGCCACGTCTGGGGTGGAGGTGCCGAGCAGATCCCAGAACTCGACGGCGTGTTTGTGTGCAGAGCGGGTGTTGAGGAGTATGCAGCGGAGGTGTTTGGGTTCGGAACTTGGAGGTTTGGTGGTTCTGTCACAGGTGAAGCTGCAGGTGCCGCAGGAGAAGGTCCGTGGGTCCGTTTCCGGGCGACCTGAAAGCAGGTGTGGTTTCGGCCAGCATTGAGTGCGTGGAGGGTGCTGGTGTCGTAGTGGAGTTTGGTGGCGTGGCGGTTGCCGGGTCTAGGGGTTCTGGCACTGGGCGCGGTCCAGGTGCGGACGGGCGCAGACGGGCTTGCCTTAGGCGCACCTTCGGAGCGCCAGCGGCGTGGCCGCGCCATTTAAGGCGGGGAGGGAGGGAGGAGCAGCTGGGAGGCAGGAGCGGGGTGGTGAGGGGGCGGGCCACAGGGGGTCCGCGGCAGGAATTGGTCGAGGGTACAGAAGGAAAAAAGGGGGGAGGGTGAAGCAGGCAGGGCGCTAAGAATGAGGGAAAGTAAACTTACAAAACAATGATAATGGTAAACTTACAGTACAAAGATAATGGCACACAGGAGTGGGAAATAACGTGGCAGCAGATAGGAAAATAAAAAACAGTGAGCACAGCTATTCTTAACTCCAGATCTACGTACCTTGAAGATATATATATATTTTCAAAGTACATATATGTGGAGTTATATATAGTAAAACTTTACATACCCATAAGAAATGCCCTTCATGATATTCTTGTCCTCAATATTTTTGACACGATATTCTGTCCCACGATATTTGTGTGTTCGATATTTTGTCTACACACCCACATGAAGGCAGGACTTTTTGAGTTGTTTGGTCTCGCTGCATAGGAGCACAGGCAAAGATTTAGAAATGCGCAGAAGGGGGAAAACAGACATGGGTGGACTTTGTGAATGTTTTAGTCCAGGTACTGGATGGCTGGATTAGGGATAACAGAGTAGACGCTTATGTATGGTTTTATAACTTGGTGGTAAAAGAGCACATTATAACTATTTGTTCTACAGAGAAGTTCAAGAGACGTGGGGACCATAGAAAGAATGCTGACCCTTTGAAGGCTGAGGTGTGTTTTTACTTTTATCAGTCAGGACATAAAAGAGGTGATTCTGCTTGGTCCAAGAAGCCACCACTGGTGGGCAAATCAGAGGCATTGCTAGTGCAGGGATGGGCAAATCAGAGGCATTGCTAGTGTAGGGATGGGGATGGAAGTTGTCCCTAGGGAAACCAAAGGGTATAATGAGGTCACCCTAGTATCACTGTGTGTGGTAGAAGATGACACCCTGGCTGCCGGGCCTCCAACTATGGAGAAATACAGTTAATGGCCTAAGATCATTGGGATTGAAGTCAAGACTCTGCAGGATACATGAGCCAGCACAACCATGATCATGGTTAATCTGCTTTCCTCAGGTCAAACCATCCCTTATGAAATGCATTAGGTAGTCAATGCTGACAACGAGACAAAGTTCCATCCCATGACAACGGTTAAAATTGAGTGGGGAATTCCCGGCCTGAAGAAAATAGGTGTGTCCCCTGCCATCCCAGTGGATTCCCTACAAGGGAATGACATTGAAACCTCTGCTGGGGCAGTTGTAGAGATGAAGTTCATGCACCAATAATGGACCTTCCTGAGTGAGTGGATGTGGCCACAAGGGCAAAGACAGCACAAAAGGGAAGTAAAGGGAGCCAGGAGTTGGAAAATGGCCTGGCCCCTAAGTCAATCAAAAGGGCAAGAAGTCTGGGCAGCCAGCTTCAAAAGGTCCTCAGACCCAGATGGAGCCTAACTCTACAGGAAAGGACCTGGTACCTGAAGAGGAGGAGGACCTCTTGAAAGACATGCCAAAGTTGGCAGAACGTCAGGGGGCAGGTTGTCCCTCAAGCAAGGATTTCTGCTAGGGAAAGAGGACCTGTCCCACTTTTGAGGGCCTAAGGGAATCGGCTGGGAGGAAAGAGAAGGGCAGTGACAGTGGTACACACAGGGTCTACTGGGATGAGGGAGTGCTGTACAATGTCTTAAGGGGCCCCAAACTGGAGGCACCCAACAATACAGAACATTTCAACTTAGCACATGACAACCTACTGGCTGGGCATTTAGGGTAGGCTAGTTAACCATTTCTATTGGCCCCAAACCCTCAGAAAAAGTGAAGAAGTTCTGCCAACCCTCTTGACCTTCAGACCTTCAGACTGCCTCTGGGAATAGATTCATTTTCGATGTAGTGGACTATGCACCAGATACCCAGAAGCTTTTGCTCCTAGTACAGGTACTGTACCCACAGTTGCAAAAGCCCAACTTGACATCTTCACAGGAGTAGGTTTTCCTAAGGAGATCATTTCAGACAGGGCCACAAATTTAATGTCTACATATTTAAAAGATATGTGGGATGAATGTGGTGTTACTTATAAGTTTACCACCACCCATCACCCACAGTCTAATAGACTAGTTGAAAGGTTCAACAAAACCATGAAAGATGTGATTATTGGGGGCGTGGCTAGCTAGCCAACATGGCGGACGCACTTGAGTAGAGATCCGCAATACGACCCCTAATTTTCCTGATAATCTACCTGAAGGAGGTGTTCTCTCGGTCTGTGCTGTCGGGGACCGGTGCAAGGACGTCGTGGGGAGCCCAGCAGACTCAGATCCGGGACCACGAAACTACAGGCGGACGACGGCTGGTGGTGACAGGGCCCGTGGCGGAGTGGCGCGCAGGGCGCCACTGGCTGATATGCCATGACTGCAGGCGGCTGGACATTGTCCTGAGACCTGGGCTTGTCGTCAGCTACGCTGAGACACCGGCGCTGCGGTCAACGGAGGGAGACGGAGCGACAGCTTGAGACAGCCGGCGCGGTGCACCGAGCGGCCAGGGCCGCGGAAGAACTTGCGGCTGCGGCAGGATGGAGCTGGGTGCTGCCATTTGCTCCCCGGGGGCTGGGCGAAGCTTCTCCGCCCCTTCGGGTCGAAGGCGGGGGCTGGACGGCCCGCAGGGCCCCTGCAGGAGCGCCGGCTCCAGTGCCTGCACGGAGGCCCCCCCCGGTGAGGAGTGGGTCCTAGGGGACTGAAAGGAGCCCTGAGGGGAAGCTGTGGCCTGGAGGCCCCGAGAGGGGGCTGAGGCCTTCGCCGAGTGCGTGAGTGACAGCGGAGGCAGCCCCGGGTGCCTGACAAGCTGCACTGCTCCTGAGTTGACCGAGCGAGGGGAGGCCGGCCTAGAGGTCCGGCCTGACACAAGCGAAAGGAGTGCTCTGGGTGTGGAGACGAACACACAGACTGGTGCAGGCGAAGACCGAGGAGCGGGCCCGGAGGTGACTGAGAGCTTTGAACCAGCCAGGGGCTGGGCGCTGCCTGAGGATGCCGGGCGGTGATCGTGGCCGTCGAGGTGGCAAATCCTGACGGCCCCGGGCCGTGACCATTGGGTTAGACTGTGTGCCTGAAACCTGACGCAGTGAACCCTGGGCGCCATTTTGTTGTGGGCATTGGAACCATTTCTGCAGCAGCCGATCTCGGGGTGGCCACTACCAGGTGTGCACCGGATGCCTCGCCTGAGGAAAGCGCCCAAGGACGGGAACACCGGAGGTGAGCCAGACGAACCCTGACGGGGGGGGGGGGGGGCAGGCAGCAGGCATTGAACGGCCAGGGCTCCGGTGGCCATCGTGCTCAGAGCGGGAAGGGGCCTGGCGCCGTTACCTGAAGATTGAGAGCTGAGGCCAGCAGCGGCGGCCGGACGAATAATGCCGCCCCCGTGCTAGTGCCTGCTGGTGCGACTGCTGGGAACATCACCCCAAGGTGAGAGGGGGAAGCATGGGTGGCTGGCGGAGCCTGGAACAAGACCTGTGGCATGGAGGCCTGAAGGGTGAGCCGAGGCCGGCACGGTGCGAGTGAGGGACAGTTGGATGCTGTGTGCCATGTTGACCTGTGTGCTGGAGAGACACTGAACTGTATGCACTGCAATGCTGCTGTGTGGCGCTTGTGGTCAGCTGGGTGGCCCTAATAGAGTCCCTGGGTTGCAACTTTTGGCACACGACTGTGAGATCGCACCCTGGCGTGGAGAACTGGGCGCCAATCCGTGGTTGAGGTGAGCGCCATTTTGGCCGCCGCTGCTTTTTGCGTGGCCCTCACCTGGCAAGCAACTGATGCCAAGCTTGGAGCCGCCGCTGGAAGCTTGGAGCAGTCAGGGGTGGAACGTGCGGCCCTGTCGAGCTGTTGTGGCCTCTGTTGCTGGAAGCTAGGCAGGGTACCGACGGTGATTATCTAGGGAGCAGGTGTCGGCAAAGGAGATTCTGGACGCTGCCACCACTTGGCCGAGGGGAGAGGGCCTCCAGGGGGCCCGGAAGGTAAACCCTTGCTAGATCGTGAGATGCTGGTCGGTCCGCCGCCGAAGGAACTGGAGAACTGAGTGTGGCCTACCGGATACTGGGACCTGTTTTGAGCAGGCGCGTGGTTTGGATCGTCATTTATCCTGGCAGCAGTTGGTGGAGCTGAGCTGGTGAGGTGCCCTTCCCACTGAGACCTCGGTAAGGACCGGACATCGAGCGGGTGACAGCCTTAAGCAAGAGTGGATGCCTTCTGCACAGCAGCTCGCGGTGGGCAGACTTCAGGATAGATCCCAGCAGAAGCAGCAGGCCGTGGACGGCCTGGGCTAATCGCATGGATCACAGGGCAACGGTCAGGGCCTGATGGCGGCCCTTGCGGCCATAATGGACTCGGTGCTGGCAGCGGTGGAGCGCATAGGCACCACGTTGGAGCTGACAAAGACTTCCCTCGAGGCCCGAAAAGATAAGGTAACTTCGGACTTCACCCTACTTCATGCCGACCACCGCAAGCTAGTGGAGTCAGTGGTTGACAGCGCCAGTCATTTCAGGAACTGCAGCCGGTGATGCAACAACATACTGCGGTGCTCCAAGATGTCCTTGATAGGGTCCATGTGCTGGAGAATCGCGTGGACGAGGCGGAAGGGCGCTCCCGGCGCAATAATGTTCCCGTGGTCGGACTGCCGAAGGCGAAGAGGGGAAGGATCCAGAGCGATACACAGAGTCCTGGCTGAGAGATCTCCTGCCTCCGGAGGTGCTGTACTCCCACTGCTGTACTCCCACTTTGTCGTGGAAAGAGCACATAGGGTGCCGGCACAGAGGCCTCGACCAGGAGCCCGGCTGCGCACGTTCCTCTTCAAGCTGCTCAACTACCGGGACAGGGACGTGGTGCTACGCAAAACTAGGAAGCTGGACAATCTGATGGTGGGAAATAGCAGGTTGATGTTTTTCCCCGACTACACAGCAACGGTGCAGCAACGAAGGAGCACGTACCTGGGGTGAAAAGACAGCTACGGGAATTGGGACTGTCATACTCCTTGCTGTTCCCCTCCAGGCTCCGGGTGATCTCCAAGGGCGGGGCCCGCTTCTTTGACACGCCGTCGGTTGTCTGGGACTGGCTGGAGGAAACGGGGCAGTGAAAGGGCGCCCGACCCGAAACCTCGGAGGGGGAGAGTGACTGGCAAGTGCAATGGTCGAGAAGACGCAGGAAGCGTGGCATCCGACGTGGCCAGAGCCAGGGCTCGGTGGCACCCAGCCTGGAAAACATGCGACGTGAGCGGCAGGAAGCACTCGAAGCGGTTGTGAACCTGGGGGCACTGCAGGAAATGAGCCGACTAACCCCGCAGACACGCAGCGAACCGGATGTGAGCAGCCCGTCATCCCCATCAACCGTTCACTCTGACGACGCGGTCATGCCTGTGGTAACACCGCAAACTGCTGATCTCCTTATGTGACGTGCACTGCAGCGTGTACGCTGAGAGACTCAACCTGGGCTCGGCATTGGCTGTGCGGGTGCTGCCCATGTCCCTGCGGCACGTGCTGCTGTGATGGGTTGGCATCATCCCATATCTATTGCCCTGCTGCAAAGTGTTATAAGGCCACTGGATGGAAGGAGTGGCTTATGGTTGCGCCTAGCAGGCGCTGCATGCTTATCTCCCTCGCAGGCTCCTATGAGGGCGTCCCGCACTGGCCCAGCATAGCCGTGGGCATGCTAGACACCCAGCAAAACCTCCTGAGAAGCCAGGCGAGTCACGTTAAGGGGTAGAGTAATGGTCTGGCTGGCAGTGCACGTGCCCAGACAGCCAACACGCTGAGTTACACCCACTATTGTAAGAGGGATTTAGTTAAAGTTTGGACGTATGCCCCGCCTGGGACCCGCCCTTCTTGTTCTATTGTTTGAGTTTGTTCACTTGTTTCCAATGCGGCGCACTGACCTCCCTCTCTACGCTAGGGTTCCTACGGCCCACTGGGGGCGCTCCCTTACCCCCATGCGTGAACAAACCAGACACATGACACACACTAATATAGTAACATGGAACATTCGAGGCATGCACACCCCATCCCGCCGGTACTTGGTGTTTTCTTACCTACAGCGTCATGGGGTGGGGGTTGCGCTTCTCCAGGAGACGCACATGACATTGGTCGAGCTGGGCAAATTGCGCAGATGTTGGAGGGGACAGATATTCAGTACCACCTTCTCTGCCCATGCGCATGGCACACTGGTTTGGGTGAGGGCAGGTGTCCCCTTCAGATGTATGGAAGCGCTGGTGGACCCTGCAGGCAGGTATACCCTAGTGCGGGGCGATTAAATGGTCAGGAACTCCTGTTGGGATCCCTTTATGCCCGGAACACAGAGCAGCCTACCTACTTAGAGGGCCCGAATCACGTACTGTACCCATACGCTGGCTTCCCCTGGCTCGTTGGCGGGGATTTTAACATGGTGCTAGATCCTCATTTGGACAGGTCTTTCCCCCCCCCCTTAGAGCTACAACAGTAATGTCCACAGCGCAAGTGTTCAGGGATTGGCTCGCGCACTGGGGGTGTGCGACCTCTGGCGAGTGCAGCACCCCACAGATAGAATATACTCCTACTATTCCTCTGTTCACGATTTGCATGTCCACTTGGATTGCATAATAGGCACCCAGTCGCTGCTCCCACTCTTAGTCCAGACAGAATAGCTAGGGCGAACACACTCTGATCACAATCCCCTCTGGTTCAAGCTTAGCTGGGAGGCCGACTGACCGCCTATACCCACGTGGAGACTGCAGCCCGCTGCGCTCGATGACGCAGAGTTTAGATCCTCATTAAGTACGGCCCTACTAGCTTATTTTGAGGCCAACGTAGAGACGGCGAGCAGCACACTGGTGGAGTGGGATGCACATAAGGCAGCGATCCGCGGGCATTGTATGGGGCCGCATGGAACATACGCAAAAAACTGGCGGCCTCTTTGAGGAAGCTGGAGTTGGAACTCCTCCGGTACGAGTGGGAAGGCGAGGGGGTGGGCGAGCATGCGCGCACGCCCACAGACCTGCGTGCTCAGCACGCAACACTTATGGAACAACTGCGCTGCCATAACTACCGGCAAATACGGCCAGGACACACGCCAGGGCGGACAGAGCCGGGCGGCTGTTAGTCTGGCTGATACAAAGGGAGGGACGCGGAGACGCCCGCGAGGCCTGCCCCGCTGCTGCTGGCAGTAGCGTACCAATGTTATCGCAGGGCCCTCTTCCTTAACCGCAGGGCCCTCGCCTATGCGCCCGCGGTGCCTCTGGAGGCTTTTTTGGGTGGAGACGGAGTCCTAGTGCGGCCGATGTTGGAGCGCTGGAAAGAGGCAGATGTCCAAACAACAGGAGACCTTTTCAGGGACAGCACTTAACTATGCAATACTTGCACATCATGGGAAGGGGTAGACATCTAGTGCGGTGGTTTGCGGGGTCGTTAAGGGTGCATACAGGGATTAGCTTGGCCCCGTTAAGGGATAAATGGGAGCGAGACCTGGGCAGGCAATTGTTGGACAAGGAGTAGGAAAGGGTCCTTAAGAGTCTGGTGTGCATCCTCAGAAATCTGCGTTTTCGCCAGATACAGCTCTACGTTGTTCACAGAGCCTACCTCACGCCTGCACTCATTAACAGATATTTCCAGTGCGCGGATGCGTCCTGTCCCAGATGCGGAGAGTTGGATGCGAGCTCCTCCATCATTTGTGGAGCTGCCCCAGGCTGGGCTCCTACTGGAGTGTAATCGGCGAGCGGCTCCGCGAGTGTACTGGGTGCATTATAACGCTTGACTGGCCGGAGTACATTCTACATCAGTTTAGGAGGCCGCCTAGAGACAAAGCGGTATCCAGATTTCTGGACTTAGGGATGGTGGTGGCTACCCGCTTGCTCACGCGGCGCTGGAAGGTGAGTGACCCGCCAAGTGTACAGGCGTGGACCGCCTCCTTTCAGGTGTGAGCCCGAGCGGAGTGGACGGCCCTACGAAGGGAGGAAACGGTGGGTCTTTGTAAGGAACCCATGGCGAAGCGCTGGGACGGCATGCTCAGAGCCTTGAGGCCGGTGGGAGTGGCTGAGGGCATGGGAGGGGTGGAAGTCTAAATGGTGCTCTCACAGAGTGGGGTGTGCAGCAAAATACGCTCCTGCTTAGCGGTTCCGTTGAACATCGTCACTCTTCAATAGAGATGCACAGGCCCAGGGAGTGGGGCTGGAGGTGGCTGGGGTGGCTGCGCGCTTGGGGGGGGGCTTCTGAGGGGGGGAGGAGTGGACCGTACGATATCAGTGCTATTGAGTATGCCGCTTGGGTTTTTTTTTTGCGCTTCCTTAACTGTTGCTTTACAGTTGTTGTATAAATGTAAATGATGTGCATACCCCTGGTGCAGGGAAGACCCACCCTCTATTGCGCTAATGTACGTCAACTTAGCGTGTGGACAGTCACAGGCTTGCCTTGAGGCGGTTACCCGACAAATTATGATCTGCCAGTAGTGGGTAAGACAATCCTCTTCTTATTTGGCTTAGAGACTGTAATACCTGCGTGTAAGTTGTATGGACTATCAACGACCATCTGACATGCCCAATTACTGTGTACCCACTGTTAACTTGCCTCATGAAATGTGATGTCTTTATTCAAAATGTTAATAAACAGATTTGACAAAAAAAATGAAAGATGTGATTATTGATTTGCCAGAAAAACTCAGAAAAGGTGGGATGTTCTACTGCCATGCTTATTATTTGCTTACAGGAAGGTGCTATGAAAAGGAGTGGTCTTCATCCACCTTGGTTTGGCCACCTATGATATGATATGATATGATATGATATGATATGATATGATATGATATGATATGATAAAAGAATGTATACAGCGCACGTTCACCAACGGCTTCTTGGCGCTTTAGGACAGGCAAAGGGTCAAACTGCAGGGAGGAGACATTTAATCGATAATAAAACAAAGGCGTGAGAGAACAACCAAGTCTTCAAGGCCTTCCTGAATGAGTTATAAGAAGGGATAAGGCGAAGATCAGAAGGCAAGGAATTCCAAAAATGAGGGGCTTGAAAGGCGAATCTTAGTCCCCCGAGCCTTTTCCGCTTGAAGGGACAAACGGACAGCAGATTGGAGCTAGAAGAACGTAGAACTCGGAAAGGAACATATCGGTGAAGACGAGAGGAAATAAAAGCTGGGCCTTGATGAATAAGGGCCTGGTAGGTCAGGCAGCCCACCTTGAAGAGGCTGCGCTGGACCACAGGGAGCCAGTGCAGGCTCCTCAAAAGAGGCTTGACAGAACTGAACCTAGGCTGCCAAAAGACCAATCCGGCCACTTGATTTTGGATAAGCTGGAGTTGATGAGACTGGTAAAGAGGAATGCCAATATACAATGAGTTCCCGTAGTCGATAACTTGGACTAGGGCATCATGAGTAAGGAATCTGCTGATCTTTCTGATGTGGCGAAGATGGAAAAAACAAGCCTACATCACAGATTAAATTTGAGATTTCATGGACAGATCCTCACTAATGGTGACTCCAAGACTCTTGACCGAACTCACCGGGCAGGGGGCACAACCCAGCGAGTGCGGCCAGAAGCTGGAGTTCCAGGGGTTGCCGGGGGTCCAGTAAGCACAAGCTCGATCTTTCCTGGATTTAACTTGAGCTGGTTCGCATTCATCCAGTTACTAATGTATGACATGGTTGACTGGAAGTTCTCAATGGAAGCAGAGGCGGAATCAATGTTAAAAATAAGCTGGAGGTCACCCGCGTAGTTGAAGATGACCCCTGGTCTTTCGCACAGCCCAGAAATAAGGGGGAGATATAAAGATTAAATAATAACGGGGAAAGGGAAGAACCCTGAGGAACACCGCTGGTAAAGCTTTTAGCTTCGGACGTGAAGGGGCCAAGACGAACTGCTTGCTTACGATCTTGTAAAAAAGAGGTGAGCCACCTGAGCGGGGTGCCCCTGATGCCGGCGTTCTCGACCCGATCGAGTGGTCAACGGTATCGAACGCCGCCAACAAATCAAGGAGCACCAGGGCCTGAGAGATGTGTTGATCGGCCTCCTTTCTAAGTTCATCATGAACGGCCACCATCACGGATTCTGTGGAATGCTGGGGTCTAAATCAAGCCTGATGTTGATCTAAAAACTGGGAGCTTTCTACGAAGGAGCCAAGACAGCCGGAGACATGGGCCTCTAAGAGTTTGCTCAGAAAAGGGAGCATGGATATTGGCCGAAAATTACTCAATGTCGCCGAATCTGCCCCAGGTTTCTTGAGGATGGGTGAAACAACAGCAGATTTAAATGCGCTGGGAACCACCCCCAAGTCAAGAGAGTTATTGAGCAATGAGCGAGGCACCTCCGGGAGACTGAGAAAAATCTCACGGGCAATGTGAGCAGGGCAACTATCAGTTGGAGAGCCAGAACGGACCTTGCTAAGTAGAGATACAAACACTTCCCGTGTAATCGGCGGGAAGTTCAAAAATAAAAAAGAATTGTTGGGGATGCTGCCTGTTTCAAATCTTGCGTCAGGTACAGGGATGCTTGCTTTAATTAAGGCTATCTTTTCCACTAAATAATTATTAAGGGAGTTAGAAAGGTGCTGAGAGAAGGAAGGGGTCATTGTGATACGATCAGGCTTGGCAAGTTCATCAACTGTAGTGAAGATCTCCCTCGATTTGTTGGAGGAGTTAAGGATTTTCTCCGAGAAGTACTTAGTTTTTGACCCAAGAATGGCTGATTTATATTCTTTCAATGCAGCCAAGAAAGTAAGTTTCTTAAAAGGGCATAATCTGATCTCCAATTGCGCTCGATTTGTCGAAGGGCAAGCTTCATTTCTGATAAGGCCTTGCCAAACCAGCGCTAAGCATCATGAGGACGCTTATTCCTGAGCTTCTTTATTGGAGCGAACGTGCCCCGGGCGTCAGCAAGCCAGGTATGAATATTGTCAGCCTGGATATGAATAGTCAAAGGGGAACCTAACACGTCCACTGGGGAGGGAATTGTGGTGGCCAGCGAGAGACAAAGCGAAGGGATGTCTACTTTGCCCCAATTACGAATAAGTGGGCAATTAGTGGAACACGCTTCGATGGCTGGAGTTTTAGGTACAATAAAAGAGATTAAAAAATGATCATACCATGCACATGGAGAGATCTGTAAATTTAGGACATCTTGATTTAAGTACCACAACTGGTCAAGGGTGTGACCCTTATCATGAGTAGCAGCATGGATATGTTGGAGGAAATTTAGACCAGTTAACAGGTCCGTAAGCTCTCTAGAGGAGGTCCTTTCATGCTCGGCATAGGGCCACTAATTAAAATCCCCTATTATAAGAATTCTAGCGTGATTGATCGCCAGTTCAGCCACCATGCTGCCAAAAGAGTGCAGAAAGCCAGGCGACTGTCCGGAAGGGCGATAAAAAAGGGCAAATGTGAGGGGAAACGTAATCGACTCAAATTTAAAAATTACATAATCCACCGACGGTATGGTACACATGGTAAGAGAATTAACTTTGTAAGAGTGGGAGATTATGGCAGCAACACCACCCCAGTTTTCCCCTGGGGCTGATTTGCCTGCGCGTTGTCCTCTGCATCGTGTTTTTAAGTAAGGGAGGAGCGCTAGACAGCTCACCTCCTCCGACCGGAAGTGCAGAGTCACCAGGAAGTGTCTCATCCAATGGGCTCCCTCCACATCAATCGAGCTCTACTCGGCTCGCGGTGGAACGGGGAGTCCAGCGGGGATAACACAGCAGGAGAGGGTAAGTAAGGAAGATAAAAACACAGTAGAGCTCGTAATCAGCTCGTCAATAAAAACAGAAGGTAAAATAAATGTCACTGCCAGGTAGTGTGCCTCAGCGCATCCAGCGCGCGTCACCCCCTGTGTCCGGCTTTAAAGTAAGTGAGGGAGGAGCTCTAGACCGCTCACCTCCTCCGACCGGAAGTGCAGAGTCACCAGGAAGTGTCTCACCCAATGGGTTCCCTCCACGTCAATCGAGCTCTACTCGGCTCGCGGTGGAACGGGGAGTCCAACGGGGATAACACAGCAGGAGAGGGTAAGTAAGGAAGATAAAAACACAGAAGAGCTCGTAATCAGCTCGTAAATAAAACCAGAAGGTAAAATAAATGTCACCGCCAGGTAGTGTGCCTCAGCGCACCTATGAGGGGTACACTGAGCTTGGTAAGAGAAGGGTGGGAGAAGCCAGTCCAGGAGCCAATGTAGGATATAGTGGCCTATTGGGACAGATGTATGACCATTCAATTTTGTGAGTCATAAATTGCGTTGTTTTGGGACTCGCAATTAGCGATTTGCAACATGGAATGCACAACCGTGTCTCAGACACTGTTTGAGATTCTTCAGGGGGTCGCTAAAGACCCTCCTCCTTAATTTTATTGTGGTAGGTCACAATTTGTGACCCCTAAGGAATCTCACATATCACAGGGATAGTGGTCTGCTGGGGAGAGCAGACCACCATGTCTGTGTTTGCTTTTTAAATAAAGCAACGTTTTTAAATGCAGCCCGTTTTCCTTAAAGGAAAATGGGATGCATTTAAAAGAAAAAAAGAAAATGTTTTCTTTTCATTTTTGAAGGGCAGGCAATGGTCCGTGGTATCACTGCCGGTTCTTAAAGATATCTTTGCGTGCATTCACGAAGGGGTCCCCAGGGGATCCTGTGAGAAGTTGGCCTGATATGTGATGTCCACTATTCTAGTGGGCACCCTGTATCAGTCCAAACAACCCTCACGGTGATGGCTGTAAAGTCAACCTTATAGACGAGCTGTCCTAGTGGTAGCATGGACAAAGCAGTCTTAGGCTTATACTACAGAGAACAGAGAACATGTGAAGCCAATTGTTTTACCAATATTAACCCCTTGAATACCAAATGAAAGGACACCACTTCAGGTATATATAAAATATATATTATTTATTACTAACACAACCCCTCTGCACTCTTTATGAGGTCAGAGTGTGAGATACAGCACAAGTTACTCAATAAGCATACTATAAGTTGCACAAATACAATTCTGCCCTAGGGGCCTCACGAACCATATACTAAGTAAGTGGTATAAGAACCACTTCAGAACAGGTGAATAGGCCTAGGGCCTAGGGAATCGCTGGGACTACACTGAACAACCACAGGTTAGGAAGTAGGAGTCTCACAGGATGCGTGTGCTGTGTCTAAACACACACGCGAGTTCCCATAGACTTTCAATGGGAACGTAAAAGTTAGAAACTAGTTGATTTCGGACTGTCCGGGTGGACTTGCGGGGAAACCCAGTTAAAACAGGACACTTGGATAGTTATTACCCACGGGAGCACCGGAGTACTCGAGTTACCTCACCCGGGTGCATAGGTGTGAAGTTGTGTCGGGTTTCGTCGTCGATTCCTATGGAGAGCTGCAAGAAGATGCTGCAGGTGACCAGGAGGAAGATGTCCGGATGGATCCAAGGGTGGATCGAAGAAGTGAAGAACCTGAAAGCAGAGGGGACAAAGTCCGGGTCACTAGCCAGTGACCAGGAAGGAACCAGGCGATGTCGAGCTGCAAACAGGTGAAGAAGTGAAGCTTGTCTCTACAGCCATGTGAACCAGGAGGTGTTAACGATGACCAGGAGCTGGATACGGACTGTACCACAAAGGCTCTTGCTGTTGGTTGTGTCGGCTTCCGGATTGGAGTCAACAAGCCTTGGCAACGGCAACCCACGCAGGAAGTGAAGATCGGCTTCTTGTACAGACCAGCAACCAGCAAGGTCGGTGGAGCTTCCCCTTTACAGGAAAGCAAGAGCAAGCCCAGAGCAACCAGGCAAGCAGCGTTGTTTCAAAATAGAGTCTTCAAGATGGCCACTAGCCAGCGGGCTAGCAACCGCAAAGATGCTTCGAGAGGAAATGCAAGAGCAGACCCCATGTGGCACGCGTGGAGTGTGGAGGGCTGAGCTTCGGTGCACTTACGAGTCGGAGTTGTGGCTTCTCAAGTCCCAATGCACAACTTCGAGGACGTCTCAGACACTGCACAATTCAGCAAAGAGCAAAATGGTCAGGTGTCCGGTCCCACGTCTCTCGTGTCCGCCACGGGTCTCAGCTTTGCTGGAGGTGTGGGTCGGGGCCGGAGAAGTCTGGAAGTCCAGTGCTGTGAAGCAGAGTCGTCGGGATCCTTCGGGAGCGTCAACAAAGCAAACCAGCAATTTGCTAGGTGGTACCCGTTTGCACAGGGCGGTCACTCCTTGACCACAAGGGAGATTCTTAAGTCTTCTAGTTGCAGTAGAATGTCAAAGGTCCAGAGTTTTGTTTCAGAGTTCAGTTCAGGATAATCTAAAGTCTCTAGACTCAGCTCCTAGCTTTATATGAATTAAAGGGGCTGGATTACCTGCTGCGTCCCTCCTATGGGTGGGACCAGGGAAGGGGGTGGTTACACTCCTTTCCCTTTGTCCAGTTTTGTGCCAGAGCTGGGGCTGGAGTGCCCTAGCAACTGTTTTGAACCATACTATGCATGGAGCACCTTGTGTGCCCCAGGCAGTGTCTCATTTCATTCAACCCACCCTGCCCCAATACACTTTGGCCTGTCTGGGGAGGTGCTAGCACCTACCAAGGCAGGAAACCTATTGTCCAGGCCTTCCTCGCTGGAAAAGCTCCCAGCTGCAGGATGTCAGAATTGTGTCCGTGGCAACAGCATCCATTTTGTGATGCTGAGGCTCTGTTTAACTTTAACAGGGTAAAGCTACAACTACATGTCTTCTCCCTCTAGAAGGGTGGAATGCTACCCCCGCTGCCAGGACTGGCGGAAGGGGGGGGGTAGTATTCCAAAGCGTATGACATCTTACACAACATGTTTTGATAAAGCCAAACCAAAGTTAGCATTAACCGCAAGGATTATAATGCACTTAAGAGTATATGGTATGTCTATATCATAGAACAGCTATAAGGACATGGTTCTGAAAGCTTCAGACAGGCTCAGCTCATGCTAGAGCACCATCTCACATAAAACCAAGCACTCTGCCTTCAGGATTGTCAAGGCCTGCCATAGGAGTGACTTATAGGTATATATGTGTCTATATGTAATGGTAGGTATAGGGATACTATACCTAAGCAAGGGGTGATTACACGACCTGGCCCCAGCTGAGTGATCAGCCAGTTGTGCCAATGTGGATGGCCAGCCAGGGGTGGCATAATACATGCTGCAGCCCCTGGTAGGCCTTGGATGCACCTATGCCCTGGGTACCTATGGTACATTATACAGGGGCTCACAAGGTGACCCAATATCCAATTGAAGATGTACCTAAAGTACATGGAGTCCATTTTCCAGAGAGAGCAGATAGCCTGGGGCCCTGATTAGCAGGATCCCAGGCCAACTAAGTCAAAAACCAGCTAAACACTAGGCAAAAAGTTGGGGTAACCATATAGTCAGATATCCACCGTCCTACACAACCCCCCCAAACGAAAGGAGATAAGGCTATCCTTGACCAGGTAAGCCTATATTGCCTAAGTGGCCATATAAGGAAGTACCTGCACTATCATGTTTACCCCCTGTCTCATGGTCCACTAAGCAATCCCTTACCCTAAGGGTATCATAGGGTCTCCTCCATAGGGAATATCTACCTGTGGCGTGTTTTGGCAAAGTAAAAGGCTGGTGTTGAGATGGAGTACTGAAGTGAGGCTTCTATAATGTAGGACTCCGCTTCCTCCAATCATTTTCAACCATGTATGCCTTTCTTTCCAGGACTGAGTTGCACTGTGCTCTCAGGGTCAACCTCTGGCTAATTACAGCTGGAGGCTGGGTCCCTTTTGTTGACTTACTGGAGGGACAGGTCAGGTTTGGGGCCACCAGGTCCCATGTTTGGCTGTGCCCAACAATGTCCATCTGAGGAAGGTTCCTACCTAAGGGGAAGTGTGATCCATCAGAAGTTTTTGGAATTTTCACCTTGTTAGGGAAGCTAGCTTTGGTGCCCCTAATCTGCTGATGAGGGTTTTCCTGTGGACAGGGGGCCCTTTAAGGTCCACTGGCCTCCCCGACCTCTGCAGCCCTGGGTTGACTGAGGCAGGGTAGAGAGGGGCAGGTTACCTGCTCCAGACTGGGTCCCACCTTGGAAGGGTCCACTGACATCAGGGGCTCGGCCAGGCTAGGCCTGACTACCTCTGGGGCAGTTCCTTCACAAGGGGTAGGGTCAGTTCCCTGAGGAGGCTGACTCTCATCTAATGTCTGGTGGGAGGGTGACTTTTCTTCCTCCCCAATACTCTCTGTCTGAGTGGAGTGCTCCATAGTTTCAGGCTTCACAACACTAAAATCTGTTTGAGTTTGGGCTGTGACCATCAAAGCCCTACCGACCTTTTCAGGAAGGAACTCAGTTTGTGTGTGGGCTGTGCCCATCACAGCCCTGCCAACCTTTATAGGGAAGTTTGCCTGAGCTTGGGCTGTGACCATCACTGCCCTTCCAACCTCTTTAAGAAGGAATTCTGCTTGAGTTGGGGCTGTGGCCATCAAATGCCCACTAACCTTTTTCTGGAAGGCCTACCATTTTGGAATGGGTTTCCTGTTCTACCCCAGCCCAGGCTGAGATCTCTAGATCATTTCCCAGTAGACAATCTACAGGCAAGTTTGTAGACACTGCCACTCTCTTTGGGCCAGTGACACCTCCCCAGCTGAGATTTACTACTGCCATGGGATGATCTGTCTGCACTCCATCAATGTTGATCACCTGATAGGTGACCCCAGGGAAAAGTTGTCCTCAGGGGACTAGACTGTTAGTCACCATAGTGATGCTAGCCCCTGTGTCTCTATAGGCTTCAACTTTCTGGCCATTGATGAGGGGCTCCTGTCCGTACTTGCCCAAAGTGTTGGGACAAGCAGTGAAGTTGGCAAATCACATGCCATTTTCACAGACAAGAGTTTCTGTATTAGGGGACCTGGTTAGGCCAGAGTCCACCTGAGTTCCCCAAGTATACCCAGCCACAGCTTTGAGGGCACTCCCACCACCTGGGGGATTACTACCAATAGTAACAGGAGGTCTGGGAGTATTACTTGGTGGAATATTTTCCTTATTGTTGGCCTTTGGGCAACTACTGTCAGTCTTCCAGTGGCCAGTCTGTTTACAGACATGGCAATAAGGTTTCTTAGGGTTAGAGGAAATGTTTTGGGACACAGCACCCCATTGGAGTGTTGGGGCCCTGTAGGGAACTTGTCCTTGGATTTATCCCCACCTTTCTCTTGAGGCTTGGTAGAATCTTTCTTCTGATCACCACCCTGATTTTTAGGCCTAATCCTGGTTCTGACCCATTTGTCTGCCCTCTTACCCATTTCTTGTGGAGAGGTCAGATCAGAGTCCACCAGGTGCTGGTGTAGACGCTGGTTTTGACAATTACTAAGGATCTGCTCCCTCATAATAAAATTATACAATCCTGTTTAGTCATGTACTTTGCTACCCAATAACCAGCCCTCAGAGCTTTAGTAACACAATCTACAAAATCAGTCCAGTCCCGAGTCTGTGTCTTCTGGGTATCCCTGAACAACAACCTATAATGCTCAGTGGTTAAGCCAAACCCATCAATCAGAGCACTCTTCAGGACTTTGTAGTTATTAGCATCCTCATCACTAACTGTGAGGAGCTTATCTCTACATTTTTCTGAAATGGAGAGTCATAAGATTGCTGCCAACTGACTTTCGGGTACCTGCTGTACTTTGCAAGCCCTCTCCAAAGCAGTTATCCACTTGTGGATGTCATCCCCATCTTTGTAGGGTGGGACAATCTTGCTTAGGTTTTTATTATCATAGGACTATCTTTATCCTTAGGGATATTGCTGCCACCAGTGGGTTCTCACCCACTTAACCTTTGCTCTCTAGCAAAAGCAAGTCTCTCTTTGGCGAGGTCAAGTTCTTGCCTCTCAATCCTCAGATTGACTTCTCTCAGTCTGGCCTGATGTTCTCTTTTCTCCGGGGAAACATTCTCCTGAGAGCATCTGACCCTATTGAGACTCTAGAGTGTTGAGAGTCCCTGGACAGGGATCTCCTCCTCCTGTTATTATTATTATTATTATTGCATTTCTTATATAGCGCCAGAATCGACCCCCGACGGGGTATCTCCGCGTTTGCCTTGGGAACCCGTCCTGGTTTTTCCCTGTGAGATAGCCCCTACAGGGCATCCCCAAAGGTGAAAGCCAGGCATCCCGCCGCGGAGGGGCCGTTGTGGAGATTAAGCAAGCTTAATGCCCAGAGTTGCATAGTGTGAACCCATGATTAGGTCAGGCACCGAAGCGAGAATTATCGAGTCCGTGGACATTTGAGCTCAACACCCTGCCGCGTCGGGAATCGAACCCTGGTCCCGGGTCTGACCTCTGCTTCAGGGTCTGCCTGCTCTAACCAGTGAGCCACACTTCTCAGTGTTAAGCCTGCTTGGGAGTCTGTATTGGGCTATGTCCCCTCCAGCCCCATGTAGGTTTAGGTTGGCCTGGCTAAGTACTCCCACTTGGACCAGGTCATGATTTCATCAACACCATCACCATTATCTTCCTCCCTCACTTCACGACCTTCAACAAGATTGTGATCAGGGCAATCCTCTGTTGAGGGCTGTCCCTCTTCTGCATTGCGTGACAGACCTGTATTAGAGGCCTTCTGAGCATCTTATTCTTCCATGAGCTCAATCAGGTGCTTGAGGGTAGGGTTTGAACCCTGTTTTAACCTCCTAGATGTGCACAAGTGCCTCAAATCATGGAAGGTTAGGGTATCATATTTGGAAGGTACCCCTATAGGGTCTGCCTCCACTGGGAGAGATCCATTAGGTTCTGCTCTCAGAGACATGATCTAGTGAGGTGTAGTGTGTGCACCTACCTACACTAAGTGTTACCTACTAAACCTCTCAAGGAGTTGTAGTCAGAGTGTGCTAGGCCCTTTGCTCTACAACAACTAAAATACTTAAGTTCAGTAGAACTTAAGTATTTTAAGACTTGTATTATATGTACCGCAAGGTACCTTAATGTGACCTTTCAAATGATATCTCAAGATATTATAGTAAAACAATCAGCAAGCTCTTATCCCAGCACTGCAACCAATGTGAGAAGTTGGCCTGATATGTGATGTCCACTTGTCTAGTGGGCACCCTGTATCAGTCCAAACAACCCTTATGGTGGTGGTTGTAAAGTCAACCTTATAGACCAGCTATCCTAGTGGTAGCATGGACAAAGCAGTCTTAGGCTAATACTTCAGAGAGCATGTGAAGCCAATTGTTTTACCAATAATAACCCCTTGAATACCAAATGAAAGAACACCACACCAGGTATATTTAAAATATATATGTATTTATTACTAACACAACCCCTCTGCACTCTTTATGAGGTCAGAGTTCGAGATACAGCACAAGTTACTCAATAAGCATACTATAAGTTGCACAAATACAATTCTGCCCTAGGAGCCTCACGAACCATATACTAAGTAAGTGGTATAAGAACCACTTCAGAACAGGTGAATAGGTCTAGGGCCTAGGGAATCGCTGGGACTACACTGAACAACCACAGGTTAGGAAGTAGGAGTCTCACAGGATGCGTGTGCAGTGTCTAAACACACACGCAAGTTCTCATAGACTTTCAATGGGAACGTAAAAGTTAGAAACTAGTTGATTTCGGACAGTCCGGGTGGACTTGCAGGGAAACCCAGTTACAACAGGACCCTTGGATAGGTATTACCCATGGGAGCACCAAAGTACTCGAGTTACCTCACCCAGGGAAGTCGGGTGCCTAGGTGTGAAGTTGTGTCGGGTTTCGTCATCGATTCTTATGGAGAGCTGCAAGAAAATGCTGCAGGCGACCAGGAGGAAGATGTCCGGATGGATCCAAGGGTGGATCGAAGAAGTGAAGAACCTGAAAGCAGAGGGGACAGAGTCTTGGTCACTAGCCAGTGACCAGGAAGGAACCAGGAAGGAACCAGGCGATGTCGAGCTGCAAACAGGTGAAGAAGTAAAGCATGTCTCTTCAGCCACGTGAACCAGGAGGTGTCAACGACAACCAGGAGCTTGATACGGACTGTCTTACAAAGTCTCTCGCTATTGGTGGTGTTGGCTTCCAGATTGGAGTCAATAAGCCTTGGCAAAGGCAACCCATGCAGGAAGTGAAGATTGGCATCTTGTACAGACCAGCAAGGTCTGTGGAGCTTTCCCTTTACAGAAAAGCAAGAGCAAGCCTAGAGCAACCATGCAAGCAGCGTTGTTTCAAAATGGAGTCTTCAAGATGGCCACTAGCCAGGGGCTAGCAACCGCAAAGATGCATCAAGAGGAAATGCAAGAGCAGGCCCCATGTAGCACTCGTGGAGAGTGGGGGGCTGAGCTTCGGTGCACTTACGACTCGGAGTTGGGGCTTCTCAAGTCCCAATGCAAAACTTCGAGGACGCCTCAGAAGCTGCACAATTTAGCATAGAGCAAAATGGCCAGGTGTCCAGTCCCACGTCTATCGTGTCTGCCACGGGTCTCAGCTTTGCTGGAGGTGTGGGTCGGGTAGGAGAAATCGGGAAGTCCAGTCCTGTGAAGCAGAGTTGTCGGTATCCTTCTGCAGCATTGACAAAGCAAACTGGCAATTCGCTAGGTGGTGCCTGTTTGCACAGGGTGGTCACTCCTTGACCACAAGGGAGATTCTTCAGTCTTCTAGTTGCAGTAGAATGTCGAAGGTCCAGAGTTTCGTTTCATAGTTTCAGTTCAGGATAATCTAAAGTCTCTAGACTCAGCTCCTAGCTCTAGACGAATTAAAGGTGCTGGATTACCTGCTAGGTCCCTCCTATGGGTGGGACCAGGGAAGGGGGTGATTACACCTCTTTCCCTTTGTCCAGTTTCGCGCGAGTGCTGGGGCTGGAGTGCCCCAGCAACTGGTTTGAACCGGACTATGCATGGAGCACCTTGTGTGCCCCAGGCAGTGTCTCATTTCATTCAACCCACCCTGCCCCAATACACTATGGCCTGTCTAGGGAGGTGCTAGCACCTCCCAAGGCAGGAAACCTATTGTCCAGGCCTCCCTCGCTGGAAGGGCTCCCAGCTGCAGGATGTCAGACTTGTGTCTGTGGCAGCAGCATCCATTTTGTGATGCTGAGGCTCTGTTTAACTTTAACCGGGTAAAGCTACAACTACATGTCTTCTCCCTCTAGAAGGGTGGAATGCTACCCCCGCCGCCACAACATGTTTTGATAAAGTCAAACCAAAGTTAGCATTAACCGCGAGGATTATAATGCACTTAGGAGTATATGGGATGGCTATATCATAGAACAGCTATAAGGACATGGTTCCGAAAGCTGCAGACAGGCTCAGCTCATGCTAGAGCACCATCTCACATAAAACCAAGCACTCTGCCTTCAGGATTGTCAAGGCCTGCCATAGGAGTGACTTGTAGGTATATATGTGTCTTTATGTTATGGCAGGTATAGGGATACTATACCTAAGCAAGGGGTGATTACACGACCTTGCCCCAGCTGAGTGATAAGCCAGTTGTGTCAATGTGGATGGCCAGCCAGGGGTGGCATAATACATGCTGCAGCCCCTGGTAGGCCTTGGATGCACCTATGCCCTGGGTACCTATGGTACATTATACAGGGGCTCACAAGGTGACCCAATATCCAATTGGAGATGTACCTAAAGTACATGGAGTCCATTTTCCAGAGAGAGCAGATAGTCTGGGGCCCTGATTAGCAGGATCCCATGCCAACTAAGTCAAAAACCAGCTAAACACTAGGCAAAAAGTTGGAGTAACCATATAATCAGATATCCACCTTCCTACAGACCCCTTCCTGTTTGCGACTAGCTTACCAACTACTTTAAGTAGGTGGTAACTGCAATTGATTTGCAACCGCATTTGTGGTCGCAAAACAATCGTACACACCAGTGCGATTCACTATTAGGAAGAGACGCCCTTGGCATGGCCCTTCCTAGTAGCAAGTCACAATCCTTATTTTAAGAGTCGGAAATAGGTTACTGACTCACAAAATAGGATTTGTACATACCACAACCATTTTTTGCAGTCACAAATGGGCCAATTTCCTTTGTGATCGCTAAAAATGGTCAAACATCTGGCCCTATTTGCTTGGCCTTCCTTCTTGCATGACTGAGTACATGAAAAAGACAAATAAAATTTGCAAGTTAGCCAGAAGTTTGTCAAGCAAGGGTATGACCGAACGTCTTCCTTGATAGAGTACTAGCCAGATCAACTGGTATGGATGTTGGAGCCTGTGCTCCCAAAGGTCGCCAAGACAAATATTCTGGACCCTAACCAATCTTGGAGAAGAAAGGGGAGATTACCTATTTGGAAGAGCTGGGTACCCCAAGACACCCAGTTAGGGTGATACTTATGAACACACTGAAACCACACCATGACAGGGGTAAAATGGCTATGATTATGTTGTTAGCTGGAGCGAAGAAGAGGAAAATGAGCCTCTGTGTGATGAATCTAGCTTATTATATGGTGTGGTGGCGGACATCACTGTGTGAATAAACTCAGAAACTCGTCAGGTTTGTTTGAAAAACCTTAGCTCAACCCTGGGTAGCTGTAGATCTTAGCAGTCAGGCTTCATCAACAGAACCAGTGTACAGCATTTAGAAGTACCAAAACAGCTGAACACAACACTGTAAAAGCCTAACGTTGATTTACAAAAATGTGTTGTCTTTTTATCTTTTAAAAGATACATCAATGATAAAAATCCATCAATGTGCTCCAGATATATGAAGTTTCAAAAACATAATAAATCACAGATTTTCACTCAGCCCAATAAATAATTTTAGTTTACTGCAACTTGCAGTTTAGGGTTAGCCACAGCAAGTAAATAAATTGAAAACGGCTATAAAGGCACTCCCCTTTGCCAGGGCAGCTGTGCGCTTTATAAAACAGTATAACATAACATAACTTGTGATAACCAACTCCGGCAGGGAGGCAGTAACAGGGAACAATAAGGTTGGGTAGAGCAGTTACTTTGCGCTCAAAACAGTCTCCAGTCCAGTTCCTGTTCCATATCGGAGTGGTGCTGACACTAGGGATGCAATATGCTGAAGCTGCTCAAGGTGGCCGAGGGTGCTGAGCTGTTGACAGTGGTCTTCCTGAGGACACCACCTGATCCACAAAGACAGTGGGGAGACGTTGGCCACAGGAGTTGATGTCCCTCAAAGCCTGGGTGAAGTCCAGTCACAACCCAGTTACCACTGGTATTCTGGTCTCCGGTTACAGCGAAAGCAGCAGTTCTCTTTGACTGGTGATAACTTCCTTGCTGGGTGACCAAATTGCACTCCAATGACTCTTCCAGGTCCAATGGACTCAGGTGCTACTTTCCAGGGTTGGGACTTGGTCGACTAGGCTGCACTACAGTTGGCAGAGCGATCAGGCCTTCTTGCATACCAACTTGCCAAGGCAGGCTTCTTCAGTTTTTAAGGCCCTGTAGCTGTAACAGGGAATCATTCCACTAATCATTGGAGCCACTATATCAGTCTGGTGCATGAAGATTATTTTCCTTGAGAGGGACATAACAGGCACAACCCTTTTTTTGCTAGAGGGTGCAGTGCAATGTTTGGTGCAGCATCTCTTTGCTGGGTCCTGGGAACAGCAAGGCAACCCTTCTTCTGGCCTTTCTCCATTACAGATGTGATCTGAGGTCTGGGTTCCAGGGGTGCCACTTTTATGCCCAGTTTAGGGACATGTGGTGGCTAACTATTTAATTGGGCTGCCAGGTCCCTCCCACCTCATGACAACTTCATGGGAAGTGAGCATCTAGTCATCACTGGGTTCACTATTATGACTACTGCCAACATGGCAGAAATCTTCACCTGGCATGTGGAGCTCCCTGACCCATCCCTGAGGTGTGACTACCAGGCGGCCACACACCCAAGAAAAAAACAGTTTGAAAACAGCTTCCTGTGTCCATGATGCCAGCCTGTCTGCTTAATCAAAAGAGAGCAGCTCTCTTGTGTGACTACTGTTTGCCCTTCAAATGTGGCTTACCGTTTGAAGCTCGTCTTTTGGGCTCACACTGTGTTTGGCCTTTCTGCCAGGAAGAGGTCACACCTCCAGTCTTCGAAAATCCTTTGAATTCCTGCCTGAGAGTCAGTAAAACTTCGCTCCAGAAGGGACCCAGGATGTCTCAAGGATGCCAGCTTGGGTGGATCCTTAAACGGTCGCTGTAAAACTGTGGCTAACAAATTGACAAATTTCTAAAGTTGCCATTTGTGCCATAGTAACATTAAATTACAACTGAGCAACAAGTCGGGCGTAACATAAAGATTCCTTTGATACCTTAAAGTTCCAAATTTAGTAGTCTTATTCAGAAAGTAGCACTGCTAATGTGTAGCTCTGTACTCTCCAATTGGGCTACTGGCCTTTCTACCATAAAAATAACAATGTGGTGGTTTTTACTTTTAGGACATTAAAACACGTGACCCATTTTTTTATATACAGCACCCTGACTTAGGAGTAACTTATATACATTAAAAAGGAAGGTTTGGGCTTTGCAATAACTTTAGATGGCAAGGTAGAGCTAACAGTTTAAAACTGCTCTACCAGTCTGTAGTGGCTGGCTGGGAGACATACTTTACTTTGGACTGGGAAAGGGAACAAGGGAACCCTACTTACTGGGAGCCTGGGTATAAAGCTTTAGGAAAACAACAACGGCTCCTGTGGATAAATATATAACACTTATGATAAGTATTATGCACAATGCAATGTGGGTGGTACGTTGGACGTCAAAGAAAGAAGCTGTCTACACACTTAGCAAGTTTGGTAGTGCATTTGTATAGTTTATATGAACATAAACAAATAATTTTTACATAATATATGAAATATTTACATACATATTGTAACAAGTGACGGTGTGTCCCAAGTGAATATATCATAGAACCTACACTACTATAGTGAAAAATAAATAACATATAGAAAAAAGGAAGGTTTCTATTTTTGGTTTGATTTTATCAGAAAGAGGCGACCAAGTAAAGTATACCAATTCAATGTACAACAGTTGGGAAATTAGGCAACTATTGTTCGCTGTCTGTCTCTTTTAACTGTCGACGGCGTTTCGACCCATGGTGGATGTCGGGTCTCCTCAGGACTTGTCAATGTGGGGACACCTGAAGGGGGCTTGCACTGCTAAGTATCAAGAGTGGTGGCACCGTGCAGTAAAGGTGAAAGAAAAACTCACTGTTATCCCAGCCGGGAGCCCAGAGAAGGGTGAAGTAAGCAGGTACGCATGTATAAATAACCGGTCCAATGGATCCGGAGTACAACTGAACGTTGAGTAGCAGGAGAGGCAGGGTACAGGATGCACACGAGGGCGCATCCAGCAGGAGAGGACACATCACGGAGGCTATCACAGAATACCGCGCCAACACCAGTGCCAGCATCGTCTGGAATGATTCACCACCATTACGGAAGGAATCAGTCTATCCATTTAAACAAGCTTACCTGAACAGAGAGCACCCTCGTGTGCATCCTGTCCCCTGCCTCTTTTCACTTGAGACACACCGTCACTTGTTACACTATGTATGTAAATATTTTGTATATTATGTAAACGTTATTTGTTTATGTTCATATAAACTATGCAAATGCACTATCAAACTGGCTAAGTGTGTAGACAGCTTCTTTCTTTGACGTCCAACATACCACCCACATTGCCATTGTGCATAATACTTATCATAAGTGGTATATATTTATCCACAGGAGCCGTTGTTGTTTTCCTAATACTTTACTTTGTGACACAGATGACAGCACTACCAGTGCTGAGGCTCTTGGGGAAACACTTAACTTACAGGCCCTTGGTACCCCCGGTATCCTATAGTAGGGACTCATAAGTAAATTAACCAATGCCAACTGGTTCTAAGCCAACTAAACATGCACTTTTAAGGGTCAGAGCACATACACTCAGGTCTGGTAAGCAGGGCCCAGTGTGCTACAAGTTCATTAAGCCAGTACCTAATAGTCAAAAAGTGGGGGCCAACCTGCAAAAGGCCAGTTTCTCACACACTCCCGTACTTTCTGTCAAGCATTGCTAAGGATGACTCAGTGGATGTATTCTCTCCTCTGCTTTAACAGATCAGCAACAGAAAGACTGTCACAACTTAAAAAGGCAGGTTGCTGGACTATTTTCCTTAACCCAGGTCTAACAAAGTTGTGTGCCCATAGTATGGTCACAGGTGACAGCTTGCCCGTCAAAAGCAAATTTTACAGACTGACCAAGTCAAAGATAGCAACATGGCTCTGGTTGACAAAATGCTAGAGAGGGGGATGATTGAATCCTTTAGTAGTCCCTGGAACAGTCCAGTGGTGCTGGTGCTCAAACCAAATCCAACAGGTTCTATGTGCACTAAAGAGGCCCAAATGTAGTCACCAAGACTGGTACCTAAGCCATACCAAGGCCCAATGAACAGATTGACAATTTGGGGGCTGCAAAGTACTTAAGTACTTTTATTTTAAATTCAAGGTACTTGCATCTTGCCCTCAACCAAGAAGAAAATGAGAGGTTAGCATTTCCATCTCCAGAGGGCCAATTCCAATTCACAGTGATGGCCTTTGGTTTGCAAAATGCACCTGTCACTCTCCAAAGGTTAGTGACTAGAGCCCAATATCTGGATGATATTTCTGTATTTAGTTCCACCTAGGAGACACACCTGTTCCACCTGAGGGAAGTGCTTCAGGCCCTGCAGCAGCCAGGCCTGATTATTAAGGCAAGCATGTGGCAAATAAGTCAAGTCTCTGTAGCTTTCTTGGGCCACCTGCTAGGCAGAGGCCATGAATTACCTCTACAGCCCGAGATCCAGAGCACCTTAGCTTGGGACGCTCTAAAAACACAGACTGAGGACCAAAGGTTTCTGGGCCTCACTGGACACTATAGCATATTTGTGAAGGAGTATGGTACCTTTGTCACAGAAATCACTTCCTAAAGCAGCCAAAGAAAGTCATTTGGACTGAAGGATCTCAGAAGGCTTTTGGCACCCTGAAAGAGGCTTTATGTTTAGTCCTTGTCCCAAAAGCTCCTGATTACAGCAAAGAGGGCATTGTCCAAACAGGTGCTTCTGAACATGGAATTAGGGCAATGTTGTCACAGGTAAATGATGAGGGCCTGGATCAACCACTTACCTTTATCAATAGGCGACTCCTATCCAGAGAGCAGTGTTAGAGTGCCATTGAGACTGAAGCCTTTGCTGTGATTTGAAGAACCTGCGACCCTATTTATTAAGGACTGACTTCAGAGTTCATACTGACCACAGGACTTTCAGGTGACTTATGCAGATAAGCCAAGAGAACTCCAAACTGTTGAAGTGGTCCATTTCCCTAAAGGGTATGGAATTTAAATTAGATCACAGACCATTGTGGGACCATGCCAATGAAGACAGTTTTTCCAGGTTCCTTCGCTTAAATGATGGGGACTACCAGGGGATAGGCTAGTGGCTTATCACCTTTCATCTGGAGTGGGGCCATTTAAGGAAATATGAAAGAATAAACAAGCGGGACCGCTTGCCCTCTCGCAACAGTGCGTAGAAGGCAAGCGGTCCCGCTTGTTTATTCTTTCATGTTTAGGTTCTAGGCGCATAAGATGGACAGTGCGTCCTCCTCCACTGCACGCATGGTTTATTAATGTTATAAATTGCATATAACTCGATAATTTGTATAACAAGGAGTGCCTCTCCAAACCACTAAATTGCCATTTAAGGAAATGCCTTTCTGCCTGGCCAAACATTTGGCCTGATGCTGCTGGTTGTTTGAGTCTGAAAGTACACTGGAACATGCCAATCAGGCCCCAGTGCCAGTACCCTGACTCTTAAAAGTATATGTTGAATAGGCTCCCCCCAACTGGTAAAAGTTAACTTACTTATGAGTCCATATTTTATGGTACTAGGTTTTCCAAGGGCCTGTAATTTAAGTGCTTCCTGTGGACTGAAGCACTTATTGTGCCACCATGAGTGTGACAAAGCAAAGCATTACTTCCAGTCTGCCATTGCAAACTGGCCGAGTGTTTTTTAAACTGCTAACTCGAGTTTGCCATTCCACCCCTTGGCAATGCCCAAACCTTTCTTTCTAATATTACTACTGTGGGAAGTTAGCAAGGAGGACAGTACAATGGACTACAGGACCAGGTACAGAAGGAGTCTGAAGGAATTGCCCCCACAGGTGTGAACGAAAACACAGAAGCAAATGCCTTGGTTGAGAGCTTAATCCTTCGCTTGGCTTGTAATACAAGGTTTCATCATGACATCAGTTCATCCAAACAGTACATCTGTGCCACACTACTTGATTCACGGTACAAAGACATTCTGCCCACTTTCATTCCTTTCAAAATACAAGAGATGGATTGTTGAGCAAGCTGGGTACCTGAAAGAAGAATGGCTGGAAATTAGAGGCCACCCTGTAGTTCAGGTGTGCCGCCTTCAACTTCCATAGAGGCCAGTCTTGTCTAACAGCAGTCAACAACACTATCAACCAGAACTCGGGCAACAACAGCAACAGAAGGACCGGACCCAACCACTGCATTGTATTGGTTTCAATCTGAAGGGCTTAAGTCCAGTGTAGAGGCTATGCAAAAGAGGCTGAGCAAGTGGCAGCACCAATGACCATCCACGTTATGTTCCAGGAGTACCTGGATGAACCAAAAGAGGTATATGTGGGTCACAACCTATTGATATATTGGTATGGGAAGAATGCCAAATGGCCAGAGCTCAGCAGCCTGGCAATAAAGCATCTGGCTGGTCCTGTAGCCAGTATGTCTGCTGAGCGTGTGTTTAGTGCAGCTGGTGTGATTGTTACAGTGGGAAGGACCAGTCTCTCACTCTAAATGTGGAGAGATTGAGTTTGATCAAAATGAACCAACATTTCATACCACACAATTGCACTGTTCCTAAAGCAGTAAAGCAGTTGTGGGAGGAGGGTTGGTCAGATTCAAGTGTGTTAGCTGATCAACTTCGGGGTGTACCACCAGAGTTGAGAATGAACTCTACTTCCCGGACTAAGTATACCAGTGCCCCCATACAACTTTTAGAATATTTCTCGTTGAACTTCTATCTTTACCCCCAAAAAAGTAGCTAGTGGAACATTATTATTTTTGTGTCAGATTTATGCCGCCCCACCATGTTTTAGTCACCTATATAATGCCTGCGTGCATTGAAAAAGCCTCCACAATTCATTCATGACATTGGAGACAATGCTTGTCTCCTATGCACACCTATCCTTTTCTGCATCACTTACTAGGGCTGCCCCAGAATAATGTTGATTTATAAGAGTGCCCATACCAAATGTCAATGTGTTGTCTGCATAAAAGATTAATTGTGCACCTACTACCTAACCTAACTAACCCGTGCTGGGATTGGAAAAAGTAACTACAGCTATTGCAACGGTGAGTAAGTGATAGTGAGTGATGATCCATGTGGTGGCAGACAGTGAGGGAGGGTGTTGATGAACTGTAATTTGGGAACTTGCTTGAGATGGATTGAAATATTTGAGGCTAGAATGATGGGTGATAATATTTTCCTGTAGATGGTTTTCCTTTACAAACTTACTTAGCGAAAATTAACCTGTACGGTCCACTCGTATGATCTTTCCGATTTTGTCATCATCACATAGGAGGCTGCCCAAGACAATCATTTGATTTACAAGACTGCCAAATTCTGATCTTTTGCTGGCATCAAAGGGGAGATAGGGCACCTACCAATGTACTTGGATTGGAATAGGCAACCATTGCACCAACTGGTGATTGTGATTGATGATTGATGTGGTGGCAAACAGTGAGGGAGGGTGTTGAACTGTAATTTGATAACTTGCTTGAAATAATTTTCAATGTTTGAGGCCTAAATGATGGATGATCATTTTTCATGTAGGTAATTGGCCCTTTTACACTTAACGAGATTTACTTTCAAGGTCTTCTCATTATTTCTAATTCTTCAGAAACCAGAACTGTCACTTTAGTTAAAAACAAAAACCTATACAAAATACTGCAATTCTGCTTCTCTACTTGTTCTTCAACAGCAGTACACTACACGTCTATCTTTCTTCGGTCATGACTGGGGGGTGTTACTCGGAGTCAGAAGGATGGAAGCACTCAGTGTGGGACAATCTCATCAACAGCTAGAAGCAAGACGTTATCGACTTCAAAGTGAAACCATGACGTTGAGGCCTAAAACTCAGCTATGTGGAATGGAGAGAGGTGTGTTGATATGTGAAATGCTGCTGTGTGTGTATGTGTTGCACTGGTGGCAAAAGTGAAACTCTCTTGTTTTCTGTTCCTCTGCCTCTACTCTTCTTGGTGCACTCTTCATGAAGCTACGTTCCTTCTGTCCTTCTCCTTCACTCTAAAATACAGTTTATGTTTTACAATACGCAGGCCTTTCAGTTTCCTGCACAAATGAAAGACAGAAGCTGAGCTCAACACTCCTGCTGACATACCGGACCAGTCCAGACAGGCCCCAAAGAGTGATGGACATTCCCAAGGCGAATGCAGATGCACCACTTACTTTTGCAATACAGTATAATTTTTCTTTCAACAATCATATTTGGAGAACTGGGTGGGTGGGTTCAGTCCTCCATAAAAATAAATTCGAACCTAGAAGCCAAAACATTTAGCTATCTAGTAATTTGGATCTCGGGGGCAGAAGGGCTAGTTTACAATACATTTAACTGTACATTGTCATACTCATTCCTTTGTTTCCTTCCACAACAACTTGATGACAATAGTGTTCTGCTCATTATCCAGAGGAATGTTTTCCTTGTGTTGTGTATGTCTTTGTCAAACCTTTCTTCAAATCTGTAGGAAGGTGGACACCTGACTATGGTTACCCCAGATTTGTTGCCTTGTGTTTAGCTGGTTTTCGACTTAGTTGGCCTGGTTCCCTGCTAATCAGGGCCCTAGGCTATCTGCTCTCTCCTTAAAATGGACTCCATGCACCCTAGGTGCATAACCAAATTGGTACTGGACACCTTGTCAGTCCCTATATAGTGCACCATAGGTGCCAAGGGCATAGGTGCATCCAAGGCCTACCAGGGGCTGCAGCATAGCTTTTGCCACCCCTGGCTGGTTCTTAAATTGACACAACTGGCTGATCACTCAGCTGGGGCAAGTTGGTGTAATCACCTCTTGCTTAGGTATAGTATACCTATATCTAAACCTATATCTGGACACATATAAACCTATAAGTCACTCCTATGTCAGGCCTTATCAATCCCGGAGGCAGAGTGCTTGGTTTTATGTGAGATGGTGCTCTAGCATGAGCTGAGCCTGTCTGCAGCAGTCGGAAACAACTCCCTTAGCTGTTCCGGGATATTGTCATACCATATACTCTTAAGTGCATTATAATCCATCGCAGTTATGTGCTAACTTTGGTTTGGCTTTATCAAAACATGTCGTGTAAGGTGTCATACGATTTGGAATACTATCCCATCGACAGTCCTGTCGACGGGGATAGCATTCCACCCTTCTAGAGGGAGAAGACATGATATTTTGCTAAAACGCGGTTGATTTCTAAAAGAGCCTCAGCATCACAAAATGGATGCTGCTGCCACCGACACGAGTCTGACCTCCTGCTGCTGACCGAAACTTGGCAGAGGAGGCCTGGACAAAGGGTTTCCTGTCGCAGGGAGGTGCTACACCTCCCCAGACAGGAGATAGTGTATTGGGGCAGGGTGGGTTGAATGAAACCAGACAGTGCCTGGGGAGCACAAGGCTTCCCCTTGCATAATCCGGTCAAACCGGTTCTGGGGCACACCAGCCCCAGTTCCAGCACGACCCTGGACAAAGGGAAAGGGGTGTAACCACCCCCTTCCTGAGTCCCACCCATAGGAGGGACCTAGCAGGTAATCCAGCCCCCTAGATTGGTATAAGAATGGGAGCAGTGCCAAAGCACTCAGATTATCCTGACTGAGACTTATGAAATGAAACTCTGGACCCTTCGACATTCTATTCGACGTAGAAGACTGAACAATCTCCCTTGTGGTCAAGGAGTGACCACCCTGTGCAAACAGGCACCATCCAGCACCTCGACATTTGCTTTGTTGCAGTTCCCGCCGGAACTCGAGTGACAGAGTTCGACAAGACCCAGCGTGGCTGCCTTCTAACAGCCCAATCCACAGTCCCTGCAGAGCTGAGACCCATGGAGGCGACCTGAAGTGTGGGGCCCGCCATTTTGGAAAGACCACGAGACGCTGACCGTGCAGCCCACGAGTGACCCTCGAAGCTGTGCATTGGGCTTTGAGAAACCCCAGCCCTGAGCCTCTCTTGCACCGAAGCTCACCCCTCTACACTCACCGAGTGCTGCATGGGGCCCTTCTGCATCTTTTGGCTCAACGCGTTGGACCGGTCACTTGCCCGTTGGCTTGTGGCCCCTGTGCCAACGAACCTTGAAACCTAACTCATGAGTCTGGTTGCTCCAGACTTGCCCTCGCTCCCCTCAAAAGGAGTACCCGCTCTGACCCTCCTGGTCCGACTGTTAAGCAATCTTTGAATCCTGCGTGGGTTGCGCTTGCCAAGAGTTGTTTGCTCCAATCCGGAAGCCAACACCGCGGACAGCGAGAGCTTTTATGGGAAAGCTTGTGATCCACTCCTGGATGCCCTTGGTGCCCCAGAGTCCATGAGGCAGTGGAGACAAGCTTCCTGTCAACGACCTGATTGCGCCCGACATTGCCTGGTTCCTTCCTGGTTCCACCCTGGTCACTGCTGAGTGACCCAGACTCTGTTCCACCTGCTTTCAGATCATCTATATCTTCGATCCACCATTGGATCACACCGGACACTCCTCTTTACGACGCCTGCAGCATCTTCATCCTCAGACACCATCAACCTGCGTGACGAAACCCGACACTACTTCGCACCTGTGCACCCGCTTCCTGTGGGTGAGGTAACTCAGCAACGCCAGTGTTCCTACACTGGTACACACCTCTAGTATATGTGTCTAAAGTTTCATCCTTCTAGGTTAAGCGGAAGTCTCCTTAAACAGTAACTTTCTAACTTTTATGCACCATTGACTTTGCAATGGTGCATGTGTGTGCTTTAAGCGCTGCACCCGAATTCCGCGGGCTTTTCCCGACTTCAGCATTGCTAGTCCTGACTGCTCTCAGCAATTCCCTAGGCCCTAGGCCTAACCACTGTTCGATTGGTAACTCTTATAAAACTTTTTTAATATATGGTTTGCGTGGCCCCTGGGCCTCATCCATAATTGTGCAACTTTTATATGTTTAACTGTGCTTTTGTTTAAACGCTTGTGCCTCTGCACTCATTAAGAGTACAGAGGATTATTCTAGTAATAAATACATATATTTTTATAATATATAACTTGTGTGGTGTCCTTTCATTTGATATTACAGGATTGTGATTGGTAAAACAGCTTGCTTAACACGACCTCCATGCTACCCCTAGGATTGCTTGTCTATAAGGTTGACTTACAACCGTCACCATAAGGGATTGTTTGGACTGATACAAGGTGCCCCCAGAATTGGAGACATCATATATCAGGCCAACTTCTCACAAAATCCCTTTCCCATCCATCTATCAAATCCCTTACCCTCTTCCCCACGGCTGTGTGACTTATTGAGGTGCGGCTTAATTTACACCATCAATGGATCACACACTTAGTGAGGCTCATGTGGTGAAAGCACCACCATCTCATTGCAGGATCTTCTAAGCAATAGCCCACACTCACCATATTTACACACACGCACATAAAAGTGATCCATATTTTAGATCAAGAATGAAGAAAATCAATCGCCAGCATCATCATTTAGGCATTGTGTTGCATAACTGTAAGCACCTAACCTAAGTTTGTCCACTACAGAATTTGAGACAATTTTTTATAACTTGAGGATTTTGTTACTACTATTGCTATTTTTTGTGTTTTGTCACTATCAGGAATTTGTTGTGTCATCATGTAGTAGTCTGGTCTCAATTCTTTGTAAAACATTGATATAACCAGTAACTAAGCGTTTAATCCTACTGTTGGAGCTCACCTGGGTGGAAGTGGGACCTTGCTTGTGCAGTCAGTGGATCTGTGAGTGGGTGCATGAGTCTGTGAGTGGATCTGTGTCTGGGTGCATTACTCTCTCAGTGCATCTGTGAGTGGTAGCATCATTGCCAAAGTGGGTCTGTGAATGTTTTTAAAACCATTTTAAATTCCCGATATTCACGGGTTTGCCATGACGTTACACAAGGCGTCCACGCTGGCACACACTACAAATTTGCGGATAACATGTGTTAAAAATAAATCCCTTTAGTGACATACTGTAGAGTTCCTGAAAGTTGCTTATTTGTCTTCTATGGGGGTCACAACACATCCTACCTGACCCCTTAAACCAAGTGCTGCAATTTAATTTCAGCCCCAATGATTGTCCAGTTGAACTAAAATAGCAGCCACAACTCTCTGCTCAGGTTGCAGCCAGCCAATCACAGCATTCCTATGGTGTGCGAATACGGCGATTCGTCATGAATTATCTGAGATCAAAGATATACAAATTTTGATTTCCTTAAATTTCGAAACAATTACTGAACTGATTAACACCGAAAAACAAAAACCACAATCTGTGGAACAAAGGCTAGCTTTCTGTCTAATTTGGTATAATTCCATCCTGGGTTTTGGGCTGCAGGAGTGTCTAAAGTGTCTATGAGAATTAGCATGTAAATGCACTTTTTTTTTACCCCCCAATACCAGGAAATCAAGGAGCACTCTGCGATTCACAGTCTTCACTTTAATTAGGCAGACGTGTTTCAGCAATTTTGACTTTCTCATTCTCATATTATTCCCATTAACCATTTCACCACATTTAAAAACACTCCTGTCTCCTCTTCATTGGACAGGAAAAAGTGCTGTAAGATAAAACGGACTGCATTATGCTCAAAGTTATCTATTTAGTCCGCCTTTTTGACATGCATAGTTCATTCATAATCTCTCAGTAAGTGTGCCATAATACTCGTAAATCTCATTTCAGTAATATTAGTCACTTAGTGGAAACAAGTTATTCAGGGCACCAATATATCCAATTTCATGTCCAATATTTCACTCACCAATGTGGCACATTGAAGATTTAGTCCATCACCCTTCCAGGAGTAGAGGAGGGGTTCTTGCCCACCAAAGACCCTCAGCATCCAAGGGAACTTCATTACCCAACCAGTACTGTGCCAGGAGGTGCGTTTGCAGGATGGTGGAGAAAGGGGCGGGCCTCAGGTGAGCGTTCAGCAATCCCGCTGTGTAGGACTTACTGGGGGTAACAGGAGGGGTTATTTGCCCCTAATGGCCCTCACCATCCAAAGGGCCTCATTCCCCAACCAGTAGTGCGCCATGAGGCACATTTGCAGAGTAGTGGAGGAAGGGGTTGGAGCCTCCCATGAGCTCTCAGAAATCCCTCTATATATGGGACTTACTGGAGGTAACTGGAGAGATTGTTGACCCCAAGTACCCTCAGCAGCTAAGAGGACTTTCTCCCCCCAACCAGTAGTACACCAGGAAATATGTTTGCTGAGTGATGGGGAAAGGGGTAGGCCTCCCATGAGCTCTCAGTAATCCTGCTGTGTGGGACTTAATGGAGGGGGCAGGAGGGATTGTTGGTCTCAAAAACCCTGAGCAGCAAAGGGGACTTCATCCCCAACCAATAGTGTGCCAGGAGGCGCATTTGCTGAGTGCTGGAGAAAAGTGGCTGGGCCTTCAACAACCTCTCAGCAACCCCACTGTGTGGGACTTACTGGAGGTAACAGGAGTGGTTCTTGGCCTCCAAGGAGCCTCACTAGCCATGGGGACCTTCTCCCCAACAGGTTGTGTGCCAGGAGGCCCCTTTGCCAAGTGAATAAGAATGGGGGCGGGGCCTCCAATGACTTCCCCTGGGGTCGGCGTTTTAAACAAAAAAAACATTTTCTTATTGTTTTTGCAATGGGGGAGAGGGGCCACATGGCCGATCTCCCCAGACTGATTTTGGCCCCAGGTACACCATTCCCAGGGCACCCCATTTAGAAATAGGGGAGGGCTGACTTCGACCCCTGGGGCTCCAACCCCCGGGGCCCAGCCTTTAAATGTATATATTTTAATTGGGAAGGGGGCTGTGTGGCCCCCCCTCCCCAGTATAAAACGGGGAGGCCCCTTCAAGAACTGTGCGCATCATCACATAGGACTTACTTGGACTTTGGGAAACGCACCCACTGGGTTAATAATGGTGCGTACTACATCGCCCAGAATGCAGTGAGGCCACGCCCATCAGAGCAGGTGCGACCTACCTCTGTGTGGCTTCACTCCTAATGGGTTCCTGTTTGTTGTGGATTTGTAGATGGCCCTAACCCGGTCGTGGAATTGAGCCCATCGCTTCAACAGTGGGTCCGTCACTGCAACATGGTGTGCTGTAACCAACGGTACGGAGGCAAGCTGGCGCCTTGGACAGGGTGGTGTGAGTTTGAAGCTTACTTGACAGCCGCAAAGCAGGGCAGGCCCTTCAAGAACTTGGCGCATCATCACATAGGACTTACTTGGACTTTGGGAAACGCACCCACTGGGGTAATAATGGTGCGTACTACATCGCCCAGAATGCCGTGAGGCCACGCCCATCGGGGGAAGCGATATATTTGAACAGTATACAATCACAAATGCGCTTCTTTTTGTCTTCCAAATGCCACTGAAGAAAGGATTGGGTTCCTGAAAAGCGTATGGCACAAGAATTCATGTTGGTTTTATAAAGTGTTCCTGCTGGCAAGCTGTCATTAAAGTACCATCAGCATAACCTTCCTCCGTGTGGCTTCACTCCTAATGGGTTCCTGTTTGTTGTGGATACATCGGTTGCATCGGTTATTGACCTGGTGAATATAATGAAACATTTGTATAAACTGAGAAACTTAATCAGTAATGAATTGTTTGCAATTGATAGTTTACACCATCAACTCTTTTGCAGTTTTCGATGCTTGCATTTAGAGAGATAAGTCTACTCACAATACGAGTGTGGTGGTCATCCGATTGCAACTTACCTTTTCCATGTCTATGCAAATGGAGTGGGTAACCATAGCAACTGATGTACGTCACCAGGAGGCTCCAATTAACGTATATGCATATATGTGTTCAGCTTCCTATTCGAAGTTGTTGTGTCCAAGGCGGTTGTACCGCCGAAACGCGTTACCCATCATCGTTGGTTGAATAAAAACTCCTTTTTGATTGAATCCCACGGAGTCAGCGCCTTTTTTCGTATAGTTGGAACGAAGGTTTGGATTACACATATATATATATATATATATTCACTGAAAAAACCATAGGTTTCACACCAGTTATAGTTAGGAATTAGCATTTAAAAAACCTATTAAATTCACTGAAAAAACCATAGGTTTCACACCAGTTATAGTTAGCTGGAAATTTTACTGATATAAAACCATTGAAATTCCCACGTTATAGTTAGTCGGACTCACTATAACTTGCGCGTGCAATGCACTGCTGATGACATCACATATTACATCACTCATGACATGGTCAGTGACATCACTCATGACATCACTGATGACACCATCCAGTGAATGTGTGTCTTTCTGAAAAATAAATATGTTTTATATATGTATATGTAAAAGTCGATGGGAGAATAAATGTTTAAATAAAAGTCTAAATGGATGGTTTTAAAAAAAAAAAAATATTGAATAACTGGCTTATTAAGTGTATCTTAGTGAATACATATATTAGTAAGTAATGTTTAAATATTTAAATATATGTATCAGTGTTTCACTTTGTGTATAAGTGGCTGCATGGGTTGGTGAGTAGCTACATATGTGTGTATATGAGTTATTAGATTTTTTTTAGTATCAGTATAAGTGTCTGTATGATTTGGTGGGAGTGTTACTTAGCACATAGATGCATAAATGACTGACTCACTGTTTGTATGTATTTTAAAGACAGCATATGTGCCGGACTGTATGGGTGAATGAGTGTGTATATGTATGTGTTAGTAAGTGAATGACTGTCTTACTAGTGTCTTTATCAGTAACTACATATGTTTTAATCTAGTATATGTGAGTATTGATGTATATAAGTGAGTATATATGAGAGTGAGAGATTGAAAGAATTCTTGTTTTAATAAGTATGCGTTTCTATAAGTGATTTTTTAAGAGAGTAAGTATGTGTAAGTTTCTTTAGAAGTAAGGTGATAGAGTGTGTATAGCTGTATATGCTAAAAAATTGATGTTCAATAGTTTATTTGCATGTGTGAGTATGTGTATGAGCAACTTTTGGAAGACTGTCGGTGTGTTAACGGATGTATAGGTGTCTCACTACATATGATGAGTGAGTATATGTATGACTGACTATTTAGAACTGTTGATGAATGAGTGGATGTGTATATAAATGGTGGAATTACTGAATTGGTTGTTGCAACTGGTATAGATATCTTCACTTTTTTGAAAATATTAGTTTCTATTTTTGAATATGTGTTTCAAGGGTTACTTTACAGTGAAAGGAGGTCAGTCACTCTGTCACAAGGACGGTATCATCAGTGATGTCATGAGTGATGTCACTGACCATGTCATGAGTGATGTAATATGTGATGTCATCAGCAGTGCATTGCAGTGCATTGCACGCGCAAGTTATAGTGAGTCCGACTAACTAACTATAACGTGGGAATTTCAATGGTTTATGGTTTATAACTGGTGTGAAACCTATGGTTTTTTCAGTGAATTTAATAGGTTTTTTAAATGCTAATTCCTAACTATAACTGGTGTGAAACCTATGGTTTTTTCAGTGAATTCCATAGGTTTTTTAAATGCTAATTCCTAACTATAACTGGTGTGAAACCTATGGTTTTTTCAGTGAATTTCATAGGTTTTTTTAATACTAATTTTTAACTTTTTGTAGGGCTTCATACCTATGTACGTTTTATTGAATTTCTAAGCTTATTTTTTCGCAAATGTCTTTATCTGAGAAAGGTATGTTTTTCTAAAAATGAACCCTATAATGTATATTAAGATACTATTTTTATTTTAAAATAGTTTTTTCCTTTTTTTTTTATATTTGACTCTGGAGCGCTCCCGGTGCGCATACCGATAAACGCCCGGGTGCGCGCACCGTCAGCGCATCAACAGAAAAAAGAAAAAAAAAATAATGAAGGAGTGACCATAAGAAATGGGGACAGAGAGAGTGGTGTTAAGAGAAAGAGAGCTAAAGGGAGGAACACAGAGGGACTGTGTAATAGATAGTAAGACAGATAAAAAGTGTAAGAGGAAATAACTGAGAAAAAAAAAATGAATAAGGGAGCAAAAGAAAAGAAGAAATAGGAAGAAGACAAAAGCAGAGGTTCCGGGAGAATGTAAATGGATGATGAAAGTAAAAGGAAGGACAGTTAAGCATGTGAATGACAGGTAGTGACGGAATGAAAGAAAAGGAATAGTAGTGATGGAGGGATAGTAAATAGCAGTGAATATAAGCAAAGAGGGGTGAAACAGGGTACATGTAAGTGAATAAGGGTAAGACATGGGGAATAATACAGCGAAAGAAGAAAGAGAGTAAAAGAAGGAGTGTCACAAAGGAACTAAGTGAACCAGTAAAAAAGGTAAGTGAAGGAGTGTGCATAGACAGAGGTACTGAAAGAAGTTGAATGTGGTAGGAAGTAAACATGGAAGAAAAGAATAAGTGAGAAAAGCAAAGTAAGGAAACAGGGGTGAGGTAGGGTGAGAGAAAAATAGGGAAAATAAAACCAAAGATGATAACAAAAAAGATTTTGTAAACACACTTACCATATAATCAATGCAAACTTGTATCTATGAAAGATAAAAGAAAAAACACGTTATAATTTCTTAAAAATATATAATAAAATAGAAGCATCAGTTCATGAGGTTTAAAAATCTACAAAAGTTTACTAAGAAATGATGCAATAGTGAAGGATACAAAAACAGAAAGAAAGTAATGTAGAAAGAGAAAAAAAAAGGAAAAAGAAATAGAAAGAAAACAAATTCCTAAAGATAAATAAGATACTAAAAGAATGTAAGATATCAAATCAAAATCAGTAAAGATAAGAAAATAAAAGAAAAATGAGTGAAAAGGAGAGAAGTCTGATTGAGAAACTATAAATAAAAAAGAGGAATAGAAGATGATTGAGAGTGAGTGAAGTAAAGTAACAGAGTGAAGGGATGAAAGGAATGAAGTTAGTATAGAACGATGGATAAAACAGGAGTGAGAGAGTAAGTACACAGAAAGACAAAAGGAAGAACTAAGTGAACTACAGTACAATGGATGCGAAAGAAAAAAAATGGAGAAAAAGAAAGAGAGGGTTAGGAAACTAAAGCAGTGGTACTGTGAGAATATGAAAAAGATAAAAAGTGGTGGAAGGAACAGAGGAAATGCAGACAGTTCCTATTAGATTAAGAAGTTGTGAATGAAGTGCACTAAAGAAACAGCGATGAAAAAAGAGTGTAAATTAGTAAAGAGAGGTAAATAAGGGTGAAAAAGAAAATGAGTATAAGACAATGTGAACACAATATAAATTACACAATGCAAACTACACAATAACTTCTACAATATGTTACATTATTTATTTTTGCTGTTCTCAGAATATATTGAATTTCACTTAAATTAGTGAGATCAAAGTCTTCATCATATAACAGCGGGAAAAAAAAAACACAATCTAAAAGATTGTGTTTAAAAAAACCCATTCAAACATACATCTCATATAAGTACACTAATCTTTGATTCACTTACTTTTCCGTGAGACCAAATTGCAGATAGTGAAGGTCCTTTTGGTGGAAAAAAGTCTGCTGTGCTCTATAACTTCCATTTCATCGACTTCCTATGAAAAAAGATCTAACAACATCATATCTTACACTTTCCTCACGGCCAATTTGTTTCAGATATATCAGTATTTTTTACTTTGAGATCCACTTAAAGTATCTACATGAGATTGCAGATAGTGAAGGTCCTTTTGGTGAAAAAAAGTCTGCTGTGCTCTATAACTTCGATTTCATCAACTTCCTATGAAAAAAGATCTAACAACATCATATCTTACATTTTCCTCACGGCCAATTTGTGTCAGATATATCAGTATTTTTTACTTTGAGATCCACTTAAAGTATCTACATGAGATTAATAATTTAAAATATTAGATTAACTAACTAACTAACTAACTTTTATTATCTATTCCCGTCTTCAAAGGCCAATTCCCTTTACTAAAACTTTGGTTTTAAAAACACTAGATAAGAATTTGTAGAGTCATAAGGCAAACGTTGTTTATAAGTTAAATGAGAATCATTGCAGTAACTCCATCCATTTTCAGATTTTAAGTAGCATGTATAATGTCCTGAGGTTGTCGAAGATCCATCATGATAAATAATAGCTTCAGTTGTAAAGGTCCTTCCAGAAATTGATAACTGAGAAGCCACAAAATTTTTGATAGAAGTTGTCAATTTAGTTCCATCAGGTCTACATCGTTGGAAAACTAAAATGATATACTGCCCATACCTTTGTATAAATAATGTGGACAGCATTGTACAGTTACATTGGGTACACACCATATTATGATCTGCTGCTTTAACTAGATTTTTAAAAGACACTGATTTACAGTCTGGTAAACTCAAATATATAAATCTTTCAGTGTCTATTCTAGTAGTACTTGATAAACTACAATTGCGGCAGTCATGCTGCCATTGATAAGAAAGACTGAAAAGATTATCTACATCTACACCTTCATCTTCCAAAACACCAAACATATACATTAAAAATTCCTGACAATCCTGCTGAATGTTCTGTGAAAATTTATCTTGACCAGAACACAAATCTAAAATATTTCGAATTTCTGTTACAGTTTCTATTTGTGCTGTACCACTGCTACATTTCTGAAACACAGAATTCAATAAACCACACAATCTTTGATCCCGATTTTCAACAATCTGTTCTTGTAAACTTTTAAGAAAAAAAACAACATTAACCACTACATTAGCATAGCAGTTGACACCAGAACTATTTTCAAACTGAAATCCAACAACATTTTCTCCACAATTCTTTTTCTTCCTGTTTTCAATTACAGTTTTCTCTACTTTTTGTCTTTTTGCAACTACCTCACTACAATTATCCTCATTTCTTCTTTTTCGGCCTACCACACGTTTTTCAAACAGAGGATATTGAGGCAAGTGTGGAGCATACTCTCTTCTTAACCTATTGTATTCTTTAACACAATCTAGATCTGCAGAAATCTTTGTCTCATCACACGCAATCAAGTACAATCCTGATAAAGTTCTGACTCGAGATAATGCCACATATGCCATACCCTCTTTAAACACAGATCTTCCAATGTTCACCAAAGCACTATCTACACTTAAACCTTGAGATTTATGAATTGTCACCGCATACGCCAAACAAACAGGAAACTGTTTTCGGCGAACATATAAGTCTTTTACAAGTAAAAATCTAGCAGAACAACGACTTATTTGTTGTACTTGTTCAATCCCATCAAATTTTATTTTTAAAAATTCAATTCCATCTCTATTTCTGTAATTCACAAAATCAACAACATAACCCATTGCTCCATTTACCAGACCGCTTTCAACATTTAAATTCCTTCTCAAAATGATACGACAATTTAAACACACATTCAGAGTCTTTTCAAAACCAGCTGTTTTTGAAATACTTTTCTCCAATGAATCCAATTTAGTTTTCAAATTTTCTGACAAAACAATTGTTGCACCCATATGCTCTATTTTATCTATTGCTTCCAGTTTCACAATCTCTTCATTTTCTAAGTCTAACATTTTTTGGTTGAAGATGGAACATTCTTGCAGAGTTGGCATCAAACATATCCCAGATTTCTTCTCAGTCATTTTTTTAAAAATATTCTCTGGAAGAATGTTTTCATTTGGATACAAATTTGAAATTAATCGACTATGCAAAGCTTTTTTCCCTTTCTCAGTCACTTTTCCAATTCTTACATCTTGTAGAATATTTGTATAATCTTCATCCTTGGCCTGTCGCATATTTTGAACCAGTTCAGCATATTTAAAATTTAGCCATATATTAACATTTCCAATGCTTCCAAGGGACTTCCTGGTATCTTCATGCGTGAGCATTTTAAACACTGGTTGTCCTTTTACTGGAGTCAACTGCAATAGATCTCCAAAAACAATAATGTGTTTTCCTCCAAATAACACATCATAGTCTGTTTTAAGAATTTCTTGCATTCTCAAATGCACAAAAGCAAGCATTAGATTTGAGACCATGCTTACTTCATCTATGATAAGAAGTTTCATTTTCTTCAAGACTCTTGAAACTTCAGAACACGCATCTCCAGATAGCTTGTTGTAATGCAATTTATTATCATGTTCAACTGGCAGCATCAATAAACGATGTAGAGTAATCCCTTTAATGTTATGTGCTGCCAGACCAGTTGGAGCAGTTACAACACAAGACAGTGGTGAATCAGTCCTTTTCTGCAGATAACTTGCAACGGCTTTAATTAGAAAACTTTTTCCTGTCCCCGCTTCTCCACTTACGTACAATCGGACAGGGTCAAATAATATACATGAGCACTCTTTTTTCTCATGTCTGAATCCATGTTCAATCTGCTCTGTGACTTCATCATATATCTTTTTCTGCTCAATGTTTAGTTGCTTTACCAAATCTTCTAAGTTAACTCCATCCTCTTGAGCTTGTTCCATAGCTCTTTCCACCTCATCCATGGCAGTGGCAGCTTCATTTTGGATAATTGGTCCTCCTAGTGGATCCTGGCTCAATGAAGTAGAACTCTGACTATCTTGAGAACTGTTTCTAGCTATCTCTTCAGCAATTGTAGTTTCTTGCTCCATTTCTTCATTCAACATTTGCAGATAATTTAGAAAAATAGGACATTCTATGGTATCCTTAGTTGCATTAAAAGAGTCTTCATAACAGAGAAAATCTCCAAGTAGTTCCTCTTCTGTACGCCATGGCTTAAAGAGTTGCAAAAGAGCTAAATAGTAAAATTCTCTTTTGTCTGGAACTTCACAACTCAATTTTCGATGATTAATCAAATGGCCTTTTTTCTGCTTCACTAGACATCCAGTAGTTAAAGAAAGGTTCCAGCAAGGGATTTGTTTGAAAAACTTAGTAAATACCAAATTTCTTGTAGTCTATATTATTATTTAAGACTATTAGGACTGTAATGTTCAGTCTCTGTTTTTTGATGATGTATCTGACTTGAGACCTTGTGTAAGGCTACCACACTAGCCAAGATAGATTTAATCAACAATACTGGTAGGTCTATTCAACAAATGAGCAAGGAAAAGCAACACAAAGAGAAATTTTTAGTTCGAAACGTATTTATCTTATTCAAAACAGGTTCAAAGTCGTAAAGACGTACAAATTCAGAGAAAATGGGGGGTACACATAATCAAGAGAAAAATGCATGTGACTCTTAGGTATAAAGAAAACAGTAAAATCAATCCATAAATACATAAGAGGTAGTCTAGTCCGGAATTTAACAACATAAACAACTCATTCTCAAATAAATCAGAGAGTTCAATGTCGATGTAGACATAGACTTTAACTGTCGACGTTTTGGTCTCAAATGTTAGATCCAGAGACCATCATCAGGACGGTTGTCTTTTGATGCAATGTAAATGACCCTCATAAAGATGGAGAAAAACGCATAGATTTTGTTGTTTGCGAAGGTACAGAGTCACTTGTATCCTTGGGGATTCCACAAATTATCCCTTGGTTGATGCTCCACGTGTTTTTCAATTTCACAACTCGATTTCTGTTCGGTTGACAAGGTGACGCTCCTATTCTTCGTACACGGGTCGCCCTTTGACCCGTGTACGAAGAATAGGAGCGTACGAAGAATAGGAGCGTCACCTTGTCAACCGAACAGAAATCGAGTTGTGAAATTGAAAAACACGTGGAGCATCAACCAAGGGATAATTTGTGGAATCCCCAAGGATACAAGTGACTCTGTACCTTCGCAAACAACAAAATCTATGCGTTTTTCTCCATCTTTATGAGGGTCATTTACATTGCATCAAAAGACAACCGTCCTGATGATGGTCTCTGGATCTAACATTTGAGACCGAAACGTCGACAGTTAAAGTCTATGTCTACATCGACATTGAACTCTCTGATTTATTTGAGAATGAGTTGTTTATGTTGTTAAATTCCGGACTAGACTACCTCTTATGTATTTATGGATTGATTTTACTGTTTTCTTTATACCTAAGAGTCACATGCATTTTTCTCTTGATTATGTGTACCCCCCATTTTCTCTGAATTTGTACGTCTTTACGACTTTGAACCTGTTTTGAATAAGATAAATAAGTTTCGAACTAAAAATTTCTCTTTGTGTTGCTTTTCCTTGCTCATTTGTTGAATAGACCTACCAGTATTGTTGATTAAATCTATCCTGGCTAGTGTGGTAGCCTTACACAAGGTCTCAAGTCAGATACATCATCAAAAAACAGAGACTGAACATTACAGTCCTAATAGTCTTAAATAATAATATAGACTACAAGAAATTTGGTATTTACTAAGTTTTTCAAACAAATCCCTTGCTGGAACCTTTCTTTAACTATTTGATCCGCCCGATCCCGCAAGGGTTTATTGGGTTACCCACTCCTCTAAATCACGTCACTAGACATCCTTCATAGCCAATGAGTGCATATTTTCCATTATTGATATCTTCTGTGATGTTCCTCTTATAACTGTAGTTTTGAAGAACTTCATACAAACATGTGTTCTCAAGGTGAGTACTTCTATTTGGATAGTATGTATCCAACATATTTGTCTTCAAAATATCTGTACTGTTTGGTTCTTTTTCCGCCAAATATTCAATTTCTTGTACAGATTTCAAAACTCGGTTTCGTGTTGCAGCAAGACCAAGACTCACCCAAATGATTGTTCTTGATTTGGCATAGAGACTTGCTGATGATAACCGATCAGAACATTCATATGCTCCAATTTCTCGATGCGACAACATCTTCAGACTGAAACTGTATAATTTCTTGCTTAGACTCTTTTCATGGGAAATATCCTCCCACATTTCCTTCAATTCTGTCTTTTCTTTTTTGGTGATGTAAGATGTCACATATCGAGCCACAGCAATAGAGTTGTCAGCAACGAACTGAATATCCATGTTAGCATTCCACATGGACAAAATCACTGGGTTGTAATCATTGATGTACTTAGATTCTTCATTTCTTTTCAAATTGTATGTATTTTTGGGAGATTTCCTCGTCACAGTATGTCGTAGAGATGACATCAAATTATTTACTCTTCCCTTAGAAATCACTGGTCGAGGAAATGCAAAACGACATTTCGTGTAGTACTTTTCCTTGTTTTTAAATTTTCGACGACAGTACTTTCCACAACGATGAGATTGAAAACGTAAAACTTGTTGCCTTAAATTGTTTTCTTCAGTAGATTTTGGAACAGCACATGTTGAATACTCTTCAATGAAACTCATCACTGTTTCATCTGAATCGGATCCAAATTTGGGTGCATCTTTAATCCACAACAACATATGTATATGAGGAGCACCTCTCGCTTGATATTCCTTCCTCCAAAAGAAATCCAAAACCTCTCCAAGGGGAGGATTTTTTTTGTTGGTAATAAAAGACATCATAGCTTCAAATCTATGATTAAAATATCTGCAAACATTCACTGGATCTAAAGAACACAGTTCTCCTGGTGTTTTCAATTCTATATTTCGTATGTTTTCATTTGCCTCTCGTAGAAATTGAAGTAAATCGTCCCATGCATACTCAGCACAGCTAAGAGTGAGGAACCATGTAGGAGTTCCTAAGTTTCTTAGCATACATTTCAATTCTCCATGACGACGAAACCAATACTCATTGGTTCCACGTTGACATGCCATGAGATTGATTAGCTGAGATTCCAAAATACTGTCTTGCAGATTAACTTTCTCCATAAAGTCCCTTGCACAAACATTCTGCAAATGAGGTCCACTTTTTAATATACGATTAACTGCATAAGAAAGCCCAGACAAATCACTTTCAAATAGTAGATGAAATAAATATGGAATGCATTGACGAAACCTTGGATCTTCTGCATATAATCTTAGAGTCCGGTATTCAGCTGCAGGAATTTGAACTGGTCGATCATCATATCGTCCACCACAACCTGTTGGAAATAATTGTGGAAAACAACGAGCTTCCAAACTTTCTTCCCATACACTAATGGGACTTCCTTTTGCTGCTTTCATTTGAAACAAGTCAATTGCATTTCCCATTACTTCTTTGGAATGCAAAGGATGAACAGTATAATGTTCATATATTTCTTCAGTTCTAGACACATCAACTTTTTCAATTTGACCAACTGAAGAATCACTATCTTCTTCTATAGCTGTTTCCTCTGCTCCAACACTTACATCTTTGTAGTACTCATTGTTTTTGACCAAATACAACGTTGCCTTCTTGACTTTTTTAACATCCACTAAATCTTGCCAAATTTTCTTACTCTTTGTTGGAACCCCATTAACTAGAATAACTAAAGGATCTTCTTCTACTCTTTCTACACCAATTGTATCAATATTTTTCTTTACATCTAGCGGCAAATAAACAACTCTTCCCTTTAATCCTCTCAGTAAATCTGATGGAGGCAATTTCCCTGTCTTAGGCTCCATGCGTACAATAGCCTGAAAAGGATGGACACATTGAATCAAAATAGATTCATAAGTATTTAGATCCATCAATTCAGAAGGAATATCTATCAACTGAAGATTATTATAAACTGCTCTAGCAGGCATTCTATTTTCATTTAATTTTTTCAAACAATAATTACAAATACGCTGATCCAAACTCAAATCAAAAGAATTCTCCACCAACAAATAACTTACAAAATCCTCCCATTGACTATTATTTTCCAATTCACTTTTTGCATATAAATCAACTAACCTGGTCTGAATTTTATAATGAGTCCGTCGACAACACACACAAGTTAAATTAGGCCTCTCACTTGATTTCACCTTAAACTTGATAATTTCCTCATCAAACTTTTCAATACTTGAAATTTGTCCATTATCTTCTGCATTACCATCCATTACTATATCTATTTCTACACTGTCCTCTTTGTTCCCAAAATAACAAAACTCAATTTCTTCACAAATAGTCTTCACTTCCACTTCAGATCCATGCAAAAGAGCACTATTTAACTGTTTAAGCTTAAGTGCAGGACTTTTTGCATAATACAACTTCCTCACTAATTTCCTTACATTATTATGATGCACTGCTAACATCCTAAAATGATGAAAAACACTCCGACAAACTTTTCTAGAAAGACAAGCTAGTGAATGCCCTTGCAAACCTGTGCTTTCTCTCACTCTGCAAGGATCTAACTCTTGCAGGATCTTCATTTTTTGTTTGAGACTTTTTTTACTATATGTACGTAAGAAATTTCGAAGCAAATCGATTGATTCCTGTCGCACACTACAAATACTACTGCATTTCCATGTGTACACTGGACCCTTAGTACGTCTCCCTAAAACTTCATCAGCTAACACCTCTTCTGCATCTCTAGATACAAGTTTCTCTTTTTCCATCACACAACTATCTTTCACCTCATATGCACGACCACTGGTGTCAACTGCATGCACCAAATCATTTTCCTGAAAGTAACTCTCCTCATTGAAAAAAGGCTCAGAACTTGAACTATGCATCCATTCACCAGAAAATACTTGACAAAAATTACTCCGATTAATAATTCTTTTCCATCTACTGTTCGATTTGAAAACATCAATTGCCTTATTAAGTATCCTAATTCTATTGATTATTAAAATAAATAATTTTTTCTTAACTTCAAAAGCCTGATCAACAATCTTTTCTACACTTTTCTTTTTCTTGTAAAAAGCAGCTTTTAGTTTACTTTTCTTATCATTTTTTAGCAAATTTAAAACTACCCTATTGCGAAACATTCGCCTACGAATGTCCCTAAAAACATTTACCCTTCTATTGCTATCCATTCTCTTCTCTCCTGCTCCAATGGAAACATTTTTTGTGGGCTTCTCTTTCCTTTTTAGATTTGTTGACTTTTTCTGTATATTCACATTAGCAATATCATTTTTTTTTCTACGACATATGTTGCGAAGAAAAGACTTAATTGGCTTACCAGAAGCTTTTCTGGTGTTTTTTGAAGTACTTGTTGAAGAGGATTCCATAAACTCTGTTGTTGATGTTCTCCTTTTCCGTATGTTATTTTTGATATTTCTTTGCTTTGAAGGCATTTTTGCTTCCTTTTCAGAAGTTGATTTGAATCTGTTGCACTGTTAAAAAAACACATGAAAGACCACTATTAGCAAACAACAAAGTAATGTTAAAAAGCAAACAATATATACAATAAATTGCAACATATTTAAGTTTATACAATAGCAACTCATGGCTTTATTTTTAAAGGCCTTGCGACACCAGTGCGTCACTTTTTACCCATGTTTAAAGTAATGCACCAGCTGCACATGGCAATCATAAATAAGGGCCAAATGCAAATACCAATCATTTGCACCCACAAATCGATTTTTGAATAACATGTAAGAAACACTGCGCAGAACCTAAGTACAACCACTCAATATCATCAAACAAAGTCAGGGTCTGATTTATAAAGGCCTTGCGCCACCAGTGCGTCACTTATTACCCATGTTTAAAGTCATGCATCAGCTGCACATGGCAATCATAAATAAGGGCCAAATACATATACCAATCAATTGCACCCAAAAATCGATTTTTCAATAACATGTAAGAAACACTGCGCAGAACCTATGTACAACCACTCAATATCATCAAACAAAGTCAGGGCCTGATTTATAAAGGCCTTGCGCCACCAGTGCATCACTTATTACCCATGTTTAACCCCTTAACTGCTGCCTCGGTGCATTGGCCGACGGCAGCACTACCTCCCCAGTGCTGCGCACGACCATTGAATGTCCATTCAGCACTAGTTCTAATGGACAGCGCAGCACTGGGGAGGAATGTGTAATAGCAGCTATGAGGTTAAAGTGATGCATCAGCTGCACATGGCATTCATAACTAAGGGCCAAATGCAAATACCAATCAATTACACCCTAAAATCGATTTTTGAATAACATGTAAGAAACACTGCGCAGAACCTATGTACAACCACTCAATATCATCAAACAAAGTCAGGGCCTTATTTATGAAAGCCTTGCGCCACCAGTGCGTCACTTATTACCCATGTTTAAAGTCATGCATCTGCTGCACATGGCAATCATAAATAAGGGCCAAATACATATACCAATCAATTGCACCCAAAAATCGATTTTTGAATAACATGTAAGAAACACTGCGCAGAACCTAAGTACAACCACTCAACATCATCAAACAAAGTCAGGATCTCATTTATAAAGGCCTTGCGCCACCAGTGCATCACTTATTACCCATGTTTAAAGTGATGCATCAGCTGCACATGGCATTCATAAATAAGGGCCAAATGCAAATACCAATCAATTGCAACCAAAAATCGATTTTTGAATAACATGTAAGAAACACTGCACAGAACCTATGTACAACCACTCAATATCATCAAACAAAGTCAGGGCCTTATTTATGAAAGCCTTGCGCCACCAGTGCGTCACTTATTACCCATGTTTAAAGTCATGCATCAGCTGCACATGGCATTCATAAATAAGGGCCAAATGCAAATACCAATCAATTGCACCCAAAAATCGATTTTTAAATAACATGTAAGAAACACTGCGCAGAACCTAAGTACAACCACTCAATATCATCAAACAAAGTCAGGGCCTTATTTATGAAAGCCTTGCGCCACCAGTGCGTCACTTATTACCCATGTTTAAAGTCATGCATCAGCTGCACAAGGCAATCATAAAAAAGGGCCAAATGAAAATACCAATCAATTGCACCCAAAAATCGATTTTTGAATAACATGTAAGAAACACTGCACAGAACCTAAGTACAACCACTCAATATCATCAAACAAAGTCAGGGCCTTATTTATGAAAGCCTTGCGCCACCAGTGCGTCACTTATTACCCATGTTTAAAGTCATGCATGAGCTGCACATGGCAATCATAAAAAAGGGCCAAATACATATACCAATCAATTGCACCCAAAAATCGATTTTTGAATAACATGTAAGAAACACTGCGCAGAACCTAAGTACAACCACTCAATATCATCAAACAAAGTCAGGGCCTTATTTATGAAAGCCTTGCGCCACCAGTGCGTCACTTATTACCCATGTTTAAAGTCATGCATGAGCTGCACATGGCAATCATAAAAAAGGGCCAAATACATATACCAATCAATTGCACCCAAAAATCGATTTTTGAATAACATGTAAGAAACACTGCGCAGAACCTAAGTACAACCACTCAATATCATCAAACAAAGTCAGGGTCTAATTTATAAAGGCCTTGCGCCACCAGTGCATCACTTATTACCCATGTTTAAAGTCATGCATCAGCTGCACATGGCATTCATAAAAAAGGCCAAATAAAAATACCATTCATTTGCACCCAAAAATCGATTTTTGAATAACATGTAAGAATCACTGCGCAGAACCTATGTACAACCACTCAATATCATCAAACAAAGTCAGGGCCTTATTTATGAAAGCCTTGCGCCACCAGTGCGTCACTTATTACCCATGTTTAAAGTCATGCATCTGCTGCACATGGCATTCATAAAAAAGGCCAAATAAAAATACCATTCATTTGCACCCAAAAATCGATTTTTGAATAACATGTAAGAATCACTGCGCAGAACCTATGTACAACCACTCAATATCATCAAACAAAGTCAGGGCCTTATTTATGAAAGCCTTGCGCCACCAGTGCGTCACTTATTACCCATGTTTAAAGTCATGCATCAGCTGCACATGGCATTCATAAAAAAGGCCAAATAAAAATACCATTCATTTGCACCCAAAAATCGATTTTTGAATAACATGTAAGAATCACTGCGCAGAACCTATGTACAACCACTCAATATCATCAAACAAAGTCAGGGTCTAATTTATAAAGGCCTTGCGCCACCAGTGCATCACTTATTACCCATGTTTAAAGTCATGCATCAGCTGCACATGGCATTCATAAAAAAGGCCAAATAAAAATACCATTCATTTGCACCCAAAAATCGATTTTTGAATAACATGTAAGAATCACTGCGCAGAACCTATGTACAACCACTCAATATCATCAAACAAAGTCAGGGCCTTATTTATGAAAGCCTTGCGCCACCAGTGCGTCACTTATAACCCATGTTTAAAGTCATGCATCTGCTGCACATGGCATTCATAAAAAAGGCCAAATAAAAATACCATTCATTTGCACCCAAAAATCGATTTTTGAATAACATGTAAGAATCACTGCGCAGAACCTATGTACAACCACTCAATATCATCAAACAAAGTCAGGGCCTTATTTATGAAAGCCTTGCGCCACCAGTGCATCACTTATTACCCATGTTTAAAGTCATGCATCAGCTGCACATGGCATTCATAAAAAAGGCCAAATAAAAATACCATTCATTTGCACCCAAAAATCGATTTTTGAATAACATGTAAGAAACACTGCACAGAACCTATGTACAACCACTCAATATCATCAAACAAAGTCAGGGTCTGATTTATAAAGGCCTTGCGCCACCAGTGCATCATTTATTACCCATGTTTAAAGTGATTCATCAGCTGCACATGGCATTCATAAATAAGGGCCAAATGCAAATACCAATCAATTGCACCCAAAAATCGATTTTTAAATAACATGTAAGAAACACTGCGCAGAACCTAAGTACAACCACTCAATATCATCAAACAAAGTCAGGGCCTTATTTATGAAAGCCTTGCGCCACCAGTGCGTCACTTATTACCCATGTTTAAAGTCATGCATCAGCTGCACAAGGCAATCATAAAAAAGGGCCAAATGAAAATACCAATCAATTGCACCCAAAAATCGATTTTTGAATAACATGTAAGAAACACTGCGCAGAACCTAAGTACAACCACTCAATATCATCAAACAAAGTCAGGGCCTTATTTATGAAAGCCTTGCACCACCAGTGCGTCACTTATTACCCATGTTTAAAGTCATGCATGAGCTGCACATGGCAATCATAAAAAAGGGCCAAATACATATACCAATCAATTGCACCCAAAAATCGATTTTTGAATAACATGTAAGAAACACTGCGCAGAACCTAAGTACGACCACTCAATATCATCAAACAAAGTCAGGGTCTAATTTATAAAGGCCTTGCGCCACCAGTGCATCACTTATTACCCATGTTTAAAGTCATGCATCAGCTGCACATGGCATTCATAAAAAAGGCCAAATAAAAATACCATTCATTTGCACCCAAAATCGATTTTTGAATAACATGTAAGAAACACTGCGCAGGACTTATATACTAACATACAATTTCACTTCTAAAACATAACTATCTGCTTCCAAATATTCTCCATAGAGCAAATAAGTCTCTATCTAAATTAAATGAATCATTACTTACCTTTACAAATGCTTTTGGAGATTGAGAACAGTGTCAGACACACACACCAATTTTTCTTTAGCAGAGCAAAAGGTGTGCTCTCAATACACTGAAACCAAGACTGGCATAGAAAATCTCTATCTTTGTGCACATATGCCTTAATTCAACCAATCAAAAGTCTTCCCTCACTATTTTCAAACCAACACCCATCCCCCTCTCAGACCTTTCTATCTGTTACCATAGCAACTCCCTCCTAACTGAACTCTAAGGTTCAAAAGTTTATTTTACAATGTTGCAAATTAACTCAGCAAGGATGTTTGACCTCTCAATTCAGCAGCCTATACAGGGTATTTTTGCTTTTGGTGACTTTTTTTAAACCATTCAAATTGCTTCTTTCACACAACATAACCATGCACCCTATCTTTCAGATATCAACTATCTGAATCCACCAATCATTGCTTGTGATTCAAGAGCAGAGAAACTCCACAATTATTTTTTTGTAAACTCCTACTATTCCAACTGCCATTTCATTCCCACACTTCATCTGACTGGACCAGAACCTTCTCACATCATGTACTCTGTTTGTATTATTGGACATAGCTACATCCACTGGGCTCAAAGGTATGCAGCTAGCAGAAATTTTCATAACCTTGATTTATCAAATGTGGAAATCAAGTGGATTGGCCACAGAGGATTAAAATGTCACCAATTGATACCATTGGTGAAAACCTTTTTGCATCTGCCAGAACCTGACCTTATAATTGTGCACTGTGGTGGAAACGATCTAGGCACATTGACTGGGGTAGGTCTGGAAATGCTTTTAAAGGACACCTTTCATCAATTGATGATACTTTTTCCCCACACTGCCTTGGTATATTCCAATATATGCCAAAGACAGAAATGGAACTGGTCCAACCAATTTTGTCCACAATTTGAGAAAGCACGGAAACATGTGAATAAATCTGTTTCTGCTTACATGAGAGACTATGGAATGGGTTCAATATACAATAATAACTTGCGTTACAACATGCAAGACATCTACAGAGGAGATGGAGTGCACTTCTCAGATGAGGGGAATAGAATATTCCTCCTGAATTTAAGAATGTGTATTGGAACCTACTTGTAGGTACCTAAATCAACCACAGAACCCAAAAGCTCTTTTCAGAGCTACCCTAACTCTGATCATTCAAAGCGTTTATTTTTTCTAACTTTTTTCACTATTTTTCACCAAAGTACGCTTTCGGGTACGCTTAAAGGTGCGCGCACCAGGCGCTACCCCCGTGGAAAATTAAAGATTTTTTTTTTTTTTTTTTTACGTTTATGAGCCTCCTAAGCCCCCCTCAGAAAACCTAGAGGGTCAAGAAGTCTCTACAGTTCCCCCTTCTATCCATTCCGAACATTGTTTACCCTCCATCTTGTGTCTCGATTGTACCGAAACACAAAATGGAGGACTCCCGTAACGCTGCCAGTGCGCGTAAAGGAGCGCGCACCGCTAAGCGCTCGATAAAAAAAGGTGGGAAAGCAATTTACAAAAAAACCACTGGAGACACTTTCATCAAATATAGAATAGGCCCTACTACATAGCAGTCCCTACCATTTGCCCAAATTTGGTGAAATTCCATTGAGACATTTAGGCTACAGGCCTGTCTAAATATCCTGAGGTAAATTACATGACAAAAACACACTTGTAATGTTAGAATTTACAACCAATTAAAAAGTATCTTTCATTTTCTACGATTATTTCCTGACGTTTGATTGGTTAAGTACAAGAATATATATAAAAGAAGAGAGGGAAACACAGCCATTTTGACTACTGCTTCCAGAAGTACACTTGAAAACAAATTTCACTGACAACTTCAACTAATTTCTCTAAGGTAACTTCTAATTATGGAAGTATATTGTACACTTTAAGTTTATTTCTTAAAAAATATTCTGTTAGTGATATGCTATCCCTCTTTAATAGTTAGAGATAGAGATAGACTTCTCTGTAATAGTTATGGATTGAGTTAGGCTTCTCTGGTATACAGTACCCTAACTCTACTAATATAGTTAATTTGTATGCAATTTTCAGAAAGAAAATAGAAGGAGAAAATCAGGCAAATGATACTTCTATCAAAGTAAAGGTGGAAAAACCAGAAGATCAAAAAAAAGAAGTTGATTTCATGGATGACTCTTTGGATGAACAGTTTATAGAATGTTTGGAAGAAATGGAATCATGTACATATAATTATGAGGAAATTCCGGACAATATTATGTTAGAAATTTTATTAAATTATGAAAAAGAATCAGAGGAATAAATTTATCTTTAATAATTTCAATTGTTTCAGACAATATTCTTTTTTATATGTAATTCATAAAGTATTACCAAAAATGTTTAAAATATAAAGTGAGACTTATAGTATACTGTTCAACTATTTTTCTGTTACATAGTAAGTTTACTCATAGTTACTACCTTTCTCCCACTATATTATCTCATATGAATATTTTACACCTCATTTTCATAAGTGAGCAGGATAGACTACTCATGATCCCCTAGAAATTCTCAGGGAGTGCTTAAAAGATCTTTCTCCTTTCCAGACAGACTATGTTATGAATTCCATATACCACAAAAAATACAATAACAACATGCAAGATGTCTACAAAGAAGATGGTGAACATTAAATTTAAGTCTCTTCATTAGTACCTACATGTAGGTACTTACATAAAATAAAAAAATAAAAAAAAACAATTAATAAACATACAATGTTTTAAAGTGATTATTTTTCAATAGTACCCTCCTCGATACGCTCCCCCGTGCGCGCACCAGGCGCTTCCCCCGCGAAAATCGAAAAAAAAAAAAAAGGGGGTGAGACCCCGCGGGGCCCTTTAATGGCCCCCACATCAAACCTAGGGGTACAGGGAGTGTCTACTCTGCCCCCTTATGGTCATTTCCCCCTTTGTTTTGGCCACCTCTCGTGTCTCGATCCTACCGAGACACAAGATGGCGGCCGCACCGGACTGTTTAGAATGTTTACAGACACCCGAGAGCCAATCAGCTTTCTGCGCGCAAGTCGCGTGTCGCGCCTGGAGCGCACTCCGGTGCGCGCACCGGAGAGCGCCTATAGATATATATATTTTTTTGAACCTTAATTACTCAAAATCCACTGGAGCACATATCTTGAGACATAGCAAAGGCACATCGGGCTACCAGTCCCTACAATTTTGCCAAGTTTGGTGGAAATCCATTCAGCCGTTCGGGCTAAAAGTGAAATCGACCGCCCTATGGAAATTAACATGGGGAAAACGCGTTTTGGGACCCCCCTTTTATCTCGGCCCCCGCTTGACGAATCCCCCCCAAACTTTCAGGGAAGGACCGGAACGCCGCGAGGCCATTTTGAGGAAATTTTCAGGCAGATTCGTCAACCGGCGCCAAAGTTATTCCAAATAGAATTTTCAGATTTAACATTGAAAAAAATCCTAACTATAACTACCTACTGGCGACCGCCAGTAGGTAATATATATATATATATATATATATATATATATATATATATATATATATATATATATATATATATATATATTATATATATATATATATATATATTACCTACTGGCGGTCGCCAGTAGGTATATATAGTTAGGATTTTTTCCCTATGGGATTTTTGAAAATTCTATGTCTAATAACTTTGGCGTTTGTGGACGGAATTGGCTGAAATTTTCAGGAAAATGGAACATTTTGTTTCTGAGCAGCCCCTGAAAATTTGGGGGGGGGTTCGTCAAGGGGGGGCCGAGAAAAAAGGGGGGTCCCAAAACGCGTTTTTCCAATGTTAATTTCCATAGGGCGGTTGGCCTCACTTTTAGCCCGAACGGCTGAATGGATTTGCACGAAACTTGGCAAAATTGTAGGGACTGTTAGCCCGATGTGCCTTTGCTAGGTCTCAATATATGTGCTCCAGTGGATTTTGAGAAATTTACGTTCAAAAAAAGATATATATCTGTGACAGCGCTCTGGGCAGCGCTCCGGTTCGCGTACTTGACGCGTAACGGAACTTCGCGAAGCGAAGCAGATTGGCTCTTCGGTGTCTGTCAACATTCTAAACAGTCCGGAGCGGTCGCCATCTTGTCTCTCGGTAGGATCGAGAGACAAGAGGAGGCCAAAACAAAGGGGGAAATGACCATAAGGGGGCATAGTAGATCCGCCCTGACCCCCTAGGTTTTATGTGGAGGTTTTAAAAGGGCCCCGCAGGGCAAAAAAAAAAATTTTTTTTTTTTTTTTTTGCGTGGGATGCGCCTGGTTCGCGAACCGGGAAGCGTTCTGGGGAGCGTACTATAAGGAAAAAAGAATGATAGACTTTTCAAATACTGTATGTTAATTGATTGTTGGTTTTGTTGATTATTTTTTAATTTCTTTATTTTTTAAGCAATTATTTATTATTGTGATTGTGTTTCAAATTTAATAAACTTTCTAACATTTCACTGTCTGAAATGTCATTATTTTCATTGAACATAGTTTGTAATCTCTGAGGGTGTAAAATGTCCTCATTTTGAAGGAGGTCATCTACTGCTTGCACACATTGCAGTAGTTCTTGGTCCCAAGTTTCATCCATAAATTCTATATAATTTGGATCAATTATTTCTTGGCTGCTCTCTTGCAGGTCAATTTGAAATGAAACTTTGTGTTCGCCTTCCATTTTGCCTGAAATTTGGATAAAAAAATATATATTAGTAGAGATAGGGCACTGTTGGGATTAATTTTAGATAGGCAGTTTTTATCAGTGAATTTATCTTTGGGCAGTGTATAGTATCAGAGTGGAAGTAGGAATATAAAAAAGTGTATGTGATTTAACGTAAGTAAATTCATAATTATACAAGAGAAGCCTAACTCCATCCATAACTATAACAGAGAAGTCTATCTAAATCTATAACTACTACAGAGGGATAGTATATAACTATCAGAAAAAGTTTACCATATTAACTTATAGTGCACAATATACTTCAGTTTTAAAAATAACAACTTACCTTTACAAAGAAGTTGAAGTGATTAGTGAAAATCCAATTGAAATGTACAACAAGAAGTAGTAGTCAAAATAGCTGTGTTTCCTTCTCTTCCTTTATATATATTCAGGTACATAACCAATCAAATGTCAGGTAAAAAAAAAATGAAAATGAAAGTAACATTTTCATTGGTTGTCAATTCCAACACTTCAGATGTGTTTTGTGAAGTAATTTACCTCAGGGTATTTAGAGAGGTCTACAGGCTAAATGGCTAAATGGATTTCCAAATAAATTTATGAAAATGGTAGGGATTGGTATGTAGTATGAGCTAATCTATATTTGGTGAAAGTGTTTCCAGTCGTTTTTTTGTAAATTACTTTCCCACCTTTTTTAATGGAGCGGTTTCCGGAAAGCGCCCCGGTACGCGAACCAGCAGCGTTACGGGAGTCCACCATTTTGTGTTTCAGTCGAATTAAGATACAAGATGGAGGGCAAATAATGTTCAGAATGGGTAGAAGGGGGCACGGTAGACCTACCTTGACCCCCTAGGTTTTCTGAGGGTGGCTGAGGAGGCCCATATGTGCGGGTAAAACATTTTTTTAAAAGAAATTTCGCGCGGTTAGCTTCCGGTTCGCGTACCGGGTAGCGCTCCGGGGAGCGTAGTTTGTTGAAAATTAGTGAAAAAAGTTAGAGAAAAATAATAATTGTGAGTGATTAGATGTAGGGTAGCTCTGAGAAGAGCTTTTGGGTTTATGGTACATTTAGGTACTTATAAGTAGGTACCCATGCACAGTCGTAAATTCAGAATGAAAATTCTGTTGCCCTCATCTGAGAAGTGAACTCCATCTCCTCTGTAGATATCTTGCATGTAGTAACGCAAGTTATTGTTGTACATGGAGCCCATTCCATGGTCTCTCATGTAAGCTGAAACAGATTTGTTTACATGCTTCCTCGACTTCTCAATTTGTGGACAAAATTGGTTGGACCACCTCCATTTCTGTCTTTGGCATACATTTGAATATACCAAGGCAGTTTGAGGAAAAAGTGCCATTAATTACTCAAAGGTGTCCTTTAAAAGCATTTCCAGACCTACTCCAGACAAAGTGCCCAAATCATTACCTCCACAGTGCACAATTAACAGGTCAGGTTTTGGCAAATGCATAAAGGTTTTCACCAATGGTATCAATTGGTGACATTTTAATCCTCTGTGGCCAAACCATTTAATTTCCACATCTTGTAAATTGAGGTTAGGTAAATTTCTGTTCTCAGCATACCTTTGAGCCCAGTAGATGTAACTATGTCCAACAATCCAGACAGTAAACATGGTGGGAGAAGTTTCTGCTGCAGTCAGATGAAGTGTGGTAATGAAATGGCAGATGAAACAGTAGGAGTTTGTAAAGAAAAAAAAACTGTGGAGTTTCAGTGCTAATGATTCACTAGCAGTGATTGGTGGATTTCCATTTCTGAAAACAGAAAGTTAGGGTGCATGGATGTGTTCTTTGAAAGATGTAATTTGAATGGTCAAGGAAAAAACATTTTATGAAAGATTGCACTGGATACGCAGGTGCACTGAGAGTTCAGAGTTCAATTGAAACATTGTTGTGTGAACTTGCAAACATCAGAGGTCTTTCAGCAGGTGGTTGCTATGCAAAAAAGGCAGAGAGGGCAGAGGGGGAAGGGTTTTGATTTGAAAAAAGTGAGGGAAGAGTTTTGATTGGCTGACATGAGAGATATGTGTAATGAAGATCAGCATTTCTGTGCTTTCTATAGCTGCAGCCTCTTGAGTGCATATTCTTTGTTCTGCTGAAGACAATTTGGTGTATTTCTGAGACTGTTTTGAAACTCAAAAAGTATTTGCTAAGGTGAGAAAAGATTTATTTAATTTAGATAGAGAATAGTATGATTTAAGGAGAAAATTATGAAGAAAGCTGTGTTTTTAAAATGTTGCTTTGTCTCAAGTGATATACAAATAGATTTTGTTTCTTTGAGAAATTGTAATTGCACATTCTGTGTAGATATCTTGCATGCAGTAACACAAGTTATTGTTGTACATGGAGCCCATTCCATGGTCTCTCATCTAAGCTGAAACAGATATGTTGTGTTTAAAAACGTTTTTTGGGCCATATTTATAAGGCATTTGCGTGTCTATGATGTTATTTTTTCCCATTTAAATTGAAGAGCTTTCTCCGTGGGGCAAAGTTTCTTGTAAATATGCTCCCACCTGTGCTTGGCAAATTTAGATTTTGATTCTTGGAGTTACATAGCCATATTAAAAATGACCCAAAAATGGTGCAAGGGCAATCAAAAAACGCTTTCATATGTCTTAAGGACATTTTAAGTAATTTTCTCTTGAATGTAGGTATACAATTGATTTATATGTTGTGTTTAAAAACGTTTTTTGAAATTAATTACATTTCTGGATATGTACTGCTAGAGCTTCATAGGTTGTTTGGGCCATATTTATAAGGCATTTGAGTGTCTATGATGTTATTTTTTCCCATTTAAATTGAAGAGCTTTCTCCGTGGGGCAAGTTTCTTGTAAATATGCTCCCACCTGTGCTTGGCAAATTTAGATTTTGATTCTTGGAGTTACATAGCCATGTTAAAAATGACCCAAAAATGGTGCAAGGGCAATCAAAAAACGCTTTCATGTGTCTTAAGGACATTTTAAGTCATTTTCTCTTGAATGTAGGTATACAATTGATTTATATGTTGTGTTTAAAAACGTTTTTTGAAATCAATTACATTTCTGGATATGTACTGCTAGAGCTTCATAGGTTGTTTGGGCCATATTTATAAGGCATTTGAGTGTCTATGATGTTATTTTTTTCCCATTTAAATTGAAGAGCTTTCTCCGTGGGGCAAGTTTCTTGTAAATATGCTCCCACCTGTGCTTGGCAAATTTAGATTTTGATTCTTGGAGTTACATAGCCATGTTAAAAATGACCCAAAAATGGTGCAAGGGCAATCAAAAAACGCTTTCATGTGTCTTAAGGTCATTTTAAGTCACTGAGGAAACACAGGTGATGTAATTATGAATTGAGGAAAAGAAACTCCACATTTTTCAATTACATCACCTGTGTTTCCTAAGTTTATGAATAACATTGTGCAGATGAAGTTTAGGTCTGTCCACGGACACAAAAGAGATCTGGCCTTTGTTCAAGAGTGAAGTGGACATGACTTACTTCATTGGTAGGCCTTCACATGTATTATCTCCTCTGTATTCTTCAACAAGCGTAAATCTCATCTGCAACCGTGAGTAGGCCTCACCTCAAAAAAACAGAATGTGGATCAATGTCACACATTCACCCCAGTCCAAAGATCTGGGCCCAAACAAACCTCTGGATAGGCCACACCTTATCGTCATCCTGAATCAATCATTTAAAAGGTTAGGGACAGACTTATGATAGGTGTATGCCTGTTTTGTACCACTGTGCGTCACTTTTGTGACGCAGTGGTGGTGCAAAAGATTTGCTACGTGGCGACATATTTACAATTTGATGCATCTAGGCAGATGTGTCATGCTGTAAAGTCCTGTGCCACATGAAACCTGCGTCAGGTTTCATATAGGTGTTTTGTTGCTTTGTGATTTTGTCACATATAAAACAACACAGGTAAAATGTAGAAGCATTCAATTTCTTTGCTAAATTTGCCAATGCACTAAAAATTGTTCTATGTTAAAATAATAAGTAGGGTGTTAAGTTTTTGATGACTGTTATTGATTTACTGTTTGGTAATAGTGGTTAATACATTTTTTTATTATATTTTACCACAGATTCAACTGCAGATCATTTCAAAATTTGAAAATGCCAACTAAGAATCGAATTAGAAAGGCTACAAAACGTCAAAGACAGCAGGTTCATCTATTACTGCAGTAGTCCTCTACAAAAAAAACTTGTCAAGTCACCAAGAAAGCACCGGGTAAGACCACGAAAACATTCATAAGAAATATTTGTAGTAAAAAAAGTATTTCTACAGAAAATGTTTCAGTCCAGAAAAAGAGAAGCAATTTAAACGGAAAGGAAAGACCAATAAAAAATGTTACTGCTAGAGCAAGAGATAACTCTGTGCATGATAGTAGAAGGAAACAACAGTTTAGGGACATTCGAAAACGAATGATCCGCAACAGGATAATAGTCAATTTGTTAAAAAATATTAAGAAAGGCCAACAGAAAGTGGCATTTTATAAGAAAAAGAAAAATGTAGAGAAAATTATTGATCAGGCTTTCGAAATTAAGCGAAAGTTATTTATTTTGGTAATCAATAGAATTAGGAAACTAAACAAGGTAATTTCTGATTTCAAATCAAATAGTAGATGGAAGAGAGTAGTTAATCGTAGTAATTTTTGTGAAGTTTTTTCCGGAGAATGGATGCATAGTTCAAGTTGTGAGGCATTTTTTAATGAGGAGAGTTATTTCCAGGATAATGATTTGGTGCTTGCAGTTGACACCAGTGGTCGAGCTTATGAAGTGAAAGATGGTTGTCCAGTTGAAAAAGAAAAACTTGTGACAACAGAGACAGAAGAGGTGTTAGGTAATGAGGTTTTAGGAAGACGTCCTAAGGGTCCTGTGTACATTTGGAAGTGTAGTAGTATTTGCAGTGTGCGACAGGATTCCATCAATTTGCTTTGTGATTTTGTACAGACATTTAATAAGAAAAGTTTGAAGCAGAAAATGAAGTTGTTGCAAGAATTAGATCCTTGCAGAGTGAGAGAAGTGACAGGTTTGCATGGTCATTCACTGGCTTGTCTTTCCAGGAGAGTATGCCAGAGTGTTTTTCATCATTTCAGGATGCTAGCAGTGCATCATAATAAAGTGAGGAAATTAGTGAGAATGTTGTATTATGCTAAGAGTCCAGCAATTATGCTTAAACAATTATGCGCTGTTCTTTTGCATGGTTCTGAAATAGATGTGAAGAATATTTGTGAAGAAATTGAGTTCGGTTACTTTGGAAGTAAAGATGAGAATGTTCAAATTGACCCAGAAGTAGAGGGTAATGTTGAAGATAATGTACAGGTTTCCAGTACAGATCATTTTCAGAAGGAAATTGCCACGTTTCAGGTGAAATCAAGTGAGAGGCCTAATTTCACTTGTGTGTGTTGTCGACACACTTATTATAAGAATCAGAGTAAGTTAGTGGATTTATATGCAAAAAGTGAAAGGGAAAATAATAGTGAATGGAAGGATTTCGCAACATACTTGATAGTAGAAAATTGTTTTGATTTGGGATCGGATCAACGTGTGTGTACTTATTGCTGTAACAAATTAAACCAAAACCAGATGCCTGCTAGGGCGGTTCATAATAATCTGGAATTGGTTGAGATTCCTTCTGAATTGAAGGATTTAAATACTTATGAATCTATTTTGATTCAAAGTATCCATCCCTTTCAGGCTATTGTAAGAATGGAGCCAAAGACAGGGACGTTGCCTCCATCAGATTTACTGAGAGGATTAAAGGGAAGAGTTGTTTATTTGCCTCTAGATTTGAACAAAAACATTAACACAATTGGAGTAGAAAAAGTGGAAGAGGAACCTCTGGTTGTCTTAGTTAATGGGGTTCCGACAAAGAATAAGAAAATATGGCAAGATTTAGTGGATGTTAGGAAAGTCAAAAAGGCAACATTGTATTTGAAAAAAAATAATAAGTACTATAAGAATGTATATGTTGCAGAAGAGGAAGTAAGTGATGAAGAGGATAGCGATTTGTGTGCTGGCCAAATTGAGAAAGTAGAAGCCTCTAAAAGTGAAGAAATATATGAACATTATAGTGTTCATCCTTTGCATTCCAAGGAAGTCATGGGGAATGCTATTGAGTTGTTTCAAATGAAACAAGCCAAAGGGAGTCCCATTAGTGTTTGGGAGGTAAGTTTGGAAGCTCTGTGTTTCCCACAGCTATTTCCAACAGGTGAAGGAGGAAGATATGATGAGCGACCTCATCAAATTCCTGCTTCTGTATACCGGACTTTACGATTGTATGCAGAAGATGCTAGGTTTCGACAATGCATTCCCTATTTGTTTCATCTCCTGTTTGAAAGCGATCTGTCTGGACTGTCATATGCAGTGAACCAAATCTTGAAAAGTGGTATACAGATGCGAAACATCTCGGCAAGTGACTTTATGGATAAAGTCAATGTCCAAGACAGTATTTTGGATTCTCACCTAATTAAACTCATTGCGTGTCAGCGTGGTACTAATGAGTACTGGTACCGTCGTCATGGTGATTTAAAATGTATGCTGAGGAACTTAGGAACTCCAACATGGTTCCTCACTCTGAGCTGTGCCGAGTATGGCTGGGAAGACTTACTTGAATTTCTACGAGAGGCAAATGGAAACATTGAAAACATCGAATTCAAGACACCCGGAGAACTGTGCTCTTTGGATCCAGTCAATGTATGCAGGTACTTCAATCATAGATTTGAAGCTATGATGTCTTTCATCATGAATAAGAAGAATCCACCTCTTGGAGAGGTGTTGGATTTCTTCTGGAGAAAGGAGTACCAAGCAAGAGGTGCTCCTCATATACATATGCTGCTGTGGATCAAGGATGCAATTAAATTTGGAACAGATCCGGATGACTTAGTGATGAGTTTCATAGAACAGTATTCTACGTGTGCTGTTCCAAATGCAAAGGAGAAGAAAAGCCTAAGAGAACAAGTTCTACGTTTCCAAAGCCATTGTTGTGGAAAGTACTGTCGTCATAAATTCAGAAACAAGGACAAGTTCTACACCAAATGTCGTTTCAACTTTCCACGACCGGTGATTTCTAAAGGAAGAGTAAACTTTATGAACAGGAGGTTCAGTCCCCTCGCTATCCATGTGAACAATGGCTTCCGTGGTGTCTAAATGTATACAATTAAAAGCTGCATGTGCTTGTGCAGGTGGCACGGGACTAGGAATCTTGGCCAACCTACCTAGTGAAGAGCGTTTTCCGCTGACTAAATCAATGGAAAGACGCTTTTCCACCATTGCTATTTCCTTTTCCAGGATACCCGTAGCTCGTGTAATAAAAGCGTCTAATGGACCTGATACCACTCCTGTGGGTGTTTGAATTTGGACATTGCGTGTTTTACCAGATCTTAAAACCATAATTTCAGAGTTAGCACCAACTTCAGTAATCAGACCTAGACACGCTCTTTGCACAAGTGGGATAATAACTTAATAGTCCACACTGTTAGTCAGTACGAAGACTCGAAAGGCCAAACCAGCTCTGGGGCACAATATCGCCTATCTTACTTGTATCACAGCAGGCCAAGGGTTTTGGGCCGGGGCCGTCCTCGAACGGCCTCAAACGGCCCGCTCTTAGCCCGGTCTTTGCTCCGGGCTGCGTCCCGCGCTGCGGGAAGGTTGGTCCCAGTTATACCGGCGTTCAGGGGGGTGGGCGGGCCGCCAGGGAGAGCGGACCGGAAGTTGATGCCGGTCTAGCAGGGACTCCTGGGTAATGGAGTCCCTGACGCTCGCAGCCCTGCAGCCCTCAGCCACTGCAGCCCTCAGCCACTGATGGAGTCGGTCTTCCCACTTAAATCCAACGATGCGGCACCCGCGGAAGAGTAAACAGTTTGATGTCTTCTCTGCGACATAATGTGACGAGGAAATCACCCAAAAATACATACAATTTGAAAAGGAACGAAGAGTCCAAGTACATCAATGACTACAACCCAGTGATTTTGTCCATGTGGAATGCTAACATGGATATACAGTTTGTGGCTGATAACTGTATGGCTGTGGCTCGGTATGTGACATCTTACATCACCAAAAAAGAAAAGACAGAATTGAAGGATATGTGGGAGGACATTTCCCATGAAAAGAGCCTCAGCAAGAAGTTGTACAGTTTCAGTCTGAAGATGTTGTCGCATCGAGAAATCGGAGCTTACGAATGTTCTGACCGGTTGTCTTCAGCAAGTCTCTATGCCAAATCCAGGAGTATCGTTTGGGCGAGTCTTGGTCTTGCTGCAACGCGTAATCGAGTTCTGAAACCTGTGCGGGAAATTGAGTATTTGGCGGAAAAGGAGCCAAACAGTACCGACATTTTGAAGACCAACATGTTGGATACATATTATCCAAATCGAAGTAGTCACCTTGAGAATGTTTGTTTGTATGAGGTTCTACAAAATTACATATTCAAGAGGAACATCAAAAAAAATATTGAGAAAGGAGTATATGCTGTAATTGGAAGTGAGGGATGTCTGGTCAAGCAAAGAAAATGCCACTTGGTAAACCATCGAAAATTGAGTGGCGAATCTCCAGAAAAAAAGGAGTTTTTCTATTTAGCACTCTTGCAACTTTTCAAGCCTTGGCGTGCAGAAGAGGAACTGCTTGGAGATTTCCTCTGTTACGAAGACTCTTTCACTGCCGCCAAGGACACCATAGAATGTCTTGCTTTTCCCAAATATCAAGAAATGTTGACTTTGGAAATTGAGCAAGAAGCAACGATTGCAGCCGAGATTGCCAGAGACAGTTCTCAGGACAGTCAGAGTTCTGTTTCATTGAGTCAGGATCCACTAGGAGGACCTGTTATCGAAAATGAAGCTGCCACTGCTATGAATGAAGTGGAAAGAGCCATGGCACATGCTCAGGAGGATGCGGTTAACTTAGAAGACTTGGAAAAACAACTCAACGTTGAGCAGAGGAAAATATATGACGAAGTTACCAAGCAAATTGATCATGGATTAAGTCATGAGAAGAAAGAGTGCTCGTGTACGTCGTTGAAGCCTGTCCGACTGTACGTGAGTGGAGACGCGGGAACTGGAAAAAGTTTCCTCATTAAAGCAATTTCTTGTTATTTGCAGGAAAGGACTGAGTCATCGCTGTCTTGTGTTGTCACCGCTCCAACTGGACTGGCAGCACATAACATTAAAGGTATTACTTTGCATCGTCTACTGATGCTGCCAGTGGAGCATGACAACAAATTACAATACCACAAGTTATCTGGAGATGCTTGTTGTGAAGTTTCAAGAGTCTTGAGGAAAATGAAACTTCTTATCATTGACGAAGTAAGCATGGTTTCCAATGTCATGCTTGCCTTTGTGCATTTGAGAATGCAAGAAGTTCTTAAAACTGAGTATGATGTGTTATTTGGTGGCAAACACATCATTGTTTTCGGAGATCTTCTGCAGCTTACACCAGTGAAAGGACAACCTGTGTTCAAAATGCTCACGCATGAAGATACCAGGAAGTGCCTAGGGAGCATTGGCAATGTCAATATATGGTTAAACTTCAATTATGCTGAACTGCATGAAAATATGCGTCAGGCGAAGGATGAAGATTACAAGAATATTCTACAAGATGTTAGAATTGGAAAAGTGACTGAGCGTGGGAAAGAAGCTTTACATGCACGATTACTGTCAAATTTATATCCAGAACAAGACGTTGTGCCTGAGAATATTTTTCAGAAAATTACTGAGAAGAAATCCGGAATATGTTTGATGCCAACTCTTGCAGAATGTGCCATCTTCAACAACAAAATGTTGTATTTAGAAAAGCAAGAGATTGTGAAACTGGAAGCTATTGACAGAGTAGAGCATATGGGATCAACAATTATTTTGTCTGAGAATTTGAAATCTAAATTGGATTCATTAGAGAAGTCTATATCTAAAACTGCGGGTTTTGAAAAGACTTTGAATGTGTGCTTAAATTGCCGAATCATTTTGAGAAGGAATTTACATGTTGAAAGAGGTCTGGTAAATGGATCAATGGGTAATGTTGTTGATTTAGAGAAATACAGAAGTAGAGATGGAATTGAATTTTTAAAAATTAAATTTGATGGCATTGAGGAAGTACAGCTAATTGGTCGTTGCTCTGCTAGGTTTTTGCTTGTTAAAGACTTATATGTTCGCCGTAAGCAGTTTCCTGTTTGCTTGGCATATTCGGTGACAATCCATAAATCGCAAGGTTTAAGTGTAGACAGTGCATTGGTGAATATTGGCAGTTCTGTGTTCAAGGAGGGTATGGCATATGTGGCATTGTCACGAGTTAGAAGTTTATTGGGATTGTACTTGATTGACTGTGATGTCACAAACATTTGTGCGGATCTAGATTGTGTAAAGGAATACAATAGGTTAAGAAGAGAGTATGCTCCACATTTGACTCAATATCCTTTGTTTGAGAAACGTGTGGTAGGCCGGAAACGAAGAAATATCAGTAATAGTAGGGAGGTTGTAGCAAAAAGCCCAAAAGTCGATGAACCGAAAATTGTAAGCAGAAAGAAAACGGATTCTGTTGAAGATGTTGTTGGTTTTCAATTTGAAAACAGTTCTGGTGTCAACTGCTATGCTAATGTAGTTGTTAATGTTGTCTTTTCATTAGAGACTTTAAAAGAAGAGATTGTGATCAATTCGGAACAAAGTTTATGCTGTTTGTTGAATTCTGTGTTAGAGAAATGTAGCACTGATAGAACAAAAGTAGAAAGTGTGTCTGAAGTTCGTTATCTGTTAGACGAATGTTCAGGTCAAACAGACTTCTCTGAAAATATTCAGCAGGATTGTCAGGAGTTTTTAATGTATATGCTTGATGTATTGCAAGATGAGGGTGTAGATGTAGATCACCTGTTTGGGCTTTCTTATCATTGGCAGCATGACTGCGAGAACTGTAGGGTATCAAGTACTACTAGTGTAGACTCAGAAAGATTTATATATTTAACTTTGCCAGACAGTAAATCAGTGTCCTTTAATAAGCTAGTAAAAACAGCTGATCACAACATGGAGTGTAGCCAATGTAAATCTGAAATGATGTCAACATTATTTATACAAAGATATGGCCAGTATGTCATTTTAATGTTTCAACGATGTAGGCCTGATGGAACAAAATTGACAACTTTAATAAAAAATGTTGTTGCTTCGCAGTTGTCAATATCAGGAAGGACTTTTGTAACTGCAGCAATTATATATCATGACGGTCCTTCAACAACATCAGGACATTACACAGCATATTTAAAGTCTAGAAACGGCTGGTCATTCTGCAACGATTCTGTTATAACTTTCAAAAAAAAATTGCCGTATGACCTTAAAAATTCTTACCTGGTGTTTTTAAAACCAAAATTTTAGGGAAAGAATCTCGGGATGTGCTCTGAGGAATTTCAAGAGGTTCATGGAGTAGAGGGAATGTAAGTCTGCAATGCTGTCTAGATTATTGGTCCAAACTTTTTATTAAAATGTCATTTTAAAAATCCAACTATATAAACCTGATGCAAGTAAATCTGCTTCATAGTAAGCAGTATCAGTGTCATAGGAAAAGTAGAACATGAGTGAGCAAGAAGGGTAAGATATTAGTAGTCCAGGATTGTGAAAGTAATCTTAAACGTTTTCTTTCTGAAACTTGCGAAAATTAAAAATGACGGAATTCCAAGAGTTGTAAATCGCTCTAACATGATTTGGCCATGTGGAAACATGTGGTAGAATGTGAGAAGTCTTTTATCGTATGTAACATATTTTTCAAAACAATAGAGTTTTTCTTTCAGAAAGTGGCGGGCTGAAAATATTAATAGCACAACAGAGTGTAAGCTGTTCATAGGACATCCTTCGACGTCATGGAAAGTAAGTTAATTTTAAGGAGTTTTGAATTCTGATTTCTTTTGTTGTATGGGTTTTTTAAACACAATCATTTTGATTGTGTTTTTTTCCCCCGCTGTTACATGATGAATACCTTCAAGTCACTGATTTTAGTGAAATTTGATACATTCTGAGAACAGCAAAAATAAACCATTTAACATGTATAATTAATTCTCTACTTTTTGTACTTATGATATACATTTAGAAATGTGAGGTAGACATGGAGAAACTGAGACTTCTGTAAGTGTCAAAGTTAATGCACACACTGCTGCACTTCTGGGTACTGTTTCATATGCTGGACTACATCTGCACTATGAGATACCTAAGCAAAGGCAACACAGGTGATGTGATTGTGAAATGAGCAAAAGAAACTCCACGTTTTTCAATTACATCAGCTGTGTTTCCTACGTTTACGAATGACATTGTGCAGATGAAGTTTAGGTCTGTCCACGGACACAGAAGAGGTCTGGCCTTTGTTCAAGAGTGAAGTGGACATGATTTACTTCATTGGTAGGCCTTCACATGTATTATCTCCTCTGTATTGTTCAACAAGCATAAATTTGATATGCAACCCTGAGTAGGCCTCACCTTAAACAAACCTTTGGAGAGGCCACACCTTATCGTCATCCTGAATCAATCATTTAACATGTTAGGGACAGATTTATGATAGGTGTATGCCTCTTTTGCGCCACTGTGCGTCACTTTTGTGACGCAGTGGCGGTGGAAAAGTTTTGCTATAAGGCGACAAAATTACAAATTGATGCATCTAGGCAGATGTGTCGTGCTGTAAAAAAACCGTGCCACATGAAACCGATGCAGCAGTGATGCAAAAGATGCACCATGTTGCAAGATAGGACTCACTTCATCTGCATCAAGATACTGTTAGTTTAAAATGTATATTTTTAGGACTGTGTAGGGGCATGGAGAAGCAGAGGCTTCTGTAAGTGTCAAAGTTGTTGAAAAACTGTTTGTCCTTCAATATTTTCCCTTGTCTTTTCTAATTTTTAAAAACATGTTTTAATATTTTTCAAATGTTTGTTCTCTCTTTCACAGATTGAAAGTATAAAAATAACAAATGACTAACTTTACGACAATTATAAGGTAAATGTTTTGTACTCTTTTCGTTATATTTCTATCACATTTAACTTCTATTAGTTCCACTGCTTCATTTCTTTAACCCTTACTTTCCTGCCTTTGCTACTTCCCTCATTCCTTTCTCTATTACTTAATTACTCTACTCCTTCCACTATTTTTCTCAGTCCCTCTCTTCTCATACTTCTTCACTCTTGTTCACTCACTCTGTCTCTATCATTGTCACTGTTTCTGACTGATCAAAAAATGTTTTTAAAAAAAAGAACAGTAAGTATAAGGGAAGGAAACAGACAGTTATGTTAAAAGAAAGACAGCTATAGGGAGTAAACTAGGGATACTGTTACCCGCAATCCACTGCTGATGATGTCACTGACCATGTCATGAATGATGTAATATGTGACATCATCAGCAGTGGATTGTGGGTAACAGTATCTCTAGTTTACTCCCTATAGCTGTCTTTCTTTTAACATAACTGTCCGTTTCCTTCCCTTATACTTACTGTTCTTTTTTTTTTTTTAAATGTTTTGGTTCGCTCCCGGTTCGCGTACCGGAGAGCGAACCCGGAAGCGAACTAAGAGAAATAGAGGTTGGCAGAGTTCCAAATATTCTAACAATTTTTTTATAACGGGGAGGTAGTTCTGAAAAGAACTTTTTTTTAATTGTTTTTGTTGTTTTATATTTTTTTTATTATTTTTCTGAACATTTTTTTAGTTTTTTTGTATTTTCTGAACGTTTTTATATTTTTTTTGGTTTTTTTGGGGGGGAGGGAAACGAAAACGATTCATTGTAAAGGGCTCAACAGGAGCAACAAAAAAAAAAGAATTTATTCTCTGGGGCGTTTTGGGCAATCATGATTGTCAATAGCTCTGTTGATTAGAGTGATGCTACTTTCTCTGTAGCAAATCAACTGACTGCAACGCACGCACACTTGTTTGATTTCCCCGAACCTCATTTGTATATTTGGGACCATCTCCCTCACCTCTGGTCCCGTCACTTCCTGTACTACTGATATTCTGGCCATCGAAGGGGGATTATCTTGCTCGTCACGTAACTGCGCAGCACTGTAGTTGATAGGATGCCACCTACTCATGTGCCGATGCATTGTGTAGTTGCCGTAACTGTACTTCTTCTCGGTCCCTCTGGACAGTCTATCTTTACATATAAGGCAAGTTACGTATCGTGCATTGACTTTCTTTTGGCCCCGGGGAAATTAAAAAAATTGCCAAATATAGTTTTCTTTCCGATGAGACTTCCTGGGCTCCTCAGACAAAAACTGCCTCTATTCCTGCTCTTCCTCCTCTTCCTCTTCTTCCTCTTCTTGCTGAATTATAACTTCAGCAGGTGGTCCTCTCTTCCTTGGATGTGGTGGAGGTGGTGGGGAAGAACCAGCTGAAGCTACTAATGAAGCCATTGCTCACTGATAACAAAGGGTCTTTCTCTCACAAAGATGAATGTCAGAATGAGGAAAGGAGGGGTTTTCATCATTTGGGAAAAACAATAGTTCTAAACCAATGAAAAGTGTTAATTTTAGATCACATGACCTAGTCTTACATCATTAGGAAACCAAAAGTGAAATGAACCAATGAAAAGTGTTATAAACAAGTCACATGACCTGTTCCGCTCACGTTACGCGCTGCGCGCAGCGCCCCGGATCGCTTCCGGTTCGCGGTCCGGAGCACTTCCGGGAGCGCTAACGCGGCGCGTCATAAGACGCATTACGCGACAACGTGATATGTCGCGCTTCCGCGATGCGTCACGATGTTCATTTCTAATGCGGCAGTTGCGCAAACGGAACGTTTACCGGTTAGCGGACCGGGTCGCGGCATCAAATTGAGCTAACGGAAATCTTCCCGGTTCGCGAACCATCAGCGAAACAAAAAAACAAAAAAATAAAAAATATATAATTAAAAACATTAAATTACAAAAATTTTAAATATATTTTTAAATTAGAATAAAAATACATTTTACAGCTACAGATATTAGCTTTTAAAAAACCATTGAAATTCACTGAAAAAACCATAGGTTATAGACCATATATAGTTAGGAATTAGCATTTGCAAAACCTTGAAAATTCACTGAAAAAACCATAGGTTATAGACTATATATAGTTAGGAATTAGCATTTACAAAACCATATTTTACTCACACAAAACCATTGAAATTTCATATATAGTTAGTTGCCCTAACTATATATCGCGCACCCGCAATCCACTGCTGATGATGTCACATATTACATCATTCATGACATGGTCAGTGACATCACTGATGACATCACTGATGACATAATTCATGTGGTAATACGATGAACCTCTTCAGACTCTAATATAACCTTAGATACACTCAGTGTAAACAGACACTCACAGATTGTCACTCATCCATGGAGTTACTCATGCACCTACTCAGTCATGCAAAGAATCAATCACACCTCCATTTCCTCAACTATACAGTTATACACACCTTACTAATTCAAACATATTCTAACATATTTTTACTCTCTTATACAATCACTGATACAAGTTCTCAATGATCCATGCAGCCACTCACACATTCACTGGCTCTTCTGCACAGGTATTTATATATGTCTACTCTCACATGTACTGTGTTTTACATATGTACTTACTTTGACATGTAGCACTGAGATATCCATTCACTCAGCAATATACTCATGCACACAGTCAACTGCCCATGCAGCTGTTTCCACATGCACTTTTGAACCCATACATATAGTGAATCAACTGCTCACACATCTATGCACAGAGTCATACGCCTTCCATCAACTCACACACACACTCACTTTCCCATACAAATACTTGGGCAAACAATCAATAACCCATATAGTTACACATATAGCTACTGATCAACACATGCAGCAGTATACAGAACAACAGATATAATGATGCACAAAATAAGACAGTTTAGTCACTAACCCATGCACTTAGTGACACACATTTAATCACTGTCTCATACAGTCAGTCATGCACCTACTAAATCCTTCATCCAGACACTTAAACATCCACTCATTCTTCAATATGTAAGACATATTTTTACTTTACTGCAACATACAGTCATTGGATGTTGTCATCAGTGATGTCATCAGTGATGGCATTTGAGATGTCATCAGTGATGTCATCAGTGATGTCACTGACCATGTCATGAATGATGTAATATGTGACATCATCAGCAGTGGATTGCGGGTGCGCGATATATAGTTAGGGCAACTAACTATATATGAAATTTCAATGGTTTTGTGTGAGTAAAATATGGTTTTGTAAATGCTAATTCCTAACTATATATAGTCTATAACCTATGGTTTTTTCAGTGAATTTTCAAGGTTTTGCAAATGCTAATTCCTAACTATATATGGTCTATAACCTATGGTTTTTTCAGTGAATATATATATATATATATATATATATATATATATATATATATATATATATATATATATATATATATATATATATATATATATATATATATCCATACTAATATAATAAAGAGAGAGCCCAAACCTTTGAGGCGGGTAATCTCAGGAACCACAGGAACCACAGCACCAATCACCACACCCAATACAGCGTTGGAAAGGGCTGTTGCAGCAGAAGGACATAGGCTATGCAGACGCCCACCATGTTCATTTAAAAGGTAAAAGAACTGTGCCAGCAAAGTAGTCCCTTGTGGGCGTGTCTGCGGTGCGCTGTGGGCATGTGCTGGGGGCGTGACAAACGCTGGGGGCGTGTGGTACGTTCCGCCCTTCATGCCATGTCTCATATCGTGTGCTAATCCCACCCTGCTCCCTTTAAATACCCCTGCACCCCATAATCATAACCCACCCCAAAACCCAAACCTAGCCCTGAACCCTAAAAATACCACTGTACCCCAAACCTAGCCCTGAACCCTAAAATACCCCTGTACTCCAAAACCCAAACCTAGCCCTGAACCCTAAAAAAACCCCTGTACCCCAAAACCCAAACCTAGCCCTGAACCCTAAAAATAACCCTGCACCCCAAAACTCAAACCTACCCTGAACCCTTAAATACCCCTGTACCCCAAAACCCAAACCTAGCCCTGAACCCTAAAAATACTCCTGTACCCCAAAACACAAACCTAGCCCTGAACCCTTAAAAAACCTGTGTACCCCAAAACCCAATCCTACCCCTGAACCCTAAAAATACCCCTATACCCCAAAACCCAAACCTAGCCCTGAACCCTAAAAATACCCCTGTACCCCAAAACCCATACCTATCCCTAAACCCTAAACCTACCCCTATACCCCATAACCCAAAACTATATCTGAACCCTTAAAATACCCAAACACCCCAAAACATATACCTCAGTACTCCAAAACATATACCCCTATACCCATACTTACTTATCCAAACATTTAAAAAAAACATGTTTTTACCATTCATGCATTTACAACGAATTTCGTTGTAAATGTATGCATGGTAAAAGCATATAAAATGTAATGCCATGCATTATAATGGCATTGCAGAGTCATGGTACTTTCGTAATGAAAGTATGCGGAGTGATGGTATGCGGAAAGAAAGTTGCTGAATAATGGGTGTTTACCCTCCCCTGGTAAGTACATTGGTGGCACGGCGGCCCACATCTCCAGCAACATACTCATATTTTTTCACCACCGATTTGAAAAATGCACAGGTCTCTCTCATTGATGGCCAGCACCGACATACACTTTTAGACACACCTCCCGCCTCAAGTTCTAGAATTGCGAACTTTTGAGCTGGGGAGCTACGTTCGAATCTCAGCATCAGCTCATCATCCTGTGATTCCAGGCAAATCGCTTTGTCTCCCCGTGCCTACCACAAATGAATGTGTTCTTCTGTAATGCAAATTGTGCTCATGCCATGTTGTCGAGCTCGCGCTATGTAATATTGCAAGGAAAAATAAAGTTGGGAAACTTGAGTTCACACACTACTGAAAGCGCACTCTTAAGTGCTTCAGCAGTGCACTGTGAATCGGAACGTTTCACAGGCCTGTCACAGATAAGAAATGCTATCAAAAAGAAATCCTACAAAACAATATACTACTGGCCGGCAGCAATTCATAGCCAGACAACGTAGGGACGGGCTGCTAGTATATATATATGTATGTGTATATATATATATATATATATATATATATATATATATATATATATATACACACACACTCACACAATTCACATAGAATCCATGCTTTGGAGTAAAGTTTTAAGCAGTTTCAAAGTGTTTCTTTCATCTCACATGATGTTGTTGGTCACTGTGTAATCAGCAGGTTGCTATGTAACCTCTAACTGACTAGCAAATATTACTTTCTGGATGATTATGTAAAATCCATGAAAAGTTAAATATCAACACTTGTGCTCCCAACGAATTAATCTCCACAGCTATCTCCTATTCTGTCATGTGTTGTGAAATACAAACACTTCCCTCTTTGTGTGTGTTCCCACAGCTTTCTTCGTAAGGGATCATAATAAAACAATGCTCCCTTTATTCTATCAGCAAAACCTATATGTTGGAGTTTTAGAGGGAAGTGCTTGAGAAGTCTAGGTCTGTGACTGTCTTTTCATAACTGCGCACAATGCGCCGATTGTAAAAACTCTATCTCCTGCGGTTCATAGGTCTAATAATTGATCTTCTTATAGAACTATCACACACATTCATAGTTTACCACATGCTCCATTTGCGAAGAATGGAGCCCATCGGCTTGCTTTAAAATGCTCTGCAGCTCGAGTTCCATAATCATATAGAGGAACAAGGCCAAAGGCAAAGTACCCTTATAAGGTTATGGTACTCTGAGTTGACCTGTAATATCCTGATCATGTATGGCAGTGAGTACCTTATCCCATATACTACATGGTCACGCCATCACCTTTCCCACAAACCACTTAAAACCATGCCGCATAGCTCTTTTATTTGAAAGAGTGAACATGTTTGCAAACATGATGAATACAAATAAAATGGATAGTGCAAGATTAAACACATCAAAAACCTGTTAGATATTTGCTGCAAAAAGACATTAGAAACAGTTGAATAGAAGTCAGTTATTATAAAAAAAAATGTTAAAGCTGTAGTTGTTCAGAATGTATAGAAACATGCAGATATATATGATTTTTTCTATAATTATCAAAGGAATGCAAAAAATAATCATGTTCTTCTACTAGCCACTTTAAGCTAGAAGAATAGAGCTGAAGAAAGAAATGCAACATTTCATTTTCCTTGCATTAAACAGCTGCTCCATGACCCGAGTTCTGACTTCTTGGCGAACGCTGATTGTACAGAATTTAGAGAAAGTTGTTTATACAGGGATGGCAGAATCCCTTGCATTAGATATTTTTGTTGTGAGATGGGCTGCATGTTCCATGCCATGGACGGCCAGGATTCCTAGGTCCAGGCTTTGCTTTCCGGAGAACCACAGTTTAAGTAAATCATTAGCAGGCAGAGTCAGCTTATGTGCACGTTTTTTTTCCTTTGGGATGTCCTAAAAAATGTGGCAAGAATACAAACCTTATAGACCTACATGTGACATTCCTGACCCAATAGATCTTTGAAATAATTTATGGGGAGATTTTAAGACGTGCAGAGAGATTTACAGACCATAAATAAAACAACATTGTACATTTTACAATGCAGCAGTGGAATTCACTTTCTATATATATGAAGTAATTATACTTTTAACTCCTCTTATACTGACTAATATTACATTTAGTACATTTAGACGCATTAGTGACAGATTCATTTGAGAAATAATTCTCATACATTTTATCCGAATTTCAAAGGAAATGCATATTCTATAGTCTCCCCAGTATAAGAATATTCATGCTGCATATCGCAAAGGCGTCACATGGCATTCTGGATGTCTTCTCGAGGACAAACACAATGAAGTGCCCTCTCAGGTGAACATAAAAGAAAGCTCGGTTTCTTTTAAAAGATTCTCAAGTATATGTATGGCCTTTCCTCTTCATACTGAGGTCAGAAAAACTCAGTGCAGCAGAGTAGATATATTAGCTGTAACAAAGCTGACAAAGGGACGGGGATCTTAAGTTATGCAGCAATATACAATTTACAGCAAAGAAGTGCCATACGGGGTTGAGTCATGTCTAGAAAAAAAAAAAAAAATACATTCAATCAGGGTCTAATTGTATTTGCTGACTCAAAAGAAATCTGTATCTCTTTGTCTGTCACATACCAAAGCTACATCATGGAAAGTCCTCTTTGTGACAAGGGAACAAAGAAACACAGTTGATATTGTTGTTTACCATTGCCCCCACCCAAGGGCCTCATATACAATTTCATTCAAATTGAATAAGCAAGTTATTACCTTTGTACACTTGAGTCTCCTAGTCCTAGCCGCAGCAGCAGCCCTAGCACCGCCTGCTATAACCTTACCTTGAGATGTGGGTATTGCCGCTAGCTGGATATAACAGCACTATATATAATGTTATACATCTAGGTGTTTTCTGTTTTTGGTTATTCGTCAGCCATTCGTCTCTTTATTTGTTTGGCAGAGAACTCTGCTTCAAATGTGTTAAGCTGAACCCTGTCACCGTGTCATGGCTTCTTATATACCTTTCTGTCCACCACGCCTTTTACATCACAGGTAAACTACTGAAGGAAGGTAGGCAGAAGTGCTGCTCCGAGCTCAAGTGTCACTTAAAGACCTTTGCCAAGCTCTGTGTGGTTATCAAAGACTATAGGAGAATGCAGTTCACACAGGATTTGAAGATCTCACGAGACGAGGAGCGGAATCATGGCAAAAAAAGATCGGGTTATCTTGGGCGTTACAGTACAATATGGGAAGGGGAGCAACCTCTTCTCGGGAGGCCTGCGCACTTCTTTTAAGTAAACCACTGAGGTTTTTCTTCTTGTGTAAACAAAGTTAAATCACTTAATTAAATCCATTACACTGACATTCAGTTGTAAATCACTGTTTTATTATTATCATATTTCTTGTAACTTTCCTTCGTGAGAAGTAATTCATTAAACAATCTTCTCTTATATCATATTGCCCAATGCATTTCGGGTCGAAATAGAGAGATGACCCTTCGTCAGGGGCCTGTAAATAGCAAAAGACAGGACCTTAGCATTTATATTCATCAACAAATAACAAGGTTTGGTTATGAACACAATAACATAAATTATACAGTATTAGGTGAAATAATAAAATCACAATTGATGCAAAAACGTAGTAAGTACATAGCATTCTGGGTATTCTAAATCTATTTAACTGCCGAACAGAAAATGGTTTGATGTCAGATTCAGGATTCGAGTATCCATATAGTTCGTGAATTCCAAAGTGCTTTCGTTCGGGGAGATTTGAAATAAAGGAATTGTTAAATGACGGGTTCAAAATCGTGATCGCTGAAAACTAGAGTGCCAGATTATAAACAAAGTTACAACCATATTGGTGCAATGCCTCAGTCTACTTACTCGTATTAGAGAAGAATTCCGGTATCGGGCCACGTTGCTTAATTTGCAGTGAATGGCGTGTAGCGTGTGGGTGTAGTTTAAAGCGAACACGTTCGCGATCACGTGATAGACAGGAAGTGGGTAATCTGTTTAACGAATCGTATACCACATTCAATCCGGATAAATCTGCTGTTAAAGCCGTAATAAGAATGATGTTGGGGAATCAAAGTTAAATAAATAATATGTAACCTGAAATTATTTTACTATCGACGAAAGATATGTCATGTGATGTAAGTCACATGACTTACATCATGTTCGCTTTCGCGTTCGCGTTAAACTACACCCACACGCTACACGCCATTCACTGCGAATTAAGCAACACAGCCAGATACCGGACTTCTTCTCTAATACGAGTAAGTAGACTGAGGCATTGCACCAATATGCTTGTAACTTTGTATATAATCTGGCGCTCTAGTTTTCAGCGATCACGATTTTGAACCCGTCATTTAACAATTCCTTTATTTCAAACTAGCAGCCCGTCCCGACCTTGTCCGGGAGCAATAAGGCTTCCCGGACCCCCGCCCACCCCGACATTGTGCAGCAGCCCGGCCCCCCACCCGCCCTGACATTGTCAAGCAGCTCGGGCCCCTGCCCGCCCCCCGCGACCAATCAGGCTTCCCGGACCCCCGCCCGCCCCGACATTGTGCAGCAGCCCGGCCTGCGCCCGCCCTGACATTGTCAAGTAGCTCGGGCCCCTGCCCGCCCCGACCCCCGCCTGCCCGGAGCCTTACCTCAGCCGCCGCTCCTCCCCCGCGCTCCTCATTTCAACGCTCCGCCGCTCCTTGCCGCTTACCGCTCCTCCCGCCTGTCCGCCGGTCCTCACCGCCATTCCGCCGTTCGTCACTTCTCCTCCCCCGCGCCATGTCTGCCGCTCCTCTTCCGCTCCTGCACGCCGCTCCTCCCCGCGCTCCTGATGTCACCACGCAGGTCGCGGCCGGTGCTACTTGCAAGGGACTACTTTTTTTTTATCGTCAATTTTTTAAATAACGTATATTTTTTACATTTATATAGCCTATGTCCATCTGCACACCCTGACGATTACAATGATGTATCGGGTGTGTGTATTGGCGCTGTGGTTCCCGAGTTTACCCGCCTCAAAGGTGCAAAGTTCTTCCTTTATTATAGTAGTATAGGTCTCCCTGCACGAAAGCACTTTGAATTCACGAACTATATGGATACTCAAATCCTGAATCCTACATCAAAACATTTTCTGTTCCGCAGTTAAATAGATTTAGAATACCGAGCATGCTATGTACTTACTACGTTTTTGCATCAATTGTGATTTATTATTTCACCTAATACTGTATCATTTATGTTATTGTGTTCATAACCGAACCTTGTTACTTTTTGATGAATATAAATGCTAAGGTCCTGTCTTTTGCTATTTACAGGCCCCTGACAAAGGGTCATCTCTCTATTTTGACCTAAAATGCATTGGGCAATATGATATAAGAGAAGATTGTTTAATGAATTACTTCTCACAAAGGAAAGTTACAAGAAATATGATAAAAATAAAACAGTGATTTACAACTGAACGTCAGTCTAATGGATTAAATTAAGTGATTTAACTTTGTTTACACAAGAAGAAAAACCTCAGTGGTTTACTTAAAAGAAGTGTGCAGGCCTCCCGAGAAGAGGTTGCTCCCCTTCCCATATAGTACTGCATTTACTAAGGCACGGTGGGCACCGTGCAACAGACCTAGCGCCTGACCTGAAAAGGAATTTCTTGAATTAATTAGGACAACTTTCGAGTGCAACAGGAGAATATACTTCGTTATCTTGGGCGTTGTCAATTCTCTGGCTCCAGTGTCGCTGACCTCAGTCTTGGGCTGTATCAGTGTGTGATCCGCCATCATGAAGGGGAGAAAAACAAGAGTTTTCAACAACCATCGAGAATTAGTTATAAAAGATTGTCACAGGCCTCCTAAAAAGCTGCCACAGTCAAGAGTAGCTGCAGTAAAGACACATAAGTGATATTTTGTCCCCAGTTCCCAGGTTTTTTAAATATTACTAGATCAGGATGGTGCCTCCTTCCTAAAGCAAAGGCACCAATGCTGCCTCGAGTCCATTCAACATTAGATAAAACGAGTGATACTTTGTCTCCAGTCCGCAGCATTTCGAAAACTTCCGAACCAGTGTAGAAGTGCTGCAGTCATTTAGAACCGGAGCCCGGAGGAAAGCAGGATTTGAGAACGCGCATATGGTCTGTGACTACCGACCACCCCCTCCCTGTCCTGTGCACCACCACATCAACACTTACAGTAATTATGAAGGTGTGGGTCACGCACTCCTCAGTGTAATGAAGGTTGGTAGTTTGGGGTGTGCTTCAGAGATATCACCCCCTGACAAGAAGGTGTGGGAATCAATGAATGGTTAGTGACACCTAGAATAGGTGCCAACTCTCTGCGCACAACCTTTGGTGAAACAAACAAGTTCCTTTAACAAATTCTTCTGAATGTCATCAAAAAATTAAACCAAATTAGTCTTCATATTCTCCATGTTTAATTTCACATGAATCTCTCTTCAAAACTCATGAAATTCCATATCACAGGTAAATCCAAATTCATAGTGTATATATAGACATCGTCTCCCAATGCATTTCGGACACTAGGTCCTTCGTCAGGGGAATCCTACAACATAATAATGAAACAGACTAAGTATGATCCACCGAGTAAAATAAGTATACACATATATTGCCTTGATTATAAGCGTCTTCTCTAAATAAAGTAGTACTTTCTCTCACCCTATGGCTTAGTTTCTTCACGTAACCACTGCTTGTCTTCGGGCTAACACGTTTTTTCGGGTACCTTTGAGTTGTTTCATTTCATTTATGCACACTTTATTTAGAGAAGACAGCCACCCGCAAACACCACCAACTGATTCGATCCGCCAAGAAATCAGCACTCACGGATCGTCTCGACAACAACACTCATAACAGCAAGGAACTCTTCAACATCGTCAAAGAATTCACCAACCCCTCCGCAGCATCTAATGACATCACTCCCTCCCAAGACCTCTGCGACGCGTTATCCTCTTTCTTCTACAACAAAATTGCCGACATCCACAACAGCTTCAAGAATTCTCCCAGCGTTCAACCCTCCCCACCCCCCTCAGATCCTACTCCGCCAACTAACAACCTCAGCGCCTGGAACCCAATCACCACTGAAGACACCATTCGCCTCATGAACTCAATCCACTCTGGCTCGCCTTCTGACCCCTGCCCCCACCACATCTCCAACAAAGCTGACTCCATCATCGCACCCCATCTTCGCGATGTCATCAACTGTTCGTTCAACTCTGCCACCTTTCCAGAAAGCTGGAAACACGCCGAACTCAGCGCCCTTCTGAAGAAACCCACAGCAGACCCCTCTGAACTCAAAAACTACCGACCCATATCCCTCCTCCCATTCCCGGCAAAAGTAATCGAGAAAGCCGTCAACAGCCAGCTCGCCACCTTCCTTGAATCCAACAACTCCCTTGATCCATCTCAATCCGGGTTTCGAGCCAAACACAGCACCGAAACCGCCCTGATAGCAGCGACCAACGACATCCGAGCACTCCTGGACAACGGAGAAACAGTGGCCCTCATCCTACTCGACCTTCTTGCCGCTTTCGACACAGTCTGCCACAGCACCCTTATACATCGCCTCAGCAGCATCGGCATACAAGGAAAAGCCTTGAACTGGATCACCTCATTCCTCACTGGGAGAACTCAAAGAGTTTGACTTCCCCCATTCAACTCAGAGGCCACTGAAGTCATCTGTGGAGTACCTCAAGGATCCTCACTCAGTCCCACCCTCTTCAACGTCTACATGAGTCCTCTCGCCTCCATCGCACGTCAACACAACCTCAACATCATCTCCTACGCCGACGACACCCAGCTAATCCTTTCCCTCACCAAAGACCCCAACACCGCCAAAACCAATCTTCACGAAGGCATGAAAGAAGTAGCCGATTGGATGAATCAGAGCCGCCTAAAACTCAACTCAGACAAAATGGAGGTGCTCATCCTAGGATCTTCCCCCTCAGCTTGGGACGACTCTTGGTGGCCTTCCGCTCTGGGCACAGCACCCACACCCACAGACCATGCACGTAACCTTGGCTTCATCCTAGACTCCTCTCTCTCGATGTCCAGACAAGTCAACGCCGTCTCGTCCTCTTGCTTCAACGTACTTCGCACTCTCAAAAAGATCTTCCGCTGGATCCCCCTCGAGACAAGAAAGTCTGTCACCCACGCATTGGTCACGAGTCGACTGGATTATGGTAACACTCTTTACGCCGGAATCACAACAAAACTACAGACAAAACTCCAGCGCATCCAAAACGCGCCAGCGAGACTCATATTAGACATCCCGCGCCAAGATCACATCACCGGACATCTAAAAGACCTCCACTGGCTTCCCGTCAACAAAAGAATTACCTTTCGCCTTCTCACCCACGCACACAAGGCCCTCTACAATCTAGGACCCGAATGCCTCAACACTCGACTGTCCTTCTACAAACCCACCCGCCAACTAAGATCGTCCAATCAAGCCCTCGCCACAGTCCCTCGCATCCGGAAATCCACCATGGGTGGCAGATCCTTCTCCTTCCTGGCTGCCAAGACCTGGAACTCACTCCCCACCAACCTCCGCCTTACTCAGAACCACATCTCCTTCAGAAAAGAACTTAAAACCTGGTTATTCGACAAATAACGAACCCCTTCCCCTAGCGCCTTGAGACCCTATGGGTGAGTAGTGCGCTGTACAAATGCCTGAACTTGAATGAGGCGGAGTATAAACTTACACCGCGCTGCCTGTTGATTGATACATTCTACTACGGTCATGTTGTCTGACCAGAAGATCACAGATGATTGCGCAAATGTTCTAGCCAGACCGTTAATCCAACCCATATTGGAAACGGCTCCAAAAAGCCGATGTTCGCTGTCAAGCCGCCTTCCTCCCACCAATCTGGCCATTGTTGCACCACCCACTTGTTTCCAAGTATGGCACCAAACCCCACACTGCCTGCAGTGTCGGTCCATAGACCTAACTCTGCCGACGTAGTAGGGGGGCCGCTCCACACTACTCTGCCATTGAAATCCTATAGGATTGCCATTCATATGCGCATGCCCTGATGAACCTCGACTGACAATCGAGTGTGTTAGTGTTTTTCCTGCAGGCCTTTCATGGCCTGTGCGATGAAGCGAGAGACGGGGCGTGCCATAGGTATTACTCTCAGTGCGAAATTCAACTGACCCACAGTCTGCTGCAGCTGCTGCAGCGTCACTTTTTCTTTGACCAAACATTGCTGTAGGGCTACTCTGAATTTCGTGATCTTTTCCTTGGGTAACCTGAAGCAACCTTCCACTGAGTCCAACTCAATACCTAAAAATTCCAAGCATGTTGCTGGCCCCACCGTTTTTCCTGGTGCCAGCGGGACCCGAAAGCCCGCATGAGCACGCAAAATTCCTGCAATGCCCACGCACACTCCTGAGAGCCCACTGCGCCCAGCAAAAGAAAGTCATCCAGGTAGTGCATGACATGATAGTGCCCCGTTGTCTGCCTCAAAACCTATTCTAGGAAGGAACTGAATGTCTCAAAGTAGGCACATAGCACAGAGCAACCCCTGGGCATACACCAATCCATGTAGAATTTCCCTTGAAAGGAAAAACCTAGCAGATGCTGATATAGGGGGTGGACTGGCAGGAACCGGAAAGCAGATTCAATGTCAGATTTAGCCATCAAGGCCCAGGCCCAAGGGTCCTCAACATCTCCACTGCCTGGTCAAATGACGCGTACTTGACACTACAAATGCCGTCGTCGATTGCGTCATTTAATGAAGCGCCACTAGGTGCTGAGAGGTTGTGGATGAGTCTGTACTCGCCCTTTTCTTTCTTTGGGACCACCCCGAGGGGTGAGCAAACAAAATTAGGTACAGGGATGTAATCAAAGGGACCCGTTATCCTACCCAGGCGCAACTCTTTGTCAATTTCTGTTGCCACCACAACTGGGTTGTGCCTAACAGACAGTTGATTTCTACACTCTGGCGTCCCGGTATACCCCACCGCTGGGATCCTGAAACCCTGTGAGAAACCTTCCTGTAGCATCCTCGCAGAGGCATGGTCTGGGTACCTGTTCAGCCAAGGGATAATAGCCAGTATGTCAATCGGTGAGTGAGCGACCCGCGGGCCCCCCCTAATCCTGCTTCTTTCTTCCCCTGTTGCCTGATGTGTTACCTTTGGAGCGGCAAGCTGTTTCTGGGTGGGAAGAGTGGCCACTTATGTAACATGCGTGTTTGAACTTACACATGCCTGCTTCCCTAGTGTATCTCCGTCTGTTAAAATCCCAACACACGCTTTTACGATCCCCACTGCTTCTGGCTTTTCCTGCCGCGTCCCCCCCTGCGCTGGCCGAAAGGGCTGTTGGGGTTTGTTGGGAAAGCCTTTGTCCCAACTTGTGCTCGCACTCGCTGCTTGCCCACCTGTAAACTGGCTATACCATGAGATGGAATCAACCCTATCCCAAGATAGTGATTGGTCAAACTCCTTCGCTTTCCTGAAGGCTATATCATACTCCTTCCATCCCTCCCCTCCATGCTTGTCACTGAAAGTTGTAATCCTACTTTGGTAACATGCCATTTCTGCCTATACGTTGGGGGGACGCTCTGCTGTGACTGCCATAAAGACAGAGAAGGCCCTAATCCAATTAATCAAAGTCTCCTCCATCCTGAATTTAGCCAACTGTGTCCGCCATTCGCTAGGAAACATCCAGTCCTTCTGTGTCTTGGCATACTCCATTTCCCTGGTATCTATTAGCAGTGAAAAGATATTGATATACTTGCCTGCCCAAATCAACTCCTTCACCCCTTGTGTAACATGCTGTGCGAGGTTTTCTCTCCTGGAGGGTATTGTCCCTGCCCCTAGTACCGGCAGCACAACCTCCTTACCACTTTCCGCAATTTTTGTTGGTGCAGCACTCTTGTCTTGTCCTACGTCGGCGCCCGAACCTGAGTCCTGAGGAGAGATCGGCGCACTTGCCCCCCCTCCACCCATAGCCATCATGATTTTTCCACCATTTTTTGCGCCTCTGCGGAGGGATCCTCAGCAGAAGGTAACAACCCCCCAATCCCCAGCCAGGGGAGTACTGCCGCTATCTGAGCTGCCAGCTCAGGGGGCACATGACCCACTCCAGGAGGCACCATTACTGGCGTAATTACAGCCTGGACCCCAAACGGGGCTGAGATCAAGGGAGTCGGCGGTGTGGCTGGAGCCGTTGCCACAGTAAACTAATTGGGGTTAGTGGAGTCGGAATGACTGCTACCGGAGGTGTGGGCAATCCATCGGGGACCCTCCCAGGTGACCCCCCAACTACTTGTGCTTTGGGCACCCACCCATTACTCTTCTTGGCTCTGCCCCGTGTTGGCAAAGCATCCAGTTCCCCCCTGGGCTGAGGGGGCACTATAATTAGCTTGGGTCTCCCCGATGGCCCCGCCTGATCATCTAATTCCTGACTCAGCTCCGCCACACTCCTCCCCAACTGGTCCACGGTCCCCATTCTCCTGTCCATGGCTGACATCCTGCGCATCATGCCCTGCAGCATAAGTTCCATGCGGGTATGCTTAGCGCCCCACCCCCTCGACATTCCTATACCTTTGTAAGTGATGTACAACCTACACTCAATGTCACCAATGGGCAAGATATGCCTTGTACCTATACCAAAGTTGGAGGCTCACAGGCTTGCTGTATGCACCATGCAACTGTGACCGCAACACACCAGCTAGCCTGGGTGCTTGGGCAAGCTCATTCTAGCCCGGCGGCCTAACAGAAGCAGTGAAATGCAGGCTTGGCCGTGTCCTCAGATAGCGACGTCCACCGTGGCCCTCTCCGGCAGCTCCGTCCGCAGTGCCCCCCGAATGCAGGGCTACGATGAAAGGAAAGTTACAACACAGTAATGGCTCCTTGAGACAATGGACCTCATAGTTGCAAAACCCCAAGCCTTTGTCCTGCACACTGTTACAAGGCCAGTGCAATATTAAATCACCATTCCCTTGCCCTGTCCTATTTCACTAGCGCCCTGGGAATTAAAGTTTTGCAATAAAACCCTTGCTGAGCATAGAATGCTATACTCTAGTGCTGTGCAGATCAAACAAACAGGGAGCGTCACAACTGGTCTTCCATCCATGTACTAACCAGGGCCGGCCCTCCTTGTCTCAACCACTCCAGACAGTCTTTAACTACTTGCAAACTCGCAATGTGAGCGTACGTCAAAATCACCCACTTAATTTCGCTGTTTCTGGCTGAAAAACTTGTAAAGACCCCCTCACATTAAACACACGCCCCTATGATGAGGAATGCTAAAGCTTTCCCGCAGTTCCTAACAGAGCACCCCTGGGATCTCCCACCCAGATACTAACCAGGCCGACCCTGCTTTACGATTGTCAAAACCCAGCTATGCGCACCACAAGTGCGATCTAAGGATGCCCCCCTTTATGCTACAGTAATCCGCTCTACCAACCGAGTTATCGAAGGCCCAATGGTGAAGTGAGCAGCGTGAGACACTACAATAAGCAGAGCGCGCTGAGCTGACGATCAGAGTCCCGATAACACTGTTCGCGCTCCGGTACTTGCCCTCGCTATTGCCAAAACCTCAATCACCAGCGCGGGCCTCCCCCCCACCAGCTCCTGATGCTTACTAATTGCTCTTCGCCGCCAGCCGAGCGCGTGTCTGCTGCCAAGTCCCCCCAGTCCACGGGGAAAACGTCCACCACCTCGAGGGAGCCGTCGAATTGGGCCGGTCCTAAAGTCCAGCAAAACCGTCAACTCAGGAAGCACGTCCACCACAACCTGAAAAATAAAAGACAAATTATTCAGCCCCTAGCTAATCGGCACGGAGCGGGCGTGGGGAGCGTGGGGCAAGAGGGCGCCTCCCGCGCTCTCCAGGCCTTTTATACCTTCGTGAAACTGGGGGGCTGACCAGCTCCCGCTGGCCCGCCTCCCCCTGGCCCCTCCCCTTGACCCTGAAGCACTTCTACTGCTTCCAGGTCAACGGTGAGCCTGCCTCAATCGGTGGTGGGGCGCCCCTAGCCGCGCCATCAGGACGCGGCAAAGAAAGAGGGACACGTCCCACCATCGAGGATACGAGGGAGGGGGGAAGCCGGGCCCAGCCATACGTGCAAGGGGGCAAAGCGCCCCCCTTTCCTCAACAGCCGAAGGGGACTCCATTATCCAGGATACACCCTGCCGCCCAGGAGCGGAAGACTCCTATCACCTGTGAGCGAGAACTCTTTAGAGCAGAACTATCACCTGCTGTGCGGGGCGCTCTTGACAGCTGAAGGAGACTCCATTTCCCATGATGCACCCTGCCGCCTTGGAAGGGAGGACCCCGACCACCTGTGAACGAGAACTCTTTAGAGCAGAACTGTCACCTGCTGCTCTCTCGACAGCTGAAGAAGACTCCATTTCCCAGGATGCACCGTGCTGCCTTGGAAGGGAAGAACCACCCAACCTGTGAGAGAGTCTATTTAGAGCAGACGTCATCCCCTGCATTGGGCGTACCCACACAGCCCTGGCCAGAGGCAGGCCTGTCCCGCGCCTGTCATTGCAAGGAAGAGGCAGGGCAGGACCACCCTCCTTGGTTTTCCTTTTCTTCTTGCATCATTAGGCTGTGAGTGCTAAACTCGAGGACATCAGTATATAAAGTCGAACAGCTAATTTCAAACTGTTGCTATGGGTAAAAGGAAAGTCTCAACCCTGAAAGGTGGGAAGAACACTGCATTTTCCACCACATCCTCAATTAATAGCTCTCTTACTACTGTAATAGGAGCAGTTACCTCGGAATTTGGTTTAGTTGAGGAGAAAACAAACACACACACACACAACACACACACACACACACACACACCCACACAACACACACACACACACTCTCTCTCTCTCTCTTTAATTTTGGGACATAAGGTGAGAACGTTGGGGGGAAACAGAAACCACACACTGGGGGATATTCACAAGGAAGTGGTGGAGAGAGGCGTTAGCAAGGCTGCACCACATTCACAAGGACATGGTGCAGCCTTGCTTTTCCCCCTGCAATGGCGCTAAGTTTCACAACTTAGCGCCAACTCACGCACCCTTGCACCTGAGTGCAGGGGTGTCTGCAAGCAGGGAGGTTTGTTTATGTACAGGCAGATGTCCCTTTCTGCACATAAAGAAACCTAAAATGCCAGTTTATAACTTACATGTGTGCTTCTTTATGCAGCACACATGTTACAAAACGGCATTAAAAAAAAAAAGATTTGTTTATGTACAGGAAGAGACACCTTCCTGTACATAAACAAACCATGGAATTTTGCATTTTCCATGTGTGCTGCACAAGGCAGCACACATGGAAAATGCAAACACAAGGGGAAATAAAGCATTTCTCCTCATATCGCCAACTTAAGACCAGGGTTCTCCTGGTCTAAAGTTTGGTGTTAGCTCCTATTTGCGCTGCCTTTGTGAATAGGGGGCAGTGTGAATATCAATGGGTATTGAGGTGGAATGCCCACCACAACACCCACTGCACGCCCTTTTTAGGCTTAATACAGCGTGAAAGAGGTCACTTCATAAGGCAGCGTAATGCTGCCAGCCACGTTAAGTGGTTTAATGCTGCCTTGTGAATAAGGCGAAGCCTCTATCGCCACCACAACTGGCTCATGAATATGCCCCATTGTTTCTCCGGCTGTCTCTAAAGGGTTTCCAATTGGTCTTTTACCTCACAATTACACAGCAGCTACAATGAGATAACTTCCAGAATGGAAAATTTCGTCGCTGGTTGAGTTCATTTAAAAATCGGTCGAAAGTTATTTTTTCACTGAAGCGCTCCTGTACCATTATACCATCACCTGCATGGTTGCCTCATGCAGCGGCCTTGAACCTCACCGCATCCGCAAATATCAATCTTCACTGTGACCAGTTTACATAATGGCAACAGGAAGGGGAGACACAAGGTGTTTGTTTTTTTTGTATCTAATGATGGGGGAAGCGTATGGCGTCATCCATATGACGGTGAGCTGTAAGGCCAGGTGCCAATGGATCCTCTGTTATGCTGGTTTTGCTTCCCTTCCCTATTTTCCCGTGAAGTTTAACATGTCTGCCTGGGTGAATTAGGGATGGTGAACACAGCGCCCTGACATGTTGACATAACTGTTTGTGAAAACACACTTAAGCTCACAGCGTAATACAGTTAGGAAAAGAGAGTAACCTTACGCTTTTTGCTTAAGTAGCAGCAGGACGATTTTTTGTTTGCTCTCTGCTTCTCTGTTCATTAATTTGTGGAGGGTGCAGCCCTTGGACCCATTAGTAACAAGCCGCCACTGTCAAGAATAGTGTAAAGCACTGGACAATAAAACCTCCTTCCTTGCCCATACACCTGGGAAATCAAGCAGCTACCATGGTCTTCTTGCTGCTCAAACATATAAGTAACCCCATGACAAAATAAAACTTTCCCTGTGCAGATATTTCCCTGGGGTTTGCTTCTATCCATTGTACTTTAAACTTGGGACAGATTTGTAAGGATAAACACCTAAATCCCCCTGGGAGGCCTAATAATTAAGTAAAACCCATCTCAGCTTAAGCACACCACAGTTGAAAGTACCCTTGGAAAAAACATGAGCAATTCTCAACTTCCATCAGATTGTACTCCGTATGTAAGTGTTTTAGAGAAGTCCCACCGTTAGTCATCAACAAAAGGTAAGAATGGCTGGACCTTAAACATAGGGTGATTCATTGGTTCAAGGAGAAATCAGGCTGGCCCTGTGATTTGTTTAGTGAAATACTCTGAGCAAAGAGGATGGTTAGAGTTGGCAATGAACCAAAATGCACTCTTGGCAGAAAGGGACATAGTAATCCCTGTGGCGGTGCCTGGCAGGCACCACCACCATTGCAGGGAATACAATTCCCTCCAGGAGCCCGTCGGATGCGTGGTGGTCGGTCTTTCTGACCGCCAACACACCGCCCACCATCCTAATATAGCCCGAGGGGATATTGCTTAGGATGGCACCATCCTAATCAGGCCCACAGTACACATTAATTAGTTTAAATATTAATACTAATATAATCAAAATAAAATATATTTAATAATTATTTTGGGAAATATACCAATTATTATTTAAACATAAATAAATACAAATATATATGTATATATATGTATATATTTTATTACATATATTATAATTTTAAATAACCAAAAACGTAGTGATATAAATGTAAACAGTATAAAGGAAACTACAACATTTTAAAATTAATACATATACTATTGCCACTACAATTTATAAGTAGTAAACAAAGAGCCCAATTACAATGTCAGGCAGTAAGCCTCTGACCAGCTGTCGGAGGCTTTCCGCCAGACATCTTTGGTTTCACTCTGACCACCTTATTAGGATGCCGGCAGCAGGAGTGAAACCTGCTGGGGGATTCCACTGCACATATGATGGGCTCTAGGAGCTTTGGAAAGCACCATAATCCCATAATGACGGGATAATGATGGCACTTTCTGACAGGCTTTCTATGCCCGCCTTTCCGACATGGAAAGGCTGTCAGAAAGTGACATTAGGGATCCTTAGCAGGACCCCTTCCCCTTGGCCCTCTGGTATGGGGCTTGGGGGGTATGTATGGTGCCCCCCTAAAACATCCCTACACCATGTGGCAGGCACACACACAGCGCAGGGATGTTCAAAAACATCCATTTTGCAAAGACAGCTTGTACTGTGGGCCTTCTCCACCTGCCGCAAAAGCTGCCGTTGAAAAATGGATGTATCTGACTCTGCCCATAGAGCGGTCACTTCCAAGTTGTGTGGTCGTAGCTGCCGACCTATGGTCAGGCATTTTCCAATCCGCAGCGGTATTGGGTGGACGCAAGTCCACCCGACATCGTAATTAGGGCCAAAGTGTCAAACTCAGGAGGGTATAATTTACAAGTCCTACTACAATCAGAGCAACAGTAGGGAAAGTTTTGGATTGCGGAGGGTAAAATTGACTAATCCCACTGCAGTCACTGCAACAGTAGGGAAAGTGTTGGATTATGGAGGGCTAAAATTTACTAGTTCCACTCCATTCAATATATCAGTAGGGAAAGTGTTGGAGGGGTACATTTGACTATTCCCACTTCAATGAGTGTTACAGTAGGGAAAGTGTTGGATTGCGAAGGGGTAAAGTGTACTATTCCCACTCTAGTCCATGTAACAGTAGGGAAAATTTTGGATTACGGAGGGGTAAAATTTACAATTACCATTCCAGTCAGTGCAACAGTAGGGAACATTTTGGATTGCTGAGAGGTACATTTCACTACTGCCACTGCACTTTATGGGGGCTGATTCCGATTCGGGAAAAAGCACTGCAAATAGCTGTACAGTCTTTTTCCTGTACGAATCGTACCCTGCAACGTCCCCATACGTACGACGTAGTACGATTCTCACCCAATGCAGCTCCCCGTACGAATCGTACCAGGAACCGTACGACTCGAATTCCTGTACGAATCGCCGCCGGAACACGCAGCAAGCGACGTTTGTACGGTTCGAAGAAGGTTTTCCCGACCCAGCAAGTACGATTCGTCCCTCGAACCCTCCGAACGACTCTTTTCCTACGGGAGCTGGAAACTGTTGGAAAAGCAGAGTACGCCTCGAAACAGGTACGGTATGGTACGGTGCGTACACCCCATGATCTCAGGGGTACGGTGAGTACCCCTGCGATCATGGGTTGTATGCACCATACCCCATGATCGCAGGATGTACGGTGGCTACCCCATGATCGCAAGGTGTATGGTGCGTACACCCTGCGATCATGGAGTACGGTGCGTACACCCCATGATCGCAGGGGTACGCACCGTACCCCTGAGATCATGGGATGTACGCACCGCACGGTGTGTATGTAAATATGTGACCCTCCATACGTATCGCACTTACCAGACGTGTACCGTACGAATCGCGTCTCCATCCCACAGTCCGGATCATACTCGTCGGGTCGTGCAGCATGTGTACGAATCGTACGGTCCACTGTGAGGGTACGAGTCGTACGGAATCTCTGGTGCAATTCATATGGGTCGCGACGATTCAGACGGAAACTGTCCGTACGAATCGTACTACGCGATTCGTACAGACGTGTACGATTCGTACGGAGAGGGCTCCGGATACGATTCGGACGGATGCTTTTTTTCCCGAATCGGAATCGACCCCTATGTGGCATTAGAAACAGACTATTTCACTTCCAGCAAAATAAATAATTTCAAAACTATAGTATTATTGCGATAAGACTCCCTTATGGGGACTGCCGGAAAGTCCGGAGTGGCTGGGCGATAGCTTGGCGATTCCGATTAAAGATGCAGGGTTGCTGGTTTGGGGGGACTTGTTCTCTGAGGGCATCCTGCTCCCATGGGAGTGCTTGAGAGAGAAAGTGGGTCCTAACTTCTCAAGATTTAAATATCTTCAGATATCAGGTTGGACGCAAGCCTTCTTAGCGCGGCCATCTTTATTGAATAGGTTTCCTATTGGAGACTATAGCTATCTGGTCTCACAGCTAGTCGACACTCCACCGTCTAAGAAAGAAGTCTCCTTGTGGTACAACTTGATGCTGGATGAACTTGATGGCGACTTTTTGTTGCCAGAACATCTTTGGGGTTCTACGCTACCGGGTCATAAGGTGACTGAGTTGTGGTCCATTTCATTTAAAACATTGTGGGAGTTTGTAAAACCAGCTTGGTTACGTAGGAACCACCTATATACGTTGCATAGGGCCTACTACTCCCCACTCAGGCTCTCGAAATTCAATCCCGGAAACCCTGTAATGTGCCCAAAATGTGGATCACCGTTGGCGTCAGATGCCCATATGTTCTTCGAATGCCCCTCTCTAAAACCTTTTTGGGAAGATATTGGCCGTTTTCTCTCAGATGCTCTTGGAACTATAATTACCTTTGATTTGGCTATGGTTATCTTTGGGCTCTCGCCTGAGGTCCAAGGACAGGCAAAAATTATTTTGTTCTATGCTGCTTTGCTTGCCCGGAGAGAGATCTGCAAAAAGTGGAAAGAGGTTACACCACCTGCATTCTTAGATTGGCAGATCTCGGTTTTACATGTTTCAAGAATAGATCTAGAAAGATCTGGTAACCAGGCTAAGAGAGCCTTTTGGCACCGTTTGGTATGGGTAAACTGAAGCCCGGGGCTTTTTTTTTTTTTTTTTATCCCCGGTCCAATGATTATTTACTGTTGGGGCTTCCGAACCTGAATACCCGGACTCTTTTGTTTGGTGTCCTTGGTTTATATCAGCCCCATCAGCCGTGCATGGTGGTGGTGGCACTTACCCCTTCCTATCTTGATTCCTCATTATGTGGCCCCTGAAGGCACATCTTTCTGAGGGTAGTGTTTAACCTTGTGTTGTTACAATCTATACCCTGCCTGGTTTTTAACCTGAGACGGACTGTTGTGTTCTTGTAGGTGGCCACATCTGGAATCAATAGTGATTAATGAGGACAACAAAAAAAAAACTATAGTAAATAACAAAAAATAAAAATATTGATATTTTTTTAATTAAGCTATTACATATTTATTACAATTTTTAATACATATTATAAATTACTACAAATACTATTTTTATCAAAATACTAAAATCTATTGTCAAAATATTAACAATCAATAAATACAATATTATTTACAATTAAAAAGCATAACACAATTAGCACACACAATAATAAGTTACAATCAAAAAAGTTTCTCTTTTTAATGTTGTTATTACTTACATAACGTTCTACAATATACCTCTACAAGCTACACACCACACATCTAAAACTTATATTTTACATAATTAAATATCTAGGTGCAAATATGAATACTAATTAACTACTAATAACACAATTACATGTGATTAACTTGCCAACTTTTATCCGTACAAAACAAACAACCCACATCTAATATATAAATTTCAAAAAGCATCAAAGAATTTACATAATTAATAATCAATTTAAAAAATAATATGACTAATTAACTGAGAATAAATTAATTATATTTAATTTATTTATTTATTTATTTTAGGGTTTTATAGAGCGCTAACCGGACCCGTGAGGGTATCAGAGCTCTTTACAGGAATGAAAGAAAGTAAACAAAGGCCTTTAGGAGGGGGGGAAAAGTTGGGATAAAAAGGGAGATACAAAGAAGGAGGCAGTTACGATCCCAGGGTACCTGTGGGAAAAAAAAATCAGGTGGAAACAATTAAGGCAATCTCTGTGTGGGTAGGTATCTTCCAGAGAGACCTTGGATAAGGCCGAAACAGTGGGTGGAACAGGGTAGTTGAAGTGCATGTAATGCCAGCGTTAGGGGAGGAATTTACCCATAATGAAAGTTTTGGCCTCTTTTGAAGTGAGCCAGAGAAGGAAGTCTTCTGATGGCGGGTGGGAGTGAGGTCCAAATTCTTGGAGCTGCCCCCGAGTAGGCCCGATTGTAGGTCTTTTTTTTCCGCAAGCGTGCCGGTGGAGCAAAAGGTCTCTGGCAGATCGGGAATTTCTGGCTCCTCTGGATATCACGAGTTTCTGAGCCAGAAATGCTGAGGAATTGGAGTACAGGGCCTTGTGGGTGATGCAAGTCAGCTTAAGTTGGATCCTAGCCTCGAGGGGAAGTCATTTTAGAGCTTTCAAGTGAGGAGAGATGTGGTCGAATTTCTTTGAACCTGTTAAAAGTCTGGTAGCGGCATTGAGGCAGGCTTTTAATGGGGCCAACAAACTCTTGGTTAGACCTGCGGTGTGGAGCATCCATACTCTAGTCTGGAAATGACTAGCGCCTGGTAGCCATTTTTAGGTCGGGCGTGTCGAGGAAGGGTTTCATGTTTCTTAGGTAGCTCAGGTGAAATTCGGTGCATTAGGCCATTGAATTAATATGGCCACGCACATTCAAGATTCCGTGAAGGGTTATTCCCAGTGATTTGGTCAACAATGATAGGTGGGCAGTTTAACGCTGTGATAGTCTTGATCCATTCTTGAATGTCTGGGTTGTTTTTATTTGAGGAGATGAGGAGAAATTTAATTTTTTTGCGTTAAGTTTGAGCTGGTTAGAAGTGAGCCAATGCACAGTCAGCATCAAGGCCTCATTCATGGAGGAAATATCCTCAGGAGACGAGATTTTAATGTAGATCTGTGTGTCATCGGCATACATGTGGAAGGCAATATTGGCGGTACGAAGCACCTCTGTGAGCGGTTCAAGGTAAAGGCTGAAGAGGGTTGGGGACAGGGTTGATCCTCGGGGAACTCCAACCGTGATTGGAGTGGGAGCAGCTAAGTTACTGTTGATTAGGATTCTCTGTGAGTGATTCTGGAGGAAGGATCTAAACAGATCGAGATCGGTGCCATCCAATCCCATCCTGTGTTTGAGGCAATCAAGGAGTGTTTTGTGGTTTACCGTACTGAAAGCCTAGGATAGGTCAAGGAGGATTAGGAGACATGTTTTGCCTTGGTCATGGGCTTGTAAGGCATCATCCAAGATGTGTAGGATGGTGGTTTCACTGCTGTGACCAGGTCTGAAACCGGACTGGAAGTCATCGAATAGGTGGAAGTTGGTGATGTGTTGACTCATCTGCTGTTACACGCATTTCTCAAGCACTTTCGCTAGGAGTGGGATGTTGGATATAGGTCTATAGTTGTCAGGGGATGCAGGATCCAGCGTAGGTTTTTTTTAAAATAGGGATGACTTGGCCGGCTTTAAGCGAGTCCTGGTATCGTTCCCTGTAGGAGGTATGCGTTGATTATTGCAGTCCAAGAGGGGATGACACCTTGGGATGTGGCGGCTAGGCAGTTAGAGGGGAGAGGATCGTTGTAGTGATTGTTCAGGTTTAAGGAAGACAGAATTTTTGAGACAATGTTCATTGTAAACTTTGAAGTTGGAGCAGTGCGCTAGGTTTTTGGGTGAAGTCTGAGAAGGCAGCGCAGATAAAGTAGGTGGAGTCAGTGTGGTTAGGGAGTGCGTTGCCAATTTAAGATTATTCCCTATGGCAGAGGTTTTGTCAAAGAAGAAGGAGGAACATTTCTCACAAGTTATTAGCGCTATAGGGGTTTCTTTGGATGTTTAAGCCAGTTTATTAGATTGGTGTTTGATCAGTTCAAATAGCTTGCAGTGGTCTATTCTTGGTGTTCTCCAGTTCTGTTCTAAAGAATCCTTTGTTTGAGTAGTGGATTTTCCTATTGTATGCGTTTCTGGACTGACGGAGATGTAGATGGGCTGCTGATGGGTGCTGTTTCCAGTTGCGTTCAGCTTTTTGGAGCGATCTCCTCTCATTGATGAGAGATCCATTGAACCAGGAGTAATTAACTTTGCACCCTTACCCCTACCAATACAACTAACACATATAACCTAAAGAATATTTAAAATACACATTTACATAATTAATATTTATTTAAACGATTATTTAAAATTACCAATAATTAGTAAATATTATAATTTTATACACACCCTTTACCCATACAAAAACCACAACCCCCCCAAAATATATATATTACACAATTTACATAATTAATTATCAATTAAATACTTTTTTTAGAATAATAAATAATTTTCAAATATTTATAATTCATTTATTTCCCACCCTATACCCATACAAAACCCAAAACCTGCATGTTTAATTTAACTTAAAATGCTTTTTTAAATATAATGAACATAAATAATATCAATTAACTAATTATACATAATTACAAATTAATTACTAATACATTATAAATAATTACTTTCCCACCCTATACTCCTATAAAACATAAAACCCACATCTCAAACTTAAAACAATAATAATTAGAATATTTACATAAATAATAATTTTTTAAATAATTATTAATAATGAAAAATTTATTATGAAAGAATTATATTTAATATACTTCCCACCCTGTATCCCTACAAAACCCACAACCTTCACCTAAAATTTTAAAACAAAAAATATGAATTTTACAATTAACATACATAATTATTAATTAAATACTTGATATTAATTTTAAAATATTCATTAATTAAGTATAATTCATTTACTTCCCTCCCTTTACCCCTACAAAACCCACAACCGGCACCTAAACAAAAAATATTAATTAGACAAGTAACATAACTAATTATCAATTTAATAATGGATAATATTTAAACATATTTATTAATTAATTATAATTAATTTACTTCCCACCCTATACCATTAAAAAACCCACAACCCACACCTAAGACTTAACAAAAAATATATTAATGATACAATTAACATAATTAATTATCCATTACATAATTAATATTAATTTTAATATTTTAATAATTATTTTTAATTAATTTAATTCCCACCCTATTACCCCATGAACCCCACAACCCCCTATGGTATTAAAAATAACAAAAAATTATAGGGGTCATTAGGATGACGGGCGGACTTAGTCATCCCGCCATCCTATCGGTGATAGGGACTGCCCGCCATAAGGGCGGGGGCCCCGAGGGAGGTATTAGGATGCGTCCGCAACAGTGGCGGGCGCATCCTGCAGTTTTAACATTGTGGCGGGTGGTGCTCACAGCACCGCCCGCCACAATGCTAAAAATGCATGTATGCATTTGCATACACAAAGCGGCAAGCACCGCGCGGTGCCTGCCGCATTGCATATGCAAATGCAGGGGGTACCACAGGTACCCCCCATTGTGCACTCCCCACCTCGCCTTCACCATGGGGGCCAGCAGGGGGTCCCCGCAGTGAAGACTGCATGCCTTTCCGCATCCGTTTTCACCCATACTAATATGGCTGGCGGTGTCTGATAGACACCGCCAACATATTAAACCTTTTCCGCCCGGTCGCAAGGCAACCGGGGTGGAAAAGCCGCGGATGGTCTTTCCGTCTGCCGCGGTCCCCCCGCCATGGTAATATGGCGGGTGGAAATGGTTGGCGGGTGGACCAGGATGTCGGGCGGATCGCCACCGCCCGCATGGCGGTGGTGATCCGCCCGACATCCTAATGGGCCTCTATGACTTTAAATGTAAAAAATACTATTAGTTTACAACCCATGTACAAAAAATAACAATATTCAAGCAAACATTTTAAAACATATATAATTAATATGTTATGTTATGTTTATGTTAAAGGTATTTAGTACCGCGCACATACACCAATTGGTTTCTTGGCACTCAGAGACAAGTGGGAGAAGGACACAGGGGGGGGTAGAAGCAGCTAGCCGTGAGCAAGACGAAACAGGTAAGTTTTCAAGAATTTACGGAAAGTAGTATAGTCAGGTGTAAGCCGAATTGAGAGGGGAAAAGAGTTCCAGGTAGACGGAGCAAGAAAAGAGAAACAGGCACCACCGTGCTTCTTACGTTTAAACCTGGGAGTGATCAAGAGGTTGTGGGCAGAAGATCTGAGGTGTCGAGAGGGGATGTGGGGGTGAAGGCTGAGAGAAATAAAGGCGGGGGCAAAGGCAGATAGAGATTTGAAAATGGTGCATCCCATTTTGAAGATGCAACGTTGCGCAACCGGGAGCCAGTGTAAAGTTTTCAGCATCGGCGTAACGTGTTGGTATTTGGGCTGCTGAAAAATTAGTCTGGCTGCTTGGTTTTGCACCAGTTGAAGTCGGTGAAGATGGTATGCAGGAATCCCCACGTATAGACAGTTGGCATAGTCTAAACGTGAGGTGACCAGGGCCATGATGACAAGGGTAAGAGCCTCTGGTGATAGGAACCTTCGGATCTTCCCGATTCTGCAAAGATGATAGAAGCAGGCCGAGGTGACAGCGTTGATATGCGGCCGCATCGAAATAATGACTCCTAGGCTCTTCACGGAGTTAACTGGACAGGGAGAGGGACCGAGGGCAGGGGGCCAGAAGTTAGGAGTCCAAGGGTGCGAAAGCCCACCGATCAAAACCAGCTCTGTCTTGCTAGGGTTGAGCTTCAGTTGACTGAAGTTCATCCACTCGTAGATGGTGAGCATAGTGGATTGGAAATTGGAGAAAGAGAGAGGGGAGGGGTCGATGGGAAAGATGAGTTGCAGATCATCTGCATAGTTAAAGATGGTAACAGAGGAGTGACGAAGAGAAACTAGAAGGGGCTGCATATAAAGATTAAACAAAAGAGGGGACAAGGCAGAACCCTGGGGAACACTGCAGGAAAGTGAGATTTGGGGAGCAGAGAAGGTGGACAATTGTACCGATTGGGAGCGGCGTTGAAGGAAGGACACAATCCAAGATAGGGCCGGGCCCGAGATGCCAGTATTTCTGACACGGTCGATCAGGATGTCATGATCGACCGTGTCAAAGGCGGCCAAGAGATCTAATAGCACCAGAGCCTGGGCCAAGTTCTTATCAGCCCCCTGTCTTAGTGTATCCATAACCGCTACCACCACTGCCTCCGTGGAGTGGGCCGGTCTGAAACCTGCCTTTTGGTCGTCAAGGAAATGAGTTTCCTCGATGAAGGTGCTCAGGCAACGAGTGACGTAAGTCTCCAAGACCTTCCCCAGATAGGGGAGGAGGGAGATAGGTCAGTAGTTACCTAGGACCGCAGGGTCAGAACCGCGTTTCTTTAAAATAGGTATATATATATTAAGATACACAAAAATAATAAAAAAACGATATTATTAACACATTTTTAACATCGATATCACTTACCTTTAAATTGATATTCTTGTCCACGAAATTCTTGCTCACATTTATTCTGTATCACAATATTTCCAACTCGATATTGTGTTATCTGAACACCTACCAAAATATAGGAGATTACTTACCATGAGGTCCACAGACTTTTGTTCTTAAAGAGTTTTGATATAATTTTCCTCTAAGAGTCTTGGATGATGAGTGACTTTTGTAATAATGTTTTCATTTTTATTGTAAAACGGTAATCCCCAATCCCTTCGCCTGCCGGTAGGGCAAAGGGAGGGTTGGAAGTTGTTATTTCTGTCAAACTCTCCCCTATAAATGTGTAGTTTCTTTGCTGTCCTGCTTGATTCCAATTATTACTTTTGTCTTTTACAGGGGCCTATGTCAGACGTGACGTTGTGATGCTCACTCCCATACACAGCTGTCCCTCAGCCTCACTTCATGCGCCGAACCAGTACAAGGTCCTCATGCGCGGCCAAGAATCTATGAACCCTCATGCTCCAAAGTACGCTTGCCTTTGCACGCCAATAACGGTCTGCGCTTGAGCGTGACACCACAAGTAAAGCTAATTATGCATTCTCTGCCTTTCTGTAAACTCTGATCAGTAAATTAACTACTATCAACAAGTTTAAACCAAACCTTGCTGCTTAACTTCCAATGTGATACTTAGGCCCTGATTACGATGTCTGTCGGATTTGCCTTCGACCGGCATCGCTGCAGATGGGGAACCAATCGACCTCAGGTTAGCAGTTCCGACACCGCAATTAGGATGCGACTGAACATGGTGCATTCGCAAGCTTCCACTTTTCAATGGGAGCTTGTGCGGTAGGCCGAAATCGCCTGTAGCACTAGCTCCCATTGAAAAATTGAAGTTTTTAAACATCTCTGCACCGTGTGGCAGGCATCTAACAGTGGCCACATGCGGAGAGCCCGGGGGAAGTGGGCCCTGCTAGGGACCCCCAAAGACACTTTCTGACAGCAGTTCCATGTCCGAAAGTCCGACATGGGACTGCTGTCGGAAAGTGACATCATAATCCTGATGGTAGAAACGGCGTCCTTAAGGGATTATGAGGCCTTTTCGACTGGTCGACTTGCTCCGTGAACCCATCGGAACCGAGTCGGATTCCCTGGCCAGTTTCAACTCTGACAGCCATCACTGTAATACGGCAGTCAGAGTTTAAACTTACAATGTCGGTAAGTATATTTTCTCTCGTATTACTAAAGAAACATTACACTTATCACCATATACCATATCTAATACTTATAAATTGGGCATTATTGTAACTAACATTCTCATAAATACCTCACAAACACTGCAATATACACCAAATAAAATAATATTATCATATACTTATCTGCTCAGAAGCAGCAAACAAAAGAGGAGGAAAAGGAGGTAAAACGTGGATATTTGACAAGTAATCCTCCTCCCCTTCCTAAGCGCCTTGAAACCCTCTGGGTATGTAGTGCGCTATATAAATTCTATGACTTGACTTGACTTGACACTGTTTATATGGGACTGAACATTATTTTTTACCATTGTGATATTGTTACATTCTAATTGGAAGCTTTTAATGGTTTGCTCAGAAGGAGTGAATACAAGTTATATGCATAATGCTAGCCTCCTGTCTTGGAATAAAATCAAAAACAGCAGATGTGATTCAGTTCCGAAGAGAATGAAATATGTCTATAGAGAGGCACTTAAACTTAATGAGAAGCTTTGTGTTACCACATGCAATACTACATGAAAAATACACTAATTATAAGGCATTGAATCATGTGATTTCTTTTTTATTGACATATGTAATTGTGATGTAATATGTGAACTCAGCAATATACCTCTACAATGCCACAGAAGATCAGAGAGTCAAGATATACACCTGAAAGCCATTTATGCTGGTTTATTGGTGTGGAGCCGCAATATATAGTGAATCACATAAGAAAATAAGGTACAGCACCACAAACCAAAATGTTCTAAATCAATTTAAGGAAAGGAAAACTAGAACTACAGAGAGGGGTAAAAAACCTATTGAAAAGTAGCCACGTTGGAATTATCTTGGGGCGTGGCCAGCAAGCCAAAGACCCTCACATTTATCCTATTTCAGCTGGCACACCAGGGGCTCACCCGACCCCTAAGATATATCACCCCACTCGGTGTGTCAGGAGATGACCCTGAGACAAGTGAGATGATTTCAGAGCGCTATGGCCTCTGGGCTCACCTCTTTGCCAGAGTAACAATGAACCCCCCAAGACTCTGCGCTGGGCTTTCCTGCCCTGGGAGATTACCCCACGCACCTGTAAAAGACCCCAGTGAACCGGGGAGCCTGGACAGAGAGAGACAGTGCCAAATACATTGCCTACCCTGGCTGAAACAGACAGCAGCCATCCCAGGCATCTGCTAAACAACTGAAACACACAAAAGATATGTTACCTTTAAAATGAGGGTCCTGTATCAAAGCAGTCAGAAAAAGAAAAAAGTAATCCTTTATAAGGACGAGAACCTGCACTCATCCGAGGATGACATGCTTCATCATTGGGCTCCCTCCTCACATCGGGACCGCAAGGTCCCAGATGTGCGCTACAACACCCCACCCAAAAAGTGTAGGTGGAGAGGAGCTGAGGTGTTTGAGTAGGGGATGCCAGTGAGCAAAAGATTGAGTGAGGGGCAGTGTGGAAAACCCAAAAACAGTGAGTAGTTAATATATCTCAAGGGTCCAATAACTTCATTCAGTTGTACCCCCACCAGCACCCCCACTGACACAGTCATTCAGTGCAGTTACTGTGTACGGGGTACCTTGTGGCAATAGAGAGGTATAATGCAATTCCTCTATAAGGCGCCTAGATATCAAATCTCATTACATAGAAGTGTTACCCCAATGGTACTGGGACCTGGGTATTCAATGTTACAGGGAAAGAGGTCCTGTTAAGTGTTCTTCTTAATGAACACAGGAATACTTTAAGCCGTTCTTTGTAAAACTAATTACACAATTTTTATGAGTGATGTTATTTATTCACATCCTCAACCAAGTACATTTTATGTAAAAACGTATTCAATATATATAGTAAACAATGTGCCCAGAGAAAGGCGTGGGAAGTGGTTGTGTAGGTAAGTGGTTTGTGAGGATTGTGGTTAAGTGAAAAGTTTCAAAGGTCAAATGTGGTCACAAAAAATGAATAGTTGACATCACATAAGCATGTTTTTAGAGCCACATATACAACATTTGTAGACCTATCCCATATGATAAAACACAGTAACAATAATCTGTTGTTCATGGGTAGGTGTAGAAGTAAAAGTCGAAATTTCGACCCCCGAATGGTGTAGGTTGAGTTCCACCTTACTATGGGGTCTTCTTCAGGACTAGAACGTGAAGTAGGGTGGGGAGGGGCACCGGTAAGCCACCATGAGTGAGAATCAATAAAGGAAGGTTGGGCCCGTGGGCTCCTACTATCAGAGAACATGCTACAACCTGAAGGTAAGTGCAGTTCATAATACGAATGATAATTTTCTTGCGTTTGTCCAAAAGGTCCAGAAGAATAAAAGAAAACAAGCCCGTGCTTCAATCGTGGGGACTGTCATCCGGCTCTACTGAGTGAGTCACGGATATCAAATCTGCGCATCCAGTGCACACATCGGTGCTTCACTATGAACTACCTGAGGGCAGGGAGATGTCGCTGACTGCCATTTAGCTCACTTGAAAGACCCCCTCACTCTTGACAGACTCCGTTGTAGATATCACATACCCCAAAGATATGCCTGATGGACATGGGGGAGCCAAGGGTCAGACAATCCAGTACCCTGACAGGCAAGCCCCCTTCATAGAAGTGAAACATGCACTGAGAGGAGAAGGCCTGCAATACTCTCTAATGTCCCCAGCCAAACTGAAGATTCTATTGGACAGTAAAATCTACTTCTGTGAGGAACCTCAGGCGGCCTGGATTGGCTGGTTGCTTCCAGGACGGGGTCGACCTCGGCGGGCCTGCGGCGTAGACGTAGGCCCAGGAAAAGACCTTGAATACCAGAAATCTGTTGAAGTCTCACTAATGACTTTGGTTATTGAATTGATAAGTTTGGGTGGAGAGCATTGCTTTTCTGTCCTGGGAATGGAGAGTTTCCTTTTGGGGCACCTGTTATTGTTTGTCTCGTGGGGGCATGGTCTGGATGACTGGGAAATGTGGATTTGGGGTTGGCTTGGAAATGTCTGGTTGACATTAATGGCAATCCTTATTAAATGGCTAATAGAAACTCAGGTTTTACCTGTATGACTTGGAAGGTCCAGGGGATGGGATCTGCAGCTAAGCAACACAATATATATAGAGAACTTAGAAGCAAAGGAGTACACATTGCCATGTTACAGGAGACCCATCTCACAGGGTAGAGGTGGAACGCCTACTTCATAGGTGGCATGGCCAAATATATGCCAGCTCTTACTCTGCCTATGCGAGGGGGGAACAGGTTTGGGTGGTAGCTGGGACCCCTTTTGATATTATACAATCATTAGTTGATAAGGGGGGTGGTATGTCCTGGTAAAGGGCAGGATACTGGAAAAAGATGTGACATTTGGGAGTATCTACGCACGTAACCAAGACCAGTTTGCATTCCTCCATTCACTATCAGCTACTTTGGGACAATTCGTGGGTGGGGACTTTAATTGTGTCACAGATGTACTCCTGGATCACTCCACACCCACTACCCGGAGCACCAGTTCATAGTTTAGTGGGAAGCTTCCAATTGTGGTTACAACACTGGGATTTGACAGACATTTCGCACACTCAACACGGTATAGAACAAAACTACTCTTACTATTCCCACATTTTTCTCCTCCAACTAGACTGGACAAATTCTTGCGCTTGGAGAGGTTGAGCCAATATGAGACCTTTACTGAATATCTGGGACAAATCCTCTCTGCCTACAGTCCCCTACTTCTAAGGTTTCTACCGATAGATTTTAGGCCGGTGATTCCTTTGTGGTGACTCCAACTGGTGGCAGTAGAGGACGCCTGCTATAGGGAATCACTTCACACTGCTGTTGCAGAGTATTTCACTAACAATCAAGGCTCAGCGTGGTCTGCCTTTAAAGAATGGGAGGCCTTCAAGGCTATAGATTATGGCCACTGCATGGGCCAGTCAGTATGTATTTGTAGAGAACTTAATTTAATGAATAACTACACATGCTAGATGTCACTCTTCATACACTGGACAATCGCCTGGGACAGTTCCCCGATACTCATTGACAGCTATTTGAAGCAAAAGAATGCTACAATACTGTCCTAGAACAATTGAAATCCCACAATTATGAAAACTACATAGCCAGAGCCCACGACGAAGAGGTTAAATCTGGGAGGCTACTGGTGTGGCTCATTCTCCCTGAACTAACAGGCACACCCGTTACACACCTAACATCTGCTACAGGGGCACATGTCATTTTACCAGGTAAGAGAAGACGTAGACGATTTCAAGTAGGAGCGTGCAACTTACTAAACCCTAATAATTACAAGGTATCCTGAATCAGCACATTTCCCGATGTGGAAAAGTGGCCAACGATAAACATACGTTTTTTAAGGAGGCTAACTAGTTTGGACATTTCCAGGGTCAAACATTTGCCCAGATATTTTATATGTGATAAGTGGGCGATCGAGCGACGCCCTGATACGGAATTTCTCTAATTGGAAGAGTCCTCCATTTTTCCCTTCACCACCAGGCCAAAATAAAATCAGCCTGACCTGTGAATATCCAGCAGGAGAGTTTTAAAGACAGTCAACCATGTCTAGTCAATTGTAGACTAATCCTAAGGCTTTTAATTCATCATACGTGTATTATAATTAGTTCTGAGAGTACTATAAGTCTTTGTGTCTTGAGAAAGATGATGATGTCCATCGAAATGCGTTGACGGCAAGTTAAAGAGTACACAATTTGTCAAGTGGCTAGACCACTTTATGAGTTAAACAATACCAAGTTCTAGCCCGCAAAGTTTTTTCCTACGAATGTGTACACTACTTATGACATAGTGTTTGCTATCTTGTGATTTGTACTCTCTTTTTCTTTCTTTTTTATAGTATGTGATTTTAAGTATACAAATAGAATTTGTTAATATGTTTTTGTCATAATTCTATGTATAACATTAATTATAATTTTGCAAAATTGTCTCCAATTTTTAATTGTGTACCCTAATGGGTTTTATGAATAAATTGATTTGTACTTTTATATATAGTAGTTGTTATCAGGATTATCTGTTAGGAATATATGGTCTCACTTCCAAAGAATGCAGAGGTTGTGAGTGACAGAGAATGAGTGGAATAGTTTGAACATATAGCGAACACAGGTATATTTTCCCCAAAGCATAAAACTCTTGTAATACTGTTGCACATGTCTTTTCCCAGGGGGCCATCAATGATGAGTTTCGCAAATACTAGAAGGCTCTCTATTGTTGCACTGAGGCACTGTCATAAATCTTGAAAGATAGGTTCCTGGACCCTCTGCCACTCCCAATACTATTACACAGGGCACAGGAGAATATTGGGAGACAGGTAACAGTCCAAGAAATATGAAAAACCATTAAGGAAATAGCAACTGGCAAGACTCCGGGCCCCAAATTGCTCCCTGGGGAGTTTTACTCTACTTTCACAGGTGCACTAGCCCTAAAACTGGAGGCACTCTATGTCTAATCCATGAAGGCAGGCCGTCCACCCAATTCCATGAGAAGTCCAACTGTGACCTCCCCACCCCAAAAACAAAGTCTTGGTGCTCCCACCTGCACGTTTCACCCACTGCACATGCTCAACATGGACTTCATGATAATAAGTAAAATGTTGGCATGTAGACCTCTCCCCATACGCGTGTTCGGGTCTAAAGAGGGCAAAACTGATTCATACCAAACCGTAGTACCTCCCTCATCTTCAGAAGTTGTACCATGTTCTTACCACTCAGAGGTACAGTCATTGCCAGCAGCGATGCTCATGTCTGTGGACCTTGAGAAGGCCTTTGACTTGATACGGTGGGACTTCCTATTGAAGGTCATGGGTAGGATGGGAATGGGAGAGGACTGGATTTAATGGGTTACCCTACTTTATACTTTACTAGCAGCTCGTCCCAACGTTGTCTGGGTATGAATTGCTGCCGGCCAGTAGTATATTGTTTTGTAGGATTTCGTTTTGATAGCCTTTCTTATCTATTACAGGCCTGTGAAACGCTCCGATTCACAGTGCGCTGCTGACGCATTTAAGAGTGCGCGTTCAGTAGTTTGTGAACTCGAGTTTCCCTACTTTATTTTTCCTTGCAATATTATATAGCGCGAACTCGACAGCATGGCATGAGCACAATTTACATTACAGAAGAACACATTCATTTGTGGTAGGCACGGGGAGACAAAGCGATTTGCCTGGAATCACAGGATGTTGAGCTGATGCCGTGATTCGAACGTAGCTCCCCAGCTCTAAAGTTAGCAATTCTAGAACTTGTGGCGGGAGGTGTGTCTAAAAGTGTATGTCGGTGCTGGCCATCAATGAGAGAGACCTGTGCATTTTTCAAATCGGTGGTGAAAAAATATGAGTATGTTGCTGGAGATGTGGGCCGCCGTGCCACCAATGTACTTACCAGGGGAGGGTAAACACCCATTATTCAGCAACTTTCTTTCCGCATACCATCACTCTGCATACTTTCATTACGAAAGTACCATGACTCTGCAATGCCATTATAACGCATGGCATTACAATTTATATGCTTTTACCACGCATAGAGGGGTATTTTTAGGGTTCAGGGGTAGCTTTGGGTTTTCGGGTACAGGGGTATTTTAAGGGTTCAGGGTTAGGTTTAAGTTTTGGGGTACAGGGGTATTTTTAGGGTTCAGGGCTAGGTTTGGGTTTTGGGGTACAGGGGTATTTTATGGTTCAGGGGTAGGTTTGGGTTATGAGGTACAGGGGTATTTATAGGGTTCAGGGCTAGGTTTGGGTTTTGGGGTACCGGGGTATTTTTAGGGTTTAGGGATAGGTTTGGGTTTTGGGGTACAGGGTATATTTATAGGGTTAAGATGGGTTAGTGTTTAAGGGTGTTGGGGTATTTTAATGAGTAAGGGTGGGTTATGATTATGGGGTACAGGGGTATTTAAAGGGAGCAGGGTGGACACCCGGAGCTGGAATGTACAGAACCTGGGAAGGAAAAACAATGAAATATTGGGCACACCGCTCCACGCCCCGCACACGCCCACAGCACACGATATGAGACATGGCATGAAGGCGGAATGTACCACACGCCCCCAGCGTTTGTCACGCCCACAGCACACGCCCACAGCACAATGCAGACACGCCCACAAGGGACTACTTTGCTGGCACGGTTCTTTTACCTTTTAAATGTATATGGTGGGCGTCTGTATAGCCTATGTCTTTCTGCTGCAACTGCCCTTTCCAACGCTGTACTGGGTGTTGTGATTGGTGCTGTGGTTCCTGGGATTACCCGCCTCAAAGGTTTGGGCTCTCTCTTTATTATATTAGTATGGATTCTGGACCAACGGCCTGAATTAAGACTGGCTCCATGATCTCCACCATGTATTACATATTCAGAGCTGCTCTATCTCCCCTACTCTTCTCCCTGACTATTGAGCTCCTGGCAGAACTGTTTCGGATGGAGGGAAGAGGTAATGGTATAACTGTAGATGACCATGAACATATTATCTTGCTTTATGCGGATGACCTCTTTCTATACTTGTCCGACTGCCCAATTGGGAAACGCGGTGTGAACTGCCGCCTTGTGGAATTCGGGATGCTATCAGGCTTACTAGTCAATTGCGCCAAATAGAGGCCTGGGTGGCGAACTCCACTTTGTTTGTGAAGTTTGCAGAGTTTTCTGCAATCTGCAGAGCATGTGGAGTTGCGAAAAACTCCACTCCACAAAGCGGAGCAGAGTTTTGCCTCACTCGTGTTCACCAACGATAAGTTGCGAGTTAGGAAAATCCAACACTAGAGTACTTCCCAGCAAGATTTCTCAAAGTAGGTTGTTGCGGATGGTCACGACGGCTCGCGTTGAGAAACCACCCGTTCGTATTGAGGAAGAAGTTTCTTCTCAAGTAGAAAATCTACTAGAGCCCCAGAAAGAACTAACAGCCTCCTACGCAGCACATAATGCAGTTTGCACTAATTTTCCAGCACAGGACGAACAACCGGCTCTAAATAGAAGCACAAATGGCATGACCTATTGCTCTCCACCATTTTCGGAACTCCCCATAGTGCGGCTGAGTTTTTTTTATCACTTTGCGGTGAACTCTGCCCATGCCTAACCAAAACATGTATAATCCCCTGTACTACGGGAGCTCCCCAACCACCAGACCTCCCTCTGGGACTTATATGGTCACCCACAACCTTTAAACACATGGGTATTCAGTTGTACCATAGCTTAGACGATCTATGTGAGGAAAACCTGAGGGTGTCACTTTTTGGAGATCCATGCGATTACCACTTATGGCTCGAGTATCAATTTCCAAAATGGTGATGCTCCCCCACTTGTGTGGTTCAAACAAATTGATGTCCTGCTCTGTAAGCTAATTTGTGAGGGTGACCACCACAGAGTGTCCCTTGAGGTCCTGATATGTCTGGCAGGCGATGGAGGCCTGGGGGCACCGGACTTCGAGCTGTATAATTTGGTGGCGCAAATGCCATGGGTAACTAGATGGCTGGATGAAACCCAAAGAAGTGAATTGGACCTTATGGGCCTAGCTCCCTACCAGGGACTACATTTAGCCTAGCTGCTTCGTCCCGAGGTAGTTGATACAGCGATCAGGGATCAATACATTTTCACAAACAAAGGCCTGATTATACTACCCAACTAATCCTTTCACGCTGGGGTTCAGTGTGATGCAGGTTTATACCGAACTTACCAAATACACAATAAAACCTGCAAATTCTCCTTTCAATATGTATATAACTGTGGTGATGAACCTTTTTGGTGTTGAGAGGTTTATAGCAACAATATGTACCTATCAATAACTACTAAATAATCAACAGACTCAGTGTGAATTTTATAATATTTATCATAAATAATGTGAAATAAAATGCTCATCAAGTACCGTCATACAATGCAAAAACGTAGATTATCATGGAGAAAAAGTATTAGCAATGTACAGAATCGAACTCACGTCAAATAAACAATGCATTGAAGTAGTTGATAGGCGAAGAGAGAAAAGTTTCAGAGACAAAATACATTTACAAATGATTATGCAAATTCAGAATATTATCTACACTAACCCAAGTAAGAATCAGGGAAATCTACCCTCGGCCAAAAAGGGCAGTAAGGTCCTTGAGAAGAGTAGAGTGGCAAAGATTAAGTCAGAAATCAGGAAACAGGTAGGCCTCTTCTGGAAACAGCAAACCAACAACAGCAATGATCTCCCGCTAGCTAAACACCAGCCGACCACTTTTACAAAACCACACCCACCGAGGCACCTCAATTATACCCTAAAACCTAAAAGTCCAACCCACATTTGTTTCAATATGAGAATAAACTCTGTCTCTCATTGGCTAAAGACGGGAGAGTTCTGTCACACCACTCTCAGCATGATCATTTTATTCAATGTCTTTTTGTCTTAAACTTTCAGCATTATGACAGATTCCACCCAGGAAACAATTTTGAACACAATCATAGTACATATTTCCTATATCTCCCATTGCTGCCTGTTTCGGTCCTACCTGGATCCTGATTGCCGGTGCCTTGCAACCCCTGGCACCGTGACCCTGCATTTCGTCTTCCCTGCAGGCTTCTGCCATCTGCAACGATCCCCGCCCGGTGGCCCGACTTCCTTCTACTTACACGGCCTGGATTTGTTTTTTGATCCCCTCCGCCTAAGCTCGATCAGGGGCGCCAGGTATTTGATTTGTTTTGTTTGTGCTGAATGTTATCCATTTAGAAGATCGGGGGCTGAGGTCTTCTCACACCCAAAATGGCGGCGCCCTAAACAATACGAGGCACTTCTACCAGTCCCTCACACTAGATCAATCATAAAAACGAGTCGTTTTTACAAGCGCTTTGGCTTGAATTTCATTGCAGCCCTGGAGAGTGTGTTGTTTAGCTGGGTATAGTCACAGCTCTTCTTATTGAACCTGTTGCCGAGCAATGCCTGACTCCAAAATGGCAACAGTTTAAGACATTTTTGGTCGCCTTACAGTGCCTGACTTTAAAATGGCGGTGCTACCAAATCCTATCATCTGCACCTTGACTATCCTCTCCTGATATGTTGAGTGACTACCCTGATTTATTGTTGCAAGTGACATTCTAGACTTATTACTGCTCACTTTAAAACCTGGTTTCCTACCCCATCCTCACTGAAGACGTGCCTGACTTTAAACCGGCGGTGCTATAAAACCCTATGGATTACATCTTGATTATCCTCTCCTGATATATAGTGGCACTCCAGACTTATCGCTGCTCACTTGGCTCATTGAAGACACCTATACCACTTGTGTAGCTGAAAGGCTGATGCTTGCCCCTTCAAGCACCACTTTCCTAACAACTATGGCCATTAAAACTATTGCTCACTGATCCGGCTTCTTACGAGTGTGCCCACCCCAAACCATCACGATGTGTCCGGGTCTGACTGCCTCTGGGTCAAACTCCTACACCCTGGTCTACCGCTCAAATCTCTCAAAAACCGCCACAAAAGCCTTCAAACATGTCACCCTGAAAAACCATCCCAAGGCTCTGATCTCCGACCTACGTTTCTGTGCGGACAAAGGCACCATCATCAATGACCTTATTTTCTACTCCAAAAGAATTCCCGCCTGGCGCAATACCCTCTCTCTATTCCTCAATGTTCGCTTCTCCAGGAACATTCCTTATGGCACTAAGCTCTCAATAGGGCCCTCGGCATCACTACAAGCTGACCTAACCATCACCCTCTACAAAAGTATTGTACTGATCCAGGCCTCAACAAAAAACCTTGACAAATTTTCAGATCTTTATGCCACTCTCCGAAAACCTGTGCATGACACTGGAACTCCGACCAACATCCGGCCCGACGGTAACCCGTCCCCCTGCCATATATAGAGCACACTTATCCCCTCACTACTCCTATCAACCCCCTTATTGCCAGGGACCAGAGACCCTTGATTTCCCCCCTCCACGCTCTTCCCTCGGAACCCACTGCTTCCCTCACAGCACACCTCAACCCATTCAATCTTTCTACAACCCCCGATCGAAATAAACCCTGGACCCTCGGTCCCCTCCCCCCATGCTTCCCATTCGGACTTTAAGACCACCACGTCCTCAGTGATCCTTGCTGCTACAGGTCAAACCAGCCCTGCCAACACTCTATCCACCCCTTCTATGACACCTAACACTGTCCACCCTTTTCCTCCTAACCCCCCCTCCCTCACACCCCCCTTCCATAACTCCTAGCACAGTCCACCCTACCACCCAATCCACCATAACTGTCCACCCTTGTCCTCCTAACCCCCCCTCCTTAGTGACGTCCTCTAAAGCAGGTCAAGCCAGCCCTCCTAACACTCACACCCCCCCTTCCATGACTCCTAGCACAGTCCACCCTACCACCCAATCCACCATTACTCCCAGCACAATCCACCCCAACCCTCTTACCCCTCCACATATATCCGCTCTCTGCACTCCAGAGCCTCCAAAATAATTCAGAGCTTCCACTCCTCTATCCTCGACCTAACAAACCTCCTCCACCTCGCTGAATTATCCTTCGCAAGCCTCATACCTCAGCTGTCTCCCCCGCCCATCCCAGAACTTCACAAACGCCGCTACCAACAGCCTTAAGGCATCTTCGCCCTCGCAAGCACACTAGCTGTCTATCTGAGGAGAAAATCCTTGACCTCGCCCGCTCCTACAACTTTTGCCTGGTCACCACCGATTCCCCAGACCTCACTGAAAAGGAAATCCAGGATATTCTCAAAAACCTCAATTCAGCCCCTATCCCTCCCTGCCCACCAGACGTGAGTGCCGCACACGGTCGCTATCGACCCACACAGACTGGCCCCCCTCTGCAATAGAAGGGCGATCAGAAGCAATCTTGCACCCGTACCCCTGACTACCCCGACTCCCATTACCACCCCCCTCCCTGGTCTGACGGGTCTCTTAATCAACTGCCAGTCGGCAGTAAAGCATGCCGCCGATGTCGCTGCTCTCATTCTGAACAATAACACCTACCTAGCTATCCTAACTGAATCATGGCTTAATGATGCATCATCCCCATGCCTCGACCTCTTAGTCCCCCCCAATTTTAGCATTGCCAGACTAGACAGACCACTTAACTAAAAAGGTGGCGGAATCGCTTGCATTTATCGCTCTAACCTCCTTGTCTCAGAGCTTTTAATGGATACCACTGATTCCTGCGAATATCTAGCCCTCTCAGTCTGGAGCAACACCACCCACCTGTGCAACCTGCACACCTTTTACCTCCCCCCAGGCAATAACAATCAATTCACTGACTACCTCATGGAAATTATCTTGGCTAAGAACTCCCCCAACACCAAAGACATCTTCCTCAGTGACTTCAACCTGCACTGTAACGACCTTAAGGATCCTCATGTCAATGCCATTAAAGACCTCATGACCGACCTAGCCCTGACCCAAGCTTGCCCACTCCCAACCCACTCGAAAGGGGCTACTCTAGACTGGATCATCTCTAACGAGAAAACCGTCAAGCTCATATCCACCGACCCCTGCGACTGGTCAGACTACCATGCCATCGCCTTTCTTCTAAACTGCACCCTCAAAACCTGGGCTCCTCAATCGGTGCTCCCAAAACGCTGGGTCAGAGACACCAAAAACCTAGACATAATTGAACTCGAGACCCGTTGCAAATCCGACCTCCCCCCCCTCCCCACATCACCTCAGTCAGTGACCTCAATGATCACTACACTATTTCGTTGTCGAACATTTTGGATGACCTAGCCCCTCTTAAACTAAAAAGGACTCAAGTCAAAGATAGAAACCCATGGTTCACTGGTTCCCTCAACGACGAGAGAAGATCCCTCCCACAAGCCGAAAGAATCTGGAGACAGCACCCATCGGCAGATCACCTGAAACTTCTTCGCCAGGCCAGAAATGCTTACAACAAAAACATCCTCAATTCAAAAAAAGAGTTTTTCAGAGGGGAACTAGGAAATGCCCAGAACAGGCCTTGCAAACTCTTTGAGATGATCAAACTCCAATCGAACAAACTGTCCAAAACAGCGAAAGAAAACCCCAAGTCTCTCATCTCCCACGAAGATTTCTCTTCATTTTTCGCAAACAAAATCAAAACCTTAGGTACCGAACTCAAAGCTGCCTCACTCCCCCCAACTAACATTGACCATCCGCCTCCTCCATCACTGCTACCGACACTGACCTCACCCAAGAATCTAGCGCACTGGTCTGAATTCTCACCCTACGATGAAGACTCTGTCGCAAATATCCTTTCCTCCTTAACCCCGAACAACCATTTCAACGACCCACTCCCCTCGAACTGTCTTGCGACTGTTGCCAAATCCATTATTCCTTGCTGGACTGCGATAATCAACTCCTCTCTCCGGCAGGGATTAATCCCGACCTCACTGAAAGCAGGCCAAATCCTCCCCATTCTGAAAAAGCCATCGCTGGACCCAGCCTCCCCAGATAACTTCAGACCAATCTCCAACATTCCCCTCTTGGCGAAAGTGCTGGAAAAGTGTGTTCATATACAGCTAAGTCGCCACATCTGCAACTTCCATCTACTCGATGACTGCCAATCCGGCTTCCGACCGGGACATAGCACTGAAACCATCATGCTCCACATTGTCGATGACGCTCTTCAAGCCCTTGACCAAGACAAAACTTGTCTCCTAATCCTCCTTGATCTATCCTCGGCCTTCGATACTGTCAACCACAAGATGCTACTCGAACGCCTCAAACTTAGGATGGGTTTAGATGGCACAGTACTCGATTGGTTTAGTTCCTACCTCCAAAACCGATCTCAGAGATTCCTAATCAATGGCGAACTTTCCACCCCCTCCGTGGTCACAGTGGGAGTCCCTCAAGGATCAACGTTGTCCCCCACCCTTTTTAATCTCTATTTAGAACCCCTTGCCGAAGTCCTTCGCACTGCAAATATCTCCTTCCATATGTACGCTGATGATACTCAGATCTACATAAAAATCTCATCTCTTGCGGAGATCTTCACCCTAAATGAGGCCCTGTAGCTGACCGTCCGATGGCTCGCCTCAAACCAACTCAAACTCAATGCTAATAAATCTGAGTTCCTTCTAATCTCCCTGCCCAAGAGCAACTCTGCGATACAGACTTGGATCAAAGCTATCACAGCCTTAAACTGTCCCCCGACCATTGTGGACTCTGCCAAATCACTGGGAATCACCTTGGATTACAACCTAAACATGCGAAACCACATCAACTCAATGGCCAAATCTGCCAGATTACACCTGAGCTACCTATGGAAACTGAAACCCTTTCTAGCTGCTCCGACCTAAAACTTGCAGTCCAATCATTAGTTATCTCTCGGCTGGAATATGGTTGCTCCACCCTCTCCGGTTTACCCAAGGTCACTTTGGCACCCTTAAAAGCCTGCCTCAACGCAGCCGCCAGACTACTTACTGGCTCTAGAAAATTCGATCACATCACCCCTCACCTGAAAGCGTTGAACTGGCTTCCCCTCGAGGCTAGGATTCAACTCAAGCTGGCATGCATCACGCACAAGGCCTTACACTCCAACTCCCCGGTGTATCTAGCACAGAAGCTTGCGATATCCGGAGGAAGCAGAAACTCACAATCGGAAAATACCTTCCTACTCCGGCCTGCACGTTTTAAGAAAAAAAAAACTACAATCGGGTTTTCACCGAGACTGCTCCAAGAATATGGAACTCCTTCCCGCCTGACATCAGACGTATCCACTCCCTGGCATGCTTCAAAAAAGAGGCTAAATCCTTCCTCATGGGTAAAATCCTTGGCTAACCCGCTCCACAGCCATCGAGAGACTTAGTACCCGTGTGATATTCTGTCTATTGTATGATTCTTGACTCTGTAAAGTACACTGTGGTATAGTTTTCTTTTCTTTTTCAGTCTCTTAATGTAAAGCACCCCTGCAATATCTACCCTATTGTATGACCATCTATTCTGTAAAATGTTCCTATGTACAGCTTTCACCCCACCCTCCTTTGCACATTCCCCTTTGACACCCTGCCTACCTTTAGACCCTTGACTCTGTATAGCCCTCTGATGTATTGCTCTCATGTGATAACCGTCTTTTCTGTATGACTCTATGAACCTGTAAAGCACTCTGATACCCTCACGGGTCAAAATCGCACTCTATAAAACATTAAAATAAAAACAAAAATAAAATAAAGTCTTTCACATTTTCCTTGTTTGCCTCTGCCATCTCGTGAGGAAGTTGCTCATTTCCACCGTTTATCTTTTTCTTTTCCGTAGCTTGGCAGTCATACAAGGACACAAGGACACGCACAGCTTTTGCGTTCTCTCTTCTTCTTTCGAAACCATTTTTTGGATATTTTATTTTACTACCAAATGTTAACCCCAAGCTGGCATGCAGGAAAGTAGGCCCATGCTTGCTTTTCTACAGAAAATCAAACACATAACATTATTTTCATGAAATATAATTTCATTGCACACTATCCCAGCATTGAACTAACCCATGCACAACCCGTATTAATAATATTTCCTAGCAATCATTATTAACATGCATAAAAGCAGCATTAGTCTTTTTATTTTTTTTAAAGCCAAGCCTAGTTCCATGCATTAGTCCACACACGCAAAAGTATTTCCCCTTTGTTTTAGCGTTTATTAATAATATTTTTCACAGCACACTGTTAATGAATGTGACTGAGGGTTCAATCCGAGCAGGTTTCATTTTTGCAAAATCCTCCTCCATCATAGTCATTCCACAGCCAAGCACTATGCTATGAATAGTCCTACGTTGCTGGTGCCAAACCCGGAGAGCTATGTTGTACACTCTCCCATGCCGCTGGTGGGCCTGCCTCACAGAAGCCCTGCTGCATGTTTCATCACTGCCCAACACTTAGGGGCCCATTAGGATGGCGGGCAGATCGCCCCCGCCAGGCCGGTGGTAGCCATCACCAGCCTGGCGGGGGCGATCCGCCCGTCATCCGTGCCAGAATGACCCCCCACCATATTAACATGGCTGGGGTTTTGCCCCGGTCGCCTTGCGACCTGGGCGGGAAAGGGTTCTATATGGTGGCGGTGTCTATCAGACACCGCCAGCCATAATACAATGGGCATTTTCCAATGCCTTTCGGTGGCAGCAATGCCGCCACGGAAAGCCATGCAGAGTCTACCTACGGAGGCCCGTTGCGGGCCCCCAGGGACTCCGGGGGGGGGGGAGGTGCACATGGGGGGTACCTATGGTACCCCCTGTATTTCAAAGAACAACGTGGCAGGGACCGCGCAGTGCCTGTCACGTTGTGCTTTGAAATGCACAACATGTATATTTACCATTGCGCAGAGGTAAATATACAGGATGCGCCTGCCACTGTGGCGGGCGCATTCTAATTTCCCCCACGGGACCCCCGCCCTTATGGCGGGCGGCCCCTTGTACCATGAGGATGGCGGGCGGGCATCCTAATGGGGACCTTAGTTTGGACAGAGGCTGGGCTGATGACAGTGGGCGACTGCTTCGCGATGGGTGCTCTCATACTACTGTAGGAGCTTTCAGAATAATGTATATTGCTTTGTGGTCAGTATCTGAACTATGAGGCTTTAGTGCAGACTTTTTCAGATTTATGGGATGGAGGATGAGACTTACATTTGCCCCATACAGTGCTCCAACTCCTATTTTCCAAAGGTACGGCATTACACCTGGTGATGTAGTTCTACTATTATTTGAATGATATGGAGCAGAGACCATTGGTGGCCCTTAGGGGTAGATGGGATGAATCCTGGGTCACAAAATCACAGATAGGTAATGGAACAGGATGTTAGCTTACCCTAAAATGGTAATACGCAACATAAAGTATATACAATTTAACTTTCGGCACATGACATACTTCACCCCGATAGATAAAGGTATGATGGAGAACCTCAGGAATGCGCTCGGTGTTGGCTACCTGATGCGAACTTTTGTCATATGACATGGTGGTGCCCACTAGTACAGGTTTCCTGTTTCCGGTTCTTCACTCATTCCATGCCACACTGAGGGGCCGATTCCAATATCGTTCGGAAGGGCACCGAATCGGGTTCGGCATCAGCGGATCCGATTCGGAGGCTGGATTTCCGTCCGAATCGTACCCGGGTCCTGACGTCGAAGTACGATGCGAACAAGTGCAAAATCTCCGACCGAATAGTTTCCGAGTCCGAACCGTTCCGTACGACTCGGTCACAAACAAACCATGGCACGCAATGGAGACGTTTCACGACCGAGCTAGTACGTTGCTCGATTCGGACAGCCGGATCGAGTCGGAGCATCCGGCTCGCAATAGCTCAGGGAGTTGGACTTTGGGGGTCCGCGTCAGACCCCCTGTTACCAGCAGCCTTACGGCTCAGACACAGGGGGAGACCCATGGGTCTCCCCAACACAGGCACATACGGTGCGGATGGCACCGAAGCGTACCCACTGTAGGGGGCGCACTTGTCTGGGGCATACCCATTCAGTCAATGGGAGGAAATGTACGCGTTGTACGACCGGCTCCCATTGACTTCTATAGGAGTCCGACCGAACCGAGTCCGGCAGCATACGGCCACATCGTACTCTCTCAGTCGGACTGCAGGAGTCCGGATCAGTCAGAAATCACCCCCGACCCGGATCGGTCGGAGTGCTTTCCGACCCAGATTGGAATCGGCCCCATATAAGCACTCTTCCCTGCAAGGTGGAAAATTGCCTTCTGGGAGGGTTCACCAGATCCAAGGCGTGTAGGGTAGGCACTAGACTTTTGGATTTGGCACTTGTGTTGGCCAAACGTAAAATAGCAATGGTGTGGACGTCAGGAACAGTACCAGTGCTCAAAACATGGGTGAGAGATGTTACAATATGGGCTAGGGATGAGGAAAGAGTCAACCGTCTAAATATCGACTTTTTTTTCTTCGACCTACAAGAATATCGAGTAAAAAATATCGGAGGGACAGAATATCGAAATCAAGAATATCAACAACCAGAATATCGACCTGAAGGTAAGAAATGTCATTTTTGTTAAAATCTAAGTTGGTAATATCAATAGCAAAAATATGGATGTTACTAATATCGATATTAATATTAGTGTTATGTATTTTATTATGTATTTTATATGTTTGTTTTTATAATTTTTGTTAATTATTGTATTTGTTTTAAAATATATGTATTATATTATTAGAAGTTAGTAATAATTTTTTTAAGTAAATTATGCGTTTTAGTACCTTAGCAGGTTGTGGGTTTATAGGGGAATAGGGTGGAAAGTAATTTAGTTATAGTAAATTAATTAAATCTTTTTTAGAAATTATTAAATATTTTTAAAGACATTTTGCATTTTAGTTCTGTAGCGGGATGTAGGTTTATTGGGGAATAGGGTGGGAAGCAATTTAATTGTAATTAAGTAATTATTCAATTTTTATTTATTGGTTAAGATCGTTATTTTTATGTTAAATAATTATTAATTGGTAATTAATTTGTATTAATTGGTAAATAATTTTTATGAATTGATTAATTGGTAATTATTTTAGGTATATTAATTTATCATTGAAGTGTGTTGTGAGGTTATAGGGCTGCGGTTCCCAAAGTGTGCGCTGCGGCACCCAGGTGCGCCGTGATCAGCAGCCAGGGGCGCCGCGCCGCCACGCAGGATGTTGGTCATATAAATTGCAGCCCAACATGCGGGGTGGGGTTTAAAATGCCACCTTCAAAATGGTTTTGCCCAGCACACAGCCGCCAAACGCCTCCGTGCGTATGTACGCACGCACGCGTCATACTTAAACTGCGTAGGTTCACCATTACTGCCTTAGCAAGCTTGGAGCATTGGAGGAACGTTGCTGCTGACCCCGTGTTTTGCCCTGCCCTGCTCTGCCCTGCCGTGCCGTGCCTCGCCTCACCTCGTAGGACCCTCTTCACCTAAAATCGGTAAGTAAGCAAGTGTAGTGGCAACCTAATGCAGGAAAACCTATGGATAGATTATCTGGGTGGCAAAGCACCTCGGCTTTAAAACCATCTGAGTAACTTTATTTTTGTTCAGTGCACCGGTGAAAATCCTACATTTGGTAACCTCAAATTGAAGTGTAATTTAAGGCATTTCTTTGGGATGGGGAGGGTGGCAAACCATTATTTTCTTTGCAACACTTGGCACTGTTTTTCTTTTTTGTGCTCAATTTGCTTACTTTGAATGTCTAATGCTGTACCCTTCTTCAATTATTCAAAATAGTATCAAGTGTTGTGGCGCGCCCTCGATGTGCACTTTCATGTAAATGAGGAACTTTGTTGTGTTGGAGTTTTACCATACTTTCTAACAGATTTGTGCTCGTTTCTCCGAACGCCTTTTTCTGTCCTCACCACGTGTTCTCTCATTTGTTCTTCTTTTGCTTTCCACCCTCATTCCAAAATGATCTGTTACTTTTTTTTCCTTCTCTTCTCCACACGCTCTCTGGTCTCTCCCTTGTTCCTCTTCTGCTCGTAGAAGTAATTTGACCCGTAGCTATCTAATTTAGCAAAAGGTACATTACAGGAGGAAAAAGTGACATGTGTGCAAGTTACAAAAACATACAAACTACAGGTAGAGGTGTAATACTGCAATAAATGGCAGACACTCAAGCACAAGAACAAACGTTAAGTTGGCAATGGTGGCACTTCTGGAAGTATCTGAAGCAAACAAAATGTAAGAGGTAGCAAACAGTGTTACAAGAGAAAAGTGACGTGTGCATGTTACAAAAGACTACCAAACACAGGTGGAAGGATAATACTGCAATAAATGTCAGAAACTCAAACTGCAAGAACACCTTGGGAAGGCACTTCCATAGTCATGGAGAATAGAATTTTCTATAATGGAAGGTCTTCCTTCAGATAATAGCGAGGGTGTGAGTTAAATTTGGAAGTGTCTTTGAAGGACGAGAACTTTGAGGTCAGTTTTGAAGGCCTGGGAGGAGGTGGTGGCTTCCGAACACATGCAGACAAACCAGGTTTTCTCTGAGAAAAAGGCCCCAAGCAGGGCAAGTTTGTCACTCCCTGGTGAAACTAGTGACTGGTAAACGGAGTGTGGCTGATCGAGGGGCCACCATGTCCCGGGGCACCTCCGTGCAGCAATACTTTGATGAACATGCTCTCTGTCCCTTACTCCAGTCTATCTGCGGCTCAAAGCTGTTCTGCTGCGTTCCCATTGTTGCTTTATGACAGGTGCCACGCACCGTGCCTGAAGGCTCTTTATTTAGGATGTTATTTAGTTTATTAATCTGGATTTCTGTTTTAAAATCTGTATGATTCACAAAGAAATAAGGCTTATAAGCGTAACAAGTGTTGAAGATGGTTGTGTTATCTGCTGTCTCAATTTTCTCTTGTGCAAATCTTTCTGGGTGATGGAGAAGAATCATAGACTGCTCGCTCTACTATTGCAAAAACAGCAAAAATAGTGCAATAGATTGGCCCTGCTTTTGCACTAATGCATGCGTTCTATACTTGGCCCTTGATGCCCTGTTTTGGTGCTGACTGCTGTGTGGTAAGCACGTGGGTTTACCAAATGCTGTTCCTTTGCAGTCTATCTATCCCACACAACTCTTCACTCAATTTCAGTGGGGGAGGCATGGGCCCTCTCGACCAGTAGTAAGGCCCACCATGATGTTGCAGATGGCTCAAGCCCCCTCCAGGAGTGAGAGGGAGGGTGGGAATGGAACCATAAATGAAGTGGGGGTATTCACAGACTGTCCACTCCTGTCTCTCGCTCACTTTCACACACATGCTCACACACACTCATCTGCATGCACACAGTGTTTGGCAGATTTTTGCACTTCCATGTAGCTGCCTGCCCTGGTTCACTCCAGCTCCTCTCTTGCTAGTAGTGAATGAGTTATGAATTCAGGCACATAGCTTTCTCAGCATAGGCCTGCGTGGCGTCAAGCATTTGAGCAGGTACTGAGACGCATAGTCCTGCACCTAGATGCATGACTTACATGTGCTCTACTGCACTTCTGCAGTGGTGTGTGTGTGCTCCACAGCATTTGCTGAATTGGTGTGGGTGTTGTAGTTACATTTGCTGTGATGCTGTGTATGTGTGTGCTGGGCTCTGTTGTCAGCATTTTTCATGTGTTTGTGTGTGAGTGGTAGTGTATCTGTGTGTGCTGTCTTGTGTTTGCTTCAATGACTTGAATGTGATATGTTGCATTTGCTACTAAGCTACTTGGATGCCTGGTTAGCTTTTGCAGAAATTATTCCTGCTTTGCATCATTTGCCTCTCATCCCAGCACAGTTCACCCCATTGCATCCTGGTAAATGCAATATGCTTACTTTCAAAGTTGCTGTAGTCTTTCACCAAAGTTGGTGCAGGTAGTGCTGTTATCTCTAGACACGTGTTTCTGGGTTTAGCCCGTCATCAGTAGAGAGCAAAAAGTATTAAGGAGCAGAAAAAAGTCATCAGGGGTTGCTGAAATGGTGCTCAAGTCTTCACAGGTCACAGTACCTCTCCACAGGCACACAGGCGCATCTCAGGAGAGCTCGTTGGCTCGAGGGAGCCTTTTGAACATAGGGGGGAGGGAGCTCACTGCCTCTCATTCCAGCACAGTTCACCCCATTGCATCCTGGTAAATGCAGTATGCTTACTTTCAAAGTTGCTGTAGTCTTTCACCAAAGGTGGTGCAGGTAGTGCTGTTATCTCTAGACACAAGTTTATGGGTTTAGCCCGTCATCAGTAGAGAGCAAAAAGTATTAAGGAGCAGAACAAAGTCATCAGGGGTTGCTGTAATGTTGCTCTGCCTTTCATTGCTGTCACATTTATGCCAGAACATTGACCCAAGACCATCCCAATGAGCACAAACAGCAAATTGCATGCAGCCGTACATTTTTCATTTGCCTTGATTACAAAATACACAACAGATATTGGTTGGCTGTGTCAGAGAATGGGACCGATAGTCAAACTACTGCCATGATTTGGATTAAAAACGATATGTCCGTTCCATAGTGTACTCTGTACTACTGTGATATGTCCTTGGCTGGGCCCAGGAATTGTTGAAGCCTGGTATTTGGTGTTACAGTCTGATGTACACATTAGCTGCAATTTGGCTTTCTTCATTGTTTGCAAAAATGTGTCTTAGATTTAATTACAAAACTGAATGCTCTTTCTATCTGTGTGGGGTACCAATAAGAATAATTAATCCAAATGGTCACCATCATCATGGGCTGCTATTGGAAATTAACAGAAATAATAGATCCATCATTAGAAAGAGGATAACTTTTGTTCTTCTTATACTTGTCTTACCTGGATGTTTTGTACTTCAGACTTATTATACTGTGGAGACTGGATGAGACCCGTAAGAAACCTGGAAATACTTGAGCAAAGGAAAAGAAAAGAAGACCAGGAACTTTACAGATAGAAAGACCCCTCCATCTGAATAATTCAGACGCCTGGAACTGATTTCCATCTTTCTGATTGACAATGAAGAGATTTCTAATGCCAAGTTCAAGTTCATCTGCGCAAAGTGAAGTTGCAGGTTCTTCTGACAAAGAGGACGGGAAACAAAAGGCCAAGTACAGAAAGTACGATGACAGGTATCTGGATTATGGTTTCACGTGTATTCAGGTTAATAATGAGGACCGTCCTCAATGTGCAATCTGTTTAAAAGTTTTGGCCCTGGAATCCATACTTCCAAGTAAACTTAAGCGGCATCTTGAAAGTCTTCACCCAAATGTGGTCGGAAAGCCAAGGGAATTTTTTGGCAGAAAAGTTGCAGAAGCCAAACTACAAAAGTCCACTTTCTCAAAACAAAACAAAATTAATAGTAACGCCCTACTGTCTTCATATAAAGTGGCCTATCTATTTGCACAGAGTAAAAAACACCACACAATTTCAGAAGACCTGATTTTGCCTGCTGCAGTTGGTATGGTAACAATCATGCTCGGCGAAGATGCAGGTAAACAGCTGCTGAAAGTGCCTCTTTCTAATAATACTATCAGCCGGAGGATAAATGATATGGCTGAAGATTGTAATGATCAGCTCATCTGTAATATAAGAGGCAAAGACTTTGCACTCCAGTTGGATGAGGCAACAGACAACCACAAAGACACCCATCTTATTTGCTATGTCCGGTTTCTACACAAAAAAAAAACTTGTTGAGGGTTTGTTGTTCTGCAAAGAAATCAAAGGTGGAACTACAGGTCGAGACTTGTATGCAGTTGTGGATGATTTTATGCAACAGAATCAAATTGACTGGGAGAGATGTGTTGGAGTTTGTACAGATGGGGTTCGTTCAATGGCAGGATGCTACCAAGGACTTCAAGCTCGCATATGATCTAAAGCGCCCAATGCTGTTTGGACACACTGTATAATACACAGAGAAGCACTGGCAGCAGGAAAGCTCAGTGAAGAATTGCATGGTATTTTGAAAACAGTAATCAAAGTGGTAAATCATATTAAAACAAGACCAATGAAAGCACGATTTTTTGCGAAACTGTGTGAGGACATGGGTGCCGAACACTCATGCCTCTTGTTCTACAGCAGTTCTCGGTGGCTGTCTCTTCATAATTCCCTGCTTAGAGTGTATGAGCTGAGGAATTTGATATACTCATATTTACATGATGATGAACATTGTTTTGCTGACAAATTTATTGAAAAAAACACAGTTGATGGACAGAATGCAGAACAATGTCTTACATTCACCCCAGTACACCCCAGTACAAAGATCTGGGCCTAAACCCATCATTTTTTTGCACTCCACACCACCCTAGGTCAAACAATGGCTATATGCAAATCAGCCTTGACCCTGTGCCTCATGGGAACAGTCCAGCCTGAACTACCAAGCCATGTCTTTCCTAGACCGGAATCAAGCATCCAAGGACCGGTTTCTGGCTATCAGCCTTCTTCAGCCTGGATAGCTTGACTCCAGTGATGTGGAGAGCCTGGGACTCACGACTGAGCATACCCAGCCCACTCGGGGTGAAAATTGCAAAAAACACAGTTGATGGACAGAATGCAGAACAATGTCTTACATTCACCCCAGTACAAAGATACGGGCCTAAATCCATCGTTTGTTTTGCACTCCACACCACCCTAGGTCAGACAATGGCTATATGCAAATCAGCCTTGACCCTGTGCCTCATGGGAACAGTCCAGCCCGAACTACCAAGCCATGTCTTTCCTAGACCGGAACCAAGCATCCAAGGACCGGTTTCTGGCTATCAGCCTTCTTCAGCCTGGATAGCTTGACTCCAGTGATGTGGAGAGCCTGGGACTCACGTCTGAGCATACCCAGCCCACTCGGGGTGAAAATTGCAAAAAACACAGTTGATGGACAGAATGCAGAACAATGTCTTACATTCACCCCAGTACAAAGATCTTGGCCTAAATCCATCGTTTTTTTGCACTCCACACCACCCTAGGTCAGACAATGGCGATATGCAAATCAGCCTTGACCCTGTGCCTCATGGGAACAGTCCAGCCCGAACTACCAAGCCATGTCTTTCCTAGACCGGAATCAAGCATCCAGGGACCGGTTTCTGGCTATCAGCCTTCTTCAGCCTGGATTGCTTGACTCCAGTGATGTGGAGAGCCTGGGACTCACGTCTGAGCATACCCAGCCCACTGGGGGTGAAAATTGCAAAAAACACAGTTGATGGACAGAATGCAGAACAATGTCTTACATTCACCCCAGTACAAAGATCTGGGCCTAAATCCATCGTTTTTTTGCACTCCACACCACCCTAGGTCAGACAATGGCTATATGCAAATCAGCCTTGACCGTCCATCACCACCCCCCTTTTGTACCGACAAATTTATTGAAGCAGACTTTCTAATACAAATGGGTTTTCTTTCTGATCTATTTGAAAAACTGAATACACTGAACAAGTCCTTCCAAGGCAATAACACTAACATCTTGCAACTGTGGGGCAAAGTTTCAGGCTTTAAGAAGAAAGTGATCCTTTGGAAAAGCAGTGTAAGCAAGGGTGACTATAAATGTTTTCCTTCATTGAGCCAGTTTCTGCAGGAGAATGGGATGGTGTTAAAGGAGGAACTGCAGACAGTTTTGTTCTGTATTTGTCTCAACTGCGTTTTTACCTTGACAAATATTTTCCAGAAGATGAAGTGGAGCCAATAAAATTGGTGAGCGACCCTTTCAATGCTGAGATACCTCAGCATTTCAACAATGAAGAAGCAGAACAGCTTATTGATGTTGCAAGTGACTCAGCATTGAAAGTAAGGTTCCAGTCTCAGTCACTGTTTGAGTTCTTGGTGCCAAGCTGGAGATGAATACCCAATGAATGTTTTGATCCGGTTTGCTACTTCATACCTTTGTGAAGCTGGTTTCTCAGCTGTTGCAGTAATAAAGTCCAAATATAGGGAAAAAATGAACCTTGAAAATGAAATGCCTGTTGCGATCTAAAAAATAACTCCAAGATTTCAGGAGCTATGTAAGGAAATACAAGCACATCCATCTCACTAGAATTTGTAAGGTAAATTTGGTTGCTTTTCCTGTTCATTGAAAAAGATATTTTATTATACAGAAGTTTTTAAACTATTGTTGTGTGGTTTAAAAAAGTCTTGTATTGTTTCTCACTTAACAAGTTTTTATTAAACAACTGTTATCTTCTTATTTTGTTACAAATATGATTATAATACCTTCATTGCATCCCAATTACTTTAAGGAAGACAACAGAAAGTACTCCCGAGGTCGGGCTTACATCCAGCCCACCGGTAAAAAAAATGGCGGGGAGCCACGGCCAACTGCCGATTAGGTCAAGGGAGCCACAGGTCAAAAAAGTTTGGGAACCACTGTTATAGGGTAATAGGGTGGGAAGTAATTTAATTGTAATTAAGTATTTATTTATTTTAGTGTTGAATATTAATATTTACATTATTGTTAATCAATTATTAATAGGTAATAATTTTTTATATTTAATATTTTTAAATTAATTTATTGTTCATTAATTATTAATTGGTAATTACATGTGATTATTTATAATGTATTGGTATTTATCAATAATTTTGTGTTAATGAATTATTAATTGCTACATGTTTTTTGAATAATTATTGTTTTTTGGTATTGCATTTTTTTCATTTTATTATTATTTGGTAGTAACTGTATAATAATAATTATTTAATTGTATTTATTTTAATTCTTAATTAATTATTAATTGATAATTATTTTTAAATAATTATTTATCGGTATTGTCAATTAATTTGTTGTAATTTATTAATTACATTATTATCTTTTACAAAATATTTTTTTGATTATTAGTAAGTTATTTTGACCCCTACGCTAGCTAACACTTTCCCTACTGTTGCACCCTCGGGAGTTGGAATAGTAATTTGTAACCCTACGCCATCCAATATTTACTGTTTTAGTTAATGTAGTGTACAATTTATTTAAAATTATTTTTCATAATTTGTTATATATGGTTTTGATATTTAAATTTATATTATTGTTGTATGTGTATGTATATAGTTATAATTTATCAAATGTTTTTCAACAATTTATAAGTTATTAGAGTAATTAATTGTAAATATTATTAAGTAAGTATATATATTATATTGTATATGTATAAGATTAATTTGTTTTACATTAGATGTATTACTTATCATTTGAAACATATTTTAACTATGTTTATTTTAATTATATGTATTATTTATTTAATTCTAAATTATTTTTAAACATTAAAAAACCTATATTTTTCACAACGATATTTTTTACAACAATATTTTTTTCCTCGATATTTGTGTACTTATCTAAATGTAAATAGGACTTCGATATTCTTGACGTCGCATTCCGCCTCCAATATTTTTGACGTCGATATTTTTGAGGTAGATATTATGTCAGACATTCTGAGGAAAGACCACTTCATCAATAAGATGCCAGAGGAGTTTGAAGGGGACTCATAGACGAATTATGGATGGAGGTCTTGGGGAATTGGGAGCACCTGGAAGGGATACAGTCTCAGAACATGGTGCTTCGGACGACCGTGAGAAGAGGGACGAGAGAAATAACTCAAGTGAAGAGAGCGATGGGGAGATACCCGAAGGGGAATAAGAGACTTGATGGCCAGGATGTTCCACATTGCTCCTCATGCCATACTTAGCATGCACAACCTGGGACGCAGTACACGTCCCATTGTCTTTCCCCACTTCCAGAATACTAAACTTATATCCTAGATTCCATCAAATGCACATACAATGATAACTCCTGTCAGGCTACACTACGCATGACATACCCCATTTACAGATTGAATCTATGCCTCTGAAACACTGTAGATATGCCTTATTTTCCTTTGTTTTTATCATTTTGATATTTCTTTTGTTTTGTTCTACATGTTTCACACCAAAAGGTATTAACTTCTTTTGACTTCTCACGGTTTACCCTCCTCCCTTGGTCTTGCTCCAGAGTTATTTAGGACCCACGACACAGGACAACTTCTGGGGAAACCCTGAGACCAGGTTTGGACAAATTTGGTTGCCACATAGGTGGGACACAACAGATAGGTGACAACGCTGGAATGCAACCTGTAATAAAAATCACAGACAATGGGGAATATATACTAAATGTATATGTGCTTGTATGTATAACATCTGTCGCCATGTAACTGCTATGTACTTGTGCACCTTTAACAATTTCTAGCATATGAAATGGCTTAGTCTGAAAGAAAAAAATCAGATTGTATGATTAACCAAATGCCAATAAAAATATCTTTAAAAAAGAAGAAGAGTTCTCTTCACCTACATTTAAACACCTAAACAAATGCTATTATGGATGTAAACATATGCCTTCCAGTAAATCAGAAAGATTTCATGTAGAGGGAAAAATATCACGAATAAGTGATCACAGTGGGAGGCAAACTCCTCAGACAAGCAAATGTTCCTGTGATTATTTAAAACTTCATAACTACAAATGTGCCTACAGTTTCCAATATGGAGCAAACAAAAAATGATTAGCCTAATTAATGTCAACATTTAGACCTGATGGGTTGGAACTATAAACCTGAACACCTGCACTTTAAAGATTTCAACATAGTCCTCATTCCCAGATGGGACTCTAAGGCCCTGATTACAAGTGCATGGCTAAAGCCCAGTTTCCGTACAAATGTTCGTTTGCACAGGGATCAGACCTGCAACTTGTGTTATAATTATACTACCCTCAATGATTTCTCCTGAAAGATTCCGGCAGGTCAAACCTGCCCAGATTTATTTGGGGGGGAAAACCTGTGAAAAAGTCAAAGCAGCTGAATTTAGGGCATCATTAGGATGGTGGGCGGACTTTGTCCGCCCACCATCCTCACTGTAAAAAGGACAGCCCGCCATAAGGACGGGGGACCCGTGGGGGCAATTAGGATGCACCCGCCACAGTGACGGGCACATCCCGTATTTTTAACATTACGGCGGGCGGTGCCTGCCACGTTGTTCTTTGAAAGGCAGGGGAGTACCCCCCATGTGCACCCCCCACCCCTGCGGATCCATGGGGGCCCGCAACGGGCCCCCCAAGCAGACTCTGCATGCCTTTCCATGTCAGCAATGCCACCACGGAAAGGCATTCACAAAGTCACATTCTAATATGGCTGGCAGTGTCTGAAAGACACCGCCACCGTATTGAAACCTTTTCCGCACAGTCGACATGTCGACCAGGCAGAAAAGCAGCGGACTTTCTTTCCGTCCGCCGCGGACCCCCCAGCCATTATAATATGGAGGGGGGTCTTTTCTACCGGGATGGCGGGCGGATTACCCCTGCCGGGCCGGCTGTGACTGCCGCCGGCCCGGTGGGGGCAATCCGCCCGCCATCCTAATGGGGCCCTTGGTGTGTTAAACACAGTTTGTGCATGCTATGCTTCATCTACAAGGAAAAACTCAGACGACAAGGGTAAATACCTCTCCAAGGGGAAATTGTAGTTACCAATTGTGGTAAATTACTTACTCTATTCCGGCTAACTTGTAATGAGGGACTTAAAGATTGTTCTATCAAATTTTCTGAGGTGATCCATGAGGCTAAAAGAAACAGCCCCCACCCTCAAGCTCATCTGGGGAAGCTGTGCCTAAGAAGGGGTTTAAGTGATCCATTTTGAAGAGCTAAGAATATCTGGGATAAAACAGGCTCCTAGAAAAACTCCATTAGTTTAGACAGTGCCTTCGTTTTTTGAAAAGCAGCAATGTATGTTTAGTCGGACAACGCCAAAGTGTCACTGTAAATTGGACTTTTTTGTGTGTATAATGATTACCTTCCTCCTTTTGGCCACTATTTCTTCTGACCCATATTTAGAAGGAAAGGTCATCCTAATCTGAGATATACCTATTGTGAGGTTCTGTGTTTCTTTCAACGAACTTAACACTTTGTGTAGTCTGCTTTCCTTTCCCCCCACCAGTTGCTCCCTTTCCTAACAAGAGGCCAGGTGTACAAAGCATTGTAACAGTTGCATGTACTCTGATTCAGTGTTTGCAAGTATTAAAATGCTTTTTTAAACATACTGATCCAATTTTAGGAATCTGTACATTTTTACCAACTTCATAACTGGAACTCTGACACCATATTGAATCAGTATTAGGAAGAAGTGTGTTGTATGCGTCCCTTCCAAACACTAATTTACTATGTTATGCATCATATTTTGTGACTGAAATGTGATTGTGCCTTGGAACAACTTCCCATTTGTGAAATTAAAAGAAAAACGTTTCTTGGGAAGTAGGCGTGGTCCCGGGGACCACCAGGAACTTCCTTTTTTTTTAAAAAAGTAAACTTTTTTTAACACAGCAAGGTTTCCTTTAAGATAATGGGCTGCATAAAAAAGATTTACTTTATTTCAATGCAATCGGGGACATGGTGGTCAGCAGATCCCCACATCCCGCCATGCCTGTAATGGCATTCAGTCAGAGTAAATTGCAATTCGCCACCTACCTCATTCATAATCATGATGAAGTTTGGATTGTCACCCACTCTGAATGGGAGTTTGGTAAACCGACCTATTTGTACATAGGGTGGTTTGCAATATTCAACATTGGTCGAAAACATACGGGTTGCAATTTGCAACTAATATTTTGCAAACAGTATTTTCTATATCTGACCCTTAGTCCTGTCCTTCTCAGGTGACGTCTCATGCCATATAAGGCAGGGCATTTGAGTCAATTTTATTACCTCAGGCGAGGAGACAAATAGCTAGTTCATTCTGGGGAAGAGACGCTGGTGATGTTTATGAGAGAATAAAGAAATGTACTAACTTCTTATCACCTGAGACGTTACAGCGCTACCACTAATCATTTTTCGGGTTGCTATGCAATTTTATTCCAGCATGTAATGTTTCTGTACCCTGGCCAAGTTGTGAATAAAAGTACAGGCAAAAACTACTTTAAAGAACTGGCTTTTGGGCACACATATTACATCTTAACATGTTCATAACGGATTTCATGAAATATACATTTAAAATTATGAATCTTGAATGCCAGCTCTTAAACCCATTCCAGAGCAGTCAAATCACTGATGACAGTGTAACATGGTCAACACGCCCAACTTTCATGTCTCCTTTTTCGACTCGCTTGTTTGATGAAACATCACTCCCCTCATGTATTGCCGTTTCAACGGTTATTTTTTAAATAGGAACGTACTACACGTAAATGTCTACAAAACCTCGAAGAGTACAAGGATAAATCAAACAAGCAAAGCTCAATTAAGTAAAACTGTGCGGGCAGTGTGAACTAAGGGGCATATGCATCAACATTCGGTAATACACGTCGGTAATAGCGAAAAATAACGAATCGCTATTAAGGACATGCAAACCGCGATGCATCAAACAAATCGGTAAAAATTACCGAATCGGTAAAAATCGCAATTAAATTGCGAAAGTACGCCCGCAAGAGTAGCAAATACCGAGTTAGCTAATACCGAATCGGTATTAGTGAATCCGATATTTGCGACTTCGGTAATAGCGAAAACGGGAAAATTACGCGACGCTTCGGAAGCAGGCCGATGACATCACAACCAGGAAGTAGGACAGCCACGCTGCATTCTGTGTTTGGAGTAGCACTGAGGAGGAGGCAGAGCACAGGAGCTGAGGACCCAGACAGAACCAGTAGCAACCAGGACAAGGCAAGCAGGACAAGATGGAGAAGGAGGCCCCCCAGCAGGGAAAGGACACACACCGAAAGCGAAAAAGGAAGTTTTCTGATAAGGAGCTGGAAATCCTAATCGAGTGTGTGACCAGCAACAATGACCGACTGTTTAGCAAGTTGTCGCTGAAGGTGCCAGAGGCAGAAAAACGCAAGATGTGGCTGCGCATCAAGGACAAGGTAAATGCCTGCGGAGTCACCCACCGCAGCATCAACGACCTAAAGAAACGGTGGTATGACCTGCGTAAGAGGGCCAAGGAGAAGATTGCGCAGAGGGTCAAGGATGCTGCTGGCACAGGAGGGGGCACATCCAACGTGACGCCAAACACAGCCCTGGAGGATCTAGTGGAGTCCACCATAGAACCGGAAGCTGTTGTGGGGGTCACACGTCCGGACACCTCTGGTGCTGTGGAAGGAGGACAAGGTAAGAAGCATGGCAGCGTAACAATGGAGCGTGTACTAAGTCCCTGCCCAATCCCCCATGCCAGACCCAGTGCCCATGTAGCGTTGCCCTAAACACATACCCTCACCACTGTGTTGCACCATGGGAGTTGTAGTCCATACATGAATGGGTGCATGCCAGAGCCCAGAGATGAATACTGCAGCAAAGGGCCAAATGTCAGACAGAAAAAGTTATTTATTGTGAGATGCCACAGCTATTTCCACATACTATACCATGATAATAACTATGCACTGTTTCACACACAGATGCATCCTCCATCGATTCAGACGACAGTGCCCGCCTCGTCATCTCCGAGACACTAGTGTTGTCAGAAGCAGAGTGCTCACAGGGAGCTGAAGCCATGTCCTCCCCTTCACCACCACGGTGGACAACACCTCCACCATCCCTGCGGTCCAAGACACCACCACCACCATCCTCGCGGTCCAAGACACCACCACCACCACCACCAGTGCGGGCCACTCCGCAGAGCCGCAGAGCAGATGTTCCCTCCCTGCCCGTGATGGAATCGGATCACAGTTCAGCACCCCCAAATGTTCCACGCCAGGCTGTCGTCACTCCAACCAGCCAAATTTCTGTCTGCACAACAGCGCATCAGGCAGAGGGCTGTGCCCCCGGGTCGGGCTGCTGCAAGACCAGTCGATCTGTCCGAAGGGTATGGAGTTGTGGAGACCCGGATGCTGCGTGTCCAGCGCCTGCAGGGGAGACACATGGGTGCCATGAAACTCTCCATGACCAAGCTATGCAACAAACTTGGCAACATGACTGACGCAGTGCGTGAGCACACCACTGCCGTAGCTGCCGGCAACAATGAAATAAAGCTTTGCCTGCAAGAACTGACACGTGCCGTAGTGGCAGGCCAACAGAGTGAGCGCCGGCGTCACAGGCAGATCATGCTGGCAGTGACTTCAACCAACAAGGCCATTAATAAGCTGTGCAACAGCACAGCTGTGCTGTCCCGCAGGTCCGTGTCCCTGCAAATGGACCTAGGTCATCATTGTGGGGATGTGGCAAAGGCCCTTGAGAGGGTGACCACTGCAGTGGAGCAACTGCAGCCTGGGTCAGCCAGTGTCAGCATTCTGGGAGCGGAAGAGGGGAGTGAGGCAACCTCCAGTGTCAGCAGCGTCTCCCTGTCGGACACCAACGGGAGGAGACGCAGTGGCCGCAATGCAACTGCCACAGACTCCCATTGTGTAGAAGCCGAGGAGTCACAGGACAAAAGACTGGGGGTACGTGGCAAATGGAAGTGAACATGTGGCAAAGTTACACTGTCCTTGGTGACATAACCATGGCCTGACTTAAGTGCCGCACGCATCACCCGTTCTGAGGAGGGACAATTTAAGTTTGACTTTAACTGCAGCAGCAGCATGTTGGTTGTTGGTGTTACGTTTATCTGCACCAGTCAGGTCTCCATGCCCATTAAACCCTTGCAAATCAAATCCTGTTGTCAAGTCACTCTCTTACCTGTCTCAGAAATGATTCTGTGTGATGTATGTCCGCCTCCGTTGCCCTTCAGCTGTGTTGGGCACATGCGCCTGTCGGTGTTGGGGGGGTGGTTACTGTGTACGTAGTTCATCCTCTCCGTCCACCTCTATGGGTATCCCCCTGCGTGTGGCGATGTTGTGCAGGATGGCACACACAGCAATGATCTGGCAGCAGGTCACTGGGTCGTACTGCAAGGCACCTCCAGTCTTGTGCAGTATTCGGAAGCGGCTCTTGAGGATGCCGAATGTACGCTCAACCACATTCCTTGTGCTGATGTGTGCTCTGTTGTAGCGCTGCTCTTGCGGTGTAGCTGGGTTGAGTTAGGGAGTGAGTAGATATTCACGCAATGCGTATGCGCTGTCACCTGTAGGATGGGGAGAGAATGGTCATCAGCATGATTGCAAATATACATGTGGGGATGGAGTGAGTGGAGAGTACGAAGATGCATCAATATGTACCTAGTAGGTGTCCCTCTCCAAATTCACCGTTGATCAGGTGCCTGTGGAGGCCACAGTGACGGAATATGTAAGCGTCATGTGTGCTCCCGGGGAATTGGGCTACAAGGTCCGTAATGATGTACTTGGCATTGCACACCACCTGCACATTTATAGAATGATATGACTTCCGGTTGCGGAAAATGTATTCGGTGGCTGATGGAGGACAGATGGGGACATGCGTGCAGTCAACACACCCTATGACATGGGGGAATTGTGCCACCTGGTACAATTCCCGTTTGGTGCGGGTCAGCTGCTGGGGGGTTGTGGGGAAGGTGATGTGGCGATTTATTAATGTCAGCATGGCCTCTAGGAACTAGTGGAACAAGCGTGATAAAGCGCTTTGCGACACGCCTCCAGTCTCAGCTATTACCCCCTGGAAGCTTCAAGACGCAAGCAGGTGCAGGCAGCATAGGACCTGGACATGGGCTGGTATGGCGTTGGTCCTACGGGTCTCGTGCTGCAGTAATGGTTCCAGGTCTGCTATTAGGCGCATTATCATGGCACGGTTGAGTCTATACTTGTCGTACACCTGTTCCTCGGTCTGCCCCAGCAAAGTAATGCGCACCCTGAAGATCCTGTCCTGGATCATCCTCCTGCGCTGGGCCTGGGCGTTGATCCTCCTCCTCCTAGCAAGCACGTAGAGGGCAGCCATTTTGGTAGACATGTGGGGTTTCCCAGGGCATTTTTGAAGGGTTACTGATTGTCAGCACCTGCTGTTGGGGTTGTAATTTTTTTTTTCTCCTTCACTTTACCTCCTGGTTGTGATTCCCCTTATTTTGCTCATGCTAAATTGCGATTATTTGGATTTTCGGTATTAGCGACTTTTCATGCATACCATTGCGATTTGTTATTAGCGATTCGGTATTACCGAGGTCAGCTTTGGGGTTCGGTAATTCCGATTGTCTGTTTAGCGATCCGGTAATTTACAGCGGGGGTTTATTAGCGATTCTTTATTTTTTACCGATTTATTGTTTGATGCATAGCATTTTCTGGTTTTGCGTTCGGTATCGGCCTGTTTTACCGATTCGCTGTTTTACCGGGAGGTATTTCCGTTGATGAATCTGTAAGTATATGTTTACATTTTTCACTCTTTCTGAGCAATATACTTAATTTCAAAATACTTTAAAAATATAGATTACTACTGTTTAAAAGCTCTACAACTCTACTCTTTCATATCTGTCACACACCAGCAAACAAAGACGCCTTCTCTCGACATACTGAAACCCTTATTTTTAAAACACTGCTACGTTATTGGCTGCAGAGGAGCACTTTAATAGTCAGACTTTTAAAGTCATCAACTCTCTAACATACATCCTTATTCATTAAAAAATATGGATATACATTTAAAATAATTTTAACCGTAACTTGTTTCCAACTTTTTCCAACTAGGTCCGTTGATGGGATGCTACAGTAGAATTGGTCTTGAGCTCAGCATTTCAATTACCTAAGTGAGCTTCTGATGAAGCATGAATATATTAAGAAAGATAATGACAAAATGGCCTACATCATCACCCGAAGATTAGTCAAGGGTTTAGTGGGGCTTAATCTAAACTCTAATAGGCGTGGCTCACTCTTTTTGAAGAATGTTCTCGCTGCAGGTCATGTGGTTCTCTCACTTATATCTCCATGACATCACTATCATATCAGAAGCCTTTAGATCTCCCCATTTCTCAGGAAGCTACCTTTATGTCTTCATGGATCATTTTCTATTCCCTTTGTCCACTTTGTGGAAATGGGGCTGCACAATTTCACATCACCTTTGATATTGATTGAATAAGGAATGAAACAAACAGATTCACAAAATTCTTTCAAGTGTCAGAAATGTCATTTAGTTGAGGAACACTGGCTTGCTCTATTCAACATTAAATCATCAGATACAAAGATGAGTCAAATTATTCCCCTCTTCCACACCCATCTCAAAATATATCTGTAGCTATTAGGTCTGCAAATACACTTTCTTCCTGATATGACCTTTCCATTATTTTGTATCTAATTATTTTATATTTTATATTATACCAACTCACCAAGGGCTCAAAACATCTGTTTATGATAAGGCTAGTTATTTTCTGAATTACAGTAGGTGGTACTGTGAAGGTCCTTTGGACTGTGAACGTTTTTTCAACTCCTTCGCAACATGTATTCCTTATATAGATTTTCTCCAAATTCCAGTATATCCACCTACTATAATTCAATAAAATTGGACATCATTTGGTTGAAAGTCCTTGGGCATCCTTGGATTGGAAGGCTTATGACATGAACGATTCAATTTTAATTTTTTTAAAGGCTTAAAACAGCCATTGAACGCTAACAGTTAAAAGTTTGCAATTATGTGTTCCTTTGCGGTGTTGTGGAATGGTGACTGGTGGGAGCCACTTTCCTATGAAAAGTAGGGACTTAAAAGGCACCTTATATAATTCCCAACAGTTATCACAGAAATGCAGTCAATGAACATTTGAATTCTTCAAAGATTATTAAGAGATAACAATGTAAATTCAAAACATAGCAACTTCTTTTGAAAAGTGCTAGAAATTTACACCAGCGTAGATAACATAATGCATTTGAAACATGGAGCACAATAAAGTAAAAAAAAAACTGAGTGTGATACTTAAATAAATAACTTACAGTATGTGAAATATAGACATTCTTCAAGAATTGTTCATTTCAATCAACACACTTCGTTTTAAATGTCACATAGGTGCCATAAGTGACATTCAAAACGAAATGTGCTGATTAAAATTAACAATTCTGAGGCATCTAACCATGCTGGATATGGAATTCCCTGCAACAAGGACAATAGCTTGATTACTAGGATTTGGACTGCTGGACATCAGTGGAGTAGCGACAGTGCATTTGCCCCTTTAGGAACCCTGGTTCTGTGTCTACAGTTTGGCAGTGAAGGGTACCCATAATTGGGTGTAGGGGGCCAACTCGTACCTATGTAACAAGATGAATTAAACATTTTATTCACAGAATGTCTTTCAGATCTGAGTAATCTCTTAGAAAGCATACATTTTGTGATTTCTTTAAACATAGGCACTGGGGGAGTAGAAATTTTGTAGTAAGACCCCCTTTTTGCTTTACATTTTGCTGCAGAAATGCCCCTGACCGGTAAAGCATGCAAATATTGAATCCAATTGATACTTTGATAGTATCCTCCGCTCAGTGTCTTCTTCTGATATTTTCTGCAGGTATTTATTTTTTTAGTTTTATATAGCTCGAACTAAACTCAAAGAGATCGGGTATCAGAGCGTTTTACATAGCACAGTTTTGTTACATGAGGACACATTCATTTTTGTTAGGCACGGGGTGATTAAGTGATTTGCACAAAATCACAGAATGTTTGAGCGTCATAGCAAAGACTCGAACCCGGTTCCCAAGCTCCAACATCTACCCCTCTAACCGTAAGGCTACATCTTCTCTTGTCTTTTTCCGAGAAAGATCACTAAGTTAGCTTCAGTGAGAGAAATAGACATGCTTTTAGATGATTTTTTGAGGAATTTTTGCAACTTTTTTAGCCACAGACTTTTATATAGGCAGAATTTTGGGGTCGATTACACAAACTACATGGTCAGTGCTGATACGAATACTGTTGCTAATGATCACAGACTGGTATTAAAAAAACGTAAAATAGGACATATGGGGGCTAAATAACGTACCTCCGTGCTGTTTATGTATCCCTGAGCCTGGATATTTGTGCCATTTTAATTCACTGTGTTTTATTTAAGGAGGGACAGTGAAAAATGAAATACATTAAGTTCAAACTTTGGAAAACTATTACAGCCCAGACGCCCCTGGCAGAATAAAGCAAAAAACGTAAGTAGATTGCGACAGTGCACATTCAGCCTCCCACTGAATGTCGGCTCTCTCTAACAATCATTCTTGGTCAATAAACCTCCATCCCGCTGACTTCATCGGTTGTGCATTTCAGATGCGGCTGGACTTTCCGATAAACAGTCGTCGCTGTTACGTTTTCTTCCTGCAGGTTCATAAGGTTGTCATACCTAACCTAAAACAAAAGAAAATCACATTTTAATTCCCGCCTACCTTTCAAAACTTTTTTACTATGCAGATTCTGGCATTTCTTTGACAATAGTTGGTTCTTTTTGACTACTGAAAATGTTGCAACAAGCTCAAATCTCAAACTGAACATAAAACAGAGGAGTGTGTTCTTTCTTCAACAGAATTTAGTTTGTTATGAGTAATTTGGGAGAAATAAAGTAAAAACATTTGTTTAAAAATCACCTGGAAGGTTCTCCATTCCATTTGTTATTTGCTTTGTGAACATCCACAATTGTTCCATAAGGTTTCCTCACAATGCTAATCAATATCAGATTCAAAGTAACCAGTAATTTCAGACCATACCAATGTATTTTTAAAGCATAGATTCACCCCAATAGCTCTGTTTGTGCTGTTGTTTGTTTTTCACCCCATTCAATACATCAATACTATTTATTTCATAGATCTCTGAAGGATGAAGGATGAAGGGTTTGGTGGACCTTTATGTGGCCTTCATAGATTTGAAGGCCGCATTTGATTCCATTTCTAGAGACCTTTTCGGGGCCAACCTACTACGGCAAGGAGTTCCGAGCAATATTGTAACGCAGCTTGTTAGGCTCCATGAAAACACATATGCAAAAAGGCGCTGGGGAAATCCGGAGAATTGACGGAAGAGATACCTGTACAAAGGGGTGTGCGCCAGGGCTGTGTCCTGGTGCCAACCCTATTTTTACTCTACGTCAATGACATGATTGAAGTTCTTATAAAAAGCGCCCCTGATTCCCCGAAATTAGGAGGTCAGCACATCTGTGCGCTAACTTTTGCCGATCATACCATTTTGTTATCACAAACACCCAGGGGCCTCCAGAATCTCCTGAATGCATTGGATGAGTACTGCAAGCAAAAGGGTCTTGAAATCAATCCAGTAAAAACCAAATATATGACCATCAGACCCCATAACTCTTTTACAAATAAATTGCAGTTAAATGACGTAACTTTGGAGCATGTTCCAAACTTCGCACATCTTGGGGTTACGGTTGACTCTAAATTGTCATGGAACCCCCAGATTTCGAAATCTAAACTGATTCTTATCCAAAATGCGTTCCCAATCATAAAAAACTTTTTTCTACTACGCCAAAAGCGATTACACCGGCACTGCAAGTATATAAATCTAGAGCACAGACAGCAGCTCTATATGGCTCAGAGCTATTGAGGGGGGTTATGATCATCAATAACTATAGGGGAAAACAAAATTATGAGAAGATTTACTGCCCTACCGCAAAACACACCAGTGATTCCCCTTATGTTGGATCTTGGTATCAAACGTATAGAACATAGGGCTATCTGGATGACCCTCTTATTTTGGATCAGAATATGGACAACGGAGGAACTGCTTGTCTACAGGCAAGCTTTGCAAGAACTGATTAGTCTGGACGCTTTTGTTACATTCCCTTGGTTGGTCCATATTCGAAGATGGTTGCTGAACTTGGGTCTGAGCAGATACTGGAAACACCTGGATTTGCTCACCCCTGATTCTAAAATGGAATGTAAAACCATCTTTTGGAATTTTATTGAGCAGATTGTTATAGTAAGCTCTAGTCATGGATCACTCGCAACTCAGTTTTTGAGTCTTAAAATTAATCCCTCCTTTGAATCTTTTTTAGATGAGGTGGAGCCTCTTTTAGTAAAAACGCTGTATCTAAGATTTTGATACGGCACATTGCAAATCAAGAGATTTACATCCAGATGGGGGTAACAGAGTGATGAGGTAGAAGACTGTATTTGCACAGAGTGTTCCCTGGGAAGAGTTGAGGATATTTCTCATGTTTTATTTTTTTATAAGTTATATGAAACTCCCAGGAAAAAATGGATTAAACCTTTGGGCAGGAATCTTGGCATCAGAAAATATATTGAGTTGCTGCACATTCTTAAGTCTGATACCTCCAGACTGGTTGTATTTGGAATGAGACGATTTTTATTGGCTGCCAATGTTATTAGAACAAAGCGAGGCTTAAGGTTCTGATAAACAATGTACTTGATAAATTAAGACAGTCTGGTTTTTTTTTTAAATGAATGTAATCTTATATATTTGTATTTGTATATAAAGGTAACAAACTTTTTTCATTTCTGCTGATTGTTAAATTTTATAAACTACTGAATAATTTTATTAGGCACTTGCACCTTATGTATCTAAGACTCTGTAGATTAATTCTTAATTAATTATTGATGTGGAAACTGACTTGGAAATTTTAAACAGTGGGCGCAGTTACTGTATTTAAAAAGTGACTGCTGGCACCTTGCTTTGCCTTTGTTAACAGCATCTTATGCTGATAGATCTAAAAGATTGCATTTTATATACTTCTTAGCAAGACAATGTGTGTGTTAAAAAATGCGTCCATTTGCTGCTAACAACACAGAGTTTTAGAAATTGTTTGGAAAGAAGATATTTGTTTGTCTTTTGTGTAATTGTCTTTTGTACTTTGATGATTCTGTGAATCAAATAAAGATGCTAAACAACAAACAACTGAATGTTGGCTCTCTCTAACAATCATTCTTGGTCAATAAACCTCCATCCCGCTGACTTCATCGGTTGTGCATTTCAGATGCGGCTGGACTTTCTGATAAACAGACATCGCTGTTACGTTTTCTTCCTGCAGGTTCATAAGGTAGTCATACCTAACCTAAAACAAAAGAAAATCAAATTTTTAATTCCCGCCTACTTTTCAAAACTTTTTACTATGCATATTCTGGCATTTCTTTGACAATAGTTGGTTCTTTTTGACTACTGAAAATGTTGCAACAAGCTCAGATCTCAAACTGAACATAAAACAGAGGAGTTTGTTCTTTCTTCAACAGAATTTAGTTTGTTATGAGTAATTTCTGGAAAAATAAAGTAAAAACATTTGTTTAAAAATCACCTGGAAGGTTCTCCATTCCATTTGTTATTTGCTTTGTGAACATCCACAATTGTGCCGTTAGGTTTCCTCACAATGATAATAAATATCAGATTCAAAGTAACCAGTAATTTCAGACCATACCAATGTATTTTTAAAGCATAGATTCCCCCCTAATAGCTCTGTTTATGCTGTTGATTATTTTTCACCCCCTTTCCGGGCGAAATTGATATCTATATCTTCAAATCTGGGAACATTCTCATCCAAGCATCTGAAAACCACCTCCACATCTTTGAATACCACTTTAGCTCGCTATCCCAATCCCTCACACAATCCCTGAGTCCTTCCCTTCCACCCCCTGAACCACTAATCCCAACTCCTTCCATCCTATCCCCCCTGTCTCCTCTCTCGGACCTACCCCATCTCTCAGTTCCTTCTTCACCCATTGTCTCTCCTACCCCCCTTTCTCCTCTCCCTAACTTACCCACCTCCTCTTGTATACCCCACATTGTTACCCTTACCCAACAGCATTTGACCTCCCCTGCCTCCATCTCCTTTTCAAATACTGATTCCCTTCACCTTCTTCCACCCCTTTCCCCTCTCAACATCTCACACCCCTCTTCCCCCAATTAAATGGGTTATTCTCAATCTCTACTTACCTCCCTCGCTCTCAACATTATAACTTGTTACGACACCCTTGTCTCCCTGTCCCCTAATATCTCCCAGTCCCCTAATGTCCCCCTTTCTTCCCCCTCCACCCATGACTCTCCCACCCCCCTCATGATTCCCCCAAATTGCCCAACTCCCCTGATACCTGCACGCCTACTCGGGCTTCTTCTTTAACCCCGAATTCCCTATGCTCGGCTACACGCTCCCCTCCTGTTGATCTCCTCCTGAACAATCCTTCCCTATCCTACACCCTATACAATGCCTCAGTGACGCCTCCTGCCTCCTCCACTTACCCCCTTATATCCTCCAATTCTAATAACTCTTTCTCTTCTATTCTCCTCCCTCCCTCTGACCCCCACTCTACCTCACCCTTTGCTGCACTTCATCCTCTCCCCCCTCGCTTAACCATCCCCCACACCTTCCCAACAGCTCCCCCATATCCTCCACTGATACACCCTTCTCACACTCCCTTGTTCACTCTAACAACCCACAATATACCAGACACGTCAACCCTCACTGTCTCTCTACCTCATTCACCTATCTGTCCTCCTAAAACGAATGCCACTCCTAAGTCTACCTCCTGTATACCCCCTCCCCCCCAAAATGATCCTCCCCCCATTGCAATTCCCCCTCCTCCCTCCTCCAGGATTTCTCCCCCCTTCCGCCCCTGACTATCCCCCCTTGATAACCCTAACCTTACCAACCTCCTAAAAACTACGGATACACTTTACTGCTCAATTCCTACTCAATCACTCCTTAAGGTTGAACTTCTTCTTTCGTCCCTCGTTTTAGAACTCTCCTCACTCAGAAAGGATATCTCACTCCTTGTTAAAACCCACCCCTCTGATCTTGTCCACACATCGACCGCCTCACAATACACCTTTCCGTCGCATATGGACTCTCATCTCAATCCACCCACAAACAAACCACCTATTGTTATTACCAACACTGACACTCCTCCCCTCCCTGGTAACTACATTACCCAATCCAAACACACTGAACCCTCCATCAGCGTCCCACCCTGCAATGCCAACTTGACCTCCCCTCCTCAAAGTGATACTTGCCCTATAACCAAGGAAACTAACTTTTCTAGGAACCCCCCTGTCTCTCCCTTCTTTGTCTCTCCCTTCTCTGCTTCGTCCACTATCCCCCCACCAGTCAATCCACTATCCCAGTTCTCTTAGGAACGAACAGGCTCTCCCGCTTCTGACTTCTCCTAGACCCCCCCAACTGCTTAGACCTATACCCCCTGTCCCCCCACCCCATTACCTGTCCCCTCTCCCCTCTGCTGCATGTTGATTAACTGCAGATCCACCTCCTGCCACGCAACTGAGATTGCGGAAACCATATTTAATGAAAACATAGACATCGCATTCCTAACTGAAACCTGGCTCAACGCCCACTCCACTTCTATCCTCGACTTGCTCATCCCACCTGGCTACTCTATCATTAAGAAAGATAGAATCGATCAAATAGGAGGAGGCCTTGCCTTAATCTTTAAAGATGAACTTGACAACTCACTTGTCCAGCTCTAAGACCCCTCATCCTTTGAATACCTTTGCACCGACCTCACTCTTCCTGGCTTTCTCACAACTTGGCTACACACTATTTACCACCCCCCTGGAAATTGTCTCCCCTTTACTGAAAAGATGACTGATCTGATCATTCAAGCATCACTCTCCCACTCCAAGAATCTCTTGCTGGGTGATTACAACATCTACTGGAACAAAACTGATGACCCTGCTGTCATCTTATTTAAAGAAGCCCTATACATCCCTGACCTGACCCAACTCTGCCATGCCCTTACTCACTCTAAAGATGCCACCCTCTATGCTATTTTGATGAGCAAGGATCTAGCCTCTCTCTCCAATATACTTCCAGTAGACTGGTCTGATCACCACCTCATACTCTTTACCCTGAATAGCCCCATTACTCACCCCACCTCTGTGAGCACTTTACCTATGAAACCTACTCGCAACCTTCACCTTATTCCACCTGGCGAACTGGAATCCGCAATTAAAACTCGCTTACTTCTCCCCCCTCCCTCTCATAACACCAGCGACCTTACTGACCATTACAATAATTCAATTCTTGAAGCCCTCTACCTAATTGCCCCAATCAAACTCAAAAAACAAAAAAACATCCCTCCCAAGTCCTGGTTCAATGCCGAACTCAATAATGAAAGGCGGGCCCTCAGACAATCAGAACGTGCCTGGAGCAGTCATCCCACCTCTGAAGACCTGGCTCTCCTGAGAACTACCAGAGCCCATTACAAAAAACATATCTTCAATGAAAAGGCCTCCTTTCTCTGGTCACAACTTGAGCAGGCTAGAAACCTCCCTTTCGAGAACTCTTTAACATCGTTAAAAAACAAACTTCCTCTGGCCCTCCTAAATTAGCAGCCTCTGTGGATAGATGCGAAGAAATTGCCAGCTTCTTTATGAATAAAATCAACAACATCGAACTATCTTTCTCTTCCCCCCTCTCTCTCTCCAACCTCCCATTAACCAATGCACCCTCCCTAACATTCCTAATTCACTTTCGTCCTCCTCTCCCCCACATCTCGACCCCTCTCAACCCCTCCCCGATCTCCCCCATCTCGATTCATCCAGGATTGGTCACCTTTCTAAAAACAAGGCTTCATGGAGCGAATTTAGTCCAGTTTCAGAAACCATTATCATCAACATCATTTCTAAACTCAAACCATCTTCACACTCCAAAGATCCTCTTCCCGCCCATCTTGTTCAAGAACTCAAATTTATCATAGCCCCAATCTGGACCGACATCATCAACTCCTCACTTTCCACTGGCTGTGTTCCTGCCTCCCTTCAGCTAGGGCAAATCTCCCCCATTCTTAAAAACCCCTGAACCCCTCTGCTGACCCTAATGACCTTAACAATCTGCGCCCTATCTCTAACCTTCCCTTCCTCTCTTACGACCTTAAAAAATGGGTCCTATCCCAATTAGATAACCATATCATCTCCTTCAATCTCCTCGACATGTTCCAATCTGGCTTTAGAAAGGGATGCAGTACTGAAACTGCTATGCTTAATATTACAGGCGACATTCGTTGCGCTCTAGACAAAGGTGAATCCTCACTACTAATCCTCCTTGATCTCTCAGCTGCATTCGATATTGTCCACCATCCCACCCTTCCTAATACCCTCAAAGATCGCTTTGGTTTTGAAGGCACTGTACTTAAATGGTTCTCCTCATTCCTCCAAAATAGATCTCAACAAATTAAGCTTGGTCACTGCCTCTCCAAACCTCAAACTGTCTCCTGCGGTGTCCCCCAAGGGTCTATCCTCTCCCCAACCCTATTCAATCTTTTCATGGAACCACTCACCCTCATTCTCAAACAAGCCAAAATCAGTTGCCACGTCTATGACGACGATACTCAACTATACTACAAGATCAAATCCTACAATGATATCCTTCACCTCAATGATACCCTGATGAAAATCCAAACCTGGTTCCATCATAATCATCTCAAACTTAATCCTAAAAAAACAGAAATCATCCTTTTCACTCCCAAAAATAATCCCCTTCCCATTCAACTGTGGATCAAAGATATCGAAGCATTTAATTGCACCCTCTCCACCTCTAATACTGTCAAATCCCTAGGCATCAGCATAGACCAGAATCTTAATCTCATCCACCACATTACAAAAATGCAGCCAAAAGTGCTCTTTTTACCCTTCATCACCTCAAAATAATTAAACCTTTTATTCCAGCTGATGATTTCAAAAGCGTTGTCCAATCTCTTGTCCTTTCCAAGATCGACTATGGCAACGCCACTCTTGCTGGCACCCCTAAAGTCCACCTAGCACCGATTAAATCTGTTCTCAACCTAGATGCCAGACTTATTTCTGATTGTAAAAGATTTGACCATATCTCTCCTGTCCTCAAAAACCTAAACTGGCTTCCAGGTGAAGGACGATCCACCTATGAGATTGCTTGTATCATGCACAAAGCTCTTCACCAAACCACCCCCTCTTACCTTTCAAGCTAACTACAAAAAGCAGGGTGCTCCAGGTCCCTGAGGAGCAATAACTCCCTTGTCCTGATCCCTCCTAGACTAAAATGTAAAAAGACCCAATCTTGTGCATTCTCTGGTTCTGCTACGACGATTTGGAATTCTCTCCCCAAAGACCTTTGCTGCAACCCCTCGTACCCTCGCTTCAAAAAAAGACTCAAAGTACTTCTCTTCATCAAATATTGGGGTTCCTAATGTTACTGACTTTGACCCCACTTATTACCGCTCCACTATGATTCACACTTTTACCCATCCCCTCTCCCTCCTTCCATTTTCCCACTCCCCGTCTCTACTCCCCTTCTCTCCCTAATTTCAACTCCCTTTATCCCTCTTATTATCCCTTTGTTTGTTTGCCCCCTTCACTCATTCAATGCAATGTTTTATCTTTTGTGAACTTTTCTGCATACTGTCAATTGTATATTATATCTTAATATGTCTACCTACCTTGTAAAGAGCTCTGATACTCTTGGGTCCAGCAGCGCTATATAAAACCTCCTAAATAAATAATACATCAATACTATTTATTTAATAGATCTCTGAAGGATGGAGGGTGAAGAGTTTGGTGGAACCCCAAAGAATTGAACCTTTGACCTCTATAGAAGGTGCATTAGTCCAATAAGCCATCAGAATTGGAACAGGAAGCTTAAGGTGGCATAATTTAGTGGTAGATGTCCAACCTTAACTTCAAATGCTAATGTAATTTATTTTGACATCTTAAGGTTTCAGCTTGCATGGTGGTAAGTCCACACTTTTATGATTTTTTAAATCAAATAAAGTATCTTTCTCTCCAATCTTAAGGTTTAGGTTCAACCTTGGGCTCACAGTCAGGCCTAAGTTATTGTTAGCTAGATGTGCAGACTGAAGTGATAAACTTGAAGAAAAGGACACTTAAATGGTAAAGATAGGGCGGTTGAAGTGATGGTTGGTCGACATAATATATTGATATAAAGGGCATAACTGAGAAAGATGGGGTGGAATTAGTTATGGGTATTGATAATGGTGGTTAGAAGTACAGGGAAAGAAGCAATGGTAGGAAGAAGAAATGTAATTCAAGTATTGACATATTATAAAACTACCTTATTGAGCTGCATTGCAATCAGTGTGGTTTAACACATTTACTCTGTTATCGTTTGAAAGTTTATTTAGCTATTTTGAGTTTTTGTAGACAGCCCTGTACACAGACTTTCATAATTTATCTTTATCATTAATTTGTATAAAACACGTACACATGAAAACACATACATTTACAAGATCACTTCTTTTGAATTAAAACAGGTATTATCATTAAAGGATATATGGAGATTAGTAATTAGGGGCAAGCAACTGAATAGTAAAGTCCGATCAGTATTTCAGAATTCTAACAAAAGAATCAAATGGCCTACATTGAAATGCATTAGATATAAAGTGGACACACATACAAACACAATTACACATACTCCCTATCCCTCTCTCTGATCAACCAATGCCAATGCACGAGGAAATTTCACAGAACTGAAAAAGCAACAGTGAACCAGATGTTGTCTTTTGTCCTTAAGGTATAAGGCAATGTATATGGCAATACAGTGTGTGAGGGGCAGTTAACAGGCAAATCAAGTAAGCCATCAAAAGTTCTCTACAATACACCATTTTCCTCCTTTGCAGCTGCTCTGATTAAGACTTAGGGCCTCATTACGATGTCGGCCGGAAAGGCTCTGAATTGCATTCAGATTTTCCTAACCCGAGTCGGAACCCATGTTTCAGACTGACTCCGAAACATTTCTGACCGACTGATTATGATGGAAGTTAACTATTTGGTATGTCCGACTCATTTTCGACCTGCATTCGTAGACTCCGAGTTAGTTGGAGTCGAATCGTACAGCTCTATGGACCGCGTTTCTGACCAATGTATTACGATGTCGGATTTGGACAGCCTTTCTGAATCAGTTTGTCCGATACGGAAAGGCTGTCGCAAACTGACTTTTGGAGGCCCGTAGCAGGCCCCCCTTCACTCAGAGGCCTCTGGTTGGGGCCTGTGGGGGTACCCATTGGATGTCTCTTTCTAACCATGCATAGTGTGGCAGGCCCCATGGGGTGCCGTCACAGGGTGCAAGGTTTTCCGCAACCACCCCTTTCTTCAATGGGAGGCTGTGTTGCCGGTTGGAACATAGGCTCCCATTGAAGCCAATGGGGGTCCGACCGAACGGTGTTCAGAACCATCGTAATTGGTCGGTCGGACTCCCCGTACCGGAGTCGGTTGGAAGTTATTTGGACAAGGAGTCGGCCGGAATGCTTTCCGACCTATATCGTAATGAGGCCCCTAGTTGATTAACATTTCGGGGGTGATTCAAAAAAGTATTCATGAGTATTAGGAGGTTGCACTGTGGGTGTACTCTTTTATTTACTCTAACATGCTTTTGTGAATTGGCTTTGAAATATTTAACTGTCTATTAGTAAAGAGTGCAAGAAGGACACAGACCTTTCTATTTGTACTAACTATATATGAAAACTCTCTCAATAGTCCCATTGTATTCCCACTGTAGAAGTTTGTGTATCAATTTTAAAAGGATGTAACAGTATGTTTAACATAGGAGCACTACTTTACACACTCCAAAATGGCTTTGTGAATCGGCCCCTTATGTACATGTTTCTTCATAGGTGCTTATCTGAGGTTGACTATCCTCTGGTTCAGTAATATTATTCAACAACTTCATAGAGCGATACCTCTTGTTCTGTGCACACTATTAATGCACCAAACCCATCCAAACAATATTATATTTCAGTAGATTCATGTTCATTGGCCTTGGTGCATCCTGACAAACAAGTGACCTTATTTCATTAAAGGGAACTTTAGTATGTGCACGGAATGGGGTTGGCTACAGTGACTGGCTGCTCACAGCCTCCAGGAGCAGCCAGTCCCACATAGGTGACAAACAGCCCTTTCACAGACCACAACCTCACATGTTTCTTGTGTAAAAAAATGTATTTGCTCTACGAGGTACCTCAGCTCAAGTATCACCCGCAGCACAGTGAGACATTGAAAGCTTCACTTATTAATGCTTGCACAGTCTTGTGATACCACATCTTCCACTGGGGTCTTGCAGTACTTCAAGGAGGGCCACCCTGGGTCCCATGAAACTACAGTGGGCCGTCAACACAAATAAAATGTTTTTTTAACCTTTTTGGCCCCTTGGGGGTACCCGTCTGAGTCCCCTGAGGCGTGTCAGTGAGGTAGAGGGTGTCATTACCGTGCCCCCTTTCACGATAGCTTTTAAACAGGTTCAGGACACGGCAACCGATTCCTCGTGTTCTGTAATGGCGCTGCAACATTTGCAGCCAGCACACCAGATCGATAAGGCCCGTGGGACAGTATCGGTCCAGTAGGACCGAAATGAGCGATGGGGATAAAAAGCCCTATCGCCAATCAGATTGACCTATTTTTTTAATGTGCGGTACTGCAGGACTGGTTGGCCAACCATTGTGATATCACTATAATTCAACTGTAAATTTCTCAAGAAGGAATGAACAGATTTACACCAAGTAACAAAAAGCACACTTTCTGGATAAAGATCAACTATTCATCTGGTGTAATTTTGGACAGATGTTTTTTCTGTATCACTTCCCAAAATTTCCTATGGCAAAACAATGCTTGGTGGTCGCCTTTTTCTCTGCCCCCGCTCGACAGATCACACAGCTGAGTTGGGTGAACTGTTTTTGGATGCACTAATGACTACCTGAATCTACGGAGACACTCAAGTTTAATTGTAAGGGAGCAGTTGTTGCAAAACCAATAATAATAAAAAGGTCGAGGAAAGGTTAGTACAATAATGCCCGTCATTGGAGTAAAACTAGAGGCAGTTATGGATGCTGAGCATGTAGCAATGTAAATGCAGGAATTGACTATTGAGGAAGTTCTGGGGCCCGATGTAGGTACCAAATACCGGTCGGAAACGGCCGATTTCGGCCGTTTCCGACCGGTATTTGGCCTATTGAGATGTAGGGGACCTTTTTTTGTCCAATTCGGTATTTTACCGATTCGGTAAAATTACCGAATCGCAAAAATACCGAATCGGTAATTTTACCGATTTTTAAATTTGGGATGTAGGTGGGACTACTTTCTGTCCCACAGGCCCTTCAGATTCGGTATTTTAACACCCAATCCGATTGGGTGTTAAAATACCGAATCCAGGTGTGCATGCACATGTGTGCATGCACACCTATGCCATGTGACAGACAAACATGCCCTTAGGGCATGTCTGTGTGCCACATGGCTCACATGCCTGTTTTGGGGGTGCTAGAGGGTGTCAAAGTGACACCCCCTGCACCCTTGCACAAATCGGTAATTACCGAATCGGTAATTACCGATTCGGTAGTGCCCATTGATTCCTATGGGCTTCAAGGCCCATAGGAAGCAATGGGGGATACCGAATCGGTATTTACAGAATCGGTAAATACCGAATCTTACAGATTCGGTATTTACCGAATCTGAAATACCTACATCTCCCCCCCTCTAATTTACAACTTCATAAATACCGATTCGGTATGATTCGGTATTTATGAAGTGGTAAATGTAGATTTACCTACATCGGGCCCCTGGTGAGGTAGTCACTAGGATAGTGGTAAGACCGATGAAATATGTAAGGTTGGAAGTGTAAAGTTGGTGACAAAGTACCTGGGGCCAGATGTAGGTGGCCGTTTGAGGCCATTTACCGAGCGGTAACGGCCGATTTTGGCCGTTACCGATCGGTAAATGGGTGACAGGTATGTAGGGGGCATTATTTTACCGAATCGGTAAAATTACTGATTCGGTAATTTTACCGATTCGGTAAAATAAAAATTCGGTAATTTTACCGATTCTGAGGCACCCAGATGTAGGTGGGACTCTTCAGAGTCCCAGAGGCCTTACCGAATCGGTATTTTACCATCAAATCCAATTTGATGGTAAAATACTGATTCCGGTGTGCATGCACATGTGTGCATGCACACCTATGCCATGTGACAGGCAGACCTGCCCTTAGGGCATGTATGCCTGCCACATGGCACCCGAGCCTGTTTTGGGGGTGCCAGAGGGTGTCAAAGTGACACCCCTTGCACCCTTGTGAAGATCGGTATTTACCGCTTCAAAGCCCATAGGAATGAATGGGCATTACCGATTCGGTATTTACCGAATCGGTAAATACCGAATTCTTCCGAATCGGTATTGCAGCACATCTGGAATACCTATATATCCACCCCTTAGATTTACCGATTTTTAATTACCGAATCGGTAAAATTCGGTAATTAAAAATCGGTAAATCTATTTTACCTACATCTGGCCCCTGGAGCTGAAGTTAAGAATAATGCATGCTTTCGCTATAAAAGGAGATTGCACTGAGGGACTGATACATTGTCTTGCTGGTCCCTGCCAGTGCATCTCATGCATGAAGAGAAGCATTATGCCTCAAAATGTAAAGGTGATGAAGAGGGAAAAATGGTTAACTGCGTTAGAGTGAGCCAAACAGAAACTGACCAGAACGTGTGTATTTTAGGTGCACGGGAGAAGAAAGCGGGTCTACGTTTTGAATTGCGAAAGGGACAGTGACATCCGGAGGATGGTGGACTCAGGTTTGTCCCTTATGCTGATTGGAATTGAGCAAGTTTCTATGTGTGGATATTAGAAAACCCCTGCAAGTCCCATGACAATTGGTAGGAAAACCATTGGTGCAAGTTGCTGAGGCTTGGTGGTAATGGGAAAGGCTGGAGGATTATAGACTTTTAGAGCTACTTTTGATCATATACTTAGATCAACTTTTGCTTGTAAATAAAGGGACTGGGAGCTAATGAGACCATATTGAAATTTAATATTTACTCTACATTTGCATATGGAGGAGACTGAAAAACAGAGAGGATGGCTTAAAAATTGGGATAAAAAGCAGCTCTGCCAGGTTAGCTTTTAGGGCCTTCTTTCTTTATTTGTTGGCTTTTAAGTGATTTCAATGAATATATATGCCCACTTACCCTCTGAAAGTTGCAGGTGGCTGCATCTCACTTTTATAATATGCTAATGATGCTGTGATCTGTGATTGTACCCAAGTAGCCTTATTAAAACAGAAGGAAGATTACAAGACTATAACAGTTTGATTACAGTCTATGGAAATCTCCTTGACCCAAAGCTGAGAAAAAAGTTGTCTTTGAGAAGCTGTTGGCCTCAAAAGTGTAGAAGCCATATATACCCGCTGCGAAAGTTAAGACAGGATCTCATGATTATTATTCTTTAATTTACACTATGAGGATATTGCTGTTGAACCTCGTCACAAATCATATAGGGCAAACATTGCTTTCCTGTTCCCTAATAGATTTATTTTGGGGTTCTCCTACAGGCTAGAGAAAGGCATCCTCTTGTTAGATTTGCATAAGCTAAATGAAATTTAGTCACCAACACATGACTAAGATTAAATACTCTTATAGCAAGTGCCCGGTTATTCTCCCCACATTTTGAGGAGATAGTTTCCCCAAGAGACATTTTCAAGATGAAATGATGTGGGGCCCCAAGCACTATTGAAGAAGGAACATTTGTGTTAGTGGTACTTTAAAAGTAGAATATGAGGGATGAGTTTTACATTGAAGGCAGTAATGATTAATGGTTAAAGCTATATAAATAGATGAAAACAAATTATTTGGTTGTTATTAGTTTAAGAATTATTTTAACCCCTTCCATGCCGATGACGAACCCCAGCCGTCATGCACTACGGTGCTCGTGTGCTGATGACGGCTGGGGTTCGTCACGGCCCGCCCCTGTTCGTGTTGTTTACAGCACACCAGGGGAATCGCGGCCGCATGGAAAGGGTTAATGAAAAAAGCAAAGGACCACGTTTAATAACCTTTTTTGCAGTTCCAACATTTGGATTCATAAAAACTCTGTGGCCCAGAGATCAGTCTTACCCACACCCACTTGTGTTGCGATGGGGAAGACCCCAGGAGGATTCAACAGTTCATTGTCACGGCAGACTGGAGTGGATGACGATGAAGAGCTGTGGTCTCGTCACTACAAGCAATGCATAATAGGCATCCTCAGCGGTGATTCAGTAAGTTCCTCTGATCATGAAGGCAGTTCTTGGGAAGTTACTTGGTCTTCGTTGCTGAAGTCGGTGCTCTTTGTGCACAGGTCAGAACCTGCTGCACTTCACTGTCTCAAGGTGCGCTTGAGCGAAGGCCCTCACGCTTTTCAGCAATACACCAGGGCAACAGTCCTTGATCTGCACAGCAGCCGCTCTGGCAAAAGGGGTAACTGACTTGGTTGGCACTAGAGCAAATGGCCTCATTGGTTTGACAACATTTTGACTTCATCGTGGTCCCCTCTAGCATATGGGGGGTCACCAACTTGGCAGGCAGCCAGATCACTGAGGCAATACTTTTCTTCACTGTGGCCCCCTTTGGAAATGGGGGAGCCAACTTGAGCAGCACACATGCGGATGGTGCGATCAGTGCTACAACACTCATCTTCGCGGTGGTCAACTCTGGCATACAGGATACCTGACTTAGGCAGCACACGGATAGATGGCCCAATCTGTGCTGCAATACTTTTCTTCAGGCTGTTGAGTGTGGGGGAAGGTAGAACAGGGTGTGCCACGAGGGGACTGAATAAAAATTATTTACGCCTTTTTGTAGGTTGTCAGCACCCTTAAGTAGGACATGCATCCCTCCCACAGGCAGGGCAATAGACATGTGTCTTTGAATGACTAATTGTCCGCCTTGTGTTTTCAGTGCAAATGCAGGACTAGTTTAATTTCAGGCTTGCACACATAATTTATCGATGTTTGTCTTGTGATCATCGGTTTGCTGTATATATTTTTGTCACAAATAACGTTTTTGTATTATGTATGTGTTGTATATATTGTCTCACAAAAGAAATGGTTCTAAATCATGCATACAAATGTGTTACAATTGTGTGATTTACTAATGTGGTATTTCCTTTTAAAAGACATGTCCAATTGATTTATGAATGTCTTTTTGAAGTATCAAAACTAAGCAGAATAAATGCTGAAAAACCTCAGAATTAGTGGACTCAGGTTTATCGCAAATATTTAAAATAAACCTCCCTTGACACCTATCTGTGATTTCAATACTTTTCTGCTCAGCGGCCCCCTCTGACATACAGGAGCAATGAGTTGGGCCGCTCCTGACGGCTTGATTGATGTGGCAGTCCCTCAGGACCAAAATATCTCACTCTGCTTCAATGGCCATTTCAATAGAATACCAACAGGATCCCCACTGGATCTTGCTCTTTCCAGGCACTCTTTTCATCCTCACAGGGCCCTGAAATATTGGCAGGAAGGCCGATGCTCGTGCTCTAGGCTCCAGCATAATTGGTCTTGATTCTCTTGGGTGATGTCCCTTTATCCTGCATTGATACTAGCAGACCTTGGTCCCCAGTCCTGGTCAAAAAAAGGCAGAAGCCTTGCTGAGCTTACCTATTGCAATGTACAGGCACAGTTGACTGCTTGAAAGCTGACTATTTGTGCAAATCACACCCACCTTTTTATAATCCATTTTCAAACACAGATGTTATTTATTGTCTTTCTCTTTGAAATACGTATGGAGGGGGTTGCTTCCTTTGAAGTGCCCACTCATATTTTCTGTCCATTATCCAGAAAGCAGTCAGTCACAGCAGCTCCAACCTTGATATCCCCACAACACCGGCAATGGGAGTGTGTCGAGGATCACACCTAAATGTCAGCCTCACTGATATATGCATAACAAAAAGCAACAAAGCCCTGCCCACTATTTTATGATTCCCTGCTTCTGCAGTGTTTCCATTATCAGCCATGCCCTCTTCCTGAGATATGCCCAGGGCCCATGGACCAGTTACCTTTCCAGAATCACAGTCCTTTAGGAGTATACAAGCAAGCCTGGTTCTTCCTTCCCCCAGTGTTTGTTCAACCCAACTCTCAAGAAAGTGGGAATCCATAAATATGTCTCCATGGGCTCGTCCACCTCCACATGCCTTTCCAAGGCCCTGAGTTTCCAACATGGAACCTATGGGCCTCCATGTATTGTACCACTTACAGGCACACATACATCTCAGCATGTGTAGAAAAGTGCCCCTTTTTGCATGGCTATCCTCTTAACATTTTGCCAGGTACCTAATGCCAACTTGACTCAGTGTGTGCTGGGATCCTGCTAAGCAGGCCCCAGCACCTGTGTTCTTTCTCAAAACAGTACCTTTCTACCCACAATTGCACACCTCTGGGCCACATGTAAATGCCTTATAAAAGGTAACCGTAGTCCCAAGGGCCTTGTGACCAGAGAGGACCTCTGAGGGCTGCAGCATGTACTATGAGACCCTCAGAGACCCCTCACCTTAGCACCCCCATCCTGCCATTGCAGACTGGGCATTTAGGTGCAGACCAAACTAAAGAGTCAACATGGCCCACATCCGTGTGCCATGCCCTCCTACACTGCCTGTGACATGAGTAAGTCACCTCTCTAGCAGGCCTTACCGCCATATGGTGCACCATACCACAGGTTAGGGCAATGAGGCACGGGCGCTCTGCCCCTGTAGTGTCTGTGCCATTCACAGACATTGTAAGTGCAGTGAAGTCATTTTGAGTACATGGGCTGGGAGTTTGTCAACATGAACTCCACAGCACCATGAGTGCTTTAATGAAGTCTGGGAAGTTTGGAATCAAACTTCCCAGCACAATAAACCCACACTGATGCCAGTGTTGGATTTGATGAAAAATGCGCACAGAGGGCGTCTTAGAGATGCCCCTGAAAAATTACTAACTCTGCTGTTGTTCCTGATTGGCTCCAAGCCATCTGCCACCACCAGACAGGTTTCTGGACCCCTGGATAGAGAGCCCTCTGCTCTCTGGGTCCAAGAACAAAGCACATCCTTGGAATAGGTGTCATGCCTCCTCCCCCAGGATGGGCAGGGTTCTCGAAGAGGGAGCTTCAAATGCCTGCCGCCTTTGTTAGTTACCCCCTGCCTTTTGCTGCTATCAGCAACTGGCTCCCACCGGTCCAGACCCCCATTTTGGGGGAGAGAACTGGAGTGTAAACCTAGCCAGGATGGGATGTGTGCCCACCTTTTCCAACCCCACCCCCTCAGGTGGAGGAGGTGAGGCGAAGCACACATTTCAGCCCCCATCATCTTGAAGTTGGGGGGACCCCTCCAATCAGAAAGAGGCCTATGCCACTCTACCACTGGAGGGTGGCATACCAGGGGGTGTAGGCACCCTGGGGAGGGACCCATTTGTCCTGACCTGCACATCCCTGTAACACCCCTAAATCCACTATTTAGGGGCAGTCCTGAGCCTTGCCTCTTCAGATTAAATGTGACAAGAAAAAGAAGGACCAAAGAGCTGTGCTGCAGAAGAGGAGGACTATGACAACTGCTTTGGCCCCAGCCCTACCAGCCTGTCTTCTGCTCTGAGCCCCTGTGAGCTGAGCCTGGCATGTCCTGCAGCCAGCAGCCTCCAAGAAACCTGGAGACCTGCCCTGCCTTCCCAAAGAACTCCTATCTCCTGTGGACACTGGATTTGTCCAATACCAACCCAAGCGAGGACTCCAGATCAAGCCAGATCTGAGAGTCCTCACCACTCTGCACCCGACACCCGTGGCCCAAGTCTGAGTGGCCCCACACCCCAGCGAGATCCACCTGGAAATTCTGACTGAAATCCCAGTGTTGGATGACCTCCACCGACCTTCTCGTATACGCTGGCATCCTCATCCTAAAGGGCCCCCCCCAACCGCAACTAAAACCGGTGAGAAAAGCCTGATACAAAAGGACATCCCTGCACCTGCAGTTCCTGTGACCTAAGGTGCTAAACCGATGATGTCCTGGTGTCTAGCTACTCTTCAACTTCGCCATCCAGTTGTTGGTTCCCCTCATCCAGCCTTCTGACTCAAGCCTACAGTTGCATTGGGCTCCTGACACCTCCTAAGCAGGATGCTCCTGGCTGCCCCTGCTCCGCTGGTGGTGTAGACTTTGTGCTGACCTGGGACCCCCTTTGCCCTGTTCTCAACCCTAGGAGCTTGGCTCCTGAGACTGAGTGGTCTGTCCGTGAGCAGTCCTCAACAAAGGTGCCCCCTTAATCCCATTGGCTAACATTGGATCCCTGCACGCTGCACCAAGCCACCCTAGTGCCGCTTTTGGTGCCCCTTGAGTGCCAACCTAAACCTTGCGTAACCTTGGTTCTGCCCCCCCCAAAACTCCAATTGCAAAACAGTTTTACCTGCAACTTAACACTTCGTTTTTCCCATAGGACTGAATGTCGGGTTTTCTCTAAAAATTCTTCTAAGTGTTGTACTGTTTTGTATAGTACAAACAATTTCCTATTGCTTGCACAGGATTTAGAATGCTTACAAATTTCCTGTGTTGTGTAAACTATGTTAGCAGTGTGTATCATACCAAAGCAAATAAAAAAAGTACTTACCAGCATTTTTTAACTATTTTCTCAACTGCAAAAAGAAATCTGAATGTTCCTGCAAGTCCAGTATTCACTATCGTGCAGAAAATAACATTATATGAAGAGTTTAACTTACCTACTACTAAGTAAATCTTAGTTCTAGAAGTACGATACCAGAATAATAACTTTTTATACAAACAATTGCTCTGGATTCAGTCTTTGAGTGTGTGAAATAATTTCTTGCCTGAGTGTATACAACAAATGCTTACACTACCCTCTTGATAAGCCTGGCTGCTCAACCACAAAACCACAAAAGAAATTAGGTATAATCTACTTTAGCCTCTGCTACACCTCAGGGGACCCACTGGACTCTGAGCACACTATACCTCACTCTGGTATTGTATATACAGAGACAGCTTCCTACAGCATGCACATGCAAACACACATGCTCTGCATAGCGCTAAATGCTAGCATGATGTAGCCCAAGGGAGAGTTGAGCACCCTTGGGCCTGCAGGCCCAACTCCAAATTTAAAACGTCATGTTCACACTACGGAACATCATTACAAAAACATGGCATGCTACCACCACCACACTACTCCACTCTTGATAAAGGCAGTAGTCATTTTTAAGTATAAGGCTAGCACTTTGGGCCCATCCCGGTCTAAGAAGACACCGATCCGTGAGACATGCTTAGATTATGGTACACACATATGATCCGTGTTTGCCCAATGAAAAATATTAGTAGCAATGTTCTGGATGTAATTACAGGGGCGCATTCAGAATAAGGATGCATGACTGTCACCATGCAGGGGACTTTTCTGTTCCAACAGACTCACCTCACAGATCAGACTACCCGAAACCAGCTCTTAACCTGGAGAGGTTGGGTTATCAGATCAGTGGAACCGGCTGAAAATGCATCACATTCCTAGGCTCAATCTGGCTCTTTGCTCCACTACAAAATCTAACCCTTGCAGACAAGCAGGCATTATTAACAACTTGGAATTCTCTCCATTCACAGCCGTCAGCCACTTAAATGGCTTAGGATCCATTTTCAAACCTATTCCAAACCAGTAAGGATGAAACTTATACAAGACCCACTCTAGAGGAGGCAACTATACTTCCACAGTTCACCACAAAGTTTCTGTAATACCCAATGTTACCCTGAAAGGCAATCTCTACAATCTTGTTAGTAGGCACCTCCCGCTCCATCGCAGACTGAATCCTGGCATCTAAAGCATGAATCCTATTACTACCCACCTCTTGCCCAAGGTAGATAGCAGAGGGCTGTCTCACCTGATGCTTGGTCACATTGATGGTAATTTTTGCCTCCTGTACCCTAGCCAACATATTTCCTATGTGTCTGAGGTGGTCCCCCCATGAATTGTTAGACACTGCAGGATGATTTAGGTAGGTCACAAAGAACTCCTCCAGCCATGCAAGAGCATGGTTCACAGGGCGCCGAAAAGTGGCAGAAGGGTTTTGTTTTTCAACTCAAAGAGCATCACCTTAAACCAGAGGTCTTTAAAGTGTGGGTCGCGGCCCCCTGGATGTCCGTGGCAGCAGTCCCAGGCGCAAGTGCCTTATTAAGTACTTAGGAATTAAGATGGCCTGGAAGAGCAACTTTGCTTATTTTTCGCGCTTCCAGGCCGTCTTCATTTACATGACAGCTGAAGTGTCGAGAAAAGTAAGGCAGCTGCGATCCTGAACCTTTGGGTCGCGAAGGCAACTTCTTGGCTAAGAACAACAAAATGTTTTATAAGTATTTTTTTGTATTTACACGTTCTGCAACTGCATTTAAAATAATGCTCATGCCTACAAGTGAAAAATTAGGTGTTTATAAATGCACATTAAACTAATTGATTGGACACGCACATCTTCACGTTATGAAACTTGGTTAATTTGATCCCTGAAGATGTCTCTATGAGAACAGAGAGTAAAAAACTGAACCCAGGATGATGCAGCGCATAATAGTGACATGTGTATTTAAAATGTTTTAAGGTCCCAGCATGTAACAGAAAGCAATGTGAACATGTAGGGCATTATTCTAAAATTGTACTAAACACTGTATAGGACAGGCTGCCACACAATGATTTTGTGTATGTGTAGGGCCAATGCAAAGATGTGGCAGGGGAGCACCATTGACAAATTATGCAGTATCATGCAGCACATTTTTACTAGTATTACATAATTATTTTGGCTTTTTTTTCACTTGGTAGTAGTGTCTGGGTAAGGAGTTCACCTCATTAGTACCAATTTAACAGCCAAATACAGAAATAAGCCACTGAAAGTTGTCCAGTTACCCTTTGCGAAGGGCTTCCCATGCGCGCAAACACATCACCATGTTTTTAGTAACTTTTGATCCATTTGAGCTTCAAACTAAATTCTGCATGTTATACTGCAGGAGGTGGATTATGTGGCAAATCGTCAAATCCATAAATATGCGATAAATGTCACGACTGCAGAATCGCATAATTCCATCACCCGTGTATAATATAAAACAAGTGATTTCAAAGAATACATATTAGTAATAGCTAACCAGACTGTACCTACTGCAGGATTTTTTTTTTATAAGTCCATTAAAAGTACACTTTTCAAAACTTAACATCCTTACGTTGCCTCTAAAAAAGAATTCTTTTTTATCATCATGATGCTTCAAGTTATTCCATAAATTAAATCACATTAGATCCCCTCCTTGAACTGTCACGCAGAGGTACCTCCAGGTCCCAATTAACACATCTGGGATGTTTTTTTTAACAAAAGTTATGGGAAGTCTTTGCAGAACTAAAAACACCTTGGCACATTAGTCCTCAAACCCCCTGCCAACTTTGGCCTCTGTTTAAATGCAGATGTCCTTTCAGTTGGGTTGAGAGGGTACGAGGGAAGAGACCAAAAGGGTCATATTCAGAGGCCCAATCGCCCGGACACCTGGGATTTCTATGTAATGCCCAGGAGAAAGAGTAAAGGAGTGAAATCCATGGATAGCATCAAAAGAGATAGCCTAGAGGAGGACGCGCTATGTGGAACTGATTTTATTCGTTTATAAATGAGACAGCTTCCCCCCATCCTCAGAGAGATGCCTGAAGAAGGTGCTTAGAAATGTAGGTTCATTGTTCTTTTTTTCGCCACCACTACCATAAGTACAGCAGCTGCAGTGGCACTGGGACAATGGTGCGAGGGGTCAATGCACACCAATAATGAGCGTGCAGCTAGCACAAAGGGTGGGAAGCCATTTTCCTTGTTAGCATTAGTTTTCAGGTTACAAGCAATGGGGAGAGAATGTGGATATTTTCCCCCTTTTTTCAAAACAAAGGGGCACCAGTCTGCTTTGGGTGTCAGGCCTTGAAATAACAGCCAGTGGAATGGGCAGAAGAGTTGGCATCATTGGTGCTGCAGTGGCACCAGGAGCCAGGGATGTGAGTGTCCAACTAAACCAATATTATTGCTGCTTTACTCATTCCTTTCTTGCATTAGGGCTCAGTCCACCCTTGCTGTGCCTATGTTGTTTCCGGATTCAGACCAATGGCCCAAGAGACAATAATTGGAGCTTTAGGCTTCAGGGAGATGGCAGAAAGGAGGATGGGAGGAGGATTTTAACATGGGGTAGGGAAGATTTACCTTTTCACAAGGCAGTAGGTCTCATTAGTGAAGCAAGCAAAGTGGCACTGGGGCCCAGGAGTGTGAAGGGCCCACTGCATCACAATTAAGAGGGTCTTATACTTTACAATAAGACATGAGGAGAGCATTAGGGATGAGGCAGTTAACACATGGGTGCTCATTTTTCTGTAAGGGACGGAGAATCTGTTTCAAGAATGGAGTGACGGGCAGATGTGGTGGGGAAGGGGTGAAAGAGACAGAGTGGATCACCTACTATTCATGGGTGCAGCTACCATTAGTAGAGAAGGCACAAATGCATTGGGACCCAAGAGCATGAGGACCTCAATTAATGGGAGTAGTCTTTTTTGTTTAGTTCTTTGTATGGGTTTGCTCTTTTATACATCTCACATTTAGTGGGAAGAATGAGCTACTGAAAAAGTGCCCCTGATAATATCTCATAAGCCCCTCTCCCTGCGCTCAGCCATAACCCTCACAATTACCCAAGACTTTCCATAATGTTTTGGAGTGGGGCCCGACTTCAGAATATTTTGGGTAAGGGGGCTCTGAGCAAAAAAGTTTGAAGACCCCTGCCTTAAACGGATGTAACCCCTCTGGTTTAGAAAATGCAGTCTATCCCTTGGCACCTGGTGCTAAGGGAATCTTTCGTTACGAACTGGTCGGATCAAAGATGCTTAACTATTTTGCACACCTAGCCGTAATTGTTTAAAAGCTCACCAGAATGAACTTTTGAGCATATGAATTTTTCATTTCTATCACACACCCGTACACAAAGAAGCCTTCACTTGAAATATTGGACACTAATTTTGAACCTGAACTAGATGAGATATTTGCTAAAGAGGAGCATTTTATTAGATAGAAATACCTGATTGTCAACTCTATTCCATATATTCTTAGGAGCATAAGAGTAAATACACAATAGGTTGTTTTAACGTTGTTCTAACTAGGTTTGCTGATAGGATTCTACAGTGGAACCGTTTCAATTATCTAAGATTCTGATAAACCATGCATATATTAAGGAAGATAACAACAAAACAACCTACATCATCACCCAAAGGCCAGTCAACGGTTGAGTGGGGTCTTAATCACAACTATAATAGGAGTAGGAGTAGGAGTAGGCCATGTGGTTCTCCCACTTGAAACTCCATGACATCCCTATCATAACAGAGGCCCTTACAGCTTCCCATGTCTCCTGAAGCTGCCTTTATAAATCTTTATGGACCATTTTCTATTACCTTTGTCCACTGTCTAGAAAGGGAGCTACACGATTTCACATCATCTTCGTTGTTGGTTGGATAATGAATGGAACAAACATATTTCGATAAATGTTTTCAAGTGTGAGACATGTCATTGAGTTGGGGGTGCTGGATTGTCCTATTCAACATTCAAATAACAATAGATACAAAGATGAGGTAATTGTATTCCCCTTTACAAAACCCAACTCATAATACATATGTAGTAATTAGGTCTGCAAATAAACTTTCTCCTTAATATGACTTTTTCCATTGATTTGAATCTAATCATTTTAGTTTTTATCTGATACCAACTTGACAAAGCTTTACAACATCAGTTTATGGAAAGGCTAGTTATTTTTGGAATGATAATTGTTAGTACTGTGAAACTCCTGCAGTCTATGAATATTTTTTTCACCTCCTTATGACAGTCAATTTCTTATACAGAGTTTCACTTATATCCAATATATCCATCTACTGTACCTCATTACAAATTGGACATCACTGGATTGGAAGGTGTGATAAATTGGGTTAATGGGTGATGGGATGAATCCCTACTTAAGCAACAACCACAATTCTTGTTGGGCTCAAAAACAAGCAAATTGCAATTTAACTTGTGCTTAACCCTCCAGTAGCTTGACCAAACAGCGTCAAGCTTAACTTAGAAGTAATGTGTAAAGTATTAATCCAGCACACAAACAGTAATAAACTGAAAACCCAAAGCAAGGAAAATCCCACACCAGTTTAGAAAAATAAAGTACAATTTAACAAACAATTTGACACTAAAAGAACAAAAAATCCAATTAGTAGAACCAGAGATATGTAATTTTAAAGAGTTAGGTGTAGATAGTGCTTAAAAGCACAAATCACTAACTATGATCAACTGGTTGCACCGGACCGCAAAAAAAATAAGTTTACAAAGTTTGGACCCTGCTCCAATAGCAACAGTCCAGCCCAAAATGCCAAGCCAGGTCCTCCCCAAACCAGGAACACAAGCAACCCAGAAACGGTTTCGCCCTAGTTATTGGTACAGCTTGGTTCCAGGAACATTGTGTGCATGAGACCCACATCTGGGCACACCTGTCTCACTTTTGTATACTTCAGTGGAACGTGACAAAGTCACAAGTTTAGGCCCACTGCAATGTAGCATGGGCTGGATACAGGGAAAAGGTTAGTCCCACTGAGAAATGTACCTTAGATCCTATTTGAGGAATGTTGTGCCCTGCAGTGGGGTCTCGAGAAGTGATGCGAGGTCTGCATCGAGGAACGCCAGCGCAGCAGTGATTCTGATCAGCTGCAATGTGGGATCGCATTGAGGCTGAGTTATGCTGCGTTTGTTCTGATGAGAGGCGAGGTCCATGTCGAAGGTGCATCGTGCTGCTTTTGTTCTAATGAGGAACTGCGAAGAGCTGCATTGGGTTTGCGCCATGCTGTGTTGGTTCTGATGAGACCACAGCTGAGCTGGAAAAGTACCCTTAGCCCCATTTCCAAGGATCTAGGACTGGAGGGGCGCCATTTGGGGGATTCAGACTCACAGCAGGCAGAGTCCAAGTGCATTTTTCAAGATGGGTGGAGTCTTTTCTGTCTCTGAGGCTTTGATTGGAAGGCCAGCCAACTCGCCCTTGGAGTCACTCTGGGGGTCCTGGGTTCAAGGTGCATGTCCAGTCCTTCTCACTTAAGCAGCAGGGCAGCAGAGTAGCAGAGAAGTCCTTCTTGAAGCAGAGAAGCACTGCAGTCCTTCTTTTGAATCTTCCACAGGTCCAGAAGAGTACTAAAGAGTTTTGTCTGAAGGTCCACTATTTATATCTAATGCCTACTTTGAAGTGGGCGAAACTTCTATAGTCCTTCCTCTAAAGAGGTTTCTAGAATGTCCTGCCTACCTGCCCTGGCCCCATAAAGTAAAACCCTTTGTGTGCTAAGGTAGAACTTTTGTGAAGTGTTATTGGTGACAGCTCCTCCCCCTTATCAAGTCAGGGAGACTCCTATTCCCCCTTTATTTCACTGTTTGGGAGTAAAACGCAAAGATAAAGGCACCAAATTGTTACGATGAGAAAAAGCCAACTTTCTAAAAGTGTCATTTTCAGAATTTGTGACTTAAAATTATCATTATCATTATCAGTGATGGGGTTTTTAAATTAAAATTCTTTAGAAACTAAACTAGATTTTATCTATATATTTTAAAGGTTTATAGAGCGCGAACCAGACCTGTGAGGGTATCAGAGCGCTTTACAAGATTGAAGGGTAGTTTATAAAAGATTTAGGAGGGGAGGGTAACACTGGGGTAAAAATAGGTAGATACAATATACGAGGAAAACAAGCAGCACAAAGTCCCGGATACCTTTGGGATAAAAACGACAGGTAGATACATTATACAATCAATCAATCAATCAATCAACCATTTGTAAAGCGCACTACATACCCGCGAGGGTCTCAAGGCGCTGGGAAGAGGGAGGTGCTACTGATCGAACAGCCATGACTTGAGTATCCTCCTGAAGGTCAGTAGGTCTTGGGTCTGTCATAGGCTCAATGGGAGGGTGTTCCATGTCTTGGCGGCGAGGTGGGAGAAGAATCTCCCGCCGGTGGTTGTTCTTCGGATGCGCGTGACAGTGGCGAGTGAGAGGTCGGCGTAGGGTAGCTGGCGGTTGGGGATGTAGAAGGGGAGCCGTCGGTTGAGGTAGCCTGGGCCGGTTTTGTGGAGTACTTTGTGTGTGTGGATGAGGAGCTTGAAGGATATCCTCTTGTTGACGGGGAGCCAGTGCAGGTTTCTCAAGAAGGCACGCAGTCTTGACTCTTGGGTGGGACGCCCAGGAGTGCAGGGTCGGTGTCATCCGTAAAAGCCATGGATAATGCCGAGGTGGTGGTGGAACAGGTCCCTGAGGTAATTGTAATATGATCGTTATGCGAGGAATTTGCCCATTGGGAACGTTTTGGTCTTCTTTATAAAGCAAGCCAAAGACGGAAGTCTTCTGATGGCGGGCGGGAGAGAGTTCCAAATTCTTGGAGCGGCCCCCGAGAAGGCCCGATTGTAGTTTATTTTTCACTGGAAGCGTGCTGGTTGGAGCATAAGGTCTCGGGCAGATCGGGAGCTTCTGGCTCCTCCAGATATCACAAGTTTCTGGGCAACAAATGCAGGAGAGTTGGAGTAAAGAGCCTTGTGAGTAATGCAGGCCAGTTTAAGTTGGATTCTGGCCTTAAGGGGAAGCCAGTTCAGTGCTTTAAGGTGGGGAGAGATGTGGTTGAATTTCTTTGAGCCAGTAAGGAGTCTGGTGGTGGCGTTTAGGTAGGCTTTCAAAGGGGCCAGAGAGTTCGTGGGTAGCCCTGCGAGAGTAGAGCATCGATATTCTAGTGTGGAATTGACTAGTGCCTGGATTTGCGTTTTTAGGTCGGAAGCGTCAAGCAAGTGTTTCAGGATTCTTAGGTAACTCAGGTGAAATCTGGCAGTTTTGACCATCGAGTTGATGTGGCCCTGCATGTTCAAGCTTCTGTCATGGGTTATTCCAAGGGATTTCGCAGAGTCCACAATGATAGGAGGGCAGTTTAGCACAGTGATAGACTTCATCCATTCATTGATATCTGGATTTGTTTTGGGTGGGGAGATTAGCGTTAAGTTTGAACTGGTTGGTGGTGAGCCAGTGAACAGTCAGCTTCAAGGCCTCATTCAGGGAGAGAATGTCTTCAGGGAAGAGATTTTAATGTAAATCTGTGTGTTGTCAGCGTACATGAGGTAGGAAATATTGGTGGTGCATAGCACCTCTGTGAGCGGTTCAAGGTAAAGATTGAAGAGGGTGGGGGGAAGGGTTGATCCTTGGGGGACTCCAACCATGGTCGGACTTTTCTACCTGCTCACAACTGCAAGTTATCACTTATTAAAAGTAATAAAGTAAATTAATATTATCCTATAGGACAGCGATGTCAGTGTTGGTGAAAACCGAAATTGAGAGTTTTTCACTGCACGACAAGTTAAACTTAAAAGTACATGTCCAACTTTTTAAATACAGTGCACCCAGAAACCCTAGGGGTGACATGTATTAAAAGGGCTGTTTAACTGTGGCAAGAGGTTTATTTTGCAGGTGGAAATGGCAGTTTAATACTCCTCACACGGGCTGCAGTAGCAGACCTTAGACAAGTTTGACAATGCTTCTCAAGTGGGCGGCCCAATGAGTGCTGCAGGCCCATTAGTAGCATTTAATGTACAGACACTGGATACATGTAGTACAATTTTACTAGGGACTTACAAATAAATGTGCACATTGGGTGTATGCCAATTTCACCATGTTTAAGGAGGAGAGTACAAGTACTTTAGCACTGGCTAGTACACAGGGTCCTAAAAGCCAACAAAAAAGGGGTTCAGAATACAGGAGGCTCAAGGCAAAAAGTTTGGGGGTGACTCTACAGGGAGGTCCATGCCCAAAAGAAGGCCTATGACATGAACAATTCAATATCATTCCATGTGCAAGGCCTCTCAACCACCACTAAATTCTAATGGTTACTGGTATTTAATTATGGGTTCCTTTGCTGTTTTGTGTCACAGTGACAGGTAGAAGTCACATTCCAATTCTAAATACTGAAGTAGTTTGTATATTTCCCAACAGTTATCACAGAGATGCAATCACTGAACATTTGAAATCTTAGCTACTTCTTCCGGCAAACGGCGCAAAATCTACACTAGTGTAGATGGCATAATATATGTAAAATAGCTATCATGATGACATGAGGACATATTGAATTTGATTCTTAAATAAATAAATCTTAGTATGCAAAACAGAGATATTCGTTAAGAATTGTTCATTTTAATGAACACATTTTATTTTGAATGCCACTTACGGGACATAAGTAACATTAAAAACAAAACATATTGATTAAAATGAACAATTATGTGGCAGTTAATCATGTTGTATTTAGAAATCTATGCAGCAAGTAAAATAGCTTGATTAATCTGATTAGGACTGCTGAACCGCAGCTGAGTGGGAACAGTGCAGTTGGCCATTTTGCAAAGAAGGAACCCTGGTTCCGTTCCCATAGTTTGGCAGTGAAGGGTACCCATAATTGAGTGCACTCATTGGGCCACCCTCTTAAGTAATATTGCCAACTCGTACCTATGTAACAGGGTCAATTAACATTTTATTCACAGAATGCCTTAGAGATCTGACTAATCTCTCAGAAAGATTAAATTGCATGATTTCTGTCCATAAATACACAAGGAGAGAGGTAATTGTGCAGTAAGTCTCCCATTTTTCTTAACATTTTGCTGTACAGGGCATGGCCAACTAAGATGGTGGAGAAGACACGAACTCAGAGTGCTCCTGTAGCCCCCGTAAGTGATCCTAAGGCTTCCTGATCAAAATATGCCCAAAAAACTCACTGAAGCAGACAGGAGGACTCCCCTGACAGGAGGGAATGAAGCAGTGGAGTCCATGTCCACGATGCACCTTGATAACCCGATCTGAGCCGAAGGAGACTGGTGAGACCTCACTCCAGCGCCCAAATTTTGCAGAGTGAGGTCCACAAAGAACTGAGGCGTCGATCACATTCAGTGCGACATACGTGGGCAACGTTAGGTGCGGAGACCTATCAACGAAGGGAAAGAATCTCCTGAGGCATGGAATGTGCACCTGAGACCTGGTGCCCAGTAGAGTGCACGCGAAGACCTGAGCGGAGGAGCTGGGTGCGTGCGTGGCTGGGGTCATTGTGGCCTGGGGCTAGTCTGAATCAGCCCCTATGATCCATAACTGGGGGCAGAGGTAGGCCTTGAAGATAGAAGTAGCCCTGCGGGGCCCATGCATGCTCAAATAACTGCAAGTCGGCCTGGAGTTTGCCCTGTGGTGCCCCCTTGTAAGCTTTAGATGGGGCCCTGGCAGAGAGAGGAGGCCCCTTTAAATGGCTGACCTCGCTGGAGGGGTTACCACACCTGCAGTGGGTGACTGGAGGTGCAGTAGTGCCAGGCAAGAGACTGGAGGAGGCCTAGTGAGGAGCAGATGTCCTATGGAGCTGGCAGGGGCTCCTGGGGAAGGCCTCTAGCAGATAACAACTGGGACACAGGAAAGAGGGGAGGCCCCATGGGACAGCTCTTCACAACTTAGAGGCGGCCAAGGAGAGGAAGAAGACACTGTGCCTGAGGCAACAAATTGCTGGTGGAAGAGATGGACCCATGCCCAGGGTAAGGGAGAGAGCCTGGTGCCACTCAGACTTCCTGCAGAGCTCAGCATGAAGGGGCAGGGGACCCTTTCCTATTCACAGGTGAGGTCTTCCTGACCACTCCTGGAGGCAAGGCAATGGGGAGTGGGGGGAGCCTGGCGCCCCGGAGTTGAGGAGCACTTAGACTAATTTGCTGGTGGACACTGCCAGCCGGAAGTCATGAGCAAGGACAAGACTCAGAAGCCTCAGCAAATCAACACGATAACCAAATACACACTCTCCACCGTACTACGCAACAGAATCTCAAAGAGGGCAGGAATAGGAGACCCCCCTCCAGAGCCCACTTGGACAGACCTCCTGGTTGCAAATCAACGCTCCAGTGAGGCGCTGGAGGAAAGGATAGTAGAAATTGCAATCAAAGTGATCCTGGGTCTGACCGACTTGCAAAAAGTGTCCGAAAGGGTCGACACCATGGAAGGCTTGGTGTTGTGCCTAACAATTGAGATGTGGGCTCTGCGGACTCAGGTATCCTCATTGAAATTGACAGTCACTCAGTTGAAGGATAGGGTAGAGGATGAAGAGAATCACTCCTGCCATAACAAATTGCTCTTTCTGCGCTGTCAGGAGCGAGCTGAGGGTGCAGATGCAACACTCTTTCCGGAAAACTGAATTTGTAATGAGCTGTGGCCGAGGGGTCTCTACGTGGGGTTTGTGTCGGAGCAGATCCATGGAACGCTGACGCAGCTACCCCCACTAGGTGCGCCGCCCAGAGCTCTGATTGCCCTAGTTCTCAACTGAAGAGATCAAGACTCTATCCTACAGGCAGCTAGGAAGGGAGACCGGCTGACCTTTAAAGAACACATCCATCTCTTTCTACAGACACTAGGAAAGTACATTTGCAAATAAAATCCTACGCCAAAGTGAAAGGCAAGCTGCGAGCCATTAACTTTAAATATGTTGCTCTTCCCTGCCCGCATCAAGGTGCTCTCCCAAGGTAAAAGCCACTTCTTTGACAGCCCAAGGAGGCATGGGCCTGGGTGGACGTGTGGGACAAGACAGGCCCTAATTAGACGGGCTACCAGCACATGAACGAAGGAAGCGCACAGTGATGAACCATGAACCGCAGCAACCATGAACTCCTGCTCCAGACACTGAGGGAAGATTGCCCTAGGTCACCCTGGATAATCATATACCGGGAACGCATGATGGACATGGAGAATGACTCCTCATCAGAGGAGCAAAGACCCCCTAAACCTAATGTGAAAAACAGTGCAGAATTAACTGCAGGAGAGGAGACCAGTCGAACCGAGTCTCAGCCCGCAAGCGAAGTTGTACTGACTTGACACCCAGCCCACCAGTGAAGCTAGAGTGTGGCTGGAGACGGTGACTAGAACTGTGAACTGTGTCAGCTTGGACTGGGTTGTACCAGTTATGGGGAAACCTCTTACATTATGATTTGTCCAAATTCAGAAAGCTGTCTGTTGAAAACTGAACTTTTCTAGCCTGGCTAGCACTTTGCCTTCTTGTGGGTTTGCTTCGCTGCTAGCGCGTTGATACCCAAGTAGGGGTGAGTCCTGCACTTTATAAATCCCTCATTCATTCATTCATGAGCGGACATTGGAACGGCCATTGGGTTATCATGTGGGAGGGACCAGTGTGAGCTTGACAGATAGGGAGTAGAGAGATACATTACATGCCCTTAGTAGGAGGGAATTGTGGGTAAGATGGTACCGGCCTAGAAGTGCCCTACTGGGATGGGGAGGGCAGATATCCATGCCCGCACACGTAGTTTGCTTCTATCACTCTTATTTTTTAGAGTTCTGCTGCCACTCCGACATGGATTTGAGTGAGGTGATATTTTGTTCAGTAAGGAGAGGAGGGGCTTGTGTACGGGGGTCCATGACTGGACACCTAGATGACACACCCAAGTTGGGACAGGGAACTGACTGCTTAGAGAGTGGGAGGGTGGGATGGGTAAAGTTGAAGGGTTAGGATGGATATTAGTTTGCAGTTTGAGGTCATGGTGAGCCAGGTCAAAAGTACAGAGCCTAAAGAGAAATGACTGGGAAGGGAAACACAATGGGCCACTCGGCTCCCTCCCTACCTGACCTTCACAGTAACCGCATCACATGGTGAACTGGATAATAGTCACTTGGAATCTCCGGGGACTGAATAGTTTTACTAAACTTTACCGCATGCACTTCTTCCTTCGGCAGCATAGGGTGCAGGTGGCCCTCTTCCAAGAGACACACTTCATGAGGGCGGAGGCCATGCACCTGGGAAAATGGTGGTGAGACGACCTTTTTGAAGTCATATTCTCCAATTAAGCCAGTGGAGTGGTAACACGGATAGTGGTGGGAGTCCCCTTTATACAGCACGAGGTACACTCAAACTTCAAGCAACGATATATCACAGTGGTTAGGACGCTGGGCGGGTTTGAGGCCTGCATTGTGAACACTTATGCACCCAGCGCAGATGTTAGAGACCCAGTGAAGATGTTAGGGAGATGTTTAAATTCTTCACTCCATGTATACAAATGCGACTGATGTGGCAGGTTATTTTGTGTGCTTAATTGGTGAATGGACAGGGCCCCCTCTAGGCAGAGCCATAAATAAACCTCACATTAAAGCCTCACTGGGGGTGGTGAAGGAGAGACTCAATCTGCAAGAGATTTGGAGGCATCACCACTCGAAGAAGAGTGGCTTTTCATTTTATCCCCTGGTACATGGGGTACATAGGTGACTAAACATGTTGCTGGGGAGGGCAGAGGACTTAGACATATTTAAGAATGCTCATATCTCAACCATTACTTATCAGACCACTCCCCAGTGCTGGACACACTTCTATACAGGACGGTTAGACTCAGATTCCTGCTGTGGAGACTCCGCGGAGAGGAGCTTGATGATTCAGAGTTCCAAGAGCATGTAAAGGAGTTAAAGACTCATTTTGTTTGTGAGAATTTGCACACCACAAACACTAGGATGACTGAATGGAAGTACTATAAGGTCTCGTTGAGGGGGGAGCGTATGGGTTACACACATGGATGCAAACGCAACTTATGCATACATTCTCAGAATTGGAACGCAAGTAGGCAACTTGGGGCAGCTGCACCTATCGGGATCCTGATGCTTGCATGCAGCAAACGCAGCTTAGGCGCTGAATGGGGGACACTGGGACCCACCTTGAGAAATACTCTTGTACCCAATACCGACAACCAGTAGGAGACAGACAGACTGAATGCTGGTGTGGCTGTTAAAGAGGGACTGGCCATCAGTCATCAATCCTTTCTTTGTGGAGGGGGGGGTGGAGCAGCACTGGTGGCAAGCGCCCAGATAAATATGGCTTGTGGGTAGAACTTGCGGGAGAGCTTTATCCGAAGGCCACTGGCAGATATGGATGTGATGGATGTAGGAGAGTAGGGTCTGCTTCCTATAGTCACCGACACTTTTTGCTGTGATTCTCTGGTTTTTCGACTTTAGTGTGGCTGTGGGCCTGCTAATCAGACCCACAGCCCAGCTGTTCTCTCTCTAAATTGATACCATGTACTTTAGGTACATACCATAGGTACCCAGGGCATAGGTGCACCCTAGGCCTATCAGGGGCTGTAGCATGTATTGTGCCACCCCTGGTTTGCATTCCAAACTGACACCACAGGTCTGTTCACACAGCCTGGGCAAGGTGGTGTAATCACCCCATACTTAGATATAGTATACCTATATCTACCTTTATATATAGACACATATACACCTATAAGCTACTCCTATGGTAGGCCTCGACAATCCTGGAGGCAGAGTGCTTGGTTTTATGTGAGAGGGTGTCCTAGCATGAGCTGAGCTCCTCTGCAGCTTTCGGAACCATCTCCTTATAGCTGTTCTATGATATAGCCATACCATGTACTCTTAAGTGCATTATGATCCTCGCGGTTAAATGCTAACTTTGGTTTGGCTTTATCAAAACATGTTGTGTAAGGTGTCAAACACTTTGGAATTCTACCCCCCTCCGCCAATTCTGGCGGCGGGGGTTACTACCCCCCGCCAATTCTGGCGGAGGGGGTAGCATTCCACCCTTCTATAGGGAAAAGACATGTAAGTTACTTCTTTACCCGGTTAAAGTTGAACAGAGCATCAGCATCACAAAATGGATGCTATGCTGCTGCCACAGACACGAGTCTGACCTCCTCCTGCTGGATGAAACTCCGGGAGGGGAAGCCTGGACACTGCCTGGGGCACACAAGGTGCTCCATGCATAGCCCGGTTCAAACCCCCAGCTCTGGTGCGAAACTGGACAAAGGGATAGGGCTGTAACTACCCCCTTCTCAGGTCCACCCATAGGAGGGACCTAGTCAGGTAATCCAGCCCTAATCCTTAGTATAAGTATAGGAGCTGTGTCCCCAGGACTTTAGATTATCCTGGACGACCTTCGACATTCCATTCTGACTGGAAGACGGAAGACATCTCCCTTTTGGTCAAGGAGTGACCACCCTGTGCAAACCGGCACCAACAGCAACATCGCCGGTCTGCAGTTTCAAGGCTTCCGTCGGAACCCGAAGACTCTGCAACTCAAGAACTGGACATCCAGACTTCACTGACCCCGATTCACATCCACAGCAAAGCTGAGACCTGTGGCGGACACGAGAGATGTGGGACCAGACATCTTGGACATCCTGCATTTTGCTACCCGCACTCCTTTCCTGAAACCTCAGTAAGTTGTGCATTGGGGTACGAGAAGCCCCAGCCCCGAGCACCATTTGAACCGAAGCTGAGGGCCCCACACTCAGCGAGTGTTCCGTGGGCCTCACCTTTACATTTGTGCTTGATGCATCTTCCCAGTTCCTTGCCCGTTGGCTAGTGAGCCCCCTGAAGATCTAACTTGTGATCCTGGTTGCTCCAGGCTTGCTCCAGCTTCCCTGAAAAGGAAAAGTGCCACAGACCTTGCTGGTCTGCAACAAAGCCAATCTCAACATCCTGCGTGGGTTGCGGTTGCCAAGATTTGTTGGGTCCAATCTGGATACCGACACTGCAGTCATCTAGGTCCATTGTGGGGCAGCTCGAATCCAGCTCCTGGCCATCGTCGATGCCTCCTTGACCTCGTAGCTGAAGAGACAAACTCACCTTCTTCACCTTAAAGCACCCAGCATCGCCTGGTTCCTTCCTGGTTCCTTCCTGGTCATTGGCTAGTGATCCAGACTCTGTCCCCTCTGCTTTCAGGTTCTTCACATCTCCGATCCACCCTTGGATCCACCCGAACACTTTTCCTCTGGTCCCCTGCAGCACTTCTTTGCACCTCTCTATAGAAAATGATGACAAAATCCGACACGAAAAGACACATATGCACCCGGCTTCCCTGGGTGAGGTAACACAAGTACTCAGGTGCTCCCGTGGGTCTTGACTCTCGAAGTGTCCTAGTTTTAAAGGGTTCCATCCTAGTCCATCCGGAAGTGTCCTTAAATTGTAACTTTGTATCTTTTATGAACTCCATAGAAAGTCAAAGGGAACCCGCGCCTGTGTTTAGACACTGCACGCGACTCCCGTGCGTCTCCTACTTCCTATCCTTTGGTTGTTTAGTGTAGCCCCAGCAGTTCTACAGGTCCTAGGCCTGCTTTCTAACTCCCACGTTGTACTTATACCACTTTCTTAGTATATGGTTTGTGAGGCCCCTAGGGCATAATGTATACTGTTCAACTTATCGTATATTAACTGTGTGACTTGTATTGTATTTTTACCTCAGACCTCATAAAGAGTGCAGAGGGGTTGTGTTTAGATTAATATATATATATATATATATATATATATATATATATATATATATATATATATATATATATATATATATACATATATAATATATACATTGTGTGGTGTTCTTTCATTTGGTACTCAAGGGATTATCTATGGTAAAACAACTTGCTTAACTCGCCTATTGAAGTCTTAGCCTGATGACTGCTGGTCCATGCTACCACTAGGATAGCTTTCTATAAGGTTGACTTTACAACCACCATCAATAAGGGTCGATTAGACTGGTGCAAGGTGCCCACTAGAACTAGTGGACATCATATGCCACGCTAACTTCTCACAATGAAGTAGTTTATCCTGTCAGCAGCACTACCCAGACTCAACCTGGAACATCAAATGCTCCTGGAAGCCCCCTTATTGATGAAGAAGCTACAGGAAGTGCTAGTGGATATAAAGTAGAGGTAGTCTCCTAATGGAACTATTTCAGCTGCTGCAGCTGGCACGCAGGAAAAACTATTAGAAGCATTCACAGAGGTGTGCGAGAAGGGAGAGCTGCCGCAGGGTATTAGGGAGGTGACAATAATATTGCTCTAAAGATAAGAAAAGGTCCCTGCTGAGCTCACATCATATCGGCCACTCTCTATGCTCAACACAGACCTTAAAATACTGTGCAAAGGGTTAACTGTGAGACTACAGTGAGTGGTCCAGACACTAATATACCTGGATCAAACAAGCTTTATCACACAAAGGAGTACTATACAACACTTGTGGCGCTTGAACCATAATATGCATGTGCTTGCTTCTTCCCTGGATAGCTATGGACTGGAGACCCTAGATATTAAACAGTCATTCAACATAGTGGGTAGACAATACTTCTGGCCTGTCCAGCAACCTTGGGATGTGGCCCTAATTTCATAAAATGGTTGAGATTTATATACAAGCGGCCTGTTGGGTGGGTCTGCACTTGTGGGGTTATCTCAGACTCCTGGGAACTGGAGCAGGGGATGAGACTGGGCTGCCTCTTTTACCTTATGTTGATCGCTATGGCAATGTCGCTACTGGCATGTATCCTGGAGCCATCTGGAGGTACCCCCATGTGTGGTCTCCTTATATGCTGACCATGCCCTGGTCTACCAACCGATCCCCGAGTGGTTGGTCCCTGAGCTGCTGGAAGAACTGAGTAAATTTGTGGAGGTGCCGGGACTGCACACAAACTGGACCAAGTCTAAGCTATTACCCCTGGCTGGGCAGGGATGGGCAGGCTCACAGCTCCAGCAGGGCCTAAAATTACACTGGGAGCACAACATTTTATGATACCTCAAAATGTGTGTTGTGCTGGACCCAGGTGACCATTACACATTTCACGTTGGGAAGATGGTGGGGAAGCTGACTCGATGAGTTGAATTCTGGAACCTGATCCCGCTATTCATGATGGATTGAACAGCAGTAGCAAAGATGGTCTTCCTGCTGCTATGTCTCTACATATTGCAGAATGTAATGTTCCTGATTCCCCGCTCCACGTTGGTGCTGCTGGATAAACTGATAGAGAACCTGGTCTGTGCATGTGGCTTCCAACAGGTCAAGCTGGGCACACTGAAGCTCCTGTGTAGGAAAGGAGGCCTCGGGTTGCCTGATCTTTTTCTGTATTTCGCCTCATTGCAGCCCCAGCACACGATGCGGTGGCTATATCAATCAATCAATCAATCAATCATAGCATTTATAAAGCACACTACTTACCTGTGAGGGTCTCAAGGAGCTGATGAAGACGCGAACTGGCAGAAGGTCTTACCAATGGGAACACACGACTCATACAAACTTCTGGAGGTCCCCATGATGGGCAGAATTGTCCCTGGCACCTTACCATATTTGAGGCGACAGATTGGTCTAGCTTGGCATGCGGTGGATTGCCATCGGATGGCAAGCGTCTCGAGCCGCAGAAGTCTATGCTTGGAGACAGGATTTGCAGGAGTAGGTTCTAGCAGACGAGCAGCACATTAAACCAACCCGCTCAGACGAAAAAGCAGCAGAGATTTTGCAGCCTGGGGGGAGGGGTGTGTTCTTGAGAATTGCAGCCCTCCCAAATGAAAGTCGTCTGCTCGAGGCATGGGGGGAGAAGCACAAATGTACACTGTCTCAATACATGGTCGAACAAAGGGTGTGAGGGCCGGGGGAGCGGTGGGCCAGGATGAAACTGTAGATGAGATACCTGTCAAATGGCTGGACTGGACAGTGGCTTGTTAAGTGACACGTTGGCTTTGCAAATGCTAATAAAAAAAATTACAAAAAAACACACACAAAAAACATTTTGCTGTAGAAAGGTCCCTGAGCACTAGAGCGTGAAAAAACGAACCTGAATAGTGTTGTGATAAGATTTTCGGCCCAGTCTCTTTTTCTGATATTTTCTGAAGGCTTCTTTTTGTGAGAAATATCACCAACAGATATTTTTCTCAAGAGAAACAGACCTGCGTTTAGATTATTTTTTGGGGATTTATTTTTTTTATTTTTTAGCCAGAATGTTTGGAGCCGATTACACAAACTACATGGGCAGTGCTGATACGAATAGTGCTGCAAATCAGCACAGAAAGGTATAAAAAAAAAACTAGGATACCCTTATAATAGGCATAGGCAATATGGAGCTAATTAGCATACCGGTGCGACTTAAGGCCACATGCATCATTATTTCAAGTAGACACTTAGGGCCACATGTATCATTATTTCAAGTAGCCACTTAGGGCCACATGTATCATTATTTCAAGTAGCGAATACCTAAATGCGATTTTCCCTAAATCTCAATTAGGTCTTCGCTATTCCTAATGTATGAAACTCTTCATTTTCATTGGCAATTCTTAATAGGTCACAAATAGACCTACCTCATACATTTTAATGAGGTAAGTCGCAATTTGCGAGCCATTAGGAATTTACTTCATCAAAGGCATGGTGGCTTGCTGAGGTCAGCAGACCACTATGTCTGTGATTGCTTTTAACCCCTTCCATGCTCATGACGGAACAGTTCCGTCATGAGCGTCGGTTGGCCTGTGCTTATGACGGAACCGTTCCGTCATGGTTCCATTGGTTCTTTAGAACCTTCAGCACTGGAGCGGAATTCGCGCAGCGCTGATTAAATAAAGCAGTCTTTTTGTTTTGAGAATGCAGTCCATTTTTCCTAAAGGAAAATAGGATGTAGTTAAAAAGGAAAAATGAAACTTTGCAGTTTCATTTTTTGAGAGTAGGGTGGTCCCTGGGACCACTGCCTGCTCTTAAACATTTTTTTTCCATTCTGAAAAGGGAAGGGGCCCCATTGTACTCCTTCCCACTTGGTAATGGGTTACCACCTCCTTCAAGGAGTTGGCAAAATATGAATGTTTTGCGAGCGTAAGTCAGTCGCAAAACATTCATATATCCCATTCAGATTCGGTATTCGAAAGGGAAGCCCTAAACACGCCCCTTTCAAATACTGAATCTGAAACACAAATTGCGATTCGATACCGAATCACAATTTGTGTTTTATACATAGGTAAAAGCAGTTTTGCGGTCGGAAATGGACCATCAGCCATTTCTGACCGCATAAATGCTTAATACATGTGGCCCTTACCTCCTCTATGGTGATTTCTACCATTTTTAATTCACTGTGTTTTATTTAGGGAGGCACAGGAAAGAATGAATTACTTAAGTTCGAAACTTTGGAAAACTATTGCTGCCCAGACCCCACTGATGGAACAAGCGAAAAACATGTAAGTAGATTGCGACAGTGCATATCCTGCCTCCCACTAAATGTCGGTTCTGTCTACCCTCCCAATGCAGAATGTCTGCCCTCAATCACTAATTGTCAATAAACCTCCATCTTGCTGTCTTCATCAGGTGTGCATTTGGGATGCGGCTGGATATTCTGATAAACAGTCGTCGCCGTTATGTTTTCTTCTTGCGGGTTCATATGGTGGTCCTCCAAGTCATACCTGACCTAAAATAAAATAAAATCTAATTATTAATCACAATGCATATAAATATATGATTTAACGTGACCACTACTTTCATACCATACAAGTGTATTTGTAAAGCATTGATTCACCCCAACAGCTCTCTTTCCTGTTGTTTATTTTTTACCCCATTAAATATATCCATAATATTTATTTCATTGATTTTTCAAGGATGAAGGGTTTGGTGGACCCACGAATATTTGACCCTTTGACCATTTGTTCAAGTTCGGACCTCTATAGAAGGTGAACTAGTCCAATAAGTAATTAGAATTGAAATAGGAAGCTTTCGGTGGCATCACTTAATGGTAAATGTCCAACCTTAACTTCAGCATCTAATGTAATTTATTTTGCACCTTAAGGTTTAGTTTTAATCTTGGGGTCACAGTCGGGCCTAAGTTACTGTCATATGCAGGTGGAATGTCTGACAAAATATCGAAAACTAGAATATCGAAGTACAAAAATATCGGAACAAAATTATCGATGTCAAAAATATCGGGATCCTATACTTAACTATATATCTACACAAATATCGATTTTTTAATATCGACATACAAAAATATCGTTTACTGTGATATCAACCACATTTATATCGGAAAACAAAAATATCGCAATCTGCAAAATGTAATGACACTTACAAAAATATCGAAATCAAAAATATCGTGAACATAAATATCGGATTTAGAAATATATCGACTTTTGTAAACCTTTTCTTTACATAATTAAGGAACGCTTTATATGTTTTCACATCAAAAATAACATACAACACTTTAATTTCTACTATACAAACACCATAAAATCAAATATTTTTTTTAATTCATTTAAAAATATGTCACCTACACATATAAAAATATTCTATGGTACTGTGTATACTTTTCTAATTATTCTTTGATTTTATATTCTAATACTAATTAATGTCAACAGAAATTCAAATCTACTAACTAACCAATCACAAGCCTAATTTTTTAAATGAACCAATAGTAAAGTAATTACTACTGACACTCCCCTATATAAGCAATGAAAACGTAAGCACAAACTACTTGCCAAAAGTCACAGAAGGAGATTCATCTCTATCAGAATTGCTGCACAACAAGTAGAAGAACGAGACTGAAAACCTACTATTACATCTACTAAGTAAGTAAATAAAATATATCCTACATTATTTTCTATTTGTATTTACTTACCTGCTAAATACCCAGTGGCCCTTTGCTATTCATACTACTTAACATTCTAAATAATGATATAAAATTATTTTTTTTAGATACTACCACTACTGATAATTGTACTCCAAATAATTGTGAACAAAAGATAGGAATACAGAATCAGAAAATTATGTAAGTAATTTGACATTGTTTCGTTTTATGCACATTAATCTAAAAACCCTGAAATAATGACTTTTGCACACCATCTTTTTATTTTTCTATAGATTCTGCTACAGAAAACTGCACTAATACAGAACTAAGGCTACAGTACTACATCTATAATCCTTTATATTAAGTAAGTACATAAAATAGAAAGTGCTTCATTTGCTAGTAATACTTAATTACCTGCTAAATACCCAGTACCCCTTTGCTATTCATTGCAGTTAACATGCTAATAAATTATCTGCTAGTATTTGTTTAAGAGACCACGAGGACTGAATAATTTACTCAAAATAACTGTGAACAAAGCATAGGAATACAGAAGCCAAAATATATGTAAAGAATGGCACATTGTTTCATTATGTCCACATAAATCTAAACACAATGAAATAATCATTTTTCTCCCACATATTTATTTTTCTCTATAGATTATACTACTGAAATCTGCTTTACTACAGAACTAAAAACATCAGAACTATATCTAAAATACTTTGTCATAAGTAAGTACATGAAATAGAAACTGCATATTTAGTACTCCTAATTATTTTCATGCTAAATACCCGGTGGCTCTTTGCTATTCATAGTACTTAACATCCTAAATAATAACATATTATTATTTTTTTAGATACTACAACAACTGAATTTTCTTCTCAAACTAAGTGTGAAGAAAGCATAGGAACACAGAATCGAATAACTATGTAAGTTAAGTTACATTGTGTAATTTTGTGGTCAAAAATCTAAACACTGAAAAAATAACAGTTTTCCTCAACATATATTTTTTTCTCTGTAGATTCGACTTCTGAAAACTGCACTCCTAATTAACTAAGGACCCCAGTAGTATTTCTAAAATACATTTTAGTAAGTAAGTATTATGCAAATGCAATAAATGTGTGAAAACAATTCTAACATTTCTAACTGTTTTAATAATTTTCTATGACATATTCTTTATTTACAGAGCAAACACAGTGAATAGATATACAGACAACATACAGAACTTCACATTCTAAACAGCAGTAAAACTAATAACTAAGTAAGTATATTAAATGACATATTTACCACATGTTTCAAAAAACCTACCAACATGGTGATTAAAGTAACTCATATGTTCCTTATTTTTTATAGATAACACTACAAAGTATTCTACAGAAGTTGAAGAAAGAATTATACCTGCCAAATACCAACAACAAAAATTATGTAAGTATCTTCACAATGTGAATAATGAAGACACATCTTTGTAGTAAAAATGAGCTTTATAATTGCTAATTTACCTAAACATTAATAAATAATATACTACTTTCATATTTCTCTGAACAGCTACAACAACATCAAAACTATTTATCCTCAACTAAAGAAACAAGAAAGTCCAAAGTTTAGCTGTACATTGTAAAACACGTAAGTATAAACATTCCTACTTATCACTAACATAGATTATTGATCACATTTAAATTGATATTAACTATTATATATATTTTATAGATATACACAGTACAAAATGACCGAAGGAGCCGAGTTTGTGACCAGCCAAAAAGGAAAATTATTGTTATGCTACATGGGTTACACGTACACACAGGAAAAACAATATGGCATGAAAGTGAATTGGAAATGTTGCAAATATTATTCCAACAAGTGCTACGGCAGAGCAACAACAAAAGAAGCTACAGTACTATATACTAGGGAACATAATCATCCACCTAATATTACAGAAATAGAAGTCAGAACAGCCATGGAAAGTATAAAAGAAGCTAGTACCGGATCCCAAAAGCAAACTAATGTAATTTTGAAAGAAGCCATTCCAAAAATTCCCAAAACAGCCTCAACCCAAATGCCAAACATCCTATCATTAAAAAGAACTATAGCACGGACCAAAAAAGCGACAACTTCTTCAACACCATGTCCTAGAACATATCAGGATATTAGTTTTACTGCTAACGAAATAATAACTTTAAATAAACAACCCTTTATAATTTATGACAACGAAAGCAATGAAAATAGACTAATAATTTTTGGTACCAGTATGAATTTAGTGAAACTGCAGCAAAGCCAATATTGGATGATGGATGGGACATTTAACATCTGTCCCAAACCATTCTTCCAATTATACACAATACATGGCCTCTATCACAACTGCAATATCCCTTTGTTATATGCACTATTGCCTAACAAAAACAATTCTACTTATATGGAATTATTAAATGTCATAAAACAAAAAACCAATGATTTCTCTCCGGACAAAATCATACTTGATTTTGAGCATGCAATGCTCTCAACTATTCTAAAGATCCACCCACATACCTCCATTCAAGGGTGCTATTATCATTTCAACCAGTGTTTATGGCGACACCTTCAAAAAACTACCCTAAGTGTCGAATATGCTACAAATTCTTCATTTGCTTTTCAAATAAAAAAACTTATAGCACTTGCCTATGTCCCTACAACAGATGTAGCTGAACATTACAATATTATCATAGACAGTCCATTTTATAAACAAAACGAGGCTAGATTAACTCCTTTTCTTGATTACTTTGAGGACACCTGGGTAGGCAGACTCCACAGATCTGGGCACAGGAGAAATCCAAAATTCCTTATTCCCTGGTGGAATGTGTACCATAGTACCCTTAACGGGGAGTCAAAAACTAACAATGCCGTTGAAGGTTGGCACAATGCATTTGTCCAATCAACTGGCAGAAGCAAACCTAGTCTCGAAAAATTCATAAAATGCATACAAAAAGAACAGAGCTAGCAAGAATTCCGAATGGACCAATCTGTTACCGAAATTGTCCCTAAAACATCCAAGCAAAATAAACAAATGCACAAGTACCTGGAAGAGCAGGTTAAACTGTACCCTAATACGAAAGGCATAGAATACCTAAACATCATAGCCAAAACACTACTGTAAATAAAGCCGAAACTGTCATAAAACACCAAATGTAGCACCTAAGTATGTGAAAATATGTAACGTGAGCTTTTAAAGTATTTAATGTATGCAATATATAATGATATTATTTTAATATATGCACACATTAAAACAAAATAATAAGTTAAAATCAATTCCGTAATAAATATGACATTACCCACCCACAAAAAAAATAGAAAGCAAACACTTACCAATTTAGTTGTCTATCCAAGAACGTCCATTACCACCAAAGTAATCCAGGTAGTGCAAAAGTAACCCAAAAAAAAATGTAAAAATACAACTGTTCCACAATTAGGAATTCCACGCGGTCCTTAGCCATCGAACTACCATAAAAAACCCGAAAAAGTCGAAAAAAAGAAAGAATCGCTCCGGAAAACCCGAAAAACTGTAAAGAAGTGTTTGTAAATCACTGTAGGATTAGAAAAACTAACACTTCCTTTAGAAAAAAAACGGAACTTCCGATGTTGCGAACACCTAGGAAAAAAACATAGAAAACAGACATTCCCACCCACAATATTTAACAAATAATGACAGACTAACATATTAACATTGATGAGTTAATGTTCGATATACCCTAAAAGACTTAAATGAACTCTATAATTAATTAGTAAACTAACTAACACGACGTGTATATACCATACGTAAATATGTTATTTCTAAATCTGAAACATAGCTCCCTCACATTCAACACCACTAAATATAAGCTCACTAGTGTCAAACCATAATATTAATACACATATAATATATAAAATGAAGCTTACCTGCAGCGACGTGAAGTGTCTCCCAACCGCGATCAGCCCTTCTTCAAAATAACCCAAAACGACCAAACCCGGTTACAAAAGAAAGCACCAAAAACTAAATAAAATAGTCCCATTTGTAAAATATAATATCTATACAGAACTAAATGTGTTAAAAAAGAAGTATTAATTTATGTTATATAGAAAAATATATATATTTTTTTCCTACAAAGAAATCATGATAAAAATGTACATTAATATAATAATGTAATATGATGAAAACAATGATGTTTATGTTAACAATGTTAAAAATTGTAAGTACATTGTCACAAAAAGTAAAAAAAAAATTTGTAAAAATGTAAAATGTTTATTTATATTGTAAAAATGTTATCTTCACAAATGAAGGTGAGAAAAGCTTTACAGAAAAATATTAGTGTTATTAGCAATTTTTTTCTGACATAACAATATGTGAAAGAGATAATAAAGAATGTTAATGTCATATGAAAATGAAGATAAATAATAATGGTTCTGTATAGTTGTTATTAATTGTGCTTATAAAAGTTTATTTCGAAAGAAATGTCAATAAAAACATATTATTATGCATTTATGTTATTTGTTAAAATGTAAATAAAAAAAAGTTAATAAAATCATGCTGAATATTGTATTTTATTATCTTACTAAAAAGTATCAATGTAATAAAAAATAAATAACTGCATATTACAAATGAGTATATGTTGGACTATAATAATGTAATGAAGAATATACAAAATCCAGTGTACATTAAATTACAATACATGTAGCACAGTAATAACATAAATATTAATATTCCTACTGCACTCTACAGAAAATGTTAATATGTACTATACACTAATTAATTTCAATAGATTATTCCAACAGTAGTGTACAGTAAATTAAACTTGATCTAATATTATATATGTTACAAATCCTGTAATTGATTAAATGACAAATACATATATATTTATCCTGTAGAACTAGGTACCAAAATAAATAAATTACCCTGAACCCTACAAATACTCCTTTACCCTAAAAACAGAACACTGACCCTGAACCCCAAAAATAATCCTTAACCTAAAAACTTAAAACTGACCCAGAACACAACAATAACCCCTTGACCCAAAAACTAAAAACTGACCCTGAACCCTAAAATTAGCCCTTTACCCCAAAACTTAAAACTGACCCTGAACCCTAAAATTAGCCCTTTACCCAAAAACTAAAAACTGACCCTGAACCCTAAAATTAGCCCTTTACCCAAAAACTAAAAACTGACCCATAACCCTAAAATTAGCCCTTTACCCAGAAACTGAAAACTGACCCTGAACCCAACAAATACCCCTTTATCCACAAACTGAAAACTGACCCTGAACCCTAAAATTAGCCCTGTACCCAAAAACTGAAAACTGACCCTGAACCCAACAAATACCCCTTTCTCCACAAACTGAAAACTGACCCTGAACCCAACAAATACCCCTTTCTCCACAAACTGAAAACTGACCCTGAACCCAACAAATACCCCTTTATCCACAAACTGAAAACTGACCCTGAACCCAACAAATACCCTTTTATCCACAAACTGAAAACTGACCCTGAACCCAACAAATACCCCTTTATCCACAAACTGAAAACTGACCCAGAACCCTAAAATTAGCCCTGTACCCAAAAACTGAAAACTGACCCTGAACCCAACAAATACCCCTTTATCCACAAACTGAAAACTGACCCTGAACCCAACAAATAACCCCTTATCCACAAACTGAAAACTGACCCTGAACCCAACAAATACCCCTTTCTCCACAAACTGAAAACTGACCCTGAACCCAACAAATACCCCTTTCTCCACAAACTGAAAACTGACCCTGAACCCAACAAATACCCCTTTCTCCACAAACTGAAAACTGACCCTGAAGCCAACAAATAACCCCTTATCCACAAACTGAAAACTGACCCTGAACCCAACAAATACCCCTTTCTCCACAAACTGAAAACTGACCCTGAACCCAACAAATACCCCTTTCTCCACAAACTGAAAACTGACCCTGAACCCAACAAATACCCCTTTCTCCACAAACTGAAAACTGACCCTGAACCCAACAAATACCCCTTTCTCCACAAACTGAAAACTGACCCTGAACCCAACAAATACCCCTTTCTCCACAAACTGAAAACTGACCCTGAACCCAACAAATACCCCTTTCTCAACAAACTGAAAACTGACCCTGAACCCAACAAATACCCCTTTCTCCACAAACTGAAAACTCACCCAAAACTCAACTAATACCCCTTAAATTAAAGATAATTAAGTACATTAAAAAAATTAATAACAATAAAAAGTAATTATTCTCAACGAATTGAGTAAATAATAAATTAGACTATATAATATTAATTACTGAACTAATTATTATTAATTAATTGCCAATTAGGTGTAATGTAGGAAAAAATATGTACAATTATTAATTATTGAATTAATTATTAATAAATTACTTACCAACCTTATCCCCTATAAACACAATAACCAGCTCCAAAACCTACAAATGTAATTTACAAATAACAATTTAACATAAATTTTGCAATACTAAATAAACATTTCTGTACATTGAATTATGTAAGTAAATATTTAATATGTGTTAATTAATATTAATTATGTAACAATTAATTATTAATTAATATAATTGACTATATGAGCTTAAATAATTAACTAACTAATTATAATTATAAAAAAATAATTAACCATTAGGTATAATGTACAAATATTTTAGAACATTTATGTATTAATGAATTAATTAATAATAAATTACTTCCCACCCTTATCCCCTATAAACCCAATAACCCGCTCCTAAACCTAAAAAAAATGATTTTGAAATAATGTATTTTACTAATTGTAGTAAAACAAAATAAACAAATATCTACATATATTGTTTAAAATATATATTTGTTATTTAATAATTAATATTTATTAATTATCAATTAATTATTAATTAATAATATAGACTATATGATCTTAATTAATTAACTAATTAATTATAATTAATTAAATAATACGTATAATTTAGTATTTGTTATTAACATATATTAATTAATTATAAATAAATTACTTCCCACCCTTATCCCCTATAAACCCAATAACCCGCTCCTAAACCTAAAAAAATTATTTTGAAATAATGTATTTTACTAATTGTAGTAAAACAAAATAAACAAATATCTACATATATTGTTTAAAATATATATTTGTTAATTAATAATTAATATTTATTAATTATCAATTAATTATTAATTAATAATATAGACTATATGATCTTAATTAATTAACTAATTAATTATAATTAATTAAATAATACGTATAATTTAGTATTTGTTATTAACATATATTAATTAATTATTAATAAATTACTTCCCACCCTTATCCCCTATAAACCCAATAACCCGCTCCTAAAACTAAAAAAGTAATATTTTAAATTTTTATTTTACTAAATGTATAAATACAAAATTAACAATTATCTACATATAATGTTTAAGATATATAATTCTAATTTCATAATTAATATTTATTAATTAACAATTAATTATTAATTAATAATATAGACTATATGATCTTTATTAATTAACTAATTAATTATAATTAATAAATAATACGTATAATTTAGTATTTGTTATTAACATATATTAATTAATTATTAATAAATTACTTCCCACCCTTATCCCCTATAAACCCAATAACCCGCTCCTAAACATAGATATGTATTTTTAAATATTTTATTTATTATTGTTTTATTTATTATAAATCAGCTTTTTTATAACTTTCCCATACAATTATTTTAATTTTTCCTATACTATTGATTATTTCCATTACTACACGATATTTTTTATTACGATATTTTGACACTCGATATTTTTTTTGTCGATATTTTTGCATACTCTTCTATTTCGATATTTTTGTATCCGATATTTTTGCATACCTATATTTTTGACCTACGATATTTTTACTTCGATATTTTGTCTTTCCGATATTTTTTTTTCGATATTTTGTCTGATTACCATGCAGGTGCAGGCTGAAGTGATGAACTTGAAGAAAAGGGCAATTAAATGGTAAAGATAGGGGGTTGAAGTCATGGTCGGTCGACATAATGTATTGAAGTTAAGGTCATAACTGAGAAGGATGGGTTTGAAGAAATAATGGGTATTGTTAATGGTGGTTAGAAGTAAAGGGAATTAAGCAATGGTAGGCAGAATTAATGTGGGTGAAGTACTGAAAAACTATCAAATAACCCTAGAGAGCTGCATTTGAATCAGTATGGTTTAACACATTTACTCTGTTATCGTTTGAAAGTTTGTCTTTAGCTAGTTTTTGTATAGACCACCCTATACAGATATTTCTATAATTTATATCTATCATTAATTTGTATAAAACACGTACAAATGAATATACATATATTTACAAAATAGCTTCTTTTGAATAAAAACGCGCATTGGCATAAAAAGGATATATGGTGATTCTTAATTTGGGGTAAGCACTGGAAGAGTAAAGTCCAATCAGCATTTCATAATTATAAAGAAATAATGAAGTGGCCTCAGTGAAATACATTATCTATAAAGTGGCCACAGGCACACACTGACAAAAATACACATAATCTGTCTCTCTCCCCCTTCTATGAGCAGTCAATGCACAAGGCAACTTCACAGAACTGAGAAAACAACAGTGTACCAGATGTTGTTCTTTTGTCCTCAAGGTACAATTCAATGCACATGGCGACACAGTGTATGCGGGGCAGTTAACAGGGCAATCAAATAAGCCATCAAAAGGTCAATTACGATGTCGGGCAGAAAGCCTCCTCCCGACAGTTGGATTCTCCTCGACAGTGTCGGAGACCTTCTGGCCGACTCAGTCGGTTTACAAGTTGCCCGACCGATTACAATGTTCGCGGCCGGAAGGTTAACTGTGTGGTCATTCCGCATCGGTTCTGACTGGCTCTCAGAGGATTTGTGTCAGTCGGAACCGCATCGTACACCCCTATGTACACATTTTTTGACCTCATGATTACGATGACGTTTTCCACCAGCCTTTTTGGGTCAGAATGTCCGACATGAAAAGGCTATCAGAAAGTGACTTTGGGGACTCCTGGCAGGGCCCCCTTCGTCCTGCGGCCTCCAGTTGGGGGCTGAAGGGATAACTAAGAAACACCCCTGTAAAGCCCTGCACTGTGTGCCAGGCATCGTGGGGTGCCTGCGACAGGGTGCAGTGTTTTCCATACACCCCATTTTCCGCAAGTCGATTGGTCCTAATTTCCGCCCGATATCATAATTGGCCTCTTAGATGATAAACATTTCGGGCCTGAGTCACCAAAGTATTTAGGAGTACTAGGAAGTTTCACGGCTGGTGTACTCTTTTATGTAATCCAACATGCTTTTGTAAATTGGGTTTGAAATATTTAACTCTCTATTAGTAAAGAGTGCAAGGAGGGTACAGGCCTTTTTATTTGTACTAATTGTATATGAATATTCCTATGGTATTCCACTGAAGATGTTTGGGAGTCAATTTAAAAAAGGATGTAAAAGTCAGTAAAAAAGGAGCACTACTTGACGTACTTCAAAATGGCTATGTGAATAGGTTCCTTCTTATGTACATAATGTTTCTTCATTGGTGCTTACCTGAAAGTGACCGTCCATTAGTTCGGTAATGTCATCAAAAACTTCATAGAGTGAAAACCCTTGTTCTGTGCAGTAATAACAACATAAGTTTTTTTTTAAAATATGTATATATAGCTTTAACCATTAATGAATACTGCCTTAAACATAAAACACATCCTTCATATTCTACTCTTATAGTACAACAAGCACAAATATTCCTTCTTCAATAGTGCCAGGGGTAATTTCAGTCCCACTGGACTGGCATTGTCCCGCGGCACCTATCGTCTAATGTGCTGGTTGTAACAGGAAAAAAACGTATGCGGCAGCCATTACTGGACATGAGCGCTCAGTTGCCATGTCCTGAATGTGTTTAAAAAATAACATTGGAGGGGAAACACAACCTGACACACTGGCACTCTTTGGAGGGACCCAGAGGGTATACCTGAGGGGCCAAAATGAGGATTTGTTTTTTGTTGACGGCCCCATGATACTCTTGTGGGACCCCACCCAGCACACCTGGAAGTACTGCAAGACTTCAGTGGAAGTTGTAGTACAGTGCAACTGAGCAAGTTTCAATAAGTAAAGCCTTTGCGGTCTCACTTTATTGTGGATGAGACTTGAGCTGAGGTACTGTAGTAATGCAAATACATTTTATTTTAAAGAAAAAACAATAAACATGTGAGATGGTGGTCTGTGGGGATGGGGTGGCCACCTGTGGGGGGGTTTCTGCTCATGGGGGAGGTTGTCACAGACAGTCAATGCAGCCAATCATATGGATGCATGGTCGAAATTTCACTTTTAATTAAATAAAGTCTTCTCAGGATGCAACGTGGCCAATGAAAGTGAAACTACTGGAATATAACATTGTTTGGATGGGTTTGGGCCATTAATAATGAAGTTTGAGCATTCTTTTAATTAAACAATTTACTATGGGTCCTAAACAACTGAGTCAAGAAGTACCATGTCATCACTTGACTCTCAGTGGTATCCTGGGTCAAGCAATCCAAGGCTTCTTGGGTGGAGATAGGTGCAAGGTGTACTCTAGTACATAACTCCAAATACCTACAGCAACCCCAATAAATGAATGTCTTGCCAGATGGTTGCTTAAATACTCACTTTTATGGCAAAAGTAGTACTTATAAATGAACACAAAGTAAAATATGGCACACACAAACAAAATAAAAAGTCTTCATAAGGCTGGCACACTAGCACAGTCCTGGAAATAGTTATTACTCATTTATGTCACACAACATTTACGCTAGGACCCACTAGAGTATGAGTCTTAGAAGTTCCAAAATTACTTTTTAGAAGTCAAAGTCCAACAGTTCCGTTGCACTATTAGTAAGAGCAAGTTCCCCCAGGGCTCTGCAACCCAGCGAACAGTCTTACCCGCTTCTACTTCTGTTGCGTTACGGAAGACCCAGGAGCATTAAGCAGTCCTGCATCATGGCAGACTGGAACTGATGTTGGTGAAGAGCTATAGTCTCGTCGCTGCGGACAAGGCACCTGGGCATTCACAGCAGTGATGCAGCAAGTTCCTCTGATCCTGAAAGCAGGTCTAGGGCAGTTACTTGGCCTCCATTGCTGAAGTCGGTGCTCTGGGTGCACAGGTCAGAGCTCTCTGTTCTTCACTATCACACACTGCACCTGAGAGATGGCCCTTACGCTTTGCAGCTGTGCATCAGGGTGATGTTCCTTACTCTTAACAGCAGCCCTCTCTGGCATGCGGGGTCACTGACTTAGGTGGCACTAAGACAAATGGGCTGAATGGTGCACCAACGCTCTGACTTCTTGGCGGCCCCCTCTACCATATGAGGTCCCCAACTTGAGTGCACAGCCAGATCGGTGAAGCAGCACTTTTGTTCACTGTGGCCCCCTGTGGATACAGGGTTGCTGACTTGAGCAGCACATAGGCAGAAGGCATGATTGGTACTGTACAACTCATCTTTAATGCTGCCCTCTCTGCCATATGGGGTTGCTGCATTAGGCTGCACACACGTCGATGGCCAATCAGTGTGCCAACACTTTTCTTCTCTGTGACCCCCACTGGCATACAGGATCGTCGACTTGAGCTGCACAGGGTCTGATGACCCGATCGGTGTGGCAGTCCCTCATGACCATAAATCTCTCATTACGCTTCAAAGGCCGACTCAACTGGCCCCTGCTCCATCCAGGCACTCATCTCCTCAGATCCTAGCAGGAAGGCGGATGCTTGAGCTCCAGACTACAGGGTAAGTGGTCTCAATTTTTCTGGGTGATGTCCTTTTACCCAGCAGGGAGACTAGCAGACCTACGTCCCCAGTATAGTAAAAAAAATAGCAGAAACCTTGCTGAGTTTCTCTATGTCCATGTACATGTAAATTCATGTGGTGGGTGTTGCTGTTGCTTCCTTTGAAATGCCCACTCATATGTTCTGTCCATTATCCAGGAAGCAGCCTGTCACAGCAGGAGTAACTTCAATATTGATAGCCCCACAACACAGGCTATGGGAGTGTCTTGAGGATTGCACCTAACTGCCAGCCCAAGGGACTAGTCAGACAATTAAAGTACCCCCCACTTTGAACTAAAGCTCCTATGGTACTAAGCAAAAGCAGCAAGTCATCATACCCCTCCCCCGAAGAGCTCTCTTGTCTCTTCTATCCAAGCATCTATTCATTCATCCTTTTATCTTTTCATTCACATGCGAATATCTACTGTTTCACCTTTACATTGTGCCATCCATTCATTCTTTCATCCATCATTCAGTCTTTCACCATTCAATCTGTCCATCCATCCATATCCAAACCTATCCATCCATCTCCAAACCTATCTATCTATCCATCCTTTCACCTATCCATCTCTCTGTCCACCCTTTCATTTATCCATCCATCCATCCATCCTTTCAGCAATTCATACATCCATTCTTGTGCTCACCCATAAATCCACCCTTTCACTCCATCCATCCGTTCACTCATCCATTCTGCTTTTCACTCATCCATCCATCCTTTCACTCAGCCGTACATCTTTTCATTAATCCATCCAGCCTTCCACCCATCCATTCACTCATGCATTCATTTACTCTTTCATTTATCCATCCATCCTTTCACTAATTTATCCATCCACACTCATTATTCTGTCCATCCATCCACCCTCCCTTTTACTCATCCATCTATTATTTCACTCATCCTTCATCCACCATTTCATCCCTCCATCCTTCTATTGATCCACCCATTCTTTCACTCATCCATCCCTCCTTTTATCCATCCATCCCTCCACCCTGTTCACCCACACATCCATTATTTCATTCCTCCATCCTTTCTCATCCATCCATCCTTTCAGTCATCCATATATCATTTCTCTCATCCCTCTATCTACCCTTTCAGTCCATCCATCTGTCCATCCTCCATTTCACTCATTCCATCCATCCTTTCACTCACTCACCCATCCAGCAACCCTTTCTCTCATCATCCATCCATCCATCCACCCTTTCACTCAACCATCCATCCATCCTTTCATCCTTCTGCCCTTCCCTTTTACTCATCCATTCATTCTGTCTCTCCTTCCTCCACCCTATAATCCATCCCTCCTCCCTTTCATTTATCCATCCATTCTTTCACTCATCCATCCTCGCATCCATCCATCCTTTAATTCATTCATCCATCTACCCATCCATCCTTCCTCTCACCCATCCATCCACCTTTTCACTCATATCCATCCTATCACTCCCTCACTCACCTTTGTCTTCCAAGTTGCAGATAGAAGAGACCCTTCAAGAACCTCACCCACCGCTGTAACTGTTAAAGTTAGGGATTTATGATGCCCAAGCATCCATCCTTTTATGCAACCATCCATCCATCCATCCATCATTTCGCTCATTAATCTATTCACATTTTCACTCTGTCCATCCAACCACCCTGTTGCTCCACCCATCCATCCATCCATCCATCCATCCATCCATCCATCCATCCATCCATCCATCCATCCATCCATCTACCCATCCTTTCACTCAGCCATCCATACTTTCACTCTCTTATGCATCCATACTTTCATCATACATTCACCCTTTCACTCATCCATCCATCCTCCCTTTCATTAATCAATTCTTTCACTTATCCATCTACCTTCTTTCACTTATTCATCCATTCTTTCTCTCCCATCCTAATATCCATAATTTCACTCATTCTTCTATCCATCTACCATACACCCTTTAACTCACACATCCTTCCAACCTTTCACTCACACACCAATCCATCCATACGTTCACACATTCACTTACCCACCCTTTTGGGTTACTTATGAGCCTTTGCAGAGTTGCAGACAGAAGAGACCCATCTAGAAATCCACCCGCACTCTAGCTGTTAAAGTGGTGGGTTCACAATGCCCTTGTATCAGCCTCACTAATATATGCCTAACAAAAAGTAACAAAGTCCTGCCCTCCTATTTTATAATTCCCTGCCTCTGCAGAGATTTCATTATCAGCCCCATCCTCTTCCTGAGACTTTCCAAGGACCCAAGACCAATAACCTTTCCAGAATCAAGGTTCTCCCTTCCTCCAGTGTGTGTCTTACCCATCTCTCAGGAAAGTGTCAATTCACAAATCTTTCTGGGAGGGCTCACCCACCTCAACAAGTCAATCCAAGGCCCTGAGTTTCCACTATAGAACCGACAGTCCTCCATGTACTGCACCACTCAGAGGCACTCATACGTCACAGTATGCACATGCAAACAGACAAGCACTGCAGAAGTGCTACATGCTAACATGATGTAGGCCTGGGGGAGTCAAGAACAAAGCAGTGAATCTTTATATGTATGGGCCGGTGTGCTCCACTTCAGTGACACTGGTAAAAAAGCCTGTTAATCCTACTGATTACCATTATAAAAACTCTGTATGGTGACACCACCTTGCTCATGCTTCTTAACTCTTGGTAAAGGCAGTAGCCATTTAACACTATTAGTGAAGCGCCTTGTGCACCCCTCCAGGTCTAACAAGACTTCAATCCATGAGACAGGCCTCGATCATGGCGCAATTGCATGATCCATGTTCACCCATGACCAAAAATCAGTACCAAGTATCCAGATATCGGTGCATCTGGGGCACCGACAACATCACTATGTGGGGGAGTTTTCTGTCCCAAAAGTATACTTTTATTGACCCCTAAAATGCGATTGCAAATGGATACCAGTTCACAATTTGGATGAGAAGTGTCGTAGATGTCCCTTTCACATGGCAAATCTGTACCAAATGTATAAATGATTTGAGAACAGCATTTTGATGGCAAATCATTGAAAAGTTGCGAACTCACAAGTTTTGGGGTCATTATTTCACAAAAGGGAGGAGACCTCCTTTTGGTCCGGGGACCATTGCAAACTCTAAGACAAATGCTGAAAAAAGCAACCCTTTAAAAAACAAACACAAAACAGCTGTGAATCCATTAAGGAAAACGGGCTGCTTTGAAAACACATGTTGGTGTTCTGACCCTTAAAGGCAACCATGCCTGTGATTGTGCCTAATAGGTAAGTGTTACAATTTGCAATCTACCTAATGAACATTGTTTAAGTAGGTTGGATTGTGACTCAATCAGATTGGGAATTTTGGACACTGAGCTGTAAGTTCTTAGGTCCTCATTTATGGGGAACTGGCACAGGGTAGGGCCGCAAGGCCTCTTGCAGTGCTGCCATGTGCAAATGGGAATGAGCAGGAATGCACCGTATTTATGAAATACATAAATTCCTTCCTTTCCCCCTCACTGGTGCACAATTTGGTGCCTAGCGCCAACGTAGGCACCCTAGCACCATGGTGCAAAGGTGTCTGTGTTGCATGCAGGATTGTTTTTGTACAGGAAGGGGTACCATCATGCACAAAAACAATCCCAAGGGGCGTTTTCCTCTTTCCATGTGTACTGCAGAATGCAGCACTGACAGGGGCATAACACAGGCCCCCGCAGCCCCCGCAGCCCCTGCAGTGCGGGGGGGGGGGCCCCAAGCTGCAGGGCGCATCACAGAACTCATGCCCGAGAGCTCCGAATTAAATCCGGAGCAGGAGGCCCCTCCGTCAGGCCATTGTGCCGCTCTGCACTGTGTAATTATGATGCGCAATTGCATCAGGGTGCAGGACCAGCCATACTTAAGTGACTCGTTCAATTAGCAGAACTGCCTGGCGCAAATAGTTTAACAGAGCCCCACATCTATCAGGATTGGGCAGCCGAACTGCTAGCGTGGAGCAGCACAACTGATCACAAAGCTAAAAATGAGCAGCAAAGCAGGCAGAATGAATCCCCACAGATGGCATGACTGAGCATCACCCTGAATGTATTAGCATCACCTTAGAGTATTTAAGCAGAAGTTTGGGAGAACCACAGCATGCACATGAGACATCTTACTTTCTGGTATTTTTTTCTCCTTGCATATTATTTACTATGGGCATATTTTTATGAAGTAATGTTTCACCCGTGGTGTATTTATATGGCAGTTGCATTTGGACTGTACAGCCCTGTTTCTGATGGCATGTAATTGTTCAGCATCATTGCATTGTGTCAGATGCTGCTGAGTAATAACTCTGCTGTGTTCTGTGGCAGATCTTGAAGTCGGGGAAAATCTCATGAGCCATCCATCAAACCGGCCTCACACAAGGATGGATTTTAGAAATTCCTAGAAGAGACCCTCAAGTCTAAATTATGAAAGTTGGTCTTGCTTGCTGGGTCTTTCACTCAGACAGATGTTTGCCTGGTTTTAATACTCGCCACGCACAAACTGATGTTTATAGCCAGGAATCTAGTTTAGAAGCCTCCTTGGCAATCAGATGTTTCCTCTCTGGTGTCCTGGTGCCTCCATAGTATGGACTCTCAAACTGGGGACAAAGTGCCCCTTTTTAGTGGTTAACTCTAATGGTAACGAGGCTGGGCAGCCCAAAGCATAATCATGGAGGTGCTGTGGGCTAGTAAGAGAATCAATAAATCTTTGTCCAGGGAGTGATTTAAAAAAAAAAAAAACTTTAATGCTAAGGAAATTCTAAGTTGCGCACACAATTACCAATATTCTCAGGTAAAATTACAATACAAGTAGTACACCTAACCAATAAAACTAAGCCTATTTGCTGTCACACGGCATGAGACACACTTACTGCTCATAATGTGTAGGCTTTTATGTACTGCCAGAGGGCGCATCTACCAAGAATACATGCAATATAGGCACATATGGAGAAAAGAGCAAAGTGCAGACTGAATAACTCCCATTCAGTCCAGATATATGACAGTACAAAACAGTCTAAACATTGACAAGAAACTGTAGTAGTAATTTCTTCAATCAATATATGATAATTTCCAAAATTACATCAGACATAAATACAAACAGTAAGGAACTGTTTATTGAAGAGATTACTATGGGAAGGCACATAGGCCCTCAGTGTGAGTGGCCCATTAAAAAGGTGTGATAATATTCCATTAAGGATTATCGATATGAGTGGTATTACTTCACCTTTAAATGACTTTTAAAGGTTCTATCTGGATTGAGTAATGACGTGGAAATTGCTGTTACAACGTCGAAGTCTGAATGCAGTTCTGAAGTCTATCACATTTTATGTGAACATTTTACATCATGTTTGATCTCATGGATGTATCTCTATATCACATTCAGTATTACATCGTGTGGTAATATTAAATGCGGTATTATCTCTTGACTTGAAGTTCCGGGTCTATATTGGCATTAGGATGCTAGTCATAATGATGCCCCTAAGATATTTCTTTGATCTTTTCACTAATAGTATTTCAAAATATTTAGGGTTGGAAGGGAGATGATTCTATAGAATACCAGGATAGTTGTGTTCCCTTAATGATATCTCACACTTGATGGAACTTTTAGAGATGTACTCTTGAGGATCTCTCATGTTATTTCCTTCTAAAGAGCAATTACCTTCATTGTGAACGTAGCTCACATGTTACCAGCAAAATAATGCTGATGATCTTCTCATCGCAGTTATTCTGTAGTATTTGACCTCTTACAGTAAAAAATATGGCTATTTCTCATTCCATTGAATAGTTTAAATACACAATTTTGCACTGGAGAGTAATTAATTAGTGATACATTGTATATTTACCGGTTCTATTAATAAGTCATGGTATGTATGGATTCCATGAATTATATTACAATTTCAATATGACTTTCAGGCGTGCCACCCCTGCAGGTTACAATAGCAGAGTTACAGTAAGACTTGAATGCATTTTAGCAACTGATGTCATGAAAAATATTGATTATTTTAATCCCACGGTAACATCATTTAACCACCAAATCAATGCATGGATTGACTATCATAAGTTGCCCATCTTTAGTGCCCTGTTCACTATTTCGCCCCAGTTATAGTACTGTTATAATTTTGGCCAGTGGTTGTGCAGCGATTTCCCCTGTGGAATGGGCTTTTTCACCTATTGCTTGTTCGGTGTTTGTACTAGTATAGTGGCATCAGGCCATGGCATGCTAAGCTGTTACTAGCATTTATACAGCACCCCAGAGCCATTGGAATGGCCTCCTCTACCACAGTAAATATTCCAAGAAGGTTAAGCACAGTGATTTTATTGAGGATTTGTGCAGTAATGACCTCAGAATAGTTATGTTGCCAGAAGAGTGTCTCGTTAATTGCAGACCTCTCTGTCCTAATGCCACTATTGTCTCTGCAGAGCTGAGGGTTACAGGGGTCTGCTCCACCCCCCTTTCTGCTTTCCTGCATGTGCAGCACTAAGGCTTTGTGCCAGGGAGGAGTTTTCTCTTTCCACAAGTTTCAGTCATCTCCGCTGTAGAAAGATCTCTACATCGCCTAACTGGATTGGACAATGGGCATGTGAATTGAAGCATTTAGCCCATTACTAGCTGTAGTGTTGCCTTCGCCTCAGGATGGTCAACATTCTAGCGTTTTATCATCCGAAAAATATTAGGGTATGCTCATCAAAGAATGTAGTGTAAACTGCAAAGTTACATGTCATTCTTCTATGCAGGCACATTACTTGTTTAGACTGGTCCATTTATGGTCAGAATGAAAACCCAGATTCTTTCAGAATTCCAGGCAAAGGATAGGACACTCTATTATTTTTCAGCGTTTTAAACTTCTAGTATCTATTGAACTTAGATTACTTTGGATTTTATCCTCATTCAACGTCAATTACTTTGCAATTCATCTAAACACCTGGATGTAATAGTATATATTTGGTGAAAGGAGTCTGTTACCAGATGCTTTCATTAGGAATTAATTGTGAATAGAAAAATGTTTTTGGCGATTTGGATATTTATTTAGTGAAGTGAGGACTCCATTCAGGTTCTCAAAGGCCCGGTAACCATACCAGCTTTACATTTGAACAGAGCTGACTCCTCCTCTGACATTTCAGCCCTTATTACTTGACCCGGCGGGGGTCATCCAAGAATTCATAACCTATTGATGCTCTCCTTTCGACAGGCGAAGAATTTCAGGGGCACAAGGACTATAGCGTTTTAGTTAAAGTGGTGCTCCTCGCAAATAAGCCATGGCGGGGTGATATTTCAGCTTGGGACTTTAGAATTTAGTGATGCTTGGACTAGCGAGTTGACGAGTAGAGAGCCTTTTGCTAAGACATTGACAATGTTCTTTTGTCTCTTAAACAAAAGAGGAGATCTGCCCCACTCACCACTATACATTGGCTCACATCTATTTCCTATGACCTTTTTTTTGTTTTACAGCGAGCCTTTGCTCCAGGTGCTCAGAAACAAATATGAAGGAATGACTAAATGAATGGAAAAAATATATTAAGTGCAACTTTTACCAACAACAGTTGGGGGGATGGCCGAGCTCCAGGGGGCCCCAGCAGCACTGTACCCTGGCCTGAAAGCTCCTGAGTGAGTCCGAAGGGGGGGGCCCCACCATGTACTTTGCAGGGGGCCCCCTCAACTTTCGTTACACCACTGAGCACACATAAAAAGAGGAAAAAACAAGAAGAAATACAATATTTCTCTTTGTTATACCTGCTCTGTGGAGGCGTAAGGTTTGGCGCTGCCTCAGATTTTCGTGATTAAGTAAATCTGGGGCAGCGTGAAAATCCAAGGGTACTGCTTGGGAAAACCCACTGCAACGCCCAGGGAACGCCTCCCTGGCGCAGAGAAAGGCAACACAGTGACTTGCGCGTCTTTTTCTTACTCCATATCTGTGAGGCCATGCAAAGCTACACAAAGTGGCTTTGCGCGGCCTCATAATATGATTGATGGGCTCACAACACCGTTTGTCAAACAAAAGTAACGCTCCGGTGGCTCAACCCTCTTATAAATAAGCCCCATTGGCTGGTTTGCAAAATTCCATTCTAGGCGCAAAAATACTGGCTACAAATTTGCAACCAGTATGATAGTACATCTGCCCTTAAAGTTTGTCAACCTGCAGCACGTTACAACCTTTCATAGAGGAAGTTGTCACAGCGACAGTGGCGCCGGATTTGCATATCTCTTTGAGGATATTCAACCCGCAGCAATAATAACCAGGATACAATAACCAGGACACCAACCAGTGAGTCGAGAGGCCTCTGCTGCAAGAGTTTGCATGATTTCTTAGCTCGGGTTAAACAGTGACCCACTTTATTTGCATTTGACATATTTTGCATGCGTTTTTTTTTTGCTTTAGCTGGTATAACTTGTTTTTGTACTGACAGCGTGTTTTTTCATGTGTATTTATTTTAGCACAGATAGGAACATCTTTTTAAGGCTCTCAGAAGCTTGTTTGTATATTTATCAATTCTAGTAAACGTCTTGGTTTTGCTGCCCTTTCCCGTGTTGTAGCCATTTTACCTCGGTGAGAACCTAATGTTCCTCCGCAAATGACAGACACAGCTTTTGTCGGGCTAATCTGACAACAACCTAACATTTCCTGCAAAGATAATTCATACATGAAGATAACTCCATGCCATCGGGAATCCATGCTCCAGTCCATGTTTTCCTTCAGCTTCAACCCAATGACATGGAGTTCTTATCTCGTAACCATAGAGGCAAGGCAGAGAGTGAAAGAGCGTCTTTGACAGATTAAGAGTGGTTTCTGCCCCTGTTTCCAAATGCATTATTCATCTGCAGCTGCAGCTGAAAGTAGACGTATGTATGTACCTATCTCACCTTCTGTTTTGAACTTAGACAACAGGAGGGAGTTCTGTGGCTGAGGGATGTGCTACCAGGGAAGAGAGGCGGGTGTCCCTAAAAGAGCCTTCCACTGCTCTCGGCCTCTCAGGCCAGAGCCAGAGGCGGCCCAGACCGAGTCTCCACCTGCTGGTTCATCCAACATAATTACATTAAAAACATATCACAATACATGCATAGGTTTTACTTTAATTAAATTGAGCCATCTTCCAGGATCAGCAGTGCGCGGTTAAGAAGCCTCCCAGCAAATGTTCTGGCCAGCCCAGGCATAGCTGCCAAGGTTTCAGATTGCTTATGTGGGACATTTTCAATATTTCAGTTTAATTAGAGGTGACATTCAACAACTATGAGTGACACCTTCTCCTGAGCAAAATCAAGCAATGAAGACGAAGGAAACATAAATATCAGAAAATACACTCAATTGAGCAACAAGAAACTCTAAGAACATCTTAAAACCGCTGCAAAGCACCTTAAATGGAAGGCCACTAATCTAGTGCCCCACTGAAATTTTTTCAAAACGTAACTTTACTTAGGTTCATGATGATGCGCTCTAAGTTAGTAAATTACATTTGGATTCATTGGAGAAGATACCATTACTACTGTTAGTGACACTTACTGTTGTGCTAGCGAGCAGCACCACGACGATATAGGACAGGAGCCCACTGCATCGACTCCCCCCTGCATGGCAAAGGTTGTGGTTAGCGGTTGCAGTGCAAGGCTTGATGACTCGTGCAGGCTGCTCGCTGAACTTGAAGCACCACTACTTCGGAGACGGCCACGGTCCGGGTGGGGTCGCGCTTTTCCTCACATTGCAGCCACGTAGCACACGAATGCACAGTGGGAGCATCAGCAGGGTGCCGTTGCCTAACTTGAACTTACAGCCACGCTGCCCACTAGCGCCGCACCTGTCGGAAGTAGCCAGTGGGTGGGGCAAATCATGCAGGCACTAACTCGCCTGAGTCGTCACGTGATGTCAGTGAATCTGAATGCGGTGCTACAGGGGATGTTGTTACATTGTAGCCCCTAAAGACAGCCCGGGGTGAGCTGAGCCAGCCCCCAATTCTGCAGCAAGCAGCTTGGACCACGAACTGCCAGCATTCTGTCAGTGGTGCTAATTAGCAGCCGGCACTCCGGTTTGACAGCTGAGGTGCTATAAATGCCTGACTTTGCATTTCAGTGCGGTGATGCAGAACTCCACACTGAAATGCATTAGTCTAACTCCTGATGTGTGGTACTTGGCTGGACTACATAGGGCTGACTTTAGCTGTGGTGATGCCCAGTGCTACAATCTTTATGGGTGCCCCTAAAAATCTCCTCCTCCACGAATTCCCTCACTGCCAAGATCCACTAGTGCCCCTCATCTCTCCATAGGTCCTTTCTTACATGTACTTCATTTGCTTCGTGGTGCTACACATTCTAGTGTTGGGTGTAAGAGCACTTTACACCACACACACTTTATACAATGAATCATATGTGATTATGTGTGTAAATCAGTCTGTTGGAAGTGTTAATTAAGACAATGAGGATTACAAGGTGTAGGAGTCACATGTCATCAATTCCAGCTGGCAGTATATTTTGAGTGTTTGGTCTGAAGAAGCACAAGCTCAGGATTCAAAACATACCACAGTGGTTGGCATTACTAATATAAATGTATTTCTACCCACATGAACCCTGTAAGAACTCCGTTCAGAGGGCAACGGGGCAAGCAAGTCTTACTGGGCCCAACAGAGGTGGCTGAGGCCATTTTACTCCTGACGTCCCAGGGCCCACCCTACTATCCCACTCAATTGGGTCAAGCATCTCCTTCTGCACCTGACTCTCAATAGGTAGAGGGACCACACAGGTGCCGGTAATTGCACTTGGCAGATTATGCTTTGCTTGCCTGCTGCTAAATAGGGAAATTGGGCGGAATCCTTTTTATCCTACTTTGGGAATGTTAAGTCTTTTAAGATTTTAATTTGTGTTGTGCGCGCCGGCCGTTTTACTCTGTGTGCTATGTTCAGTGGCCATGTTTAGAGCCACTTCCTGCTTGCCACCATTTGATGAGAGCCGCCATTCTCAAAGCTGCAGTCTACTTGTTAGAGTTTCAGTCCGGCCCGCTACTTAAGGTACACCAGGGCATGGATGCGCTGTCAATGCGTCAAGGACAAACCCGTCTGCACCCGTCTGCATCTGACCATGCCCGTCTCCCACCATGCATTGAGTGCACTTCCTCGAGAAGCTGAGAAAACTCAATAAGGTACGGAGCAAAAATTGCATGTACCCTTTAGCACTGCATATGCTACCCTGCCTCTGAAAAGATTGGCGTACAGTAAACCTCACTTCATAAACAAGGAGCCATTAAAAAGTGTCAACACACAAGGAAGTAGCCTGGTCAAACGACTGTTAGTGTGCCACAACTGAACTAGAACCCTAAAACCATTAGTAACACTAGAAGTGATAACCTAGGTCTGGTAAAGAAATTCCCATCAGCCCACCCATTTGGTGGAGTGTCGTCATGTGGGAGATGTCATCAATCCAAATCTCAGACAGTGCACCTAGTCATGGTGCAGAGATGGATTATCATGATGTAAATCCAGACCACTGGGCTTCACTGGTGATGCTAATGGGGTGCAGTGCAAGTGAAAAAATTAAAGTGGAAAAAGTGAAGATAAAATTGACTCCAAGAACCAAAATAAAGTTTAATCAGTATGGTACTAGGGTCAATATTAAAAATGCCCAAATAGTTTGAAATAATAACTATATATAGGCAAAGTGAGTAGAGGTCGACATGTTTCAGCTAACTGACTATTGGTCTAAGCTTTCTTCAGGACCATTGGGAAACTGCGACTGCAAATCAAAACGCAACTATGTAACTATTCACGCAATATACATTGGATAGATCCTACCAGTTCCTCTGAGCCCAGATGAATACTGGAGGGAATCCAGCACTTTCAGTATCTCCTAAAAAAGGGGAGGCATAAGCGAGAATCAAAAAATATAGTGTATAACAGAATTAGGGAAACAAGAACAAGTTAATAAACACACACACAGTGTACGGTGGAGAAAATCTCTCCCCGCCGACAGAACAGATAATCAGATCCTGTCTATGTTAATACGTGTATACAATCACGCACCTCAGTGAAAGCGTAATAACTTACCCAGCGTTATGTGGGAGTACGCCTCACCTCAACCGGCACCCACTCGGGAAGAAGGAGGCCCCGCTCTAGTTAGGATGGAAATGTGAGAAAAAGAACCTCAGAAAAATAGCAAAGGGACTTCAATCCAAATTGTTTACATTCCCACTAGTCTCCTAACAGAACCTAGTCATATAAAGAAAAAAGACTCAACCTCTAATAAAGCAAATGGCCAGAATTATGCAGGAAAAGGATAAAACAAGAGTCTCTGAATAAATTCACTGCTCAAAGAACTCTATTTGGCGTTAAGATGGCTAAAAAAGGATGGAAAAGGACTCCCATTGAAAGAAGGGCATGAAGATGTATTGCCCTACCTGTCCGTCGGTACCTCTCCACCAGCGTCCGAGAGGGAGTGGAGGTACCGACTGACGGGCGCGCATGTCTATTTATAACCAAGTTAATAGGATAATTAACTGCAGCTGTGTCAATTGTTGCAGAATCGCCGCGTTAATAGAATACTGAAGCTGATGTGCGCATGCGCTATGTCTCATAAACGAACTGCGCATGCGTCGACTTGAGATATGTTGTTAACGTGCGACGCATGCGCCATGAAGTCCGCTGAAATGAACCACGCATGCGCCGATGTCAGGTCGCTAGAAGTTGCACCGATCCCAGCGCGATTATGTCAACAATTGCCATGTAATGTAGCGTGCAGTGTTGGACCAATGTTATTGCCGCTACCACCACAGAATGTGCACTTCTCGTGGCTAACCACATTAAGCTATAATGAATCATCCACATTCAAGCACCAAGCACTAGAGTATATATTTTACAAAGTGCAACTGCGAGGGCTATGGAGCGGAACGATGTACTAAGGTCAATGAGGGCATGAAACCACGCATGCGCCGATGTTAGGTCGCTAGCAGTGCCCCCGATCCCAGCGCAATTATGTCAACAATTGCCATGTATTGTAGCGTGCAATGTTGGACCAATGCTATTAGCGCTACCACCACAAAATGTGCACTTTTAATGGCTAACCACATTAAGTTCTAATGAATGACCCACAATCAAACGCCATGCAATAGAATATACATTTTACAAAGTGCAGCAACGAGGGCTATGGAGCGGAACAATGTGCTAAGTTCAATGAAGGCACGAGTCAATGTGGTCAACTTAAGATTAATTATTGTCAAGTTGTGCATGCGATGTGAAGGCTAGTAAAATGGACAGCGCATGTGCCGATGTCAGATCAATAATGCTGACACCGAGCGTGTGTTATAACTTAAATCAATTGTTACGTGCTATACTGGACCTCGAATAGAGCCACTATTTCAACAGTATTTTAGTCGGTACCTCCACTCCCTCTCGGACGCTGGTGGAGAGGTACCGACGGACAGGTAGGGCAATACATCTTCATGCCCTTCTTTCAATGGGAGTCCTTTTCCTTCCTTTTTTAGCCATCTTAACGCCAAATAGAGTTCTTTGAGCAGTGAATTTATTCAGAGACTCTTGTTTTATCCTTTTCCTGCATAATTCTGGCCATTTGCTTTATTAGAGGTTGAGTCTTTTTTCTTTATATGACTAGGTTCTGTTAGGAGACTAGTGGGAATGTAAACAATTTGGATTGAAGTCCCTTTGCTATTTTTCTGAGGTTCTTTTTCTCACATTTCCATCCTAACTAGAGCGGGGCCTCCTTCTTCCCGAGTGGGTGCCGGTTGAGGTGAGGCGTACTCCCACATAACGCTGGGTAAGTTATTACGCTTTCACTGAGGTGCGTGATTGTATACACGTATTAACATAGACAGGATCTGATTATCTGTTCTGTCGGCGGGGAGAGATTTTCTCCACCGTACACTGTGTGTGTGTTTATTAACTTGTTCTTGTTTCCCTAATTCTGTTATACACTATATTTTTTGATTCTCGCTTATGCCTCCCCTTTTTTAGGAGATACTGAAAGTGCTGGATTCCCTCCAGTATTCATCTGGGCTCAGAGGAACTGGTAGGATCTATCCAATGTATATTGCGTGAATAGTTACATAGTTGCGTTTTGATTTGCAGTCGCAGTTTCCCAATGGTCCTGAAGAAAGCTTAGACCAATAGTCAGTTAGCTGAAACATGTCGACCTCTACTCACTTTGCCTATATATAGTTATTATTTCAAACTATTTGGGCATTTTTAATATTGACCCTAGTACCATACTGATTAAACTTTATTTTGGTTCTTGGAGTCAATTTTATCTTCACTTTTTCCACTTTAATTTTTTCACTTGCACTGCACCCCATTAGCATCACCAGTGAAGCCCAGTGGTCTGGATTTACATCATGATAATCCATCTCTGCACCATGACTAGGTGCACTGTCTGAGATTTGGATTGATGACATCTCCCACATGACGACACTCCACCAAATGGGTGGGCTGATGGGAATTTCTTTACCAGACCTAGGTTATCACTTCTAGTGTTACTAATGGTTTTAGGGTTCTAGTTCAGTTGTGGCACACTAACAGTCGTTTGACCAGGCTACTTCCTTGTGTGTTGACAGTTATAGTAAGGGCGCGAGTGGTCTTGGTCGTTAAATATGCCCTTTTTGACCCTCCCCACATCTATTTTGTGTGCCATTAAAAAGTGCACATCATGCCCATAGGCTCCACATATATCTACTTAATTGTAGATTGATGCCCAAACATTATTCAGAGCTATACATCTTCCTCAAAGATAAGAAACCTGAGGCCCTGTTTCTTACCAAAACTTGGCTCAAAGAGGAGTCAACACCTGATATAGTGATGTCCCCCCAATGTTATTCCATTACCAGATGTCATAGAAAGGATGGAAGGAGTGGTGGCATAGTTTAGTAATTGAAAGAATGTCCGGTCCAAGTGGTATCTTCAAGTGGTTTATTAAGTAAGATGTACAAGGTACAGAAAGGAACCCCACCAGGAGCAACCTCCTTGCTGCTCAGCACATACTCTCACCTCACACTAGCCATTATCTTTGAAGAAGAACTGAAGGGAATTTTTGCACCCATCGAGATCAAAGATAGTGAGAGCCTTCAATTCTCGCTTGAGCTCTCCCCACCTTCACTTTTTAATGTATCCTTACGTATCTTCCCCCTGGCTCTGCCACACAATTTGTCCAATCACTACCTGAAATAACTGCTTAATGTAGTCTGCAGAAAGCAAATTTAACACTGCTAGGAGACCTTAATCTACACTTTGAGGAAAACAGTGATGCAAAGGCACAGGATCTGGCAGCACTAAACAAATCATTAATGCACACACACATTGTCGTGGTCACCTCCTTGACTCTGTCTTCACTAAGATCGCAAATATAGCCACAGAAGAGGCAATACCCATTCTGTGGTCTGACCGTTGCACAGTCCTCTTCCGGCTAGACATCCCTAGCACTGTACATAAACAGCCCCTTCCTCCATGACCCACACAGTCATGATCCAAACTAGACATGAGTAAATGGACAAGCATACTGAACGACTGTCCCCGCCATGAAGGGTGGCACCACTGAAATGTACAAAACATTTGAGAGTGGGTTAAATGACTCATTGAACCTCTTAGTTCCATGTAAACTTCAAAAGTCCAAGTGGACTAACAGCCGGGGCCCATGGTATACACCCGAGCTGATAGAAGAAAAACAAGAGGCACAAAAGATGGAAAGAAACTGGAGAAAAACTTATGACAACCTTAGTAATGAATCCTATATGAAAGCCACAGAAAAGTACCAACATGCCATACTACAGGCTAGAATCTCACAGAAATAGAAAATGCTAATAATTCTCCCAAGGGATTGTTTAAGGTGATAAACAGCCTCATGCAAATATCTACCAGTACTTCCGCCCCCCCTCCCAACTTCTGTGGACCACTGTAACATGTTTGCAAATGCTTTTATTAATAAAGTAAAAAATATCCTAAACTCCCTGCCAACAAGGTTGAACCCCAGTCCCACCTAGCACATAGAAATAATCACCCAAGCCAAATTAAACTCTTTTCCTGTCTTTGTTAATGTTGATGTCGTTGTACGCAATGATACATGTGTTTATAAAAACAAAATCGAACCACTGTTGTCAAAATCTCCCGATATGGCCTCTCCATTAACCCAAAGCCAGAAATATGTGGTCAGGCAGGCTCTGCACCCTGACCTGAGGCTATTGATTGATAGACCACAAGTGGGGTGGCACGTAACCAGCAGGACAAACTCTCGAACAGGAAAAACCTAGACTAGTTCCACAAATAGGCAGAGACACCACAATGGTCTAGGGAGATTGGCCCCAATAAAACGCACATGGCCAGAGGGGCCACGTTCCCAAAACACCATAAAATTAGATGCCACATGAAGTTAGGAACAATCAGCCAATCAGGCCACAACAGTCACAGCACATGCAGCGATCACACGCTCCCCATGTCGGCCATCTGGACAAGTTACCCACTGGCCCTCATTGTGTCCAGGCATGGTCGAGACCCGCCTGGATTTGTCATTAGGTGGGAGTAATTTATGGCTCCATGACTAGGCCTAACTTCCTCACCCTAAACAGGATCTATGAATTTATTACGATGCTTCAAGAAATGTATAAAAAGAAGCTCAAAACGATTGTACTTCGAGTCAGCCCTCAGACTCTGCTCTGCATGATGTACTCCAGGCCTCAGTGTTTAATTAAACCAACTGTTCCTGTTTTGCCAAACGCCTCTTGTTTTTGTTTTTTCAAGGGAAACTCATATTCAAGCAACACACTAAATAAAGAAGATACAGAAGGGATCCAAGTTTCTATAAAGTCAGGCTCACCACTAGATCAGATCCTCCAGATATTCTGATAAAAGGCGGGAACATCATCACCTCAACTTTAACTGATATCCTTAATCACTCCTTGATCAGTGGTAATGTCTCTCCAACATGGAAACATGCCATAGGTAAAGCTCTATTGAAGAAACTCTCGGCCAATCCCCTCCTGGCAGAAGATTTTAGACCCATCTCCCTACTCCCCATAGCAAGCAAGTGCTAGAGAAACATGTTTATAAGCACCTTTCTAGCTTTGCAGAAATGCATACAGTCCTCCATCCCACACAAACAGGTTTCAGGTCAGCTTGCAGCACTGAGAACACCCATTTGCCACATGCACATGGTTCCATATTGCACCTTCTGCATGGTGTATATCTTGGGAGCTCACATGCACTCAGCATGTTTCCACCATGCATGCACTTTCACATTAATCTGATGTAGGCCAAGGATGAATTAAACCCACAGCAGCAAAACTTTTAAAAAGATGAGTGAGCTTGTAGGCCTTACTCTAATGACACAGGGTAAAAACGACTGTTGGGATCTGGTTCCCAGAACAGGAGAACCTGGTTTTCTCCGCAAAGGTAAATCTCGGTTTTCGTCCCCTAAAAGGGTGTCTGAGGTAAAAGAACGAGTGGTGGTACTGACGGTAGAGTGTGGAATAAGTCTTGCATTTCCATTGTTCCTAAGTCTATGGTTGGCGAGGTCAACAGAAGATTGGGCACACATTCTCCTCCTGTTGAAGTGTCTTCTGATGTTCTTGGTAAGGATGGTGTTGTTCTTTCTGGTCGTGTTTCTCCTTTCTGTGTGTCATCCAGGCCTTCCAGGACAAAGCGTTTACCTGCAAAATTTCATGATTATAATATGCAGTAGTCTGTGGTTCTGTCATTGCTGTCTTTCTCATGGCTTTTGTTCTTTCTGGTCATGTTCTCTTACTGAAGTTGTGCTTGTGCTTCTTTTACTTGTTTCCTCACTTTGTCTATCCCGTTTCACATCTCTCTTCCTTTTTTTCCTGTTCACTCTTCTTTCTTTTTCATTTTGGTTCTGTTTTGTTTTTCTGTTGAAGGAGGGGAGATGTGTTGAGATCTGGTTCTCCTGTTCCGGGAACCTTAGTGTATGAGCGTTCCCTGCGTGGAACATTCTGCGGGGAATGTTCTCTCATCGGCAGTTGCTGCCGGGGAGCTCCTGTGTCTGGCTGGAATAAAGTGTCCTCCTACTTACCCTGCTGTGTGGAGCTTCACTTCTTTCAACGACCCAGCCAATATTATTGATCATTACTCGGAATAACGCCACCTCGCGCTTGTGCTGTTTAACTCCTGGTGAAGGCTATAGACGTCCACCACTATTAGCACAGTTCTTTAACAGTGCTTAATTTGTACAAACATTAGTGCCAGGGCCATCTTCAGGAGTACACTACAGCTTGCAGTATCAGTTGCCCCTGCCACCGTTGCCAATGACAGGGCCAACACAATTACTAACCATCACAATTACTAACCATCACACTTTTACAAGTGTGACAATTCATACTATCCCAGACTCCCAAAGATAAAAGAATGGCTTGGGGGGTAGGTATTAGCCGCTGTAAATATATATTAAATTATATATTAAATTAATAAACAGCTGTTGTTTTGGTCATAAAGACATTAGACACACAGCGCTACCATGTGGACAACTGAGCTAAGCGCCTGTGCTGGCAATTAAGTGTCAGTGCCGAGCACCGGAAACCACAGGCTCAACTTAAGCCCTGGGTGCCTCTCCCAATCTAACAAGACTGCCATCCATGAGACATGCCTATGTCATGGCGCACACGGATGATCCATGTTAGCCTATGACAAAAAAATCAGCAGTGGGAATCCAGACAACAATACAGTTGGGCACTCAGGGCAGGGGCACATGTCTTGCAGATCTTTGATGACAGTATGTGTGTCTGTGTGCTGTATTAGGGTTGTACCTGATGAATGCAAGTAACACAAATATTGTTCTGACAAAAGCAGTAACCTACTGAGCGAGCCATAGAGTTCAAGGATTTGAGTAGCACGTTTTTTTGCAGCAGGCATATTAAGCCTCTTCTGGCGCTACTTTAGCATGAGTGGAAACTGCCACTAGGCAAAACTCTGATCTCTCTCAAGCAGAAATATGAAACACCACAGTTATCTTGACACTCTGATAGTTGCCTGAAACTACTGGACACACGAGGAAGGCTGCAGCAGATGCTTTTTAAACCTGTGTAATTACTGCAGAGGTCGCACCACCCTAGAGCTAGCCCTGGGCGAGCCCCTCATCACCTTTAATACCAGGAGCTTAACACACGCCCTTGCAGCCCCTGCAGCACAGGAGAGGGGGTGGGGGGCAATCTGCCAGGGCTCCCTTACCCCTTAGGGGCCCCAACTTTCCAGGGGTCCCCAGGCTGTCAGGGGGTCCCCATCCAGACAGACAAAAATGTGTGAAATATGGTAGACTTGGTGGCCCCTCATCAAATTCTACAGGGGTCCCATTATTTTACATTATGCCACTCTTCAATACAGTTTGGCTGCTTAACAGCCACAGTGTAAAAATGGCCCAACATTTTAATTAAAATCAGACTGCTGAAGCACAGTGAGGCAGCTCTTAGAGCAGCGTCTGTTGGCTCAAAAACAACCCAGCAGAATTAGCATGACTTTTATTATGTATGTGTCAACATGAAACTGGTGCTCCTATTGAGTTTCATTTCTCCTTTTGATCAAAGCTGCCAGTTTACTGAGAACAAAACATAACTGCCCGACTATCCCTCACACTTCCTCATGTCAGTGGTCTCCCGCAGCTAATGGAAACAGTTCCCACACAGAATCAGAACAAAGGCCCATCGTGTTTCTTGCTTCCCGTGAAAGCAAGTATTTCAGGGCTCAATTTAAGGGTAGTAAGCGCTGTATGAATGAACAAAAAATATACTACAATTCAGCACAATACATTTGCTGATAATATCTTTTCTTTACAGCTCGAAGAAACTGAGGGGCATATTCTCAAGGTACTTGGGGTCATCGACTCCATGTGTATGTGACCCTGTGCTGTCCACTGCCTCCGGCCTCAACTGCGGCCCACCAGGGCTCACACATCAAATCCAGTCCTGACCGGCCCAGACGTCGCATAACCGCAGGAGGCACACGCCACCACCGCCAGGTCCACACCCAACCGCCAACTGCTAGAGTCAAAACAGTCGTAGTGGAAGCCTAAAGGAGTTGCTGACACCTGTCGTGGATGCCATGATCTGCCATGATCTGCCTGATACCCTACTCAGCACTCCAGGTGCCACTAACTCAGCGCACCGCAACCCATGGACCGTTGCTGATTGAGTTTTGTGCTGTGGATAGGTTACGCAGCAACTTCACCTCAGGCAGTGTGGGAGACTTGAGACAATGATGAGAAAGATGATGCAGGTGTAACACACCTCACTGCAGCTGCATTAGATATATCCTGAAGGGACACAATCCTAGACATTTTCTTCACATGAGCGCGCTCAGCTCTAGTGCCCCAACCTCAGTGCACTGCAACTCATCGACACGTCTGTGTGCATATTGGGTGACCTCTGTACTTGCTCCGGCTACCTCCATGATGCTCCGCAGTTGTCTCTTTTATGCTGGTGTTTTCAGTTTCTGTTTTAATGTTGTTCACTGTTCAAGTTGTTGCCAGCACCAACCACTCCGTGAGGGCTGGCTTACACTCATCGCACAAGCATCCAGCACAGGCGTCACTGTACATGTGGCCCTGCCAATAAAGGGTCCGGACGCACATGCCCGTAGCCAGTTCCACAAACTATCTGCGTGTGTCCGTGTGGTCATGATGTATGCATGAGGGCGGCGGGCCCTACAACATTACATTGGGCTGTGTACAGCTGATGCAAACATGTCAACGCAGGCAGCAGGTTGGACTTTGGACATGTAGCTTTGTCGTCACTCACTCAATACCTAAGTGGAGTGGACTGGGCCGTTGCATGCACGTTTAGCATGGGTTTGTGAATGCTAATTGTGTGCCTCTGGGCGCGGTTCAGTACTGGAAATGTGCAAATGCATTTGTCTCTGTCGCAGTGTGGGTCTCCTTTGTGGGGTGTAGGTGGTCCCTGAAGGGTTTTGGACCCCCACGAATGTGATCTAGATCGGCTTCCATGAGGTCGCACCCCACCCGCACCTGTTCGGCCACCTCCTTTTGGCATTCTGACCCCTGGCATTGGAATGCGAACTGTGGCTCAGTGAAGTGTTGGGATCCAGCCGTAGTGGCGGGTGCTTCCTACTGTGTGGTCTGTGCAGGGGCTGGGTTGCCCTTCTCCTGGAGGTGGGTTGCCTGAGATGTCCATGAGCTGTTGTGGGGCATCGGAGTCGAAGGTGTGGAGGTCCTCTCCAGCATCACTGATGGGTTGTCTGCTCTGCTCTGCTGGAGGTGTTGTTTGTCCCTCTGCAATTTGAAGGGCAGATGCATGTGTGCCATTGTGCCCATCTCCCCCCGGCCCCCCAATCCCTGGTCATTACTCACCCTGTTGATGTTGTGTCATGTCCTCTCAAGCTGTGTCTGGACTCCCAGTTCCTTGCACCGTCTCCACACTGATGACTGTGGCCTCCATTTCCTCCAGCTCCTAATGTGGCGCTGGACTCACATCTCCTGTCGCCGTTGCTGCCTTCCTGTTGGCAGCAGGTTTGTGCTTGGTTTTCACATCATGCCAGCACCTCTTGGCCTCCTCCATTGACCTCCTCAATATTCCGACAGCATTCACGTTAGTCTAATTGTGGGTCAGTTGATGATAGTGTTCTGTCACCTTCCTGATGCTGATCTGGTTTTGCTGCGGACTGCACCCTGTCTTCCTCTTCTTCTACTCCTTGCCCTTCCCTGAGGTTCCTTCCTGGTGGTCTGTGGGGCTTGTGGGGTTCGCGTTGGCCTCCGCACTCGGTCCGGTTACATCCAGGGTGCTACGTACTTCAATTTGTTATTGGTGTGTTCTTTTTGTTGCTTCTATAGTGTATTTTCCCGCATAACGTGTGGGATTTGAAGACATGTTGCTGATTTTGGCTGATATTTGTATCAGGATTAGCCTCGTCACATTTTTTTGCGTTCGTGTTTTGCATTTTGCGGTGTCTAATTGACTTTATCGCAGGCATTTGACGCATTGTCATGGGCCTATTGCATGGTACCTCCGTGTTGTGAATACTTAGTTAACCCGGCGTTGTTTTTCCGCGATAGACTGCGATATGAAGAGTTGCGTTAAGCTAATTTTGCGGTAATTATCACACGTTCTTGAGAATATCCCCCTGAATGCAGTATGTAGCGCTCCATGAGCACAAGTTTTATGTTTTTTGGAGGATTTTTGAATATCCTTCAATTCCTTTTTTTCATTATTGATTCATTCTTTTTATTCCTGCTCCTAAAGCAAAGCCTCTTTTTTCCATTTTTGTAATGTTATTTGTAGGTGCACCTCAAGATCCCGGTATTAGAGCAATACAAGTCACAGGCCACGCTCCAATGCAGGTGTCACACTGATCTAGGAAATGGTTGCTTTATTTTCTTTTGTTAATGTGTTGTGCAAAATTGTTTGATGCCGTATTCGACCTCTGAATATATCCAAAGTCAAAAGCGTTATCCTAATTATAAACAAAGGAAAGTACAAAAAAATGCCCTTGACGTACATTTCAACATTGTTTCAGCAGTTTCCTTCTAGTTCATTTCAGGAAATTCAAGGCGGCACAAGATAAGACTGGTCGTGTACACTGTGATATATTTGGACAGCTCTGCCATATATTTGACTTTGTTGCTTTTTTGATAGAGTGAGAAATGTGTTCTATTCTGATGTCAGCGGGCCATGAGAATTTGATAGCATTTAAAAGATGATTCTCAAAGCCATTCTGTCCATTATTTCTGGGTGCTGGAAAGACCAATTGTATCTACTACGAAACACGCTGGAGAACATTGAAAAAATACAGGCTTGTGGGAGTGGCTCGAGGAAATTGCTCATAAAAGAGGGATTCCAACGAAGTTGAACATTTTTAGCCAATTGCCCAGGGATGGACAGCTGAATACGAATTGCCCACAGGCCTACTTTTGATGCTTTTCCATTGCTGAGGCCTTTGTTTTCTTTTTGGGGGATTAACCCGTTAACTCATTGACCAGGGAGAGCGAGAGGTGTGGAGCAGCGGCCAGAGCGGCTGACTCTGGAGCACGGGGACCGCGACTCGTTCCCCGTAGGCAGGTCAGCTCAGCATCATGTGACACTGGACATTGGCTTACTTAATCTCCCGGACAGCCCCCAGCACCTTTAAACCCTCAAGGGGTGACGTCCGCGCCGTACAAATACGAACTATTATTATTATTATTATTATTATTATTATTATTATTATTATTATTATTATTATCATTATTATATTATTACCACCACTACAGAAATACAGAAGTCCTGAAATTCACCATGTACTCTGTAGTTTGTGTGAGATGTTTACACAGGGACTAAGACTGACCACTTGTAAGAGTCCCACAAGGGTCATCCAACCAAGGGAGAGAGTGTTTTTTGGGATGGTTCACTTTGTTAACCCTGGCTGCTAGGACTAAGGCAGACTCTGAAAACCAGCATACACCCTGTTCGGCAGACAGACGAACTGGGCTTACTGGCCCAACAACTGGGCTCCCCCTGCTGCACCATAATGACTAACATCATTTGTTTACCTTGCCACCAACTCGCCAGCTACCACAGGGAGACTGAATGAGGCACTCAACTACTGTACTTACTCCCTGGCTTCTCCAGCTGGACACGGAACACTAGTTTAAAAATAGGCACTGTCAAAGCCAACAGTTCTCATCTTTGGAACCTACTGGATTTGCCCCAAATGCTTTTTGATGATTCTGAACAGCCTCGATATGGAAAAGCTTTTGCCAATGCTCTTTGCCAAAAAAAAGAGAGAAAAGAAGGTGCAATGCAACAACGCAGACGCTGCTGGTGGTAGCATCATTATTCCTGCATGTGCATGAGTCACTGTGCATGCATGTGGCTACAGAATGATGCAGGCAGCATTTTAATATTTTTGTGTGTGAATGATCTACTTTGACACTATAAGTGTGCAAATGCGCTTTTGTGGAGGACCTGCAGCAATTTGCCTGGCTCTTCCAAAAATGTGAATTAAAAAAAAGAGCAGCAAGGGGTGGGTTAATGTGGAGCATCAGGGTGTGACTAGGGAGCATAAGAGGGAGAGAGCGCAACATGAGCTGTAGGTGGAGAAGCACATGAGGGAGACAAGGGATGGAGGGACAAACCCACACGGGTGACTGCAGCATCGACCATGGGGGCAGGGAGAGGTACATTTGCGAGAGGGAGCCAGCAGCAAAGAGGGTGAGAGCAAACACAGAGCGGCGGCAGGTATTTGGCAGGGAGAGGGGAGAGAAAGACTACAGAGAGAGCTGGAAAACACATGCACTCTGATGGAGTGTTAAACCAAAAATAAAAAATGTAGGGGCATATTACCAACAAGTAGCGATATTTATCGCTAAATAGGCTTAGCAACAATTTTTTTATCGCTGCCTATCGCTGGATGCGTTAGCGGAGAAAACATGCTATTAGTAACGTTTTTCTCCGTTGTGCTAAAATATCCAGCAATAGCGGCGAAATGCGTGAATATCGCTGAGAATACAGCGATATTCACACATTAGCGACGAAATGCTCTTAGCCATGTTATCCACCTCCCATTGGATAACATGGCTAAGAACTGGTCTGGGCAGGTCTTAGTATTTGGAGAAATTCGCGCTTAGCGCGAATATTTCCAATGCTACGCCTGCCTTGCTAATGGGCGATAGCGACGTTAGCGACTGCTTTCAGTCGCTAACTGGTTGGGTACGCCCACTTTGCATGTCATTAGCGATAAACATCGCTGACATGCAAAGCGGGCCCCAAACCGCTCGCTATCGCCTAAAAGCTGCTGCTAACATCAGTTAGAGACAGCTTGCTAATAGGGCGATAGAATTATCGCCGCTTAGCGGCCGAAAACGGCCGCTAAATCAGCGATAATTGCCTATCGCCCCCCTTGGTAATATGCCCCATGGTTCCTTAAGCGTGAGCAGTGAAAGGACACAAATCAGCTAGTCAAAAGGATTGTAAAGAGGCTACGCTTCACAGGAGGGTCAAACACAAGATAGACAGGGACAGCCATCGAATAAGAAGCAAGCAAATGGAAGTGACTATAAAGTCAACCAATGGGAAGCAATGGGCAGAATCTAAGCCCGTGAGTTATTGCTAAGCCCACAATGGGCTTCTGCAACAAGACAACTTAAGCCGTCTTGAAGGCTCGATTTAACAACATAGTTGGTGATTTTAGATTATAGGCATAAGAAGGAGTCATACATGATGCGTGCGCCATTCAATAACCTGGACAAAACAATTATGAACTGATGTTCAATAATTAAACTTTAAAAAAATACATAGAAATAAAGCAGCATGCAAAAAAAATGAATCATCATCCAGTGCAAATACACCACATCTAAAACCATCTTTTCGTGGGACCAGAATGCGTAAAAGTCACTTTGTTCTTGGTTATAGAATTCCTACCCAGCTATTAGGTTTAGTGACATTTTATTTTTGCTCAAATTTAATTCTAGTCTCTGTAATCGTGCTTTATTTCTCACATTACGTGTTACTACTATTACGTAAAATGCTAGACATAACACGATTATGTCCAGGCCCAGCTTTATTACTGGTTAGTGCCCGGTGAAACCATTCTTTTTCCCAGCGCTCCCAAAATGACCTCCTTCTCCACGAATTCCCTCACTACCACACTCCAGCAGTGCTCAGTGCTCCTCATCTCACCATAGCCTCTCTCTCGCATGCATTTTTGTGTTTTAAAAATGTAAATTGATACTTGTATAGCGCACTACTCACCCGCAAGGGTCTCAAGGAGTTTGTACGAATACCGCTGTGGAACCCATCCTGGCTTTCCCTGTGAGGTGTCCACTCCTGGGCACCCCCAAGGTGGAGGCCAGGCATCCTTAGCGTTGTGGGGGCCGTTGTGGAGATTAAGCAAGCTATTGCCCAGAGTTGCAGAGTGGGACTCCATGATTGGGATAGGCACCGAGGCGAGAATTATCAGGTCCGTAAAATTTTGAGCCCAAGACCTGCCGAGGCGAGGAATTGAACCCTGGTCCCAGGCTAGACCTCTGCATCAGGGTCTGCCGCTCTAACCATTGAGCCACACTTCTCCACACTTCTCCACAACACTGCTCATAGTTCACTCACACTCGTTTCTGTGATCTGCATGGCTCACGTTCTTTGCAGCAGCCACATTAACCCCTCTGTACTACTTTATGACGATTCAAAACTGCCACTAGATAAAACTCCTGTCTCTCCAGCAGGAATATTAGTAACCAGAGTTATATTGCCATGTTTATTGTTGCCCGATAGTAATGTGTGGCAAATGAATAACTAGTGGTCAGATTTTACTGCAGCGGGCAGGACGTGTACATCACAATTAGTACTAATTCTTAGTCCAAAGGAGAGTCTCGTGGTTACGGGAAACTGAAGACGGAACTACTATTACAACAAGTGTTAGTAATTTCCCCATCTGGAGTAGTACATCTGATAACACCTACACTAACATTTACTGACGTCCAGCTATTATTTTTGTTTTAGCTGCTTTGGTGGTGTGTGTGTCTAGATTCCAACGAGCAGCTATCTGTTTTGAAAACAATATATCTATTTTGCATACAGGTGTGTTCTATTTTTTCCAAAACAGAAGCAAAAAAAAACCAGTGCATGAGGTGTGACCTTGCACATCTCTGAACCAACCTATTCTCCTCTGAGCCAGCCATATCCAGCCAAACGGGCTTTACCTCTAGAATGACTGCTGAATCTGGAGGCCGCATCATAGGTCCTTGATAGGTTATTTCAATATGTTTCTGCATGGAGGGAAATGGGCACAGATTACCTTCAATTTCAGTGAAATATTTAATTTGGTGCTTCATGGGTTTGTTCAATGTCCTCCAAGGCACAGGTTGGTATGTGGAACTGGTACTTTTTGCTATTTGAGTCTGTGGTCTCATCTGGGCTTTTAAATGCAGAAGCAGTTTTCCAAATTATCAAGCACATTGATTGGCTTTGTCACATTAACTGCAAGTATCAGGAATGTCATACAACTTTGGTTGGCGCAAAATATAAGCTATTGTCCTTATGAAATTGGAAACACTCCCTTTCTTTTCAAATGTTCCTTCTCCCCATAAAGACCACTTCCCACCGAAAGATGAATCTGTCTCTCTGGTACCATCTTGACATTTTTTGTCAGTCTTGAGTATTTGGAAAAAAGATTTTGAGGAGACCTTTGGCCTAATTGTAGGTTATGCTTACAGCAAAACTCCTGGTCTAGTTGCGGCAGCGCATCTACCAGACAGGTGGCCCTCCAGACCTTGCCAGCACTGAGGGTATTTTCCCCCTTCAGGTGGGAAATGCCCTCGGTGGCAGGTTCCCCATGCATGGCAGAATAGTGGAATTTACATCAAGAATGTGGGTATTTGAGACTCACTCCAATGTGCGAGTAGAGTTACAGAACCACATATTCAAAATATCCATGATGCCTTTCCCTATCACATGAAGACTACATTACATGTGTGTGTGTGGGGGGGGGGGGGCTGCACTCATTTTTGGGGAACTGCAACTTACTTTTCATCACCAGACTTCCAACAGAAGAAAGAGAGAGAGAAAGGCAGAGAATGGAGAAAGAAGAAGAAAGAGTAAGCAAAAGACAGCTAAAGAGCCCTCAATGGAGAATGCACAAAGTACACTTGCATTAGTAAGATAGAGACAGGAAGAGTTGGACAGGAGAGAAAGAGGCAGTGGGTGCAATCAAGATTGGCAGTTGCAGTACTTAGCAACCATTGCATTCAGCAGCACCAGTGGCACCAGGAACAATTCTGAGTCTCAGCATCTTTTATGTTTAAATATCTTTATTAAGGAAGTACAGCGGCATAGCAATGTAAATCAAGAAAAAGACCAGGCAATAATAGACAGTTCCCAGCATGCGAAATAAAGCTGATGCAGTCTCTAGAGCTCACCGCCATCTTCGAGGTGCCACAGTCCGAGCCAGGCGAGAGCCGCTATGGGTGGCATCCTCGAGCAATGCAGTCGAAGGTCGACCAGAAAGCAGATAACACACCCTCTGTACTTCACAGTTAATGTAACAAACTACCCCAACAACCCCCCATGCCCATCCCCTTCCCCCTCCCCCAACTCTCAGTCCGGTGCTGCGCAAAGAAGTTCTCAGAAACTCACAAGCCCACTCCCGTTGTGTACCCAACATGCGTGCCCAACACTCCCACTCCCCATTGGCCATTCAGGTGATCGGTGGTGTAAGCCTAAGGAGTCTCAGATATCTGGGGCACGTAAGCTCCCTGAATTCAGTAGCTAATAAAGTGTGGAATGGCTGCCACAGCTCTGTGAATTGGTCGACCTCCCCTGCCAGTGTAAGCGAAATTTTCTCCATGCCCAGTACGTGCCACAGCCTGTGTAACCAGCCCGTGATCGAGGGAACAGTGGATGTGCGCCAGTGTATTAGGATGTTCTGCACAGCGGAGCCCAAGGCGATGGCTATGTGTCTCCCTCTCCGGGATTTCAACAGAAACATTAAGGCATTAGGTAGGCCCAGTAGGGTGTAGGCCGGGAAACGGGGTAATTCAATGCCAAAACATTTATCAATTTCATCGATCACCTCCCTCCAATAGTCCTGTAGCAGTGGGCATTCCCACAAGATATGCGTCAGAGTCCCAGTGTGTCCACAAGCGCGCCAGCATGTAGTGTCTATGTGCCTGTTCATTTCATGCAAGCGTTCGGGAGTGCGGTACCAGTATGTTGAAACCTTGGTAAAGGTCTCTGTGAGCCCCACATGATATGCAGAATGTCGCGCTCGGTATGAGATCTGCTCCCATTCCTTGTGGCTAAGTGTTCTCCCCAGTTCCCTGTTCCATCTCTCCCTACCCGGGTTATAGATGTGTGTGGTCGGAGGCTGTAGCATTTTATAGAGATCCGATATGAGTTTCGCATCCGAAGTGCGCGTCGCCAACCATCGCTCATAGGGGAGCAGGTTTCTGTCCGCCGCATCTCGCACCTGTGGTTGTAGCGCCCAGTGTCTGACTTGCCAATATCGCATCCTATCCGTCTCGACCAGCTGGTAACTCTCTTTAAGGCTCTCGAAGGGGAGGATCCCGTCCTCCCCGTACACATGAAAAAGCGCTCTGCAGCCTTTCTCTCGCCAGTGCGCAAAGGCGCCTGGTTCCGTCCCTGGCGCGAAGTCTGGATTGTCCACAATAGGAGTGAACGGAGAGGGGAACGAGGTAAGCTCGAACCGTTCGCAAGTGGCATCCCATACCCTCAGCGGGACCCTAGTGACAAATGAGGCGTAAAGGTTCGGGGGTCTGTGCTGTCTGCGCAGGAAAGGTATTTCCTGCAATGGACGGCCCGCCACCGCCTGATCCTGGAAGAGCCAGTGCTTGTCCGACTCCCATCTGCTCCACTCCACCAAGTATCTCAGCTGCGACGCTTGGAAATATTTGTGAAGGTCAGGGATTCCCAGCCCACCCGCCTCCGGCGCCAGGGTCGTCAATGATCTCTTCATCCGGGGCATTCGGCCTTGCCAGACAAATTGGGATAGAGCCGTCTGCATCATTCGCATCCAGCCTTTAGGGGGCTGCAGCGGAAGCGCCCGGAAGAGATATAGAATCTGTGGTAGCACAGTCATCTTCAGCGCCGCTATCCTGCCTAGCCACGATATCGTCCCCTTGTTCCATCTCCCCAGTTCCTCTTTCACTTTCTTGCCTAACGTCTCATAATTAACCGCTACCATCGCCGACAGCGTGGGAGCCAGCAGGATACCTAGATACGGCACATGGTCCCGCGACCACCTCAGTGGGTAACGCCTCTGCAAATCTCGTCTCGTCCCAGGTGTCAGGGAGATATCCAACGCCATGGATTTCCCCATATTCATCTTGAACCCGGCCGTTCTCGCGAAAGCCCCAAGCTCTTCCATACACGCGGGCAAAGCCCTCTGCGGATCCTCTAGTGCAAAAATGACATCGTCTGCATACAAACTGACCGTGTGGGTATAACCCCCCATCCGCACACCCGTAGCATCTGCATTTCGTCTCACTCTCTGGGCAAAGGGCTCCATATAGAGAGCAAAGAGTAAAGGAGATAGCGGGCATCCCTGTCTCGTGCCGCGTTCAATATTAAAGCGCCTCGATCCACAGCCATTGACACGCACTGCCGCTGACGGGAACTTGTAACAATTAAAGACCATGCACCTAAATTTCTCCCCTACACCCATTCGAGCCATCACCCGCTCAAGATACGGCCAATGCACCCGGTCAAACGCTTTTTCGGCGTCAACCGAGAGGAGCATCCTTTCCCCAGGGATCCGGGAAGCCTTCTCCAATACGTGCACCAACCGCATGGTATTATCTACCGTTTGCCTACCGGGTACAAAGCCGGACTGGTCCGATTCAATCAGTCCGGGGAGATATTGCGCTAGCCTCGCCGCCAGGATCCCTGTGTAGATTTTAAGGTCAACGTTTAGCAGGGAGATCGGTCTGTACGAGCCGCATTGAGCCCTGTCCTTCCCCGGTTTTGGTATGACCGATACCGTGGCATGCAGGAGATCCGGTGGAATAGCACCAGGGCAGCCAAAAGAGTTAAACAGTTTGGTCAGTATCGGAGCTAAGGTAGTGCAAAACGTCCTATAGAAAAGGGTGGTGTATCCATCCGGTCCCGGAGCCTTCCCTAGTTTCAGCCTAGCGATTGCCGTGATAACCTCTTCTATCCTAATCTCTCGGTCCAGGTATTCAGTCTGTATTTGGGTTAGGGACGGGAGAGTCACTGAGTCCAGATATTCATCCGGGTCCCCAGTCGTTGCGCTGTCCTCCGCATAGAGCTCCGAGTAGAACTGTCGAAAAGCTTCAGCTATGTCTGCGTCTTCCGTGACTGCGCGCCCGCCTGGCACCGCAAGTTCTTTGACCCGACGGCATTGGTGTGCAATTCTGAGCTTAGCTGCTAATAACCGGCCAAAGCGATCCCCCCCGTGTAAAAAGCGTGTTTCAGACGGAGGGCCGCATATTCAGCTCTGTCCAGGTCCAGAGACGACAGGAGCTTCCTCGCCGCTTTTAGTTGTTTCCAAATTCTAGGAGCCCCCGTACGCCGATGCACCTGCTCCAATTCCCTGACCTTGTGCGTGAGTTCTTCCCGTTTAACTTTCTGTTTCTTATTTTCGGTTGCCGATATTGATATAAATTCTCCCCGTAAAACCGACTTAAGCGCCCCCCATTGAGTAGCCAATGTGGTGTCGGTGTTAGCGTTGTGCAGTTGAAATTCCGCCACAGCCTCAGTGATACGCTGTACCACAGGTTTTTTGTGTAGAAGGGCGTCTCGTAGACGCCAGACTCCGCGCTGAACCGGGGCCGATGGGGGCAGGAAAGTACCCGAGACCGGTGCGTGGTCTGATAGGGAGATGACCCCGACCTCAGAGGCAGTGGCCATGTCCCGAACCGGGCCAGAAACCAGCAGATAGTCCAGCCGTGCATATGTTTTGTGCGCGTGTGAGAAATAAGAGTAGTCCCTATCTGTGGGGTGAAACCCTCTCCAGAGATCGTGCAAGTCGAGTTCCGCTAGATGTGTTTTCATGGAGATCGATAGCTCCCCAGTCTGTGGAAAGCGCTGTGCCGATCTGTCTAATGAGGAATCAAACACCATGTTCAGGTCCCCCCCCAGGATGAGATGCCGATCAGGGGATGCTGTGACATCTATCAACGCTGTGTGGAGGAAGTGTTCCTGACGCTCGTTTGGGCAGTAAACCGACCCCACCGTGAATTGCGTAAGCCCCAACTTAAACCTGTACGCCAGTAGTCTCCCTTTTTGTTCAGCTAATTTGTGGAGCACCTCACCCCTAAAGGATTTAGATACCAATATAGCAACTCCTGCCGTTTTAGTGGTGTGGGAAGAAAAGAACTGAGTGGGGAAGGCGCGGGACCGCAGTCTATGACAGTCACCCACCAGCAAGTGCGTTTCTTGTAGCAGACAAATGTCTGCCTGCGAGGCCTCTAACAAGGAGAGAACCGCCCTTCGTTTTGTGGGGTTGTTTAGGCCTTTCACATTCAGAGTCACTACTTTCAAGCCTGCCATGCCAGATTAATGTAACCTTCCAGTACTAGACAGGCCAAAGCGGCAAATGCCAATTCCTTCTGTGGATCGGCCCGTGAGGTCTGGCTAAGCTGAGCGAACATAACAGAGACACCGGACTGAGTTTCCCCGAACTCCCCCCTCCCGGATCCCAAGACCCCCGAACCCCAACTCCCCGGCCCCCCCCTTCCCTTCCCCCTTTCCCCAACTTGAACCTTCCAACCCATCCTCCTGAACCGTTGATAGTCCAAATAGTCCCAGGCCTGCCCCTTACGGACAGGTCTGTGGTGATTTACCTTCGTGGGCGACTTGCCACCAGCACCCCGCCCTCGCCTCCCCGCGCCCACCCCTTCTCCAAGCCAGCTCCATCAGTAATGCATTGTCACTCTCCCCCCGGAGTCCCATTATGCGGTCAGCGCCACTTCTCCCTCGGCCGCCGAGGTCTCGGCTGCTGTACGAATTGCGTCCGACATTCCAGATCTGACCGTCGGCGAGTCCGGTCTCTGTGCGGCCCTCTGTGTCCTGCGTCTCGAGACTCGCCGCCAGCCACCATCGGTCGAACTCCTCCTCCTTTGTGGTGTGGACGACTCCTCTTCCTCTGCTGTGATCCCCAGGACTTCGCAAACATCTTGAAGAGACCGTAACTGGTGCGACTCTCTATTCCATCGGAAAATGAGGCGGAAAGGGTGCCCCCAAGAGTAGGGCGTGTCGTGTTGTCGTAGGAAGTCTGTTGCAATCTTGAACGCCCTGCGCTTCTGGAGCGTAGTCGCAGCTAGATCCTGATATAGCGCCACTTGGTGACCTCTAAATGCTATCGATTGTTTCTTCCTCGCCTCGTACATGATCCGCTCTTTTAGCGGGAAGTCAGGAAGGAAAGCCAACACATCCGGTGGAGGTCCATTCGTCCGACGCTGGGGGCCTACTCTGTGAGCTCTATCAATCCTGATAGGGAAATCTGCAGGCTCGCCAAGGACAGTGCGGAACAGTTCCTGCAAATAGGCCACTATGCCGGAGGTCTCCTCTGTGGACGGTACTCCCCGGACCCTTATGTTGTTTCGTCTCGCCCTGTTTTCCAGATCTTCATTGTGTAGTTGAAGGCCTATGTGTTGGTCCCTGAGGCGGAGTACCTCTTGCTGCAAGTGCGTAATCTCATCGTCCTGCCTTTGTGTGGAGCTCTCAACCGCTTCCACCCTCTCCCCGAGTCCATCCACCTACCTGCGCAGTTCCCGTACTTCACCAGCTACCTCCTTTTTCAACTCCTGAAAGTCGTCCCTCAAAGTCCCGAACAGGGATTTTAAAAAGGATCTGGTGACTGGAGGCTCTCCGCTGCTCCCCCCTTGAGATCTGCATGCGCCTCCTGACTGCGTTGAGGCCTTGTCTCCTTTGCCGGGTGGCTTATTGAGCATTTCCGTGAGTGTGCGACTGCCTCCCTTGCCGCCCTTCTGCCCGGCCATCTTCCGCACTGGTCCGCAGCTCGTGTGTGAGCTCTAGCAGCCCCCAGCCAATCCGTTCCCTGAGCAGGCTCGTGCCTCTGGCATGCACCTCCGAGAGCCTCCGCTTTGCAGGCTTGTCCTCGGTGAGTCAGCTATCTTGTTGTGTGGTACGCTACACACACGTTCAAGCCCCCGGCTTCCGGTCACTCAGGGAGAGCCCAGCACAACTCGGTCGATGTTCCCAGGTGACTCCTCCGGCCTTTCCAATGGGTATCAGGCGATGTCGTGGACCCACGGCCACCCCGGTGTAAAATGTCCCAGACCGCCGGTCTACTCAGGGCAACCTGGAGCTCCACTGGGGGCTCCGCGTCTCGATGCACACACCCAGCCCACTCTTCACCTCTGCCGTTGAGTCCGTGGGGGGAGGGGAAGGCTCTGACCGGGGCCCCGCTCCAGACACCCGGTTCTGATGCTCTGGCCTGCAACAGCTCTGCAACCCCTGGGTCTTCCCGCGGTCAATCCGCAATGTCTCAGGGCGCTCTGCACTCCCCCACGCCTGACCCGATAATGGCGTCCCAACACTACCCGGCTGTTTCTTCCCGGGGCCCCGCTCACCTCCCCAGCCGTGGTCTGGAAGGTAGGCGCGCTGAATCAGTAGGATCACCCCAGCGCGGCGCTCCGCAGGTCTTCGCTCCACTGGGCGCCCACACCACCACTCGCTCTCCCGGTCTGCTCCTCACCTCCTCCGGCCAGATCTGGGGGGTTGGAGGCCAGGGCCCCGCTCCATCTCCGTCTCGCTGTCGCACCTCGGAATTCGCCGGCCCAGCCTGGAAGCGCTATCCACTGTGCGCCGGGCCCCCTGTCCTCCGGAAATCCGCCTCGGACTGTGCGCCTTCGCTGGATGTCCGCGGCCTCGGGTCTCCGCCAGCTAGGCCGCAGCCGCGGCCTCAGGTAGATCGTGGGGCGGGTGCAGGACCGGAGCACTCTTCTGCACCGGAGTGCGGGCCTATGTGGTCCGGGTATGGGCCCACCAATTCACTGGACCTCCTGTGTGCCGCTGCCCTTTCCAGGGCGTCTCGCCAGTCAGTGTCCGGCCCTCAGCTGCTCCGCTACGGCGGTGTCCCGGGCCTCTGCTCTTCTTCCAGTCAGGTCGCCGCCTCGCGCAGCTGCGGGGCTGGGGCCCGCCGCACCGCCGGGCCTCAGGCCGGGTCACCTCGAGCTCCGGCGGCCAGTGCTGCAGAGCCGTCGGCGCGTGGCCGTTCACCTCCAAGCCCGTCCCTCTGCTCTCCGGGCCGGCGCCGCCTCAGCCGGGGGCCTCGATGCGGCCCGCACCGTCTCCTCCGCTCAGCGCCCCAGCGGTCGAGATCTCCGCTGTCCGTGCCGTGGCTCGCCGGAAGACCGGAGTACCACTCAGCTGTGCCTGGAGACCGTCTCGCCCACACCCGGTCGCCGGGATCGGCTAGGGGGGAGAGAAGCGATGGTTAGGGCTCAGGGCCTAGGCGGGCGCGGGAGCTCGGGTAGAACACGTCCGTTCACTCCGCCATCTTGGCCACGCCCCCGTCTCAGCATCTTTTAGACAAATTAAGCACTGAGCTACCTTTGATTAACTGCGGTCATTGGCAGATGAGGCTGATTTATTTCCAATACATCTATTTTCCCCATGGATTTATTTTTATTGTTTCCTTCACCTAATTTTATATAGAACGTTTCGAGATATCGGAGGGCAGGATTCAACCCACTTTTTCTATGAGTACTTACACCCAACTTAAAATCAACTGATTTCTGAATTTCCAGGAGTATGCCAAACCTAGTCATGCAAAAAGCTATGTGATTTGGATCCTAAATAGTCCTTGAAGGAGAGATATTTCTCCGGATGTTATTGTGGAGTCTCGACTTTGTTTACATGAAGTGGGAGCCTGTCTTTCTGAAGTGGTTTAGAATGCTTAGCAGTCTAGTTCCAGTATGTTTCTTAACTTTTAGAAGTTGAGCTTTTCCCTTGCATTACACTCACTTGAGAAAGTATCTATTAAGTATATTAGAAATAGCAGTTTGTTTCACTTACCTCTTTGTTTCACTTTTTTGTTCCATTCCTTCATATGCCTGGACGAACATTTGTTTGCATATGTAGGACTTCTCCTGTCTTTGGCACATTTTCTCCGTCTCATTTGCCTTCCTTGTGATCTGTCAAGCTCCCATGAAAGGTCCATTTTCCAGTATAGACGATAATCTCTCTGGAAATGGAGAAGCTCTTCATTGTGGGTATATTTTAAATTCTTCCACAGAACCACACAGGACTGGAGAGATTAACAGATTTTTTCAATGCCCCAGTGCTGGGACCTTGTGGTCATTGTGGTTCCAAACTCCTACTTATTTTTCAGATGTTCAGCCAAGTGCCCTCCTGCTGTGTGTCTTTAGTCATTGTCTTAAATTCTAGAAAATCGTACAGGATTTTCAGAGACAATGTTTCAAATTGGAGCAAAGATGGTCAGAAAGACAATTTCATATTTTGGGCTGAGACACCATTGAGTAGAAGACTGTTGGGAAACTTGCTTCAATGTTTAATGTTGGTATCAAATTCTTAGAAATCCAGCGGTGATAATCTCACTGATATATGTTGATGGTTTGCTATGCTCCTGTCTCATGATCCTGGATCAAAAATGACAAACAACCGATGAGACTCTTTTATGTCACTGTTGTCCGACATAATATGACGCTGAAAACTGAGCCAAGTACAGCCCTTTCCGTATGTGACTCTAAGGGCAGAGAAGGCAAGCAGTCACAGGCATCTGAGGGAAGTAGCTGTTGGACAAGAGTTCAGGACTCAAAAATCAATTCACAGATACCATAAAGTATTGTCCAGCCCGGTACTTATTTTTTATCTATACTACTATTATAAAGTAAGAAGTGGGAACCTTTGAGGCGGGTAAACTCGGGAACCAGAGCGCCAATCCAAACACCCAATACATCATTGGATTTGGCAGGGTCTGCAGAGTGACATAGGCTATACACCCCCCAAAAAATACGTTCTTTAAAAAATATACCTTAGAAAACAAAAGTAGTCCCTCGGAAGTAGCGCCGGCCGTCGTGTGCGCTAACTTGCTGACATCATGCGAGGAGGAGCGGTGGACAGCAGTGGGGAGGGAAAAGTAACGCAGCGTTCAGCGGGAGGAGCGGAACCTCCGGCCGTCGTGTGCGCTAACGTGCTGACATCACGCGAGGAGGAGCGGCGGACAGCAGTGGGGAGGGAAAAGTAACGCGGCATTCAGCGGGAGCAGCGGAACCTTCACCCGGTTCACTGAAGTGTTGAGCCGTGGGGAGGAAAACGAATGCAGCGTTCGGTGGGAGGAGCGCGGAAGACAGCGGGGCCGTGGGGCTGAGACGGCCCCTGAGGATGACGCGAGGTAAGGGAGTTCCTGCTACCTGGAAGCATCATTGCCCGCAGGAGGTCTGTAACTGTGGGGTTTTAAAGGACGGACAAAATGTGTAGTAGGGAGGTCTCTAACTGTGGGGTTTTATAGGGTATGCATGTAAACAAAGAACCTCCATAGACCCTAAGATATTTCTGTTGGACAGCCCGTCCCGACGTTGTCCGGGGGCAATTGACGCGAGATAAGGGAGTTCCTGCTACCTGGAAGCCTCATTGCCCCCGGACAACGTCGGGACGGGCTGCTAGTAGACGATAAAGTACTTTTGCTCTTATAACACAACTCAATACTGAAAAAATAAACGAATATGAGATAAAGGGTTGCAGAAGGACGTGTTCCATATTGAGGACGTGCAGCCCTTTCATTAATCATCCTCTTTCCCTTCTAGAAATGAGATTCATGGTACTACCTTCCCGACCCCTCTATATCTATCTAGATAGAATCAAGCGCAGGTAGCTCAAACATTTGCTTTAGTTTCACTAGGCAGCTCAGTTCAACAGTATATCATTTCTTTCTCACCATATAGTAGTCCCAAGTGGGCACAGTAGATTGGCCCGTGCACATTCGGTGACTCTCATCTCCTGGATACTAAGCCCTGCATTTTACCTACATGAATTCTCTTGATGGTGTGAGTGAGGTGGACATATCTTTTGCGAGGGACTATGACCTTTCCTGAAGCCATCTAAGATGGACTAAGGGAAGTGGATGATTACAGCTGCACTCAGCTCAGTGGCAGCTGCTCTCAAAGTTGGTTACAGGCAGGTGCTCTGTAGCAGTGTTTGTAGCCTTCAGGCTTGATCTTATTTGGGTGGTCTCTTGGGTAGTGGCAGCCCCTGGACAGACAGGGTCTCTGCTTAGCGATTGTGCAGATTTTCACTTTCCAAAACTCTTCTGGAATAGATCTCATACATCTCACTCCATGCAATGTGCAGAGAGTTTGAGGAGACCCTTTAACAGTACAGGGCCTCTCCTGGCACACTCTCTTGTGTTTTCAGCTTTCTCTGGAGTTTCTCTAACCAGTAACACATCTCTTAAGGGCCAGATATAGTTCTTACCTCCCTCTTTCAGACGGCAGGCAGGTTGGCTTCTAAGCTCATCAGACAGACCCTTGGCTCCTCTGGCAGAAACTGTTGACTTCAGATGATGCTCTCTCACTCTTGGGAGACTGGCTGTCAGGCAGCCACTAACTAGCCTAAGTTACACAGCATCTCTCAGAGTTCACTGGGGAACATTTGCTTCCTTGTTCACAGGGTCGTCTGGATACAACTTTTATACACATTTCCCATGGAGTGAATGCGGGTACCTGCAGAATCGATTTGGGTTGGTTCTCTGCCAAGTGTCCTTTTCCGGCTGCTCTTCACATTCAGCCTTTGAGTTCAGTGGTGCTTCTCACAGCAGGTGGCACTGGAGCAAGAACCAAGCAGCACTCTCCTTACCGGCACAATGAAGTGGGAGTGTCCTGCACCTGACTTGACTGTCATGAGTCTTGCTGAAGCCGAAATTGGAGACAGACAAAAGAGCAGGCCAGTTCTAGAAACTTTCAAACCCTGCATAATCGAAATTACAGTACACCCCTCACCCCTGCATTCAAACAAACGGCAGTCAGAAGCCGCTTGCTTACAAACAACTTTAGAAAATGTCCAAAAGTAGCCCTTTCAGCACCCTACAGGCTTCACCGCCTGGATCGCCACACTCCAGCCACTGGAATGCATGCAATACACTTCTATTGGCTAGGGAATCTGTTCATATCCTCCATCTTGTGCAATGGCACATCTGTGACAAACCAGAGGCATCCAATATTCATCCCACTGGTTTCAGTCCCAGACTAATTAACACACCAACCCCTATTACTACAAATGTGCTGCCGGCTATCGACTCACACAAAAGATGTCAGCACACGGTTCTGGACATTCACAAAACAGAGGAACTTTACACACAGTATCAGTGACACAGATAAAATGTTCTGATCATACTATCAATCTCAAAACAGGGTATGTTGCCTCCACCCTTTAAGTGATATGCCGCAGGGAGGGATAGTATTCCTTTGTTCCAACATGAGGAAACACTTGGTGTGCCCCTCAGGTCCTGGACCTCACATAGTCTGAGACAGGCCTTGGCCACCTTTCCCACACTAGATTAAAGTAACACCTGGTTTAAAATAGGTCAGGATACTAGGTTCACCTGCATATAGGCACTCATGGTAGGAGTACATGCTGAATACCAATGCATGGTACATTCCGTCCTAAAAAGAATATATACTGGTTCATATAGGGAGGTGAAGTCTTGAACTACAAATTATTTCATGCATCACTTGCAATGAAGCATATTTTGCTGGAATGTATTTGGTCGCTGTATTATTTGAGGACCACCATGAGAACCCTAAACAAATAGTATACAAGCCCAATCTGTGGTCAAACACATGCTTCTTTCTACATAGACATGCATTAAACCCTCAAAGCTGCATGACTACACAATATCCGACGGCCTGATAGGCATCCTACCCCTTAGTACATTACATTTTGCAGCGTTTATCTCTAATTTGCGACGTATATCACCCCATTGTAGGCCAAGACAGAAAGAACATTTTGAAGTGACCTGCCAAACGTAATGGTTTGTACTATAAGGCCACCCGTACGGTCAAATTTATGCTGACCTCCTACAGTTTAGCTTATATATGACTTAAAATAAATATGTTCATACATAGTGGGGTGCAGCTTGACATAATTCAGGACTTCTGGTCGGAAGTTGTACGCTCAAATGGCAAAGACGAGTGTCTTGCCATGCTAGATGACCAGGCCCTCACTGGCACTTTGCATCCCTGCAATGATCTATGCAGTGAATTCCATCTGCCACCTCCTCAGTGCTGTAGACACAGGCAGCTGATGTTTTGTCTGAAAGGTATGATCAGTCCAGGCCCTAAGGGGGTCTTTGTCCAACCACTGTTGTATATTATGTAGTGGGGCGATGCTAAAGGTGTGGTGTCCTGGTTGTAAAATACCCTGAAGGTTATCCAGCCACTCAACAGTGACATTCAGGAAACTGGGGGTTGATGGTAGACCCTTTTTATGTGAAACACATGGATGAGGACTATACATCTCTCCTTAACACACAAGACAGGGGATTGAGGGAGGATTGCCTTTAATAAACATCTTTAAGCTTCTTGAACCACTGTTACTGGTCCCTTTCTAAATTGTATCGCTAAAGTAAAATTAATTGTGAATGATCTCTGATCAAGATGCAAAACGCTTGACCGTGGCTTGATACATGTGCTATGGTCCTGTCGTCAGCTACTTGACTACTAGAGGCGTGTCTGCTGTGTGCACGGGTGTCTACAGGACTATCCATTGCAAACTCTGTATTCTCTGGCACTGATATTCGACCTAGATACCCACGTAGTCTAAATAACTAATGGTACACCTCTATCAATGCATGAAGACATTACATAGGCTACAAGACCAGATCACACTGTTTGGATATGTTGACCTTGTGATGAGTACTCTAAGACACCTCCTACATGATAATCCAGCAAAACAGGTCTTGCATTACTTGTGATTTGCCTATTGCTGGGTCTAAACTGGGATGGCATGGTGTGCAAAATACTGTTGGCCAGGGATGCGGTCTGATTAATTACCAGTGGCTGAGATTAATTCAAGCATTACATCCTTCAGTTTTCTTGTATATGTCAGTATCAATGAATGAAGGACATTACAAAGGCTACAAGATGAGATCACAGTGTTTGACTAGATTTATTGACCTTGCCTGGAGTAAGATGCTCCCTCCTTGATAATCCAGCCAAACTGCCCCACACCATCAGCTTTTTATCATACTAACATTCTACATCAAACTGTACCACTCACTCTTTCTCATAGATTAAACATATGGGGATGGTAAATAACGACTTGTCTGTAATTTACTGCTCTGAATTGCATGGCGGCACATGTAGTTGTCTGACCCACAGCACGTTCATCATCTGAGACCATACACCTGTTTCCCCACACTTTTTCGACTGGGTCTTTTCGTTCCTTCACACAGTACGATTTATTAGACATGTACTCCTGGGCTGCTGTAGTTGCCGCAGAATGTTAAGTTATCATCAGGTGAACTCCTCCAAACCACCAGGTGTAAATTTGCATTGTCATATGTCACAGGCTGATGTGATGTGTTGTCTTTCCGTTGCCTGACGTACTAACTTTGCGCTACCAGATATATGATTGTCGTACTGTTAAAATTGAAAGTCGTTATTTGTTAGTCGTGAATGAGACACTCTATTACAATTCAATGATAATCAAGCCGTTTGTATTTTGTAATGTTGATCTGGATGTCACCGCCCTATGAGTGGTAACCATTGTTGTGACTGCTTAAAGCGGTTAGGAGGAAGGCCGTGTTAGTAGTTACGTGTTCATTTCAGGTCTTGGTGAACATATGCCATAACATGATGATGGAATATGTTAAAATACGTTGATCTCGGTTCCATAATTTACTGAATTAAATAAATTCTAAGTGTGGGAAAATATTAGATTAGTACGAGTGCACCGGGTGTCACTTAATATGGTAATTTGATTATGTCTAACTTTGTTTAGAGAGGGCTGGACTTCCACATACAAAACAGCTGACCAGGGAAAAATATCAGAAGTGTGATGAGTTTAGTATGATAATGTCTACTCACTGGAACAGCAACAAAGACAGGTTGAGGAGTGAGAGCAGGAAGGAGTTGCTGAGTTGGGCTGTAGGTGGGAAATATAAGGAGCACCCAAGGGTCAAAAAGAAGTCTTCGAGAACAAAATGGTACAGGGGAGGCAGGTGGAAAAAAATGGAAGACGTGAAAACGGAGAGCGGAATTGGAGGGGGAGCTCTCTCAAAAAGCTGCAGAACCAGCAAGAAAGCATTGTGAACAAAACAAAATCATGTCAGAACTAACTTGAATTTAAACACTCATAAATTTGCTGATTCTAATAAATAATGGTATGGTTAATAATAGTGAAGTGAAGATTCAATCCCAAATTATGAAAACAGTTTAACCAATTTGAAGGCATGGAAGAATTAAACAACATTTGAGCAATAAAGTACCCTCACAGCATGCCAATGAACACATTAGTGGTCTAAGAGAACAATCACTGTTTCACGTGGTGTGTCCAATGTGCTAGAACAAAAACTAACTGGTGGAGTGCTGAATGGCCCTGTTTTGGGGATTCTCAAATGTATATTGATGCCTGGCCCCATGTTAGAGATTGAGCTATTCTTCCTCTATTTGCTTAAGAATGGCACCAGTGCTGCTAGAATTGAAGTGTGATTCTGAGTCACTTGGGTGGTAATTCAATTCTAGATCAACAAAAGTTGCAAGATCACGCCCATGTACGCACTCGTTTGTGTTCAAGGCATACAGGAGATTGGCACAGTATGATCTACAATCAATATTTTTAATAGAAAGACTATGACGCCATGTTGAAATGTCTTATAATGAACTCAGATATGACTGGATTTTTATCACCTTGCTAGAATCTACATCCAATATTATTGGGTTTTAGAAAGCTAATAATTTTCATGACAGAGATCTTCCAAACAGGTGCAAATTTATAGGCTATAGACTGATCAAGGATTGCAATTTTAAAAAGCTACTGGTGCATGTTGACCTGGGGCTGGGTGCACCAAATAAAGGAGGGAGCTTCGTCAGTAAAGTTGTTCTTGCAATTAGTGCAGTTCTTTTGAGAGACGCCTTCTGTTAGAAAATGTGAAAGGTAATATGTAACATTAGCTTTCAGACTGAACTACTTGTAGCCATGATCATAAACATGAACAATGGATTTAGCCCAGATCTTTTGACTGGGGGTGAATGTTTTGATTTGTTCGCATTCCGTCCATTAATTGTGCATCCTTTGCTTTCTCACCCTAAGTGTGCTGGGTATGCCCAGAAGTTGAGTCCCAGGCTCACTGTGCCACTAGATTCAAGCTAGCCTGGCTGATGAGGGGTGAAACCCCAAAACCAGTCCCAGGATGCTTGTTTCTGGTCCAGGGTGGAGCTGACTTGGCAATTCAGGCTGGACTGTTCCCATGAGGAACAGCGTCAAGACTGATTTGCATATGGCTGGGTCTAAACTGGGGTGGTGTGGTGAGCAAAAGAACAATGGATTGAACCCAGATCTTTTGACTGGGGTGAATGTTTTGATTTGTTCTGCATTCCGTTCATCAATTGTGTGCCCTATGGTCACAAACACAGCAAGACACCTGGCCTTCTAGCACAGGTGACTTTTTCCATTGCTTCTGCACTTAAGGTCTTAAAGCTCATATAAACACATTTTCTAAAGCATTTTCAGTGATTTAGCTCTCTTATTTCGAGAGGGAACTCAAAGCTTAAAAACTGCAGTTCTAGCTTGATTTATTCAGGCTGTCTGCTACATCCCTAGAGTAAATGGTATGGAGAAGGAAATAGTCTTGGGTGCACTGAACTTTATTTCACATAGGAAGGGATAGCTGTGCTCAGATGTGGCCAACTTTGATCAGAAGAACTCCTGATTCATGAAGCGATAGATTAACATCTGGTACAAACAGGACTCTGGCTGGCATTACCTGACGGTGATAGACGTAGCAGCAGATTGAGATCATGTCCTGCACCATGTGTAGGACTGGTCACCCGCACAAAGCAAGTAAGGTGGCGGTCAGGGCCGGACTGGGAACTGAAACTAGCCCTGGGAATCAGCTCGACCGGTCCCCAAGGGGTGGGGCGTGCGAGTGGGAATCACCACTCCCGCTGCCACTTTTGTTACAGGCTGCCAATATTAAAAGGGCCCACAGGGGTCCAAAACCGGCCACCAGGGGTCCAACACCGCACCCACCCTTCTGGCCCACTGGGGAAACGCCTGATGCCCACTACGACCAGACCTGCCCTGGTGGTGGTGTGCCCAAGTGTTGTCATTTCCCATATGGATGAGCAAATTCGGGTAAGTATGATGAATTGAACAAGTTGAGAAAGATCCACAAGAATGGAAGAAATCAGTTTGGTTCATGTTGGATAGCTAACCAAATGTTTTACAGTCAGTTGGATAGATAATCGTATGATTCAGGAGGTAGGGCTTGTGCAACATTTTTCAAGTAAATATTCGAAGGACTTCAGTGAAGGCCCTTCGTTAGTTTCCATGTTATATGTCTCACGAAGGTAAACAATGGTGTACCATGGCCCATGATACCATGATATTCATGGTCTGATTAAACTTATTACCGGTCCTCTGCTGAAACCGGCTACTGCCCCTTCATAAAGCACCCACTATATGTTTGGTCTATAATTTACCACGTTTATTCCATGTTTTCATGGCTTTCTAGGACCAAGCAAAACAGGCCCTACTGGGTCTCAGAACTTGTGTGGACATTAAGAGACACACAGCTTCTCCCCACCCTTGTGGAAATCAATCATTCCAGCCATTCATAAAACAAGAAGTAGCCATTTATAAAAGCTTACATTAGGACTAAGTGTAATAGTGTTTTGAAGAAGTCTTTGGTGTGTGACACTAAAGACTCAGGCCAAACTTACATATACAAATTTAGAGTTTATTCAATTACCTCCTCGTTTCCATCAGGTGGTCTCCTGGGAAGGCTGGCGAATGTAGTCAAAGGTTGTCCTTCTTCAGGGCCAGCCGTGGAATACACACTTCTATCAGCTGCAGTAGAGAAACACAGAGGAACAACGACCTCATCAGAACTATTTTTTTAGAATGTCCACATATTTCTTTTGTACAAAAGCTGGTTGTGATTATTGAACGCCTTTTACGTCTAACAGTGGGAATTCGCTGCTCTTTTGAATTTCGGTTCTCTGTTATCCATTCGTGTTTTTACTTTTTAGGGGCGATTTGTGCAGTGTCTTACAGAAGCCATGTGTGGTAAATAAAGTCAACTATTTTACTTCAGACGAAGACTGTGTCTGAAACTGCCCAGGCACAGTGACCTAGTTGAACAAACCGCCGCCATTAACGCGAGCCATGTCGCGAGGACTGACCACATCCTGCTTTAAACGAGTTCCGTCTGGGGAGCTCTGCTGAGCAGGAGACTGGCTGAACTGTGTGGGTGCCGCGCGCGAGCTTTGAAGGGAAAACTAGCTTTGAGGGGGAAACTTTTTTTTAAACCTTGGATGCGTGACTGGAGGCCACGTCTCGAGGAGATATTTACTTTTTCGGCACGGCGCATGTTCATAGAGAAAAATATTTTTATTTTTGAGAAATATTAACTTTAATGTATTTGCCAGTATCGTTGGCGTTTCTGCTGTTTGACTGGCAACTGAAACAATCCAGATGTAAGCTATATTGTCACATCTGAATGAACGTGAGTATTTGTCCGTCGTACTACAAGTTGTTTGTCAATCTCAAATATATTTTAAATTCCTCCCATTCTCCTTAATTTAAGTTTAAAATGAAATACATTGTCTGCTTTTCTAGATCACCCGCCTGCAAAGGGATGTCTGGAAGGGTCAATGGGACCCCCTTTCCCCCCTTTCCCCCCTCCAGAGCGCTCCTCTCAGGGGACACACTGACAATGCACAACCTTTTAGATGGCACACTGTCAGCAAGCTTCCGGAGAGCGTCTTTGTCTCTGCGCCCGTGTGTCTGAAATAGGGCGCGGGCGCAGAGGCAAGGGATTACTTGATTTGTATGGGGCATGCCCCCTCAAGATAACACTGGTGCTTTATGAGTGCTATCAGTATTACAGAAGGGTCCGCAGAAGCGTCTGCGGCCCCTTCTCAGGGCCGGACTGGCCATAGCGGGCACCGGGCAATCCCCCGGTGCGCAGCACGGGTGCGGGCCGGTTTTGGGCCGCTTTGTTACAGGGCCGATTTTGCAGCATAGCTGCAAAATCGGCCCTGTACCAAAATCGGGCAAAAACCGGCCCCGACAAAGAGCTTGGCGGCACCTCCAATCCACTGAGTGGGGAGTGGGGGACCGGCCGAGCACTTTGCCGGAGCCGGTTGTGGTTTCCAGTTCCAGTTCGGTTTCCAGTTCCTGCCCCTTCTGTAATAGCTAAATGCCCTCGGAGTGCGCAAAGCAGTCGCAAATGCTTGTTGTGCCCCTAGGGCACTTAATGTAACACGGCCCCTGGTCAGTTTTAATCCATTCCGTACTCGCGTCGGCGGACACAAGCACTCCCTCCCTGGTGCTGCGCATGACCGTTGGCCGACCCAGCCACACCCAGCTTTCAGAACGCCCACCCCGCCGCGGTAAACAGGTTAACTTCTTTATTATTTGCACAATTATTGGATGTGGCATATCTATGAGAATGGAAACCCATTTCTACACCTAACATCAAAATGCCCGAATTTGTTTTTAAAGATTTATTTAAAATATTTAATAGCTAAACAGACCCTGAGACCATGAGAGCTGTACAAAATAGATGGTAGAGGTAATATATTTAGTATTAATAAAAATAGCTGTAGCAATAACAATAATAATTATGCAACATGTTCAGCATCCTGATACAGTTAGTGCCACATCAGTGATAGGAACTAAATATGATTATATGGGAGGAGAGCCAAAGGAGGCCAGACAGCGAAGGCAATGGGGTCGAGTGGAAGGGAAGAGAGTGAACACACTCCCCCCTTCCCTGGCATTGCTTGTGGTAGAGGTGTGTAACTTAACTTTTTTCTCGAGAACTTTCAGTAATTCTTGTGAAAACTACGATTACTTCCTGAAGTTTGTGAATTTCTCTATCTGGGGTGCTCAGGGTGAAATATAGATGTTCACACATTTATTAATTTGTTCTGAGAAAAAATGGTGAGAATCCAAAGCCGTCACACACCTTTTCAACACCAGCTCGCGCCAACTAGCACTCTTCAGGAGATATTGCCACTGTGAGGGAATCTTGTCAACTGCCATAACTACCCCAGTGCGAACAAGTAGTTGGAAAAGCAGCAATATTAATGGATTACAGGTTTAATATTTGGAAATCATGGGTGACTCTGTTTTCACATCTTCAGTTTCAGACCAAGACAGCCTGGTCGTCTGCACTAGGTGGCCTATAGGGGTGGTAAATATAGTTTTCTATACCACTTTTCAGGCCTGTCTTTACACCTCTTTACCCCTGTAACAATTGGTAAAACTTGCAAGCACTGATGTGCTAATTTAGGTGTTTTTTGTAACCCTGTAAATGTAAAAGATTACTGTAAAAGATTCATGATCAATAAAAGTTAAGCCATTTTCATGAGCCCTCTGCAACATTTTTTATTTAACTATAAAATAACAAGCATGAAGAAACAAATACATAAATATATACTTCGCAGTCATTTTATATGAAATGTAGCAATGGACCATCAGATTTCATCGTCCTGGCACACCTTGAAAGGATTTGAATATATAATGAATGTCCTTTCCGCACTATAGCATTTTAACAAATGTATGTGAAAATTGCGCCATAAAATTTACGATGTTTACTCATTCTTTTTAAAATTTACTCAGGAGGAAAAGCACATAGAAGAGGTCTGGTGTACCCGCTTTGCTTGCCCACTACAATTGGGGGCAAGAATTATGTCCCAGAACTTTCAAAGCTTAACAACACTATAATATAGGTGATGCCTAAAATAGACATTTGTCTGTGTTATGCTGTAATAGTCATCATGCCGTTAGTATGGCAATTCAGTGATTTCAATTGTTGTGATGTTAGGTTCATATGACATGCTTTCCTTGAAAAAGATAGAGATCAAGGGTCATATGATGTCACTTCCTGTGATGGTGAAAGGGAATGTGATGTCACTTCCACTATCCCTGGCATTTTGACGAATCAATGCCCATGCCCTTGACTCTGGTACACTGTTTTTGACAAGAACACTGGGCTAGAAAATTGTTACAGCCAATAATCCCATCAGGTATCAACTAGCGTTATGCAATGAATACATCCTGCCTGCAAGACCTGGCTAATTGGATGTCAAACAATTGTCTCAGATTAAATGGGGACAAGACGGAGGTGCTTATTGTAGGCAAGTCTCCGTCTGTTTGGACATCCGCATGGTGGCCCCAGACCCTGGGCCCCTTACCTCAACCGAAAGAACAGGTCAAGAATCTGGGTATTTGGATGGACTCAAAACTATCTTTTGAGTATCACACTAGACGTGTAGCTGGTACTTGCTTTGGTATTCTCCGTTGTCTGAGAAAGACACTCGACCTGCTCCCAGTGTCAGCTAGAAGGGCCCTGGTCCATGCCCTGGTGACTTCCAGGCTGGACTACGGGAATGCCTTATATCTGGGAGCTAACGTGAGATGTCTTCAACGCTTGCAAGGTATCCAAAATGCTGCTGCACGCCTAGTGTTATCACTGCCAAAAAGATCTTCCACCAAAAAGGCATTGGGGACGCTCCACTGGCTCCCAATTAAAGAGCGTGTCCAGTTTAAAATCCTGTGTATAGGCCATCGGATCGCTCACGGTAAGTGCCCGAGTTTCCTGAGGAATCTGCTCACATTGTATAAACCAACTAGGCCCCTCCGGTCGGAGGGCACTGGGCTAATGTGTATCCCGAAGACTTGCAGGGCCAGGATGGGCGGCAGACCCTTCCGCCTTCTGGCAGCACAGAGTTGGAACACTCTTCCTCTCAGACTCCGGATGGAGCCGTCTGAAAAAGTTTTCCGCAAGGAACTCAAGACACATCTGTTCCCCAAATATTGAAGTGCTCTTTTCTGGCTGTGTTAGGGATCTTTTAGGCCACTATTAGCGCGGGGACACACTGACTAGTGTAACCAGGCGCTTTATAAGCTCAGTTAATAATAATAATAATAATAATATTTGCTTTGGACAACGGTCTCTGAAACATGGCGTGTAATATGGATGCCAGCAGAATTGAATGAAAATAGGAACTGCACTTTTTGAAGCACATGGTCATTGGCAGTGGTAAGTATCGTAGTGCGAGATCCTGAATGGAAGTCATCCACGCAGGTGCCATTTAAGGGTGGAGAATAAGGACAACTTTGAGGCTGTGAAGCGAGCTTTGATACTAGTAACAAGGCCTTCCACTTTAGTCAACATGAGGATAACAGCTGTGTTCTGGTCTATGTTCCAGTCTTGACCTGCAGCTGTATAAACCCTACCCTTTCTCTAGTAATTTCAACATTCGGCCTTCCTAACATTGTTGATGAGACCTGTCTTCCATGGATGTCAAATAGGCACAACCAGGAGTAGCAGCTACCACCCAGCCTTGCCCTTTAGTAGCAACAATGCTGCCCTTACTGGTTCCAGAGTCAATGAAGGCAGGAACAAGAAGTAAACTAGGTTATCTGAGCCTAGGTTGTCTAGCTGCAGTTCCAAAGCTTTGCCATCCCTCAATCAGTAGAATAATGGAGGCCATTTCAATGCTAAAGCAGGGGCAGGAGGTCAGCGCTGTAATGCTATCAGGGTTAACGTGTTTGGGATGTCACTCCTATTAGCCGTGGCAGTGGCATAGCAAGGCTGCCAATGGTATAAGGCCCTGAGGCAAGGAAAGAAATGAGTCCCTATCCCACTGGTGAGGTAGTAAAAAACAACTGAAATTGGTGGGAGGTTGTGGGCGGGACATGGGCTCTGCACAGTCCTGGATACCTGTGCCATGGCACCCACTGCACTAATTATTTGTATGCTGCTGTTTCTTTATCCCTTCAGTCCTCTGTTTGCCGCATCATTCCCTGAAAATCTTCAGACCCACACTCTCTTGTATATCTTCCTGGATCAGGCTACTGTTCACCTTTCACTCTCCTCCACTTCCACTGTCTCTACTCTCCTTTCATGGACTTTCAATCTCACCACTACCAGCCTTTCACCCTTCCCAGTGTCACCTGTATCACCTTTCCCTTCTATCCACTCCCCACACGTTTCCCTGCGGTACAGTGTTTAAACCTTCTCCTCCCTTTCTTTTCTCAGGCATCACACTAGTCCATTTTTATTCTCCTTCCTTCCCTCCCCTTTCTTCTCTCTCTCCTACATTCTCCCGTATTGTCCTGCATCGCTTTATCCATATGTATTCAGTTACTTTACACCTTTTACTGATCTCCTCTCCCTAGCGTTTCACTTGGCTCTAATTTCATTAATACAATTATCTCTGTATCTCTACATCTATTTGTGCCTCTTATATCTCACTAACTTTTACCCTCCGTCTATCCTCTTCTTTAGTTCTCTACTCCTCTACTCCTCTTCCTATCTTCCTATTCGCTTCTCTAACTTTTACTCTCATCTCTTTCTTTTTCCTTCAGAAGCTCTCCAATACACTTCCACTTTCTATATGCTTTCCTTCTCTCACTGTTTTTTTTTAATCTCTCTCGTGTATCTCTAAATTTTCATTTCTTTTCCCTATCACCTGCAACTCTCCACTATTTCATTTCCTCTCTCTGTCTCTCCATTCCCCTTCTCCTCTGTGTCCTATTTGTTCCCTGTATTCCTCAAACACTTTCACTTCAAGCTCTGCTATACATCTCCATTTTTGCCTGCATCTCATTTGAGCCATGTATCTCTCACTTCACAAATGTATGCTCCTGTTTCACCACCCTCCCCTTTCCACGGTCCCCCTGCACCCTTCCATCCGTCACTTTCCATCGACCCCCCCATAACTCTCCCGTATTTATCACTTCTCCCTATTTTCTCTTTATTCTTTCATTTCTATTTCTTACACCGTATCTTTCCATTCACTCTTTCCCTCCTTCCAACCCCTCAGAGTAAACACAGAGCCAGGCCACAGGCAAGGGACGGGTTCTCTCTTTTAGGAAACAGCAGCTAATGCAGGACAGGAGGGACCCACAACTCCTCTGGCCCCAGTGCCACTGCACCAGTTGCACACCTGACAGCTAAGCCCCTGAACCCGGTATTTTGGTGCATGGTTATCCATAAAGCCTTCATGCCACATATGCCCTTGTGTTCTACCTGTATCTGGTCAGTTTCACTACTTGCATCCTCCTCACTCAGTCCTCTTGATCTACCTTCTTGCAGGATCTACAGATTCCCCATCCTTGACACTGACACATCAGGCTCCAGTGCTGACCCAAGTCTGCATGACTGTTACTTGCATTGGCTGTCTCCACTCACATGTGCAAACCTACATTGAGTTCCCCCGAGTAACCAATCAGGATCCTAACATTTTCTGCCTTTTTCACGCATAATATTCATTGGTGCACACTTTTTAAAGATTTTGCAGGGAGATGGGTATGCCCAAGTCCATAAACCCCAGGTACTCGCCAGGTTTCCTTCTCCCCGTGAAGCAATTGCCCCTTATTTTGGAGTATACTTATAAACAGAGCATTAAATATAAGTTACACTGGTCTGTGCTATTTTTGGTCCATTTGCCTTCTGCTGTCCTTGTCGGTGAGTGCTGAGGTTGGTTGAAGAATGCTGAGAATGCGGTGTACTGAAGCTACCCAAAAACATTCAGAGTTAATGCTCGAGGTTCCTCTGGGCTATTGTCCAGTCCTCATGGTCATCAAGCATCTCTGCTGCACATTGGCGCACACATATAATGTTTTTTCCATCAAGTGTGTAAGGCTCGGCTCATTGGAAGCAGACTTCATCGTAGACCGTGGGTGTCTTCTTCTGCTGTAGATATATTGGCCTCTGGTCTTGTCTCGGCTTGACCTTGTAAAATAAACACAACATTGAAACGAGTTATGGTTGTCCTAAAAATATGTAATGTTATTCTATTATTATTTTAAATTCTAAACAGTTACTCTAAAAAATGCAAACAGTTTGCAGTAGCAGGATCTGCACTAGGTTTACTGGTTATTTCTGCTTTATCAAATATTTAAAGCAGTCTGAGAATTCTGTGTTGCTGTGAACTCAGTTTCAGAAGGATCTAAATAATGCCTGTATCCAGGAGCAACAGAAGAGGAAGTGCAGCTCAGCTAATCTTAACATTCACACACAGCTGCCTCGCATCCTCTTCAAACAAGGAACAGGGCAATATCCGTCCACGTCTGTACCAGGAAGCAGATCCTGAAGGAGGAGGGATCGAGCACCACCCTACTCACACGGGGGGAGGGTGGGGGGTGATAGGGCGACTACTGACTGATGTCAGCCTTAGAAACCTGCACTTCTTTCATTGTGAGAGGGAGAGTACCTACACTTCCCATAGAGATGCACTACGTTTAATGGGAGAGCACCCACACTTCCCATAGAGATGCACTAAATTTAATGGGAGAGTACCCACACTTCTCAGCAGCAAACAGCACTCTGGGCTAGTGAGTACCAGCGCTTCTAGATTTCCATTTCAAGCACTGGATAGAACAAAACAATCACTAGAAGACAAACAGTTTGATTTGGTCTTGTATAGCACATGCATTTTGATGCACTACATACATGAACACGTTCATGTATGTGGTGCATATAGTGCATGTACATCTACAGGTATACAGACACCCACAACACAAACCAATAGAGACACAGGAGTCTAAGCACCTTGATCAAACACATAGGCTCTGTACACAACAAATAATAAGCATACACCCCACATGTGCACACAAGTCAACAAATACAAGCATTAATGCCCATTGGCTTCCATACACAATAAGTAACACAAACATAGACACATGCACACAAGGCAACAAATACATGCATTCATGCACACTGGTGAAATGTTTGGCGGGCAAAGATATAGTCTTTGTCAAGGAGCCTCAAAGAGAGGATGGATTGGCTGCCAAGCAGTGCCTGTCCACCTCTTGCCCCTAACAGCCCTGAGATGAGGCGGGAATGGTTTTATGTTTATGAGAAGTTCTAAAGCTGGCCTATTCCCTTTAAAAAAAATCTAATGCAGGCTTCTGACGGTTAAATCACAAAGCAGCCTAGAGTTTAGAAATGAAACTAAACTGGATGTGTTTAGCAGATTTAAAGTAAGTATGTAAAGATTTTATAAAGCGTGTGATTGCTGAGGCGTATTGGCCCTAGCGTCCTACAAGAAAACCATAAGAAGCGTACATGGTAAGGGAGAAGAAAAGCCAAGCCTTTAACATTTTCCTAAAACGCATCTGGTTGGGTTGTGATCTCAAAGAGAGAGGCTTCCTGTTCCAAAGCTTACATGTTGAGAAAGAGAAGCTTCTGCCTCCCAATCTAGCTTTGTTTATTCTCGGAATGGCCACTAATTTAGCTGCACCTGAACTGAGATTACAACTGAGGACATGCCAAAAGAAAATTTTCTGAAGGTAGAGAGGAGCAGTTTTGTAAAGTGCTTTGTTGACCATGCCCAACGCTTTACATTTGACCGTCTCACAGGCAGATAGCCAATGAAGGCCATGGATACTCTGTGAAATAGAAAATTTGGGAATTTTTAGAAGCAGATCAGCTGCCATATTTTGCAAGGATTGGTGCTTCAATTGCTAGCATTTCAAATTACTAGATATGACACATTGCAATAGTCAATTTTGGAAAGGACAAGGGCCACAATGGCCATTTTTTTGCAGATCTGGAGCGATATAAGGAAAAACCTTTTTCAAGACCTTGAGTAAGTAAAAGCGGAGAAATGGGATATGATTAATTGTCCCAGAACAACAGAGCTGACCATCAAATATAACCCCCAAATTCTTCACTCTCTGAGCCGGAGAGGGCCAAGATTGGAAGGCCACCATGAGGTATTCCAGAACGAGTTATTTCCGAAGAGGAAAACCTCAGTTTTCTCAGAATTCAGCTTAAGGCAATTTTCCTACATCCAAACTACAAAATATGCCTAACAGTGTTTAAAGTTATTGACGACCTCATCGTGGTCAGATGAAATTGACACAATCATTTGTGTGGCATTGGCGTAAGAGACTGCAGAGAAAACAACTAACCAAATTCGTTTTACCAGGGGGTGACGTAGATGTTGAAAAGAGTGGGGCTTATGATGCTTCCTGAGGCACCCCACAGTGAAGACAAATGGATAAGAAGCAAAACCCCCAAAGTCAACCATCTGTTCTCTGTTGGATAGGAAAGCACTAAGGATTGTGAGGGCGGCACCTCGGATCCCAAATCTGTCTAGCCGGTTGCTAAGCAAAGAATGAATCATCATAGTGAAGTAGTGTGGCTCACTGGTTAGAGGCGGCAGACCCGAGAGCAGAGGACGGCCCGGGACCAGGGTTCGATTCCCGACGCGGCAGGTTTCCGGACCAGGGTCAGCGGACTCGATAATTCTCTCGCCTCGGTGCCCACTCTGATCAGCGATCACACTCGGCAACTCTGGGCACTAGCTTGCCTCATCTTCACTAACGGCCCCACCAGACCGCCGGGGATGCCTGGTCTCACCCTGGAGATACCCAATAAGGGACCATCTCTCAGGGAAGCCAGGAAGGGTTTCGCAGCGGTCGAAGCGCGGAGGTACCCCTTCGGGAGTGAGTCCTGCGCTATATAAGCACACAATTAATTAATAATTAATATCAAGCTGAGCGGAGCGTTCAAGAAGAATCAGCGCAGCCCTCCCTCCCTTGTCTACCAGCATTCGAATCTCCTCAGTAGAAGCAACTAAGGCTGATTCTCTGCAATGCTGGGTTCCGAAGCCTTTTGTGATAGATCCAAAAGATTGTTGGCATCATTTAAGGACATCGCGTCCTCATTAATAGCCTTTTCAGAGGCAACAGTAGGTGGGAAATTGGCTGTTAATGTTTAATGTTACCTGGATCAATGTTTAAAAGAGGAAGCTCAGATGCCATTTCCCAGACTGCTGTAAATTGGCCTGGAGCCAGAACATTGTTCAGGAAATCCGTAAGATGCACAAAGGTCATGCTGGAGACCATTTACAATCCGTAGGGCGGGCAAGGATCCTAAAGAAAACCTGATTTGTGGTCTCCAAAAATGTTACTACTCTGTCTTCAGTTAAAGGAGTGAAGCTACAATGACATTTTGGGTGCAGTCAGCATTATAGTGCAGCCATGAAGGGAATGTAAAAGAACACAAAGGATCCACTGGACTGTTAGCATCATGATTGGAGAAAAAATCCTCATAAAAGCTATTTACCTTTGTGTTGTAAAAAACGCTGCCAACTTATTACAGAAGGCTTGATCAGGGGTAAAGATTTTACTATTGTTGCAATTTGAGAGATTTGTAAAGGCCTTAAAAAAGTTATCTCGTAGAATCTTTGGAGGTGTTCATTTTTTCCAATTTGTAAACTTGGTAGTGGCAGCTTCTATATTAGTAGCTAGTACTGGGCTATCATTTTTTAATACACTATCAAGTTCAGAACTACCTATTTTACGCCAAGGGTGGAACTTAATAGACTTAGAAGAATAAGTGAGCATGAGGTATTGGCTGGACCTGCACATTTGAAAAAGATTGTTCTATGATCCGACCACATCAGAGGTAAAGCTATATCAAAACTTAATACAGGATTGTTTATAAATATCCCATCCAGTGTATGATTAGCCTTATGGGTACGTTGATTAACTAACTGAATAAGGTTGAAACTGCAAAGGCATTCAACCACATGCTCAGTCTCAGTGTTTTCTTCAAGCTCCAAAATTAAAGTCCCCTAGTAGGCTGAAGTTGGGAAACTCCATACAGGACTCCATAAAGGTCTGAACAGATCTAATAAATTGGTATCTCAGACCAGTTAGACAATACACCAAAGTGGCATTGGAAGCAGTGATGTCATTACATTTAATAGCAAACATTGGCTTCAGCGTCCAAATGGATATATCATAGCCTTCAGAAATTGCAACTCTCAGGCCTGAGTCCAACAAAGCATCGGTCCTGGTCTCTGTGAGGAATACTAAATCCGGGGCATGGGTGTCCATGAACTCTACAAATTCATGCTTATTTTTAATAAAAGATCTGATGTTTAGTAACTCACAGGTGAGCGAATCAGGTAAGCATCCTGAAATCTGGGTAGCATGTGAGGAGGTTAACAGTGCGTTGTTTCTAGCACACTGTAGTAAGTGCTTTACGGTCACGATCAGAAACTTCAGAAATATCATGGCTGAGATTTCTCTTTTCTAGCTGCTTCATGCATCCTTCAGATTGTTCACCGACTTTAGCTAAATCAATGGCTGCTTTAAGGGAGGGATTCTTCGCTGCCCAAAGTCTCTTGTATTTTTCATCAACAGGAGAGTCCTCTCAGTTGTAGTGGTTTCTCCTGGCTCAAGTGTTTGAGAGTGTCCCCTGTTCCATGTTGTTTTGTGCCACCTTTGGCGGGGGTGACTCTATGATTCCTGTGGGTGGATCTTCAGGTAGTTTGTATGCTTCTCAAACTAATGGCTCTTTACCGGGCCCTGAGTCTCCTTGTTCCTCACCTTCTGTGAGGTGTCGTAGACCGCCTACCTATTCTCTATAGACTTTGTTCATTGAAAGTCTTGCTCCAGTCCCAGTTTTGTTGTTGTTCACTTATTCTGTTTTGTGTAGCTATTGGAAAGGGAGAAGATGTGTAGTAAATGCTTTAAGGTTTAGTCATTTAAGAATGTACTTGTTCATGTATTCCATGTCTTTTTTTGAATGTGAGTGTTCTCTTTCAAGTGAGTCGTTTACCAGACCTGCTTGGAAGAGTCCGCTCTCATCCTTGTCCTGGACTTGATTAAAGCTTTCAAGATCTACTAAGTGTGTCACCCTCTCTCGATTACCATACGCAACTTGTTGGATTGAGACTGAAAGCATAATTACAAGCGGGGCAACAAAACTGGCTTATGTTTAAGTTACAATTATAGACCTCACAACAGTTTTGCCTACCCTTACACCAGTGGTCCATCAGCTCACCCTCATGTAGGCCAGGTTAAAAAAACGACTAGGGATCCTGGTGCATGGCGTAGTCTGGCAAAGGATGGGCACAGACATGCTTGCATTAGGCGAGCCTGTGATGCGGATGCGCTACCGGGATCTTTTAACGGTCCAGCATAGAGGGGCGTGACCGTGGCCGGCTACGGAAGATGCACACATGCTTCAGAAGGCAAAAAAGCAAGGGGACAATGAAAACAGATGAACTGTGGTACAATAATCCCTTTCTCACCTCACATGCTCCATTGTGAAGTAAGAATACAGGCAAATTAAAGAATATAGCTGAACTAAAGGTGGGAAAGAAGCAAACTCATAAAAACATTAAAAACGGGCTAATAAACCAATGGTTTGATGCAATTAAAAAGCGAGAGCCAGGCACCTCCCAAGATGGCCACAATGTGTCCCCCACAAGGAAATGAAATACCGATTGTAAGGGCAGCTCAGAGGAAGCTTCGCAGACGTGCTACCTGGTCCTCTACAAGGGCCGACTAGAGGGGCGTGGCTGGCTCTAGATGAGTGCAGACACGCCTCAAAAGGTGAAAAATGAGGGGGCAATGAAAAAAGACAAACTTGGGTCCAGCAACCCCTTTCTCACCTGACAGGCTCCCCTGCAAGGTAAGAATACTAATAACTTAAAGAATAACTAAAATTAAAGCTGAAAAAGAAGCAACTCATAAGCACATAAAAAATGGGCTAATAAACCCATGGATTGCCGCAATTAAAAAGCGTGAGCCAGGCACCTCCCAAGGTGGCCACAGTGTGTGCCGTACAAGAAAATGAAATGCCAATTGTAAGGGAGGCTAAAAGGACGCTAACATCAAGACTCATATTGGTAAGAGAGCAAATCATTTAATTTAAAAGGGGATTCGTTTTTTTAACCTCTTGAACCGTGCTGAACTAAAGCCTAATAAGTTATATGGGTAGATCGATCTTCCTTAAAAAATATTTGCTTCACTCAGTGATGTTGTAGACTAATGTTATCCTAAAAATATTAGATTGACTTATTTGTTGAAGATTATTAGAATCAATTTGCATTTTGATATTTGAAAAAGGCGTATGGTAGCGGTGTTATTCTAAGGGGGTTAAGCATGCAATGAGATGATGGATTAGAGTTGTGGATGTCTAACTGCTAATATTTCCCACTTTAAGACTTCATATGTCAGGAAGCAAGCTAATACAATGCCAAAGTGATGTGAACGAGAGCATATCCCTTTCTTCTGGGTACCTATGGGGTGTTCGAAGAATTGTTATCTTAGGATAAGGCAAGAAAAGAGCCTCTTATATTTAATGATAAGGGTCAATAATAATGATATGTCTTAACATATATTGCTATGCAGATATCCTTTTGTTTATTTATAATTTCAACCTAGCTCTATCCTGTGACCCAAGAAAGTTACACTTTAAGATGTATCTGTGAAGAAGTTGAATTTCCTCTTCTATAAAGACGATACAATAAATGGCACAAAACAAATATTCTCGCAATTCACATTTCCTTATGCTTATATTTTGAAAATGTGGGATTTAAAAAGCTCGTGAATTAAGTATAGATTAAGTAATATACCTCTAGAATTATTAAGAGATGAGAAGGTTGCTCATGATAATACAGATGAGATCTAGCCTAATATGTGAAAACATTCAGACGGTTTGGTATTCAAGTCAAGTCAAGTCAGAGAATTTATATAGCGCACTACCTACCCAGAGGGTCTCAAGGCGCTTAGAAAGGGGAGGAGGATTACTTGTCAAATATCCACGTTTTAAGTTGCTTTCTGAATGCTAGGTGGTTCTGGGTGAGGCGAAGGTACGCGGGGAGTGAGTTCCATGTTTTAGCAGCCAGGTATGAGAAGGATCTGCCTCCCATGGTGGTCTTGTTGATGCGAGGGCTTGGCTGGAAGAACGTAGTTGGCGGGGGGGGTGTAGAAGGACAGTCGTGAGTTGAGGCATTCTGGTCCGATGTCGTAGAGTGATTTGTGTGCGTGGGTTAGCAGACGGAAAGTGATTCTCTTATTGACGGGTAGCCAGTGGAGGTCTTTCAGGTGATCAGAGATGTGTTCGTTGCGCGGGATGTCTAATATGATTCTGGCTGAGGCGTTTTGGATTCGTTGGAGTTTCTTCTGGAGTTTAGCGGTAGTACCTGCGTAGAGGGTGTTTCCGTAGTCCAGTCGGCTCGTGACTAGAGCATGGGTGACTGTTTTCCTTGTTTCGGTGGGGATCCAGCGAAATGTTTTCCTGAGCATGCGAAGAATGTTGAAGCAGGATGAGGATACGGCGCTGACTTGTCTGTTCATTGAAAGTGAAGAGTCAAGGATCACGCCTAGGTTCCGTGCGTGGTCTGTCGGGATGGGTGCTTTTCCAAGGGCTTCCGGCCACCAAGAGTCGTCCCATGCAGAGGGGGATGTGCCTAAGATGAGGACTTCTGTTTTGTCTGAGTTCAGTTTCAGACGGCTTTGTTTCATCCATTCGGCAACCTCTTTCATTCCTTCGTGTAGGTTAGTTTTGGCGGTGCTGGGGTCATTGGTGAGAGAAAGGATTAGTTGAGTGTCATCCGCGTAAGAGATGATGTTGAGGTTGTGTTGGCGGGCGATGGCCGCGAGGGGGCTCATGTATACGTTGAAGAGGGTGGGGCTGAGTGAGGATCCTTGTGGTACGCCACAGATGACTTCAGTGGCCTCGGACTTGAATGGTGGGAGGCGGACTCTCTGGGTTCTTCCGGTGAGGAACGAGGTGATCCATTCAAGTGCTTTTCCTTGTATTCCGATGTTATTGAGGCGTTGTAACAGGGTGCTGTGGCAGACTGTGTCGAATGCTGCAGAGAGGTCGAGGAGGATGAGGGCGACTGTGTCTCCATTGTCCAGTAGAGTTCGAATGTCGTCTGTTGCTGCGATGAGGGCGGTCTCAGTGCTGTGTTTTGCTCGGAAGCCAGATTGTGAGGAGTCGAGGGATTTGTTGGCTTCGAGGAAAGCGGCGAGCTGGTTGTTGACGGCTTTCTCGATGACTTTGGCCGGGAATGGAAGGAGGGAAATGGGGCGGTAATTTTTGAGTTCGGTGGGGTCCGCTGTGGGTTTTTTCAGGAGGGCGGTGAGTTCAGCGTGTTTCCAGTCTTCCGGGAAGGTGGCGGAGTTGAAGGAGCAGTTGATGACGTCTCGGAGGTGCGGTGCTATGACGGAGTCTGCTTTGTTGAAGATGTGGTGAGGACATGGATCTGTGGGGGATCCTGAGTGGATGGAGTTCATCAGGCGGATGGTGTCCTCAGTGGAGATTGGGTTCCAGTCGTTAAGGGTGTTCACGGGGGGAGAGTGTTCAGCAGATTGTTGGGTGGGTTGGTCACCGGGTTGGTTGTCGAAGCTGTTGTGGATGTCTGCAATCTTGTTGTGGAAGAATGAGGCTAGGGAGTTGCAGAGGGCTTGGGAGGGGGTGATGTCGTTGGAGTTGGCCGAGGGGTTGAAAAATTCCTTGACGATGTTGAAAAGTTCCTTGCTGTTGTGGGCGTTGTTGTCAAGTCGATCCTTGAATGCTGTTTTCTGGGCCTTTCGGATTAGTTGGTGGTGAGTGCGGGTGGCGTTTTTGAAGGCGTCTTTGGTGCTAGAGGTTGGGTCTTTTTTCCAGGCCTTTTCAAGGGAGCGGCAGAGTTTCTTGTATTCACCCCAGCTTTCTTCGATGGATTACGCTTTCATACCGCTCTCCTACAGCTAGAACGCATATAGGAGTCCATATTTCGAAAGCCTGCCCAATACAACGAGGCGCAAGACAGCGGTGCCCACTCTCCCCATGTTATTTGTGCTTGCATTGGAACCACTAGCACAGAGGTTATGCTGTAGCGCTCAAGAGTGGGACCTCTCCAATGGGCCTGTGGTCCACGCAGTGTCTCTATATGCAGACGATATCATAATATACACCAAAGATCTCCAAGAAAATCTGCAAACTGTAGCCCACATTTTTTATGGTATTTGAAACAATTTCCGGGTTGGCAATAAACTTTGGTAAATCCCATGCATTTTTTAAGGACAATCCTCAAATACAGGCAGTCTCATTTGGAGATGTGGAAATCCGACTAGCGCCCACTACATTCAAATATTTGGGGAATCAGGTGTATAGGGACACACAGGATCTCTTCGAGGGCACCTTCAAAAATCAATCCCCTCCATGCGCTCTCAAGTTGCATTTTGGACCTCACACCCAGCTCTCAGTGGTGGGACGACTCGCCATATCAAAAACTGGTGGTGCTGCCACATATTTTATACTTCTTCACTAATCTCCCAGTGGTAATTCCAGTGAAGTTTTTAAAAACATTGAACTCTATTTTAGTAGACTCGATATTGGGTAACGGCAGTCGACGTATAAGCCTTGCAAAATAAGAGTTGCCATCAGATGCTGGAGACATGGGAGCACCGAACTTTAGGTGTTTTTGTCTGGCTACTCTTCTGCAATGGCTCTCAAATTGTATGCCGGCCGTAACCTGCACACCCCATATGATTACCCAAGGTGCACTACATAAACTGCTATGCCCTGGAGTGCGCATTCTACCAACAGCTTCATTGTTGCGTAAAGTGGCACTCACATATTGGAAATGAGCCTTAAAATACACTGTACAGACCAGCCCCTTTGCCCCCAATATATTGCTGTTAGGCTTTCCGACCCCTACAGGCATGCTAAAACTAGGCAGACTGTCCACATTCAAACAAGCAGGCGTGACAACGGTGGGCGCACTGTTCGGAGATGGGACATTGTTAATTCACGCAGGCTTTGTAAATGAACAAGGGCTACCGGACACACTTTTCTTAACACATGCAGGCCTGGTACGCTTTATTAAACTACACTGGACTCTGGGAGGGATCCAACTCTTCACCCATGACCTAGTCCACTCGCTATATTTAATGGGTACTTGCAGAGACCTGATACAATGGGTGTATCGTGGTCTTCAAGTGCACTTATCGATTCCCCTGTTACAATTACGAAATAAGTGGGAATTAGATATAGGCAGGGAACTACGTGACAAGGAATGGAGCTCTATTCTTGAATTACCCCTCCAATATTTCACGCAATTCCAAATTCAAATTTATACAATATACGATTGTACACTGTGTTTATCCTTACGCCCCATTGACAACACACAATATTTCATAATGTACCAGGAGCATGCCCAAGATATCCTGAACAAGATGCTAATTTGCTGCACGTTATGGACATGCCCCACCCTATCTTCCTACTGGACGCAGACCACCACAGCGTTGAGGGCGGTGCTGTAAGGGGACTCCTGCCATGCAGTTGAAACCTTTCTTCTGGATCTCTACCCTCGTCAACAGGGAGGTGAAAATCAGCATCTTGCCCCCCTTTACTAACTTGGAGGGAGGAGGTGGAGGGATATGGAATGGCAGAGAGTGGTTCCCTTCGAAGAGAAGAATATCATGGGTTACGAAAAAACCTATAGCCATGGACTGAGACTTCATCCTGGAATCCTTCAAACTCTTGATATGCCGACGGTTTAACTGCTACTGCCTATCAATGAGACCAGTACTGATGCAAAGGATGTCACTTGCAACTGCTAGATATGAGCTGGCATTAGAAAGTATTCCTACATGACCGATTCGCTTGCTACGTCACCATGGACAACCAAACCCAAAAGACTTTGCTATACAGTTGCTGTTAGAGCGTGCTGCCTTCTCTTGCCAAAATTAAATGAAAGATTCCATCTGTTGGGGAAGGGGGGAGGAGTTAACTGTTTTTCTTTTCAAAGGGGTTTACTAGGTAGACTAAGCTATCAAAGGGTGGAATTGATCAGCTGTTCTTCCTGACGCGATTGTATCTATTTTATTAATTGAACGCAGTTGCAATAATTGGCACTAATCAAATGCATCATAATGTACGCCAAAACAGAACTTATGACTGGTATGCCAACTGCGTGTATTGCATTACCTGATATACTATAAAAACCCAATAAAATTTGTTATAAAACAATTTCTGAAAACATTAAGAAGTTATTTTTGTGAATATGTCAGAATGTTTAAAAATCCAACCCGTTCCCTTCACAACTATAGTATGAGATATCTTTCCACAATATTATATGTAAGGCTCCTTGTTTTCCGTTTTTACTCAACAAACCATTTATTTTCTTGTCTGTATTTATTTTTAAATGTGGATAAAAACGAAAATTGGGTGCTTTTTGAGCGATTCTAAATACACTTTGCCATGACTGCCAGGCCAATAACTGTGTGGATTGATAGGTAAGGAGGTTAAAAAATAAAGGAATTTTAGAAAAGAGGTTTAGACAGCAGTAGCTATGCATAAGACTGGTACTGAAACGTGTACATTCTCATACAAGTGCATTGATTTATCTTCTGCGGGTGTTCCTATCACCAAAACCTGGCAGGCATTCAAGCATGACTGCATATTTATTGGGTAAATACATGTGGAAATATACCAGTTTCAGCTTTACCTTTTTCACAAAACCCATAATAAATATGTATAAATACAGATAAAGTTATTAAAAAATAAACCTGGATAAATACATACGGAAATGACCAAAAAACAACTACCATAAAACTGGGAGCCCTAATTATATATCACTATAAACCTAGTGTAGCTCCATTGGGTTACAAAGTTGTGACTGATGGTAAAAAAATAAACAACAAAGATATAATCATGAAAAATGTATTAAGAGAAAAAACGGAAAGGATTATACACGATCTATTTAACTTTACTAAAGTTGTTTTATGTTTGAGATAAAGTTTCTTTTTTCTCTTGTGTAACTGTTGCATATTTTCCTATTTTCTGAAGAATTTTTTGCTCTTCTCCTTTTGTTCTCTATGCACTTATGTTTGTGCTACTTTAGCCATGGGGCCACATCTGGAATACGCGAAACGTTTTGGCAGCGGGCCCTGAGAAGCTTTGGAACTGTTTCAAAATCAAATGTATGTGTTCACGAAGAAAGCATTTCTGAGTATTGTAAGACCCAAAGGAAACGTGTTTTGAGAATAGAAGATGTATTTGGAGCAAGTACTAGGAGAGTACATGTATTTATTTGATAGAAGTATGGAAATGGAAACAAAAAATGACGATCACATTTTTTTTAATATTAACTTTTCCAACTTACAGACATCATTGCATACATTACTTTTACATTTTATGGTATGTCATCAACGTCTTTGCACATCTGAATGTCATATAAGTCATATAAGCAGCTGGTAATGGTGCCACAGTGCATATCACTTATTGCATCCCCCGCATAAGTGCGTACATAAGGACCCGTGGAAGCCAGACAACACATGTTGGAGCAGTTTACATTTCTATTTCAGGGTGTCGGTGGGTTACATTGACAGTTTGGGTCTAAATGAACATATTCCGTATTGACCATTTCACCCCACATTAGACGGACCTCTCAGGTACCTCACCCAACCTGCTTCTTCTTGACAGTAAGTTTTAGTCAGATTGTTCTCTCAAGTATTCCAGCAGTGGTGCACCACATAAGTCCAGAGATATGATATCAATAGTCACAGACGTGGGTTTCTTTTAGTTGTGATTTTCTTTATTCCAAAAAAAGACAGGTGTACAGTCAAAACACGGTTGCTTGCAGCCGACGCTTTTCGTCCTCATGGGACTTCTTCAGGGCAAGGTCCTTGGAGTATGTGCATATACGACGAAGAGTTTTCTTATTAAAGGTGTGTGTCCAGATGATCTTAAGATGGAAAACATTGAAAAGCCGAAAAGCCAATGGGTCGTCTATATATGCAGATATGGAATCACAGTGTGTATCCTATTCAAAGTGTTTTTAAGATTCTGCAAGTAGTCCTCGCTAATTCTGGTATGGATTAGAAATTTAGAGGAGGATGAACTGAAGGAAAGTTATTCCATCAGGGTAGACTCTTGATAAAGTCTGCAAAACCTCACATCCTCCTCCTTAGCACCGCATCGCGTAAAAGTTCGGCTTCCTTCCTGGACCCAGGGCTCTTATGTATTAATTTACTAAGTTCTTGACTGAACCTTCACTGTGACAGTGGGTGTTAACCAGTGTGCACACATCTCGCCCATACAAACTATCTAGGGCTTGTTTTGAAAATTTTGGGGTAATTTGAGTTAGGTGCTGTATTTAGGAAGTTTCCGCTGTCTCCTCAGCTTTTAAAAAATTATTCCAGCAGTGGTTCCCAGATATCTCTGGGCCATGACGAGGCGGGGAGCAGCTCTGCAAAACACCTCAATTGGTCCCAACAATAAATGAAGTCCGATAGCCAGTCCTTGAATTTAGGGGCACACCCCCTACCCCATTTACATGCCACTTTGCATTTAGCAAGTAGGAATGCTAATGTTATGAGTTTTTTATGTGTCTTTTGTATGCCAGCTGTATAACCTAAAAGCACAATGAGTGGGGAGTTAGGAATGGGTGTTCCAGCCATGGCTGTCAGCGCAGTTCCCACTTCTTGCCAGTATTTGTGGACCTCACCGCACTGCCATGCAAGGTGTAAAAAATCTGCTCCCTCTACACGGCAACACTCACAGCAGTTGTCCTACCTCAGTTTATAGTTGCAGAGGCGTACAGGTGTGTAGTAGATTCTGTGCAAAAAATGTAAAAGTATGATTCTTTGCCTGCTGCTCACCATAATGGCTTCTGTCTGCGCACAGCAATATGCCCATTGCTTATCAGTAAGTAGAGTGGGTAGATCTCGGTCCCATGCCTCCCTGTCCACCTGTGATTGTTGTGGTGTTTCAAGCAGTGCTGTGCGATAAATACTGGACACTGCATGTGTAGGTCCTTTCATTTTCAATGGAGGGTGTAACCTCTCCATCGTGGCAGGTTCTAGTGGAAATTAGTTTTGACCTCATGTCTTGGGCACAAGTATAAAAACACCTCTAGCGGAGTAGTGGTTACTCCTGTCAGGAGTGTCTGTTTATCCTTAAATGTACCCTCTTGATGTAAGTCTCCCCAAGTTGTGAGGTCTCTTTTGTGAAGCATTTCCCGCCATACTGCCTCCTGACTGACTGGGACAGTTGGGAGATGCGCTAATGGTCTCAGCTGGGAATATAGCACAGGCTTGCGTATTCTTTTGACTATGCGTTCCCAGGCCCTATTTGTACACATGACCGTGTAGTTTGTGACTCCCTTACCTGGGACACGCGTCCCCAAGAATGCATTGAGTGTGTGGGCGCCATGCTTGTTCTATGGCGAAATGTGGCTTGAATGGTGGTGGGTTGAGCCAATAAACAGCATAGTGTGCTTGGGCACTAGGATAATAGAGTTACATATCTGGAGCTTCAAATCCGCCGTGGGTGAAAGGCTGCTTCATGATTCGCCAACTCACACGAGGCTGTCCCCCCCCCCCCCCCAAGCCAGTTTGATTAGTAACAAGTGAAGTGTGTGGAAAAAAGGGCACCCTGGGTAGTAGGGAATGTTTGTAAAGAGATATAAGAGTTTGCGCAATATGATCATTTTCGTTAAGGCCACTCTGCCAGCCAGTGAGAGGGGAAAGGTGATCCAATGTGATACCCAATTAGTGATTGATTCCATTGCAGTGCCCTAGTTAGCGCAAAGTGTTTTCTCTCTGTTCCGGGTTAGTAACCACCCAAGTATTACATTTCAGACTCACACCACTGCAATGGGAATTCGGTAGGGAATATTGCTGTGTTGGGAGTAAGAGGGAATACTTGTGATTTGCCCCAGTTTATGCTTATCCTGGAGTGAATCCCGAACCTAATGAAATCCAGCAGAATGGGATTGAGGTTGATCTGTGGGTCCCTTAAATTTAGAGTGATGTCATCAGCGTATAGTGACACTAATATCTGTCTTGTAGGGTATTGTATAGCATATTGTCTGTGGTGTTGTCTAAGTTTGGCCGCCAGGGGCTCTATGGATAGGCAAATTGTAATGCGGATAAGGGCACACCTGCCGGGTGCCCCTGGTAATTGGAATTGAGGTGGAGTATAAACTGTTAATCTGAATAGTGGCTTCAGGTTGGAAATATAATAATTTGATCAGTGCGAGGGATGGTATGGGAAGGCCCATCCTGCGAGCATCATATGCATGTAGTCTCATTCCAGGGAGTCGAATGCCTTTGTGGCATCCAAAAAGCAGCTGATATTTCAGGGTCTATATCGTGCATTAGCGCAAATCTTGTATGTAAATTATGGGATGTGGCCCTGCCAGGTATAAACCAGTCCCTCCATCAGAAGTGAGAGTCTATTGCCTATAATTTTCACTAGTATTGTGGTGTCACAATTGATCAATGACAGGGGTCTATATGCTTCGCACTTTTTGGCATTTTTGCATCCTTACCGGGCTTGAGTAGGGACTGGAGATGATCAGGACTCATCTCATGGATGGAGGGAGAGTCCCGCTTTCTCTAGTTTCTTCGAATAAGAGATTAAGGAATGGGGCTAGCTGGTCAATGTAACTCTTATAAAAGTTTACAGGGAGCCCGTCTGGCCCGGGGGCCTTACCAGAGTGTAGGCCCATTATAGCAGTTGTATCTCGTCTTCTTTAATGTCAGCTGATAGGAATTCTCTGTGAGAGTCATTGATCCACCCTAGGGCGGTGTCTTTCCAGTAGGACGTGGCATCTAGGGGGGGCTGTCTATGCGTGTGATGTAATTTTGCATACAAAACTGTGAAAGTTTCGAGTATTTCTTGTGAGTCTGTATGTCGTTTACCCTCATCGTCTATTATCTCTAGGACTTGATTAGAGAATCTCGGGGGCCTAGTTGCTTCAGCTAGAGCTGTGCCAGGGAGTTCACCCTCTCCATATGCTCGCGCCTTATGATATTTAGAGATAAACTTGGATTCACGCTCTGCTTCTGCTGTGTATTCTATTAGTAGTTCTTTGAACTGCATTTTCAGCACGGGTGGGATCATTAGTTATGCTTTCTTCTATTTGTTTGATGCACTTTTCTATTGATTGTAAAGTCCCTCTGAGGGCTCGCAGTATGACTCCGCTCTTGGCTATGCATGTTCTTCAGATTGTAACTTTAAAACCTTCACAATCACTCGCTAGAGTTGAAACGCTATTCTGATTTTGGGGAAAGAATTCCTCAATCTCCTCTCGCAATACTTCACGGAAAGCGATGTCAAGTAGGGTATTAGGTTGTAGTCTCCAAGATCTATAAGGGGGTTGTCTGCATGGCGGCCACGGGGTCAGAAGTACAGGAGAATGGTCAGAGAATGTCCGTGGCAGGTGTTTTGCTGCGTAGAGCCATGTGTTCAGGCCTTTGGAAAGTCGCCATAATCTATTCTGGACCAGCTAGAGTGTACTTTTGATTAGAAGGTACTCTCTCCGTGTAATGGGTGTAAAGCTCGTCATGCATCGAATAGCCGGTGTTCTGTGATAATGTCTGAAAAGTGTTTAGCTGCCTGTGTGTGGGTTGGCGTTAATGCTTATGATCCGTCTGTGAGTGGATCTGGTGCTACATTGAAGTCTCTCCCCAGAAAACGAAGGTGGAGCCTATTTCTAGGATGTGACTCCATAATCTGCTAACAAAATGCTGCATCATCAATGTTTGGTCCATAACATCAGACCATAGTGACAGTGTGTTCTTTCAATATACCCCACATTATTCTATATCTGCCCTGTAGGTCTTGAAGTTCCCCTATTAGACAGTATCTGACGCTGGCCTTTACCAGAATATCCGTTCATCTGGCATTTGTGGAGTACGCCGAAAAGCACTTGTGGGCTGCCCAGCGTTTTCCAAATAACGGTTCCTTCTTGGATTCAAAATGTATTTCTTGGAGCATGGTTACTTGTATTTGGTGCCTGTCTAAATAGCCCAGAATCTGTCTGCGCTTGCGGGGGTCTTGTAAACCACACATATTCCAAGTTAAGAAATTGTATGTGAGCACTGCATTTACATTCATCTTGGTTGTGATGCCTACATTATCTCCAATCATGTATCTGGTGTGGGGATTATTTCCTTATGGAAGTGCAAAGTGACAAGCGTATGTGCATTTCAATATGGGCATCAGATTTTACATACCATCGCAATAGCATCAAACAATCCCCAACAGAACAACCCTCCCCCACCGACACACACGGCCAAAACTCACAGGTGGATAAAGACCCTCCCGTATTCGTCACGTAGTATTTGGCTTCAATCTACACACTTTAGACCACTTTAGGCCTCCCAGAATCTGGGCAGGCAATTTCAAGAACCTTGTCCAAACGTGAGACCTGATAGTTTGATGGGTAACGTACCAAATGACAACCTAAGGAACAAGACCCAATTTACTAACATAAAACAGTCATAATGCATTAGCCAGGGGATTCCAGATGGGGGAATGCACTATAGAGGATGTCTACCCTCCCTGCTAAGTAGCGGGTGTGCCCAGGAAATCCTTCTAAGTGAGACTGGGGCATCACCCAAAACCGCTTCTTCTATGTAAGTTTAAGTTCTTGAAGGTGGTAGTCAGTCACAGTACCAGCTCAGTTCTATACCTCAGGGAGCTACTCTGGGTGAGGCATTACAGTTCAGTATGTTTATGGGTGGACATTACCTTTGTGGTGTATTTCTTCAATCTTCTTCTCGAGCAGGGACGACTGCCATGAGGACGACTCTTCGTCTTGTGCAGAAGGTGATCACCGCTTCGGGTTGTTTAAGAAGTCTTGAGTCTGCTGTGGGGAATTGAAGATGTGTGTCTTTGCTTGGTACAGGACACAAAGCCTTGCAGGGTACATCATGGAGTATTGTATGTTGGCTTGCTGTAGTTTTGGTTTGACTGGCAGGAATTTCCTCTGTGCCTTCTGCATAGCTATTGTAAAGTCCGGATACATTGAGAGTTTATTCCCCTCATAAATTAGCTCCTGTTTTTCTCCTGCCAGTCTTAATACTGTGTCCTGGTCTTTGTAATTGAGAAGTCCAGTCAGGATTGGGCGCAGGGTGGCACCCAGCGGCATTCTGGTTGCCAGCGATCGGTGGGCTCTCTCCACCACTAAGACCTACGACAGTGCCTCCATCCCAAACAGTTCCACCAGCATCTTCTATACGTAGTCTTTCATGCGGCCTGTAGCTGTAGACGAAGGCACCTCATTATACGAATATTGTACTTTCAATTCAGGGTGTGCACACTGCCAAAAAGATCGTATACAGCAAAGTGGAGTCCATCTGGTAATAGTAAGTGCCCCTTGTGCCTGGACCAACTAGAGACCCTAGCACACTTATTGTTTGTGTTCCCAGCTTATGTGGCACCCCGGCAAGTGGGGCTTATGCCAATCTGTAGGTCTTTGGGCTTTAGAAGGTGCGCCAGTGCATTGAGAAATTTACGTACTGAAACTATGCAATGTATTATCATCGCAATGGCTAAGTTCTTGAGCTGTTCATGGACCATTAGATCATGATGAGCCCTTGTAATCGGAAGTATGCACTTAAAAGAGCTATCTTGACATTTGCGATATGTTGTTGGTTTTCATTTATTTTGTACTGTATTTATGTCTGGTTCTATGGTTAAGTGTAAAAGCTTCGAAAAATCATATGAAGTAGTGTTATATTTAGTTTCATGTCCAGCGATAAAATCATCAATTTTATCCTTAGATTTTTATCATATGGAAAATTTTAATACTCTCCTCGACAGTTATTGTGAATATTTAATAATGTTTTAAAATTGTTTATTGATTGCCTAGTGTGTTATGTAGTATTTTGTGTAAGCGCTTTTATGATCTAACTGTTGAATAAAGCTTTTGGAATTGATTATTGTTTTGGCGTGACCGCGCCTCGAAATCTTCGTTTTTGGCGGCTGTAATTTTAAGCACCTTTTCCATGTCTTGGAGGCATCCCCGGTTTTCAGTAGAGCCTTCTTCTAAGGTGGAGATGCGTTGTTCTATTTCAGTAATGTGGCCGTCATGTTTCTCAAGTCTCTGCATGATGAAGTCCATCCTCATGTTCATTGCACCCATCTTAGTTTCAATGGAGGTGAGACTGCTGTGCATGGTAATCAGTAGTGATTTTATGTCCACATCCTGTATTTTTTTACTGGTGAATTGCAGTTTGCTCTGTTTTCCATCTGTGCAGCCCATGATGACTTCCTTTATGGTGCCCTAAATATATTCAGTTCATTTTTCTGGGAGTTTTATGATATTTATTCATGCCGTGAGACCTTCAATCTTTCGCAAGCCCACAGGCGCAGATCTCATCTTCAATATGCTGCTGTCAGATAGGTTAGATCAGGAGTCAGCCAGCCCGGAGTTCGTCTCCTACTTATCCCAGGCCTCTGCCTCTGTGTTCTCGCTAGGAGAGTCTCTCACCAGTGGGGTCTCTATGTCGGCCGGGCAAAGCAGGGTCTTCTAAGTTTTGGTGCTTGGCGCTTCCCGGGTAGTCCTCCAGACCTCGAAAGGTTACACTTGGGATGCCCGTAGCTTCCAAGATCAGTGTGAGGCGACCCAGCTCATTCATCGTTGCGCCAGGTCCTTAAGGCAGTCCAGAGTCGCACCGGTATTGAACCCAGGGTGGGGAGGAGGGTCGTCTTTGCCCCGGCCCGCCTTCACTGGTAGTTCGTCAGTTCCCATCAATGTATCGTGGTGATCAATCATAGAGACTTACTTTCATCCAAAGGAAATTCGGTTTGGATGAAAGTAAGTCTCTATGATTAAGAGACCCATCATCCTGATGGATGGATGACCAAATGATAAGATTGATCACCACGATGGCAATCCTAGCATTTGCTCTGTGATCTCACTTTGTCTACCCCCTGTTTGCCTTTGCTTTCTCTTGTTTGAGTGACTCCCTTTCTGACTCATTATTTAATGCAGATTGAAGCAATAGGTACACATTGCTGATTTAAGACCCCCAGTTCTGGTTGTTGTTGCTATTGAATATATTTGGGGATTGGAACTGTGGCAGGTCGTTAAATATCCCTATGACCCTATATCTCTATGTTGTTTTTTCTTCATGGTTTACCTGGATTGAGTGGTGAAGGGTCTCAGAATTCTGTAAACCTCTAAACTGGTTGTGCAAATTGCATAGGATACTCGCCACCGAGTAGGACCGCGGACTGCGGAGATTAAGTAAGTCTACCCCCGCCCTCCTACTTTCCCTATGCTACCCTAATTTAAGCGCTCGCCATTACTAAGGTTGGTTCCCTTCCTTTTTCAGATCCCGCCCGGCCTACGCAATTGGTACCAGTAAATATATGGGTTCCGTTCTTTAACTTAATTTAATTTTGTCCACCATGCCTCTGCACTTTAACTGGCGGACATGGGGCAATCAGAAACACTAATTGCTTTTTAACCTTGATCCGCTTTCACCTATTGAGGTCGAATATCATTTTTGTCTGACTCTACCCAGGTCACGCATCCATGCGCCTTTAACTAGAGCGACTGAGCCTTTCACGCAGTACTGGATTTAGAAGTGGAAGTAAGCCACGTTTTGTTTCTAGCATTTTAAAAAAACATTTTTTTAAAACAGTCTCTATGCCAATTGATAGACTAAAACGCCTGGCCATTCATTCCCCGACAGGACCATTAATGCAACAGGATGGATTTGTTCCCCACACCGTCGCCAGCAGTCTTAAGTGTAATCTCAAAAGTAAGAGATCCACTCTACCGTTACTGTCTTAATTTTCATTAATATAGCGGCCAATATTGATTTATTTTCCATCATACTAGGCTCACTACCAATTTACAAGAAAGAAGCCTCCCCTAGGGTCGAGTGTCCCCACACTCCCCTTCCATGCAAATTAACAATATGAAGTCCTTCTGACTATATTAAGCGCGCCTCGGAAAATAGGTTTACATCCTGCGCGCCCCAACACGGTTAATCCATTTTATATCTAACTTAGAGAATATACAAAACTGTGCATGACAATCTACCATGCCACTGGGAGCATTTACCCACCCTTTAAATGTTATAATTAGCGCACTGTGATAATATTACACTTGCTTACTCCAGTTTCAGGATGCTCCCATCGTCCTGAAGATAATCTTGATTAATAAAGATCGAAACGTCGTCGACTGCCCCAAAGAAAATCATTCCCCCATTGTACATATTTATGTGGATCACCCTTTGTTGTATCTGTAATATCCTGTTTGTTTCACTATATTCACTCAAGTCACGATATGCACCCCACCACCAATATGAGCACCTGTATATATATTTTTACTAATTGAAATGATTAAAATTTCATATGTTGCCCTATATATACTTTGCTCCCGTGATTCAATATCAATTCCAAGTAATTTGTCCAGTTTCTAGGAGCTTTTTAGGCCACCTTTGAACTATCAATCAATCAATCAATCAGAACAATTTGTATAGCGCGCTGCTCACCCGGAAGGGTCTCAAGGCGCTTGGGGGGAAGAGTCCATTACTGCTCGAAAAGCCAGGTCTTGAGTTGCTTCCTGAAGGGGAGATGGTCCTGGGTCAGCCATAGGTGGATGGGGAGGGAGCTGCATGTCTTGGCCGCCAGGTAGGAGAAGGATCTTTCTCTGGCGGTGGCTTTGCGAATGCGTGGTACGGTGGCGAGGGCGAGGCTGGTCGATCGCAGCTGGCGGGTGGGCGTTTAGAAAGTGAGGCGGTTGTTGAGGTACTTGGGGCCCAGGTCGTGGAGAGCCTTGTGTGCGTGGGTGAGTAGTCTGAACGTGATCCTCTTGCTGACGGGGAGCCAGTGCAGGTCTTTCAGGTGGGCAGAGATGTGGTTGTGGCGGGGATGTCCAGGACGAGTCGTGCGGAGGCGTTCTGTATGCGTTGAAGTCTTTTCTGTAGTTTGGCAGTGGTTCCCGTGTAGAGGGTGTTCCCGTAGTCCATTCGGATGGTGGCAAGTGCCTGGGTGACCTTCTTCCTGGTTTCGGTGGGGATCCATCGGAAGATCTTTCGGAGCATGCGCAGGGTGTTGAAATAGGATGACGAGACGGCGTTGACTTGTCTGGTCATTGAGAGGGTGGAGTCCAGGATGAAGGCCAGGTTTCGTGCGTGGTAGGTTGGCTTGGGGGTGGTGCCCAGGGTAGGGGGCCACCATGAGTCATCCCAGGTGGAGGGGGTGATCCCAGGATGAGGACTTCCGTCTTGTCTGAGTTCAGCTTCAGGTGCCTGTTCTTCATCCATTCGGCGACGTCCTTCATTCCCTCGTGTAGGCTGGCTCTGACGTTGGCAGGGTCGTTGGTGAGGGAGAGGATCAGCTGGGTGTCGTCGGTGTAGGAGATGATGTCAAGGTTGTGTTGGCGTGCGATGGCTGCGAGGGGGCTCATGTAGACGTTGAAGAGGGTGGAGCTGAGCGAGGATCCTTGAGGTACGCCGCAGATGACTTCGGTGGCCGCGGATCGGAACGGGGGGAGGTGGACTTTCTGGGTTCTTCCGGCGAGGAACAAGATGATCCACTCCAGTGCTTTTCCTTGGATTCCGATGTTGCTGAGGTGCTGTATAAGAGTGCGGAGGCAGACTGTGTCGAATGCTGCAGAGAGGTCCAGGAGGATGAGGGCAGCTGTTTCCCCGTTGTCAAGCAGGGAACTGATGTCGTCGGTGGCTGCGATGAGGGCGGTCTCTGTGCTGTGGTTGGGTCGGAAACCGGACTGCGAAGGGTCGAGGGATCCGTTTGTCTCGAGCTGTTTGTTGACGGTCTTCTCGATGACTTTGGCAGGAAAAGGGAGGAGCGAGATGGGGCGGAAGTTCTTGAGGTCGGTGGGGTCCGCTGTCGGTTTCTTCAGGAGGGCGCTGAGCTCGGCATGCTTCCAGCTCTCCGGGAAGGTGGCGGTGTTGAAGGAGATGATGATGATGTTCCGGAGTTGGGGTGCGATGATGGAGTCGGCCTTGTTGAAGACGTGGTGGGGGCAGGGGTTGGTTGGGGATCCGGAGTGGATGGTGTACATCGTGCAAGTGGTGTCTTCGGTGCTGACCGGGGTCCAGTTGCAGAGGGTGGTGGTAGGGGGCGTTGGTTCAGTGGTTGGGTGCGTGGTTGATCCGTCGAAACTGTTGTGTATGTCGGCGATCTTGCGGTGGAAGAAGGAGGCGAGTGAGTCGCAGAGGTCTTGCGAGGGTGTAATGTCGTTGTTGCCGGCACTGGGGTTGGAGAGCTCTTTGACAATGCTGAAGAGTTCCTTGCTGTTGTGGGTGTTGTTGTCCAGTTGTTCTTTGAATGTTGTTCTTTTGGTGGTGCCGATCAGCTGGTGGTGTATGCGGGTGGCGTTCTTGAGGGCGGTCATGTTTTCTGTGGTCTGGTCGTGGGGCCAGGCTTTTTCGAGGGTGCCGCAGTTTTTCTTGGTTGTTTTGAGTTTGTTGATGAACCATGAGGCTTTTTTGCTGCCGGGTCTGCTGGGAGGGTTCTTCAGTGGTGCAAGGCCGTCGGCACTATGTGAAAATGCGGGCTGCTTCGCTGGGGTCCAGTGTGTTGATGGGAGGGTTCTGGCTAAGGGAGGTGGTGAGCTGGTCGGCGGTGATCTTGCTCCAGCTCCTGCGGGGAGCCTGTTGCGGGTGGTGGTGGGTCGTGGTTCTCTTGAAGCTGAAGTGGACGCAGCTGTGATCAGTCCAGTGAAGTCCGGTGGAGTGGCTGAAGGAGATGTGTTTGCTGGAGGAGAAGACGGGGTCAAGCGTGTGGCCGGCGTAGTGGGTGGGGGTGTTCACAAGTTGCTTGAGTCCGAGGTTGGCGAGGTTGTCCAGCAGGGCGGCGGTGTTACTGTCATTGTTGTTCTCCAAGTGGAAGTTGAGGTCCACTAGGAGGATGTAGTCAGAGGAGGCGAAGTTGTGCGGGCTTATGAAGTCTGTGATGGCTTCGCTGAATTGTGCACGTGGTCCAGGGGGTCTGTAGATGAGAATGCCTCTGAGGGTGGTCTTGGGGTCGGTGTGTATCTGGAAGTGGGGGTGCTTGGCGGCAGTGTGGGTGTTGTCGGAGTTGGTCGTGATGCGGATGGTGTTCCTGTGGACAATGGCGATGCCTCCTCCGGTCTGGTTGACGCGATCCCTCCGGGTGATCTTGTATCCGTCCTGGATGGCTTTGGCGATGTCGGGGGCTGAGGAGGCGTTCATCCATGTTTCCATGAGGAAGGCGACGTCTGGTGATGTTGTGTCGAGCAGGTTCCATAGCTCGACGACGTGTCTGTGGACGGAGCGGGTGTTGAGCAAGATGCACTTGAGGTGGTTGTTGCTGGTGCCTGGCCTTTCGGGTGCGGTGCTGGTCCAGAGGCAGGTGAACTTGCAGGCTTGGCAGGTGAGGGGTCCGTGGGAGCGTTTGGTGTTGCTTGGTAGCAGGCGGGGTTCCGGTCGGGTTTGAGTGCGTTGAGGGTGGCGGCGTCGTAAGTCCGTCGTGTTGGCTGGCATCGTCGGGGGCCAGGGGTCCTCGCGCTGGGCACGGTCCAGGCGCGGACGGGCGCAGACGGGCTTGCCTTTGGCACGCCTTCGGCGCACAATCGAAGCGCCTGCTGCACGTGTCCGCTGCGCGTTCACCGTGCGGCCTCCAAATGAGGGGCTGAGGGAGGAAGAAGCAGCTGGGAGGCGGGAGCAGGGTGGCGAACGGGGAACGGAGGGGGGGGCGCTGCCGCAGGGAGCAGCGGCGGGAAGCAGAGGGCGAGGCGGGAAGCGGGAGGGCACAGAAGGCAAAGGGGGAACGAGGGAACCGAACAAAACAGGCACAGTTACAATAGGCAAAATGGGATCGAGGGGTAAACGGAGAGTAAAACAGCACAAGTTTAAAAAAAGGCAATGGGAAAAAACGAAGAAATACACCAGCAGAGTATACAGGTACAGCACTCAGATTTGAATGACTGAATGAGTGATTTTTGGATTTATAGAGCACGTGGTTACCCTGGAGCGTCTCAGCGCTGTACCACTGGGGAACCCGTCCTGGCTTTCCCTGTGAGATGGTCCCTTTACTGGGCATCCCCAAGGTGCAGCCAGGCATCCCCGGTGGTGATGGGGCCAGGGTGGAGATTAAGCAAGCTATTGCCCAGAGTTGCAGCGTGGGACCCCATGGTTAGAGTGGCACCGAGGCGAGATTTATCGGGCCCGCTGACATTGGTCCTGCACCCGGCCGCGTTGGGAATTGAACCCTGGTCCCGGGCCGACCTCTGCCTCTGGGTCTGCCGCCTCTAACTGTTGAGCCACACTTCTCCACTGGCGGTCAAAGCGTATCAGCACAGCACAGGGAGGACCACCCGGTGGCTAGGGGGGGCGACCTACCTGGTGACAGGGTCGAGGGTCGCTCCCTTTACCACAGTGCGGCCTCCATATGAGGGGCTGAGGGAGGGAGGAGCGAATGGGAACGGCGGGGGAGGAGGGCGGGGCCGCAGGGAGCAGCGGCGGGAAGCAGAGGGCGAGGCGGGAAGCGGGAGGGCGCAGAAGGCAGGGAAGCAGAGGGCGAGGCGGGAAGCAGAGGGCGAGGCGGGAAGCGGGAGGGCACAGAAGGCAAAGGGGGAACGAGGGAACCGAACAAAACAGGCACAGTTACAATAGACAAATGGGAACGAGGGGTAAATGGAGAGTAAACACTAAACACTAACTCCTAAACACTAAATATTGGCCATGTCTTACCCTTTATATATTATGCTCCCAGGCTTTTTTGCCCCCAAGTCACAACTTACAAGTGACATAGTTCATGTAAAAACTAGGCTTTTCTAAATGTTAAAAACGGATTTTGACATTTGCTGGCTGCATAATTTGCTACAGCCTATCAGGACAGTAAGTACAATCCTAAAGCCAGGCTTTTAAAGTTGCTTATGTGGATGCTAAACCCGAAATGACGCCCAAATATAGAAGCGGACCTTTCTGCCACTAGTGCAATTTATGTGGCATACTGTTGTGACTTTTATAAAAGATCAGATGTGAATTGGAAGTAGCCCTTTGCTGTTATATTTTGTGGTCAACACAAAAGAACTTGAGCTGTTTAGCAATCTCCCATATTACAGTGTCCAATATGCCAGTTCATCAAATCAGAAAAAGCCTTTGCTTTCTCTTGTTTGAGAGCATTCCTGTGAATGAATGAATGAATGAAATACCATTTTATATAGTGCAAACAAATAGCCGAAGGTGTCAAGGAGCTAAGCAACACCCACACACACATCATTGAACAGAAACAACACACTTACAAGTAAATCACACAAAACATAGATACACACATTGGCCTAAAAACAGGTAGAGTTACTGGTGGTGATAGCACATCTGCAGGCTCAGTCTACACATAGCTCAACACAACTGTATGTAACCGAGCACACAAAAAACATGCATATCGGAAAAACAATCTGCCCACGAGGAGCAGCAGCGAACAACCCATCCCAAGCATCCCAGTGATTTCAGCCTGTCGAGAGCTTTTCCTGTGTTCTATATAGCCAGTCCAGCCTTAAGAAAACAAGATCCACTGAACTAGTTTGACTCTGATCATGCCTTTCAGCCAGTCAATGAAATTGGCACCACATACCACTTCATTAACCCTGCCTTTTTTACCTACTAGAGTAGAGTACAATACTTTCTGGACGACATGCACGAGCCTATGCATGGCAGCTGCTTGTAATAAAAAGTCTTTACTTTCCCTTTGATTATTTGCCTACTCTTTAGGGCTTCTGGAAACCCCCTTTCTGATAGGAAAACGCCCTGCAGAACAGTATTGTATCATACATATTTACATGTACGTCCCCTGCAGGCAGACTCACTATTCGATTCGAGATGCGTGAGATTCCACTGAACTCACTGTGCCCCCTTGAAATACCTCTGAATGCAGTCTATGATTAAAACATGAATGAATTTGCATACATTCTGAAGCAAAACATGTTTGTGGGAAGTTATGAATACTTCTTATGTCCTCGTTTGAATAAGGTGAAGTATGCAAAGTTTTAGTTTCCTGTTTTCCTTGTTCTGAATAATCCTCTTTCCCAATCGATACAGAAGTATTGTATTCAAAAATGCCCCCCCCCCCAGCAGCTCTTACTGTACAACTGTCAAATCAATAATCAGGAGATGAAAAGTGAGCAGGTAACGCTTGTTTAATTTTCTGTCACCACATAGACCCTTAACTACACAATTTTGAGCATCTTTTCATCCATTTGAGATACAAAAAATTATCTTTGAGGGATGTGCCAGAGAGCCATCAATCCCCCCCCCCCCCCAAAAAAAAAGAGATGAAAAGACTTTACTGGTCTATAGTGGCAAATAATAATAATATAACTCCCTCAGAGTGTACATCACTGACGGGCAAATTCTTAGTGTTTAAGCCATGGCCACAAAACAAGTAATATTTGGATGTCATCACTAAACCCAGGGATAGACGTCTATACTTCCATTTCCGGGTAGGCACATTACCTGAAAATGTATTCACATGCAAGTGGCACAGTGACAACGATAGTATGTGTAAGCTCTGTTTGGAACGCAAGGAAACTTACCCACATATCTTGTTTGTTTGTCCGGCATACCTGGCTCCATGTAAAAAATGGTTACGCCAATTATTTAAGAATATGGGCGTTAGGAGCAGTGCTATTGCCTTGAGAATACTGCTGACTGACACTGGTGCACAGTGTGTAATAGCTGTTACCAAATTTTTGAGTTGGACGTGGTAATCCGGGAAAGAAATATGGCAAAAATTGGCATGACCACTCAAGTATATCCAAATCAAAGTTTAAAAAATAAAAAAAAACATACATTAATGGGTATGCAGGTATCATACAGGAAATGTGGTTGCCATTCCAACATTAGGTGGTATTTCTGCTTGCTACTTCTAAACCCACTCTCTGTATGATTCTGTGTACCTATGATGAACACCGTCTCCTTTCTCTAGTGTACTTTACCGCTAGTGTCACTTAGGGTTATGGGTTCCAAGACGGTTTGTCTTGCTAAGAAATGCCAATTGTATTACTGAGTCACTTACGCCTTTTTTATATTAATATGAATTTTAAGGTATTTTATTAAATTAATTGAAACTTTTTAATGTGTGGAATTTTAACATGACTTCATTTTTATATGCATACACTATAATAAGATTTGTATCAATTAATGGAGGGAAAAGTAGAAGGTGGCTTATGCATTAATTGAGACATTCGCAGAATTGCCTAAATCCCGAGGCGGTGCGATCCTCTCCATTCTTCCCTAGTTCACACTACTCAACTGAGAATTCCCCATAGTCACAGACATTTTTGAATCCTTTTTGTTTTTATCACCATTTTCAGTTGTTATATATTATATCTCAGTGTATTTCAACTCTGCAAAAAATATTAAACTTAGAAAAATGCTTTTTAAGTAATTGCCCTTGACATAAAAGGCTTCTGGGCAAAAGTGTTTTGTAATAAACGTAACTGTAGTGACTGCCTTTGTTCCAACTTAAAAATAATGTGAGTAACCTCTGTCATAGCTCTCACAGCACATAAAAATGAACGGATATTGTCCACATAACCAGATATTCAATATTCAGTTGCTTCTTGATTTCACACTATAAAAATATTAATATAGAATATTGGCATGTATTTGTGCATTTTCATTGAAAAACTTTACATGAAAGAACATTATGATTAAATACCAAGATCAGTAATTCCTAAAGGTTATAAATAGAACAAAACAATTGCAAGAACAATTCTACATTTCCCAGCCCAGCAGGTCCCAGACCCAGCTCTCAACGTGCTCCTGTGTCGCTCTTGCTCCTGTCTTCTCCCTGCTTTTTCCCCTTTTTTGTGGGCTTTCTCCTTGCTTTTCCCTCATTCTCACTGCTTTCTCCTTGCTTTTACTCCCGTTTGTTGTTTGACTCCTCCTTGCTTTTCCCTCGTTTTCACTGCTTTCTCTTTGCTTTTCACCCATTTTTTAAGTGCCTTCTCCTTGCTTTTCCCTCAGTCTTACTGCTTTCTACTTGCTTTTTCCCCATCTTTTGTGTGCCTTCTCCTTCCGCTTCCATCGTTTGCACTGCTTTGTCCTTGTTTTTTTAACCATTTTTGTGTTACTTCTCCTTACTTTTCCTCTTTTTCACTGCTTTCTCCTTGCTTTTTCCTCCACTTTCTGTTCCCTTGTTCTCAATGCTTTCTCCTGACCCCCCCCCCAATTTTTGTATGCCTTCTCCATGTTTTTCCCTCATTTTCACTGCTTTCTACCTGCTTCTTCCCTGTCTGTTGTGTGCCTTCTCCTTGCGTTTCCCTCATTTTCACTGCTTTCTCCTTGCTTTTTCACCCATTTATGCGTGCCTTCTCCTTGCTTTTTCCTCATTTTCACTGCTTTCTCCTTGCCTTTTCCTCCATTTTTGTGTGCTTTCTCTTTGCTATTCTCTTGTTCTCAATGCCTTCTCCTGCTTATCCCCCCGTTTTCTTGATTGCTTTCTCCTTGCTTTTCCCCCCTTTTTTTGTGCAGCCTCCTCATGGATCTCCAGACCACCACCTCCCTTCCAGAATTCCGAAGGGCCCTCAATACCTGGCTGTCTGAATAAGCCTTCGGGACCTGCAAGCACCTGGATACCCTGTTGGAGCATTAGCAGCGCTTTGCAAAACCTGATGGATGGACAGATAAAATGTAGTGGTTGTGGCAGGATAATCAACCATGACTTCCACCACAAGGCATCACACATGGCAATATTATTCAGTGGTGGTCATTTTAGTTTTGGACTGATAGACTTTATGGAAGCCAGGCTACGTCCAGAGATGGAGTCATAGTTACAGGTTAAGGGATTTTCATGTGTTCTCACCCCTTCAATGAAATATGTAGATATTGTCAAACACTTGAGGCTGAGTTTGCAAATTCTTCTGGTAAATGAAGAATTTCTGTTTTTAAAGCTTGTTATAATGATGGCATTGTTCCACACTCTTGGAAAGGGAGCTTGTTAATCCCTATCTATAAAAAGGGCGCCAGGGATTCACCTGAAAATTATAGACAGATAGCTCTCCTAGACGCTATAGGCAAGGTTTTCACCAAATGTCTATTGGATTCTATAAATGACTGGGTGACCATGTCTGCAATTCTCCCACTAGAGCAGACTGGCTTTAGAAAGCAACACGGTACTTTAGATAATTCTACTGCTCTCCAAATCTTGATTGAAAAATATGTCACAGTCCGTAGAGGAGGTATTTATGGAGCATTTATTGACTTCTCTACGGCTTTGATAAGGTGGAAAGAGTTTTGCTTTAGAGTAAGCTAATAAAGTTAGGAATGCCCCCGAGCTTATTGAAACTAGTTATCGCACTCCATACAGACACCTGGTGCAGAGTTTTAATGGGTGGTGATAGAGGACTTTCCAGGATAATACCTACCAATAATGGGCTTAAACAGGGCTGCCTGCTGGCGCCCCTGTTATTTTCCCTATATATTGCTGATTTACCTAAAGCCATATTATCCACGAGCAATGGTATTGCCCCTGTATTAGGGGGATCATCCATCGCATGCTTAATGTATGCCGATGATATTTTAATTCTAGATCTCACCCCAAAGGGTTTGAATAATCGCTTAAAAAGTTTGAACTCCTATTCCGAGGCCCACTTTTTAAAAATTAATACGTCAAAAAGTAAAATAATGTGCTTCTGTGGAAGGAGAAAATCTAAATACAGCGATTATTACTGGTCTGTCGGGGGTGAAAGACTAGAAGTAGTTAAATCCTACCCCTTTCTTGGGAAGATCGTCACGAGTAATCTATCAGAAAAAATCCATACAGAGAAAAATGGTAGGAAAGCTCTCGCTCAAGGGAGGAGTCTTATCTCCTTATACAAAGCGACAGGGAGGCATTTTTCCATATTGCTCGAAGTCTATCGGGCAAAAATCCCCACATCTCTAATCTACGGACTGGAAATAGTGGACATGGCATGCTGGAAATTCCTGGATTCTATTGAAGGAAGAATTCTTCGTAATTTAGCCTCTGTAAACACTGCAAGCTCTACGTCCTCGTTACGACAAGAGTTTGGTCTGCGTAGTGCACGGTCCCAGGCAATAGCGAGTGTGGTGCGATGGGTTTTTAATATTGCTGAAGAAAAGCCTGGCACCCTGAGGTTTCAAATAAAAAATGAGTTGTTGGGTTCCTATAATGTTTACTCCTCTATTGTAAAAAACTTCAGACAGGCAATTTCTTTATTACAGATAGATGAACAAAGTCTTTTTACACTATCAGCTCCCCAACTAAAGTTATCTTTAAAGATCTTGTCTTGGGAGTTGAGCTTTAGAGCTGACAGTACGATCCGAAATTCTAAGAGAGGAATGTTCCCCCTCGGTAACTCTTGTGAAATTAAAAAACTTCAACCATATTTAGGTTGGAATCTTCCTCATGCAGTTAGGCGTTTTATTTTTTTGTTGAGATATGATTTACTTCCATTGAATTGTTTATTGTTTAAATGGCATGGTGGTACAGATATCTGTGACCTTTGTAAACTTTATTCCCAGGATTTATACCATGTAGTTTTTGTTTGCCCAGCCCTTATGGTACACAGACGTAAATGGTTAAAACCTTTGTGTTTTCAGCTGGGTATTTTTACGGCTTATGATTTCATTATAGCTATGTTTAATCCTCCTAACGAAATGTTTTGCTTTAAATTGTTCTCTTTCTTTAAATGTTTTTTAACATTGTATTGACATTTCTGTATAATTATGTAATTATTGTTGCTTTTTTTCTTTTTATTGATAAACTGTTATGTGGATCTCGACAGAGTTCCGTTATCATAAAAAATAAAAACTTGAAACTTGAACTTGGTAAATGAGGCTGTTTTTATGAGATAATAGATATTTTCAACTCCTTTTACATTTGCCCCATTACAGCAAGTGAACGGGGTGCCTACACCCTGGGTACCACTTGTCTGGAAATAAAGGTTTTTTACAGCAGGGGTCGACATAATAAAATGGCAGTCCTTCACTACAAAATGGTAGATTGAGATCAACCAAACTACACATCCATTCACAAAAACTTTGAGTGCATGGACATCTGTGGACATCAGGAGCTTTCCAACGAGATAAGCTACTGTTTTCAATTTAAACAGAAAGATTGCTTACCAAATTTAAACTAAACTTGAAAAAGCACATGGAAGAAATCTGGAACTTTTTCGGTATGGAAAACCTAGATATCCGTTATAGCTATCAATAGGGTGGGAGCTACCTTTGCCTTATATTGAATTCTAGTGACCGTTATGTGATTTGGCTATAATTTGTGAATATGGAAATTTACTATTATCTAAGTCATTATTTGTCTGTGTCAATACATATGTTTGTATTCCTGTAAATAACAGTGATTGTCGTCTTGATAAAGCTCAATGCCACCGTTCTGGTGCGAAACGTGTTAGCTGCGCCTCTGTATGAGTACATGTTATGGACTATGAAAACTGTGATTTTAATTATCCATAACCTAGTCTTTAAAAAATAAATGAAACTTACAATCTGTAAAAGTAAGAAGAAAGAGGGCTGGAAAAGTAACTATCACACCTGGAAGCATGTGGCAGCTCCAGTAGGGTTCTTCGCTACAGCACAAGCACCTCTACAAATTTCCATAAAAGAAGGGATACAACACAGTCGATTTATTTTAGCAATACAAGTGCACTGTGAATTGAGAACCTTACTAATTATTCCTATCACCAAGCACCTTCCTGACCTTCCTTCAGTCCCAACTATTCACCTTTGAGTTAAACCATGCACCTCCTCAACAGAAGACAAACTGCCACTGACCACACGAGTACGAAATATTCATTGTACAAGTATTTCAAGTATTGGTCCACTGAGACAGCAGGTTGAAAGTGGTCAGATTACCCAGACCTCACCTGCTCAATTACGTCCGGAGTACTCAAATTTATCTCAGCGTATTGGATCTCTCGAACGCTGGTTTCCAGCAACTCAACATTTGTCGAAGCTTTAAAACATATGAGAGAACACATGTTAGTTTTGGCATTTAGGAGACATTTGTCAACAAAATATAGCATTAGTCAATATGGTATTTTCAAGACTTTGTAGAGCTTGTTTCGATTTAGAAATAAAAGTTCTTCTCAACACCTAATGAGTGCATGTTGTGCAACAGATGGGCCAGGTTGTTCCATTGAAGAACATAATTTATAATGGTTTATTTTTATTTCAGTTAAGGAGCTATGTACACCTCAGAATGGTGGTGTCTGGAAGGGAAAACACAAGAGGAAGAAGCTGCAGGATGTAGGAACTGATACCAGTGCAGTGGTGAAAAGAAGAAGTCCTCTGCTAAGAGATGCCTTTGCAACAAGTTAACAGAACCAATATTCAAACTAAACAAGGAGTTTTGTTATGGAAGGTCGTGTGGACTTGGTGCTACTTGACAATGGGTCATACTATGGAGAGCACGTTGCATTATAAAAGCAAAACTAAAGGAGACCTGTTTCAAAAATGTATAGCAAATGTCACAAGTATTGCAATGTAAAATAATGTTACACACAACAGACTCACCTGCAAAGATCCCTACACATGCTTGGTGGCTCGCCCTCCTCTTCAAGGTGTGAATCTTGGCAGCTCTTGCATGTTTAGGCAGCATTCAATTGTCACATGCGGCTCATCCCTTAGAATACATTCATTATTTTTACTAGTGTGTGCCGAATACAGACTGGTTGCATGTTTCGATGAATAAATTACAGAGTCTTTAGGGGGATGTGTGTTAGAATAATTGTGCCCTATCCAACAAGAGGATCACATGCTTTCCATTTTAATCAGTATTAATAAAGTTTCTTCCTTTTCTTTACCATTATTGGACGTGACTCTGAAACCTCTTCAGTCTCTTTCGCACTGGAATAATTCCAAACTTGCAGTTTATCAGAAAATATAAAGAATGAACATAAGATTTGAAGCACCAATCCAATCACAAGGTTCATCAAAGCCAATATTTGTTGTATACATTTTCAGTTATAAGCCAGACCTATTGACTTTGCCATACCTTATGAAAACTGCAGGTTACACGAGCAAACATGATTAATTACATTGCAACACATAACCTAATGGATGAAGATGTCTGACTAATAGACTCTTTGTTTTTTGTGTGAATTGTTTGGTAACATGGGGTCTGGCAAACAGCTAAAGCTATCTATAGTCAGGCCTAAAAAAATTAATTATTCAATAATTGTATAGTAAACACATTTGCATAACCTAATGGATGATTGTGTCTGGCCCATAGTATCTTTCTGTCTTTTTGTTGGTGTGTTGTTTGGTAACATGGTGTCTTTCAAACACCTAAAGCTATCTATAGTCAGATCTAAAGAACATTTATTTTTCAAGATTGTATAGAAAACACAGCCGTAGCTGAACCTTTCTGATACCAATGCACGTTGGGTTAATTACTCTAATTTCTCACTACACTGAGGGCCTTATTCACAAAGGTAAAGTTATACTTTAGTGTAAGTTTACAACTGTTTGCTATTCACAAAGGTATTTTACTAGTAGTATCTATATGACTTTAAAGTCTTTTCCCATTAAAAGGTAGGACAGATCTATTATCTTATGTGTGGAGACGCTGCAGTGATAACACTGCTACTAGTAAAATACCATTGTGAATAGCAAACAATCGTAAACAAACAAAAGTGGAAGTTTGCCTTTGTGAATTAGGCCCAGAATGTCTTTGATTTATTAAGAAATATCTACACCCACTCTCCAGGTAAATGCTGCACCTAGGAATCTTTAACAGCCTTCTGTTTTGCCTAATCAATCCAATTAGCTATCCCAGAAATTAACGACTATTTCACTTGTTTGTTCAGTGCTCCATACCAGGCTTTTAACCCCTCCCATGCTCATGACGAGCTCAGCTCGTCATGAACCACAGTTCCTGTGTGCTCATGACGAGCTGAGCTCATCATGCCCGTTGGAACGCTCGCACGCGGGGATAATTCCCCTGCTGTGCTGAGCATTCCATGGAAACGGGTGTGGCCATGACAAGCTCAGCTCGTCATGAGCAGACGGGAACCGTGGCTCATGATGAACTGAGCTCGTCATGAGCACCGGGGCACTGAGCGCGCCCCCCCCAGCACAGCGGGGTAATGTGCCCCTCATCCAAGGGGTTAATGCTAGGTATTGAGTGTGAGAGGAGAGGCACAGGGGTAATATACAGGGCAGTCAATGCAAAATGCTAGGAATTAAGCTTGTATTTGTTTTATTGGGGAAAACGATTTTGTCTTTAGACTATCTCTAAGGACTCTGTTAACTATAAATTCATGTTAACAGACAGAGTAAGCGATGGTTGATGGTGTAAGTAGAGTGACAACAGGATGGAAGTTCAGCCTGGAGTGGGAATGGCTAACACATACTGAGAACACAAATACATCCACATTAGAGCCTAAATATGCTATGATTTTACGTCGGGTTGCATCAGTTTTGTGGCACAGCACGGCCGCAAAATACATTTTGACATTCATTAAGCCACGCAAAGTTGATTTGTGTGTCTTTGCATGGTTTAGTAAATACAGATTAACACAATTCAGCGCATAGCATTGCCATCTGGTACTTTGCATTGGGTAGGCGTTACATGGTTGGAGCATGGGCGTTCCCATGCATCCGCCCATCTATTTTGGTGCAATCCCAGATTTACAAAGACTTGTAAAACTAGGGTTGGCCAAAATGGTGTGCTTACCGACAGCGATGTAACTATGAGAAATATCTTAATTTCTCCTTGTTACTTCTTCTTTCCATGTGTGATGCATTACGCATCACACATAGAAAGAGGAGTATCCATCTAAGGGTTGTTTTTTTAACAGGAAGTTATCCCTCCCTGCACAAAAGCAATCTTGCACGTAACGCAGGCACCCAATTCAATTCAAATTAACTTTATTTGGCACAAGACCACAGAAGTTCAACAACCAGATAATACATTTTTATAGTGCATTTTTAAGATATCAAAAAAGAAATAAAAAATCCTTAATGAGATAAAAATCACGTTTAAAAATAAATGCCTCGTCAGCCATAAAATGTAATATTTGTTTGACATAAAACTGTACAAATCATTTCATCTTCCCAGCCATTTACTGTAATTCATAACGTTTCCTAATACCTATTGCTGTTTTGATTACATTTAACACCGCACTACAGATAACGGAATTTGTCAATGATTGCAGGTATCTAAACTCCTCAACATATGTACATGGATGAATATTCATTAGCAGGCGACCAAGGATCTTCTCCTCGGTTCTTTATAAAATGCACAGAAAAAAGCAAAGTGCAGGGTGCTCTGGGTTGTCATATTGTCGCAGGGCAGAGAGTAAATCTTCATTCCTCCTTGTTACTTCTTCTTTCCATGTGTGATGCATCACACATCACACATAGTTCAGAGGCGCGCAGACCGAGCAACAAAGTTATTACCAGTGTCCGACTGAGTTTATTCTAGGGCCACGTGTTAGGCCTAGTTAGGATTAGATGCCCCGGAGTGTAGGTCCCAGATTGATACCCCTAGGGCGATCACTCCCCACCTACAGGACACAACAATTGGCGACGAGGGTGGTTGCCGACCCCTCGCTACGGGCGTGTGTGTGCCCGTTCTTGGGTGAGGCGGCTGCGAGCGCTCCCATTCGCTCGTGGTGCTCGTGCCTTGCTGCCACACACACCCCCACACAGCGCGCCTGGAGGGGCGACGAGTTCTACCCCTGGCTCTTTGAAGGTGAGCGGCGCTGCCCGACGCTACCCTGCTGCGTATCGAAGCACCATTGGTCGCGCGAGGCCGTTCCCCCGCAGAATCTTCCCATCCGGTGCCGCACCGTGCTCGGTGGCACGTGCGTGAATCGCACCTCGGCACGCTTGGCGAGGCGATCTGGACGGCGTCCGGTCCTGCCTAGCTGCACGAGGGGCCGTGGTGTCTGCCCGTCCCTGGGCGCTGCATTGCCGTCCGAATCCTGAGCGCCGGTCGCACGCGCTCCGCTGCGGTCGCTGAGGGACACACAGCGGTCATCGTCTGCACGGCTGGTGGGTATTGACACGTCCGTGCACAACCCCAGTCGTCGACGGCCTCATCGAAGTGCCTCTTCGGACCTCACCTCGGCCGGCCACGGGCCTGATCGAGCGCGTCCTGGGAAATGGCTATCATTCCACCTATTGAACCGTTTGTGGTGGAGGGTGCGCCCTCCACTCTCGCTCCGAAATGGAAGGAGTGGGTGGACAGGCTCCTAATCTTCTTCGAGGCCACCAAGGTTCACAAGGAACAGAAGCGGGCCATGGTTCTCCACCTTGGTGGCAAAGACATTCATTCCATCGCTCGGACCCTCACAGAGGCAACCCCCAAGACTCATCATACCCTGATTAACGCTCTCAATGCACACTTTGAGCCAATGGCGAACCAGGACTACGAACGGTTCGTTTTCCGACAAGCACGGCAACTGCCGGAAGAGTCGCTGGATGCATACCACACCAGACTTAAGAAACTGGCACTAACTTGTGGGTTCCAGGATGTGACGGAGGAGATCAGGGGGCAGATAATTCAAGGGTGCGCCTCTGCAAAATTGCGAGAGAGAATCCTGGAAGAATCGGGGAAGCCCCTACCTGACATCCTCACCCTTGGCCGCACAAAGGAGCTGTCCAAGGCCAGGGCGGCCCACATGGAGGCTGCATTACAAGCCAATGTGAAGGTGGAACCGATCAACAAGATACAAGTCCAGACACCGTCCAAATGGCCCAAAAGAGCGACACCCCCGCAAGGTGGGGCATCAGGACAGTCATGTGGCTACTGTGGAGGCCCGAGACACCCGGCACCAGAGTGTCCAGCACGGGGCAAGAGATGCTCAGGATGTGGCAAGATGAACCATTTCGAAAAAGTATGCCGGTCCAAGAGGTTCCGCAAGCCCCGCCAGACGGTGCACACGGTCGCAGAAGGTGAGCACAGCAACAGCGACATCGATGACGATGACGAGGAGGAGCGGTCCGTACACAAGGTGCACATGATCGGCACCGCCACCAGACGCACCAGGACACTGCCCCAATGCTCCATCCAGGTGGCGGATCAAGACATCATGGCGGTAGTAGACACCGGTGCATCTATAAACCTTATGATTGCATCTCTCTACAGCAACATGCCTACACCTCCGAGACTCAGCCCCACCCCCATCACGGTGTATGCCTATGGCCAAGACATTCCGCTCCGGATCCGTGGGAAGTTCAAAGCGGCAGTCCGCCATGGGGACAAAGTCACAAGAGCCAACATCTTCGTGTCGGAAGAGGGTCAAGGCATGCTCCTGAGCTGTAGAACAGCCGAAGACCTGGGGGTGGTCACATTCGCATTTGGAGTGCATGAAGAGTCGGTGCAACAGCTGATCATGGACTTTCCAGATCTGTTTGAGGGAATTGGGTGTCTCAAAGGTCGTGAAATACATCTGCACGTGGACCCCACCGTGCAACCTGTGGCCCTGCGACACCGTCGCATTGCATTCCACCTTCGGCCACTAGTGGAAGAAGAACTGCAGAAGCTGGAAGCAGCCGGAATAATCGAGAAGGTATCAGGCCCCACCCCCTGGGTTTCGCCCATCGTGGTCACGCGGAAACCGAAACAGCCGGGAGCCGTCCGGATCTGCATGGATATGCGCCTCCCAAATGCTGCCATCAAGAGGGAGCGCCATATCACCCCCACGATAGATGACTTAATTGGGGAAATGGCTGGAGCCTGTTGGTTTTCCAAACTTGACCTCCGTGCGGGGTATCACCAACTGGTGCTAGACAAAGAGTCGAGAAACATCACAACCTTCTCCACCCATATTGGCCTTCGCAGATACACCAGACTTAGCTTTGGGATATCCAGTGCGGCTGAAGTCTTCCAAAATGTCATTCAGGAGCTGATTGCTGGCATACCAGGGGTGATAAATGTCAGCGATGACATCATGGTGCATGCCCGAACAATTCCAGAACACAATCACCGGTTGGCACAAGTATTCCGCAGGCTCCGCAGTGCGGGACTCACGCTACACCGAGACAAGTGTGAATTCTTACGGACCAAATTAGGGTTCTTTGGGTATGTCTTCTCAGCTGACGGCGTCAACCCAGATCCTGACAAAGTTAAAGACATTAAGGATGCGCCACCACCCACGACGGTCACGGAAGTCAGGAGTTTTCTTGGCATGGTAAATTACTGTGGTCGTTTCATCAAGGACCTGGCCAACCTGACCCTCTAGCTGCGTGAGCTCACTAAGGACTCCACTCCGTGGAGCTGGGGACCGGAACAGGAGAAGGCGTTCCAGGACATCAAGAGCTCCCTCTCCAGCAACACCACGCTGGCATTCTTTGACCCGCGAAACTCCACACTTATTGCGGTAGATGCCGGACCGGCGGGGTTGGGGGCCGTACTGATGCAAAGGCCTAGAGATGAAATAGACTGGACACCAGTTGCCTTCGCCAGCAGGTCCCTCACGGACACTGAACAAAGGTACTCACAGATTGAGAAAGAAGCCATTGCAATTCATTGGGGATGTCGCCACTTCCACCTGTACGTTTATGGTAAGCCATTTACGGTGGTGACCGACCATAAGCCGCTGGTGGCTCTGTTCTCAGGGACTTCATCGAAACCACCCCCAAGAATAGAAAAATGGATATTGCAACTGCAGGAATACAACTACAATATTGAGTATCAACCAGGAGCAAAGAACCCGGCAGATTACCTATCGCGACATCCCAGGCCCGCGACTCCAGAAGAGATGGATGAGGCGGAAGAAACAGAAGCATATGTGAAGTGGGTAGTGGCCAGGTCATGCCCGCGTCCCATTTCCCTGGAGGACGTCGTCAGCGCCACGGCTCAAGACGCCTGCATACAGAGGGCCAAGGACCTCCTTCGGACTGCCAACTGGCAGAAAGCCAAAGAAAGCTGGAAGGTGCTCACCCCGGAGGCTCAGAAAATTATGGAAAGTCTGTACCATGTCAGGGCTGAACTCAATGAAGATACGGCAGGGTGCCTACTGCGAGGACATCGCCTAGTAATACCAACGGCTCTCACGGGACAAGTGATACAACTAGCCCACATAGGTCACCAGGGGATGGTCAAGACCAAGGCCCGGCTGCGAACCAAAGTATGGTTCCCCCTCATGGACGACATGGTGGAGAGCGTGGTGAGATCGTGCGCTGCCTGCCAAGTCACAGGAGAATCCCCCCGGGAAGCCCCCATCATTGTGGAGCCCGACCACAAGGACCCTGGGAGAGGGTCAGTACGGATTTTGGCAGTCTCCCGGATGGAAGACACACTCTGGTGATGATAGATGACCATTCGAAGTACCCCGAAGTAGAAATCGTAACTAGTACCAGTGCAGACTGTGTCATACCCAAAATGGAAAAGATTGTTGCCATTCATGGTGCCATGAAGGAACTTCGAACGGACAATGGACCGCCATTTCAAGGACAGGATTTGGCTACCTTCTTGGCATCTCTTGGGACACGCCACAGGCGCATAACACCTCGGTGGCCTCAAGCCAATGGGGAAGCCGAGAGATTTATGAGGACACTGAACAAAGTTATCCGTATTGCTCACGATAAGGGACAGTCCGTGGAAATGGCCATCTTTACGTTTCTTCGAAGCTATCGCCAGACCCCTCACTCCACAACGGGGGTTGCCCCAGCACATCTTCTCCTAGGAAGAGTGATAACGGACTCCATCCCTCATCATCCCCAGTGGTCACCTGAAGTGGTAAATGAAGAGGTGGTTGCGAGAAGAAGAAACACCACGTTTGCCAAAATCAGCCAAAGACGACGGGCAGTGCCACCCCAGTTCAGACGAGGAGATGTGGTGCTTATTCGCAATCGCGTCACTAGTGGCAAGTTTAGACTCAATTATGAGAAAAGGCCATGGCGAGTGATTGGGGTGAAAGGCACCCGTCTCACAGCAATCCGAGGACGAGAGAGGGTGACTCGCAATGTGTCCCACTTCAAACTGTTTCATTCTGCAGCCCCGGAGTCAGAGCATCGGCAGGGTGGTGAACAAACTGAAACTGCAACTAACTCACCAAATGTCGAATCAACACCCAGTCACGAGGTCAGACAAAGTAACAATCCACAGGCTTCCAGTGAAGAAGTGGGAGGTGACGCGGAGCCCCCTGAGGAGGCCCCAGATCCGGAGGGGGCCGACAGAGAGGCGCCAAGTCACGAGTCGGAGGTTGGAGCGGAAATGCTGAATCACAGGGGGTCGCAACGTCGATTAAGAGACAATCCCACCCCCTCCGGCTGGTTAAGAGACTACTTCACGTAAGACTGTTCTCATTTACACATGAATATAGTTGAGCAGACCAGCCAGTAAAGTGGCGCTGCGCTTAAAGGACGCTGAAGGTATCGGTCCTAATGTTCCCTGAGACTGAAGTGAAATGTTTAAGTGTGGTTTTTGTTTGTTGGTTTGGTTTTTCCTTATTTTAGGAGGAATGTTATGTTCCTGGAGGTCCGCCCCTGGCGCCCCGGGCGTGGGGCGCGCTAGTCATGTGACTCCGGATAATAAAAAGAGGTCTCGCACGCACGCCGGCGTTCAGAGGCGCGCAGACCGAGCAACAAAGTTATTCCCAGTGTCCGACTGAGTTTATTCTAGGGCCACGTGTTAGGCCTAGTTAGGATTAGATGCCCCGGAGTGTAGGTCCCAGATTGATACCCCTAGGGCGATCACTCCCCACCTACAGGACACAACAGTCTTGAAGGTTTGGTTTCAGCAGGAGCTGGTATAAGACCCCATGGGTGGAAATCAGTAATTGTGTGACTATTGCGTAACTTAAAAAATCTACTTTAATTTTGACTGGAGTATTTTTAAGGCATGACACTATCTGTGGTTCAAGGAACGTCCAGCAGAATGAAAGGAGGGCTCTGAGGGGGGCCTCAGTGAACCATTACTCTGAGTAGTCTTGTACATGTGTTTGCTATAAACCACCAAGCGACAATGAAGGGGTTTAAGGTAGCTAGGAAACCCCTCATTAGTGCTCCCCGCTGCGGCGCAGGTGAACAGATGGACTTTAATATCCTGCTTTTAGGATTTGGACGCAGGGCTGAGCCTGTTCAGAGAGCTCCGCGGATTGTCGGTCTATTGTTTCAATGTGTGCGGCACAGTCAGGACTAACCAAGCTCTGCCTTTTATGACGATCATGTTTATAAAATGCGCGCAAATAATTTCGGTGTTTTTAAATAATATGAGACGCAATGGAGACAATCCAGCTGCCTGTGGCGGTGTATCCTTTATCTGTAATCAAGTTACAAAGCTGGAGCCTGATAGGCCCTGCAGAGACAGGCATAGAGCTACTTTACTTCAGCGAAGCCAATTAATGTGTCTGGGAACACACCGCCTCCCGCTCTCCAGAGACATTCATTAACTTGGCTTCCTGTGAGAAGAAGCCAGCTGGGAAAAGAAACGGAACACCTATAGTAACTCTGTGACCTTTGCAGGTGGGGGAACCACAGGTGAGAGGCTTTCCAGCTACCTTGAAATTAATTCCTTGTCTCCTTATGGAGGGCAGGAAACAAAATACAGCTGTCTTGTTGCATGGACACCACTGCTACATCACAGAGCCATGGCTGCAGGTACCGGGACACAAACGGATGATGACCATTTTAAAATGGCTGACAGGCATGCATGCAGTGAGTGGGGCAACATGCATGTCTGCCAGCTATTTTGAAATGTCCTTGCCGGACACCATCTCCTGTAGCCTACCAGACGGACAGGTTACTATTTCACTCAATGCATGTCAGGAAGCGATGTTCAACTATTTATCAACTAGGTACCAGTCACAAGCTCTGTGAGGTGGTTGCGGCTTTGGCAATGAGACAGGGGTGTTAAGTGGGAGCACGTGCAACGACCTGGTTTGCCAGGTGTGCTTTTTAACTGAAAGTGCAAAAAATGTATTGACGTGTCATATTAAAAAATTATGCTTTTCACGGGGAGCCGCTATAATACGTGTCACAAATTTAAAAGTTCATGGCAACATTGGCGACATGCATTGTGCAGCTATTCCGGACTTTGAAAGTCAAGATTATTTATATTTAATTCTATATGTAATTCCTTACAGTAAAATCATTTATCAATTACATTTCAGTTGTTAAACGGCGTGTTATGGAGAAATCTAATGTTCATTCTTCCTCTGGAATAGCAACCGGCAATAGCTGCAGAATACCTAATCAATATTTATCCTACATCTAATGAATGTTTCTCTTTCTTAAAGCGACCTTGCAGGTAATTACACCAGTAACACTGAAAAAGGGTAATTTCCCAAGAACCGCGACTCTCTATTTTGGTTGAAACACCACAAAAGATTGCAGCGTCAGTGCTGAAAGCGCCCTTTTTGATTGCCAAACTTTCCTTGCTGCACTGGTCCTGAAATCCAGGAAGAAGGAATATAGTGCCTCTCTACAGACGCTCATGTTTGGCAGGTGACACAGAATGATCTAATGGCTACTAGGGATGAAACGAACAGTACCGCTAACCGAGGCAGGAACATTAAATGCAATAGTGTGACACAATAAACCATTCACCGCAGGGTGTGCACGTGCACACTCTTTTTCCAACCCCACCCAGTCTTTCAGGGATCACGCACGCTGCTAAATGCACCAGGAGTGAGACTTTGGTGGGCCCTCATCAAAAATAAATAAATAAAATCTGGGCCATACTTTCAATGAAGTGGAGGAGAGAGGCGTCAGCCTTCCTGGCTTAACGCCGCTCTCCTCCACTTCTGAAACGCAAGGCTGCACCATATTTACAAGAATGTGGTGGAGCCTTGCGTTTCCCCCTGCGATGGCGCTAAGTTTAGCAACTTAGCGCCATGGCAGGCACGTAGTGCAAGGGTGTCTGCGTGCAAGGGTGGATTATTTATGTGTAGGAAGGTGTCCCTTCCTGCACATACCCAATCCTAGAAATGCCATCCTGTCACTTTCATGCATGCTGGTTCATGCAGCACACATGTTAGTGACAAAATTGCATTTTTTAAAAAGTTTGTTTATGTGCAGGAAGGGACACCTTCCTACACATAAACAAACAATGGCATTTTGCGTTTCCATGTGTGCTGCATAAGGAAGCACACATGGAAAAAGCAAAAACGAGGAGCAAGAATGCAATTCTCCTTGTTTCACCATCTTAGACCAGTTTTTACCTAGTCTTAATGTTGCCGCTGCCTCCTATGTACGCAACCCTTGTACATAGGGGGCAGCGTCACAATGAATGGTTGTTGCGGTGGAACGCCCACCGCAACACCCACTGCCCACCCCTTTCACACTAACCATAGCGTGAAACGGTGCCTTATGTACAAGGCAGCGTTAAGCCACGTTAAGTGGCTTAACGTTGCCTTGTACATAAGGCACAGCTCCTATCGCCACCACAACAACAATATAGGTGAGGTTGTGGCGATAGGGGCTTGTACATATGCCCCTCTGTTCGCAAATGTCTTTCTTTTGGTGCTTGGCATGGAACCCACCGGGAAAGGGCACCTCAGGTGTATATGACCTTTAAAGAGAGCAGGTGACTCTTGCAATGCTCTCTGCTACTCAATTTAGAACTATTTACAGCTCAATTGAGTACACAGCAGAAGGAAGTAGATATGGACAGATGGTTTTTGGCCACTATGTGCTTTACATCTCAGTCAGAGGGAGGAGGTGTACTTAATAGGTGCCCTGTATAAAGGAGATTTAGAAATACATTTAGTTTAGCAGATGCGGATAATCATAATTTGAAACAACTACAGTGAAGTGGCTCAGAACCACTGGAGACCTGCGCTAAACCTTAGTTCACTACAGCCCCAGTCCTGTATTAACGCTCACCCAGAATTAATACATTTCACTGTATGTAAAAAAAGAGAAAAAAATGTCTGACTTTAGAAATAATTCGACTTCATCTACCACATCTGGATTGTTTGTGAGTTTGATATTTATACACACCTTTAGAGTAATAATGTAAGAGCAAAGACACCCATTTGAAACTAGTCATCTAAAGTGGCTGCCTAGGTGGTTAACTGGACTACTTTTTGTTGCAGTTTTATGTACCGCGAACTCCACCCAAAGGTATTGCATCGATGTACATGAGCACCAGTTGCATTACACACAAACACATTCATTGTTTATGCCCAGAGCCACAGGATGTTAGGCCGACGTTCAGACTCGAATGTGGTTTCCCAGTTCAAATGTCAGCAGCTCAGGCATTATGCCACATCCTCTCCCCGGTTTATCCGCAAGCATGTGAAGAAATGATCAGACAAGATTGAAAATTGATGGGGTTTCTGTAAATGTGTTCATTTTCACCGTGAAGCCTGTTTCACAGTGCTCGAATATTGGGGGGTTAAGAACAGAGCCAACAGAGGAGTATGCTTTTCCCACGGTCAGTCAGTTTGGTAAAGTTCTGCTTGCTTCAAGCAAGTACTGTAACTTGCCTACTATATCAGGGTTTGGCGGCGAGACTGTGAAAGATGTAAAGTTCCAGGTCTAACATGCACCCTCTAGGCCACACTGAGCGGGGGTGTCTGCTCACCCCGATGAACTGCCCACCTTCTAAGAGGTTCTGGCAAGTTTGTAATGGCACAGACTACCTGAATTGATCCTATTTCCAATCACTTGTACTGTTTGCGGGTATGGTAATGAAAAAATAAGTAGTCTGTGAAAACTTTTGTTTATGTCCTCGGGAAGTAGGTGGTTACTTGGCAGTAATTTTGGTGGAAACTCTTGATAACGATTGGGGCCTTAAGACCTAAGATACTATTTCCTTCCTACTGAATACCACGGGCATTCATTTTGTACCCCAGTGACAGAAATTCAGAGGTACACTAGTCAAGAGCTTAGAGAAGCACAATTATGTCACTGCAGCCAGCAGGGTCATTTGTTGCCTGTCAAAAATTGTAGACAATATTGTTGTCTAAAGGCCAGTCTACGTATGTTAAACATTTGCGAACGTTGAATTTCCTACCCCCCAACATCGTGCTTTGAAATGAGCCTTCCTTTTTAAGTGATCTCAGTCAGTAGAAAGAATTAAAGGGCCACAATGGGACCCCAGGGTAACAACAGATCTGACCTCAGCAAGAGTATGGCATAAATATATGGCCTCATTTATGAAAAGTGCTGCATCGCTGCGGAAAAACTGCGTTGCAACACTTTTTACTGCGCCCTCCTTGCGACACCATGGATGCGTGGTATTTACTGTACGGCGCTCCATGTCGCAATGATTGATTGATGCGTCAGGAATCCTGACATATCAGTTTGCGCCAAACTCACGCATTGCTGGAGCTGTATTGTAAGCATGACGCCACTTCTACGAGGGTTTCTTGTGGGAGAACACCCACCCTGCATACATTATACCTGACGCAGGTATAATGTGGTGCAGGGGCTTACAAAATACTATATAATCAAGGGAGGGAGGAAGAAGCTGTGATCCATTTGGCTTCCTGTCAAAGGTAGATAATCAAAGGGAGAATGTATCACTTGTACCTGTAATACCAGGGTCGGGTGTGGTAACTAACTTAAAAACCCTCATTCACGTGCAGGAGTGGTAGAGCGGTTCTCCACTTCTCTTGGGATGTGAAAGCACCATCATTGGGTCTTTTTGACAATATGCTTTCCTAAATCTGGCGGTACACCAACTGGTGCAAAAAAAACGATGGATTTAGGCCCAGATCCTTGTACTGGGGTGAATGTAAGACATTGTTCTGCATTCTGTCCATCAACTGTGTTTTTTGCGGTAGACCAACTGGTAGCATCAGTAGTGATCAGTGATAGTGTGAACTGGAGTGAAGTGAGTTAAAATTTCTACCCGCTCCTTCCCCAACAAACTTTATTCGGTAGTAGAGGCAGCGAGGTTAAAAAAAGATACGGCAGTGCACTTATAGAAATGTTACTGTTCTACAGTGCCTTGTCCATGTGAAAGGTCAACATTTTCCAGCCCTTTCTGTCGCCCAGAGGGGTCGGGGGGCTTTCTTCAGGACCTATAGAGAGTCTCAAGATGCTTTTTGTAAGCACCCTGATAGGGTAGGTAATTAACTCACCTTTCTTCTTAGTGACAGGTCAATTGTACCTATAACTGTTATTTCCCGATTTGGGCTTCCTCGGAGGGACCGGCGGGCTCAATAACCTGAAGTTGCAGATTATCCGTCTTGAGCTCGCTTCAATTACGGTGTCCTGGTGGCCCGGTTCGAAGGTGCGCTTCACCGGCTTGTAGCAGATCTGGTGCATGAAGAGAAATATCAGTACATCCACCGTCATGCATAAGAGTGCAAGATGCCTATGCATCCTATTATCTGATGGTTGTTTACATATACATTCCTTTATATCATGTAGTCTGCATGTGATGAAGCATGTGCTAGCGAACCAACAGGTCTTTATTGCTTTCTAGGTATCTATGGTTATTGATTGTATTTATTTGTGCCAGGAACTTGTTCAAGAGCTTTTGTTCTGTACAGAAAAGCATGTTAACCTATGCAGGAATCCTGCAAGCAATGAAGTTAGATCCCTTCTTCCCTGATTTCCATGTTGAGCTAAAATTAATATTTGCATTTCAGTGGTTTAGAAGCATTACGTCTTCAGTGTAGTAACTACCAGAGCCACATTTCGGGTGGGTCTAATAAATATTTTTTTGGGGGGGGGGACAGGGGGGGGGTAATTCTTCCAGCAATAAGCCGAGTGGAGATGCAGGGGCTCTAAGAAGGAGTGAAAAAAAACAAAGCCTGGTTAACAAGTAAATGGTCTTTTAAAGACCTGTGAAGTACTCAGGTGCCACTGCAATAAGACGGACGCCTGACCAGCCCGTCCACAGCAGCTCAAAAACTGTGTGTATGTGTGCCCGGGATGCTGTCTCAGCCCGTGCTGACACACACTAGGAGGGGGAGCTGAAGCCCTTTGAGCCCTATGGGCATTGCGCTCCTGACCCTCGTCTCCTCTAGAGTTCATAACAATAACTGTGTTATTAATGCCCCCTTTAGTCCCATTCCCTCTACTAATTTACTTATATCTAAAGGGAAAAATGTCCTTGTCTGTCTGTTACTTACCTATAGATAAACAATAAAATGACCTCCAAATATTTTGTGAAAATGTCTTTCCCACATCTGGAAGAAGGCAGGATTCATTATGTGTATCGCTTTAAGTGTGATGTATCACAACATTTTGCCGAATGATATGTCTGCTTTAGACATCATCAATCTACAAAGGACCGGGATCTTCTTGACTCCAGTGTATAGCGAGTTAATGGGCACATTTACTGCACTGCTCTCTGGTGACTTGGTAACTGCCCCCATGTCTTCCAGTAACCATCTGCTATGCTTAAAAACTGGAGGAGACCCATATCTCTGGTAAACTACTGATCCTTGAATATGCAAACAGCTGGAACCATTCCCTCTTCATACAATATTACTATCATCATTGGTCTGCTGCAAAAACGCGGAATTCCCGGACATACTGAGGAGGGTCCCGACTGTGACACCGGAGTGGGACGCAATATGGTACGGAACAAAAACTGACTGCCGGACACAACGGCGCACGCCACGCTGCGATCAGCTAGCTCTGAGGATCCGCTGGCATCCTCCAATAACGAAATCATCCCGCCAACGGGCATGGAATCCCAGGAGGCAAAGTTGGACTTGATCTTGACTGAAATCAGGGCCTCACGAGAAGCACTTGAAGCTCGAATGGACGCGATGTCTACCGGGCTGTCACTTCTGAAAGCGGATCACAAAAAACTGGCAGAAAAGGTCACTGAACATAACTTAGCGCTGGACGACCTAATCCCACAATCGACAGAGCACTCTTCGAAGCTAGAGGATATGGAACGGCAGATAAAGGATTACGGAATAGAGTGGATGACACGGAGGGGCGCTCATGCCGCAACAATGTACAAATCCTAGGGATTCCGGAACGAAGCGAGCGGACCAATCTGACGCAGTTTGTGGAGGACTGGCTGAGGACAATCGTGGCACCTGGGGAACTAACCCCGCTGTTTAGTGTGGAGAGAGTGCACAGAATGCCCTCGCGGCCGCCCAAGCCTGGGGCTCCTCCGCGTCCCCTGATAGCCCGCCTCCTACACTTCAAAGACAGGGACACTGTTCTTAGGGCGGCTAGGGAGAAGGTCCCGATAAGATACGAAAACAGGACTGTGTTGCTCTATCCGGATTTCACCCCGGCCGTGCAAAAGGCAAGATCCTCCTTCTGGGTGTAAAGCGGACGCTACGAGATCGCAATCTGAAATACACCCTGTTCTTCCCGGCACACATACATGAACACAAAACCTATTTTTCGAACACCCCGGAGGAGGCTTCTGAATGGATTGAAGTGGCGATTACACCGGAATCATCACAGGATCCTCTGGTGAAACCTGTGGGCGAGGCCACGTCTGGCAAATTCGGATGCACGTCCGGGCCCGAGGGGTGCCACAGGACAGGATGGAATCACACGCCGACCGGAGGGAATGAAGCACCGGATGCAGCGCTGCTGACAACGGACGCTTTGGCGGCTCACGATGCCCGAACCGGAATTGAAACGAACAGTCAAAGCAGCTCACGCACAGTGGCATCTGAATCGGACAGGAGTTTGCAGTTATTTCCACACATTACAGCACAGATGGCAAATTAATTTTGATGGACTGCCTCGTAGATACTGGATGGTAATGTATGAAACTGAATGTTAGAATACTTGCAAAGGGGGTATGCAAAGCAGGTTCCACATAGCTAACAGGGCGGAATGCAGAGACTTTCGCAAACAGACACTGGGAAAGAGCGTAGGGGCTCACCCCCCCAGGCGAAGGCAAAATTGTCTTGTGTTGTTATCCACGTTGGGTGTTGTTGTCGATGTTTGGTCCCTGCCTTCTTTTGACTAGGGACCCTAAAGTTGAGGAAGTTATTTATGTTCAGGCACTTCACACACATGTTTACATAAATACCGCAACGGTTGCACTGATTTGGACACAAATAACAGACGGTTGCTGCCATGACAACTCCTAACACATATATGGTATGCACCTGGAATGTGCGGGGTATGGGATCAGTCCATAAACGCCACAGAATCTTGGCGCAGTTAAACAGGCGACAAATAACTATTGCATTTCTGCAGGAGACCCATCTCAGTGAGTCGAAGAGCGCTAAATTGTGTAGGAAATGGAGGGGTCAATTGTTCGCTACTACTTATTCTGCGTTTTCCTGAGGAGCAGCAGTATGGCTCAAACACTCAGTCCCCTTCAAGATGATAGAGCAGAGAGTGAACAAGGAGGGGAGGTATGTGTTTGTATTTGGGATTCTTGATGGCTCCTTTGTAGTGCTAGGCAGTGTATATGCACCAAACACAGAACAGGGGCAGTTCCTCGTCACAATCAGCAGGGTACTGTCAGACTGGACGGAACATGTATGACTGATAGGAGGGGACTTTAATGCTGTCCTAGATCTCACTCTTGACAGGTATCACCCCCCGCTGCGTGCTCCAGAGAGCCGGAAACAAGCTGAGGCACTGGCACAATGGGCGGACAGCTGGGAATTGATTGATACATGGAGGAGCAAGCATGCGACACATAGGGAATATACTTTTTATTCTCCACCCCACAAGCTACACACCAGGATTGACCACATCTTCTGCTCTAGTGCTCTGTTGGGGTCAATTGAATCTGCCACTCACATGGGGAAAACGTTCTCCGACCACAACCCGGTAGAACTGAAACTGCAGTGGGCGAGGACACCGACCCCGATACCGACATGACGATTAGCGCCAGAATTACTGGAAGATACAGTTTTCCGGTCCGCGCTGCTGGATGCCATTACCCATTACTTTAACGAAAATACTCGCACAGCTAGCTCCAGACAGCTAGAATGGGACGCCTTTAAGGTGACCATACGGGGGATAGCAATGGGCACGAAGGTGGGACTCAGACACTCAGTGGTGGAGAGGCTTAAGGAAGTGGAGGGGAGACTGGCAATGCTAGAGAACGAGGCAGCGGGTACGAATGACCAACTCACACAATTGCAGGAGGCTCACATCCAACATGCAGAACTACTTGAAGAGTTGAGGGTCCTTGACTATAGAGACTATACCTGCAGACAACACGCACTGGCCGATAGGTCGGGGCCCTTGCTAGCACGCTTGGTACGCAACACACCGCCATGCACCCCTATCATAGAAGTGAATGACCAATACGGGACACCGATCAGAACACAACTAGATATAAATGCCACGTTTCATGACTACTACATGGCGCTATCACACCTACCACTCTCGGATGCGGCATATGAGACCTTTATGGCTGACCTACCCATTCCACAACTCACGGCTGACCAGAGCAAAGATCTGGCGAGCCCGATTACGACTGCTGAAATCAGGCAGGCGATTAGAGCTCTGCCACTGAATAAAACGCCTGGGACTGACGGCCTTACGGCAGAATTCTATATGTCTTACATTGATTTACTAGCACCACACCTACAGATACTATATCAAGAATCCATACAATCAACTGTACTCCCACACACGAACTTCAGGCACTAATAGTGTCCCTTTTAAAACCTGGGAGGGACGGACTGAATTTGGCAAATTACAGACCGCTGTTGCTTCTGAATACGGACTATAAGATACTGAGTAAGGTCTTGGCAACACGGCTGGCCCAATATATCCCAAAGCTGATACACTCAGACCAATGTGGCTTTGTACCTGGTCGTAGCACAGCGATGAACCTGAGGAGGCTCAGTCAGATTATGCTACATGAGGAGGCGGAGTGGGGAAAGAGGGATGTATATCGTTAGACCTAAAGCAGGCATTTGACTCCCCGAGATGGGACGATATGTTTGCAACGTTCAATAAATTTGGAATACCGCCGGTATTCACAGCATGGGTCACTCTATTGTACACACACCCAACAGCCCGCGTACGAACCAATAAACGTATATCCGGGCCACTAAAGATAGCAAAAGGGACTCGTCAGGGCTGCCCGCTATCGCCCCTATTGTTTATACTGGCTTTAGAACCTCTTCTGCACAAACTCTGAACTCTAGCAGTGCAGAGAGGGATAACGAGGAACGCGGTGACACATATAGTGTCGGCCTATGCAGATGATCTCATATTATACATAAAAGACATGCAAAGCTGCCTAGATCCCATACCGGAGATATTTGAGGACTTCCTGGTAATATCGGGCCTAGCGATTAATGACACTAAATCATACGGCTATCGATTTGCTGACGCTGCATGAGACGCACACCTACAGTTCCCCCCACACGAATTTCAGATGGCACCATCGACCTTTAAGTACTTAGGGATACAAGTATACAGAGATATCCAGGACATATTAGACAGCAATCTGGGGAAAGCGGTCAACGCCCTCAAGACCCAAGTGCAGTTCTGGAATACGTTGCCATTGTCTGTATCCGGGAAGGTGGCAATATCAAAGATGGTGGTGCTACCACGTCTAATATACTTCTTCACGAACATGCCACTATTAGTCCCAACTAGCACCTTCAAAGTCATACACACGCTCCTGTCGGAGCTAGTCTGGGGGTAGGGTAGGCGGCGAGTCAGCCTCGCCAAACTGCAACTGTCGACTGCGCAGGGAGGCATGGGAGTCCCGGATATGACGGCGTATGGCTTCGCTTGCCAACTCCAATGGCTAGCCTACTGGCTAGCGGGACACAACCTGAACGAATTAGATATGTCTGAAGCGGATAGGGATAAGGGCGCCATACACAAGTTCTTACTACCGAAGGCCAAGGTCCCAATTGCAGCAAACACACCTACTTAAGCTAGCGATTAGCTGCTGGAAAAAAGCTGTAAAATACACGGACGCAGCGACATCCTATGCGCCCACCATACCATTATTAGGGCTTCCCCTTGGCACAGGCACACTGACAGAACGCAAACTCACACCTTGGCATGATGCAGGTATCATGCAGATAGGAGACCTTTTTGTAGATGGCAATATTATGTGCCACGCGGATTTTACCAGAACATATCAGATTCCTGAGACGCTATTTCTATTGTATGCACGGGCTAAACATTATATCACCTCGACCTGGGCACCGACAGGAGTAGAGCCACCCACAAACACTCTGTTAACTATGCAATATTTGATGGGGTCGGGCAGCCACCTGACAAAATGGTTAACACATGGAATTAGAACTGGGAAGGCTATATCATTACAGCCCACTCGTGTGCGTTGGGAAAGGGATATAGGCAGAGCACTCAGAGATCAGGAATGGGAGAGGATTCTGAGATTCCCCAAAAAAGTGTCTCAGAACCCTAAATTCAAGTTCAAACAGTTAATGGTACTGCATAGGGCGTACCTCACCCCCCACCGGTTGCATGCCATGTTCCCAAGCGCACCAGATACATGCTCGCGCTGTGGGGCTGGGGACGCTGGACTCATACACATGCTGTGGGATTGTCCCAAAATAGGGTACTTCTGGGGAACTGTGCACGAATTACTGACTAGGGTGGCGCCCAACAGACCATACGCCTCTCTGACATACAGCATATTGGGATTGGGTCCCACAGAACGGACAAGAAGTGTAGCGTCGAGATTTATCGACATGGCACTATTGCTAGCAAAGAGAACACTCACGATGAGGTGGAAATCAGCTAGGCCTCCGGACCATGAGGTCTGGCATAAGGAGGTAGTGAGATGGGGCAGGGCGGAGGGCATGGAACGGCAGAGGGAGGAACAGAGAGGTTTACGCAAAACTCCTATTTCGATAGAATGGACTGCAATGTTACTAGACTTCGAGGCCTCCACCGTCAGTGATATGAGTCAATAATTTACTGTTGAAAATGGGGCACTTGTTTCCCTGTCCTCCCTTCCTTGACCCCCACCCCCCCCCTCCCACCCACGATATCCTCCTCTATTCCTGCCTTACCCCCTCCCCCCGCCCCACCCCCTCACCTTTCACGATGGCCACGTGTCAGCGCCACATGAAAACGCAGATACAGGTGCATAGGACAATAATTAAGAGATAATTAGCAAGAACAGGGGAGCAGAGTGGTAGGAAACACATTGACTGTTCTTAATGAGATAGTTGTCGGCTCGGTGCAAAGCGAACGTGAATATGACTTTTAAGTGCCAGGGTGGGATGGGTTAGGGCTATTGTTGTACTAGGGAAATAAAAAGAACGAAAATGCAATATTGCCTATGCTGTTTGCATGTACCAGTACAAGAATTATACTGTATACATGATGCAATGTTTGTAATTGTACCTGTTACTGAGATTATGCGACAATAAAAATATATATTTTTTTAAATCATTGGTCTGCTGCCTGTGGATAACCTCTTCACTAGGTAATTCCCCCCTAGCATCAAAAGCCTGATCACCTTGAATTGGAAGTTCTTGTCTAAACATCACCACCTGTCCATGGTAGGGCCACCTGTTTTTTCAGATTCTACTCCATCTTGTGAGTTGCAGCCTATCTGTGCCACAGATTCAGTGAGCAGAGTCCAGGAAGTGGTAAGGAGGCAGACTAGGGCTGTCTCTTTCCAAAACAAGTTTTAAGAAATGATTTTCCCTATCTGTGATTACTGTCTTTGCCTGTGGTTGTTACAGTTTAAAATTGTAGTTTAAACCTGCCTGTGATTGCATATTTTATCGCCTGTTTTGTGTTTAAACTTGTGGTTTTTCCTGCCCATGATTGCTTCCATTTAACGTGTTGAATTGTGGGATTTGCAGTCCAAACCCTGTAGGTTTTCCCTCTCATTGCCGGTGACTATCAGTTTTTCCCTCCAAATTTCTCCTTTGCTCTGTGCTAAGAACTGCATGCTAAGCAGTGCGCCCCAGCCACCATTTTGTGTTAACAAGCCAGTGAAACCAGTCCCCCCACTCCCTCCCAGCAACAGAGATATTTGACATCAGAGGGTGCTTCTGCGAGGTGTTTAAACTGTGTTTAATAGGAACTGTGCACTTCGTTTTTTGGCCAGGAGAGGGGGTAAAGTTTTATTCAAACAGTATTGTTAGATTTTAAGTTTGTGAGGCCCTTACCTGCAGAAGTCAAAAGTGTGGATTGAGCCTGTCTGTCTCTAGGAGATTTGTGAATAAGAGAAGCATCTTACAACTGCCTGGCCAGCAAACCTTGTCTGAGGTCGCTGGGACCTTATAGAGTATGCTAGTGGTTAGAACATGTGTACACTGATTGGTGTTTGTATCTGGTGTCTCTATTGGATTAGGGTTAGTGTTCTCATTGGTTGGGTATTTGAGGGTTCTGATTGGTTTCTGGGTCTGCAGCTCATTCAATGAAGGGTTGGGGCTAGGGCTATGGGTAGGATTTCTATTGGAAGTAGGGACTAGGGCTTCCTGTGTTATTGGTTATTGGGACTAGGGTGGGACTAGGGCTAGGTTTAGGCCTTTAATAGAAGTCCCGATTAGGGCTTCTGGTGTGATTGGTTGCTGGAGTAGGTGTGGGACTAGAGTAGGGTTAGGCTTTCTATTGGAAGTAGGGACTAGTGCTTCCTGTGCCATTGGTTGCTTGGACTTGGGTTAGGACTATTGGTAGGCCTAGGGCCTCTATTAGACATAGGGATCAGGGTTTTTGAAACTGATTGGGTGCTTGGACTAGGGATATGATTGGCTGGAAGGTCCTGGTCTCCTATTGATTCTGGATATTAGGGCTAGTGTTGTGATTGGATAGGGTTAGGGCTAGTGTTCCCATTGGCTGAAGGGGTCACCTGATAACCAGGGCTATAAAAGGCCAAGGCTTAGGGAGTCTCAGCCCGGGCATCAAGGCTAAGGGCAGAGAGGACAAGGGAAGTTGCCTGTTTGAGAATGGTCGGGACTGGTCGGACCAGGGCCAGAAATGCTGCCCATTTTCCCAGTCTGTAATACCCACCCCACACACTCCACATCCACAAACATAGTAACACACTCACACCAAATGCACACCACACACAACCCTATACACAAATCAATGTACCAGCATACACTGCAAAACCAACCAAACAACATACATACACTTACCTCTACTTCATTCCTTCACACACACAACATACACTCTACTCATAAACACATCACCACCCCCTCTACCTTACAACCTCCTCTCACTGTTTATGCTGTTTCCAGGTGGGTAAGTGCAGGCTCCCATATTCCCATGGATGTTCAAAATGAGAACCTTTGAGTTAAGGTATAAAGGAACCTATTATTTCTGGCACCTGTGTTATCAAGTTTGTTTCCTGTCGGAGGATGACGAGATTGCAGCAACTGGCAGATGTGGAAGGATACATATGGGGTAATATGAGAACAGTGAGCGCTCTGATGTGGCATCGTTATGTGAGAATGGAAGCTTGAACACTACAGTGCTCTGGAACTCTAAAGGCTGCTTTGATGTAAGTCAATGGTTATGATATATGTGGTATAACTAATGGTGGCATTGTTGACACCATTGGCGATGTCACCACTGATGTCGGTGACATTGTTAAATGAGACTCCATCTGTGTTGTAATGCATGATTTATTCAGCAATGCATTGTGGGAGAAGATGCAATGATGTAGTTCCTGCCATATGTCATGCCATGTATTAACATGATTTAAAAGTCTCATTTCATTTTTTGTCTGCCGTGAATATCAATATAATTGTATGTAATGTCAAGAAAACAACCTGGTTGCAAAAAAAAAAATCTTTGTTCTGCATGTACTTGCTTCCATTGTGCATCCATGTACTTGGATCTGTGTGTCTGTTACTTTTCTCCTGAAAAAGCACATCCAATGCACTACCCTATTTCTCATCCTGTACATCTATCAATATATTTAATCTACATATACTTACCTCCTTTATGCATCTATATACTTTCAAAGTACTTATGGATGTATATATTTATCACTTTCTTCTAATTTAGCATTTCCAATGCGCTACCCTATTTCTCAGCCTCTACTTCTCTAAAAATATCTACTAGCCCAACCTTCTGACTCATCCCAAACTTCTTTATACTACTCTTTCCAATACACTTCCCTATCTCTCATCCTATATATCTAACAACATATCCTCTACATCCACCCTCTCACTTATCCCAAACCCCATACAACTACTATGATCCCAAATTAAACCTTTCCAGACTCTCTCCTAATCTACTCCTCCTGACACCTCTTTTACTATACCTATCCCCCAAAACAACCTTACTAAACTCTTCCCTCTGACTCTTCCCCTCCAAACCCCCTTTTTACTCATCCAAAAGCCTCCTCCTACTGCTATGACCTCAAAAAAAGAAATTATACTACTTCCCCTGGGATCACAGCTAACTGGACTTTGGATGCAGCTTTGACTCGTCTACCGGGTTGTGTCCCTGCCACCCTCCTCCTCCTCTTTCCATGCTGTGTCTCTCACCCTCCACTCCTCTTTCCCTCCTCCATTCTCTGTCTATTTCCCCTGCTCTTACCCACCCCCTACCTGGAATCCCTTCCCTTGCCTGCTTTTTTCCTTACTTGTAACTATGTTGCCAGGCTCTAATAACTGTGTAACCTTTGTAATGATGTAACCTGCAATTATGGTCTGATACTAATGTAAAGCACTCTGTTACCTCTGGGTCTAGCCAGCACTATATAAAACCTTTTAAATAAATAAATAAATAAATTCACTCTTCTATACCTCAACTATCCTTTTCAATCAAAATAACAGACTAACATGGTCACTTCTTAAATTCCATATTCCACTATGCTAATTCACCACTAATCCTTTATGGGTTCCAGAGTAGCATGCTACTCGACAATAAAGCGTTTCAACACCCCATCAGGGTTACAAGCGCTATATAAATGCAAACCTTTTTTCCCTTCCTACCCCTCCCCAACTCTTCTCAATCCAAATAACTGACTAACATATCCACCACTCAAATTACTTTCATGTTTCACCATACTAATTCAACACTAAATCTTATGGGTTCCAGAGTAGCGTGCTACTTTCCAAAAAAGCGCTTCAAAACTCCATCAGGGGTAGCAAGCGCTATATAAATACAAACCTCTTTCCCTCTTCTATCCCACCACCTACCCTTCTCTATCCAAATAACTGAATAACATATCCACCACTCGAAGAGTGAAGGGGAGGAGTCGCGTAATTCACCGGCCGGGAGCTGGGGGAGAGCGGCTCAAGGCATCGGCAGAGGACGCTGAATACTGGCAAAAATCGGGACCCCTACGTGTGGTGGTCGAGGGCGAGGAGAGGAAAATCTTGCAAACTCCCCCTCTGCCCTACCGCTGGAGAGAAGCGTTGTTGAAACATCAGCGTCCACACGGGAAAAAGAGGTTGTATTAAAACAAGTAAGTAAAGGGGCGGAAGTAAAGGGAAAAATAAGATATCAATTAAGGAGCAACAAACTTGGGGATTTGAATAATCCAGATAACAGTGAATTTGCTTTAGGGAAACCAAAAACATTGCAACTACAAAAAGACATTAAAAAGGGGGCGGACAAAGAAGTAAATCCTAATAAAATTAAAGAATCCCCCTCAAGAAAAGGCAAAAAGAAGAGGCAAAAAGGGGCTGGGCATAACTTTTCAACAACTCCTTCACTTAATTCATATTTTAAACCAGTCCCAAAAGTTTTGGTTTTGAAACCATATCCTACATCTCAAGCCCAATCCTTTACTTGTGAGCCGGTGTACCCCCTGCCTGAGCCTATAGAAGAAGAGCAGGATTGGTCTACTCTTTCGACTCCAAACCCTTTTCAGGTACTCGCAGTTGAGATGGAGTCAGATAAAGGTGGAAATCTTACTACAAATGCAGATATAACAGCAGAGGATTCATTAGTAGCTCTAGATGAACTGACTGTTATAGAAAATGATGAGAGAGACATAAGAGATGATATATTTACAATGCCAAACGACACAATAGGCAGCGGACAAATGCTGATCACCTCAGAAGGACCCGGAGCAGGACAGCTTTCGGTACAGCAAGATAATCTAGCTACATTAGACTTGTCAGTTTTGGCGTTGCTAAGGAAATTGGAAAAAGATATTCATCTGGGGTTTGAAGCCTCTAGAAGAAATCAGGAACGTATAAGCGCTACATGCACACTACTAGAAGACAAAATGGATAAACTAAGTATCTGTCAAGAATCCGCTCCACAGGATCCGGTTGTTGCTATAAGGGGTCCACCTCCAACTGTTACCAAGTCCCTTGTTTAGGGAATTCGAACCAGTAGGCGAGGGAAAAAACCAGGGGAAGGGAAAGGGTCTGCTGGGAAGTAAGGCTCTGGAAGACACAAACATATAAACAATATTAAACAAGGCATGTGCAATAGCTACTCTCATAAATTCTCGCTAAATGATAGGTAATGTCTTTGTAAGCAACCACACACCTTCAACTTCAGAACCAGTAGCCCCACAGTAGACCATCATGAAGGACATGAAGTGACAGAACACTTCAAAACATAAAGCATCAAGAACTCCGTCTTTGAACATACAGTAAACCGAAGTGAAAGGAATCCACCTCTTCCCCTGCAGAAAGCAAATAATAATGAAAGGTTCTCTGTAACTGCAGTTAATTGACACTGCCGACTTTCGTAATCCTTTGCCAGACAACAACCATGTGCCTTAAGCCAAACACACGGAGGAACGTAGAGTAAGACCCAAAGAACCCCACTGTAGTAAAAGGCAATCCAAGAGTAAAGAAGAATCCTAGCTACGGTAACGCGTGGCAACCACACACTGCGTTCCGAGCTAACAACAAAAGAAGTCCGTCTCACAGAAGTATGTAGCCGACACCACTATACTCTGTGAGCTTCTTGACATCCACCAGGAGGTCAAAGTACGGTAGTGTGTGGCCCGTCGACCCACCACGCTCCGCAACCCTACAAAACACTCAGGAGGTCTGATGTACATCCACAGGAGCAAACCAGCCAGAAACACCGGATAAACGGTAGCGTGTGGTCGGCCGACACACAACGCTCCGTTTTTCAGCAGATAGGCGCCGCCGCGCCTTACTCACCCACCGCGGGGATACCGGGCAACCAAGTCTCCTGAGAAGTCCTTTCAAGCTGGGAACAGAGGAAGAGCCGATCCGCTCGATTCCTAACCAAAACACCAGGCTACCGGAACAGAATTACGCGCATGCGCGTTAGCGCCCAGGGCTCTGAAATACTCCTTACCGCATGGGATCATGGGAGTTGTGGTTTTAGGCAGGCGCTGAGTCCCGATTCCTCACAGTACATCCCTCTCCTCAGCGCCTCCTAGGCCCAGGCTTAGCCGGATACCTGGCATGGAACCGTCGCACAGCCCCAGGAGCATGTACATTGCCACAAGGTTCCCATGAGTCATCCTCGGCCGAATAACCTTTCCAAGCCACCAGGTACCACAACACCCCTCGCCTCCACTTGGAATCCCGGATGCACTTCACCTCGTACTCCTCACCACCAGCCACAAGGACGGGAGGGACCGCTCTACGTACTGTGGACAAGGCAGGCTTCAGAAGGCTGACGTGAAAAACAGGATGGATTTTAAGACTGGCTGGTAATTTCAGTCTGAATGCCACAGCGTTCACTCTCTTGGTGATCACGTAAGGCCCAATGAAGCGAGGATGGAAGATGCTACGCAACTTAAACCTTATGTTTTTTGTAGACAGCCAGACCCTGTCCCCCACCTGGAAATCAGGTCCATCGCAACGATGGGTATCAGCCCACCGTTTGTACGTCTCTTTTGCCGCATTCAAATGCTTGGTAAGTTGTCTGTGTATGACGTGTAACTTTCTCATCCTACTATATACTGAGGGTTGATCAGATACCCCATCCGGGATAGATACCGGAAGAATGTTTGCATCCTTCCCATAGGTTGCATAAAAAGGGGATACCCCTGTGGAACAATGCCAAGCATTATTATAAGCAAGTTCAGCCATCCAAAGTAGGGACACCCAAGAATCGTGAGCAAGGGAAGCAAAACATCGCAAGTATTTTTTGAGAGTCTGATTTAGTCTTTCGGTCTGCCCATCTGTTTGAGGGTGGAAACTCGTGGATAGAGAGGACTTAATATGCAACGCTGAACACCAACATTTCCAGAAGCTTGCGATGAACTGGGGGCCCCTGTCTGATACGATAACCTCAGGTACCCCGTGTAACCTAATGACTTCAGTGAGAAGCAACTGGGCTGTTTGTCCTGCCGTGGGAAGGTTGACACAAGGAATGAAATGACCCAACTTAGTCAGACTGTCAACCACAACCAGAATCGCAGTTTTACCTTGATCAGGAGGCAACCCAGTTACGAAATCTAGACTGAGGGTTTGCCACGGTTTTCTGGGGGTAGGCATAACCATCAATTTACTTTTATTCTTTCCACAGACATTCTTAGAACGGGCACAGACCTCACACTGAGATACCCATGATACAATGTCTTTTCTCAAACACGGCCACCAGAAATGTCTCTGCACTAGATGCACTGTCTTAAGGATCCCCTGATGACCTGCCAACGGGGAAACATGACACCACTTGAAGGCTTCTTTTTGCAGGGCGACCAAAGGCAAATACAACTGTTTATTCACAAACGGCAAACCTTGCCTGAGACTTCTTGTGTTGTCCCCAGCCGCCCAGGAAACCCAAAGAGCTAGAGGTTTAGCGTTCCTGACCTTTTCTATGAAAGTTTCAGCACCAAGAACACAGATCACCTTGGAGGGATCCACAATGGATTTCTCAGTGGATGTCATGGAACAACTTCCTTCCTCCTGTCTGGACAGAGCATCCGCTTTTCTGTTTTCACTACCAGGACGGAAAGTTATAACAAAGTTGTACTCCGCGAAGAACAACATCCACCGCATCTGTCTCTGGGTAAGATGTCTAGCTGTTCTCATAAATTGAAGATTGCGGTGGTCGGAGTAAACAGTCACTGGATGTTCTGTTCCCCACAAATATTGGCGCCATTCTTGAAAGGCTCTTTTTACCGCCAACAATTCCTTTTCAGAAATTGTATAATTTCTTTCGGCAGGATTGAGCTTCTTAGAAAGATATGCCACTGGATGTAACTGGCCTGTTTCAGGATCTCTTTGCGATAAGATGGTGCCAACAGCCTCATCGGATGCATCTGCCTCGACTATAAAGGGGAGTGTGGTTTTTGGATGTGCCAAAACACGAGCTGAGGTGAATGCTTTCTTCAAACGTACAAAAGATGCGTCTGCTTCTGGAGACCATTGAAACCCCACCCCTTTTCTTAGCAAGCGAGTTAAAGGTACTGCCGTCTGTGAGAACCCCACTATAAAGCGTCTGTAATAGTTCGCAAAACCCAGAAAGCTCTGCACCTCTTTCAAACTCTTAGGAGTGGGCCACTCCTGGACTGCTAGGACTTTCCGATCTGACATGCGTAAACCTTCAGGATGTAGCATTACCCCCAAGAACTCAACAGAGGCAACCCCAAACTCACATTTGCTTAGCTTGCAAAACAGTTTGTGTTCTCTCAATCTTTGCAACACCATTATAACATGATCAGTGTGTGTGGGTACGTCTTCAGAATAAATCAATATATCATCGATATATACTACCACACATACATCAATGAGTTCACGCAACACTTCATTCAAGAAAAACTGAAATGCCGCAGGGGCATTACATAGCCCAAAGGGCATCACCAGATACTCATAAAGACCATAGTGGGTTTTAAATGCGGTCTTCCACTCATCACCCGCTCGTACCCTTACCAAGTGGTAAGCCCCTCTCAAATCAAGTCTGGTGTAAATGTTAGGGTTACGCACTTGGTCCAATAGCACGGAGATCAGTGGGAGTGGATACCTGTTCCTAATGGTTATCTTGTTAAGCCTTCGGTAATCCACACAAGCCCTCAGATCTCCGTTAGCCTTTGAGATAAAAAACAAAGAAGAAGCAGCAGGTGAACGGGATGGTCTAATAAACCCTATTTTGACATAGTGGTCTAAATATTCTTTCAGATACTGGGTTTCAGGAACTGATAATGCGTAGACCCTACAGGAAGGTACCACAGCCCCATCCACCAGGTCAATACGACAGTCGTATTCCCTGTGTGGAGGTAACTGTTCAGCCATAACCTCACTGAAAACATCTTGATATTCCTGGTAACACTGAGGTATAACTACTTCTTTCTCAGCTGCTGTGGCTAAACAGTATGAATTAAGCAACGCTATAACCTGATTCTCTGTTTTTACAGTCATGTGTTTCTGACAGAGTGGGTCCAAAAACTGGAGTGTCTTCTCCCTCCAATGTACTAGGGGATTATGGTAACTCAGCCAGGGCATACCCAGGATCACCTCATACTGGGGTGCCTCTATGATGTTTAACCGTATCTCTTCTCTATGAGTACCTCCCTTTACCGGAATGGACAAAATGAGAATTTCTGTCTGTTCGGTTATAAGTCCAGACTTCAAGGGTTTACCATCCACCGCCCATACTTCCTCAGGATGCTCCCTAGGGGTTGTTTGCAACTTCAACAAAGCCACCAACCCGCTATCTACGAAATTCCCGGTGGCACCAGAATCCACCATTACCATTACATCATGGACCAGATCTCGCTGTTCAATTGTCATAGGGAGCAGAATATGGGATTCATGATCTTTAATGTTAGGGGCCGAAAGGGAAGGAATCTTCCATTTATCGTCCTCCAATACACCTGTAACAGTTTCTTCAGAACCAACTGAGGACACTGCCAACTTCTTGCCCTTGGACCAATTTCCTGTATTCTTGGGTTTAACGGGACATTCCCTGACATAGTGGCCTTTCTTCCCGCAATACATACAAAGGCCAAGGACTCTGCGGCTCTCCCTTTCTGCTCTAGACAAAGGTGCTCTAACTGCTCCTATTTCCATGGGTTCGCCGCAAACTTCAGTCGAGCTGCTACTTGCGCGGGAGGTGTTTTCGGATCTATAGTAACTACGCTCTCCCTTGCGTCTGTCTCCGCCTCTCTCTGTGAGTCTCCCATCTAATCTGAGGGACAGGTTAATCATATCCGTGCATGTGAGAGGCTGGGGGTCTATTTGGGCAATAACATCTTTAAGACCCTTTCGTAGCCCCTGATAGTAGAGCGACATCCGTTTCTCCTCTGGCCAAGCTGTCTCAGCCACCAATCGGTTGAATGTGGTAAGATACGTTACCAAATCCTGTCTTCCTTGTTTTAACTCTATTAGTTCCCTATCAGCACTGAAGGTGGTGGCCCTTCTGTCGAATACTTTCTCAAATTCAGTGCGAAAAGCAGACCAGTCATTTAATATGGGATCATCCTTACGAACCAAAGGGACAGCCCAACTGGCCGCATCTCCGCTCAAATATGAAATAGCGAAGGCCACCCTAGAATGATTAGAAGGAAAAGATGACGGTCTGCACGAAAAGTGCATCATAATTTGCGTCAGAAACACCTGGGTCTTTGATGGATCCCCCGAATATCTCTCCGTAGTAGCCAACGGAATAGGAGGGGGTACTGTGACCTGAATCTGCGGAGTAGCAGAAGAAGCATCAAAAGGGTTTCTTGTTAACCTATCTACTCTCTCCCTGAAGGCTGTTGCCTCTGTCTTCGAAGCCAACAGCTCCTGTTGAACCACCACTAAAGCCTGAAGGACATCATCCAAAGTGGCCATGGCCCCCTAAACAACCGTATCGGGTGGAGCGCTATTCGTGGGCGCGTAATTCTGTCAAGAATCCGCTCCACAGGATCCGGTTGTTGCTATAAGGGGTCCACCTCCAACTGTTACCAACTCCCTTGTTTATTAGACAGGGAATTCGAACCAGTAGGCGAGGGAAAAAACCAGGGGAAGGGAAAGGGTCTGCTGGGAAGTAAGGCTCTGGAAGACACAAACATATAAACAATATTAAACAAGGCATGTGCAATAGCTACTCTCATAAATTCTCGCTAAATGATAGGTAATGTCTTTGTAAGCAACCACACACCTTCAACTTCAGAACCAGTAGCCCCACAGTAGACCATCATGAAGGACATGAAGTGACAGAACACTTCAAAACATAAAGCATCAAGAACTCCGTCTTTGAACATACAGTAAACCGAAGTGAAAGGAATCCACCTCTTCCCCTGCAGAAAGCAAATAATAATGAAAGGTTCTCTGTAACTGCAGTTAATTGACACTGCCGACTTTCGTAATCCTTTGCCAGACAACAACCATGTGCCTTAAGCCAAACACACGGAGGAACGTAGAGTAAGACCCACAGAACCCCACTGTAGTAAAAGGCAATCCAAGAGTAAAGAAGAATCCTAGCTACGGTAACGCGTGGCAACCACACACTGCGTTCCGAGCTAATAACAAAAGAAGTCCGTCGCACAGAAGTATGTAGCCGACACCACTATACTCTGTGAGCTTCTTGACATCCACCAGGAGGTCAAAGTATGGTAGCGTGTGGCCCGTCGACCCACCACGCTCCGCAACCCTACAAAACACTCAGGAGGTCTGATGTACATCCGACGCACTGACGAGGATTCTGTTTTGCCGTCTGACTATTCTTTTGAAAACATCCGAATGCTATCTACTCGATTTTTAAATATTTTGGAACACTGCTGACCATAGTGGTTTAATCTCCACATATCCCTGCAAGTGCCCTGTGGTTGACTTCTTGCTCCACGTCATTGCTGTCCCCGAGTTTATTTGGCATTCAGATGAAAATTCAAGGGAGTTTTCTTCTGCATAGAAAAACATCGTCCTGATGATGGTCTATTAGACGTCCGCCCTTTAGACCGAAACGTCGACCTTCCATCATCTCCTTCACAGTTGCTTTGTCACCAATTCACAACCATTTTTTATTAATTAATTTAGGTTGTGTAATTTATCATTTGGAGTTGATGTGTTTAGTTGTGAACTGCAGAGCAAATATAATGTATCTCTGTTCATGACCTCTTGCACCAATTAATTTGTCTGTATTGATCTCCCGTCTTTTGTTGAAGTAAAAAAATTTTTCAAACACAATTTTGTGCTCTATGTATTCCCTCCTTCCACTAATACATTTGCTATGTTGAATTAAGTCAGTCATCCTGTGGATACCCTTGAGTGTGATACATAAGTACAACTCATTAGATTTCCAACCTTCCTCAAACAAGTCCCTTGTAGCAGATTCTGATTTTAACTGTACATCCACAGGAGCAAACCAGCCAGAAACACCGGATAAACGGTAGCGTGTGGTCGGCCGACACACAACGCTCCGTTTTTCAGCAGATAGGCGCCGCCGCGCCTTACTCACCCACCGCGGGGATACCGGGCAACCAAGTCTCCTGAGAAGTCCTTTCAAGCCGGGAACAGAGGAAGAGCCGATCTGCTCGATTCCTAACCAAAACACCAGGCTACCGGAACAGAATTACGCGCATGCGCGTTAGCGCCCAGGGCTCTGAAATACTCCTTACCGCATGGGATCATGGGAGTTGTGGTTTTAGGCAGGCGCTGAGTCCCGATTCCTCACAGTATCCGTACAGGAGAAATTGAGTCAGACATGAAAGTTATGCAAGGGAAAAAACAGGATAATCGCAAGGAAATTGAGAGTTTAATCTTCAGAGACAAAGAATCTGATGAAAGAATAGAGAGGTTGGAGAATATGCAAAGACGCAACAACTTAAAAATTCTAAAAATACCCGAAGGAAAGGAGGGGTCGGATATAAAGAGTTTTGTAGTACAGCTACTAAAGAAAGAATTGCCGCTAGTAGAGACAGAAAAAATGCTGTTAACGGGATATCCAGAGAGTACATCGAGATCCCTTCAGGTTAAATCCAAATCGTTCTAAACCTAGGAAAATTTTGATTCATTTCTTGACATATTCTCTAAAAGAAAAGATCCTGTCAGCTGCTTTTAAGAAAAAAGGGAGAAAACAAGAAAAATAGTCCTCAGGAGCTACCTCACTGTCAAATAAGTAGAAGGGAAACATGGGTAAACTATTATGAGTGGGATTACTAATAAGGAGCTAAAGCTCCTCACATGGAATGTGAATGGTCTTCGGGTTAAAATGAGGAGATTATCAATATTGAAATACCTAGAAGACTTTCCTGCTCATGTGATCATTATACAAGAGACGCATTTAACTGAGAATGAAAGTAAGGAGTTTTTCGGTACTCAAAAGTGGATTGCTAATGCTATTTTTACACCTCAAGATCTAGTAACTAAAGGGGTGGCGATTTTGGTCAGGAAAGGAGTTGACATTGTAGTTGAAAATAAATCAGTAGATAGAAGAGGAAGATGGGTGATTGTTAAGTTAAGATTGTCAGGGGAAGCCTTTATAATAGTTGGATATTATGGCCCGAATGTTGATGACCCAACAGTATTAGAAAAAATTGAGGTGGAATTATTGGAATTCTCTGGCAAAATAATTATGGCTGGAGACTTCAATACAGTTTTAGATCGCAAGTTGGACAGAACTGGGAATGACAGGGCAATAGTAAATAGCAAAATGACAGCTAAGTTAAAGATGATTATGGCACAACAAGGTTTGTGTGATATATGGAGATGGAAAGCTCCACAACAGATAGGATTTACCTTTCACAATAAAAAACATAAACATAGTTCACGGATAGATTTCTTTTTGGTAGATACTAGGTTAAAAGAACGGGTCACGAAAGTGGAACATATAGGGGCACATCTATCAGATCATTCAGCTGTGAGTTTGAATTTAAGTTTAGTCGCAGATGAGGGGAGCTCAGTCTGGAGATTAGATAGAACTATTTTAGCGGATGAAGAATTTCTAGAAGCCTTAAAAGAGGAGTTACGAGTTTTCCTAGATGTGAACGCTGGGTCAGCTAAAGAGGACATAGTTTGGGAGACTTGTAAAGCTTTTATGAGAGGGAGATTGGGAGCTCATGGGGCTAAGAAGCGGAGGTTGTATCATAACTTGATCACTAATTTGGAGAAAGAAATACGAGACTGTGAGAGTAGTCAAATTGCACAAGCAGGAAACATCTTCGAAGAGGGAGTCAATAATAAACTTTTAGATTTAAAAATAGAACTTACAGCAGTACTTGCTCGAAGAGTTAAAGAAAGATGGGAAGCTAGTCAGCTGGCACATTTTTCATATGGAGAGGGGTGTGGCAAGCTACTAGCGTGGAAAGCCAAGAAAGACTTCGTACGTAATCAAATAAAAGAGATTAAGAAGTCGGACTCAGGAGAAGTTATAACAGAGCGGAAGCAGATTGTACAAGCATTCTTTGATTATTTTGTGAATGTGTATACAGATGATCTCTGCCCAAGCGAAGTAGAGATAGAAAGATGGTTACCCTTGGTGAAACCACTCTCTGATGATTATTTGGAGGAGTTGAATAAGGAAATCACCCAAGATGAAGTGTTGAAAGTCATCAAGGAGAGTAAAAGAGGGAAAGCTCCTGGTCCGGATGGCCTCCCAGGGGAGGTATATAAAGCGTTAAGTGAATTAATTGCTCCCATATTATGTCAATTATATAACAAAATTTTCAGAGGGGAGGTAAAAATACCTAGTTCGTGGAATGAGGCAACAATTACCTTAATACTTAAACCTGGGAAATATCCCAGGAGTTTAGATGCCTACAGACCTATCTCGTTCTTAAATTGCGACTATAAATTCTTTTCAAAAATTTTGGCTGATAGACTTGGTAAAGTTATACACAAATTGATTCACGAAGACCAAAGAGGCTTTATTAAGGCAAGGTATCTAAAAGAATTAACATTTTCATTGATAGGTATGATAGACATGGCCTCTAATTTCGAGCTCCCCTTGGCAGTGATCGCCTTAGACGCTGCCAAGGCTTTTGATCGAGTCAATTTTACTTATCTAAAAACTCTCTTGCAATATCTTAACTTAGGAGATAAATCTCTTTTTGCTTTGTACTGTTCACCGACATCGCGCGTTTTGGTTAACGGCATTCTCACACATCCTATTAAAGTAATGCGGGGCACCAGACAAGGGTGTCCTTTATCACCCTTGCTTTTTAATTTATATATTGAGCCTCTTGCTTGCAAAATTAGAGCCACAGAAGAGATCCCCCCTTTTGTGTCTATGGATTGGACTAAGAAACTAGGATTATATGCAGACGATATTATTGTCTATTCTTCTAATCTGTTGCTTTCCTTGGAGAATCTGGTTAAAATAGCGAAGGAATTTGGAAAGATCTCAGGCTATCAGATAAATCAAGACAAGACTGAAATTATGGCTTGGAATCTCAATACAGGGGGTGTTAAAACAACAACAGAAATGAGATACTTGGGGGTCAGGATAACACAAAAGATTGAAGATCTAGCAAAAACTAATTTTGATAGGATTAAAAAAGAAGTCGCTGCTACATTAAAAGGATGGATGAATTTACCACTTTCTATATATGGACGATCTAATCTTGCAAACATGGTGATAGTACCGAAAATCACTTTTTTGTTTGAGACTATCCCACTTGGTTTCAAAAAGGAATGGCTGGTCAAACTACAGAGTGTGATAACATCTTTTATCTGGGCGTCAAAAGGCTCTCGGATCTCGTGGAAAAAACTAAGGAGGAGAATTAATAAAGGAGGGTTGGCGGCCCCAGATATTCAAATTCATGCATGGGCTTTCTGTTTAAAAAACTGTGGGATGTTGTTGGGTACCCTACTTAAATCTCCGATTGGAGAAATGTTTGGTTTTTTGCTGAAAAGGTCTGGATATCATGATTTTGTTTTTTTACATAAGGTCTCAGACCCTAAATTTTTTAAAAAGGTGAGACTCAAGATTTTGCGGGACTTGGCAGAGATATGGCATAAAATCAGAAAAGTAGTAAAATTGCCCTATTTTAGCTATATGGCGCCAATATGGGAGTCTCCAGGCGCTCCATCTTGGACAAAAGATGCGTTGGCACTACACTTGAAAAAGGAACCTGCTCTGCAAAGGTGGAAAGATTTGTTTTCAGATGGCAAACTTATATCATGGAGTGTATGCCAACAAATGTGGGGACCGGTTTTCTCAAAATATAAATACTTACAGATCCAAAGCTGGGTTAATGACGTGGAAACAGAGATTGGAACTGAAAATGACTTTGAGTTGAAGTTGGAGACAGAGATTTTTAAGAAGGAAGTGGCCTTCTGGTATTGGGCGATATTAGAAATGGAGGATGGACCGTTTGTCTTGCCAGAGACCCTGTGGATGGATAACTTGCCAAGGATCGCAACAGAAAACCAATGGCAAGTAACTATGTCTATGCTTTATAGTATCGTTAAGCCTGCAAACCTAAGGCGAAATCTTTTGTTTACCATCCACAGGGCATATTGGTCTCCTTATAGACTCTCCAAATTCAAAGCTGGCGGAATTGTTGGGTGTCCGAAATGTAAAGCTCCGAATGTGGATGATTTGCATATGTTTGTGTCCTGTCCAAAAATAATGCAATTCTGGATAGATGTAAGTAATTCCCTCTCCAAATCTCTGAACCAACGCATTGAGGTAAGCCCAGAATTAATTATTACGGGGAGATATGACTTAGAAAATAGATTTATGAATAATAATGTTAGACTTATTTTTTATTCCATGTTGCTAGCGCGCAGAGAGATATGCAAGTTATGGGTCTCACCGCTTAGTCCTAGTTTAATGGATTGGATTCTAGCCATGAGGTATATGGCTAAGCTTGATATTTTAGACCATTCTAAGAGAAATCGAGGATTTTGGCTACCTTTCCTTTTATGCTTTGGTTGAACATTTTGTGTTAAATTCCGATGATTAAGCCCGTGCCTATCTCGCTGGTACATGGTACCCCAGGACGAAAAATAGAGTTGGAGGAAGACACACCTGTTGAGTCAGGTGGCCAAGAGGGGCAGTTCAGAGAAAGGCCAGACTCAAGAATAGGCGATGTCTATGCCCCATTACTTTAAACCAGCCTATGAGATAAAAAGCCCAGTGGTGGTCCAAGATAGAAGTTATGGGTGGCGAGGTGGCAAATGAGGAAAACATTTAAAAAAAAAAACAAAAAAAAAAAAAGAGCAAGAAAAAAACCCCAAAAAAAACATATCCACCACTCAAAGTACTTGATATTTCACTATACTAATTTTCAACACTAATCATTTATGGGTTCCGGAGTAGCTTGCAACTCACCAGAAAAGAGCTTCAACACCCATCAGAGGTAAAAGGTGCTATATGAATGCAAAACTTTTCTTCCCCTTCTATCCCCACACTATCCTTCTAACTCCAAATAACTGACTAATATCCACCACTCAAATTACTTTCATATTTCACCATACTAATTCACCACTAATCCTTAATTGGTTTGCGGAGTAGCATGCTTAAACACCCCATCAGGGGTAACAAGCGCTATATAAAATACAAACCTTTTTTCTCTTCTATCCTTCTTCTATCCTTCCGAATCCAAATAACTGACTAACCTGTCCACCACTTAAAATGTACTTGCATGTTTCACTATACTAATTCAACACTAATCCTATATGGTTCCCGGAGTAGCGTGCTACTCGCTGTAAAAGCGTTTCGATGCCTCGTCAGGGGTAGTAAGCGCTAAATAAATGCAATTATAATACAATACAATACAATACAATAACCTTATCTTCATATAGTTCCTCTGCATTGGCGCTCTTCCACATGCCAAGATATTTTAAGAGATCGAACAATGTAATTATCATCAGTACTAAGCGGCTGTCCAGTGAGCAACCATGCAACTTGATAATCAGGGATTTGTCTGAATTAACTCTTAATCCATGTTAGACCTGTCAGCCTTAGGGTGGTGTCCCCCAAACGTTTTGCCTGCTTGCCTCCAATTTTGCTGATCTCGTTTTTCTTAGCCCTAGGACTCTGTGCACTTTACCAGTGCTAACCAGTGCCAAAGTGCTTGTGCTCACTACCCTAAACATGCTTTGATTGGATTATCCCCAGTTGGCATATTTAATTTACCTAAAGGTCCCTAGTAAAGTGCATTATATGTGCCCAGGGCCTGTTAATTAAATGCTACTGGTAGGCCTGCAGCACGGATTGTGCCACCGACTTAACTAGCCCTTTATACCTGTATACAGTGTGCAGTTTACACTACCATTTTAAAACAGAAAAGCCACCACTAAGGTAGGCCCTAGGTATTTCGTAGAGCAGGGTGCTGTGTAATTAAAAGGTAGGACATGTGCTTTTAAGGTTTATATGTCCTAGTAGTGAAAAACACCCACATTTGTTTTTCTTTACTGTAAGGTCTACCCCTCACAAAGGTTAACATTGGGGAATCCTTGCTACATCTAATGAGCTGTAATTCCCAATTTGAAGGAGGTTGATGCACCATGTTTAGTACAGTTGGAATTGTAATGATAAATACAATGTAATGGCAAAGCCAAATTTATCATTGCAATTTAAAAAAAAAATACTTTTGTCTTTGATACAGATATGTGGAGGGTGATTTTGTGTATTTCCCCTAGACAGCCACACCCAATGGGAGCTTAGCTGTGACTTGATGGGCCATCCTGGGAGAATGGGAAGGGGAGGTGTGCACAGCCTAAACTTGCACCTGAATAGGTTGTGTCCTATCACCACAAAACGGGCTGCATACTCCCCTTAAGCGAGTCTGGAGCCAGGGCATGAAGGGAGGACCTCTGTGCACTTCAAATACCCTTCTTTGAATTCTCCCCACTTCAAAGGCACCAGTGGGTATAAGAACTGGACTTCAGTACTTAAGACTTCAGAACACTTCTGGACCGTTGGATACTTTGCCAGGACAAAGGACTGCTGTGCTGCTGAAGGACTGCCACTTTGCTAGGCTGCTGCTCTTGAAGAACTACTTTTGGACTGTGCTGACCTGTTGCCTGCTGCCCTTCTGGTCTGACTGAGAAGGACCTGCATTACTTGACCCCCATAACTCACAGTGACTCCAAGGGCTAGTTGGCTAGCCTCCTGACCAGAAGACTCCGGGCCATAACAGAATTAAACTATCCTGCTTCTGCACCTGGACTCTGCCATATGTGAGCCTACCCTGCCAAGTGGTGCAACCCTAGTCCTGGACCCTTGGAAGGGGGCCTAAGGTGCCTGCTCAACACTTCACTATCATTATGGAGACAGAACCAGCGCATTGCTGCTACTGCATGGTCAGCATCAATGCATCTTCACAGTGCAGATCGGAACCGGCACGTCACCCCTGTTTGTGTGGACCACAATCGATGCATTGCTGCATCAGCATTGCTCGGAGCCTCCGCTTTGCCTTTCGAACCTCCATTGCACCATGTACTTCAAATAAAGTCTTCACATCTCACACAATGACAGCTTTAACATAGAAGCTGAAACTCATCATCACAGTTGCACCACCAGGACTAGCGCATCACCGCAGAACACGTAGATCGACATGTGCACATCGTCCCTTCTGTACTCTGCAGCCTCTCTGTCGACAGGATCCTTGACATCAATGCATCCCGGACTAAGGTCCTTTTCCTCAGTGGGACAGCACATGCGCCATCACGGACGACCTGAACTTTTGACTTTGTCCCGGTGTGGTGCAACCAGATATCCCTTGTTGGCGCTTAGTGTTTTTGGTGCTACTTTCACTTAACTCTTCTAAAATCAACATCACTGTTTCTCCTTAATGGATTGTTGTAATTTTGGTGTCAAATAATTTATTAAAATATAATCTATTTTTATAGTCTTTTTGGGACTTTTTCTTGTGTTGTGTTTTCACTTTACTACTATTTGTGTGCTGTAAAAATACTTTGCCTTTAAGTTAAGCCTGACTGCTTGCGTTTCAATCTACCCAAGTTAAGCATAGGTTACTTTAGTGACTTTTAGTCGTTCACCATGCAAGGGATTGTGGTTTTTGCGTGACTAAAGTTTACACCCCAGTCAACCATCAACCCTATTTCTTAAAATCTGGTTACCATTTCAAACTTTTCTTTTGCTTGTAGGGTGATGGCAAATGTTAAAATGGTCTGATATACCCACTAGCACATCTTACAAATTTTAAAATCTGACCTGAATACCCCCTTTAAAATCAAACCACCAGGATGCAAATTGATTTTCCTAATGGATGAACCTCTTTTGAATTTCATTAGCAATTCCTAATGGGCCACAAATAGACCTACCTCATGAATATTAGTAATGTAGGCCACAATTTGTGCCCCACTATGATTCGCTGCCATAAGGATAGTAGACCACCATGTCTGAGTTTAGAACATGCAGGCCATTTTCCTTAAAGGAAAACGGGATGTATTTAAAAAGAAAACAATGAAACTTTGAGGTTTCATTTTTTTAAGAGTAGGCAGTGGTCCGAGAGACCACTGCCTGCTCTTAAAAAAAACATTTTGCCAACCATTCTCAAAGGGGAAGGGGTCGCTCGAGCATCTTCCCATTTGCAAATGAGTTCCCATCATTTCTCAGATGGCGGTAAATTGCAAAAGTTTTGCAACGCATTGTGGTTGCAAAACATTCATCTATACCATTTCAATTTGGTATTAGGAAGTGGCACCCTCAACACACCCCTTCCAAATACTGAATCGCAAATACCAAATTTCTATTTCGTAACAAGTTATCAAATCACAATTTGAGTGTTTGTACATCCCAAAAAGCATTTTTGATGTTGCAAATGTCCAGATTCTGCAAATTGGGCCGTTTGCTCACACAAAAATGTTTCGTACATCTAGACCTAAATCAATATAATCTCGACCTAATCTGTTCCCACTGTGCAACTAGCCTTTGTTTGTGACCAGCACATTGTAGTTGTTGTGCTCTCATTTTCTCCCTATTGACATCTTAAATGCCTGTTAATTATTTGTCTAAGAAGCTTCTAAAAAAACTGTACATGGACAAATACCTGAATACAGAGTTTGCCAGGCTCAATATTATGATATAGCTGAACCCATGTTAAATATTAGGGGTCATTGCATAAACCTATGTAAAAATGGACTGTCCACTGCTCTTGTGTAGATGACGACACTTAAGTTGTTCTTGCAAATGAACACGAATACTCTGTATAAACAGGCTTTGTATTATAGTTATAGAGCCTATTTCTTTTTAGTCTCTACCTGTTCCCATGGTTCACCTTACTCAGCCTACTGCATATCCCCATGTGAACCATTGTAAAGCCTGCTGTTTTTCATTTTAAGATATTTTACAATGAAGTACCAGCACTTTGTACAAAGCTGTTTTACAATAATTAAACTGTATATATCAATTCTAGTATCTTACCAGCTCGTGTATACAGCCTTGTAGTACTTTGAATTTTCACGTGCTCTTAATTATCATGTCGATCTCATGTTGCACACCATTCTGAAATTCTCCTTCGATATGTCTATGCTATATAAAGCAAATGTAATTAAATAAATAGTATGGTGTGGGTCCTTAATACTGACTGCAGAATATCATTAGCATTTACTATCGAAACCATAATTTCATGGATAACGGTAGAACAATATTTTAAAAATTCATGGTAAGTATATGGTTTTTATTTTTGGAATAATAGATTTAAATAATTATTTCTTTCATATCCCCGGTTTTAATATTGTTTAGGTATTTTCATGTTAAAAATGTAAACATTTTGGGGGACACATGGAAACCACGGACAAAGACATAGCGGAGGCATTCGCACTCCACTATGAGAATTTCTATAGAGGCAGAGACCTCGGAACAGTTGACGAGGCTCTACATTATATGGAAAAGGTAGACATCCCACTCCTGGATGCAGAGCTTAGCGCCCCGCTAGAGGCAGATATCACACTGGAGGAGATTAGTATAGCCATAAATAAATTAAAAACGGGGAAAACACCGGGACCCAACGGGTTCCCGGAGGAATTCTTTAAAAAGACGGCCGACTTGCTGACACGTCACCTGTTGGCCTTATATGTTGAAGCCTATGAGATAGGGACACTACCGCGAGACCTAACATTGGCGACCATAGTACCGATACACAAACAGGGCAAGCCAGAGGAGGATTGTGCCTCATACCGCCCCATCTCACTGCTGAACATGGAGGTGAAAGTGCTGGCCACGATTCTAGCGGCACGCCTCCGGACGGTCGTTCCAGACCTTATACACACAGACCAATCAGGGTTTCTGCCAGACAGAGCGACAAAGCTCAACCTCCGACGGACACACAACTGGCTTCAAGAAGTGAAAGATAGGGCGGAACCGCACTGGTTCCTGTCCTTGGACGCTGAAAAGGCGTTCGACGCAGTACACTGGCCCTTTCTCATGGTGGTGATGAGGCGGTTTGGTTTTGGTCCACGCTTCCAGAAATGGATAGGGCTGCTATACACCGCACCGAAAGCGCGGGTACGAGTAAATGGATGGCTATCACGTGAATTCCATGTGGAAAGGGGCACAAGACAAGGATGCCCGCTGTCCCCGCTACTCTTTACGCTCACAATAGAAATCTTGGCGGCCAAAATTCGGCAAAACCCAGGGATCCATGGTTTCACGTGGAGTGATTCAGGGGAGGCACAGGAAAAAATGTCATTATATGCAGACGATGTATTACTATACATTACGAAACCCGAGGTCTCAGTAGGGACATTATTCAGAGAGTTGGAGGGATTTGGGGCGATGGCGGGCCATACCATCAACTGGCACAAATCAGTCTTGTATACGCCGCGGGGCCCTGTGACGGGAGTGACGCTACCGGACCGTTTACTCACTACCGCGGAGGGGTTCCAGTACCTTGGGGTCTATATCACTCTGGACAAGAAGCTCTCGTTCCAGCATAATGTGGAACGAATAATGGAAGAGGTAGTAGAAGATATGACGAGATGGAGGCTGTTGCCGCTTACCCTACTGGGAAGAGCGGCAATGTATAAAATGATTACGCTACCCAAATTCCTCTACGCACTTCAGAATGAATACTACCCGCTCCCGGCTAACACGATCACCAAAATCCATGCAGACCTGCGATCCTTCCTATGGCTAGGCAAACAACCACGCATCGCCCTCCAAACACTCCAACGACACCAGTATAGTGGAGGGATCTCACTGCCGAACCTGGAGGCATACTACTGGGCGGAACACTTGACCCCCATAAACGACTGGCTACACGCACCAGTGGACCACCCGACATATGCATTGGAAACGTTACACAAAGGGGGGTTGAACCCATGCAGTCGCGGGGACCTGGGCGCTATATGGTATGTGTAGAGAGGGGGGGTCCCCGCAAGGGAAACGTGTTATGTACACCATACACGAAGAGCAAAACTTATTTCTACTTTCTCAACTCTGTAGACAAAAATCAAAACTAATGCGAAAGGTATTGTAATTTATTTTCCAATACCCCGTGTCACACATTTAACAGTACATTCTCAATACTTTTCAGAAGGCCCCAAAGTGGGGGGAAAAAGAAAGGGGGAGTGAAAGGGTGTGCTCAGGGCAGTGTAAAGTTAAAGAAAAATAAACATAATCAAAGTGAAAACATTCGTAAGCAATAATAACATATGAATCAGAGTAAATCTAATACAACAGCCTGAATACTTAGGGCATCCAATGTAGGAATATTACACAGTAGACCTTCAACGGTCACACATGAACCATTAGGAGTGATTAAAGGACAAGTGCCGGAGGTCTGCGTCAAAGAAAAACGAGCCGTCGACGTTTCGACCCCTGGCCGTAGGCTAAGTTAGGTCCTTTAACGGGGTCTTCATCAGGACAGGTGTAGAGGAAGGAAGGGGAGGAAGGGGCGATAATATCTGTGAAATTAAAACAATTGGTCAGATCACTATTTTAAACCGTCATCCAATTAGACAAAGTTTAACTGCATTAAATGACAAAAATTACCATGGGCTTAGGGCCTGCTAGGCCTCCAAGTGTAGGAAATATGGAGTAAGACCAACCAAGAGTCTTGGTCAAACTCAAATGATACAAATTCACTGATACACAGAGGGGAAGGCTAACAGATTGTCACATAGGAGTGAGACCTCAAGGAATTGAAATTGTTAAAAACAAGATGCCACTCACATAGATTATCTCCCAATCAGCCGATTGGTGAAGTTCCCTGTTGTCAACCCACACGGGGGAATGGGATACCAGGCAGTTTCCACGAACTACGAATAGAATGGTAAAATTAGTTCAAGGGTTTATTTGTAAAATTGACCTAAGTGTGTGCTCATCAGGCCATGCAGTTACTTACTTAAAAAAGGGCAACCTTAAACATCACTGTAGATCTATTCACTTGAAACTAGCTTCTTCGTCAAGCTTATTAGGGGAGAAGCGTTGCTAAGGATGAAAAAAATGGATGCAAATTGCAAAAGGCTGCATCACTTTGATGAATTAGTGTGAATACACATTTGCGGGCATTCTTAACCACGTACGTACCACTCGTGATGGTCTATCTTTGAGTCACATCAAAATGGCATCAATGGTTGTGATGCCTTGGATGTCATACAGGAGGTACTAGACAAAAGACCAGCTCCTGCACAAGTCCCTACGAACTTCATTATTGAGCTGCTGAGCATTGCAATGAAACAGAACTTTTTTATTTTCCAAAAAGAGTTTTTTGTTCAGACCAAGGGAGTAGCGATGGGGGCTACCTTCGCCCCTAATCTGGCCATCATCTATATGGACCATTATGAAACCCAGCATATTTTCTCAATTAATAATCCTTTTCACACCAGTTTGACCGTTTGGGTCCGATACATCGATGATGTTCTATGTATTTGGAAGGGGAGTAAACAACAATTAACTAAATTCCATGATTGGCTTAATTCCAGAAACCCCAACATCCAATTTACAATGGAATCCAGTAATGAGTCCATCCCTTTTTTAGACATTTCCATTTATGTGGATAAGGATCATCTCCAGACGACGCTCTTCAGAAAAGCTACAGAGCGAAATTCCTTGCTACAGTATGGGAGCCACCACCCAAGAGGTTTAAAAGACAATTTGCCTGTGGGGCAATCCCTGAGGATCAGGAGAAATTGCTCCACTCGAGCGAATTATATAAAGGAATCAGAGATCCTAAACGACCGTCTCATTGCACGTGGATACCCTACACGAATGGTCAGACGTGCCAGAAAGAGGGCTTGGTACAATCCACGCGAAAGCTTATTGAATCCTGAACCATCCACCCCAACTGAATCAGAACGCATCATTTGTGTCACAACCTTCTCCACACGGAGTAATGAGGTGAAACAGGTTATCAATAAGAATTGGCATCTGGTGGCAGATGAAATCAAACAAACAAATCTCCCGCTCCATTCATTCAAAAGGGCCAAAAACATACGTGACATGGTGGTTCACTCCTACCTTGAACCAGAGAGTCATCCAACAATAACAACATTATGGAACATACCTCCCTTGGTGGGTCATTTTAGATGTGGTACTTGTACTGCTTGCGATACCACTGTCCAGACCAAGTCATTCACCCATGGCAGACGTACCTACACCTTGAGACATTATACGAACTGTAACTCAAGCAGTGTGATCTACATTATAAAATGCCCGTGTGATCACATATACTTGGGGCAAACTCAACAGAAGATAAAATCCCGTATCTCTTCCCACTGCAGTAGGCTCCGTTGTAAGGTATTAGGTGCCCCTTTAGTAGACCATTGGCAGAAGGCAGGACATATGGTGTCTGACCTAAGATGGTGGGTGGTTGAAAAAGTATCTCTAGGCACCAGAGGAGGTAACCTACAGGTAGCTCTCAACACACGAGAATCCAAATGGATGTCCCTTTTGGATTCCATAAAAAATGGTCTAAATGAACAGGATAGTAGTTTGGCACAGTTGGCAGCACTTGGTTAAACTATTGATGGATGCACACTCTTATGGCTGAAAAGTGGTTTTGTCAGTCTCATAATGTTTTCTGCAAAATATTGTTTGACGTAGCTGGGTTGAACTATCGATTGATGAAGGTTTAACATCTAGATATGTAAAACAAACTCATCTACACTATCATGGTTGAGAAGTGCATGAGTTAGCCTTATAATGCTTTTTGCCACATCATTTTTTATGTACTTTTGCACTAACTTACCTTCTGATTGAGGTAGTTATAACGTTTGAATATTTGCGAAATAATCTGTCCATACCCTCTTGTTAGAGAAGTGTCTGAGCTAATATTACAATGTTTTTGCAATATCAAGCCCGATTCCGCTCGCCTACACCCTCATGTTGGAGAGGTGCGCGAGTGTTTGTAAATATTACAATGTATACATAGTTATCGTATGCTAAGATTGTTTCACCCTTCAGTTTCTCTGTAAACTGCATTCTTCCGACTACGCGGCTTTTGGAGTAACTCTTCTATGTCTTATGAGTCAGTGACTAGTAGACTCCGCCCCCAACTCCGCATAGCTGACTTGCGGATTTTCCCTGGACAAGCACAGACTGCTGCGGTACTATCTAGCACTTGTGAGTACCACACGTCTTCCCATAACGAGCGGTTCTCTCTTAAAAAAACAAGTAATATCTTGGCATGACCCTTTGCGATTTAGAGACCCGATTCTTTCACTCCCGTAGGATTGGTTTCCCGCGAAATTTGACAATCACGGCTCCGGCCCTAACCTCGCCAAACTATGATGCGGGTTTGGTGCTGATGCTCTACGGATGTTAATAGCCCTTCAAAACAGTGTGTAAGTGTTGCTCTGAACTCTCCTTCCGTAATGCGTGCAGAAAGAAACCAGTTTGGTATTTAAATGTTGATCCTCGTCTTAAATTTCTCCGTAAAGGTGGCTACATCGCTGAAACCGATTATACGGTTGAGTAATTCTGACCCTTGATGCCAATTTGACGTGACTTCACAACATTGTGTAAGTTTTGTTTTGAACCTACCCTTCCAAATGCGTGTAGGAAGAAACCAGTTTGGTACTTGAATGGTGACCCTCGTCTTTTAATCTTTCCCGTAAAGGTGGCAACGTTTTTTGAAACTGAGTAAACGGTTGACTAATCACGACCATTGATGCCATTTTGATGTGACTCAAAGATAGACCATCACGAGTGGTACGTACGTGGTTAAGAATGCCCGCAAATGTGTATTCACACTAATTCATCAAAGTGATGCAGCCTTTTGCAATTTGCATCCATTTTTTTCATCCTTAGCAACGCTTCTCCCCTAATAAGCTTGACGAAGAAGCTAGTTTCAAGTGAATAGATCTACAGTGATGTTTAAGGTTGCCCTTTTTTAAGTAAGTAACTGCATGGCCTGATGAGCACACACTTAGGTCAATTTTACAAATAAACCCTTGAACTAATTTTACCATTCTATTCGTAGTTCGTGGAAACTGCCTGGTATCCCATTCCCCCATGTGGGTTGACAACAGGGAACTTCACCAATCGGCTGATTGGTAGATAATCTATGTGAGTGGCATCTTGTTTTTAACAATTTCAATTCCTTGAGGTCTCACTCGTATGTGACAATCTGTTAGCCTTCCCCTCTGTGTATCAGTGAATTTGTATCATTTGAGTTTGACCAAGACTCTTGGTTGGTCTTACTCCATATTTCCTACACTTGGAGGCCTAGCAGGCCCTAAGCCCATGGTAATTTTTGTCATTTAATGCAGTTAAACTTTGTCTAATTGGATGGCGGTTTAAAATAGTGATCTGACCAATTGTTTTAATTTCACAGATATTATCGCCCCTTCCTCCCCTTCCTTCCTCTACACCTGTCCTGATGAAGACCCCGTTAAAGGACCTAACTTAGCCTATGGCCAGGGGTCGAAACGTCGACGGCTCGTTTTTCTTTGACGCAGACCTCCGGCACTTGTCCTTTAATCACTCCTAATGGTTCATGTGTGACCGTTGAAGGTCTACTGTGTAATATTCCTACATTGGATGCCCTAAGTATTCAGGCTGTTGTATTAGATTTACTCTGATTCATATGTTATTATTGCTTACGATTGTTTTCACTTTGATTATGTTTATTTTTCTTTAACTTTACACTGCCCTGAGCACACCCTTTCACTCCCCCTTTCTTTTTCCCCCCACTTTGGGGCCTTCTGAAAAGTATTGAGAATGTACTGTTAAATGTGTGACACGGGGTATTGGAAAATAAATTACAATACCTTTCGCATTAGTTTTGATTTTTGTCTACAGAGTTGAGAAAGTAGAAATAAGTTTTGCTCTTCGTGTATGGTGTACATAACACGTTTCATATGCATTGGAAAGACATAAATTGTCCACACACAATATACTTCACTACTTATATGGGGGGAGGGCGGGAAGACAGCTCCTGCCCGCTACCATGATCACGATTCGAGCATGGACACGGGCCACGAGATCCACGGGGTGGGAGGAGAAACCTACACGCCAGACACCACTATGGCACTGCAGCTGGTTCACGGAACTTCAAAAATTGAAAGACTTCCAAAGGTGGGACGACATAGGGATATCGACTATCGGGGACGTGATTAGGCAGGGTAAGCTGAAGACATTCGCAATGCTACGGGCAGAGTTTGGATTGCACCACTCACAACAGTACAAACACTTGCAGCTATTGCATGCATGGAAAGCACAGAAGATATCATTACAAGACATACCGGAATATTCACCCCTAGAAGGAAGACTCTTACAGGAACAGATAATACACCAGGCAGTGTCCCTCACCTACAAAACACTCACAAATAATATGTTAGGGAATTTGGCGAAACTCAGGAGAGTGTGGGAGGCGGAAGTGGGGCAATTAGAAGATTTAGACTGGGAGCTGATCCTGATGCACCCCCGAGAAGTGGCCATTAAGTCACGGCTAAGGCTGATTCAGTTGAATGTGCTGCACAGGACGTACTTTGATAGGAGACGTCTCCTCAAAATGGGGAGGATAACAGATGACACTTGTCTTCGATGCAGGGCCGAACAGGGGGACTTCTACCACATTATCTGGTCCTGTGCGGCGATTAAACGTATTGGTCTCACATATTCGCGGAATTGGGGGAGGTACTGGGAGTAGAGCTGACACTGGATCCGAGACTGGCACTACTGGGAATGGTGACAGAAGTAGACCTGCCGCGCCCACATATTATCTTCCTGGTGCTGGCTTTAGTTGTGGCGAAAAGGGATATTGCAAAATACTGGGGAGTGGCGGAGAGGCCGGAACTAGAGGAGTGGAGGAGAGGGTTAGACCTCTATATGGCTGCAGAACGAGTGACATACAAAGCGAGAGGCTGTCCTAAAAAATTCCGAAAGGTATGGGGTAAATGGAGACAATACCATGGCCTAGAAGCCGGGCATTTAGGAGGTGACACATAGACGAACAGAGTACAGAGGAGGGAGTGGGAGACCACCCGATAACGATCAATGCTCGGTAACTGACCAAACCACTGCAAACTTAGAGACACCACACATGTACGGGGATCTACAGTAACATGGGGAGAGAGACCAGCATCTGTAGAGTAGGCACAAATGGCACTGATGGACTAGTGACACTTAGTTTGATAGACATGTGATCGGACTGTTACCACGTTGAGGGGAGAAACCAGCCAGTTTTGTTGATAGGGGGGGTGGGAGGGGGGGGAGTTGTGGGAGAAAAAATAAAACAAAAGCAGGTCTGGGGAGCTCCGTGAAGTGCACGCAAGTCTCAGAATAACTGCAACTCACTTAACGAAAATTATGTCGCCGCCCGGCCTCCGGGTTGTGGGCGTGAAGGCTGTGGATATAGTAATATGATGTAAGTTTTCACATACTGAATATGAGCCTGGTGTGACTGTATTCTTTTATACCTGCACAAAAATAAAGTTAAAAAAAAAAAATGTAAACATTTTTTGATTATTGTTTTTTTCCTAAATATTCTTAAATGTTTTGAGTTTTTTCATATTGTGGTGTTTTTTTGATCTTTTTAGTATTTATTTTTAAATACAATGCATAAAGGTAATGTTTTGGGGTAGTTTTTTATTGGGATTGGTAAGGGTAGTGATTATAATTGATTTTTAAACTTAATTACATTAAAAAATAAATATTATTTTTAATTACTAAGTAAACAAAAGTATTTATTTGTTTTTTATGTTTTGGGATTTTGAGTTTATAGCAGTTTTGGTGTTCACTGACAGAATATCGATGTAAAAAATATATAAGTAAAAAATATTGATGAAAAAATATAGAATGCAAAAATATCAACTCCCTATACTTAAACAGGGAAGTACAATAGAATTGAAACAAAAATATCGATGTGAAAAATATAGTTGTACAAAATATTGATTTTCATATATATATATATATATAAAATAAAATATTACATATTAAATATGTTAAATTATAAAATTTATATACAAAAGTAGATTTAATATAAATAAACTTGATTAAAACAGTGAAAAACACATACATAATAATCAATATATGAGATGCGAGAACCTTGCTAACTTTATGTGACCTGGAAACTGGATCTTCTATTTCCAGCAACAATCAATCCACAGATCCACCGGATACCCAGAACCAACTTCGGGCTATAAGTGTTGCACAAAAGGGAGCTAGAGAAAGTCCCTTCAAAGCCAAGAGCAAGTTTGTCCCTGTCATGCCGAAGGACGCGGTTGACATATTTCACGAGTGTGTGGTGGAAGATCTAAAGACACTCAACAGGCGTACACACAGACAGCAAAATACCACCAGAAAAAATAATAAAAACAACTTTCAGCGTGCCCAATATGACCAATTGATGAACAAACTAAGCAGGAATCCGGACATAATAATAAACTTGTCTAACAAAGGAGGGAACATCGTCCTGTGGCAAAAACAAGAATATATGCCTGAAGCAATGAAACAATTGGGCGACAGCAACTGCTATGAAAGAAGCAGTGGTTTGGAATACAAGCGGGCCAGAGACAACATAAAACGTATGCTGATGTCATATAAACGCAACAACTTGATCTCATCTGAAGAATACGCTTTTTTACATGTGGAGAATCCAGTTATGCCGCACCTTTACTTGATTCCAAAGGTGCACAAAATGAGGCAACCAACTCCCGGCAGACCCATCATCTCTGCGATAAACAGTCTGGGTGAGAACATTTCACGCTACATTGACTTTTTCCTGCAATGTCATGTCCAGGGCCTTGCCAGTTATATTAAGAACACTGGGGACTTTCTGTCCAAGTTGGGCACCTTACAATGGCAACCCAATTGGTGTATGATTACACTAGATGTTGAATCATTGTATACCTGTATAGAACACACAAACGGTATTGAAGCCATCAAACACTATTTGGGTAACAAATCTTGCGAGTATTATGGTCATAATCTAATACTATGCGAATTGGTGATGTGGTGCCTCAACAATAATTTTTTCATGTATGGCAAGGATGTTTGGAAACAAATCAGAGGTGTTGCGATGGGATCCTGCTTCTCCCCCAGCGACGCGTGTTTACACGTTGGCTGGTGGGAGGAGCGGAATCTCATCGTCGCACCGGGTTTCAACAATGTTAAACACTGGATGCGATTCATTGATGATATTTTTTGCATATGGGAGGGCGATATTTCTAGGCGCACATCAGTTAGTCCAAACCCTCAACAACAACAGCAGCAATTTATTTTTCACTTCCAGTGTTAGCAACCAATCTGCCTAATTTCTGGATGTCCAGATCGATATTGAAGGAACCAATATCATAACATCATTATACCGCAAACCCACTGCCGGCAATAGTATATTGCATGCCAGCAGTGGACACCCCGTCACGTAATTGAAAGTATACCTTTGGGGGAACTTTTGCGGTTAAAAAGAATCTGTAGCAATACTGAAAAATTTGATCAGGGAGCCAGTTTGATGATGAACCGTTTGAGGGCCAGAGGGTACAGTGAGTCAACGCTATCCAAAGCGCTGCTCAAAACCAAAGAAAGATCACGGGAATCATTACTTGTGACCAAGCCTGCTGAGGTTGACAGTGAGGACCAGCCCCCTAGACTAATCATCACCTATAGCCAGCAACACAACCAGATAAAAACCATCATCAACAAGCACTGGTCAATTCTAAAAACTGACGGTGTATTATGCTCAAGAGTCCCTGACAAACCCATCACCACTTTCAAAAGAGCCTACAGCATGCACAGCAGACTAGTGAAGCCAAGTCCAGAACTAGTCAAAGGCAGTGACTGGCTAAATAGAAAAGGCTTCTTCAAATGTAGTTCTTGCCGTGCGTGAAAGTTTGGACAAAATATGACCCACTATGTCAATCCTTTTTCCGGCGCCAAAATTGCAATCAGGTGCAATTTCAACTGCCGCACGGAGTTTGCTGTGTATGTTCTGGCGTGCACTTGTGGCTTGTGCTATGTAGGAAGCACTAGGTCGCAGGTGCACGTCAGAATATTGCAGCATCTCCGGGCAATTGTAAATCATGATCCAGCCTACCCTGTGGCACGACATTTTAATTCAGTATATGACAGGGATCTGTCGTGTTTGAGTTACTATGTTATAGATGCAGTGCCGCTACAAAGACGGGGTGGTGATAGGGACAAAATGTTGAGGAAGTTGGAAACCCAATACATCATAGCGTTAGACAGCAAACATCCCTACGGGCTTAACGCTACTGAGGATCTTCACAACTTTCAGTAAACTCCGGCTTTCCTTTTTTGTCCATTTGGGGCCCTTTATGGTTGTTCTTGTATCTGTGGTTAAGAGTCCGGGTTTCATCCCACTCGGCGAATTATAGCAGTATTTACCGTGATTAACTCATCCGGCCAGACACAAATACATTTAAAGTGTGTAATATGAATTCAACACACTGGATTGAATATGTTAAGTGTCAAAGTAATTTTTATCTCTCTCCGTGTATACTTTGTGCATAGGCTGTATTATATTTATCCCCATATCAGTATTCCATTTTCGTTATTTTTGGATAATTTTTGATTTTTCTCACAGTTTTTTCCTTGCTTAAAATGTATCACATGTAAACAAATAGCACTGGTACTTAATTTTATTTTCTTTTGAGTATGTGTAGTGTATATAGTATTAATATTTATGATGTACATAAATTCAAGCACTTTGAATTTTTAATAAATATTCAGTACATGAGCTGGGGGGTTTCATGGTTTAGTTCCAATACACTTAGATTCAATATTACATGATTGTTTTATCTATAGGCGGAATTAATATTTGCAAATCTGATGGTTGTTTAAAAATCAACCGTTACTGGTTATTTTATACCTGATGGGTATATGCATTCACGCAGCAACGATACAGCACCAGTCACTTTATTAGCCTTGAGGCGCTTCTGCATTCATGCAGTCATGAGAAACTGTTATAAATAGCCATGGGATATGTGCAATAATTGCAAATGGAAGCAACAAAGGTTTTTATATGCGATATTTTAGCATTGTATAATCATAAAAAACGGATTGATAAGTATAAACAGAATTAACTTGTTATACTATCTGCATTGTTTTCAGGCAAAATGTACTTTATTTACTGAATGGAAAAGTCCACAACAGTCTGTTTTTTATTCCATTATGGTATATGCACCTTTTCTATGCCTATGTTTTAAATAAATCATGTGATGCACTTTAGGAGGTGTGGCCCATAGGAGGGGTCAGGGAAAACAAGCATTCAAAAATAACAGGCTGACTCATTCAATGGTGTGTGATCAAGAGTACTAGTTACTCGAAACGCGTCGCCAGGAAGGTTTTCAATAATAGCAACATCTTGCCTGAAGCCGCGGGGTCTGTCTTCTTCTTTCGCCACGCCGCAGGTGTGGAGGTCAGAGGATTGTCATTGAAATAATCAATATATATATTTACTTTAAAACAATTAATAACCTATTAATTTTATTTTATTTTATAATTTTCAAATGATATAAAAATGTCTATATCTATATATATATATATATATATATATATATATATATATATATATATACTACTATTATAAAGAGAGAACTGTGAACCTTTGAGCCAGGTAAGCTCTGGAAGTACAGCACCAAACATAACACCCAATACAGCGTTGGAAAGGGGAGGTCCAGGAGATGGACATAGGCTATACAGCACCACACCATATACATTAGGGAGGGGAAAGAACGTTAGGGGAAAAGTAGTCCTTGCGCGTATGCATACAGTGATATGAACGCGGCGTATACAACGCTTGCGAGAGGCGCAATGGCGTGTGGGCGTGGCGTTACGTAAACGCGGCGTTCCGCGTCCGGACAGGAGCGCGGGGAGGATCGCAGAACCAACACCCCGGTTCAGTGCAATGTCCGCCGCCATCATGGTGAAGAGAGTGGCGGCGACAGTGGAGCAGTGGGGAGGAAAAGTAACGCGGCGTTCGGCAACCCTGTGGGTGAACGTAAGTCGCGCCTGACAGCTTCACTGTAAGCCCGCATGCATGCTCGCAGCCCAAAAAACTAAGCCCTGTTTCCCAACCGCAGACGTCCCGCCCCAGTTAGGCCAGACATCCTGCGGCTGGACCCAGCTCCCATATGCTGCAGGTAGGGTGGGAGTGCGGCGGGCAGATGCTGAGGGCTGTGGAGCTGGGGGAAACTGTGGAAATGATGTGGATGGTCTGAAGCTCTGCAATCGCGCGTTGTGTGAGGAAGAAAGAGGCACAGGGAACTTTGGGGTATATATTACACGTAGCGGGCGAGTAGAGTGCATGCAAGGGGAGTGGCCCAGTACACTCGCTCTCCCGTGGAGCGTCGAGGTGGGGGAGGGGAGGGGGGTAAACTGCTCCCTCAAATGAAAACAAGCTGCAGCCAGCCACATTTGTTTTCATGAAATAGGTAAAAAGTGCCTCCAAGGGAGTTTTTTCAAAAGACTATTCTGATATTTTGAAAATATTAATTTGACAGGACAATTTACTGGTCCAAATGGAGTTTAGTTCAGCTAATCATATATCTTCAATAGACTTCTGACTTTTCATACAAAATACAATAAACATTTAACAATGAACAAAAACAACAACAAAAAGGTGTATATGCAAAATGTTGGATTTTATCAAAAAGGGTCAACAGGGATTAAAAATACAAATATACAGACAGGAATACAGGAAGAATACAGTTAATTTCAATTAGCTTCTCTGTAAAACCTGTAAACACCTATCCAAACTGTAATGTTATTAATTTCTAGAGGATAAGGGTCGAGGTCGACGTTTCGGTCTCCTATGAGTAAATCCTTTAGACCATCATCAGGACTGATCAAATAATATTTGTAATGCCTTGTTCTATTAGTACGCGGACTGGTGTAAGGATTACTGATGGACACGCGGTTAAGATTTTGATGCTCAGTTCTATAGAAGCTTTCTTTATCGCAAAATGGAACAATTCACAGTATCGCGGGTTGGTCCTTAGTCTAGAACGTGAAGCAATTTAGAATTCTGCGGGCGGAACCAGTACTAGATCTCTTATGAGTCCAGGTAATCGTCTTGTGTAAGTATTAGACAGTGCCTCAGATCGTAAAGTTGTCGAAAAGTTTAGGTTTGGGATCGTTTACTCTGTTGCAAAGTGCAGCAAAATCGGTCAATGCAGCGACAGATGCGGTTTGAAGGAATTGCAATCAATGTGAAAATCGTCTTTATCAATCTGAAATAATGCTCGAATCGTCTTGAAGCTTAGATACACGCCGTGTATCTAAACTTCGAGACGATTCAAGCATTATCTTCACCCAAGCCCCCAAGGGTATATTGGGTTGCTCACTGTTTTTACCCCCTACATTTGTTTTCAGGCCTCTCCCTCCACCCTGACTTCCTCGTGGGAGGAATGGCAGGTATGTATGTGCCTGGGGCGCCTCCCGCTACAGATGATGGGGGAGGGGAGTGTGATGGGGGGAGAGAGGGGGGGACACTGCCTCTTTGGTGAGAGCCGTCAGGTAAACAAACAGATTAGCATTTCACAGAAACTGCAGCCGAAAAGAAACCATGACGGCAAATTGGATGGTCGGGACAGGAGAAGCTCAGGCTCTCAGAACAGAAGGCCAGGTAGTTTGAGGGGAAGTGGGCAAAAAGGGGTGATTGGTAAGAGAGAGAAAGGAGCTGCCCGTGTCCAGGGTGCGCAATGCTGGTGAGTACCTTTCACCTCGCAAAGCCTACCCGGACAACGTCGGGACGGGCTGCTAGTATATATATATATATATATATATATATATGTACGCTCGCGTGTAAAGACACAGCCACACTCGCGGGGAGAAACTTGAACTCGCCTTTCTTGCCACAGCATGCTTGAATAGCTGAGGAGCTCAAGAGAAAGTGATTCAATCCCATTTCGCCGTGGAATTCCTGACGCGTTTCGAAGGCTCCCGCCTTCTCTTCAGAGGATTTGGCGAACTGATGATGGGAATGCAGGTACCAGCCCTGATAATAATCATGGCACGCCCCTAGTGGGCAGTCCAAATGTCCCAGTGCCTGATGGGACTGGTAGTCCTGTTTAGTCTTGGCGCCCCATCTGTGGATCAAGGCGGACGAGTGGTCTCCCCTCGCCAACCAGGCGACCTCACGATAGCGGAGTAGCAGACGGATATATGCCCGTCAGACTAGCAAGCTGGATGCTTACCCTGGTCGGCTCCTACCTTGAGGCTGCTTGGCGGTGCTCAGCGTGTATGCAGGGGCACTGCTCGCTCGTTTCCATCATGGCGCTGCTGCACTCTTCTGGCGGGTGCGGTAAAAGGATGGTGATGGTTCCATCCACATATGTACGCTCGCGTGTAAAGACACAGCCACACTCGCGGGGAGAAACTTGAACTCGCCTTTCTTGCCACAGCATGCTTGAATAGCTGAGGAGCTCAAGAGAAAGTGATTCAATCCCATTTCGCCGTGGAATTCCTGACGCGTTTCGAAGGCTCCCGCCTTCTCTTCAGAGGATTTGGCGAACTGATGATGGGAATGCAGGTACCAGCCCTGATAATAATCATGGCACGCCCCTAGTGGGCAGTCCAAATGTCCCAGTGCCTGATGGGACTGGTAGTCCTGTTTAGTCTTGGCGCCCCATCTGTGGATCAAGGCGGACGAGTGGTCTCCCCTCGCCAACCAGGCGACCTCACGATAGCGGAGTAGCAGACGGATATATGCCCGTCAGACTAGCAAGCTGGATGCTTACCCTGGTCGGCTCCTACCTTGAGGCTGCTTGGCGGTGCTCAGCGTGTATGCAGGGGCACTGCTCGCTCGTTTCCATCATGGCGCTGCTGCACTCTTCTGGCGGGTGCGGTAAAAGGATGGTGATGGTTCCATCCACATATGTACGCTCGCGTGTAAAGACACAGCCACACTCGCGGGGAGAAACTTGAACTCGCCTTTCTTGCCACAGCATGCTTGAATAGCTGAGGAGCTCAAGAGAAAGTGATTCAATCCCATTTCGCCGTGGAATTCCTGACGCGTTTCGAAGGCTCCCGCCTTCTCTTCAGAGGATTTGGCGAACTGATGATGGGAATGCAGGTACCAGCCCTGATAATAATCATGGCACGCCCCTAGTGGGCAGTCCAAATGTCCCAGTGCCTGATGGGACTGGTAGTCCTGTTTAGTCTTGGCGCCCCATCTGTGGATCAAGGCGGACGAGTGGTCTCCCCTCGCCAACCAGGCGACCTCACGATAGCGGAGTAGCAGACGGATATATGCCCGTCAGACTAGCAAGCTGGATGCTTACCCTGGTCGGCTCCTACCTTGAGGCTGCTTGGCGGTGCTCAGCGTGTATGCAGGGGCACTGCTCGCTCGTTTCCATCATGGCGCTGCTGCACTCTTCTGGCGGGTGCGGTAAAAGGATGGTGATGGTTCCATCCACATATGTACGCTCGCGTGTAAAGACACAGCCACACTCGCGGGGAGAAACTTGAACTCGCCTTTCTTGCCACAGCATGCTTGAATAGCTGAGGAGCTCAAGAGAAAGTGATTCAATCCCATTTCGCCGTGGAATTCCTGACGCGTTTCGAAGGCTCCCGCACATACATATATATATACATATTACTTACTGGCGGTCGCCAGTAGGTATATATAGTTAGGAGTTTTTTCTCTATGGGATTTTTGAAAATTCTATGTCTAATAACTTTGGCGTTTGTGGACGGAATTGGCTGAAATTTTCAGGAAAATGGCACATGTTGTTTCTGAGCAGCCCCTGAAAATTTGGGGGGGGTTTGTCAAGGGGGGGCTGAGAAAAAAGGGGGGTCCCAAAACGCATTTTTCCCATGTTAACTTCCATAGGGCGGTTGGCCTCACTTTTAGCTCGAACGGCTGAATGGATTTGCACGAAACTTGGCAAAATTGTAGGGACTGTTAGCCCGATGTGCCTTTTCTAGGTCTCAATATATGTGCTCCAGTGGATTTTGAGAAATTAACGTTCAAAAAAAGATAAATATCTGTGACAGCGCTCCGGGCAGCGCTCCGGTTCGCGTACTTGACGCGTAACGGAACTTTGCGAAGCGAAGCTGATTGGCTCTCCGGTGTCTGTCAACATTCTAAACAGTCCGGAGCGGCCGCCATCTTGTCTCTCGGTAGGATCGAGAGACAAGAGGAGGCCAAAACAAAGGGGGAAATGAAGGAAAGGGGGCAAGGTAGACCCCTTCTGACCCCCTAGGATTGATGAGGGGGATATTATAGAGCCACGCGGGGCAAAAAAAAAAAAAAAAAAAGTGATTTTTTTTGCCGTAGAGACGCGTCTTGGTACGCGAACCGGGCAGCTAACCGGGCAGCTAACTGGGCAGCTAACCGGCAGCGTAACGGGAGTCTGAGGAGTAGCTGATTGGCTGTCAACATTGTAAACAGTCCGGAGCGGCTGCCATCTTGTCTCTCTGTAGGATCGAGAGACAAGAGGTGGTGAAAAACGAAGGGGGAAATGAAGGAAAGGCGGCAAGGTAGACCCCTCCTGACCCCCTAGGATTGATGAGGGGGATATTAAAGTGCCCCGCGGGGCAAAAAAAAAATGCGATTTTTCGCCGTAGAGGTCCGTCCCAGTACGCGAACCGGGCAGCTAACTGGGCAGCTAACCGGCAGCGTAACGGGAGTCTGAGGAGAAGCTGATTGGCTGTTAACATTGTAAACAGTCCGGAGCGGCCGCCATCTTGTCTCTCGGTGGGATCGAGAGACAAGAGGTGGAAAAAAAAAGGTGTAAATGAAGGAAAGGGGTAAGGTAGACCCCTCCTGAACCCCTAGGATTGATGAGGGGGCTATTAAAGTTCCCCGCGGGGCAAAAGAAAAAAAAATTGCGATTTTTCGCGGTAGAGGCGCTTCCCGGTACGTTAACCGGGCAGCTAACCGGCAGCGTAATGGGAGTCCGACATATTGTGTTTTTGGAGCGTTTGTTTGCATACCGGGTAGCGTTCCGGTAAGCGTAACAAGGGGAAAATCAAGAGAAACAGTAAAATAAAATTTAAAGGAGTAGATTTCCACCAAACTTGGCAAAATTGTAGGGACTGTTTGTTTGATGTGCCTTTGCAAGGCCTCAAGATATGTGCACGTGTGGATTTTGTCTAATTAAGGTTAAAAAAATATATATATATCTGTAAGCGTGCTCCTGCGCGCTTACGTTACGGGTTTTGTTTGCGCTGCAGAGACGATACGTCACGGTTATGCGATGCGTCATGAGGCGTCTCACGGGCTATGTGATACGTCACGTAATAAAGAATATATTTTACAGCTTTAGATATTAGCTTTTAAAAAACCAATGAAATTCACTGAAAAAACCATAGGTAAGGTAAGGTAAGGTAAGGTAATTTTATTATGCATAGTTAATTAAAACCAGTGCAAACATTTTACAAAACAGATTAAATATCATAAAAGAAGTTGTGTCTTTAAAACGTCATTAAAAGAGCAAACAGTAAAAGCCCAATACAAATTTCCAGATGCGTTACTTTTGGGTAAGAGCAGGTGTCATTAAGTTCAAATTAGTGTCTAGATGCTGTGTAATGTTTTTTGGCAGTTTCTGAAGCAAGCTTTGGATTTATATATATATTTATTCACTGAAAAAACCATAGGTTATAGACCATATATAGTTAGGAATTTGCATTTACAAAACCTTGAAAATTCACTGAAAGAACCATAGGTTATAGACCATATATAGTTAGGGATTAGCATTTACAAAACCTTATTTTACTCGCACAAAATCATTGAAATTCCATATATAGTTAGTTGCACTAACTATATATCGCGCACCCGCAATCCACTGCTAATGATGTCACATATTACATCATTCATGACATGGTCAGTGACATCACTGATGACATCACTGATGACATCTCAAATGACATCACTGATGACATCACTGATGACATCTCAAATGACATCACTGATCACATCACTGATGATATAATTTATGTGATAATACAATGAACATCTTCAGACTCTAATATAACCTTAGATACAATCAGTATAAACAGACACTCACAGACTGTCACTTATCCATGGAGTTACTCACACACCTAGTCAGTTATGCAAAAAATCAATCACACCTCCATTTCCTCAACTATACAGTTATACACACCTTACTTATTCAAACATATACTAACACATATTTACTGTCTTATACAATCCCTGATACAAGTTCACAATGATCCATACAGCCACTCACACATTCACTGGCTCTTATGCACAGTTATTTATATATGTCAACTCTCACATGGACTGTGTTTTACATATCTACTTACTTTGAGATGTAGCACTGAGATATCCATTCACTCACCAATACACTCATGCACACAGTCAACTGTCCATACAGCTGTTTCCACATGCACTTTTGAACCCATACATTTAGTGAATCAACTGCTCACACATCTATGCACAGAGTCATACACCTCCCAGCCACCCACACACATACTCAGTCTCCCATGCAAATACTTGGGCAACCATTCAATAACCCATATAGTTACTCATATAGCTACTGATTTAAACATGCAGCAGTTTACAAAACAACATATATAATGATGCACAAATTAAGACAGTTTAGTCACTAACCCATGCACTCAGTGAGACACATTTAATCATTCTCTCATACAGTCAGTCATGCACCTACTAAATCCTTCATCCAGACACTTATACATCCACTCATTCTTCAATATGTAAGACATATTTTAACTTTACAGAAACATACAGTCACTGGGTGTTGTCATCAGTGATGCCATCAGTGATGTCATTTGAGATGTCATCAGTGATGTCATCAGTGATGTCACTGACCATGTCATGAATGATGTAATATGTGACATCATTAGCAGTGGATTGCGGGTGCGCGATATATAGTTAGTGCAACTAACTATATATGGAATTTCAATGGTTTTGTGCGAGTAAAATAAGGTTTTGTAAATGCTAATCCCTAACTATATATGGTCTATAACCTATGGTTTTTTCAGTGAATAAATATATATATAAATCCAAAGCTTGCTTCAAACAAAGCTTGCTTCAAAGCAGAAAATTGCGCACTCAGGAAACTTTTGTAGCAGAGATGGTTTATGTTAGAAACGGGACCCTGGCCGGCCAAGACTCGCGTCGAGGTCAGTCAGGGATCACCATTTCTAAAGTCAGGGCAGGGGAGTCACACACCAAGGCAACCCCCACTCGCCCTCTAGGTAGCGTGGCGCGAGCAGTCTAGGCTAAACTTGGAGGCGGTATGAGTTAAGTATTTGCGCACGCACCCCAGCAACAACACCCAAGGCCCACCACAAAGGAAAACTCCACACAAGGATATATATCAAAAATAGCCTTTGTATTTATAGAAAACAAAACACATTAGATAACACACAAACTGTACAATGTGCCAGAGGCACGGGCAGAATTTACAAGGGGAATTATGTACAGGACAGGGCCACCTGGACCACTGTCAGGGGTAAGCACTTGTTAGATAATAATACTGGTAGATATACACTTATGTCGTAAACATAGAATGATTAGCACCAAAATTATAAATGCAACACACATCCAGTAATCACTGGAACAGTAAGGACCTCCTACGCAACCCTAAAACACTGTAGGAAATCACGCAGGTAACTAGGATCTAAGGAAGGAATACCAACACCTAAGCAGTTCACTCTTAGCAAAGGGAAGGAAACCTAAACATAAAATACACCATCAACAATCCTTGATGCAGGTCACATTTAGCAAAAAGGGATAACCATAAGAATACCTAATCAGGTTACTTTTAGAAAAGGCACAGGTTAGAACACATGCGCAAGAATCACATCATCAAGTACATTACACTGCGCAGGGTGCACATAGCACAACACTCAAAAAAGGGTCCCTCAGGCCAACTGGCCTCGAAAGGGGCGGAATGCCCTGAGTCTCAGTGTCAGGGAAGCGGCGCAGGCAGCACAGCACACAAACCTAAACGTGGCAACTGTCCACTAAGTGCTGGACAGTTGTAAATATGATGCACAACGTTGGAGCCAGGAGGGCTCAAGAATCAAAGTGGGCAAGGAGCCTCTCAGGGGCTCACCACGCAAAATGTGCAAATAGAGCTCAGCGCTCTAAATCAAGGAAAATGCCCCAGAGCCTCTCTCAGGGCTCTCAATGCGATGAATGCGGCACGGTGGAGTCCCTCACGGGGGACTCAGAACAAGCAATGCCCAGAGCCTCTCAGGGCTCGTCGCTAATGTGGCCAGGGGGGGCCCCTCTCGGGGGACCCCAGAACAACTGTAGAGCCACTCGGGGCTCAAAGAACAAATTGCCCCCCAGGAGCCTCGGGGCTCCACACAACAAGGATGCGGGCGTCGTGGGAGCGGCCCTCTGCCAACCGGGGCCGCTCTGCTCTCAATGGGGAGGCCCCAGCCCTCCTGCACTCACCGGCTCTCCTGGTTGCTCCGGTGCCGCGGGCGGGGCTCCTCTCCCTCTCCAGGCGCCTCGGGGACACGGCCGGCTGCTCTCCTCCTCGCTGCTCGGCTCCGGGGGCGGGACTTCCGGTTCGCCTCTCCCGGGCCGCGCAGCGATTGGTTGCCGGTCCAGGCACTTCCGGGTCGTCGCGGGCAGCGCGGCGGCCCGTTTTAGGCAGGCAGGCTCCCTCTCAAGTATCCAAGTACGGGGCAATGCCGGGTGGCACTGGCCTTAAATTAAAATATAACACAACGGGGCAATGCCGGGTGGGCACCGGCCTCAAATTAAAAATAAAGCGAGGTGGGCACTCGCTATGCCGAAAATCGGCAAATCGGCTCTGACGCCGGGTGGGCACCGGCAATGCAATAAAAGCGCTCTCAAGCGCCAAGAGAAGGGCGCCCAGCGCTATCAGGAAAATAAAGCGCGCCCAGCGCTATAAATCAGAATCAGAGCGCTCCCATGCACTCTAAGTAAAAAGCAACAGCTCCAGCAGGGACTGGAGGCAGGCAGAGGGGCAAGGCAGGGCCAGAGCCAGCACACTGGGTCTCCAGGCAGGGAGACAGCCCAAGTGGCGGTCCTCTTGGCCCCAGCAGCAGCAGAGCCCCCTCTGGCAGGATCCTAGGCAGAACCAAGAACAGGACAAATTGTATGGGGACACAGCCCCTTCTTATACAGCAAATTCCTTTGTCTCAGGGTGCAGGGTGGGGGGAAAACCAGTTGCAGCTGGTTCTGAAGTACTCTGTTTACCTCAACCACCCTCTCTATTCACTGGCAGGGCTAGGGCCATCAGTCGCACTACATGGGGTGGAGCCAGCATTGTCCGGGGAAAGTCCAGGCCCATCAGGGACCAAGTGCACTCCTCCCAAGCCATCAAGCATGCTGATCTCACACTCACCACCGTGCAGACCCATCCAGCCTTCCTGGAGCCAGGCTCACCAGCCAGCTCCAGCCAATCACACTGCAGGCATATTTTCCATTAATATGCCAAGTCCTAGAAATGACATTTCTGCACATGCCACACTCACGCAACATACATCATTGCGAAGCATTCATTCCCACAAACACGCACATACCAAACTCGCGCATGCACTCCCCACACATCAGGAATTACTAGGGACACAGACATTCCCCATGCATCCCTATGGGAGAGCAGGCCAGCCTAACTACATGCACGCACTTTACTCTGGGACACAGAGAAAAAGTGCGCACAGACCAGAAAATCATCCACGCATATCACAGATAAAAAGCAAAAAGATTAGGGGTGAACCTGCCATAAGGGCCAAGTCCAACACAACCCCCTACCAGCCAAAACGCAGGGCAGACCAATCACCACCGTGATGGACTTCCCTGCTTGGGGCGATAAAACACGGACGCGGGCCCGCAACTGCAGGGACACCCTCCGGTTTTACGCCACTGTGAACCCCTAGGGTTCTTTCTAAAGCTACTGTAGGGACTCACTGGATTACCCCACTGGTAATCTCCAGCTGCCCTCGGCGAGGACCAGGCCCTAGGCCACCCAGGTGCCACTGGTTCCTGCCAACTCACCAAGTGGGGGGTAGTAACCCCTGGCACATAACAGCCATGCTCCACTCTTCCTGCCTGTAAGACAGGGCTAGACTGCCACTGGTTCTCCAGCCTAGGGTCTACAACCTTAGGTGGACCAGGAGTCTCAGGGCAGGCTCTCCTCCCCTTACCTCTTCTCCTAGGGTTCCTCCGCCTCCTGCGAGGGGTACCCTCTAAACACCACTCTCCCAACCTAGGGTTTAACCCCTCAGGTGGTACCGGGGTCAGAGGTGGGCTTTCCCACCCTCTGCACCCCCTTCCAGAGTCATGCTCCCTCCCAACCGGGGCGGTACCTCTGGAGAAAGAACTGGTTAGGATACTGGTTACAGTACTCCCACCCTTCAGGTCAGGCAACCCCTGAACCTGGACCTTCAACCTCCGGTCTAGAACCTTTGGTGGAATCACTGCCTGGCACTCCAGGACTTCTGAGGACTCACAGGTCACTCCCAAATCACTCTTTCCACTGGACTTCGGTACTCTCCCTCTTGGAGCAGTACTGCCAGTCTCCACAACTACAGAAGCTCCGCTCACAGATGCTCCAGGTCCCCCACACACTAGGAGATCTCCCTCAAGTGGACTAACAGGTAAGCATAGGTCCCCACCCTGGTGTTCCCTAAAGAAACCATCCAGGCTCTGAGGCAGGGCTTCGGGCATCTGGGGACTCTCGGTCTCACACTCACTTCCGCTCCACTGAGACAGACAGCAAGCCCCTACACCCTCCTCACTATACTGAGACCTAGCTGGGCTACTCTCACCCTCCTCCACCACGCTGGGTTGGAGAAAACCTGACCCACTATTATTGGAATTACTCGCTAGCGGCGCTAAGGAACCTCTTGCACTCTCCCATCGGTCCGCTTCCGCTGCAAGCTCACATGCACTAAATGATCCAAACTTCAACAGGTGCTGGCGCAACTCTGGCACACAATAACTGAGCAGGTGCTCTGTGACAACCATGCAAAACAATCCGCCAGACTTGTCGTTCACGTGAGCCTTTTCCCAATCAAACAGTGCTCCACAACACTCAAAGTCTTCCCAAGACTGATGAGGCAGTTTCCTAAGTCTCCTGAACTTCAACCCAAACTCTTCTGCGGGGGAAACAGGCAACATACTCGGGGAACTGGGAGTGGGACTGTCTACACCAACATTTAAAAAGCTGCCACCACTGGACTCCACCCTCCCTGGGGAATCCAGACAATTACACATGCACTCAGGGGGTAACCTACTCTCTTGGGCTACCTTCTCCCTGAACAAGGCCCTCTCAGCCTCTAGCTTGGCATGCTCCAACCTGAGCTGTTCCAACGCTAGCTGATACTCCCTCTCTTCCTTCCTATCCAACCACTCCTCTGGGGACAGGGAAAGGGATGGGGCACTGGTACTGACAATGGACCCAGCAAGGGACTCCCTATCTATGGGGTCATCACTCTCTGCTGACATCCATCCACTGTCATCACCATCCAACTCACATTCATCATCAGAATCTTCAGGGCTCCCCACAGACTCACCACCCTCATGGCGTGCGGCCCGGGCCCTATCTCTCTCTCTGTGCTCAAGATCCCACTGATCCTTTTGCCACAGGATCAGGCTGTCCCTAAGCTGGGACTGAGTAACCAACTCACTCACCTCTATGCCTCCCTTTTCGCAGAATCTGACCAGCTCTAACCTACTGTATCTAAACAGACTACAGAGATCAAAAACTGGCTCCATTTTGGCGGACGTTCTCGGGAAAAGTTTGACACAGGGAACCTGGGGGTCTGAGCTAAACAGGAGATTACAATCACAAAATTCAGCAGGATTCCTATCTCGAGAACTTGCACTCCACTGTCCAGCGTAACACACACTCATTCACACACAACCCTCCCCTCGGACTGGTAAGGCAGTTTCTACCACCCCTGATTCTCTCAACCTGACCACTAGCGACACAGGTACCAAACTCTGGGAGCAGGGCGGGGAACAAGGTACTGGACAAAATACAAATGACACCTTTCAGGAGAAGCAAAACTGAACTTCCCTAAAAACAATAATCCCCAAAATGCGGTTATCTAAAAAAGCAGAGCTTTGAGGTGTGGCCTGTCGCCACTGTGGTACAGCGCAAACACAAATCCTTATCCTCACCGCTTGCCGCCAATGTTAGAAACGGGACCCTGGCCGGCCAAGACTCGCGTCGAGGTCAGTCAGGGATCACCATTTCTAAAGTCAGGGCAGGGGAGTCACACACCAAGGCAACCCCCACTCGCCCTCTAGGTAGCGTGACGCGAGCAGTCTAGGCTAAACTTGGAGGCGGTATGAGTTAAGTATTTGCGCACGCACCCCAGCAACAACACCCAAGGCCCACCACAAAGGAAAACTCCACACAAGGATATATATCAAAAATAGCCTTTGTATTTATAGAAAACAAAACACATTAGATAACACACAAACTGTACAATGTGCCAGAGGCACGGGCAGAATTTACAAGGGGAATTATGTACAGGACAGGGCCACCTGGACCACTGTCAGGGGTAAGCACTTGTTAGATAATAATACTGGTAGATATACACTTATGTCGTAAACATAGAATGATTAGCACCAAAATTATAAATGCAACACACATCCAGTAATCACTGGAACAGTAAGGACCTCCTACGCAACCCTAAAACACTGTAGGAAATCACGCAGGTAACTAGGACCTAAGGAAGGAATACCAACACCTAAGCAGTTCACTCTTAGCAAAGGGAAGGAAACCTAAACATAAAATACACCATCAACAATCCTTGATGCAGGTCACATTTAGCAAAAAGGGATAACCATAAGAATACCTAATCAGGTTACTTTTAGAAAAGGCACAGGTTAGAACACATGCACAAGAATCACATCATCAAGTACATTACACTGCGCAGGGTGCACATAGCACAACACTCAAAAAAGGGTCCCTCAGGCCAACTGGCCTCGAAAGGGGCGGAATGCCCTGAGTCTCAGTGTCAGGGAAGCGGCGCAGGCAGCACAGCACACAAACCTAAACGTGGCAACTGTCCACTAAGTGCTGGACAGTTGTAAATATGATGCACAACGTTGGAGCCAGGAGGGCTCAAGAATCAAAGTGGGCAAGGAGCCTCTCAGGGGCTCACCACGCAAAATGTGCAAATAGAGCTCAGCGCTCTAAATCAAGGAAAATGCCCCAGAGCCTCTCTCAGGGCTCTCAATGCGATGAATGCGGCACGGTGGAGTCCCTCACGGGGGACTCAGAACAAGCAATGCCCAGAGCCTCTCAGGGCTCGTCGCTAATGTGGCCAGGGGGGGCCCCTCTCGGGGGACCCCAGAACAACTGTAGAGCCACTCGGGGCTCAAAGAACAAATTGCCCCCCAGGAGCCTCGGGGCTCCACACAACAAGGATGCGGGCGTCGTGGGAGCGGCCCTCTGCCAACCGGGGCCGCTCTGCTCTCAATGGGGAGGCCCCAGCCCTCCTGCACTCACCGGCTCTCCTGGTTGCTCCGGTGCCGCGGGCGGGGCTCCTCTCCCTCTCCAGGCGCCTCGGGGACACGGCCGGCTGCTCTCCTCCTCGCTGCTCGGCTCCGGGGGCGGGACTTCCGGTTCGCCTCTCCCGGGCCGCGCAGCGATTGGTTGCCGGTCCAGGCACTTCCGGGTCGTCGCGGGCAGCGCGGCGGCCCGTTTTAGGCAGGCAGGCTCCCTCTCAAGTATCCAAGTACGGGGCAATGCCGGGTGGCACCGGCCTTAAATTAAAATATAACACAACGGGGCAATGCCGGGTGGGCACTGGCCTCAAATTAAAAATAAAGCGAGGTGGGCACTCGCTATGCCGAAAATCGGCAAATCGGCTCTGACGCCGGGTGGGCACCGGCAATGCAATAAAAGCGCTCTCAAGCGCCAAGAGAAGGGCGCCCAGCGCTATCAGGAAAATAAAGCGCGCCCAGCGCTATAAATCAGAATCAGAGCGCTCCCATGCACTCTAAGTAAAAAGCAACAGCTCCAGCAGGGACTGGAGGCAGGCAGAGGGGCAAGGCAGGGCCAGAGCCAGCACACTGGGTCTCCAGGCAGGGAGACAGCCCAAGTGGCGGTCCTCTTGGCCCCAGCAGCAGCAGAGCCCCCTCTGGCAGGATCCTAGGCAGAACCAAGAACAGGACAAATTGTATGGGGACACAGCCCCTTCTTATACAGCAAATTCCTTTGTCTCAGGGTGCAGGGTGGGGGGAAAACCAGTTGCAGCTGGTTCTGAAGTACTCTGTTTACCTCAACCACCCTCTCTATTCACTGGCAGGGCTAGGGCCATCAGTCGCACTACATGGGGTGGAGCCAGCATTGTCCGGGGAAAGTCCAGGCCCATCAGGGACCAAGTGCACTCCTCCCAAGCCATCAAGCATGCTGATCTCACACTCACCACCAGGCAGACCCATCCAGCCTTCCTGGAGCCAGGCTCACCAGCCAGCTCCAGCCAATCACACTGCAGGCATATTTTCCATTAATATGCCAAGTCCTAGAAATGACATTTCTACACATGCCACACTCACCCAACATACATCATTGCGAAGCATTCATTCCCACAAACACGCACATACCAAACTCGCGCATGCACTCCCCACACATCAGGAATTACTAGGGACACAGACATTCCCCATGCATCCCTATGGGAGAGCAGGCCAGCCTAACTACATGCACGCACTTTACTCTGGGACACAGAGAAAAAGTGCGCACAGACCAGAAAATCATCCACGCATATCACAGATAAAAAGCAAAAAGATTAGGGGTGAACCTGCCATAAGGGCCAAGTCCAACAGTTTATTTTCAGTTACACGCGTGTAACTGAAAATAAACCATCTCTGCTACAAAAGTTTCCTGAGTGCGCAATTTTCTGCTTTGAAGCAAGCTTTGGATTTATACCTTAATTCGGCTTGGGTGGTCCGCCGAACCGTATGCGCCACCTGACTTGGGAGTAAGGATCCCAGAAGGACCCTGTTTTGCCTTTTGAATATATATACATATATATATATATCCCAACATACAAGAATTGCTTCATGTAGAAGGAGCCACGTAATGTAGGTAATTAACATCTTTTTATTCAATCGCTTTCGGGTGCAAGCAGGAATCAGCATGAAAGTCACCAGCAATAGCAGCAATCGCCAGACGCGTTTCGGGCCATCATATCCCTTTGTCAATGGCAGCTGGGCAAGAAATGCAGACTGCGTGGAGCTCGCATTTTCATCAAATACCTCCCCAGTGGGCGTGGCCTCTCCCCAGGCCTTCTGGTACTTGTAGTTGCTCTTTAGTAAATCTCAAGTGAGTTCGTCTGCATTCCATGCAGTATTTTCAAATTTTAAACACCTCAGTGGGTCGGTGTACAGTTCGGCTGAAAACACTGTCGCCCGTAGATCCCTTGGCGTAGACTACCTTCCCGCAATGGTGAACACCACCTGGTCTCACCGCGGGGACGCCGCTCTAGCAGCGGGGCTCCTTCTGCGGCCAAGGCAGACCGCTAATGTCCCAACATACAAGAATTGCTTCATGTAGAAGGAGCCACGTAAGGTAGGTAATTAACATCTTTTTATTCAATCGCTTTGGGGTGCAAGCAGGAATCAGCATGAAAGTCACCAGCAATAGCAGCAATCGCCAGATGCGTTTCGGGTCATCATATCCCTTTGTCAATGGCAGCTGGGCAAGAAATGCAGACTGCGTGGAGCTCGCATTTTCATCAAATACCTCCCCAGTGGGCGTGGCCTCTCCCCAGGCCTTCTGGTACTTGCAGTTGCTCTTTAGTAAATCTCAAGTGAGTTTGTCTGCATTCCATGCAATATTTTCAAATTTTAAACACCTCAGTGGGTCGGCGTACAGTCCGGCTGAAAACACTGTCGCCCGTAGATCCCTTGGCGTAGACTACCTTCCCGCAATGGTGAACACCACCTGGTCTCACTGTGGGGACGCCGCTCTAGCAGCGGGACTCCTTCTGCGGCCGAGGCAGACCGCTAATGTATATATATATATATTCACTGAAAAAACATAGGTTTTAGGGGTGTTATAGTTAGTTGGACATTTCACTCGTACAAACCATTGAAATTCCCGCGTTATAGTCAGTTGTACTAAATATAACTCACGCGCCCGCAATCCACTGCTGATGATGTCACATATTTCATCATACATGACATGATCAGTGACATCACTGATGACATCACTGATGAGATCACTGATGACATCATCCAGTGAATGTGGTTTGCTTCGATATTTAAATAAGTATTATATATATATATATATATATATAGCAATCTGCCTTGAAGACTGAGTGGATGTATAAGTGTCTGAATGGAGGATTTAGTAGCAATGTGATTGACTGTCCAAGTGACAAATTTAAATTGTCTCACTAAATATATGGGATAGTGATTAAACTGTGTGAATACCTGTATCACTCTATCTCTTGTTGTGTAAACTACTACATAAGTTGGTTACTAGGTATGTGAAAGTCATCAGTGATGTCATCAGTGATGTCACTGACCATGTCATGAATGATGTAATATGTGACGTCATCAGCAGTGGATTGCGGGCGCAAAGTTATAGTTAGTACAACTAACTAGAGCGCGGGAATTTCAATGTTTTTGTACGAGTGAAATGTCCAACTAACTATAACACCCCTAAAACCATGTTTTTTTCAGTGAATTTCCAAGGTTTTTTAAATGCTAGTTCCTAACTATAACATGTCTGAAACCTATGTTTTTTCAGTGAATTTCAAAGGTTTTGTAAATGACAATTATTAAATGTATTAATTCTTATATATTTTTTTGATACTTATTTGCTAATTTTGTGTAAACTATTTATTTTGAGATATTTTATTTTTTAAATATTAAGATTACATTAGAAAATATACTTTCTCAGAATGAATTAATTAGTTTAAATACTTTGCAAATAAGCAATAGAGTTTTAAATACAGTAGTTACAGTTGTTGCAATGGACAACACAAATTCAAACACAATGCAACATTGAGCTGAATGGGAATTTCTAGTTAAATGCATTTAGTTACTTTATGGATTACTTTTCTAGCCACAGGACTGAATCCTAGATTCAGTCCTGGGACATCTCCTGTAAACAGTTGAGTAAAAGCGTTTTGGTTACAGTAGTGACTTTTAAGAAATATTGTTGTATTTTAAAAGTTAACACTTAAAAACTTTTTCACATAGAATCACCTATGTTATCCTATGGGAGGAAATTCACTTAGCAAGTAAGTAGTGTTATTGTTACTTTTTCTTACTCAGTGGTAGATCCTGGATCCAGCACTGGTGCATCTCCTGTAAACAGTTGAAAGAATGTGTTTAAGTCATATAGGCGATTTTTAAGGAATATTTGTAGTTTGTGAAAATAGACACTTAGGGGCCCATTAGGATGTCTGGCGGATCGCCACCGCCATGCGGGCGGTGGCGATCCGCCAGACATCCTTACCCGCCCGCCACCCATTTCCCCCCGCCATAGTAATATGGTGGAGGGAACCGCGGCGGACGGAAAGACCGTCCACCGTTTTTCCGCCCCGGTCGCATTGCGACCGGTGCGGAAAAGGTTTAATATGGTGGAGGTGTCTATCAAACACCGCCAGCCATATTTGCATGGGACAAAACAGATGCCTTTCTGTGGTGGCGGTCTTCACTTTGGGGGCCCCCTGCGGGCCCCCATGGTGAAGGCGAGGTGGGGGTGCACATGGGGGGTACCACAGTACCCCCCACAGCATTTGCATAAGCAATGCGGCAGGCACCGCACGGTGCCTGCCGCTTTGTGTATGCAAATGCATACATGCATTTTTAACATTGTGGTGGGCGGTGCTGGGGACACCGCCTGCCACAATGTTAAAAATGCAGGATGCGGGGGGAGTGGCTAGCGACCAGCCAAGATGGCCGCAGCTTAGGAGAGCTCTGTGACCTGACGAGCTTCCCCACGAAATCCACCTAATTCTTTTGCCCGAAAACGGCGATTCTGCAGAAATTTGGAAACCGGGACGTCTCCGCTACCGAAAGAGCCCACCACGTCAAGGAACACCCTGCCGCCGCAAAGATACACCACCATGAAAATCGCGGCCTGCTACAACCGCCGGAGCCGGGAACTAAAGTAGGTCCAAGACCCGGAGGCCAGTGCGGCTGGTAGGGCGCCAGACTTTGATTGCAGCCGCAAGGCCGGTAACTTGCACCGGAACCCTCGGAGACATCAACCATTGGTGAGGGGGCACTCCAGTGTCTGGCGCGGACACAAGCAGTCCCAAATTGTGGCGGGAGAGGAACGGGCAGCCTGAGGCCCCCCGGGGCCGAGGGACCACAGCGGAGAAAAGTGGAAGCCCATTGACTGCCCCCCTGCACGCAGCTGCCCCCCTGAGTGGTACTAAGAAACACTGGCCTCAGAATCAATAGAGGTCACCAGGCAGTGAGGCCTCACAACAGCAGAAGGGTACTCGGCGCCAGTGAGAAGCCGGGGTGGCACCACGGCACAGGCCTCCCCATAATTGCCAACATATAGCACCGGTGTGGAACATAACGTTTGGGGCGCTGAGACCAAAGACGCTCACAGACATCCAGGGGGCCCCAGCAGAGAGGCGACGAGAACGGCACAGGCCGAATAGAGGGGTGCCAGGCGAGATTGCCCTGCTCTGGTCCCAGGACGGCGCCACCGATGTGAGGGTGGCGCAGAAACCAAGTTACAAATTGTTACTCATCTGCCCCACGGAGGCCAATTTACAGTGCGCCACAGCAAGTAATAATGAGCGGCAGGGGGTCAAGAACGCAGCAGGCTTCCCGATGATAGAAATATGCCTACAACAAAGACAGCGCGGTCTCGGTGAAAAGGGACACGCCGCAATCAATCACCCACGCGTCCCACAGCCCTGGCACCACCGGTGAGATCACCCTCAAAGATGTAATGGCGACATTGCAGATGATGCAGTCCTCCATGGGTGCACTCTCCACAGACATTTCTTTCATGCGAGCTGACCTCGCCAAAGTATAAGACCGATTGGGAGAAGTGGAGAAAACAGCAACGGGACTCTCGGCAGACACGGCGGACCTGCAGATCAGAGTGCGCAAACTGGAGCAAGATAACACCATGCTGAAGACAAAGCTGGATGAGCAAGAAGGTAGATCCCGACGCAATAACGTACGCCTGGTTGGCGTACCCGAGATGGCCTGGGGTGCAGCCCTTGACCTCTTCGTGGAGGACATAATCCAAAACCAGCTTCAACCAAGAGGTCTATCTGATTACTTGTAAATGTAAAAATTGTAAATTGATACTTGTATAGCACACTACTCACCCGCAAGGGTCTCAAGGCGCTTGTACGAATACCGCTGTGGAACCCATCCTGGCTTTCCCTGTGAGGCGTCCACTCCTGGGCACCCCCAAGGTGGAGGCCAGGCATCCTTAGTGTTGTGGGGGCCGTTGTGGAGATTAAGCAAGCTATTGCCCAGAGTTGCAGAGTGGGACTCCATGATTGGAATAGGCACCGAGGCGAGAATTATCAGGTCCGTGGAATTTTTGAGCCCAAGACCCGCTGAGGCGGGGAATTGAACCATGGTCCCGGGCTAGACCTCTGCATCAGGGTCTGCCGCTCTAATCATTGAGCCGCACTTCTCCACTTCTCCACTACTCGGTGGAACGGGCCCACCGCGTGCCGGGAGGCAAACCACATCCAGGGAATCCGCCACGTCGGATTTTGGCACGCATTTTTTACTTTCGTGAATGTTACGCCATATTACAAGCCGCACGGATTGCCCCACCGATCAAAATCGAGAATTTGGAAGTCACCTTTTACCCTGATTACACAGCGGCAGTGGCACAACAGCGGAGGAGCTTCACAGAGGTGAAGAAGGAGTTCCGAACCAGAGAAATCAAGTACTCAATGATTTTTCCAGCACGGCTACCCGTGGAATCCGAAGGGAAGCCTTGGTTGTTTGAGTCCCTTGGGTAAGCAAGAGACTGGCTGGAGGGTTGGCGACAGGCACGTGGACCCAAGAATCGAGGTAACATGCGCAATGATCCGGACGAGGGACGGCACCACACGGAGGATGGACACTGAGTGACGGGCATCACAGTCGAGTGCAGCACAGACTATGGACTAAAGTTTCAACCACCGTCCCGGAGGCACGCTCATGTACTATGAACACGACCCATAAGCGGGCTCTACTGAGGGTGGCGGGAGGGTAACGTTGACATTGGAGTCTGCCGCAGCTTACGGCAGACACTACCAGACAGAAAATGAAGACTGCAGCAGGTAGGAACTATCGAACCTACGTACACTGATGGGACAAATCCCTAGAGGAGGGCTTCGTAAGGGTCACCAAGGTCTCACCCTCACATGTTACACAGGACATAGGGGAATATAAGCGCTCTGCTCAGTTGGGGAAGTGGACAGTTTTGGATCCGCCGGGCAGGGAGGCAGGGTGGGGGGCAGGGGTTTTATGTATTGTAAAGTTTGTGCGATTTTGTTTGCACGTTGAAGTTACACAGTCTCTCCTCAGACCGACACTTACACGGACACGGGCACTCGGTGCGCAAACAGGCAAGAGGGTTAATGATAATGGCGGGCTTACGTACAGACGGAGTGCTCTTACGCCGCAGGTGATGAACAAAGAGGCCGCCTGGCACAATCCACCACATAAACGCTATGCTAAGAAGCGAAGTATCGCATCATAGCCCCCAGACACCACGAATGGTCAACCCTCCCCTGACTGTAATATCATGGAATGTGAAAGGGTTGGGCCACAAAATTAAAAGGGGACTGGTCCTGCAATATCCAAAGAGGAAGGCCCACACTGTAGTATTACTTTAGGAAACGCATTTGACGGGGATAGCCTGTAAGGCACTGAATCGATGGGGGTTCAAAATGGTCACGCATGCGGAATTCTCCTCCGGATCCCGGGGGTTGGTATCCTAATTCATAAAAGCTCCCCACTGGTGATCACGAAAACATGGACGGACGACCATGGGCGATTCGCCACACTTACTTGTCAATGTGAGGGGCGCATCTACAATATGATCTCAGTGTACATCCCCCCAACACTTCACCAGACAGCTTTACACGATCTAGGGAAACTCTAACTAGACTTACCTGAGGGCGAATTGATCATAGGGGGGATCTCCAATGCAGTATGTGACGCGGCCGTCGACCGTAACCCACCCAGAGAGGAAAATAGATCCAATCAAGCCCTTAGGGACTTTCTTGATGCCATGGGACTAACTGACATGTGGAGACTCAAACACCCCACCGAACAGCAATACACCTTTTATTCTGGTGCACACAACAGTCTCTCCCGGATAGACTATATATTGACATTAGGGATAGCCCCGGAGAAAGTCACAGCGATTGAGCACTTAGCGAGGGAGATCTCAGACCACTCCCCGATACAATTTATCTACACTACACAGCTCCCTAAGAGACAGAGAATCTACCCCCTATATCCTGGCTACCTCCAGAACCATAAAATAGCTAAGGCCCTAATAACAACCACTGACCACTACTTTGCCGAAAATACATCAACAGTAGATTCACCATGCACGCTCTGGGAGGCATACAAATCGGTCATCCGGGAGCAAGCCATCTCGACTATCACCCGACACAAGTGAGAACACAGAAAAATCATTGAATCCTTAGAAACTGCAGCGCTGCAGGTGGAAAGGGCTCACGCCCTGGACCCCAGCGAGCCACAGCACAGACCCTGACATTGGCAGCTCAGGAATTCAAAGCCTATGCCGAAGATATGGCTAAGGCGAGGCACTCAGACACCATGCACAAGATATACAAACTGGGAGACAAAACAGGGAAAATGCTTGCGTGGCTAGAAAAGAAGAAGAGGGCGGATAGATGGATTGCCCAACTGACGCTAGAGGACGGTACACTTACGACAGATCCCCAGTTGATTGTGGAAGATTTGGCACCCTACTATGAGCAAGTTTACACACCGTGAGTTGAAGCGACAGAAGAGGAGTGCATGCAGTTTTTAAATGACATACCACTGACCACTCTATCGATAGAAGATATGGAAACACTCGAAGCCGACTTATCGGCAGAGGAGGTGGGAAAGGCACTGGCGGCACTACACACAGGCAAAGCAATGGGACCTAATGGTTTACCGGTGGAGCTATATAAAAAGGTAGCCAGTAAGATCACCCCCCATCTGCTAGACATGTACACTGATTGCCTAATACAGGGGACGCTACCCAGGGACCAAAGATACCATTGTGATGATACACAAACCTGGTAAGCCTCCAGGACAACCCTCTTCATATCGACCGATATCCCTAATAAACGCAGGAGCAAAGATATTGGCAAAAACACTAGCGCTACGACTGCAACTTCATCTTACGACGCTGGTCTACCCAGACCAATCAGGCTTTATGCCTGGACGTAACACCTCCCTTAATCTACGGCGCCTCAATGTGGTTCTGGCCCGTACCCCATTGCTCCAAGAAGAAGCAGCTATCCTTTCCTTAGACGCGACGATGGCGTTCGACCTCGTGGAATGGCCATTCCTATTCGCAGTGCTTCGGAAGATGGGTTTTGGCCCCAATTCTGTGGGTGGATTCGGTTGCTGTACGCAGCACCTCTGGCACAGGTGGTGGCAAATAGTCATATATCAAGGGAGGTTGCACTGGGTAGAGGGACGCGGCAGGGCTGCCCGCTCTCCCTGCTCCTCTTTGCCTTAATATTAGAACCTCTCACGACATGGATACTCACAACACCGTTGCTCCGAGGGCTGAAGTGGGAGGGGGGATGGGAAGACCGAATCTCACTCTACGCGGACGATGTGTTGATATATTTGACATCCCGGACAGAGTCCCTGGTGGTCCTATTAGACATCCTCACAGCGTATGGAGAGAAGTCAGGCTATACAATAAATTGGTCAAAATCACTGCTCTATTTGCTGCACGGTCCAGTGCCAACGCTTCCCATAGACTGTCCCTTGCAAATTGTAAACAGGGGATTTAAGTACTTAGGAATCTATATCACCCCCCAGGAGGATATATTTATGGAAGAAAACTTGATGAGACCCCTACAGAGATTGAAGTCGGACGTTTCACACTGGCGGTCCCTCCCGTTGACGATGCTGGGAAGGGCAGCACTTTTTAAAATGCTTGCACTCCCTAGGTTTCTATACGCACTCCAAAATACCCCTTTCCCGGTCCCACTCTCTTATTTCAAGGTCATTGATGCAGAAGTCTCCTCCTTATTATGGGACGGAAAACCTGCCCGCATGGCACAATCTAAATTGATACGCAGTTGGTATGACGAAGGAATAGCCTTACCAAGCGTCAAGTTGTACTACTGGGCTGCACAGCTAGCAATCATCAATCACTGGCTTTATGCCCCACACGACGACCCAGCATACTGATTAGACAGGGACGTGTTATCGGTGGATCGCTTGATGAAGGCCCTTTACACAAACAAGAGACGGCACACCCTGACAGGCCCCACAGCCCATACAATCAAAATTTCTCACACAGCACAGAGAGCTCTGGGTTGGGAAGAAGTGCTTACGCTGGCTACTCCACTCTGGGAGACGCGCCGACTAGGCACCTTGGCAAACACTAAAGGGTTCAAACAAAGGGACCTAATAGGCATCACAAACATTGGCGATCTGTGGGTAAGAGGAGAGATCATTCAGTTTACAGCACTCCAAGAGAAGTACGGACTAGTAGACTCAGAGCTATGTCGTTATATTTAACCCTGGGCGAAGCACTACGCTACGCTCGCGGAGTTTGCGAAGTTTGCGCAACTTCGCACTACGCGAGCTGCACGTAGCACAGTGCGAACACGCGTAGTGCAGTGCTCATTTTTTGCTTGTTCGCGGTCCTGAACGTCATGTTTGCGACCGCGAGCAAGCAAAATGACATCCCGGCGAGATTCTCAACGCGGGGAGGTAAGGTTTCTCATTGTGAGTGGTTGCGCATGCTTGCGACCGCTCTCAATGAGAAACTACCAGTTCGCGTTGAGAAAGCTGCAGCTCGAGTAATAATCTACTCGAGCAGCAGAAAACTACAGCTCGCACTGTGCAAGATGCCGTTTTCAATGATTGCACAGTGCCGGATGCTTGTCCGCACTGTGCAATCATTGAAAACACATCTTGCACAGTGCGAACATGCTACTACGCAGCTCGCGTAGTACTACGTGAAGTTCTCGTAGTGCGAAGTGCGAAGTGCACTTCGCGTAGCTTCGCGTATCGCTACTTCGCGAACTACACCCACCCTTAGTTATATTCAAATCAGGCATGCACTCCAAAGCGCTATCCCCCCGGGCACTAAACTAGCTGACACTTCACCCCTCGAGGATAGACTCCTGACACACTACATGGACAAAAAAGCCATATCTCAGACATATCGTAAATTAATAAATGATCTCCCAGATCCCACTGTAGTTTTACGTAGCAAATGGGAGGTGGAACTGGGGCACATAGAGGACTCAGACTGGATGAATGCATTGGCGTCGGCCAGAGAGGCGGCGATCCTGTCTCACTTAAAATTAGTACAACTCAAAGTGCTACATCGTATATATTACCCACGCACCACGATGCACAAACTGGAACACGCACTTGATTCACTCTGCCTGAGGGGTTGCGGACAAATCGAAACATACTTACATATAATATGGGACTGTCCAAAGATACAATCCTACTGGGAGCAAGTTTTAAATGAGGTCTCAGAAGTGGGTGGGGTGGAGATCCAGACAGACCCTAGGTGCTGCCTACTGAATATATGTCAACCGACAGACCTGAACATAGGGCTGAAAGCATGGGCAACGCTGGGGATGGCGATGGAAAAGCATAATATAGCAAGGAACTGGGGATCTGCGGTGCTACCCACGCAGTTACAATGGGAGAATGGTATGGACATGGCAATGGTAGCTGAAAAAGCAGTTTATACCCATCGGGGATGCCCCAAAAAATGGACGAAAATATGGGGGAAATGGAATGAATCCCGAGGGAATATTTGTGAACCACCGTGCACGTCATTGACCCCTGAAAGTAGCCCTTAACTTGAAGGAAGATCTTCTAATAAGTTGGTAGCTGGCAATTGTGAAGGTGGAGATGGTGGATGTGAGGGAGGGATGTTATACTAAGGAAATGGAGATTGAACAGTATTGAACAACCTTGTGGAGTACGCAGTGTCCGGAGATTAAATTATATCATTGCAAATGGAGAAGACTGTAGTTAATTGATGTATGTAACATCCTGACAATGAAATGAAAATAAAAGTTTTCAAAAAAAAAATGCAGGATGCGGTCCCCGGGGCTGCGGGTGGCCCAGTGAGCCTCCCCCATATATTAAAGTAGAGGCCCGGGGGTGGCGGTCCCCGGAGCTGGGAGGGCCTCTGAGCCCCCCAGCTATTGTTTCAAAGCACCGGGGGGTGGTGGTCCCCGGGGCTTGGGGGGCCTGAGAGCCCCCCCACCCATTTTAAACAAGACCGGGGGTGGCGGTCCCCGGGGCTGGGGGGCCCCCGCATATTTTAACTAAGAGCCCCAAGGGGTGGCAGTCCCTGGGGTAGTGTGGGGGGATTGGGACCCACACACCCCAGGATTTGGCCCCCGGGGGCAAATTACAATATTTAGCGCGGGAGACCGCGTTTCTTTTTTTTATATATCGGTAGGATGCGCGGATCCTACGCGCATCCCGCAATAAAAAAAAAAAAATAACATTTTTTGGGGCCCTGGGGTTCTTTGTGGGATCCCCTGAGCAGCCCTAGGGGGTCAGGGTGTGTCTACCCTGCCCCCTTTTCGCGTTTTGCGGTGTTTGTTTTGGGTTTCTTGTGCCTCGGTTCTACCGAGGCACAAGATGGCTGCAAACACTTCCTGATTTTGACTGTTGACAGCCAATTAAAATACAGCTCGTGCACGGCAGGGTGCTCGTAGTCTGCGCTTAGGGTACGTGGATAGGTACGCGGATCCACCACGCCCATAGATATATAAATGACTTTAACTGTAATTTTCTCAGGAACTACTGAACGGATTTACACCAAATAAGCAAAAGGCATAAGTCTGAACCAAGGACTACCTCTTTGCCAAATTTGGTGTAATTCCGTTCTGCCGTTCAGGCTGTAGCTGCGGCTAAAGATTCTATGGGAAATTGCATGGGGAAAACGTGTTTTGGGAGCTCCCTTTTTTCTCGGCCCCACTTGATGAATCATCGTGAAACTTTCAGGATAGGAGCAGACCGGAGCTGGCCAAAACTTTGGAAAATTCCGCGCAGATTCGTCAATTGGCGCCAAAGTTATTCCAAATAGAATGTTGCAGATTTTTTATGGGTAATAGGTCCTAACTATAACTACCTACTGGCGACAGGTAATATATATATATATATATATATAAATGAACAAGTCCTCGCCACATGCCACAAGTGCTACCAACTTGCTGCTGGTTTGGAATGACGATGAGCTGAAACCTAATCTGGTGCCATACAAAGGTGCTTTATTCGTGCATCTTATCGCCCAGCATGTCCGCCATGACGCGTTTTGCCTGTGTCCACAGGCTTGATCACATGATGTGTTAACAAACACTGATGAGGGTACTTATAGTAAACATAGAAGGCAGGATATTTATACCTCCATTCTTGCACTGAAACAATGGATACTGAAAAAATACTCTTGCGGATTTAAACATGTTGACAATAAAAGATTAAAATTGTATCCAACCAATAGCCAATTTACAATATTTACAATAATAAATATGTGCAAATTACGCAAAATAGATGGAATAATAGATAATAGTATACTCCTAAAAACATCTATATACATATTAATATCCATTTCATTTTTAAATATATATATATATATATATATTACCTACTGGCGGTCGCCAGTAGGTAGTTATAGTTAGGATTTTTTTAATGTTAAATCTCAAAATTCTATTTGGAATAACTTTGGCGCCGGTTGACAAATCTGACTGAAAATTTCCTCAAAATGGCTTCGCGGCGTTCCGGTCCTTCCCTGAAAGTTTGGGGGGGATTCGTCAAGCGGGGGCCGAGATAAAAGGGGGGTCCCAAAACGCTTTTTCCCCAATGTTAATTTCCATAGGGCAGTCGATTTCACTTTTAGCCCGAACGGCTGAATGGATTTCAACCAAATTTGGCAAAATTGTAGGGACTGGTAGCCCGATGTGCCTTTGCTATGTCTCAAGATATGTGCTCCAGTGGATTTTGAGTAATTTAGGTTAAAAAAAAATATATATCTGTAAGCGCGCCCCAGTACGCGCTCCGGGGAGCGCCCCGGGCGCGACACGCGAGGTGCGCACGGAAATCTGATTGGCTCTTGGGTGTCTGTAAACATTCGAAACAGTCTGGAGCGGCCGCCATCTTGTGTCTCGGTAGTATCGAGACACAAGAGGTGGCCAAAACAAAGGGGGAAATGACCATAAGGGGGCAGGGTAGATCCCCCCTGACCCCCTAGGTTTGATGTGGGGGCTTAAAAAGGGCCCGCGGGGCAAAAACATTTTTTTTTTTGTTTGGCGCGGGGGGCGTGCCCGGTACGCGCACCGGGGAGCGGACCGGGGAGAGTACCATGAGGAAAAATGAATGATAGAGTTTTTAAAAAATGTAGCCTTTTTTTAGAAATTGGAGGTAGTTCTAAAAAGAACTGTTTTTTTTCTTCTTTTTGTTGTTTTATATTTTTTATATTGTTTTTTTGAACATTTTGTACTTTTTTTGGATTTTCTGAACAGTTTTTGATTTTTTTTGTATTTTTCATGGGGAAAAACGAAAAAACAGGGAATTGAAAATGGCTCAACTGGAGCAAAAAACTAAAAGAAAAGAAAAAATTAGGGTTGATTGGGGCATTTATGGTTGTCCCCAGCAAGGACAATGAGCTTTACGCTCTGTTCTCCGTAGGAGATGGTCTTCCCACAATATTTACAGATAATTCTGAAATCTGCAAATCGGGGCTGAATGCACAGCATCGTCTCACTTTCCTCTGGTGCAGACGCAGTGGGTTGTTTCCTTTTTGAGCTGGTTCTTGTTGATTGGAGAGGGTTACTGGCCAGTTCCCTCATTTCTGCAGCAGAATAGTTTATAGGATGTTTGCGCTGCATGTGGCGTATCATTATGTAGTTCCCAAATGAATATTTTTTATTTGGGTTTCCCCTGGAAAGTTCCATGCCACAAATTTTGCAACTGACCTTGGGTGCATTTACTTTTTTTTCCCCTCTGGGAGAGTAAAAAACTTCCAAATAATGTGTGGTCTTGGCTGGTATGGGGTATTGTGTTCTTCCAGCCATCTTGAACTCCCCTCCTCCTCCTCCTCCTCCTCTTCCTCTTCTTGAAGACCACCAATGATATCTTGAGGAGGTCCTTTTGGTGGTTGTGGTGGTGGTAGTGGTGCAGATGCACCAGCTGCTGCTACTACTGAAGCCATTATTTTGAGCAAAAAAGTAGAGAGAGCTACAAATAGGTCTTCCTAAGTCAAAGGACAAAGTCAGAATAAGGAAAAAAGGTGGGGTCTTTCATCCTTTTGGAAAAAAAAATTTATTGAACCAATGAAAAGTGTTATTTTCAGGTCACATGACCAGGGGCTTCATCATTATGAAACCAAAACTGTTATGAACCAATAAAAATTGTTATTTTCAGGTCACATGACCCAACGTGCTTACGCTACGCGACCCGGGTCGCGTCGCGTAAGCGCGTCGGATGTTTATGTTGCGCGATCGTATTCGCTCGAGTGCTTCCGGGTGCGCTTACGTCGTGCGTATCACGCGGATGCGGCTACGCGATACGTCACGATCATGTTTTCGTTAGCGATATTGGCGCTTACGGGACGCACCCCGGAGCGCGCCCCGGGGCGCTATATAAAAGTACACTTTTCGGGGCGCTCCCCGGGGCGCGCACCGGAAGCGCTCCAAAGCAAAAAAAAAAAAAAAAAATTGGGAAAAATTGTAGGGACTGGTAGCCCTAATCTCAAGTGGTTTTTACGAAAATTAACTTTGAAAAAAATATATATTGTGCTACATTGGGCTATATACATGTTAGAGCCAAAATGTAGCCCAAATGTAGCCCAATGAAGCCAAATGTAGCCCAAAGATGGCCACCAGAGACAATAAAAAAAATGCAGCCCAAATATCAGCCAGATGTAGCCCCACTGTAGCCCAATGACAGAATGTACCAGAGTGTTCTAAACAACTAGAGCGCTAACAGTCTTACTTATAAAGTGAGACTTATAGTTAGGAATTAGCATTAAAAAAACCTATGAAATTCACTGAAAAAACCATAGGTTTCACACCAGTTATAGTTAGGAATTAGCATTTAAAAAACCTATGAAATTCACTTGAAAAACCATAGGTTTCACACCAGTTATAGTTAGGAATTAGCATTTAAAAAACCTATTAAAATTCACTGAAAAAAACATAGGTTTCACACCAGTTATAGTTAGCTGGAAATTTTACTGACATAAAACCATTGAAATTCCACATTCTAGTTAGTTGGACTCACTATAACTTGCGCGTGTAATGCACTGCTGATGACGTCACATATTATATCACTCATGACATGGTCAGTGACATCACTCATGACATCACTGATGACATCATCCTTGTGACAGAGTGACAGAGTGACAGACCTCCTTTCACTGTAATGTAACCCATGAAACACATATTGAAAAATATAAATTACATTTTTTTAGAAAATGGTGATACCCATACCAGTTACAACAACCAATTCAATAATTCCACCATCTATATACACATTCACTCATTCACCAACAGTTCTATATAGTCACTCATACATATACTCACTCATCATATGTAGTGATACACCTATACATCCTGTTACACACCGACAGTCATCCAAAAGTTACTCACACACATACTCACACATGCAAATAAACTATTGAACATCCATTTATTTGCATATACAGCTATACACACACTACCTTACTTCTAAGGAAACTTACACATACTTACTCTCTTAAACAATCACTTATAGAAACACATACTTATTTAAACAAGAACTCTTTCAATCTCTCACTCTCACATATACTCACATCAATACTCACATATACTAGATTAAAACATATGTAGTTACTGATAACACTAATGAGACAGTCATTCACTCACTAACACACGCATATACACACTCATCCACCCATACAGTCCTGCACATATGCCGTCTTCAAAAAACATACAAACAGTGAGTCAGTCATTGATGCATCTTTGTGCTAAGTAACACTCCCACCAAACCACACAGACACTCATACTGATACTAAAAAAAACATCTAATAACCCATATACACACACATGTAGCTACTCACCAACCCATGCAGCCATTTATACACAAAGTGAAACACTGATACATATATTTAAATATTTAAACATTACTCGTTAATATATGTATTCACTAAGATACACTTAATAAGCCAGTTAACCAATCATTTTTTTTTAAAACATCCATTTAGACACTTATTTAAACATTTATTCTTCCATCGACCTTTACATATACATATATAAAACATATTTATTTTTCAGAAAGGCACACATTCACTGGATGGTGTCATCAGTGATGTCATGAGTGATGTCACTGACCATGTCATGAGTGATGTAATATGTGACGTCATCAGCAGTGCATTACAAGCGCAAGTTATAGTGAGTCCAACTAACTATAATGTGGAATTTCAATGGTTTTATGTCAGTAAAATTTCCAGCTAACTATAACTGGTGTGAAACCTATGGTTTTTTCAGTGAATTTAATAGGTTTTTTAAATGCTAATTCCTAACTATAACTGGTATGAAACCTATGTTTTTTTCAGTGAATATATATAAATATCAAAACAATCCCCTTTCTGGCATAGAGTGCAAAGAAGAAACAGAAAACTATGGGTAGTTCTCAAGTTTAGGTGGAAAGCAGCTCCTGCTTAGTGCACTCTCAACATCAGCATCACTGTAGATCTGCTCACCTCGAATGTCTGCTTTTCTATCAATATCTATAAGCATTGGATTAGCACAGTGCCATCCACGCTGAGATAGAAAGGGACAAAGTCTTTTGCCATTTCTACAGCAAAGTCTTTAAGCATCTAAAGAGCTCTAAGTAGAGCGAAACACTGTGTCAGGGGCTGCTGTTACTTATTTCAGGTTGACTTGGTTGGTATTTTACCAATTCAAAGGTGTAATACTGTGCCTGGAGTGGTAAATGGCTTGTGTCATTTTACAGTTCAGCATGGACAGCAATGTGCTAGTCCTATTTATGAAGACTTTGCTGTAGAAATGGCTGTATACACTTGAACTTCAAATAGCGACCGGTTGAATGTATTGCCTGAAAATGAAGTATAAATATCCAACATGGCACTCACAGTAGTATGTGAAATGTGTTGATTTGAAAACAATTGTTTTTCACAAAAAGAAGTATCACTGCTCATTTTACTCAGTACCCAATTACAGATGTACAGCCATTTCTTCATTTGAATTTAATCCTACCGGAGCTAAGGTTTCAAAATCAATAATATATCTAGATTCTTTCATCCTTAATTTGTGCTCCCTGTCTCCACCACGCTCCCGTTGTACAATAGAATCTAAAACTACAAAAGACAGCACTTTGTAATTTTGATTTTGTTTTTCATTAAAATGCCTAGCTACCGGATATTGTAAATTGTTATTCCGAATTTCTTGTTGGTGTTCTAAAATCCTTTTTCTAGGCCTGTGGATAGAACTTCCAATGTAAAATTTTCCACATGGGCATATCAAGCAGTAAATACAATAATCTCTGTCCCAACCAAAATGTCTATTAATTGTGAATGTTCTTTTACTGTTAGGTATACCTTAATGCTAACACAATTTGTACTGTCCCCACATGCTTTACACCGCTTACAGCATCTAAAGCCCGTGACCTCAGATTTACTACCACACTCATCTGCAGAGGAGATAGCATTCTTGCTTAGTTCATCCTTTAAGAACTTTAATTTTCTAAATTTGATTTGAGGACTTTCATTAACATATTTATTGATAATTCTGTCAGTTTTAAGAATATGCCAATTGTGTGTGAGTATCTTTCTGATTTAAAAAGATTGATTGGAAAAGGTTGTGATGAACCTCACTTTCTCTACTTCCTCCTCACTACACAGCCTGGGATGTAACAATTGGGGTCTCTCTAAGGCCTCCATTTTAGTTTTAGCCAATTGGATGGTTTTATTTCTGTAACCCTTTGAGCAAATCTCTTAATCATTATTTACCTTTCAGCAATGTATTCAACCTCTGTACTGCAATTACGCTTAGCCCTGATCAGCTTACCATACGGAATACTCTGTATTAGGTTATGGGGATGGGCACTCGATGCAGTTAGGAGACTATTCCCAGCTGTGTCCTTGCGATGTAACTTAATCACTAAAGCATTGCCTTGTACAGATAGTTTAATATCCAGAAACAACTCTTTTCATTGCTAATATTGGACGTGAAACGTACATTCATTTCATTATTGTTTAAAGATGACACAAAATTCTCAGCTGTTTCCCTGTCCCCTTTGCAAATCACAAAAATGTCATCAATAAAACGTGTCCATAAAACAATGTTTTGTCCGTATGTCAACCAGCTTTCGGTCACCTGCTCCTCCCACCAGCCCATGAATAAAATTGCATAGCTGGGGGCTAAGCAGGTGCCCATTGCTCTTCCTTGTTTCTGTTTATACATTTTTTGGTCAAAGAGAAAGAAATTGTTAGTCAAACAGTAATACACCATATCAATCATCATTTCTGTATGCAACAACAGAGAGATTGATCTTGCTCGTAAAAAGTGTCTTACCGCCTTGATTCCCAGATCAAGTCTAATACAAGTAAATAGACTGGTTACATCCAATCTTATAAACCAATAATCACTTTCCCGTAACAGACCATCAATCAATGTTAAAAAATGAGTTGTATCTTTCAGATATGCAAGTAAAGCTATAACAAAAGGTTGTGAGAAATAATCAATGAATTCAGATGTCATTTCCAGTTGGGATTCCATTGAGGATACAATCGGTCTCCCGGGTGGGAGTAGTGCATCTTTAGGCAATTTTGGCAATAGATACATTACTGGAATACGAGGAAGTTTACAATACAAGCTAAAAAATTCATCCCTCTCAAATAGCCCCTGATCTCTCCAATTCACCAACATCTCATTGAATTTTGATTATGATGCTAATACCATATTTTTGGTGCTTTTAATGTAACATGATGGGTCGCTCAGTTGGCGTAAGCCTTCGGATAAATAATCCTCCTTGGCCCACACAACAACATTTCCCCCCTTGTCCAGCTGCCGAATTACAATAGAAGTGTCTGCCTTTAGGACTTTTACAGCTTGCACCTGTTCTGCATTAAAATTTTGTCTAGCTTGCCCCTCAGTTTGATATCTTATCCTCTACAATGCTTGGGAGACACTTTTCTCAAATACGTCCAAGGCATCTCAATGAATATTGAGAATGAATTTCGACTTAGATTTAAAATTACTGGAACTTGCTAGGTCAATCATCATCACCATGGTATCCAAATTCAATAATGGATCCTCATCCTCCATAGTGTCACTGTCCAATTGACCCACTGTATGTAGTAAATCAATATCCGAAATACACAATGATCTCTCTATTGATTCTGAGTTCAAATTTCTTACCTTTGGTACATGCATATCTAAATATGTAAATTAAGATTACCTGTATTTCAAGGGAATTATTAGTTCCCGAAGATTATATGAACAAATTGCGAGGTAGCGCGTTGACATGTGCTGCGCTGAGTGATGGATTCACAAAATGTATTGTGTGATCTTTGAAGGGTAATTGTATGTAATTTTATCATTTATTGTTCCATACAGAAGTCAATTATAGCATGCAACATATCAACATTATGATTTAATATATACAAACTTCAAATAGCAACAGGCTGAATGTAGTGCCTGAAAATGAAGTATAAATATCCAACATGGTGCTCACAGTAGTATGTCAAATGTGTTGATTTGAAAACGTGTCCTTCCTTAATGTTGACTACCCTGTGTATGTAAATCGGCATGAAGGCAGCAACCACCATACCGTGAAAAAGGTGAAAGGAGAAACACGTCGGTGTTCGAGCAAATCTTGCCATTACATTTATTGAAGCAGCCTTGGGTGTTCTGGAGCATTCTTTTACTTTTGAAGAATTGGCGATTGGAATGTACAAGGGCTGCTGGGCCCTATCCGGGACCGCCACTCATGGAAGCTTCATACACTTCCGGTTGGTTGCGAGTGAATATATATATATATATATATATATATATATATATATATATATATATATATATATATATATATATATATATATTACCTACTGGCGGTCGCCAGTAGGTATATATAGTTAGGATTTTTTCCCTATGGGATTTCTGAAAATTCTATGCCTAATAACTTTGGCGTTTGTGGACGGAATTGGCTGAAATTTTCAGGAAAATGGCACATTTTGTTTCTGAGCAGCTCCAGGAAATTTGGGGGGGGGTCGTCAAGGGGGGGTTGAGAAAAAAGGGGGGTCCCAAAACGCGTTTTTAACATTGAGTTTTCCATAGGGCGGTTGGACTCACTTTTAGCTCGAACGGCTGAATGGATTTGCACGAAACTTGGCAAAATTGTAGGGACTGTTAGGCCGATGTGCCTTTGCTAGGTCTCAATATATGTGCTCCAGTGGATTTTGAGAAATTAACGTTTAAATCAAGATATATATCTGTAACAGCGCTCCGGGCAGCGATCTGGTTCGCGTACTTATCGCGTAACGGAACTTTGCGCACGGAAAGCTGATTGGCTCTTCGGTGTCTGTCAACATTCTAAACAGTCCGGTGCGGCCGCCATCTTGTCTCTCGGTAGGATCGAGAGATAAGAGGAGGCCAAAACAAAGGGGGAAATTTCCATAAGGGGGCATAGTAGATCCTCCCTGACCCCCTAGGTTTTATGTGGAGGTTTTAAAAGGGCCCAGCAGGGTTCAAAAAAATGTTTTCTTTTTTTTTTTTCGCGATGAGCGCCTAGTACGCGAACCGGAAAGCGTTCTAGGCAGCGTACTTTAAGGATAATAGAATGATATACTTTTCAAAGACTAAATGTTAATTGTTTGTTGTTTTGTTTGTTGTTTTTGTTTTTTTTTTTGTTTTCTTTTTTTTAAATTTTTTTTTAATTTTTATTGTTTTTCATAATTTATTAAACTTTCTAACATTTCAGTGTCTGAAATGTCATTATTTTCTTGAAATATTGTTTGCAAGCTGTGAGGTTGTAAAATGTCCTCATTTGCAAGGAGGGCATCTACTGCTTGGACACATTGCAGCAGTTCATTATCCAAGCTTTCATCCATAAATTCCATGTCAATTTGTTCAATCAATTCCTGGCTGCTCTCTTGCAGGTCCATTTCAAAAGAAACTTGGTTTTCGCCTTCCATTGTGCCTGAAATTTGGATTAAAACAATATATATTAGTAGAGATAGGGCACTGTTGGGATTAATTTTAGATAGTCATTTTTTATCAGTGAATTTTTCTTTTGGCAGTGTATAGTATCAGAGTGGAAATAGGACTATAAAAAAGTGTATGTTATTTAACCAAGACAAGTCAACTCCATTCATAACTATAACAGAGAAGTCTATCTAAATACATTACTAGTACAGAGGGATAGTGTATATCTAGCAGAAAAAGTCTACTATATTAAGTTATAGTGTACAATATACTTCAGTTTTAAAAATAACAACTTACCTTTACAAACAAGTTGAAGAGTTTAGTGATAATTCAATTGTAATGTACAACAAGAAGTAGCAGTCAAAATGGCTGTGTTTCCTTCTCTTCCTTTATATATATTCAAGTATATAACCAATCAAATGTCAGGTAATAAAAGTAGAAAATGAAAGTAACATTTTCATTGGTTGTCAATTCCAACACTTCAGATGTGTTTTGTGAAGTAATTTACCTCACGGTACTTGGAGAGGTCTACAGGCTAAATGGCTAAATTAAATTTCAATCAAATTTGTGAAAATGAAAGGGATTGTTATGTAGTATGAGCTAATTTATATTTGGTGAGAGTGTCTCTAGTCGTTTTTCTGTGAATCACTTTCCCACCTTTTTTTTAGACCGCTTTCCGGAAAGCGGTCCGGTCCGCGAACTAGGAGCGTAACGGGAGTCCACCATTTTGTGTTTCGGTCGCATCAAGGTATAAAATGGAGGGTAAATAATGTTCTGAATGGGTAGAAGGGGGCATGGTACAAGTAGTTTGCCCCCCTACGTTTTCTGAGGGTGGCTGAGGAGGACTATATGTGCGAAGAAAAAACATTTTTTTTTAAAATTTTGCGCGGTTAGCTTCCAGTTCGCGTACCGGATAGCGCTCTTTGAGCGTAGTTTGTTGAAAATTACAGAAAAAAGTTAGAAAAAAAATAATAAAAGTGTGTGATCAGATGAAGGGTAGCTCTGAGAAGAGCTTTTGGGTTTATGGTACATTTAGGTACTTATAAGTAGGTACCAATGCACAGTCTTAAATTCAGAATGAAAATTCTGTTGCCCTCATCTGAGAAGTGAACTCCATCTCCTCTGTAGATATCTTGCATGTAGTAACGCAAGTTATTGTTGTACAGAGAGCCCATTCCATGTCTCTCATGAAAGCTGAAACAGATTTGTTTACATGCTTCCTCGCTTTCTCAATTTGTGGAGAAAATTGGTTGGACCACCTCCATTTCTGTCTTTGGCATATATTGGAATATACCAAAGCAGTTTGAGGAAAAAGTGCCATTAATTGCTCCAAGGTGTCCTTTAAAAGCATTTCCAGACCTACCCCTGTCAAAGTGCCCAAATCATTACCTCCACAGTGCACTATTAACAGGTCAGGTTTTGGCAAATGCATAAAGGTTTTCACCAATGGTATCAATTGGTGACATTTTAATCCTCTTTGGCCCAACCACTTAATTTCCACATCCTGTAAATTGAGGTTGTGTAAATTTCTGTTCTCAGCATACCTTTGAGCCCAGTGGATGTAACTATGTCCAACAATCCAGACCTTAAACATGGTGGGAGAAGGTTGTTCTGCAGTCAGATGAAGTGTGGTAATGAAAGGGCAGTTGAAACAGTAGGAGTTTGTAAAGAAAAAAAACTGTGGATTTCCAATGCTAATGAATCATTAGCAGTGATTGGTGCATTTCCATTTCTGAAAACAGAAAGTTAGGGTGCATGGATGTGTTCTTTGAAAGATGTAATTTGAATGGTCAAGGAAGAAACATTTAATGAAAGATTGCACTGGATACGCAGGTGCACTGAGAGTTCAGAGTTCAATTGAAACATTGTTGTGTGAATTTGCAAACATGAGAGGTCTTCCAGGAGGTGGTTGCTATGGAAAAAAGGCAGAGAGGGCAGAGGGGGGAAGGGTTTTGATTTGAAAAAAGTGAGGGAAGAGTTATGATTGGCTAATATGAGAGATATGTGAAATGAATATCTGTTTTTCTGTGCTTTCAATAGCTGCAGCCTCTGGAGTGCATCGTTTTTCTTCTGCTGAAGACAATTTGGTGTATTTCTGAGACTGTTTTCAAAATTTAAAAAGTATTTGCTAAGGTGAGAAAAGATTTATTTATTTTAGAGAGAGAATAGTATGAATTAAGGAGAAAATGATGAAGAAAGCTGTGTTTTTAAACTGTGGCTTTGTCTGTAGTGATATAGAAATAGATTTTGTTACTTTGAGAAATTGTAATTGCATATTCGGTGTAGCATTCTGGCATGCAGTAACACAAGTTATTGTGGTACATGGAGCCCATTCCATGGTCTGTTATGTAAGCTGAAACAGATATGTTGTTTTTAAAAACGAATTTAGAAATCAATTACATTTCTGGATATGTACTGCTAGAGCTTCATAGGTTGTTTTGGGTCATATTTATAAGGCATTTGAGTGTCTATTATGCTATTTTACGTTCTTCATGGTGCAAATTTCTTGTAAATACGCTGCCACTTGTGCTTTGCAAATTTAGATTTTGATTATGGGAGTTACATAGCCATGTTAATAATGTCCAAACAATGGTGGTAGGGCATTCAAGAAAACGCTTTCCTGTGTCTCTAGGACATTTTCAGTCCTTTCCTCTTGAAAACAGGTATACAATTGATTTATATGCTGTGTTTAAAAACGAATTTTGAAATCAATTACATTTCTGGATATGTACTGTTAGAGCTTCATAGGTTGTTTGGGGTCATATTTAGAATGCATTTTAGTGTCTTTGATGTTATGTTTACCTTTTTAAATGGAAAGTGTTCTTCATGGGGCAAGTGTCTTGTAAATACGCTCCCACTTGCGCTTGGCAAATTTAGATTTTGATTATGGGAGTTACCTAGCCATGTTAATAGTGTCCCGAAAATGGTGCTAGGGCATTCCAGAAAACACTTTCATGTGTCTGAAGGACATTTTCAGTCATTTCTTCATGAATGCAGGTATACAATTAATTTATATGCTGTGTTTAAAAACGAATTTTGAAATCAATTACATTTCTGGATATGTACTGTTAGAGCTTCATAGGTTGTTTTGGGCCATATTTATAAGGCATTTGAGTGTCTTTGATGTTATGTTTTCCTTTTAAAATGGATAGGGTTCCTCATGGGGCCCTGAGCAGTTCATAGCCATGTTATTTAATGGGAAGTGGATAACATGGCTAAGAGCATTTGCTGGAAAATGCATGAATATCGCTGACTGTTCAGCGATATTCATGCATTGCGGCCGTTTTTTTTTGCATTTGCGAGCAGTTCTTAGCCATGTTATCCAATGGAAGGTGGATAACATGGCTAAGAGCATTTGCTGGAAAATGCTTGAATATCGCTGACTGTTCAGCGATATTCATGCATTGCGGCCGTTTTTTTTTGCATTTGCAAGCAGTTCTTAGCCATGTTATCCAATGGAAGGTGGATAACATGGCTAAGAGCATTTGCTGGAAAATGCATGAATATCGCTGACTTTTCAGCGATATTCTTGCATTGTGGTTTACCTTTTTAAATGGAAAGTGTTCTTCATGGGGCAAGTGTCTTGTAAATACGCTCCCAATTGCGCTGGGCAAATTTAGATTTTGATTATGGGAGTTACCTAGCCATGTTAATAGTGTCCCAAAAATGGTGCTAGGGCATTCCAGAAAACACTTTCATGTGTCTCAAGGACATTTTCAGTCATTTCTTCATGAATGCAGGTATACAATTGATTTATATGCTGTGTTTAAAAACGAATTTTGAAATCAATTACATTTCTGGATATGTACTGTTAGAGCTTCATAGGTTGTTTTGGGCCATATTTATAAGGCATTTGAGTGTCTTTGATGTTATGTTTTCCTTTTAAAATGGATAGGGTTCCTCATGGGGCCCTGAGCAGTTCATAGCCATGTTATTTAATGGGAAGTGGATAACATGGCTAAGAGCATTTGCTGGAAAATGCATGAATATCGCTGACTGTTCAGCGATATTCATGCATTGCGGCCGTTTTTTTTTGCATTTGCGAGCAGTTCTTAGCCATGTTATCCAATGGAAGGTGGATAACATGGCTAAGAGCATTTGCTGGAAAATGCATGAATATCGCTGACTGTTCAGCGATATTCATGCATTGCGGCCGTTTTTTTTTTGCATTTGCGAGCAGTTCTTAGCCATGTTATCCAATGGAAGGTGGATAACATGGCTAAGAGCATTTGCTGGAAAATGCATGAATATCGCTGACTTTTCAGCGATATTCTTGCATTGTGGCCGTTTTTTTTTGCATTTGCGAGCAGTTCTTAGCCATGTTATTCAATGGAAGGTGGATAACATGGCTAAGAGCATTTGCTGGATAATGCATGAATATCGTTGACTTTTCAGCGATATTCATGCATTGCGGCCGTTTTTTATCGCATTTGCGATAAACCTTGCTAATAGCAAGGTTTATCTGGGCCTAAACAAACCTTTAGATAAGCTACATCTTATCATCATCCTGAATTAATCATTTAAAATATTAGGGAGAGATTTATGATTGTTCTATGCCTGTTTTGTACCATTGAGTGTCATTTTTGTGATGCAGTGCTGGTGCAAAAGATTTGCTATGTTAAATAATTAGTAGGGCATTAAGTTTTAGATGACTGTTATTCATTTACTGTTTGGTAATAGTGGTTAATAACATTTTTTAATACATTTTTCCACAGATTCAACTGTAGATTCTTTCATAGTTTGGAAAATGCCTACAAAAAATAGAATGAGAAAGGCGAGAAAACGTCAAAGACAGCAGGATGATGTTTTATTGCAGCAGTCCTCTTCCCCAAATACTTGTCAAAACACCAAGAAAGGTCCGGGTAAGAGCACGAAATCATTCTTAAGAAATATTTGTCATAAAAAAAGTATTTCTACAAAAAATGTTTCAGTCCTCAAAAAGAAAAGCAATTTAAATGGAAAGGAGAGACCCATCAAAAATGTTACTGGTAGAGGAAGAGATAACTCTGTGCATGATAGTAGAAGGAAACAACAGTTTAGGGACATTCGACATCGAATGTTCCGTAATAGGATAATAGTTAATTTATTGAAAAATATTTAAAAAAAAAGGCCAACAGAAAGCGGCATTTTATAAGAAGAAGAAAAATGTAGAGAAAATTATTGATCATGCTTTTGAAATTAAGCGAAAGTTGTTTATTTTGGTAATCAATAGAATTAGGAAACTAAGCAAGGTAATTTCTGATTTCAAAACTAAAAGTAGATGGAAGAGAGTAGTAAATCGTACTAACTTTTGTGAAGTTTTTTCCGGAGAATGGATGCATAGTTCTAGTTGTGAGGCATTTTTTAATGAGGAGAGTTATTTTCAGGATAATGATTTGGTGTTTGCAGTTGACACCAGTGGTCGAGCTTATGAAGTGAAGGATGGTTGTCCAGTTGAAAAAGAACAACTTGTGACAACAGAGACAGAAGAGGCGCTAAGTGATGAGGTTTTAGGAAGACGTCCTAAGGGTCCTGTGTACATTTGGAAGTGTAGTTCTATTTGCAGTGTGCGACAGGTTTCCATCAATTTGCTTTGTGATTTTATACGGACATTTAATAAGAAAAGTTTGAAGCAGAAAATGAAGTTGTTGCAAGATTTAGATCCTTGCAGAGTGAGACAAATGACAGGTTTGCGTGGTCATTCACTGGCTTGTCTTTCCAGGAGAGTATGCCAGAGTGTTTTTCATCATTTCAGGATGCTAGCAGTGCATCATAATAAAGTGAGAAAATTAGTGAGAATGTTGTATTATGCTAAGAGTCCAGCAATTATGCTTAAACAATTATGTGCTGCTCTTTTGCATGGTTCTGAAATAGATGTGAAGAATATTTGTGAAGAAATTGACTTTTGTTACTTTGGTAGTAGAGATGAGAATGTTCAAATTGACCCAGAAGTAGAGGGTTATGTTGAAGATAATATACAGGTTTCTAGTTCAGATAATTTTCAGAAGGAAATTGCCACGTTTCAGATGAAATCAAGTGAGAGGCCTAATTTCACTTGTGTATGTTGTCGACGCACTTATTATAAGAATCAGACTAAGTTAGTGGATTTATATGCAAAAACTGAAAGGGAAAATAATAGTGAATGGAAGGATTTTGCCACATACTTGATGGTAGAAAATTGTTTTGATTTGGGAGTGGATCAACGTGTGTGTACTTATTGTTGTAATAAATTAAATCAAAACCAGATGCCTGCTAGGGCAGTTCATAATAATCTGGAATTGGTTGAGATACCTTCAGAATTTAAGGATTTAAATACTTATGAATCTATTTTGATTCAAAGTATCCATCCCTTTCAGGCTATTGTAAGAATGGAGCCCAAGACAGGGAAGTTGCCTCCAGCAGATTTACAGAGAGGATTAAAGGGAAGAGTTGTTTATTTGCCTCTAGATTTGAACAAAAACATTAACACAATTGGAGTTGAGAAAGTGGAAGAGGAACCTCTGGTTATCTTGGTTAATGGGGTTCCGACAAAGAATAAGAAAATATGGCAAGATTTAGTGGATGTTAGGAAAGTGAAAAATGCAACTTTGTATTTGAAGAAAAATAATAAGTACTATAAGAATGTATATGTTGCAGAAGAGGAAGTAAGTGATGAAGAGGATAGCGTTTTGTGTGCTGGCCAAATTGAGAAAGTAGAGGTGTCTAATAGTGAAGAAATATATGAACATTATAGTGTTCATCCTTTGCATTCCAAGGAAGTCATGGGGAATGCTATTGAGTTGTTTCAAATGAAACAAGCCAAAGGGAGTCCCATTAGTGTTTGGGAGGAAAGTTTGGAAGCTCGGTGTTTCCCACAGCTATTTCCCACAGGTCAAGGAGGAAGATATGATGAGCGACCTCGTCAAATTCCTGCGTCTGAATACCGGACTTTACGATTGTATGCAGAAGATGCTAGGTTTCGTCAATGCATTCCCTATTTGTTTCATCTCCTGTTTGAAAGCGATCTGTCTGGACTGTCATATGCAGTGAACCACATCTTAAAAAGTGGTATACAGATGCGAAACATCTCGGCAAGTGACTTTATGCATAAAGTCAATGTCCAAGACAGTATTTTGGATTCTCACTTAATTAATCTCATGGCGTGTCAGCGTGGTACTAATGAGTACTGGTACCGTCGTCATGGTGATTTAAAATGTATGTTGAGGAACTTAGGAACTCCGACATGGTTCCTCACTCTGAGCTGTGCCGAGTATGGCTGGGAAGACTTACTTGAATTTCTACGAGAGGCAAATGGAAATATTGAAAACATTGAATTCAAGACACCTGGAGAACTGTGTTCTTTGGATCCAGTGAATGTATGCAGGTACTTCAATCATAGATTTGAAGCTATGATGTCTTTCATCACAAATAAAAAGAATCCACCTCTTGGAGAGGTGTTGGATTTCTTCTGGAGAAAGGAGTACCAAGCAAGAGGTGCCCCTCATATACATATGTTGTTGTGGATCAAGGATGCACCTAAATTTGGAACAGATCCGGATGACTTAGTGATGAGTTTCATAGAACAGTATTCTACGTGTGCTGTTCCAAACGCAACGGAGAAGAAAAGCCTAAGAGAACAAGTTCTACGTTTCCAAAGCCATCGTTGTGGAAAGTACTGTCGTCGTAAATTCAGAAACAAGGACAAGTTCTATACCAAATGTCGTTTCAACTTTCCACGACCGGTGATTTCTAAAGGAAGAGTGAACAGTTTGATGTCCTCGCTGCGACATAATGTGACGAGGAAATCACCCAAGAATACATACAATTTGAAAAGGAACGAAGAGTCCAAGTACATCAATGACTACAACCCAGTGATTTTGTCCATGTGGAATGCTAACATGGATATACAGTTTGTGGCTGACAACTGTATGGCTGTGGCTCGGTATGTGACATCTTACATCACCAAAAAAGAAAAGACAGAACTGAAGGATATGTGGGAGGACATTTCCCATGAAAAGAGCCTCAGCAAGAAGTTGTACAGTTTCAGTCTGAAGATGTTGTCGCATCGAGAAATCGGAGCTTACGAATGTTCTGACCGCTTGTCTTCAGCAAGTCTCTATGCCAAATCCAGGAGTATCGTTTGGGCAAGTCTTGGTCTTGCTGCAACACGAAATCGAGTTCTAAAACCTGTCCGGGAAATTGAGTATTTGGCGGAAAAGGAGCCAAACAGTACCGACATTTTGAAGACCAACATGTTGGATACATATTATCCAAATCGAAGCAGTCACCTTGAGAATGTTTGTCTATATGAGGTTCTACAAAATTATATATTCAAGAGGAACATCAAAGAAGATATTGAGAAAGGAGTGTATGCTGTAATTGGAAGTGAGGGATGTCTGGTCAAGCAAAGAAAATGCCAATTATTAAACCATCGAAAATTGAGTGGCGAATCTCCAGAAAAAAAGGAGTTTTTCTATTTAGCACTTTTGCAACTTTTCAAGCCTTGGCGTGCAGAAGAGGAACTGCTTGGAGATTTCCTCTGTTACGAAGACTCTTTCAATGCAGCCAAGGAGTCCATAGAATGTCCTGCTTTTCCTAAATATCAAGAAATGCTTACTTTGGAAATTGAGCAGGAAGCAACGATTGCAGCCGAGATTGCCAGAGACAGTTCTCAGGACAGTCAGAGTTCTGTTTCATTGAGTCAAGATCCACTTGGAGGACCTATTATCGAAAATGAAGCTGCCACTGCTATGAATGAAGTAGAAAGAGCCATGGCACATGCTCAGGAGGATTCAGTTAACTTAGAAGACTTGGAAAAACAACTCAACGTTGAGCAGAGGAAAATATATGATGAAGTTACCAAGGAAATTGAGCACGGATTAAGTCATGAGAAGAACGAGTGCTCATGTACATTGTTGAAGCCTGTCCGACTGTATGTGAGTGGAGAAGCGGGAACTGGCAAAAGTTTCCTCATTAAAGCAATTTCTTATTATTTGCAGGAAAGGACTGAGTCATCGTTGTCTTGTGTTGTCACCGCTCCTACTGGACTGGCAGCACATAACATTAAAGGTATTACTTTGCATCGTCTACTGATGCTGCCGGTGGAGCATGACAACAAATTACAATACAACAAGTTATCTGGGGATGCTTGCTGTGAAGTTTCAAGAGTCTTGAGGAAAATGAAACTACTTATCATTGACGAAGTAAGCATGGTTTCCAATGTCATGCTTGCCTTTGTGCATTTGAGAATGCAAGAAGTACTTAAAACTGAATATGATGTGTTATTTGGTGGCAAACACATCATTGTTTTCGGAGATCTTCTGCAGCTGACACCAGTAAAAGGTCAACCTGTGTTCAAAATACTCACGCATGAAGATACCAGGAAGTGCCTAGGGAGCATTGGCAACGTCAATATATGGTTAAACTTCAATTATGCTGAACTGCATGAAAATATGCGTCAGGCAAAGGATGAAGATTACAAGAATATTCTACAAGATATTAGAATTGGAAAAGTGACCGAGCATGGGAAAGAAGCTTTAAATGCACGATTACTGACAAATTTATATCCCAAACAAGAGATTGTGCCTGAGAATATTTTTCAGAAAATTACTGAGAAGAAATCCGGGATATGTTTGATGCCAACTCTTGCAGAATGTGCCATTTTCAACAACAAAATGTTGAATTTAGAAAAGCAAGAGATTGTGAAACTTGAAGCTATCGACAAATTAGAGCATATGGGATCAACAATTATTTTATCAGACAATATGAAATCAAAATTGGATTCATTAGAGAAGACTATATCCAAAACAGCGGGTTTTGAAAAGACTTTGAATGTGTGTTTAAATTGCCGAATCATTTTGAGAAGGAATTTACATGTAGAAAGAGGTCTGGTAAATGGATCAATGGGTAATGTTGTTGATTTTGAGAAATACAGAAATAGAGATGGAATAGAATTTTTAAGAATTAAATTTGATGGCATTGAGGAAGTACAGCAAATTGGTCGTTGTTCTGCTAGGTTTTTGCTTGTTAAAGACTTATATGTTCGCCGTAAACAGTTTCCTGTTTGCTTGGCATATGCGGTGACAATCCATAAATCGCAAGGTTTAAGTGTAGACTGTGCATTGGTGAATATTGGCAGTTCTGTGTTCAAGGAGGGTATGGCATATGTGGCATTGTCACGAGTTAGAACTTTATCGGGATTGTACTTGATTGACTGTGATGTCACAAACATTTGTGCGGATCTAGATTGTGTTAAGGAATACAATAGGTTAAGAAGAGAGTATGCGCCACATTTGCCTCAATATCCTTTGTTTGAGAAACGTGTGGTAGGCCGGAAACGTAGAAATATCAGTAATAGTAGGGAGGTTGTTGCAAAAAGACTAAAAGTCAATGAACCGAAAATTGTTACCAGAAAGAAAGTGGATTCTGTTGAAGATGTTGTCGGTTTTCAATTTGAAAACAGTTCTGGTGTCAACTGCTATGCAAATGTAGTGGTTAATGTTCTCTTTTCACTACAGAGTTTAAGAGAACAGATTCTGTTGAATTCAGAACAAATTTTATGCTGTTTGTTGAATTCTGTTTTCGAGAAATGTAGCAGTGATCGAACAAAAGTAGAAAGTGTGTCTGAAGTTCGTTATCTGTTAGATGAATGTTCAGGTCAAACAGACTTCTCTGAAAATAATCAGCAAGATTGTCAGGAGTTTTTAATGTATATGCTTGATGTATTGCAAGATGAGGGTGTAGATGTAGATCACCTGTTTGGGCTTTCTTATCAATGGCAGCATGACTGCGAGAACTGTTTGGTATCAAGTACTACTAGTGTAGACTCAGAAAGATTTATATATTTAACTTTTCCAGACAGTAAATCAGTGTCCTTTAATAAGCTAGTAAATGCAGCGGATCACAACATGGAGTGTAGCCAATGTAAATGTGATATGATGTCAACATTATTTATACGTAGATATGGCCAGTATGTCATTTTAATGATCCAACGATGTAGGCCTGATGGATCAAAATTGTCAACTTTAATAAAAAAATTTGTGGCTTCTCAGCTGTCAATATCAGGGAGGACTTTTGTAACTGTAGCAATTATCTATCACAATGGTCCATCAACAACATCAGGACATTATACAGCTTACTTAAAGTCTGGAAACGGCTGGTCATTCTGTAATGATTCCGCTGTAACTTTCAAAAAAAAATTGCCGTTTGACCTTAAAAATTCTTACCTGGTGTTTTTAAAACCAAAATTTTAAGTAGAGGGAATGTAAGTCTGCAATGCTGTCTAGATTAAAAATCCAACTATATAAACTTGCTGCAAGTAAGTCTGCTTCATAGTAAGCAGTATCAGTGTCATAGGAAAAGGAGAACATGAGTGACAAAGAAGAGTAAGTTATTAGTAGTCCAGGATTGTGAAAATAATCTCAAATGTTTTCTTTTTGAAAGTTGCAAAAATAGAAAATTGTGGGATTTGATTGGAAGAATAACAAGACTTGCGTATCGCGGCAACATGATTTGGCCTAGTGGAAACATGTGATAGAATGAGAGAAGTCTTTTTTTCTATGTAACATATTTTTCGTATCGATGGAGGTTTTCTTTCAGAAAGTGGCGGGCTGAAAATATTTATAGCACAACAGAGTGGACGCTGTACATAGGAGATCCTTCGACTTTATTGAAAGTAAGTTAATTTTAAGGAGTTTTGAAATCAGATTTCTTAGCTTGTATGGGTTTTTTAAACACAGTCATTTTGATTGTGTTTTTTTTTCCCCGCTGTTACATGATGAATACCTTCAAGTCACTGATTTAAGTGAAATTTGATACATTCTGAGAACAGCAAAAATAAACAATTTAACATGTATAATTAATGTTATGCTTTTTGTACTTATGATATACATTTAGAAATGTGAGGTAGATATGGAGAAGCTGAGTCTTCTGTAAGTGTCAATTTTAATGCTTACAGTGCTGTACTTCTGGGTACTGTTTTTTAAAAAAAAAAAAGAAATAGGCCTCACCTCAAAGAAAGCTCTTGAAAGCACACATCTTATTTGCATCCTATAACAATCATTTAAAATGTTTGACACAATTTTATGATGGTTTTACATCTCTTTTGCGCTGTTATTGCATCACTATTGTGAGACATAAGCAATGCAAAAGAAGCATCATGTTTCAAAATAGGCCTCATTTGTGAGCAGTTCTTAGCCATGTTCTCTTGTAATTACTCCTTTTTTTAAAAAAAAAATAATTTGGGGTTAGCTCCCGGTTCGCGTACCGGAGAGCTAACCGGAAAGCGAACTAAAAAAAACCAGCTTGCCAGAGTGTTACACTTTCTAGCAATTTTTGTAAAAAGGGGAGGTAGTTCTGAAAAGAACTTTTTTTTTTTTTTTTTTTTTTTTTTTTTTACTTTTTTGAACATTATTTCATTTTTTTGGATTTTTTGAACACTTTTTTGTTGTTTTTTTAAAGGGAATGAACAGAAAGAGGTATTGAAAATGGCTCAACAGGAGCAAAAAAAAAATTAAAAATTCTTGCGTTTGGAACATTGGTGTTTTTCGAAAGCAAGATTAATCAATTTCACGCTCATGTTAGCGCATGAAATTAGTGTTCCACAATACAAGCATGTGAGCTTTAGATGCACAAAATTTTTCTGTATGTTGGGCACTGTTTCATTCGCCTCGGCCACTGACAGAGACAGATCAGAAGATGTTGAAGGCACCGAAGTTGGGGGGTTTTGTTGCAGGTCACGCATCTCTCCACGACTGTAGTTCATTGGATGCCACCTCTGCATATGTCGATGCATTGTGTGATTTCCAAAGCTGTACTTTTTGTTTGTTCCTCGGGATAATTTTTTTTTGCAGATAAGGCACTTAGCATATCGTGCATTGACTTTTTTTTCGTCAGAAGGAATGCTAAAAAATTGCCATATAAAGCTTTCTTTCCGATGAGATACCCGGGGTAACTCTTCGACAAATTGTGGTCCCTCTTCTTCCTCCCCGTCTTCTTCTTCCTCTTCCTCCTCTATGTTTCCAAGAAATTGTGGAGGGGGTCCTCTCTTCCTATTAGGAGATGGGGGTGGTGGTGGTGGGGGTGCAGAAGCTGAAGCTACTATTGAAGCCATCACAGAAAAAAATCAGGTCTTCCTTTCACAAAGTTGAAAGTCAGAGTGAGAAAAAAGGTGGGGGCTTTCATCATTTGGGAAAAGAAATAGTTCTAAACCAATGAAAAGTGTTATTTTTAGGTCACATGACCTAGTTTTACATCATTAGGAAACCGAAAGTGAAATGAACCAATGAAAACTTTAATAAACAAGTCACATGACCTGTTCCGCTCACGTTACGCGGAGCGCGCCGCGCCTCGGATAGCTTCCGGTTCGCGGTCCGGAGCACTTCCGGGAGCGCTAACGCGGCGCGTCATTAGACGCATTACGCGACAACGTGATACGTCGCGCTTCCGCGACGCGTCACAGTTGCGCTAACGAAACGTTTACCGGTTCGCGTACTAGATCGCGGCATCAAGATGTGCTAACGGAAAGCTTCCCGGTTCGCTTACCGGAAGCGGAGAAAAAAAATATAAAAAAAAAAATTATCAATAGACATCTAAAATATATTTTTGGATTTAAAGAAGAATACATTTTACAGCTACAAATGTTAGCTTTTAAAAAACCAATGAAATTCACAGAAAAAACCATAGGTTATAGACCATATATAGTTAGGAATTTGCATTTACAAAACCTTGAAAATTCACTGAAAAAACCATAGGTTATAAACCATATATAGTTAGGGATTAGCATTTACAAAACCTTATTTTACTCGCATAAAACCATTGAAATTCCATATATAGTTAGATGCGCTAACTATATATCGCGCACCCGCAATCCACTGCTGATGATGTCACATATTACATCATTCATGACATGGTTAGTGACATCACTGATGACATCACTGATGACATCTCAAATGACATCACTGATGACATCACTGAAAACATCTCATTTGACATGACTGATAACATCACTGATGATATCATTCATGTGATAATACGATGAACCTCTTCAGACTCTAATATAACCTTAGATACAATCAGTGTAAACAGACACTCACAGACTGTCACTCATCCATGGAGTTACTCACACACCTAGTCAGTCATGCAAAGAATCAATCACACCTCCATTTCCTCAAAAACACAGTTATACAAACTTTACTTATTCAAACATATACTAACACATATTTACTCTCTTATACAATCCCTGATACAAGTTCACAATGATCCATACAGCCACTCACACATTCACTGGCTCTTATGCACAGTTATTTATATATGTCAACTCTCACATGTACTGTGTTTTACATATGTACTTACTTTGACATGTAGCACTGAGATATCCATTCACTCACCAATACACTCATGCACACAGTCAACCGCCCATACAGCTGTTTCCACATGCAGTTTTGAACCCATAGATCTAGTGAATCAACTGCTCACACATCTATGCACAGAGTCATACACCTCCCAGCCACCCACACACACACCCAGTCTCCCATACAAATACTTGGGCAACCAATCAATAACCCATATAGTTACTCATATAGCTACTTATCAACACATGCAACAGTTTACAGAACAACAGACATAATAATGCACACATTCAGACAGTTTAGTCACTAACCCATGCACTCAGTGAGACATATTTAATCACTCACTCATACAGTCAGTCATGCAGCTACTAAATCCTTCATCCAGACACTTATACATCCACTCATTCTTCAATATGTAAGACATATTTTAACTTTACAGAAACATACAGTCACTGGATGTTGTCATCAGTGATGTCATCAGTGATGTCATTTGAGATGTCATCAGTGATGTCATCAGTGATGTCACTAACCATGTCATGAATGATGTAATATGTGACATCATCAGCAGTGGATTGCGGGTGCGCGATATATAGTTAGCGCATCTAATTATATATGGAATTTCAATGGTTTTATGCGAGTAAAATAAGGTTTTGTAAATGCTAATCCCTAACTATATATGGTTTATAACCTATGTTTTTTTCAGTGAATATATATATATATATATATATCAATTACATAAAAAATCTAATTTAAAAATTCTATTATAAATGAAAACATAAAACTATTTAAATATCTTTAAACTTACATTTCCTACTCTAATCAGTGCAACAGTTCAGAAAGTGTTGGGTAGTGGAGGGGTAAAAATTACTGTTCTTACTCCAGTGAGTGTAACAGTAGGGAAAGTGTTGGGTAGCAGAGAGGTAACAATTACTATTTCCACTCCAGTGAGTCTAACAGTAGGGAAAGTGTTGGATAGTGGAGGGGTAAAAATTACTATTACCAACCCAGTGACTGCAACGATAGGGAAAGTGTTGGATAGTGGCGAGATAAAATGTACTATTCCCACTCCAATCAGTTTAACAGTAGGGAAAGTGTTGGATAGCGGAGGGGTAAAATTACTATTCCCAATCCAGTCAGTGCAACAGTAGCGAAATTGTTAGATTGTGGAGGGGTAAAAAGTATTATTCCCACTCCAATGAGTGCAACGGTAGGCAAAATGTTGGATAGCGGAGGGGTAAAAATTACTATTCTCACTCCAGTGAGTGCAACAGGTGGGAAAGTGTTGGATAGTGGCGGAATACAATTTACTATTCCCACTCCAATGAGTGCAACAACAGGGAAAGTGTTGAATTGCAAAGGGGTAACAATTAATATTCTCACTCCAGTCAGTTAAAAATGAAAAACAAACAAAATATTAACAAAAATATTTAAAAAATAATAATAAATATAAATATGTTAATATTAAAAGAAAAATATATTTAATAATTTTTAAAACATATATATTATAATTTTACTCATTTGCTGAAATTATGTTCTCCTGACTCTTTAGTCCTGGTTGCAGGGGACCTTAACTGCTCGTTTGAACCTTTGGCAGCAGATGATATTTTGGGAGTGCATGAGGACGATGCCCAATGGGGCGTCCCGCCTCTTACCCTCAGACCTGTGAGGAGATGGTCTCCTGTAGTTATTCAATTAAATGCTTTAATGATTGAAACAGGTCTAAGAGCTGTGAATGGTCGTACTGTCCTCCGATGCTCAGGGAGCAAATACATACAATAGAGTACTGTGCGAGAGCAGGATTGATTATATAATGGTTGACAGGAGAGATTGGAAGTCAGTGATAGATATGGTCATTATACCATCTGTGGAGAGTGACCATAACCCCTTGTCCCTTATTTTGGTGGACCCGTGGACAATTGCTAAAAGGGAGTGGGAAGAATCCCACTGGGAAAGCCTTAAAGATGCTAGTAAAAGTAAGAATGGTAATTTATTCTGGGCACTCGTCAGAAATTCGAATGGCTGTGATTCGAATCAAATCCCGAATAATATCACAGACAGTGATTGGTTTGAACACTTTAGTAAACTCCATGGTGGTAATGCACTGCCTGGAGCCCCAGGGCATTTGAGCGGTGCACTGGATGATGGTTCTCGGCAGGCTGCTCCCATTAGAGTTGATAAAAAAGAGGTTCTGACGGCAATAGCTAAAATTGTATCTGCTAAAGCCCCAGGGCAGGACGGTGTGCCGGGTTACCCTTTTAAAGATAACTCTGATGGTTGGGCTGTTTATTTCAGAAATCTGACAAATGCACTATTAGCAGGTTCACCTGTCCCCAACTCATGGAAGGCGGCTGAGGTGGTCCCTATCTACAAGAAGGGCCATAGGGAGGACCCTGCCAACTATCGCCCAATTAGTCTTATAGACGCTGGGCAGAAAGTGGTTGGTAGGGTCCTCCTGGATAGAATCCTCTCCTGGGCAGAGGAGAACAATATCATCTCACCCTTTCAGGCAGGTTTCAGGGCATGCACAGGCACAGTTGATCAAGCTTTCAGGTTGCTACTCCTTCATTGGAAGGTGGCCACCATTGGCAAAGGCGGTCTTTATTTGGCATTTATTGACTTAAAGATCGCCTTTGGCCTGGTACCCCGTGAACACCTTTGGCTGATATTGGAGGAGATGGGGATTCCTCTACCAATCCTAAATCTTCTGGCACACATGCATAATGGAACCTACGCCTGCATTAGATGGGGATCTCAAGAGCAGAAAACTGACAGAATACCTGTGAATCGAGGGGTACGTCAGGGCTGCGTGTTAGCCCCAACACTCTTCACGCTATTTGTGAATAGTGTGGTCTCCTTTCTGCTCGAAATAAACGCTGATGCCCCGGTCTTGGCGGGTGACAAAGTGCCCACCTTTCTTTTTGCTGACGACACGTTGTTGGTTTCAAAACCCCCCCGTGGGTCTGCAAAGGCTGCTGGATCGTTTCTGTCTGTTTTGTGAGCGGAGGGGCTTGGTTATAAATACCTCAAAAACTAAACTCCTTTATTTCAACCCAAGTAAGGCTTCCAGATCCACCCTCTCCTTAGATGGGGTGTCACTGGAACGCGTAAACGAATTTGATTACCTGGGTATTAGAATCTCACATAATTTAAAGTGGCAACCTCACATAGATAAAATGGTATTAAGTCACAAAAGGGTAGTCGGAGCATTAGGGCGAGAACATCGCACATCCATCTCTGAGCCCATCGCTCCTGCCTTGGATATTTATGCTGCAAAAGCTGTAGGCTGCGCCCTTTACGGCGCAGAGCTGTGGGGCTTTGATTGTGTTGACGCCCTGACCACCTTTGAGATTAGGTTTTTTAGGGAGCTGACATCGCTACCAAGGGGTACCCCCATCAAACCATTACTGAGCGATTTGGGTCGCCGTTCCATTACGGAATTAGCTAGGTTACATCCTCTTTTATACTGGGCCAGGTTATGGCGGACCCCCGAGCTCTCAAAGTATTTGGATGGCTTGAAAGAAGTTATGAACCTTTATGGTGCTCACAAAATCAGCTGGATTCGCAATATAAAGAAGCTTTTGCTTGAATCTGGCCTGCCAACCGATTGGGAGCCTGAGGTTTCTCTATCCAAGGATGAAACTAAACGAGCCTACTGGAAGTGGGTTGATGAAAAAAAATTAAGGGACCGAAATCAAGGCAGGCTGACTGAGGCGTTCATGCAGCATAAATTAAAGGCTCGTTTGGAGCCTTACCTGGATTTCATCAAGAAACCAAGAGACAGATCCCTTTTTATCCAGTTTAGGTTGGGAAACCTCCCCTTCCGTGATTATACGTGTAAGTGGAAGCTCCCGCATCAAACCTCACCTGACTGCCCAATTTGTGAAGGTGCCACTGAAAACATCCCTCATGTCTTTTTTGTATGCCCAGCCTATGCAAAACCCAGACAGAAATGGCTAAAACCAGTGTGTTTACTGCTTGGAACCAGGGATCATTCCTCTGCACTCAGAATACTTAAGGCAGACACTAGTACAACCTTAGTGTGTGGGGTGGCCAAATTTCTGAGCTGGGCTTGGGTGATTAGATCGAAGGCTATTAGATGACCTTAGTATTAGTTGGAATTTTTTTAAAAAATAACTCACAAAGCTGCTCATGTTTAATATGTTTTTAAACTATTTAATGAATTATGAATGGTTTTATTGTAATGTACTTTTTTAAAAACGTAATGTATATGAATTGTGGTTTTATATTTCTAAGTGCTTTTATGATATTCTGTATATCGAAATAAAGCTTTGATGATATTATAATTTTGAACACATATGACAATTAACTACTATATTAAATAAAATAAAAAATGATTTTCAAACAATTAAATATTTTTAATTAGAAAAGTTTTAGCTAGAAACAAAGCATTAATTGCATAAATTAACTTTTTTTCCCTACCCCATAATACTACAATTCAACAACCACATCTTAATTAAAAAAATGTACTTCCATAATTAACATAATTTATTACAAATTAAAAAAATATTATTAATAATTCATTTAATTAAAATTCATAAAAGAAATTGAACTTCCCACATTTTACCCCTATAATTCCCACAACCCACAGCTAAAATTAAACTGTAAAAGAAATAATGACAAAATTTAAACGTATTTACAGTTAAAAACTTGTAGTATTTATCAACTAATTGTAAAGTAAGTAAAATTAATTTACTCCCCAACCTTCACCCCAAAAAAAGGAAGAACCCCCACACAGAAATATAAACAATTACACTAATTAAATATCAATTAATTAATTAATATAAATGATCAATTAATTATTAATTAAACATAAATTACTTCCCACTCTTTCCCCATATAAACCCTACAACCCAGACTTAAAATGGATTACTCAATTTCCATATTCAATTTTCATTTAATAAATAATATTAATTAACTACTAATTATTAATTATTCAAAAATAAATTACTTCCCACCCTTTACGCCTATAAACCCCAACAACCCGCATCTAAAAGAAATTACACAATTACCATAAATAAATACCAATTAATTAATTAATACTAATTAACAACCAATTAATAATGAATGACAAATAAATTATGTATCAACAAAGAGAGGAACCGGGGTGGGCTATTTTTTTACGGGGTCCAGTGTAAAAGCCCTGATACTATGTTCAACAAAGAGGAAACACAGTCCCCCCCCCCAAAAAAAAGGGGGGGTGGGAGTAGGAGAACCAAGCAAGAGAGGAGAAGGGGAAATTCCCCTTTTGGAACTAAAACCCTCACACACCTAGCGAGCTAGGTGTCATGCTTCATCATCTGGGTTTTGCTCCTCGTCAGACTGGCGATGCAATGTCTGACGGGCACCCATGAAGGGGCTCTTTATCGGAGATCTTTTGTTCCTGCCAGTTGGTGCATGTGGGTATGGGGGTTTTAAGGTGAAGTTTAGACGTGAAAGGTGGGTAATAATTAAAAAAGGTTAGGTAATCTGCGAAGCATTTTAATGGTGTGGTTAACTACCTTAATAAAAACAGTGATGAGAAGAGTTACACACTGGTGCAATGATCCAGTGGTGTATATTCTACCTAGTGGTCGACATGTTTCATGCTCTTATAGCAATTCATCAGGACCTAAAAAAATACAAACTGTGCTACACAAAGTGGAGGGACAATACTACCTTCCACTGGAAACTTAGGAGCAGGCCACAGGGTTCTGCTGTGTCCTAATGGGACCCCACTAAGGTCACTAGCGGGCTTCAATGCTATTCTCCCGTGTAATGGCACCTTAGTGGCAGGTAACCTGTCCGCTGGACGGGCAACGACCATAAACCAACCCACACGTGGTTGGGGGGGATCGAGAAACAAATATTAATAGATAAAAAATAATCATTCATTTATTATAATTAAATTACTTCTCACCCTATTCCCCTATAAACCCACAACCCGCTTTAGAACTAAAAACACAAAATTAAATTAAAATAAAATTGATAACTGCTAAAAATGTAACACATATATTAAAAAACAAAAACAATACTTATACAAAAAATTTACATCACATACATTCAAAATATAAGCTAAAATGCATAAAACTAATTAAAAAATCTATATTTTAAAGAACTATATTTTTGACAACAATATTAATGACTTCTATATTTTTGAAAACTGTATTTCTTACCTTAAATTCAATATTCTGGACCACGATATTCTTGCTGTCGATATTTCTGTGTCATGAAATTTCCAACTCTACATTTGTGTAAGTTGACATTTCCAACTCCATATTCTGTCTGAAAACTGGGTTTTGGATGGGTAGCATTTTAAAATCTAATGATCTTCAATTTTTTGCTTGAAATATCTGGGTTTTTTTTGGTAAAACATTTTGACATATGATTTTAATATTTAAAGAAAATAAGATTTGATTCTGTTCAAGAAATAGTTTTTATCATTTTAGCTTTTTTACTTTTTTATTTAACATCATTTCTTTAAAATTGTAGTTATAATGTTCAAAATCTGAATTAAACTTTTGTGTTTTTATAAATGAACGTCACTTATTATATTTTTCAATTATTTATATTTATATTGGTTTTATATTTAATTCATTTTATTTAGAGATCTTATTGACATTAATAAGTAATACATTACTGATACTGATTTATTGTTATTTGTTTACTATTTATAGACTTTTTTTCTTTAATGGTGATATGTTTAGTCTGTGAATAGTATATTTGACCCCTCAAAAATAAATATTTTCTACAATGCTGTTCATTTTGGATTAATAGTGCTTCATTTGCCCACACCCTGCCCGCTTAGAGTCCAACACTTTCCCAGGTGGTAATGATATGGAGTGGGAATATTGAATCTGACCCCTCTAGATTCAGTCTCTTTCTACCATTTTGTATAGGTTGTATTTGGAATAGTAAATATGCCCCACCCGTCCAACATTCTTCCCAATGTTACATTAGTTGGGAGTAGGAATATTAAATCTGCCCACCCATCTGATTTATGTATTTTCACCAATGTTATTTTGGCTTTAGTTATGTTGTTATATTATGTGAATTTGTAGAGCATGGCTAATCACCCACGAGGGTATCCAGGCACTGAGTAGAGCAGGCCTGGGGGGAGTACATTAGGCCTGTTTTGTCTGGAAGAGCCTTGACCTGAAATTCCTTTGGAAGTCGAAATCCATCAGGGAGGGGGAGGTTCTGAGGTGTTTAGGGAGGACATTCCAGGTCTTGGCTTCAAGGTATGAGGAATGTCCTCCACTTCGGGTCTTCTTGGTGAGAAGGGGTGTGCTCTTGCTTAGGATGTAGATCGAAGGTGTCTGGTGGGTTGGTAGAAGGTGAGGCATGGAGATTGTTGAGTTGTGGGGGTATGTGGTTATTTCACGGATGTTCAGGATAAGTCTGGCAGTGGTGTTCTGGGTGGTTTGGCATCAGTATAGGACAAGGGATAGGATTTCAACATATGGCCAGATTCCGATCTCGCTAGGAAAGCCCTCCGTACGAATCAGATCCGGAGGGCTTTCCGACCGATACGTATTCCCAGAGTCCGAATAAGCGAGTACGATGTAGCCGTATGCTTACGGACTCTCATTGATCTCTTTGGGAGCCTGTGTACTGATGCGCACACAGGCTCCCATAACATAAAGGGGTGGGAGGAGAAAAGCGTGCACCCTGTGGCCAGCCCCCCATTGTGCTGGCCACACTGTGCATGCCTGGGTAGGGGGGACCCATGAGCACACCCCCGTGACAGATTCGGAAGACCCCGGGTGAAGGGGGGCCTGCTGTTGCCCCTTGAAGAATGATTCTGACAACCGTTTCGTCTCGCTGAGACCAAGGCGAAGCAGCTGTCCGAATCGTACTCCCTCAGTCAGAATCCGTCTCCATTGTGCGGCACGATTTGGCTACGTATGAGTCGTACGGACAGGTTTGGGTCCTGGAAACGATTCGGTCGACGCATATGCGATCTTCGCATCGTACTTGGTTGTACGGACCTGTGTACGAATTGGTCAGAAACAAGGACTACGAATCGGATCCGGGAAATCCAAATCCGATTCGGAGGCCTTCCAAACAAGATCGGAATCGGGCCATTAGAGTAGTTTTCCATGATCAAGTCTATTTGTGATAAGAGCCTCGGTGGCTGTTCGTGTGGTGTTCAATGGGATCAACTTGAAAATCATTTGCAGGATGTGAATACATGACGAGGAAATACTTTTGATATGCCTACTCATGGAAATGTTGGTGTCCAGGGAGATCCTGTGGTTCTTGGAATGGTCCGCAGGGGTGGGTGGGGGGTCAAGTTTGGAGGGGGACCAAGGGGCATCCCGCAGGATTTGGTTGTTGAGTTAATCAAAGGTGCACATGGATTACTGCAGCCAGATTAAGGCCCCATGGCTGTTCAGTCACAATCAGTATGATCCATCTTAAATCCAGCCTCCGTAAGTACAATTCTCTATTCCCAACTGTGGGGCTTTTTTTTGTTCAACATTCTGGATTCCATAGAAACACATGTTACCTATATCACTGGCATTTACCTCCCACAGGTGTTTTGACATAGAGTATACAAAGTCTGTATTCCTTACGGCTCTTATGGGCTGGAAAAGTCATCGCTTCAACTTGTTAACCATGCTCCCAACGTATCTCTTCCCACAGGAGCATTCCAGCACATAGATCACAAACAGGGTTTCACATGTTATCCACTCCTTGATGTTGCTGAGTTTACTGTGCCGTGTCTCAAATTGGGTATTGTTGCGAGCATACAGACACACTTTACATCTATGTCACTTCCAGAACCCCTTCTTGTTGTTGGAGAGCCAGTTTGAATTTCCCATGTTTCCATCTCTATTTCTCTGCATATAACTGCTCATGAGTCTATCACCCTGGGAGGGTGTTTATTTGTCTGTGATACTGGGGTACTCCGGTAATAGATCCTTAAGGGTCTCATCTAATTTCACAATCCTCCAATTCCGTCTCATGAGTTCCCTTGTTTCCTGGTTTGTTGAATCATATTCAATTATGTACATTGTGTGTCTAGCATCATTCTTGTCTTTCACAGTTTTGGGTTTGACTACCAGTAGATCTTCCCTTCTCCTCTTCCTTTCTCTCTTTAGGGCATTGTCCAAACCCTTTCTTGGATAGCCCCACACTTCAATGTGTTGACCATTTTCACAAACTTGTACCTCAAATTCATCCATCTCTGAACAGTTTCTTCTTGTCCAGAGGATTTCCCCATAGGGGACAATCCATTTTAATGCACATGGGTGTTCGCTGTTGCTATGGAGGATACTGTTGCTACTGGTGATTTTGCTTTGAATTTTTGGGCAAATTCTGTTATCCTTCATGTACATACAGATGTCAAAATAGTTACTCTCCTGGTTAGTGATGTCGAAGGTGAACTTGAACTTTTGGGGTTGTTACTCAGAGATTCAATGAACAATTCAAAGTTCTTCCTGTCACCCTCCCATATCAGAAATAAATCATCGATATAGCAGACCCACATGAGGACCTGGTCCATTTGTATCATGTTCTGATCATTCCACACAGTCTCCGCCTCCCACCAACCCTTGGTTAGGTTTGCATAGGTTGGCACAAAGGACGTGCCCATGGCAGTGCCTTGTTTTTGGAGGCAAAAACTCATCATTCCTATTATTATTTTAGAATGTTCCAATAGTGACAGTGATCGTGATAGGTTCTCATCCCAACTGAATGCTGACTACACTTGTACAGTGACACAAGATCAGATTTTGCCATCCAATAATCTGACTTTCAAGGTATACCATCAATCCTGTTGAGGAAATCAAGCAAGTCTCTTAAATAGGATGGCAGCGTAGTTAGGTATGGACAAAGGAAGAGATCAATGAATCTTGATGTATTCTCAAGGAGGACTCCAATTGAATTGACCATTGGCCTCCTAGGTTGATTCACTTTGCAGTTATGGACTTTAATTAATAAGTACATTGTTGGTGTTATAGGGTGGTCAGTTCTTAAGTACAAGTACTCATTGTCGTCCAGCAATTCCCTTTAATGCCAACTTGCCAGTTTCTTACAGAACAACTCCATAAATTCCTTTGTGGGGTCATAGGAAAATTGTTGGTAGTTTTCCGTGTTCCCCAGTTGTCTCTTAGCTTCCACTGTATTTTGTTCTTTTCTTAATGTGACAATATTGCCCCCTTTGTTAGCGGATATAATAATAATGCTCCCACCAGCCATCTTTGGTCATTTTGCTAGGTTTCTTCCCTTCCTTTTGAGTTGTTTTTCATTGATCCTATTTAGCCCCTCTGTCATTATTTCTTGGAAAACATCTATCTTATTGCTAGCAGGAAGCTGAGGGAAGAACTTAGAGACTTGGGTTTGCATTTACTTGTGAGTGTCTCATCCGTCGTAATCCCCACAAATCCACAGAATTCTGAGTGTCTGAGTCCATCCCATTCTCTAGATCTTCTTGTGTCAATATATATATATATATATATATATATATGTGAGCAAGGTTACTCTGTTAACCGAAACGCGTCATAGTAAGCTGTTGGATAAATAAAGACCTGACATTTCCACGCATTTTATGGTGTCCGTATCCATTTCTTCTCGTTCTGGCCGGCAAGGCGTGGAACCAATTATATATATATATATATATATATATATATATATATATATATATATATATATATATATATATATATATATATATATATGAATTTCACTTACCTTACCATATACTTACCTTGTGTTGAAAAGACACACATTGTAAAGGCACTCGTTGTAAAGGATTTGCATTGTAGAGGCATTGCATGGGAAATTAATCATGGTAAAGGCATGCGTGGTAAAGGTATGCATTGTATTGTCATACATCCTTGATTGCGAGATGTTATATAGTTACAATGATTATCCTCTGTTACTTTAAATATATTTTGACAATAATTCATCAAAATATTCTGAACTTCTTTTTTTAATTATCTTAATTCCTTTTTTGGGAGCTTTTTATGGTGGTATAATAAGGCACAATAGGCTGTTAAGTGTTTTTCTAAACTACTAATCTGCATGGGAGGTTGGGCACTTCTGTTTTTTAATTTTTATTTTTAAGCTTCCGTGGGTAAGCGAATGCCAACCCTGATTCAACAACAGAACAACCAATTTCTTTTATTTTTTTAATTATTCCCTTGTTGACAGGCACCAGGACATGTGATACAATGCTTTGATCTTAACTTCTACAAAACAGCGAAATTTAGGACTACTAAAGAGGCAATCAATATACAAGTGACAAAGAAGTAAGATGTTTAAAATACCCAAAATATACAACTATCCAATGGTTGCTAAACTTTCTTCTCTCTACATATCTTTTACAATAATGTTAGCTGTCACTTGGCAGTATAAGTGTCTCATTGTGTTGGGGTCAAAATTTCAGGCAAATTCACAACATATGTTTAGTGCTATATTAAATGAATATGTCCTACCTAGAGGGGGCTACTTTACGCCTCTGCAAATTAGGATCTATTTTGCAAAACAGAGCACACACACCTTTAATAGACATATTTCTAATAGTGAATAATGAAAGTATTAAACATTTATATTTACTTATTATCTCAACAATAAAACATTGCAATGCTGTACTAACTGTTCGATGGTCACAGAAACTAAATCTCAAAATAACTTAAGAGATTTTGCTCACTGGTATTGAGTATAGATGCAAGTTTCTTAGTGCTGCTAATTTATGAATACAGAATTTTAAACTAATACATATGGTGTACTACACTCCTCTTAGGTTGTATGAATAGAAACACAAAACTATTCACAATGATCCAGAAGGAGACCAGATACGGTGGATGATATTAATATGTTTACTCAGTGCACAAAACTTGAGACAAATTTGGAAACGTATTCTGAAGAAGTTGACTGGTATACTTGTAGCAGATTTTCCATTTAACAATCTATCTATTATGTTAGGGAGAGATCATAATATTAGATCTTAACATACTGGTTTATGCTTCATTGATTTAGTTGTTGCTCATCTTAGAAGGGCAAAAGATTGGCTCGATTTCGTAACCTCTAATTGGGAATTTTGGTTTTCTAAGATGTGTAAGGTACCAAAATTGCTATGTACAAGGGAAAAGGGTTGAAACTCAAGAAAAGGTATGATGATCTGGGTGTCAATAATGTCATAATGAAATAATTGTGTTAATGTTATGGATTTAATACATTTGATGGAAATAGTCAGTTCTGTAGATTTATGTATGCTGTGTTAGCTCTTATTTTGCATCTTCTTTATATTTTTTATGTTTTTCATGGAATTTCTAATTGTCAAACACTAGTGAAGATGTGATGACCATCTTTGGTTTTGGATGTAGAGGAGATGCAGTGCTCCGGTTTCAGCACTCAAACACTGATTATACACTGCAGGGCGCTAAGTACAGTTGAAGTAGTACTAGCAATACTTCTGGCTTAACATATATAGATATTTAGTTCTAAACTCCCCTTTGAATGGCACATAAAAAATAGAAAAATAAGTATTGTCATAACCAAGTGATATTGTGGGAAATGGCCCAATGTGATGGTTGAGAAGTAATGTAGGGAGAAGAAGCTTTACCTGCCTTCATCCAATCTTTTTTTCTTCTTCTTTTTCATATATAAGTAAATAAAAAGCCCAAGGATTGACAAAACGATGAGGGCAACTGGAATAATGAAATACCCAAGCACCCGCGATTCCGGTGGAGAACCTAGAATAAAAGAAAGAAAAATATTGAATTGAAACAGTTATGATGGCATAATTCCAGACATCACAGAATCAAACTAACTCATGAAAAATTGGCCCTTAGGTAAAACCCATCAAATGAACACAATAAGATATGTTATCATTGTAAATTTGATATTTGGTGGCTCAATTGACTAGTGCATCCACGGCAGGAATTTATTTGATCTCATAGTCACAGATTCACCTTCAGAGGTCGATGAAATGAGTAGCATTGAATTGGGTAACAATACACTTCTCTTATTCAGTGTGAGGTGGCTCCACAGGTGTGAATAAGACTCTTGAAGCACTTTTATGGTTTTCATCGCACCATGGTAACAATATTTTTGTAGAAAAACAAAAACGGCAATCACCAAGGTGTAAACATTACAGTCAAAGCATCAAAAGTGTATTGGTGTTTGACAATGGCATCAAAGCATCAAGAGTATAAAGTGTTGGTATCAAAGCGTCAAGAGAGTATCGGTGTTTGACACTGGTGTCAAAGTATCAAAAGTCTATTGGCGTTTGACACTGGCGTCAAAGTTTCAAGCATGTATTGTGTTGGTGTCAAAGTGTCAAGAGGGTATCCTTGTTTGAAACTGGCATCAGAGCATCAAGAGTTTATCAGTGTTTGACACTGGCGTCAAAGTGTCAAGAGTGTATTGGTGTTGGTGTCAAAGTGTCAAGATTGTATTGGTGTTTGACACTGGTGTCATAGCATCAAGAGTGTATTAGTGTTTGATACTGGCATTAAAGTGTCAAGAGTGTATTGATGTTTGATACTATCGTCAAAGTGTCAAGAGTGTATTGGTGTTTGACACTGGCGTTAAAGCGTCAAGAGTGTATTGGTGTTTCATACTGGTGCCAAAGAGTCAAGAGTGTATTGTGTTTGACACTGACATCAAAGTGTCCAGAGTGTATCTGTGTTTGATACTGCAGTCATAGAGTCAAGAGTGTATCGGTGTTTGGCCTGATGTAAAATGTCCTCAAATCCATCTTCTCATTTAGGGGTCTATTAGTATGTTGGGCGAAACGCCACCGCCCGCATGGTGATCCACCTGATATTTTCCACTGCCCACATCCCATTTTGCCCGCCATATTACGATGTCGGGGGGGACTCTGACGGACGGAAAGACCGTCCGCCAGTTTTCCGCCTGTCAAACAGGAGACTGGGCAGAAAAGGGGTATAATATGGTGGCAGTGTCTGCAGGACACTGCCATCCATATTGTAATGCAGGCAGGATGTGTCTTTCCATGGCGGCGTTGCCGACATGGAAAGGCATGCGATGCCTGAATTTGGGGGCCTGTTACGGGCCCTCAGGGTGTTGGGGGTGCACATGGGGGGTACCAATGGTACCCCCCTGCATTTACATGCACAACATGGCAGGCACCACGTGGTGCTTGCCACGTTGTGCATGCAAATGCACAAATGCCTTTTTTAGATTGCGGTGGGTGCTGCTGAAAGCACCGCCTGCCGCAATGTAAAAAATGCTGGATGCGCCCGCCTGTGTGGCGGGCGCATCTTAATCAGCATCACGGGACCGCCGTAAATATGGCGAGCGATCCCTTTGGCCGTTGCGGTGGTGAGTGGACAATTGTAATAGACCACTCACCGCTATCTGGTTACTGTGAACTGCTGCTACTCGTGCCTGGCGAGGGATCTCTACCTCTGCTCACCGATTGTGTCCTGAGCTGCTGTGCCTGAGCTGACGCTGTCTCTGTTTGTTGCTCCGTGGCGCGCCTCCCCTTGACTCGCTGGTGTGAGCGTGAGCTGCAATCCGCAAGCTCTGCCTGTCGCTCCCAGCTGGAGTCAGAAGGGTTGAGGCTGGGCAAAACTACAGCGCGCCTAGCCTGGGGGACTGCGAGGACCAGAATTCCAAGCTGGGATCAGCTGGTTCCTCTTCCCCCAGGCGACACGCCCACGGACACGCCCACTGACGAGGCAGGATAAGAATTCGTGACACCCGCTTCGCGGGCGCCACTCACCGCTATCTGGTTACTGTGAACTGCTGCTACTCGTGCCTGGCGAGGGATCTCTACCTCTGCTCACCGATTGTGTCCTGAGCTGCTGTGCCTGAGCTGACGCTGTCTCTGTTTGTTGCTCCGTGGCGCGCCTCCCCTTGACTCGCTGGTGTGAGCGTGAGCTGCAATCCGCAAGCTCTGCCTGTCGCTCCCAGCTGGAGTCAGAAGGGTTGAGGCTGGGCAAAACTACAGCGCGCCTAGCCTGGGGGACTGCGAGGACCAGAATTCCAAGCTGGGATCAGCTGGTTCCTCTTCCCCCAGGCGACACGCCCACTGACACGCCTACTGACGAAACGTACAAAAACCAATTAGCCTTCCGCGGCGCGGGAAGCGCGCGGGACCAAGCGCGGAACGAAGCCCGGACAAAGGGCGGGCCGTCTGAGGCCGTCCGGGGACGACCGAGGACGGGACGGGCCACCCCACTAACGTTCAGGACACTACTCAACTAAATTCTGATACCGACGTGGAAAACCCCCCCATTCCTTACTGATCAACTGAGACTGTGAGATAAAGATAAAGTTATTACAAATACACAAAACCTGCTGCGACTACTATAAGCCATAAAGTAGATTTCCGGTCCCAAGAATGAGGGCTCTAAAAAAACTACGCTCACGAACAATCTATATGAGGCGTATGGGGACAGACGCAGCTGTAAGAAAATCTGTTGACAAATCACTAAAACCTGGTCAAATATCAAGTACTCCAGCTATAAGTCAATACTTCTCTACCCTCTCCAAGAAAAAGTGTCTTTCTCCATATTCAACTGATGATCCAAATAAGCTGGATCCTTCAAAAAATAAGGTTGACCATGATTCGCTACATCTCTCAGATCAGAAACCCAATAAACAAGGTCAAATAACAACTGAAAGTTATTTGGCAAATTTCTCTCTCTTGGAAGAATGTCAAAAATCATTCCCAGATACGTCTCAAATAACATCTATAACACCTATAAAAAACCAGGACAACGACTTATTCTTTGATGTATCAGTAAATCATCACACGAAGACCGAAGAAGAAAAAACAGAAATATTGCTAAGTCAAAAACATCCACTAACCAGTTCACCAGAAAAATCGCCTAACCTTTATTCTAATCTGGCCAACCTATCAGCCCCTAATTTCATAAATCCAAATTCTGAAAATATTGCCTCTCCCTTGTCAAAAGCACTTTTTTCATTGCAAGAAATTTTGGAATCAGTACTAACTCATCTTGGTCAAATTTTAGCAAACTCGGACGATACTTTAGACGTACAAATAGGAATACTTAAATTCCTGGTTGAAGAAAAAAAGAAAAAAGATCTAACTAAAGTCTCACCAAAACAACCCGGAGCAGTCGAATCACAACAAATAGATAATTTTCATAAAAATGGAAGTGCGACCCCAAAACAACAGGAAGCAAGCACGCAAACGAACGACGTACTAATAATTAAGACTAAAACTAAGGGACTAAGAAATAAGGAAAAACCTCTTATCACATATTCACTTAAAAAACTGTTCAAAGAAGAATCGGAAACCATCACCGAAAACAAAACTAAACATTATCCTATCTTTTCGAATAAAGTAACCGATAATAATCGTGATCAGATTACCGGGGAAAATAAAGCAGAGTTATCGGGAGTAACTGCCGAACAGGATTTCAGCCAAGGAGGACAGTCTGAAAAAAGTAACACTAGGGAACAAGTAAGGGGGAAGAAGAAGAGAAAACCCTTGAGGAGAATACAGAGGAAAAAAGGGAATAAGCTTAAATTCCAAAAATTCACTCCCGTAAATTTGGTGAACTCTCCAGAAACTCAAAAATTACCATCAGAAAAACCCTTAAACCCAAAAGCAGACGAATTTTGTCCTCCGATAGGAAACAGATCAACAACGCAAAATATCATGGATATAAAAGAACTACATGATAATAAATCTCAATCATGGGAAGTAATTCCATCTAAACACATAACTATCGAAGAGCTATTTCCCTCAGACAAGGAGCCGTTTAATCGTGGTAGAATAATCAATCTCTTGCAAGAAATACCATCCCTGAACTCTCTGACAAGTAAAGAAATCGACCTAGTACTCTTTCCAATAAAAGATAATAACAAACTAGTACAGGTATCCTTTTATTCCTCAGTTTTGCCTGGAATAATAATCAGAGAGAAGGAAATTCTTCACAAAAATGGCTATGATGTAATCTCGGTGGAAGATCTTAAAATCAACAACCTAAACAAAGGTACATTAGGACAAACCAATAGAAGAAAAGAAAATAATAGTTTTAATTGGGGAGATTCGGCATCAAATATTATGAGGAAAGATTCACTCAAAATACAAGTAATACAAGGTGAGAGGTCAGTATGGTCCCGGAATTCAAGCTCTAGTAACACTGAGAACTCAATAAAATCGTGGGCATGGTTATCAGAAACCTTAAATAGCAAAAAACGGTAAATTCACAACAACACCAAGTTTAGCAAAGGTCTGACGTTATTGTCCTGGAACATGGCAGGGAAAACTGATTTAAAAATGAAACATGCAATCAAAAACTCCCCTGATATCATTGCCCTCCAGGAAACTTGGTTCAGTAATACCTTTACTCAAAAAGGATACTATGTATATGAAACGTTGGCAAAAAGATATAGAAGGGGACACGCCAAGGGTGGTCTGGCAATATTATTAAAAGAAGATCACTCTTGGTCACAGGAAATAATCGATACAAAAATAGACAATCTACAATGTTTAAAAGTATCCCTTAGAACTCAAGCGTCAGCCAAACTTGGAAAAATATTACTTTTCAACATCTACGCACCTCCCAGTAATAATAATGATTTGCTGTTTGACCGCCTAATGGAGATAATCACCCATATCATTGAAGATCAATCTCACGTACCATATCTTATAATGGGGGATTTGAACGCTAAAATTTCAAACTGTGAGATAAAGAAATGGGCTCGTCTTTTCAAAGAGGAATCTTTGGAAACATCACTCCCTGAATTCCCAAAAGGATCTAAATCAGATAAGAGAGGACGCGCACTATTATCTTTTCTCTCCAGCATTAATGGGACTATATTAAACGGTAACATCAACGGTGACATACCAGCAACATACACACGGCAAGGAAATGGATCTCCCTCTACCCTGGATTATTTTATATGCGGGATCGAAGAAAAAGAACAAATGATTCAACTTTCGATAATATTCAATGAAGAAAGTGATCATGCTCTTCTAAACCTTTCAACCCATTGGATTGCACAGTCCTCTTCTTACAATCAGCCAATATTTCTTACAACAAAAACGGAAATAAACATAACAAGGCGTCGCATTTATTGGGGGACAGAAAATCTGGACTATCTGAGGCTATTAATTTCCGAAACCAATATATTGACCAACATATATTCAGATGACCCTATAAAGAATTTCGAACAGTTAACGAATAATCTCAAACAAGCTCTGCAAAGTAAACTAGAACACAACAGATCAGTAAAAAGTAAATGGAGAAATAAGAATAAAAACTGGAACCAACCAGTCGTAAAACAACTCAATAGGCTGATACGCGCCCAGTATCTGAACTTCTCGCCAGCAAACAAAAAGGAAATCAATAGATTAAAGAATCAAATACGACGAGAAAAAACTAAACAGAAAAAACTGAAGCAGGACTTCAATTGGACTGAAATCCAACAAGCAGCTAAACATAACAACCAGCGCAAATATTGGACACTGATTGCAAAAATGACGGGATCCAAAAAAAAGCTGGAGGCAACTCCTGTTTCAGAAGAAAACTGGGATATTTACCTTCGTGAGCTATATAAACAGAATAAGTCTATTAAAAATGAAGAGGCGGGAGAACAAATTGTGGAAACAAAAGATACTAAGATCAATAAAACGTCGGCAGTGTCAGTCTCTACGAATATCAGGAAGGCAAGGAGCACGGGTGCATCTGGCCCCGATCAGATACCTATCAAGGTCTACCTATCAAGGACCCCTTAGTACTCGTTCATACTGCATGACAGGTAAGTGTATATGTTAGATAGTGAATGGAAGTAGGTGCTGATGTGATGCAATCATGTGCTCTGGATAAAATGTTACATGGACCGCTACATAAAAGTTAGGCCAACGGATAAAATCAAAACAGGTTTATTAAATAAACCATTTGCGTTACTTTTTCCACTTTGTTTACCATTGATCCAAGCACCATTTTTAATCATTTGAAAAGCACAAAAAAGGTGTTTACTCCGTTCTCTATTACAAAGGCAGCAAATACAAGTGCAAAACCAACGTAGGTGCAGAATTACACATGACATGGTCCTGAAATGTAATTGCCAGTGTGTTCACAGACATGCCAAACCATGCTGTTAGATTCCACTTTAAAGCAAACACATCTTTATAATGAGGGTGCTGATCTAGATGCTTTGCCAATGCTGACTTTGTTTGCTATACTTTATGACCAAAAGCACTTAAACATTACAAACAGCTTGATTCTCCTTTCATAAAAGATAATAAGTCATTCCAAAATGGCTGTCCACACTTGCATGGACTAGCTGTGATCTTGGATGGATTTTTATAATTAGAAAAAAAGATGCAATATGCAATCAGTGCTTCCACGCCCATTCACATGCACGATTGGGAGTATTAGAATGTTTATTTCAGTACATAGCAAATATCATTTCGAGACGGTGCGAGGGCAAACATGCAAATATATGCTCTCACAAAGGACCATCTGGTATTTTTTTTATACTTTATTAATAATTTGCAGCACTAAAATAGTGGCGGCCATTTTAGAACAATAATTTAAGAAAATCAGGTATGCACTGGTATGGCATGCAACTTGCGAGAAGCAAGCGTTCCCAGTAGTAGTGAGCAGCTGCTAGGCTTAGCAAAAGTAATATTAACAAATAATAATAAAAAAAGCAATAAATCGGGGATGGCAAGGAACGGGCAGAGGGAACAATGGTCAGGTAGGGAAGCAAGTGGGTAAGGTGCAGCGTCAAGCTGCTAAGTCCTTGCAAAAACAATTCAATTTATTTACTTATAAAAAAAGACAGTGACGCAGTGGTGTGGTAAGAGGATGGATGTGGGACAATGAGCGAGTAGGCAAAAGAAGGCCTGGTGGCAGTGTGTGGCTGATTGGCCCTTGCAAAACCAATGTAAAACATATTTCAAAATGGGGGACAGTAGAAATGGGTGGGATAGTGGAGAATTGTATGCATGGTGTAGTGAGTAGATAGATATAAGTGTGCAGCTGCCAATTCTTTTCAAAAGCAAAGTAAAAAAACATTTTTTTAAACAATGAAGCAGGGGGTAAGAAGAAAATACGGAACGGTGAAGATGTCGAGATAATGAAACTGTAACATAGGGAGTTGAAAGCACAGGATGGTTCTAAGGTGGAGGAATTTGAACTGGCCAAGCAGCCCAAAGTTAGGCTAACAATAGAGAACTGGACCACAGCCGTACTCATGCATGCCAGCGTTTATTGTGAAAAGCACCCTGAGAAGTGTGTAGTGTTAATAAAAAAATATGGGCACAATATGCAAAGCACAGAACAATTTTTGGGGATATGCTTGGGCACAATATCATGATGAATTTCGGACATACATGGCTTTGGATCACGAGATGCAGTGGGGGACGAGGTGTATTCAGACCTTTTGCAACATTCTATGGGCCCTCTCAAGTTGGGCAAAACAATATTCACAGCCAGAGGTCTTCCTACATTGTATCAGCGCTTTTAAGGGCTCCCCCCCTGGGTGGAGGGTGGTATCGACCCGCAAAGGACAACCTGGACAGACAGGGCATGCTGGGATTTTAATAAGGGAATGGACACCAGGGAGTACTGTAAGTTTAGATACAAGTGATCCAAGTGCGCAGGGAAGCACCCCTCGTTAACTCCTATGGGGCGGGAGGGAAAACAGTACCTCGTTGGGTCAGTTTAAGCATCAGAGGTAGTCTGGCAATCAGCATCAAGTCCAGTCGTCTGGTTCCAGGGGCTGACAGGGATACTCCAATTCATTTGTAGTGGCTCAAGTTTTGGATAGCACAATATGACCAGAGGGATGTAGTGAAATTGTTAAAGGAGGGGTTTGCTTGTGATTTTATAATGGGATATCAAGGACCAGGGGTGTGACTGTGGGCCAAGAACCTCAAATTGGTGGGACCGCTTAAGCATATGATGTGAAAAACTGTGGAAGGAGATTGAGGAGGGATGGATGGCTGGGCCGTTTATTGATTGGCCCATGGATGACCTAATGAGCTCACCTATTGGGGTGGTGACCAAAAAAGAAATAGGGCAGTTCTGGTTAATTCAACACGTGTAATGGCCAATGGGCAACTCTATTAATGCCTTCATACCGGAGGAACAGTCCTCTGTCACATTTTCCTCTGTAGATGTGGCACAGGCCATAGTGGAGGAGCTGAAGCAAGGGGCGCTCATGGCAAAGTGTGACATTAAATCAGCTTTTTTGTTTGCTCCCAGAGGACTTTCAGCTGCTAGGCATTCAATTTGAGGGCCAATGGTTTGTGGATAGGGAGCTGCCTATGGGGTGCTCCATCTCATGCGCGTTATTTGAATGGTTCAGTACATTTCTCCTTTGGGTTTTTTCAAGGTCATTTGTTATACACACGTCACACATTACCTGGATGAGTTCTTCTTTGTAGGTGAAGCTGGGGCACTGGATTGTCAGAGGATGCGCTGAGGCATTCAGGAAAGCATGGGGGAACAAGGAGTCCTATTATTGCCAGAAAAGCAGTTGTACCCGGCATGGTACTGTCTTTCTTGGGCATGGAAATAGATTCAGGGGCAATGGAAGCCCGTTTACCAGAGGACAAGCAAATAATGATGCAGTTATTGTTAGATGCAATGTTGGCCAAGGAAACGGCACTTGAATTTTGCTTGCAGAGAAGTGAAAGCGGGGAGAACATTTTGCTGGAGGTTGGGGTTGTCATTGACAGAATTACCATTGCCTCACCACCATATTCGCCTGTCAAGAGGCACTAAGGAGGATTTGAGGATGTGGATTTTCTTTTTGGACTCTTAAGGGAGTACCACTAGTGGCCATGCATAAAGTTGAGTGGGATGCCAAGGTTTTTTCATATGCAGCGGAAGGGATAGGTTTCGAACTATTCTGACAGGGAAAGTAGTTTACAGAGGAGTGGCCAGTGACATGGAAGCATGAGGGAAGCATAGCCTTTTTGGAATGATTTCCTCTAGTGATAATAGTGACACCCCGGGGGAAGCAGTTAGTACTTAACCTCTTCGAGGCTATTGACGGAACCGTTCCGTCACGGCTCGCGGGTGAGCTGTGCTCATAACGGAACGGTTCCGTCACGGCCCGGACGCCGCGCCTGCGCGGTGCTGATTTTGCGCCTGCGCGGCGCGTTTAATTGAGCGGGCGGGGCCGTGATGGAACCGTTCCGTCATGAGCACAGCTCACCCGCGAGCCGTGACAGAACGATTCTGTCACCCGCGCAGCTCACCCGCGCGCCCCCCCCGCGACCGTTAGCGCTGAGGCGGAATAGCCGCCGCAGCAAAAGGGTTAAGAAGCTGTGTTTTCATATTTACAACATGGCTGTGATACAAGTGGTGAATGAAACTCTGCAAAGGATGCACAGGTTTTGAAAGTGGTGCAGGTTTTTGTCTTGAAGTGTCTCCAATTTCACGTTTTATTTAGGGGACGACATGTACCAGGAGTGGACAATGTTATTGTAGATGCTTAGCCTTTTTCACAGTGGGAGAGATTCCATGGGCTGGCCATGGAGGCGGACACAGTCAGGTGCAGGATGCCACTGGACTTGTGGGTAGTAGGCAATAGAGAATGCTGCAACTGGTGGTAGAATCTCTGGGGGTGCTAATAACGGTGGCTTACTGACAGGCTTGGGCAGAATTTTTGTGCAGTGGGGCTAAATGGAGGGCAGAGGCTTGGGATCGGACAGAAGGTGTAGTCCAGTTTTTGCTGGCGTTGATAGACAAAGGTCAGTACAGAGTTACTTTTGCAGGTAAGCTAGCAGGAGTTGCCTTTATGGGTAAGTCGTTGTGGGGTTATACCCCAAAGGCTGGGGCGCAGGGGAAGAGAATATTGACAGGGTGGGCTAGAAAAGTGGGTTGAGCTAGCTTGAGAAGAAGGCCACTTCCCTGGGACATCTATTGAGCGGTACTGAGGAGCTTACAGGTGATAGTAAAAGTGAGAGTGAACAGTTCATTATTTCCACCCTTATGTCATGGATGTTTTTTGGGGCATTTAGAGTTTCTAAGCTGTTAGGGGTAGGAGAGTAGAGGAGTTCAATGGGAGGAAGCTGGACAGTGTGAAGTAGGTTTGCAGGTTTGGCTGTACAGGTGAAAGACGTATGAGAGAGGGCAGAGTAGATGGGTTACGTTGAGCAGGTACCCTGTTAGTAACTGTTGCCCAGTTAATTGGGCTGCAGCATGGTGCCTTAGGTTTCCCGGTGGAGTGGGTAAGGTTTTCAAGCTTTTGTATGGCAAACCAGTGCCTGCCTTTCATTTGCTAGTGGATTTGTGCAAGTGATTGAAGCATTTAGGACTTGATGCAACGGATTTTGGGACACATTCCTTTCACATAGGTATTGTGACAGAAGCGGGTAGGTGGGGTTAGAGCACGCAGCCTTGTGCGACTCCCTCACCACCTTCTTCCACAGCAAAATAGCAGACATCCACGACAGCTTCAACACCCAGACAGCCCCAAAAGACAGCAACACAACAGACCCTCCGCACACCACCGACCACGACCCCCTGCTAGCCTGGGCCAGCGTGAGCATCGATGACACCATCAAGACCATGCGCACAATCCACTCCAGCTCTGCGTCAGACCCATTCCCACACCACGTCTTCAACAGAGCAAGCACCTCCATCGCACCCCACCTGCGCAACATCATCAATCTCTCCCTCGAGATCGCAACCTTCCCAGAGATCTGGAAACATGCAGAGATCAACGCCCTACTCAAAAAACCTAAGGCAGACCCAAGAGACCTCAAGAACTTCTGGCCCATCTCGCTGCTCCCCTTCCTGGCCAAGGTCATCGAGAAAACCGCCAACAGACAGCTAACCCGATACCTCGAAGAAAACAGAATCCTGGACCCTTCCCAGACAGGGTTCCGGAGCAACCAAAGCACAGAGACTGCCCTCATTGCAGCCACCGACGACATCAGGACCCTGCTGGACATCAGCAAGACCACAGCACTCATCCTCCTAGACCTCTCTGCCGCCTTCGACACCGTTTGCCACCGCACACTACGCGCACGCCTCCACGCTGCAGGGATCCAAGACAAGGCTCTGGATTGGACAACCTCCTTCCTCTCCGGCAGAACCCAAAACATCCGCCTCCCCCCATTCCTTTCCAAAGCCTCCAAGATCATCTGCGGCATACCCCAGGGATCCTCCATCAGCCCGACGCTGTTCAAAATTTGCATGGCCCCGCTCGCACATGTAGCCCGCCAGCACGACTTCAACATAATCTCCAACGCCGACGACACTCAGCTGATCCTCTCCCTCACCAAGAACCTAATCACTGCCAAAGCCAACCTCCACGAAGGAATGAAGGCCGTCGCCGACTGGATGAAGACTAGCCATCTGAAGATTAACTTGGACAAGACGGAAGTCCTCATCCTCTGCTCCAACCAATCCAATCCAATCCAAAAATTCTTTATTTCGGCCATTTAGACCATAAAAGATACATATAAAACATACATTACAAAACATACATATTATATTAAAACATTATGTTAAAAGATACTTTGAAAGAGTAGATAAAAACAAAAATAATTTCCAGTTGATAATCAAGAGATACATTGGCAATACAATTATGTAGAAGTTCCACCCTTTGGTAGTCAGGCGTTTAAGAATTTCCTCCTGATGTGCCACATGGCCATTAGAAATTTAGCAACTGCAAATACTATATGAGGGGAAGTATTTGTTTTCAGTATTCTGTGTGAGATCACAAAGCTCCTTACGCCCAAATTCCTACATAGGGGCACTAGCCAGTGTTTCCTAGGTCTATTGTAGGCTGGGCAAAAGAACAAGACATGAATTTCCTCCTCATCATAGTTGCTACAGCCAGGGCATGTTTTGTCTTCCCCCTTTGCCCATTTACATGTAAAGGATTTAATGGGCAATGTACCAAGCCTCCATTGGATGAACAGTTTTCTTGCCAATATCGGGAAGATGATATCCATAAAACTTTCAAAGTAGTAAGAATTTTTGGTTTCCAGGAATCGTTCAGTTAAAATCCCATTGTGGGGTGCAAGCACAAGGGAAGCAAGACTTCTCTCCTTATGAATCTCCACAAGTCTTTTCCGGGAAAATTTTTGACAGCCTATCTCAGGGGCCTCCCAAAGCTCATGGAGACTCAACCGGTACAGTTCTTTCTTTACAAGGCCAACCACGGAATTCTGTCACAATGGTTCAGGTTCATTACGTGGGTGAGATCTTGCCTGTAATGTACAAGCTCAGTGGTGGTCCAGAGCCTGTGCCAGAATCTTAGTGGCTTTAATTCCAGATCCTCACCTATGGGGGGGGGAAGACCCACGTCTAATCTTAAAGGAAGCAGGGGCGTGCCACGGGGGAGGGCCAGGAGGCGTCTCAAAAAGTTGTTTTCTACACTCGCCAACGCTGTCCCTGCTTTGTGCCCCCAAGGCTCACTACCATATGATGCAGCCGCTTTAGCTTGTGTTTTATACATTTCAACTGCCGGGGTAATGAGTTTAAAAGTAAAAGTATTCGTAACCTTCAAAATTGCCCCAGACAGTTGAGACAGCCTTATCCGAGATCTTGCTATTTGTGGTTCCCAGGATAGATTCTCATGCAGGGTTACTCCCAAATACTGGAATGTTTTTACCCTCTCCAATCTTACAGGGCTCAGTAAAGGATTTGGTCTTGTCTTGGGTGAGGGGTTGAATATCATGAATTTGGTCTTCCCTGTATTGATCTCTAGACCATATTGTCTACAGAAAAGACCAAATCCATCCTGGATCTGCTGTATCCCCGTCGGGGACTTGGAGAGCAGGAGGGTATCGTCAGCAAACATGATGGCCGGCACCATCCTGCCCGCCAAAATTGGAGCATCATTGTCCCTTACATTGCCAAGGTGGGATATAACATTATTAACATAAAGGCAAAACAGGGTTGGCGCCAAAACGCAACCCTGCCTTACCCCCCTAAGGACTGGGAACCTTTTTGACAATGCTCCACCCCTCCCACACCTGACCTGAGCAAAATTACCATCATGGAGCCGGATTATGGCCTGTAGAAGGTGTATAGGGACCCCCATCTCATTTAGAACCTCCCAGAGTTTCTTTCAGGGGACCAGGTCGAATGCTGACCTCAGGCCCACGAACACCATATACAATCTCCCCCCTCGATCCTCACAGTTTTACAAAAGAGGGGTACGAGGCGGAAGATCTGGTCCATGGTGGACGTGTTTTTCCTGAAGCCCGCCTGGAGGGGGCTTAGAATATCTTTATCCTCCATCCAGTCCAAGAGATGGTCCAGTATGAGGCGGGAAAAGAGTTTTTGGGGCACATCTATAAGGCTGATCGGCCTGTAGTTGGCTGGGAGAAGAGGATAGCCCTTCTTGAAGATGGGTACTATCTCCGCCCCCAGCCAAGTACAGGGGATCTCCATGCTTCCTGCGATGGAATTGAAGAGAATATGGAGGTACGGGGCCCAGATCTCAGGATGGGACCTAAAGAGGTCGCCAGGCAATCTATGAAGTCCCGGAGCTTTACCCATCGCCAGTCTCTCTATTGCACTGACCACCTCCCCAAGACTAAATTCCAATCCGTCGCCAGATTGGGATAAGACGGTAGCAGCCACATCATTGGTACCTTCAAAGATGTCTTCATAGAGTTTGCCAAAGTGGGCTTCCCACACAGAAGCTGCAATGTTGGGCTCTACTGCAGTTTTTGGTTCACCTGTGCCAATATTTACCAAGGACCAGAATCTGCTGGAGTCCCTCGTTTCTAGGGCGAGAGAGAGATCCTGCCATCTGTCCCAGTCCCATTCTGACCTTGCCCGTGCCATTATATATCCTCATATTCCCGCCTAAGCTCGGCAACTTTGCCCCTATCTGTACCTGCTTTTATTGCTGTTACTAACTCAGTCTTGGCATTTTTGCAGGCAGAGTTGTACCAGGTAGAGGTTCAGGTCTTTTGCTTACACTGCACAACCTCCGGGTAGAGGACCTCACCCAGAGCACCCACTAACTCTTCATGGATTAGGGCTAATCTCTTGTTAAAGTCTTGAAGTCTAGGTTGGTTAATTAGATTATCCAAGTCCTTTAGCTTGGGGAGTGCTAGCTCATACATTTATCTGGTACTTTCTGGTGAGTTTGCAGTTTCTCCCATTTTACCCTACGCCTATTGGAGGTGAGAACCAGGTTACCTGGGTCCTCCCTGGTCTCAGCGGGCTGCAGTCCAGCTGCGACTGCTGAATACACCATTTCTAATAGAAGTGCATTATGGTCGCTGTCCGTTCGTGCAACTACTTTAAAATCCTTGACCTTGGACCACAAGCTAATATCTACAAAGATGTAGTCCAGCTGCGATTCCTGATCCTTCCTCTTGAAGGTACATTGTGAGGGGGTGTCTGAAATTGTTCGACCATTGCAAGCCCTTAGAGCAAAGTTAAGTGTCAGAGACATAATTTGCACCGCAAGGGGAGACCAAGATTTGGGGTGGGGAGATTGACACGCCGGAACACCCCAAAAGTCATCTTCTGCAGTGAGTGCGCCTTCCCTCAACCCTTCCAGTGGTTCAAAGTGACAATTAAAGTCTCCACCCATCACTATCTTACAATCTTTGGGTAGCTGGCCCAAAAAAGACGAAAGATCATCAAGTGTGGGTGACTCCGTGGTTGGACCAACTGGGCGAGAGTACACATTTATGATTGCTATCTTAGGGGCATTGGGCCACTTGAGTAGAGCACACTGTATGTCCTGGGAGAACGTGACTACATTCTCCACAGTGCATCCAATGTAGCTGGGTACCCACACCGCCAAGCCACCCGAGGGCCTCACCTTGCCATTCCAGCTGGCCTTGATTTCAAAGATTGCATAACCCATTCTGGACAGGGGTTCCCTAGCCCAAGTCTCTTGAAAGAGACAAACATCACTAATAGCTACTAGGAAGTCCCAGTCATCAGTGTGTATTTTGTTGGCGATGCCCACGACATTCCAGGACAAAACCTTCAAATTTCGGGTAGAGATTTAGATTTGGAGCCCGGTGCCCGAATTTTAGCATGATCAATGACCAGTTGCGGAACGGGGGACCCTTGTAGTTGTGTTGATTCCTGGTTAAGTGAGACAAAAGATGTTGAAATCGGGTCAGGCTGATCAGTGGGTATCAGTGCATGGACATGTGTACTATCACTCCAACCCTTTAGCCTGGGACGACTCCTGGTGGCCAACGGCACAGGAGGCATCCCCGACACCCACCGACCATGCACGCAACCTGGGAATCATCCTCGACTCAACGCTCTCAATGACCAAGCAACTCAACGCTGTCTCCTCCTCCAGCTTCAACACCCTCCGCATGCTCTGTAAGATCTACAGATGGATCCCGACATATACAAGAAAGACAGTCACCCAGGCCCTCATCAGCAGCAGATTCGACTACGGAAACGCCCTCTACGCGGGAGCCCCGACCAAGCTCATCAAACGACTACAACGCATCCAAAACGCCTCGGCACGACTGATCCTCGACGTACCATGCCACTGCCAAATCACCCCCCACCTGAGAAACCTGCACTGGCTCCCCATCAATAAGAGGATATCCTTCAAGCTCCTCACCCATGCACACAAGGCACTCCACAAAACCGGCCCAGCCTACCTCAACAGATGGCTCTCCTTCTCTATCCCCAAATGCCAGCTACGCTCCTCCAACCTCTCACTTGCCACCGTGTCGCGCATCCGAAGAACAACCACCGGTTTGAGATCTTTCTCCCACCTCACCGCCAAGACATGGAACACCCTCCCACTAAGCCTACGACAGACCCAAGACCTGCTGACCTTTAGGAGGATTCTCAAGACTTGGCTGTTTGATATGTAACGCCCCCCCCCAGCGCCTTGAGATCCTCGCGGGTATGTAGTGCGCTTTACAAATGATTGATTGATTGAAAAGACAGTGGTCAGGTTAAAACATTATGTGGACAGGGTTGATACCGAGAAGAGTTTGGTGCTGTGCTTCTAAACCATTAACCATTGAGACAACAGGAGGAACATTGACAGGGAGATAAGGACCTTTTGAAGAGAGTGAGGTATTGCTAGGATGGAAAACTCAGATTTGAAATATGATGCCTTAGTGGTTTTCTGGGGGGGGGGGGCAAAGTGCAATTGTCTTTTATTGGCATAAAGCTATAATTGTTGCAAGTATGTGAGTTAGTGGCTCATGTTTGCTTGGACTACAGGCTACAGGTTTCTACGGAGGAAAAGAGGGCGCACAAAAAGTTAAGGAGGGGCCTCTTTGTGGGTGGCAGGTGGCCAAGAAGTTGGCATGGGTTAGCCAAGTTTATTGTTGACAGCAGCAATCCAGGCTAAAAGAGAAGGGGGAGGCATATGTACACCTGGATGAAGCAGGAAGTTTATGGTTCATCAACAAGTTAACTTAGTTAGAGGTTAATAATTCCATGAAAACTGTAGGGCAGAATGAAGGCCTCAACTAACCATGGGCGTTAAGTCTGCTCCGCCGGCCGAGATGACAGAGTTTTTGCCACTTCGTACTCCGCTTGCAATGCAAAGTTTGGCAAAACTCTGTGTTCCACTGCGTAGCGGAGTTTTCCGGCACCCACTTTCAACCAGTGGAGCGGATTTAGCAAGAATTACCATTACTAAATGTGGCACAATGCATAGTTATTCATTAATGAAGTGTGAGTTACTGGCTGCAGATCTGTATAAGTTGAGGCTGACGCAATGTGGCTGTACGGCTCACCAATGCACAATGTTTCACTAAGGTCCTTCTGGCCACGCAGCTTCCAGTTGATTCCCATTCCTTAGTTAGAAGGAACCTCCCAGGGTCGCCCATGGTCTGTCAGTCAGCAAACCAGCTTTCCTGATTGGACCCTCTCCATGTCTTCACTCTTTAGTCCTTCAAGTAGAAGACTGGGAAAGAGGCGGAGGCAGACAGATGTGGCATGAGTTTTCCTGTGGAGTAGGGCAGGCTGATCAGATTGCCTTGGCTCTGGGACACCCCAAGGCAGGCTGGTGCGGCCCTGGGGAAAGAGCGTGACTGGCAAGTTGTGCCTGGTGACGGGCGCCGACTGCAGCCTGGGTTGTCTCTTCGCACTATTACTGGCCTGTACCTTGGGACAGAGTAAGGACAAACGAGGAGACAGCCCAGTTGATGCAGGCCGTGTACCGGGAGCCAGCGACGCTCAGTGGCAAGGTAAGGGCCCTGGGGCTGTGTGCACATTTGCACAACTTTGAAATTTCACAGTTACTTATACTGTTTATTGATTTACTTACTTTGGTGATGCTGTCTTTTGACATAATCTTCTGCCTACTGCAAAACAGTGATTACATTGGAGCTGTTCGGGCAGTCATGTCAGAAAAGGAGCAGGGATATCAATGGAACTTTCTTGTTTGTTAAAGGAATGAAAATCTGCATTCCTGTAGCTGCTGGCAGGGCTGAAAGTGACATTGGTTAACCACTATGCATGTGCGGAACTCCGCGGAATTCCACAGAGTTTTTATGTTACTTCGTCGAATTCCCCAGAGTTGAACTCAGCGAATTCTGCCCAACCTTAGCTTCAAGTAGTTTAGTCTAGGAGGAGGTAGAACAATGATAGGTTAAATATATATTTTATTAAATAATTTTTATTAGATTTTTACCAAAAAGCAGAACGAACGATACAATAATTCTTCATTGTTGCCATATGTTTATAAAACGTCATTGTATAGGTACACAATAAAAGAGAGAAAAATGAAGAAAAAACTAAGATTACGAAAGGAGAAATAGAAGGAACATTATATAAGACGAGAGATTGATTCAAGGGCTGGGTTAAATCAATTACATTCAAATTACGACATGACGGGTCGATACAACCATCTATAGCCAGTGCAAATGAGACAAAATCTTTTCCACTTTTTTAATTGATCGGGGTCCCCTGGCCTTGGCAACTGCAGCTTTACATTCATAAGTTTGACAGAGCATAGCCCAGAATTTGTTTGTAGAATCAGTCCATATCCTAGCATTACATAAGAGTGCACTAACTTTTATAACTGAAATTAGAGAAGTAAGGCTGGAATCCACCACAGACTTGTGACCAATTAATATTTCCTTGATATTCAAGCAGATTTCAAGCCCCAGTTGTGCTGATATCAATTGAGAGAGGCTACCCCAGAATTCTTGGAGTGCAGAGTATTCAACAAAGATATCATCCGCATAGAGGCGATATTTGGGGCTGTTTGATCGCACAGTGGTTCCAGATGATGCCCATTTAGAAATGTGCTCAGGTGTATGATAGAGCATAAAAACTGTCCTAAATTCCTGTAACTTAAGGTTCACAGTGATTAAAGACTGATCTAGTGTTGTACGGGCACCCTGTATTTCAGTAGCCATGACTACAGTCGCAAGACGCTAGCTCCTCCTTGAAGCCAATTGCGCACTATCCAGGGCATGAGACAAACTCCTTGTACATTGTGCTTATATTGGTTTCACCTGACTCCCTTAAAGGTTTACATTAGTGGGAGGGTGTGGGTAGTTTTATGTAGGTAAATCATTTGTATAATGAGATTTATTTTTGTAAGGCAAAGGCCCCAGGTTTACTATATGTGATGTGCATTTGTTTTAATAAAGTGGCCATTTTTACACAAGCTCCGTGTCAGTGGTCTGTGATGCCCCACATATTCTCAAGAGGGGTCTTGGGGGGCAGCCGGCTAACAGGAGGAGTGCCCCAGGGCGGTTTTAGGGAATGGTTGCAGCCCGGCTGAGCTTGTTGGGCTTGCTTGGGCTTCATTTGGGCTCAAGGGGATGGCAGCTCTATAACGCCAGCCATTTTAGGTATCCAGTCAAGATTAATTTTTGGTACCCAGTGTCTGGCAGTTAGTTAGACAGGTTTTCCCCCTCCCACCCATCCCCTAGGTAAGGGGTTTGTAGGGTTTTAAATAAAGTCTTTTTTGACTCATATGGGCCTAGCATTGTGGAGACAGGTGTGAAGGGTATAAGGTTTATTTATGTTGTCGCTTGAAGCAGGGACAGTTGGCCGAGAAGTTGGCATTGGTTAGTCAAGTTTATTGTTGCTGACAACAGCAATCCAGGATGAAAGGGAATGGGTAGGCAAGTGTTCGCCTGGACGAGGCAGGAATTTTAAGGTTCACCAACCAGTTAACTTAGAGGTTAATGATTGCATGAAAACTGTAGGGCAGTTTGAAGGCCTCAAGTCAGGAACTTTAGACAAGGAGGAGGTTGAACACGGACAGGTTTTAGTTTGTGTGTGGGGGGGATTTAGGGGTGGGGGTAGCAGATATTTATATCAATTTTGACACCAAAATGAACGTGATCAGACACATATAACTGGAGTTATGGATTTGAGAAGAAAACATAACTCACAGCAATTCACAACTGCAGAACTTTTGCATTGTGGTCAATGGGAAAACGTGGTAGTGAGAATAGGTCACTTGCATGTCGAGTTGCATGGTAGCGATGGAGGGTAAAGGTGATGCATATTCCAGGACCAAGCCATGACAGTCAGTTCAATTTTACTTGGCCCATGGAGCACAGGTGCAATTGTCCGAGCTGTCCCTGGTGCTGAACAGCAGTCGCGGGAGAGCTGCTTTTACTGCTTAGCAGGTGCTACAGTGGAACAGGGCGCAAAGAGAAACAACGGGCTGCTGTTGATGTCATACGAATGTTGGATGGAGTTCTCTCTTGATATAGCATCGAGTGAAGGGGTCATTTTCAGGACTGATGACCAACAAGTCTTGGCATAGGTAAGCACAGCAGATGGATACTTCGAAGTCCGGAGGTTGAGGTGAACAGTGTAGCTGCCTTTATCTTCATGGAAGGCCAGCCTACAGTTCCCACAATGTAGATTGCAGGGGACTAGTGCCACTAGTTCAGGGGAGTTTGAGGTTGCTTCTGGCTCCCACAGTGGTCCCTTTGTCTGGGGAAACCAACCTTTATCCTAGGACGAGTCCTGTTGTTGTCGAATCCGGTCTCTTCTTTGTCCTCTTTGATGCAAGCTGGATCAAAATTGAGGTTTTGGTGTCAGGGGTAACCCTTAAAACTTAGAATTAGGGACCTTAGGGTTGTAGGTTCAAGTGGCAAATGGACTACAAGCCCCAGCAGCAAATCCACCCCTGAAATGACCACATCTGGGCATGTAAGTGACTTCTACCACTTTGAAAGAAAAATGGCAGAAGCCTTCCTTGGCTGTACAGACCGGGTAGCCCGCCCTAGAGGCATGGCTAGCCTTCTGGAGGTATATGCCTCCTGATCGACTACTTTTTCCACCTGCCTGAGTGCAAATGTTCAAGGCAACGAGGAAGGGATGTTTCCTCCTTTAGAAGGCAACCTGGTTGCATATCACAAGTGCTTGAATTTTTGATGCTCCCCGCCTTGATGTACCACTTCACTAGCCAGTCTGTCAGGGAGGGAGGTGTGAACTCTTTCCTATCCTGACCATTTTTTCTGACTCCTGGGAACATTAACACCACCTGGCAAGGGGTCAGACTCTTGTCCTGGTGGCAGCAAGTGCGGGCTGCCAGCCAGATAACATGAAAGGCTGGGGCAACCTCTAAGGTAGCCACCTGAGTGCATGCCATTTCGTCCTCCACACAAGATGCATGTCAGGGTTGAGGGGGCATGTTGTTTGACACCAAACATGGCACATTTAGGCAGTAACATAATGGAGCTGCAAATCTTCAGGTTTGCCTATGTGACATAAGCTTGTACCTACATGTTCACATCTTTAATATAATGCAACCTGCCTCCCAGGCTTAGGAAGCTTTCATTATGGGTGACTGAAACACATATTAAAAATAGTGCTAGGACCTTGCTGCACATGGTGAGGGCAAAGTCGAGTTTGAGCAACTTGTTCTGCTCCTGCAGTCTGAAATGGCAGGCCTGCTGTCAGTAGTTTGTTTGGGTCACTCAAGGTGGAACAAACAGTGCACCAGGCCCTGGTGACCGCTTTAACACTCACACCCTATGTACCACTGGTACTGTATAGTAAGGACTTAGAAAAGGGTTAAGGTCCTTTGCCAATTGATGGTATCAATTCACACATATCAGTTTTGGGTAAAGAGCATTGGCACTGGAGCCTGTTTACCAGGGTGCAGTGCACTGTTAAAGTTGAAAACCAACATCCAGCAGTCCAAATGGGGGAGAAAAGTGGGGGGCATCTGCAAAAAGACCTGTTTTTTTTCCAAAAACATGTAGGTCTTTTATTTCTTTTATACCTCCCACGTGCTCCCCCAACCCCCTCCACCTGCCATATCTCTCCTTACCTGTGTCTGCCGCCACTGTGGAAAGCAACAACAACACAATGAACAGCCACAATCAAGATAAAAATCAATGCAATATTTTCGGAGGCGTTGACAAGGTAGGCAGCAACAGCAACTGTGCAGAGACATTGAGGAAGCCATGCTGATTTACGGTCTTAAGTGCAGAAATAGTATGCTCTGGGGGGGGGGGGGGGTTCTGATCAATGTGATCTTTCAAACGAACTCCATGGGCAAATCCATTTTGCTTATGACAATGCAGAGTACATTGTTTTGTATAACAGGGAAACACAAAGTCAAGCTCTGAGGGGAGGACTTGTTTTATTTGTACCCAAGCAGGTTCATCTTCTTTATGACATTGCAAGTTGTGAAGGGCGCCTTTTTTTAAAACAATTTTACAGTGGTTCATCATAGCATCATACCCAATAATCCACTGTCTACAGTACCCAGTGATACCTAAGAAACTTTATACTTTACAGTTTTCTTTCAAAGCCTTGTGCCCTACATTAGCCAATTTGTTAAGGAGAGTCACCTTTGCATTGGTCCAAAGTAAGAGGCAAGAGGATGATAATCAACATATTGGACAAAGGTGGCGTTTGCTGGAAAGGACAAGGTGTCTAAATTCTTCAGTAAAAGATTGTGAAATTGAAGGAGACTCTAAATATACTTGAAAAATACCACTTCTGCTAGTTGGGGTATGCTGAATGAGAAACGAAGTGAAATTAACTCTCTTCATGAATGGGCATGGAAAAGAAGGAGGATGGTAAATCCACTAAAGCCAACCATTGGGCATTAGCAGGGGTGCAGGCGAGGATGATAGCACGGTTGGAGACCCAAGGAAACCTAAGTTAACCACTTCACTCATGGCCCTCAAATCTTGAACAAATCGGTACTTTAATGGTTTTTCTCACCTTTTTTATGTGGAGAATAACATTTTACAACTTCTAACAATTGGTACCAAAACACCTTATTGGATAAGGTCTGCAATGAGAGGTCAGATTCCAACTTCTGCTTCAGGCTTCAGAGGATATTGTGGAATTATTTTTATAGGATTTTTTAAATATCTTTACCTGATCAATAGAAAGACTGCATCCAACGCCATTCACCACTGTCGACCATAAGGTGGATGGCAATAGAGCAAACATTTCAGACAGATGTTTAGACATTTAACTGTCAGCATGACTTTGACATTTCTCATAATAGGGCAAGGGCTTTGTCTTTCTTGCTCTGGAGCGCATTGTATTAGACTCTGGTGTACAGAAAACAGTGCTGTTCAATTTACAAAAGATATCTAATCCAACATATTAGCAGGGTAGGTAGGGCTTGCTTGTCTGTGATCGGACCAAGAGTTAGAGACAGGTTGGTTTAGAAATGTAGTATTGAACGCATTGATTTCAAATACTTATTGCATCTATGGACATACCTGGGAGAGACAGTAAAGGGAATCCAGAGGTTTTTAAGGGAGATTGCCTTTCTCCAGCATCAATGAGGCAAATAGAATATTGTTCCTTTACCATGCAATCAACATAAAGACCTTTCTGATCTATGGGAATCAAAGTATTCAGTGTACAGTCAGCACCATTTGGGTTTTCCTAGTTTTCAGGTACAGAGTTTCTGAGACATGGTTAGATTCAATTTTGTGGGAATTAGAGCAATCCCTTTTGCAATGATGCAGCTGCCCACAGGCAAAACACTTACCGACCTCCTGTTCTCTGAGCCTTTCCAATGCCACTTCCATTTCCCATTCAAGCTTGCCCTTTTCCCTGTCCCTCTACTTGTTCACCTTGTTCAGGATCTCTTTTGTTCCTCCACTTAGTGCTCTGCTGCAAGATTTGCAGTTTTATATACCACTAGCTTACCTGTCGTGCGTTGCTGCGATCTCAGAAGAAAGGAAATTTAAGGAAACTTGTTATGATAACATTCAATTTACATTGTGTCATTTTTATTGAAACATTCATTTTATTATGGAAAACATTTTAAAGTGTTGTTTTAGTTCTGTATATTTATTTGAGTGCTTGTGGATACACTGTATTTTGTGTTTTTCCGTCTGGTGCGTACACGAATAAATCAGAAGGTTTTCCGACGCGTGAGCTGGCCACATACAGTTGTCCATGTGAGAAGCACGGATTCTCCAAATGTAGTCCACACACTTGCAGTGATTGTCCTCGTGCTTTGTTGATGGTCATTGCAAAAGCGAGTCGCACCGGAAACTGTAAACATTCAGTATTGGAAAGATTATGAGGGCCCTGGGGGGCCGATAGTTAACAAATGTTTCTTTTTTTTGCCAGAAATCTTCGCGGGAGTGTACTCAACAACTTTTAACACATTCTTTTAAAAAAAAATATATATATTACTTTTTTTGCCAGAAACCTTTGCGGGAGTGTACTCAACAACTTCCCAAAGTTTCATGCCGATCGGATGAATGGTGGAGTAATGCATAAAGGACAAACACACAGATATACATTCGTTTTTATATATATAGATAACGTAGAGTCTACAGATCCAAGTTTGCACTTCTCCCTGATGGGATTGGGCAGTGCCCTCAAGCCGAAATATGAGCTGAGAGTCATCAGTGTAGATGTCAAATTTACAACCATGACTAGCCAAGGCTAAGATCACTGGGCAGATGTAAACATTAAACAGCAAAGCAGATAATGTTGAGCCCTTGTGGACCCCACAGATGACCCGGGTCATAGAAGCAGAAAATGGGACAAGCTTCACGTCCTGTGTGCGGCCTCCTAGAAAGGAGGATGTTCAACTTAGAGTCGGCCTGATAGACTAGCCTCTTTCAGACGATTTAGCACAATTGTGTGATCGACAGTATCGAAGATGCACAATAAATTTGGTACACTATTTAGCACAAACACTTTGGTACACCTTTCAAAACATCACATTTAAAGAAGTATATCATCAAATAGTAAGCATGATTAGATTTCAGCTTAAGTTAGTTTGGTATTCTTACACTGCTGGGCCAGATTATCAGGTCCAGCACTGGGCCATGCTCAACAACAGATTGTGAGAAGACCTTGGGACAGAGATTCCGGGGGATACAATAGAAAGCGGACTTATCAAATGTTGACGTATGTCGTTTGTCTATGCCACCTTCAAAACGAGGCCACGCTTACTTCAGGCAGTCAAGGTGAAATGTGCTATGTACAACACTGAAGTGCAAAATGGGGTTTTATTTAAGATGCATGTCAATGTGCAATAATGCAAGGGCTTTGGTAGAAATGTATGGGGGTGTAAGAACGGTTTCTCAGTGTCCTGAAATTCATGACAATAATTACACATTTCAGATAACGATAGTCCAATCAGGTGATGGAGTCCATTAGTCCAAGTTATTAGTTTGAAACACATTTCTGGAGAGCTTCTAAATGCAGAAAGCCGAAGGTGACGGGCACAGTCTAAAATGTACCTGTCAGTATGTAAGATCCCACACTGGTATGAATCTATCATTAGAATGCAAAATCCATTATCCGACGGTTATACCTGCTAATTTACTTTCTATATTTCCCTTTCAAGACAGAATCTTCACATTTAGTAAGGGTTTCGGTTGCAATATTTTTTATGTTTTCTACTATTGTAAATGTGTTTTCTGATTCTACTGTGCCTCTTGCACTCTATGCTGTGCTGTTTAGGTGCCATGACACTGAGGCTATAATCAGGCTTCTAACCTTGGGACTGGAGAGTTCACTGTTGTACTTTAAATAAGGAATGTGTTATCTTCAGCCTCCTTTGTATACTCTTAACAAAGAACATACTAGCTCATCTGTTTATCCCATCACAACACAAATCATTTTATAAGACCTTGTACCTCTTTCTAAAAAGCACGTTAAAACACTGTACACGGAGTATAACAGTGGGCTAACAAATTGTTTTATGTCCCAAAAAGAACAGGTGCATAACATGCCTGGGGCGTATCTCTGGGCATGCATGGACACACCTGTCCTAGGTAAACACATTGACACATGCTCTGTGCGCCAAAATGTAGAAACCGTGTGGGCCTGCTTAGCACCTGTGGTCTGGGTAGATAAGAGAGCATATGAGTAAACATGGTGAGATAAAGTCCTCACTTTCTTCAACATGAAGGGCGCACTCCTTGCTTTACAATGATTTCATCCGACAGCTGAGTGGCAGGGGATGTGGTTAATATATATGTTTATTTTTGGAAGTGTAATTAATGTCTGGTTCCTCTCAGAACATTATACTAATGTAAACAGAGCACCACCCTATAATAACTGCCTCATGTTTGGGAAATCACGCTATTTAGCATGCACGCTTTCAAGGGAAGAAAATGAGCCTGGTACTCATGAAGCTGGGTCTGGTGGCTCAGTGGACTAATGCATACACGCCAGGGAACTGTGTTTGACCTCATGGTTACAGGTTCAAATCAAAAAAACAGTCCACTCAACCTTTCATCTCTCTGATGTCAATACCATTTAGTTGGGTAACTATAATAATCTGTTATTCTGCGACAAGGTCCCCCTTTGGGGGTGAACGTGCGCTTACAAATACACGTTATGAATCCCACAATTTTGTGTAAATGCCATACATTTCTAGGGCTCTGTTTGCTCATTTTTAGGATTTAGCTGTAGACGGGTTTAGTTATCTGCTGCAAGCGTTAATGTGATCAAAACAGGGCCGACATTTCGCAGACAGTTACCTTGTGTCATTGACTTTACTTTTTGATTTTGGTGATGTGGTAAATTAGTTTCATGCTGCACACACAGCCAGACCAGACCTGTCAGCAGCAGGAGCAGCATCTCCAAGCCTGGCATGGGCTTCATGCCAGAGGCTTTCAACCCCCCTAGCAGCATTCACCCAGCCTCTCTCCTGCTCTAGGTGGCTGTCTCCCTGTAACCTTCTGCAGACCTCTTTACACAAGGCAAGCCAGACCCGTTAATCTGGCCAAAGTATATTTGTGTGCCAGCTCTGGTTATGGTTATTAGGGAGAAGAACTATTGCAGTATTCTATTTAAGTCCAAGTTCCTAGTCCCAAAGAGAAACTCTCTTACAGACAAATTACTGTTTTGATCTGCATCTTAATTTTTGGGGTCCAATGGAAACAGCCTTCCTCCAGCCAAGATTCAATGACAACCCTGCCGTTTCTCTCAATTTATTATGTTTTTCTCCATTTACCAGTATTTCTGTTTTTATACATAGTAAATACTTATCAGAAAACACACTTTACCTTCACATGAGCTTTACAGTTGTGCACTTTTTACAGTAGAAAAGGTCTAGTCTAAGAACTTTTTACAGCAATTCGGTCTTTTGTATTTCATGTGCCTTGAAAATGAAACACAGTATAACAATGTGATCTCTGATTAGCTGATCAATAAACTCCACATATTCGTAAAATGCAGTAAGTACATACAGAGCTGTAACACACAACGAAACCACCTCTGTGCATGTAGATATGGAGGTCTGTACCTGGTTTACATTTCAATATGAGAATTCACATGAAATTTACCATCAAGTATTTTATGTGATACAGCCTACATGAAGGGGTCACTGATTCATTAGCTGTCTGTATTGATCGCTAATACGATCAAAAATCGGGAAAGGCGATTTTACGGATACATCTACTGTGCTACTGACTTTTCATTAGGGCTTTGGTGATGTAGAAAAGTAGGAAGCAAACACCGGCACAAATTAAGGACCGACTTCATAGTCACATGTCATGAATCCATGTATGGCTGTGCACTTCAGGCTTTGGAATACATCCAAAATGGAAAGAGTAAAACGACTTGCTTGCTCATGTTATTGTCTCCCTTTACTGAAGTGGCTCTTCAGGCACTTTAACGTGGGTTTATAGCGCTCCACCATGTTGAAAGCGCTACTCAAAGAATACCCTAATCTTCTGAAGCACTATTAATCAATCTAGTTGTAGAGGGTTACCAAACGCTGCAGCAAGATCTCCCACATCCTGAGACTGCCCACCATGTGACATCTTTCCCTAGCATGAGGAGTTGTCACTTTTACCAAAGATAATGTAATGCGAATTTCACAGACAAAGAATTCACATCCTTTAGAGGAGTCTCAACAAAGGTTCTTTTGGATTTTTTAGAGAGGGTATTTTGTGTGGGGCTTCGAGTAGAGTTTCTTGCAAAGGACATACACAAGTGGTAGGAATAGTATTTGTCATTTCAAAACATATTGTAGAGTTTTCAAGAGGGTGGATTTATTTATCAATTAACGCTGCCAAACAAGGGTTAGCTTAACTTTAAGAAACAACTGCAGGACTTCACTATTCAGAGTCCAATTATGAGCTGAACCAAGCAGTATCCCTTGGTGGGCACTGTGATGCTCAATTTTAATAGGGCGGGTGTTACCGCACCTGAGTTTGCAAGTACTGGAACACTGGGACCAGTTTCACCGGCTGCAAAATCTATTACTTAGATCTAATTTCTGAATGGTTTTCCCCAACTATCCCAGGATTCCAGCCAATGATGACGTGGAATGTTAAGGCGTTGACTTGCTAACGACAGATGAATTCTAAAGAAGGTCGCTTCTGGGCTCTCTGACAACTCAGAGGTATTTTGTTCTTTGCTGAGGCCAACATCATCAAACCCCTGTTAAGGAAAATCTCTTGGTAAAGCCTTACCAATTGAGCTGCATTGGGCTTTAAACATTCCAGCCTAATGAGATAAATAGGCATATTTCCATTGCTTATAATGTGTATAATACATTATCCTTTCATAATCGCAAGGCCACAACCTGTCCTCTTTGATTGCCATCGCTAAACCTGAAGCTACCTTGAACAAACGTTTCATAGCCATATTATTTGTTAAATGTGGCATTCCTATGACCACCAGTCCAGTTACTGTGACCTAAAAAGTGGCGATGACACCCAGATTTATGAGAATGAACATTCAAGAGATCAGATTCATTTTAGACAGCATTCATGTTCAGTGTCTCTCAAAATGCATATTTACTTGACCCCGAAAAACCTACAGCGAACTATATTTGACGGCTGTAATAACTAATAACTCAATTTTCAAACACATTCATAACCCAATCAGATGCTCTTGGCTTGCCCGTGCACGGTGCTTGGAGGGGGCCCACTAAGCTTGTAGGCCCCTGCACCGTGGGGGCTGCGGGGGCTATTGTTACGCCACTGTAATCGCTAGTATGGTAAATACACTCTTGGCAAACTTGACTGCTAGAAGGGTCATCATGACTCTGTGGACTATTAAGTATTATTCTGTATTGTACACAAAGTACCAAACTGAGGGTACTCTTTGTGAAACAAAAAAAATGTTCTTGATGTGATGACAGCTTTCTTCATGGGTGTCAAGCAACTGTCAGTCTTTTCCTGCCAGGGACTGTCTAGCCTCTCATGATGGCCCAAGGCATGAAAACATCAGTGGTGGAAGGTTCTATTACGTTGAGCTTCCACCACTCTGACCATCGGCTCGTGGACAAACTTTTTTGACAGAGGAGTCGTCTCAGGCTCTGCTGTGCTAATCATAGTGGTCCCACCAAAAAGGCCAGTGAATTTCGGGTTTGACAGAGTTAAGGTTCTCACTGATCAATACCATTTCTCCTTCTGCACCAACTCCTAAAGGAGCCCCCAATGTCTCCTTCGACAGCAATGTTCCTCTTCTGATTTTGTCCAGTTGTAGGCTCTTGGCGACTCCACAGTCCTTATCCAGTGGACCAAAACAGCCAAGGCAAAAATGTTCATTCCAGCCTTCTCCCTTTCCATATCATGTTCCACTTGTGACTGTCTAGCTCCATCTGCGGTTCTGGCTGCTATAAATCCCCTGGAGAATGACAAAGGAAGTGACCATCAACCTTCATTAAAAGGTTCCCGTTGGCTCCAGTCAACTTATCCTGGAAAACGACTGATGGAATACATGGCCTGTCGAGATCTTTAATTAATGTGTCAGCAGTTCATCACGTCAATGAAGGGATTATGTGCTCTGTTGAGTGCAGTACCACAATCCTCATTGATTCTTTGAGAAGTGTAGCTGGTGAAAGATTACTATGCCTTAAAGCATGTAAATCAAAAGAAATCGAGAAATTACATGAACTTTACATACAGGACCACAGTCGGACTAGGGGTAGGCAGAACTCACTGAGTTTCACTCTGCAGAATTCCACGGAGTTAGATAAATACTCGGTGTGATTCCACAGAGTTCTGCGAACAGCAAAACTTGATAAGTCGTGCTTCTCATGCTGATTTTTAGTGCCAGGCGATTGTCCCATGCTGTTCAATCAGCACGAACGGCATGATGTGACACGCCAGAGGGATGCCTCTTGAATAGATTTACTACCTCAGTTACATCTTTCTCATTGGAAGCGACAGCTTTCGCAACACAGGCAGTAGTGACCTGCCTTGAACGCCTGCTTTAAGAAAGCTCGCTGCGAGTCAGTCTAGTGTTTGATTTTCTCACTCACCAACTTAACATTGGCTAGCCGTTTGTGAGAAAAAACCTCTACCATGCAGCTGTTGGTGTAGTTTCACCAGACCTCCGCGCTTCAAGCGGAGAGCGGAGTGGGCAAAGCTCTGCAAAATCAATAAATAAAGTAAACACAGGAGGAGTGCAGTTTATCACCCACTCCTAAGTAGGACCTCGGGAACCAGCAGCTTTGTGCTTCTGATAGTAATGTATCTATTTGAACATTTTTATCCAAATCGTTTACCTGCTTTAAAGCCTTTGCTATTAGAGTTTACTTGAATAATTACTAGACCCTTTACACTGAACATCTTGCTGAATGAGCTTAACCCCTCCCCTGCTGATGACGGAACCGCTCCGTCATCAGCCGCGGTCACGCTGAGCTGATGACGGAGCGGTTCCGTCATGGCCCGGCCGCCGCGACTGCGCGGCGCTGATTTCGCACCTGTGCGGCGCTTTCTATTGAGCGGGCGGGGCCGTGACGGAACTGCTCCGTCATGAGCACAGCGCAACCGACGCTGGTGATGGAGCGGTTCCGTCACCAGCATGCGCCCGCCTCTCGGCCGCCCTCCCCCCTAAGCACTGCGGCGGAATAGCCGCCGCAGTGAAGGGGTTAAGTGGCAATCTGGTAAGCTCACAAGCTCTTCTCTGTGGAGCAATGTTGAAACACTGGCTAGCAAGAAAATGAAGAGCAACTTACCTCTTGGGCAAATATTGGAAGTGGAGACATTCTTCTGGTCAACTGGATTGCTGACCAGGCAAAAGTATTCGGAGTCCGATAGGTTTGCACTTAGTGACAACTGGAGCTTTTGTCCCGCAGAGATGTTCTGGTACTTTGTTGAGTCTTTTGCATCTCTCTTTATCCAGGTCAAATTAAAATCATTTTCAATGGAGACCCAACAGATCAGAGTGACGTTGCATCCATCAGGGGTGGTACTCAGTGATTCCTTTTCTATATGTGGGACGGGAACAGGATCTGTGGTAAAATACATATAGAAATAAGACTCTTGTAGTTCCATCATTTTACAGTACTCTTCTTATACATAATCCACATACTTATCTGCCTGTTGTCTATTGCTACAGATGGCATTTGTAAAATTTTTGTTTTAGTCCAAAACACAAATTTGGGGATTTTAACAGTTTATGGTACAAATGAAGAGCCATATCATCTGAATGGCTCCTCTTTCTGCCTGATAAATTTACTGTTAATGTATCAGACGTCATAGACAACCGAATTGCTAAACCTGTAGACTTTTTACTGTAATGTTAATATATTTCTGGTATCACAGAGATATAACTCAGGTAAAGGGACCTCTGCATCTTTATAGGAGTGTTTCTTTATATTGCGATGAACTTGGCAGAAGTTATGTGAACACTGATTCAAGTGAGCAGAAACCAGTCTGATCCAAACTGAATGATCTATTCATAGGCAGCTGAGAGCTAAAACTACAGTGTTTGGCTGTGGATTAAGAGTGCTTCATAAATCCCCTTTTCATTTAATTTCATATGAAGCCTGGTTTTGATCAGTGACTTTCTGGATCTTTTCTGAAAGGAGTTGGGCCCTGGGTAAGTGCCCATATTTCCTCTGAGAAGAGGAGGGATCCATTTGTCCCCCAACATCATTAGAGCTCAAATATTCCATCTACATGATAGGTTACCAAACTGATGACCAATATTGTTGCAATACGGAAAGAAGTGCAGGGTACACAAGGGTGAAGAGAATCAGAACCAGGAGAAACCTCAACGATTAAGAGCCAGGAGTTAGACTAAAGACAATTGTCATGTTTGATGCAAAGTGGAAAATATCTTGTGTCTATTTCTTTAAGATGTACAAGGTTTTACAATGCACAACATTAGTGAAATACATATGGATCACAAAGTAGCAATGATCAGAGCACTGTGCATACTGTGGAGAAGTGTGGCTCACTGGTTAGAGCGGCAGACTCTGAAGCAGAGATCAGGCCCGGAACCAGGGTTCAAGTCCTGACGCGGCAGGGTCTTGGGCTCAATGTCCGCAGACTCGATAATTCTCGCCTCGGCGCCTACTCTAATCATGGGTCCCACGCTGTACCTCTGGGCAATAGCTTTCTTAATCTCCACAACGGCCCCTACAACACTGGGATGCCTGGCTTCACCTTGGGGGTGCCCAGGAGTGGCATCTCACAGGGAGAGCCAGGAAGGGTTCCACAGCATTATACAGCACCGGGACACTCCGTTGGGGCAGCTGTGCGCTTTACAAAATACACTACATTTACATTTACATACCATTATCAAATACTGCCAAGAATCAACCAACAAAATGAAGGTGGATACAACCAATTCAATGTAATCCAAATGATCATTTATAGAGTGTGCAATCAGCAAAGTACCTTAGTGCTATCATATAGGAACTTCTCTGCTTGTCAAATCATTGAATGGTTTGCCGTAGCACCTTTTAAGTGGTAGCACAGGCTGGAAAAATATTGTTTTCAATAGCTGGCTAGAAGGTTTTTAGTCATTCTGATCTGTAGCGGCAGGAAAAGGTCAGTCTCAGAATGTAGAATGGCTGGTTCTCTGAATGAGAAGAGTAAAAGAGGACATGTAGTATGAATTGGTTCCAACTACATACCAGAATTGAAAATGGCATATTGTGGTCCATCCTGTTTATGTGAAAGATATCTGCAGATGAGCATTTGAGCTACTGTGAGCTCACAAAGCTTAGATTGAACTGACATAAGATGATTAAATGTGTCCAGTCCAATTCTGCAGCAGAGTTCTTTCTTCCCTTGAAATCTAAAAGTAACAAGGTACAATCCACTGCCAGAGTCTAGGCACCCCTCAACACATCACACCACTTCTCTGGTACACTTTGACTGCGAGTGTGTACAAAGGGTAAAGACCATCTTTTACTTATAGACCCATGCTTCTAAAGAAAATGATGAACATACGTGGGTGAAGAAATGAAAAGTAAAAGTCAAAAGAAAATAAGATCAAGTGCTCCTTTTAAAGAGGTGTGGATAAGTGCAAAGCACTAGACTCAAATGGCATTTTGATTACTATCTAATCCACACCATACAGATTGGTATTTCTTCTTTCATCGTCGAATGAGCTAATAGGTAATGTTAGCATTCAGCATTAATGGAGGCATCTTGAATGGGGAAAATGCTGGACGTTGTCTAATACAATAAATATAGCTTATTTGAATGTATGCAGTATAAAATTCCCTCGTAAACATTGAGAAAAACATGCAATGCACCTCTATGTATGTATACAATTCTGTTTTCATTTGTTTTAGAGAATGGAGAATCGAAGGCTAACCAAAGATGTTCGCAATTTATATATGATGAATTGCACAGTCTTGCACATAAAGCTGATCTTGTTTTGAATCCACGAAATACACAAGCAACACAGAGGTTTGCTTTATAATTGTTATATCTGCTTGGAATTATATTAACGCTCATATTATTCTTAACTTCATATATTATTATAGCATTGCATTATAATTTATTTATTGCTTTGCATTGCCAATTGATGTGACCAGTTGTTAGCTTCTTCCAACTTCCTTTTGCTCTCAGTCCTTGGCATTTTTATTGTAATTCTTTACTATTTTATAAATATAAGAACATTAACACCAACACGGTACGAATGCAGCAACTTTGTTATACAGTAGGTTTATCATCATTTATATTACATCATTTATTTTAAATTTGTCCCCATTTATATGCACATGATATTCTGCACATTCACTACACATCATAGAAGTCGTCCATCACCTACATGTGACATCCGCTCCAAGTCTCCTGGCGCTTCTGCCCCTTCAGATACACGCTTAGTCTTGTTCTGCTTTACCTGCTCCAATGGTGGATCTCCCTACGACTCCTCTTGCCCCTCTAGTTGTGTATTGGTTCATAAAGGGCATTCTCTGAAGACATTATCAGACTAAATGTGAATCACATTCGCCCGCTCTTCCACGTCATCTTCAACGTTCTCATCCCCCCTCACCGCTCTCATTGGTCGCTCTTCAGCCACTGCCCACTCTGACATATCTCTTGACCAGCTCTGCACAGTAGGTTGCGGTCACATGTATGGTTTATCCTTTATTCCGCCAATAGCAGCCACAGGGCTGCAAATCTGTTCCTAATCTTGCACTGCTTCAAAGATTTGGATATCAAGCCAATAGGCCAGTGGTTCCTAAACGTTTTGGGACCATGACCCACTTTTTAGAACGACAAACTTTCGCCACCCACCTAACTTTAAAGGGCATGAGGTGGGGAGGTTTTTTTATGTAACTAAAGCATTGTGCGGTTGCAGACTGGCGTTTACAGACAGCACATTTTCTATTGAAGTGGCGACAGATATACTGTTTACAGATAAAAATATAAAAGGCGCACAAATGATAATGCGTGGAAGTCACGTTTCTGTGAGTATCACTTGTGCATCACTAAGTGTCTTGATTTGCTTTGTTACTATTAAAATCTCTGTTTCCAGCACACTTCAGAACTACGACAAAAAAGTGATTCATTTTTGCATTTCTTAATTTGCTGAGTAAATACAGTTAATTTACAGGTATCTACATTTTGTCGTGTGTTCCAAAAATAAAAACCTCTCCCACTTTGCAGTCCGAGAAAGAAAAGTAAACACCAATCATATAAGCAGCAATTTGTCAGAACACATATAGCCTGTCATTTGATAACTGTCTTTAAAGCACCAAATGTGAAAGATAAACACTTTGGTGACCCACCAACATCAGCTGGGACAACCGGTGCTCGGGAAACACAGCAAAGGGCAATGCTTCAGCCTATAATGATTAACTGGAAAGGGAAGTAGAGAAGTGATTAAACCATCATAAGCACTAAAACAGGACACAGCAAGGAGTAGGTTAAACCTTGAGTTATCAGATGCCGTTTTGTAGTCCATTCCCGATAAATTATAACTCCTACCGAGAACAAGCAGATTTAAATTGCTTCACTGTAAACAATGGAGAGCATTTACTCTACTTTGTCCGACTATGTTCTTGACCTCCACCATCCCCTGCTGTCTTAGAATGAGAGCAACAGTGGGAACCGCACACATCTGTGGTGTCGACAATTGCTCGGGTTGTCATTTAGGGCCATATGTATCAACAACCTGATTTGCAATTCTGAAATAGCGATTTTTAAGAAATCGCTATTTGAGAATCGCAAATAGGGATGTATGTACAAAATCGCAATTTGTTAGCGATTTCTTAGTATTCCTTAATTGCGATTAGCAAATTGCGAATCGCAATTAAGGAATACTTTCCCATTCATTCCAGGAAGCCCATAGAAATGAATGGGAAATTATTCTCAATTTGCGAATCGCAAATTGAGAATAATTTCAAGGGTGCAGGGGTGTCCAAAGGACACCCTCTTGCACCCCTGAAATTAGCATGGGTGCACATGTGGCGCACATACATGCCCTAAGGGAATGTATGTGCTTCACATTGCACTTCGAAAAATGCAAAAAAGTGAATTTTTCAAGGAATTCGCAAATTACCACCAACTTGAAGTTGGTGGTAATTTGCGATTCCTTAAGGCCAATTTGCATTTTTTTTAAGGCTTCTTACATTGCATTTTTAGAAATCGAAAATTTGTGATTCCTTAAATGCAATCGCAAATTAAGGAATCGCAAATTTTGCGATTCCTTATTTTGCCTTAATACATACCATTTGGCAAAATTGCATTCGCAAACATCGAATTTCGGAGTTTGCGAATGCAATTTTGGTTGATACCTGGTGCTGACACTTACAGGAGAGGGATTCATAAGAGACCGCTTAGGGCTTTCCATGCACATGTGATTCCTAAACACAACTGGGTTCCTGCCTCACCCTGCCCCTCCCACAGCTCATGCTGTCACAGAATGACAGTTCAGGCAAGAAGTGCCCTTTCTGGCAGGTTCAGCATATATCTACCCAAACTGTGCCTATGACAGCACGAGGAAGGGGGAACTAGGAACATGGGCCTGGGGTCATTTAAGACAGCCATGAACATAATAATACACTACCAGTGATCTAAGGCACATACATTATTGTGAAAATAACAGTCCTTTATTTTTTTAAATGTAGGACAGACCATGTACATCTGGGACATGGGTGTTTTTCTCTAACAAAAGGGTCCATAGATAGTCCTAAAGAGTCTATGTGGCTCGTTAGCAGACTTAACTTACTTAGGAGCCCCCCTTCAAGTAATCCAGTTTCAGAAGCTCATTTAGGTGTATTTCAAAGTATTCATTTTACGGCAGTATACAGAGAAAGCACAAAAAAATGTGTTGGGTTGACAACAAACAATTTTCTTGTATTAGTGAAGAAAAGCTGAAAACATGCAGTAAAATAACACGGGCGCATGTGCAGTGCGATCGGTGATGTAAACAAACTAGCTACAGAATCAAAAGAGCATCCCCACTCAGCGCTAGAGCTAAATAGCTCTCTCATTTTCTGTGTTAATTGGAAGAGTGAAATCTCTTTTAAGGTCTTTAGTGACCATTGTGTGAAAGTGGGTTGTGTCATAAACCAGCGTTTCAACCTCTTTTTTTTACCACATCTCTTAATTCACGCCAACCTGTCTGGATGCGGTGTGGAATTTGATTATCTCGGGGTCAGCTGAAAGCTTTACTCTAAAGGTCTTGAATGTTCACGCACAGGAGCAAATGGTGATGGAGAGGGGTGTGTCAGAGTATGGGCGCAAGCTGGACAGGAGCTTCGGGTCCCAGAGCGATGTGTATGTTAAACACCTCAGTAAACAAACATTGGCAAAGCCAATAGGACTCGCCTATACAAGAGCTATTGGCTTTGGCAATCTAGTTTTGTCATGTTGTCCTCCAGTGTGGTTGGTGTTCAGCATGTTTCAGTGGTGCGGAGTGTCCTAGAGTGGAGTGGGTGAAGAAGAGTGTTGTAGACTGGATTTGTTAGAGTAGAGTGTTGTAGAGTGGAGTAGGGGGAGTAGAGTATCGAAGAGTTTAGTAGAGGGGAGTAGAGTTCAGTGATTCAGTGGCAGACACTGTCATTGAGTGCAGTATTGTGGAGTGACAGAGTGGCATAGAGTGGAGTGGAGTGGAATAGGTTGGAGTGAGTTGGAGCGAATTGAGGTAGTGGAGTAGATTGGATTGGAGTAGATTGGGGTTGATTGAATTTGGCTAGAGTGGGCTGGATTGAGCGGAGTGGGATGGATTGGAGTGGGTGGACTGAATGTTGTGGATTGGATTGGAGTGGGGTTAATTGAAATGAGGTGAGGTGAATTGGATTTTGGTGGATTGGAGTGGGGAGAATTCGATTGGTCTGGGGTGGGGTGGATTGGATGGGTGTGGGGTAGTTTGGGTTAGAGTAGGTGCTTTTGAGTGTGCTGACTTAGACTGGAGTGGGGGTGGACTGTACTCGACTGGAAGGGGTGGCCTGGATTGAAGTGGGATGGAATGGCTTGGAGTGGGATGGATTGGATTGAATTGGTATGGATTGGACTGGCTTGGGTAGATTGAACTGGAATGTGGTGGGCTGGAAGGATTGGATTGAGTGGGGTGGACTGAACTGGGGTGGATTGGACTGGCGTAGAGTGGAGTGGAATGAATTGCAGTGGGGTGGGTTGGATTTAAGTAAGGTGGACAGGGGTGGGGTGGGCTGCAGCAGGAGGACAGTAGTGGGGTGCAATGGAGTGGGGTGGGGTGGATTGGAGTGGAGTAGATTGGATTGCAGTGGTGTAGACTGGAGTTGAGTGAAGTGGATTGGATTGAGTGGGATGTATTGGGGTGAATTGGATTGAGGTGGATTGAATTGGGGTAGGGTGGACTGGAGTGGGGTAGATTGGATTCGGCTGGACTGGGGTGGATTGAATTGGCATGGGGTAGATTGCATTGGAGTGGTGTGGATTGGATTTGGGTGGGTTGATTTAGGGAGTAAGATTGGACTGGGGTGAAGTACGGTGGGTTGGATTGGAGGGTGGTTGATTGTTTTGGATTGGAGATGATTGTAGCGGGGCACATTGTTTTGGATTGTAGTGGGGCAGATTGTTTTCAATTGGAATGGGGCAGATTGGTGTGGGGTAGATTGTTTTTGATGGGAGTGGGGCAGATTGGACTGGGATGAGGTGGATTGGATTTGAGTGTGGTAGATTGGGCTGGCTTGGGGTGGATTGGATTGTAGTGGGGTGGGGTGGATTGCAGTGGGGTGAATTGGGATGAGTGAGTGAATTGGGGGTGAGGTGGATTCAATTGGGGCATACTGGAGTGTTATGTATTGCTTTGCATTGGAGTGAGGAAGATTGGAGTGGAATGGATTGTAGTGTGGCCGATTGTTTTGGATTGGAGTGGCCAAATTGTTTTGGATTGGAGTAGGGCATATCGGAGTGGGTCTTATTAGAGTGGGACAGACTGTTTTGCATTGGAATGGGGCATACTGGAGTGGGGTAGATTGGAGTGGGGCAGATTTTTCTGAATTGGAGTGGGGCAGATTTGAGTGGGGCAGATTGTTTTGGATTGGAGTATGGCACACTGGAGTGCGGCGGATTGGAGTGGGGCAGATTGGAGACTCCTCCCAATCCGGCTTTAGAAAAAAACACAGAACGGAAACCGCCCTCCTTGCCGCAACAGACGACATCCGCACCCAACTGAACAAAGGAGAAACAGCAGTCTTCATCCTACTCGACCTCTCTGCGGCCTTCAACACAGTCTCTCACTGCACCCTAATATGCAGACTCCACGACGCAGTGATTCAAAACAAGGCCCTCGAATGGATCCGCTCCTTCCTCTCCTGCAGAACGCAGTGGGTCAGACTCCCCCCATTCCTCTCGGACTCTACTTCAACCATCTGTGGAGTCCTCCGGGGGTCATCCCTCAGCCCTACCATCTTCAACTTCTACATGGCTCCGCTCGCCCCATCGTCAGAACCTACGGACTCAACATTGTGTCATACGCAGACAACACCCAACTCATCCTCTCCCTATCCAACGAACCCAATTTCCGAGAAGGCATGGAAGCAGTCGCCAAATGGATGAAAAACAGCTGGCATCAACTAAACGGCAACAAAACGGATGTCCTCAGACGCCTGGAACGACACCTGGTGGCCCTCCACCCTTGAAGTCCGCCCACCCCCACAGACCACGCAAGCAACTTGGGAATCATCCTGGACTCCGAATTCAAAATGGATCGCCAGATCAACGCCGTCTCGTCCTCCTGCTTCCACACCCTGCGCTTCCTATGCAAGACCTTCAAATGGATTCCCTTCGAAAACAGAAAGACCGTCACTCATGCCCTGGTCACCAGCAGACTCGACTACGGCAACACACTCTACACCGGAATAAATAAAAACCTCACACGCAAGCTACAGAACATCCAGAATGCAGTCACAAATGCAAAAAGAACAATTAATGGACAGAATGCAGAAAAATGTCATACATTCACCCCAGTACAGAGATCTGGGCCTAAATCCATCGTTTTTTTGCTCACTTTGCCATTCCAGTTTGGACCCAGCCATATGCAAATCAGACTTGACCCTGCGCCCAATGGGAACAGTCCAGCCCGAACTGCCAGGCCAGGTCCTCCCTGGACTGGAGACAAACACCCGAGGACCAGTTTCGGGCTTTCAGCCCTCATCAACCGGGATAGCTTGACTCCAGTGGCATGGAGAGCCCGGGAGCCACGTCTGCGCATACCCGTCCCACTCGGACTGACAAATGCAAAAAGAACAATTGATGGACAGATTGCAGAACAATGTCATATATTCACCCCAGTAGAGAGATCTGGGCCTAAATCCATAGTTTCTTTGCTCACCATGCCATTCCAGTTTGGACCCAGCCATACACAAACCAAACTGCCAGGCCAGGTCCTCCCTGGACTGGAAACAAACATCCTAGGACTGGTTTCAGGCTTTCAGCCCTCTTCAGACAGGATAGCTTGACTACAGTGGCATGGAGAGCACGGGACCCAAGTCTTGGCATACCCGTCCCACTCAGTGTCATAAATGCAAAAAGAACATTTGATGGACAGAATGCAGAACTATGTCATACATTCACCCCAGTACAGGGAATGGGCCTAAATCCCTCGTTTTTTTGCTCACCCTGCCATTCCAGTTTGGACCCGGCCATATGCAAATCGGTCTTGACCCTGCGCCTAATGGGAACAGTCCAGCCCAAACTGACAGGCCAGGTCCTCCCTGGACTAGAAACAAACATCCTAGGACTGGTTTCGGGCTTTCATCCCTCATCAGCCAGAAAAGCTCGACTCCAGTGGCATGGAGAGCACGGGACCCACGTCTGGGCATACCCGTCCCACTTGGGGTGACAAATGCAAAAAGAACAATTGATGGACAGAATGCAGAACAATGTCATACATTCACCCTAGTACAGAGATCTGGGCCTAAATTCATCGTTTTTTTGCTCACCATGCCATGCAAGACTGGTCCTCATCCTGTCAAGACACTGCCACATATCCCAACACCTGCGCACACTCCACTGGCTCCCCATCAAACCTAGAGTCACCTTCAAAATTTTCATCCAGGCTCCCAAGGCCCTCCACGACACCGGACCAGCATACCTGAACAGCCGACTCAAATTCCACGCACCCCAAAGGACCCTACGATCAGCCCAGCTCTCCTATGCCGTGGTCCCCTGCACCAGATCAGGCAGCCGCTCCTTCTCTTTCCTCGCGGGCAGAGCCTGGAATGCCCTCCCTCTCCACCTAAGGCAGACTACATCTCTCCCCATCTTCCTAAGAAAACTCAAAACCTGGCTCTTCGACAGACACCCTCCTTGATGGACCGGAACCTGGGAAACCCCCCTCCCCCAGCGCTTCGAGACACTCACGGGTGAGTAGTAGCTCTTAACAGACGCGTGATTGATTGTTTGGAGTGAGGCAGATTGTTTTGGATTACAGTGGGGCAGATTGTGTTGCAGTGGGACAAATTGGAGTGGGCCAGATTGGAGTGGGGCAGATTATTTTGGAATGGAGTGAGGCAGATTGTTTTGGATTGAATGGGGCGGATTGTTTTGGATTGGAGTGGGGCCGAATGGAGAAGGGCAGACTATTTTGGATTAGAGTGGGGCAGATTGTTTTCGATTGGAGAGTGGCAGATTGTTTTGGAGTGGGGCTGATTGTTTTAGAGTGGGGCGGATTGTTTAGGATTGGAGTGGGGCAGAATGTTTTGTATTGGAGTAAGGCAGATTGGAGTGCAGAAGACTGGAGTGGAGCAGATTGTTATGAATTGGAATGGGGCAGACTGTTTTGGATAAGAGTGGGGCAAATTGGAGTGGGGCAGATTGGAGGGAGTGGGTTGGGAGGATTGGAGTGTGGTGGATTGGAGTGTATTGTATTAAGTGAGTGGTTTGGATTCTAGTGGGGGTGTTTGGGATTGGTCTGGGTGGATTGGGTTGGAGTGTGATGAAGTGGAGTGGATTGCCTGGGATAAGGTAGATTGGATTGGAGTGGGGTAGATTGAATTGGGCTAGATTGGGGTGGATTGAATTTGTGTGGGGTGGACTGGAGTGGGGTGGGTGGATTGGGGTGTGGGTGAATTGGGATGAGTAGGTGGTATGGGGTGAGGTGCATTCAATTAAGACATATTGAAGTGGGGCGTACTCTTTTGGATTTGAGTGTAGAAGATTGGAGTGGAATGGATTCTAGTGGGGCTGATTGTTTTGGACTGGAGTGGGGCAGAATGGAGTGGGCAGTCTGGAGTGAGGAAGATTGGAGTGGGTGAATTAGAGTGGTGCAGATTGTTTTGCATTGGAGTGGGGTAGATTGGAGTGGGGCAGATTGTTCTGAATTGGAGTGGGGCAGAATTGTGTGGGGTAGATTGTTTTGGATTAGAGTGGGGCAAATTGGAGTGAGCAGATTGTTTTGGGTTGAAGTGGGTCAGATTATAGTGTGGTGAATTAGAGTGGGGCAGATTGGAATGGGGCATATCTTTTTGGTTTGGAGTGGGGCAGATTGTTTTGCATTGGAGTGGGGCTAATTGGAGACGTGCAGACTATTTTGGATTAAAGTGGGGCAGATTAGAGTGGGGTAGATTGTTTTAGATTGGAGTCAGGCAGATTTGTTTTTTAATTGATTTTCTTTAGAGTTTATATAGCACAAACTAGACCTGAGGCATCAGGTATCAGAGCGCTTTACATGAGCACCAGTTTCATTACAGATGAACCCATTAATTTTTGTTAGGCATAGGGAGATTTAGTGATTTGCCCAGAATCACAGGATGTTGACGTCGTTGCCGAAACTCGAACCTGGTTCACCAAGTCCGAAGTCGACCATTGTAGCCGTAAGGCTACATCCTCTCCCCAGTTTAGAGTGGGGCAGATTGTTTTAGAGTGGAGTGGGGCAGATTATTTTGGAGTGGGGGTTAATGTTTTAGAGTGGGACAGATTGTTTAAGATTGGAGTAGGGCAGATTGTTTTGGATCGGAGTGAGGCAGATTGGAGTGCTGAAGATTGGAGTGGAGCAGATTGTTTAGGATAGGAGTGGGGCAAATTGGAGTGGGGAAGATTAGAGTGGGGCCAATTGGAATGGGTGGTTTGGGAGGGTAGGTGTGTGGTTGATTGTAATGGATTGTATTATGCAGAGTGGTTTGGATTGGAGTGGGGTGTGGTGTATTGGATTGGTCTGTGGTGGAATGGATTGAGTGGGGTGGATTGGCATGAATTGGAGTGGGGCATATTGAAGTGGGGTGGATTAAGGTGTCCTGCATGATTAGGTGTGAAAGCATATTTTCAGGAATTGCACGTAAGAAAGGAACAATGTTGCTTTGCAATAAGATAATCCTCAGCTTTTGAGAATAGCGCTCACGAGCAAAAACAAAAGAAACCATTAGTGCAATGTGAGAAAAGAAGAGTTGGCAAAATAAGAGAAAGTTAGCTATATAAAATAAATCTTTGCAATTTTGTTTGTCCTGCTGGGCACGTTTTTGCCAGTCACACGCCTTCTGTTTGCAGGGTATTAAGAGTTGAAAAGAACAACATGGTACCTCAATCATGTTGGGAGCAGCGGATGGGCACTGATTAAGTCAAATCAATCATGCTTGGTCCCTGCTCCACAAAATGATGTTGGGCCTGCCTTGGCAAATTACGAGGCTGTAGAGAAGAGTGCCATGCAATCCAACAAATGGTAATATTTGAGCGGGCTTCAAGCCCTTTTATGTTAACAAGAGTGTCGAACAAGCGAGACGCATGTGCTAGTGCATGCTTGTGCAGACTAGACCCTAAAAACAGAAAGAATGCTTTCCCACAAAGCCATGATACTCTTACCAGACTTCTTGTTGTTGACAGCCATCTTAAAAGCTTAGGGTATAAGTTCCTAGTAGGGCCCCCAACACCCTTGGAGGCAAGCTTGATGTTCCAGCTGCTCAAGTTTTTCTGCATGGGAACTAGCAGTGCCCAATTGATTATATGTTTATTATTATTATTTAATTTTTTATAGAGCGCGTAGTCACCCGTAAGTATCCCAGCGCTAAAATCAGTACAACTAGGAGTCAGCAAGGGAAGGGGAGAGACAGTTTAAGGGAAGAGGTGGGTTTTCAATTGCTTCCTGAACCGTAGGTAGTTGGATTCAGTTCTCAGGTAGTGTCGGTAAGGCGTTCCAGAGACGTGCGGTGTGAACCGAGAAAAGTCTTCCTCCTGTTCGGGCCTTCTTAATTCTGGGGGTGACAATGAGGTGTTCCTGGTCGGAGCGGAGGGATCTAGGGGCTTTGTATGGTTTGATAAATTTTTTTAGGCTTGGGGGACCATTGTTTTGGAGCAGTCTGTGTGCTAGGCAGAGGGCCTTGAACATCACACGTTCTCTAACCGGAAGCCAATGGAGACACTTCAGCACTGGTTTGGCTGAGGCTCTGGCCGGGGTGTTAGTAAGGATCCGGGCAGCTGCATTTTGGACCCTTTGTAGTTTATTCAGGGTTGCCTCTGGGGCCCCTAAGTAGATGGAATTACTAAAGTCGAGCCTAGAAAGAATCAGTCCTTTGATCAGCAGTTTTTGAGAGTTGTGGGGGAGTAGGGGCAGGATCTTTCGAATTGACCTGAGCAGTCCAAAACACGTACCGGCTACCTTTTTTGCCTGTGTTGCAAAAGATAATTCCTTATCGAGCCAGACACCCAGGCTTTTTACCTCTGGTTTCGGATCTGGGATCGGGCCTAAACAGGGTGGCCAGATGTTATGAAGTGAAGTGGGTCCCTTCTGGCCAAGGAGGAGAATGTCAGTCTTTGAGCCATTGAGTGTCAGAGACGATCTATTCATCCATCCTTGTATCTGCGTCAGACAGTTGTAAAGGTCCGCAGGTTGTTGTTTCGGATGAGAAAGGGACACCACTAACTGAGTGTCGTCGGCATAGCTGACGATGCTCACTCCGAACGGGATAACAACCTCCTCCAATGGGGACATGTAGATGTTAAATAATGTGGGGCTCAGGGAGGAGCCCTGAGGCACGCCACATTGGAGGGGAGTGTCGGAGGAGCAGGTGTTGTTCTCCCAGATTTGAAAGGAGCGTTGACTCAAAAAGGACGATATCCAGGACAGAGCAGTTCCTTCCACACCGACGCTCATGAGTCGTTGGATGAGGAGCTGATGGTTGACGGTGTCGAAGGCCGCACTGAGGTCGAGGAGGATCACTGCCACTGATCCTCCTTCGTCTAAGAGTGCTCTGGCCTCCTCCACCGCCATGAGAAGGGCAATGTCGGTGCCCTGCCCGGGGCGGAAACCCGTCTGCGAGTTTTTTAGACGGTTGTTGTTCTCCAAAAATTGTGACAGCTTTCTGTTCACCATTTTTTCCGTGATCTTGCTGGTTCCCGGGAGGAGGGAGATTGGTCTATAGTTTGCCAAGGAGACAGGGTTAAGGGAGGGTTTTTTTAGAAGTGCCTTGACGACTGCCGCCTTCCAGCTAGGGGGACGACTCCTTGTTGAAGGGAGGCGTTGATGAGGTGAGTGAGAGAAGGGGCGATCGAGGGTGCTACCTTTTTGAGAATACGTAAAGGGGCAGGGTCCCTGGGAGATCCGCTTTTAATAACTTGCAGCGTATCTTCGACTTCTTCTACTGTCATTTGTCCCAGGAAGTGATGCATGGGAGGGTAGGAGAGTTGCTGGCTTCTCTCTCCTCGCTCGAACTAGTAGGTGGAATAGAGTCGAGGATTTTTTGGATTTTCTCCTTGAAGAAATTAGCCAGCTTGTGGCACTTTTCCTCATCAGCTTTGGGGTCTGGTGGGTCTCTCGGTCCCTAGTCAGGGACTTTGAGGAGTTCTTTTAAAATGGTAAAAGATTCTTTACTGGAGCTAGCAGAGTGTTCTATTCTCTCTTGGAAGAATAGACTTTTGGTTTTGCGGAGGGCGGTTTTGTAAATTTGTGAGGCGGTGTGATAGGCTTCCTTATTTTTGTTAGATTTGTCCTTCCTCCAAAAGCGTTCTGATCTCTTGCATTCCTGTCTCAGAGATTTGAGCGCCGGAGTATACCAGGGAGCGGGAGCCACTCTTTTTATGTGTTTAAGAGTGGTGGTTTTCGGGAGGAGTTGGTCTAGTGAAGATGTGAGCCAGGAATTGAATTGTTCGTCGGCCGTGACCGGATCCATAGAGAGGGCAGGTGTCGAATCTGAGAGTAAGCTGGCCCACTCTGCCGGTTCAAGCTTGTGCCAACGTCGGTCCGTCACTCGGATTTTGGGGGGTTGGGGGAGTGCTGTGGCAAGGTCCCAGAAGAAGGGAACAAGAAAGTGGTCTGACCACGGAAGGGGGATGGGGGGATCTGAGGTGATATCCCCATTATTGGTCAGGATGGGGTCCAGAAGGTGTCCTTTGTCGTGGGTGGGTTCGTTGTTGACAAGTCGGATGTTAAATGACCTAAGGTCCTGCAGGAGATCCAAAGCTAAGGGATCGGTGGGGTCGTTAAGGTGAAGGTTGAGATCGCCCACGAGGAGGAAGTTCGAGGCAGAGGAGGCTGATTGTGATACCATGTCAATGAGGGCGTTGAGCTAATTCCCTGTTGTCCCCGGAGGGCGATAAATCAACAGTCCTGAGATGGAGTGTGTCGGGGAGATTTGAAGGGCGAAATGGCAGCTTTCGCAGTCTGCAATGTTGGCGTTGCTAGTCCTACAGGCGAGATGTTCTCTGTGGATAATTGCCAGACCCCCTCCTCTCCCTTTAGGTCTATGTAAAGTTTGAATGAGGTAGCCTGGGGGAAGGGCAATGACAATATCCGAGTCCGTGCTAGCAGAGAGCCAAGTTTCTGTGAGAAACAGCGCGTCCAGGCCATGATCCTGTATCAACAAGTTGATTTCGTGCGCATGCTTAGGGAGGGAGCGGCAGTTCAGGAGGCCAATCTGTAGCCCCGGCTTTCCCAAGCCTTGTTCGGCTGGGTTACATCGTACACAGTTGGCGAAGGGTTTACCTTCAGCGTGGACGTAGTGACAGTCCAGCTTTTTTTCCTTGCGGAGGGCTCGAAGCATGTCACTTGTATACACCACACGTTTATTCAGGCATGGTTTGTTGTCCTCTCTATGGAGTTCAAGGTATTAGGAATAAGGGGTATTGATCATTGGGCCTGAAAATTGGCCATAGATGCAGCACCAACATCGAGGTAGCAGGTGATCCCAATGGAAGTAGGCTTACCAAAATGCCTAACAACAAGGATAGATAAAGAATACATTGATCAATTGATGCAGTTTCAAATTCTTCATGAGATGGACTTTGATAGGTCTGTGGGCCAATCAATCATGACATGGTATGCAAAAAGCTTTGCTGAGGTTGTAAATCGATTGAGGCCAGTAGAAAGGCTATGTAATAGGAAAGTAAAAATGGATCTATCTTGCGAGCCTCCTAATCAGCAGTGTATATTTGCAAGGAAGGAATTAAGGAACGCAGGAGGGGCGAGGTGGCCCATCCACTCCATAAATGCAAATGAGGTCTATAATTGTAAGAAAAGAGAGTATGAAGACCCGGTTAGGAGAAAGAAGCAGGCCTTCTCCCAGTAAAATTGGGACCTTATGACCAGTACATTACAGGGAAAAGATATGAGGAAGTTCTGAAAGATGGTCCAGAGGGGACGTAATATTGCACCCCCGGCAAGATGTATGGTGCCAGAAACTGACTTGGTAGCCTTATTTAATATTTATAAGACCAGGGAAATAACTTCGAAAGAGTGCTGGCCAAATCTGGGGGGGGGAGAAAGCCTTTGATTCTTTTTCCATTCAGTCCATTGCCAAGTTGATATCCTTCCTAAATTTAACTAAAACAGCAGGAACGGAAAATCGGCGAGCAATTGCAATTAAGTCAAACCCAATGTGGTGGTCAGGGTTTACTCAAAAGTTTTTATAGCCACAATCACGGCTAGTATATTACCTCACAGGTGTAAGGGCTCAATGATTAAAACCATGCATACAAAAAGCACAGTGAATGTACCAGGCAATTATGATTTGCTAAGACTGCTGGATAGAGGTGCAAAATTGTATTCTAAGGTTGTTCTCAGTTCTTTAAAGAATTGGATTGAGGGCAACAGAGTTCTCTCTATGGAGCAGGGGGGGGGGCTTTAAGCCTGGGCATTCAACTATAGAGCTTGTGAGCCTTGGGGCAAACGGCAAAGGAAACAACTGGGAGTTTATTCTGCTGTTTTGTGGATTTTAGCTCAGCTTTTGATTTGGTAGATATAATTATACTCTGGGCGAAATTAAGACAAGAGGGTATCCCTCAGTGCTAATTACCAATCCTACAGGTACTGCACTGGGAGAATTGGGCCCAAGTGGAGCTTGATATGAATGGGGCCCTTTCGAGGAGAAATCGTCTAGGAAATGGGTTGTCAGGGCTGTGTCCTGGCCCCCACAGTGTTCTCCTTCTTCCTCACTGTCCTTTTCGTAAAAAATAGGGGGTAGACATGTGTTGTGTCCACTCTCTGCAGACGATTTAGTGATTTTGGACTTGACCTAAGTAGGCCTGCAGAGGAAGTTGATCAGATTTAATCATTACTGTGAGGCCAATAAATTATAGGTGAATCTGGAAAAAACAACAAATAATCGCTTTGGTAAAAAAGTTAAGTGGTAGAAGTGGCTGTTAGGAAATAGCAGTATTGAGGTTATATTACCCTATAAGTATGATGTTTACAAGACAGTTGAGCTGGTTCCTGCATAAAGAATTTGTGGAAATGAGGGCAGCAGCAACAATAGGGGGCCTTGTCTGTTTTAAGAATATCATCAGTGGCCCTTCTTGGTCTCCCTTTTTGACAGCCTATAATGCAGTGGTCCCTACTCATATTGTCTTCGGGCCAATGTATTAACTCTAGTATGGAGGGAAGTTGGGAGTGATGTTGCCAGGTGAGAGAAAGTGTTTGAAGAAAATTGCTAGCTCTCCTAAAAAGTGCGAAGAGCTAGGTAATAAGGCTGGAAGGGAACTTACAGGCTTAGAATATTTTAGCCTATAAAGCAACCCTGCAATGGTGGGATAAACTTTGGGTCTCTGAGGTACAGATGGTATCAGCCTTATGTGTTGTTGAAATAGGAAACAATGAATTAAGGTGGGCGGCGAAGGTCAGGAAAAGGCTAGTAGCCATTTGGGGAGCCTTAAATATTGAATTAAAGATAATGGAGGCCTCCCATCTTTCTAAAGCAAAATTAGAAATGGCCTGTATAAGAGATTTGAGAGTGGCTGAAATGCAGTATGTAGGGAATAAACCCTTCACAAAGTATATGGTAGAATCTTGTAAAAAAATAGGGGGGAATTTCCTTACTCATCAGCACTTCCTGATGCCCCCTTACACTTGGATCTATTAAAATTCATTTTAAGAGGTTACGCCGTTTGATTTTAAAACTGCTTTTTATAAGATGTGATATAAATCAGCGTAATGATGCACTTGCACTTTTGTTGAATATGGAATTTGTAGATGTTGCATGCGCCCTGGCAACATTAAATGGCGGTGTACTTGGGTACTAACCTGGTTTACAAGCAGGGTGGGAGAGAGGCGGGGGTCATTTCAATCAAAATGTTATTCTGTTTTAAAATCTATGTTTTAAAGACAAGTGTCTAAACATTAATAACGTTGAATTTGAACTAGAAAAAAAACGAAATACTTGTGGTGTTTTGCTACCTCCAGAACTGCAGCAACTAATTGTTCTCCTACAGTGAGGACGTTTTTGCAATCCAAACAACATCTCACAATCCTTAGCAACTCCGGGGACTTCTCAGGAAGATGTTGCTGAGCCTCAACAGGTATTGTGTGCCCTGGTATCCCCTGGTGCACTGGGCGTTGTACCTGGTGTTGATGCATCTGCTGCACTTCACCCCCTCTGGGATCTGGCAAAGGGGATGAAATGGTACGTCTACAGGTGGGTCAACATACTTGTTGTGCGACAGGAATATTTCTTTAACATACCCATAGAGAGGGTCTTCTCACACAAAGAGCACTTCACATGCTTTGTCATGTTTTCTTCTCCCTAGAGGGGATGGTGAAAAATTCCCATGCAATAGATTGCTGGTTTGCTGGGGGTTCCTCCTTCAAAGAATTGTCTTCATCAGAGTGTGGCTGCTGATCGTCTGTGCTACCAGATGCCATTTTATTTTTAAACGTTTTGAAAATGAATTATGAAGGAGAAAAGAGGAGGTACTGAAATAAAAAACTCCACTCTCCGCATTGGAACTGCAGAGAAATGAAAATGGGTGGGAACTTCCTTCTTAGAATAATAAAAAGTGTCTAGTCCAATAAAAACGCCCTTTCTCCTGTGGTCATGGGATATTCACGAACACCGATGTCACCGCAAATGCGGACGCAGTTGCGAAAATGGGAAATAGAATACAACAGTGCTGTACTATGAAATGACTTAATAAAATCTCACTTTACATGTTACATTAATAAACTACTCACATCCAATATTAATTACAGTATCTGTATGTATGATTTTTACACTTTCTAAAATTCACATCATTTTCACGAATAACTGCGATACCGTAATGTACGTATCACAAATTTAGTGGCACATTCGTGGACATACTAAAAAGAAAGAGAAAAAAAACAGGCTACCAAACTCTTCACTTTGGAAGGTAAAGAGTACCTGATGCCACTGGCCAAAGTAAGCCTGACTGCCAATGGTAGTTGTGGTCGAAGTGGGAGAATTGTAGGGGCGCAATATGCCCATACTTTTTTAATTTATGGAAACCACTTCCTCTACTTCTTGTTGAAAGATAACCATCCCGGAATGGTTAATTACCTGAGTGAAATGTTTTTCCTGCAATATAAGTGCAGTCAGATGATGGGAGGGGCAGACAACTATATAAATCTTCATGCAGGGGTGTCCATGTAATCTTAGCTTTTTTGCTGAAAAAAAAAAAAAAAAAAAAAATATATATATATATATATATATATATATATATATATATATATATTTATAGTTATAGTTATATATATGTATATAACTAGCTGGCTCTTTGCATGTGGGTTGCCAGTTTGTGCTCTAGCGGGCATCTAGAGAGCAGAGGCAGGCGCCCGCCAGAATTTCACATCAACCCACCTGGGTTTACATTTGGTTTTACTCAGTAATGAGTGACAGCGCACCCACTTGGGTTTTGAACTAAGTACTACACTTCCCAGAAGGCCATGGTGATGGCCGCGCCCATCGGGGCAGGTGAATGGTTGAAAAGTAGTGCGGACTGAATAGCGCTGCAACTCCTAACAAACTGCACGCCACTGATGAAGGGATTTCTTTACCTGAAACGCGTCTGGTGTTTTATCCTTTGTTGTACTGTCTTGGGCAGGGGGTTTGCTGGCAAGCTGTCGAGAAATAAAGAAAGAGCTAATAACAACTTACTGTGGACTTTGTCGAATTGGGATTCCTGTTTTGGTTGGATATGAAGGCGGCTCTCCAGTCGCGTACAAAGCCCCACCGCTGCAGCGGGTCCAGTCAGGCACCACGCTGGTGCTTGAATTTTGGAAGTAAGGACTAGCTGGGGCTTTGCAGGGGGCTGCCAGTTTGTGTTCTACCCAGCATCTACAGAGCAGATGCAGGTGACCACCAGAATTTCACATCAACCCACCTGGGTTTACATTTGATTTTACTCAGTAATGAGTGACAGTGCACCCACTTGGGGTTTAAACTAAGCACTACACCTCCCAGAAGGCCTGGTGATGGCTGCGCCCATCGGGACTGGTGAATGGTTGAAAAGTAGTGCGGACTGAATAGTGCTGCAACTCCTTCTAACGAACTGCACGCCGCTGATGAAGGGATTTCTTTACCCGAAACGTGTCTGGCGTTTTATCCTTTGATGTACTGTCTTGGGCAGGGGGTCTGCTGGCAAGCTGTCGAGAAATAAAGAAAGAGCTGATAACAACTTACTGTGGCCTTTGTCGAATAGGGATTCCTGTTTTGGTTGGATATGAAGGCAGCTTGCCGGTTGCCTTAGAAAGGCCCACCGCTGCAGCGGGTCCAGTCAGGCACCATGCTGGTGCTTGAATTTTGGAAGTAAGGACTAGCTGGCGCTTTGCAGGAGGCTGCCAGTTTGTGCTCCACCCGGCATCTATAGAGCAGAGGCAGGCGCCCACCAGAATTTCACATCAGCCCACCTGGGTTTACATTTGGTTTTACTCAGTAATGAGTGACAGCGCACCCACTTGGGTTTTGAACTAAGCACTACACCTCCCAGAAGGCCATGGTGATGGTCATGCCGACCGGCGCAGGTGAATGGTTGAAAAGTAGTGCGGACTGAATAGCGCTGCAACTCCTTCTAACAAACTGCACGCCCTGATGAAGTGATTTCTTAACCCGTAACCCGTCTGGCGTTTTATCCTTTGATGTACTGTCTTGGGCCGGGGGTCTGCTGGCAAGCTGTCGAGAAATAAAGAATGAGCTGATAACAACTTACTGTGGCCTTTGTCGATTTGGATTCCTGTTTTGGTTGTGTATATATATATATATATATATATATATATATATATATATATATATATATATATATATATATATATATATATATATATATATATATATATATATATATATATATATATATTCACTGAAAAAACCATAGGTTTCACACCAGTTATAGTTAGGAATTAGCATTTAAAAAACCTATTAAATTCACAGAAACAAACATAGGTTTTACACCAGTTATAGTTAGCTGGAAATTTTACTGACATAAAACCATTGAAATTCCCACGTTATAGTTAGTTGGACTCACTATAACTTGCGCGTGTAATGCACTGCTGATGACATCACATATTACATCACTCATGACATGGTCAGTGACATCACTCATGACATCACTGATGACACCATCCAGTGAATGTGTGTCTTGCTGAAAAATAAATATGTTTTATATATGTATATGTAAAGCTCGATGGAAGAATAAATGTTTCAATAAGTGTCTTATTGGATGTTTTTTTTAAAAAAACAATTGATTGGTTAACTGGCTTATTAAGTGTATCATAGTGAATACATATATTAGCGAGTATTGTTTAAATATTTAAATGTTTGTATCAGTGTTTCACTTTGTGTATAAGTGGCTGCATGGGTTGGTGAGTAGCTACATGTGTGTGTATATGGGTTATTAGATTTTTTTTAGTATCAGTATAAGTGTCTGTATGATTTGGTGGGGGTGTTACTTAGCACATAGATGCATCAATGAATGACTCACTGTTTGTATGTGTTTTGAAGACAGCATATGTGCCGGACTGTATATGTGAATGAGTGTGTATATGTATGTGTTAGTAATTGAATGACTGTCTTACTAGTGTCTTTATCAGTAACTACATATGTTTTAATCTAGTATATGTGAGTATTGGTGTATATAAGTGAGTATATGTGAGAGTCAGACATTGAAAGAGTTCTTGTTTAAATAAGTATGTGTTTCTATAAGTGATTGTTTAAGAGAGTAAGTATGTGTAAGTTTCCTTAGAAGTAAGGTGGTAGTGTGTGTATAGCTGTATATGCAAAAAAATGGATGTTCAATAGTTTATTTGCATGTGTGAATATGTGTGTGAGCAACTTTTGGAAGACTGTCGGTGTGTTAACGGATGTATAGGTGTCTCACTACATATGATGAGTGAGTATATGTATGAATGACTATATAGAACTGTTGGTGAATGAGTGGATGTGTATATAAATGGTGGAATTACTGAATTGGTTGTTGTAACTGGTATAGGTATCTCCACTTTTTTGAAAATGTTAGTTTCTATTTTTGAATATGTGTTTCAAGGGTTACTTTACAGTGAAAGGAGGTCAGTCACTCTGTCACAAGGATGGTGTCATCAGTGATGTCATGAGTGATGTCACTGACCATGTCATGAGTGATGTAATATGTGATGTCATCAGCAGTGCATTACACGCGCAAGTTATAGTGAGTCCAACTAACTATAACGTGGGAATTTCAATGGTTTTATGCCAGTAAAATTTCCAGCTAACTATAACTGTTGTAAAACCTATGGTTTTTTCTGTGAATTTAATAGGTTTTTTAAATGCTAATTCCTAACTATAACTGGTGTGAAACCTATGGTTTTTTCAGTGAATTTCAAAGGTTTTTTAAATGCTAATTCCTAACTATAAGTCTCAGTTTATATGTACGACTGTTAGCGCTCTAGTTGTTTATTAGAACACTCTGGGACATTCTGTCATTGGGCTATATTTGGGCTACATCTGGCTGATATTTGGGCTACATTTGGTTTTTTTTGTCTCTGGAGGCCATCTTTGGGCTACATTGGGCTACATTTGTAAAAACCACTTGTGCATATATCTTGAGACATAGCAAAGGCAGATCAAGCTACCAGTCCCTACAATTTTGCCCAAATTTTTTTTGTATATTTTTTTTTTCCATTTTTTTTTGCCTTGGAGCGCTCCCGGTGCGTGCCCCGGTGAGCGCCCCCGGAAAGCGTAGTTCTATGAAGCGTAAGCGCGTCGGGTCATGTGACCTGAAAATAACACTTTTCATTGGTTAATAACAGTTTTTTTTCACAAGTAGGGAAACACCCCACCCATTTCTCTCACAACCTGTTTGCTTTTGCTGAGACAACACCTCTTGTCTGTTCCTTCCAAAAAAACAAATTTAACCATGTCTGGTTCCCAGAACCCTTCCCAGGACCAGTCCTCAGACTCTTCAGATGGATTCCTGCCTGAGGTCCCCCCACAGAGAAAAGTGAAGGACCACTTCATTTGGAAGTTTTTCTCTTTTCCGGAGGGGGAGAAAAAATGCAATGCAGCAAAAGTCACGTGTAAAATTTGTGACACTGTTCTCTCACGTGGAAATCCCACCCGGAAATATAGTTTTGGCAATGCAACATTACTCAGGCATGTTGAGAGGAAGCAGCCGATTCATTTTGCATGGGAGAGCACCAGGGTCCTGGCTCGCAATCCACCACCCGATTGCCCCTCCACTCCCACCGGAACATCAACATCATCGGTGAGAGGAAGACCAGCAGTGATGACCCAAAATATTCAGCCTGTTTTTGCTGATATTACATTTCGTTGTAAGCAGTGTGATCAACTGCTATGTTATGGAGAGCAGAGCGTTGACCTGATTGTTCGAAAGAGGGAGGAACACAGCTGCGCCCCTCAGCCCTAATTTTTCCCATTTTTTTTGCTCCTGTTGAGTAGTTTTGCATTCCCTAGTTTTATTTTTGTTGTGAAAAAAATACCCACATTTTTTTAACTAAAAAAGCAGTTCTTTAAGTAAGACTGTTAGCGCTCTAGTTGTTCTTTAGAACACTCTGGTACATACTATCATTGGGCTATAGGTATGCTACATCTGGCTTATATTTGGGCTACATTTGTATTTTTTTGTCTCTGGTGGCCATCTTTGGGCTACATTGGGCTACATTTGGGCTCTAACATATATATAGCCCAATGTAGCCCAATATATATTTTTTAAAAGTTAATTTTCTTAAAAACAACTGGAGCATATATCTTGAGACAAAGCAAACGCACATCGGGCTAACAGTCCTTACAATTTTTCATTTATTTATTTATTTATTTTTTTCCCTGGAGCGCTCCCGGTGCGCGCCCCGGTGAGCGCCCCGGAAAGCGTTGTATTTTGAAGCGCCCCGGTGCGCGAACTGGGAAGCGTCCCGTTAGCGCCAATGTCGCGATCGAAAACAACATCGTGACGCGTCACGTAAGCGTGACGTATCGCGTAGCCGTGCGATGTGTCTTATGACGCGCTGCGTAAACGCACCCGGAAGCGCCCCGCGACGCGGCCCGGAGCGCGTAACGTAAGAGCACCGGAGCGCGAAACGTAAGCGCATCGGGTCATGTGACTTGAAAATAACACTTTTCATTGGTTCCTAATATTTTTTTTTCCAAATGAGGAAAGCCCCCACCTTTTTTCCTCATTCTTACTTTCTTCTTTGAGAGAGCAAGAGCTATTTCTTTGTGAGAGACCAATATTGGCTACTCTACTTGCTGCTGCTGGTGCTCCAACACCACCACCACCAAAAGGACCACCACCACCACTGCTTTTTAGTGGTGAGCAGGATGAAGAGGAGGAATAGGAGCAGGAGGAGCAGGAGAGACAGTTCCTACAAGAGGAACCCCACTCATCTCATGTAAAGGAGCACTACATTTGGCAATTCTTTACGTTTCCTGCAGGACTGAAAAAAGTTAATGCCCCTAAAGTAAAATGTCTAATTTGCAAGAACATTCTTTCACGTAGCAATCCTGCTAAAAAATATAGTTTTGACAACCACACCATGATTCGCCACATGGAAAGGTGGCACCCAAATAATTTGGCCCAAGCACAGGTGAGAGCTATGGCTGAAAACCCACAGACACCTCAGCCTAGCACCTCAAGTGCGGAATCATCTTTTGCAGCACCTGAAGGGCGTCAAATGGTCCCCAACATCCAAAGTAAATTCTCAAACTACAAAATAGCTTGTATTTATTGTGGGGCTACTATTGCTTATGGTGAAAAAAGTATCACCTTAATTAACAGAGCAGATGACAACCACAAGTGCTCTCACAAACGAAAGCAATGATTCTTTTTTTTTTTTTGCTCCTGTTGAGCCATTTTCAAATCTGTCTGTTTTTTTCAAAGTACTAAAAAAACAAAAACAAATATAAAATTGTTTTGAAAAACAAAAAAAGGAAAAAATGTTCACAAAAAATATATATATATATAAAACAACAAAAACAATAAAAAAAAGTTATTTTCAGAACTACCTCCCATTTATATAAAATGACTTAAAATTTAAAACTCTGCCAATCTCTTTTCTCCCCGGTGCGCTCCCCGGTGCGCGTACCGGGCGCTCCCCCCGTGAAAATCGAAAAAAACAAAATTTACCCCACGGGGCCCTTTTAAAGCCCCCACATCAAACCTAGGAGGTCAGGGGGGGGTCTACCCTACCCCCTTATGGCCAATTCCCCCCTTTATTGTTGCCACCTCTTGTATCTCGATTTTACCGAGAGACAAGATGGCAGCCGCCCCGGACTGTTTAGAATGTTTACAGACACCCGAGAGCCAATCAGCTTTCCGCGCGCATGTCGCGTGTCGCACCCGGTGTGCTCCCGGTGCGCGTACCGGAGCGCTGCTACAGATATATATATTTTTTTTAACCTAAATTACTCAAAATCCACTGAAGGACATATCTTGAGACATAGCAAAGGCACATCGGGCTACCAGTCCCTACAATTTTGCCAAGTTTGGTGGAAATCCATTCAGCCGTTCGGGCTAAAAGTGAGGCCGACCGCCCTATGGAAAATTACATGGGGAAAACGCGTTTTGGGATCCCCCTTTTATCTCGGCCCCCGCTTGACGAATCCCCCCCAAACTTTCAGGGAAGGACCGGAGCTCGAAGAAGCCATTTTGAGGGAATTTTCAGGCAGATTCGTCAACCGGCGCCAAAGTTATTCCAAATAGAATTTTGAGATTTAACATTGAAAAAAATCCTAACTATAACTACCTACTGGCGACCGCCAGTAGGTAATATATACACATACATATATACACATACATATATATCACTCCACTCCACTCCGCGTGTAAAGAAATTGCGTTTTCAAACACGGACACGGACCCGAAATTCCAGTTTGTTCAACTGTTTATTGCTGTGCCGCCATAACATTTCGGCTCTAGCGAGCCTTGATCACGTGACACATATAGGTTGCCTCTGAGCAAATGTAAAGTGACAGGTGCGTGCAAAAAGAAATTTAGTTCGCGTGCATGTATCCTTGACATTGACGTTGAGCTGTATTCTTCTTCATATGCTCATAAACATTTTTTTAAAATGCTTGATTACATTAATATACCAAATTGATTGTATGTTTCTAACTTCCTGTTATAATACCTTAAAACAATTTACAATGGTCTCTACCTTGTTTACTGTGTAAAATCATGTATAATATTCCCATTTGTCATAGATTACACATATCAGTATTCTCTATTTCAATATCTGATTTCGTTTACACATGAAATAATATGGTATAATACATTATGAACCATTAAATGAGATTCCTCCCAACTATATATTCATTGGTCTATATGTCTATAATATTTAAAGTGCTAATGTGGGTTAATACATTAATTGTGACAAGGTGTGATAACAATTGTGTGACCCCTCAATATTAAAATAAGTGTGTTTTTAACGAACAGAGTACTTGTGGTTCCAATCTTGGCACCAGTTAAGTTATCCTTGTTGTACATTTACAGAGGTAATAAATCAGGATCATTTTGCTTTTAATTGTTGTGGGAATCTTAATGTGTAGTATCGCTTGGTTAATGACCAACACATTTTCCGCCTATTTGAATGTTGACTAACATCAGTGCAAAATTAGGCTGGATAAATTCTTGTTTGAATACATTATTGATAACATTGTTTTGAATCAATAAATAAACATCATAAAACAGATACATATAAATACAATGCATTAAAAATGTATGTATTAAAATATGTAAACAATTGTAATTTCATGTTAGTGTGTTAAAAGTTATAAATAAGCCAATAAATAAATATATAAACAATCACATTAATTGTCAATAATATTGTCATATGGTTTTTCTCCTATCTATTATAACATTATTGTCATTCCTAGTATCTACCCCTTATTTAACAACTGCTACTGATGCTTACAATATAACAACTAATCTGTAATCATTAAGCTCTGTGCGTCATTAACCATGCAATCACATTTAAAATCCTTAGATAATTCATACTGTTTTCTGAAAACATTATAGGAATCAACATTTCAGCCAAGTCATGTGTGTAAGTCTTCAGTAGCATTGAGACCTCCTGGTGTTTTGGAATCTAACTGCAATATATATCTTGTTTCCAACCTTCGTAACTTTATTTCCCTGTCCCCACCTCGCCTACTCAGTGGGACACTGTCAATAACAAAATATTTGAGGCCTGTATTGGTAGAGTTATAAGCCTCCCTAAAGTGGTATGCCACTGGATAAGTGTTATCCTGGTTGCGGTGTAGAGCGGGAATATCGTCGGGAAAATTTAGACTAACCTTAATATCGCCGCAGAAATATCTACAAGAAGACATATCGATGTAAAAAATATAGTTTGACCAGAATATCGACAGACAGGTAAGTAATATCGATAACATTAATATAGTTGTAATAAATATCGTTTACAAAAACATAGTTTAGAAAAATATTGTTTTTTAAATAATTATAAGTAGTTTAGTGTTTTTAATGAGTATTGTTTGTCAAAGTATAATTTTTTTAGCATTTTATTAGGTAATAATGTATTTTATGTTGAATTTAGTGTTAATAGTTCCGTAGCGGGTTGTGGGTTTATAGGGAAATAGGGTGGGAAGTAATTTAAATATAATAAAATAATTGATTAATTAATGTGCTAATTTAATATAAATAGTGTAATAAATAATAGTTAATTAATTTCCAATTAGTTAATTGATAAATAATTATAATTAATTATGTTAATTGTTTAATTAATTTTAGGTGTGTGTACTGGAATTTTTAAGTGAAAATGTATTGAAGTAATTACATTTTAATTGAATAATTATTTAATTATTGATTAATTAAATATAAATAAAGAATTGTTAATTTTTAAACGAGTAAATACATTTAGTAATTTTTACCCCTACACTATCCAACGCTTTCCCTACTGTTGCACCCTCTGGAGTGGGAATAGTAATTTTTACCCCTACGCTATCCAACGCTTTCCCTACTGTTGCACCCTCTGGAGTGGGAATAGTAATTTTTACCCCTACGCTATCCAACGCTTTCCCTACTGTTGCACCCTCTGGAGTGGGAATAGTAATTTTTACCCCTACGCTATCCAACGCTTTCCCTACTGTTGCACCCTCTGGAGTGGGAATAGTAATTTTTACCCCTACGCTATCCAACGCTTTCCCTACTGTTGCAACCTCTGGAGTGGGAATAGTAATTTTTACCCCTACGCTACCCAACGCTTTCCCTACTGTTACACTCTCTGGAGTGGGGATAGTAATTTTTACCCCCTTCGCTATCAAATGTTTTAACTAATAATATTTTTTATATTTTAATTATATGTATGTATTATTGTTGTTATATAAAGTAATGTGTTAAATATATGTATATGTACACATTTATTAAGTTTATAATGAAAAAGTGTAGTTAATTTGTTTTAAATAGTTAAAACATAAAAGTAATGTAATGTATTTTGTTAATAGTACTTATATTTATTAATTATTTAATGTAATTTTAATTAATTTAAAAAGTCGATATTTTTTACATCTATATTTATTACAACGATATTTTTGAGTAGATATTTATGTACTTACCTGTTTAGGTATAGGGTGTCGATATTTTTGTAAACAATATTTATACAACTATATTTTTGGCAACTATATTTTTGTAATCGATATTTAAACACCCTACCCCTGGTTGCTGATAGCTCTTAAGTGTTGAAGGGTGCGTTTATGTACTTGCAATTTGGTGCTGCCTATGTACTGGAGGCCACAAGTGCACTCTAGTACATAGACAGCATATTCAGTCTTACATGTTAGAAATTTCTGTATTTTAAAGATCTTACTAGTGAATGGTGTTGTGTATGTATTTTTATTGACTCCATGGACACATGCTTTACATGTTCGGCATTTAAGAAACCCCTTATTAGTTTGAAGCCAACTTGTCGTTTCTATTGCCTCTGGGCTGGTATTTACTAGAGTATCTCTCATAGAGGGTGATTCACTATACGTGATGGACACCATCTGTGGTAGCAGGGGTCCAATCACAGTATCGTTTAACACAAGTGGCCAGTTCTTTTAAACAATCTTTTGTATTTGATTATGTTGATTGCTATATCTTGTTATCATTCTAAAAGTGTTCTCAGGCTCTTTTTTGTTCTCTATAGATTCACTTGTTTTTTCCACATTAACTAAAAAATCTTTAGTTGGGATCATTGATTTAACTATGGCTCTGGAAAGGGTTTGCTGGCTGTATTCTCTTTCTAAAAATCTTCTTGAACTCTCAGCTTAGGCTGTTTTTAGGTCTGTCTCATTGCTACATATTCAATGGAGCCTTAACATCTCCAAATACGGTATACTTTCAATTAAGTGTCTTGGGTGAGCACTAGTCGCATGGAGAGTGGTATTTCCTGCAGTGTCTTTGTGATAAAGTTTACTTTCTAGTTTGTTGTGTTGTACATAGATCTGTGTATCAAGGAAACTAACCGCGTTGGCACTTATAGTAGCTGTAAAATAGAGGTTAAGATGATTATTATTGAGTGCTTCCACAAATGATAGAGCCTCTTGCTGCGTACCTCACCAAACAACAAATAAGTCATCTATAAATCGCAGCCATATTTGTACATGGTTTCTCATTTGATGACTGTATGTGCCCTCAAGGACCAACTCCTCCCAGTAGCCCATGTGGAGGCAGGTCTTATGTGTAGCTGTCATATCCATACAATCAACACAATGGCTCTTGTCAGAGCCACCCTAGTACCCGAAATATTGTTAATTTTCTGTAAAAAGATCTTTCTTTGTTTTTTGGAATCTTTGCAATGACGTTACACTGGTCACTGATACTTCATGAGAACAGAAAACAAATGCAGACATTCAAGGACAACCAGCAGATCCAAAAATAATAAGTACAAAAATCCATCCTAAACATTGCGCTACAGGTGTTTCTATATATATGCTTCTTTAAACACATGCTTGAACTCATGTTTTGGAACTAAGTTTCTTTTGAATCCATCTTTAAGACCTATTTTCCATTTCCGCAGTTATTCAGGATGGTGCGAAGTCGCCATTAACCGCAACGATCGAGCCTTTTTCACAAATTGAAAAACACATATATGCACACGTATTACAGTATTTTACACACCAGTGGTTTATTACTGTACACTTCAAAGTCATGTTTTTCTAGTGTATTTCTAGAATAACCATCTCAAACTTATTTTCCATTTTAGTGGTAAGGCCGGAGATTGCGATGATGTTGGTCATAGCAATCCCTGCGGTTACGTCGCAAAAGTGAAAAGCAAAAGCAGGAATTCAATAGCCACCACCATATTACAAAATTATAACTATATAATTAATTCTAACCATCACAGTAGATAACTCACAATCTAAATAACTCTAAAACTCTAAATAAAAAAACAAAAACATATATCAGAATCCCAACATCTCTATAACAATGCGCATTAATGATTCACTAATATATATTTTTAATTTCCACCAATATTTGTGATGATGTTGCAATATTGGAGACGACCCCACAGCAGTACATGGGGGGCATGCAGGCGGTCGCAGCGCTGTTGCAAAATCATGCGCAATCAAAAAAATCTATTTTGGACACCTAACTTGTGTCACTAAAACACCCATTTCTCAAAAATGGGGTCAAAGTATCTCCACCTTGGCCCCTTATGTTAGCTTTCACCCAAATGTTCAGGTCTGGAACCATTCCAGGACGATAAAATGGAGGCAGCAACTTTCTGTTAAGGTTGTATCCAGCCAATCTGAGCATTCCCGTTGGCATGCGCATTCTCGATTCATCGCAAAACCGTATAGAAATATGCACGGCCAGAGATACATCTATAATTTTCAGCTTAAATTTCTGAAAACCTACTAGACAGATTTGCACTAAATGACAAACAGTGCAATATGCAGAACAACATCTACCTTTCTGCCAAATTTTGTGCAATTCCCACCAGCGCTTTGGGCTGTAGGTTTGACAACGCGCTCCTATGGGAGTTAACATTACAAACACACCCTTTTTTGCACCCTTATTTCTCGGTCCCCACTGCACGGGTCACCCCCAAACTTTTCATGACAACCAGAACCTACTTTGACAATTTTTGGGGGAAATTTCATGAAGATTTTCAAACAACGCCAAAGTTAAAGCCAAATCCAAAATTGTTACAGGAGGATGCCAGCTGGCTGCAAAGTGAAAACAGGAAAGAATTTACTGAGCTGAAGCCACCATCAAGGTGATTGGAGGCCCGTTTTGGAATATACTGTTCGTGGGACACTTACAGACAGCCAGGATCTATAGAGTTAATCCTCCGTGCATGTCGGAAGTTTTAAATACAGCAGCTTGGAAGGTGAAAAGGATTTCTTAAACAAACACGTGAAAGGCAGAAATGACGTTGCTATCGCTTAATAGACTGTAATGCTCTTGCACAAAATGAAATTGAATTCTGTGAGGCGACCTATGAAAACAGTAGATGGAGTCAACTTAAGTGGTTAATCTTTGACAAAAAACAAGCAGAATTCTGTTTAAATGCATTCTGGGCTCTGTGGTCTTCGAACTGACACATGGTGTGTGTAAAAGCTTTGATTTATGTGCCAACTATTGGTTAAAATACAAGACAATAATATACTTACTTGTCAAAATTGTACCAAAGCACCATTAAACAAATGCATGAACCTTTACTCATTGTCCATCTTCAATGTTGAAATGACCTGTGGGATTTAAAATCAGATCAACTGAGCATGATGCATATGATTAAAGCCTAGAGGAGGCTTAAAGGCGTTATGCTGAACCTTCCAATGATTAAAGGATTTGTAAACGTATACCGGCTGGTGGGCTCTATTTGCCTCTGGGAGCAGAGGTTTGTTCTTTTGGAATAATTGATATGGACGACGGCCGTGTAAAGAGCCCCGGTCCACCAGGCAGGGCATCCTCAGAGCGTCACTTGCATTTGTGTATATATATATATATATATATATATATATATATATATATATATATATATATATATATATATATATATATATATATTGTTGGAAGTTTGTGACCCCAGGGTTCAAGATGACTCTCCTAACCACCCAGGACCTCCTCTCCCACAATTACTGCCGAGTCTTATCGAGGGGGAGTCCCCGCCGAGGAGGACTAATCGTACACCCTGTCGACACACCACACTTACGAACGGACAACACACCGTGAATCTTTATCAAGTATGAGCTTTATCAGGATAAAAATAAGGAGCAATACAAAGCAATCGAGGGATCGCGAAAGTCTCGTAACAAGGGAACGGGGAAGCAGGACAGTCTTAGAGGGCCAGCTGGCACGCCATGCACCCTGCGCACAGTTCTCAATCCTCGAACTTGGGGGTACAGGGGGCTGGCGATGGGACTTGCTGTCCTACTCACTTCTGTTCCAGATGGTCATGAGGGTAGCGTCGATGGTCCAGCCGGACCAGAGAGTTCTTCAAGCCGCGGCGAGGTCAGCAGGGCTTGGTCAGGAGTACTTTGCCGTACTCGTAGGCAGGTGGAGCCGCGACAGCATCCGCAGGGCTCTGGATGGTAGCAAGTGTCTCTCGTTCTCAAGAGTGGGCCGCAACGAGGTCAGCAGGGCTCCGATGGTTCAGGTCTTACTCTTCGAGAGGGAGCCACGACAGCGTCAGCAGGACTCCGGTGGTTCAGGTCTTACTCTTCGAGAGGGAGCCGTGACAGCGTCAGCACGACTCCGGTGGTTCAGTTCCGTAGTTTCGAGGATGAGCCGTGACGACGTCAGCAGGGCTCGGTGGGTCAGAGTCTGTTCTCCTCAAGGTCAGCCGCGATCAGATCAGCAGGGCTTTCTTGTCCAAGATACAACTGCCGGCTAGATTAAAGGCAGGCTGTCTTATAGTCCAGGAGCTCTTTGATGTCCGGACCCTCAGAGGCAGGAGGCCGGAGGTCCGAGGGCCAGGCGCCTGATTGTCTGGGCGGCTGTGTCTTTGATGCTTTTGGACCATGCGTCCAGGGAATCCCAGACGCTCATCAAGGCCTGGAGCCAGCTCACTAGGAAGCCAAAAGGTGCGATCGAAACCAGCCCCCAGGGATGGTTCGGAGGTGGGAGGACAACCAGCTGCTCTGGAGGGGGCCGGAGGTGGGATGGAAGCCTTGGTTTCGGGTACTTGGTGAGTCGTTCACCCCGCTGGGCGAGTCGGGGCGTGCCGGACGCGCACGCCTAGCTGCAGCCGGGAGCGGCCAGAGGCTGCCGAAAGGGAAGAAGGCGGCCGGCTGGCCGGGGTGGCCAAACATGGAGTCTGCTGGTCACATGCATGGGTGCAGGCACGCGGTCTGGAGGTCGTTTCAGGTCCGATGTAGGAGTCTCGTGTATAGTTCTGGGTGGACGGGAATTAGTTCTGTCCGTCGTTCTGGGTTTTAAGGGGGTCAGCGAGGGCCACGCTACGAGGCCGGGTCCAACATGCGTCCCCTTAAGCTGAAAGACGAGGAGAACTACCCATCCTCTTGGGGGTTCTCTTCGCTGAGGCGGAAGAAGCGGGACAGGCCGTCGGCGTTGGCGTGGTCGGCACCAGGCATGTGTTCCACAGTAAAATCCATCCCTTGGAGGGAGATGGACCAGCTTAGCAGTTTAGGGTTCTCTCCTCTCATTGCATGAGCCACCGGAGAGGACGGTGGTCGGTCTGGACCAGGAAGTGGGTACCGAACAGGTAGGGCCTCAGCTTCTTCAAGGCCCAGACTACGGCGAAGGCCTCCCGCTCGATGGTGCTCCATCTCTGCTCCCGGGGTAGTAGCCTCCGGCTGATAAAGGCTACTGGATGATCAATCCCCTGGTCGTCCACCTGGGAGAGCACAGCTCCGATGCCATGTTCGGAGGCGTCGGTCTGGACCACAAACTCTCTGGAGTAGTCAGGGGCCTGTAGTACTGGAGCGGTGCACATGGCCTGTTTCAATTCCTCGAATGCCTTCGGACAGGCGGGGGTCCAACTAACCTTCTTGGGGTTGGCCTTGGCTGTCAACTCTGTGAGGGGGCCTACAATATTCCCGTAACCCTTGATGAATCTACGGTAGTACCCTGTGAGTCCTAGGAAGGCCCGCACCTCGGTCTGGGTCGTGGGGGTCTCCCAGGCATTGATAGCGTCTATCTTGGGTTGGAGGGGGGCTACGAGAACGCTTCCGACCTGGTGCCCGAGGTAGACCACGGAGCTTTGTCCTATTTGGCACTTGCTAGCTTTAATGGTGAGCCCAGCGCGACGCAGGGCGTCCAACACCTCCCAGAGGTGGTGCAGGTGGTCGGGCCAGTGGGCACTGAACACCGCAATGTCGTCGAGATATGCTGCGCTGAAACTTTCCAACCCGGCCAGGACCTGATTGACCAGTCGCTGGAAGGTGGCGTGGGCGTTTTTCATGCCGAAGGGCATCACTCTGAAGTGGAAGTGGCCATCCTGAGTGGAGAAAGCAGACCTTTCTTGGGCCCTCTCTGTGAGGCCGATCTGCCAGTGTACACTGGTGAGATCGAAGGTACTGAGGTACTGAGCCGACCCTAGGCGGTCAATGAGTTCGTCGGCTCGGGGGATGGGGTGTGCGTTGGTTCGGGTGACTGCGTTGAGTCCGCGGTAGTCTACGCAGAACCTCAGCTCAGGAACGGTGCCGGGGCGGCTGCCTTTGGAACCAGGACCACGGGGCTAGCCCATGGGCTGTCGGAGGCTTCTACCACTCCTAGGTCCAACATTTTGTCGACTTCAGCTCGAACTCGGTCAGGGACTCGGTAGGCTCTGTGTCGTACCGGAGGGCTGTCCCCGGTGTCCACGTCGTGGACGCACCAACTGGTGACGCCGGGGGTGAGGGAGAAGAGGTCTGAGAATTGTCCCAACAAGTGACGACCTTCTTCACGCTGCAATGGGGTGAGGGAGGAGGAGAGACTCACTCCCTCTACGGAGCCATCTTGATCCTTTGCACACAGGAGATCTGGTAGAGGGTCCGTTTCCTCTTCCTCTCCGTCGTCTGTGACAAGGAGTAATCCCAACTCAGAACGCACAAAGTGGGGTTTGAGCCGGTTCACGTGTTAGACTTTCAGGGCGTTCCTGGCTGATTTCGTATCAATGAGGTAGGTGACCTGGCTCTTGCGCTCTATCACCTTAAAGGGTCCAGTCCACTTGTCCTGCAAGGCACAAGGTTCCACTGGGGACATGACCCAAACCTGTTGGCCTGGTTGAAACTCGACCAGAGTGGCATTCTGGTCGTACCAGCATTTCATCTCCTCTTGGCTGGCCTCCAGGTTGGACTCGGCCAGCTCGCGAAACTTCCGCGTCTGGTTCCGGAGGGCCAGGACGTAGGAGAACACATCAGGGGGTGTGCTCGGGGGGGCAGTCTCCCAGCCTTCCTTGACCAGGCTGAGGGGACCCCAGACGGGGTGCCCATAGAGCAGCTCGAAAGGGCTGAACCCCAAGGATTTCTGGGGAACCTCTCGGTATGCGAACAGGAGGCAGGGCAGGAGGATGTCCCACTTGCGTCGCAAGGGCTCCTCGAGACCCATGATCATCCCTTTCAGGGTGCGGTTGAACCGCTCAACCAGGCCGTTACCCTGGGGATGGTATGGGGTGATGAACCTGTTCCCCACCCCCACACTGTTGCCAAAGAGACTTCATGTACCAGGAAATAAAGTTTGTGCCTCGGTCGCTCCCCACTTCCCGTGGGAATCCCACCCGGAAGAAGATCCCCATGAGGGCCCGGCCCACGACCGGAGCCATTACGGTCCGGAGGGGGATGGCTTCGGGGTATCGGGTGGCGTGATCCACCAGAACCAAAATGAACCGGTGACCTAAGGAGGTCCGGGGGTCCAGAGGTCCGACTATGTCGATCCCCACCCTCTCAAAGGGGGTACTGACAACTGGAAAGGGCTGGAGGGGAGCCTTGCGCTTGCCTCCGCTTTTGCCGCTAGCCTGACATGTGGGCAGAACTTACAGTGGTGTTCCACATCGGCCCGCATGCGGGGCCAGTAGAAATGGGTCACTAACCGATGGAATGTTTTATCTTGGCCCAGGTGTCCCGCCAGGGGCACATCGTGGGCCAGGTTGAGGAGGAGGCGGCGGAAACGTAGGGGTACCACCAGCACGCGGGCTGACCATAGTTCGGCGGTCTTCTGTTCACTGTAAAGTAGGCCGTTTTCCCAGTAAAGGTAATGGGAGCCTGACTGGTCTCCAGCGGCCTGGGCTGCGGCCTGTTGCCGGAGCCCCTCAAGGGCAGGGCAGGAGGTCTGCTCTTGGCAGAACTCCTCTCGGGATGGTCCTCCTTCTTGGCATCACTGGGCCAACTCGGGGATATCTGCTAGGGTGGGGACTGGCTCGACGGCGGGTCCGACGGGACCTTCGTCGGATTCGTTTCCTTCGGTGGAGGGCTGGTCGAGGACTGTGGGGGGCTCGTTTCCCTCGGGGACATCAGGGGCTGCACTGGGGAACTCGGACTCTTCGTTCCCGGGGTTGGACATTCTGGCGGTCAAGGCTCGGGTGCTCACACAGGCCCATTGGGGCAGACCCAACATTTCTAAATGGGTCCTTCTTTCTACCTCTTTCCACTTGGAACTCTCTAGGTCATTCCCCAGGAGGCAGTCTACAGGCATGTCCGTGCGGACCGCTACCCGTAGATCGCCCGAAACTCCCTCCCACTCAAACAGGACCTGTGCTATCCTGCAGGTGCGGACGGAATTGTCAGCTGCTATCACTCTACAGGAGGTGTGGGGGATGATCATGGACTCGGGGACTAGCGTGTATCTAACAGACGTGATGCTGGCTCCTGTGTCCCTAAGGGCTCCTATGCTGCGCCCGTTAACCTTAACTGTCTGGCGATACTTTTCTGTGTTGTCGGGCAGGTAATCTCCTGGGATCATCTCGCTATTCCCCAGGGAGGCTAAGACCATGGCTGCGGGCTCCCACTCCCACTGTTCTTCTATTTCTTCCTCTTCTAGGGCCACTGAGGATATCTGTCTGGTGGAGGGGCCAGTGGGAGTGGATTTCGGGGTCATGGGACATCGGGGATCACCAGCATAGTGCCCGGGTTGCTGACACTTGTAGCATGTGGAGCTGGGGCGGAGCACCGGGGGTCCTGCACTCGGGGCGGCTCTTGTCGCGGGAGGAGAGCGCGGGGCCTGGTTTCTGGGGGGACTACGCTGGGGCCCTGACTGGGATCCTTGCTGTTTGCCTCGACCTCCCCCACGTCGCTGGCGGGAAGATCCTTGGTCGTTCCGTTGGGGGTCTCCCCTGGGCCCCTTCTGGACTCGGGTGGCCACCCAGCGATCGGCTTCAACAGCCAGTTTCCGTGGGTTGGCGAGCTTGCTGTCCAGGAGATGCTGTCTTAGTTCCACAAAGCAATTGGCGGACAGGTGCTCGTAAGCGACTAGGTCGACTAGGCCTTAGAAGGTGGTCACATTGCTGCCCTTGATCCACCCATCTAGGGCCCGGGTGTAGTAGTTCACATAGTCTACCCATGTGGTGCCAGGAATCTTCTTGCACTCCCTAAACCGCTGGCGATACATTTCTGGAGTCAGACCGTAGCGGAATAGGAGAGCGTCTTTCATGTGGGGGTAGGCGTTCATGTGTGCGGTCGGTAGGTCCAGCAGGGTGTCTCTTCCCTCGCTGAGGAAGCGGCTCCACAGGCCGGCCCCCCAGTCCTTCTCGGGGACCCGGTGGGCGGAAATGGCAACCTCGTAGGCCTTGAACCACTGCTGCATGTCGTCCCCTTTGTAAAACTTCTTCACAACGTCTTTGGGGATGTGCACCTTCGTTTCTTTGGGGACCACCTGCTCTCCAAGTCCCGGTGATCCGGTTGCTTCTGCTCTGGCTTTCAACTCTAGTTCTTTGAGGCTGCGCTCGTGCTCGTGCTCGAGCTGGAGTTTCCGACCTTCATGCTCCCTCTGGAGCTTCTTCTCCTCTAGCTCTCCCTGGAGCCGCGACTGCTCAACCGCCAACTTCTTCTCTGCAAGTTTGAGTTCGCCCTCCAATTTGAGGCGCACCAGTTTGAGTTCATGGCTTCGGTCACGTTCTCGGTCGGCCATCTCTTCAGATGACCGATCCCTCCCGGTTGCTGGGCTCCGGGTCGGTTGCTGGATTCTCTCACCGGCCGGTGTACCGGGTTCGGTCTGTGGCCTCCCTCCCTCGCTGGCTTCGGTCGGGGGGAGGGGTGCTCCGGACTCTCCCAAGCGGTTAGCGCTTTCTGGAAATCTTCCTTAGTACTTAGTCCGGTACTCGGGATACTCAGTTCTCTGCAGAACTGCTTTAGCTCTCTATGGGTGTAGTCTTCCAAGAGGTCTTTATCGAATGTCGTCTTCACACCAGATTCTGTGGACGTCATTATTGCTCTTTCTTTCTTGTGCGTTTGCTGTGTGTGGGTTCAGGTAGTGTGTCAGTGGTACGATCTTTAGACGTAGGTTCGTATCGCGTCGCTGCCACCAATGTTGGAAGGCGGTGACCCCAGGGGTCAAGATGACTCTCCTAACCACCTGGGACCTCCTCTCCCACAATTACTGCCGAGTCTTATCGAGGGGGAGTCCCCGCCGGGGAGGACTAATCGTACACCCTGTCGACACACCACACTTACGAACGGACACTACACCGTGAATCTTTATCAAGTATGAGCTTTATCAGGATAAAAATAAGGAGCAATACAAAGCGATCGAGGGATCGCGAAAGTCTCGTAACAAGGGAACGGGGAAGTGGGACAGTCTTAGAGGGCCAGCTGGCACGCCACGCACCCTGCGCACAGTTCTCAATCCTCGAACTGGGGGTACGGGGGGCTGGCGATGGGACTTGCTTTCCTACTCACTTCTGTTCCAGATGGTCGTTAGGGTAGCGTCGATGGTCCAGCCGGACCAGAGAGTTCTTCAAGCCGCGACGAGGTCAGCAGGGCTTGGTCAGGAGTACTTTGCCATACTCGTAGGCAGGTGGAACCGCGACAGCGTCCGCAAGGCTCTGGATGGTAGCAAGTGTCTCTCGTTCTCAAGAGTGGGCTGCGATGAGGTCAGCAGGGCTCCGATGGTTCAGGTTTTACTCTTCGAGAGGGAGCCGCGACAGCGTCAACAGGACTCCGGTGGTTTAGGTCTTACTCTTCAAGAGGGAGCCGCAACAGCGTCAGCAGGACTCTGGTGGTTCAGTTCTGTAGTTTCGAGGATGAGCCGCGACGACGTCAGCAGGGCTCGGTGGGTCAGAGTCTGTTCTCCTCAAGGTCAGCCGCGATCAGATCAGCAGGGCTTTCTTGTCCAAGATACAACTGCCGGCTAGATGGAAGGCAGGCTGTCTTATAGTCCAGGAGCTCTTTGATGTCCGGACCCTCAGAGGCAGGAGGTCGGAGGTCCGAGGGCCAGGCGCCTGATTGTCTGGGCGGCTGTGTCTTTGATGCTTTTGGACCATGCGTCCAGGGAATCCCAGACGCTCATCAAGGCCTGGAGCCAGCTCACTAGGAAGCCAAAAGGTGCGATCGAAACCAGCCCCCAGGGATGGTTCGGAGGTGTGAGGACAACCAGCTCCTCTGGAGGGGGCCGGAGAGGGGATGGAAGCCTTGGTTTCGGGTACATGGTGAGTCGTTCACCCCCCTGGGCGAGTCGGGGCGCGCCGGACGCGCACGCCTAGCAGTAGCCGGGAGCGGCCAGAGGCTGCCGAAAGGGAAGAAGGCGGCCGGTTGGCCGGGGTGGCCAAACGTGGAGTCTGCCGGTCACGTGCATGGGTGCAGGCACGTGGTCTGGAGGTCGTTTCAGGTCCGATTTAGGAGTCTCGTGTATAGTTCTGGGTGGACGGGAATTAGTTCTGTCCGTCGTTCTGGGTTTATGGGGGTCAGCGAGGGCCACGCCACGAGGCCGGGTCCAACATATATATATATATATATATATATATATATATATATATATACATATATATATTCCTCCAATCCAGCATGTGAACAAGACTCGCTGAGTGCCGAAACGTCATGCCCTAACTTGAGCTGATTAAATACTTGCACGAAATGGTCCGTGTCTGCGTCTCCTTGTTCTGGGGAAAAGCCTGAGTGAAGGAAGCAAGACGTGGTATCCTGGATATCTATATTCCTCCAATACTGCTTTCAGTTAAAACAGGTCTGACACATGCTCGGGTTGCCAAACTGAATTTTATTGCCACCAGTGCACTTTAGCCAACGTCGGGATGTCCGCTATTACAGCGTCTGGTAGATGCGTTTTGGCGTGTGCCTCATCAGTGCCAGGTAAGTGCTGAATGTGTCATGATGGTTCATTTCGCGGGGCTGCTGTTTGAATACACCGAGTTTTCACATTTTTCTGGGACTCATAGATGTAGAAAGCAGACAGGGAAAGTTCCTCCGATGATCAATGTCGCTGTAATCCCAACCACGAGCCCTCGGGCACAGTACACCAAGTCCTGCAGTGTGGAACAAACAAAACAAGCAGTCAGATTGTGGTACAGTGACCCATCTTCACACATGATAATGCATTTGTTGCTTCGCCTGCTCCTTTGAAATTGCAGGAACGAACGGGTGGAATATTATCACAGCCGGGCATTCCTTTAAGCAGACAACCTGCCTGCTCCCTCTCCCCAGTACCTCCAAGACACTTCAGGCTGGGGGGGCGCCGCAATGTGCCTTCTAAGCACTCAAAGTCAAAGGTTTGTCGGTTATGTTGCGGTGCTCCTGAACGAGGGGCGTGTCAGATATTGCGAAACCGACCTCCACCTCACATATTCCTCCAATCCTGCTTTCAGTTAAAACAGGTCTGACACATGCTCGGGTTGCCAAACTGAATTTTATTGCCACCAGTCACTTTTGCCAACGTCGCGATGTCCACTATTACAGCGTCTGGCAGACGCGTTTCGGCGTGCGCCTCGTCAGTGCCAGGTAAGTGCTGAATGTGTCATGATGGTTCATTTCGCGGGGCTGCTGTTTGAATACACTGAGTGTTCTCATTGGCTGGGACTCATAGATGTAGAAAGCAGACAGGGAAAGTTCCTCCGATGATCAATGTCGCTGTAATCCCAACCACGAGACCTCGGGCACAGTACACCAAGTCCTGCAATGTGGAACAAACAAACCAAGCAGTCAGATTGTGGTACAGTGACCCATCTTCACACATGATAATGCATTTGTTTTTTCGCCTGCTCCTTTGAAATTGCAGGAACGAACTGGTGGAATATTATCACAGCCGGGCATTCCTTTAAGCAGACAACCTGCCTGCTCCCTCTCCCCAGTACCTCCAAGACACTTCAGGCTGGGAGGCGCCGCAATGTGCCTTCTAAGCACTTAAAGTCAAAGGTTTGTCGGTTATGTTGCGGTGCTCCTGAACGAGGGGCATGTCAGATATTGCGGAGCCGACCTCCGCCTCACATACTCCTCCAATCCTGCTTTCAGTTAAAACAGGTCTGACACATGCTCGGGTTGCCAAACTGAATTTTATTGCCACCTGTGCACTTTAGCCAACGTCGCGATGCCCGCTATTACAGCGTCTGGCAGATGCATTTCTCCGTGTGCCTCATCAGTGCCAGGTAAGTGCTGAATGTGTCATGATGGTTCATTTTGCGGGGCTGCTGTTTGAATACACCGAGTTTTCTCATTGGCTGGGATTCATAGATGTAGAAAGCAGAACGGGAAAGTTCCTCCGATGATCAATGTCGCTGTAATCCCAACCACGAGACCTCGGGCACAGTACACAAGTTCTGCAATGTGGAACAAACAAACTAAGCAGTCAGATTGTGGTACAGTGACCCATCTTCACACATGATAATGCATTTGTTGCTTCGCCTGCTCCTTTGAAATTGCAGGAACGAACGGGTGGAATATTATCACAGCCGGGCATTCCTTTAAGCAGACAACCTGCCTGCTCCCTCTCCCCAGTATCTCCAAGACACTTCAGGCTGGGGTGGCGCCGCAATGTGCCTTCTAAGCACTCAAAGTCAAAGGTTTGTCGGTTATGTTGCGGTGCTCCTGAACTAGGGGCGTGTCAGATATTGCGGAGCCGACCTCCGCCTCACATACTCCTCCAGTCCTGCTTTCAGTTAAAACAGGTCTGACACATGCTCGGGTTGCCAAACTGAATTTTATTGCCACCAGTGCACCTTTGCCAACCTCGTGATGTCCACTATTACAGCGTCTGGCAGACGCGTTTCGGCGTGCGCCTCATCAGTGCCAGGTAAGTGCTGAATGTGTCATGATGGTTCATTTCGCGGGGCTGCTGTTTGAATACACGGAGTGTTCTCATTGGCTGGGACTCATAGATGTAGAAAGCAGACAGGTAAAGTTCCTCCGATGATCAATGTCGCTGTAATCCCAACCACGAGACCTCGGGCACAGTACACCAAGTCCTGCAATGTGGAACAAACAAACCAAGCAGTCAGATTGTGGTACAGTGACCCATCTTCACACATGATAATGCATTTGTTGCTTCGCCTGCTCCTTTGAAATTGCAGGAATGAACGGGTGGAATATTATCACAGCCGGGCATTTCTTTAAGCAGACAACCTGCCTGCTCCCTTTCCCCAGTACCTCCAAGACACTTCAGGCTGGGGGGGGCGCCGCAATGTGCCTTCTAAGCACTTAAAGTCAAAGGTTTGTTGGTTATGTTGCGGTGCGCCTGAACGAGGGGCGTGTCAGATATTGCGGAGCCGACCTCCGCCTCATATACTCCTCCAATCCTGCTTTCAGTTAAAACAGGTCTGACACATGCTCGGGTTGCCAAACTGAATTTTATTGCCACCAGTGCACTTTTGCCAACGTCGCAATGTCCACTATTACAGCGTCTGGCAGACGCGTTTCGGTGTGCGCCTCATCAGTGCCAGGTAAGTGCTGAATGTGTCATGATGGTTCATTTCGCGGGGCTGCTGTTTGAATACACCGAGTGTTCTCATTGGCTGGGACTCATAGATGTAGAAAGCAGACAGGGAAAGTTCCTCCGATGATCAATGTCGCTGTAATCCCAACCACGAGACCTCGGGCACAGTACACCAAGTCCTGCAATGTGGAACAAACAAACCAAGCAGTCAGATTGTGGTACAGTGACCCATCTTCACACATGATAATGCATTTGTTGCTTCGCCTGCTCCTTTGAAATTGCAGGAACGAACGGGTGGAATATTATCCCAGCCGGGCATTCCTTTAAGCAGACAACCTGCCTGCTCTCTCTCCCCAGTACCTCCAAGACACTTCAGGCCGGGGGGGCGCCACAATGTGCTTTCTAAGCACTCAAAGTCAAAGGTTTGTCGGTTATGTTGCGGTGCTCCTGAACGAGGGGCGTGTCAGATATTGCGGAGCCGACCTCCGCCTCACATACTCCTCCAATCCTGATTTCAGTTAAACAGGTCTGACACATGCTCGGGTTGCCAAACTGAATTTTATTGCCACCAGTGCACTTTTGCCAACGTCGCGATATCCACTATTACAGCGTCTGGCAGACGCGTTTCGGCGTGTGCCTCATCAGTGCCAGGTAAGTGCTGAATGTGTCATGATGGTTCATTTCGCGGGGCTGCTATTTGAATACACCAAGTGTTCTCATTGGCTGGGACTCATAGATGTAGAAAGCAGACAGGGAAAGGTTCTCCGATGATCAATGTCGCTGTAATCCCAACCATGAGCCCTCGGGCACAGTACACCAAGTCCTGCAATAAGGAACAAACAAACCAAGCAGTCAGATTGTGGTACAGTGACCAATCTTCACACATGATAATGCATTTGTTGCTTCGCCTGCTCCTTTGAAATTGCAGGAACGAACGGGTGGAATATTATCACAGCCGGGCATTCCTTTAAGCAGACAACCTGCCTGCTCCCTCTCCCCAGTACCTCCAAGACACTTCAGGCTGGGGGGGCGCCGCAATGTGCCATCTAAGGACTCAAAGTCAAAGGTTTGTCGGTTATGTTGCGGTGCTCCTGAACGAGGGGTGTGTCAGATATTGCGGAGCCGACCTCCGCCTCACATACTCCTCCAATCCTGCTTTCAGTTAAAACAGGTCTGACACATGCTCGAGTTGCCAAACTGAATTTTATTGCCACCAGTGCACTTTTGCCAACGTCGCGATGTCCACTATTACAGCATCTGGCAGACGCGTTTCGGCGTGTGCCTCATCAGTGCCAATTAAGTGCTGAATGTGTCATGATGGTTCATTTCGCGGGGCTGCTGTTTGAATACACCGAGTGTTCTCATTGGCTGGGACTCATAGATGTAGAAAGCAGACAGGGAAAGTTCCTCCGATGATCAATGTCGCTGTAATCCCAACCACGAGACCTCGGGCACAGTACACCAAGTCCTGCAATGTGGAACAAACAAACCACGCAATCAGATTGTGGTACAGTGACCCATCTTCACACATGATAATGCATTTGTTGCTTCGCCTGCTCCTTTGAAATTGCAGGAACGAACGGGTGGAATATTATCACAGCCGGGCATTCCTTTAAGCAGACAACCTGCCTGCTCCCTCTCCTATAAATATATATACATCAATATATAAATATATAAATAGTAATAAACGTTTGTTTTATGTTTTAGAAAAAAGAAGCACTTCCGAATCGTCAGTTAACAGTCTGCTTCTAAGTTTGCCCTGCTCCATGTCTGCATCCAGATGGTGAACGACTCTAAAAGGAAGTGAAACCGGATGAAACTTCTCTGAGGAATGCCGTATGCTAGAAATAACTGCACTGCACTTTGACCTTCTCACACTTCATGTTCTCAAGATGTATATATGTACACACACACAGACCTCTCTTTCTCCCTCTCTCCTCTCTTTCTTTCTCTTTGAGTCTAACTCTATTCAATGTAAGTGCCCTATATTTAACATACATTAGCAAGAGGCCAAAGAAAATTTGAACAAGACAGGAATTAAAATACATACCATGCAGTTTAATTAAAATGAAAAATCGATACAGAAGGCAAAAGGCATTGGATAGTCAAATCATCTCAAAATACTCAAAATGCAATACATATGTAATCAAAATGCACCGAATAAAGTCTAGCGCAAGGAAATGAGAAACAAAGAGCATTTGTCATGAGGCTGCTTAAAAAGGTATGGAGCACAGAAACTGGATCTGCCCTAAATTGGGGAACTTTAATACATTTCTTGACAGCAAACCTGGGCTGTCAATGTGATCTGACAGAGAAGGTTACATATCACAAACAATTGTTTTTTTTATTTTTTTTATTTTTATAAAGCAATTTTTACAACATTTTTACCCCCCCCCCCACCCCCCGCACCTGACAATACACACACAGGAAAAAGAAGAAGGTTAGCAACACCTAAGTATACCTTACATGACTTTTACATATATACCACTGAATAAAAGTTTCGATAATATACTAACAATCCACACCAAATAAGAACGAAAAAGTAAGAAGAAATAAGAAATACATGTACATTTTTATCCAATTTCTACAATTCCTATACATTCACCATCCTGTTTTTCCAGTCTACAATTGGCTTCCAAATCTCTGAGCCTAGTGCTCTGCCTTTCTTCCCCCTCCTAGCATAGATAGCCTTTTCAAGATTATGCATATGTAATAGCCTAGCCAGCCATTGCTGCATCGAGGGTGGTCACTTATCTCGCCATGCTGAGGCTATGCATAAGCGAAGAACAGCCATGGCTACAAATATGAAACAGCCAAATTGTTGTTGTGATATGCCTTCCTCAACCCCTAATAGAATTACTTCAGGAGACAACTTCAATTTATAGTTCAAAGATTTATCAAAAAATACTTCAATACTACTTGTTAGAGGGAGAAGATTTGGGCACTCCGCAAACATATGTTTCATGTCAGCCTCCAAGCTATCACATCTTGGGCACCTGATCCCCTGTGTCCCTCCCCACTGAGTAATTCTAAGTGGGGTATAGTAGAGCTTAAACAGAGTTTTGTAGTGTTGAGCTTGTAGAGCCGATGAGCAAAGAATATCCTGCCCTAACTGCAGTGATTTTTCAAAGACACCCTCCGATATTCCTAATGCTTCCATCCATTTAGCTTCAAATTTTCCTAAGTCATCCACTCTGTGCTCTATAAGTTCTGCATAAAATCTTTTTATTGTACACGAGTGTCCCCCTTCTATTATCTGTAGTATTGGATTGTCCGGGAATCCCATTGGGCCCCCTCTTTTACTACCCAGAAAACTTCTTATCTGTAGGTATTTAAAAAAAACTCCTTGTACTAACTCCGAATGTCTGCTGAATTCCTATAAATTGCCGTACCCCTGACTCCCCTATTAAGTCACCCATCCTTTTAATTCCCAATCGGCCCCACTCCCTAAATATACTGTCAGCAAAAATCTCTGGAGGCAGCATAGGATCCTCTGTAAGCCTAGTATGTGCATGATACCTTCCCAGTCCAAAACTCTTTTTAAACGCCTTCCAAACTTTATATGCAACTTCTAACGTCTTGAATCTGGTTCGTTTAAAGTAACTTGGTTCAGAATATCTAAGGAATGCATTATTTGTCTCATCACCTAGAATTAATCCGTACACCTCTGTAGATCCTGTAAAGTTTTCCCCTTCCCTCTCAGCACCTCCCAATAGGCCTGTCATCTGCTGTAATGCCGCTGCCCAATAATACATTTGTAGGTCTGGAAATGACCATCCTCCCCTGTCCAGTGGCAAGGACATGTATTTCAGAGCTCTTCTCGTCTTACCCTGTGACCAGATAAATCGATTCACCATGCTCTCTATCTTAGTTAGCCAAATCATATTAAAAAAAAGTGGTATCGTTCTAAACAAGTAAAAAAATGTCGGCAATAAATTCATTTTTACATAATTTACCCTACCTACTATAGACATGTGCAAGTTATGTACCCTATCTAAATCCTTCCTTGCTTTAATAATAATTGGATCAATATTGATTTCCACCAGCTTCTCCAATTCTGCCGTAATAGTGATACCCAGGTACACCCCTCACTAGTCACCTGTACATCTGTGCAAACTGTGTGGGAATTCTTTATAATTTGAGACTTGCTTTTGTTCAGGGCATACCCTTCCACCCGCCCGAATAATTCTGCCTCTAATTCAATTTCTCCTATTGCCTCCGCCGGCCTAGGTGTAATAACCGCGATGTCGTCCGCGTAAGCAAGGACTTTAATATCCCCCATACGGGTAGTTAACGGACTGATTCTAACGTTTTGCTCTAATCTCAAAATCAGCGGGTCGATGTACATAGCAAATAGGAGGGGTGAACACGGGCACCCCTGCCTCGTGCCCCTGGTGATTGCAAAGGGGGAGGTGCGGCCTGAGTTTACCCTAACACAGGCCGTGGGATTCATATATAATGCTTGAATCACTCTAATGAACCCTTCAACAAATCCCCCTCTCCTTAACACAACCCACAAGAACTCCCATGCCACCCTGTCAAAGGCCTTTTCGGCATCTAATAGCATAGCAGCCATAGGGTTCCCCTCCGTACCCTGAACATCAAATAACGTAACCATCTTCCTGATATGCAAAGTGGTACCTCTTTGTGGTATAAAGCCATGCTGATTTATACTAACAATCTGCCCTATTACCTTGGCAAATCTAGCTACCAACACTTTGGAGAATATTTTTAAGTCTGCGTTAATCAGGGTTATAGGTCGATATGAACATGGTTCTGTTGGCTCCTTCCCTTTTTTGAGTAATATTACGATATCTGCCCCGGCCCAACTAGCTGGAGTCGATAACCCCGACTGTACTCCCCTAAACGTTCTCACTAAATCCTGAAAAACTGAGGATATGAATACCTTATAGAACTCTCCTGGTATCAAATCAGGTCCAGCTGCTTTACCAGAGGGTAAACCCAAAATTGCTTCACTAATTTCCTCGTCTCTTAAGCAAGCGTCCAGGGGTGCTCTATCTTCATTGTCTAGCACTTTGGCAGGTATATTCCGTAAGTAGCCCAATATTTCCTCACTATCTCTGTCTTGCTCCTCCTTATATAGTTTACAATAAAACTCCCTAAACACCTCAAGAATCCCCTTATCATCCGTGATTACATTACCACTGCTATCTTTTATTTCTTTTATTTCCCCCTTCGCTAACCTTTGTCTAGTACGCGCTGCTAGGGTACGGCCAACCCTTTCACTACACTCATAACAGTTCTCCCTCTTTGTATCATATATTTTAGCCGCCTTAATTGCCATTCCTTCTACAGCCTCTGTCTTAGCTATTGTTACCTCCAATAACCGTTGAGCAAACTCCTGATGATCTAGTGTGGCCTGAACCAATCTTGCTTCCGCTTCTAATAGGGCAATATTTAGCAGGTCATTCCTTATCTTTTCTTTTTTCTGTTTAGCTATACTATAACTAAGTGTCTCCCCTCTAACCCCTGCCTTGAACGTGTCCCAATCATTCCCGGTACTAGTACTCCCCCTGTTAATATCCCAAAAATCTTTAATCCAGGAATGCATGTGTGTGATATAATCTTCATCTTTCAATAACTCTTTTTCAAAACGTCCATGATTTTGCCCGCCTCCTAAACCCACTACCTTCCACGATAAGCTTTAGGGGATTATGATCCGACAGGATACGTGGCAGTCTTTCTATTTTCATATTAGCTAATAATGACCTTGATGTAAAAATATAGTCATGCCGGACACATTTACGATGTGGTGCCGAAAAAAATGTAAAACCGGGATCCAAAAATTTCTGTGCCCCCCATACGTCTACCAATGCATTATTCCTAGCCATACTCAAGATTGCTCTACATACCCTCCTCTTCCTGCCTTGATATTGTCCCATAGCATCCAAACCCAGACCTGTGGCCCAATTAATATTAAAGTCCCCAGCTAAGATAACTCTTGATGCCCATGAAGATAATTCGATATCTAAAAACTCAAATAACTCTGGGTCATCCTCTGTAGACCCGTAAATAGAGCCGATAGTGACCCATTCCTCTCCTATAAAGCATTCAATCAGAACACATCTCCCCCATTGATCTTCGAATTTGTTCCTTGTTCCTATGTCTAAGTGTTTCGTTAGAATAGCGACCCCCCCTAATTTTAGCCCCCTGTTTCGAGTGGGCCAACAAGCGGAACCCCAGTTGTTCCAGCATAAATGGTTTGTTCCCCTCTATATGGGTTTCCTGGAGGCAAATGAAATCAGCTTGAGTGTTCTTCAGCAATAAAGCTACCCTCTGTCTCTTTATTCTAACGTTCAGTCCACATACATTCATAGTGACTATTCTAATACTTGCACTCATAGATAGTCTTCAATGATTCCCACATTTATTAACCCTAAATGACCCATTACAGGTCTGAATCTCTAGCACCTATGCTGATTGCCATATTTCTTATTGTTGTTTACCTTCAGTTCCATCTGTTTCTCCCTCCCTTGCAGTTTCCAGCTGCCATACTTCCCTTTCTTTTCCTGTGAAATCAAAACTGCTCCCTTCTGTCCAGTGCTTCCCCCACCCCATGAACACCCCCCATCACAGGCTTAAAGGCATTATGCTGAACCTTCCAATGATTAAAGGATTTGTAAACGTATACCGGCTGGTGGGCTCTATTTGCCTCTGGGAGCAGAGGTTTGTTCTTTTGGAATATTTGATATGGACGACGGCCGTGTAAAGAGCCCCGGTCCACCAGGCAGGGCATCCTCAGAGCGTCACATGCATTTGTATATATATATATATATATATATATATATATATATATATATATATATATATATATATATATATATATATATATATATATATATATATATATATATATATATATATATATATACATATATATATATATATATATATTTTATATTATATATATATATATATATATATATATATATATATATATATATACATATAAATAGTAATACACTTTTGTTTTATGTTTTAGAAAAAAGAAGCACGAATCGTCAGTTAACAGTCTGCTTCTAAGTTTGCCCTGTTTTCCATGTCTGCATCCAGATGTTGAACGACTCTAAAAGGAAGTGAAACCGGATGAAACTTCTCTGAGGAATGCCATATGCTAGAAATAACTGCACTGCACTTTGACCTTCTCACACTTCATGTTCTCAAGATGTATATATGTACACACACACAGACCTCTCTTTCTCCCTCTCTCCTCTCTTTCTTTCTCTTTGAGTCTAACTCTATTCAATGTAAGTGCCCTATATTTAACATACATTACCAAGAGGCTACAGAAATTTCGCACAAGACCGGAATTAAAATACATACCATCTAGTTTAATAAAAATGAAAAATCGATACAGAAGGCAAAAGGCATTGGATAGTCAAATCATCTCAAAATACTCAAAATGCAATACATATGTAATCAAAATGCACCAAATAAAGTCTAGCGCAAGGAAATGAGAAACAAAGAGCATTTGTCATGAGGCTGCTGAAAAAGGTACTGGGGCACAGAAACTGGATCTGCCCTAAATTGGGGAACTTTAATACATTTCTTGACAGCAAACCTGGGCAGTCAATGTGATCTGACAGAGAAGGTTACATATCACAAACAATTGTTAAATAGAAAATAGGTCACAGGTTAATTATTACATTTGGCCTAATTCAAATGAATACGCTGTAGTATGTGTTACCAGCCGCGGCCTGTGCAGGTAACAGCGGTGGGGCGGTGGGACCGCGTGGGGGGAAGATGCAGAGGGAAATTAATTATTCATTTAATTTACCCTCGCCATCGTCCCTCGAAATCCCCCCTCACGCAACCCCACCGCTGTTACCTGCATGGCCCACGGCTGTGTGTTACACAGAAAACAATAGCACATTCAAAATATAAACAGCATTTCGTTTGGCCAAGGAAGTAAGGAATTGGCCGTTAATTTGTAAGTAGTTGTGAAATCTGTGCAATCTAGAAACATCAGAAACACAAAACATCACACTTTGTAACTGTTATAATGCAAGAAAGACCATAGAACTAAGTCTCATATTATTTAAAAAACAATGACACCCAAAATTGAAGCTCTGAGGTGCACTGGCAAGGAGGGGGGAGATGAGTTTGCCAAGTGCTAGAAACCATAAGCATTGAAGTGTGCCATATGGAAAGCGAGTAGTTTAACGCCTCACTCATGTTAAACTAAACAGTCTCGTTTTATTAAACACTGCAAAACATCAGATTTGTTACTCTTTAGTGTTGATTAGATATGCAGAATATTTAACTGTGCACACCGCGCTCACACATGAGAGGTGAAGTCTCTCCTATGCAATGAAGTAATATATATGTTTATTAGTATAAGTCTTATAAATAAACAGGAGAGGGGAGGTAGAGTAGTTTTGAAGGATTAGTATAAGTCCTCAGATTTGTGCCCCTTAATAACTTTGCACGCGTTTGCCGAATCTTCATGAAAGTTTCCAAAACTATTCCGCATTGTTCATTGGCGGATGATGGGAGGTTTTTGTGGCATTTGGTGATGGGGATGCAAGGGAAGAGGGGCTACAAAAACAGATTCTGACCCCAATGCATATGGCATAGACATTTTCTATAGGATGTAGCGCAAAAACGGTCAGTGGAATTTCATGAAATTTGGCAGCATTGGAGATTATGGTGCGCAGATTATCCTTTTTGGGGTTACAGGTAAGTAGGGTAAGTATGTTTAGAGTTATATGGTATTATAACTTTGTGATATCTGTTGTCACCATTTTTTCATGAAATTGAACAGGAATTACATTGGTACACAGCGATGACATGAAATTAGGTGATTGGATAATGACTGCCTTTACAAGAAATTAAGGCAGCCATCTTGTTTTAAGGCCACTCTGCTAGTGTTCTGGCTTAAGGTCTTGAATGTAGCTAAGTATTAGGCTTTATAGGTTTTCCTACCTATAACCACCTAATTTAAATGGTAATCGGTGGGGAAACATAATTTAACATTTCTATATATTTTCAAAAGACCATTACGGAGCACCAAGGTACTACCTAGGTAATCCAGCTGTACCTTAAAAGTGTCTAAAAAAATACATATGTTAAAATATTGAAAGAACCCTTATACATTACATTTCACAGATAAGGTGTAGTACAGTGTCTTCACTTTTTTAAACATATTTAATTATGTCCACATAAGTCCACAAAGTACCATAGTAATACCTTCAAATGACAGGGTTACTTACAAAATTTACCACAAAAAATGCACCTTTGGTAAAATAAAAACACGGTATGTGCTAGGTGCTATCATGGTACCGCATAAACCAGTTTAAAAAAATATAGAAATGTATTTTAAAAAATTCCATACCTAGTACCACTTTTACAAAATGGTGATAGGTAGGGAACAATTATAAAACCTACTATTTGCATGTATTTGAGGCCCCAAGGCACAACACACCCAAAGTGTACTAAAAAGATAACGGCTGGAGTTTAATTTTGTAGAGGCAGACATTAGCCTAATATACACTGCCTTATCACTGCCATGTACCATGGTATACTGTGGCACAAAACTTCATGAGGGGACAAATTTGGGATTCCACTGTGTTATCCTTATGTTATGCATAGTGTCGCAAGGGCAAAGCAATACTTATGTAAGATTTACCCAACATCGCAATGCCACCAAGCATCTCCCAACTTTGCTTGTTACAGCTACAGAAACTCAATGCAGAGCAAATGCTGGCTAGTGTTACTCTGCACACCATAATGTACAGTGCTTCAAAATTTCAACTACATCTGCATGCCTCTAAACTCAACGGCACTGCACTATACACCTCTACAGTCTATGCTATTTCACTATAAACCACTAAAGTGTACACCACTTCACTGTACCTAACTCCAGTGTACACAAATCCACAATATGCTATTCTACTCTATGGCACTGCCCTGTATGGCATTCTACTTTATGCTAGTCTACTGTATCCCGCTCCACAGCACACCACTCCAGGGTACCCCACTCCACTGAATGCAACCCCTCTGTACCCAACTCCAATGTATGTAACTTAACTATATACTATTTCACTCTACTCCACTTCACTTTATGCCACTCCACTATTCGCCATTCATAGCTTCTCCAATACACTCTATGACACTCCATTCTATGCTATTACGTTTGGACGACATTCCACTGTATAGTATTCCAGTTGACCACATTGCACTGTATACCTCCCCTCAGTACTACACTCTACGCTATTACACTGTATGCCACTCCACTCTATGATCCTCTGCTGTATGATATTCCCCTCTACCCCACTCCACTGTATGCCACTCCAGTCTACCCCATTTCACTGCACACCACTCCACTCTTCGCTATTCCACTCTATGGTACAGCAATGTACACCACTTTACTGTACGCTCTTCCACTGTATGGCACACCACTCTACGACCCTCCACAGTACGCTATTCCACTGTATGCCACTCTACTTGATGACACTACACTGTACCCTATTCCACTGTATGCCACTCCACTGTACGCTACTCCAGTCTGTGCCACTATGATGCACACCAGTCAACTCTACCACATTGATTTCTCTGCTATTCCATTGAATGCCACTCCACAATACAAAACTCCACTGTATGCTCTTACACTCTGTACCACTCCACTCTAGGTCATGCCACTGTATGCTACTCCACTGCATGCTATTCCACTGTATGCTACTCCACTGTACTACACTGTACGCTAATACACTGTACACCACTTCACTTAATGCCACTCCACTGTATGGTATTCGACTCCACCCCACTCTACTAATCGCCACTCCAATCCACACCACTCCACTGTACGCCACTCCACTCCACTATACGCTACTCAACTATATGCTATTCCACTGTACACCACTACAGTCTGCGCTATTCCACTATATGCCACACCACAACACTCCAGTGTCTGATATTCCACTGTACGCTACTACACTCTATGCCACTCTACTGTACTCTCATCCACTCTGTGTAACTCTACTCAACAAAACTCTACTACACACTATGCCACTCTATCAATCAATCAGGGGTTTTAGAGCATACTAATTGCCTGTGAGGGTCTCAAGGCGCTGAGGGGGGTGGGGGGGGGGGTGCGTGCATCTTCATTGGTCATTCGAAGAGCCAGGTCTTGAGGTCCTTTCTGAACTGGTGCAATGTGTAGTGCCAGTCTCCACCAGATCCGAAGGGGGAGTTAGTTCCAGGTCTTGGCTGCAAGGTAGGAGAAGGATCTGCCTCCTGCTCTACTCCACTCTATCCCCATACAATCCAGTGTCTAAATTTGTACAACACTGTACTACACTTTGAAACATTGAACAGCACAGCCCTCCATGCTACTGTAGGAGTTGCCACTCCAATTTATAAGTTTACTCGACTCTATGCTTCTTCAAAGTATGACACGATACTCTTCACTAATCCAATTAATTCTACTCCACTCTATGCCTCTTCATTGTACAACACTCCACTCTACACTGTTCCACTCTATGTTAATCCACTCTTCTACACCCAACTGTATGCTATTACACTTGTATGGAATTCCACTGTACGCCACTCTACTACACAGCACAGTTCTCTCCTTCAAGCCACTAGAGGGTGTGCTACTCCCCTCTACACTGCTCCCCAATTTGGCACTCTCCTCCACTCCACTCTATAAACCTCTACTATATTTTATGGCACTCTACAAGGCTGTACTTCACTCTGTCCTCAAGCACTCCACTATCCAATTCTAGACAACAGTCTATTCCACTACAGAACACTTTTTAATACTTTATGACACAACACTCCACTCAACTCAATGAGACACCACTCGAATTTATAACAGGTTACCCAACTATACACTACGCGACTCCACCATAATCCACTCCATGCCATTCTTCTCTACGACATGCTATAACAATGTATTATTCTTTACTCCACACTACATAATGCCACTCCACTTCACTGTAATCCACACTACTCCACTGTATGATACTTTGCCTCACTCTATGCCACTATCCAACCACTCTCTATGCCACTATCCAATTATTTACTCTATCCTGCTCCACAGTACAACACACTACTGTGTTCTATGCAACTCCACACTACACCATTCTACAACACTGTATTGCACTCTGCCCCACCTTGGTCTACTCCATTGCACTCTATTCCACTCTGAAACATTCCAATCTACGACACTCTCCTCCATTCTACTGTAGGACACTCCAATTAACAACACCTTAATCTCTTCGACGCGCCGCCAATTCCACTGCGGTGTGGCAGAATTTAACTCTGCGCAGTTCGGACGGCCCCCGGCTGACTGACGCACACGCCCACCATAACGTTGGATGACCGGGAGCCGTCGGACGCATCGTAGAGGTTAATAAATAATATTCAACACTATGATTTTCAAAAAACTTTTTTATAAAAAATAAAAACCATTTAAATTCAATTTTTTGAAAAACCAACGGTTAGGGATGAGCTATGGTTAGGAAAAAAATATTTATTATTTCCATACAAACCTTACTTAAACAACACAAGCATTTGAAGTTCTCACATTATAGTTATAACTTTAATGTATAATGTATGCAGCACCTTCAAATTGCTATCATCATTATCATAAAAGCTTTATTCGATTATTTAAAAAAAATCATAAGAGCAGCACAAAATGTACACAATTCATCACAGATAAAAAACGATTAGTGATAATCAATCATACAGATAACATTTTCAATTAAAAAACAGCTGCTTTTAAAAAACTGCAAACGCTAAAGCAAACCTAAATGTTAGGCAATGACCATAAGAAATGTAATGCTGACATGCGTTGGTGGAATCCATACATTGGAAGAGACTAAAACAGTACCAGTCTTGTACTGGACCAAGGGAGAGCAGAGTAGAGATCTTATGGTCCCTAGTCTGGATTTAGCTAAAAATGAGCTCTCCAGAGAGACAAATTGCGATAAGTTGCACATCTCCATACTCAGTGTTACTCATAATTTACATTTTGAATTTATGCACTCATGATGTAAAATACAAGAGTATACAGTTGAGCTGGCGTTTCCCTGGTCCGCATGACATAATAAACGATTTTTTAAAATTCACAACTAAATCCAGTCCGTCCATGTACTCTACAAAGCTTTTGACCAAGATACGCAGAGAATTTGGGGTGCGGCCCATAATGACTACATCATCTGCGTAAGGGAGTACAGGTAATGGTTTACCTTTAATTATCGGGACGTCTGGAGTTGACTGTTTCAGGGAATTGCTCAACCTATTAATATAAATAATAAAAAGCAGGGGTGCTAAAACGCACCCCTGTCTGACTCCCCTTCCTACCCTAATTGCACCCGAGACCTCCCCACCCATGCCAATCCTGACTTGTGCCTTGAGATCAGTATGTAAAAATGCCAAAAAGTGTACCAGGGATTCATCCAGTCCATAATCCAACAGAATAGACCAGAGTTTGGACCTATTAACTAAATCAAAAGCGGATGATAGATCCATGACCGCTAAATAAATAGGCGAAGATCGGGCAGTATTATATATACTGATGACCAAATTAAGGTTCAAACACTGTTCTACTGTGCCGACCCTGCTTCTAAAGCCTAATTGACATGGGTCTAATATGCCACTTTCCTCCGTCCAATCTAAAACCCTATTATATATAACTCGACCCAAAATCTTTAATGTATTGTCAAGCAAAGAAATTGGTCTGCAGTTAATTGGTTCTGATCTATCCCCCTTTTTATAAATGGGACGATGATGCTCATAGCCCAGGTATCAGGCATGGGGGCTTAGGGTAGACTATTAAAAACATTCAAAAGAACTGGGGCCCAAAATTCTGGTTTCCACTTTATTATATCTATGGGCAATCCATCTGGGCCAGGAGCCTTATTACCAAGGCTCTGTGCAATCGCCTCTTCTACCTCCGACAGCGTTATCTGTAGGCAGCATAAGTGGCCCTGCACATAGTGATCTAAGCCATGTAGCGGCGTGGCATAAGTTTTAGAAAAGTGATTCTCCTACTACTAGTTAAAAAAAGATAGAAATCCACTGAAAAAACAAAGGTTAAAAGGACTTTATAGTTAGGAACTAGCATTTGAAAAACCTTACAAATTCACTGAAAAGACAGGTTACAGGGACGTTGTAGTAAAGAAATAGAATTTAAAAAAACCTTACAAATTCACTGAAAAAAAGGTTACAGGGACGTTATAGTTAGGGTCAGATTTCACCCGTACAAAATCAGAGAAATTCGGCAGTTATAGTTACATGAGCTAACTATAACTTACACCCCCGCATTGCACTGCTTACTACCTCACAAATTACATAACTCATGACATGGTCAGGGATATCATTGATGATATCTCAAATGACATCACTAATGACATCACTGATTACCTCATCTACAGAACCACTCACACCTCATACAACCTCTTGTACGCCCACTCAAATACTAGTACAACCGCTGACATACCCATTCACAGACCTATACCAGTATTCACCCACCCACTCACTCCCCCATAGAGCCACTCACTCACACACGCACTCACTCTTGTAAAACTACTCACACAACCATTCACTCACCCTCCCAGCCACTCATGCAACCAGTTACTCACCTATACAGCCAGTCACATAACCACATACTCACCCACCCACTTCTTTACCTACAAAGTCAATCACCCACTCATTCACCCAATCAGCCTCTCAACACAACTACTCACTCACCCATACACTTACTCACACAACCACTTACATACCCATTCACACATCCATATAAGCACTTACACAACCCTGCACTCACCTATACAGCCATTCACACAGACACTTACTGTCCAATACAGTCAGTCACACACAAATTTTATATGGGAGTGACTGACAAATATTTGACACAGACTACTACACAATCTCAATTTGTGGAATGAGTGGAAGGAGATGTTAAGAATTAAATCAAGAATAGGAACTATTGAACAAATGTAGAATGCACACTATCTGCATGTTTAAGGCATTTTTATGCAGATACAAAAGACTGAAGACTTGATTCGAGTTGCATGATTCAGCCCATTGAACCACAAGAAGTAATTTGAGAGCCCTGAAGAAATGCTAGAGAGCACGAAACACATGTTAGCTGTATTGCTGTAATCATCAAAGGAATCAAATATAAAGAAAGACACAATAATCAGTACAATAATCTTCATTGTGTGCTGTTATTAAACTTCTCAGTAAAAAGTTTTATGTATTTTATTTACTATACTGGTGGGGACCAATAACTGAGGCTATAGTGCAAGGCAGTATTCCTATTACCCAAAAGTTTATACTGCGCCCAACCTTGGTGGTTGAGGCCTTTTACTCCTGATGTCCCGGTGTACGACCTACTATTGATCCTGAGCAACTGGGCCAAGTTCCCCTTATGCTCTTCACTCTCAGTGGTAGCTCTGGTCGAGCAGTCAAGGCTCCCTTGGGTGGGGGATGGGGCACAGATCCAGGTCAGTTAACACAACTCATAACTCAAAGCGCAAACGGTACGAACAATAAATCAATGTCCCACTTTAGGTTGGCCTCTAGTAGTTGTTAGGCAAACCCCTGTCCCACCCTCCTTCGTGCAACGTATTCATGGTTATTCCCCATTTACTGGTGTGCAACATCAGAGAATGCAAGCTATTTGGCATACTGAAGATTTCCCTTTTGACTTTTCAGGATTTCTGTCAAAAGTGGCTATGGTGCAGCAGCACCCTTAATAGCGAGTTCCCCAGTGCTCAACTGGCCCAGTTCATGTCTTAACTACTCTAAAATCACAGAAGAGTTCAATGATGCAGCATGTGCATTCAATACATACAATACATACCCGCTAGTCCTGCTTAATTTGGAGAAGTTGGGCAGCTCACTGCTCATGCAGCAGCACCTGGTGAAGCAGGCTCTCTCTCCTGAGCAGTACTACTGAAGGTCTTCTAGATGTCGAAGCATAAGTCAGCTTTTTTAATGGAGGGGGTGGGTTCTTCATTTGGCTTCTGACTGGAGCCAGGAAGAATGCTATGTCACCAATGACATCTCCTCTGTGGTGAGTCAGGGTGGTTCTCTTGCAGAACACGTCCAACCCGCAAGTCGTAGCCTCAGTCTTTAATTGATGCGGTGGCCCAAACCATTAGGCAGCGTTGGTACTGGCAGCCCCTCCTGGCATGTGGGGTTACAGTAGTGATACAGGTGCAGGCTCTTCTAGCCTCAGCGGCCCGGTCAAGCCTGTCACAATTCTTTAAACTCCTTGAAATGGCCCTTTACTGGTGGCGAAAATGAACACAGTAATGACAGAATCCTCGCACTCGTTTCGCACATTATTTTCAACAAAGTCTCTTTCATAAGAAGTTCCTTATATCCCTTCAAAACGTGATGTGACTTTTTTGAAAATAATGTGCTTGTATATTATTATTTTGTTTACATGAGTATACTACAAGTGTGTTTTTCCTCAACAGAATACTATGCCCCTGAAGAAGGGCTAAAAGCCCGAAATGCATTGGGCGTTTGACTTTGATTTATAAAGATGATGACAACAATGAAAAAACATATGATTTAATCACTGATACAAGTTATTTGAATAAAACTTTATTGAAAAGACACTAACACAGTCCTAAGGAACATTTTTTCTTGAGTGCTTCGTGAGGACGTTGCTCCCTGCTGGAGCAACGCTACCATTAGTCCTTTACTGGTGGCTCCTGGCATATGGTATCACCGTAGCGCAGCGATATAGGTGTATCAAACCCCACATGGCACTCAGCACACGCTCAGTCTATGGCTGCCATCTCCTTGCATACAGGGGTTGCGGAAAACTATTCTGTATATGGACAACAGTCAAGTTGGTACACAGCCAAATCCTCACCTCTTGCACAGAGTCTTTATGGTAGGACTAATCACTTGACCTCGCTCCCCCCAACACTCTTCTTCTGCGCAGAGCACACTGATCATTAAAGCATGCAGGTGCTTGTGCTCCAGGCTCCAGGGTAGTTGATCTTATTTAGACCTTGGTGCACAGTCCTGGTCACAGACAGAAGTCTTGCAGAGCCTCTCCTTCTCACACAGACGTCTTGCTGCTTTGCAGGTAACAAACGTTTGGAGACTCAACCTCTTCTTCTTATGGTCCTTTACCAGACACCAAATGTGTCGAAGTTTAATGCCTGCATTCTGCTTCTTTTGAAGTGGGCACTTCTCCTTTTCTTCTTCGTTCATGAAAGAGGTCTGCCAAAGCAGGTATGACTCTGAAGCAGATTGTCCACAACATAATTCATGGGAGTGACCAGAGATTACACCTGTAGGTCAAACATAGTGATATGTGCATCAAAGGATTACTGTTTATGATTCTCTTATCATCCCCATCTCCATTCCTGAGTCGCATATAGGCCCCTTACTTGTGCTCTATCACTAAATCAAAGAGCAGTCTTTGAATTGCACAGGGAGTCTGTTCCCTCCAGTGCGTCCCTTCCTAACTCTCAGGAATTCCGCAATCTAGAAATCTGTCTGGGGTATCCTCAACTCATCATATCTTCACCAGGCCTGGGGTTCCCAAGATGAAGCCTACGGCCCTCCATATAATGGACCATTCCAGGCACAAACTCAGTTTACATTAATACCACACTTTCTATTCAGCACTAATATCTCTATGCATTGTACCCTTACAAGCACACATGCATTCAGCACAAACACTTGGTTTGGGGGCCCTGTTCAGCACTGAAGCCCTTCTATCTTTTAACCAGTGTGGGTTATTTCAAAACAGACACACAGTCAGCACACACTCACTTTGTGCATGTGACACAACACTTCACCATTCAGGTATGGAACTCCACACAAGCATACCTACGCTCAGCACATGTACTAACCATACATGCACTCCATAGTACACCATCCTTGTACTGTACTCTTCCTAGGCGCACATACAACTAACAGAGTCACCACTACTTCGCTAAATTCTGTGGTGCATTATTTAAAATTTTAATTTATGCACCACCATCAAATTCCACCTTCAATAATCGCACACCTCTATACATTGTGTTGTCACCTCACTCGTCACACTACATAAACTACACCTCATACCTTCTCCATGCACTGGTTATACCCTTGCATATACCATCACTTATACCCAGGGCCACTGGATATATGTGATTGTGCGGTAGCTTTTCCATAATTATAGATTTGCTGCATTGCACGTAATCCATCATCTGCCACATAATCTGCAGATTTTAACAGGAAAAGATTACGTTTCTAGCTCAAATGGTTCAAAAGTTAATAAAAATGCAGCGACTGGTGTTGGCGCACAGTGGAACACCTTTTGAAAAGCTGGGCTGGTAACGTTTGTTACTTATTGCTATATTTTGTTATTAAGCTGGTACTGATGAGGTGCAACTAATGCCCACACAGTGTTACTCCTTTTTTTAAATTGACAAATTAATGAAGTAACACTATCACAAAATATGCCTGCAAAATATTTCCTCCAGAAATATGATGAATAATAAAATGTAATTCTTGAAAACACAGACGTTAACTCTCTCAGCCTTTTTCTCCAGGTAAGAATACCAATGGGTTAGGATCAGTACGCACACAAAATATTGTTCTCCACAAATATTTTTTTTTATATTTAGTGTACCAAACACACGCTAAAGCTTCCATTTTAATTGTGCTGCAACGAGGTCCAGAGTTTCTTGGGCATCTTTATGGAAATCCAATAGAATGTTCTTTACTAGCAGCAATTTGGTTAGAACAGCGCCAAACCCCATACAACAATCATCTGCAGTTAGCAGGTGATTTTATGATCATAAATTTGATCTGTGCAAATGCCAAATATTCCTCCATTCCTCTTCTCTCCACCTGAAAATAATACTCTTACAAATGTCTTTTCATAGGATCAGTAATGAAGGCAAATCGATGTATGAAAAGTGCATTGTAGGAAAGTAGGATCTCCTTTTATGGTTGCCCCCACTTTTTGCCTGGTGCTATGCTGTTTCTGACTAGTCTGACTTGGATCCTGCTAATCAGGAACTCAGTCTCTGTACTTCTCCCCTAAATTGGTCATGGTAAGTACTTAGGTACATCCCAGATTGGATACTGATGTACCCTTATAAGTACCTAGTATATGGTACTGAGGTACTCAGGGCATAGGTACACCGGGGGTCCCACATGGGCTGAATCTTGTATTATGCCACCCATGAGGGACCACTCAAAATGCAACTACAGGCCTGCCATTGCAGGCTGTGAAGGCTGGTGCTAGCACCACCTACGACAGATATAGGTTACCCTATATCTAAGCTCACTGCACTTAAAACCTATAAGTCACCCCTAAAGCAGGCCTTTCAATCCTGAAGGCAGGGTGCTTGTTTCTAAGTGCAAGGGTGCCCCTACATGAGCAGGACACCCCTACAACCTTCGGAGTCCATTCTACCTGGTTGTAAGTGCATCAGCCATTACGATACATAGAGTGGCCAAGCGTCATTATGCGATGACCATCTTTAAACTGGCTGTAATAAACCCTGTCATGTTTGGTATCAAACATGTTGGAATCATACCCCCACACTGTAAACGGTATGGGAGGTATGATTCCATTAACTGTAAAGCTACTCCAGGAGGCCAGGAGTGCTCCTGGTTTCAGTCTTCTAGACCCGGATAGCACAACATGGATGCTGCTGACCAGAGACACAGTTCTGCCCTCCTGCTGCTGAGCCAGCCCCGGCAGGGGAAGGGAGGACAATAGGTATCCTGTCACAGGGAGATGTGACCACCTCCCAGACAGGGTTTAGTGTATTGGGGGAGGGAGGGGCGCTTGGCAGTGTCAATAAGTCTGCTTGAAGGGCACATTTCGTGCCCTCCTTGCACAGCCCAGTTCATACCAGCTAAGGGAGCTGTTGGCTCCCCTCTGGTGCAAAACTGGACAAAGTACATGGGAGTATCCTGCTCACTGTCCGACCCCTCCTCTGGGAGGGAACCCTGAATCTACTCAACCCTTTCCTTAGGGTACTTAAGGGCTTACCTGTGGGTGGGTCCCTAGATTCATCGTTGGACACGATTCATATCAATACCCACTTCTTTTTCGACCGTCTGGGTACTCTGGACTTCGCTGGACTTTGGTCTGTCCTTCGAGACTGCAACTGGGAGGCCTCCTGCTGCTCCTGGTTTTGTTGTCCTGCTCGTCTGCTGCAACGCCTGTGCCCATGCTCCATACAGGAACCTTCCAAGTCCTGTGGACATCCAAGAAACCTGAAGGAATCTCCCTTGAAGAGAAGGAGTCACTTCCCTACATTTCCAGGCACCTCAACTAAGCTAACCCGTCTGCTAATCCTGGGCTCCCACAGACTCTGAAAGGCTCAGCAACACGGGTGGGGGTTCTCAACTTTTCCAGAGACCTGCCCTGTCCTCTTACCAAGGTTGAGGCCAGTATCCCTAATCAGAGCCGCAGGAACCAAACCACTGTGCACTGCATTGACTTGCAGTTGCAAAGGCTTGTTGAGATATCTGGGCTAACCTCAAGCATCTTCTGTGACCAAGATCTTCATCCTCACCACATCACTTGCACTGTGGGCCTGCATCTTTGATGAGCTGCTCGAGCTCCTCTTGCGACTCCATTGCCTCTGACATGAGGGTCCTGTTGAGGGTCTTCCTTGATTTCAGTGGGTTCTCCTGATAAAACTGGGCCTGAACTGACTCCCCTGCTAGTGGCAAGTCACCTGGACCTTTCTTGTCCTGACACTGCACCTTTTTCGCTTTCCAAGTTGGTTGCAGTTGCCAAGGCTTGTAGGTACTCCCGACGGACACCGGCCCCTCAACTCTTGGCATCCGACGTGGGACAGTTAGTGAATGGCTCATCTATGTCTTCTGGGTATAGTCTTTACTTGAGTTGTGGTTCGCATACCAATATTTTCGTATATCATTTGGATCACTTAAATATTTATTTTATATCCATAGCACACAGCTGAATTTCTTTGGATTTTTGTTTCTATACAACAACTGGGAAAACAATTCGGATGAATCCATACTTTGAACAGCACCACCTTCGGAAACTGGCTGATCTATATATTTTTTAAGATCATCTCTTATACCAACTGGAATATTCCTATCCTTATGCATTACAGTTTTGTCATCTTTTTAAAGAAAATTATGTGCTGGAATTCTTTAATCAAAAAAACGGTCATATCTCTTTAGAACCTTGAACATCAGTGGCCAACAGTTCCATAAGCATAATCAAATTGGCCATGAGACTGGCAGGTTTTGCCTCTTGTGATGATAGGTTTGTGCAAATGACAATCAATTGTTGCAGTTCTGAGTGCTAAGAGTCTGTTTCATGTGAACCCTGACACTTAATGGCAGCATCTTATTTTTTGGTCCTGGTTCATCTTTTCTAAGTGCTACCATTTCTTTTTCAACATGCCTGGGCAGTTTTCAGACTGAGACATGGAGAAAGCAGGTTGGCCCACTAGAAGCGGCTAGTACAGTGAAATATAATGGAGGGGTGTTATTGTGCATGTAGGTGTTAGGTAAGTGTTTGTGTGTGGGCTGTGTATGTTTATATTTATTTTCCTACCTGGCTGGGTGGGACCTAAGGGCTGAACATGGTAGGGCAACCGCCTATTTCTGGTAACTACATTTATGTGGTGTATGGAGTTCCACTTCTGGAGCCCTTTTAATTTTCCTCATGTGTTCAACCTATCTCTGCCAATAAAGTGGAGGAACTTGATTTGTTTATTTGATAGATTTCCACATAACCATTTGAAAATTTTTGTTACACCTCTATCAAGAAGATCCCAGAGCAAATGTCTGCTGTCAAACACAAAGAACTTGCAGATCTTCCCATTGAGAACAGGACCCTTACTCTACTCTTTCTATCAGATAGCACACGCCTAAAAAGAAGGACTGCACAAGAAGAGAAAAGAACAACCCGCTCAATATTAAGAAACCTGGAAATCAAAAAGTATCAGGCACAATTACACTTAATTTATGTATTAGAAGCAGGGGGCACATGTTTACCTCCATGGCATGTTCAGGACTCTTAATTGTTTCTCAGTGGGTTGTTTCTCAGTGGGTATCATTGAGCTATGGGTATTCCACTGTTACCACTATGTTCCAGAAGAGAAGTGAGGCAGCTAGCTGCTCAAGGCTTACTTGATCAACAAAAAGTGAGCGACCCAGAATACCCTTGAGGGCTTGGGTAATTAAGTAGAAAGGTAAAGATGCCTTGAAGGGAATTTGTTTAGAAAGTATTTGATAATTCAAAGTAATTTAAAAGGATAAATCAATATTCCTTATCAACAATCGATTAAGCACAGTGATTTTTGGTTGGATATAGGGCCTCTATTGGGTCAAAACATATAGACAACATATGAACAACAGACACAAAGGTGTATTAGAAAAATATAGTTTTATCAAAGAGTTGTTTGAATAAGTCGTTTCATATACAGATAAGTGAAAATACAAAAAATACTTAGGCCTGTGGGTACACACACAAATAAATTAATAAGTGACTCAACAGAACCTAAGGACACCTATCCCAAATCAAACTGAATAAAACAAGACAGGGATAAGATGAAAGGTCGACGTTTCGGTTTCCTAAAAAACAATTGCAGAAACCATCTTCAGGACTGATGTCAATTGGGGTCTGCATAGAAAAGGTTGTAATCTCAATTCCCAATGCTGCAGGTCTAGGGTGGTTGTAAATCGGTCACAGTATCGTGTCAAATTAGGTACATGTGCTGCTCCTATTTATAAGTTCCTATGGCTCCTGAGTGTTTTGAACAGGTTGTCAATTGTATGCCGCAACCTATAGTTCGATGATGAAAGGAATTTAGTTCAAACCGGAAGATGTAATCTTCAAAAATCACGAAGTCATTTCTCAGGATATACAGCTAAATCTAGTTATGCCGCAAGAGTAGAGTTATTTCGGTGCAAACTTCAATTGGACACAGATAAATGCTCTAAAAACACGAGTAGTGGCGAAGTGCAACACTCACAGGCCTAAGTATTTTTTGTATTTTCACTTATCTGTATGTGAAACGACTTATTCAAACGACTCTTTGATAAAACTATATTTTTCTAATACACCTTTGTGTCTGTAGTTCATATGTTGTCTATATGTTTTGACCCAATAGAGGCCCTATATCCAACCAACAATCACTGTGCTTAATCGATTGTTGATAAGGAATATTGATTTATCCTTTTAAATTACTTTGAATTATCAAATACTTTCTAAACAAATTCCCTTCAAGGCTTACTTGAACATTATTTCTACTGCTGTAGACGTGCTCTTGTTGACAATCCACAGCCAAGCTTCGGCTTTCTTAGCTTTATAAAAAACAAAGGCTTTGGGAAAGTAAATGCATCGAGAGGAAATATTTAAACAAGTCACTCACCATAGACATTGAGCTGAAATTCCTGTTCCTCATTAAAACCACTTTTATACTGAACCTCAGCTCTGTAGGTCCCACTGTCATTCTTTGTCAGATTGGCTATTCTTAGAGTTGTTGCATTCTCCATTTCTAGTCTCCGAGTAATTGTAGGATTGGCAAGATGGAATGACTCAAATATCTTGCCTTTGGAGTCACCAAGGCGTACATTATTAGTAACCGATTTCCAACGCACCTCAAAGATACTTTGTCCTTGTGGAATTACAAGAGAAAGCAGGACTGAACCTCCCACAATTCCATTCATGTCACGATGGGATTCTTGTGCCCGACAAATGATGATGCCTGGGTAGAAAAGGAAATTTAGAGATTTTGAAAAAAATGTAAGATGCAAAGTACCGATTTAAAAAGATGGCATATCTAAAAAGTGAAAATACATACTGTGCCTTGCTGCACCCCTGTGCTGTTCTGACATGTTGTAATTGTAAAATAATGTTATGTTATTTAAATTTATATCGGGCGCAACAGCTACCCAAAAAGGGTTTCCCGGCGCCAAGCCAAAGAAGGACCAGGAAAGGAATCATTGATTAAACAACCAGGTTTTAATTAATTTACGAAAAAATCTCATATTTGAATTTAAATGTGTTTATATAACTCTTGAATCTGGTTGGATTGCCCCTTGTCAACTCCACAACAACATATGGTGTCTACATTACTGCTAAGCTCAGCTTAATATTGAAATACACCTCAATGCCTATATTGCACCCAAAGCAAATGCCACCTTGCACCTATTTACCATGCTCCTCAATGTGAAACCCTTGGTTCTAGAAACTGATATTGAGGCAACCACATGGACATTAGTCTTGTTTCATCTTGATGGCAGCAAAGCTTTGCTGGCAAACATCTAAGGGACGCAACTTACACCACGACTTAAGACCCTGGAAGAAGTGGGCATGACTAAACGGTCCTAAAGGGGATATCATTTTTCAGTTCAGAGAGATCACATATGGTCAGTCTTTAAGCACACTCTTCGATAGCATGTGACATAGACTTCATGGTGTAGCAGTACAGAAAGATTTAAAAACGCTCACCCTTTTGGTGTAACATCCGTAAACGTGTACAAGGGGCAAGTTGCCCAACTGCTCCTTTAAGGTATATGCTTTTTCAAGCATACTGATGTTTCTAAGCTTATGATACTCAACTTATTTTTACCCTATGTAGTGCACAAAAGACAAGTCCTTTAATGGAAGTAATCCCCTTTGTCAAGTAATGATGGTGGACAAATTCCTCTAGATAAATCCAACCAAAAACAAGATCGTATTTACCTCCACTTCAATGGTAGTGGAATGGGTAACAACATAATGGCCAGATATAATGGTCATTCCCCAGATTCTTTGACAGTTGTGTTAAATAGAAGAGTTCCCTTGCACAGCACCGTGTTCCGAGAAGCACAATCCATAAATGTGGTCCACATCTGTTTTATCCACCCTGGCTTTCTAAAAACGTTTCTTCCTTTCACTGATCCCTCTTTGCATGCACCAGCAGTGAACACTATCATTCAATGACATCTTGACTACACAAATTCGATCTACCTTGAATCTCCAGACAAAATCTTATGGTAACTTCAACTTTCTTGGAATGGTGTGGCCTAAGTGCTTATTGCATTTGTTAACAGAACTACGATTGGTAAACTGGCTACCCATTCGATCTTAGGTCACCTTTAAGATCTAACACATGTCTATAAAATCCTACACCTCATATCACCCTCCTTTCTGGCCTACTATTGATTGGCGCAACCTCTAGGATAAACAACGCAGTTCTTGCTTGTCACCAGAATGACCAGGATGTTGTTTACGCACAGCATGTGGCACTTCCTTTCAGCTTAAGGGCAGAAATAAATGTACTCTGTTTTAGATGCCAGCTTAAAACATGACTAATTAATAATTAGGTATCTTGCACCCTTTGTCCTGCTCACTGTTAGATTTAAAAATAATGTATTTTTCAAATGTAAAGAAGCAACGGTGAACAAGCGCTCTATAAAGAGATTAAAACATGACATAGCAACAGTTCATAATGCAGTGCCAGCTCATCAAATGACTCACCAACGTGACAGAATTCCTCTGACACTAAAAAAGTACATATGCATCCCTATCTGGCATCACCTTCAAAACACTATGCATCATCAACTAAGCTATATACACCATGCCCCCCCTTGCTAGATGGGGGGCAGATTATGAGATCCTGAGAAAGATAGTATCTGCTTAATATGCTCATACCCTGCCAGATCTCACCCACCCAGATCAAAACGGGTTTGTCCCTGAGTGCAGCACCCCCACAGCCTTCAGCTTCTTTCCACGTTCAGGACCAGGTGCAGGATTGCTATTCTTTCTGGGTGCTGGACCTGGAGAAGGCCATTGACTCTGTAGACTGGTCTTACCTTTTTCGCATCCTCTGACGAATGAGCATATGTGCTCATCTCCATGCCTACATTTGACTACTTGGATGTAAAACTGCTCTTGTGGGTTCGGGTGGCACGTCTCATATCGGGACATTCCTGGTAGAATATCGCACACAACACAGGTGTCCACTTTCACCTCTACTTTTCACGATGGCCATGGAGTCTTTCTGACTCTCTGTGGAAGGCGCAACGGGGTATCCCCCTCACTGATGGGACACATACTTCTCTTCCTCCGAGGCGTCCGGGTGAACCCCACTCCCATCCACATCGTGTTGCAATAATTTGCAAGGGTATCTGGACTACGGGCCAACTGGATTAAATCCTCAATTTACCCACCACCCAACAACCTGAACCCACATGAACTTGTCACAGATGGGGCCCCCCATCACCTGGCATAACTCTGCAGTCCGATATCTGGGAATCCGGTGTTGGCATTGCTAAAACTCTTAACACCTTGGCTGCTAATGGTTTCCTCTCCTGTGCTGATCCTAATCGATCCCCATTGTTCATGACGAGCTCAGCTCGTCATAAGCACAGCTCCACTGTGCCTCATGACGAGCTGAGATCGTCATGAGCATGGAAGGGGTTAATATCCTTCTGGACGAAATTGCCACTGCCCCCTTGAGGGAGAATTGCCCTATCGAAAAGGGTGATCCTGCCTTGAGTTTGGTATTACTTCACCAATCTCCCAGTAACTCCACTCAGGGACTTTTTAGGGACCTTGACTCCCTATTAACTGAACTTACCTAGGGAAACGGCCGCCGCAGGTTTGCTCTGCAGAAGTTGCAATTACCATCCGACAAGGGTGGGTTAGGTACCGTGATGTAAGTATCACATTACAATTTGAAGTGGGTGATGAAGTAATTTATTCAAATACAAGGAGACAGCTTAACAACCACTCTTGTCCGAGCCCTCAGCAGCATGCTCTCATCAACCGCCCTTCTATCGAACCCCGTACACAGAATGCAGCAGAAAGAATGCAAAGCGCATTCCAAGTTAACCTAATACAGAATACCACAAACCCCTCCTTCAAATTGTATTTCCTGGCAGCCCAGCTACAATGGGTCACCAAGTGAATAGCTGGCCGAAACCTCAATGAGGCTTGTCGTTACTTTCCTGCCCTCACTCCCACTGCAATTAGAAGCCTCTTACCCCCGCAGGCGATGCCCAACCCTCTGCTTTCACTTCAAGTACAGGTAGCCTCCAAATGAATGGATTGGCACTCTTAATAGACATATCCTATATGCTCCGGAGTTTCCCCTGGTAAGCCTTCCATGCTACCCAGGCTCATACTACCACAGCATTGCGTAGCAGGTGACTTGTTTGCGGACTATTATCTGCTCTCTTTTCTCCAATTTCAAATAGATTTTAACCTCCCTGCCACTCAGTTTTTAACCTATCACCAACTTCATAATACATGTTATAGGCTGTGGTGGACTAGGGATGAAGAGCCCCCCACTTATACTGTGATACAAACAATACTACCATGGGTGATGGCTGGCACTTAATCGCATGGCTCTACAAAGGGATTTGTACCCACACAAATCCCTTTGACTGTGCCCCCTTCGCAACATGTACATACAAGACCTAGACTTTATAGGCACTTATACACTTCATCCTTCTATTACGGGGATACCAATTATTGCAAAACTGTTGCAAGAAATCACTCCCCTATCATTAGTTGTTGGGGTAGTCGGTATAGCCCTGGATAGTGCCTCATTTAACAGTCACCTGTTCCAAGCATAATAAAATTCAGTTGTGGGACAACACACACATACACTTCAGTGTCAAACCCTGATACATAATCAACAAAAAAGTGAGTGAGAGCGAGAAGGTACCTCACGGGCGCACCACCAACGGGAACCTGGCAGGTACTCACCAGGATTGCCCTGTTATCATCATTGGTACCTTCAAGCTCGAAAAAGAAGAATAGAGTGTCCAACAAACCACAAGATAATTGTGTAGAAATATGCAGTGAGAAAGAGGTCAAAAGTAACCTACAAAAAGTCAAACAACATGTAAAAACACATCACACAGCAACACAGATGCACAATTTTATTCTCTATCTTGTGTTGGGTGTGGGGATTTAAAAATAGTAAGCGTGGTTACTAACTATCCAACCACTACTACTATACTTGCCGACATGTTTCATTGCCTTTAAAAAATTTTGGCAATTTCTTCAGGGCGTCATATACATTAAAGCCACTGCATATGGACAGAATTGGTCTTCACAACTGAAAAGACATGTAAAAACACACATTTGTAAAGAACCTGCGTGTGGGGCTCAAGCCACTTAAACCCAAAAGCCTACACCTTGGCAATAGTTACCCTCACTCGGCCACTCCTACTCGTACCGGCCGGGGGGTATAAAGCAGCAACTGCAACCATCGGTAAAGGATCCTTCCCCTTCAGTTTACTGGCAAGAATTAACATAAGTTCAGTTTCTGTATTGTGAAAACAGACTTGCTGTAGACATTGGTAGTGAATTTTTATGTTCATAGGTACACAGTCTAGTGTTCCCCTTTTAAACTTATCTCCCTCTATCACCATATCGCCTCTTTTAAAATAGTATTTTAACTAGTCTAGGAATACCCAGCATACAATTGCAGGCGTTAAAAAACACACACACATCGGTCCCCTTACTCCTTACCGACTTGGTGAAAGGCATCCGGCATTAAATCAGCCCGTGTTGTTTGTTCGGAATCCAGTTCCGAAATATATGTTTGTCTCATTGCGTGGTCTCGCGACAACGCCATTTTGGATCGGGCACATATCCATTGTAGACAATGAAACTCATCGCAGCGATAGAAAGTCTCGCGCGATATCGGTCACCAGTACGAGAATCTAAAATTAGTGGAGTAACTTTATTTTGCACCCATACGATCAGTTATTAATATCTAACTAGTCGTGTCATGCTTTGGCAAACACAAAACTGCTTTATTTATAGCCTGTGAATACCCGTTACAGGCACATTAACCTTGTGCAAGTTACAGATTGGTCACATCGCAAAGTCTTCTTTTTATCAGGGGGAGCATTTGGGAACTTGCCTGCTGCTGCCGTCGGGAGCCCGGGTGGAGGACTGCTGACCCCTTAGACCCACGGGGATTGCCGCCTGCGTGCCGCCTGCCTGCCTCACGCTGCCCGCTCCCACTGCCATCTGGGGAAGCGCTGGCCTTTGCGTGAGTGCAGGACAGGGAAACTACAAGCCCCAGCAACCCAGAGAACCACGTGAGCAATCGTAGCGCCAGGAGGCGCTTTAAACTTCCGTCAGCCCTGTAGAGCGGGGGGAGCATTTGGGAACTTGCCTGCTGCTGCCGTCGGGAGCCCAGGTGGAGGACTGCTGACCCCTTAGACCCACGGGGATTGCCGCCTGCCTGCCACCTGCCTGCCTCACGCTGCCCGCTCCCACTACCATCTGGGGAAGCGCTGGCCTTTGCGTGAGTGCAGGACAGGGAAACTACAAGCCCCAGCAACCCAGAGAACCACGTGAGCAATCGTAGCGCCAGGAGGCGCTTTAAACTTCCGTCAGCCCTGCAGAGCGGGGGGAGCATTTGGGAACTTGCCTGTTGCTGCCGTCGGGAGCCCGGGTGGAGGACTGCTGCCCCTTAGACCCACGGGGATTGCTGCCTGCCTGCTGCCTGCCTGCCTCACGCTGCCCGCTCCCACTACCATCTGGGGAAGCGCTGGCCTTTGCGTGAGTGCAGGACAGGGAAACTACAAGCCCCAGCAACCCAGAGAACCACGTGAGCAATCGTAGCGCCAGGAGGCGCTTTAAACTTCCGTCAGCCCTCCCTCGCAGGACGCGAGCGGGACGCCGGGCTAAGCCCGGGCAAAGGGCGGGCCCTCTGTGGCCCTCAGAGGCCAGAGGAGACCGGACCGGGCCTGTCCCCTTGGTTTTTGACTGTAAGGTAAAAGGTGTCACTTGGTCATTTTAAAGCCCTCGCTATCTATTTGTTTATTGCATTTAAAGACTGTCCTGCGGATCTACTACCAACATGTCACCTAAGCTGCCTTCTAAGAGCTGTGGTATGCAGAGGAGCGAGGTCACTGGGCCCATGGATTACTATCTAGAAAGGGTAACCTCAACTATCACTCATGAATTAGACAGATTAGAGCAACGCTTGCCCACAGATAACGTGTTTTGCAATCTCCCCGCAACACAGACGGCTGATGTAGAATACGGATCCACCTTGCTTGACGAACTGAATGCCCTTTGTAAGACCCAGTATGTCGCTGTAGACTATGTAACCGAGACACTCCACGCCCTGGTTAGCCCCTCAGTAACCCCAAATGCCCAGTCCACTACACCATTATTGATAGTCTGTAACACATCAGATGCTCTTTCTCCATCTCCGTCTGTAAAAGTTAACAGTAATCATGCAGAGCCCCTTCATATCCCACCCGCCAAAAGGAAGCGACACGGGACTACACGCTTGGGGGATGGAGCCAAACAACAAAAACTGTGTCCAAGCTCCCTAGCAACGACTACACCTACCCCGTCAGCGGCTAAGAGACATAATAGTTTAGATTCTCCTGCTCCTACCTCCCAGGCAATTTTATTGGACCTCATAGAACGGCTTGTCACTTCTATTATATCTCCACTGATAGCAAGAATAAATAGTCTGGGAGAAAAGCTCAGTGAGATTGAGACGAAAATTAGTCCCAGTACATCACTAATAAAGAACGTGGCAGAATCCAGCCAGGAACCCGTTCTACCTGCCACTGTGGCACACAAATCGGCCACTCAAAGCAATAACTGTGGGAATAAAACAATGGCTGAACATAGGGCAAATCGGAAAAATCAAAATGCAGAAAGCCGATCTGTTATAACTACTACAACCCAGAGGCTCAGCCCCAAAGTAAGGTCGACATTAGCCCCAATTCCTCACACTATCATAGCCGACAGCAAAGGTACCAACTCCGGCAGAAGTGACCACATAAATTTACCCCCTATAGCCGCCCATTTTGTATGTGTTCTCTCGGGCGTCCCAGTACTTAAGAAAGGTATACCTGAGAGACAGCACGACTTAAGAAATAAAGTCATCTTTTGGCTAACGAAAAATAGACCCTTGCCACCTAATATTGACGGCTCGATAGTAAGCGTCAGAAGGGTGGGCTGGTTGGGACCGCTCCCTAAGGACATTAAAGGGGACCTTGTCCTGGTAGGATTTAGAAATGAAAATGTTGTCCCCTATCTACAATCCTGGCAGCCCCAACTGGGAGATGGCCCTATATCCACATGGCAATTACATGACTTTTACCCTAGGGCGTGTTATCACACCCCGTCAAGACCAATAGTAGAGAGTAACCATCAGAGGGTCAGAAATGTATACGTACAATATGGTTATAAAATGCCGACTTCAAACCATTTTTACTTGCCCCGAATACATTAATTTAGACAGGGGAAGCCCCTAACTGATTTGATGTTAAACTTTGTAAAACACTGTTTCTTTTTAACTGTGTAAATAATTATTTTTAGCGAGATGTAATTATTGTGACTGTTTTTAATAATCTGTATGCTTTTATGATTTATATATTTTTTTAAATCGAATAAAGCTTAATTGAATTGAATAGTAGTGGTTGGATAGTTAGTAACCACGCTTACAATTTTTAAATCCCCACACCCAACACAAGAGAGAGAATAAAATTGTGCATCTGTGTTGCTGTGAGATGTGTTTTTACATGTTGTTTGACTTTTTGTAGGTTACTTTTGACCTCTTTCTCACTGCATATTTCTACACAATTATCTTGTGGTTTGTTGGACACTCTATTCTTCTTTTTCGAGCCTGAAGGCGCCAATGATGATAGCAGGGCAATCCTGGTGAGTACCTGCCAGGTTCCCGTTGGTGGTGCGCCCGTGAGGTACCTTCTCGCTCACACTCACTTTTTTGTTGATTATGTATCACGGTTTGACACTGAAGTGTATGTGTGTGTTGTCCCACAAATTAATTTTATTATTCTTGGAACAGGCGACTGTTAAATGAGGCACTATCCAGGGCTATACCGACTACCCCAACAACTAATGATAGGGGAGGGATTTCTTGCAACAGTTTTGCAATAATTGGTATCCCCGTAATAGAAGGATGAAGTGTATAAGTGCCTATAAAGTCTAGGTCTTGTATGTACATGTTGTATTATGAGTGGAGGGCGACCTATGACTAGCTTTACCCTCTAAGCTCCCTTGTTTTTGAATACTGTGCCCCCTTCGCACCAAGTGAGAGGATGCATAGGAAGGGTGCTCCATAACAAGGAACTGGGCTCAGGTGCTGGCATTTCCACAGTGTCTCGAGAAACACTAGATTCAAGAATATACAGTTTCATGTATTACACCGTGCTTACTTAGCTCTGACGCAACTTAACAGGCATTTTCCTACAGCAAATCTGACCTGCTCTCCTCGCCGATCAGATGAGGCTGATCTTTGGCACATGCTCTGGTCTTACCCTGGTCTTCACAGCTTTTGGCAAGGTAAACATACCACGCTGCGTGACGTCACGCCTCACTGACCTCAACTCCTGGGAGGCATATGCCCTTAGCATTTTTAAATGTAGGAAACGCCACATTGTCCACAACTGATTTTTGGGCCTAGCTTTGCTATTAGCCAAAAGAACACTTACAATGTACTGGAAATCACCTGTCGCCCCATTTTTAGAGGCATGGCAGGGTGCGCTGCAGAAGTGAGGAACCACTGAGGGTACAGCTCTCCATTGCGAAAAACACATGTTGCATTCGCAGATGCCCCATCTCTCCTGAATGAGACACAGTTCTTTCTCAGTTCTTGCACCTCTCATCCCAGAAGAACCTCTCTGAACTCTGCCACTGAGACTCACCTTCTCCTCTCCACCCCTATATGCCACTGAGAGACCACAAAGGAAGTGCTTTGCACCCCCTACCAACACGCAAAATGTCCCTTTACCATACATGAGCTATGATACTCGCCCCAACTTAAAAATTTCACGCTATGCCCCCATACGCCTGCGGCCCACCATGCATGAATACCCTCATTTCCACTGTAATTGCCTCTGACCCCACCCTGCAGCCAGTTATTCGACTAATTTATTTAATTTGTTATCTAATTTTATGATGTGATCTAATGTTCATAGGACTCCCATTACTTCCTGTAATGCATGTAACACTTGCTACATTTAAAAGCAACACCTGTAACCACTAGTATCATTATTACAGGTGCATGTGAATACAATGCTGCATTACTGGTCTTTTTGTACAATGGAAAATCCCAATAAAAAGAATACAAACTAAAAAAACTAAGCTGTATGCACCATGCAGCAACCAGTGCTTAAGTTGGACATAGGGACTGGCACTTACTTTTCCTGATCAAATATACCCCAGAAAGCAAGACAGAGAAAAAAAAACAAAGTAGAATGACGGAGAAATAAAAAGATGGCAACATTGTCACAAAAGAAGAAAGCAGGAACCTGAAAAAGTGAAATGAAGGGGCAAGAACTCTCCAACCCTAGCTCCAACACCAATGACATCCCACCAACGCAGGACCTGTGCGACTCCCTTGCCACCTTCTTCCATTGCAAGATCGGAGACATCCACAACAGCTTCAACAACCTGACTGCCTCGACAGCCACTGACACTTCAGACCCCACGACCACCACCCACAACAACCCACTGCTCACCTGGACCAACATAAACAATGACAACACCATCAAAATCATGAACACCATCCACTCCGGCTCACTGTCAAACCCATCCCCGCACCACATCTTCAACAAAGCTAGCGCCACCATCACACCCAATCTTCGCAAGGCCATCAACATCTCCTTTGAGACCGTGACCTTCCTGGAGAGCTGGAAGCACGCCAAGATCAACGCCTTACTCAAGAAACCCAAGGCAGATCCGAGGGATCTCAAGAACTTCTGCCCCATCTCCCTGCACCCTTTCCCGGCGAAGGTCATCGAGAAAACCGTCAACAGACAGCTGACCCGCTACCTCGAGGAGAACAACATCCTGGACCCGTCCCAGTCCGGGTTCCGCAGCAACCACAGTACCAAAACTGCCCTCATCGCCGCCACCGACGACATCAAGGCCCTGCTGGACAATGGCGAAACCGCGGCCCTCATCCTCCTGGACCTATCAGCTGCCTTCGACATTGTCTGCCACTGCACCCTACGCACACGCCTTCAGAACGCAGGGATTCGAGAAAAGGCTCTGGAATGGATCACCTCTTTCCTCTCTGGCAGAACCCAGAGTATCCGCCTTCCCCCTTCTGTTCCCAAGCATCCGAGATCATCTGCAGTGTACCCCAAGGATCATCCCTCAGCCAAACAATATTTAACATTTACATGGCACCGCTCGCCCACGTCGCCCGACTGCATGACCTCAACATCATCTCTTACGCCGTCGACATCCAGCTGATCCTCTCCCTTACCAAGGAATCCTCACCACCAAATCCAACCTCCACGAAGGAATGAAAGCTGTCGCTGAATGGATGAAGAATAGCTGTCTGAAGCTGAATTCGGACAAAACAGAGGTCCTCTTCCTCGGTCCCACCCTCTCAGCCTGGGACGACTCCTGGTGGCCGCTCGTACTGGGAGCAGCACCAACACCCACCAACCACGCAAGCAACCTGGGATTTATCCGCGACTCAACACTTTCCATGGCTAAGCAAGTCAACGACGTCTCAGAATCCTGCTTCAACACCCTCTGCATGCTCCGCAAGATCTACAGGTGGATCCCCACCGAAACAAGAAGAACGGTCACCCAGGCCCTCGTTCGGCAGCAGGCTGGACTATGGAAATGCCCTCTACGCAGGAGCCTCAGCCAAACTGCTGCAACGACTGCAACATATACAGAACGCCTCTAGACGCCTGATCCTCGACATCCCTCGCCACAGCCACATCACATCCCACCTGAGAGACCTGCACTGGCTGCCCATCAACAAGAGGATCACCTTCAAGCTCCTCACCCATGCACAAAAGGCACTCCACAACACCGGACCAACAAACCTCAACAGACGACTCACCTTCTACACCCCGAACCTCCAGCTCTGCTCCACCAACCTGGCCCTCACCACCGTCCCCTGCATCAGAGAGCGCAAACCGACGGCAGATCGTTCTCCCACCTCATCGCCAAAACCTGGAACACTCCCCCCATCATCCTACGACAGACCCAGGACCTACTAACCTTTAGGAGGCTACTCAAGACCTGGCTTTTTGAGCAGTAGCAGCACCCATCCCCCTCATCGCCTTGAGACCCTCACGGGTGAGTAGCGTGCTCTACAAATTTCTTGATTGATTAATTGGCTGTGGAATAAAGAGGCCTTGCAGTGGGTTCGAGACAACAATGCAGTCTTGGCATTCGTAAAACGGACATTTAATAGGGCCTGCGGTGGGCTTCTGACCAGCGCTTTGGGCATCAGCCCTCATTCTTTCACAAATATACTAATGGCCAAGCATTCTCCCGAAGAGCAGAAAGTAATCCTTTCAAGTAGCACCTCTTTGCTTTATAGCACTCCACTCCTGATTCTCTTTAGTGCACACCTCCACTTTGTTGTCTGCTGCAGTGACGCCCATCTGCCTGCACCCTCTTGGTCAATCACTCTGCACGCCCTCCTATGTTGCTCCTTTCAAAATGTATATGGTAATTTGGCACCAGTTTAGAACTGCACAATTAAAAAAAAGACGTTCCCTGTACAAGAAAATGTTATGAAAAAGCCATATGCCGAGACTGGGCTAGTGCATACTGCAATAACATACAAAGTTATACCGTTCTTACTACAGGAATGGAAACTCATACATATATCTGCACAGATGATGTGTATTCTTGATAATTATTCAGCACAAATAAAGATATGGGAAAATAATATACTATTGCCCACCATGGTATTTATCACACCTCCCACGTCACAGAATAAAAATAGAAAATAACAATTCATTCAGTCTGGAGATTTTTAGTAGTCTAGATTGATCTTTTTCATCACAGTTATTAATTACAAATTGGGGGCTGTTTGCCACTCATGAAGGACACTTAAGGCCTGATTTGTGTGCACAAAACTAATTTAATAGTAACTTTATGACAGCAGAGACTCCACAGTCAGGGTGAAGAACTCCGCACGTAAAAAGATAGGTCTGTCTTATTTTTCTATGTGTGAGTTCTTCGTCTCGACTGTAGAGTCTCCACAGTCATTATATCACTATTACATTGCAATTTTGTGTACACAAGATGTTAGACCCGTAAGCCTTAGAGTGGTCTTTCCCCCAACTTTTTGCCAACTTTCCACCAATTTTTGCTGGAGTTTTGCTTTTTTTAGACATTAGAACTCTGTGCACTTTACCACTGCTAACCAATGCTAAAGTGCTTGTGCTCACTCCCCCAAACATGGATTGATTGCCATACACTTAACTGAAATATTTAATTGAATGCTACCGGTTGGTCTGCAGCACTTATTGTGTCACCCACCTAAGTAGCTCTCTAAAACATGTCCCAGACCTGCCATTGCAGCCTGAATGCAATGTTGCACTTCCATGTCGACTTGGCATCTAAACTCCCTTGCCAAGCCTTAAACTCCCCTTTTATTACATATTTGTCACCCCTAAATAAGGCCCTAGGTAGCCCATTTGGCAGGGTGCTGTGTAATTAAAAGGTTAAATTCAACACAATGGGAGGTAGCACCTACCCTTCTCTTGTACTTTTCGAGTGTTAGTAGGGAGACCCTAGAAATCTCTTAGATTATTTTGTAGTATCCTCAGCCACAGGTACCACCCGGGGCATGCTTTATCATTGGACCCTTACCCACTACACCTAGTGAGAGTGGCCAGGCTCAACACAATTTGTTAGTGGCGCACTAATGTACTAAGCAATTTTAAATAATTAAAATTGCCTGCTGGTTCCTCAGTGTGTTTTCTTTATCATGAGTACCGATGGGAATGTTTGAATTAACTAGATCAGTGGCTTTTCTGGGATATATTATGAACTCTAAAGCATGACCTAAGTCAAGGTACAAGAACATGGTAAGTGCACCCTCCTATTGTCTTGAATTTGATATATAAAGGGAAGCTGAGGGAATGCAAAAGCAACTGCTTCTCCCACTATTGTGGAGTATTATAATTAAAAGGTTGGACATGTACTTTTAAGTTTTACATGTCCTGGTAGTGAAAAACGAAAAAATTAGTGTTTTCGCTATTCTGAGGCCTACTCCTTCCATAGGAAAAAATTGGGGAATCCTCATTACAATTAATAGGCTGTAATTCCTAATTGAGAGGAGGTAGATATATCATGTTTGATACCAATACAATTGTAATGATAAACCCTCTTTAATGGTGGGGCGTGGCTTAGCCGGCGTACGAGATGGCCGCACTGAGCTAATGCTGTCCAGAGCTATGTAGCCCATCCGACACTTTCAGGAACCTACACGGGGTGTCAGAACCTCACAACACCCGATGACGCCTTCTCAACCGGAGATTGGACCCGTCTACAGCCTGGAATTGAGTGCAGCGGCCGGGGAGACGCGAGAGCGACGAAACCAAGATGGCGGCCATCCGACGATCCCAACATCTCTCCTGGCTGCCGGCTCCACGATCCGAGATGCGGGCATAGCGACACAGCCCTGGAGCACCTGAGGACATTCATCCTCCTAACGGTGAGGGGAGCGGGCGGCACGGGCGGAATCCGGCGCACCACAGGTCGGTTAAGCCTCCGGCCCGAGTACCATTGCGGCTGCGACTGGGGGGCAGCCGGTGCGCCGGCAGCATTCCGCACTCACCATTACAACGGGCAGTGGTGGGCAGCACCCGACTATGTAGCCCCCTCCCTGAATGCTCTAACCATAATCGCCGCCCAGGGGTTGCTCCCTTATCGCCTCCGTCCTACACCGGCCCTGCTACTGTCTGGGCCTTCCAACTTGGGTTCTGTGCCCCCTGCGATTGGACCCCCGTTTATCACCAGCACAACACCGCGGATCCATGGGTTGCATGGCGCACTGGCATAGTAGAAAGAGCGTAACCCCTCTATAGCGCAGACTACCAGGAGACCGAATCGCAGCCAACGGGGGGCCCTACTAACATTACCACTTGCGATACCCCCGTCTCCACATCGCTGTCACTCATCGTTGACACGCAAACTCTAACCAGGTGATTTATGACTGTCCTGGATTATAGCAATACCATATTATTGGGACACATTGATACACGTTCTCCGGCTCCTCACCCCCTCAGCATATCCCGCAGCTGGCTGACGCGGCATGGGCCGCAAAGACTTGAAACAAGCCCAGCTCTCTTTTGAGAAGCCGGCGGATGCAAGTAAAGGCCTACCATCCACCATGGCGACAGGCGGCCTGATCCCCTCCATGTCCATGGAGGATATGGGACAGCTGGGCCCCCTGTTACTGGAAATGCGTGCAGTATTCAAGGCACTGGACGTCCGTTCTGACACCCTTGATAAGCACATGGCTGATCTGGGGGCTAAAATCCAAGTGCACGACCGACGCCTAGATGTGGTGGAGTCTAGAACATCTGATCTGGAGGACGGCATAGCTCAATCCTTGAAGAGAGTCGACAGGATGGAGAGAATACTGAAAGAAGTGGCAATAAAGAACGAGGATTTGGAAGCCTGGAGCCGCCGCAACAACATACGCCTAGAAGGCGTTCCGGAATCCACGGTGTCGGGGAGCATGAACAATCTGGTGGAAACTATCCTGCTAGACCTTTTTGGAAAAGAAACATTCACCCCCAGCTTTGTGGTAGAGCGCGCCAACAGGTCACTCGGCCCAAGGCCCAATCCCGGACTCCCTCCAAGACGTAATATTGCCAGGATAATGAACTTCCGGGACAGGGATACTACATTACGGATGGCCAGAGAGAAAGGGGAGCTCAACTGGCAGGGCTCAAGGCTATCTTTGTACCCTGACTTTACCGCTATGGTACAAGACGCAAGAAGGAAATTTCAGGGCGTTAAAGCTGCCCTAAGGAACTTGGGACTGAAATATGAAATGCTATATCCTGCCAGACTACGTGTGGAAATCAATGGCCGCTCCCGTGTCTTCGAAAAACCGGCGGAGGTGCAGGAATTTTGCCATACTTACAAACGCAAAGACAAAGGCATGCCTGATTTTGTCACCTCCTCTCCCCCTCTGAGTGCATCTGCTGCCAGTGCGGATCTGTTTTCCATGTCCGACACCAGTTGAACGCATATCCTTTAAGACATTATCGCCATAGATGTTCCCTAATAGTGTTTTATGATACACTGTCATTATTTGTTCTTGGTCACTTAACTGCTGGATAGCAAGCGTCCCCCTATCTGGTGTACACCCCCAGATTTGTGCTTATTGTATTATCATGTACTCCACTGGCTTAGTTATACACACATATCTTCTGTTTTGGGTACTATGGGTTATTGTTGACAAATGGAGGTTGCCTTTCCGAATGGGCGGGAAGGCTGGGTGGGGGGAGGTGGGATGGGTACTGTTCTCTTTGCATTGCACTAAGTTTATGTTTTGTACGATCATTGACACATTGGCAGGGTGTGGACGTAGGCTGTTCTTACTCATGGCACGAAACACGCAGTTATGGCACACACAGGACACAATGCTGGCCCTTCCACCATTACCCTGGCTACATGGAATGTTAGGGGCCTGAACGACACCCGGAAACGGCGGCAAGTCCTACATTATCTGAATCGACACAAGGTGGACATTGCAGTGATACAAGAGACTCGCCTCCCCCCCGCGGACCGGTCCCGGTTAGCAGCCTCATGGGGCCCGCACTGCTTCTTCACCAATTACAGTAACTACGTAAAAGGTACTGTCATCCTAGTTCATAAACGACTTCCCTTCAAATGTCATCCGGTTATACATGACGACTTTGGTAGATTTGTTCTCGTAGTGGGCACTCTTTATTATTACAAGATTGCGATAGGTTGCATTTATGGCCCCAACACTGACTTCCCTGATTTCTTCCATAACCTATATGCAAAGCTATTGCACCTGGGTCCTGTGTCCCTATTGCTGGGAGGGAACTTTAATGTTACCTTTAACCCTCTCCTCGACAGTATATCAAAAGCCCCTGACCCGAAGCCTAAAGCACGCAAAGCCCTGCATTCCTTGTGCGACCGCCTCTCCCTAATGGACACGGGACCGATACGTGACCCGAAGCACACTACATATACACACTATACGGGTGCGAGTAACACTTGGACACGACTTGATTACTGGCTAGCCTCCCCTGAGTTTTTCAGATGGTTCCCCAACATACACATGTTACCCAGATCTTACTCCGACCATTTTCCAGTGCTGTTGGGGCTGCATGCCCCCCGCCCGGAAGGGTAAGAACGACAATGGTAGTTCCCGACTCGTGCATTAGATGACGAGCAATTCCGGGAGGAACTCTATGGGGCCATTTAGGAATATTTTGTTATAAATACAGTCTCGTGGACTACGAGGTGGTATTATGGGAGGGCTTTAAAGCCTACATGAGATGCGTATTTCGAAGAGTGCTGGGACACTTAGAGATTTACGACACACACTTTCCAGTTTAGAAACAGACCAGTCTGGGCTAGACGCTTCAAAGAGAGTGGCTGCGGACCCTGCCTATGAAGTCAAAAGGGCGACTGTGCTCCTGCGGTATAGGGAAGCAGCTGACAGGGACATTTTATACATGGGTAAATACCGCAATACCAAAGTCAATGGTGAGGGGGATCGTCACAGCAGAATCTTAGCGCAAATGCTTCGACTTCCATATGCGAAAACATTTGTCACGGAATTACAATCGGGTGAGGGTCACACACTAACGGACCCCCTGTTGATACAGGAAGAATTCCTGTCCTATTACAAAACACTATAAGCTACCAGGCTGGGGTTTGACTGCTCAGGGTAGGAAGAATACCTATCAGAAATAGCATTAGTTTACCTAGAAAAATGTATGCAAGATTTTTTAGTGGAACCCATAACTGTAGACAGCATACGCGAGGCCATTGATGCACTGAACACATCCACAGCCCCTGGGTTAGATGGCTTCACACCCAAATTTTATAAAGCATACAAGGACCTTTTGATCCCATAGTTATTAGATGTCTATGCAGAGGCCCTGGAGACCCAGCAGCTTCCCCCTACTCTGAGAGAGGCTGTAATAATATTGCACCCAAAACCCGGCAAAGATCCCCTCCAATGTGGCTCTTATAGACCACTGTCGCTATTAAATTTAGATTATAAAATCCTAGCGAAAGCGTTGGCGTGTCGCCTCTCCCTCCTCATGGAATCTATAATTTCCCCAGCCCAATCGGGATTCATTCCACACTGATCCACTGCTTTCAACCTTCGAACCTTATTTAACACCTTGCACAGATTAGACCCGGTGACGCCTGCAGCGACAATTTTATTAGAAGCCGAGAAAGCTATTGATTCCCTAGAATGGCCCATTTTCGTCTCTGTGATGCAGCGCATGGGTATGCCCCAGGGATTTATAGCAACCACGGCTCTGCTCTACACGCGTCCTAGAGCCAGGCTCCAATTAAACAGGACACTCTCAGCCCCTTTCGACCTATCACGCAGAACACGCCAGGGATGCCCCCTTTCCCCCCTATTATTTATTTTAGCTATAGACCCACTGATTCGAAACTTCCAAGAAAAACATCTCCACAGGGGCTTAGTATTTAGGACAGGCCCCATATTAGTTTCATTATATGCAGATGACACAATTATATATGTTTATGATCCCCAAACGAATCTTGACCCGTTGATTAGAGAGATCCTCGGATTTGGCAGTTTTTCCGGCCTACAAATCAACTGGTGTAAGTCAATAGTGTTCCCGCTTACTGCAGGAACGTCTCGTTGGACCTCGGAATTCCCCTTAGATTGGTGCGCTGACTCAGTAAAATACTTAGGAGTTCACATACATCGGGATACAGAGCAGGTAGTGCGCCGCAACTACGGGGTAGCAATCTCCCAACTAGAGACACAAATAGACTCCTGGCTTAAACTTCCACTCTCCATGGCGGGAAGCGTAGCTCTAATAAAAATGGTGGTTCTCCTCTAATTTCTGTATTGATTCCAGAACATCCCAATCCCCCTAACCAATACATTTTTCAGCGCTCTGCGGTCCTTATTGATCAAGCTAGTGTGGGGAGGCAGGACGCCCAGGGTGTAATGGCAAGTGATGACCCTTCCTTATGAGCGGGGTGGGAATGGAGTACCTGATTTGCACTTATACTATCTGACTGCACAGGCTAGCTTTGCACACGCCTGGTATCACCCCGATGCCAGAATTACCTTTCTCCGCCATGAATCTGACTTTGTTCTCCCTGATGTGCTTGCCTCTGTTCTTCCCTCGGGCATTCCCCGAGATCCCAAAAGTATACAACCAGTATACACCACCAGCTGGGCATGGCTAAAGCTCAGTAGACTTACCCATATGAATACTTTATATTCTTCCTCCCTCCCTCTACCGAATGCTCAATTATTACCCATCACCGCCGAAAAATTAGTCCACAAGACATGTACCAAATTTAACTTTCACACAATGGGAGATCTTTTTCCCGCAGGTCATATCTTTGATTTAGAGGAGATGCCCGATCTTTCCGAGGCTACGTTTATGGACAGGTTTGTACTGGCCAGACTGTGATCAGCGCTGCATGACAGGTTCCCAGAGTATCCTCTGGAACCACCTTCCTTCCCCCCTTTAACATTGGTGATAACCAGCGAAAAGGGACTGCACCTTGTATCACAGCTTTATTAGGCCTGTTCCTCTCTGATGCCACTAGACGACACGAGGGTCTGCGCTGCATGGGAGTCTGATCTGGGCACTCCTATTACTGACGAGCAATGGTTGGCATGCTGCAAGGTTACTGGGACAGTGTTGTTAAATAGCAAACACAGACTTCTACATTTTAAATTTCTACGGAGACTCTATTTCACACCCGCTAGAACACACAAGATAGACCCCTCCAGACTGCACACATGTCAGCATTGCCAAGCACCTCAGGCGGACTTTGCACACATGGCTGGGGTTGCCCACGGATCCACGATTTTTGGGTGGACGTTCACAAACTCCTTAGTACAATGATACATATCCCGATGGAACCGCTGCCAGAGATAGCGTTATTAGGGTACGTGGTGCAAATCCCATTAAAGGTTCGTAAATTTGCTGCGATCTCCCTACTCTAAGCTAAAAGAGAAGTTGCAATAGTTTGGGGTGGTAAGAGAGCCCAACGACGAAGGGATGGCTACAAAGCATGGCAACCTGCACAACAAATAGTGATATGTATGCCAATACCATTCCAGCGTCTTCCAGGCCCAGAGATATTTGGAGCCCATTCCGCACTTTTCTGACCACACAGCAACAACCTTCCCCTACACAACAAGGATAGGGCAAGGAGCCAACGGGTGTGGGCTGAAAGGGCTACTACATTTATAAATTTGCTGCTGAACTGTGTCAATGCCGTGCTGAACTGTCATACACTGATGACTAGATTGAGCTGCCGTTGTCGAACCGCACCTACTGCTTACTGTTAATTTATGCTGTGCTCTGCGATGTCTTTTCATAAAACTGATAAATAAAGTTTTTTTTTTTAAAAACCCTCTTTAATGGTAAAGTCAGGTTTTTCATTACAATTTTGAAAATTGCACTTTTGAAAAGTTGGCATTTTCCAGCCCTTATCTCTTTTGTGCCTGTAACCAGGCCTGAGTCACATGATAGGGTGTAACTGACAGACTTTGGGAATTCCTCCCAGACTGTCACACAATAGAGGAATTAGGTGTGCCTGAATGAACCATCTGCTGGCAGGATGGAGGGGACTTTGCTAAGCACAGCCCCACTTACACCTGAGTAGCTTGTGCTCTGCCTCCACACAAAGGGCCTAACAACCATGTATTGTCAGTGCAGCCAGCTTAGAGGCATGAAGGGGATTCAGGAAATTGCATGCATTTCAAAGAACCTTTCCAGAAGTTTCTACCACCTTCCAGAAGGGCACCAGGGTATAAAATAGGATCTCCACACCTACCTTTCAGTATACTACTAGACCTGCAGAAGAAGTCTCAGAGAACTGCTTGCTGCTGTGACCTGCTGTACACTTTGCTAGACTGCTGCTGTACCTGGAAGGACTGCTTTTATGCCTGGACCCCACCTTGGACCCTCAGAAGACAGCCCTGCTATTGAGCCCTACATCTACACCTGCACTCAGGACTGCTAGGCCTCCTGTTCAGAGCCACAAGGACATAACAGGCTCCTACCATCTTGGTGTTATGTTTCATATCAGTACCCTGATATAGGTCCAGGGAACATCGTACACTTTCCCTACATCATCTCCTCGTCATTTCATATGAACGAGCCTTATAAGGACATAACTCCAAATAAGGACAGACTGTCTTGTATGGATATAACGCCTTATAAGGACTGTAGCCCTTTATGGACTAAACCTTTCACCTAGTTCCAAGCTGAGGGTGGGTTTTCCCCAATCGATATTGCTAAGATGTCATCCTTAGCACATATGAATAATTTATGAGTACACTCTCCAGGAGTTACACTTCACCTCTCTCATCGACGCACAAGGTTTAATCCCCAACATCATCCTCATACTGAACAATGGGGAACACACGCACATAGACTGTATAAATTCAGCACCTCTTGCTATCAGAGAACAGGAAGGAACCGAGACTTGAAGGCCGACACACTGACTAGAGACGCTGCTGCATGCCATCGCTCCAGCTAACAGTGATCTGACGATCCCTTGCTGGGTGTCCAGCTCAAGTCCAGGACAAATTCCCACACTCTCACTATTCAGGTATGGGGGTTTGACTACATCCTAGTGGGATTCTTGGCTCTTAGACTTAGGCTCTTAGACTTAGGCTCTAAGACTTAGGCTCTTTCGCACCTACTCACATGCTAGGTACAGTTAGGTACATCTAGACAGGCATCTTAGGAGTACGCACTTTTTAATTTATAAATGCATTTCATATTCATGTATGTGTACCTGACTATTGCAAAATGGTAGAACCATACTATTTTTTTTTATTCACTGTACTGCTGGATCTATATCTCTGCTACTGTGTTACAGTTATAGCAGCGCACTTATTTTACATGAGAAGAACAACGGTATAATAATAAATTCTTATTGTTAACATGATCAACTGTTTCTTCTGCGTATCTCTCTGAGAGCAAAACAAGTAAGCACTAGTGATTGGGTGAAAAGTGGTATATTGTTTCCACGAGTCTGAGGTTATTATGTTCTGAGGTTGCCGAAAACTAATCTCTCTGATAACAGGAGATTCTAGTGACACTGCGAGCTAGCTAATGCAAAAACATAGGCTGACATATTCGGTGAGGGTGTACAGAGTCAGTTTGCCACCAAGCCCACAGTATATGTTATCCGTAAACAGCGTAGGTCCTGCATGAAAGGGTACTATTGGAACTACACTACACTGGACTCTAGCCTGTGTGAGTCCTGAATCCCCAAGAGGTTTCCTATTTCTTTTCTCTTGAACTTATCACTATTTCTCACAAACTATATCATCAGTTACTACACTCTTTAAATATGAATAATGATCAACTGCACATAAAACATAAAAAACACTCTCAAATGATTGTATTTAATGCCTTTGTATTTAAACTCTGTCAGTATCAAATTAATTCCCTGAATGCCCCAAACTGGCCAATTGAGTGTCACTGTGTATTAAAGTATCTCTTTTGGCATGGTTAGCCCCCTCTATATGCCTTGTGTATGATGTGATTTTGAACTGAAGGTGCACTGGGTCCCTGCTAACCAGGTTCACAGTGCCAGATCTCTTTCCCAAAACGATACAATGATTGGCCCCAGTTCAGCAACCGCTCTAAGTCCCTAGTAAATGGTACCCCTAGTACCTACGGCATTGGTACTGAAGAGGGTCCTCTAGGCTGCAACACAAATTGTGCCACCCAACAGACCCTCACCTAGACCTAAACCATGCAACCTGCCACTGCAGGCTGCATGTCTTGGTGCAGAGAAAACCAAAGAGTCAACATGGCACACAGCCTTGCGTGCCATGCCCACATACACTGTATGAGGGATAGGTATATCACCCCTACTGCAGGTCTTATAGCCATAAGGAAGCATATACTATATCCCATGTATGAACATATCTGCACTAGCGTATATGACCCTACAATAGCTAACTCCATTCTTGGATATTGTAAGTGCACAGGGAAGCCATAGAGAGGGCTTGGGCTAGATACTCGCCATTATGGGTTTTCTAGCTCCATGATGGCTTCACTGTACTCTAAGATGTTTGGTATCAAACATATTGTCTCAATAAATTCCTACTGATGCCAGTATTGGATTTAATAATACAGGCACACAGGAGACACATAAGAAGGTCCCCTGAAAACCTATCAAGCAGTGGTGTGGTCTCTGACTAGTTTTAGCCAGCCTGCCACCACTAGATAAGGTTCTGACCTTATAGGGGGAAAGCCAGCGCTCTCAGAAGCCAGGCACAAAGCCTGCACTGGGTGGAGGCACTTCAAACCTCCTCCAGGCCAGGATGGCCTTCCAGAGTGGGAAACTTCAAAGGCGATGCTGCCGTTGAATGCAACCCGGGCTTCTCCAGATAGTGGGGGATGCCAGTCCCCCTTTCCAGCTCCACATTTGGAGGGAGGATAGTCGGGATAATTTTTTAGATTAGGAGGTGTGCCCACATTCAGCAAGCACCACCCCTAAGGTGGGGCAGGTGATATGGACACGATTGGGAGGGCAGGGATTAACCTATCAGGGCAGGGGTAGTACCCCTTCCCAGAGGAAGTGGTCACTTAGAGGATTATACACCCTAAAGGTAGGTAGCCTAGTCGATTAACTACTACCTGTCTCCCCCTTTTAACTCCCCTAAATTTAGTATTTAAGTGGCATCCTTGTCCTGGCAACTTAGATTCCATGGATACAAAGAAGATATAGACAATGAAGAGCTGCCGAACCACAAACTGAATCCCTGCTGCAGAATTTTGGCTCAATCCTTGTCTGCTGCTGGAAAGACTCGCCAATCGTGGTGTGCCGTCTCATTATACAACTGTGAGGCCTCCAAGAATCCCAGAGCACCTCCAGCCTTTGAAAAATTGCCAAATAACTCCCTTGGAGTGGAGGGACTACTCCCCTGCAGTCTTCATGCACCAAACCACAGAATTCTGTTTCCCGACTTGCTTCTCCCCTGTAACTCCGATGCAGCACCTGAATAACAAGTGGTACACTAGCTCCGAAGGATTAGACCGGTCCCCCCCACCAAACGTGAAGACACCAGGATCTACTGGAGATGTGCCACACTAATATGCAGGGTAGCAGACCATCTGCAGCATACAGAGAGACGAAGACTGCCCAGGAGGTAAGCACTCATTCAGGGACATTGAGACCCCTGAAGCTCACTTCGTGAATTGTCCAGCTGTCCCAGAATCACCTCCACAACCTGTCTGCTCCCGACCGCGAGGACATCTTGACACACCCCACCTGGCTGACCTATCTGCTCTGCACCCAGCCTGCCCGGCCTGGGCACCGACAAACCAGCTGTGCTCCCTTGGTTCTGAAGCCCTTGGGACCTGCTCTCTTGAATAGGACCACCTGGAATTACCTTTAAGTCCCCCTGTGCAGTGTGTTTTCAAGTGATGCCCTCTTCATAGCGCACCAGCTACCAACGTCCTCAACACCCTGCTCCTGGCTGAATCAGGATGCTCCCAAGAATCAGTTGGTAGGACATTGGGCCTGACCTTGCCACTTAAATAAATCCCGAAGGTGAACCTTGAGATCCAACTGTGTGATTTTAGATACAGTTTCCTATTTTCTCCCATTGATTTCAATGGTGCATAACTGTGCACAAAAGTGATTGATTTTGCAAATTTTGAAAATGTATATCTTAAAAAGTACTTACTGTAGAACGTATTTCGTGGTCCAAATAAGTATATAAAAATGTATGTTATTTTTGCAATTTGGTCTCAGATTTATTCTTGGGTGTGTGTATCATTTATTGCCTTTGTGAGTACAACAAATGCTTATCATACCCTCTGATAAGCCTAACTGTTTACCCACATATAGAGTGTTAGTATTATCTACTTTTGCCTATGTATACCAATATGAGATTCATTGGAGTCTCTGCATGGGAAACAGTGTTTACATCGCATGCACTACAACGCATGCGATTACTACGCGGTTGTTACAATGACGGCGTTGTTACCATGCAAGCCATCACATCGACTTGCTGTAGGGGGCGCGCTGAACTAAGCAATAGTATATTTACTATTCCAAACCCTTCCCTACTGTTGCACACACTGGAGTTGGAATAGTAAATGACACTATTTCTAAGTCCAGCGCTCCCCCTACAGCAAGTCGTAGAAACAACTTGCTATGTAATGGCTTGAGTTGTAACAACGCAGTCGTTGTAATGACCGCGTTGTAATCGTATGCGTTGTAGCGCATGCGATGTAATATCACATATTCTCTCTGCACAGTGTACTTCCTTTTAGAGCACTATATAGAGAGACATTCCTACACTCTTGAAGCAGCTCAATCATAGCCTGGCTCAACAGCAACTTCTACTAGGAATATTCTACGATCTGGCAGCCTTAGCTGTCCTATTTTCTTGAGCCAAATTAGAGCAGTTTCTTCAAAGATTCATCCACAAGCTCTTGGTCTCTTACCCTGGATCTGGATTGAGTAATTCTGTTCCATTCCAATTGTGTAGAAGGTATTGCTGAATTTCTTGCACTTTCAGTGAATATGAATGGTGGGGAAGATGTTATACAACATTTTACATAGATGAACTGCACCTTGAATAGAAACTACACTGAAATGTTAGTGCGCCATGGGCCATCGTTATTATAGGAATTATGGGACAGATGTATCATCATTGTATTTTGCAAGTCCTTATTAGCAAATTTTACTGATTCGCTATTATTGACCCGTAAAATGCAATTTATGTAGGTTTTACAAATAAAGTTGCAATTCCTTCGCATTCCTTATTTGCGACTTTGGAGTCGCAAATAAGGAATGGCTTCCCATTCATTCCTATGGGCCTAGACCCAATAGGTAAGGAAAGGGGGGTGGTGATGAACAGAGTGTCTGAGTTAAACAGACCACTCTTACCCAGTCCAAAGATCAGGGCTTGATCCATCACCGTTATTTATCTCACTGCCCCATCCCAGCTCAGAACCTGGCTATATGCAAATCAGTCTGTCCCTGGCCCAGTGCATCATGGGAACAGGGCAGACTAAACTACCAAGCCAATTCTTCACCAGAAAGGAGACAAGCTACCGGGGACCGGTTTCTGGCATTTCAGCCTTCTTCGGCCCGGCTTGCTTGAATCCTGATGGAGCAATGAGAAAGGGACTCATGTCTGAGTATACCCTGCCACACCTATAGTGGCCAAAAACGATTTAAAAAAGGGGGGGTGATGATGAACAGAGTGTCTGAGTTAAACAGACCACTCTTACCCAGTCCAAAGATCAGGGCTTGATCCATCACCGTTATTTATCTCACTGCCCCATCCCAGCTCAGAACCTGGCTATATGCAAATCAGTCTGTCCCTGGCCCAGTGCATCATGGGAACAGGGCAGACTAAACTACCAAGCCAATTCTTCACCAGAAAGGAGACAAGCTACCGGGGACCGGTTTCTGGCATTTCAGCCTTCTTCGGCCCGGCTTGCTTGAATCCTGATGGAGCAGTGAGAAAGGGCCTCATGTCTGAGTATACCCTGCCACACCTATAGTGGCCAAAAACGATTTAGAAAAGGGGGGGTGGTGATGAACAGAGTGTCTGAGTTAAACAGACCACTCTTACCCAGTCCAAAGATCAGGGCTTGATCCATCACCGTTATTTATCTCACTGCCCCATCCCAGCTCAGAACCTGGCTATATGCAAATCAGTCTGTCCCTGGCCCAGTGCATCATGGGAACAGGGCAGACTAAACTACCAAGCCAATTCTTCACCAGAAAGGAGACAAGCTACCGGGGACCGGTTTCTGGCATTTCAGCCTTCTTCGGCCCGGCTTGCTTGAATCCTGATGGAGCAGTGAGAAAGTGACTCATGTCTGAGTATACCCTGCTACACCTATAGTGGCCAAAAACGATTTAGAAAAGGGGGGGTGGTGATGAACAGAGTGTCTGAGTTAAACAGACCACTCTTACCCAGTCCAAAGATCAGGGCTTGATCCATCACCGTTATTTATCTCACTGCCCCATCCCAGCTCAGAACCTGGCTATATGCAAATCAGTCTGTCCCTGGCCCAGTGCATCATGGGAACAGGGCAGACTAAACTACCAAGCCAATTCTTCACCAGAAAGGAGACAAGCTACCGGGGACCGGTTTCTGGCATTTCAGCCTTCTTCGGCCCGGCTTGCTTGAATCCTGATGGAGCAGTGAGAAAGGGACTCATGTCTGAGTATACCCTGCCACACCTATAGTGGCCAAAAACGATTTAGAAAAGGGGGGGTGGTGATGAACAGAGTGTCTGAGTTAAACGGACCACTCTTACCCAGTCCAAAGATCAGGGCTTGATCCATCACCGTTATTTATCTCACTGCCCCATCCCAGCTCAGAACCTGGCTATATGCAAATCAGTCTGTCCCTGGCCCAGTGCATCATGGGAACAGGGCAGACTAAACTACCAAGCCAATTCTTCACCAGAAAGGAGACAAGCTACCGGGGACCGGTTTCTGGCATTTCAGCCTTCTTCGGCCCGGCTTGCTTGAATCCTGATGGAGCAGTGAGAAAGGGACTCATGTCTGAGTATACCCTGCCACACCTATAGTGGCCAAAAACGATTTAGAAAAGGGGGGGTGGTGATGAACAGAGTGTCTGAGTTAAACAGACCACTCTTACCCAGTCCAAAGATCAGGGCTTGATCCATCACCGTTATTTATCTCACTGCCCCATCCCAGCTCAGAACCTGGCTATATGCAAATCAGTCTGTCCCTGGCCCAGTGCATCATGGGAACAGGGCAGACTAAACTACCAAGCCAATTCTTCACCAGAAAGGAGACAAGCTACCGGGGACCGGTTTCTGGCATTTCAGCCTTCTTCGGCCCGGCTTGCTTGAATCCTGATGGAGCAGTGAGAAAGGGACTCATGTCTGAGTATACCCTGCTACACCTATAGTGGCCAAAAACGATTTAGAAAAGGGGGGGTGGTGATGAACAGAGTGTCTGAGTTAAACAGACCACTCTTACCCAGTCCAAAGATCAGGGCTTGATCCATCACCATTATTTATCTCACTGCCCCATCCCAGCTCAGAACCTGGCTATATGCAAATCAGTCTGTCCCTGGCCCAGTGCATCATGGGAACAGGGCAGACTAAACTACCAAGCCAATTCTTCACCAGAAAGGAGACAAGCTACCGGGGACCGGTTTCTGGCATTTCAGCCTTCTTCGGCCCGGCTTGCTTGAATCCTGATGGAGCAGTGAGAAAGGGACTCATGTCTGAGTATACCCTGCCACACCTATAGTGGCCAAAAACGATTTAGAAAAGGGGGGGTGGTGATGAACAGAGTGTCTGAGTTAAACGGACCACTCTTACCCAGTCCAAAGATCAGGGCTTGATCCATCACCGTTATTTATCTCACTGCCCCATCCCAGCTCAGAACCTGGCTATATGCAAATCAGTCTGTCCCTGGCCCAGTGCATCATGGGAACAGGGCAGACTAAACTACCAAGCCAATTCTTCACCAGAAAGGAGACAAGCTACCGGGGACCGGTTTCTGGCATTTCAGCCTTCTTCGGCCCGGCTTGCTTGAATCCTGATGGAGCAGTGAGAAAGGGACTCATGTCTGAGTATACCCTGCCACACCTATAGTGGCCAAAAACGATTTAGAAAAGGGGGGGTGGTGATGAACAGAGTGTCTGAGTTAAACAGACCACTCTTACCCAGTCCAAAGATCAGGGCTTGATCCATCACCGTTATTTATCTCACTGCCCCATCCCAGCTCAGAACCTGGCTATATGCAAATCAGTCTGTCCCTGGCCCAGTGCATCATGGAAACAGGGCAGACTAAACTACCAAGCCAATTCTTCACCAGAAAGGAGACAAGCTACCGGGGACCGGTTTCTGGCATTTCAGCCTTCTTCGGCCCGGCTTGCTTGAATCCTGATGGAGCAGTGAGAAAGGGACTCATGTCTGAGTATACCCTGCCACACCTATAGTGGCCAAAAACGGGAGCTTGTTTCCTTCCCAGTGTAAGAATTGGCTTTTGTAGTTTGGTTTGCCCTGTTCCCATCATGCACTGGGACAGGAACAGACTAATTTGCATACAGCCAGGTTCTGAAACTGGGATGGTGCAGTGAGCTAAAAAACGGTGTTGGATCTAGCCCTGATCTCTTGACTGGGTGAGAGCTTTCTGCTTAATTCAGAGACTCTGTCCCTCACCACCCCTTGTTGTAAATATTTTTGTCCACCCTAAGCGTGGAAGGGTATTCTCAGATGTGAGACCCTTGCTCATGGCACCATCAGGATTCAAGCAAACCGGGCCGAAGACGGCTGTAATGCCAGAAACCGGTCCCCGGGAGCTTGTTTCCTTCCCAGTGTAAGAATTGGCTTTTGTAGTTTGGTTTGCCCTGTTCCCATCATGCACTGGGACAGGAACAGACTAATTTGCATACAGCCAGGTTCTGAAACTGGGATGGTGCAGTGAGCTAAAAAACGGTGTTGGATCTAGCCATGATCTCTTGACTGGGTGAGAGCTTTCTGCTTAATTCAGAGACTCTGTCCCTCACCACCCCTTGTTGTAAATATTTTTGTCCACCCTAAGCGTGGAAGGGTATTCTCAGATGTGAGACCCTTGCTCATTGCACCATCAGGATTCAAGCAAACCGGGCCGAAGACGGCTGTAATGCCAGAAACCGGTCCCCGGGAGCTTGTTTCCTTCCCAGTGTAAGAATTGGCTTTTGTAGTTTGGTTTGCCCTGTTCCCATCATGCACTGGGACAGGAACAGACTAATTTGCATACAGCCAGGTTCTGAAACTGGGATGGTGCAGTGAGCTAAAAAACGGTGTTGGATCTAGCCCTGATCTCTTGACTGGGTGAGAGCTTTCTGCTTAATTCAGAGACTCTGTCCCTCACCACCCCTTGTTGTAAATATTTTTGTCCACCCTAAGCGTGGAAGGGTATTCTCAGATGTGAGACCCTTGCTCATTGCACCATCAGGATTCAAGCAAACCGGGCCGAAGACGGCTGTAATGCCAGAAACCGGTCCCCGGGAGCTTGTTTCCTTCCCAGTGTAAGAATTGGCTTTTGTAGTTTGGTTTGCCCTGTTCCCATCATGCACTGGGACAGGAACAGACTAATTTGCATACAGCCAGGTTCTGAAACTGGGATGGTGCAGTGAGCTAAAAAACGGTGTTGGATCTAGCCCTGATCTCTTGACTGGGTGAGAGCTTTCTGCTTAATTCAGAGACTCTGTCCCTCACCACCCCTTGTTGTAAATATTTTTGTCCACCCTAAGCGTGGAAGGGTATTCTCAGATGTGAGACCCTTGCTCATTGCACCATCAGGATTCAAGCAAACCGGGCCGAAGACGGCTGTAATGCCAGAAACCGGTCCCCGGGAGCTTGTTTCCTTCCCAGTGTAAGAATTGGCTTTTGTAGTTTGGTTTGCCCTGTTCCCATCATGCACTGGGACAGGAACAGACTAATTTGCATACAGCCAGGTTCTGAAACTGGGATGGTGCAGTGAGCTAAAAAACGGTGTTGGATCTAGCCCTGATCTCTTGACTGGGTGAGAGCTTTCTGCTTAATTCAGAGACTCTGTCCCTCACCACCCCTTGTTGTAAATAGACCCAATAGGTACTCGCAAATTGAGCATGCAATTTCAAGGGTGCCAAATGTACACCCTGTTGCACCCCTGAAATATGCATGTGTGCACATGTGGCACACACACACGCCCTAAGGGCATGTATGTGCGCCACATGGCACTTAGAAAAATCCCCAAAAATGCATTTTTCTAGGAATTCGCAAATTACCACCACCTTAAAGCTGGTGGCAATTTGCGATTCCTTAAAGCCAGATCACAATTTTTTTTTTGCTTCCTGCTTTGCATTTAAGGAATCGCAAATTGCGATTCCTTAAAAGCATCCACAAAATAGGTAGTTGCAAAAATGGTGATTCTCTATTTCGGAAATGCCTTTTGAGATGATACAGCCCAAAAGGCTTTTTACTGTTCACAAATGGGCCAATTCTGCGAATTGGCCTGTTTGCGAACTGTAAAACGCTTGATACACCTGGCCCTATAATTCATGCATTCTAGCCAAAGGTTATTTTACACATCTTGCATGAAACAGTAATGCTGTGATCTGTGTATGAAAGTTCTGAAAGTCTGTGTGCATCTTTAATGCTTTTTCTGTTGATGCTGATACATGAGAAGGAAAACATGCTCCGCTTTTCAGTTTTTTCCGTCACAGAAAGTGGAAAAATCTTGTGTGGCTTCGTCTTCCAGCAAGCAAGCCAATAATATGTTCTACCAAGTTCGACAACAAGTTTCTCGGAACACATGAGATAATAATGTCTTCAATTTTACAACTGCGAGGAAGACATGCAAAATACTGACACTCGAATTCAATTGGTCCTGAAAGATGCAGGAATGTGCACCATACAATACTCACAATAGCTAGATAATAATGAGCCCCATAGAAGTGGGAGCTCATTCAATGAACCTTTCATTATAAAGGTGATTAGATCTCTAGGAAACCCTGCATTTCAATACATCTCAAAGAGAGAGAATGGTTCCGGTCCTTTTTAAAGGACAGGTCCTTTCGAGTTTCAGCCCCACCTTACATCTCCCATCTCCCAACCCCATTCCATCGAACAGGGAGTCCCCCAGGGATCGGCGCTAAGCCCATCCCTTTTTAATCTGTACGTCCAGCCTCTTGCAGTAGTGGCAAAAGAGTGGGACCTTACGCTGGTGTCGTACGCCGACGACACACAGCTGGTCATCACACTCTCTGAAGGCCCTTCAACTTCGGCTACTAAATTCAGGGATGGGCTAGCGGCAGTTGCACAGTGGATGACGTGCAACTGCTTGCAGCTGAACGCCGGGAAAACGGAGGTGCTTCTCCTTGGCAAAAACCCTAGCCACTGGAGCGATCATTGGTGGCCCTCTTTGCTTGGCCCCACCCCCGTGCCAAAAAATGTTGTGAAAAACCTAGGTGTCTGGCTCGACTCCTCACTCAATTTTCAGTCCCACACAAAGAAAGTGGCAGCTACGTGTGTGGGTCTAATGAGGAGTCTTAGCCCGATACTCGGTTTCTTCGACTCCAGAACCCGCCAACTTATCATCCAATCCATGATCCTTGCCCGGCTGGACTATGCCAATGTTCTATTCTTGGGGGCAAATAAAGCAGAACTAGCATGGCTGCAACGTATCCAGAATTCGGCCACCAGAGCTGTGGTTGGCCTCCCACGCAGGTGCTCTGCCAGAGCCACCATCCGTAATCTGCACTGGCTGCCAATTGAATCCCGAAATCATTTCAAAACCCTTACCACTGCATTCAAAATTCTTAATTCAGACTGCCCTGAACTCCTACGCCCGCTCCTTGTACCCTACACTCCCCAGCGCACCTTGCGCTCACTGGGACAACATCTCGTGACGGTCCCCCGAACCAGGCTTTGTAGAATGGGCAGCCGTTCCTTCAAAGTCTTAGGGGCAAGACTCTGGAACTCCCTGCCTCTACACATCCGCACCCTAACCAATTTGACTGCCTTTCGAAAGGAACTTAAAACTCATCTCTTTTCCGTCATCTAGTCTTCTGTTGGTTATCCCCCCCTCCCCTCAGGTACTGGTTAGGTCAGCGCCGGGACGCTCCGTTGCTGGGGCAGCTGTTTGCGCTTTAACAAAGGGTTAACATAACATAACATAACAGAGGTCATGGGAAGACTAAGGGCCTGATTTACATTTTGGTGGACGGGTTACTCCGTCACAACAGTGACAGCTATCCTGTTTGACAAAATATAAATTCCATTATATCCTATGAGATTTATATTTCGGAGTACGGAATATCAATTATCGTTGTGAAGGAGTAACTCATCCGCCAAGATCTAAATCCGCCCTAGTTGCTATGAAGGGCATTGTTGTCATAAAAGCATTAGTAATACTACAATGTACATCTTTCAAAGTTTTAATTTAAGACTGATGTTTGTAATCTGCAGATATATGTGGAATGTGAGTTTATTTTGGGGATGGAATATAAATAGAAAGTTAAAAAATAAAAGATTAAGATGCATTTCTATTATTAATATTTAGCATTTTATGAAGCACATCCCATATCCTTAATGCAAGTTTTATTTCGACATTTCTAACCAGACAATATGTACCTCGCCTTTGGTGCGCTCAGTAGCACTGGGTGGGATTTCCCCCTTTCAGATTACATGTAGAGATTTACGTCTTTTTCATGACAAGAGACAAAAGGGATTTTTTTCTTGCAAAACTATTGGGTAGCAGATGAGGCAAAAAACTCAAGGTGCTCGTTATGAACTTTGAAAAGCTGTTCTTTTTTGCGTAAACGTTATAAATATATTTCTCCTTTAGTACAAGGCTACACTTTTTGAAGTGTTAGATTTATAAATTGTAAAAAACAAACTTGATTGATTAATCCTAACTTTTTTTACATCACTTTTTAGTAGAATCTTTTTATCTTTCCAACTTTCTATTCACCTAATTCTCTACATATTTTATTTAATTTTTAAATACATTTAGGAGTCTTTTTAAAAATGTAAATTATATGCATCTTTCTACCAACAATTTGCAACTTTCTGTGGGAAAATTCTCTTGTTGCAGTGATCCATATCCACTCAAACGTCTCTGATCTGAATCAAGCTAGAGATGACACAGCCTGTCATCCTTTTAATGAGAAGATTATTAGTTCCATTAGGTAGGTTAAAAACAAAGGGCCTTATTTTGAGGTTGGCAATCCGACCAGTGTAGGACCAAGTTCACCCCGCCAGCAGCCAAAAGGCGCTCGTTGTTCAAAGACTGCTATATTACGAGTTGACCACTAGACCAGCAGTGTGGAGTCAGGGATCTTGCAGCAGTGGGGAGTCCTTTTCACATATGTATTGATGCCTGTATTGATGATTACCATATACCCATTACCAGGGTTCAGCCCATATGTGGGCAGTTCTGAAAATGGGTATATAGTTCAAAAAGGACTCACCTCTAGATCGCCGCAAACAGAGTTGTAATCCTCAGCGTGAAGATCCTGTGGTGAATGGGGGACCTAGAGAAAGGCATACACATCAGAATCTGCCAGGAAGAACACGAAAGAGGTGAATACACACCCCAAATCCTTCATTGACGCCACCTTGAAGCAGGTGGTTGGACCACTGTGATCTGCTCATGGAACAGGCAACTCATAATATGGTTGACAGGCCAGTTCCACTGTACTGCCCTATGGCGGCTGCCTTTCCCCGACAGTGGGCCCGGCGGTAAAACAGTGGTCTTTGCAAAGCCGATCCACTCAACTCATAATACGGCGTTCGGACTGCTGAGCCCACCGCGCTTGGACTGCCATTGCCGATAAGGTGGCCCATGAGATCACCAACCTGGTAATAAGGCCCAGAGTCTCTTTCTTTAAGGTCTTTGTGGATAATGTAGCTTATAAATGGTGAAGGTGTCATACTTCCTCATAGTACTTTTTTTTTTTTTTGGGAAAACCTTTATTTACAAATCAAAGTACACGGCTATTCAGCCTTACAACCCGGAGGCTAGGCAGCATTATAAAATGAGGATGATCAGTGCACACAGTGCATATTATAAAATCGTACAAGGTTTAGTTTTATGTTATAAGTAATGAAAACATAAATTAAAATACCATAAAAGAGCACCAGAAACAGTGCGAAAAAGGCAAGGCAAAAAGTACCTAAGTGCGACAGTACCCAGCGCAGGAGAAGGCTGGGCCTCGAGCCCAAGAAGTACACGTATGAACAGTGCAAAATGGACGAAATCGGGAGGGGAAGAATGCAGGATGTGCAATGTAATGGTTTTTGGGTTGGAATTAAAGGCTAAGGGGAAAGTCGTACCTCCAACGGGGCGGTGCCAGGGGGGAGACAGATATCACCCCTGTATTCGTTCCAGGCCCCCCAGATCCTAAGCCACTTCTTGGGTTTTCCCCGGGCCACGTACACTGTTTTCTCACGAATCATGCACCAATCCATATTGGTCTTCCACAGTTCCAGAGAAGGAGGCGACGCGGCGCCCCATTTCTGAGCGATGTCACGCTTTGCCACCATGTTTCCCAAAGTGACCCATTGGGTTTGCGCATTATTGTAGTCCATGGGGCCCCACACATTCAATAAGCAGCGCCGGGCCTCAGCCGGCAGGTCAACACCAGTCACCTCACACATCACCGCGTGGACACGCCTCCAATAGGAAGCGACCGCGTGACACTCCCAGATAATGTGCATGAAGGTGGCCAGTTCACCACATCCACGCTTACAAAGACCGTCCACCGAATGGCCCATATGGATCAACCGGGGGCCGGTCACATACACTCTATGCAAAATTTTCAGTTGGACCAAGCGCAGTCTGGCTGGGATTGCCACTTCCTTGGGGGATGACACCGCACACTGCCAATCCTCATCATCCAGTTCAATGCCATCACGCACCCATTGGTCTCGCACACTCAGAAGGAGGTCCGTTCGGACATTAATCAGTTTTTTATAAACCAGCGAGATGGCACTGTCCGGCATATGACCATCCAGCACCCTATCTTCCAGCGGGGACGACTCAGGGACCTTCTCACCCACCGGCAGCACTGCCAGAAGGGCATGTCGCAATTGGGCGTACCTAAAAAATTCCGTCGCTCCCAGTTGAAACTCTGTTTGTAGGGCGGCAAAAGATTTGATCCCACCCTTGGCCATCATGTCGTCGACCTTGGAGATACCAATGAGGTCCCATCGGTCGAACCCCTTAGTATGCCACAATTTACCCAGTAGGTCTGAGTTGTAAAGTGGGGTGGCCAACGTGAGTCTCCCCTTCCATCCCTGTGCCTTTGTGACAGCCCTCCATATGTGCACCGCTGTCCTGGTAGGGCCCGTCATTTTTCCATCCAGAGATCTCGAGTACAATGCCCTGTAGTATTTCCCACCATCAAGGAGCCACCGGTCCATGGCGTACCCCGGACTATCGGCTGGACCGTAGAATCCGTGGTTGAGGGCGGCTAGTTGGGAGGCCCAATAGTACCTCCGGATATCAGGCAAGGCGATACCTCCGTCATACCATGGGAGCGTGAGTTTGGTTATAGCAATACGCTGTCTGCCATCCCAGAGAAGGGCCCGCTGCAAGCCCTCGACCTCTCTGAAGTACCCGGAGGGGACTGGGTCCTGGGTATTCTGGAGTGCATACAAAAATCTGGGCAGGGACATCATTTTGAACAACGCCGCACGTCCAAGCAGGGAAAGCGGTAGCTTCAGCCACCCCTCTACGTCACGCCGAAGGCGTGCAAGAGGGGGAAGCAAGTTGTTCGCATACCGTGTCTGGGCATCGGTTGAAATATAGATGCCCAGGTATTTAAACCCCTGCCTCGCGATCTGTATGGCACAACCCCTGGGGAGCCACGGAGTCTCACCACTCAAAACGTATAAGTGTGACTTTGACCAGTTGATGACCAGGCCCGAATACCCACCAAAGGTCTGCAGCACGTCGCATACCACGATAAGGGACTTACAGGGAGAGGTGAGGCAGAGCAAGATATCATCCACATATAAAGACACGCGGTCCTCAAAGCCAGAAGACCACCGTATCCCGTTAATATCCGGGTGAACCCGCAACCAGGCAGCCAGAGGTTCTAGCGCCAAAGCAAACAACAAAGGCGACAAGGGGCAACCCTGCCTGGTGCCCCTGCGGAGAGCAAAGGATGCAGACACTCGGCCATTGACCGTTACATTGGCAAGTGGACTAGCATACAGAAGTTTGACCCATCCGATAAATGCAGGGCCAAACCCGAATTTCGTCAACACCGCCAACAGGTAGTTCCACTCAAGGGAGTCAAAGGCCATCGTGGCATCCAAAGACGCCAAAACGACCGGCTCCCGGAGCGTACGGATCCTCGGCATAACCGCGTGGAGTCTCCTAAGGTTAAGGGCGGTGTTGCGGTGAGGAATAAAGCCCGACTGATCCGGGTGAACCAATTCGCTAATCGCGCCCACCAGTCGATTGGCCAATAATTTAGCCAGGATCTTAGGCTCGGCATTCAACAAAGAAACAGGGCGGTACGATCGGCACAGGTCTCTGGGCTTCCCTTCCTTATGTATGACCACGATGGTGGCCAACCTCTGGTCCGGGGGAACACGCCCATCTCTCGCGCCTCCAGGAACATGTCCCGTAGGGGCGGGGCGATGGTGTCAGCCTTTATTTTATAAAGTTCCACCGGGAGGCCGTTAGGGCTGGGTGCCTTGCCGGACCTCAGAGAGCGTATCGCTAGTGCGACCTCGTCCACAGTTATACCTCTATCCATGTCTCGCGGTCAGTGTCCGACAGACACGGAAGGTCTACCTCTCTCAAAAGAGCATCAGAATCCGCCTCAGACATCTCAGAAACCGAGGTGTAAATGGACTCGAAGTAATCGGCGAAAACCGTGACTATAGCGCTGGGATCGGTAACAGCCAAGCCGTCCTCCCCCAGCACCTCGGGGACCACTCGGGAGGCCATCTCCTTTTTGTCAAGCCACGCAATAAGCTTGCCTGCCTTGTCCCCAACATCGTAGATTCTCCCTTGCTGTTCTCTGCCCGTAGCCTTGGCAGTGTCAGTAACAGTGGCCCGGTACTCAGACTGCTTGAGTGAGAGAGCGTGGAGCAGGGCAGGCGTCGGGGCAGTCTCCAATTGGGAGTCAAGTTCCTCGATCTCTGATTCCAGCCACACCACATCCTCGTCTCTTCGTCTGCGCGCCTCGGCTATTAGGGAGAAGGTTTCGCCTCTCAAAACAGTCTTGAAGGCCTCCCATAGGGATACCGCTGACGTAACCGAGCCCGCATTTTCAGAAAAGTAGAGCTCAATGGCTTTAGCCAGGAGTCCACGGGTCTTAGGGCTACGGAAGTACCACGGGTTAACCGGCGCCACCCTCTTAGCCACCACGATGTCTAAGTCAAAAGACACCCAGACCGGAGAATGGTCCGAGATACCCCTGGCCATCAGACGGGCATGGGCCGCCAATGCCAGAACGTAATAAATCCTGGAGAGGCTACCATGTGCTCCGGAGTGAAAGGACTACTGACGCTGGGTGGGATGAAGAAGCCTCCAGCAGTCAATAAGCCCCATAGTATCCAAGAAGTCGGGAAGCCAGGACTGCGCACTCCGAAGATCCCTGGATGGATGTCTATCTAAGGTCCCAGAGCCAACCGCGTTGAAGTCACCACCAACTATAAGCAAACCTTCGGGCAGACCCAAAATGGCGCCCCCATGATCCTGAAACGTAGTCGTTTGCAAACCAGGGGGGACGTAAACAGAAACCAAGACTAGGGTACGCCCCTCCCACCTACCCGTGACGGCAACGTAGCGTCCCCTCTCATCAATCACGCTGGATTGTATCTCAAACGGGAGGGACATGCGCACCATATTCCCCGCCCCACGGGACTCCGAAGAGAACCCCGAATGTGCCACCATTTTGAAACCTTTTCTATTAAGCGCATGGCACGTATTCCCTATCAAATGAGTTTCTTGCTGCAAAATGACATCAGGCATACATCTCTTAAACATTTGTAGCACCACACCTCTCTTAATACGATCCCCCAGCCCGTTAACATTCCAACTCAGAACATTTAACTTCCTACCCCCCATCGTCAATGTAGAGGCCCATACCAGCCCTGCAGGGTGGCGTCGCTACATCACAATTAGCAGCATAACAGTTACCTTGCCATAAAATAGAAAGAGAAAAAAGGGAAACACATGAAAAACAAACGGCCCATCCACCCCCCACCCTGCACCCCTGCATTAGACTAAAGAGCCCCCCCAACTAGCAGTGTGCCTGTCGCCCCCAAAAACTACTCTATGAAAAGCCCCTAGAGGAGAAAGGAGTCTGTCCTATCCCCCCCGTTACCCCCGTTCATAAGCGAGGATAGTAAAAAGAAATACAATACTGTGTAAACAACTGCCTGGGCAGTCCCATTGTCCGAACAAAGTCCAAAGGATCGTTCTATTCCTGAGGATCAGGGCCACCAGCCGCTCCCTCCGACTGTTCCTCGGGTTCCTCCCGGCGCTGAGGCAAAGTGTCCAGCCAGTCCCCAACGACTTCAGGCATGTCGAAGAACAATGCACGGCCATCATGTTCGATACGTAGTTTCGCGGGGAACAGCATGGAGTACTTCATCCCCAGCTCGCGTAGTCTACGTTTCACACCCGTGAAACTTTGTCTCCGCTTCTGCACCGCTTGGGTGAAGTCTGGGAAAAAGTTAATATCGGCATTTTGAAATTTCAGCGGCCCACCTCTCCTCGATGCCTGCAGGATAGCGTCACGGTCCCTAAAGTTGAACATGCGGGCGATGATAGGACGCGGAAGGGCCCCCAGCTTCGGACGGCCTCCGGGCAGTCTATGAGCTCGCTCAACCAAGAAAAACTTGCTGAGGCCCCCTGGGGCCAGGTGGTTCTGGACTAAGTTCTCGACAAAGAGGTCGGTGGCATCCTCCTCGGCCCCGTCCGGAACACCTACAATTCAAACGTTATGGCGCCTGGCACGTCCTTCAAAGTCATCAAGCCTACGGGCAAACTGCGAGTTAGCAGCTTTCAGGTCACGGACCTCTGATTGCAGATCCGATACATCCGAGGTCAGGCTCGATGTTTTTATATCAAGTGACTTGACCCGATCATTGGTCTTGCCCAGATCGGCCCTGATCAAGTTGACCTCAATGGCCAGCGTGTCGACCTTATGCGTCAATACCTCATGTTGCTTGTGCATTTCGGCTTTGATGCCCGCAATGGCACCCATGACGTCCCGGAGGGTTGGGGCCGAGTCATCCGGCGACACATCTCGATGCATGTCCTTAGGCCTCGCAGCGGCACCGGGTGAGCCCTTTGGGTGGGCATATCGTTCTATGTTGGTGGATTGAGAGAAAGTTGACTTCCTACTGGACCGGGGCTTCCCTCTGTCGGGTTCACCTCTGCCAGCCATGATAGGCGAGAGGCCACCACGATCGGGAAATCCCTCTGGCCCTCGTCGGATCACCAACACGACGATCAGTAGCAGCCGTATGCACCGTTTGTTCAGCACCAACAAACTTCGAAACTCCGCGAGCTTCACTTCGAGGCGGGACAGTCACTCTCTTTCCACTACAACACCGTACGGCTGTGTCACAGTCGCCGATTCAGGCACGGGCGCTGATGACGTGGTCGTCCCCAAACTTTCAGACGGTGTAACTCCACCTAGGGACCTCGGATTTTCAATCGGACAACGAGTCCCGTGTCAGCAGCAGTTCACCGACAGTTTCCCACTTCCGTGGGGCAGGATAGACGACAGGATTAATTCGGAGGATCGGAGGGTCTTCGGAGCTCCGAGCTCACGTGGCCATCTTAGTTGCCCGCGAAGCTTCTCCTGCTCATAGTACTTTTTTGACCTGTTTTTGTCTTCATTTGGCATAGCAAAGTGGTCAGTGCTCTCCGTCCACAGATCAGTAAGACATAGAAAAAAGTTAACTGCTAGCCCAGAAATGGTTGTCCTGTGAAGGTGCAACATTTCAGATTTATGATAGCTGCTTGAAAATAGACTAAGTGCTCAGAACCTTTGACCCACCGATTGCAATTCTTTTTCATGAATTTTCCTACGTAATGACAGATTTGGAGCATTTTGAAGATATGTTTTCCACATTTATTCCCTCAAATAAACATGGCAGCTACAAGACAGGCACTAGTGGTGTAGGTTTCTCTTGAGTGCAATGAAATAATCATATCAGATTTTATTAAATTCAATGTGCCTAAATTATTTGAGGTGCTGGTGAATACCAGCAAAAAAGCGGAAACATTATTACACGAACACATTGTTGGTATGAGCTCATCTGAAGTAGTGTGCTTTTTCGATCCATCCAAATTGCCCTGTCTTCCCTTTCTGAATGGTTGTGTCTGATTTTCAAGACCTCTTGACCAATGATGTGCCGGAAATTGTAGACCACCTCAGCTGTACTGTGACCACCTCTTAAAGCTCTATGTGGAGTGCTGTGTCCAGTCCTGAGGACTTGGTTGGTCTACTTTATCATTACACGCTCAACGGTGGGCACTTTTTCAGATCCAGTACCACTTGAAGGGACTAATGTGTGAAGGTATGTTGCCTATAGGGTAAGAATGGAACTGTGAGTAATGTGCAGGAAGCCAGATGTAAGGCATCAATTGTGCCCCAAAGGATGACCTTAAGAAGGCGTACTGGGCTCTGTGCATGGGTGGTTGATGTTGGTGTGCCACATGTGCAACTGTTTGCACTCTATGTAGGTTCTTAGCCGAGGTCCAGTGATGGTGCTGGATAGAGCTCCCACTTCTTGGACTTCTCCTCACACAGGAAGCTGCTCTTGCAGTCTGTGTGAGGACTCCTGTGATGACACTGTAGAAGTTGCATTTGGGTGCTGGTTCAGTAAAGGGCGAACCACAGGTCAAAAGCAGCTACCTGGCAGCAATTGTGGCTATTGGGCATTTGACTGCTACTGGCCTCAGACCTCAATGTTTGACCCTGAATTGGGCACCAAGAACACTCCTTTAATATGCTATCCACAGGGTAATTAGGCAGAGTGGTCCTCGGCTTACTCAGGCAGGCAGGTGCTACATGCTCAAGACTCAGAAGTCTGTACACAGTAGTGATTAAGAAATATATGCCCAGCTAATACTTTAGGCCTGATTCTGAGGTGGTTAGGAAGGCTTCCTAACGGCATTTGCTCCGCCTAAATCAGATCGAGAACATGTCTTTCCAACTGAGAGCCCGATTACAATGCGGTTAGATAAGCATTCCCACCTAGGCCCCGATTACGATGCGGTTAGGAACATAGGCTCTCATTCAAGTCAATGGGAGTCCAACCAAATTGGAAGCATCCGGATGCATCGTATTCGGTTGGACTCTTCTGATCCGATTAGATTAGAAACCGTTCCCAAACCCATTAGATCGGGAAGCTGTCCAAACCACATGGATTGGATGTCAGATACACTTTGAGCTGGGTTAATGTGCAAAAAAATGTATTGATGGGAGAGAGGAGCTGCCAGGCACAGGGAGTGGGAGCCACTGCTCTCAATGGAGCATCTAGAGTCGTTTTTGTTTGGAGAATGACAGGCCTAAGATTCTACCTCAAATCAGACCAGGAAAGACTGGTGATCTTTGAAGGAAAGCCAAGATGGGCCTGGAGTCACAAAGGTGCACAATGGCAGGATCCCCGTGAAGTGATGAACGGCCAAAAAAGTGCCCATGCACAAGTATCCCTGAACTTAACGGGGGAGGGAGAGTAGCTTGGCTTCTCAAAATGGCTACTGCTTGCTGACTGGAGTCCCAGCCAGGCCCACAAAATCTGTTGATCCAAGGTGGGAACAGAATCCCTGTTGGATCCACTACACCACTGGATCCCTCTTCAGCGTTGCAGCTCTGTCCAATTGTCTGTGCCTAGTGTCTGTTCCTAGTCCTGAGAGCCTATTCCCAGGGTATTGCCCCTGCATTGTGGGATAGTCCTGCAGTCTTACCTGGAGGGCCGTGGAGAATGTGCACATGGCTGATGACTTGAACCCACGACTCCTGGTAACTGCAAAGCCACACAGCTCATGGTGACTCTGCAGCTCCTTTCCAATGCCCTAGATGGGGCACATGTATTGGAGAAGCTTCAGCAGGGGGCTTGACCCTTAGTGCTGTAATGCAGAGCAGGTGGCCAGCTTCCTAATCTTGAAGGGAGGAGCCTGCTCTTTGTCATCATCTCTGTCTACGCTGCCAATTACAGATTCAGGTGTGACCTAGGGCTTTAAATTGGACACGGAGCCTGCACACCGGAAGGCACAGCAAGATAGTTCTGAATGGGACAGGAGAGGCCCCCTTTTAAATCCAATGTGAGTGGAGCTGATTGAGATGTTTGATGGACAAAAGACCCTACCAGCTCATTTAAACACATAAAGGTGGTGAATACGACTGCCTACACAGGAAGGGGGACACCTACTTTTGGAGTCTGTGTCCTTCCGGCCTACATTGAAGTGACCTTCCCCTCTCCCCATTGTTGCTTCTGTTTTAATGCATAGCGGTGCTTCACTTCGCCTGTTGGCTCCTGTGTGCTCCTTGAGGCTCAGTGTCATTTGCCACAACCAGGATTTAGCGTGATTCATGCTAAACAATTAGTGTGCACCATTGAGGAGGTCCACTGCTGAACTGCCTACCTTCAGAGTTATGTGTACTGTCTCTGAGTCAAGCTCCTCACATTTGGTGTCAACACTATAGCGTCAGCGTGAAGAACATCTTGGTCTCCAACATGTGTTTGTGAGGGCTGAGACTGCGCGTGCCCACCCAGTTGACAAGTTTCCTCCTCCAAGAAGTGGCAGGGCAAAGCACAACTCGCTTCCAATGAACTACTACTTCCTAAGCTGTGAGATAAATGCTGGATTATCCTCCACCCTCCGCTTCCAACTGCACCAACCTCTCCACATCTACTCTTTGGGACCACTGGACTTGGTTTCTCACTGCTCAACACAAGCTCATCCATCCTACATGTGTGGTTCTGTTTTACGGATTTGGGACCCTGGAATAAAGTATTGGTGGGTACCCTTGAGCCAGTTTTAATGAGCACCTTCCAATCTGCACATTTAGTCTATCACTGACCCAGTCCGGACGGACAACACCAATTTATGTGATCACTATGTGTCACTTATATGTTGTTTGTTTTTGTTGATCTTGAGTAGTGTGTGTCTTTTGTTTTGTTGTTTTTCCCCCCCCCTATGCTCCGCCCCCTGCGTGGCTACGCGGGGGCGTTTTGTAAGCAGACCCGATGATGAAGCATGTCACGCACATTGTGTGTGAGTGAGGGCAGTTTTTTCAATTGTTTGTGACTTTTTTAGTCCTGTCTTTGTATCACTTAATTTGTTGTTCCCCACCCCCCTTTTTGTGTGTGGGTCTGTTTTACGGATTGCCTGTGAGTACAGGAAGACACTTAGCGCCAATATTGGTGGAGGGTGAGATTGCATGTGTCTCCCTTGTGGAAAGCTAAGTCTATGCTGAGATGAAGAACTGGAAAGCCTCTGCCTTTGCTCACAACTTCCATTATGACGCATGACCAACAAATGGAGCCCCCTTTTGAGAAATGGAGAGCCAAATGTGGCTGAACCTTAAAAGAGAAACTCAATTAGGCCATTGAAGAGATTAGATCAGCACTTAAGGAAAATAAAGTAAATACAGTGGCAACTGGACTTGGACCACTGTGAGATTTCAGACCGTGTGAAGAAAAATGAAACAGTCTTGCAAGACTTGCCGCCGAAGTCTGTAGACCTCCTTAGACAAGTGAACAATCTGCTGGACAGAGTTAATTTGTTAGAGAAAAGAGCAGATGCAGGGGCTGCTCAAACAATATTACCATAATCAGTAAATCAGAGGGCCCGAGGTCTCTGACCCCATCAAGTTCATTGAGTTCATTGATGTTAGGCTTTCCAAGCAAGTGGCGCACACTAGCCTTTCCCCCGTCTTTGCTGTGGTGAAGGCACACCTGGTCCTGGTCCGTGACTCCCAGTAGGGGCTCCTTCTATATCGATGTTATTGAAAATATTACAGAGTGCGCTCATCATGTCATTCTTGGACTACACACGGATGGTGCAGCGCCGCTGTGCCTCATTCATGGAAATAAAGCTAAAACTCAAAGACTTGGGTTTGAATGTTTGCAGCTAGACTGAAGATTACCCATAATCAGAGCATGTGCTTCCTCACAAAGCTGGAAGCCAGAAGACGCATGGGATGAGTGGAACAGGGGAAAATGCCAGCCACTAAACATAACTTCACCCTCTCCCAGTGAAAGGTTTCTCCATCTTGGAGTTGAACTACTTGTCCAGTTGGCGATGGTCCCACTCTGAATGTTACTTCTCCAGTGCTCCTTCATTGGCTCAAGTGTGGCAAGGTGCTGATTTCAGTGTTTTCCAGGGCCACTTAACTTCGTGACCCTGATGCAAGCTCCACATACGATGTCACTGACTCCCTTGCGTGTGATAGAGATCAAGACAGCACCTCATAAAATGCCGTCTCAATCTTATCCCATTTTATTACGCCACTAACAGTGATAAGATTGGGTGAGCCTATGTGTGTATTGATGCCTTCTCCTTGTTACATGCATGCCACTGACAGGTGGATTATGTATGTAACAATTGTACTCATCAATATTTGCATTGCCTGTGTTCAAATGTGACTTGTTCTTCATCTCTAATTGATCACAGGACTTTCAACAGTTGCAACCAACTGCCCACAATCCTGAATCTAAGGTGTTTCCATCTATCAGATTTATCTTGACTCTTACCACACTGCCAACATTTTATTCGACAGTCGTGATTGGACAGGATTCCCTGAGTGTTTACCCCCAAGGCACTCCTGATTGGGGCATGACTAGCTCCTCTGACGGACATATGTATGCATCCAGAAACCCTGTTAACTGAGGATTTGAGATATCATGAGATATGTTATCTGGTTGGGCCCTGCCAGGGCTTCTTTTTACACTTAAACCCTCTTCCTTTTAGCCACAGCCTTCACCCTAGGGGATTACGCTAGTCCTCTTGACATTACGGTTAATTGCTGTTCCTAGTTTCAATGTTTGAAAGAACAGATGTTAAACTGCAGCCCTGGGGTAGGGAGTTTTAATGAGCCTATTCCTTGTGTTGTTGTTTCAAAGGCATTTTAGGACTCATGGGGGATTAATCTGGTGATGATCAGGACCTCTGAACTCAATTGTGCTGTACCAATAACACCACCCTTGCCCGTTACCACTTTCTCATACTATGGCTAAGCTGTCCTAGTGACCTACAATGTTTTTGGCATGAGATCAACTAAAAACAATGATATTCACATTTTTCTTAAGCATGTGTGCACCAATATTGCTTTCTTTCAAGAGACACACTTTGCAGATGGGAAGCATTTATTCCCGAAACACAGACCAATCATAATTACTAGCAAGCATTTCCACCCAACTGCATAGTTGTGTCCACCTTCTTTAGGTTGTTCACTTTACTGCCTCATATCCCCACGACCTGCTGCAACACTGAATATGTAGCACAATGGACTTCTCACTGGTCCTTGGAGTTGTATGGAAGGTCCTACACCCAAGTAGTAGGGAGTACTTTTTTTATTATCGCTCTCATAACCTCCATGTCCACTTGGATTGTTTTTATACCCCATTGCTCTGAAACTTCTGTTCTCTAATATTGAGAAGGTTGGTAGGACCATAATCCATTACTGCTGCAGCTCACCTGGGTCGGGTATACTTCACCAATCGCAACCTGGAGTTTGCAGCCATCTGACATGGAGGACCCAGTATTTTGCAAACAAATTTGAGAATCTATTACCCACTATTTCTCTGACAACAGCAGGACAGGTTCCTCCCACATGATAGAGTGGGATATCTGTAACGCAGTACTAAGAGGGCACTGCATAAGAACATTGATTGGGGCTTAAAAAGTTATTAGACAAGATTCGACAAAACTCAAAAGTTCCCACGGAGACCATGAATGGGCATCTTTTGTTGAAGGCTTATCCAAGTCACCCCTTCTGGCTGCCAGGAAACACTGTGTTCAACTGATTAAGACACTGTGCTGCATAAATTAGAAAATGCATAGTGTCAAAACACACGCTGAAGGTGATAATAAATACTTAAGGCTTCTTACATGGTGGGTCAAACATGATACTACAAAGACCCTCATCTCTGCCTCACATTTCTCCCCGAAAAGCAATGTGCACTCCAAAGCAGCTGTTCTATCTGCCTTTTGCATACACTATCATACCCTGTAAGTTCCCTCAGTCGCCCTCACAAATTCCCACAGAACAGGGTTCTTGGAAGGGTTAACTTCCCCATCCTTCCAGCTCAGCACATGGGCGACATGGAAGAGCAAATCACAGAACAGGAGATTGGATGTGCTACACATGACTTTGCAACTTGTAAATCGCTGTGCTCAGATAACCTTCTAATAGGATTCTACAGCACCTATTTGGAGATGTTGGTCCTTAAATGGATTACATTTAATTACACTGCACTACAGGAAGGAACACTATCTTCTTCTATGAGGGAAGTCCTCTTGGTTTTCATTCCCAAACTCAGTAAGATACCGCTAGATGTCTCCTGTTACAGACCTCCCCAACAACGACTACAAGATCCTGAGTAAAATCTCGGTGACCTAGAGATTATGCTGGAGTTGATCCAAACTGAAGTGCTTTATTCCTGGAAGGTACATGAACCTCAAAATCCATCTGCTCCATAAACTACTAGAAGAGGTGCCTTCTCAGTGGCACCTTGCAACTTGTTTGGTCTTGGATTGGAAAAAGTCTTTGACATGGTAGATTGGATTTACATGTTCATTTGGAAGGCCTTTCTGAGCCTGTATGGGATTTGCGAACTGTCGTCAGACACTGCGAGCAGTTCGAGTTCGAGTTCGAGGAGCGGGTGTGAGGAGCTTGAGGCGGAGGACGCAGACGGTGGAGGACACCTTCCTTTGCTCCCACTTGTTCTTTACAGTCCTTTATCCCACCAACCCTGCCAACCCTGCTGACCCAGAGCCGAGTTAAGTTAAACTCTCAAGTGGAATTACAAAATGGAATTGCGGTGTTTGCTGTGTTTTACGAGACTGCGAGACTGCCGCGTACAATGAGGCAATGTGTGGTGGTGCGCAGTGCCGGAGTTGGTGCAGGTTCTGAGCGGCAGATTCGCAGGAGGGTCAACTCTCCCATTTTGGTCCCGCCTGGAGTGGTAGATTGGCGGTACACCAGGGGATTAACGGTGAGGAGTGGAGAGGAGCCAGAAAGATCAGAGTGAGCAGAACTAACAAAGCAGATGTGTGTGCCATTTAGTAGCAATTAACAGACATTGCTACTACTACTGAGGAAAATAAAACGCTGAACAGTTACTGCTCCCCCCTTGCCCTCTTGCCCTGCGGAAGCGGTTTAGTTGTCCCTCGTTACTTGAGTCTTTAGACCGAGACCGAGAGCAGCTTGCGGTGTGGCTCGGGGTGGTGCGAGGAGGGGTAGTTGGCAGAACCGCGGTAGAACTGTGCAATCAAGGTTCTAACTAACTCATAGCTGGTTCTGCTCAGGGTTGGGAAAGCTGAGGAGGTCGGAGGAGGACAACACTACTGAGTTTGTTCACTACCTAGTATTAACCCCAGATTATTCCAGTATTATCCCTATTGGGCTATACTGGGATTATATATTTTATATTGTGACCTATAAAGCAAGAATTGACTTCAAATACAAACAAACTAGGTAGATATTGGGAATGCGCTCAGGGAAAGAAAGAAAGTTGCCCTAGACACTAGACCAAGACAACAGTGTAAATAATATAGTGGAATTCATACAAGGAAACCAATCTAGAACTACTGGTAATATTAACTCCTCATTAGAGACAATGACACCAATAAGAACGAGTGGAGAATATGGAATTGAGTTATAAAGAGAAAGAAGGTGATACTCCTAATCAGTTAAAAACACTGGTCATAAAGGAAATAAATTTAGGAATCTATGAACAATAATATGGTTAACTTAGCAAAAACACCAGAAAACCATGAAATTCATCAGGCTGATACTAAAAGTGACCTGTTCTCAGGACACCCCGCGCCGCACGGCCACCAGCTGTTGCGTGTGCAACTTGCCCCGCTGCTGCCCGCAGCCTCGCTGAGCCTGCCTCGCCCCCCGCCGTATTTGCGTGTTCTGCTGATTGTTATTTTGTCTAATTTCTGTTTCCCTGCATCCTGTTAATCTATATTTTGTTCCCCATTTGCTGTCATTGTTTATTTTTCATTGCCTGTGCTGTTTACTGTTTCTCTGCCCCCTGTGCCTGCCCGCCCCGCTCCCCGCTTCCCGCCGCCGTGCTAGTGGCCACGCCCCCTTTTCCTTCTGTGCCCTCCCCGCTTCCGCCTCCCAGCTGCTCCCAGCTGCTCCTCCCTCCCTCCCACTTTGCCATAAATGGCGACCGCGCGGACGCGCCGATTGTGCGCCGAAGGCACGCCAAAGGTAAGCCCGTCTGCGCCCGTCCGCACCTGGACCGCGCCCAGCGCCAGGACCCCTGGCCCCCACTGACGCATGATGACCCGACAGACCTACGACGCCGCCGCCCTCAACGCACTCAATGCCGGAAGGAACCCCGCCTGCTGCCGGGCCGCCCCGAAACGCTTCCACGGACCCTTCACCTGCACAATCTGCAAGTTCACCTGCCTCCGAACATGCACCGCGCCCGCCAAGCCAAATACCAGCAGCGACCTCAAGTGCATCCTGCTCAACACCCGCTCCGTCCACAGACACGCCGTCGAACTCTGGAACCTGCTCGACGCAACTTCTCCAGACGTCGCCTTCTTCACTGAAACATGGATGAACGCCTCCTCAGCCCCCGACATCGCCATCCCGGATGGATGCAAGATCATCAGGAGGGACCGCGTCAACCAGACCGGAGGAGGCATCGCCATCGTCCACAAGAACACCATCCGCATCACGACCGACGCCGACGACACCTACACCGCCGCCGAACAACTCCACTTCCAGATTCACACCGACCAAAAGACGACCCTCAGAGGCACCCTCATCTACAGACCCCTGGGACCACGCACACAATTCAGCGAAGACATCACGGACTTCATCAGCCCACACGCCCTCCCCTCCACCGACCACATCCTCCTAGGGGACCTCAATTTCCACCTGGAGAACAACAAGGACCGCAACACCGTCACCCTGCTGGACAACCTCGCCAACCTCGGACTCAAGCAATTGGTCAACACCCCCACCCACTACGCCGGCCACACGCTTGAACCCATCTTCTCATCCAGCAAGCACATCGCCTTCAGCCACTCCACCGGATTTCACTGGACCGACCACAGCTGCGTCCACTTCAGCTTCAGAAAAACCACGACCCACCACCACCCGCAACAGGTTCCTCACAGAAGCTGGAGCTAGATCACCGCCGACCAGCTCACCGCCTCCCTCAGCCAGAACCCACCTGCCAGCACACCGGACACCAACGAAGCAGCCCGTAACTTCACACAGTGGCTGACCGCTTGCGCCGACGACCTCGCACCACTGAAGAACCCTCCCAGCAAACCCAGAAGCAAGAAGGCCCCCTGGTTCACCGACAAACTCAAGGACTCCAAGAAGACCTGCCTCACTCTCGAGAAAGCCTGGCACCTCGACCGGACCACTGACAACATGACCGCCCTCAAACACGCGACCCGCAAGCACCACCAGCTCATCCGCACCACCAAGAAGAAATCACTGAAGGAGTGACTGGACAACAACGCCCACGACAGCAAGGAACTCTTCAGCATCATCAAGGAGTTCTCCAACCCCAGCACCGGCAACAACGACATCGCCCCCTCACAAGATCTCTGCGACTCCCTCGCCTCGTTCTTCCACCGCAAGATTGCCGACATCCACGACAGCTTCGGCACACCATCCTCGCACCCAATCGTCGAACCAACGCATCCCACCGCCACCCTCCGCACCTGGACTGCAGTGACCACCGAAGACACGGCCCGCACGATGAACACCATCCACTCCGGATCTCCGACTGCCCCCTGCCCCCACCATGTCTTCAACAAGGCGGACTCCACCATCGCACCCCAACTCCGAGACGTCATCAACACCTCCTTCGACACCGCCACCTTCCCGGAGAGCTGGAAGCATGCCGAGCTCAGCCCCCTACTGAAGAAACCAACAGCGGACCCCACCGACCTCAAGAACTTCCGCCCCATCTTGCTCCTCCCTTTTCCTGCGAAAGTCATCGAGAAGTTCGCCAACAGACAGCTTGCCGCCTTCCTCAAGACGAATGGATCCCTCGACCCCTCGCAGTCCGGTTTCAGAGCCAACCACAGGAGCGAGACCGCCCTCATCGCAGCCACCGACGACATCCGAGCCCTTCTCGACGACGGGGAAACAGCGGCACTCATCCTCCTGGACCTCTCCGCCGCGTTAGACACTGTCTGCCACCGCACCCTAGTCCAACGCCTCAGCAACACCGGCATCCAAGAGAAGGCATTGAAGTGAATCATCTCGTTCCTCGCTGGAAGAACACAGAGAGTCCGTCTCCCCCTGTTTCGTTCCGAGGCCACCGAAGTCATCTGCGGCGTCCCGCAAGGATCATCACTCAGCCCCACCCTCTTCAACGTCTGCATGAGACCCCTCGCAGCCATCGCACGCCAACACAACCTCAACATCATCTCCTACGCCGACGACACCCAGCTGATCCTCTCCCTCACCAGAGACCCCAACACCGCCAGAACCAGCCTCCACGAAGGGATGAAAGACGTCGCCAAGTGGATGAAGAACAGCCGCTTGAAACTGAACTCAGACAAGACGGAAGTCCTCATCCTTGGGCCATCACCCACCGCCTGGGACGACTCCTGGTGGCCCCCAGCCCTGGGCACCGCCCCCAAGCCGACAGACCACGCTCGCAACCTGGGCTTCATCCTGGACTCCTCCCTCTCGATGACCAGACAAGTCAACGCCGTCTCCTCCTCATGCTTTCACACCCTCCGCATGCTCCGCAAGATCTTCCGATGGATCCCGATCGAAACCAGGAAGACGGTCACCCAGGCCCTCGTCACCAGCCGGCTGGACTACGGAAACACCCTCTACGCCGGAACCACAGCCAAGCTACAGAAAAGACTACAACGCATCCAGAACACCTCCGCCCGACTCATCCTAGACATCCCTCGACGCAGCCACATCTCCGGCCACCTGAGGAACCTGCACTGGCTCCCCGTCAACAAGAAGATCACATTCAGGCTCCTCACCCACGCACACAAGTCTCTCCACAACCTGGGCCCCAAGTACCTCAACGACCGCCTGACCTTCCACATGCCCACCCGCCAGCTACGATCCGCTAGCCTCGCCCTCGCCCTCGCCGCCGTACCACGCATCCGAAGAGCCACCGCAGGAGGCAGATCCTTCTCCTACCTGGCGGCCAAGACTTGGAACTCCCTCCTCATCCACCTTCGGCTGACCCAGGACCACCTCGCCTTCAGGAGACAACTCAAGACCTGGCTGTTCGAGCAGTAGCGGCCCCCTTCCCCCAAGCGCCTTGAGACCCTTCCGGGTGAGTAGCGCGCTATACAAGTGTTATGATTGATTGATTGATTGAAAGTCCCACTTGCAATAGGGAAATACACTTTGATAAAAAAGTTAAAAACATAGATAATCAGGACTTGGGATCTATATGGGATATATTTGATCAAACTTCAGCACTAACTCTTGAAGCACTGACATATCAGTTGAACAAAATGGACACCCAAATTGAAATTCTTGGAGTAATGGCAAATGCAGTCATCGGAATAGATCGCAAATTAGCTGAGTTAAACCGTTTAATAATTAAAGCTCAAAATGAAACAGCCTCAAATTATTTTGATTGTACATGTGCACCCATAATAAATAAATTGGTAACTATTCTGGATGTTGTGACTACCATACTAGAAGACGTTAAAGAGATCATAAGCAAAAAACACAATAAGCAAAAAGAGGAGAAATGTCATACAGTCAAAAATACATTTGTTTTGACAGAAGAAGGAAAAGCGGTGCAACTTGGTGACATAATAGATTCTGATGCCCAGATTAAACTAAGCTCTGTAACAGCGCAGAGCACTAAGCAGGAGACAAATGAGTTAACAGGAAAAGAAATACCGTCTGATTTCCCATTCCAGCGGAATAAAGAAGGAGAGGTTAAGGAAGATTTGACAGCCTTTGAAACAACAAAAAGACAAAAGAAAAAACTATGTAAGGCTAGAAATAAGGCTAAAAAGGAAATTTCAGTAATAACACATTCCCAATTGGAAACAGTTACTGACATGATAAATTAAGGAAAAAAAAACTAAGGAAAGCATCAATAGGAAAACAAGAAAGTGACTTATTTGGGGATCAGTCTGCAAAAATACTGCACGAGAACGAAAAGCACTATGATATATTTACAAAAACTGGGAAACATCCTACTGACCAAAAACTTCCCCCGACAAATTCAACTATATTATGGGATAATTCCGACTGAATGCTTAGTGCACTAGAACTGGAGGGAAGCATAGCGCTAGTATGAGAAGAGAAATGTAGGCTGCAGGGAAACGGCTATGTAATAAAAAGGAGTCTACAGAAGAGATTCAAAGTGATCAGATTAAAAATATGGACCAAGTAAAGAGGCCCTTAACTCCCCCTAAACCTAAAACTCTGTTATGTAGCCATAAGGAGGAACAAAAGTATATTGGTCCCGTTGTTCAGAGGTCAATTCAAGGGGGTCATATTATTGCACCAGGATTAGGCCGGAATTTGACACAACAAATGGATTATCGAGTCGCACAACACTCAGATCAACGGATTGAGGAGCCTAAGAATAAATCTACGATATCGAATGAAATGTTGGAACAAAAAGAGGATACAAGTTATAAACTGAAATGGGATCAGTTAGTTATTGTAAGAAGTGGTCAAGATAAACATGTTATATATAAGGAACAGCAAGATGGTGAGGATAAAAAGAGAGAAGTACCATTTCATAAAAGGACTGCACAAATAATTATTAAACCGATATATGATTCACGTGGCAATCATGATATTATGAAGAAAGGAAAAATCCTCCGCCTATTGAAATCAAATCCAACATTAGAAAAAGTGTCAACTGAAGATATTTAATGTGTAGGTTTATGTTGAAGGTAGTCATCCAATAACTCTGATAACTGTAGCTACTGCTTCGATAGCTGAACGAATTATGCAGGAACAAGAAATCTTTCAAAGTTGGGGGATAATAATTAGTCAACCAGCCCCAAAGGTTTACCTAACTCTGCTCATAAAAGAAGAAAGTCCAATAAAAAAGGTAAAGAGTAAACAAGACGACTCAGTCTTTTCTATATTAAAAAAATCCCTGGGAAAAACTGATTACGATGATGAAAAGGCCTCTAATGAAATAAAAGTTGAAAAAGTAAAAGGAATAAACGAAAAATTGATCTTGACAGCATTACACAATAATGAAGAACAATAACAGATTCAAGATAAAATAAAAGAATTGAATATGGACAGTGCAACAAAACGGATGTGCTCATGGAACATAAATTGGATATGTAAAAAGATAATTAATGCCCAAATAGATATATTATCAAATTCCTTTCAAATTATATTATTACAGAATACGTGGGCAATGGACCTTTTCATGTTACATGGATGCAAAGAATATCTTGAGCCTGCAATTAAACATCATAAATGTGGTCTCCCCTGTGAAGGGCTAGCAATATTCTTATCTATTGACCTTAAAGTTGAACATGAGCAGTTTCGCTACGAATAACTCTAACTTCCAAATGGTAAAGTTGCGATATACATCAAGCGAATGAGAAAGACCAAAAGTTCTAATGCTGCTTAATATATATAATCCACCAAAACAGAGTTCAAGGAAGGATAGAAGGATAAGTGTGATGCTCTTACTAGTTTCATATTGGAGCAATTGATGGATGATCCATTTACAGATGTTATACTAACAGGGGATTTTAATTTAAATCTACTAATACCTTTCTTACGAGATGATGTTATACAGTCTCAAAACCATCAATGGACAACTCCTGAGCAGATCCCTCAATAAATGCCAAACAAAGTTCAATGGGAAGAAACTTTGTGATGGATATGGAAGCATTGGGACTAAGAATACTTAATGGAAGATTTGCGTTGGATACACTACCGGCATGGTCATTTCAGTCTCATAACTCTAAGTCACAAATTGACAACACAATGGTATCACTGAATATATTTAACAACATTATTTCCTACTATTTAAGGAAGGTGCCTGACAGTGACCATAGTCAACAAATAATTAACATAAAATTGTCATGTGTGAAACATCAAATGTATTTCACATCGCAAGGTCCGACGGGTACCATCAATTATAGAAAACGTATATGGAAAATACATAATATGGACGACATAAAGGAAAAGGTGCAAGATTTGGTTAAAGAATGTTTTAAATATAAAACCATGAGGTCCGCAATTGAGCATTGGGAAATTGTTATACCCAAAATAGTTAAACCGTATGATTCCACTTCTAGCGTAGAGAAAAAACAAGTGACTCAAATGGAAAAAAGGGAAATTAATATCAACCTATCATATACTGTTAGGAAAGCTAGACGGATATGTAACAAATTCAGGAAACAGTTAACTAAGTTTCCAAACAATGTAGATACACTAATAAAATGAAAGAATGTAAATCATAATTTGAGGAAATTAATCTGGAATGAAAAAAAACAAAGCTAGGCAGGACTTGTGGACAAAAATCTTCTATGCTAGTAATTAAGCAGACTCAAGGGAGTTTTGGAAAATGATTAATGGTTTAGTAAGACCTGATAAATCTGTGGTAGCATCCGTCTTAACTGAAGATGAATGGTTTACATTTCTTACAAAACATTGAAACCCAGTTGCGAAATCAAATAATCAGCATGGCAAACAGAAAAGGATGGTAAAAACAGACTTAGAATAAGATATTGAAATTAATATAACAAAATCTCAAGTCTCCAAATTAATAAAGAAACAAAAAGATCCCATTGGTATCCAGTCTGCTCTCTCTAAAGAAGCACCAGACTTTTGGTCAGCATATCTAACAGAGCTTTTTAACAAAGTTGTACGGACTGGGTGGATTCCAAAATCCTGGAGAGGGTCATTAATATCTCCTATTTTTAAGAAGGGAATTTGGCAATTGCCAGAGGACTATCGTTTGATAACCCTGCAATATACTGATGCAAAATTGTTTGCGGGGATTTTATTGTCAAGCTTAACAGATTGGGTAAAGGATAAGCAGATACTGCCCCTGAATCAAACAGGATTCATAAAAGGTCTAGGAACTTCTACAAACATATTAGTCCTATGGGTATTAATGGATAAGAACTGACAAAAGCGACTAGGCTGTTCCTAGAAGAAAAAAGAAGAAGGGAAAGAAGAGGTCACGGAAAGGGCAGGGGTAGTGCTCAGTGGAGGGCTACCCTGGGTATCCAATTTGTTGGATGTAATGGCCTCACACACCCTTGCGAGTGTCATGCTTCATCAGAGGCAATACTCCTCGTTGGGCAGGCTGTGCAATGCCCAACGGGCTCACCTCAAAGAGGGGCTCTTTGGCGGAGATCTTTTATCCAACTGCCTATGGGTGAAGTGAGGGTGAGGGGCCAGAAGGGAAGGGATAGTGTAGGTAAGTGAGTATAAAATGTGGCACAAGGTACCGGAGATCAATTTATTCTGGTGGTCCCCTGCCATAAGTAAAAACAGTGGGTAACCTGTGATCGAAGGAAATTAGGATTCCATGTCACGATCCAGGACTACATTGCATATTGTGAGGTCAACACGTTTCTCGCCTTCGCACACTGGCTGCGATTCTTCAGGACCTAATTAGTTACTACTATCTCTAAAAAAACATGACCTAGTAAAGTATCAGTTTATATTTACAGTTGTACTACCTGTATGGTACTGCTCTTGCCTAGGGGAGACAAAAGAAATCGTTACCAAATTACAGTGACAACAAGTGCCCTTTTGTGACCGTGAACACGCAGTGTTGATGTGGATAAGGTGACATACTAATGATGACATACTAGTGGTGATTGGTGACCAGTATGTTTTATCTTACATCACACATTTAAAAACACAGCATACATAAACATAAAAACAGCAGCAGCAGTTTCTTCAGAGCACCCAGTCTAAATCCTGTGGCTAGGGTAGCATGTTACTCACCTAATGGTCAAGGTGTAAAGGTGTCAACAGTACCCGGTAGGTTTGACATCAAGGGGGGAACCATAGGGGTTTAAGGCTATGAAGGAAAATAAGCAAAAGTGCAAGTTGATTGGTTTGCTCGTATATTTAACAAAGGGTGCCTGCTGATGCGTTAATGAGCAGAGAGGATGTATCTGGTGCTTAGTTGAAAAGGATGTCATGACCGTATAAGGGGAATAATCTATCTCGTGGGCCCAGGGACCAATATGTGTTGGTCGCGTTGAGATTCTGGATCCCAGAAATAGTAACTTACAAAAAGGTGTACCAGTATTCTCATGGTGCAAAGAACCCAGCGTGTGGTTCGTTTACTGTGAAGTACTGAATATGGGCAGTGCTGGTCGTGTGTTAATTATCCCTGGCAGTTGCCGCTTGAAGGATATGCAAGTGGGAGCAAGAGCAGTACCATACAGGTAGTACAACTGTAAATATAAACTGATACTTTACTAGGTCATGTTTTTTTAGAGATAGTAGTAACTAATTAGGTCCTGAAGAATCGCAGCCAGTGTGCGAAGGCGAGAAACATGTTGACCTCACGATATGCAATGTAGTCCTGGATCGTGACGTGGAATCCTAATTTCCTTCGATCACAGGCTACCCACTGTTTTTACTTGTGGCAGGGGACCACCAGAATAAATTGATCTCCGGTACCTTGTGCCACATTTTATACTCACTTACCTACACTATCCCTTCCCTTCTGGCCCCTCACCCTCACTTCACCCATAGGCAGTTGGATAAAAGATCTCCGCCAAAGAGCCCCTCTTTGAGGTGAGCGCGTTGGGCATTGCACCGCCTGCCCAATGAGGAGCATTGCCTATGATGAAGCATGACACTCACAAGGGTGTGTGAGGCCATTACATCCAACAAATTGGAATACCGAGGGTAGCCCTCCACTGAGCACTACCCCTGCCCTTTCCGTGACCTCTTCTTTCCCTTCTTCTTTTTTCTTCTAGGAACAGCCTAGTCGCTTTTGTCAGTTACTGTCCTTTGGGGCTCTGACTGTGGCTGGACCTCCCATTCTCAATTTTCCGTGAATGGCAATCTGAGCCCTTGGATCCTAACCTGATCCATTACTTCCCCTCCGTTTGGCACATATTAATGGATAAGGACATTTTAGCAAACAGCCCTTGTATCTTTGTTTTGTCGATTTTAAATCTACTTTCGATTGTGTGAATAGACACCAGCTGTGGAAAAAACTAAAAGAGCAAGACATTCTAGACTCACGTTTCACGTTTCAAAAACTTTATTCGATTCAAAACAAAAGAATCATAAAAGTTGAACAATTACATTTACAAACATATTTTAAAATTCATTTTTAAAGAGAGTCTTACAGTTATAACACTATAAAATTCATTAGTTAATATAATCACAAATAAAGCCCATAGTTTTACTTTCAATTAATTCAGATGGTTCATGAATTCTTCGTACCGGGGTATATATTAGAGGGCAGGTAAGATAAGTAATAGAAAATCACAATGCAACAGTATACGATATACATGATCAAAGGGTCAGCTTCTTGGGGCCATATTTAGCCATACCGTTTTCTAATCAAGAGTGACACTTGTATAAAGTTTAACATTGCACAACAAACACCAGATGATGACAAAGATAATAAATAATCATAACCCTCTTTGTAATGGCATGGTTGTTTTTCCTTGAGGATCGGCTTAATAAACCTGATTCTCGGGTCCTTGTATAGAGAACAGAAAAGAACAATATGCATCGTGCTTTGGCTGTCTTTGTTATTACAAGGACAGGGGGGCAGTTTCTCGCACCAGCCCCCCTGTTTAGGAAACGCATAAAGGAAGTGCAGGGTGTGTAACCTAAACCTTGTCAAATAAAATCGCCCTTGCACATGGTTTGTGAAGGTTAGATAAAACTGGTGCTGCAAAGTGGCCTTAGGAACATAAGGGCTAACCAGGGAGTTCGCAAGCGGTGATTTCCAGTAATATGTTTTAATTACAGTTTTGATATCTCCCTGTATATTTTCGGGATTGTCAAATATATCTCCCAAGCCTATTCTATGGAGCATTTCTTTTACATAAGATAGCCAGGGGATCTGATTCATATTTGCCAGTTCTAAGCAGTCCCGGAGGATATCTCTGGTAAGCTGTAAGTCCTCTGATAGCCATATTTTGCCCCATAACAATAAAGGGGAAAGGCGAATGATATCACTCACATAGGTTAGACCTATTTCGTTATGGGCAAATCTGTTTGAAGAGCCTGATGGAATAGCCAATACACGTTTTAAAAATGTATTCTCCATAATCTGTATCGTGTCAGGGCTATCGGTCCCCCAAACCCCTGCCCCATAGGTAGCAACCGACAAACATTTAGCTTTGTACAAGGTTTTTAGATGTATGACAGGTTTTTGGCCTAATTTGCCACAGAAACGAAACAGACCCTCTATTGAGCGACTAGCACTCTGAACTCGTGTCTTCATTAACGGGGCCCAGCTTAGTTTGTTGTTGAAAAGGTTTCCCAGATAATTAAAATTTTCAACCTTTTCAATAATGGAGTTACTTACTACAAACTTTCTACTTTTGGTGCCCTTTGGGCCACAGACCATAACAAAGGATTTGGCAAAGTTTACCTTGAGGTCTAGGTCCAACATAAATTCGTGGAAGGCATCAAGACAATGCTGCATACTATTTGCTGTGAGTGTCATGAGTACCGTGTCGTCGGCGTAAGAAAGCATTGGAATGCTCCTGCCGTTGACCTTTGGGAAATCATGACAGTGGTCCAACAGATATTTTTCTAGACCATTGGTGTATACAAGAAACAAAAAAGGAGCTAATATGCATCCTTGTCGGACGCCCTCAGTTGAGAGGATAGACTTAGTTTTCTCTCCCCCTGGCCCAAACCTTATGGCTACAGTAGTAGATTCATGGAGTCTACGGAGCAAAGTGACCAAGGGTTCCTCGAAACCCATGACCTCCATCATTTGCCACAGCTTGCTCCGACACACAGTGTCAAATGCACTTGAGAGGTCCATGAAGGCAAGATGAATTGAAGATTTCCTTGCCTTCATGTATTTCCCTATGATCAGGGCCAGGTTCAGGCACTGTTCGACAGTACCTTTGCCTTTTCTGAATCCATATTGGGAATTCACAATAAGGCCCACAGAGTCTGCCCATGATTCTAGTCTGGCTAAAATGACCCTACCCAGAATCTTACATGATGCATCAATTAATGAGATTGGGCGATAGCATCGGGGGTCTGATCTATCGCCCTTCTTAAAAATCGGCACCACTACTGCCTCCTTCCATGATGCCGGAATACGGCTAATGACAACTGCTCTAAAAACGTTTAACAGCACGGGGGCCCAAGCCTTAACATTGTGCTTAAAAAAGTCCAAAGGCACTAGATCAGGGCCAGGTGCTTTTAATGGTATGCCTTTCGACAGAGCATCTTCCACTTCTTGCAGGGTGAGCGATGAGCTCAAGGACAGGGAGGATTGAGAGACCACCGTTTCCTTTGCATCTCCTGGTGATAGTTCGTTGGGTAAAGTTCCATGGGGAATAAAAATGTTCCCGAAATGTGATTCCCATGTTTCAAATGCAATCTGCATCACAATATTGTCCTTGCCATTATTTGTAAAAAGGGGGCGATTGATGACTTCCCAGAAAAGCCTGCTATCCTTCAGTTCCGAGGCCTTTTCTAGATCTTCCCAGGCTTGATTTTTTAAATCCGACTTTCTTGTTTTTATGGCTTCTTTATAGGCCAATCTGGATGCTCTAACCAGTTCTATATCCCTAGGTTTTTGTTTTAATGCCGCTTTCAGAGATCTGTTTGTTGCCGAACATGCAGCATCAAACCATCTTGGGCCTAGCCTTTTGTTTTTACCAATTGGTTTTGTGAGGCGTTCGGCTACATGCCTACATAAAGATTCAAAGTTTCCTATGACCTTTTCTGGGTTAGTTGTAGGTGTTAGACATGCCTCGTATTCAGAGCTATATCCATTTAGGATCTCTGCCTCAAGACCCACCGCATCTATTTTACCCCATTTGAGAGTAATGCCTTGGTTCCTGCTATACTTTACAGGTTGCTCCCAAACAGGGTGTGTGGGTTTAATAGGACAAAGCAGGGATAGGATTAGAGGGTTGTGGTCACTGGCAGCATTAGCAATTACTTCCAACTTATCAACATAGTAAAAGTGCCCACTGGAGACAATTACAAAGTCAATAAAACTCATCGTACCTCTGGTACCCTGAAACGTCGGTATTGGAGTAGAATTTAGGCCAACCCAGGGCTCCGCTATGCATAAATCATTTAGAATAATGATGTTGTTTAAGGCGTCCCCCTGGGGTGTATGTTTGAAGTGTAGCAGGGGTTGATCATGGGAGTCTCTCAAGCCACACACCTTCGAGTCCCCATAGGTGCATAATGAACAGTTGAAATCTCCCACCCAGATGACAAATAATAGGTGTTGCTCTTGGCGTGCCCTGGCTATGGCCTCCTCCAATTTCGACATTACGAATGTCTCATTGTTGTCAAAGATGTTATAATACCAGTTAATCAGCAACAATGGTTCAGGAAACAAATTAACCAACATCAACACTTGAAACCATGGGGAGTCAACTATCATAGAAGTTACAAGTTTACATAGTTTTAAGGAGGTTGCTGTCATTAGGCCACCTTTTGCCCTAAACACTTGTGAAGGTATCGCTAGGGTATTAAAGGCTTGGAAGCCCTTGATGTTCTGGGTGGATCGGCTCCATGTTTCCTGAAGGCACAAGATGTCAGAGTCACCCACAAAGTCTAACCATGCCTCATCCTCCAACCTTGAGGCGAGCCCAGCAATGTTCCAAGAAATTAGATGCATCCTTAGTTCATTTTGGTTCTTTCTGACTGGTTCAGGTAATACTTCCAGGTTATACCTTAAGATGATTGAACTTGGTTCACTTTCTTTAGTAAGGTCTGCCTCAGGGGCTTGGGCGTTAGAAGTACGATCGTCACCAACGGAAACATTCTCCCGTGAGTTATCGTTACAACTTTCTCCCTTCTCCCTCTGGCTGGGCTCACCTATTGTTAAGGTATTAGTAATACAGGGAGGATTTTGTGATGGTCAATCTATCTCTTCCATACCTGCAAGTGGATCAAAACGGTTTCTTAAGGGGATATTGCTTGGGAACCATCCTAGATAATCTTCCCCCTGATATCTTGGTCTTAGGTCGTTGTGCCAAGTTTGCGAGGGGTTATTATTGTTATAAATTGATCCCCAATGGAAGCCATCACTCTGTTGCGGAGGTCCCCAGTTGTTTTGATTTGGCCATACGGCCCTATTTCTCCGGGCCCACCCAGGGTGTGTTTCACTGTTGAATGCCTGCCCAGTGTTCTTGTAAAGCAAAGTCGGGGGAGCAAAATTCAAATTTGGGTAAAAGTATTCTAGACCTATACATTGAATATCCCCAACTCTAGCAAATCTCGGTTTACAGCAGATAATATTTTTTACCCACGTATCACTGAAGTTGATCAGGATACAGTCCCCCTCTAGGTCCTTCTCGCTTGGGCCCACCCAGGGGACTCTGCGCACACTAAGTATTTTTGTTTTGGAATCAGGAGGGAGTGGTCTGTTAATGTTAAGCCAGTATATTATTTTGTTTTTTAGTTCCTGAATTGATTCCGTTTTATTGGGCAAAACTGGGGGTACTCCAGTGAGTATTACCATAAAAGGGGCTGAGTCTAGGGGCAAGTTTACAGGTGGTAGTTTCCTTTTGTGTGCTCTCTCGTTGTCGTTACTTACTGCAGGCCCCTGTTAACATGTTTGTTTGGGCCCTTGGGTAGTTCCCTGTTTAGCGATAGTAGCTTCTGGTGTTGGTGTTGGTGTTGCACTACCCATATTTTTACTAGGGGGCCCCACAGTGACCGCCACTGCAGGTTTAGTACGAGCTAATGGTACAGGTTTTGTGCGTACTAAGGGGACCGGTGCTGCCCTAGGGTCACCAGTTGTGAGTGCTTTAAAAGTTTTATTAACATTTTTATTCTCTCCCCCTTTTTTTGGATTACTAATGTTGGTGTTACCATTTTTATTGTTGTTATTAATGCCCCCCTCCTCAGGTAATTTATTCTTCAGTGCTAAAGTTTCAAGGGAATTGGTGTTAAGAGAGATGAGATGTTCCAATGTGTCTAATTTTAAATTAACAATTTGAATTTTCTCTAGGACGGGCAGCAAGAGCATCTGCACTGTTTTCTCAATTTCTCCCAGAAGTCGGTCATTATTATTGATATTAAATGAGAAAGTTTTCTGACCCGCATCAACTAGGTGGGTGCCCTTTTGCTTGGGAGGAATTGTCAAAGCTTTAGGTGGTGCTGGCTTCGCTGACTTAGATCTAGTTCCTTTTCTATGGTTTCCCCCTCTTTTACGTTTATTTGGATTGTTAGGTTCCCGCTCACAAAGTACTACATGATCTTGTGGAAGGATAGGCCCATTGTTGCTCAAGTTACTCAAGTTGCCATCTAAGGCATTTTCCCCCGTAATACCTGATGGAATAGGTATAGGAGTGAGTATAGGTGCTTCAGCTTGAGAATCCCCTGGGTCTACTATCGTAGTTGTCTGTGAATCAGAAATTACCACTAAATTTGGGCTAGCCTCTAGGTTACTATCTGCACTATCTGCACTTTGCTCAAGAGTAGGTGGCTTATTGGGGGTGATTTTAGAGGCAATATCTCCCAGGGATGAGCGTTTTCCTGGTACTAAGTCTAGGGACAAACGCTTTTCTGTAAGGGCAATTTCTTTTTCTAAGATCACAGTTGCCCGACTTATAAAATCATCTAAAGTTCCAGTGGCTTTCCCATTGTTCGTTTTTACAGTAACCTGTCTACCCTTCCCTGAGCGCAGGGACATCATGTGAGTTCTGGGAAACAGCTAAATATATAATATAATATATAGTGCTATAACTTACAACCAAACAGTTTAAAATATGAGATCTGTGATCACTGATGAAAGGGAGTAGCCCCGACCCGACCTTGATCGGCCTTAGACGGTCCAGCCCTTGTCCCGGGCTTCTCCCGGCGAGCTCCTGCACGCTCCCGCGCAGCGGTATTCACACGTTAATTTATAGCTCTTACGGTGATCACCCGGTCGTTGGGGGCGGGGCGGGGAGGGAGAGCAGCCCAGGTGGAACGGGCGGGGTTACTGGGACTCCTGGGAAATGTAGTCCCAGCCCTCTTGCTCGCAGCCCTCAGCCCCTGTCTTACCCCAGCAGCAGCTAACAGCCCACGAAGGAGAGCGCCCCTCTGCGAAGCGGGACCCGCGCAGCGGGATCCGCGAGGCGTTGGTGGAGATGCAAGGAATCCACGGGCAATCCAAACAGCAAGGCAGGTTTGTCAAGGTGTCCCACGAAGTGCAGGGCAAGCCGGTATTTGATCACCCGGTCGTTGGGGGCGGGGCAGGGAGGGAGAGCAGCCCAGGTGGAACGGGCGGGGTTACTGGGACTCCTGGGAAATGTAGTCCCAGCCCTCTTGCTCGCAGCCCTCAGCCCCTGTCTTACCCCAGCAGCAGCTAACAGCCCACGAAGGAGAGCGCCCCTCTGCGAAGCGGGACCCGCGCAGCGGGTTCCGCGAGGCGTTGGTGGAGATGCAAGGAATCCACGGGCAATCCAAACAGCAAGGCAGGTTTGTCAAGGTGTCCCACGAAGTGCAGGGCAAGCCGGTATTTGATCACCCGGTCGTTGGGGGCGGGGAGGGAGAGCAGCCCAGGTGGAGCAGGCGGGGTTACTGGGACTCCTGGGAAATGTAGTCCCAGCCCTCTTGCTCGCAGCCCTCAGCCCCTGTCTTACCTCAGCAGCAGCTAACAGCCCACGAAGGAGAGCGCCCCTCTGCGAAGCGGGACCCGCGCAGCGGGTTCCGCGAGGCGTTGGTGGAGATGCAAGGAATCCACGGGCAATCCAAACAGCAAGGCAGGTTTGTCAAGGTGTCCCACGAAGTGCAGGGCAAGCCGGTATTTGATCACCCGGTCGTTGGGGGCGGGGCGGGGAGGGAGAGCAGTCCAGGTGGAACGGGCGGGGTTACTGGGACTCCTGGGAAATGTAGTCCCAGCCCTCTTGCTCGCAGCCCTCAGCCCCTGTCTTACCCCAGCAGCAGCTAACAGCCCACGAAGGAGAGCGCCCCTCTGCGAAGCGGGACCCGCGCAGCGGGTTCCGCGAGGCATTGGTGGAGATGCAAGGAATCCACGGGCAATCCAAACAGCAAGGCAGGTTTGTCAAGGTGTCCCACGAAGTGCAGGGCAAGCCGGTATTTGATCACCCGGTCGTTGGGAGCGGGGCGGGGAGGGAGAGCAGCCCAGGTGGAACGGGCGGGGTTACTGGGACTCCTGGGAAATGTAGTCCCAGCCCTCTTGCTCGCAGCCCTCAGCCCCTGTCTTACCCCAGCAGCAGCTAACAGCCCACGAAGGAGAGCGCCCCTCTGCGAAGCGGGACCCGCGCAGCGGGTTCCGCGAGGTGTTGGTGGAGATGCAAGGAATCCACGGGCAATCCAAACAGCAAGGCAGGTTTGTCAAGGTGTCCCACGAAGTGCAGGGCAAGCCGGTATTTGATCACCCGGTCGTTGGGGGCGGGGCGGGGAGGGAGAGCAGCCCAGGTGGAACGGGCGGGGTTACTGGGACTCCTGGGAAATGTAGTCCCAGCCCTCTTGCTCGCAGCCCTCAGCCCCTGTCTTACCCCAGCAGCAGCTAACAGCCCACGAAGGAGAGCGCCCCTCTGCGAAGCGGGACCCACGCAGCGGGTTCCGCGAGGCGTTGGTGGAGATGCAAGGAATCCACGGGCAATCCAAACAGCAAGGCAGGTTTGTCAAGGTGTCCATTCTAGACTCATTATTAAATTGATTCAACAATTGCATACTGATACTTAGATCATGGTGAGGATTGGAGATGGTCAAACTCCGACAAAAGAAATACATACGACTGGAGGATTAAAACAAGGGTGCGTCCTGGTCCCATTGCTTTTTAACTTATTTTTAGCAGATCTTCCAACCGTGCTGAATGAAGTAAATGCACATCCACCTAGGTTAGCTGACAAGCACATATCCAATTTGTTGTATGAAGACAACATTATTATTTTAAGTCAAACTAAAGTTGGGTTGCAACGGTTAATCGATTGAATATCAACATATGCAAAAGAAAATGATATGGTAATAAATGTAGCAAACACCAAAGTAATGGTTATTACAAAAAATATAAGACTTAAACATAAATATAAATGGCCATTAAAAGAAACCCAATCAGAGCAAGTTGAACCTTACAAATATGTTGGTGTTATATTTAATGACAATGGAAACTTCCTCCCACAAAAAAAGGATACTTATAGAAAAGCAAATGCTTTAGTAGCAGCATTTAGGATCCTACAGAAGTCAATAAGTGACTTGTTTTATCGCCCCTTCTTAAAGATGATTTCAGCAAAATTGCTACCTACTCTGACATACAGTAGTGAGGCATTAAATGGGAAAGATGCGGCGATTATTAATAATGCGGTTGCAAGAATTGATAAAATCCTCTTTTGTTTGCCTAGTAATGCTTCACAACCGCGGGTGAGGGTGGATTTTGGGTTAAACAACCAGTTATATGTGAGGAAAGGCCAAGCTCTTAAAGTGTGGAACAGAATACGAAATGATCAAGAAAATCAAATATCCCAGGTAATATGGCATGGAGTAAATGATAATAGGAAACTGCAGGCCTGGAATTCATTTAAATGCAGCGATAGAAGAATTGGCGTAATACCTATCTGGGAAACTCAATTACTCAGGAAAGTTTAAAAAAAAACAATCAACAAATTTACTATCATCTATCACTGATAAAAGATAAGATATATTTGTAAAAGGAAAACATGCATGGCCAATAATAAATGGATTTATGAAAAAAAAGGTCCAAGAATATTTAGAAACATTGTGGTCATTAAAAAGCAAACATATCTTTATTAAAGCACGATTTGGCTTACTGCCGGGTTTATGTCGTTTACCTCCATGGAAGAAATCAGAAGAGGGTACCCAAAGTAGGCTATGCAAATACGGCAAGAGAACATTATACACTTAACGTGTCTTTGCCCTGAATTAGAAAACGAAAGGAAAATTATACCTGAGAGACTATTTAAAGATCCTGGAGTAAGGACATGTAGGCAAGCTTTGATAGTATGTCTAAGCTCTGATGATATATATTTGAATTCTGCATTTGTAAAAATGTTATGTAGAGTTGGAAAAAAACTAGAGTATAATTTGAAATCCTTCTATACTGTATTTTAAAATACATTGTGTATTGCATTTTATTAAGTATAAGTCAGCATATTTAAGATATGGTATCAATCATATATGTTTTTTTATTTTCTTATATTTGATCACACTTTCGCATCTTTTGTAAGATTTTAATTAATCAAACAAATAAAATAAAAATGTTTGTTATGCTATGCAGGACTGGATTAGACTTATCATATAGAAACAACAATGGTCCCTAGCAAAGAGACAAATGATCGAAAATGAATATAGACTCAGTCAGTTCTATATTAGCGAAGACATGCCCAGCCGTTCAGAGGTCCTCAAAGTTTATATTTAAATCAGAGTTTGCAAGACAAAATAACACCTTCGACAATTCACGTGCGTGGGGCACAAGCCTGTACCCAACCACGACAATACACAGACACAAACAACATACAAAAAGGGCTTGTAAGGCAAAATCAACAATCTCTGTAAAGTTCAAATTTTAGACAGAGAATTTCTTGTAGGTACCATTACGCAGTTTTGTATAGTAAATCATTATGCAAGTATATGGTACACAGTGAGTCGACGACGTTTCGGACCCCCTTACTAAATGATGGGGTCCATCATCAGGACAAAACAATGGTTGCCTTTTTAAATATAAGCCTCTTTAGCCTAAGGAGAAGAAGGGAGGACAAAAATTACATTAAAGTAAACTACACGCATAAGGCTGGTGACATTGTGTAGTGGTTATGCAACTAATTCGCTTCTTCCCAAAGCGGAGACAGCGAGTGATATTAACATTATAGTGTCAGCAGGCTTGTGACTTAGTGAACAAACACATCCTGATGGTGACTTGGTGAGTGGCATACAGCTATTATGCACAAACTAAGAGGGGTGTAAGTGAATAGTTCTCAAGATTAAAACCAAGGGGTGACAGCATGGTCAAGCAAAAGACGGCGCAGTGGTGCGATTGAATAGCAAGGAGGAAAGATACAATGATAGACGGCGCAGTGATACACTTAAATTACAAGAAAAAGAATGTTGAGCTCACCAAAGGGGCATATAGTTTGAGAGCTCACAGGCGAGCTTAAGGATAAAATAGTTTAACCAGGACCAGAATTGGACGACTTATCCGTATTATTTGGGATATCTAAAAAAGAAGGGGATAGCAGCGATTATGAAGGGAAATAGACATTAGTATATCCGGGCGAGTCGGTAAAAATGAAGGCGGCTTACCAGTAATTTGCATAAAAATAGTTCTAAGGTCCAGGGGCGGAGTAGATATAATACCACGTTTCCGCATGTGCCTGTATAAAGGGTATATGTTTTAAAAGGGTGGAAAACCAAGGACAGGTGAACAATGGCATGTTACACTAGAGCCGAGTGGCTCTTACCTTGTGGTCCGGGTAATACCGGTTGCGCCGAGTCGCGCTGGGGTCCTGGAACCAGGCAGTGGCCTGCAGGTAAGGAAGGGGATAGAGGCCTGGTGAGACAAGTGGGCAGGATGATTAGCGGGGCCACAGAAGTGAGGGAAGAGCGCAGCATGGTCTTACCGGGTCAGTCGGCAGCACTTGATTTCCTGGTTGTGGAAGTCATGTGACCGTGACCATTATAACATGGTCGGCCATTGGCTGAGTTAAGGTCATGGGAATAAAGGAAGGACCAAGGACGGGTAGCCATATTAGGTGAAGCGACACCAGTTAAGGAAGCAACTTAGGTACAGGGGATGAAACCAGAGAGCAAGAAATAGGGATAAGTGCAAAGTGATGAGTGGTGACGTTTGTGAAAAATAACAATAACACTTGTGAAAATAGCGAAAATAACAGCATCGTAAAATAGAGTGCATTGGTACACAGGGTGCAATTAAGAGTCTCTGCGAAGAAATTTTTTAGTTCATTCACTTGAGGTCTTTCAAAGGAGGACCATGTAGAGCAAGGTTAAATTAGTGTAGTCCAGTCCTCTTGCTGGTTAAGACCAGAGTTCAAACTGTCTGTCCTTATTATCCATTTTAGCTCCTCTTTGTTGAGCAGGAGATTGAGGTCACCTCCTCTCGGTGGTATTGTCACTTGGTTTATCACCGTCCAACGAATATCATTTTCAGTGTGCTGCTTGGAGGTGAAGTGCTCAACCAACGGAGCATTAGGGGTCTTGCAGCGTACTCTGCTCCGGTGTTGGGAAATTCGCAGCTTGACTTTTTGCTTGGTTTGCCCCACATAAATAAGGTCACAAGGGCATAAAATTGCATATACAACATTACAACTGTTGCAATTTGTGAATGTTTTCAACACATTTCTAGTTTCCTTGTACACAAATTCTTTACTCTCAATAGTGAAGTCACATACCACACATGTTCCGCATTTAGCATGACCCCTAAGAGGTGTCGTGGCCCAATGGTCATTAATCGTTCTTTTTAGTGGGGTTGGGGATGGTAAGGCTGCTCTCACTAGATGATCTTTGATGTTTTTGCTTTTTTTTAAATTGAGAGACTATTTAAAGATCCTGGAGTAAGGACATGTAGGCAAGCTTTGATAGTATGTCTAAGCTCTGATGATATATCTTTGAATTCTGCATTTGTAAAAATGTTATGTAGAGTTGGAAAAAAACTAGAGTATAATTTGAAATCCTTATTTACTGTATTTTAAAATACATTGTGTATTGCATTTTATTAAGTATAAGTCAGCATATTTAAGATATGGTATCAATCATATATGTTTTTTTATTTTCTTATATTTGATCACACTTTCGCATCTTTTGTAAGATTTTAATTAATCAAACAAATAAAAATAAAAAATGTTTGTTATGCTATGCAGGACTGGATTAGACAGCACAGTGATGTACAAGATCAGATTACAGTATACCCGCTCATCTGTAAGAGTTAAAATTGGCCTTCTATCTTCGCCAGTTAGGTTGTGAATTGTGCATCCCACTACATAATGAAACGCATGTGATGTCCTTGTTTAGATCTATTTTAAAGGCATTCGTCTGGGCATGTGGATTGCGAAACAAGTTTCGAGTGACTTCAAAAAAGCCTTGTTCCTTGGGGTCAATTGGTCAAGATCCTATTAATTGCTCTTCAGCCTTAGTTGCCCCATACATCACATAGTCATAGACGAGAAGCCGGTCACATGGAAGCCTTCGACTTTACATTACCTTGGTGTGAATTTATACCATATTAACAAAGTCTTCCTTGAACCTAATTTAAGGAGAGTGTTATCCTCCCTTAGACACAAGTTACATTTTGACAGCCTCTTCCCTTGAAGGTTTAGGGTTGAGTACATGTTACCAAAATGATAATGCTACCACAATTACTTTATTATTTTTCCAACCTCCCGATTCATGTACTCAAGAGCCTGTTCCCACCCATAGAAGGCATGGTGGGTGATCTATTATGAAATTATGGAAGATACTGGATTTCTTTCACTAAGTGGAAACTTACCATGCACCAGGGAGGCTTTGGTCCTCCAGATTTTGAGAATTATTACCTTGTACCGAAGCTTCAATAGGCCACCTGCTGGCTTTACTTGAGACGTTTGTAAACTGAACACATTACATACATTTTGAAAATACATTTTACCCAAATATTTTTTGCCGAGTCACTCTAATAAGCTGCTGCACATTGCTTGTGATAGCTATCAGAGAGTCCAAAGCTTCTCTCCAAGTACCTAGATGTGTGCAGTGAAATCTCCTTGAAAATGATCTGCACCCTCAGGACGAGTGTCACAGAGAGAGCAACTGAGACCTCTGAGATTTGAGAGCTCCCTTGTGTTGGTGATCTATTCCAAGATGGTACTTTGATCCCATTTAAAACATTCGTTCAGGAGTTTGGCCTCCTGGCAGGCTCATTTTTCTCACATAGGCAACTTACTGCGACATTCAGCTCCTTAAAAGGAATAACCGAAATGGAGCCTCCCACCCATCTACTAGCTCAAACAATGCTTACCACTGGTTCAGGCAGAGACTAATATACAAGCTAGTTAGAAGCCACTCTGGGTTGTTTAACAGATCCTTTGGCAAACTTTTTCAACAAATGAAAGGATGTTATAGGTCACCGTTTTACCCAAAAAGAGTAGGAGACACTACTTCCCCACTCCCACAAAGTCTTCAGGAATGCTAGATTCCAGTATATTCAATGTAATATTCTTCACCATGCCTACCTGACTTTAGGGAAAATCTGCATATCCACTGGAACACTATGCCATTGCTGCCATGCATCTGATGCATGTGTTCTGGGAATGCCCTAAAGCGAATATATACTAGAGAGATATCTCCTCTGAGTTGACTGGAGTGACTGGTTATTCTGAACTAAGCACTCTAGGGCAGCTTTTCCTAAACTCAGGGTTTCTGGCATTTCAGCCGTCTTCAGCCAGGCTAGCTTGAATCCAGTGGGAAAGTGAGCAAGGGACTCACGTCTGAGCATACCCTGCCAACTTACGGTTCTGAAATGCCAAAAACCAGTCGTAGGAAGCTTGTTTCCGGTCCAGGGAAGGCATGGCTTGGCAGTTCGCGCTGGACTGTTCCCATGAGGCACAGGGTCACACTGATTTGCATATGGCCATGTCTGAACTGGGGTGGCAGAGTGGGCTGAAGAACGGTGATGGATTAAACCCAGATCTGTTGACTGGGTGTGAGTGTTTGGTTGGTTCAGATGCTCCGTTCATCACCACCCCCTTTTGTACCGCTAAGCAGTGCAGGTGGCCTTGTAGTGCAGTGCAGATGGCCTTGCAGTACAGTGTAGTGTAAGCAGTGCAGTTGGCTTTGTCTAGTAGTGCCAAAGTCTGGTCCAAACTCCGAAGTCTTACTAGACAGGATGCTAGTCTGGAGCGACCACTGACCAGTTCTCTTCTCTGCTTGAAATTCATCACAGCTCTGCTGCTAAGCTTGTGACAGGTTAATCTTATCTGCTGCCTTGAACAACCTAGGGAATGCCACGAATGTTTATTTATAAACACCCATGCACACGCAACGCAGATACAATATCTACTTTCAGGAAGGAGGCAGCTTCTGTTTTTTCTCATGATTCCACAATGTGACCTTGCCGACGGATATCCTTGGGTGTGTGCTGTGTGCAAACAGAAAAGGCAAATAAACTGCTTGAAAACTTAAATAAGCTGAGGTAGGTACCTGAATTGCGGTCTTTAATTCTAACGCAAGCGAGTTTATTTCACTGTTTCAATCGTATATTAGCTCCAAAGTAGTCACACATGAACATATTTCAGCTTATTTCGTTTTCTACAATGTTAAGCTCCTTATTGAATCACAAAAACAGTAACTCTAAACTAGACCAAAATAGAAATTGTTTTCTTTCATCTGCACTAAACACTTTCAAAGAATAGATCACCAGGCAGACAGGTATGTATCACGACTTGGTGATGTCAGAGTATGTGAGATGGAGAGAAAGGAAGCCTGTAATGGCTGAAGTCATGGTGGCCACCTAGTTAAATATATTCTGGAAGTTCAACTGTTCCCAGGGCATTCACAGAGTTCACCTCATCTCTGAGGCTCTATATGAGAAGGAAAACATGTTGTGAGCTGATTGGTTCTTCCATTCTGAAAGTTGACAGGTCTGTGTGTTTTGTACAGGTACCACCGGGCCAGTGGTATTTGAGTGTTTACCATCTTCTGGTTACCTTTAACCATGGCAGTATTTTCCCTTCCTTCCAGGGAACAATTATTGCTTGAACCTCGCTCTTCTGCTCTGGGCCTCCAAGCTCTGAATGCAGCTCAATGCTTTGACTACTTCACCCAATGGAGCAAACATTTCCCAACACATATAGATGACGTTCATAAAATAGGTAGTAGTGTTCCCTTAAAGAGAAAATCGCACATCAATAAGAAATAATGTATAAATATATGACCGTTAATAGCGTGAATATTTGGTGATCTTGCTGTAAGTACAGCAGGGTGCTTAGATAGCTTGAGTCTTTTTGCTACATATAAATGATGTCTTCAGCTTGGGCAAATTCCACTTCAAAGCTGACTCCTTCATGGCAGGATACAGGTGCGGGGAGCGTTTGTGGGGTACACTCATTCAAAAATCTAGCTCACTTCCAAAGGTTTTGCGCCATGCTCTCTCAGACGCTATAAGACACGTTTACGCCTTGGTAATGTGACTTCTAAATGTCATTGTGAATTTCCTGAAAAATTTAGAGAGGACTGCTGTTGGTTGCTCTTTTTTTTAGACTCATTTAATCATTTTAGTACATACAGCGGCTTGACAGTGTAGTGTTATTATCATGATATTATAATAATATTTTGCATATTCAATGCATGTTTATACCTATTGCAATAAGGGGAGTCCCGGGAAGGCTACTGTTAGAGCTGGCACCATTGGTGTGGGTCTCCAGTTCATTTTTTGCTGTTGCCTCCTGTGTTTTTGCTGGTCTAGATGCTTTGGGCACCTTGCCAATGCTGTTCAGTGCCAAAGTGCAAGTGCTCCCTGTAGGAAGGTACCTCCTGACTATGGTTGCCCCCAACTTTTTGCCCTGTGTTTTAGCTGGTTTTTGACATAGTCGACCTGGGACCCTGCCAATCAGGACCCCAGGCCTACTGCTCTCTCTGTAAAATGGATTCCATGTACCTTAGGTACATTTCCAATTGGTCCTGGGCCGCCTTATCAGACCCTGTAACTCAGGGCATAGGTGTACCCAGGGCCTACCAGGGGCTGAAGCATGTATTATGCCACCCCTGGCTGGCCTCCTAAATTTGACACAACTGGCGGCATGACAGCTGGGGCAAAGTCGTGTAATCACCCTTTGCTGTAGGTGTAGTATACCTATACCTAACCCTAAAATGGACACACAGATTCCTATCAGTCACTCCTATGGCAGGCCTTGACAATCCTGAAGGCAGAGTGCTTGGAATCGTGTGAGATGGTGCTCTGGCATGAGCTGAGCCTGTCTGCAGCTTGCGGAACCAAGTCCTAATAGCTGTTCCATGATATCGCATACCATATACTCTTAAGTGCATTATAATTCTCGCGGTTAAATGCTATCTTTGGTATTGCTTTATCAAAACATGTCGAGTAAGGTGTCATACGAATTGGAATACTAACCCCTCGCCAATTCTGGCGACGGGGTTAGCATTCCACCCTTCTAGAGGGACACGACATGTATGTAACTGTGAACCCCGGTTAAAGTTAAACGAAGCCTCAGCTCCACAAAATGGATGCTGCCACCACAGACACGAGTCTGACCCCCTGCAGCTGGGAGTCCTTCCAGCGAGGGGAGCCTGGACAAAGGGTTTCCTGTCAGGGGCGGTGCTAGCACCGTCCCAGACATGGTTTTGTGTATCCTGGGTAGGCAGGGCTTTTCAGGAAGGTGACTGCTGAGTGGCACCCCGGTGCTCACTACGCATAGGCCGGTCAGAACCAGTTCCAGGGGCACACCAGCCCCTGGCCTGGGGAAAGTCCGGCATGGCAGAGGGGTGTAACCACCCCCCTCCTAGTCCCACCCTAGTCACCGGGTCAGCCCCCTTTTTTAGTATAAAGATAGGAGCGGGCCCCCTGTTCAAATTAGATCATCTTTGGAATCAAGACCCGACTTTCTGCGAAAGACATCAAGATTTCCTTCTTCAAGATTCTCCCTTGTGGCTAAGGAGTAGTCACTCTGCATCCGCAGGCACCATCCTAAGAACACTGCGGTCTGCTGCAAGTCCTTCTTCACGAATCCGACGACCCAGCTCGATGAGACCCGGCTTCCCTGGCACCTCTGACCTCTACTCACCTCTACAGCAAAGCTGAGAACTGTGAGTGCGACGAGACCTCGAGGGACCGACGATCGCCAAGACTGCACGACTTCTTTGCAACAAGCCCACCGTGTGCTCCACTGGTGAGTGCTTTGGGGTCCGAGAAGCCCCAACCCTGAGCAGCTCCAGCACCGAAGATCAGCCCTCCAGCATCTCCACGATCTGCGTGGGGCCCTTCTGCTTTTGCCTGCTCACCGCGCTGTGTGGCTACTAGCCGGCTGGCTTGTGGCCTTCTTCACGACGCCCGACGACATCACTGCTGCTGGTCTGGTTGCTCCAGACTGGCCCTTGCTTCCTTCTTCAAGAGAGGCACCCCGGACCCTCCTGGTCCACTCCAGACGCCATTTTGAGTCCACCGCGTGGGCTTGAATTTGCCAAGGCTTTGTTGCCCAATCCTGGGTCCAGCGACGCCGACAGCTTCATCCATCGTGGGACAGCTCGCTCCTCCATCCTGGTCGCCGACAACGCCTCCTGGTCCGTGAGATCTGCGATCACAGCGTCACCCACTCACCTAGTCGAGGTGGCTACCATCCGGTGCCCTCCTGGTGCCCACTGACTACTGGCTAGTAGTCTCGAACTTGGTCCCCTCTGCTTTCAGGTGTCATCTTCCTTCGATCCAGGCTTGGATCCATCGAACTTTCTTCACTGGTCGCCTGCCAGCAACTTCTTTCTTCCAGGCTCCTGGTCCGTCTACGAGGATTCCCGACGTCTTTTGAGACCTATGCAGCTGCAGCCCCTGGGCTAGGTAACTTCGGCATTTCGGTGCCCCAGCATAGCCTCACTATCCAAGGGTGAGAATCCACTTTCGTTTTCCTCCTACCAGGTCGGGTTCGCCCGAGAACACTAACTTTGTCATTACTAGCTACCATAGACTTTGTCCCGCATCACGCGTGAGAGTGCACACTCTGCACCCGAGTCCCCTGGGTCTCCTAGAAGTAATCTGAAGATTCTATAGTCAAGTCCTAGCGATTCCAAAGGCTATTAGTACTGTACTTACCTGCTAGTAATTTCGCATTCCACTTTCAGAGTATATGGTTTTCCGTGCCCCTCGGGCATTTGTATATACTGTGCTAACTTAAGTATTTTCGTAAGAGTTTTGTTTTGTGCTTAGTACCCTGTCCTCATAAAGAGTACAGGGCTGTTGTGATTCTTAATAAATATCTTGTTTATTTTCATAACACTTGTGTGGTGTCCTTTCACTTGGTGTTCAAAGGGGTATATGTGTGGTATAACAGCTGGCTTAACACGCCCTCTCGAGTCTTTAGCCTTAGACTGCTCGTATCCACGCTACTAGGATAGCTGGTCTATAAGGTTGACTTACAACCAATCATCAATAAGGGTTTTTGGACTGATACATACTGATCACTAGAATAGTGAGCACTGCATATCAGGCCACCTTCTCACACTCCCTTTGCAAATTGTTGGTATGGATTCATGATTCCATGATTGACTGTCTGATTTACTTGTCAGACCCTATAATAGTGCACCATTTGTGCCCAGGGCCTGTAAATCAAATGCTGCTGGTGGGCTTGCAGCACTGATTTGGCCAACCACAGAAGCAGCTTGTAAAATGTGGCTCAGGCCTGCCATTGCAGAGCCTGTGTGCAGTCTGGGACTGCCATTTCGACTTGGCAAGTGCACACACTTGCCAGTCCCAAACCTTTCCTATTCTGCATGTTAGTCACCCCTAATGTAGGCCCAATGTACCCATGTGGGCAGGGTGCATTGTGTGTTAAAGGTAGTACATGCCCTGATGTCCATGGCATGTCCTGATAGTGAAATACTGCCAATTTCATTTTTCAATATTGCAAGGCTACCTGTTCCCATCGCCCAGAACAGGGAGTTTGTTTATAACATCTTGATAGCAAAATAAAGTTTACTATGCTTGAACTCAGAATGTTAAAAGGCATCTTTTAGTGAGGGTGATTTTTACATTCTGTGTTTGAAAATATCACTTTTAGAAAGTGGGTATTTTCTTGCCCAACCATCCAGTGTGCCTCTGCTAGGTTTGTGTATTGCATCTCTGGCTTTTGGATGACAGGGGTTGGAGAAGGGCTGTGGCTCCAGAAGTCTGATGAGTCAGGGCTGGGCTGAATGGCCCCGGGTTGCATTTTGAATAGGGAGAGGAGATTTCCTTTAACCTGCTTTGGCCTGGTCTGCCTTTAACAATGGTGCCTCCACCTCCTGCCAGGAAGCTGCACCAGTGAGGGCAGAACTGGTTTTGGCTGGGTACAGACATGCTCTGCCTTCGGAGAACAAAGGATTTGTGTGTATAAAAAGTGGGGCCCAAACCCCAGACATTTAGATCACTTCTGGGAAATCAAGAGGAAACATTTGCCAAGGAGAAGTACCAGAGAAGCTGAGGAGGAATACTGCCCCTGCGCTGTTGCTGTTTGGGGTTGGCCTGTAGTGGCTGCTTGCTGCCAAGAAAAGGAATATAAGGATGTTGCTGTTTGCTTTGTCACCTGCTTGAGGAAATAGATCTCCAAGGGCTTGAAACAGAACTTGCCTAGTGTTCTGAAGTCTCAGGCACACAAAGACTTCACCCCTTCTGTCTCTCTTCATCTGGAACTGCTGTTTCAGCTGCTACAGAAGGAAATTGCAACACCGACGACTGCGAGCGACGCTGTAACCTGCACCGAAGCCGTGAGCGCTGCTCCAACTTGCGATGTAGGTCCGACGCCTGCTGCCGTGCTGCATCATCTCCGAAGCCAACTTCATTATCACGGAGTCGATCCTTGACGTGGGTGATCTCCAATCCATCGATATCGTGCCATCGTAAGGAACAGAGGCTTCGGCGCCATTGTGATGTCACCTACCCGACGCAGTAAGGGACAGTTGTCTTGCCTCCCCTGCAATCCAGTAAGGACCAGAGGCTTCACCTCCCCTGGGGTCGTAAGGAACCGACACAGCGAGATGCTAATGAAGCATCATCTCCCCGTGAACTGTCTTTGTTTTCATTGTTTCCAAGGTACTGTTCTTTGTGGGCCCCACGCCGCGCACCTGTCGGTCAGCTTCGTACTTTGAGATTTTCACTGGTCAAGAAGTCGTTATAACAGCATGTGGAGTTATTTGTTTCTACAAGCTTTATTTTAGTGAATAGCCTATTTTTTAGGATATCTTGATAACTGTACTGTGAAATGTTGTTGTTTGGTCATGTTTTGGTTTAGATAAAGAATATTTAATTTTCTAAACTGATGTGGTGTCCATTTGTAGTCTTTTTACTGTATTACTGCATGTGCTCATAAATGCTTTACACACTGCCTCTGAGATAAGCCTATCTGCTCATGCCAAGCTACTAAAGGAGTGAGCAGGGGTTATTTTAAAGGTGTAACCCCCTTACCCTGACTAGAAGCAAAGGTCCCTATTTGGTCGAAGGTGCAAACCATTGCAAACTAGACACCCCCATTTCTAACAGCTACAATATCAAGTGCACCACGACATGATGATTAAATAAATTGAGGAGGTAGAACAGAGGCACCACTTCTCTTAATGAAGCACACAATAAATACAGATAGGGCAACATTTTGGCCAGTGTTCCACAAATATCTTAATTACTTAGGTAGACACCGCACTCCCAGCCTTTTGCATAAAAGGCCCTTCCCTTCCAATAATCCCCCTGTTCAGATTCATGATGGAACCACGCAAACCTTTACCACGCATGCCATTACCACGCAGTCTTCACCATGCAGTGTCTTTACCACACAGTTCTTTACCCAGCAAATGCTTTTTCCACACTTGCCTATCATTGAGAATGCAAGTAAATAACATGTACATGACTACCATTTCTTTTAAAACAAAGATATATATATTATATGTATACATATACACATATATATGTCACAGCAATATCCTTTCAGGGCTAAAGTGCTGAATAAATTATGCAAATACAAGAAACAAAGAACTCTGGGTAGTTCCCAAGTAAAGGTGGAGAGCAGCTCCTGCATTAAAGCACCCTTCAACACCAGCGACATTTTGAAACTGCTTACCTCCAAAAGGTGTTTTTCTAGCAAATAATGTAAGCATAGAAATAGCACAGTGCCCTCCATGCTGAGCTACAAAGGGTCAAAGCATTTTGCTATTTCTACAGGAAAGTCTTTAAGCATAGAATTAGCATAGTGCTGTCCACGCTGAGCTGTAAAATGACAAAAGCCTTTCACTACTCCAGGCACAGTATTACAGCTTGGATTGGTAAGAAACCATCCAAGCCCATCTGGAATGAAAAAAAGCAACCCCTGACATATGGTTTGCTATCATTATAGCTTTTCGAAGGTTATGGGCACGAAGGGCCAGCAAGATGGTGTTCAATCAGCAGCCAGGTCGGTATCTTTGCTGAGTGGGGCAAGTAAGATGCCAGCTGGGAGAGGTGGCAGGCCAAACTGTAAGAGGACATGGGAGGCAGGTGGAGCACCCTGCCTCCATGTCAGCCCAAAGCACGGAAGCCCTTAATCTCTGGCAGTGACCACTCCATACATACGACTCAATGTCTGCCTCTATCCCCAAGAGAAGAGCACATAGGGGGGGCGTGGCTTGGACGCCGATGGCGATGGTCGCCTGAGAGCTCGGCTCCGGGACTGAGCCCGCTTTTATCCTGCAGATTGGGGACCGTGGGGCACCCCGACCCCCACAAACCGAAGATCGGGTTGGAGTGGGCCTGCTGAGACGCCCGGAGACACTCGAGAACCAGTTGTTCTGGCGAAAAAGCGAAGTTGCGAGGAAAACGGAGCGGAGCCCAAGATGGCGCCCGGACCTTCTCGATGGCTTTGCCGAGTCCCCAGACCCGTGGACACCTAGCAGATCTACAGGCATCTTCTCCACATCCTGTCTTCCCGGGCGGTGTCCGTCCGGCTGAAGGTTTGGAAGCGTCTGGACACCGTGGCCATCCCGGAATAGATTTAATCGGATTTTTCGGCGCAGGCTGGTCATGAACGGCCGGAGGCCCTGAGCGGAACGACGGTGCCACGAGAAGCGCCCGACTGCTTCCTACTGAGTACCTGCACTCGCCGGAGCCTTGAGAACTTTATGGGCAGCACGGCGACCTGGCGCCATAGAGTCTCCGGCAGCACTAGTGACTCTCATTCGAGGTCTCCCTCGACCCGACGGGCCTACCCAGACTGGCGCCGATCGCCCCCGCCTCCCCCTCGTTGGCCTCCGAGGACACAGCGGTGGCACGTCTCGAAGAATCGGAGGAGTGGTAGACCTTGGCGAAGACGACCGAAGGCCCTCTTCAAAATGACCACGTACCAGGAGAGCCATAGTCAACGCCCGCACTTGGTAGTGACACTGCCGAACCTTCTCCCACGAGACTCATCTGCCATGGGGAAACCAAGGGGGCCCAAAGGGACCACACCGGCAGCCTCGGACACGGAGGCGACGGACAAGGACGATCGAGGTGACCCGGAGAGCTCTGGTGGTCCCCACCTACAACAACAATTCGACCGGGTCCTGGAGGCGATCTCAAACACGCGGTCGGCCCTGCAGCAAGACATCGCCCAGGTTGCGACGAGTTTGGGCCTCCTCAGGGCGGACCACGGCAAGCTCTCAGACAGAGTAAAGGAGGTAGAGAGCTCAGTGAAGGTTCTGGAGCCAGCACAGAGGACTCTGGCCGCGACGATGAAGGATGCCCTGTCCCGGATCGATGCCTTGGAGAAACGGGCAGAAGACGCTGAAGGGCGTAACAGACGGAACAATATTCGGGTGGTGGGCCTGCCGGAAAAGATGGAAGATGGCGACATGGTGGCCTACCTAGAAGCTTTGCTCCGGGACACGGTGGCTCCAGAGGGTCTATCCTCCTTCTATACCCTGGAACGGGCACATAGGGTGCCGGCGAGGCCGCCGCAACAAGGTCGCTCCCCACGCCCGGTGGTGGCGCGATTATTGCATTTTCGGGACAGGGACCTGCTCCTCAACGCTGCCAGGCACAATGGCCCTTATCAGGTGGAGAATAGCCAGGTGAACATTTTCCCAGACTATACGTATGAGACCCAACGTAAACGGACCTCTTTCCTGGCGGTCAAGCGAGAGCTCCGGAGCGAGGGTATCCAATACTCGCTCCTCTTCCCTGCAAGGCTCCGTATTATCCTTGACGCCAAGACCCAGTTCTTTGATACCCCGGAGGAAGTTTGTAATTGGCTCGAACTGTATAGGGCTGGCAAAGATGGTTTCGGCTCCTCATCCCAGTTGACTACGGAGCCTGGACAACAACGTCGTTCCAAGAGACTCCGAAGTCGCCGCGGTAAACCAGGCAAGCCTTCGACTGTAGAGACTATGGCAGAGCGGCGGGGAGTACTGGAAATGGTTTCTAATCTGTCTGGTTCACAAGGCGGCCCAATCGTTGAAGAATCAGAACCCCGCGGCGAGGGGGCTCATACGGACACAGAAGAGTCAGAGACCGATAGTGTTCACTTGCCAGTGGTTACTCCAGACTCGGCTGAGGGCATGCTGGACGGGCAGGGTTGACTGGGTGAGCTAATTCCATTTGGGCGGGGGTTTGCAGCGGGGGTTGTGGAGGATGCGATTATTGCCATGTGCCGCTGATGGGGTTGGGGGGGCCCGATCGGGCTGACGCTTACTGACTCGGGGCTCGAATTAGTCTTGGTAGTCCAGGACTCGAAGGCCCATTACTGGCGCCCGGCCCGCACCTAGGCCTTAAGGCTTCCCTGCGGTGGCGACCGCAGGATTAGTCGGGGATCGGGGGGTTGCTGGGGACACGGTTTGGATGGGAACTAGATGGAACTATTTGGGTCCTGTTCTGGGGTGGGTGGGGTGGGGTTTGTTTCAGACGGGTATTGGGTTTTTGTTGGGGAAGATGGCCGCCATCAGTGTTGACTTGATTGTAGCTTGTTTCTTGTTGGTGCGTTGGTGGGAAAGCCCTGGACAGACAATGTGGGACAATGGCTGAGATCACTAATGTAAAATGCATCACTTGGAATGTACGGGGGCTTCATACTATGTCCAGACGTCACAAGGTTCACGCTTATCTAGTGCGTAGAGGGGTGCAGGTAGCGAAGCTGCAGGAGACACATCTCACCAAGGCGGAAGGGGCGGCGCTGCAACGTAGATGGAGAGGGCAGGTCTATTGCACTTCGTACTCAGCTTACGCGAGGGGGGCGCTAATATGGATAAGGGCTGGGGTTCCCCTACAGGTTACGAAATCAGTGGTAGATCCAGAGGGTCGCTATGTAGCTATCTCCGGCACATTGGGGGGTAGGGACCTGAATATTTGTTGTGTGTATGCACCTAACGTGGACCAGCTTGCCTTCCTCTCCGGGTTATCGGGCTCACTGGCCCATTTTCTTTCGGGAACCCTCTTACTAGCTGGTGATTTTAACTCAGTAGTGGATGTTGAGGCCGACCGCTCACACCCCCCGCTCCCGGACTCTCCAGTCCGGCGAGTGGCTAAAGGGAGGAAGGAATGGCAGACGCACTGGGGGCTCGCAGACATCTGGCGAGCGCAGCACCCCGACTCTAGAGACTATTCCTACTTTTCTGGCCTACACGAATTGCGCGTACGGCTGGATGGCTTCCTGGGATCGCCGGAGTTGGTGTCCGCAGCAGTGCGCTCTGAATATTTGACTAGGACCATCTCGGACCACAACCCCCTCCTAGCGGACTTCCGTTGGTTTCCCGGGACCCCTAGTGTGCCCACCTGGAAATTGCGCCCGGAGATCTTAGAGGACATTGTCTTTAAGGAGGACCTGGGGGACAAAATTTCTGATTATTTTGCGACCAATGGGGGCACCGCTGGATCGAGAGCGTCAGAATGGGATGCGTTTAAGGTAGTGATCAGGGGCTATTGTATTTCTAAGAAGGTGGGTATGCGACGTGTCATCCTCGACGACCTAGCCACGGCTGACCGGAAGCTCCGTGAGATGGAACTTCGCCGCCCCGGCCATCCTGAACTCCAGGAGCATACGGCAGCGGCGAGGGAGGCGGTGGCGGCGGAAGTCGAGAGACTGCGCTGCTTCGATTATAAGGCTTACACCACTAGGTCGCTCACGGAGGGAGATAAATCGGGCGCGCTGCATGGTTGGCCAATCCTACGCGCCGGACCTCCCTGACGACGTCCATGCGCACAGCGGAGGGGCTAGAGGTGCACACCCAACCGGAGATATTAGGCTGTTACCAGCGCTACTACGAAAGGCTATATCGCAGTAACCCGACCAGGGACCCCGCCATGATTGATGATTATTTACAACCCTTGGAGATGCCAGCGCTGGAGCCCGATGTGGCGAAGGCCCTGGGCTCCGACATCGAACTGGGGGAAATCCGTAGCGCCATTAAGGGGATGGTGAGGAATAAGACCCCGGGTCTTGACGGACTTCCGGTCGAATTCTACTCCACCTACGTAGACCTATTGGCGCCCGACTGTTGATAGTCTACAGAGAGGCGAAGCGTTTGGGACATCTCCCCGGCTCGATGTGTGAGGCCTTAGTCGTTCTCCTCCTCAAACCTGGTAGAGAGTCAGCTGACCCGGCGTCTTACCGACCGTTATCAATGTTAACGGTCGATTATAAAATCCTAAGCAGCATATTGGCATCGAGGCTGCTAGGACACATGCGCTTTCTAGTGCAGGAGGACCAGGCAGGATTCATACCCAAACGCAATACGACCATGAATATCCGCAGGTTGTTTCGCTTGCTGGGGGAACCGCACGCGGAGGCCCCGTGCCCGGTGGTCCTATCAGTCGATTTGGAAAAGGCCTTCGATAGTTTGGAATGGGATTACCTGCGCAGAGTATTGCTGCGCTTTGGTCTAGGGGAGGGCTTTGTCAGATGGACCACGGTGCTTTATGCCTCGGCGTCGGCCAGGGTGAGAGCAGGCCCGCTGATCTCCCAACAATATCCAGTAGAACGAGGCACGAGGCAGGGATGCTCGCTGTCCCCATTGCTTTTCGCGTTAGCGGTGGAGCCATTGGCGTGGTCAATCCGATCCGGAATTTCTTTCGGTGGTTTGCAGACCTTTTCTGGCCACATTACATCTCGCTATATGCTGATGACCTGCTGCTCTTCCTTGAGGATTCGAATACCGCTTTGAATGGGGCTGCTGAGGCACTGACGTCTTTCGGGGAGGTTTCGGGCCTTCGGGTGAGTTGGGCCAAGACTTGTCTATTTCCGGTTCGCAGGGGAACGCCCAAACCCGACACCTGCAGGGAAATTAGGTGGGAACCTAGCTGCCTCAAGTACCTGGGGGTATATATATATCATGACCCCACCGACCTCCCGGACGGCAACATAGCCCGCTGTACTCGCGCGCTACGTGGTAGTATGGAATTTTGGGCTACCCTGCCGCTTTCGGTGGCGGGGCGGATTGCATTATTGAAAATGGTGGCACTTCCCCGGTTGCTATACTACTTTCGAGCGCTTCCGATTTGGATCCCGCCGGCCACCTTTTGCCTATTGCGATCCATGGTGGTGGGTTTCCTCTGGGGATCGGGCCGCCGGAGAGTGGCTCTCAAGACGCTGATTAGACCAAAGTCAGAAGGAGGCCTCGCGGTGCCAGATTTTGAGAAATATTATCTGGCAGCTCAATTACAGACCTTCACCCAGGAAATCGCGAGAGAGTTTTGTGGCCCGGAGGGTGGGAGGGGTATGGGGATGCCTAGGCATGTTATTTCCTTCATCGTACTGCGCCAACGTCTGGCCCTGCAGGACCTATCGCTCGAAGAAAAGACTGTCAGATTATGCTGGAATCGCGCCCATGCCCGGGGACAACTGAGGCTTCCGTATGCACCAGAAATACCGCTGGGGATGCTGACGGCACTACCTCACGGGGGAATTGGTCGCGCCTAGGACAGTGGGAAGACGCAGGATTACAATTGGTGGGGGACCTTTATGAGGACGGGGTGCTACTGCCCTTCCAGGAGATTCTAGACCGTTTCGATGTCCCCCGAGACGACTTCCTCCTGCACACGGCTCTGGTTAGAGCGATTCAGTCGTACTGGAAAAGTGGGCTTGAGGAACCGCCTACGTCTCTGGTATGCCAGTACGTTATGATGTCCGCAGGGACGGTCAAGGCAGTCACGTGCCTGTACACCAGACTGATTGACGAGGGCTTGCCCCCCCTCACCACACTTCGGAATCGTTGGGAGGCCGGCATAGGGAAAGAGATACCGGAGACGAGCTGGTCTCAACTCATGCGCCGAGCCTGGAAGGGAGCACGCCATGCCCGGTTTCAACTGGTTCATTTTTACGTACTCCACAGAGCTTACTTGACCCCGGCGAAGATTCAGCAATACTTCGCCACGGATTCAGCGGATTGCCCCAGATGCCGAGCGCCGGAGGCAGACCTCATTCATATGTTGTGGTCCTGCCCGGCGCTGTCCTCATACTGGCTCTTGGTCGAGGATACTCTAAATAGGATTACGGGGAGAACTTTATCGGTTGACGCGGCGGTGGGGCTCTTACACTGGTTCCCGCACACCCCTAAAAATAAAATTTCGAGCAAATTTATTGATTTAGGGCTCGTCCTCGCTAAACGGGAGACAACCAGGAATTGGAAGGCAAGAGTTGGTCCATCGGGGGTTAAATGGCACAACGAACTCCTGAAGTGGGCTGCGGGGGAGAGCACTCTGCGATACCAACTAGCGGGGCGGCAGCACAACGAGAGGGCGCTAGAATCAGCACTGGAATGGGAGACAATAGTGCAGGCCCTTAGACATTACTGCGCTTCCAGCAATTCCGAGGGTGATGATGCAGCGTAACCTGAGTCCCGTTAGACTTCCACGATACGGATCTCAACACAGTCATCTGGGGTATTTCCCATAGGCTCTTCCTACACATACCACTACACACTGATGGCGGGGTTGGGTGGGGGGAGGGAGTTGAATCAGGAGCCGGTTGGGGGGGAGTTGGGGTTTTTCTGTTAGGTTGATCTAGAAAAGCAGATGAAGCTTGTGGGATTATCCGGATCAGCTTTGACGTTCTACCAGATCCCCACATGTGTTCTACGTAAAAAGACGCCGCCCGACCCTTGGGTTGTGGGCTGAATGGCTGTGTACCCACAATGTTTACTCATGGGGGAACGGATGTATCTACCTTTTTATTCCTGCAAATGTGTAGCTGATCTGACATGTACACTTTGGCTAATTCCTGCAATAAAAATATATTAAAAAAAAAAAAAAAAGAGAAGAGCACATAGGACTCTCAGGCACACCATGCTGAAAATGTAATTATTGTGGGTGCCACCATCATCTTCACAGTTTGCACCATGCCCCAGAGGGGGAGGTTCATGTGTTGCCACTTTAGGTAATTATTTTTGGACTGTGCCTAAAAGGGGAGGAGATTATCCTCTACCATTCATCGGAGGCAGCTGTTCACTCAGATGCCAAGGTATCTGAGACTATTCTCATTTCCTGGGCGCAAAGGCATGGCTTAGTGGTCCCCTTGGACAGCAGAAGGTCCTTGCATTTTGCCTGGTTATTTTTTATCCCAATATACCTGAGAAGCATTCTATAAAGGACATTGCCTGCATTCAATGAGGAGTGGGGATGGGAGAGGAGCAGGAGGATGTTGTCCACATAGAGTAGAATCTTTACTGCGGTTTCTCCAATGGTTATGCCATGCACTTCTGGCGAGCTGTGGATGCCAAGATACAAGGGTGACTCTGTGTATCCAAATCACACTCTATTGAAAGTCCCTGCATTGAACCTAAGCCACAACAGAGTCGTATAGGAGCTGGACCTTGGAGATTAATCCATCCACTAGGCCAATTTAGTCATCACCCTAAAGAGGTAAGACAAATCCATGTAATCGATTCCCTTCTCTACATAGAGGGAGAATGCCAGTTTCTCTTCCGAGTCATCTTGTGTATGCCACGGAACATGGGCAAGGTTCTGTAAGTGATCATGCGAGGTGCGGCCCAGGACAAAACCATATTGGAACCCATGGATCAGCTGAGGAATAACATTTCCCTGTATTAGTGACAGGATTTTAGAAAGGAATTTGAGAGCTAGGGAAGGATGTATGAAGCCATTTGCAGTCGCAAATGCCCTATACACAGCCTTTCGTGTAGGCAAAAAAACCTTTTCTAACGTATTAAACCCAAACTGCGATTCGGTAGCATTACTGATTCACAATCTGGGTTTGCAAGCCATTAATGATTCAATATTTGGAAGGGGCATCTATTCCAAACATCAAATAGTCACAGCATGTGCTAATGTTTTATACTGAAGTGTGGTCACAAAACATTTGTACTTTACCACCAAGTGAAAGTTGGTGTTAAGCCATTTGCAAATGGGAAGGGGTCCCCTTGGGACCCATTCCACTTTGAGAATGTTTAAAAGGGAATTTTTAAAGAGCAGGCAGTAGTTCCACAGACCACTGCCTACTCTTAGAAAATAAAATAAAAATTAAATATATCATTTTATTTTTAAACACATCCCATTTTCTTTTAAGGAAAATGGGCTGCATTATAAAAAGGCTTGAAAGCAATCACAGACATGGTGGTCTGCTGAACACAGTAGGCCACCATTCCTGTGATGGCAGCGTATCCTAGTGGGTCACAAATAGTGACCTGTCTCATTATTATTCATGGGGTAGGTCTATTTGCGACCCACTAGGAATCTCTATTTTGGAAAGCAGTGCTAGATAACCCCTATGTCCATTAGTAATAGCGATGAGCAAATAGTGATTCACAAAATATGGCTACTATTTGTACATCTAGCCCCTATATTGATCAATGAGATCGGGCATTAGCTGGCACATTTCAACGGTCTTTGAATTTATTAGGGAAAATTATGATAGTGGCCTTCTTGGAAATCAATCTCAAGAAGCCTGTCTCCACTACCTTTTTGTATACTTGTGTCAAGAGGAGGTGTAGTAGAGGTTTGCCCATTTTCCTAAAACTTCCTGGGGAATCTATTCTCTCCTGGAGATTTGCAGGTGGGAAGCACTGATATGGCCTCTGCCACTTCCGTCCCACAACCATGAGAGAGGCTAGGCGAAGCGACGCCAGAAAATTGTCAATCTGCTCTAATGAGCGACTGATTCCAAGTGATACAGTTCGGAACAAAATGTCGCAAACCGTTCTAATATTTCCAGGGGGTGGGTCAGAAGAGCTCCAATTGCATACCCTATGTCTAGGCCTGCCACCGGCTACCTGCGCTGGCGCAACTGGGAAGTGAATAACCATCCAGCTGGTCCTGGTTGAGCCAATGGAGTTATCAAGAAAATAATGAATGTGTCTCCCGAGGCCTTCTTTGCATTCAAGATGGGAATAAGCCAACGTCCACATCTGTCTTTGGTTGGCAGGGGGTTGATTGTACCAAAGTCTTAGACCAAGCAGAGCATGCCATGATCCATAACAGCTGACTTCTGAATAGTACCACCCATAACTGAAGGGAGGAGCGGGTGCTGGAGTAAAAAGTAATCAAAAAGAGATTGGGTGGTATGAAGGCAGAAGAAGAAAGTATATTCAGTATCTGCGGGTGCAGAAGGAGCCACACTTGAACCATAGTACAGTCCAGAAAGGGGTCTGGAGCCTATTTGCTGTCATCACCCAGAAAGGCCAAGAGCCTTCCCGGGTGGAAAGGATGCAGTCTTCCTTGGGGTTCTCCTGTGAAAAGGTGCCTAGACTCGCATCTGTTTAAGGAATGGTTTTATCTTTTTAATATTTAATTTACTGTGAAATTAACTGCCTTCACTCCTCCTTAGTTGAACATACTGTTATGTTGGCCGAGCGGGGTCTGTCACAGGTGATACTTAGCAGTTCTGCCTCCTCGTTCCGCCACGAGCTGTTTCGCTTGTTTTTTGCGGAGGGAGGCAGGCACCATTGGGTGTGTTTTTGCTCACTTCCGCTCTCATAGGCAGGAGGAGCCAATGAGTTAGCGGCCTATTGCTTTGCCAGCACCATTATAAAATGTGCAGTGGGATGCAGGTGCGCTGCGCCGGAGGCAAGCCCGTCTGTGCCCGTCCGCATCCGGATGGCGCTCGGCGCACGGCATGCTAGCCATATTAATACAGATACTCTTAAACCTATTGTATACTCTGCAAACAAATTGTTAGAGATTAGGAATGATATGAGCCACAATCAATGTGTTAGTGCTATGCTCCCATTAGAGAATGGGCAGGATGATCCAAAGAAAGCCTGCAAGGTATGCAGCTATGTTATTCCCCTCTGTGTCACCACCTCAGACAAAACAAAGGTTTATAAGGGGTTGCTGATCAATGCACGCTACCTCATCAAACATATAAATGAGTTTGCAATGCTTGTTGAGGACTTGGAACCTGACTGGGTTTTTGTAATGGAAACCTGGGCAAATGCTGCCTCAGGAACTGACCTTATTGATGTTGTCGTAGATAATTATTCTATTCAAAGAGCAGATAGGGCGGGCCGCATGGGGGCGGGGGGGGGGAGTAGGTATTGTCTGTAAATCTCGATATAAATGTATTATTGAGTCAGACTTGGAAAATCACACATGTGAGGCTGCAAAATGTAAGCTTATTCCTTCAGCCACCTGTACCTTGAGAGGCCTACTGATCTACAGACCTCTAGGACCCAGGATGTTGGTCAGTGCAGTACAGTTTGACTTTCGTCCTCCAGCGTTACATGCGGATCAGAGAGCCCCTCACTGTTCTAATAAATTTAGAAGCTGGAAAAGTATCTCAGCCGACACCTTGGTTAACACCCTAAAAACGATTCCTTGTACAATTCCAGGGGACCCTAATCTTGGGGCAGAGGCATTTGTGACATGGCTGTGATCCACAGCAAATATAGTGGCACCCTTGAAATCACATATCCAGAAAAAACGCCGCCCCTCTGCCCCCTGGGACAACGACAGACTTAGATGATTAAAACAAGCTTGTTGTCGCGCTGAGCGAGCTTGGAGTCTAACCCAGAGGGAGATACAAAGCTAGTGTTAAGGAATATAAACCTGCACTAGTGGAAGAAAAATCAATATATTGCACTCACACAATTGAAAACTCTACATCCACTAAATAGCTATTCAAGTTGGTACAACAACACTCATCTTCCCAACCCACAGCAGAACCAGAAGCATCATAAACATTTTGTAACCAATTGGCTACCTTATTTCAAACAAAAATCACAGACATATACACTGGCTTTGAATCACTTCCTGAAACACCTAAATTAACACCGGCAATCAGTAATCATGTCAAAAATGCTCCCCTGGGACTGAGAATAAAGGTCTTGGCCTCTTGCCTCTCCTTCTCGTACAATATCTTCTAAGAACACATGATGGCTCACCTGTGGAAGCATACCCCTCTGCAAACTGATGAATAATATCATTCACTCTGGAATCTATCCAAAGACCTGGAAACAGGCCCTTAAAACACCTCTTCTCAAAAAATCTAACTTAGACACAGGGGACTGCAAAAACTAGCGTCCCACCTCCCTGCTTCCTGTACCCAACTAATATCCTGGAGCTACATCTCAATAAGCAGCTCATGGAAACAACAGAACATCATGCTTGGCTCGATGACTCTCAGTTTGGTTTTAGGAGGCATCATGGTACAGAAACGGCATTCTTATCAGCCACTGCCTACATTAGGCACACAGTGGATGAAGGACGGGGGTGGTGTTGATCCTTTTTGATCTGTCACCAGTATTTGACACCATTTTACCCACTCTGCTGCTGGACAGACGATGGAGTCTTGGGATCTCACATCAAGCACTAGCCCTCCTGTCCTCATTCCTGACAGGAAGATCCCAAAGTGCAAATTTAAAATCTTTCCATTTAGACTCCTATGTTCTACCCTGTGGAGTTCCGCTGGGATTTTCCCTGAGTCCCACTCTCTTTAATATGTATGTGGCACCCCTAACATCGCTGATCCACTCATATGGATTGGAGGTGGTGTCATATGCAGATGACACGCAAATGATGGTTACTAGACCTAAAAGGCCAAGCGCGTTGTCAGAAAATATTCTTGGATGTATGACAAGAGTGGCAGAATGGATGTTGACTTAATTTTTTAAGCTTAATGGGGATAAAACCGAAGTGATGATATTCGGATCAGGGCCATCCAAGTGGAATAGCAGTTGCTGGCCTCAGTCCCTGGGATGCTTCCTACCCAGAGCAAAAAGGCTAAGAACCTCGGAGTCCTGTTGTATACTGAACTTAACTTTAACATCCAAATGAATCGTACCATCTCAACATGCTCCTGGCTTATAAGGATATTTAAAAAAATCTTTCCTTTTATCCAATGACAAGCTCAGATCCAGGTTGCACTGGCCTAGGTAATGTTCAGACTAGATAATTGTAATGCATTATAACTGTCCGATAACAAGAACCTGCAGCATAAACTACAGGTAATGCAGAATGCAATGGCAAGGCTCATTTTGGACATTCCTAGGAAACAATCTGCCAGAAAAGGACTGGAGATCCTGCACTGGCTCCCCATTGAGCAACTTATTAGCTTCAAATCACTCTGTATGGTCCATAAGTCGCTGCATGCTCCCTATCCGTTGAGATTGAAGACTATGTTTAAGTGACATTCCTCTACCAGACCATTGCGCTCCTCGCTTCAAAGGCTACTGGTGGTACCTAGAACTAAGAAGAAGAAATGGGGGGACAGAGCATTCTTGGTGGTAGCCAGTAGACTCTGGGACACCCTACCTTTTACTCTTAGATCCGTTTCCCTTCTGCTCCCCTTTAGAAAGGATCTTAAAATGTGTCTCTTTACGGTCTAGCATCTGGCGGGAGTGTTTGGCCTGCTCTAAATTCCAGGCTACGGATGGCTAGTCTCTAGCGCCTTGATACCCTTGGGTGACTGTTGCGCTGTATAAATCCTCAAATCAAATCAAAAGGCCAGGAGCATCTGAGAACGGCTGGCCAAAAAGCAGATCTTGTCAGTGCTGGGTGCATTAATTGTACCAAGGAACAGTGTGCTATCAGGAAAGTGAATGTTTGCAAAGACCCAACGATCTTCCTTGTCTGTTCAGGTTTTGAGCATGTTGCAGAAGAGACTGCATCAGAGGAGAATGGGGCTAATACATGTGCCTATCGGTGCTCGCTCACCTGCTGGCCCCTAATTGAGAGAAGTGAGGGAGGGGGAGCCATCAAGGTCACCGCAGTCTATGTCCATGAGGTGGAGTGTTGGGCAGCGAAGGTTGGGTCTGGCATGTCAAGCCAGAACCTGTATGTAGGTAAAAAGTGGGGATGCAGATGGAGACTGACTTGGGATCCAGGGGCTCAAAGGCAATTTGTCTTGCATGAGGGGGTTTCCAGCATGAGAGGAGATTCTACGAATGGGCTTTTCCCACCCAGAGGGGATCTGGACCACTCTATTACAACATTATAACAGGGGGTCCTGTGTCAGCCAATAAGGGTCCAGTACCTTTATGGCAGAGGGAGAACAAGACCCATGGACTAATGGGAAACATGGGATCAGCCCAGTTCTAAGAATAAGTAAGTGGCACCCCAAAGAAGAACAGTCCACACCATGGGCACATCCTGTTTGGCACTGTGGAGAATTCAAGAGTAAGTCCACTTAGGATTAGGTTCCTCCTCAGCTCTGGAAGTTGAAGATTGTTTGAGGTGGGAATAAGACTCGTGCCTTGCTCTGTCCCTATTAAGACCTTCCACCACTGGATTGAAGCCCGCAGGGTGAAACCAACACGAAAAATACATGTGTACCACAAGGTGAACAACACAGAGGGCACACACAGTGATGCACAGGACGACTTACACACAAGACACTAAACGTGAGGCACAGGTCGACTTACACACAACATGACAAGACGTGCAGCGCAAAGCGACTTACAAACACATAAGACCCAATGTGTAGACCAAACGTGCAGCGCATGAAGACATAAACACATAATGCAACATAAAGTAAAAAATTAAAATGGGGCAAAAACCCATAAACACCTGCCCTATGCAAGGGTTAACATTACAAACATGTGTATATGGGAACCAACGCATAAGCTTACCCCCCATGTAGAGGTAACTAAATGTAAAATGTAGAAATGGGACTAGTACTCAAACCCATCCCTCATGTACAGTTAATAAATTGACTACAATTGGAATTGTTTTTGCATGATTTATGGATCATTTTCGTGTTTCATGATGCCACAGTTTACGCTTCACTACAGATGGGTGGCATTTGTATTTTAGTGGTGGTAGTCACATTGTACTCCCTTACATGAGCAATGGGTTTGGGTACTAGTCCCATTTCTACATTTTACATTTAGTGACCTCTACATGGAGTAGGATTATGGGTTAGTTCCCAGCTACACATGTTTATGATGAGAACCCTTATCTGGGTTGGGTTATGGTGTTAGTCCCATTTATATGTTGTATGGTACATCCCTACATAGGGTGTGTGTGTGTGGGTGTTAGCCCCATTTTTGCATTTTACATTAGGTTGCAATATGTGTGTATGTCTTCATGCGCTGCACGTTTGGTCTGGATAGTGGGTCTGATGTGTTTGTAAGTTGCGTTGCGCTGCACGTCTTGTCATGTTGCGTGTAAGTTGCCCTGCGCCTCACATATTGTGTATTGTGTGTAAGTCGCCCCGCACCTTATGTGTTGTTCTGTGTAAGTTGCCCTGCGCTTCAGGTGTTGTTGTTTATAAATCGCCCTGCGCCTCACTGTGTGTTCCCTCTGTGTTGTTCACCTTGTGGTACACGTGCATTTTTTGTGTTGGTTTCACCCTTGTTGCCTGTTTTTGGCCTTGGGTGTTTGTCCTGCGGTGTGGTCCACCCTTCTCTATATTTTGAATTTGTTTATTGGGAAGGATGGGTATATGGTTTGTCAATGTTTTATCTTTCTTGCTATTATTTTCCTTTTCCTTCTAGTTATGCAGCGTTCTTTCTCTTGTGGAGTCGTATTTAGCTTTGCTTTCCTAGCTAACACTTTGGCATGTGAGTCGCAATCAACCTAGGTCAGGTGGATATTCCATAAATTATATCGTGTACCCCTGTCCAATGACACCCCGCACCCATGCATCAAATATAGTCTGTTCCCAAACCTGGAGAAAGAACTGAATTATTGCTCTAACTCTGGCTCAATTGTTGTCGGGATCACTTCTTATCTTTACCTCGGTTGCTTGGAAAATTTGCCGTTAGAATAGGACTTCCTTGGCTGGTACTTTCGCTCCTTATCAGATCAGGACTTGTACTTGTACTTGATCTAGCTGAGAAACCACTGGACGTCTTATGGGTAGCGGAAAATTTACCCTTATAAGCAGCACATGCTTATGATCTTTAAAGGCCTTAGTGATCATGCTATCTAGTTGAGAACTAAAATAGCATTTTACCATCTAAAGGAATTTTTAAGCGGGCATTCTTTTCTGTTGCCTCCGTTTTCCATTTATGCATCCATAAATTTCTCCATGCTTAATTTACTGCACCTGTTGCCATGGCTGTAGTTTTGATAATATCAGACGAAATGTCTGCCAACAGTTTTGACCACAACTCCAAAGCCACTAATAAGTCAGCATAGTTTGAACCTATGGAGCCTGACAACTTATATAAGTCTCCGACTATGGATTGTGCTACATAAGCTAATCATATGCCTGCTTTTAAAACTAAATTTTCACGTTAGAATGCTCTCCGCAAGGTTGAATTAACTTTCTTATCTGTTGAATCCACTAGGGTAAATCCTCTGAATTTAAAGATATTCTCCCAATTAGCAGCACAATAATGGCATTAACCCTAATTGAATGGGGCAAAGTGTCCTCTGAATGTTCATCATATAACATTTCTGAAAGAATCTAAGAATAGAAAGCTTAACCAAATCCCTCCACTTAGACAAAACCAAGTCCTTAATCTTGCTGTGAAAAGGCATCGCAAGAGACAGAGGCCGAACATATTCAGGGAACAAATCTGCATTATCTCCCTCAGCCTGAAAATGAAAAAAATCCAAATGTTCTCTCACAAGCACCATGATCGCAGTCATTTCTTCTCTCCTAACATATTTCCTAGGAGACGTTCTTGGAAAATCTACCTCAGAGAGGTCTGATGAAGACTGCGGCAAAGGAGATCTTGGTCTTTTGGATTTTCTATTTTGAGGATTACTGGACAAAGCCCTAGAATATGCCCCCTCAGTCATTCCCTGGAACCCCTCAGAAGTCATAAGAGGAGGAACAGGCCATCAAAGGTTACCAGGCGCTATGTAAGGCTGCGCATGCTGAATACATAAATAATAACATCTTGCTGTCTCAAAACAACCATAAAACTCTGTTCAAGGTGGTGCAAGAACTGTCTGGAGTGTCGCACCAACACAAGCCTCCAGAGCTAACCGAAATCCAATGTCAAGATCTAGCGGTGTTTTTTACTGACAAAATTGATAACATTTACTCCGAATTTGATATTAATGAAGAACAACTTCCTAAGTCCAAAGATATACATTCAGATTCTTCTCATTTCCCTGGTCTACTAGATAGAGAAGAGAAACCTGATAGTTTACTCAACAGCTGGTTACCTCTTGATATTGCGTCTTTCACTCACATCCAATCTAGTATCAAATCAGGCTCCCCTAAGGATCCCTTTCCTATTTCTGTTCTAAAAAATTGGACCTCCATATTCTCAGACTTATCATGGAACTCCTCAATGCCTCACTTCTTGAAGCAATAGTGCCAGCTGCCTGGAATCATGCTATGATCCTTCCTTTGCTAAAGAAAACTAATGCTGATCCGGAAGTTCTTTCCAATTTCAATCCTATTTCTCTGCTCCCTGCATTCTCCAAAGTTCTAGAAAAACACATTAACTGCCAATTGTCACAATTTGTGGACTCCCAAAACATTCAGCATCCATCGCAATCCGGTTTCAGAACCGGCTTTCCCACCAAATCGACACTTCTGGTAGTCACCGAAACTATCCGCACACGACTTGATAAGGGAGACACAGTGGCACTCACATTATTAGACTTGAGTGCAGCTTTTGACACCATGTCCCATGAGACCCTTTTCAAGTTCTGCATTCTTAGGGCATTGCCCTAAAATGGTTGGTGAGTTTTCTATCCAGCCGCACGTTTCAGGTTTTCTCCCCTAAGGCCAGCTACAGACCCCATGCTTCCCCTTATGGAGTACCCCAGGGCACTATTCTATGCCCTTTGCTCTTCAACATTTACATCAGCACTCTAGCGTCCTTAGCAGAAGAGGCTGGGCTAAATATATATTCCTACGCGGACGATACCCAGCTTATCTTTTCCTTATCTATGAAAGACACCTCTAAGGTATCCTCTCTTCAAACAGGCTTACAAGAAATTGCTGGATGGATGCACACTAACAAATTGAAGTTGAATGGAGGAAAAACAGGACTCCTAATTCTTGGTGGAAACAAAGCTCTCTGGGGCCCACAACACTGACCTTTGCAAATGGGTGCTCTTCCCCAACCTTCGCAATCCGTTCGCAACCTTGGCATTATTATAGATGATCAATTGTCTATGCGTCAACAAGCGGTCAAGGTTGCCTCAATTTGCTTTGTAATTTTGAAATGGCAAAAACAAATCCTATGGATGCTACCACCTATGACTCAAAAAACTGTGGTTCTAGCCTTAATTGTGTCCAGTCTGGACTACAGTAATGTTTTAAATCTAGGTGCAAACAAGGAGGTAATCCAGTGGTTGCAAATGGTCCAAAATTCAGCGGCCAGACTCCTTTGTCAGTTACCTAGAATGCCCTCCATCACAGGGACCCTCCGGGTCTTACACTGGTTTAGGATTGAAAAACATTCCAAATTTAAAGCACTCTGCTATATGCACAGAATGAACGCCTATACTTCTCCTCCCTACCTTAGCACCTTAGTCCACCTGTACACTCCTTCACGCCTCCTTAGATCATCCAAGCAGGCAAAGTTCGTGGTCCCTAGGTTCAAACGTACCCGAATGGGTGGTCAGTCCTTTGCCCGTTTGGCTCCAGCTCTGTGCAATTCGCTGCCACTTTCGCTTCGTTTTGATCATAATTATGCCAAATTTCGAAAATACGTGGTTGTTCAACCTCTGAGCTCGGACTCGCTGCTCTCTTTTCTCCTTCATGGGTCTTTAGGCGCCGGGAAACCTCTGTGTAGCTGTTGCACCATATGAATTAAATTATAATAATATTAACTACAGGCTGAGGCGACTAAAATCTTACTGAGGTCTCCTTGATGGTATCTGGCCTCTGTATTCAGATGAGGTAGTTATGAAATGCTTTCTCTTAGCACATCATGTACCCTGCATTGTGGTACACCAATAAAAGAGGAACACCACAGGAGAACATATATAGCTGCTAGAGAATGTGAAAGTAACCAATCAATGCCATCTGTGTGTTGCACAATCACCAAGAAGTAAGGGGCACAAATTAACCAATCCACTTAGACCTCCAAATATGCCTTGTAATATACATAAAAATGTTAAATGGCCCCATTAAGCCCCCAATCCTGATTTGGGAACTTGTGCCTGCAAGCGGAGAGAGCAGCCCCGCTGTCCTCTACATGCTGAGCCTGATTCAGAGTGGGCGTTCCTTTTGAAAGGAAAACACAGCACCAGACACACAGGAGTCAACTGGACTCCATCTTGGTCTCTTCCGAGTGATACTCCCCCTCGCTATGTGAAGAAACCAGGATGTCTCTCTGCAGCCCGCTGTAGTGTTGTGCTGCCCCAAAAAGCACTGCCTTGAAACTAATCCAAAAACATCTTCAGCAAAAAGTATAATGACACCGACAAGGTACCCCAACTAACAGCAGGTATGGTTGTCTGCCAAGCAAAAAAAAAAACAGGATTCATTATTTTTTTGCAAAACTCAGAGTGTGGTGACAAGACAGGCAATCCTGCCGCATACCATCATGAATTGAAGTGGGGGAGGGATGCTGGGGTAATTTGCTATTTCGTACTGCAATCCGCCGCTTGCGGAACTCCCTGGAGCACGGCAGAGTTTTTTCAGAACCGTGAACTCCCCCAGGCCTATTATATATGAGAGTGAAAAGCTTGTGTCCTACCTACATTACCCTGCAATTTGTAATTAATGTGTTCATGAGACTGCAGTTTGAGGAGCTCCGAGAGACATTCGTTCATAGTGGGCTTAGAGTGGGACCCATTACGCCGGACACACACTCGACCCCGTCTTCTCATCCAGCAAGGACATCACCTTCAGCCACGCCACCGGACTCCACTGGACGGACCACAGCTGCGTCCACTTCAGCTTCAAAAGGACCACGATCCACCAGCAACAGGCTGCACGCAGAAGCTGGAACAAGATCACAGCCGACCAGCTCGCGACTTCCCTGAGCAAGAACCCACCCACCAGCACAACGAACCCCAGCCAAGTGGCCACCAACCTCACGAAGTGGATCAGCGACTGCGCAGACCACCTCGCCCCCCTGAGGACCCCGCCTAGCAGACCCGGCAGCAAGAAAGCCCCATGGTTCACCGATGAACTCAAGAGCTCCAAGAAGGACTGCCGAGCCCTCGAGAGAGCCTGGCGCAGAGACCCAACACCGGACAACATGACGGCCCTCAAGCTCGCCACCCGAAAACACCACCAATTGATCCACGCCACCAAGAAAACGGCATTCAAGGAACGACTGGACAACAACGCACACAACAGCAAGGAACTCTTCAACATCGTTAAAGAGCTCTCCAACCCCAACGCCGGAAACAACAACATCACCCCTTCGCAAGACCTCTGCAACTCCCTCGCCTCCTTCTTCCACAACAAGATCGCGGACATACACAACAGCTTTAGCACTCAACCGACGCACGCCACGACCGAACCACCGCCCCCCACCACCACCCTCAGCGCCTGGACCCCGATCAGCACCGAAGACACCGTCCGCACGATGAACTGCATCCACTCCGGATCTCCGACCGACCCCTGCCCTCACCACGTCTTCAACAAGGCCGACGCTGTCATCGCACCCCACCTGCGGGACATCATCAACACCTCCTTCGACACCGCTACCTTCCCGGAGAGCTGGAAGCACGCCGAACTCAGCGTTCTACTAAAGAAGCCATCAGCCGACCCCACCGACCTCAAGAACAACCGCCCCATCTCGCTGCTCCCGCTCCCTGCAAAAGTCATCGAGAAGACCGTCAACAAGCAGCTGGCCGCCTTCCTCGAGACGAACGGATCCCTCGACCTCTCGCAGTCTGGCTTCCGGGCCAACCACAGCACCGAGACCGCCCTGATCGCAGCCACCGATGACATTCGAGCCCTGCTCGACAACAGAGAAACAGCAGCCCTCATCCGCCTAGACCTCTCCGCGGCCTTCGACACTGTCTGCCACCTTACACTAGTGCAGCGCCTCAGCAACGTCGGAATCCAGGAGAAGGCACTGGAGTGGATCATTTCCTTCCTCGCCGGAAGGACACATAGAGTCCGCCTCCCCCCGTTCAGATCAGAAGTCACCGAAGTCATCTGCGGCGTACCTCAAGGCTCCTCGCTTAGTCCAACCCTCTTCAACGTCTACATGAGCCCCCTCGCAGACATCGCACGCCAGCACAACCTCAACATCATCTCCTACGCCGACGACACCCAGCTGATCCTCTCCCTCACCAACGACCCAGCCACCGCCAGAGCCAACCTTCACGAAGGGATGAAAGAGGTAGCCGAATGGATGAAGAACAGCCGCCTGAAAATGAACTCGGACAAGATGGAAGTCCTCATCCTGGGATCTTCACCCTCCGCCTGGGACGACTCCTGGTGGCCCCCCGCCCTAGGCAGCGCACCCAAACCAACAGACCACGCACGCCACCTGGGCTTCATCCTGGACTCCTCCCTCTCCATGACCAGACAAGTCAACGCCGTCTCCTCGTCGTGCTTCAACATCCTGCGCATGCTACGTAAGATCTTCCGGTGGATCCCCACCGAGACCAGGAAGACGGTCACCCAGGCCCTCGTCACCAGCCGTCTGGACTACGGCAACTCCCTCTACGCCGGAACCACCGCCAAACTCCAGAAGAGACTCCAGCGGATCCAGAACGCCTCAGCACGACTCATCCTGGACATCCCCCGTCGCAGCCACATCTCCGGACACCTGAGAGACCTGCACTGGCTCCCGGTCAACAAGAGAATCACCTTCCGTCTCCTCACCCACGCACACAAAGCCCTACAAAACCAAGGCCCAGGATACCTCAACAGCCGCCTCAACTTCTACGCTCCCAAACGCCAGCTTCGATCGACAGGCCACGCCCTCACCGCCGTCCCCCGCATCCGAAGAGCCACCACAGGGGGACGGTCCTTCTCCTACCTCGCCGCCAAAACTTAAAGTCGCACCTCTATCAAGTTCCTGTCATGCAATTTAAGTAACAATGCCCAGTCTCTTTCTATATAGTATAATAGATCTTTGATCCTGTCAATAAAGATGAATAGAACACTCGATTTGAGCTCAGTACAGGACTCAGATACGAGTGTTTGCAGGCCAGATGGAGTACCAGCTCTACCCCCCCCCCCCAGCAATTAATGTATGCAAGGATCGTGGAGACGGGTGTTACATATTTGACCCAAATTTGACCCTATGTGGCCAGAAATTCAATGTGTGAGCTGTCTGTATATTCAATTCTGCAAGCACAGGATCACAAACTCATCCTGCATCCTAGAGTTTTTTTTTTTAAAGAATCTTTTTATTAACATGCTCAGTATAGATTTTGAATGATAAGGTAAACAAACTGGAGCCATATAAAAGTGTCCCTTCAATCCCAAGGCTTCCAGAATCCTACCAGGAAGCTCTATCGTGTATATGACTGCAGACGCCCAGATGCTTGTAGATAAAGCCCAGCTGTTCCCCATAACTGTAATAGTATGATCGACAGTGCTAGACCCACTGGGCAATTTGCAGTATAAAACATTGAGTCCCACTAGGTTATGTAGATATGAAAACATGCACAGGAGGGTCTTGCCAATTCGGTGTCAAACATACTCTCTGAGATAACTGATGAGCTATATGATAAACAGCCATACTAGGTAGGCATAAATCCTCACACAGTGGTGGATGTGTATCATTTGGCTGGTTTTAGCATAAATATCTGCCCATGCAAATGAAATCCTTAATGCTATAATTCATTTGGCAATCATTGAAGTAGAAAAGGGCATGGGTAGCAGCCTTATAAATAATTCTAAAAAGTGCTTTTCAAAATTGTAACTACTTGTACCTTGCCCAACACTTTTCAGCTGTATCAATGACCACCTGAGAAAGTGACTGTCTACCTCTAAGGACCCATAACTGCTGGAGGCCGTGTCTATAAATTCCCTATTTCCTAACACTCTCAGATATATAAAATTTGATGGAACCCAAATGAATCCAAGTCTTTTCACTGCTGCCCTCATGATTCCTTTTGAAACAGGGAGCACTCCACTTTTAACCCAGGTAATTCTATAGGAGAAGAGTGAAGATTAATCTATCATTGAAATCAAAGCTGAAATTGACTTCTTGGACTCCTCAGGGCGAGCAGAATGTCATGTGCGTATAACGCGAATATGGAGGAGCATGCCACAGTATCTCTCCACTTAATATCATCCGCCTGTCTTATTGCTGAGGCTTACATCTCTGGCACCAGCACGAACAAGCGTTGGGAAAGACAACACCTCTGATTCACCTCCCTACATATGGAGAATGTGCCAGATAGAAATCATCCACACCAATATCTGCTGTAGGGTTCATATATATATAGCCAGCCAGACAGTGGTTCCATGCCTGATTTACGTCTAAGACTGATGTTCGCTTTATTGAATTCTGCATGAAAATGGCCAGTGGTCTCGACCTTAAGAACATGGAATGTAAAATGGATGCAATCTGATTTTAAGTGATTTTATTAAATTCACCTTGTAATCTGCCATCGCCTGGTTCTTTGCCGGTTTGTAGATCAGTGATCACCTTCTCCATTGCTTCATAGTGAGTTCACCCTCTAGAAGGTCACTATTGGATTCACATATGGTGGGTAGTCATGTATTTGCCATGCAATCCTCTTTGACTCCCGACAAGCCAAAAGCATTGTAGCAATAAAGTTCCAAAATGTACCTGGCACAAGAGTGAGCAATTGTGGTTGGGAAATGCTTTCTCCTAAGATACAGAGCTCTCTCCAGTTGGTGATGATGCTCTGTGACCACCGTCAGCCTATTCTTCCTCAAAATGAACTTGGTGCAACTACTGCTCCCCCACAACAGCTGAGTCATAAATGGAAAGCTCCTCCTTCCAACAAAGTTCACAACCTGATGATCTGTTCTGATGATGCCTTTTTGGATAAAAAGCAGCTCTACTTGGCACCCCTCAGCCATAGACAACAATGAATTTAAAAGCCTTTGTAGACGTTGCACCCCCTTAAGGGTAACATCCTAAATAGCACAATGGGGTCAGGATCATTAACAAAAAATATAAAGTGATCACTTCACGGGATTAAAACCAAAAATATTAATAACATACGTATTTATATAGGTCTATACATGTCCCAGAGTATAGGAAACGTACAAACTGAAATTCTGTCAATGTAATCAACTGTTTAACTTGTATATGTCAAATCACTTATAATGGAACACCAAGCCAAAAGATGAAAATAACAATCCAAAAGTATTCAAGTATAGACAACAAAAACCGTTAACCAAGTTGGATAACTTATTTTAAAGAAAAAAAAACACCCATTATACAGATTTTCCCTGCACAGTATTGGAGCAAGTCATTTCATATAAGGAGAATATTTAATATTTTCTCCTTCATAAGGGACAAAGATAGATTTTTTCCAAATGATCAGACCAAGAACTGCTAAATTGAAAATACTTGATGTCATTAGTGAAGTGGTTACATTAGAAAATACAGATGATCTTGATATGAATCATTGTTGATGAACGACACTGAAGCATATAGAGCAGCACATCAATTACAAGTCAGAATATGATCTTGACCATCCCAAGTTAGAATTTAATGGAAAATTATAATACACATGTTCTTTGGTTTTCTAAAGATGTCACCTTATGCAACCCTCGTTATATGTCTACACACTGGGAAATTGATATGCATAATATATTTTAGTTGTAAACAATTTTTTGGCAATTCTACATTTGTTCTGAATTTGATATACTGTGTGGTACCTCCTTTGGGGCACCTTGAATACTACATGTTGTGCCCCTGCACATTTGAAATGTAAAAACAAATTATATTTGAACCATTCTAAGATGGCCCCTATGACCACACGCATGCTCAAGAGTGAATGAACATATGAGCAGTTTCCGCTGCCACCCCAATAACACAGACATGACAACCCACTATATGGAATTTGAATACACTGCCAAAGACTTGACATGGCTGGCCCTAGGAAAGATTAATGACATAGGTTATTGTGGCAGAACTCAAACCCACCTAATAAACAAAAACAGTGGTGGATATATAGGTTGGGAACCCATACAAATGGGCTTCATGCTGAGATACCATGGCTTCAACTAACAGGGGATAGCTAAGATCAAGCCCCTCCTTGAATAAACCACACAGCAGTACATGTATTACTGATTGGAATAAATACTTGATGTGACCGCATTCTATACCATTGAATTTTATTCCAGATGAATACAAAAACAGATTATGGCAGCAATCTTTTATTATTGTTTGTATATTTAATCCCTCAAGAAATAAGGATTACATCACATATGTATTTATTTTAGAGGTTAAACAATCGGAGGGCAAGATTCACTTATCAATTGAGCTGTTCATCATATTTTTCAAAATGCTTATCATTCTCTTGATGAGGTAAGTCTGGGTATCACTAAAAAGTAACTCACCTTTATTATAATTCGCCATTTACCTAGTCCATGTCAAATGACTTATATTAGAATGACAAGCCAATAGATGAAAATGAGAATGCAAATTTATGCAAGTATAGACATACAAGCTGTTAACCAAGTTAGTAACTTACTTTGAAGAAAAAAATCTCCATTATACAGATTTTCATTAGACAGTATTGGAGCAATTAGTTGCGAAAAAGGAGGATGTTGAATATATTCTCCTTAGTAAAGGACAAAAATCATTTTTTTCCAAACAATCAGACTGTGAAGTGCTGAATGAAAAATACTAGATGTCATCAGTAGAGTGATTGCATTTGTGAAAAACAGTTGCATGTTCCTGTTTAACTTTTCATGTCCTCTAGTAAATACAAATGTTCTTGATGTGAATCGTTTTGGATGAATGACCCTGATGGGTTTAGAAAAGCATACTGCTTATTAATATTATGTTTCTTATATAGCGCCTGAATCGGCCCCCGAAGGGGTATCTCTGCGCTTGCCTTGGGAACCCGTCCTGGCTTTTCCCTGTGAGATAGCCCCTACAGGGCATCCCCAAGGTGAAAGCCAGGCATCCCGCCGCAGGGGGCCGTTGTGGAGATTAAGCAAGCTTAATGCCCAGAGTTGCAGAGTGTGAACCCATGATTAGGTCAGGCACCAAAGCGAGAATTATCGAGTCCATGGACATTTGAGCTCAAGACCCTGCCGCGTCGGGAATTGAACCCTGGTCCTGGGTCTGACCTCTGCTTCAGGGTCTGCCTGCTCTAACCAGTGAGCCACACTTCTCCACTTCAGTAATTGATCTTGACCATACCAAGTTAGAATTTAATGGAAAATTATAATACACACGTTCTTTGGATATCTTAAGATGCTACCTTATGCAGCCCTCGTTATATTTCTACACATTGGGAAATTGATATGCATAATATATTTTAGTTGTCAACTGTTTTTTGGCAATTCTAAATTTGTTCTGAATTTGATATACTGTCAGTAACTTCCATTGGGGCACCTTCAATAGAACATATTGTGCCCCTGTACATTTGAAATGTAAAAACATATTATATTTGAACCATTCTAAGAAGGCGCCTATGACAACACGCAAGCTCAAGATCAGGGTGAATGAACATATGAGCAGTTTCTGCTGCCACCACAATAACACAGACATGGCAACCCACTATATGGAATTTGGATACACTGCCAAAGACTTGACATGGCTGGTCCTAGGAAAGATTGATGACATAGGTGATTGTAGTAGAACTCAATCCCACCTATTAAACAAAAACAGTGTTGGATATATAGGTTGGATACCCATACTAATGGGCTTAATGATAAGATACCATGGCTCCAACTAACATGGGATAGCTAAGATCAAGTCCCTCCTTGAATAAACCACCCTGCAGTACATGTATTGTTGATTAGAATGTAGACTTGATGTGATCGCATTCTATACCATTGAATTTTATTCCATATGAATACAAAAACAGATTATGGCGGACATCTTTTATTAATGGTTTTATATTTAGTCCCTCAATGAATAAGGATTACATCATGTATGTATTTATTTTAGAGGTTAAACAATCTGAGTGCAAGATTCACATATCAATTGAGCTGTTCACCATATTTTTCAAAATGATCATCATCCTCTTGATGAGATAAGTCTGGGTATCACTAAAAAGCACCTCACCTTTATTATAATTTGCCATTTACCTTGTCCATGTCAAATGACCTATATTAGAATGACAAGCCAATAGATGAAAATGAGAATACAAATGTATGCAAGTATAGATATAATAGCTGTAAACCAAGTTGGTAATTCACTTTGAAGAAAAAAAACTCCATTATACAGATTTTCATTAGACAGTATTGGAGCAACTATTTGCAAAATAGGAGGATGTTGAATATATTATCCTTAGTAAAGGACAAAAATAGATGTTTTCCAAACAATCAGACTGTGAAGTGCTGAATGAAATATACTGGATGTCATCATTGAAGTGATTAAATTTGTGAAAAATATCTGCAGGTTGTTGCTTAACTTTTCATGTCCTCTAGTAAATACAAATGTTCTTGATGTGAATCATTTTGGATTAATGACCCTGATGGGTAAAAATAGCATACTGCTTACACATAAGGAATTGATCTTGAATATCCCAAGTTGGCATCTAATGAAAAATTAAATAGACATCTTTTGGGAAATTTTAAGATGTTACCTTAAGCAGCCAGTGTTATATTTCTAAACACTAGAAAAAGGGATAATCATAATATATTTTAGTTGTCGGCTGTTTTGGCAATTCTAACGTTATGGAAAATTTGACATACTGTGTGGTCCTTCCATTAGGACATCTTAATTAGAACATGTTGTGATCACTAAAATGAGGGCCTAGTTTTCTGTAATGTCGCACTACATACACTTTAACTTACAGCATTTTGCCTCTAATATTTCTTTATATAAAGCCTAACTATAGAGGTCTGCAGAGGTGCTCCTTCCAGGGGGCATTTTCCCCTGGAATGTAGGGTAACGTGTTCTCAATAGATGATATGGTGCATTAAAAAAATTATTGTCGACATGAGTGAGGTATGTGTGGAATGACTTATGATAGCATGTGGTTGCAGGGGGTTGTCATGAGGTCACATTAATGAGCACTTATGTGTTTCATAACTTTGTTGTATTTGTCCTGACTTTGTCATTAACTTTTTCTACAGGAAGCAGTCTGAGGTGCTCCAAAAACCCACGAGTATCTCTGCATTTGTCCTGCGTGATTGTTTGTCGTGACAAATGAGCTATGCACAGGACCACCTCTCATACAAAATTAGTTGTAGATCAGGGGTTAATCCTAACCAACAAGGGGAACAGTAGGTTCTGAAGAAAACCCATAACCCTGCATAGAGATAACCAAGGTTCGGTTGACATGTCAACCTGAAAAATAGGAAGCCACTGAGAGTTCCAATATTCAACGCAAAATGTGCCAGAGGAGATCCCAAAATAAATATGTAGGGTAACTTGAAGGCAATTTTATACACATAACACACACCTGCACAACAAAAAGACCTCTGAAAATGCTTCAGAAATTCATGGTAGCCCATTCAAACTACTAAGCATGGAGTTTGCATGTGGATCATCCCCATGTCAGTCAATCCATCAAACATTCTTTATTCAATTAAAAACACAATATACAATATAAGCACAAAATGTCGAGACCTTTACAAAGTGCCTCTAGTGCCTGAGTTAAATTACCTAAAAAAGAAACACATATAAAATCAAATGAGAATAACAAATTCCAATTCATGTTCCCAGCATTGGCAGGACTAAATCATATCTCTAAAGCTTTCATTTATCACATGGTCAGGCACCACTGCCAGGTGCAGCTTTCTGATTCTAAGGTCACCTGCCAGAAAGCTGGCTACGTTAAAGCAAATTAAACTAGTCAAGAGAGCCTGGAGATAAATCAGGGAAGGTCATAGTTGCAGAAAGAATTTCCCTCTCAACGGGGGAAATGTATACCATTGTCTTAACTGACAGTAATGATCACAAAACATAACAAAGTTCATCATATCTTGCAATGAAAAGTTGTCACAGCTACAGGGGGCCATATTATCAATATTATTCCTCCCCTGTGGATCAGCAAACAGCCAATGTATCAAATTAAATCGAAATCTTGTTAATAAGGAACGATGATGAGAGGGATTGCGACCATGGTTAAAAATAGTTCTGTTGCCTTTCACATTCTTTAGGAATGCCCTGCCATTCATGCTTAAAGGAGGTCCTTAGTGGCTTGCATGAGTAATGTATGTGGCAACGACCTAACATTCTGCACAAAATGGTGTTTTCTTAATGTCTGGCATGCCACAGACCGTGGTTGTTTGGAGCAGATCTGGGGGACCTTGGGCATGATAATAGCTATCTGAAATATTGCTTGTCTGTGGGGGGCAGAGTCCTCATCGTGTCTCATGGGCCTGCAACAGAGGCATGGACTGGTATATGGTGGTGGAGAGAGTGATTTATGAAAGCAGGGGGTGCTCGACACAAATGGGGCAAGATCTGTGGCAAATGGAAAAGCTATAGGGAAAATTCATGTACAGGCCCTGTAACCGGGAATGTTAACCTTGGAACCTCTACCTAGGAACCAAGGTGCAGTGACAGCATAACAATACTAAGGGGTCCATTAGGATGCCGGGCGGACTTTGCCAGCCTGCCATCCCCGTGCATCCTAATGGCCAAGGCGGGACCGCCGCTCCGATGGTGGGCGGTCCCGCCTTGGCCATTAGGATGCACCCGCCACACTGGCGGGCACATCCTGTATTTTTACCATTGCGGCGGGCGGTGCTGAAAGCGCCGCCCGACACAATGGTAAAAATGCACTTTGTGCATTTCAAAGCACAACATGACAGGCACCGCGCGGTGCCTGCCATGTTGCACTTTGAAATGCGCGGGGGTACCATAGGTACCCCCCCATGTGCACCCCCATCCCCCCGGAGTCCCAGGGGGCCCACAACAGGCCCCCGCAGGGAGTCTCTGCATGCCTTTCCGTGGCGGCATTGCCGCCACAGAAAGAAATTCCCCAAAGCCCATAATAATATGTCTGGCAGTGTCTAATACACACCGCCACCATATTAAACATTAAACAAAGCGGCGGACGGTCTTTCCATCCGCCGCGGTCCCCCCAGCCATAATAATATGGCGGGGGAAATGGGTGGCGGGCGGCAAAGGATGTTGGACGGATTGCCACCGCCCACATGGAGGTGGCGATCCGCCCGACATCCTAATGGGCCCCTAAGTGTGGTTTTGGGAGACTGGTAATACTTTATTGCACAGTTAATTAAAACTATTACAAACCATCATCAATAAAAACACTTCCGTTTATTTATAACAGCCATAACAAATTATGATAATACTGTGGTAGGGTGCAAGTAAACACTGCGAATAAAAGGTGCTGAAGCTGAAACTATTAAAATACAGGCAAGATGTAAGATTGGCCCAAAAACCGTCTCACTTCTGTCATACCATTGAAAGCTTCGCATGGTTGGGCAAACGTACATTCCCGTTCAAATTCAGGTAATTATTGCAGTCCATAATCTGCCTGGGTAACAAAATTGTATCCTCCACGTAAGCTTGTGCTTTGTAGCAGTAAAGCTCAATGGACACAAAGATGCTAGCTGAGCCCTCGTTGCCATCCGAATATTTTGGCTCTAAGGGTACAAGTGTTGTGCTGGGTTCCGTCACTGTCCTTCCTGCTTTTTCGCTAATGTGAGTGCCATGCCTTCTTCATGCAGGTTGTGGCGCTGGCTTCTACTCTACAGCCAAACCAATTTGGCTTTTTCTGTTTATTCTTTCACTTTGTTAACGGCGAAGAAAACATTGTACATCTTATCACCATCTGCAAGGACCTGCTACAAGAACGCCGGAGACTTTTGAGACCACTATTCAATAAACTACGGGTAAGGTCATGCAGGCAGGCAGTCCTGGCATGTTTCTCCGGCGATGATGTTCAACTGAGCTGCCGATTGGTAAAATATCTTGAAGCTGCAGAGCAGAAACTAGCGTCACAATCCTCATGAAGAAGGCACCACACACGCACTAGCGGAAAAGCAGGAAGGACAGTGACGGAACTCAGCGCAACCTTTGTACCCTTAGAGCCAAAGTAATCGGATGGCAACAAAGGTCTAGTTGGCACCTTGGTGTCCATTGAGCTTTATTGCTATAAACTCCAAAAACTTTGATCAGTTAATGGCCAGAGTTCAAGATCTGAATAACTATGGCATAGACGTCTCGCTGAAACTTTTTTGTTCTATAACAATCAATTAGCTGCGCTGCTAGAAGGGCGCTATTGGGACTCCTTCTCTGTTTTCCTGCCATTCTACTGTTCACTTTCTTTGTAGCACATGTGGTAATTTCCTTTTGGGCGGGACTATGCAAGCACAAGTTTACACAGAGGATCAACTCTTGGGACCCAGGCACAGTAAGGACTGCAACAATTAACTGAATTCGAATGGGAATATAAGTTAGCCCAACCACGCAACGTTTTTAATGGCATGACAGAACTGAGCCAGCTCTTAGGCCAATGTTATACTCTGCCTGTATTTTAAGAGTCGTGGCTTTAGTATTTTAATAGCAGTTCTTACTCATAGCTTACCATAGTATCATCGCACTTTGCTATGGCTGTTTCGAAATATGAAACTGTTTTAATTGATGATGACTTGTAATGGTTTCAAGTAATTGTACAATAAAGTATTATTATTATTATTATTACTATCACCCAATTAATTGAAGCACCGGTGTGCGATACTACAAATAGGTTCAGCAGTGGTCTCTACCCCTCCTGGCCTCAATGGTAGGGTGTTAAAATATCAATTACAAAAATATAGCTGACATAAATATAGTTGTAAAAATATCGTTTACAAAAATATCGACTCCCTATACTTAAACAGGTAAGTACATAAATATCGACTCCAAAATATCGTTGTAATTAATATAGATGTAAAAAATATCGACTTTTTAAAATAATTAAATTTACATTAAATAATAAATAAATATAAGTACTATTAACAAAATACATTACATTACTTTTATTTTTTAACTATTTAAAACAAACTTACTACACTTTTTAATTATAAACTTAATAAATGTGGACATATACATATATTTAACACATTACTTTATATAACAAAAATAATACATACATATAATTAAAATATACAATATATTACTAATTAAAACTTTTGATAGCGTAGGAGTAAAAATTACTATTCCCACTCCAGAGGGTGCAACAGTAGGGAAAGCGTTGGATAGCGTAGGGGTAAAAATTACTATTCCCACTCCAAAGGGTGCAACAGTAGGGAAAGCGTTGGATAGCGTAGGGGTAAAATTTACTATTCCCACTCCAGAGGGTGCAACAGTAAGGAAAGCGTTGGATAGCGTAGGGGTAAAAATTACTATTCCCACTCCAGAGGGTGCAACAGTAGGGAAAGCGTTGGATAGCGTAGGGGTAAAAATTACTATTCCCACTCCAGAGGGTGCAACAGTAGGGAAAGCGTTGGATAGCGTAGGGGTAAAAATTACTATTCCTACTCCAGGGGGTGCAACAGTAAGGAAAGCGTTGGATAGCTTAGGGGTAAAAATTACTATTCCCACTCCAGGGGGTGCAACAGTAGGGAAAGCGTTGGATAGCGTAGGGGTAAAAATTACCATTCCCACTCCAGGGGGTGCAACAGTAGGGAAAGCGTTGGATAGCGTAGGGGTAAAAATTACTATTCCCACTCCAGGGGGTGCAACAGTAGGGGAAGCGTTGGATAGCGTAGGGGTGAAAATTACTATTCCCACTCCAGGGGGTGCAACAGTAGGGAAAGCGTTGGATAGCGTAGAAGTAAAAATTACTATTCCCACTCCAGAGGGTGCAACAGTAGGGAAAGCGTTGGATAGCGTAGGGGTAAAAATTACTATTCCCACTCCAGGGGGTGCAACAGTAGGGAAAGCGTTGGATAGCGTAGGGGTAAAAATTACTAAATGTATTTAATCATTTATAAAATAACAATTATTATTATTTTTTTAATCATTAATTAAATAATTAATCAATTAAATTGTAATTAATTTACTACATTTTCAATAAAAAATTCCTGTACACACACCTAAAATTAATTAAAAAATTAACATTTTTAATTACATAATTATTAATCAATTAACTAATTGAAATTAATTAACTATTATTTATTACACTATTTATATTCATTTAAAACATTAATTAATCTATTATTTCATTATATTTAAATTACTTCCCACCCTACTCCCCTATAAACCCACAACCCGCTACGGAACTATTAATACTAAATTCAACATAAAATACATTATTAACTAATAAAATACTACTAAAAATACTACTTTATCTACAAATACTCATTAAAAACACTACATTACTTATAATTATTTAAAAAACGATATTATTGTAAACTATGTTTTTGTAAACGATATTTATTACAACTATATTAATGTTAACGATATTACTTACCTGTCTGTCGATATTCTTGTCAGACTATATTTTTGTCATCGATATTTCTTCCTGTAGATATTTTTGCAGCGATATTTAGGTAAGTCGATATTTTTGTGACGATATTCCCGTTCTGTACCGGCCTCAATGGTGGGCACATCTGTCAATATTACCACTAGTGGCGTATATTCGGGAAGGAGCTGCAGTATTAAGCTATTTAACTCAATCTCTTTCTGTTTGGGTCAGGAGTGGGTAGTGGCCCTTTGATTATTAATAGTGATGTGAGAGGGACCTGTCAAAGGGAAAGGAGGCCTCTGGGAGAATGGTAAGGGAGTCTCCCCTCCTCCTGAGTTTTTATGAACATTGAAGTTTACTGCTGCCCCTGTTTTCTGCTGATACAGATCCTTGAGTTTCTTTCAAGGCTTCATTGAAATTGGGCACGCTCGAAGAATTATGTGATGTGTGCTTCCAAAACACCTAATTTCGCCTGCAACCCTTCCATCACGATTTGAATGAGCTTTACAATACTATTGTGCAGACTATTAAGCATAGGTTCCAGAACTGCTTTAAGTTTATCCTCCATCCAGCACAAAGGCACAATGTTAGTTTCAGCTGTTTATACCCTGGGACAGGAGCCGAGGAATTCTCTTTGTTAGTGGCCAAGTTCATTCGGCTAGATCAGGACTTTGTCCTGGGGACTTCCTTATTCCTTTTTTTGGCTAGTGACGTCCTCTCTAGGGATGAGGACTTCGATGTCGCATCACACTTGGGTACAATGAGCCCCCTTGTTACAGAATCAGTTAAGGACACTCCTCTCTGCTCAAAGTTACAGGGCACTGCAAGGCGGCCTCTCTCAATCTGAGGGGCAGGATTCTGAGTACATGTATTCGCTGCTAGTACTAGTTTTTCCTCTACACTTTGTATCTCTTCATTCAGTGTCCCAACTGCAGATGTAAGATAGGAAATAATGAATGGGCACTTACGTGAGTCCTAGGCCATTATTGCAGATAGATTTTCGCTTGCCCATAGTTGATGGAGGATAATGGGCGAAAGAGTGGTTGCCCAGCCTCGCCCAGCGCATTCCACATTTCTGGAGCCGGTGGCGCGAGATTGACTACTGCGGGACTGTGAGTCCCAGGAGGATGTTAGGGTCCTGGAGGTGGCTTCTTCTTCAATCTTACACCAGCCTCACCTGCAACCACTTTACCAGTGCTGTAAAGCTCATTTCAGGAGTCCTCACCGCAGGAGTGAGCACTTTGGAACTGAGAGCCCCAGTAGCCTGTTGGGGCCCCAAAGACAGCTACTTCTTCGATCTTGCACCAGCCTCACCAGCCGCCACTTTACCAGTGCTATAAAGCCCATTTCAAGAGCATCCCACTGATGGGTGAGGGTTTGCATCCTTTTTAGGGGACTCCTCATGACTCCCTTGACAGGTCAGATACTATTCTCTAAAAAAATCTAGTTAAGGTCCACAACATCTTGTAGGGTTTCTTGATATTTAGATAGATACTTGGGAGGGTAACTTACAGATCTCCCTCTCCTCTCCCCCACACCCTTTGATACTGGCCTGGTGTTAAACATATTTTAAATTCATTACAAGATGGTGCAAAGAGTTAGGGTAACCAGTGACCCTGCTAGTCTCTAGGATATTCTTTGGAGATGAAAAGTGGAAACTCACAACAATGGTGTCATCACAATTCTGGGTGTGGCTGAAAATATGCTTGATCTGAGACCAACTGTACAAGGTACGCTGCTTGATAGAAGAGAATTAAGTTTGATATTATCTGTTTTAGCCATCATAAAATGGTGGGTATTACTGAAAATGTATGGCATTATTACAGGTCACCTGTGACAGTTTTTCCATGGCACCAGTGCTTTTACCAATATCTTCACTATAGCTAAATCCAATCAGATATCATACTTGTTGTTTGGTGTGACCGCAATCATTTTCTTACATAAATTGTAAGAATTCCTATAGAGAACATTTAATAAATGTAAGCAGAGATATGTTGTTATAAATACAAATCTCTACAAAGAGTTTCATTACCCTTACATGTAGTGCTAATGCCTATTTGTGACTAATTTGAAAAACATTTTTGTCCTTTAGAAGATACATTATGTAAATCAAGTGGAATATTGAACTGCTGGAGAAAATATTGCATTGTTGACGAGGTATGGCACTCACTGCAGATTAACTAATATTTTGTTTATATAACTATACGGTCAAATGGAGTTTAGTCTATCTCTTAACAGTAGGTTTTATTGGAATGTGGTTGTAAGAGTTCTAAGACTGCAAACTCTCTGGAGGAGCATTCCACAGGTGTCAGTTGGAGTGTGTCCTGCATAGGATACAGCGATGGATTCGAATGTAGTTGATGTTAACTTGAAATAAACTTACTGTGGAGCACATGTGGAAGCTCATGTTATGGGAGACAAGTTGACGGGAATGATCAAGTCTCTCTACAATTAAGAATGATTAAATTTACTGATGAAAGAGTATTACATCTCTTTGACTGATGCAAATGTACCCTCGCATTTGTGTAGTTTGGGGGCCCCCAGGGTATCCTCACTGGCAATATGTGGGTGGCCCCAGACCCTTACACACTGCTCTTGTGTGAGGGTGATGAGATTACCTTCCTTCCTAATCCAAAAGACCTGTGGCCCTCCTCTTCCCTCAGCACTAGAGGTTTGTTCAGCCCCGGGTCTTCAGTTGCAGTTGGAAGGTGATGTGGCATTTCCCCCATATTATTTTTGTTAAATGATGTTACCTGTTGTCTGTTGAAATAGACCAATTGTCATCCTTCGAGATTGGACAGGGTTACTCAACCTGTTCTAAGTTTACAGTACATATGGTCTCCCCTCTGTAAGGCCTTCTTTTGTTTGGATAAACCTTCTTGCCCATATGATGTGTCTACGGTCTAAATGTTGTCCTGTATTTCTAAACAGTTTCAATAAAGTTATCTAAAATAAATATATATATATTGTTGATTTGACTACGTAACCCTTGGTTTTTGAAACACAGTCGTAGGTGTTGAGAATATAAAAAGAAATTTATTTTTCTTCTAGCCTTGAAGGTATCAAATTACTTTGTTTATGAGTATACAGAACAGATAATTTTTGAGTCCTCTATCATGTACTGATGATTCTGCTAACGGAAGGTGGAGAAATGTAGATTATTTTAAAAGTTTCTAATTGTAGCTGCAAATATTGTATGTATATATGAGTAGAGACATTATTAATAACGTTTACATTCATAAAATGTCTGACACTAATTATTTAACGTGCACTGAGAACATTCTTGAAGTAAACACTGATGATCAGAAATATAGGTTGATCCCGTTGGTGTTGCTCTTGTAAGGTGATGACTTTATTTTTATTTTTGGAATATACTAGGTACATTTTGTGTAGCATTATCCATTCTTCAGTGCTTTAATTCAGGTGCCACTTTTGAACAATGGCATTCTTTTCTTTTATTATTTATGCCAGCAATGCATTATGATGTGTGAAGAATCCTGCTCCCTTTGTCCTATTTGAAATGTTATCCTTGAGACGGGGTACATAGAATATGGCTGTCACTTCTGCTAAGGGCTGTAAATGTAATACTACACTCTCTAATGCCTTAACTAATAGCAAATGCTGATATAGTGAAGGATATTGGTGAGTTACCTAAGTCATATTTCACTGGGATGAACTTTGTGGATCATAGTTGTACTCACCACACAAGAAAAAATCTGATCAACTACATGGTGCTTCCTACAACGAGTGGTTACTTTATGCAATGAAAAAGATTGTTTTGTGTAATAAATAACAATTATGCATTCGAAATGTTCATTTTGTGTAACAAATAACAATTACAAAAAGGAATCTCTGTTAAAATGGACCTTACATTTATCATATTAGAGCCTGATGTGGAGTATGGTGGGTGGATTACTTCATCACAGCTGTGACGGATATCTTGTACGCCTTATTACAATACAGTATATCCAATATTCCTGTGTTGAGATGGACGGGATATTCATCACTGTGACGGAGTGCCTATCCACTAAACTTTCAATCAGGGATATTTAAGAAAGGTCAATCAATTTTTCTAAAATATATGCTTTGAAGTTTGAAAAGAACTGCAAGGGTAAAATTGAAATCATGGACATCATATTGCAGTTGAAAACAAGGATCAATAATTAAATACCCAATTTCATTACAGCACACACTCATATTTCCCAACTAACCTACTTGCAATTTTTTGTCACTGATTAAGTTAAGCAAAACCAAAGGGGATGATGGACGGAGTGTTAAACATTGCAAGCACTCACCCCCAGTCAACTGGGTTTAATCCATCATCATTCTTTATCTCACTCCATCACCCCAGTTCAGACATGGCAATATGCAAATTAGTCTGACCCTGTGCCCTCATGGGAACACTCCAGCCCGAACTGCCAAGCCATGTCTTTCCTGGACCGGAAACAAGCATCCTGGGACTGGTTTCTGGCTCATCAGCCAGGCTAGCTTGAATCCAGTGGCAAAGTGAGCAAGGGATCCACATCTGGGCATACCCTGCCAACTCAGGGACAACAAAGCAAAACCAAAGGGGATGATGCAGAGAGTGTTGAACATTGCAAGCACTCACCCCCAGTCAACTGATCTGGGTTTAATCCATCATCATTTATTAAGTTAACCCAAAAGGAGAAATGTGAATAATAAAGATACGAAAAAAGTATTGTCCTGGGGAATAGCATTGGATTTTAAGATTTGTAAGAATACAATGTTACAAAAGAGACACAATATAGAACTCAAATAAAACGTTTTTATAGTTCATCAATTTAGACCAAGTTCTTGGGAGCTTGGTTATGAAATGTATCTCTGCGCAATAGAGAAGTATTAATGTAAGAAGCCTAAAATATTGGAAACTACGATAAAACAAGTATTTCACTGCCATTAGGATTCATATCAATGCTTGCTTATAACAAGCAAAGCGAGCAGGGTCGGTAAGCTAGAAATCTATCCCATATGTTTTTTTCTGCAAATACCCCTGAAAAGCAGTGGAAGCTGTGTGCTGCACCCTGCATGGTTCCTGACAAGTACGGATGATTTTTATATGGTGCAGATGGGTATATACACACCCTGTTCCCTGATTCCAACCCTGGCTGTGCTCGCAAGTACAATTCAGTGCATTACACTGATCAATCTTTGTGGTTTTCTTCAATGAGGTATACTATAGAATTGACAGAAACGCCATACATTTGATATACATTCATGTTGTAATTTCCTATTTTCACTGCCAATCAAGGAAAACGTGAATTGTCATTGACTGAATCATGATAAATGGAGAACATATTGTTTCAGGATGAAAGCATATAAGTCACATATACTCCCCTTTCAGTAACCTGAGTACCAAGAAGCTTCCAGGCTTTTTAGTTATGGTTATTCAAGGCAAAATAATGGAGCATCACTCCAATTAGAGATCATGGAAGAGTGACTGAAGAGAAGCTAAAAGGTGTAGGCATCCAATTCTTCACTCATTTTGTTTCAGTACATTATAAAATAAATGGTTATTTATTGCAATTATTAAAGCATTATATCAATGAATATCTGAGCAGGAAGACAGATCAAATCCTAAAAAATAACTTAAATTAAATATGCTCTAATGTGTGTTTGGACCACAATCGTAGGTACAATACTACACGTTTTAGCCTCTGGGTCATGAAGATGGGAGGTAAAAATATAAAAACATTTTTGGGTAAAATATTGCAAAATCGAATTTGTTAGTTTCATATTACATCGATTTAAAAAATAAAAAGGACAATTAGCAACTAATTGATACCTTTAATGCAATAACTCGTAACCTGTTACAATTAAAATAATCAGTACATGTTTGAATTACACATTTATAGTGAGAATGACCACTTAAACCTTTATGTACTTTTGCCTTGAAAAAAATTAATTGAGGCAAAACATGTGACGCCAGTTGCAGTTCTGTTTTCCCAAACCAAATAAATGTAAAGTAAAAATAACAAGCAGAGTACAATTACCCTTAAAGGAACATAATCCATAAATGGGTGAGCTCATTCTTTTTTTACTCAACAGTATCATAAATATTTGTTCAGATATATGCTTAATAGGAAATCATAAAGCAACCTGCACACCGAAGCTGAACTTCAGTGCACAAATGGCTTGTGTTATGTGTAAATTCACATTTTGTGTTCGACAACCTTGAATTGATACTAACAAAATGACGTACTCACATGTAACATTACAACAGTATGGTAGTGACGTACTCACATGTAACATTACAACAGTATGGTAAAATGTTATGTATGACCAAAACTGATCATAGGCAGGAGGAATGAGTGTTTCAGGTGAGGAAACTTTGCAGTGTTCGTGAACACCCACAAACTTGCAGGTGTGTGTGTATATTTATGTACTTTAAAAAGCACATTTCCATCAAGACATGTTCAGAGTTTTACTTCTGTGACCAGGACTAAATTTGTGTCTAGTGTAGAAAAGGAAGGGAACACACCCATAATTGATTGTGGAGTAAAGCAAGAGGGTTTTACCCCTGGGGAAATTAGGGCGTATATTATCAAGGACCGGTGTTTAAATTATTGCCGTTTTATCGGCAGGAAACTGACGATAAAACGGCGATAATGGGCTTGATAATACACCCTTGTTAATTCCCATAGAAGCCCGTGTTAACACAAGAACATGTGCTTCTATGGGAATTAACAAGGGCGTATTATCAAGCCCAATATCGCCGTTTAATCAGCAGTTTCCTGCCGATAAAACGGCGATGATTTTAACACCGGTTCTTGATAAGATGCCCCTACATTCCATTTGGAGATTTTTTTAAGCAGACATTCAATTTTGTATTACATGTACGTGTGCGTAGACGTAGACGTACACCATCTATACTTGTAGAAGCACAGTTGATAAGCACGTGAGCTACAGATTCTACGTTTATACCTTTGGAGAAATTAAATTATAAGAGGAAATAAGAATGCTCTGTATCAAAGCCTGAACTGCAGATAAAACATATTGACATCGAACACTTATCTAATGAGTGGGGAACTCAACAGAATAACAACAAGGAAATAAACAAAATAGATAGGGGATGTGTTTGGCAGTAAATGATCAACTCTGAGCCTATTGACCCAGCTGCCCTAGAAAGAAAATGCAATAACATGTTGGGCTAAAATGGTGTGGTAGCAGGGAGTAAGACCCATCTGCAGAACAGACTGCATTAGTGAAGCAGTACCGCCAAACAAGAGTGTTATGAGAAGAAGAAACAATAAGAAGATGACGTTTGTGTTGTAAGTCGTGGATTTGAAAGTCATACACAGCAAAATATTGCATTGAAGTTACTTTTGTCAAAGGGCTACTATTGTCATAACCACTGTTCGGAGAAACTTCAGAGTGAAGAAGATGGAACTGTTTGATTGGGGTGGTTTACGTTGGTTTACGTTCATATAGTTGGTTCTCTGTAAATGGTATTCTGCAGCCAAGGAATGCGATGGCTGTTAAAAATAACTTCACGTTCAATGCTATACAAGGCACTCATTTATTTTTTTCCTATTTGATACATTTACATAGAAGCTCGAAATAAGAAAGCCTTTCTTAAAATGTATAATAAATCAACAACATGTTTCCATGACAACGATACAAGTAAAACACATGAGCTACCAAGGATGATTAGTGAGTAGCGCTGCGCCTTTCTTACAAAGTAAGGCGTCCACTTTCTTAAAAGAAAGCCATAACGCAGCAAGTAAAATATCATTGTGTCTGCAAAGTGAAAAAAGCACATTATGTGTAATTTAAAAAGACGATGAATTGGTACCCAGGCAACATTTCAAAGGGGGACCAAAAATAGGACAATGTAGTCATCCATAAAATACCACAACTATGAATGACAGCCTTTCCAGGCAATAGTAAACCATGATAAATGAAACACACGGAACTAATGGCTAAAAGAGGTTGACCTAAAGCTCAGCTTGTCTCTGTAATTCCTTTTCACCTTAATGAATCACTAATGATTTAAGGTTGTCCATACACCTAAAACTATCTATTAAAATAAAAACAGTACATCGGAGAAGGAAAATCAATGGGAAGACCATCGTAATAATGGATGAGTAAATGACACAAATGTTTAGTGTGGTAAAAGAGAATAACAGATTTCATTTGAGCCAAAGTAAAGCAATATGAGAAGCAGTGTGGTCTTGGTGAATTAAGAAATCCGGCACAATGCTACCGAGCCCTTAAGCTGCTGGTCCTAGAGACTGCTGCCTACTATTTATTGTTAAATGGTGGGTATTTAATTGACTATGTAAACACAGTTTCATAATATCAGTCCAGCTGCCAGTGTTCTATCTGCCCCGTGAAGCCGTAAGCATAAGGTTGCACTAATTTGCATATTTTTCTTAAAACAATCTTACCTAAAATACCAGAATTCAAGTGCCTTGATGACCTCTCAGGAGATTAGTGCGCTATACAAATCATTATAACATTACATAACATGAGAGTGGAGGTAGTCAGAGGCTCCTCCTTCCATAGTTCTCATGTGGGGTAGCGAGGGGAGAAGGTACCCTGAAAATTGATTCAATTTTGAAGCTCTTGCATTCAGTTCTAAATGTATATATGGGATAGAGTACCTTCGTTACATCATAGGTATATTACAAGTACAGCTCCCGGTTTCATGCTATTTATTTTTTTGACATTTCCGTCTGTATTTATCCATATTTATTTTTTGTCAACTTTATCTGTATTTATCCATATTAATTGTGGGTTTTGTGACAAAAATCAGGCTGAAACTGGTATATTTCCGTATTTATTTAACCAATAAATATGCAGTCATGGTTGAATGCCATCTAGGTTTCAGTAATATGAACACCCGCAGAAGATTAATCAATGTACTCAAATGAAAATATGCACATTTCAGTATTAACCTTTGTCATATCTACTGCTGTTTAAGCCTCTTTACCGACATTCTTTTTTTTACCCCCTTCCCTATCAATCCACACAGTTATTGGCTTGGAAGTCATGGCAAAGTGTAGTGAGAATCACTCAAAGGCACCCAATATCAAATTTTATCCACATTTCAAAATAAATACAGACAAGAAAATAAATGGTTTTCTTTCTGTATTTATCAGTAAAAATCAGTAAAAATGGAAAAGAGGGAGCCTTATTTACAAGTCACTGAGGAGCTCTGTGGTAATATAGAGGTATGAGAATATAAGCCATGGAACACCAAGTGGAGTTGCAATATGGAGGAGGGTAATGTACACCTTAAAATACAGGGTCAAACAATGTTATTAATTGTAATACGGGGTCAAGCTATTTCTTACATTATAGGTCTACAGTATCTCCCTCATTGGTCTCACTCCTTCATAATATTGAATAAACAGCAAATAAGGATATTAATTACAGAATCTACTCTACAAAATTCGGCATACTAATATAGTTCTAGTGATTTGTTCCGACAACAAAACTAGAACCACTTTAATTGAAGTAACTACTGAAAACAGCTTTCGATCAAAAATGTGAGTTAATGTTCAGAGGTTCCAATTTTTGCTAATGAACTAGAAGGTTACAAAACATAAACATGCTGCCATAATTGCCCGTGTTTTTCTTAGGGGCCTGCCGCTGCTCAATGCTATGCTAAATGTGTGATGACATAGGGCAGTTCTAGCTAGGATCTTTCAGTTCAAAGCATTTTTTTCATATCAGTCTTAACCCCTTTGACGCGATGAGCTCAGCTCGTCATGAGTTACGGTTCTCATACGCTCATGATGAGCTGAGCTCGTCATGTAACGCAGGTTTTTAAAAAAGTCAACGCGCAGAGGGAAAAGCCGCCGCGCGCATGGTGTTAAACAAAGTTGTTGTCTGAAAACTGACAGTTGGACCAGCTCCCTGGATGGATGAGGTGCAATAAAGTAGTGCTCTTGTGCTTGACCTACTTTGTGGTCTCAGTCTCATTTGATGATCTCAACACCGCACAAGTCATTTACCATGGTTGCCTAGTCTTGATTCCACATCATGCCTCTTGGTCAGTCCTTTAAATGGGAAAAAAATAGTGCAGATACTCATTTAAATGGGATGAGGGGCCGGGCTAGGGAGGGGCTAAGAGCAAGACATGCTGATTCCTATTGACTTCATTACTAGTTGCAGCACATACCAAAACACATGAGAAATGCGTTTCTATAAATAAAACAGGTTAATTTGTTTCACAAAACGACAGTCAAATGCGGTGATGTTTTAACATTTCCTTGTTTTATAATATTTGCAGCTTCCATACTGGTTTTTGCTTTTGCTTGGAACTACATTATATATTCTTGAGCGTACACACACACACACAGAAAAAATCAAGCAGACGTGCCCACAGAAAGCATTCCACACATCTCAATCAATGAATATAAGATGGTCTCTTTAAAATAAAAAAAAGGTTTTGCTTTATTATGCAGAAGCTTTATAATTATTACATCAGATTATTTTTGGTCAACACACACCCTAAACTCCCATGTAAGCCCGTCTGCGCCCGTCCGCGCCGGGACCGCGCCCAGCGCCAGGACCCCTGGCCCCCGCCGGACGTACGACGCCGCCACCCTCAACGCACTCAACGCCGGCCGAGTCCAGGGCTGCTACCGAGCCACCCCAAGACGCACCCACGGACCCTTCTGCTGCAACGCCTGCAAGTTCACCTGCATCCGGACCTGCACCACTCCAGCAGTGCCCAAGACCTCTACGAGCAACAGCAGCAGCCACCTGAGATGCATCCTGATCAACACCCGCACCGTCCACAGGCACGCCATCGAGATCTGGAACCTGCTCGACACCACAGCCCCAGACGTCGTCTTCTTTACAGAAACCTGGATGAACGCCTCCTCTGCGCCTGACATCGCCATCCCAGACGGCTACAAGATCATCCGAAGGGACCGCATCAACCACAGCGGAGGAGGCATCGCCATCGTCCACGGGAACACCATCCGCATCACGACCAACACCGATGACACCCTCGCTACTGCCGAGCACCTGCACTTCCAAGTCCACATCAACCCCAAGACCACCCTCAGAGGCACCCTCATCTACAGACCCCCTGGACAACGCACACAATTCAGTGAAGACATCGCCGACTTCATCAGCCCACACGCCCTCAGCTCCGCTGACTACATCCTCCTCGGGGACCTCAACTTCCACCTGGAGAACAACAACGACCGCAACACCACCACCCTGCTGGACAACCTCGCCAACCTGGGACTCAAGCAACTGGTGACCACCCCCACCCACTACGCCGGACACACACTCGACCCCGTCTTCTCATCCAGCAAGGACATCGCCTTCAGCCACGCCACCGGGCTCCACTGGACGGACCACAGCTGCGTCCACTTCAGCTTCGCAAGGACCACGATCCACCACCACCAGCAACAGGCTGCACGCAGGAACTGGAACAAGATCACAGCCGACCAGCTCGCGTCCTCCCTGAGCACGAACCCTCCCACCATCACAACGAACCCTAGCCAGGCGGCCACCAACCTCACGAAGTGGATCAACGACTGCGCAGACGAGCTCGCCCCCCTGAGGACCCCACCCAGCAGACCCGGCAGCAAGAAAGCCCCATGGTTCACCGACGAACTCAAGAGCTCCAAAAAGAACTGCCGAGCCCTCGAGAGAACCTGGTGCAGAGACCCAACACCGGACAACATGACTGCCCTCAAGCTCGCCACCCGGAAACACCACCAACTCATCCGCGCCTCCAAGAAAACTGCATTCAAGGAACGACTGGACAACAACGCACACAACAGCAAAGAACTCTTCAACATCGTCAAAGAGCTCTCCAACCCCAACGCCGGAAACAACGACATCACCCCTTCGCAAGACCTCTGCAACTCCCTCGCCTCCTACTTCCACAACAAGATCGCGGACATACACAACAGCTTCAGCACCCAACCGACGAGCACCACGACCGAACCACCGCCCCCCACCTCCACCCTCCGCGCCTGGACTCCGATCAGCACCGAAGACACCGTCCGCACGATGAACTCCATCCACTCCGGATCTCCGACCGACCCCTGCCCTCACCACGTCTTCAACAAGGCCGACGCTATCATCGCACCCCACCTGCGGGACATCATCAACACCTCCTTCGACACCGCTACCTTCCCGGAGAGCTGGAAGCACGCCGAACTCAGCGCTCTACTCAAGAAGCCATCGGCTGACCCCACCGACCTCAAGAACTACCGCCCCATCTCGCTGCTCCCGTTTCCTGCAAAAGTCATCGAGAAGACTGTCAACAAGCAGCTGGCCGCCTTCCTTGAGACGAACGGATCCCTCGACCCCTCGCAGTCTGGCTTCCGGGCCAACCACAGCACCGAGACCGCCCTGATCGCAGTCACCGATGACATCCGAACGCTGCTCGACAACGGAGAAACAGCGACCCTCATCCTCCTCGACCTCTCCGCGGCCTTCGACACTGTCTGCCATCGTACCCTAGTACAACGCCTCAGCAACGTCGGAGTCCAGGAGAAGGCACTGGAGTGGATCATCTCCTTCCTCGCCGGAAGAACACAGAGAGTCCGCCTCCCCCCGTTCAGATCTGAAGCCACCAAAGTCATCTGCGGCGTCCCTCAAGGCTCCTCGCTCAGTCCAACCCTCTTCAACATCTACATGAGCCCCGTCGCAGACATCGCACGCCAGCACAACCTCAACATCATCTCCTACGCTGACGACACCCAGCTGATCCTCTCCCTTACCAACGACCCCGCCACCGCCAGAGCCAACCTTCACGAAGGGATGAAAGAGGTAGCCGAATGGATGATGAACAGCCGCCTGAAACTGAACTCGGACAAGACGGAAGTCCTCATCCTGGGATCCTCACCCTCCACCTGGAACGACTCCTGGTGGCCCCCCGCCCTAGGCAGCGCACCCAAACCAACAGACCACGCACGCAACCTGGGCTTCATCCTGGACTCCTCCCTCTCCATGAACAGACAAGTCAACGCCGTCTCCTCGTCGTGCTTCAATATCCTGCGCATGCTACGTAAGATCTTCCTAGGGATCCCCACCGAGACCAGGAAGACGGTCACCCAGGCCCTCGTCACCAGCCGTCTGGACTACGGCAACACCCTCTACGCCGGAACCACCGCCAAACTCCAGAAGAGACTCCAGCGGATCCAGAACGCCTCAGCACGACTCATCCTGGACATCCCCCGTTGCAGCCACTTCTCCGGACACCTGAGAGATCTGCATTGGCTCCCGGTCAACAAGAGAATCACCTTCCGTCTCCTCACCCAAGCACACAAAGCCCTACACAGCCAAGGCCCAGGATACCTCAACAGCCGCCTCAACTTCTACGCTCCCAAACGCCAGCTTCGTTCGTCCAGCCACGCCCTCGCCGCCGTCCCCCGCATCCGCAGAGCCACCACAGGGGGACGGTCCTTCTCCTACCTCGCCGCCAAGACATGGAACTCCCTTCCCACCCACCTCCGCCTGACCAGGGACCACCTCGCCTTCAGGAAGCAACTCAAGACCTGGTTGTTCGAGCAGTAGCAGATCCCCCTCCCCCCCCCCCCCCCCAGCGCCTTGAGACCCTCTGGGTAAGTAGTGCGCTATATAAATACGATGATTGATTGATTGATTGATTGTTGGAATGTGCTCTCATACGTGATAACGAACAAGAAGGAGGGTCTGTAAAATAAAATTTTTGGCATGGATCACACATTTTGGTCAAGTGAAGCCAGGATTGGTCCAAGGTTTCTGGTTTCGAGATATACAATTCACCCATTGGATGGCTCCATATTTTTCGCCTTTTTTTAACTCCAAAGTTTAATGCTGTTTTTATATGTTGCCACATTATGGTTGGGCGAGGGTAAAAGCGGAAGCCTCATTAAAGCTCAGCTTGTTTTGGGCTCGATGGTCCAAGATGACTTCGAGCCAGAGCCTGACCTCTGGGTCGAGCCAGACTCCATCCTTAAGTGTCTTTGCCACCTCCTTGTCTCAGCTTAACGCTGCTGCAAACGGTCGTAATATTGCCCCTATAGGAAAAGGGAACTGCAGCGCCGTATAATGACGGCGAGGAAAACTCAGCGTAGAACCGAGAGGTGGGCGAGCTAATACATTAATAGGGAGAGCAGGGCATCTGGCTTGGATTTTAAACCCGGTTTATGAGCCTAGCCATGAACATAGTTGCTATGCTAATTGTAAAACAAGCGTCACGTAACATTCTACAAAGTATCTTCAAACTGCAAAAAAATATATTTCCTTCACATGTGGAAACTTTGACATTTGCATGGCAAGTTATCGCACTACGAAGTACTTACTACAAGTGATGGTTTTATACAACTGGTATTCTGCAATCACATATTTGAAGGCGCTTTCATGCGTGATAATGAAAAACAAGTGTTTTGGTAAAATGAAAAATTCGTTTAATATCACACGATTAAAGCGGGGAAGCCGCGATTTAGCCAAGTTTTCTGGGTTCACTTTGTATCAATCGACCAGTAAAATTGTATCTCGTTGTCTTTCCCTGTGCTAAGTCTTTGTTTATGCCTACTTTTTAACACATTGCAAGAACTCGACCCTGAAGGTTTTGGAGTGCTTTAATACGGACACCAGTTACATTACACAAGGTCACCGCATTTATATGCATCGGGAGACTAAGTGATATGCCCACATTCACACGATGATGAGCTCGACGCCGAGACTGGAATCTGCTTCCCCAGCTGGCAGCTCTGACTGCGACCCACATCCTCGGTAGACGGAGGGAGGTAGGCATACCCCACATAAAAGCTCGGCTCGTTATGGGCTCGAAGGTCAAACTGGACCTGGAGCCGAGCCAAGCTTCCTGCTCGAGCTCTTTCAGTGGCTCTCCCCCCTCTATCCATCCCGGCCACTAAGACAAAGTCATCAAGGGTCCAAGACCACTTCAGGGGACTCAGTGGAGGACTCTGAGCCAGCAGAGTGTGGCGGCTCCAGGCAGTCCGTTGTTTCGGCAGTACTCCCCCCGCAAGTGTTACAACACATAAGCACGCGCCTCCTTTCGGGGGCAATGCATTTTGTGGTGCCCGCCCCTGCAGACCTTCGAAACGCTCAACACCATCGAATTGCGAACTCTGCATATTTGGCGCGCTCTAAAGAGGCATTACTAAAGAATATTCCTCCTTTTAAGAATGAGAACATTACCTGAAAACAGCAGCGCTGTGAGTAAGAAGGGAAAAGCTGCAGTTTCTCCGTACTTGAGGGAACCCTCCATTGTGAGCGTTAACAGCAGCCGAGACAACAGGCGGCGATCTTTCTGCTTAGTGTACGTGCCCCTGAGCCCTCGCCCCGCCTCTCTCTTTTTTTAGGTCTCGCCTGCGACAGCGCATGCTGTCTCTTCGAGACATTTAGTAAGTGGCTTTTAAAAGTGCCACCATAGCAGGGGCGTAGCTAGAGCTTGTGGCGCCTGGGGCTATCCTCCAGATTGCCGCCCCTTGGAAGGGGGGGGGGGGGGTGCAGGGGAAAAAGGAGGGTGAGCACTTGAAAGATGTCCACGTAGTATTGCTGCTAATAGTTACCTCGATCATAGATAAACATCCTGCTGCCTGTGACTTTATTCCAAGTGATGTGATCACAAAAAATACACCGGAAATGCACATTCAAACACTATTTGAATGTGCATTTCCACCTGTGTTTTAGTTCTGCAGTAATCAATGGGGAATAAAGCGCTCAAATGTTTTTCAAGCATGAATTTTGTGTTGGCGCTAACCCTACTGCACAGTTTTGCAGACACAATTATTTGTATGAAAGGTTTTATATAGCGCTGGCTAGACCCGAAGGTTTCAGAGCGCTTTACATGAGTATCAGAATTCGAATGCAAAAAATGCATTTATTCCAAAACTTGGACAAATGTTTTCAACGAGACGACCTAACAGAATAACCTCAGCTACACAATAAGGCTACATGCATTGATCTACACTGGAAAGCATTTTCAAGCCAGCAAATACACCTAAAGGTATTAGCTTTTCACAATTATTCGGACACGTGGGTTCTCCAACATGCAGATCCATTCCCTGGTTTTATAGCAAAGAAACACGAATGTGGAAAGTCAACCCGAATTTATTATGTTGTAAGTCGGTGGGCTTAAGTACCATCATATTCTTTTAATGTTCTCTTGCACAACTTTCTAACAGGTAGGATGCTGCAATTTGCATATGCTCAAGTATAGCAAGGTTCTACATTTGTAACTTGAAATACTGCTGTTTGGAAGTACAAGAACACAATACCTTTCAAAGGTGGGTACAATAAACCGAACACATCCTAATAGGGCCATTAGAAAACTACTCAATGTCCTCGTCTACAAGGTTCAACAATATGCAGCATCCTCGTTAGTGCCACACCTTTCATCGTCAATTTAAAACAAGCTATTCCAAACAGGTCAGTTTTGTTTTGAGTGAACGGAGACAAAAAGCGCATCACATGCACAAAATAACAAAACATCAAGTCAATGTGAAGAATTGAGAACGCAAGACAGAAGAGGGGCAGCTAGTGTGTTCTGTACAAAAAAACGTGTGCCCCTTTAATTATACGTGTCACTGTTGCGGTTTCAGATTTGATCTCAAAGTCATTTTGGCAAAGTGGTGCTGTTTCACGTACTCTTATCTCCTGACAGACCGCAGTGGAAACTGCCTGTGCCAAAATTCGAAGTGAGAGATATTTACTCTTATCTCCTCCTAATGAGAGCAAAGTGACAACCGGGAGCGCATCCGTGAGCACGATTGCTCACTTGGAGCGCGCCTCGAAATTAGGCTTATGGCGAAAGTGAACTAATGCTGCTGTGAGCCCTCCACTTCTGTATCCTGCAAAAACACTCCGGCGCACCACGTTCCCAAATAAATTATAAAGCCCGCCGTGGCCGTAACAGGCCTCCAGTGCCGCGCGGCCGCTGCAAAAATGATGCCGCCTGGGGCGGACCACCCCCCGCCACCCCCTAGCTACGCCACTGCACCAGTGGCTGTTGCTGGCCTCCAGCTTGCATTTACGAGTGTGTGCACGTGCACAGCTGCCATCTGTGTTTTTTAGGTCTCGCTGAGCCAGCGCATGCACTACACCGAGACATTTAGTATTGGGATTTTCACAGCAGGCTTTTGGTGGCCTAGCCCTTGCGTTCACGTGAACAGGCACGTGCGCAGCCACCATCTGCCTCCCTTTCAGTCAGGCCCGGCTCCAGGAATTTTTATTTGGGTTGGCCAAGGATGCATTTGGTTGGGCCACTGCGGGCTCGATTTGTCTCATATATGTCTGGGCAGGCCTGCTTCAGGGCCCTCCTTTATCACTTCTTAGTCTTACAAGGCCCAGTAAAACGCACTCTTTTCCAAATCTCTTTCTAAATATTATCAGTCTCAAAAAACATATTTTCCATGTAATGTTCCTTTGATGGGAAGAGGAGGTTTCTGAGGTGGGAGTATCAGGCAAGTGACACTTCTCGGGCTCCCTCTGTATGAACCTTCAGGGAGAATCCCTCTTCATTACTACCTCCCCCTGATCCCGGACTCTGCAACGCACTCCCTTGCAGGCTTGATTATAAATTTGAATTTGAATTTAAAAGTATTTATAGAGCGCACGATTACCAGGCGGTTTCTTGGCGCTAGGGGATGCAACCCTGGGGAACAGGAAAGTGGGTGCTAGGGCAAGAAAGCCTGTGAAAAAAGAAAAGTTTTGAGTTCCCTTTGGAACTCAAGGTATATCACTGTTGACCTGATGGTAAGAGGAAGGGAGTTCCAAAAGGTAGGAGTGAGGACGGAGAACTTTGTGCCCCCCAATTTGTTTTTTTTTAACCGGGGTACTGAAAGAAGAGATTGGGAGGAGGAGCGTAGTTCTCTGCTGGGGGTGTAAGCTATGATTATTGAATTAATAAAAGCTGGAGCCGTCCCAGCACGGGCCTGGAAGGTCATGCATCCCATCTTAAAAAGGGCACGTTCTCTGATGGGAAGCCAATGAAGGGCTCTGAGTAGTGGGGTGACGTGATGTGACTTGGGAAGGCCATAGATAAGATGGGCGGCTTGGTTTTGAACTAGTTGGAGACGCCGGAGGGCGTAGGCGGGAACTCCATTGTACAGAATGTTGCCATAATCCAGGCGTGAGAGGACCATGGCCATAAGAATAAGTTTCAGAGCTGCAAAGGGAAAGAATCGGGAAATCTTTTGAATAGTGCGCAGGGTATAGAAACAGGAAGAAACAACCGTGCTGATCTGGGAGTGTAGAGTAAGGTGTTGATTGAGTGTTATCCCAAGTGTTTTAACTGAAGTGGACGGTGATGGGGAGGGGCCTAGGGAAGGGGGCCAAAAGAAGGGAGTCCAGGGATTGGAGCTGCCACCGGTAAGAACCAACTCGGTTTTATCAGGGTTGAGTTTAAGGTGGTTACAGTTCATCCAATCCCTGATAAAAACCATAACGGATTGAAAGTTGTGAATGGAGTGTGAGGAATCGAAAAGGTTGAAAATGAGCTGGAGGTCATCGGCATAGTTGAATACCGTGACCTCCATCTTCTGTAAAGCAAAGATAAGGGGAAAAATGTATAAATTAAACAAAAGAGGGGAAAGGGAGGAACCTTGGGGGACGCCACACTGCACCTTGCGTGAGGGGGCAGAGAAATCGGCCCGATGGACGACCTGTGTGCGATCCCCCAGAAAAGAGGGGACCCAGGCCAAAGCGGGCCCCCTGATGCCCGCCGCCTCGACACAGGTGAGAAGAATGGTGTAGTCCACCGTGTCGAAGGTGGCGGACAGGTCAAGGAGGACGAGGGCCTGGGGCTGGTTGACATCCATCCCCTCTCTGAGCGTGTCCAAGACGACAACTTTTTCGGCAGAATGTAGCGGGCGGAAGCCCCCTGGCACGGCGCTAGGCAGCCACTGTCCTCAATAAAAGAGCTGAGGACTTTGGTGACATGGCGCTCAAGGACTTTGCCCAGAAATGGGAGGAGGGAGATGGGGCGGTAGTTGGTAAGGGAGGATGGATCGGCGCCGGGCTTCTTGAGGATGGGGATGATGATGGCCGATTTGTGAGAAACAGGGACAACACCCTGCTTGAGGGAATCATTGAGGAACGTAAGGGGAGGTAGGGGACACGCCAAGAAAATCTCTCAAGATGAGAGCCGGACAGATGTCAGAGGGGGATCCTTACTTCACTTGAGAGAGCAGAGAGAGGAAAGTTTCCCTCGTCAAGGGGACTATCTGATCTAATTGAGAGACGTCGGACGGCGGATGGGGATCAGAGAAAGCTGAGGAAGGCGGGGATATGTTGGCCTTAATAACCGCAATTTTCTCAATAAAGAAGTCATTGAGAGAATCACAGAGGGATTGGGAGGGGGAGGGTTTGAGGGTAACTCTATCTGAGGAGGCCAACTCGTGGACTGTGGCAAAAATTTCCCTGGGTTGGTTTTTGGCCGAGAGAATTTTGCCAGAAAAGTAGCTGGTCTTGGCATTGAGGATGGCTTTTTTATATTCGTTAAGGATGGAGGTGTACTGAGATTTTAGCGTCGGACAGTAAGCGCGTCTCCAGGTGCGCTCTGCTCGGCGTACTGCAAGTTTTTTCTCTTTGAGGTCAGTGCTTAACCATCTATTGGCATCGTGGGCGCGTCTGATTCTGACGCGCTTAAGAGGGGCCACTTGGTTGCAGGCATCAGACAGCCATTTGTTCATGGTGTTGGCTTGAGATGGTAGAGTGAATTCCTCGAGAGCAGGACAGGAGGCTGAAAGGGAGGAGCAAAGTGAGGGCACGTCTACTCTGTTCCAGTTGCGTGCCCAGGTGGTCCTAGGAAAGGAAGGTATTTTCACTAGGCTTAAATCAAGAAGGAACAAGATCAAATGGTGATCAGACCAGAGGCAGGGCGTAACAATAGGGGCGGGAACGGGGATATTGAGTGACCAGATTTGGTCCAAAATATGACCTTGGGTATGGGTGGGAGTATGGACATGTCACAGAAAGTTTAAACTAAGGAGAAGTTCAGTAAATTCTTTAGACATGGCACCTTCCGCAGGGTCAGAAGGCCAACAATTAAAATCCCCAAGCACCAGGACAGATGAGTTGTTTACTGCTAGAGTGGCTAGCAGCTCCTGGATAGCAGGGAGAAAGTGTGGCATTTGCTGAGTAGGACGATAAATTAAAACACAGGTAATAGGGACTTGAAAGGAAGCGGATCGCACCACCAGGCAGTCGACCGCCGTGATGGGTGGAGATGATAATAATTGAAAGTGGAGCCCAGAGCAGATGATAAGGGTAACCCCCCCTCCCGCCTTCCCCGCGGGCCGATCGGCACGTAAGGCATAGTAGGAAGAGGGGAGAGCCGCTAGTACATTGGGCAAAGAGTCAGAACAAAACCAGGTTTCTGTGAGAAACAGAAGATCTGGTTTATATGTGTCTAAAAAGACAAACAATTCCAGGTGATGTTTAACTGCGGACCTGGTGTTCAGTAGGAAGGCTGAGATGGTGGGCGGGCGCAGACGGGCTTACCTTAGGCGCACCTTCGGCGCGCAAGAGGCGTGCCCGCTGCACTTGTCCGCTGTGCGCCGAGGGCACATGTGCACTTTATGGCGAGCAACCTCAAGCTAACTCCAGTCTAACCGCCCTTCAGGCTACCCCCAAGATGGCGCCCACCCTCCACACAATCGGCACGAAGAGCCGAGGTGGACCGGGGCGGGGGAGGCCACACAGGAAGATAATAAATGCACAAATACAAGTACAATTTTAAAAACGAAGCTCCAAAGTGCGCTATGAGAATAATTCTAAAATGTAAGGCGCCTGCATCTAAATCATGCAGAAGCGCCGAGTGTGGTCCAATAAAAATTAGGTGAAGTCAGTACTGCCCCTTGCTGTCACAGTGCCCCCAATGGAGTACAGGAGCTGCCACCACCTGTTAATCCCACAGCGAGCCCCGTGAAATCAGCCACTTTATGGCATGCAACCTCGAGCAGCTGGACCGCTAACTCCGGTCTAACCGCCCTTCAGGCTACCCCCAAGATGGCGCCCACCCTCCACACAATCGGCACGAAGAGCCAGGGTGGACCGGGGCGGGGGAGGCCACACAGGAAGATAATAAATGCACAAATACAAGTACAATTTTAAAAACGAAGCTCCAAAGTGCGCTATGAGAATAATTCTAAAATGTAAGGCGCCTGCATCTAAATCATGCAGAAGCGCCGAGTGTGCTCCAATAAAAATTAGGTGAAGTCAATACTGCCCCTTGCTGTCACAGCTTATCCACTACTCCTCTCCAGTGCACCTTATCTCACAGCTGACCTTGGGCCCCAGCCCCATATCAAGCACCATTGGGCTCCGCTTTCATTTTTCCCAAGTAAAAACATTAGTAAAATCACCTTCAAACTTAAAACATTGAATATAGCAGCAAATATAGTTAGCACCCACTCTAAAGTATGTTTCACAGTAGCCCTTATGACCCGACTGCTAATTAAATAAACAAAAACAGAAAGGCCATGACAGGGCCGGCTTTGGCGCTGATGCGAAAGTCTTTTTGGCGCCACACCAATTACCTCTTTCTCCGTAAATACCTTTACTACCACCTTCCAACAGTGCCCCTCACCCCTCCATGGCCTCCTCTATTGACCTCCTCCTCGGATTCCCTCACTGCCATATGCCACAAGTGCCCCTCATCTCCCCATAGCCCCTCCCCCTCATGACCTCCTCGGATTCCCTCACTGCCGCCACCCTCCACCAGTGACCCTCATCCCTCTGTAGCTCCACCCCACCCTATTACCTCCTCTTCAGACTCACTCACTCCCACCCTCCACCAGTGCCCCTCATCTCTCTGCAGCCCCTCCCCCTCATGACATCCTCCTCAGACTCCCTCACTACCACCCTCCACGAGTGCCCCTCATCTCTTCCTAGCTCCCCCTCCACCCCACGACCTCCTCCTCGGATTCCCTCACTGCCACCCTCCACAAGCGCCCCTCATCTCTCCGCTTCCCGCATTGACCTCCTTCTCAAACTCCCTCACTACCACCCTCCTCCAGTGCCCCTCATCTCTCCGTAGCCCCTCCCCCTAATGACCTCCTCCTCAGACTCCTTCACTACCACCCTCCTCCAGCGCCACTGATCTCTCCATAGCCCCTCCCTCAAATGCATTTTATTTGTTTATAGCGCTACTCAAAGTGTAGGTTGTCACAGTACTTTACATCACGCACACATTATGCAGAGACAATCAATCATGCAGGTATGTAAATCAGTCTGCAGGGAATGTCACATAAGCCATTGAGGATTACAAGGTGTATGAATCACATGTCATCCATACTTGTGGGCAGTATATTTTAAGAGGGTTTGGTCTGGGGAAACACAACCTTAGGATTTAAAGAGTATTCCATGGGGTCAGCTTTACTGATAAAAATGTATATCTGCCCAAAAATACTCATTTTAGCAACATTAGAATAATGAAAGACTGATAAAGTTCTAACTCTGCCATTCATGTTTGCATGCAGCTCTTTGGTGACAGTTTATTGGTCACTGTCCTATGTTTGGATTGTAACTTCTGAACTGCAAGTAACACAAGGACATCTGTGAAAAAGGCAGTAACCCACTGAGGTTCCACGTAAAATACAGCTCATCTGCATTTAAAAACTACTAAGAGACAAATGATTACTCTCCAGCAGGATCATTAATCACCAAGGTTATCTGGGCATTTTGTATTGTCTTATTGTTGTCCTGCATCAGCCATGATAATGATAAAAACTGTTCAAATGAAGCACACACAAAGTATGAGTCCTGCTGGGCCTGTGCAGATTTAAAAAAGAAAAGCAAATAGTAACACACTCTCTCACACACTCTCTCACAGACTCTCACACACACTCTCACAGACACTCTCAACGACACACTCTCACAGACACTCTCACAGACTTTCACAGACACTCTCTCACAGACTCTCACAGACACTCTCTCACAGATACTCTCTCACAGATACTCTCACACTCTCACAGACACTCTCTCAGACACTCTTTCAAAGACACTCTTACAGACTCTCACGGACGCACTCTCACAGACTCTCTCACAGACACTCTCTCACAGACACTCTCTCACACACACTCCCTCACAGTCTCACAGACTTGCACAGACACTCTCTCACAGACTCTCACGGACACTCTCACAGACACTCTCTCACACACTCTCTCTCACACACTCTCACAGACAAACTCTCACAGACAGACACTCACAGACACTCTCTCACAGATACTCTCTCACAGACACTCTCTCATAGACACTCTCACAGACAAGCACACTCTCACAGACACACTCTCTCACAGACTCTCCCGCACAAACTCACTCTCAAAGACACTCTCTCACAGACACTCTCACAGACTCTGTCACACAGACTCACTCACCCAGATTCTCTCTCACAGACTCTCTCTCACAGACACTTTCACACAGACACTCTCTCACATACTCTCATAGACACTCTCTCACAGACACTGTCACAGACACTGTCACAGACACTCTCTCACAGACACTCTCTCACAGACTCTGTCAGACAGACTCACTCTCACGGACACTCTCTCACAGACTCTCTCTCAGACTCTCTCAGACTCTCTCACAGACACTCACGGGCACTCACTCACAGAACTCACTCACAGACACTCACTCACATACACTCACAGAACACACTAACAGACTCTCACTCACAGACACTCTTTCACAGACACTCTCTCACAGACACTCTCTTACAGACTTTCTCACAGACACTCTCTCACAGACAATCTCTCACAGACTCTCCCACAGACACTCTCTCACAGACAGTCTCTCACAGACTCTCACAGACACTCCCTGACAGACACTTTCTCACAGACTCTCACAGGTACTTCCTCACAGACACTCTCTCGAGACGCTCTCTCACAGACATTCTCTCACAGACACTCAATCACAGACTCTCACAGACATTCTCTCACAGACTCACTCACAGACACTCTCTTATAGACTCTCTCTCACAGACACTCTCTCACAGACTCCCACAGGCTCTCAAAGACACTCACATTCTCTCACAGACACTCTCCCACAGACTCTCACAGACACTCTCTCACAGACTCACTCACAGACACTCTCTCATAGACTATCACAGATACTCTCTCACAGACAATCTCTCACAGACTCTCATAGGCTCTCAAAGACACTCACAGACACTCTCTCACAGACTCTCACAGACACTCTCTCACAGACTCTCACAGACACTCTCTCACAGACTCACTCACAGACACTTTCTCATAAACTCTCTATCACAGACACTCTCTCACAGACTCTCACAGACTCCCTCTCACAGATTTTCTCTCACAGACTCTCACAGACACTCTCACAGACTCTCACATGCACTCTCTCACAGACTCTCACAGACACTCTCTCACAGACTGTCTCTCACAGACACTCTCTCATAGACTCTCACAGGCACTCCCTCACAGACACTCTGTCAGAGACTCTCTCTAGAAGACATTCTCTCACCGACACTCTCTCACAGACTCTCACAGACTCTCTCACAGACACTCTCTCATGGACTCTCTCTCACAGACACTCTCTCACATGCACTCTCTCACAGACACTCTCACAGGCTCTCACAAACACTCTCTCACGGACACTCACAGACACTCCCTCACGCTCTCACAGACACTCTCACAGACTTTCACAGACACTCTCACAGACTCTCACAGTCACTCTCTCACAGACAGACTCTCTCAGAAAGACTCTCTCAGACTCTCAGACACTCCCTCACAGACACTCTCACATACTCTCACAGACACTCTCAGACTCACAGACAGTCTCTCAGACTCTCACGGACTCTCACACTCTCCCACAGATACTCTCACACTCTCAGACTCTCAAAGACCCTCTCTCACAGACTCTCTCACAAACTTTCACAGACACTCTCTCACAAACTCTCACCGACACTCTCTCACAGACACTCATAGACTCTCACAGGCTCTCTCACAGACACTCAGATAGACTCACACAGACTCTCACAGACACTCTCTCACAGACTCTCACAGACTCTCACAGGCACTCTCTCACAGACGCTGTCTCACAGAGACTCTCTCACAGACACTGTCTCACAGACACTCTCTCGCAGATACTCTCTCACAGACAGACTCTCACAGACACTCTCACAGACACAGTCTCGCACAAGCACACTCTCACAGACACTCTCACAGACTCTCACAGACACTCTCACAGACTCTCACAGACACTCTCTCACAGACTCTCACAGACTCTTGGAGACTCTCAGAGTGTCTCGCAACACTCTCAGAGGTTCTCACAGAAACTCTCACAGTCACAGACTCTCACAGACACTCTCTCACAAACTTTCATAGACACTATCACAGACAGTCACAGACACTCCCTCACACTCTCACAGACACTCTCTCAGAGACTCTCTCTAGAAGACATTCTCTCACCGACACTCTCTCACAGACTCTCACAGACACTCTCTCACAGACTCTCACAGACACTCTCTCATAGACTCTCTCTCAGAGACACTCTCTCACAGACACTCTCCCACAGACTCTCTCACAGACTCTCTCACAGATTCTCTCTCACAGACACTCACACAGACACTCACACAGACACTCTCTCACAGACTCTCACAGACTCTCACAGACACTCTATCACATACACTATCACAGACACTCTCAAAGACACTCTCAAAGACACTCTCATAGACACTCTCACAGACACTCCCTCACAGACACTCTCTCACAGACTCTCCCACACAGACTCACTCTCAAAGACACTCTTTCACAGACACTCTCTTCACAGACACTCTCTCACAGACTTTCCACATACTCTCGCTAACAGCCAATCTCTCACAGACTCTCTCACAGACTCTCACAGACACTCTCTCACATACACCCTCTCACAGACTCTCTCACAGACTCTCTCTCACAGATTGTCTCTCACAGACTCTCTCACAGACACTATCACAAAGGCACTCTCTCACATACTCTCACTGAGACTCTCTCACAGACACTGCCACAGACACTCTCATAGACACTCTCAAAGACACTCTCACAGACACTCTCTCACAGACACTCTCACACAGACTCACTCTCACAGACACTCTGTCACAGACTCTCTCTCAGACTCTCTCACAGACACTCACAGCCACTCACCCACAGACACTCACTCACAGACACTCACAGAACACACTCACTGACACTCACTCACATACACTCTTTCACAGACACTCTCTTCATAAACACTCTCTCACAGACTTTCCACATACACTCTCTAACAGCCAATCTCTCACAGACTCTCTCACAGACTCTCACAGACCATCTCTCACAGACTCTCTCACAGACACTCTCACAGACTCTCTCTCACAGACACTCTCTCACAGACACTCTCTCACAGACTCTCCCACAGACTCTCTAAGATTCTCTCTCACAAACTCTCTCAGACACTCTCTCATAGACACTCTCTCACAGACTCTCACAGGCTCTCAAAGACCCTCACAGACTCTCACAGACACTCTCTCACAGACTCTCTCACAGACACACTCTCACGGACACTCTCTCACAGACTCTTACAGACGATCCCTCAAAGACACTCTGTCAGAGACTCTCTCTAGAAGACATTCTCTCACCGACACTCTCTCACAGACTCTCACAGACACTCTCTCACAGACTCTCACAGACACTCTCCCACAGACACTCTCCCATAGACTCTCTCTCACAGACACTCTCTCACAGACACTCTCCCACAGACTCTCTCACAGACTCTCTCACAGATTCTCTCTCACAGACACTCACACAGACACTCTCTAAGACTCTCACAGACACTCTCACAGACTCTCACAGACACTCTATCACATACACTATCACAGACACTCTCAAAGACTCTCTCATAGACACTCTCACAGACACTACCTCACAGACACTCTCTCACAGACTCTCCCACACAGACTCACTCTCAAAGACACTCTCTCACAGACACTCTCTCACACACTCTCCCACACAGACTCACTCTCAAAGACACTCTCTCACATACACTCTCTCACAGACTCTCTCACAGACTCTCTCTCACAGATTGTCTCTCACAGATTGTCTCTCACAGACTCTCTCACAGACACTATCACAAAGGAACTCTCTCACATACTCTCACTGACACTCTCTCACAGACACTGCCAGAGACACTCTCATAGACACTCTCAAAGACACTCTCACAGACACTCTCTCACAGACACTCTCACACAGACTAACTCTCACAGACACTGTCACAGACTCTCTCTCAGACTCTCTCAGACACTCACAGCCACTCACCCACAGACACTCACTCACAGACACTCACAGAACACACTCACTGACACTCACTCACATACACTCTTTCACAGACACTCTCTTCACAGACACTCTCTCACAAACTTTCCACATACACTCTCTAACAGCCAATCTCTCACAGACTCTCTAACAGACTCTCACAGACATTCTCTCACATACTCCCACAGACATTCCCTCAGAGACACTCTCTCACAGACTCTCTCTCACAGACATTCTCTCACAGACACTCTCTCACAGATTCTCACGGACACTCCCTCCCATACACTCTCTCACAGAACATCTCTCACAGACTCTCTCACAGACACTCTCACAGACTCTCTCTCACAGACACTCTCTCACAGACACTCTCTCACAGACTCTCCCACAGACTGTCTCTCTAAGATTCTCTCTCACAAACTCTCTCTCATAGACACTCTCTCACAGACTCTCACAGGCTCTCAAAGACCCTCACAGACTCTCACAGACACTCTCCCACAGACTCTCACAGACACTCTCTCACAGACTCTCACAGACACCCTCTCACAGACACTCTCTCACAGACAATCCTACAGACACGCTCTCACACTCACAGACTCTCACAAACATTCTCTCGACACTCTCAAAGACTCTCTCACATTCTTTCACAGACACTCTCACAGACTCTCACAGATGCTCTCACAGACACTCTCTCACACATTCTCTCACAGACTCTCACACACACTCTCACAGACACTCTGAAAGACACTCTCTCACAGACTTTCACATACACTCTCTCACAGACTCTCACAGACACTCTCTCAAAAATACTCCCCCACAGATTCCCTCACACTCTCACAGACACTCTTTCACACACACTCTTGCAGACTCTCACAGATGCACTCTCAAAGACTCTCTCACAGACACTCTCCCACAGACTCTCAGATAGCCTTTCTCCCAGACTCTCATAGACACTCTCAGACTCACAGACACTCTCTAGACACTCTCTCACGGACACTCTCACAGACAATCTCTCAGACACACTCTCTCACAAGCACACTCTCACAGACACTCTCACAGACTTTCACAGACTCTTGCGACACTCTCACAGGTTCTCACAGACACTCTCACAGTCACAGACTTCCACAGACACTCTCACAAACTTTCATAGACACTATCACAGACACTCACAAGCACTCCCTCACACTCTCACAGACACTCTCTCACAGACACTCCCTCACAGACACTCTGTCAGAGACTCTCTCTAGAAGACATTCTCTCACAGACACTCTCTCACAGACTCTCACAGACACTCTCTCACAGACAATCTCTCACAGACTCTCTCACAGACTCTCTCCCAAAGATTCTCTCTCAGAGACACTCACACAGACACTCTCTCACAGACTCTCACAGACACTCTCACAGACTCTCACAGACACTCTCCCACAGACACTATCACAGACACTCTCAAAGACACTCTCATAGACACTCTCACAGACACTCTCTCACAGACTCTCCCACACAGACTCACTCTCAAAGACACTCTTTCACATACACCATCTCAAATACTCTCTCACAGACTCTATCTCACAGATTGTCTCTCACAGACTCTCTCTCACAGACACTCTCACACAGACACTCTCTCACATACTCTCACTGACACTCTCTCACAGACACTGCCACAGACACTCTCATAGACACTCTCACAGACACTCTCACAGACACTCTCTCACAGACACTCTCACACAGACTCACTCTCACAGACACTCTCTCACAGACTCTCTCTCAGACTCTCTTACAGACACTCACAGCCACTCACCAACAGACACTCACTCACAGACACTCACATAACTCACTTACTGACACTCACTCACATACACTCTTTCACAGACACTCTCTCACAGACACTCTCTCACAGACTTTCCACAAACACTCTCTAACAGACAATCTCTCACAGACTCTCTCACAGACACTCTCTCACAGACACTATCTCACATACTCTCACACATCCTCCCTCAGAGACACTCTCTCACAGACTCTCTCTCACAGACATTCACTTCCAGACACTCTCTCACAGACTCTCACAGACACTCCCTCACAGACACTCTCTCACAGACCATCTCTCACAGACACTCTCTCACAGACACTCTCACACAGACTCTCCCACAGACTGTCTCTCTAAGATTCTCTCTCACAGACTCTCTCTCATAGACACTCTCACAGACACTCTCACAGACACTCACAGACACTCCATCACAGACACTCTCTCACAGACACTCTCACACACTCTTTCACAGACACTCTTTCACAGACACTCTCTCACAGACTTTCCACATACACTCTCTAACAGACAATCTCACATACTCTCACAGACACTCCCTCAGAGACACTCTCTCACAGACTCTCTCTCACAGCAATTCTCTAGCAGACACTCTCTCACAGACTCTCAAAGACACCCCCTCACAGACACTCTCTCACAGACCATTTCTCACAGACTCTCTCACAGACACTCTCACAGACTCTCTCTCACAGACACTCTCTCAAAGACACTCTCTCACAGACTCTCCCACAGACTGTCTCTCTAAGATTCTCTCTCACAGACTCTCTCTCATAGACACTCTCACAGACACTCACTCATAGACACTCACAGAACTCACTCACAAACACTCAGAGACACTCTTTCACAGACACTCTTTCACAGACACTCTCTCACAGACATTCTCACAGACATTCTTTCAAAGACTCACACGGACTCTCTCACAGACACCCTCTCACAGACTCTCTCACAGACACTCTCTCACAGACACTCTCACAGACTCTCACAGACACTCTCACAGACACTCTCTCACACATTCTCTCACAGACTCTCACACACACTCTCACAGACACTCTCAAAGACACTCTCTCACAGACACTCTCACAGACTTTCACATACACTCTCTCACAGACTCTCACAGACACTCTCTCACAGATAATCTCTCACAGATTCTCTCACACTCTCACAGACACTCTTTCACACACACTCTCGCGGACTCTCACAGACGCACTCTCACAGACTCTCTCACACTCTCCTACAGACTCTCACAGACCCTTTCTCATAGACTCTCACAGACACTCTCAGACTCACAGACACTCTTTAGACACTCTCTCACAGACACTCTCACAGACACTCTCTCAGACACACTCTCTCACAAGCACACTCTCACAGACACTTTCACAGACTCTCACGTACACTCTCACAGACTCTCACAGACACTCTCTCACGGACTCTCACAGACTCTCACAACACTCTCACAGGTTCTCACAGACACTCTCATAGTCACAGACTCTCACAGACACTCTCTCACAAAATTTCATAGACACTATCGCAGACACTCACAGACACTCCCTCACACTCTCACAGACACTCTCTCACAGACACTCCCTCACACTCTGTCAGAGACTGTCTCTAGAAAACATTCTCTCACATACACTCTCTCACGACTCTCACAGACACTCTCTCACAGACTCTCTCACAGACACTCTCTCATAGACTCTCTCTCACAGACACTCTCTCACAGACACTCTCCCACAGACTCTCTCACAGACTCTCTCTCACAGATTCTCTCTCATAGACACTCACACAGACACTCTCTCACAGACACTCTCACAGACGCTCCCAGACACTCTCCAACAGACACTATCACAGACACTCTCAAAGACACTCTCATAGACACTCTCACAGACACTCACAACACTCTCTCACAGACTCTCTCACAGACACTCTCTCACGACTCTCACAGACACTCTCTCACAGACTCTCTCCTAGACACTCTCTCATAGACTCTCTCTCACAGACACTCTCTCACAGACACTCTCCCACAGACTCTCTCACAGACTCTCTCTCACAGATTCTCCCTCACAGACACTCGCACAGACACTATCTCACAGACACTCTCACAGACTCTCACAGACACTCTCAAACAGACACTATCACAGACACTCTCAAAGACCCTCTCATAGACACTCTCACAGACACTCTCTCACAGACTCTCCCACACAGACTCACTCTTCAAGACACTCTCTCACATACACCCTCTCACTGACTCTCTCACAGACTCTTTATCACAGATTGTCTCTCACAGACTCTCTCTCACAGACACTCTCACACAGACACTCTCTCACATACTCTCACAGACTCTCTCTCACAGACACTGCCACAGACACTCTCATAGACACTCCCACAGACACTCTCACAGACACTCTCTCACGAACACTCTCACACAGACTCACTCTCATAGACACTCTCTCACAGACTCTCTCTCAGACTCTCTCACAGACACTCACAGCCACTCACCCACAGACACTCTCTCATGGACTCTCATACACTATCTCACATACTCTCACAGACACTCCCTCAGAGACACTCTCTCACAGACTCTCTCTCACAGACCATCTCTCACAGACTCTCTCACAGACACTCTCACAGACTCTCTCTCACAGACACTCTCTCACAGACTCTCCCACAGACTGTCTCTCTAAGATTCTCTCTCACAGACTCTCTCTCATAGACACTCTCAGATACTCTCTCACAGACACTCTCTCACAGACACTCTCACATAGACTCTCACAGGCTCTCAAAGACACTCACAGACTCTCACAGACACTCTCTCACAGACTCTCATAACACTCTCTCACAGACTCTCTCACAGACACTCTCTCACAGACACTCTCTCACAGACACTCTTTCACAGACTCTCTCACAGACTTTCTCTCACAGATTTTTTCTCACAGACTCTCTCTCACAGACACTCTCTAACAGACTCCCTCTCACAGACTCTCTCTCACAGACTCTTTCTCACAGACTCTCTCTCAGACTCTCTCTCAGACTCTTTCACAAACACTCAAAGACACTTACTTACATAACTCACTCACAGACACTCACTCATAGATACTCACAGAACTCACTCACAAACACTCACAGATACTCTCTCACAGACATTCTCTCACAGACACTCTCTCACAGACTCTCTCACAGACACTCTCTCACAGACTCTCGCAGACACTTTCTCACATACTCTCACAGACACTCTCTCAGAGACACTCTCTCACAGACCGTCTCTCACAACATTCTTTAGCAGACACTCTCTCACAGACTCTCACAGACACCCCCTCACAGACACTCTCTCACAGACCATTTCTCACAGACTCTCTCACAGACACTCTCACAGACTCTCTCTTACAGACACTCTCTCAAAGACTCTCTCTCACAGACTCTCCCACAGACGGTCTCTCTAAGATTCTCTCTCACAGACTCTCTCTCATAGACACTCTCACAGACACTCACTCATAGACACTCACAGAACTCACTCACAAACACTCACAGATACTCTTTCACAGACACTCTCTCACAGGCACTCTCTCGAACACTTTCTCATAGACTATCACAGACATTCTCTCACAGACACTCTCTCACAGACATTCTCACAGACATTCTTTCAAAGACTCACACCGACTCTCTCACAGACACCCTCTCACAGACTCTCTCACAGACACTCTCACAGACTCTCACAGACGCTCTAACAGACACTCTCTCACACATTCTCTCACAGACTCTCACACACTCTCTCACAGACACTCTCTTGAACACTTTCTCATAGACTCTATCACAGACATTCTCTCACAGACACTCTCTCACAGACATTCTCACAGACATTCTTTCAAAGACTCACACCGACTCTCTCACAGACACCCTCTCACAGACTTTCTCACAGACACTCTCTCACAGACACTCTCACAGACTCTCACAGATGCTCTAACAGACACTCTCTCACACATTCTCTCACAGACTCTCACACACACTCTCACAGACACTCTCAAAGACACTCTCTCACAGACACTCCACAGACTTTCACATACACTCTCTCACAGACTTTCACAGACACTCTCTTACAGATACTCTCTCACAGATTCTCTCACACTCTCACAGACACTCTTTCACACACACTCTCGCAGACTCTCACAGACGCACTCTCACAGACTCTCACACTCTCCTACAGACTCTCATAGACCCTTTCTCACAGACTCTCACAGACACTCTCAGACTCACAGACACTCTCTAGACACTCTCTCACAGACACTCTCTCAGACACACTCTCTCACAAGCACACTCTCACAGACACTTTCACAGACTCTCACGTACACTCTCACAGACTCTCACAGACACTCTCTCACAGACTCTCACAGACTCTCACGACACTCTCACAGAATCTTACAGACACTCTCACAGTCACAGACTCTCACAGACACTCTCTCACAAAATTTCATAGACACTATCACAGACACTCACAGATACTCCCTCACACTCTCACAGACACTCTCTCACAGATACTCCCTCACAGACACTCTGTCAGAGACTGTCTCTAGAAAACATTCTCTCACATACACTCTCTCACGACTCTCACAGACACTCTCTCACAGACTCTCTCACAGACACTCTCTCGTAGACTCTCTCTCACAGACACTCTCTCACAGACACTCTCCCACAGACACTCTCTCACAGATTCTCTCTCACAGACACTCACACAGACACTCTCTCACAGACACTCTCACAGACGCTCACAGACACTTTCAAACAGACACTATCACAGACACTCTCAAAGACACTCTCATAGACACACTCACAACACTCTCTCACAGACTCTCTCACAGACACTCTCTCACAACTCTCACAGACACTCTCTCACAGACTCTCTCACAGACACTCTCTCATAGACTCTCTCTCACAGACACTCTCACAGACTCTCTCTTACAGACACTCTCTCAAAGACTCTCTCTCACAGACTCTCCCACAGACTGTCTCTCTAAGATTCTCTCTCACAGACTCTCTCTCATAGACACTCTCACAGACACTCACAGAACTCACTCACAAACACTCACAGATACTCTTTCACAGACACTCTCTCACAGACACTCTCTCGAACACTTTCTCATAGACTCTATCACAGACATTCTCTCACAGACACTCTCTCACAGACATTCTCACAGACATTCTTTCAAAGACTCACACCGACTCTCTCACAGACACCCTCTCACAGACTCTCTCACAGACACTCTCACAGACTCTCACAGACGCTCTAACAGACACTCTCTCACACATTCTCTCACAGACTCTCACACACTCTCTCACAGACACTCTCTTGAACACTTTCTCATAGACTCTATCACAGACATTCTCTCACAGACACTCTCTCACAGACATTCTCACAGACATTCTTTCAAAGACTCACACCGACTCTCTCACAGACACCCTCTCACAGACTCTCTCACAGACACTCTCACAGACTCTCACAGACGCTCTAACAGACACTCTCTCACACATTCTCTCACAGACTCTCACACACACTCTCACAGACACTCTCAAAGACACTCTCTCACAGACACTCCACAGACTTTCACATACACTCTCTCACAGACTTTCACAGACACTCTCTTACAGATACTCTCTCACAGATTCTCTCACACTCTCACAGACACTCTTTCACACACACTCTCGCGGACTCTCACAGACGCACTCTCACAGACTCTCACACTCTCCTACAGACTCTCATAGACCCTTTCTCACAGACTCTCACAGACACTCTCAGACTCACAGACACTCTCTCACAGACACTCTCACAGACACTCTCTCAGACACACTCTCTCACAAGCACACTCTCACAGACACTTTCACAGACTCTCACGTACACTCTCACAGACACTCTCACAGAATCTTACAGACACTCTCACAGTCACAGACTCTCACAGACACTCTCTCACAAAATTTCATAGACACTATCACAGACACTCACAGACACTCCCTCACACTCTCACAGACACTCTCTCACAGATACTCCCTCACAGACACTCTGTCAGAGACTGTCTCTAGAAAACATTCTCTCACATACACTCTCTCACGACTCTCACAGACACTCTCTCACAGACTCTCTCACAGACACTCTCTCGTAGACTCTCTCTCACAGACACTCTCTCACAGACACTCTCCCACAGACTCTCCCTCACAGATTCTCTCTCACAGACACTCACACAGACACTCTCTCACAGACACTCTCACAGACGCTCACAGACACTTTCAAACAGACACTATCACAGACACTCTCAAAGACACTCTCATAGACACTCTCACAGACACTCACAACACTCTCTCAAAGACTCCCTCACAGACACTCTCTCACAACTCTCACAGACACTCTCTCACAGACTCTCTCACAGACACTCTCTCATAGACTCTCTCCCACAGACTCTCTCACAGACTCTCCCTCACAGATTCTCTCTCACAGACACTCACACAGACTCTCACAGACACTCTCAAACAGACACTATCACAGACACTATCAAAGACCCTCTCATAGACACTCTCACAGACACTCTCTCACAGACTCTCTTACACAGACTCACTCTCAAAGACACTCTCTCACATACACCCTCTCACAGACTCTCTCACAGACTCTCTCTCACAGATTGTCTCTCACAGACTCTCTCTCACAGACACTCTCACACAGACACTCTCTCACATACTCTCACAGACACTCTCTCACAGACACTGCCACAGACACTCTCATAGACACTCTCACAGACACTCTCACAGACACTCTCTCACGAACACTCTCACACAGACTCACTCTCATAGACACTCTCTCACAGACTCTCTCTCAGACTCTCTCACAGACACTCACAGACACTCACCCACAGACACTCTCTCATGGACTCTCATACACTATCTCACATACTCTCACAGACACTCCCTCAGAGACACTCTCTCACAGACTCTCTCTCACAGACCATCTCTCACAGACTCTCTCACAGACACTCTCACAGACTCTCTCTCACAGACACTCTCTCACAGACTCTCCCACAGACTGTCTCTCTAAGATTCTCTCTCACAGACTCTCTCTCATAGACACTCTAACAGACACTCTCACAGACACTCACGGACACTCCATTAAGCATGGGCGGAAAATCCGTTCCGTTCGCGAATTTTGCGGATTTTCGGTAAATTCGCAATCCGCGAACGCTCGCGAATTTACCGAAAAAATTTTCTTGGTGATACAATTTTGCGGCGTGCGGTGTAAGTTCGCAATTGCGAACATGTAGGCAGCAACAATCTCGCACTCGCGAAATTACAAAAATTGCAATTCTGCACAAGAAATCCACTAGCAAGCAGCATAGACCTTCTGAAAATGATGATTTTTATCAGAATAACTCCTCAGGTTGACATTTGCCTGCACTTTTTTGGATTTGAGGCCTTTTGACTTTCTTTGGATCAATTTTGGATTAGAAATCAACTTTCACAAGTAAGCTTGTTTGGGGCATTACAGTTGCTGTAATGCTGTTCTGCAGAAAAACGAGTTTTGCAAAAGTGAAAGCATTCAGCAGGTTCAAAAGTTCAAACTCATCATTAGTACCCATTCCCTGTCGTGCTTCCTGACTGGGGCCCCTCCAGAGTTCAGTTGCTAGTTGCAACAATTGTATGACCTGCTCTGACCCTCACAGCAGGCTCATAGAATAGCTACAAGTAGGCCATAAAAGGTCCTGGAAAAAAAATTGCACTGCAACAGAAATCAAATTACAGATAAGGAAGCAGGTGCCAGACTGGAATTTTAAAACAGTGACACATTAATAAATCAACCCCAAATTAATTCATGTCAGTTGAAGCAGGGCTGGTGTGCTTGCTTTTTCCCCCCATAATCTACAGTGATGATGAACCAGAGGGTGGCATTGATGTACCAGAGGGTGGCATGGGTGAAACAGAGGGTGGCAGGGGTGAAACAGAGGGTGCTGGGAACCTGTGATGATGAACCAGACGTAGAAACAACATAATCGCGACCGTTGCGAGCCGACATGTAAGTTCGCAATTGCGAACTGGTACAAAACCCTCGCGAACTGGCAGAAATCCTTGCGAACACAAAAAAAAATCTGCAAATTCGCGAGAATTCGCGGATTTTACGGATAGCGAGTTCGCAAATTTGCAAAATTTGCGAACGCCAGATTCGCAAAATTCGCTCATGCTTACACTCCATCACAGACACTCTCTCACAGACACTCTCAGATACTCTCTCACAGACACTCTCTCACAGACACTCTCTCACAGACTCTCACAGGCTCTCAAAGACACTCACAGACTCTCACAGACACTCTCTCACAGACTCTCATAACACTCTCTCACAGACTCTCTCACAGACACTCTCTCACAGACTCTCTCTCACAGACACTCTCTCACAGACACTCTCTCACAGACTCTCTCTCACAGACACTCTCTCACAGACACTCTCTCACAGACTCTCTCATAGACTCTCTCTCTCAGATTTTTTCTCACAGACTCTCTCTCACAGACACTCTCTCACAGACTCCCTCTCACAGACTCTCTCTCACAGACTCTTTCTCACAGACTCTCTCTCAGACTCTCTCTCAGACTCTTTCACAAACACTCAAAGACACTTACTTACAGAACTCACTCACAGACACTCACTCATAGGCACTCACAGAACTCACTCACAAACACTCACAGATACTCTCTCACAGACATTCTCTCACAGACACTCTCTCACAGACTTTCTCACAGACTCCATCACAGACACTCTCTCACAGACACTCTCTCACAGACGTTCTCATAGACATTCTTTCAAAGACTCACACCGACTCTCTCACAAACACCCTCTCACAGACTCTCTGACAGACACTCCCTCACAGACAATCCTACAGACACGCTCTCACACTCACAGACTCTCACAGACATTCTCTCGACACTCTCACAGACTCTCTCACATCCTTTCACAGCCACTCTCACAGACTCTCACAGACGCTCTCACAGACACTCTCACACACACTCTCTCACAGACTCTCACACACACTCTCACAGACACTCTCAAAGACACTCTCTCACAGACACTCTCACAGACTTTCACATACACTCTCTCACAGACTCTCACAGATACTCTCTCACAGATACTCTTTCACACACACTCTCACAGACTCTCACAGACGTACTTTCGCAGACACTCTCCCACAGACTCTCAGAAACCCTTTCTCACAGACTCTCACAGACACTCTCAGACTCACAGACACTCTCTAGACACTCTCACAGACACTCTCACAAACACTCTCTCAGACACACACTCTCACAAGCCCACTCTCACAGACACCCTCACAGACTCTCACAGACACTCTCACAGACACTTTCTCACAGATTTTCAGAGACTCTTGTGACACTCTCACAGGTTCTCACAGACACTCCCACAGTCACAGACTCTCACAGACATTCTCTCACAAACTTTCATAGACACTATCACAGACACTCCCTCACACTATCACAGATACTCTCTCACAGACTTTCACAGAGACTCTCTCTAGAAGACATTCTGTCATAGACTCTCACATACACTCTCTCACAGACTCTCTCACAGACACTCTCTCATAGACACTCACACAGACACTCTCTCACAGACTCTCACAGACATTCTCACAGACTCTCACAGACACTCTCTCACAGACACTATCACAGACACTCTCAAAGACACTCTCATAGACACTCTCACAGACACTCCCTCACAGACACTCTCTCACAGACTCTCCCACACAGACTCACTCTCAAAGACACTCTCTAACATATACTCTCTCACATACACCCTCTCACAGACTCTCTCACAGATTCTCTCTCACAGATTGTCTCTCACAGACTCTCTCTCACAGCCACTCTCACACAGACACTCTCTCACTTACTCTCACTGACACTCTCTAACAGACACTGCCACAGACACTCTCATAGACACTCTCACGGACACTCTCACAGACACTCTCTCACAGACTCTCTCTCAGACTCTCTCACAGACACTCACAGCCACTCACCCACAGACACTCACTCACAGACACTCACAGAACTCACTCACTGACACTCACTCACATACACTCTTTCACAGACACTCTCTCACAGACACTCTCTCACAGACACTCTCCCACAGACTTTCCACATATACTCTCTAACAGACAATCTCTCACAGACTATCTCACACTCTCTCACAGACTCTCACAGACACTCTCTCACATACTCTCACAGACACTCCCTCAGAGACACTCTCTCACAGACTCTCTCTCACAGACATTCTCTCACAGACACTCTCTCACAGACTCTCACAGACACTCCCTCACAGACACTCTCTCATAGACCATCTCTCACAGACTCTCTCACAGACACTCTCACAGACTCTCTCTCACAAACACTCTCTCACAGACACTCTCTCACAGACTCTCCCACAGACTGTCTCTCTAAGATTCTCTCTCACAGACTCTCTCTCATAGACACTCTCACAGACACTCTCACAGACACTCACAGACACTCCATCACAGACACTCTCTCACAGACACTCTCACATACTCTCTCACAGACACTCTCTCACAGACTCTCACAGGCTCTCAAAGACACTCACGGACTCTCACAGACACTCTCCCACAGACTCTCAGAGACACTCTCTCACAGACTCTCTCACAGACACTCTCTCACAGACTCTCTCTCACAGATTTTCTCTCACAGACACTCTCACACAGACACTCTCACAGACTCTCACAGTGTTAGGTTTCACCTTTGTCCAAAATGCTGCAGGAACGAAGTATGGCCCAACCCACTACCTTCACCCTTAAGCCGCTCTCTGGAAATAACACAGTGAGCAAGCAGATGAGCTCAGGGAGAGGGAGGGAAATAGAAACAAGGAGACTGCCGATCGCTCCGTTGGACCACCCCAGAGAACAGGGACTGCCACAATAAGTCTGCACCTAGGAAACAAGACACAGGATTACCTGTCTGTCCTAAACCACTCAAATAACCCCTTATCCCCTTATCAATGACCATGCAGCAACAATAAGCATAAACATGACTCTTACCTGTCAATGGTGTCAGCGTAGTCCCACAGTGGAGTCCTTGCAGTCCACTCATATAAATGGGGCATAGAAGTATCCAAGGTAGAAAGCAATGCAATGCAGCTCCCAACACATCTCCAAAAGTATTGTAGGGGAAAAAGTCAATGAGAAGACATAAAAAACCCCTATTGGTATGTTTTAGAGTCCAGATATGATTAAAACCGAGGAGGAAATCGAGCAAGACTGAAGCGTAGCAGCCGCTACCTTCGTCAGACCTCCGAACGCGGAATAGGTCCGAACTTCACACAATGAGGTCGTCGGGTTCCAAAAGATGCGGAAGCGGGGACTGCGTCTTCGTATCACCGCTGAGCGTCTCTCTGAGACGAGCCGTGGAAATCTTCTCCGATATCCACCGGAAAGGAAAAAGAACAATTCCAAAGGGTATCGGAGCCCCGGTAACCCTTTCAGAAGGTCCAGAGTCAAGGAACGAACACAACTAGTGGAAATGAAACAAAAGCCAAGGAAGGGGAAGGGACAAAAAAAGGAAGGCAGGAGCAGAACCAGGCAGGGAAGAGAAACACGAAGGAAGGTTGCCGTAGACACAAGACTCACGAGCCCGTGAGTGCTGGGAAGCAAAACCCTCTGCGAACACAGGAACCAGACCTGGAGTAGAATCCCAACATCGGAAAATAAACCAAGCACTAAAACAGGGGCGTGCACAGCATTTAACCCCTAGCCAGGTACGTCATGTGATGCTGCATACATGGTCAGAGAAAGGGGACTGACGCTAATCCTAACACACAGACTCTTTCTCACAGACTCTCACATACTCTCTCTCACAGACACTCTCTCACAGACGCTCTCTCGGACCCTCTCTCAGACTTTTTCACAGACTCTCAAAGACATTTACTTACAGAACTCAGGTTCAGGTTTTAAAGTCTTTATTTCGATTACCAAAATCATAAAAGACAACATTTAAAACAAATTTAAAATGTTTGGACAGCTGGACAATATTCCATTTTAACAGCATTTTACAATAACAGCAATATTGTCCTAATGCATTATAATTAGACTTAAAACACTTAAAGTTAAAAATAGTTATTAAACATCCAAGAAATACAAAGACAAACCTGACCGAAAAATATTAAAAGGGTTTTAAAAATACGAAGTAAGAAAAACCATTCCTAATACAATGTACATTATACTGCTTTTAAGGAAAACGGTTATACTTTAATGGACAAATTAAAAACCCTATTAATGGTTTTGTCTGCTTTTTGCCCTGATGGCCCAAGCCCACCCTAAAAATGTAGCTATTCTCACCACGAACACCTCTGAGGTGTTAGTTTTTAAAACCCAAATAGCCTCAGAGGACCTTCTGAAAGGGAGGCGTTGAAACAAAGGTTTTATCCATTTTGTTCGTGGCGCTAAGTAAATCGGACAGGCAAACAAGAAATGACCCTCGGTTTCCTTATGATCTGGGCACCAACTACAAAATTCTGTTGCTCCATTGACCCAGTTTTTTGTAAAAGAATTCAGTGGCAGGGCTCCTACCCGAAACTGGTGGTAAAGTTTCTTATCCAGCGGTCTGGTGATAGTATCCCAGTAAGTCTCACGGGAGGGATCCAACTTAATGGTCAAAAACCTTCCCATTAGACTGACAGAACTGGAAGCAGTCACCAACGATTGACGGACCGAGGCCCAGTACAATGCCTTGAATTCCTGTTTTGAGGGAAAGGCATTAGTGCTCGGAGATACCCACAGCTGTTCCAGTCCCATTTCGACCAGAATGGTTTTTACCGTTTGTAGCCAAGGAATTCTCCCGGAACCCACAATTGACCTCACTTCAGCCAGTTCCTTCGCAAAGAGGGTAAGGTCATGGGAGGTCCATATACGCCTCCAAAAGGCCACCAATCTAAATCTTGCCATCTCGTTAATTGGGTTGCATCCCAAATCCTGGCATAGGGGTATAGAAGGAGAAGATTGGGGTAACCCTACCAGTCTCCGTAAGAACTTACACTGAATTTTGAATAGGCTTGAGAGATCCATGTATCCCCAGAGATCTGCACCATATAGGATTGCAGCGTTGATCTTAGTATCATAAATCTTTAACGCTGGGGTGACCCGTTTTGTAATCGATCTCTTTTGCTCACTCAAAAGGCAGCCAGTTAGTCGGGCAAATTTAAGCTGTTGAGCACCTACTTGCTCTTTCCATCGCAAGCGACGGTCCAGGGTAACCCCCAAGTACGTCATGGTCTCAACTTGTTCCAAGTTGACTCCACTCATACTTACAGAGCTCAGGACACAATGGCTCCTAGTAAGGACCATAAACTTGGTTTTACCCACATTTACCTTAAGGTCATTGATGACACAGAACTCCTCAAAGCGGTCCAGAGCCCGCTGTAAGCCACTACGTGTTTTAGAGAGGAGTAAAGTGTCATCTGCAAAAATAAGCATTGGGAACTTTGTCCCTGCCAGCGAAGGGGCATCAGTGGGAGTGTCTGCGAAGAATTTAACTACTTGATCGATAAATAGCAAGAGGAGTGTTGGCGCCATGACACACCCCTGACGGACTCCTCGAGTCACGGGAAAGGATTCCGTCACTTGTCCCTGGCCTCCCCACCTCACCCTTGCATAGTTGTCCTCATGCATTTTAACTCTTAACTCGAGTAGTTCCATTGGTAATCCTAAATCCCTCAAAACACACCACAATTTATCCCTCGGCACTAAATCGAAGGCCGACTTCAGATCAATAAACGCGGCAAAGATGGTTCCACCGCCGAGCAAAACCACCTTCCAGTAGATTAGACAAAATCTAAACACCTGTTCGATGGTGCTCGTACCCGATCTGAAGCCTGCTTGCATTGGAGACAGGATATCCTCTAGTTCAATCCAACCTTGAACTCGGCCCAAAACCATACGTGCAATGACCTTTTGGAGGGACTAATCGGGCGATAGTTGCCCGGATTGGACATGTCGCCTTTTTTGTATATCGGGAGAATCTCCGCCCCCTTCCACGACTTGGGGATTCTAGCCCCTTTAGCTATTGCATTTGCGATCTTGGTTATATACGGCACCCAAAGGGCGGGGTTGGCTTTAAACAAGTCAGCAGGTATTAAGTCCATCCCTGGTGCTTTCCCCCGCTGGGTCAAGCCAAGAGCTAGCTCTTCCTCGGTCTTTGTAAATATCAGTTTCTCCCCGCAAATAGGTGTCAAGGGCACCTCACCCAATATAAAGGGGGGTTCAAAATTCTCAGCACTAAATTGGGCCGAGTAATGATTCACCCAAGCTTCAGGGGGCACATGGTTTGTAGGAGTACGGGAATCTGAGTCCTTACCCCATTTTACCAGTTCCCAAAATTTAGTCTGGTTATTCGAAGTGGAGGCATCCAAAAGATCGGACCAGTACATATCCTCCCACTCTCGTTTGGCTTCCTACTGGGTTTTCTTATACTGCACCGTTGCTGCCTTAACAACACACATGTTCCGGGACTTAACCGCTTTGACAAGATGGCTATGAGCCTCCCTACACTTTTTATTTTACCATTTCTGGCGGGGGCGTATAATTTAGCGGTTCCCTTTTTACATGGTAAAGAAAGGAGAAGCTTAAGCTGATCAAAACAAAACTCATGGAGGTCAATAATAGTGCTCTCAGCACTACCCCCCCCCCCCCTGAATCATCATGCAGTATTTCATTTAACATGTTGGAAACCACAGTCTCAATACTCTCCTGTAAGGTCTCATCCCCCGCTAGCCTAGACCATTTTAGCCTCCTTCGGTCATTAGTCAGAACGACATCCCCTGTCCGGGTGGTGTTTGGTTCCTTCAGTCTTTCCATTCCCGGCAACCTTAGCATAAGTGTCAAGGGGTTATGGTCGCTTTCTGGACGGGGTACCACTTTCATGTCTACCAACAGAGGCCAGAATTCCATCTTTAACAAAAAATAATCTATCCGACTTTTCCTTAGTCCATTGTCGAAGGTATAATTGGCACCTAGATCAGATGAAGAGCGGACATTTACAGCCCTTAACCCCCAGGTTAAACATAGAGCCATCCAGTTCAGTGCAGCCTCAGTCGCTTTGACAATTTTATTGGTCATCAAATCCGGGATATTCCAAGCTGCGTCCTCTGCGGACCCCCAGCTGTCCCCGGCAACATAGAGCGGCTCAAAAGTACAATTCAAGTCTCCTGCTAAAAGAATAAGATTATCTCTACCCAATCCAGCAAGGTGTTTATCCAATACATCCAAAATACCAGGGCCTAGTGGAAGATTACTATGTCTTTGAGGGTAGAAATAAGCAAGCCCCAAAGTTTGTACGTCCCCCTGTCTAGCAAACCTCGCTTCCCTTCGAATGGTATCCACCACCCAAGGATCCTTAAATGATATTAATATGCAATCTCCCTCCAAGTCTTTGGTGCCATATCCCACCCAATCAACTCTCCTTATGAAGAGAATTTCAGTAGGAGATGATGGTGGCAAGGGACGATTTTTATTCAACCAGAATATCACCTTATTGCGTAGATCCCCGTATGACTCCTTAGTACCAGCTTTTAACGGGGCAACACCTGTTAACACTATTGTGTATTGGGTTGCCTCCGGGGGTAAGTCTGCGCGGGGAATAGTATACTTATTTTGTTTCTCCACGTGTGGGGTTTTGATGGTCTGTGATTAACTATTTGCCCCGGGAGTGGCTGTAATAAAGTACTAGGGGTAGATTTTGGCCGATCATCCGACCGGGATACTTGGGATCTATCTGGATTGGGTTTCGCAATGACCTTCTTCTTAAGAGCCTGTGACAAAGTGCCTACAGCTGCAAGGCTAGGATTTTCTCTAGGCCTCCCCTCTGCTGTCGGTTTGCTAATAGTTACCCCTGTTGGTACTGGGTTGGTGGCTTTACTAGTGGAAGCATTATTTATACATTTTGTTTTGCTTACTAACTGGGTAGGAACTGTGCTGGGGATAGTTAACTTTTGAAGTAAACCCAAATTTGTGCTTACTACAGTCTCCAGAGCATCTATTTTGGAGGTCATTAACCTTGTACGCTCCAAAATCGGGAGCAGGAGGGTTTTAATCATAGCCTCCATTTTTACCAATAGGACTTCGTCACTATTGAGGCAAGTTGGGCAGGGATTAGATGACCCCAAGGGAATGAAGGAAGGGCATAGCACGTTAGGGAATACCAAAGGTATTTGTGGAGCTGGGGGATGCTCAAGGTCAGAAGCATCAATACAAGATGGATCATTTAGTTTGGGCAGCTTATGGTCTCTTCCCCCTTGGTGACTCGAATCTTGCTTTCTCTTGCGGGATATCAATCCTGATCCCGAAGGGTCAACCTCTACTGGAAGATTCGAGACAGCATCGTTAGATAATTGAAGAATTTCTAAACTAGTGTCGTTTTCCCCGCTATTCTGAGTTTCATCCCCCCGCTTGACTGAGTATCATCCAAGTTCTGGTCAACATTAACCGGAAAGGCTGAGGGGCCCACCCCCTCTCCTTCTATGTGAACTAGTACCTCAGTAGTAACAGAGTGTACACAGTTAGATGAGGCATGGGCAGCAGGACTAGTAATTGTTCCCATCCCACCCAACGAGGAACGCTTACCACTAACTAGATCTAAGGAGAGTCTTTTTTCCACCATTGCTATTTCCTTTTCCAATATCCCTGTTGCTCGGGTGATAAAAGCATCAAGTGGGCCCGAAATAGCTCCCTTAGTTGTTTGTATTTGGACTGTACGATCTATGCCTGATCCTAAAGGCATGTTTCAAACTACTTGGGCCAGCTATACCTATATTGTGTCTCCCACGCTGATAATGTCAAATGTATATATAACTCTATGGAACCCACAAGATAGAAGTGATATACCGTCTACATAAACACAATTAGCCAGGGGATTTGTGCACTTCGTTCCTTAAATGGGATAGGCGGGGCAGGGGGGGTGGGCCCGGCCTCTTCCGTCCTCAAACGGTCTCGAACGGCCCGCTCTTTGCCCGGTCTTCGCCCCGAGCTCTGTCCCGCGCGCATCCCGCTGCGCGAGACGGATACACTGATTTTATACTCCCAGGCGGGGGGGTGTTGCCGCTGCGGGAAGAGGCTGCAGGTGTGGAAAATCGCCTCGCAGTCCCGCAGCAGTGTAGGCGGTGTGGGCGGGTCCGAGGTCAAGCAGCAGCCGAGGAGCGGGTGCCGCGGCCGGGGATCAGGACAACATAATCCAACGGAGTTCCTTGTGAAGAGAAGAGGCGCCAAATCAGGTCAGCAGCAGCCCCAACACTGAGTTACAGAACTCACTCACAGACACTCACTCCTAGACACTCACAGAACTCATTCACAAACACTCACAGATAGTCTTTCACAGACACTCTCTCACAGACACTCTCTCACAGTCTTTCTCACAGACTCTATCACAGACACTCTCTCACAGACACTCTCTCACAGACGTTCTCACAGACATTCTTTCAAAAACTCACACCGACTCTTTCACAGACACCCTCTCACAGACTCTCTCACAGTTACTCTCTCACAGACAATCCTACAGACACACTCTCACACTCACAGACTCTCACAGACATTCCCCCGACACTCTCACATTCTTTCACACTCTCACAGACTCTCACAGACACTCTCACAGACTTTCACATACACTCTCTCACAGCTCTCAAAGACACTCTCTCACAGATACTCTCTCACAGATTCTCTCACACTCTCACAGACACTTTTTCACACACACTCTCACAGAAGCACTCTCACAGACTCTCTCACAGACACTCTCCCACAGACTCTCAGAGACCCTTTATCACAGACTCTTATAGACACTCTCAGACTCACAGAAACTCTCTAGACACTCTCTCACAGACACTCTCACAGACACTCTCTCAGACTGTCACAGACTATCACACTCTCCCACAGACCCTCTCTCATAGTCTCTCGCAGACTCTCTCTCAGACTCTCACAGACACTATCTCACAGATACTGTCTCACAGACACTCACAGACTCACACTCTCTAACAGACTCTCACAGACACTCTCAGACACTTTCACAGACACTCTCACAGACATTCTCTCACAGACTCACTCTCTCATAGTCTCTCACAGACACTCTCTCACACACTCTCACAGACTCTCACAGACACTCTCTCACAGACTGTCACATACTCTCTCACAGACACTCTCTCACAGACACACTCTCACAGACACACTCTCAGACACTCTCACAGACAGACTCTCACAGAGAGACTCTCACAGACAGATTCTCACAGACACTCTCTCACAGACACTCTCTCACAAGCACACTCTCACTAACAATCTCTCACAGACTCTCACACATACTCTCAAAGACACTCTCTCAGACTCAGATACTCTCTCACAGACCTTCACAGACACTCTCAGACTCACAGACACTCTCTCACAGACTCTCTCACAAACTTTCACAGACACTCTCATACACTCTCACAGACACACTTTCACAGACACTCTCACAGACAGACACTCACACACACTCTCTCACAGATACTCTCTCACAGACACTCTCTCACAGACACTCTCACAGACAAGCACACTCTCACAGACACACTCTCTCACAGACTCACTCTCAGACTCAGACACATTCTCACAGACTCTCACAGGCACTCTCTCACACTCTCACAGACTCTCTCACAGACATTCTCTCACAGACACACTGTCTTAGACACACTTTCACAGACACTCTCACAGATACTCTCTCACAGACACTCTCACAGACACACTCTCTCACAAGCACACTCTCACAGACACTCTCACAGATGCTCTCTTACAGACAGATTCTCACAGACACTCTCTCACAGATACTCTCTCACAGACTCTCTCACATTCACACTCACACACACTTCCTCACACTCTCACAGACTTGCACATACACTCTCTCATGGACTCTCACAGACACTCTCACATACACTCTCTCACACACTCTCTCTCTCACACACTCTCACAGACACACTTTCACAGACACTCTCACAGACAGACACTCACAGACACTCTCTCACAGATACTCTCTCACAGACACTCTCTCAAAAACCCTCTCACAGACAAGCACACTCTCACAGACACACTCTCTCACATGCTTACTCTCAGACTCAGACACTCTAACAGAATCTCACAGACACTCTCTCAGACTCCCAGATACTCTCTCACAGACATTTTCTTGACACTCTCACAGACTCTCACAGACACTCACACTCTCACAGACACTCTATCACAGACACTCCCTCACTGACTCTCACAAACTTTCACAGACACTCTCACAAACTCTCACAGACACTCTCACAGACTCTCTCACAGACATTCTCTCAGACTCTCACACACTCTCACAGACACTCTCTCACAGACACTCTCTCACCCACTCTCTCACAGACTCTCTCACACACTCTCTCATAGACTCTCACAAACACTCTCACAGACACTCTCTCACAGATACTCTCTCACAGATACTCTCTCACAGACACTCTCACAGACACTCTCAGACTCACATACACTCTCACATACACACTCTCACACTCACAGACTCTCACAGACATTCTCTCGACACTCTCACAGACTCTCTCATATTCTTTCACAGACACTCTCTCACACACTCTCACGCAATCTCTCTCACAAACTCTCACACACACTCTCACAGACACTCTCTCTGACACTCTCTCCCAGACACTCTCACAGGCACTCTCTCACAGAGACTCTCTCATAGATACTCCCTCACAGACACTCTCTCACAGACACTATCACAGACACTCTCTTACAGACTCATTCTCACAGACACTCTCACAGACTCTCAGACACTCTCTCACAGACTCACAGACACTCTCTCACAGACTCTCACACTCTCTCACAGACTCACAGACATTCTCTCGACACTCTCACAGACACTCTCTCACAGACACTCTCACACTCTCAGAGACTCTAATAGGCACTCTCTCACATACTTTCACAAACTCTCACAGCCACTCTCTCACAGACACTCTCACAGACTCTCTCACAGACACTCTCACACACACCCACAGACACTCTCTCACAGACATTCTCTCACACACTCTCTCACAGACTCTCACTCACAGACTCTCTCTCACAGACACTCTCTCACTCTCTCTCACAGACACTCTCTCACAGACTCTCTCAGACTCTCACAGACACTCTCTCACACTCTCACAGGCACTCTCACAGACACTCTATCACAGACTCTCACAGACAGGCACTCTCTCACAGACTCACTCTCAGACTCAGACACTCTCTCACATAATCTCACAGACACTCTCTCACAGACTCACAGACACTCTCTCACAGACTCTTACAGACATTCTCTCGACACTCTCACAGACTCTCACAGACACTCACACTCTCACAGACACTCTATCACAGACACTCCCTCACTGACTCTCTCATAAACTTTCACAGACATTCTCACAAACTCTCACAGACACTCTCACAGACCCCCCTCACACTCTCACAGACTCTCACATACTCTCTCACAGACTCTCTCACATACTCTCTCACAGACACTCTCACACAGACACTGTCTCACAGACAGACTCTCACAGACACTCTTTAACAGACACTCTCTCACAGATACTCTCTCACAGATACTCTCACAGACACTCTCAGACTCATATAAATTCTCATAGACATGCTCTCACACTCACAGACTCTCACAGACATTCTCTCGACACTCTCACCGACTCTCTCACATTCTTTCACAGACACTCACTCACAAACTCTCGCAGACACTCTCTCACAGACACTCTCATACACACTCCCTCACACTCTCACAGACTCGCACGGACACTCTCACAGACTCTCACAGACACTCTCACAGACACTCTCTCACACACTCTCTCACACACTCTCTCTCACAGACTCTCACACACACTTTCACAGACAACTCTCTCTGACACTCTCTCACAGACACTCTCACAGACTCTCACAGACACTCTCTCACAGACACTCTCTCACAGATAATCTCTCACAGACACTCTCTCACAGACATTGTCACAGACACACTCTCTCACAGACACTCTCTTACAGACTCACTCTCACAGACACTCTCACAGACTCTCAGACACTCTCTCACAGACACTCTCTCACAGACTCTCACACTCTCTCACAGACTCACAGACATTCTCACAACACTCTCACAGACTCTCACAGACATTCTCTCACAGACACTCTCACACTCTCAGAGACTCTCACAGACACTCTCTCACAAACTTTCACAAACTCTCAGAGACACTCACAGACACTCTCACAGACTCTCGCAGACTCTATCACAGACACTCTCACAGACACTCACAGACATTCTCTCACAGACATTCTGTCACACACTCTCTCACAGACTCTCAATCACAGACTCTCATAGACTCTCTCAAAGACACTCTCTCACTACCCTCTCTCACAGACCCTCTCTCAGACACTCTCTCATACTCTCACACTCTCTCACAGACACTCTCTCCCAGACTCTCTCAGACTCTCACAGACACTCTCTCAGACTCTCACAGACACTCTCTCAGACTCTCACAGACACTCTGTCACAGACACTCTCTCATACTCTCACAGACACTCTCACAGAAACTCTCACATACTCTCACAGACACTCTCTCACAGATACTCTATCAAAGACACGCTCTCACAGACACTCTCTCACAGACTCTCTCTCACAGACACTCACACAGACACTCACAGACTCACACTCTCTCACAGACTCTACCACAGACACTCTCAGACACTTTCTCACTCTCGCAGACCCTCCCTCACAGACACTCTCTCACAGACTCTCACAGACATTCTCTCACAGACTCTCTCTCACAGACACTCTCTCACAGATTCTCACAGACACTCTCTCACAGACTCTGAGACACTCCCTCACATACACTCTCTCACACTCTCACAGACACTCTCACAGACTCTTACACTCTCTCACAGACTCTCACAGACTGGGGTGGGGATGGGTAGGAAAAGGAGAAGGAAGGGTAGAGAGGGGAATGAAAGGGAAGAGTAGAGAGTGGAAGGGAAGGGAAGTGAAGAGTAGAGAAGAAAGGTAGGTATGGGAGGGGAGAGGAAGGGGGAAGGGAAGGGGTTGGGTGAGCGATGAGATGGGAGGAGATGGGGAAAGGGAAAGGAAAGGCAGAAGGGGTTGGGGAGGGTGAGAAGGTTAGGGGTATGGAGGTGATGGGAAGGAAGTATAGGGAAGAAAGGAAGGGTTAGAGAAGGAAAGAAAAAAAGAGGAGTTTGGTGTGGAGGCAAGAGGAAAATGAAGAATGGGAATGATGAAGGTAAGGGGGAAGGGAAGGTCAGGGAGGGGAAGGTGAGAGGAGGGAAAGGGAAGGGAGGAGTGTGGCATCAAGAGGTAGGGAGGTGAGGGGAAGGGAAGGGAAGGGTAGGGAAGAAGGGAAGGGAAGGGAGGGAGGTGATGGGAGAAAGAATAAGGAGGAAGGGAAGGGTGAGTGGATGGGGGAGGGGAATGAGAGCCGAGTGGCGTGGGGTTGAACAGGGAAAGGAGAAGGAAAGGGTAGAGAGGAAGGCTGAGGAGGAAGGGAAGGTAGGAGAAGGGAAAGAAAGGAAGTGGAGAGTGAGGGGAGAGGAAATGGAGGGAGGGTGAGGAGGTAAGGGTTAGGAAGGGGAAGAGGAGAGAAGGGAAAGGAAAGAGGAGAGGTGTGGCATGTGGTAAAGGGAAGGGTGAGGGATGGGAAGGGATGGTGGAAGGTGAGGGAGAGGGAAAGAGAAGGGCGAGGGAAGAGAAGGGAAGGATTGGTAGAAGGGAAGGGGAGGGAGTGGATGAGGAAGGGAAGTGAAAGGAAGGGTGAGGGGAAGGGGAGGGATAGGGGAAGAGATCGGAAAGGAAGGGAAGAGTTGCAAAGGGGAAGGGTAGAGAGGGGAATGTGAAGGGAAAGGATGGGAAGGGAAGGGAAAGAAAGGGAGGGTGGGGTGGGATGGGATAAGGAGGTCGAGGATGGGGTAAGGAGGTTGAGGGGAAGGAATTATAGATGTTCAAAGGGAAGGGATGGGAATGGGAGGAGAGGGGAAGAGAAGGGGTGTGGTAGGAAGGGGAGGGGAGAGGAGATGGGAAGGGAAGGGGTTGGGTGAGCATTGGGATGGGAGGTGAAGGGGAAAGGAAAGGAAAGCGGAGAGGAAAGAAAAGGGGAAGAGAAGGGGTTGGGCAAACAATGAGGTAGGAAGAGATGGGAATGGGAAAAGGGTGGGGTGGGGTGTGTGACTTTGCTCCAGTTCCTTCGTGGTTGGCGGAGGGCCCGTTCGGTTGTGGTGGTGGTGTTGAAGGTAAAATGTACGAAGTGGTGGCCGGTCCAGGGGAGGCTACGTGGTGTGGCTGAAGTGAACATTTGACCCTCCTGCATAGACGGGGTTGAGGGTGTGTCCTGCTCCGGCGTGGAGGTGTTGACAAGCTGCTTCAGTCTGAGGTTGGAGAGGTTGTTGATGAGAGCGGTGGAGTTGGGGTCACTGTGGTTGTTGAGGTGGAAATACAGATCTCCGAGAAGGATGTTGTCCGTGGAAGTAATGGCCTGGGGTTCAACGAGGTCGGTGATCGCTGTTGTGGCCAGGGAGCGGGGTCATGGAGGTCTGTAGGCAAGGGTGCCACGGAGCGTGGTCCTCTGGATGTCTCGATCAGGAAGTGAAAGTGTTCTGTGCTGGAGTGCGGGTCACTCGTGCTGGAGGTGGAGAGTCGAAGGAAGGTCTTGTATGCAATGACGAGTCCTCCTCCTGGGCAGTGTGGGTGATCCATCCTCTAGATCTTGTAACCGTCGGTGATGTCAGGACCGGAGGTGGCGTTTGTGCAGTTTTTTGTGAAGAAGGAGACGTTGGGCGCGAGGGTGTCGATCAGGTCCCAAATCTCTATGGCGAGTCTGTGGAGAGAGCGCATGTTGAGGAGGATGCACGTCAGGCCTTCGGTGTCCCGTGAGCCTGCGGCGGATGTGGTGGCACTGTAGATGGTGAAGGAACGTTGGCATAGTCTGCAGGAGAAAGGTCTGTGGGAATTGCTCGGTGAGGAGCTCTGGGAGTCCTGGTGTCTTCCGGGGTTGAGAGCATGGAGGCGTCATATCGGTGGTCCGTGGAGAGCCAGGGTTCATGGCGTTGGTCACGGGTGGGTCGCGGACGGGCGCACATTGGCTTGCCTTTGGCGCGTCCGCTATTCGACCGCGCATCGGTCGTCATTATGTAGGGGAGGGGAGAACGCTCAGCTGGGAGGGGGGAAACGGGAAAGGGCGTTGGGGAGGGTCCACGGGTCAGCAGTGGTGGCACATGGAGAAGGGAAACTGCGAAACCAGAGCAGAAAAAACAGAGAACAGGGCTCAGAAAACAGAGAACGGGGCACAGAAAACAGAGATGGGGCACAAATACACAATAATGAGGAATTAATGACAAAATTAAAAACTGAATGACAAAAAGGAGAACACTGTTAGCAATTACTTCGTCGTGGCAGACAGCAGCCTAGAATGAATGAATGAGATTTTTTGTATATAGCGCATGGCTACCCGGAGGTATCCCAGCGCTTACAGCAGAAGGAACATCAAAGCAACCAGATTAAGGAAATAGCCAGGTCTTTAGCAATTTACGGAAGACAAGATGGTTAGGTTCTTTCAGTAAATCAAGGGGAAGGGAGTTCCACAATTTTGATGCATTATATGAGAACATGCGACCTCCACTTCTGGCTTTTCTAATTTTTGGGATGTTGGTCAGGTATAAATGGTCAGATCGAAGGCGTCTATTGGCACGGTAGGGGCGAATAATGGATTGGTTAATGGCAGGACTTTTCCCGGCCATTGACTTGTGTACTATTCACATCACCTTGAATTCGACTCTCTCCTTGATTCGGAGCCAATGGAGGGATTTCAAAGCTGGCTCTGCTGATTGGAATTTTGGGATGTTCAGGAGTATTCTGGCTGCCCAGTTCTGTATCGTAAGCAGTTTAGACAATGTTCACATGGGGCACCTAAGTAAAGGGCATTACCGTAATCCAGGCACAACAGGATGAGAGCCTGAATCATCAGTTTCCTGGCCTGGAAAGGAAGGAGAGGGAGGACCTTCCAGAGCATCCTCAGAATTCCATAACATGAAGCTGCTACCTTACATGCCTGACTTTTAAAGGTTAAGTCCTGATCAATCTAGATACCTAGGCTCTTTATCTGGGACTTGGGGGTGGGGACAGGGCCCATGGTATTAGGCCATATGGTGTTTAAATCAATGGGTGACTGGTTCCCCAGAATCACCAACTCGATTTTTCCCCCATTTAATTTCAGGAAAGACTCATCCATCCATTTGTTGGTCTCTTCAAGGCACTGTCAAATATTGGGGGATGCGATGTCGGCATGGTTGAGTACTACCACCAGTTGTGTGTCATCTGCATAGGTCACTATATGTACCCCAACTGGCACCACCAGCTTAGCTAGAGGACACAGGTACACTATTCCCAATGTGGGGCTCAGGGACGACCCCTGGCGGACCCCACAGCGAAGAGGCCCCTGTTTAGAGGCTACATCAGAGTGAAAGACCTGAAAGAGTCTATCGCTCAGAAATTATTGCAGCCAGGCCAGCGCAAACCCGTTCACTCCTAGTCTCCTGAGTCTGTGGACCAGGAGTTGAAGGTTTACCGTGTCGAAGGCTGTGCTGACGTCTAAAAGTATGACCACAGTGATGCCTCTGGTATCAACAATATTTTTGGACTCTTCTACAGCTGAGAGTAGGGCTGTTTCTGTACCTTGCCGTGGGCGGAAGCCTGTTTGAGACAGGTGGAGGAGTGTTTTGATCTCCAGGTAGGTTGACAGCACTGAGTTTACATGTTTTTTGGCTATTTTACTGATCCCTGGGAGAAAAGAAATTGGACGGTAGTTTCCCAGGGAATCAGGGTCTAGGCTGTTTATTTTATCAGGGCCCTCACCATTACTTCCTTCCAGGGTGGGGGAACCACTCCAGAAGCAAAAGAGGCGTTAATCAACTTCAAGATAGTAGGGGAAACTGTTTTTGCCACCTGTTTCAACATTTTTGAAGGGGCAGGGTCTTTAGGTGATCAGCTCTTTACTTCAGACATAATGTGATCTAGTGTTTCATTGTCTATCAGGGGGATTGTGTCTAAATGGGAGTCTATGCTGCAGGGACTAGATTCCCTGATTTGACTCTTCGTTTGAGAGAATGAAGTGTGTATGGTTTGGATTTTGTTGTATGAAAATTTTGCAAGCTTGTCACAGTGTAGACCGGAGGTGTCAAGGGTTACTGGAGGGGGTTGAACTCTGAGGAGAGTCTTAGCAATGTGAAAGATCTCAGACACGGAGTTACCAGCGATAGAATTTTTTCTTCATAAAAAGTTGCCTGGGCTGAATTGATTTCAGCTTTGTATGCTTTTATAGCCTCCCTATATCTCAGTTTGTTACATGAAGAGAAATCATTACTCCACGTTCTTTCTAACTTTTTACAATTTTGTTTTAGTTCTCATAGTTTAGCAGAGTACCATGGCATTCTGTTGCTACCTTTTTTTACTTGGATTGTTTTTGTTGAAATAAGTAGATCTGAAGAATCCTGTATCCATTTGTTAAAATTTTCGTTGGCAATGATGGCGTCAGAGTTTGGCGCTGGTTTTGATTTTTCTAACTCTGAGGTCCATTGCTCCATTGATAACTTGGACCAAGGTTGTGACCTTGTACTGGTTGGTTTAGCGTGGGGTATGGTGTGATTGAGTGTCCAGAGACAAGGAATAGGAAAATGATCAGACCATGGTACTGGTATTGGATCCTCCCCTGCTAGTTCCTTCACGTTGGAGAAGATAGGGTCTAATAAATGTCCTTTTGTGTGAGTAGGTTTGGAAACGTTTTGGTGTAGCTGGCAGGCAGCAAGATCTCTCGTGATCTCTGCTGCCAAAATCTGCAGGGCGTCATTGAAGTGCAGGTTAAAGTTTACTAATACCATGAAGTTGGCTGGCAGGCAGGGGGCTCAGTGGCGGCGACGGAGCGAAGGAGCTGCTGGGGAGAGTGCAGGCCTGTGACAGAGGTCCAGGTAAACGTTTCTATTATGCTGTCTATAATGAGATTTGGAAAATATCACAACAAGTGGCTGCAGAAATATTACAAGAAATAGATCATATAAACCTAAAGAAAGCTGTAGCAGTGGTCGACAATTGGTTAAGTACACTAATCTCTAGGATATATTCACTGGTCAACATTGTATCTTCTGCTATTGATATACTAGAACAGGATTTGTCCATATTACAACTAAGTATGGGCTGAAAATCCGTTCCGCTCGCGGAATTTGCAAATTTTTGGCAATTTCGCGGTCCGCGAATTGTGCAAAATTGTCAAAGTATTTGCAATTCGCGAGTTGGTGGATTTTTTTTGCTTTGTTGCGCTTCAAAAATACAATCTTGCGCGTGCGGCGTTGACCTACCGTGATTCTGAGTTCGCCGAGTTGTTTTCCTCCCGGTTTGCGTGCGGTGCGCCATTTTCGATCTTGCTGCGTGATTGTGCGAGACTTTTCGACCGCGAGTACGTCATGGCGTGATCGGGCGAGACTTTTCGAGTACGTCATAGCGTCCCGCTATCTTGCACTGGGAGACTTTCAGAACGCGAATTCGTCATAAGGGCCCACGATCACACATCGCGCGAGTAAACAATTGCGAACACGTAGATGCGCCGCACAGCTGACATCCGGCGGGAGATTTGAACAGCTCGCTTTCCTGAAATAGCAAAAATTGAAATTCTGCACAAGAAATCTATCGCTAGCAGCATAAACCATCTGAAATTGTAATTTGGATCAGAATAACTCCTCAGATTGACATTTGGCTGCACTTTCTGGTGCAAGGGGTGCATTTTTGGGGGGTTGGGAGGAAAGAAGTGCCCCAGGGTCTCCAACTTCCTTTTCCTGTCCAGCAGGCTCCTCCCACTACTTAGTCCATGTCCTGGTCACTTTTCATTTGTATATGGAGCTGGAAGGATTACTCTTTGGCTGCTGCTGGATATTTGTATTTGAGGACTTTTTGTTTGGATCACTTTTGGAGTTGAAATTTTACAAGTAAGTGTTTGTTGTTTGTTGGAGGCATTGCAGTTGCTGCAACTACAATTTATAAACTTTTTCACAACTTTAAAAAATATATATTGTGGGTAGCCACAGTATCTAGTAGGCCCAGGGTTAGTCATGGGTGCACGATACAACTGTTTCTGTGAGTTTTTTTTTAACTTAAATATCATTTATGGCATGGAATTGAATAGCTCACTGGTATTATATCTATGTGAATGTTTTTTGTAATTTTGGGGTGCATGTTAAAGCCACAGTAGCCAGGAGGCCCAGGGGTAGCCGGTGGTGCATGGGCCATGTCTTTCTGTGGAGTCTCTTGAATTTAAACATCATTTAGGGCATGGATGGCATTGGATTGGGGTGATTTTTGTGTGTATTTCGATTTTTTGGGTGTTGTTGGGGCCTGGTCCAGGGCCTGGCCATGTGGGAGGGGGCCATTTTGAGGCCTGGTCCAGGGCCTGGACATGTGGGAGGGGGTCTAGGGGCCATTTTGTAGTCAGGCAGTGTGCTTTGTGCCATAGACCTGCACCCAGTCTGCCTTGCATTCATCCATTATGCCCAGGGGCAGTCAGTGTTGCATGGGCCAAGTCTTTCTGCGAGTTATCTTGCTTTTAAACATCATTTAGGGCATGGATGTCATTGGATTGGGGTGATTTTTGTGTGTATTTCGATTTTTTGGGTGTTGTTGGGGCCTGGTCCAGGGCCTGGCCATGTGGGTTGGGGCCATTTTGAGGCCTGGTCCAGGGCCGGGCCATGTGGGTGGGGGTCTAGGGGCCATTTTGAAGCCAGGCAGTGTGCTTTTTAGCATAGGCCTGCGCCCAGTCTGCCTTGCTTTCATCCATTATGCCCAGGGGCAGTCAGTGGTGCATGGGCCAAGTCTTTCTGTGTGTTCTCTTGATTTTAAACATCATTTAGGGCATGGATGCCATTGGACTGGGGTGATTTTTGTGTGAATTTCGATTTTTTGGGTGTTGTTGGGGCCTGGTCCAAGGCCTGGCCATGTGGGTGGGGGCTATTTTGAGGCGTGGTCCAGGGCCTGGCCATGTGGGTGGGGGTCTAGGGGCTATTTTGAAGCCAGGCAGTATGCTTTGTGCCATAGGCCTGCGCCCAGTCTGCCTTGCTTTCATCCATTATGCCCAGGGGCAGTCAGTGGTGCATGGACCAAGTCTTTCTGTGTTTTCTCTTGATTTTAAACATCATTTATGGCATGGATGCCATTGGATTTGGGTGATTTTTGTGTGTTTTTTGATTTTTGTGGGTGTTGTTGGGGCCTGGTCCTGGCCATGTGGGTGGGGGCCATTTTGAGGCGTAGTCCAGGGCCTGGCCATGTGGGTGGGGGTCTAGGGGCCATTTTGAAGCCAGGCAGTGTGCTTTGTGCCGTAGGACTGCACCCAGTCTGCCTTGCTTTCATCCATTATGCCCAGAGGCCGTCAGTGGTGCATGGACCAAGTCTTTTTGTGTGTTCTCTTGATTTTAAACATCATTTATGGCATGGATGCCATTGGATTTGGGTGATTTTTGTGTGTTTTTTGATTTTTTGGGTGTTGTTGGGGCCTGGTCCAGGGCCTGGCCATGTGGGTGGGGGCTATTTTGAGGCGTAGTCCAGGGCCTGGCCATGTGGGTGGGGGTCTAGGGGCCATTTTGAAGCCAGGCAGTGTGCTTTGTGCCATAGGCCTGCACCCAGTCTGCCTTGCTTTCATCCATTATGCCCAGAGGCCGTCAGTGGTGCATGGACCAAGTCTTTTTGTGTGTTCTCTTGATTTTAAACATCATTTATGGCATGGATGCCATTGGATTGGGTGATTTTTGTGTGTATTACGATTTTTTGTGTGCTGTTGGGTCCTGGTCCAGGGCCTGGCCAAGCGGGTGGGGGCCATTTTGAGGCCTGGTCCAGGGCCTGGCCATGTGGGTGGGGGGTCTAGGGGCTATTTTGAAGCCAGGCAGTGTGCTTTGTGCCATAGGCCTGCACCCAGTCTGCCTTGCTTTCATCCATTATGTCCAGGGGCAGTCAGTGGTGCATGGGCCAAGTCTGTATGTGTGTTCTCTTGATTTTAAACATCATTTATGGCATGGATGCCATTGGATTGGGGTGATTTTTGTGTGTATTTTGATTTTTTGGGTGTTGTTGGGGCCTGGTCCAGGGCCTGGCCATGTGGGTGGGTGCCATTTAGAGGCCTGGTCCAGGGCCTGGGCATGTGGGTGGGGATCTAGAGGTAATTTTGAAGCCAGGCTGTGTGGTTTGTGCCATAGGCCTGCACCCAGTCTGCCTTGCTTTTATCCATTATGCCCAGGGGCAGTCAGTGGTGCATGGGCCAAGACTTTCTGTGTGTTCTCTTGATTTTAAACATCATTTAGGGAATGGATGCAATTGGATTGGGGTGATTTTTGTGTGTATTTCGATTTTTTGGGTGTTGTTGGGGCCTGGTCCAGGGCCTGGCCATGTGGGTGGGGGCTATTTTGAGGCGTGGTCCAGGGCCTGGCCATGTGGGTGGGGGTCTAGGGGCCATTTTGAAGCCAGGCAGTGTGCTTTGTGCCATAGGCCTGCACCCAGTCTGCCTTGCTTTCATCCATTATATGCCCAGGGGCAGTCAGTGGTGCCTGGGCCAAGTCTTTCTGTGTGTTCTCTTGATTTTAAACATCATTTAGGGCATGGATGCCATTGGATTTGGGTGATTTTTGTGTGTTTTTCGATTTTTTGTGTGCTGATGGGGCCTGGTCCAGGGCCCGGCCATGTGGGTGGGGGCAACTTTGAGGCCTGGTCTAGGGCCTCGCCATGTTAGTGGGCTCTAGAGGCTATTTTGAATCCAGGCAGTTAGCTTTTTGCCGTAGGCCTGCGCCCAGTCTGCCTTTCTTTCATCCATTCTGTCCAGGGGCAGTCAGTGGTGCATGGGCCAAGTCTTTCTGTGTGTTCTCTTGATTTTAAACATCATTTAGGGCATGAATGCCATTGAATTGGGGTGATTTTTGTGTGAATTTCGATTTTTTTGGGTGTTGTTGGGGCCTGGTCCAGGGCCTGGCCATGTGGGTGGGGGCTATTTTTAGGCGTGGTCCAGGGCCTGGCCAATGGGTGGGGGTCTAGGGGCCTTTTTGAAGCCAGGCAGTGTGCTTTGTGCCATAGGCCTGCGCCCAGTCTGCCTTGCTTTCATCCATTATGCCCAGGGGCAGTCAGTGGTGCATGGACCAAGTCTTTCTGTGTGTTCTCTTGATTTTAAACATCATTTAGGGCATGGATGCCATTGGAATGGGGTGATTTTTGTGTGTATTTCGATGTTTTGGGTGTTGTTGGGGCCTGGTCCAGGGCTGGCCATGTGGGTGGGGGCCATTTTGAGGCCTGGTCCAGGGCCTGGCCATGTGGGTGGTGGTCTAGGGGCCATTTTGAAGCCAGGCAGTATGCTTTGGGCCAAAGGCCTGCACCCAGTCTGCCTTGCTTTTATCCATTATGCCCAGGGGCAGCCAGTGGTGCATGGGCCAAGTCTTTATGTGTGTTCTCTTGATTTTAAACATCATTTAGGGCATGGATGCCATTGGATTGGGGTGATTTTTGTGTGTATTTTGATTTTTTGGGTGTTGTTTGGGCCTGGTTCAGGGCCTGGTCATGTGGGTGGGGGCCATTTAGAGGCCTGGTCTAGGGCCTGGCCATGTGGGTGGGGGTCTAGGGGCCATTTTGTTGCCAGGCAGTGTGGTTTGTGCCATAGGCCTGTGCCCAGTCTGCCTTGCTTTCATCCACTATGCCCAGGGGCAGTCAGTGGTGCATGGGCCAAGACTTTCTGTGTGTTCTCTTGATTTTAAACATCATTTAGGGAATGGATGCAATTGGATTGGGGTGATATTTATGTGTATTTCGATTTTTTGGGTGTTGTTGGGGTCTCGTCCAGGGCCTGGCCATGTGGGTGGGGGCCATTTTGAGGCCCGGTCCAGGGCCTGGCCATGTGGGTGGGGGTCTAGGGGCCATTTTGAAGCCAGGCAGTGTGCTTTGTGCCATAGGCCTGCGCCCTTCTGCCTTGCTTTCATCCATTATGCCCAGGGGCAGCCAGTGGTGCATGGGCCAAGTCTTTCTGTGTGTTCTCTTGATTTTAAACATCATTTAGGGCATGGATGCCATTGGATTGGGGTGATTTTTGTGTGTATTTCGATTTTTTGGGTGTTGGTGGGGCCTGGTCCTGGGCCTGGCCATGTGGGTGGGGGCCATTTTGGAGCCTGGTCTAGGACCTGGTCATGTGGGTGGGGGTCTTGGGGGCATTTTTTAAGCCAAGCAGTGTGCTTTGTGCCATAGGCCTGCACCCAGTCTGCCTTGCTTTCATCCATTATGCCCAGAGGCAGTCAATGGTGCATGGACCAAGTCTTTCTGTGTGTTCTCTTGATTTTAAACAAATTGTAGGGCATGGATGCCATTGGATTGGGGTGATTTTTGTGTGTATTTCGATGTTTTGGGTGTTGTTAGGGCCTGGTCCAAGGCCTGGCCAAGCGGGTGGGGGCCATTTTGAGGCCTGGTCCAGGGCCTGGCCATGTGGGTGGGGGTCTAGGGGCTATTTTGAAGCCAGGCAGTGTGCTTTGTGCCATAGGCCTGAGCCCAGTCTGCCTTGTCTTCATGGCTTTAGGTGCACAAAGACTAACAACCAAGAATCATTCTCATCATCATCACTTGTTGTAGTGCCAGGAAGAAGACCTGCTGCGGTGTGTGCACAATGTCACGTGTCGTCACGTGTGGTGGCCACAGACAACTCTGCAACTAGTGCAACTGCGTCCTGCTGTTCTGACATCTGAAGAAGATGGGCCCTAAGAAAGGTGGCCGTATCTCCTCTATCAAGAAAGTTGCCAGTGCCACTGCCCATAAGAAGCAGCAGAAGAAGCAAGTGGCGCCACTTACCAAGGAGACTGGTGTGCCGACAGACCCTTTTTTTGGGGAAAAAAACTATGCCTGCAGCAGCGGTGCCCGCCGGGGACCAAGCGGGGAGCAGCACCTCCTCTTCATTGGTCTCAGTGCCACCATGCCAAGTTACGGCCAAGTCCATGAGTGCCGCAGAGGCAGCCTCTTTAATTGCTCTTTCACCATCGACCAGTGATGTTGGCGTTGACTCATCACAAAGTAGCATCCAATCAGTGCAGGGTGTAACTCATCTGACGAGTGTTCAACCACAGCTGCAACGACATTCATAGGTGCAACAAGGAGAGGCGCAAGGAGAGGCGCAAGGGGAGGCACAAGGAGTGGCACTAGGAGAGGCGCAAAGAGTGGCACTAGGAGAGGCGCAAGGAGTGGCACTAGGAGTGGCGCAAGGAGTTGAGCAAGGAGTGGCGCAAGTAGAGGCGCAAGGAGTGGCACAAGTAGAGGCGCAATTAGAGGCACATGGAGAGGCTAAACTGCCCACAATGCTTGTTCCTCCAGAAGTAGGGGCACATCAGGAAATCGAGATTCAAGCGGAGGTATCATCCGAGCAAGCCACTCCTCCTGATGATCCATTGTCTTCCAGATTCCCAGCAAGAAAAAGGTCAAGGAGGGCTAGTACAAGTTCTTCTTCAAGCCCCCTTCCTTCTGATAATCTAGATCTTGATTGGCACCCACCAATGCAGTCTGAGAGGGAGGCACGCCATGAGCCGACAAAGCTAGCTAAAAGGAAGGTTCCCACAAGGCGTTCACTTATGGGTGATGACGAAGAAGAAATAGAAGTGGTGTATTCTGCTGCTGATGAAAAGTCTGACAATGATGACCCAGTCATCACAGTTGTCACTCCAGCCCCAGCGGGCATGCAGCAGTCAGACATTTTTACCCTATCCAAAAATGCTGCTGTGAAGGATGTGTGTGGCGTGGCACCACTGGTGCTACCACCACCAACACAGGTAACTACTACACCAACACGAACGACAGCTTTCATATTTTCTCGTCAGAAGGGCCGGCAGGGACCTCCATCCAGCTCGACCTCTATTACCTCAAGTAGTGGTGCTGTAAGTGCACAACAGAGTCAAGTTCCGCCACGCCCATCCTCCACTTCATCTGGCATTGAAAGTAGCACCTCCACCACCACCAGAAATCTCAACTCCCCAGTTTGGGACTTCTTTAGTATTAGCAAAAAGGCGGAAAACCTAGTCATTTGTTCGATTTGTAAACAAGTAGTTAGTCGGGGTAAGCTTGGTACCAACTATGGTACCGGAGGCCAGAGAGGTCATCTAAAAAAATACCATATTATCCAGTGGGAGGTGCACCTAAGTAACATCCAGAAAGCCAAAAGTAGAAATCCAAATGCAGACATTGATATTGCATCTGATGACGAGGAGGAGCTGATCGTGCAGGGGGGAGGTGAACAACCGAGAGACATTTTTTCTGGTACACACAGTACCCCTGGCAGCAGCACTGCAGTGGTAGCGCCCACACCCTCCTCTACCCCAGCAACATCAAGGAGGCACAGTAGTCTGGTAGAGACACCAATGCGAAAATCAATGAGCCTAACTGGGTTAAAGAGGTCTGGATCCTCATCACATATGAAAACGGCCCGGACCACCATTTAAAGCATGTTTTGGTCGGAGGAGCCATTTGAACGCAACCACCCAAAGGCACGTCTTTATAATGCAATGCTGGCTAAAATGTTAGTGCTGGACCTTCTCCCTTTTTCTTTTGTGGAAAGGGTGGGTTTTCTAGAGTTGGTGGCAACAGTCTGCCCTAAATGAAAGGTTCCTAGCCAGTCCTATTTTGCCAGAGTTGCGGTTCCAGCACTACATCAAGATGTGCTGGAGGTGATTGGGCCAGCTTTGCAGAAGAGTGCTGCTCACACTATCCACCTTACAACAGACATGTGGACCACTTGCCAAGCCGTTGATTACATGTGCATCACCGCACTCTGGGTCTCTTTTGCGGGGTGTATGACGTTAAAACGCATACTTTTACCACGCATACCATTACAACGCAATATTTACAACGCAGGACCCTTTACAACGCATACCTTTACAACGCATGACATTACATCGCAGATACTATTACAACGCATGCCATTACAACGTAAGTATAGGTAAGTATATTATTTTTAAATATTATTATATCATTTTTTTTAAAAATGTAATTAATAAATATTTAATTATTTTTATTTATTAAATACATTTTTCATTGATGTCATTGTAATTTTAAAATTATATATATATATACTTTTTTTAAATAAATATTAAAATTACTAAAATAAATGTATTTAATTTAATTTAAGTATTTTTATAAAACTGAACCCTTAAAATACCCCTGTGCCCCAAAACCCAAAGCCAGCCCTGAACCCTAAAAATACCCCTGTACCCCATAACCCAAACCCAGCCCTGAACCCTAAAAATACCCCTGTACCCCAAAACCCAAACCCAGCCCGGAACCCTAAAAATACCCCTGTACCCCAAAACCCAAACCCAGCCCTGAACCCTAAAAATACCCCTGTACCCCAAAACCCAAACCCAGCCCTGAACCCTAAAAATACCCCTGTACCCCAAAATCCAAACCCAGCCCTGAACCCTAAAAATACCCATGTACCCCAAAACCCAAACCCAGCCCTGAACCCTAAAAATACCCCTGTACCCCAAAACCCAAACCCAGCCCTGAACCCTAAAAATACCCCTGTACCCCAAAACCCAAACTCAGCCCTGAACCCTAAAATTACCCCTGTACCCCATAACCCAAACCCAGCCCTGAACCCTAAAAATACCCCTGTACCCCAAAACCCAAACCCTGCCCTGAACCCTAAAAATACCCCTGTACCCATTACCCAAACCCAGCTCTGAACCCTAAAAATACCCCTGTACCCCACAACCCAAACTATATATAAAATTACTTTAATTAATTAATTTAATTTATTTTTAATATTTTGGTGATTAAAAAAAAGGTAAAATAAAATGATATACTTACATACCCTTTTGCGGGGGTTAGGGACAAGATAGCTGCAGGTGTTGACAGTGCCAACCTTTTTCAAACTAGTCGGAAACATGCAACAGTAGACATGTTTGCCATGGAGAAATCTCATACTGCGGTAAACATTTTGGAGGAGTTTAACAGTAAGGTCTTTAAATGGCTGCATCCAAGAAAGCGCATTATTGGTTATGTTTCCTTTTTAAAAAAAAATATTTTAGAGAGTAAGGAGACATCAGAATAAACATCCAAACGAAAGACGAAATGAAATATCAAAAAACATTTCATCTGTGTCATTACTCACACTATTTTTTTTCTTCTGATTTTACCCCCGAACCCACCTCAATACCACCCCCCAGGGATTGCTACGGGGAGGGGGTAGATAGGCAAAAACATTGATAGGACAAGTTAGTCACAATATATCACACTATATACAGTATATACAAACTATACAAAATATACAATTCATCCGGGCTGTCCTTCTACTTCGATATTCAGTAGTTTGCATGATCCAGCCAATTAATTACGGGCTCCCATACTAATTCTCTTTCCCTACGAGCCCGTGGGCCTCTCTGCTTGAAGACCAGGAGCTCCCACTTCCCAACATTTAGGAATTTACTAAACCATTCATGTTCTGACGGGGGAGCAGGGTCTAACCAAGCTGTTGCTGAACATAATCTCAGAGAAGCCATTGTAATATAGAATAATTTCCGTTCTGATGTCGTCATATTTAAATCCGCTACCCCTGTATAACAGCCTGAGATATTAATAAAATCATAAACCCGAATACTTGTTCCAGCCGTTGTTCAATTTTGTTTAACAATGGAGTCAAGCTGGGGCAGTAAGAAAACATATGAATACTGTCAACCGCGTGCTCCCCACACCTCGGACAGTTGACTCCCGTAATCCCACCCCATTGTTGTATGCGATGTGGGGTTATATACAGATTGAACCAAGTTTTAAAACATTGAACCTGGAGGTTAGCAGATATAGTAGCAGTATGACTAAGACATAATGAATCTTCGCATACCTCTTGCCCAGCATGTAATCCACTCTGCCAGCGGCTAAAATGTTTAGGTAAATCATCGCTCCTCTATTCATTTAACATTATATAGATCATAGATATAGTAGAATACCCTCCCCTAATAGTCTCAACTAATGGAAAAGAAATCCAGCTAACAGTTTTCCTAGCAAGAAAATCACGAATCTGTAAAAACTTTAAAAAATGCCGATTACTAATATCAAATTTCTGTCTAATGTGTTCAAAGGTCCGTACCCCCTTATCTGAAACCAAATCCCCTAACATAAAAACTCCATGTGCAGACCATTCTCTAAAATACCCATCTGCAAAAATTGCTGGCAGAAGAGTATTTCCTGTTACCGGAGTATAGATATGTATTCTTCCTATATTAAATAGTTTCCGCACGGGTGTCCAAACTTTAAAGGCTGCTATTAAAGCCTTAAACCTCACACGTTTGAAGTACGCAAAATCAATATGTCTGAACAATATCCCCTTCACCTCTTCCCCATAAATTAAACTACACATTGATATCTCACGATCCTCTACATCCGGACTGTCCAGCAATACAGCAATATGCCTCAGCGTGAATGCCCAGTAGTAAAGCTGCAAATTAGGTAGCGACCAGCCCCCCCTCTCTCTGGGTAACGTCATGAATTTGAGGGCTCGTCTAGGTCGTTTACCAGCCCAGACAAACCAAGAAATCATACGTTCTAATTTTGTAAACCAAACTTGTTCAAATAATACAGGGATAGCTCTAAAAAGGTACAGAATCTTTGGTAGAAAGATAATTTTAACAACATTGCATCTACCCATCAATGTTAGCTGGAGGTTATTAATCTTACTCAACTCCTTTTCTATCTTTCATAACAATGGTTTAAGGTTAATCTCCACACTTTCCTCTGAGCTAGAACTTATCACTATTCCTAAATATTTTGCCTTTTCAGTGACCCGAGAGTCATTCAGCAAGATTTTATCATTACAAATAATTTGGGTCTTAGAATCATTCAGATGATATCCTGACAACTTAGCAAACTGTAAAGTCAAGTTTAGGATTTCTGGCAATGCAAGCAGAGGAGAATCTGTCAGGATGGCAAGATCATCCGCATACCCCAAAAGTTTAATCTCACCGGCCGGATCATATCATTCAAAAGAAATTTTTTAATTAGGGGGTCTATATAAAATGCAAACAATAAAGGGGAACAGGGACATCCCTGCTGTGTGCCTCTTAAGATATTGAATGTTCCCGTCTCAATCCCCATAACAGAGATTTCAGTCGTTGGTTGCTTATAACTGCTCTGAATGACTCTTATAACTCTATCCCCAAGACCGTAATGCCTCAATACGGCCCATAAAAAAGGCCAGGAGACCCTATCAAAGGCCTTTTCCGCATCTAGCAGAATTATGGCCATAGGGTCTCCTGAAACCTTGGTGAAATCAAACAGAGCAATTGTGCGGCGAATATGATCAATAGTTTCGCGCCCAGGCACAAAGCTGTGTTGTTGGGCAGAAATGAGTTTCTTTATCACCCCCGAAATCCTATTTGCCAAGATCTTCACATATATTTTGACATCGCTATTAATAAGCGTGATTGGGCGATAAGAACCCATATCAGATGGACTTTTGTCTTTTTTTAAAAAAGTTATAATTCGGGCTCTTCGCCAAGATTCGGGGGGAGTCTCCCCGCCATGAACTCTACGAAACAGTTCTAACATAACCGGGGTGAGCTGAGGCTGGAACACCTTATAGAATTCCCCCGGCAAGAAATCTGGGCCAACCGCTTTGCCCCTCAGCAGAGAATCTATGGCCTGCCAGAGCTCATCCATGCTGATTTCAGCATCTGATGAGTCTTGTTCTTCTTAGGATAGCGTATTCACCCCAATCCCCTTCAGGTAATCCCGAATTTCCACCTGAAGTGCATTATTGTCACCAATGTCTTCACTATACAGAGAGGACAAAAAAACAACATAAACCACCAGTGTATATACATCTCTGTATTTCCCCCCCCCTCCCCCTTTAATATATCTATTCAGTCCCGATCAGACACTGGATCTACTTAAATCAGCTTTAGTCCTTAAGTCCGTTAGCCATCTTGAAGTTCTTTCAAATATTCTTCTGCCTGTATTTCTGATGAGAAAACCCGAGACTTCCCCCGATAGAAGATCTCTAACTGTGCGGGGTTCATTAAGAACACCTCACACCCCTTTTTTGTAAGGGAGGGATCAATGAGCGGAGTCGCCACCTCCGTTCCACAGTTGCGTGGTAGAAGTCCAGGCGCACAAAAAAGGTATGGCCTTCAACTGTTCTTTTGGCGTCAGGGCGGGCTTTTTCAAAAATAGCTTGTCTCAATAAAAAGTTACAGAAAAAGATCAGAATAGCCCTCGGCTTTGCTTCCAGGCCTGGATTCTTTTTTTGCATAAGAGGAAAAATGGTGGACTCTCTGAATCTCCGTGTCCCACGACCAGTGAGAGAGCTCCGGAAATGCTGCTTGAAACAACCTTAAGACAAACCCTCTGATATCCTGACCCTCCACATTCTCTTCAATTCCTAATAGTCGGAGGTTATTCCTTCGAAGCCTATTTTCGGAATCCTCCAGCTTCCACATTATGTCAACCAGTCTATCGTCATTGGCCGTTGTTTTGGTCTCAGTCTTCTGTAGCCCTGTCTCAAGTTCAACAATTCTCTCCTCTAGTGCAGCTGTTCTGGCGATGACCTCAGAACATGCTTTGGTATTTATCCGTATAGCCCCCTGGATCTTCATTGTAGCTAGTTGGGCCCTCTTATGCTCCTGCCGAGCCTCGCTCTGGATTGATTTTAACATGGCGTAGATCAAAGTGTTAGATAGAGGTGAGTTCGGCTCTTTATGCTCTTAAGACCCCCTGATCCTGTAAGGCTAATAGAAGCATGAGCATAGTCCCACTGGAGGTTATTACTGGTTTCGGAACCATCACTATCCCTGTGACCAGGCGCCTGCTTTGATTTATTATGGCGGAGTATAACCTTTTTTGATGTAGCCACTATATTTGGGGGGCTACTGCTCTCCTCACCCGATGTCTTATCTCCACTGCTGGAGCCCCCTGTGGACTCAGCGTCCGACTCCTCAACCACTGAAAAGAAACTATCCCCATCTAGAGCCTCCAGCATATTACCATCATTCAGTTCCGACTTTTCCCCAGCAGGAGTCTGAAAAATAGCAGAAACCTCCAGCCCCAGCAGCTGTCTTTGGGGAGAGCTCACAACCACTGCGTTATTAAGACCCATGAGCCCCTCGCCATCACTTGCTTCAGGACATGCGGTGGTTGCAGGAGAAGATAGTGGGATTACTTCTTCCCGACCTCCAGTATTTTTTCCACCCTCATCTCCATTTTTAGTTTCTTTTGGAGCTATACCCCCATTTTCACTGCAATTGTCTTTAATGACGATAGATGTATCCGCTGGAGTGGTTACTACTATCAGAGGAGCTTGTGTCCTAATTTTACCCAGCATGGCTTTTCCAGCAAACATTTTAGGTACTTTTAAAGCTTTCCCGCTTCCAATGCCTTCCTCCGCGCCGGCCACAGTCCGCAAAAGTCCCGGGTCCTTAACTCTGGACACATCGCTGGGCGGGAGCTTCTCCATAGCATTATCCACTGAGTTGTCTGCTTGCTTGACTACTTGCTTCCCTTTCACAAACCCAGCCTTTTTGCCACTCACCGCCAATGTTTTTGCGGCCAGCTTCTCAGGTCTGCCGGCTTTCTCTGCCTTCTCCGCTTTTTCGGCTGCTTTTTCAGCTGCAATCAGATTTTTTTTATACCAACACCGGCACTGACACCAGGTAAATCTCCCAGCGTTTTGCCAGCAGCAACAGCAGAAGCATTTCCATTCTTTCTAGAAGGCAAAGTGGAGCACCCCTGGAGGACTTTGAGTGGATGGAGCAGGCCTATCTGGATGACCCAACAGAGGTCTTCTTTGATCAGAACCCATTGGTGTATTGGTATGGGAAAAAGCCTCACAGGCCACTGATCACCAAGCTGGCTCTAAATTATTTGTCTTGCCCACTTGTAAGTGTGTCTTCTGAACGTGTTTTCAGTGCTGCTGGTGCCATTGTAACTTCAAAAAGGACCCACCTCTCGCCCAAAAATGAGGAGAGGTTAACAATGATCAAGATGAATCAGCACTACATACCACCAGATTACAAAATATGTGAATCCACGCAGGAAGAAGAGGACACCGACTTAGGTGACGGAAGTTCTTCTCTGTTAGCTGACCTACTCCTGTTTCAATTCACAGAGTTTGAGGACGAGCTCTACTTCCCTGACACCTAGGCATGAAATACTGACTTTTTATTCCCGTCCTTATTCACTTTTATTCCTGTGTGTCTTTTTTTCTTTTTCAACTTTTAACACAACAAAACTCTAATCACAACAAATCCATGAGCAGCACTGTCTTCGTCTTATTTCCTTATTGAAGGTGCCGCTGTCTGCATTCCTGAAGTTCAAAAGTTCACAACTCAGTCATGCTCCTCTATCCTCCTCCTCCAGACTCCACCTATGCCTTTCCCTCAAGGCAGATGGCTGGATTACGCAGAATCAAGAAACCGTCGCTTCGAAGACGAGTCCCCTCAAAAGAAGTGGGACTGGAATTACTGACTATATGTTGACTGTTTCTTCTAAAATTGACACGAGAGGCTGCCCTGTGGGCCTTCACTTGAAGAATAAGATGCGGACAAAAAGTGGAACAGGTAATGAATAATGAGATGGCATGCAGTGGACAACACTGGCTGTCTGGCTCTGATGAAAGCAATTGCTGTTTGTTTGTTGTGCATGAAATGAATCCTATGTGTTCTGATATTATTTAATCTTTTACACACTAAATGTAACGCAAGTCTACTCTGTTTTTACCTTGTTTAATTCAAATTGTACTTCTGCTGCAGGGGCCACTACGTTGCATTTTTTAATATGGAAAATGTCCTTGGACTCACTCTGTGTAGACTGTGACTGCATGAACTACATTGAGTTTGCCAATACCATGATGATGATGAGTCTTGATGATCAAACTTAATATCTTTACAGCCACTCACTGGGATGGATGGATCATCACCGTCGGTTTACGGAAGAACTAGGGCCATTTTGTGAGTGGCAAACAGGTAAACAAGTCAACAACAATCACAGCAGAACTACATGTCTGTCTAGTCGTGGAGGTATGGAGTGGTCGAGCCAGTGTGGCATTGTTATGCCAGTCCAGACAGCAGTTCATGTAAAATTGCGGCTATGTGGCTTGCTGCATAAAATTAGATCTGCTTTGTCTGTCTGTGTCAAAGAGGTATGCTACATGGAGGTTGGTTCACTCAGTGGTGCCTGCCTTGACCGTCTGCATGTCCCTGGCCTGCTGTGTGCTAATTACTATCCCTGAAAAGGAGACTCAGAGTACGCACTTTAGAAATGATGCTTGTATGTAATACTGTCGCCTCTGAAAGTGAAAATGTTATTTTTGCACTACACACCGTACCTTATATTTTTTCTCCGTGGTGTTTTAATATCCCTTCCTGTTTTTCTATCGACAATTACAGGCCGGCTTTCCTTTTACCCTGTGCAATGGGAAAAACATTAACTCAGGCTTACCATAGCAATTCGCAATTCCGCATCTGCCAGGCAGGCAGTGGACAGTGTGTCTGGTCACCAAGATTGATATACGGAGCGTGAGATGGAATGAAGGAGTACCGCGAACAAGAGGAATGGCTGGATGCATGCAACTTCCCAAATTGAACAGGACAACTACAACATACAGTTACAGTATTGTAGGAAGGTGGCAACCTGACTATGGTTACCCCAGATTTTTTGCCTTGTGTTTAGCTGGTTTTCGACTTAGTTGGCCTGGTTCCCTGCTAATCAGGGCCCCAGGCTATCTGCTCTCTCTGTAAAATGGATTCCATGTAACCTAGGTGCATAACCAAATTGGCTTGGGTCACCTTATCAGCCCCTGTACAGAGCACTATAGGTGCCCAGGGCATAGGTGCATCCAAGGCCTACCAGGGGCTGCAACATATCTTTTGCCACCCCTGGCTGGCTATCCAAAATTGACACAACTGGCTGATCACTCAGCTGGGGCAAGGTGGTGTAATCACCCCTTGCTTAGATATAGTATGCCTATATCTAAACCTAACTGGACACATATATACCTATCAGTCACTCATATGGCAGGCCTTAACAATCCTGGAGGCAGAGTGCTTGGTTTATGTGAGACGGTGCTCTAGCATGAGCTGAGCCTGTCTGCAGCTGTCGGGACCAATTCCCTAAGCTGTTCCGGGATAATGCCATACCATATACTATTAAGTGCCTTATAATCCTCGCGGTTATATAGCAACTTTGGTTTGGCTTTATCAAAACATGTCGTGTAAGGTGTCATACGATTTGGAATACTACCCCCTCGCCATGCCTGGCGACGGGGGTAGCATTCCACCCCTCTAGAGGGAGACGACATGTTACTTTGCTAAAACGCGGTTGATTTTAAAAGAGCCTCAGATCCACAAAATGGATGCTTCTGCCACAGACACAAGTCTGACCTCCTGCTGCTGACCGAAACTCAGCAGAGGAGGCCTGGACAAAGGCTTTCCTGTCGCAGGGAGGTGTTACACCACCCCAGACAGGAGATAGTGGATTGTAGCAGGGAGGTTTGAAAGAAACCAGACACTGCCGGGGGCGCACAAGGCTGCCCCTTGCATAATCCGGCCAAACCGGTTCTGGGGTACACCAGCCCCTGTCCCAGCGTGGCCTGGATCAAAGGGAAAGGGGTGTATTCACCCCCTTCCTGGGTCCCACCCATAGGAGGGGACCTAGCAGGTAATCCAGCCCCCTAGATTGGTATAAGAATGGGAGCAGTGCCAACGCACTCAGATTATCCTGATGAAACATTGGAAATGAAACTCTGGACCCTTCAACATCCTACTCAACGTAGAAGACTGAAGAATCTCCCTTGTGGTCAAGGAGTGACCACCCTGTGCAAACAGGCACCATCCAGCACCTCAACATCTGCTTTGTTGCAGTTCCTGCCGGAACTCGAGCAACAGAGATCAACGAGATCAAGCTTGCCTGCCTTCTTACAGCCCGATCCACAGTCCCTGCAGAGCTGAGACCTGTGGAGGCGACCGGAAGCGTGGGGCTTGCCATCTTGAAAAGACCATGAGACGCTGACCGTGCAGCCCACGAGTGACCCTTGAAGCTGCATACCGGGATTTGAGAAGCCCCAACCCTGAGCCACTCTTGCACCGAAGCTCACCCCTCTACACTCGACGAGTGCTGCATGGGGCCCTTCTGCTTTCTTTGGCTTGACGTGTTGGCCCGGTCACTTGCCAGCTGGCTTGTGGCCCTTGTGCCAGTGAAAACCTAAAACCGACTTGTGATTCTGGTTGCCCCAGACTTGCACCAGCTCCTCTGAAAAGGAGCCCCCACTCTGACCCTCCTGGTCCGAGTGAGATGCAATCTTCCAGTCCTGTGTGGATTGCTCTTGCCAAGTGTTGTTTGCTCCGATCTTAAAGCCGACAGGGCCGACGGTGAGAGCCTGCGTGGGACAGCTCGTGACCCACTTCTGGACATCGCAGATGCCCAAGGGCCCACGTGGCAGCCTAGAGAAGCTCCTCAACAACCACCTGATTGCGCCCGACATTGCCTGGTTCCGTCCTGGTTCCACCCTGGTCACTGCTGAGTGACCCAGACTCTGTCCCCTCTGCTTTCAGGTACTTTTCTACACTGATCCTCTCTTGGATCACACAGGACACTTCTCCTTCACATCGCCTGCAGCATCTTCAGCTTCAAGCACCAACAACCTGCGTGACGAAACCCGACGCCACTTCGACCCTATGCACCCGCTTCCTGTGGGTGAGGTAACTTTGCAACGCTGATGTTCCCACACTGGTACACACCTCTAGGGTCTGTGTCTAAAGTTTTGTCCATCTAGGTTCAGCGGAAGTATCCTTAAACTCTATTTGTGTAACTTTTACGCACCATTGACTTTGCATTGGTGCATGCGTTTGCTTTAAGCGCTGCACCCGAATCCAGCGGGCTTTTCCCGACTTCAGCATTGCTTGTCCCGACTGCTCCCAGCGATTCCCTAGGCCCTAGGCCTAACCACTGTTCGATTGGTATCTCTTATACCACTTTCTTAATATATGGTTTGAGTGGCCACCCGCCCTCATCCATAATTGTGCAACTTTGTATGTTATACTGTGCTTTTGATTTAACGCTTGTGCCCCTTTGCTCATAAAGAGTACTGGGGATTATTTTAGAAATAAACACATATATTTTTATAATATATACTTGTGTGGTGTCCTTTCATTTGATATTACATGATTGTGATTGGTAAAACAGCTCGCTTAACACGACCTCTTGAGTTTAGCCTTTAAGGCTGCTTAGTCTATGCTACCATTAAGATAGCTTGTCTATAAGGTTGACTACAACCAGACACCATAAGGGATTGTTTGGACTGATACAAGGTGGTTCCAGAATTGGAAACATCATATATCAGGCCAACTTCTCACAAGTATCCTCTTCAATTCTCCTTATCTTTTAAATAATGTTATTGTTGTGAACTTCTATGAGTGTGTCTCTGTGCATTTGCTCTCTGCTTCCAATTCATCCCTACAGCTATTTGATAAGTTTCTTTTTAAAACTAATTTTTTAATTTACTAATACGTGTTTATTCTCTCTGAGGGCAGATAGGCAAGTGAAATTGCAGAATTACTGCAGCCCTGTACTGTGAAATTGTTTATTCATAGTTAGTAAGTTGTAGTAATTAACTATAACTACTACTTTTCAGTAACCTAACCACCCATTTAGCAAACAACGTCATGCATGCAGTGCACTTCCTTTATGTCCCTTAAAAGATTAATGGATATCTTCGTATCCAAAGATTTGTTTTTCTTCATTTGTTGTTTGTCCATGCTGTGTTTTTTTTTTCCTCTCTCCACAAAACTTTCCCAAAAACCCCCATTCCCATCCAATTTTCAAACCCTAACCTTCTCCCCCCGGGGTGTGTGGTTTTCATTGAGGTGTGACAGACTAAATGACAACAATATTTCAACACACTTGCTGGGGAGGATAAGGTCAAAGCAACAGAAAATCAATTTCAAGGCTGGTGAAGGAATCCGAGGATATATTCTTATTCTGTTTGACACACACCCATAAGTATTTGCAAATCAAATCAGAATTTCATGTGTGCCATCGAGTGGATTCATCATCAACAACATCCTCCTCCTACACGTGACGAATTATTACGCTGCTGTGTCCTTCATCTTCAGTACTATTTCTTGTAGTAGCCATACTCCATGCAACTAGTAGTTATATTTTGAATACTTTAGCATAGCTTAGGCTATAATTTATGGCACTGTTATTGTATACTGTACTATCTATCATACTGTTCTAATGCTCCGCTCAGGCCACTCAATGTTTCATTTCCTTTTTTTTCATATGCTGCTACTGCCAGTGTGTACCACTACTACTACCACCACATCAATGACATTTCATCCGTCCAGGATTCCATAGCCAACCTTAATCGCCATTTGCCATGCAGCCAGCCCTGTGCCTAGTCCTATTCTCAAACATGAATCACAGGTAAAATAAGCATTTTGGGGGAGGAAGAATAATGGAGTAGGAGGAGAGGAGAGACTGACGGTAGTACTAGTAAAGTAGTAGGACAATTGAATTCACTAACTCTGTCAGTGGTACTTTTGTACAAATTTGGGTGATTAGACAATTTGAATCAACCAGCCAGTTAAGTTTCAGGAAAACAAACGTAGAGTTAACCACCCCTGCTTCCCCCAAAAAACAGTAAAAAAAACGTTGTGTATGCTATGTTTAAGTTGAAATAAATAATTATTTGAGCCCTAACAAAAAACTATCCCAGAAGAAGACCCGACCCAACCCCCTCCCTAACCCCAACCAATGTCCATGAAATCAGTCCCCAACAGTCCAAAAACCCCAACGCCCAATTCCCACCCCCTAAAAGTCTTTGAAAAAGTGGCAAGGGACAGTCTCTCTACTTCCGCCGGCGGTGTCCTTTGGCCATGTGGTCACGCTGCTCTCTCCGGAGGTCCTTGAGCAGGGCTTTCAGCCTCGCCACCTCCTGCTCAAGGTTGGACACTCGCGGGGTCAATCGGTGCACACGAGCCTTGCACTTTCAGGTACTGTGGGGGGCAGCTGTTGTTTTTGCTGCTGGGCGGCGGCGGGTTGCTGCCGGACCACGGCTCCGTACCGCTGGAGTTTTGCGCTGACTATATGACCCAGGGTCAGCGGAGGAGGATGCAGCTGTTGTGGATGTTATTGACTGCGACTGCGAGTCATCCTCCTCCTCCTGGGCCACCAGCCGCCGATATTCGGCGACAATTGCCTCCAGCTTCCGTTCCCGGGCCCATATAGCCAACTCCTTCCTTGTTAGTTTAGAAGAAGTATCTATATGAAGAAAGTAAAACATTCTGTAACCAATGCTCTTTAAGAATCAGCAGAAAGTTGTGTCACAGTAGCACAAGCAACTTGCAAGCACAGTACATAACATTTGTGGCATGCATCTATCTAACTTCCCAATTCGTCGGCCTCTGCTCTAACATTAGTGGGAGTTTCAGGAATTCTACTAGCACTATATGGACTCACTACATTAGACTTAGACAGTACACAGTATTCTTCTTCTCTTCTTCTCTCTTGTTTAGCGAAATTGGTATTTAAACTTGTGGAAGCCGACATAATGCCAGCGCAGTCAACTTGCACCCGAGAAAAACAGACGCAAGCCATGATGAAACAGACTTGCGTTACTGTACCAGTCCAGTACATGCAGGTGGTGAAACTCTTACTTTTCTATTACGGGTTGCACTGGCCATACTCTGTTTCAAGGGCTACTGGTTAATTAATTTAACTTTCACCCTGCCCTGCCCCTGACTACTACAAAAGGAAACTGAAGAAGATAAATAATATGATCATCTATCCTTTCACAGGATTTTTGCTTACATATGGGATGACTTTAGGTGCTTCGTTTTTGATTGAGTAAACACCGATAGGCCATACATGAATGATAGAGTTGTAAAAAAATTATTACCAAAGGTAGTGAGTGGTCCCTGTAATCGCCGGATATATGCTGTGCTTGCTAACTACTGTTACTAGTCATGGTAGTATTCTTCATCCAGTGACCGTTTACTCTGTCTACATACACCTATGCTATCTATGAGGAAGATACCATCCAGGCATCCATCCATTCAAAGTAAATGTCAATCATTCTTCTTAATGTCTCAACTGAACAAACCTTACTTTTCTCACCGAAAAACAACCTTTTTATTTTATTTTGTAAACCACCAGGCATGCATCCGTGCTTGACTTTCATTTGAATTTGAACCAAAGGATTTATTGTGCACACATACAGTTTCTGTTTCACCCACCCAGGTAGTCCTCTTTTCTTTCTCCTTCCACCCATCCTTGCTGCAGCCTTCAACCGGCCATGCATCAGATTCCCAGCCGCCTCGGCAGCATTCAAAAACACATATCATTCTTTGCCAGTCATTAATTTTAACTTGCTCGTCCTTCCTTACACCCTCCTTTCCCTTTTCGTTCATCTCAATCATCAAGTTCATCTCTGATCTGACTTGGCTTCGCGATAAAACTTTCACAGCTGAGTTAAAGTCAAATTTAGAGGAGGCCATTGGTTACTCTTCATCTCCCACCGCTAATGCTATTGCTAATGCCAAGTCAAGGGTGACAGTCTTCTACCTGGTTGACAAAAACTTAGTTCTAAATTTGTAAGTCTTCTTAACAGTAAAGTGTGCTTGTACTGTACAACATATACACCCCTGCAGCGAGCCTACTCTGCTATCTCAATGAGTAAGGAATATAATAGCTTACCACTGCCCGCCACTACCGTGGCATCCCCCACAGCAGTTCCTGCTGGCTGTGGCACCGCATCTGCCCCTGAAGTGACCACCTCCGCGCTGGCCTCGGCACTAGTGGTGGGCTGTGCCGATGGTGTTACGCCTAGAAAATACATTTAATATTTTTAGATGCCATATACACCACTCCCTATTTTGTCTTCGAATGAAAAAATATGTTACTAGTACTACATAAACAAATTTAATAATTTGTGACTCTCTAGTCTAAACTAAAAATGTCCCTTTCTTCAGGGAAGGGTATTTTTTATTTATGCTTAGCCATAACATGTGATGCTACACTTTTACAACTGATGAATGCTTGCTTTTTAACACGCACCAATTTTCTCATAACAGACATAAGCTGCCCTTCTACGAACAAGAGCAAGATCATATGAATGTTAGTCGGAGTCGTCATCATCGCCACCAAGACTTTAAGTTCCAACCAGGTGAGGGGTCTCCCACAATTACTGTGTAAATCAGCCACTGTGAGTTCACTGTTTCTCTTCTATGAAGTTAATTTTAATAAATGTTTTTAATGAACAATTGAAAATTAATATACAGTGTACACACAGAGCTAGTTGTTTTACTTTTAATAAAGCTTTAAAGCTTACATAGACTCTGTGGTTTTTGGTCATGAGTGAGTGAGCGAAAGGGTTTGCAATTTGCAAGCATGAGTCTGTGACTCTGAGAGGTCGGGACTCTGACTCAGTAGTCTTATGTTCTGGGTTGTATAATCATTGGGGATCATCGCTGCATTTGGGAGCTAAATAATGACTCTGACACACTAGCTAGTCAGTAAGGAGATTGGGGTTTCAACTTCTGTTATGACTGAGGTATGTGGAAAGTGTAACTGTGCCTATTATCACCAATGTCCTATTTCTTGTCCATAGTTCTGTATGTGCAGAATAGTCCCTGCAACAGTAGTAGTATGTCCTCCTATCCAATCAAAAAGTAAACTAGTATCTTATTCTTGGTGGCCATTGACATTTTATGGTTGGGAATTGTCAAAGCATAAACATTTAGAAGACTTCAATAGACATTATGGACAACCTAGAGGACTGCACTCAGTGCCTAGAGCTATTGCTGAATAGGAGTTTTGTTTAACACCTTTTGCCTACTGTGCAAGCTTAGCTAGCTACACAGACAGACTAATAATAATCTAGTAGTAGCACAGAGAGTCATAGTAGAGGCATCTTAAGATTTTAGAAACAGTCTACAAGAAGATCAAAGCCGATTTAGAAAAAATAGAATTATGAGGAATGTTTGGAATAAATAGGTGCTGTAAAAGATAGGGAAGTATAATTAATAATATTAACAGGAAAACTTACTGGGGCCAGCAGAGGAGCCCTTGACGGATCTATCCTGGCCTTCCTGCTCCGCCGGCGCCGCTACCTCCTCCTCTGTCCTCTTGCCCCTGGTGGGCGCTGATGTACAACATGAAAGAAAAACACAAACATGGATGATTGTTGTCAACCAAATCAAACATTTAAAAAAAAAATAACAAATTATTTCGGGGAAATAGACAACAATTGCACAAAATTTATTGACCTATCTGATGTGGTCTACTAGGATATTAGTATTGCTGGATTCGCGGACCGTCTACTGGGAAAGTTATGTAACTCACTAAACCAACTTTAAAAAGATTCTACTAGGACTAGCAGGCAGCACTCCGCAGCACGCGAAGTGACAGACACAGTCCGTCATGATTGCAGACCACTAAAAAGTTTACTACTAAACAACCAGTCATAATATACCCAAACTATCAATCCACCACCACTATCTCCTCTTAGTGGCAGGAGTACAAAGGAAGGACTGGACTTGAGTCTCTAGTGTCTAGCATTAGCAGTTCTGTAAAGTACACTCATACATAATCACTCAGGCCAAATGAGCACAACATTGAAAACAAGTAAGCATAGTAGCACCGCCACTGAGCAGGCAAGCACCTGCAATCACAGAAGCTTTTGAAACATAATTTACCTGCAATGTAATCTGCAGCATTCTTGCTCTTCGGAAAAAAACATATATTTGCAATATAACACAGAGCAGAAGAAAACAAAGTAGTTATTAAATAGCTACTAGTACTCACCAAGCCCAGTGATCTCAACGCCAAGCAGGTCGAGCAGGTCATGTTCCCGGTCCAGTATGTCTGGCCACCGGTGCGTCACCTGGTTGTAGGTGCGCCGGACCCCTGACTCCCGATACATGGCCCGGCACACCTTACCCCATAGCTGGCGACGCTCTGGGAGCCTGTACCCGGTACCGGGCCTGCCGCCTGCCGCGATGGTCTTGGGGAGGTGGCGCTGGACAAAGAAAACCAGTGCGGCCACCTCCACCGCGCTAAAGATGTTCCTGGGAATAACTGTCTCCCCCCTTTACCGCCCGCAACGGAGCCGGCTACGGGGTGTGGGACCCTTCCCCTTCAGGTTTTTGATGGCTCCCTTTGCCATGGTCCTGGACAGTTAAAGGAAAATAAATTAGGAAAGAACTGGGAAAAAGAAAATAAAAGAAAAGAGAGTTTAAAAAAGTAGTTTTAAAGTAACCAAAAGTAGAAAAAAACACAAAATATAGAGGTACAAAAATAAAGAGATAGATAATGAGTAAAAAATATTATAAAAAAGTTCAAGCAAACAAATGATTACAAAGAATAACGGAGGATTGAAAAAGCATGCCCAGAACCATAGCAATAAATGAAAAACAATTTGGCCACGCCCATTGCGACCATGTGGGTAAGTACGCGCGATATTTCCCCCGCAAGCACACAAAAACGGACGCGAACACACAATTGCGCCCCGCACGTAGAAAATGCACAATGCGAGCATGCAACTAGCGCCCGGAAACGGAAATACGCAACGTGAACACTGAAAACAAGACGGCCGCGCCCATGTACGACCGAATGGGTAACTTCGTGGTAGCCGCGCTGAAAAAAAACCCAGCGAACACGCAAAAATAAAAAAATCCGCAAATTCGCACAAATTCGGGGATGTTGCGGACCGCAAATTTGCGCAAAAGCGGATTCCCAAATTTCGCCCCTACTTAATTACAACACAGGCAATCAAAATTGCGTTCTATTATGTTATTAAGCTAGACGCTGCAATCTTTGCACTAAGGCTACGTGCCTTGGCATTTCATAAACAACATGTCTCTGTTTTCTTCGTACAATCTGACAGTGAAACAGACAGAAATGGCACAGAGGGGAGCAAAGTATACAATGCTGTGTATTGAAAAATTGGACAGATTAGCATTTACAGTGGCAGAGTCACCATCCACAGAATGACTAATCCATAGCCGCATGACTCTTCAGGTCATAACTTTTAAACTCCAGTATTGCCTTGAACAAATGCAGGCAGGTAAATATGAAGAAATGGATAAGGAATTCATCAAGGAATCTTGGGAATTACTGTACAGGTTTCAATGCTGGAGTGGGGAAAAAGAAGTGATACCCAGCGCGACAAACTGTGAGAATACTTTAAGTGGCTCACTCATATATGCCAGGATATAATGCTTCGCGAGGCCTGTAACGGTTCGGTAGCAAACCTATCCTATCACTTAAAGGGTGCCCCAGCTGCCGTGATCACTCAAGTGTTCAGACTACTTTCAAATGGGAGTTCATTGATGCTGGACGATCAAGGCTGCTGTGGGATGCTCCTGGGCATCGCATATCTGGTAACCGTGAGTTCCAGGTTTACTTGCTGTATGCAAGTATTGTTTCCACCAACACATGCAGCCAGGGAGGTACTGTTATGGCCTTTGCTAAATATTTCATTAATACGGTTTGATGCTAAGAGCAGAATGAAAGCTACGCTTATACAGAAATCTGTGCCCTTAACCTCATCTCGAGAGACTTTTGATCTCCAAGTCACAAGGTCTTTGGCAGACATACAGGCACTCATACGTACAAACTGCCCTTACAGCAGCATTAATGGTAAATCGTATCTCTAACATGTCTGATATGACAGGCATTGTCCACCTATTTAAGACCATAGGTTCCGGACTATTAAGCACCTTTCAGACGACCCTCAGAGTTATACCAAACTTTATACACTCTGTATTTGGAAGCATATTTGTAGTGTAGTATGAGTCAGTGATAGGAGTGTGGGTTATGTGAAGGAGGTATGAATGTGGGGCAAGTATTTATTGGTATATGTTTCTTAAGAGAAAAAGGTTCATCCCCAAAAAATGTTGTGTCTTTATCATAAATGTTTTCTCTTTACACAGATTGAGATGATTACTTAAAAAATGTATGATTGAAATTTGTTTATACATGGTCAGGAAACAACATTTGTGAAAGAAATTATGGAACCAGAATTGTTACTTGACAGTCTTTGTATACGCGAATAATGAAATTAAAGATAAATAAAAGTATTTTTATAAAAATTAAATTTATGTATGGAGAAATCATGAGTTAATGACCTGCTTCTATGCTATATAGTAGCAAGTATTAAAGCAATTTAGGTCATGTGGGAGGTCGTTTATTGATTTTGGTTTATTTCCCCCTTACTCCCAGACCATATGAATTTAGCTCTTTAGGGGATGCTTTTCTTAAACACAACATCTAGGCACACTTCGCCTAAGGGAACTAAGTGCATCTTGGTTCTTGTCATTTAGACCAGTCACTGCATCTTACCTGTCCTCTGATGCCTATTTTGCAGAGAAGAATGCATGTTAGATCTCTGTCTGAAACTCCCATCATGTGCGCAACCGGACGTTGATGCTATACTGGACCCGACTACCGTCCATGGTCTGCAGTGTCCCCAGCGTATTCTGATGTTGATGGCGGCATTCCTAGAGCTACCACAGGTAGTATCAGCTCCTTTTGGTATGTACATTGGCTCCTCCTCTCACACTCAGGCCTTGGATTGCACACAGGCTGCCCCAGCATTGGTTATTGACAGTATGAAAGATCATTTGTGCTCAATTTGCATAATCTGCGAGGTGTTGCAGGGACAGTCGTCTGCCGAGGCAGGCAACGAGAATGTTGCGTCTACCAGCCAGGACACATAAACCTTTGACTCATTTGGCCCGTCATTTGCTGGGAGAAATTCAACCTTTTATTTTGTGGAAAAAACGGAACAAATTGGAACTCCATAACAAATTTGAGCATGCATGGCTTTCAAATGCTTATAGTAGTTCAAACTATACCTTCTGACACATTAGGGCAATGGCTTGAATGAGAATTTCCTTTTTCTTTAAATGTTAAAGGTCCTGAGGGATTAGGGTTGTCATGTTTGATGGGTGCCAATAACTATTCTCTTCTTGTTAAGAGGAGATTCTAGTGGCACCTCGAGCTAGTTGGTACAAAAGGCAACCATAACCAGTGGGGGTGTTTAGAATCAGTCTGGCACCAATCCTACAGTGTATGTTGTCTAATCATGTAGATCCTGTACAATTATTATAGTAACTACACGACAAGAGTAAGTACATTTAGCAGAGACAGTGTAGCAAATCCTCATCAATGACATGGGACATATAAGAATGTGATAGAAAAAAATACAACAACAACAAGCTACCCTCCCCATAAGTAAGGAGACAAGTAGTTCTTGTACAGAGAGGCTAGAAGGTACAGAAAATAAGCCAAATTAAAACTATATTAAGAACTAAGAGGCACAAAAAACGTAGCTTCCCAGGCTACCAGTCATCTGGTATGGTTAAAGAAACACCCTCCTTGTAGGAGCTTCAAATCTGTGGATACTCAAAGAGAAAATTCCATGAAGGGGGACATTCAAGAACCATAGAGCCCTATTATATATAATGAAGGGAACATGTGGAAGGGAAGGAGTGAGATAATAAGATACACAAAAACTGAGAAATACTCCAAAAATAAAACGCTGGAGTATGAATTTTGTCCTAGCAGCTGGGTATAAGTCATACTCCCTAAGTGTTGGTTCATCACGTATGCAAAAATGGTGGGGGGATTAAGACCAAAGGTAATGCTTGGTGGAAACCCGGAAGGGGGAAATAACCAATGGGAGAAAGAAAAATGGGAACAAAAGAAAGAAAAAAAGGGGGAGGGGTGTAGGAAAGGATCAAAGCAAAGTGGGTGCGAGTGGCTGCCCAGCAGCACCCCCAATCAGTTCCAGCCAAAAATGGCAATCAGATTTGTAAGTATAGTTCAAGCTTGTCATGTACCTTGTATATTAGTCTCTCATATGAGCTAGCTTTGTACATTTCAGTAAGTCATTTATCATGACAGGGTAAGCTAGGGGGTCTGTGTGGCTGAGAATACAGATTTTGGTTCCAGTCAAAGCGGTAGAGAGAAAACATTTCTCATGGATCTTCAGGGCTATGAAATTTGCTGTATCACAAGGCATGATCAGTTCCTGCATCAAAGGAGGGGGATATGTACAGGGTCTTTGTGAGGGTGCGCCCTATCCATTGCCACAGTTCAAGTAAGGCAGGGCTGTCATGAAGGACATGTAAGATGTCACAATCTGTCTGGCCAAAGCTCCAGCAGTTCAAACGGGGAAGCAAGACTGCTGAATGTGGTTTGTGCAGCATCCAGTACCAGTCCTGAATAGTCTTAAATAAACAGAATGTCATCCTGTATTCTCTAACCCCTATATCTAAGTGAAAGACAACTCCTTCCAGTCAAAATCAGTGTTTGCAACATGAAGAGTATACTGGCATTTGACACGTAAATGTGACATGAAAAGGCCCCAATAATGTAGATTCAAAAAAGAGAGAGTTTTCCCTGACAAACCCAGAAAGGACTGGGAAATATAGCTACACAAAGGGTAATTGGTTCCTTTCTGTGGTTCCTAAATTGAAGCGCAAAACGCTTTTAGGAATAAGACACCAAAAACGTTTCTGATCTCAATGATATGTATCCTGACATGTTCCACAATTATCTCAAAAAAACATAATTTTCATTAAAATCAAATTTATTAAAAATTTTATGTCAGAAACCAGCATGGTATATAATCAACAGTTTTGCATTTAAAAACAATTACAATACATTGACATTAGGCACATATACACATTCACAGAAGTTAAAAGTAACCAAGTTGTCGACGCGTTTCGGTGTTTAAGATTGATGGTACACCTTCCTCAGGACTACAATCAAAACTTCTTCAATCTAAAAATATACGGAACAGTCAATTAGAATACATTCATAGAAGGATCTCATTTACAGAAAGTTTTTTACAATTCTATCGGTGTCTAGAGTGTACACAAGAAGATTTCTTACTTAATTCGCAGTATTCAATTTGCGGTGTCAGTCTAAATCCTGGGGATAAATGAATCTTATCCACTCTTATGATTCTGGTTTGTTCCTTTCAAAGACCTGTGTACACACAATATTATTTTGTGTACAATTAGTGTGTTTAGTTTAATCCACAAAACTATAACTTTATCACCACTCACGTTTAGGTAATCCCATACTTACTTTGTATTTTAAGGTAGCTGCTTTAAGGATTTGTTTCCAACCATATGGATATTTTTCATGTCCACTGTTAACAATCAGGATGGTTCCTTAAAATGACCTGTGTATACAAAATATCAAGTATACACTAAGTGTATTACATTTAAGACACTGCATTTCGTAGTATTTTCTAGAGCTGGTTAAAAGTATGCTTACTATGTAGCTGGTAATATGAGCGTTAAATTTCCTTCGTTATGTGGAAAACTCAGGGTGAACCTCCGGTGAGCGTCTTTTCCACTTTTAGGTCTTGATTAAGTATCAAGGAGATGGAGTGCTTCTTTTTAAAATTGAAGACGTTTCCTTTTATCTAGGTAGAGAAATGGAGTACACATTTTATACTTTATCATATTCCATTCCTTAGAGGTGATTCAATTCAGTTTGAGTTATGCTCTATTCATTTATTTGTGGACATAGAGCGTATATGATTTAAAAAGCGCCAATTAAAGGTCTGTTGCAGGGCATAGAGATTTAAAGGCTTAAATCATGTAGCTATATAGATAACATTGTATAGCCCTCTTCAGATTGGTCTCATTTTTAAGGGTATAAAATCCATGCAGACATTGTCAGTTTTGTCTGATTATCACAACGTCCGCTCATGCTGGGGTAGAATGCGCCCTCTTAATATTAATCTCATTTTTAAGGGTAGAGAGCTACTGCAGACAATGTCAGTTAAGTCTAAATATCCCGATGTTAGTTAAAGCTCACAGGTAGAATGCGCCCGGATTCCCCGTTCTCTTACCTCCGTAGTTTGAGCTCCTCACCGTCAGCCTGGTAACCTGGTCTCCAGCGTCAGTTAATGCGCTTGGAGAAACGGTTCCTTTTGTACTCCGCGGCGGTCTGTTTCTATTGAGAAACTACTCGCACCTGTGTCAATTGTTGGTCGGCGCTGTATAGTCGCCATTTTGGTAGTTTATTATTTCTACTTCTTGCCTGGTAGTGCCTATAAGCAAGGAGGGACTAATCTAAAAAGATCGAGTGATTCAAAAAGGCAAGGTTTCAATTTCTTTTTATACGACGCTTGCTGTCGAAAAGTTGACGTTGTATTTATCTTTTACACGGAAGCCCTGATGGTAAAGCAGTGAATTATAGGCTCCTGTGGATATTTACTGGGACTTGCGTCTAGTTTCGAGTCATGGGATCGTGTCGCCATTTTAGTAGTTTTTAGTATTACTCCAAGGGTGGGTATTCTAAAGGATATATTACTGCCTACAATTGACAAGGGACTAATAGCAGTATAATGCATTTGTGTACAACTTTCGATTCCAATTGGTTAATTTATTTTGTAATATTACGAGGGCTCTCAAGCGAGAGCTTCTGCTCTGAAATATTTTAGAACTGAATAGCCCACGGACATATAAATCTACAGCGGGGCATGTTACCGCTATGTGTCCGTCAAGTTGACTCGCCATTTTGGTAGTTTAGTAGAAGTATACGCGAGGATGTGTATTCTCAAGGCTTATGTCATCTCTACTATGCTACCTAACTTTCTTATATATTGTTGTGCATCTTAATCTATTCACCAATGATCCATGTTTTTATTATACCTACCTACTTTCTCTATTCACGATGGTACATGTTAGTCTAGTCATAAATTAACCTCTTTTGTTCAATTCATTTGCAAACCAGTACTCTTCAAACCGCAGGCCCACATCAAAGACTCGAGGAAGAGCTGTAGCTGGGCACGCTATGTTGTGCTGTGGTTCAACCCTACACTAGTCAAAGCTTCTGCTCATTGGTCACATCTTAGAAACAGGCTGATCAACCACAGCCATGTGGGTGTATGTGGTTTACCTAGCGTTCTCTACAAAATCCCACATATATACGAATAACCTTTTAAATAAGCTATTTCTTTAATAGTACCCAGTTATAATCAAAGTATGCTTAATACTCGTTTTTAACTGAAACAAATACTTAGGGACAGATTTAGAGTGTGTCTGACAGGGAACTCCATCAAAATGTGTTGGTGTGCATTTAGAGACAGAGGACCTTAAGTATTGTGTTGATGAAGCCCTTGTCAGCTCCATCCGTTGAATACTTCCTCTGATAGCCCAACAGAGTAGTGGCCATTGGAGGTAGTACATTAAACCTTCCACACTATTTCAGGTTGATGGAGTGATGCCTCTTTTCTTGTCTGTTACCACTAGGAAAACCCATTTTGGGAGTTTTTTCTTTTAAACAAACAACATGTCAATGCTTATGTATAGAGTATTCAAACTAAATGGCGGCCATGCACCAACACTTTAGTACATTAAAAGAAACCTCTTTGGCTGTGGTACAGTTCCTTTTAATGCACAGAGATGAGCCCAGGGCTGGCAATCATGTCTAAATGTGTCAGGCAATGTACCCTTGTGAGGCTGGAAGTGATGTTCTCTGCCATCCAAACAGACAGTATTTCATTCGTCAAACTTTAAACCAGTTCCTTAGTAATTACTATACATTACTGATGATCTCAGCAAAAAGTGTGTAGCAGATCATCATTACTTAGTAACTGCTGAACATATGGAGCCCTATGTGTATGCCCTACTGCATCACCATCAACTTTTTTATGTGATTAGGTTTAGATTTGGCATAACTCACCTTTTATTTTCTTACCCTAATCACACATATATAAACTCTGATTTGGACCTATGCACTTGTGACATGAAATCTAATCAATCTATGTTACTTACTGCTGTTTTGTTCACTGTATGATGGACCCAGGAAGTGATTTCTCTTACCATTGCTTAGGTCCCTAAATATCAGGAAGTGCAGGCCAGCTCTATACTTCAGTTACAACAATCTGAATATATCTGTATGATAGTACATACGTTTTATTGGCAACTATGAGACTGGGGAATATGGTGGGGAAATGACATTTTTATCAAGATGTTACTTTGTTATTTCATTTTTTATGGCATATTTTAATATTTTTAGTTTCCTATTATACACTTTAAGGTTTTATGTGTTGTGTTACATCTATTATACATTGTTGAAATTTGTGTGCTTTACTCTTTAAATGTTTTATATAAGCAGAATAAAGATTTACTACTACCACTACTACTACTATATTTAAAAGTAGTAGTAGTAGCTGGACTACTTGATCTGACTAGCTCATGAAATTCTGTGAAAGACAGTTACTGCAATAATATCTGGTCTGCTTGTGTGTGTAATTAAACTAACAATCATTTATACATAACACATTTCAACTCCTAATAATAGATATTTATTACTACCAAGCCAATCCCAGTAAAGTAGTAGACATTTTGGTATGATATTCTAAAGATCCATCATTTGATGCAGAAAAATCAATTGATTAAATCCATAAAAGCTGTTGGAAAAGAGGAGGACCCACTCTGATATCAATTCTAAATTATGTTCCTGTGCAGAAACTGTGATCCAGTCAGACTCCGGAGAATCTACCCAGATGTATCTTGCTAATGCGTTGACACAATGACGCATTCAGGGTCTCAAACACTTTCCATTAGAGTTATTATACGAGGGAGATCAAACCAGCAGACCAGCAGTAAATGTCTGATTTACAGATAATCACTGAATTCCTTTGTACAAGTAGTGTGTCATGCTGGGAGGAGATAAAGGAGAAATGGAGTAGCACAGCTCAAACCTTGACTCCAGATTAGCAATAAAGTTAAGATTAAGGGGTCTCCAGTCCGCCTGCCACCCTCCAGTCCGGCCGCCACCCTAGCGGTGCTGGGACCGGCCGCCAGTGGTGCACCAGTCCCGCACCGCCAATTAGGATGCGAACACCACCATGGTGGTCGCATCCTGTATAGTTAACATTGTGGTGGGCGGTGCTGTATCCAGCACCCGCCACAATGTTAAAAGGGCACGCTGTGCATTTGCATGCACAATGTGACAGGCACTGCCTGGTGCCTTCCACCTTGTGCATGCAAATGTCGGGGGTACCATGGGTATACCGCAAATGCAGCCACCCACCCCTCAACCCCCTTGGGGCCCACAACGGGCCCCCAAAGGCATTCCCTACATGCCTTTCCATGGCGGAATCTCTGCCATGGAAACACATGGGACCGCCATCATCGTAATATTCATGTCCATATTGCATGTCTTTTCCGCACGGTAGGCAATCGGGTGGATTGCCTACTGGTGGAAACCTGGAGGCCGGTCTTCCCGTCCCCCGGGGTCCCCCCGCCATCTTAATATGGCAGGGGGAAATGGGATGCGGGCGGAGGTTATTGTCGGGCAGATCGCCACCGCCATGCAGGCGGTGGCAATTTGCCCTACATACTAAGAGGCCCCTTAGTGTGACTTTACCAATGTCCATGAGAAAGTGAGATTTAAAATAGTTTTTGGCTGAACCTATCTTTGTGGTAGGGCTGAATACTTTGGGTTGTATTGCATTGTATTGTAGTTTATTGTTAATTAGTATAGCACTTACTATCCCTGTCTAGGAATTGATGCAAACAAGGAAGCCACTACTCAGAGTAGCACAGAGTTTGTTTGCAGTGTTAGTTGTAGTTGCTGCAGTTAATTGTATACAGCACTGTAACATTAGATTCCTTATACTGATAAGATGCATGAATTTTCATATTTACTGGGAAGTCCGATGTTAATTGTTGTTAATAAGATGTATTTATGTGCTGGTTTGCATTCCTAATTCTGTCTCTTTCCTTAACAGTAATGGAGACATGCAGTCTATCAGGTGTTTCACTCTACAGATTGATTTTCCTAGTCCACTGTTATTGGGTGGCAATAGTTTTGTTAGAGAATACAGTACCTTGAATGTTATGTGATGCTTATGCATGCTACCAGTAATACTGGTGGAATGAGCTCAGTAGGATTTATTTTGAAAAATTAAGCAGTGTTGGGCAGAAGGAGACAAGGACTGGCATGAATTCAGTAAAGAAGCCTCTTATGCAAGTCATACACCTTTTGGTGATGACTAACATGCTGTATCATGAACTTACCAAAGTACAAAAAGATGTTCTAATTAATGTTTTTTTTTCTGTAATTACATGGATGTATCTTTCTGATTATGTGAATCTTGAAAGTTATCGGAATTTCATTGATGCTGTCTGGGCCTCAGTAGATGTATGTGTCAAAAGGAAGCGCTCATCCTCACTTTCAGATGTCACATGATATGCATTCTTTTGGAGATTTAGTAGGTACCTTGTCTGCTGCAGTGTAATGTTTATGAGATGTTCAGGAGAATATGATCCTTCTAATTGTTTTGGAGTTACACTAAGTCCCTACTTCCTGTTGCTTGAGAGAATATTACTGTATTTTATACTCCAAGGTTCAAGTGGGGATTAGCCACATTTTCGGCATCTTTCTGAAATCCAGACAATTTACCATAATGCATGTATTTGCTGGAAGTGAATTCAATACTTGGCTATTTGGAGGAAGAAGGAAATCCCACCAACAGTCATGTCCATTTCTGGGAGCACTTCTTGAGTGTCATTTATGAAAAATATTGGTCTTATTTTCTTTATTGTCTTGTGCACTATTCACACTAAATTGAAGGTCGACAGTCTGGCAACAGATAGTCAGTACAGAAACTTCAGAACTTTTGCTAGTCGTCTCATAGTAGATATTGATACTGTATGCTACCATCTATCGGCATAATGCAGACATGATGAGTGAGATCGTTTCTGTGCGGGTTGTATGTTGGAGCAAAGAGTTCCCCAACCACGACTTCCCTATCAACGAGGTCGTCTAAAGCACAATTTTTTTTACCATGCATTCCTTTACCACGATCTTGGAAAGGCGGGGCTGACATCGGCCCCGCCGCACTTATGGCGGGGCGCACCGGCCCCCACTCGCCCCCGGGTTCGCTGGTGACCCGGAAGTGATTGAGTCACTTCCGGGTCACAAAGGGAACAAAGGCCAGGCCGGTTAGATCTGTCCTGGCCAGTGAAGGGTTAAAAGGCCGTGCTGCACGGGAGTCGGCCTCTTTGGGCTCCTGCACGCCACGGCCTGCCTCGTCCAGCCTCTAGGAGGCTGTAATTAATTTTCCCGCCCACCATCCCCTAAAAGCAGATGATTGTTATTGTGTGTTATGAAGGTTTGCATAATTTGGTTACAAGTGTTTATGCATGCTAAAGTGTCTGATTAAATAAGTTTTGTTCCTTAGAACTTTCTCCCGTTTTCAGGTCATCTATCGTCATATTTATTATTATACCTTGGTCAGGCGGTAAGGTCATGATTGGTGAGCGGTTACTTCAAGGTCCTTAGGGGGGCGGCACCATTCTCAAATGGGGTCGTCCAAAGGGAGAGACAAGTGATCTCTCATAGAACTCCAGGGGCAGGTACAGCCTGTTGGGTACATGGGTGCAGGGGAGACAGTCACTCTTTCTCTAGGCTCTTTGGCCACCCCGCACGTGCACAATGGCACCAGTGACCGGCGCAGAGATGCAAGGGCACCTTTTAATGAAGTTAATGGAGCGTACAGGGTAACCGGGGGACCAAAATACCCTCATGGTAAGCGGGCCCTCTGCGCAGGCGCACTTCAACAGAAGGGCGTGTTTTAATAGGGCGTACTGGGGTAACCGGGGAGGGGATGTGCCCCCACGGTAAACGGGCCCTATTGCGCACATGCACCTCTATGGGAGGGCATGGTAAAAATAGGGCGTACGTGGGTCACTGGGGAGGGGATGTGCCCCCACGGTAAACGGGCCCTCCTGCGCATGCGCATTCCTTCAGGAAGGCGTGGTTTAGTGATAAGGATCTTGAGGTAAATTTAATTTTTTATGACCAAGTATGTCCCCTATCGTGTACCCCAACGTTCCATGTATGTGCATGACATCCATGCATTTTCCCTCCATGACTGAAAATGAAGACTCATATGCATTTGCGTCCAACGTTAACATGTCATCTACCCGATCCTCAATGAAAGCAACATAAATTCGGTTCTTAGACCCATGTTGCCAACGTCTTTACATGGTGCACTTTTAAATAACGCGAAGCACACGTTTTACACGTTTTTCTGGCTCAGCCGAGCCAGGCCCTGAATTCTGGCTCTGAGTCTCTTCTGTCTCTGAAGCTGCAGTTTAGGTATGCATCCCTGACCTCTGCCTTACTTCCTGCCCAGCAAAGCGGTGCCCGGCTCAGCCTGGCCTGCCTGCCAAGACGGTATTTTGCCTACAGTTATCTGTTCAGCCTCCGCGGAAAACACATTCCAGTCTAGTGAAATAGGTAAACATATTCCCGGCTGCAGAGCAAAGGGCCCGGCCTTCCTGTCTCCTTACAAGTAATTTACTGCACCCGTTGCCATAGTAGGCCCATGGCCCCGTGCATTGCACAAAGACACGTATGCACCCACTAGCATTCAGTGATGAATAGCCTCTGCCCGAGAGACCTTTTGCTTCAGATAAAACATCCTCTAAACACTAGATATCAGATATGCTATTGGTACAGGTCGTTCTGACATCCCAGACATCAGTCTCCTCTACTAGTGCTAAAGTCAAGCCCCAGCTCTCCCCAGTTACACGTCAATACCACGTCATGCTCAGTTGCGTGCGCACCCAGGGTAAAGGTTTCTGCCGACCCAGCAGATTTTCTCTATGCATCCACCCACCTATGACACTTCTGTGACGTCTCCAGCACGCACCTCCGTGTACGCCCAGTACACGCCTTCTTTTACGCCCATATGTTCTTATCTCTCTTCTTTTCACTTGTTACGCCTACTGTATTCAATGCAACTGTACAGTTTTACTATATATATTGTGTGATGTTAATAAAATGTTGAATATCCCTTCCTGAACCTTAGTGGTGATGGAACCTGATGTCCAGCATCTCGAGATGCTTAATTAAAGCCTGTATGACTCAGATACCACGGACTCTGCCTCTCATCATTTTATTGAGCTATCCTTATTGTCATTTAATGTATAGAAAAATAGTCCCGGTAATTCTATTTACCACAAAATCTGGCGCCCGAACAGGGACCCCTCCCCTTCCCCACGCGCCGGCGATGTAACGCAGGCCCCTGACCCCTTCTACAGCCGTGACGGACTCCTTTCTGTGCACACCTGCGGGTTTTCCTGCTAACTCCCTCAGGCCCACGGAGGAGACGGAGACTGCGGTGAGGAATGCGGAGAGTCCCGACCAGAGCCCAAGCCGAGAGAGCAAGGTCCGAGGTATCCAGAGGCCCACCTGTTCCGAAGCGCATGCGTAGGGCGTAGTAGCAGCCAGATGTCGTAGCAGTCCAGTATCAAGTTTCCGAGGCCTTCAGTTTTGCTTCCCGGTGAGTACCGTTGTTGGGAACGCATCTAGACGGGTTCATTAATTTGTGCCCGGTCAAGACGGGTCTGGGTACACAGACCCGGTCCAGACGTGTTCACTTAGGTGGATACGGTATGACGTGTCTCTTTATGGGACCAGTATGTCTGTACTGTTTTAGCGGTGCATCTAGTGATCCAGTATTCTAGTATTGTTTTCTCGAGATTTTCAGATCTGTGTTTTTCTATGTACCAGGTAGTATCAGTCTGAAATGTTTTAAAGTGTTTTATGTCGTGGTATGAATGATTGTTTGCTATACATTACTGTGTTCACGTTCAAGTAAGTGCAAAGATGCCGCTGTTTTCGAAATTACGTCAGATAGGAACTAGGAAAGGGATACTCGAAGAAGCAGTTCCCGTCCCGCCTAGGGACACTCCCGGACATTTTATGTACCATAAACATGGCTTAGATGCCATAGTGTACTTAGACTTATGGGTTGATTATACAAAGGATCTGGAAGAGAAATATAGATGGCCTGTTTCAGGGACATGGGATGCCGATTGCATCATGAGAGTAGAGGAAGTACTATGGAAAAAGAAAGCCAGACAATCACAGAAAGATGCTATAGAATTGTGGCGTAAAGAAGCGCATAAAAGAACAGAGAAAGAAATCAGGAAAGCAGAACTAAGTAGGGAAGCATCAGAAAAAGCCCAAGAAAAAGAATTACTAGAAGAAGGTGAACGAGTTAAAGCAGAACAATTAGACAGACAAAGAAATGCCCTTATTCAAGGCATGTATCCTCTTCTCGCCGAGGGCCTACCCAAGGCGATCCCGGAAGTACCCAGTAATTTACCGCCACCACTGGTTCCAACTAAACTCCGTCATAAACAGACCGCAGCTGATATATTCCTTTCATCTTACTTAGATGACACTGTCCCAGATTATACAAACAGAACCCCAAATATTAATCCTCACATCCCTGTTCAAGACACGATTCCCCCCACAGTTTCTTCTGTCACTGGTCCTGCCATTGGTCCTGGTAATCCTTTTACTCCACCTGCAACCCAGGACCAACCTGCATTACCTACACCTACTTTTCCAGCTACATTACCACCTGCGACAGCACAGCCAGTATTAGTTGACGTTCACACTTCCGGAGGGGCAGTAGGAGGTCTCCCTATCACCCCGCCTCAAGTTAAACGAACCACACTCAGAGAAGCAGCATTACAGCGCACACCGAAAGTAACTACATACGCAGCACTTAAACAGTACCTTACTGATTGCAGATATGATCCAATACCAGGCAAAGACCAGGTGATATTATATTCAATACGTATACGACGTGTTACAAACTATTTGGCTATTTTACCAGAAATGAAGGGACATCTAGACAACATATATCATTTTATTAGAACAGGAGAGAGACCAGAAAGTATTCACGAGGCCATGGCACACAGGAAAGTGGAGATTCAAAATATGATCTTACAGTTTCTGATAAATTGTTTGATAAGGGAACAAGACCAGCCAGGTAAAGATAAAGACGAGATGAAAATTCTGATAAAGTGGAGTGACAACATAGCTGATGGTAAACATAGTAAACAAGGTTGTATAGAATCTATGTACAGAAAGATTCGTAAAGAAATTCTAGACATACACGCAAGGGAAAAAGCAGCAAGAGAAGCCGAGAAAGCGGATGATGAAGTCTCAGAAGACGAGATTGAGAACTCAGACAGAATAGCGTATGTAGGTAGGGCGAGACCCTTTGACAGACCCATACGCCCAGAATGCAAGAAACGTTTTCTTTCTCCCATACCAGAACAATGTTCTCTGGAGCATCTATTCCAAGCTACCGATAAAGTATTGAAACAACGAATAGGTTACAGTGAACTTAGCACCATGCATGAACAGGAACTAGCCCGGTCAGCAGTCCAATGGGCTGGCAATACTAGTGTATATAAAGATGACGCAGTAGCGCAAACATTTTTGAATCTCTCCCCAGACGAACAGCGACTATCTGGTATGTACATGATTCAACACCTCATTACATTGTATGAAAGTCAGCATTCTGATCCAGGACCCTTATATAATATATTAGAAGAGTTACTCCTAAAGAGATGGAGAGGCCTAGGTACCGATTTAATTAATGTCATTCTAGAACACCGACACAAGTATAGAACTTTCCTGACTCCACATTTTGTTCCCGTTCCACCCCCAGTAAGGAAGGCATTTTATATGGATAGACAGAATCCCTTACGAGAAGTTCATCCCGTCCGGAAGACAGACGGTACACTCGAACGAGTGTTTGTTTACACCCCCTTAACGAAAATGGAATTATTGGAAATTAAAAAATTAGTACCGTGCCATGATAAGGATCCAGCAGGGTTTCACCGTGAATTTAAAGACATGCTCCGCATGGGGGAGTATACGTATCCCGATATACTTAAAATGTTAAAAGTACTGTTGCCTGCCGGCATTTACGAAAAACTGAAAGAGAAAGAATGGGAGGTGGGAGAGAAAAAGATTGATTGGACAGAATTAGAAAACGAAGAAAATACACAAATCCCTGGTACTGGTCTTGGAGAAAAAGCTAAAGGATTACCAGAATTATTAGTACAGGTTTTGCCAAGATTACTAGCAACTAAAAAGGAAGACTGGGATGCAATCTCAGCCTGCAAACAGAAACAAGACGAAGACACTAGTGATTTTTACTCCAGATTCGAGAAATGTTTCGTTATTAATAGCGGCCTGAAAACAAGTAGTGAATCCTATCCACATCTTTTTGTGACCAAATTAGTAGAGAATTCCTTACCACAGGTTAAAAATATAGTATTGAAAGTCGAGAGTACATGTCAAGCTAATACCCCTTCCCAAATGTTACAAATGTTACAGTATCACCAGAATCGAATTAGAGAAGAACACGAACATGAACAGAGATGTATTAAAGATACGAAAATGAAAGTACTAGTTGCCCAGTCCGTCCCAGCTGACAGTCAGAAGAGGGGTACGACACAGACTAGTCATACTGCAGCTCCTGTAAAAGGGAATTGCAACTATTGTAAGCAGCCAGGTCACTATATAAATGAATGTGCCGTTCTAAAATACAATATTGCTACAGGCAGGACGAAAGAAAGACCGCGTCCACCTAGACAAGAACAAGTTCCGCAAAATACTACGCAGAACACGCGATCTCCTCAGAACACACAACAGACAGTAGCAGTACCCCAACCCCAACCCATAGCTGCCACGCAACATGTTACACAGCAAATGTACCCGTATGCTCAGTCAGATTATCCCGATTATCAGCAGTACTCATGAAACAGCCTAGAGAGGGAGGTTGGCTTGCCCCTTATCGAGGTTCCTGTAGATCAAGAGGGTCCCTATGTACATAGTCAAGTATTAGGGAAAGACAGAAAATTTTTGATTGACACAGGGGCGAGCAGAACTACCATCAGTCATGACGAGGTTCCAGGGGCACCCCTCTCAGGCTCACAGAATGTTTCCCTGGGATTTTCAGGACAGCCTATTGTTAACGAAGTGTCAAAGCCAGTTTCCCTAGAAGTTGGTCCGTTATCCCGTACTACAGACTTGTTACTTACGAAATCATGTCCTGAAAACTTGCTTGGCATAAAAACATTGAAAGCGCTAGGAGCAGTGATTTGTTGTTCTACGGAAGGAGTGAGATTGTTTTTACGTGATTTTAAAGGACATTATGTGTTAAGAGATTTTGAACCAAGATTGCAGAATGTACCACAGTATTTATGGGCACATGGTCCGACTGATGTAGGTTGTATGCATATTACACCATATCGTGTTACTCTGAAACAAGGAGTTGTACTACCCCGAATTCGACAATACAAGTTATCACCTGAGACTGTAGAGGCCTTACTGAAAATTATTGACGAGCTCATTGTTCAAGGAGTGGTTGTAGAAACTGACTCCAATGTATGTAATTCTCCAATTATCCCAATTCTTAAACAAACTGACCCAAATGCACCTCCAATCTACAGACTGGTGATCGACCTTCGAGAACTAAACAAATGCATCATACCCCAGTACCCAGTGGTCCCAGACATCTCTTCCCTATTTACTGCCATTGATTCCGAAGCAGCGTTCTTTACTGTCATCGACCTCAAGAACGCCTTCTTTAGTGTCCCCATTCATCCGGAAAGCCAGTACCTTTTCGGTTTCTGTTTAAAGGGCCGAAGTTTAAAATTTGCACGTGCACCTCAAGGATTCACAGAAAGCCCTAGTATTTACAGTCAACCACTGAAACGACAACTAGACTGTATTCACATGCCAACTGACACTGCCCTGCTCCAGTATGTTGATGATCTATTGATCACAGCACGAACAGAACGAGATTGCGAACGTGCATCACTGACAGTCTTGTATTTTCTGGCCGAAAAGGGGCATAAAGTGTCCCCTTCGAAGCTACAATTCTGTGCCCAGCAAGTGGTATACTTAGGACACTTGCTGTCCAAGAGGGGTAGACAGTTGACACCTGACCGCATCCAGTTAATTGCACATCTGCCACAGCCCAAGACACAAAAGGAAGTACGGGCCTTCATTGGCCTCACTTCTTACTGTAGACAATGGATTCCCCAGTATGAATATCTAGCCAAGCCACTCATACAGTTGACAACACAGGAGGCAGCGACTTCGACTGTCCTCCCTAGGACTCAGGAACATACACTTGTTTTTGATGAATTGATGACGGTTCTATGTCAAGCACCTGTTTTAGCGACACCATGTTACAGCAAACCTTTTACACTCTTTGTTACTGAACGCGATGGCACAGCATTATCTGTTCTCACACAAGATCAAGCAGGAAAACACAAGCCCTGTGCTTACTTTTCTAGTACATTGGATCCGGTAGCCCAGGCTCTGCCTGCGTGCCTAAAATCAGTTGCAGCAACAGCTCTAGCTATCAGACAAAGCGATTCCATAGTATTAGGACATCCCCTGACAGTACAGGTTCCACACTCCGTGGAAGTTCTTTTAAACAGAACACAGACTCAACACTTGACCATAGCACAATTGACAGGATATGAACTGACACTGTTTCAGCCACACATAGAGATCAGACGTTGCAACATACTGAACCCCGCTACACTGTTACCCTCAATTACAGCAGATCCCGTACCACATGACTGTGTGGACGTCATTAATACCGTAACAAAGCCAAGACAAGACTTGACCGACATTGCATTGCCTGACCCAGACCTGACACTTTATGTGGATGGTTCATGTATGAGAACAAGTACAGGAGAGTTAGTGGCCGCATATGCAGTGACTACTGACACTGAGATCATAGAAACACATGGGGGGTCATTAGCATCGCGGACGGACTTGAGTCCGTCCGCGACCCCAGAGCATGAGGGAACGTCCGCATGGGCTGCGGCGTTCCCTCTGTGCAGATTAGGATGTGACCGCCAGGGTGGCGGTCACATCCTCTATTTTTAACATTGCTGCGGGTGGAGCTTCAAGCTGCACCCGCAGCAATGTTAAAAATGCATGCACAGCATTTGCGTGCACAAAGCGGCAGGCACCGCGCGGTGCCTGCTGCATTGTGCACGCAAATGCAGGGGGGTACCATAGGTACCCCCCATGTGCACCCCCCACTACACCTAGGGGGCCCGCAATGGGCCCCTGCAGTGCAGTTACACATGCTTTTCCACGGCGGAAAAGCCGCTGCGGAAAAGCATGTTTCCATGCACATCCTAATCTGGCTGAAGGTGTCTAAGAGACACCTTCACCATTTTAGTGCTTTTCCGCCGCGGTTGTAAGCCAGCCGCGGCGGAAAAGCTGCGGACCTAAACCATGACCCACCAGCCATCCTAATGTGGCGGTGGGTCCTGGTGGGTCCGCAGAGGATTTTCCGCATCCTCCGGGCCGGCGGTGGCTTCCGCCGGCCCGGAGGATGCGGAAAATCCTCCATCCTAATGACCCCCATGGTATTGACACACTGTCTGCTCAAGCAGCAGAGCTCATCACTCTGACCCAAGCCTGCATACGAGCCCAGAACCTGAAAGTAAACATATACACAGATTCACGTTATGCATTCGGAGTCGTTCACGACTTCGGCGTTCTCTGGCAAGAGAGAGGCTTTTTGACCTCCCACGGTGCCAAGATACAGCATGGTCCCCTCATTCAAGCCCTGTTAGAAGCAATACACTTGCCTACAGCCATAGCCATCATGAAGTGCAAAGCACATACGAAAGTCACTGACACTATTTCCCAGGGTAACGACCTGGCAGATCGAACAGCCAAGCTTACAGCTCAGACTCATACAGACATTCCAGTTGACACGACAAAGACAGAAGTACCATCACTGACGCATTGTATGACGGTCAGGGATCCCACACAAGATGTACTCGGCATACAGTCACATGCCACTCCAGACGAAATCAAGAAATGGACGGAACAAGGAGGGGTCCAGACAGATCAGGGATGGATGACGAAGGGGAAAGCCACATGGTTTCTCCCCGACTCGATGGTTCAAGTTATCATTAATACAGCACATAGTCCAGCACATTTAGGAGAGAAAGCCATGTTAGACAGCATCCAGAACATATGGTTCAACAAGCATTTACGTGCAGCAGCAAAACAGAAAGTACGTACCTGTATGATCTGTTCTCAGTTCAATCCAGGCAAAGGCATTCCTGTGGAACACGGTGGATTTCATCCTCCTGACCATCCCTTCGAAGTCCTCCAGATGGATTATATCCAGATGGATCGATGTCGAGGATTTAAGTACGTCCTCATAGTTGTATGTGCCCTTTCCAGATGGACAGAAGCTTACCCAGTCCCAGATTACACTGCCGTGACCACTGCCAAACAGTTGGTCCGTGAATTTTTCCCACAATATAGTTTGCCCCGTGTCGTGTACTTAGATAATGGACAGCCATTCTCGTCCGAACTCATGAAACAGGTATCACTCCTGTTAGGTTACCAGTGGAAATTCCACTGCGTACGACATCCCGAGGCAGCTGGCCTCGTTGAGAGACACAACCAGACTCTGAAAACACGTTTAGCGAAGGTCTGTGCAGATAAAGGTGTAGATTGGATGGTAGCCCTGCCGGTTGCCCTCTTTTACATGCGTATGGTAGCCCATTCTAGAACTGGTTTGTCTCCCTACGAAATTGTTTTCGGTCGTCCCCCCAATATGTGGGGTACGCCTATGCCTCGTAAGATTACAGATGTCGATAGTAACATGCTGACAGATTACCTGGCTTCCTTGATGTCTGCACTACTCTCTTGTCGTTCACAGGTCGCGGCTGCCTTCCCGGACAATACCCAGGTGAAACCGCATGAAATCGTTCCTGGGGATCTGGTCCTGGTCCGAAATTTCGATCACTCAAGCCCTCTGGAGCCCCGCTGGAAGGAGCCAAAGCTGGTGTTGATGACCACGCGGACCGCAGTGAAGATTGAAGGAAGAAAAGGGTGGCTCCACTCCAGCCACATTAAACGATTTCATGGACTGTGTCCAAAGACTTTTCCCAAGGACTGCCCCGTTTCGGACACTGATACTAAATTCCCCCTGTTAGAAAAAACTCCGCAACAGGAGTACAAAACAAAGTTGAGGTCTAGTAAGTCAGACAGCGTTTAATTGTTTAAGTCCCCCCCTGGGTGAAGCGGTTAGACAGGTTTCTGACATGTATGAGATAGACCCAAATAGTGAGAGAGATAGACAGAAAGTCAAGAAAATGAAATACTGTAAAAATCTGCGTAGCAGATGCATTATTACGTTGCTTTTTATGTTTTTTCTGAGTCTTACGATTATATGTATAAGCTGGACATTACATGTTTTCTTTCCTCCTCATGATTCACATGCACATACTTCTTTCAATGACACCGTAGAGCACACTTTCAGTGACCTGCCATCACACGAACTTTCCTATCGACTTGCACTGCGCAACAACACTTTTATCCGTATGTTACACCATTCACACCAGACCAGCAATGTCACAAATTGCTGGGTATGTGGCCGACTCCCTCCCTATCAGAAATACAAGGGAGCTCTGCCCCTCTTTCCTTATCCGTTTTCACACAATGGTTCGTGCGGAGCATGGTTTACTTTAATGTCCTCATTAGACAGTGAGTCCAAAGTTTCCCAAGGCAATTGGATGTGGGGAAACTTGAATACAGTTATGAATAAAGCATGTTTCCCAGACAAGGAAGGTTTTCCCCAAAGGACAGGAACCGATCTAGAAAATGAAGTGTATGGATTAGGAAATTTTACACTTAATCTCATGATTCTGAACGTTCAGTCCGAGACTAATTCGGACTTGTCATCTATTACAGTCTTACCAGTGAAAGGTGAATTATGCGTCAGAAAGAATGGTTCAGTACACCTAGGACACAGTGATTGTAATACTGTGGTCGAATTCAGTGATAAAGGAAAGTCTACTTTCAAAGCTTCCCATCATTCCTATTTCATTTGTGGGTCAACAGCTTATGTACGTTTGCCCCTAGATTGGGGTGGATCATGTTATATTGCATTCCTACTGCCACCTGTTTTTCTAACCCCACCTGATTATCATCGAAATTCACGTCTTGTGCATGTAAGACATAAAAGGGAGATCAAGACCCCGATTGTCGATCAAACTGAAACAACATTGGAGCAATATACGGATTTCAATAAAGGTTTCTTTTTCTTCATAGGTCCTATTCAAAATAGTAAACTGATACGTAGATTGACCAGAACCCTTGAAGCAGTAGTGAATGAAACTGCTTCTGCCTTAGGTAACTTAACAAGAAGAGCAGTCTGCTATGAGACTTGTTGTTCTTCAGAACCGCCTTGTCCTTGACGTCATCCTGGCTGATAGGGGCGGAGCTTGTAGAGTGATCGGATCCAGTTGTTGTATTTTCATTCCTAATAACGCACCGTCAGTGTACAAAGCAATAACCAGGCTCCATAATATAGCTCATCAGATACACCAGAATCCAGGCACCTGGACTTGGTCCGGTTGGCTCTGGAGTGTGATATCAGCATGGGGATGGAAAGTACTGTCATTCCTAGGAATAATATTCCTTATAGTATTCAGTTGTTGTCTCTGTCTACAATGTGGGCCAGCGATTTGCGGCTTGTGCGCCACAGCTTGTATTCCCCGTCCACGTTCACGATCCCGTGCTCGACTGAAAAAGGATGAGCAAATGATGTTATATGAACGATAGATGGTCTCATGAATATAGATATATCCTGAAGGGAACGTAGGGGACAAGGAGGGAATGAGGTAAATTGAATTTTTTATGACCAAGTATGTCCCCTATCGTGTACCCCAACGTTCCATGTATGTGCATGACATCCATGCATTTTCCCTCCATGACTGAAAATGAAGACTCATATGCATTTGCGTCCAACGTTAACATGTCATCTACCCGTTTGCGCAGTATGCTTATGAAGTATATATAGAGACTTATCGCTGGTAAGATCTCAAGGTGGCAATGACTGCTGAAGGGAGGTATAGTAGAACTAGCCTACAATTGGCTCCAGGGTATGTCATCATTTAATCCATGTTTGTGTGACTGGATGCGAAAAACCCATCGTTGTTCTTTTTCCAGCAGGAATCTTTCGTTGCTTACTAGTTCTATTACTGTCCATTTAATTTCCTCGGGTTTGTGGTTCATTTCGAGGAAATGGTTGGTCAGTTTTGTACTTGTTTTTCTGCATTTGATTGTGCTCTTATGTTCACCAATCCTTACCTTGATTGCCCTGCTTGTCATGCCTACATATTCCAGTTGGCATGGGCAGGTAATCAGATATACAACATTCGCACTGTTGCAGTTACTGAATGCCCTCTGCTCCCAGACGGTGCCATTCCTGAAAGTTATTTCTTTGCTTTTTTTGGTTAGTCCACATACCTTGCATCCGCCACATGGGTAGTGACCCTGGACAAAGTTGGGGTCTCTTTGTATATTGGTGTTAGATTTTGGTCTTGTGTGGACCAGGACATCCCTCAAGCTCTTTGCTTTCTTGTGTGCGAACATGGGTTTCGATATATCTAACCCACCACTGTTCAGGATTTTCCAATTCTTGTTAATGATCTTAGTCACTAGATTGGAGCTGGTGTTATAAGTAGTCACAACAAGAATTGGAAAATCCTGAACAGTGGTGGGTTAGATATATCGAAACCCATGTTCGCACGCAGGTCGGCTTCTAAGCCAGCAAGTGTACGAACAATAGTCCTGAGTACCCCACAACTCTTGGAGATTGTGACCCCCCGGATCGTAACTTTGAATGCCTCCCATATCACCTCCACACTGTCCACAGACCCCCTATTCCTTGGAAAGAAAGCCTCTATTTCCTCGCCCAGCTCTGCCTTAAAGATGGGGTCCAGAAGGGCCGATGGGAAGAGCCTCCAGGGTGGGCGCGGTCGGTGCAATACAGGCACCGATACTACAACCCGAACCGGACAGTGGTCAGAGTATGTCCTGGGGAGGTGTGTCACCCCATGCAATCCAGCCACCAGCCCTCTGGAAAGGAAGATATCATCCAGCCTTGCCCAGGTACGGGCCTGAGTCGTGAAATGCGTGCCCTCCTTAACAGTGGGGTGTACATAACGCCAGCTGTCTACCAGCCCCGCCTCTTCCACAATGCCCCGCATGACATCCCTGGCTTGCATGTTGTACTGAAGGCTCCCTTTCGATCTGTCCTCAAGAGCCCCCATTGCCAGATTAAAATCCCCCCCCACACAATATGGGAAGCATCCACAGCAAGTACATGACCCCACAGTGCAAGAAAAAAATCAGGAGTATCAACATTCGGTGCATAACAATTCACAAAAAGCACAGTGATTAGCCCAATTCTCCCCCACAACAGTACATATCTCCCGTCAGAGTCTAAGTGTGACCCCAGCTCCTGGAAGGCAAGTGATTTTTTAATCAATATGGCAACCCCCCTTGCATAAGAAGAGTACGATGAGAATTTCCTCACAGTGGCCCACCTCCCTCCAAATGCATGTGCCGGAGACCGGCGCAGATGTGTTTCCTGCAGAAGCGCCACCTGTATGGCATGTCGGTCCAGATACTGCAACACATTCCGACATTTCCTGGCATCATTGAGCCCCCGCACATTCCAAGAAAGAATCGATATCCTATCCAACACTTCGACCGACATTACTCATAAGGAATACGTGCCAAGGAACCCCGTAACCCCGCAACAGCCACACCACGCGAGCCAGAACAGTAGGCCGTAGCCGCCACCCATTCACTCCACCTAGGTACACGAAAATCACAACCATCCACGCCGTCTTCCAAACCCAGAACCAACCCCCCCCACCCAGAACCAAACAGAGCACAACTGTGCAACAGGCACACAGCGCCACACGAGAACATTCCGACGGCAGCACAGCCAGCAAGGGAATGTAAAAGTACCAAAGTGTCCCCACCTCCCACCACCCACCTGACCAACCCCAACCAGTCAGGACCCCCTACCACCCCCCCTCCCCACACCCCAGGCATCCATCCATCCATCCAGAAAAGCATTCGCACAACAAGGTAAAGTGTAAACATAGAAGGGGAATTCCCGTGGGGGGTGCCCACCAGAGGTGCACCTCACCACCCTCTCACACTCTGCGCCCTTCCAGCCGATTAGGCAAAGACACGAGGCAGGCACAGTGCTGGGGTGGGTGCCCAGAGCAAAGAATAGAAAAAACCCAACCATCGCCATCCCAATAGATACAGCACACAACCCCTCGGAGAGGTCCGGAGGCCCCCCTATCCGCTCACAATAACACACGACTGTGGAAAGACAGCCGTCAGCGGCAGGTGTAGCAGTATCAATGGGAAGTGTTCAATACAGTCATCATGCCAACAAAAACCTGATCAGGAGTTCTCCTCCTCTCCCGCCGATTGGCGATCATCCTGTCCCAGTCCATCCTGGCGGCCAGCAGCAGCTCGCTCCCTCTTCAGCCGCTTCACAAAGTCTTCCGCCTGCTGCGGATTGGTGAAAAAAGTCTGCTTCGCCTGATGAGTGATCCTTAGTTTCGCAGGGTAGAGCAAGGCGTAGTCCACCTGGAGGTCCCTAAGCTTCTTCTTAACCGCCAAAAACTTACGCCGTTGGTCCTGCACCATCGGAGTGAAGTCCGGGTATATGGTGAAGTTGACCCCCTCAAAGGAGAGTGAGCGGGAAGTGCGAGCTGCACGAAGAGCCGCATCACGATCCCGATAATTCAGGAGGCGAGCAATGATAGGGCGCGGGGGTGCACCGGTGGCCGGACGCGGTCCGAGCGAACGGTGTGCCCATTCCACAATAAACTGGGTAGAAAAGGCTTCCGCTCCAACTGCCCCAACCAAGAGCCTTTCCACATAAGTTTCCATCTTTCCAACATTCGTCGTCTCCGGCACACCCACTACGCGAATGTTGTTGCGCCGACTTCTCGCCTCCAACTCCTCATTCTTGGCGGCTATCACACGTAGGATATTGTCCATCCTCGCCAGTTGAGTGGTATGAGTGTCCGCAGTGTCATCGTGATCCGATATGCGCTGTTCCGCCGTGGTCAGGCGTTCCTCATGGACATCAAGTTTTTGCACCACTGCGTCCATGCGCGAGGATAGTTTGTCCACTTTGTCCACAATGGTAGCAAACCCTTGTCGCATCTCTAGCATCAGTTGCTGAAAATCCGGGGCAGTAGGCTGCGGAGCGGCATCAGCAGTGGGTGGGGGGGGGGGAGCGGGAGCTCCCAGCCTCCTGTGCCAAGCGGGCGCCTCTCCTAGAGGCCGCAGAGTCAAATGAGAGTTTAGGCTGCTTATTGTCCGGCTTGCCCATGGTCACTCACACACGGTCAGTCTCGGTCACCACTGTAAGAGCAGGCGTGGGGATCCCTGGGTACTAGTCCCCGTACACCAGTCAATGGGGCAGGGAGCGGAACACGATCAGGAGTAGAGCGCAGTAGTAGTGCGGATACACAGTCTCACCAGCAGATTCCAATGGTCACCCCACAGTGCTGCGTCCAGGAAGGCAGGGGGCAATGACAGTAATATCAAGCAAAGGGGGGGCGGAGAGGAGACAGCCGCGGTCCGCCACAGTGCAGCAGAGTCAAGTGAAGGTAGCGCTGCTTACCGGGTGTAACAGGATCAATGCGTAGGCCTCAGCAGCTATGCATTGTATGGGTGATGTTGCCACGTGTCAAGCATTGTGTCCAATGGTCAGCACCATAAGTTACAAGTTTCTGGGTAACAACTAAGAATTGGGAATGGGAGGTGAAGCTGGTAACCCTGGGGTTGTATCATGAACAGATTCTACATCAGTACATAATCAATTGTTTTATTCCGATCTTGCGCCATCTGCAGCATGTACTAGAAATCACAGAGATGTGGTTGCCTAGTCCTATTTCTTAGTTGTACTCTGTGCAGATCATACACTAACTCATGGATTTTGTGAGTTAATGTATTCGCTAAAAGCAGCAATGTTTCACCAAACACATGCAGTAACTCCTTCTAGGTCTGTGCATGTGTGTTAAGTAAGCCCATGATAAGACTTCTAATCCTTTTGCATGAGGGGATTGCACCCTTACAGGCATCCTTATAAGCCAAGACCATTACAGTGTAAACCCAACAGCAACAGTGTTTGTTGCAGTGAGATATAAGAGAGCACTAATTCTGGGGCATCTGAATGCACAGTGACTTTTGTTGAACCAATCCTGATATCGAAGCTGCCAGAAAGAAAATCTCTAGCCAATTTGCAGTGAGAACGAATGACATGATGAAGGTGCTATTTGCCCTGGACTGAGGCACACAGTTCAGCTGTGAACCTGTTTCCTACCTCATATCAACAGACAGTAAACATTGAGCTGAAGTCATATGAGCTGAGCCATGCTCCCAAAAGAGGAGTCCTGAGGGCCTTGAGACCTTGAGGCTTGTCACAAGGGCATAATACATAGCCTACCAAGGCCTGAGGGGGTCATACATGGGAGCATTGTTCACAAAAAAGTGCTTGCTTAGAGGTAGAGGTTGCACTTATAATACTTGACATTAGAAGGTGATGTTGCAGTGAAAGTGGAGGAAAAGTCGTGTGTTTTCAATTTTGGCTGAAAGACAAACATCTCCTTCTGCTGTCTTATCGGTTATAGTTGGTTTTAACTGAAAACCGGAAAACCTATGTATAATTTAAAATAGATTTTTGACTTCAAGTTGCTAAACTTTTCGGATGTAACTGTGCCATTCCCTCATGTCTCTTATTTGCATTCAAAATGCTTCTGGCAGGAGCGCTGTCTTTGCTATATATGAATCTTATCCACATATAACCAATTTCACAGGAGATTATTCGGAGTCCAACTACTACTAGTCAGTGGTTTGATGGCCTCAATACAACACATTTCTTTCCGAATATTCTTTCGAAAGCAAACCGCATGAAAGCCTGGAATGTTATATACATCATCCAAAGCAGAAAGTGGAACTCAGGGAGAGAGAGAACATTCAGTGGAAGCACATTAATCTGCCAGTACACGATTTGCCTTCTCAAACTTCTGGTTTCTAGAAAAAGGTCTGTTACTTTCTTTTCTAGATTATTTACTTAATCCAAAGGTAAGGGCACTTTACATGGAATGGTAAATGCAAACCACATTTTGGATCACGTAGATTGTATTTTGACAAACTACAGACATTTGAGTTGGTAAAAGTAGGGCGTGCTAAAGGATGGACGTGTTTCAGTTGGAATAGTGCCTACATCAAATAGGAATGCGGAAACACATCGTTTTCACATCACAAAAGGAAAGACACAACACTCACAAGCCATTTCCCACATCTTCCATACACAAGGACACCAAGCTCAATGACTATTCTGACAAAATATTATGAAAAACAAATAGAATGGGTCTTTTTAGCTAGTATACAAACATCTCTCTCCTAATTTAGGGTGGATGTACCAGGAGTCTGTACTGCCTAAAAAACCCTAAGATTTTGTAAAAGAACCCTCCCTCACCTACCTAGTAGGTGACATGCTTAATCATAGGGTTCCCACCTGGTCGCCGAATGTTTTCAGGGTGTGCTGAATGCCTGCTTACAGCAGAGCTGGTTATTTCTGAGGGTGAAATGTTGATAGTGAGTGAATAGTGCTCAGGTGTGGTGCTTTTAATATTGGCTCAAATACTCTCAGTCTTTTTGATTTCAGCTTTATTGGTGAGAGTATTGGTCAGTGGTAAAAAAGTGATGGATATACATTTGCTCCTAATTATCCTGTGAGAGGTCTACATGTTTCAGCCGTATTCTCATGTGCCCAAGAGGATCAAATGGCTTTCGTCTGGACCGATAGAAAACAAAGGAAGCTTGTGTGACAGACACAATTGCTCTACTGAACCACTTGGTAGTAGGTGGGCATAAAGTGTCACCAGCAAAAGTAAAATTTTGTTAAAAAAAGTGCTTTACTTGGGTCACAAAATTGAGAAAGGAATAAGGAAAGTGTCTCAACATCAGATTAATGCAATTTTGCAAATGAATCCACCAAAAACACGGAAAGAAATTCAAATGATTTTGAGAATGGTTGGATATTACAGACAGTTGATTAACAGCTTCTCCTTAATGGCCAAGCCATTACAAAGACTGACGTATAAAGATGTGTCAGATCCGATACATCTTGAGGCCGAATGCATGAAATCATTTGTTGAGCTGCGCGACAGTTTGTGTTGAGCACCCGCATTGGGAATGCCAGATTTCAATAAGGATTTAGCATTATTCTGTAGTGAACGCAACGGATGTGCACTTTCAGCTCTAAAGCAAATACAGAGAACAGCACACATATTTCTCTGCCACATTGGATCTAAGTATGGGCGAAATTTGCGAATTCACGGTACATGAATTCGCGCGAAAGTGACTTTGCGGTCCGGAATAATCTGCGAATTTGTGCATATTTGCGGATTTTTAAATTTTTTTCGTGTTCGCGGGGTGCTGTGTGTGTTCGCGTTTTTTTTTTCAGCATGGCGACTGCAAAGTTAACCATGCGGTCGTACATGGGCGCGCCCATCTTGTTTTCAGTGTTCGCTTTGCATATTTCCGTTTCCGGGTGCCAGTTGCATGCTCGCGTTGTGCATTTCCTACGTGCGGGCCGCAATTGCGTGCTCGCGGGGGAAATATCGCACAAACTAACCCACGCTGTCGCAATGGGTGCAGCCATCTTGTTTTTCATTCATTGCTATGGTTCTGGGCATTAAAGAGAAGCTGGGTGTCATCATCGTAGGCCATGACCTTAGCCCCAAGGTCCTCTGCCAAATACACCAGAGGTGTGACATAAATGTTAAAAAGAAGGGGGCTAAGGGATGACCCCTGGGGGACTCCTGTGTCACTGACTGGGAAGAAGAAGAGGACAGAGGAAGCCACATCTGTTGAGCCCGTCCTTCCAAGAAGGAGCTGCACCAGCTCCAAACAGTGCCCGACACACCAATCTCGGTTAGACGCGAGAGGAGCAGAGAGTGAGGGACAGTGTCGAATGCCGCCGACAGGTAAAGAAAAATAATGCTGCCTTCCTGCAGATTTCCAGACATTCCCTAATGGCCTCCAAAATCTCCATCAGGGCAGTCTCGGTACTATGGGAGACTCTGAACCCTGACTGGACCAGTTGCAACAGGCCCTCTCTCTCAACAAACTCTGTGAGTTGTTTGTTCAACACCTTCTCACACACCTTGGCCAAGCCAGGCAGAAGGGAGATGGGACAGTAATTCACTGTTCTATGTGGGTCGAGCGGCAGCTTTTTTAAAAGAGGCAGAATCTTGGCAGGCTTTCAGGCCTCGGGAACGCAGGCTGCCTGAAGAGACAAATTGATGATGCCATTCACTTCTTTATTAATAGTCCCAGCGACTGCTGCCAACATTCTGGCTGGACAGGGGTCTGAAGGAGAGCCAGACTCCAGGCCCATAAGAATTTTAAGGGACTCAGAGAGGTCCACAGGCCTAAAGGCATGCAGAGAATGGTTGGAATCAGCGGGTGGTGACACCAAAGCTGCCCCACGGCCCTTTTCACAGGAGGAAAAGGCCACCTGAATGGAGATGATTTTATCCCTAAATAAATTGAAGAGGCTCTTGCACCAGTTGTCTGTGGATGGAGACTCCCTAGATTGAGCGGCAGGTGACGTCAAACTCTGTACAATTGAAAACATTTTGTTGCCATTTTTTTGCGCCGAGTCAATGCGAGTTGCTTAGAATTGCATTTTGGCCTGAGTTATAGTCCCATAATAGATTTTTTGTTTGAGTCTGAGCTTCTGCTTGGTAGCAGGGCAATATTCACTGCGACGCCAAATACGCTCAAGAATCTTGCATCCATGTTTAATTGCTTTAAGGTCAGTATCAAACCAGGGTTTAGACAAGATTCCCTAGACAACCCTGGACAAGGAGGTGAGGCAAGCAAATCCACTGCACCGGAAACCCAGATAGTAAAATGAGCAAGCCGGCCCTCGAGAGCCCCCGAGAGGGTGGGCCTAGAAGCTTCCAAGGCCTGACTAAGTGCAAGAGGGTTCATTCTGTCAAAGGCTGGTTGAAGCATGGGAAGAAATTAGACAATTATAAGATGCAGCTAGTAATGAAGAAAGAGCAAACTGGTTCAAACAGATTGTTTACACAAGACAGAAGATGAAGTGTGGATTTGCAATGATGGAAGATCATTATTACCCGATATTCTATTGTACCAGATGGCCAGAGTCTGTTATGATCCTACAGATGTGGGTAGAGATGCTATGATTAGACTATTCAAACAAACTTGGTTTAATCCCAAGTTTAGAGTCATTGCAGAAAGTCTATATCAAAGATGTGTAACTTGTCAGCAACAAAATGCAGGGAGGAAATCAGTTGTCCCAATTTGGGAAAGCAGCAGGACCATTTACGCGCATGCAGGTAGATTTCATTGAATTGCCTCCTTGCCATGGACTAAGATGTGTTCTATTGATTGTGTGTCTGCTCTCTCATTGGGTTGAAGCTTTTCCAGCAAGATGGAATGACAGCATAACTGTTCCTAAATTGCTTCTTAGGGAGATAATTTATAGATTCGGATTTCCAGTCTCATTAGAATCTGATATGGGTACACATTTCAATAATGAAATAATTTGGATTATCTGTGCAGCATTGCAAATTGAACAAAAACTACATTGTGCTTATAAACCAGAAGCATCAGGTGTGGTTGAGCAGGTTAATGGCACAATAAAGTCTAGACTTGCTAAGGTTTGTGGATCCACAACACTAAAATGGCCTGATGCGTTACCATTGGTGTTGATGAGTTTGAGAAGTATCCCTGACAGAAGAATGGGACTGTCACCTCAGGAAATTGTGATGGGAAGGGCTATGAGACAGCTGACAGTCCCAGTAAATCACCTGATGAATATAACTGATGATTTAGTGCTTGATTATTGCCAAGGATTGGCTGATGTAGTGCGTTCTGAGTCGCATCAGGTTGGAGAAGCTGTAACTACAGTACAGCAAGAACAAGCACACGATTTGAGCAATGGAGAGTGGTAGTTCATCAAGAAACACGTATGGAAGTAGTGTTTGGAACCACATTGTCATGGGCGATATCAAGTGATTCTTGTGCCTACAACAGCAGTTAAATGTGGTGGCTTGCCCAATTGGATACATGTGAATCACGAGTCAACTTGAAAGTGCAGAAGCAGTTAAAGGTGAACAAGGAGGAAGAAACAAACCTGAATAGACTGAGAATCAAGTAAAGTGGGTAAGGATCAGTTCCAATACTTTTAATCTAATCATAATTTAGTATTTTCAGAAGTTACAATGAAAAGGAACATGAATATAGTGAGTGGTGCCAGGAATGCAGAATACTTGGGAGATTTTTTCTATACTACTAAATCAATATGTTGCATATGCGCATCGATATAACCTGACCTGCAGCTTACACAGTGTAGAAATACAATTTATAAATATTGTAGAAGATAGGCAACAAAGTTTTAAGAAAAAAGCTTCAGAACAAAAGACTAATATACCTCCTTGGGCTCACAAGGAGGGTGATTATAAGAAGGGTAAGATATATGCTGAGACAAAGAGACGATACTGATCCTGTTTATCCTGGAGTTTATTATGTGTGTGGCAAAAATGCTTATTACAAGTTGCCACAACATTGGTATGGGTGTTGTTACATGGGAATAGAGTTCCCCAAAATGTATCATGTAAGTGAAAATTATGGAACCAATGAAAAGAAACTAACACAGAGTAAAAGAGAAAAAAGTGCTGCAGAAATAGTGGGTGATATTTTTGGTGCATTGATACCTTCACTGGGAGTAATTTTCGAATTCACTTGAAATTAGAAAATTGTCTCAAGTAGTTGATAATTTATCAACAGATACTGCTCGTGGGGTTTTGATGATAGATACAGAGATGGTCAATTCAATCCAATAAAGCTTTATTCGATTTATAAGACAAAATCATAAAAGCATACATATAAAACAACATGTTTAAAAAACTTCCAAGCATAGAAATAAATAAGTTAAAAAAGATGGTTAAAAAACAATTTATCTTGTACTAGCAAGATAATTTACACTCAAGAGAAATATGAGAGTTAATAACGCTCTACCTCAGGACACTCAGTACATTCATTATGGAAACAATGTTCACAGTTATCTGGGCCTAATAAATTACTGTTCAATTTTGCAATAGTTATTACGGCAAAAAAGGATTAAATGACATTTCAATTGGATATACTCTACTCCCAAGTTATTGACACATTCAATATGAAAAGACAGTTACAAGTAACATTATCTGGGCCTGGCAAATGCCTTAATTCTGAAATTTCATCAAGTCCCGGAGTCTAACAATCTCCTTTAAGTAGGTAGATACGACCTTAATGAGATATACATTATCTAAAGTATCAGTTTATTATAGGCCCCTCTACAAGATCGTAGACCCCATGACTTTAAAAGGGTTTCAATAGTCTTTCCCTTGAATGCAAGTAAAATCTACAAAATAATACACAATGGATGTTCGACTGGTGTGAGATGTTGTCACACGGGAAGAGTATTGCAATACAAGAAGGGAAAGTGATAAGTCTGAAAAATGTGTCTGTACGAAAACAGGTCAGGAGCATACATGTGAATGGGGATAGTTCTAAAAGCAAGTACTGCTGCACCCCTTACACAATAGTGGTTAGCTGATTTTCTACAACCATCTTTTTGCCCTTTTCTACCCTCCATCTTTTGATATCTAGATGTTGTAAAAGCAATTTTTTCAATCCACGTCTGGACACCGTCTCAACACTTGCAGGGTCGGAGAAGTATTCCGGGTGCCCTAGATCCTTAACCAATTCCAGTACATATTTAAGCCATTTGATGTTATCAACACCATCTAAGGCCAAACAATCCTTTATTACTTCTCTATTCAGAGTAGTCTCTGGCTTAGCCCAGACATTGTGCCAGAGCAAAACTGGTGAGGATTGTATGATATCGAAAATGTATGTCAGACCTAGTTCATTATGGAGCACGTATGTGGCTGTGCTCTTCGGGGCTGCCAATAAATAACGGAGGAAAAGATTCTCCGAGCATTGTTTAGAACCCGCCGGCTCTATCCCCCAGAGGCCAGCGTCATATGTACCTGTTGATATACACATGGCTTTGTATATCTGCAGGAGTTCTCCAACAGGTCTACCTCCTAATCTTTTGGCAAAATTAATCAAAGGGCCCGTAGCCCTGGAGAACGCTAGGTGCCTTGCACTTGCAGCCGCCTGCCATGTGCCCCTCTTGTCAAAGTTAATACCGAGATAAGAGAAACAATATGTACTCTCCACTCTTCTTCCCTCCAAGAAAATTGGGCATGATGTCAATCTCTTCCCTGTTCCGCAAGACATGGTATAGGTCTTTGACACATTTATGTGTAGGCCTCTATGTTTCATAAAATCCGCAAATTTGGTTACCGCCCTTTGCAGGCCTACTCTTGTCTGTGACATAATTGCGGCATCATCCGCGTAGAGGAGTATGGGTATTGGTTTACCATTTACTGTAGGGTAATCATAATATACTTCATTAAGGTATTGCCCAACAGCATTAATGTAAAGGGTAGAGTGCAGGGGTGCTAAAATGCACCCCTGTCTTACTCCCCTGCGGATTTGGAAGAAATCAGAACACTCACCCCCCCCCCCTGCCATATCTAACTAAAGCTCCAGCCCCCCTGTAGAGTTCTCTTATAAACAAAAAGATTTGTTTATCCAAACCCATCTCTGAGAGTATAGACCAGAGATTTTCGTGATCCACACAATCAAATGCAGAACTGAGATCCACGAAGGTCACGAAAAGATTACCTTTTTTAGCCTGGGTGTACTTGTGTAGGAAGGTGGATACCTGACTATGGTTACCCCAGAATGTTTGCCTAGTGTTTAGCTGGTTTTTGACTTAGTTGGCCTAGGATCCTGCTAACCAGGGCCCCAGACTATCTGCTCTCTCTTTAAAATAGACTCCATGTACCCTAGATACATACCTAATTGGATATTGGGTCACCTTATGAGCCCCTGCACAGAGTACTATAGGTACCCAGGGCATAGGTGCATCCAACGTCTACCAGGGGCTGCAGCATAACTTTTGCCACCCCTGGCTGGCCATCCAAACTGAAACAACTGGCTGATCACACAGCTGGGGCAAGGTCGTGTAATCACCCCTTGCTTAGATATAGTATACCTATGTCTAAACCTATATCTGGACACATATACACCTATAAGTCACTCTGTAACGAGGGGGACCCGGACTCGGGCCCTCCAGGCTTACCTGTTCCTATCTCGCCTCTTTCCGAACAGCACACCAACTCCTGGAAGACGACGGACATGGTGTACAACCCCGCGCAAAATACTGAGGACCAGTGTTTCTTTAACTGGGCGGAGCTGGACCCTGAACCCGCCCACCTACCACTGCTAAAACCCAGCCCAGATATCACACAGGTGTGTTTTTCACCCAGAGGTAGAGAAGGAGAGTGGCGGCGAGAGGACGGAGCAGAGCGGAGTACGGAGGAGGAAGAGCGGAGCACGGAGGAGGAAGAGCGGAGCACGGAGGAGGCGAGAGAGGAAGAGCGGAGGACGGAGGAGGCGAGAGAGGAACAGCAGAGGACGGAGGAGGTGAGAGAGGAGCAGCGGAGGACGGAGGAGGCGAGAGAGGAACAGCGTAGGACGGAGGAGGCGAGAGAAGAACAGCGGAGGACGGAGGACGGAGGAGGCGGGAGAGGAACTGCGAAGATCGGAGGAGGCTGAAGGAGAAGACTGCGTAGCCCATACCATCGGAGGAGAACGGAGAAGGGGCCGAGACTTCAGCGACAAGCCAGGAGGCCAACGGGAAGGAGCATCGCCCAGCCACACTTCCCGGGAAGTGTGGCTAGAGCAGGTATGGTCACGCTTTACGGGTTGGGCGGGACGTAGGTGGGCCAAACCACCCTAAGAGCCACTCGGCATACCGTGCACTTCCCCCCCTCACTACATCGGCACTAGTCCCGGGGTCGAATAACTGCACGCGTGTATCCTCACTCCCTTCCCCTAACGCCTGCAAAGCACCAGGCTAATACTGGTTTCTTTCTTTCCTGCTGCTGTGATCCGGGCCACGTTCGAAACGGCAGAAGAGCGGCCTACGAATCCCAGAAGACATCGGGACCCCTGGCGGCTTGGAGCGGCAAAGCACCTGACGGAAGACACAGAACCCCCCCTCCCATACTACCGAGTGCCTGTCCAGAAGAGGCGGTTGTACAAAATAATAAAACCGTCTTTACCCAAGACACCGTTGTCCGTGAGTCTGTTCGATTCCCCACACGAAGGCTCACAAGTGGTGGAGAATGCGGGCAGTGAACTAGCCATCCAGGACACAAAGATGGAAGAAATGCTACAGGCTCTGGTCAAAGGCCAGGAACAATTGGGATGGGCAGCGGAGCAGCAGCTTGCGTCCGCCCAACAAGACAGAGAAACCTTCAGGAATACAGTGGTGGCACAACTCGAGGGGTTACAACAGACAGCCAACCCTGCCAGTAACCCGGTCAGAGACACTCGACCACATCACACACCTTCAGGTATATCCCTGCAAAAGTATATTGCAGGCGAGGATCCCGACGCATTCCTGATAAACTTTGAGAGGGTGGCATTGGCATGTGGGTGGCCATTGGAGAAATGGCTGTTTTTCCTCGCACCCCTGTTGACCGGAGAAGCGCAGGCGGCCTACCAGGTGGCCAACAGCAACGGACAGACCCCATACGGACAGATTAAGGTGATCATCCTAGACCACCTAGGATTGGATGCGGATTGGATTGTACGCTTTCAAAAAGAAAGAGGGCTTACAGGGGACAATCCAAAAACCTTGTTCTTTCGGCTGAAAGCTGCTGCCGATAAATGGCTCACCCCTATGACCAGCACAAAAGAGGAAATCATGGACAAGATTTACCTTGAGCAGTTCCTCGAGGCACTTCCCTACGGGACACAGAGGTGGCTGAGGCAACACTCCAACCTTTCGACCAAACAAGCCATGGAGATGGCAGTCACGTTTGTTCGGGCCCAGCCCCGGTTGCATACAAGTGAGCCTGAGAAACCGAGTAGACCACCTCTCAGGCCGGACCGCTGGCCTCGAGCCCCCCTGGGCTCCCCGTTCCCCGCTTTGCGACCCCAGAGGTTCCCCAGTTTCGGGGTCCACAGTGCTTCGACTGTGGGGCCTGGGGACATATTGCTCGCCTGTGCCCACAAAAACGTAACTAGGAAGAACCCATGGAGGTCGGGTATATACCAAAAGCTGTTATGTATACCGCAGAACTCGAAGGTGCATATCACGTGAGTGTCGAAGTCAATGGAACTGTGGTCAGGGCCCTGTTGGATTCGGGATGTAAACAGTCTGTGATACAGGGATGTTTTGGGAGTCCCCCAGGTAATGCCAGATGCCCTAGTTTATATAAAATGTGTGCACGGTGTCGTTAAGGGCTACCCAGTGGCATATATTCCCATAGACTTGGAGGGTAGGAGGACACTGGTAGTGAAGGTAGGTGTGCTGGACGCCCTTCCTGAGAAGCTCATATTAGGGACCGATAACCCCCACTTCTTGAACTTGTTTGAGGGGCAGGTACTAAAGGGTAGATCTCCCAATACCACTTCTCTTCCTGCCCTGACATCCCCTGACCCCTGGGAGGGAGACAGGAGCTTTCGTTTTGCCCAGGCCAACGACTCTACCGTGTTCAACGCCTGGGAACAAGCCCATGATGACCAGAACAATCCCCAGCCACGATATCCCCGGTTTCTGATAAAAGATGACCTCCTCGATAGACAGGCGAAACAGGAAGACGCGCTACAACTATTGGTCCCGACCTGTTTCAGGGAACAGATCATGTTTTATGCCCACACGCACTTGTTGGCGGGCCACACAGGGAGCGAGAAGACCACCCAGAATGTGCTGAGAAGTTTCTATTGGCCGGGAGTGTATCAAGGTATCAAGACCCATTGCCAGACGTGCGATATTTGTCAACGCAAAAATACTCACAGACCGCCTGCTGTACCCCTACAACCACTCCCTATAATCGGAACGCCCTTCGAGAGAGTCAGCATGGATCTCATAGACCCACTGCCCAAAACGCGGAGGGGCATCAATATGCCCTGGTGATCGTGGACTATGCCACTCGCTTCCCGGAAGCATTCCCTCTGAAAGCCCCCACCTCGAGGAACATTGCTGAGAAGTTCCTGGAGTTGTTCTTGAGGGTCGGATTTCCCAGAGAAGTCCTTATGGATCAGGGGACGCCTTTTATGTCAAGAGTCATGAAGGAGATGTGTCAACTTTTACACCTCCACCAGATCCAGACGTCTGTATATCATCCCCAGACGGACGGACTGGTGGAGCGCTATAACGGGACCCTGAAGTCCGTCCTGAAGAAGATGCTCACGGTGAATGGAAGTGACTGGGACCTGTTGCTACCTTTGGCTTTGTATGTAATTCGAGGCCAGAAACAGAGCAGTTTGGGCTGCTCATCCTTTGAGATGCTTTACGGACGACAGCCCCGGAGTCTTCTCAAGATGACCAAAGAAGTATGGGAAGACGAGACATCCGGAGAAACAAGACCCTATTGGAATACGGCCAAAACCTAAAGAACAAACTGGGAAAGATACGCAAATTGGCCTTTTCCCAACTGGAAAACAGTCAAAAGAAGCAACAGACTCATTACGACAAGGGTAAGAAATGGCAACATCTCGTCATTGACGACTGGGCACTAGTGTTACTGCCCTCACCCACAAAAAAGTTCCAGAATGAGTGGCAAGGACCATACAGGGTCATAGAGACGATAGGAAGGACAACCTATTGGCTACAACTGAGCGGGAAGAAATCACAGATTTTCCACATAAACCGTCTGAAGAAGTGGTTGGGCTCTCCACCTGTGTCATCCAACCTCGCATCCCCTACAGAAAACGTCCCGTAAACAACGTTGAGAGAACTGGTAATCAACGATGATTTATACCAGAGCGAACAAGAGGGGCTACAGAAGATACTACGACCCTTTGAGCGCATATTTTCCAATCTTCCAGGGACGACCAGATTGACGGAACACCGGATAGAGACCCCTGCTGGTGTCACAGTGAAGCAACGACCCTACCGGATCCCAGCTGCAAAGAGGGAAGCAATTAGCAAGGAAGTTAAGGAAATGCTAAAGCTAGGAGTGATCCGACCCTCTAGAAGTGAATGGTCTTCGCCCATAGTGATGGTGCCCAAACCGGACGGAAGCAGCAGATTCTGCATGGACTTCAGAGCATTAAATGCAGTATTGTCTTTTGACACATACCCCATACCCAGAATAGATGAACTAATTGAGAAACTAGGGGACTCGAACTACATTAGTACCCTCGACCTGACAAAAGGCTACTGGCAGGTCCCATTGAGAGAAGAAGATCGAAAGAAAACTGCCTTCGCCACGCCAGATGGACTCTACGAGTTCAACGTACTCCCCTTCGGCTTACACGGTGCCCCTGCCACCTTCCAGAGGCTAATGAACGAAGTACTAAGAGAACACCAAGAATATAGTTCGGCGTATCTAGACGATATCATCATATTTAGCCCATCGTGGGACGAACACCTAAAACACCTGCAGGTTATCCTACAACAACTTCGCACAGCCGGACTACACATCAACTCTAAAAAGTCACGGATCGGGTTCCAGAAAGTCAAGTACTTAGGATATGTCCTAGGACATGGAGTTATAGAACCCCAGCTCAAAAAGTTTAGAGCTATAGCCGACACCCCTTTCCCCACAAATCAGAAAGAAATGAGAGCCTTCTTGGGGCTAGTAGGCTACTACCGGAGATTCATCCCCTCTTTTTCAGACGTAGCAGCCCCATTGACTGACACCTTAAAAAAACTGCCCAAGAGTCCCGACTTCCAGAGACCGACCCCTGCAATGTGGAACGCCTTCCAGACCCTAAAGAGAGCTATCACGACCAGCCCAGTCCTTACCTCACCCGACTTCTCAAAACCCTTTATCCTGCACACAGACGCCTGCGACTTCGGCATAGGAGCCATGCTGTCCCAAGAAACAGGGGCTGGTGGAGAACAACCCATTCTCTACATTAGTCGCAAGTTATTCCCTAGAGAGGTGAGGTACCCAACAATCGAAAAAGAATGTCTCGCCATAAGATGGGCTATAGATAAGCTGCACTATTACCTGGAGGGGCATTTCTTTATCCTGTATAGTGACCACGCCCCGCTCTTGTGGATGAGCCGCAACATCTCAAACAACCCAAGGGTCATGAGATGGTTCCTGGCCCTACAGCTGTTCAGGTTTCAAGTCCGACACAGAAAGGGGAAAGACAATGCCAACGCTGACTATCTATCCTGTTATCCTCTCCCCGATCGGGAGAATCAAAGGGGAGAGGGGTGTAACGAGGGGGACCCGGACTCGGGCCCTCCAGGCTTACCTGTTCCTATGTCCCCTCTTTCTGAACAGCACACCAACTCCTGGAAGACGACGGACATGGTGTTCAACCCCGCGCAGAATACCGAGGACCAGTGTTTCTTTAACTGGGCGGAGCTGGACCCTGAATTCGCCCACCTACCACTGGTAAAACCCAGCCCAAATATCACACAGGTGTGTTTTTCACCCGGAGGTAGAGAAGGAGAGTGGCGGCGAGAGGACGGAGCATAGCGGAGTACGCAGGAGGAAGAGTGGGGGACGGAGGAGGCGAGAGAGGAAGAGCGGAGGACGGAGGAGGCGAGAGAGGAACAGCGGAGGACGGAGGAGGCGAGAGAGGAGCAGCGGAGGACGGAGGAGGCGAGAGAGGAACAGCGGAGGATGGAGGAGGCGAGAGAGGAGCAGTGGAGGACGGAGGAGGCGGGAGAGGAACTGCGAAGGTCGGAGGAGGCTGAAGGAGAAGACCGCGTAGCCCATACCATCGGAGGAGAACGGAGAAGGGGCCGAGACTTCAGTGACAAGCCAGGAGGCCAACGGGAAGGAGCATCGCCCAGCCACACTACCCGGGAAGTGTGGCTAGAGCAGGTACGGTCACGCTTTACGGGTTGGGCGGGACGTAGGTGGGCCAAACCACCCTAAGAACCACTCGGCATACTGTGCACTTCCCCCCCTCACTACATCAGCACTAGTCCCGGGGTCGAATAACTGCACGCGTGTATCCTCACTCCCTTCCCCTAATGCCTGCAAAGCACCAGGCTAATACTGGTTTCTTTCTTTCCTGCTGCTGTGATCCGGGCCACGTTCAAAATGGCGGAAGAGCGGCCTACGAATCCCAGAAGACATCGGGACCCCCGGAGCTTGGAGCGGCAAAGCACCTGACGGAAGACACAGAAACCCCCCTCCCATACTACCGAGTGCCTGTCCAGAAGAGGCGGTTGTACAAAATAATAAAACCGTCTTTACCCAAGACACCATTGTCCGTGAGTCTGTTCGATTCCCCACACGAAGGCTCACACACTCCTATGGCAGGCCTTAACAATCCTGGAGGCAGAGTGCTTGGTTTTATGTGAGATGGTGCTCTAGCATGAGCTGAGCCTGTCTGCAGCTTTCGGACACATGTCCTTATAGCTGTTCTGGGATACTGCCAAACCATATACCCTTAAGTGCATTATGAACCTCGCAGTTAAATGCTATCTTTCGTTTGGTTTTATCAAAACATGTCGTGTAAGGTGTAATACGCTTTGGAATACTATCCCCTTGCCAGTCCTGGCGACGGGGGTAGCATTCCACCCTTCTAGAGGGAGAAGACATGTTACTTTGCTTAAACGCGGTTAAATCTAACCAGAGCCTTAGCATCACAAAATGGATGCTGCTGCCACAGACACAAGTCTGGCCTCCTGCTGCTCACCGAAACTCCGGCAGGGGAGGCCTGGACAAAAGGTTTCCTGTCACAGGGAGGTGCTACACCACCCCAGACAGGAGATAGTGGATTGGGGCAGGGAGGGCTGAATGAAACTAGACACTGCCTCGGGCGCACAAGGTGTCCCAGGCAAAGCCCAGTTCAAACTGGTACTGGGGCACTCCAGCCCCGGTACACAGTCAAAATATCGAGTTTGAAATTTCGACCTACCAAAATATCGTGTTTGAAATATCGAAGGTGCAGAATATCGTTGTCAAGAATATCGTTGGACAGAATATCGAGCCTAAGGTAAGTAATATTGAAATTCTTTATATCGATGTAAGTAATACCAAAGTTAGTAATATCGATAGCATATATATCGATGTAACTAATTTCGATGACACTAATATCGATATTTGTATTTTTTTTGTTTTTTATTATGTGTTATATGTTTTAGTTAAGTATTTAAAATAAATATTATTATATGTGTATTAATTTTATATATTAATACATTTTTTTATAAGTAAATTATATGTTTTAGTACCGGAGCGGGTAGTGGGTTTATAGGGGAATAGGGTGGGAAGTAATTTAATTGTAATTAATAAAAAAAAATTATGTATAATTTATTTTGTAATTAATTATTAATTGGTAATTAATTATTTTAATTGATAAATTAAATATATAATTGGTAATTAATGTTAATTTTAATTAAATGTTATGTTTTAGTACCGGAGCGGGTTGTGGGTTTATAGGGGTATTGGGTGGTAAGTAATTTTATTGTAAATATTTAATTATTTATACCTTTTTAGTTATGGATAATTAATGTATTAAAAAATTATTATTTGGTAAATATTTATTTTAATAGATAATAATTTTTTTAATTGTCAATTAATATTTGTAATTTGTAAATATTTGGTAATAACTTGAAAAAATAATTAAATAATTGTTAAACTTTATTTTTTCTAAAAATATTAATTTGTATAATGTTTTTTAATTTTTAATATTGATTTAACTTTAAATATTATTTTATTGTTATAATATATAAATTATTCTTTAATATGTATTATTTGGTGAATAATATTTAATAATTATTATTTATTTGTGTTTGTTGTTAATTTATAGTCAATAAATTATTGAAATGTAATTGGTTTTTATTAAACATTGATTGTTTTATATTGATGTTGATGTATTTGAAAAATTAATTATACATTATTTCAAATATAAACATTATTTAGAAGTATGTGACAATAAAAATCCATGTTATTAAACGCTTTCCCTACTGTTGCACCCTTTGGAGTTGGAGTAGTAATTTTCCCCCCTACGCTATCCAAAGCTTTCCCTACTGTTGCACTCTTTGGAGTGGGAATAGTAATTTTACCCCCTACACTATCCAACGCATTCTCTACTGTTGCACTCATTGGAGTGGGAATAGTCAGTTGTACCTATCCGCTATCCAACGCTTTCCCTACTGTTGCACCCACTGGAGTGGGAATTGTAATTTTTACCCGTACGCTATCCAACGCTTTCTCTACTGTTGCACTCACTGGAGTGGGAATAGTATTTTTTACCCGTACGCTATCCAATGCTTTCCCTACTGTTGCACCCTTTGGAGTTGGAATAATAATTTTAACCCCTACACTATCCAACAACTTTCCTACTGTTGCACCCACTGGAGTGGGAATAGTAATTTTTACCCGTACGCTATCCAACGCTTTCCCTACTGTTGCACTCACTGGAGTGGGAATAGTAATTTTTACCCACCCGCTATCCAACGCTTTCCCTACTGTTGCACTCTCTGGAGTGGGAATAGTAATTTTACTCCCTACACTATCCAACTCTTTCCCTACTCTTGCACCCTTTGGAGTTGGAATAGAAATTTTTACCTTTACGCTATCCAATGCTTTCCCTACTGTTGCACTCACTGGAGTTGGAATAGTAATGTTTACCCGTACGCTATCCAACGCTTTCCCTACTGTTGCACTCACTGGAGTGGGAATAGTACTTTTTTACCCACCCGCTATCCAATGCTTTCCCTACTGTTGCACCCTTTAGAGTAGGAATAGTAATTTTTACCCTTACGCTATCCAACGCTTTCCCTACTGTTGCACTCACTGGAGTTGGAATAGTAATTTTAACCCGTACGCTATCCAACGCTTTCCCTACTGTTGCACTCACTGGAGTGGGAATAGTAATTTTTACCCACCCGCTATCCAACGCTTTCCCTATTGTTGCACTCTCTGGAGTGGGAATAGTAATTTTACCCCCTACACTATCCAACGCTTTCCCTACTGTTGCACCATTTGGAGTTGGAATAGTAATTTTTACTCTTACGCTATCCAACGCTTTCCCTACTGTTGCACTCACTGGAGTTGGAATAGTAATTTTTACCCGTACGCTATCCAACGCTTTCCCTACTGTTGCACTCACTGGAGTGGGAATCGTAATTTTTACTTACCCGCTATCCAACGCTTTCCCTACTGTTGCACCCTTTGGAGTGGGAATAGTAATTTTAACCCTAACGCTATCCAATGCTTTCCCTACTGTTGCACTCACTGGAGTTGGAATAGTAATTTTTATCCGTACGCTATCCAACGCTTTCCCTACTGTTGCACTCACTGGAGTGGGAATAGTAGTTTTACACCCTACACTATCCAACACTTTCCCTACTGTTGCACTCACTGGAATTGGAATAGTATTTTTTACCCTACGCTATCCAACGCTTTCCCTATTGTTGCACTCTCTGGAGTGGGAATAGTAATTTTACCCCTACACTATCCAACGCTTTCCCTACTGTTACACCCTTTGGAGTTGGAATAGTAATTTTTACCCTTACGCTATCCAACGCTTTCCCTAATGTTGCACTCATTGGAGTGTGAAGCGTCATTTTTACCTACCCGCTATCCAACACTTTCCCTACTGTTGCACCCACTGGAGTGGGAATAGTAATTTTTACCCGTACGCTATCCAATGCTTTCCCTACTGTTGCACTCACTGGAGTGGGAATAGTAATTTTTAGCCACCGGCTATCCAACGCTTTCCCTACTGTTGCACTTTCTGGAGTGGGAATAGTAATTGTACCCCCTACACTATCCAACGCTTTCCCTACTGTTGCACCCTTTGGAGTTGGAATAGTAATTTTTACTCTTACGCTATCCAACGCTTTCCCTAATGTTGCACTCATTGGAGTGGGAATAGTAATTTTGACCTATTTGCTATCTAACACTTTCCCTACTGTTGCACCCTATGGAGTTTGAATAGTAATTTTTAGCCTTATGCTATCCAATATAATTTATAATTATTTATGTATTTTATAATATTTTTATTATGTTACATAATGTTGTGTTTAAATAAGTTTTTTAAATAATGAAAGTATATTTAATTGTTTTTATGTATTAAATAAAATTATTTATTATTATTTATGTTATTATTTTATGAGTGTTGATGTATTTGTAATATACAGTATTTGTTAGTTTTTTAAATTAATTAAAAAATAATAAATGTTATAATTAAATATATATTACATATTGTACGTTTAATTTTAATCAAATGTTCAACATTAAATATGTATTATTTAATCATTTTAAACATTCTAAAATATTTTTACATAAGTTTAAATTATATAAAAGTATTATTTACTTTATATTTCTTTTTTTAACAATAATAAAAAAGGATATATTTACTTACAATATTTTTAACATCGATATTTCATTTTCGATATTTTGTACTTACCATGTTGTAGATAGGGTGTCGATATACTTGCCTTCGATATTCCAACGTCGATATTTTGAGTGTCGATATCCTGTCTCTTGATATTCTGTCAGAGATTCTCCAGCCCCAGCTCTGGCGTGAACCTGGACAAAGGGAAAGGGGTGTAACCACCCCCTTCCTGGGTCCCACCCATAGGAGGGACCTAGCAGGAGATCCAGCCCCTTGATTTGGAATAAAGGTAGGAGCTGTGCCATGAGACATCAGATCATCCTGACTGAAACTTTGAAACAAAACTCTGGACCCTTTGACATCATACTCGACGTAGAAGACTGAAGAATCTCCCTTGTGGTCAAGGAGTGACCACCCTGCACAAGCAGGCACCATCAGTGCTCAAAGGTTTTCTTTGTTGTTGCTCCTGCCAGAGCTCAAACGACAGAGACTGACAAGAACTGGACTTCCAGACATGCAACAGCCCGATCCACAGCCACAGCAAAGCTGAGACCCGTGGAGCCGACGTGAGACGTGGGACCGGCCATCTTGGAAAGCCAGCAAAGTGCTTCCTGTGCAGCTCCCGAGGTACCCTCGAAGCTGTGCATTGAAGATTGAGACGCCCCAGCCCCGAGCAGCTTTTGCACCGAAGATCACCTCTTCAAACTCACCGAGTGCTGCATGGGGCCCTTTTGCATTTTCCTGCTTGACGCGTTGTTCGGTCACTTGCCCGTTGGCTAGTGGCCTCTGTGACGACGAACCTTCAACTTTACACCACTGGTCTGGTTGCTCCAGACTGGCCCTTGCGCCCCTGAAAAGGAGCAGCCCATCAGACCTTGCCGGTCTGACCTAGAAGCCATCTTTGATTCCTGCGTGGGTTGCATTTACCAAGGCCTGTTGACTCCGATTCGAGAACCGACACCACCGACAGTGAGAGCATTTGTGGGACAGCCCATGTCCACCACCTGGTTGTCCTCGATCCTTCCTGGTCCACGGGGCGCGGAGACAAACTTCAAAACATCACCTGATCGCAACCCGACATCGCCTGGTTCCTTCCTGGTTCCACGCTGGGTACTGGCTAGTGACCTAGACTCTGTCCCCTCTGCTTTCAGGTCCTCTACATCTTCGATCCACCCTTGGATCCAACCGGACTCTTTCTCCTGGTCGCCTGCAGCATCTTCACCTCCAGGCTCCATAGAGCTCCACGACGAAACCCAACCCACTTTGGCACCTATGCACCCGGTTCCTGTGGGTGAGGTAACGAGAGTACTCCGGTGCTCCTGTAGTGGTTTACACCTCTAGTGTCCTAGTTTTAAGTGGCTAAGTTCTAGTCCAGTTGGAAGACTCCAAAACCTATAACTTTCTAATTTTTACGCACCATTGACTTGTAGGGTAAACACGTGTGCCTATAGACTCTGCACCCGCATCCTGTGGGCCTCCTGTGTCCTAACCTTCATTAGTCCAGTGTAGTCCCAGCGATTCTCAAGGCCCTAGGCCTTACCATTGTTCGTGACGTGCTTCTTATACCACTATTTCAGTATATGGTTTGAGTGGCCACCAGGGCCTATCCATATTTGTGCAACTTTTGTATGCTATATGAAGTTCTTTGTTTAACGCTTGTGCTTCTGTGCTCATAAAGAGTATACGGGATTATTCTAGTAATAAATACATATATTTTATAATATATAACTTGTGTGGTGTCCTTTCATTTGGTATTAAAAGGATTGCATATGGTAAAACAGCTGGCCTCATATGCCCTCTTGAGTTAGGCCTAAGACTGCTTTTTGTCCATGCTACCCCTAGGATAGCTTGTCTATATGGTTGATTTACAACCAATCACCATAAGGGTCATTTGGACTGGTGCAAGGTGCTCACTAGAATTAGTGATCATCATATACCAGGCCAACTTCTCACAACTTGGCTATTATTAGAGCCAGATTGAGTCCTTGTTCTACAATGCCTTTACCTACTCTAAAGCCGTATTGTAAGTTTGATAGGATATCGTGCTCCTCTGTCCAAACCTGGATCCGGTTTAGGATAATCCTCCCTGCGACCTTCATCAAGCCATTGAGTAGCGAGATTGGACGGTAACAAGTGGGGTCGTTACGATCCCCTTTTTTAAAAATCGGTACAACGATGGTCTCTGGCCAGGTTTAAAAGAATCCAAGGATATTTGCAGAATTGAGCACATTCGTAATCATAGGTGCCCATAGATCGAGTTCTAATTTAAAAACATCCATAGGAACGCAGTTCGGTCCTGGTGCCTTCCCTGAGGGACTTCCTTTTAATGCCCTAATGACTTCCTCATATTGGAATGTAATACCCAGAGGGAAAGAGCTAGGTAATATGTACTCCATTGGCACACCGTCAGCGTTTCCTTGTGTTGGTCCATGCCCCACCAGCTCAAATTTATCATAGAGACCTTCAAAATGTGTTACCCACGTTTCACCCGGGATTACAAGATCTATTTTAGGCCCCTGGTTATTTTGCATAAAAGGGGCATTTACTGCCTTCCAAAAGGCTATATTGTCCCTCCTCTCAGACGCCTCATGAAGAGCCAGACAGGCTTCCTTTTTTAGCTGTTTTTTCCTACTGGTAACAGCAGCGCGATGAATGCGCCTAGCTGTCTGGATATTTTCTTGCGATCTTGGAGTTGCATGTAGTACTTCCTTTAGAGAGGCAAGTGCCCTGGTGCAACTCTTATCAAACCAGCCTTGATACTCTTTCAGGGTTTTGCGAGGAACCCTTGTTAGGAGTCTTTTTATTTCAGATGAAATTTTTAGATAGGAGTCAGTGACAGCCTGATGCTCTCCTTTAGAGGAGAGACATATTTGTATTTCCTCGTAGGTGTTCTTAACTAGAGTTAATAAAAAACTCCCAGGTACCACCTTCTCCCATTTTATACAATACCCATTTCTTTTAGCTAACTTTGGAATCAGGTCATATATAATATTGGTCTTTGGCTGTACTCTCAGGTCTTTAGAGTTCAGAGTAACAGAGATAGGATAGTGGTCACTGAGGACGTTGTCTAACGTGTCCCAATTAAATAAAACCCCTGCATATCTAGATGATAAAAGCGTGAAATCGATGGTTGAATTTCTTCCCCTCCCATTGAAAGTGGGTCTGAATTGTTTGGTTGGGGAACATAATTCATCAATAAATGACAACGTAAATTGAGAGGTCGAACTGTTCAAGAGGTTCCCTAGTTTAGAGTGACAAAAGTGGGTAGGTGCCTCTTCCTTGGAGTCACCCAGGCCACAGACCCCGCCACCCCACGCAGACAGAGGGGGCAGTTAAAATCCCCTACCCACAACAGGGCCATATCTCCCTTTAATTGCTCCTCTATATTTACGAGACAAACCATAAGATTCTTTACGACAGACCCGATGAGTGGAATTGGAATGTTATTATAAAAGTTCACTAGGGTCAAATTTTTCAAGACTCCCCAAGATGTTACAAGAATTTGATCAAATTATGTTGTGGAAAACTTTACAGATGACAACCCTAGATTAGATGAAAAAAAATGTGCATAGCCCCCCATATGTCTACCGTGGCGGCTAGGGATGGCTGGGGTATGATAAGTTTTGTATCCCAGGATATGCAGTTTGTGTCTAGTCCGCGTTTCCTGTATGCATATAATACTATGCTTACGTACCAATTCTAGCCACAGAGGATTTTGTTATTTTATCCGATAGACCCGCTACGTTCCAGCTGAGGATGATATCGGTGGATCCTATCTCTATGTAGGAGGTACTATATTTATCTGTCCCTGCGATGGAGGCCTCTACAAATCCCAGGGTTAATATGGGACGGGAAACAACCTTTACAACGCAACTTTTACCACGCACTACCATTACAACGAAACTTTTACAATGCAACATCCATTACAACGCATGCATTTACAACGCAACCATTACAACGCATGACACTACAACGCACACCACTACAACGCATGTCATTACAACGCAGTCATTACAACGCATACCATTACAACGCATAGCATTACAACACATAGTACCCTTACACTATCCTACACTTACCCTACTGTTGCACCCCCTGGAGTTAGAATAGTAATTTTTACCCCTACACTATCCAACACTTACCCTATTGTTGCACCCCCTGGAGTTAGAATAGTAATTTTTACCCCTACACTATCCAACACTTACCCTACTGTTGCACCCCCTGGAGTTAGAATAGTAATTTTTACCCTACACTATCCAATACTTACCTTACATGCAATGTAATGTTATGCGTTGTAATGGTATGCGTTGTAAAGGTAGTATGCGATGTAATGGAATGCGTTGTAAAGGTAGTTTTAAAAAATTCGTTGTAAATGCACGCGTTATAATGGAATGCGTTGTAAAGGATGTTGCGTTGTAAAAAATGCGTTGTAAAGGTAGGCGTTGTAAAAGTATGCGTTGTAACGTCATACATCCATATGGGACTAGTGACCAATATGTGATCACTACAAAATGTAGTGTGTCATGTAGAATTTATTTTAACCAAGGACTTTCTTGAATCTCTCATAAGCAATGGTCCCTCCTCATGGATTCCCTTAAGGGCCACTCGGGTGTCACAATGCTCTTGAGCAAAATGGTATGTAGGCTTCCCATTAACAAGCCAATCTACCCCATCCAACCCCAAGAGTGTGGCAAATCGGTTGGTGGTATAAATGGAGAAGCTAAGATCTGCAACATTATTCTCATTTGAATACCAGCGTCTGGGTAATTTGGACGACAGGGATCGGGGATAAAAGTAACTCAAGACATGTGTTGATATCCCTCCCTCACCTCTGTCGGAATACCAGTCTCTAATATGGGGGATCACCCTAGGGTCCCTGAAGTTGACAATAATGATGTCCCCCTGAATGTCTTTAGGTCTCTGCCCTACCCAACCTAGTCGTCTCACGTGCAGAATTACGCCATCTATATTTGGGGGTAAAGGCCTGTTTCTCAACCAGTGAACTACTTTCGTTTTGAGATCTGAGTAGCCTTCGATTTTCCCTGCTGCTAGTTCAGGTACCCCAGTCAGTACTACAACGTATAGTGCCACTTCTGGTGGGAGATCTATTTTTAGGTTATTATAGTTCAGGCCTTTATTAATTTGATGCGCCTGAGCAATTTCTCCCTGTTTATTGGCTACGACCTTGGGCTGTACATCAGATCCTTCTGGCCTGGATGTAATGCGGGTTATGTCTGTTTTCGATGGGGCCTTTAAACTCTCAAGTATCGGTGGAATAGTGTCAGCTTTGTTCATCATACTGGATGTTTTCGGGACTGTACTACCCCCACCTTTGGACTTATTCTGCTTGTGGGGTGAGAGTTCCTTTATTAATGCTGTGTTTGTCGTTATTTTTTTGCTCTATGGAACTCAAATTGTTCGCCTATCCTTTTTACTCTCTCCACAAGAGGTAGCAAAAGTGACTTAACTAAAAGTTTGATATTTTCCATTAAACCCTGGTTAGAGAAGGAGGGCATAGGAACATGTCCTGGTAGCTGTTTCCTTGATCCTATGGTGTATCCTTAGGTGGGACTAGGGAGTAATTTAGCTGTTTTGGGGCATCTACCCTTTTGTCTGTCCCCCCCACGCTTTCTTTTTAAGGTGGGCCCCAATGTCCTTTGTGTGGTGTCCTTTGTGTGGTTTGTGTTTGATGCTTAGGGGTCAATTCAAGTGAAGATAGTGTTATCGATTCTTCCGAGATAATTTCCAATAGGGGGTCTGTGCTTATATCCCTGCTACGAGGCTCCCTACTTGACTCTGATGATGTTATGCCGTCCTGTAGCTGTCGCTGGATATTAGTGTCACTCAAGGTTTTTTATTTTGGGGTGGTCGCTAATTGAATCACTCCTAAAGATGAGCGTTTATTGTGGAGAAATTCTGAGGACAAGTGGCGCTCAGTAATGGCGATCTCATGCTCCAGTACTGAGGCAGCCCTAGTTATAAACTGGTCCAAAGTCCCTCTGACAGACCCCCCCAACCAGAGATTTCCTTCCTTTACAGGGTTTTTGTGTCATATTCTTAAGTGAATTTATTTGCTACGCTATGGAACTTGTGTCAGCAAGTTGTATAGGTCACAGTTAGTAGCAGCAACAATATATACACACAGTCTAATAGGAATTATCACCGAGTAGGAAGGTGTGTTCTTACTCTCAGTGTCACAACTTAGTTGATGTCAAGGAGGTGGCCCAGCCCGGCCTCGTCAGGCCCCGGATGGCCACAGACGGCCCGTCCTTTGCCTGAGCTTCGCCTGGCATGTCCCACGCGCGTCCTCGCGGGACAAGGGACTAGGTGGGGCTTTATGCGCCTTCTGATCTTACGTCCAGCCCCAAAGACTCCTGGGGATCGTGGTTTACAGCCGGACCGGCGGAGCCAAGCCCAGCCAGTCAGAGGTCAAACACCGGAACAGGGGGGCGGAGCCAAGCCCGGCCACGGGGGAAGAGTTGCTCGGTCAGGGACAAACACCGCAGCCCCACACAGTGTCACAAAGAGTGACTAACTCATTTCAGAGATGGTGGCTATGAGATCTATGGTTTTGCAAAATAGACTTGCCCTAGATGTATTTATTGGCAAAATAGGGTGGAGTCTGTAGTATGCTGAAGATTCAACAATGTTGCACTTATATCCCTGACAAAAGTAAGGATTTAGAGGGATATACCAGTAACATTACTCATATGTGTAATGATCTACCTGAACTGAAGGTTGATGGTGCATGGGAAAAACTTGGTCAGCGTTTTTCCTCAGTAGTTAATTGGTTTTTAACACTAAGTAATCGCTTGTTAGGGAGAACAGTAACACACATGCTGTAAATGCAAAACATAGGAGACTAAATGGAGAGCAAGAAAAAGGAAGCGAGAAGAAATAGAAATGGAAGACAAGAAAGGAGCTTATTAAGAAGTAGTGAAAGATGTAGAGGGTGTTAGGCTGAAATAGATGAAAACAACATCATTTTTAAATAAATCAGATCGTAATCAGATTTATAGATTATGTTATGGCTTAAGTCACCATCAAATGGGGGATTGGTGAAGCGTGATTTTTGCGAAATAATCTTGCTTGATCAAATCTGCTCATATGTGTGTTATCAACAAAACAAATCACTAATAGTGTGAAAATGTATGAAACAGGGACTTGAAAAGAATAACATGAAAAATGTCCAAGAGAGAGTTTTGTGTATAAATGAGAGAAAATACTTTTTTATGTGTACTAGGATTTTCACAAGTAGAAAATGAAGTGAATGGAAATGCTTTTAGAAAATGCTTACGTGGAGGTTGATTTAGTTGCTTAGTAATAAGAAAGCATTCATCATCATAATCAATATCTAGAAATGATTTATATACATGGGTTTAATTAGAATAATGAAAACTAAAATAACTATTTCTTATGTTTTTCTTTGTGAATAGTTTAATGAAGTGTGTTTTATTTCTTCAGTAGAGAAAAGATAATTTTACGATAGGAAGATGAGTTTCTAAAAAAGCTGCTAAAGTTATTTCCTTTTACTAACGTAGGCCTCAGAATAATGTATTTTGTTCTTCATGATTCTTGAAAAACTGACTTGTTTGTTTAGTTGTGTAAAGTGTATCGTCAGGACATCCTTTCCGTACGAGAAATGTATTCTGTTCTGTGAATGAACTGTGTCGACTAATGTTGCAAGTTGATGTGGAAATGCGAGCAAGCATCGGAAAGAAATACAATGATTTCCTCCTTCTTCTGAAGAACAATGATGCCAATTATTTTAACAAGGAGCTGTTGAAAACACTCGGATGAGTTGAATAGAATGATGATCACCATATAATATTTAGCCAATAGGAAATACGAGTTTAGTAAAAAGATACACAGAAAGGGTTGGACTTTAACATTTAAGGTATAATTACTAGTGTATGAAAGAATATTGGGAAGTAGCTGCTTCTATGAGAAGAGAGCCTTGCTGCTGTTTCTCTGTGCTATGCTGGCTGCTGTCTTTGCTATACCTGACTGAAGTTATCCTGATTACTTTGCACTTCATTGACTGGTGATGTTTCCTTAAGCTATACCTTTCCGGCCGAAGGGTTAGCTCTTCTGACTATTGCACGTTGTGCATTAGTTGTCATTGATCTAGGTTTGTATGAAAATCTAATTGCATATTGATATTGAAGGTAACTATTTTTTTGTCTCTTCTCCTCTCCACTCATGCCTATTATTGACAATGAAATTAATTCATTATAGACTGTATTTCTCTTATTTGTGATTTTACCTGTAACATCGAACTAATAAAGAATCTTATGATGTTTATATTGTATTTGTGTATTGACCATTCATATCCCGAAAAATTTGATAAAAAAGACTCAATAAGTAATCAGAGTCTGCCATTATTATTGAGTTATTGACGTATTGCAAATGTTGTGACTATGGTTGTTAGTTAGGTATTTCCTTCGTTATAGGTCCTCTTGAAGGGAATATTATCTGTCTTTTCGCTACAGAGTCCCTATTAGCACAACAAAAAGGTTCATCGGAGGACCTGGTATTGTAAGTGGTTATTGAGTTCTCATGGGCCCGAACTCCTGGTTATAAAATATCCAGTAGATAGAAATTTGTGTCATCATAAATGGTTGTAATACAATTTTTCACAGCTTCCGCTGGATCACAGGGGATGATTGTTTATGTGCAGAAAGAGACACCTTCGTGCACATAAACAATCTCTAAAGGTGATTTGCTCTTTCTATGTGTGTTGCAGAATGCAAAACACGATTGGTGTTGCAAGGGAATGCCCACAGCAACACCCATTATTCGGCCCTTACATGCTGATACCTGCGTGAAAGGGGACGATATGTTTAAGCCACGCAATTTGGCTTAATGCCGCTTTGTAATTATGGAGCAGGGCATTCCACCACCGAAATGTAGGAAAAGTGACATTCCGGTGGCGCAATACCTTTTTACATATGCCCCCATATGTCTCTGAATAGTCAGGCTCAAGCTCAATAAGAAAACATTTTGTAATAATGAAAACAAGAAAAAACTATGACTCTCTTACCAGGGACACGCCATGTTCCCAAACCAAAATAGAATGCTCTACAACACGCCGGTGTAGTGCCAACCTACAAAATAAAAGCATTGTTAAATGAAAACAAGATGAAGTTTAGATCTGCACCTCTTTTTTAAATATTTATTTTCCAGTTTTCATACACAGTAATCAGGAAACAATATTAAAGTGGGACATTGTCAGGCGTTTCGTATCATAGCAAAAATATTCTACAACATCCGTAACCCAGCATTTGGCAACAGTAAAGCAAAAATCTGTCTAAAGGGCAAAGGAATATACAGGCTACACAGTTCTAGTACGTACGATCAGTAATGCAGTAACTGTTTTAACTTAGTAAATTGTGGCATTTACATCATCTGTAATCTATTGCATTCAATGACATAAGGGTGATACAATATTGAAAACGTAGAACTCACTAAACAACCAGAATCACATGCCAATATTATATCATCTCAGCCGACCCCTTCAGGCACAATGCTGCATTCAACTTGTGTATCAGTGTCTCTGCATCTCTCGGCGATATATGCCCTATATGGGCCCCATATGCCTTTTGGGCGTTCGGAGCTTGGCATTAGTGAAGCGTAGATTGCACTATTTACTTTACAATAAGCTAGGCTGCGCAGCTAGGCCTTCAATGTGGGAGCTGTTCTCCTGCCCCATACTAGCGCTATTTCCCGCTTAGCCAGTAGAAACCCAAGAGCCGCAAACCTTCTTATCTTTTAGGGAAAGTTGATCATGTATTTCATGAGTGCGATCTCCAGGGTTGGGATCAGCGACAGGGAAGTCATTTCACCTAATGTAGTATGTACCTGTTCCCAATACGGCTGTAGTTTTGGACACGTCCATGTTAAATGGGCAAAGTCCGCTTGGGGGGCAGAACACTTCAAACAATGGTGTGGCCTAGAAGGATCTATTTTCTGTGAACAGGCAAGAGTGTGATACATTCTATGTAGGAATTTAAAATGAATGAGTTAGATCTGCACCTCTGACATATGATACAGTACATTCTAAAATTTAAGAAACAGTGGTATTCTTTGTTGCTGCTATTCTGGGGACGTACTGCCATCTAGTGAGTTATCAATATATTACAAGTTCAGTAATTGCTTTATTCGAAAAGTCTTGCATAGCAGCGATCGATGGTAGTGAAAGTCTTTATCCAAGAGTCCTCTCTACGTCTGTATCCATTAATAGAGCGAGGGAGTACTTGTTGGGGTTACAGTTATTAAGCTAGCTGGGTTCTTGCTATACATGCCAACATTTGGAAGCACCAAAAAGTAAGATATACATGATAACATTTGGGAAATCAAATTCCTAAATTGAACTCCACAGCGACTTTTGGGTTGAAGCCCAGGGCATTGATTGGTCTATTTCCATTTGAGCTGTGTTACTTGGATTGATATTAATCAAATAGGAATTTCAGAATTGCTAATAAATATCTTCCTTATTCAATATTTGCCTTTATGTCGTAGTGATATCCACTGTGTTAAAAGTGTGTGTGTAAACTCTGGCCTCAATGCATTTCTAGGCACAGAGTCCCTTCATTTGAGGGCCAAGATAATAAATCACTGCAATCTCCATAAAAAATTGAAGATTAAAGCAGTATACTCAAATAGCAAAAATGTAAAAAGAAAATACAAGCAGCAAACAACAGTAAAACTGCATTTTAACCCTTTCGATGCTGATGACGGACCCTGTCCGCCATGCATCACGATGGGCGTGTGCTGATGACGGCTGGGGGCCGTCATGAACCCGCCCACTCATTAAAACGGCCGCACATGCGCACAATCGCGGCCGGGCTCAAGGGGTTAAAACACTTTTCTAACCCTGGGCGGTGAACTACGCACCGCCTGCGGAGTTTGCGAAGTTTCGGTAACTTTGCGGTTAGCATAGAGTGCGAAGTTGCTGAATACTACGCAATCTACAGCGTAGCGTAGTTGTTTTACTTCCTCGCACACTCAATATGCATACTCGCGGGCGCGGTAATGACTTACCGTGATTCTGCGCTCACGACTTGATTTTCTATCCGTTCGCGTGTGCCACAAGGTTTGAAATCCGGCTGCATGATCCTGCAAGACTGTGCGAAAGCGAACCAGTTATTCGGACTCAATATCTTCCTTCCGGCGGCAGTGTTGGTAAGATTGCATTCCCGAAAACGCAGAAACTAAAATCTGGTAAAGAATATATCTCGAGCACGATAAAACCTTCTTGAAAATGATAATTTTGCTCAGAAAAACTCCTAAGATTGTGATTTGGCTGTAGTCTTTTGTGCAAGCAGTCCTTTTTTTCCTACTCTTTTTTTCCAAGAGGAAGGAAGTGCCCCTGAGTCTCCAACTTCCTGTCCCTGTCCAGCAGGCTCATCCCAGTGCTTTGTCCATGTGATGTTCACTTTCATTTGGATTTGGAGCTGGAAGGATCACTTTTTGTGTATGTCTGCTGCATCATATCATTGGATTGGATTTATTTGAGGACTTTTGGATTTGAGATTTTATTTTACAAGTAAGTTGGAGAATTGGTGTACATGTTTGTTTGTTTGGGGATTTTTTATACCTACAGTTTTCTGGGTTTTTCATAGTTTAAAAAAATTATTGTTGCAGGTGGTCAGTACTTTCAGTAGGGGCCTAGTTGTATGTATTTGAAATTTCAGCCAGTATGCCCAGAGGTACCCATGGGTCCAACCATGTTTCTGTGGTGTCTGTTGAATTTCAAGTTTAAGATCATGGGAGGCATTGGATTGAATTGCAAAGTGTGGTTTTTGGAGTGGAATTTCAGTTTTTGGGTGTGTGTTAATTAGATATGGCTTTTCAGCCAGTAGGTAAACCTAGGAGTTCAACTCGAGTAGTTTTGACAACTCTGCACAGCGCGACAACGCGGACTTACAGTTTTTGTTTTCTTTGTGCGCTCAATCTGCGTGTTCCCGCACGCGATAACGACTTTTTGTACAGACTGCGATGCTGAACACGCCGAATTTGCAATTTGGCAAAAAATATCTCTCGCGCTGCATAAAACCTTCTCGAAAATGATGATTTTGTTCATTTTGTTAAAAAAAACTCCTCAGGTTGTCATTTGGCTGTAGTTTTTGGAGCATGGAGTCATTTTTCTTTTTTTTAAATTTTTTAAAAGAGGAAGGAAGTTCCCCAGAGACTCCAACTTCCTGTTCCTGTCCTTTGTATGTGCTTTCTTGTTATTGTGGGTGGGCTGACCATGTGGGTTGTGGCCATTTTATGAAGCCAAGCATTGTCTTCTCTTTCTTTTCATATTGTTGTGGGTGGCCAGGCCATGTGGTGGCGACCATTTTGTGGGACCATCCACTGTGCTTTGCCATAGGCCTCAAAACGTGTTGCCTAGTCTGCCAGTAGGCCCAGACTCTCAGAGGTACTCATCAGGGGTGCTTGAAGCAACTGTTTCTATGTTGTCTGTTGAATTTGAACATAATTTAGGGCATGGATGGCATTGGATTGAATTCCAAAATGTGGTGGTTTTTGGGGTGTAGTTAACTTTTTGGGTGTGTGTTAAATAAATGCCTTTGTTGCATGTGTAAGTGTTGTTGCGTAACTTTCCAACCTTTTTAGCCATGTGGATTTTCTTTTTTGCATTAAAGCTGTGTTGGGTAACAGGCATCCTTTATCTGGCCATATAGTGATATAGGCCTGCTTAAGTTAATTGTTTTCCGGGCATTGCCCTTGTGCCTGTGATGAGTGACCATGTGAATGGGGGCCATTTTGTGGTGGTAGTTAGTAGTGTGCTGTTTTTGCCACATAGGCCTGTGTGTCTTTCCATTGATCCTCTTGGCTTACTGCTTCAATCCCCATTGCCAGTTGCAGGTCCCTGATGCTGCATCCATCTCACATGATGCACAAATTAAGGACAAACAGGTTCCACTACATTTGTATTTTACACTAGTAAAATTCACTACTACACTTGTACACTCGTACTAATTAAAATTAAAGCACAACAAATTCCACGTTTGACTGATGTTCTTCTGGCTTTTTTGCTTTTAGGTGCACAAAAGACTGAGGAGGAGGTGTCTGTCATCATCGACCGTTGTACTGCCAGACAGACGTGCTGCTGTTGTACGCGACGTGACGTGTGGTGTGACCTGACCAGACATCTCTGCAACTTGTGCAATTGAGTGCTGCTGACATGTGAAGAAAATGGGCCCAAAGAAAGCAGGTACTGGGTCCTCAAAGACCAAGAAAGTTGCTGAGAAGAAGGAAGTGACACTTAAGTCTGGTGTTCCCTCAACACTTTTTTGGGGAAACCAAAAATTACACCTGCAGCAGCAGTGTCCAGGGGGTAAGCTGGGGGCAGCACCTCCGCATCAGTGGGCCCAACCCACCAACCCAGGCACAAGCAGATGAGTGTGGAAGAGGTAGCCAGCCTAATGGCAGAAAGCAGTGATGCTGAGCCTGACCTATCTCAAAGTAGTACACAATCAACGCAGGAGGGAACACAGCAGATAAGTGGTCAACAACAACAGCCACAACCATCGCCCACAATAGTAGTTGTTGTTCCTTCCGAAGTAGGGGCAGTTCAGGAAATTGAGCCTCATGCAGAGGAAGAAGAAGAGGAAGCCACTAATTCAGGAGATCCATTGTCTTCCAAAAGTAGGGTTAGTCCATCAAGTTCTTCGCCAAGCACCCCTTCTGATGATCTAGATCTCACTTGGGAGCCACAACAACCTGAGCATGAGAGGGAGACACATCCCAAGACCAGACTAGGGAAAAGGAAGGTTCCAGAAAGCGTTAGACTTATGGAGGTCGATGTAGAACAGCACGATAATGATGATGAGCCAGTCATCACGAACATCACTCACGGCCCGAGGACATGGAGACCAACATTATTACCCTATCCAGAATGGCTGCGACTAGGGATGTAGCACGCATACGTCCAAAACAGGTAACACCAACACGACCTCCAGCTTCCATATTTACATTAGCAAAGGGCCGGCAGCGTTCTACATCCAGCACAAGCACCACCTCAGCAGAAGTAGGTATTGCACAGCCACAGAGTCAAATTCAACACACACGAGTTCAAGTTCAAGTTCGAAAATTTGTATAGCGCACTACTCACCCAGAGGGTCTCAAGGCGCTTGAGGGAGGGGGGGTACTTTACTTATCGAATATCCAAGTTTTTAGTTGCTTTCTGAAGAAGAGGTGGTTCTGTGTAAGGCGGAGGTGGGTGGGAAGAGAATTTCAGGTTTTGGCCGCTAAGTAGGAGAAGGATCTTCCCCCCATGGTGGATCTATGGATGCGCGGAATTGCGGCGAGGGCTTGATTGGACGATCGTAGTTGGCGGGTGGGGGTGTAGAAGGACAGTCGCGTGTTGAGGCATTCGGGCCCTAGGTCGTAGAGGGCTTTATGTGCGTGGGTGAGGAGACGGAACGTTATTCTCTTGTTGACGGGGAGCCAGTGGAGGTCTTTCAGGTGACCGGAAATGTGAGCTTGACGGGGGATGTCCAGTATGAGTCTGGTTGAGGCGTTTTGGATGCGTTGGAGTTTTTTCTGCAGTTTGGCTGTGGTTCTGGCGTAAAGGGTGTTTCCGTAATCCAGTCGGCTTGTGACCAGTGCGTGGGTGACCGTCTTTCTTGTTTCGGTGGGGATCCAACGGAAGATTTTTTTGAGCATGCGTAGGATGTTGAAGCATGATGATGAGACGGCGTTGACTTGTCTGGTCATCGAGAGGGAAGAGTCCAGGATGAAACCCAGGTTGCGTGTGTGGTCCGTAGGTATGGGTGCGGTTCCCAGGGCTGGTGGCCACCATGAGTCGTCCCAGGCGGAGGGGGATGAGCCTAAGATGAGGACTTCCGTTTTGTCCGAGTTCAGTTTTAAACGGCTGTTCTTCATCCACTCGGCTACTTCTTTCATTCCTTCGTGTAAGTTGGTTTTGGCAGTGTTTGGGTCTTTGGTGAGGGAGAGGATCAGCTGGGTGTCGTCTGCGTAGGAGATGATGTTGAGGTTGTGTTGGCGTGCGATGGATGCGAGGGGACATATGTATGTGTTGAAGAGGGTAAGACTGAGTGATGATCCTTGTGGAACGCCGCAGATGACTTCGGTGGCCTCTGATCTAAAGGGTGGGAGGCGGACTCTCTGTGTTCTTCCGGCGAGGAATGAGATGATCCAGTCCAATGCTTTTCCTTGTATTCCGACGTTGCTGAGGTGTTGTATGAGGGTGCTATGACAGACTGTGTTGAAGGCTGTGGAGAGGTCAAGTAGGATGAGGGCAGCTGTTTCTCCGTTGTCCAGTAGAGTTTGAATGTCGTTTGTTGCTGCGATGAGGGCGGTTTCGGTGCTATGTTTGGCTCGGAAGCCGGACTGTGAGGGGTCGAGGGATTTGTTGGATTCAAGGAAGGCGGCGAGCTGACTGTTGACGGCTTTCTCAATGACTTTGGCAGGGAATGGGAGGAGCGAGATGGGGCGGTAGTTCTTAAGTTCAGTGGGGTCTGCTGTGGGTTTTTTCAGAAGGCCGCTGAGTTCGGCATGTTTCCAGCTTTCTGGGAAGGTAGCGGAGTTGAAGGAGCAGTTGATGACGTCACGGAGATGGGGTGTGATAATGGAGTCTGCTTTGTTGAAAATGTGGTGGGGACATGGGTCGGTTGGTGATCCTGAGTGGATGGAGTTCATCAGGCGGATGGTGTCTTCAGTGGTGATTGGCTTCTAGGCGCAAAGGTTGTTGGAGGGCGGTCTTGGTTCGGAGGAGGGTGGAGTGGACTGGTCTTCGGACTGGTTTTCAAAGCTGTTATGTATGTCGGCGATTTTGTTGTGGAAGAATGAGGCTAGGGAGTTGCAGAGGTCTTGGGAGGGAGTGATGTCGTTGGTGCCGGCGGTGGGGTTGATAAATTCTTTGACGATGTTGAATAGTTCCTTGCTGTTTTGGCCGTTGTTGTCAAGACGATCCTTGAGTGCTGATTGCTTGGTGGATCGGATCAGTTGGTGGTGTTTGCGGGTGGCTTTCTTGAAGGTGGCCAGGTTGTCGTCAGTGGTTGGGTTTTTTCTCTAGGCTTTATCGAGGGTACGACAGAACTTCTTGGATTTCTTAAGGTCATTGTTGAACCAGGGGGCTTTTTTGCTACCTTGCTTGATTTGATGGTTTTTCAAGGGTGCTAGTTCGTCGGCGCTGGGGGTGATCCAATGAGTGAGGTTGGTGGAGCTTGGTTTGGGTCCGATGATTTGGCAGGAGGGATTTGGTGAAGCGATGTGAAGAGCTGGTCGGTGGCAATTTTGTTCCAGTTTCTTCGGGGAATAAGTTGTGGGGGGTTGTGGGTCGTGATCTTTTTGTAGTTGAAGTGAACGCAGCTGTGTTCCGTCTAATGGAGAGCTGTGGTGTGGTTGAAGGAGATGTGTTTGCTGGAGGTGAAGATTGGGTCGATTTTTGAACTGGCACTTCCAATGCCAGTCCATCTGGCATTGGAAGTGCCACCTCCAGCAGGAGACAAATGTTAAGCTCCCCAGTGTGAAGCTTCTTTACGGTTAGCGAAAAGGAGGAGAACATTGCTATATGCTCCGTTTGTCATACCTCTGTTAGTCGTGGTAAGCTTGGTACAAACTATGGTACCGGAGGCCAAATGACCCATCTGAAAAAACACCACGCAATCAACTGGGAGGACCACCTTTGTCGCATAAAAACTGGAACCATTGTTGTTGGTGGGGATAAACGAGTAGAAGGTCCGCTCATGGCTGAACAGGAAGAAGAAGAAGAGGGAGACATTCTCTCTGGCAGTGGTATACAAAGTAGCCCTGTCCCCAGCACTGCAGTGGTACCGCCCACATCCTCAGCAACATCTCAGTAGCACAAGAGTAAGAGTCAGCTTGAGACACCAAGGAATACTGCAATGAAAAAAAGTGCGGCGTTGAGCTTAACACAAAGGAATACTATGCAGCCTACCATTCTTAGCATGTTTACTAGGCCGAAGGGGCAGTACGTGTCAGATTCTGCGAATCTGCACCTGCCGAACATTTAGCTCATAAACTACATGCCCCATGATCCTCTACATTGAGGAAGTATTTCTTGGCCATGCGCAGTAGCTCAGTGCGCGTAATTCTGTATCCTGCTGTGTTGGAGTGGAGCCGGTCGTTTTCCTCTAGTGGTGAGCAGAGTGGAGATCGAGGCCAGTGGAGTTTTGACTGCATTCACGGCAGTTATTCAGAGGCTGGTGAGTCGTTTTGTCAGTGGGGAGCGGCGTGCTTCTAACGCTCGCGCTGACATCCTGAACCTGTGTTTTCTTGGGATTTATGGAACGGAACACGGAGGCGGTCGCAGCCTCGTGTTACTCTTGTCCGTTCCACAAGTATATCGTTACCAATAGCTGCATAACTTTGGGGCTGCTTTTCTTGCATGTTACGAGTGAATTAAGCTATTGTTTTCCTTGGAGGTATTTCATAACCGGAGCGAGAGTGGTGGTCGCAACCACACGCTGCTGGTTGTGTTTTTGTGATAAGCAAAGGGGTGCCTTGCTGGGGCGGGAGTGGTGGACGCAACCTCACGCTGCCAGTGGCTTAGCGTATTCACAGTGGCTTATCAGGCTAAAGTGGGAGTGGTGGTCGCAACCACACGCTGCCGGTCGTTATGTGTAGTTGCTACAAACTTTGTGAGCAGTCTCTTGGATAAGTGCTTAGGGCATAGTTTGCCTTACAACTTACTAAAGACCTATTAGTAATTTCATGATTCTGGAAGTATTTGGGACTTGTTTTCTTTATGGTTATTTGAACCAAGAACTCCATGTTTAATCCTAATCATCCTGATTATAGGATACGCGGTTGCACCAAACATTATGGCTATTAGTATATGAGTACTTAAATGAATGCATTACTTATTGTGTTCTTTGATTTGCAGGAGCAGAGGGTCTTACAATGTTTAATGGAATTTTGAAAGTAGCAATTCAACCTTTTTTCAGGTATGCTGAATGAGCGAGAATTCATGAGAGTAGATTTTGTATGAGCTGTGTTATATTTTTCGCTCTTTGTCGTTTCAGGTTCTTGTCCCTGCTGACCCTTCCCTTTCCCTTCCCTCACCTGATAGCCTGAATACCCTGTGCCTGGTTATTCAGGGTATTGGTGACATCAGGAGGTGGACCCCTATGTGCGACACCCGGATCCTGCGGAGCATATCCTGACAGTACGAACGCAACCACCCAATAGCACGTTTGTACAATGCGAAGCTGGCTAAAATGTTAGCACTGGACCTTCTCCCTTTTGTTGAAGGGGTGGGTTTTCTGGAATTTGTGACAACCATCTGCCCAAAATGGAAGGTTCCCAGCCGCTACTATTTCGCCAGAGTTGCTGTTCCAGCACTACATCACGACGTGCTGGAATTGCTTGGGAAAGCCTTAAAACAGAGTGCTGTTCAGAGTATCTACCTGACAACAGACATGTGGACCAGTTGCCAAGCCACTGATTACATGTGCATCACTGCACACTGGATCTCTTTTTCGGGTGTTAGAGAAAAGATATCTGCAGGTGTTGACACTGCTGAGATTTTTAATGACACTCACAAACATGCAACTGTAGCCATGTTTGCTATGGAGAGATCTCATACTGCTGCAAACATTTTGAATGAGTTTAACAGCAAGGTCTTTGAGTGGCTGTGACTAAGTATGGGCGAATTTTGCGAATTTGCAAAAAGATCCGCAAATTCACGGATTTCCCAGCGAAATCGCGGATTTTTTTGCAATTGCACTATACTCAACTGGAGTTCATTCTACTGGCTAATCAGTAAGTGCTACCTCATTGGGTAAATGTATTGTGCTTTTCCTACACTACAGCTGCGTAAAGGCCCAACAGAGTTGTCTCCAGTGACCCCGTGTGTCTGTAATTTTGCCACCGTGCCCATAGGCGCCGAGGTCCCTCGAGTGAGCTGTCCATCACAGTGGGGGAAAGCGTGGGAGGAGGTTGCATAGCCTAGTGTGTGTGGGGCCGGGCTTCTGTGCGAGTTCATATGCCTCTTGTTTATAAAGGGTCAGAGACCGATCAGAGCAGCAGAAGAGGAGAAAGCAGTAAGTGCTACCTTGTTTTGTAAATGTATCGTGCTTTTCAAACACTACAGCTGCGTAAAAGCCTAGAAGAGTTGTCTCCAGTGACCCCGTGTGTCTGTAACTTTGCCACCGCGCCCATAGGCGCCGAGGTCCCTCAGTGAGCTGTCCATCACAGTGGGGATAGGGTGGGAAGAGGTTGCATAGGCTAGTGTGTGTGGGGCCGGGCTTCTGTGCGAGTTCACATGCCTCTTGTTTATAAAGGGTCAGAGACCGATCAGAGCAGCAGATGAGGAGAAAGCAGTAAGTGCTACCTCGTTGGGTAAATGTATCATGCTTTTCCTACACTACAGCTGCGTAAAGGCCCAGAAGAGTTGTCTCCAGTGTCCCGTGTGTCTGTAACTTTGCCACCACGCCCATAGGCGCCGAGGTCCCTCGAGTGAGCTGTCCATCACAGTGGGGGAAAGGGCGGGAAGAGGTTGCATAGCCTAGTGTGTGTGGGGCCGAGCTTCTGTGCGAGTTCACATGCCTCTTGTTTATAAAGGTCAGAGACCGATCAGAGCAGCAGATGAGGAGAAAGCAGTAAGTGCTACCTCGTTGGGTAAATGTATCATGCTTTTCCTACACTACAGCTGCGTAAAGGCCCAGAAGAGTTGTCTCCAGTGTCCCCGTGTGTCTGTAACTTTGCCACCGCGCCCATAGGCGCCGAGGTCCCTCGAGTGAGCTGTCCATCACAGTGGGGGAAAGGGCGGGAAGAGGTTGCATAGCCTAGTGTGTGTGGGGCCGAGCTTCTGTGCGAGTTCACATGCCTCTTGTTTATAAAGGTCAGAGACCAATCAGAGCAGCAGATGAGGAGAAAGCAGTAAGTGCTACCTCGTTGGGTAAATGTATCGTGCTTTTCCTACCCTACAGCTGCGTAAAGGCCCAGAAGAGTTGTCTCCAGTGACCCCGTGTGTCTGTAACTTTGCCACCGCGCCGATAGGTGCGGAGGTCCCTCGAGTGAGCTGTCCATCACAGTGGGGAAAAGGGCGGGAAGAGGTTGCATAGCCTAGTGTGTGTGGGGCCGGGCTTCTGTGCGAGTTCACTTGCCTCTTGTTTATAAAGGGTAAGAGACCGATCAGAGCAGCAGAGGAGGAGAAAGAAGTAAGTGCTACCTCGTTGGGTAAATGTATCGTGCTTTTCCTACACTACAGCTGCGTAAAGACCCAGAAGAGTTGTCTCCAGTGACCCCGTGTGTCTGTAACTTTGCCACTGCGCCCATAGGGGTCGAGGTCCCTCGAGTGAGCTGTCCATCACAGTGGGGGAAAGGGCGGGAAGAGGTTGCATAGCCTAGTGTGTGTGGGGCCGGGCTTCTGTGCAAGTTCACATGCCTCTTGTTTATAAAGGGTCAGAGACCGATCAGAGCAGCAGATGAGGAGAAAGAAGTAAGTGCTACCTCGTTGGGTAAATGTATCTTGCTTTTCCTACACTACAGCTGCGTAAAGGCCCAGAAGAGTTGTCTCCAGTGACCCCGTGTGTCTGTAACTTTGCCACTGCGCCCATAGGCGCCGAGGTCCCTCGAGTGAGCTGTCCATCACAGTGGGGGAAAGGGCGGGAAGAGGTTGCATAGCCTAGTGTGTGTGGGGCCGTGCTTCTGTGCGAGTTCACATGCCTCTTGTTTATAAAGGTCAGAGACCGATCAGTGCAGCAGATGAGGAGAAAGCAGCCTCCTGGTCACTGGAAGTACAGGGGGATTGCGCTCAAGAAACTCGTGGATGCCTAGACCTCCATCATGGATTACAGCTATTTGTAGACTGTAGATTTGGGGAGAAAGCACACCTGCCTAGCATCGACCGTGCTCACTAGATTCTTGGGCTGATTATAATAATAATGCGTTACTGAATTTGAGCATCAACTCGGGCACCTGCTTTATTTATATCTGTAAGTGCTTCCTGCTGAGATTTAATTTTTGTGACAGGAGCCTCGTTGCCTAATTGTAACTATTCTCTGACCCTGCTTCGAGGGTCAGAGTAGTGTTAGAGAATAGTTGCAAGTAGGCAACGAGGCGCAGCTCAGGAAGCACTTACAGGGTTACAGCAGGTGCCCAAGTTGAAGTTAATTTCTTTGTAACCCTTTTGTAAATGGTTACAAAGAAATTAGCTTCAACTTAGGCACCTGCTGTAACCCTGTAAGTGCTTCTTGAACAAAATTTGTCCCGCTCACGGACTTTGCCGCAATTTCGCGAGATTCGCAGATCGTGAAATTGCGGAAAATCTGCAAATTCCGCGAGCAGAACTAATTTTCGGCCCATACTTAGCTGTGACCAAGAGGGCTTAAAATTGTTTTGGTGCCATGGACAATGGCAGTAATGTAGTTAAGGCCATGAAAGATGGTGGATATTTCAGGGGCCTGTGTTTGGCACACTGCATTAACATTGTTGTTCAAGACCTTCTGAAAAATGAAAGCAAAGTCAGCAACTTTCTGACCACCTTCAGAAGAACATGCACACATTTCAACCATTCTTTTAAAGCCCGGAAGCAGCTGAGGGTCATTCAATGTGAGCATAAAATGCCAGTCATAGCACTCATCAAGGAGGTGCCAACACGTTGGAACTCAACTTATTACATGCTTGATCGTCTGTTTGAGCAGTACATACCACTTAATGCTTATGTCATGAAAAGAAGATTAGGGGATCCTACTGTGATAGCCATGACTGTTGAGATGGGCCAATGGGACCTCGTTAAATGCCTGACAGAGATGCTACTTTCTTTTGAGGTCTTCAAACGTGAAGTTAGAATGGAGGACTGTACTATGGGCCAAGCTATCCCATTGTTGTACATGCTAGAGCAACAGCTGAAGGAGGTGTCTGAAACATACGAAGGTGTGGATGACAAAGTAGATGCATATTATTTGGCGGATGCCTTAGCCGTTCGCTTATCTGAAAATACAAAGATTCAAAATAACATTGTGTCACATCGACATTACATTACTGCCACAATCTAGGATCCACAGTACAAATTATTTCTGAACAGTAATGCAGTAATTCCTTTTTCAGAAGTGGATTTTGCCAAGTGCAAAACTTTGATAGCTGAGGAAGCCACTGATTTCGAAAATGGAAGGCTCTTAAATGGAGGCCTGTCACCCCAGGACAGAACAAGTACTACGGGGATTCCAGAATCAAGTTCTACTTCAGAGCCTGAGAGCAGTGCGTTTGCCTCCCAGCAGTCACCAACACTATCAATAACATTAACAATAGCACAAACAGGATAATCAGCCACATAAAAAAATGGTAACTGATTGGTTTCTACGGAAAGGGTTTGGTAAGTCCATTGCTGATGCAAAGTCAAAAGAGGCCAAGTAAATCGGAGCACCCCTGAACATTGAGCGGATGGTCCAGGGCTATCTGAATGACAGATTAAAGGTCTTCATGGAGCAAAGCCCATCGGTGTATTGGTATGGGAAAAAAAGCCAATGGCCAGTGCTCAGCAGGCTGGCGATAAAGTATCTGGCTTGCCCTGTCGCAAGTGTCTCTTCTGTGCGTGTATTCAGTGCTGCTGGTGCCATTGTAACTGTAAAAAGGACCAGTCTCTAACCCAAAAGCGTGGAGAGGTTAACCATGATTAAAATGAATCAATGAATCAAATAAAAAGGAGATAAATGGGGACTGTATAGTTATACATTTTAGGACTACTGAATGGGCGAGAGATTTGATTTTACATGCACCCATGCCATCGAATCATGAATATAACACCACGCTGTTTCCACTTGATTATTTTTATAGGAATCAGTCAGGAAGACAAACTACTACACATACCTTCCAGCATCCAAGAGTTGCCCTTATCAATCGTCCTAATGCTGTCCCCATTCTCCCCCCTTTATTTTCTAATATATATGACAACTTTTTGGTTCCAACCTCCAATAGATTTCAGTTGTTCAACTCATTAGAGGAGAATGATTGACTGAATATTTCATCTATGGCCCCGCACCCTGGAAGTGCCGTAGTGGGTGATACAGTCATTATGGAAAAAGAGTTGGGGGACCAAAGCTGTGTAAAAGCTGTAACTGAGTCAAAGTAAATTTTGCTTAACAATGTGTCATGTATAGATAATGATATAGATAATGATGTTACTCTGACAAATGTTAATGTTAATGTTAATATGACAGTAAGTCTAGACACATCATCTTTGTCTAACCACCTTGAAGGTACAGGAGTCAGTCATCCTGACTCCCTTGTAATTACTACCTGGAATATAGCGGGAATTGTTGCAAAATTATGTACCCCGTTCTGGGATAACTTTATTACATGTGGTTATGATATAATATGCTTACAAGAGACATGGCATAGAGAACAAATACAAGTTGAAGGCTATACCTCCTACAGTGTGGCAGCAGTAGCATCTAAGGCTGGCAGAGCAAAGGGAGGCCTACTGACTCTGGTTTCGACAAAATTAACGGAATTTAATGTTGGGGGACATACAGTAGTGTGCCAGCATGCGTCAGTCTTGCGTCTTACACACAGTCATGGCAGGGATTTAATTATTGTGAACTTTTATAACAATCTTGTGGGTCCTAATCGGGATAAGATTGTCCCAGATGTCGAATGTGCCATTGAAGCTGCAATTGCTCTATCAAAGAATAATTTTGCAATACTCTGGACAGATGATTTTAACATCCAAGTTTGTAGTCACGCTCGGAAGGGGATTTGTGGTCATCATGAAGAGCATGCAGGGGGTGATAGTGCCTTTGTTAATCATTTCCCGCACAGTAATGATGGCAGCGCACTGAATAACTTGATAGCTAAATTAAATCTGGAGCTTCTTGAATGCACAAAGAACAAAAACAATGAAAAGTGCCCAACATTTAGGGGGAGAGATGCCCAATCGAATATTGACCATATTTTGGTGTCTAATGGCTCAGTTTACTCCAATGTTTGGGTAATAGAGCAGCCTGTGAGTGATCACAATAGCATTTCAGTGGAGTTAATGGGCTGGGGCCCAAAAACTATTGTGCATGGCAGGCCTGTCCAAGGGATCACTGCTGTGAGACCAAATGGTATGAGAATTAAATGGATTAAAATTGACCCTAACAAATTAACGAAGGATGTTATTTGTAAATGTACCAGAGAGGTTGATTACTGCCTTGCACCAAATGTGATAGCGCCCGCCGTACTCTCTAATTTTTTGAAAATTACAGGTACAGTCGAGAACTCTTTGGTAACAAGAAACAGAAAGCCTAAAAGAAATAAAACCGTGTGGTTTGACAAACATTGTGTTCAGGCCCTAAAAAAGTTAAAAAGAGTGCTTGATGATAAACCAAGAGATAAAGAAAGAGTTAGAGAAGTAAGAAATAATTATAAGTTGGCCCTGGCAACCAGGAAAAAGGAGTTGCAAAACGATGCCTGGAACAAACTTGATATGGCCGCTGCAACTAAAAATCATAAACTATTCTGGGAAACTATCAATGGCCCCTTCTTAAAGAATGATAATACTCCTGAGGTTAGTTCCCACGTCAGCTGTCTCGCATGGATTGCGCATTTTTCAGAGATGTTCAACTCTGATTTTAATTTAGATGGGTCTACTTTTAATATAGACACAGTATCATGTTTTAAATGGCAGAAAATGCAGTTGTTTTTAACTTTGAGCGAAGTCACAGAGGCAATTAAAAACAGTAAGGGGGGTAAAGCACCTGGGCCTGATGGGGTACCCATGGATTTTTATAAACATGAAATGTCCCTATGGGCCCCAATTCTAACTCGTTATTTCAATGCGGCGGCGGAAGATAGCTTACCACTGACATGGGGACAGTCGATCATCATACCCCTTTACAAAACAGGATCTAGGTCGGCGGCCCGAAATTATCGTCCAATCTCACTTTTGGACTCGACAGTTAAAATCCTTAGTCGAGCCCTATCAGTGAGATTGGAAGCCTGGGCTGAGGAGAAAAACATCTGGTCCCCAGTGCAGTATGGGTTCCGTAGAGGAATGGGTACAATGGAGCAGTGCGTGAACCTGGAACTCATAGTCGGCAAGTATACCAAAGCTAAACCTGGTAATCTTTACCTGTGCTTTGCCGACTTGAGTTCTGCATTCGATCTGGTGGAACACGCACTGCTCTGGCCTACTTTATTGGCACTGGGTGCCCCCATTGAAATTATCCATTTGCTTGCCCGTCTGTACAATAATTTATCCAGCAAAGTTAGGTTTGGAACAAATGGTGAGTGTACCCCTTTTTTTTAAAGTCAGGAGAGGTATCCGCCAAGGATGCATACTCGCCCCCCTACTGTTTTCTCTTTTTATAAACCAGGTTGATATAACTTTAAGACAGACTAATGCAGATGCTCCCATCATTAATGGTAACCCTATCCCAGTCCTCTTATACGCGGACGACGCGGTTCTCCTTTCTAGGACCCATAATGGACTGCAACATTTAATTAATCAATTCCACGTATTTATCGAAAGCAGGAAATTGAAAATTAATAAAGGGAAGACGGTTACTATGGTGTGTGGTAAGAGACCAAGAAAATGTAAGCCCTTTTTTTTAGAAGGGGAGAGACTAGAATCTGTTAGTAGTTTTTGTTATTTAGGCATCACCGTCTCAGGAGATGGGAGATGGGTAAATGAACAAAAAAGTGTTCTTTTTAAAATGGTCAGGAATACAAATTGTATTTTTAGATTTGCTGCTAAATTAGGGGATCGCAGAATTTATGAAATGCTAACCATATTTAATGCAAGATGTATTTCTTCAGCCATATATGGGGCCGGAGTCTGGGGGTATGATGCACAGAGTGCCAAACTGGTTCAGGGCAAGGAGAATGTGTTTTTAAAACGATTAATCAATGCCCCGGCTACGGCTTCAATTGAGTTAATACATAGGGAATTAGATATGAACCATGTTAATGATTTAATTGCTCTCCGTCCCCTGTCCTTATGGCGTTCAATTTGGGCAAAGGAGGAGACAAAGTTTACGCAGGACGTAATAACCGATTGTATTAAACTTGACCGCCGATCGAATATCCCCTGGCTGAGTCATATACCACATTGTATAAAACATTGTATGGTCTGGACATTTTTAATGACTTAATAAGAGGTTCTACACTATTGAAGCGGGAGTTGAAAGTCTTGTTCTTGAAGTATACAGCTGGGATTAGAATGGAAAAATATGAGAAACAAAGTACATTCAATCTTTACCAGCAATACAACATCAACGAAGGCTTCCAATCTTACCTTGCAACAGTTAGTATTATTTCCCATCGATTTGTATTAACCCGTCTCCGCCTAGGAATTGTGCATCACCTTGTGACTTTTCCTGTGCCCGGTAGTTGTTTGTGTCCTTGTGACGGTAAAACTAAACAGAGCACGTGTCATTTTATGTTATCTTGTAAATTTTATACCCCTTTTAGAAAATTTTATTTGAAACCCATCTTTTTAAAATATAATACACGTGGTATACAATCAGTGATGCAATTATTGTTTAATCTTGAGACCTCAGATTTATGTTTTCATGTGGCCACCTATATTTTAAAATGTATTTCTGTAAGAAAATCAATTATTATATGAATTTCCTTAGCTGCTAAATGTACTGTGCACTTTAAGGAAGATGCTGTTGACATCATGCACTTTATCATGCTAATTTGCACATACATGTATGCCGTATAAATTGCTGCTACTGTATAATATGCACTGATAGATTGGTATAGCATTTGCACTTTGTTTTATTTTAATTGTATATGGTTAGACTAAGTGCTGCTAATTGCATATTGCACTTTAGGAGGGTTGCTATCGAACCTTGCTTTTGATCTGGCCAATTTGCACATATATTGATACGGTATTGATATTTAGCATTTTATCAGCATATTTGCACATAACTGAAGGCCGTATAATTATTACTATTATAAACTATGCATTCTTAGAATGGTATAGTGTTTATGTTTTATAAATGCTGCTATCGTATATTAGATACAGAAATAATTGTACAGGGGTTTTGTGTTTTATCCTGATACATTGTGATTATATGTCAGTGGAAGCATGTTCCAGAATTGTGTAAATTATTATTATTATTTTTTTTCTTGATGTTTATTATGTCTGTTGCTATATGGTTGTATTTTTACATACCGAATAAAGCATCTTTGACTTTGACTTTGAATCAATGAATCAACACTTTAAACCACCGGACTACAAAATACGTGAATCACAGCAGGAAGACGAGAGCAACTTCGATGACATAACTAGTGGGTTACATGACCTACTTCTGTGCGAACCACCAGAGTTTGAGGACAAGCTCCTCTTCCCTGACAACTAGGCTTTCAAATTGTTACTTTCTGCCTGCCTTTATTTGTGTGTGTCTGTCTTTTTCTGCTTCAAATCAAATCACAACAAATCCATCACCACTATCTTCTCTTTTTATTTCCCCATTAGAGTTGCACCTCTGTGCATTTTACTGCCCACTCCTCAGAGTCCTGCTCCATCTTCCTGACTCGCCCTAAATACATTTCCCTCAAGCCAGACTTTCAATGGAGAATAGTACAAGAAATGTTGCCTCAAACAGTCCCTCCAGAAGAAGTGGAACGTGACTATAGCTATCCTCCTTTTGTTTCCGAGCCAAAACTCATCACTGCCAGAACTAGGCTACCGCCTTGGCAGGCATCAAAAGGTCATCAATATCAGAATTTACCGTACACTTAGCAGTGAAAGACAAGAGACTCACCTAATAAACTTGCTGACATGACACATTTCTGCAAACTCAATTGACCAATGACCGCTACCCAGGCCACGGCCCATCTCACAGCACTGACCATGTGAACCAACTTCAACTACGACAAAGCGCCACAGATGAGTAAGAAAACGGAAACAGAAACTAACACTCAAAATGAATGTAGAGTAATAATGAGGACACTGGCTCTGTAAAAAAGCACCCACCTATCAAAAAGAACTAGGCATCTGACAGCCAAAGAGAAGAGCAAGACAGGTAATGATGGCATGCATTGTATACAGACTCAGAGTGAATGCTGTTCTTTGTGTTGAGGACGTTATGCATGAATGAAGTCGAACTGTGCTAGTACTTATTCTACCAACCAAAAGTGACTCAAGTGACAGTCAATATTTCCCTTCTTCTTGTTTAATAACCAAATTGTACTCCTACTACTCAGGCCAATATCAGTTGCAATTTATAATATGGAACACTACAGACTGAGTTGGAGTTGGCCAACACGTACAACACCTATCTTCGCAGTCAGTCAGTTGGATCGGAGATGATTGATGGAATAACTCTGGGCATTTCAATTCAAGTGGCATAAAAGGTAAATAAGCCAACAACCACAGCAGACCTACATGTCTCTGTAGTGGTGCAGTCGAGTAGTCGCAAGTGTACTAGTGGAGGTATGACTGACAGCCGTGTGTTGATTTAGTTACTTACTTTGGAAAATGCTATGTTGCTGTATATAATGTATCCTCCTTTAACTGTTTCTGGTTAATGGTGGCTGTAAACAGACTTAATAAAAATTGTACCATGATCATGATGACCACATATACTCTTTGCAGTCAGTCAGTACTTAGGATCGGAGATGATTGATGGAATAACTGCATTTCATGAAGTGCCATAGAAGGTAAACACAAGTCAACAAGAAACACAGCAGACCTATATGTCCGTATAGTGGTGGAGTCGAGTGCGGTAGTATGATTGACAGCGGTGCATTAATTTATTCACTTAATTTTGGAAATGCTAGGTTGCAGTATATGTGCTTTGTCGGGCTTTGTCAAAATTACAGCTAAATGGAGGTTTGGTTACGGCCCAGTGGCGTGGGCATGCTCTGTTCTGTTGGTGTAGCTTACAAAATGTGGTAATAAACAGAGTAGACAGACATGATGTATCTATCCATGCCGCCTCAGAGTAAAAGTGTTCTCTTCTCGGTCTTGTTGCACTCCACCATAATTGATGCATTTATTCTATTAATTGATTTTTCAATATCTCATTTGTTTTTCCATTTACACACTTACAGGCCGGATTTTACACTGTGCTATACTTGGAAGAACAACGTACACTTACCTTCCCAATGAATCTACATATGCCAGGCAGGCAGTGGCGTCACCCAAAATTGACAGAGCATCCATGCAAGGGACTGAGGAGTGGACCAAGAGGAATGCCAAGATGCAAGTCCCCATTTGACGAGGATAACACAGTAACATTATCAACTTTCTTCATCGCTGAAACCATGTGATTAATTATTTGTCTTCAATCATTAATACCATGTCTTGTTATTATTAATTCTTTTTTCTCTTTGCTTATAAGTTATAATTCATCCCTACAGCTATTTTTAAATGTTCTTTACTATCTTTAAAAGTAAGCCCGGTACAACAGAACACAAACTGCATGTACTCTGTGTCTCTCTCAATGAGGGCAGACAGGTAAGTTAAAGTGCCTAATATTAATATTCTGATGACCGGCACTGTCTAATTGTCTAGTAGTACTAGTTATTAAGTTTTACTTATCATTAACCGTCAAGTTATCATCATCATGCATGCATTTCCTTTTTCACCTTTAACACATTTATGGATATGGTAGTCCACAAAGATTGTGCTTTCTTTTGTCGTTTGTCCATGCGTACTGTTTTTCTTTGTCAAACCTTTCCCAAAAACCCCCTTCCCAACCATTCATCAAACCCTAACCCTTTTCCCCCGGGATGTGTGATTTATTGAGGTGTGACAACATTAAAGGTACACCAATAATTGAACACACACTTGGTGGGCGGACGTGGCAAAAGCAACACTAATTCAATTCAAGGCATGGGGAGGATCTTCTTCTGCTTGCCCACCTATAAGTATATTTGCGAGTTAACTTTTTTAACAGAGGGACCTAATCAATCAATATTCATTGCAGGCATCGATTTGATTATCATCCTTCATGCTATTACACATGGCACTATAGGTTACGCTTGTGTCTAGTGTAGGCCAAGCCGAGTGATTCGAAAACAACAATTTTGTAGCTTGTTGTACTTGGCTATCCCTTCAACCATTATGTTTTATTTACTTCACTCTACTACTCCTCCCAGAGTCTCTCTCAGGCGACTGACTGACTCTTTTTTTGTAAATGCTAATGCCATTGTCTACTACCACTGCAACCGTGGGATCTGATTCTGCATTCTCTTCAGAAACCCAACCTGCATCGTCATGCAGCCATCGCTGGGCCTAACTTAAACATAAATCACAGATAAGAAAAGAAAATATGTTAGGGGGAGGTATAATAAACGGACTAAGAGGAGAAACTGACCGTACTAGTAGGACAAGTCACTTAGTGAGGGGTACAGCATGTATCTGTTTGTGTCTTACAAATTCAGCCAACTATTTAAATCAAACACCGGCTGTGGCCCTGCAGCAGCAAGGAAACAGTGTGACGTAAAACAGTAACCCCACCCACAAAACATTAACCACATCGTATGTAAAGTATAGATATATATATATAATTTAATCCCCTAACAAAAATTAAACTATGTAAAAAGTCCCACAACAACACCTAACCCATCCCTCTCCGTAACCCCAACCAATGTTCAAAAAATCCAATGACCAATTGTGACAAAACCCCAACACCCGATTCCCACCCACAAAAAGAAGCTATAAAAAAGGGGCAATTTGACAGGGCATTTACCTGCGGGAAAGTCTTTTAATATCCATCTCCATGGCTTTGAACTTTATCTTCAACTCCTCTACCTCATCCTCCAGTTGCGCATTACGGAAGAGCATGCGGCGCACATATGCTCTGCAGTTACAGCCATAGTGGGCAGCAGTAGTGCTGGACGTTGTAGGCGGGCAGCGATGTTTGGCTGCCTGACCGCAGCGCCGAACAACAGGAGGGGCCTGGCTGGGGCCCGGGGCATTGGAGGAGGCTGCAGCTGCTGCCTCCTGCTCCTCAGCCAGAGCAACCAGCCGCCAGTATTCCACGCAGATGGCCTCCAGCTTCAGGCGCCGGGCCATGACAGACAACTCCTTTCGCATTAGCTTTTTTTGAGGAGCTATATCAAGAAAGAAAAAAATAATATTTTATCAAAACTCTTAGCAAAACAGTAACACAAAATGAATTCAACACATACTGGAATAGTAGCTGTAGCACTAGAAAGCACAGTACATAATATGTGTGGTATGTATCTGTCCTCCCACTTCCTCAGCCTCTAACATTTGTGGGAGTTTCAGGCATTATACTAGCACTATGGCTGAGTATACCAGTCTTCTTTTTCTCTTTAGTTTAGCGAAATTACATAACCTTGTTGTATCCGGCATGCCAGCTCAGTCAGCTTGCGCCCAAGACAAACATACTACAGTCTGACTCATGACGCAGACTCACGTTAGTTCTATTTACTATTGTCTGCAGGTGGGGAAGCTCATAATTTTCTATTACGGTGACACTGGACATAGTCTCTCAGTTACATCAAGGGCAATTGCTCAATTTCACTTCCCTCTGCCCAGACTACTACTAAAAGGCAGATTATTTATCTGATCCAATGACCATTGCCTATATATGGGACAACGTCACATGAGGTACTTTGTTTTGATTGATTGTGTCCCCAACAGATGGGCCACCCCCATAGCAGGCTGGCTGACAGTAAAATTAACATAGGTAGAGAGTGGTCCTCTGAGTTAGAGGAAGGCGCTGATAACTACATATATACACAATATATATGTCACTTCACCTCGTGATACATCCTACTGATTGCGGAAAAAAGACGAGGGCAGACCTCCAATGGTGCAAGGCAAGGGAGTGTTCTGCAAATACAAAGTATATTCCCCTCTGCTTTGCTACTGTGGCGCATTTTCTTTTACATTCTCTTCAAAGACTCTGGTCTGCATACAGTGGCAGTCACAACCTATGCTATCTATGATGAATACATCCAGGCATCCATCCATTCAAAGTAAACGTATAACATTCAAACCTTAGTTTGCTTAACCAACAACCACCCATGTGTCCTTTCTTGCCTTGGCTTTGAGTTTGACCCAAACACCACTGACGATTCTTGCTATCCTATCTACCCATTCAGTGCGGGAACCCATGCAGGCATCTTTTCTTTGACCTTCCACCCATCCTTCAACAACCCATGCATCTGATTCCTATCAGCCACCGATGCATGCTTCCAAAGTATCCTTCTCTGCCAGCCATATTACATCTCACCAGTACTTCCTCCTCCCAACCTTCTTTACCTTTTTGTTCAACACATTCATCAAGGTCATCTGATCTGATCTGACTTTTAGTCTTCTCCATTTTACTTTAACTGCTGGGTTGGAGTCAGATGGAAGAAGAAGCCATCGGATACTCAACTCACGCTGCTAATGCTATTGCTGGAAATGCCATTAATTGTGAAAGGGTGTCTTCATCAACCGTTGTCTAATGTTCACTGCAACTTCATACTTACTAAGTCTCAACAGTACAGTGATTGTACAGTACACCCTTCCCGATAGTGTAAAGTCAATAAGTAAGGAACATATATTACCACCGCCCGCCGCTGCAGCTGGCTCACCCCCTGGAGTAGCTCCTGCAGGTTCCGCTGCCCCTCCGTAATGGCCCCATCACTGCTGGCCCCAGCACTGGTGGTGGTTGGTACTACGCCTAGAAAAAACATTACACATTTTTAGATGCCATGTACACCTCCCCCTATTCATTCTTTTTCACTAGCAAGATTAGAAAAAAAGTTAATACATACAGTCATATACAACATACATCACTAGTCCAAATCGGGTACTAGAGTAGAGTAGACACTAGTAATGTTATTATGGTCCCCAGGGTCATTCTAGTCTACTCTACTCTTTGCAAAGTTAGCCTGAGCCATGCACTGTTTTAGCTTCATGTCTTTTGCACATGTTATATCACAGCTTGTTGTGTAAGACGCCTTGGAGCCCATATGAGCTCATACAGCTACTGTCGGAGCGTTGCCTAGAAGAGAGGTAAACAAAAAGCCACTTTCTGGTCGGTCCATATTGCTTAGCCAATACCATAACATGCTACACTTTTTGGCATGACTGAGAAATGCTTGCTGCATTATACTATCTAACACGCACCATTTTTATTATAACAGGCAAAAGATTTCCTTCTATGAACGAACAAGAGCTTTGCAGAGCTTATGATGTAAACAGTACTTCTACGTTCTAAGATGAGGGGTACCCCAGAATTCACACAGAGATCGTTTGACTCTTCGGTGGACTTCTTGTAACAATGTTTATTGTTTTAATCTTATGCATTTTGCTTTTTTAGCTGGCTCGTATAGTATAATGATTAATAATTTGAATTGTATAACAACATACAGAGCTTATTATTTTAAAATAAACCTTTTGAACTTCAACTTAAACAAAGACTCTGTGGAATTTGGTGTGGTGGACTTACACGAGTGAGTGAGTGAAAGGGTGTTATTATTTTCTGGGTTGTCTAATCATTGGGTATCTTCAGGGGTTCAGGGTTCTAATGAGAGAGAATAGCTAGTCGGTCAGAAGATTGGGTGTTCTGACTGAAGTGTGAGGAAGGTCCAACCTCCCATCACCAACGTCCTATTTGCTTGTGCATAGTTATGTATGTGGCTGTTCAGAATCCCCACAACAGTAGTAATATATCCTATCAAAAATAGTCAAATATCTGGTTGGGCATTTTGTTGGTGGGAATTGTCAAAAAGCCTCAAGAAAGATTAAGAAGACCAGAAGAGAACAACACAAAGGACTGGACTCCGTGGCTAGAGCTATCAGTGAATCTGAGTTTTATTTAAAACCTTTTAAATAAAAAGTGGCCAACTGGGCAAGCTAAGCTACAGACAGACTAATAGTAGTAGTACAGAGAGTCATAGGCTCATAGCAAAGGCAGTTGAACGCAGGAATAACAACAAGAATTTAGAAACAGTCGAGATTGAAGAAGATTTGGTAAAAAATAGAATTAGGAAACATAAATAATAGTTCTGAAAAAATAAGGTGCAGTAAAAGTTAGGGAAATATAATTATTAACATAACCACTGGAGGACTTACTGGGGTGAGCAGCAGAGCTCTCGGTAAAGGAGCGTTCCTGGCCATGGGAGGCATCTTCATCTTGGCCCGCCGTCTGTGTCCCCTTCTTCTTACCCCTGGGTGCTGATCATGTAAGATATAACGATGAAAGAGACAAACATTAACGATTGGTGTACTGTGAAACAAATAAAATATTTCAAAAAACACTCCAATAACATTTTAGGAAACAACAATTGCAATGAAATTGACCGATCTCATCAGATCGACTAGTAGTATTATTGTGGGATTCACGGACTGTCTACCTAATATTTATGAACACTAATCCAGTGTTATATTCAGATTCCAGAATACTAACTAAGCCTATGTACCACCTGACCTAGCCCACATATTCCAGACTGGCCAATTGTTCAATAAGTCTGCATTTAAATTTTAGCCATCAAAAATGCAGAGGTGTAGGACATATGCATAAATATGTGCATACACCAAATTGTTGGTTGCGTCTGATGTTCTGCCAGTGACACTGCTAAGCCTTAACACTCACTGAACAAAGTACAAAAGGTACTACTAAGGACTGGGGTAAGCAGCACTCAGTGACAGAGAGGATGCGTCACGCAGTCCGCTAAAAAATTACCAATTAATACTAACTAAACCTGTCGATCCATCCACCACTCTCTCTTCTTGGTGACAGAAGGACAAAGGAAGGACTAGAGTCTCTCTAGCAATTGCATTACCTAATTTAAGTTCTCTAAGTAAACTCCTACATAATCAGCCTAAGCGAGCGCAAAGTTGCAAACAAGTAAGAGCAGTGCCGAGCACCTCTGTCCACTGTTCCCTCCAAGCTGCGGAAATGCGCGGGCGCGCACATCTATCGCCTGGAGCGCGCATTGTAAATTACAAAGCGCGCACTGGCAACTGAGGACCTTCGCGCCGCCGCTTTTAAAATGCGTGCGGCGCGAAAACGGTAAAATTGTGTCCCTTTTTGTAAGTAATCATGTTAATCGCGGCGCCCGTCAAGCGCTGCGATTAGCATGATTAGTTTAACAAAGGCACACAATCTGCCCTGCTGTTCAGTGTTGTGCCCTATTGACAAATGAAAGGCAGCATGTCTACAACCACGTCGTGCTTGTAGACTTGCTGCCTTTCATTTGTGAAAGTCAGACAAAGCAAGCAGGCGACAGAGAACCGGAACGGGTGTATCGAAGCCGAGGTTGAAAGCATGAAAAAGTGCAGAGGATTGTTAGGGTGGTGAAAGCAAGGAAAAGTGAAAGAGGACATGCTCTACCCCCACAGCATTAAAAAGTGAAAATGAATGGCTGGCTGATTGGGTGAGTGGAGAGATGAAGAAGGTTTGGAATGGAAGTGGCAGAGAAAGGGAAGAGGCAGCATTTAGGTGGGAGTGAGCAGAGGAAAGAGCATGACCAGGAATAGAAGAGAGTCTGGGAGAAGTAATGGCAGAACAGATGCTGAGAATGGAGAGGGAGAATGCTGGGGTGAGCGAAAGGAGTGGGGGGCCAGAGAGAAGAAGAGTTAAGAATGAGTTAAGAAGTCTTAGCAGACAGGTTGAGTATAGGCTTAGAATGTGGAGTTGTTAAGTGGTAAAAAAGGTTAAAAAGATGCAAGGGTGCAGAGGTTGGGTAGCCAGGGTTCAGAGGACATCAGGGACATTAGAGGCTGGGGAGGGTTTAAGTAGAGCTAAAGAGAAATATATGCGGAGTGCATGGGCGGGGAAGAGGCGAGAAGTGTGCAAGGCAGATGAGTTACTAGGCATGAAAGGAAAGAGGGATGCCGGGCAGCATGAAAGAAGCGGAGAATGGTGACAAAGCTGAACGTGGGGTTATGCTAAGCAGAGTTAGAGCTCGGGCAAGTGACACTAGATCAGGGGCTGGGGACAAAGATCGTAGAGACTGGTGAAAGTTAGGGTTGCAGGGAGAGAGACATGAGTGAAACGAGAAAATGCATTGGGTTTAGAAGGTGGTAGAACCTGGGGATAAAAGTTTGAGGATGATAGTTATCTTGAGAGGTTTTATCAAATACACCATTTTGAGTTGACAGTGTAATAATGTATTACATTATGTGTTAGGGTCTTTTCTTCAGTAGCCTTGATGTAACTATTGCTCAGAACAGCCTGTAGTCTGGCATATTTCAGACTAGCAACTGTGTTCTCACCAACTGTTAGAAAAACATTGGTATAGTACAACGTATTATTTTTTCGTATACGCGGATGTAGCATATTCAGCTCATCTATCACTGTGAATATTTGGTTACTTATTTTGCTCATGCTATAATTCTAGATCCCGACACAAATGAGATGCCTGGATTTTTTGGTAAAAATCCAGGCATACCTTTAATGCATACTGCTTCTGACTTGTATATTGTAAGCTCATACCGTGTATGTGGTCTGACATAATGACAACAGATACTGTGCATGTAGATGTACATAGCTGTGCCGCACACTGTGCAAGCTGACTCATACAATGGACAGCCACTGTACCTTATGACTGATAAAACAGTGCCACACGCTTACTGTTTAAGGTCCTTCAGTCTAAAGTCACTGTGATGCAGTGTACATGTGGTTGACCTATCACATACCGTTCATGCAACCAAATGCCGCTGTAAAAGATGCCTAATACAACTGTGACTCTGCTCCCAGTGTTACAGTTTAATGCTGTCTTACATACCTTTGAATCACTGTACTTGTGTCTAACCTGTCACATACTGTATGTTGTAGTTGGGGGGCAGGATCTGCTACCTGACTTAACTGTGAAGGTCATCCCTGTTATGCACCGTAATTTCTACCTACTGCTTGGCATAACTGAAATACATTGTGCTAGTTTTCTTGCATCTTATCAGCGACGCCTGCTTTTTCCTTGATGGCTCACTCGGACTGTGCTTTATTTGCGGTGCAGGAGTCTCGCTCCAGCAAGTACACAGTACATGTGTTCGTGAGGACCAGGGCTATGAAATGTTGCCTTCTCTGCCTGACACAAGAAATACATGAGCTCTGAGGTCTTGTGGTGTTGCATTTTTTCACCCCATTTATTGTGCAATAGTGCTTTTCATCAGAGATGTGTGAATTTCTCGTTCCTCTCTCGGTTGGGGATGGGGATTTTGATGGTCCCTTGCTCACTTTGCCACTGGATTCAAGATAGCCTGGCTGATAAGGGTTATGAACCCGAAACCGGTCCCAGGATGCTTGTTTCCGGTCCAGGAAAGACATGGCTTGGCAGTTCGGGCTGGACTGTTCCCATGAGGCACAGGGTCAGACTGATTTGCATATGGCCATGTCTGAACTGGGGTAGCGGAGTGAGCTAAAGAGTGGTGATGGATTAAACCCAGATCAGTTGACTGGGGTCATGTTTGATTTGCTCAAATGCTCCGTCCATCATCCCCTTTTGTATCGCTTTTATTTGTGAAAGGCAGACCAAGCAAGTAGGGGACAGAGAAACGGAATGGGTGTCTCGAAGCCAAGGGTTGTTAGGGTGAAAGCGTGGTCGCAGGGCCATAGGAGGTCTGCAGGTGGTGGCCTTAGTAAAGATGGTTCTTGTAGCTGCAAAGACTCAAGTTGCTGGGTTCAGGAGATGCTGGAGGGCCATGTAGAATGACAAGACCTGAGGAGATGACTAGAGTTCATACATAAACCTAAAAAAGATTTTAACTGCTGTAAAGCACCAGTAATGGAAGGGCACAAACACGACTTGTGTGTCATGTTCAGGAGGTCAAAGACCGGCATCGGTCTTCCTGTATTTTAACTCAACCAGCGCTGAGCTGCAGCAGCAATTACTGGGGGCCTGGTTTGTCCAGAGAAGCATTGTTGCAGCAATGTGATGTAACACTAAAATCTCAAGCTGCCCAGTGAGGATTTACATTGGCATTGCCACGGTGTCCGCTGTAAGCAGATGTCTGGGCTGTATTCCTTTCTGACATTTGACTTATATTGGGTGGGTGGGGGAGCAAATTACAGCTTTCCGAACTCTACCTGTATGTGAAAGTCACTACGTTTTTCACTCCTCCCTTTTGTGTTGCGTACAGATGGACAGGGCCCTGCAGCCTGCTCTTTATAAAGTGATTGACAGGTACATATGGATATAATCTGGGTTAGGGGCAACTAAGGCAGCTGGAGTGAAGCAAAGTGACGTTATGTATCAACACCCTGTGGGTAAACGTCCTCATCAACTAAAAAACTTCCAACTGAATACATGTTACCTCAATTGGGGTCCCAATCATTGTATACCCTCATGCACACTGGCAATATCATCTTGCTTGATTCAATCCCATTGGCTATCAAAAGAAACCTGCGAAGATTAGGTAATTATGGTACAGGTATGTTTTTGTATTGCAAAACCAAAGGTTCAAAGAGGTTTATCATATAATTTGCAAGTGGGACATAAAAAACTAGTGGATGATAACTGTGTCTATTTAAGCAGAAGCTTTTCTAGCACCATGTTCCATTAGGTGCACTTTACAAATCTAAGGAATAAAGCCTTGGCCCACGCAGGTGCTCTTCAAAATGTATATAAATCAGTGGAAAGAAAACATTTTAACCATTTATTATATGTTTATAAAAACAAAGATACCACATACTCTTATCAATACTCTGAAATATACTCCTATTTCTAACTGGTATTTTTTAAATCTATCTGACGGGACGATCTTACCAAAATGTTGTAGCCTTAGCTCTACTATATGGTTACAAATTCTTAGCCTAGAACTTGGGCTCTCTAGCTTCTTCGTGCAAGCACTGACAAATATAATCCACTGGGCATACAAACGTCTCCACGCACCAGCTTCGCCTTTAAGGCCACTTCTCAATCTGAACCTCGTTATTGGACCTGCTGATAAAGTGATTCTTTTTAGAAATTTTAAATTTACACTTGAGAGTTTGGGCTGCAATATGGGTCTTCTTAGGTTTAAGACCCCTGGGCAGCTGCCTCATTATCTTGAAGCCCGAATTGTTAGGTTACACTTCTCTTGAGACATAGAAAACTGTGGCAACCTGAAAATATCAAAAAGGTTTACCCCTAATATTCCATTTGGTCAAATCCAACCATACCTCTCCTATCTCCTGATATTTTAAATTGATGGATTGGTAATTTTTATCAGTTGGGCTTTGCTTGTTTTATATATATATATATATATATATATATATATATATATATATATATATATATATATCGTTTTTTTCATGACTATTAATTTGTTACATTGTTGATCTCGATTGAGGTCTATACCAATTCTTAATAAAGGACAGATGTATGTACTATTGCATTGACTACATTACATTGGTAGAGCTGAGATTTTCCTCTCCATTTGCCTCCTGCACATTCAATTTTTTGCTTCACTAACAGCTATTCAGTATTATGTGACACTCTTTTACTTGAGATATCACCTCTATTGTACTCTGGATCTCTTATGACTTGATATCTAATATAGCCTTATAGCCTGCCGGGCTATACCGGCTTTTAAAGGCCTGCTCCCGCGTTAAAGGTTGAGCCGAAGGCGAGGGACTTTAACAAGGGACCAGGACTTTAATAGCCGGTAAAGCCCTGCTACGAAGGGCTATAAGGCTATTAGAACATTCTGCCACTACAGGGCAGAATGTTCTAACAAATAAAACAAAGGCCTCTCGGAGCTCGAGAGGATTTAAATCCCCTCGAGCTCCAAGATGCCTTTGTAAAACATTGGAATATTGCTCGCCGGGCCTTTACCGGCCCGTAGAAGCAGGGAGAGCAATGGAGCTCCCAACTTTCCAATGTTCCAATAATGGGTCCAGTGTTGCTTATGAATTTCTTGAATTTATTTTCTGGATGCTACAAATATTTCTATTCTGTCATGTTTCTTAATCTCCGAGGTACAATCATCCAAGATCATCTATGCACTAAACAGTGCAATGCAGGCTGATTTTGTTGCCTATTTTGGATCTTGAGCTTTGGCATTGTCAGGCCTTACACTTGCTCATCCCACATTCTTCAACTAGCATCTGACCTGTGGCTGATTTATCACTTTGGCATATGTATTTGCAATCTTTCAGACATGGGAACATCTGTTGCATTTGTGAAAGGACTATGTTATAGACGTGTGCAGTGATGAGGGTAGAATCATCCTCGGGGTATAAAACTACAATTTCCAGGGAGGAAGTATAGCCAGGCTAATATTGGCATATTCAAACCCCACATATTGTCCAAGTGGAAGAGAAACCATGGACAGGAACAGAGAGAGGGATCAGATTCCCAGAGAGCTTTTCACTTTACGTTATGACAGTTGTTTCCTAGTCGTCTCTCTGTTCACAGGCAGTTCTCCTCAGGAGTTTCTCACTCTGGCTCCCAGCAGTTTTTGCTTTTTACAGGGCCCCTTGCATAAGTGTATCTCAGTTCCTAATGTGGATTGCGTTATTCAGTAATTCTGTCAAAGGCGGATGTAATCAGCGAAACGTTAACATTTGGTGCTAGAATACACACCAGGTAATTCACCAACTCGTGTTCCAAACTTTACATCGCCGATAATAAGTCGGGCATGCTACCATACCCTGTGTATGGCTTACGGCTTTGCTTAAGATGTTCCTCAATAGGTGGTCGGGAACTTCCAAAGAAAGAATATCACGCTCTTTCCCAAAATTAACTCAATTTGATTCTGACTGTTAATACAGTGACTGACAGTGGCTGGTGGTTATACTTACTGTGTTCGTTCTGTAGTTCTTTTTTTTTCCCCTCAGCACCTTGACTCTCTACTGGTAACGACCGGCCCTCTCACTGCTGTCTCCTGACTGCATGATGCAGCAGTGCACTCTCCCATGCCCAGTGGACTGGAGTCGGCCGCCTTGGGCTGCCTGGAAATAATTCTCCAGCATGTCCAATAATTTAGCTCCTGTGCCCCCTGAACAGAGGCGGCTGCCTGGACAGGTCTGCGCACCATCATGCTTTACAGGTTGTGCTTTTGGACTTGCTGGATTTACTTTTAGGTAACACATAAGTTTGAAATCTTTGCTTAGCTTGTGTGCCGCCCGACTGGTGTTTTGCTGCTTCTTTCTGTCTCTTCATCGAGATATATAATACAACAAGTAACATTATACCTACAGCAGTAAAATCTTATGATGGTACCACTGTTGGAGTCTTGTGCTTTTCTAAACCCGAAGTGTACTTGCCTGTGTAACCAATTCATGTCATGGTGTGTGTATCCAACTGCAAACCTGCCTTAAGACCCTTAACATGGCGCTGTATGTGCGGAAATGCAGTTTTTTCCTTTTTTAAGCAAAGGTTTAGAGTGATATTTGGCGCTGCTCCCCCACGTGCGGTCTGGTTCCTGGCGCACATAGTCTTCCTTGCAGCGCACATAGACCCTACACTGCCGCCCACAGAGGGAAAAAATTAGAAAGAACATTGCCTCTGTCCCACAATCACACAAGATTTTAAAACATAATTTACCTGCAATGTAAGCAGCAGTATTCTTGCTATTCAGAAAAAAATGATACACAATACTTATACTACTAGTATATTAGCTACTCACCAAGCGTCACGACCTCGACACCTAGCAGGTCCAGCAGGTCCTGCTCCCGGTTCAAGATGTCAGACCACCGGTGGGACAGCTGGTGATAAGTGCTCTCGATCCTGAACTGGCGAAACATGGTCCGGCGCACCTTCGCCCACAGGCGGTGACACTCCTGGGTAGGGTACCTGGAGCCAGGCCTGCCGCCTGCTGCCAAGGTCAAGGGAGGTGGAGCTGCACAAAAAACACAAGGGCAGCCACGTCTACCTCTCCTAAAGGCTCCTGGGCCTGCACCCCTGGTTGGGGCAGTCTGCCGCAAGGCAGGAGCCCCCTGGGCGCAGGCGTCTTACCCTTGGAGCGGCCATTATCCTTAGGCATGGTTCTGGGGATAGAGGGAGGCACAAAAGAACATTTTGAAAGGAAAAATAAAGTTAGGGGAAGGAGTAGGACCTTAAAGTAGGAGATAATATAAAACAGTAGAAAAGTGAGAAAAAACCCAGTAAAAGTAGAAATAAAATGCAAAATATAGACTTCGGGACAGAGAGGGAAAGAAAATAAATGAAAAAGATCAGAAAAACATTGTAAAAAGCTAAGGATGGCAAAGATTGCGTGAGGATAGAAAAGCAGGCCCTAGAACCATAGCATAGAGTGAAAAACAAGATGGCCGCACCCATCGCGACCGCATGGGTAAGTTCGGGCGATATTTCCCCTCGAGCATGCACAAAATGTCGCAAACATGTCAATTGCGTTCCTGAACATGACGTGCATTGCGAACGCGCTATCCATTACCCGGAACAGGAAATAAGGCATCGGGAATGGGCGGGACAAGTTAAAAACAAGATGGCCATGCCCATAGGCGACCGCATGGGTAAGTTTGCGAGATACTATACCCCGAACACACAAACAGACTCCTGAACACGCAATATGCGTTCGTGAGCAAGAAAAACGCATCGTGAACGGATGGGACAAGCAACTAGGTGCCCTCGCATAGCTACGCGTAGCTCGCGAAGTGCATGCGCAGCTTCGCGTAGCTACGCATAGCTCGACTACACATACTACGCCCAGGGTTACTCTTTTCATCTTGGATTAATGTATGCTACATTGTTGATCTCTCTATCGTCAGTTTACAACACTGCCAAGGAAAACTGACAGACCCTGTTGGGGGACACTGGGCAGAAAAACCACTGGCCTCCAACAACAATGGATAAGGTTGTTTATCTCTGATGTCCTAGGTCCGTCCCGCTATGGCTCTGAAAAACAGGTGAAGTACAGCATTTTTTGCACTTTACTCTCAGGGTAGTGAAGGCGAGTAGTCACAGACTTCTCCAGTGAGGTAGTGTGGGACGCATGAGCTCAGCATTCAGCATACAACATTCAACAAATATACACAATAATGTGTTGCCTAGCCAGGTTAATATTTTTGGTATACAAGTACTTTAATCACACAGCATAACATATTATTACACAGCACAATTAGGAGAATCAGACCCAGGGCTGTAGAGCTCGTCAAAGTACTACAGCCTTTGAAACCCTCCCAGTCTCACAGAGGTTTTCACCAACTATAATCCCTCATGTATAATACGAGACAAGAGGCTGATTTGGCCCAAGAGCAGTATCCTCAGATCACCCCCAAGGCACCCAACAGTTCACTTCAAGTTCACCTGTTTATCCTGTGGTTGGTCTCTCGTTCTTTCACAGTTTTCAAGTATGCCATTTGCCTGTATGCGGTGCATACGCCCAGGGCGGTGCAGGACAGATAAGTGCAGCAGTCTTACTTCAATTGTAGGGTTTTAACTGTTGTGGCTGCAGCCTCACTTGCACGCGCTACAAGGCCATCGGCGATGAAGCCCGCGCAATGTAATTCATTCTATTTATGTATTTATTTACTTATCTCAGTACGGCTGTATGCCGCAGTTTACTACCCCCCAACCTGCCCCTCCCCTGCCCCACCCCACCACCCTGCACCACTCCCTCGAGGAGCCGCTACTTCTCTAACCTCTTCATTGATTGAGCTTTCCAGCTTAGACATTGGCTGTGGCAGCACCAGTCTATCAGTCATGGTAGACTGCCAATCTCAGTTGATGCTCGATATCTGCAGAAGCCATGATATGGTTCACAACTAAAACAATTCAGAGAGACCTGTGTACCTCATCTACACACAATTCACTCTTGGCTTCACTCCCTTGTAGTCTCTTTTTTTCTTGTTTATCCCCATCCAATAATACACTGAGATTCTTCTCCTGGAGTGTCTCTCCCCTCCTGAAGGGCTAAGATACTCTTTCCCTCTCTCCGCAGGCAGGCGTCTAGGCTCCGGGAGATCCATATCTTCTCCAGCAGAAAGTGAAAATTTCAGGTCATGTACTCTCATCTCTAGTAGGCTGGCTATCATGCAGCACCTCCCCTGGTAAAATGCAAATTCATTGAGTACTCTACAGATCACTGGCTTCCTTGTTCATAAAGAACTTGGAACTGAAAACAAGTGTGTCATTTCTATCCCATTTTCAAGACGGAGCATTTGGGTCCATTGTATATGATTTCAAAACTGGGTTGAGCTAGGTTCTCATTCAAATGTTATTTTCTGGCTGCTCCTCAGACAGAACCTGCTTTCAAGGGGGCAGTTCTCACTGCAGATGGATGTACATCAGTACAACGCGATCACTTTGATCGCAGTACTTTACAACGCGGTTTTCACAACACAAGTCGTTACAACGACTTGCGTTGGAGGGTGCTGGATTGTGGATTAATTTAATTTTCTATTCCAACTCCAGCCCACGTAACAGTAGGGAAGGTGTTGGAATAGAATATCAAACTATTCCTTAAGCAAGAGCGCCATCCAGCGCAAGTCTTAGTAATGACGTGCGTTGTAATGGCTGCGTCGTAAAGGTTCCGTGGTGTAAACACCGCGTTGTAAAGGATGTTTTCCCTGCAAATAGCAAGGATGCTGGCTCTAAGCAGGAGTATTCAAAACAAGAGGAAAATGAAGTGTGTCCGTTGAAACCTGGCTAGCATTAGCCTTCTGATGGAATAATAAGGTGCAGACAAATGGAACCCTTTCTAGATACCTCCTCAATTTGAACAACAGAAAATTCATTCTCATCCTTCACCCCTACTATCTGCCAAATGCCAGTGCCCAAGCAGAACTAATTAGAATCATTTTGCTGACAAGGTCCCCATTCAGCTTTTTGAAGGGGAGCCCTGTCTTCATGCTCACTTCAGTGTCTGGGTGTCCACCCTCCAGCCAAATAATGCACTCAGTACGCTTTTGCTGTCTATAGAAGCTTTACACAACCTCCATTTTGTGTCATGCTAAATCAGGAGCAATCCGGGCTGTAGTCCATTGGTTCAAACACTCAGACTCTCACCACATACAGAACCCATAATACCATACATTTGCTACACACTTAATGCACATGCACATAGCGTGCACAGAATGTCAGCTTCTCATAACAGCAGAAATGTATATGGAAGGGGTAAGTAAAATACTATTTCCCTGATAAAGATGAAAAAAGGTCTGGTCATACTAATGATCCTCAAATCATTGGTGAACAGCAGACCCATGCCTTCTAATACGGCACTCTTGCTGTCCTCCTCCAGGACATTAAACAGGTTCTGGACCTAAATTACCAAGAATAGGTTTAGAGTTCTCTGCCAATGCTAATTTAGTGTGACTCTAGAGCCAAAAAAGTTAGGGTATCCGTTTCACAAGTAGTCAGGCCCTCAGGACAGGGGTAAATGCCCATTCACCATGATGAGAACTTTCCAGTCCCCCCCCCAAAAAACAGACATGGAAAAATACATGTTAAAATTATTTGCTTTCTTAATTATGATAATATATATTCTAGGTGTGTCACCCAACCTGATGGATAAATTCTGAAAATGCTCAGACCACTACCCTCAATATCCTGCCAGAGACTGCCGGCCAAACATTCATGCGCACCTACAGTGTGCTTACCACTACTCCCCTTCTCTGAGAGCAGGAGCAGCCTCACCGGCTGAGACACCACAGAAGGAAAAAATAAAATGATAATAACCTTGAGTTATTATCATTTTATTTTCCCTTTGTTTCACTGCTAAAAAGCAGTGGGGCGACATTCTCCACCTTAGCGGGGGAGCCTCCACTGTTCAGATGGCAGAGAACATTACCTCCAGGCTCCCAAGGATGCACTGCCTGCCAAATTTAGCGATGGCAGCCAGTACTGGGGTCATCTCTGTACATTGAAAGGAACTGAACTACTATTACAGCAGTTTCTTTCAGTGTATTAAACGTTTGGTGTATGGCTGCTGTTTGACAACTGCACAACAAAGCGTTTACTTTTGTTTTTTTCAAAATCAAACTCCCAAAGTGGTATTTTATTTTTGAGAGGCAAGAAACTAATGACCTCCACATCCCTGGGAGTTATTTACCACTGAGTTCAGCTCATTAGGTTTTTTTCTCTGTGCCTCACAGCCAGTTATTTCCTAGTGGTGACAGACAGCAATATTAGGCCTTATACCATCAACCTGAGATAGTGAGGAACAGTTAATGTGTCCTCCAACTGCCCCTACTCAGTTGGGCCATCATAGAAAGTAGTCCATTGACGGAGCAATCAGCAGCTCTGTTGACAGAATACTTCAGGTCCACCCACCTCTAAATGAGGCAGGTGGACTTAGGGTTTGGTGGGCAAAGTACTAAGCTGCATTTGTGACTCGAATATCCTGTAGCCAAACTCTAAATCTGACCCTAAGTATTTGTTTCAGTGTAAAACGAGTATTAAACATAATTTCGTTGTTTTTGGCTACTATTAGGAAATAGCTTATTAAAAAGTGTATTCGTATATATGAGGTATTTTGCAAATAAAGCCTTGTACACCACATACACCCACACCACTGTGGTTGATTAGCCTGCTTCTAAGCAGGCTCGGACTGGCCGTTGCGGGCACCGGGCAATCCCCTGGGGGCCGTTGCTGCAAAAACGGCCCTGTAACAAAATCAGCCGAAAACCGGCCCTGGCAAAGTGCGCAGTCGCACCCCCTACCCCTCTCCCATCCCCCTCCTGGGGCGGGGGGGCCGGCCGAGCACTTTGCCAGGGCCGGTTTCGGTTCCCAGTCAAGCCCCGCTTCCAAGATGTGACCAATGAGCAGAAGCTTTGACTTGTGTAGGCTTGAACCACAGCACAACACAATATTCCCAAATAGAGCTTTCCCTCGAGTCTGTGATGTGGGTCTTCAGGATTCTGAAGACCAATTTCGACCTTCTAGGTGGGCTGAGTAGTACTGATTTGCAAATGAATGAAGTGGTGGACTGAAATTGTCTGCAGAAATGCCACAAAATTGCTTATCTACAGGAAGATCTCATTAGTTTAACTGGGGGATAATGATTGTGGTTCGATATCTGTTAAAGCCACTTCCCCACACACTTCAAGTACTTTAAAAGCACAGAATTTTCAGCAAGACATTCAAGTGATTAATTGAATTGAAACTATGAGAAGTCTGCACTTTTTTATGTGCTTCTAATTCTTCAGATCTCTGAGTCTCGTTTACTGTATGTGTGCCACTAACGTAACTACATTTGTGCCTTAAAATGTTATGTCATGTCACAATTTTCATACAGCATGGCAGTTACCTCAAGTGTGTTCTGACTTTGCATTACTTTAGCAAAAGATACTATAGCAGGAATTTCATCGGCATGATTCCCAGAAATGGAGATATATTCAAGTGCAGCATTGTCTATGCAGTAGACTTGGGAAACCACCTTGGACAGCAGAGATTCCCCTAGAGGGTGGTAAGAAACCACTGGGGCCTCTTCAAAGGTGTCATCAGTGACGGCTACTCTGCTAAGGTGGGGGAGCGTCACCCCACTGCTATTTCAGCAGTGCAAATGACAAAAATAAAATGATAATAACAGGACACTATTATCATTTTATTTTTCTATGCGGCACTCCTCTTAGTGCACATAAAGGTTTGGACGGCCCTCTTGGGCCGATCAAACTTTCATATGCACTTAGCATGTTCTCAAGGGGGCTGTGTAGCTCAGCACTGTGAACATGCCAAAGCTCCCAGGCACTGCTCAAGGTACTGAACACTTAGCTTACCAAAATTTAAAAACAAGAATGAAATACAGGCCATGATAGGAAGCCCGGAGGTGCTGAAAAACCGAGAGCTTCCTCCGCGTCGCGGACGCGCGCGGACGGAGCCGGGCTGAGCCCGGGCAGAGGGCGGGCCGTCTACGGCCATCAGCGGACGACTGACGACAGGACAGGCCACCTCCCTGAGAACTACCACCATGGGTAAGCGCAAACAAACATATAATGGGAGTCTCAATAGCAAAAAAACCAAGATACCTAGAAAGGCTGATTCGATACTGTCTTACCTAACTTCTGCTGTGGGGGCTATTACTAAAGAAATCGCAAATGCTGAAAAAGAACTGGCCATTTCTCACACATTAGACCTCACATCTGGCCTAGCCCCCGAAGGGCAAAAAACTTTGATCAACCCAGACTCCCAGCCTGATGCATTTGTGTTTGCAAGCCCCAATCTGGATCTTGGTGCTTCTACCATTACATCCACAAATAGAAATGGACAGGCCACATCTCTACCTCATGTTACAACACAGGGGGAAGGACAAAAATCCAAAAAATGCACAAAGAAGACCAAGCATATAGACACACTGAATGAACTCTGGGAAGATGATTTGATTAATAGACTCAGCAATAAAATTGAAGGACTTGTAAATTTACATATAGAGCCTATTCTTACAGGCATAGCGAAGGACATAATTGACGTTCTGAACACTTGTGTGGCTGGTCTGTTAAAAAAATGTAACTCGATAGAGTCCTTCTTACAAGAACAAAGTGAACATGTCAAAGGAAGTCATATACAAGCGTCTTTGCCCGCAGAGGCACACACTGCAGATGGCAAACACGGCCCTCTGATAGATAGCCTCATACCTACTGTCACACCAGGGATTAGTAGCCTGGCATCGGGGGAGCATATGAGGCAACCTTGCGCGAGAAAAAGCGCATCTGACACTAAAAGGAGTTGTGATACCCCAATCACGTTAAATAGCGATAGAGATAAGAATACATTACCATGCAAATCTAGGTTACACCTTCCCCCACAAGCAGCCCCCCTAGTAGTCGTGCTAACAGGTGTCCCTCCTTTAAAAACTAAAGTCTATGAGAGTTCTAAATATCTAATGGAAAAGACTAAAAACTGGTGTCAGGACTATTGCAGTGGCGATATGGACATTGCCCCCCACATAAACATGGTGAGAAGGGTGGGATGGGTAGGTCCTAAAACAAAGTCAATTGAGGGGGATTGCGTGGTGATAAACTTTAAAACCCAGAATGTGGCAGAGCGTTTACATTGGGATGGCTCTAGCATCTCATATCCAGGCATTAGACCTTTACCCTTAGGGTTTTTCTATCCTCCCTCTCAGGATAAAACAGGATTACTTCCCGTCCCAATTGTTCCGGATGGGAACAAAATGTCAGCTCCTACCCAACATGCTCACACGACTACTCAGTATGTAAAAGGTGTAAACATCCCGTCTTGTAGCATAAACTATAATACCAGTTTAACATACCCACCTCCTTGTACACTTGCAAATCGTTTTATTCCACTCTCTAATCTAGAAGAAAACGACTGACTAAAACATAATGAGATACCTGTAAATGTTAAGGTCGCCAGTAAATCTAATCAATTATGTAGAATAGTGAGTTGGAACACGGCAGGTGCAAAAGCAAAAATGGCGAATGATATCTGGATCAGCTATTTAAAAACATTTCATAAAATAGCTTTACAAGAAACTTGGGATCATCAAAACAGTTTTTCCCTGGATGGGTACTCTCATTTCCATGTCCCAGCTAGGAAAATGGGGCAGGAAGAGCCAGAGGGGGATTAATTACCCTGTTCTCCTTAGAAATAAAGGGACCGCTCACACAGCTAGACATAGGAGGTCAAAATTGTCTGGCGGTAGAACTCCTGGCACCAGACGCTGGCAATATTTTATTTTTAAATTTCTATAACTCCCAAGATACAGATAACAACCTTGACTTATTAGAAGAGTTATTATCATTAGATAGCAGTAAGTCAAATTCCTATGAAGTAATCCTAATGGGGGACCTAAATATACATCCGTGCAAAAAGAAATGTGGGAGCGATATGTATGAAGGACCACAGTTTTCAGCAATCTCTCACTTCGAACACACAAAACAAGGGGAGGACCTAAAAATTTTTCTAGCAAACCAGAACTTATACGAATCAGGGTGTAGCGAGGTGGGACAAAGGATCCCCACATTTAAAGGGAGGGATGGAGACACAGGCACAGTCATTGATTATATTTTCTTAACTTCTTTTATGTTAGGTCTAGTTTTTAGGTATTTTACTGAGGTCTCTACCTTCAGCGACCATAACCCAGTGATAATTGAAATAGCAGCAGTGGGTGCACTGACTTTAAGATCTGATCCCAAAAGGTCAGCAAGAGAGGTCACATCAACGGACCAAGGAAGGAAATTAAAATGGGGAAAAGTTGTTCCTGAGGCTTTTACATCAGAAATTCTAACGAACGCAGGGGCTGAGATAAACATATGTTTAGATGACACGGGATTAGGACCAACCATAATACATGCATTTGATGTTATTTGTGCACACATAAACCAAAAGTTGACAGTCAGGGATAAATGCAAACCTCAAAGGGAGCACAGATGGTTAGACAAAAAGTGTTCCTTGGCTCATGCCGCACTCCTCAAATCCCTGAAGACAACCCCACGGGACAAGGGATTGGTAGCCCAAAACAGAGCTGCCTACAAACAAGCTGTATTCGTCCAAAAAAGGGAACTACGGGATGAGGCTTGGACTGATCTGTTGTCACCTGAAGTCTTGAAAAATAGCTCCAGATTTTGGGAAGTAACAAATCAGCCATTATTTGAAAACAATGTTAATACTGTGTTAGACTGTAACATCATTGATGAGGCCTGGATCGCCCACTTTGAGCAAATATGCAGTGTCCCTCAAAGTGGAAATAACACCACGAACTATGCCCCTAATTATGTTGTACAACGCTTAAGGTTTGAGACTGAAGAAATTGAAGGGTCCATTGGGGAAATGACCAAAAACAAGGCCCCCGGCTCAGATGGGGTCCCTGCAGACCTGTTCAGAGCCGCTCCCAAATTGTGGGCAAAAGTCCTAACAAACGTTTTCCATTCTATAGGGCAGGATAGTATCCCCTCTACATGGACCACATCAATCATTGTGCAAATTTTTAAGAAGGGTTCTAGACAGGACCCTACATGCTACAGACCGATTTCACTGATCGACTCCTCTGTAAAAATTTTGGGTCGGGTCTTATTGCATAGATTGAACGACTGTCTAGCTGATAGAGGTGTCCTGTCAAAAACTCAGTACGGTTTTAAAGCAAAGCATAGCACTATAGATCAATGTTTGAATTTACATCTTTTAATCAACAAGTATACTGTGGCAAGGGAGGGGTCCATGTACATGGTGTTCATGGACCTCTCCTCTGCAGTTGACTATGTAAATAGATCCAAACTCTGGAACATCTTGCTCGAATTGGGGGTAGACGCACCCTTAGTGCACTTCATAGCAGAACTGCACACAAACCTCACGGCTAAAATTAGAGTAAACTCAGATAGAAGATGCACCAAGCAATTTAGGTCAGACAGGGGCGTCAGGCAGGGGTGCATTATGGCACCCTTGCTGTTTACACTCTATATAAACGCCCTAGAACAAACCCTAGGGGAGGTACTCGCAGACAGTCCACTTGTGGGGGAAATGGTTTTACCTGTTCTACTATACGCGGACGACGCGGTCCTCATATCGCAAACCGGGGTAGGCCTACAAAGACTGCTAAATAGCTTTGGCTCCTTCATGCAGAACCTGGATTTAAAAGTAAACACTAAGAAATCCCAGGTTCTCATTATAGGAAGAAGTAAATCAAAAAACAAAGCAAAAACCTTCTTCTGCAATGGCGAAATGGTTTCCAGGGTCCCCACATTTCCCTACCTGGGGGTGGTCTTTGATCATAATGGTACTTGACGGGCACAAAATCATAGCCGCTCGTGGCATTCACAAGAACAGTCTCAGGGATTATGGGGTTCAGTAAAAAACTTGGGAGCTAAACCGATTAAGGCAATTTTGAAAGTATACGAATCAAAATGCCTGTCGGTTGCAACCTATGGGTGCGAAATTTGGGGTTATACTAGAGAAGAGAAACTACAATTAGTATAGAACAAGTTTCTAAGAAGCATACTCTCAGTTCCCCAATCAACCCCTACTTTTTCAACCCATATAGAACTGGGACTTGGGTATATCTCAGATCGGATCAAAATTGCACCCTTGATTTATTGGCTAAAAATATGGGTGAATGATGAGATTCCCCTAAACCATTCAATAATCAAGGATTGTCAGACGCTGGACAATGCACATAAAATTCCCTGGTTGGCATATATACGAACTGGGTTACAGAGAATAGGGCGTATTGGTTTATTTACATCCCCAGAAACCATAACTAAAAAAGATATTAGCTTAACGAAGAAAGCCCTCTTGGATCTTTTTTCTTTAGAGCGGGAGGGGATAGAGATGGGAAAACCCAGGGTAAGAGAAAATTATGCACTGGTCACCTGTATAGGGCCGGAACCGTATCTGGTCACAGTAAACAAACCCTATCATCGGTTTCTTTTGACCAGATTTCGGCTCAACCTAATTCATTATACGTTGGGTGTATATCATAAATGGTGCTCCCCTGAACAAGCAGCCCCTTGCTCTTGTGACAATTTCTCATCTCAAAATACTCTACATTTCCTGATGTTTTGTGAACATTTTATTGAGTGCAGGAGGAAACACCTGTTGCCAATCCTCCGAGAGGCAGGATTCTTACAAGTTAGACTGGCACTAGTGTACCTAAAACAACTTGGTTCACCAAAAATAATGTTTCATGTTGCCAGTTTTTTAATTGCGGCAAATCGAATAAGGAGGAGAAATGTCACACTTCCACCGCTCTTGAATATTTGTGATAAATAGACTTCATGATTATGTATACTTCCTTTTTTATATATATATGATATGAAATGAGTTTTAAGAAAAACATTGCTCTATTTTTAAGAAATTTTTAATCCTATCGAAATTTATTGTAATTGACTGTACATTTTTTAATCTAATTTCGTTGTAACTGTTTGTATGTTCATATGACTGTGCTTTTTGTCTTTATATGATATTAATTTATCGAGAATAAAGAAATTGACTGACTGACTGATAGGAAGCTATATTTGTCCTCTGTCCAGCCGGACAGGGTATTTATTAGACACAATGAATAAACACTTGTATAAATGGTTTTAGGCACAGTCCTGTACCTTTCTCATGAAGGACACACGACACATAAGATAGAATAAGAAGAAAATAGAAAAAGGATTTCACAGGCAAAGAAAGAGCAGTGCTGGCCACTTTTAAATGATAAATTAAAGTGTTTGCCAGACAGCGCTAAGCACTACTAAAGTAAAACTCAATGGTTAGAATGTGAAAGCACTATATCAGTCGACGTTTCGATCCCTTTTGCTCTAATTATACAGGATCATCATCAGGACTAAAATTGACAACAATTGCCTGCCTGGAATTGTGATACAACCGCCTGTTGTGAAGGAAGAAGGAAGAAAGAAACAGAAAAAGATAGCCAGTGGCTAAATTAAAAGGTGATACTTCAACAGGTCAGACTGTCCAACTACTTTGTACATTTATTCGGAATCGACTTAGCGTGTTCTATTTAGTGTATGAAAACAAGGTGAAGGTACTGGGCTTTCATAACCGGGTGCGTTAGTGACAGGTGTCAATACATTGATTAAAAAAAAAAAAACACATGAGAAATTTAGAAGCACTATTTCTTCTCCACTAAAAATAAAGTCTATGAGATTCCATTACTACTAATAAGTTTGATTTTATTTTTCGGCGACCCTCGAGTGACAAAACATCCGTGTACATTCATACAGTGTCCTGGGGCAGAGAAGGCGCTAAGTGATACTTAAAACCCTCGAAGAAGTTAATTACATTACCCGAATTGGGGCTCGTCCTATCTAAAACGGTTGAAGCGCCTGCCTTCAGATGTGGCTGACAACACGATTGAGGGACTCTACAAAGGGGAAGGAGGGGTGCACATTAGGTACTAACACTCTAAGGGAAGGATCTTAATGGGTGCCGGAAGCGAGTTTTACCTGAATTTCAGGAACTGAGTATCTGCACTCTTGTGGTAGGACTCCAGGGTCCGTGTATATGCCACCGAAAGTTTTCTAAAGGGCAGGAGATATAGGTTACTTAAATTTAGGTTGACATAACCCGTGATCATGCCATCCGGTGACTTGGACCCGGGAAGTATCGCTAATTACCTTTGGTACGATGTCCTATGTTGAGTCAGTGTATATGGAACTGCAGGGTCCGATCGGATTTCAGCGCCTAATGCAGAAAGGGGACACGAATTCTCAATTCCATGAAGAATTCGGTTTGGAAATAACCGTCGTTTTCTGCGGAACAGTGAAGGTGGTGACTCTTACCTTGGTAGTACGGGGACTACTTCGTAGCAGGGGTTCTGATGGCCAAGGGAGCGGTGTCCCATATGTTAAGAACTGTAGTGGTCAATGGAGTGTCGATGCCTCCTCTAAAACAGAAAAAGGCAAGGGGACCGGGTCACGGCTAATTCCATTTGGAAATATCGTAAGTGTGCGTTCGACCCAGAGGAATACTGGCGCTTACCTTGATAGTGCATTGACTACGTTGCCGTTGGTGTTCTGAAGGTCGGGGGAACGATGTCCTATCCGACCATTGCTGCGGTTGCAGTGAAGTTCAATAGAGCGTAGGTTTTGTCTGGGGCAACGTAAAATTGGAAATAGAAAGGGGCCAAACTATGGCGGCCATATTGGAACGGGTCTTGCCTAATCCTTAATATGGATTAAATCATATTGCACAGATATCTAGTGGTCTTAAGGTGTGAGATTCACCAGGCTTGTAGGTGAAGTAATTAGGCACAGGATTACTTGGGAGCTAATGTACAGTGCAAGTGGTTACATATTACATAAGTGAGAGTGCGTTCTGTGACATTTAATACATTTAAAGATTATATACAACGGACATTTTAATTGACGAATTGCCAGGACAACTTTCGTTAAAAAAGGTTGCAAATGGTACAGTGCAATTAAGTCAGAGTCTTTTGTTTTGTTTGCTTCCAGGCCTGGAAGCATATTGTGCAAATTATACTAAGGTAGTCCAATCTTCTGCTCGATTCAGGCCATTCCTTATTGTATCAAATTGAATCATTGTCTTTGGCTCCTCTTTGTTGAGCATTCGGGCAATGTCTCCTCCTCGGGCTGGTAACTTCACCACTTTCAATATTGTCCATTTTATGTCATTTTCATTGTGCCCAACTTCCACGAAATGGTCAACCAGAGGAGCATTGGTTGTTTTACATCTTACACGGCTCCTGTGCTGGCAAATGCGTGTCTTAGCTTTTTGTGTGGTCTGACCCACATACAATTTTGGACATGGACATTGGATGGCATAGATTACATGTGAAGAATTACAATTTGAAAATGAACATCTTTCAAACGTGGTGTCATTGTGGGTGAATTTCTTGCCCTCCACCGTGTATTCACATACATTGCAACATCCACATTTTACATGGCCTATGAGTGGTGGTAAGGCCCACGCTGTGTCAAGAGTGGTACCCTGTGGCGGTATTGGTAATACAGCTCTTACAAGGTGGTCTTTTAGATTTTTGCTCTTGCGAAATGCGAAGAGGGGTCTTTCAATGTTTATTGAGCCTGCATTAATCGTTGGCCATTGTTTTATGATTGACCTTCTGATTTTGTTAGAAACGGGCGAGAAGGTTGTGACGCATGCGATTCTATCTTTCTGATCTTTCTCCTTTGGCGTCAGTAAAACCTCTTGCTGACAATACCACGCTCGTTTCAGGGCCTGTCTGACTATTCTCCTCGGGTAGCCTCGGTCTTTTAACTTATCGGAGAGAACTGCAGCCTCTCTAAAATAGTTAGTTTTACAGGAACAATTTCGTCTGATCCTGAAAAACTGCGAATATGGTAGGGAGTCCCTCAAAGCCCTAGGATGGTTACTTTTGTAGTAAAGAAGCGTATTCTGCTCCGTAGGTTTCCTGAAAAGTCTGGTCAGAAGTTCACCCTCTGAGTGGTAGATGGTGAGGTCCAGAAATGCTATTGAGGCCTTGTCATGGCTTAGAGTAAATGTAAGCCCACAGCAATTGTTATTGAGCCAATGTAAGAAACTGGTCAGCGTTTCATTGGTCTGGTTCCAAATTACATTTACCAGACCAATAAAACGCTGACCAGTTTTCTACATTGCCTCAATAACAATTGCTGTGGGTTTACATTTACTCTAAGCCATGACAAGGCCTCAATAGCATTTCTGGACCTCACCATCTACAAAAGTAACCATCCTAGGGCTTTTAGGGACTCCCTACCATATTCGCAGTTTCTCAGGATCAGACGAAATTGTTCCTGTAAAACTGACTATTTTAGAGAGGCTGCAGTTCTCTCCGATAAGTTAAAAGACCGAGGCTACCCGAGGAGAATAGTCAGACAGGCCCTGAAACGAGCGTGGTATTGTCAGCAAGAGGTTTTACTGACGCCAAAGGAGAAAGATCAGAAAGATAGAATCGCATGCGTCACGACCTTCTCGCCCGTTTCTAACAAAATCAGAAGGTCAATCATAAAACACTGGCCAACGATTAATGCAGGCTCAATAAACATTGAAAGACCCCTCTTCGCATTTCGCAAGAGCAAAAATCTAAAAGACCACCCTGTAAGAGCTGCATTACCAATAGCGCCACAGGGTACCACTCTTGACACAGCCTGGGGCTTACCACCACTCATAGGCCATGTAAAATGTGGATGTTGCAATGTATGTGAATACACGGTGGAGGGCAAGAAATTCACCCACAATGACACCACGTTTGAAAGATGTTCATTTTCAAATTGTAATTCTTCAAATGTAATCTATGCCATCCAATGTCCGTGTCTAAAATTGTATGTGGGTCAGACCACACAAAAAGCTAAGACACGCATTTGCCAGCACAGAAGCCGTGTAAGATGTAAAACAACCAATGCTCCTCTGGTTGACCATTTCGTGGAAGTTGGGCACAATGAAAATGACATAAAATGGACAATATTGAAAGTGGTGAAGTTACCAGCCCGAGGAGGAGACATTGCCCGAATGCTCAACAAAGAGGAGCCAAAGACAATGATTCAATTTGATACAATAAGGAATGGCCTGAATCGAGCAGAAGATTGGACTACCTTAGTATAATTTGCACAATATGCTTCCAGGCCTGGAAGCAAACAAACCAAAAGACTCTGACTTAATTGCACTGTACCATTTGCAACCTTTTTTAACCTAAGTTGTCCTGGCAATTCGGAAATTAAAATGTCCATTGTATATAATCTTTAAATGTATTAAATGTCACAGAACGCACTCTCACTTATGTAACACGTAACCACTTGCACTGTACATTAGCTCCCAAGTAATCCCGTGCCTAAGTACTTCACCTACAAGCCAGGTGAATCTCACACATTAAAACCACTAGATATCTGTGCAATATGACTTAATCCATATTAAGGATTAGGCAAGACCCGTTCCAATATGGCCGCCATAGTTTGGCCCCTTTCTATTTCCAATTTTACGTTGCCCCAGACAAAACCTATGCTCTATTGAAGTTCACTGCAATCGCAGCAATGGTCGGATAGGACATCGCTCCCCCGACCCACAGAACACCAACGGCAACGTAGTCAATGCACTACCAAGGTAAGCGCCAGTATTCCTCTGGGTCGAACGCACACTTACGATATTTCCAAATGGAATTAGCCGTGACCCCGTCCCCTTGCCTTTTTCTGTTTTAGAGGAGGCATCGACACTCCATTGACCACTACAGTTCTTAACATATGGGACACCGCTCCCCTGGCCACCAGAACCCCTGCTACGAAGTAGTCCCCGTACTACCAAGGTAAGAGTCACCACCTTCACTGTACCGCGGAAATCTACGGTTATTTCCGAACTGAATTCTTCATGGAATTGAGAATTTGTGTCCCCTTTCTGCATTAGGCGCTGAAATCCGATCGGACCCTGCAGTTCCATATACACTGTCTTAACATAGGACATCGTACCAAAGGTAATTAGCGATACTTCCCGGGTCCAAGTCACCGGATGGCATGATAACGGGTTATGTTAACCTAAATACAAGTAACCTATATCTCCTGCCCTTTAGAAAACTTTTGGTGGCATATACACGGACCCTGGAGTCCTACCACAAGAGTGCGGATACTCAGTTCCTGAAATTCAGGTAAAACTCACTTCCGGCACCCATTAAGATCCTTCCCTTAGAGTGTTAGTACCTAATGGGCACCCCTCCTTCCCCTAGGTAGAGTCCCTCAATCGTGCTGTCAGCCACATCTGAAGGCGGGCGCTTCAACCGTTTTAGATAGGACGAGCCCCAATTCGGGTAAGGTAATTAACTTCTTCGAGGGTTTTAAGTATCACTTAGCGCCTTCTCTGCCCCAGGACACTGTATGAATGTACATGGATGTTTTGTCACTCGAGGGTCGCCGAAAAATTAAATCAAACTTATTAGTAGTAATGGAATCTCATAGACTTTATTTTTAGTAGAGAAGAAATAGTGCTTCTAAATTTCTCATGTGTTTTTTTTTTAATCAATGTATTGACACCTGTCACTAACGCACCCGGTTATGAAAGCCCAGTACCTTCACCTTGTTTTCATACACTAAATAGAACACGCTAAGTTGATTCCGAAAAAATGTACAAAGTAGTTGGACAGTCTAACCTGTTGAAGTATCACCTTTTAATTTAGCCACTGGCTATCTTTTTCCGTTTCTTTCTTCCTTCTTCCTCCACAACAGGCGGTTGTATCACAATTCCAGGCAGGCAATTGTTGTCAATTTTAGTCCTGATGATGATACTGTATAATTAGAGCAAAAGGGATCGAAACGTCGACTGATATAGTGCTTTCACAACCTAACCATTGAGTTTTACTTTAGTTGTGCTTAGCGCTGTCTGGCAAACACTTTAATTTAACATTTAAAAGTGGCCAGCACTGCTCTTTCTTTGCCTGTGAAATCCTTTTTCTATTTTCTTCTTATTCTCTCTTATGTGTCATGTGTCCTTCATGAGAAAGGTACAGGACTGTGCCAAAAACCATTTATACAAGTGTTTATTCATTGTGTCTAATAAATACCCTGTCCGGCTGGACAGAGGACAAATATAGCTTCCTATCATGGCCTATATTTCATTCTCGTTTTTAAATTTTGGTAAGCTAAGGACCTTTGTCTTCTAAAGCATAATTCCCCACGGTCCTCAGCCAACTGTTTGGGTTCCCTTGTTTTATTAAGAGAAAGTAAGGTGCTGAACAGGCCGCTTAGACCAATCACTACATTGCTCATGCAGTGTTGTGATTAGCTGGGAGAGTATGGGAGCCTGGGTGCTTCTGGGATTTCCGGTCCACAAGATGAAGAGGATGGAGTTAAGATATGCGTAGTGAAGGCAAAGGTAAGTAGTGAAGGCAAAGGTAAGTTTAACCATTCTCACGCCCGCCTGCCACCCCCTGTCATTGCCACTGGCATTCATGGCTGGCCTTTACAATCTTTTGATATCCCACTTGTATTCCCTATCCCTCTTGTCACAGTTATGTGTCAAATGGCAGGAAGGAATTGATTGCTGACTTGGACAAAGTCATTAGGAAGTTCCGGATGAAATATGTTTATTCAAGGACATTCCTTACTGGGACTGGGCCCCGTACAAACTGCACGCAGCAAGCTTGCTTCCCCACTTGAACAGCTGGCTCTTCAGCCAGACAGGTTGCAATATCTTCAATATCCTACATGACTGCAATCCTTACTTGAACTGTAGCAATGGATAGGGTGCACCCTCACAGAGACCGTGGAAATACCCCTCCCTTTAACGCAGAAACTGATAATGCACACACAATACAGCTATGCAGTGAAGGGAGACATCCATTACAACGCAGGCGTTACAACGCAATGCCTTTTTTAAAAAAAATAAAAAATGTAATACTTCATTCAGCATCAAGATAATACCATAAAAGTAAAATTTGAAAAAGAAACATTCACATTTCCCCTTAAAAGACTTAAAAGACGGTCACAGTAAAAAAAAAACAGCCCACAAATGCATGTACTACACAATTCCACGGGCCCTTCACTTCCATGTTTTGAGTGTAACCTGCCGGCACAGCCAGGATATGATGTAGTAAATCCAGCCTAAAGCGAGTCATTAAAAATCTGTCTTCCGGATTGTGAATAAGGGACAGATAAGGTTCAATACCCAGGCAGGATTTAGTCAAAATGTACGCTCTGACGGAGGGTTCGATCACCTCTCTGTCCTCCCTGCGGGAAGCCACATATTTCAGAAATTCCGCTTTCACATAGGCTTTGTCCCGCGTTACCAAATCTGTTGGGTGATTAAAGAATTCTTCACAGCCCAGGGCTGACAGGCTTTCCCTGACATATTTTACCCATGGAATGTTCCTCCCCTGATCACGGGCAATGCAATCCAAGAGAATCCCCTTCGTTAAAGCATCCTCTGGGTTCGTCCAGCTCTTAATCCAACACGTGACAGGTTTTAGTGCTATCCTGTCTCTAATGTAGCTAACACCCAATTCCTCGTGAATTATAGAGGACTGGGTACTCTGTGGGACCCTCAACAATCTCCGCAGGTATTTGTTCTCTTCTATGTGGATAACTTGCACATTCATAAAACCCCAAACTTCACTGCCATACAGTATTTTGGCGCAACACACTGAGTTATAGTCTAAGGATTTGTTCCGGGGACCACCGGCCCAACTGCGTGCACAATTAATAATGGCACCGGAACTACTAGTTAGAGTATGACATTTCTCCTCTAACAGGGCCTTAAAACTGAGGCGAGTGTCGAATGAAATCCCCAGATATGAGAAAGTCTGAACTTTTTCTAAGCAGTGAGTACCAATCATATATTTATATATTTTTTTCTGCGTCTTCTCCACCTCAATGACATAAGATTTGGCAAGGTTGGCAGAGAGGTCTAAATCTTCCATGAAACTAACAAAGCCGTCTATCAGACGTTATAAGCCGCGAGGTAAAAGTACCCCATTGTCCGCGTATAGCAAGACGGGGAACCCTTTTGTTCCTATCCTAGGTGAGTCCACCCCCAGGTCTTTTAGCGCCACCTTTAAGCCATTTATGTATAGGGTGAATCGGAACGGTGCCAAGATGCAACCCTGTCTTACTCCCCTTGAACAGGGGAATCGGTCAGTCATACTCCCCTCTTCATTATACCTGACCTGGGCAAAAGTGTTCCAATGTAGTGTTCTTATGTTGTTGAGTGAGCCTGGGTCCACCCCAAGGTCATCCAAAAGTCCCCACAATTTTCTGCGGTAGACCCAATCGAAAGCCGCCACCAAGAAAGCCAAGTACACTATTCCCTGACTGGCGACAGTGTACTTGGCTGTCAACAGGTACAAGTTGAGGCACTGATCAGCCGTTGAGCATCCCATCCTAAACCCATATTGTGTGTCTGTAATTATATAATTATCCTCCGCCCAATCCAAAAATCTATTGAGGATAGCCCTTCCCAGAACCTTCACAGTCACATCGATAAGGGAGATGGGGCGATAACACAATGGGCTATCCCTATTTCCCTTTTTAAAAATAGGTACAATTATGGCAGAGGACCATTAAGCAGGCATACCTGAAGCTACTGCTGCATTCATGACCCTTGTTAGTATAGGAGCCCACAAATGTACCTGGCTTCGGAAGAGATCAGGGGGACCTCATCAGGCCCTGGGGCCTTATTCCTTGTCAGGCCCTCAATACCCGCCTTTATCTCCCCCACCGAAAATGTTGTTTGTTCAACTAATTGGCCACCACCCACGGATGGTAACAATTTCTCAGAATGATCAAGATTGTATAGGCCATTAAAGTGCTCATACCAGGACTCCGGCAGAATATAGTTTGCTATTTTGGTGTTATTGTCATCTTGAAAACATGGTTCATTGATGATCTTCCAGAATGCAGTCATATTTTTAGACTCAACTGCTTCCCTCAAGTTCTCCCACACCTGATGCAGTAGGGAGATTTTGCGTCTCTTTACTGCATCTTTATACAGTCCCCAGCATTTGGTCACCCTTAACTTATCCCTTGGGACTGCTTTTAGTGCTAATTTCAATTCTTTCGCTGCACAAGAGCAGTCCTGGTCAAGCCACCTATGGTCCTCTTTTATTTTATTGGTTGGTTTGGTCCTAAGTAAACTGAAAATGTGCAAGGTGACGACTTCAAAAGTCTTTATCAAATCAACGCCCTCCACTGTGGGGCTCAGGCACTTCCAGACATACTGCTGATTATCAGCCAGTAAGGCTTTATAAAAGATGTCACCATCCACCTGAGTCCATCTAAGCATCCTTCCTTGGGCTGTGGCTGATAATACACCACTCACTCCCCTTCTTTCCTGTTGCTTCATTAAGTGTTGGTCCCCCAATGACAGAACTAAAGGGTTGTGATCATTAAAAATACTTACCTGAATCTCAAAGCCCAGGATCCCCCTCTTTAACGTATTAGAGACAAATATGAAATCAATGAAAGAGTCACATCCTCTACCTTTAAAGGTTGGGTGGACCACGCCGTTCTCCCCTGGTTTGATCAGATCTATGGTATGTGTCAGGTAATATATTCCTAGAATCTTGCTTAATTCGTTTCCCTCCCTGGTGTGCTCTAAGTGCGGACCCCCTTCCAATGAGCACGAAAACCAATCCCCCCTTCTGAGTTTTACATTTGGGCATAAGTGACAGTTGAAATCGCCTAGCAACACCAACTGCTGCGCCCGTTACCCCTGGTCATGTAAACCTTGTAACCTTTGCTCCAGGTCTTTGAATCTTAATGTTGATTGACCCATTAAAACGGTATTATAAAAATTAATACAAATTAACTTGAGACCCCTACCAGACAATCTAAACCCATGCAAATAGTCTGAGTCCCATCCCAAGTCATCCCACTTCGCCAGAAGCCTTAAATCCACATATGTAATTAGGCCAACCCTTGCTCTACCCTCCGCGCCCTTACGTGCCGGTGCTAAAAACATTTTATAACCCTCCAATGCGAACATGGCACTATCAGTTTCCCATGTCTCCTGGAGACAAATTACCTGGAAATTCCTAATATACACTAGCCATTCTTGGTTAGTTATTTTGGATGTTAAGCCAGCTATATTCCATGATATAATCTGGATAGATCCCTGGCAATGTGTATCTGGGGTAACTAGTTTCGAGCATCTGATTGGGCTGGGGGGAACGATAATTACAATGTTAGCCCTTCCCTAACAGGTCCGCTATAATCTCCTGGGGTGGATCATGGGAGATAGCCCTTATCATGCGACCTTGCACTCCAGCCATTGCTTAGATTAAGAAAAGCAGTACCCCTGCTGTGGTCTTCCCCTATATTGGTTTTCCTTTCGCGTCAATCGATGTCATCTAGGACCAAGGCATTTCCAAGAGCCGCAAACCAGTTAGATAGCTGAAGATGCCGGCCCTCTTGGTTACATCCTGCTCTGTCTCTCCCCTGCTTCACATTAATAGATCCACACAGTATGTCCCTGTAGATAAACCCCAGTGGTAGCATTCTAATACTTGACCCCCTTCCTCCCAGCAAGAGCCCTTACTCTGGGTGAGGAGGTCATGTGCCAGCCCTGGGAACCTAAAATTTAGGATCACCGTATCTCCCGGGAAGCACTTCCTACTGCGACCAATCCAAGACACCCTTCTTGCCATTAATATGTGCCTGTGGTCTGCTATTCTAAAAAGTGCATTTTTGTTCAGCCAATGTACTGCCTTGTTAATTAGCATGTGTGAGGCTTCTTCTCTATTCCCACTAGGTGCTGGGACATCAATGAAAACTATAGTATATGAGCAAGCTGCTGGTAACAGATCAAGAATCGGCAGGGCAGCAGTACAACTGACAAAATCGTCTTGGACGGGCAAATTGCCTTGGTGGATAGATCCTCTTCCACCAGTGTCCCCTATATTTTCCACGCCTACATACTGGGACAAAGTCTGGGTTGGGATGCCCTTCCTCCTGACCCTATTGTTGCCCATGTCACCATTGGCAATCGGGGAGAGTCCGTCCCTAAGCCGCACCAGTTGCTGTTCGGCTGTCCCATCCCTGTTTCCTTTTTGCAGATCCCTCACTTGAGAAATATCCTAATTTCTGTCTGTTGGCAATAGGGCCCTCAACAAGCTGGCAGCAACTGGTGCCCCCAGGCTCTGTGTTCGAGCTACAGTTATTTGGATGCTATTCATAGTAATCATCTGGGACACTTTCTCCTCGATGGCTATGATTTTCTCCTGAATGGGCCCTAAGTGGGTAATAAACATTTTTTCCAGCCTGGACCACATGTCCAACTCCCCCCCCCCCCTTTATCTTCACCACAGTTTAAACACTGGAATTTCCCAACAGGGTTTTCTGTGTCCTTAATCCTGGCCAAGTTTGGCGCCCCTTTCTGCTTTGGTTTACTATTAGCAATATGACACCCTGTCCCTCGAGTACGCTTTGCTATAGCCGAGGGACCATTTGGAGGGGTAATGTCCCTACTTGTCTCGCTTCTGTCATTTAAGATCCTCTTTGACCGTGTAACAACCTCCCCCTCTTCCCTTGTTGCAGTTTTGCCACTCTTAGGTGTCCCAACCACTGCGAGGCCTCCCACCGATTGATCTACCCCGCACACTAAGTCTAGGTCTAAGCCAAGGACCTCCACACTATCATCTGCCACTATCTCTGGCGTGGAAAGCAAGTCTTGTGCGGCCTCAGCTGGTTGGGCTACTTGTCCCACCCCCTGTGATGTTACCATAGCGGTGTGTGGGTCAATATCATTATCTGTACCAACTGGATTGGCAGGTTTAGACGAACTGGCCCTGGCTAGACTCCCCAGTGAGGACCTCTTCTGTGGGAGAGTAAAGTCGAGTGACAGCCTCTTCTCGGCCAATTGAATCTCATGCACTAATAGAGATTCCACCCTCAGTAAAAAAGCATCCAGTGTCCCCTTTGCTCTCCCCCCGCCTTATCAGTCTTTGCCTTCCGCCTACTCATTCCACCTGATGATCAAAACCAAACAAAACCACAAACATGCTGAGCGGTCCCCGAGCAGGACCAACAACCACAGAACAGATCGGGCAGACGAGATCCTTCGTGGGGAGCTAAGAATGTTCTGGCCACCGTTCTCCTAGTTTGACCAGGCTACATAATCCACACAGTCCAGTTCGAGCAAGCCTGTAGTTCCCCCCCAACAAGTGTATGACCCTGTAGGTACCTTGGAGCTTGACCTCACCGCCACCTCTTGAAGTTGAAGAAAGTCCGAACAGGGAGAGCAAGCGTTTCAGTGTTCTTGTGATGTTGGAGGGGGGCTGCCCAGCTTCTTCCGGCCCCTGATGGGCACGGACGGGCATGGACGGGCACGGATGGGCATGGACGGGCCCGCCCTTGGCCTGGGCTTCGCCCGTGCACTGCCACGGGAGCCCGCGAGTGGTTTTAAGGTGCCACCTGGCACTTCTACTATGACGCGATGGTGGGCCTCAGTCATTGGGAGAGGGACAGTGGGAGTCGTAGTCCCCCTCCGCTTTGTTGATGCAAGGTCCTAAATTGAAGCAGTACCCACCACGACTGTTCGAGGACTGGGTGGCGGCAGGCGCTGAAATTGTAGCAGTCCCCCCTGAGACTGTTTGTGCAGGGCAGGTAAGACCAGAATCACCAGGGCTTTGCGGGCATGCCTTTACAAAGCAACTATTACAAAGCAGGCACCATTACATCTCATGCTATTACAATGCATATACCATAACAACGTATGCCATTACAACATATACTATTACAAGGCATTGGTATGTATAGTACTGTAAGTATTTTTTGGGTAGGTGTATTCTTTTTTAATTAATATTTAGATATTTTTTATGTATAATATTTTATATTTTTTATATGTCTTTGAAATATGTAATATGGTAAAAAAGTTGTTATTTTTTATTTTAATACTCAGGGATTACATTTAATACTACAGTATTTTTATATGTGTTTTAAATATTTAACATGTTTAAAAAAGTTTGTTATTGTTTATTTTAATACTCAGGTATTACATGTAATACTAGAGCATTTTAAAAGAAATGTATTTATAAGTATATAATGTTTTAAAATAAATACTACAGTAATTTTAAGTAAATATGTTTTTTAAATGCATTGATATATATTTTTATTATGATGGGGAAGAGTATTATACAAATAATATTAAAATAGTAAATGATTTTGTGGATATTTAATAAAATATTCATGTATTACAGTTAAAACTAGAGTTGGTATGAAAAATATTTTAAATACATGTTTACTATTAAAGTGAGAAGTAAAGGGAGGTTAAATTTGAAAGGCAAATTATATTTAAAAAAATATGGTTTTGGAAATTTAATAAAAAAAACGTAGGTAATAAAACGAATAATGAAGTATACATTTAAAATTTTGTGAAAATAGTACTGTTAAAGGGAATTTGATACTAAGGGGCTCATTATGATGGCGGGAGGATCGCCACCATGGGGCCTGTGGTGGCGATCCTCCCGCCATCCTAATGTGATTCACCCACCGCTAAATTTGGATGGCGGTGGGAATCACATTGGTTCCGCAGCGGACGGAAAGTCCGTCCGCCACACTCACGCAAGGCGGTCCTTTTTGGCCTGTCTTGCAGAACCCAGAACCAGGGCATCATTTCACCAGTGCTGTACAGGCACTGCCATAGTGATTAGCATGAGCTCATCCGCCTAGATATCCCACTGCAAAAAGACACACATAGACTGGCTTTGGGGGCCCGTTGTGAGCCCCATCTGTGGGAGGGGGGTGCACTGAGGGGTACCCATGGTAACCCCCTACATTTCCATGCACAAGGTGTCAGGCACTGCGCGGTGCCTGCCACGTTGTGCATGGAAATGGACAGTGTGCCATTTTCACATTGCGTACCGTGCTGCACCCAGCTGCACCGTCCTTAATGTGAAAAGGCCAGGATGCGCCCGCCAGTGTAGCAGGAGCATCCTACTTGGGCTGGTGGGACTGCTGCACATCTGGCGGGCGGTCCCATCACTGTCATGATGGCAGGCAGACTGATGTCCGTCCGCCATCATAATGAGCCCCCAAGTTTTTAAAAGTATATTAAATTAATTGCTCTAAAAATGTAACAAAAATATTGTCTATTGTGTATATTAATTTAATTTAATATAGCATGAAGAAAGAAAAAGCAGACATGTAATTAATTAATAACATATTTTCATTAACATTTTTAATATTGTTATATTATACATATAAATTATAATAAAATATTCATTAAAAAAAGTTTATTGAAAATAGTACTGTTAAGGTAATTTGAAACCAAGGGGCACATTATGATGGCGGGAGGATCGCCACTGTGGGGCCGGAGGTGGCGATCCTCCCACCATCATAATGTGATTCACCCATCATCAAATTTGGATGGAGGTGGAAATCACATTGGTTCTGCAGCAGACAGAAAGTCCGTCCGCCATGGTCACGCAAGGCGGTCCTTTTCTGCCTGCCTTGCAGGACCCGGAACCAGGGCATCATTGCATCAGTGCCGTACAGGCAACGCCGTAGTGATTAGAATGAGCCCTTCCGCTTCGATATCCCGCCGCAAACAGACACGCGGAGACTGGCTTTGGGGGCCCATTGTGGGCGCCTTCTGTGGGGGGGGTGCACTAAGGGGTACCCATGGTACCTCATACATTTCCATGCACAAGGTGGCAGGAACCGCGATGTGCCTGCCACGTTGTGCATGGAAATGAACAGTGTGCCATTTTCACATTGCGTACGGTGCTGCAGCCAGCAGCCCCGTCCGCAATGTGAACAGGCCAGGATGCCAAGAGGCCAGTGTGGCGGGAGGATCCTAATTGGGCTGGTGGGACTGCTGCACATCTGGCGGGCGGTCCCATCAATGTTATGATGGCAGGCAGACTAATGTCTGCCCGCCATCATAATGAGCCCCTACATTTTTAAAGCTATATTAAATTAATTGATCCAAAAATGTAACAAAAATATTGTCTACTGTGTATATTAATTCAATTTATTATAGCATAAAGAAAGTAAAAACAGACATGTAATGTAATAACATATTTTCATTTAAATGTATAATATTGTTATATTATACATATAAATTATAATAAAATATTCATAAAAATGTTAATTTTTTACAAAAATAAATTTGTAATATACTATGTATATTAACATTTTTTAACAAATTTGTTGACATTTTTCTCACGCTTTTCCATTGAAGTCAATGGGAGAAAATTTATTTTTTCAATTTTACAGAAAGACATGATGTTGCCGCATCAATACGAGGATCGTTGCGCTACAGATCAGATGCATGGGAGAGCTCTGTCAAGATAAGACAAATTTAAGTTATTTAAATACATTGTTTAGTGCTAATGTTTATTGTAAGGAGAGAGTAGGGAGGTAGATAGAGCTAGTAAATGTGTTTTCTTTTGTTGTGTGTTAACTATTTCACTCCATATCAGATGGCAGTAGTAGGTTCACATCGGGTTTCATTTTTTCGTAACAATTTTTGTTTAATAAAGTTATTAAAAAGAGATACATTGAAAACTTTATTCAGCAAAAATGTTTTGAAAGGTATTTTTTTCATTTTGCAACGTTTTGTTTTTTAAAAATATAGGATTTTTACTTGTCGCGGTTAGATGTATTTTTAATATGAAGGAAAAATTATTTTTTTTAAAGTAGAAGATCAGATATTTAAGCATCCAATTTTTTAAGGTTTTTGATTTTGGTAGTGGAAATAAATTTTTTTCGAGATGGCTTTTCGGCGATTGATTATGGAACTTGGAATCAAAATGGAATAGTTTTTCAAATAGATTGGATTGCATTGTTGGATCTTGTTGCATTATTTGCAGAAAAACAACAATATTTCACGATTTTTTTGGGGTGGATTTTCTTAAGTATGCACTGAATATGTTTATTAAAAAAGGGAACATTTAAATTCGGGTCATGGATTTACAAAAAGGAATGTGAATTATTGGCAATGGATTAAAAAAGACCAAGGACTCTTGGTGCAAAAAATTGATGGAACGCAAGTCAAAGAGTTGAAAAAAGAAGACATCTGAAGGTAAGGAGACCCAACTTTTAATATTAATTTTAATATTTAAAAAAAATGACAAATTAGTTAGTGTTATTTTTTAGGGCAACACAGGCAAGTAAGTAGTTAGTGTAGGTTAGAAATGGAGGATGTGTGCAAGATTATCAAGGTAGTCTGAAGCCACCATCAATGTAAACTCTTGAATTGCACCCAATAGTCTTTCAGACATTTCCTTTGTTCTGTTAGAAATATGTGGGTTCAGACTACCTGTTAATGATTGTGACATTCTCAATTCTTAGGTACTTTGCTCCTGCCTCAAAATTTCCAGGAAATGATAGAAATTAAGAAGAGCTTTGCCAATTGATTTATTGAAGGAGTTGTGCCATCCCTCTATGGCATTGTTTGTTTTTTCGCCTCCCTCAAAGCAGGCCATGTAGCAGGTCCACCACTCCACATGAAAACGTGGCTTCCTCCTCTGACCCGACCAGCTTAGAGGGCCAATCCATGTGTCTTCAAAATAATTTAGAATAGGTGCCAATTTATCTTTGTTTGAGGTAAAGTATTCAGATTTTGTAATTGAAGTGTAGTACTCGTCTACAGTCAGGAAGATACAAAGTAAAGGGTTGTAACTTCTATTTGGCTCAAACTGTAGTTTGCTATCTGATATATAGTCCTCAATTAAGGATTTTTTAGAATTTTCCTCCAAAATGCCTTTGAAAAGTGTAAAAAAACATCCTTGAAGTCGGGTAGCCATGTGCAATTTGGTAATAGTATCAATCATAGGTAATACAAAGTATATTAGTACTCTTCTAAGACTTTTGTTTGATGTTTTGGCTTTGATCACTGATAATAATTCAGTGTATGTTGAGGATTGTTTATCAGGGAGTAAACTGTAAAGTAAGGGAAATGCTGTGTTTTTAATATATGCGTGAATAGTGTATATTTGGGTGAATGGATGGGGCGTGCTTTTAAACGTCCCATCCACCATGCACATATCACTGTTCTCCAGCCTTACAAGATTATGGGGTGTGCTAAAGATTAGTATTCTCTTTTGAGGGTTTTTGTTGTCATGCAAAAGAACTGGTTCATTAGTAACAATTACAGAGAGTTTAGGTGGAATGATTATGCCAGAAAAGGTTTTGGGTGTTACTCTGTGTGGGTTACTTGCCTGCTTTTTACCTTGAACAATTCTTCTCAGATTAGGAATTGTGGGCATACTACTTGCAACATGTGGGGGAATGTGTTGGGCTACCTCCGTCAAAAATGCACAACAGGGTTCATTAGCGGTGGATGCAATTTCATTTAATGTTTCTCTTACCTCATTCTCCCTTGCAAAGTCAGAGTGCTTATGTTCTGTGGTTCTTAAAACAGAGTCACCAAGAGTAACCGCTCTGTCTGTGCAATGGGTTGAGTAGTATTGCACACACCTCCAATGACACCTGAGCTCAGATAGTCTCTCCTTACAATAAACATACCCACTAGGATTGAGTAGACGGTTTAACTGGCTGGACATTATATATTTTGCTTGTTTTGAAGTCATTTTCTGTCTGGATTGAAAAAGAAACAAAAAAAGAAAATGTTTGTTTCTTTTTAATTTCTTGTGTTTACCTGTTTTGAAGAAAAATATACAGTTCAATATCAGCATTTTATTTTACTGTTTAAGGTTAATGCTTTTTGAAGTCATATTTACTGTTTTAAAGATCTTGCATTTAAAATTATGCTGAAATATGATTAAAAATGCTTTATTGGGGGAGAAAAATGGTTAAGTTGTTTTATTGTTAATTATTTCTAGATTCTTACCTTTTGATAAGATGTTGCTTGATACTTTTACTTTGGTGGACAATTTTGTTTAATAGTTGATTCTGAGAGGATAAAGATTTTATGTTTATTATCAGCCTTATGTTTTTAAAATAAAGTTTACTAGGGAGAGAAACATGGTTTAGTAATTTTATTGTTTAATATTTTTGTTATCTTATCTTTTTTGAAAGGTTTTTCTTGTGGGTTTCTACTTCTTGACCAGGTTGAATTTTATTGTGGTCTGAAATAGTAGATACAAAATTATTGTTAGGAGTTTGGGGTAATTGTAAAAATATTAATCTGAAATAGAATGCCATAATTTTGGTTTTGGTTTGGCAGTTTACAATACTTTTTGTCTTTTGACAGACAAAATACATTTGTGTTTATTTTACAATATTATTTATGAGAAGATTGACATATTTATTTACCTTCAACAAGTATGATGCTTTTGAAGAAGAGCATTTTGTTGTTTTAACATTTTTTTTACCGATCAAAATCTTTGACAGATGTTTCTTGTTTTTATGCTTGACTTTTAGAAAAGTTATGATGTTTCAAGTTAGAAAATCTGGAAGATAAAAAGTAATTAGATTGTTTTTAAAATGTAAATTGGACTTCATTCTATTTAGCAAACTTTTTTATCATACAATTTCATTACTTTTGTCATTTTTTGTATGCATTTTAAAAAATATATATCTTTAAAAATAATTTTCTGATGGTCTTCTGTTGATTCTTATCCAAGAAAATATATGGTTATTTTTTAAAACTGATTTTTGATGTTTTAGTTATCTGTTGATATATAAACATGTATAATAAAGAATTATATTTTAAAAACACATTTGGAACATAAAAACAACATCCATCACAGAAGGAAGCACTTGGAGTAGGTTTAGTAATTTTGCCCCCACGACTATCCAGCATTTTCCCTGATGTAAGCAAACTTTGGAGTAGGAATAGTAATTTTATCCCTACCACTACCCAGCACTTTCCCTGAGGCAAACACCCTTTGGAATAGGAATACTAAGGGGTCCGTTAAGATGGTGGGTGGATCACCCACCCCGGGCCGGCAGTAGCCACCGCTTGGCTGGCAGGGGTGATCCTCCCACCATCCATGACCCCCCGCCATATTAGTATGGCTGGGGGGTCCACGGTGGACGGAGAGTCCGGCCGCCGCATTTCCATCCGTTGACTCATCAACCGGGTGGAAAAGTGGCACAATATGGTGCCGGTGTCTGCAAGACACCGCCATCCACATTATGATGCTGACGGTGAACAGCCTTTCCATGGCTGTGTTGCGGCCATGGTAAGGCAGGCTGTTTTCACTATTGAGGGCCCGTAGCGGGCCCTCAGGGTGTTGTGGGGTGCACATGGGTGGTACCTTTGGTACTCCCCTGCATTTGCATGCACAAGGTGGCAGTTACCGCACAGTGCCTGTCCCGCTGTGCAGGCAAATGCACAACATGCATTTTTTACATTGCGGTGGGTACTGCTTCCAGCACCGCCGGCCACAATGTAAAAAAATAGGGATAAACCCGCCAGTGTGGCGGGCGCATCCTAATTTGAATGGCGGGACCGCTGCACCTACGGCGGGCAGTCCCTTCTGCCGTTGCGGTGGCGGGCAGACTTTGTCAGCCCGCCATAGTAATAGACCCCTAATTTTGTAAACATAACACTATCCAGCACTTTCCCTGAGGTAAGTACCCATCAGAGTAGGAATAGTAATTTTTTCCCCACCTCTATCCAGCATTTTCTCTGAGGCAAGCACCCTTTGGAGTAGGAATAGTAATTTTATACACACCAATATCCAGCATTTTCCCTGAGGCAAGCCCCCTTTGGAGTAGGAATAGTAATTTTACCCTCTCCTCTATCCAGCACTTTCCCTGAGGCAAGCCCCCTTTGGAGTAGGAATAGTAATTTCATTACTTTTGTCATTTTTTGTATGTATTTAAAAAAAATATATATCTTTAAAAATAATTTTCTGATGGGCTTCTGTTGATTCTTATCCAAGAAAATATATGGTTATTTTTTTTAACTGATTTTTGATGTTTTAGTTATCTGTTGATAAACAAACATGTATAATAAAGAATTATATTTTAAAAACACATTTGGAACATAAAAACAACATCCAGCACTTTCACAGAAGGAAGCACTTGGAGTAGGATTAGTAATTTTGCCCCCACGACTATCCAGCATTTTCCCTGATGTATGCAAACTTTGGAGTAGGAATAGTAATTTTAATAATAACAACATGAACGGGAAGTTCCCATTACTCTATAGGACAAATAAGTTCCAGTATGAACAATTGCCCACAGAGACAGCTGCTGATATCAAATCATTTTATTATCATATACATAAATATTAATATTTCATTACTTCAGGGAATCTATAAATATTTAAAATTGAAGTAGCGTCAGCCCAGACCAGCACCGAACAATAAAACGATTTTATATACAATAGTCACTCATATCATCAAGCATACACACATCCAAAGATCACCACATACATCAAAATTACTATAAACTACAACCACATTCTCAGCCAACAAGCAGAAAGAAGCGCCGACGCGCGTTTCGGAACAGGAGCCACCATAGGAGGTTCCTTCATCAGGGCGCAAGTGGTTCATTTATATATGGCCATCATGATTCTCCAATTTGTCGAGGGGATGAAGTTTTAAATCAATTCCAGAGTTTCTGGGCATACAACAGCTTATCACAGCGTATCGGAGGAAACAGCAGTATATGTGCCTATTAGACCGGAGATGCAATCACTCAGAAGAAAGCCGCTAGCAGGGCAGAGGACGAATGATGAACGGACTCTGGGGACTATAGCAGTCCCCACACTCGTGAGTTCAAAAACACGTGCATTGATGAGAATACTCCAGGTATTCACGTGTATATGGGCGAGCGAGGTGGACCTAATCAAGTTACATCCCCTGGGTCAGGCCAAGTCGAGGCAGGAGTTGCGTTTAAAGGGTATTTTTTCTAAAAGAATAGCGGAGCTCTCAAGAATATCTTTGACCGGGAAGCCCTCTGCACCAAAACGGCTAGTAATTTTATCCCTACCACTACCCAGCACTTTCCCTGAGGCAAGCACCCTTTGGAATAGGAATACTAAGGGGTCTGTTACGATGGTGGGTGGATCACCCACCCCGGGCCGGCGGTAGCCACCGTTTGGCCGGCAGGGGTGATCCTCCCACCATCCATGACCCCCCGCCATATTAGTATGGCTGGGGGGGTCCGCGGTGGACGGAGAGTCCGGCCGCCGCATTTCCGTCCGTTGACTCATCAACCGGGCGGAAAAGTGGCACAATATGGTGCCGGTGTCTACAAGACACCGCCATCCACATTATGATGCTGACGGTGAACAGCCTTTCCATGGCAGTGTTGCGGCCATGGAAAGGCAGGCAGTTTTCACTATTGAGGGCCCGTTGAGGGCCCTCAGGGTGTTGTGGGGTGCACATGGGTGGTACCTATGGTACTTCCCTGCATTTGCATGCACAAGGTGGCAGTTACCGCACAGTGCCTGTCCCGCTGTGCATGCAAATGCACAACATGCATTTTTTACATTGCGGTGGGTACTGCTTCCAGCACCGCCGGCCACAATATAAAAAAATAGGGATACACCCGCCAGTGTGGCGGGCGCATCCTAATTTGAATGGTGGGACCGCTGCACCTACGGCAGGCAGTCCCTTTTGCCGTTGCGGTGGCGGGCAGACTTTGTCAGCCCGCCATAGTAATAGACCCCTAATTTTGTAAACATAACACTATCCAGCACTTTCCCTGAGGTAAGTACCCATCAGAGTAGGAATAGTAATTTTTCCCCACCTCTATCCAGCACTTTCTCTGACGCAAGCACCCTTCAGAGTAGGAATAGTAATTTTATACACACCAATATCCAGCATTTTCTCTGAGGCAAGCACCCTTTGGAGTAGGAATAGTAATTTTATACACACCAATATCCAGCATTTTCCCTGAGGCAAGCCCCCTTTGGAGTAGGAATAGTAATTTTGTACTCACCAATATCCAGCATTTTCTCTGAGGCAAGCACCCTTTGGAGTACGAATAGTAATGTTATCCCCACCACTATCGAGCACATTCCCTGAGACAAGCCGCCTTTGGAGTAGGAATAGTAATTTTACCCTCTCCTCTATCCAGCATTTTCTCTGAAGCAAGCACCCTTTGGAGTACAAATAGTAATGTTATCCCCACCACTATCCAGCACTTTCCCTGAGGCAAGCCCCCTTTGGAGTAGGAATAGTAATTTTATCCCCACCACTATCCAGCATTTTCCCTGAGGCATGCAGCCTTTGGAGTAGGAATAGTAATTTTATACACACCACCATGCAGCACTTTTCCAGAGACAAGCATCCTTTGTAGTAGGAATAGTAATTTTATCCCCACCACTAACCAGAACTTTCCCTGAGGCAATGACCCTTCAGAGTAGGAATAGTAATTTTCTCCGCGCCACTATCCAGCATTTTCCCTGAGGCAAGGACACGTCAGAGTAGGAATAGTAATTTTGCCTCCACCACTATCCAGCATGTTCCTTGATGCAAGCCCTCTTTGGAGTAGGAATGGTAATTTTTCCCCAACACTATCCATTAATTTCCCTGATACAAGCCTTTTTTGGAGTAGGATTAGTAATTTTGCCATCATCACTATACAGTATTTTCACTGATGCAAGCATCAGTTGGATTATGAATAGTAATTTTGCACTCAACCATATCCATTAATTTCCATGAGGCAAGCACCCGTTGGAGTAGGAATTGTAATTTTATCCCCATCTCTATCCAGCATTTTCTCTGAGGCAACCACCCTTTGGAGTATAAATAGTTATTTTGTCCCCACCTCTATACATTAATTTCCCTGAGGTAAGCACCTGTCGGAGTAGGAATAGTAATTTTGCCCCCACCACTATACATTAATTTCTCTAAGGCAAGCCTCTGTTAGAGTAGTATTATTAGTTTTAAACTACAATATTCTACTCTTTTTTTAATGTTAATACATTTGGTTATATTTAAAAGTGTTAAAAATGTAAAAGTGTTAAAAATTAAAACATATAAAGTGTTGTTTACTCAAATCATATATTTCTTCTGTGACTGTGTTTTTGATTGTGCTTAATGCAATGCTGAATTTTTTTTGAAAAAAGTTGAAAGTTATTTTAAATGGTATTTGTGATTAAAATGATGTTTCGATTAATTTGTTAATGTATTACATTTAATATAGGGTTCACTTACTTGGAACTGTAGATGGCAATGTTTGTTATCGATAATTTCCTGGCAGGCAAAATGCGTGTGGTGTGTCTGGCAGTCAGTTAACCACTGTTTTGAAAATGGTGGACAGCTGCTTTTATAAGTATTATTGTGGTGTAGATTAATTGTGAACAAAATATGGTTTGTGTATATTTTTCTGTTGTCTTTTTAATGTTGCGTAAAACAGTAATTATTTTTAAGATTTATAAATGTTGGTTATTTATTTTAATGTATGTTATGTCTGCCATTTTGACAACCTGCGGGGCAAGATGATTTCATAGAAAGTGTTGTAGCACTTTCGTTTTGGTGAAGTTTAAAACGGTGGATTATTTGTTTGGTTTTCGGTTATTTTTGTGTTATTTGCGTTTTATTATGTTTAATATTTTCCTAAAATAATGTTAGATATTTTAGGAAATGAAAGTGTGTTAATGTACCTTTTTTGGGGTCCTCGTCCTGTTGTAAATATTTTAGAAAATTTAATAAAATGTGTATTTAATTTAAATGTTCTATAAAAAAGTTATAATGTCATTATTTAGTAATTATAAAATGCGTTTACATGTGATAAATATATGTTCATTATATAAATTAAAATTATAATTTAATAGAGATATATATATGATCGTAGACAAAAGGCGAAGCGAACCCACTTTATGGTGCGATTTTCTTTATTTTATGCATATATATATATATCACTCCAAAACTCGCCTTCACTTCACCTTCAGGCACGAACAGACGAGCGTGGACCCAGATATTGCAGTGCAAAATTTCTTTACTCAGCCAGTGCCGCCATTACACGTTTCGGGAGATCCCTCCCTTGATCACATGACAACTTACAGGCATTGTGTATCGCTATTTAAAGTGCCAGTGCAGTGCAGCAATTTCATGAACATGGTAGAAATACTTTGCGTTCAAACATATATTCGAGGTCAAAGGAAAAGATGTCAAACATAAATGTATGCATCAATGACCATAAATGCTCCACAATTCCTGTAAAATACAGGGAAGAAAAACCCCATTGTGCAAGTTTTAACACTGAATATATATATATATATATATATATATATATATATATATATATATATATTTATTTATTAGAGAGTTTTGTATAGCGTGAACAAGACCCGTGGGTATCAGAGCACTTCACATAAAGAGCAGATTAAGGATTAATACATACAGTCACAAAGATCAAAAAACACAAATATGAGGTAGATGCTTCTAGGGCTTTGGGCGGTGTGTATTGATATATAACCCTCCGATATACCATTATGCATTAAGAGGTCGGTTAGGCACACTTTTAACATAATCTATCTACACAAACCTGTATGGGGTAGAAAATTATACCTATGAAAGATAAATGTATAGAGGCTGATTTAAATCATAATCTAACTACGAAAACATGTCTGAGGTAGAAAATTATAAGGCTTTAAGAAGTGAGATAAATATGAAAGATAAATGTATCGAGGCTAACTTATATCATAGTCCGTCTACATGAACATGTATGAGGTAGAAAATTAAATGGCTATAGGATGTGAGGTAGTATCTAGGTTCACATTGTCATGAGGTAGCCTTTAGTGTATAGCTTAGTTCCAGTAGTGACGCCAACCTCAATAGTACCACCCGTCTCATATCGTTGAATATCTTACAGCTTCTTCCCGTTGAAGCTTCCCTTCTGGAGGCGTGAGTGTTCTGAGGTAGAGCTGCACTTGATCGTAACCATGTTCATTAAACCTGTGTAAGGTATTTACTCATCAAGAAGCTCTTCACTTCCCACTTAAATGTTATAGGCTTCTGAATCTTCCTAATGCTTGGTGGGAGTGAGTTCCATATTCTGGGGGCGGCTCCTGAGAACGCTCTTTCATAAGTTTTTTTCTTTCTAAAAATGGCTGGCCGCAGCAGCAACTCCTTGGCGCTCCTAGCTGGTCTGTTCCCTCCCGATAGCTCAATTTTCTTGGCTAGGTAACTTGGCGTGTTGTAGTGAAGCGCTTTATGGGTAATACATGCTATCTTTAGTTGAATTCTGGCTTCAAAGGGTAGCCAGTTAAGTGCTTTTAGGTGAGGGGATATATGATCAAATTTTCTCGATCCCGTGATGAGTCTTGTCGCTGCATTGAGGCAAGCTTTTAGAGGCGCTGTGGACGTTTTTGGTAAGCCAGCTAATGTGGTGCAGCCATATTCAATCCTGGATATAACTAGGGATTGTATTGCAAGTTTAAGATCCGCCTCTGAGATGAAGGGTTTCACTTTTCTTAAGTAGTTCAGGTGGAATCGAGCACTTTTAGCCATTGAGTTAATGTGCGCTTTCATGTCAAGGTTTTCATCTAAAGTGATTCCTAGCGATTTAGCTGAGTTGATTAGGGTTGGAGTGCAGTTTAGCGCCGTCACCAGCTTAGTCCATTCCTTTATTTCTGCCTGGCTCCTTTTTGGTGAGATTAGTAGGAACTCTGTTTTTTGGGTGTTTAGCTTTAGATGATTGGAAGTTAACCATTGCATCGCCTTTTTTAGCGTCTCATTCATTAGCTCAATGTCTTCAAGGGAGGCGATCTTTATATATATCTGTGTGTCATCCGCGTACATGTGATAGGACATATGTGAGTTTCGGAGAATTTCTGTAAGAGGTTCGACATACAAGTTAAAGAGGTCAGGGGATAATGTCGATCCTTGTGGAACTCCGATTGAATTAGGGCATATAGATGAAATTGATTGGTTAACCAGAAATCGTTGTGTTCTGTTCTGTAGGAAAGACTTGAACCATTTCAGCACATTTCCAGTGAGTCCCATCCTGTCTTGTAACCTTATCAGTAATTCTTCGTGGTTTACAGTGTCGAATGCCGATGACAGGTCCAGGAGGGAGAATCAGTAAGCAGGCTTTGTTTTGGTCCAGAGCCTGTAACGCATCATCAACAATATGGAGGATAGCTGTTTCCGTGCTATGCCCGGATCTGAAACCTGATTGGCATTCATCTAGAAGGGAGAACTTAGTGATGTGTTGGCTCAGTTGGTACTGTACACATTTTTCAATTAGCTTGGCCAATATAGGGATGTTGGTCACTGGGCGAAAGTTATTCGGATCTGTTGCATCCACTGTAGGTTTCTTGATTATGGGAACAACTTGTCCTGATTTTAGACAGTCGGGGAGGATCCCTTGAGATAAGGAAGCGTTTAATATTTTGGTCTAGATTGGGACTACGATATGGCTGATTTCTCTTAAGCACTTCGCAGGTAGGGGTCGTGATAGTGGTTGTTCGGCTTGAGTTCCGAGAGCGTTCTGGCGACCTTGTCCTGGTCGTATAATTTGAATGTGTCCCAGTATGCCTTGTTTTTTGTCTTGCTACACCCTGTTGTCGAGTCAGACTCGTTCGTGGCCAAAGGTTGGATGGGAAGGTTAGCCGCTGCGCTTGTGAGCTCCACTTCCAACGATTTGGCCTTCTCCGTGAAAAATGTCGAGAATTCCTCGCAACTTATCGGAGTTTTTGAGTTTTCATGAACGGTTTTGGCTAGTTTATTTGACTGTTGCTTTAGGATTTCGAAGAGTTTCCGCGGTCTGTTTTTGGCATTGTCCAGTTCAGATCTTATATATTCCTTTTTGGAATTGATGATCTTTTTGTTATATTCCTTTCTGATTTTTCTGAGGGCTATCAACTCCGGTGAAGATGGATGTTGTCTCCATTTCCTTTCGGCCATTCTCAATTTGCGCCTGTCTTCGTTTAGAGATCCATGGAACCAAGGATTTTTTACCTTCTCCGTGACTCTTTTCAGCTTTAATGGCAAGGTGTCATTGACGATGTTCCCGACTGAGGTTATGTAGTGATCTGTCATCTCATTTACATTCTCCAGGTTGCTAGAAGGCTTTAGGTCCCTTTCACAGCTTTCTAGGAGTAGCTCAATATTAGCCTCTTTTGTGTCTCGTATCCATTTTTTTAACTTGACGGGCTGGGTGGTCCTGCTCTTTTTCATTACGGGTATCACAAATGTTATGGCATGATGATCAGACCAATCACATGGTGTTATTGAGAGGATTGATGTATCTTTGTCTCTTGAAATAATCCAGTCTAACGTTGCTCCTTTCGAGTGTGTAGGTTGCGTGCATGCTTGATTGAGGTTTAGCTCAACGAGGAACTCTTTAAGTGTGTTAACTAGTTTGTCATTGTCGTCTTCCCAGTGTTAGCTGAAGTCGCCTAGGAATATATTCTTGGCATCGGTGTTAGAATTGGTTGTTATGATCTTCATTAGCTGCTCTGTGAACTTAGCGTTCTCTCCAGGCGGGTGGTAAAACGCATGCAAGTTGCATCTCTGAATCGTTGCTGATCTTATATTAAGACCCAGGTATTCACAGGATTCTAGAGGACCGGATTGTATTTGGTTAACCTCTATATCTGAACGGTGAATGCATGCTATCCCTCCTCCAGTCTTTTTTAGTCTATCTAGTCTCACAATTTTATATTGAGGAGGTACTAGTAGATCCATGATTGTCGAGGATGATTCTGAAAGCCATGTTTCTGTAAGGATTGCTAGATCAATTTCCTTGTTGAGGATGAAGTCTGCTATGTCAGAAGCATGTTTGTTTGCCGATCGACAATTCAGTAGGAGGCATGTCAGAGGCGTCCCCGAGTTGTTAAGATGTATCTTTTCCGTATCAGGTATTAGCTGGATTTGTTGTAAGTTGTTACGGTCAGGTTTTCTATCATTCTTTCTAGATGTTCTATTAGAGTCGATTGGTACTGTCTTGATTCTCTCCTCTCTCTCATGATCCACCGGTTCATATGTTCGGAGTAAGGCACGGGTTTCCTCCTTCGACAAGGATTTTGTTCTATTTGGTCGGTTGTGCATTTTTGCAAATGGCATGGCCATCTCGTTGCTCTTTCTTTGTGATGAGTGTACAAGGTTTTGTATATGTGTGACCTTGGAGTGGGTGCTCACCGTCGTTTCCAGTATTTTTTCCATCACTTGTAGAGAACTAATTGTGACTTGTGTCAAGTTGCCAACTAGTTTCTGAAGCTCTTTAATCTCCTTCTGGTTTTGTAGTGACTTCTTAGAAATGATTAATCTGTCTATCCGTGTTCTACATTTTCCTCTTCTCTGTTTTTGGTCAATCTTTCGTGTCGCAGACTTTTTCTTTATATCCATTGTCTGACTGTTTGTTTCGTTTCTATTTGGGATGATGACTGTGTTATCTGCGTTTTGAGATGCTGGGAGTGCTTCTGTGGGCGACATTCTAAGTGATTCTAGTACTGTGTTAGAAAGAGGTAAAGGGAGGTTGATACCTTCAACCTTCTTTTTTTCCCGATTCTCATTGAGTGGTTCACTCGAGATAGGTGTGCGTTCAGCGCAGTAGGTCTCAGCATTTGGGAGTGTCGCTGACTCCTCCTTTTGGAGTTGGTCCTGCTCAATGATCTCGTGTCTAATAGACTTCCTTGTCCTATCATTCTCCTTCTCCGATAATGTCGGTCCTGTTTCATTTTCATCTCTCGCGTTAATAGCTTGATCCTGGTGATCTCGAGTTCGATTGACGTCTCTGGTCGTTATCTTGTTGATGCCGGGAGTCACTTCTGGAGAGGTTAGATGTAGTTGGTCTTTTGAGCCCTCTAGCATTTCTTTTATGGCTGGGAATACCTGGTCGAACTTATCTAGTTCGCTGTTCGATGCTTGTATCAGCACTATACCCGTTTTGTAAATGGTAATGCATAGTTCTGCTCCACATCTTAATGAGGGTGAGGTCATTATTTTTGTTCCATGTGGGATGTTTTTCGTGGCTTTTATGTTAAGTATATTTGAGAAGGCATTGCGCCATTTAGTCGTTTTATTTGAGAAGAATATTAGGTCATTCACTATAATGCCTTTATCTATATTAAAGTATGGGTCATAGAACAGTGAGTCCGGGTTTTTCCTTAGGGTATTATGTTTAAACTTCTTTGCTGCATATTTGGATAATTTAGTTGGATATTTTATGCTCTGAGCCTTCGAATCAGTGGCCTCCCGGTATCTTTCGTCCATGTTAGCTCCTAAGTGTTCCAGTTTTTTTCTTGAGTCAGGCGAGCCGATACGAATATTTCACTGTAGTAATATTCACTATATAAGGCTGTATAAACATGCAGTCATCACCTGTTTATAGAGATGAAGTGCGGAGTGTCCCCTCCGTTTAACACCCTCAAGTCGAGAGCAGTCTAGTGTCTCTATATATATATATATATATATATATCCCAGTTATCCATCCACCTCCGAGGAGAAAATGGCACGTACTCATGATTGGCATGTATATGGCTAGTTTATTATATTTAGGTCTCCCTCGACCCCGTAATAAAAGAGAGACGCGTTTTGCCTGCGCAGCAGGCTTTGTCAATCTACTTGGCGCCATAAAATAGGTAATATATATAGCCCTCCCCTTTGTTACAGGCATTAATAAACATAGAGAACAGACTGCATAGAGTAATACCTGACTGAAAAAAACATTCAATGCATTTTTCCAAGGTAAAGTGCACAGTGCAACAAATCGAAAATAGCGGCATAACGCAAAACCCACCCTATTATTAATAAATAAATAAATGCCATCCATATGTTCTCAGCCTGGAAAGTGAGCATATAAAAATGACCTTCCTAAGGTGAATTGGAAGATGATTGTAATAAGACACCAAAGCTAGTTATGCAGCCCAACAGTTAATCATGATAAACATAAAACGAACTTTAAAAGACATGCTCCTAAATACATGCAAAGAGGTCAGAAATCCACATATTGCCACAGTAAAAGAAACACATTTCCCAAATTATGCAAATGCGGTGAACGTAGCAGGATATCAACCAATGGTTACAGATTGAATAAACCATCTGGAACTCCTTTACAGAGATAGAAGTCTTGTGATAACCCCCCGGGGCTCAGCTTGCACCAAATGAAATGCACTTTTGACATGAATGGCGACCTCCGGACAGCCTATACTGGCTGCTTGCACCACAAGATCCAGAATCCCCTTCAACGGTTCAGATCATCCAAAATCTGTGCAGGCATTAGTGCAATACTTCCAAGTAAATAAACATGTGACCAGTTCCCTGCTTGAAATGTTCGTTCCATTCTAATGTCGCCACCTTGATGACTGAACGGAAATGTGGGCAAAAGTTTTCCAAACTTCCAGTGCTAAGAACACGCTACTATGTTAAAATCTTGGACACACATGAGGGGCCACAGGAGACTGAAATTGATACATCTAGCTACGCCACACCGACCTCACCGCTTTGCTGTTCGCATCCACGGTGCCCAGTCACCAGAGTGCCACGGTATACCGGGTAAGGATTTTCTTGAAGCAAAGCGCAGATATGCGAGCTGGCAGTTGAAAAACCGCCCACTTCGCTCTCCGAGCCTCCGCCTCAGTCATACTAAATCCGCTGCCCAGTGCTGTCCCTGGGGACTCACCAATTTGCCCAAGGCGTTTTATGGAGGGCACGCACAGAGTCCCAAGCATCCGGTTTTATCCTTGACCTGCCCTTCACATCACACTGCAACTTCATGCCCAACACGTTTCAAGGATTGGCTCCTCTTCATCAGGGGATTGCTTCATAAAATTAAGAGGAAATGGCCAGTCCTTCTTTTTTGTTCCTGTCAAGCCATGTCATTTCCTGTAGTAGTGCTGCTTAGTGCAGAACGGCATGCTGGGATATGAAGTCCTATTTATTTCACCCTAAATGGGTTTTGTTCCTCTTGACCAATTTTAAAAGCATAATTCATTTCCTTAGTAGGATAGTGACATTCATGGCAAGTCTTCATTGTATTTTGGTTATCTGTGCTGCATTTGAATTTGAATTTTGAATTTGAAAGCAGATTTCTAAAGCGCGTAGCTACCCTAGGGCGTCCCAGCGCTGACATACAACCTATTATCCAGAGGGGGGGAAGCCGAAACTCCTTTTCAGCAGCAGCCTCCATTTACTTTTACTGGATGGTGCTCCTCCACAGGACAGGACGGGTGAGAGGAGTTGCACCTTTGCCTGAATAGGGCTGTGCCTGCCTTCCACAATGCTGCTCCACCTCCTGTGGTGTGTCTGATGTCCCTGGCCTACACTGTCAAAGAAAGGGAAGGAGTCCCGTAAAGAAAGAGCTCCAGGACTGCACAGAACTGATTTGGACTAGGCACAGGCTCGCTTTTACTTCAGAGACAAAGGGTTTTGGTGTATTAAGGAGGGGACCAAAACCCCAGAACTTTAGATCGCTTCTGGGAATTAAGACAAACCTTTGCTGAGGAGAAGAACCGGGAAAATGAAGGAGAGTATTCTGCTGCCCAGCCATCTATGAAATGGACTGCCCTTTATCTAATTTCTTTACAAGGAGGAAGATTACCCCTATGGTGCGTGTTGTTGGGGTTGGCCTGCAGTGGTTGCTTCACAGCCAAAGAAAGCAGAAAAAGAACTGAGTGTGCTTTCATCATCGTGATGAAAATCTCCAAGGACTTGAGCTTGACCTTGCCTCCTGCCTGAAGTCTCAGGAATACACGACTTCACCCCTTCTGCTTGCCTGTATCTAAAACTGCGGTTTTAGCTGCTGCAGAAGGAAATTGCAACACCGACGCCAGTGAGCGACGCCGTCTTCTGCACTGAAGCCGTGACCGCTGCTCCAACTTGTACCGTAGACCGGACGTCGGCCACCGTGCCACATCGACGCCAGTGAGCTACGCTATAACCTACCCAAAGCCGTGAGCACTGCTCCAACTTGTGCTGTGGTCCCGACGCCTGCTGGTGCACTGCATCAACTCCAAAGCTGACTTTAACATCGCGGAGCCAATCCTCGACGTGGGTGACCGAGAATCCATTGACAGCACGACATCATAAGGAACCATGGTTTCGGCACCATGGTGATGTCACCTCCCTGGCGCAGTAAGGAACCGTCGTCTCACCTCCCCTGCGCTGCAGTAAGGAACCAAGTCTACACCTCCCCTGGGGTCGTTAGGAACTGACGCCGTGCAGCGCCAAGAAAGCTGCACCTCCCCGACGCTGTGAGCTGTCTTTGTTTTTCATCGCATTTTCCAAGGTACTGTTCTTTGGGGGTCTGTTTGCCTCTGGGCCCGATGCCGCACATCTCGCGGTTCGTGCCGTACTTTGGCATTTCTCCTGTCACGACGTCGTGATAACTCACATTGGAGTTATTGGTTGCTAGATACTGATTTTAAGTGAACATCCTATTTTTAAGTCTATTTTTGAGTACAGTATTGTGGATTCTTGTCATTTGGTCTTGTGTTAAGTCTATATAAAAATACTTATTTTTAAATTACAACTTGTGTGGTGTCCATCTGTAGTGTTGCCACTGGGTTACTGTATGTGCTCACAAATGCTTTGGACACTGCCTCTGAGAGAAGCCTGCCTGCTCGAGCCAAGCTACCAAGGGGGTGAGCAGGGGTTATTTTAGGAGTGTACCCCTGACTAGACGCAAGGGTCCCTATTTGGTCAAAGGTACTTACCTCTGCCAACTATAAACCCCCCAATCTAACATAATTAGTTCTGTATTTAGACAGTTTAGGCAAATGATAAAAACAGTGCTTTAATGAAGGAATCAAAGCAGAGTTAAAAATCAATGAAAATCAATAAGGGCAACAACTTTTTAATATGGTGAACCTCTTCAGAAATGGACACTACGTCTCTTCAAGGGAGCACAATAAATATATGTAATGTAGACACAGTACAACAGGCAGGCTCGACTCATTGATATGTCAACATGGCTGCACTGTAACTTTTTTGAATGTGTGTTTTGGGTAACTTTCTTTTTTGAGGGTGCATTTAACAAACAAACATGCGAGCACATAGCTAATACAACATTTCATTTGCGTTGTCAATAACATCATATACATTTCGTAATGGTCAGACCATCGACATTTTCTAATTTGTTTCATCATCTTCATATATTAACAAGAGGCACTTGGAATATGCCTTACAGGAAAGTAAATCATCATATGCAGACAGGTCTTCAGACAATAGCCCACATTATTGGACAGCAAAGGGAGCGCGGCAAACCATGGCAGGGCCCGCCAACTATTCCCAGGATGGTTATAGTTCACTGCAAAGTTTGCTGGGGTTGGATGTGGTATGGTATACATACATCATCTCTACATTAGTAGTGTTTGCATTGATGTCAGCCTCATGGCCAATCTTACGTGGTCTCAGGTGTGATTTCTTGCGGATGGGCAAGGAGGTATATTTTCAAAGGGTCCCAGATATCTTTATGGCGAGACCTCAGGGGTAGTAACTCTGCATAATTAGGCAACTGCTCTTGACAATATATCAAGTCCTTGATCCAGTTCTTAAACTGGGGGGCCCTGCCCCGCACCCCAAAAGCATCAGCAGCAGTGCAAGCATAACATATCCATAGGATTTTCTATTCACTTGTGCAGTAAATCCCAGCAAGGCCTGCACTGGGGAGGGCACTAGCGTCAGCGATACCACCTGCTCCAGTGCCGCAAAGACCCCATGCCAGTAGACTTCCACTTCTGGGCAGGACGAGGCCAAATGAAAAAAATCAGAGTTATGCATGCCACATCTATCACATCTATCATTATCTCTCAGCTTGTACTTATACAGTTTAGCTGGCATATAATACAAATGATTCAAAATCTTTAAATGAATAATCCTTAACCTACTGCTAGCTGACACTTGTTCTATTTGTAAGCAGCAATAGGACGATTGCTCATCATAGATAGCAACTACCAGCTCTTCCTCCCAGTGTGCACGAGCAGGACATTGCTCCATCTGCCGTTGAGTGTGAACGATATGATATAGTGTAGAGACAGCATGTGCAGGGGATGTGGCCTGTAGCTTATTATGTAGTGGTGATAATGTTTTAGGTTCCGATGGATATGTCGGTGTGATATCTTTGATACCCTGCCGGAGCCATACATAAAGAAACACATTTAACGGTGTCGCTGCAGTGTGGCTTAACATCTGGTCTGGTGTGCGAAATTTACCATTATGATACAAGTCTCCCCAGCATTATATGTTGGCTTTTATCATGTTTTTTCTGAATCCAGTTTCTTGGAGTATTTGAAGTCGCGGATGATGTACTAGTGGTACCAAAGGGGGGTAGAGCGAGGGAGCCTGTAGGATCTTTGAGATTCTATGCCATTCAGGAGCTGTGCATATCACTGTTGTAGCATCCTTCTCACGAGACTGCGGCGGGTAATACAGCATGCCTTCCAAGGGAACAGGATCTGCCAGCCACTGCTCCACAGCTACCTGCAGCATTTACTTGGGCGGGTGGAACCAGTAATAGGCATAATGGGCCTGAGCACTTATATAATATAGTTCCATTTGCGGGTCATCAAATCCCGCCTGAGCATGTGGTCATGTGAGAATATCCCATTGCAACCTCAGTTGTTTACCTCCCCATGTCAATCTATTCAGTTCGGACCTCAGAGCAGTGAAGAAGTGGCGTCCCGGGTAAGAAGAGGGACCATATCTTTGGGAGGATCACCATTTTAATTAGTGAGGTTCGTCCCGCCATTAAAAGAGGCAGTGAGATCCAGCGTATTACACAGCTAGCAATGTTATCCAGCACACTACCAGAGTTCAGACGAAAGAGTTCTTCTCTATCCTTGCTGACGTGTATACCTAAGTATTTGATGTCTGAGGTGTTAATCAAGCAGAAATTGCATGGCAGCAGCAGTAAGCGAAAATATTTGTGATTTCCCCCAATTCATATGGATCCCCAAGAGTCAACCAAAGATGATAACTTCACACAGGATGGGATTTAAATGTTGTTGCGGATTCCTAATGTATAGACTGATGTCATCCGCATAAAGCGAGATGAGTATCTGTCGCAGGCGACATCGTAGTGCCTTACCTTGATGTTGTTTCCGTAACTTCGCTGTAAGCGGTTCTATTGCTAAGGCGAACAGTATCGGTGACAGGGGGCAGCCCTGCAAAGTACCTCTATTGATTGGAAAAGCCTGAGATAACTGCCCATTACACAGAACTTCAGCAGTCAAGAGGTGATAGAGGAGTCTTCCCTAACCTAAAAAACCAATAGGCATCCCCATGCGCTGTAATATTCCCAGTAAGTAATCCCACTGTACGGAATCATACGCTTTAGTGGCGTCCACAAATATTGCCGCAAGCATCAGGCTATCATCCACATTGTGCAGTATAGAGAAGAGTGTGAGTAGATAATTAACAGATTTAGCCCGCCCAGGCAGAAAATCCGCTTGGTCCGGGATGACCAATTTGTCCACCAGCAGTGCCAACCTGTTGGATATCACTTTAGCCAGAATTGTAGCATCATTGTTGATTTGGGACAGTGGCCTGTAAGAATCACAATGATCTGCAGCTTTCCCTGGTTTGAGTAAGGAAGAGATAAGTGCTTCCCTCATGGAGAGTAGGAGCATGCCACTTTTGTGGGCTTCCTCATAGACTGTCTTAAGGATCTGTGCCAGTTGGTCAATGTATGTTTTATAGAGGTCTATCGGGAGTCCATCCAAGCCCGGGGCTTTTCCGGACTGCATTTGCATGATGGAATCGCGGTTCTCATCCAGTTTGAATGGAGTCCCTAGAAACTCTCTTTGGGAATCCCCCAGCCAGCCTAATGCCACATCTTCGAGGTAATCCACTAGAGGAAATAAACATTGTCTACTGGATAAGTATAAGGTGGTGTAATGTGTGTTGAAGGCACTCAATATAGCTGAAGTATCTCTGTGTCGCAAGCCAACTGCATCTGTTATTTCTAGCACCTGACTTTTTTTAACGTGTGCATGGTTAAGCTCTCCCTTTTCTAGTATTGCAAATAGCAGTAAAATTTCCCAACCACGTCACTTGGCCACACCACATATGTTGCCAAGTTAGTAGCCCTCTCCAAGAGTTATACAGAGACATAAGGTAGTAAGAATTTCGACTCACTTCTTCTGCTCATAATTATGTACTAAGCATACCAAAATCCGTTATGGTTCTAATCAGCATATTCTTACATGGTGTATTCAGGTTGACTAACACCACTACCCATGTGTGCTCAGGAAGTATCTTATGGGCTCGAAACTGCAAGACCCTTTACAAGCCTATAGGCCAACATAGCTTCCTCTCACACTAAGTAGAATACATCCTTGACCCTTTTCTTCAGCCCACTACTAATTGGCTTTGCATCGGTCTCTCACACCTTGTGCTCTGTCCTTTTTCCCATGCCTCTTATCATCTGACTCTCCTATTTCTATTGTTACGTCTCACAATTTTGCCCCCCAGTTATTCTCAATCTCAACAGCCTTCTTTTAAGGCGACACTATTCCAGCCCTTCAGTGGACCTGTCATTTGGTCTCCAGCTATACCTTGCAGTGTGTTCTTCTATGTTGGTGAAGTCTTGCAGAAATACAATTACAGACTGGAGGTAAGGAGAAGAGGACAACATGTGGACGGTGGACACAGTGGAAAGGAAATAAAGTTCAAAGTAACCTCGGACAGTAACACTTATGCTACAAAATAGCCCTATAAACAGTGAAATCACACTCTTGAATCCCTGCAACAATACCACCCCAGGAAAGAAAACATGCAGCAACAGAGAGCCATTCATAATAACAATCTGTTTGGAATTACAAGTTGTCACAACCCAATCTCTCAGAAATGCAGAAGCTTACATGGCTGATAGAAACAAAAACACAGGCTAATACCAGGCCTGGGCAATGCCACTCGTACATATTCCGGCTTCTGAGTTTTGTGTTGGAAGCTCCTAACCCAAATATACATTCATGTTTGCATGCCATTGATCCTGTGCGGTCACAGTTTATGGTGTTTAGAAAAAGGTGGATAGGTGAATTTATACTGTGGAAAGTCTAATAAAACATTGCCAGATTAATGCATCAACTTCCTAGTATGTTGTGGCTCATACCAAGAAGCTAGGTGTGAAGTGATCACAGCAGAGTAACTAGTTAACCTGAGTAGCTGTGGCTCTGCTGGCGAGGTGAATTCCTTAGATGAGTTTCAGGAGGTTCAGAATATACCTCAAGTCTGGGCGTGTCGGCGTTCTGTAACTAGTTAGACCATAGTCTGTTTGCCTTCACATGCCTAAATGAAGAGCGTTACTAAAATGAGAGATGAATGAAGGCGTGCATGACCAGCTGCTTTTTGCTGTGAGGCTAAGTATCCAAGGTCGTTGGACCAGCCAGCCTTTGGAACACCACAAATCTCTTGATGGACAATCACTTTTTTAACTGAGTGATATCAAAAGCAGGGTTAAGCTCAATGGGGCAGTGAATATTGCTTGTCGTTTAGTGCACCCACAAACACTCCAAATTACTAATATGGGCACAACTATTGCTGGGCACTCTAACAGATTCCAACACTGATACAATATGCCATGCTGTATGTGGAAGAGTATCAGCTTGTCCACTACCAAAAGACTATACCCGCTCCTAGATGGAATAGAAAGACCAGATTCCCAGGATAGACATGAATCTCTTGAGAGTGCCAGAGGCTCATGCCCTGACAACTGCTCCATTCAATGAGGACATCAGACACCTTGTCCTGTCTGTCATTGGAAGTAAGCTAAAGCCCCACATTGGCATATAAACTGCCCTAACCTCTTGTGAAATTATTTAAAGCACCACAGTGGAGTGTTGTATCGGTCAGATACGATGTGTTGGAGTTTGAGCCAGTGATACAACTGATACTATCTCATAACACTTGACATTTGGTGTCCAACTTGTACAATATGTTCACACCTCCCTATGCGAATGTAGCTCAACTGATTCATCAATCAATAAATCAGTGGATGTATGTAGCACAACTAATCATCAGAGAGAGCATCCAGGAGCTGGAGGATCATGATGATTCAGGTGACTCAAACAGCCAGGTCTTAAGTGCTCTCAGGAATTCCAGTAGAGAGGTCGAGGTCTGTAGCTGTAGAGGGAGGTTGTTGCAGAATGTTGCAGTGGGGTAGGACAAGGAGCTACCTCAGCTGTTATTTTAGTGGATATGAGGATTGTGGGCAAGTGAGAGAAAGGTGGAGCATAGTTGTCTGATAGGATGGTGGAAGTTCAGGTGGTGGTTAATGTCGGCTGGCCCTTGGTTGTGAAGAGCTTTGTAGGCATGAATCATCAGCTTCAATTGGCATCTCTTATGTATAGGGAGCCAGTGGAGTTTTCTAAACAGTATGATGGAGATTTCAGTTTGCCCATTAACGAGAAGTGTTGGTACTATTGTGATCAGATAGAGCATGTTTCCTTTATTAATATACAAATATCTACTTGTATATCATGTATTGAGAAAGACACATATCACAGTACAGAAATCCATACATAGTCTTTTATTTCAATCTTATCTTCTTTTCATACACTTGAAAAAATTCTTCCTCAATTAGCGTGAAATATATAGACAAGCCTTATGCACTTGATCAGAGCTCTTCATCAAATATTGTGACATATACAGACCGCCAACACGTGCTTTATGAAGGTTTTGCTTCTTCAGGGCTGTAAATTAAAAATATATAACATATAATCTCTTAGTGACAACATCACACACTAATTTACTGTTTTTTTTTAACAAAAAGAAACGTACGTTTAAACACTGCAAAACATGTTATCATTTATAGATGAAAAACAAATTCAAAACAGATCAATTGAGACCCACTAGGGTCTACTGTATTTGATTTCTGTATATGTAATATTTACAAGAGACAGCCTATCCAATATCCGCTATAGTCACGTGACAGGATCATCCTTCCTATTTAAAACACTTAGTGAAAACTTGGCATTGAGACAGCAATATGATGTGTTTGCTAAATCTAAGTAAGCATGTAAAAAGCCATAATAAGAAAGATATTTTTGTACCTTCAATCAGTAAAAAATGACTAATTCTTCTTAGGTCTTCAAATTCATTTATTTCTTTTGCTATCTCAATTAATCTTCAGTAAGTTTTTTCTAATTTCTACAGATATAAATATGACAGATGTTGTGCACAAGAAAACTATGTAGATGATGGTCCATGTAACCTGTATTAATATCCTGTACTTTGTGGCTCAGCATAGCATAAAATCCCAAATGGTAATATAATGAGCGTTTTCTAAGTCCTCTTATTACGAAAATTAATTGAGAGATATCATCCATACTATTGGTATTCCCTAGTGTGTGCATACAAGAGTTAGTTATTCTCTCTGAGAAAAACAGAAACACAGAAACAATATAAATGCAAAAAGCAGTAGATTCTGAAAAATCAGCACGAACTAGATAGAAACGGCTATAATCGTCACTATGAAATTCCGTCCTAGCGGTTATTAAAGGTGTTCCTCTGTAGGGAATTGTCCCCATTAACTCTTCATCTTTTCACCGCGGAAAATACATTTGGTAGTGGTACATCCTCAAATCACCTAACTGCACCCCACTAAGGGGCCCATTAGGATGGCGGTGAATCCGCATCCTTCGGGCCGGCGGAAGCCACATCCGGCCTGGAGGATGCAGATTCACTGCCGCGGCCACAGAAAACACCCGCCGCCAGATTAGGATGGCGGTGGGATTGCGGTGGGACCAGCGGTGGACTGCAGGTCCGTCCACCGCTGATCCGCGGGGTGTGGAGGGCTATTTGGTGACGGTGTCTGCAAGACACCGTCAGCCAAATTAGGATGTGTAACATGCTTTTCCACGGCGGCTTTTCTGCCGTGGAAAAGCATGTGGTCTTTGGTGTTTGGGGGCCCGTTGCGGGCCCCCAGGGTGTTGAGGGGTGGGGGGTGCACATGGGGGCTACCTATGGTACCTCCCAGCATTTACATGCACAAAGCGGCAGGCACCGCACGGTGCCTGCCGCTTTGTGCATGTAAATGTAAAACATGCGTTTTTAACCATGCGGCGGGTCCTGCTTCCAGCAGCACCCGCCGCACGGTTAAAGATACAGGATGTGACCGCCAGGGTGGTGGTCACATCCTAATTGCACCGGAGGGACCACCGCTGCCCCTGCGGACGGTCCCTCCACCTCAGGGGTGGCAGACGGACGCAGGTCCACCCGCCATCCTAATAGGCCCCTTAGTTAGGACCTGGTAACAGGTGCTGAACGATTCTTGCTAAAAAACACGTTTTCTCCCTCGCTGTAACATAAGGGCTGTTTCACCATAGGGGACAGATGTCTCTGATGAAGAAGCATCCAAAAAGTGCATCTACCAAAATGCTAATTAAACTTAGCCATAGAATCCCATAGGCCTGCCACCACACCCGTCTCTATCTTTATGTTTAAACATTATCTACTGTGTTGTCACGAAGCGTTCTAATCTTATAATGCCCGGGACACACCACTCACCTTTAACTGGCTGTAGACATCGTCAATAGAGTCATGCAGTCGCGGGGAAAATGGGAGAATCAGTCTTTAAATGCCAATTAATCAAACCGTTAAGTAGTAATTGAACAATTAAGTTAAAAAAGTACTGGGAAATCCATAGGTTAAAGAAATCTCACTCATAGCAAGTCTAAATTTGCTCTACACACATAGTTACTCTCTAAAGTCTGAGATACGAAGTTTTCCCATGTTGATTTAGTCCTATCCATCTCTTGATACCAAAGGAAAAAATATAAATATGTAGCATAAAATCACACAAAACAATTAATAATTATTACCAGTGTAGAACAATTATACTTGCAATATAATAATAGATAATCTCAATCGGGACTTGAATCCCCAACACATTGGCTATATTGTCAACACTCCTAACCTTTCTGCCATCCTATCCTTGTGCGGCCAGATGGAGATCGGAATATGTTGGTTACTAGGAGACGTATGTAAGTTCTGCTCCCATAGTCAATACTCCTTGTACTACCATACCAAAACTATGTTGCCTATAAAATGCAAGTTTTATACGCAGTTCACAAAACGTACTTCAATGGTACTCCCATTGTCAATTCTCCTTGTACTACTATACCAAAATTATGCTGCCTATAAAGTGCAAGTTATGTGCGCAGTTCACTAGTACAATCAAATCTAAATTAAAGCATATAACTAAATGTAAATTACCTATATCCCATCCCCATATTGGCTTATCGAATGTACCCTGAAACTCCTTACATATCTCTATACTTAAAGCTGTTAAAAAAAGTTTTCTGATCACAAGAACTAAAAAATAGTTAAGAGAAATGTTTTGGGTACATGCCTAAAATAAGTAAATTTGTACTGATCCAGAATCAAACTCTTGGATCTTAAGTATGTTTAGCTGTTCATCAAACCTTTCTGCCAAGCTGAAACATATATCCAATGACAACATGTGTAGACCCTGATGTTTCCATATTGAGTGCACGGTAAGCAATTCTCAAAACCTATTTTCCATAGTAGTCTACTGCATGAGTTTTCTTAATTATTTATGCTGACAAACAAGAAATAAGTTCCAAAATTCCCAGGCACCAATTAGTATACAAATTAGCTTCAAAAGTTAGTTTTCAACTTGATTTGAAATGTATAGGATTAAAACAAAGAACTGAACTCACATCTTTCTATGGATATTTCTGATGCCCTAATATTCTCAGTGACAAATAGATAGTTCTACGTGACTCAAGATGATATATAAAAACCAGGAACATCTAGTGCTGAGTTGTCTGGGGTGGCCACAAAGATGTTTAACTATATGTCATCCTACAATGCTATTATTTCCTTGAGGACTGTCCCATATTTTTACAAACGCTCTAACCGTGTATATAGCTCTCTGTCCAAGTTCAAACCCACATCGACGGTATTGAGCTTATTGATCTAAAAAGTATTTCTAACCCTTACTTGTTTTTCTCTCGTCACCTCCTCTTCTGTTCAATTTAACATAATCTATGCCTATAAACCTAATGTCAAGTACGTCATTAGCTGTATATTCTGAATTGAAATGTACTGCCATGCGATACTTAGGATCTTTGTTCTTGGTTGCCCTAATATGTTTCTTCCATCTTTCTTTCAATTTCTGAGTTGTGGAACTTATATATCGTGTTTCACGTACACAGTACATAATATAGATGCTTTGAGTTATGTTGCAATTATTAAATGTATTGATTTTATACTGTTTATCTCCCCTAAAATCAGAAAAGGTATTCATGTTAGTGACAACATACTTGCAACATATACATTTAGAGCATTTGAAACATCTGACTGGTAAATCACTTAATCATGAAGAGGCATTATTTTGACGAATACCTGGTGTGAATGTAATAGTATCACTAGGTCCTAAAATGTTACGTAAAGTCAGTGCTTTTCTGTACGTAATCAAGGAATTTATAGGGAGTATTTTTTGTATGTCTTTGTCACATTGTAGGATACTCCCATGTTTCAGTAGGCTATTGTATATCTCTTTGTTGCCTTCCCTATATGTTGTGATGAATCTTACATAATTTCTTTACAATATCTGCGTTTCTTGTCTTCTTGATACTGGATTTAAGAAGATCTGTCCTACAGACTCCGTTAGCTCTTAATCTAGCACTTTGTACATCTTCATTCCGAAAACCTCTTTGGAGAAACCACTCTTTAAATAACCTTTTCCTCAATTACATAGTCAGATTATAAATTATAATATTTTTTTAGCATGCAGGTATTCTCCATACGGAATGTTCTCAATTTGTCTAAACATAGGAATATGTGACCAGATCCTCAAGGAGGCTTCCTCCTGACATGGGCACGAAGGCCACAGAAAAAAGGGTGGTGCTGGATAGACTGTAGGAGAAGACTGGTTGACACAATACATGACACTTTGGTAACATGCAAGTAACATGATATGATATGGCCCCACTGTGTTCGGCCGCTTTCTCAATGTTGTTGATTTGGGTGGGACCTGCCTGGCCCAGGGGTACCAGTTGCACTTAGATGGATGCAGACTCCTCCCCAGTTTGTTCCCTACCCAAAAGGGCACACACTTACCTTTTGTATTTTGAAAGGACTTTTGAAATGTTCTACTGTTCATGTTGGGGTTTGTTTTGTTTATATGGGATTACTCACTCCTGAGGAAAAGCTAAGAACTGTCCTGACCCCCCTCATCAGCTTATGATTTCTATAAACCTATCAGGAAAACACCTTACAAACATTGCTGCTGGATTAACTTCACCCATGATTTTATGATAACCAGCCTTAATATCTATGGCTTAAATAGCCCAGCAAAAAGCCTAGCAATCCTCTCTATGCTGGCGAAAGGTGGGGTGGTTGCTCCAATATCTGGCTACTCCAGGAGACACACCTTCTTTTCAAGGATTGGTCTGGACTAAAGGCATCCTGGTTTCTTTACCGACATTTATATTTCAGTCCAGTGAACAAACAAAGGATAGCTATACTCATCTCTTGATATTTCCAAGCGGGTGATGGGGAAAATAGCTGAATTTAAGGGAATGATAGCCTATTGTTTAAAATGGGGGGCAAGAATTCACCTTAGTTAATGTCTTTTCTTGCAACAGGCGTCAAGAGCAATTTATGCAGAAAATCATCACTATTTTCATGGAAAACCTCAGATAGTGCCATTTTAGTGAATGGGGACCTCAATCTGATGTTGAAAAATAACCTGGACTGGTCAGGCCAGCGCTTTGGACAGACCAGAGCCCTGTCTAAGACAGGTAAACAGGTATGTGGTCTGGAAGATCTATGCAGACAAACTCACCCTGCAAAGTGGGATTACACATTTTTCTCAGCATCCTACAAAACGTACTACTTGATAGATTATTTCTGGATACCCAGCTCTTCAGGTCACCATTCAAACAGTGAAGATATAGTCCATGTCTCTGTTGGACCCTGCTCTAGAGCCTATTGTCCTCCTGATGTCTGGGAAAAGGGGTACACCCGGTCCGTGGAGATTCTGAGATAGTATCATGAACAAGAAGGTCAACAATGAGACAGTGAACAAAACTATTGCTCAATATTTGTCAGAAAAAGACATGGGGGATTTCTCTAGACATCCTGTGTGACACATTGAAATCAGTGGTCACAGGTGAGTTGATTGCTATATCTGCCAGTGAAAATAAAAGCAGGAAAGAAAAAGAGAGAGGAGTTGGGAAGGGCCACCCAAAAGAGAATCAGGCCACCAAGGGACTGAAGAAAATTCAAAGGAATATAGACACAACTTAAAAGATTGAGGGCCAGATGTACGACCCATTTTTGCATGCGCAAAGGGGTTTGCGAACCAGTTTGCACATGCAAAAACATCATGGGCCATGTACAAAGCCTATTTAGCAAGTCGCAATTTATTTGCTACTCGCTAAACGGGTTTTGCTACTCGCTAATTGGAAGGGGCATTCCCGGCGAAATAGCGAGTCTCAAAACCATGTACTAATGATTTGCAACCGCAATTGCGGTCGCAAAACACTTGCAATTACCACTTACTTTAAGTAGGTGGTAATGCATTTGCAAATGAATGTGAAATTGTTTTTTAAGGGCCAGCAGTGGCACCAGGGACCACCGCCTAGCCTTTAAAAATGTTTTTTTTAAATGCACCCTGTATTACTTTAAGTAAAATGGGCTGCATAAAAAAACTGCTTTATTTCAAAACAGTCCCAGACATGGTGGTCTGCTGAGCCCAGCAGTCCAGCATCCCTGGGAGGGCCTGTCATCCCCAAGAGGCTCGCAAATTGCGAGAGGCTCGTTAATATTAATGTAATAGAGATCATCATCAGGACAATAAGTGTGTGAGCAGAAGAATCAGGGTACGCAGCGGGGACAGTTGTGGCCAGTAAAAATATCCACTGGATATGGCCAAGTGATCGCTTTTTGAAGGAAGGACAAAAAGGTGCGTAGAGTAAATCAAACACGTCCTCGTGGTGGGAGCATCGAGTTTGGTCCGTTACGGCTGATCCTTGGCTCACGGCCCGGGCCTGGAGCATTGCTTGGCCTGGGGCGCCGGATGCCTGGAGGCGCGGTGGGGTACTGCGCCCTGCCGTTTGGAACACATCTGTGAAGGGTGAAGCGGCATCTGGGGTGAGTGCCTGTGCGCTGTGCCTTTCTGGCAACCACCGGCTGATCTGTGTTTGGAGGCTTGGGCCAACTTGCTGCTCTGCTGGATCTGGGGAATATGCTCTGACCCCCCTTCCTCCCCAGCTGATATTTGGGACTACTGTTGAAATTGGTGGGGCCTGTGGAGTGCACCCCTGCCCTCCCCAGGGGGGTTTGAATTGTATGACCCCTGCAGCGGGGTCACTGGACATTGAAAAAAACACCCGGGAGGGGTGGGGAGTTGTGCCCCTGGGTGCAGAGGCGGCCGGACTACTGTCCTGTGCGGCTTGTGGCTGGGCGTGGCCCTCCGCTAGTCATTACCTCGGGTGAGTAATACCACACAGCAGGAATACTTTCTGGGAACACTCTAGCTGTGCACCACGCACCGAGTGTCATAATCTACAACAGAACTCTATCTTTATTCGGGGCTCTGAGCGGTGGAGATAAGGACCCCCTTGGTCACAGGAACTAGTCGGGTGCATTGGAGCCGGCCGTACGGCATAGAGTGACAGGTTGCATTCTTTAAATATCTCCTGCTCGGATCACTGACAGAATATTGAGGAGAAGAATATCGAGCTGCCACAGTATTGAGGTAAAAATATTGGGCCCGATTCACAGAACTAACTTAAGACAAAATCCTAAACTTACTACTTTTGGTATTCACAGAAGTTAGGATTTTGTCTTAAGACAGACGTAAGACAGACTTAAGTTAGGATTCTGTCTTAAGTCTGTCTTAAGACAAAATCCTAACTTCTGTGAATACCAAAAGTAGTATGTTTAGGACTTTGTCTTAAGTTAGTTCTGTGAATCAGCCCCATTGAGTGACAGAATATCGCCTTCCTATCTACAAACAGGTAAGTACAAAATTACTGAATCCTGGAGGAGGAGCTACGCTGGCAAATAAGATGGCTGCTTAGGCTCCCGGCTCCGCCGACCTCCGTATCCCGCCACAAGATCCTGTACATTATCCTGATTTTACGCCCAGCCCCTGTGTGAATGAACGGTTCCTCATTCCGATGGTGAAATCCGGGAATTTTTATCGGCTGGTTTGACGAAGTTACATCGAGTTGAAGATTGGGGCCTACTCCAGCGGTGAAGCCAGGGCCTCGAGTATCTGCAAAGCCAGGCTGCAGTGCAACAACATCGGCTGAGAGACCCAGGCAGGGTCCGGTCAATCGTAGTGGAGGCTTCTTTTATGCCCGAATTTGGCGGCGATTGTTTTCTTTGCTCAGCATTGATGGAGGAGTGACTTTGCTTGCTATTGACTGTGGCCGGGGGTACCCGTCCCGCAGGCCCGGTGTTGGTCCCCGCTGGGGTTCGTTGGGTCAGTGCCCCGGCCTGCGGCGTTAAGCCGGGTGAACATGACTGCAGAGAACGAAGGGCCACCCTCCACGTTTGCCCTTTCGTGATCCTGTTTGTCCCCCCCGGAGATGCCAGATTCACCCGGGGAGGTGATTGTGATTGGTATCGGGCGTGAGACTATGGATCGAACGGTGCCCGAGCCATCGCTGAGGTCAATCTTGGCAGAAATTTGGGCGTTTCGCTCACAAGTGGATGTTTTATTCGACAAACTGGATGCAAGCCTATCTGAGATGCTGCTTGTGGTACCGGACCCTGCCGCACTGTTGGAACAGCATTCTGCAGCCATTCAAGCCGCAGCCATTTTGACTCCGTGCGAGGACCCCGTGGGGAAGCGAGTATTGGAACCATCGGATGGTGCCCTGGAAGACGGTGTTCCCGAGGTTGTGAGTGCACCACCGCACCTCCCATCACCATTGACTTTGGAGGTATTGAAAGGCGTTTCCCCCCCCCCCCGGAGACTTATGTTGTAGACTCTTCTCTCATCTTGTGGTCGTCTTCTCCCTTCTTGGAGATTTTACGACTCCGGGGCAAGATACATCGGGACTGTCCATCCAGGAGAAGGAGACTTTCTGCGTTTGAAGTTCTCATGGACCTATTATCCACGAGTGGTAACGGATTGACTCTCGATGACTTCCTCCTCCTCTATGACTCCTTTGTGTGCTTTTGGGTCTCGCTGGGGGGGTTTGTGTGCTGGTTCGAAAGGGTCAAGGTTAAGAACAATTCGATCGGACGGTTTGGAGTGGCTATTATGGATGTTCGATCTGTAATTGTTTGATTTAAGAGGCTGGGCGGTGTATCACGGTGCCCCCTATTTTTTTTTTTATAAGAGTCGTTCTACATCTGTCTTTTTGCGGCAGGGGGTGTCTGTTTCTGGCGGGGGGACTAAAGGGGCTGGGAGCACATACGGATATGCCCTCCTCCATTCTTTTTCCTTCTTTTAGGGTTTTAGTTACTTGGGGCGACAGGCACGCTGCGAGTGGGGTTAGGCCGTAGCCATCTGCAGGGGTGCAGGGTGGGGGGTTGGAGGGGTTTTTTATTTTGCCTTTTTTATTTTCTATGGCCTTTTTCTTCCTTCCCTTTCTTTCCTTCAGGATCATTATAGCTCGTGAATTATTCTGATTTTTACTGTGTTCTGGAGTTTAGTGCCCATGCTTCTTACGTCATCCGGATTTCCGGGAGGGCAGGCCCTGAGAACTGGCGCTTACGGAAACGTATATTGTATTGTTGTTTACTCCGATTCATATGCTTTGTCGCCAGAGTTCCAATTATAGTAGTTCCTAGGTGCATATCCTGTCTCTTGGCCTGTCCCCCGTATTCTTTTCTTTGATTGCATGGCACCTGATCCGTTTATTTAGATAATATAAAATAAAACCTCTCTTACATCCTGTGACTTATTCAAGCGTTCTAATACAAGTTCTATCCTGAATCGCTGCCGGACCTCAGGGTTGTCGGCTGATAAGCTGTGTTGTACCGTGATATCATGGGTCCTAATTATGTTTAGCGGCTGGCCCCTGCGGTTGTAGGCCCATGCTTGTATTTTATGAATGCTGCAATTGATTCGTAAGGACGCCTGCTGACCTCTTGCTGCCACGGACCTTTTTCTGCCACAGCTAGCGGAACCCGCTTCGCGGGTCCCGCGTCGCAGGAGGGAGTTCTCAGAGGCAACTGTACGTGTTGGGCGGTGAGTGTGTGACACGGCTGCGAGCAGCAACCCGGACTCAGTTTCCCAAGAGTCCCGGGTTGCCCAGGCCGATTCCAGCTGGCCCGCTCTCCTTGACCGCCCCGCCCAGCCCCACCTGCCTCATATTCCGCAGAGATCACCAACTTCGCTGGGATTCGTAAGGACGCCTGCTGACCTCTTGCTGCCACGGACCTTTTTCTGCCACAGCTAGCGGAACCCGCTTCGCGGGTCCTGCGTCGCAGGAGGGAGTTCTCAGAGGCAACTGTACGTGTTGGGCGGTGAGTGTGTGACAGGGCTGCGAGCAGCAACCCGGACTCAGTTTCCCAAGAGTCCCGGGTTGCCCAGGCCGATTCCAGCTGGCCCGCTCTCCCTGACCGCCCCGCCCAGCCCCACCTGCCTCATATTCCGCAGAGATCACCAACTTCGCTGGGATTCGTAAGGACGCCTGCTGACCTCATGCTGCCACGGACCTTTTTCTGCCACAGCTAGCGGAACCCGCTTCGCGGGTCCCGCGTCGCAGGAGGGAGTTTTCAGAGGCAACTGTACGTGTTGGGCGGTGAGTGTGTGACAGGGCTGCGAGCAGCAACCCGGACTCAGTTTCCCAAGAGTCCCGGGTTGCCCAGGCCGATTCCAGCTGGCCCGCTCTCCCTGACCGCCCCGCCCAGCCCCACCTGCCTCATATTCCGCAGAGATCACCAACTTCGCTGGGATTCGTAAGGACGCCTGCTGACCTCTTGCTGCCACGGACCTTTTTCTGCCACAGCTAGCGGAACCCGCTTCGCGGGTCCCGCGTCGTAGGAGAGAGTTCTCAGAGGCAACTGTACGTGTTGGGCGGTGAGTGTGTGACAGGGCTGCGAGCAGCAACCCGGACTCAGTTTCCCAAGAGTCCCGGGTTGCCCAGGCCGATTCCAGCTGGCCCGCTCTCCCTGACCGCCCCGCCCAGCCCCACCTGCCTCATATTCCGCAGAGATCACCAACTTCGCTGGGATTCGTAAGGACGCCTGCTGACCTCTTGCTGCCACGGACCTTTTTCTGCCACAGCTAGTGGAACCCGCTTCGCGGGTCCCGCGTCGCAGGAGGGAGTTCTCAGAGGCAACTGTACGTGTTGGGCGGTGAGTGTGTGACAGGGCTGCGAGCAGCAACCCGGACTCAGTTTCCCAAGAGTCCCGGGTTGCCCAGGCCGATTCCAGCTGTCCCGCTCTCCCTGACCGCCCCGCCCAGCCCCACCTGCCTCATATTCCGCAGAGATCACCAACTTCGCTGGGATTCGTAAGGACGCCTGCTGACCTCTTGCTGCCACGGACCTTTTTCTGCCACAGCTAGCGGAACCCGCTTCGCGGGTCCCGCGTCGCAGGAGGGAGTTCTGTACGCAGGCAACTGTACGTGTTGGGCGGTGAGTGTGTGACAGGGCTGCGAGCAGCAACCCGGACTCAGTTTCCCAAGAGTCCCGGGTTGCCCAGGCCGATTCCAGCTGGCCCGCTCTCCCTGACCGCCCCGCCCAGCCCCACCTGCCTCATATTCCGCAGAGATCACCAACTTCGCTGGGATTCGTAAGGACGCCTGCTGACCTCTTGCTGCCACGGACCTTTTTCTGCCACAGCTAGCGGAACCCGCTTCGCGGGCCCCGCGTCGCAGGAGAGAGTTCTCAGAGGCAACTGTACGTGTTGGGCGGTGAGTGTGTGACAGGGCTGCGAGCAGCAACCCGGACTCAGTTTCCCAAGAGTCCCGGGTTGCCCAGGCCGATTCCAGCTGGCCCGCTCTCCCTGACCGCCCCGCCCAGCCCCACCTGCCTCCTATTCCGCAGAGATTTCCATATAACCCCCGTAGACTCCTCCCCTTCGCTAGTATATCACCAACTGAGTTTCCAGCAGCGCGGGAGCGCGCGGGAGCGCCCGGGAGAAGCCCGGGACAAGGGCGGGGCCGTCTAAGGCCGTCCAAGGTCGAACAAGGTCGGGTCGGGGCTACCCCCCTTTCACCAGTGAACCCAGATTTCCCATCTTCTATTTTTAACTGTCTAGTCATAAGTTTCTGCACTATAAGTTGTGCCTTTTACCATAATTCTCATGATGTCCTTGCGCTCAGGGAAGGGCAGACAGATCACCGTAAAAACGAACAATGGCAAAGCCACTGGAACTTTGGACGACTTTATAAGTCGGGCAACTGGAATTCTAGAAAAGGAAATTGCCCTCACAGAAAAGCGCTTGTCACTTGATCTAATTACAGGAAAACGCTCATCATTGGGAAATATTGCATCGAAAACTACCCCCAATAAACTACCTACTCCTGAGCAAAGTGTAGCTTGTTCTGATAGTAACTTGGAGGCCAGCCCAAATCTAGTGATAATTTCTGATTCACAGACAGCCTTGATAGCAGATCCAGGGGATTCCCAAGTCGAAGCACCTATACTCACTCCCATACCTATTTCACCAGATATTACGGGGGAAAATGTGGTAGATAGCAACCCGAGTAAATTAAGCAATATTGGGCCTATCCTTACACAAGACCAGATAGTGGTTTCTGAGCGGGAACCTCACAACCCAAATAAACGCAAGAGAGGTGGCACCCATAGGAAAGGAGCAAGATCTAAGTTAGCGAAGTCAGCACCATCTAAAACTCTGACAATTCATACTAAGCAAAAGGGCCCCCAATTAGCTGATGTGGGACAGAAAATTTTCTCTTTCAATACCAACAATAATGACCGCCTTCTGGGGGAATTTGAAAAATTAGTCCAGATGCTCTTGTTACCTGTCCTAGAGAAAATTCAGATTGTCAATCTAAAATTAGATCAACTGAAACACATCATTTCCCTTAATACCAAATCTCTTGAAACTCTAGCAACTAAGAATAAATCACCTGAAGAGGGGGGTATAAATAATAAGAATTAAAAATGGCAATATTAACAACAGTGATCCAAAAAAGGGGGGAGAGAACAAAAATACGAATACAAATTCTAAAACACCTATAACTAGTAACCCTAAGGTGGTACCGGTCCCTCTAGTTCGAACAAAACCTATACCACAACCTCGTTCTAAACCTGCTGTGGTGGATACTGCAGGGACCTCTAGCCAAAAAACGGGTAATGTAGCACCAACGACAGAAGCTACTACCCTTAAACAGGGAACTACACAAGGGCCCAAACAAACATGTTTACAGGGGCCCGCAAAAAACGCAAAAAGCAATGATAACGAGAGAGTATATAGAAAGAAACCACCACCTTTGAACCTGCCCCCAGACTCAGCCCCTTTTATGGTAATACTTACTGGAGTACCCCCACTTCTTCCCAATAAAACGGAATCAACTCAGGAACTAAGAAACAAAATAACACATTGGCTCAATATCAACAGACCACTTCCTCCTGATTCTAAAACAAACATACTTAGTGTACGTAGAGTTCCCTGGGTGGGCCCGAGTGAGAAGGATCTCGAGGGGGATTGCATCTTGATTAACTTCAGTAACACCTGGGTAAAAGATATTATCTGCAGTAAACCGAGATTTGCTAGAGTTGGGGATATCCAGTGTATAGGTCTGGAATATTTCTACCCAAGCTTGAATTTTGTACCCCAAACTCTCCCTTATAAGAACGCTAGGCAGGTATTTAACAATGAAATGTATCCTGTGTGGGCCCACAGAAATAGGGCCATATGGCCAAGCCAAAATAACTGGGGACCCCCGCATCAGAGAGATGCCTTCTCTTGGGGTCCAATCCATAGCAACAATTACTCTTTGCAAACTTGGCATAACGACCTAAGACCAAGATATCAGGGGGAGGATTATGTAGGATGGCCCCCAAACAATGTTCCTTTAAGAAACCGCTTCGATCCACTTGTAGGCATGGAAGAGATAGATTGACCATCACAAGATCCTCCTAGTACCATTAATAATCTAGTAATAGGAGAGCCCAGCCAGATGGAGAAGGGCGATAGTGGTAACGACAATTCATGGGAGATTGCTTCCACTGGTGATGATCGTACTTCTAATGCCCAAGTTCTTAAGGTATCTCCTACCAAAGAATGCGATTTAAGTCCAATCCTTTTTAGGCATAACCTGGAAGTTTTACCTGAACCAGACAGGAAAAATAAAAATGATCAAAGGATGGGTTTAATTTCTTGGAACATTGCTGGACTCGCATCAAGACTGGAGGATGAGGCATGGCTGGACTTTGTGGGTGATTGTGACATCCTGTGCCTGCAGGAAACATGGAGCCGAACCGCCCAGAGTATGGAGGGTTTTCAAGCCTTTAATACCCTAGCAACACCCTCACAAATGGGTAGGGCAAAAGGTGGCCTAATGACAGCAACCTCCATAAAATTATGCAAACTTGCAACTTCTATAATAGTTGACTCACCGTGGTTTCAAGTGTTAATGTTGGACAATTTGTTTCCTGAACCATTGTTGTTGATTAACTGGTACTACAACATCTTTGACAACAATGAGACAACCGTAATTTCAGAATTGGAAAAGGCCATAGCCAGGGCACGCCAAGAACAACCCCAACTATTTGTCATCTGGTTGGGAGACTTTAACTGCTCACTATGCGCCCATGGGGATTCAAAGGTGTGTGGTTTGACAGATTCACACGATCAACCACTGTTACATTTTAAACACACACCCCAAGGGGATGCGTTAAATAACATCATTATTTTAAATGATTTATGCATAGTGGAGCCCTGGGTTGGTCCAAATTCTGTTCCTATACCGACGTTTCAGGGAACCAGGGGTACTATGAGTTTCATTGACTTTGTAATTGTCTCTAGTGGGCACTTTCACTATGTTGATAAGTTGGAAGTAATTCCTAATGCTGCCAGTGACCACAATCCTCTAATTTTAACCTTGTCTTGTCCTGTTAAACCCAAACATTCTGTTTGGGAGCAACCGGTAAAGTGAAGTAGAAATCAAGGTATTACCCTTAAATGGGGCAAAATAGATGCGGTGGGTCTTGAGGCAGAGATCCTAAATGGATATAGTGCTGAATATGAGGCATGTCTCATACCTACAACCAGTCCAGAAGAGGTTATAGGTAACTTTGAATCTTTATGTGGGCATGTAGCAGAACGCCTCATAAAACCAATTGGAAAAAATAAAAAGTTAGGCCCCAGATGGTTTGATGCTGCATGTTCAGCAACGCATAGATCGCTGAAAGCAGCATTAAAACAAAAACCTAGGGACATAGAATCGGTTAGAGCAGCTAGACTGGCCTATAAAGAAGCTATTAAATCAAGGAAGTTGGACTTAAAAAATCAAGCCTGGGAAGATCTAGAAAAGTCCACGGAATTAAAGGATAGCAGGCTTTTTTGGGAAGTCATCAATCGCTCCCTTTTTGTAAATAACGGTATGGACAATATTGTGATGGAGATTGATTGTGAATCATGGGAAACTCACTTTGGGAACATTTTTAACCCACATAAAATCCAATCGAATGAGTTATTGTCAGGAGATGCAAGGGCATCTGTGGTTTCCCAATCTTCCCTTTCCCTGAGTTTATCGTTGACCCTGCAAGAAGTGGAGGATGCTCTATTGAAGGGCACACCACTAAAAGCACCCGGCCCCGATCGAGTACCCTTGGACTTTTTTAAGCACAACGTCAAGGCCTGGGCACCTGTGCTGTTGAATGTTTTTAAAGCAGTTGTTACTAGCCATATCCCGGCATCATGGAAGGAGGCAGTGGTGGTGCCAATTTTTAAGAAGGGCGATAGATCAGACCCCCGATGCTATCACCCAATTTCATTAATTGATGCATCATGCAAGATTCTGGGCAGGGTTATTTTAGCAAGACTAGAATCATGGGCGGACTCGGTGGGCCTCATTGTGAATTCCCAATATGGATTCAGAAAAGGCAAAGGCACTGTTGAACAGTGCCTTAACCTGGCCCTAATTATTGGGAAATACACGAAGGCAAGAAAATCTTCAATCCATCTTGCTTTTATGGATCTCTCAAGTGCATTCGACACTGTGTGTCGTAGTAAGTTGTGGCAAATGATGGAGGTCATGGGTTTCGAGGAACCCTTGGTCACTCTGCTTCGCAGACTTCACGAATCTACTACCGTGGCCATAAGGTTTGGGCCAGGGGGAGAGAAAACTAAGTCTATCCCCTCGACTGAGGGCGTCCGACAAGGATGCATATTAGCTCCTTTTTTATTCCTTGTATACACAAATGGCTTGGAAAAATACCTGTTGGACCACTGTCACGATTTTCCAAAAGTCAACGGCAGAAGCCTTCCAATGCTTTCCTATGCCGATGACACGGTACTCATGACACTTACAGCAAACAGTATGCAGCACTGCCTCGATGCCTTTCATAAATTTATGTTGGACCTAGACCTTAAGGTAAATTTTGCTAAATCCTTTATCATGGTCTGTGGCCCTAAGGGCACCAAGAGCAGAAAGTTTGTAGTAAGTAACTCCGTCATTGACAAGGTTGAAAATTTTAATTACTTGGGAAACCTTTTTAATCACAAACTAAGCTGGGCCCCGTTAATGAAGACACGAGTTCAGAGTGCTAGTCGCTCAATAGAGGGACTGTTCCGTTTTTGTGGCAAATTAGGCCAAAAACCTATTATACATTTAAACACTCTGTATAAAGCTAAATGTTTGTCGATTGCTACCTACGGGGCAGGGGTTTGGGGGACAGATAGCCCTGACACGATACAGATTATGGAAAACAAATTCCTAAAACGTGTATTGGCCATTCCATCAGGCTCCTCAAACAGATTTGCCCACAATGAAATAGGTCTAAGCTATGTGAGTGACATTATTCGTCTCTCGCCTTTATTGCTATGGGGCAAAATATGGCTATGGGAGGATCTCCAGCTTACTAAAGACATCCTCCAGGACTGTCTAAAATTGTCAAACATGAATCAAATCCCCTGGCTATCCTATGTAAACGAAATGTTCCATAAAATAGGCTTGGGTGATACCTTTGACAATCCTGAAAATATACAGGGAGATATTAAAAATGTAATTAAATCAAATTATTGGAAATCATCGATCGTAAACTCCCTGGACAACCCCTATGCCCCTAAGGCTGCCTTACAGCACCAGTTTTATTTGACCTTCACAAATCATGTGCAATGGCGTTTCTATTTGACAAGATTTAGGCTACACACTTTGCATTTTCTTTTTGCATTTCCTATACAGAGGGGCTGGTGTGAGAAACTGCCCCCTTGTACCTGTAACAACAAAGATAGCCAAAACACAATGCATCTTGTTCTTTTTTGTCCCTTATATAAAGACCCGAGAATCAGGTTTATTAAACCGATTCTCAAGGAAAAACAACCATGCCATTATAAAGAGGGCTATGATTTCTTATTATCCCTGTCATCCCCTGCAGTCTGTTGTGCAATGTTGAATTTTATACGAGTGTCACTCCTGATTAGAAAACGGTATGGCTAAATCTTGCCCTAAGAAACTGACCACTTGATATGTACACTTTATACTGCTGCATCGTGATCTTTACTACCTATTTTACTTGTTTTTTAAAACACCCTAGCACAATGAATTATGTACCACCCCGAATTAATTAATTGAAAGTAAAAATATGGTTTTGTGACTTCACCTGCTAATGAATTTTATAGTGCCATAAACTGTAAAACTGTCTTTCAAAGTGAATTTTAAATTGTGTTTGTAAATGTACCTTTACTTTTATGATTCTCTGTATTGAATCGAATAAAGTTTTGAAATGAAAATGAAATGAATGCTGCAATAAAGGTTTAAAAAAAAAAAAAAAAAAAAAATACTGAATCCTAAATATAGTTGTTAATAATATAGTTTGCTAAAATATCGACTTTTTAAAAATAAAATAAACATGAAAATTAATAAGTAATAAATGTAATGTAAAAAAAATGTAATTATTTAATATATATTTTAACTTAATAGTTCACTTCAGTTCAGTAATCTTTATATCGGTTTCAAAAACCATAAAAGATACATACACACATTATAATACACACATTTATAAAAACATTTCAAAAGGTACCGAGTGTCCACAAACTTTGCCAATGGTAATACGTTACCACAGGAGACCTTTCTTGGCAATTAAAAAAAATATATATATTTAAATGGTTTAAAACGTTGAGGAGTTACAGTAGAAGGGATACACATTTGGAATAAAAAAGAGAGCAAGTAGTGGTTTATACAAAGTCAACTGTACAATTAATTCATTTTCCTCTATTAAAAATAAAAAAAATCAGTCTATATGGTACTAACAATAAATTTCATATGGACAAGTTAAGGTGCAGTGCAAGACTAGAGGTGATTAATATACTTTCCATTAAAATTTCAAGCCTTCCTTCTTCCTTATTAGATTTACACTGAACAAATTCCTACTCAAGCTAAAAACTACAGGTTGAGATTTATCTGGTCTCAATATTCTCTCTGCCTCAATACAGGATCTTATACCCAATAATTGGCAGATGGGTCTGATACCTTTCTTTCTACATTTTTGATATGCTGGGCAGAAGAATAGTAAATGTAATTCGGTTTTTTTTTTAATCCCATGATACACAGATCACAACAATCAGAACTTGCATTTCCATTTTTTTAGCCCATTTTGATGTATTGGCATTTAACTGTAACACACCATATCGAAATTTAAGATATAACGATTTTGCCAACTGTGGCTGAACTTCATCTAGAAATTGCTAAAAAATCCAAGATGGTTTCATTAAAAGAAACTGCATTGTCAAGGTGCCTATCGCTGAACTAAGTGATTGGCCATCTTGAATGTAACCCCCAAATGCCTGTTTAAACACTTTTTTAGAGTCCATAGGCAATTCTGCTGGACGTTCCGAAAAGTGTTTGAGTCCTAGTTTATGGAACCAGCCTTAAATGTGTTTCAGCCACACTAATACTTTGGTATTTTTTAACTTTAAAATGTCCTCTAGTCCTTCTCTGTAATGGGCAAGTTCAGCTGTGGACCACAGGCGAACCCAAAACTATAAGGGACGTAAACTCGCCTGGTGGTCTATATGGCGTATATTGAGATCCACTGCTAAGGGAATTGTAGGATTTGGAAGGCTCAGTAGCTTTCTAAAAAACGTATTCTCCTCCACCCTGAGGACATCATTATTCAAAGGGCCCCCTAGTTCTGCTCCATGTAGACACGCCGATTTTACCCTATATTTATACACCTCAAGGGCCGGGGAGACTGCTTTGGATATAGAGCTCTCATGCTTCTTACCAATTGGTATAGCATTTTGATATAGAATTGTCCTGCTCTTCTCCAACTGTGTTTTCCAATTCATTTTAGTATCCAGGGCAATGCCTAAATAGGTAAAATTATAAACATATTCCAATGTCTGATTTTTAACAGTTAGATTCTTTTTAAAAGTTTTATGCAGATTTATTGCCATATATTTAGTTTTACTTGAGTTGATCTCCAGGCCTTTAGACTCACAGTAGATCCATCCCAAAGGTATCTAATAATCTTTGCAGACCTTTGGGAGTTTGTGAAATTAAAATGGTATTGTCAGCAAATGAAAGAGCCGGTACTGGCACACCACACAGTTTGGGAGAATCGTGTTTGCAGCCCAACAATAATTCTGGAATGTCATTAACATATAGTGAAAATAAGGTGGGTGCCAGTACACATTCCTGCCTTACACCCCTGCTGATCTTAATGGTATCTGTAAGTTCATCCCCCGGTCCCCATCTAACCCTTGCAAAGTTGTCCTCATGCAGTCTTATTATCTGCATGAGTATTTCTCCCAGTACACCTTTCTTTTTTTAGAGAATTTCACTGGAGATTTCTGGGGATGAGGTCGAAGGCGGCCTTCAAATAGTCAAAGGCAATGTACAAGTGTCCCTTCTTAAATATTGTATATTTCCAGTTAATACAAAGGAATCCAAAAACCTGGTCGATCGTACTCGCTTTTGCTCTAAAGCCTGCCTGGTACCTTGAAAAAATACTGTTCTCCTCAATCCATTCATTCAATTTACTTAAAATTTAGCGAGCATATATTTTCTGTAAAAGATCTATTAAGCTAATCGGTCTGTAATTTGAAGGATCATATCGGTCACCTTTTTTAAAAATAGTTGTAATCTCAGCTCCTTTCCATGATTCAGGTATCTCTGCACCTGCAGCCACTGAGTTACATATAAAATTAATATAAGGGCCCCAGTCATCCTTGTCATGTTTGCATAAGTCACCTGGTATCTTGTTTGGACCTGGGCCCTTCCCAGGTTTGATTGCATCTATTGCAGCTAGGGTTTCTTCCAAGCTAAAGTGTAATGGGACTTGGACTGTGGAATTTGAATGTTCTGTTGGACTAAGCTCTATATAGCATTCAGCTGCAGAGTAGAGGCTTGAAAAATGATTTACCCATGTATTTGCATCCAAATAAGAATCTTTAGAGCATCCTCCCTTATTGCTGCCTTTAGATATTAGGCGCCAAAAACTTAGTTGGTCTTTCACTTTTGCTGCACTGATCAGCTCTGTCCATATATTTTCAACCCAATTTTTCTTAGTGTGGGTTAATACCTTCTTATATATATCTTTTGCCCCTTAAAACCATAAAAATGTATTCCTTTAGCTGCCAGAATAAGCTCTTTTTTTGCTTCACAGCATTCTTTATTGTACCACAGGTTACCTGAATCGCTCACCCCTGTTGTTCCCTTTTTGCGTTTCTTTGGTATCTTACTTAAAATTGATGTGAGGGACTCTCCCAAACCTTGGTGTATGCTCTTGGCTGGCATCTCTGTAACCGGTAGACTTATATACAGTGAGATAATTTCTACAAAGCTATCATAGATCTGCTTCACAGCCATCTCATTTCCCCCTATTGAAGGCCATTTTAGTGCTCTATGATTATTAGTTAGTAGTGGTTCTATCACATCATCAACCTCATCATCGGCCCTCAGACTAGTTGGATTAAAGAGATCGGCCTTGAGTGTCAGACACAATGCGAAGTGGTCGCTCTCAAATCTATCATCGATTTTAAAATCATAGAGAATAGACCATAGTGTGATAGATACCAGAATATAATCTATATAGCTTTTAGAATTACCCCTTTTAAATTTAGGGGAATTTGGGCTATCAGAGGGCAGCCTACTGTTACAAGGTCAAAGGCCATGCCCTGAAATCAATCTAATCAACTGCGTCAGTACAGTAGTATAAGATACTGCCGGACTACTGTTTAGCAAAGGAATGTTATTTGCAACGTCTTCATCTTCGAAGATATTTCCTAATCCTGACACTGGTTCGAATTTACAGTTGAAGTCTCCGCCCACAATTACCTCAGCCATAAGGGTGACAGAAGCTAAGATTTGATCTAGTTGTTCAATAACCCTCAACTCTTTGCTTGCTACCCCCGGTCTACTATAAATATTTATTAAATATAGATCTTTGTTCTTTGATGTTGAAATTTTTATCACCTGGATATCCGGGGTTGGAAGTTCCAGTTGTTGTATTTCTATACCTAGGGTGACTTTTACCCAAATTAGTATTACGAGGCCCCTTGACGGCCTTCCTCTAACTGACGGGATAGCAGCTGTACTAAAGGTTTTGTACCCTACCTTGTGTGGGATTTCAATCATCCATGTTTCTTGGAGGAGAATTATTTCATTTTGGCCAATATACTCCTGCCATACCTCATCCCCCAGATTTCTTTTCAGCCCTGCAATCTTCCATGAACTTAATCCTAACTCAGTTTAGAATTTCTTTATACCTAGTTTACCAAGTGGGGCATCTTTTTCTTTACCTGGACTTGATATTCTCTGGGGTTCAGCTATAATATTGCTGCTTATGCAATCATCATTACATATATCAGTCCCATCGTTCTTCATAAGATATGGATCACTATTCATCACCCTAATATCCTCAGATACATGAATGACTGAGCTATTTAGAATGTCATTCATTTTGCCTTTGTCCCCCGCAAAAGTGTCATTGTCAATTGAAATGCTTACCTATATTTCTTCATTCACAAAAGCAGTCTTACATGCATTTAAATCTTTAACAGTTAATATTGGCTTGCAGGGCAAAACTTTCTCAGCAGAAGTCACCTTTTGGTGTATTCCAGTTAATTGTCAGTCCTGCTCATCCAGTCCTGACAATGCTGGAATTTGTTAGTCATTAAAATTGGGGGAGACCTATTTACAAAAGGGTCAACTTGTGGTTTGTAGAAATATCCCAGGGGGAGTGCGCAGATACTGGTATAAGATGATAGGTTCGGGTCATTATAGTTCAGTATATGGCAGACTAATTATTTTCTACGGAAATTGATCACAACACAATCACCGTTGATGCTCTTACTAGATCTTCCTAGCCACCCCACTCTCTGTACCATTAGGATCTCCCTTATCTATAAAGGGTGAAACCCTTTATACTTTGTCAACCAGTCAACGCTCTTGATACGCAATTCACTCCATGTCTCCTTTTGACCATCCTTAAGGGCCGGGACACCAGCCAGAATTACATCATATGGGCATGAGGCTGAGGGTAGGTTTAATATATCTGCATTGGATTTTAGGCAATTATTACTTAGGTCAGTTCTCACATTCTTATGAGTAATATTCAATTTGGGTTTTGCATCTGCAACTGTAACTAGACCTGGTTTTTGTACACCTTGGGTATCTACTATGTTTGATCTTCTGCATATGCCATGTGTTACTCCTTTTATTTCATTTACTTTGGCGTTACTGGAACTTTCACCTCTGTCATCTCTTCCCTCTCTGTTTTGGATTACATTAGGGAAGTTATGAGCCTGAATTCTAGAACCTGTTGTGCCTCTTGGATCTAGTATGTCAACACAGTTCAGCTGTTTATCCCCCTTAACACAACCAAGTTGTTTTATAGCAGTGTCTATCTGATTAATTTTTTCTCATAGGATTGTGAGTTTTCTTTCAACTAAATCATGAACCCGAGATATCATTCCTCTAAATGCAAAATTATCAGGAGCTACATTAGTTACATCCGTTTCGGTCGTAGCATCCCCATTATCTACATCCCCTTGAACAGATAACGGCAGTAACGCCTCAGTTTGTGTGCCAACGGAGATGCACCTCAAAAAGCCACACTTCTCATTGCAAATAATACACCATAGGTCCCTATAAAGGTTTTTTCTTTTGTCCATCAGTTCCCCGTTTCCGTTTTGTCGCGGGTTCTACCACCGGCTTCTTAATTACAGGGTTCTTAGATGCTCGTGTCCTAGACCACCTGGGTTCATCTGTCGGGACTGGAGCTTGAACCTTTGGAGTAGGTATCTGGGAATTGGTGGATGCAAAAGAGGGAGAAGGAATTGGCGAGGCATTCGATAGGTCTACAGACAAGGTTGCTTGTACAAGGTCCTCCAATCTAGTCAGACGATTGTCTAAAGATAGGCGATTGGAAAGATGTTGTCGGGTCCAAAGAGAGGCGCCTCTCTGTCAACTGTATTTCATGGCTCAATAACAACTCTGCTTCAACTAAAAAAGCATCCAATGTTTCTGCCATTCCCTTCCGTTTATCCATTTAGTCTCTCTTTTATCAACCAGATTGATGGTAAATATTTAATATATTGTTCACAGTACCTTTCCACGCGATGGGGAGTGTTCCAGTTGCGCCTCTTGGGCAATGTTCCCTCTAATATTTTTCTTCTGTGTGCAACAGAATAAGGTCTCTGTGCGCTGCTGCCAAGGTTATGTGCGCCAAGCACCCAACCGCGTGTGTGGGTGCAGCGACAAATATCAGTGCAAATGTCACTCAAACATTTGCTTAATAAAGTGAAAAGACAATGTATTTCTACACATACAGCACCACATGAAGGGTCTTAAGACAGGTTTGCAGCTTACAACAAACATAAAAAGGATACAGTATTCAAAAGCATATTCTGCATTAAAAGTCATTTAATGTCATAATGTATCCCTTGCTACCACTTTTGTTAAATACCCATAACGAAGCACCGTGCAATCTGAGGCCAGTACTGAAAGGCCAGGCCCGGCCTCTCTCCTGCAAAAATCAGCAAAGCAACTCCATCTCAACCTGGCCTGAATCTTGCTTGGCACAGGTGAGCTGAACACTGCAGATGTGAATGTGGGTAAGATGGACTGCGAAGGAGCAGGTTGGTTCTGGTGTATATGAATGGAGTCTTATTCTGTATTATGCAAAGTCTGTGTATGCACAAATGTATGTTGTATTTCTTTTATGTGGATCTCTTATGAGTTCCAAAACATAAATAAAGAATTGAATTGAATTGAATGGAGTTAGCTCTAATGACTGTGTGGTGTTTGAATGCACTGTGTGGGAAAGGTTTGTTCATATTGGGAATGGGGTTCTAGTTTACTGGGTAGAATAAGGCTGAATTTGCTCTCAAGAAAGTGTCACTCAAAACTGTTGAAATGTCACTCATAATTGAACTCTGGGCACGAATCAAGGGTACACGTGGGCGGATGGTGTCCACCCACTTTTTTCACAGGGTGAATGCGATCCACCCTGCCAAGAATTTGGGCCCCACTAAATAATGTTCTGAACTCGTCCCGGTGTAATTTCAAACACTAGGACACTTTCAGCAGCACCTGCATATTGTCTGCTTTCCATCTCCAACAAGCAACAATGTTCAGACAGGGACGGGGCTTTCTTATTTAAGACTCCTGCTGGGCCCATGACAAAGGCAGAATCTGAGGGGTCATCAGGCCTCCTTTTGTTCGAGTCTCTTGGCTCACAACTGATGTAAATTAAGCGGAGGGGAAACAAAGGCTCAAACCTTGTTAGCTCTTTACACTTACTGAGAGAGGCAGCTTTTCACTTCCTGCAGTCCCTGGCTAGGAGATATGCATGCACTGGAAGAATAGAAATAGACTAAACAGTGGAACCCCAGGCGCCTCTGCATCTAACCCGCTATCCCTAATCAATATATAAGTGGTGTGGAATTACCCAGAAAACAAGTGTGCACACTGAAAAACACCCACTGTCACACTGTAATTCCCATACAGGAGTTTAGCAATTTTTACTCATCATCACAGGTGCACCACATAACAAATTGGACAACGGATTATATAAAATACATGTCCACAAAATATTCTTCAAAAAATGTCTTCCTTTATTCAATGGAGTCTTTAAAACATATTCAGGATGATTGAGATACAGCTGACGTGTTTCATCCTTATCAGAAGGACTTCTTCAGGGCAAACAGATCTTCACTATAATGTCTATCTAGAATAGTTAAGCCATCATTCAAGAATATAAAAGATGCTTCTGTTTTTTAAAATATTATATAAAAAAATTATGTTTAGTGCCTTGGAATGGAAGCATTGGACGAGCGAGAATGTATAACTCCCAGTTTTATTAATCCTAATTCCAGGTAAGTGAAATAAGAAGTGTGCAAGAATAATTGCACAGTGTTGTGACACATCCCGATGCCCAGGCTTTTTTACCGACATCATTTTGTATTGCATTATGGGGCTTGCAGTTTCGCTTCCTTTATTTTTTAGGTGAGAGCTATAAAATAACCTGTTGGTTCGCAAATTGGGATGAAGTCGTAGATGTAAGAGGGTGGCCCCATTACATTTTTAGAGTAAGGTGATGCAGGTTTGCCAAAAATATGACCATATCAAAGTCAATGGAGGCATGTTGCTTTGTGAGAGGGTGAATATAGTTAAAAGAGGGGGACACCAAAAATTGACGAGCCTGTTAACACTGCAACACTTCCAAGAGCGCAGAACACATGTCTGCCCACACCCTCAACCTCAACATGTGCATTTACTTATAGCGGTGGCTGGAAGTCCAAAACTTGGCGTGCCGTTTTTTTTTTTTACAGTATTATGTATGTGCTTCTTGGTAGACATTTAATGCAAACACATTTACGCTTTTCTTTTACACTCTCCTTTCTCCTCATCGTTTTCTTTCCCTCCCTCAAGCTCATTGAGGGCATTTCTAATCACCCACCTGCGTGACTGCTGGAGATCCGTGGACACCCGTGGACACCTCTGCTCTCCCCCGCCACCGCTCTTGGCCTCACAGCCGCCGAGAGGGGAGAGCGACCAAAGACTGCATTTCCCAGCGTCCCCTGCCTGCTTGACAGGGAAGCTGACTGCCGCATGACATTCCCGCGCCGGGAGGCGCATAAAAACGAGCTGCTCCTGCGGCAGAGCGGGGGCTCAAACTCGTTGGGGGCATTTCTAATCACCCACCTGCATGACTGCTGGAGACCCGTGGACACCCATGGACACCTCCGCTCTCACCCGCCGCTGCTCTTGGGCTCACGGCCGCTGAGAGGGGAGAGCGACCAAAGACTGCAATTCCCAGCGTCCCCTGCCTGCCTGACAGTGACGCTGACTGCCGCATCACATTCCCGCACCCGGAGGCGTATAAAAAAGAGCTGCTCCTGCGGCGGAGTGGGGGCTCAAGCTTGTTGGGGGCATTTCTAATCACCCACCTGCGTGACTGCTGGAGACCCGTGGATGCCCGTGGACACCTCCGCTCTCCCCGTCGCTGCCCTTGGGCTCACTGCCGCCGAGAGGGGAGAACGACCAGAGACTGCATTTCCCAGCGTCCCCTGCCTGCCTGACGTGGACGCTGACTGCTGCATCACATTCCCGTGCCCGGAGGCGCATAAAAACGAGCTGCTCCACCCGCGTCGCAGGACGCGCGCGGGCAACGCCGGGCTGAGCCCGGGCAGAGGGCGGGCCATCTGTGGCCATCAGAGGCCAGAGGAGGCCGGGTCGGGCCACCACTCTTGGTTGGAGAAATGGGTAAGTGCAAAAAAGATAACCTTGGAGAAGGGATGGCAAAAAAGCCAAATCCCAAGAAAATCAGAGTCCATCATTTCCTATTTGACTTCAGCAGTGGGGGTGTTGAGAGTAGAGATCGCAAATGCGGAAAAGGAACTAGGTCTGGTAACATCTGTCCCCCTCGATGAGGCTCCCGGCAGCTTGCCTGAACAAGCCTTAAGACCCCCTATTTCTTTGGACCCTGTTTTGCTGATCAAGGACCCTGCACGTGTGGAGAAAATTATGTTATTGGTCCTGAGAAAGAAATGACTGGTGTTGGGGGGTCCTCCTCCTCTCTAGATCATGGGGTTAAAACTGTGGAAGTACCTCCAGGCCTGGTTCGGAAGCGAAGGAAACAACGGAAGTCAACAAAAAAGTTAATACCTGGTGTGGTACCACAGCGAGTAAACATCACTGGAACTGATCATTTGGCGGCCCTTGTGGAAGAAATCTTTGAGTTACGCCTGGAACCTGTTCTAATTGACCTAGCTAAGAACATTGTGGACTCTTTGAACACTTGTGTTGCTAGTTTGGTCACTAAATGTGCAAATATTGACAATTGTATAAAAACACACAAGGATTGTTATAGATCTAGTGGCCCTGCCCATAAAGAGAATATCACTACTGGGGTTAAAAGGAGACGGGAAGATACTAGCATCAGTATTATGGCTGATGCGCCCCGCATTCCGGCACAAAATGCAGAGAGGGTTGGGGACCTGATTGAAACCAAAACTCCTCAGTCCCAAACCCCCATTAACTGTAAGACCAACCCGACAGAACAAGGGACTGTTCCACCAACTAGGGCAAGTCTCCCACCTGGTATGAGACCAGATCAGGAGAGGGGACCTATTTTAGATCTCCCACCAGATGCGACACCTTTGGTGGCTATTCTGGCTTGGGTACCACCTCTGATTGGTAATACTAGGGCGTCTACACGAGATCTTATGGATAAAGCAAAAAACTGGTGTGCTCAAATGAGTAGTGGTAACACTGATATCTCCTCGCATATCATTATGGCGCGACGGGTGGGGTGGGTTGGCCAGCAGAAAAAGTCCACTGCAGGGGATGTTATCGTAGTTAATTTCAATACTCCAAATGTTTCTAACAGATTGTTCTGGGACGTCTCTGAAACAGGGGGGGCGGCATTAGGCCTCTTCCCCTGGGGTATTTCTACCCACAGGGTAGTAATATGAAATCACCCTTACTGGCCCACAATAATATGTCCCGTAGAGCTAATCTATGGTCTGATCCCCACCAAAGGCTCGTAAGAGGTAGCAAGGGCAAAGTAGCGGAGAAAAAGGATAATATAGGAAAACCCCCGGGTGTTATCCCCGATATAGCTACAACAAGTTGGCCCACAGATATAGTTTTGTCAAACCATTTCTCTCCTTTATCCAATATGGAGGACAATGACTGACTACCTGAAAGACAGGAGAGAGCAGGGGACCACAAGACTGGGCTGGGTAGTCCTCCCAGTTGTAAAATATTAAGCTGGAATGTGGCAGGTATCAGAACAAAACAGAAAGATGAAATATGGGTAGATTTTGTTAATCACTATGAGATTCTAGCCCTACAAGAAACATGGGATACTTCAACAGATTTTTTCCTGGATGGGTACTCCAGTTTTATAGTTAGTGCTATCCCAGGTTTAGGCTGTAGACCAGAGGGTGGTCTGGCAATGCTTACCTCGTTAAAATTAACTGGCTCCTTCACTAAATTGGAGTCCGGGTCTAATAACCTATTGATCCTGGAGTGGGTTAGGCCGGACTCATGTACTATCTTATTGTTTAATTTTCATAACTCCAGTGAGCAGGAATTTCTGAATCAATATCTAGGCTCCTTGGCAAGATTTTACATGTTTATAAGTCAGCACACGACACTTTATTCGAAACCATTATTATGGGTGATTTTAATATCCCTCCCTGTGGCTGGAACTGTGTTTTGGACAATAACTTTTGACCTCCAGGCTCGTTGATCCCGCACTTTGAACATAACAGTCAGGGTGAGGTGATAGAGGACCTTTTAGCAAGTCATAACTTGTTTGTTTGAGGTGGCATGCGACCAGGAGGTGACAAGGGTCCCCACTTTTAAGGGCCGAGACTCGGATACGGTAATTGACTATATCTTTTTCTCCTCCGGGGTAATAGATAGGGCTACTCGGTATGAGACAATTCCATCAGGCTTTAGTGACAATAACCCTGTGACCCTGGATGTTAGTTGGGGGTGAGGTCTTCAACAATAGGAACAAATTAACCACAGATTGTATCCATCTGACCCCAAAAGACCAAGGAAGGAGACTCAAATGGGAGAAGGTGATCCCTGAGGCCTTTATTGAGGGTTTGCTCCAAAAGGTAGAGGGCCCACTAGGAATCTGTCTAGATAGCGCAGCCCCAAGCAGTGATATTGTTGAGGCGTACGTCATTATTTGTACCCAGATTGAAGCGGACCTAATGGTACAAAACAAATTGGGTCCTAACAAGCTTTTTAGATGGTTTGATGGCCATTGTTCCAAAGCACATGGTGCGCTCTTACAGGCATTAAAGCAAAAGCCCAGAGACAGAGAGTTAGTGGCTACCCTAAGGAAGGCCTATAAAGGGGCAATCTATAATCGGAAAAAGGCCATTAAATCTGAGGCCTGGAATAACCTTTTACCGGTAGAAGTTTTAAGGGATAGCAGTAAATTCTGGGCTATAATAAACCATCCCTTCTTCTCTGGGCAAGATATGTCTATTTTAGATTGTGTGATACCAGATGAAAAATGGCTGTCTAATTTTAGTGGGATCTCTGCTAGTGAGAGTAGCGATACTGAACAGATTGAGTACGAGCCCATACAGTCTGTGTCCCCTCTCCTCTTCAATGAAGAGGACTTCCACAAAGCGATACTGGAAATGTCCAAACACAAAGCCCCAGGTCCTGATGGGGTCCCAGCAGATCTGTATAGCACTTTACCCAAATTTTGGGCAGAAATTTTAACCAATGTTTTAATGCGTCTACTGCTAATGGGTTCCCAGCATCCTGGTCAACCTCTGTAATAGTACCAGTTTTTAAAAAGGGCCGAAGGGATGATCCCTCTTGCTACAGACCGATCTTGCTGATTGACTCTGCCGTGAAAATCTTAGGTAGAGTCATTTTGTACCATCTTAGGAATTGGCTGGAGGAAAGAGGGGTCTTTACCAATCTACAATATGGGTTCAGGGAGCACAGAAGCACTTTAGATCAGTGCTTAAACCTCCACCTCTTGATAAGCAAATATACACAGGCGAAGGAAGGACTGCTTTATTTAGGTTTTATGGACCTTTCTTCGGCCTTTGACCTGGTGAACAGGTCAAAACTTTGGGCTATTTTATTAAACATAGGGATTGACCCAGCGTTAGTAAACTTTTTAGCTGCTCTTCACCAAGGGCTTTTAGCATTGGTCAGAGTTACTGGGGAGGGGGGTGGCACTAGTCACTTTAGCTCAAGGCGGGGTGTCAGGCAGGGCTGCATCTTGGCGCCCCTCCTTTTTACTCTATATATTAATGCCTTAGATAAAAACTTGGAGGGCGCCTCACTGGATGTACCGCGTATAGGGGGAACGGCAATACCGGTTCTCCTGTACGCGGACGATGCAGTACTGTTGGCTAGGACAGGCCTTGGGCTTCAGAGGCTACTAGATTCGTTTGGAACATTCATGGGTTCCTTGGATCTCAAGGTCAATAATTCAAAGTCACATGTTATGATTGTGGGTAGACACCGGAGGGGACATAAACCTAAACAATTTTTTTGTAATGGTATAGAAATTTACGGGGTATCTGTTTTTACATATCTTGGGGTTTTATTTGATGATAAAGGCACATGGGGCCCTCAGCAGAAGCTAAAGGCTAATGTGGTGGCGAGGTCAACATGTGCCCTTATGGCCTTCGCAAAACGGCTGGGAGCGAGGCCTATGGAGGCACTTTTAAATATTTACAAGTCAAAATGCCTGGCCATAGCCTCGTATGGTGCCTCATTATGGGGCTATATACCCCAAGAAAAGATACAGGTGGCCGAGAATAAATTTCTAAGATCCCTCCTGGCAGTCCCCAATTCAACTCCCACTTTCTCTATTCATTCTGAACTGGGATTGGATTATGTGAGTGATCTACTGAAGGTGGCCCCGCTGATTACCTGGATTAAGACCTGGCTGAACCAGGAGATCACATTGAATCACCTAATATTGAGAGATTGTATGGCTCTAGAGAGGATAGACAGGGTACCTTGGCTAGTATATACAAAGGCAATGTTTCTGAAACTTGGACGCCCTGAACTTTATTGTTCTCCAGAGCTAATTAAAAAGGAAGATATAGCCTGGACGAACAAGAATGCCTTGGGTATGCTAGTCTCAGAACGAGAGGAACAGGAATTGTTAAAACCCTGTGTCAGAGCAAATTATGCTCTGTTGACAACAATGTCATTAGAACCATATTTAAAAATTGCCACAATCCCGTTCCACCGGCACCTCTTAATTAGGTTTAGATTTAATTTGATTCATTACTCCTTAGGTCATTTCCCAGTGTGGGGTAAACCGGATTCCTCCCCCCATGCAGTTGTGATAATTTTTCTTCCCAAAATACGTTGCATTTTATCATGTTTTGTGATCATTATGCTGAACCGAGGAAAACTTTTTTTAAGCCGTTACTGAGGGAGGCTGGGTTTATACAAGTTAGACCCGCATTGACTTATTTTCAACTTTTAAGTAGTTCTCGAGTAATGTTTGGTGTTGCAAATTTTCTGGTAGCAGCTGTACAGAAAAAGGTTAAGAGATCAACTATTTGAAATCCGCATGAATGAATTTGCTTTTTAAGTTATCTATAAATTGTTTTATTAGTTTCTAACTGGTGAACCTTTTTAACTGTTTTTTAAACATTGATATGTGATGTATTTATATGCACAAATGAACAAACTGTCACACATTTGCTTTTATGATTTTAAATAATCGAATAAAGTACTTTTGAGTGACTGACTTTCCCTCCCTCTGTATTCTCTTTTCTGTCTCTTGTTTTCTTGTCTCAAGCAGCGAAGACACCCACCTGAAAATGTTATTTTCGTTGCTGAGCATTTGTCATGATTGCAATTTTATGCGGATTTCCACCTGCTTTGTGTAAAAGTAATTGCAAAATCAGCCTACAGGCAGAAACCAGTCATCTGCCAGTCAGCGCTACTACAAGAATTAAAAATTGTTAGCACCCATTTCTGTTCTTCTAGCACACTTCTTCTGTCACCCCTGCAGTAGAACGGATGCAGACCAAGAAACAGACGCATGAGCTGGCTCACTTCAAATGCTTCACTATTACCCCAAAACACAACATGCTAACACGTACCCCCCATATAGTAAAAATCACTACAGTCACATTTTGAAACAGGAGGAATAATTTTCAGAAGTCCACAAAAAAAGTGGTGTGTTTCCGCACAAGGGTCTGTGGACTATATAAGGGATTTTAAGAGCGCAAGTCTCACGGAGCAGTTTAGCACAGCTACATGTTGCAATGCCAGTCACAATAGTGCCTGTGAAATTTTGGGGTTCTTGCAGCCGGACCACGGAAATTATGCCTAGCTGAGAAGTAACATTTCCTTATTCAAGTCTTGACCAGATTATGTCAGAGCCTGCTAAATATTTTCTCTCCTGAGTAATGGAGGGCATGGGCTTGTCTAATTGTTAAAGACAATGATAGAGCAGCAGCCTGGCAATGTCATCATATTTGGAGGGAGTTCTTTACCACTGCAACTAGCAAGGACACTGTGTCACAGCAGCATCACTACGCACCACCACAGCATCACTCAGCGCAACAGCAGCATCACTCAGCACCACCACAGCATCACTCAGCGCAACAGCAGCATCACTCAGCACAACCACAGCATCACTCAGCACCACCACAGCATCACTCAGCACCCATCCCAGCATCACTCCGCACCACCACAGCATCACTCAGTGCAACAGCAGCATCACTCAGCACCACCACAGCATCACTCTGTACCACCACAGCATCACTCAGCACCACCCCAGCATCACTCCGCACCACCACAGCATCACTCAGTGCAACAGCAGCATCACTCAGCACCACTACAGCATCACTCTGCACCACCACAGCATCACTCAGCACCACCACAGCATCACTCCACACCACCACAGCATCAATACACGCAACAGCAGCATCACTCAGCACCACCACAGCATCACTCAGCACCACCACAGCATCACTCCGCACCACCACAGCATCACTCAACGCAACAGCAGCATCACTCAGCACCGCCACAGCATCACTCCGCACCACAACAGCATCACTCAGCATCACCACAGCATCACTCCTCACCACCACAGCATTACTCCTCAACACCACAGCATCACTCCGCACCATCACACAGCATCCCATAGCGGCACCACAGCGTCACTCAGCGGTTCCACAGCATCACTCTGGGCCACCACAGCATCACTCAGGGCCACAACAGCATCACTCAGGGCCACCACAGCATCACTCAGCAACACCACAGCATCACTCAGCAACACCACAGCATCACTCAGCACCACTCAATATCAGCACAGCATCACTCAGCGCCACAACAATATCACTCAGCACCACCACTCTGCACCACCACAGCATCACTCAGCACCACCACAGCATCACTCAGCACCACCACAGCATCACTCGGCACCACCACAGCATCACTCAACGCAACAGCAGCATCACTCAGCACCGCCACAGCATCACTCCGCACCACCACACCATCACTCAGCATCACCACAGCATCACTCCTCACCACCACAGCATTACTCCTCAACACCACAGCATCACTCCGCACATCACACAGCATCCCATAGCGGCACCACAGCATCACTCAGCGGTTCCACAGCATCACTCTGGGCCACCACAGCATCACTCAGGGCCACAACAGCATCACTCAGCAACACCACAGCATCACTCAGCAACACCACAGCATCACTCAGCACCACTCAATATCAGCACAGCATCACTCAGCGCCACAACAATATCACTCAGCACCACCACTCTGCACCACCACAGCATCACTCTGCACCACTTCAGCATCACTCTGCACTACCACGTGTGCTTTCACAAACTGCTGTGCTCTGAGAAGAAAAGGCGGGCAGCACGCACAACTTCACCACCTGTGCTTTCACAATCACTAATACATATCAGTGATTGTGAAAGCACACTTGTGCTGTTAGGCTTGCTGCCAGCCTTTTGTTAATAGAGCGCCGCAAATTGCGTGCCTTTTTGAAAGTTTTCTTGTTAACTGCAGCTCCCTGCATGCTTACGCAAGGGGCTGCATTTAGACATAAAAAAATTCAGAAAGGCACACAAACTGCAGAGTTCTGTTAAGAAAAGGCAGGCAGCACGCACAACTTCACCATGTGTGCTTTCACAATCACTAATACATATCAGTGATTGTGAAAGCACACATTGTGCTTTAAAGCTTGCTACCTGCCTTTTCCCGTTTGTGTGCAGAGGGGGACAGATTGCCTGCATTTCTTCACGTATTCATGTTAATCGCAGCGCCCATCATGCTTCTACAGGGCGCTGTGATTTACATGAATAATTGCCTCTGGCCGTGTGCGCGCTTCAAAGAGGTGACTGCGCGCTCAGATTAAACAGGTGCGTGGCCGCACAGGCACGCAGGTAAGAGGGAACAGTGCTCGTGGGAGATTCATTCTCAGGGGAGTGGCTGAGCTCTGCTCTTCCTGTCTCTGACGGGCTCAGACGGGCCTGCCCTTGGCTCTGGCTTTGCCCAGGCACAACCCGCGCGAGTCCCACGCTGCAGGAGCCCTGGGCCTTTTGAATGCCTCCTGGCGCTCAAAACGCGGTGCGCGGCGCGCAGAGTGCGCGCCGCAAGGAATGATGGGGAATGTAGTCCCCTGCCAGAGGCGGTCCAGCAGCGGTTTCGTGTGCCTCCACCAGCGGCCTCAAACAGCGGCAGACTTGTGCGCCCCAAGTGACAGCAGCAACAGCAGGAAACGATTACGGGCCCCCTTTTGAATGCCTCCTGGTGCTCAAAACGCGGTGCACGGTGTGCGCGCTGCAATGAATAATGGGGGATGTAGTCCCCTGAAGCGGCTGTCCAGCAGCGGTCTCGTGTGCCTCAAAGAGCGGCCTCAAACAGCGGCAGACTTGTGTGCCCCAAGTGATAGCAGCAACAGCAGGAAAAGATTGTGGGCTCCTGCGCTGCGGGAGCCCTGGCCACCTTTTGAACACCTCCTGGCACTCAAAACGTGGTGCGCGGCTTGTGCGCCGCAAGGAATTATGGGGTATGTAGTCCCCTCGCAGCGGCAGTCCAGCAGTGGTCTTGTGTGCCTCAAACAGGGCCTCAAACAGCAGCATACTTGTGTGCCCCAAGTGATAGCAGCAACAGCAGGAAAAGATTGTGGGCTCCTGCGCTGCGGGAGCCCTGGCCACCTTTTGAACACCTCCTGGCACTCAAAACGTGGTGCGCGGCTTGTGCGCCGCAAGGAATTATGGGGTATGTAGTCCCCTCGCAGCGGCAGTCCAGCAGTGGTCTTGTGTGCCTCAAACAGGGCCTCAAACAGCAGCATACTTGTGTGCCCCAAGTGACAGCAGCATCAGCAGGGAAAGATTACGGGCTCCCAGGTGTGGCCCTCTGCTAGCCATTACCTCTGGGGAGTAATACCGCACAGCAGGAATACTTTCTGGGAACAGCCTAGCTGTGCACCATGCACCTAGTGTCATAATCTACAACAGAACTCTTTCTTTATTCGGGGCTCTGAGAGGTGGAGATAAGGACCCCCCTTTGTCACAGGAACTAGTCGGGGTGCATTGGAGCCGGTCGAACGACATATAGTGACAGGTTGCCTTCTTTAAATATCGCCTGCCCGGATCACTGACAGAATATCGAGGAGAAGAGTATCAAGCTGCCACAATATTGAGGTAAAAATATCGAGTGACAGAATATCGACTTCCTACCTACAAACAGGAAACTACAAAATTATTGAATCCTAAATATAGTTGTTAATAATATAGTTTGCTAAAATATCGACTTTTTAAAAAATAATTAAAAAATTATTCAATAATAATGGTAATGTAAAAATGCATTTTTATTTTTTATATATATGTAGATATATTAACATAATATTATTAACAAATAATTCATATTTTTGATTATAACATTTTAAAATATAATTACATACATATATAAATAAGCCTATAATATAAATATAAGAATACATTATATATTATAAGTTAAAACATTAAAATAAATATTAAAAGAATATATATATACTACATTAAATATAACAATACTGAAAATGTTGCATAGCGTAGGAGATTAAATTACTATTATTATCTAGCGAGTGGTACAGTAGGGAAAGTGTTGCGTGTGTTGGATAGCGGGTGGCTAAAAATTACTATTCCCACTCCAGCGAGTGGAACAGTAGTGAAAATGGTGGATATCGGGTCGGTAAAAATTACTATGCCTACTCCAGGGTGTGCAACAGTAGGGAAAGTGTTGGATAGTGGGTTGGTAAAAATTACTATTCCCACTCCAGGGAATGCAACAGTCGGGAAAGTGTTGGATAGTGGTAGTAATAATTTAATATTCCCACTAAACCAAAGTTTAACAATAGGCAAAGTGTTGGATAGCATAGGGTAATAATTTAGTGTACCCACTCTTGCAATATAATTAACATTAATTAACAATTAATTCTTTTTTGAAAAAAAAATTTACCTCCCAACATTTTCCCCTATTAACGTCACCTACAATATTGTAAAATATTTATAAATTATCATAATTAATTAACAATTCATTAATTAACTAATAACAATTAACAATAAAAGTAATAACCATCAAATCTAAATCAATTCACACAATTAACACTATCAAAAACTTTTAATAAATATTATATAAAACATTTTAAAAATTGCATAAAAATTAAATTACTTCCCACCCTACTCCCCTATCAACCCTCAACCTGCTCCTAAAAAAAGTACACAGTTAACATATTTACAAATCAATTAATAATAATCAAGATCTAATATTTACTAATTAATAACAATAATTTAACATAGTTGCCAATTAATTATTAATTGTTATTAAGCAATTTATAATTAATGATACATTAATTAACTTAATTACCAATATAAATTATTACATTCAAAATCATTAAATTACTTCCCACCCTATTTCCCTTTAAACCCACAACCCACTATGGAATTAAATTACGTAAAAATGAATTAACATAAAATTCATTACTTTAAAAAAATTCAAAAATACATTACTAAAATATTACATACTTTTAGCACATATACTAACACATAAAACATTTTTAAAAATCTATATTATTAACAACGATATTTTTACAAATTATATTACTAACTTCGAATTTATAAAAAACGATATTTCTTACCTGCATGTCGATATTCTCAACAACTACATTTTTGCAAGTGGATATCCTGTCCACTCGATATTCAAAACTCGATATTTTGTCCACTCGATATTTTGAATTCGATATTATGACTAGTTACCCTCCGGCACACCATGTCCAAAGAGAAAACTGCTAGCACCGGCCAGCGACAAAGCACACTTGACCATTTTGCAGTCACAATGCCGCAGGGATAGAAGGGTGCGCATGCCGCTCCGAATTTACTGGACAATGCTGCCCTACTGGAGGCCATTACCCAATCTCTACAGAACCTGGAAACGCAGATCGGCTAGGTAGGCATGGAGGTCACACTTCTGTGTCAGGACCTGCGTGATGCAGTGGACCATATACCCAAAGCTGAGACTAGGGTCTCTGGTGTAGAGGATGCAATAACTCACTTCAACACAAAGGTAAGTCCTTAGAACAACTGACCAAGGGTCTGTCCTTGCACATGGAAAACGCTGACGGACGCGCAAGTAGAAACAATTTTTGCTTTGTGGGCTTTCCGGAAAGCTGCAAAGACAGCGACGCAGGGAATTTTCTTACAAATTGGCTAACCTCATGGATCCCAGATAGTCTCCTTTCGACGTGCTTCATGATTGAATGCGCCCACCGGGCCCTACAGTCAAGTCCCCCACCGGGTGCCAGACTGCAGTCCCTAATCGCACACCTCTTAAATTTTCATGACCGTGACATGATCCTATAGCAGGCAGGCCTTCAAACAAATCTGACATTTGATTCTCATTGAATAATGATAAGAGCAGCAGAGAGGTAAGATGGCGACCGGCTGACCAGCACCTTCATGATGCTCCGCTGAGCATCCTCTGGAAAAATGGGATTTAGCGGTTAGAAAGAGAAACTCCATACCGATAAAAATCAACCCAGCCATGCTGCAAAGATCACGAACCAAACTCCTGTTCCTGTTGCTGATCTGGCGACAGCCGGGGGGAGAGAAGCAATCGCCCGACCTTGAGGACCTTGAGCGGGCTCTGACATCCCGGATTAACGCTGCCCTGAGCATCACACGGTCCGACCTGTGAGACCGGAGCGGCCGGCAGCTTTCAACGAAGATCGGCGGAGCGCGGCGGAGACACTGCCACTCGCGGACTGTGTTTCAGGAGTCCAGAGAAGAAACCCCCGGACAGGATCACTCGAGGCCCCTCCTGAGTGGTCTATCAGGGAGCGGATGAGCAAGCAAACTCCAAGGTAAACTCCAAGGCTTACGGAGGGGAGATCGAAAACTGACCACGTTGAAACACCGGCAGTATCAACAGGCTTCTCTCCGCTCTGGTGCCTCAGAAGTACAACATCTATTAAATATTCCGGAAATACAAGTAAGGATGGCTAACAGGGGGGTCTTCAGCATGAAAGGGTAAAGCACCCAAAGTAACACTCTGGGCAGTACGACCCTGGCAGCCCAGCGTCAAAAGAAGCTAGAAATCACGGGAGTCAAAGACAGAAATGGGGGCGTTAAAAACAGGGAAAAATCAGATGTGACAGAAAGCCCTGAGAAAAATGAACTGGCAACCAGCTCTTTGGCAAAAAAGACACCTGCGCGCCTTATTAAGGAAAAGGGCTGTAGTCAGCCACTAATTACCAGCAGTTTTGGCTCAGCAGCAGGCTCAAGTGGAGAGGCAGCAACCACAAAACGAGCGAGGGGTGTGATGTTGAAGCAGCGGTTTTGACCAAGTTAAAAGAAGGGGAAATCACAGAGCACCCCACATCTGGCCTTATCAACACTCTTCCGCATCCCGAGCCTCCCTCCCGTCATTTGAGATGTCATCAGTGATGTCATCAGTGATGTCACTGACCATGTCATGAATGATGTAATATGTGACATCATCAGCAGTGGATTGCGGGTGCGCGATATATAGTTATTGCAACTAACTATATATGCGAATTTCAATGGTTTTGTGCGAGTAAATTAAGGTTTTGTAAATGCTAATCCCTAACTATATATGGTCTATAACTTATGGTTTTTACAGTGAATTTTCAAGGTTTTGTAAATGCTAATTCCTAACTATATATGGTTTATAACCTATGGTTTTTTCAGTGAATTTCAATGATTTTTTAATAGCAAATATCAAAAGCTGTAAAATGTCAGGTACGTGGTAGGTAAAAACTTATTCGTATTTATGCATGCTGATGTGCTTTGAACGCTGCCCCCCCCCTCCCCCCCTCCTCTTTTCTTTTAGGAGTATTCTCTCTTTGCAGATAGTGAAGGGTAGGTAACGTAAGCCTTTGCCCCCGTCGTGCCTGCGTCCCTCTCCATTTGATTGATTGTTATCCAAGCATTTACTGTTTTAGAATTGGTTCTCTTTGGTTCATTCTCTATTTACAAACAAGCACAGAGTCGCAATACTCTGTTTAGTCTTTGCAGATAGTGAAAAATCGTTTAAAAAAACAAAAGGAATCGAGCAAAATCAGTAGGCCACTAATGGGATCTCTTTTTGACCTCGCTAAAATAGAAACATTAGGAACAACCCCTCATGAGAAATACGAAACAAGTGAGATGAACTGAGCTCGACACCATGATGGCTGCAAGACAGCTCGGCTCCGCCGCCCACCCCGCCCAAAATAACGACAAACCCTATGCAAATATTATAAATATATACAACACACCAGCAAAGTAACAGGGTAAAATGTTTTATTAAATAACTATTTACATGGCAGCCTGCTGCAACATCCATCACTGTTCCTGTCGAGGTAGCATAGCTGGCGGCCTAGGAGTGGAGGACCGTTGTGAAAATTGCCCGGGGACGACACCATGCGCCAAGACTCGTCCCCAGTACATGCAGAGCTGATGTCCGACAAGTTGTGTGTGAGGATGCCTTGCTGATGCCGCCACCCCCACCACCACCTTTTTGTTGCCTGATCCGGCTAGCTCAATCGATCGAGCATGAGACTCATGCACTCTGATCTCCTTGGCCTCAGTCAAGCATCAATAGTAAGATTTTCATACATGAGTGTAGGTTTATGGTTTTCCATCCACAGACTAAAAGCCTGGAGTGGGAGTGAAAGAACCATAACTAGGTAAGAAGGAAGGCAGACGCTGTGGGAAGGACTCTGGATATGGTATGTTCCTTGGTCCCTGAGTTGCTTCGATGTCACTGCCTTGCACAAATGGCATAAGTCCTGGATGTTGGGTGCCATAGTTGAGAGTTCTGAGCAGCGCTTGTAACACTGTCTGAAGCTTATTTGCACCTGCTGCAGCTTCACTATTCTCAAAGTAAGTGGGGGCTGTTTGTGGACCTTACTGCATTGGAAAACAATGTGATGCGGTGCCTCCCTGAACCGCTTGACGGAGGCCCCCGAGGAGCGGTGTGATGGCGTGGACTCGGAGGGGGCGCTTGGCTCCGACCCCCTCCCCAAGTCTTGTTGCCCTGGTGTGGCCTGAGATCGCCCCGACATAGGCGGCCGGCTCCCGGGGTCAAGCGGAACTTTTTGCCTTTTGGTGACTCTTCCATTCTGAACATTGTCCCACAATCCGTTTGACCTGTAGACACGTACTGCGGTGCCCTAGTCCGACCATCTCATATTCTTGCGCCAGGAGACGGCGTGGGATACACTAGAAGGGAGAGGCGGCGCGAACGAGCCTCCCCCACCTCCCCAGGTGAAGGTTTTTCAGGTACACCCCAGCGCTTCACGCAACCAGCTGAGTTGCGCCCTCTCTTGCTGCTACAGCGTCTCGCCCACCATCCACTTGAATTGCGCCCACTCTTGCGGTGCAGCGATAGGCGGATGCAACAGGACTCTCAAAATGGCGGCCGACTCTTCGGATTTAGGCCTGGTCCACTAAAATGGCCCTGGGACACCTTGGAACTCGGACGCTTGATTGCTAGGGCATGGACCCCATTCCCAAAAGCGTCCCCTCAGCCTTGAAGATTCTACAAAAGTCACTGGGGCCCCCGACTCCCGCAGACTTCCGGTGGCGAGCGACTGCCATGATTGCTCGCGGAATAGCCACAGCATAGCCACGGGGTGCTCTCATGCTGACGCCAGCTTCAATCTGAAACATCCAGAAACACTGTAGACTACCAATTTGATCAGTTCCGGTGGAGCCCCAACGTGACCCGGTAGAGAAGAACTTGCCCTCCCCTCTTTGACTGAAGGTTCTTGTTGCCTGTCCCTTCTGTTGTCATTTAACAGAACTTTTTGGACTACTGAAAGGGGTTGTGTTCGGACCGCTGGTTGGTGGAGACATTTTGACTATATTCTGGACCTGTGTTGTCGCGTAATGCGTCATATGACGCGCCGCGTTAGCGCACCCGGAAGTGCTCCGGTGCGCGAGGCGCAGCTTCCCGGAAGCGATCCAGAGCGCGGCGCGCAGCGCGTAACGTAAGCATAACAGGTCATGTGACTTGTTAATAAAACTTTTCATTGGTTCATTTTACTTTTGTTATTCTAATGATGAAAGGCTTGGTCATATGAAAAGGGCGTTTCTTCGTCCCATGAGGGAGCCGTTGAAGAAAAGAGGCTCGGCCTGCTGTCTTAGTCGCTGATAGGCATGAATATCAGATTCTTATCGATCACTTTATGTTGCAGGAGTAGAAAACACAACAGCCCTTCACCATTTATCTTTACTGCGTTCCTGCGTATTATACCTTTTAACCGTCATGTAATTGGACTCCTTTATTTCACTTGCCTTTTACTGATTCGAAAACAGTGGCTATTATTCAAAACTTTACCAATGTAGGCACTACTACCATGTTTTGTTTTAAAAACCTTTATTGTGAAAATGTCAGTATACAAATACGGGCCTATAACCACGTGGGCCGGCCACGGAGCAAACTGGAATCGTATATGATGAGGGAACATTTACACTGTAGAAGAACGTAAAGGGCGACCCATTAGGTTGCAAGAACTAAGGTGTCTAACATTTGCGGAATCGGTGGACGTACATTTTATAATTAAAGTACGACAGGGCCAGTTACAATAAAATTATCTAGATATACATTTGCGGGCAAGTACCATAGGTGACGTTAATTTGAACTTTCAATAGTACAGTAATCAATAACACATCAGAACTTAATATCAATAGGGATGTCCAAATGTTCAATCAATTCTCGTCCCCACCCGCCATGTGCTTCAAAACTGCATACGTATCTCGTGATATCAAGGTTGGGCAACCAGTACACAACAAGGAGTTACGAGTCCCATTTATACCGGCGCCATTTTGGGCGAGGCCGGACAGGTCCAGGATATAGTCAAAATGTCTCCACCAACCAGCGGTCGGACCAGAACCCTTTTCGGCAGTCCAAAAAGGGTCCGTTAATTGACAACAGAAGAAATAGTCAACAAGAACAATCAGTCAAAAGAGGGGACTCTTTCGTGAATGGGGCCCATGCCCTAGGAGGCAAGCGTCCTAGTTCCAAGGTGTCCTAGAGCCATTTTAGTGGTCCAGGCCCAAATCCAAAGAGCTGGCCACCATTTTGAGAGTCCTGTTGCAGCCGGCTATCGCTGCACCACAAGAGTAGCCGCAATTCAGCTAGATAGCGGGTGAGTCACTGTACCGCAAAAGCGGGCGGAACTCAGCTGAAAGGCGAGTGAAACGCTAAGAGGCGCCCCACTGCAGATGAGGTGCCTCCACCTGGGGAGGAGGGAGAGGCCCGTTTGCGCTGCCTCCCCCCCCCGGGCACCCCACGCCGTCTTTCGGCGCAGCATTGTAGGATGGCCACACCAGTGAAACTTGCTGGACACCACCTCGGTGCCATCCGGATCTCGGCACGTTCGAGTCACTGTAGTGCAAGAGCGGGAGAAACTCAGCTGGATGGCGAGTGAGTCACTGTACCGCAAGAGCGGGCGGAACTCAGCTGGAAGGCGAGTCAAACGCTAAGAGGCGCCCCACTGCAGATGAGGTGCCTTCACCTGGGGAGGCGGAAGAGGTCCGTTTACGCCGCCTCCCCCCCCCCCCCCCCCGGGCACCCCACGCCGTCTTTCGGCGCAGCATTGTAGGATAGCCAAACCAGTGAAACTTGCTGGACACCACCTCGGTGCCATCCGGATCTCGGCGCGTTGTGCTGCCTTCGGCATACTGTAGCAGCAAAAGTAACCGCAACTCAGCTGGACACGCCGTCTTTCGGCGCAGCATTGTAGGATGGCCATACCAGTGCAGCAACTTGCTGGACACCACCTCGGTGCCATCCGGATCTCGGCGCGTTGTGCTGCCTTCGGCCTACTGTAGCAGCAAGTGTGGGCGCAACTCTGCTGGACGGCGTGTGAAACGCTAAGGGGCGCCGCACTGCAGATGAGGTGCCTCCACCTGGGGAGGCGGAAGAGGGCCTTCCGCGCCGCCTCCCCCCGGGCACCCCACGCCGTCTTTCGGCGCAGCATTGTAGGATGGCCACACCAGTGCGGCAACTTGCTGGACACCACCTCGGTGCCATCCGGATCTCGGCGCGTTGTGCTGCCTTCGACCTATTCGCACATCGGTCCGCTACTGACGCCGCCTCACGGGCCAACGGATTTTGTAGGCTTTTTATAGCCCAAAGCCACATAACAGGTCATGTGACTTGTTTATAAAACTTTTCATTGGTTCATTTTACTTTTGGTTTCCTAATGATGGAAGGCTTGATCATATGACCTAAAAATAACACTTTTCATTATATTAAAACATTTTTTTTCCCAAACAATGAAAGCCCCACCTTTTTTTTTCTCACTCGGCAATCCAAAAAGGTTCCGTTAGATGACAACAGAGGGGACAGGCAACAAGAACCATCACTCAAAAAAGGGGAGGGCAAGTTCTTCCCTACCGGGTCACGTTGGGGCTCCACCGGAACTCATCGAATTGATAGTCTACAGTGTTTCTGGATGTTTCAGACTGAAGCTGGCGTCAGCATGAGAGCACCACCATCTCGTAGCTCAGTTGTGGCCATTCCGCAAGCAATCATGGCAGCCGCTCCCCACCGGAAGCCTGCGGGAGTCGGGGGCCCCCAAGACTTTTGTAGAATCTTCAAGGCTGAGGGGGCGCTTTCGAGAATGGGGCCCAAGCCCTAGCAGACAAGCGTCCGAGTTCCAAGGTGTCCCAGGGCCATTTTAGTGGACCAGGCCCAAATCCGAAGATCCGGTTGCCATTTTGAGAGTCCTGTGGCAGCCGCCTATCGCTGCACCGCAAGAGTGGGCGCAATTCAACTAGATGGTGAGCAAGACGCTGTAGCCGCATGAGTGAGCGGTAAACAGCTCAATGGCGGATGAGGCCCAGTGCAGCAAAAGCGGGCGGAAAAACGCTGAATGGCAAGTGAAACGCTAAAGGGGCGCCCCACTACAGCAGACGAGGCCCATTCACGCCGCCTCCCCCCCCCCCGGGGCGCCCCACGCCGTTTTTCGGAGCAGCATTGTAGGATGCCAAAACCAGTGCGGCAAGTAAAGAACATCACCTGGGTGCCGTCCACATCTCAGCGCGTTCTGCTGCCTTGGGACTATTCGCACAACAGACCGCTACTGACGAGGCACAGTGCAGCAAAAGCGGGCGGAAAACCGCTGAATGGCAAGTGAAACGCTAAAGGGGCACCCCACTACAGCAGACGAGCCTCCACCTGGGGAGGCCCGTTCACGCCGCCTCCCCCCCCCCGGGGCGCCCCACGCCGTTTTTCGGAGCAGCATTGTAGGATACCAAAACCAGTGCGGCACCTGGGTGCCGTCCAGAACTCAGCACGTTGTGCTGCCTTCGGACTATTCGCACAACAGACCGCTACTGGCCATTGTTGCTTCTGTTTAAAAAAAAAATTTTTAACGTGTTTACTGTTTTTGTTGCGTTGTATATATTTATAAGTTATTAAAGTGTTATAATCCTACTACTTTGTTGGAGTGCTATATATTTTTAATGTGACACATAATTGTGAAGACTTTGATGTACAAAAAGGCATCCCTGGAATCTTCCGCTTCAGGCTCGGTCCCACACACCCTCACAGTGAGAATCCCCTCCCCAATCACAATACAGGATCGTTATCAGATAGTAGGAACGCGTGTGGTGTGACGGATCTCATCGGGTGGGGGCCTTGATCTACTGTAACTCCTTTGAAGAGGGGTGATTCTTTACAGTTGAGGCCATAAACTACATCCGCAGGGCTAGGTGATAGCCTGGGACCGGCCTGGACAATCAGACACAGAGGAAGAGGAGTGTCAGAGGGTGCGGTAGTGAATAGGGTGAAAGGGAGGTGTCGGGCGGGCACAGGGTGTGATTCTCAGGGAAGAGCAGCGCAGATGGGGGGAGGTTTATGGCCCATGCATAAGACAGAGAGCGGGGGTGACCAGTGCATGGGGGAGATGCTTGCGATGGTGGGGAGCCATGCTGAGGATCGGCGGCGTGCAGAGAGTGGGTCTGCTCAAGGCATCTAAAATGGCTGCCGTGCACGACAAAAGTGTGGCATTGGAAAAAAAGCAAGATGGCGCAGACAATGTTTATCAATACGAATTAATTTATAACAATTATTTTTAACAATATATTTACTCGCAGTGTCAAAATGGCGGTCAACACTTCCTGATTTCCTTCGAATCGAACGTTAACAGACGTCACGATCGGCGGCGTGCAGAGAGTGGGTTTGGTCAAGGCATCTAAAATGGCTGCTGTGCACGACAAAAGTGTGCCATTGGAAAAAAAGCAAGATAGCGCAGACAATGTTTATCAATACGGATTAATTTATAACAATTATTTTTAACAATATATTTACTCACAGTGTCAAAATGGCGGTCAACCCTTCCTGATTTCCTTCGAATCGAACGTTAACAGACGTCACGCAGCAAAAAAAAAATAAAAACGCTCACGCGCAGCCGCTGGAAGACAAGTATCAACATATATGAGCATCCTCAGCCACCCTCAGAAAACATAGGGGGTCAGGATAAGTCTCCCGTACCCCCTTATACCCATTTCTCACATTGTTTTTCCTCCATCTTGTAATTTAATTAAATCGAAACACAAAATGGCGAATTCCTGTTTCGCGTCCCGGTTCACTACCCGGTTCGCGAACCGGAAAGCGTTTCTACCGCAAAAAATCAATATTTTTTTATTTGCCCCACGGGACCCTTTAATAACCCCAACATCATTCCTAGGGGGTCAAGAAGGGTCGACCTTGCCCCCTTTCATTAAATTCCCCCTTCGTTTTTCTCCTCCTCTTGTCTCTCGATCCTACCGAGAGACAAGATGGCGGCCGCTCCGAACTGTTTAGAATGTTGACAGACACCGGAGAGCCAATCAGCTTCGCTACGCAAAGTTCCGTTACGCGAAAAGTTCGCGAACCGGAGCGCTATCCGGGACGCTGTCACAGATATATCTGTTTTTTAAAACGTTAATTTCTCAAAATCCACTGGAGCACATATATTAAGACTCAGCAAAGGCACATCGGGCTAACAGTCCCTACAATTTTGCCAAGTTTCGTGCAAATCCATTCAGCCGTTCGAGCTAAAAGTGAGGCCAAACGCCCTACGGAAAACTCAATGTTAAAAACGCGTTTTGGGACCCCCCTTTTTTCTCGGCCCCCCCCCCCTTGGCAAAACCCCCCAAATTTTCAGGGGCTGCTCAGAAACAAAATGTGCCATTTTCCTGAAATTTTCACCCGATTCCGTCCACAAACGCCAAAGTTATTAGACATAGAATTTTCAAAAGTCCCATAGAGAAAAAATCCTAACTATATATACCTACTGGCGACCACCAGTAGGTAATATATATATATATATATATATATATATATATATATATATATATATATATATATATATATATATATATATTACCTACTGGCGGTCGCCAGTAGGTATATATAGTTAGGATTTTTTCCCTATGGGATTTCTGAAAATTCTATGTCTAATAACTTTGGCGTTTGTGGACGGAATCGGCTGAAATTTTCAGGAAAATGGCACATTTTGTTTCTGAGCAGCTCCTGGAAATTTGGGGGGGGTTCGTCAAGGGGGGGCCGAGAAAAAAGGGGGGTCCCAAAACGCGTTTTTCCCATGTTAATTTCCATAGGGCGGTTGGACTCACTTTTAGCCCGAACGGCTGAATGGATTTCCACGAAACTTGGCAAAATTGTAGGGACTGTTAGCCCCATGTGCCTTTGCTAGGTCTCAATATATGTGCTTCAGTGGATTTTGAGAAATTAACGTTTAAATCAAGATATATATCTGTAACAGCGCTCCGGGCAGCGATCCGGTTAGCGAACTTTTCGCGTATCGGAACTTTGCGATGCGAAGCTGATTGGCCCTCCGGTGTCTGTCAACATTCTAAACAGTCCGGAGCGGCCGCCATCTTGTCTCTCGGTAGGATCGAGAGACATGAGGAGGCCAAAACAAAGGGGGAAATGAAGGAAAGGGGGCAAGGTAGACCCCTTCTGACCCCCTAGGATTGATGAGGGGGATATTATAGAGCCACGCGGGGCCCCAAAAAAAACAAAAAAAATCCGATTTTTTCGCCGTAGAGACGCGTCTTGGTAAGCGAACCGGGCAGCTAACCGGGCAGCTAACCGGGAAGCTAACCGGCAGTGTAACGGGAGTCTGAGGAGTAGCTGATTGGCTGTCAACATTGTAAACAGTCCGGAGCGGCTGCCATCTTGTCTCTCGGTAGGATCAAGAGACAAGAGGAGACCAAAACAAAGGGGGAAATGAAGGAAAGAGGGCAAGGTAGACCCCTTCTGACCCCATAGGATTGATGAGGGGGATATTATAAAACCACGCGAGGCCCAAAAAAAAAAAATCCTGAGGAGTAGCTGATTGGCTGTCAACATTGTAAACAGTCCAGAGCGGCCGCCATCTTGTCTCTCGGTAGGATCGAGAGACAAGAGGTGGCAAAAAAAAAAGGTGTAAATGAATGAAAGGGGTAAGGCAGACCCCTCCTGAACCCCTAGGATTGATGAGGGGGCTATTAAAGTTCCCTGCGGGGCAAAAGAAAAAAAAATTGCGATTTTTCGCGGTAAAGGTGCTTCCTGGTACGTTAACCGGGCAGCTAACCGGCAGCGTAACGGGAGTCCGACATATTGTGTTTTTTGAACGTTTGTGATATGTGCACGTGTGGATTTTGTCTAATTAAGGTTAAAAAAATATATATATATCTTTAAGCGTGTTCTGGCGCGCTTACGTTTTGGGTTTGGTTTGCGCTGCAGAGACGATACGTCACGGTTATGCGATGCATCATGAGGCGTCTCACGGGCTACGTGATACGTCACTTAATAAAGAATATATTTTACCGCTATAGATATTAGCTTTTAAAAAACCAATGAAATTCACAGAAAAAACCATAGGTTATAGACCATATATAGTTAGGAATTTGCATTTACAAAACCTTGAAAATTCACTGAAAAAACCATAGGTTATAGACCATACATAGTTAGGGATTAGCATTTAAAAAACCTTATTTTATTTGCACAAAACCATTGAAATTCCATATATAGTTAGTTGCACTAACTATATATCGCGGACCCGCAATCCACTGCTAATGATGTCACATATTACATCATTCATGACATGGTCAGTGACATCACTGATGACATCACTGATGACATCTCAAATGACATCACTGATGACATCACTGATACCATCTCAAATGACATCACTGATGACATCACTGACATCTCATTTGACATTACTGATTACATCACTGATGATATCATTTATGTGATAATACATCTTCAGACTCTAATATAACCTTAGATACACTCAGTGTAAACAGGCACTCACAGACTGTCACACATCCATGGAGTTACTCACACACCTAGTCAGTCATGCAAAGAATCAATCACATCTCCATTTCCTCAACTATACAGTTATACACACCTTACTTATTCAAACATATAGTAACACATATCTACTCTCTTATACAATCCTTGATACAAGTTCACAATGATTCATACAGCCACTCACACATTCACTGGCTCTTATGTTCAGTTATTTATATATGTCAACTCTCACATGGAGTGTGTTTTACATATGTACTTACTTTGACATGTAGCACTGAGATATCCATTCACTCACCAATATACTCATGCACACAGTCAACTGTCCATACAGCTGTTTCTACATGCACTTTTGAACCCATACACCTAGGGAATCAACTGCTCACACATCTATGCACAGAGTTATACACCTCCCAGCCACCCACACACATACTCAGTCTCCCATACAAATACTTGGGCAACCATTCAATAACCCATATAGTTACTGATATAGCTACTGATTTAAACATGCAGCAGTTTACAGAACAACATAAATAATGATTGCCAAATTAAGACACTTTAATCACTAACCCATACACTCAGTGAGACACATTTAATCATTCTCTCATACAGTCAGTCATGCACCTACTAAATCCTTCATCCAGACACTTATACATCCACTCATTCTTCAATATGTAAGACATATTTTAACTTTACAGAAACATACAGTCACTGGGTGTTGTCATCAGTGATGTTATCAGTGATGTCATTTGAGATGTCATCAGTGATGTCATCAGTGATGTCACTGACCATGTCATGAATGATGTAATATATGACATCATTAGCAGTGGATTGCGGGTCCGCGATATATAGTTAGTGCAACTAACTATATATGGAATTTCAATGGTTTTGTGCAAATAAAATAAGGTTTTTAAATGCTAATCCTAACTATATATGGTCTATAACCTATGGTTTTTTCAGTGAATTTTCAAGGTTTTGTAAATGCTAATTCCTAACTATATATGGTCTATAACCTATGGTTTTTTCTGTGAATATATATATATATATATATATATATATATATATATATATATATATATATATATTCACTGAAAAAACCATAGGTTTCACACCAGTTATAGTTAGGAATTAGCATTTAAAAAACCTATTAAATTCACTGACAAAACCATAGATTTCACACCATTTATAGTTAGCTGGAAATTTTACTGACATAAAACCATTGAAATTCCCACGTTATAGTTAGTTGGACTCACTATAACTTGCGCGCCTGTAATGCACTGCTGATGACGTCACATATTACATCACTCATGACATGGTCAGTGACATCACTCATGACATCACTGATGACACCATCCAGTGAATGTGTGTCTTTCTGAAAAATAAATTTGTTTTATATATGTATTTGTAAAGGTCGATGGAAGAATAAATGTTTAAATAAGTGTGTAAATGGATGTTTTTTTAAAAAAAAATTGGTTGGGTAACTGGCTTATTACGTGTATCTTAGTGAATACATATATTAGCGAGTATTGTTTAAATATTTAAATGTTTGTACCAGTGTTTCTCTTTGTGTATAAGTGGCTGCAGGGGTTGGTGACTGACTCACTGTTTGTATGTGTTTTGAAGACAGCATATGTGCAGGACTGTATGGGTGGATGAGTGTGTATATGTGTGTGTTAGTGAGTGAATGACTGTCTCACTAGTGTCTTCATTAGTAACGACATATGTTTTAATCTAGTATATGTGAGTATTGATGTATATAAGTGAGTATAGTATATATAGTGAGAGATTGTAGAAGTTCCTGTTTAAATAAGTATGTGTTTCTATAAGTGATTGTTTAAGAGAGTAAGTATGGGTAAGTTTCCTTAGAAGTAAGGTGGTAGTGTGTGTATAAATGTATATGCAAATAAATGGATGTTCAATAGTTTATTTGCATGTGTGAGTATGTGTGTGAGTAACTTTTGGATGACTGCTGATGTGTAACAGGATGTATAGGTGTATCACTACATATGATGAGTGAGTATATATATGAGTGACTATATAGAACTGTTGGTGAATGAGTGGATGTGTATATAGATGGTGGAATTACTGAATTGGTTGTTGTTACTGGTTTGGGTATCTCCATTTTTTTGAAAATGTTTGTTTCTATTTTTGAATATGTGTTTCAAGCGTTACATTACACTGAAATTAGGTCTGTCACTCTGTCACAAGGATGGTGTCATCAGTGATGTCATGAGTGATGTCACTGACCATGTCATGAGTGATGTAATATGTGACGTCATCAGCAGTGCATTACAGGCGCGCAAGTTATAGTGAGTCCAACTAACTATAACGTGGGAATTTCAATGGTTTTATGTCAGTAAAATTTCCAGCTAACTATAAATGGTGTGAAATCTATGGTTTTGTCAGTGAATTTAATAGGTTTTTTAAATGCTAATTCCTAACTATAACTGGTGTGAAACCTATGGTTTTTTCAGTGAATTTCAAAGGTTTTTTAAATGCTAATTCCTAACTATAACTGGTGTGAAACCTATGGTTTTTTCAGTGAATTTCAAAGGTTTTTTTAATGCTAATTCCTAACTATATAAGACCTGAAAGCCCACCAGGAATCTCCAGTATGCGCCAGGGGACTGCATTGCAGAGAGGTGTAATGAAGCCACAACCCTTTTTACACCTCTCTGCAACGCAGCCCCCGTGCATGTTTGAAGAGGGGCAACTAATTCCCCTTGCATACTGGGGTCCCCTGGGGGCCAATTAGCCCACCTGGAACCTCCAGTATGCGCCAGGGGCTGCATTGCAGAGGTGTAATGAGACTATGCCCCTTGTTACACCTCTCTGCAACGCAGCCCACTGCCGCGTTTGCAGAGGGGGAACTAATTCCCCTTGCATACTGGGGGTCCCTGGGGTCAACTGGTCCACCAGGAGCCTCCAGTATGCGCGAGGGAGCTGCATTGCAGAGAAGTGTAATGAGGCCACACCCTTGTTACACCTCTCTGCAATGCAGGCCACTGGCGCGTTTGTAGAGGGGGGACTAATTCCCCTTGCATACTGGGGGTCCCTGGATCATATCTGCCCAAACACCGATATTCCGAACGATTGTAAATTACTTTTACTACTCTCTACTACTCACTCTACTATTCACTCTACTACTCTCTACTACTCACTCTCTGCTACTCTCTCTACTGCTCTCTACTACTCTCTACTACTCACTCTCTACTCTCTATTACTCACTCTCTACTCTCTACCTCTCTACCTCTCTCTTCTTCTCTCTCTACTAATCTCTACCTCTCTACCGCTACCTCTCTACCTCTCTACCTCTACACCTCTACCTCTCTACCTCTCTCTACATGCACACATATACACATATATGCATATATATATATGCATATGCATTTATATATATGTATGTGTATGTATAAAAAAAAAAAACATTTTTTTTTTAAACAGCTACTTTTAAAACTGTCATTCTTTTTCCCCATGGTACACTCCCCGGTACGCTTACCGGTGCGCGTACCGGTGCGCGTACCGGTGCGCGTACCGGGCGCTCACCCCGCGAAAATCAAAAAATTTTTTAATTTTTTTTTTGCTCCGCGGGGCCCTTTTATGGCCCCCACATCAAACCTAGGGGGTCAAGGGGGGTCTACTCTGCCCCCTTATGGTCATTTCCCTCTTTGTTTTGGCCACCTCTCGTGTCTCGATCCTACCGAGACACAAGATGGCGGCCGCTCCGGACTGTTTAGAATGTTTACAGACACCCCAGAGCCAATCAGCTTTCTGCGCGCAAGTCGCGGTAAGCGCCCGGTGCGCGTACCGGTGCGCGTACCGGAGCGCGGCTATAGATATATATATTTTTTTGAACCTTAATTACTCAAAATCCACTGGAGCACATATCTTGAGACATAGCAAAGGCACATCGGGCTACCAGTCCCTACAATTTTGCCAAGTTTGGTGGAAATCCATTCAGCCGTTCGGGCTAAAAGTGAAATCGACCGCCCTATGGAAATTAACATGGGGAAAACGCGTTTTGGGACCCCCCTTTTATCTCGGCCCCCGCTTGACGAATCCCCCCCAAACTTTCAGGGAAGGACCGGAACGCCGCGAGGCCATTTTGAGGAAATTTTGAGGCAGATTCGTCAACCGGCGCCAAAGTTATTCCAAATCGAATTTTGAGATTTAACATTGAAAAAAATCCTAACTATAACTACCTACTGGCGACCGCCAGTAGGTAATATATATATATATATATATATATATATATATATATATATATATATATATATATAGTATTTTTTTGAGGGTACCTGCTTTTTCGCTCACGTTTGGAGTCTCTTTTTTTGTTAAGCACTATTTGAAGGGGGGAGCCTCAGCGGACTGACTGGGGTATTGCATGACGGACACCACAACCCTGGCCCCCGGTGGTCATGTAACCTCCAGTACAGGTGGTGAGTGGGGGGATTGGGGGGTATATGAGTTTCTTAAAAGGTCAGAGGTTGGCAAGAGGTGGGGTCTGTGTTAAATTCAAAGTTAGCAGATGGGGTAAATGGAATTTAAAAACATGGGGGCTCTAAGGGTGTATTCACTAAATATCTGTGGTTTAAATGATGCCAAAAAGTGGCAAAATGTGGCTATTGGTTTGCAATCAATGAGTGCTAATGTGGTCTGTTTGCAAGAAACTTATATTGAGGTCTCTCAAACATACCTCTTAAAAACTCTTGGCTATAAACTGGTGGGTGCAACGCTACAAGGGGCTCGGGTACGGGGGGTTGATATACTAGCCAAAGGTATAGGATACACCTTTCCCCGCTGTAAGAATGATAAATTTGGGCGATGGACAATTACAGAATGCCAGGACGGACCGGGTCAGAAGATAACGATTTGTGCTATCTATGGAAACAATAGCGACGACCCGTCTGTTTTTAATGGTATCTCTAATGAGCTCTCACACTGGTTGTTACATCTGGTGATCTGCGGGGATTTTAATATTAATCTCCCTAGTGACTGGTCTATTAAGGATGATTGGTTGTATAAAGGCTGCAAGCCCAAGGTGTTTAAGGCAATAAAACACATGTGTTATACAAATGGGCTTATTGATGGGTGGCAAAGTTCTAATTTTGATGATCCTGGCTATACCTTTTTTTCCAATCCTCATCACACACACGTCAGAATAGATTTTGTTCTGCTGTCCAATTCACTGAAATCTAAGTCTCAATTCTGGAAATTGCCTAGAGTCCTTTCAGATCACAATCCCCTTATATGCACACTTGATATTGTTCAAGGCTACTCTACACCCAGATTAGGGACATTTGAGAAATCCCTTATGTCGGATCACTTGTATTGTACACATATGCGGGAATGGATTCCTGACTTTTTAAAAGATAACCTGTCTCTATTGATGTAATGTGGGATGCCCTAAAAGCATGGATTCGCGAGGAATCACTGCTATATTCATTAAAGGCAAATAGAACTGCCAAAAATAAAATGAGCGAGCTGCAGGAGCGACTTAGGCAGGCAGAGGAAGGGTTAATAAGCGCCACCAGGATAAACCAAACGGTAGAAGAGATTAAGAGAAAACAGAACCAAGTGGCCATCACAAGGGCTGCTATTACAGATATCTGCATGGCTAAAGCAGTAAAAAAAACACAGCCAATAGAGAGATGGTATATGAGGTTAATGAAATGGTCGGCCATCAACTAGCTGCCTGTACAACAGGCGTCAGCTAATCTGATTCGGGAGATAGCCGACCCAGTGATAGGCCAAATTACCGACCCATAATTGATTAGAGAAGCTTTTTGGTTATTTTATAGCTCTCTTTACATGGAGGACGGGGGAGGAAATGCAGTAGAGATTCAAGATTATCTAGATAGAAGTAGCTCCGCTAAGTTTTGTGAATCAGATCAAGCTATACTAGAAGAAAGCCCTAATTTAGAAGAAATAGTAACAATAGTTAAAAATCTACCGAAAGGGAAAGCAACAGGTTTAGATAGTGTACCATATGATTTTGTTTTAGTTTTTTTGGACCAGTTGAAAGATATCTTATTGGAGCTATTCACATTTTCAAAAAAGGGCATCCCCCAACTCTTGGTCCCGAGCAAAAATAGTAATTTTTCCTAAAAAAAACAAACCACCAGATCAACTTATAGGCCCATCACCCTCATAAATGCAGACTAAATTTTTTTTTCTAAATTACTGGCAAATCGAATTGCCCCCATCATCCACTAGGTTATTGCTAACGATCAGCATGTCTTTGTGCCCGAAAGATCGACGGTTAAGCATATCCACAGAGTAATTACATTATTTGATCATTCGGAAGTTGCAGGAGACCCTATTGTCAGGTTTTGCAGCCCCTTCGCGCCTACCGCACTGGGAAAACTACATTTCCCATGAGTAGGCGGGGTCCCGCAGGAAGCTTAACTCGGGACCCGACGCGCTTCCGTTTGCGCGTTATTCTGGATTCCTTGCTGCCTTCGGCGTGAGAGTAGACGCTCTGCACGCCAGCCATTTCGTGACTCCTGTGGGCTCTCTCTCCCCTAGGGCTCGTGGGGAGAGCTTCCGCATCCTGTCCCAGCTGGTGATAGACTCGGCGCCCGCAGGTACTGTTGTTCCTTTTCCCCGGCCGCTTCCGCGGTCAGCTGTTTGTTTTCCTGTCTTCGGGGGGCTCGGAGACATGCTGCATTTATAGTTGGCAGGTCATTGCTCTGCATTTAAGGATTGGGCCATTTGGAGGTGGCGGAACACAGTGGCGGTCGAAACCACGTGTTGCCGTACACTTTGCAATTTCCTTGGAACTGTGATAGCGGGGCGCTGTAGTGAGGACAACTACGCGTCTCCGTTATATACTGTGTATTCATGTGGAAATAAGGATCTGGGCTTGTAGTGAGGAAACTACAGATTCCCCTGGTCTTATTGTCCTGTCATCCATTGGGTGTATGGTTAACAGAATTCAGTGGTGGTCGCAACTACGTTTTTCTGTTTGGCATTATCCATGCACACACTGTTGGATTATTCTATAGAGAGCGGAGTGTTGTAGTTTTTGCTCCCTACACACTACTGTATCCATATTACTTTGTGTTGGAGTGACTTTACTTTCTGTGGATACATTTGGACCCCCCTTGTACATTGAGTCCTCTGGCAAATTCTGTGGTATATTGTGAGTGTTGGGTTAAGTGTCTCAGTACGGCGTGTGTGTGTATGTTAAGACATCACTGTGTTCATTTACCATATGTCTATGTGTTCCTTAGGCCTTCCTCACAGATTATGGCAGAAGGATTGTAGATGTTTTCTAACAAAGGTCGGGTTTTCTTTCTGCCCAGGTACTTATCTATTTTCATGCTTTATTAGTGAGACTATATGAGAGTAGTACTGCATGCTAGTAAGCACTTGACTGAAATCTGTCTTGTCTTCTGTTACAGGCGTCCTTTCCCTGCTGACCCTACCTTTATCCATCCCACATTTTTTATTTTAGTTTGTTATTTTTCTCCCTCGCCTAATGGCTTGAACACCCTGTGTTTATACTTCAGGGTGTTGGTGACATTTGGAGGTGGAACCATATTTGCATCGACTGGATCCCGTGGAGTAAACCTGACAGAATAACGCGCCCACGAACGTTGCTCTGCCTGGTCCAGTTGTTGCAATATGGCCACCATGGAGGATGTTCTGCAGGCTCTGCTTTTAGTGCAGCAGGAGCTGGCCTCCTCTAAAGCAGAGGCAGCATCACTCAGAGAAAAAGTAGATAAGCTATCTAGGAATCCCTTTTCTACATCGGTACCTCAGGTACAAGTAACGGTTCCCCCCCCATCCCTCTAGCTAGTCCGGAGAGGTATTCCGGAGATCCATCCAAAACTCAGGCGTTCATAACGCAAGTCATGTTGCACTTTTCGTGTAAACCTGCCTCGTTCCCTAACAACCATTCTAGGGTGGCTTTTGCGATTTCGTTCCTGACAGGGGATGCAGCCAGTTGGGCTGTACCTTTGGTACGGAACGACGACCCAATGCTCTCAGATTGGGCAACTTTTCGAACTGAATTCGAGAAGGTGTTTGATCGAAGGGCAACCACCTTCAGTGCAGATAGAGAACTCCTGGAACTAAGGCAGGGGCGGTCGGATTTGATAACGTACCTTACCAAATTCAACCGACTGGTGTCTGAAACTTCGTGGCCGGAGGAAAAAAGAATGTCCTTATTCTACCAGGGTTTGAGGGATGGTCTTAAAGACGTCATTGCTCAGATAGATCCTCAACCAACCACTTGTGTAGATATGGTAAATTTGACTCTGAGATTGGATGGTAGAATGACAGACAGAGTAGGGGATAGGAGACGATGGGACAGGGCCCCCCCCGTTCGGAATGGAGTCCACGTAGGCCTTTGCCTTCTGTAGATGCACAACCTGAACCGATGGAAATCGGTGCAGTTCGGTCCCCACTAACCAGGGAAGAAAAAGAGAGTCGTCGTGTTGCAGGTCTTTGCCTGTACTGCGGCAAAAAGGGTCATTATGTAAGGAACTGCCCTTCCAAATCCAGAAACACTGGGTCATGGTCTCGAAATAAAAGTGTAGCCGTAGCAGCGGGCAACGCTCTAGAAGAAGCTCGATATCCTGATTTACTCGGAAAACGTCAAGGACCATACACGACATGTAACTGAGGTGCTCCAAAGATTGAGAGAAAACCGTTTGTTCTGCAAGTTGAGTAAGTGCGAATTCAGTGTGGACAAGGTCGAGTTCTTAGGAGTCATGCTAAGTCACGAGGGACTGCAAATGTCAGATAGAAAGGTACAGGCGGTACAGGAGTGGTCTACCCCTACCTGTGTGAAGGACGTGCAAATATTTTTAGGCTTCGCCAACTATTACCGCCGATTTACTGCGCGGTTCTCCCAAGTAGCAGTCCCCTTGACGAGATTGTTACGTAAAGGTGTGCAGTTTGCGTGGTCACCCGAAGCCACAGCGGCATTCCAGTATCTAAAAGAGGCTTTCACGACGGCTCCAATTCTGGCACATCCTAGACCGGACCATCCTTACGTTGTTGAAGCGGATGCTTCCGACAAAGCTATAGGAGCCGTGCTGTCTCAAAGGGATAAGGACACCGGTCAGCTCCACCCCGTGGCGTATCTGTCCAAAAAACTAAGCCCTCCAGAACAGAACTATACCATCTCCGAGAAGGAACTTCTAGCTATTAAACGAGCGTTTCAGGAATGGAGGCAATACCTTTGGGGGGCTAGATCCCCTGTCACCGTCTATACAGACCATCGCAACCTTCAGTATATGAAGACCGCAAAGCACCTCACGCAAAGACAGATGAGGTGGATGCTCTTCTTTGCGGAATACGACTTCACCATTACCTTTAGACCAGGGACAGACAACCTGAAAGCCGATTCCCTATCCCGACGAGACCAGGCGGAGGAGAAGGACAAATGAGACGCTAAAGCGTCAATAGTCAGTCCCGAGAAGGTGATTTTCGCAATACAGGCCAATACCTTTTTGGACCTTGTCCGACAAGCCAAGAATCATGATGCCTGGGTCAGTTGGGCCACATATGGGGGAAATCGCACTTTGGTGAATGGGTTGCCTTTTCAAGAGAACAGATTGTTTCTTCCCTCTCTAGCATTGCGAAAAAAGGCCTTCATGTGGTGTCATGAGTCCCCTTTGGCAGGACATCAGGGGGTGCAAAAAACCATGCGGCTCATGAAACGGCATTTCTGGTGGGACTCAGTTAACACCGATGTCCCTGTATGGATTGGGCAGTGTGAGACATGTGCCAGGGCTAAAAACACAACCGGGCAGAAAAAAGGGTTGTTGATGCCGTTGCCTTCCCCTAGGAAACCTTGGCAGACCATAAGTCTGGATTTCGTCACAGGACTCCCTCTTGATCAGGGCAAATCGGCTGTGTTGGTGGTCATTGACAGCCTCACTAAGTTAGGCCACTTTATACCATGTGTCAACTTGCCAACTGCTGGGCAGACGCTCAATTGTTGCTAACCAATGACATACGATTACATGGAGTCCCAGAGGTCATAGTGTCTGACAGGGGTCCCCAGTTCATTGCGAGATTCTGGAAGGCGTGGTGTCAGGCATTGCATATACAGTCTTCCCTCTCGACCAGTTTCCATCCACAGACGGACGGGCAAACAGAACGGTTAAACCAAACATTGAAAAAATATCTGCGGTGTTTTGCTGAGGATGCCCAGGAGTCTTGGGTTTCCCTGTTATGGATGGCCGAAATGGCTTATAATAACGCTTGGCACTGTTCTGTGGGGATCTCACCTTTCCAAGCTAACTATGGGTTTGATGCACGCATCCTTCCTGTGTACATCCCGGAGGAAGTGTCTCGACAGCCTACGGTCTTGGGACAAGTACGGAAGCTCCGTGTTCTGCACAAGAAGGTCAGGGCGCATCTGGAGAAGGCTAAAGCAGTGTACAAGAAATGGGAGGATAAACATCGTAAGGAGGGCCCCTCGTTCCAGGTTGGTGATAAGGTCTGGTTGTCGACTCGCAACATTCGGTTCAAGTTGCGTAGTGTGTTTCATCCACGATACATTGGGCCTTATACCATTGTGAAACGTATCTACCCTGTTGCTTTCAAATTGAAACTGCCTGGTTCTTTGCGTATTCATCCTGTGTTCCATTGTCACTTGCTGAAACCAGCTCTTCGAGATGCTGGGGCTGAATACGAGGTGCGGTGTATCAAGGACTCCAAACTGTGCAGAGGCGTCCTTTGGTATCTGGTGTCATGGAAGGGCTACTCGGTGGAGGATGATTCCTGGGAGCCCGTGGGGAACATTCATGCACCGGCGGCTGTACGTGCTTTCCATCGTAGATGCCCCCAGCGCCCTGGTCCTAGGAGGCGCTAGGGGAGGGGGGATGTACTGTCAGGTTTCGCAGCCCCTTCGCGCCTACCGCACTGGGAAAACTACATTTCCCATGAGTAGGCGGGGTCCCGCAGGAAGCTTAACTCGGGACCCGACGCGCTTCCGGTTGCGCGTTATTCTGGATTCCTTGCTGCCTTCGGCGTGAGAGCGGACGCTCTGCACGCCAGCCATTTCGTGACTCCTGTGGGCTCTCTATCCCCTAGGGCTCGTGGGGAGAGCTTCCGCATCCTGTCCCGGCTGGTGATAGACTCGGCGCCCGCAGGTACTGTTGTTCCTTTTCTCCGGCCGCTTCCGCGGTCAGCTGTTTGTTTTCCTGTCTTCGGGGGGCTCGGAGACATGCTGCATTTATAGTTGGCAGGTCATTGCTCTGCATTTAAGGATTGGGCCATTTGGAGGTGGCGGAACACAGTGGCGGTCGAAACCACGTGTTACCGTACACTTTGCAATTTCCTTGGAACTGTGATAGCGGGGCGCTGTAGTGAGGACAACTACGCGTCTCCGTTATATACTGTGTATTCATGTGGAAATAAGGATCTGGGCTTGTAGTGAGGAAACTACAGATTCCCCTGGTCTTATTGTCCTGTCATCCATTGGGTGTATGGTTAACAGAATTCAGTGGTGGTCGCAACTACGTTTTTCTGTTTGGCATTATCCATGCACACACTGTTGGATTATTCTATAGAGAGCGGAGTGTTGTAGTTTTTGCTCCCTACACACTACCGTATCCATATTACTTTGTGTTGGAGTGACTTTACTTTCTGTGGATACATTTGGACCCTCCTTGTACATTGAGTCCTCTGGCAAATTCTGTGGTATGTTGTGAGTGTTGGGTTAAGTGTCTCAGTACGGCGTGTGTGTGTATGTTAAGACAGGACTGTGTTCATTTACCATATGTCTATGTGTTCCTTAGGCCTTCCTCACAGATTATGGCAGAAGGATTGTAGATGTTTTCTAACAAAGGTCGGGTTTTCTTTCTGCCCAGGTACTTATCTATTTTCATGCTTTATTAGTGAGACTATATGAGAGTAGTACTGCATGCTAGTAAGCACTTGACTGAAATCTGTCTTGTCTTCTGTTACAGGCGTCCTTTCCCTGCTGACCCTACCTTTACCCATCCCACATTTTTTATTTTAGTTTGTTATTTTTCTCCCTCGCCTAATGGCTCGAACACCCTGTGTTTATACTTCAGGGTGTTGGTGACATTTGGAGGTGGAACCATATTTGCATCGACTGGATCCCGTGGAGTAAACCTGACACCTATGGCATTGGTCCTTCTCGATGCCGAGTAGACCTTTAATAGGGTCCCCTGGCAATTTTTGTGGTTTGCCATGTCTAGAGAGGGTGTCCCTAGGGGGTACATCCAGGCAGTACAACAGTTATATGTCAATCCTCGGGCTATGGTATTAATGAATGGCAGTCTTTCAAAGGAGTTATGCATAACTCGAGGAACTAGACAGGGGTGCCCATGCTCCCCCGTATTCTCTGCACTATATCTCAACCCTTTTATTCAGCGATTGGAAAGGAACAGGAAGATAGAGCCAATTTTGTCACAGGAATATGTCACTAAAACCTTGGCCTACTCTGACGACATAGCAATTGTTGCATATGTAACAAGGACCCCCTGAAGAATTAAATTTCGTAATTCCTAGGTCAGGGAAAAGAACATATTTGAAAAATAACAACCTAGGCAATTAAACACAGTGAGTTACTTTAAGGTCAAAAGACATATACAAATGGACTACAGCTGCTAAAAATCATTCTTTTCCCTCTTGTCATTTCCTTGTAGAAATTCATCTACCTACATCTATCCCTATACCATATCCCACATTAATATCAATATGGCACTTCAAAAAACCTTCGGTTTCACAGACGAAGAATTTGAAACACTCGTAGGTATACCATCCTCCTTTGGTGCCTCCTCTTCAAACTCTAATCTACACAACGATGACACTAAAAAACTCTTAGATCTAAAAAAGAAATTAAAAAGAATTGAGGCACATGGGGAATTTATGCTGGCCTACCTTAGGCTGGGTATCATTCCCATGGGCCTAAGAGTAAGAAATATCCCCGGCTTATTCGTTCAACACAAGGCCTTTCTGGATAAATGGAGCAGAATAGCCAGCAGATGCTCCAGGGATCTGATGATGCTCATCGTAGAGACCGCAAAAGAATTAGCTGCAGAAGTAAGGTCTGAAGTAGAAGAATTAGAATCCAAACTGAAAAGAATAGGCAGCATAGAAGAAGCCATGAAGAAGATAGAGGAATGTAATAAAGAAATAGAATCATTTACAAGCTATCTAGAAAAAAGGAAAAATGATAAATTGATGAAAGATAAGAGATATGCTACTATCGAAAATACATATCCTTATTTAAGACCTGACTTCTACCAACAAAATCATTACACTACTGACACTAGAGAAAATCAACCACAGAACCAGCGAGTAAATACTTTTTCAGAAACCTCCGATTCTGAAAATGAAAGCAATGAGGGATACTACGACTCTGAAATACTTTACAATCAAACCCCAAATAGAGGCACTCGTAGACAGCCTTTTTTAGGGAACCGCAGAGGGGGACGGGGACGCCCCAGAGTACATTTCCAGGGTCAGCCGAGAGGCAACTACCAACCTCAACACCACTACCAACAGGAAGAACCGCAATTTGTGCGAGAAACGAGAAGCAGACAATATTGGAAGCAAGGGACATAATCCCAATCTTCAACCTAACTAAGATAGAGCTAGATAACCATAGTACAAACTTACTATCCAAAGGACTATCATATGTCCCACACTCTACCATAAATTTGTTTGAACTTCACTGTGATATCATTGCTTTTTTTCGTAAAATCCGCCTAAAAAAATTCTTTGCTTTAAATATACCAACAGATGAAGATAGTTCCTTCATCAAACCACTCTGCCTCCCTTCTACTTTTTGTCCAGGTCTCGAACAACTGGGACCTGAAGTTGCTACTTTTGAATTAGTAGTACTAAGAAAATTGGACCAAGCCCTCGGATACATTCCCAAACCTATTTATAATTTAGATAAAGAAGAGCATCAGGCCCTAATATCCCTGTCCAATAATAAAGACCTTACCATCAAAGGATGTGATAAAGGTGGAGGAATTGTTATTGTTGATACCTCAGAATATGAAGTAAACATGCTTAAAATGTTAAATGACCCTACTTTCTACGTCCCCCTCAAAGGTCATTCTACAAGTAATCTATCGAAAAGAATTATGTCCCTAACTAAATCTGCCCTAGAAGATGGTTTTATCAATGCTAAAGAATTTGACTATCTGAATCATAACCAAGGAAAAATTGCGTGCATTTATGGTCTACCAAAGATCCATAAGGATGCCAACAACCCCCCTTACAGACCCATAGTCTCCACAATAGGTACAGCTACTGAGCCACTTTCCAAATATGTTGATAATTATCTACGCCCTTTTGTCCCTAAAATAGAATCTTACATTCGGGACACAGGTCATATAATACAGAAGATTGAAGGAATTTCTTTCAATTCAAATAATGACCTATTGGTCACAATGGACGTGGAGTCTCTATATAGTAACATCCCCCTTACTGACGCACTAAAAACCACTAGTTGGTTTATTGATCTACACCAAATCCCCTGCCCGAAAAGATTCTTGCTTGCATGCCTCGAAATTGTACTAACAGAGAATGTCTTTGAATTTGGCAATCATTTATATCGTCAAATAAAGGGTGTAAGCATGGGTGCTTCAGTGGCCCCATCCATAGCTAATATCTTTATGGCATCATTTGAAAAAGAATTTGTACATAACGAAGTTGCACCCTTTTACGAGTCTATCTCCCATTGGTCCAGATACATTGATGACATCTTCTTTATCTGGACTGATGGGAGAGAAACTCTATTAGAATTCCTTGAATGGATAAATGGAGCCAATCCTAACCTTAACTTTACCTCTCACGTCAGTAACAAAAAAGTCGAATTTCTAGATATAGAAATTTTAGACAATGCTGGGACTTTAGAAGTAGACCTTCACATAAAGCCCACAGCAAGAAATACTTTACTTCATTATCAAAGCTTTCATCCACGTACCCAAAAAAATAGTATCCCATTCTCACAGTTCCTACGCGTTAGACGTAACTGTACAAACGTAAGAGATTTCGACAAACAAGCAGCGGTAATGCGGACTAAGTTTATCGAGAGAGGTTACCCCCACCGATTAATAAGGGAATCCTATAAACGAGCGCGATACTATGACAGAGACTGCCTTCTAAAAACAAAACCCACCAAACCCAATGACCAAATAGTTTGTATTACAAGGCACTCAACAATAAATGAAAAAGTAAGACATGTCATAAACTCCAATTGGCATATATTAAACAGTAACTGCACGAATGACCAAAGATTGATGAAACCGATTTTTGCGCACAGGAGAAATAAAAACATAAAAGAGTTTATTGTCCATTCCCGATTCGCCAAGAATACCAAAAATGACACCTTTACTCAGCGTTCAATCTTGACTAATCACCCCTTAAAAGGAACTTTTCCATGCTCATCATGTAAATCATGTGGTAACATTTTATCAGGTGAGGAATTCGAATATAATGGCCACAAAACCAAAGCACAGGAAATGTGGAACTGCAAAACAAGCAATGTCATATACTTTATTCAATGTCCTTGTCCCCAAGGATACGTAGGTGAGACCTCAAGAGCAATTCAGACACACTTGAACGAACATCGTTCAGCGATAAAAACCAAAAAAACTGCATGCCCAATGGTTAAACATTTCCTAGATAAAGGTCATCATGCCGACGACTTCAAATGGAGGATTTTAGAAAAAATCCATGTCCCAGAATCAAAAGGAGGCATGTCCATTCGAAAGAAAAGAGAAGTCTTCTGGATTTTTGTTTTTAATTCTTTCCGACAGGGCCTGAATAGTGAAATCCCGTGGGAAAACGCAATAATTTAAAATACACTCCCTCTTCTGCCTCTGTTTGAACACACCAAATTAAAAGATGAAACAGTCCCTCTTTAGTGATACATCTCTGCATGATATAACACCAAAGTCCGACATGCATTGAGACCGTTTTGTACCTTCCGACTTCCGACATATTAGAGACATAACTGACAAAACCTTAGAGAATCTTCCCGAACTGTACACTTAATTCCGTAATAACCTTTAAAAATAAAATTTTGCTTTCCCCATCTTTAAATTTAATGATCTAAATATAAATGTAATATATTAACCACCTTCCCCCCCCCCCCCCAAAATGGTAAAGATGTAAAATTAATAACTATTAATCATTATTCTACCCTTGCTAAATACATGTTTGAATTCCTTGTCACATCTAAAAGAGGACAACAGATTCATATTATGCGTGATTTCAACCAATGCCATCTTCGTCTACACCAAAGTAACCTTCGAAGTGAGCGCAATGAACAAACACCCTATTGGGCGATAGTTCACAAAACTCCGCCGTTTTTTACTCCGCTAACCACTGTTATTAGCTTTTTACCCTATGCCTTATATATAATATGATACGGTACCAAATCCCCAGGGGTACTGATCTGTAAATCGAATACAACAATAGCCTTTTAAAAAGAAAATCTGACTTAATTCATTTTTATAAGTAATGAACTATGCGCTAAAAATAATAAGAATCATTCGTCTAATTTCGCCACTTCGAACAAAAAATATGTTGAAATCAATTTAGATCTCAAGCGATAAAAATAATTATGAATCATTTATCTAATTTTGTCACTTCGAACAATAAATATGTTGAAATCAATTCAGATCTCAACCCTCACTGATGTCTGTTGGAATCCTTACTTTCATCTAAAACGAGGAAAACACACTCGGCTTGTGGGTATTACCCACCAATACTGCCCCTTGTTTACATCAAAGCAACCTATTAAAACGAGGAAAACACACTCGGCTTGTATGTAATATCCACCAATGCTGCCCCTTGTTTACATCAGAACAACCTATCATGTGAGCGCAAAGAAACAACCATCCAATTGGATGGGAGCTCACTAAACTCCGCTTCTCCTAAAATTTCACAACTTCGCCAACTCCGCTAACTTCGCACCAAAAAGAGAAGGGGAAATCAATTACAAATTTAGAACAGGTGCAAGTATTTTTCAATAATCACGCGACCTCATAAAGACGTATATATACGCCTTTGAACAGGCACTCGACCATCATTTGTTGCCGTGTTCATCACCCGACGAGACGTACCGCCCGCCACCGGACATAAAGAGCCCTGCCAATTATCATTAGGTAAGACTCCGTTTGGAAACCCTGAGAAATTAAATATCAAGATTTAGGAATAGTAAATTACTCTATCCTTTAACTAAACATACCATTCTACTTATTTTAGGCAGGGAGATCTTTTAATCTTCTGAACACCACTTCATAGATGATCAAGAAATTCCCCATATTTTGGAAAATAGAAAAGAGGAATACCCAACATTTTTAGGTAAGACCTTGGATGATATTAGAAAAGGTAGAATTTATTTTAAATAATAAATAGCAGCACTTAGAATGCACTTTTGATGTGCTTTTTCTATAGGTTTAAGACTATATCAAAGAAGAATATAGATCACAACAAAGATCAAGTCCAACCTAACATCTGAAAAGAAATAACTAGAGTGCAATAGGTAAGAGTAAATGCCGCCACCCTGGATATCAGAGAACTTTAATTGTCCTGTACATCAGCAACTTTCTATGCCCTCCATGAATTAAGAGAATAATAACACAAATAAATAGATAACAAACTTCCCTTTATTTTCTCTTTCACTCACCACAACAAAGATCCAGAATCTAGATCTTCAAGACCGTTCCCTATCAGGACTCATCTACACTAAAGGGTTCCGGTTGGCGGGCTTAGAACCTTTACACATCTATAGAATCAGGTAAAAGACAATGGATACTATTGACTATAGAATAGGGCAACTACCCCTGTACTCTAGCAAGCATCTATGTGACTCACTCTATTTTTGTTCTTAGCTATATCATAATCGACACCGATAAAAGAGAAATTGAACATTTAATTTTAACCAACTATCCTCCGCTGACATTTCCATTTAGTAAGTATAAGTTTTATCCAGGGATGAACATTGTTTTTTGTTATGCCAGATTGAAAAATCATAACTTTAATCCTCCTTTTTAATAAAATGACTTTTATTTGAGATCAAGGCACTATGACTCCATCTATTTAGGCTCCCTGATCTCTCATTGAAATTGCAGTGCATATTGCAAATCATGGCCTTACTAATAATTGGAACTGCACTTTAATAATATTAAACAAATGCCCAGTATTTACACTTGTTTCATCATGATTCTTAATAATAATCTTTACTCCCTCCCCATTTGTTTATAAAAATCCAGTTTTCATAAGGAAATGACAAGACAAACGCGATTTATAATGTTGTGTTTTTAAACCTACAGCTGCTATATAAAAAACTGTCTCTTTTTTTAAAATAAAATACACAATAGTTAGTTACATGTTTTATATGTTTTATATAAGTAAGAAACGATATAATTGTATGTTCTATATATATCTCCACCTATAGATATTGTGTGGCTGCTCCTGGAAGAAGGCGCTGGCCGCCGAAACGCGCGTAGAGATTGAATCTTCATGCCACCTAGCCAATATAAATTTTTATGTCTGTTAAGTGTCAAATTGTGATTGTCAACTGTACTATGAGATTTTTATTGCTATTTTGTGTCATATAATGAACCTTTTTTACCTGTGTTAACTAACGAATAAAACTGTGTTTTTTTAGCAGCTGTAGTCCATTTGTATATGTCTTTTGACCTTAAAGTAACTCACTGTGTTTAATTGCCTAGGTTGTTATTTTTCAAATATAAGACATAGCAATTGTTACCACCAACCAGAAAGCCGCCATGATCGCTATTACTAGGGAGGCTATAAAATTTGGTAGAATATCAGGATATGCACTTAATCAGGGAAAGACTCAGATTGTGGTTAATGAGAAAATAGAGCTGGATGACTCTTGGGTGGTAAGCAATGCGACTTATCTGGGGATTTCCATCACATCTAAACTTGGTGGAATTAAACGTGAAGCCATTATTGGAATCCATGCAAAAGGACCTGCGAAGGCTAGATAACCTACATCTCTCTTTAAAAGGTAGGGCCAACGCTTTGAAAATGGTTTTCTTCCCTAAAATCCTCTACCTATTTAGAGCCATCTGCTTGGAATTTCCCGATTAATGTTTTAAAACTATGGAACGTACCTTTTCCAGCTTCATGTGGGCTTACGCACAACCTCGGAATGCCTACAAATTTCGGACCCTTCCAAAAGAAAGGGGAGGGCTTGCCCTTCCAAATCTTAAAGCATATTATTTGGCCTCTGTATGGCTTTATAGCCAGGAATTGTTACAAATTGTGAGGGATGAGGGCATGCTCAGGGATGGCCAGCCGTCTATCAATTAATCATAGGAAATCAAAATGTAGGATACTTATAGCATCATCTTCATGATAGTTATCATAAGAAAGTAAAGTTTAAGACGCTATTTAGTGGATATAAAACATGGAAAACAATCAGAAGAATGTTGGGCATTGGGCGAGTGTCATATTATACCCTTTTTAGAGATAACCCTGATCTGACAGAGATTTTCAGAGACAACTGTATGAAGAAATGGGAGACGGCCGGAATAACACATTTTGGGAGTTTGCTCTCCACCGCTGGGATTTTATCATTTGAAGAACTAAGAGAAAAATTTCTGGTGGACAGGCGGGATTTTTTTTAATATCTTCAAATTCGAGATTACATTACTCGAAGAACAGCGGGAGGGACCATTTCCGAGAAATTTGCATTAGTGGAAACATTGAGTTATAGTAACAAAAGCACCATTGGAGGGATATACGCCATTGTGAATATGATATTTCCCGACGATTTAGAGAAAACCGCCCAAAAATGGCAGGGGAAATTAGGTATATCTTTGGAGGAATTCAATAATGCCTATGCAATGTCACAAACGTGTCTTATGTCCACTAAACTTCAGGTGCAATTTTATAAAACTTGTTTTCTATTATATTATACTCCGGATAAAATTGCCACATGGGGGTCTGGCAAAGGGCCCTACTGCCCTAGATGTCAAATTTTTAAGGGTGATTGCATACACATCTTCTCTACGTGCGACTGACTAATCATGCTGAAACAAAAAATCGAGAAATTTTTATCCACTGTATTGAAAAAAACTATTATTTTGTCTGATGAAATAATCCTATTAGGAGCCATACATCCTAGCTTCTCTAGGACAGGAGCAGAATTTATTTGTATTGCCATGGCTGTCTTAAGGATTTGCATACCCTCAGCATGGTTGGACCCGCTTGCCCCTTCATTCCAGCAATGGCTCGCGAGGTTATTGGCTATTTATAAACTTGAAATTGCTATTTATAAAGGTAAGTGTAAGAGAAGACGTAAAGAGGGGATGAGAATCTGGGCCCCGTTACTGGATTGGTGTCAAGCTCAAAGTAATAACTTATGATTTATGCAACAAACAAACAACAAAGACCTCACTGTAATCATTGTTCTGGTAATTGTGAACTGTAAAATGTAAATTGCCTCTGAAAATAATGTTGGAATTGATGAATTTTGGATCTTACAATTATGTATGAAGCTTTCATGTATATTTACTTGTCTGACAAGGAGGGAGTGGGGGGAAGTGCTCATTTACTCTGACAAAACCAAATAAATGTATACAAAAAAAAAGAATAATGATATTTCCGGACTACACAAAATTATTTGAACAACCGCGTCAGTCATTTATCGCCGTCAAGGCACGACTGCAAGATCTCAAACTCCCGTACATTTCATTATAACCAGCTTGCCTAAGGGTGGTCTTCAACTCTCATAATATCTTTTTTGATACCCCTGAGAAGGCCTTTGCCTGGATGGATGATTGATGACCTGTCAAGCCGCACTCCTCGCCACCTAGAGACTCGACTGGTCATCCGGGCCGTCAGCAGCCTAAGCCTAAGGATTGGCAATGCCACACATCCAGATCTACTTGGCGGTCCAAAAACAAAGAACAAGAGGAGGAACCTGTGCCACCTTCCAACAAAGGACGTCAGTAACTTCTTATGTTCATGCCATGGAGCAACATGCCGAAATCATACTTTCTATCCAGCGCATATCAGGTAGAGACTGGGCCAGCATGCTGGGACTGCTTCAACCACCCAATAAGACTTGGGATAGTTAAGGGAATATGGGGACCCATTGGCGAGTCTACACCTCACTCCCCCATTGAGGGTGGGTGGTTTTACTCTCCGCGACAGATATTTCTATTGTGATGAGTTATTGCGGTGGGTTGGGTATTATTGGGAAGGTTGATGTTCATGGGGGTGTTTTACTGTTTCAGAATATGGTTATATGGCAACCAGATGCTTAGTGGATCTTTGTCGAGGTATATCCGACACCAAAATTAATTCTGTCACAGCACAATGGCAACAACACCTATAGTACACCCACTGGGGCAGCTTCATATAGTTAGCTGGAATATCAAAGGCATACTTGACAAGATTAAGCGTGGGGCTGTCCTTAGACAGGAAAAACACATTGGTGCTGATGTACTTCTGCTCCAAGAGACACATATGTTAGGCACTAAAGCCCCATGTCTGGCCATATATGGCATTTTCCATGTCTTTCATGAAGGGTTCACCAGAGGTTCCAGTGGAATTGCTAAAATAATTCATCGAAGAGTGCCTTTTACATTGATAAAGAAATGGTCCGACACACATAGGTGATATATCCTTATACATGGGTTAGTCGCCGGTGAGGAGGTTGAGCTTTGCAGTATATATGCCCTCCCCCTCGGACAGGGCTTTATTGACCACTTAGTGAGAAGATGGTGTGACCTGCCGGGAGTGTTGTCAATAATCGGAGGAGACTGGAACGATGTCATGTCCCCAATCATGGATAAATGGCGACAGGCCAGACTGGCCACAGGGACCCGGATACTAAATTACAGACTAGTAAACATGCTGGGCTGGATGGACATGTGGCAGGTACACAACCGCACTAGGGTTTGTTACACTTACTATTCCCATACCCATATTTCACATTCAAGATTAAATTATATATTTATCCTCGGCACGCACAGGCATAGGGTTCCTATGGCAGCGATTCTACCTCGGGGATTGTTGGATCATTCGCCCATCTCCATTTAACTTTTCATAGGTGCTGATCTGCTTCCCTTCAGGTGGTGGCTCTCAACAGGAATCTACACAACTCCACCTAGTCCACCCTGTTGCATCATCCACTTACAGAATATTTCACCAATAATGTAGGGACAGTGACCTCGGCATGTACACTTTGGGGGGTCTTGAAGCCCACGCTCAGTGTTACAGATATCAGCTTTTGCTCGGCAGCATGCAAAACTCGTAGACAAACACTGATCCAATTAGATGCACAAGTTATGAGAATGGAACAGGAGACCTGGGGTGCAGATGGTGCCATGGCACACTGCCAGGTGCGCCTACTTCAGCAGTAATACCGTAGCACCTTGATATATGAGGTGCGGGTGGCAGGGCTTGCCACACAGAGTAGAATCTATCAGTGGGGCGATAAGACTGGACGACTTTAATATAAAATCTGCAAACAGACACATGCATGCATGTGTTCCACTACCGGCGATCCGTGATTCGGCCGAGGCGGTTATAACTGATCCCAAGGTACTCGCAGATAGTTTTTCAGAGTATTATTAGTCCATTTACACAGCACGGGAGGCCCTAGAAGCCTCCGTCATTGACCAGTTCTTCATAGATCTCCCCGCAAACTCTCTCCAATGAAGCTCGCGACTCACTCAATGCACCACTAACATTAGAAGAACTCACCAAGGCTATGGCAGACTTACATTCGGGAAAAGCACTAGGCCCAGACGGCTCTCTGTGTGATTTTTACAAGCTTATACAACTTTATTAGGCCCACATTGCCTCTCATCCATATTAGAGGTGGCAGAGACGACACTTATGCCCCCAGATTGGCAGCATGCAGAAATACTTGTCTTTCACAAGGCAGGGGGCGCCCGCTGGAATTTCATGCCTTTTACAGGCAAATATCTTTATTGAATATTGAAGCAAAACTCATAGCCAAGATGCTTGCCACTAGATTGTTGATGCATCTCCGTGAACTTATTTACCCGGACCAGGCCTGGTTCATGCCTTGACTCGCCACAAGGAATAATATTCGATGAGCCCATAATGCTATATCTGCAGTGGAGCGTCTTGATCGCCCAGCAGCTCTTTTATTGGCCTATATTGACCGTTCATTCGATTCGGTCAGCTGGACATATCTGTTTATTCTAATGTAACATCTTAATTTTGGCTACACATTTTTCGCCTATATTTGAATGCATATAATGGGTTGACGGCCTCTGTGCGTGTATCCGGCAGACTATCCACCCCATTTCCTATCACCCATGGAACACGCCAAGGTTGTCCCTTATCTCCACTTCTATTTGCCTTGGCCATCGAGCCCTTGGCAGCCTGGGTTCGCATGGATGCCCTAATCAGGGGCTTCGAGTGGTCAGCAGAGGTCTCTGATAGTAATGGATTATCTAGTTATGCTTCTTGGTGGGCCGAGGGCATTATCTAGAGGTCTTAAGACTTGTGTACTGATACCAGACAGCCTATTGCATTTGGTCTTGCTAGATTCTGGCATGCTCTTTGGATTAGGCGTAAAACATTATGTAGCTGAGTCACTGCATTTTGGAAAGCTTTGTTAGACCAGAATGTTATCACATTTTTAAAAACATTTTGTTATTCTGTACTTGTGGGAACTTTAAGCACCTTATCTTGTGCCAAACATTTTGCTGCTTTGCACATATGCATTTTAAAATTGTTTTGGGGGCCTGGTCCTTTTGAATTTGTACAAATGTTTTTATCGATTTTTATTCTATAATTTTTTATCTATATATTTTGTTGTATACTTTCTTAGGACTTTTTGCTGCATACTTTTTAGGATCTGTGTGATCGTAATAAAGTTGTAAGATAAGATAAGAATTGCTCTCTACCCGGATGACGTCCTATTTTTCCTTTCCGACCCCCGAAGGTCAGGCCCCCACATTTTACAGATTTGCAGATATTTGGTTAAACCTCAGGATTATATATGAACATCAATAAATCCAATTTGTGCCCCCTGCACAGGCTCAAATCTAATTATAGCTGGGCTTCAGATCTCTCCCAGACCCGTGAAATTTTTAAATACTTGGTGGGTTTGATTTTGATTTGATTTGTGGTTTTGTAAAGCGCGTGTATGCCCATGGGCGAATTAGCGCTAGAGAAACGGATGACTAGTGCGGTGAGGGAGAGGCCTAGTTTAGCAGGACTCAAACAACAAGGTTTTTACAGATTTCCTAAAGGACAACAGGGAGGTACTGTTTTTAATAGCAAGTGGAAGCCAATTCCAGTCCTTGGCTGCATGCAATAGGAAGCTTCTACCTCCCCACCTTTCTTGTTTGAAGCGGGGGATCTGTATCAATTTCGCCTGACTTGAGCGAAGTTCTCTTATAGGGACATATGGCTTGAGACGTGTTCTAAGGAACAGAGATCCAGAGCCCTGGAGGGCCTTGTATGTTAAACATAAGGATTTAAATTTAATTTGTTTAACCAAGGGGAGACAATGAAAGGTATCCAGGTGATGTGACGGATTGACAAGAAATATCCAGATCCAGAAATATTGATACTGTCTTCGCCAGGGTTAAAAAGGAACTCAAGTTGTGGGCGGGTTTACCCCTATCTCTTTACGGCCCCTCAGCTATCTTTAAAATGATCTCTGTCCCCCGGCTCCTCTATCAATTACATAATCACCCCTATCTTATGCCACAGCTCTGGTTCAGGCAGCTGAATGCTATGCTTAACGAGTTCCTTTGGGGCGGTAGCTCGATTCGAAAAGCACTTTGGACTTGCTTTCTTTCTACTCTACCTATTGTGGGGGCATTGCTACGGCCGATATTCAGTCGTACTATGCTGCATTCCATTTGCAAGTGCGCAATGACTGGTGGTATTCGCCCCGGTGTGAGCCGGAGTATGAACTAGAGCGACGGCTCCTTGGTGAAGCATCACTTTCTAAATGCTTAGAAAATCGGGCTAGCATTCAGGACCTTCCTTCAGCCACCAAGGTGGTCATAGTATTATGGCGCCAGTCACTCTGTCCCATTGGCTGGCTGAATCGTCTGACCGGCGTGGCTCCACTCAAGTGTAATCATCTTCTTCCCCAGGTACAGCGACTACAGGGGTCCCGGGAAGGGACTGAATTGGCAATCTCAACCTTGGCTGATGTTCTGCAGGGCAAAACCCTCAAATCCTTTTCTGATCTTAAAAAATATTATTCCATCCCACACTCCGTTTTACAGATATCTCAAGTTTCGTCATGTCATCTCTCCCCATCTTAAGGCTCTTTCCGCCCTCCCTGCATTCAACCCATTAGAGGGCTGGCTCCTCATGGGCAACCTGATAGACCACAAAATCTCTAAAATATACCAAACATTGGTCAATCGCAGCATGCCAACATTGGAGTCCCTTAGGGAAGCCTGGCAAACAGACCTTGGTCCCCTGGACAATGATGATTGGATGGAGGTGCTGGAGTCCTCCGGAGGGGCTGCCATCTCTTCAAGGTGAGATTTATACAGTTGAAATATCTACACAGAATATATTTGACCCGATCACAACTTTATAGAGCAGGCCTCATTGCCTCCCCACGGTGCCTTTGTTGCGGAATGTAGGGCGCTACTTTTATTCATACAGTATTGTCTTGCCCAGTTCTAAATACATTTTGGAAGGATATACAAAGCTGTTTGACTGAAGTGCCTGGATGGTCTATAGCGAATACATCACACCTAGCACTCCTACATATTGCCTCACTATCACCAAACGGGACATAGCCCGACTTTGGAAAGCACCCACCCCACCTCCACTGACTGCATGGAAGCGAGGATTGGATGTCTGTATGGGATTGGAAGAGCCGTTCTTTTAAAAGCCCATGGGTGAACATAGAAACATTGGGCAGATTACAGAGCAATAATTTTAACACTGCCATCTTCACCCTCATCCCCAACATAAAAGGTCTTGCCCCACAATCTAAACCTGTGTTAACATACTGCTATTGTGCATCAGTCCAATGTAGACCGGATACTTTATTTTTGGTATCCTGGACACGTAACAGAGACAACTCCTTAAGGTTTTGTAACACTGCAGTTATTGTATTCTATATAATTTTGTACTATTTTTTGTATTATAATTGTTTTTTTCTTTTATATACCATACATATTGTAGCTCATGATGGCCAATATAATTTTGTATATTGTATAATTACATCATTGTCGGTGATTCGCATGTGGACCAAGAAAATACCCAAAAAGTTTGTTCTTAAAAAAAATAATGTACTATAAATCGGGTAATGGCCAAGATGGTGACTGGAGTGGACACAGCTCAAGGAGCTCCATAGTCCGCCCCTTAAATATCTGAATTAATGCTGTCCATCCAGCCAACAAGAGCTTCCTCTGACGTCCCCTGTTGGGAGCAGGAGGCGAGGCCGGCGAGGAGAGACTATGGGGAACCCTAACACTGAAGGAACTGAAACAATCGCATACAGGTGTACCATCGTTTTGATTTCCCCATCGGAATGATCTCTTCTTAGCATCTGGGCATGCGTACTTCACTGTTCTTGTCGGGGATGGCGCTGCTCCCCTCGGTTGTAGTCGGAGGCGACCCCCTTATGGCCTCCCTGAACTGGTCCATCTTGAGGACGGAAGCGGCATGCAGTGAGTTGTACCCGCTACGAGGAGTGGCACTGTGGCCTTGCGTGGAGAGACCCTCCTTCGCCCTGCTGAGCTACTGATGGAGAAGGGGGCTGTGATCAGGGGCGTAACAGAGGCCCCGCAGCCCCTGCGGTGTGGGGGGGCCAAAGCTCCAGGGGACCCCCTCGGCACTGCACTGTGGCCGTAGAGCTCCTTGATGAGGCCGGAGGGGGCCCCTCTGCGTACCGTGCAGGGAGGCCCCCTCATATTTCGTTACGCCAGTGGCTGTTATATTCTATGGTTTGTTTAATGTAGAATGAATGAATGAATGAATTTATTTGTTTGGTTACTAAAAACCATTACATAAAACCAAAATACAAAGGTAACAACATTACAAAAGTTAAAATCAAGGAAATTGCAAAGGTCCATAGGTGCAGACCATGCCGGGCAAAGCTTCATAGGCCGATAGGAGACTCTGGAGTCCGGCCTGTGGAAGCCATCAACCTAGACCGAGCTTGAAAGATGAACTTTCCAAAGGCCGCCATGTGCTTTACAGTGGCAAGGGTATACAGATGAGTAATCCCTTTCTCTGCGGTGCGTAACCCCGATTGTCTTAGTACTGGCCTGAGGTAAAGACTACGCGCCAGGCGTAGGGCAGGGCAGCAGAACAGGAGGTGGGCCAAGGACTCACGTTTGTACTTGCAGAGCCTGCATTCCCGGACAGCAAAGCTGGCCTGACCGCAGCAATATAGTTCTTTAAGGGGCAGTGGGTGTAGTCTATAAGCCAAAATCTTATGGAGGGCTGCACGGCCCACCGCCTGCGTGAGATGATGTTTAGGAGTATGCTGGGTGTGCGGAAGACACAATGTCTTATGCAAGTCTTTTCTACTCAGGGAGTCCAGATCCAGTTCCCGTGACCGCGCACGCACTTGTTTTTTTATCGCATTCTTGATGGCAAAATATTTGACGTATTCAGGGTTCCATGAGTCCGTCGCAAGTTTGAGCTGGGTCTTAGCCACTTGGAGGGTGGCCGACCAGGGGTTCTCAAGCTCTGTGAATATACATTTCAAGACTGCCTTTAATGTTTTCACCTGTGCCGCCGTTGTTAAAAAGTAATATTTACTTAGGGCGGCCAACTCTTCCAGGTTTTGCTGGTTGAGCGAGAACTCCAGGCAAACAAGGGTGTTTCTAGTACACCTTGGAAGATGGAAGACTTTCTTGTATGCTCTGCACTGAATTTTTTCCAATTCGTTACTCAGTTTGCCCGGGAATGCCTGTAGAGCATAGTTAAGAGCCGGCATAAGTTTGGCTTTAAGAACTCTATTAATGGCCGTGGTGGACGGGCTATGTAAGGATGCTTGCAACTTGCAAATGGCATAGGTGATGGATTTACCTTTGGCTTGGATAGACTTAAGGTGGGCACTTGCGAGCCCCGATTCCTGGAAGCAAATGCCCAAATAGGTGTACCGCTGCGTGGAGTCCAGAAGGAGGTTGCCTAGTCTCCATTTTATAGCTTTCTTCCTAGGGTAGTGACCAAAAATAATTACTTTTGACTTGCTTGGGTTTGCTACAAGCCTGTTTTTGTCATTGTACTTGGCAAGAGCCGTCAGCACCTTCTGTAGCCCCATTCTCGTGTGGTCAAAAAGAACCAAGTCATCAGCATATTGCATGAAAAGATTTTTTTTCCACCAATCTTAGGGGTGGCCAGGGCAGCCCCAGTCAAAGCCTTCTCCATGTCCGCTGTGTATAAATTAATAATAGTGGGGCTAACACACACCCTTGTTTTAAGCCTCTGTCTGTGTTGATCTTAGCTGATGCATGGTCCCTCGAGAGTTTAATTCGCACCCATGTTTTTTGATAAAGGGACTGTATCGCTCTTAGCAGTACCAAGTTGATGTTCCATTGGATTAGCTTGTTCCACAGAATTGCACGGTCTACCCCATCGAAAGCCGCCGAGTAATCAATGAAGCCTGCGAAGAGGGGAAGGCTTTTGCTTTTCTGAGCGCGATGTGCCAGGAAAGAAAGAGCGATAATGTTGTCGACTGTGGCAGACCCTGGTCTGAAGCTGGTTTGACAAAATGGGAGGATGCCTTCTGCGCTCGTCCAGTCTACGAGGGCCCTCAAGATGGTGCTGGCATAAGCTTTTCCCTCAATATCAAGCAGTGCGATCATGCGGTAGTTGGTGGGTTCAGTTTTTGGGCCTTTTTTGTGGATGGGCTGTAAAAGCGAGCCTCTCCATGAGTCTGGTACGTCCCCCCGGAGCCAGCATTCAGAATACAAGTGGGTCAGATTAGTGGACCAAAAGTCGATATTTGCCTTGAATAGATGTCCAGGTAGACCATTAGGACCTGGGGAAGCGTTTTGTGTGCTGTTTTTTATGATTTTAGAGACAAGCAATTTCCCCGGTAGATCCATCAGCTCAGTGTGTGTGCCTAGATTGTCTCCAACCTTGGGTGTGTCAATTTGCATGTTAGCAGCGCCATCATTAGTATATAGTGCTTTTACATGGGCAACCCAAGTAGAGGCTTCAAGGGAGTTTTCTCTGTGATTTATGTCTCTGCCCAGGTTGCATATGTACTTCCAAAACTCCTGTGCTTTTCCCGGGCTCAACAAGTCAAAAATTATTAGCCATTGTGCTTCACAATGTGCACGTTTTGCTGCCCAAACCTTCTTTGCGTGGCTTTTTTTGGCTTCTTGTAGTTCGATATTGTTTAAACTTGTCCCAATTTTGCGGAAAAGTTTTCATTTTTTATTTAGATTTTTGGCGCTTATTTTAATTTCAGAGTTATACCCATATGTTGGTGAGGCGCGCCTGTGCGATGTAATATTCAAATTCCGGCGAAGAGTCACCGCAAGGGTCTCTATTGTGACACTCCAAGTTTCTATGGCATCTTTTTTCTGATCGCTTATTGACCACCCTGTCCAATGATTAGCCCAGCTGTTGAATCTATTGATTGCAGTCTGTTCCCATTTGATCCTTCTGGGCAGCTTTATTAGTTCTTCCCCATCGGCTTTCCATGATGAATTCAAGCTTATGGTTGTGGTCCGCTGTGAGGTTCAAAGTGACAGGGCAGCGTGATCGTTGTCACTACGCGGTTGGACTGAGAAATTTGACATTAAAAGTTGGAGTTTGCCACTTAGGATTATATAATCGACCGTAGTTTGGTTATTGAATGTGGGAGCTACAATCAGCCCAGAAGTAGTCTTTAGAAGGAGTGAGTGCGCCGTCACCAGATTATAGGTTTTTAAAAGGTCGTTCAGGGCCTTGGTAGACCCTGCCTGGCACCTGCGTGTGGTTGAGACCCCTATGTTATGAGAGTTAAAATCACCAAGAATGATGCATTCAAGGCCCGCGAATTGTGGTTTGTTTAATGTAGAATGTTTGTCCTCTTATTGCTTCTCTTTGATAGTTAGAATGTTTGGGTGGAAATTCTGTTAAGGGGATTCGAAGTCTGGCAGTTGTTGCTGAGAATCTGATTGAGGCTGGTGTGGAAACGATGCTGTGAAGAACTTATATTTAAATAAAGAAGATTTCTTTATAAACTGACTAAGCTTATTTATCCAAGAACCAATATCCCATCCTCATCGCCAAATGTTATATGGGTTCATTGAATATATATGTTTTTTTTTCTTTGTTTCCTTTTGTTGTTGTTTATTTATTTATTTATTTATGAAATTTATTAAGCGCAAGCAAATGCCCAAGGGCGTCTCGGCGCTGTGAACGAAGGCAGACCAGAGAAATGACAGTGAAAATTATTGGTTAAATAACCAGGTTTTTATTTTTCTTCTGAAAACAGTGAGAGTGAGGCAAGATCTGATGTCCATATCAAGGGAGTTCCACAGTTTAGCTGTAGCGACAGTAAAACGGCGGTCACCCCACGAAGCTGTTTTAGTCCGGGGCACAGTCACCAGCAAGGCATTCATAGATCGTAGTGCTCTATTGGGGGCATAGAATGCCAAGGATTTCAAGAGAAAATGGGGCCCTAGTTTGCGGGAGGCTTTATAGGCTATGCAGAGTGCCTTAAATTTAATTAGATTTTTTACCGCCAACCAGTGGTAGTCTTTGATCACTTGGGCGATAGGTTTGAACTTTGGGGTGCCAGAAAGCATTCTTGCAGCTGCGTTTTGTACAGACTGTAGCTTATGAATAACTTTGTGCTGGGCATTGATGAAAAGTCCATTGCAATAGTCAAGAGATGACATGACAAAAGCAGTGACCAATGTTTTACCTGAGTTGGGGGAAGGAAGGGAAGGATTTTCTTGATGGATTTGAGCTTGTAGAATGAGGTTGAGATGATAGCTTTTGCATGTGCAGCAAATGTTAGTTTATCGTCCAAGAGTATTCCCAGATTTTTTACTTTGGTAACTGGTATGGGCGGAGGGCCCAATTCAGTGGGCCACCATGCTCCTGGCCAATTAGGGGAAAGCTTCCGTTTTATTGGAATTTAACTTGAGACAGTTAGTTGTCATCCAGTTACTAATAGTCAACATGCCATGATGAAAATTGGCCGAGATTTTCTCTCCGTTGTTTTTTATTGCTAGAATCATCTGGGTATCATCCGCGTAAGATGTTAGGCTCATCCCAAAGTCCTTGATGATTCTTGCTAGATCTGTCACATAGACATTGAATAGCGTAGGACTTAGGGATGAACCTTGGGGAACGCCACAGGGGAGTGTCATCCGGGCGGAGCTAAAATTGCCCAGTTGAACCATTTGGGTGCGATTAGAGAGAAAGGAGGCAAGAAGATCTTTAGCTTTATCCTGGATACCTATGGCATTGACACGGTCGATCAAGATGTTGTGGTCGACCGTGTGAAAGGCAGCGGATAGGTCAAGCAAGATAAGTACTGCCGTCCCTCGTTGATCGAGGATGGTTCTTATCTCGTCAGTGGCTTTGATAAGTGCTGTCTCGGTACTGTGATGTTTGCGAAAGCCAAACTGGGCGTCGTCTAATAGGAAGTGATCTTCGATGTACTGGACAGTTGTATATTCATCAGTTTTTCTGCTAATTTTGCCGCGAAAGGCAAGCTGGCAATGGGCCTATAGTTGTTAGTATCCTCAGCGTCCAGGTGAGGTTTTTTCAAAAGGGGTTTAAGGAGGGTGTCTTTCCAGATGGTGGGATAAACCCCTGTGGAGAACAAGGAGTTGAAGATTTCTGTAAGTTGGGGGGGCCACTATGTCAGATGCTGAAAGAAGTATTGGAGGAGGACAAGGATCATAGGCTGAGCCTGATTTGATGGTGGTCATGATCTTGGAAACCTCATATATATTGGTCGCTAGAAACTGTCTGAAAATGGGCTGGGTGGACTTAAGTAAAGTGATTTGGGGGGACTGAGAATGATCTTTATTCCTATGGGAAAAATTGGTGTAAATATTGTTAACTTTGTCATAGAACAAGCTGGCAAGATTATTACAAAACAATTGTGAGGGGATAGGCATTGATTGAGGGGGTAGCTTAGAGAGTTTGGATTCAACCTGATATAGTTGTTTATTGGAATGTTTAGCTTGCTCAATCTGAGTAGAATAGTAAAGGCTTTTTTCTTGCAGAATCATTTTTTTTATATATTGCAAGTTCGTTTTTGTAGAGAAATTTGCCATCGGCAGTATAGGCCTTTCTCCAATGTCGCTCTCGATTTCGACATACCTGTTTTTGATGTCTAAGGGCGTTGGTAAACCAGGGAGCTGAAGGGGAGGTGCGATTTTTAGAGATAGATTTTATGGGTACTAATTTATTAGCTGTGGTAAGCCAATGGGTATATTCTTTAGCAGCTATGTTAGGATCTTTGGAGGTAGCTGGCTGCGTAAATAACAGGGTTTCGATAAATGACTGATTATCAAGATCTCTCCACGATTTAAATGTACCGGAGTGTGTAGTGGCAGTTGGGTGTGTAGGGGAATTCAATAAAATTTCGAACATCACAGCATGATGGTCGGACCATGCTAGAGGTAGGATCTCTTTTATCTTGATGTTTTTATCGTTAGAGAACAGGCCGTCTAGCGTAGGGCCTGCTTCGTGAGTACTGTGGGGAACCAATTGCATCAGACCCAAAGATTCTAAGTCTGATAGGAGCCTATTGGTGTCTTTGTCTTCCAAGTTTTCTAAAGGAAAATTAAAGTCACCTAGAATGGTGGTAGTATTATCAATAGCAAGGGATTCCAGATTGTCAGTAAAGGAGGCTAAAAATTTAGTTTTACTACCTGGTGGACGATAAAGTAAAATGCCTTTGAGGCGTTGGGAAGATGTAAGTGTGGTAGAGAATTGTATAGCCTCACATTAGAGAGTGGAACTGAGCTTATAGAGGGTTTGAGATGACTACGATGTATTACAGCGATTCCACCACCTATTTTCAGGGCCCTATCTTGCTTGAGAATGTTATAGCCTTCTGGGACTGCAACTAATAAGTCAGGCTCTGATGAAGGATTGGTCCATGTTTCAGTAATGAAAAGAAGGTCAAGTTTGAGAGAGTTAATCAAATCGGCGATTTCTTCTTTATGTTTGCATAGCAACCTTGCATTGATAAGTGCTGCCAAGATGTGGGTCGTTTTTTGTTTGTTAGTAGAAAGTGAGGGGTGATTGGTGTGAGGTTCGGATGCAGAGTGAATTTTAAAATGGCAGTGTACACAGGTTTTTGGGAGGTGAGAGTTTTCATTAAAAGTGAAGGTGGGACCTGAACATTTTTCTGGAGGGCGCAGGTTTAGAAGGGCCAGCTGAGAATAGCCTCTTTTAACGACTGAGTCGGTAGTGCCAGGGGTTATGGCCCTGGCCCCGGGCCAGGCGCGGACGGGCGCAGACGGGCTTGCCTTTGGCGCGCCCGCTGCGCGTGTCCGCTGCGCGCGTCCGCTGCGCTTGCGCTCGTCCGCTGCGCGCACTGTGCCCTATGTACTCTAGGGCCCGCCAGAGACTGAAACGCTACCTTCGGCATCCGCCGGAAGTGGAGAACTAGGTGAACAAGCTCCCGGTTTAGCCCTCCGATCAAGAGGCACAAGCCGTGTCGGAACGGGGCCTTGGGGCAGATTGCGGGTTCAAGTACAAGAGGACAGCAAATCAATTTAGCAGGTGGCAATATTAAAAATCATGAAGTGCAAGTGATTAAAAAGTTAAGCAGCTAGCGGCAACTGTGATGATCAGGCTGCTCGCGTCCACTGCGCTTGCCCCAGATCTGTGCCCTATGTACTCTAGGGCCCGCCAGAGACTGAAACTGAATGTTTAATTTCCTGTGTGAAAAGGGGAAGATGTGTTATATTCTATGGGTTTTTTTAATGTAGAAGGTTTGTCCTCTTATTGCTTCTCTTTGATACTTAGAATGTTTGGGTGGAAATTCTGTTAAGGGCATTCGAAGTCTGGCAGTTGTTGCCAAGCATCTGATCAAGGCTGGTGTGGAAACGATGCTGTGAAGAACTTATATTTAAATAAAGAAGATTTCTTTATAAACTGACTAAGCTTATTTATCCAAGAACCCATATAACAAGGGCATTACGGCCGCCATGAGACTGGCGCCAACCAGCGCTGAGATTGAAAGACATGCAGAGGCAGACTCAGGCACATGAGTTCCCGAGGTGAGCAGCGCAGGAGCTTAAGTGGGCGCTTGGACAGAGCTTCAACACCCGCAAAGTTTACACTGAGGCCTCGCGCATCCCCACCGGCTAGGTCCAGATCGGAGAGGTGAGTTGGGTCAGGGTCATGGGGCACTGCGTGACCCCAAGGGGTCTAATACAACGTTTGAGGGGAGGTGCCTGGCTGGGCACCGCAGCATACACTGCGGGTGATGATACAGGAAGGGGGTGCTGCCCTGTCTCCTAGAGAAGTCCAGGTCCCGGTTAATAGCAGAGAGAGGGGGAGAGGGGAAGCCTGAAGTTGAAACAATGGCCTGGCCTGCCGGCTCTGCAACACAGCCGACTGCAGGCGATGCGACTCTCGGCTACAAGGGAAGGGATAGACGTATTCCCCTGATATGAGCTGTTGGGTGACAGGTATCCCTGCCACCCCTTGAGCTGCCTGCCCGTACTGCCATAATCAGAGCAATTGCACCTCAGCAAAGGATAGAATTACCAGGATCATCAGAATCAGAGAGGGACGGCCCAAGTATTAGAGAGGCTCATGCGACCAGTGTCACACCCCTGGCTCAGCAGGCATGCAGATTGCCCACAAACTCAAGAATAAACATAGAGGCCATTCTTGATACATGGACTGCATATAGAAAGCAACTGGTTAGATATGACACTGTTGCTTGTCCAAAATGCTGTCCGATGTATCCTAGAAGCGTAAGATAATTGGTAGCACCCCTAGCCAATCAAAAAGCACCAACATGGGCAAGGACAGGCCACAAAGAGGGGCACAACAAATGAAAATGGACACTACGCTGCGCAGGGAGGCTCCACAAAACCTGACGCCACATGTGAGGCACAGCGGGAGAACACCAATACACACTGGATTCCAAATTCTCACATCTATAGAGGCTTCCAGCACGGCCTTTCAGCTGAAAATTGATGGAATGTCATTAGATGTTGGACTGCAGCAAGCCGACCTCCGCACAGTGGCAGAAAGGTCTATAGCCACAGAACAAAGTGTTACTGAACTACAACGTGAAGTCTCTGCATTGAAGGCAACTTTAACTGACTTATCTATCAAATCAGCAGCTTTTTAATGCTGGGCCGAAGATGCAGAAGGGCGCTCCCGAAGCTGTACTCTTCGCTTTGTAGGCTTCCTGGAGGGTGCAGAAGGGAGAAACACAGAACCCTTTCTTGAAAGGTGGATTAAGGAGGCATTCCCCAAAGTAGACCTTTCTTTGATTTTTTTAATTAAGAGGGCACACTCAGGGCCGGCGCTAGGAATGGGCAGCATGGGCGGCTGCCCAGGGCCCGAGCTCAGCCCATCAACAGGGGCCTCGCAAAAGTGTTTCCCCACCAGCCTCGCGCCTGTGGTGAGCACTGCGTGGCCCAGGGAAGGGCTGCCTCACACCTGGGCTTCACAGGCATGTGTAGGAATAGGGGAAGAGGCCCCCCTCCCCTGTGCCTCGCAGCACTGGGCAATAGCTGTTAACCCCCTGGGAGGGGGCCCCTTTTCCCCAGGGCCGTGCTGCCCACATGTAGCGCGAGGCCCATCTGCATTTGCAGGTTTGACCTGTAATTGGGGACAGGGTCGGATTACGAAGGCAAGCAGTCAGGCATTGGCCGATGGGCCGGTACTGAAAGGTGTGACATGTGGGCTGGTTGTTAAAGGGCCTCAGCTTCATTCCTGCCTCCCAGGCCATCACACTTCTGGCTATGGTGTGCGGGGCGAAGGTGTTAATTGTGGCAATATGCCGTAATTGTGGCCAGTTGTTTGCTCTATTTGTTCTGTCATTCTTCCCTCAGCCCCCCATTGGGGCACCGCAAAGAAGTGTCTTGCCCCAGACCGCACCCTTGCCAGGCAATGGTAGGTGGGGGCAGGTGGGAGTATGCAGGGGAGTCACTGAGGGAGCAGGTTTTTGGCTATGGGTAATTGACACCTTAGTCTCCACGGTAGCAGCAGTAGCTGTGTCTTTTTTCTTGACCCCCCTCCCCTGCTAGGTCATCACCTTGAGGTATGGAGGGCTGGGGAAGGAGTGAACTACGATAAGCCTTCCTGGAGGGTGTGGGTGTATTTACATGGGCATCGCAGTGAGATAACCTTTGTTAGGCTTTTATTAAACTAGAGAAGATGTGGCGTTGAGTTCTAAGGTTCTAGTCCCAGCATCAGCTCAACATCCTGTCATTCTGGGCAAATCACTTAATCTCACCAAAGACTAAAGTAAAAATACATTTGATCTTGTGCAGTGTAACTGTTGCCCATGTAAATCACCCCAATACCCTAGCACCAAGTTCACCTTATGTAAACTATAAAAATCAAGGACCGATCGCAAAAAAAGCAATTTATTTTGACTCAATTCCAGCTATTTTAATGCACACTAACTGCCTTATCTGCTCACACTGCAACGACAAGGAGTTTAATTCCCAAGCCATAGTTTCCACTTGCCTTGAGTTTGCTTTGTGCTCAATGTGTCGATGTATGTGTATAGCACCGTATGTAGATGTGCTATGCACCTGGCACATATCACTCCATGCATTATCCTCACTGACCTTTGCTATTCTCCAACTATGTATTTTAACAAAAATAAAACGTGAAGAAAAAGTCGGAATGCTTGTTCTTTACTTAGCATGTTTGTTGCCTCTGAGTAAACATTACTATGTCAATGGTTCCTTCTCCCTTGCACCGTCCAGCTATGATCCAGTACTGCTGTGGAGCTCACGGAAGGCCTACCCTCCCCTAGGCCTTACCGTCATTGTCCAATGCTGAGAGGCAGCACAGATTCATGAATTCCATGCTTAGGGCAAGAGGCAACATCTGAAGGGCATAGCTATCAATAGTGTAGAAAGTGCAATGGGACCATGGTCTTGTGGGGTTATGTGTCCAATTCACCCAAATTATGGCTGTATTTTACTGCTCAGTCAGTGACCAGAGGGTAGTGGGGAGTCACAATTTGCCTTGCTTGCACGACGGCTGGCCTGCTTTCCTACATCCTGTTCTGCGATGTCCAAATGTCATTCTCTCCCTTGGGCCTTATGTTTTTTACTATATGTGTTGTGTTTTACACTTAACATAATTCTGGCGAGTAAAGAGCCTACACACGAAAAAGATGTGGGATACTGGTGAGAGAGAGGATTTATGTTAAAACAAATTACGAAGTATTAATGTCATCCTAAGGTAGCACAATAATGGGACATAAAGATAAGGGAGCCTTTTGAAATTTGCAATTATATCCATAGTGAGTGAGGTTTTCTCTTATGTCATTTTATATTTTGAATGATCCGGCCCCTCATTACCTCATAGGATCTCCCCCCGTCATGTGACAAATGTAATCCATTTAATACAGTTTTAATATATATGGACTTATTTAATTTGTACATTTATTTTTTGTCCATGTTACTGATATTTATGTTAGGTCTCTTCAGGGATGCCAAATAAAATCAATAGTCTGCAGTGTAACTTTCTGTTATGCCACTTCTTGTGATGTTACCAAGGGCGGCTCCTCCACTAGGGCGGAGTAGCGTCCCCCCACTGCTTTCTCGCAGAGCGAGAAGCAGAAACATAAAATGCTAAAACTACCATTTTATGTTTCTGCTACTCACACTGCGAGAAAGCAGAAGTGTTTGGTTGGGGGTGGGCGGGTCTGATTTAGGGCAGGGGAGGAGTGCTTTGCCCCCTGATAAAGGCCCTGACTGTTTCGTCATGCACACTCTGGTCTTTCTCCATGTAGGCACCAATGCACCCTACATGGAGAAAATGGCCTCCCCATAGGCGCCTGGCTGGTCGGTGTCCCAACCAATCACAATGCTGCCATTGCAGCATTGTGATTGGCTAAGGGGAGGGAAGCTGTCTGCTTCCTGTTCCTGCCAGAGGAAGGAAAGAAAGAGAGCATGTCAGGAGCAGAGATGATGCGAGACCTGGAAAGGTAAGTTTATTTTTAAATTACCCCCCGCGCGAACCCCTGTGAGACCTCCCACCCACGAGTTATGCTAGCCGCGACTGATTTTACATGCAAATTAGAGGGGCCTTATATCTTCCCTTTTGCCCGGGCCCCAGAAGTTCTAGGACCGGCCCTGGGCACACTGAGTGCTGGTGCCACCACCCTCCGGGGTGCCCATCCTAGAACTCTCATTGCACAGTTTCTAAATTTTAGGGATCAGGACTGCTGCATCTTCAAGGTGGCAAGGTGAGAAGGGACCCAGCCTTTGGAAACCACACAATTTGTATTTTTCCGGATTACACAGGCTTAGTGCAACAGCAGAGAGCGTCCTTCAGTGGGGTGAAGCAGAAACTACGGGCAATGAACCTCCAGTACATGCTCTTATACCCTGTGGAATTGAAGGTTATCCATGATGATCAAGCCAATTACTTTATATCCACGGAAGCTGCATGGGACTGGGTGGAAGTCCCCGGGGAAGAAAGGATAATACACCGGGGGCAAGAAGAGTTAGACCTCTGGTGCCAACACAACGGAAAAAACTGTGGCTGGGTTAAAAGATCCAGAAAAACCTTGCATTCAACATGAGTGGTTGTACGCCAAAACGGATCATGGGTACATTTAGCACTGGCAGACTCCAGCAGTGAGGGAAGGAGGTCTCCCAGAATTGACCTGATGGCACAAAAGCACAAGCAAGATGCGGCAAAGACCTTGGTGGAAGAAGTAACTGCCTCAAGCTCTGAAGCCAGAATGGGGGACATAGTGGAAGATACTCTACAACCAGAGGACCCTTGAATTAGCCGTGGACTTAGGTAAAATGTATGGAAGGTTTGAATGCTGAGCAGAAGTGGAGAACATGAGATATTGGTAACTGAGGTTTCAGTCTGTATGGTCCCACACTGTGGAGACGCCTGTCCACCTGAACTGAAGAGTGGATGGATTGAGATGAGCACTACCATTAGGCGAACAACATCCCCCCCCTCTCTCTCACATCCTTGTGTTGCTGTATTCCTTTCTCAACATTCCTTCTTCTATCCTTCCTTTACTCTTGGGCCTACTGATCTATAAACTCTCTTCTTTCACAGATACATTTATAGTATGGAGAAGTATGCAAGTTGAATAAAAAGTGGTACACTTGTGCGTGAGAGGAGACCGGGGTTGGGAAAGCACAACTGGTAGATGCACACTACATCTGTGTTGTGCGCCGACATGACCTGGTGTGAGATACAACACTGATGTTTGCAAGTGGGATGTATGTTCGTATGGCGAGGACTATGATCTGCAGTATGCTTGTATGTTGTTCGTTGACCGTGAAACCTTCTCAATGTGCTGTCGATGATGACTGTTCATGGAAGGTTTGTCACTTCTTTTTCAGAGGTGGGGTTCAGCTGGGAAAGTAGCCACTTTGGTTACAGGTAGCTGATCAGCTGGAAGCTCAATATGCATTTGAATGTGGAAAGGTTCATAACGGACCTGAAAGAGTTGATTCAATTCTGGAAAAAACCTACTTCCCTCGGTAATTGGAAGGGTGGCCGTGGTGAGAATGGCGATGCTCCCCCGCTGTTTGTATATATTACAAAATTCCTTCTGCAGCATCCCGGAGTCCACATTTGATATCCTGAACCACCTCCTAATCTCATTGGTGTAAAACTCGAGATATAAAATTAGATATAACCTCTGGGGGACGGGAGCTCCCAGATTTCAGACTTTACTATATTGCAAGATTACTACAATATGCAGCACAGTGGTGTATAGAAGATCGCACTGTATAGAAAGAGTTACTGAGGGAATGAAGTAGTGGGACAAAACTGCATAGAACACTTATGATGGGATCACCGGCCCCCGATGACTGCCCACATATAATACGTGGGTGGCGGAGGCATGGGAGCAGGCAGTCATCCCGGTCCTTCGCAGAGCTCCATATACCAGCACACTCCCATTCCAATGGCTACAGGGATTTCATCTAATCCAGTCAGTCATGGACATCACAAAGTGGTATGAACGAGGATGCACGACAGCCGGGGGCATGTATTTGAATGGGACCTTCTTAACATTTGACGAGGCATGGGAATGGTTCTGCATGCCAGACTCTAATTTTTTTACATTATGCGAAAATCTCGTGCAAGGTCCGCAAAATATGGACCATGTTCCCTGATGAGCCAAAGTCACATATATTGGCATTGCTGCTCGACCTGTATATGCATGTATCATGCATATACAAAGCCCTGAAAGAAGATTGTATGTTTGAACTGCCCATAGTTAGATATAGATGGGAAGTGGACTTAATATCCCCACTCACTGAAGGGGAGTGGACGAGGGCCTTGGCATAGGTATGCAAGGTAACCAGTAATGCTAGGCTCAAACTCATTCAGTTATACGATCTGCAGCACACATACCTGACACCACAGTGGTATAGACCCCACTACATTTATTATGTGACCTGGAGTTGAACACGCCTACAAATATATTGGCTTCAAGTGACTCATGGAATGGGGGCACATGCTGGAGGGATTGACGTCAATGATAGATCAGAATGAAAGTGAGGTAGGCTCTACACAGATGCAGAACTACACTACACCTCTGCCTAACCCAGGGAATGGGAATATTCCTCTCACCTGAGTGTAAAAAACAACATATCGGATTCACCGAAGGCCAAGCACTAGATGATTTATATACCTTATTCATGTGTCGGGTTTAGCTGCCAGTCGCTGCCAAGTTTTCTCTGTTCGGTTGCTTTGCTTTTTAGCGTTTGTTTTTACATTTTTCTTGTTAATAACACTGAAGAGTATTGCTGCACACATTGATCTGCTGTGTAAAAGAAGTGACTGCTAAATACTGTAAATAGCCATAATGTGCTTAATGACGGTACTATTGAGTGTGATATGCGGATAGATTAATGGATTGGCAAGCAAAAACTTGTTAACAATGGTCCGTCAACAACACACTGTACCATCAATCAATCAATAAATCAATCAATCAATCAATCAGAACATGTGTAAAGCGCACTACTAACCCGTGAGGGTCTCAAGGCGCTGGGGGGGTGCTGCTACTGTTCGAACAGCCAGGTCTTGAGTAATCTTCTGAAGGTTAGCAGGTCCTGGGTCTGCCGTAGGAGGATGGTAAGTGTGTTCCAGGTCTTGGCGGTGAGGTGGGAGAACGATCTGCCACCGGAAGTCGCTCTTCGAATGCGGGGATGGTGGCGAGGTCGGGGGAGAGGTGCTGGTGGTTGGGGGTGTAGAAGGTGAGTCGACTGTTGAGGTATGCTGGTCCGGTGTTGTGGAGTGCTTTGTGTGCATGGGTGAGCAGCTTGAAGGTGATCCTCTTGTTGACGGGAAGCCACTGCAGGTCTTTCAGGTGGGGTGTGATGTGGTTGCAGGGAGGGATGTCGAGGATCAGGCATGCAGAGCCATTCTGAATGCGCTGTAGTCGTTTCAGGAGTTTGGTTGAGGCTCCTGTGTAGAGGGCGTCTCTGCTGCTGATGAGGGCCTGGATGACCGTTCTTCTTGTTTCAGTGGGGTTCCACCTGCAGATCTTGCAGAGCATGCAGAGGGTGTTGAAGCAGGAGGATGAGACGGTGTTGACCTGCTTTGTCATGGAGGGAGTGGAGTCGAGGATGAACCCCAGGTTGCGTGCGTGGTTGGTGGGTGTTGGTGCTTTTCCCAGTGAGGTCGGCCACCAGGAGTCGTTCCAGGCCGAGGGGGGGAGTGGAGGATGAGGACTTCTGTCTTGTCCGAGTTTAGTTTCAGCCAGCTGTTCTTCATCCACTCGGTGACGGCTTTCATTCCTTCGTGGAGGTTGGTTTTGGCGGTGCGGGGTTCCTTGGTAAGGGAGAGGATCAGCTGGGTGTCGTTGGCGTAGGAGATAATGTTGAGGTTGTGTAGTCGGGCGATGTGGGCGAGTGGTGCCATGTAGATGTTGAACAACGTTGGGCTGAGGCATGAGCCTTGGGGTATGCTGCAGATGATTTTGGTGGCTTTGGAGCGGAAGGGGGGAGGCGGATGCTCTGGGTTCTGCTGGAGTGGAAGGAGGTGGTCCAGTCCAGAGCCTTGTCTCGGATCCCAGCAGCGTGGAGGCGTGTGCGTAGGGTACAGTGTCGAAGGTGGCTGACAGGCCCAGGAGGATGATGGCCGCGGTCTTGCTGTTGTCCAGCAGGGTCCTGATGTTGTCGGTGGGTGCAATGAGGGCAGTTTTGGTGCTGTGGTTGCTGCGGAACCCGGACTTCGATGGGCCCAAGATGCTGTTCTCCTCGAGGTAGCGGGTCAGTTGTCTGTTGACGGTTTTCTTGATGTTCTTCTCCGGGAACAGGAGCAGGGAGATGGGTCGGAAGTTCTTGAGGTCCTTAGGGTCGGCCTTGGGTTTCTTGAGTAAGGTGTTGATCTCAGCATGTTTCCAGTTCTCTGGGAAGGTAGCTGTCTTGAAGGAGATGTTGATGGATTTCCAGAGATGGGGTGCGATGGTGCTGCTGGCTTTGTTGAAGATGTGGTGTGCGCAGGGGTCTGATGGAGAGCCGGAGTGAATGGTGTTCATGATTTTGATGGTGTTGTCATCGTTTATGTTGGTCCAGGAGAGCAAGGGAGCGGTGCTGATGGTGGTCATGGAGGTCTCAGTGGCTGTCGGGGTGGTCGAGATGATAAAGCTCTCGTAGATATCTGCAATCTTGCAATGGAAGACGGTGGCAAGGGAGTCGCACATGTTTTGCTATAGTGGGATGTCGTTGGTGTTGGAGCTGGGCTTGGAGAGTTCTTTCAAGATGTTGAAGAGCTATTTGCTGTTGTGTGCATTGTTGTCTAAGTGGTCTTTGTAGGAGGTTCTTTAGGCGGATCCAATGAGCAGACAGTGTCTGCGTGTGGCTTTCTTGTGGGCCGCGTAACTGTCTGTTGTTTGTCTGTTGTTTGTTCACGGTGTCATTTCTTCTCTAGTTTTCGACAGGTTTGCTTGGAGGCCAGGAGGTCCTCGGTGAACCAGCTGACATTCTTGCTGGTGTGTCTGTTGGAGGGTTTCTTGATCGGGGCAAGAGTGTTGGAGCAATCTTCGATCCACTGTCTGAGGTTGCGGGCGGCGGTGTCGGTGGGAACAGCAGGTGGGCTCTGAGTCGAGGGTGGTGGTAAGCTGGCCTTCATTGACTTTGCTCCAGCTGCAGTGAGGGATCTGTTGGGTGCGGTGGTGCGTGGTTTGTTTCTGGAAGGTGAAGTGGATGCAGCGATGGTCGGTCCAGTGGAGTTCAGTGGTTTGGCTGATGTCGAGGTGGGAGCTTGCGGAGAAGATGGGGTCAAGCATGTGGCCAGCAGAGTGGGTGGGTGTTGTGATGAGTTGTCTGAGTCCGAGGTTGGCAAGGTTGTTGATAAAGGTGGTGGAGTTGGTGTCGTTGTTGATCTCAAGGTGTAAGTTCAGGTCCCCGAGGAGGATGTAGTTTGTGGAGGCGAGGGCGTGTGTGCTGACAAAGTCAGCGATGGAGTTGCTGAATTGTGGCCGGGTCCATGGGGGTCTGTAGAAAAGGGTTCCTCTGAGGGTGGTTTTGGGATTGGTGTGGATCTGGAAGTGCAGGTATTTGGCGGTGCTGAGGGTGTCGTTGGTGCTGGTCGAGATTCTGAGAGTGTTCATGTGGACAATGGCGATTCCTCCTCCAGTTCCGTTGGTGCGGTACCTGCGGGTGATCTTGTATCCGTCGGGGATGGCTATGGCGATGTCGGGTGCTGAGGAAGAGTTCATTCAGGTCTCCGTCAGGAAGGCGACATCTGGCGAGGTGGAGTCCAGTAGGTCCCAGAGTTCAACGGTGTGTTTGCGGGCGGAGCGGGATGCAGCTGAGGTGGTTGACTTCTTTCACGGTGTGTTGATTGGCGGATTGGATGCTGGTGAAGCTGCAGTTCCGGCAGGTGAAGGGTCCTTGGGTGCGCTTCGGGACGGCCCGGAAGCAGGAATGCGATCGTCCAGTGTTGAGTGCGAGGAGGGTGTTGGCATTCGCAGGGGCCAGGGGTTCTGACGCTGGGCTCTGTCCAGGCGCAGACGGGTGCAGATGGGCTTGCCTTAGGTGCGCCTTCGGCGCCCAGCGGCAGCCATATAAGGGGAGGGGAGGTGGTAGGGAGGAGCAGCTGGGAGGCGGGAGCGAGGCAGCAAATGAGCGAGTAGGGGGGGCGGCCGCAGCAGCTGGAATAGAGCGGGAGGGGGGTAGAGAAGAAAGGGGGAAGAGAGGAAACAGCGCAACTAAGGCAACTAGGCAAATTAGGAAAGCAAAAAACACAGGAAGCTGCAAAGTAAACAATTAGGCACAATTTAACAGTAAGGCACAGTATACAGAGAAGAACACAGGGGCGGTGAATGGGTGGGTGGGGGGCGGGGCAGCCGGGGACATAGCGGCGGGAGAAGAGCGGGAGGGGGGTACAGAAGGAAAAAAGGGGGATGAGGAGCGGAGCAACTGAGGCAATAGGCTGTTAGGAAGGCAAAACACAGAGTGCTGAAAAGAATATAATAAGGCACAATTTAACAGCAGAACAAAATTAACAGATAAGAACCCAGGGGCGGCGAACTTACAGCAGTGAGCTTGGGAGGCACGGACACACAGGTGGTGCTATGCAGCGTGGGGAGCGGCCTAACCTGCAAGCAGGGTCAAGGGTCACCATGTATATAGTAAATACGTAATGTGATCCCTGTGCAATGTCATGAATAAAGACCAGTTTAAAAATAAAATAGTACTATAAATCAGGGGAAACCCAATAAGACAGAAGACGTTATATCCACCATTACTAGATTGAAACATCTCAAATCACCACTTCCCGGTGGCTTTAAACTATATTTCTAAAAAAAACGTACTGTCAGGTATTAGCTCCCTACTGACCAAACTTTACAACTCATTTGCCAATACCAGCACACTGGCACCATCTATGCTGAAGATGTCCATAGCAATTATACCCAAACATAGTAAAAATATTCAACAGACCATTCTCCTTGATTAACATAGGCATTAAACTATTTGCTAGAATCCTGGCTGCTAGATTAAAACCCCTATGTACCCTCCTTGCTGGATCCCGATCTGGCGGGTTTTATCCTGATATGGAAATGCGGTGGCAATAAGACAAAGCATACTCCATATTATTGATAAACTCCATCAGTTCCAATAAGAAGTCATGCTACTAACAACTGATGCCAAAAATATGTTTGACATGGTGCTTTGGCACTACCTACTAAAAGCCAAAAAGAACTTTGTTTTGGAGACAGTTTCAGCCATTGGATACCTTGCGGTTGGAGCTCTACCAGGGCCTCAGTAAGGGTAAACACGGCCTTCTCAGGTCCCTTTCCCACCCAACGAGTAACCCAGCTGTTATGACAGCTGTCCTCTCTTCTTTTCATGATCTACATATTACAGACAATCCACATATGACAGTGGGTAAGGTTAAAAGGGGAGACTCATACTGTCAGGTTATTTGCTGATTTGGTGATTATTGATCTCACCCACCGACCCAGTTCTTTCTCTACCTGCCCTGATAGATACGTTATAGTGTTTTGGAGATATCTCCAGGTTCAAAATGAACCTGTAGGAATTGCAGATACTCGATCTGCCTGGTTTCCCTGCACATCAGCTTGCCCTCCAAGTTCAGTTCCCAATAAACTGGGCTGAACCTCTATAACATATTTGTGAATACAGCTCATCAAGTCATACAGCTTGGCAAGTAAACTGTGGAAACAGTGGCTATAAACTACGGTCTACTCCATCATCAAGTCAAACATGACCTATCCCTGTAGCATCAATTTAAATTCTGCTGTCACTGGAGTATCAGTGCAGTGAGGATGACCACTACCCCAAATCCTATTCCTCTTTCAGGTACTTCCATTGCAACCCCCCTTAACGTACTCAAGATGATACATATAGAACTCGATTGATTTGTCTGGCGAGGTCAAATACAATGCATGCACAACCTGTTCTATAGACTTACATCCGAAGGTGTCCTAGGAGTTTCAAACATTATTCAAAATGATCAGGTAACCCATTTGCATTACCTGGTAAAATGGATATAGGAGGTGTTGGACTTGACATCCTTGATGCGAGTTTCCCCCAACTTTTTGCCTTCCAGTCCCCTGTTTTTGCTGACATTGTTTTTGGCTTTAGGACTTTGCACACTTCGCCACTACTAACCAGCGCTAAAGTGCTAGTGCTCTCTCCCCTAAACATGATAGAATTGGCTTATAGCCAGCTGGCATATTTAATTTACGTGTAAGTCCATAGTAAAGTGCTACCACATGTTCCCAGGTCCATACAATAAATGATATTAGTGGGCCTGAAGCGCTTGTTGTGCCACCCTCTTAAGTGGCCCTGCAAACATTTCTCAGGCCTTGCATTGCAGCCTGAGTATGCAGTTTTAAACTGCCATTTTGCCCTGACACGATACTCCTTTTGACATGCCTGAACCATTCTTTTTAGTGCATATTAGTTACCCCAAGGGTAGGCCTGACCAAGCCAGAAGGCAGAGGCTATTTATTTAAAAAGTTGGACATGTACATTTACGTTTTACATGTCCTGGTAGTGAAAATCTTCTAAATTCTTTTTTTACTACTGCATGGCCTACCTCTCCCATAGAATAACGTTGAATTGCCTCATTACATTTAATAAGAGATAACTTTCTATTGGGCGGAGATGGACAGGTAGAATTCGGTGTCTAAAGAATAATCATTAAAAGCCCTCTATAATGCTAAAGCCAGATTTTTTAGAAAGTTGGCATCTTCTTGTCCCAACCATTTGCTGTCTGATGGCTCTCTCACAAAGGGTTTGCCACTGGTCTTTTGTGACCCCAGACAAGCTGAGGGCAGGGCATGGAGAAAGGGGTTGATTGACACCCCTGTGGCTTGAAAACCTTTAGAAGCTTACCCTACTTCAAAGTGGGCAGCAGGTACATATATTAGACCCTTAGACCCAGCCCTTAAGTAGACATCGGTACTTGTTTGGAATCTCAAAAGGACTGCAGTGCTGCTTTGCCAGAAGGACTGCCACTCTAATGCCCTGTTGCCTGAGTAAAAGACTGGATTTGCTTCTTGAAGCCAGAAACACCAAAGTGAATCCAATGTAGGAGGAAGCGAAACTCGGAGCTCCGACCCGGGTTTCCTCGTTCAACAACATCCTGAGCACCTGGAGCCTCAAAACACAGAGGAATTGGTAAATGACCCCAACCCCCCCCCCCCCCCCCGGGAACCAGCAAGCGTACGGGAAAGAGGCAGCCCGCGACAATACACTAGAAAACATCGAAACAAACCCTTTAAGGGAGGTCTTGAGAGGCGGCACTCAAGATGGCACCTGCGGTCTGAGATGGACTACAGAGCCCGAGATTCTGGAGAAGTGCGACAAGGAGCGGCCTGTAAGGAGCACTGTCGCCGCAGGAGCGTGTGAGCACCAGAGAGGGACCGCTCCACCACCGTGAAGAAAGGAAGGTGAGCCAGGGCCATGAGCGGTGAGGAGCGGACCAAGCAGCCGGGCTGAATGATGCAGGGTGAGGCCGTCTGCAGCCCTCCCGCCGGAGAGCACCAGAGGAGAAGAGAATCCCCGCCTAGCAGCCACATCGGAGTATGTGTTGTAGGCCCTGGGAGGGGTGAAAGTCTTCAGGATGCTAGGTCCGCAACTGGGCGAGTAGAAGTGCCCGCAGGGTCCTGGTAAGAGGCATATCATAGTGGGGGAGACAAGCCCTGCAAAGCGACTGCACTGAGCGGAGGGAGGGGAGCCCAGGCCCTTGTCTGGAGGGAGCCGGAATGAAGATTGGCATCAGCGATTCCTTGCACAGGGACTTGGAGGCTTGGATCCCCTGTGCAAGACACCGGGAAGAGCAGTGAGACCCCTGAGGGGAGAAGGAGGAGGTGAAGGGTGGAGCAGAATGGTGAGAGGGACTACCCGAGGTGCAAATCGCCCATTGTTTCTGAGAAGGGCCGAGCTGCGCAGGCCCCCATCTTGGACACGCAGGGCGGTCATTGCTGCGCCATCTAGTCGAGGCAACAGAGAGATTTACATCAGGAAGTGATTACAACAGAGGTGACATGCACATAGGTTGTGACGGGCCTCACATAGAAGCCAAGGGCGGACGACGACTATGTGGAAAGTCACCAAATGAAGAGGCCAGAGCACTGCGACTGCAGGGGGTGGGGGCACCCAAACTGATGAAGAGGAGGACGCCATGGACCCTGGTAAGGATGTGTCCGCTACAAAGTCCACATTAGCTGATGTAATGGAAGCCATCACGGTGTACCAAGAAGCGCTTTAGACCAAAATAGACTCTATTGGTACCGGCCTTGGCCTCTTGAAGGATGACCATCGCTAACTAGTAGAGCGGGTCACTGGCACAGAGAAAATGCTTGCAGATAGTCCCTTAGAGTTTACGGAACTAAAGAAATCTCTCAGTGAGGTAGCAGCAAAAGTCAATATCCTGGAGGTCTGTGCTGAGGACAGCGAAGGGAGGCTGTGCCGCAATAACCTGTGCATAATTGGAGTGCCCGAAAAGGATGAAGGGAAAGATATAGTGCAGTATTTGGAGAATTGGATCCAGAAAGATGTGGCACCCGAAGGACTGTCTTGATTTTACACCATTGAAAGGGCGCATAGGGTGCCAGCCAGGCCTCCCAAGCCTGGGGCGCCACCAATACCAATTATTGCTCGCTTGCTCCATTTCAGAGATAGGGACATTATACTTAAGCAGGCTAGGCAGCTTCCGAACCTGCAAATCGGAAACAGCAAAGTGATGGTAATTCCAGATTTTACCAGGGAAGTACAACAGCAAAGTTCTACGTTCCTAGCAGTAAAGAGGAAATTACGACGGGGCAGAGCTAGCCACGGAGAGAGATGGCAGGGTTCTGAGCGAGACAATCCTCCAATAATCCTACATGCACAGAAACTCGGAGAAGAGGAATGGTGGGAAGTGACTCCGGCAGACATCGGGCACCTCCATGAGTCACGAACACCAACTCTGAAGCAGATAAAACATTGTGGAGCGACATGCGGCGAATAGGGGCCCTCCTGGAGACAACGAAACTGAAGCCGCTTGCGGAAGTGGCAGATCAATCCGCGACGCATAGCACGCAACTCGGCAGCGCAGGGAGGTCCGGACCGCTACGATCGGAACGCAGACTCCAAAGAAACCGAGCGGTGAGTGACCTGTTTGGAGTTCTAGCCCAGGAACGCTGTTGTGGAATGCATGGCAGGGCAGGAGCGCACGGCTGAACAGAAAGAACGGGGCACACACAGAAGACATCGGGAATGAGCAATATCGCACATACACGATGACCGCATTTAGACCTGGGGTGTCATTTGCATGCGATATCCGCTGCAACTGACAAATTTCCCAACACACGGCAGGTGGAGCTGCACAGCGGGAAATGGAAATAACATTGCCCGTGTAGGGTGCGCCACGCTGAGTAGGGGCGGCAAGCCTGAAATGGACGAGAGGTGCAGAGTGGGACATAGAGCCCCATCACAGACCCACAGACACGGCACCCCCCCTGCACACGCTAGGCGGGCCTGGGCGAGGATCAGATACTGAGGACCTGGCCATGTGGAACTCTCTAATCCACGGGAGGGCAACTGGTATTAGCGATGTGCAGGAGAAAGGTGAGATGGAGCCTGTGAACAGTTGATGGTACCTGTGGGGACACTGTGATACCCTCCTTGGGCCCTCTGGGACTCAAGGATCTTTTACTGCTTCCCCCACGTACAGACCAGCTCTGAACCCAGGTCATACCTACTGGGGTCATCTTAAATTACACTACAAGTGGACGACACAGAGTCATCACTTGATGGCAAGCTGGGCAAATCAGGACACGTGTAGAAGGGCGACGCGGGCGGACTGCCCTAAAGCACTAGCTTGCTTGGTCCATAGAGGTGAGAAGGGGTACTGTGAAACGAGTTAATAATAACCAAGTGATCCCCTATAGTTTTAATTTGCAAGCGCATCGAGAGGTGTGTACCGAAGACCTGTACCCGGAGAAAGGCTAATTCTAAACTGTGTATCTGCATTCTAGACATGCAACACGGGGAAAAAAGGAAAAACAACGAACTTTGTACTGCAGTGATGTTTTTGCAAGGCCACCCCGATCTGCTTCCATTCGTACACAACTATTCCCTATAGAGCCTTAGTTGAAGGTCAGAGGTATCCACACCATGGGCAAGACGGACCGAAATCAGCCCAAATTAACTTTTGAACAGGCAAAAAAACAACCTTATCACAGAGCAGATGACCAACCACCGACGCAATCAACAGTAGGAACAGCAGGGGGAGTAACAAATTATGACGTACAAGCTATGTTTGCCACGATCCAAGCCGCACTGCCAAACATTGACGGTAAAATGCACTCACTGACGTACAGAGTTGACAGGATGTCTGAACGCATTGACAAACACACGGAAAGAATAGATATGGCAGAGCAAAGAATACTCGAAGCTGAAGACAATCAGGTACAGATGGACACGAAACAGGTCAAGATGGAGAAACAACTAGAAGTCATAACTGCGAAAGCGGAGGACTTGGAAGCGAGGTCCAGAAGAAACAACATTAGCTTAACGGGAGTGTCGGAAACAACGAACACAGGACCAATGGAAAGATTAATTGAACAACTGCTCATATCCCTGCTGGGGTGAGAAACGTTCTCCGAAAAATTCATAGTAGAGAGAGCACACAGATCATGGGAAACCGCCGACTGGCTCGAGACCAAGACCGATCATAGCACGAATCTTAAATTACAGAGACAGGGATGCGGCGCTTAGGAAGGCCAGAGAACTGGGCAAATTGACCCACAAAGGAATGGATATATGCCTCTATCCAGACTTCACAGTCTCTGTTCAAGAAGCGAGGAAAAAGTTCGGCATAGCGAAACAGAAACTGAGAGCCTTAAACATACAATATGCCTTGTTGTACCCTGCCAGACTCAGAGTCACAGATGATGGGAAATCAAGGATCTACAATGACCCTCAGGAAGTGCTGAAGTTCCTTCAACAGAAAGGTCAGTGGAGCACGCGAAGGAAATCGCCAAGGGGAGATCCGGAAGAACAATCTAATACATGGGACGTTGAACGATGAGTATAGTTTGTCTTCACCACTGATAGACTGCACACTTGGAAGGTAGGGATTGGAATAATACAGAATTAACAAAGAGGTAACAGCTGCTACGTATGTCTGGACTATCAAGCCACTGGATGCTTGGTAAAGTTATAGCGACCACCCTACGAACTGATGCGCATACCTTTCTCAGATGTGATGAGGGCCCGCCTACCAATAGGACTCGATTGCAGTGTCAGGACGATAGGCACAACCAGATGAGTCAAATGATTAGGCTTGTTAGTACCTGGAACAATATTTTTACCCACAATTTGTTGTTATCAACTGGGTTTCTGATTTGTGTGAATCCTGTTTGCTCTTGCTTTCTATCCCACTGGATAATATTTGTAGAAGTATTACACAATATCGAGTTTCTGGTATTCTAGTTGACAGGGCGTTTACCCATGTGGGGTTCCCCACAGGAAATGGGATGGCAGCTCTTGCCCTTCAGTGTGAACCACACCAGATTATTTATTGGTTTTTCCTTTGTTTTTGTTGTTGGGGATGGGGGGGACGATGGGAAAAAGGTTGAAAATGTTCTAGGGTTGTCTACGCTGCCTGGGACGGGGCGGAGTGGGTGGAGGGAGGGGGATAGGAATGTTAAAAAAAATCTAGTTGACATTGAGCAGGAGTACATTTGCTTACCTTTCACCAACACATGGACTTCACAACGGGGGAGGTCACAGGGTGGGATTACAATAGAAATGGCTGACACAACCTCTAACACCCGAAAAACTGACGTTTATGACATGGAATGTTCGTGGAATTTCAAAATCCACCGAAGATACGTAGAGTGCTGGCATACTTGGATAGACATGGCATTGATGTTGCCTGTTTACAAGAAACGCATCTTACATCCCTCACGGAGGCCAGGGTGGGCGCGAGATGGGGGACATATCTTATAGCATCCTCATTCTCAACATATGCTAGAGGTGTGAAGCTGTTAATTAGACATGGCATTCCCTTTCAACCTATAACTACCACCAGAGACGACCAAGGCCGATATGTAATAGTACATGGAAACTTTGGGGGAACAATATTGAAAATAGTAACGTCTTATGGCCCAGCACAACTGTCATATGGGGAGGAGAATTTAATACATGCCTAGAACTGGCCCTCAATTGGTCGACTGGTAACGAACGGTATGGCATACAAGCTGCTAGAGCATTGCGGGAGGACATGGACACATGGGAAATGACTGATATATGGAGTCTGCCTGCACCATCTCACCCTCTGCCTGCACCATCTCCCCTCTGCCTGCACCATCTCCCCTCTGCCTGCACCATCTCTCCCTTTGTCCACACTATCTCCCCTCCGCCTGCACCATCTCTCCCTCTGCCTGCACCATCTCTCCCTCTGCCGGCACCATCTCCCCTCCACCTGCAACATCTCTCCCTCTGTCTGCACCATCTAACCTCCGCCTGCACCATCTCTCCCTTTGTCCACACCATCTCCCCTCTGGTTGCACCATCTCTCCCTGTGTCCACACCATCTCCCCTCCGCCTGCACCATCTCTCCCTCTGCCTGCACCATCTCTCCCTCTGCCTGCACCATCTCCCCTCTGCCTGTACCATCTCTCCCTCTGCCTGCACCATCTCCCCTCCGCCTGCACCATCTCTCCCTCTGTCTGCACCATCTCCCCCTCTGCCTGCACCATCTCCCCTCCACCTGCACCATCTCTCCCTCTGTCTGCACTATCTCCCCTCCGCTGCACCATCTCATCCCCTGCCTGCACCATCTCTCTCTCTCTCTGCCTGCACCATCTCACCCTCTGCCTGCACCATCTCCCCTCTGCCTGCACCATTTCTCCCTCTGCCTGCACCATCTCCCCTCCGCCTGCACCATCTCACCCTCTGCCTGCACCATCCCTCCCCCTCCGCCTGCACCCACTCCCCCGCCTGCTGCTCTTTTAACCCTTTCCTCGTCGCCTTCTCCCCCCCCATGGTTTCTCCCTCACAGTTCTCGGCTATTCTCAAAGTGACTGAAAAAAACACATGAAATGTGCTTTGAATTCGTGAGCGATCCGCTGAGGATAAGTTTAAATAGACACAGAGCAGAGGCGAGGCTGCAGAGCTCCGACCAGTCATTCTGGACCTTGGTAGCTCCATAGCCAACTCCAACCCGTAGAAACATTGCACGATCTTTCATTACATGTTTTAAGAAAGGCAATGTGCACATGAAACAGAACACACAAGTTATTTTTCGTACAAAACCGGCATCTTGACACAGAGCTGCCTTTCACATTTTCCAATGTGGGAGGCAGGACCTGGGGTGCTGCAGCCATTCTAGTGACTTCATAGAGACCACTGCGCCCTTCTTATGGCTACCATACGACCTTTAGTAATGACTTGAGATAAGATTTCATTGTCACCTACTTCAGATGGACCTCTATAATGATGGGTTTCTGGGAGATTGGCATTATTATGCAAGCCAGGAAAATGGGCCTAGTGCCTCAGTTTGGTTGCAAAAACAGATAAAGCTGGGGTGCATTGGGCCCCTCGCACCCAGAAGCACCAGTGCCATGCACCTGCTACACTGCAGATAATAACGTTGTTTCACACAGAACACGTCTTGCAAGTGATTGTGTCGGCGCTTAAGCCAAAAGCACTTTCTGCAATACTTCTACCAAGGGTAACAGAAAGGCAGCACTGGTGGGTTTTTAATGTATCCTAAGCAGCATATTGTTTGTTCTTCATAGAAACTAAAGGATGACAATATTTTATCCCCTTTCCAAAAAGCATATCTGAAAATGTGTGCTAGATCTGAAAGCTACAAATGCCATGTTTTGTGGTAGTAATGCACATGTGGTATATGGCCGGCGATCTGGTTTTTGGTTTTACACGAATATCAGACTCCTATTTTGTGCCACCGAACACAGGGCAGGCGTGTCATGAATTCGTGCCCACATCTTTAAAACAACACTCACCTTGTCTGGTTTGTTCAGCCCCTTACGGGTCACGCTCGCTGTAACCCTAGAAGACCTAAAATGTGTTTACCTTTTCTGTCTGTAACAGCAGAGCCGTCCGCTACCTTCCCTCGGCTCGAGATATTACTGCCATAAAGCCTCACGTGATGGATGGTGTCACCCCATGTGAGGGTGTCACCCGGTGCGATCCGCACCCCCGCACCCCCCTAGTGACGCTACTGCGCCTGATGTCCATGGGTGTGTACAGAACAGCGAGTATTTGTCATACACGGTTTCGGACCATAATCCCTTGTGGTCTGCCTTAGCTGGTCCAGGGTTAGAGTGAGGATTCCCACTTGGCGTCTTTGGCCAGAGAATTTGGAGGATCAGGTGTACCAGGCTGAGATCCGTGCAGTTACTGAACAATACTTTGCGGAGAACGCAGGGACTGCTTCCACACTCACGACGGAGTGGGAAGCGTATGAAGTGGTGCTCAGGAGTAGATGCATTTCTGCAGTGGGGGTTAAGGAGAACTCTTTTGCAGACACACTACAAGAAGAGCAAATCCTGCGTCGCATTGAACGTGTCAGTCCAGATAATGTAGATACACAAAGCGAGCTCCTGGAGGCATGGAGGAGGTGGTGGGACATGTAGAAAGGTTGCACTGTTTTGATTATAAGAACTGTATGGCAAGGGCACATTCTGAGAGGGAGAAGCCTGGAGGCTCTACTAGCTTGGCTGGCCAATCCGGCTAACAGGGGAACCGTTATCCTAGAAATGAGAGGGGACCAAGGAGAGGTGTGGCACCGCCAGCAGGATATTAACCAGCACTTCTCTGACTATAAAACCACCCTTTATAAAAGTAAAGCTTCCCCCACAGCTGCAGAACTCATCAACTTTATTAAGGGTGTTGAATTACCAACACTAGGTGAAGATGAGACAGAGGTCTGTCTTGGGGAGAGAGATAGAGCTTAGCGAGGGCTAAAAGCGCTGTTAAGACCATGGCCAGGAACAAGACGCCGGGCACGGATGGGTTCCCAATAGAATTCTATGCAACATATATAGACCTGCTGGGACCCCGATTGGTAACTTTATATAATCAGGCAAAACAGGAGGGGAACCTCCGGGAACCACTAGGGAGGTGTTGGTTGTTCCCTTATTAAAGCCAGGGCTGTTGATGCTCAGGCTTGACTATAAAATCCTGAGTAGGATACTGGCTTCTCAACCATTGCCACCGATGACGAGTCTCATACACTGGGACCAAGCTGGCTTCATATCAACAAGCAATACGGCAATGAATGTGCAATGGTTTATCCGAGTGCTGGGGGCAGACTCTTATTGTAAAGAAGAGGCTACTATCCTGACAATCAACTTTGAAAAGGCTTTCAATACTCTTTCATGGCAGTATTTATTTAGCGTGATGCAAACCTTCGGGTTAGGGCAGGAGTTTGAAGCATGGACTGCCCTGTTGTATAGAGACTCCACAGCTCGGGTTCGGACAGGAAAGCTTATATCAGACAGGCACGAGGTGGAAAGAGGGATGAGACAGGGGTGCCCCCTATCACCCTTACTGTTTGCGGCGGCTATGGAGACACTAGCTGCTAAAGCCAGAACTGGAAATTGGTACAATGGGCTCAGCGTAGAGGGACGTGATTCTGCTTCTCAGCAATACAGGAACAGACCTTGAGAGAGCCAAAGATCTGCTGTTAGCCCTAGAGAGAGTAGCAGGCCTCAAGGTGAACCGAAAGAAGTCATGTCTGTTTCCCATCATGCAGGGGCTAGAGAAACCGCAGACGGTGGAGGGGATTGAATGATTGATTGGGGTGCAAATATACCACAACAGGGTAGACATCTTGGAGGGAAATGTGGGAAAGGTCATACGGGGGGAAAAGCCAGTGTTGACTTCTGATGCACACTCCCCTTGTCGCTAGCGGGCAGGGCCTTCCTACTAAAGATGATGACTTTCCCGAGGCTCCTGTTTGTGTTTGGGGTGCTGCCGGTGTGGATCCCAGCAGAGAAGTTTCAGAAGCTCCGGACGATGGTGACAGAGTTCCTGTGGTGGACTGGAGGGAGGCGAGTGGCTTTGACCTTGATGCGGCCCAAAACAGAAGGGGGGTAGCGGTGCCGGATTTTGAATATTATTATATTGCAGCTCAAGTGCAATGCTGACAAAATGGGTGGCTAGCCAGCTCTGGGGAAAAGTGCAGCAGGGTGATGGGTGTCCAGCACCAGATCTCCTGCCTAGAATGGTGTTGCGATTACCTGTGCCAGAAAGGGATATGTCGGCGGAACTGCAGGTGGCTCATAAGTGTTGGGTCCGCAGCTTGTAGAGGGCTAAAATGAGGTGCCCCTATGTGCCGGAGATACCTCTGAAGTACTGCATGGAACTGCATGGTACGACCACACAGGGCAGATTGGAGGAGGCTAGAGGTATGGGAGGAGGCTGAGGTGCTCAACATGGGGCAGTTTTACGAGGATGCATGTTAATGCCATTTGACGTATTTAGTTAGAACAACGAGATACCTAGGGTGACTTCTTGCTTCATGCAGCCCTGACTGCCGCAATCCATAAACACTGTTTAAATAGGAGGATGAGCAAGGTGACACTCCTAGCGCTTCTGGGGCTGCAACAGAAGTGGGAGAAGGATTTAGGGGAGCCCATAGAGGACAAAGCATGGGTACAGCTCACGGAAAGGGTTAGTAGGGTCACCAGGAATGCTAGGTTTCAGCTGGTACACTTTTACACCTTCCATATGGCGTACCTCACCCCAGGGCACCTCAATAAGTATTTTAACCACATCGCTGCTATTGATATTTTGCTGCTGTGCTGCACCCTAATGATAATGGGTGTGGTCGTGACGGAACCATTCCGTCATCAGCACAGCTCAACCGTGACTGATGACGGAATGGTTCCGTCACCAGCATCGAAGGGGTTAATATTGTAACGGCAGCTTGTCCCAGATATAGAGAAATAGGCATAGAGTTCGTCCATATGTTTTGGGGTTGCCTGGTGGTAGGACATTTCTGTAGAGAGGTGACGGAGCTATTGGCCGAAATTACTGAACAGGAAATGCACATGAATCCAGGATACTGCATACTCCACATATTTCCACACACGGCCAAGAACAACGTCACCAGTAAATTTCAGGTCCTGGGATTGATACAAGCAAAGCAGGAAATCACAAGTTATTGGATGGCAATGGGAGGTCCTAGAAAGGCAGATGGAGAAGGCAGTTTGAGTTCTGGGCATGTTGTGAAGGAACAGCACGGCTAAGAGATGCTCACTGGCAGACGCTTTGTAAACTGCATTGGGTGGCTGCATGGGAGAGGAAAGAGGATGTGGCATGGTTCTCCTTTACCAATCTTCTGGAGCCCACAGATCATTTTCGATTACCTCCCCTGCTAATTAATCATCACAGGTTTGTTTAAATTGGGAACCTGACCCTGATAAGATGGGCCTCACTTATACTTTAATGAATTGACTAGTTGCTCTGACATGACAGCGCCGGCTGCAAGCATGGCACTGACTGTTGGAAACCGCCCTTCTCTGATGGTTCTACTTACATTTAAACCGTATGTAACCCAAACAGCACGGGCCTCCATATGAGGGGACTCGTGACAGATATGTTTTGGGCATAATTGTGTGAGTTTCTTTTAGTAAAATAACATTATAAACTTCAAATAATGAGGCCTCATGAAAAGAGGTAAAAGTATTTGGAATCTTCAAACTCTACACTGGATGTGGTCTTGAATTCTTTCCTTTAACAATTGAATAACAAAGTAATTTAAAAGTAATTTATAAGTAATACATGACAAATTATGTATGTTTCAAATTAAGTGTGAAGCTTTATATTACAATCTTATACGGATATTGCTTATCACTACAGATTTTTTAAAAAAAGAGTGCTGCTGGCAAAATTGATAGGAAAGTTGGCGACTTCTTACAGAAATTGTTTTTAAGGAACTACAATTTTTCAACCATAAACAAATTGAAAACGTGTAGAAAAGGATTTTAAATTTAAGGTGAGAATCATAACCCGTGAATATAGGGTATGTCCATAAAATTTAAGAGATTGGTTCATATTTTTTAATACGCATTGTTGAACTCTGTAGGTCACACCGATTTCAGAGGGAATCTTTTTACCTGTGAAACTAAGGTCAAATATATGAGCACCAGTCGGGAGGTAAGATAATACGTATACCAAAATAACAAAGTAGAAATTAATCTTTATAAAACTGAGTGCTCTAAAATTGTTTTTATGTTATAGAACCCACATTAGACAAGAGGCATGAAATTACTTAAGGGCTAATCTTGGACAATCATATGAAAGGTAATTAACCATATTTCTCCTGGAAATGAAAAATTGGGCCATCCATATAAACTTGGAGACAAAGTTAGTGATTATAAATAAAAACAAGATTCACTTTTTCGATATCATTTGGAAGTCCTTTAATAGGATAGTCTCTTGGTTGAATGGGTTGTCCCATTTGGATATTAGTATAATTGATTTTACTGAACTCTGTATATGTAAACCTGTTATGCATACATCAGATTTGTAACTATGTTCCATGTACATTTTTTATAGATGATTCTTGTCATTAACTAGAGTCCTGAAGAAGGTGGTATATCGATTTCCTTCTACCAAAATGCTGCGTCTGCAACTACATGCTACATAGCATATTTTAATTTTATGTGATATTTGTACAAGAAATATTGTTTATGTCATCTTGCTTATTTGAATTGCATGAAGCATCCCCTGTCTAGGGGATGTCCCTTAGTGCACAGCGTGTTGGCCGATTGGGTTTTCAATTTTTAAATCCACTTGATAATGAAAAATTCCACAGTAGAAATGTGATTAACTTAAGTTTTAATAATACGTAGTTCTCAAATCTGATAGAAATCTCAGTTCATAATTCTTTTCACAAGTAACTTTTTTATCATTCCAATGTCAAAAAACGTTCCCGATGCATTTCGGGCAACTAAGTGCCCTTCTTCAGGGAACTCATCTGTAGATGAAACCAAGCAAAATGCGCAATTCACCAACTGAAATATGTTACACATTCACAATACATAAAATCTATAAACATCATAGTCATGATAATGTCCGTAGTTCATATTCATGCAGTACAATTCTTGAATAATACAAAGATGGCAAGCAGTAGCAGTGGTGAAAACCGTCATGGAATATAGTGTCGATTAATGTGGAGAGATGTCCATTAATTTCAAACATCAAAGGCTACCGTGCTCAATTCGTATGGTGACTGATGTGAAATTTCATGCAATTTCAGTGTTGATGGTGGAGTATGATGTGTGAGATAGCTGTTTTCTGCTAGGTGCTTCCCTCGTGTGCTCTAGTCTAGCTAGATTGCTCTGGTTATTGGAATCTCCTAGCCTATCTAGCAATCTATGGTTAAGCCCCATTAGTGACCCAATGGTGGTTTTCAGGGCGCTGACCTCCTTATGTAAATCGGAAACAGAGATGCCAGCTTCAGGATTAGCTAAAAGTACATCGCCAGGTGGGGGAGTGCTTCCTTTTTTGCCCCCCTCAACTCATGGCTTATGTCCTCAGTTACAATGGTGGTTTCCAGAGGATCTTGTAATGGTAAAAATCTATTGTTGCTTAACAACTCAGTAGTAGAAGATGATAAATCAATGATCACGTTTTGCAACCTGAGTCGCACCCGAGGCTTTTTGAGGCTGTGGGTCTTTAACAGCATGCGCCTTCCAAAACATACAGGGTATGTGACCCTTTTTGACCGGGGCCTCGTGACTCATGGCAATTTTAGCACTAGAAACAGCATCAGCATTAGGAGGTGTTGGAGCCAACAGATGATCGCACTCTGCCAGTAAATCTTCAATGCAATCCAAAATGCCACCCCCACTGGTAAACTCTGTGCCTTCTTGGATTTCTTGGCTGCTTTTTGTGCCCCACCAACCCCTATTGCCCCCTCAACAACCTTTCTTTTCCCCATGGAGACTTTGGCGGGTTCCACAGGTGCTCTATCGGGAGCAAATATGAAGAAAAGTACACAGGGAGATGGTAAGCTCACTAGCCGGCTCGGCTAATGAAGACAACTAAATGATCGCAGAATGTTCTACATTGCATTTTCACAGAGCCTTACAGAACCTTAAAGTACCTTTGTTGAGATCCCTAGATGCAAATGTTAGAGGAGTGGCTCAGCCCAGCCTCTTCTGGGCTTTCACAGGCACAGAAGGGACCACCCTTGGCCCAGGCATGGCCCGACTATGCCCACACACATCCCACGCTGTGGGATACTGCAGCGGTTCTTGTTGGAGGGAGGCCCCTCCCTCTCCCTCAGGAAGGAGTGAAGCAGGCTGGGGGATCAAGTCCCACCCAGCAGGCAGCAACAGAGTGTGGAGTGATGCAGGCTAACAGAGCCTGTTGATCCCGTTGAGCACATCCCGCGCTGCGGGAGACTGCAGCGGTTCTTGATGGAGGAAGGCCCCTCCCTCTTTGTCAGGAAGGGTGAAGCAGGGTGGGGGACCTAGTTCCACCCCAGCAGGGGGCAACAGAGTGTGGAGTGATGCAGGCTAACATAGCCTGTTGATCCCGTCCAGCGTGTCCCGCGCTGCGGGAGACTGACGTGGTTCTTGTTGGAGGGAAGCCCTCCCTCTCCCTCAGGAAGCAGTGAAGCAGGCCAGGGGACTGAGTCCCACCCTAGCAGGCAGCAACATAGTGTGGAGTGATGCAGGATAACAGAGCCTGTTGATCCCGTTCAGCACGTCCCGCGCTGCGGGAGACTGCGTCGATTTTTGTTGATGTTGAAGTGAGGCTCCTCCCTCTCCCTCAGGAGGGAGTAAAGCGGGCCTGTTGATCCCATTCAGCATGTCCCTAGTATTGCAAATCAGCCTTGGCCCTGTTCCTCATGGGAACAGTCTAGGCCGAACTGCCAGGCCAGGTCCTCCCTAGATCAGAAAGAATCATGCTAGGACTGGTTTTGGGGTTTCACCCCCCATCAGCTAGGCTAGCTTGAATCAGTGGCACAGTGAGCCCAGGACCCATGTCTGGGCTTACCCGGCTCACTTAGGGTGAGAAAGCAAAAGGCATACTAATGATGTACTTAGGGATGGGGCAGAGGAGGCTGAGGCAGAGAGCTCTGAAACACTCCACTTACTGAGACTTCAGTGGTTGTTGTCATAGCAAAGACCAAAGCCTAATGCGGGGACTGGCCTTGGAATTGTAATATCTCCATTGTAGCTCCTTTTTAATGATTGTGAAATAATGACAAAAATAATTTAACATACATGACAACTTTGAAGACACGCCATGACATACAAACTAGAAAAGCTTTCTACGCACTAGGAAAGGCATGCAACAACAACAGGCAAATACTTAGAAAGAATACAGGAAAGAAACTATGACTGGAGGCAAATGGACTTTGACGTATAAGTAAAGGGGAGTCCCAACCACCTGCTATGCATGTAGTATACGGCTTGCCATAAATTATTATCCAAAATAAATTCTTCCTGGATTCTGAACTGAATGTATAGCCACACCGTATTGCTCTGGGAAGATCTAAACAAGTTTATCTTGAATAGATAATTTAGACGTACAGCCAAAAAGTGTTGCTTTAGGCTAGTAAAATTATTATACACTGAAATGTTCACCATATTTACATGGAAAAAAACGTATTTTCTGCAAGAATGTTCCCTCCCCTTGTAGAAGTGGACCTTTAACTGTCCTAACACCCAGGTGGATTGTAGGTAACTTTGATGCATGTGCCTTGGTTTGAACTCACAAATCTTCTAGGGGCCTGATTATGAGTGGCTGGTTATATTCCAAACCATGCGTAAGCCCTAGTTCATGCATTTGTCGGAATATAACAAACCACTCATAATTTGTTCCCTCGAAGATTTATGCACAGATCGGGATTACATGTTCCTTTTAGAGAGCCACCACTTTTTTATCCAACTTAAAGACCTGCCTGCACATATTTCTATATGGCTGATTGCAGCTAGCAGCTGTGGCTGCTTTCCAAAGCCAGGTTAGCACATTTTCTTCCAAAGTTGATGCTGCATGCATTGCAAGACACTGGGCAAGCACACACTTTAAAGGGCTGAAGTTGTCACGCTGTATAATTTGCAAATTACAGCAACTGTTGAACATATTAATGCAGTAAGATATGGGCCAGTTTTTAATGTGTTTAATATTTCAAGACTATTACGTTCCCAGTGCTTTCTAAGCTTTCCTTTATCAATAAATTAATGTGCTTAAAATGCACCATTTGCCAATCTTTTAACAATTTTTTCTGGGGATGAGGACCCACCCTGGACCCCACGTTGGTCCATTGAGCCTGCTCATGTCACTCTCTACATAAAAGTCATACCCACATTTTATGCCCCACAACTTTCCAAAGTCACCAGCCACTACTCGTTGTAGAGCATGTCAACAAGAAAGCTCTTTCCTGCTGCTGACAAGATCTGTGAGCTGCTACTTCAAATGAGGAGCTCCAGGTTTATGACATCTGCAAAAAAGCAAACAAATATATCTAAGCCCATTCCAGATCATGTACTCCACAGAGTAGTGTTAGAAGTGACAAAGAAAGCAATCATGTTTAAAAATCATCGTGTGACTCCACCATCACAGATGAAATGGACAATGCGTGAGTAATGTGACATTATCTTTGTGACATGAATACGGTGGTCAGGCTTCCAAATCTTCTGGAGAAAACAGGCCCTATAGAGATGTATGAAAAGCCAAGCTTTGTGTTCTTGCTTGCTGTAAAGATGGGAGTTTGGATGCATACCTCTGACTAGACCAAAGGATCCCTCCAATTACCATGGTGGCATGCAGAGGCTGAGGTGGGGCAGAACTCAGTTTTTATATCTGCCCAATATTGGCAAAGAAGGTCAAATACTGCACTTCCGGGAGTGGTCTAGAACACATTGGGGGTTCAAGGAATTAGGGGGTGGGGGGGGTGATGGAAAGAAGACAAAAAAATTGCATTCTATTGTTCTGTAGCATTTGTATTTGTAGCATTTCCTACTCCTTATGAAGTCTTAAAGCTCCTTTGGACTAGAAGAAGAGGCTAATCTATTATTCACATTTGGTAGAGTGTTTCTTTACAATGGCCTATTTGGGACGAACTTTGGTGTGCTTGAGGTTTCGTATTGTGTTCAAAACCTGTCATGGCAAAGTTGCAGCTGTGCGTAAGTATCTCCTGAGTTAGAGAGATTTATGAAGGATAGAGTCACATTTGAATATACTTATTCTAATTTCCCTAATTTATTACCTTCATGCTACTGGGTAAGCTCATAAGTTATCACGTCTAATTTGACCTGGATACCCAGGAAATCAACTGCATCCCCTACATACATGGGATTGTGCCTGCCCCAAAGTAGAAATGATGTAACCACGGACATCCACAAACACCACAAGAGTAGACATGTGGAGTCCACCCAGAAGTAGAGATGGCCTTACCCTTGCATAACAACAGATAACACCGTGGTAGATTCATGTGGTCCACCTAAGAGGGGTTAGGTGTAAGCTACATGAGTGAGTACTACTGGGAAAACGACAAGGAAATGATAAATGATAAACTTAAGGCAGAATTAATGTTTAAGTTTAAGATGGAGAGCGCGAGGTAGGATTGAACGGGAGTATATGAAAAGGAATGAATAGGTATGCGGTTGTGGTGAAAGACCCTTCTTGGTCCATTATGCCTGTGGAATCAACCTTCTTGTACCATGTAAGCACATTCGGTTGAGACACCAAAGACACTCACAGCTCTCTGACCTTCACAGAGATGTCTTAGCTGATGTCTTAGGAGGAGAATATCTAAATGGTCAGGAACAAGAAGAGAAGGTCCTATAAATAAGATGGCATAGCAAAGGGTGAGAGAATGAGAGTTAGCTAAGAGGAGGAGTAGCAGGGGCAGGCCCAGTTCACAAGAGGGCAGTGATTGGCAAGGAGCCAATCCATGTAGGAATACAGGCACAACTGCAAAAAAGATTCTCAACTGGGCAGGCAATCTGCATGCCTGAAACAGTGGCCTTATATATTATAGAGGCATGATTTAAAACAAAAAGAAATATCCCTAAAATTTAATGCTGAGGACTCCTATCATAGACGCTTTGGCAGCAAAAAGAATTATGAAAACATTAACGGGAATGTTTGCAATACAGTTGTCGTACATTAATAGTCAGTGAGCTTTACTCCAAGGGGGAAACAGCAAAAAAAACGACGGCCGAACCACGCTTTGGCTTTGCAATGTGGTCGGAACAACGAGTGCGCCTTAACCACATATTCCTTTACCATGCATGTTGTTACAACAACACGGCTTAGATACAGCGGCATTGGACTTTTAAGTCAAACGCATTCCATACTTTGCACAGAATGGAGTTGGAATAGTAAATTATACTGTTCCAAAGCCCAGCGCTTTCCCTACGGCAAGTCATTGTAAAGACTTGCGTGGTAAAGGAATGTGTGGTTAAGACGCATTTGTTGTTCCGACCGCGTTGTTAAGGCATGCATGGTTTAGCCATGTGTGGTTCTGTCATACAACCCTCACAGGACCTTTGATGAAGGTGGAATTCTACCTTCTGTTGACATAACGATCCATTACTCTGAAGATCCATTACTCCGATGAGCCCTTTCTTCCATCTTGTGTACACAATGCTCTCGCCATTATTCCAGGACGTCCCAGGATTAATCAAAACATGACCCCCCCCAGATCCCAGTACTGCAATGGTTAAACGGGAACTACTCCCGGATTCTCTGCCAAAACCCCCATAGTAGCATTTCTAAAAATATAATGTATTATATAATTACTTATCCTAAGAACGTGTTATAACGTGCTTGAAAACGATTGTTATTTATCAGAATGTATTCTGATGTACAAAGGACTCACAACCAAAATGGTGATAAATTAACCAGTTAGAATTTGAAAGTACCTCATAATTTCCTTCTGATGTTCGCCTTGTAACCCTGGCATATATGGTCAAGGGTGGCTCCTCATCATTGTCAGTCAAGAAATAAACTCCTCTGTCAGCTGCAGTACAAAGGCAAAGGAACAATGACATCATGAGAATTATATATTCAGTGTTTTCATATATTGTTACAAAAGGGAAGTATGGCTATGGTACGACTTTCACATCTTGGCCTGGTCTGCTAGCTTAGGGCTTCATGTGCTATAATCCATTTGCAAAAAAATGGTATCAAATAGTGCACTGACTTTGTGTGAATTTTATAAAACTGAACTATATACAAATAGATCAGTTCACAAAATACCGAATTGCCTGATTAATATTTCACATTCACAGGGATCGTAGCCTGCATGGATCAGCAGACCCCCATGCCTGTGTTAAAATATAGAAAAAACTTTTTAAGCCTGCCCATCTTATTTAAAGGAAACAGGACTGTTGTTAAAAAAAGTGGCATTTTTTTTAAAGATGCTCTACTGGGAGTTGCCAGTAGTCCAACACTCTCTTCCTTTTTCTTTTTTAAGATTCACCAAGTAGAAGAGGTCCAAAGGGGACCCAATTAACACTGTGAATCAGATACCACCACCCTTCGATGTGTTGACATCTGATAAATGGTTTGCAACCACAATTACAATCACAACAAGCATTTACAATGCAATGGTCTCTGCATTATTAAAGGTAGAGCTATTGGCATTGCTCATGACTTTTTTTTAAAATCATAAATAAATGGCATTGTCATTTACATTGCCAATAGCTTAATCATTAAATAAATGGCATTGTCATTTACAATGCCAATAGCTTAATCGCTCGCAAATGCATGACCGATTGCATTCACACCCACACAGAGCCACACACACAAAGCCAACCACACATACAGAGCCACCTACACAGAGCCACACACACAGAGCCACTCACACACACACAGAGCCACACAGAGCCCCCCACACACACAGAGCCCCCCACACCCACACAGAGCCCCCCACACACAGCCCCCCCACACACAGAGCCCCAGACAGATCCAGAGCCCCACACAGACCCAGAGACCCACACAGACCCAGAGCCCCACACACACCCAGAGCCACACACACACTCAGAGCCACACAGCCAGAGCCACATACACACCCAGAGCCACATACACACCCAGAGCCACATCCACACGCAGAGCCACATCTACACGCAGAGCCACATACACACACACAGAGCCACATACACACACAGAGCCACATACACACACAGTGAGGATCCTTGCTCCTAAGGGAGCAGATCTCTCGATCTGCCTCCTTGGCAGCCTTCACATATCGTCTTTGTGGGGGCCTACAAGCTGGACTTTTATCTGCGCCATCGTCCCATCTCTTTTTGTTTACCATATTCCAAAGCAGCCGCGGCCCACCGCTCTTATCTGCGTGGGCTGGACTGTTCCGAAGGCCAACCTGCACTAAACAGATACCACTACCATAATGCAACATAAAATCAAAGCAAATGAAAACTCAGCAAAATGTGATATACACTTAATTACAAGCAAAGTGCGAGCTCCTAGTGAAGGGGACAACGGATAATCTGCATACTGGGAGCCTGACTGTCTCTGGAGCTTCAGGTTCCATTATCTTTCATCTATTTATTTGTAGATAGCAAAGTACATACTAGATATGCAAGGAATACAAAATCAATGTAAACAAACAGTGTTATCAAAGTTGAAAAAAAATAATTCCAAAGCATCAGATATGCATTCTGTATGTCAAGGGCTGAACATTGAGGTGGTAAGCTGATACAGACCCCTTCCTGAATGTAGTCTACATGGGCCTGGAGAGCATGGGGCGTGTGTACAATACCCTGGACAGGTCATGGGGTTCAGGCCTGCCTGTATAGGCGCTTGAAAGACCAGCTGGTGCAGAGATTCACCCAGTGCCGGTCATGCATGTTGTGCAAACATTGAGGCCAGTTAGCCGTGAACGGCCAGCACCGGATGTATTAAAGTCTTTGCTATAGTATTTTTTACAGTAGCCTTCACAAATGTCAGCAACTTAGTCGTCAGTATTTAGGAGGCGTTGTTTGTTTATTGGCTGCGGTTTTATGATGTGGGGGGACATGTTTAAACAAGGCTCAGTCACTTCTGTTAAACATTATTTGAATTGACGGGCTGACGTCTCTTAGCATTCCTTCCCCGGGCCCCAGGAATTTCTCTTGGGAGTTTCCCTTGTGGAATTCCAGTTCTATCCAGTTGTCCCATGTGGCTAGTTTCGAGTATTGGGAAATGTTTGAGGTCAGCTCCCGTGGGGTGAACTGGTTTCGATCACTCTGCTGGCCTTCGTTGGTTTGAACTGCTCCGGTGGCTTTCAACCCATGTGTTTCAATCAGTATGTTACTTGCAGCAGAGTAGTTTTAAGGGTGGAGTATGTTTGGGGGTGTTACACCACCCTAATCAGTGTTTTCAGTAGTAAGTAACAGGGTACAACTCACAAGTGTTTTCAGTCGGGTATTGTGAGGTGTCTGTTCAATGTGAATAGACCACTACCCAATCACCTGAGAAGTAAAATTCTCATGGTGCGACGGGTCCCCTGGATAGGCACCTCGCACAAATCTATCTCAGGCGATTGTGTTATTGTCTCATTTGAAGATCCCAATACTGCACACTTTATCCATTCATGGAGCAATCACGGAGCTAATTCACCTATCGCAACTAGACCACTAACTTATTTTTATCCCCCGCGCCCCCAATTTCAAATGGGGGGAAACTGGAATTGGAACACGATGCCGGCACGAAACTGCATGCAGGGTGGGTCATCCAACTACTGGCAAGGCACCAATGGAGGGTGGAATGGGGTCCCCACCCACAACAGATTTGGATGCCTCGAGGACGTGGACTGACTTCAACATAGGGCAACTGATACTTCGTTCCCGGTAGATTTGCACACCTCTCTGTCTGACCCTTCACGTGGTCCTGTCCTAGTTACACCAATACCACATAGGATTACTGACACACTGGCATATTCACACTGCCCCCCACCACGTTTAGCCACACCTCCAGCACCGTATCTCCCTGGAGACTGCAAACAAATCACGGGCGATATTAAGTATAGGGAGGAGCAGGCCGTTGACGATTCCGAGGGGGGCACACCCACTGAGCATAAAAAAGACGAAGATGGTACCACCAACGCATGCCTAGCTGGTCATACCAACAAGAATAAAGCCCCTCTTGAGGTGCTCAACGCAACCTGCTCACTGGTACCAGAGGTTTTGTCCTTTTCTAACTACAGCCAGTCTAGGATAAGCAGGCGCCCATTGTCTTTCAATTCTACCGAGGAGCGGGGGGCACCGAGTACACTCTCGATACTTTCTTGGAATGTGGCCGGGTTGGCTAATAAATTGGATTCCACAGAGTGAGTGGAATTCATTGAGGAATATGATGTTTGTATGCTCCAGGAAACGTGGGCCAGAGAACAACACTCCCGTACAGGGTACGCAACCTTTGAGACAGTGGCAAAATGGGGAGGGAAGGGACGACCGTCTGGTGGTCTGTCGATCTGGGTAGGTTCCCATCTTGGATGCATGGTAAGAAACCTCGAAACCAACTCACCGGATTTGCAGTGTGTTGTCCTAGAGTGGGCATCCGGTGTGAGAGTAGCATTAATAAATGTATACTCCAGACCAGTTGGCATTACGGGCACTTCGGGAACTATCGAGGACTAATCTGCGTTTATCGATTGCACTACCCTCTGTCCATCACACATAATTGGGGGGGACTTTAACATTCAGTATGAGCCCCTCCCGGATCATATGGAAGGGGTAACTAATGAAGAGGATGATCTCTGGGAGATACCCACCTTGTTGGGCCCACCTGTAAAATCATGGTCACCTCTAGTCACTCAAATACTATCTTTTACCTTATCCCACTCATTGAGGGCTTGCAATGGGCGGGTTAAGGGAGACATCCCACCCCAGCCCACCTTCAATAGACCAGGGCACGAATCACGGATAGATTATATCCTGGTGCCGATAAAGGATTGGGCTAAAGTGAGGGACTTTACAATACTCAGTAGGACCGACAGTGACCATAATGCATTGTCACTGAGATTTGTTGTCCAGGGTGTTCCAATAGCAAACATAGATAAAAATTCAGCATTCCCTGAGGGTCTAGTTGCAACTAGCAACAGACGCAGAATCAGGTGGCCAACATTAGTGCAGAACCCACAAAATATTCAGAGGCTCTATGAGGCAGTCGTCCCTGCCCTTGAAAAGGTTAGGGATCTCTTTCCTCAGTCACCCACTCCTGATAAGTTCAGTGCGCTTGGGGATATTCATTCCGAGCTCTGTATCAATCTAGCAGAAGTATTGAACCCGGAGGCCAGGACGAAAAAGATCAAGGGGAGAAGAGCCTCTTGGTTCAATGCTGCTTGCAGAAGAGCAAAGGCTGCCCTCTTGGAGTCTCTTAAAATACGGGAAACTCCTAGTAAGATCAGGGCTAAACGGCTGGCCTATAAGTCTACCATTTGCAACGCCAAAATAGAATGGGACCAGGACAACTGGTCGGAAATGACGGCTGCCTTAGCAGTTCATGATGCCCGTAAATTCTGGCAGATCGTCAAGCACAGTTCAGCTGAACCAATAGTGGCAGTAAATGCAAATATTTCTGCCACTGTGTGGGAGGACCACTTTAAATCCTTGTACAGTGCCCCCGACCAGAGCCAATTAGGGAACCCACCTGAACCTGTAATGGATCGAACCCCTGAAAGCCTACCCCAGATGGAGGAGTTTACCCTGGGAGAGCTTAACACAGCAATTTTGGGTCTCGCGGCTGAAAAGGCGCCAGGCCTGGACAAGCTCCCAGGTGATCTTTATAGGCATGAAGTTAAGATCTAGGCTCCGTACTTGAGGGTGCTGTTCAACGCAATCTTGAACGGCATGATGATCCCCCCAACTTGGCTGGGGGCAGAGATAGTGCCTATATTTAAGAAGGGTTCGCCTCTGCTCCCTGCCAACTATAGGCCAATAAGCCTGATAGATGTTTCTCAGAAACTCTTCACCAGGCTACTTCTGGATCGTCTGTCGGAGTGGATGATAGATCACGATATTCTGAGCCCACTCCAGGCAGGATTCAGAAGGAAGATCTCCACCACAGACCAGGTCTTCCGGCTCGCCCTCATTTTTTGGAAAACGGTAGTGCTGGAGGGTGGCAGCCTCTACACTGTATTTGTGGACCTGAGGGCGGCCTTCGACCTGGTCCCCCGCAGAAAACTCTGAGAGGTGCTGGCCAATCTGGGGGTCCCGAGGGGCTTGTTGGAGATGATTATTCGTCTCCATACTGCCAACTTTGCTCAGGTGAGGTGCGGTAAGGATGGGGCGTTGTCAAATCGATTCCCCGTTGACAGGGGGGTAAGGCAAGGTTGTGTGCTCGCACCGACCCTGTTCTGCCTCTACGTCAACGGGGTAATCGCCCACCTCAATCAGGTTGCCAACTCAGACGCTCCTAAGCTGGCAGGCAGCAGGGTGCCAGCGATCATGTTCGCCGTTGACACCCTGCTGCTCTCAAAGTCCCCAATGGGGATACAGCGTGTCCTAAATGGTTTTGTGGATTTTTGTGGGGAACACGGCCTAGAAATCAACACTTTAAAGACAAAATTTATGGTCTTTAATTCCCCACCTAAATTACGTTTTACACCTATCATTGGCCGGAGCAGACTTGAAAGGGTACACACCTTCGAGTATCTTGGGGTCATGTCAAATGAGAAAATGACTTGGTGCACACACCAACAGAAAGCACTACTTAAATTGACCCAGTACTCGGGAGGGGTTTTGAGGCTAATAGGAAATAACAGGTCATCTATCAAACCCGTCGGCCCACCGCTCCAGATTTATAAGGCACAGGCAAGGGGGGCCGCAATGTATGGTTGTGAGTTATGGGGTCACGTAGCTTCCCCAGACCTGGTGAAAGAGGAGAACAAGTTCATTAGGCAGGTGGTCCGACTTCCGCCCAGTACGCCCCTTGTCCCACTAAGGTTAGATCTAGGGCTGCGACCTATAAGCGAAGAACTGGCACTGCGTCCCTTGGTTTATTGGCGGAGGCTGTGGGCAGTCCCGGAACTGATCAGCTATGGGCAGGCTCTACAAGAGGTCCTAGCCATGCCTAATGCTGGGAAAATTAAATGGCTAAAATTCATCAAAATTGAGCTAGAGGGCCTAGGCCTATCGACACTCTGGTCTGATCCCTCGACTGCATGTCCATTAATTTCCAGAAAAAGGCTGGCAAAGGTCTATCGCGACAGCAAACTAGCGGTACTGTGTCGTCAGGCAACTCTGGGGACACTTACGGATACATTTTTATGTATTAAGGATTATTACAGTTTTGAACCAGCCCTGGAAAAAATGTATCCCGTTTTACTCAGAAAACTCTACTTGCAATGGAGGCACGGGACCCTTCCACTACGAGCTCTAACTAGTAAGTGGAGAGATCCAACAATCAGTTTATGCCCGGCTTGTAGAGTGGCCAATGAATCAGAGCTCCACATGATCTTTTTCTGCCCGGCTTATAAAGCTCCCCGCAAGGAATGGATTGTCCCTATATGTAGGAGCCTGGGGTTTGCGGAGTGCTTGGCCGCGTTCAGAGTATTGAAAACAGACATGACTGATCACATTATCTTCCCTGTAGCCAAATACTTGGGAGCAATGTGGTCCCTGAGGATACAGTGCCTTAAGGCTGGTCACTGACTGTACCATAAAAATTTGAAACGTTGTATATTGTAAAATTTCTATGCATCCGGATGAATTGTGTTGTTTTTAAATGATTTTATCGTTTTAACAATTATGAATTGTATCTTGTGCATCTTTTATGGTGATAATATCACCGAAATAAAGATTTATGAAATGAAATGAAATGTTAGATTTCACCTGGCATTTTCACATACACACCGATTGACAAACACACACACACTCACTTATGAAGGTCTTAAAAACTGTTGGTTAGTTTGAAAAAGAAAGAGTTTTAAGTACTCTTAACACACTGCACCTTAAGCCCCCCTTGCCCTGCTTCTCATGTCATGTATTTTCACAAGATACTCCAGCGTGTTTGTTGGGAAATTTGAAGTCCCCCCCGCCCCCAATCTTGACCAAGCTACGCCCCTGGTGAAAGGTTACTCCAATTGTTGTTCCGCCGGTCAGCTGCTTTCGGTTCTTCGCAGACGCCCACAAATATATACTCTATATCTGGCTCCAGCACAACAATTTCCTAATTGACCTCTCGGAATTTTTATGGGGTGGCAGATAGATTCGATATTTTGGGCTGTGGTTAAATGCAAAATTATGCCAGCAACACCCTGGAAAATGTGATGCCCCCCGTATCCCCATCCATATCTCAGTTATTCATTGTCTTGGTTGGGGGAGCTGTGCCCGATCTACGCCCTGAATTTTGGAAGAGGCTGAAAGAGCGTGCCCATCACAGTGGCATAGCAACTGTGGTGCAAGCCAGGAAATACCCCTTCTTTCAAGCACTTTAGGTAGGATAAGAGAACCAAAATTGGATGCAGTGGGCTCCTCAGGTCTCCACCCGGTGCCACTGCACCTGCTGCACCGATGATAGATGCGACCCTCGTCTATTGAGCACCTCTGGAACAGAAGAAGCGTTTGTTCGGTTTGTTGTTTGTGGTTGTCATTCAGTCGGGGTCAGCAGGGTGTGTGTATTGCTGGTTACATTCACCTGTACTCCACGTCACTGTGACTGAGTGACTCAAGTGAGTGAGGTGAGCTGCAGGCGGGGTGATACTAGGCAACTGTTTCATTTCACTTTGCCTCCTTTTTTAAATGATCAAATATATGACCTAAAAATACATGACTTCAAGATCTATGCTTTACCAATCTTCTCCTATGTTTAATTTGCTAAAGACCTCAAAATACATAACTTCAAGATCTATGATTTACCAATCTTCTCTTATGTTTAATTTGATAACCTATAATGTTCCTCATGCATAATAGCAGCCCATGCCACAGAAAAATGTGCACACAACGGACTCACCTCTTAGCTCACCATTGGTATTGTTGTGGGTGGGGGTGGGGCAAGGGTGTCATTAATGTTTCTAGATTTCTGTTCGAAACTTATCACTTAAAATACTTCTCAATTTATCACTAAAAAATTGCTTCTCAATGCAGATATAATCTCAACGTACTACAGTGATTTGCTTCTGCAGGATAATAAAATACACTTTTTTTAATTTTGAAGAGACTTTACAATATTTTTACACATTTGTTGCAAGATGTTTTTAAAAATTAAGAGCTTTGTAAAGTTAAGTGGTGCAAGACACCTTCTGTTCTACTTTCCCTTTACTTCAATTAGGTATAAATAAACATTTTCACGATTATTTAACATCGCCTTATTGTGTGTGCTGAGTCGAGTAAACATAACCAAGAGCCCCATGTAATGGGCAGAGGGGCCACATACGGCCCTGGGCCTTATACAGAGTGTCACTCAGATGGAGGAATAGAGTAAACAAGTGGGAAGGAAAGGGAATGAGTGCGAATGTGGCAGGAGAGATGCCGAAAAGAGTGAGATATGGAGGGTCTGCAGTGAGGGATCGATAAAACGATGTGATATTACTCAAAACAATGAGCATGGAATGGGGGATGAGCCAGGAAGGGCAAAGGTGAGGCATGGAGAGGAGTGATAAGTAGAAAGAAGGAAAGAGAAAGGTGTGGGTTTAAAATGCAGAGGAATTGTGTAACAGAATTCGGAAAGGTATAATAGAGGGAATGTGTGAGGAATAGAGGAAGGAGTAAGAAAGGAGAAAATATTAAGGAATGAGAAAAGGAAGATGTGGGGGCTGAAGGAAGAGATGAGGGAAGTGGAGTGGGAGTAATGGATAGAGGGAAACAGTGCGACGTGAAGGAAGGGTATAAGAGACGGAAAGAAGGAGTGAGATATGAAGGAAGGAGACGAGGGATGGATAGGGGGATGGTGCTTGAGAGGGAGACTAGGACTGTGATGGAGGAAGGGAGTGATAGAGGGAAAGCAAGGAGGCATGAGACAAAGGAAACGAGGAGTGAGGGCTGTCAGGACGAAGTACGACCAGTTGGGAATGTTAAATGTGGAAAGGTGGTGAGGGAAAGAGTAAGAGTCGCTGCTCGGGTCCTACCTGCGTTGAAGCCCATTGGTGGGGCACTCAGGCTCGAGGAGCGGTGTCCTCAGTGCCAGATGGGGTCGAGCCGGGGCGGGGTCCTGTCAGGCTGCTGCAGGGGGGGGGGGGGGGGGGTTCAGGCCGCTGCGGAGTGTACAGCCGGTTCCATCGGAGGCAGCCCTGCTTTGAGGTTCTCCTGACGGGACCCCGAAGTCCATCTCCATTCCCAGCCTCTGTCTAAATGTTTATTTATTTTGGGGTTGGGGGCGGGGGGCGGTACTGTAAATAGTCCGCGGCCCCCTTGCTCTCCAAGTGACTAACCACAAGCGCCCTTGTGTCTGCCAAGCGCTGTGAGACCGAATAAGGGCAGTGAAGGTGCTATGCAAACAACAAGCATGGCTTGAAATAGCGACTGAGACCCCTGTGCGAGACAGATTATTATGATTTGATTATTGGATCGGTACATAAGCTCGTTACTTTTGGAAGACAGTGGTATTACTCTGGCCTTAGTCACAAGTGAGATGGACGTGGTGCCTCGTCGTGGACGCTCCGTGAAACTTCCTTCAAGCTGCTCTGACTGTCCTGCCCCCCAGCACTCCCTTCTGTAGTTTGGTATCGTTGGTGTATAGTCAGAGAGACCCCTTGGCTCCATTACTTGTCAGTAGCGTCACATGATGGAAAACTGTGAGTACAGAGACTCAGGTCAGGCACAGCAGCAGGCGCTCAGCCTACCCAGTTATTTCTTTGGCTCAGACCGCTGACCTTGCGCGCCCGGTTATTGGGCACAGGAGGCTGATAGCCGGGTTGGGAGAGGAGTGACAGGCAAAAGAAGAAACAAAGCGAGAGGAACAAAAGGAATATGAGAGAGCGGGACATGGGGAGCGCGAGCAAAAGTAAGCTTGCGAGAAACAGGCTGGAGAGAAAAACGTGAGCAAATGGGAATATTGGGGATGGAGAGAAATGAGTAAAAGAGAGGGAGAAACATAAGAAGAGAAAGATGGCATGAGAAGAAATGAGCTAGAAAGATGGGACATACGGTGGGACCAGAGCACACTGAGGAATTTACATGATGGTTTTTGCCTCCTCGGCTTCTGCTTTGGCTCTTAGAGCCAATCCAGTCTCCAGGCTTGGCTCTTCACATTATTTCTCAGGCTCGCTCAGACGCTCATCTCTCCCCCCAGTCTCTAACGCAGCGAGATGTGTTCGGAATGTGCAGTATTTCTGAAGGGACGGCCAGAATTTGGGAGGATGAAAGGAATGCGGCCTGCTTGGCGGGGAGGGGGTGGGGGCGCTGGCAGGTAGAGGGAGGGTTTGTTGATGTAATTAAGCCCTCTCAGCAGGTGAGTGTAACTTGAACCCACGGACACCTCTGTAGGCCGCTTTTTTTAATGTGCGCGAGGCTTTTCAGAGTAATGCATTTACATCACTGCATGACTCCCCCCTCTGCCGACAATGGATTGTTCGAGCAATCCCACGACTCTGTCATTCCGACCACACACACTGCTAAGTACGCTGCTTGATTCAGTAATGACCCTATATATCACATTCTAAAGGTTAATATCTGCTGTGGGCAAGTGACTCGCGATTTGCTCTGTGTTTTGTTGTGTTCAAATCAAAATATGATGAAAATTTAAGGCGGCATGGTTCACTATGAGTCGAACCGTAGTAGCTTGAATAAACATTAGTTTGTGTGTAGTGGTAGGTCCCGAGTTTGAGTCCGAATTAACAGCTGAGGTAGCCTTCCACGGATTGGCGAAATGAGTGTAATCAAATCGGGGTATATAATGCTGTTTATTAAAAGCGCTTTGAGACGAGAGAGGCGCTATAATAAACAAGTTCCCCCCAGAAGACTTACACACAAGCCGGGGCAGCATGGCGGCTGGAGAGGGAGGGAAGGGTGGGGGCCCGGGGGAGCGACGGAGGTGAGCTGCGGTGGGGTGGGGGGGGGTGCGACGGAGGAGGGCAGAGGGAAGGGGGGAGGCGAGCGGAGCCGAGCAGCTCCTGAAAGCAGAAGGGAGGCGAGCAGCTCCGGAAACACCACCACGTTTCTCCGAGGTGAGGTGGAAATGCCTCGGAAAAACACACGGTAATTTTCGCATTCGGGGGTGTGTTTATAGGTTTGAGTGACGGATGACGTCACAGGTAGAAAGAACCTAAAAAACACGCCCCCGAATCCGAAAAAGACGGAGCCTATTCGGAGGGACAGCTCTCTCCTCCAATGGCTGGCCTCCGTTTAGGAAGCCAGCCAATGGGAGAGAGGCAAAAACAGAGGCGGGACAAATAGTCCACTCTAAGAAACATAAAATCTCAGTACTTCCGGTTCTGTCTTCGGCAGACCGGATATTAGCTGGACCTAAAAACCACTCTTCTCTGAATTGAAAACAGGAGGGTTCCCCTCTCTCAAATCCCTCTTATTTGCTAGATGGACAGAGTCACAAAAGCCCTTTTATGAGTTTGAAAGAATTTGCCAAATCGTAAAAGGGCATCTGTACATTAAAAAAAGCCCTTTCACTGTTGCATACCCTGTAACTTTGCCAATTGTAGGCTTTACAATCACAAACGAGCCTAGTACGTGAGGTCTCTGCTTCCTACCAGTCTAGGAATGTACTGCTTTTTTGAATATCCATTCTTTGTTGTCAATTTGGGACTCCTATTCTTAGATACCCTGTGTTTTCACAAAAACAGGCAATGATTTAAACAATTTAGCTAAGTGCCCTAGTAGTACAAAGGCTACAATATATGTAAATCCCTTTTGCAACTCGTGACTGGATGTGGATTTCAGATTTTTATTTTTGAAAATATTGGTCTGAAAACTGAAGTTTCAGCTGAACCCTTGCCCTCCTTGGGTACTTAAATTAACAGGCCCTGCATAGCTGATTATATATGAACATGCTTCATCCCACCTTTCTCTCTAGGTAGTTACCAAATAACTACAATACAGCAGAAGTTGTCATATACTAAAAACAAGCAATGACACACCCAATAGGTAGCTGCATTTTTAATAGCAAGCCAGAACAAATGGCTTTACTTTGACTTTAATGTGCTAATACATGCAACATCAGATCAGTGAGGCAGGCTTTAATGTGCTAATGCCTGCAACATCGGTGAATCAGGTTCAACAGCACCTGGACTCAATGGCATAAGGGGCATGGTAAGATTTGTAGAGAGAGGCACAGTCTGAAATTTGTTGCACCACCCCCTCCTTTGCAGATGCAGCTTTCTTCCTCAGCATTTGAGCATATGTCCAAAATTCAACAAGAGGAGACGTCAATGGGGTTCACTTTCCAAATCGTAACATTAAGGCTGTATTAAATATAGCAACAATTATGAGGAATATTTTCTTCCTGGTCCCCAAGTGATCCAAGGTTTTATCCAAATGCGAAGTCTCCCCACGGTTTGTGAAAAGTGAACCCGTGTGACGTCTCTTCTTGTTGAATTTTGGACATATGATTATGAATACTTGTGGATTCATGTGTGGACTCCATCCTGGCTTGGAGGAGTTCTATTCCATTGAATAGCAGAGCGTTTAGGCCGTCTACATCCCTCTTGTCCTGAGGAAGACCCGCCATGATGTCGAACTATTGCTTACTATTGCTTTAAGGATCATGACATCCTTGCTCCTCCTCTGTTTCGTCTCTTAAGTAACCCTGGGCGGAGCAAGCGTAGTGCCTCTAAGCGAAGTTCCACAGAGTTGGAAAGCAACTCTGTGGAACTTCGCTCCGTTCCGCGCTCTCCTTCCTCCCAAAGTAATTAGAAGTAATTAAAAAGGCACTTACCTGCCCCGTGGCTGCCTCCCCCTCGACATGGCCACTCTCCTCCATCATCCTTGCTGTCCTTCTTCACTAATAACCCCTTCGTTGTACATCTTGCACGTGCGCAAGCGCACTTGCAAGACGTACAACATAGGGTTATCAATTTATAAGTGAAGATGGACGGCTAGGAGGAAGCAGGAGAGCTGCCATGTCGAGGAGGAGGCAGCCGCGGGCGGGTAAGTGCCTTTTTAATTACTATAAATTTCTTTGGGAGGGTGGAGGGGCGGGCTAAATACGCTTCGCCACGGAGTCATAGTGAGGCCTGAACTCCACATTTGCAATGGAACACAGAGTAGGCAAACCTACGTAAACTCCACTGGCGGAGAGTAGTTACCTCCTCGGGCTTACTCTTAAGCGCCCTCCATTCAGACAGCTGAAGAAAGAAAATCTCAGACTCAGAGAGAGGAGGTGATTGTTCCAAAATCACACACTGAAGTCAAATGGAAAGCCGGGATTAGAACTTAAGCCTACTATTCTTAATTCCATATATAATCAAGATTCAACCATACGAATGTATGCTACATCCATTGATACACAGGACAGAGGCAATCTGAGAGAAGTTTACCCCACAGGGGACTAACCCCCTGAACAAACCAATAAAGATAACTGCACAGGTGCATACAAGCAAATCACCACAGAGTACAATCGAGCATGCAGCAAACAAAACAAACTCAGGTCACAAAGGAGCCTTAGAAAATGACATTTACCCCAAAATGACACACATAAAATCCAAAAGGAAGGTTCCTGGTCCTGGTCTTTCTCATTATCTAATAATGTAGACCTTCTACAAGCCTTGGATCATAATACAGTTTGCCAAGAAGTTAATCAATCTGCCAGCCAAGAACAACGTTTCAAAGTATCTCAGATTTCCTGTGAGAACCAGCAGGAGTCGCTAAGGCAACAAATGAGATGGAAAGTGAAAGTGAGTCAAAAATGAACTCACAGGTAAAATTCAGGATGTCCCTCCATCACCGCTCACTTCCAGTCCACCCAGTGGAAGATTAACAAAAGGACAATTAAATCAGGCAAGAAAGGCCAGGCTCAGGTTTTCCAAGTAAACAGCACCTGGAACCAAACAAATCTATCCAATTTTTACACAACAGCTTAAGCCTAGCTTAAATAATATAGGTATAAAGGAATCAGCAGATGATAAGACCAGCTCTGAGTCAATGGCTCTAAGTCAATGGTTACCTCAAACAAATCTCCACAAAAAAGGTGCATGCCCCTGGCTCAAGAAACATTAACACACAGTTGAGACAAAAAGGAGCTACCCAAGCAAAAAATCCGGTCCCACAACAAAGAGGATTAAAGACGGAATCACCAGCACTAAGGCCGGAACTAAAAGATTGAAAAACAGACCCAGAAGAACACAAAGGAAATCTAGCCCTAAATCAGGTCTCGGCCCCAACATTATCCTTTGTAACTATTGAAGAAAAAGCAATAGTATCAACAAAAACAAGTCAGCAAGGAAATCAAATAAAACATGATCCTGGCAAATGGAATCCAATACAAGTAACAACAAATCGGCAAGGCCGCACAGGTAAAATAAATAACAAAGGAACTCCCAGTGCTGAACTTCCGCCGCTAAGGACCAGACAGAATGTAGGGAACTTGCTTTATGAGACAACAATAGAAAAGTTTAACATCTCAATCCTAGAAAACGTTCCACAGTACAAAATAGGCCCTAACAGACAAGTTCCCAAACATAATACAGATTATTTAAAATCCATTAACAAGAACTCCTCAAAAATAACAAAGGATTTACCAAACAAAACTAATATTTATGCCAGAATATTCAACTCAAGGGAGACAGGACACTCTAGACAGAGGCAATCTGTTAAAACTGTTTAGTGAGTTTCCTGAACTAAGCAAAACCTGACCTCCAACCACTAGAATTTCAGCAAATTAAAAATTGGCTCCAGGTAGAAGCACCATCAAAAACCGGGATTTACAATGAAATAGGTGTCTTGATCTATGCATTTAGAAATTCTTTTGAAGATTGGGGAATAACTTTCTTACATCAAAAGCCTCCTAAATACAGTATCCTCTGCTACAAAAAATAGGGTCACCAACACATCTTCCGGCCATAGACAAAGGCCCAACATCATTGCTGAGTTCGAGAAGTTCCTCACTTGAAGCACGGGCAAACTCAACCCAAATCCAGGTGGAATATAGTCAAAGCCAGACAGATTGCAAGCTAACGATAGAAAACAAGCAGGATGGACATGGGTTTCCAGGGCAATAGAACCTCAGCTGTCCGATGCAGCATTTGCAGCAAAAAGCAGGTGACTCATCAGGGGCCCAACTTAGAGCAAACACAGAGGAGCTCATCAAGATTTGGTCATGGAACATTCACGGTTTTTGAGAAATGTGGCAAGATAATAAGGAATCGACCCTCTTTCAAAGTTTTGATTTAATATTATCACAAGAAACCTGGAATCTAACACCAAGACCTATAGCAGGTTATGAGGAGCACCATATACTGGCAGAAAAATTCTGCAACTTTGGACACCCAAAGAGGGGCACGTCAATATATGCATCATATATGCCTCCTCAAAATATATTTGGACTACTGAAGAACTTGAAGCAGGAGTGAACTGGCTGCAATTCCTGAAACTTTAATGCAAAATTAGCCCCCAAACAAGGCTTGGACAGTTAATTATAATAAACGAATATATACCTCCGTAAAGAAAGAAAGATTGGCAAGCCTGGTAAACCTAAACGAAAAAAATTGCTGCAAACTTGCACCAGCATGGTCAAATAATTGTTTCAGGAGATTTAAACACCAATTTCATTAGGAGTAAATTAAACATGAGGAAGAATCAAAGTGCGCTAGAAGCTGTCAAACTACAACAACAGCTGGAAGGACAAGGCCTAATAACCATGAATGGAAAATCAAAGGCAGCATTTATGTTTTTGAGTGGAAAGAGCCAATCAACCATAGACTACACCTTTGTTAGTGAAGAGCTCATCCCCATGGTGATCTCCTGTAAAATTTACCCCTGTCTAGAGAGGGACCACCTCCCCCGAGTGTTGAGCATTAAACTCAAGCTGCAGCAGACAATTAAAACAAAGGACCTAACAGAATTACCTGTAAGTTACAAATTAATAAATCTAAAATGGCGCGGAACTAATACAGATCAAATTATGGACGTTGTCCACGAACACATAAATAAAAGGGGGACCTTGAGCAAGAAACAGATCATGAATGCATGGGTAATTCTAGGAAAGAAACTATTAAACAAATTTCCAGTAACACCGGCAACACACCGGAACTTCGACAAACAACAAGTTCAATGGGGCAGTAGGCACGAACCATGGTGTAACAAAAATCTGAGTGAAGACACAAGGAAAATAGCCAGGGAGGTAAGAACTCAGGCAGCAGCAGCAAGAAAGGGCATAATATCACATAAAAGTAAAATTGCAGCAATGAGGAAGAAATGTAAGAAAGATTGCAGAGAGGCAAAAATGTGTATATGGAAGAACAAATAATCAACAGAGAATGGATCACTTGTCCTTTAGTGTTACCAGGGTCTTAGGTTCTAACCATCTTAAAAACCCTCTTTGGTAACTATGTGAAAAGCATTCTTTTAGGGTCTTAATGTATAATTTCCTCCCCCTGGAGGAAGACCAACTGGTGATTACAGTAGTGATCAGAAATGGAAGTGAAGTGAATTTAAAATTACCTCCATCTCTGAAGATAAGTCGTTATTCTGTTGGAGATGAGGCTAGGTTAAAATAAGAAGCAGTGTGTGTCTAGAAGGGCTACTGTTCTATAGCACCTACTGTGAAAACGTGGGTGGTCGATATGTTTCAGCCTTTACAGTGCCTGGTCAGGTCAGAACCAGTGTGAGGCACATAACTGTTTGGTGAAATGCAGAGGTAAGATTTGCACTTACCCTTCTTCGCAGTGACCTATTAGATCACTGGGTGGCTATGGGTCTATAGTACCTATAACTGGAAAAAAGGAATAAAAAGAAAAAGACCATGACAACAGAATATGATGTTGATTTAACACATATGTAGATCTATTGCAAACAATGTCTGTCAGAAAAGATGCTTATAATAAATAGTTAATTAACTACACAAAACTTTGTGTAAGGGAAGAGTAGATCTAGAGAAACACACATACTTATGCAGGCAAATTGATAAAGAACACTTGGTTCTTTGCGGGGACATGTTTAGAACAATAAATTGATCTGTGCAGCAGGGTTTGGGCTGTGGTTAATTACGGAGACCAATGCGGGCCCGCTGCATTAATAATGCTAACATTACATGAGGAATTACCTGCGTGAGCTGTGTCATGTATCAATGTGGAAATTAGACTTAAAAATGTGTGCCGCTACTGCGGGCATGGCTGCGGCCCTACAGAGTGATAGTGACATAAGTTGGGGTGAGCTCATAGAGGTAGAATCAACTGGTTGGGAATCTTGCTGTTGCTGGGGGCAGCGCTGGTTTCAGTGTTAACGGTCCAGTATTTAGTAGGCGCATCCGTTACCATCTATAAAAGAATGAAAGCCTGATACTAGTCAATGTCTCAAGGACCACCCAGTTAATTTCATCAATAGTGTGCTTGGTCTTGATGAAATGGGTGCTAATTTTTGTAGTGGCCTTTTTACATTTGATGTTGTTCTTATGTTCATTGATTCTCTGTTTGATCTTGCGGCAGGTTATACATATATATTTGAGGTCACATGGACAGTGATCATGTAGATCACATGGGTGATGTTACAGTTTGTGTGATGTTGTAAGGTCCATTTTAGATCCGGTGTTAGTTGTATGGTCTTGGTTGCCTTGGTTAATTTCCAAACAGAGCAGGACCCACAAGGAAAGTGGCCAGTTACAGGCACCAGGTTCCAGATATTTGTGATTGATTCCATTCTGGGTTTTTCAGGAGGCAGTTTTGTGTGTACTAATAAGTCACATATGTTCTTTGTTCTTCTATTGGCAAATCTAAGTTTGGGCCATTTTAGGGATCCAGATGTGAGGATGTGCCAGTTCTTGTTCACAATTGTTTTCACAATGTTAGCGGCTGTGTTGTATGTTGTCACGCATGTGAGTAATTATTCAGTTGTTTCTTTTGTGGGCGTCTCCAGGAGGTTGTCTCTGTGCTGGTTTCTCACTCTCTTTTGGCATTTCTTTATTACACTGTTTGGGTAATCTCTTGCTTTTAATTTCTGGCACAAACCCTTTGCTTGTGTTTTATAGTTCTCTATTTTGCTGCAATTATGCTTGATGCGTAGAAATTGGATGTATGGACGATTTTCCCTCAGTGGGCGTGGGTGAAAGATGTTGAATGAAATAAGGCTGTTCTTTGCAGTTGATTTGTAGAACATCTTTCTATTGATGGTGTCATTATCTATGCAGATCGTTATGTCTGAAAATCCAATTTGTGGTTGTCTGCTATGTATGTGAATTGTAGAAACTCATCCCTTATGTTGATCCATCTATGGAATTCCTGCAAGCGGTCTGGGGTGTTGTTCCATATCATAATCACATCATCGATGTAACATTTCCACAAAAGTATTTTCGCTTTTTATGGGTTGGTGTCATTGAGAATGTGGATGTCTTCAAAGTTGCACATATACAGCCCTGCAATACTGGGGCGTATGTACTGCCCATCGAAGTTCCGTGGGACTGAAGGTATAGTGTTCCATTGTATTCAAAGAAGTCCTCGGTGAGGGCTAGCTGGCAACATTCTAATGCAAAAGTGTTGGGCCTCCACAGTTGTGCGAAAAGCATGTCTTCAATCGTCTGTAGTGTCCTTTTTTTTTTCTTAAGCAGTGGTCAACAAATTGAGATAAGGGCTCAAGCACTGAGCCAATCACAGAGACTATTGGTCGTCCTGGTGGTGGTGTCCTGTATTTGTGTGTTTTGGGTAGTGAATAAAAATATGTTGTTTTGGGAGATTTGGTCTTCAGAAAGTCAGCTTAATTCTTGGAAATACAAAGGTTAACCTCAGCTTCATCCACCATCAGTTTATCTGTGTCGGGTCCGTGGTTAGAATATTGTAGAAGTTCCTGTCAGACAGGAGATATCTGCATTGCTTGTCGTATTTTTTTTTTTGTCAGTATGACAATTTCCCCTCCTTTGCTCGCTGGTTTTATTATTTAGTCTTCATGTTCCTGTAAATCTTCCAGTGCTAAGCGTTCTCCTTTTGTAGTGTTCATAAAGAGCTTCTTTGTTGTGTTTTTCATGTTTTCCACCTCTCTGAACCGAGCTTGTTCGAAGGATTTTATCTCGACTGGGCGCAGATGTGTTGGGGGACAAAAGTTGGAATTATTCCGTAGCTTGGTGTCACTTGTAGCAGTGTTGGTTTCCTTATCTTTGAAGAAAGCTTTAAGTTTGATTTTCCTGCAAAATTCTGCAAATTCGCATTGCAGTTTGAACTGATCTAACAATGGTGTGGCTACGAAGCCCAGGTCTTTGCTCACGATTTTTTCTTGGTCTTCTGTCACCGTCCAACCTGTCAGGTTCACTATGAGCGAGTTGTCGTGTTGGGCCCCGGTCTCTCTTCGGACATGCTTCATGTTAGGACTTGACGTTCTTGTTCTGTCCAGGTCTCCCCTTTTCTTCTTCCTCTCCAGTTGTTGGGGCATCTCCCTAAAAAAGGCAGCCTGTGTGTTTGATGCTGTCCCATTAGTGGTCCCATAGGTGGTGGGCCTGGCATGTACGGGTTCATCCATTCCGGGAAATTTGGTGTATATGGTTGTGGATGGTCTCCAAACTGGGGTGTATGCCATGGGTTATTCCACCGGCGCAGATGGAGCCTATTTAGTCCACTGTTCTGTCGTTGGTAGCGTATTTAATCACCCCTCCAGTCAGAGGTGTCTGTGGACTTTCCTCCGTAAGACTCATTATCACTATGCTGCTCAGATGCAGTGTAGTCGTCTTTGGTATAGCGGTGCACTTTTTCCACCGAGAATCATTTTAAGTCTCTTCCCAATTTTTGAATTTTGTTTTGTGTAATGGGTTGTATGTCAGGACAACGCATGCTTTTACCCCGCATGCCATTGCAACGTGGGGATTACAACGCAAGTCGTTACAACGACTTGCGTTGGGGGGCTCTGGATAGTGGAATAGTTTAATTTTCTATTCCAACTCCAGTCCCCGTGGATAGTAGGGAAGGTGTTGGATAGAAAATTAAACTATTCCCTATCTAACAGCGCCCTCCAGCGAAAGTCGTTGTAACGACTTTCGTTGTAATCCCCGCGTTGTAATGGTAGTGCGGGGTAATAGTTGCGTCGTAAAGGATATTCCCCGTGTAATGTATTTTTTTGGTTTCATTAATTTCTTTGTTAATTTCTTCCAACCTCTTCTTATAGACCGAGATGTGGACGTTATCTTACGTTTGGCTTCACTTCACTTACTTGTATCTTGACGATCAGGGCTTCTGAGAGTCTGGTGGCTGTTTTTATAATGAGGACTAAGTAATCTCTTGTGCACTTCCAGGAGATGGCTGACTAGTATTTTTAGAACAGGATGTCCTGTAGGAAGATCCTTGGGGCATTGTGCACCCACAGGCTTCTAGGAGCGGTGTTAGTGCGAAAAATTCAGTCATAATAAGGCTGTGAATGGCCGTTCTGACTTGTTACTTTTTTGTTTCAATAAGCTCATCCCAATCGTTGGTCTGAGTTAGAGTTTGGTTAAGGTCACTCTCTTGCAGCAATGAGGGTCCAGGCAGGATGGCGTTGATTTAATCGTCTGTGTAACTGAGTCATGGGTTCTCTGCCATTCCAGAATATTATGATGTGTGTTTTCTCTTCTCGTTTTGCCGCCCAGAGGTAGTGGAGTATAGACGTTGTTCTCTTGGGAAATTTTCTCTCAAGAAGGTCGACGTGACGATTCCTGTACAGGAAGAACTCCCACAGCTGTGCACTGCTTCAATAATTTCTTAATCAATCAAGGGAGAGAAAAGCTGAGATTCATTTGGCTTCAGAAGCTTCGGAAGCAAAAATGGATCTCAGCTTCTCTCTCCCTTGATTGATTAGGAGAGTAATGGAAGAAAACCGGGGAAAATTACTCTGATCCGGCATACTGCTAATCAGTAAGGATTTTTGGGGTTTGATAAAGAGCCTAACTAAAGGCCAGGTACTGCACCAAAATGTTGTTATGTTATGTTGTTATTGGAGATTTCTAAATCACACATTCACCAACAGGTCTATTGGTGCTTGGTTTTATTCTGGAGTCACCTGTTAAAAAGTCCATGTTTAACTGTAAGCTTGGGTAAAAATCCAGGTCTCCAGCTTTTTCCTAAATTGTAAAAGGTCTGTTTCTAGTCTCAAGGATATGGGCAGAGAGTTCCAGAATTGGGGTCCCTGTATTTAGAAACGCCAGACTCCTCTCTGTTTGTGTCTTAATTTAGGGACCACCAATAGATTCATATGCATAGATCTTAGGATGCGCTGTGGGAAGTATCTGTTAAACAGGATACATCCTGTTTTAAACATGGAGCACTGCTCCACTGGGTGCCAGTGGAGCTTCTTCAGCAGTGGTCTGACGTGACATCGTCTACCTTGTTGATAGATGATTCTGGTGGCTCGATCTGAAATCAGCTGCAGATGATATTTCTGGTTACACAGGAGGCCTAAATAAATTGTTGCATAATCAGTTTTTGATAAAATCCAGGCAATAATGATTTGGAAAATTGTATTTATAAACTCCTTGTGGTCCCTGTTGGTTTTTAATTTACCTGAAGAACATTTCTGACCAGATTGTGGTTGCCCCGTTGTTACGATGGCTGAGAATATGTGCTCAACTGACCCCGAATGCAAACCAATTCATTATTTCGTATTGTATTGCCCTGAAGGGGGCTTTATATATTCCATGGCTGAAATACTTCAAGGATCAGACAAGATGTCTTGGTTGCCCTGAGCTGTTTTTGACACCTAGGCCCTGGGGCAACACCACTATTAGAGACCTTAAACAGCAGTTAATGGACACACAGCCCTTAGGGAGGAAATTGAACTAGCTAAGCCCTCAGTAAGAAGGTTTGTCACAATGTGCCTGGGTGCGCAGATTCAACCATAATTATCCTATATAAACAAGTCACATCACCATTTTGTTTTGACACAATTTCGGTTGAATATGGTTCCCTGGTTACTGACATATACTAAAGGTTACTCAAAACCAGAATTACTGAAACCCTGTCTCTGTGACAATTTCTCGGAGCAGGATACCCTACACCTAATGTTCTTCTGTGCTTTTTAGGATCTTTTGCACAGTAAGTTCATTCTTCCCCTACTCAAAGATTTTCAATTTGTTCAAGCGAGGCTGGCCTTGCTTTATCTCCAAATGCTAGCTTCACCCAGGGTTTTTTAGTGTGTTGTTTTGAGGTGGCAAGTTTTCTGACTGGGGCCATTGGACAAAGGAGTAAGCTGCCCATGAAATAGAGACCCTGTCTTATTGGCCAGTGTAAATATGTGAATCTAATTTATGTAATATATTTTTAATATGATAATATCCATGGTCTTGGCTCTTTGTTTCAGCACTGTTACACTTTACATTATAAATCCTTTGTAGGTTTTTAATGAGATTATTGTAATTGTAATGTTGGATGTTTTTTTATTATATAATGTATTTTGATGCAATATGCATTTTTATAAAACTGTTTGCTTTTATGGCTCTTGGCTGCCAAATAAAGTACTGATAACTGACTGCCTGTTTGGATACTCGCCTCTCTGCTTAAAAACCTTCTGATGTTTTGTAATTTTCCGAGTTGGAAAAAGCAGGCAGAGGTGACCGAACCGATCTACGAGCGCATGGAAAGATCTGAGTCGATCTGTATGCCTAGGCTCTTGATTGTGTTTCTGGGAATATGTGCAGAACCTAGCTCAGAGGGCCAGTGTGCAGGAGTCCAGAGCAGTAGTTTGTTGTTGGGGATGATGATTTCAGTTTTTTCAGAGTTTAGTTTTAATTGCTTATTGTTCATCCAATTCCTGATGAACAGCATAGTGTTCCTAAGAAACTCCGTGGATTTTGATGAGTCATCGATGGAAAAGTTCAGCTGCATAACGCAACGTAGGTAAAGATCTTTACCCCCATCTGACGAAGCATAAGTATGAGAGGGTGAATGTAGACATTGAAGAGGAGAGGCGACAGAGAGGAACCCTGCGGTACTCCACAGTTCATATTGACAATGCCGTATTTGTAGGGCGAAAGCCACACTGTTTGCTGCCGGTCCACTAAGAAGGATTTAAACCAATTTAGGGCAGTGCCTCTGAGACCTGCTGTGGCAATACGTTCCATCAGAATGTCATGGTTGATGATATCGAAGGCTGCAGATTGGTCCAAGAGAACCAAGGCCTGAGTGCAGTACTCGTCGACCTTTCCTTTTAGGTTGTCCATGATGGATAGTATGATAGATTCGGTTGAAAACCTGCCTGATGAGAATCTAAGAAATTAGTTTTCTCAATGAAGGTGCTAAAAGGTTTGGCTGCATGTGTCTCTAGTAGTTTAGCTGGACAGGGAAGAAGGAATATAGGCCTGTATTGTCTAGCTTCTGAGGGTCAACACCTTGTGTTTTTTTAAAGCGGAATAATCACTGCTTCTTTAAAGGCTGATGGCACAATCCCTTGTGTCAAGGATAGATTCAGCAGGGTGAGGATAATCTCCGGAAATGCAGTAAAGATGGATTTTTGTATATGGGGGGACAGGCATCTTTAGGGGAGCCTGACTTTGCTTTGTTTACAAGTTCAGTGAGATTTTCTTTATTTAGGTGTGGAAACGCAGCCATAAAGTTGGAGTTGGTGTTTCCTGAACATTCTTATACAACCTTTTGATTGAAATCTAAGGATTCTCTAATTTTCTTGATTTTATCTACTATGGGCCAGATGTAGGTAAATTCAATTTAGCGAGTCCTTAATAGCGATTTTTACCGAATCGCTATTAAGGATTTGCTAAATTGAATGTAGGTAGGAATCGCTAAAATATTATTGATTCCTTAATATTCCTTAATAACGAATCGGTAATTGAGATTTGTTATTAAGGAATACCTAGCCATTCATTCGATGGGCTAGTAGGCCCATAGGAATGAATGGGAAGATATTCACGATTTGGGATTAGGTATTAATAATAGTGGGAGGTATTTCAAGGGTGCCAGGGTGTCCAAAAGACACCCTGTTGCACCCCTGAAATGTGCATGTGTGCACATGTGGCGCACATACATGCCCTAAAGGCATGGATGTGTGCCACATAGCACTTTTAAAAAAGTGCTTTTTTAAAGAAAATCGCTACTTACCACCAACTTTTCCTTAAGACTGAAGTGCACGTTTGTTAGTGCTACTTATATTGCATTTAAGGAATCACTATTTCCGATTCCTTAAATGCAAGAGCAAAATAAGGAATCACAATTTTGCAATTCCTTATTTTGCAAGTAGGTTGAAACTCACCTACATGGCTCTCAGCCAACTACGGGTTGGTAACACAGAAATTCTGCGAATTTCTGCGTTACCGCGTGGTATTTGGCCACCTACATCTGGCCCAAAGAAGGAGTTTAAGTCATTACTTACTTTTTGTGTAGCAGTAATGGAGGGGGGGGGTCACACGATCAGGGATTGATAGCTCCCTTACTGTATTGAAAATGTATTTTGTCTTATTATTTGAGTTTAATACTTTGGTAGTGAAAAAAGATTTTTTTGCCTCCGAGATGGCTTTTTTATAGGCTGTTAGGCTCAATTTGTATTGTTCTCTAGATTCTGTCGAATAGGTGTTACGCCATTTCCATTTGGCCTGACGTGCTCTCAGTTTAGGAGATTTTAGGTCAGCAGTAAACCATTTGGATGCTTCATGCAGGAATATGCGAAGAAACCTGGAAAATAAATGTGTGGAAAATGTATACTATTTCCCCTAATAGGAAGATAACCCAGGAGATGAAGGGGCAAGAAGTTTTATTCCCGGAAAATCCAAAGTTCAGACAAAACCAAATTCAGCACACCAAAGGACCAATGGCAGAAATACGAAAGGGAATGAATAGGGTACTAAAATCTAGCATCCAACGTTAGGAAGGTGAGGAACCAGAAGGGGAAATTCCCAATTCAACCATACATGGACCTAAAGCATTAACTGATGGAAAACTTGCAGAAGGGATAGTAAAAAAATTAAAGACCAAGGGAGCAGCTGGGCCAAACGTCTCCTCAATACATTATTTAGGCAAGCTTCAGGTGTCTGGGCAGAGTTTTTCACACCTCTTTTTAATTACATCTTTCACACAATATACAAAAACGGAAGTCGCACCATGCCGTAAAATTACAGGCTGACAGCCTTGATTGACATGGAAGCACAATTATGTGCCTCCTGTATCCTATCACACTTACAAGTATGGGTGGAGGAGAATAGCGTGATTCTAAAAATCCACACAGGATTTAGGCCAGGCATGGAAACCACAACAAACCTAACAGTCTTAGCAATGTTAACAGAAAAAGCTAGAAGAAGGAAATCTTGGTTGTTTGCCTGTTTCATAGACTTCAGATTCAGATTCAGATTAGCTTTATTCGATTTTCATAGCGTAAAATCATAAAAGCAGTAGTACATATATATATATACATCTTAATATTTCAAGTATTAATAAATAAATAACATTTAGGTTTAAAAAGGTATTAAATCAGAATTATACATAATCTGTCACATATCAAAATTTAGCTAATCATTAATTTACGTTTCCTTAAACACTTTTTAAAAAACCTATCATAACCATGGTACATTTAACGTTTCCCAGCTGTTGCAGGCCAAGGTACCCGGGCCTACATTGCCGCCAGGCTCCCTGTCTCAGGTATTCTTTGGTCCATCTACTACGCTCCCCCTCATACAGTTTGCAGAACAGCACCACGTGAAAAGTAGATTGCAACGACATATTATGACATGGGCATGGTTCTAGGGTTCTGGTCCAGTCGTTTTTGGTTGGAAATGTGACCAGCCGATGAAATATGTTAAACCTAAAACTGGTCAAAATAAAACGGTCAAAGCCTATTGTGCTTAAAGTTAGGTAAGGTTGTATTGTATAACAGATCAAAGACAGTTGGTGTTGAATTACCGTTTTCTTTGTAATCTCCTCTGAGCATCTTAATAGGTCAAAATGGTTCATGCATAGCTTTTTTAGTACTTTCTTTGGTACCCCACAGATCAAATCCGGGTTACTAAATAGCTCTGGCCTTTGCGGGTCAGTTAGCGATTCCTGACATACTCGAGCCAGGCAATGCGCTTCGCATTATCCAGGCCCATTATATCCCTTATGATACCCTGGTTTAAGCGAAGTGCTTTAGTGGCCCATACTCTTCGCCAGAGCAAGATCGGTTGCAGTCTGATCAGGTCTGGTATATGGTCCATGCCAAGTTCTGCGTGACAGTTAAAAACAGACGTGCCCTGTGGGAGAGCCAGTACGTATCTAAAGAAGTTATTTTCTACAATTTGCATGGAAGATGTGTCGTGGTACCCGCAGATCCCTTCCCCGTACAGTGCAATACTTCTGCATTTGGCCACATACGTTTTTAGCATAATTTCGGGCAGTCTTTTGCCTAGTTTGGTAGAAAAATTCATCAACCCCGCCATGGATCGTTTAAAAGATAGGGTCCTGTTCTTAACCTCGGGTCCCCAAGTGCCCGAACCATCAATTAGTACCCCCAGGTATGGAAAGGTGTTGGTATGTTCGTTTTTTAGACCTGCCGCTTTAAGGTGTTTGCAAGAAGCAAAACCTTTGCCACAAAGCATCACAAATGATTTTTTTGCATTGATTTTAAGGCCCCTGGCTTCCATAAATTCTACATACTTCAGAAGGGCCTTCTGGGCACCCACCTTCGTTCTGGCCATCAGTCCCGCATCGTCCGCATAAAGAAGGGAGACAATCTGTTTGTTACCATACCTCGGGGAGTCAATTGTGCTGGCCCCCAGTTCCGCCTCCAGGTTGTTCGTGTATAGGGAGAAAAGGAAGGGGGCCAGCACGCAGCCTTGTCTTACACCCTTCTCTATGCGGAAAGACCCCGTACACTCCCCCCTCAGGCCATGTCTAACCTTGCCTGTTGCCCCTGAATAGAGCTGCCGGAGAAAAAGCATGATGGCGGGCTCAACATTAATTTCCTCCAGTATTTGCCACAGCTTTGCATGTTCCACGCAATCAAAGGCGGCCGAAAGGTCGACAAAGATTGCGTAAAGACATCCATCCTTGGCCCAGGTGTATTTCCCTTGTAGCATTACAAAGTTTAGGACCTGCTCCACGGTGCCCATCCCTTCTCGGAACCCGTACTGTACAGGGCTTAATATGCCATGCTCCTCAGCCCAAGTTTGCATTTTGTTTAGAACCACTCTACCTGCAATTTTCAAGAGGGAGTCTAGTAGGGATATAGGTCTATAATTAAAATCAGCAATCAATAGAGTACCACAAGATCGGCTCTGGATAAAATTGAAAGCATGGGAACTACCAAAAAAATTGCTTAATGCTATAATAGCACAATAAACAGCGATACGTGGGCTCAGGTGAAACTTGGAGACCCCAGCCAAGTGACAGCCAAAATTAACTTGAACAAGGTTGTGTGTTGGCACCGAGCCTACTTAATTTGTATTTGTCCGACATGAATAACTATTTTATACACTTTGAGAGCCATCCACCCAAACTGGCACACAAGTCAATTAAATGCCTGCAATAAGTAGATGACATTGTGGTTCTGAACCAATGCCGATCGGCCTGCAAGAGTAATTAACACCATGGCAAGTTACATCGAGTTGCAAGGGCTGGAGCTGAACCTGGGGAAAACCAAAGTGGTAAACTTAGTGGATACTCAGTTCAAAACATACAAATGGTACATAAAAGGCGAACAGGTAGAATCTGTCCGCTCATACAAGTACTTGGGAATAAACATGGGATCACTAACTGAACAAACAACTTTAATGCAAGCCAAAGCTCAATCATAATTATTCGCTTTTGATGGAGCGAGATGCTGAATAAAATTTTGTTCAGACTCGCAAAGTTAAACTTCCATAATACATGTAACAGCATTAATAGCATGTGTTGAATTTACTAACCAACCTAGTTTAGAATTGCATACATTACACGTGGGACTAATGTGCTTTTATGTTGCACTTTCAAGTATGTGGAAAATAATAAACTAACCTTGTCGATTGTTATTGTCGGTAGTAATGCGCATGTGCTATATTTGTGAGCACATGTTTTGTTGTGTCTTTTCTGTGGCAAAGGTTCGTGGAGAAACCCGGTGACCTGAAAGAAGAAGGTTAATATACATGCTGCTTTATGTGCTTTTGCTAGGTAACATAGATAAATGGGTTAATATTTAGCAAAGGGGAGGGTAACAGATTGGGTTTCAATTCTTTGATTAATTACTGTCTTCTGTTTGTTTGAATATAGTTCCCATGAGAGTGAGAGGCCTTTTGGGGCCTTCTGAAGATGGCGTTTTTTAAACCTGTCCAGAGAGGAGCCTTGCAAACACGAGAAGTGGAAAGTTTTACCACGTTGCAGAAATCAAATTATTCTTGAATAAAAAGACTTGCATAATGTGCTCATAAAGTTTGTTCAAGGACAGGAAGCGGCAGGATGGCAAAGTGAGGAAGTCATGTTTTGTAACTCGAAAGAACTTATTCTGATACATTTTCGAGGAAGCAAGTGACACGAACAATAGGGCTAAAGAAGAGCCCGTTTCTGGTTCGAAAGCAGTGATGACATGGATGGTCTGACATAAGTCAGCCAATGAGAACTCTGATGGCAAGGAAAAGTGAACTTTTTGAGAAGATTAGCTAGTTAGAAAGGTATAAAATCTGGCCCTACAGGCAGGAGAGGGCTCTTGCTTCCCGATTCCTGAATGACGTGCTGTTGGACTCTTTGGTGCACGTAAGGATAGCAGTCTTTATTAAATATTTTTAGGTAAAGAGGGTTTAGTCAGAGAGAATAGAATTAGGGAATGGGAACTTCTATTTGCTTTATTTCATGCTAAGTGATTTACTTTGAAATGTCAGACTAATAAGCCATCCTTAAATTTGCTTTCAAATTGCTAATAAAATAATGATTTCTGAATAAATGCTCTTTCTTTGACTATAATAAAGCTAATAAAAATTAGATTTTTGAAATGACAAGCTGGTCTTGTTTATTCATGGTCTAGTTATCATTATTAGATCCATTCGCCTATGTGACTTAATTAATGTCATATGTTTTAAACCATGATAAGAAATGACCTGTAGTTGTATATATTTTGTAAACAGTCTGAAAATAGTTCTGATTAATTAGGTCACATGATTCAGTCACTCAAAATTGTCTCATTGATTATGGGCCTTGGTGTAGAGATTTATGATTAATGGTGAGTATTGTTGTGATAGGTAGCGTTAGTGAGACAGTTTTTCATTAGGAGCGCTGGATCAATTACTTGGTAGCAGAGTTACGGTTACTATGGTAACTGTCATGCTACATGGTAGATACATAGGATACATGTCTAAAACATGTTAAGTTTGTCCAGTTGTTACATGTAGTCGAAAGGTCTTTCCCAGCAGTGTGAAAATTCCTGGATTGCCGGCAAACAGTTAAGTGTGACAAGTGACGTTACACAGTGCATTTGTTCTGTTTCAAAATAGTGGTATCAACATATATCACTAGTGTTGTGGATGTACAGCACAAGTTTAGGGATTTTTAGGTGTGATAGGTTGAATGTATAGTGAGGATTGTCTATGAAATTGTAGCTTTCGAGTATAGGGACAGCTGTCTGTTCTAAAACTTACTGTGAAAAGAGTAGTAGAAATTATCCAAGCTTGAGTGAAGGGTAAGGAAGCATCATCTTTTCTTACTGACAAGTGAGGATTTCTTTTGGTAGGTTAAAGTCCAGCCAAGAATTTCATGTATGAATGGTTAGGGATTCTTTCCGTATGATTGTATGAATCTTGTGAAAATAGCGTTGTCTATTTCACGCGAAAGGATACTTGAACGATTGAGAAAACTATCTCTTTATTTTAGCAAAACAGACAAATGGAAAGGGGCGACCACTCGGTCCCCCCGAACGTATGGCAGAGTGCCTCGATCCCCCCGGGAAGCCATTTTGGGCGGGAGGCGCGTCTCGGCTGGTATGCCCGAAGCGGCGTAGCCGGGGCGCGCTTTTTCCCGCCCTAGAGTGGGCTGGCCTAGACACTGACGCAGCCGGCCACGCCCTCGGGGCAGGCAGGGGCGGGTTTACGCCCGCCCTGAAGATGGATAAAAAGAGACGCAAGTCCAGAAGACATCCTCTTGTTCCTGTGCTCTGAAGCTGCACCTCCTCGCTGCACGTGAGCTCGAGACGGAACGAAGAGCCAATTTTGAGCGTTTTAATCGTTCTTGTTTGTTTTTCAGTTACTTTGTTGGAGAATGCCGAAGAAGGTGGGAAAGCGCATGACTACCGACCAGATGCTGCGTGTTCTCATGAAGGAGATGTCCGAGCTAAAGAAGCGGGTGGACAAGAATGAGGAAAAGGGTCCAAAACGTCCTTTGGCGGGAGCAGCCCCGGGAGGGAAAAACAAGAGGCCCAGGAGGGGGGCAGCGGGTGAAGACATCCCCGGTCCCAGTGCCCCGCTCGAGGCTCCAACTCCCGTGCCGGAGGAGGGGAATCCGATTCCCGTTGTGGTCACCCCCGTGTCCGAGGATGATATGCCGCCCGAGCTGGCAGCACAATTGGCAGCGTGGTTGGGTAAAGGTAACGAGGGCGCCACGGCTGTCGAGGCGCAGGCGCTGATAAAGCAATTGCGTGAGAAACGTGAAGCAGCCAAGGTGCCCGTGCCGGCTGCAGTAGGGGACAAGACACCAGGGACGATTGCGACCACAGAGGCAGCGTCAGGTGCAGGTAAGCGGCCATTGCCGATCGCGAGGGATGAGTCAACACCCTCTCGGAGAGAAAAGTTGGGGCAACATGTTCCTTTGGCAATTAAGGAAAAGATTTGGGCGGGGGAGTATGTGAATATTTTTTCATTGCTTGTTGACCATTATGAGGTAGAGCATGTAAAGAGTCAGAAGGATCTCATGCATCCGAGTGTTTGGCGCGCAAAAATGGCCGCCTTTAAAGTGAATGAGAATATTGGCAATTGGGGCAATGCCTGGGGAATCTTTACATCAATCTTGGGGGAACGTAGACCGGAGTTGCTTTCCGAGTTCCCAATCTATCAATCACGAATCATGGGGTATTCGACATCGCACCAGGGTAATCATTGGTTTTGTTACGATAATATGTTCAGAAAAGAAAAGGAGCATAATAAAAGTTTAACCTGGGATTGTTATGATGCCTTGACTTGGGATAAAATGAAGGAGTCAGGAATGTTGAAAATGCCGTTGGTTGGAAGTAATGTTGGCGAATCCTCCCGGCAGTATGGGGGGACCCCCTTTCGTTCAAGTACGGGTGCCGACGATCACTCGAAACCTACCGGCAATACTGGAAGAAAGGGTTTCTGCTTTAATTACAACAGAGGTAAATGTACGAGACCGCAGGGATCGTGTAAATTCAAACATGAATGTAGTGGTTGTGGGTCGTCCCATCCTGAGGCCTCGTGCAGAGCCAGAACGGGTGATAACGGGGGGAGAGGAGGTGCCAAACAGGTCTAATCTAGTCCGAGGGGCGCCTTTACCCACTCCGATTGATACCCTGGCGATGATTCCTTGGCTCAGTGATTACCCGGATCGTACTTCTGCTGGGGTGCTGCGGAACGGTTTTTCGTATGGTTTCCGCATCCCGGTAGGGGACTTTCAGGGTGTGGATAAGTGTAAAAATCAACTTTCCGTCCTGCAGCATACAACCGTAGTACAGGATAAGATCCGGAAAGAGGTGACTCGAGGTCGGGTCGCCGGCCCGTTTAGTGTACCCCCGGTCCAGAATTTTGTTTGTTCTCCCTTAGGGGTAGTCCCCAAGAAAGACCCTGGTGAGTTCCGACTGATTCATAATTTATCAGCTCCACGAGGTCTTTCCGTAAATGAGGCAATCGATCCAGAAGTGTGTTCGGTGCGGTACGCATCCTTCGATGAGGCCGTAGCCATTTTGAATCGCCTGGGGCCCGGGGCGCTGATGGCGAAGTCAGATATCGAGTCAGCGTTCCGATTGCTCCCGGTACACCCAGACGACCAGCGTCTCCTAGGTTTCATGTTTCAGGGTTGTTATTACATGGATAGGTGTATGCCAATGGGGTGTTCTATATCCTGTGCTTATTTCGAGAAATTCAGTAGTTTTCTACAATGGGTCTTCACAAAGAGAACGGGTTTCCAAGATGTAATGCACTACCTTGATGATTTCCTGTTTCTTGGGGCAGCCGGGGGTCTTGAATGTGGCCGGGCCTTGGCCGAATTTTGTGTGTTGATGAAACAGTTTGGTGTGCCATTGGCGCCGGGTAAAACAGTGGGTCCTACGACTTGCCTCGAGTTTCTGGGGATCGAGTTGGACTCCATTGAGGGGTGTTTCCGTTTGCCAGCCGAGAAAGTGTTGAAGTTCAGGGCTGCGCTGCAAATGTGTATAAATGCTTCGAAAGTTACGCTGCAACAATTACAGCAGGTGGTGGGACAGTTGAATTTTGCCTTGAGGGTAATACCAATGGCCCGCCCCTTTTCCCGTTCAATTGCCCAAGCGATGGTCGGCCTTAAAGAAGCCCATCATCGCACGAGACTATCGGCCGAGATCCGCCAGGACATGCGTATTTGGTTAGCATTCTTGGCGGATTTCAATGGTAGAATCGTCTGGAATGAACCAGCCGTGTCTTCTGAAGAGCTGGGGCTATGGACAGATTCGGCAGGAAGCATAGGTTTTGGCGCCATCTTCGGCACGAAATGGTCGGCACAAAGATGGCCGACATGGTGGCATGAGAATGGTCTGACGAGTAATATTGCTTTCCTCGAACTGTTTCCCATCTTGGTGGCCTTGAGAGCATGGCCCGATGGGTTCAGAGATCACTCTGTCATATTTTGGTCTGACAATATGACCGTGGTCGAGTGCATCAATAGTCAGGCAGCACATTGTAAACTGATTTTAAGACTGCTTAAGGAAATTGTTTTACTGTGTATGCAATTGAACGTGCTATTCAGAGCAAAACACGTTCCAGGGGTGATGAATCAGGCGGCTGACGCACTGTCTCGTTTTCAAATGCAGGCTTTTTCGGGTTTCCTTCCCTCAGCGGACCCAGAGCCGGCACCCTTTCCCGAAGCTCTCTGGTCTCTCGGTGCCCCGAACTTCGTCACCTCGTGGGAGAGAGTCTAGCCCCAAGGACGAGGAAGGCATATGAAGGGGCGTTTCGGGCCTATTTAGCCTTTTTGGGGAGTGATAAAGAGCGACTTTGGGGTCACGAGGAATGGGTAGTGAATTTCCTGATGTCCTTACGGAGGGCTGGGAAATCGGTGGCTACGGCCCAGAGGCATCGTGCTGCCATTTCCTTTGTTGCCAGAGCACACGCTATCCAGGACCCAACAGCGTCTTTCGTTGTACAGAAAGCGCTGCGTGGGTGGCAACGCCTTGAGGGTCGCAGAGTAGATGAAAGGCGCCCGATAGGTTTGGATAGATTGTCCCAGTTGTTGGCGACACTCCCTGCCACATGTTCATCTCAGTTTGAGGCGGTACTGTTCCGAGCCGCTTTTACGCTAGCATTTCACGGAGCAATGCGGGTAAGCGAACTAGTTGCAAGGAACAAACTGGATGTGGCGGGGGGTTTGTGCCAAGAACACGTTCAGATCAGGGGAGAAACAATGACTGTCTCCTTTGTAAGGTCCAAGACTGACCAAGATGGGATGGGTGACTGCGTCATCATACGCAGGATTCCTGGGTCCTCCATATGTCCGGTAAAGTGTTTAGAGGATTACCTAGCACGAAGGGTGGCATCATGGGGGGGGACTTTGTTAAGACACGCGGACGCCACCCCACTGACGAAATTTCAGTTTCAGCGGGTGCTTGCGATGTCAATTGCCGCTGCGGGCTTTAACCCGGGCGAGTTTGGGACCCATTCCTTTCGGATAGGGGCTGCTACGGAAGCTACAGCCAGGGGTCTTAATGTTGAGCAAGTGAAACGAGTGGGGCGTTGGTCCTCCAATTGTTATAAGAGATACGTGCGGTTGCACATGTTGTGAAGCTGTAATAATGTACTCACGCTTCTTGTTTTTGTTTGGTTTTCAGTTTCGCAAGCCTACGAGGCGGGGCGGACTATGCAGTCGACCCTACACCGGGCCAGCGGTCAGACATCACCGACTGTGAAAAAGGAGGTGTGGGTCGTGGGCCACTCATACGTGAGGCGTGCCGCAGACGTATTCAAAGCAGGTGACATGATTCACGTAGCTGGGGAATACGGGTACAGGATGTCCTTCTACGGAAGGGGCGGTCTCTGTATTGACCAGTTTCAATCATTTTTCGAGGGTTTGTTAGGGCGGACAAGGTCACCGCCGTCAATAGTTATAGTGCATGTTGGGGGCAATGATTTGGTCACCATCGGTAGACGACTACTCCTGGAGGCAATGCTTTCCACTGTAAGTTGGTTGGCGAGGAGAGTTCCGGGGTGCACGATTGCATGGTCCCATTTGATTCCACGAAGGGTGTGGCGGGGGGCTATCTCTATACCTGCTTTGAATCATTCTGTTAGAAAGCTTAACAAAAAAGTGAGTAGGTTGTTCCGTTCCAGGACATTGCATTCTATTTCTCATAGCTGTATTAATGATGACAGTATGTATTCGGGGGATGGTGTGCATTTGTCTTGGGTGGGGAATGAGTTACTCTTAAGAGACTTCTTAGCATGGTTAAAATCTTTGAAACATGACCTTTAGGTAGGAGTTTTGTGGGGGGTCCGGATAGCCGGTCAACTATCCGGCCTGTGGCGGTAAGGTCATGATCGGTGAGCACTAATTGGAAGATCCCTATGAGTGGGCGTCACCCAACACGGATGGGAGCGCTCGGGGGAGGTGGCCTTTGGCCCCTCAACGGGGAGGCGGTCCCTTCTAAGGATGGGTCGCCGAAAGAAGAGGAAAGGCGGTCAAGGCCCCTTCCTGTGTAGGAGGGGTTACAGCCCCCTCCTAGGGAATTTCCCGGGGCCAGTGACATCTGCGACGGCAGATGCGGTAAGTTGTGTGGGGTTGGGGGGAGGTCTACGATACCTTCTAGATACCTCACACGAGTCTTCGAACGACCTTTAACTGGCGTCGAGTTGATAAGTGCCCCCGTCAAGTCAAGGGAAATTGGTAGTAGTTGCACGTGAGTACGCCTCAGTGCTGTCGCCCCTCCCAAGTGGGGGGGGTATGTCTGGTTAGGGATCTTGACACCGGTTACGACCTTGCCGTTGGCCCTTAAACGTTAGGATGTACAATTTCAATATTTCAAGTAAATGTTTTGTAGGATGTTAGTTCGGCTAGGAGAACCTCTGTATTAGAGAATCTGTTAAGGTTAGCCAAACATCGCAATGTGGTATGAAATTGTACATTAATGTTTAAATGTTTTAATTTTTTGTTTTAATAAATACGGCCGGGAGGGTCACTCCCTCCCACTTCCAAAAACTTCAAGAACTGTTTCCGGTTTCCCTCATTTGGGGATTGTGTTGAGAGGGGGTGGCGGGTATCTCAGCCATATGGAAAGGGGCGACCACTCGGTCCCCCCGAACGTATGGCAGAGTGCCTCGATCCCCCCGGGAAGCCATTTTGGGCGGGAGGCGCGTCTCGGCTGGTATGCCCGAAGCGGCGTAGCCGGGGCGCGCTTTTTCCCGCCCTAGAGTGGGCTGGCCTAGACACTGACGCAGCCGGCCACGCCCTCGGGGCAGGCAGGGGCGGGTTTACGCCCGCCCTGAAGATGGATAAAAAGAGACGCAAGTCCAGAAGACATCCTCTTGTTCCTGTGCTCTGAAGCTGCACCTCCTCGCTGCACGTGAGCTCGAGACGGAACGAAGAGCCAATTTTGACCCACCCACCAGCCCCTGAGGACAGCTAGTTGTTTTAATAAAGTTGATCAGTTATTCTATTTCGTTTTCAGGTTGTTTTGGTGTTATGTTGATATTTAATGTGTAATAAAGATTGGTCTAATTTTACAAGTTTGTGATTAGAGAACTTCGGATTCAAGGTCCATTTATAAACAAGCGTTTTTCGGTCATAGTGGCCAATGTAGTTTCGTTTAGTTAGCATTTGTCGTATTTATTTCGGTCAGGCGGTAGGCGGTAAGGTCATGATCGGTGAGCACTAATTGGAAGATCCCTATGAGTGGGCGTCACCCAACACGGATGGGAGCGCTCGGGGGAGGTGGCCTTTGGCCCCTCAACGGGGAGGCGGTCCCTTCTAAGGATGGGTCGCCGAAAGAAGAGGAAAGGCGGTCAAGGCCCCTTCCTGTGTAGGAGGGGTTACAGCCCCCTCCTAGGGAATTTCCCGGGGCCAGTGACATCTGCGACGGCAGATGCGGTAAGTTGTGTGGGGTTGGGGGGAGGTCTACGATACCTTCTAGATACCTCACACGAGTCTTCGAACGACCTTTAACTGGCGTCGAGTTGATAAGTGCCCCCGTCAAGTCAAGGGAAATTGGTAGTAGTTGCACGTGAGTACGCCTCAGTGCTGTCGCCCCTCCCAAGTGGGGGGGGTATGTCTGGTTAGGGATCTTGACACCGGTTACGACCTTGCCGTTGGCCCTTAAACGTTAGGATGTACAATTTCAATATTTCAAGTAAATGTTTTGTAGGATGTTAGTTCGGCTAGGAGAACCTCTGTATTAGAGAATCTGTTAAGGTTAGCCAAACATCGCAATGTGGTATGAAATTGTACATTAATGTTTAAATGTTTTAATTTTTTGTTTTAATAAATACGGCCGGGAGGGTCACTCCCTCCCACTTCCAAAAACTTCAAGAACTGTTTCCGGTTTCCCTCATTTGGGGATTGTGTTGAGAGGGGGTGGCGGGTATCTCAGCCATATGGTTTGTTATTTGTGAAGTTACTAACTAAATTTCATTGAAAGATTTGTAAAAATATGGCGCTGTGAAAATATTTTGTAAAGGAGGGGTCATTGTAAGAGCGGAGCGAGGACAGCAAAGCTGCAGCGGCAGCATACGTCACAAGGTTCGCGCTGTGATTGGTTAGCATACGTCACAGTATTCGCGCACTGATTGGCTCATGTGACTAGACAAGCTTGTACCTGATTGGTTCATCTAGAAATTCAGTAATTCTATTCGCTGAACAGAATAGTGACGTGTCTTAACCTGATTGGCTTGTTGGTGACTTTCGCGCACGGATTGGCTAGTGTAGCGGAATAACAAGGAAATATTTACGATCTTTTCTAAATAAGCGGAATTATTTTAAAACATGGATTATTAACACAGGCAAGAGGAAAAGAAGCCTTCATGGTTTCAGAAAATGAAAAATCTTTTTAAAAGTGACAAGAAATTAGAAACGCGAGTTGGAAGATGAATTCATTAGTACAAAACACCTGCAGCCTATATGTTAGGTGAATATGGTTATCATACTTGCCTTTGGATGGAGAACTGGATGGAATATACCAAGAACAATGGTGTTTGGGCTTGGCCGGAAGATGGGTCATTTAACATTAAGGTGTTGAAAAACTTGAGAGAAAAAATGATGGGTCTCGTACCAAAACCTAGACCTACCCAATTTGAGGCTTTAGTTGAATGGGAAGATGAAATGATTGAATTAGAACGATAAAACAGAGGTGTAAGAAGAGGCACAAGATTAGACATTAATAGAGAAACTCATCAAGACAGAATGCGTCGTTGGAGACGCATGGATATGTGTAATGGCTTATACCCAGCAAGATTTAGTGAAGAATCTGGTCAAAAGAATACTGAAAAGAAAAATAATATTGGTGAAGACAGTGAATTAGAAGACTCAGTTTTAGAAGAGATTTATAACACAAAACTGAAACCGCCACCTTATCAACCAGTTTGCTCATGGTCTACCCCGAGAATTCCTCAAGGAACTTCTCCAAGTGCTCCTCCTAGAGAAATTAATGATGAATCTCCACCTAGATTAAATCTGAATAATGCAAAATTTCCTGAAAGAGTAGAAACAAGGACTAATTCTAGTACATCTGGAGAAAGTAGAAATTATATTGAAACTCCAGTTCAGAGAAATTAAATCCCAAGAAATGTAAAAATAACAGAAAGACTTGAGGATAATCCAGATATTTCAGAATATCTACGATCAAAAGAAGAGCTAATACAGCAGTTAACTAAAGGCATGGAAGCAGAAACGGTACCAGTAACTATTGGACCTGTTGTTCCAGTCTTTGATCAGAAAGAAATCAGACATTCAGCTTTAACTATTCCTTTAAATGCAGAAATTCAGAAAGTAGCTGAAAAATGTTTTCAGATTTAACAGAAATTCATCGAGAGAAAAAGATGCCAGACTTAACTTTTAATCAAAGTTATTCAAATGGTCAAACTCCATCTGTTGCAGAATCTGATTCTGGAACTCCAGAAAAGAGCATAAATAAAATGAATTTAACTCAGACCCCACAGCCCCCAGAATTTAAATTACTTGATGTTGCAACATTGAAAGCAGATTTAGAGGAATTGATTATTGGCACAATTGGACCTGACAATTTAAAGTTATATCAGGATGATTAATTAATTATTATTTGTAAAAGCATACAACGGAAAACGAAAAACAAATATGATCTGTTAGAAGAAATGGCTGCTGAATTAGAAATAGATATAAATAGACAGAAAAACTTGCAGAAACATTACAGAGTGGATTTCTCTGAAAAAGATATTGAAAATATGAACACTACAGGAAGGATAACTCATATAAAAGAATTAATAGTCTTTCTAAAAAGATTAGGTGAATTAAGCAAATGGAGAGTGAAATGGACTAAGAAAAGAGAGGAAGATAAAAGAGAAAGAGGGAAAAATTGCAAATGAGTTTCCTATGAGAGAATTAGCTGGTGGAGGTTATGTTCATGTTCCTTGGTCAAGACAGGAGATTTTATTGTTCACAAATGATTTCCCACGATTGAGAGAAAAACCTGTGGAATGGTATCGACAAGTGGAAAGATTTGTTAAAGTTTCAAAAGTTCTGTGGATTGATCTTGATGGATTCTTTGACATTGTTGTTCCTTCAGATCTTTGGACAGAATGTAAAAATTTCTATAGCTTGGCCAAAAGAAGAACCTACCCGAGATAAAATAACAGGTGCACCTTCAGCTGATGTTATAACTCTGTATGACAAAGTAATTGTGTGGCTGAAAAACAAGATTCCCCCAAAAGAAGTTGATTGGGTTAAAATAGACAGAACAAATCAGGAGCCAAAAGAATCAGTACATTCCTATTATGAAAGATTACTGCTGGTATTCAAACAATACAGTGGTTACGAAAAATTAAGTGAAAAGGATATGAGTCACTTCATATACAGATTTGTTTATGGTTTGAGACCTGAAATTTATGAAATGATCAGATCAGGAATAGTTGGTTGGCAATCAATTACAGTTGATGATATCCTGAGAAAAGCAAAATACTGCAGTGATGAGATAAACGCTAAGCAAAAGAAGCTGAAAGAAAAAGCAATGTGGGCTCAGGTAAAAGTAGCTGAACAACAAATTGCAACTTTAGAAAACAGAAATGTTTATCAGAATCAAGGGAAATTTAAGGGTAATTTTAATAAGCCAAAGTTAACAGGTAATATTGAAGAATTAAAGCATAAACTCCCATGTTTTAATTGCGGCGAAATTGGACACTGGAAGCGTGAGTGTAAGAATCCGCCCAGAAATGTTAAAAATGCATCATCATTAAATCCACAGATGCAGAATGAGGTAAATCAGCAGCAACAGCTACAGAGACACAGTTAAACTAAATAAATCAGCAGCAACAGCTACAGCGACAGTTAGTGAATCTGCAGAGTCAGATTCCACAACCGCCACTTCCAAATTGTGTTAATGTCCAGAGATACAATTCAGAAACAGGATTCTGCGGAGGTGAGCAGGTAAACAGATCACCAAGAGTGAATGTGTCGAATCTTTCTCAACAATATTGGTTGAAAGAGAATGATGGAAGCGAGTCTGAAGATTACTTATGACGGTGCCTGAGAGAGGAGGAACAGTGTGTGCTTGGAGCCACTCTTGAGGTAGATCAGGCTGGCCATTTGTAAATGGAAAAGTGAATGATGTAGAAATCACTTTTCTAGTGGACACAGGTGCTACCCGTTCTACTGTTAGATCAGTGGAAATAGAAAACCTGCCTCTCTCTGGTGACACTATCCAAGTAGTTGGTGTAGCTAATCAGCGAATTAAAACAGATTTGACAGAACCAGTTAAAGTTGAAATTGGCAAATTTAAAGACAAACACAGATTTGTAGTCTGTGATAGCAGCCCTGTAAACTTGTTAGGAAGGGACATCCTTTGTAAAATGAATTGTAAAATATATTGCTCACCTGATGGTATTAAGTTACAAACTCCAGATGAAGTAGATGGCCTTTATAAATTAACAATGTTTATGGATGAAGCAGAAGAAAGTAAATTATTTCCTGCTTTTGATAAAAACGATTTACCTGAAGAATTAAAAGAGACAGTCAATATTAAAATTTGGGATTTGACTGGAGATGAAATGGGTTTGATGAAACATGTAGACCCAGTACAAATTACAGTAAGACAAGGAGCAGATTATCCAAATATTCCTCAGTATAAAATGAAAGCTGAGACAATTGAGGGAGTTATTCCTGTAATTGAAAAATTCATTAAACAAGGTGTTCTGAAAGAAATTGAGAGCAGCCTATGTAATTCACCGATTGTGGGAATCAAAAAAGCCAAACGGAACTTACAGAATTGTTCAGGACCTGAGAAAGGTTAATCAAATAATTGTTCAATGTTGCCCAGTTGTACCAAACCCAGCGGTAATTCTTTATCAGATTCGGCATGATGCAGAATGGTATACAGTTATAGACCTTTGCAATGCATTCTTTACTGTTTCATTGCATCCAGAAAGCCAACACATTTTTGCTTTCAGATTCCAAGAGCGTATCTTAGCATGGTGTCGTATCCCTCAGGGGTATACAGAAAGTCCATCTATTTTTAATCAACTGCTAAAGAAATCTTTGGAGAATCTAGATTTGCCTGGTAAATCGACATTAGTGCAATACATTGATGATCTCCTTGTAGCTGCAAAAACATGAGATAATTGTGTGACAGATACTATTATTCTTTTAAATCATTTGGCTGATGAGGGACATAGAGTGTCACCTGCAAAATTACAGTTCTGCAAACTAGAAGTAAAATATCTTGGTCACAGGATTGCAAAAGGAATTAGACAAGTTACACTTGAAAGAATAAAAATGATTCGAGCAATGCAATCGCCAAAAACACAGAGACAGGTCAGAATGTTTCTAGGAATGGTAGGTTATTGTCGTCAATGGATCAGTGGATTTTCGGTAATTGCAAAACCATTGCAGAGACTAACAAAAGCAGACATGAACGGCCCGATTACCTTCACAAAAACTGAGTTAGAGGCCTTTGAGCAGTTAAAAAGAAGTTTGTGTGAAGCACCAGCATTGGGAATGCCAGATTATGAAAAAGAATTTAAGCTGTATTGCAGTGAAAGGGAAGGATGTGCATTATCAGTTTTGATTCAAAGACATGGAAAACTGAGAAAGCCAATTGCTTACTTCTCAGCAGTTCTTGACCCCGTTGCAAAAGCATTACCAGGTTGCTTAAAGGCAGTGGCTGCAACAAGTGTGAGTTTCGAACAAAGTGAAGGGATAATAATAGGGTTTCCTGTAAAAGTATATGTGCCCCATTCAGTCGAGATTTTCCTTACTAGGAACAAAACTCAGCATTTAACGAGTAATAGATTGACAAGATATGAAAAAGTTATTCTGGGATCAGATAACGTTTCGATTGCAAGATGTGTGAACCTGAATCCTTCTACATTATTGCCTGATGGTACTGTGACAGAAATCAGAAATAAGAATGACATAGATCATGAATGCTTGGATGTTTTAGAATATTGCACCAAACCTAGACAGGACATAAAAGATGTTCCACTGTCTGAATCTGATTTTTTTTATTTTGTTGATGGTTCTTGCTTGAGGACAGATGAGGGCATTTTGAGTGCTGCATACTCTGTTTGCACAGTTGGAGATGTGGTTGAAGTCTCCTGTCTCAAAGGAATTCGTTCAGCTCAAATAGCAGAATTGATTGCTTTGATTCGTGCTTGTGAAAGAGCAACTGGTTTGAAAATTACCATAGTGACTGATAGTCAGTATGGATAAGGTGTAGTCCATGACTATGGCCAGCTCTGGTCTCAAAGAGGTTATTTAACTTCTGCTGGAACACCTATCAGAAATGCAAAATTGATCAAAAGGCTGACGATGGCATTCAGCTCCCAGAAAAAATTGCTGTAGTAAAATGTGCAGCGCATAAAAAGGGGGATGATTATATGACTAAGGGAAATGCTTACGCTGATGAGATTGCCAAATTTTGCGCGAAAAATAATATGTCCATTAATCAAGAAAAAGAGATTGAACATGTTTTGAGCTCACTCATGCTAACATCTGTAGTTGAGACATGGCAAGGAGTAAAAGATTTACAAGATGAGGCAGATGATGAGGAAAAAGACACATGGCTAAAAGCAGGTTGTAGACAGCGAGAAGAAGATGGAATTTGGGTTTACAAAGATGACAGACCAGTAATGCCAAATTGCATGATTGCTGACATGGCACGAATGTATCATGGTCCAGGTCATTAAGGCAGAGATTCAATAATTAGGTTGTTTAGGCAGACATGGTACAATCCAAAATTCTGAATTATTGTAGAATCTTTTTGCCAAAGATGCTTGATCTGTCAGCAGATCAATCCGAACAGAAAAACAGTTGTAAGCCTGGGAACCATAGGATGGGAGGGTGGTCCTTTTACTGGGTTACAGATGGATTTCATTGATATGCCTCCACACAACAGATTGAGATATGTCCTAGTGATAATCTGTCTGTTTTCAAGATGGGTGGAAGCTTTTCCAACTCGTCATAATGATTCAGTTACTGTGGCAAAATTGCTTTTGAGAGAAATCATACCTAGGTACGGATTTCCTGTGACGGAAACTGATCGCGGCACATATTTTGAAAACAGATTGATGCAGATGATTTGTGAAGCACTTGGTATACAACAAAAGCTACACTGTGCTTACAGACCAGAAGCATCAGGCTTCGTTGAACAAGTCAATGGTACAATCAAAAATAGGCTTGCGAAAATGTGCTTGTCTACAGGAATGAAGTGGACTGATGCACTTCCTCTTGTGTTGATGTCTCTGAGAAGTACCCCAGATAGAAAAACTGGTTTAAGTCCTCATGATATCATCATGGGCAGAGTAATGAGACAAGCATTTGTTCCAGTTAGTAAAGTTCTTAGCATAAATGACAGTGCAATTATGGAATACTGTAAAACACTCTCTGACGTGGTGACTTCTGTGTTCCATCAGGTAGGAATTGAAGTACATTCAAAAGAAAAGGAACAGGCTCATGATCTTTTGCCAGGAGATTGGGTGAGGACAAAGGTTCATCGAAGAAGAAATTGTCTGGTACCCAGGTGGCAGAAGGCAAGGCAGGTGATATTAATCACAACAAATGCAGTAAAGTGTAGAGGTCTGAAAAGGTGGATACATGCTAGTCATACTATTCGAGTATCACCACCTGAGAATCCTGATGAAGAAGGTGATACAACAACTGATTCAGACTCTGAAGACGAACCTGAAATTCCTGATACTGAAGATCGACAAGAAAGTCGAGATCTGGAAGATGCAGATGTGAATCAGGCGTCGAATGAAAAAGATATAGAAAGTATGGTACTAGACTCTGAAAATGATAAAGATCTGCTAGAAAAAGAAGCAGAAAAAGAGTCTGAAAAAGAAGTCAATCAAGTAAATCAAGATCAGGACGGTATTGAAAAGCAGATTGGGAGCTCTAGAAGAAGGAATGAAAATTCTGAAACTGGTGGATTGGAAGTAATTCAAGAAGAAGAAGAAGACGAATTACCAAGCACCAGCTATAAGGATACTGTTCCTAATGGAGTGAAGATGCCGAGTAAAGAAGTATCTGAATCAAGATTTCAGATTTCAGAAAGTGAAACTCATGAAAGTGACGAAGAATCTAAAGTGAGAGAACTCAGAAAAAGAGCTTGGAGAAATGAATGCAATGAAACTGAGCCAAGGAAGAAGCTCTTAAGAAAAGGAGATAATTGGCCAGATGAAAATTTGAAATTCAAATTAGTGAATAAGTCAAAAGAACAGATTAATGAGATTTCCAGTCAGAAAAGTGTATTAGATAAGAAAAATCAAACAGGAAAGAAAATAGAAGTGATTAGCAGTAGAGCAAAAAGAATGTTAAAACCTAATCAGAAGTATAAGTCTCCTGAGTGGACATATATAATTATTCCACCAGTGGTGGAAGTGAGCAGTAGTAGTCAAGAAGAAATAGAAGACACAAGTGACAATGATTAAGTCTGTTTTTCTCTGTAGGTTAAAATTGTAGGTGACATAAGGTCGAAGAAAATGTGTTAGGTGACACAAGGTCGAAGAAATTGTGTTAGCTGGAAAAACGCATTGTAAGACGTAAGGTCGAAGAAAAGCTGTTAGTGGATTCGTTAAAAAAAATAAAAAAGGGGGGTGTATATTAATCATTATTATTTCATTAATATTTTTAAATTTTTGTTTTTTGTGAAAGGCTCTTGTCTCAAGTAAAAGATGCCTAATTCTAACAATAATTCAAGATGCTCTATTTAAATGAGATGTTGCAAAATGTCTTCTATTTGTGAGATTTTAATAATTTTGGTTTGGTTAATCTTAGCTGTCATTTTCCCGTTTGGAATTGACAAAGAAATGTACAGAGCTAATATGACTAGTAAAGTTGAAACTAAACAAGTTATTCATGATGTAGTAGGTAAGACTAATAGGGTCATTGAGCACAAACCAGAGATCCACCAAGATAGATCTGTTGGTGATTTTTCTAGTAATACTTTTTTCTAGACTCCTATCTGAATATGTTAAAGTGATGAATGAAAAATAACTGTTATATCTGTGTGAAATTACCTGCTTCTGTTTTGGAAGGGGTAACCTATAATATGCTTCCCCTAACTTATGGCATTACTTGTAGTGTAATAACAAGTTTGTTTTATGGGACTGGTCGGTTGGAATATTATTATTCTGACTATGACGAAATTTTTGCAAATCTAAAAGTTGTAAATAGCTTAAACAAAGTAAAACCTGCAAAACAGATGAGGGAATTTTTCTAAGTGACTGGTGAACTCAATTATGAGCATGCTTTTAAAAATAATTTAACATGTAAGTTGAGAACGGAGGAAAAGACATTGTTGAATATGGTAGAAGAGAGAAGAGCAATCTATAAGAGAAATATGATGCTGAAATAAACCAAATCTAAGTTTTGGCAGATTGAGGACGAGAAACTTAATGGAAAAAATGAAAATGTTGCTATTAACATAGATAAACCTGATAGAGGAAAGCTTTGCATTAGGAGAGATAATACACTTTATGATAATTTCTTTGTGGGAGCAAGTCAATGTGAAGATACCTATCGTATTATAGGGGGTTGGGGATTTAAAGGGGGCAAAGATCCAATTTTTAGTGGAATCTATTTCATTTGTGGGAATAAGGCTTACTACAGTCTCCCAGACCATTGGTATGGGACTTGTTTTGTTGGTTTAGTTTTTCCTAAAATATTTCATGTTGATAGAAATTCAAAAGGTTCTTTTGACATTGGTAATCACCTGAGTAGATTTAAAAGAGAAAGCTTTCCAGAAATTATAGGAGATATATTTGGCGCAATAATACCTATGGTGGGTATTACTCTGAATGCAAATAAAATCAGAAAAGTTTCTACAATTGTTGATAGATTATCAACAGACACTGCAAATGGATTTCAATTAGTTGACACTGAACTTGTTGCCATGAGATCCATGGTAATGCAGAACCGTCTTGCTTTAGACATTCTGCTAGCAAAAGAGGGAGGAGTTTGTGGGATATTACATGTGCAACACTGCTGTAACTTTATTCCTGATAAGAGTGGGGATATAGAAATGTATATAAAGAATTTAACAGAATTACATGCTGAAATTGAACCTGTTGAAGATGAGAGTTTCACAGAGCGCATGGCTAAAAGAGTCGCAGCAATTAGACACTGGTTTCAAGAGATTGGTAGTTCAATCATTGGGAAAATACTTTATCCTGTAATAGTTATAGTCATAGTGATACTTTTGTTAAAAATTAGTTGCATGATTCACAAGAGAAAGAAAATTGTGAGGGAAAACAAAAGAATTTATAAGCTCAAGAAAGAACAGGAGAAGGAAATGGAACTGGAAGAGTTTTGTAGAGCTCAATATGAGAGTAGTAGACAAATTGCTGAATCTAAGCTTTAGAAAAACTAATACAGTGAAAGTTCAAAACATAATTCAATAGATTAAAATGTTGCTAACATTTTTGGGTGTAGTTTGGTGATTTAGAAATAACCAGATGAGGGAGTTGATGGAGCGAGATGCTGAATAAAATGTTGTTCAGACTCGCAAAGTTAAACTTCCATAATCCATGTAACTGCATTAATAGCATGTGTTGAATTTACTAACCAACCTAGTTTAAAATTGCATACATTACACGTGGGACTAATGTGCTTTTATGTTGCACTTGCAAGTATGTGGAAAATAATAAACTAACCTTGTCTATTGTTATTGTCGGTAGTAATGCGCCTGTTTTAATTAATGGCATGTGCTATATTTGTGTGCATATGTTTTGTTGTGTCTTTTCTGTGGCAAAGGTTCGTGGAGAAACCCGGTGACCTGAAAGAAGAAGGTTGATATACATGCTGCTTTATGTGCTTTTGCTAGGTAACATAGATTAATGGGTTAATATTTAGCAAAGGGGAGGGTAACAGATTGGGTTTCACTTCTTTAATTAATTACTGTCTTCTGTTTGTTTGAATAATAGTTCCCATGAGAGTGAGAGGCCTTTTGGGGCCTTCTAAAGATGACGTTTTTGAAACCTGTCCAGAGAGGAGCCTTGCACACACGAGAAGTGGAAAGTTTTACCACGTTGCAGAAATCAAATTATTCTTGAATAAAAAGACGTGCATAATGTGCTCATAAAGTTTGTTCAAGGACAGGAAGCGGCAGGATGGCAAAGCGAGGAAGTCATGTTTTGTAACTCGAAAGAACTTATTCTGATACATTTTCGAGGAAGCAAGTGACACGAACAATAGGGCTAAAGAAGAGCCCGTTTCTGGTTCGAAAGCGGTGATGACATGGATGGTCTGACATAAGTCAGCCAATGAGAACTCTGATGGCAAGGAAAAGTGAACTTTTTGAGAAGATTAGCTAGTTGGAAAGGTATAAAATCTGGCCCTACAGGCAGGAGGGGGCTCTTGCTTCCCGATTCCTGAATGATGTGCTGTTGGACTCTTTGGCGCACATAAGGATAGCAGTCTTTATTAAATATTTTTAGGTAAAGAGGGTTTAGTCAGAGAGAACAGAATTAGGGAATGGGAACTTTTATTTGCTTTATTTCATGCTAAGTGATTTACTTTGAAATGTTAGACTAATAAGCCATCCTTGAATTTGCTTTCAAAAAGCTAATAAAATAATGATTTCTGAATAAATGCTCTTTCTTTGACTATAATAAAGCTAATAAAAATTAGATTTTTGAAATGACAAGCTGGTCTTGTTTATTCATGGTCTAGTTATCATTATTGGATCCATTCGCCTATGTGACTTAATTAATGTCATATGTTTTAAACCATGGTAAGAAATGATAAACTGCAGTTGTATATATTTTGTAAACAGTCTGAAAATAGTTCTGATTAATTAGGTCACATGATTCAGTTGCTCAAAATTGTCTCATTGGTTATGGGCCTTGGTGTAGATTTATGATTAATTGTGAGTTTTGTGGAGATAGGTAGCGTTAGTGAGACAGTTTTTCATTAGGAGCGCTGGATCACTTCCAACTTTCAAACTTTAAAAAATAAAAGATGTTGCTCTTTGCATAGCCACTTGATGAAAGTAATGGCAGCACAGATCCTACCCTCGCTGACATATGGCTTGGAATAGGGCATGGTAAGAAAATAGACATACTGAACAAGCTACAAACCATGGTGTACAAAGCAGTATACTGCCTCCCCAGGTAGCCTCTCCATCCCAGGTTCGTCTAGAATTTGGACTTCAAAATCAGAAATTCCAAAGAATTAATACCTTCGTAAAACTGTGCTGAAAACTTAATGCCTCAGAAGGTGGATCACTGAATAACCTATGCTGGGAAGATATTAAGGCACATATGGAGCAAAAGCAATTCATGGGGCGCCCATCTGGGAAAAGCATTATCCAAATTAGGTATCCAAGAAGCATGGAACAGCAAGCTGGGCAGAGCAGTATTTACAAGGCTAAATAATGTGATAGTAAAGAAAATGTTGCTTCTGGATGACAAAAATACCCTGGCTAAACGGCGACATGCATGGACCGTGATAAATTCTTACACCTACTTGAGGCCGCAAGGATGCATATCAGCGCATTTCCATCCAGCCATAAAAAGGAGCTTCACATTCTACCGCTTAGAATCCCTTTACTCAAAGATCTGCTTCCAACATGGAAATGCAGGAAGCAAAAAACAAATTACTGTTTATGCAGATACAGAATAGAATCTATAAGTCATGTGATGTATACATTCCCAATAGTGATGGACCTAAGAAAGATACTTCTTAAACCAATTTTTTTGAGAACTAAACATCCGTTCCTGTAGGCAAGCTGTTATCTGCTGGATAGGAGGTGCCTCTAACAACTTGATATGTCGAGGAGTAAAATTCTTCTTACGAATAAGCGGCCTCCTCCGAAAAGCAGACCTACAACATTAACGGGCTAAATAATAGAGAAATATAAACCTGATAAATGGATAGGTTTATGAACTCTAATGAACGGTAATGAATTATTTAGATAGTGATATTATATTAATGGCATGCATGCAAATGTAGATGAAAAGTATTTGAGGGTAAGGGTAAAACAAATATCTTTTTAACTTTTGTAAAACGTACATTTTATACAGTGAACATTTTTTTTTAATGAAGCACACTTTATGGTTATGAATAACCCAATGAATGACTGATGTCTTACTACTAACACATAGACATAGGGTTGAAATGTCAACAGCAATCCAATTGTTGCATATTCTCCGTCAACCATCTTAAAGAAGTGCCAATAATGATTTAGGATATTTGTTGAACTATGGCTCTGAAAGACAACAGAAATCTTTGTAAGCATTTTTCAATGTCTATCACGTTAAGGTCAGTCTTTGTCTATATTGTGTAATGTCCAACTTATTTTTTCACTGTATGTAAAGGCCTAATTATGAGTTTGGCTGTCCGACTGCCGAAGGACTGCGTCCGTGACTGCAAGGAGATTTCCTTTGGCCTTCTGACTGCCATATTACAAATTTCCAGAAGGGCGGGCGATGTGGCTAAGCCAGTCTTGTGGTGGTGGGCAGGGTATTTCCATACATATAGATGCCTGTGAGGACATTCTGACTGCATATGTGTCGAATGTACACATATGCATGATATTTGTGGAAAAATACCACCTACCTATTGCCAGAGTATGACCAATGTGTGAGCACTCCCGGTAATGGGTACATGGTACCAAAGCACTTACCTGTATTTCACCAAAGACAAGGTAGTATTCTTCCAGGTGAAGATGCTCCTGCATAGGGGGACCTGGGAAAGGGATCCACGTCTAAATCTGCTGGGAAGAACTGGAAAGGGGTGAGGATGCACCCCAAATCCTTTGTTCCCGCCATCATTAAGGCAGTGGGTGGACCTTCACGGTCGGCTCAACAGATATTCAACTCGCAATACAGGCAGTGGTTTGCCCTTCTGTACCACCCAATTGAGGCTGCCTTTCCCGACTACAACTCCGGCGGTCAGCGGTGTGCTGCTGGTCCATGCGGTCTCAATAAAGCCAATCTACCCAACTTGTAATACTGTGAATGGCTTTCTGCCATCGGACCGCCACTGCTGGGACAGCAGCACACTGACCTCCGAATTCGTGATGAGGCCCTAAGTCATATCTTTAGATTTATTTTTGTGTTTTTTGACAGCCTTATATGTAAAAGAAAATGTGTGCATATTATTTAGATATGGGACTTCCAATATACTAAAAGGTTATAACTGTTGTTGCGTGTTTTTTGTTTAGGCGATTTACTGTAGGGGTGTTGAATCATGGTCTATATAGGCCTCACTCTTCCAGCTCCTTGGAAAATGTACATTGATCTTCTCATATAAATGTGACTTTCTAACACCTTTTTTTCATGCAAAGAAATTACGGCACCCGACAGAACTCATTGTAGTTCATAACATTCATTTAGGGGTCGATCTTGACTGCTTTGCCGTTTCTGGTTCTCCCCTATGCAATCTCTCTTCTGTTCTGTGAACACTTAGAGATCTCGGTCTGTCTGCTGCCTGGACTGCCTCCCCTCTAAAAGACAGAATTTGTTATGTCTATGTATGTTACTGGCCCTTGTTCAAGACATTTCCCCAGTGGGCCGGAGCCTTTGGAGTTATTTTTTAATTGCAGGGAGCACCCATGGTGCCGCTGTCACATTTTTCAGCTATCCCAGGTAATTACAGCAGGCATGGGTGGAGCTGCAGGAGAGAGAGAGAGAGAGAGAGAGAGAGAGAGAGAGAGATGCAGAGAGTGAGAGAGGGTGAAAAGAGAGAGTGATGAGAGAGCAAGGAGGAATTAAGCAGGTCTGCATGAACATTTTTGCCAGGGCTGCTTATGGTTCAAAAGTCAGGCTCTGCTTAGTCTCTTGAAAAAAGGGCATCAAAACTGGGATTTTGTCTGTTTATGCCCGTTGGTGCTAAGACAGTTTTTCTGTCATGAGGACATAAGAAGACATTTGTATTCTAAATATATTTCACACCTCTGCTCAATCATAAATAAATAATACACTCTAAGTGAGAAAAATATTGGAGTTAATCAACTTTACAACATATCACTTATTCAATGTGTTCTTGCAAGAACTGATGCAGAGACAGTAAATCTATTGGTTATTTCTTCCTTCATAGTCAGAAGGATATCCGCTAATGTAGATGTAACATCGGATTTACTAGTATTTTCCGCAGGTGTTACTGCGAATTCATCAATAGTGATTTCGTTATTTACCACTTTTCCTGATGCTCCTTGTTTTTTCCGTACAACTGCACAGGATAAGACCGTGGCGCAGACTTCTGAATTACTAGTTGCCAAAACAGAGTATTTATTCAACAAGCTTACTTCTGGGTGTATTGTCATCGGAGCTTCTACTGCTTCCTGCTCACTGGTTAGTTTATTAGTTGCTCCATATACTAAATTTATATTGTTACCAGAGCTGCTAATATCAGTAATGGTGAGTCCCCCCTGCTCTGCTTTTAAGTGAGTAGGAGTTATTGGAGTTAACGAAGTAGTACTAGTGGCCATGACCTTATAGTAGGTTTTAAGTGAGGGCGTAACTTTTATCTGGGGTGGAGTACCCTTCTTAGCCTTCCCCCTCCTTCTACCAACAACAACGTCGCTCTTTTTTGTTCTGACCTCATCGCCCTCGTCCGGGTTACAAGCTTTAAATTTACCCCGTCTGTTGCTGGTTCTATCCTCAGAAATGGGGGGAGAAATACTTGGGGGATAGCCTAATCTCTCCTGCAGAGGATCTAAGACCAGCCTGGCTCGGACGGCGTACCTATTAATTTTAAGATTCTGCACCTGAGCCTCTTTTTGTGATGTCCCTTCTGTGGTTTCCGTGCCCTCCTGTCCAGGTGAACCAGCAAGATTACCGATGTTGAACCCACCGTCGACATCCATCCATCTGCCTGTATCCCCAGGGTCACTTTTCCCCTTTTCTTTTAGTACAGTAAATCCCTCTGCATGCAGAGAACTCCTACAGACACTCTTCAGGGTGTACCCTCTAATAAAATGTCGACTTCCTACCTTCGCAGCAGCACTAACCCCGGTTTCACTTCTTACACTGAGACCCACAGCTCTCTCCTCCTCCACCGACGAGACAGCACCCACACCACCTCCTCGACCACCGCTGCTGTCTCCACTGCTTGTGACCCGGAACATGAACAGGGCCGAGTCGCGTCTCCTACGCGCTCGGGCTGCCTCCGCCCAACGTGCACACCAGCCGCGTCCGCTGCTACTGCCCTCTTCGCTGCTCTCTTCGGTCCTCTCGCCAATTGGAGCATTCTCCAGCCAAATGCCAAGTAGGAGGGAAAAAGGGGGGGCTTTGTTAAAGTATATCCGCTATTTGCTTTGGCAGGAACCGCGTGGAAATTCTTTACTTTAATGCATCTGCCGAGGGAGCTGAGCCGCGGCCGTTCAGATAGCGGCCTCCATGTTCCTCCCCCAACTCAACTGCCGAGATGGCAAGTAGATTTTTAACTTCCGAGGCAAATCAGGCAGCAATTCAAGCTTCATGTGAAGCGCCAACTAAGAGACTGGATGATGTCACACTAAGAATGGAAGTTATGGAAAAAGAAATCCCGATGATGAGGGATTCACTCCGATCTACTGAAGTGGAAGTAGCCAAATTGTCTGTACAGGATAGAGAGTTGAAAGAGGACATTGAACGCCTAGAAAATCATTCCTGGCGGAATAATTTTAAATTGCTGAATGTCCCTGAAGCTCTAGAAGGGGCCGATCTAAAGGGGTATGTGATCTCGTTGCTGAAGGGAACAGTCTTGAAAGGAGTTGACGACGTGGTCTTAGTCTGAGAAATTTAAAGGGTACATCTTGACCCCTTCCGAAGGAACCCTGCTAGGCAAAAGCCAAAGAAGATTCTGCTCAATTTGTTTACCTATTCAGTTAAGGAACAGATCCTGTCTTTGGCCCTGAAGGAAAGGTCAATTGTATTCAATAGCTCCAATTCCTTCTCCTTCCAAATCAGATCAGATATTTCCCATGTAACAGCTACTAGACAGTGGGAGCTGGGGAAAAGGCTAGAAGAGCTGAACGGGTTGGGGGCAAAGGCACAGCTTAAGTTCCCTGCACTACTCCGGGTGATGCGGAATAACCGTATGCATCAGATCAAAGCAGGAGAGGAGGTGGATGCTCTGATTGTAAAGATCAGGGAGGAGCAGAGGGAGAAGAAGGGGGTTTGTTTTTCTTCGATTTAATAATGATAAGTACTGAGAAAGAAGAAAGCAATTTCTTTTTTATCTGCTGAGCATATAGTATTATAGAGCGACATATCCGCAGGAACGTAGTTTAATTAGATCTTGCATCTCATGTGGGGAGGAGGAGCTAAATAGGCCTCGCCTATTGGAAGGGAGGGTTCCTCATGGGGTAAAGGGCACAGGCACTGGGGTCTAGGGAGGGGGGGGTCACCCAGGTGGGGAGCATAGGGTAAAATATTAAAAAAACAATCTCATCTCACCTAACATTAAATTGTGACATGTCAAGTCAAGGAGTCAGATACACAGGTTATACAGGTAGACAGGAGAGATGGCGGAGGACCGAGGATTAAGGGGTAGACGGACCATTTTCACTTCATGGAACGTTAACGGAAGGAGATGTCCTCGAAGGCAGAGACTAATTCTTAAATATTTGGAATTGTCCAGCGCCCAAGTCTGTCTCCTGCAGGAGACTCATTTGAGCCTAACAGAAAGCCGTTTAATTTTCTCTAAAGTTCATTGGATAAAATATTTCAGTGTGTCTCATCAGACCTCGCATAGCAGAGGTGTAGCAATATTGGTGAAACAAGGCACTTCTTGCTCTATAAGGGGAACTCAAACAGACTCCTCTTGGAGATGGTTAGGGGCCCAAATGACGTTAAACAATATAGACATTACATGTGCTTAATTTTATGGCCCTAACATTGATGATTCTTCCTATTTGCTCAAATTACAATCAATATTGACTTTGGAGTCACCTGGGTGGAGATTTCAATGTTTTATTGAATCCCATAAATGATAGGTCCAATCTGAGCCACTATAAAGGAGCTCCCAAGATACGTTGTGCACTGTTAAACATGATTCATGACTTAGATTTGGCAGATGTTTGGAGGGGAAACATCCTTTACAACACAACTTTTACCACACAGTGCCTTTACGACGCAACTTTTATAACGCAAACCATTACAACGCATTGCGCTGGGGGGCGCTCTAGGATAGGGAATACGTTTAATTTAATATCCAACACCTTCCCTAGTGTCCACGGGGACTGGAGTTGGAATAGTAAATTAAACTATTCACTATCCAGCACCCCAAAGCGATATGCATTGTAAAGGTTTTCGTTGTAAAAACCATGTTGTAAAGGCATGCGTGGTAAAAGCATGCGTTGTAATGTCATACATCCATTTGGAGAGCCATGAAAGGCATCCAGCGGGGCTTTACATTTTATAGTAATAAATTCGGACATTCTTCCAGGATTGACTATGTCTTTATAGATAGACAATCTCTTATTGACATAGAGGACATTACTGTTAAGCCTAGTCATCTTTCAGACCATGCTTCATTGCAGTTTGTCTTTCTGAGCAAAGGTCTGCAGGCACAGTCGAGATGGACGTTAAAGAGAGCTATGCTTTTTAACTCTGATGTTATCGAATCCATTAAGTCCTTTTCTTTGAAATTTTTCCCACATAATATTGGCTCCTCAACCTTGGACTTTATTTGGGATGCCTATAAAGCCTGTTTAAGGGGAAGATTACATGGCATCATATGTGCTAAGAACAGGGCAGAGGCTAAGACGTTGAAGGACATCGAGGGAAGAATAAGTCAGTTAGATCTGGAAAGGACTGGCTTGAATAGTGAAGACTCGGAGCGACTTCTGCAAGTTTAGCCTGACGTGGACGAGGCAAGACAGGAGTATAGAGGGAAACTGGATGCAAGGTGTAAAACTTAATGGGATTCCAGAAACATGGAAAATTTCGAGTATGGGGAAAAAGCAGGAGCACTATTGGCCTGGAAAGCCAGAGTCGATCGAGCTAAGTACGATATTAAAGAACTTATTGTTAATGGCAACAGGGAAATATCGAGCAAAGTCGAGGATATGCAAACTTGTCTCCTCTCGATGTTCTCAGATCTTTACAAAGAAAATCTTGCTTCATCCCCAGACACCATACGTCTATGGTTGAGCAATAAAATACTGCCAACTTTGTCTGAGGAGGGCAGGAACAGCTTAGATGCCGCCATTACAGTGAAGGAAATAGTAGAATAGATTAGGAAATCGAAAAATAAAAAAGCTGCTGGCTTGGATGCACCTCCAAGTGAAGTATATAAACATCTAGCAGAAGAGTTGTCTCCTGTTCTGGGTACAATTATTAATTTGGTTTATACCCCTGCAGGCAGAGTGCCTAATTCATGGAAAGAGGCTATAATTGTCTTAATTTTGAAGCCAGGTAAGGACCCCTTAAGGGAAGACTCGTATCGGCCAATCTCCCTGCTGAACGCTGATTATAAGATCTTTATGGGCATTCTAGGTGGGAGATTAGCTAAATTGGCACCCAAGTTGATCCACACAGACCAGAAGGGGTTTGTGGCCGGAAGGCACATTGAAGATCAGACTCACCTCTTAATTGGGAATATAGATATAGCCATACAAAGATCGGAACCCTTGGCCGTAGTCGCATTAGACACGGCCAAGGAATTTGACAGAGCCTGCTGGGTGTACCTTTGGGTGGTCTTGGAGGAAATGGGGTTTGGCCCCGTATTTATCCAGACCTTACTGAACTGTTATCAGGGCGCCTCTGCGCGGATCCTCCTAAATGGCTTATTAACATCTAGTTTTAGTATACAGCGAGGTACTAGGCAGGGGTGCCCTATTTCCCCATTATTATTCAATATGTATATTGAACCCCTGGCACAAGCCATTAGGCTTAATGAATTAATTGCCCAGTTCCAGTCTGGGCCTTATAGCTCCAAATTGGCCCTCTACGCAGATGACCTGTTATTGTATACAAGTGATCCGGTTGCGGCGATCCCTCAGGTCGAGGAGTTGTTGGTAGAATTCGGGTCTATATCAGATTATGCGGCAAACAGATCAAAAACAGAGGTGATGTGTTGGAATCTGGACCAATGGAGGGGCCCAGTGAATTCCGAGTTCAGATATGTGGGGATATACATTGTGAAAGATCTGGAAAAACTTCTCCAGCTAAATCTAAATAGAGTGACCAGAGAAATAGATCGTTTGTTAAGTAGATGGAGAAATCTTCCCTTGACCATCTATGGGAAAATTAACATTGTGAAAATGGTCACTCTCCCCAAGCTTTCCTATCTATTTTCCACTACACCTCTAACCTTCCCAAACAAGAATATCAGCGAGGTGCAGAGTAAGATAGGAAGCTTTATATGGAGGGATAAAGGGGTTCGACTAACTTGGAAAAAGCTCAGACGAAGACTAATTAAAGGAGGGTTGGCTCTTCCCGACATTAGCCTGTATGCAGTAGAATTCCAGTTTAGGAGCATTCGGATGCTACTTATGAATCCAGATGGGTCGGCCTGGGGCAGATTGTTGGGAGAAATGGTGAGAGTGGAAGGGGGAGGTGGAGGAGAGGCTTTCATGTATAAGTTTGGATCCCCCAGATTTTTCAAGCGGGTTCGTCTGAAGGTTCTAAGGCCAGCTCTGGAGTTGTGGCACAGGGCGAGGCTCAGCTGGGGGATTGGTTATTATTCAGATTTGGCTCCTGTCTGGGACTCGCCCAGAACCCCGGAATGTTTGAGAGATACCTTGGCACTACCAATAAAGAGGGCAGGAATCACCACCTGGATGAAATTGATAGATGTTGAAGGAGTACATCCATGGGAATATCTGAGGGTAAAGATAGGGATTGGATTATCCAGATTCAAATATCTTCAGCTAGTATCTTGGTATGGTGTGGAACGGGAGGAGATAAAGGGAAATGGAGAAATTGAGAGGTTGTGCCAATCCACCCTACCATTTAAAAAGGAAATATCTATGTGGTACAATCACTTATTAAAAGCTGAAGATCTTGTGATCCCTCCCCTCAGAGGCGGTATGGAGTCAATCCTTCATGGGATCTCAGGCAGGAGCCCAATTGGAGCCATCTTTAAAGACACTATATAAGTTTAAAAACCGGCCTGTTTGAAAAAGAATCACTTTTTCGTCATCAACAGACTTTATTATACTCCCTATAAGATAGCAAAATTCGACCCAGCACCTCCACCTAAATGTCTGAGATGTCATACTCCGCTAGCCAATGACATCCATATCTTCTATGAATGTACAGAGTTGGAACACTTTTGGGAAGAGGTAGGGGACACTCTTTTGGAAGTTTTTAAAACTAGGGTGGAGGTTAATCTCTCCTTAGTTTTATTTGGAGATGATGGTCTTTTTTGTCAGACTGCTTCACGGCAGGACAAAGGTCTGTTACTATATATGATCCTATTGGCGAGGAGAGAGATCTGTAGCAGATGGAAAGATCCCCTCCCCCCAAAAAGAGAGGACTAGCTTAAAGCATTGTTTGTTATGGCCCGGCTGGAGTATGAGGGTGTAGAGGATAAGCCGACTACCATCTGGCATCCTCTAATGAGTTGGGGACGTAGTCTAAGACTGATCTAGTTGGTCCAATGATTACACCACGTCCCCGTACAAAAAGAGGATGGGTCAGGTGACCCGAGCGAGTGCGGCAAGCCGAGTGGTCCCCAGTTAGCGAACATGGCTGTACAAGTTCTGCAGCAGCTTGACATGGTGAGATGAGGATCAAACAAATATTTTTTTTAAAAGGAAGAACCGATGCATTCAGAAAAATACAACCTTGCTTTTCAGTATCACTTTCTTACTTTTCTAACCTTATACTGTCAATGTATAAGCCACATACTGATAAAACCACATTTTGTATGTCTGTATATATGTGGTACTTGTATAGTGCAGACCGCACCAAAAGAAAGTTTGCTGCTGTTTGGGGTAAAACACAAGGATAAAGGCACCAAGTGATTGGAGAGGTAATTCGTTTTTGGACTGTTACTGCATCATGATTCCTGAATTGAAGCAGGATTGGGGAGGTCCTGATGGATAAGGGGATGTCTTTCCTGATCCTGGTTACACAGACAAAAAACACTTTTTAGTCTCTGGTCTGATGGATTTCTGTCTGCAGGTGTGCCAAGAGCCCTTAGAAATAGCGAAATTGCCAGTCAGATACACAGGGTCGGATCACAATGGATTTATTAAGGATGCATCTGGCTTTGAAAATGGTGCAGGCCTGCAGTTGGATCAAATACAGTTCCATCAGGATGGAAGTGATGTGATCATAATTCTTCAGGCCCTTGATGAGACATGCTGACACAAGTAGGCTTGAACAGCGGTTGCTTTCTAGGATCAACTGTTTCACTTTCATCAGTAAAGATAGCTTGTACAAGGATATCTTTCGTTTTTTTGACGGTGAGATTGAATCCAAGTGACTTTGGTGACTTGTTATTTGTGACCATCACCATGATTTACAACCAACCTGTTGCTTGTGTCCAGCCTCATCTTGTTCTTTGTTTAAACTTCTGGTCAAGTGTTGCCATAGGAACTCTAATGATACTGCTAATCAGTACATTTCACGTAGCCAGTGCTCTCAGAAAAACTCTGCTGACAACACTTACCAGCAGTCTCGCTGAAGACCATTCTTAGGGCCCTCTCCGTGTTTGTTTTTTTCTTAAAATATCAGTTAATTTAGAATACAGCCTATTCAATTCTGCATATTTTCTTCCCATTCTGAGTGCATTCAGAGAATGGTCGACCTGATGCAGCAAGGAATATGACACTGGAGATTGAAGGTTATGGACAGAAGATATGAGGGAGGCTAATGGAAGCCAACGCCTAAGCTCCCTGCTGTGGTGGTGGGAGATACATTTTTTTAAAGATGGTTTCTGAATGGTTGACATTATTTTGTGGACACTTTTTGCTGAGTTCATATTTTTTAAATAGTGCAGTTTCACAGCAGCGTGTGCAGTAATGCCTCCTTCAGCTGCAATCCTCTCGACTTTCTTATCTCAGATGATCAGAGTAGGTATTGCTTGAGGGAAACTGAAGTTTAGTGCACATGAGTTTGTGAACTAACTTTTTATTAGGCATTCTTTCTTGTTTGAATCAAAATACTATGAGCAAGATGATTGTAGCCTTTTTTCAGTTGCAAAGGGCTCAATTAGCAAAATCCAGTTGTTTTAGACAGCAAAAAGGCTTTTCTTCATGTACAAACCACAAATAGACATTTGGTAACATGATATGAATCGCTATTTGGGGTTGGCATGTTTAGCAGTCCTTTCCAAATATTGATTTGCATTGATATGTATTAATGTTTTGCCTATGTTTTCTGCCCACAAAACATTAATCTTTACTTCCTCGTCAGTGAAGGTGGTAAGTCAGTTGCAAATGGGAAGAGGACCTCTTTCCCTTTGTGAATGTTGCCCAAAATATTTTCAAGAGTAGGCAGTGGTCCCATATATTTTTTAACATAAAATAAGGTAATATTACCAGACCTAACAATTACATCATATCAATCTTTGTGTTTTTTTCTGTGACTCTTTAAGTAGGAAATTATTATTACCCCTTACTATAACGTCACTTTAACCATTTTTTCCCAAAATATTTCATGGGATCTTTTGAACATAAAATGTTACTAACATACCTAACTGTACATTGTAGGCTATGGGTTGCAAATGGAGGCTTGGCTATGTGGAGGGGTGAGCTCTCAGTAAAGAGCTGCACAGAGAGCACAGCCTCTGATTAGCAGTGGCTGGTCCAGCTAATTGGGCTTTGGTGTCCGGAAAAGGTGCGCTCTTCATGAGGAGCAGCATAGTGAGCCCAGGCTATGCATAGCTTTGGCATGCCCACCTAAGGGAGCTTGGATGCCTGGTGAAAATGGGTTCTACACACAGTCTATGCACTGATAGCATACTGTGCGTACAAGGGGTTGGTCCAGGTAATGTAGCTGGGGTCAATTGTGTGAGTGGGTTCTGGGCACAGTCTGAACATTGAACACTTGCTGTGTGTAGTAGCGGTTTTCCCAACTAATAAGGCTTTGAGTTACTGGAGGGAGTGAGATCGCTGCACCAACTGGGCTCTGACCACTGACTATATGTAGTAGGGGCTTAAAATGTGGTTTGAATCTCTGTAGGGAGTGGACTCTCTTCACAGTTTGCATACTGAATTGTGGAAATTCATCTAATAGGTTTGCCCACTTAATGGGGCTTGCATGTCTGGTGAAAGTGAGCTCTAAGCACAGTCTGCGCACAGAGTGCTGAGTATGTTAAGCATGGCCTTGCCCACCTAATGGGGCATGTCTGGAGGGAGTATGCCGTACGAACAGTCTGCGCACTAAGCACAAACTGTGCATAGTCGGGGCTTGCCTATTTAATTTGGCTTAGGTATCTGGAGGAAGTGCAGACTGTGCAAAGTTGGAGCTTGCACTCTTAATGAAGCTTCATAGTGTATTGGGAATGCACTTCCTGTATCCGAAGTCTGTACCTGTACCTGGATTTATTTTTTTGGTCTCTCCCGCAAGACCTTGCAACCCAAAAACAATATTTTACTACCTTGTCCAAAAGATGGATCCCTGTGGGGCCTCCCCATATGGCCCAGCAGGTCAAGGTACTCCTACTCAGCCCCCTTGTATGTTTTTTATTTAATTTCTGGGATTCAGGACCGGGTCCATGTTTCCTGTAAAGGTAGCTGCAACATTTCTGAAACTGTTGCGGTCAGCCAATCATGGCATAGAATCTTACCATCTTGCTTCTAAGTCACATGGAGGTAAAATGGTCAACAGGAGAAAGGTTTATCTCAGCCGGTTCAAAACAATTAATTTTTCATTTTTGCGTTTGTTGGACTACTGCAGGAGTCTGCAGGACAAACTGTCAATGTATCTGTAAATGTTGAACCTTAATTTCTCAAAACTTACTCAACAGATTTACACCAAATCACAAATAGCTCGCTGTCTGGGTAAAGATCTAGCTTTATGCTAAGTTTGGTGTATTTATGTTCAGCTGTTTTGGCAGTAGATCTGTCTGACATTCCCTATTGAAACTGCATGGGGAAAAAGCTTTTTTGGGACGAACCATTTTTCTCAGCCCCTGCTTGACAGATCTCCCCAAAACTTCCCAGGAAGAAACTGATGGATGAACTTTTTTGTTGGAAAGTTTTGTGAAGATTTGTCAAACTGCGCCAGTTATTAGTAAAACAAAAAAGCTCTTTCACAGTGATGACCACCATTGTGTAATTATTTGTATATACAAACACACATGCATGCACACACACACACACACACACAGAGACTGCTTCCTAAATGGAAAGGGCATGCACACACACACACACACACACACACATATTTATACACACACACATACATATATACACACACACACCTATATATTTATATATACATATATATACATACACACATACATTTATATATAGTCACTGGAAAAAAACAAAGGTTACAGCAACACTATAGTTAGGTTCACATTTTACACACAAAAAACATAGAAATTCAGCAGTTATAGATATCTCAGCTAAACTCTATCTTACTCCCCACAAATGCACTGCTTATGACCTCACATACTACATTACTATCAATCATGACATGGTCAGTGACATCACTGATTAAACCATTCATGACATCTCAAATGACATCACTAATGACATCAACCACAGAACCACAGACATATCCACTCACTCATCCATAGAGTCCGTGTCTATAGATATCTATACTTCTTTTTTTCTTTAATAGTTCCACAACTACTGAACGGATTTACACCAAATAGGAAAAAGGGTTCTTTCTGGACCAACAGCTACCTCTCTCCCAAATTTGGTGTAATTCCATCCAGTACTGTAGTCATGTACAAAATCTCTATTAGTAAGTGCATGGGAAACACACATTTTTGACACCCCCTCTTGATGGATCATTTCAAATCTTTCCATGCAGAACTAAACATACTGTGCACCTTTTCTTGAATTTTTTTCTTACTATGTTCTAACTAAAACTATCTCCTGGAAACTGCCAGTAGGTAATATGCACATATCTCAATAGGAGTAAACAGGATAAGAAGGTATATGAAACTGTGCCTACCAAAACAAAAAATAAAAATTACTAACAAAATTGAAGCAAACTCTGCGTATATTAAACAAAAAGCAAAATATTAGTGGAGACAGACTCAATTTGTGAGAATGGGAGACAGGCGTGCCAAATGCAATTTAAAAGACAGGGCACTCTTTGGGATTCAAGATAATAATGCAGATACCTCTGAAGTTAAACAAGGGGGAATATAGCTGACTCTGAGCAAACTAATAAAGGAGTTGGAGCAGACACAGACCACGGAAATCAACAAGTGGTGGGAGGTGATCACACTTATGAACTATATTGAATGTGAAGAGTCCTGAGAGGAATGCATATTTTTGTGCTTCCTACATTTAATGATTTAGATTCAGACCTATTGGGATAGTGGCAAATGGACACAACGGAGTGTTTGATTAAACTGATGAACACATTAATCATACATGCAGAAAGAAAACTATCGAAACCCACCAAAAATATCAAAGAATTGGAAAAGTTACTGAAACCTCAAAAGGACAATGAAGAGGTAAAAAAAGCCTGGCAATTATGGAAAAGAAGTTAGAAAACATGAGATGGCAATTGAAATGAAGAAAGCTAAAAAGTTCAACCGAGATAGCATAGAATATGGGACAGGCAGGAAATCATGGGGCATATTACAAGCAATAGCGATAATTATCGCTATTGCTTGGTTAGAGACAAACATTTACCACTGAGCTGCGGCGATTTTTATCGCAAATAAACCTTGGTATTACCAAGGTTTATCGCAAATGCGATAAAAATCGTCCGCAATGCATGAATATCGCTGAAAAGTCAGCGATATTCATGCATTACCGAGCTAATGCTCTTAGCCATGTTATCCACCTCCCATTGGATAACATGGCTAAGAACTGCTCAGGGCAGGTGTTAGCTTTTGGAGATATTCGCGCCTAGCGCAAATATCTCCAAAAGTTGGTAATAAGAGATAGCGATGTTAGCGACTGTTTCCAGTCGCTAACATCTTGGCACGCCCACTTTGCATGTCATTAGTGATAAATATCACTGACATGAAAAGTGGGGCCCAAGATGGTCGCTATCTCCTACTAGCTGTCGCTAACTGGTGATAGCGACAGCTAGGTAATAGGGAGATAATTTTATCTCCTCTTTCTTTGCTTTTAAAGTAAAAAAAGCAGAGATAAACACCCTTGATAATATGCCCCGTTATTATCTGTATAACAGATACAGAATTGAGGAGAAGATGATAACAGAAACAGACTTGGCAGACATAGATATATCTGAGATCAGTTCAGGGGATGATGGACCAATAACCTTGAGGCACATATTAGATTGTTCCGGGGCGATGAGACTGTGCCAAATGGAAACAAGGAGTTGAGGCAGAAGAGCCCCAAGCCACAAAAAAGGGAAATGCCCCTCCACAAGACGGAGAACAAGGAGGTCCAAAAGGAGTGATAAGAGAATAAGGGTCAATGGGAGAAAGGACATAATGGATTCAACAAATAACAATTTGGTCATAAGTCTATCGCACAAAGTGTTGAATAAAAATACATCAAATTGTTGAGCACAGGATTACAATTTTGCTCTATTGTTGAGATGGATTTAGCAAATGCCAGAATAGACTGATGTATGTTTTCCAGGAAACTGAAGTTAAGGAAATATTTTGCACAAAAATCAAGTAATAATTATGGAGGAAGAGAAAAAGAAGAGAGAAGGAAAATTGTAATATAAGAACTGACATCTAGGGATATGGTACATCTGAGGTCATTGACCTCCCTTGCAATAGAAACTGACAACACAATGACACAGAAGAATCTAGAAAGCATGTCAGACTTACAGCTCTGTGGATACACGGGGATCTTTCCAGATGAGTCAGTTAGCAGCAAATGTAAACCAAAATCTAAGTTCTGTCCTCAACTCCCAGCAGGGAACAAAAGCAACATCTTTCATGAGATGATGACTGAGGTGTTGCATGGAATTAATGAAAATCATCCTCTAAAGAAAGGGAAGCGGCCTAATAGCATGATGAAAGATGATTGCCTGGCACTCTCGGATCTACAGAATGATGGGAACATCATCATTAAAGCCTCAGACAAGGGGGGCAACATTGTGATGCTGAGTAGGGAACAATACATAGAAGAAGCAAGGAAACAATTTGGAAACAAAGTACACTGTGAAAGGCTCCTCGGGGACCCCACTAAGGAATACATGGAGATATTCCACCAAAAATGAACAAGCTGGCATGAAAGGAAACTGTTGGATGATAATGAGTATTTGTATCTGAAAGCTAGCCACCCTATAACATCAACAATTTATTTCTTACCCAAAGTGCACTAAGACAAAGTTAACCCTTCAGGTAGGCCCATCGTTAGTTCAATAGGGGCCCTCTGTGACAATATTTCAAAGTTTATTGACATTTTTCTCTTTCTCCATGTAACTGTATTTCCATCATATCTGAGAGACTCCCAGAATTTCCTTATCAGGATAGATAGGATACCATGGAAGTCAAGTTACTGGGTGGACACAGTTGACTTGACCTCTCTTTATACTCCTTTCAAACACTCAGACATAATCAAGGCTTGTGAATATTTCTTGAGATATGAAAATTATGGATTTCTACCTTTGCCACAATGCCTTTTTATTCAATAACGAGGGCTTCCTTCAAAAACAAGGGTCAGTCATGGGCACCCCCTTCATGCCAACATATGCAAATCTCACCATGGTTTGGTGGGAGGCACAGGCCATGTGGAGTGATCACAACATGAGGAAAATGGACCAGGTTATTATGCGGGTCTGCCACATCGATGATTCATGCCTTATACGAGAAGGTGAAAGAAGGGGCTTTGAACAATTTTTTGAGTCCATGACAAACAACCCTCAAAGTCTCAAATTCACCTTTGATATCAGCGATAAAGAAATTAACTATCTTGACATCAGTGTTTATGTAAAAAAAAGCAGAAATTGTACAAGAATCCACAGAAAACCTACAAGCAGCAATAGTACCCTTTATGCCAGGAGTAGGCACCCACGGTCCCTTAAATGGACTATCCTATATGGGGAATTCCTCCATGCAAATATTATCTGTTCAGAAATGGAAGAATTTGTGAACAAATGGAAGAGACGTATTAACGGTTTAAGATTAAAGGATAAATGAAGAAGGTCATAGATGATGCCCTCAAGAGAGTGAGGGAAAAGAGAAGAGAAGATCTGCTTGTGGTAAAACCAAAAACCCCTAAAGACAGTGAAAGAATGGAGACAGTACAAGATATAATGGATTATGATTCATCAAACCAAGAAACTATGGAACTCCTAAAACGGAATTGGAGGATTCTTAAAGTGGATAACACCCTCAAGTATCTCCTAACAGAACACCCCAATATCACTTATAAAAAATACACTCTCTCTAGGGGATAGGTAACAAGCAGTTAAATGTGAAAAGAAAGGGCCGAGAAATCAGGAATATTACATGTTCCTTATAACGCCAAATTTGAAACACAGCATGGAATGTGCAGGAATATCAAAGAATGGATAACATGTGAAACCTCGTTTCTCATGTATATGCTAGAGTGCTCCTGTGGGAAAAGATACATGGGGAGCACCGTAAACGAGCTAAAAAAAAGGATTCTTCAGCACATGAGGGCCATTAAGAACAAGGTATTTTCCTATACTATTTCTAAACACCTCTGGGGAAATGCATGATCGAACTTTTACAAATATGTCCTTTTGTGGGATCCAAATGTCCCAAAAAAAAGCTGTGTTGGGGATAGAGAACTGGATCATAACAATGATGACTGAACAACCATGGGTTTGAATACGGTTGCAGAGCTATATGTACATCTATAGAAGAGCATCACCACCCCAAGGATGTACTCATGAGCCATGAAGGACAAAGTCTGATTACTGTTGCATGTATTTTTTTAAAACCTTTAAGTTTCCAATTAGGGAGGGATTGTGACTAATGACTGTGGCAATAAAGAGATTTTGCTAAGAGGTTGCTGTAAATAACAGATTATCTGTCCCTCCTCCTCTCCTATCCTTAGCATCTTGAACTGTTTGGTTTTGATCACATCTGAGTGGGAATCCTGGGGTATTAATTACTGCATTTATTGATGACAGTATTTCTCTGCCATGGTAGTTGTTCACAATAAAGTATGATTTTTTTGACCTGTGATGCCATTAATCAAATGACATGCCATAGGGCGCAATAATGCCTAAAAAATCTTATGTATGATTTTACAGGTATACGTACACTTGTAGCACATTACCTTCACATGAGGCATGTGTTTTTTAGCAACCAATGTAGCATATCAAAACCTGCACGTCACTTTACCCGCTTATGGGAGAACTGTTGTATTGACTGAAGTCCACAGGGATATGTACACTTCAAAATGCGTACTTTGCACAAGAGGCAGCTTAATCATTGTATTTAGAATATGATACTTTATCAGGGTTTGACAGGAGCACATTTATTATTTTCTCTATGTTTTTATGGTTTACCTTTAAACCGAATGAAGAACTTTGATGATGATGAAGATAGCAGCACATGCACTTTAAAGCGTTATTTTGCATGAGTATATGTTGCACTTTATGTCACTGATTTGTCTCAATATATTTCATATGATTGGCAGGAAATGGAGACCTTAGCTCAGATGTTGAAGAGCTGGAATATTTGCACTATTTTGCACTAAAATGCAGTCCATGGAGGAATGCACTTTAGACATGAACTTTGCACAAGTCGCAACCTAAATTGTGAACTTCTTCTCATTAAGAACAAAAGCGATAGTGGTAGGGAGCACTTGCACTTTAAATGCTCTAATTTGCACAAGCATATGATGCTAGCTTGCACTATTATATCTAGTGAGGTCTGCAATAAATGATAGCCCTGGCTCCAATGTTGGTATATTGTAGCTTACAATTGCTGCATTCTTTAACACTAAAATGCTCTATACCTTCATAGGTTGTTCTACAGAGATACACATTACCCTGATGTTAACTACATTTAACCTGTGATATCCTAGAACATTGAAAAACATCATATATAGGGACAGGGAGTGGACAATCCACTTCAAGCCCCTTCATTCTAAAGCACTAAAAGACACATCACTCAACTCTACTCTATTATATGCTGCTGCATTCTACTCCAATCTACTCTACAACATACCACCCCACTCTATACTGCTCCACTTTACACCATGCTACTCTATGCCACACAACTCTACACCTCGTTACTGTATGCTATAGCACTGTACACCATAACACTCTATAATACAACGGTGTATGCTAAGACAATCTATGGCACTTAATGCTACTCTTCACCACTATACATCATTCTACCACACTCTACGCAACTCCCACTATTCCACTGCACACCACTTTACGCCACTGTACTCTATGGCCCAACACTCCACTCTATTCCACTACTGCAATCTAAACCACTCCACTTTAACACACAGTAAAAACGACACTCAGTGACAGATCTCCACTCTACTCCATGACATGCCACTTCAGTCTACAACACTTAATTCCACTCTGTGACCTTCCACTCTATACCACTTTACTCTACTCTATGACATTGTAGGACACGCCATGTCACAGCACTTTACGACATGGCACTCTAATGTGTGACATGGCACTCTGCTCTATGACACACCACTCCACTTTATGACACTCTACTCCACTGTACAACACTACACCACTCCACTTTAGGACATGTCACCCTACTCTATGGCATGCCACTACACTGTATGCCCCTTCACCTTATGCTCGTCCACTGTAGGCCACTGTATGACACACCACTCTATGACATGCCACTCCACTCTACTTTACAACACACCACTCCACTGTGTGCCATTTCATTCTAACCTATGCCACTCTACTCTACTCCACTCTATGCCTCTCAACTGTATGACTCTCTACTCCAATGTATGCCAGTCTACAACTCTGTGCTCCACTGTACAACACTCTACACAACTCAATCTACACCAAAAGATGCTGCTTTACTCCATTGTACTCTATGACATGCTACTCAACTCATCTCTACTCTACTCCACTACACTATTCTATGCCACTCCTCTGTAACACAATGTACAACCCACACCTCTATGACACGCCACTCCATTCTACTACACTTTACACTACTCCACTCTATGCCAAACCATTCTGCAACACTCTACTTCACTCTATAGCCATCCACTTGTTATTCACCAAACTGTTTGACAGTGTATGACATGCCACTCTTCTCTACTGTACAACGCACCAATTTACTCCATGTCACTGCACTATGCATCACTCTACTCCACTGTATGTCCCTACATTCTACACCACTCAAATTCACTGTAGGACACTGTATACAACATGCCACTCCACTCTATGGCACTCAACTGTATGACATGCCTTTCCACTTTACTACACACCACACTACTCCATGCCACTCCATTGTACGACACACCAGTCCACTCTATGACATGCCACTAGTATGTCACTCTACTCTGTGCCTGACAATGCATGAAACACCATTCTACTCTACGTCACACCATTGCATTGTACATCACTCCATTCTGTGCCACTCTGCTCTACACCAATCTACACCCCTCCACTGTACGCCCCTCCACTCTTCTCCAATCATTGCCAGTCAATGACCCTGTACTCCACTGTACAACACTCTACATAACTCCTTCTATGCCACCAGATGCTATTTTGCTCCACTGTACTCTATGACACAATACTCTACTCTACTCGATTTTATTCCACTACTTAACTCTATGCCACTGCACTCTACGCCTCTCAACTGTAACACAGTGTACAACACACCACTCTATGATACCACAGTCCGCTGTACTCCACTCTACGCCAATCCAATCTAAAACATTCTACTCCACTCTATGTCTTTCCATTTTATACCAATCTACTCCCCTATGTGACAGTGTACAACACACCACTCTATGACACGCCCCTCCAATCTACTGTACGTTTCACCACTCCACTCAAAGCCACTGCACCATACAATACTCTACTTCACTGTATCCCCCCGCACTCTACGTCACTCTTCTCCACTGTACAATACTATGCGACACACCACTCCATTCCATGACACACCACTCAACTGTATGACATACCTCTCTACTTTACGACACACTACTCCACTCTACCACACTCACCTCCACTCTACAACACTCCAAGCCACTCCAATGTATGGCACATCAATCCCCCTACAACTCTGCTACTACACTGTATAGCACTCTACTCAACGACACTCCAAGCCACTCACATTTACGGCAAATCACTCTACTCTACCGTATGCTACTCTATTCCACTCCACTCTACACCCCTCCTCTCTATGACACTCTACTCTACTTTATGGCAGTCAATAATACTGTACTCCACTGCATGACACTCTATGTAACTACCTCTAAGCCACTTCACATTATTTTACTGTACCGTACTTTATGTACACTACTCTGCTCTATTACTTTACTCTATTTCACTATGATCTACACCAATCCACTACAACACAGTGTACAACATGCCCCTCTATGACACCCCACTCTACTCTACTCTACTCTACGAGATGCCTCTACACTCTATGCCACTCCACTCTACAACACGCTACTCTACTCTATGACCGTCCACGCTACGACAATCTACTCCAATATACAAGACTATAACAGGCCACTCTATGATTACTACTACTCTCTACAGTACAACATGCCACTCAGGTGACACCACTGTACATTACAATACTCTATTCCATGGGGCAAAAAGGTTTGCTCCTTGGTGTGACCGAGGGCCGCATTGATTCCAGCAGGGTGGCGGTTTGGACGGAAGGGGGGAAGGTGGGTGTTGTGGAAGCTATGCATGTACATCTAGTGGCTGAATTGTACAATTGAAATCAGAGAACTTGGGTACAATCCCACCTTCCCCAAGTGACCAAATTGTGTGATCCTAGGCAATTATTTTATTTCACTTTGCCTCCTTTTTCTTCATTATTACATACAAGAGCTCCTTAAAAATACACGAGTTAGGCTGTGTGCTATACACAACCTTCTTTTGTGTTTGATTTGATAAACAATAATGTTCACAATATTCTTTGGGTTGCAGGATTTATGTGCCCGGTTTTACAAACTCAGATCACCAGTTCTTCAACCGATAGTAAGTCCATATGGAAATGAAGTATGTATGATCCTAGAAAAAGACTCTTAGAACAGATCAGTCCACTTTAAGTCAATGAATATGATTTTATTCCACTTCATACATCAATAATTAGCACTGTCAGCCAATATATATGTTTTGTGACACAGTTGCTTCTTCAGGGCTGTTAATTAAAATAAAACCATCTTATGTAAATACCTCCAAGCATATGTTGTAACAACCAAAAGCTGATATTTTGCTACATCATTATATCAGTCAAAATTGCATATCTTGGTAAGAAATCCTTATCAAAAGAGGCATATTAATTAAATGATACAATAAAATTCTCTACTTCACACTTCTCAATATAACTTTTGGATCCACTGGTACATGACACCATAGCCAGTCTACAACACTGTACTCTACTGCACAATGCTCTTCATAACGCACTACACGCTACTTTACTCCACTGTACTCTTTAGCACAGTAATCGACTATACTATACTCAACTCCACTATTCTACCATATGCCATTTCACTTGAAACCACTCCACTATAACACAATGTACAATGCACCTCTCTATGACACGCCACTCCACTGTACTTCATGAGATGCCACTCTGTGGCACACCAGTCCTCTGTAGTCTGGAACGCTATTCCAATCTACACTACTCCACTGTACCACACGCCACTCCACTCTACGACACTCTACTCCACTCTGTGACACATCATGCGACTCCACTCTATGACACTTTACTCCACTCTATTTATTTATTTATTTATTTATTGGGCTTTTAAAGGGCGACAGCTACCCAAAAAGGGTACGCCACTATACTGTACTCCACTACACTGTACTCCACTCTGCAACACTCCACTGTATTACACCATGCTCTACAACACTCCACTTAACAACACTCCACTCTAAGACACTCCACTGTAAGACAATGCACTCTACAACACTCTTCTCCACTGTACTCCACCACACTCCACTTAACAACACTCCATTCGGTGACTCTCCACTCTAAGATTTCGAACAAATTAATATAAAAAAATAAAAACAATTGGAATTCAATGAAAAAAGCAAAGCTTAGTTATATTTTGAACAACTTTAGTCTTTCTATACAAACCTAACTTAATCTACACAAGCATTAGAAATTCTAAAGTTATAGTTATAACTTAAATGTATAGTTTATGCACCACCTTCAAATTATTATAACTCAAATCTCCGTACACAGTGTTGTCAACTCATTAATGACATTACATTAACTGCAACTCACACCTTTATGATGCATTGCTTATACCCTTTCATATACATTGCTTATACCATGTGAAATCATAACCATCATAACAACACTTATGGCATCTAAAGTGACAATATTTGTGCGAACAATGTGCATGGTAGAGGGGCATGTTAAGTCAAGGTCATGACAAAACCACTTAAGGCTTTTAAAAATTCTGAATACCTGCCTTTGTCTTTCCTTTTCATTTTCCTCTTCTTCTTCATCTTCGAGACAGCAAAAATTCCAAGGAGTAACAAAAAGATTAGCAAAGAGAATAGGGCAATCCGGATAGTGTAATACTGACACATGTGGGAATCGATACAATTGCCTAGAATGAGAGAAAAAATACTGAAAAATCCCTGCATATATTAAAACAGATATACTTCCATGAATTTTGCATTAACATAGTACTACTAATTTTAAACACATTAACATCAAAGTAAAGTGTCTGAATAGCAAAAAAATGAAGAAATAAATAGATACCTCGTAAAATAAATAACAAGCATTGACAGTATCAGTAAGTCAAGCTACATAGTAAGTAAAAGTGATTTCGCAAAGTTCTTTCTCAATGAGGAGTTCGTGTTGATGGGCAAGTCTGTTAAGTGGGTTAACTGTCGAATGAATGAGGATGTGTAACTTTCTGGATGAAGTTCCTGGATGAACAGGTGAGAGCATAGGTGGCTGTAGTTAGTTTACAGCACTCCAACAGGCTCAAGCCGCAGGAGTAAAAGTGAGATAAAATGCCAATAATTACTAATATATGCCAGTACAAGCATTACATCACAAAGGTACAACAGTGTCAAGCATTGTCTCCATTATATACTGTGCAAAAGAGTTAGAATGAATACAAGTGGGACCAATAAAACCCAAATGTTCCCATGACGAATATTAATTGTTACTTCCCAGGTCAGTACTTTGTGGTCCATAACATTGAGAGTTCTTTTATATTGCATTATTTGGCATCTGCAGTATTCTTTCATTGAAGGTAGGTTGACCAGTATTTTTTAACCTTTTTAAAATGTAATATATATGTATTTAATTATACATTTGAATACATATATATTCATAAAATTATATATGGAAATGTTGCATTCTAACTCAAAATAAGTTTGAATGCTAAAATTAATTTTACGTAAATATACTTAATTCCTGAAGCCTAATAACCTCCTTTATAACTCTAAACACTCTCTATCCCTGAACCCTAAATTTCGCTACTACCCCAAAACACTACCCATATTTTAACCCTAAAGGCTCCTTAGTAGCACTTACCTATTCCAATCACTGAACTGTATAAACTTCTTTCTATCCACAGCCCCTCACCCCAAGCCTACCATAGTCCCTTGGGATCCCATCCCCCGGGTCTGCTTTTATCATAGGTGGGTGCCCCGATGCCCACCCATGGTACCCACAAACAACACAATGGGGCCTCAGGGGCCCAACAGTTCCAGCCGGCTCCCTGCATGGTGCGGGAGCCAGTATTGCTATTCCACAGCAATTTATGCTGCTCCCTCTGGCAGCCTCAGTGTGAACAGTGAAACAGGTCACAAGTCAGCTTCCAGATGGCGGAAGCATTTTTGAAAGCTCCTGCAGACTGAGAGCAGACTTTGTATTTGTTACTGTATGGAGGGAGATTTGAAAACGTGTTTGCTCTGCCAGACAGGAGCAAACACGTTTCCCTGACTGTGATAGTGCAAGCAGCTAAACGGCTGTATCCCAGGGGTGGGCTCCAAAGGACACAGTAAGTAAGCTGGCATCGACGGCAGCACAACCCCCCTTTCTTTTATTTTAAGTGGCTACCCAGGGGCATGGGGTCTCTGGGGCCTTTTTAAGACTTGGGGAGGAGGCTGCATGGCCCCCCTCCCCTTATGAAACTCATTGGGCCCGAGATATGCGTTCCCCAGGGGCCGAATATGGCTTGAAGAGGAGGGATGCACACTCCTCCCCTTAATCAAGCCATTGGGCCCTGTGAGATGTGGTTCCCCATAGCCAAGAACAGTTTGGGGAGGAGAAGCTGCTCGACCTTCCCCTTATTAGATTGGCCCCAGGGATGGGGTCCCCAAGGCAAAAATGGCTTGGAGAGGGGGGCTGCTTCCCGCTCCCCATAAACGACATACCCGGCCCGGGGGGATATACTAGACGAGGGGGCCCTACTCAGACACCACTCCCCATTCACTTAAAGAAATGGCGACCACAATTTATATTTGCTTTTGCAAAAACTGCTGATTTGTTTTTATTTTGGCCCAATGGGGTCTCTCAGGGTCCCCCCACAGGGCCTACCTAGGGGGGCAGGGAATTGCTACCATGCCCCCTTATTTTATACTTTTTAAAATTCAGGACAGGTGACTAAGTCCCTGTGTCCGTCCTGTAATGGCTGCCAGCAACATTTTTCAAATGTTGCTGGCAGCCTATCAGAGTGCTTGTTCCTGTGGGAGTCTGACTCCCATGGAAACGAGATGGTCCAAGGGGAAACAACTAATTGGGCCACTTAGAACCCTACATTTTTAAATTGGCGCTACCACAAGAAGTTTCGAGATGATCCATCAAGCTGGAACCGAGAAAAAATGGGGCATCCCATAATGCAAAATCCCCATGCATTTTCCATAGGCTTCTTTAGAAAGGCTACAGCGATAACTGTTGAATAGAATTGCACCAAATTTGGCATAAAGTTAGATCTTGGTGCACAGATTGTGCTTTGTGTGATTTGTTGTAAATCCATTTTGCAGTTTTTAAGAAGTTAAGGTTAAAAAAATAGATATCTGGACATTTTTTTTACAAACAGAGCATTCTGATTGACCTAGGGAGTTTATTCTTTTCAGTGCTCTGATTGGTTGCCAACAATATGAGAACAATGTTGGTGGCAGCCATTGCAGAACTCAGGGACTTAGTACCCTGTCCTGAAGTTTGAAAAAAGAATCACATAAGGGGTCAGGGTAGGGGTACCCTGCACCTCTATGCCCCATGGTGGAGACCCAGACGGATCTCCACCTGGGGCCAAAACGCTAAACAAATCAGCCTTTTTTCCATGATCCAGCAGGATGCTAACAATGCTGTCATTTGAGATGTCATCAGTGATATCATGAATGATGTCATTGAGCATGTAATGACAGATGTAATATTTGAGGCCAAAAACAGTGTATGGAGGGGATACTAGTTTTAGTTAGCTCTGCTAACTATAACTAGTGGATTTCTGTGTTTTTTTAGTTCAAAATGTCAATGTTGTCATTGACATATTCAGCTAACTATGGTGTTACTTTAACCTTTTTGTTTTTCAGTCAATATATATGAATAAAAAGCAGTGGTTAAAGTGACGTTTTAGTTAGGTGTGGTACTAGGATCTTAACTTGGGTTAAAAAACACCTCAGCAATACCCTGAAAATAAACAAAGGTTAAAGTGATGTTATAGTTAGGAATGGTAATAACATCATAACCTTTTGTTAAAAAAAAACTCGATCATTCACCAGAAAAAGAAAGGATATAGTCTCTGGAATTGCCTACTTAATGCTTTATGACAAACAGTGAATAACTGTACATGACACAGGGTGTTGAAGTTCCTCATCATCTATTAATGTTTTTGAACACTTTGAATTTTGGTTTGCAACTTTTAAGAGATTTTCCAGTACCCCGATGCCCTTGGGTGAATGTGAGCTTGTAAGTTACAAGCGGTCAATAGCTGACTGACGAGGAACCTGTAGGTTCACCGTGACCCTAAAACCCATGATGAGTGTGTTACTGCAGGGTTTAGCTCCCTCATCATGTCCTGGATACAAAAGTAACTAAGCATGGGCCTAAAATCCGTTCCGTTCACGGAATTTGCAGAATTTCTGCAATTTCGCGGTCCATGAATCTCGCGAAATTGCAGAAAAATCCGCGAAATCACGTTCGGGACATATTTTCAAAAACTGAAGTACATGAAGCACTTACAGGGTTAGAGCAGGTGCCCAAGTTGAAGCTAATTTCTTTGTAACCATTTACAAAATGGTTACAAGGAAATTAACGTCAACTTGGGCACCTGCTGTTACCCTGTGTGTGCTACCTGAACGGCGCCTCCAGAGTTGTTGCCTACTTGCAACTATTCTATGACCCTGCTCTGACCCTCGAAGCCGGGTCAGAGAATAGTTAAAGTTGGCACAATGCTCCAGGCTGTCACAAAAATTAAAGCACAACAGGAAGCACTTACAAATAAGGAAGCAGGTGCCGGACATAAAGCTCAAATTCATTAACACATTAACCAGCCCCCGGTTGAGGTTGGGCAGGTGTGGTTTCTCCCCATAATCTACAGTGGTGAACCAGAGGGTGTTGTGATGAACCAAAAGGTGCAGTTGTGAACCAGAGGGTGCTGTGATGAACCAGAGGGTGGCAGTGGTGAAGCAGGGGGTGGTAGTGGTGAACCAGAGGGTGCTGTGATGAGCCACAGGGTGGCAGTGATGAACCAGAGGGTGGCAGCGATGAACCAGAGGGTGACAGTGATGAACCAGAGGGTGGCAGTGGTGATCCAGAGGGTGGCAGTGATGAACCAGAGGGTGGCAGTGGTGAACCAGAGGGTGTCAGTGGTGAACCAGAGGGTGGCAGCGGTGAACCAGAGGGTGCTGTGATGAACCAGAGGGTGGCAGTGATGACCCAGAGGGTGGCAGTGATGATCCAGAGAGTGGCAGTGGTGAACCAGAGGGTGGCAGTGATGAACTAGAGGGTGGCAGTGATGAACCAGAGGGTGGCAGTGGTGAACCAGAGGGTGGCAGTGGTGAACCAGAGGGTGCTGTGATGAACCAGAGGGTGGCAGTGATGAACCAGAGGGTGGCAGTGGTGAACCAGAGGGAGCTGTGATGAAACAGAGGGGGCAGTGATGAACCAGAGGGTGGCAGTGGTGAACCAGAGGATGCTGTGATGAACCATTTTAATAAGTTACTTTCTCTAAGGGAGCACTGTTGGAAATGGCCCTTTTTGCAGGGTTATCCCCAAACTTTTTGCTTCTTCCTCCTTTATTTTTCCTGACCTGTGGTTGTTTGCTATAGAACTCTGGGCCCCTTACCACTGCTGATCAGTGCTAAAGTGCATATGCTCTCTGTATAAATTGTTATTATGATTGGTTATCCATGATTGGCAGATCTGTTTCATCAGTAGGTCCCTAGTAAAGTGCACTGAATGTGCCAGGGCTCATTATTCAAATGCTACTAGTGGGCCTGCAGCACTGATTGTGCCACTCACATGAGTAGTCCTAAAATGGTGTCTCAGGCCTGCCACTGCAGTGCTTGTGTTCAATTGCTAACTGCCATGCTGACCTGGCCAGGGTTCCCGCTGGACAGACCTGATTCCTTCTCTTTCTGTACACATTTTACACCCCTCTGTCTTAAGTTTGTCTTAAAACAAACTTAAGACAAAATCCTAACTTCTGTGAATACCAAAAGTAGTAAGTTTAAGATTTTGTCTTAAGTTAGTTCTGTGAATCGGCCCTTCATTGTTTATACTAAAATAATTTGTAATTTAAAACCCTCTTTAATGGTGAATTTGGATTTTAAGTTATTTATTTATTTGATTTATAAAGTTTTATTTAGAAGTTCAGTTCTGAAAATGTCAGTTTTAGAAAGCTGTCATTTTCTAATCCTAACCATTTGTGTCTTCAGCAGGTATCCTGTGTCACATGAATGTGAATGGCTCTACTGTTGGGGTTTGTGTATTCCTTCTAGAGAGTGACCCAAAAGGGACCTATGGGTTGACAGGATGGGCCTTGTGAATGCCAACCGTACCAGGGATGGTGGCCTGCTGGGCTCAGCAGACCACCATGTCTGGGACTGCTTTTTAATAAAGCAGTTTAAAAAAAAAATGCAGCCAGTTTTCCCTAAAGGAAAACGGGATGCATTTAAAAAAAAAAAAAAAATGAAACCCATTTGAGCATGCAAAACGGGTCGTATATCTGGCCCTATATGTCATGTCTCTTTTACCACCAATGATGCTCACTTCATTTACTTCATTTGAGGGAGCTTGATTAATACACACCCCATTAACTATCTGCAACATAATCCCTCACAGTCCGGGCGTTACTGGGGTGCTGTTGGACTGCTTAGTGCCTTGTCAGAGTTTACTCAAGATATATACTTGGCTAAATAATGTGCTTCCTTAGAGAAAGTAACCTATTACAAATTGAGAAAAAACATCATTATGGCATGAAGAACAAATTTAGACCTCTGCTTAGCTTCAGAGAGGTTTACCAGAAGGAAATCTGTTAGAATGTATTTGTCTGGATCTGAGTAGAAAAAGTGTATTTATTTAAACCCTTTTGCTCTCTTGAGTTAACTATGTTAGATATTGGGGTCTCTAGTTGGCAGAGCTAGGTACCAATGTCCAAGTAGGGACCCCGGCTCCTAGTCAGGAAAAGGGGGATACACTCTTTAGATAACCCCTGCTCACCCCCTTGGTAACTTGGCACGAGCAGACAGGTTTATCAAAGGCAATGTGTAAAGTATTTGTACTAGCACTCACAGAAACACAGTGAAAATACCACAAATGAACTCCACACCAGTTTAGAAAAATAACGGTGCCGATGGAGGTTCTCAGCCTAGTGTTGACTCACCCAGCCATCTGGAGCCACCCCAGCCCTTGTCACTCACAAACCAAACATTCAATTCACAAACAGGCAGAGGCACACAGAAAGGTCAGACAAGAAAACAGCCAATTTCTAAACGTGCTGTTTTCAAACACAGGATTTAAAAACCATCCTTCGTAAAAGATGGGTTATTAAATTCTGAGTTCAGGGATACCAGATGATTTATCATTACCGTTTCAAAGATATGAAACATAATTCCGGTACACCTTCCTCATCAGGTATTACAGCTTAAAAGTGAATTAAGGAATTCCCAATGTTAATCTATGAGAGGAGTAGGCCTTGCAGTAGTGAAAAACAAATGTAGCTGTTTGTTACTACCAGGACATGCAAAACGTACAAGTACATGTCCTACTTTTGAGATAAACTGCACCCTGCCCATAGGACCACCAAGGGGATTTTAAGGCTTGGCAAGTACTTTTTAAAGGCAAGTCGAAGTGGCAGGAAACTGCACAAGCAGACTTGGCAGTGGCAGGCCCGAGGCAGGTTTGAAAGGCTACTTGTTTGTGTGGCACAATCTGTGCTGCAGTTCCGCCAGTAGCATTTAGAGTACAGGCCCTGAGTACATGGCATAGCACTTTACAAGGGAATTAAATATGCTAATTGGGTAAACAACAATGTCACCATGTTTAAGGGACCAGCACATGTCATTGTGTACTGGTTAGCAGAGTTAGAGTGCTCAGAGTCCAAAGGTCAACAAAAAGAATCAACAAAAAGAGGATGTTTCAAACAAAAGGTTAATGGGAACACCACCCTAAGGATGGCAGCTATAACAACCCTCTCTAGAGATCTGTTTAAAAACTGTTAATTTAGACATTGAGGCATTATGCCAGTTATCTCAAGACAGCAAAAGGGTTTAAATAAATATCCTTTTTCTGCTCAGATCCAGAGAAATACATTCTAACAGATTTCTTTCTGGTAAACCTCTCTGAAACTAAGCAGAGGTCTAACTTTGTCCTTCGTGCCATAATGATGTTTTTTATACATTTTTAATAAGTTACTTTCTCTAAGGGAGCACTGTTGGAAATTGCCCTTTTTGCAGGGTTATCCCCAAACTTTTTGCTTCTTCCTCCTTTATTTTTCCTGACCTGTGGTTGTTGGCTATAGAACTCTGGGCACCTTACCACTGCTGATCAGTGCTAAAGTGCATATGCTCTCTGTATAAATTGTTATTATGATTGGTTATCCATGATTGGCAGATCTGTTTCATCAGTAGGTCCCTAGTAAAGTGCACTTAATGTGCCAGGGCTCAATATTCAAATGCTACTAGTGGGCCTGCAGCACTGATTGTGCCACTCACATGAGTAGTCCTAAAATGGTGTCTCAGGCCTGCCACCGCAGTGCTTGTGTTCAATTGCTAACTGCCATGCTGACCTGGCCAGGGTTCTCACTGGACAGGCCTGATTCCTTCCCTTTCTGTACACATTTTACACCCCTCTGGAAGGCCCAAGGTACCCCCCTGGACATGGTTCAGTGTATGTGAAAGGTAGAGCATGTACTAGTGTTGGTGACATGCTCTGATAGTGAACTACTGCCAATTCCGTTTTCTCTATTGAAAGGCTATCTTGCCCATAGGCTAGAATGGGGAATGCTGTGTATAATGTTTACTTGCATATCTTCAGTTTTCTGAGGTTGACTAAATGAATACTGTTAAATGGAGTAAACAGTAAATTATTGACTGTGACACCAAGAACTCCACACATATAATACTATATTATCAATGTGCTCATTAAAATAATTGTAAACCACACCTCTGATTACCTACTTTGACCTCCTTCCCATCCCCAGGGCAATTCAACCACCCACACCTTTGCATCTGCATGCAACAATCACCTTGCAGGCCCTGCCTCCAAACCCTGATTTCTCATCTAAAGTTTATTTTGTTGCATGCGAAGAGCGAGGAGGGTAACTTCAGTAGGTGCACGTGATATGTCACTGAATCGATCCCGGTCCTTCTGACTTTCAAAAGCAGAGTACAGCTCAATTATCCCTCTTACAGCCTTATAAGTTATAAGCTGTGCAACGGCTGAAGTCCACACACCTGCATGAACATGGAGTGTGGCTTGTTCTTGTCCAGCTGGTGCAGGTTGCAAAGAACAGCTGGTGCATCTGCCCAGGGGGCAGGTTGGGACCCCTCTTCTTCCAGGAAGCCATAAACAGGAACAGTTCCAGGGCGATCAGGACACCCACCACCAGCAGGGAGAGCATGATTGCAGCACAGCCTCCTTCGTCACCTACTGTACAGTCTCCCATACTGAGCTCAGGCACCCATGAGCAAGGACTATAGTCCTCCCTCCCCTTCACCCTGGCACCATGTACACACATGGCTAGGAAACCGACAATCTCTGCGGGACACAATGCTATCTCAGTCATGCGGCCTGAATTCAGAATGGGCAGGCAGCGCGCTCCTTTCCGGTCATGAAGCGAAGGGCTCCTCGACCACTGCCAAACGCAGGAACTTATGGGAAGTGAGCATATTTTTTATAGTTATTCACCATGGAGTTTTCTCCATGGCCGTCTGACTGGATTGGTGTCACTACAATGCAGGCTATTACAACGCCTGCCGTTACAACGCGGTTTTTACATTGCATACCACTACAACGCATAGTGCTTTTAAGCGCTGGATAGTGATTTATTTAATTTACTATTCCAACTCCAGTCCTCGTGGATAGTAGGGAAGGTGTTGGATAGTAAATTAAATATATTCCCTATCCTAGAGCGCCCCCCAGCGCAATGCGTTGTAATGGTTTGCGTTGTAATGGTTGCGTTGTAATGGTAGTGCGTTGTAATAAATGCGTTGTAAGTGATGTTCCCCGTCTGACTCTACTCCATACCATTTAGCCAGTATTGTATTCTATTCTCTGCCTAGTACTTTTGCTCCTTTTATTTACTGTGCTGAGCTTGGTGGCAAAATGTGGATAAAAAGATGTATGGTTCTTGACCAATCATGATCCTTTTCTGTGATTTTAACTGATTGACTCTTTTCTGTTACAGTGTGACCAATGAGCAGCCACTCATTAATTCAATAACCTTTTTTCGATCTATTGAGATAGACCATAAAAGTTCAGGATGATAAAATAGATTACAGTACGATACATGCAAAGAAATATATCCAAAGAAATGGTTAAAATGTATACATTTACATTTAAAATACAAGTTGATGAGAGACAAAAAACTGAAAACCTCAGTTAGCAGCCCACTATGCATTTCAGTCTACCCAAATTTCCCTGGTCAGCCAAGTTTAGTTGGCCCGTGCGGGTGAAATCCACTATGCAGTGGCGGGAGGCGAAGTTTTTACCGAACTCTGCACTCCAGCTCCAACTAGTTTGTTGCACAAATACTTTAAAGATTGTCTTGTTCAATAAGCTGGACTGCTCTGTGCCAATCTAACAGAGGGTTACTACAGGTTATCTTTTAGTGCGTATCTAGCTTACCCTGATTAGAGTGGTGGTTCCTACTTGGATAGGGTGTACACCTCTGCCAACCAGAAACTCAAGTGTGCAACAGAGGGTCGCAGATGACTTTGAGGAATGGAGAGACTGCAGAGTTTAGTCCGATCATAAAGATGGACACACTTGACTTTTCTGCCTTTTGGTTTGGGCGGCCTTTTTGTGTGCTTGTTGAGTCTTGCTTACGGCATCTTGGAGATTGCATCTATTGTGTCCTGCTGGAGATCCAATTTATTGATGTTACCAAGGAGAGAATACTTCTTGGCAACTATCGAACATGACAATCCTGTCCCATCAGGGATCATGGAAACAGTACAGTACTTTTCCCTCAGTCACTCATGCTCACTTTGTCTACGAGAAATACACAGAATAAATGGTGTGGACATTTTCAATAAGCATTTATTGAACCAGCGTCATTTTAATGTAAAATAGGTGGGCTGAAACAACCATAAGACAGAAACTGCTATAAATGATTATGAGCACTAACAGAGTAAATGGGTGGGAGGTTTCTACCATAGTGCTAAAAACAACGAATACAGGCAGGAATTTAAATACATGACAGTAATAATGCATACTCCTACAATACAACCTTAACTAGATGTGCCTAAGTGTACTTAGCATGTATGTAGGTATTGAGCCAAGAATTCCCCTAGGCTGAAGCAAACCCCATTACCTGACGTAAGAGACTGTGGGACCCTGTCTTGGTCTCCATATGGAAACCCCGCGAGGATGTCATACCTCTGCATGCTAGAGTGTCTGTGTGCAGGAACCTCAGCGTCTCACATCAGTGTGTCAGCATGGAAGTCTTTCTCCTCCGCCTGCCTTGGCAAAGATATGGTGTATATATACCCAAAAGGTACCCTCAGGGGATTCTACCTTGCGTTGTCATGTCAGCCGAGGATGACGGAAGGGATGACCCTTATACATAGTTATTATGCAGAAGATGGTAATCCTGCTGTGATTCTGAGTATCCTCATGCATAATTGATTAGGCTAGTTTTCAGGGCAAACCACACAACATTTTATGCAGCGCTTAACTAGGAAAAAGGTCAATACCAAAACTTGTTATGTAGTGTAATGGTACAGTAAATTAAGTTGAAGGGTTCGGAGAATTCTCAGGCCTATATAGGGGTACTCTATGAACATAACTTAACCAGAGGAATGAAGTCAATCAATTTCCATTGTCTGGGAATGCTCTCCATTGTCTCGCCCGTGCAAACCCATGGGCATCAATTATTATCTATTATCTTTTGTAGATAATAGGTGAGAACTGTTAAGGGTGAACAGCACATGCCATCTGCTCCAGCATTTGCAGAATCTCCTTTTCAATGTTTGCATTATTTACCATTTATATTCTCTTTCACATTGCTATGATCATGGGGTGACTGTTTCCTACATGTGCTGCATAAATCTCCTGTTGTTCTCGAATATATGCATTTTCCCATTACTTTACACTTCCAACTCCTTAGCTAATTAGCTGTCATTTCTTCAGTGGTGGTTTAGTGGTACTTGAGCAGTGGACTGACGGTTCGTCTGATCTAATGCCCACCAGAGTACCTAATAGAGCACAATATCACATGTGCATATTGTTATGTTATGTTATGTTATGTTATGTGGTTTTTGTATAGCGCGCGGATGCCGCAGCAAAGTGGCGTCCCGGCGCTTGGAGAATAATAACACAACACGACAGAAAAAAAGGAGAGGATTAAAAGGAGGGCCTAAATTGTAGCAAAAAGGAAGGTTTTAAGTGCCTTCCTGAAAGGAAGCAACTCAGGAATGGAGCGCAATGGAGCCGGCAGAGAGTTCCAGAGGGATGCTGCCAGCACTGAAAAGGAGCGGCCGCCCATCCTTGATTTTTTTAAACCGTGGCACTATAGCCAGATTAGATCCGGCAGAGCGAAGAGCTCTGGTAGGGACATAGTGCTGAATGGTCTGTGCAAGGATAGGAGGGGAGGCTGTTTTGAGAATTTTAAAAGTTAAGCAGAGAGCTTTAAACTTAATTCTCTGCCCCACCGGCAGCCAATGAAGATCCTGAATGGTCCGACGAGCCGAGACAAACTTTGGAAGGCCAACAAGCATCCTAGCCGCCGCATTCTGAACCCTCTGAAGGCGAGATAGCTCAGCCTGGTTTAGGCCCAAAAACAGGGAACTAGCGTAATCCAGTCTGGTAAGAACCAGGGCTTGAACAATAATCTGTCTAGTCTCCGCATCGAAAAACTTGAAAATAGGTCGGAGACACTGCAGAGTACCAAAGCAAGTACCGGCCACCCGTTTTGTGTGGGAAGTGAAAGAAAGCTTATTGTCAAACCACACCCCGAGGTTTCTAACCTCTGCCACAGGGGCGGGGACAGGGCCAAGATCGGAAGGCCACCACTGATCTCCTCATAATTCACTTTCCCTACCAAAAATAATGACCTCAGTCTTAGAGGCATTAGGTTGAAGCCGATTGTTCGCCATCCAGCCTGCCACAGCTTTAAGGGCTGACTGAAAGGTGGGGGCATCCATGTTGGAGTCGCCGTTGAGTGCCACCGCCAGCTGCGTGTCATCGGCGTATGACACTAAGGAGAGACCAAAGCTGTGGGCTACCTCCGCTAATGGCTGGACATATAAATTAAACAAGGTAGGGCTTAGGGCCGACCCTTGGGGGACACCCTGGAGTATAGGGCGAGAGGCAGAAACAAAAGGAGGAGTGGAAACCTTAAAGGCACGATCCTTAAGAAAGGAGCGAAATCACTCAAGTGCCCCCTCTCCAACTCCGGCTTCCATCAGGCGAAGTAGCAGAATCTGGTGAGACACAGTGTCGAATGCGGCACTGAGATCCAGAAGGATCAGTGCCGCCGTCTGACCCAGATCCAACAAATGCCTGATGTGTTCCACCACCGCCAGAAGGGCAGTTTCTGTGCTGTGGCCTGCACGAAATCCATTTTGGGAATTATCCAATATATTAGCTTCCTGCAGATGAGAAGATAATATAGCATTAGCGTGAGCTTCTGCCAGTTTAGCTGGCCAAGGAAGAAGAGATATAGGTCGGTAGTGTTCAGGCTTGGTAGGATCAAGGGCGGGTTTTTTAAGGATCGGAATAACCGTCGCCTGTTTCCAAGCTTTAGGCACACTACCCGTGCTGAAGGATAAGTTAATAAGGCCATGCAGAGCAGGATAGCAGCCTTCAGCAAATTCCCGAAATTGATTGGGTCTCATGGGGTCGTCCGGGGAGCCGGATTTAACTTTAGTCGTCAGGGCAATGAATTCATCCAAGGTCGGGCTCGGAATGATCAGTAGTGGTTTATGGACCAGTGACATAGAGCTAGTCTCCGCAATAGGGAGCTGGGCGAATGACTTGTAAATAGCCTCCACCTTTTCTACGAAAAATAAGGCTAAGTTCTCACAGTGTGTCATGGAAGGTTGGAGAGCGGCAGTATCAATCCTTTTACCAGTAAGGTCCTTACACACCCTGAAAATAACCTTGGTGGGGTTGGTGCTGTTCTTTATTTCCAGGGAGTAAAACGCAGCCCTGGCCGTGCATATAGCCCGATGATACACTCTAGTGCAGGCCCTGTAGGCTGCCTTGAGGTCAGTATCATACGTTTTACGCCATGCGCGTTCTGCCTTTTTACAGGAGATTTTGAGAGTTTTAAGAGAATCATTGTACCAGGGGCTGGAAGGACTAGATCTAGTCTTGCTCCACTTAGCCGGAATAAGTAAGTCTAGTGAGTGATTTAACCACTCACAGAAACTGTCGTAGCCGCTAGAAACTTCAGTAGGGGGTGATGGATGAAATTTCAACAGGAGCTGATGAAAATGCTCTAAATTTAAGTTTCTCCAGGGGCGTCTAAGACTGGCAGAAGAATTATTCTTTGGTGAAGAGAAGGAAGTTGTGATATGAAATTCAATAAGATGATGGTCAGTCCATGCCATGGGTCTGGGATGGAGTACTGAAATATTCGTAGAGAGGTTGGTCAAAATGGGATCTAGTAGATGACCGCCTGTATGGGTTGGAAATTGTACCAATTGAGTCAGTTGGAACGCCTCTAAATCAGCCAGCAAGCTATGGATCGAGTTTGAAAGAGGAGCATCCATATGCAGGTTGAGGTCGCCGATAATCGTGAAGTTGGCGGTTTTTAGAGCTAAGGAGGAAATCACCTCAGGGAGGCTTTGACGAAACGCGGCGTCAGGCCCAGGTGGTCTATAGATTAAAAGTCCCGTGAAAGTGAAATGGGGATTCACTGAGATGTTAAAGAGAGCACTCTCGCAACCAGCTATGGTGACAGGTTTCCAGATGCAGGGATAACAGGTTTTTATCGCAACTGCAATACCTCCACCTCTGGTTTTGCGAGGGAGGGAGTGCATAATATAGCCCGCAGGAAGTGCTAGATTAATGACCGCCATGGATTGGTCATGTAACCAGGTTTCCGTAAAAAAGAAAATGTCCGGATTGTCATCTGAAATCAAAGAAAAGACTTCTTGGGAGTGACAAGACATGGATCTAACATTCAAATGCATCACTTTAAGGGTGGATTGATTAACTATGCCTATGGTATCAGTCGATAGATTAATAGCCGGGGGCTTCGACTGAAGACTGTTAATGCACAGTGGCAAAGGAAGTTTAAAAGGGCAAGTGGGGCATTGAAAAGGACCACTAAGAGGATCCAAGGAGCCAACGCAGGATTCACATACCTGATGCCGTAAAAGACGCAGATTCTCTGCAGATATCATGCTAAAAGGTCCAGAGTCCCCTGCCCTAGCCCTGCCTTAGCGCTGACGGGCGCAGACGGGCAGGACTCTGGCGAGACTCAGGCGTAGCGAAGGCGCGACCGCTGCGCTAGACCGCTACATCAGAAGCGAGCATTAAGTAGGCGAGTGGCGGAACAAGCGCTAGCGCGCTAACCCCCAGCAGGAAGGAACCAGCCTTCCCAAGATGGCGTCGTCACAAAGAAATCACGTGACTCGAGGAACCCGGGAGCCCGGACCCGCTAAGTAGCGGTGCTTTAATTTGTTTTATAGTGCAGTAAGGGCCAGGGGGGGGTCGCAGCAATGGCGAGGATAAAAGCAGGGTAATAAGAACGCAAGTTAAAAAAAAATACAGAAAGGGTTTTTTAAAAATGCGAGCACAAGCCACAGCGCAACGCAGTTCAAATAATTACTCTGAGCGCAATAGGAACGCGGTGGTCACCTTCTCCAGGCTGACCCCGAGTAACAGCTCACCTTAAGTAGGCGAGTGGCGGAACAAGCGCTAGCGCGCTAACCCCCAGCAGGAAGGAACCAGCCTTCCCAAGATGGCGTCGTCACGAAGAAATCACGTGACTCGAGGAACCCGGGAGCCCGGACCCGCTAAGTAGCGGTGCTTTAATTTGTTTTATAGTGCAGTAAGGGCCAGGGGGGGGTCGCAGCAATGGCGAGGATAAAAGCAGGGTAATAAGAACGCAAGTTAAAAAAAAATACAGAAAGGGTTTTTTAAAAATGCGAGCACAAGCCACAGCGCAACGCAGTTCAAATAATTGCTCTGAGCGCAATAGGAACGCGGTGGTCACCTTCTCCAGGCTGACCCCGAGTAACAGCTCACCTTAAGTAGGTGAGTGGCGGAACAAGCGCTAGCGCGCTAACCCCCAGCAGGAAGGAACCAGCCTTCCCAAGATGGCGTCGTCACGAAGAAATCACGTGACTCGAGGAACCCGGGAGCCCGGACCCGCTAAGTAGCGGTGCTTTAATTTGTTTTATAGTGCAGTAAGGGCCAGGGGGGGGTCGCAGCAATGGCGAGGATAAAAGCAGGGTAATAAGAACGCAAGTTAAAAAAAAATACAGAAAGGGTTTTTTAAAAATGCGAGCACAAGCCACAGCGCAACGCAGTTCAAATAATTGCTCTGAGCGCAATAGGAACGCGGTGGTCACCTTCTCCAGGCTGACCCCGAGTAACAGCTCACCTTAAGTAGGCGAGTGGCGGAACAAGCGCTAGCGCGCTAACCCCCAGCAGGAAGGAACCAGCCTTCCCAAGATGGCGTCGTCACGAAGAAATCACGTGACTCGAGGCACCCGGGAGCCCGGACCCGCTAAGTAGCGGTGCTTTAATTTGTTTTATAGTGCAGTAAGGGCCAGGGGGGGGTCGCAGCAATGGCGAGGATAAAAGCAGGGTAATAAGAACGCAAGTTAAAAAAAAATACAGAAAGGGTTTTTTAAAAATGCGAGCACAAGCCACAGCGCAACGCAGTTCAAATAATTGCTCTGAGCGCAATAGGAACGCGGTGGTCACCTTCTCCAGGCTGACCCCAAGTAACAGCTCACCTTAAGTAGGCGAGTGGCGGAACAAGCGCTAGCGCGCTAACCCCCAGCAGGAAGGAACCAGCCTTCCCAAGATGGCGTCGTCACGAAGAAATCACGTGACTCGAGGAACCCGGGAGCCCGGACCCGCTAAGTAGCGGTGCTTTAATTTGTTTTATAGTGCAGTAAGGGCCAGGGGGGGGTCGCAGCAATGGCGAGGATAAAAGCAGGGTAATAAGAACGCAAGTTAAAAAAAAATACAGAAAGGGTTTTTTAAAAATGCGAGCACAAGCCACAGCGCAACGCAGTTCAAATAATTGCTCTGAGCGCAATAGGAACGCGGTGGTCACCTTCTCCAGGCTGACCCCGAGTAACAGCTCACCTTAAGTAGGCGAGTGGCGGAACAAGCGCTAGCGCGCTAACCCCCAGCAGGAAGGAACCAGCCTTCCCAAGATGGCGTCGTCACGAAGAAATCACGTGACTCGAGGAACCCGGGAGCCCGGACCCGCTAAGTAGCGGTGCTTTAATTTGTTTTATAGTGCAGTAAGGGCCAGGGGGGGGTCGCAGCAATGGCGAGGATAAAAGCAGGGTAATAAGAACGCAAGTTAAAAAAAAATACAGAAAGGGTTTTTTAAAAATGCGAGCACAAGCCACAGCGCAACGCAGTTCAAATAATTGCTCTGAGCGCAATAGGAACGCAGTGGTCACCTTCTCCAGGCTGACCCCGAGTAACAGCTCACCTTAAGTAGGCGAGTGGCGGAACAAGCGCTAGCGCGCTAACCCCCAGCAGGAAGGAACCAGCCTTCCCAAGATGGCGTCGTCACGAAGAAATCACGTGACTCGAGGAACCCGGGAGCCCGGACCCGCTAAGTAGCGGTGCTTTCATTTGTTTTATAGTGCAGTAAGGGCCAGGGGGGGGTCGCAGCAATGGCGAGGATAAAAGCAGGGTAATAAGAATGCAAGTTAAAAAAAAATACAGAAAGGGTTTTTTAAAAATGCGAGCACAAGCCACAGCGTAACGCAGTTCAAATAATTGCTCTGAGCGCAATAGGAACGCGGTGGTCACCTTCTCCAGGCTGACCCCGAGTAACAGCTCACCTTAAGTAGGCGAGTGGCGGAACAAGCGCTAGCGCGCTAACCCCCAGCAGGAAGGAACCAGCCTTCCCAAGATGGCGTCGTCACGAAGAAATCACGTGACTCGAGGAACCCGGGAGCCCGGACCCGCTAAGTAGCGGTGCTTTAATTTGTTTTATAGTGCAGTAAGGGCCAGGGGGGGGTCGCAGCAATTGCGAGGATAAAAGCAGGGTAATAAGAACGCAAGTTAAAAAAAAATACAGAAAGGGTTTTTTAAAAATGCGAGCACAAGCCACAGCGCAACGCAGTTCAAATAATTGCTCTGAGCGCAATAGGAACGCGGTGGTCACCTTCTCCAGGCTGACCCCGAGTAACAGCTCACCTTAAGTAGGCGAGTGGCGGAACAAGCGCTAGCGCACTAACCCCCAGCAGGAAGGAACCAGCCTTCCCAAGATGGCGTCGTCACGAAGAAATCACGTGACTCGAGGAACCCGGGAGTCCGGACCCGCTAAGTAGCGGTGCTTTAATTTGTTTTATAGTGCAGTAAGGGCCAGGGGGGGGGTCGCAGCAATGGCGAGGATAAAAGCAGGGTAATAAGAACGCAAGTTAAAAAAAAATACAGAAAGGGTTTTTTAAAAATGCGAGCACAAGCCACAGCGTAACGCAGTTCAAATAATTGCTCTGAGCGCAATAGGAACGCGGTGGTCACCTTCTCCAGGCTGACCCCGAGTAACAGCTCACCTTAAGTAGGCGAGTGGCGGAACAAGCGCTAGCGCGCTAACCCCCAGCAGGAAGGAACCAGCCTTCCCAAGATGGCGTCGTCACGAAGAAATCACGTGACTCGAGGAACCCGGGAGCCCGGACCCGCTAAGTAGCGGTGCTTTAATTTGTTTTATAGTGCAGTAAGGGCCAGGGGGGGGTCGCAGCAATGGCGAGGATAAAAGCAGGGTAATAAGAACGCAAGTTAAAAAAAAATACAGAAAGGGTTTTTTAAAAATGCGAGCACAAGCCACAGCGCAACGCAGTTCAAATAATTGCTCTGAGCGCAATAGGAACGCAGTGGTCACCTTCTCCAGTGTTGCATCCTCCAATTCCATGCTAACTGAAAACCCCTCCTTTATATTACCAAATCTCTACATGAAATCAGTTTACTTCTGTTTGTTGGCACTCTTTACTTCCTTCGAATGACACTTTTCGAATTTCCATCCTTGCAAGCCGCCTCTATAAACACAATCTGCTCTGTCATATGGTATGTACCTTAATCTGTATTATTGCATTCCCGCAAATTGCAGACACCTCATTTTAGACATCATAGCAAACTCCTCTGCAAGTAATACCAATGCATCCCCTCTATCTCTCTATCCCCTCTATCTCTTTTATTTATCCCACCAACCATCTGCATGAACTCCCATGCCCCCAACTAATGGTCTCACTTACGTCCTATTCAATTTACAGCATAAAAATGCTAAGTAAATGCTCATAGAGATCATAAGATCTTTCACAATAATAAATAGACACTGGACTAACCACTAACAGAGGGTTACTGGAGCAGAGTGCTGCCCAGTGAAAGGCTTCAATACCTCATCAGGGGTAGAAAGCGCTATATTAATGCTCTTACTATACAGTACAACACAATGGAAGGGAACGGATCAACAAATTACCTCTTGGGCAGACATGGGAAGTGGAAGTGTTCTTGCAGTCAGCAGGATTGCTGACCAGGCAAAAGTATTGTGCATCCATTCGGTTTGTACTTAGTGACAGCCTCAACGTTTGTCCATCAGAGATGTTCTGGTACCTGGTCGATTCTCTCGTATCTCTCTTTAGCCAGAAGAAATTGAAATCATGTCCACTGGATATCCGACACACCAGTGTGACATTGCACCCATCATTGGTAGTGCTGAGTGCTTCCTTTTCTATATGTAGGTCTGGAACAGGATCTGTTTGTACATAAATATAAAATAATGGGATTTTTATTGGAAATTCGTTACAGTATTTTAATGTAAGGTGCTAAACGTAGCTGCAAATCCACATAATTAATTTGGTTATATTTATCTTAGTCGCATATGGCTTCAGCAACATTTGTGTTTTAGAGCGAAACACGTCAACAGTTGTGTAACTGTTTGTTTAGTGCAGAATAACATCCTAGAGGTGTTCAGACTATGATGTACTTTTTTTATACTGAGGATTTAGAATGTAAGCACGTGAAATAAAGCAAATTAAAGTGTAGCACTCATTCACATGATAGTTTATTGACCTTTTTTTATTATTATACGTATCCTGTTGAAGCCATGCTGCTTGCCCAAATTTTCTTATGGGTAGTGCTACTGTGTAGTACATAAGTCAACTCTGCTGCCTTTTTTGCATAATTATTTATTTGCCATACTTGCCAAATAATCCACCTTGACAACATTTGTAGATTGCAACATAAATATGTGGCTAGTTTAAGCGTATTAAAAGTCACTTACATTATGAGGTGCTGTGCATTGGCAGATTGGTCACCTTTTAGTGGCTGCTTGATATATTCACATGCTAAATTAGTACTAGTAGAAAGCCAGAATGCCTTCCATTAACACTAAAAGTGACACATGGTCCAGCCCTTAAATGAGGGTACTTCTAGTGACAGGACATTCAGGGCTAAGAGCCTGGAACCTTGGAGTGACATCAAAGGCCAAGTAGCCAGGATGTGATGTATATCCCAAGCCCTGACTTGAAAGGCCATGTATTCAGGATGTCATGTCAACCATGAGCCCTGACCCTTGAGCCAAAGTAATCCAAAGCGTTGGCCCTTGGACTAGTTAACTTCATCCCGGACCTAATTGGCCTGGAACAGTCTGGTTTTGTTAAAAATAGAAACACAGCCGACAATTCTCATCCTTTTTAAAAAATATTATTAACAAAGCTTCTATAATGGCCATCCCTATTGTTGCACTTATTTTGATTCTTGAGGTTACTGATTGTTATGTGGAGGCTGAGGCAGAAAAGGTTGTCTTGTTGATGGGCTCGTCCTTGCTTATTCCTTTTCAATCCCAGTCTTGAGCAATCATTCACTTCTGTTTTCAAATTGACCTAATAGAATGTATTAGCATGTAACAGTCTAGTTTTGTTAAAATCCTTTTTTAAATATTATTACCAAAGCTTCTAAAATGGTCATCCATACTGTTGCACTTATGTTTATGCAGAGAAAGCTTTTGACAGTATTATCTGGTGGTAAATTGATACCTTGAATACTTGCGTTGCAGGGATCTTGAAAAAATGTGAGCGTGTTGATCGTTTTTAGCTGCATCAGAAACGCAAACGCAAACTTTGTCTGTAAATCCTACCTCAGCCCCGCCCCTGAAGGTCTATTCAGACCCTAGGCCAGTCATAGGGAAGGCTATTGGGGGTTCTGAAATCCAATTCTCCCCTTCACACGTTGGAGGGAAGATAGTAAGGAAGAATGACCGTGTGGCTCCATTGGGTCATCGGGAGGGGGGTAAGGTCATCAATTGTGCTATCTCTAACCCCTTAACCAGGGATCCGGAAGGGGCCATTAGAGAAGCCTCACCATTTCCTGTTAAGAGCAACGCACCAGAAGCTACTCCCTTGGTGGTTTCCTATTGAAGCATTGAAATGGGATTATTTTGGTCCCAAATTTTTATAACTTACTTCATTATTCTATTCTTCTCCTAAGTTGTCAGCAATAGTAAATGCCACGCAATCCCTTTATTTTCCCCTTAATAGGGCTACCCCTCAACACGAGACACACTGTTACACAGGCCATCATCACCAGCCAACTGGACTACGTCAATGCCCTCTACATAGGGATCGCTGCACACCTCCTCCAGAAACTTCAGAACATACACAATTCCACAGTCAGATTCAGCCTTGACCCATCCTGACGAATCCATGTCACACCCCACCTCAGCAACTCCACTGCCGCCCTGTACAGATGAGATTCCAATTCAACCTGCTGACCCACACACACTAGGCTCTACACAACCAAGGACTCCTCCTACATTAACCACAGTCTGAACTTCCACCTACTGTCAAGAAGAATACACTCTTATTTATTTATTTAAAGGTTTTATATAGCCCTGGCTAGACCCAGGGGTATCAGAGTACTTTACAGGAGTATAAGGAGGAATGGAAATAAAAAACATTTATTCAATGAAATAGAAATAAGAACCATTAGACCGAAGAGAGCAAATGCATGTGAGTGCTATTTACATAAAGGATATATTAAGCTAAAGAGGGCGGTGAGTATTTAGGCTAGGGTAGGTGGGTAAAGAAAATATAAGGGAAGGGGAAGAAGTATACGAGGCGGGAGACAGTGGGAAGGGTTGTGTAAGGATAGGTCTAGGATGAGTAGATAGAGGCAGGGAGGAGGTTAGGGGGGAGGAGAGAGAGTAGCGTGAGGGTGCTGAGGTAAGAGGGGGAATGGGGAGAAAGACTGAAGGGCAATAGAGGGGAACCTGACAGGGGAGCAGAGTAGGAGTCAGTGTCAGAGGCAAGTATTATGGACCCCAATATTTGTTGAGGAAGTGCAGTTTTAGGTCTTTTTTTAAGCTGAAGTAGGAGGGGTTACAGTGCAGGTCTTTAGGCAGGGTATTCCAGATGGTTGGAGCATTTCCGGAGAAGGAGCGCGCTTGTGTGCATTTCTTCTTTAACAGAGGGGGGACTAGAATGAGGGCGTTGGTGCTCCTCGTCGGTCGGGCGCAGCCCGCTTTGTGGAGTTTATCTGAGAGGTACCGCGGGATGTTTTGGTGAAGGGCTTTGTGCATGATGCATGCAAACTTGTAGGTGGATATGCCTTTGACGGGTAGCCACTGAGGGTTTTAAGGGCAGGGGAGATGTGGTCAAAACGTTTGTAGTTGTAGATAAGTCTAGCAACTAGGTTGAGCACAGATTTGAGTGGTGCTTGGTGGACTTTAGGTGTTACAGCGAGGATAGCGTTCCCATAGTTGATTCTCGACAGGACCAGCGATTGGACAACAGATTTAAAGTCCTCAGCAGGGATGAAGGGTTTAATTTTCTTGAGATGACGGAGGGTGAAGAGTGCTCATTTGGCCAAGTTTTTTATGTGGGAAATAAGAGTAAGGCTATTATAAATGGTAATGCAGAGAGATTTAACTGAGTTGGAAATGGTGAGTGAACAGTTGAGAGCATTAAGGTAGGATATCCAGTCTTGTATGGTGTGTGGGTTGTTTTTAGGAGAAAAAAGAAAGATTTCGTTTTTTTAGGGTTGAGTTTAAGATGATTGTGGTGGAACCATGCTTGGATCTTAGTCAGGGTGTCATTGAGGTGAAGGACATCAGAGCGAGTTTTAATCTTATAACGAAGTTGAGTGTCGTCGGCATAGAGGTGGTAATTGATTCCTGCTTGTTTGAGAATGAGGGTAAGGGGTTCCATGAAGAGGTTGAAGAGAGCGGGAGAGAGACTAGATCCCTGAGGGACACCGAGGGAGATTGGTGTAGGGTTAGAAAGGCAGTCATCGATTTAGATTTGTTGAGTTCTGTGATGGAAAAAGGAGGTGAACCATTAGAGGACAAGGCCATTGAGTCCAAAGCAGACTTTAAAAGTGTTAAGTAAGAAGGAGTCGTTAACTGTATCAAATGCAGCAGGGAGGTCGAGGAGAATGAGTAGGCAAGACTCGCCATTGTCGAGGGGGTGATGCATGTCATCAACTATATTAAGCATGGCAGATTCTGTGCTGCACTCTTTTCTGGAGCCAGTTTGCAGTGAGTCAAAAAGGTTGAAAGTCTTGATATGATTATCCAGTTGGAGCTTTGGAGAGAAGAGGGAGGTTAGAGATAGTGCGGAGGTTATTTGGGTTGTTAGGATCGGAATTGGGATTTTTGGCAATGGGCGCGATTTGACCCAGTTGTAGGGAGGCAGGGACACACCCCGTGGTGAGGGAGGAGTTGATAATAGTGGTCCAATATGGGGCAATGATATGTTTTCGGTCTTGGACTAGGTTAGAAGGCATAGGGTCTTTGGTATGAGAGGATGGTTTTAGCTTAGTGATGATGTTATAGACTTCGTGCTCAGGAACAGGGTGCATATTATGCCAGGAGGCCTTATTTTTTTGCTGGGGAATATAGGGGTTGATTTCAGGAGGGAAGGTAATGAGAGAGAGATGTGATGAGTCAGGGGGAAGAGTTGATATGGATGGAGATTCAGGAGAAATGTCATTGGAAAATAGTGGGTTGGGTGAGAGGGGATTTAAGAGGAAGGATTGATCAATTTTGATGATTTTATCAAAGAAGAAGTTTGCAATTTCTTCGCATTTCTCACTTGAGGCTGTCAACTTTGGGGGGGCAGAGGATGTTTGGTTTTTGACTATGCTGAACAGTTCTTTCTGTCTATTTTTGACTCGAACAAGTTATGTATGGAAGAAGGAGGCCTTTTTATTGAGGATGTGTTTTTTGTAGTTGGACCTAGCGGATCGGATGAGGGCTTGAAGAGAGGGGGACGGGTGTTGCCTCCAGGTTCTTTCAGTCAATCTAAGAGAGCATCTTTCGCTGTTGAGATCAGAGTTGAACCAGGATTTGGAAGGCATGTTTCTTTGAGTTTTTAGTTTGGGAGGGGCCATTAGGTCTAGGACCTCATTGACTGATTTATTAAAATGTTCGGTGAGGGCGAAAGCATTTTGGGAGAGGGGAGTGAGCAGAATTAGGGCTTTGAGTTTAGTCTCCAGTTCGCCGGGGGGGATAAGATGAAGGTCTCTGGTCAATTTCCTGTGTTTGATGCTTTTAGTAGGGGGGAGGTGGGGCCATGGTGGTGATCGTGAAGAGGATGAGGTGATAGTTGGACCAGTCGATGGGGATGATGTTGGAAAGGGAGACCAAATCATTGTTTCTGATGTTGGCGTCAAGTGTGGCCCATTTGGTGTGAGTTGGAGAATGGCAAAGTTGTTTAAGGTCACTAATCTCCAGAAGATTCTTGAGGAGAATAACTGTAGAGTCCTCGGTATCATTCCAGTGGAGGTTGAAGTCTCCAAGGAAGAGATTTTTAGAGTTGTAAAGTGAGGATTGGTTGAGGAGGTCGGAATGTTCCTCTACGAAGGGAAGAGGGTCACCAGGAGGATGGTAGATATTCTGTAGACAAATTGGTGGATAACCCTGAGTTTTAAGTTCTGCTCCGAGGTATTCAAATGTAATAGGGTCAGAGTTCTTAACAAGTGAGAGTTGTAGTTCATTTTTAAAGATTATGGCTAGACCACCTCCTATTCTGTCCTGTCTGTCTTTTCTGAGTATGGAGTAACCGGGGGGGGGGGAGTAAGTCAAGGATAGATGTAGAGTGGACATAGAGCCAAGTTTCCGTAAGGAAGGCGATGTCAATGGCTTTGCTGAGGATGGTTTCAGCTATTTCTGTCGCATGCCGGACAGCTGAGGGGCAGCAGGCTTATCCTGGAATATGACAAATGCTTGAGGGACTAGAATTGTAATTCTTTTAGGGATACTATTAAAATCAATACAAATGAAATAGTTGGTAAAGTCTGTCACCTTACATAAAAAATGGTCTCCCTTATCATTATTTTGTGCATTGACACAATCAAGATGATGATTCTCTCAATTATAAACGTTTTTCTTATGATGATGCCGGTTAAAAGTTTTAAAATGTTTTTTGGTTTCTTGGATACCATATTATCTAACTTTCTTTAGAATGGGAAGAAACCAGAACATTTCCCTAGATAGATTTAAAAATCCTAAAATGTCTGACGATGTACATTTCCAGATTTCTACACTTATCACAGGGCATTTGGAATTAAACAAATTCATGTTCATTTAGTGTATCTTGTCTCCAACATTGGCAAGTTATAGTTCTATCTAGAGCAGGATATGGTTTTCCTTTTTTTGCCACAAAAGTTTTCTTTTTATGTCTAAACCACTGAAGTCACTGTTTACTATATCATATTATTATTCAAAATATTAGCTTTTGATCAGTTTTCAGGGGTTCCTTTGGTATAAAAAAATTGATTAAGAAAAACAGTAAAACCATATTGTGGAAAAAGTGGACGGATAGGAGCATTTTCACCATTTCACAATTGTTAAAGGACAACTTCACTCTTTCTTTTTCAGAACTAGCCAGCACATATAATCTCACAAGCAATATGTTCACGCAATATATTGAGCTGAAAGGTGTCCTTCACATTGCACTTGGGTCACTCACTTCTTCTAGCCTTCCGGCTGCACATCTGCAGAATAGTCCTAATTCTAGGAAATTGCTCTCAAAAGCTGCTGTATTCACAAATTGCTCTGACCACCTAATATGGACAGACCGAAATTTCCTAAAAAAGCTTAGTGGGAATAGGAGTTGGATTGTACATGGTCGGTTTTCACCTGGGATCAAATCTGGGCTAAAGTGTATTTTACAGCTCGCTCCACAACTTTAATGCAAAGTCATTTTTTGTATAATCGATTATTTTACACTCCATTTTTTTTTTTAAACTAAACTCATTGAACAAGACACCTGTTGGCGTTGTGATGCACATGCTGATTCATAACTGAATATTTTTTTTCTATACCCTGTTGTTTTTCAATTGTAGACTCATGATTGGAAAAATTGTAAACCTCTTAAAAGCAATTGCTTCAAAAATCATTACTTTAAACTGAAAATCCAGAGAAAATATTTCAATTAACTGTTGGTGAAATTTAGTATGTCACAACCACAGATTGGAATGTTTTAATCTCAACTCTCTACAGTTAGCAGTTAAACGTGAGAAACTGTTTACCTGTCACCAATTATTTATCTCATAGTGTTATAATTAATGCTACTATATCTCCACAAGACTAACCACCTTTTTTGATAAATTTCATCCAATTCATGCGTTATTATTCCTGTCATATTTCACTCTGATTTTAATAGAATATTTGTTATCATCTCTTACTATATAAGAGTTTTGTCTCAACATGTACTTGATATCCTTCTTATTTTCTTCTTTATACTATCTTCTTTTTCCTTCTCTTTTTTCTTCTTTTAGCTTTCATTCTTCTTTTCTATTTTAATTGCACTCCATATATTGCCTTTTTGGTGGCCATCATTTTGGGTTTTTTGCTTTCTTTTTATTTTTATATATTGTTCATATCCTACTATATTACTAACTTTAAGACATACTGACTTATGTTACGATTTATTGCTCTTATTTTTCAATTAACAAATTTACTAAAAACAAATACCATAAATGGAAATATATTTTTTCCTGCTTTTTTTCTTGTCTGTTTAGTAGCATTATTTGCTAGGAGACAAGTCAATGAAGCTTGTTTGTGTATTCCTTTTGACTGTTCTAGTCTCTTTGGTTCCTTTATGCTTCTCCCACATGCTCATACAAATATTGCTCTCAAGTGTGTACTTTCCCCCAAATCTTTGCACTTGACATCATGGATCACTTGTATCCTTCCACAGTTCATATCAGGGAAGTACGTTTTTCTTTTTGTTTGAGTATTCCAAGGAAGTGCATGTGTTTTCTTTCTCTCTCCCCTACCTTCTGATTCTCCCCTCACATCCCATCAGGCCAGCTTCCGTCCAGCCCATTCAACGGAATCTGTGGTCCTCTCTGTCCTGGATGAGCTTAGGCAGAGTGCGGACGACAACTCCTCCCAGGTCCTCGTTCTCCTCGATCTGTCCGCCACCTTCGACATGGTCGACCACTCCATCCTTCTCGACCGTGTCGGCGGCGCCGGCATTCGGGGGACTGACTGACCTGGCTCTCCTCTATCCTACAGGATTGGACACAGGCCGTTCATTTAGACGGCTTCTCTGCCCCCTCCTATTCTGTCACTTGTGGGGTCCCCCTAAGTTCCTCCCTTTCCCCTCTGTTATTCAATCTTTACATCCACCCTCTCATTGCTGCTCTACAAAACATGGAGGTGTCAGTTTTCAACTATGCTGACGACCTCCATCTCATCTTTAATATGTCTCCTTCCCATGATTCTATTCTTAAATTCCACACTTTACTTACCTTTATCTATGATTGGATGAACTCCAATCATTTAAAACTTAACCCGGACAAGACGGAGCTGATCCTCACTGGTAGAAGCCCTAGCCCCTGGACCCCTGCCTTCTGGCCCCCTGCGCTTGGTCCCTCCCCTTCCCCTTCTACTAAAGCTAAAACCCTGGGTATTCAAATCAGCCAAGATTTGACCTTGCGCCCCCAGATAAGCTCAGTCGTCTTGTCCTGTTTCTTGTCCCTTCGTATGATTCGGAAAATTTCTCTTTTTTTTTCCATTGATGCCCTTAGCTCATCATATTGGCCATTATCGTCTCCTACCTGGATTATGGCAATAGCCTCTATGTTGGGATACCGGCATATGAGCTCAGGCGCCTCCAGCTGATTCAAAACCAGTCTGCGCACCTTATCTATAGGCTTCCCAAGTGTCACCGCGTTACCCCTCTACTTAAATCTCTCCATTGATTACCCATCCTACAACGCTCTCTGTTTAAGCTAGGCTGCCTTACTTTCATGGCTCTTGCCAGCACTGCCCCAGGGTTTATCAATTCAAAAATTCGTGCCTACTGCCCCATCAGAAAACTCTGCTCCTCCACTCAAGTCCTCTTGGAGGTTCCCCGCTTTAGGAGGAAAAAACAGGGAGGCATGCGTTTCTCCATTTTGGCCCCTCATTTTTGGAATGCCCTTCCTTTCACTATCTGGCCCCTTTCCACCTACATGGACTTTCGTAAAGCTTTAAAAACTCACCTTTTCTCTTTAGCTTTTCCTTTGCAATAATCTCCCGGCTCGTCCTTCCTCTTATGCCAAGTCACAGCGCCAAGAAACCGCTAGGTGTTAGTGCGCTCTATAAATGTTTTAAATTTCAACTTCAACTTCAACATCCCTGCCAAGAGCATTCCGTGTTGCTCCCCACCCCTCCCAGCTCATTGATTAAAGCAGATTACAGATTTCACTTTATAACGTTGGTTTTGTTTAATCTCCTTTGTTCCACATGTAGCTTGAAAACCCAGGCATTTGAAAACAAAGGAAAGGGTGGGCTGCTCCACTCAATCAGTCAGTGTTTGAGGCAGAAGATAACTTTATCCCAGATTGTTTAGGAGCACCAGATTGCCTGAGCTTTTGTTTCAGTTCCAAGTTGCCCTTGGCAAGTTTTTAACTTTACATTTAGACAGTTCCTAAATTATGCCCTCAGCCATTTCCTACCTCCTTATAAGGACATGCAGCTAGCCCTCTGTGTTATTTCTAATCTGGATGAAGTGCGACACGCTTTATGTACATTCTGTTAGAGTTTCCTGAGTGAAAAAGGATTAGAAAAATAACCCATGTCCTTTCTAAGGATTGATCATATTGAATGCAACTGTTACTTTCAATATCCCTTAAGATATGTTTTTTCTTGTCCTTCAGTATTTCAATTTTTTTTAAAGTACTTTACAAACAAGTATTAGCAAAGCCAATAGCCTTGCCCTGTTTTATACCTGCAAGACCTGTTGACTTTGCCAATGCGTGTTTATGACAGTATGCACCAAAGATGCGACGAGTACAAATAGATACTTTTTAAGTTGCCTGCTGGTGATAACCCATTCCCAACTTCTTCTGTCAACACTTGCTGACTGATTGTCAGTCAGCAGCCGCGGTCTGTAGTGGGATGACCTGCAGGGCGGTGACGTGGGGAGGACGAGGGGCTGGGTTGGGGGTGGTAATGTATGGATTACGGAGTTTTACAGGTAAGTAAACATTTAAATAAATGCAACGAAATTCGTTTTATTTGTTTATATGTTTACTTACCTGTAAAACTCTGTGATCCATACATTACTACCCCCCACCCTGCCCCTCCCCCTCCCCAAGTCACCGCCCTTCAGGTCATCCCACTACCGACAGCGGCTGTCAGTCAGTCAGAATACTTTATTCGATTTTAGACATCTTTTAAAATCATAAAAGCAAACAATAAAATCAATTCAAACAATAAAAGTAAAATTTACTATGCAAATTCCACTAAACCAGTAGAGCACTTTTCAGTGTAAGTTTTATTCAGGGATGTATGACATTACAACGCATGCTTTTACCACGCATGCTTTTACATCGCAAGTTTTAAGACGCATGCCTTTACAACGCATAGTGTTGAGGGGTGCTGGATAGTGAATAGTTTAATTTACTATTCCAACTCCAGTCCCTGTGGATAGTAGGGAAGATGTTGGATAGTAAATTAAATCTATTCCCTATCCTAGAGCGCCCCCCAGCGCAATGCGTTGTAATGGTTTGCGTTGTAAAAGTTGCGATGTAAAGGCACTGCGTGGTAAAAGTTGCGTTGTAAAGGATGTTTCCCTTTATTCAGTTATGCTTTTTCTTTTCCTCACTATACTTTTCAAAAATCCAGCATAATACCTACGCAATAAACATTTTTCAATAGTTGTAAATATAAGAATGCTGGACGACTTTGCCTCCAGCCCCCCTGCTTCAAATGGCAGGATCCATCTTGCTCTTTCATTTAAATAGACTTTACAAAATAAAATCACATGGATTGTTGATTGAAATGATATGCTGTTGGATGGGCAATGACAAAGATCTCTGGATGAATCATTTATGACTGGAAAAGTAACCAGACAAACCTATACCTTGTGAGGACAAATCTATTGTACCCTCCCATGCACCGTTCCAGATGAGGTTGAATACGTTAGGTGACCAGAGTCAATTGATGCTGGATCACCATACATTTATTAAGTTCTAACACAACTCTTAAGGACTCTAAATGTGTCATGCACAATAATTTAAACTCCTTCCTTGAGGTAGAACTCAAGTTTCCTGGAGAAATATAAAAATTGGGTCTGCCCAGATCCATTAAAAATGTTTTAACATAATTCAGCTAGGGAATTTTATTTGCATGATGCAATTTCATGGAGTCCTTGAAAATATCTCTATTCAACCATGTACTGGTAGAGGTCCAGACTCGATGCCACAGTAAGATAGGTTGCATTTTAATTACATCTGAAATATAGGGAATCCCCAATTCGCTGTGACAATTAAAAACTGGAGCTCTGTGGTACTGCTAAAATAAACCTTAAAAAGCATTTTCTACTAACTGAATTGGGGAAACATCATAAAAACCCCATACCCCCGCCCCATACATTGCAATACTCAAGCATTTGGCTTGATACATTTTAAGAAGAATCCCCGGTGGCCTTTAGCCCTTTTAAAAAAAATTAACCACTGCTGCGGTAGACCTCCTAAAAGGAGAAGTATACTCTTGACCACGGGTCCCCAGGACCCAGTATCCTCAAATAGGACCCCAAGTAAGAGAATGTTTTAGTTGAATCTATCCTGCAGTTTCCTACAGACATGCTTCTACATTTAATTTTCCCCTTCCCGCAAGACATTACAAAAGGTTTTTTTACATTGAGTTTAAGGCCCTGATTATCCATGAAACTAACATATGCGGCAAGGGCTCTCTGTAGGCCCAGCTAAGTTACAGCCATTAATACTGCATCATCCTTGTAGAGAATGGAAACTATTGGTTTGTTGTTAATCTGTGGTGGATCTTTCGCCCTCGTCACTAATTCCTCTTCTAGAGTGTTGGTATACAGGGTGAAAAGGAACAGCGCCAGGACGCAGCCTTATCTCACACTCTTTTACACGCGGAATGGGGCCGTACATTCGCCCTGTAATCTGTACCTCACCTTAGCAGTGGCCCCTGCAAATAATTGTCTCCGAAATTGCACCAATAACGGATCAGTTTTTAAGTCCTCAAGAATTTTCCACAATCTACTAAGAATGCCACATTCGAATGCGGCAATAAGATCGACAAATGGCACGTAAAATTTCCCAGCCTTAGCTTGAGTATACTTTCCCATTAAAATATAGAGATTTAAAACCTGCTCGTTTGTCCCCGGCCCCTGTCTAAAATCATATTGAACCGGACTTAAAATATTATTATCTTCAGCCCATGTTTAAAGCCTATTAAGAACAATCCTTCCTGCTATTTTCACCAGGAAATCTAGAAGGGAAAGGGGTCGGTAACAAGCCGGATTTACTCAATCTACTTTTTTAAAGGTTGGAATTATCAAGGACTCCGACCAAGACTTAATAAATCCCTTTGCACAATATGCTTCTAAAACCAGAGTAAACAAGGGGGACCATAACGCTGGGTTACATTTTTTTATTTTTTTTATTTTTTAAGTTTTTATTGCCAGCATGAGACAAATCCGGTTACATACACATAATCATCATTAAGGAACCAAGAATAAAAAAGAAAAAAGAAAAAGAAGAGTTTTTTTTATAGAAATGGATGAGCAAGATTAGAGATTTCAGAAGAAAATATAACAAAGGAAAAAAAAACTCATATTATCGGTCCCCAGATTTTCTCCAGTTTCCGCATTGATCGTATCCCCCTTGTTTTGGCCAAGGCATATTCCATATCATATGTATCCTTGACCAGACTCCACCATTCCAAGACTGTCGGTGGGCTCTGCAGTATCCAAACCCGGGCTATTGTCAGTCTGGCACAAACAATTAAAATAGTTATTACATCAATGTGACCAATATTCCGATTATACCCGCCCACTAATACCTTCTGAAGCTGTAAGTGTGATGGGTAGTCCAAATTTCTGCGAAAGAATATTAATAACTCCTTCCCAAAATTCTGTTAGTTTGGGGCACAAAAAGAACATATGTGTCAGATCTGCAGCCCTCTGATCACATTTTGGGCATTTGGTACGATCATTGTTATTATGATTTGATGACCATTTCGTTATCCTTTCCGGGTGTAATAGCCTTCTCCTCTCCTAACCCTCCGCAGTCCTCCTTTGCTGCCTGCTTGCACGTGTGGTGCCGCGCAGGAGAATTCATCGCTGTCCCTTACCCTATCGGCCGATTAGGCGCCGTGGGGGTTTATGCTACATGTAGGAGGAGTGTTTGGGGAGCGGCCATCTTGGGGGGAGACAGGCACGCTGGTCGGCGGACTAGTGGTGCACTTGCTCTTAGAGGAGACGGCATAAATCTGAGGTAACTGACAGCCCTGGTTAGACCTTTGACCCTACTCCTCTTTGCCTAAGGCGAACGCTGAGTGTGAGCGAGTGGGTAATAGCGCTGCTGATTACGAGCATCATTCTTCAACTGCCTTTTAAATAAAGTATGTGTGTTGCGCGCTGATTGCTAGCGCTGCGCTTTTTAGCTGCACTGTTGTTTTTATTGTGTACTTTGCCCTAATCTAATTTCCTTTTTCGTTACCTGAGGCGGTTGCCGGGTAACATCTCGTTCTAGCCTTCTCCTCTCCTAACTCTCCGCAGTCCTCCTTCGCTGTCTGCTTGCACGTGTGGTGGCGCGCAGGAGAATTCATCGCTGTCCCTTACCCTATCGGCCGATTAGGCGCCGTGGGGGTTTATGGTACATGTAGGAGGAGTGTTTGTGGAGTAGCCATCTTGGGGGGAGACAGGCACTCTGGTTGGCGGACTAGTGGTGCGCTTGCTCTCGGAGGAGACGGCATAAATTTAGAGGCTCTCCTCTCCGCGCAGCGGTCGCGCATTGCGGGCGTGCCTCCTTCGCACCAAAGGAGCGCCCAAGGAAAGCCCGTCTGCGCCCGTCAGCATCCCGGAGGCTACCAGGTGCGGCCAGGCTGGGCTATAAATTTTATCTCCCATTGATTTTAGCATTATGTTGGCCTACAAGGCTGCCAAGCTTATCTCTCACAGGGGAAAGGCGGGTTGTAGTCGTATGGTTTTCCGTGGTCGGTTTAAAGGTAAGAGGCGTTGTCCCGGTTGTGGTTGGCTCCCGGGCAACACCCTGGCCTCTACCCCTTCTGTTTCTCCTAAAAAGAGCTCATGTTTGCTCCTTAATACTAGATCCCTTAGCAAGCATGCCCTTGATATATATGAACTGTTGGTCGAGGCAAAGCCGATCTGTTTGTTTCTCACTGAGACATGGTTAGGGGACTGTTCGAGTCCAGACATTGCCATTGCAATTCCCCCTAATTACGTTATCTTTAGGAAAGATAGGTTAAATGGCAGGGGTGGGGGTGTGGCGATAGTGGTGGACAAGCGTTTTACCTGCTTTACCATCCAAACCGATGAGATTCAGGGGTGCGAGTCCCTAGGGTTTTCTCTGTCCCTATCCCCGTATCAATCTTGCACAGGGCCATTGGTCTATAGGCCACCGGGTCCCACAGGCGCCTTTCACGAAGAACTGTATAGTTTGGTTTCGGCTCTCTGCCTAATATCTGAGCATTGTGTGGTATTGGTGATTTTAATATCCACATGGACATTGGGACTGATCCAGATGCCATTAAGATTTTTGACACTACTCACCCTTTGGGACTTTCCCCTTACTTGTCCACCCCCACTCACATCAAAGGCCACACGCTAGACCAAGTTTTTTCCACACTGCCGATTGATATTGCCACCCCTACATCGGTCCTTTGGTCGGACCATTTTTTGGTTAATTTTCAAATCCTTCATTTGGACAAACCTTTGCACAACATGTCCAATCGTCCTCTTCAGGCTTCACGTGCTTATCATCGTATCACCCCTAAGATGCTAGCTCAGGCTCTTTTATCCCATCCGTGCCCTTTGTCAGGCTCCCTGGAGAAGGACCTAGCCCTCCTGCAGACGTGGCTGGAGGAAAGACTGGAGGAATTTGCCCCTGTTACATCGTCCCGCAGACCCGCCTGTCGGGTCTCCGCTCCTTGGTTCACTGAAGCTTTGTTCGTGAAGCGTCAGCAATGTAAGATGGAAGAAAGGGCATGGCGCCGCCATTATGACATTGCTGCCAAAATGGCGTAAAGGGTATCCATCAATGCCTATCACCGCGACATTTTGTTAGAGAAAAAAGCTTATTTCTCAAAAATAATTGAGGCTGCCTCAAGTACCTGTAAGGAAATTTTTTCAATAGTGAAGGAATTTACCTCTCCTAAGATGAGCTCAGCACCGTGTGCTCATTCGGCATCCTGGGTTATGTCATTGGTGGAATTTTTTACCAATAAAATTAAGACTATCCAGGATTCCTTTGCGCGGTCTGGGGTATTGGCAGTTTCTGATATGACCCCTCCTCTTTTGTCTTCCCTGAGTGATGGGGCCTCCACTCTCTCAGAATTCCCGCCGCTTTCCTGTGTAACTTCATTGAATCTGATCACTAAACTTAAATCTGGTTCCCCTCTAGACCCTTGTCCAGCCAAATTCTTAGGTAGAATGGCGGAAGTGTTAAATCCCCTGATAAACCCGGTGCTTAATCTTTCTCTCAGCACGGGAGTGGTCCCTCCTGCCTGGAAGCAAGCTCTGGTCATCCCGCTTCTCAAGAAGCCCAATCTGGATCCGGCTGAACACGCCAACTATAGGCCAATCTCCCTTCTGCCAGCCCTTGCCAAAGTTGTGGAGAAATATGTACATTCTACTCTCTCCAACTTCCTTGAAACGAACAGCATTCTGCATTGCACTCAATCCGGCTTTCGCACCAACATGAGCACGGAGACAGCGTTGCTTGAAGTAACGGAGGCAATAAAGGAGGCTTTGGATGCGGGGGGCAAGGCTATGCTGGTGATGCTTGACCTGTCGGCGGCTTTTGATACTGTCCCCCATGCCGGTCTCCTTTTGAGACTCAGTGAGATTGGTTTGCGGGGGACGGTGTTCAGCTGGTTCAAGTCCTTTCTAGCGGACCGGCGTCAAATGGTCTGGGCCCCTCCGTTCTCTGCAGTGGTGCCGCCATTGGAGGTGGGAGTTCCTCAGGGCTCTATCCTGAACCCGACTCTTTTTAACATCTTTATGGCCCCCCTGGCGGCACTAGCGGAGTCGTTTGGTGCCCAGATCATGTCGTACGCGGACGACACCCAGCTCCTTTTCACGTGTGAAAAGGGGGGAGACTTCGATGGGGAGAGCATCAGAGGTTGCCATGGGGCTGTATTTCAGTGGTTTCTGCAAAGCAGCCTTAAGTGCAACTCGGATAAATCCGAAGTGCTCTTTTTTGGGCGTCGGTCCGATCCTGTGTGGCATTCTTGGTGGCCTGTGGATATGTTTCCGCCTTCGGTAGCTTCGACAGTGGCCAAGAACCTCGGAGTACAAATTGACAATACTCTTTCGTTGAAGCCCCAGATTCTTGGCCTAGTTGGGAAATGTTTCGGCCTTCTTAAAATGCTCCGAAAATTTCTCCCTCTACTCTCGCAGGCACATAGGAAAATCACAGTGCAGGCTCTAATCGGGTCTCGCCTTGATTACGCCAATGTCCTGTATCTTGGGTTGCAGGAGTATCTTCTCCAACGCCTGCAGATAGTCCAAAACTCGGCAGCTAGAGCCGTTTTTGGCCTCCATCGGAGAGCCAGAGTCTCTGAATTTCTGACGACCCTTCACTGGCTCCCCATCCATAAGCGAATCATTTTTAAGGCGCTTACTCTGGCCTTCAAAGCTCTCCATGCTATGGGTGCTAAATACATCCAACGGCGGCTGGCCTTCTATCTGCCTACTAGGTCACTCAGGTCAGCATCACTAGCTTTGGCCTCGGTCCCTATTATCAGGAGAGCACGGATTGGAGGGCGGTCATTTAGATGTCTGGCGCCTCAACTATGGAACACCGTGCCTGTATCTCTGAGAAAGAGCACAAACCTGTTGGCCTTCAGGAAGGAGTTGAAATCCTGGTTGTTTGTTCAGTAGTGCCTGCCCCCCTTTTCTTTTGCCTGTCCCGTGTTTGTCTTAGGTCAGAAGTGCCGGGACACTCCCTGGAGTAGCTGAGCGCTATATAAAACACCACCTAACATAACATAACTGGCATATTGTTTTATATTGTTGCTGCCTAAGACTAGAAGAGTGCACTGATCTACTTTTGCTACTAAGGGCTGTGGAGATAGTAGTTGCGGTAACATCAATATTCAATTTTCTGATCCATTTCTCCGCTACTTTCACACAATCGTCATTCTTAAGGCCATTAAGACTTTTATATCCAACACTGATCAAGGATTTATCTTTTTCTGCATATAAACAGTTCCAGATATCAGAGTCAGAAATGGCTATAAGGTTTAGCCTACGTGTGAAATAGTCACGTATCTGATAATACTTAAAACGCGCCCCTTCTGTGAGATTGTAAACAGCCTTCAGTGTTTGAAATGTCATAAAGCCATTATGGTTGTATAAATCCCCCAAAGTTTTTATACCCAGACTGAATAGATGTTTACCAGCTTTATCATGGAAAATTTCCGAAAAACCGGGGTTGCCCCACAAGGGTAATCTACGATGATAAAGTGATGTCTTACATTTAGTGAAAAATGCACGCCAGATAGTTACAATGTCCTGTACAGTCTTGAACTTGAACCGCTTAAACAGCATACATTTATGAAAAAAAGACTATTAGTAGGATTTAGTAAGCTACGGAAGCGGCTAAGAAAAGTTGACCAAAAATATAATTTAAAATCTGGGAAATCAAGACCTCCCTGGTTAAATGGAAGTTTTAATAGGGCAATTGCCCGGCGAGCTTTTTTATACCCCCAAATAAAACTGCTAAGGATCCCGTCTAACCGTTTAAAGTAAAGGTTGTCCACCCATAAAGGGATAGAACAAAATAAATAAAGATATTTAGGCAACATTTTTATTTTTATTAAGTTTATTCGACCAATGATACCTAACGGCACCTTATGCCACTTTTTAAGTGAAATATCAGTTTCTTTTAGAAGTACCTCGTAGTTTAATGCAGATATTTCACTTATTTTTGCAGAAATTCTGACCCCTAGATAGGTAGCGACATTACATACTCCCTGTATAGGGGCCAGGGATTTATAATTCATTAGAACTTTGGTCTTGTTGGTATTAAGTCTATATCCAGAGACGGCTCCAAATCTTTTTGCCTCCTGTATAATTCCTTTCATAGCTTCGGACAAATCTGTGGAATATATTGCGATGTCATCCGCATATGCTGTAATTTTAAGAGAGTTTAAGCTGACTACAAAAGGAGCTATCCGGGATTTATTCTGTAAAGCTAATAAGAAAGGCTCCATTGTTAGGGCGAATAGCAAAGGTGAAAGAGGGCACCCTTGTCGCGTGCCTCGCAGTATTGGAAAAGTATAGGAATACATCCCTGCGTAGCTGATTTTGGCAATCCGGTTATCGTATAAGCCTGGATCCAATTCAAGAATTGACCATTAAAACCAAATGCTAATAACGTAGCCCAGAGAAAGTCCCACCCCACTCGGTCAAATGCTTTTTCAGCATCTAACAATATCATACCGAGTGGGGTTGACTTGATCTGAGCAACTTCGAACGCCGTCACAGCCATGTTAATATTGGATGTGGTATCCCTTTTTGTGATGAACCCGTGTTGCTGAGGTGAAACCATACTCGACAATATTGGTGCCTACCGTGTTGCCAAAATTTTGGCAAATATTTTAGCGTCATTATTTATAAGCAAAATGGGTCTATAAGACCCACATTCATCAGCTGGCTTGTTTTTTTTTTTTAAAAAGATAATTTGTGTAAAATTCCAAGATTTAGGGGCCTTTTTCCCTACCCCTATAGAACGAATGACCTGGCTGAAAAGTGGAATCAGTTCTTCTATGCATGCGTTGTATAATTCCAGAGGTATTGAATCCTCCCCTGTTGCTTTGCCAGATGGCAATGCATTGATGGCAAGTCTGATTTCTGCTCTTGTAATATCACCTGTTAATGAATCAGTGTTCATCCCCCATATTTCTAATGATACTCCTGTCAATATATCTAAGTATCTCATCTTTGACTGTCTCATTTTCAGGAGTGTAAAGTTCTTGGTAATAATTAACAAATTGTTGCAGGGTTAGCCTATGGTTATTATAAACCTGATTATTAGGCCCCTTGATTTCTTTTATAGAAGTTTTAGCCCTGTCCTCTGCTACTTTATATGCCAGTATCTTGCCAATCTTTTCTCCACTTTCGTTCTGTGACAGTTGATATTTCTTCAGTTTATCAATACTTTTTTCCCTAAAAATGTTTTCCAGAGCAGATTTAAGATCTATCAGGCTTTAGCTCAGTTCTTCTATCTTTGCCTACCCCGAGAGTAGGTATACACCCGTTACAACGCATCTTTTACTCCGCACTACCATTACAACGCGACTTTTACAACGCATACCATTACAACGCATTGCGCTGGGGGGCGCTCTAGGATAGGGAATAAGTATAATTTACTATCCAACCCCTTCCCTAGGGTCCACGGGGACTGGAGTTAGAATAGTAAATTATACTTACCACTATCCAGCACCTCAAAGCGCTATGCGTTGTAATGGTATGCGTTGTAATGGTCGCGTTGTAACGGTAGGTAGTTGTAATAGTATGCGTTGTAACGTCATACATCCCCGAGAGTAGTGCCTCAGCTAGTCGATTCTCAATTGAGGTTATATTAGCAATAATTTTCTCGTTTTCTCTCTTGCGTTTCCTATTCTGTCTCCATATAAATTGTTGAGCAAACCCCCGTATGCTAGCATTGCAGGCGTCCCATACAACTATTGATGAGGTCGAGCCAATGTTTATATTAATAAATTCTTTTAGAAGTTTAAAAATAAATATCTAGGGAATGAAAAAGACCTAGGGCCTTGTCTCTCTGCTGTGATATTGAAGGAGAGGAGAATGGGATTATGATCGGAGGTAACTCTTGGGCAGATTTCCATAGTGCTTGATTCTAGGATCCTGTCCCATACACAAGCATTGTCTATGCGCGAGCATAATTTATGTGTAGCTGAATAATAAGTGTAACCAGCTATATTTGGGTGTAATACCCGCCATGCATCTTTTATGGCATGTATACGGCCCAGATCTATGATGGCAGCACGTGTCTTTCGCATTCTCTGAAACGACCCCCGTCTGGTAGTATCGATACCATAACTCATAATACAGTTAAAAAAACCCCATTAGTATGCACTACCCCTCCCAACCCAGCAGCTCCATATTAACTTGATCTAAAATTGATGGCTTGTCTATATTTGAGCCATATATGCAACAAAATGTGTATTTACAACCTTCAAGTATCAGCTGTGCTATAGCCCATCTCCCCGCCTTATCGACAGAGGTTTTACCAATTTCTGCTCTGAGCTGCCTTTGTTTAAGAATAGCTACTCCTCGTATTGAAGCATTTAAATTAGTACAAACAAAAACATCATAACCCAATTGTTTAAGCAAATTTCGATCTTTATATGCAATATGAGTCTCCGAGATAAGAGCTAGTTGTGGGTTGTACATCTTTAACTCTTCCAAGACTAATCTTCTTTTATTCCTGCTATTCAAGCCCGCCACGTTCCATGCCAAACATCTCAGCCAATACATCTTATATAATTTTGCTTCCCATCCTTGCACAGTTCAAACAAAAAAATCTTGCTAATCTTTTTCTCTGCACTAACTATCCTAAGGCTGCTTTTTTCCCCCCAGTTACTTCTCCCATCCCCAAAACCCACCCTCTACCCTTGCTTGACCCACCCACCGAAAACCACCCCTTTGCCCCCAGAGAAGACCTCCTCTTTTGACCGAGCTGCCGCTGTCTTGGGCAGCCAAACAGATTCACAGCTATGGGGATCTGACCTGCGCCTATGCTACCCGTATTGCTCTGCCCGAAAAGAGAAAAAAAAAATATATATATATATACAGTTCAGTTTCATCGTTTCTGCCTCTTAAATAGAGAAGGGAAAGTAAGAACAATAAAGGGGGAAAAAAAAGAAGAGAAAGGAAATATCAGAAAAATGGAGACTTTAAAACCCCCATTTGCATTTGACAAGTCAATCATCAAGGTGGGGAATCCAGGCATCTTTCTATCCAGTTCTAGTAGTCTGCATGATCTTAGTTGTCACTTATTTTGCATTTTTATCGGCCACTTTAGTTTGCCATTTAATTACAAATTGCTCTGCTTCTTTTTCTTCATCTGAAAAAAACGAGAAACTGAAAACTTTTAACCGTGCAGGCTCCAGCAGAAAGACTTTCCCACCGAGGGCCTTTATTAAATCGATGAATTGGCACAATTTCCAGCGCCTCTCCATTGTGGCTTTGCTCAGATCCGATCTCACAAAAAAGTGACTGGAGTATTAGGTCTTGCTTTTAATGAAATAGCCTGTCGTAGTAAAAAATTTCCTAAATTAATCAAAAATGGACGAGGATATTGACCCCCCTCGTTTCTTTGTGTCAGCGGCAGTCTATGGGCCTGTTGAATCTGTGAATCCAAATCCCAGTCGGAGAGATCGGGGAATGCCTTCTGGAATAGTTGCACCACATATGCCCATGAATCGGCTCCTTCGGCCCCTTCTGCAATCCCGAAAAGTCTGAGATTTTGTCGGCGTTGCCGATATTCCATGTCCTCGAGCTTGGTCTGCATACTCGCTATCTGAGCCTCATGCCTATTCACAATAGTTTCTGTGTGTGTTGATTTTTCTTTGGTATCCATGACCCTTTGCTTCAGCTCTTCAACCTCTTGAGATATGCAGCCCAATTTGCCTGCCATATCCTGTAACGAGGACTGTGTTTTACTGTTATCTTCTCGCATCTGTAATTAATGCTCTTGTGCCTCCTGCCTTTGTTCATTTAGCATTCATAGTATCAAACTAAATGCCGAAGGTGATTCCTCTTGACTACCTCCCACAAAGGTTACACAAGACTGTAAGATAGCTGGAGGTAAGTCAGTGGCTTCAGTATCAGGGACCTTGGCAGTAGGTGACGAAGAAACACTTGGAGCTGCTGTCGCCATAGATACTGGTTTTGGTACTACCTTTGGAGCAGGGGCTGATGTGATAGCCGACGTTGCAGGTTGACCCCCCTCCGGTAACCTCCGTTTAGATTTAGAGTTAGTTTTATCAGATGTGTCTGTTTTGTCAGGCGCTGGAATTCCATCAGTAGGACTGGTTCCGGAGAGTCGTGGAGCCATAGACTTGACACCGCCTTTCGCCTGTACCCATTTCCTCAGAGGGCTGTTTTCTGCGATTACTTTTTCCATTGAAGCAGTAGCTTTCTGTTTACTAGTTATTTTTTTAGTCTTATTTTTAGATTGGCCTCTTCCTTTCTTAATGCCAGCAAGTTTGTTTGTACCCAGAGGTGCACGACTCATTAATTCCACATAATCTTCATCGGTATCTGCTTCCTTTATTGCGTCCATCTCATCCGTCTCCTCTATTGTTTCGTCTGCAGCTGGAGGAGTCTTGGCACCCAGATCCACCCCTATATCATGATTTAGAGCCGCAACCATAGTAGAAGCTAAAGCAACAAAGCCTGGGTCTGGTACTGACGACAGGCTCCTCATTAAAAAAGCATTTGGGCTTCCCCCGGGAGCCTTCTCCTCTCGTACTTTCTCCCCTAGTGTTTTTGGGATCTCAAAATGTAAAGTTACCGGCACGTCAATGTTTTTCCGGACCCCGGGGTCTAAATCTGAAACCCGGCTCTCAGCTGATTCATATATTTCTGACTCTGTCTCCATGATATCTCCTTCAGGAGCAATGGCAACTTCGTTATTATTCCTTTTAGCTGTGGCTACAATGTTGCAGGCTAGATCAGCAATTGGCCCTAGAGTCACATTGTTTCCACAGCGCTCCCCTGCAGCAGTCCCCACACTCTCCGCACAGCCGACAAAAGACTCTGTTATTTTACCAAGCAACGGTAAGCGTAGGAGAGGCTTACCAGCTATCAGCCCTGCTTTCTTGGTTATTCTCGCTCGATAGCTGAATCCGCTAGTTCACCGCCATCGGTTGTATTTGCTTCATTTGTGCCGGCAATTCGCCCAGCACAAGTGTTCCTTGATAGAATTTTAGGCACCATTTCCCATGCTGCTGCTGCAGGGGCAATCCTGGGAATCATTCCCAGACTCAACCAGCCGAGCGCTGACCAGCCGACCGGGCCCAATGAGGGAAGACGAACAGAATGGAGCAGCCTCCTGAAGCGGCTCCTAAACGACCCCCACATCCGCTCCCAGGTCGGATTGCACCTTGAGCTGCGCCTCGGGGGAGCTTTTTTTTTCACCACCAAACAGGTCTTTGATTCAAAGCGTGAGGAAAAACAATCCTGCAAGGCTAAGAGGGCAGGTAGGTGCTATTCAGAGTCCTCTGGCATTAGCACGGCCGGATCCACTATCGGCTGTGCTCCGGAGCGGCGGCTTCAGTCCGCCATCTTGCTCCTCCCACTCAAGGAAGAACGTTGGGTTAAATTTGAACAGGTCCAACAGCACCCTATCTGGTCCTGGTGCCTTACCTCCTTTACTGGCATTAATAGCCATTAATACCTCATCATGAGTAATATGTATCTCAATAGGCAAGAAACCAGCAGAAGCTCCACAATATTGCAAATCAGGAACTATAAGTTTCCTCATTCCCCTTATTACTATACAAATTAGAGAAAAAAATCGATCCACGATTTTTCATCGATTACGACCTCAATCTTAGCTCCCTCATCATTAGAAAAAACAGAGCCTTTATAGCTTGCCAGAAGGAAGTACAATCCTTGTGCAGGGATGCTTCATAAAGATTAGCCCAAGCTTGTTCTTTGAGTTCTTTCTTGTGAATTTTCCTGACAAGGTTATATGCCCTCCTGCATGCTCTAATTTCTGCTTGGTCTTTCTCAGTTCTATGAAGTGTAGCCTTCAAACAAGAATAGGATTTATTGCAATTGGAGTCAAAGCATCCATTAACCACGGTGGTGAAACCCTTACTTGGAGCTTTGCATTACTGTTGTAATTTGGGAAAATGCTCTTAAGTATCCTCATAGGTTATACCTTCTTGTAAACACTCAACAATGGGAACCAAGACTTTAACAATAATCTCTTTGTTCAACACCTCCGGATCTTTCACACCCCATTGCAAGGAGTAACCGTTATGACGAACCAACGCAATATCTTGGGTCCATGACAAACTGTTAATAGTTAATTGGGTACCTGTTTTGGGAAGAATTATATTAATACTTAGCGGCAAATGATCACTCAGAACTTTAAAGTGGGTTTTAAATTTATCAAACCACTTAGCAGAACTATTTGGGAGAATAATACAATCAATTAATGATTCAAAACCTCTACCAATGAACGTATGGCCAAAGTCCAATGGTGGGGAACACAACGTATTAACAAAACCCAAATTGTGAGATGCCATGATTTTGTTAAACTTCTCGCCCCTTTCAGAGTGAGAAAAATGAAACATGTGATTGTTTTCTTCAAATTCTGCGCCACATAACCCATGTTCAGCCTGAGGACAAATATTGACATTAAAATCTCCTCCCCAGATCATAATTGTATCCATGCCTTTTGAGGCCCCTAATTTACCCAAATCATCACTATGGTCTTCAAGATGTCACCCAGTTGACACCTATCTGTGTTATTATAAAAATCTACTATAGCCACAACCAAATTTGAGACCAGGTAATTGGTTACAATTTGATGGAACATAGTCGATTTTATCATCACAATCTTTTTTACCCCCAGCACATTTGAGATATAAACACAAATACCGCCTTTATGTCTCCCGTGAACTGACCGCCTGGCTGGTGTATGAAATGTCTTATAACCATCAATGTTAATCTCATCCAGCTGCCAGGTCTCCTGAAAACATAGGTTGTCAAAGTAATGGATAAAATCGGACCAAAGAGGGTTATTCACCTTTGTCTGAAGGCCAGCAATATTCCAAAAAAGCACTCAAATATACCCTGGAACAGTTACATTTGATATGGGAGTAGCCTGACAATTCAGGACATGTCCAGGGCTCTCCACCCTACTCGCATCCCCAATCGTACTTGTATCAATATTTGCTTTAGGCAATAGGCCTAACAATTCTCCCCTGTTGAGAACCTCTCTCTGAACAACATTAAGTGCCTCAAAAGATCCAGTTAAGGTTGTCTCTATTGGATTTTTGACAATATGCACAAAAGTTGCTCTGAGTACAAATAGATACGTTTTAAGTTACCTGCTGGTGATAACCCATTCCCAAATTCTTCTGTCAACACTTGCTGACTGATTGACATTTTATTTATTTATTTATTTAATTTCTTGTATAGCGCAAGAATCGACCCCGATCGGGGTATCTCCGCGCTTTGCTCGCTAAGATGGTGAAAAAAAACAGGGGCATTGCAGATGAGCTGAGATTACAGTGGTGGGACTACAGTTAGTTATTCCTCTATGAACAAGTTGGTTTTTAGCCTTTTTCTAAATGATAAGTGATTTGTGATCTGTCTGAGGCTAAGGGGCAAATTGTTCCACAAGGTCGGCCCCACTAAAGAGAGGGCTCGGCCGCCTTGTCTGGTCTTTTTGATAAGAGGGGGTTTTAGTAGAAATTGATTGCTTGACCGCAGATCTCGGTCCGGTTTGTAAAGCTGTAGTTTTTGGGTTAAGTAGTTGGGGCCGTTTCCAAACAGGCACTTGTGGACAGTACAGCAGATCTTAAATTTGACACGTTGGCGTATTGGGAGCCAGTGAAGTTCTCTCAACAGGGGTCTGGAAGATGTTCTTGAGGGAGCATTCAGAATCAATCTGGCCGCCGTGTTCTGAACCACCTGTAGTCGATTAATGGCGTCCTCATTAGCTTGTATCAGAAGCCCATTGCAATAGTCTAATCGACTTATTACCAGGGCCTGTACAAGGGTCTTTCTGTAGGTGTCCGGTAAGAGAGGGAAAACTCGCCTGAGCAGGCCAATGGTGTGGAAACAAGCTCCTGCAATCACGTTTGCGTGTTCTTTTAGGGTTAGGTTTTGGTCCAGTTTCACACCCAGATTTTTGACGGTTAGTTTTGGGGAAGGTACTGATCCTAAATCCAGAGGCCACCAGTCGGGAGACCAGAGTATGCTAGCTTTCCCAAAGAGTATCACTTCTGTCTTCCCGACATTACATTGGAGGTAGTTGGAAGCCATCCAATTTGAAACAGCCCTCATACCTTCCGCAAAGTTTTCCCTAACATTAGAGTTGAGGGCATGGAAAGGGTAGAGGAGTTGAGTGTCGTCGGCGTAAGACACTGGTGTGAATCCATACTTCCTCACAATCTCAGCAAGGGGGGCCACATACACATTAAATAATGTGGGGCTTAGGCATGAGCCCTGTGGCACCCCCTTCGTGAGCGCCCTGGAGATGGAATGGTAGGGGCCCAAGCTGACAGATTGTGAGCGTCCGGAGAGGAAACTTTCCAACCATGCAAGGGCTTGACCTCCAATGCCCACTCCTTGCAGTCGGCTCAACAAGATTTTATGAGACACAGTATCAAAAGCGGCTGACAGGTCTAACAGCACCAGAATCATCGAGCCTCCTCTATCCTGTGACATCTTGATGTTATCGGTCACGGAGAGGAGTGCTGATTCGGTGCTGTAGTTGGGCCTGAACCCAGATTGAGATTGGTCCAGGCCCCCTGTCGCTTCTATGAAGCTGGAAATCTGGGTGTTAACAAATTTCTCAGCCAACTTGCTCAGGAGGGGTAGAAGAGAGATGGGGCGGAGGTTGGAGAGTTCCGTCCAAGGAGAGGTGGTATTCTTGCGTATCGGATTCACTACTGCCTCTTTCCACTGCTGGGGGAGTTTACCTTCTTTAAAGGAGAGATTGAGGATTTTTTGAATGATTGGGCATAATGTTCTGCTCAGGTTGTTTGTCAGTCTGGCAGGGAGAAGATCATGAGGGGAGCCAGATTTCATGTTGCTCAGTAGTGATAGAATATCACTCTCCGTGACTTCTGGGATGTCATTGAAGGTCTCTGTGGGTTTTTTTTTGCATGGGCTACTAAGGTCTTCCGAGTTATTGGGGTGTTTGGCCAGGATTTTATTGTAGATAGTGTCAATCTTATGCTCAAAAAATTGAGAAATGTTATTACACAACTCTTGAGAGAAAGTGTCGGGGCTTTCGCAAGCCGAGGGGTTGGTAAAGGTTTTGAGGATTTTATATAATTCTCTACTTGAGTTGCCAGCTTCATCAAGCTGAGATAGTAAGCAGGTTTTTCTTGCCTTTTTAATATTTTTATAGTAGGTAGATATTGCCTGCAGATAAAGTTCCTTACTGGCGAGAGAATTATTCTTTCTCCATTGTTTTTCCAGCTTTCTGCATTTTTGTTTCTCTATTTTTAGTGTTTCGGTGTACCATGTTTCTTTTTTGGTGGTCGAGGATTGTTTGACTATCTTTTGTGGGGCTAGAGAGTTTATGGTATCCAGAAGGGTATTATTTAGTTTGGATAGAGCCGATTCAGTGTTATCAGAGTCAGAGATAGTAGGCTCTCTCCAGACTTGCTCAAAAGAGTCCGGGGTGATTTTATGCCATGATCTCCGTTTAATGCTCAAAGTAGTAGGGGGATCAGAAGGTTTAGCTAGTTGTAAAAAGGAAAATTCCAGCATACTATGATCGGACCAGTTAATGGATTTGGGGGGGTGGCAATGTATTGAGGGATGGTTGGTAAATATTAAATCCAGAGGGTGGCCTTTCCTATGGGTGGGGCCACAGTTTCTTAAATGAAGACCTAAAAGAGCAAGGTCGGCTAGAAGGAGTTTGGTATCAGAGTCTTCAGCTACGTCTGCATGAAAATTAAAATCTCCAAGTAAGATAAAATTTTCTTTTGCTCTCATGTGTAGGGCTAGTATTTCGGTTAAGGCTAGTGAAAAGCCAGCATTGGGGCCCGGGGGCCGGTATACTAGAGCGCCTCTCCAGTGGTCCTTAGTTCTGGTGTTAATTTTAAAAATCATTATTTCCATAGTAGGCAAAATAGTTTGTTCTAACACTGTAATATGGAGTTTTTCTTTGTAAATAATGGCGGTTCCGCTACCAGTTTTTACTGGGCGGTCCTGTCTTAAAATTTTATATCCCTGAGGGATACCCAGAGTTATGGATGGAACAGTATGGGTCTTCAGCCAAGTTTCCGTAAGGAAACATACTTCTGGTTTGAGGCTCTGGATAGTGTCCCAGATCTCGACATGGTGCCCGGGGAGTGATCGAACATTTAAAAGAAAGCTTTTCCAGCCTTTAGTTTCAGTGTTAGTATTAGTAGCCCTTGTGAAACCAGTAATGATGGAGTCGGAAGTGGCTTGAAATCTGCATTGAAGACAAGAGAACGGGCCTTCAGGAAAAGGCCAGTTGTCACAGGCACACCTCGGTTGTCCCTGAGGTCGGAGAGCTAATAGGGATTGTGGGGTGTACATGAGGCGTATGCCCTTTGAAGAAGCCATGGTAGATAATAGTAATTAGGGTAGAGTGAGTGGCCCCTGGCCCCGTCCTGTCGCGGACGGGCGCAGACGGGCTTCTCTCTGGCGCATCTCAGGCGCTTCGCTGCGCGCGATCGCTGCGCGCTCCCTGTGACGAGGGAGCTAAATACCCCTCAGCATGCAGCGCCTAGAGCGCTAACCACTCGCTGTAGGCAGAAGTGACCTGGCTCTGCCTGACCCGCCCTCCGCTCAACGGCACTGGTTGCCGAGTCGGACCGGGGCGGGCAGGACGAATGATCGAGCACAGGCTGGCTTAGATGGTAAGTTTTGTTAGTTTGGCCTGCAAATGTTGCCCTGAGGCGTGTAGCGCTATTATAAAACAAATAGACTACAAGGGCTCCAAGCGTTATTAAAAATCGGCGCTATTAAATCAGCTATTAAATCAGCAATTCAATTTAAAATCAATTTAAAATCATTCATTTGCAAGGTCAGTCAGTTGTTCATCACCTGAGGCGTCAGCGGGTCGGGGAGACACTGCCACCGTCCTCCCTACCCCATGAATGGTATAATATAATACAGTGGATTTGCAAATGCGCCCAACGAAAATGCCTTCGCTCACACTGAAGAGAGCCAGTTTCTCAAGAGAGCTGGTGCATTACCCCAAGCTGTATGCTATTGTTGGGAATAATCTAAATATAACAATACAACAGATCAATGGATGAAGAGGCTGGCTTAAAGCCCCTAATATTAAGCATACCAGGTATACATATATTAGTTATGTAAACATGTAATTCATGTAGAAAAGTGCATCTCTAAGTTCCTTATTACAGTTGACCTGTGACATCGCTAGTCACATGTAATAAAGAAATAAAGTAGCTGCTCAACTGTAATAAGTGTTGTCTGACACTATATTGACTTTACTGCTGATACCAGGAGCTGTTTTTTGTAACTAGTGGTACCCCTGAGGGGAAAGTCCATTGTAAAAAGATCACCTTATGCCCGGCATCTGTGTGCTTTTCCAGCACAGAAGTTTTGGATGTTGCAGGGGGTGAGCCACCGCGAGGTGCAGCCGCTGGAGCACTACAATGTCCAAAATCCCCTGTGGGAACCACAGCTGGCTGCAATCAGCCCTATCTTAGGGCTCCAGAGTCCCACTGCACAGTCAGTGCCCAGGTAAGGCCCAGGCCAAGGGCGGGCCCATCCTTGCCTGTCCTAGCCCAACATTGCCAGAATTAGCCAGGGAGGGCCACCCCCCTTATTTTAAGACATCCAGGAATTTGTGAGTAAACCTAGAGATGTTTTTAATCTGTGTGTAAAGATGCTTTTGCTAAAGTACTGCCCAATAAACCACCAAATATGAAGTTACACTGTTATCGGATTAAAACCTTTAAGTCAGAGGTCTTCAATCTGTGGGGCACGACCTCCAGGGGCCGTGGAGGCCTGGGAAGGGGGTCGCACAATCCCCAGCTTCACTTGTAACACTATAGCTTCTAGGAGGGTGTTATAAATGCTTAAATAAATGGCTTTCAGTTTTTATAGCTGGTTAAAGCTTACTTTCATTGTTTCATTGATGAATCTCCGATCTGCCCATATGTAAAGTTTTCCCAGTATGCACACAGTTCATCTAACCTCCCACTTCCTGTATTTATTTATTATAATTTTTTTTATTTAAGAAGTTTTATATAGCGCTAGCCTGACCGGAAGGTATCGGAGCGCTTTAGAACAAGTAGAAAGCAGTGCAAAAGAAAGCAAATATAATACAGTCAGCAAGACATTCAGGATACGAGTCGTAGTAGAGAGGGTGCTGATGAGTTACAAAAACAGGTCTTAACAAACCGCATCATAGAGGAGAGCAGTGGCATTTTAAACACTCCGAGCAGTTCCTATCTGTTCGATAGGGAGCGGTCACGGAAAAGGATTTTGAGCTGGCTTTTGAATTTCGGGAAGAAGGTAATAGTTCTGATGTGGGGGGGTTGAGTTCCATATTTTGGTAGCATTTCCGGCAAAGGACCTGACCTTTTTTGTTTTCGTGCTTTTAGTGGCATAAGAAGTAGGGTGTTAGAGCTTCTGAGAGTCCGGTTCTGACCCGCTTTTCTGAGTTTGGATGCCAGATATTCAGGTTTGCCTGTGTGAAGGGCTTTGTGAGTGAGGCAGACTGTTCTAAAGTTTGCCCGCATTTCTATTGGTAGCCATTTGAGTTCTTTTAGTGCCGGAGAAATGTGATCACATTTCTTTACTCCAGTGACCATTCTGGCGGCCGCATTGAGGGTTGTTTTCAGAGGAGCAAGGTGAGTTTTGGCTATTCCCGTGAGGTTTGCATTTCCATAGTCCAGTCGTGACAACACCAATGATTGGGTGGCTTGTTTGAGATATTTGGATGGAACGAAAGGTTTAATTTTGTTTAGTGTTTCAAGTTAAGTAAGGCACTCTTTGCCGAGATTTTGATGTGTTTGATCAGGTCAAGTTTAGAGTCTAGCGTGATGCCTAATGATTTGGCGGAGTCAGCCAAGGAGAGGTTCCCATTGAGTGCATCAATATCTTTTAGCCATTCGATCATTTGTGGGTTCTCTTCTTTGTTCGAGATAAGAAGTAGTTCAGTTTTGTCCAGGTTAAGATGTAAATGGTTGCTTGACAGCCAACGTTGGACATCCTTTAGTGTTTCATTTAGTCTATGGATGTCTTTAGAAGAGGAGATTTCCAGGTAGAGTTGTGTATCATCAGCGTAGAGGTGAAAGGGCATGTTAGCTTTTCTGAGAAGGGTGGTGAGGGGTTCCATGTAGATGTTGAAGAGTTGGGGGAGAGCACTGAGCCTTGGGGTACTCCCCTTTTGACTGGGTGAAGGTCGGATTCAAAGCTTCTGATTTTGATACTTTGGGAGCGGTTGTGCAAGAATGAGGAGAACCAGTTGAGGACCACGTCGTCGAGTCCGGCCTTTTCCTCCAGAGCTTTGAGGAGAAGAATGTGATCGACCGTGTCAAATGCCGCCAATAAGTCTAGGAGAATGTGGAGGCAGCAATGGTCTAAGTCCAGTGATTTGTGTAAGTCATCAATTACGTTGAGGATTGCAGTTTCTGTGCTGCACCCTTTCCTGAATCCCGATTGATGTGAGTCGGGTAGGCTGGTATTGTCCAAGTGCCGAGTTAGTTGGTGGAGAACACATCTTTCTAGGATTTTGGAGAGAAGAGGAAGGTTAGAGACGGGTCTGAAGTTGTTTAAGTAATTTCTGCCCAGGCCAGGTTTTTTAGTAGTGGGGTGACTTGTCCCACTTTCAAACAGTCTGGGACTACTCCAGTTTTTAGGGAGCTGTTGATAATCCTGCACCACAGTGGGGCAAGGGAGAGTTTCAGTTTTTTGGTGAATTGAGCAGGAAGGGGGTCAAGGGTGTAAGATGAAGGTTTGGAGGTGGCGATAAGTTTGACTATCTCTTCCTCTAGAATGGGCTGAAAGAGTGACCAGGGTTTAGTAGTGGGAGGGGGGGGGGGCGCTACCCAGCACCCCACCATGTCTGCTGTGGGGGGGGGGAGCAGTTGGTGACCAGAGAGTGCTTGATCTTGGAGATCTTATCATCAAAGAAGTTGGCGAAGTTTTCGCTTCGTTCTTTGGAGGCCTGCTCCAGGGAAGTGTCTAGTTTGGAGGTTTGCTGTCTAATGATACTGAAGAGTTCCTTAGGTCTGTTTTTTGCGCTCTCCAGAGCAGAGCAGAAGAACATCGATTTTTTGTTCTTGATGTCATTATTGTATTTCTTCCGGATAGTTCTGAGTTTGTCGTGATAGCAGGTAGTGGGCAAGCTTCTCCAGCATCTTTCTGCGGCTCTTAGTTGTCTCCTTTCTTCATTAGTGTCAGAGTCGAACCAGGATCTGGATGGGATGGCTCACTTTTTTTTTAGTTTCAAGGGTGCTAGTTGGTCAAGAAGGAATCCCAAATTTGCGTTGTAGAGCGAGGTGAGGTCGTTTGTGGAGAGACCTTTGTCATTGGGTAGGAGCAACTTGAGTCTCTCCTCCATGATGTCCAGGGGGATCTGGTTTAGATTTCTTGACCATTTGGGGGATCTTGAGCAGGAGGCAGGGATAGGACTCTTTGATTGATGTGGAATAGAATCATGTGATGATCCGACCAGTCCACTGGGAGGATGTTGTCGATCGTGATTTCGTCTTGATGGGAAATGATGGCATCCAGGGTCGCTCTTTGTTGTGGGTTTCTTCAGAGCAGTGTTGGGAAAGGTTATTATCACAAAGGAGATTGTTGAGAGATTGAATTAGTGTGTTGCTGGCTTCCTTTCAGCGTAAATTCAGATCACCCAGGATTATGAAGTTAGTGTCTTTGAGAGCGCAGTGGGCAATCAGGTCAGATAGGTGTTCGCCAAAAGTGGGGGAATTGCCAGGTGTGTGATAGAGAAGGTGAACAACTAAAGAGCGGTTATCCTTGGTCTTGATGGTGACAGATAGACATTCAAAAGAGCTATATTTGCATGCGTCCGTTACAGCGATGTCAATGTCATCTTTATGGATGATGGCTACACCACCCCCGCTTTGACCTTTTCTGTCTTTATTGATGATGGTGAAATCTGGGGGTACCAGCATTTCTAGACAGGGTAGGGAGGTCTCATTTAGCCATGTCTCCGTGATGAGCGCAATGTCAAGGTCCTGAGAGAGGATGGTTTCAGCTAATTCTGTTGTATGCTTGGGGGAGGATCTGCAGTTAATGAGCATGCAGTTAGTCGCTGGATTATTTTTGTTCAGATGCTTTCCTAATGGGGCCCTCGGTATGGAGGTGAGGAAGGGCGGGGGTCTTGAAGTTTTCGCGAGAGGGAGGTCTCTTCCGAAGCGTGTGATCACTTGTATATTGGAGTTAGTGGGCATTGGGAAAGAGGAGTCATAAGTGGAGGCTAGGTCCGCAGCTTCTTTGGCGGACATAGCTGCTTCCATTCTGGATGGTCTTTGTTTTTGGGTCTCCACATCCTTGTTAGTGTGGCTCTGAGCTCCGGACGTGGGGGTTTTGATTCCTGGAAGAGATTGAGGAGGGATCATAGCGTCGGTTTTAGTGGGCCTCAGAAGTTTGTTCCTGCGGGCGGGAGCAGTGTCAAGTTGGGGCTTTAGTGGGGTAGACTCAGCCAGATAGGAAAGCATTGGTTGGGAATGTTGGGGCTTTCGCGCCTTGTCTAGGTTGGAAAGGATTTCATCAAGGCCTCTGAATATAATTTCTGGTATGTGGCGCGTGCCCACCTGTGGTACCCACATAGATCACACGCACAAGTACACACAGAAACAACGGTCACCCATACACGGAGACCAACACACACATAGGCAGCCAAACATACCAGTACCCTTGCACATTAACCAGCAGACATACAGACACCGGTGCACACATGACAATGGGCATTTAGGCACATACGTGCACCAAAATGAAAGCAGGCACCCAGAGAAATAAACACAGAAATACTCATGTACACAGTCAACATGCAGGCACCCATGACAGACCAGGCGCGCAGATGAGTAGGCATAAAGAAACCCTTGCACACACACTACCATACACACACACCATTGAAGATAGGCCTAGAGACACACACGTTCCAACACACATAAACTAACAGATAGACACCGATGCACACGGATCGTGGTTACCCAAAGGCCTCCCAGCGCTAGAACACTATTATAGCAACATTTCACCTGTTACACATACTGTCACCAAGCATAGAGAATAATAGACATACAAACTGCAATCCACGGAGACCACCACCCAGGTATCCAAGCACAGAGAACAATATACACACAGGCTTCAATGCACACAGACAAACACACAGGCAATAGACATAGAGACACCACAGCACACAGACTAACACAGAGGCATTCAAGCACAGAGAACCATAGACATACAGACACTGATGCACACAGACTAGCACACAGGCATCCAAGCACAGAGAACAATAGACATACAGACACCGATGCACACAGGCATCCAAGCACAGAGAACAATAGACATACAGACACCGATGCATACAGACTACCACACAGGCATCCAAGCAAAGAGAACAATAGACACACAAGCTTCAAATTCCCAGTAGCATAATGAAAGCAATAAAACAAAGATAAATATACGCTAGCAAAGAAGAGACATATCCATCTCTATTTTGCGGACCTAAGCGGTGCTTTCGACTGCATTAATCATGTCAAGTTATTGAGGATCAAGATGGACATGGGGGCCCCAGATGAAATTATATCACATCTGGCACAGATATATTCTCCCTTGACAGTGAGGTAAGATATGGGTTGGAAGGGTAATTATAAATTTTTGGTCATGTTATGTTCCCTAGCGCGTACCCCACCGACTCCATGTACCAGCTTTAAGTGCATGTAACTTCCCTCCTGTACCAGTTATGAAGACGTAAATACATTTGCGTCCAACGTCAACTTGTCCTCTTTCAGATCCACCCTGAATGGATTATATAGTCCGTTCCTAAGTATGCTATGCCACCGTCTTTTTGTAGTACACTTTACATGTTTTTCCTGCTCTGACAGAGTAGGCCCTGAATTTCTGCCATCGAGCCTCTTTCCTGGCTCTTGACTCTGACAGCCTCTGCCCAGGCTACCTCTGTACCCGTGAACTCTGACTTACTTTCAGCGCGGCCCCTCGCGCTCAGCTCAGCCTGCTTTCTGCCAAGACTGACTATAACCTTCGAGTTATCTGTCCCGTTCCTCGAGAATGCATTCCTGCCTACTAACTCCAGTAAACATCCTCTCCAGCTGCAGAGCCAAAGGGCCGACCTGTCTCAATGCAAGTAATTCATAGCCTCTGTTGCCATGCTTCCATGGAAGGCCCCGTGCCCCCACGCTTCACATTCAGACACTTAGGCGCTTATACACGCATCCACAGTTAGCATAGAATAGCTTCTGCCCTAGAGACCTTTCCGCCCAGATAGTATGGTTCCTAAACATCAGATATCAGATATGATAGAAGTACAAGTTGATCTGACATGCCAGACTTCTGTCTCTTTCCGTCAGTGTAAATGTCAAGTCCCCTGCACCCCGTCAATCACACGTCATGCAGCTGCGCGCGCATCCAAGCTTCCGATTTCTGCTGACATCGCAACAATTCTGTTAGCACCACCCCTTGGTGCCACCCACTTGCGTCACCTATCAGTGACGTTTCTAGCACACACCTCTGGTTCACGCCTAGTTCACGCCTCTTGATTACGTACTAGTACCACGTGTATACTGTTATCTTGTCTTCTCTCAGCTGTTACGCCTCTTACATTACTTCTTATGGTATAAATCAAGTATATAAGCTATGTATTGTTAATAAACGAGAGCGCTCTATCCCTTCTGACACCCCTGTGGTGTTCAGAACATGATATCCTGGTCTTGACCATTCCTTTATGAGGAATAAAACCCTTAGAAACTCTAACACCACGGACTCTGTCTTTTTTCATCCGATCTGAGTTATTATTGATTAAGTACTTACCTGCATAGAAATTAAGAGAGTAAATTAATTATTTACGTCATTTTGGCGCCCGAATAGGGACCCCTCCCCCACCTCACGCGCCGGTTGGTGCGTTGCAAGCTATGTCCCCTGCCATCAGTTAGATGGAACATACGCGTACTGGCAGGATTTCCTGCATCTCCCTCTGACCCACGGAGGTGACGAAGACTGCGATCAGTGCCCAGACGAGGCGGTGAGGAGTGCGGAGGATCCCGACCAGAGCCTAGCCGAAAGAAGCAAGGTCCGAAGTGTCAAGAGGCCCACCAGGTTTCCGAAGTTTTCCGAAGTTTTCCGAAGTTTTCCGAAGTACCGAGTCGAGTCCAGTCGAGTTTTCCGAGGCCTTCTGTTTCCGTGCTTCCCGGTGAGTACCATTGCTGGGTCGTATCTAGACGGGTTTGGGTACGCAAGTCCGGTCTGCACTGTTTTTAGGCAGTGTATCTGTACTGTTTAGCAGTATATCTAGTATTCCGAATTTCTGCACTGTTACACCAGTGTATCTGTACTGTTTAGCAGTACATCCAGTAGAGGGGGGTAGTCATCTATGTCTTCAATGTTCTTATGTGATTAATGTTGTGGTATGAATGTGACTGTTTAACGTGTATTATTGTGTTTCTCGTATAACCTAGCTGTCAAGAGTATTAAGGAATAGGGATTGAGTATTCAGTAATAAGTAAGCAAAATGCCGTTTTTCAACAAGTTAAAGCAGATAGGAACTAGGAAAGGGATACTGGAGGAAGAAATTCCTATTCCCCCTAGGGACACTCCCGGCAATTTTATGTACCAGAAGCATGGCATAGATGCCATATTATATCTAGATTTATGGGCCGATTACACCAAACACCTAGACGAAAGACACAGATGGCCTGTCACCGGAACATGGGATGCCGAATGCATCATGAGGGTAGAAGAAGCATTATGGAAAAAGAAAGCTAGACAATCTCAGAAGGACGCCATAGAATTTTGGCGTAAGGAATCACGTAAGCGTGCTGACAAAGCACTCCGTAAAGAAGACAGACTTAAAGAATCAGAGAAAGACCAAGAAAACGAATTAGTTACTGAAGGGATCCGAGTAAAAACAGAACAAATAGACCGTGCCCGAAATAATCTTGTAAACGGTATGTATCTTGCAGCAGATGGCACATCTGAAGCCCTATCAGAAATACCGAAAAACTTACCGACACCATTAGTCCCAACTAAAGTAATGCATAAAACTACTAAAGACATATTCCTAAATTCATATTTAGAGGATGTAGCCCCAGCTTACGCCAATCTGCCTGTTCGTGCCCTGCCTACTGACAGGGATGGGGGTGGCACTACGCCCCCAGATCATGTTCCGCCAGTACCGCGACAGACTTCCCCTGTTCCGCCAGCTCCGCCACTTCCCGCACTCAAGATTGACTTACCGAAACAGGTCCTACCTGATCCTACTAAACGACAAATTCAAGCTCAGATCCAGACTCCGCAGAGAGATAATGCCCAAGCATCCGCCTCAGGAGGTGCGACTGCGGGTCCTCAGACCCCGCCATTAACACACAGATTCAATTTAAGGGACACGCAGAATCCTTTCACGTTCCAGTCCCCCCGCCTTGACGCATTAAAGGAAAACATGTCAGTTTGTAGATATGATCCAGTACCCGGAAGAAACGATCTAATGATATTGGCATCCTTACGGTTAAGATCTGCCACTGATATCTTGCTATGCTATGTAGGAATGAAGGAGCGTCTCGATAGAATATACGAGTTTATACAGACAGGGAAAGACCCTGACAGTGTCAAAGATGCCATGCATAAACAGAAAGTTGACATTCAAGCCCAGATATTACGATTTTTCATAAATTGTCTAATAAGAGAACGAGACAGGCCCGAGACAGATCAAAGTGAATTAGATGGACTAACAAAGTGGGGTCAAAATATAGCCGAAGGAAAACATGACAAGGGGGCTTGCATAGCCAGTATGTCCCAGAAAATTAGAAAGGCAGTATTAATTGCACACCAGGAAGGGAATGATAAAGCTTCCTCCGAGGAGGAAGAAGAACTTACAGAACAAGGAAGGTCTACAGATACTATAGCGTATGTAGGTAAGGGAAACTACCTTAGGAAAGGCATCCGTCCGGAAAACAAGAGAGTTTTTCTCTCTGCTTTAACAAACCCGAATTCTTCTGAACATCAGTTCCAGGAAACTGATAAAAGGCTTCGAGACCGAATGGGGTACCATGTACTCAATTCTATGGATGAACAGGAACTAGCCCGGTCAGCCGTGTTATGGGCCGAAAACCCAGACATATATATAGACGATACGCTAGCACAGACATTCTTGAACCTTTCCCCAGACGAGCAGAAATTAGCAGGGGTATACATGATTCAGCACCTCCTCATCAAGTTCAGAAACAACCATTCCGATCCAGGTCCCTTACATGAAACATTAGAAGCACTACTCATGGATAGATGGAGAGGTTTCAGTACTAAGTTAATACAAATAATTCTAGAACAACGACGTAAATATAACACCTTCATAAGTTCTGAATATGTTCCCGCCCCGCCTCCAGAAAGAAAAACGTATCACATGCAATGCCTGAGTGGCATTGAAAGTCAGAACCCCTTACGAGAAGTACACCCAGTTATGGGTGCGGATCAAGTCTTGAGGCGTGTATATGTCCACACACCACTGACTAAGTTAGAACTGTTAGAAATGAAGAAATTAGTCCCGTGTCACGATAAAGACCCTGCAGGTTTTCACAGAGAGCTCAAAGACATGTTACTGATGGGAGATTACACGTATGATGATATTATGAAAATGTTGAAAGTACTGTTGCCCACGGGCATTTACGAGAAATTAAAGGAAAAGGATTGGGAGGTGGGAGAGTCTAAGATAGCATGGGCAGAAATAGAAGACGAAGAAAGCAAACGAATCCCAGGGGTAGGCCTTGGGGATAGGACTAAAGCATTGCCTGGATTAATAGTACAGGTTTTGCCAAGATTATTGACAACTAGAAAGGAAGATTGGGACGCAATCTCGTCCTGTAAACAGAAACAAGATGAAGATACTAGTGACTTCTATTCAAGATTCGAGAAATGTTTCATTATAAATAGTGGCCTACAACCCAGCAGCGAGTCATATCCACACCTTTTCGTATCAAAGTTAGTCGAGAATTCCCTACCATTAGTTAAAAATAGAGTGTACAAGGTTGAAAGTACTTGGCAGGCAAATACGCCATCCCAGATGTTACAAATGTTACAATATCATCAGAACAGAATTAGAGAAGAACAAGATCAGGAACAGAAGCGTAGGAAGGACACGAAAATGAAAATGTTGGTAGCTCAGTCGGTCCCAGCCGACGGTCAGAGAAAAGGTGGGGCCCAGACCAATCACCCTACAGCTCCCGTTAAAGGGACATGTAATTACTGCAAGCAGCCAGGTCACTATGTACATGAATGCCCAGTCCTGAAACATAACATCTCAACAGGTAAAACTAAAGAAAGACCGCATCCGCCTAGACATGAACATGATCATCAACAGACCTCACAGAATGTACAGCCAATACAGAATACACAGCCTAAGCATGCTCCATCTCACACAGCACAGACAGTAGCAGTACCACAGCCACAGCCCATTGCCGCGACTCAGCAAGTCTCACAACAGATGTACCAGTATGCCCAATCTGCATATCCAGATTACCCCCGATACACATGAAACAGCCTAGAGAGGGAAGGTGGTTTGCCTCTTATTGAAATTCCTGTAGATCAAGAAGGTCCTTATGTACACAGTCACGTATTGGGAAAAGACAGAAAGTTTTTAATTGACACAGGGGCAAGTCGCACTACCATCAGTCACAATGAAGTCCCAGGGGCACCCCTCTCAGGCTCACAGAATGTTTCCCTTGGGTTTTCAGGACAGCCTATTGTAAATGAAGTATCGGAACCAGTACCATTAGCTGTGGGTCCGTTATCACGAGTTACAGATTTGTTACTTACGAAATCATGCCCAGAAAATCTGTTAGGAATTAAAACACTGAAGGCTCTAGGAGCTATAATATGCTGTTCCCCGGAGGGAGTCAGACTCTTTCTACGGGATTTCAAGGGTCATTATGTTTTACGTGATTTTGATGTCAGATTGAAAAATGTACCAGATCACTTATGGGCAAAAGGCCCAGCCGACGTAGGTTGTATGCATATCACTCCATACCGTGTTACACTCAAGACAGGAGTTGTTCTACCCAGAATCAGACAATACAAGTTACCACCCGATGCTGTAGTGGCTTTACTGAAAATCATTGAAGAGCTTATTGCCCAGGGAGTGGTCGTAGAGACCGACTCCAATATCTGTAATTCACCCATCATTCCAATTCTTAAACGTACAGACCCCAATGCACCGCCAGTATATCGGCTGGTGATTGATCTTCGAGAGCTGAATAAATGCATTGTACCGCAGTACCCTGTGGTCCCCGATATCTCTTCCCTATTGACTGCTATTGATTCAGAAGCAACGTTCTTTACTGTAATTGACCTCAAGAACGCTTTCTTCAGTGTACCTATTGACCCGGAGAGCCAATATCTCTTCGGATTCAGTTTAAATGGACGAAGTTTCAAATTTTCCCGCGCACCTCAAGGATTCACAGAAAGCCCCAGCATCTATAGTCAAGCACTGAAAAGACAACTAGATTGTGTTCAAATGCCAGTTGACACCGCTTTACTGCAATACGTCGATGATCTACTGATCACCGCACGAAGTGAGCCCGAATGTGAACAAGCATCATTGACAGTTTTACATTTCCTGGCCGACAAGGGACACAAGGTGTCTCCTTCGAAGCTACAATTCTGTGTTCAGCAAGTTGTGTACTTGGGTCACTTGCTGTCCAAAGTGGGGAGACAGCTCACTCCCGATCGCATTCAGTTAATTACAAAAGGAAGTGCGGGCCTTTATAGGCCTCACCTCGTACTGCAGACAATGGATTCCTCAATATGCATTTCTAGCTAAACCACTCATCCAGTTAACGACGCAGGAGGCAGCAACTTCGCCTGCCCTCCCTTGGACTCAGGAACACACACAAGCCTTTGAGGAATTAAAAGCATTATGCCAAGCACCAGTTTTAGCGACACCATGTTACAGCAAACCGTTTACACTTTTTGTTACAGAACGTGACGGTACAGCATTGTCTGTCCTCACTCAAGATCAAGCAGGTTCACATAAGCCTTGCGCTTATTTTTCAAGTACATTGGACTCAGTAGCCCAGGCACTCCCTGCGTGCTTAAAGTCAGTAGCAGCAACAGCGTTAGCAATCAGACAGAGCGATTCAATTGTCCTAGGTCATCAGTTAACAGTACAAGTTCCACACTCTGTAGAGGTTCTGTTAAACAGAACTCAAACTCAACACTTGACTATAGCACGACTGACAGGTTACAAATTAACGCTATTCCAGCCACACATAGAAATCAGACGCTGCAGCATCCTGAACCCAGCAACACTGTTACCTACAGTTATGACAGATCCAGCTCCGCATGATTGCATAGAGATCATTAATGCAGTAACAAAGCCCCGACGAGATTTAACAGATGTTCCATTGACAAATCCAGACCTGACACTTTATGTGGATGGGTCATGTATGAGAACAAGTACAGGAGAATTAGTGGCCGCGTATGCCGTGACCACTGAAACTGAAGTTAAAGAGACACATCGTATTGATACACTGTCTGCTCAAGCGGCAGAGCTCATCGCTCTGACCCGAGCCTGTATTCTAGCCAAGAACAGAAATGTCAACATATACACTGATTCCCGTTACGCGTTCGGAGTCGTACACGACTTCGGCATGCTGTGGCAAGAACGAGGTTTTCTGACCTCTCATGGTGCCAAGATACAACACGGTCCTCTCATTCAAGCACTGTTAGAAGCAATACATCTGCCTTCAGCCATATCCGTCATGAAGTGTAAAGCACATACTAAAGTCACAGACTCTGTTTCCCAGGGTAACGACCTGGCAGACCAGACAGCAAAACATACAGCACTGACTCACACTCAGACAACTGATACGACAAAGACAACAGATCCGACAAACTGTATGACAGTCAGGGATCCCACACTAGATGTTATTGACATTCAGACACATGCTACTCCAGAAGAAATAAAGAAATGGATTGAACTAGGAGGGATCCTGACAGATCAAGGGTGGATGACGAAGGGAAAATCTACATGGTTTCTCCCTGATTCTATGGTTCAAGTCATGATAAATACAGCACATAGTCCTGCACATCTAGGAGAGAAAGCAATGTTAGACAGTTTGCAAAATCTCTGGAACAATAAACACTTACGAGCAGCCGCAAAACAGAAAGTGCGTACTTGCATGATCTGTTGTCAGTTCAATCCAGGTAAAAGCGTCCCTGTAGAGCAAGGTGGATTTCATCCTCCCGATCACCCTTTTGAAGTCCTCCAGATGGATTATATCCAGATGGACCGCTGTCGAGGATTCAAATATGTTCTCGTAATTGTCTGTGCTCTGTCCCGCTGGACCGAAGCATACCCAGTCCCAGATTACACTGCTCCGACCACTGCCAAGCAGCTGGTTCGTGAATTCTTCCCACGATACGGCTTGCCTCGTGTCGTGTACTCAGATAACGGTCAGCCATTCTCATCTGCATTAATGAAGGAAGTTTCCTTATTACTGGGATACCAGTGGAAGTTCCATTGTGTCCGACATCCCGAAGCAGCAGGCCTTGTAGAAAGGCATAACCAGACACTAAAGATCCGCCTTGCCAAAATATGTCAGGAGAAAGGGGTCGACTGGATAGTCGCCCTGCCAGTGGCACTATTCTACATGAGGATGGTCGCCCATTCGAGATCAGGGCTATCCCCGTACGAGGTGGTCTTTGGCAGACCACCGAATATGTGGGGGACGCCCATTCCGAAAAAAATTACTGATGTTGATGGTAATATGTTGACAGATTATCTTGCCTCCTTGATGTCTGCACTCCAATCATGTCGTTCACAGGTTGCCGCAGCCTTCCCTGACAACACTGATGTAAAGCCACACGACGTCCGTCCTGGTGACCTTGTGTTCGTCCGCAACTTCGACAGGAAAAGTCCGATGGAGCCCCGCTGGAAGTCTCCGAAGACCGTACTTCTTACAACAAGGACGGCCGTGAAAATCGAAGGAAGAAAGGGGTGGGTCCACACGAGTCATATAAAAAAATTCTCTGGACTGAAACCTGACCGAGACTCGTCCACCCCCACCAAAGACTGTGTCGAACAAAAAGACTTTACAGAATCTGAACGAGAAAAGACTCCTCAAGAAAATTATCGCATGAAACTCCGATCTAGCAAGTCAGACAGTTTAATTGTTTAAGTCCTCCCCTAGGTGAATCGGTTAAATAGTCTCTGACATGTATCCCCTAGATCGAGATAGAGAGAGAGAGAGAGAAGCCAAGAAACGTACATATTGTAAATCACTTCGTAGTCACTGTATAGTGACACTATTAATCATGTTTATTCTCAGTATTCTAATTATTATTGTCAGCATCGTATTACCCATCTATTATCCTATTTTCAAGCGTGAACATTCTGCCTATAATGTCTCTGCTGAACACACTTTTAGCAAGTTACCTCCACACGAGCTTTCCTACAGACTTGCGCTGCGCAACAATACATTCATTAGTATGCTACATCATTCCCATCAAACTAACAATGCTACAGACTGCTGGATATGTGGCCGACTCCCTCCCTACCAGAATTACAAGGGAGCTCTGCCCCTCTTTCCGTACCCGTTCACTCACAATGGCTCCTGCGGAGCATGGTTTAAAATAATTAATTCTTTAGATCCCGATATTGCTGTTTTCGATGGGGGTTGGGTTTGGGGAAACCTGAACTTGGTCCTGCTCGACGTCTGTTACCCAGATAAGGAGGGACTCCCCACTAGAATAGGAACTGATCTAGAAAATGAAGTATATGGATTAGGTAATTATACAATTAGCCTTATGATTCTTACTGTCGAGTCCGAAGCTGCACCAGTTCTACCAATTATGTCAGTACTGCCAGTCACTGGTGAATTATGTATCAAGAAGAAAGGTTCAGTACACTTAGGTCATAGTAAATGCACTACTATGATCGAATTCAGTGATCATGGAAAATCGTCCTTCAAAGCTATTAGTCATTCTTACTTTGTTTGTGGTCATACCGCATACATTCGTCTACCTCCAGATTGGGATGGTACCTGTTACATTGCATTCCTTCTGCCACCTGTTTTTCTAGCTCCTCCTGATTACCACAGAAATACTAATCTAGTAAAGAATAGACACAGAAGAGATATCCCACTTGTCGACTACACAGAAACGGCATGGGAACAGTACACCGACTTTAATAAAGGATTCTTTTTCTTCTTAGGACCTGTTCAGAATAGTAAATTAATACGCAGATTAACTAGAACACTTGAAGCAGTAGTGAATGAAACTGCCTCCGCCTTAGGTAACTTAACCGAAGAGCAGTCCGCCATGCGGGTTGTTGTCCTTCAGAATTGTCTTGTTATTGACGTCATCTTGGCAGATAGAGGTGGAGCCTGTAAGGTCATCGGGTCAAGTTGCTGTGTTTTCATACCACAAAACGCACCATCTGTATATCAAGCTATTACACGTCTCCATAAAATTGCAAATCAGATACATCAGAATCCAGGCACCTGGACTTGGTCCGGTTGGTTCTGGACAACGTTAACCGCTTGGGGATGGAAGATCCTATCCTTCCTAGGCATTGGCCTAGTCCTAGTATTCAGTTGCTGCCTGTGCCTACAGTGTGGGCCAGCGATTTGTGGACTGTGTGCCACGTCATGTATTGAACATTCCAGTTTTCTCTCAAAACGTAAACAAAAGAAGGAAGAACAAATGATGTTACAAGAACAATCTGATAGATTTATGAGGATCGATATATCATGAAGGGTCCGTAGGGAACAAGGAGGGAATGAGGAAATATAAATTTTTGGTCATGTTATGTTCCCTAGCGCGTACCCCACCGACTCCATGTACCAGCTTTAAGTGCATGTAACTTCCCTCCTGTACCAGTTATGAAGACGTAAATACATTTGCGTCCAACGTCAACTTGTCCTCTTTCAGATCCACCCTGAATGGATTATATAGTCCGTTCCTAAGTATGCTATGCCACCGTCTTTTTGTAGTACACTTTACATGTTTTTCCTGCTCTGACAGAGTAGGCCCTGAATTTCTGCCATCGAGCCTCTTTCCTGGCTCTTGACTCTGACAGCCTCTGCCCAGGCTACCTCTGTACCCGTGAACTCTGACTTACTTTCAGCGCGGCCCCTCGCGCTCAGCTCAGCCTGCTTTCTGCCAAGACTGACTATAACCTTCGAGTTATCTGTCCCGTTCCTCGAGAATGCATTCCTGCCTACTAACTCCAGTAAACATCCTCTCCAGCTGCAGAGCCAAAGGGCCGACCTGTCTCAATGCAAGTAATTCATAGCCTCTGTTGCCATGCTTCCATGGAAGGCCCCGTGCCCCCACGCTTCACATTCAGACACTTAGGCGCTTATACACGCATCCACAGTTAGCATAGAATAGCTTCTGCCCTAGAGACCTTTCCGCCCAGATAGTATGGTTCCTAAACATCAGATATCAGATATGATAGAAGTACAAGTTGATCTGACATGCCAGACTTCTGTCTCTTTCCGTCAGTGTAAATGTCAAGTCCCCTGCACCCCGTCAATCACACGTCATGCAGCTGCGCGCGCATCCAAGCTTCCGATTTCTGCTGACATCGCAACAATTCTGTTAGCACCACCCCTTGGTGCCACCCACTTGCGTCACCTATCAGTGACGTTTCTAGCACACACCTCTGGTTCACGCCTAGTTCACGCCTCTTGATTACGTACTAGTACCACGTGTATACTGTTATCTTGTCTTCTCTCAGCTGTTACGCCTCTTACATTACTTCTTATGGTATAAATCAAGTATATAAGCTATGTATTGTTAATAAACGAGAGCGCTCTATCCCTTCTGACACCCCTGTGGTGTTCAGAACATGATATCCTGGTCTTGACCATTCCTTTATGAGGAATAAAACCCTTAGAAACTCTAACACCACGGACTCTGTCTTTTTTCATCCGATCTGAGTTATTATTGATTAAGTACTTACCTGCATAGAAATTAAGAGAGTAAATTAATTATTTACGTCAGCTAGTTTCAAGGTTATCAGACATGGCTGCGTCCTTGCTTCACTTCTTTTCTCCCCTTATATCAACTGGGTAGACAGCTTCTTGCAACAGGCAGATGCTGATGTACCAAAAGTGGGTTCTCGCCCGACTCCATTGCTCCTGTATGCAGACAATGCGGTCCTTATATCAAGAACCACAAATGGTCTACAATAATTGATCAATTTATCTTTTGCATACATGGAGCAAAAATTATAAAATTTAAAGAAAACCTTTGTGATGGTTTGTGGAGGGGGGAATGCCAAGGAAAAATCCTACTTTGTGAGGGACCACAAAGTAGAAGAAGTGCAAAGAATTAGGGCCCCATTAGGATGGTGGGCGGATCGCCCCCGCCGGGCCGGCGGTCCGCCTGCCATCCTTGCTGCAAAGACCCCCCACCATATTACTATGGCTGGGGGGTCACTATGGGTGGCGGGGTCTGTTAGACACTGCCAGCCATATTAAGATGTGGGCAGGAACATGCCTTTCCGTGGCGGCATTGCCGCCATGGAAAGGTTTGCGGTTATTTCTTGCAGGGGCCCGTTGCGGGCCCCAGGTACTCTGGGGGGTGGGAGGTGCACATGGGGGGTACCTATGGTACCCCCCTGCATTTCAATGTACAATGTGGCAGGCACCGCGCAGTGCCTGTCACATTGTGCATTGAAAAGCACAACATGCATTTTTGGCAACCATCTAGAAATGGCAAAATCTAAGTTGGTTAGATCGGTGGAAGAATTATTTAGACTTGCTGGGAAAATAGGAAACAAACACCTTTGTGAAATGTTACAGCTCTTTAAGAGCAAGTGCATACCAACAGTCTCCTATGGAGGATCTATTTGTGGTTTCGCTGACTTGTCAAAAAAACTCTTTTCAATGTAAAATTTTAGCTGTCCCATGTTCTGATCCTGCCTTCATAACACCTGGTGAAACAAATGTTTCCTATCTTGAAGATATAGTAATGGTCAGCGTGATCACTAGTTAGACGTTAGTGAAATAAGAGAAGGCAAAAAAACGTGCATGCAAAGATATATGTCAGGCCCTATTCATCAAGGACTACATGGGTATTTAATAAGAGATACAAATGTCCAAGAGCATTTTTATCCGACCAGACTATGGTTGGGCATTTTGTACTATTTAGTCATACCAAAAAAGAGGCATGGGCACAATACATACCTAGGTGTCTGTGTGATGTGAAGGCCATTATACACTACACATGTCCTATGCCCTTGTAACGATATCTCAGAGCAGACTACAATTCACACTGTATTTTTCTGTAAATTGTATAATTTGCAAAGGAAAAAATGGCTATTACCGATTTTAAAGAAATTAGATTTAGAAAGATGCCAAACAGCGTTTTTAGCATTGCAACTTTTAAATAATAAATTTGTCATTTGGTGTCTAATACATTTTTTGAAAAGTGTGGTAAAATGCAGGAAATAAATAATAATATGATTGAGTATGATTCATAAAAACCTGATACTTCTGTGAAAAAAATAGATTTTGTAACTATTAAAATTGCGTCTATATTTATGTATGAATTTGTATGTGCTTTTATGATTCTCGTTTTCAGAAATCGAATAAAGCTTTTCTGCTACTACTACTACAGTGCAACCCAATGAAATTCTTAGCCATATAACAAGTCCCCCCATTGTTCTTCCTGCGGCAGTATCGAGTGCATGATTACTGTAGGGAATAAAACGTTGTCTAAAAATATCTGAGGTGACCCATGTCTCCTGCAGTAAACACATATCAAAATTAGCTATATACAGTCCCCAATCAACATCATGTAATTTGACCCTCAGCCCTGCTATGTTCCATGAGATAAGTGTTGGAGAAGGATCTGTGGGTTTCCAAGGAATGTGGCTTTTTAAATGCAGCCGTTCTAACCGATTAGTGGTTTCAGATTTAGAAACACTTTGCTGGATCAGGCCTATGAGGTCCTTCACTTCAACAACAGTAGGCCTAGGAGAGATTTTCGCTGATACCACTTCATAGGTGTTATTAAAAGTAGGGGTTGTTATTAAAATAGGGAAAATATCAATATTACTAGAATCTGAATTGTTGATCAAGGATTCGCCAACGATCGATGTGATATCACTATTCTGCTGTGGATGAGTACTAGTAGAGACCCTCATTTGGCAATGGCTACAAATAGGGACTCCCTTATCGCTATTCGCCTCCAAGTGTGCCTCCACTGTGCTAGCGAACTGAGTATTGGGCTAATGCATGTGGGCGGGGGCTTGCGTCTAACACAGCCAAATTATCTGCCAATAGTGAGGAAGTCAGAGTCAACTCAACATTGTCGAGCCCTGTCCTTCTATTCGCTCTTCTTACTACTCCAACAATGTCGTCACAAATAAGTGACCAACTGCCCTGAACATGAGATAGCCAATAAATGCACTTGTCCAATAGGGGCTCTTCAGTCTCTATTGCCGTAGTTTTGGTAAGTTTTGGGACATTAATCATTATGAAGTAGTCAAGAGTGACATTTTCCCTTCCACTCACTTGGGGTCAATTCCCCCATGTTTTCTCTGTGGGATCATATATGGCTGTACATGAACCATGGGAAAAACCTGATCCCTTGAATGTGGAGGCTTGTCATCTGGGATGTCAATTGTCTTCTGGTCCTGCCACTGCATAGAACGCTTGGTCTGGAACATGTGGGGGTTGTTGGATTACAGGAGGCCAGAAGAGCGCCCCCTACTTCTGCCAGCCCCTCCAAAAATCTGTTGGCTGAAAACCTTTTTGATAGACTGCTGGGCTTTATCCAGCGGCGAGAAGGTGTTCACAAAACATGAGAGTTCCTTGATAAAGGGATCACGGAAGAAACCCCCATTGGCCACCCCCTCAGGCCTCCATGGAAGCCAGCTCACCCAATTGTGGTTCAATTTTGATGAGCAATTAGCGTCTCCACTCAGTGGATAAAGCACAATTGGCGTTGCCAAGAAAGCAAAGGTCTTGCGGTGCCCAGCCCGAGAGGATCTGGGGATCTATCATATGCCCTCTTTCTTTGGCATCCTCTGCCATGTCCATGATTTTAGTAAGTGGTCCTAGGATGTCTAGAACCTTATCCTGGCATGAACCCCAGGATCGGTCCAGACCCTTCTTAGGGTCCTTAATGAACTTGCAGAGGAAGGTGGCCATCTGTTAGGGTTTGTGCATAGCAAAGAGCATGTCCCAACTCATGGCACTAGTGGTCTCTGTAATAGCTCTCTTTAAACATACTACTGAAAGCCGTTCTTGTTATCTCAGCCACTCCCTAAGCCTTCTGTGTATGTTGCTCAATGTATTCACAGGTTTGGACATTGCTGTCTTGTTTGCACATTGGACCTTGCTTTTACCAAGGCTTATTTAGAAAACATTGGACCTTGCTTTTACCAAGGCTTATTTAGAACACTCCTCCCTAGGCCAAGTGTTACTTCAACTCATTAGCATAATAACTGAAGCTCTGCACACCTGCTTGTGAGAACCACACCCAGTTCTTCGAACCACACCCAGCTCTTCGAACCACACCAAGCCATGTCTATAAAAGGCAGCCCCTGAGCCTCACCCAGTGCTTGTGCTCGTCTACCTCCCACTTACCTGAGAACAGATCCTTCGGCGCTGGCACTCCTGCTCTCTCCAGACCTTCATTGACTTCAACGGGCGCGGCTTCTGGCTCTTCCTTCTTCTGGTTTCCGGCTACTTCTTGCCTCAGCCCCTCTTCTGTCCACTGCAATCAACCTGCAAAAGAGAAAGAGGTCAAGGTTACACTGATCAGTATCCCTTTTCAGCAACAGGTAAGTGCAAAACCTTTTATTACCTGAAAGAACTTTATCAGCGATTTCTGGATTCATGTAAAGACAATTTGGAACAAGTTATCTCCCACGAACTTTGTGGTTCAAACCCTTTGTTACAAGAATACTTTGTGGAACTTTGTGAAATAAACATTGTTTTACATGGAACTTTTTTAAGAATCGAACAGGGGAAACCATTGACAGCAAGGCAAACAGTAAATCAAGGACTTGCACAAATGACTTGCTGTATTTTGATGTAAAAGTACAATGTTTGTTTTATAAAAAGTCTGGAAATGTGTGAAAAGTGAGTTTGCTATTAAGAATTTAGGCTTTAGTTATATTAAGGTGAATGTTAGACGTTGGTAATTCTGATAATGATATTCGTTTTATTTTACAGAAGTTTTACAGTAATAGAAAGCACATCAATCAATCAATCAATCAATCATGACATTTGTATAGCGCGCTACTCACCCAGAAGGGTCTCAAGGCGCTGGGTGAGGGGAAACGTTACTGCACGAATAGCCAGGTCTTGAGTCGCTTCCTGAAGGAAAGATGGTCCTGGGTCAGCCAAAGGTGGATGGGGAGGGAGTTCCATGTCTTGGCTGCCAGGTAGGCGAAGGATCTTCCTCCGGCGGTGGCTCTGCGGATGCGTGGTACGGCGGCGAGGAAGAGACTGGTCGATCGTAGCTGGCGGATGGGCGTGTAGAAGGTCAGGCGGTTGTTGAGGTACTTGGGGCCCAGGTCGTGGAGAGCCTTGTGTGCGTGGGTGAGGAGCCTGAATGCGAATCCTCTTGCTGACGGGGAGCCAGTGCAGGTCTCTCAGGTGGCCGGAGATGTGGCTGTGCCGAGGGGTGTCCAGGACGAGTCGTGCGGAGGCGTTCTGGATACGTTGGAGTCGTTTCTGCAGTTTGGCTGTGGTTCCAGCATAGAGGGTGTTTCCGTAGTCCAGTCGGCTGGTGACAAGTGCCTGGGTGACCGTCTTCCTGGTCTCGGTGGGGATCCAACAGAAGATCTTACGGAGCGTACAGAGGGTGTTGAAGCACGATGAGGAGACGGCGTTGACTTGTCTGGTCATTGAGAGGGAGGAGTGCAGGATGAAGCACAGGTTGCGTGCGTGGTCCGTTGGCTTGGGAGTGGAGCCCAGGGCAGGGGGCCACCAGGAGTCATCCCCGGAGGAGGGCGATGATCCCAGGATGAGGACTTCTGTCTTGCCTGAGTTCAGTTTCAGGTGGCTGTTCTTCATTCACTCAGCGACGTCTTTCATCCCTTCGTGTAGGCTAGTTCTGGCGGTGGCGGGGTCGTTGGTGAGGGGAGGATCAGCTGGGTGTCGTCGGCGTAGGAGATGATGTTGAGGTTGTGTTGTCGTGCGATGGCTGCGAGGGGGCTCATGTAGATGTTGAAGAGGGTAGGGCTGAGGGATGATCCTTGTGGTACGCCGCAGATGAAGATGGGTCCGCTGTTGGTTTCTTCAGGAGTGCGCTGAGCTCGGCGTGCTTCCAGCTCTCCGGGAAGGTGGTGGCGTGGAAGGAGGTGTTGATAATGTCCCGCAGATGGGGTGCGATGATGGAGTCGGCCTTGTTGAAGACGTGGTGGGGGCATGGGTCGGTTGTGATCCGGAGTGGATGGTGTTCATCGTGCAGGTGGTGTCTTCGGTGCTGACCGGGGTCCAGTTGCAGAGGGTGGTGGTAGGGGGTGTTGGTTCGGCGGGTGGGTGCGTGGTTGGTGCGCCGAAGCTGTTGTGTATGTCGGTGATCTTGCGGTGGAAGAACGAGGCGAGAGAGTCGCAGAGGTCTTGTGAGGGGGTGATGTTGTTGTTTCCGGAGCTGGGGTTGGAGAGCTCTTTGACGGTGCTGAAGAGTTCCTTGCTGTCATGGGCGTTGTTGTCCAGTCGTTCTTTGAATGCTGTCTTCTTGGTGGTGCGGATCAGCTGGTGGTGCTTGCGGGTGGCGTGCTTGAGGGCGGTCATGTTGTCTGTGGTCTGGTCGTGGCGCCAGGCTTTCTCGAGGGTGCGGCAGTTCTTCCTGGAGTCCTTGAGTTCGTCGGAGAACCAGGGAGCTTTCTTGCTGCCGGGCCTGTTGTGAGGGTTTTTTAGTGGTGCGAGGTCATCGGCGCAGGCGGTCAGCCACTGTGTGAAGTTGCTGGCCGCTTCGTTGGGGTCCGTGGTGCCGGCGGGAGGGTTCTAGCTGAGGGAGGTGGCGAGCTGCTCGGCGGTGATCTTGCTCCAGCTCCGGCGAGGAACTTGTTGTGGGTGGTGGTGGGTCGTGTTTCTCCTGAAGCTGAAGTGGACGCAGCTGTGATCGGTCCAGTGAAGTCCAATGGAGTGGCTGAAGGAGATGTGTTTGCTGGAGGAGAAGATGGGGTCGAGCATGTGGCCGGCGTAGTGGGTGGGGGTGTTCACCAGTTTCTTGAGTCCGAGGTTGGCGAGGTTGTCCAGCAGGGTGGTGGTGTTGCTGTCATTGTTGTTCTCCAGGTGGAAGTTGAGGTCCCCTAGGAGGATGTAGTCAGGGGAGGCGAGTGCGTGCGGGCCATCCCAGAACAGTAACACATTCCAAACCTGGAAGCTTGAGACCAGGATCCAAGAGGTACTTTTAGAAGAGAATTTCTAATAAGATTAAGGTTTAGTCAGGAACACATTTAGGGATAGGTTGCACTTTCCTGTTCTTTGTTTATGTTTCATTAGGCACCAGTTTCTACAGAAGTCAGAGAGGGCCGCAGATTTTAGCAGCTCTTCTACAGTGGAAACGCAAGAACGGTGTTGTCTCTTTTTTATTTTCTCCACTTCCCCCCTTCCCTTGAGCTTCTGGTTCTTAGTGCATTGTTTAAAAACTAGTGTGCTGGAACAAGCAGTTTCAGGGTGGGGTCGGACTGTCTTCAACCTCCATCAGAACTGAACAGAAACTCAGGTGAGCTGGGCTTTGACACCATCTTGGCATCAATATCGGGGGTACACGCCACCTTACCTGGGAGGGACAGCTGAGGGCATTCACCCCTTAAGCGGCCTCAGACCTCCTGGTCCATGAGCTTCAGAATCTAGCTGGCCACATAGGACGCTACCAAGGGTGCAGGAACCCACTCAACAGAGTGGGGTGATAGATTTCATCTGGGTTCAGTAAACCAGAGATATCAACCGAGTCCTAAGGTACCTCCAACCGGGCTGTCTTCGCGCCCCTTTCCAGGCACCAGGGTATGCTTTGACCTGGTTCCCCCTCTGACTCCTCATTTGGAGCCTCTGAGTCATCCCCAGTATCTCTGTCTTCCCCCTCAGGGTGGCAGGAATTGTCGCTGGGGGAATTCTCTGGTTGGGTATCCTCGGGCCGGTCCGTGGTATCCAGGCATCGGATCACTGAAATAATATCGAGGGACAAAATATCGACTTGCACAAATATAGTGGACAAAATATCGACAGTCAAAATATCGAGTTTGTATCTACAAACAGGTAAGTACAAAAATATTGAGTACAAAATATCGTTTACAATAGTATAGTTGTAAAAAATATCGACTTTATTAAAAACAGTGTTAAATTAAATTAATATTAAAATTTAATTACTAAAATATACTTAAAAATACTTACATTAACTTATAATAATTAAATAATAGATGAAAGTAATAAAAACATTTTTTTACAATATTATTTGTTAAAACATATATATATAGTAACATACTATAATTAAATAAGATACTGAAAACTGACCCTGAACCCTAAAAATACCCCTTTACCCAAAAACCCAAAACTGACCCTGAACCCTAAAAATACCCCTTTACCCAAAAACTGAAAACTGACCCTGAACCCTAAAAATACCCCTTTACTCAAAAACTGAAAACTGACCCTGAACCCTAAAAATACCCCTTTACCCAAAAACTGAAAACTGACCCTGAACCCTAAAAATACCCCTTTACCTCAAAAACTGAAAACTGACCCTGAACCCTAAAAATACCCCTTTACCCAAAAACTGAAAACTGACCCTGAACCCTAAAAATACCCCTTTACCCAAAAACTGAAAACTGACCCTGAACCCTAAAAATACTCCTTTACCCACAATTAATTAATATTATTTAATTACCAATTAATTATTAATTAACAATAACAATAAAGTAAATATATTAGCACATTAGCTGTAATTAATTTAATTTAATAATTAATATTATTTTTCCCAAATAATTAATTAACAATAACTAAAAATTATATATATAAATAAATTACTCTAATTAATGTAATTAACTAATTAATATTATTTAATTACCGATTAATTACTAACTATAAATATGTACAAAATTATATTAATTAATTAACTAATTAATATTAATTAATTACCAATTAATTAATAATTTAAAAAAATTACAATCATATATTAATTAATTATTATTAAATTACTCCCCACCCTTATCCCCTATTAACCCAACATCCCGCTACTAAACATTAACTACAATTTATATTACTATTAATAAAAATGTGTTAATTTTTTAACCTTTTTTCTACATATTATTGAAATTTTTTACTTTGACTATATATATTTTGTCCATATTTTTGTACTCGATATTTTTTTATCATTATTTTAATCGATATTTTGACCAACGATATTTTTATGATCGATATTTTATTATTATCGATATTTTTAACTCGATATTTTGTCCATTCAATATTTTGGAGTCGATATTTTGTCTGTGCACCCCAGGCATCTCTTGAGGAAAGCCTGGCGCAGTATCTCAAAGGTGTCGGGCGAGGTGAGGTCCCTGGTAGGATGACCCCGGGCTTTCACTTTGCCCTCACCCTTGGATGGTGCCCCCGGAGGGGTAGGAACGGCCCCAGACCAGTCGCCCTCAGTAGAGGAAACCACCCTGCGCTGAACTGTAAGTTTGATGATACATCTGCTTAAGGGCTCAAGGGTCGAGAAGACAGCCCTTTCCAGTGATGCATTGGTCGCATCCACCAAACACAAATGAACAGGGAGTAGCGACTGGTCCTCCTCCTCTTGTTCCCAGGCATTAAATGCACCTGCCATAATCAGGCTGAAATAACTGGCCAATGGGGAGAAAAACCAAAAGAGCTGTACCAAAAAGAATTGGTTGTGCCATTGCTTGTTGAGCACACTGAAATGTTACCAAGCTCTGCGGGAGAAACCGCACTGCTGGAGCTAATTAACCATAGCACAGAACTGCGGGAGATAATTAGGCGAAGCGACTGTGAAAGGCACACTCAGGTGCGATAAACGACCTCCACTACACAGCAGGAAACCGTTATCATGCGCCAAGGAGAGCCGGCAAGATGAGGAGGGTCTCCCTTTCCCTGAGGGCAAGCGCGTGCACGTCAAGCCCTCTATCGGGGTGAGTGATGCACCACACAGGAGGGGGGAAGACCCGAAGTGAAGCACCACTGGGCGAGAAAAAAGTTCGGCCGGACCACTGAACTCTCTGAAAGACGACCTCCTGCAATGCCTGGGAGTCGCACACTAGCATGAGGGGAGCGTTTCCCTATGGGAACAAAGAAACTGTACCAGCAAGAGCTTGTAAACAAGTAAGCCCCATACAATAATCAATTACATTTCTCAAACTCTATCCATATAAACAGAGACAAAGGAAAAGCACTTATTTGGCTGCTGAGCAGTGAAGAAAGAGGAAGTGGTGTTCCTGGACTCTGTTTATATGAGACTATGATTGTTTGTTTTGATAAAAACTCATGGGATTTGTAGTCTTTACTGTGTTTTACTGTTAAGGCTGCTGAGCAATAAAATGGAAGAGATTAGCATAATCTGAAGCATCCGGTCCTGCCATAGAATTCCAATGAAAATGAAAAAAAAGAACACTGTAACCAAGAGCTAAGAATAGGACAATACCCAACCCAACTCAAACCAACTAAACACATCATGAAACCTTAGTATTCAAAGTAGACTCTTTACTAACAATGGTGAACGGACATAATATCAAATGAAAAATGTCGATATGACATAATTTTGAGTTTTTAATATTGAATGAATTAAAATATTGATGTAATGTATATCGAATGCCAATATATCATTTTCCCCCCAAAAAATAAAAAAATGAATTCTAAAATATCGAGTTCAAAATATCGTAATGACAAAATATAGTTATAGTGTAAAGGTAATACATATCGAAAATGATAATATAGAATGTTAAAAATATCGAAATGTTTAAATATATCTGAATGTTAATGTAATAATAAGAATTGTAAAAATAGTTTAAATAATATTTGTTAAAATTAATTAAAAAAATAATTTGTAATCTAAATTTTAGGAGTGGGATGTTGGGTTATTAGGGGATAAGGGTGGGGAGTGTTTTAAAAATATAGATATTGATAAAATAGATTACATTTTTTATTTTTGGGGAGAGTAAATAAATAATATTTAAATTTTTAAAATTTTAAAGTTTAAATATTAGCAATGTTTTGAAATAAGATTTTTATATTTTTTGAGAGGAAGTACATATTTATGACATTTCTAAAATGTTAGCTTATAAATGTTAAATATTTAAAATTTGAGAAATGTAAATTAAAATTTGTATTTTGTTGATACTAAATTCATATTTTAGAATTAATTGTAAATTGTGAACTAATATTTGTTAAAATTACTTTAATAAAAAATTTACTATAAATTTCAGGAGCGAGATGTTGGGTTATTAGGGGATAAGGGTGGGGAGCGTTTTAAAAATATAAAGATTGAAAAAATGGAAAGACATTTTTTTTGTTGAGAGTAAATAAATATTTATGTCATTTTTTAAATTTTATAGTTTAAATATTAAAAATGTTTTGAAATACAAAATATGTTTTTTAGAGGAAAAACATATTTATGAAATTTTTAAAATTTACACCATTTAAATGTTAAATATTTTACAATTAAGAATTGTCAATTTTAAATTAAACTTTGTTGAGAGTAAATAAGTAATTTTGAAATATTAGTAAATTATGATGTACATTTTTATAAATAATTTTAATAACTAAAATGAATTTCATAAAACTATTTATATTATATTACATTTTTATATGTAATTGTAATGTAATGTAATGTAATGCGTCTTTTATACCGCGCTACTGTCGCTCCAAGGAGCATCTAGGCGCCCATGAGTGACCCAAAGATGTATGAGACGGTCAGACTGCTTATGTTAACTAGTCCAACTATCACACTAGTGCTCTAGGGTGATAGGTGGATTATTTAACAAAATATGTTATTTTTAACGATGGGTTTGTTGAATTCATAATTAATTAATAGATTATATAAATTGGGAATGTAACAAAAATATAAAATTTAATAACATTTGCAGTATAATTATAACAGTAAATTTGTTGTTGAAATCTATATTGTGGGTAATTAAAATTGTTTAATATATGTGTTATAAAATTACATTTTTTTTATATTTTCAACATTACAAATTTAAATTATTTAATATTAACTGGAGTGGGAATAGTGCATTATATTTATTTACTATCCAGCACCTTCCCTGATTTAATACTGGCTGGAGTGGGAATAGTAAATTATATTTTTTACTATCCAGCACCTTCCCTGATTTAATACTGACTGAAGTGGGAATAGTAAACTATATTTATGTACTATACAGCACCTTCCCTGATTTAATACTGACTGGAGTGGGAATAGTAAATTATATGTATTTACTATCCAGCTCCTTCCCTGATTTAATACTGACTAGAGTGGGAATAGTAAATTATTTGCTATCTTTTTTAATAAATATTATATATTCTGGGAAATTGTTATTGATAAACAATAGTATTTTTGGTAAACAAAATTTATTTTTAATAAACATTTAATAAAAATACAAACATTGGTAAATAATTAGACTTTGAAGTAGGGTGACCAAATATTTTATGTTTATTAGGATATAGTTAGATGAAAAATTTAATTTTAATAGGTAAAAGATATTTTGATGAAGACATATGTTGAAAATATTTACAACATTTATTTGTTGGCATTACATTTTTAGAACATATTACAATGTTTACAATATATATTTTTACACATATATAATTTATACATTGTTATGTTTAATCATACATGTATAGATAATTGATAACATATTTTTTTTATGTTTGTTAGTAACAATTGTTTAATACAAAATAATATTGGTATATTACTTATCAGTTTATTTTTCCATGTTTCACATTTTCTAATATAAAATAAAAATATTGGTCAACAGAATATTGCATTTTAATATACTTGTATTTAACAAAACATTAATATTTTTACAGAACATTTTAACATATACACAATAAATATTTCTTATTAATATTATTAATATGTGTATACTTAATAATAATAATTACATTGTTTAAACTTTTATTATTGTTGTAAAAAGAATATTGCATTATAATTTACTTGTATTTAACAAAACATAATACTAGTTTCATAGAACATTTTTTCAATATACAAAAGATAAGTTTTTTTATATTAATAATATGTTTATTATTAATAATTGCATTATTTACGTTTCTATGTTTTTTGACAAAAGATATGTATTTATTTAACATTTTCATATATTTTATGCATATATTTTAAATGTATAGTAAGTAATACAAAAAAATTATTTATTTTAATAATTAATATATACATGATATATTATTTATTAGTATAAATTAACAATGTTGGAACATTTTTACAATACTTGTTCTATGTATATTAAAAAAATAAAAATTTTAAAAATTAGATTTGTTATTTATTTGTGAGTTTAGTTCATGTTTTTATATTATTTAAGTTTAACAAATATATTTATTCAGCCATTTTTGTTCAGGGTACTACTTTTGTAACTGCTACCTGTTGTTTTGGGTCATTTCTCCGGGGATTGGATCGCCGTTGGGAGCTGCGTCGCTCTGAGCCAGGTGAGACTCATTTATTTTTGTTTAAACTTGAGGCCCATTAGTAAGTCGGGCAGACCGCCACTGCCCGCATGGCAGTGGCGATCCATCTGACATTTTTGCCCGACCGCATGCCAATTCCCCCGCCATCATACTATGGTGGGGGGGACCCAGGCAGACGGAAAGGCCGTTTTTCCGCCGGTAGGCAATTTTTGATTGCCTACCGGCTGGAAAAGCTGTTAATATGGTGGCGGTGTCTGGTAGACACCGCCATCCATATTATGATGCATGCACGGTTTTGCCTTTCCGTGTCGGCAATGCTGCCACAGAAAGGCAGGCGGTTCTCACCATTGGGGGCCCGTAGCAGGCCCCCAGCGATTCTGGGGGTTGAGGGTGGCCCATGGGGGGGGGGGGCTACATTTGACAGTACAACTGCCACATTGTACTGTCAAATGCACAACTTGCATTTCTGGCATTGCACCGCCCGCCACAATGTCAGAAATGCAGGATGCTCGTGCCACTGTGGCGGGCGCATCCTAATGGGATGTGCGGGACTGCATCATGCATTGCAGGCGGTCCCATTTCCCGGGGGTATGGCGGGCGGACAAAGTTCGCCCACCTTGCAATTGACCCCCTAAGTTTTAATTTAATTTGGATAGAGTTAGGTGGTGTATTTAGTGTTAGGTAGTTGTGTTTTTGGTGTGATTTAGGTGTATGTTCGGTTTATTTACTTTTGACTAGATTTGATGTTTGAGGCCTAGTGCCCCATTATGATAGAGGGGGGAAAACCACCCCGACCGCCATTGAGGCGGGAAACAACCGCCCGCCTGGCCCGCGGATAAACTGGCGGTCAAATTAGGACAACTGCCAGAAAAGAACGACAGTGGCGGTAGCGGGCAAAACAAAACCGCCTGACGTGGGCGGTGATGTCCGTAAAACCGACCGCAGCGGTCGGAAACGCTGCGGAAAAGCTACAACCCACCGCAAGCAAAGCAGAGACACCGCACGGGAAATTAGTATATCCCCGATGGTCCCGCAGTATGATCTGCTGTTTCCGACCGCCACGGTTGCACACAGGAGCGACAGTGGAAGAGCTTCAGCATAGCCACCGCAGCAGACGAGACATGAAATACATGGTAGACGATGCTAAAACACAGCAACAATGCCAAACTTTGCACAAATCAAAGTAGCCATGCCCTCCAAATACATAAAACACATACCAATGAAAAAACAAATGCCAAAAGAAAATACATACAATTCCCAGGACAACACCCACAACACACCTGACAGCAAAATCCCATTTGGACACACCCATACAGCTGAGTATAAAACCAGCCCCTTTACTGACCACAATCCTTTGCAACACTCCAGAAGAGAAGGGCATAGACCAGATCTGACAGGAAAGACAAAAGAACACTCCACACACGCCACCACCATCACTACCACCATCACACCAGCACCAACAATCCCCCACCACAAAACACACCTAACACATCAACACCACACCCACCACACACACCCCTGCACCCACAAACACTTCAAACACCACGCACCATGGCAGCACAGAAAATGCCCAAATTCACAGAGAGTGAGTTCCTCTGCTCCTTCGACTCAGGTACCCCCCACGGAGGCATGGGTGAGTGCCCTTGCCAATTTCTTCACCTCCAAGATCAAACTGATTCAGGACTCTTTTCCCCTGAAGGGGTCTGAAGTTTCTCACTATTCAGAGGGTGTCTCTGTTTTAACAGCTAGTGCAGACCCGGTTCTGGCAGACTTTCCACCACTTTCAGTTTCCTCGTCCTTGGGCCTGATGGCCTGCCTTAAATCAGGATCACCTCTTGACGCATGCCCTGCCAAATTTTTGGCTAAGATGGCTGAAGTCATTAATCCCATCGTGAATCCTATTTTGAACCGCTCTCTGAGTGAGGGTGTGGTCCCTCAGGCCTGGAAGCAGGCGATGATCATCCCTCTGCTTAAAAAGCCCGGCCTGGACTCGGAGGTGTTGGCTAATTACAGGCCTATTTCGCTTCTGCCCGCCTTTGCCAAGATCCTCGAGAAGCACGCGCACATGGTGCTCTCCGATTATCTAGAATCCCATGATCTACTGCACTCCACCCAATCCGGCTTCCGTTCCAACCTGAGCACCGAAACAGCGCTCCTGGAAGTTTCGGAAGCAATTAAGGAGGTGCTGGATTCAGGAGGCAAAGTGATGCTCGTGATGCTCGATCTGTCGGCGGCCTTTGACACTGTCCACCACGAGGGTCTCCTCGTCAGACTTTATGAGATCGGTCTGAGGGGGACGGTGTTCAGCTGGTTTTGATCATTCTTGGCTGACGGCGACAAACGGTCTGGGCCTCCTCCAGCTACGCCGAGATGCCGTCACTGGGTGTCGGAGTCCCTCAGGGCTCAGTGCTGAGCCCGACTCTTTTTAACATCTTTATGACCCCTCTGGCGGCACTGGCGGAATCTTTCGGGGCCCAGATCTTTTCCTATGCCGATGACACCCAGCTCCTCTTTACTTGCGGGAAAGGAGCAGATTTTGATGGAGAGAGTATCCGGGGTTGCCTTGGGGCTGTTTTTAATTGGTTCCAGCTTAACAGCCTCAAGTGCAACTCGGATAAATCGGAGGTACTTTTCTTCGGCTGCAGATCGGACCCAGACTGGCAGGAATGGTGGCCTGCTAATATGTTTCCCCCTGCAGGCTCTTCCCAGTTAGCCAAGAACCTGGGGATTAAGATCGATAATGGCCTGACGCTGAGATCCCAGATTCTTGGTCTCACTGGCACCTGTTTCGGTCTCCTCCAGATGCTCCGCAAGTTTCTTCCTATACTACCGGAGGATCACAGGAAGATAACGGTTCAGGCTATAATCGGCTCGAGAATGGATTATTCAAATATCCTCTATCTCGGCCTGCCGGAGTATCTGCTGCAACAACTGCAGGTGGTCCAGAACTCGGCAGCACGGGCCATTTTTGAATTACCCGGCTGTGCTAGAACCTCGGGCCTCCTGCAGTCACTCCATTGGCTCCCCATCCGGAAGCGGATAGTCTTCAAGGCCCTGACCTTGGCCCATAAAGCTTTACATGCTTCAGGAGCAAAATATCTTCAAAAAAGGCTAGCTTTTTACCATCCTGCAAGGTCCCTGAGGTCGGGGTCTTTGTTTCTTGCCGTGGTCCCTCGAATAACAAGGTCACATATAGGAGGTCGATCTTTCAGACTGTTGGCTCCGCAGCTTTGGAATACTCTGCCAGTGACACTGCGCAGTACCTCCAATCTGCTGGCGTTCAGGAAGGGCCTTAAAACCTGGCTTTTTACTCTGTAGATATTAGTCTTGATTGTTAGTTAGGGATCTCCCCATTTTTCTGTTTTTCCTTTCCGTTATGTTGTGATACTGGTTTGCAATAAAGCGCCGGGACACTCTTTGGAGTAGCCGTGCGCTTTACAAGACAAAAATAACATAACATAACATAACATAACAGTCATGGTCAATGAGATAGTGAAAGTGGAACCACAACTGTTTGGTAGCCTGGTCCAACAGACACCATTAGCCACAAGGACACAAATGTGGGAAAGGATAGTTCAAAGGGTCAATGCAGTAGGGACCGCCCCGCGATCCAAGAAGGAGAATATGAAGTGGTGGCATGATCTCAAGAGGGTTGTCAAAGAGAGGAGGAGAAAGAACTGGGAACTGGCTAACCGGACTGGCAGTGGCCCTCCCATCCCACAGAAAACATTCGCACCATGGGAGGAGAAGGTGCTTTCCATATTGTATCCTGAGAGCCTCACAGGAGTATCCGGGGGAATGGAGGCTGGCAAGTACAAACAAATGGCAACCAACACACTGATAAGTACTTCCTTGCTCAACCCAAACACCATTGCATTATTCACCCTCACCTAACAGGTAGCTAGCCATCTTGCTTGGGAGGCTTGCTTGGGGTTGGGATGCCTGTACTACGATTCCCACCATGCCCCCTGTCCCACACCTCAGCAAGATAGAGGCCTCCCCCACCCAGGAGCATGTGTCAGCCATTGCACTGTTCACCTTCACCTAACAGGTAGGTAGCCATCTTGCGTGGGAGGCTTGTTTGGGGGTGGGAGGCCTGTACCATGACTCCCACCATGCCCCTGTCCCACAACCCAGCAGCATGGAGGCCTCCCCCACACAGAATCATGTGTCAGCCATTGCACTGTTCACCCTCACCTAACAGATAGGTAGCCATTTTGCTTGGGAGGCTTGTTTGCGAGTGGGAGGCCTGTACCACGACTCCCACCATGCCCCCTGTCCCACACCTGAGCAGGATAGAGGCCTCTCCCACCCAGGAGCATGTGTCAGCCATTGCACTGTTTACCCTCACCTAACAGGTAGGTAGCCATCTTGCTTGGGAGGCTTGTTTGGGGGTGGGAGGCCTGTACCATGACTCCCACCATGCCCCCTGTCCCACACCCCAGCAGCATGGAGGCCTCCCCCACCCATTAGCATGTGTCAGCCATTGCATTGTTCACCAAAAAAACTTACAGGTAGGTAGCCATCTTGCATGGGAGGCTTTTTGGGGGTGGGAGGCCTGTACCATGGCTCCCACCATGCCCCCTGTCCCACACCCCAGCAGCATGAAGGCCTCCCCCACCCAGGAGCATGTGTCAGCCATTGCACTGTTCACCCTCACCTAACAAGCAGGTAGCCATCTTGCTTGGGAGGCTTGTTTAGGGGTGGGAGGCCTGTACCACGACTCCCACCATGCCCCCTGTCCCACAACTGAGCAGGATAGAAGCCTTCTCCACCCAGGAGCATGCGTCAGCAATTGCACTGTTCACCCTCACCTAACAGGTAGGTAGCCATCTTGCTTGGGAGGCTTGTTTGGGGGTGGGAGGCCTACCACGACTCCCACCATGCCCCCTGTCCCACACTCCAGCAGCATGGAGGCATTTCCCACCCATTAGCATGTGTCAGCCATTGCATTGTTCACCAAACAAACTTACAGGTAGGTAGCCATCTTGCATGGGAGGCTTTTTGAGGATGGGAGGCCTGTACCACGACTCCCACCATGCCCCCATGTCCCACACCCCAGAAGCATGGAGGCCTCCCCCACCCAGGAGCATGCGTCAGCCATTGCATTGTTCACCAAACAAACTTACAGGTAGGTAGCCATCTTCACTGGGTTGGTTGTTTGTGGTTGGGAGACCTGCAGCACTACACACAGCACCAATTGCATGCAATGCATCAATGCCTGACATGTACGAGTAATTGTTGTTCCTCTGCACCATGTAATAACGCACAGTATTGCACTTAATAATAATAGTGAAGATCTCTCAATTGTGTAGTGTACAGACAGTGGATGACACGCTGCTAACAGAATACTTGCACAGTGCCCAACACTGACCATTACCCATCTAATCCATAGGTGATGAAGAACTCACTACTGAGGACAACAACGACCAGCAGAGCCAGTCTCCACCCCTGGTACATGGACTCTCGGATGTTGACTCCCAGGATAGTTTGGACAATGAGCGCCAGGCTGGCCCATCTGGTGTGCCAGGGACCAACAGGTCCCAACAGGTCCCAGACCCCATCCTCCCCACCACCACGTCTGCTGCAACAACAACAGCACAGCAGACCCCTGCAGTCACGGCCTGTGCCTCCACCGCTGCCACCTCCACCACTACCACCTGCAGCACCCTCCCTGTCTCAGAGGATGACCACCCCACACCAACAACTGTGGACGGCAGGGAGAATGTGGGGGGACCCACAGTGGCGAGGCAACAGGTCCGTGGCAGCAGGGCAGGTGGGAGGGCCAGGGTCACCCCCAGACCTCAGGAGGTTGTCACACCATCCCTGGACCACTTCACCGGTGTCATCGTGGCATATGAACAGGTCCATCGACAAAGTGGCCGGTTTGACAAACTATTACGTGAGCTCATCCTGCTGATGAGGTCCATTGACACACGCATTGGACAAATGGTGGACCTTATGGCCCAGCAACAGAGGGGGGTGAGTCCTCAGACACCGCTGGCCATGCAGCAGCCCCCGCCAAAGCGATCAAGGGGGCGTCCAAAGTAGATCCCGGGAGTCTCTGGAGGCAAAGCACCAGCCACACGCCAGTCACGGAGCCAGCCCTGATGGCAACCCTCTTCCCTACTGCATTGACTGTTTGGTCTGTCCATCCCAACACTGCCTTGTGAATGCCACCTGTCTGTTGGACTGGGTCACTACATCGATGTGGTGTCTTCTCTTGCATCTCATTTACCATGACTGTGAACTCACTGCTCTATCACCACCTTCATGTAAATATGCCCGCACCCCTCACATGTCAACTTTGTAAATAAAATACCTTGCACACTTCAATTGGTGCAGCTTTGTCTTTAGTGCAATATTTACAGTGTTCAAAATGTCCATGATGTATCCAAAAGATGTACAGTATGTAGGCCTGGATAATTTTGAGGCACCTTGGGAGACACAACAGAACAACAGTCACTGCCGTTAGTGTGGCATCACAGACACCACCACATAGGTCTACAGGCAGACAACACAATGTGCAACAAGTGTCAACAAACAGAGTTCTGTATATGTTCACATGTAAAATGTCACCGCCATATTTCCATACATAGGTGACTCAACATGTGCCTGTCTATACCATCCGTACATAGCCCTTCACAACAACAGCAATCACACCAGACAATGTACAAGTTGTACCCCGTCACCCACCTTCAAAGGAAGTAGCAGGTGATGAGCTGTTGACGCATGTCAACTCCTTCCTCCTCTCCACTGTCCTCATCACTGGACTCGGGGCCCTGAACAGGCGGGGGCCTTGGGTCCTCACCATCATCCAGGAGCAGGGGAATACCCTTGTGATTGGCCATGTTGTGGAGCATGCAGCATGCCACAATGATCTTGCAGACCTTCCCAGGCAAGTATGACAGTGCACCTCCAGTCCTGTCAAGGCAGCGGAATCTTGACTTGAGCAGGCCAAAAGTCCTCTCAATGACACAACGTGTCCTGCCATGGGCCTCATTTTACCTGACGTCAGCTGGGGTCGTGGGATTCCGTAGTGGGCTTTGCAGCCATGGACGGCTGGGATATGCAGAGTCACCTGTGAATGACAAACACACATTACAATGTTGCACAGGCAGAGGGCAGTAGGTCACACACACAGCACGCCATATCACTAGGCATACTCACCCACAATCCAAGCACGTTCGGGAAGCAGATTAACCATCAGCCTGGGCACAATGCTGTTCCTCAGGATGTAGGAGTTATGGGCAGAGCCAGGAAATCTGGCACACACATGCAATATGGTCATGTCCGCAAGGCACACCACGTGCCCATTGATAGAGTAATAATGTTTTCTATTCCTAAAAATGTGCTCACTCACCTGTGGTGGCACAAGACCGACATGGGTGCAATCTATGGCACCAACAACATGGGGGATTTTCCCAAGCGGATAGCAGTCTCCCTTCACACTGGCCAATTCTGCTCCCTGGGGAAATGTATGTATTGATCCTTATATATCATCATGGCTGCAAGAATATCCCTCAGCACCAGGCTGAACATGGGTTGTGACATCCCTGCAGTGCTGGCGACGGTCTCCAGGAAGGAACCAGTTGCAAAAAAGTGGAGGGCTGCCATCACTTTGTATGTATGTGTGAATGCTGTTTGGTAGTGGCGATGAGGTTGCAAGTGGGGCTCCAACAGATCACAAAGGGTTTTCAGTGTTGGTCTGTCAAGGCGGAATTTGCGAATGATCGCTATATCCTCCATGTCCTCCAGCACTGTCAGGTGATGTATGAGATTAGGCCTCATCCTAGTTGAGATGTAAATGGACACATGTCAATGACAACCATCATGAGATGGCCACAGCACATCCCATTAAGGATGTCATGGAAAAACAAAGACTGCCATGAGAGATGCGTGGCACACCAGCTTACATGGGTGGACATTTGAGACACACAGAGGGCACACCTCTCCATTTACAATACACAAGTGCCCCAAATAACACATAGGTCAATGTGATTGCACCATACTGAACCCCACATTTCACATGTGCACGCCTCGTACCGTACCATCCACCAATGTGTGTAAAATGGCCATGACTGTTTCATACCCATCTGCTATATCTGTCACACCTCAATGCATCATGTAAACTTGGCACAAATCCACAACCCAATGATCACAGTAGCTGGAAAACTGTCACTTGTGTGCATGAGCTGATATGAAAGCACAAGTAAGTAACAACACCATACAGTGAGACAAGCCTTGCCTTGGTCAGCACTGACCCACAACACATTGATTGGTTACACATTATTGACAGCAGCTTAACACTGTCAAACATCATCAACCATCAAATGCATAAGAGACATGGGAGGGACCACAGACCAATGTGCGCCACACATAACGTGCATCCACCTGAGGATTACATGGAATAATGGCATTGTGTGCACAATGATGTGCCCTAAACCATGTTGCTGCTGTGTACTGATGCAGTGTTCATGATGGACATTGCCATTGCATGTGCCCAAAATTGCGGTACCTACCGCCTGGCCACGGCGGTGTGACACCAGCACCACCCCCTTCACAAGTGCGGTAGCCATTAGCATGGAGACATGGGTAGATGGCGGTGGGCATGCCCCGGCACCCAAATCGTGGTAGCTACTGCCTGCCCACGGCGGTGTGACACCGTCATGGGACATTGCCTACAGCCAAAGGGAGAGATGATTGCTGTGGCATGATGCATTTTTTAAAATTGCAGAAGACGTGCTTCGCCACTGCGGATGTGGTCATTGGATGGGTTTGAAAGATGCACCATCGCGGTAGCGCACCCCGGGCCCCTGCATTGCATCACCGCCATGGAGCATTCCCTACAGCCAATGGGAACGATGATGGCGGTGGCATGATGCAGTTTTGAAAATCGCGGAAGGTGTGCTCCGCCACTGCGGATGCGGTCATTGGATGGGTTTGAAAGATGCACCATCGCGCTAGCGCACCCGGGCCCCTGTGGTGCATCACCGCCATGGAGCATTTCCTACAGCCAATGGGAACGATGATTGCGGTTGCGTGATGCAGTTTTGAAAATCGTGGAAGGCGTGCTCCGCCACCGCGGAGGCGGTCATTGGATGCTCTTCAATGAGGCTGACCTGGACAACCAATTGTTGCAGCTTTGCACCTTACAAATGACCCCAGAGGGCTATAAATCTGTGGGAGTGAGCCTCACATTTCCACTGCTCACAGAGCCTGCTGCCTGGGACCCTCTCCTGCTGCTACCTCAAGTGCCTGCTGCCTGGGACCCTCTCCTGCTGCTGCCTCAAGTGCCTGCTGCCTGGGGCCCCTCACCACTCACTTCCACCACAGGTGTTCCATGTCCACAGGGATTGCAAGGACAGAGAAGATCCGTGCCAGTCCATTCACAAGCGAGGAGCTGGAGGTCCTAGTGGACGAGGGGCTGGCACAGTACCTAAGGCTTTATGGTGGCCTCAATGTAGTGGTAAGTCTTCATGAAGGGAGCAGTAGGGCAGGGGGGTGTCAGACATGTAGTTGTGCTGCTGCAGTATATGCCTGAGGGTGTGGGGGTTGTGTCATACACTGACAAACAAGCTGTCTCCAGGGCAAGGGAGTGTGTGTGTCCAAATGTCACTGTTTTCCCTGCCTGCAGTTGTATGTGTGAGTGGAGTGTGTTTCATTGTCAGCCACACAGAGCCACAGGATGTTGGACATGTAGGTATCAAGACAGAAATTGCTCGGGTGATTGTTTCTGTGTGCCCCTGTTGTCCGACTCAGTGTGAACCCAGAGACTAGGCACAGTGCCTACCCACCCAAACAAAAACACATCACGGAACTTAGATGGTCCTCGCTCCGGTTCATTCACACTGAAAAGAAGATATGCACCATCTCAACCCTGTATAATTGCACACAAACACACTTCTGTAGATGGCTATTTTGTTGGTGAGTCCATGTGCCCCGAGGCCATACACATTACAAACACATATGTTCACAGGACATGCTCATTGAATGCTGCCCAGTCATGCACACAGTGCTTCTAGACACAGACACAGGTAGATAAGTGATATATGTAGTGGGCAGACATGCATGGGATGGTGATGTCTGCAAACCACTGAGGGGGTTCAGTGCAGTCATCCTGCATGTGTGTGAGATTATCAGGGACCCTCTACGCCCTCATGTATGCATGCAATCACATCTGTTCGCCCCATGCAGAGTGCCCTTGTGAGGTGTTCCCCAGTATGGGATGGAGGGAGATTACAATAGGTCATGAGTCTGTGTCTTGCTACTGTACTGATTGATGTAGGTACATGACACTGTGTCAATGGTCATTTACCCTTCTTTTCTACCATACCTGCAGCTCAAGGTACACCAGCGTAAGGCCGTGTGGAGGGCCATTGCAGCAAAGGTGCGAGCCCTGGGGGTATCCAACCGACGACGCACCCACTGCCACAAGAGGTGGGACAACATCAGCCGGCTGGCAAAGAATGTGGCAGAGATGACATTGGGGCTGCTACCGCGTACTGGGCGTTTGGCACGGCCCAACATAACACCACTGATGGGCCGCATATTGGCAGTGACTCATCCGGAGCTGGATGCACGTCGGAAGGAGCATCACCAGCAAGGCAGGGGTGAGTATTTGGGGAGGGTGACTTTGGCTGTGAGCGGATGCATGTGTACAGGGCCTGTGGCAGCGGTGGCCCATGTGATGTTCGTGTGGCGGCTGGGATGTGTGCTAGTGTCAGGCATTGGGCCAAACTGTGAAAGACTACCTTGGATTGGGGGTCTAAAGGGATATTTTATAGACCACTAGGTGTACGCTCCCAAACTGGCCTTACAAAGCTGATCCTCCCTGCTGTGCTTTCTCATAGTCAGATGTGTTAGGATCTACATGGTAATTCGGCATTGGGATAGTGTGGGGAATCTATGAGGGGGTGAACAGCAGGGTCCACTATCTGAGTGTGACTTCATGTATGCCTACTTTGCATGCACCATGATCAGTGAGGCCCACACATCTGACAACATGGTGCCCCAGAGTACCACATGGTGGTTGGTATGACCTACTTGGCATTGTGGACTGTCATGTCCTAATAGGTTTGTGTGTTGTCCCCTCCTGTTCCCTGAAGGCCTGTCAGTGGCAATGAGTGTTGTCCCCACATCATGTCCCTAGGTGTGGGCAGGGAAAGTTGTGTGTCTGGTAAACTTCATCCACGGGCAGGGTGTTGTGCTGTGTGGCCTCAACATGGCTCAGTCATGGCAGATATTCAGGGTTACAGGCACTGTTGTGGTCTATGTAGTGTGTTGCTGCAATGTGATTGCAGGGTGTGGTGGTCACCATGTTGATTTGGGCCTCTCCTGTACTGCTTTGATTGGATTGATTTGTCCTGATGATGACACTAACACAACCCTGCATCTGTCTCTCATGCAGAATCGCAGAACGGGAGCCAGAAACCAGTGGTGGCGAGAGTAGCACCACAGCTGCATCGGAGGCCAGTGACACAGAGCTCACCAGCGCATCTGAGGGGGACAGTAGTATACAGGAGGAATCTGTTTGCTGAGACACAGAGTACTACATCATCTGATGCCAGCGGTGATGCATCCATGTTGGCAGGCACAGGGGATGGGGAGTCTGCAACATCATCTACCACACAGCGGCCAGTGCCCAGCCTCCCATCCACTTCATCTGATGCTGCCCATGTCCGTGTCAGTCAGAGGGGATGAGTTACATTCACACCTGGCACCGCTGAGCCTGCACCTGTCCCCCCTGCTGCCCTGCAGAGCTCCTGTGCCACCTTTGTGTGTGCCAGACCGCCCTGCTCAATGCCTTCAGTGACCATGACAAGAAATTAGGCAAGGTGGTTGCCTAAATTGAGGGCATACACTCTGACGTGGGTGGGCTACACAGTACAGTCCTGGCTTTGTCATCCGCAGTTACGTCTGCCCTTCAACAGGCACATGCTCCCATTCCTGCTCAGGTGCCGTTATCCACCCCCAGTCAGTGGCCACATCAGATGACAGGGACCACGGTTCGCATGTGTCACAGACACAATACAGCACAAGGAGCACACAGCAGACACAACCCAAGCGGTCCCGCCCACAGACACCATGCCCACAGAAGAGCAGAGCCAGCCCAGAATGCAAAGACAGGAGCCCGTCATGGAAGAGCAAGGCTGAAAAAGCAATGAGGCTGACATCAGGCTCACATGCCTCAGAGGCATCACCAGCAAAGGACCCTCCTGTCCCTAAAACTTCACGCAGAGCTAGGTGTGCAGTGTCTGTGCCCACTGAGGAGGTGTTGTATGGCAAGTGTACACCTAGGAAGGGCACAGGGCCACATCCCCCCACCACATCAACTCCAATTCCAAGCTCAGTGAAGCAGGTAGAGGAGGGCACTGTACGGGCTAGCCCTGGAAAAGAGGCAAAGGAGGGCACTGTAAGTGGGACACCTGGCAAGCAGGGGTAGGTGGTCCAGAGGCATAGCCAGACAAAGCGATCCGCAGGATCCAGCACGTCACCAGAGGGAGTGCCAGTGTCTGCATCTGATGCGAGACAGTTGGTGTGTGCGCCTGTTGTGTCATCATCAGTTCCCACTGACCCCAAGACAGGGAAGCCATTTTGTATCCCCAAGAAGGGGCACCCCTCAAACCTCTCCCACTCACACTGTGTCACAGGTCTGCATGACTCCACCTCCACGTGCCTCCATGCCACCTTGTCCACACAGCCCTCCAGCTTGCCAAACCACTGATAGCCCTACATCACCTGGCCCTCTGTCTCCCCAGTCAAGTGTTCCTGCTGTCCCCGACACACAGCCAGCTCTAAGTCTGCCTGACAGCCAAATGTGAGTGGCAGCCCCCCTCAAACACCTGTCTCTCATACAGGTATGCTAGTCCTGCCCATTGTTTGCCACCTGGGTGAGTTGCTGGTTATGGACGGGTACCGTCAAACACACTCACTGTGCATCTTCTCATGTCCTGACTCAGCACTTCTCCCTGCATGCTGGCCCTGTTGCTCTGCTGTGTTGGACTCTCCCCTGTGCAGCCTCTCATGTACTTGCTGTGCCACCTGCCATGGACACTGGCCCCGTTACTCTGCTGTGTTAGACTCTTCCCAGTGCAGCCTCTCATGTACTTGCTTTGCCACCTGCCATGGCACTGGCCCTGTTGCTCTGCTGTGTTGGGCTCTGCCCTGTGCAGCCTCTCATGTACTTGCTGTGCCACCTGCAATGCACACTGGCCCGTTGTTCTGCTGTGTTTGGATCTCCCTTGTGCCATGGACACTGGCCCTGTTGCTCTGCTTTTTGGGCTCTCCCCTGTGCAGCCTCTCATGTACTTGCTGTGCCACCTGCCATGGACACTGGCCCTGTTGCTCTGCTGTGTTGTGCTCTCCCCTGTGCCATGGATACTGGCCCTGTTGCTCTGCTGTGTTGGGCTCTCCCCTGTGCAGCCTCTCATGTACTTGCTGTGCCACCTGCCATGGACACTGGCCCTGTTGCTCTGCTGTATTGTGCTCTCCCCTGTGCCATGGATACTGGCCCTGTTGCTCTGCTGTGTTGGGCTCTCCCCTGTGCAGCCTCTCATGTACTTGCTGTGCCACCTGCCATGGACACTGGCCCTGTTGCTCTGCTGTGTTGGGCTCTCTCCTGTGCAGCCGCTCATGTACTTGCTTTGCCACCTGCCCTGGACACTGGCCCTGTTGCTCTGCTGTGTTGGGATCTCCCCTGTGCAGCCTCTCATGTACTTGCTGTGCCACCTGCAATGCATACTGGCCCGTTGTTCTGCTGTGTTTGGATATCCCTTGTGCCATGGACACTGGCCCAGTTGCTCTGCTGTGTTGGGCTCTCCCCTGTGCAGCCTCTCATGTACTTGCTGTGCCACCTGCCATGGACACTGGCCCTGTTGCTCTGCTGTGTTGGGCTCTCCTCTGTGTAGCCTCTCATGTACTTGCTGTGCCACCTGCCATGGACACTAGCTCTGTTGCTCTGCTGTGTTGTGCTCTCCCCTGTGCCATGGACACTAGCCCGTTTGCTCTGCTGTGTTGGGCTCTCCCCTGTGCAGCCTCTCATGTACTTGCTGTGCCACCTGCCATGGACACTGACCCTGTTGCTCGGCTGTGTTGGGCTCTCCCCTGTGCCATGGACACTGGCCCTGTTGTTCTGCTGTGTTGGGCTCTCCACTGTGCCATGGACACTGGTCCTGTTGGTCTGCTGTGTTGTGCTCTCCCCTGTGCCATGGGCACTGGTCCTGTTGCTCTGATGTGTTGGACTCTCCCCAGTGCCATGCCCTCTGGCCTTTATTATTATTATGGAATTTGATAGAGCGCACGGCTACCCCCCACCGGGGGTGTCCCGGCGCTAAGGACAGGGACATCAGTGATTAGGCAACTAGCAGCATGAGAACAGGTATGTTTTTAACTTGGATCTGAAGAGGCATTCTGATTCGGCAAGTCTGAGGTCCAGCGGCAGGGAGTTCCACAGCTTGGCGGTAACTACCGCAAAAGCTCTACCACCTCTTCTTGAACTATGGAAACGGGGAGGAAGTATGAGACGGAGTCCTTCCTGTTTGTAGTTTGCCTGTGCAGATTATCTTGCATATGATCAGCATTTTGTGCCTTGATCTTGTCCACTGTTGTTCTACTGTCACACCTGTGCAATATGTGAATAAAGACAGTTACTCCTGTTATGTGTTTTGTCAGTGTCCTTGCTGATTAAAGTTCTTTTGGTGTGTGCATCTGGTTGCCTGTGCCCTATGCTCTATGTGTCACTTCAACATTGCCAGGCTCTTTGCCCGCATCACATTTTTAGACAGGTGTGACAGTGTCTTCAGTCCATTCAGACACTGATACTAGTTTTATCTGTAATGGCTATTTTACCTGTCATGCAGTTTTCTTTTTAGTGGTTTGCTATTATTGGCTATATTGTTGCCATGTCAGGTTGGGGGACACTGCCAGCACAGGGTGTGATGCTGTGCACATGTTTGCATGCAGGCTGGGCAATGACATGATGTGTGTGTGTGTGTGTTATTCCTGTATATGTGCCCAGGTGTGTATGTGTATGGTCATCTTGTGTTGGCCCTTAGTCCTGGTACCCTGGCCTACTTGAGATGTGTGCTCTTGGGTGGTCAAGAGGTGTGCAGTGTGAAGGGTGTGACTTTGTAGTGGGTGTGGATGTGTGTGTGTGCCCCTGGATTGTGATAGACACCCATGTGTCACCCAGGAGTTCTGTGCCTGTTGTTTGGATTGTCCTGCCCTGTGTAAATTATTGTATGCACATGTGTGAGTTGTCTGTTGTGCACTGTGCAGTATGTTGGTGTGTCCATGCAGTTCTGTGTGACTCCTCCTTGTTGTTTTGGTCACATATGAGTGAGCAAAGTGTGTGACTTGCACATCAGTGTTGTGTTTGTTTGATCATCAATGTGTCTTGAGTGTGTTTGTGTAGACTGTGTGGCCCTTCTGCTCCTCACTGGCATTGTGTTTGTGTTTCACATGCATTGCAGGCACATGGTGCCTTTTTCTCCTCCTGTATGGCATGGTGTGCGTGGCATGGTATGTGTGGTGTAATGCCATCCCCTATGTGTGCCACTTGTGGCTAGCCATTGTGGGTCTGCACTCCCTCGATTTGTGTATGGTACACCCCTTGCATGTCTACTGCTGACATGCAAGTCAGTTGACTTTGATGTCAGCTGTCCCCTTTGTTTACATTTGTATGTGCCTCACTTCATTTGTGAGACTGTGCCATGGGGTGCAGTTCTTGGGCCAATAGTGATGTTCCACTCTGGACATTGCCCCAATGGTTTATGTGTGAGGTTCTTGTGTTATTAATCAGTGAGGATTGCTCATGTGCACTTCAGCTGTGTGTGCTGCCCATTGCTCTGGTGAAGATGGTTCTGCTCTTGTATCCCAGAGTCGTGCATCCTGTTGTTGTTGTGTTGGATGTCTGTGTGTTGGCTGTGGTATTGATTCACTTCCTGGGTGTGCTGTTTTATTTGTGCTGTGATGATTCGTGGTGTGTGTGTTGCGGTTGTGTCAGTCATGTCTGTGTGTGGTTGTTGTGCTTGTTGTGCACACACTGCTTATTGTGCATACAGTGCTGTGTGTATGTGGCCTTGGCACTGCCTGATGTACATCCCCTGATGTCCTGTGATGTTTGTTGATTTTAAATTCCATGTGCATCTGTGGTTGGTTTGATGTCGCAGTGTAGTTCTGTGCAGGTGCATTTCTTGTGTGATTTGTGGTATGTTGTGTGTGTTTTGTTCCTGAGTGATAATGTTGTGCACTCATGTTGTGTATGTGCTCTCATTGCGTTTCCACAGTTTGGCTGACAGGGTATGTGTGTTTAAGTTGGGGTTCTGTGTGTGTTCCTGTGCTGTTTGTGTGTTGGTTTTGGTCAGGCATCTGTTCAGGCTTCCCTGTGTGTGGGTTATGTTTTTAGCTACACCCAAGGTGTGTGTTTGTGTGTGTATGTGCTGGCAAGGATTGTCAGCCTTCAGTGTGTGTGGCACTGGTGTTGTGTGTTCCTTGGCAGCCACTCCTGCAGTGGCTGTCTCCGTGGTTGTTTGTTGTGTGGGGCAGGGTGTGTATTGTGCTTGCTTTGCTTGTTGCTGTGCATGGGGGTGCACAGGATGGGCACCTGGCCTGTGACTTGATGGGGGGGGTTGATGTGTACTGTTTGTTCCCTGCCTATGCCTCGGAGTGGCCTTGCCTTCTGCGTTGTGCGCATGTGTTGACCGGTGCGGTGAAGTGACCGGGACGTTGCTGCTAGTTCGCGGTCGATGTGTGTCCAGGATGCAGTGGGGTGACTTGGTGGCAGGTGGGTCATGTGTGGGTGCCCTTGTGGATGAGTTGTTACACCCAGCAGGGTGTCTGTGGTGGAATTGCACCCTGTGTCAGCCTGTGTGTTGTGTGTTGTATTTGCATAGTTGCATACCTGCGGCGTCGTCTGCAGCCACCCATTTGTTGGTAGTGCTGTAGAGCAGGTACATCACCGGATGCATATGTAAGGCTGGGTCCATGGCGTTCATGACAAGGTGGTGTGGACCAGGTCTCTGCTATCACACTCCGCTGTTGAGTTTCCGCCGTCTATGGTTGTGCGGTGTCTCCGCTGCGGTGCGTCTGCCTGTTTGGCCCATCCTAATTTGTGGAGCGGGCGGACATCATTCCGCACGGCGGAGAGTCTCTATTGGCTCCCACCGCCGCGTTGGCGGGCGCACTTTGATGGCGATGCGCGGCTCTCCGCAGCAGACGGGAAATGACCTATGTTTTTCTATACTAATATGGCGGAAGTGAGTACCGCTGCTCGCGGGCAGAAAAAGGTGTTTTTCCGCCCCTCCAGCATCATGGTGGTGCCACCGCCCGCTATCCTAATGGACCCCCCAGTGTTTTGAGTGTAGTATATGCCGATAAATTTATGTGTATTGTTTTTAAACAGTTATGAAAAATATTCTGAAGTTGTATATTTGTATTTTTGTGTGGGTGAGTATGTTTTTCTTTTTTTTACAGACTTTTGTTTTACGACTTTGCGTTTTGGAGAAGATTGCCTTTTTTTAAGAGGTGTTTATTCCTTTTGCAAACTTATCTTTATTTAATACACTTTTACTTTTTCGGCTTTTAATGGAGCATTTTTTTAGCTATACTACGTTTTCCGGCTTTTTATGGGACTTGCCAATAGGATTTATCGAAAGAGGATTTGTGTTTGGAGACATTTGCATTTTTGCATTTTTTGGAGGGTTTATTTTAAATTATTTTCAAGAAATCGACGACTGGATGGATGTAGAAGTTGTGTTCAGTTAGCTTTGGAGCTGCAACAACTGTAAGTAATTTTTAAAATGCTATGTGGGAGGGAAATGTAATTTCATTATATTTTAATATGTGTTATATTTTGTAAAATATTTTTATTTTGTTAATATATATTTTGAATTTTATAAATGATATATATTTGAAAAATTAGTAATGTTTTATGAAATGTAAAAAGAATTTATATACATACATATGTTGTGTTTTAGAAGAAAATGTTTTTATTACTGTTTAATTTTGCGTTAAAAAATGCTTTGTGCAATTAGGGATAAGTATTCTAGGCCTCTAGTTTTAGGAAATAGCGTAACTTGACTTTGTAAAAGGTCCTACATTTTATTAGTTTGCTTCATTAGTTTTGGTCCAATTAGTGTAATGGATTGTTGCATTTGTAGTTCTTGGTAACCTTGCTCCTTTTGGATACATTGTAGTAATTTGTGAAGTGTAGGTGTACCTCTGCCTGTTGTTGCTTGGAAGGAATTATGCCATCCTTCAATGGCGTTGTTAGTTTTGGCTTGCTTGTTTAGGTTACTAAGGTACACATTCCACCACGGAATGTGGAACTTAGGTAATCTTGATCGATGTACTCTACACACCCATGTGTCCTTGAGATAATCAAGTAGTGGGCTTAATTTCTCCTCATTTCTTTTGTAGTAGAGACTCTCTATTAGTAGGTTGTAGTGTTCTACTAAATCAGTCACAGGCACATAGGCTAGGGCTACAAGTTTTTTTATTTGATGTGCTAAGGTGCTGTCTGTTGCATATTCAACACTTAGGGGCTCAATAGTATTGCGGGCAGGTTTTGTCCACCCACCATAGGCCCAGGAAATGGGACCGCCCGCTATGTATGTGGCAGTCCTGCATTAGGCATTAGGATGCCCCCACCATACTGGCGGGCGCATCCTGCATGCCTGACATTGCGGCGGGCGGTGCTTTCAGCAGCACCCTCCGCAATGTCAGAAATGCATGTTGTGCATTTGCATGCACAACGTGGCAGGCACCGCGTGGTGCCTGCCACCTGTGCATGAAAATGCAGGGGGGTACCATAGGTACCCCCATGTGCACCCCCAACCCCCCCAACACCTGGGGGGCCTGCAACGGGCCCCAAATAGAAAACTGCATGCTTTTCCATGGCGGAGGCTCCATGGAAAGGCACATCTCCGCCATTATAGTAGTATGAATATAGTAGTATGAATGGCGGTGGCTGCAAGGCACCACCACCTTATTGCTTTTCTTTTCCGCCCTGTAGGCAATTGGGTGGATTGCCTACCGGCGGAATACCGGCAGACGGTCTTCCCGTCCGCCATTGTCCTCCCCGCCATAGTAGTATGGCAGGGGAAATGGATTGCGGGTAGTGGCTTTTCGCGGGTGGATCGCCACTGCCATACGGGCGGTGGCGATCTGCCTGCTATAGTAATCATCCCCTTAGTGTTGACTTTTGGGGGTGTCTCCACAAACACTGATTAAAATGATAGTCGCACCCTTGGATAGCTGTATGAGGGTATGTTTTCAGAATGGCGTTAATCATGGCTTGTTCAAAATCCATGATTAGTTTCAGTGGAAAACAATTTGGGTTTTGTTTTTTAATTTGGATAAGAATCTCTAGATAGGTAGTTTGGTTTTAATTTGGGAGTAAGCAATAGATGAAGGGAAAATTAGTATTTTGAAATACAGCATGTACTGTGTATAGTTGATATAATGGTTTGGGACGTATTTTAAATGTCCCATCCTTCATCCAGGTGATGGATTGCTGAAGGTTTATTAAGTTATTTGCTGTGGCAAACATAATTATACATTTTTCACTGTTTTCATTGTGAAAGAAAATAAATGGTTCGTTATTATGGCTAATGCTTAGTTCAGGTAGGATAAGTACTTCTTGGAATGTTTTAGGGACAGGTTTGTTAGTTGTTATTTTCTTTTTCTGTCTAATTATAACTTATTTCAATGCATCTTTGGATGGTAATTGTCCAGATGCGTATTGGGGTATTTTAAGTAGTTGTTCTTTTAATATTTCACTAGGGGGTTTGTCTGTACTATTGCTTCTTTAATATTTTCTAGAGCTTCCCTAACTTCAATTTCAGTTATAGTTGGGGGGTGGTTGTGCTCTTTCACAGATAAAACAGTAGTTTCTTGGGTTATGGCTCTTCCGTTGTATTTGTTGGAATAGAACTTGCTACATTTCCAGAACACTTTTAAATCTTTCTGCTTTTCCCGTGTATATACATAACCCATAAAACATAGGAGCATTTTTCCCTTTTGGGACTCAACGAATTCTGCGCCTTCAGTCATGGTTGTATCTTTAATGCTACAGAAAATGTATATAGAATTTAGTTAATATAATACAGTGTATTATTTTGTTTTGGAAAATATACATGTGCTGCAATATACTTACAATGTTGAATTAGATGTTAAGAAGAATGTTCTTTTGATGTGTTGAATTTGTTATTTTCGGAATGTTGAAGATATATCTGTTGATATCATTTTAAAAAATGTTAAGATATTTTAATACATTTTTTGTAGGTGATAGGGGAATTGGGAAAGAGTTTGTTTTAGTTTGCTAAACTTGGGGTCTTGTTTATTTTCTGAGCTGTTGTAGAGAATTTTTCTGAAGCCGGAAAATTCTGTAGTGGAGATATAAATAAAGAAAAATATATTTTAGTTTATTAAGATTGAGATGTACTTTTTAGAGAATGTTAGCAGTAACGGACTATTAAAAAAGTTTATTTACTTACTTATTGTAGTTTCAAAGCTTTGTTTTGAAAAAAAATTGTGTGATCAGGAAGCAATCTGGTAGAGTTTCCTCTTCTTTTCTCTTGTAGTGTTGAAGTGGAAATGAACAAACCTTTTTCTGGCGTTTATACTGTTTAATTAATTAGTTCATTTATATGATTGGTTCTTTTTTTTAGTGCTAGCATTCTATTTGCTGTTGTGCAAATTTTGAATTTTGTGTTAGTTTGTTTCCTTATATGGAAGATGCTGATTAAGGAGTTGTATTTTTTTGTATATTCTGTTGTTGAAATGTGTTGTATAATGAATTAAATGTTATATATTTAGTGAATTATATGTGTAAAGTATTTATTTTTTTTAGGACTTAAGCGATATTTGCAAATTTCATTTATTTGGGTGTTAATGTGTTTATAAAACATATATTTATATTTATTAATTTTGTTGTGTATGTTTATATCGTGAAATTGTTTGTTTTATATGAATATATGTATATTAAAGTGTTTTTCATTTATTTGATTTTATTAATGAATCTATAATATTGGATGTCTATATTGTGAGATTCGATATAATGGTTCTTTGTTAGTTATTTGAATGTTTTCTGATATATATATTTTTTAATATTTTGTTTTTTCATAAAGTCAGAAACAATATTTCTTGTATTCGATATAGTTGGTTCGATATTTTAGTGTTTTGTTTATTAAGTATTGGTGGCGAAATTATTGTTTTCGATAATTTGGCATCGATATTTTGTCAAGTCGATATTTTGTCTCTCAATATTAAGTCACTGATCCACTAACAACACAGGGCTACCATAATCAGACTTAATAGGAGAAACCCTATCTAAATAAACTACACTAAACAACAATATTTAATCTCCTTAAATATGAACACTGAAACTGTATTAATACTCATTAAAATACATTTAAAATATCAATCTGAATAAAAAAATAGTTCACACAACAAAAATTCAGATTGCTAGTTGAAAGTTATTATAAAAAATACCGACAGGTCTACCCAAGGTTGAAAAGTCATGGGTGAGAAAATAGTTTTTGGCTTTAAGGCAATAGGATCAGGAGTTGCTGGAGTTCACTAAACCCAGATTAAGGAATAAATTGAGATCAAAACCTCCCCCTGGGGTAGAGACTTTTTTGGACTTTGCTTTACATGCTAGGTATAGGTCCATTTTGACTAGTTCCATCTAGGAATCATTGGATGGCAGCTATGTTTCCCCTAGGAGAGTACGATCAAACCTCTGTTATGCTCTACCTATGTGATGAAAGAGCTCTACAAATTCTGCTTCATTTTGTATTTTTGTGTGGATTTTATTCTTGTTTTGCGAAACAGTTTTAAATTCCTTTTTTATGGGGATTAGGTCGTAACAAATGTAAATTGGCACTATTATATTTGCCGAAGCTGGGCACCTCAAAAATCTGTATTAATAGCTGGTTGTTTCAGCCATCGGGATCACAATAACAGATTCTGACAGTATTTCCGTGCTGGCCTTTTTGATATGGAAAGGCTGTTGGAAAGCGACTTTGGGGGCTCCTAACAGGGCCCCCTTGCCTCCACGTCCTATGGTTGGTGGCTGAGGGGGTACCTTAGGAACCTCCCTGTAAAAGCCTGCACTCTGTGGCAGGCACCATGGGTTGACTGTGACAGGGTGCAGGGCTTTATGCTCCCCATTACTCCATAGAAACTTGTCTTACACCTGGTTTACGGCCGTAACACAAGCTCCTATAGGCAATAATGGGAATTGAACCGAACAGTGTTCGGTTGTATCGTAATCCAGCGGTCAGAACCGCTGATCGCCTGTCGGTCAGTCCCAAGTCAGAGATGGTGTTGGTCGGAGGCTTTCCGACCGACATCGTAATGAGCCCCTATATGTCACAATAAGGTCCCCCAAAATACTGTAAACTAACACACATACACTAAAATAACATTCAATAATAAACACTACCATAACTATGTTTAAACATATCCTCCATGCAAATAAACCCCCGCAAAAATACATTTAACATATTCTTCCTTGAACTGGAGACAAACAAGGAAGAAAACTTCATAAACTGCCTAAAACGATGAAGAAAGACTGAAGGAACCTGGAAAAAATGGCAGAAAAGTAAAAAAAGACTCCCACCTCATAGAAAACAATATTAAAAGATATTGTATTTAATAATCTTTATAAACTAATAAGCATTTAAAAAATATAATTGTTTTATCTGCTTTGAAAAAAGTTTCAAGAATGTTTCATGTATAAATATATTGTAAAGGTACTGAAAAAATAGAACCCAATTTTGAAAGCACTTTGTAATATAAGATCATGTTTAAAAAATGTAAGTAACATAAAAAATTACTGTCCAACATGTTGACAAATTGTATAACTGAAAATAAAAATGTATATACATTACAATTATATCATATGTGTAACTGTATTATTCTGAAATAAAAACATTTATTTTTATGGAAATGAACAAAAAGTGTAAATATTTACAAATATTGCACATTAAAACTGTTCTTTAGATATTGTTTGTAACAAAATGTTTTAAAAAGTATACTTTAGCAAAACTGTATTGATAATTAAACAAAAAATATATGCTATAAATGGGTATACATTTTTAATGGTCAAAATAAAAAAACAAATAAAATACACGGTAACAGTTAATGACGTCATATTTACTGTTCCCGATAAAGTCATACTCACACTGGGGAATTTTGGGGATGATTCAGATTTTCTTTTCCAGCTCTGGGGAAAGGGCTGGACTTTTGTGATCAGTGGGTTCAGATTTACTATTCCAACTCCAAAGTTTGTTTTTTGAATTTACATTATACAACTCAAATTGAGTAACCAACAGCATTGTCAAAACATAGCATGAGGCAAACCACTAGGAGCTCCTCCAATCTGCTCCTGATACCTCAACAATTTACTAAGAAGAAAACTTACAATCGGACCTTCCTGGGAATGGCTCCCAGGATTTGACATGCCTTGCCCGTAGAAACCAGACAGAACCCATCAGCTGCATTTTTTAAAGCGATTCTTATGGCCAAATTCCCTTGAACTCTTCACAAAGACACGTATATATTTGCTAGTCTGTAAATTACAGTATTCTTATGTATATGTTTATCACCTAACCCTCACTACAATTGTTCTTTCAAACAGTTGCGTTTATATCTGCTATTCTGTAATTGCCTCGAAATAGTTTCCACTTCTGTATTAGTACACCTTATATTATTTCTCTGTTTATGTCCATCACCTACAATTGCCTTGTAAAGCGCTCTGATACCCACAAGGGTCTTGTTCGCGCTACACAAAACCTTCAAAATAAATAAGACAGTTAAATAGAGGCGGTTGAACAGAAAAAAGTGGTAGCAGACAAGTCCAGGGGCTGATCTCCAGAGCCCACAAAGTACATATAACAGATCTTCCAGACAGCGCAAGCATCGCCTAGGCTCGAGGTTTTGAGCTTTGCAGAGTGCATGTAGTCGAAGTTCTGTGAACCTGTCCAGTTCTTTACAATCCTAGGTCGTTATAAGGGATGGAAAAATCTAGGAATTGCCCATCGGAATAAGCATTTCCCATCTGATGCAACCTCCAATCTCCAATTCTGCAGAGGACGTGCGACTTGTGTGTGAGCTGAATCAAAAAGGAATGGGTTTGAGGCTGTGCCTGGGGCATAGAGCACCTATAGTTTCAATCTGCAATGGGTGCAGACCACATACTTGTTGGGTACAGGCCACTAATCTGGTCCAAGAGTGGACACAAGTGGGCTACTGGCCAATCAGTGCCCTGACAGTGTATAGCGGAGCAGTGTTGTGTGGATCATTGTATGCGTCATGTGCAGTTGGGGATGTAGTCAATAGTGGACAAAATGCGCCTAAGCAGATACCTGATATAGCTCAAAATCTGGTGCCGCTAGGCCAGCCTAGGTATACAGTAGGGTAAGATTTTCCCTACGGACCCTCAGCTGCCTGGCCATTCATGCCAGGGAGATACAAAGTTCCCCACTTTTGGGGAAAGTGTTGGTATATTAGAGGTGAGGGTGAAGTCAAATGTACTATCCCCCATCTAAACTGAAGCACATTCAAGTGTTGGGCTTTGGAAATTTAGATTTAGTATTCCAACTCCAAAATTAATCACATTGGGAAAAGTGCTAGACTCTTTGAGGGCTTCAGATTTACCATTCTCACTCCAAACACTTTGGGGAAAGTATTGAAAGAGGTAAATTTACTGTTAGCACTGCAAACTCAATCAAGCTGAAGAAAGTGTTCGTGATTGAGTGGATAAACGTTTACTATTCCCACTCCAAACTTAACCACATTGTGGGAAGTGTTGCCTTTGAAGAGGTCAAAAATACCATTCCCACTCAAAACCTAGCCACAATGATGAAACTGTTGGACTTTTAGAGGGGGTCATATTAACTATTCAAACTCCAAATCTAACCACATTGGGGAAAACGTTGGACTTTGGAGTGTCAAATTTACTTTTCCCACTCCAAACTTAACCACACTCGGGCTGGATTTTAGGGAAGGGGGATCATATTTACTATTTCAATCCACATGTAATCACATTGGGGAAAGCGCAGGATTTTGGGTGGCTTATATTTACAATTCCCACTCCAACCTTAACCAAATTGCGGAACTTATTGGGCTTTGGGGGTTTTGATTAACTATTCCTTATCCAATCTTTTTCACATTAGGAAAAGTGTTGTAGTTTGGGGGGGGAGTTGAATGTGCTTTTTGCAATCCAGAATTAACCACACAGAGCCTAGTGCTAAATTGCGGAGGAGTTGGGTCAGATTTACTTTCACAACTCAAAACCTAACCACATTGGGTAAAGTATTATATGTATTTCTATTTATTTATTACATTTAATATGCATATCAAAATATACATACTTCTAAAATGTTATAACATATGAAATAATTTAAAACTTAACATATACAATAAGACATGCTGATGTTTAACAAACAACAGAGTCTAAAAACATGAAGGGCCTTACTACGAGCTGGCGGTCCTCCTGTCGGCCCGCTACCGCCGCACCAACAGGAGGACCACCAAGCCCATCGAGCGCCAGCCTGCTGGAATACAATTGTAATCTATGCCGGGTGGGGAGTGCTGCAGCCGTCTCACAGAGGTGGCTGTATAAGGCCCTAAATGTTTTAAAAATTCATTCAGTAAGACTGATCAAAGTGGCAGGAATTGTAAAGCTGCATAATTAATTAAAGGGGAAAGTGTTGTAATTTAGGGGGATCAAATTGACTACTTTGGACTTTGAGCGGATATGATATACTTTTACCACTCCAAACTTAATAAAAAAAGGAAAAGTGCTGCACTTTTAAATCTAAAAATGAAGTATTCTCACAATAAAATTATAGACATAACACTTAAAAGAGTACACTACAGAAATCCAATATTTAGTTAGCCCAAAATATAAATTACACAACATAAAAAATAAATAAAGAGTACTACCAAAACATCTAAAATAATATTTGCTATACATTTTAAATTAATAAATAATGAATTTAAAAAATCAAATATTTAAAAATAGCCATTTTATTAAATGATAACATTTAATTACATAAATGCAATACTCCAAATGTGAACAGAAATGCACAAGTTACAACACTCAAATGCAAATAATTAAATAGTATTATATTAGTTGAAAACAAAAACTTTAATTGTAATTATCAGGAACAAAAACGTTGAGTAAAACATTAAATACAAAAAAAATCTACCTAGAAATGTATCAAATATGACAATATTTAAACATTACACAGACACATTTGAATGGCACTATCATACCCTGGCTGTCGAGGTTATGCACGGGAGAGCTAAGGGAGTGATTATCTTTCCAATAATCTGATTTTAAAAGGGGTTATAGAGCCCATCAAAGATACTCATTTTCAGTTCTTGGTATTTGATCTGGACTCTGACACTTCGATTGCCCTGGTTAACTTCTATAATAATATTCCCCTGGGTGAAGTATCAAATGTTATTAATAACATGTCTAAAGTATTGTCCTCCCAGGTTATAAACAATAGGAAAGATATGATGATTCTTCTGGTAGGATATTTTAATTGTACTTTATGTAGAATGGCTGAACATAATAGATGCAGAGTGTTATGGGAAGAGGGCTTGTGTCAATCTTATTTTAATCATACTCCTCTGGGTGAACAGTTAAATGAAGTACTTAGCAATTTTGATCTTGGATTTGCTAATGAACTATGTGCATCTCCATCCTTCTTACCTCCAACATTTAATGGTAGGGGCTGCTGCACTACTATTGATTATGCCCTTGCATCTAGTAATCACACCCACAGAATTCATTCTTTTAAAGTCTCTGACAACGCACTAAGCGATTACTTCCAGCTCTGTATGGCCATACTACTGCCAACGAAGAACACCTTAAGGACTAATAATGAAAAAGATAGAGTACGAGAAAACCTATCTATCCATACTAATATAATACAGAGAGAGCTCAAACCTTTGAGGCGGGTAATCTCAGGAACCACAGCACCAATCACAACACCCAATACAGCGTTGGAAAGGGCAGTTGCAGCAGAAGGACATAGGCTATGCAGACGCCCACCATATACATTTAAAAGGTAAAAGAACCGTGCCAGCAAAGTAGTCTCTTGTGGGAGTGTCTGCGTTGTGCTGTGGGCATGTGCTGGGGGCGTGACAAACTCTGGGGGCGTGTGGTACGTTCCGCCCTTCATGCCATGTCTCATATAGTGTGCTGTGGGCATGTGCTGGGGGCCTGGGAGTGTGCGGGCGCGGGATTACGGAAAAGAAAGCGAGCATTGTGCCCAATATTTCATTGTTTTTTCTTCCCAGGTTCTGTACATTCCAGCTCCAGGTGTCCACCCTGCTCCCTTTAAATACCCCTGCACCCCATAATCATAACCCACCCTTACTCCTTAAAATACCCCAACACCCTTAAACACTAACCCATCTTAACCCTATAAATATACCCTGTACCCCAAAACCCAAACCTATCCCTAAACCCTAAAAATACCCCTGTACCCCAAAACCCAAACCTAGCCCTGTACCCTATAAATACCCCTGTCCCTCAAAACCAAAACCTAGCCCTGAACCCTAAAAATACCCCTGTACCCCAAAACCCAAACCTAACCCTGAACCCTAAAAATATCCCTGTACCCCAAAACCCAAACCTACCCCTGAACCCTAAAATACCCCTGTACCTCAAATCCCAAGCCTAGCCCTGAACCCTTAAAATACCCCGTACCCCAAAACCCAAACCTAGCCCTGAACCCTAAAAATACCCCTGTACCCCAAAACCCAAACCTACCCCTGAACCCTAAAATACCCCTGTACCTCAAAACCCAAGCCTAGCCCTGAACCTTTAAAATACCCCTGTACCCCAAAACCCAAACCTAGCCCAGTACCCTTAAAATACCCCTGTACCCCAAAACCCAAACCTACCCCTGAACCCTAAAAATACCCCTATACCCCAAAACCCAAACCAAGCCCTGAACCCTAAAAAAACCCTGTACCCCAAAACCCATACCTATCCCTAAACCCTAAAACTACCCCTGTACCCCATAACCCAAAACTATATCTGAACCCTTAAAATACCCAAACACCCCAAAACATATACCTCAGTACCCCAAAACATATACCCCTATACCCATACTTACCTTATCCAAACATTAAAAAAAAAACATGCTTTTACCATTCATGCATTTACAACGAATTTCGTTGTAAATGCATGCGTGGTAAAAGCATATAAAATGTAATGCCATGCGTTATAATGGCATTGCGGAGTCATGGTACTTTCCTAATGAAAGTATGCGGAGTGATGGTATGCGGAAAGAAAGTTGCGGAATAATGGGTGTTTACCCTCCCCCGGTAAGTACATTGGTGGCGCGGCGGCCCACATCTCCAGCAACATTCTCATATTTTATCACCACAGATTTGAAAAATGCACAGGTCTCTCTCATTGATGGCCAGCAGCGACATACACTTATAGACACACCTCCCGCCACAAGTTCTAGAATTGCAAACTTTAGAGCTGGGGAGCTACATTCGAATATCGGCATCAGCTCGACATCCAGTGATTCCAGGCAAATCGCTTTGTCTCCCCGTGCCTACCACAAATGAATGTGTTCTTCTGTAATGTAAATTGTGCTCATGCCATGTTGTCGAGTTTGCGCTATATAATATTGCAAGGAAAAATAAAGTAGGGAAACTTGAGTTCACACACTATTGAACGCGCACTCTTAAGTGCATCAGCAGTGCACTGTGAATCGGAGCGTTTCACAGGCCTGTCACAGATAAGAAATGCTATCAAAACGAAATCCTACAAAACAATATACTACTGGCCGGCAGCAATTCATACCCGGCCAACGTCGGGACGGGCTGCTAGTTGGTAGTATAAACGGGTACTCGTTACGGTGGGCCATGGTCGATCAAACTGAAATACTTAATAAAGTAATCAGCAAATGTATATCAGAGTTTGCAATATGCTTGGGGGTAGATTCCGCCCCGGAAACGCTCCTTGCGTCCTTTTTAACTATTACAAATGTAATAAGGAATTTCCTTATGAGGCAGCGTAAAAACAATAGAGACCAGGGAGGATGGTTTAACTCTAACTGCACCCAAGCCTACGCACTCCTAAAGAAAGAACTGCACAAAAACCCAAGAAGTATTATGGAGGTGAGGAGACTTAGGAAAGAATATAAGTTGGCTGTCAGAGACAGGAAGACTATGTTAAAAGTAGAGGCATTTGAAGCCTTGCACGCAGCATCTGTAAATAATGATAGTGCAGGCTTCTGGAAGATTATCAGAACCCCCTTTCTGGTGGAAGAGACTGGTCCCACAATAGAGATAGCGATCCCAGAAGCAGACTGGATTGGGCATTTTGCTCAGGTATATGAGGGGGAGGAATTATCATCTTCCCCTTGCACACCTATTTCCTATTCCAGATCAAGGAATTTGGCTTTTACCTTGGATGAGGTTGAAAAAGCACTCCACGCCAGTCAGGGTGGCAAGGCTCCTGGCCCGGATGGTCTCCCCATAGACATTTTTAAGGCTATTATACCTCTGTGGGCTCCCCTTCTGGTCCAGGTGCTTAATGCAAGTTGCACTACAGGATTTTTGTCTACCTGGGTGGAGTCCATAATCGTGCCTATCTTCAAAAAAGGGGATAGACACGACCCGGGATGTTACAGACCTATCTCTCTGTTGGACTTTTTTACGAAGATAGCTGGGCGGATAATTTTGGACCGTCTTTTGGACTGGGCTGATGACAATTCAATTTTATCTGACCTACAATATGGATTTCGGTCCGGCCTAGGAACAGTGGAGCAGGGCTTAAACCTTTCTAATGTTGGTGGGAAAGTACACAAGGGCCAAGAAAGGTAATTTGTTTCTGACCTTTGTGGACCTCTCGGCCGCATTTGATTGTGTGGTTCATTCTGAATTGTGGACTCTGCTAGGACAATTAGGGGTTGTTGAAAATATTATTTATTTTCGTAAACGTTTTTATAATGACGCGTCAGCTCGCGTCCAATATGACCTGAAGGGGGAACGCACGGCCAAAATCCCAATCAGGAGTGGAGGCAGGCAGGGATGTGTCCTGGCTCCATTCCTTTTTAATCTGTATATAAATGGCTTGGAGGGAGCTTTGTGCAGAGTTAGCTTAGATTCCCCATATGTAGCAGGCCTCCCAATCCCAGCCCTTTTGTACGCAGACAATGCTGTGTTAATGTCTCGTACCCAAGTGGGTCTTCAGCGCGTGGTGGATAGTTTTACCCTTTTCATGAAAGATCTGGGGTTAAGGGTACACTCATCTAAAACATTCATCATGCGCTGTGGCAAGGATTTTAAAACTTAAAGGGCCATTTTTATTGCAGGACAGAAGCTTGAGGCAACCAAGCAATTTTCCTATTTAGGTATAATATTTGCTCAGAATGAGTCATGGGCCCAAGCAGTAGCAGCTAAGAAACTGGCGATGGTACGTTCTACTGCTGCCCTCAAGACTTTTGCCCAAAAATTGGGTCCAAGACCTCCTGTTGAGGTCATTAAAATTTATAAAGCCAAATGTGTATCTGCTGCTATTTATGGGAGTGGGGTATGGGGTTTTGTAGACCCGACACCCATTCAGGTAGTTGAAAACTATTTCCTGAAATACATTCTAGCCGTGCCAAATAGTACCTCAAGTTATATCTGCCATGCAGAATTAGGCCTTCCATTCATATCCGATTTGATTAAGCTTGAGCCTGTGCTTTTATGGCACAGGCTGTGGACTAAAGAGGAAACCAAGCTGAATAGGGATATTTTGTCAGATATCTTGAAATTGGAAGGAGTGATGAGGATCCCATGGCTGAGTTATGTGTTTAAGGTTTGCAAGGATCTTGGCAAACCTGAATACTTTTTAAATCCTTTCACTATCTCGGCCATTTCTAAAAAAGATTTGAGGAAAGAGGGCCTGACTCTGTTGGATACATTAAGAACATCAACAGAGGTCCTAAAACCAACTGTCCTGCAACACCAATTGTTATTAACTACTTTTATTATTCAACCCTATTTGGTTTGTGTTCCTGGCAATTATGACAGATTTTTATTATCTCGTTTTAAGTTGGGAATCTTTCATAGATTGGTTAGTTTTCCAACCGCTAATGACTGGTCGCGTGATCTACAGCCTTGTCCTTGTGACGATGTGTCTTCCCAAAGCACTATGCATGTCCTTTTATTTTGCAAATTTTACACTTTTCTTAGGCGCAGGATCTTACTGCCTCTATTGAGGCAGATGGGTCTGGGCCATTGTCGTCCGGCCCTGCTATGTACACAATATTTGGATAATGAAAGGGATGTTGTAATAATCACAGTCTTCCTGAAAAAAGTGATATATTGCAGAAAAACTATGAACATGTAGTGCACTTGATGTATAGTGAGGTTGACTTGAATGGTAATTTCCCACTAATGAACAGTTGTATATGTTTTTTCTTCTATTATGGTGATCTTGTAAAATGAAATGAAACGTGATGAATTTTTTAACTTGTACGCATTTATGATTGCTTTTTTAACAATCGAATAAAGCTATTCTTGACTTGACTTGAATGGCACTAACTTACAAAACTAAAACTTATACAATTAAAAACATAATTTAATAAGAAATAATTATAAAAATAATCAATAAAAAATAATCATGAAAAATGTAACAATTAGACTAAAGATTGAAAAATGTAATTTCTGCCTACTCTATTCCCTTATGAATCCAACATACCACTCCTAAAATTATTATACAAAAATGAAAAGATTTTAAAACAAATACACTTAAAAATGATATAGGCTACAACAATATAACACACAAAAATATTTTCAACATAAAAAATATTTAAAAAAGGGAATCTAATATCCATACTGTGACCCAAACTATTTATGACATCACTCTATTTAAGATATGATATATGTTTCTCACAATATTCTTTCCAATTTATTTTGACAAAACTCCTTAATATGTTACTACAGTTGAATTCTGAGTAGGCCTGGGAGGAGTTTGAAGAGGTCTACTACACAGAACTCTTGTGAAGTGTTAAAAAAACTCTGCAAGTAGCAGAGTGTGGTGATTTAGGCATCTCATGCTGATTTTTAGCTCCAGGAGTTTATCTCACACTGTAAAATCAGTGTGAACATCACCACGAGCAGTGCAAGAGGATGATGCTGCTTTCTGCCACTCAAGTAGATGTTCAACTGAAGAGGCAGTTTCTTCAACCTGAGCAGCAGGCTTCTCATTGTGAGTGGAAGCAACTTGCCACTACCGCCAGTGTTGAGAAATCTTGCCAGGGGGTGGTTTAGTGTATGCTTTTGCTTGCTCACGCTCACCAACTTGACATTGGTGAGCTGTGTAAGAAAACATCACTCTGTGCCGGTTTGGGAATTTTTCAGTACTCCACGCTCTATGAGTAGCGGGTAATGTGGGCAAAATTCTGTGAACTCCGCCTCGGAGCAGAGTTCACCACCCATCCCTAATTCTGAGGTCACAAGCCCCACTAACAAATTCAGCTGCAGTGGTGTAAGGCTGTTCACTGAGCGTAATTACAGCTGCAGTTTAAAATTTAAAAATAGGGAACAGGCTCTTCTTTCTTCTGTTACCTTTTTCTAAAACAAAACTAATCATGTTTTCACACAATCTGACCCACAGCATTTTGTTAACTTAACTTACATTGAATTAATTATTTTTGTAAACATGAATAACTTGTTGTTTGGTATGTAGAATTTCACAGTTCAGTTTCTTGGAAGGGTGATAGTACGTCCATCTATTATAAGGAATAAACTACCCACTAAACCTGAGTTCCATTTCCTTGCAAAGGAACTTGACCTTCACCCTTGGTCCTTTATGGTCATGGAACTTCTCTGTGATTTGCAATATCCTTATAATGTACAGCATGGGATATTTTATAACATACATAATTCTAATAAAATCAAAAGACCTTGACTATTTCCAGTCCTAAAATGTGCATAATGCAACCTATTCTCTCAAAAAACCTAATATATTCAAAGAAAAATATATTTATCAATCAAAAAGACTTTATTGCAGTTGTATATAACCATAAAAGCACATTCAAATTTCGTCAATTACAGATCCAGGGAAAATTAGAGGTATAATTTAGTAACGTACATTGGCATTTGGGCATAATAAAACAATATCATTACTTAAAAATCATCATATGAAAGTTTCATAAATATAAAACACACTTTAAAAATGTAAATTAAGTGTACAAATTCTAAAAATTCTAAAAATACTGCACTGATCTCCCGATCCCAAACTACGTAAAGCTAAATCGCCCTCCATCACAGACTAAGGTTAAAAGCTCCATGATACCAGGTAAGAAAAAGAGGGTGCTATACAATACTAGAGGTCTAATCCGATTTTAACACATTTCTACAAATTGTCCACATAGAAAACAGAAACTTTGCTATTGCAACCACATAAACTGGGTCAGTATCTGTTTTTAGGATCTTGAAGAAATCAGGATAATTCCTAATGCCCAGGTTCCTACACAATCGAATAATCCATTTCTGCCTGGCTTTTTTATATGCTGCACAGAAGAGGATTACGTGGACTGCAGTTTCCTCCTCTGCTAGGCATCCAGGGCAAAGGCGATTTGGAACTCCCGCCCGCCTGTTTGTAATTGCGTGTAGCGGGAGAGTTCCATATCTGAATTGGAGGAACAGCTTTTTTGCTAAAGTCAGTTGTATTAAATCTAGCACCTGCTCAAATTCATAGTTACACTTAAAATCCAGAAACCCGTATGTAAGGCTCGTTAAATTTACTGACCGAAAAGTTTCCATCAATTTATACTCTTTAAGTGCATTTGTCAGTGTTTTCTTGGGAGTCGCTAAAAACAGGAGACTTCCGGATTTATCCAGAGATTCTCCATACCAATTGCGCTAAAAGAGTGCCTTACAAATGATAACCAAGGTATACTGCCTGCCCCTAGTGATGTCATTACCGCTTTCAGTTCTTCCCTGTAGCTGGCCAGCTCGGGAGTGCACCACAACTGCCGCCAATAAAGTAGCGGACGTGTTGCAATAGCATCAGAAATTGGAAGAATATTTAAGTCCATCCTTAGCAGTACTAGTGGTGTGTTTTTCGGCATTTCTTTGATAAAATTATTTTCAGATGATGTGAGGGTGTTTGAGGGTCTGTGCCCCCACAATTCCGCCCCATATAGAGATGCTGACCTAGCTTGGACTTTATAAATTTCAAGAGGTTGGCTTAAAGTTTTTAAAAGACAATTCTATTGGATTTTTTAAATTCCCCCCATAGCCTTCATTAACTTCAAATTAGCCTTATCCATCTGAGGGCACCACCCCATTTTGTCATTCAGCGTGAGGCCCAAATAATCGAAGACGGATACCCTTTCCAGGGGTCTATCCTCCGTCATCGGATGAGGGCAATTAATGGAATTAGCATTAAAACCCATGTATTTGGTTTTATTGATATTGCCCACTAGATTCCTCTTTTACAGAACTGGCTAAATTCATTTAACACACGCTGCATGCCCATAGCTGACTTTGAGAGCAGCAGGGTGTCATCTGCGAACATTAATGCGGGAAAACTACGTGAAGCCAGTTTAGGGGAGTCTATATCCTTGACGGCAAGAAGATCTTCTATCAGCCCATTTAGAAAGAGGGAGAAAAGGGTCGGCGTGAGCACACAACCCTGCCTAACCCCCTTGTGTACAGGAAACGGAGCCGTCAGTTGCCTATTCTTTTCATACCTTACTCTCGCAAAGGAGCCATTCGTTAAGTTGTTTAAACTTAAAGCAATAATATGGTGGAATCCCCATAGCCAGCAAAATACTCCACAGCTGGTTCGGGTCCACCATATCAAATGCCGATTTCTAGTCTACGAAGGTTAAGTATAGGCTACCCCCTCCCAACACTACATGCTTCCAGTGTATTAACTGAAGCCTAAATAGCTGGTTGATTGCAGAGGTTTTGGCCCTAAAGCCTGCTTGTAACAGGGTCAAAATCTCTTGGTCGCTAATCCATTCTTGCAATCGTTGTAATAAAACCCTTGCATAATTTTTTCAGGATACATCGATCAGGCTAATTGGCCTGTAGTTAACCGGATCCATAGAGGATCCCTTTTTATAAATGGGGATAATCTCCACCCCCGCCCACGTACAGGGGGCTGGAAGACCCTGTAGAATTACGTTAAATAATAATTGAAGATAAGGAAGCCACATTACCTGTTCCTCTCTGTACAGATCTCCGGGAATCCTATCTAAAGCAGGTGCTTTATTTCGTTGGAGCTTCGCTAAAGCCAATTGTACCTCAGCCACTTTGCAGGGTGGTATGCACCATGTGGGATCGGGAGTTAAAAGGCAGGCTGGCAACTCACTTGCTTCAACTAACAAGTTTGAATATAATTCTTTAAAATGTAAGCGCCATGGATATGTAGGTGAGACGTCCCGCATGATAAAGACCAGGCTGACTGAGCATAGGTCAGCCATTAAAACACAGAAGATTTCAGCCCCACTGGTAAACCATTTTATGGAATACAAACACACACCAGAAGAACTAAAATGGCGCATCCTGGAAAAAATCCATCTACAGAAGAACCAAGGAGGTGATGAAATACGCAAAAAAAGAGAGGTTTTTTGGATCTTCATCCTTGGGACATTTAACCAGGGATTGAACCAAGATCTACCCTGGGAGAACGCGATAATATAGCAGCAACATCGAATCAATTATGATTTGGTATGCATAAATAGGGCTCTAATAATGATAACATAACGAAAAATTGCCACCATTTAAGATCTGTTTCATATAAATCAGAGTAAAGATACAGATATTTAACCCGTAGTTACTTAAGCAAAATACCGCTTTAAATATGGGCGAAGTCTGCTCTGGATATAAATAGTAGTAGAAAAAGGACTTCGCATAATCCTCCTTTTCTACACAAACCGCTGAGGGAAGCAGACACGTCTCGAGCTACTTGAGCGATAAAACGGTAAGAGTCCGAGAAACTCCGCAGAAACTCGGCAGTACCTAAGCAGAACTCCGCGAAGCCTTCCCCCATCTACTTAATGCCCTATTCTAAACATAGTTTTGTTTCTCTGTACCCTTCTTATACTTAGCGGGCGTTGTACCTTTAACGGACATCCCATTTGAACTGAAATATCTTAATCATCGAGTGGAGAGAGAGAAAAAAAGCGTGAAAAGTCGGTAACAACCCTCATCTCTTTTGCAAGCGATATCGAGGTAACAAACTTAAGCTTTTAACCTAGAGAACTGAAAAATCCCTGAAAACTGAACTGTTATCGATAATATGGTTCAACTCTGTATTTTAGAACTGGCCAGAGACTACATTTACAACGGAGGCAGGCCCCAGAACAAGCCCGTTTGCATCTGATTTTGATACGACTAACCAACCGACAGTCCGTTTTTCCTCCCCTCTTTTTGGAAATCATAAGTTAATAAAGGTAAATAACAAAAAAGAGAGGCAACTTTGAACTATTGGAGGTTTTAAATATCAATTGGTATAAATCCATATACTCTCTCTAATTAAACAGATGATCAACTTTAGTAACTACAACGCATTGTGTGGGCGAGAATGACGGAGAACGCTTGATGTTCCTCCCTTTTAAAGCCGGCAAGAATTAGATGAAGGTAGAAGCAAGATGGGAGCAGTGAACACTGTTTAAACAGGTAATAATATGGACCCATAGAATTGAAAACTACAGAGAGTAGAATTTAGAAACCTTTTTAAGTTTTTCTATAAAATAATAAATCGTAATCTTTCCTTTTAAAACAGATATCACATACCTACTCCAGATATTAAAGGAAAGGTGCCTTACTCCCTTCATCAACTCTGAACAGTTTATTTCAAAATTTGTTTTTAGGTAAGATCATGTTAGGAAAAATAATAAGAAATAAGAGATAAACATTGATAGATTAAAGAAGGTCTTTTTCAATTTGTTCAAGTAAAATGTATTTTCTTTTTGATCCCTGTATTCAGAAAGAACAAACAATAAGAAATTCTGGTCAAATTGAATTTATTTTAAATAATTCCTGTTTTTCTCATAAAATGCCTTGTTAAACCTTTTTCTAAAACACAGGCCCGTCTTGCTCATAGTACGCCTTTCTAGAAAATTCTTTTTTCTAAACGTAGGCCGGTTAGCATAAAAGAACTTAGTAATTTCTAGACAAACCGAATAGGGATTATACTCAGAATGTCTTTGTTTAGTAGCACAAATCACCATTACTGATACAGATACCCTTTTTCACGTTAAAACGTCAAAATGTTACGCCAACTTCTATTTAACATTTTTATGTATGTTTAGTAATGTTTTGTTATCTTAACTATGGAGATACATTAGAGACTATTTATACTATGAGATATGTATGTTTTCCAACTTTCTTGTTCTAACAGTTCGTATAAAAATACAAGTCTGGCTAAGAAGATTTTTTATCAAATGAATGATATTCTATTTTTTGAAATATCTGATATATATAGTGAACAAAGAGGCAATGCACTGTCACCTTGATGTCATCTAAAAATATTGTTTTATTCTGTTTAGAAAAAGTGGCTGAATATTCATTTGTCCTGATGAAGACAAAAGACTTTGTCGAAACGCGTTGACACACACAGCCCTACTCTTCATAACCAGAGATATAAAAAAGGAAAAATATTTTTTTATTAAATTGCTATGATTTCTTATGATGTGTTAAAGAAAGGTCACACAAAGAATCAATAGTTTTTATTGTGTATATCCTGTATACAAATCTATATGTATTTATTCATTTTAATATCGGAATTAAAAATTATTTTTTGATATCATTTCAGTCCATTGCACTAATTTCTTCATTGATGTTTATATAATGTGTTTTCTAAATAGCCAGTTTCTTGTACTGTAAGTCTGCCTGGGTATATACCCTTACATAAAAAAAGCGCCATGCTTCCTCACAGATATTTGGGTCAATAGTAGACTTGCTCTCTGGCTTCCCAGTATGGACCAAATTCCAGAAGGCCCTTGCATCTTTTGCGTCTAAGGCACACTTAATGGTCTGCCATCTTTCTGCTTCCCATTCTGTTTTTGCTTTAAAAATATATTTTTTTAAATCTGTCCTTGCTTCCTTAATACGTAACCGATTACCCTCCTCGAGGGACGTTATCAGAGTTCGCTTTGCTACCCTACATCCCCTACTAAACCACAGATTTTTGTCACCACAGTATTTACTCTTGGTAGGCCTGGTATTATAAAAAAATCCGCCAGCGTTACAACCATTTCCTGGTGGATTTCTCCCAGATCCTCACCAATACCACTATTGACAGAGTTTTCTGAAACAATGCTTGCCTTTTCTATCAAGGGAATTATACTGTTATACATTCTTGCCATTGTTTCTGTAGATTAATTAATTTTAGACCAGCAAATACGCCTCCCTCCATCCACTACTCTGAGATCACTTCTGAGAGTGATTACAGAACCTTGGTCTGTGTTATGTTATGTTATGTTACTGTTTGTTTTATAGAGCGCTCAGCTGCTCCAAAGAGCGTCCAGGCGCTAAAGATCATCACACCTAATACCAGCAGCAAACAAACAGCCATAACGGAAAAAAAATAACCAGAATTAACCATAGCAGCATTGCAAAGCAAACAGATGAGTTTTAAGTCCCTTCTTAAAAACCGAGAGATTGGTGCACGTCCGCAACGTCAAGGGCAGTGTGTTCCAAAGACGGGGTGCAAGGTAACTAAAGGAGCGACCTCCACAGCGAGCACGCTTCACTGTTGGGACGATAGCCTTGGCCTGGGCAGCAGATCTCAGAGGTCTAGATGGGAGATAGAAATTGACCCTTCTCTGCAGAAATTCAGCGCCGAAATTGTGAAGCGCCCTAAAAGCTGTAGTTAGGGTCTTGAAGAAGATGCGCTTACGAATCGGCAACCAATGCAGAGAGACAAGGAGATTGCTGGCCCTAGATCTTCTAGTTAGACCGAAGATTGCCCTGGCTGCAGAATTTTGAACTATCTGCAGACGAGTCAGCAGATATTCAGGAAGACCTAAGTAAAGGATGTTGGCGTAGTCTAGGCGCGAGCCTATTAGTGCTTGCACCGTGATTTTCTTATGCTCCAAAGATAAATAGGGCAAAAACTTACGCAACATCCTTAAGATGGCAAAGCACTTCCCAGTCAAGCCAGCAACCTGGGCTTTGAAGGAAAGAGTGTTGTCAACCATCATACCCAGGTTCTTAGCTGTGACCGAATCGCTGGCAGGGGGAAACATGGCCGAAGGCCACCATTGCTTCCATCTTGGGTCTGCAGGACATCCAAAGAACAATATCTCGGATTTGTCGGAGTTGCATTTGAGGCCACTTTTCCCGAACCAGTCAAACACAAACTCCAAACACTTCTGAATGGCTGCTCCATCGAAGTCACAGCCCCTGTCACAAGTGAACAGGAGCTGTGTGTCATCCGCATAGGATATGATCTGGACCCCTAGCTCCTCCACCCGTGCCGCAAGAGGTGTAAAGAAGATATTAAAGAGGGAGGGACTAAGAATGGAGCCCTGCGGGACCCCTACCTCAAGCTGCGGCATCAGGGCAGAGAAAGGGGGAGCCCAGATCGTTTGTCTCCGATCGGCCAAAAAAGACTGAAACCATGCGAACACCGTTCCCCGCAGCCCAATCTCCCAGAGTCTAATTAGGAGGAGGTCGTGGGGGACGGTGTCGAAGGCCGCCGACAAATCAAGCATGATAAGCAGGGCCTTTCCACCCCTGTCGAGGGTCTCCTTCACAGTCTCAGTTACCTCAAGTAGAGCGGTTTCGGTGCTCAGGTTAGATCTAAAACCAGACTGTGACTGATGTAATAGGGAGTTACCCTCTACAAAGTTGGTAAGGGTGGTATGAACATACTTTTCAGTGACCTTGGCCAGAGCAGGAAGCAGCGAGATTGGCCTATAGTTGGAATGTAGTTTGGCATCTGCATTCGGTTTTTTAATGAGGGGAAGAACTAGGGCCTGTTTCCAAGAGGAGGGGACTTTGCCCGACTTCAGAGATGCATTAATGAGAGGGTTGATGATCGGGTTGAGGGCAGGTGCCAGGGTCGCAAGACACATGGCGGGACAAGGGTCCAGTGGAGAGCCAGATTTCAGGCTAGACAAAAGGTCCAGCGAGGCCTGAGGCTCTAAAGAGGGAAAACAGTGCAGGGTAGGGCCCACAAAGTCCATATGCATAGCTGGTGGGCATAACCAGGGGATGGAAAGGCCGTCGACCGCTGAACCCGTACTCACAATGTTCTGGGTTCCTTGCAAAGCGGACTGGATAGTACGTATTTTATTAGTAAAAAATACTGCAAGCTCCATGATCCAAGGTTCCGAAAAAGCAGACGCAGGAGTACAGCAGGAGGGAGAGGTGAATTATTTAACAATCTTAAAGATCTCTTTGCAGGAGCTATCTGCTTCCTCGATCCTTTTAGCCAAGAAGGATTTTTTCTCTGCAACGATCTCCCTGTGATATTCTTTTACTGCTACTCTGTAAGACTGCTTAGCAGATGTATCATAGTGCCTCCTCCAAATTCTCTCCAGCCTCTTGCAGTGCCTTCTCTTGGCCGCCAAAGCAGCAGAGAACCACGGGGCTGATGCTCTTGCCAGTTCAGATCTAACCTGGCGAGGTGGTGCCAAGGCTTCCAAACGTGCAGTGAGCCAATTCTGAAAACACACCACATCGTCCTCCAGACTACCCGTAAAAACACAAGGATGGGTTTCTAAAGCCTGGGTGATCATGGCCGGGGTGACTTTGTGGAAGGCTCTAGAGCTGCGAGCAGCTAGCCGCTTCGAAATGCGGGCGGCCACTGGCTGATGTACTAACGTAAAATCCGCTAGGAAATGGTCCGACCAGAGGACTGGGGCAAGGGAGGAAAGGACCACCGGAACGGTCGAAAAAATTTGATCTAAAATATGCCCCTTCTCATGTGTAGGAGATTGCAGGTACATATGAAGTCCCACCGACGATGTCATATCCAAGAATTTTTGCACTTCAGAATCCTCGCCCTTATCCATGTGGATGTTAAAGTCCCCGAGTATTAGGCAGTGTTTTGCTCTAAGACTCAGTGTGGAAATGATCGATAGCAAATCCTCAGTAAAGGAGCCAAGAGGGCCAGGTGGTCTATAAAGCAAAAGCCCCAAGCAGGATTGATGGGGGGATAGGGTCAGGGAGAAGGCAAGGGTTTCACAGCCAGGTAAATCATCCGTCAACAAGATGGTACAAGGAATGTGCCTCTTAATGATAAGAGCCACTCCGCCTCCCCTTTCTTTGCATCTATCTCGACGGAAAATAGCATAAGAGGGAGGGATGGCAATAGCCAGATCAGGTTCCGAGCCCACACCGAGCCATGTTTCTGTGAGAAAGAGACAATCTGTGTCATCTTGTGTTAAGAGATTATGGATGTCGAGAACGTGCTGAGAAAGGGACCTGGTATTTAACAAGGCGCATTTACTACCTAATGGAGGGAGCTTGCCCGAACAGGAAATAATGGGGACCGGCACCCACCCACATGTGGGGCACTTAGTGATATCCCCAGCAGAGTAGGGGATAGCTCGCTGACATGGAGCAGTGTGTACATTGTAGGACAGAAGGTCATCTCTAGTGTACATCAAGCCAAGAGCTAAATGGAACCCACCAGAATCGCTCCCGAGCGCCTCCGAGACGCGGACGGGCGCAGACGGGCTGACTCAGGCGAGACTCCGGCGCAGTGACGGCGCCCCCGCAAATGCGACCGCTAGCGCGGTAGAACGCTGTTTCCTTATATGTGGTACACTAGAGCGCTGCCACCACTCTAGTCCCCACTCAAGATGGCCGCCGAGTGCAGAAAAGCCTGAGCCCGGTTTGAAGCTCTAAAGGCAGCTAACGCCGTGATAGATGGGCGAAAATGCATGCAGGTGTATTAGAGGTATGCTGAGTGCATTACAAAGTGAAAATACAACAGTTTTAAAATTTGTTAAAAATCACAAAAAACGATCCGTTTTGCTCACGGAGCGCAGGATAGAATACACATGCTCTGTGCTTCACCAATATCAATTCAGACTGGTACAAGGGATAGATCTCGCGAGCGCTGCTTCAGGGCTCCTTATATGTGGTACACTAGAGCGCTGCCACCACTCTAGCCCCCACTCATATCGTTACAACAGATATCTAACAAAGTGACCAGAGGATTGTGGTCACTTTCAATGCGCTGCACAACGCTACAATCTAAAACTTTGTGCCATAATTCTACACTAATTAAAAAATAATCAATTGCCGATGTTTGGCCTGATCTTTCAAAGTTTGATTGCCCTGGGTTATCATTAGTGAATCTCCCATTACAAGCCCTTATAGAAAAGGTGAGAGTAAGGGAAGTCATTTGGAGGACAAGTGGAGTTCACCCCTTTGCTGGATATGTGTTTGGCGGTGGAACTAACCAAATTGCATCCTCATCAGCAGTAATAGGTTTCGGAAAACCATTGAGGGGTTCATAGTGACAATTAAAGTCCCCGCCAATTAGAAAATGCACATCACCCGAGAGAGAGTTCAAAAGACTTTTCAAGGAATCCAATGTCGGGGAGGTCCCTCCATACTGAACTGGACGAGAAAAGATATTAATAAGTGCCAGTTTTCCTGAATTTTTATAAGTCAGGAGAATACAAGTTATGTCTGGGCAGTGGGTATCAACTCTCTTCACCACACATCCAAGGTGGAGTCCCACCCATATACGCAATCCCCTCGATGGTCTACCTTTGAGTTCCTTAACAGCTGGCTCATGGTATGTGACAAACCCAGCTCTATGAACGGGAGTTACAGCCCAAGTCTCTTGTAAGAGACAGATCCCATGTGAGTCAATAAAGTCTTCCCAATTTAGTAAATCAAATTTAGACAGAAGGCCCGCGATGTTCCAAGACAGCAATTTTAGGCCACCATTAAAGCCCTCTAGGGCACTCCCATCATTAACGTCTGGACCTGTGTTCTCCAGTGAACCTGGGGGGTCAATACATAAATGAGGATGTGAGACATCTTCAAGATATAATATGCCTTCACTAGGTACATTAGATATCTCCTTTGTTGAAACTTGGTTACCACCTTCAGGATCAAAATCAACTCTGGATAATCTTCCATTATCACTAACCCCTACTTCCTCGGTTATTGTGTAGTCTTGCATCTTCCCCCCAGGGACCCCTTCTTTGGTTATAACCCTCTGCCTCTTTGGTGGAATAGCTGAGAATATATTTCTGTTTCCCTAAAGATAGCTGCACGGTTTCCTTATACAGTATTATATCATTATTGCAGCCTCACTAACACGTGGAATGCAATGCAGATGCCAAGCGGTTCTGAGGAGTCGTGGATTCCTAGTGATCTTAATTAAATCACTTCCTTTTAACGTTTTAAGGTTCCCTGAATTCTCCTTCAATCCCTTAGCATCATCCAATACATCACTTGAAATTTAAACTGCACTTTTACATTATTTAATAGCTTTAATGCCTCTGCCAAATCAAGTATTATTAGCTTGTCTATTTTGCCTTTTGTCACACCTGCTATCTTCACACTCTCATTCCAAAGAACAACCCTAATTTATCTTTTGTGCTGGGCTTAAAGGGTGGTAATAGCCATCATTTTAGAGAAAGACAGCCTTCCATTCTCAATTAATTATCGTTTTGAGTTGCTAACTTTGTCTTAATTTAGTAATGACCTAGCCACAAAAATAAGCACACTTCAGCAGAACCTAGAGTGTTTTACTATTGAAGTCTTTACTTGCCGGTCCACTGATCCACCACCATTGGTGGAGATTAGTTGGTTTGAACTTATTCAGAACCCTCTCCCATTTTGTCTAGATATCCTGCATATGAGCTCTTCAGCCCCAATATGGTGTGAATGTTATGCACATGAAACTGTTTTAACAGGCATAATACCACTTTGCTAATAGAATTATATAAAAAGTTTGGCCTATCCACCCCATCGAAGGCTGCACTCCAGTACACCACACAATTCAATCTTCTATCCTTAATAATTAAGTAGGATAATATAATAAAATGGGACACCGTCACAATAGGTATACCCCCTGAATATCGAATCCACAATATCAGTGGAACAGAATCTCGAGAATATGTTAAATGCGTATTATATTAATGTATGCCATTGTTTTAATGTATAACAGGAACGTTTGCTATCATCATCAGCATAATAATTTAATTGTTAATCCAGTTTGCTTTGCAGCATCTTCTGTTCATACAGTTGACCCTCCTTACTACCGCACCCACTGAGTGAGTTCAGGGTAGAGGGGGCAGCAGAACACACGGGGGCATCACTACAGTCCTACGGGTTACACTAGTTTATGCCTAGCTACACCTTTTTATTGTTGCAGGTTTCCTCTTATATTAACGGATGATATTTAAATGTAATCACTATCTGATCCTGACTGTATATAAAGCTGTTGATTAGAGTGCAGCAGCATTTCTTTATACCAGACAACTGAAAGGAAATGCTAGGTTTTCAAGCTCCAGAGAGATTGCTGCAGCTTCACATGTAAATGCTGGCAACTGGCACACAGGCTGATGCCTTTAGGAATATTGTGGAAGAAAGAGAAAAATAATCACAATCCCCAAATAAGATAGGATGCGTCTCTGTCAGAAAACCAAACCTATTAGTATAACAGTATATTTGTAACAATACCTTTCAAAACCAAAGCATTTTGTTTAGACTGATATTAGATGTTTATAGTTGCCTTCAAATATGAAAGGCTGTGCCTACCCACTGGTGCAAGAATCAGTTACCACAAGACTAAACACATACCCCTGAAATAGATGTATTAGTCTACTGAACCATCATACTGGATTTTCTGGATTCCAATGCATTGAAATTTTGAGCATCGCGGGCAGTGAGCGAGAGGAAAGTATAGGATGATGAAACATGAAAGTGATAATGGAGAGCTTAAGGGGGTCAGCTCGTCAACTGATCCAAACATTCTGATGCCCTGTTATAGTAAATTGCAGCACATATCGAGGTCCCTCAGGATGGGGTGCATGGCACTGCAGAAACAAGGCTTATAGGGGCAGCATCACAAATATGCATTGGCAATGCCTATAGGTCTGACTTTAAAAGAATGTTGTATGATAATGTGAGGTATTACAAGTAAATAGTGTAAGAATAAATATATATTCGAGTAGACACAAAGAATTGTAGAATAATATTGGTCTAGGTTATAAATATTTAGGTGGGAGTTGCACTGTCAAGATAGACCTTAAACTCCAAGTAGGTAGCTGTTCTCCTCCAATATGTGCTCCTGCCAGAAACAAAATCCATAAATGATCTAGTTATCTAGGACAATTTATTAGCATGTGTATGCCCTTGAAAATTCAAGCACAGGCAGCTGGATAAATAAACAAAATGATCACAGCTGTGTTAGGAGCAGGCACTTTTTGTTTGAAGCACAACTTCTGCCCAATCAAAACATGTTATCTTGGCTCCCACTATGTTGGCAGAGCCAAAGCCCCTCTCTTGGTGTTCTCACATAATTGTCCAGCGACAGCTGCACTGCCAAGCCAAACCATAAAAAATATAGATGTACGGGTAAACAAATAAACCTAAACTTGAATACACATCAAGAAGCTGGGCCCCACGGGGAACACGGCGGCGGCAGGCTAACGCCTGGTCGCGGAGTTCCATAGCTCGGCAGGCACTGTGGCGGTGGTCAGACAGTTAGCGGAGGAGTGAAGTTGGAAGACTGGATGGCAGTCCCCTACGGAGGCGGTGAGAGGATGGGGGCTAGTGTTTGGTAGGTGCCCGGGCGTTTTTCAGTGACCAGCATTCGTTTCTTTGTCGGTAGCGGCGGCGGAGCAGAAACAACGAAACAGCGCTCCGGTGCGCTAGGACCCAGAGGCGCATGGGGATAGTGGACGCGGCGGCATTTGTTGGCGGCAGGCAGGATTGCCTTACATCGACGGAAGCAGGAGCAGTTTCGGTGGCTCCCCCAACAGTGAGAGGGGGCCGGCGTAGCCAGTGGAATCAGGCACGAGTGGCTCTCCTCCTACTACATTTCAGAGGTCGAGTTTGCTGGGGCAAATTTCTGCAGCAGCAGCTCTCTGCACAGTACATTCATACGCTGGTAAGGAGGCTCCAAGTGGGGGAGGCTGTATGGAGTTGGCGCTACCTACAATAGCAGCAGCTGAATCATTGAACTTGGTTAACCCCTTTGGAGAGGTGGGGGGGCGCTACACAAGCGTCTACAGTGCCTGGGGCTCCTGACATAGCGGTAGTTCTCCCTGTATTTTGTGGTACTAAACAGAGTGAGACTGTGGCTGAGTTAACACAGAAACAGGTATCAGCTAAGGTCCAAATAAGAGTTAAAGGGTGTGTTGGACACTGCAGCTACAGTGGAGAGGGGGGGGCAACCCCTTTAACTCCATATAAAAAGAAGAAAAAGTGGGGGGCTAAGAAAGTTGGAGGTACTAAGGCGTCTCAGCAGTTGCAGGTACAAAAGAACACCCCATCACTTAAAAGCTATTTTAAGATCATGGAGCAGCTGGTGGGTCCTAAGGAGGCAGCGGTAACAGAGGCGGGGATAGAGTTTCGGTTTTGGAGCCAGCAATAGAGGCCAGCCTGACTATTGAGAATAGATACTCGCCTTTGGGACCTATTCAGGATGCGGAATTCGAAGAGAGCCAAGAAGTGGGGAGGGGTGCGGAGGGTAGTCCTGCTATTGTAGGCTCTTTAAGTGATGTCCCTCTCTCTACAACAGTCCCTCCAATAGTCCCTAAAAAGTCAGTGGAGCCTCAGGTTGAACCCGCAGATCCGTTTTTGCCTCTGGTCTCAGCTGGCCTTTGTAAGACTCAGGCCCCACAGTCTCTTCTAGCACAGTCCCAATTCCAGTCTCAGTCCCAGTCCCTGGTCACCGTTCAGGTTCCGGCACAGGTTCTGGTTCATGCTCATGCTCTTTCTCCGACACAGGCTCAGTCGATGTCCCAGGTCAGTCCAGTCTCTCAGCAGCCAGGAGACTCAGCAGGTACTGAATTAGAGGGGGACAGGATCAGTCTCAGATTTCAAGCATTGAGACAAGACCTAATGTGTAAGTTTGAATTCTCTGAGGCTAATCAAAGGGGGTTGCATGACAGATTTGATGTGTTGGAGAATAAGCTAGAGGATATATGTACCCGAACTAGTGCATTGGAGAGTAAGGTTTCCATGATATCGGAGTCCACATAGGGGAATTCAAAGGATATCGCTACTCTAAAGGCTCAGAATCGGTCTCTATTGATGGACATGGAGAGGTTGGAGATGCAGACCCGGAGGAACAACTTGAGAAATTTGAAAATTCCGGAGGGGGAGGAATTGGAGGACATCAAGTGGTTTGTGTGTAATTTACTACGGGACGGGGTTCTGAAAGATCGACCCGACATTGATCTTGAAGCAGAGATTAAAAGGGTGCATAGAGACCCCTTTAGGTTGCACCCCGATCGGAAAGCACCTAGGAAAATCCTTGTCAATTTCCAGACATATAGTGTCAAGGAATTAATTCTAAGTAGGTGTCTCACACGTTCCACCCTCCACTACAGAGCCAACCCGTATCAAATTAGATCTGATATAGGAGGCCGGACTGCTCAGAGACAGTGGGAATTAGGTTTGAGGATGCCGGAACTTAGGTCATTGGGGGCACACGTCCAGATGAAATTCCCAGCTCTCCTAAAGGTGATGTGGAACTATAAAATGCATAATTTTAATCACCCGGAGAAAGTGAACGAACTTTTGGTCCAGATGAGGAAATAGTTATATGCTCAAGTGATAAGATGAACACTTAAACAGGTGGATTGACACTTGGTGAGGGATATAGATGGGAAAAAAGAAAAAAAAAGTTAAAAAAAAGATGGGGGGGCCAAAAGTGTATACCTTTTTTTTTCTCACTGGAAGTGTATTAGGGGGGAAATAAGGACTTAAGAGGGGAAAAGAGGGGATAAGGAAAGAGAAAAAGGGAGAGAGACAGAGAAAAGGGGAAAAAAAAAGGGAAATGTATAATGGTATATTGACTCCGCAAAATTAAAACAATAAACAACTGCACCGCCGAGGGTGCCAAGGAAGCAGGGGGCTCCATATAGGCGAGAACAGCGCCTGGTAGATGGGTGGGTTCCCTGGGGGAGGGTTTGGGAGGGGTGAAAATGAAACAATGTCCTCATATGTTGCAAAGTTGCTAGTTTACTGGTTGGAGCTCTGGAAGGTGGTTGCGCTTCGGTTTAAGTTCAGATATGGCTGTCAGTAGGGTTATTAGTAATAAATTCCTCTCCTGGAACCTTAACGGTTTAGGGGGTAGAAGAAAACAATCTAGGGTCTGTGAATATTTAAAAAAAGCCGAACCCTATGTGTATTTACTACAGGAGACGCATTTAGAGGATAAACTCTGCAAACAAGTTTTTGGAAAATTAGGTTGGGTCCAAGAGGTACTATGTTCTAGGCAAAAGGGTATTTCTAGGGGGGTAGCCATCATTGTTAGAGCAAATAAGGGGATTAGGGTCCTGAAATGGGACACTGATCAGTCAGGCAGATGGTTGGTGGCAGCCCTCTCCATAGGCAGATCACCGTACACGTGTATATATATTATGGTCCCAATGAAGATAATTCCAGTTTTCTTTTGAAATTAGGGGGTATATTATTACAATATACTGCTCCGGTTATATTGGGGGGAGACTTTAATTTAATTTTTGATAATCAGTTAGACCGTACTTCTAGAGTGAAAGATTGTGTCTTTTTCAGTTCTTAGGAATATAATGAGGGACTTTAACTTACAGGATGTATGGAGAACTAAATATGGAGCTGTTAGAGAATATTCGTTTTATAGCAAAAGATATAAACAATTCACCAGAATTGATTATTTTTTGGTAGATCGGGCTATAATGCCAGATGTAGTGTCTGTAGCTCATATCCCAACAGGTCTGTCTGACCACTCAGTGGTGGAGTTAGCAATTAAGTTAAAGGCAAGGCCTATAGAGGTTAGATGAACTTTGGATAGAACGCTTCTGTTGGATGCGGAAAGTAAACTTAAGCTTAGGGAAAGTATTATAGAGTTTTTTCATTTTAATACAGGCTCTGGTACAGAGCAAGTGGTGTGGGAAACTTTTAAGGCTTATTTGAGAGGCATACTTAGATCACAGATGATTTATAGAAGGAGATTAATAAAGAAAAGAGATGCTGATGACCTGGAAACTATTAAGCAGAAAGAATTACAACTACAAGCAGCAGCTACAGGAGATAGGGATGATATTCCGAGGCTGAAAAAAGAACTCCTGGAATTACAGTCAGGATTTAAAGCAAGGGGTGATAAAATAACTCAGGATAGGTGGGAGGTTAGCAGACTGAAAAAAATTTGTGTACGGAGAGAAGTGTGGTGCTCTCTTGGCCTGGAAGGCGAGATCAGAGCGGAGCTGGAATAATATCAACTCATTAATCCAGCAGGACTCAGGGGCATTACTGTTGGAAGAAGAAAAAATTAGGGAGGAAGAAAGGGGGTTCAAGAGGAGGTTATATCAAGAGGATAGGTGTTGTGGAGTTGAGGAGATGGAGGCTTGGCTTAGGTTGAGAGATCTGCCACAACTGTGTGAAGCTGATAAGACTGGGTTGGACATGGAAATCTCAGAGGGAGACATACGGGTCCAAGTGAAGAAGATGAGTCGAGGGAAAGCAGCTGGCCCTGACGGCTTGCCAACAGAGGTTGTATCCTGACAACCTGGAGGAAATTCTGCCTGGGATCCTGACACTTTTCAATAGAATTTCCCTACAGGGAGGTGAAGTTCCCCCTTCATGGCTGGAGGCTACAATTGCTTTAATCATAAAACCGAACAAGGATCCCCAAAAAAAGGATCCCCAAAAAATAGAGTCATATAGACCGATTTCTCTCTTAAATTCCGATTTGGAGATATTCTCTGGAATCCTAGCAACCAGACTAGCTAAGGTAATCAAGTCCATAAATCACCCTGACCAGAGAGGGTTTATACCAGGCAGGCAGCTCAACTAGCTTTTTTTCCAAGTGATTGGGGCAATTGATTTAGCTCAGGATAAAGGACTACCACTCACCATTGTCGCAATTGATGCTGCTAAAGCATTCGATCAGGTTAACTGGGTGTTTTTATGGGAGACTATGATTCATTTTGGGTTTCCCTCTATTTTCATAGACCGAGTTAAATCTCTGTACAGGAGTCCTCGGGCAAAGGTATTGGTGAATGGGGGTCTGACGGACTGGTTTAACGTCTCCAGAGGAACGAGACAGGGCTGCCCCCTGTCTCTTCTCCTGTTCGATGTATATATCGAGCCTTTCATTTGCTTCCTGAGATCGGATGCTGTTATCACACCGTTTAGAATGGGGGAATTGGAACTTAAAACAGCCTTGTATGCAGACGATCTCCTCCTTTATACTGATAACCCTATAGAGGCTATTCCCAGATTGTTTAAATTAGCTGAATATTTTTAGAGGGTATCCGGATATAAAATTAATATAGAAAAAACAGATATAATGAGCTGGAATAACATAGATCCGGTACAGGGGGCTAAACCCAAAATTAGATACCTAGGTATATATCTTACACTGAGAATAGAGGATACATCTAAAACTAGTTGGAACATCGTGGTGAAGGAGGTAGATACATGATTAACCAGGTGGGGGGGTTTGCCCCATAACATTTATAGGAGGGTGAATTTGGTTAAAATGACCATCCTTCCAAAAATTACTTTTTGTTTAATTGCATACCTCTAATATTTAATCCTAAAGATATCGCCAAACTCCAAGGCAAGATTTGGTCATTTATCTGGGCCACAAAACCTCCAAGGATAGCGTGGAAGAAATTGAGAAGGGGGTTGAAACTGGGTGGCTTGGCTTTACCTGATTTGCTTTTTTATTGCTATGCCTTCCAGTTCAAGAATTTTAGAATCCTGTCTAATAAGTTGGACTTTTCCTCACATGGCCGACTTTATCGGACAATGCTATTGGACCAGCCCCAAGGCTTCGAATTTTTTCTATATAAATTTGGGGATAACATTTCTTTCAAAAAGGTTCGATTAAAGATTTTATAGATGGCACTTAAAATTGTTTTGCATATTCGGGAGATCCTGGGGATCCCTTACTATAACACACATGCCCGATTTGGGATTCCCCGGGCACCCCGGACTGCTTGTAAGACAGACTGGCACAACTATTGAGGGATGCAGGCTTGGGAAAGTGGGGGGACCTCTGTGTTAACACTCAACTTTTGGATTGGGAATCCTTATTTAACTTAACTGGTCAGTCCCTCACAAGATTTAAATATTACCAATTGTCATCATGGTGGGGAAGTCAGTGCTGGGGAGAGGCTGAGGAGACCCGGTCCTTAGACTTGGTGAGCAAAGGAGGAGGCTGGAAGCGGGAAGTTGCCTTCTGGTATAACACTTTGGTCAATGCAAAAGATTGTTTGGACTCTGATATAATAGGTCTTTGGGGTAATTCTATGATGGAGAATAGTGAGGAGATATAGAAAGTCTGGGTTGATTCATTTACTATTTCACAAAAGATAATAAAACCAGCCAATCTCAGAAGAAACCACTTATTCACCACCTATAGGTTTTATTGGACCCCTGCCAAACTGTCTAGGATATCCGCTGATAATTATTATTGCCTGAGGTGTAATTCTTCCTCTGCAGATGATCTGCACATGTTTATGGATTGCCGAGAAATTACCAGCTATTGGGGACATGTGTTTGATTTTCTGGAGGAGGTTTTACTAATACCAACTACCTGTTCCTCTAGATTGATTTGTTTTGGCCTTCCGCAGGGGTATTCAATGAACAGCCCAGTTACACAGTTCTTGTTTTATGTCGTAGTTATTGCCAGAAGGGAAATCTGTAGAGAGTGGAAGTCGAAGGCCCCCCCAAGATTCGCTGATTGCTTGAAAAATATTATGATGATTGCCCAGTCAGATAGGTTGTGTGGTGGAGAGAGTGCCAATAAGATCTGGTCCATGCTAAAAGATTGGTCGGAAAAGTAAGAGTCCAATGATTATGCCAGAGGTTTGTGGTCCGGTCCTTCCAGGTAATAAGGTAATAGGGAGTTGGACAAGGAGACAGCCTACCTCTGGGCGATTTTGGTAGGCCGCGCACATAATCCAGGGGCGGAATCTAAGGCTATATGTGCGAAAGGCTCTGAAAGATCCCATCTAGAGCATACTCTGTCTGGTGGCATATATGAGGACAAAAAAAAAAAAAAGCTTGAATACACATCTACACTTCTTGGAAAGACATCTGACTTTATTCAGGGAGTTCTTTATCACAAACTGGAGTTGCACAGTACCCTCTCCGAAAATCCCTTTTTCTATATGCAATTACATGGTTCATTTACTATGAAAATTATTTTCCTGGTGGGGAAATCCCTTCTTCCTGCACTCTCTCGTCTTGAAGCTGTTTGTCAGTGTTCAAAAACAGTTTTGTTTTTTTAAACTTTATTTTCAATTTTACACATGCATGTCAATAAACAATGCACATATCGGTACAATGGCAAGGCGCATTCACACATATAGGGTCATGAAAAAAGAAAAAGAAAAAACATGACATGGTACTAGTCCAGGCTTCCGAAAAAAAAGGAAAATATATGCAGGCCACATTGAGAGCAATCCATCATGTACGTTCCCGACTCCCGGAGTCATCCTGCCACCCCTCCTAATGCAAGTCCAAATGCACAGCGACATACATGTATATCACATAGGCAAAACCATGTCCAATGAGTACACATATTTCAACAAAATTTCTAGCCTGCACCTACGGGGACAATGCCATTGGCAGCTTGTGTATTTGCTTTGCTACGCCTACGGGTAATATATGCTATATATGGGCCCCAAATGTCTATCGGGCGGGAGGAGCTGGGAACAAGAGCCGCATATTCCCCGCAGTTCACATTACAGTGCGCCAGACTGCGAAACCACGCATGGGAAGTGGGGGCTCTCCTGCTACCCCAGAGCAATGCAACTTCTCGCTTGGTAAGTAGGAATCCCAATGCAGCGAGCCTTCTGACTTTTTTGGGGAAGTTTGTCACATATCCCAACAATGTAATTTCGGGAGTGGGTACCAGTGTCATAGAAAGTATGTCACCTTGCATGTCGTGTATCAGCACCCAATAGTGATGCAACTTTGGGCAGGTCCAGGAGAGGTGAGCGAAGTCAGCGTGTGGAGCATGGCATTTCTGACAATGGTGAGGCCTAGAGGGGTTTATCCTGTGTGACCAAGCGAAGGTATGGTAGGTACATCCTGCGAAGAAATTTGAAATGCAATAGCTTGTGCCTACTGTTCAGAGAAACCTCTTTCGTGACCCTGGAACATTCGTCCCATTGGTCATCCGTTATAGGATGGCCCAGGTCCCGTTCCCATGCCGTACGGGCCTTGACGTCAGAAAAGGGAAAAACCATAACGTACTGCCTATACATTTTGGAAACCAAATGTGCACCCGTTAGATTCTCAATTATTAATGACAGTGGAGTGACCAGTTGTTCTGACCGAATTTTTGCCCCTTTTTCGTGAGTGAAGGTGATTGAAGGTGACTTTAGTCTGCTATCATTCTAATAGGAGGACTAGAACCTTAGACCGGGCCTATTTACAAGGTATTTGATGCAATCCCCTACCCTTTCTTTTATTCTAGGGCTTATAAACTTATTTTAAGGGATAGATTCCTTGGTATTAGTATTAATCCGTCCTTTTGTAAGAGTGCTAGTATATTTCTGATGGAGTTATGCTTATTTCAGGCCTTGTAGGCCTCGAACGGGAGAGACTCCATCTTTCTTTCTGCCTCAGCGGCTTGAGATGCTTCTAGGTCAAATGTAATGTTTTAGTTATGAGGTGTTGTTCGCTTGGAGAGAACCGGCTCAGGCTGGCCCTTATCGAAGAACTGTATTTTTCTTTGCATCGAAGACATAACACCAGGCCGGCCGGCTGAGAACGTGTCCTTGGTACGGGGAGGTACAAGAATTTGGTGGGCGGCAGGTTACTGGCCGTAACTTTCCATGCATGAACAAGGTTCCATATTAGCGAAAGCATGAGGTAGTGAGTCAGTCAGTTCGTAGGTGGCAGCTAGCCGTTAGCATCATTGCGATTAATCATCTTAAGGCAGACAGTCGCCATCTTGAAGTCCAAGAAAGACCGAGAAGCTAATACTCTCTTAGAAAGATTGAAGTTATTTTAGTTGGAGCAGCTGGTGAGCTTTGACATTAAGATCAGAGCATACAGAGTAAAGCAGTTAGCAGAGAGAACGAATACCAGAGTGGTAGAAACTGATTTATAAGATCGAAGCTGAAAAGTGAAGACAGTCCGTGATTGAGAGGAGAGAGAAGTAGTGCAAAGCAGAGAGAGAGAGAGAGAGCAGCTGACGAGACAGAGAATAGGAAGAAGGTTCCAGTGACTTGGAGGAGAACGAAGGAGACAGAGCATAACGATGCAGACGTGTATCCGTGACTGCACGGGTGATCCCAAGACGAGCCAAGACACAGACGAGAAGGGAACCCAGATGACTACCGAGTCCAGACTTCATACTCATAAGGTGACGTCGACCCTTTCTTATTAGTGTGCACACATATTCTAACCTTTTCTTTTGCTTTTCAGGCTATGTGTAATATTGTAGTGTTATATGGTTAATGTTATTAATGCATAGAGATACCCCAGTTCTTAGTGAACTAATGTGTAATCGTTGCTTTCTTATGATAAAGTTAACCTTTCTTCTAGTCAGATGCTGTTATGTGGACGGATGCAACTCCCGTCCAGGTAAATGGTAACTGAGCAAGGGAGTAGAGGAGCACTCGAAATAGGGAATGACCTTTACACAGTGTAATTTGGCCATTCTTGTGTGGGAGAGGATCGACCTGTCTATCTGTCCCATAGTCGATAACATTGTATTATCCCAGTAGGAGAGAGAGAGAGTTCCCCAATATGGAGGAGGTATTCATAGGAAAGTGATGGTGGTTGTGTAGCGGCGTTATACCCACAGGATTGTGGCTTGCGAGAGCACCAGGAGGACCTGGTGTGTAACGAGAGCACTGATAGAGGTCAGTGTGTATACCCACCAGATTGTGGCTTGTGTAAGTAATATACCCACCAGATTGTGGCTTGCGGGAGCACTGATTGTGGTCAGTGTGTATACCCACAAGATTGTGGCTTGTGTAAGTAATATACCCACCAGATTGTGGCTTGCAAGAGCACTGATTGTGGTCAGTGTGTATACCCACCAGATTGTGGCTTGTGTGAGCACTGATGGTTACCAGTGTGTAATGGTAGATAATCGGAACTGCCTCAGGGTAGTCTAGTCTGGGCCCTTGCTGCCACGAGACTATGAGGTATGAGTGTGGTGTTGTAGAAGATCTAAGCTTGTATATTGCTAATTCCCCATCCTTGGGTAGGTACACAGGTGCCTTTTATAAGTAGGTCCTGAGGAAGTAGATAGTTACGATTCGGCCGGGTTAGTGGTGTTCTAGTCTGATTCTATCTGGTCCGAAAATCCGGTCGTTACATCTGGCGTCACGAACCGTTTATGAAAGCCTGTTTGTGCGGAGTTGTTTCTATCTTGTTAGTTTGCGCTCGGCACGTACGGATTTCATTTTGTATATTATTTTTTTATAGTTGTACATATCTTTTTCGTTTCACACAATGTTTTTGAAAAAGTGTAAATCTACTTTTAAATTGCCTGTTGAAATTCCCGGCTGGGATTCAACGCCTTACGAGGCTTTGGCCCGTGAGTGGGCCGATTCTACTGGTTTGAGTGAAAATTGGAGTTCCTGTTTGGAACTGGCGGAGCCGTCTAATGTGATTGCTTGCCTGCAGAAAGCGCCAATTGTGAAGGGGGAGGAGCTTCCAATTTTGGGACGCAGAGGTTGGATTGTTTTATCTGCGTATAGGATTGTACATGAGAAATTTTTGAAATTACAGAAACAATATGTGGATATGGAAGAAAAGTTTGTTGAAGTGCAGAATGCTCACACTCTTTTGCGATGTCAAAATAAATTGCTTGCCGACAAACTTGAGACTTATCAGACTATTGCTGAAAGGGCTGCTGTTCGTATTGCAAAATACAAATATAAGAATCGTCGCGGTCGTGTTTGTAAACGGAAAGTGCGTCTGGTTGAGGCGAAAGCCGGACTGGACTGGAATCCTGATGAATGGGATGGTAATATCTGGGACTCGAATGATTCTGGTTCCTCGGCTGAGGAACCTGACAAGCGCGAGTCTTCTCGCACTGGACGTGATTGTAAATCTAATTCTTGTGACAAAATTGATGATTCCGGTGACCGTGGTCGCTGTTTGAATTCTGATGACATTTCTCGATCGGACTATCCCTCTAAATCTATTGATCGAGCTTCTTCTGATGCTCGTCCTGAAGTTTCTGCGCATCCGGTTTTTCGACGTAAATTACAACAGGCTCCTGGTCCCCGAATGGTATTCCTTTGGATAGTTTGGAGGATTTTACACAACAGGAGATTAGTGATATTTTGCAACGGTTTCGGCAACGGCCTGGTGAGGCCTTGCTTCCATGGATGGTGCGCCTTTACGAGCTTGGTGCTGCTTGTTAGATGCAGGAGATGCCTTGAAATTTTGTTCTTTGAGTTCTGATTCTACGGTTCAGGATCATTTCTGTAATTATAACGTCCCTGGTCAAATTAGTCTGCTTCAGTTGGTGACTGAAGGTTGTAATAACAAATACCCTACTGAATCTGATTGGCCCTCGAATGATAAACCGTGGTACACATTGCACGATGCGGCGCAAAGACTGAAGGAGGAAGTGATGAAAACTGCCATTTTTCTGGGTACATCTGACAGATTGTTGGATGGTTTATTAACATCTTCTGTGCGGAATCACATTATCCGTTTTTCCCCTGTTGCTTATAAACAGGTTATGATGACTTTGTTGATTAATCAAACTGGCAATGCATTGTCTATGGTGCTTGAATCTGTACGTCAGCTTGGTGAGCTGGGCGAGTGGCTTAAACCTGAAAGACAGTCCAGACCTGAGGGTCGTACTGCTGGGAATTACAAATTTACTAGACGTGATATGTTTCTTGCTTTATTGGATGATGGTGTGAAAAAGGAAGACATTGATGGTGAACCTAATAATCGCAGGTGGGCTCACAGAGACAATAGACCCTATGTAGATATTGAAATTTTTTGGAAACATCGTAATATCCAAAGGGCCCGAGCATTGGTAGATACAGGAGCGGAGGCCACTCTTATTCATGGAAAATCAAAGAAATGTAAAGGTCAGTTTTTCACAATTACTGGTTTAGGTGGAAAAGAAACCCCCGCAGTGCAAACAAAACTTGAAATGAAAATAGGTAGAATTCCCCGAAAAGAATATTCTGTTTTAGTTGTGCCACTCTTGGAATACATAATTGGAATTGATATTTTGAAAGGTATGACGTTGCATTTAGATGACGGCTGTTATCAATTTGGAAGTAAAAGTTATATATCATCCAGACCTGTACGGGTTGGTCATTTGAGAATGCCCCCTATAAAAATTCCTCAGGCTACAAAAGTTGTTTCCCAAAAGCAGTATCGTATCCCAGATGGTCACAAAGAGATTAGTTCTACAATTCAGGATTTAGTGGATGCAGGAGTTATAACTCCGGTTACTTCTGCTTGGAATAATCCCGTTTGGCCTGTACGTAAAAGTGATAATTCTTGGCGTATGACTGTTGATTACCGCAAATTGAATAAACATACACCCCCTTTGACTGTTGCAGTACCAGACATGATTACTTTAATTGAGAGAATTCAGAAGCATCCAGGAATATGGTATGCGTCTATTGATATTGCTAATGCTTTCTTTTCAATCCCAATTGCCCCTGAGTGTCAGGAACAGTTCAGTTTTACATGGAATGGACGTCAAATGACGTTTAGAAGTCTTCCCCAAGGTTATGTACACAGTCCTACGATTTGTCACCGGCTGGTGGCGGAGCATTTATCTGAAATACCCATAAATCCACAAATTCAGATGTGTCATTATATTGACGACATTTTGATTCAAGGTGAGACACAAGATCAAGTTCAAACTCAGTTGGATCAGGTCATTGATCATTTACGTGAAAAAGGTTGGGAAATGAATCCCGACAAGTTGCAAGGTCCATCACAAAGTGTGAAATTTTTAGGCATCAATTGGCATAAAGGTAACAGAGAAGTGATTCCACAAGTAAAACAGAAAATTCTTGATTTTGCGGTTCCAAGGAACCGGAAAGAAGCCCAAAGCTTTATTGGTTTATTTGGTTTTTGGCGTCAACACATCCCACATTTGAGTCAGATATTGGCCCCTTTATACAGAATTACCCGTAAAAAGAATGCATTTGAGTGGAGTAAACCGCAGCAGGATGCGTTTGATTTGGCGAAAGAAGCAATTCAGTATGCTTTGGATTTGTGGCCTGTGCGTGATGGTAATGTGGACCTGAATGTGTCTGTGCAAGGTCTTTATGCAAATTGGAGTTTGTGGCAAAAACAAGGCAGAAATAAAGTACCATTAGGCTTTTGGACTAAATAGTTACCTGATGCTGGTGAGCGTTATACACCTTTTGAGAAACAATTACTTGCAAGTTATTGGGCTCTGGTGGATACCGAGCAATTGACTTTGGGGCATGATGTGGTTTTGAGACCTGAAATTCCTATTATGCAATGGGTTTTAAGTTCGCCGAAAACTCATCGAATTGGACATGCTCAAGAGGCGAGTGTGAATAAATGGAAATGATACATACAAGACAGGGCACGCGTGGGACCGAAAGGTGTAGCATCGTTACATGAGCAAGTGGAGCAGGCGCCATCGAATGAGACTGGGAATGATTGCTTTAGTACAGGAATCCCCTGTTAAGTGGGGTAAGCCATTTGCTGATCTGTCCGCGGAGGACAGAAACCATGTGTGGTTTACAGGTGGTTCAGCGAGGTACATAGGAGAGAAGAGGCATTGGAAGGCAGTGTCCTATAATCCCATCACACAAAAATTGCTGAGTACGACTGGTGAAGGAAAGAGTAGTCAATTTGCTGAATTATATGCTGTCTACCAAGTTTTAAAACAAGAGTTACCTGGTACATGTCATCTTTTTACTGATTCCTGGTCCACTGCTAATGGACTGGCAGTTTGGTTACCAAAATGGCATTCTCATAATTGGGAACTGCATTCTAAAGAACTTTGGGGTAAAGAATTATGGCAAGAAATTTGGGAGCTACTCCCACAAAGTACTGTTACAATCTTTCATGTGGATGCTCATACATCAATAGACTCCCTTAACAAATTCTTTCACAACATTGCAGATGAGAAATCTAAAATTGCTGAGGCAGTGGTGGACATGCAGGATTCTGATTTGGCGGGATTGGCGAAATGGGCCCACCAGAAAGCAGGACATTTTGGAGAGAGAGCCACTAGCAGGTGGGCTGCTGACCGAGGAATTTATATTCCTTTAAATTTGATTAAAGATACAATATTGCATTGTCCTATCTGTCAACATTCTAGACAGCGAAAAGTGCCTTAAATTGTTAAAGGACATTTACATTGAGGAAAACTGCCCGCTCAAATTTGGCAGATTGATTATATTGATCCACTCCCTATGAGTAAAAATGTCCAATATATTTGCACCAACTGGAAATTTTAGATTGATTGCCCCTAGATCGGGCCTGGCCTTAAAAGGCATTCAAATACTTGGAGGTGTCATTGACAGTGATTATCAGGGAGAGATTAAGGTACTCCTGCTGAATAGCAGTGAAGTCGATTTACCGATCCATGAGACTGACTCAGTTGCTAATCATGCCTGTTTTCAGTGGTGAGATTCAGAAAGGCACTGCCCCAACTTTGTTAACTGTTCGAGGACAAAAAGGTTTTGGCTCCACAGATAATCCAGGAGCGAGAGTGTGGGTGTAATCGCCTAAAAATACCCCTGAACAAGCTGAAGTTATTGCAACCGGACATGATAACACAGTACTCGTCATGAGACCAGGGAAAGATAGCTGGGAAGCTGTCCCGGCTGACAAATGTTACTTACGAGAATGAATAATGCCTGTATTTGATTTTCTTACAGATCACTCTTTGGACTGCTGTTGCAGGATGTGCCGGCGTTGGACTCCTTTTGGCCTGCTACGTCGGGAAAGGAGGGAGCCCACAGACTTTGGTTGATTCGATAGTCCGAGTACCGCGTTCCTTTGCTGCGTGGGATTCATCATCTAACTTTTGGACTACCTTGGCACGAAGGGTGATAAATTCCCCACATTTCTGTTTAACACCGATGCGTTCGGTGACTGACATATTAGCGACCTGTTTGGTTGCCGTCCCGCTTCGTTGGAGACTCTGGCCCATATTTTTAATATATCAAATGCTCGTCCTAATATTATTCTTGGTGATTTCGCTGCGCATGAGTATTGTCCTCTATGTACTGTACTTTCTGATCCAGTACCCCCAATTCATACCCAGATAATTACTTATAATATCACACAGGGTGATTTATGTTTTTAACTTACCTGTGACCCAAATGCTATAACGGAGTGTGTGCGTCTGAAACTGAAAGGTGCTACTTCATTCACAGATCATGAAAGAACTTTATGTTCCCGAAGATCACCGAAGTCATGTATCTCAGTTAAGAATAATATGACCTGCAAAAGTCTAGTAGTTACCCCTAGTCACTATCGTACAATGCTATTACCTTCTGGATGGCTTTTCTCTTGTGGTAATACATCCAGGCCTTACATTCCTGCAAATATTTCTGGAGGACCTTGTGCCATTACCAGACTGAGTTTATTGATGTTTTCCTCACATCCTAATATGCATTCCCGTGTTGTTCGTGATGCAGTAATGTTACATGACAATTGTGACTCTACACTTCATTTATTTTCTGAATCTGAATATCTTAGTTTAGCTTTTTCAATTCTAGGTGTCCCTGCCTTAGCAGTCTATAATGCTAAATCCTTCGGGAAAATGGCCTGTTGGATGGTTAAATCTATCAATCATACTTCTACAATTCTATCTGACATGCTACTGGACGCCCAGGGTGAACGCAGAGTTATTTTGCAGAACCGGGCTGCCATCGACTATCTTTTACTTAAACATGGACATGACTGTTCTGACTTTGAGGGCCTTTGTTGTTTCAATTTATCAGATCATACTAGATCCATTCAGGCTCATATCGACAAACTTCATGACTTGACCAAAGAAGTTAGAAAACACATTGACCAGGGCTGGTTTGACTGGCTCTTTAATTGGTTACCTGATTTACATTCTTTACATCAGATATTAGGGGGTATCCTGATTACTATTTGCATTTTAGTAGCTATTTGCTGCTTTATTCAGTGCATTCCTTCTTTACTCCAGACCTGTAGCCGTGGTACTAGAAATAGATCAGTTAGTTTTGTTTCATATTATTCCTCTACCGATGTTAGTTCCATTTAGCGAATGATTAGTAGCCTAAAGTCAAGGGTGAAGTGTTCTGACCGACTTTTTGCCCCTTTTTCGTGAGTGAAGGTGATTGAAGGTGACTTTAGTCTGCTATCATTCTAATAGGAGGACTAGAACCTTAGACCGGGCCTATTTACAAGGAGTTTGATGCAATCCCCTACCCTTTCTTTTATTCTAGGGCTTATAAACATATGTTAAGGGATAGATTCCTTGGTATTAGTATTAATCTGTCCTTTTGTAAGAGTGCTAGTATATTTCTGATGGAGTTATGCTTATTTCGGGCCTTGTAGGCCTCGAACGGGAGAGACTCCATCTTTCTTTCTGCCTCAGCAGCTTGAGATGCTTCTAGGTCAAATGTCATGTTTTAGTTATGAGGTGTTGTTCGCTTGGAGAGAACCGGCTCAGGCTGGCCCTCATCGAAGAACTGTATTTTTCTTTGTATCGAAGACATAACATCAGGCCGGCCGGCTGAGAACATGCCCTAGGTACGGGGAGGTACAAGAATTTGGTGGGCGGCAGGTTACTGGCCGTAACTTTCCATGCATGAACAAGGTTCCATATTAGCGAAAGCATGAGGTAGTGAGTCAGTCAGTTCGTAGGCGGCAGCTAGCCGTTAGCATCATTGCGATTAATCATCTTAAGGCAGACAGTCGCCATCTTGAAGTCCAAGAAAGACCGAGAAGCTAATACTCTCTTAGAAAGATTGAAGTTATTTTAGTTGGAGCAGCTGGTGAGCTTTGACATTAAGATCAGAGCATACAGAGTGAAGCAGTTAGCAGAGAGAACGAATACCAGAGTGGTAGAAACCGATTTATAAGATCGAAGCTGAAAAGGGAAGACAGTCCATGATTGAGAGGAGAGAGAAGTAGTGCAAAGCAGAGAGAGAGAGCAGCTGACGAGACAGAGAATAGGAAGAAGGTTCCAGTGACTTGGAGGAGAACGAAGGAGACAGAGCATAACGGTGCAGACGTGTATCCGTGACTGCAGGGGTGATCCCAAGACGAGCCAAGACACAGACGAGAAGGGAACCCAGCTGACTACCGAGTCCAGACTTCATACTCATAAGGTGACGTCGACCCTTTCTTATTAGTGTGCACACATATTCTAACCTTTCCTTTTGCTTTTCATGCTATGTGTAATATTGTAGTGTTATATGGTTAATGTTATTAATGAATAAAGATACCCCAGTTCTTAGTGAACTAATGTGTAATCGTTGCTTTCTTATGATAAAGTTAACCTTTCTTCTAGTCAGATGCTGTTATGTGGACGGATGCAACTCCCGTCCAGGTAAATGGTAACTGAGCAAGGGAGTAGAGGAGCACTCGAAATAGGGAATAACCTTTACACAGTGTAATTTGGCCATTCTTGTGTGGGAGAGGATCGACCTGTCTATCTGTCCCATAGTCGATAACATTGTATTATCCCAGTAGGAGAGAGAGAGTTCCCCAATATGGAGAAGGTATTCATAGGAAAGTGATCGTCGTTGTGTAGCTGCGTTATACCCACAGGATTGTGGCTTGCGAGAGCACCAGGAGGACCTGGTGTGTAACGAGAGCACTGATAGAGGTCAGTGTGTATACCCACCAGATTGTGGCTTGTGTAAGTAATATACCCACCAGATTGTGGCTTGCAAGAGCACTGATTGTGGTCAGTGTGTATACCCACCAGATTGTGGCTTGTGTGAGCACTGATGGTTACCAGTGTGTAATGGTAGATAATCGGAACTGCCTCAGGGTAGTCTAATCTGGGCCCTTGCTGCCGCGAGACTATAAGGTGTGAGTGTGGTGTTGTAGAAGATCTAAGCTTGTATATTGCTAATTCCCCATCCTTGGGTAGGTACACAGGTGCCTTTTGTAAGTAGGTCCTGAGGAGGGAGATGGTTAAGGGATTCAGGCGTCTGGGTGGTACCAAGCATAGGAGTAACAACCCAGTACAGTGAAATAGTATAGATACATATCTGTGACTCCCAGTCTGCCTAGCTCCAATGACAGCGTCTGAACCCTACAACTTACCTGTGGACGTTTGCCACCCCATATCAGGTGCAAAAGGGTTTGGCGTAGTTGTACAAACAAGGATTAGGTAAGAGGAATGGGAATGTTGTTAAAAAGATACAAAAACCTCGGGAGAACTACCATTTTAATAATGGCCACTCTACCTGCCATCGACAAAGGCAGCCGCAACCATCTATCTACCAGTGATTCCAACGCGCTAATTGCTTGGCCATAGTTTAGCCTAATGATGGAGGTAGTATCTAAATGAATATAAACCCCAAGGTATTTAACCGCGTCATGGCACCATTCCAGTGGGAATTCACAGTCCCATGTAGTAGTACTGCTTGTTAACGGAAAGATCACTGACCTATGCTAGTTGATGCAAAGACCGGAGAACCTGCCAAAACGGATGATTTCCCTGATAAGTGGTTTGAGATTAAGGTGGGGTTGCCGAACATATAAAACAGTATCATCAGCATATAATGACATCAAGAGAGGGCCGGTGTGTAACTGCAAGCCACAGTGTAAATGTTTCTCTTTGAAATGCCGCACCAAGGGTTCTATCACTAAGATGAAAAGTAAACGACACAGGGGGCAGCCCTGTCGGGTGCCGCGGGACAAACGGAAGGGCTGGGGGATAGTGCCATTCAGGCGCAATCTATCGGTGGTCTCCCTGTATAGCAGAGCAGTGGTAGAGACGAAGCACTCAGGCATGCCCATAAGACGCATCACTGAAAGGAAGAAAGGCCACTTAAGGGAGTCGAATGCCTTCTCAGCGTCAAGCAGCACTGTGGTGGCCTGAGTGGCGGGGTCTATCCTATGCAATACTGTAAATAATGTGTGCAGATTAGGGAAGTGGATCTATGAGGGACGAAGCCGGATTGCATCAGTGAAATAATATACTCCATCAGGAAAGACAATCGGATGGCAATTACCTTGGCTAAAATTTTATAATCAAGATTCAGCGGAGATAATGGTTGGTAGGAGTAACAGAGTGAGGGGTCTTTGCCGGGCTTGGGGAGAAGGATGATAACAGCTTTCCTGAAGGTAGGGGGGAGAATACCGATCTGGAGCACTTCCAAATATACCTCTATCAATCTTGGAACTAGCACATCCGTATATGCTTCATAAAAATCCGCGGAGAACCCGTCAAGGCCGGGCGCCGAGGAGCCTCTAAGTGCGTCTACCGCCTCCACCACACTATCCTGGGTTATGGGAATGGCCAGAAAGTCCTGCATATGCCATTCAAGGTAAACTAAGGCAATTTGGCAATATATTCCCTCTGTTCACGAAGGTCCCCGGTGAGTCTAGTGGCGTACAGAGCTTTAAAATGTGATAGGAAAGCGTTGCATATCTCTGGAGTGGAGTGTAACAACTGACCGCCCGGGCCTTTTATTTCAGTAATATAAGCATTGCTACGTGGGGGGTGGAGTGTATGTGCTAATATCCTGCCAGGTCCCTCACCCTCTCCATACCACCTGGCTACATGCTGTTTGCCAAGAAATAAGAGTTCGCGTTCAGCTGTCTCCCTAAACTCCATCATTAAAGCCAAATGACGATCCTCCCTGGCGTCCGACAGACAGACCAACAGCTCCTCCTCTAGAGTGGCGATGGCGGTCTCATGACGGCTTAAAGTAGATCGTAGATCTCTCAGGACCCCAGCGTTCTTAGTAATACAAACCCCTCTGATATAGGCCTTGAAACCTTCCCAAAGGACCGCCCAGGTATCCACAGACCCAGTGTTAATCTCAAAATAAATCTCAATAGCCTCCCTCACCTCCTCACGAAACACTTGATCTTGCCCTACCAGGAAACCACCACTGCCTCTCATAACCCCCAGGCCGAGGAATGTTAATGCGGAGTATGACTGGTGAGTGATCCGAAAATGTATGTTACATTGTATCCACCCCAAGGAACCACATAGTGACTCCCGGTGAAACTAACCAATAGTCTATTCTTGTTCAAGAGTTGTGGAACCCAGAGTTATGTGTATAAGCTGTGCGGGCCGGATGATGTGTGCGTTCAATATCTAACAAAGAGAACTGCTTGCAGATGTCATGCATGACTAGATGCGAGCGATGCTTAACGTCGGGAGAGGAGGAAATGCTGTCCCTAGCAGGATTTAACAATAAAATAAAATCGCCTCCCAAGATCAGGAGGCAGGAGTCCAGAGCCAGGAGGTGCACTTGCAACACATTGTAAAATTCCGGTGAGTCCACATTAGGTCCGTATATGCTCACTAGAGCAACATTGTGACCCAGCAGAGTGCCGACAACTATCAATAAATGGCCATCCACATCAGTGATAACCTTAGAAAGGGAGAAAGGAACTCTCTTATGGATAAATATGGCCACACCTCTAGCATAACTGCTTTAATTGGAAAAGTATCTATAGGGCCCCCAGCACATTGCCATGGACGGCGAGTCTGACTTGGGCAAGTGTGTTTCCTGCATATAAAGTATGTCAATGTTGTAACGAGCAACATAGTTGAGAACCTGCCTTCTTTTCCGTGTATTGTTCAATCCTCTGACATTCCATGACATCAAAGAAAGTCCGGAAGGACCGGGCTGCCAGTCTAACTGTACCATCTAACAAGTGTACCTACTAGCACATGTCTAAAAAAGCGGAACCAGCGCCATGTGTCATTGACCTGTGTAATGCTAACTAAACAAACATGGAAAAACAGCAGGTATCCCCCCACCCACCACCCAGCCCTACATTGTCCCTGGCAAGGCAAAACCCAACCCCAAAAACTAAATATTGGTGCAGTTCGAACAAGCATTGCAATACAATAAGCACAATTGTACACCATAAATTCGACAAAAGCAACAAACATGTCATGGTGTACCCCATGAGGCGCAGCAATGCCTCGCCAACCGGGCAAAATGGAGCGTTATATTGACAAATGGGGGAAATAAAAGAGAAGACAATGGAATATATATTACAGAGCCTCCAAGCACCAACCGGAATCAGCCAGTCCCTGGATTGGAGAAGAGTTCCACAATGGCATCTGAACCGCTGTGTGGGGGATATGTCGCACGTGGAGCAGTCGGCGCACCATTGTTGTTCTTCTTGTACTCATGGCAAAACTCTTGTGCCTCAGTAGGATTCTCAAAAAAGCGGGATCTGGCGTCGACATCCACCCTCAGTCTAGCTGGGTAGAGCATTCCATATCTAAGGCCCAGGTTCATCAGAGCAGCCTTCACCCCGTTGAACTTACATCTTGCATCTTGCACCACAACTGTTAAGTCCAGAACAAAGGAGAGTCTCCTTCCCTGCCACTGGACGTCTCCACGCTCATGGGCAGAATGAAGGGCAGAGTCCCTGTCCCTGAAGTTCATGAGTCTGGCTATGTTGGGCCTCGGAGGTTGACCAGGTTTGGGGCAAGGCCCCAGTGATCTATGGGCATGCTCCACCACAAATCCCTGAATAAAGGTCTCCCCTCCAAATAGATCCGATAATAGTTGCTCCACTAAGACATCCATCTGCCCCGAGGTGGCTGTCTCCTTAAGAATTCTTTCCACCCTTTCTAGCCGTTTCAGTGATTGTGTTGCACTGTCGTCTATATCGGAGACCCTGGCCTCAACCACATCCAGCCGATGATCGTGTACCTGCACCTTCGTGCCCATACCTGCCAGTTTCTTATCCAGCGCGTCAAACCTGCCATCCAGGGCTTTGAAGCCAGCCCTCATCTCCTTAAGCCTGGCAACAGTAAGCGAAGCAGGGTCGTCTACATCTTCGCCGCCCTGTGCACCATCGGCAGCGTCAGTGGGGTCATCGGCAGTAGAGTCTGTGACCTTCTCGAACTGCAGCATCCGCTGTTTAAGATGTTTCCGCTCCATAGCGCAACGTTTCGTGCCCACCTGGGCAGGTAAAGATGGACAGAAGTGTGCCTCCAAAAAAGTGGGGGGCGTAGGATCAGTATAATAAGATTGCAAACCAGCAGGGGGGGCAAGCTTCTGGATCCGGCCGTGTAGCATAGAACCCCACTGCGAAGGGTAATGAGCTAGGCACAAAGAGCGAGCACCATGGGGCCAGGCACTCAGAGGTATGATGGCAGTATCCCTTAGGGTGGGCAGCTGGTGGAGCGAGGTAGAGGATCACAAGGGCAGTCCACCGCCGGTCCGCCAGTCAGCAGGATAGGAGTGTCAGCGGGAATGGGCAGACCAGGGCTCAGGTGCAGTTAATGTAAAGGGCAGAGAAACAGCAGATATGTAGAGCAGCGCAGGGGGGTATAACACAGTCCTGCAGGCAAGTCTCGCCCTCAGAGTCCAGAGTGGTAGCGGAACCAGGAGTCACACTCCAGTGTGCTAGTTGCAGAGGTGCAGCCGGTCAAAAAAGGGCAGACATCCATTACGGCCTTCAGAGCGCTGCAGCGGTGAGAGCAGATAGATCCCAGCATGTCCGGGGACCAGGGTCGGCACAGGGCAGTGACTACAGCCCCCGGGGCAGCAAACAGATCCAGGATGAGAGAGAGAAGGGAGCCAGCACGCCCAACCAGGCCTCCCGCCGCCTCGACCCCCAATGCGATACAAATCGGGCCTCCCTCACTGGACCCGCCACACCCCCAGCTGCTGCAACGCAAATCGAGGCTGGCGGGGCCGCGACCACAAGGCCCAGAGGAAGCCCCGCAGCGCCGCGCTCTACCGAGATTGACATACCAAGCGCCACCAGGAGGGGCGGGGGGAGGAACACCACTGCCAGCGGAGACTGGGGGGCTGATACCAGCAGAAGAGGACATCAATCAGGGGCCTGCCCTCAACTCCGGAGTCCCAGCCGCATCACAAATCATTCGAGCCGCCTCCGGGAAGGCCACAGGGCCGCAGCACCATCCAAAGAAGCGCAGATTCTGGCCGAGGGCGATCTGCTGCTCGGATCAGAGCGGCGACGCAATCTCCATGCTCCGCGAGTCCCCCAGAGAAAAATGTCGAGGCATCTGAAAAGGTATGTGCACAATGAATATAGGAAATAGGGCTAGAAAGCGCCCGGCGCAAGCACTTAGGTTAGATCCTCAGATTACCCCCTTTTGCGTGCAAGATTTCAATGTCAAACTTGCCCTATATGTAGACGATTTGTTAGTCTACACTAGTAACCCTACTGTGGTTTTACCTAAAGTGGAGGACATTTTAACCGAGTATGGACGACATTCTGGGTATGCAGTTAATCCTTCAAAGACGGAGATTATGTGTTGGGGAGTGGAAGGATGGGAAAGGAGTGCCAGCTCTGCATTTAAATATCTGGGGATCAATATTGAGCAGGACCTGGCAAACATTCCTTTGACAAATTTGAGGAGAGTCTTAAAGAAAATTGATCATCTTTTCCTTAGGTGGAGGAATCTTCCACTAACAATATATGGTCGTGTGAACATAGTCAAAATGGTAACATTGCCTAAGCTAACATATCTGTTCAGTGCCATCCCCCTCGACCTCCCTGGTAAACTTCTTGGGAGAATCCAGAGCAAGATCGGAAGCTTTATTTGGGCCAATAAAACCTCCAGACTATCGTGGAAGAAGTTAAAAAGAAGGCTACTCAAGGGAGGCTTAGCATTACCAGATATCCTCTGTTACTGTCTTACGTTCCAGTTTAAAAATATTCGATGTTTACTGGCCAGCCCCACTGATAACATCTGGGGGAGGATCCTGAACGCCATGGTAACCCAGGAGGGGGAGGGACTGGATTTTTGTATAAGTTCGGGGCCCCCAGGTTCTTCAAGAAAGTATGCCTAAAGGTAATTAGATCTGCACTTAATACTTGGCAAAATCTTAAAGCATGGTGGGGGATTAAATATTACTCAGATTTTGCCCCTATTTGGGACTCCCCTGGACTCCCTGACTGCTTGAAAGACAGCTTGGCTGTCCCAATAGAGCGTGCTGGTATCCAGATGTGGTCCGATATAATATCTACAGATGGAGTCCTACCCTGGGAGTTTTTGAGAGCAAAGATTGGCGATTCCTTCTTTTGCTTCAAATGTTTACAACTTTGCTCCTGGTATGCGGCAGAAAAGGCGAATATAGGTGGGAACTATGAGATAGAGTTAAAACTCCAAAATCCAGCTCCAATGAAAAAAGAGGTTGGGATATGGTATAGAAGCTTTTTAGATAGAGAGGATACTGTATATCCTCCACCATATCTTGTTTGGGACTCATCCATATTGGAGAACAGCTCTGCGGAGGTTTACTTCCTATCTATAAATAATTTATACAAGTTTGTTAAGTCTGCCTCATTGAAGAAAAATCATTTTTTTACCATTAATAGGTTGTACTACACCCCCCCAAAAATTGCTAAGTTCGCTCCAGATCCTCCTCCCTGTTGCCCTAAATGTGGTATAATAGCGGCAGACGATCTGCATATGTTTTTTGAGTGTACTCAGTTAAGGGGCTATTGGCAGAATATAGAGTTGGCCTTGTCTGGAATTTTTGGTCATGGGATCCCTCTAGATCTAGTCTTGGTTATATTTGGCTTAAACCCGTCCCTTATAATTCAGCTATCCAGAGTACAAATGGGACTATTTCTTTGTTTAATCTTGTTGGCCCGAAGGGAAATATGCATATTGTGGAAAGATCCGGCCCCTCCATTATATGAGAAGTGGGTTTGGGCAGCACTTAATATGGCAAGACTTGACAAAAGCGAAGGAAACATCTGGTCGCCATTGGTCTGTTGGGGCAAGGAACTAAGACGGGTGTAAGATAGTCCGATGATTACACCAAGCCTCGTACAAAGAAGCTGGCCTGGTGGGCCCGAAAGCGAATGCAGCAACATGGACCCAGGGCGTACAGGATCAACAGGGTATTTTATGTTACGATGGCAGACGCTTACGGTGCTATGAGGAGAATATTAAAAGAAAGTAAAAAAAAAAAAAAGAAAGCGCCCGGCCGGCGGAGCTTCAAGCTCAGGCGGCCATCTCAGTCGCCTGCGTGGCCACGCCCCCCAAAAACTAAATTGTTTGTGGATATTCATAAATTTACAATGCTCACTAGAAAATGCAAAATACTGGATAGGAGGGAGAACATACATCTCTTATGGTGAACCCTTAGAAAAGAGGCAGAAATCTCAATCATTTGAAAATATTGTACTGCAGAAGATTTCTGAACTAAAACAAGAGCTAAGGCTCAACTACCTTTTGCTAAGTTGAAACAAGGCAAAATTTGAGTTCCCCTTAGCATCGGCAAGACAACGGAAGCACCATTTGTTCTGATGGGCTTAGGAGACAAATGATCCAGCTGCCATGAGGAACAGATGAGAGTCCTGGCATGACAAACATTGTCTACACGGAGGAGCTGGAACTGGAAAGGAATTGTAGAGGAAATTGAACTGTATGGTTTGACAACCTCTGGAGTCTTCAGTGTATGAATATGAGATGTTCATTACTTTTGCACCATACCCCTTTTAAATGGAAATGTAGTCATTTACACAGAAGAATCAGGCTGGAAAAAAAGAAGTCAAGAAATATGATGATGTGCCATATGACAAGGCATAATCCAATTTTTTAACAACTTTTTAAGTACTTATAATACATATAGCTCTTTAGCTAATCATTAGCTGACAAATCAACTATTTGCAATGATTTCTGGGTAAGGGTGAGGTAAAACGCCTCTGGTGATAGTAAAGAATACCAGGCACAGCACAAAAAAGTGGAATACTTCTACCTGGATCTCTGGATTTTTAGTCAATCTATGCGAAAATAATCTTTCAAAATCTGGCTGAATATTTGTTATGTTTTTAGGGAGAATCCCGCTCTACAGAGAAAGCCAGGCTCTCTCATTTGGCTCAGTTGGTCAAACCTTTCCAAGCTAGAAATGTATGTACCATCACTTTCAAACTGTACCTGCCTTCACTGCTTAAGCATTGATACATTTCCAGACTGTCTAAACAATGCTCACGTTAAGCTCACAAAGTCAAGCTCCAGACCCCCAAAAAATTAGAAGTTAGAATACAGATTGTTAAGTTAGAATATAGATTGTTAAGTGATTGCTGTTTCATTATGAGCTACTGTGTACGTACAGCAGTCAGACTAACCTAATATTTATTAATTTGATGTTACTGTTTTCATTATGTTTGTCCTGGTGTATGGCTTTTCCAATAAAGCTCTTTCTTAATACTACGTGTGGGTTGTTTGGACTACCACATTTTGGTGGCAAAACGGATTTCATCCCCAAAGGGATCCATGCAATAATATATATAGGCCAAGTAGTCACCTTCATGCAATTTATCTTACCTGCACAGAGCCTGTGGAAGCTACTTCAGCTGTTTGTGTTCCTGCTAAGCAGCTATCATTTAAGGCATCTTGTTATACCCTTGGAAATTGTGTCAGAATAAGGAGTGTCCCACTTTATTTTTGCTTGACGTCCAATTTCTGTTGAGATTGTGCTGCTCTGGGGTGATTACTTGTCCATTTTAAGGCACACGGGTGAAATTGGCCGCAGTGCAGTGGTAAGACCATGGTATATTTTGGTGTCCACAGTGCTGAGGAGGAACAAACATCAGCACGAGGATGGGTGTGACAAATATTTCCTGGTCTGTGGTGCCCTGGAGGTGTGAGCATCGGTGGGAGGAGAGGTGTGACATGAGCGAGGGTGAGAGGTTCCACCTGAGAAGATAACTTTCTGGGGCTCATGCAGGCACTGATGGAAGGCTGCAGAACAACTAGATGACATGTTTACAACTGGTATGACATACTATGTGGGAATTGTGGGAAATTGACAACATCATGTCTATGTCAATTGTCTCTGTGGGAACTGCTTAACAATGTGTCCCGCAGTACCAGGAAGGTTTGCAGAAATGATTGACTTTTGAATACTAACACTGACAAACTTTATTAATCAGTAGTTCTTCTATGTACCCCACAGGCAATAGAAGCAGGGGATTATGATTGTTTTACAAAGGCTCTAGATAGACCCAAAAAGAGATTGACAGAAGAGCCACACATGGTCTTAGAAAGATTTCATTTTTACACTTGTCATCAATTAATTGATGAGTCAGTTGATTCATATGTATCTTGTTTAAGAATACTTGCTGCTGTTTGTGCATTTGGGACACACATATGTACCTATGTTAGGGATCAATTGATAATACATTGTTTAAACAAGAAAATTCAGGGACAGCTTCTGCGTTAGTGAACTCCAACCTTGCAGGAAGCCATAGAAATTGCAAAAAGTGTTGAATTGTCCATTACCTCATTTAATACAATTAATGTGGAGCATGTATCTGTTGGAGTGGCTGCATTGGTTGTAAAAATCGTCATTGTCTAGGGGGAAATTGTTTAAGTCAAGTGTACCTAATGTTAGAGGCAATAGTTTACAGTGTAACTGTTGTGGTTCAAAATCACACTTGTATCAATTTAAAACTTGTCGGACTAGAGGTAAAGCATGTTTCAAATGTAAAAAGAAGATTCATTTTACGAGCAAAAGGTTGTTGAGTGTACTAGAAAATAATGTGGAAAATTTTCAGGAGGATAAACAGTTTTTGAGAATACTGTGCTTTTTGTGAAAGAACAGGGAAAAACTCAAGATGGAAACATGGATGAAAGTATGAATATTCAAGTAGTGTGTAAAACTATGTCAACAAATACAATTGATAATGGGCCATATGTACCAACATTGTGTGCAATCCTTATTGATGGAAAAATGTAGAGGTTATTGGCGATTCTGGATCTCCATATTCAATTATTTCTGACTCTTTGTTTAGCAAAAATTGGGAAAACTAAATTCTGAAACCAAATTAATGGGGTCATTAGGATGGCGGACGGAAGGACGTCCGCCGGCATGAAGTAGGCGGAAAATGCCTTTTTTCAGTCCGCCAGCCTCGGTCTGTCCGTCCACCACATTAGGATGGGAATCACTGTCAAAAGTACGTACGCCGCGGAAGAACAAGCGGAAATACACCCGACCCCGCGGTGGACATAACCAACCAGAGACACCGCCGTAGGGAATGACATCTCCGACCGTCCACGTAATTACGATAGCGGATAAGACAGCAAATCGCAGTGGAAAAACCACCAGCCTGAACACGGCGGATTCACCAAAGCGGAGAGCCAAGACATTGCAGAGATACCCACCAAAGGCAGATCTCCCTCATGGACCCAGTTCTGAACGCATTTCCGATCCTCTTTGTGCTCCACCACCAACAAGTCATGGACCGCCGCCGCAGGTACGCAAACACAACAATCAATGCCGGAAGGGGAGTACCTGCCGGGGCTGTGACGTGGGGAGGGGGGAGGTGAATGTTGGGTAAACAGCATTTACAATACCACCAATATATCAACAATGCAAGTACACAACCAGGAATGACACACAGAAACCACTACACACGATTACATTGTTTATTGCACATATTCCAAAATACCTCCAAGAGTAGGCAGGAGCATGGGCACTGGATACAACAGAAAAGTTACATCTGAGGTCGCACATGATAGGGCACAATGCAGTATCATTACAGCAACAGGGCAGTCTTCATAACAGAGCAGGTACATCAGAGGCAGCACAAGAGAGGGGCACAGAGCATCAACAGTCCATGGCACAGAGCAGGGACATCAGTGGCAGCACATGAGAGGGCACAATGCTGCATCCTAACAGCAACAGGGCACTGTACGTAACAGAGCAGGTACATCAGAGGCATCACATGAGAGGGGCACAGAGCATCAACAGTCCATGGCACAGAGCAGGGACATCAGTGGCAGCACATGAGAGGGGCCAAGTGCATCAACAGTCCATGGCACAGAGCAGGTACATCAGAGGCAGCACATGAGAGGGGCCAAGTGCATCAACAGTCCATGGCACAGAGCAGGGACATCAGTGGCAGCACATGAGAGGGCACAATGCTGCATCCTAACAGCAACAGGGCACTGTACGTAACAGAGCAGGGACATCAGAGGCATCACATGAGAGGGGCACAGAGCATCAACAGTCCATGGCACAGAGCAGGTACATCAGAGGCAGCACATGAGAGGGGCCAAGTGCATCAACCGTCCATGTCACATAGCAGGTACATCAGAGGCAGCACAAAAGAGGGGCCAAGTGCATCAACAGTCCATGGCACAGAGCAGGGACATCAGAGGCAGCACATGAGAGGGGCCAATTGCATCAACAGTCCATGGCACAGAGCAGGTACATCAGAGGCAGCACATGAGAGGGCACAATGTAGCATCATAATAGCAACAGGGCAGTGTTCACAACAGAGCAGGTACATCTGAGGCAGCACATGAGAGGGGCACAGAGCATCAACAGTCCATGGCACAGAGCAGGGACATCAGTGGCAGCACATGAGAGGGCACAATCCTGCATCCTAACAGCAACAGGGCACTGTACGTAAGAGAGTAGGTACATTCAGAGGCAGCACATGAGAGGGGCACAGAGCATCAACAGTCCATGGCACAGAGCAGGTACATCAGAGGCAGCACATGAGAGGGGCCAAGTGCATCAACAGTTCATGGCACAGAGCAGGGACATCAGTGGCAGCACATGAGAGGGAACAATGCTTCATCCTAACAGCAACAGGGCACTGTACATAACAGAGCAGGTACATCAGAGGCGTCACATGAGAGTGGCACAGAGCATCAACAGTCCATGGCACAGAGCAGGTACATCAGAGGCAGCACATGAGAGGGGCCAAGTGCATCAACAGTCCATGGCACAGAGCAGGTGCATCAGAGGCAGCACATGAGAGGGGCCAAGTGCATCAACAGTTCATGGCACAGAGAAGGTACATCAGAAGCAGCACATGAGAGGGGCCAAGTGCAGCAACAGTCCATGGCACAGAGCAGGGACATCAGAAGCAGCACATGAGAGGGGCACAGAGCATCAACAGTCCATGGCACAGAGCAGGGACATCAGTGGCAGCACATGAGAGGGGCCAATGCTGCATCATAACAGCAGCAGGGCACTGTACGTAACAGAGCAGGTACATCAGAGGCAGCACATGAGAGGGGCACAGAGCATCAACAGTCCATGGCACAGAGCAGGTACATCTGAGGCAGCACATGAGAGGCACAATGCAGCATCCTAACAGCAACAGGGCACTGTTCGTAACAGAGCAGGAACATCTGAGGCAGCACAAGGACGTGTGCCAAGCGGCCCGTCCCATGGACATAAATAATGCAAGGGTGTTTAAAATGGACTATCTACACACCAAGTAAAATGCCATGCGAGTGATGTGAACTACACCTCACAGCACTGAATCTGGTGGAGTGCTCGACCCAGTAGCCTCGAACACAGTGACAGGGTCTGATACCGAAATGTGAGACACAGCCATAGCACTAGTGACTGACACATGAGCCATAGACCCAGACACACTGGCAGCACCACAAACAGGCGTGTGGGACACAGCCACAGCTCTAGTGACTGACACATGAGCCATAGACCCAGACACACTGCCTGCACCAGAAACAGGAGTGTGGGACACAGCCACAGCTCTAGTGACTGACACATGAGCCATAGACCCAGACACACTGCCAGCACCAGAAACAGGAGTGTTGGACACAGCCACAGATGTAGTGACTGACACATGAGCCATAGACCCAGACAAAGCGCCAGCACCAGAAACAGGAGTGTGGGACACAGCCACAGCTCTAGTGACTGACACATGAGCCATAGACCCAGACACACTCCCAGGACATGACCGTGCACAGTGACCAACAAATACAATGCCAGCATCTGAGACATGAGAGTGGCGGACACACACATTGGTAGTACCTGAAACAGGAGAGGGCACAACTGACACAGTGCTACTACATGAGGCATGACAGCGAACAACAGACACAGTACCACTATCTGACACATGAGAGTGAACAGCAGCTGACCCACTAGGACCACTGAAATGAGGAGCCACAGGGCTGTATGGGCCAGTAGGCAGGGTGGCTCTGGGAGCTGGGGACAGCTGTACTTGAGCGACATTGGGGTGGGCTAGTGTCACAGGTGTGTGTCTCCGTTTCTTTGGGATATGGAAGAGCATCCTGGACATGACTGGACTGGTAAGTGGTGTGGCCTCATCATGAACATCACCCAACAAAGGTGGATTATGTGCTGGTGTGGGTCTGCTCTCTGGGGACGTGCTGGACCCTGCTTGACGTTTGCTGTGGCCCTGCCTTCTGCCCTCTGCATCATGTGTAATGGGGGATGCAACAACAGTGTACTCCTTCCTCTGCTTCTGCATGGTGTGGATGGGAGTAGAGGTAAGGGGGGACTCCACCGCTGACACATGTGTTTTACGTTCCTTCTCCAACATCAGCCTCAGGGCATCCATGGGTAATGTATGCCTGTCCTTGATGGTGCTCGTTTCCATGGGAGAACCCTTGTCCCTGGGAGTTGCCTTGCCTGTAGGATGTGTCCTGTCTCTGGAATGTGCCTGACTGTGGGCGGTGCCCTCTCCCTGGGAGTTGGCTTGTCCTTAGTAGTGTCCCGGTACATTGTAGTGTCCCTTTCCTTTGCAGTGTACTTGTCCTTGGGAGTGTCCCTGGCCTTGGGAGGTGCCCTTTTCCCTTTGCAGTGTTCTTGTCCTTTGCAGTGTCCCTGGCCTTGGGAGTGCCCTTTCCTTTGCAGTGTCCTTGTCCTTGGCAGTATCCCTGGCCTTGGGAGGTGCCCTTTCCTTTGCAGTGTCCTTGTCCTTTGCAGTGTCCCTGGCCTTTGGAGGTGCCCTTTCCTTTGCAGTGTCCTTGTCCTTGGGAGTGTCCCTGGCGTTGGGAGGTGCCCTTTCCTTTGCAGTGTCCTTGTCCTTAGGAGTGTCCTTGGCCTTGGGAGGTGCCCTTTCCTTTGCAGTGTCCTTGTCCTTGTGAGCGTCCCTTGCCTTGGGAGGTGCCCTTGCTTTTGGGAGTACCTTTTGAGGGGGATGCCTGTGTTACATGTGAATCCCTGTCACCCAACACCCCTTGATCATCCTGTGTGTCAACTCCAGGGTAGCTGATGTTGTGGTCTGTGAAAGATTTGCCTGTCCTAGGGGATGGGGTCTGTGCCCTCCGTGCCCTGCCTTGGTGCCTGTGGCTGCTTCTAGTGCAATATCCCGAAAATGAGCCCTGCTCAGAATTGTCACTCTCCGCTGACACATCAAGTGGTGTGGATGGGGGAACTGAAGTAGAAGCTTGTGCCTGCGAATTTTGAATGGCTGCAGACACTGTGCTGGTTAACGCTTGAACTGTTCTGTGTAGACCAGCAACATCGCCATGCATCCCCTCCATGAATGCTACCACCTGCCCCAACTTCCTATCGTGGTCTAGGAATGCATTGATCATGTTGGTCTGCCCTACACACAGCTGTCGCAGCAGATCAACTGCCTCAGCACAAAGGGCATTTTGTGTCACAGGGGCAGGGGCAGCGGTGCCTTCCCCGAAGGCCACTCTGCTCCCCTTTCTCTGGCGAGCACGAGCAGTACTTGTTGCAGTTGTTGGCAGTGTTGGCCCTGTGTGCTGGGTACCGGCTGAAGGTGTAGATTGCCCACTCCCTGTGTCTAGCAACAGGGCTGACTAACCAACACCGTCTGAAGATGAGGACGATGGAGTCTCCACATGTGAGTCCTCAGGGACAGTCCTGTCCCCCTCTCCGGGGCTGCTCTCTTTAGTCTCAGTCTGCGTGTGTGTGTTTCTGGTTTCTGATGCATTGCCACCACTGAGCTCTGTCGTTTGTGGGTCAGTGCCCTTGGCCGAAGCTGAAAGAGAGAAAAGAGGTATATGTAAGTGCCACACTCACGTACTGAAAATTTCTAAACACAAAACACCTTGACTGCTGACCAACATGTAGCCCCCATCCTGCACAAGATCCACCCCTACCATATATCTTCATGTCAAGGAACCGGGGGTGCCTGTGAAACATGTACTTCTCACTCGCAGGGCAAGTGCATGCCGACTACCACACATGTGTCGCCATGAGAACACAGACCTCAAGGGCATGTCCTGTGACCCTCCACTACAATGCAACTAGTGTGTCCACCTGGCTGACATGGGTGCCAACGCACACTCCGACAATAGCACCAACATGCCATTGCAGCACAACATACACACCACGGATGTCACTACTGGGTGTGGCATCAATACTTGCATGCACTCACAAGTCACAGACACATTCAGTGTGCTTACCGCTAGTTTGCTGCTGATCCCCTCTCAAACGGGCGGACAGGTCAGGATGCGTCACTGCAATGATACGGAGCATCAGAGGGGTCATGGTGCGTCGTGTAAGCCGGGATGTACATGGAATCTGCCCCAGTGTCATCTCTGCAACATTCTTGCTGAGCCTGGAGAAGTCGTCCCAGCGCTTGTGGCAGTGTGTGTGTCGCCTATTGCACACCCCCACTGCCCGTACATCACGTGCTATGGTCCCCCACACGGCCTTGCGAAGGTGCAGCTTGACCTACCATGATGGGAGTCAAAATTGGAAAGTCAGTGGACATTTGGACAGCCACACAGATAGGAGCAACATGTATCCTGCAGCAGCCATGCACAGTACAGCACATGTGAAGGTCCCACAGCACACCGCCAAGATTGCAGAAGCCAGGAGTCAGTGACCACCTCATGCACACCAACATGTCCCCCACTGCACTTACCACCTGTCCGGGGGCACCGTAGAGCCGGTCATAGTTGCGGAGCACACCGTCCACAAGGACATTGAGCTCCGCTGCGGTGAAGGGACGAGACCGGATCTCTCGCACTCTCGACATGGCAGGGTCCCTGACTGTAGCACAACAGCAGCAGTTGGATGATTGGTCAGCAGCAGCAGGTAGAGGTGATGGTTGCAGATAGCAGTTGGCGGACTGGTCAGCAGCAGCAGGTAGAGGTGATGGTTGCAGGCAGCAGTTGGCGGACTGGTCAGCAGCAGCAGGTAGAGGTGATGGTTGCAGGCAGCAGTTGGCGGACTGGTCAGCAGCAGCAGGTAGAGGTGATGGGTGCAGGCAGCAGTGGCTGAAAGCAGTGGATGTGTGCTGCAGAGATACACACATATATAGGGCCCTGAGCTGATATCAGTGGCACACGTCTGCTGCAATTGGTTTTCCCGGGCTGCCTCTTTCAAAAAGAGCCAATGACTGGCCCTGCTGTGGCAGTGCACGGCTTCGGATATTTTTTTTAATTGCTTACGCACCCCGCATAACCTGTTTCTATTGGCTACATGTCCAAGGACCGTCACGGTCACACACCGGCAACCGCATGTGCGAGCTACCACGATGGTGCATCATTTGAAATTAAGCACTCACTGGCGTCGCAATGGCGGAGCACGCATTCTGCGTGGGTGGGGCAGGATTACACATACATTTGAATGTGCAAGTGGGAATGGCAGTTGGAACCCCCCCTTAAGTCACATTGCAGCACCCACAGCACACAGCCGGGCCTGGCCGCTCACCGACCGCCAGGTGCAGGCGGTGGGTGACCGACGGGTGCAGGCGGTGGCTGAGCACCGGGTGCAGGCGGTGGCTGACCGCCGGGTGTGTGCGGTGGTGAACCGCCATGTGTACATATATCAGCCTGGCATGGTTGCCCCTGGCCGCTCACACACCGCCTGCACCCGGCAGTGGGTGAGCAGCCAGGGGCAACCATGCCAGACTGATATCTGTACACATGGCGGTTCACCACCGCCCGCACCCGGCGGTCAGCCACCGCCTGCACCCAGCGCTCAGCCACTGCCTGCACCCGCCAGTCACCCACCGCCTGCACCCGCCGGTCACCCACCGCCTGCACCCAGCGATGGGTGAGCGGCCAGGGGCAACCATGCCAGGCTGATATCTTTACACATGGCGGTTCACCACCGCCCGCACCCGGCGTTCAACCACTGCCTGCACCCGCCGGGCACCCACCGCCTGCACCTGGTGGTGGGTGTGCGGCCAGGCCCGTCGGTCTGTGGTGGGTGCTGCTATGTGACTGTAAGGGGGGATAACAACTGGCATTTCTAGTTGTCCGTTCAAATGTATGTGTTAGCCTGCCCTGGCCACGCGGAATGTGTGCTCCGCCATTGCTATGCCAGTGAGTGATGTTTTTCAAATGATGCACCGTCTTGGTATTGCGCACATGCTGTTTGCGGGGTGTGACCGTGATGGTCCTTGCAAACTCAGCAAATGTAATGCACTATTGCACAGTCAGGTATCAACACATGTGTTGGGGGAAGGCGTGCCCGGATGTCGTGTGTCCACACAATGCATGTCTCCACACACATGTTATGTTCATAGTTGTACATGTGTGTCAGGACATGTCCGTAAATCGACAGTATTCATCATGTCATAACAATGGCTCGTGTACACGTGTGTCAGTTATGTCCATTGTTGACATGTGTGGCCATACTATTGACCTAGCAGTGTTGAACATAGGCCTGTGATGTGAGCTCAAGTTGCGTCACATGTGCATGGCTATGTGTTTACGTCTTGGTTTTGGGGTCACACGTTTCTATTGGTACACATCTACACAGTACATCACGGCTGTGTACCCACATCCAGAAGTTGTCGTGAGTGTGTGGTTTGTGTGTGCAAGTTGCATTGATGGTGGTATACATGCTTACTGGGTATGCGTATGTGTGTCGCTTGTTGTATGCCCATGCCTGTCATGTGAGGATGCAGAGCATTGTAGGTGGGGTATTGGGTGCATGATGACAATGAGGGTGTGATCCATGTTTGTGTTGTGTGTGCATGTCATGGTGTGTCTGTGTCGACGCTTCTTCACACTTGGGCAATCTGTCATGTTATGTTGGCAGTCCTTTCAACATGTCTGCACGTGACCTTCGACATTTTAGCACAACGGATGTTGTTTCAGGATGTACATTGTGTGTGTAGGCAGCTGTAGTGCCTTATAGTTTGGTCACATCACACATACAATCATTGTCTGCTACATGTATAATTTGTATTGTGTTGGTCAAGATGTGATGGTGTGGGCCAGATGTGCGTTGTTGGTGATTTGACAACTGCTCCCATCTACTCCCACACAGGAGGGCTCCAAATGTGCATCGACCATACACTGTGCTGGAGGACATGGTTGACGAGGAGGTGATCTGCAAATTCCGGCTGGACAGACGGAGGTTGGAGGACCTTGTAGGCCAATTGTCACCTCATCTTCAGCCACGCAGGACATATCCAGGATCAATTACACCCACAGCAAAGGTGATTGTGGCACTTCACTTCTTTGCAACTGGCACTTTCCAGTACATAGTTGGTCATGCCGGGGGGATGTCCCAATCCATGTTCATCATGGTACTGCGGGATGTGCTGGATGCCATGATGTCTTACAAGGATGATTACATCCATTTCCCATGTCCGGCAGAGCTGCCTGCAGTGAAGGGTGACTTCTATGCCCTGGCCCAGATTCCACACGTAGTGGGTGCCTTTGAGTGGACACATATTGGTCTGATTCCACCCCAGGCACGTGAAGCCGTCTATCGTAATAGGAAGTATTACCACTCTATTAATGTGCAAGTGGTGCGCCTGGCTGACAACATCATCTCACATGTGCGTGCAAGTTTTCCAGGGTCCGCACATGACTCCCACATCCTGCGGAGCAGCATTGTCCCCCAACTGATGGCTAATTTGCATGAACAATGTGCGTGGCTTGTAGGTGAGTGTGCTGTGATGACTACTGTGTTGTATGTGTGACATGCTATTAACAACAATCCTGGTAATGATGTATGTGTCTGTCATCCCCCCACCTAGGCGACTCTGCGTACCCAAACCGACCATGGCTGCTGAGCCCCCTACGGAATCCAACTACCCCAGGAGATATGCACTACAATGATGCCCATGGGAGGACACGGAGGATGGTGGAACGTACGTTTGGACTGCTGAAGTCTAGGTTTCGCTGCCTTGATAAAACCGGGAGGGCCCTGCCATACTCACCCGGAAAAGTATGCAAAATCGTGGTTGCCTGCTGCATGCTCCACAACCTGGCCTTACGCAACAACATTGCACTGATCATGGACCCTGCAGACCAACAGGTTGCTCCGCCTCCCATACCACCCATGTCCAGTGATGAGGATAGTGGGGAGGAAGAAGGTGTGGACAAGAGGCGTCAGCTCATTGCTCGCTACTTTAGTTAAATGTGAGTAACTACCTCTTGTGCTGGTGTTCAAAGCGTGATGTATGTTAGCTGGTGATGTGTGGATGTGGTGTGTGGATGGTGCCTGTTCTGGTATGTTCTGTTTGCAAATGGGTGTGGGAGATGGTGTACATCAAATGCTCCCTGATGTGTGTCCTGTGATCCGCTTAATTTGAGATGAGTGTGGTTTGTGGGATGTTGCTGTATGTTGTGGTGTGATGGTTGTGAATCAGATTCCAGACCTGTGCTTGTTGTTGGCTCATTTTCCCTAGGTCACTCCCACAGAGAAATGATTGTCAAGTACATTGATACCTGCACCTGGTAATAACGAGTACTAAGACAAAGCTTTGAATGAAACATGGAGGTCACACAGCATTGAGTGTTTACGTGGTGTTTATTTATAGGATGTGGATTACTGTTAGTGCATATTTACAAATAGGTGTTGGTGGGGAAGTGAGAGTTGAAGGTCAAATCAGATGAAAACACCGTGGGGACACCACATTGTGTGATGTACACATAGTCCAACGGACGTGTGCCAATGCTTGGCATTGTGGTGCAGGATAGTTCGCAGAGTGAATGGCAAGGTCAAGGAAGGGTGAAGTCAGTGGCGGCCCCTCTTTGAGCAGGTGGTTGGTGCATTGCCACTGCTGTGAGCTGTATCCAGCCTCTGACGACCCCTCCGTCTTGGAGCCGGAGCGGTGCCAGCTGTGGGGGCAGGTTGTTGTGGGGCAACCTCCCTGTCAGTGGCCTCAGGTGATGGTGGTGATGGTGTTGGTGGCCTGTCCCGCTGGCCACTTGGGGGTGGGGGGGTGGTGTTGGTGCCCTATCACGCTGGCCACTTGGGGAGGGGGAGGTGGGCTTGGTGCCCTATCCCGCAGACCAGTTGGGGGAGGGGAGGTGGTGTGGTGCGGGATAACCACTCCCTCCAAAGAGCTGCTAGCTGCCCCATGATGTCAACTATTTGTCCCAAACGGGTGTCCACTGACCGCAACAGCTGGCAGGTGTCTATGGTGTCTTGGTGGGCACGATCGGCATTTGCCTGCGACCACTCGTAGGAGGCTTTCACTCTGGCAATGGCATCCAGTCTCTCTCTCCAAGGATGGGCTGGGTGTTGTTCACGGCCTCGCCTTGCAGCTGCACTCCTGTAAGTGACCTGGGCCATCACCTGTGTCCTCACCCGTCCACTCTGCCTGCTAGCCTGTGATGTTGATGGACCATCATCGTCCGATGGGTCAGTCAGGATATCCGTGGCAGGGGTGGTGGTGGTGGTAGCTGCAGAGGTCACAGTGGCAGTAGTTGCTGTTGGTCCAGTATTGCTGGCGGTGGTGGAAGGGTTGTCCTGTGAGCCTGATGGCCCTGGAAGTGTAGTTGGGCCGGCATCGTCCTACGCACCCGAGGTGTCCACCGGATCATCGCCTGAGAGTCCATGCTGTGAGGTGGGCGACTGGTGCTGGCAGCTGCTGGTTTCTCCTGTCAGTTCACGTTCACCTGAGGGACAAGATTATGGAAATCAATGCTGTGGACATGACAGGTTCGTTGTTGTGTCATTTCTATTTAGTAGGGCATGAGGACATGGTTGTTGGTGTCATCAAATTGGTGTGTTCAACAGTAGTGGGCATTATGATGGTGGGGAGGTGGGGAGACAATACTTGGAGATGTGTGGGCCTGTCCTGCTGTTGGATGGTGCCCCTGTGAAGAAGGACACCTACATATGAGTTTGCAGAGGGAGGTGCAGTGGTCTGCACATGGTAGGCGGACTCCATCTTGCTGTGGGACGGGACATGGGTGCCTGTTGGGAGTTGTAGTGCTGGAGCAACCCCCCTCCCCCACACTCCACCACCCTCCCTGTGAATATGGGGCCTGTTGGGAGTTGTAGTACTGGACCAACACCCCCTCCCCTACACTCCACCACCCTCCCTGTGAACATGGGTGCCTGTTGGGAGTTGTAGTGCTGGACCAACCCCCCCTCCTCCACACTCCACCACCCTCCCTGTGAACATGGGTACCTGTTGGGAGTAGTAGTGCTGGACCACCCCCCCCCTCCCCCACACTCCACTACCCTCCCTGTGAACATGGGTGCCTGTTGGGAGTTGTAGTGCTGGACCAACCCCCCCCCACACTCCACCACCCTGCCTGTGAACATGGGTGCCTGTTGGGAGTTGTAGTGCTGGACCAACCCCCATCCCTTCCCCCACACTCCACCACCCTCCCTGTGAACATGGGTGCCTGTTGGGAGTTATAGTGCTGGACCCCCCCCTCCCCTACACTCTACCACCCTCCCTGTGAACATGGGGGCCTGTTGGGAGTTGTACTGCTGTGTGCTAGTGGTCATTATTTTGTACTTACCAGCCTCAACTCCCTCTTCTATTCCTTCAAGGCTCTCTGGGTGCAGTATGCCCAGCACCTTCTCCTCCCATTCTGTAAATGGTATGGGCTCCGGAGGAGTACCGCCGCCAGTGTGGTGTGCCCGCAGGTGGTTCTTGGCCCTGATGCCTTTCACCCTTGCCTTTCACCCTTGCCACCGCTTCTGGATCTCGTGTTTGGTGCGTGGCACGGTCCCTGAAGCATTGACTCTGGTCACTATCCTGTCCCACATGTTGGTTTTGGTTGCCAAGGTGGTCTGCTGGACTAGGTTGCCGAAAAGGTGTGGTTCCACACGGATGATTTCATCCACCATGACCTTCAACTCTGTGTCTGTGAACTTGGGGTTTTTCTTGGGTGCCATGGTGTGTGATGTGCAAGGTGTGGGTGGTGTGGGGTGGGGTGTGCAGGTGTGTGGGATGTAGGGATGGTGTTGTGGAGGTTTGTGTGGTGGGTGTGCTGGTTTGCAGGTTCTATGTGTGTGTGTGTGTGTGCCTCTGCTGTTTGTGGTATTCTGCCTCTTTCTTCCTAGTGTGCTATGATGCAATGGATTGTGGTCATGGAAGGGATTCCGTTTATACTCTGTGTGGTTCTGGTGTCCCAATGGTTGTTGGCAGTCAGGTGTCCTGTGGGTGTGGTGACTTGGGTGCTCTTGTTTGTGTTGTGGGGGCCTTGGGGCGTGTAGTGGTGGTGGGTGTTTCAGGTGGGTGGATGTCCTGTTTTGTGTGTTTTGTATTTACTTCCGTCCGCCATTTTAGAATTGGTTTGACGGCAGGGCTGATGTTCGTTTGGTCCTTCCGCAGTCATACTCCATTTTCCGATCATTCCGCGGCGGTCGTGGGAGCTGGTGAGTTCCGTTGGGGTTGCGGGGTTATCCTAATCGTGCGGCCGGACCCTCCGCAGGTTGTGCGGCGGTTGGCCCTGTTTCCGCTGTGTTTGCATCCGCGGCGGTGGGAATTTATGTAGTACCGTCCGCCTGTGGCGGTCTTTCATGTTATCCATCCACCGCGGTCGGTGTTTGATGTGGTCTGTCCGCCGCGGTCGGTGTTTGCTGTCAGTTGTGTCCTAATCGCTACCGCGAATTATCCGCGGAGCGGTCAGGAGTATTTTTACCGTGACCATGGCGGACGGAACACGTTTCCGTCCGCCATCCTAATCGACCCCTAAGTACGAGTATATGGTTTGTGAGGGAAGAAAATTGACATTTTAGGGTATTTTATTTCTGAAATATCTTTCAAATACAAGACCACTATTGGGAAAGTGTATGTTGCTGTAGGTGGTCTACAAGTGCTTTACTGGAGACATCAAGGAAAATTCAACATTACTTTAAATCCCAAATCAAAAGTACAAGTTTGAATGGTAGAAGAAATGTTGATGGTACAAAGTGTTAAAGAGGGCGATAGTAATGACCAGGAGAGTATTCTCAATAAGCATAAGAGTGTGTTTAGAAAAGAAGTAGGGAAAGTGAAAATGTTTTCTCATCAAATTCAATTGAAGAAGACTGCTCGACCAACTAAACAATAACTGAGACATGTTTCATTATCGGTGCGAGATGACTGATATGAAATGATCAAAACGTTATGTGAAGAAGGTGTAATTGAACCAGTTGATGCGACTGAATGGCTTTCTCCCATAGTTTCTTTTTTTTATAAATGGGGAGCCTAGGATGTGTGTTGATCTGAGGTCTGTCAACAAGCAAATTGTGGTAGAATGTGGGGGACATAGCAGCTCACCAGGGGTCCCGCATCGCCTCAGAAGGACTTTCCCAGCCTGCCTGCAGCCGCGGCGCTCTCTGCCACCGAGCGCCGCCGCAGAGCAGAGACCTGGGCTCGGGGAAACAAGGACTTCAACCCCCAGCATCCCTAGCGGCCGGAAGCCGCACACCGCGATTTGGCGCCAGGCGGCGCATAAACTGCAGCACCACCCCCGCGATGCGGGAGTGCGCGGGAGGCGCCCGGGAGAAGCCCGGGACAAGGGCGGGACAGTCTACAGCAGTCCACGGCAGGAACAGGCAGGGATGGGCCATCCATTGTACATCTGCTGTTAATATGGGTAAGCGAAAAAATGGAGCTACAACAGATGATGGTGGGAAGAAGGCAAAAGTTGCCAAACAATCCGACTCCATTATGTCCTACCTTACCTCTGCGGTTGGGGCTTTAACTAAAGAAATTGCTACAGCACAGCAAGAACTAAGCTTATTAGCCAAGTCTCCTTCTACAACTGTACTAACCCCAGCGCAAGTTATCCCCTTAGAGCCTGATGTCATTATCATGAAACCCTCTATTGCTACTGTTCCTAGTTTACCTCAAACTTGCGCACCCCAAACTCTGCTACCCACAGTGACTTTGGACTCACCTGATAACCCAAAACCATCCGCGAAAAAGAGAAAGAAGGGTGAGGGAGATCCACAAGCTATAAAAGGGGTGGAGGAGACTTTGAAGGACCATCTTGAGGCTCTCTTCGAGGAACAAATTGAACCCCTTTTAGTGGGTATTGCGAAGGACATAGTTGATACTATGAATACATGCCTCGAAGGATTGTTAAAAAAATGTGTCCTGATAGACGATCTAGTGAAAAAATGTGATAGTACGTCTAAGGGTGCTACACTGGGTTCAGAACACCAAAGTGAACGGCAGACACCACCACCATTATTGGTACCTATTAATGATTCTATGGCAGTTTATAGTGTAGGGCCAGGAGAACCCCAGCCGCTTATATCTACCATCCCACAGGAGGTTCCTCCATCACTACGGGAGCCCACTCATCTAGAAAGCAAGATCCATCTAAACTTGCCCCCAGCAGTAGTACCTTTTGTGGCCGTATTTATAGGGGTGCCCCCGTTAAGGAAAGGTGAGGTTGAATCCACTGCTACACTCATAGGAAAGGCACAAAAATGGTGTGATGACTCTAGTAGTGGTGAATCTAATACGTCCTCCAGTATTATTGTGGCGAGAAGGGTGGGGTGGGTGGGAAAGCGAGCTAAAACTGTGAAAGGTGACTGTGTGGTGATAAATTTCAATAATTCTCATTGCCCGACCAGTCTGTTTTGGGATGGATCAGACATACGGGAGAATGATACTCTCAGGGCGGTCCCCTTAGGGTTCTTTTATCCCCCGCAAACCCGCTTTAACTCATATATGAATGTACCCCCCAATATAGAGCCAGTGGGAAAGGGGTGGCAAACAGTAACTAGGAAAGCGAGATTAAATAGACCAACACGGGGCGGCGCTAGGGGGCGCACAGCGGAATGGCTGGGTGAGTTCGCAGCTCCGCCGGACGGCTGAGATCAAGGCGCCCTAAGACCGTCAAAATGCCCGCTACCACCGCCCAAAACGGACCGACAGGCGTATGAAGACAGCGTGCATGTGGTGTGCAAAGACCTAGTGCCAGACATGAACGATTGCAGCTAAACGGCGGCGTTTTCCGCTCCGGAGCTTGGGAGTGAACAAGATGGCGCCCGCCGCTCTCCCCTGATCGCACGACCTACTGGCGACATTCTGACCACCAGCGCTCGCCTGAGCATATTGATTGGAGTGGCACGTTATGACCTCGCAGCGACACGGGTATGACTGCCCTGTCGGGCTAGGGGACCTACGTGGCGGCAATTCGGTGTGGCCAAGACCTGGCGGAAACAACATGGCGGCTCTCACAGGTGCAGCTGCGGTGGTGGATTGCTGAGCATCGACGGAGCGCCCACCGCGATCAATCGCCGTCAGGGACTGGTGTCCACCTCCCGCCTTGGTACAGGGTTCGACTGTAGTGGACCTTGGTCACGCTCAGCTAACGATCGGATACGGCAGTGGGTGCAGCTTTGGCCGGGCGCGAGGAGACGCTCGTGGGCGCCATTTCCAAATCTCTGCCCTCACCTCACATGGGCTGCGCATACGAAGGCTTTGTGCTCGGTGTCCCCCTGTACTAGCAGATATCCACCGCGGAAGTGCAAGAGGTGCACGGCCTCACCACGGCGACAGGCAACCGGATAACGCGCTCTACGCCGCGGTTCAGGGCACCGCTCACGCCATCTTCGGCGGCAATGGGGAAGCCGGAGAAGCAACAACAAAAGTTATCCTTCGAAGCGAAGAAATCGTTGAAAGCTACGGACGCGGGGTCTCCTGCAATGAACGACACACCGAGCGACCAGGAGGCAGGCAGCAACATGGAGAAGATCCTCTTGGCCATCCAATCGAATCTGCAGGACATCAATGGGATACTAGACAATCTCACATATAGAATGGATGGAATGGCGGCCAAGTTGGAGAAACACGGGGAGAGGCTGGACACTGCAGAAACGAGAATATCGGGGGTTGAGGACGAATCCCATGCCACCACTGCCAAATGCGCGGCCATGGAGAAGGTGTTGGAGGTGATAAAGGCGAGAGAGGAGGACTTGGAAGCGCGTTCGAGGCGCAACAACGTGCGCATAGCGGGACTACCGGAATCCACCAACACCGGAAAAATGGAGCAGTACGTCGAGAAATTGTGTAGGGACGTGTTTGGCGAAGACTCTTTCTCACACACACATTTTTGTTATTAAGCGTGCACATAGATCCCTTGCGCCCCGACCACCGCCGGGAGCCTCGCCAAGACCGATTGTGGCCAGAGTTTTGAATTACCGGGACAGAGACACCATCTTGAGGTTGGCGAGGGAGAAGGGGCCTATCACTCATCAAGGCAATAAACTGGAATTCTTTCCGGACCACACGGTAGCGGTACAGCAAGCACGCAAGGAATACTCGGCGGTAAAGGCCAAGCTTCGTGAGCTTCAAGTCCCTTACTCTATGCTTTACCCAGCTCGTCTTCGGGTACAATGGGAGGGTAAACCGTTGATACTGGCGAACCCGAAGACGGCACATGACTTTGTGAAACGAATCTTCACACAGAAAAAAGCTGAGGCACGTAACGGACAACAAGCCGACTCTGACTGAGCTGGAGGGGTCGTCGTATTCCTTCTGCTGACTGTGAGTATGTAACGGCTGGCCCCCACGTGGTCCCCCTGGGGCCCTGTCGGCAGTGCAGGCCGAGATGGACTAATGGCGGAACTGATGTTAAACTCTGGGATTATCACTGCCTATGCATCACTTGCATATTGTCTTTTTGATATTAATTGTGCCTTGTATAAAATTCGGGGTGGGACAGTGTTGTGCTGGGTCCTGTGGGTTAGGCCTTCCTGGCGGGCGGACTTCCCTGCTCGGAGACATATCAAAATGGCGCCCACATCACTCGATCTTTAGCCCCGGTGCATGGTCTAGCCTGCTCTTCCTAGAGGAGGGGCTGCCTGTTAACACTACTTGAGAATAATCTGCCCGGTGGTGGGCTACCCTGTTATTTTTCTGCATTGCTTATGGGATTTAGTACTAACTGTTCTGAGGGATGGCGACGGGTTGGGGGAGCGGGAACTTGCGGGTGTGTCACGGACCGGAGCACGCTGCCCGCCTATTGATCATGTTTCTGACATCAGCTATGTTCTGCACTGTTGACTAGTTAACTGGGGGCATGCACTATCAGCTTGTTATCAGGGCCTAGGAATGGTTCCTTCCTGGAACGGACTATGCATCGCCTAGCGGTCGTTTGCAGTTTATTTATGTTTATCTCGCACATGAGGGCTTCGAGGGTCTGGGGTGTTGAGTATGGTAACGTGTCTTGTTATAAACAGCGAGAACGCCGTCCGCACTCAATAGCTTGAGTGCAGAGTTGTGCCCCCGGCGGACCTCCACTAGGGAGTTCCCCACAAAAGTTCTACGGGTTGGTTCTGATGTTCGGCCCTGACATGGTTTTGAGGGCATTGGGGAGGGAAGACTGGCTTCGGCATGTTTGGGTTGCTGGAGTGGGAGGGGGTGGGGGGGATATGTTGTATTTTGCGGTTCTGAGACCTTTGCAGGCAACTCTTGTCCATCATGTGTTTATGCTCGATCTGGTACATATTGCACCACATTTCACTACCCTTGGTCACCCCTCACATACCCCCAGGGAGTCGAATACTGTGCCGCGCCTATGTACACTACCACCGCACTGATGACTCAGAGACAGGCTCACTCACCTGACATGCATATCAACCTCTTGACATGGAATGTGAGAGGACTAACACAGCCGAGAAAAATTAGGAGAGTTTTTGCATATTTGACCAGACACCACATTGATGTTGCTTTTTTACAGGAAACACACATCGCTCCCAACACGCATCAATCTATTGGTCTTAAGTGGGCTGAATCTGTCTATGTCGCAACGTACTCATCCTACTCCAGGGGAGTAATGATACTGTTGAGGAAGGGTCTCAATTTCAAAGTCTCACGGACACTGCATGATCCGGGAGGCAGATATGTTCTAATATCGGGTACGCTACAGGGTGTGGCACTGACTTTGCTTAATGTGTACGGCCCTAATGTGGACTCGCCTGGTTTTTTCCGCGAGTTATGGGGACATCTACAACAATTCACACACACTAAGATCTTGTGCGGGGGGGCTGGAACGTGACCCTCGCTGACGAGCTGGATCGCTCAGCACACTCCACCGAGTCACACAAACAGGCCAGAACACAGCTTCACAACATACTAGCAGATGTGGGACTGACGGACATATGGAGGCATAACTATCCAAGGGACACGGGGGCTACACACATTTCTGCGTGCCATAACAGTTGGTTGCGGCTGGATTACTGGTTGGGCGCAGAAGACATTGTACATTGGTCTAGCGGCATGAAGGTGCTTCCCAGAACGCTGTCGGACCATAACCCGGTTTTGTTAACACTGAAGATCCCCGGACATGTTCCACCTCCTCGTCATTGGAGATTTAACTCACGGGCCTTAACTGACATTGTACACGCTGACACTATTCATAAAGCTATCAAGGATTATTTCCTGCTTAATGAACCAACGACAGATGACCCATGCATCTTGTGGGAAGCCTTTAAGGCGACTATAAGGGGGGTTTGCATGAGCACCACCTTTGGAATCCTTAGAGACCTTAGGCATCAAATTAAGAAATGTGATACACAGTTAAGGGATTTGGAACGGGACTATGAAGCTACTCGAGACCCTACGATTCTGGGACGTCTGCGTACATTACACACGGAACATCAATCGTTGGTAGATGATGAGATCAAATATATCGATAAACGACACACGGCAAGACGATTTGGGGAGGGTGGCAGACCGGGAGGGCTGCTGGCGGCCAAAATATGTGATGGGAAGAAACACACCGCAGTGCTGGGTATAAAAGCTGAGAATGATGTCATCTTGACACAGCCGGAGGATATTTTGCGTGGCTTTGTGTCCTCCTTTAGCACATTGTATGCTTCGCAGCCGATTGCACCCACAGAGGACATCAACGAGTACCTCAGGGATGTGGCTATTGTGTGGTTATCTGATCGTCAGAGGGAATATCTGGTGGCGCCCATTACGGAGGACGAGGTCGCGGAGGTGATAAAAGCGCTTCCGAATGGCAAGGCGCCAGGCCCAGATGGCTACGCAGCCGAATTTTATAAACATTATGTGGACATCCTGGCTCCCAGGCTGACGGAGATGTACGGGGCGGCATTCGACAAAGGTGAACTTCCCCCCACACTTCGTGAAGCAGTCATTATAGCCCTATTGAAACCCTCTAAAGACCCCACCCACTGTGACTCTTATAGGCCACTGTCATTGATTAATGTCGACTCCAAAATCCTGGCAAAACTCTTGGCCATGAGACTAAAGCCGTTGATGACCAATTTGGTTTTGCCTGATCAGGCGGGGTTCGTTCCGACCCGATCCACGTCTCACAATACCAGAACACTGTTCGCTCTGGCCCATTATCTACACCCCCAGAAGAAAGCGGTTGCAGTTTTATTAGACGCAGCAAAGGCGTTCGATTCGATCGAATGGAGGTACCTCATCACTGTACTGCATCGCATGGGCTTCCCGAAACGGTTTGTCCAATGGGTGTCCCTCTTATACACTAACCCCAGAGCCAGGGTCCGGATTAACGGGCACCTGTCCGGCGAGTTTGCGGTGGAGCGCGGCACCAGGCAAGGCTGTCCGCTCTCCCCTCTGATATTCGCTCTGGCACTGGAACCGTTGGCCTGTATTATAAGACAAAACTATAACACATCTGCCCTACACTTCCCCGCCCGTCCGCTACACATTTCGTTGTACGCGGATGACATGGTTCTTTATGTGAGGGATCCGCATGTCCACCTCAATCAACTTCTGCGAGGGTACATCAAATTCGGTGGTCACTCGGGGCTTACGATAAACTGGTCTAAGTCCTCCATTATTCCCCTTACGGATTCTACGACTCCCATCGATATTGACTACCCCTTGGAGTGGCAGTCCGACCCGGTGCGATACCTGGGGGTGCAATTTCATAGAGACCCGGAAGTAGTGCTGCGTGCGAATTATGGCATTACTATTTCCGCGCTGGAGGACAAAGTGAAACGCTGGATACAGCTGCCACTATCTCTGGCTGACCGTATCGCCATAGTCAAGATGAATGTGTTGCCCAAACTACTCTACCTCTTCTCCAACATCCCTATCACTCCACCTAGTGAGGTGTTCCGAAGACTCAAGTCGTTGACACTGCAACTCATTTGGGCAGGGAAACAAGCACGGGTTGACCTCCAAACTCTGACGCTCCCATACACCAAAGGGGGTTTTGGGGTGCCGGATTTCAGGCTCTATTACTTGTGTGCACAGACGCAATATGCAGCATATTGGTTCCATATGGTGCCGTATTTGACCCACACAGCCATTGAAGAGGGAGATGCGGCCCCGATCCCTCTGAATGCGGTACTGTTACACAAACGCCCACCACTGCACACACGGGACATCAACACAGTAGACACCACCATCAAGGCATGGCATGAACTTGGGAGGCTGGCACACAAACTACCACTCTATACTCGTAACATGCCACTGCATGACCACGCAGCGCTATCTGTCACTTGTGAGAAGGTGGGGATGTCGCTACTACAGAGGGTGGGCATTGCGCAGATGGGTGATCTGTTTCCGGAGGGCAGATTCGTGGAGGTGGAGGATTTACAGTACATACACAACAGGACACAAATGTTCTCCTTCACGTACTACAGATTAAAGAGAGCACTGATGGAATTGTACCCCACTTTTCCGGAAGAACCGGCTGTATTAGATACACTGCAGCTTCTCATTGCTTCACAGGATCTGTCCCACCTGACTTCGAGGTTGTACTATGCGGCACAGGCTGACATCCCACGAACCACGGACAAGGCCAAAAATAGGTGGGACTTGGTGCTCGATGACCCACTGACGGAGAAGGAATGGGAACAGGCTTGCGCGCTTACACAAATCCTGACTCCTAACGGTAACCTCAAAATCATACACTACAAGTATCTTCATCAGGCCTACTACACCCCGGCGCGTATGGGTAGGTTTGGCATGAGGGAGGACACCGGGTGCAAAAGGTGCGGTGCCGAAGGCGCTGATTTTATTCATTTAGCCTGGGGTTGTTCTGCAATACAGAAGTACTGGTCGGAGGTAACTACTACACTTACAACGATGGTGGGGGCTGAGGTGCAGTGCACAATTCGTTGCTGCTTACTGGGCATTCTGCCACAACTTAAATCATCCAGGCGTAAATTCTGTGCGATTGCCCTGCTGTTGGCCAAGAGACAAGTGTCCCAGTGCTGGCACTCTACACAGGTGCCCACTACTAAAAAGTGGTTCATGGATATGTCAAGCTGCAGGGACAGACTACAGACATATGAGGAAAGTTTGCCTGCCAGCTCTAGACCCAAAGACTTCTGGTCCTACTTTACTGACTATTTGGTCACGTTGGAGTCTGACACGGAATGATGAGTAACACAGTGTGGATGGGGGTGCGGGGGATTGTTATGGGTAGGGGTTGGGTTGGGGGGGTGATCTGGGTGCATGGATCGAAGTTATTCCACTACGCTACTTGAATGGGACGATTAGTATGTGTGGGTCTCATGTTTGGGGAGTTCTTTGTTACTGTTTACTGTGTATGTTTTAATACACCAACAAAATCACCATAAAATAGGCCTCATTTATGTGCTTCACGCCGCCGGACGGAAGTTGTCGGCTGAATGGCTGTGTATACTACATGTTGAACAAGCACTTTATTTTGATTGCAGCCGGCCCCAGGGTTGTAGGCTCCTGGCTGTGTAACTCTCTGATGATGTGAATAAAGGTCTACCAAAAAAAATTAAAAAAAATAAAAATAGACCAACACATTATAGGGAAGGCCCAAGCCTGGACCTGGTAAACCGCTTCAATCCCCTATCTGACCTAAACACAAATGACTGACTATTAGCCCCAATAGCGACACCAATACAAGTAATTCCTGAGATGGTAGCTGCACCCCCATGTACAATCCTGACTTGGAATGTTGCAGAGACGAGAGCTAAAAAAACAGAACCAACTTGGGTAAAATATATCTCTAAATACAAGGTGATAGCTCTTCAAGAAACTTGGGACATCTCACCAACCTTCTTTTTAGATGGTTTCTTAAGTTTCACAATACCAGCAAGCTCTAGCAATGCTGGGAGAGCGAAAGGGGGGCTCACTATATTTTTTTCTCTAGACTTAGTAGGGATTTTTAATCAGCTAGACTCAGGTTCTCCAAACATCTTGGCAATAGAATGGACAGTTTCCCCAGGGTGTATTATACTCGTAATTCATTTTTATAATGCCTGGGGAGGACAAACTGAAACTGACCACGTGGATTACTTGGAGAATTTTATTAATAACTACAGTCAAAATACAAATATTCCTTTTGAAATCCTTTTATTGGGCGACTTCAATAGCCATAAATGTAAACTACCGTGCCACTCAGGTGATGCAGAGGCCCCAAATGAAGCTGGCATCCCTCACTTCGAACATACCAAAACAGGGGAGGCACTTGAATTATTGCTTGCTAGTTTTAATATGTATGAACCATATAAAACTGCAATAAATGAGATGGTACCCACTTTTAAAGGCTCAATCAATGGGTCGATAATTGATTATACATTCATTTCCCTAGGCCTCACCTCAAAGGTGAGAGATTATAAAGTAACTGCCTCACCCCATAGTGATCATAACCCTCTGTCGATTGAGATACACTGGAGTGGCTTATGGCGTAAACAAGTGGGACAATCCCGGGTTTGCACCATGGAGGTGCCGGATCACTGAAATAATATCTACTACCAAAATATCGAGTTCCCAAAATATCGATGACAAAATATCGAGGGACATAATATCGACTTTCTATCTTCACTAAGGTAAGTACAAAAATATCGACTTTAAAATATCGAGTGTTAAAAATATAGACTGTCAAAATATCGATTTTTTATGTCTTTAAAATAAGTTAAAACTATTATAATATTACATATATTTAATATAAACATTGTTAAAATTATTAAATAAATGTATTATTACATAATTAATGTAAATTTAAAAATTAATAATAATAATACATATATATATAAATACATGTTATTAATAAAACATATAGAATATATTTACAGTGGCATAGTAAAAGGTTTAAATTTAATGTAACCACTCCAGTGGGTGCTACATTACAGAGATCGTTGGATAGCGTAGGGGTAAAAATTACTATTCCCACTCCAGTGGGTGCTACAGTAGAGCAAGCGTACGCCTGTACCCCAAAAACCCAAAACTGACCCGGAACCCTAAAAATATCCCTGTACCCCAAAAACCCAAAACTGACCCGGAACCCTAAAAATACCCCTTTACCAAAAAACCCAAAACTGACCCTGAACCCTAAAAATACCCCTTTACCCAAAAACACAAAACTGACCCTGAACCCTAAAAATACCCCTTTACCCAAAAACTGAAAACTGACCCTGAACCCTAAAAATACCCCTTTACCCAAAAACTGAAAACTGACCCTGAACCCTAAATATACCCCTTTACCCAAAAACTGAAAACTGACCCTGTACCCTAAAAATACCCCTTTACCCAAAAACTGAAAACTGACCCTGAACCCTAAAAATACCCCTTTACCCAAAAACTGAAAACTGACCCTGAACCCTAAATATACCCCTTTACCCAAAAACTGAAAACTGACCCTGAACCCTATAAGCACACAACCCGCTACAGAAAATAAATTAAAAAAAAATAATTATTTATCAATTATTTATTTTAAATTAATTACCAATTATATTTTAATTATTTACCAATTATTATTTAATTAACAATTAGATTAAATTTACATAATTAATTATAATTAAATTACTTCCCACCCTATTCCCCTATAAACACACAACCCGCTACAGAAAATAAATTACTAAAAATTAATTATTTATCAATTAATCATTTTTAATTAATTAACTATTATGTTTTAATTAATTACCAATTATTATTTAAGTAACAATTACATTAAATTTACATAATTAATTATTTATAATTAAATTACTTCCCACCCTATTCCCCTATAAACCCACAACCCGCTACAGATTTATATTACTCAAATATTATTAAATATTAATAACTTACCTTATTTTCGATATTTTTGTAGTCTATATTTTTTCTAGTCTATATTATGTCTAGTCTATATTTTTGATTCGATATTTTGGCTATTCTAGTCCATATTAGTCGATATTTTTGTTGTCTATATTTTGTCTAGTCTATATTTTGTCCAGTCTATATTTTATACTCGATATTTTGTCCAATCGATATTTTGGACTCGATATTATGTCTGTTTACCGGAGGTGCCCAGTGATCAGGGCAGACGGCTCAAATGGGGTAAGGTTGTGGAGGAAAAGTTTATGGATACTTTATTGCCCAAAATTGAGGGACCATTGGAAACTTGTTTGGATCAAACTACTTCGAATCACCAAATCATTACAGCTTTTAATTTTATCTGTGCACAAACCGCCAGGGACCTCACAAAACCTTTATCACAGTACCCTATAAAGCCTCACAAATGGTTTGATACCAAATGCTCAAGGTCCCACAGAGATCTGAAACTGGCCCTTAAGGCTAAGGATAGAGATAAAGAACTAATCTCAAATTTGAGGCGGGCCTATAAAGCAAATGTTAAGGCAAGGAAAAACGAGATCAAAAACAATGCTTGGAATGATCTTCTTAATATAGATGTCCTCAAAAACAGCAAACAATTTTGGGACATTATTAATCATTCTTTTTTTTCGGGGGATGATAATATGGTTACAGATTGTGTAATTCCTGACGAAAAATGGGTACAGCATTTTAGTAATATATATGGAGGTAACAAAAATGAAACCATAGGCATTACTGAGATGGACCATTGTTTAGCCACAGTAGAGTTCACTGAAGAGGAGGTTTATAAAGCCATAATGGAATCTACAAAAAACAAGGCACCAGGCCCCGATGGAGTGCCGGCGAACTTTTTTAAATACTGCCCGACACTCTGGAGCAAAGTATTGGCTAGAGTGTTCAGAGTAACAAACGAAGGAACCCTCCCTGAAACATGGGCAACATCTATTATTGTACCTATTTTCAAGAAGGGAAATCGGGAGGACCCAGGGTGTTACCGCCCGATTTCCCTTATTGACTCTACCTTTAAAATCTTAGGTAGAGTCTTATTGGTCAAACTGAGGGATAATTTAGAACAGCATGGGGGGCTATCAAATATCCAATATGGGTTCCGTGAAAATAGAGGGACGCTTGAACAATGTTCCAATCTTCACCTCTTGGTTTCCAAGTATACGGTGGCCGGGGAGGGGTCAGTATATCTGGCTTTTATGGACCTCTCCTCGGCTTTCGACTTGGTGAACAGGAGTAAGCTATGGACTCTCCTTCTTGAGATAGGTATAGAGGAACATCTGGTGGCTTTTATTGCTAGGTTACATCAGGACCTTAATGCCAAAATAAGAGTCACTAGGGATGGAAGGTGTACGGACAGCTTTAAATCTGAGAAGGGGGTGCGCCAGGGTTGTATCCTGGCCCCCCTTCTCTTTACCATCTATATAAATGGGCTGGGGAAACACCTTGAAGCAGGAATGGCTGACGTACCGCGTGTAGGAGGAGAGCAGATACCAGCCCTCCTATACGCGGACGATGCCGTTTTAATTGCACGAACCGGTATCGGTCTACAGGCCCCTCTGGACCGTTTTGGCTCCTTTATGGAGAACTTAGATCTGAAAATTAATGTTTCAAAGTCTCATACCATGATCATAGGGCGTAAAGTAAATATGTTGCACAAAAAATCTTTTACCTGCAAGGGCGAGATTCTCTCTAGGGTACCAGTTTTTCCATACCTGGGGGTCCTTTTTGATCAAAGAGGGTCCTGGGTCCCCCAGATCAAAGCAAAGAGTCTTAGTCCAGCACGATCATCTTCAGCTCTGCTGGCCTTCACAAAAAGATTAGGAGCTAAACCGATGGAGGCAGTGATTAAAATATATAACAGCAAGTGTGTCCCAATTGCTATGTACAGGGCCGCTATGTGGGGATATGCAAACTTGGTAAAAATACAGAGGGTGGAAAATGGTATTATTAGGAAAATTCTATCTGTCCCAAATTCCACACCCACCTTCTCGATCCATGAAGAAATGGGCTTGCCCTACATTGTTGATAAATTAAAACTAGCCCCACTTCTTTTCTGGTCCAAAACATGGCTGAACCCCGAGCTAACGCTAAATCACGCCACCCTTAAAGATGTTATCTCAAGGGATAATGCCATGAGAATACCCTGGCTGAAATATATCAGATCTACTTTTTCTATGCTGGGGAGACCGGTACTCTTTAATGACCCAATTAACATCAGAAGGGAAGATATTGGATGGGTCAAGCAGGCGTTTCTGGAGAGGGCATGTATGGCAAGAGAGGAGTTGGAGCTGAAAAAACCCTCGGTAAGGGCGCATATAGTTTTAACGACCACCCCCTCCCTGGAACCGTACTTAAAAATTGTGACCAACCCACTCCATAGACTCCTACTTACAAAATTCAGGCTGAATTTAATTCATTATTCATTAGGAAATTTCCCTGTGTGGTCAAAACCTGAAGACGGCCCACCCTGTGATTGTGATCAATTCTCAGTACAAGATACCCTCCATTTTACATTTTTCTGTGGTTTTTACACTAGGGAGAGGGTAAAATATCTACTTCCTGTTTTAAGGGCCGTTGGTTTTACTCAAATAAGGCCAGCTTTAATTTTTCTTCAAATGTTGGAAGACACCCATACTATGTTTAGTGTTGCCTGTTATTTAACAGCTGCATTCAGATCAAGGAAGAAAAGATTACCTAACATAGCCTATTTTTAATCCAAACTTGGTTTTAAAAGGAGATTTTTAATAATTGTAAAAATGTTTAACTTTTGTAACTCTTTGGTAAAATGAAGTTAACATGTTGAAATTTAGTAACCAGATCAATTGATGTTTTAAATTGTATTTGTATGTTGTCCTTTTATGATTTTAACAAAAGTCGAATAAAGAGTATTTTGACTGACTGACTGACTGGTAGAATGTCAGCCTTTACCCAAGGTTAAAGTGTTGCTTGCAAGATTAGATGGTGCTAAATACTTTACCACCATTGATCTAAAAGCAGCGAACCATCAATTTGAACTGAGAGAAGATTCCAAGCACATTACAATATTCATATTTCCTGAAGGAACATTCAGGTATGTTAGCATGCCATTTGGGTTGTCGTCCACTACATCCATGATTTAGAAATTGATTAATTGACTCTTTCGGAACACTAATGGAGTGGTAGCATTCCAAGTTGACATTTTGATATACTCTGAAACTGCTAAAAAACATTGTGAGACAGTGAATAAAGTTCTAATGGTTCTGGAAGAGAAGGGAATGACAAGTCAACTAGACAAGTGCACATTTTCTGCATCAGAAGTACAATATTTAGGACATCAAGTTAGTGGAACAGGCATTTCTACTGAAAAGGTAGCATTGAACCTCACTTTGTTAGTGATACCGTAAAACTAAAGAATATTGAAGTGCCTGAACATTCTTCAAATATGTAAAGTGCTGTACGTACTGTAGAGGTTAGAAAAAGGAATAGTGCTTTATGTAATATATTTGAAAATTGTGTAATGTATTAGCAATGTAATGAAATTTAGTTTTTCAGCTATTTCTTTCCTTCTTTACTTTTTATATAAGGAAGGGAGGTGCATAGTAGTTAGAATATGGTTTGTTAAGTGATTGGTGTTCCATTATATTCTAGTGTGTATATACAGCAGTCAGACTAACCTGATATTGTATTAATATCATTTGATGTTATTGTTCCCATTATATTTATCCTTGGTGTACATTTTGAGCAGTGTTCCAGTGTCAGTTGCACTGCTCCTCTCCTGATGTATGGATGCTCCAAAAAAGCTATTTCTTAATACTACTTGTGGGTTGTTTGGATTACCATAAAACCCTTTCTAGATGGCAATGTGGTGGAGGAAGCTATAATTAGGGAATTATTGACTATGGATAGCATTGAAGTGATAAGTCATTGAAAAAGTGGGGGAAATTTTTATTTGGCTATTTCTTCACATAGTAATCTAGACTTTTATGTTTATGATGTCATGCTTATGACTACTCCCCAGCAGACACACTTTGAAGCAAATGCCACAACTGGTGAATCAAAAATTCAGTAGCTGTACTTTTTTACCAGAGAGTGGAGTCAGCAGTATTTTCAGTGACACGGGACTTTTTTTTTAGAGTTTTGGACATCTAACACTTTTTGGCAGATTTCCCGCACCCACTGAACTCTAAATATGGCTCAAAATGTCTATCTTTTTAACAGGTAACTTCAATATCATAGTGTGTTCAGTAAACTTGCACTTGGCAGTCAACCCATTTGATAGCCAAGACAAGTGCAGTTTCAACAATACTCTGTTCATCCAAAAGTGGCTATGAAACAGCTATGGTTGGAATTTCTAAATGAGGACCAATTTGTGATGCAGTAAAATATTTACATCTTTGCTCACTGAATGACTGTGCACTCTTTAATTATGTTGAACTCTGATAGGCTCACCACAGTTGTTCCAGTAAATTGGAGGCGTCCACCAATTGCATTAATTATCATTCCAACTATCTTCTGTTACGTAAATCACCCTTATTTGGGCGCAGTTTACAGCAGCTGCCAACATAAAAACCTTTAGACATCAGATGGTCTTCTTATGTTATGTTATGTTATGTTAATAACTTTTATTAGGCGCACAGCTGCCCCAGCAAAGGGGCGTCCTGGTGCCTGATCAAGTACCACAACACAACAAATCGTTGCTGAAAAGAGAGAGAATCAGTCAGCAGAAGCGAGCAGATGCTGAAAAGAGAGAAAATCAGTCAGCAATAGCAAGATTGACGCCTGTCTCCTCGTTCCCCACCAGTGGGTGCAGCACTTAATGAAGGATCTTGCATGCAGGGCATTACACAGGCCTCTGCAGTGCAGGAGCCCAATGTTTAAGGGGGCTTCCAAATATTCAGGGAGTCGTTATTCAGCCCAAGTCCAATGTACCACGTAAGATATGGGAAACCTAGGGGTACCTCGTCACTTTCTGCAGAAGAGGACAATATTTTGACTTACACCACTGCTTCTATGGGCAGAAAAACCTTTGACCCACTGAATAAACAGGAGAACATTTGCATTCCATATATTTATTAGGACCAAGGGCAGCACCTTTAGATCTGTGGCCCATTCTCTCAAGGGTCCCTCTATGGCAAGGGACCTCTCCACATCAGAGCTTCCTCCTTATCTTTTCTTGAATTCCTCAAGAAGCTGAAGACCTGGCTTTTCAATTAACCAGCCTACCCTAGGCAGGGCTGGGCACATACACCTGCACAGCCCAAGGATACAGTTGCAGGTGATAGTGCACTTTACAATTACACATAACAACAACAAGGAGTGAGCGTTGATGTCAGAGAAGATTTCTAACTGTATGGAAGCTCCCACCTTTACAGAACACCTCCACTTTACAGTGTCTTTCAGGTTAGCAATGGCAGAACCCTGTTGGTTCCTGATGGACTCTGTGGAGCAGTGACATAAGTGTTAGAGCGGAATGCAATGAAGGCTGGTTTAGAAAGTTAAGTTTGCAGTTACAAGCACACAAATAAAGACGTCATATTAAGCTCCAGGTGTTCAGTAGTCATTGGAGGGTAGTCAGGCTAGGGAAGACACTACAAATGGTGATGAGATAAGGGATGAGTAACCCGAAGATTGACACTGCTCTCACAGAGAGTTTGCTGTGGTCTAAGCCAACTGCCTATGCTTTTCACGTATGGTGTCATAGAAATACGTAATCAACGCCTAATGCACATGAAGTCAAAGCACATGCCTAGCCACTGTGAAGCAGTTGAAGATAATGAATGCAGGACAGAGAATCTAAATGTCATTGGCCGGGAAGCTGTGGGTCAGGTCATACATAAAGGCAATGTGCTGCCACACAAGATAAGGGTACACATTATACTGAGTGTACGGGGGATACGTACAGTGCAAAAAAGAAGTGCTAAAGACTGCATCAGCCAAATGCGAGGAAAAGATCCAAAAGCACTGGGCATGGAGGCCCAAGAAGAAGCCCCAGGTTTTGCTTACTGAGCTGTCCTATGCCTGAAGTGGTACATCACCAAATCTGCCAGGAGGCTCAGAATAACTCTAACGGTCTCCAGAAAGTGAAGGGCTCCTATCGAGACCAAGAAGGAGGTCACAGTCCCACAGACAGTCCAGGATGATCCAGGGGTTGATCCATTGCTGGGCTGGCGCAGAAGATTCAGGTCCTAGTGGACATCCGGCAATATCTGAAAAAGGTCCGCCTTCAATATCAGTCACTCCCATGAATGGTTACAATGCTGCTGCATTCCTGAACCCATCCACGGGGTCCAGCTGATGGGAGAATCCAAGTGTTGAACGGGTGCCTGGCTTTGGAGTCCGTGTGACTACAAACCACAGCCCCCCACCGGGACCCATGGTGTGAGGCTACCCTACATTATATAGTCACTTTGCTTTCAGGAATTCTGAAGGCCCCACTTAAAACCGTAAATTGCATCAGTATTTTTTACTACCACAGGTCAAGGTGCGCCTTAGCGTGTGCATACCTCCGTGATATATGGTCCTGACGAATGCCTCAGTAATGGCGATTGGAGGCAGAAACATATTGGCCACACCCCTTTTCTCACATAGAATGTAGCTGGTCAATGTATCCAGCCCAAAACATCCATCACACTGTTTTAACTGTGCCTGATTTTCCACTAATAAACTTTTTTTCTGGATGAAATCAAGGCATTTAACATTTTTTCACTATCACTTTTCAAACTCACAAAACACAAAAAAGAAACGCTCCGCTGTAGTCAAGCATCGTAGCACACCAGGGAGGCACTTGCCTCTCTCGTGGGAACCCAATGATGAAACATGACACCAACCAGGTTGGTGAGTGAGGGTTCTTTTATAAATCAAGAGTGACCACTCTTGCTGGCTCTTCATTTGTTGGTTCACTCTTTTGTTGTTTAAGTGGCATTCCTGAAACCACCACCACCTTTCAATACCTTCAAAAAGCAAAATATTGGCGATAGATGGATTGTTTATTTAGAGATATTTGAAGATTTCACTGATGCACTTTAAGAGACTAATAATAAAAAGATGATCAAATATCTCAGAAATCTTGCTTGTGATGGTGTTAAAGAAGTTATAAAGAAATGCTGCAAATTGAAGAGCAATCACACATCGTCAGATTACAGAAGCTTTGAATCGCAAGTATAATCCATTGCTCTGTGTTGATTATGTACAATGCATTTTCCACCAAGAATCACATAAAGTTGGTGAAACCATCAATGAATTTGTTGAGAGACTCGACATTCTCATCAAACATTGTAAGTTCAATTAATTCAATGATGACTAAGACATACATCTCACAGTTATTGATGGATGGATGTCAGATACATTCAGACGATGAAAGCTGCGAGAAACTCCTAGTCTGGAGTGAGAGTTAATGGCTACCAGAGATGAAGAGCATGTGCTTCAAGGCACAGCGTCAAGTGCCTTTCTACTGAGTTTCAGCACAGCTGCTTATAGGGGACTGATTTCATGAACTAGAACATGAATGCTCACCATGAAATAGTAAGTCAATTCCCTTCATTGTTTCATGGTTTTGGAAAGCTTAAAACTACGAAAGTATAGTTGCATAAAAATGAGGACGGTCTTCCTGTTGCTCAAATACATAGGCAAATTGCTTTTAATTTACAAGACGCTGTTAAAAAAGAACTCGAATCATTCTTTAAGCATGATATTATTGAGCGTTCCACTGGTCCCATGCCCTGGGTTTCTCCCATAATGGTAGGGCCAAAAAAGGACAGTGAAGGAGCTGTAAGAATATGAGTTGACATGCTTCAGGCAAACAAGACTATTGAACGAGAATGAAGTGCTCCATTGAGAGACTTGACAAAAAAGAATGTTAGAATGCTACCGAAATGACATATTTCAATCTGAAGCTTCATACAGACATTGTAGTTGGCGCTAGCCCATTCAGGTTAGGCACAATTTTTCCACAGCACAGCAGACACCCAAATGCCATATTCAAGTAGGTGTTTGTCCCAAACAGACCATGTTTATTCACAACATGAAAAAGAAAGTTTAGCCATGGCATGGGCTTGTGAACATTTCTATGTATTCCTGCACGGAAAGCCTTTTACACTGGTAACTGATCATCAAGCTTTCCTGACTAAATTTGCAATCCAAAGGCCAAGATGCCACCCCGCATTGAACAATGGGGACTACGAATGCAAGAATACAATTATAACATTGGGCATCATCCAGGGAAGGATCAGAACCCTGCTGACTACTTTTCTAGAATGCTTATACAAGGTCACAGTACTTCATCTAAGACTGTGGAAGCCTATATCAATTTCAATGTAAAATCAAACTCACCAGCTAACATTTCGTTAGCCCCGATTTTCACTGTTATGGGCCATGATAATGACATGCTAAAGTTGAAAGATATAATTGCACACCAGTCATGGAATCAACACCCTCAACCTCTCACCAGTGAGGATGAATATCAAAAATACAATGATGTCAAAGATAAACTGTCCATAACTAAGGAAGGAGTTTAACTGTGAGGTCAAGAATCCTGATTCCGGAGAGTCTGTGATAGAAGATGATTGAAGTGGCCCACAAATTACATCTTATAATCATTGCCACAAAGCAAGCTCTTCGAGACCGAGCATGGTTTGCGTATCTCGATGAGCAGGTTGAAATGGAATTAAAGGCCTGTCATATATGCAACTGCCTTTCTATGAAAGTTACTCAGCACACCTTAAGCATGTCAGAGCTAATGAAGCATGCATGAGAGAGAGTAGGCATCAACTTTTTCTGTCCTCTTGCAAAGGACCTCTCCTGATGGTGGTTGTAGATTAATATTCAGAATTTCACTAAATTGAAGATCTCTAAACAACCACTCAAGACCGAGTCATTCAGAGACTAGATGGCATCTTGGTGACATTGGATATTCCAGCCATTTTGAAATCTGACAATGGCCCACCTTTTAACAGTCAAGAGTTCAAATATTTCTTTGAGCACCTGAATATAAAGCATCAAAAGAGCACATCTCTGTGGCCGCAGACTTATTGAGCGCTTTATGAGTGTGCTAAAGAAAGCAATGCAGCATGCTACTCTTCAGAAGCTCGATTTAAAAGCTGTGTTAAACTCTTCCCTGAGAGCTTATTGTTCAACACCTCACTCGACCACAGGGAAAGGTCCTGTGACATTGATGTTAGGAAGAGAAATGACAACCAAGATACCTCTGTGGACTAACTAGAGAAAGAAAGCTGAGAAAGCAACTCATGAGAAGGACTTGGTTCATAAACAAAAAACGACTCGAAGAACAACATTTTTGCGAGAGGAGATCGAGTGCTCGCACGCCATATGCAGAAAAGAAAGTCTGATACCCCATTTGATGAGTGGTGTCTACCAAGTGGACACATGGTGTCTGCCGAGTGCACTGGAAAGCCGATTACCAGAAACTCTTCTAATTTTGGGGGTCTAACTCACCATTCATCAGATCTACATGTTGAAAGAGAACTTGGTCTGAAACATCAGTGACTGCTTTTGCCTCTCCATCATCAACAAAGACCCTAGACACTGATGGTGACCGTTCACAGCTTCCAATGACAAGATCAGGTCAAACAATTCAGCACCAAAAAGATTGACTAAAGGTATTTAATTATTTATGTGTACATATTTTGTAAAACAAATTGTAATTTTTTATTTAACAGACGGGGATATGTATTGTCTTGCTAGTTAGCAAAAACAAAGCCCTTTTGGTTCCTGATGACTCTGTACAGCTGTGACGTAAATGTTAGAGCAGAATGCAGTAAAGACTGGTTTATAGTGTTGAGTTCATGGTGACACACGCACGAATAAAGACATGTAATACTAATCTCCATGTGTGTGGTATGATCATTGACAGGTACCCAGGCTAGAGAAGATGCTACACCAACTTCCTACCAGTGTAGGAATTTACTGCTTTTTCGAATTTCCAGTCTTTGTTGTAAATTTGGGACTTCTATTCTTAGATACCCTGTGTTTTCAATTTAACCAAGTGCCCAAGTACCCGATGCTATCATGTATGTAAATTCATGTATCACCTCCTGACTGGATGTTGTTTTCAGATATGTTTTTTGTGAATATTGCTCTTAAAACTGAAGGTTCAGCTGAATTCTTGCCCTCTGAGAGTACTTAAATTAACAGGCCCTGCTGTTGCTGATGATATGTTAAAAATGCTTCGAGCCTTCTCTCTAGGCTTGTACCCAATAGGCAGAATAAGTCAGAAGTCATCCTATACTGAAAACAAGCAAACCGTTATGTGCTAATGCCGCGAATATTAGTGAAGCCAGTTTGACAGCACCTGGGCTCAATGGTGTAAGGAGTATAGTTAAATTAGTGGAGAGAGGCACAGTCTGAAATCTGATATTTGTCGCACCGCTTCTCCTTTACAGATATAGCTTTCTTCCTCAACATTTGAACACCTCATTTCACACTGAACAGGAGCTGGCTCAGTTGGGGGGGCGCTGTCAATTCATGTATGGGACAGTCTTGACTGCTTTGACTTTTCTTCTTCACCCCTATGCACTCTCTTCCTTTCTGTGAACACTGATAGATCCCTGTTTGTCTCCTCTTAAAGATAGAATTATTTCCAGTGGGGGTGAATGTGTTACGCTTATATATGGTACTGGGCCTGGCCCTTGTTTAAGTCATATCCTGACTTGGTCTCAGACTCGGGCAGCCCATTTCTTCCACTGGACGTTTACCCAGTGATGGGAAGCCTTTGGAATTGGTCTGAAAGTGCAGGTGAGCACTCCTGGTGTCTCTGTCACTTTTTCCAGATTTCCCAGGTAATTACAGCTTGCATAGGTGGAGCTTCAGGGAGAGAGGGAGAGAGGGAGTGAGGGAGAGAGGGAGAGAGAGATAGACACACATAGTCATTGGCGGGTACATAGGCTTGGGAAGACCCTACATAGTTTACAGCCTAAATCTTTGTTTTTTTTAAGACTTAATAATGTAACATGGCTGTAAATGGGACACTCACCATAGACCTTGAGCTGAAATTCCTTTTCCCCATTAAATCCACTTTCATACTGAACCTCAGCTCTATAGATCCCGCTGTCATTCTTTGCAAGATTGGTTATCCTTAGAGTTGTTGCATTCAACATTTCTAGTCTCTGAGTAATTGTAGGATTGGCTAGATGGAATGGCTGAAATGTCCTGCCTTTGAAATCACCAAGGCGTGCATTATTAGTAACTGATTTCCAACGCACCTCAAAGATACTTTGTCCTTGTGGTATAATGAGAGAAAGCAGGACTGAACCTCCCACAATTCCATTCACATCACGAGGGGATTCTTGTGCTTGGCTGGCGATGAAGCCTAGGGAAAAAAAAGGAAGAGAGACTTGTGAATACAATTAATGTCGACAGGTACCAATATAAAACAAGTACACATAAGTCCCGACCCATAACACATTCAAAACCAATCTCCTTCCCTGCAGATCCTCCGGACCCCAGCAATGGAGACATCCAGCTGCTCCTGTGTAATGCGCAAACACAACCCCTATTGTCAACAGCAGGGAGCACTCACTCCGCTATTCACTCAACTGGTGGTCGTTGTGTGGAGGCTGCTGTCCACCATGGTGGGCTGCTGTTCCGGCCTCCGAACGCACGCCCCATTTGTTGTGTTATGAGTGCGCTGCCATGGAAAAGGAACTGAGCGAATACAGCGACCATCTGAGAATGGTATTTTTAAGGAAACATTCTGAGATCTCAGACTGGATATACCCCAGGACATCCTAATTGGGGCATGACGTATTGTTTATCTGCTATTGCACCTTGATAATATCGATAAACGATGCAGTAGAAACAAATTCCAACTACCCTGTCATGATTTTTCTGCAGGTTTCACTACAAGACAGCAGCATGGGGCGGCGCTTTTGTAGAAGGCAGGAACGGGCGAGTGGGGGTGGGGCAGCGCTTTACATGAGCAGCAGTTGTAGAAGGTGTGATGATATGTTCATATTTATTCAATGCATTTCTATCATCCTTAACAGAATATGGAATGTATGTTCTTGTTCGTTCTATTGTAACATGCTCTGATTTGGAATGTCTTTGGAGTATTCTGGTCAGTTGACCAGTGACGGTTTGTGGCTGAGGTTTAATAAACCTATGCTCTTGAAACAATCTTCTAAATGTTTCTTTAATTTATATGTGGGAACACCACATTAATTTGGCGACGATCGGGTGAAAAATGGATTACCTCAACACAATACAGGGCTTATTTCTTTCTCCAATCCTCCAGCGGCAGAATTAGCATGAAGTGAAGCGTTGACTTCTCAGCTGTGGATTTGAAATGTTCTTCCGAATTCAATCTTCGGACAATGGTGAGGAGTATGGCGGGAGGTCTGTGAAGAGCTTTACGGGTAAATTTTTTAAAAATCGGAGCGGAGGTCTGTTAACTGGTTTGCGGGTCAGTGACGTATTACTTGGTCACGTCTGCGTTCCAGATTAATTACAGAGACGTGGTGCGTCCAATCGCACATGCGCAGGACGACAGTGACGTTTTGCTTGGGCACGTATGCGGTTCAACTTAAGGACAGAGACGTAGTGCGTCTAGTGTATGCGTTTCAACTTGATGAAAGAGACGTAGTCCGTGTAATGGTGCATGCGCGTAGCGTCTTTGAAAGGAAGATCTTCACGCTGATGTGTTAGCATTCCAGTGATGAAAGGGCGCTTATTACGTCAATGCCATTGTTCAATCAACAAGTGGAATATTCTTTAGTATTTCAAGGGCCGCATAGTAGTTGCCTGGCTACGAGACGACAAGGAAACTAAGGAAGAATCTGACTGGCATTTCAGCAATAAAGAAGAGGCTCCCCGTATTTTTTTTTCTTTTGGCTCAATAAATAAAAAATAAAAAAACGTTACTTTATTTTTTATTTAAAAAAAAAAGAGTTTGGGAATTGAGATGAGAAATAAGCATCATAATTGACACCATTACTGGGAATTAAAAGAAAGGTCAATATAAAGGTTAAAGGAAAAGAAATAACGACAAAATTTGAACAGAATTAAATTTACATATAATTGGACTAAATAAAAAAAATGCTGAATGTGACTCAACCTGCATTTTTCCTAACAAGTCCAGGAGAACCTAGTGTAAAGTGGCAGAAATGGAAGAACATTTTTGAAAACTATGCAAGGGTGTGTGGCACGAACTTGAATGCAGAAAGAAAGCATTCGCATTTGTTACATTGTCTGGAAGGTGAAGGACAGGATGTCTTGGAACACTTACTAGAATTAAGTGCGTCAGAGCAAAGGAATATAAATGAGTATGAAATAGCTATTGAACAGTTAGATCGACATTACCTACTCAGCCTGAGCATGATAACGGAAAGATATAATTTTGGTTTGCGTGGGCAAAAGAAAGATGAATCTGTGGAAGAATACGTCTCAGCACTAAGGAAGTTAGCTGCCTCATGCAAGTTTGGTCAAACATTGGAAGAAACGATTAGAGATCAGTTTGTCTTAAAATGTGCACATGATAACATAAGAAAAGAACTTTGGTTAAAAGATGAACCTCCTTTAGATGAGGTACTAGTTATTGCGAAACAAGTTGAGCACATGACAAAGTGTGTAGATGAACTCAAGGGAGAAAAAGAGAAGACAAATGACTCAGAAACAAAAGTTGAATCTAAAGTTGAAGAAGTTGTATGTCAAGTAAAGAAAGAAGATAAGGTTACAGTAGATAAAAGCAATTCTATGTTGAATAACTCAAGTACAAGTGTAGCAAATCTAAGCAACAGATTCTCATGTTTTAGATGTGGAAATCCTGGTCATTTGGCTAATTCCCCTAATTGTCCGGCAATAAAATCTATGTGTAATACTTATTGTAGGAGAGGGCATTTTTCGAAGTGTTGTAGGACCAAAGGATATGCAAATAAAAGGGAAGGTTCTGTTAGAAGATGGTCACAACCACAAGTAAAAACGGTGACTTTTCAGGTAAATTGAAATTTATTGGAACATCCTTCTCATTTGGTAAAAGTTGAAAATGCTGTCATTGAATTCAAATTTGATTCTTGTTCACAAATTACAATGATTGATGAAAAGCTGTATTTTCAACACTTTTCAAAAAATGTCAAATTATTAAGAAGTGATATCTATCCTTTAGGCTATGGGAGAAAACCCATCAAAATGCTGGGGTACTTCATGGCCACCATTGAGTTGGGTTGTCGCATTATTGGAGGGAAAGTTTATGTGGCCAAACAAGGTGATGCATTATTGGGTTGGCAACATCAGCGAGATCTAGGGGTTAAACTTAATCCAAATGCGTCACCTCAAGTTCAGATACAGAAAGTTGATGATATGTCCTCATTTTTTGCTGACAAATTTCCTAATGTTTTTAAAGAAAGTTTAGGATGTTTACAAGGTTACAAACACCGTATAAAGTTAAAAGAAAATGCTATTCCTGTTGTGGCAAAGGTGAGGACAATTCCGTTAAGTGAACAAATGAATGTACATAATGAAATTGATAAGCTTATAGAAAATCAAATTATTGAGCCGGTGGAAGCCACAGAATGGTTGGCACCAGTTGTAATTGCTAAGAAACCATCAGGTGAGATTCGTTTATGCATTGATTTACGCGTTTTGAACAAGGAAGTTGTGGTGGATAGATTTCCTTTGCCAAACATTGATGAAATGGTGGGAACATTGGAGGGTGCGGAATATTTTACCACCTTAGGCCTAGCTTCTGCTTACCATCAGGTAGAGTTAGATATAGCTTCTCAAGAGTTAACGGCTTTCATTACACCGATGGGGACATTCAAATTTAAAAGGATGCCTTTTGGGCTTATTTCGGCAGCTTCTGTGTTCCAACGCATCATGTCAAGAATTCTTAAAGGTCTTCTGGGTGTAAAATGTTATCAGGATGATTTGTTGATTTATGGTGGTAATATTCCTGAACACAATAAACATGTGTCTGCGGTGTTGGAACGGTTGAGTAAGGCAGGGCTAACATTTAAAAAAGAGAAGGGTAAATTTGGCATGGAGGAAGTGAATTATGTTAGACATTGTATTAAGGGTGATGGAGTTTTTCCAAAAGCTGAATTAGTAGATACCATTGACAAAATTGCTGAGCCAGTTAATAAAGAAGAACTTCTTTTTTTCTTGGCATTGTGGAGTTCTATGGGAAATGTATTATGCATTTTGCAGATAAAACACAACATTTAAGAAGACTTACTTCTAAGAGCGTGGTATTTGAGTGGTCTTGTGAGTGTAAAAGAGAGTTTGTGGAAATAAAGAAGGAGTTGAAGAAAGCTCCGTCTCTTCAAGCATTTGTTCCTGGTTTTCCAACTTACATGTTCACAGATGCGAGTGACAAAGGCCTTGGTGCTGTTCTGATTCAAAGTAAACATGGTAAAGAATCTCTTATTGCTTGTGCATCAAGGTGCCTTAGAGGCCCGGAGTTAAACTATTCTGTAATTGAGAAAGAATCGTTGGCAATTTTCTGGGTTCTGAGGAAATTAAAAAATTTGATTTGGGGAACTAAAGTTTGTGTTATGTCAGATCACAAACCTTTAAAGGAGTTGTTTTTGAAGAAAGGTTTGGATGCGATATCATCTAGGATTAGGAGGTGGATTATTTCTTTGCAGGAGTTTGATTTTGATGTACAATACATTCCTGGTGTTGCAAACAAGTCTGCAGATTGTTTGTCAAGGTTGGTGTATAGGGATGTTATAAGTGAGGAGGAGTTGTTGGGGGTTGAAGATTTATTCAATGTGTGTGAAGTCACAGGAGGGGTTGTTGAGGAAAACGAATGGAAAAAAGAATTGGAAAATGATGAGGAGTTAATCAAGGTTATAAAATTGTTGAGTGAAAACAGACATTTGGATAAACCTTGGTCTCTTGTCTGTGATGAATGATCAATTACTGATGGTATGTTGACTTGTGGCATGAAACTAGTACCTCCTTTAGGGATTAGGAGTAGGTTATTGACACATGCACACTGTGGACATTTAGGAATTGTTAAAACAAAGGAGATGTTGCATACACAATTCTGGTGGCCTTGATGGCTTTGGAGATAGAGAGGATGGTTAGAGAGTGTGTTGAATGTTGTGCCATTGACAAGATTCTCAAGACTAAACAAATGCCTATGGTTTGTAGGGATTTACCTTGTCATCCTTGGGATGAGATTGCCATAGATATTTTAGGTCCACTTAGTGGTGTTTCTGATACTCCTTATTTGATAATTGTTATAGATTTATACTCTAGAAGGATTGAGGTGTGTGCAGCCAGGGATATTACTTCTGACTCTGTGATCAAGTTCTTGGAGGATGTGTTCAAGAGGGAAAGTTTTCCAAACAGTATTCTTTCTGACAACGGGCCACAATTTTGTTCTAGTGTTTTTGAGAGTTTCTTGAAAAAATGTGGAGTGGTACATAAAAAATGTTCTTTGTATCATCCTGAAACCAATGGAGTTGTTGAAAGGGTTAATAAAACACTAAAAGAATGTATTCAGTTAGCCAGGGCAAATGGTTTGGATTGGAAGCAGGCTCTAAAAGAGAGAATAATTGCTTATCGTTGTTCTCCTCATTCCACTACTGGGAGATCTCCTTTTGAGTTGTTTTAAAGGGAGAATTCCCAACACAATGTGGTGTCCTTGGTGGATGAATTTGAATAAAGGTCTTATAGACAATGGAATAGGTGAGTGGAGAGAAAGGGAGTTGCGGAAGCTGATAGAAAAAATATTTTGAAGACAAAAAATGTGTTAAATTTCATGAGGTCAAGTTAGGTGACTTAGTTAAAATAAAAGCACCTGTTGGGCGCAAATCTTGGTCAAAGTATACTGATGTTAGACCTGTGGTTAAAGTTTTCAGGAATGCCATTAAAACACAAGATGGGAGGATTTGGAACAAGAGCCGTGTAGCAATTGTTAAATCTGATGCATGCAGTCAAAATGGTTTTGATTCTGATAACAAATTCTTTAATTCAGTTAACTCTTCTACAGATTGTTCCATGCCTTCTCTTCGTGTTCGTGAAAGGAGTCAAAGGATACCTAGGGCTCCTACTTACATGAAGGATTATGTATGACTACCTTCATTGTTTTTTTTTTTTTTCATGAGTCTATTATTCTTTTATGTTATATACTGTTATATTTATTTCTCTTTCCTTTGTTTTGTTGCGAAGGAAGGTATGTGATGATATGTTCATATTTATTCAATGCATTTCTATCATCCTTAACAGAATATGGAATGTATGTTCTTCTTGGTTCTATTGTAACATGCTCTGATTTGGAATGTCTTTGGAGTGTTCTGGTCAGTTGACCAGTGACGGTTTGCGGTTGAGGTTTAATAAACCTATGCTCTTGAAATAATCTTCTAAATGTTTCTTTAATTTATATGTGGGAACACCACAGAAGGTCCAAATGGGAGGGCAGGGCGAGACAGGAAGAAAATGTGTCTGTGCCTGGGAAGCACTCCATCAGTATCACAACATCACGTGCTTCAAAGAAAAAATACCAACAACCAAAACAATGCCCCTAATACAAGTAAAGGGGACAATAGCCATAGGCGGGGCTAAGAGCCCAAAAGGAGGGATTTAAAACACTATTAACAAATACCAACTACAGAAGGTCTGAAAGGCACACTGGAGAACAAATGAAACAACTATTTAAAAAGAGGCGGTCTTCCACTTACTAAAGTATATACTGCATGTCTACATTTCACCTTAGGTGGAACTCTGGTGTACCGGCCACCTGGCCATGCAGGTAAATTTTTAGAGGCACTAGAGGACATGATAGTCCCACGGGCCCTGAAATACTCCAGATATCTCCTTTGGGGGAATTTAATATTCATGTGGATCATCTAGATCTATCTGACACAGTTCGGCTAAACGATGCTTTTGCGATGGCCCAGCTAAAACAGTGGGTTAAGGCTCCCACCCATTCAGGGGGTCATGTCCTTGACCTAGTATGCACTAACTTCGATATAAATACGTCTGACCCTGAAATTGTAACCTGGTCTGACCATATGCTGATTAGATTCACCTGGTCCCTGTCCCGCCCCGCTGAGACCAATCATTCTGCTGCTCACACACAGAAAATTAATATAGTTACGCTCTGTGATCAACTAGATACCTCTCGCCCCACACTTCCCTCTGAAATTGAGTCAGCCGTTAGCTCTTTCAACTCGTGGATTGAATGTGGTGCTGTTTCTTCAACTAAAACAGGTCGTGTTTGTAGAGTGCGCTCTACCCCTTCTAAACCTTGGTTCTCCAATACTCTCCGCGATCTCAAATCAGGTTGTAAAAAACTTGAAAGACGTTGGAGACAAGCCTATCTCCCTGAGGCTAAGAAGGAATTGAGAACGGCACAAAAGAGGTACTATGCAGCAATTAAATCGGCAAAAAGTCTATACTACGACGGACGTTTAACCAAGGCTAATAACAATAGCAGGGAAATCTTTGCTGTTGTTAAAAGCTTTATTTCTCCGTGTGCCGCTCAACCTCTTTTAACCTCTTTGGCAAAATGGTGTGAAGAACTTTCTGTGTTCTTCGTGGACAAAATTGCAAAAATCCAAGACGATTTGCTCACTGTCTGTAATAATTTCCCATCCTCAATGACTATTCCTTCCCCCATTATGCCTGTCCCTATGGATCAGTTTGCCCTTTTCACACCAGTGGATAAAACAGATGTTGCTAAAATTCTTGCTACTCTACAATCAGGATCCCCTGCTGACCCTTGCCCTGCCAGAGTCCTTGCGGGCCTGGCTAATACAGTCGGCCAAGAGGTGACTCATATTGTCAACCTCTCCTTTTCCACTGCCACTGTCCCGGCATGTTGGAAGCAGGCCAAACTGCTACCACTTCTTAAGAAAAATGGCTTAGACCCGAAGGTTCCCGCTAATTTCCGGCCCATATCATTGTTGCCGGCCCTGGCAAAGATATGTGAAAAAGTCGCATTTACACAGCTGGATAAATTTGTTGAAAGCTCTCAGGCTCTTCATCCAGCGCAGTCAGGCTTCAGAGCTGCTTTCAGCACAGAGACGGCTTTAGTTGAGGTTTCTGAGGCTATTCGGGAATGCCTGGACGGAGGTGGCAGAGCGGCTCTGATTTTATTGGACCTCTCTGCCGCCTTCGATACGGTTCCTCACTCCCTCCTACTTACCAGACTAGCGGCCATAGGCATAACCGGCTCCGCTCTTGGCTGGCTGACATCCTTTTTAGACAACAGGTCCCAGCAAGTGTGGATGCCGCCTTTTTCCTCCTCTCCCAAAAAACTTTCAACTGGTGTCCCACAGGGCTCTACCCTCAGCCCCCTACTTTTTAATATATATATGACCCCCCTCATTTATCTTGCAGAACAGCTAGGAGCCAAAATTATGGCCTATGCCGATGATACTCAGCTTTTGTTCACATGGCCCAAAAACAACTCTGACACGTCGAGAGCTCAATTCTGTTTATCATCGGTTTTTCGCTGGCTGGCTTGTGCCCAACTTAAATGTAATGAAAGTAAATCCGAAATCTTGCTGTATGGCTCCTTTCCTGATAACTTTAGTGACTCTCTCTGGCCCACCGATCTCCCATGTCCTAAATCCATCGGTGGACCTGCAAAAAATCTAGGAGTCTGGTTTAGTAACAACCTCAGATTTGAGGACCATCTGAAAAAACTTACTGGAATTTGCTTCTCCACACTTAAAGCCCTGTGCAGATTTCTCCCTTTGCTTCCGAGAGAGGCCAAGGAGACGGTCATTCGTGCTCTCATATTATCCAGATTGGATTATGCGAATGCCCTCTTCTGCGGACTCCCGGCCTATCTGATCCACCGCCTCCAAGTTATTCAAAATGCTGCGGTCCGGCTGTTGTTTAATATACCCAGAAGTTCTAGTGTCCGCCAACCTCTCAGAACTCTTCACTGGCTCCCAGTTGCTCAAAGGATTTTATTTAAGATCCTCGTGCTGGCATACCGAGCAGTCCATCAAACGGGTCCTGCTTATTTGAGGAAAAGATTCTCCCTTTATGTCCCCAACCGCCCTCTCAGGTCAATCAATCTCCACCAAATGAATGTGCCAAAGTTTAAATATAGCAGGCTCGGCGGCCAATCCATCTCTGTCAGAGCGGCGAGAGCTTGGAATACCCTGCCTCTTCATTTGAGAACATCCTCATCCATTATGGCGTTTAGGAAAGGCCTAAAAACCCATTTCTTTAATATCACTGCCTAACGGATGTTTTCTCTGTTCTGGTTATAATGTGATCTGTTCTCCCCCTCTCTCGCGCCAGGATACTATTTTTTTAGTAACAGAGCGCGCTACAAAAGCCTCTATAATGTCTCGAGACAGTGCAAGCGCTGCCTAGGCGAGATCTAAACAAAGTTATAAATAGTATGCTGACATCATGAAATTCCGAAATACGTTCACATTTAATCTGCTATCACTGGTGTATCTTTATTAAAAGAACGTTTTCAGCTCATTGAAGCGCTTAGGGCCATGGTATAAGTTTCCTTGAATAACTTATAATATAGCATGCAATAGTGTACCAACGATGACTCTTCACTCAAATCAAAATAACTAGTGTTGCAAGTGATGTTTACTAGGACATGTTATGCTATGTTATGCTATGCTTTATGTATAAGTTTCAGATGTATTTACCAAACATGCATCAATATTTTCCTACTGCAAAAATATCAAAAATGCTCTAAAAAGGCACTGTATGCAATATTCATTTGAAAATATGAAAGGTTGTAATCAAGCACTATTTGCCAGCTTCATTAAGGTTGACACCACGTGATAGGCACAGCAGCAACAATTGAACACTGGAGATTTCAAAGAAGTTGCTGTCTAAGAGCAAGGCAAACACTGAGCTGGTTCTGTGTCCCCCTTTCATTTCAGAGCCATGTATAATCATCAGCTCTCAAAGGTTAGTGTGTAACTGACAATCGCAAAATGATGAGACGTGGAGGGCAGCCATCCCATATTATCCCATTGGAAACCACTGGCGTAGCTAGGGGGGCCGGGGGGGGGGGGGGAGAGGGGGGGGGGCGGTCCGCCCCCGGCGGCACTCTTTTGAGGGCGGCGGGTGCGCTGAACTGGCCTGTTGTGGCAGCCTTTATAATTTATTTGGGTACACTGACCCACAGTCAGAAGTGCAAGCGCTAAAAAGGGTGTCTGCAATGATGCACTCAGTGCTTGCTGAGTGAGAAAGAAACAACACCTTGGCACAGGAATCAGTGCACTGCCACTGCAGGCAGCAGAGGAGAGAAATAATTCCCGGAGCCTCAGGGGTGCTGCGTCACACAAGAGTTAATAAAGAGGCAGGGGGCGGGTGAGGCCTTTGACGTCCCCTGCCTCTGCCCTTTTGAACTCTTGTGTGGCGCAGCACCCCTGAGGCTCCGGGAATCATTTCTCTCCTCCGCTGAGCTGCCTGCAGTGGCAGTGCACCGATTAATTTGCTGCTGACTGACCTCGACCTTGCCCAGTGTCTGCTCCCAACTTGAAGACGGAAGGGCTGGGCAGCATCAGCATGCTCCCGCGATGTGTGGTCCGAGTTCCCTCCGGTGAGGTGAGGTCAGTGGTAGAAGTGGGCGGGATTGGCAGGGCACGGCGTGCCCCTACTTCTATAATTTAATGGATTCTGTTCCCCTACTTTTTTGTTTTAAACTCGCATCCCAGGACGGCAGAAAAAGACAATAGATAAGGCTAGGTGTTCCTGGCCGTTCGGGCATGAAGGAAAAGGCTTGTCTCTTGTATCTTGCTTAAAGAAGATAAGTGCGATGTCCATTTCTCCTGCTCTGCCGTGGTCAGCTGCCCTCACCTCCCTCTTTCTTACTCTTCCTCCCTCTGTTTTTATCTTGTTCCTCCTCACTTACTAAAAACCATAACTTCAAGAAACGGTTATTGCACCCTCTTTCCTCTTTTCGTTTATTTGTTTCCCTGTGAAATGAATCCAAAAAAGTAAAACACTTTTACTGGGCATGTCGTCTTTTTCGGACATGTCTCTATTCGAAAGTGCACCTGGGGATGGAGAGAAATAAAAAGTTCAAAATGTGAAAAAAAATAATATATAGCAAGATAGGATGTTCGCAAAGTGGCCAGATTGATGTTATTCACACCCAAACACATTAGCACCACTTTACAGAGTTTGCCAGTAAAGCGCTACTTTTGTTTTCTTGTCTTTCTTTTAACATTGTTTTCCCTGAGTGGGGAAGTGCACCATTGCTGGAGGAACTGTGCAATATATTCTTGATGGGTGGATTACAAAACAAATTGTGTACCCCGGCTCTGTGTTCAAGGATGTGGTCTTGTTAAACTATACCGTTTATGTTTTGTAAGGATATAAGCAATGGACATAGAAACGGGTTCCTTCCAGGCCCTGTAGATATGTCCTTAACCTTTCAAGGCAAAAACACATTAATTGCTGAATAATTAATGTAAAACCAATAAGGTAGTCATGTTTCTGCTTACATTTCACATGCTTTACTTAAATTTAAATTCCCTATGAGTGTTTGCTTTTTCCAGAATGCTATTGCTTTTTTTTCATGCATTTTACTCATGTGCGCAATTTGAATTGTGTCCAAGTGTTTATAGGGGGGCACATTTGGGTTGTAGTTGAAGTCAGTGTGAGTTTCTCTTAGAGGGGCAGTTTAGTGTTCAGTGGGGGAGAGAATGTGGCACTATGGCCAGAGCTGCTGAATTTGGAACTGGGGAGCCCGGTTCAACCTTCATGACCAGTCCCCCAGATCACTCTCCTAAGGGAGCACATTCCCATGCTAGACCTTAGAAGGCCCCACAAGACCTTAGAAGCCCTGGTGACATTGGAACTAGCAGGTGGACCCAGCAGAGGCCAGGGTGGGTTTACCTTGAAGGCTTGACATCCGCAATTCCTGCTGAATTTCAGCTCCAGTCTTGCCGACAGGCCAATGACGCATCACACCCTAGAGCAACAGTGACTCTGTCACTGAGGTCACAGGACCCTTGAGGTAGGGTGGCTCTAGAGCGGTGCGATTAGTCCGATCCAGGTGCTGACTTCAGGTGGGGCGTCATTTTTGCAAGTATATTATGTTTCTAAAAGCACTTCCTGCCTCCTTCCTGGCCTTCAGAAATTTTCAGCAAACATAAAAATGTCATGATAACTGGTGATTAATGTTCTTCCTAGAGGGAGATGGAGTTTTGTCAAGTGGAAGTTTTGATCTGTGGAAAGGTAGTGCAGCGAGTTTAATGTGCCTGCTGCAAAGAACATGTACCATGCAGATCACAAAGTGTACATAAAGTAAATTGGTCAGTGGGCTACTGCTTTTGTCAGAGAGATCCTTTTATTACTTGCAGCTTATATTGTTGTAAAGCTTTTATTCGACATTTTGCCATAAAGCCAACATATGAAATACATTTAACATAATTCTTAAAAACAAAATTACATCTTTTTAGAAAACTACAGTGTAAACGGATATACAGTCCCCATACAAATCCAGTTATTTACAATTCATATTAAATTATTTGCAATTCATAAGAGATACGTTACATTTTTACCTTCAAGGGGATTTACAGACCTAATATTAAAAACAGCTATGTACAATTTATAAATAGTTAAAAGCCAGTATTAAAAGAACTTTATATCTATGTTTTAAAACCATACTTTTTTCTTATCAAGCAGATGCTGAAAAGGAATCGACTGACTCCAAAAATTATCAGGCTAATAGTCGAGGATCTAAGTAATCTTTCCGCCTCTTTATATGAACGTATGCCCAAATTTTTACAAAGGGGTTTAATCCATTTTGTACGTTGCGCTTTATACAATGGACAAAAAAAAAGAATATGTGCCTCATCTTCCCTTTGTTTCAGGTCACACAATTTACAAAATGAATCATTTCTGTTAGAATTAGAATTTCCCCACCGGCAAGTATTAGCGTTTATTTGTAGAACCCCGTACCTATATTGAAGATACATAGTTTTAGCCAGAGGTGGTTCCACTTCATCCATAAAATGCTCAAATATGGGGGTATCCTTAAATTGCAAAAACTTAGTTGTTAGTGAACCAGTGGCATGGTCATATATATTAGTGTTCATATAATACCAGAAAGCAGATTTTACCTGATCTTTACAATTAGGTTGCATGGATGTTGGATTTTTCCAGAAGTGTGAGAGACCTATTTTAGTAAGCCATACAGATATATGTCTCAGCCACTTGATTGAATTGTAAGTGTCCAATTCCATAATTTCCAACAATCCCGCTCTATAGTCTGCGAGTTCCGGGGTGGACCATATTCTTACCCAATAAATCAATGGCCTCAACCAACATAGATAGTCTGTACGTTTTAGATTTATATCTAGAAAAACAGGAACTAAAGGTGTTCGTATTGGTAGCCTTAACAACCGCCTGCAGAACACATTTTCCACAATATGGAATGTTTGATTAACATAAGGCCCCCAGATCTCGGCACCATATAGGGCCGCAGATTGTGCTTTAGCTTTAAACACTTCGATCGCAGGTGTTATAGCTTTTGAAGTACTCCTTCCATGGATTTTTAGAATAGGGAGGGAGTTGTGTTTGAGTGTCAATCTACTTTTTTCTAGCTGGTTTAACCAGGACAATTTACTATCGAACCGAATGCCCAGGTAGTCAAAGGATTCCACGTACTCAAGTTTTGTGTTGTTTAGAGCCAGATTTTTCTTAAAAGATTTTGGAGGATTAATGGCCATATATTTAGTTTTAGTAGAATTAATTTCTAGCCCCTTCTTTTCGCAATAACTATCAAATTGATTTATTAAGTTTTGTAAACCTTTGGGTGTTTGAGATATTAAAATGGTGTCGTCTGCGAAAAGCAGCGCTGTAATTGCCTCATTGCATAATTTAGGGGAATCATGGTTACACTGTGCCAGGTAAGGGGGGATATCATTTACAAATAAAGAAAAAAGGGTCGGGCCAGCACGCACCCTTGCCGTACCCCCCGTCTAACTGGGTTGGCTTGGGTGAGTTCACCATTTCTTCCCCATCTTATTTTTGCAAAATTGTCAGTATGAAGTTTTATAAGGTTAGACAGCAGTTCTTCCGGGACGCCCATTTGCCCTAAGGTATTCCATAGCAGGGAGCGGGGGACGAGATCAAACGCTGAGCGTAGATCCATGAATGCTACATATATACTGCACTTCTTTATTTGGACGTATTTCCAACAAATACACATGAACCTATGTACCTGATCTACAGTACTTGTCCTAATTCTAAAACCTGCTTGATATTTTGAGAGGATTTTGGTTTCCTCTACCCAGTCTAAAAGGCGGTTTAAAATATGTCTGGCAAAGATTTTTTGTAATATATCTATTAAACTTATCGGTCTGTAATTACCGGGATTGTAACGGTCTCCTTTTTTATAAATGGTTACTATTTCCGCCCCCTTCCATGAATCGGGAATCGGAGTACCGAGCAAAATAGAATTGCACAAAAAGTTTATGTAGGGGCACCATACTTCAATGTTATGAGTAAACAGATCGCCTGGTAATTTATCAGGTCCTGGCACCTTACCTGCCTTAACTGCCTTTATTGCACACATTGTCTCTTTGGTGGTGAATTTTTCCAGATTGGAATGAGGAAGACGGGATCCGATGCAGGTGTCATCTAAGGGCACCTCAGTTGCATCATATAGTTTTGAAAAGTGGTCATACCAGATTTTTCCATCTAGAAAGAAGTCTCTATTGGAGCTCCCGGTTTTATTGTTTTTTGTTATTGTTAGGAATTAGGCAGTTTTTCTTTTTCTTCTTATCTATCTGTTTGCGTGAGAAAGTCCAGTGTCCTCTGTTTGTGTCTACCTTTCGGTAGCCTCCGCCCCCTTGTTTCTTCCATTGCTTCTATAACTAGGTGCCCGTGTCTCTGATCGGGGCTTGGTTTCTTACCTGGTTGGGTTTTTGGGTCCTTGCCAGTACATGTTGTGTGACTTTCCTCGGAATCCCGTTGTGAGCGTTTTTTCCTTCCTGGCGTCTTCCCGCTGTAAGCAGCGCTGCGCAGAACGAGGCTTCGTTCTGCCATTCAGATCTCCGTTGCCTGAAACACCGGTCCGAAAGTGGATGCAATCGGGAGAATTGAGCAGCGCTTCAGGTCCTGGAAGCGGGAAAAGGACTTGGGACAGTTTATTGCTGATTTGTGAAGTATTTTGGGGCTCGTCCAGAATTCAGTGAACGCTACTGCGGTGCCGATTTCCGGGGTCTTGAGTATCCGATCTGCATCATTGTGTGCAGTTTGGACCTTTTTCACGAAGCATTCTGCTTCTAGCGTTTCGTTTTAGAACGCTCTATAGTTTGTGGCCACAGATAGGATTGTTTAATGTATCCATGGCAATAAATGCTGGCATACTTATTTAAGGGGTTTTTTTAGTCAGAAGAATGACTTTTTCCCCGATATTGATTTAAAACGCTTGTATTTTGGGAGCGTGTTTACCAAATCCTGGTGGACTACTTGAAAAGCATCTCCCTTTGGAAGAGCCTTCTATGTTACACAGGTAAGGAGGAACAGGGGGTGTGTTGGGCAGTGATAAAGGTAAGGGAGGGGGATACATACGGAGGACACTGGAATTGTGAGTAACCCCATGTACTCTTCTTTGCTTTTTGTCTTGTCATGCTGCAGGTTAGAAAACTTATCCTAGAGGCCTATATCAAGTTTCTCTGGCGGTGACATAGAAAGAGCCTGGGCGTTTTTCTCTTTCTTTGCTTTATTTCTCCTACCTTCTTCCTTTGTTCGGTCCGCTTCCACGCTGAAAACTAAAGGGCGTGTGGCGTTCCGAATAGGGGTAGAGGAGTGGGGCCATCCTCGCTTCGGTGGTGTGGGATACGTTGGGGAGAAATCCAACAGAAAACCAAGCCCACGAAATTCACGCCACCTGAGCGAGAATGGATGATGAGGGGAATGTTTTGGAAGAGAGGGCCCCTACGATGCAGGAATTAATGGGGGCTGTCAATGCTCTTCAAATCAAAGTGCAGGAACTACAACAGGAAAATCAAGGGCTAAGACAGGAAATCAGTATAGGAAAGAGTAAGGAGCCTGTTTGGGGAATGGGCAAACCCTCTGTAGTTCAGCCTGCTACGTTCCATTTCGACAGGAGTGCTAGTGCTAGTACTAGTAACCCCCCTTTTACAGTGAATGTTACAACTCCTACCCCTGTCCCGTTGGCCGTCCCGGAGAGGTTTTCTGGTGATTCGAGTAAATACAGAGTATTTATGAATCAGTGTCATTTACACTTTATGTGTCGTCCTGCTTCATTCCCTAATGACACCTCCAAAGTGGCGTTTGTCATTTCATATTTGGCGGGTACCGCTGCCTCTTGGGCGGTGCCATTGGTGGACAATGATGATCCGGTTCTGTATAATTATGGAGCCTTCAAGGAGCAGATGCGTTGTTTATTTGCAAAACATGCGTTTATGCAAGCCAGTGATGCTGAGTTATTGAAATTGAGACAGGGGAAACAGGATTTATTGACTTATGTGTCCACATTTAATCGTTTGGTATCAGAGACCCACTGGCCTGTTGATAAACAAACCTCTTTGTTCTATCAAGGGTTGTCAGAGGACTTGAAGGACGTTGTTTCGCAAGTGGTGAATCCCCCTGAGGACTGTGTGGAGTTTATTGACCTAGTGGTAAAGCTGAATCACCGACTCCTGGAAAGGAAAGGTGAGAAAAACCGCTTTCAGTTGTCCAGAGTAGTTCCTACTAGAAGTGACGTTAAGAGTACAGGAGAAGGCAGAACAACTCCGGAACCTATGGAGATAGGAGGAGTTAGGGGTCCCCTGTCAGCAGAAGAGAAGAGTAGAAGACGTTTACAGAATTTGTGTCTGTATTGTGGGCAAGGAGGCCATTATGCCAGGGATTGTTCGGTAAAACCATCCTCTATTCCTTCCAAGAAAGTTGTAGCTTGTGCACAAACACCTGAAGTCTCAGTGTTAAACAAACGTAATCCGTCCTACCAGATTGCTGGTATAGTAAAGAGGGTTCCCAAACATTTCATGATTACTGTCTGTTTGGTTATATCTAACAGTCATAGGGCCCCTGTATCTGCATTATTGGATTCTGGTGCCACTGGCAATTTTATGGATATTCGGTTAGCTGAACAATTACAGGTGCCTTGGATTTTGAAGGACCAACCCGAACCTGTGAGGGCCATAGATGGCACTGAGTTGTCCTCTGGTACTATAACGAAACAGACTGAACCCTTGTGTATGATATGTGACAATGGCCATTCCGAATATCTCGGATTTGATTTGATTGATGCTCCTTCATTTGGTATTGTGTTGGGGGTACCTTGGTTACAGTCACACAATCCTAGAATTGATTGGTTTCGAAGAACTGTAACTCTGGATTCAGTTTATTGTCTGAAAGGTTGCTATAAGGTAGCCACGGATTGGGTTACTCCTTTAACCTGTGCGGTGGGAGATGGGTTGAGGTGTGACGTACAAAAGATTCCTGAGGCGTATGTAGAGTTTGCCGAGGTATTCGACAAAGGACGAGCTAGGGATTTGCCTCCTCATCGCTCGTTCGATTGTAGAATAGATTTGGTTCCCGGGGCTACTCTGCCATGTTGTCGCATTTATGCCTTGTCCGAACCAGAAGAACATCATTTGAAGGAGTACATAGACGAGATGTTAGCCAAAGGGTTTATTCGTCCTTCCTCCTCTCTGGCTTCCTCAGCTATTTTCTTCATTCCCAAACGTGAGGGTGGCCTCCGCGCTTGTGTAGATTATAGAGCGCTCAATAAGGGTACAATTAAGAACAAGTATCCTCTTCCCTTGATACCTGTGTTGCTGGATCAACTGAAGCATGCAACGGTTTTCACAAAATTAGATCTCCGCGGGGCATACCATCTCATACGAGTCCGTGAAGGCGATGAGTGGAAAACTGCCTTCCGGACTAAGTTCGGTCTGTATGAGTATTGTGTTATGCCCTTCGGATTGTGTAACGCTCCGGCTGCTTTTCAGTTCTTCATCAACGAAGTACTGAGGGAATATTTGGACTTGAGCGTTATAGTCTATATAGACGATATCCTGATTTTTTCATGCATGGAGAAAGAACATGAGATCCACGTGCGCCAGGTCTTACAAACCTTGAGAGACCACCAGTTGTTTGTGAGGCCTGAGAAGTGCTGTTTCCATACTGATAGAGTGGAGTTTTTGGGATTTCTGGTATCTGCTGAGGGGATCAGAATGGATCCACGCAAGATAGAGGCTATAACATCTTGGCCACCGCCTAAATGTGTCAAAGAGGTGCAGGTATTGCTAGGATTCGCTAATTTCTATCGGCGGTTTATCTCCCATTTCTCTGAGATTGTTGCTCCTATGACTGTTTTATTGCGAAAGGGAGTACCGTTTGTGTGGTCCTCTTTAGCACAAATGTCATTAGATCAATTGATTGGACGATTCACTTCAGCCCCTGTTCTTGTCCATCCTGACCCAGCGTTACCTTTTTTTGTTGAAGCGGATGCTTCCTTGAGTGCTGTCGGGGGCGTCTTGTCTCAGCGAGATGTAGAGACGGGGTTCATGCATCCTGTGGCCTTCTTTTCCAAAACCTTGTTACCCGCCGAAAGAAACTATACGGTGGCAGAACGGGAATTGTTGGCCATCAAGCTCTCCTTCGAGGAGTGGAGACATCACTTGTGGGGAGCTCGCCATTCCATTACCATTTACACGGACCATAAGAACCTTGAATTCTTCAGGTCCGCGCGGGCTTTGACCCCTAGGCAGATGAGGTGGGTTTCATTTTTTAATGAATACGATTTCATGATTACTTATCGGCCTGCCGCTCAGCAGTTGAAATCGGATGCCTTGTCCAGAATACATGTTAAACAGAACGAGTGGGGGACTGATAAAGATGTGGGGTCTTTCATTGCACCAGAGAAGATTGTGGGCAGTGTGTCTTTGGACGACTTTTTGACCACTGTGAAGGATAAGTTGAAGAGCATGGATCTGACCCCTTGGGATTCTCTTCCTTCCTTTTCAATGAGAGAGGGATTGTTGTATCACGGCTCACAGTTGTTTATTCCTCCTGATTTGAAGGATACCGTGTTGCGATGGTGTCATTCATCGTCTTTAGTAGGTCATCCCGGAATAAATAAAACTAGAGAATTCTGTTTACGTTGGTTTTGGTGGGAGTCTTTGCCACTTGACGTGCAACAATTCGTGGCATCTTGCCCTGTTTGTGCTGTGAGTAAACCATCTCATTCCAGTCCTTCTGGCCTGTTACAACCTTTACCAGTACCCCCTGCACCTTGGCATACGATTAGTATGGATTTTGTTACAGATTTACCGGAGGAGTCAGGGTGTACTGTGATTTTTGTTGTGGTTGATTCCTTCACAAAGATGGCCCACTTCATCCCTTTACCTAAACTGCCTACTGCGAAGGAAATGGCTTTAGTCTTTGTGTCATCTATAGTGAGACTGCACGGGTTACCATCTGCCATAGTATCTGATAGGGGAGCGCAGTTTGTGTCCCGTTTTTGGACGGACTTATGTGAGGCTTTACAAATGAAAATCTGTTTGTCTTCTGCCTATCATCCTCAATCCGATGGCCAGACTGAGAGAATCAACCAAACGATGGAACAGTATCTGCGTTGTTTGTTGACATCTTTGACATGTAATTGGGTGATGGCCCTACCTCTTGCGGAATTCGCATACAACAACAGCGTTCATTCCGCTGTGGGTATGTCCCCCTTTTACTGTTCTATGGGATTTCATCCTAAGGCCATCCCTATCCAACCTTCGGGTCTAGTGCCCGCGGTAGACTCCTTAGGAATAGCTTTGGGTAGGATTTGGGGTATAGCCCAGGAACATCTAAAGAAGGCTAAGGAGGACATGAAAAGGCAGGCCGACAAACATAGGGTACCTTCCCCTTCCTATGCAGTTGGAGACAGGGTTTGGTTGTCAACCAAGAATTTGAGATTGGAAGGCTCCAGGAAACTCCAACCTAGATATGTGGGTCCTTTTCCCATAGCAAGAGTGATTAACCCTGTGGCCATGAGGCTGGAGTTGCCTGATGAATACGGTATACATCCGGTATTCCACACTTCATTGTTGAAGCCATATAAAGACACTGATCAGACCTTGCCCCCTCCCCCTTCTGTGATAGTGGATGGCGAAGAGGAATACGAGGTTAATGCTATTCTCGATGCTAGGAGGAGAAGGGGGAAGTTGATGTACTTGATTGATTGGAAAGGGTACCCTCCTGAGGAGCGGACATGGGAACCAGCGACTGGAGTGCATGCCCCTCGTTTAGTTAGATTGTTCCATCTCCGTCACCCGACTAAACCCCGTCCGGTTGGGAGGCCTTTGAGGGGGGGTACTGTTAGGAATTAGGCAGTTTTTCTTTTTCTTCTTATCTATCTGTTTGCGTGAGAAAGTCCAGTGTCCTCTGTTTGTGTCTACCTTTCGGTAGCCTCCGCCCCCTTGTTTCTTCCATTGCTTCTATAACTAGGTGCCCGTGTCTCTGATCGGGGCTTGGTTTCTTACCTGGTTGGGTTTTTGGGTCCTTGCCAGTACATGTTGTGTGACTTTCCTCGGAATCCCGTTGTGAGCGTTTTTTCCTTCCTGGCGTCTTCCCGCTGTAAGCAGCGCTGCGCAGAACGAGGCTTCGTTCTGCCATTCAGATCTCCGTTGCCTGAAACACCGGTCCGAAAGTGGATGCAATCGGGAGAATTGAGCAGCGCTTCAGGTCCTGGAAGCGGGAAAAGGACTTGGGACAGTTTATTGCTGATTTGTGAAGTATTTTGGGGCTCGTCCAGAATTCAGTGAACGCTACTGCGGTGCCTATTTCCGGGGTCTTGAGTATCCGATCTGCATCATTGTGTGCAGTTTGGACCTTTTTCACGAAGCATTCTGCTTCTAGCGTTTCGTTTTAGAACGCTCTATAGTTTGTGGCCACAGATAGGATTGTTTAATGTATCCATGGCAATAAATGCTGGCATACTTATTTAAGGGGTTTTTTTAGTCAGAAGAATGACTTTTTCCCCGATATTGATTTAAAACGCTTGTATTTTGGGAGCGTGTTTACCAAATCCTGGTGGACTACTTGAAAAGCATCTCCCTTTGGAAGAGCCTTCTATGTTACACAGGTAAGGAGGAACAGGGGGTGTGTTGGGCAGTGATAAAGGTAAGGGAGGGGGATACATACGGAGGACACTGGAATTGTGAGTAACCCCATGTACTCTTCTTTGCTTTTTGTCTTGTCATGCTGCAGGTTAGAAAACTTATCCTAGAGGCCTATATCAAGTTTCTCTGGCGGTGACATAGAAAGAGCCTGGGCGTTTTTCTCTTTCTTTGCTTTATTTCTCCTACCTTCTTCCTTTGTTCGGTCCGCTTCCACGCTGAAAACTAAAGGGCGTGTGGCGTTCCGAATAGGGGTAGAGGAGTGGGGCCATCCTCGCTTCCGTGGTGTGGGATACGTTGGGGAGAAATCCAACAGTTATTAGGCTCCAAAAGGTGCATTGATCATGCTTCCTGGCAGCATTTAAGAGGTCTTCCCAGACTGAGTCGTCCCACTCTTTTTTCGCTCTAGAAAGGAGATTATTATATTCAGTTCTACACTCTTTTACCCTCTTCTGGTCTTTAGATTTTACGGCTTTAATTAGGTTACCTTTGGCTAGACGACACTGTTTATTGTACCACGGTGTCTCCAGTTCCAATTGCCGTTTAATATTGCCTTTCCTGTTGCTACAAGTTTTACTCAGAAGGGGGATTAGCTCTTCTACTAATTGATAGTGCATTTTGAGCACTTCGTGGGATCCCATATTCAAGTTTTTGTATGAAGAGACAGTGTTTGTGAAGATATTATAGATACCTATGAGTGTATCCTCTTTTACCAGGATATGCGGCCATTTTATGGCTTTCCTATTATTAGAAACCTCAACCTCACCCACCTCATTGTTTGATTCCGTTCCACTATCTAATGATAGGAACGGTTTGGGAAGTAGCCCTACCTGAAGGGGGAAGTGATCGCTTTCTGGTCTATTCACAACAGAAAAGGTCAACAACAAATGCCACAAGTTAGTGGTGATCAATACAAAATCAATAAGTGATTTAGAGTTCCCTTTGTTATAGGTGTAGTTAGATGGCTTATCCGGGTCCAGTCTACCATTACAAGCTCTTAGGTTATGAGATACCGTCAGCTCATATATCTGCATAACTGCCACTGAGCTTTTAACTGCTTTTACACTGTCTAGGCAAGGTATATCATTGGCCCTATCCTCATTTTCTAATAAATTTTCTAACCCCAACACAGGCTCGAACTGACAGTTAAAGTCCCCGCCTATAATTATTTTAGAGTCCTGCTCCAGGGTGCTCAAAAACAAACTTAACTGTTCCACAACCACTGATTCCTTTTTATGTGGACTAGGTCTATTATAGACGTTTATCAAATAGATGTCCCCAATATCCTTCGTAGTGATCTTTACCCCAAGCAAGTCTTTAGAACCAATGTTACAAGGTGATACAGCGACATTCAGACATACTTTTATCCAAATTACCAAGCCCCCTGAGGGTCTGCCTCTCACAGACGCAATAGCCCCACAATAGTATGCTTTGTATCCAAGTCTATGCACCATGTTAATTGCCCATGTTTCTTGTAGGAGAATAATGTCATACTCTTCCATAAAGGAACTCCAATTCCTATCACACAAGTTTCTAGACAGCCCTGCTATGTTCCATGACAAGATTTTTAAATCACGGTTTAAATTACATGGTACTGAGGTACTGGGGCAAATATTACCTGCACTAGGTATGGTTAATATTACCCCTTCGTTGGAATCTTCAGAGGACTCGTGGGGAGATGTCAAATCCTGCGACTCATTAAATACCTCTAGTGACCTATCTGTAACTAGTACATGGCCGCTATTCACTAGAACCCCTCCTTGGTGGCCTTCGAAGGGGCTAATGGGCAAAGCTATAACCTGTTTTATTTCAGGGTTATCAGATATAGGAAGCATTACACCAATTTTTGCAATTGATTTTATGCAAGGGTTCCCTTTATGACTATTGGACAAGGAGGGTAAAGATCCATATGGACCACTTTTTCCTTCTTGTCAATTACCCCACCATGACCAATTTTTATCCCCATCCATGATTCCTGGAAACATTCTTCCTACTGGGGTTGGAGGGTCAAAGAATGAATACCTGTTATTCATCAGGCCTAACCGAGATGGATCTCTAATCTCTTGGGGCCGCTGCATAGGATAAAAATAACTAAGGTCATAGGTACCAATTCCTAAATGACCACCTCGTTGATTCTGGCCATACACAAGTTGAGCAACAGAGGGGTCCTTGAAATTAACCAAAATGCAATCCCCTGCTATGTCTTTCTGCCTAGTACCTAACCAACTGATTCTTCGGACTTGGATAACCTGGCAATTAACAAAGTATGGCAAGGGTCTGTTTTCTTTAAGCCAATACAACGTCTTATTTTTCAGCTCATCGTAAGACTCCCTTTTATTAGGTTTCAAGGGAGGGACCCCAGTAAGCACAACTACGTACGGTTGGCATCCTGGCGGAAGGTGTGCATTTGGGGTCTTTTTCAATACTAATTTGTCTCTGTTATGGTCAGTTACTTGAGCATTATTGTCCAAGCCACAATTAGTAGAGTGAGTAGTGGATTCAATCCCGTCGTCAGGTTTAGATGGTACCAGGACTTGAGAGGTAGTAGTTGTTTCACCAGGTTTACTTTGCGTGGTGCAGGTTTCGGGGGAACAGTCAGCTGAGTGCCTCCATTATTTGGATGTGCCCTGGTAGATTCAGATTGACTTCCCCTTGGATCGTTGTTGGATTTATTCTGGTCTGTCCCGTTGTCTCTCCTAGGTCGTCGGGATTGTTGTGTTGGTTTTGGAGCTATGGGGCTAGGTTCCACCCTTGTGGCGTCTCCTCCAATCTTGGAGTGTAATTTTACCAAGGATTTCAGAGCGAAAAAATTGTCCAGTGAGGTTTGTTCAAATTTGTCTAATCGCTCTGTTAGCCCTTTCAATTTTTCGATAACTGGTGAGAGCAAGGTTGACATGAGCGCTTGCATCTGGTCAAGCAACGGGTTCTCGGCTGGTAAAGTTTTTGGGCATTCCGAATTCTGCGCTTGACCAGGTGTAACATTATGGTCATCCCCCACTTGTAAGTTGTTTATTTCTGGCCTCATGTTTGTAGCTTCTGGCTCTAGAGATTTACAGGAGGTACCTCCATTCATGTAGTTCCTGCGAATTCTCTTGAGTGTTTTTAGTCTGTAAGCTTTTCTCGGGGTAACCACTCTCTTCCTTTTAACAGCAACTCGACTTACTTTTGGCGACGGTAGTGTGAGGACTGACCCTGGAGGTGTATCATGCACCAAGATTACAGGTAGTGTAGGCGGATCAACTGTTATGTTAGCTAGACAATTGTTTGTGTTAGTACCACCTTGGATTCTGTTTGTAGGTGCAGGGTCTGGAACGATCTCAAAAGCGCCATTGTCTTGTCTTGGATCAACAGCACAGGATTGCAAATGACCAGTTGGTACAGGAATTAAAAGTTCAGCTGAAGTTGTGTTAACTGGGGATGTAGCATGGACTAGTGATCCTAAAGAGGAGCGTTTATGTGCCAAATATTCGCATGATAGTCTGCGTTCTGCCAAATAATTTCCTTTTCTACAACAGACACAGCGCGGGTGATAAAGTTATCCATCGTACATATTGTTGAATTTCCCCCTCGTCTGGAACTTTTACCTGAACGAGTTGTCATTGGGGAATATGAAGACATGCGTGGTTACAAAATAATTTTATGACATCCACAGCCAAAAGTCAATGGTTTTACCTTAATTGTTAGGGGGGTGGCCCGTCCCGGCCCCTGCTGGCCCCGGACGGCCACAGACGGCCCGCCCTTTGCCAGGGCTTCGCCCGGCGTCCCGCTTGCGTCCCGCAAGACGGTCTCTCCTCTGATGTTATAGGATGGGCGGTGAGGGGCGGGGCACGCAGGGTTGCGCTGACCGGATGTCTCGAGGTCAAGCAGGGACTCCTGGGATAGTGAGTCCCTGCCGCGCTACCCCTGCAGCCTCCACAGATGTTTCTTCCCCTCTTGGCAGCACGTCAACCAGGCGAGTGCAGCAGCGTTGGTGGGTCACGGGAATCCTCCCACAGCGAAGCGGCTCCCGCGCAGCGGGAGCGGCAAGCAGCAGAGTTCAACAGAGGTCTGCAAACGGGACAAGCACTCCTCCACAGCGTCTCCGCGTTTTAGGTTTGGGATCACAAAGATAAGCGCAGCTGCTCTCTATTTAGCCGGTATGCTGGTGGGGGCGGGGCACGCAGGGTTGCGCTGACCGGATGTCTCGAGGTCAAGCAGGGACTCCTGGGATAGTGAGTCCCTGCCGCGCTACCCCTGCAGCCTCCACAGATGTTTCTTCCCCTCTTGGCAGCACGTCAACCAGGCGAGTGCAGCAGCGTTGGTGGGTCACGGGAATCCTCCCACAGCGAAGCGGCTCCCGCGCAGCGGGAGCGGCAAGCAGCAGAGTTCAACAGAGGTCTGCAAACGGGACAAGCACTCCTCCACAGCGTTCTTATAAGTCAACATCTTAACATTGAACAGTGAGCTATTAACTGTCATCTAAGAGCTGCAAGCAAACTGCAAGGTATAAATTAGAGCGTTATGGTTTTTCCCCAGTCTTTGATTATCCTAATATTCCAAAAAGCGTTCATTTGGATAGCAATCAATTCTGGTTATTAAAGAGAAACCCCAACCATGGTACTACATTCTAAATTCGGAGTTTGTGTTTCTCAAGACCAATCACTATTAAACAATATTGACTACTAGTATGGTTGTTATGTGACTCCTACACCTTGTAGTCCTTTGTCTTATTTAACATTTCCTATACAGTGATTTACACACGTACGATTGATTGTCTCTGTGTAATGTGTGTGATGTAAAGTGCTCTGACAACCTACACTGGTATCAGTGGTGCTGTAAATCAAATTAAATGCATCTGAACCAGAGTGTGGTTACGGAGACTTGAGGGGCATTGTTAAAGGGTGGTAGTGAGGGAATCTGTGGTGGAGGGAGTCACTGGGGGGCACAGAGATCCACCAGCGATAAAGCCGTCCTTGCCCTTGAGGCCAGTCTGCCTCACCCATTGGTTACTCCATTGGGCTTGTTTCAGCAGCAGTAGCTGCAACTTACCAGGGGTCTGCAATGCAGGATTTGCATGCACGCCAAACTAAGCAGATAGGGGACAGGGGACATGGGCCCTGCACAAGCTGTGATGTTATGAGTGAGTTGTCACAAACAGGGTAGGTAGAACGGATGTAAGTTTTGGGTTTCCTTCTGCTGCTTTTCCTTCAGCGGCGTTGCTAGGTGGGGGTGGTCTGCTCCAGGAGGCACTATTTTGCGGATGGGGGCTGTCTAGCTCTGGACCATGTCATGTATGTGCATGTAACTTGCATGATCGAGGTAACTATTAGCGGCGATACTACATGTCTCTCGGACCTCTTTCAGGTGCTCACCATCCTTTTTCCCCAGCACCCCCCCAGGGGGCGGCAATCTGAAGGATAGCCCCGGGCGCCACAAGCTCTAGCTACGCCCCTGTTGCAAAGTGCATAGGAAAGAGAAATTCTAACTTGTTCGATACACTCAGAGTCCTCAAAGAAGCTGATCACATTAGCCAGGGAGGACTCAACAGATTTCTTCAATTTCCAAAGTGCACTTTTCATGTGCAACATGATAGCTAGCTAACAAACTAATAAAACCACGAGAGTCAGGTACGTAGGGGTGTGCGGAAAAGAGAGCTATAGGGCCTTATTGTCTTGAGGCCACCGCCTGATTACAAGTTTAGCAGTCGGACAGCCACCAGCCCGACACAACACTGCCGACACAGTCATGATAAAGGGTCCCGATGGTGCAGCGGAGGCGAAGGTGGTGCTGAATGGCGGCATGCTGATGCAAGTATCACCATAAGGATCACACCTTTCCTTTTTGGCAGCCTTTTCATGTTGGGACCCTCGCCCTAAGAATGACAGCGGAAAGCGAAGGGAAGGGCTCCAAACAGGGCCCTCAGGCGATTTTGACTAAGGGGGTGGTGCATGGGGGCACATGTTGTCCCCCCTTTTCCATGCACCATTGTGCAGGCAGTGTGTGCCATGCACAATATGGTGCATGGCACACACTGCACAGATGTGCAGAAGTACAGAAGACACTGCCCTTCCCAATGGCTGAGCCATGCCTCTGCATTGGTCCACTCAGAATACGGCGGTCTGAACACCGCAGGCTTTGCAGTGTTCACCTGACTGCTGCATTGGCGATTTGGCAGACAGACTGAAGAGCTGCACAGTTCCCAATATCTGTTAAAGTAACCCCAAATGTAAAATGTATGCAGAATTATTGATTTTTAGTGTTTGCCTTGTATTCATTAACACCATAAGTCATTGCATTCCGATCATTGCATCAGGAGTAAGTTTACTTTGCAAATTATTACATCAGGATCACTTTTACATTGCATCCTATCTGTTAGGAGTTTGTATATATATCAAAACAATACCCTTGCAGGCAGAGAGTGCCACATAAATTATACTAAAAACAAGCAGAGAACTCTGGGTAGTTCCCAAATTTAGGTGGAGAGCAGCTGCTGTATAGCACAACCTACAACACCTGTGACATTCTGAATTTGCTCACCTCAGATGTCTGTGTTTCTAATAAAATTTTTAAGCATAGGATTAGCACAGTGCCATCCATGCAGAGATAGAAAAGGACAAAGGGGCCTATTACGATGACGGTGAATCTGCTGAGGAAATATGAATTTTTATGATCAATTGTGTCCCCTATCTTAGACCCCAACGACTCCGTGTACGCACTACAAGTACATGTATGTTCCCTCCATTTTCAGTTATGAAGACGCAAATACATTTGTGTCCAACGTTAACATGTCCTCTTTCAGATCCACCATGAATGGGTCGAATATTCCGTTCCTAAGTATGCCTTGCCAACGTCTTTATGTGGTGTACTTTACACGTTTTCTAGCCCTGGCGAAGTAAGCCCTGAATTCTGCCATCGAGCCTTTTCCTGCCTCCTGACTCTGAATGCTTCAGCCTGGGCCTGCATCTGTACCCGTGACCTCTGCCTTACTCCCTGCACGGCTAATGGTGCTTGGTTCAGCCTGTTGCCTGCCAAGACTGTATTCAGCCTTCAAGTTATCTGCTCCACTCCTCGAAAATACATTCCTGTCTAGTAGTTCAAGTAAACATCCTTCCAGCTGCAGAGCAAAGGGCCCGGCCTCACTGTCTCCGTACAAGTAATTCATAGCTCCTGTTACCATGGTAGGCCCATGCCCCCTCGCATCTCATGCAGACACGAAGACGCTTATACACGCACTCACAGTTAGTATAGAATAGCCTCTGTCCGAGAGACCTTTCCTTCCAGATAACATAGTTCCTTAAACACAAGATATTAGATACGATTTGGGATTGGGTTGTTCTGACATCCCAGACTTCTGTCTCCTCATGTAGGGCTAAATGTCAAGTCCCCTTTCACCCTCCAGTTACACGTCAATCACACGTCATGCTGCCTGCGCGCGCATCCCTGCCATGTATTTCTGCTGACACTGCAGGATTCTTTTATGGATCCACCTACTTGTGACATCATGTTAGTGACGTTTCTAGCACACGCCTTCATGCACGCCTATTGTAACGCCTTTTCATTACGTATGTGTATTCTTATCTCTCCTCTCAGCTGTTACGCCTTCTGCATATGTCTTTACTGTAATGCATTGACTATATATATGAATGATTGTCAATAAAGTATTGTCTGTCAGTCCCTTCCCGAACCTACGTGGTGACGGAATGGTATGCCACCTTGGCTCGAGCCAAATACCCATTCCTTTTTAAGGAATAAAACCCCTTTTGAAAACCTCAAATATCACGGATTTTGCCTCTTATTTTTCTGAGTTATTCTTATTGAACTTTACCGCATAAATTAAGTATAGGTAATTTAAATTTACCACATAATTGGCGCCCGAATAGGGACTCCTCCCCCATCTCACGCGCCGGAGGTGCGTTGCAGGCCTAGCCCCCTGCCACAGCCGGACGGACAACTACGCGTACCCGCAGGATTTCCTGTATCTCCCTCAGGCCAACGGAGGTGACTGAGGCTGCGATCAACACCCAGACGAGGCGGTGAGGAGTGCGGAGGATCCCGACCAGAGCCTAGCTGAGAGAGCAAGATCCGAGGTATACAGAGGCCCACCAGGTTCCGAAGTTCCGAAGTATCTGCGTCACGAGTCGAGTCCGGTCCAGTCCAGTCCAGTTTCCGAGGCCTTCTGTTCCGTGCTTCCCGGTGAGTACCGTTGCCGGGGACGCATCTAGACGTGCGCATTAATTTGTGCCGGTCAAGACGGGTTTGGGTACACAGACCTGGTCTGCACTGTTTTAGCAGTGTATCTGTACTGTTTTAGCAGTATATCCTGTCTGCACTGTTCAGCAGTGTATCTGTACTGTTTAGCAGTACATCTAGTATCATGCAGTTAGCTAGTTTTATTCTAATCATTGTTGTTCGTTCTAACATGTTTTAGTGTGTTTTCAAAATGTCGTGGTATGAGTGATTGTTCGATCTTCATTATTGTGATTATTGTGTTCATTGTGTTCATATCTAAGTAAGGACCAAGTAGCCTGATTTTTAAGATGCCGTTATTCTCCAAATTAAGACAGATAAAAACTAGAAAAGGGATACTCGAGGAAGCTGTTCCCATTCCACCTAGGGACACTCCAGGGTACTTTATGTACCACAAACATGGCCTAGATGCCGTTTTATATCTCGATTTATGGGTGGACTACATCAAGGATCTAGCAGAAAATCAGAGATGGCCCGCTGCTGGGACATGGGATGCAGACTGCATCATGAGAGTAGAAGAAGCATTATGGAAAAAGAAAGCCAGACAGTCACAGAAGGATGCCATTGAAATATGGCGTAAAGAATCGCATAGGCGTACAGAAAAAGCACACAGAAAAGAAGAGAAAAGTAGAGAGGATTCAGAAAAGGCCCGAGAAAATGTATTAGTTGACGAAGGTATCCGAGTAAAATTAGAACAAGTAGATAGACAACGAAACACCCTTATGAATGGTATGTATCCTCTTCTGGCCGAGGGTTTACCTAAGGCCACCCCGGAAGTACCAAAAGATCTGCCACCCCCATTGCTCCCGACTAAAATGCACCAGAAAACTGCAAAGGACATTTTTCTCTCCTCCTATCTAGACGATGTAGCCCCCGAATATGTTAATACCGTACCGCCGCACACACCCCCTACTGGCGGCGCTCGACCCCGAGATAGTCAGCCCCCGCCTCCGCGACAAGCTACTCCTCCTCCCGTCCCAACCCTTCCAGCGGTCCTTCCATCACTGCCTGCACCTATTCCTCCTACTTTACACCCAAACAATCCCTTCGGAGCCGGCGCCTCGGGAGGCGCGTCCGGAGGGGCGACAGGTTTCCAAACTCCGCCACCAACACATCGGTGGACTTATAGAGAACTAGCACAACAACGTACACCTCGAGCAGCCAGTTTTTACATATATGGAGACCGTCTTGCAGACTGTAGATATGATCCAGTACCTGGTAAAAAGAATGATGAGGAAATGTTGCTCGCATCAGTACGATTGCGACGAGTCACAAACTTTTTGTTGACACTACCTGGAATGGTAGATCATCTAGACAAAATATATCATTTTGTTCAAACAGGGGCAGGGCCTGAAAGTATTAAGGAAGCATTGGCCTACCAGAAAGTTGATACTCAAGGCAAGATACTACGGTTTCTTATAAACTGTCTAATAAGAGAAGCGGATAGGCCGGGCACAAGCCCGGAGGACATAAAAGCACTTCATAGATGGGGTCAGAAGATAGCAGATGGGAATCATGATAAACAGGCTTGCATAGAAAATATGACCCGAAGGATCAGGAATGTAGTAATAAAAATGCATGAAAGTTAGAGAAACGATAGCTTATGTAGGTAAAGGAAGACCCTTTAATAATTCAATGCGTTCAGTACGTCCAGAAAGTAAAAGAATTTTTCAGGAAGCCATGTGTAATCCGAGAACTCCTGAACACCTATTTCAAGCTACAGATAACAGACTTCGAGAACGAATGGGGTACCATGTACTCGATTCTATGGATGAACAGGAATTAGCTAGGTCAGCAGTACAATGGGCTGACAAACCTGAGAAATATAGTGATGATGCGTTAGCACACACATTTTTGAATATGACACCAAGCGAACAGCATTTAGCTGGTACATACATGATACAACACCTGCTCTTATTATATAGAAGCCAACACTCTGATCCAGGTCCCCTGCCTGATATATTAGCTGAACTACTCATAAATAAATGGAGAGGTTTAGGTACCGATCTAATTAAAGTAATTCTAGAACATCGGCACAGATATAGTGCCTTTCTATGTCCACAATCTGATTCAACACACTCCATGGAAATAAAAATGTATTACATAGACAGACAGAATCCGTTACGGGAGGTGCACCCAGTCCAGAATACTGATAATACACTTAGACGTGTGTTTGTGTACACGCCCCTAACTAAAATAGAATTACTGGAAATGAAAAAATTAGTGCCTAGCCACGACAAAGATCCCGCAGGTTTTCACCGTGAAATAAAAGACATGTTACTCATGGGTGATTACACTTATCCAGACCTAATGAAAATATTGAAAGTACTACTGCCTGCTGGTATTTACGAGAAACTCAAAGAAAAAGAATGGGAAGTGGGAAATGCAAAGATTGATTGGACTGCATTAGAAAACGAAGAAAATACCCGAGTTCCAGGCCTAGGGCTTGGAGACAAAGTTAAAGCGTTACCAGGATTGTTAGTACAAGTATTGCCACGTTTATTAAGTACGAAAAAGGAAGATTGGGGTGCAATCTCAGCCTGTAAACAGAAACCTGATGAAGACACTAGTGATTTTTATTCCCGATTTGAAAAATGTTTTGGTATTAATAGCGGCCTGAAAGCAAGTAGCGAGTCGTATCCACATCTTTTTGTAACAAAATTAGTCGAGAATTCTCTGCCCCAGGTTAAGAACAGAGTACTGAAAGTCGAAAGCACTTGGCAAGCTAATACCCCGTCACAAATGTTACAAATGTTACAGTACCACCAGAATAGAATTAGAGAAGAACAAGAACACGAACAAAGACGTATGAAAGACACGAAAATGAAAATGTTAGTTGCCCAGTCAGTTCCAGCTGACGGTCACAAAAAGGGTGCAGCCCAGCCCAGTAATTCGACGGCTCCTGTTAAAGGAGTATGTAACTATTGTAAGCAGCCAGGTCACTATATAAACGATTGTGCAGTTCTGAAACACAATATCTCCACGGGTAAGACCAAGGAGAGACCACGTCCACCTAGACAAGATCAAGCTCAACAACAAGTACCCCAGAATATACAGCATATACCGCCTATGCCAGCTTCACAGCAGACCGTAGCAGTACCACAGCAACAGCCTATTGCCGCAACACAAAACACGACACAACAGATGTACCAGTATGCACAAAATGACTACCCTGATTATCAGCGATACACATGAAACAGCCTAGAGAGGGAGGTTGGCTTGCCTCTTATTGAGGTCCCTGTAGATCAAGAGGGTCCTTATGTACACAGTCAAGTATTAGGGAAAGACAGAAAGTTTCTAATTGATACAGGGGCAAGCCGTACAACGATTAGTCATGATGAGGTTCCAGGGGCACCCCTCTCAGGCTCACAGAATGTTTCCCTTGGTTTTTCAGGAAAACCTATTATTAACGAAGTATCACAACCTCTTCCCCTTGCAGTCGGTCCTCTGACACGGACTACAGATTTATTGCTTACAAAATCATGTCCAGAAAACTTGCTAGGTATAAAGACACTGAAAGCTCTAGGAGCTATAATATGCTGTTCTCCGGAAGGAGTACGATTATTTTTGCGAGATTTTAAAGGTCATTATGTATTAAGAGACATGGATCACCGATTACAGAATGTCCCTGCACATTTGTGGGCACAGGGCCCCACTGATGTAGGTTGTATGCACATTACACCATATCGAGTCACACTCAAAGCAGGAGTGGTATTACCACGAATCAGACAATACAAGTTACCCCCAGATGCTGTAGTGGCTTTACTGAAAATCATTGACGAGCTCATTGCACAAGGAGTGGTTGTGGAAACCGACTCTAATGTATGTAATTCTCCTATCATTCCAGTCCTTAAACGTACTGATCCAAAAGCACCACCAGTTTATCGATTAGTTATTGATCTGCGCGAATTAAATAAATGCATTGTACCACAGTATCCCGTGGTTCCAGATATCTCTTCATTACTGACAGCTATTGATCCAGAAGCAGCGTTCTTTACTGTAATTGACCTCAAGAACGCCTTCTTTAGCGTCCCAATAGATCCGGAAAGCCAATACTTGTTCGGATTCAGTTTAAATGGACGAAGTTTCAAATTTACACGCGCACCTCAAGGATTCACAGAAGCCCCAGCATCTATAGCCAAGCACTGAAAAGACAACTCGACAGTATCCACATGCCTGTTAACACCGCCCTGCTTCAGTATGTCGATGATCTGTTGATCACCGCCCGAAGTGAACCCGAATGTGAGAAAGCATCACTGACGGTTTTGAATTTCCTGGCTGATAAGGGGCACAAGGTATCCCCTTCGAAGCTGCAATTCTGTGTTCAGCAAGTTGTGTACCTTGGTCACTTGCTGTCCAAAGTGGGGAGACAGCTCACACCTGATCGCATCCAGTTAATTGTAAACATGACACCACCCAAGACACAAAAGGAGGTGTGGGCCTTTATAGGCCTCACTTCGTACTGCAGACAATGGATTCCCCAATATGCATTACTAGCAAAACCACTTATTCAGCTGACAACTCAGGAGGCAGCGACATCGACTGTCCTCCCTTGGACTCAAGAACATACACAAGCTTTTGAAGACTTAAAGAAAGCCTTATGTCAAGCACCTGTTTTAGCAACACCATGTTACAGTAAGCCTTTTACACTTTTTGTCACAGAACGTGAAGGTACTGCCTTGTCAGTGCTCACTCAGGAACAAGCAGGTTCACACAAACCGTGTGCTTACTTCTCTAGCACATTAGATCCAGTAGCCCAGGCTCTGCCTGCGTGCTTGAAATCAGTTGCAGCGACAGCTTTAGCAATCAGACAAAGTGACTCCATAGTACTAGGACATCAATTGACAGTGCAAGTTCCACATTCCGTGGAAGTTCTTTTAAATCGTACACAGACCCAACACTTGACTATAGTAAGACTAACGGGTTATGAATTGACATTGTTTCAGCCACACATAGAAATCAGACGCTGTAGTACATTGAATCCTGCCACACTTTTGCCATTAAGTGGCGTAGACCCATTGGCACATGATTGTATTGAAGTCATTACTATTACGACGAAACCCAGACAAGACTTGACAGACGTTCCATTACCAGATCCAGACCTGACACTTTATGTGGATGGTTCATGTATGAGAACAAGTACAGGTGAATTAGTGGCCGCCTACGCAGTCACGACAGACACCGAAGTTATTGAAACCAATTGTATCGACACCCTGTCAGCTCAAGCAGCAGAGCTCATCGCTCTGACACAAGCCTGTATTCAAGCCAAAAATAAGAAAGTTAACATATACACTGATTCACGTTATGCATTCGGAGTTGTTCACGACTTCGGAGTCCTCTGGCGAGAGAGAGGTTACTTAACTTCTCACGGTGCCAACATTCAACACGGTCCCCTCATTCAAGCCCTGTTAGAGGCAATACATCTACCTACTGCAATATCTATTATGAAGTGTAAGGCACATACAAAAGTCACCGATATCATTTCCCAGGGTAACGACCTGGCAGATCGAACAGCTAAGCAAACTGCTCAGAATCGAACTCATGTAACTAACTTGACAAAGACAATAGTTCCGACATTGACACACTGCATGACAGTTAGGGATCCCGCACATGATGTAATCGACATACAGACACATGCTACACCAGATGAAATAAAGAAATGGACTGAACTAGGAGGGATCCAAACAGGTCAGGGATGGATGACGAAGGGAAAATCTACATGGTTTCTCCCCGACTCTATGGTTCAAGTCATCATTAACACGATACATAGCCCAGCACACCTAGGAGAAAAAGCCATGCTAGACAGTATTCAACATATATGGTTCAATAAAAATTTACGAGCAGCAGCCAAACAAAAAGTACGTACTTGCATGATATGTTGTCAGTTCAATCCAGGTAAAAGCATTCCCGTAGAGCAAGGTGGATTTCAGCCTCCCGATCACCCTTTTGAAGTCCTCCAGATGGATTATATCCAGATGGAACGTTGTCGAGGATTCAAATATGTCCTCGTAGTCGTATGTGCACTTTCCCGATGGACAGAAGCATATCCAGTCCCAGATTACACTGCTCCGACCACTGCCAAGCAGCTGGTTCGTGAATTTTTCCCACGGTATGGTTTGCCCCGTATCGTGTACTCAGATAACGGTCAGCCATTCTCATCCGAACTTGTGAAACACATTACACTTCTGTTAGGCTATCAGTGGAAGTTCCACTGTGTCCGGCATCCCGAGGCAGCAGGTCTCGTGGAGCGTCATAATCAGACTCTGAAAATCCGACTTTCTAAAATCTGCAGAGAGAAAGGCGTTGACTGGATAGTAGCCTTGCCAGTTGCCCTTTTCTATATGAGGATGGTAGCGCATTCTCGAACCGGGCTATCCCCGTATGAAGTGGTCTTTGGTAGGCCACCAAATATGTGGGGGACGCCTATACCTCGTAAAATCACAGATGTTGACTGTATTATGCTGACAGATTACCTTGCCTCCTTGATGTCTGCACTACAATCTTGTCGTTCACAGGTAGCTGCAGCCTTTCCCGACAACACCGAGGTGAAGCCCCATGAAGTGGTCCCCGGCGACTTTGTCTTCGTTCGTAACTTCGACCGGAGAAGTCCGTTGGAGCCCCGCTGGCAAACTCCGAAATTGGTTCTTCTGACGACGAGGACCGCTGTGAAGGTTGAGGGCAGAAAAGGGTGGCTACACTCTAGCCACGTTAAGAAGTTTCACGGACTCCCTTCGGACTTGGACTCTAAGCCCTGCCCTCCTCCACAGACTGATTCAAAACTCCCCCTGGTTGAGAAAACCGCCTCCGAGGAATATAGACTAAAACTACGGTCTAGCAAGTCAGACAGTTTAATTGTTTAAGTCCTCCCCTAGGTGAATCGGTTAAATTAGTTTCTGACATGTATCCCCTAGACCGAGATAGAGAGAGAGATAGACAGATACAGCTCAAGAAACGTGCATATTGTAAATCACTTCGTAGTCACTGTATAGTGACATTATTGATTATGTTTTTCCTAAGTCTGCTGATTATTGCTGCCAGTATATTATTGCATATATATTACCCTATTTTCAAGCGTGCACCATCTGTTTACAACGTTACTGCTGAACATTCTTTTAGCGAATTACCTCCACACGAATTGTCTTACAGACTTGCGCTGCGCAACAACACATTCATTAGTATGTTACATCACTCCCATCAGACCAACAACGCTACAAATTGTTGGATATGTGGCCGACTCCCTCCCTACCAGAAATACAAAGGAGTTCTGCCCCTCTTTCCGTATCCGTTCACTCACAATGGCTCATGTGGTGCATGGTTTACACTGATTAATTCTTTAGATTCTGATACTATAGTTTATGAAGGAAATTGGGTTTGGGGAAACCTGAACTTAGTTCTGCTTAAAGCCTGTTACCCTGACAAGAAGGGACTTCCCACCAGGATAGGAACTGATCTAGAAAATGAAGTATATGGATTAGGTAATTATACAATTAACCTCATGATTTTGACGGTTGAATCCGAAGCTGCACCAGTATTGCCTGCTATGTCAGTATTACCAGTCACAGGTGAATTATGTGTCAGAAAGAATGGTTCAGTACACTTAGGTCATAGTAAATGTACTACTGTGGTCGAATTCAGTGATCAAGGCAAGTCTACATTCAGAGCTACTCGTCATTCCTACTTTGTTTGTGGTCATACCGCATACATACGCTTACCTCTAGATTGGGATGGTACCTGTTATATTGCATTTCTTCTGCCACCTGTTTTCCTAGCTCCTCCTGATTACCACAGAAATACCAATCTAGTAAACAATAGACTTCGAAGAGATCTCCCGATTGTCGACTACACTGAAACGGCATGGGAGCAATACACAGACTTCAATAAAGGTTTCTTTCCCTACTTAGGTGCTGTCTTTAATAGTAAACTGATACGCAAATTGACTAGAACCCTCGAAGCAGTAGTGAATGAAACTACTTCCGCCCTAGGCAACTTGACAGAGGAGCAGTCTGCTATGCGGGTTGTTGTTCTCCAAAATCGTCTTGTCATTGACGTCATCCTAGCAGATAGAGGTGGAGCCTGTAAGGTCATCGGGTCGAGCTGCTGTGTTTTCATTCCAGAAAACGCGCCAACAGTATATAAAGCTATAACACGTCTCCATAAGATTGCAAGTCTGATACATCAGAATCCAGGCACCTGGACTTGGTCCGGTTGGTTCTGGACAACGTTGACCGCCTGGGGATGGAAGATCCTATCCTTCCTAGGTATTGGCCTTTTCATAGTATTTAGTTGCTGCCTATGTCTGCAATGTGGGCCAGCGATTTGCGGCCTGTGTGCCACATCATGTATTCCACATTCAAGTTCCCATTCAAAAGGCCATAAGAAGAAAGAAGAGCAAATGATGTTACGAGAACAGATTGATCGATTCATGAGGATCGATATATCATGAAGGGTCTGTAGGGGACAAGGAGGGAATGAGGAAATATGAATTTTTATGATCAATTGTGTCCCCTATCTTAGACCCCAACGACTCCGTGTACGCACTACAAGTACATGTATGTTCCCTCCATTTTCAGTTATGAAGACGCAAATACATTTGCGTCCAACGTTAACATGTCCTCTTTCAGATCCACCATGAATGGGTCGAATATTCCGTTCCTAAGTATGCCTTGCCAACGTCTTTATGTGGTGTACTTTACACGTTTTCTAGCCCTGGCGAAGTAAGCCCTGAATTCTGCCATCGAGCCTTTTCCTGCCTCCTGACTCTGAATGCTTCAGCCTGGGCCTGCATCTGTACCCGTGACCTCTGCCTTACTCCCTGCACGGCTAACGGTGCTTGGTTCAGCCTGTTGCCTGCCAAGACTGTATTCAGCCTTCAAGTTATCTGCTCCACTCCTCGAAAATACATTCCTGTCTAGTAGTTCAAGTAAACATCCTTCCAGCTGCAGAGCAAAGGGCCCGGCCTCACTGTCTCCGTACAAGTAATTCATAGCTCCTGTTACCATGGTAGGCCCATGCCCCCTCGCATCTCATGCAGACACGAAGACGCTTATACACGCACTCACAGTTAGTATAGAATAGCCTCTGTCCGAGAGACCTTTCCTTCCAGATAACATAGTTCCTTAAACACAAGATATTAGATACGATTTGGGATTGGGTTGTTCTGACATCCCAGACTTCTGTCTCCTCATGTAGGGCTAAATGTCAAGTCCCCTTTCACCCTCCAGTTACACGTCAATCACACGTCATGCTGCCTGCGCGCGCATCCCTGCCATGTATTTCTGCTGACACTGCAGGATTCTTTTATGGATCCACCTACTTGTGACATCATGTTAGTGACGTTTCTAGCACACGCCTTCATGCACGCCTATTGTAACGCCTTTTCATTTCGTATGTGTATTCTTATCTCTCCTCTCAGCTGTTACGCCTTCTGCATATGTCTTTACTGTAATGCATTGACTATATATATGAATGATTGTCAATAAAGTATTGTCTGTCAGTCCCTTCCCGAACCTACGTGGTGACGGAATGGTATGCCACCTTGGCTCGAGCCAAATACCCATTCCTTTTTAAGGAATAAAACCCCTTTTGAAAACCTCAAATATCACGGATTTTGCCTCTTATTTTTCTGAGTTATTCTTATTGAACTTTACCGCATAAATTAAGTATAGGTAATTTAAATTTACCACACTGCGACCGCCGGGCCGGCGGTCTTGGATTTTCCGCCATCACCCTTAAAATTCCCACCGCCATATTAGGATGGTGGTGGGAAGGGAAAAGGTACCGTGGTGGACGGAAAGACCATCCGCCGTGGTCCTGCAAGGCGGGCCTGTTCTGCCCGCCTTGCGCGACCAGGTACAGGGGGTTAATGGAGGCGGTGCTGTTCTGGCACCGCCATGGGTATTTGGATGTCTGTCTTTTGCGGTGGAGTTTCCACTGCAAAAAGACAGGCAGAAAATGCCTTTGGGGGCCTGTTGTGGGCCCCAAGGGGGGTGGGGTGCTGCACGTGGGTGGTACCTATGATACCCCCCTACATTTGCATGTACAAGGTGGCAGGCACCGCACGGTGCCTGCCACGTTGTAAATTCAAATGTAAAACATGTATTTTTACATTGTGGCGGGTGCTGCCACCCACCACAATGTAAACATACAGGATGCGCCCGCCAGTGTGACGGGCACATCCTAATTTGTTTTGTGGGACTGCCGCACCCATGGCGGGCGGTTCCTTTTGCATCACGATGGACTTTGTCCGCCCGCCATCGTAATCGGCCCCAAAGTCTTTTGTCATTTCTACAGCAAAGTCTGTAAGCATAAGATTAGCACAGTGCCATCCATGCTGATCTGTAAAATGGCAACATCCATTTACCACTCCAGGCACAGTATTACAGCTTTGGATTGGTAAAATACCATCCAAGCCAACCTGAAGTGAATAAAAGAAACCCCTGACACGTGTTTAGCTATGATGAGAAATACACCACAGAGTATAAAAAAGTATTGACTAAGAACAGTGTACGCTGTATGCAATTCTTTTAGAAAATATGCTATTCACTTAAAATAACCATGGTCTGAAGGTGCTAAAGCTCATACTGCTTGCAGTGTTTATACTGTGGTGAAAACTTTACAGATCGCCAATCTTCTGAAGCTAAACAAGCACATGTACATGGATTAGTACCTGGGGCACATCGTCTTCTCTGTTATGTAGAAATTGTCATGCTACAACAATTCTAATAACTCTAGGCTGCTTACAATAGTTATTATCTATATCGTAGAATCTTTTGCCCTGTTGGAAACTTTGTCTGCAGAACCAAAAAACATGTGTGGTACATACTGGACACAAGTTGTCAACTGTCATATGCACACAGAGTTATTCTTCTATGCAAAGATTTACAATGTGTTCAATATCTCTAACACCTATGAGGCATTAGGAGCACATGCATTTTGTAAACGCTTACACCCATTACAAAATTAGATAGAAAAGTAATATGGTAGCTACCGGCCACTGTCTAATCAATAAGGCAAACTAACACACTCACTGGATGATGTTGTCAGTGACGTCATCAATCTTGTCATTTGAGATGTTATCAGTGGTGTCGTAAATTATTATAGAGCGTGTCATGAGTAATGTAACATGTGAGGTCATAATCAGTGCATGGCGGGAGTGCGAGTTATTGTTACTGAAAAAAACAAAGGTTACAATGATGTTATAATTGGTCTCTGATTTCACTCGTACAAAACTATAGAAATTCAGGAGTTATATTTACCTGAGCTAACTGTAACTTACGACCCCGCAATACACTACTTATGAACTCACATATTACATCACTCATGACATGGTCAGTGACATCACTGATGACATCTCAAATTACATCATTGAAGACATCACTGATGACATCATCCAGTGATTGTGAGTGTTTTCTTAAAGTTTATGAGTGTTAAACATATGTACTAAAGTATTACAAAAGATAAATTAATTTACTTTGTGTTCCACTAATGAGTGATTCTATTATAAAACATAGATAATGTGCCTGTGAAACTGTGTATCTCTCTGTGTGAGTGGGTGTGTGTGTGGCTGTATGGGTGAGTAAGTAAGTGTGTGAGTGGCTGTAAATGGTGAATGAGAGAGTGCATGAATCACTGTATGGGTGCGTGGATGGGTGTGCAAGTGGGTGTATGAGTGAGGGAGTGTGTGTGTGAGTGCCTGTATGGGTGGGTAAGTGAGTGTGAGAGAGGCTCTGTGGGAGATTGTGTGGTTGTCTGGTTAGGTGATAGGTGTACATGTTAGTATCTATATCCGTAAGTGAGTGGGGAGCCCGTAATTGCCAGCTGACACAAACCTTGCTACAATCCTTGACTGCAGGGAGCACACCACCACCACTACGGCTGAGGGGGAGGCTGGGACCACAGCCCCCAGCCTGCTTTGCGGCAAAGCGCTGCCACCACCATCGACGCACCCTGCCAGCGCCAGGAGGCGCTTAAAAAACAGACAGGGCCGTTCTAGCCAGCTGACACAAACCTTGCTGCAATCCTTGACCGCAGGGGCCGCAAGGGTGCACAACATTGCCACTACTGCTGACAGGGAGGGTGGGACCACAGCCCCCAGAATGCTTTGGGCCGAAGTGCCGCCACCGCCATCGACGTACCCTGCCAGCGCCAGGAGGCGCTTAAAAACCAGACAGGGATCCTGCAGCGCGGAATGCACACTGGCGTACCAGGCCCACGCCCAGGCAAAGCCCGGGCCAAGGGCTGGCCCATCTGCGCCCGTCAGAGCCAGGAGGAGGTTGGGCTGGGCCCATTCTCTTGGATCTGTGACTGCTGCAACTGGTAGCTGGATCTGAGGTGGGAATTTATACCTAGAAGCCACTAGACCCCACAAGGTAACGTTATTGTATTGGATTTAAAGATACACAAGGGTTCTTTTTGTTTTTAATTGAATTATGGGCAAGTAGAAGCCCACACCTGCCCTAAAAAACACTGATACCACTCTTGATGGTTTTCTGCAAAAGGCGGTGGGAGCCATCAGTAAGGAAATAGAGTGAGCCGAATGGAGACTCTCTTTGGCTACTTCCTGTTTCAGTATCACCATCTTCCAACAATGATTCCCAAGTGGATATACCAGAAACTGTTATTGCTGACAGGCCTCAAGTCCCTATTTCCCCCACCGTGATAGTTCTGAGCCAGGGTGAAGCACCAGGCATTCAGGATGATGAACTGAGCCCTAGTCATAAGACATCAATGAAGGCTGGCCCATTGATTGTAACAGGAGGAAAGAGGAAACAAACTGAGAGAGCAAGGACTGCTCATAAGATTAATAGTCAATTGCCCAAGATAAAAATTTCTAAACAAACCCACATATCAGGCAACATCGTTAAACCATGTATAAGAGGGGTAAGGAATGTCAGGAAGGATGAGTCTGATATTTTAAATGGAAAACTCAGTAAGTTAGTCCAGGAGGCCCTAGCACCCATTTTGGTAAGACTAACCAATATAGAGAAGCAACTAACTCTTGTCCGCCAAGTCCTAGCACCAGTAGTAAAGACTCCACTGCATAACCCAACTGAGAGAGATGTACCATCAAGTGATATAGCCGGAGGTCGTAGTGTAAATTTATTGGATGCCTCATCTTGTGGGGTGGCCCCTGAGAAGGTAAGATCTACCCTCAGTGCTATTCCTCAGGATGCTCTAAATATTAGCATACTGGTTAGGTTATCAGAGGATCCTGTTTCACAGAGAAATTCCCCCCCTCACAGAGTCGACATCTGGGTCTGGGTGTTTTGTTTCCTAAAACATCTAAACCAGGGGGTGGGGGTTGGCCACCTATTGGGGGACACAACATCCCACAATCACCTAGAAGGCCCATTAGGTGGGAGGGGGACTATCGACTCGTTAAATTTTCCCCCAGAAAGTACCCTGTATAATCTCAGTTGTCAACCAGATAACGGCAGTAGGGGTCAATTATATGTTGGTTCAAGGGGAGTAGCAACTATAGAGGTTTTTGGCAACACAAAACACCCCTAAAACCCTATCTTAAACTTCGCTGGTTCAATTGATAAGGAGAACTTGGATGATTCTAGAATCTGTTCTGTGGTCACAAATGCAGCCACTGAGGACAACTGTCAAGATCAGGTACCGACCCAGATACCTGTGGCCAGTCCATTTGCCCCCAATGGTTATACCACCAGACACAGTCCAGGGCCATTCTATACACCCAGTTAAATGAATCTCCTGAAACATTGCAGGCATCCATTCTAAAATTTTGGATGAGGTTTGACTAGAATTTATCAGTGAATTTGATGTTATTTGTTTGCAGGAAACCTGCGCTGAAGATGGTATGTCTGCCATACCATCTTCAGCTGGGAGGGCAAAAGGAGTCCTGGTAACCCTACTCACAGTTACATTTGGTTCCATAAAAGCTCACTGTGGAGGTTCGTCACAGTGTTTTCCTTTGATTATGATTGTTAATATGCAGCAGGTTAGAGTTTTATCTGTAAATTGGTACTGTAATATTTTTGACCCAAAGAACTGTCATGTTATAGAAGCTTTGCAAATGGAAATTGCTTATGTTTCTGGGAAATGGAAACCTTTATGTGTTTTGTGGGTGAGGGATTTTAATTGTATGTCCTGTGAGCATATCAATGAAAGAGTTTGTGGACTTTTGGATAGAGATGGACAGACTTTGTCACATTTTATCCACACCCCGTAGGGTGAGGCACTAAATTGCATCATTATTGAAAATTATTTGGATAGTTTGACTAATAGTTTCCCAATCCAGTGCCCCACTTTTGTTGACGGGGGTAGGGAAAGATGTATTGATTTTATGTTAATTTCCAGGGAGTGTTCTACATTTGTTTGCGACTTTAATGTAGAACCAAAACTATCGAGTGACCACAACCCACTCATTGCCTCACTGAAAGTAATAGCCAGGACAACTGGGGTAGTCTTCGGATCCATTATAAACATAACAAAGCCATGAGAATAAACTGGGGTGAAATAAATCTGCCACTACTCGAGGGATAAATAATCAAAGCGAATCATGATTTGATCATGGACTGCCTTCAGCAGGATTCTTCCTCAATAACGATTGTACAAAATTACGAAAGAATTTGTACCATCGTAGCCAATAGACTAACACGCCCGATCAGGTCCAAGCAGCATCCAGAGAGACGATGCTTTAATGCAGAATGTTCTAGAGCCCACAAGAACCTAAAAAGTGCCCTCCATTCTATCCCCGTAACAGAGAACTAAGAAAAAGTGCTAGACATTTATAGAAAAGTACCACCACTAAATGAAAAGAGGAGTTGAGGCATCTAGCATGGGAGGATTTGGAGAGAGCAAGTGCTCTCAAAGATAGCAAACGTTTTTGTGCCATTATTAACTGACCTCAATTCATTGAGGAATTGAAAAAAATGGACTCAATAATCCTGGGAGACATTTGTGAATCCCATTTACGACCATCTTTAACCCAAGTGGTACGGAGCTGACGATGAGCAATGAGGAGCTCCCCTTAGATCTAGTATAAGCTGCTGAGCTTAGTGCCTCATTTATGGTGGCAGAAGTGGAAGAAGCCTTAGCGAAAGGAATATGTTAGAAGGCCCCAAGTCCAGATGGAGTTCTATTAGATTTGTTCAAACTAAATAATAATCTTTGAGCACCCCTCCTGACCAATGTTTTTAAATCAGTGGTTATTGGTCCAATCCCAGTCTCCTAGAAAGAGGCTATAGTTGTACCTGTGTTTAAAAACGGGAATAGAAATGATCCCGCCTGCTATAAGCTTATTTCCCTTATTGACGCTACCGTCAAGGTGCTGGGTTGGATAATTCTTGCTCGACTAGAGACCTGGGCATCTATTAGGGGATTATCTCGAAAACCCCATAAGGTTACCGAAGGGGGCTGGGAACCACAGAGCAATGCTTAAATGTGTCCCTGATTATGGGCAAGTACATGAAGTCAAAGGGTGGTTCTATCCACCTTGCCTTCATGGACTTGTCCAGTGCATTTGATACCGTCAACAGGGAGAAATTGTGGGCCTTAATGGGAGAAATGGGCTTTGAAAAGGCTCTTATCCTACTTCTAAACAGACTCCAAGCTAACACCTCCGTCTCCATAAGATTTAGCACACAAGGGGAAAGGATGAAGCCCATTGCCTCCACTGAAGGAGTTTGGCTGGGGTGCATTTTAGCTCCTTTTCTTTTCCTTATTTATACAAATGGTTTGGAGGCCTTTTTATTGGGATAGAAAATTAATTATCCATGTATTAGAGATAACCCAGTCCCGCTACTTTCATATGCGGATAACACTGTACTTATGACCTTGAGGGCCAATAGTCTGCAAATGTCATTGGATGCTTTTACAGATTTTATGTCGGCTTTCAACCTGAAGGTCAAGTTTTCAAAGTCATATACAATAGCTTGCGGCCCAAATAAGACAAAAACCCGAAGTTTTAATGTAAGGGGCAAGATTATTAAAAAGGTGGAAACCTTTACATATCTGGGGAACATGTTAAAAAAGGAGTTGACATGGGATTCCTTGTTCACGGCAAGGGCTCAGAAAAACAAGTAGAGTTGTGGCGGGGCTGTTTATGCTTGTAAGTTAGGTCATAAGCCAGTGCGAGAGCTTGTTACTTTATATAAAGCGAAATGCCTGTCGGTTGTATCTTACGGGCGGGTGTGTGGGGCTACCAAAAAAATTGTCTGTTACAAGTGGTGGAAACTAAGGCCCAGATGTAGGTAAATCTAATTTACCGACTCATAAATACCGAATTTTACCGATTCGGTATTTATGAATCGGTAAATTAGAAGGAGGGAGATGTAGGTAAATCAAAAATTTGATTTACCGAATCTGTAACATTCGGTATTTACCGATTCGGTAAATACCGAATCGGTATTGCCCATTGATTCCTATGGGCCTTGAAGCCCATAGGAATCAATGGGCAATACCGATTCGGTATTTACCGAATCGGTAAATACCGAATGTTGCAAGGGTGCAGGGGGTGTCACTTTGACACCCTCTAGCACCCCAAGTGCAGGCTTGTGTGCCATGTGGCACACATACATGCCCTAAGGGCATGTCTGTGTGTCACATTGCACAGGTGTGCATGCACAGATGTGCATGCACACCTGAATTCGGTATTTTACCACCCAATAGGATTTTGTGGTAAAATACCGACTCTTAAGGGCCTGTGGCACTCTGTGGAGTGCCACCTACATCTTGATTTACCGAATCGGTAAAAATACCGATTCTGTATTTTACAGAATCGGTAAATTTACTGAATCGGTAAATTTACCGATTCTGTAAAATAATGGCCCCTACATGTCAAAAGCCAAATACCGGTCGGAAACGGCTGAAATCGGCCGTTTCCGACCGGTATTAAGGCTCCTACATCTGGCCCTAAGTTTATACAATGCTTATTGATGATTCCAAATAGCTCTGCCACTTTTTTCTCTCACCAAGAAGTGGGGATGGAATACATAGAAGACCGCATAGGCTCTGCCCCCTGCTCTTAGGGTCCAAATTATGGGTATTGGAAGAGCTACAGTTCTCCAGGGAGATTATTGAAGACTGTACTAATTTGGACAAGTCTTTCAAGATCCCCTGGCTTCGTTTGTGTCGGATAGGTTATCTGATATTGGGTTGCACGAGTACTTTGACACCCCGATGAGTATCCCTACAAATGCCAAGGTTATAATAAAAGAGGAGCACAACATCTGGGCAACCTTGCATCATTTTCAATTGGAGGCATCAGGTCCTAGCTGTCTTTTATGCCTAAACAGCAATTTTACCTATCCTTCACAAAGAATAGTCTGACTTGTTTTTTTTAACAAGTTCCGCTTAGGCACTTTGCACTTTCTAGCGGTATTTCCCAGACAATCTGGTTGGATGGACAATATCACTCCCTGCCCTTGTGACACTATGGCAAGCCAGAACACCCTGCACTTTATTCTTTTTTGTGTACTTTATAAGGAAACAAGTAGAAGATTTTTGGTACCCCTACTAAAGAATATTCGTCCATGTACCTATGTTGAGGGGTTTAGATACCTGCAATCCCTGACCAGTTCTGTTATTTGCAGTGTGGTATCACATTTTATCAAAACTGCAATGGGTATTAGGAAACGTTATGAATCACAGTAACTGTTTGTGGAGAGTAAATATCTGGTATAGTTTCATTTCAAGAAATATGACATTTTTTGGCCGATGAGGTGTTTATGTAAAATTATTTTTAATTGTAATGTTTTCTTCTAATAAGGATTTTTCAACATTTTAAAAATGTACGGTCTATTTGTCAAACCTTTGTTGTCTTGGTGCCAAATAAAGTTATTTTGAACTTGAACTTGAGTGGGTTTGTGAGTATCTGTATGGGTGAGTGACTGGTTGTGTGAGTGCCTGTATGGGTGAGTGAGTAGGAGTGTGAGAGGCTCTATGCATGAGTGAGTAGGTGCATAAGTATTTGTATGGGTTTCTGAATGGGTATGTGAGTGGTTGTGTGAGTGGGTGCATGAGATACTACATGGGGTGTGAGTGGGTGTGTGAGTGGCTGTGTGGATGATGTAATTAGTAATGTCATCAGTGATGTCGTTTGAGATATCATCTGTGATGTCACTGACCATGTCATGAGTGATGTAATATGTGAGGTCATAAGCAGTGCTTTGCAGAGGTGTAAGTTATAGTTACCTCAGGTAACTATTACTGCTGAATTTCTATGGTTTTGTACGAGTGAAATCTGAGCCTAACTATAACATCCCGTTATCTTAGTTTTTTTCAGTGAATTTCGAAGGTTTTTTAAATTATATTTCCTAGCTTTAATGTACCTGTAACCTTTGTTTTTTTCTTTGAATTTCAAAGGGTTTTGACAAAATCTATTTCCTAACTATAACATCCATCTAACCTTTGTTTTTTTGTCAATTTCTACGTTTTTTAATGTTATTTCCTAACTGTAACCTGTAAACTTTTAGAGTGGGAGCGTGAGTAAGTGCATGAGTGTCTCAGTGGGTATGTGAGTGAGTGTATGAGTGTCTGACTGGGTGTGTGAGTGGGTGCATGAGAGTCTGAGTGGTTCTTTGAGAGGGTGCGCAAGTCTCATAGTAGGTCTCTGAGTGGGTGCATGAGTCTCTGAGTAGGTCTGTGAGTGGGTCAGAGAGAGTTTGAGTGAATCTGTAAGTGGGTGCATGAGTGTCAGGGTCTGTGAGTGGGTATACGTGTCTAGGTTCATATGTGAGTGGGTGCAGGAGTGTCTGAATGAGTTTGTGAGTGGCTTTGAGAGTGTGTAATCTGTTTGTGGAGTGAGTGCATGAGTACCTGAGTGGGTTCTGCTCATTTTCTATTCTTTTTCTGCTTGTTTTGTACCTTTATTTTGCCCCTTTCTGTTTGTTCCTGATCTTTATCTTGCCTCCTTCTGCTTGTTTCTGACCTTATTTGCCAGTTTCTGTCTGTTTTTAATCTCTATTTTGCCTCTTTCTGCTCGTCTCTGAACTTTAGGTTGCCTCTTTTTGCTTGTTTCGAATCTCTATTTTGCCTCTTTCTGCTAGTTTTTTACCTCTATTATGCCTCTTTCTTTACATTTCTGACCTTTATTTTGCCTCTTTCCGATCATTTCTGATCTTTACTTTACTTCTTTCTGCTTGATTCTGACCTCTATTTTGCCTCTTTTGGAATGTTTCTGACCTTTATTGTGCCTCCTTCTGCCCATTTCCGTTCTCCATTTTGTCTCTGTCTGCTCATTGCTGGTATTCCATTTCCTAACTGTAATATCCCTGTAACCTTTGTTCTTTCAGTGAATTATTATGTTTTTTTTTAAGTAGTAGTTGCATTTCCAGAGCATTGGAGAACAGGGGTTGGGCCTGTGACCAGCTCTCAGGAATACAGCTGTGCTGGACTTACAGGAGGAACCATGAGGGCTTCTTGGCCTCCAGGATCCCTCAGGAATAAAGTAAACTTCATCCCCCAACCAGTAGTGCACCAGGAGGTGCATTTGCAGAGCAGTGGAGAAAGGGGGTGTGGCCTACGAAGACCTCTTTGCAGTCCCACTATGTATGACTTACTGGAGATAACAAGTGGGGTAGTTGCCGCAAGGATGTTAGGATGTTATGCACCCACAATGCACTGCTTATTACTTCACATATTATGTCATTGATGACATGGTCAGTGACATCACTGAAGACATCACAGATTACATATCAAATGACATCACTGATTACATCAACCACAGAACCACTCACACCCCCATGCAACATCTTATACACCCACTCACACACCCATATAACCACTCACATACCCATTCACAAACTTATAGAAATACTCATGCACCTACTTACTCATGCATAGAGCCTCTCACACCCCCACTCACTCACTCACTCACTCATACAGGCACTCGCTTAACCGCTCACTCACTCACTCACCCATACAGATACTCACACACCCACTCACTTACTCATACCGATACTTATACATGTACTGAGTCACGTAAACAGTCACTGAGACAACCACATAGTCTCCCATAGAACCTCTGTCACGCTCACTAACTCACCCATACAGGCACTCTCACATCCACTTACTCACCCATACAGCCACTCACAACCCCACTCACTCATCAAGACACCCCCTTGCTTGCCTAAACAGCCACTCATGTACCCTCACACTCACCCATACAGACACTCATGAACTCTCTCATTTATCATTTACAGCCAGTCACACACCCACTCACTCAACCTTACAGCCACTCGAGCACCCTCTCATTCACTATTTACAGACACTTACACAACTACTCACTCACCCATAAAGCCACTCACACAGTCACTCACTTACTCATATAGCCACTGACACAGCTACTCACTAACCCATACAAAAAACTCGCACAATCACTCATCTATACAATCTCTCACATATCCACTCACTCATCCATACACAACTTACACACCCACTCATTCACCTATACAGACATTCACACAGCCACTTACTCATCCATGCAGCTACTCACACACCAACTTATTCACCCACACAGCCACGCACACACCCACTAGCATATGTGATACAGTTACACAGACACTCACATAATTTATGTTTTAAAATAGAATCACTCATTAGTAGTACACAAAGTGATCTAATTTAACTTTTGTGATACCTTAGCATAAGTTTAGCACTCAGAAACCTTTAGAAAACACTCACAATCACTGGATGATGTCATTAGTGATGTCATCAGTGAGTTCACTGACCATGTCATGAGTGATGCAGTATGTGAGGGCATAGCAGTGCATTGCTGGCGCGTAAGTTATAGTTAGCTCAGGGAACTATAACTGCTGAATTTCTATGGTTTTGTGCAAATGTATTATGAGCCTCACTATAATGTCCCTTTAACATTTGGCTTTTGCAGTGAATTTCTAAGTTTATTTTTTATTATCTTTCCTAACTATAACGTCTCTGTACCGTTTTTTTTTTCTCAGAGAATATATATTGATATGCTCACTCCTTGATAAAGCCAAAGGCCCACTTTTAATATTTTGGTGTTGTGATTTTTTGACAAAGTCAGTAAGTCTGCATGAGTGCGGCCAGGTCCTGCAAGACCACTTACATTCTGCATATGCCAGAAGGTCGTGTGCAACATGTGATTAGCTGCTCATGAGGGGGTTGGATGCAGTTTTTCAAAAACAACAAGAGAGGTAGGGTGTAGACACTCCTGTACCCCAATTATATATATTTTATAAACAACAAAGGAGTGACTCTAGTGAAAAACAAAAAGTGATAATCAAGATAGAATCATGAAATAAAGCTTCACTGTATGCTGCACGCGTGATCAATGCTCACACGCGTGCAGGGAATCCAGTGAGGCAGTCTTAGAAGTCCCTAGGGGGGCCCGGACGACCGACTTCAATCGGAAGAAAGTCAGGGCGTTTGCTAGTCACCATCTAGTGGGTGGGGGGAAGGACCTAGGTTCTTAGAAGGACCCTCACTCACCACTAGTTGGTGACATGCTTCATCATCGGGTCCCCGCTGGGGTGACCGAATGTCTCCCCAGCGTGCTACGACGCCTGATTACAGCGGAGCAGGATGTGGTGGGTGCAACAGTGCCCAAATTAGGAAGTGACTAAACGTGATAGTGCAAAAGTGTATTAAACAATTAAAAAATGCAGAGGTTGTGCCTTTAGAAAAATTTTAATAATGGCCAACCCGCATTGGTTAAAAACAAAGTGAGCGGACTCCCACGGTTCTTAATTAAGGAACCGGAGTCCTAAATCAGAGGTAAAATGTGGTCGACATGTTTCAGCTGTTAGGGTTGCATGTAGCTCAGCTTTCTTCAGGACCTACAACATAAGTCCTCCGGTGGTGTGCACGCTCTAAGGTGCACCCTCCCGTGAGGCTCTAAGTGTGAAAAAATTGTTATTATTCAAAATCAAAGGATGGAAGGACATTCCATCTCCACCACACTACTCACTCTGGTAGGGGTGTACAAAAACGGGAACTTTCTGAGGGAACAGATTGTGCTCCTTCGGAAATGGCAGCTTGGGTTATTTTCATGCGGCGCTATTTTCCACGCCTGCGGCTCCCCACCGTGTACCTACACGGACTATGGCTGTCTCCCGGAACGTAGGTTGGATGCAGGCCTTATTCCCAATCCCGCATTTTGCACGGCTGCAAGGGGATGGTGTCATGTATGGTAATAAAATATAAAATTCAATAAAAAAAACCTGGGAAGTCACTAGAAAAAGGAAAAGTTAAAGTGTGATGTTATTGTGAGATATGGTAATAATGTCTTAGGGCCCGATATAGATCTTGGCGGATGGGTTATTCCATTACAATGGTGACTGATATCCCATCCACCAAAATATAAATCCCATAGGATATAATGGCATTTATATTTCAGCGACAGGATATCTATCACCATTGTGATGGAGTAATCTGTCCACCAAGATCTAACTCAGGCCCTTACTTTGCATTAAAAAAAACCTCAAATATTCACTGAAAAAAACCAAGGATTGAAGGGACACTATAATTAAGTGAAAATGTAAATTAAAACATACTGTTTTAAACTAACAAATCCACAGAAATTCACTCGCTGTAGTGATCTCAAGCAACTATAACTTGCACCTTAAATTAACTATAACTCGCACCCTTGCCAGGCACTGCCAATGATCCTACATATTACATCTAAAGTAACATAGTCACAACAGCTGAAATGACCTAATTTATGACAAGCCTGTGCATGACAAAGGCTTGAGTAATAACCCTCAAACCAATTAACGAGTAGTCAGCCAGCCAATTAAGAAATGTGATTGTACACATATGCAGGTCTACTGCAAGTGCATTTCTTCCTGGTCCAGTGGTGATCTCTGTGATAGTAGGTTGTGTTCAATCCAGTCTCTACCTGAAGTAGAAGTCACAGGCTCAGTAACAACACCATTACATCCTTCACCTTTCTCTGCAACACTACATGGCTCAAATTTCAGACGCATGTACCATCAGTTTTGATGTCATTCTTGAACAGTGTTACTAGTCTCTGGAGCACCTTGTATTTCAAAAATTACTTCATACCCATAGGTGCTTTGACATTGACCATGTCCTCAACTATGGGAGGAACACAGAGAGCATCAGAGGAAAATACTACTGCAAGGCATCAAAGACAGTTTGTGGCACATTTAGCTGCTAGAGTGATGTTTTCCATGGTGTATGTATACTTCTATTGCTCTACCCCCACTTCCTGATGTGTGCTGAGTCCAAAATCTTCTTTGTAGGAGTCTGCTATAGCGGTTTGTGGTCAGAATTTCTTAATTGCCCCGCACACAGTAATGGTCTCATTCATAACTCTTTAGCTCTTCTATGTTAATCAAAGTGGCAGAGCTCTTTACCAATGCTCATGAACGTTCTTTGTGATTATTGGCTTTGGCTATGAAATAATGGTTTTCTGGTGTACTCCTATTTTAATGAACTGCAGTTGTAATTTTTAGAATGGTAATTAATATGTTTATTATTACAGAAACGTGTTGGGTGGGCCAAATGGACCTTTACAATGTGATACTTTGGAAAATTCAATAAAAGTAAAATCCTATGAAATTAGAATATTCTCTGGAAAATGACATTTATTATAAGATAGACTCCTGTATGAAATAGTGACACTTGCATGTATAGAATTTTAATTTTAGATGCATTGATTCATTATGGCCACAACATCATAAATAGATAATTTGGGATGCTCCTCAATTAAAAAAAGAACTAAAAAAACAGTTACAACAATGGTCTTCCAGCCATAAATGTATGCCTTTAAGTCAGGTACCATCATCAATACCTAGGTTTTGACTATCAAACTTGACACACCACTCTCCATTCCAACAGAGCTCAACCCCTCTCCAAAACAGATCCCTCAAGGCAACTGACTTTAATGATACATGCACAATAAATTAACCATGAAACTAAACTATTTGCACGCAGGATCCCATTTTCTCCTTGCTTTTCAGACCCTCTATATTACAGATAGTATCAACCAATTACTTTCTCAGACATCTTTATGCGAGATGGTATGGCCTAAGTACACGAGGTCTTCCCTTCCAAACCTAAGTTGTCCTCCCTCAAGATTAACACCGCTTTACTTGGATGCTTCATCACTTGGCTGACTTTTGGATTGTGCTCTTTCCCTTTTTTGCCCAAAATTGGCACATCATCTTGGAAACACTTCAGCCCCATAAAGTCACCCAAACTATAATACATCACTCTTTCAAAAACTAATGTCAGAGAGAGAAGCACTTACTGAATGGCACTCGGTAAGAATTTTGAGTTCTTGGTTGAAGGAGGTGGAAGCCCAACTCATGAAAAATCTAAAGTCCTTGTCAGATCTGAACAACCAAAGGCTTAACCTAGAGGCAAAGTTCAACGTATTTATGCAGCACAAAAACTATAGTAAAGTGGAAACACAACACAAGAAATACAGTACGTTCTAATAAATAAAATGATACTAGAACAACAAAATTACAATCAGTAGAAACTGAGCTATGCACTTTCAAAGATTTAAGTAAGTATAGCACCTAAAATGCACAAAGCACCATTCACAGTCATCAGGTTGTGCTTGGCTGATGGAAAGTTACAAGTTCAGGCCCATCGCGGTGGAGCAGTAAAGTGCACAGGGTCATAAAGTCAGCAAAAACAAGTTCAGCAAAACAGTAGGAGTGAATGCAAAATGTTTGGGGAAAACCATGCATCAAATACATTTGTATGATCCCATGGGGGTCATAATAGCTGGAGCTGTTGTGAATGTTCATGAAGATTGTTGGAAATTGGGTTACTGGTTGACTGGGATGTGAGGCCTGGTCAAGCTGCAACCACAATCATAGTCAGGATAAGGCATAAGCAAACCCAAATTAACCTGTGGTTTGATAGAAAGAGGCTACCACACTTGTGTATGGCTAGAAAAATGGATACAGTACACAAAAGATGATGATATATTGGCATTTCCAGAATATGGTACATTTAATGGTAGAATATTGCACAATTTACGAACTCGCATGAATGAATTAGACCCTGGATCAAGATTAACGCAGTATGAAGCTTTAGAAGAGTGGGAGACTGAGGCTTTTGAACAAGACAGACCTCGTTGTGACAGGAATTTTAGTAAATTTTGCCCTAGATTTCCTAAAAAGACACGAGATAAACAGATGAAACAATGGAGACAGTTTATGTTAGTGGAAGGATTATATTCTGTATTTACCACAGAAGAACTGACCGGTAGTAAAAAAACTGCTAAAACCAAACATTTAATGACTAGTAATGGTGATTTAGAAGATGACTATTTTGAGGATTTATTCTAGAAAAATCCTCCGCCTTATCAGGAAGAATCAAATAGAGTTACCCCTAGTGCTCCATTTTTAAAACCACCCTTGGTTCCGCAGATTGTACATGTGTCAGGATCCATGGCTTATTGCTAAGACATTCCGCCTTTCTGGTATTATGCTGCTTACTTTATTGTCTTTGACTCTTGTATTGTATGTTTGTGTTTGCTGCCACATGCTTACTGGACTCTATTTGCCAGTCTCAGCCTCTTGCCTATGCTCGTTGCATCCTCTTTGGTTAATGCCCAATTTGTTATGTGTTTCCAAGTACCTTCCGCCAATGCTTGTTGATGATTCACTTGGCAAGCTGCCTTTTGCGTGTAACCGCTTTTCCAACCACTTTTGCCAATGCTTGTTACCTTGGTTCCGTTTTTGGATTTGCTGCCGAGGTCTTTTTTCCCTCGACAGCTCCTGTATCTTGGCTAGGACTATACAAGGGACCACGCCCAGGACACCGTGCGGATTATCCTTCCTGATTTCCCGAGTTCGGATGTCTCCTGTCTTCGCTCCGGTCTCCGCTCCTGAGAAGTCTTCACTTCAGCTCCCGTTCCAGCTGCCTGCTAATGGTAGTAAACTACCACGAATTTCCGCTTATCTTAGATGCAGGTAGGATTGATCCTTTGTTCTTCTGAGCTGCCGGCTGGTGATTTCTTTAAGACTCGAGGGGCGTTTTCTCTGCAACATTGAATCCTCGTATTTCCGAACCAAGACCTTGAACTGACTTGCCTTCTAGTCTCTTTCTCCGTGTTGATGAAACTTGAAACGAACTGTGTTTTAAGGCGAAAGGACCTAGATTTGGTTTCAAACTTAATGGGGCTTCATTTGTTTGAATATTGAAAACCTGCAATGTTATTTCATGTCGCTTGAATGTATAGTCAAGTTCATTCCGTTTTGAATATAGTGCTAACTGTGATGACAACAGTTTAACCTTTTCTGAGAATATTTCATGTGCTCTAATTTACAATGATGAATGCGTGTTTTAACTCTAGATCTCTCACCAAATCTAAAGTGTAACTCTTGCTATTATTTCATGCCTGCAACATCATTTTAATCTGAATATGAATCTGTATAAGATTATGTGAATATAAACATTTCTTTTGGGAAACCAAATGACAGGAAGATATTTGTTTCTGATTATTTCCTTTGAGGAGACCTCTCGTATTTGCCCATTCTAGCTCTTTTACTGGTATCAGAAAAAGGGGTTCATTTGTTTAGTGATACTACTAAGGAAGAAATAGAAACCATTTGCACACAGTGTTTTCCTAAGGTTCTGGGGAACTGTTCCTGGGGAATTCAAGGGAACCAAATAATCACGACCCTGACAACATGAGACCACATTAGAAAAGGTACTACAAGAAAGAGAAAGTGAAGCAATAAACAAAAAGCATAATGAAATAATTCAGAAAATAACCCAATTAAATACAGGTCCTGAAGCCCTAGCAATACCAGTAACTATTGGTCCCGTTGTTCCCTTATACGGAAAAAAACAAACCAGTCCTAAAACTCCCATTCTGACCACACCCATAGTACAGCCCAGGAAAGAAAATATAATAATTGATGACAAAGCAAGTGAATGTGAGTCAGTAATTTCCTTGATGGATTTACTTATAAGAGAACCAGTGGGTGACTCGATCAGGAAAATTACTCCCGGATGCTCAAAAGAAGCACAGACTGAGAACGAGAAGTGCGACTGTAGTAACCCCTGAAGAAATAGAAAGATGGACACAAGATATAGAAAAGCCAAAATCACAGTCAAAGGTACTAGAAATGTTTAAATTAAGGGTAGAATTAGAGGAAATGGTAGCTGGAAATGTAGGATTAGAAAGGTTAACTTCTTTTAATGAAGAAGAGTTATTGTTTATATGCAGAAACATTACTCGAAATATGAAAATATTCCATGAAAAGTTAATGAATTTGGCCTCAGAAATGGGAATTGACATAGGCAAATCAAAGGTATTATAGAAACCATATAATGCTGAATTTTCTGACAAAGATTTAGAAAAAATGAATGTGTTAGGACGAAAATTGCAGATAAAAGAATTATTGTCATTCTTACAAAAATGGAGAAATTTAGATAGATGAAAAGCTAGATGGACAAAGAAAAAGGAAAAAGCACAGGCAAATCGAACTGCATCTGACTATCTAATGAAAGAAACAGAAAAAGTTGAAAGGTTGTGTCCAATGAGAGAAGTGCCAGAAAGAGGTTATGTTCATGTCCCATGGTCTTGACAGGATATCTTATCATTTACTAATGACTTCCCAAAGCTTAGAGAAAAAACAGTAGAATGGTACAGGCAAGTCGAAAGGTTTGTGAACTTTTCGAAAGTACTGCTAAAAGATTTAGATGGTTTGTTTGATATAGTTGTACCTGCAGATTTATGGCCAGAATGTAAAATTACAGTAGATTGGCCAAATGATGAATACCCTAGAGATCTAAAGACAGGAGCTCCGTCAGATGAAGTAATGAAAAAGTATAATCAGATAATAACCTACCTAAAAATAAAGGTACCCCCAAAAGAGACAGATTGAACAAAAATAGACAGAACAACCCAAAACAAGGATGAATCAGTACATGCCTATTATGAGCGTCTTTTACAGGTGTTCAGACAGTATAGTAGGTTGGAAAATATTGATAATAAGGACATGACACATTTTATATAAGGTATATAAGGTTTCGTGTCCGGACTAAAGCCAGAAATATCACAAATGATTAAAGAGCCCAAATTGTGTTGACAGGTAAAGCCTATCGAGGACATTCTCAAGTATGCAAAATACTGTGGGGAAGAAATTGATAAAAGGCGAAAGAAATTAGAAGAAAAAGTATTGTGGGCTCAAGTAAAATTGGCAGGACAGCAGGAACTCCAGTTAAGCCAACAAGCAAATAACCAAAGAAGAGGGGAAGGTCAAGGTGAAGGTAGTGGAGGCAAGCCAAGAGGGAGAATGAACAAAGAAGAGGCTAAGAAAAAGTTTCCCTGTCACGGGTGCGGAAAATTGGGGCATTGGAAGAACAAGAGTAAATTAATACAGAATAATAATGTCCAAAATCAAAATTTAAATCCACAGACGCAGAATGAGGTTTCAATGAGACAACCGCAACAGGTAATTCAGAATCAGTTACAACCTGCCCCTATGCCAAATTTTGTGATACAAGCCAAATACAGTGTGGACACTGGATTTCGAAGGGAAGTAGTAAGAAAAATACGGTAACATCACAGTTTCTTTTGCAGGACACATTCTTTGAAGATACATACTGACAGTGGGGAAGAGGAATGCGTACTTGCCGCATCCTTACCGGTAGATCAGTCAGGTCCTTATATTGATGGCAAAGTTGAGGGAAATGACATCACTTTTTTGTTGGACACTGGTGCTACCCATTCTACTGTGAGAACAGCAGACATCCCAAACCTACCCCTCTCAGGAGAAGCGATCCAAGTAGTGGGCGTTTCTAATAAGCATATTAGGACCCTATCACAGAACCAATTCAGGTGTCTATTGGTCATTTTAAAGAGATGCACACATTTGTAGTGTGCGACTCTAGCCCTGTTAACTTAACAGGAAGGGATTTACTATGCAAGATGAATTGCACAATCTTTTGCACCCCAAATGGTGTTGAGATTTAGACTCCAGATAAAGATGAAGTGTATAAGATCATGTTAGCTAAACAGGAGACTGTAATTAAAAAGAAGACCCTAAAAGATTTACCAGAAGAGTTTCAACATACCGTAAACCCTGATGTATGGGATTTTTCAGGATAAGAAGTAGGATTAATGGCACATGTCGATCCAATAAAAGTGACAGTGAAGGAAGGTGCAGTATTCCCAAACACTTGTCAGTATAAAATGAGTCCGGAAATAAAAGCAGGAATTGCTGCCGAAATCGAACGTTTTGTTGAGCAAGGCATTTTAAAAGAAATAATGAGCAGTCCATCTAATTCACCTATAATTGGCATAAAGAAACCAAGCGGAAAATATAGGGTAGTTCAGGACCTGCGAAAAATAAATAAAATTATTGTCCCATGTTGCCCAGTAGTACCGAATCCAGCAGTGATTCTGTATCAGATACCATGGAGTGCAGGATGGTTCACTGTAATTGATTTATGCCATGCCTTCTTCTCCATTTCTTTACATCCAGACAGTACATTTTTATTTTTGTTAAAATTTGATGAGCATGTTTACGTTTGGAATTGTGTTCCTCAGGGGTACACGGAAAGTCCATCGATTTTTAATCCTATTCTGAAAAAATGTCTTGAATCCTTCGTGTCTGTTTTGGTGCAGTACATTGATGACTTATTAGTATCATCAAAAAACAGAAATGACTGCATTGTCGATTCAGTTGCCTTATTGAATCATTTGGCTAATGGTGGACATAAAGTGTCCCCTGATAAATTGCAGTATTGTACAACCTCAGTCAAATATTTGGGACACCAGATAGAAAGAGGGGTCAGAAGAGTGACTTCCGAAAGAATCAAAATATTGAGAAACATGAAACTACCCCAAACACAGAAACAAATTAGGATGTTTCTCAGAGTTGTTGGGTATTGCAGGTAGTCGATTGTGGGATTTGCAGTGCTAGCTAAACCATTGATTCAACTGACAAAGAAACGGGTAAAAGATCCAGTCGAATGGTATGATGAAAGCATGACTGCTTTCCTAACATTACGCAACTGTCTGTGCGAGTCTCCAGCATTAGGGATGCCTGATTACTCAAAATAATTTGCATTGTTTTGTGACATAAGAGACAATTGTGCTCTCTCAGTCCTAACACAGACCCATGGCTTAATACGACGTACTGTGGCATATTTTTCTGCCACATTAGACCCAGTGGCATCAGCATTACCAGGGTGCCTACAATATGTAGCTGCAACTTGCAGGAGTCTTGAACAAAGTCAATCCATTGTCATGAGACTCCCTGTAACCGTGTATGTCCCACATGCAGTAGTGATTCTGTTAACCAGAACACGCACTCAGTACCTAACTCCTAGTTGGCTGACTAAGTATGAAAGAGGTTCAGAAAACGTGACAATAGTCAAGTGCACTGTTCTAAATCCTGCAACCCTGTTACCAAATTCACATTTTGAAGAAGTGAAAAATGAAGTCGAACCTGATTGTATCGATCTCAATGAATACAGTACTAAACCACGCCCAGACATACAGGAAGAAACTCAAACAGATCCCGAACATGAGATATTGGTAGATGGCTCATGTATGCGTTATGAGGAAGGAGGATTAATTGCTGCTTATGCTGTATGTACATTGCCTAGTATAGTCGAAGCATCCTATTTACCAGGAGTCAAGTCTGCACAAGTAGCCAAATTGATTGCTTTAATAAAAGCGCGCAAAATTGGGAAAAATTGGAAAGTAACCGTTTACACTGATAGCCAGTATGGTTACAGGGTTGTGCATGACTTTGGCCAGCTGTGGATACAAAGGGAGTTCGTGACTTCTTCAGGAACCCCTATTAAAAAAGGAAATTTTGTTAAAGAACTACTTGAAGCAATTCAATTGCCACAAGAAGTGGCCGTGGTCAAGTGTGCTGCTCACCAATCTGGAAATGACAAAGTGACAGCTGGTAATCGTTATGCTGACCAAGTGGCCCAACATTTTGCCAAGTATAAAATGGCAGTAAACAAGAAAATAGATGGATGTGGAATCAGCTGCCAACTTATGCTGCTAGGGGGTGTAAATACATGGGAAGAAGTGAGAGATCTACAAAACGAAGCAGAACCCAAAGAAAAGGAAGAATGGGAGAAAATAGGTTGTCAGAGAAGACCGGAAGATGGTGTGATCGTCTATCTAGATGGAAGACCAGTGTTACCTGACTGCATGCTTGCACCCATGGCCAGGATGTATCACGGGGACACACACATAGGCAGAGATGCAATGATAAGACTGTTTAGGCAGGATTGGTTTAGCCCAAGGTTCAGGAATGTAGCAGAGAGTCTTTGCCAGAGATACTTAACTTGCCAACGAATGAACTCTGGTAGGAAAATGGTGGTTTGCCCTGGGAAAATTGGAAAGGCATAAGGTCCACTCATAAGATTCCAACCTGGTCCCATTCAGTTACCTGCTTGTCGAGGATTAAAATATGTTCTTGTCATTGTATGTCTGTTTTCCAAATGGGTAGAAGCATATCCTACCAGGAGGAATGACAGCCTAACTGTAGCCAAACTCCTTTTAAGAGAGCTCATTCCTAGGTTTGGTTTTCCAGTAACGATTGAATCAGACCGAGGGTCTCATTTTAATAGTGAAATAATTTGTTTAATTTGTGAAGCATTCAAAATTGAGTAAAAGCTCCACTGTGCACACCACCCAGAGGCTTCTGGAGTGGTAGAACAACTGAATGGCACAATCAAAACAAGATTGGGAAAGATGTGTGAATCCTGAAGGAGAATCAAGAGCAGAGTGCTGGTCGAGCACTCTGACAGAAGAATCGGGAATTTGCTGAGGGAGAAGAAATCGATTACCCAGTCGTGGTCCGAGAGTAGCCGTAGAGTGGGGTGTGACGCTGGCGTGGCACTTAGCGGGGGTACCTGTTCTGTCTCGCACCTGTCATGTCCTGTTGGCACCTGATCAATCAGGAGCTTTCCTCTTGTCCCAGCCCTTGGCCAGGGTTGGTTTTCACACCATTCTAGGTAAATATAATCCATGTGGTATGTCCTTGTGCCGTTTCCCTTTCTCACCCTTCCCAGGTACCAATGTCTAAAAGTGTTATCTTAAAATCCTGCAAACTTTATGTTTTAATAGCTATTTTCTTCTTCGCAAACTTTCTGATCACACTATTGTGGCACTTGACTCATAAAATATTGCATAGCTAACGTGTTTAAAAACTTCTCCCAACTTTGTGGTTATTTCCATGGAAGGTAAATGTAAAATCGCTACCTATTATTCTAACTCCCTGATTCTTAGTTTGGGACTTAAAGCATTAGTGACGAGGATTTGGTAAGTCATGGTACAGGTGTAAGTCCTAAGGTGAAATAAAATTCTTTTTGTTTATTGCTTCACTTTCTCTTTCTTGTAGTACCTTTTCTAATGTGGTCTCATGTACAATCTGCGGAACCAAGGGTGGTTTTAAAAATGGAGCACTAGGGATAACTCTATTTGATTCTTCCTGATAAGGCGGAGGATTTTTCTAGAATAAATCCTCAAAATAGTCATCTTCTAAATCACCATTACTAGTCATTAAATGTTTGGTTTTAGCAGTTTTTTTACTACAGGTCAGTAGGAAGGTCAAGGTGAAGGTAGTGGAGGCAAGCCAAGAGGGAGAATGAACAAAGAAGAGGCTAAGAAAAAGTTTCCCTGTCACGGGTGCGGAAAATTGGGGCATTGGAAGAACGAGAGTAAATTAATACAGAATAATAATGTCCAAAATCAAAATTTAAATCCACAGACGCAGAATGAGGTTTCAATGAGACAACCGCAACAGGTAATTCAGAATCAGTTACAACCTGCCCCTATGCCAAATTTTGTGATACAAGCCAAATACAGTGTGGACACTGGATTTCGAAGGGAAGTAGTAAGAAAAATACGGTAACATCACAGTTTCTTTTGCAGGACACATTCTTTGAAGATACATACTGACAGTGGGGAAGAGGAATGCGTACTTGCCGCATCCTTACCGGTAGATCAGTCAGGTCCTTATATTGATGGCAAAGTTGAGGGAAATGACATCACTTTTTTGTTGGACACTGGTGCTACCCATTCTACTGTGAGAACAGCAGACATCCCAAACCTACCCCTCTCAGGAGAAGCGATCCAAGTAGTGGGCGTTTCTAATAAGCATATTAGGACCCTATCACAGAACCAATTCAGGTGTCTATTGGTCATTTTAAAGAGATGCACACATTTGTAGTGTGCGACTCTAGCCCTGTTAACTTAACAGGAAGGGATTTACTATGCAAGATGAATTGCACAATCTTTTGCACCCCAAATGGTGTTGAGATTTAGACTCCAGATAAAGATGAAGTGTATAAGATCATGTTAGCTAAACAGGAGACTGTAATTAAAAAGAAGACCCTAAAAGATTTACCAGAAGAGTTTCAACATACCGTAAACCCTGATGTATGGGATTTTTCAGGATAAGAAGTAGGATTAATGGCACATGTCGATCCAATAAAAGTGACAGTGAAGGAAGGTGCAGTATTCCCAAACACTTGTCAGTATAAAATGAGTCCGGAAATAAAAGCAGGAATTGCTGCCGAAATCGAACGTTTGGTTGAGCAAGGCATTTTAAAAGAAATAATGAGCAGTCCATCTAATTCACCTATAATTGGCATAAAGAAACCAAGCGGAAAATATAGGGTAGTTCAGGACCTGCGAAAAATAAATAAAATTATTGTCCCATGTTGCCCAGTAGTACCGAATCCAGCAGTGATTCTGTATCAGATACCATGGAGTGCAGGATGGTTCACTGTAATTGATTTATGCCATGCCTTCTTCTCCATTTCTTTACATCCAGACAGTACATTTTTATTTTTGTTAAAATTTGATGAGCATGTTTACGTTTGGAATTGTGTTCCTCAGGGGTACACGGAAAGTCCATCGATTTTTAATCCTATTCTGAAAAAATGTCTTGAATCCTTCGTGTCTGTTTTGGTGCAGTACATTGATGACTTATTAGTATCATCAAAAAACAGAAATGACTGCATTGTCGATTCAGTTGCCTTATTGAATCATTTGGCTAATGGTGGACATAAAGTGTCCCCTGATAAATTGCAGTATTGTACAACCTCAGTCAAATATTTGGGACACCAGATAGAAAGAGGGGTCAGAAGAGTGACTTCCGAAAGAATCAAAATATTGAGAAACATGAAACTACCCCAAACACAGAAACAAATTAGGATGTTTCTCAGAGTTGTTGGGTATTGCAGGTAGTCGATTGTGGGATTTGCAGTGCTAGCTAAACCATTGATTCAACTGACAAAGAAACGGGTAAAAGATCCAGTCGAATGGTATGATGAAAGCATGACTGCTTTCCTAACATTACGCAACTGTCTGTGCGAGTCTCCAGCATTAGGGATGCCTGATTACTCAAAATAATTTGCATTGTTTTGTGACATAAGAGACAATTGTGCTCTCTCAGTCCTAACACAGACCCATGGCTTAATACGACGTCCTGTGGCATATTTTTCTGCCACATTAGACCCAGTGGCATCAGCATTACCAGGGTGCCTACAATATGTAGCTGCAACTTGCAGGAGTCTTGAACAAAGTCAATCCATTGTCATGAGACTCCCTGTAACCGTGTATGTCCCACATGCAGTAGTGATTCTGTTAACCAGAACACGCACTCAGTACCTAACTCCTAGTTGGCTGACTAAGTATGAAAGAGGTTCAGAAAACGTGACAATAGTCAGGTGCACTGTTCTAAATCCTGCAACCCTGTTACCAAATTCACATTTTGAAGAAGTGAAAAATGAAGTCGAACCTGATTGTATCGATCTCAATGAATACAGTACTAAACCACGCCCAGACATACAGGAAGAAACTCAAACAGATCCCGAACATGAGATATTGGTAGATGGCTCATGTATGCGTTATGAGGAAGGAGGATTAATTGCTGCTTATGCTGTATGTACATTGCCTAGTATAGTCGAAGCATCCTATTTACCAGGAGTCAAGTCTGCACAAGTAGCCAAATTGATTGCTTTAATAAAAGCGCGCAAAATTGGGAAAAATTGGAAAGTAACCGTTTACACTGATAGCCAGTATGGTTACAGGGTTGTGCATGACTTTGGCCAGCTGTGGATACAAAGGGAGTTCGTGACTTCTTCAGGAACCCCTATTAAAAAAGGAAATTTTGTTAAAGAACTACTTGAAGCAATTCAATTGCCACAAGAAGTGGCCGTGGTCAAGTGTGCTGCTCACCAATCTGGAAATGACAAAGTGACAGCTGGTAATCGTTATGCTGACCAAGTGGCCCAACATTTTGCCAAGTATAAAATGGCAGTAAACAAGAAAATAGATGGATGTGGAATCAGCTGCCAACTTATGCTGCTAGGGGGTGTAAATACATGGGAAGAAGTGAGAGATCTACAAAACGAAGCAGAACCCAAAGAAAAGGAAGAATGGGAGAAAATAGGTTGTCAGAGAAGACCGGAAGATGGTGTGATCGTCTATCTAGATGGAAGACCAGTGTTACCTGACTGCATGCTTGCACCCATGGCCAGGATGTATCACGGGGACACACACATAGGCAGAGATGCAATGATAAGACTGTTTAGGCAGGATTGGTTTAGCCCAAGGTTCAGGAATGTAGCAGAGAGTCTTTGCCAGAGATACTTAACTTGCCAACGAATGAACTCTGGTAGGAAAATGGTGGTTTGCCCTGGGAAAATTGGAAAGGCATAAGGTCCACTCATAAGATTCCAACCTGGTCCCATTCAGTTACCTGCTTGTCGAGGATTAAAATATGTTCTTGTCATTGTATGTCTGTTTTCCAAATGGGTAGAAGCATATCCTACCAGGAGGAATGACAGCCTAACTGTAGCCAAACTCCTTTTAAGAGAGCTCATTCCTAGGTTTGGTTTTCCAGTAACGATTGAATCAGACCGAGGGTCTCATTTTAATAGTGAAATAATTTGTTTAATTTGTGAAGCATTCAAAATTGAGTAAAAGCTCCACTGTGCACACCACCCAGAGGCTTCTGGAGTGGTAGAACAACTGAATGGCACAATCAAAACAAGATTGGGAAAGATGTGTGAATCCTGAAGGAGAATCAAGAGCAGAGTGCTGGTCGAGCACTCTGACAGAAGAATCGGGAATTTGCTGAGGGAGAAGAAATCGATTACCCAGTCGTGGTCCGAGAGTAGCCGTAGAGTGGGGTGTGACGCTGGCGTGGCACTTAGCGGGGGTACCTGTTCTGTCTCGCACCTGTCATGTCCTGTTGGCACCTGATCAATCAGGAGCTTTCCTCTTGTCCCAGCCCTTGGCCAGGGTTGGTTTTCACACCATTCTAGGTAAATATAATCCATGTGGTATGTCCTTGTGCCGTTTCCCTTTCTCACCCTTCCCAGGTACCAATGTCTAAAAGTGTTATCTTAAAATCCTGCAAACTTTATGTTTTAATAGCTATTTTCTTCTTCGCAAACTTTCTGATCACACTATTGTGGCACTTGACTCATAAAATATTGCATAGCTAACGTGTTTAAAAACTTCTCCCAACTTTGTGGTTATTTCCATGGAAGGTAAATGTAAAATCGCTACCTATTATTCTAACTCCCTGATTCTTAGTTTGGGACTTAAAGCATTAGTGACGAGGATTTGGTAAGTCATGGTACAGGTGTAAGTCCTAAGGTGAAATAAAATTCTTTTTGTTTATTGCTTCACTTTCTCTTTCTTGTAGTACCTTTTCTAATGTGGTCTCATGTACAATCTGCGGAACCAAGGGTGGTTTTAAAAATGGAGCACTAGGGATAACTCTATTTGATTCTTCCTGATAAGGCGGAGGATTTTTCTAGAATAAATCCTCAAAATAGTCATCTTCTAAATCACCATTACTAGTCATTAAATGTTTGGTTTTAGCAGTTTTTTTACTACAGGTCAGTAGGAAGGTCAAGGTGAAGGTAGTGGAGGCAAGCCAAGAGGGAGAATGAACAAAGAAGAGGCTAAGAAAAAGTTTCCCTGTCACGGGTGCGGAAAATTGGGGCATTGGAAGAACGAGAGTAAATTAATACAGAATAATAATGTCCAAAATCAAAATTTAAATCCACAGACGCAGAATGAGGTTTCAATGAGACAACCGCAACAGGTAATTCAGAATCAGTTACAACCTGCCCCTATGCCAAATTTTGTGATACAAGCCAAATACAGTGTGGACACTGGATTTCGAAGGGAAGTAGTAAGAAAAATACGGTAACATCACAGTTTCTTTTGCAGGACACATTCTTTGAAGATACATACTGACAGTGGGGAAGAGGAATGCGTACTTGCCGCATCCTTACCGGTAGATCAGTCAGGTCCTTATATTGATGGCAAAGTTGAGGGAAATGACATCACTTTTTTGTTGGACACTGGTGCTACCCATTCTACTGTGAGAACAGCAGACATCCCAAACCTACCCCTCTCAGGAGAAGCGATCCAAGTAGTGGGCGTTTCTAATAAGCATATTAGGACCCTATCACAGAACCAATTCAGGTGTCTATTGGTCATTTTAAAGAGATGCACACATTTGTAGTGTGCGACTCTAGCCCTGTTAACTTAACAGGAAGGGATTTACTATGCAAGATGAATTGCACAATCTTTTGCACCCCAAATGGTGTTGAGATTTAGACTCCAGATAAAGATGAAGTGTATAAGATCATGTTAGCTAAACAGGAGACTGTAATTAAAAAGAAGACCCTAAAAGATTTACCAGAAGAGTTTCAACATACCGTAAACCCTGATGTATGGGATTTTTCAGGATAAGAAGTAGGATTAATGGCACATGTCGATCCAATAAAAGTGACAGTGAAGGAAGGTGCAGTATTCCCAAACACTTGTCAGTATAAAATGAGTCCGGAAATAAAAGCAGGAATTGCTGCCGAAATCGAACGTTTGGTTGAGCAAGGCATTTTAAAAGAAATAATGAGCAGTCCATCTAATTCACCTATAATTGGCATAAAGAAACCAAGCGGAAAATATAGGGTAGTTCAGGACCTGCGAAAAATAAATAAAATTATTGTCCCATGTTGCCCAGTAGTACCGAATCCAGCAGTGATTCTGTATCAGATACCATGGAGTGCAGGATGGTTCACTGTAATTGATTTATGCCATGCCTTCTTCTCCATTTCTTTACATCCAGACAGTACATTTTTATTTTTGTTAAAATTTGATGAGCATGTTTACGTTTGGAATTGTGTTCCTCAGGGGTACACGGAAAGTCCATCGATTTTTAATCCTATTCTGAAAAAATGTCTTGAATCCTTCGTGTCTGTTTTGGTGCAGTACATTGATGACTTATTAGTATCATCAAAAAACAGAAATGACTGCATTGTCGATTCAGTTGCCTTATTGAATCATTTGGCTAATGGTGGACATAAAGTGTCCCCTGATAAATTGCAGTATTGTACAACCTCAGTCAAATATTTGGGACACCAGATAGAAAGAGGGGTCAGAAGAGTGACTTCCGAAAGAATCAAAATATTGAGAAACATGAAACTACCCCAAACACAGAAACAAATTAGGATGTTTCTCAGAGTTGTTGGGTATTGCAGGTAGTCGATTGTGGGATTTGCAGTGCTAGCTAAACCATTGATTCAACTGACAAAGAAACGGGTAAAAGATCCAGTCGAATGGTATGATGAAAGCATGACTGCTTTCCTAACATTACGCAACTGTCTGTGCGAGTCTCCAGCATTAGGGATGCCTGATTACTCAAAATAATTTGCATTGTTTTGTGACATAAGAGACAATTGTGCTCTCTCAGTCCTAACACAGACCCATGGCTTAATACGACGTCCTGTGGCATATTTTTCTGCCACATTAGACCCAGTGGCATCAGCATTACCAGGGTGCCTACAATATGTAGCTGCAACTTGCAGGAGTCTTGAACAAAGTCAATCCATTGTCATGAGACTCCCTGTAACCGTGTATGTCCCACATGCAGTAGTGATTCTGTTAACCAGAACACGCACTCAGTACCTAACTCCTAGTTGGCTGACTAAGTATGAAAGAGGTTCAGAAAACGTGACAATAGTCAGGTGCACTGTTCTAAATCCTGCAACCCTGTTACCAAATTCACATTTTGAAGAAGTGAAAAATGAAGTCGAACCTGATTGTATCGATCTCAATGAATACAGTACTAAACCACGCCCAGACATACAGGAAGAAACTCAAACAGATCCCGAACATGAGATATTGGTAGATGGCTCATGTATGCGTTATGAGGAAGGAGGATTAATTGCTGCTTATGCTGTATGTACATTGCCTAGTATAGTCGAAGCATCCTATTTACCAGGAGTCAAGTCTGCACAAGTAGCCAAATTGATTGCTTTAATAAAAGCGCGCAAAATTGGGAAAAATTGGAAAGTAACCATTTACACTGATAGCCAGTATGGTTACAGGGTTGTGCATGACTTTGGCCAGCTGTGGATACAAAGGGAGTTCGTGACTTCTTCAGGAACCCCTATTAAAAAAGGAAATTTTGTTAAAGAACTACTTGAAGCAATTCAATTGCCACAAGAAGTGGCCGTGGTCAAGTGTGCTGCTCACCAATCTGGAAATGACAAAGTGACAGCTGGTAATCGTTATGCTGACCGAGTGGCCCATCATTTTGCCAAGTATAAAATGGCAGTAAACAAGAAAATAGATGGATGTGGAATCAGCTGCCAACTTATGCTGCTAGGGGGTGTAAATACATGGGAAGAAGTGAGAGATCTACAAAACGAAGCAGAACCCAAAGAAAAGGAAGAATGGGAGAAAATAGGTTGTCAGAGAAGACCGGAAGATGGTGTGATCGTCTATCTAGATGGAAGACCAGTGTTACCTGACTGCATGCTTGCACCCATGGCCAGGATGTATCACGGGGACACACACATAGGCAGAGATGCAATGATAAGACTGTTTAGGCAGGATTGGTTTAGCCCAAGGTTCAGGAATGTAGCAGAGAGTCTTTGCCAGAGATACTTAACTTGCCAACGAATGAACTCTGGTAGGAAAATGGTGGTTTGCCCTGGGAAAATTGGAAAGGCATAAGGTCCACTCATAAGATTCCAACCTGGTCCCATTCAGTTACCTGCTTGTCGAGGATTAAAATATGTTCTTGTCATTGTATGTCTGTTTTCCAAATGGGTAGAAGCATATCCTACCAGGAGGAATGACAGCCTAACTGTAGCCAAACTCCTTTTAAGAGAGCTCATTCCTAGGTTTGGTTTTCCAGTAACGATTGAATCAGACCGAGGGTCTCATTTTAATAGTGAAATAATTTGTTTAATTTGTGAAGCATTCAAAATTGAGTAAAAGCTCCACTGTGCACACCACCCAGAGGCTTCTGGAGTGGTAGAACAACTGAATGGCACAATCAAAACAAGATTGGGAAAGATGTGTGAATCCTGAAGGAGAATCAAGAGCAGAGTGCTGGTCGAGCACTCTGACAGAAGAATCGGGAATTTGCTGAGGGAGAAGAAATCGATTACCCAGTCGTGGTCCGAGAGTAGCCGTAGAGTGGGGTGTGACGCTGGCGTGGCACTTAGCGGGGGTACCTGTTCTGTCTCGCACCTGTCATGTCCTGTTGGCACCTGATCAATCAGGAGCTTTCCTCTTGTCCCAGCCCTTGGCCAGGGTTGGTTTTCACACCATTCTAGGTAAATATAATCCATGTGGTATGTCCTTGTGCCGTTTCCCTTTCTCACCCTTCCCAGGTACCAATGTCTAAAAGTGTTATCTTAAAATCCTGCAAACTTTATGTTTTAATAGCTATTTTCTTCTTCGCAAACTTTCTGATCACACTATTGTGGCACTTGACTCATAAAATATTGCATAGCTAACGTGTTTAAAAACTTCTCCCAACTTTGTGGTTATTTCCATGGAAGGTAAATGTAAAATCGCTACCTATTATTCTAACTCCCTGATTCTTAGTTTGGGACTTAAAGCATTAGTGACAAGGATTTGGTAAGTCATGGTACAGGTGTAAGTCCTAAGGTGAAATAAAATTCTTTTTGTTTATTGCTTCACTTTCTCTTTCTTGTAGTACCTTTTCTAATGTGGTCTCATGTACAATCTGCGGAACCAAGGGTGGTTTTAAAAATGGAGCACTAGGGGTAACTCTATTTGATTCTTCCTGATAAGGCGGAGGATTTTTCTAGAATAAATCCTCAAAATAGTCATCTTCTAAATCACCATTACTAGTCATTAAATGTTTGGTTTTAGCAGTTTTTTTACTACAGGTCAGTAGGAAGGTCAAGGTGAAGGTAGTGGAGGCAAGCCAAGAGGGAGAATGAACAAAGAAGAGGCTAAGAAAAAGTTTCCCTGTCACGGGTGCGGAAAATTGGGGCATTGGAAGAACGAGAGTAAATTAATACAGAATAATAATGTCCAAAATCAAAATTTAAATCCACAGACGCAGAATGAGGTTTCAATGAGACAACCGCAACAGGTAATTCAGAATCAGTTACAACCTGCCCCTATGCCAAATTTTGTGATACAAGCCAAATACAGTGTGGACACTGGATTTCGAAGGGAAGTAGTAAGAAAAATACGGTAACATCACAGTTTCTTTTGCAGGACACATTCTTTGAAGATACATACTGACAGTGGGGAAGAGGAATGCGTACTTGCCGCATCCTTACCGGTAGATCAGTCAGGTCCTTATATTGATGGCAAAGTTGAGGGAAATGACATCACTTTTTTGTTGGACACTGGTGCTACCCATTCTACTGTGAGAACAGCAGACATCCCAAACCTACCCCTCTCAGGAGAAGCGATCCAAGTAGTGGGCGTTTCTAATAAGCATATTAGGACCCTATCACAGAACCAATTCAGGTGTCTATTGGTCATTTTAAAGAGATGCACACATTTGTAGTGTGCGACTCTAGCCCTGTTAACTTAACAGGAAGGGATTTACTATGCAAGATGAATTGCACAATCTTTTGCACCCCAAATGGTGTTGAGATTTAGACTCCAGATAAAGATGAAGTGTATAAGATCATGTTAGCTAAACAGGAGACTGTAATTAAAAAGAAGACCCTAAAAGATTTACCAGAAGAGTTTCAACATACCGTAAACCCTGATGTATGGGATTTTTCAGGATAAGAAGTAGGATTAATGGCACATGTCGATCCAATAAAAGTGACAGTGAAGGAAGGTGCAGTATTCCCAAACACTTGTCAGTATAAAATGAGTCCGGAAATAAAAGCAGGAATTGCTGCCGAAATCGAACGTTTGGTTGAGCAAGGCATTTTAAAAGAAATAATGAGCAGTCCATCTAATTCACCTATAATTGGCATAAAGAAACCAAGCGGAAAATATAGGGTAGTTCAGGACCTGCGAAAAATAAATAAAATTATTGTCCCATGTTGCCCAGTAGTACCGAATCCAGCAGTGATTCTGTATCAGATACCATGGAGTGCAGGATGGTTCACTGTAATTGATTTATGCCATGCCTTCTTCTCCATTTCTTTACATCCAGACAGTACATTTTTATTTTTGTTAAAATTTGATGAGCATGTTTACGTTTGGAATTGTGTTCCTCAGGGGTACACGGAAAGTCCATCGATTTTTAATCCTATTCTGAAAAAATGTCTTGAATCCTTCGTGTCTGTTTTGGTGCAGTACATTGATGACTTATTAGTATCATCAAAAAACAGAAATGACTGCATTGTCGATTCAGTTGCCTTATTGAATCATTTGGCTAATGGTGGACATAAAGTGTCCCCTGATAAATTGCAGTATTGTACAACCTCAGTCAAATATTTGGGACACCAGATAGAAAGAGGGGTCAGAAGAGTGACTTCCGAAAGAATCAAAATATTGAGAAACATGAAACTACCCCAAACACAGAAACAAATTAGGATGTTTCTCAGAGTTGTTGGGTATTGCAGGTAGTCGATTGTGGGATTTGCAGTGCTAGCTAAACCATTGATTCAACTGACAAAGAAACGGGTAAAAGATCCAGTCGAATGGTATGATGAAAGCATGACTGCTTTCCTAACATTACGCAACTGTCTGTGCGAGTCTCCAGCATTAGGGATGCCTGATTACTCAAAATAATTTGCATTGTTTTGTGACATAAGAGACAATTGTGCTCTCTCAGTCCTAACACAGACCCATGGCTTAATACGACGTCCTGTGGCATATTTTTCTGCCACATTAGACCCAGTGGCATCAGCATTACCAGGGTGCCTACAATATGTAGCTGCAACTTGCAGGAGTCTTGAACAAAGTCAATCCATTGTCATGAGACTCCCTGTAACCGTGTATGTCCCACATGCAGTAGTGATTCTGTTAACCAGAACACGCACTCAGTACCTAACTCCTAGTTGGCTGACTAAGTATGAAAGAGGTTCAGAAAACGTGACAATAGTCAGGTGCACTGTTCTAAATCCTGCAACCCTGTTACCAAATTCACATTTTGAAGAAGTGAAAAATGAAGTCGAACCTGATTGTATCGATCTCAATGAATACAGTACTAAACCACGCCCAGACATACAGGAAGAAACTCAAACAGATCCCGAACATGAGATATTGGTAGATGGCTCATGTATGCGTTATGAGGAAGGAGGATTAATTGCTGCTTATGCTGTATGTACATTGCCTAGTATAGTCGAAGCATCCTATTTACCAGGAGTCAAGTCTGCACAAGTAGCCAAATTGATTGCTTTAATAAAAGCGCGCAAAATTGGGAAAAATTGGAAAGTAACCATTTACACTGATAGCCAGTATGGTTACAGGGTTGTGCATGACTTTGGCCAGCTGTGGATACAAAGGGAGTTCGTGACTTCTTCAGGAACCCCTATTAAAAAAGGAAATTTTGTTAAAGAACTACTTGAAGCAATTCAATTGCCACAAGAAGTGGCCGTGGTCAAGTGTGCTGCTCACCAATCTGGAAATGACAAAGTGACAGCTGGTAATCGTTATGCTGACCGAGTGGCCCATCATTTTGCCAAGTATAAAATGGCAGTAAACAAGAAAATAGATGGATGTGGAATCAGCTGCCAACTTATGCTGCTAGGGGGTGTAAATACATGGGAAGAAGTGAGAGATCTACAAAACGAAGCAGAACCCAAAGAAAAGGAAGAATGGGAGAAAATAGGTTGTCAGAGAAGACCGGAAGATGGTGTGATCGTCTATCTAGATGGAAGACCAGTGTTACCTGACTGCATGCTTGCACCCATGGCCAGGATGTATCACGGGGACACACACATAGGCAGAGATGCAATGATAAGACTGTTTAGGCAGGATTGGTTTAGCCCAAGGTTCAGGAATGTAGCAGAGAGTCTTTGCCAGAGATACTTAACTTGCCAACGAATGAACTCTGGTAGGAAAATGGTGGTTTGCCCTGGGAAAATTGGAAAGGCATAAGGTCCACTCATAAGATTCCAACTTGGTCCCATTCAGTTACCTGCTTGTCGAGGATTAAAATATGTTCTTGTCATTGTATGTCTGTTTTCCAAATGAGTAGAAGCATATTGACGTAAATAATTAATTTACTCTCTTAATTTCTATGCAGGTAAGTACTTAATCAAAAATAACTCAGATCGGAATGAAAAAAGACAGAGTCCGTGGTGTTAGAGTTTCTAAGGGTTTTATTCCTCATAAAGGAATGGTCTAGACCAGGATATCATGTTCTGACCACCACAGGGGTGTCAGAAGGGATAGAGCGCTCCCGTTTATTAACAATACATAGCTTATATACTTGATTTATACCATAAGAAGTAATGTAAGAGGCGTAACAGCTGAGAGAAGACAAGATAACAGTATACACGTGGTACTAGTACGTAATCAAGAGGCGTGAACCAAGCGTGAATCAGAGGTGTGTGCTAGAAACGTCACTGATAGGTGACGCAAGTGGGTGGCACCAAGGGGTGGTGCTAACAGAATTGTTGCAATGTCAGCAGAAATCGGAAGCTTGGATGCGCGCGCAGCTGCATGACGTGTGATTGACGGGGTGCAGGGGACTTGACATTTACACTGACGGAAAGAGACAGAAGTCTGGCATGTCAGATCAACTTGTACTTCTATCATATCTGATATCTGATGTTTAGGAACCATACTATCTGGGCGGAAAGGTCTCTAGGGCAGAAGCTATTCTATGCTAACTGTGGATGCGTGTATAAGCGCCTAAGTGTCTGCATGTGAAGCGTGGGGGCACGGGGCACGGGGCCTTCCATGGAAGCATGGCAACAGAGGCTATGAATTACTTGCATTGAGACAGGTCGGCCCTTTGGCTCTGCAGCTGGAGAGGATGTTTACTGGAGCTAGTAGGCAGGAATGCATTCTCGAGGAACGGAACAGATAACTCGAAGGTTATAGTCAGTCTTGGCAGAAAGCAGGCTTGAGCTGAGCGCGAGGGGCCGCGCTGAAAGTAAGTCAGAGTTCACGGGTACAGAGGTAGCCTGGGCAGAGGCTGTCAGAGTCAGGAGCCACAAAAGAGGCTCGATGGCAGAAATTCAGGGCCTACTCTGCTAGAGCAGGAAAACATGTAAAGTGTACTACAAAAAGACGGTGGCATAGCATACTTAGGAACGGACTATATAATCCATTCAGGGTGGATCTGAAAGAGGACAAGTTAACGTTGGACGCAAATGTATTTACGTCTTCATAACTGGTACAGGAGGGAAGCTACATGCACTTAAAGCTGATACATGGAGTCGGTGGGGTACGCGCTAGGGAACATGACATGACCAAAAATTTATATTTCCTCATTCCCTCCTTGTTCCCTACGGACCCTTCATGATATATCGATCCTCATAAATCGATCAGTTTGTTCTTGTAACATCATTTGTTCTTCCTTCTTTTGTTTACGTTTTGAGAGAAAACTGGAATGTTCAATACATGACGTGGCACACAGTCCACAAATCGCTGGCCCACACTGTAGGCACAGGCAGCAACTGAATACTAGGACTAGGCCAATGCCTAGGAAGGACAGGATCTTCCATCCCCAAGCTGTTAACGTTGTCCAGAACCAACCGGACCAAGTCCAGGTGCCTGGATTCTGATGTATCTGATTTGCAATTTTATGGAGACGGGTGATAGCTTGATATACAGATGGTGCGTTTTGTGGTATGAAAACACAGCAACTTGACCCGATGACCTTACAGGCTCCACCTCTATCTGCCAAGATGACGTCAATAACAAGACGATTCTGAAGGACAACAACCCGCATGGCGGACTGCTCTTCGGTTAAGTTACCTAAGGCGGAGGCAGTTTCATTTACTACTGCTTCAAGTGTTCTAGTTAATCTGCGTATTAATTTACTATTCTGAACAGGTCCTAAGAAGAAAAAGAATCCTTTATTAAAGTCGGTGTACTGTTCCCATGCCGTTTCTGTGTAGTCGACAAGTGGGATATCTCTTCTGGGTCTATTCTTTACTAGATTAGTATTTCTGTGGTAATCAGGAGGAGCTAGAAAAACAGGTGGCAGAAGGAATGCAAGGTAACAGGTACCATCCCAATCTGGAGGTAGACGAATGTATGCGGTATGACCACAAACAAAGTAAGAATGACTGATGGCTTTGAAGGACGATTTTCCATGATCACTGAATTCGACCACAGTAGTGCATTTACTATGACCTAAGTGTACTGAACCTTTCTTCTTGATACATAATTCACCAGTGACTGGCAGTACTGACATAATTGGTAGAACTGGTGCAGCTTCGGACTCGACAGTAAGAATCATAAGGCTAATTGTATAATTACCTAATCCATATACTTCATTTTCTAGATCAGTTCCTATTCTAGTGGGGAGTCCCTCCTTATCTGGGTAACAGACGTCAAGCAGGACCAAGTTCAGGTTTCCCCAAACCCAACCCCCATCGAAAACAGCAATATCAGGATCTAAAGAATTAATTATTTTAAACCATGCTCCGCAGGAGCCATTATGAGTGAATGGGTACGGAAAGAGGGGCAGAGCTCCCTTGTAATTCTGGTAGGGAGGGAGTCGGCCACATATCCAGCAGTCTGTAGCATTGTTAGTTTGATGGGAATGGTGTAGCATACTAATGAATGTATTGTTGCGCAGCGCAAGTCTGTAGGAAAGCTCGTGTGGAGGTAACTTGCTAAAAGTGTGTTCAGCAGAGACATTGTAGGCAGAATGTTCACGCTTGAAAATAGGATAATAGATGGGTAATACGATGCTGACAATAATAATTAGGATACTGAGAATAAACATGATTAATAATGTCACTATACAGTGACTACGAAGTGATTTACAATATGTACGTTTCTTGGCCTCTCTCTCTCTCTCTCTATCTCGATCTAGGGGATACATGTCAGAGACTATTTAACCGATTCACCTAGGGGAGGACTTAAACAATTAAACTGTCTGACTTGCTAGATCGGAGTTTCATGCGATAATTTTCTTGAGGAGTCTTTTCTCGTTCAGATTCTGTAAAGTCTTTTTGTTCGGCACAGTCTTTGGTGGGGGTGGACGAGTCTCGGTCAGGCATCAGTCCAGAGAATTTTTTTATATGACTCGTGTGGACCCACCCCTTTCTTCCTTCTATCTTCACGGCCGTCCTGGTTGTAAGAAGTACGGTCTTCGGGGACTTCCAGCGGGGCTCCAGCGGACTTTTCCTGTCGAAGTTGCGGACGAACACAAGGTCACCAGGACGGACGTCGTGTGGCTTTACATCAGTGTTGTCAGGGAAGGCTGCGGCAACCTGTGAACGACATGATTGGAGTGCAGACATCAAGGCGGCAAGATAATCTGTCAACATATTACTATCAACATCAGTAATCTTTTTCGGAATGGGCGTCCCCCACATATTCGGTGGTCTGCCAAAGACCACCTCGTACGGGGATAGCCCTGATCTCGAATGGGCGACCATCCTCATGTAGAATAGTGCCACTGGCAGGGCGACTATCCAGTCGACCCCTTTCTCCTGACATATTTTGGCAAGGCGGATCTTTAGTGTCTGGTTATGCCTTTCTACAAGGCCTGCGGCTTCGGGATGTCGGACACAATGGAACTTCCACTGGTATCCCAGTAATAAGGAAACTTCTTTCATTAATGCAGATGAGAATGGCTGACCGTTATCTGAGTACACGACACGAGGCAAGCCGTATCGTGGGAAGAATTCACGAACCAGCTGCTTGGCAGTGGTCGGAGCAGTGTAATCTGGGACTGGGTATGCTTCGGTCCAGCGGGACAAAGCACAGACAATTACGAGAACATATTTAAATCCTCGACAACGGTCCATCTGGATATAATCCATCTGGAGGACTTCAAAAGGGTGATCGGGAGGATGAAATCCACCTTGCTCTACAGGGACGCTTTTTCCTGGATTGAACTGACAACAGATCATGCAAGTACGCACTTTCTGTTTTGCGGCTGCTCGTAAGTGTTTATTGTTCCAGAGATTTTGTAAACTGTCTAACATTGCTTTCTCTCCTAGATGTGCAGGACTATGTGCTGTATTTATCATAACTTGAACCTTAGAGTCAGGGAGAAACCATGTAGATTTTCCCTTCGTCATCCAACCTTGATCTGTCTGGATCCCTCCTAGTTCGATCCATTTCTTTATTTCTTCTGGAGTAGCATGTGTCTGAATGTCAATAACATCTAGTGTGGGATCCCTGACTGTCATACAGTTTGTCGGATCTGTTGTCATTGTCGTATCAGTTATCTGAGTGTCGGTCAGTGCTGTATGTTTTGCTGTCTGATCTGCCAGGTCGTTACCCTGGGAAACAGAATCTGTAACTTTAGTATGTGCTTTACACTTCATGACGGATATGGCTGAAGGCAGATGTATTGCTTCTAACAGTGCTTGAATGAGGGGACCGTGTTGTATCTTGGCACCATGAGAGGTCAGAAAACCTCGTTCTTGCCACAGCATGCCGAAGTCGTGTACGACTCCGAACGCATAACGGGAATCAGTGTATATGTTGACATTTCTGTTCTTGGCTAGAATACAGGCTCGGGTCAGAGCGATGAGCTCTGCCGCTTGAGCAGACAGTGTATCAATACGATGTGTGTCTTTAACTTCAGTTTCAGTGGTCACGGCATACGCGGCCACTAACTCTCCTGTACTTGTTCTCATGCATGAACCGTCCACATAAAGTGTCAGGTCTGGGTTTGTCAATGGAATATCTGTTAAATCTCGTCGGGGCTTTGTTACTGCATTAATGATCTCTATGCAATCATGCGGAGCTGGATCTGTCATAATTGTAGGTAACAGTGTTGCTGGGTTCAAGATACTGCAACGTCTGATTTCTATGTGTGGCTGGAATAGCGTTAATTCGTAACCTGTCAGTCGTGCTATAGTCAAGTGTTGAGTTTGGGTTCTGTTTAAAAGAACCTCTACAGAATGTGGAACTTGTACTGTTAACTGATGACCTAGAACAATTGAATCGCTCTGTCTGATTGCTAACGCTGTTGCTGCTACTGACTTTAAGCACGCAGGGAGTGCCTGGGCTACTGAGTCCAATGTACTTGAAAAATAAGCGCAAGGCTTATGTGAACCTGCTTGATCTTGAGTGAGGACAGACAATGCTGTACCGTCACGTTCTGTAACAAAAAGTGTAAACGGTTTGCTGTAACATGGTGTCGCTAAAACTGGCGCTTGGCATAATGCTTTCTTTAATTCCTCAAAGGCTTGTGTGTGTTCCCGAGTCCAAGGGAGGGCAGGCGAAGTTGCTGCCTCCTGCGTCGTTAACTGGATGAGTGGTTTAGCTAGAAATGCATATTGAGGAATCCATTGTCTGCAGTACGAGGTGAGGCCTATAAAGGCCCGCACTTCCTTTTGCGTCTGGGGTCGTGGCATATTTATAATTAACTGAATGCGATCGGGAGTGAGCTGTCTCCCCACTTTGGACAGCAAGTGACCCAAGTACACAACTTGCTGAACACAGAATTGTAGCTTCGAAGGAGACACCTTGTGTCCCTTGTCGGCCAGGAAATGTAAAACTGTCAATGATGCTTGTTCACATTCGGGCTCACTTCGTGCGGTGATCAGTAGATCATCGACGTATTGCAGTAAAGCGGTGTTAACTGGCATTTGAACACAATCTAGTTGTCTTTTCAGTGCTTGACTATAGATGCTGGGGCTTTCTGTGAATCCTTGAGGTGCGCGGGAAAATTTGAAACTTCGTCCATTTAAACTGAATCCGAAGAGATATTGGCTCTCCGGATCAATAGGTACACTGAAGAAAGCGTTCTTGAGGTCAATTACAGTAAAGAACGTTGCTTCTGAATCAATAGCAGTCAATAGGGAAGAGATATCGGGGACCACAGGGTACTGCGGTACAATGCATTTATTCAGCTCTCGAAGATCAATCACCAGCCGATATACTGGCGGTGCATTGAGGTCTGTACGTTTAAGAATTGGAATGATGGGTGAATTACAGATATTGGAGTCGGTCTCTACGACCACTCCCTGGGCAATAAGTTCTTCAATTATTTTCAGTAAAGCCACTACAGCATCGGGTGGTAACTTGTATTGTCTGATTCTGGGTAGAACAACTCCTGTCTTGAGTGTAACACGGTATGGAGTGATATGCATACAACCTACGTCGGCTGGGCCTTTTGCCCATAGGTGATCTGGTACATTTTTCAATCTGACATCAAAATCACGTAAAACATAATGACCCTTGAAATCCCGTAGAAAGAGTCTAACTCCCTCCGGGGAACAGCATATTATAGCTCCTAGAGCCTTCAGTGTTTTAATTCCTAACAGATTTTCTGGGCATGATTTCGTAAGTAACAAGTCTGTAACTCGTGATAACGGACCCACAGCTAATGGTACTGGTTCCGATACTTCATTTACAATAGGCTGTCCTGAAAACCCAAGGGAAACATTCTGTGAGCCTGAGAGGGGTGCCCCTGGGACTTCATTGTGACTGATGGTAGTGCGACTTGCCCCTGTGTCAATTAAAAACTTTCTGTCTTTTCCCAATACGTGACTGTGTACATAAGGACCTTCTTGATCTACAGGAATTTCAATAAGAGGCAAACCACCTTCCCTCTCTAGGCTGTTTCATGTATATCGGGGGTAATCTGGATATGCAGATTGGGCATACTGGTACATCTGTTGTGAAACTTGCTGAGTCGCGGCAATGGGCTGTGGCTGTGGTACTGCTACTGTCTGTGCTGTGTGAGATGAAGCATGCATAGGCTGTGTATTCTGCATTGGCTGTACATTTTGTGAGGTCTGTTGCTGACCATGTTCATGTCTAGGCGGATGCGGTCTTTCTTTAGTTTTACCTGTTGAGATGTTATGTTTCAGGACTGGGCAATCATGTACATAGTGACCTGGCTGCTTGCAGTAATTACATGTCCCTTTAACGGGAGCTGTAGGATGACTGGTCTGGGCCCCACCTTTTCTCTGACCGTCGGCTGGGACCGTCTGAGCTACTAACATTTTCATTTTCGTGTCTTTCATACGCTTCTGTTCCTGATCTTGTTCTTCTCTAATTCTGTTCTGATGATATTGTAACATTTGTAACATCTGGGATGGCGTATTTGCCTGCCAAGTACTTTCAACCTTATACACTCTATTTTTAACTAATGGTAGGGAATTCTCGACTAACTTTGATACGAAAAGGTGTGGATATGACTCGCTGCTGGGTTGTAGGCCACTATTTATAATGAAACATTTCTCGAATCTTGAATAGAAGTCACTAGTATCTTCATCTTGTTTCTGTTTACAGGACGAGATTGCGTCCCAATCTTCCTTTCTAGTTGTCAATAATCTTGGTAAAACCTGTACTATTAATCCGGGCAATGCTTTAGTCCTATCCCCAAGGCCTACCCCTGGGATTCGTTTGCTTTCTTCGTCTTCTATTTCTGCCCATGCTATCTTAGACTCTCCCACCTCCCAATCCTTTTCTTTTAATTTCTCGTAAATGCCCGTGGGCAACAGTACCTTTAACATTTTCATAATATCATCATACGTGTAATCCCCCATCAACAACATGTCTTTGAGCTCTCTGTGAAAACCTGCAGGGTCTTTGTCGTGACACGGGACTAATTTCTTCATTTCTAACAGTTCTAACTTAGTCAGTGGTGTGTGGACGTACACACGCCTCAAAACTTGATCCGTACCCATAACTGGGTGTACTTCTCGTAAGGGGTTCTGACTTTCAATGCCACTCAGGCATTGCATGTGATACGTTTTTCTTTCTGGAGGCGGGGCGGGAACATATTCAGAACTTATGAAGGTGTTATATTTACGTCGTTGTTCTAGAATTATTTGTATTAACTTGGTACTGAAACCTCTCCATCTATCCATGAGTAGGGCTTCTAATGTTTCGTGTAAGGGACCTGGGTCGGAATGATGGTTTCTGTACTTGATGAGGAGGTGCTGAATCATGTATACACCTGCTAATTTCTGCTCGTCTGGGGAGAGGTTCAAGAATGTCTGTGCTAACGTATCGTCATTATATATGTCTGGGTTTTCGGCCCATAACACGGCTGACCGGGCTAGTTCCTGTTCATCCATAGAATTGAGTACATGGTACCCCATTCGGTCTCGAAGCCTTTTATCAGTTTCCTGGAACTGATGTTCAGAAGAATTCGGGTTTGTTAGAGCAGAGAGAAAAACTCTCTTGTTTTCCGGACGGATGCCTTTCCTAAGGTAGTTTCCCTTACCTACATACGCTATAGTATCTGTAGACCTTCCTTTTTCTGTAAGTTCTTCTTCCTCCTCGGAGGAAGCTTTATCATTCCCTTCCTGGTGTGCAATTAATACTGCCTTTCTAATTTTCTGGGACATACTGGCTATGCAAGCCCCCTTGTCATGTTTTCCTTCGGCTATATTTTGACCCCACTTTGTTAGTCCATCTAATTCACTTTGATCTGTCTCGGGCCTGTCTCGTTCTCTTATTAGACAATTTATGAAAAATCGTAATATCTGGGCTTGAATGTCAACTTTCTGTTTATGCATGGCATCTTTGACACTGTCAGGGTCTTTCCCTGTCTGTATAAACTCGTATATTCTATCGAGACGCTCCTTCATTCCTACATAGCATAGCAAGATATCAGTGGCAGATCTTAACCGTAAGGATGCCAATATCATTAGATCGTTTCTTCCGGGTACTGGATCATATCTACAAACTGACATGTTTTCCTTTAATGCGTCAAGGCGGGGGGACTGGAACGTGAAAGGATTCTGCGTGTCCCTTAAATTGAATCTGTGTGTTAATGGCGGGGTCTGAGGACCCGCAGTCGCACCTCCTGAGGCGGATGCTTGGGCATTATCTCTCCGCGGAGTCTGAATCTGAACTTGAATTTGTCGTTTAGTAGGATCAGGTAGGACCTGTTTCGGTAAGTCAATCTTGAGTGCGGGAAGTGGCGGAGCTGGCGGAACAGGGGAAGTCTGTCGGGGTACTGGCGGAACATGATCTGGGGGCGTAGTGCCACCCCCATCCCTGTCAGTAGGCAGGGCGCGAACAGGCAGATTGGTGTAAGCTGGTGCTACATCCTCTAGATAAGCATTTAAGAATATGTCTTTAGTAGTCTTATGCATTACTTTAGTTGGAACTAATGGGGTCGGTAAGTTTTTCGGTATTTCTGATAGGGCTTCAGATGTGCCATCTGCTGCAAGATACATACCGTTTACAAGATTATTTCGGGCACGGTCTATTTGTTCTGTTTTTACTCGGATCCCTTCAGTAACTAATTCGTTTTCTTGGTCTTTCTCTGATTCTTTAAGTCTGTCTTCTCTACGGAGTGCTTTGTCAGCACGCTTACGTGATTCCTTACGCCAAAATTCTATGGCGTCCTTCTGAGATTGTCTAGCTTTCTTTTTCCATAATGCTTCTTCTACCCTCATGATGCATTCGGCATCCCATGTTCCGGTGACAGGCCATCTGTGTCTTTCGTCTAGGTGTTTGGTGTAATCGGCCCATAAATCTAGATACAATATGGCATCTATGCCATGCTTCTGGTACATAAAATTGCCGGGAGTGTCCCTAGGGGGAATAGGAATTTCTTCCTCCAGTATCCCTTTCCTAGTTCCTATCTGCTTTAACTTGTTGAAAAACGGCATTTTGCTTACTTATTACTGAATGCTCGATCCTTATTCCTTAATACTCTTGACAGCTAGGTTATACGAGAAACACAATAATACACGTTAAACAGTCACATTCATACCACAACATTAATCACATAAGAACATTGAAGACATAGATGACTACCCCCCTATACTGGATGTACTGCTCAACAGTACAGATACACTGGTGTAACAGTGCAGAAATTCGGAATACTAGATATACTGCTAAACAGTACAGATACACTGCCTAAAAACAGTGCAGACCGGACTTGCGTACCCAAACCCGTCTAGATACGACCCAGCAATGGTACTCACCGGGAAGCACGGAAACAGAAGGCCTCGGAAAACTCGACTGGACTCGATTCGGTACTTCGGAAAACTTCGGAAGACTTCGGAAAACTTCGGAAAACTTCGGAAACCTGGTGGGCCTCTTGACACCTCGGACCTTGCTTCTTTCGGCTAGGCTCTGGTCGGGATCCTCCGCACTCCTCACCGCCTCGTCTGGGCACTGATCGCAGTCTTCGTCACCTCCGTGGGTCAGAGGGAGATGCAGGAAATCCTGCCAGTACGCGTATGTTCCATCTAACTGATGGCAGGGGACATAGCTTGCAACGCACCAACCGGCGCGTGAGGTGGGGGAGGGGTCCCTGTTCGGGCGCCAAAATGACGTAAATAATTAATTTACTCTCTTAATTTCTATGCAGGTAAGTACTTAATCAAAAATAACTCAGATCGGAATGAAAAAAGACAGAGTCCGTGGTGTTAGAGTTTCTAAGGGTTTTATTCCTCATAAAGGAATGGTCTAGACCAGGATATCATGTTCTGACCACCACAGGGGTGTCAGAAGGGATAGAGCGCTCCCGTTTATTAACAATACATAGCTTATATACTTGATTTATACCATAAGAAGTAATGTAAGAGGCGTAACAGCTGAGAGAAGACAAGATAACAGTATACACGTGGTACTAGTACGTAATCAAGAGGCGTGAACCAAGCGTGAATCAGAGGTGTGTGCTAGAAACGTCACTGATAGGTGACGCAAGTGGGTGGCACCAAGGGGTGGTGCTAACAGAATTGTTGCAATGTCAGCAGAAATCGGAAGCTTGGATGCGCGCGCAGCTGCATGACGTGTGATTGACGGGGTGCAGGGGACTTGACATTTACACTGACGGAAAGAGACAGAAGTCTGGCATGTCAGATCAACTTGTACTTCTATCATATCTGATATCTGATGTTTAGGAACCATACTATCTGGGCGGAAAGGTCTCTAGGGCAGAAGCTATTCTATGCTAACTGTGGATGCGTGTATAAGCGCCTAAGTGTCTGCATGTGAAGCGTGGGGGCACGGGGCACGGGGCCTTCCATGGAAGCATGGCAACAGAGGCTATGAATTACTTGCATTGAGACAGGTCGGCCCTTTGGCTCTGCAGCTGGAGAGGATGTTTACTGGAGCTAGTAGGCAGGAATGCATTCTCGAGGAACGGAACAGATAACTCGAAGGTTATAGTCAGTCTTGGCAGAAAGCAGGCTTGAGCTGAGCGCGAGGGGCCGCGCTGAAAGTAAGTCAGAGTTCACGGGTACAGAGGTAGCCTGGGCAGAGGCTGTCAGAGTCAGGAGCCACAAAAGAGGCTCGATGGCAGAAATTCAGGGCCTACTCTGCTAGAGCAGGAAAACATGTAAAGTGTACTACAAAAAGACGGTGGCATAGCATACTTAGGAACGGACTATATAATCCATTCAGGGTGGATCTGAAAGAGGACAAGTTAACGTTGGACGCAAATGTATTTACGTCTTCATAACTGGTACAGGAGGGAAGCTACATGCACTTAAAGCTGATACATGGAGTCGGTGGGGTACGCGCTAGGGAACATGACATGACCAAAAATTTATATTTCCTCAATATCCTACCAGGAGGAATGACAGCCTAACTGTAGCCAAACTCCTTTTAAGAGAGCTCATTCCTAGGTTTGGTTTTCCAGTAACGATTGAATCAGACCGAGGGTCTCATTTTAATAGTGAAATAATTTGTTTAATTTGTGAAGCATTCAAAATTGAGTAAAAGCTCCACTGTGCACACCACCCAGAGGCTTCTGGAGTGGTAGAACAACTGAATGGCACAATCAAAACAAGATTGGGAAAGATGTGTGAATCCTGAAGGAGAATCAAGAGCAGAGTGCTGGTCGAGCACTCTGACAGAAGAATCGGGAATTTGCTGAGGGAGAAGAAATCGATTACCCAGTCGTGGTCCGAGAGTAGCCGTAGAGTGGGGTGTGACGCTGGCGTGGCACTTAGCGGGGGTACCTGTTCTGTCTCGCACCTGTCATGTCCTGTTGGCACCTGATCAATCAGGAGCTTTCCTCTTGTCCCAGCCCTTGGCCAGGGTTGGTTTTCACACCATTCTAGGTAAATATAATCCATGTGGTATGTCCTTGTGCCGTTTCCCTTTCTCACCCTTCCCAGGTACCAATGTCTAAAAGTGTTATCTTAAAATCCTGCAAACTTTATGTTTTAATAGCTATTTTCTTCTTCGCAAACTTTCTGATCACACTATTGTGGCACTTGACTCATAAAATATTGCATAGCTAACATGTTTAAAACTTCTCCCAACTTTGTGGTTATTTCCATGGAAGGTAAATGTAAAATCGCTACCTAATATTCTAACTCCCTGATTCTTAGTTTGGGACTTAAAGCATTAGTGACAAGGATTTGGTAAGTCATGGTACAGGTGTAAGTCCTAAGGTGAAATAAAATTCTGAAAGGCAGAAGATTAAGATGGACTACCGGTTCAATGTGTGAATGTTTATGGGCCCAGGTGAATATGATTAACTGGACTGGTAATCCCGCGCCATCAATATTTCTTTGGTAGCAGATAGATTGTTAGGGTTTAGTTAAGATAGGTAGTTAGTTGCATTTGATCTAGTATTGATTTTATGTATTAACCAAAACCCGTTTGTATTGTTATTTGTTGTCTGGAATTCCCTGGGGATATTGAATAGCGGGTGGTAAATGGAAGCCACACTGCAGTGAGGTTACTTGCCTTGATGAAATAAGTGCAGATAGTTATGTAGAACTAGAAGCATTAGTTAGGAATTATTTTTCATATAAAAGTGAGAGTGATTGATAGCAAAGGAGTTCGCTGGTGAAACTTTGGTCTTATATCACCTAGAAAGGGTAATTATGAAGTAGTAGCAGGTTCTTTTTGCTTGTGTGAAGAGTAAGCGGAATAGGTTTTACTCGTAGTGTGTGAAGGGTAAATGGAAAAGTTTTACTCGCTGTGAATGAAATTCTCTTTCTTTTCTTTAGTCAATCAGGCACAGTAGCGACTGTTTCTATGTTGTTAATTAATGAAATGTGTAATTAAATTGAGAAAAATTGAGTTGTCGTATTACCTTGCAAAGGAGGGGTCAGTAGCGGGTGCTAAACTGACGTCACAGAGAGCCGCGCTGGGATTGGTTGAGACAGCGTGTGTGTAGCTGAGGTAATATTGTGAAGTGGGAGTGAGTAATGAGAGAATGAAAGTCGTGTCACAGTAAAGCTGCGTAAGTATTGGTTAACGCAGCTTTGTAAGTCAAATGTTGATTGGTCAATAAATTAAGAGACACGCTGGTATTGGAGAAATATTTCTGCAAAGTAAACAAATAATTAAATTGCAATAATTGGAAAATCTCAGTAAAAATAGACAGCTGTGATTATATGTGGCATTTAAATCCAGCCTTTATAGGCAAACTTCCGTATAGAAAATACTTAGGTTTTGCCCGAGAACAGAGTATTAGAGGAAGACCATATATCATGTAGGGAGAGAAGAGGAAAATGTATTTTTTGCAGAAAGTATAGAATTATTTTAAAAAGGATAAGCCAGTAAAAACAAGAGAAGGAATTAATATTCCACCACCAAAAACGCCTGCATAATACATGATGATACAAAGAGGCTACCACACTTGTGTATGGCTAGAAAATTGGATAGTGTACACAAAATATGATGGTATATTGGCATTTCCAGAATATGGTACATTTAATGGTAGAATATTGCACAATTTAAGAACTTGCATGAATGAATTAAACCCTAGACCAAGATTAATGCAGTGTGAAGCTTTAGAAGAGTGGGAGACTGAGGCTTTTGAACGAGACAAACCTTGATGTGACAGGAATTTTAGTACATTTTGCCCTAGATTTCCTAAAGAGACAAGAGATAAACAGAGGAAACAATGGAGACAGTTTATGTTAGTGGAAGGATTATATCCTGCATTTACCACAGAAGAACCGACCGGTAGTAAAAATACTGAGAAAACCAAACATTTAATGACTAGTAATGGTGATTCAGAAGATGACTATTTTGAGTATTTATTCATGACAAATCGACCGCCTTATCAGGAAGAAACAAATAGAGGAAGACCATATATCATGTACGGAGAGAAGAGGAAAGTGTATTTTTTGCAGAAAGTAAAGAATTATTTTAAAAAGGAAAAGCAGGTAAGAAAAATAGAACTGAATTTAATAAATAAAACAAGACTAAAATGACGAAAATCCTATCAGCAGACCAAGAGTTATGACATTTTAAAGAATAAACTGTAAACCGCACCAAAAGCATAAATAGCCAACCGTGGCTATCTATTTGCGATGGACAGGGTGAAAGTCAAAAGTTCAGACCTATCACGATGGAGCGCTGGTCACAAACAATCTCAGAAAAGTGCAGCTGAAGTTTTACTTTCACAAATTTTGTGTCAAGAGTCTCATTCAGACAGGGTCAAGGGGAGCAAGGAGAGTTTTGTTTGGACAGAGTCTAGGGGAGCAAGGAGAGTGTCACAAGTAGTGGTCGGCCTAATGCAAAGAGCAGGCCAGGCTTCCTGGATGGGTGGGGTGGTGGCAGTCCGCCGCAAGCGATCAATGCTTGCTGCGCAAAAAGATGGCTGGTGGCAGTTCAGGCTGAATTTCACTGTGAGGGGCGCAGTTCCAGTACAAATGGGTGTGTTTATGGTGGTAAAGAGATCAAATGCTTGATTGCGAGACCCCTTGAGCCTCCTCAAGTGTCCAGGACTGGAGAGGCACCACTTGGGAGTCAGGAACTTGTTACAGTTCAGTCCAGGAGCTGGTTGGGGAGCCTTTTATGTCCCTGAGCTGCAGATCAGAAGGCCAGCAGACTAGCCCTTTGAGTCACTCTGGGGTCCTGATTTAAAGATAAATTTGCAGGTCCAGTTCTTCTTCCCAGGCAAGAGGGCAGCAGTTCAGCACAGCAGAGCAGCAGATCCTTTAGAGCTGCAGTCCAGCAGAGTATCAGTCCTCGTAGCAGCACAGCAGTCCTTCTTCTTGGCATAGTGTCCACCTGTCCAGAAATGTACTGAAGAGTTGGTGACAGAGGCCCTTCTTTTATACCCTGGTGTCCTGCAAGGTGGGAGAAGCTTCCAGACTGTGGCTTTGAAGCACATGGAATTTCCTGTCTCCTCTGGTTCCAAGCTGGCTGACATGACAATACAGGGTCATTAGGCCCTATGAAGAAGGTAGAGCACAGGCTTTTCAGTTGTCCATGGGGCTGTAATCGGCTCCGCCCCTCATTCTGCCAAAAGATGACCCACTCAGGCACACCTAATCCCAATATTGTGTTACTTTCTGGGAGGAATTCACAAAGTCTGTCAGAATGTAAATGTAAATGTCAAGGTATTTGTAAAGCGCACTGTCACCAAGCGGTGTCCTGGCGCTATTACTCATACCGCTGAGGAACCCATCAGGCTTTCCCTGTGAAGTGTCCACTCCTGGGCACCCCCAGGCATCCTAGTACTGTTGGGGCCGGTGTGGAGGTTAAGCAAGCTATTGCCCAGAGTTGCAGCGTGGGGCCCATGATTAGAATAGGCACCGAGGCGAGAATTGTCAGGTCCGAGGAAATTGAGCCCAAGACCCGCTGAGGCAGGAATTGAACCCTGGTCCCGGGCCAGAGCTCTGCATTAGGGTCTGCCGCTCTAACCATTGAGCCACACTCCTCCACTGTCAGCTACACCCAGTCATCAGCATCATCATAAATCTTCATTCAGTGTGACCGCCTTAAAGGCACCTCAAAAAGTACAATAAAATCATTAAAAACAGTTATTAAGATAAATATGTAAAAGTACATAAAATTAATCATTAGCAGCACAAAGGGCATGGTTCAATCATATGCCTAAACTGGCAACAATAAGTAAGATTTACATAAAATGTATTGAAATTACAGCACAAATACATCTAAAACTGTGGAGTTCCCTTGCAATATATACCAGCCACAACAAACATTACTCCCAACTCTAAAACAAAATCTATCTTAAGGTAGCATGCGTCCAAGGGCTAGCTTTTCTTGCCTGATCTTCTGCATGCTCAGCAAGAAAGAGGAGATCACAAATACAATAGGTTGGCTGGTATTGTTTCTCAGGATCCTAATCACCGATCTGTAATCTCTAAACCCACAATTGTGGCAACGTGGTAAGATCCACTTCCACCTGTACCCACGATAGAGTGTACAGAAAATTACAACATGATCAATAGATTCTATCACCTAAGAACAGAAGGGGCAGAGCACAATTGACTCTGAAGCAGTACGCTGCCACTTGGTCATAAATGGACAGAGTGGCAGGGTCCCAAATTCGAATTTCATGTACAATGCTTTGGCAAGAGGGTGCTCAATATTATCTAGGTAACCTTCAGTGATGTAATAATTTTTATGTTTAACTTTATTTTATTGGTTTTAGCACAGGGCAAATACAGTACAATTCTCATATATTCCCGGGGAGATACAGTGAAGGTGAGTCTTGGTACCCGTTCGTCCCCTGTGTAATGACGTGGTTCAGCATAAGTTTGTCTATGTAGCGAGTATCCTTGGGTGCTGACTGGGTCGAGGCTCCTGCTTCTCGGTCTCGTACCCACCTCATGAGTGCCCAACAAGAACAAAAACCTCCCTCCCCCTTGAAACTCCCCTCCCCTCCCCAACCAGTGTGCCATGCATTTGCCTCCGTATGTCATTAAGTGTGAGAACAGCCAGTTGTCTATGTTCCAGGAGTGGCCTTAGATGGCAGTGTGTCAGTAAGTCGCAAGAAACGGAGATACTTTGGGCAGGTAATTTTTTTTAAATTCTGTTGATAGGAGTGACAAAATAGGTTGCCAAACTGTATTAAAGGATGTTGTGGATTGCGTAAGGGTGTCCTGGATGTGTTCCATACCCAGCATGTACCATATTTTATGTAACCAGCCTGTGTGAGTGGGCTGAGTATGTGTACCCCAGAGAGATAAGATGTGCTGAACAGCCGTGCTCATGACCAGACCCATTTGTCGCCCTCTGGTTGATTTCAGTGGAAATGTGAGGGCGTTGGGAAGCCCCAGCAGTGTGTAGGCGGGGAATCGGGGAATTTCGGTGTTGAAGTGACTGTCGATGTCGTTAAGGACTGCTGTCCAGTAGGCTGTAACCTCCCTGTAATCCCCTAGGAGATGTGTTAATGTGCATTCTTCATCGCACCATCTACAGCAAGTTGGGCTGCGGATAGGGTTACCTCTATGTAACCTTACTGGCGTCAAGTACCAGTATTTAAAAAATGGGGGTGGTGCACAGCAAATAGGTTTCTCAAAGACTTTTGTCAATAAAGTTTGCTCATTTGATAAGGTAGGGTGCTCCACAGGTAACGTATCCATCCTGTTACGTCATCCATATAATGAAGAATTCGTGCACACATAGATTATGAATGCATCCCTGATTTGGGCACACCGTAGGTTCTTAACAGAAGACTCCTCTCAAGTCTGTATGAATAGTATCATTTATTTGTTGCAATTTAGCTTGTTTGTGATATTTCCATCATATCATTTTCAAGTTTTTAGACTGTTTATACAAGGTAGTGTATCCATGACATTCTTTTAATGCTCCAATGCATTTCGGGCTACCAAGCCCTTTTTCTAGGAGCTCTATAAATCAAAACAGAACAAGATATAGCCATAACTAACATATGATAATAAACATGTCACAATTATCCACAGCTTAGGAATTAATAAAGAACATTCTGTGTGGTGAACGCATGCTCGTGGGTCGAGTGCTATCGTGGACGAGGTGTCCACAAGTGAAAACAGGTGAAAAAAAGTGAAAAAAAAGTGAAACGAATGCGCAGTGCAGTGAGGTGACGGTCGGTAAACGGACTTACATGAATGAATGTCCGATGGTAAGGCAGCTAAGGGTCTATGAGGAAAATTAAGACACCGAGTTAATCTCAGGCGCTCGCCATGAAACCCTTTAGGCATAATGACAGGACTGAATTCAGTTGCTTCATTTAACCACTGTCTTCAGTGCCATTCTGATGCTTATTAAACTCTTTTGGTGTTGCCAATATTGATAATAAGTCACATGCTTTGTTTTGATTTGTTTTTGTAAGGTCGCTCGAAACTTTACTGTATCACGTATTTATTCTACACATTTTCACGATTCCAACATGGCCGCCGATTATAGTCCTATCTTTATGTTTATTATCCATGTGAGTCTCACTGAGCCTACGGCGTTAGCTCTCTAAAACTCACAGTCACATGACTTATAGGTTACGGTAACCAGTTCACTATTCACACGCTTATATGAGGTCCCGAAATAGGTCACGCTCGAGAATTGATTTACCGAGTAAGTTGGCCCTTGAACCGGTAAACCACCGGTTCTTGAATATTGGCGATGCACCTTGGCGGCGCGAGCGCCTGAGATTAACTCGGTGTCTTAATTTTCCTTTGTCAATTTACTATTTCTATGGTTCAGATTATGGATATATGATAGGAATATATATTGGAGTGCTCGGGGAGATCTGTTCACAACTGCTTTGAATGTTTTCCACTTTTGAAGAGTGATGGTTCTGGAATAGCACCAGTGAATGTCCCTGGTGTCCCTGGTCTTGAAGGGGTTGTTTCAAACGGGCCTCCCGCAGGATTCGTTCCTTCAGGGGAAAGTCGGGAAGGAAGGCCAGGAGGGGGAGCATATGAGCGTCTCGCCGGACCCACTCTGTGTGAAAGATCAATGCAGATTTCAAAGTCTGCGTTTTCGCCGATGATCTCACTAAAAAGGCCATGAAGGCCATGAAGGTATTAGGTGACGTCTGCTCCATCTGCTTTCAATGGAACACCACGGATCCGGATGTTGTTGTGCCTCAACCTGTTTTCTAGGTCCTCAGCGTGGGCTTGCAGGTCTATTTGCTGGTCCTTGAGGCACATGAGCTCTTGCTGAAGAAGTTCGACTTTTTCATTTCTGGTGTGGTCATTGTCCTCCACGGCTGCCACCCGCTCCCCCAGTCCATCTACCTCGCAGCATATCTCCCTCACCTCCCCTGCCACCTCTTGTTTAAGCATATGAAATTCCTTGCGGATGGAGTTGAGGAGTGACTCTAGGAATGCCCGGGTGATTGGCACTTCCCCATCCCCTTGGTCTGGCTGCTGCTTAGCGGTAAATGGGGAGGGGGGCCCCCTGTCACTTTTACTAGGGCCTTTGAGAAGCATGTCTGTTAGCGAGCGATCTCCCTTCTTCTTTGTAGAGGCCATGATAGGGTGTCTCCCTGCTCCTGTTGATCGTCGGTATCCTGAAGAGATTGGCACCCCAGGCCCCCGTTAGTTGTAGCAGATACGATCGCCTCTTCCGAGCTGAAAGTAGTTGGCTGAACCAATGTCTACCTCGGGCATATGATCTCTCTTAGGGAGGGGGCCTGTAGGGATCCTTAGGCTCCGCACACTCTGAAATCCAGGACTACACACAGGTGTCGCGTATAGGGCACTCCAGTGTCTGTGCATTTTTGGGCCGCTTAGTATAGCCTTCGCAGAGGTTCAGGGCCTGACTGTCTCAGTGCAATATAGACGATAATGGGGAATACCCAAAAGGCGGTGTGCTGGCAGCAAGGGTGTCCTTCCCCCACCCCTGGGTCCGCTGACTGTCACTGCTAGGGATGGTACCCACCGCGCCTCGGGTGGCCCCGTCTGCCGCCTCTGCGCTGTCAGCGTGATTCACCGCAACAGCCCTGGCCCACTTTGCCTGAAAGGGGGGAGGTGTGGTAATCTTGTATGTCTCCCCTGTCTCTTGCTGAAGGCTGTTGGTGCTCATGGGGGGGGCCCTCTTGTCGCTTTCACCTCAGCAGCCGCTATGCCTGGTAGTGTGGCCCCCACTTCCCGGTGGCGAGAATTGCGTTTGAGACGGATCCGCTGATGCTGGTCAGGATGCCCTGCACAACGCGCTGGCACCTCATCGAGCCCGGGTGGGGGTGCAGCTTGAGACGCTCCCGCCCAGCTCCCGCCCAGCTCCTATGGCAGCACTGCCTTTCCCAGGGTCGCGGCACAGGCCCCTTCACTGGGCCCAGTCTGGGCTCCGAGGCTTCACCGAGCCGTGATGAGGGGGTGTTGCACTCACAGCCTCTCCGTGGTGGTGGCGGTGTTGCACACTCTCTTCCAGGCTCTGCAGCATCGGGCTGAATTAGGCACCGCTGCCCGGGACCCCGGAGGGTCCTCCGGCGTGTGGGCTACACTCCTCGGGAGGCCCGACAGCGCCCCACCTTGTTGCCGCCGCGGCCCCCTTGCAATGTTCTGGAAGTCGGAGCCAGAGTGCTGCCTGGGAGCGATGGAGACCCGGCTAGCGGCCACTCACTTCGGGCACCATTTTGTCAATCACTCCGCTAGCGGCCACCGACTTCGGGCGCAATTTCATCGTTCGGACATTCGGGTCGGGTTTACATCATCTGGTGATGCTCCCAGGTAAAGCTTTGTGCTTCCTTGTTGCTTTGTGGCTGAATTTTTGCTATTTTGGGGGAACTTAAATGCTGAAATTGGCCTTAGAACGTGGGTCGGAGCGGGGAGCCTCGAGAACCTCATCTGTCTAGGTTGCCATTTTGGACACGCCACCCGTAATCATTTTTTAACTCAAGAAAAGACGCAGTAAGGGATTCTCCCCTCCCATTCCTAGAAATTAAAACACCATTAAAGCACTGATAAAGCCCCTTGAGTGTTGATTTCGAATTCACTCAGGCAGCCTCTGGAGTAGAGCAGAGATTCCCACATCCTATCTCAGTCAACCAGATTTTGAAAACCTGAACTACTGCATTTTAGAAACGCCAGGTAAGTTCAGTACCTCCTCCAAGTCCAAACTGTATGGCGCGAGTTCTGGGGATGTCCAGACCCTTCACAAACACAATAGTGGTATAAGACCCACTTAACTAGTAAGAGATCTGTGTCCCAAATCTAACCGCCGGGGAATAAGAGGAGTGCTGATGGGAAGATTAGTGAGGAGGCAAAGGAAGCCATTTTCAGCTGGCTCCAAATAGCTTTCGTTCTCATGGCCCAAAAGCTCCCCTCCATATAGTGACGCCCTAAGGGCTTGTAAATTGTAAATTTGGATAGCTGGGGATACAGTATGAAATGTAGAACTGGGTAGAGACCTCACCATACCCCATGAATATTGTTCTAATGTAAGTCTACAAGTCTGAAGACGGGGAGAATAGTCAAACTGCTCTGTAAGCGTAACACCCAAATAATCAAATGTGCAGGCTCTCCCCAAGGGGACGCTGTTCAAATCAAATGGGAGCAGACCAACGGACAGGGATTAAAGACCATATACACTCACCGCACCCTAATACGCAGACTCCACGAAGCAGGGATCCAAGACAAGGCCCTCGACTGGATCTGCTCCTTCCTCTCCGGCAGAACGCAGCGGGTCAGACACCCCTCTTTCCTCTTGGACCCTACACCTAACACCTGCGGAGTCCCCCAGGGGCCCTCCCTCAGCCCTACACTCTTCAACGTCTACATAGCTCCGCTCACCCCCATCGTCAGAACCTACGGACTCAAGATTGTGTCATACGCAGACGACACCCAACTCATCCTCTCCCTAGCCAATGAACCCAACACCGCCAGACACAACTTTCGAGAAGGCATGGAAGCCGTTGCCAAATGGATGAAAAAGAGCTGCCTACAAATAAACACCAACAACCGGAAGTACTCATCATGGGCCAAACCTCAATGCCTGGAACGACACCTGGTGGACCCCTGCCCTCAGAAGCCTACCCACCCCCACGGACCACGCATGCAACCTGGGAATCATCCTGCTTTCAGAGCTCAAAATGGACCACCAGATCAACTCTGTCTCGTCCTCCTGCTTCCACACCCTCCGCCTCCTACGTAAGACCTTCAAATGGATCCCCCTCGAACACAGAAAGACCGTCATTCACGCCCTGGTCACCAGCAGGCTCGACTACAGCATTGCACTCTATGCAGGAATAAACAAAAACCTCACCTGCACGCTATAGAACATCCAAAACGCCTCCGCAAGACTGGTCCTCAACCTGCCAAGACACTGCCACATCTCCCAGCACCTACGCACACTCCACTGGCTCCCCATCAAAGTTAAAGTCACCTTCAAGATGCTAAACCACGCTCACAAGGCCCTCCACAACACAGGAACCAGCATACCTGAACAGCCGACTCAACCTCCACGCACCCCCAAAGACCCTACGATCAGCCCAGCTCTCCTATGCTGTGGTCCCCCGCACCTGGAAGACCAGATCGGGAGGCCACTTCTTCTCCCTCCGCGGCCAGAGCCTGGAACGACGTTCCGCTCCACCTCTGACAGACAACATTTCTCCCCATCTTCGCAAGAAACCTCAAAACCTGTCTCTTCTACAAACCCCCTCCTTGATGGACTGGAACCTGCGACCCCCCATCGCCTTGAGACCCTTGGGGATTTAGAGATTAAAAGGATGTCATCTGCAAACAGGAGAGTCAAAATCCTCTCATTAGTGAGGCTATGGCATCATCATCATCACACAGCCCCAGCTGGGCAACCAAGCCATTGATATATAAAAAAAATAGGGTTGGGGCTACCACTGACCCTTGACTTACACCCCGAGTGATAGGAATAAGGGCTGTCAGTTTGTCCAGGGAACCACATTTGTCCTGGGCAAAATGATTGGAGTGGAGCCTGCTTTTAACATCAACAAGATATTTTGGAGTGCCCAAATTCAACATAACCTTCCACAGGAGCTCCCTTGGTATCAGGTCGAAAGCAGACCAAGGTCCACAAAGACTACATACAAATGGCCTTCCCCCAGGGTGACGTATTTGAAATATCAATCAATCAATCAATTTTCTTTATTTGATTTTAAGAGATAAAATCATAAAAGTCAAATGCAAAGCAATACATTTCATTAAGAATATAAATCAAATAAAATACCATTAGGTTGACATCAATACTCCAGAAAGATAGTGAGATAAAAAAATAGCACACTGTGGGAGTGGTTAAGAACTGGAGAAAGAGTAAAGCAGGTCTCACTTGGTTTACATTCATTGTCTTCCAGAGAGGAAATATATATTTAAAATGCAAAAAGTTGTATTTTTAGCAGACCATAACTATGTGCAGAATATCAGTAGTAGAAACATTTTCATAATCACACACAGGAAGCCTTGAGTCATTAAAACAACCATTATTAAAAGATTAAAAGGCGCAAGCCACAGGAATAGATTAAGCCTGAAAAAAGTTAGCAGTCCTCTCTGATGAAGTGGCATGTCCACTGTAAGGTACGGCTCCAAGCTGCTTATGGTTTTCACTAAAAGTGCGCGGCGTGCTAGAAGTTTGATCTGGGCTGAGACCTCCTGATGTGCTGTCATCTTATCTCTGAATGCTTCTTTGACCCATCTTTTATCAGTTTGAACAATACCACTTGGATCGTGATAAAGTTTTGGTCTCCCCAAACTTTTCATTGTGAAGAAAACATAGGTCAGGGGATCAGAGAAAAGTTATAGGTAGTGTACACCAAATCACTGTATGGTACTGCACAAACACAAGTTCTTATCCTCACTGCTGATCATCAATGTTAGAAATTAGGTTATTGGCTGACTGAAGTAAGAGCCCTGGTCAAGCATTAACCACAATCTTAGTCTGTGTAAGGCAAAAGCAAATTGCAAACTAACCTTAGCTCAACCCCCTGTTAGGTTGGTAAAGAGCAGTTAGGGTTCACTAGAGTCAAGTGTAAAGTCTTTGTGAAACACTTTAAACATTAAAACTGTGAAAACACAACACAAAAAGATCCCACACCAGGTTACGAAAATATAAATTAAAATTTAATAAATATAAGAAGACCAAAATGGCAAAAATGTAATCAGTAAAAAATAAAATGTAAATTAGGGCCTACAAGCATATAGCGCCAACTGCGACTATCTGATTGTGATAGACCGGGACAAATCAAAGGTTCAGGCTGACTGCGATGGAGCGTGGGTCAGATACAGTTCCAGATTAGTCCCACTGAAGTTTCCCAAATTTCTTGCCAAGAGTCCTGTTTGCATTGGAGACAATCGCGGGGAGCAGGGACAGCGTCACGGGTGCCTGGGCATCGTGGACGGGCAGGCAAGTGCTTCGCATTGACGGTTTTCTGTGTGCAATCGATACTTGCTATGCAAAGAGACTGGCTGATGGCAGCTTGTGCTAAATTTCGGTGTAAGCGGTATGGTTTAAGTGTGAACATTCCCATATGCCGTTGCAAAAAAGCCCAAAAGCTTGATTTCATGAGCCTGTGTGCCACACTAAGGGTCCAGGACCAAAGAGGCACCACTTGGGAGTCAGGAACTCACTACAGCTGGTTCAAAGAGTCGGTTGGAGAATGTTTATGTCCCTGAGCTCCAGATCAGGAGGCCAAAAGACTAGCCCTTTGAGTCACTCTGGGGTCCTGGGTTTAGGATGAAGTTGCATGTCCAGTTCTTCTTCCACAAGCAAGAGGACATCAGGCAGCAGGACAGCAGATCAGTGCAGCAGGTCCTTTAGAACAGCAGTTCAGCTGACTGGCAGTCCATGTGACAGTTCAGCAGTCAAGTCAAATAAACTTCAACAGAAATCATAAAAGCAGACAAAAATCATAAAACATGAATACATTTATAGCCTTTGTAAAAATCAATCTATAAACTCAGTTTTCTCGCCAGGTTACAAGGTTTTACAGAAATATATTACAACAAAATGAGTTAAATAAAAACCAGCAAAAAAGTTTCTAAAAAACTTTTTTTCCTACATTACAACCAAATAATATATCGGTAAAGATGGTAACATTTGCAAGTACAAAAGAGCGGATCCACACAGCTTAAAATCCAAATTACATAAAATTGCTACAATAAAACATTTCTTCAAGTCCGTAAAAACAGGTACAGAAAAATAAGATATGTAAAGCGCTTTGTGCAGAAGTGTTATCACAAGAGCAGTTGATCAAGATTTTTAACCAATCATTAGGAGTGGGAAATGTTACTGAACGGTGGAAAATATCCAACCGGAAACCAGTCAAAACAAACTTGTGTTGAGTGTAATGTACATACATTAAGTATGGTTGCAGAGCAAAAGTAGTTAGGATCAATTGATTCCAAGCAACACTTTGTTTGGTCAATTCAGGTGACAGCTTGGCTTCCTCAAACAATGCAAGACACATCCTATGAAGATCTTTCCTTGACACAGAATAAATTTTTCAGGACATTCAAAAAATTCCAGGTGTCCTAGGTAATAGCAGATCTGTTAGAAGAGTTTCAGCCAAGGAATTCAAAGAAATGCAGATGGTTTGAGGCAGTCCTGAATCACCGTACAATTAAGATCTGTCTCTTTGCTGGTCCAGGCTGTATGACATAATAAGACGGGGTGGGCACATGATATGTCAGCTAGAGCTGCTCTGGGGGACAGACAATAATGTTCTAAAAATAGAATTCTCCAACATCTAGTGAGAATTGGTATCACAAGAGCCACAGAGCTCAGCTCCATAAATGCTGTAGTTACACATTTTACCTTATATATAGTAGGCATTTCATTGACCAGTTTATTGCCAAGTGTGTGTGCAAAATTGATCAGGGCAGCAGTTGATTTTACAAAATGTTGCTTCCTGGCATTAATTGCAGTATTCAATGACCTGCTCTGTGAAAAAATAATAACCAGGTACGAGAAAGAAGAAGTGCGATTTAACTTGGTGTTATTAATGTATAAGTCACAGCACCTCACTGTACCCTTCCTGCACTCCATAACCCAATAAACCCCCCCCCCTTTCTCTTTCTCTCTCTTTTTCTCTCACCCCACCCCCTCTCACCCGGGGGAAGCCAAGGGAAAGCGAGCACAAGCACAAATGGACTGTATATAAGAAATGCCAATGTATACTCCACTCATATTTCTTTTTTTTACCAATAAAAATGTATTAAATAAAAAAAAAAAAGAAATGTTTTGTTCAGATTGGTAATGAAGCCCAACTTCGTAATGTAATCACTGAAAGAAATCATTAAATGTTGCAGACAATTTGGGATACGAGCCAGAAGCATGGCATCGTCTGCGTAGAGAAAGGCTGGGATAGGACGCTGACCGATTTTTGGAAGATTCCTGTAGCCTTTAAGCAGAAATGGTCCCAGATCACTAATATAAAGAGAAAATAAGAAGGGAGCAAGTACGCATCCCTGTCTCACCCTCCTATCCCCTGAGAACGGAGCTATACATTCTCCCCTCAGACCATAACGTACATCCGGTGTTAAAATTATCGCCGTTTTATCTGCAGGAAACTGCCGATAAAATGGCGAAAATGGGCTTGATAATAGCCCTTGTTAATTCCCATAGAAGCCCATGTTCTGGTGTTAACATGGGCTTCTATGGGAATTAACAAGGGTGTATTATCAAGCCCATTATCTCCGTTTTATCGGCAGTTTCCTGCCGATAAAACTGCGATAATTTTAACACTGGTCCTTGATAATATGCCCCCAAGTCACTGCTTCCTGAGTACAAGTCCCATAGGAACAAAATTAGAGAACATTCTAAACCTAACTCTTCTGAAATGGACCACAGCTTGGCATGGATACCACAATCAAATGCGCTTGATAAGTCCGCAAAGGCCAGGAACAGATTGTCTTGCCTACCCAGTCTGCATTTACCAATTTACTCATTCAAATTTAGACACTGTTCGATCCTCCCTAGGCCTTTGTAGAAACCAAACTAGATATTCGATAAAATGTTATGACTTCCTGCCCAATCCTCTAACCTTTCCAAAGTGATCCTGCCTACCACCTTAACCAGTGAGTCCAGTGAGGAGATCGGGCGGTAACAGGCTGCGCTCTCACGATCTCCTTCTTTATAAATCAAAGCAATTATGGATTCTGACCATATACTCAGTAGTCCTTCACTTCCACACACCTCCAACACAACAGTTAAAATGGGGCCCCATAATGAAATGTTCTCTTTATAAAGGTCTACTGGAATGAATGCCATCTAGGCCACGGGCCTTACCACTCTTTCAACACATGACAGCCCTGTTTACCTCGTCTAGGGTGAACTCCAGATTGGTTGCGGATCTCCCCGAGTGGGGTATCAAGGGGTGCACCTGCCGTGAAGACAAAAAGACGGGGTTGGAAAACATTTTGGCAACGTGAGTCACCCAGTCTGTTCCAGCTATAGCCATCTCAATATGTGGAGACCCATCATCACGCAGGAAAGGGGAATTTATAATGCACCAGAAAGGTGGAAAGTCTCCATCTGTGCTAGCTTTGATTAGTGCCTCCCTGTATTCAGCCTTTAGGGCATTTCTTCTATCCTTTAGAGCACATCTATATTCTTGACTACAGATCTGTACTTCACTAACATGTCTTGGGACTTTATGAAGAGCGGATTTTAGGCTCTTAAGCACTGTGGAACAGCAAGAGTCAAACCACCTCTGCTTGGGCTGCATCACCCGGGGATTCCCCTCTAACAGAAGGCCCTTGATCCCCCTAGAGAGCTTAACAAAGGCATTCACGATAGCTTTGGGGTTGGTTTCCTCAGCCAAATAATTTTCAAAGTCTTCCCTGTGCTTTCGCTACCACTTTGTTCAGAAAGGTAGTCGGATGTATCATATTTGTGTTAAAATGGAAAAATATACACTGAAGATAATGATCACTAAGGGATATCGAATGCGTAAACAAGTTGGAGAGAAAACTCTTTGCTTGAACAAAGAAAATCAATAACCATGTTGTGCCCTGCCATTAAATGTACTGTTGTTAGTTCATTCACAAAGGCAAGGGCGTTCTTATGCATCAACTCGTTTAATTTTTACCATAATCAGTGTGGCTAATATGCGTTTGATCATTACCTTGTATGTAAGTCAAACCACATATCTTGCAAGGAGGGAATCCCCCCATATCACTAAAAATTCCCTCTTCCTACTGCGACACTGGAACATACGTTCTTGATCCAACTGCTCTAGGACAGGCAACATTTCCCTAGAAAATGTATTATCTAAAAATTGATCAAAGTCAAATTCATTTTATATAATTGGTTAACTCAATTATTGCATTTGATAAAACTTAGTAGTAGACCAAGTAGTAATACTGAAGGGCGACAGAATTGGAAACTCAAATACACAAGCTGCCTTTTGCTCTTCCAGCACTGGATGGCACTGCTTGGTGATGAAAGGTTTTGTAACCATTTACATAAAGTACTTGAACTACCCATATATCTTGGACAAATAATATATTAAAATTAAAAAATAAAAGTTAGAAAATCAGGATTAGTAATTTTGCCATGTAGCCCTATCATGTCCAGAAAAGGCTGCTTATACTGGAATTGTTGATAAGGGCAAGAGCAAGTAAGCTTGGCACTGTGGATAGAGGGCCAACCAAGCTGGGCCTTCAAGAGGCTAAGTGGACATTCCTCCTGGCAAACATACCCAGAATTAAAGGTAAGTCAATCAACACCCTCAAGATTCTCAAATGGGGAAAAGCGGTCCGGGACTGTTATAGAGAAGTAAGTGATTTTGACGTGGCACTAGGGCAAGTGGGGAGGGGCATTGGTTGGTAAAAAAAACCAAGGCGGAATATGGTGATGTGTAGAGCTGGCACCAAAGATTCATATGTTCGTTGCAGGATTTTCTTCACCAAGCTTGGTGATCTGAAGCTTAATACCACACAATCTCCTGGAATCCTTTTTCTACTCCTGCCAACTCAGCGCACTCTTCTCACCATCTTAATATCATCAAAAAGCTGCCCACTTAGCCCTGTTCTGGTACCCAGCCTGTTCAGATTAGCCCCATGGATATATACATAAGGGGGGGGGGGGGTACATTGACTAATATCACAACTGGAAGAAGGTAAAGAAAGCTGGGGGCGTCAGCAGATCTTAACACCGCTGTCTCCGACTTACAATTGGAATTTGGTAAATTGGAAACTGGGACAGGAGGCATACTACTTGGGGGCAGTCGTATGAGCAAAGCCCATAATCAGTGTCTTCGCTGCACTATATTGTGGCAGTAGATTTTATGAAGAATGAATGGAGTTTTCAAAAGGCAAATCAGAATTAACATTTAAGTCAACATTCCCATTTAAATGTGTGTTAGTTGCAACGGAGACAACGGACTAGCAGTAACACAGACGGCAGTGACCCTGACCAGGCCTCGAGGCTGAAACCAGCTGCGCCCGAAGGAGGAGAAGAAACCGAACCCCGAATGGAAACAATTTTGGGGGGTCGAGTTTAGCCCCGCCCCAACACCCACCTCTGTGTATGTCAGGGGAACAGAGATGTGTGTCTGTCCTAAGCAAGAACTCTGGAGGCACCCCGCATGACCCGAAAATGACGGCCTTCTCTCCTACTGTAGGATTTTACTCTACTACACTAGCCCACTAGGAGACTTACGGAGACTGGCTCTTTCCTCATGCCACACTTCTGCATAACAAGCACTCCCCTTTAATGAGTCATAGATAATAATTAGAACTAACTGTATTGGAACAGCAAAGTCTTAACCTCCTTGCCTGACCACAAGATGGACGCCACAGTGGACCTCACCATGATGTATTTCTACTCCTGGACAATAAAACAACTGGTCATCGACCAGACCTTGATCATAGCCCTCATCCGACCTGGATCCTGCTCACCCTTAAGGACATTTACCCTGTGAACTTTCCCTCAACCGCTGAGACCTTGCTACTTGACCGTTGCCCGGTGGAGATAACTGGAGTGTGGACCCCCTACACAGCCGTCACCTACCCAGCCAGTCATTGGACAAACTTTTCTTCATCTCTCCTGCCGTTATCTCTCTCCTTCCCATTACAACCCTCCCCCTTACCGCCCTATTTTTCCTTCCTCTATGCTCCTTTAGTCTTTTTCGGATTACTGATGTAACCTGTAACTGATATAACTGTGTAATAATGTGAAACCTAATGTAAAGTGCTCTAATACCCATGGGTCTAACCAGTGCTATATAAAACTAATTTAATGAATAAAATAAATAAGCTGTAGATTTCACATGCAGCTGTATTTTAAGCATATTCACATATTTCTTTCTTTCAAAATGCCACATTTTATTGTCCCTTTTTAAAAAGATTCTTGAAAGAAGCATGCACTCATGACTCCTATTTTGCATAGCAAAGGACACACACTGGCTGATGAGGGTTATGAACTCGAAACCGGTCCCAGGATGCTTGTTTCCGGTCCAGGGAAGACATGGCTTGGCAGTTCGGGCTGGACTGTTCCCATGAGGCACAGGGTCAGACTGATTTGCATATGGCCATGTCTGAACTGGGGTGGCTGAGTGAGCTAAAGAATGGTGATGGATTACACCCAGATCAGTTGACTGGGGGTGAGTGTTTGATTTGCTCAAACACTCCGTCCATCATCCCCTTTTGTATCGCTTTGTTCGCCCTAAGTTGGCAGGGTATGCTCAGACGTGAGTCCCTTGCTCACTTGGCCACCCCAGGATGCTTGTTTCCGGTCCAGGGAAGACATGGCTTGGCAGTTCGGGCTGGACTGTTCCCATGAGGCACAGGGTCAGACTGATTTGCATATGGCCATGTCTGAACTGGGGTGGCTGAGTGAGCTAAATAATGGTGATGGATTACACCCAGATCAGTTGACTGGGGGTGAGTGTTTGATTTGCTCAAACGCTCCACGCATCATCCCCTTTTATATCGCAGATTTCAGCAAAGCGTAACAATTAATTGATACTGTTTCCACTTGGGTCACCCTTTCCATCAGCAAAGCAAGGGCAGAGTTCCCTCTGGTTTCTAGAGCATGGACAGCATTGAGTTTCATCTTGATGTTTTACTCCGTCGCCCCGGGGACTTGAGACTCAACTTAGCTCACGTAATCTTTGGTTTCACTTAAGATGGTAGTGCCATTGTAATTAGAGTGTTCCCGAATTCTGTGGCTTGTACATAAGCCCGTGATCCTTCATGTGTCCGAGGGTAGATTCTTAACCAGATCAGAGAGGGAGGCTCCTCCAAAAGAATCTGTGCCGCTGGTGTCCCTATAAGATGGATCAACTAAAGCCTTGCTGTGGGTGTGGACAAGATGGTAGACAGGTGAGACGTGTTTCCCGGTCGCCCTGTCCCCCTCTGCCGATCAGACCCATCTCTACTGCTAAATATGGGGTAATGTGAACTCCCCCAGTGCCCTAGTACTAAGAAAGTGCCACCATCCTACCCAGCTGAATCCTGAGGCATGTGGCTCTGAGTTACGGCTGCCCAGAGTGGAGATGTAAAAGAAGCAACACATCTTACACATGATGTCCCAGCAGTAATTGTGCATGAGTAGTCGGAGATTCCCCTGGCATCCACGCCATTCTTGTACCTACTGCTGGGGTAAACCGAGAGCTGTACCCTGATGACCCTTCATCAGGGCCAAGGAGTGCGGGTGGTGCACGACCAAGACCAGCTTGCCCTCCCGGCTCGATATCTGCAGCCCGTCCAGGCCTAGAGACAAGAGACATGTCACTGACGCTCCCGCTGGAGGCTAGTCGGATGAGGCCCCTTCAATGCCCGGTGCCTTTCCAAGACCATCTTTGTTGCTGGTTCCCCACATCACCAGGGCAGAGCACCACGGGCTACTGGGTAATGGTGCACCGGGGAGAGAGCCGCGGGGACCCTGCAGCCATGAGGGGTGACCAAGTAATGTTCAGTGCCATACCTTGAGCGGCGATGGCTAAAATGGGGAAAGACTGTGCCACACCTGCTGGGACATCTCTTGAGAGCGGAGAGTGATGCTGGGCCCATCCGGCCACGATTGCCCACCTTCCTGGCATGGCCTCTGCAGCCTTCTTGGCCTCCTGGTTGTGCATGGCCTTCTTAGCATGCTTGCAGTGATTATCGCGCCCCAATCTGCACAGCCCCAAGAACTACCCAAGAACACCTGAGACCGGCTTGTCTCCCAAAGCCTTTCTACAGAGACCTTGGTGCCGGCTGCCGGCAAGAGATGCTGTTCTTTTTTCCAGCCCAATATGACAGTCTGTGGGGGCGGTAGAGGCAAGGCATGAAAAGGGGCATCAAGCCTGGGTGTAGCATGGGATTACTGGGGACATTGATGCCAGCTGCTGGCTGGTGCTACCGCCCAGCCCCCAAACCCTGTGTGACTGATTGGTGGGGCAGAGGCAAGGCTTGAGAGGGGGGGCTCGAGCCTGGCTGCAATGGAAGGCCTCCCCACAATTTGATACAGGCGCCCCTTACTGGCCAAAGCACTCCTAAGAGGCTCTCTCTAGGCCCTCTCTAGGCCCTGTCCAGCGGTGATCCGATTTGCGGCATAGACTTCTCTTTGCCTACAGTTGACTGTAATTGCATCTGCTCCTCATGGGCCCTATACTGAGAGCTCACCGGCTAATGCCCTTGCCCTAGAGGATGTGATATCTAATCATAACCTGTCCTTGCCCTGCTGACCGATGGTCTCTCTAGGCATCAGTGAGTTGTGGGTCATCGCCCCTGAACTCCCCACTATGACAACAGCATTCCCTCGTAGTACCGGATTTGTATTAAGGACTTGGCTGGAATCCATTTATATCGACCCGGCCGTGTCCCGTTGAGGCCCCTGCGTTCTGAGGTCTGAATGGCTTGGTCCAGACAGTACAACCCATTGTGAGATGTTGAGAGTGCCTGAGAGAGTACCAAACTGTAGAGACTGGATATCCTCTTGAGAATGGATTCCACCAACGTCACACTTACTCTGTGTGGACTATGTTAAATAAAGGTTACCTCGTCTGCAGCACCCTCTACAGTGCTGAACTTGAACAGCTCTCTCCTTTTAGGATCTGAATCGTGACTGCAGCAGCCCCCTCAGTGCTGGCTGATCTCCTCCCACCACTAGGAGTAATGGCTAAAGGAATGGAGAGAAAGATTTGTTCACCTAAAGACATGCTTACTAAACCCAGCACAGCATGGGGTGGTCGGTGAGCCCTCCTCGTCCCCACTGACTGAACCATTGTCAACTATGGAGGACGCAGATGCTCAGGTCACATGCTCCTTCCTAGAAGGCCTTTTCACGGTCCTCAGAGATAATCTTCAAACCCTCAAGAAAGACTTCTTTGGTGACAAGAGGGAGATTCGCCGAGACCTGGAGGACCTAGGTGACAGAGTCTCCATCTTGGAAGATCACAAAAGAAGGCTGAGATGACAAGATTGTGCAGCTCCAACAGGAAACGATCCACCTCAGGGACCAGCAACTAGATTTACAAGCTCATGCAGAGGACTTAGAAAATAGGTCCAGATGCAATAACATCCGCATTAGGAGTGTTCAGACTGGCGTTGAGGGAACTGACATAGCTCAATTTGTCTGGACCTCTTTAGATTGATACTGGCTGCATCACCAGAGCTTAAGATAGACAGAGCACACAGAGCGGGCCCTAAATGCTCAGACTCAGCACCACCAGCAGATATGTTAGTGTGTCTCCATGATTTCCCACTGAAGGAACGCATTCCTGAATCAGCCAGAGACCAACATCCAATACAGTTTAGAGATTATTTTCTGGTACTGCACCAGGACTTGGCAGCGCCCACCCTCCAGAAGCCTTGAGTATTCTTCCCAGTTACTGCTCATCTAAGAAACAAAGACATTTCTGGTTAGTGGGAGCACCCATTCGGATTGTCTTTCGCTTAAATGGCACACATCACCAACTCTGGTCTCTTGAGGAGACATGTCAGCTACTTGGCATTGATAACATCCCAGATGGCAACCCCCAGCGCCACGGGCAGTGGGGGGGACGAGGACCAGGACTTCTCCATCAAGCTATTGACCTGATCCAGATACCATAGCCAAAGAGAGACAGGCAATACTGCTGTCACTCTCTGAGGACACCGCTGATATATAGATGAGTCATGAGCCTAGCAGGATAGTTGTCTTTCATAATCTCAAGTGGATGGGTTGGGCAGAGAGGAGGCCTGGGGTTCGGACTACCACACACCCATATCAACTTCATCCTACCTGGGTCCTTACCCAGAGGACTGACTCCATTGGACTATGGTCTAAAGCCCTGTGGCAGAGGGCAGAGGGCTTCGCGCTGAGCCCTGGAAATTCACTTTCTGTTTTTAAAAACTTGCCTAACCTACTCTGCTGATCGCTAGCAGCTTCTCAGCTCATGCCTTCACCGTCCCGCTGAGTACGAGCGGCGAACGGCAATCTTCTTTTTTAAATCACCATCCCTATCCCGCCCTCCTGACTCCTCCCACCACCGCGTCACAGCCTATATAGGCTCCGCCCACTTCCCCTCGCGCGTTGTCTAATGCCCTGTGGCAGAGGGCAGAGGGCTTCGCGCTGAGCGCTGGAAATTCACTTTCTGTTTTTAAAAACTTGCCTAACCTACTCTGCTGATCGCTAGCAGCTTCTTAGCTCATGCCTTCACCGTCCCGCTGAGTACGAGCGGCGTACGGCAATCTTCTTTTTTAAATCACCATCCCTATCCCGCCCTCCTGACTCCTCCCACCACCGCGTCACAGCCTATATAGGCTCCGCCCACTTCCCCTCGCGCGTTGTCTAAAGCCCTGTGGCAGAGGGCAGAGGGCTTCGCGCTGAGCGCTGGAAATTCACTTTCTGTTTTTAAAAACTTGCCTAACCTACTCTGCTGATCGCTAGCAGCTTCTTAGCTCATGCCTTCACCGTCCCACTGAGTACGAGCGGCGAACGGCAATCTTCTTTTTTAAATCACCATCCCTATCCCGCCCTCCTGACTCCTCCCACCACCGCGTCACAGCCTATATAGGCTCCGCCCACTTCCCCTCGCGCGTTGTCTAAAGCCCTGTGGCAGAGGGCAGAGGGCTTCGCGCTGAGCGCTGGAAATTCACTTTCTGTTTTTAAAAACTTGCCTAACCTACTCTGCTGATCGCTAGCAGCTTCTTAGCTCATGCCTTCACCGTCCCGCTGAGTACGAGCGGCGAACGGCAATCTTCTTTTTTAAATCACCATCCCTATCCCGCCCTCCTGACTCCTCCCACCACCGCGTCACAGCCTATATAGACGTCCCTCATGCGTCAGCGCAGCGGACGAGCGCAGCGGGCGCGACGTAGGCGCGCCAGAGTTAAGCCCGTCTGCGCCCGTCCGCGGCAGACCGGGGCTAGGGGCCATCACCCCTGGTCCTCTTACCCAATATTCTTCCGCTGACTTGACACTACTCCAAGGCCATTGGCCCCTTGATCCTCGTACTATTCATAGGATTACCCTTTTGGGCTGCAACTCTCCCTGTCATGCCTGCCCATCCGGTTGCCCTCCTCCTCTCACGTCTCCGTCGGCCCCCGTCTCATCTACCATTTCTGATTCTTATCCTCCCCCCTTATCTATCATTTTACTTAATACTAGGTCCGCCATTAAACACCACCAGGAACTTTTTATCCTTTTAGACACTGATAAACCCGATCTCCTGTTGCTGACGGAAACGTGGTTTTCGGAAGCCTCCCTTCCATCTCTATTGGCTGCCCTCCCCTCGTCTTACTACGCTATCCGTGCCGACCGTCCGGGCGGGAAAACGGGTGGAGGTGTTGCTCTCATTGCTCGTTCTGATCTCCAGTTCCAAGTCCTCCCCTCACCTTCCCTGGAAGGAATTGACTATTTGGTGGCTCGCTCTACCTCCCTTTCCCCTCACTTAGCCATTGTGCTTGTCTACCGCCCTCCCCAACCTACCCCATCTTTCCTCCCGGCCTTTCAAGATCTACTTGGCACCCTGGCGGTCAACTATGCCTCGGCTCTAGTCCTCGGGGACTTTAACTATTGGCCCTCGGACCCCAAGGAATGTGCCTCATCAAAGGAATTTTCAGAAACCCTTCTCTCTCTTAATTTTACCTCTCTTGTTCACACCCCTACCCACACTCATGGCCACACTCTAGATCAGGTCTGGTCTCTAAACTGCTCCCTGTCTGCACTGTCTGTTGTCCCTTGCACATGGTCTGATCACTTTTTAATTTCGTTTTCCCTTAGCCGCTGTCTGACTAATACCCCTATCCACACTAAAAACTCATGGGCCCGTAATTGGGGCAAGGTCAATCTGGCTGACCTCTCTGCCTCGCTCCTGGCCTCCTCTCCCCCTATATCGGGATTGGATTCCGCAGCCCAAGCCAAAGCCATTGACTCATGGCTCAAGGAAGGAAGCGATTGCTTGGCTCCTCTCCGACGTACCTCGATCAGACGCCCTAAAGACGCCAATCGGTGGTTCAACAACGAGCTGAAAGAACTGAAGCTTACGGTTCGCTGGGCAGAACGTAAATGGAGACTGGACTACTCCCCCGACTCCAGGACTCGCTACGTCCACCTTCTAGGGACCTATAAGCAAAACATCACTGAGGTCAAGAAAGCTTACTTCTCGGCCAAAATTTTGGCGGCCGAGAACCAACCTAAGGAGATCTTTGCCATTACTCACGATCTGGCTTTCTCCGATCGGACCTCAATTAAACCCCCTCCCTCACAGAAACTCTGTGATTCGCTGAATCTTTACTTTGTCGAAAAAATTTCGACAATCAAATCCAACATCCCCCCCCCTTCCTCTTTTTTTGTTGACCCCCTGCCTCCCCCCGCCCCAGCCTATTTCAATTCCTTTCCCCCCCTCTCTGAAGAACTTTTCCTGTCCCTCCTCCCCAAAATTAAATCCGGTTCCCCTGCTGATATATGCCCGGCACACATCTTACGGCAGATTTATACTGTCTGCCCTCTGCCTCCTCTGGGTTTCCTTAACGACTCACTGGTTCGAGGGGTTGTCACTCCATCGCTAAAAGCCGCTTCCATTGTCCCTATTTTGAAAAAGCCAGGAGCCGACCCCTCTGTGATGGCCAACTATCGCCCCATCTCCCTTCTCCCGTTTCTGGCGAAGGTGCTTGAGCGACATGTTACATCTGCGCTCAGCTCCTTTGCCGAGGAGAATGGGAGGCTGGCTCCGTGCCAGGCTGGGTTTCGGCCCAAGCACTCGACAGAGTCAGTGGTGGTGTCAGTACTAGACACCCTCAGAGAGGGTATGGACATGGGCAGATCTCAGGCGCTGGTCCTCCTTGACTTGTCCGCCGCTTTTGACACGGTGGATCATTCCATCTTGCTTTCCCGTGTCAAGGCGGCGGGCATAGGAGGCTCAGCCCTCATCTGGCTTTCATCCTTTTTGAGGGACCGGACCCAGGCGGTTCACCTTGGGGAGTTTTCAGCTACCCCCTGCCAGGTCCAGTGCGGTGTTCCTCAAGGCTCTTCTCTCTCTCCTTTACTATTTAATCTTTATATCGCCCCTCTCATCTTTGCCTTACAGCAGCTGGAGGTCACGGTATATAATTATGCCGACGACCTCCAGCTCATCTTCAATCTGTCTTCTACCCCTGACTCTATCTCTAACTTCCAATCTATCCTATCTTTCATCAGGGACTGGATGAATTTCAACCACCTGAAACTCAATCCCGATAAAACGGAACTTGTGGTGACGGGTGGTTGCTCCAGTCCCTGGAATTCTCTCTTTTGGCCCCCCTCCTTTGGTTCTCCTCCTACCCCTGTTCCCTCCGTTAAGACTCTTGGCATCAAGCTAAACGATAAACTCACTATGCACTCCCAGATTGGTTCGGTGGTTTCTTCTTGCTTCCTTACTCTCCGTACTATCCGCTCTATTTCTCGTTTCTTTTCTTTCTCTGCACTTAAACTAATTATGTCCGCACTGGTCCTGTCCCGCCTGGACTACGGGAACATCTTGTTCAATGGCATCCCTCAGTACAGCCTGCGTAAACTGCAACTAGTGCAGAACCAGGCTGCTCGCCTTGCCTTCGGTCTTCCCAAATTCCACCATACCTCCCCCCTCTTGAAAACCCTCCACTGGCTCCCTGTGCGGGAACGCGCCTTGTTCAAATTAGGCTGCATGGCGTTTCAGGCCAGGACTGGCCTGGCCCCCCTTTTTATATCCTCTGCCATCAAGGCCTATGTCCCTGGCAGAGACCTCCGCTCCTCGGCACATCTTCTTTTATCAGTCCCTCGCTACCGGAAAAAAAAACAGGGTGGCTCGAAATTTTCCACTCTTGCCCCCATGTTCTGGAACTCTCTCCCCTTCCATCTTAGGTCCCTCACCCAGTATTCTAGTTTCCGCAAAGCTCTGAAGACCTTTTTATTTTCTCAGGCTTTTCCACCGTAAGCCCTGCTTGCCTTTCCAGTCGACGCCTTAGCAACTGCTCTTGCCCAGCTGGCTGCCTGCTACTTTAGCGCCAAGAAACCGCCCAGGTGTACGTTGCGCTTAACAAATATTTTAAACTTAAACTTATGAGCCACTTATTTCTAAGTTTGTTTTCATTGTTTATATAGTAGTTTTTGTGGGAACCTGTATGAAGCAGCTGTTTTTTAAACACCAATGGATCAAGATCTCCATCATTTAAACCTCTGATCTTGTTCAGTGAACGCAGTCATACACCCCTGACACATGAGTTCACAAAACCCTTCCATCCCCCGATTCTATGCCATATAAAGTACAAATCCTCACCCTTAATGTTAAGGGTCTGAACAACCTAGTTAAACGCCAAACCATCTTGTCCTACTTAGAGAACTGTAATGCAAATATCTTCCTCCTCCAGGAAACACATCTAGTCACTAATGATTAGCATAGGATGCATTTGCGGGCATTTCTGCAAAAGTTCTCATGTAACCCGTCTAAGACAGCGGGAGTAGCGACTTTGTAGTCCCATACTTTTCTGGGCAAGATTGGTCCCAAGCAGGCTGAAATCAGGGAACGATTGCAAGCTTACTCTGCAACTTTGGGGGATTACACATTTATTCTGGGGACTTATATACTGTTAAAGAGAGACAGGCACATTTTTTGCAACGCATTGTGGCTGAGGTGACATTCACGAGGACCGTTTCATTCTTGTGGGAGGGGTTATGAATCTAGTATTTCACAATGATCTACATAGATCTGCTAAATGCCAGGGCCGAACATGCACCCTCTCTCATGAAGGAATACTTTGGCTGCGCGAGATGGGCCTGATGGATATTTGGCGCATGTTCCACCCACACATGAGTGACTATACCTTTTATTCACATGCTCATAAAACTTACGCCTGCATGGACCATTTCTTGGGCACGAAAGTTCTCCAACACCTGGTCACGCCCTAAGAGATAGAATCTCGATCCCTATCTGTCCATGCAGTGGTTTCCCTTACATTAACTCTACCACCACTACCACCCGAATCAAAAACCTGGCGTATGCGTGAAACCCTCCTACATAGACCTGCGGATATACAGCAACTTAATAAACTTTCTTAGCAATCAACAACACAACAAACCTTTCCATCTCCACACTCTGGGAAACAGTGAAGGTCCTGATTAGATGGAAATTAAGAGCCATATCAGCGTCAGCCATAGACAATAAGTTCCGTAGCGACAAGAGGGAACAATTGACTCAGCAGGTACAGGAACTCAAACTCATTCATGAACTCACTGGTGCCCCATGAATTTGGTGCCAATTGGAGACTGCTCTATCTCAGTTAGTGGGCATTCACCTTGACAGGGCTGAGTACACTGCTCTTGGACTCTGCCACTCTTTCTATGTTGGGGGAGATAAATGTGGGCGCCTTCTCACCAATAGATTGAGGGGGCAAAAACAAGCACCAGGTGTCCATACTATTCTAAAGGATGATGGTACTGAACTAATGGACGATATTGCAATCGCTTCCACCTTTCGAGACTTCTATAGAGATTTCTATGCAGAGCAAACTCTACGAGCAGAGAACCCAGACCGCTCCCTTCAAAATGCCTATACACCGAGATTGATGCCAGAACAGGCTTCTGAGTTAGATCACCCGATTCAGATAGAGGAGGTTATTTCATACATTGACCATCAGAAACTTATGAAGTCGCTGTGTCCAGATGGCTTCCCGGCATTCTTTTACAAAACATTCAGTACAATACTTGTTCAGTTTCTTCAAGGGCCCAGATTCAATTCCATCCTCCATGCTAAGAACCTCCATTGTGGTGAGCCCCAAGTCCGGCAAGGATAGGCGGCAATGTGTCTCTTATCTCAATTTCCCTCCTCAATGCGGATATAAAGCTCTTCACTGTTATACTAGCGGCATGTTGAAGCCCTCTCTTACCAGGACTCATTAGCCCAGACCAAGCAGGGTTTACACAGAATCATCAAAGTAGTAATAATACAAAACACATTCTACAATTAATGGGTTCTCAACACCTATGGCAACCCCACTGCGACCATTTGCGTAAATTGCACCATTCCCCAGCTGTAGAGGCACACGTCAGGGGTGTCCTCTATCACACCTTATATATGTACTCTATATGGAGCCCTATGCCTAGTGGTTCAGAGATAACCTTGATATAAAGGGGATCCTATTTGGTGAGCAGGGGAACAATCTTTATACAGACGATGTCTTGGCAGTCTTGGAGGAGCCATGCACATCACTGCTGGCTCTTCTTTGGGAACTCTAGGCCTTCGGACAAGCAGCGGGGTTCCAAGTAAATGTCTGCAAAGCATTGGTACTGAATCTCTCCCTCTCGTCTACCATGGAGACAAACCTTATGCATAGCTTTCCTATACAATGGATGTCTGCCTCCATCCCTACCTGGGTATTCAACTGGCCCATACAGAAAAAGCAACTGCTTCCCTTACCTATAAGGCCCTGCGTTAGCAGATTAAGGCTGATCTATCTAGGTGGACACCATACCACCTTTCTTGGCTCGGTTGAGTCGCTGCTCTGAAAATGTCAATATTGCCTAATATTCTGTTTCTGTTTCAGGTTGTACCTGTTAAACCATCTACTGGAACTATCCAAGCTTTGCAACAAGATATACACCAATGTGTATGGGCTGACAGTTGTTCCTGAATATGGAAGCAGCAGAGCTATAGATCCCCAAGCATCATGCAGTATTATGAAGCGGCACAGCTCCGATTCATGCTGGAACGGTCACAGGAGGAGTCTGATAAGCACTGGCTTTTCATGGACAGAGCGATTGCTGGACAAAACTTGTGGAGAATACCCTTCTTGCACAAACAGGCCCGACCAAGAATCATTCATTTATGTCTGCTCACTAAATCTACCCTAGAAGTATGGGACTGAGTAACTGTAGGGAAAGGCTTGACATCATTCCCATCCACATTGACACCAATTTTGGGTAATGTAGATTTGACCCATGGGCTAAACCAGATAGAGTTCCATTACTGGTAACGAGAAGGCTGACGATCTTTAGGCCACTTTTTCGATGAAGAAGGTCCATTGCCCTTTGCCCAGCTCCATATAGACTTAGCGCCCCTTGAATCTGATTGCTTATAGTACCTCTAAATTTGCCATTGGTTGATGGAGCCTTCGGTTCGTTCCAGTGTGCAGAGGCCACTTGCCTGGTGACCAAGGTGTCAGATAAGGGCCTAATCACTTAGTTACATGGCCTTTTATGCACTCCCCCCTTTGATTAAATCGACTGGCCAGACATGTTGGGTAGTGGAGCTGGGTCATTCACTGACTCGAAAGGAATGGGCCGAAATATACTACCAGGCACAACACACCACCCGCAACATGGCAAGTATAGAAATGGCCACTAAAATAACTACATACTGGTACCTCATGCCTGTACGCCTACATAGTAGCAATCCCGGGCACTCAGCAGATTGCTGGCACAATTGTGGATCCCCTGGGACCTTGCCCCATCTACTTTGGGAATGCCCATCACCTTCTGGCTATTAAACACAACTGCTAGACAACATAGACAAACATCTCCAACCCCAGCTACACTGATTTTACGGCCTACACAGTTCTGGGTCTGCCTAATGAGCTGACTTTACCCTTAAATGACACAGATGGCAGCAGATCGCATGCCTTTTGGGGTGGCTTTGCAGAATATACAGTCACATTGGGGACCAGCCCAGTTCCCTACACACTTAGGCTGTCTTCACAGCCTATAGTCTATATTGGGGATAGAGAGATTGACTCCAACTCTTACAGCACAAGGTTCCTCTTATGCCAAACTCTGGCAGCCCTTCATCACCTTACTTTGCATCAAATTCCTTGCAATAACCTGTCCCAAATATCTTTGCCTCCTTCGCTTAACAAACATTGAAACAAACACCAAGCATCCTCACAATAGCACTCCCTAGAAAGTAGAGTCTTGGTATAATAGGCTTTTACAACGATATAGTTCTATAATACTGCAGTTCAAGGGGTTGGGGAGGGGGGAGTTAAGGGATAATTGTGTGTTTGTATGCCTTTGCCAAGATGATTGAGCTGTCAAAGCTCCCAAAAATACCTTGTTTCTTTTTTATGTTTTTTTTTCTTTTTGAAACTTAATAAAGAAATTGAAACCATAAAGCCTGGATGTTATCAGTCTGCACCGAACAACATGATTGTGTCCCAGAGGTATCTGGGACATGACTGTTTTGGGAGAATGCCCCTTGCACTACAGTTAAATGTAGCAGACAGGAATAAATGTTCTCTTCCAAAATGGAAATCTCCTTGTTTAGTGCCCCCATAGCGCCAGTAATATAGTATAAAATTGAAGAATGGGTATTACTGGGAGACTTTCCCTTTCTCGTTGCTGGCTAGAGTTTCCTCTTCCCCATTCTTAGGAACAGTCAGTCATGGTGACTCAAATAATATGACTAAGAGGATTTGTCCAGCCCAGCCTCCTCCAGTCTCTGACGGGGTGGGACGACCGCACTTGGCCCTGGCTTTGAGGGCAAGTGAGCACAGCTGGGGATTGCAAAGGGATGCCTCTTTGTGTGACAGCCCGCAGGGCTACGCAGTCTGCTCCTCAAGCAGTGTTGCCATTTCCCACATGGTGGGACCCCCAGACCCGCTCTATTATGCTTGACATATGAGCACAGCTGGGGATCGCAAAGCTCTGCCTCAAGGCCCACTGGGCTATGTAGTCAGCTTCTCAAAAAGTGTTGCCACTTCTTCACAGCAGTCCATCTTCCTGCTAGAGTATCCACAGGTCCAGAAGTGTACTGAAGAGTTGGTGTCTGAGTTCCTTCTTTTATACCCAGTTGTCCTAGTTCTGTAAGGTGGGAGAAGCTTATAGACGTGGCTTTGAAGTGCATGCAATTTCTTGCCCCCCCCTGCCCTGTCTGCAAGATGGCTAACGTGACAATGCAGGGTCGTTAGGCCATTTGTGTGAAAGCAGAGCACAGGCTATTCAGGGGCATGTGGGGTTGTATTCAGATCTAGCCCCCTCCATCATGCCAGCAGATATCCTACTTAGGCTCACCTAATGCCACCATTGTGTGACTGTCTGGGAGGAACTTACAAAGTCTAACTATCAGTGACACCCAGTCATGTGATCTGAAAAAGTTAAGTCTCCTTGATCTACATGTAGGGGGTCATTATAATAGCGGATTTTCCGCATCCTCGGGCCGGCGGAAGCCACCGCCGGCCCCGAGGATGCGGAAAATCCGCAGCGGACTGACCAAAGACCCACCGCCAGATTAGGATGGCTGGTGGGTCATGGTTAGGTCCGCAGCTTTTCCGCCGTGGTCGGATTACAACCGCGGCGGAAAAGCTCTAATATGGTGACGGTGTCTTCCAGATTAGGATGTGCAGTAAAGTATGCTTTTCCGCGGCGGGTTTTCCGCCGCGGAAAAGCATACGGAACTTCACTGCGGGTGCCCGTTGCGGGCCCCCTAGGTGAAGGGGGGTAAGGGGTGCACATGGGGGGTACCTATGGTACCCCCCTGCATTTGCATGCAGAAAGCGGCAGGCACCGCGCGGTGCCTGCCTCTTTCTGCATGCAAATGCAATGCGTGCCTTTTTAAAATTGCAATGTTAAAAATAGAGGATGTGACCGCCAGGGTGGCGGTCACATCCTAATTGCACAGGAGGGAACTCCGCATGCCATGCGGAGGTTGCCTCCTGCTCTGGGGTCGCGGACGGACGCAAGTCCGTCCGCGATCGTAATCGACCCCTTATTCTAAAACCGTATGATCATCAATCATACAAATACAACTAAATATGTAAAAAGAACATCAGATTTATTCCATACATAATGAAAATATACAATCATTTAAAATACAATGATAAACACAGTACATAAAATCAATAGGAATCACTTTAAAAAATTCAACAGAATAATGCTATTCAAATACAGTTCAAAACCAGACGTTAACGATTATGACCCGCATAATCACATGGAAGGACAGAAACAAAGTAAGACATTAACAATTGTGCAGTACAGTTGGTTCACTCAGTGTCCTAGTGACACCCTAAATATCGCACACTGTAAAATTTGTGCTACTATTAGGGTACTGGCGTTTTGAGTTGTACGTAGAGGATGCGTCGACCCAGTCAAACTACAGTCACATACCGCTGAGGATAGGAAAATGGCAACCTCCTAAAAGTGGCATTTTCAAATTTGTAATAGGAAACCAACTTTATCATTAAATAGGGTTTATTGTTACAATTTCATAGAAACCAAACATGATATAGTCACCAGCCATCAATTGGGAATTACAGCTTATTGAATGTAACAAGGAATTTACAATGTGTTCCTAGGCTCACAGTCTTGAAAATCAAATTCAGGAGTTTTTCACCACTAGGACATGTAAAACTTAAAAGTACATGTCCAACCTTTTAATTACACAGCACCCTGCCCTTTGAGCTACTCAGGTCCTACCTCAGGGGTGACTTATATGCAATAAAAGGGGAGTTTAAGACTTGGCAAGGGGGTTCAAATACCAAGTCGACATGGCAGTTTAAAACTAGTTTCAGGCTCCAATGGCAGACCTGGGACATGTTTTACAGTGCTACTAAGTGGGTGGCACAATAGGTGCTGCAGACCAAAGGTATTCTTTAATTTACAGGTCCTGGGTAGATGGTATACCACACTACAAGGGATTTATAAGTAGATTAAATATGCCAATTAGGTATAAGCCAATGTAATTATGTTTTAGGGGTGGGAGCCAAAGCACTTCAGCCCTGGTTTAGCAGTGGTAAAATACCCAGAGTCCTAAGGCCAACAAAAATAGTTCAGCAACATGGAGGAGGAGAGGCAAAAAGTTTGGTTAAAGACCACTCTAAGGCTGACAGGTCAAACAAAGATGAATCTGGTGGTATGGTAATAACAGGTCTAGGGGTGATAAGGAACTGGCATATGACACATTGAATAACGTTTTCACCAAATTAGAAAGTGGAAATCAGTTCACCACTACCTCCCTATTCATCTCTGCCAAGTTTGCACACAATCTAATCTGTACGCTGGTGTTATGTGCCTCGGCCACTGGGTCAAGCCACTCAGTTGCCGAAACTGATACTATGCTGGCTCCTCACACAACCTTGAAAGATATTTTTTCTACAGCATCCTGAACCTTACATGGCATTCCCCTTACTCTGGCAACTGCAGATGTGGCACCTCCCTCAACTTGATTTTGTGAGCATAATTGCAAAGGCATCCTAATCTAGGGCTAAAAACCATGACATCCACTCTTGGAAAATCATCACAACCTTCAACCACCTGATTTACACATGCCTGTGAGTAGGCTTTGGGATCAAGATAAACCCCCAATATTCTGTAATGTGGCCAGTAAAAAATGTTATCCCACTTCATGGCCACATAAAGTTTGCCTTCAGAAAAGCTCCATTGGTACTCTATCAGAGCATGGATGTAACTGATCATTTTTATCTGTTGGCCTCCATAACTCCAAGAGGAATATCTTTTCTCTTCAATTTTATATTTCTCTGAAAGAACGTGTTATGAATCAGAGAAGATATAATAGTACATTTTAAATACACAGATCAAACATTAGGACTAAATTTGTGTTCTCACTTTTGGGATTGACTAATGGAATATCCTCTGAACTCTCTCTGATTTGAAACACAGGCTTTTCACTCGCTTCTCTAATGCCTTTCTGCTTTGCTCCAACAGTGCAACATTTCACAAAATGTCCACACTTCCCATACTTATTTTGAAAATCTTTCAAAAAGGACAATCTTCAATAGTGTCCATGTAATCCACAATATTTACAATATTTACAATTACATTTAATGGATTGTCTTCACGCGCCCACAACATTCACCTCTCCTTTTGCAATATTTAGTGAGTCAAATACCAATACATGTCAATCACCAACTTCTCAAGGAGAAAAATAATGCTAAAAGCAAAAATCTTTAAAGACTTAGTAAAATCTTTAGACATTGGTACCTGAAAAGTGTGGAAAAGGAAACCGGTACAAGGACATACCACACATATTTATATTTACCTAGAATGGTGCGAGGACCAACCCCTGGCCAAGGGCTGGAAAGAAAGGGCTCCCGACTAATCAGGAGCCAGCAGTTTAGGACAGGTGCAGGACAGGGCAGGTAACCTCTTCTATGTGCAAAGCCAGTGTTACACCCCTCTCTGGCTACTCTTTTTCTCCTTCTAGATGGATCAATTCTTCTTCATCAGCAGTCTCCCGATTCTTCTTTCAATGTGCTCGACCAGCACTCTGAGCTCTGTGGCATTTGCTGTCTTCTTCCTCAGTGTTGGGCCAGTGACAGGTCTATGACAAGTCGGACAATCTAACTTACTGAGCCTACCTTAGTTATACTATTCTTGGTGTATGTACCACCCCCTATGTTTCAAAATGTGTGTATTCCCTTCATTCGATTGGTCAATGGGATGGGGAGAAGTAATCACACCATACTAATGTGAAGTCATTTTCTTTGGTTTAATTGTTCTTTGGTCCCGCCCTTAATTTTATTTTCCCATGCTTTATTCCTCCCAGCAACATTCACATTACTTCATGTACAATGTATATAATATTGTCCAATTCTTCAACCCTGTACAAGTTAAGAGGTGAACTTCCCAGGCTCATCACTTGTTGTGAGACAGTCCTTGGCTGTGGTTCAATGTCATTGACACAGGAGTTTCATGATTCCAGTGCGCATGTGTAGAGTTCAGACAAGATGGAGAATTCAGTCACCCTTCAGGCCCAAATACGAACTAATCATAAAGTCAAAGAAGAACACATTAGAATAGAAAAATAAATGAATGCACTGCATACCACTTATTCCTACTCCAATCCCTTTAATATATTTTAACTATTGCATTAGCAGTTTAGCAGGATATAGGAAGTTTAGTTTGAGCATAGCCTTGTGCATTACCATGTGAGATTCAAAGCAGCCATTTAAATACTACTGCACAGCTGCAAAAAATTCCCTCAAAAAGTATAGGACGCCATAATACATAGATGCAGTAGATGAATGCGCAAAAGAGTTACCGCATTTTCTGCACCCATTTTTACGTCACCCGGGTTACTTGTTGTTAACGCACATTGGAAAGCTTCCCCTAGATGAAGAAAATGTTGTGTGGTGCACTTATTAGTATTCACAAAACATGTTTGTCAACTTATTACATGTTATTTCGAGAGGATTGAATCCGAGCACGTTTCTTTATGTATGAAACCTTGCTCCATCAATCCTCTCATTGAAGGTATTCTATGCCATCACTAATTTCTGAACCAGATGCCAACTTTAGCAACTTCCCATTTCTATTTCTTCAATCACTTTGGAATGTTCCTTTCCCTTTCTCTTGTGAAAAAAACCCTTCCTCCTTTCGTAAATGTCTCCTTTTATTTCTTCAAGCTTATTCATTTACTCCATACCATTTTCTTTTTCTTCAGCATTTGCACCAAATCATTATTGTTAAGACTAATAGGGTTATCCCCGTTATTGTCCTCAGTATTCGACCTATAATACTTCTTCCAACATTAGAAAACAAACTACCTAGAGAAGATATACTTTCAGCTAATTTCTTCCATGCACTGTCAACTTCCAGTGGGGTCAATTTGTCTTCCAAATTCGTGATATTTTTGACATATCTCTCAATTGCTATACTTTTGTCAGGTATGTAGGTGCAACAATGTTTCACCTTCAACATTTTAAAGACTCCGCCCTCTTTTGCCAATAATATGTCATGCGCAAGTCGATTTTGCAAAACCATAGATCTTACCGCAACCAATTTGGTATTGATCAATAAAAATCCTCCAGCAGTATCAGTTGATAAGCGATCAACCACTGTTGAAAATTTGCAAATTCTTTGGGTATTCAGAATTACTCCCACTGAAGGTATCAATGCACTGAATATGTCTCCTACGATTTCTGAGAAACTAGCTCTTTTCTTTCGTGTTAGTCCATTATTTTTTTCAATGCTTCCAGTGATTAATTTTGCATAATATACTTTTGGGAACACTATTCCAAAATAGCAACTCCCATACCAGTGATCAGTCAGCTTAAAGTAAGCTTTGTTTCCACAAACATAATAAACTCCAGAAAATACTGGATCAGTTCCCCCTTTTAGTCCCAACCCCCAAATATCAGAAAATTGTGTTCACATTCACTGGAACCAATGAATATATTATTATACTCTGTTTTTAACCTATGGAGACATATTTTCCCTTTCTTTTCAAGATCCAGGGACATAGCAGCATGAGTCTTGCCAGTTACAATAAAATCTTCTCTCTCAGCCCACTTAGGTATCGGAGGTTTCGGTTCAGTAGCCCTTCTATAGAAATCCTGTCTCCTTTTCCCTACTAAATTCAAAAATATATTTTCTTCTTCGTGTAACTTGCATGTTAGATTATCTTTATGTGCTTCAGCTAATGTTTTCATTGTTAGAAAATATTCACCCATGAATTGTGAATCTCTACTGCTAAGGACGAGGTTCATATTTTTACGCAGGGGAACTTCGGAAAAAAATACTTCTATGTTAGAATAATAATATTGTAACTTTCCAGTTTGATAAAATACATTAGCTAAAATACTACATGAAATACCATATGCCAATGGTAAATGATGATATGTTACTTCTCCTGCTACTGATGTTGGTAATTTAATACATACATTACAATCAATACCCTCATTCGTTTCTACATAGTGTACTAATAGATTAGCAAACATGCTTACATCTGTATTATTTTTATACACACTGTGATGTAATTCTGTCTCATCTGGTGCTTCTAATTCTACTCTGTCTTGCCTAATGTTAGCTACCTTTCCATGTACATTAGTGTCATTCTGTTTATTTGCAGTCATTAGATAGAGAATGGCTATTATCAATCTTACCCATACTATGAGCACTAAAAATAGGCTACATATTCATTTTCTACCGCATCTCTCTATACAATTTCGTTTTGGTTTTCCAGCAGCTCTATTGCCAGCCATTTTAGACTATGGAGATTTTCTCCCCTCCTTGTAACTTTTATACAGAATACAACCTGTGGATTTAATTTTTTTCAAGTTGGTCTCACTTATTCGTCAATTTGATCAGTATTCAATTCTTCATCACTGTCTTAACTTATTTCCAGATTCTCAAAATCCTCAAGAATCACATATGTCCATTCAGGACCCTTGAATTTAATATTCAGTCTTTTCAAACGTGGACTTCTCCTTTTTGGCTTTTCTGTTGACGGTCCAGATTGACTTGTTACTTCATCTACTTGTTCCAGTTCTTCATTTTTTGTCATAAGTCGATATTTCAGTCGTTTGATAATACTAGGCAAAGTATCACCTTTTCTGAGCCTTTTAACTGGCACTGTGCTTTCAGGTTCTTCAAGTGCTCACTTGTTTTCAATAATTTGTGGCACAACTTGTTTATTTCCGCCTTCTGAATTCCCATCTATCTGACCTTGTCCAGGGCTTATTCCCTTAGCCGTTTCTGCCTGGATGTGTTCTTCTATTCTATTCTGACTCTTTTCAGAAGTTTGTTTGATTTGACTTTGTTCCCCTTCTTCTTCCTGAACTTGTTTTTCTTCACCTAACTGGCCCTCCTCAGGTCTTAACATTTCTTGATTGTCTTCTGCCTGGGCATTTTCTCTAATACCTGTCTGTCCCTCCTCAGATGTTGTTTCTGCTGAGTATATTGCTCTTTTCTTATCTGGTCCTCCTCAAATTCTGTATTATCTTTGTCTGCTGCGATCTGAGTACGTTCTTCTATTAATGTCTCATCCTCACTCTCATCCTGGCTTTCTAATCAAGTTTGACTTCTTGTTCTCACAATTATTTCAGGTATGTCTACTATTGGGATCCATTCATCCTGATTAGTGCTAGGTTGTTCTTGTTCAGCTCCTTCAAGATCTGTTATCGGTGATCCTTCAGCTGTACAACCTTCTGCCTCTTCCACTATTTGAACTCGTTGTGGATCTACCTCGTCAGGTACTGGCACTTTTTTCGTATGGCTTGCATGAATCCAATTGGGCAAGCCTGCACACTTTACAGCTGTTGTGGTGACCAATATAACCTGATCTGGCTTTCCCCACCTGGGTACTAGGCACCGGGGTGCTAAGCACGATTCTTGAGTGTGATCTTTCGCTACCACCAAGTCACCGGGATTGTGATCATGCACTTGAGTCGACTGCCTGGCAACAGCGTCTTCCACAACCTGGTTAGAGATAGAACACACTTGGTCAGCCAACTCTTTGCAATACTCCAGTACGAAATCATCAGATATATTTAACAGCTTGTGTCCTGGAATACATGACTGCCTCATTGCCCTTCACAAGAGTATTTCATGGGGACTCATCCCTGTTATTTTGTCAGGAATACTTCTGAGTGCCATTAGGACAAGAGGTAAAGCAACAGGCCACTCCAGTGGGGTGGATGCAAACACTTCTCCCAGCCCAGTCTTGACTTGATTGTGCCATTCAATTGCTATACCACTCCAGAAGCCTTTGGGCGGTGTGCATAGTGCAGCTTTTGCTCAATTTTGAATGCTTCACAAATTAATCAAATTATTTCATTATTAAAATGAGACCCTCGGTCTGATTTAATAGTTACTGGAAAACCGAACCGAGGTATGAGTTCCCTTAATAGGAGTTTTGCCACAGTTAAACTGTCATTTTTTCTGGTCCGGTATGCTTCCACCCACTTTGAAAACAAACAAACAATGACAAGTACATATTTTAATCCTCGACAAGCAGGTACCTGAATGAAATCAATCTGGAGTCTTATAAATGGACCTTCAGCTTTCCCAATCTTCCCTGGGCAAACTACAGTTTTTCTGCCTGGGTTCATTTGTTGACAAATTAAGCATATCTGGCAAAGACTCTCTGCGACATTCCTGAACCTTGCATTGAACCAATCTTGTCGAAAAAGCCCAATCATTGCATTTTTCCCTATGTGTGCGTCTCCATGATACATCCTAGGCATTGGTGCAAGCAGACAGTCTGGCAACACTGGTCTTCCATCCAGGTAAACCCACACACCATCTTCAGCCCTTCTTTGACAACCCATTTTCTCCCATTCCTCCCTCTCCTTTGCCTCTACTTCGCCTTGTAGATCTTTTACTTCTTTCCATGTTCCTAAGCCCCCAAGTGCCATAATTTGGCAGCTGAGTCCACATGCATCAATTTTCTTGTTTACTGCTATTTTGTATTTAGCACAATGTTGGGCAACCTGGTCAGAATAACGATTACCAGCTGTCACTTTATCCTTTCCTGATTGGTGAGCAGCACATTTGACCACGGCCACTTCTTTTGGTAATTGAATTGCTTCAATTAATTCTTTTACAAAATGTCAATTTTTAATAGGGATTCCGGAAGAAGTCATGAAATCCCTTTGCATCCAGAGTTGGCCAAAGTCATGCACAACCCCGTAACCTTACTGACTATCAGTGTATATGGTCACTTTCCAATTTTTCCAGCTTTAATTAAAGCTACCAATTTGGCTACTTGTGCAGACGTGACTCCTTGTAAATAGGATGCATCAACTATTCCAGCCAATGTGCACACAGCGTAAGCAGCTCTTAATCCTCCTTCCTTGTGGCGCATACATGAGCCACCTACAAACAATTCATGTTCTGCATTTTCTAGAGGTTCTTCTTTTATGTCTGGACGAGGTTTGGTACTTAATTCAGTAACGTCAAGACATTCATGTTGCTGGATTTAAGACAGTACATCTGACTATCGTTACATTCTCAGCCCCTAATATGACTCGCTCATATTTTGTCAGCCGACTAGGAGTGAGGTACTGAGTTTGTGTTCTTGTTAGTAAAATCACTACTGCATGTGGGACATGTACCTTTACAGGGTGTCCCATTACAATGTATTCACTTTGTTCGAGTCTCATGAATGTTGCAGCTACAGCTTTTAAACATCCTGGTAATGCAGGTGCCACTGGGTCCTATGTAGCAGAAAAATATGCCACAGGACGCCGCATTAGGCCATATCTCTGGGTTAGGACTGAAAGTGCACAGCTATCTCCCTCATCACAGAATAATGCAAATTCCGTTGAATAGTTCGGCATACCCAGAGCAGGAGCTTTATATGGTTTCTTAATTTTTCAAAAGCTGTCATGCGTTCATCATCCCACTCTACTGGATCTTTTGCCTGTTTCTTGGTCATTTGTATCAAAGGTTTGGCCAGTACTGCAAATCCCAAAATCCACTGCCTGCAATAACCTACTATTCCAAGAAACATTCTTATTTCTTTTTGGGTTTGCGGTAACTGCATATGTCTATTATCTTTATTCTTTCTGAGGTCACTCTTCTGACTCCTCTTTCTATTTGGTGTCCCAAATATTTAACTGAAATTGTGCAAAATTGAATTTCTCTGGTGACACTTTATGTACCTTCAGCCAGGTGATTTAACAATGCAATTGAATCAGTAACACAATCACTTCGCGTTTTTGATGCGACTAATAAGTCATCAATGTATTGCACCAAGACTGATTGTCTGGGCAACACCAGAGATTCAAGATTTTTTTTTTAAATGTGGTTAAAAATGGAAGGACTTTCAGCGTACCCTTGTGGTACACGAGTCCAAACGTAAACATGCTCATCAAATTTGAACGAATATAAAAATTGGCTATCGGGATGCAATGGGATAGAGAAAAAGACATGGCATAAATTAATTACAGTAAACTATCCTGCATTCCACGGTAACTGATATAAAATTACTGCTGGATTTGGCACTATTGGACAACATGGTACAACAATTTTAATAATTTTCCTTAAATCTTGGACCACCCTATATTTTCCGTTAGGTTTCTTTATACCAATTATAGGCAAATTACAAGGGCTACTCATTATTTCTTTTAGAATGCCTTGCTCAACCAGCCGTCTAATTTCTACCTCAACACCTGCCTTTATTTCCGGTCTCATCATGTATTCCCGGGTATTTGGATAAACTGCACCTTCCTTTATAGTTACTTTTATCGGGTCTACATTTGCCATTAATCTTACTTCTTTTCCAGTAAAATCCCACACATTAGGATTTACTGTGGTTTGGACCTCTTCTGGTAACTCGTCTGGAGTCATCACAGTGAACATGTCAGTCACCTCTGTTCCCTGTTTAGCTAATATGATCTTGTATACTCCATCCTCATCAGGAGTCCGAATTGCAACACCATCCGGTGTACAACATTTTGTGCAGTTCATTTTGCACAACAAGTCCCTTCCTAATAAGTTCACAGGGCTCGAGTCACACGCCACAAACATGTGCATTTCTTTAAAATTGCCAATACATACCTCCATTGGTTTGGTAATTGGGGTCATAATTTGTTTATTAGAAACGCCCACTACTTGGATTGCTTCTCTTGAGAGGGGTAGGTTTGGTATGTCTGCTGTTCTCACAGTAGAACGGGTAGCGCTAGTATCCAACAAGAAGGTGATGTAATTTCCCTCAACCTTACCATCTATATATGGACCTGACTGATCTACCGGCAAGGATGCGCCAAGTACACACTCCTTTTCCTCCCCTCTCAGGCACCGTCATTGTAAGTCTTCATCAAAAAATGAATACTGCAAAAATAACTGGTGTTACAGAATTTGTCTTACCACTTCCCTCCTGGAATTCGGTGTCCACACTGTACTTGTCTTGACTCACAAAATTTGGCATAGGGGCTGCGATTGCCTCAATAACACCTCATTCTGCGTTTGTGGATTTAAATTTTGATTTTGAACATTATTATTATGTATAAGTTTACACTTGTTTTTCCAATGCCCGCAATTTAATGCACACGTGACAGGGAAACTTTTTCTTTGATTCTTCTCTGCTCATTCGTCCTCTTGGTTTACCACCACTTTTCTCTGCCTTGCCCTTTTCCTTGCTTATCTTCCTGATTACTTAGTTGAAGTTCTTGTTGCTCTGCTTATTTATCTTGAGCCCACATTACCTTTTCTTCTAATTTCTTTAAGCTATTGTCAATCTCATCCCCAGAGTACTTTGCATACTTAAGGATTTCATCTATGGGCTTTGCTTGCCAACACAACTTGTGTTCTTTAATCATTTGTGATATCTCTGTCCTTAGTCCTGTCACAAAATGATATACAAAATGTGTCATATCTTTATTCTCAATATTTTCAAATCCACTGTACTGCTTAAATACCTGTAAAAGACGCTCATAATATACATGTACTGACTCATCCTTTTCTTGGGTTGTCCTGTATATTTTTATTCAATCAGTTTCTTTTGGGGGAATTTTTCCCTTCATGTAAGTGATTACGTGATGATATGTTTTCATTACCTCATCTGACGGGGCTCCTGTCTTTGAATCTCTTGGGTACTTATCACTAGGCCAATCTATTGTAAATTTACATTCTGCCCATAAATCAGCAGGAACAACTATGTAAAAAAAAACATGTAAATCCTTCAATAAAACTTTCGAAACTTTCACAAACCTTTCAACTTGCCTGTACTAGTCTAGTGGTTTTTATCTAAGCTTTGGAAAATCATTTGTAAATGATCAAATATCCTGTCGGGCCATGGGACATGTACATAACCTCCTCCTGGAACTTCTCTCATTGAGCACAACCTGTCAACCTTTTCTGTTTCCTTCATTAAATACTCAGATGTCCTTCGATTTGCCTGTGCTTCTTCCTTTTTCTTTGTCCATCTAGTATTCCCCCTACCCAGATCTCCCCATTTTTGAAATAAAGTCAACAACTCTTTTATCTGTAATTTTCATCCTGACACATTCATGTTCTCTAGATCTTTGTCAGAAAATTCTGCTCTATATGGTTTCTGCAATATTTTAGATTTACCTATGTCAATTCCCATTTCTGAAGCCAAATTCATTAGTTTTTCATGAAATATTTTTGTATTTTGAGTGATGCTTCTGCATATAAATAATAGTTCTTCTTCGCTGAAAGTATTTAACCTCTATTCCTACATTTCCAGCCATCTTTTCTTCCAATTCTACTCTTAATTTAAAAATATCCAATACCTTTGGCTGTGATTTTGGCTTTTCTATTTCTCGTGTCCACCTTTCTATTTATTCTTCTACAGTGGCACTTTACATCCCTGTGGATATTTAAATCTGTATCTCTTTTGAGCATCCAGCTGTGACCTTTCTGAATGAAGCGCTTATTGGCTCTCTCATTGACAAATCCATTAAAGAAATTATCGACTCACACGCACTTGCCTGGTCATCAACTATTATATTTTCTTTGCTAGGTAGCATGTTTGGAGTAGTTAAAACTGGAGTTTTAGGACATGCTTGCTTATCCCCGTATAAGAGAACAACATGGTCTATGGTCACTGGTATCATTAGTGCTAAAGGACTGGCATTTAATTGGGTTATTTTCTGGATTAACTAACTTCTATTTTTATTTATTGCTTCTTTTTCCTTTTCTTGAAGGCCCCTTTCCAGTGTAGTCTCTGCAGAACAAGGGGGACTAGGGGTAATTCTATTTATTTCTTCCTGATAAGGTGGAGGATTTTTCATTAACAAATCTTCAAAATAACCATCTTCAGAATCCCCACTACCAGTCAGTAAATGTTTTGTTTTCTCTGTTCATTTACTTCCTGTTGGTTCTTCTGTGATCAATACAGGATATAATCCTTCCACTACCATAGCCTGTCTCCATTGCTTCATCTGTTTATCTCAAGTTTCTCAGGGAAATTTAAGATAAAATGTACTGAAGTTCCTGTCACATCGGGGTCTGTCTCATTCAAAAGCCTCAGTCTTCCATTCTTCTAATGCTTCATACTGAGTTAATCTAGGCCTTGGTTCTAACTCATTAAGGCAAGTTCTCAAATTATGTAGTATTCTCCCTATAAAAATCCCATGTTCAGAAAATGCTAATACTCCATCATCTTTTGTATATTCTATCCAGTTTTCTATTCAGACACAAGTATGGTAACCTCTCTCTATCATCATGTATGATGCAGGTGTTTGCGGGGGAGGAATAATGATGCCTTCTCTAGTCTTATTGGGTTTATCCTTTTTAAAATAATTTTTAATCTTCTGCATAAATGACATTTTCCTTTTTTCTCCAAACATGGTTCTTTATTTCCCTCTAATATACTGCTCATGGGCAAACCCTATAAATCTTCTATCTGGATGGGACCCTATTATAGTTGGATCAGGGTTCCACAAATAATTTCCACTGTCTAGTAATACTGAAAATTCTATTTATGCAATCTATCAATTGTTTACTCTACTTAATGCTTCTCAAGTACCAGGGCATCTTTTCTTCTAATAACCAATCAACATTTGGTTTACTGAACTACTTTAACCAATGCTTGCACAGCTTTCCTGTGGCATCAGTTTCGCTCTCTGTACTCACCCCTCCTTTACAAATTTACCTTGACTACACACCTGCTTCCTCAACCAATCCCAGCGCAGTTCTCAGCGACATCAGTGCAGCACCCACAACTGATCCCTTCTTTGCAAGGTTATACGAAACTTAATTTCTTTCAATTTTATTTACACATTTAATTAACTGACAACGTAGAAACATTCGCTACTGTGCCTGATGTACTAAATTCCAAGAAAAGTTATTTTCTCCTACTGCGAATAAAACGTTTCCGTTTACCCCTCACACACTACGAGTAAAACCTCTTCCGTTTACTCTTCCCTCAAGCATCAAAGAAGCTGCTACTCCCTCGGAATTACCCTTTCTAGGTGATATAAGACCAAAGTTTCACCAGCAAACTCCTTTGCTACCAGCCCCTCAAACTTTTATCCAAGAAGATACTCCCTAACTAGTGCTTCAAGTTTTACCTAATTTTCCACACTTACTTCATCAAGGCCAGTAACCTCACTACAGTGTGGCTTCCACTTACCACCCCCTTTTCAATATCCCCGGGGAATTCTGGACAACGTAAAACAACACAAACGGGTTTTTGGGTTAATACTTAAATCAATATTCCAATGCACAACTAACTACCTATCTTTAACTAAACCTAACCATGGCTCTTCTACCAAGAAATACTGATGGAGCGAGATTACCTGCTTGGGTTATTTCTAAAACATCATACTCACCTGGGCCCATAAAATTTTATACAATAAGCTGGCAACTCACTCCGCTGAAGTTCCGGACTTAGACCACCTTGAAATATATATTTACCTGTACACCTTTCTTACCAAACTTTAATACCTTAGTGCTTAATTTCCTCTGCTCGATAGATCAGATTGTTAGCATAATAGGTATAAATAACATTTACTCTTTTCTCTGAATGACCACAGACACAGGAGGGTTTTAGAATCTTTATCTAGGCAATATTTAGTGAGTCAAATACCAATACATGTCAATCACCAACTTCTCAAGGAGAAAAATAATGATAAAAGCAAAAATCTTTAAAGACTTGGTAAAATCGCTAGACATTGGTACCTTGGAAGGGTGGAAAAGGAAACCGGTACAAGGACATACCACACAGATTTATATTTACCTAGAATGGAGCGAGGACCAACCCCTGGCCAAGGGCTGGAAAGAAAGGGCTCCCGACTAATCAGGAGCCAGCAGTTCCGGACAGGTGCAGGACAGGACAGGTAACCTCTTCTAAGTGCATCGCCAGCGTTACACCTCTCCCTGGTGCTACTCTTTTTCCCCTTCTAGATGGATCGATTCTTCTTCATCTGCAATCTCCTGATTCTTCTTTCAGAGTTCTGAACCAGCCCTCTGAGCTCTGTGCATCTGCTATCTTCTTCCACAGTGTTGGGTCAGTGACAGGTCTATGACAAGTCAGACAATCTAACTGACTGAGTCTACCTTAATTATACTATTCTCGGTGTATGTACCACCCCCAATGTTTCAAAATGTGCGTATTCCCTTAATTCGATTGGTCAATGGGATGGGGAGAGGTCATCACACCATACTAATGCAAAGTCATCTTCTTTGGTTTAATTGTTCAGGGTTCCTGCCCTTAACTTTATTTTCCCATGCTTTATTCCTCCCAGCAACATTCACATTACTTCCTATACAATGTACATAATATTGTCCAATTCTTCTTCCCCTCTCCGGGTTAAGAGGTGAAGTTCCCAGGCACATCACTTGTGAGACAGTGCTTGGCTGTGATTCAATGTCATTGACACAGGAGTTTCATGATTCCAGAGGGCATGTGTAGAGCTCAGACAAGATGGAGAAATCAGTCACCCTTCAGGCCCAAATACAAAAAAATAATAAAGTCACAAGAACACATTAGAATACGAAAATAAATGAATGCACTGCATACCACTTATTCCTACTCTAATCCCTTTAATATAATGTAACTATTGTATTAGTAATTTAGCAGGACATAGGAAGTTTAGTTTGAGCATAGCCATGTGTATTACCATGTGAGATTCAAAGTGGCCATTTTAAAACTACTGCGCAGCTGCAAAGAATTCCCACCAAAGGCATAGAACGTCATACTATGTAAATGCAGTAGACGCATGCGCAAAAGAGTTACTGTGTTTTCGGCAGCCATTTTTACGTCACCTGGGTTTCTTGTTAGTAAAGCAAATCGGAGCGCTTCCCCTAGATGAAGAAAATGTTGTGTGGTGCATTTATAAGTATTCACAAAACATGTTGGTTAATTTTTTACATGTTATTTCGAGAGGATTGAATCCGAGCAAGTTTCTTTACGTATGAAACCTTGCTCCATCCCCTCCATACAGCTTAACATGTGCATCAAACTAGCTGATGCTCTACATCAAAAAAAGAGATTCACCCTTTATTGATAGCTAATCTCTGACCTTATCTGACTTGCAGTATAGAACAACTCATTACATTTCATTATACTATCACCTTTAACCCCGTAAGCGCTGCCGTTGGCCAACGGCCGACGGCAACGCTACCTCCCCAGTGCTGCCGTCGGCCATTGGCCTACGGCATTCCACCCGCGCACGAAAACGCCCGCACCGCGGCGGAATTACCGCCGCAGTTTAACAGGTTAAGAACACTAAGGGCCAGATGTATCAAGATACCGTTTTGCGAATCCTAAATAGAGAGTTTTTGTGATTCGCTATTTAGAATTTGCAAAACGGTATGTATGTACAAAATCGCTATTTTTTAGCGATTCCTTATTATTCTTTATCTGCGGTTTCGCCATTTGCGAATTCGCAAATAAAGAATATTTTCCAATGCATTCCTATGGGCCAGGAGGCCCATAGGAATGATAGTGCAATAATTCTCAAATTGCGAATTCGCAATTTGCTAATCACAATTTGAGAATTATTTCAAGGGTGCAGGGGTGTCTCAAAGACACCCTGCTGCACCCCTGAAATCTACATGTGTATGCATGTGGCACACATACATGCCCTATGGGCATGTATGTGTGTCACATGCCACCCTCTCAAATGCCAAATAGGGCATTTTTAGGAGAAATCGCAAATTACCACCAACTACAAGTTGGTGGTAAATTGCCATTTCTTAACACAATTTCGCAATTCAAAAATGTATCATACATATTTAAGGAATCGCAAAATTTGCGATTCCTCAAATGCTATGGCAAAATAAGGAATCGCAAATTATTGCGCTTCCTTAACCCCTTCGATGCTGGTGACAAAGCCAGCTCGTCATGGGCGTTACCTGCGCTGCCCGCATGACGAGCTGGCTTTGTCACGTAACGCGGGTTTTTTCACATTTCAGCGCGCAGCGGGAAAACCCGCTAGCGCGCATGCGGTTAAATTGCGATTTTTTTGATACATAGAAAAAAATGCAAAAAGGCCGTTTGCGAGTCGCAAAGGCCGAAATTCTGCGAATTCCGGCCTTTGCGAGTCTCAAAAGCCTTGATACATCTGGCCATAAATTTGCAAGTAGTAGAGTATCCTAAGCATGGTGTTATTCTCCTCTGCTGATGTCTCCTCATGTTTCTACTCTTCTCCTAAAAGAGCTACTTCAAATTCATTCAACCTTTGGCTTTCTTCTTGGTTTATATCCAGGAGATTTTCTCACACTATTTACCCTTCTGTCCATAAGTAGTGCTTAAGAAGGTCAGCTTCATTTCTGCTCCTAAATTTGCCCAACAAACATGTGCATAGGTCAGGACATTTTTTTCTACTTGCCCCAGCAATGCATCACAACAGTGGAGGGTCATATTCTGTATGTCGTCTTCCAGCCTGCCAAAGTCATAACCCTTGAAAAATGTAAATGATCTCCTTCTAGCCACATAATCGTGAGTCGCAGTCTATAGCCAGTGAGGTACTCCTCAATATGTAGAATTGTTATTCCCAAAAAATGAAGTGTTGACAACTTGTGAGCAAGAGAGACATTAGACAAGACAACACTTATATGAGGTGGTGATGTATGCTTTTTTGCTGGTTGTTTTACAAAATACACTTTCTGCAGTCTCTGGTAACTATACTGCAACAATCGTAGAGCTCTGAAATGGCCGATAGTATTAGGGAACGAAATGACTGTAAAAAAAATCTACGAGACATATGTAGTTAGTCTCTCCATATGTCAATCTCTCAGTAAAAGACATTCATATTATGCGGATTCATGATAATATGTTACAGGGACTTGTACAAATACTGACTAAAATCCCAAAGCCCTCAAAAAATGGACAATCAGAGTTACCACTTAAAGGTGACCCATGGATCAACAAGGAATGCCGCAATGCCAAAAAGGAACTTATAGAGGCAGCTAAAGGTAATGATGTTTTAGTGTTAAGGGAGAAAAGGAGGTGCTACAAGGGCGCAGTATTTAAGGCAAAGAAATGTTGGGATGAGCACATTTGGTCTGGGTTACTTCATACATGTAAAATAAATGACCAGGCCATGTTTTGGCGCTTGATCGCAAAGGGCAATAGAAGCGGAACTTGCAGAAGGGACCTGTATCCGATGCAAATACTTGGGTATCCCACTTCTCAGATTTATATGCTCCCATTAATAGTGAGGCTACCCTTGGTAATGGTGTTCTAATTTCCAACTTAAGTGAGACACCTTTGACTTTTAGCATGTTGGAAACCATGGAAGACATTAATGATATAAAACCAGGGAAGGCCCCTGGGCCGGACCGGATGCCTGGGGACTTATGGAAGCATGAGAATATGATATGGGCCCCGTACATTAATTGCCTGTCTAATGCCATCGCAAAGGGTGCTCCTATCCCTGATTCATGGTGGGGCGCAGAGATTGTAGCCATTTTTAGGAAGGGCGACCGTATGAATCTGGCCCATTATAGACCAATTAGTTTAATTGATGTCCTACAAAAGGTATTTGCGAGGCAAATTCTAATTAAATTGAGTTCATGGATTGGAGAAAACAGAGTTTTAATCAAGTACCAGGCAGGTTTTAGAGAAAAAATTAGCACAATCGACCAGGTGTTTAGGTTTCTTTGCATTATCAGGAAGTACATTAAAATAAAAAGGGCACACTTTTACATTGCATTTGTTGACCTCAGGGCAGCCTTCAATCTGGTCCCCAGGGGCGCACTTTGGACAAGATTAAGGGACCAGGGCGTCCCTGGGGAACTTCTGGCACAGATCGTTAGGCTCCACGAGGCCAACTATGCTTGGGTGAGATGGGGTCCAAATTGAGAATTGACAGACCGCATTAATGTGAACAGGGGTGTAAGGCAAGGATGCGTGTTGGCCCTAACATTGTGAACGATATACCAGACACCCTCATGGGCTGCGAACATGATTCTCCCAAGATGGGAGGGGCCCACGTACCTGCACTCCTGTTCACAGACGATACTATCTTAATATCACAGACACCCAAAGGCCTACAAAATTTACTTGATACTTTCAGATTTTATTGCAATACTAAAGGTCTGGAGATTAACTTGTCTAAAACCAAATATATGGCGGTCAATCCTCACAGAACTTTAAAAAAACCTTGACTGTGAACATGGAAAGGATTGAATATTTGCACAATTTTAATTATTTAGGCATTACTTTAGACACTAAATTAGATTGGAAATCGCAGCTAGATAAATGTAAAACTACCCTTTCTCAGGACTTAGTCCCAATAGCAAGGCGGCATAAGAGTAGCCAATCCAAGGCTGTGTCCCCAGCTTTAGAGTTATATAAATTTAAGGCACAATCTGCCTCTCTTTATGGGGCAGAACTATGGGGCTACGCGGTGAAAGATACTTTTAGGCTACAAGAGAATATCTTTTACAGGAAATTATTAGGTATTCCACGGCGTACACCTTTACTTCCCCTCATAATGGATCTAGATATTCATCGTACTGATGACCAAGCGGTCCTGAGGCCCCTACTGTACTGGGTTTGCGTGTGGTCAACAGACGAATTAGCCGACTACAGAGAAGCACTAAAAGAAATCTTGAAAATAAAAAATAACACAAGGTTGGCATGGCTGACCCACATTAAGGACTGGTTCATCAAGTTGGGGTTCAAACACTATTGGGAAGACCCTGAAAGTCTAACTTTGAGTTGTAAAAAGGTGTTAAAACTAAGTTACTGGGCGTTTGTTTTAAATTCCCACTCAAATAACCCCAAACTAGGCAATTTATCATTGAGGTATCTTTCGATTAAAACAGACAGTAGATTTGAGCCCTTTATGGATGAAATTTTACCAGGCCTCTCTAAATCCCTGTACCTAAACTTTCGTTATGGCATTTTGCAGATCAAAGTAAATACTACTAATTGGATGTGTAACGCAGGAAAGGACAACGTGGTTAGTTGCGAATTTTGTAACACTGGTGCAAAAGAGGATGAAGCCCACTTATTATTCTTTTGCCCTGCTTATATCCATCCTAGAAGAAAATGGATAAAACCTATCTGTCGTCTTCTGGGATTTAGACGTTTTAGTGAGGCGGAAAGAATATATAAAACTGAAACTACTCAAACGATTGTCTTTAGCATAAGCAGATACCTCTTCTCCATGGATTTAGTAAGGAGGAGAAGGGGCTCGAAGTTATAGGGACTTGCAGTATAATCCGTAGATGAGTTAATAAAAGTATTTAAAGGTATGATATGGACCTATGAATATAATGTCAGTAATGCAAAAACATGTTTTTATCTTTCTAAACAAAATGAAATACCATGATGTAATTATAGCTGGCTTAAATAATTGATAATACTGTAAGGTTATGACCATGATATTTCTGGATGTTTTATGATTTTAGATTCTAAAATTTTATTTATTCTTTTAAATACTTGCAATAACCTTTATTGGGCCCTCAATTAGTATACTAAAATCTCTGTTGGAAGAGATGGGCGCAGATTTTGAAACTTGACTGTTTTTATTGTATGTACATCTTTTATGGTTTTTAATAACCGAAATAAAGATTATTGAATTGAACTATCACAACTCAAAACATAAGAATATAATTATTACACATCCAAATCTTCATCATCACTGCAAGAGTTAATTAAAACTAATTCCACCCTGAATAAAATAGCTACTGTAGATGCCTGTAACATCCTACTTAAGGTTAAATGGAAATATCATGGAGACAAAACAAAGCGGGGAAAATGCTAGCAAATTATTTTAAAATCAAATCAGAACGTAAGGTAATTGGCCCTATCCATGCAGAAATAAATAACACACTCCTCTCTTCTGATTCAGATATCATCAGTACATTTCAATCATATTATAATCTTTTATACAAAGAAACTACTAAGCCTTCTGAAGAAGACTTTACCTCCTTTTTTCAAGATATACCTAAACCTAAGGTTCTCCCAGACATTTTCACACCACTTGAGGAGGATATTTCTCTTCAAGAATTATCTGATGTTTTAAAATCCTTGAAAAAATTGAAGGCTCCGTGCCCTGATGGATTTTCAGTTGAGTTATTTTTAGCCTTCTCATCAATTTTTGCTCCTAAATTATTAGAACATTTCAATTCCTTTATATCCAACTCTAAGGCCTGGGGCTCTTTTTTAGAAGCCCTTTTTATTGTTATCCCTAAGCCAGACAAAGACCCCTCCTATTGCAAAACTTTTCGTCCTATGTCACTAATCAATTATGATTGTACATTTTTTGCAAAGATCTTAGCTTCTCGTCTCGAAAAAGTTATCCGTTCTCTTATTAACCCTGACCAAGCTGGCTTCGTTAAAGGACGTTTAGCCTCTGACAATACCAGAATGTTTTCCAATATTCTTTCTCTGAGTAAGAAATATCCCTCTCCTTTAGCCACATTATCTTTGGATGCAGAAAAAGCCTTTGACCGAATTAATTGGGATTTCATGATACATACTTTACAATGGTTCGGTTTTGGCCCAAAGTTCATTTCATATGTTAAACTATTATATACAAATCCAAGAGCATGTGTTTTTGTTAATTATTTTCCCCTCCATATTTCTCTCTCCAAGGAGGTACTCATCAGGGTTTCCCACTCTCCCCACTTCTTTTCTTACTATGTATGGAACCCTTTCTTGAACGCATTAGAAACAACCCCCTTAAATACCGTTTTTTCTCTAAAATCTCACCAAATTAAACTTTCTGCATATGCAGATGATGTTCTTATTTGGATGTCAAATCCTACCTCTTCTTACCCCCAATTTTACAAGATATTATATTATTCTCTACCATCTCAGGTTATAAATTACATTTCTCCAAGACTGAGATTTTGCCCTTAAACCCCTCATGTTATAGACATATGTTTGATTCTACCAATTTTACATGGTGTCCTCAAAAAATTAAATATCTAGGCACATGGTTCTCTTCTAACATACGTGACACACTATCTCATAACTTTACTGCTTTAAAACTCAAAATTTCCAATTTGTTGAATTCTTTGTCTCCTTTATTTTTATCATGGTGGGGCAGATTAGATACAATTAAAATGATGATTGTTCCCCAAGTTTTGTTCACACTGTCAAATCCCCAAATATTATTTTACACAGGTTAATTCTTTATGTATTAAGTTTCTTTGGAATAATAAGCATGCACGTATTGCCTTGTCCAAATTACTTTGTTCCAAGACTGAGGGAGGTGTACGATTTCCTGATTTTAAATTGTATCACAGTGCTTTCCTGATCAGTCAATTTTATGCTTTGGCTAAAGATTATCAAGATTTCCCTAATCCTTCTTGGGTCAATGTTGAACGTTCATTGCTGAATGATTTCTCCATTAAGGATATTGTATAAATGGCTAATTGTACTTTTATCTCCGAATATCCAATTTTGAAATACTCTCATTATCTGCTTCACACACTTTTCTTTAAAAATGTTGATAAGGATCGTTTTTTCCTTGTCTCCTCAATATGGTTTAACAAACACATCAAATTCCGTCACAAATCATTTTATTACAAACACTGAATAGAAAAGGGTATTTTTATGTTAATCAAATGATTGTTATTAATGTGCTTTTATCTTTTTCGTCAACTGCAAGAGACCTTTAACCTTCCTGATTCATTTATTCAACAGTATAACATTTTAATACCAGTTCTTCAGGATTGTTTAAAGAATTTCAATTCTCATCCGGTTCCTACTTCCCTCATTCCTGATACTCTCTTCTACCAAATTTCATCGGACACTATTCCCAGTGCCTCCTTTGTTTATAAAACTTTATCTACTCCTAGCTGCATATAGGTTAAATCGAATATAGAACTAGAATGGGAAGAGGATCTTTCTCAAACACTATCTGTATCTCAGTGGGACAAATTTTGGCAAAAACTCTACAAAACATCCAAAGCTGCAAACATTACACAATCCCTATATTTTATTTATAATAGAGTTGTTATTACTCTCCTTCTTTTACATAAGTTTAACCAATAAATCTCTTCATCTTGTTGGTCATGTCTTACTGCTGAAGGTTCTTTAATGCATTTATTGTTCTATTGTCCTAAAGTGCATGAATTCTGGAAAGCTGTTTGGTCAAAATGTGTATCGATTTGTTCCTATAAAATTCAGTTTAACATTCACAATATATTTTTAGGTACTTTGTCCCCTGACTTTGATCAAATTATCTCTAAATCAATTTTATTTGATCTATTTATTGCTATAGCTTTTAAGGTTATATTAACATGCTGGAAAGACAACTCTAAATTATCATTTTTATTTTGGTGGAATCTAATATGTGATGAACATAGGATTGCATCGGTGCCCTATGCTTCAATTCATTTACAAATTAAATCTGATTTACTGTGGCTACCATTCACTACTTTTCTATCATCGGATTCACCTTCTTTATAGTTTTCTTTTTTATAATATTTTTTGCCTTCTTTTTCTCTCTCCTTCTATCTTATTTTCTTTCTATCTCCCTTTTCTCTCTTTTCTCTTCCCTTCTAGCCTTTTCTATATAAAAATGTGTCTTTTTATTTATTTTTTCTTGAATACTGTTTACCTTCTCTTATTTCACACAGGTTCTTAACTTACCATTACAGTTGTTTTATGCCCTTGTTCTATTCTTTTTATGGATTTTGCTTCATAGTCTTATGTTCAAGACTAACAGTATAGGAATTATATCATCTGTTATATAGCATTTATTCTACTGATGCTCTACTTGTATACCTGTATACGTTTTACTTCATAGGAACCAACTGATTTTATTTGTATTTCTGTGTTATTTATCCTCAATAAAAATATTTAACAAAACAAAAAAGGGCCCGTAGTCCTGTATTGATGTGTCGTAAGCAGTCATGGCGAGATTGTTGTTCTAAAAGGACAAGAAAGGCATGGCATGGTCAGGGAGGGTATCGTCCTCCAGTTCGTGTATAGAGGACTGGCTTGCGGTCCCGTGACAGTTAAATAGAGTGGAAAAAAGCCGGAATAGGTGAGAAAGCCAGGCAAGAGAGGGGAAATCATGTATTATAAGGAGATCAGTGAGAAAGACACAGTTAAGACAGACTGGAGGGGGTTGGACAAGAGTCAGCCACAGGTGAGAAAGACGTGACAGTTAATAGAAAAGTAAGACAGATCACAAACAGCTAAGGGGAGGATGACAGCATGCCAAATGTCACATGACATCACTTCCTGTGATGTCATTGGGGTAAAAAAATGTGATGTGCTTCTGCTACCCTAGGCATTTTGGTGAATTGACGCTCATATCACCACCCATCATTCGAACAGTGAAAAACCTTGGTGGATGGGTCTGTTGTAATGGGCAGGAATAGACCATAGGAAGTAAATGTGCTGTAAATGTGCTTTCCTCATTGTCAATTATGTTAGCTTATTCCTTTACCATGCAAGAGGCCCACACACACAAGTGAGGTACCATTTTTATCAGGACATTAGTAGAAAAGTTAAATGATGGGGCTTTAGTTATTTGCCATAAGTTCTTTGGAGTTCTGTTACAGGAAAGTGAAGACAATGTGATATTTTTTCCTATGCTTTGACATTTGCAGGGAATTCAGGACAATGATATGTGCTGGGGTTCATGTAAGCCCCATCACTTATGTAAGACCAATCACCCTACGTTCCAGTGGTTTTCTACTTTTTAGAAATGTCTGGGACTGGTGTCCGCTGACCCGGCACCCAAATACTGCAGTCATCCTGTCTAAAATATTTCTTATCAAAAGCATTCCCTGATGTCCAGTGTGTGGATCCCTCCTCAAACTCATTGCAAATACATGCAAGTCTGATCTCTTCACACTCAGGAGTTCGAAGGGAACACAGATTTAGGCCAAGCCATCACAGGGTTATATTTCTGCATGAGATAGAATGAAGGGACATTTCCCGTTTTAGAAAAAAAATTAAAATCTGACAAATGTCATGTCCATCACCTACTCCAGTGAATCAGGATGAAGATGGTCTGGCACACAATGATAGAAACCTTAGTGTGAATAGATGTAAAACTTATATGGTTGTGCTATGTTTTTAAAGAGCAATTGGGTAATAAATGACAAGTACTCAAACCAGCATTTTGCTCTCATTTCATTTCCAATTATCTCAGATGGACTACGTCAATTGTATTGCATTTGGCACCCTCAACCCCTAGAAAACCCATATGTCTGATACCTTGAAACAATTGAAAAAAAAAATCATAAATTGAGATAAAGCCTGAGCAAGGATATCCTCCTGCATGAGGGAGATCAAAGGAAATAACCATGTTTTGGAAAGATAACTAACCCTCTGATAAGGTTTGTGTTCAGCATATTTACTGGCTAACCAATCAATGTGGGGGAACTCTAGAAGATTTCTCACAAAGGAAGGGTTGAGGGTCAAAAACTAAACTCCACCACCCCGAACCCCCTAATGAACACATGTAAACACATAGAGGGGTGGAGAGGACTAAACCCCATACAAAATGAAGAAACAAGCTGTGGTGCAAATGTGTATTTTGAAAAACTGCCCTCACTCACACACAAATGTGTGTGACATGCTTCATCATCGGGTCTGCTTACAAAACGCCCCTGCGTAGCCACGCATGGGCGGAGCATGGGGGGGGGAAAACAAAACACGTAAACAAGGACAAACACAAATGTGACTAACAGTGATCACAACAAAAGTGTTACCCTTAAGACTGGGTATAGTGATAGACAAAAGTGCAGTTAGGTCGTGCTCATTAAAACTGGCTCATTGATACCTGTTAACACTTTATTCGTAGGTTCCAAGGTCAGGATTAAAATATGTGACAGATGGAAAGTGTTCAGGCAGGAAATCAGGTCCCTAAAACACTCCTCCTTAAACTGCGGTGGTCAACATGTTTTGACCGTATTAAGGTGCCCTCAGTTTAGTAGGTCACCATGGTCTTCGTCAGGACATCTATCTGTCCCAGTCTTACTTCCCCTCTTACCTCAATTTGGCAATATAGAGGATAACCACGTGGAGGGCAATTCCACCAACATGGAAAAACCATTACTGTAAAGCAAAAGAAAGAAGAAGGACCATTCTAGCAATATAGTGTGATATATCATATTGTTTGGATACTACTTCCCCACTCATACATTTCTTGATGTTCTTAGAACTTCTTACTCCCATAGTTTCAAACATACAAAATTCGTATTATAGGGCACTCCCTGAAACCATTTGTTTTTGTGTTAATGCCCCCCTGTCAAATTTTGACTTCTCCTATTAAAACCAGATACGTGTCGAAAGAATATCAAATGTGTAAAAGGTCATTAAAAATGCTGCCATATCCTACATGTTTAATAACACATGATTCCCTAAAGAGCATGTCAAAGTCATCATCCCGTGATGAGCGTTCCACCCTCACGTGTTTTTTCTAGTGCACGGGTAGCTTACCGAGTTCATTGTTTGATTAAGCTCGAACTAGCGTCAGGCGGGGGGAGCTCCCAGGAACACAGCCTGTGTTCAAAAAATGACATACTCAGCATAAATATTATATCCTATACCAAAAAATGGCCCTTCGCCATTCAGAAGCTTGCCTCTGTTCCAAGTGCTTAACCGGCATATGAAAAAGAGTCACTATTGGCGTCTCGCCTTCCACAGCCCCCCACCAGGGCCTTCCATCGAGGATAGCGTTAACTTGCATCAATCAGCCTGAGAGTAAATACCCCAAGGGTCCCCAATTCCCCTCTTACTGCTCCGAAGGTGTCTCCAGTACTACTCGTGCCCGTTTTCTGAACCGCCGTGAAGGTGCCGGCGTGAGGTTTCTTGCGCAGTTGAAGTATCTTGTTTGTTGTTCCCGGCCGGCTACCCGTCATTTGTGCACCCTTGTGACTATGTCAGTACGTGCCCGGGGCCGCCGGGATTTGCAGTTCCTCCCCTGGTGATTACCTAATACATATTGTAAGGAGGTAAACTGCCCCATATTGTCCTCTGCTTTAAAAGTTCCCCACACAGGTGTAGAGAAGTGTGGCTCAATGATTAGAGCGGCAGTCCCTGATGCAGAGGTCTAGCCCGGGACCAGGGTTCAATTCCCTGCGTCGGCGGGTCTTGAGCTGAAAAATTCCACGGAACTGATAATTCTCGCCTCGATGCCTATGCCAATCATGGAGTCCCACTCTGCAACTCTGGGCAATAGCTTGCTTAATCTCCACAAAGGCCCCCGCAACGCTAAGGATGCCTGGCCTCCACCTTGGGGGTGCCCAGGAGTGGACGCCTCACAGGGAAAGCCAGGATGGGTTCCACAGTGGTATTCGTACAAGCGCCTTGAGACCCTTGCGGGTGAGTAGTGCGCTATACAAGTATCAATTTACAATTCACTATTGCATAATGCGCGCCACACTATCGACTGCCACAATCACCCCCACGGGGCGTGCAAGTGCTGTCTCACTAGTCCCGATTACAATGTATCACGGCATGCGTACAGCACAGCAGCAGAGCTGCACAAATTGCTGGTACGGTCCTGCACTGAGTCCCCAGCTGGGTTGTCCTGTGTGGGTCCATTAAATTATATTCAACACTAGGGACATCTGTGACAGTGTCGGTAGACAATGTGTTATTTATTTATTAGAAACATTGACACGTCCTACAGGACTTGTTAGGAAAGACAAATTTATAAAATTGGGTGACTCTCGATGTTCTATGGTTAAAACAAAAATTTCTAATGATTGGAGACGCTTCCTTATTGGTTAATATGCTGGTTGCATAAGGCATTTAGGTTTTGACTATACACTGGCAAGGTGTACTAGGGAGACAAGGTATCTGTTCCATGAATGGACTGGTACGTACACTTGATTATTGTCCAAATAGAAGTGTGTATAAGCTAACCCATTCAAACTTATTCTCACTTGACTCAAACCAGGGTTTATATTGGTAGTTGTTTTATATTTCTCACTGGTTACGAATTGCTATACTTTGTTTAGATGTTCTATTTAGCAAAGGACACCATGAGCACCTGGATGAGGAGAATTCTAGAACCCAGCAACAAAACCCTTGTGTGTGTCAATGATGAAAATATATGGCAGTGTTATACTTCCAAACAACCCAAATGGTGATACCTGTGACCAAAAGATATGTACCGTAAGACTGTATTTCACTTTCAGTTGTGTTAAAATATCTTAATTGCACTGCACCCAGTATATTGCCTGTGGACACCCAGGGCCCCAAAAAACTCATACGATTGGTACATCCACACTCAGGAGGCCCAGAAAAACTACATACAGGGCCACGCCTTGCAGACATCTCTTAAGCATCATAGTCAATCTATTTTCTCAGCCTCTTGGCTAATCATTGCACTGTAAGTCTGGTACTGAGTGATAGAAACCTTAGGATGAGAAAATATTGGAAGCATATGGTTGTTGTATGTTTCCATTCTGCCCAAGGGTATTCCCCGTGGCCAAAATGCAGATACCTTAAGCAATTTTTCTGCTTTCAGTTGATTTCCAATTTTCCTATAGGCACCTCACCCCAGTTTACAGCCTGTGGATTCCCCGAACTCATAGAAAACCCATACATCTGGTACAGGAGACAGAAAGAAAATAGACTGGAGTCAAGCCTTGTCATTGAAAAGTGTCTTCATAATGGAGAATAAAGAAAACTTCCATGTTTTGTAAAATATGCTAATACCTGACAAATGCCATGTTCAACATCCTTTTCTGGCCAGACAGTCAGGGCAAAGGAGGCCTGACACTAAGTGATGGAATTATGAAAATGTATTTTTGTTGTATGTTTCTATACAATCCATGGGTGAATCCTCTGACCAACAGACAGGTACCCTACCCCAGCATTATAGTTCCTAAATGCACTGCCCTCAGTACCGCTGTACACCCAGAAACCGTAGAAAATACATTATGTGATACCTGCACAAAATTGGGTTACTAGTTGGGGGGTGAAACCCAACTTAAGGACAACCACAATCCTTGCCAGGGTATAATAACAAGCAAAACCCCAAAATAAACCTCACTGCTCTGCCCTTAGTAGACTTACACAGAGCAGTCAGGCTTAACTTTGAGGCAAGTTGTAAAGTATTTGTGCTCCAGTTTAAAAAGTACTAAAGTCAAAAACACAATACAAGAAAAATCCCACACCAGATCTGAAATATAAAGTACATTTCAATAAATAAAACTAGACCGAAGTAACAAAATTCTAATTAGAAGCCCTGGAGATATGCTGTTTTAAAGATTTCAGTGAATATAGTGCCAAAAAGCACAAAGCGCCAACTATGGTTATCTGGTCGCCCCTGACTGGAACAAAGCCACAAGTTCAGGCCAACAATGAAGGAGTGTAGACCAGTTACAGGGACCCACTAAGGCTTAAATACTGGTTGCCAAGATACAGCATTAAGGATGTATCACGCAGCGGAGGATATGCTCGGTACAGGACAGAGATGCTTTGTGCAGCATAGGTTCCAGGGAGTTTCAATGCAAAGACCTGCATCATCATCAAGGAGACCATTGACGAGGGGGGCTTGCAATGTGGAGTCCTGTGTTGAGGATGCACCGCCCACCAGCTGGTTCTGAAGAAGCTGTAGGGCTTTCAATGCTAAGTACTGTGTCATGCAGCAGCAGTTCCAATGAGGCTGCGAGCTGCGAAGCGATACAGAGTCCTTGCGCTGGAAGAGTCCACACAAAGGAGATGCTTCCGTTCTGCTTGCGGTTGTACTGCGTACCAGAGTAGGTGTTTCCATTCTGCTGAATCCACAGATGGGCTGGCAAAGCACCTTTTGGCATACTTCCAAGAGTCCAGGACTGGGGTGGCATCACTTGGAAGGGTAGGACTCACAGGTGAACCTCCAGGTGGCTCACCCAGACATTACACCTTGCTTCCACCCTTAAATAGGTGCATTAGTCTTTCTAAAATCCCCACCCCACAAAGGGTGTATATGTAGTATGTTTACCTAAAATCTTCTTCCAGGGACAGAAAGGACACTAGAAACCAGAGGACAAATATTCCCCAAAATGAAAAGAGGGGGTGGGGCAGTGCACCCAGGCACCATGCAGTGCTCTAACCCCAGAATCAGTGCATTAGTCTTTCTGAAATGCACCCCCCAATCTGGGTGTCGATTGATGATGTTTACTCAAAATCTGCCCCTGGAGTACAAAAAGGCCCCTAGACACCAGTGGAAAAATATTCCATAAAATATAAAAGGGGGGTGGGCAGCTCACCAGGCATTGTGCCATGATCCAACCCCAAACAGCTGCATCACTCTTTCTTCCCCCTGGGGGTGGATTGAAGGTGTTTACCCAAAGGGATACTGTTCCTGGTGTAGGGTGCGGTATGTCACCCAATCTGAAAGAGGAGGTAAAGACTAGAATAGAGGAGATGTAGAGAAAAGGGGGTGAAAAAGGGAGAGAGGCAGAGGTTCATCCCCAGTATCAAGGATCCAATCCTGAAGGGGAGGGCCAGGTCTTGCCTCTTAGTTGCCCTCACACACCCCGAAGGATGTCACGCTTCATCATCGGGCTTTTTTGCTTCTCGTCAGGCCGGCGCTGCAATGCCCGACGGGTCTCTTTTATGGAGATCTGTTAAAGAGAAAAGCCATTTTGTGAGTGTGGGTATGTGGGGGGGGACTAGTGAGAAGTGGTGGTGAGGTGCGTGCGGAGGTGGATAAAATTACCTAGGGGTTACCCCTAGAGGGTTATTTATTTTTGTGGTACCCCTAGTAGGTTAAAAAACCAAAGGGTTAGTTAGTCAGATCAGATCAGAACAGAAAATGTTAAATACTATATAAAACCATAAAAGCAACAAATACCATAAACAATTCATATATAAATGTTATCCTTTTTACAAAAAAATAGATTACATAGTACAGCTGCCCCCATAAATCACGGATTATAACAATTATTAAGACAAAAATGTATACTTCTCCTTTTTCGTAATATACATTTTAAAAACTGGTCATAATCCCTCTCTGTTTTATTTAAAGTAGGCTTTAAAGCAGAATATGCCTTGGTACAAGTTGTATCAAACCAGCCGTTCTTATTAATAGGTGACACCTTGTGGGGACACAAGGTGTACAATCTGCGAGTAAGCAGTCAGGATGTCCTTATACGCAAACCTTTCGCGTAAACACTCTAAAATGTGATCTTTTGCTTTGGACATAATCTTTAGATTCAGAACCTCTGCATTTTTTCTACCCCATCTCAGTGAATGTTCTTGTGTCCATGCCAAGCTCTCAACCACTGAACTGGTACTTTTATAAGGAAGAATAATCTTAATACTCAGCGGAAGGTGATTGCTTAACCTGTTGGGGTGAATAATAAAATTGTTGATCCAGGTTGCATACTGGTTTGAAATTATGATGAAATCTATTGTAGAGCTAAGGCCTCTGCCAATAAATGTGGGACCAAACTCTATTGGTGGGGAGCAAAGCTTATTAGCAAAACCGAAGTTGTGAGCGGCCATAACCTCGTTATAACTTTTGCCCCTATCGGAATGAACAAAGTGGGGTATATAGATGTTCTGACCATAACCCACAATGCACCTGTGAACAAATTCCAATATTAAAGTCCCCTCCCCAGATTGTAATAAAATCCTTCCCTGAAGGTGCAGATAAATTACTCATGTCCTCGTTGAGATTTTTTAGAACACTACTAAAGTTTCCCTTGTCTATATTGTTATAAAAATTAATAACCACTATCACGTTTGTTTAGAAAAATGAATATTAGTTATTTGGTAATAGGTAGATGACTTATAAATTTTAATCTTCATGACCCTTAGCATGTTTGAAATGTAGACACAAATCCCCCCTTTATTCCTACCATGAGCTGATCGCAGTGCTGATATGTGGAAGGTCTTAAAACCATCTATATGCAGTTTGGTCAACAGCCAAGTTTCCTGAAGGCAAAGAATATCGAAGTTCCTTATAAAATCAACCCATACCTGGTTGGTAACCTTTGATAGAAGCCCAGAAATATTCCAGGAAATTACTCTCACCATCCCTTGAGCTGATTCTCTTGGGAATTCTAGTGCCTGTTCCTGCTCTGTCTGTCTTGAGCTTGTCCATAGCTGTGTATCTACCACAGGGGAACCTACGAAAGTTACAGCCAAAGGTTCAACAATGGGTAATGCATCTCTTGACACAACATTAGGAACTTCATTTTCAGTTTCGGCTAGGGAGAGTAGTTCTGTTCTACCTGAATCCTTGCAGACATCATAATTTACATGTTTACAAAGTGTGAGGACAGAGCCACAATTTCCCTCCCCCCACATGTATCAATGTAATCATTCACAGCTGATTTTTCCAGTAATACCAAAGAGTTTCCTGTCCCATAAATTATGAAAGCCTTGTCAGCTATGTAGACTTGATTTCCATCACCATCAAGGAGTCAATCGACCTCCTCTGGAAAGTGTAGAGGCCCATACCTATTTGTTACTTCCAAGTTGTAGCTCCAGTTGGTATTCGGTTGTGAGCTACTATAACAACCAGAGTTTCTCCGTAGCGTATCCGGCCAGTAAAAATACCCCAGGGGAAGAACTTTTATACCCTCAGCCGTAGATTCATTTACACCTGATCGGGTTAATATTTCTAGAACTAGTACAGGTGATCCTAATGATAAAACAGGATAGTCCCCTTTGTATATTTTTCAGTGGGGGCCCACCCACGATGCGCGTCTCATCATTTTAAATGCTGCAAACACCTCCCTTGTTGACCCAGTTTTTACACCTAAGTAGTGAATTGTTCTGTTTCTCAAGGTGACCCAGGATTCATTATCGTCTCCATGGGACAATGGAACGTTTGTCAAAACTATGGTGTAAGGAACTGCAGCAGGTGGAAGATTTAGATTTGTGCAGTTGGACAAGCGTTCTTGGGCGTGAGCCACGTTGTTTCTTAACTTAGGGTCGTTATCAGCTGGAGGTGGAGGTAACCCACCCTTCTTCATATCACTAGCCACCTTATCTCCCCCATTCCTCTGAATGCCCTTATGGGAGGCTGTAGTAGGAGCAGTTTAATTGGTTGACATGAGATCTTGTAATGAGCTACCTCTCTCCCTATTAGTGGACTGCACTCTACGTGTGGTAGTATCAGTGCATGTTTTCTTTCTGCAAATGTCACCTAAACCTTCTATAAGGGACTTCGAGATTAATGCCACGTCTAACTCAATTTTATCTAATCTCGAAACCAGGGTACCAATGGACTCTTAGACCAAGGTAGTTAACTGGGTAAGCATATTTGTTATCGCTAGCACACTATTAAAGTTTTGACCTTTACTGCTCGAGCACCTGCATTTTATCTATTAGTGCTTCCTGTTGAAGCTAACTTAGTAACTATTTTAGAATGGTGCTGGCAGCTTGCTGGCGCCGTTCTAAAATAGTTACAAGCTTGAAGCTTGAACTTTTGCCCCCCGGATCCGTTCCGCTCGCGGATTTTTGGCAATTTCGCAGGAGTTCGCGGATCGCAAATTTGCCGACAATCCGCAAAATCCACGAGCGGAATGGATTTTGCGCCCATGCTTAACCACTAGGGAACCCCTTTTCTTTCTGACGTGAACTTTCACTTTCCTTTTTAGCGTGAAACATGTCGACCTTGTGTTTAGTTACACTGGCACATTATGCCTTATTGTGACTCACTAACCCTTTGGTTTTTTAACCTATCAAGGGTACCACACAAATTATTAACCCACTAGTGGAAACCCCTAGGTAGTTTTATCCACCTACGCATGCACCCCCTTTTCTCCACCTCTCCCGTATTCTAGTCTTTACCTCCTTTTTCAGATTGGGTGACATACCGCACCCTACACCAAGAGCAGCGTCCTTTATGATCTAACTAACATTAGAGGAGCACAGACACTGGATCATAACAAGCTCCTGGTCCCCCCCTTCCTTTTGTTGACTCTGTGTTTACCCAAAAACCTGGCCCTGTCAGACAGAAAGGCCACTAGACACCAGGGGAAAAATATTCCTAAAAATAAAAAAAGGGAAGAGACAGCACATTCAGGCATTGTGCTGTGCTCCCACCCCAGAACTGGTGCATCAGTATTTCTGCCCTCTGGGGATAGATTGAGAAGTTAACACCAAATCTGCCCCAGGAGGACAGAAAGTTCACTAGACGTCAATGCTTTCAATATGGCACCAAAGCAAATAAAAGGCTAGGGTGACCTACTCTGGCATCAAGCCAATATTTATAACACCGAATGGCCAATAAAGTCTTTCAGCCTCGCCAGGCACTAAAGCATACACATCTTCATGCCAAGAAGGGAATATTTTTTTTATTTTTTTACATATGAGTAACAGAGTTTGGCTAAGTACCAATATTGTCCTACTAGTATGAGAATGGCTGCACTTTTCTGGCTTGGGCCAGCTGCCACCTAGGGAAACCTACCAAAGCCAGGCATTTCTGAAAACTAAATGCCTGGGACGGGCCGACATGGTGTGCCTTGTGTGGATCCCATTGACACGTTCTTACACTCAATGCCCTGCATTGCCCTGCCTTCCACGCATACCATATGTCTTAAAATGATGGAATCATATTAGGTGAGTTTCTACGCCAGAGCTGACAACAAGAAAGCTGGCCTCTTTTTAAATGTCTTTTCATTTTTCCTGCTAGAGCTTTGTTTTTTGTTCACATGTAAAGGCTGATGATGGTCATGGAAAAGATTTTCTAAAAAAAATAAAACTAATAAGTTATATATATATATGGGGATGGGAACTGAGCAGGCTTTAATCGCCCTTCTTTGGCGGATGCTTTGGGACACTGTGGTTAGGATTAGATATGGGGCTGCAGGCAAACTTTCACCCACTATCAAATCCTTATCAGGGGTCTGCCAAGGTTGTGCAATGGCTCTCTTACTTTTTCCCACATATATGAATGGATTAGAAATCTTTGTGCAATATAGGAGAATACCTGCCTCAACTGAAATCATGCATGATACCAGTTTTACTTTACACAAATGACATTGTTTTAATCTCCAGTACACCAATTGGCCTACAACTCCTTCTTGATGCTTTCCATACTTTCATGGAGGAGTTGGACCTTGAAACTAATCTTGTTACATTTTTTCCATGATAATGTGCCCACTAAAACCCAGACATTTCATTTAGATGGGGTGGTAATTTCCAAAGTGACTTTTACATATTTGGGTTTTCCACTTGACTCAAATTTAACTTGGAATAGTTTGAATAAAACCATTGTAATACTGTGCTGGAGAGCCATTGAGTCAGCTTTTAGCTTTGAACACAGATTGGATCGCAAACCTGTGAAAGAGTTAGTGGATATTTACAAAAGTAAGAGGGTTAAATTCGCAATCTACGAAGCAGGAATCTGGGGGTATAATGGTGCTAAGCAGTTACAGTTCGCTGAAAACAAATTTTTGCGTAGACTTCTCTCTGTTCCTCTAATCTGAGGTGGGCCTGTATCCCATGGTGGATAGGATGAAAATGGGCCCTTTACTTCTTTTGCTAAGGATCTGGTGAATTCAGCAGCCGGCTTCACAAGGGAACTGTTGGCAAATTGTTTTCCTTTAGACAATGCTATGGCAATCCCCTGGATATACTATGTTAATAGTTGGTTTGTAGATTTGGGTGTGTAGGAGTTTCTCCTTAATTCAGAGAATATATAGGATCAAAGAAGCAGGTGAAGTACCTGTTTCTGGAGCGGCAAGCTAGGTTCCATTGGGTGGACTTTGAGAACTTACACCCTAGTATTAATTACCAGTAGTGGCTGCCACATACAAAAGGAAGTTGGGCGGGGGAAGGGAGGGGGTGCATGGGAGGGGGAGTGCAGAAGTGGCAAAAATATTTTTTTTAAAACTTACCTTAAGTTGATGGCTGCATACTGCGTCGCGCTGGGTGCTTCCTCTTCCGTGTCCCAGCAGGCATGGGACTGCATCATATCCCCTGTCCAATGCCTGTGCTGCCCTCCAGCGCGGGATTGGCCTGTGTGAACTAAAAAGAAGCTCCTCTCAGGTCAGAAAGTCTGTGGGGTTTCTCCAGCCTGGCTGCTTAATGCAGGCAGGCTGGAGAAACCTAATTGCCCATGTGTGTTTTGGTCGGCCTGAGATGGCCTGCCAAACACACATGAACATTTAGGGAGTGCACAAAGCACTCCTCCTCTCTCCTCCAATGCCTCGGGTCCGCCACTCCCTGCAAATGCTGGCTCAGCCAGCGGCTTATAAATAAAACAATAATCAAATATAGTTTTAATTTTTAGATGCTGGCTCTGTCAGTGGGGCGACACTTCTCCTCCATTGCTGAAGAGCTGCCCCCTTAATTACTGTCTGATCAAACCATCCCTGGGATGTGAGTTTTATTTGGAAGTGTTCTTAATATTGAGCATAGGTTTCATCTCACTAGATTCAGTTTTGATACTGTTCATCTTTCAGTGGCATTTCCAAAACAGGTTGTCTGGAAATTTCTGCTTCCAAATTATCCCTGTGACAATCCCAGTGGATGCTAGTACACAATAAACAAGCATTCGCATAGCCAATAGGTCTCGCCTTTGGGACCTTATAAGTATTTAGTTATGCAGCACAATATCCTTGGTGCAACAACATCAACTGTTGCATGGCTAAACACGTAGAAGGTCCCAAAGGCGGTAGAGAGGTAGAGAGAGGTAGAGAGAGAGCGGTGGAGAGTGAGGTAGAGAGGTAGAGATGGAGAGTGAGGTAGAGAGAGAGAGGTAAAGAGAGAGGTAGAGGTAGAGAGTTAGAGAGAGAGAGTTAGAGAGAGAGAGGGGGGCAGAGAGAGAGGGTTAGAGAGGTAGAGAAAGAGAGGTAGGGAGGTAGAAAGAGGTAGAGAGAGGTAGAGAGGTGGGTAGAGAGAGAGTTTTGAAAGGTAGAGAGAGAGGTAGAGAGAGATAGAGAGAGAGGTAGAGAGAGAGGTAGAGAGAGAGAGGTAGAGAGAGAGGTAGAGAGAGAGGTAGAGAGGTAGAAAGATAGAGAGAGAGGTAGAGAGGTAGAGAGAGAGGTAGAAAGAGAGAGGTAGAGAGAGAGAGAGGTAGGGAGAGAGGTAGAGACAGAGAGGTAGAGAGAGAGAGGTAGAGAGGTAGAGATAGAGAGGTAGAGAGAGGTATAGAGGTAGAGAGAGAGGTAGAGATAGATCAGTTGAGAGAAAGATAGAGAGGTAGCGAGAGAGGTAGAGAGGTAGAAAGATAGAGAGAGAGGTAGAGAGGTAGAGAGAGAGGTAGAAAGAGAGAGGTAGAGAGAGAGAGAGGTAGGGAGAGAGGTAGAGACAGAGAGGTAGAGAGAGAGAGGTAGAGAGGTAGAGATAGAGAGGTGGAGAGAGGTATAGAGGTAGAGAGAGAGGTAGAAATAGATCAGTCGAGAGAGAGGTAGAGAGGTAGAGAGAGAGAGGTAGAGAGAGAGGTAGAGAGGTAGAAAGATAGAGAGAGAGATAGAGAGGTAGAGAGAGAGGTAGAAAGAGAGAGGTAGAGAGAGGGAAGTAGGGAGAGAGGTAGAGACAGAGAGGTAGAGAGAGAGAGGTAGAGAGGTAGAGATAGAGAGGTATAGAGGTAGAGAGAGAGGTAGAGATAGATCAGTCGAGAGAGAGGTAGAGAGGTAGCGAGAGAGAGGTCGAGAGAGAGAGGTAGAGAGAGAGAGGTAAAGAGGTAGAGAGAGAGAGGTAGAGAGAGAGGGAGAGGTAGAGAGATAGAGGTAGAGAGAGAGAGGTAGAAACATGTTTATGTTCAAACAATCCTATCTGCAGCTCTTTTGTTCCTTGTCAGTCGAAATTAAAGCTCTGTTAAGCTTTCGTTTGAGGTAGTGCCCCGAGTTTCAAGCACCCCTTGTGACTTTGGTGCTATATAAGCAGGGTAGTAAGATATGAGCCTTTTAGCATGCATACTCACTCACAAACATTGCTGAAACCAGCACATACAGCAGTTGGCATCCTTACCATGCATTTATTCCAGCGCTGACGATCACAGGCTCGTAGTTGTTAACAATGAGTATATTGTCAGCAAAAAATTTGTTGGCAAAAAGCATTGTTCTGAAGGACCTCCAAACGGGAAGTAACCAGCTTGGCAAGACCCAGGGTGAGCTCCCAGGCAATTCCGCGCCACAGGGGGTGCCAGCAACCAAACAGATTCTTATTGTTTGGTTCATGAATGAAGTCATTAGCAGTGCGACTGTAAACGTAACACGGAATAGAGAAGGGTTTACTGATCAAAATTGGATCTGACGATCAGCAGATAGATTGATCTTCTGTAAAGAGGTTGGGGCAGTACCTAGCTTTGCAGATTTTTCACATTCATTCTTGTTTGCATCACTAAAAACTGTTTCTAAAGTGTATTTTGCTGACACCTTCAGTGTTGCCGCTCATCCCTCTATTTACTTAATAAATCAAATGCTGCCCCTCAGAGGCAGCTCTGCAAAACTCTTTTTGAGCGTGTAGGCCTGCGCTAGGGACATCCAGCCTGGGACACCTTCAGCTTCTGTCTGTCCGTGGAAACGTCCATTTGTCGTGCGTGCGAGACAAAATGATATTCGTGACTCACAACGGCATTTTTAAACCGTGTCTTTTTGTCCCACAGCACAGACATCGAAAGAGTAGAAACATGTTTAGAGACCAAACTGCACATCTCTTTGCCCCAGTGGGATCTGATCTGCATCATAGAGGCAACTCTCGTAACCTGTTTTGGGGGCAAAGGTCTCTCAGGAAGTTTCTTCAGTCTCGTGCAGGCCTGTCATAGAAACAAATATCCTGCTTTGTTATGAACTATGGACTCGGTTTATGAAGGTGGGTTGCAAATCTCCTTTAATGTTTTTGGCACAGGGACTGGTTTGTGGCCCCCACCTTAATTTCGCGATGCAACTAGTGCTCTAATGAGTTCCTTTGCAAAATGCACATTCAAGAGGCATTGCAAGAATGTTGCAAGAACGCATGCCTCATGAATGCGTATGTGGCACGTGCCATTGTACGACTCGGAGGCCGGCAAGTGACAACAGAACACATCTCTGAGGATGGTGCCTTTGAGGCCCTTGAAAACGACTTCCAAGATGTCCTCAATGAACTCGCTGGCAATAAAAGTTTGGAGAAGTTTAAAGCGGAATATGAAATGTTCCACCGAGTCTTGAAGAAGTCATTTGAGAATGAAAAGCGCCTTATGTTGAATTGCAGGGAGCTGAATGCCGAGATTGTGACAAATTCTACCAAAGTGGCCACTGCACTGAAGTTGTCTCAGGAAGCTCAAACAACAATCTGTTCACTGAAAAAGGTACGTGCTTTAGTTTCTCAATTAATGTCACTGGCATTTTCTGAAAAAATCTTCAGTTCTTTCTTTGTTCGTAATTTTATGTGTTCTATAGCGTTCACAGGTATTGTTCACCGCTCGGTTTTCCTTAGCATTTTAAGTTCTGAGTTAATGTATTACACAGTATGCACACGGAGGCGTTCTGTATGTGCAGGTAGTGAACGCCGGCTCCTATGTCTGTAAACTTGTTTCTCATCACTAAACTTTGACCCAATGAAAAGCAGAAAAGGAAGACAATACGAAGGCAAAGATAGAAAATGGTGCTGAAAAAAGACAAAAATATACAATGAATGTGGCCGCGAGACTTAACATTAAACGCGGCCGCAATTAAACATCAAATGCGGCCGCGAGTATACATCATAAGCAGCAGCAAATATGCTTCAAACGCGGCCACGAAACAAAAGCAAAAGATGCGGCAGCGAGTCAGCTGACGGCAAACAATACAAAAACAAACAAACAACAAACATTGACTAAAATAAAAAAAAGACGCAAGTGGTCCACAGGCGCGTGTCACCCCAGGTGCAACCTTGCCGGCCACCAGCTTGCTATTACGCGCATGCGTGCGTGCTCTTGTGCACGTTCTAGCAAGCTGATCGCCAGCAAAGTAGCATTTCTCAGAGCCCCAAAATGTCTCGGCCGAGAGCACCGCATGCGCTGGATCAGGCCGCGACCTAAAAATGACTATGAGCCAAAGCTCGTTTGACAACTCGCTGCTGTATTTTAGAAAACCAACTAACACTATGGGGACTATTTGGATGGCCTCCGACCAATCCGACCGCTGATAATGATGCAGCCGGTCGGAATTGAAACCGGCCGGTCATTCCGACTGGCTTCTGATGGGCTCAAGAAGACCCTCAGAACCGGCTCATAATCCCAATGGAGGGGCCTTTACACCTTTGGAATTATGATGTACGGTCAAGCTATCCTGGCTGAAGACGGCTGATAGCCAGAAACCTGCCCTAGGATGCTTGATTCCGGTCCAGGAAAGACATGGCTTTGCAGTTCGGGCTGGACTGTTCCCATGAGGCACAGGGTCAAGGCTGATTTGCTTTTGGCCATGTCTGAACTGGGGTGGTGTGGAGTGCAAAAAAACGATGGATTGAGGACCAGATCTCTGTACTGGGGTGAATGTGTGACATTGTTCTGCATTCTGTCCATCAATTGTTGTTTTTGCATTTGACATGGAAAAAATGTCAGAAAGCGTGTTTGGGGGGCCCCCAGAAGGGCCCTCTTGTGTGTGCAGCCTCCAATTGGAGGCCGAGGGGGATCCTGTGGGGCCCCTCGGTTGATCTCTGCACCCTGCTGCAGGCACCTTGAGGTGCTGATACAGGGTGCAGGGATGAACCAGAAATTAAATTTCCCTGTGGGAACATGTATTACTGCCAGTTTACAGCCGTAATGCATGCTCCCGATGGAATGTGACCGAACAGTGATCAGTCACATCCAAATGAGGTGGGCGGGACCGCCGACTGGGTGTCGGTCGGTTCTATTTATGGGTCAGTGTCAGGCAAAAGCAGTTCTGCCCAACATTGAAATCAGACCCTTTTTATATTTCTGAACCAGAAAAGTTTGATGGGGTAACTGCATATTAATTTACAAGATCAGCCTTTAGTGCAAAACCCTTCGGACGAAAACATTGTCATCTATTTTTCTTCTCTCCTACTTACTTTGACTTTTTTTTAGTTCATTGCTTAGCTTCTTTGGGAAAACTGTAGGCAATCTACAAAAATGACCACCCTCTGAATTCAGAATATTGTCTAGTTTTCAAAAATGTATAGCATTTCTGTTCTGGCTCACTCATTGATGTGTCACTCCCCCCCCCCCCCCCCCCAAAAAAAAAAAAAACAGCAGGTAGGTAGAAACAACAATATAGGAAATCATGCTCATTGCTTTGAAAACTGCAAAAACTGTATTGAAACAAACACTGCTTTCATATTCTTTCTCTTTTGAAAAGCTGGTACTATGATTGTCTTCACAAATAAAATCTTTGTTGGGGCAACTTTAAGGAAAACACACAACACAACATTTGTTCGCTTTTTTACAATAAAAATGCCACTTTTTGTCTAATTGCCTGGATGCTTTAAGGGAAACAACAAACCCTGTGACCCTTTACATTCTCCAGTATGTCAGAAATAAGTATGCAAATTTAACATGAACGTCTTTAGTGATAAGAGCTGTGGAAGATTAAGCGTGAGCTGTCCGAAATATCAATTACAGTCTCTTAAAATCGAGGAAAATATCAAACCACCGTTGCTCCCTGACAGAGTAGCCGAATGGTACAAAATAACTGCTTCACATCAGACCATTCACACATCGGTGCTCGTAAGCCAACATTTGATGCATGACTGTGGGCTGTGTCAAAATCAGGGAAACACTTAGGGGTCTATTGGCATGGTGAGCGGATTGCCACCGCCCGCCATTTCCGTCCGGAGGCGGATGGAAAAACCATCTGCCAGTTTTCCACCAGTAGGCAATCCGCCCGATTGCCTACCATGCCGAAAAGACATGCAATATGGTGACGATGCCAGGCACCGCCATCCATATTATGATGATGGCGGTCCCATGCCTTTCCATGGCGGAGACTCTGCCATGGAAAGGTATGCAGAGAATGCCTTTGGGGGCCCGTTGTGGGCCCTCAGGGTGTTAGGGAGTGGGTGGCTGCACTTGGGGGGGGGGGGGACCCATGGTACACCCCCGACATTTGCATGCGCAAGGTGGCAGGCACCATGTGGTGCCTGTCACGTTGTGCATGCAAATGCACAGCATGCCCTTTTAACATTGTGGCGGATGATGAATACAGCACCGCCCACCACAATGTTAAATATACAAGATGCGACTGCCATGGTGGCGGCCGCATCCTAATTGGTGGTGCGGGACCTCCGCTCCACTGGCAACCGGTCCAAGCACCTCTAGGGTGTCTGTCGGGCGGACTGGAGTCCGCCCGCCATCCTAATAGACCCCTTAGTAGTTATGTTTTATACCCAAATGGCCGCTCTTATTCTGCTACCATCCGAATGAAACAGAACAGAAAAAATCATAACTTTTGCAATACAGAGTGTAATTTGCTTATGTACATTCAGTTGTTCAATCTCCTTATATCATTACTCTGAAAGGAGTAGGAAGTTAATTAAACTAAAGATTTATTGATTAATGAATAAATTAATGCTATATTGATGAATGATCTACCATTCTAATTAAATTTTTTACGTATAAATATATGCTCAGCATAACAAATTCAAATATTACGCAGAAGCGCTAGATTCACATTGCGATTGATTTTAGTAATAAGAAAGTTCAACATACATGAGACAACATTTATTTCAATACATATTCAATAAATAATACACCAGGTTCTAAGTCATTTTCGATCCATCCTATATAAATACCTCTGTGTATTAATAAATAATTATAACAATATATACTAACATCATAGAATTGTGACACATCAATTGCATCTAATCACATTATTTAGGGCCTGGTGTACTAACATTAGGAATAGCGATTTATTAATTGCGATTATCTCTGAAACGCAATTAAGACATCGCTATTCCTAATCTATGAAACTTCTAATTTTATATTAGCAATTCCTAGTGGGGCGCAACTCGACTTACCTCATGAATATAAATGAGGTAGGACGTTGTTTGCGAATCTCTATGTATGATAGCTATCAAAGGGAAGGTGGCCTGTTGGGGTCAGCAGACCACCATATCTGTGATTGCTTTTAAATAAAGCAATCTTTTATTTTTTTAAATGCAGCCCATTTTCCTTAAAGTTAATGGGATGTGTTTCAAAAGAAAACATTTTAAGTTCCTTTTTTTAAGAGTAGGCAGTGGAACTTTTTTTAACATTCTCAAAGGGGAAGGGGTCCTATTCAAATTTTGCAGTGACATCACCTTTTGGCACCAAAAGAATATTTTGTGCAAAAGGTTGATCAATACTGCTATTTGGCCACTTAGCGCTGCATGACGGCCCCCACCAAAAGGTAATGAATATTGGCTCGCTTTGATTGAGACAGAAGCTGAATGGCTAGTAAAGAAAAAACTACAATTGAACCAAAAATCATCTAATCTTCCAAAATAGCTCTACCATTTCAGAGATATTTCATGGTTTTACGTTTGTTTTACCGGTGTAATGCAGTGGGTATCTACTCATTGCAAAAGCTCTGTGCAACTGTATGTGTTTGAAGGTGTTTCAGTGGCTTGTACAGTGTATAAGCAAAAGTAACAAGAGGAACAGAAAAAAAAAACATGGCCATTTTTCAACTGCTAAATCCTCGAATCTGCAAAATTTTAAATGTGGCTACCTACCTGACAAGAGTAGGAAGTTCACTGATAGCAGGAAGGCAGCAACTTCTTTGTCAGGCAGCAGCTCCCCCATTGCTTAGTCTCCTCTAAAGAAACAGCAAGAAAACAGCAAGCTAAGAAACAAAGGTTGCAGAAGGTCGTCAAGACTCATTTGGAGAGACTCTTGAAACCACAATCAGAGAGACGTGGCCAGCGAAGGTGCAAAACAGTTGCACAGAGCTGCTGACACTGGAGCCCAGCGGTGCTAATCAATTTTTCGCTATGGGGGTGCTGGTTAGGGGCATCAGTCACCAAAGATATGAGCGTGACTCATACAAATATGAGGATTCTAAACTAAATCCTTTTAATTCTTCTGTTTGCAGCAAAGGGCCAAAAGGTTTTAAATTGAGAGTCCAAGAACATTTTCAAAAAAATGTTCAATGGTGCATTATAATGCAATATGCTTGAATATATGATTGTATTGTAAATGTTTACTCCTAAAAGCTATTATTTAAAATATATGTAATCATTCAGTGCGCTTTAGCTTGTACACATGAATAAAGTACATGTGTATTGATATTTCTCACTGTTTTTCCAAACTTGCCTGTCACCACATTCCAGGGTAAAAGCCTCAAATGAAAATGAACCTAATTTTAAATGTTTGTAAACTTTAAAAGAATAAGCTATTTTAATAGTGATGCCTTTACTGTGCCTCATCCATGCATTCTACTTAAGCTTTACTCACAAAATTAATAAAAGTTAGCTCTCAAATGCCATTTCTTTGAAACCACATGGTGTAACCACAGATATATACATGCCAAACAAATGTGCAGTGGTTTGTTGTACAGTTTTTCTATGTGCTCTTTTTAATTACCATTGACTTTTCACTGCATCGGAGCAAACATTGAATGCTGCATGAAATAAAAACTGGCTGAAATGCCTCAATGTTTTCCATTATCTTTCTGATCTGCCTGCAGGTCTGAGGTTGCTACAGCACCTGCCACGTCCTAATTCCAGTGATCCGACTCGAGTCTCCAGCAAGCTCCAACCTCCACAGGGTGTGCTGTCTTTGTTTCCTGGCCAGGCACGAATTTTCTTCTCCTAAGCTTCCCACACTTCTCCTCAGGTGCACCTGGCATCCATTACCTTCTGGTAGCCAGGGTTGTCATAATGGAACACACTTCGGCCAGGTTTCCCTCTAACAAAATCCATTTGTATTGTGCTCATTTGTTTTAGGTAGTGCATTCTGTACAGAATTTGTGAACGGAAGGCTGGGGAAGCAATTAACAGTCATTGGTGTATCAAATCAAAAAAACACCACAACCGTATGCTGGCTTGTCCGTCTGGTTTGGTCTTGAGTATACAGCTAAACCTTATCACTCATTACACAAAGGCCCTAAAAGACGGTTAACCCAATAACAGAAGTACCGGCCCCATCAGTATTACCAGTTTTTGGTTTTCACACAGAGGTTTTGTCTGCTTTTGATCTCCATTCAACACGGAAACATAACAGGAGTTTTAGCTAGCTACTCGGAATGAGGGCCCATGTAATAGTTTCTTCTTTGAAAACTTCTGTAAGAGGCCCCCTCTATTTCCAACCCAATGTCTACTTCTTTTTGCAGAAAGACAATGTGCAACCAGGATATTACATTTCTATGATCTGATGACAACAAGCTACATGCCTAGAGTTCCTTGAATTTTGACTGGCGTGTTGGAAGTTATGGTGTTGAATACAATTGTTTAAATTTCACCTCTTTTATCCGACTTTTAGTCTGTCCTCGTGGAATTCATAGATGTTTCTGCTGCAAAGCAAAACCCTGAGAATAAATGTTCCGAGCCCAATCTGTAACTGCATCACTTGACAGGGTTTCAGTAATTACTTTTGTGTAGAGCTGGTCCTTGATTAGGCGTCAGAAAGAAGCACAGATGGAAACCTGGGCGTTCTTGCGGAGATAGGGAACGGGTGATGAGGTTGGCCAAGAGATACATTTATATTTGCTCCCTAAAATATTGATTTCTAAAGAAAATGTATCTGATTGTACCACAGAGTGTGTCAGCAGCAATAGCTTGCTGCTGGATAAGTTGCATTCTTTCTTCATTAAAGCCAATGCATTGATGTCATTTAGAGGTTTCCAGGGGTCGCAATTGTCTGCTATACATTCCCTATTCTGTATGCCTACGGTGTATGTATGTGTTCTGCCAGGAATACCCCATTGGATGATCCAACCCATTACCTGAAGGGAAAGAATGTAGGTCCCCGTCTTGGTCACGAGTTGGACATCCCTCACAGAGGGATCAGCAAGCAGGTTTCATGGTGTATCGACCTCGCAAAAGGCAGCATGTGCTTCTCTGCCTCAACCCATAAATGTTTGTTTATTTATAACCAAAAGTGTATTTGCTCTCGAGCCAAGACCTTAGTCAGGCCAACACTGTTATATCTATTGAGACCTCTGTCGCATTATGGAAGAAAACAAATAATGACATTTGCCCATTGGTTTCGAGGACTTTTACGTCGTGTTCAAGGTGTCGTGATAATGTTCATGCTAAGTGGAATCTGTAAGCAATGTAGTTTCAGAGAAACCAATCCTACATTGTCTCACACATAAATGTGTGTCAAAAGTAATTGTGTGAAAGAAAGGGCAACTTAGTAAATGTGTATATGGGAAAAAATGGCACAGTTCCTCCCCGGTCCTAACTAAGATACATGACATCCACTCCTAAGACATAAGTCGGCAAAGGAGATATCTAAAAAATCTAAAAGCCATAATAACTAGTCTTTCTGTATATGTATATTGAACTGATTCTAAAATGTATTCTTAAAAGGCAATTTAAAAAGGCAATCATACTGTATGAAAAAGCCAAAGCGTGCAGAAAGCCATTATCAAAATCTAAAAGTATAACAGCTAATAAAAACCAAATTTAAAATCAATTGAAGATGTTAAAAACAAGCGAATTATAAGTTGTCACTAAAGGGAATAGCCAATTTTGTATGTACTGCGAGTGGTAGAGAAAATATTTCTGTTCCCACCAAACATGGATGATGTTCCCAGAGGCACACCTCGTAGCATGTTTATGGAGCATATGTGTTCCCATCCAGCCCCCACAGCAGCCGCTGAGGGATTTACCACGGCCAGTAGAGGATCCACCTAACCAGGATCAAGATCCAATTCACTAGGAGCAGACACATCCCAGGAGGGCTCGTAAAATGCTGTCAGAGGTAATGGAATTCATGGTGGACAGTGATACAAATGGGCTGTTAAGGGATCCACTAGTATATTTTAATGCCTCAAAGTTAAACCAATTGTGTTCCTAGGCACAAGTCCAAGGTACCTTCAAAATAGCACAGCAGATAGCGGAATATGGGCTACTTGCAGAGTAGCCAACAGGCCGGAATGATGAGAACCAATGCCCATTCAGTTCCTGAAGCAAAGGGGCATTAAAGCATTGCACCATGCGTTCATGGCACAGCAGCACCTGTGGTAGTGCCTGTTCTATTTGTTCTTGAAATAGGACATCCATTGTGAAGCAGAAAAATTAAAAATCAGTCTCGGCAATCAGTAGCAGGACACACAGAAGAACTCCAAAAATGATTCAGAGCACGGAGTGTGTAAAAGATGGGATGACTCCGAAAACTGTCTAGGAGGTGCTAACCAACCCAGAGCCAATGTGTTTAAAAAAACTTTTGCTGGGAAGTATGTGTGGAGTAGCAACTGTTTCTCTAAAGAAGACCTTGCAACCTGAAGATCAAACATGCCTTTTGCAGATGTTATGGCCACATCTTTTTTAAACAAAAAGGCTTTCAATTTGCTCATGTCATCAAAGTGCATGTTTGAAAGATTAATTGAAGGCCAAAGCGTTGCCTCCCTAACTGTATAGGCAGGTGGAAACAGTAATTTGGTACATCAAATCCCTATGGAAGAAGCCGTTACCAGATAGGCGATTCCTGGTTTTATTCCACAGCAACCTTGATTGTTAAGGATAAAAATAACTCCCATTAAAGAGTAATCTGAAAGCCAGATGACAGCCGCTGGGGATCCTTTCAAGTAGCAAGAAAGATTTGTCACAGAAGTGCTACAAGCCCCGTAAAGCAAAACATCCTTGCACACTAAGGATCCACTTAAAGTATTCTCGCAGTTCCAACTGCAGAGAAAAACCTCAGTCTCCCTATTTCGACACCGAAATATGAAAGGGAGTTCCCAATACTTGAGTACAAACCCTTCCTGTAATGCTTCATGTCTGCCCACTTGGTGGTATTGTAGACAGTGTTTCAAAATTTGAGAGAGACCCCCTTACAACCAGGGGAATAGGGTACTTTTCAGTAAGGACAAAAGTTATTTCCCTTGGTGAACCAATTCTTACTCGGACAACCTGAAGTAGGTGTCTTAGCCGGCCTAGCTGTCAGATACCACTAAAGAATTTTCTAAACTAATACACTTAACCAGTAATGTAGTTCATTATTTATTAAAAAAACTTTTGTGTTCATACATATACATATGCAATTAAATCGTTAAAACCGCTCACGAGGAGCCAAGAATAAAAGTAAGCTAAAAAGCATTCAATACACATGAATTACACAAACAATATGAATTTTTAACAATTACAGTACTCAAAAAATATGAGAAAGAAAAAAGAGAGACATATACAAGACATGAAAATTGTCAATTGGTGTTGCACGTTTGGCGGGATTTCGATAGAGCACAAGCCTGTCAATATATGATTATTGGTCTACAGGCTAGGTCTTTTCCCTTGATCGTGCTGTGGGGCGTCGACGCGTTTCGATGGTCTTACTGATAGTTTACCATCTTTGTCAAGACTACAATGATAAGTCTCTCCCTCTTAAGTTGCACTGGTTGGTTGCCCGTAGTATAGAACTCCTTTTACATGTTATTCAATTGCATCGTTTTTCAGCTACAATGGTCAGATCCTCATCTCTTTTTTTTATATATGTATACCTTGTCGCTTCGTTCTTTATCCGCCTTCTAATCAGTTCGATTCGATCTCCTTTTTACACACATTGATAAAATGGACCCTATATGTCCGGTATTCTTGATACCGGAGGGTGCAGGGAGTAACCAGATACAAGTACCCGCCCCAAAGGAAAATAGAAGACTCAACATCTCTAACGTAGGGAGATTCAATATAACAGTTGAGTGGAAATAGAGACGACTAACTCGCAAGATAAACAGGGAAACGGACCATCTATTATCAATACCTTAAAACTAAGGACATATAGGGTCCATTTTATCAATGTGTGTAAAAAGGAGATCGAATCGAACTGATTAGAAGGCGGATAAAGAACAAAGCGACAAGGTATACATATATAAAAAAAAGAGATGAGGATCTGACCATTGTAGCTGAAAAACAATGCAATTGAATAACATGTAAAAGGAGTTCTATACTACGGGCAACCAACCAGTGCCACTTAAGAGGGAGAGACTTATCATTGTAGTCTTGACAAAGATGGTAAACTATCAGTAAGACCATCGAAACGCGTCGACGCCCCACAGCACGATCAAGGGAAAAGACCTAGCCTGTAGACCAATAATCATATATTGACAGGATTGTGTTCTATCGAAATCCCGCCAAACGTGCAACACCAATTGACAATTTTCATGTCTTGTATATGTCTCTCTTTTTTCTTTCTCATATTTTTTGAGTACTGTAATTGTTAAAAATTCATATTGTTTGTGTAATTCATGTGTATTGAATGTTTTTTAGCATACTTTTATTCTTGGCTCCTCGTGAGCGGTTTTAACGATTTAATTGCATATGTATATGTATGAACACAAAAGTTTTTTTAATAAATAATGAACTACATTACTGGTTAAGTGTATTAGTTTAGAAAATTCTTTAGTGGTATCTGACAGCTAGGCCGGCTAAGACACCTACTTCAGGTTGTCCGAGTAAGAATTGGTTCACCAAGGGAAATAACTTTTGTCCTTACCGGTATTGTAGACAGTACTGGAAATGGATTGTTGAAATTAGCAGAGTAACATACCCATGGATTGTCCAATCCATGGACAGAGTTTCTGCAATGGTGAAAGGCAACTTCTCTAGCATTTCTATGTGTAACATAGTGTACCTTGCATCTTTACGTGCCATGAGTATTTTCTGTTTTGTACGGTGGTAAGGGGATAACAGACTTGTGGCATTATTATATCACCACAGCACGTGGCCAGATTGTAGTGTTTGAAGTGTCCAGCCATCTCAACAGCAGACTAGACCTAAGCTATCACTGCATATGTTGCAATGCGGACATATCTTGTTGTATAATGTCTATTGCCAATGACACTAGATGCCCCCTAAGAGTATACTCTAGAGGTTAAGGAGGTCATACTGTTGGCAACTACTGCTAGAGCTTTTCTAAATTGGCCCTTTCAATTTCAAGCAGTCGTTCAGTAGCTTCCTGCTGAGAAACTCATTGTATTCTGTATAAAAGAAGCGTTTTTGACGTGGTCTTCGAGGACCTAATAAAAAGTCCCTGAGTTTCAGGTCATCAGATAAACGGGACAATTGTTGTTTCACCTGAGACAGTGTTGAGGTTTCTAGCCAATCAAGAATGAACTTCCTAACACTGTAAGTTGTCACCACCCCTGAGTGTGCAGACTGTACGTAATGCAGGTCAGGTCTACTGATCTTGAAACCCATGCTTTTGCCTAGGAATCGTGCCTGACATATTTTAGTGTCTAATGGCTAAACTAACCATCCCTTCCAAGTGAGGTCTGATGAAGGGTGGGAACCATTTCACCTTATGACGTCTAATGTTTCCTCTTTTTATGTCGTAAACCATTGCAACTTTTCAAAATGTGCGAATGTGGGAATGCATGAGAATTCAAATCTTTTATCTCTGCCATTTCAAGATATGATGTCTGTTGAACAGTTTTATTCAAGGAAAATCATTTGTTGTGGTATCAGGCATTCTCTAAGCAATGCAGAAGTTCCCTGAACCTGACAGTCTTTTGTTCCCCTACTTGATTTTACATCTATAGTATCCCTCCAGAAGTCGAAGCCCTGTACGGACAGGTGGGAAGGAAAAGAAGCAGAATATTTCACCTTCGTGTCTGTTAGCATATTTCTCTTTGCAGGGTATGGTGCAAGCCTATAATAATAAGAGGCTGGGTCAGATGTATTGTAACCAGAAAAATAAGCAAACTTCTGTACAAATATCTTTTAACTACCCAGTGGTGGTGCATTACAATGCTCCTATTGTGCAAAATTGAAAACAGCATGTGGTGTGCTTGCTTTATGCAAAAATGATGACCGTAATGTGGAAAAGAAACATTTAATCATAATTAGATGTGCCATCATACAATTCTTAAGATAAAAACACAGTAGAATTCTATTCTATAGATCACTTATACTAATTGAACGGACTGCAGACCACCTGCGACCCACCAGACCCTTTCATGTGGCCCTCCTGGTTAACAGCTGCATTTGGCTCAGAGATTAATGTGCACTGCTGTTTTACCCGAGGCCACGTTTCCATTGGAGCTGCAGCAGAATAGGTGAGTGTCAGATGAGCTTGAGTAATGTAGTGAGTGAAGGGCAAGCTAGCTGCCACTGGACAGTCCCTCAGTGATTTCCCTTCACTAGGAATGTAGGAAACTGCCTTTAAAAGTCAGCCGCTACACTGTGTGCATCTTAATTTCTACATCTCAATGGTTCCTGAGCTCATCTGGCCCTAGCTGTGCATGGTCCAAGTCAGCTTTACTTTCTTTCAGAAATGGAATCAGAGAAGTCTGCAGGCAAGGGTACCTAGGTACCTGATTTGATGGGTCTTGTGCTTGTTTTAAATTTGAACAGTTGTGTTGTGTATTGCTGTAACTGTACCATTTATACTTAAGTTCAAGCCACATGACTTTCTTTCTCACAATTTTCTCTATAGTCAGTTCGGTTTGTTTGATGAGCAGGGCTGGTCCAGATCAAACAGCAAGCTGCAATTGCGATAATTGGGATTCTCCTATTAACATGACCAGAGAATCTGGATTTCATTAAAGACACGGAGACTAACATTATGCATTATCCTTTTAATGCAGTCATAAGCAGCCGCACTACAACATAAATAAAACAATTCTAAAATGGAATTAACCTAAGCTATGAAAGGCATGTGCAACAAACAGACTGCCTCTTTTAAATGCTGAAGAATAAGCAAAGTTCCAAAAAAGTTTCCCAAGTTCGGGATAAAAAAGATGATGAGAAAAAATCCATAACGAAAAACACTGAAGTTGTTCTTGAGTGAAGAATCCCAAAGGGTCCGAAATGGAGCAGTCCATTAAGACGAATTATCTAAAAGGAATGGAGAAAGGGAGTGAAAAGAATGAAATAATATCAAATAAAACAAAGCATAGTAGAATAAATAACAATCAGAATGATAAAATCACAATCAATACTATGCAAAAAATAGTCCGTCCAAGGGAGGGACGGGAGGGATAATGTTAGCCTCTGTGTCTTTAATGAAATCCAGATTCTCTGGTCATGTTAATAGGAGAATTGCAATTTCATTACAAGATTGGTCGCTACATTATGCATGTTGGTAGCCATGAAGGACAACATCAGACATGTGCTCGATAGGTTTGCAATAATGTCGAGCAGATGTGAATGCGTTGGACCAATCTGCAGCTTTGAGGATATTGTCCAATTTAGCGCCAGACCAGAAGGATTTACTGGCCATAGCGCCTCTAATAGAGTGTGCTTGAAATTTTGATAAGGCAACACCAGCCAGGTTCATAGCACACTTAACTCATCTTGCAATAGAAGAAGAAGAAATGGGCTTGAAAGGTTTAACAAAAGAAATAAGCAGTTGATTAGCAACAGGAGGGCGAAGGTCTTTCATTCTATTATCGTATTCCAACATACAGTTCAAAACACAGAGCTTTTTACACATATCAAAGCAAGGATAGAAAATAAAATCTGACATAGTCTTGGTTCTTCTAACAATTTTGAATTTAACACCAAACACATCATAAGACCTATAAGAAATAGCAAGACATTTGATATCAGAGACTCTACGGCTAGAAATAAGGCATAAGAGAGATGCTAATTTAATAGAAAGACATTTCCTATTAGGAAGGGAATTATCCGGGCAAGAGATAAAAAGATCAAGAATAGTTTTAACATCCCACATGGACTAGGTGGTCTCTTTAGTCTAATGCTTTACATGACTCTACAAATAATAAAATTCTTACCTACCGTCTTACCGTTGACAAGGGAGTGACCAGCAGGAGTAGCTGATCTATAACAATTAATAGGTCTGTAAGAAAGGCCATTATCAAATTGTTCAGCGAGAAAATTAACTATATGTATGACAGGAGCCTACACAGGATCCAAGTTCCTCTCCACACAGCAACAAACCCATTTTGTCCAAATGTTGTTGTACCTATAATGTGTTCCTGGAGCCCATGATTCTCCGAGAAGAGTTGCAGCTGATGACGAAAGACCGGACAATTCATTGGATCTCCGGACACTTTCCAAGCAAGAAGGTTCAAATTCCCCGAAAGAATTAGATGGTGATCTTCCCCGTCTGCGTTTGTAACCAGACCTTGGACCGCATGAATTAAGAAAGGGATTTGGCAGGCCAGTTCCAGAGCTGTTGGGAACCAGACATGGGAAGGCCAAAATGGAGTTATCAGAAACAGGGAGCATTGGTCTTGTCTGACCTTCTGAAGAACTCTCTGGATCATTGCGAAGGGGGGAAAGGCATAACCCCGAAGGTCTGACCAGGATTGGAGAAAATCGTTCACTGCAAGAGTGCCCGGATCCAGCATCCAACTGAAGTATTTTTCTAAGTGGAAGGTTAATCTGCTCGCAAAAGATCCACATATAGAGGACCCCAAAGGAAATTTAGGGTGTTGAAAACACAAGGATTGAGTTTCCAATTGCTGTAATCGAAAAAAGAACCTTGACTTCCAATCTGCAGAAATATTGAAGATACTCCGCTTTCAGGGAGATCTTGTGTTCCAGCCAAAACATCCAAAGTTTTCTGGCTAAGTTGGAGAGGTCTGCTGATTTTGTTCCGCCAAGCCGATTGATGTAAGAGACGGCAGAGATGTTGTCCATCTTCAGGATAACAGATCTCCCTTGAAGAGAGTGTCTGAAGCTCATTACAGCATAGAGGCCTGCTGTGAGTTCTAAATAGTTTATATGATACAAGGTCTCTGAGAGAGACCACACGCCACCAGTGTTCTGGTTGAGAAAGCTGGTGCCCCAACCATGAAGGCTCGCATCTAATTCCAGAACAACCTCTGGAGTAGAGCCCAAAATTACTCTCCCATTCCAAGGGTCCAAATTATCCAGCCACCTGGATAGTTTCGACCTCGCTTCGTGATCCAATGTTACGAAATCTCCGTGCCAAAGGCCAGATCTGAGAGCTTTCCCTTTTATCCTCTGAAGAACTCTGTAATTGAGAGGAGCAGGGAAGATGGCTTGAATGGAGGAAGAGAGTAGGCCTAGGACTCAGGCTAACTCTCTCTGGGAAAGAGAATCTTGTTTTAAGACAAATCTTATCTCCTTCCGAATTTTCGCTATTTTCCTTGGGGGAAATAGAAGAAGACATTTTGAGGTATCTAAGGTAAAACCAAGGAATTCCATGGATCTGGAGGGGGTAAGGATAGAATTCTCCTGATTTATAATAAAACCTAGGCTCTCTATGAGGTCCATTGAGGTTTTCAGATGTAGCAAGATCTGTGAATGGTGTTGGGAAATAATGAGGATGTCCTCGAGATATACGATTAAGCGAATACCTCTTTCTCTCAGAAGAGAGGCGATAGTTCTCATAACCTTGGTGAAGCGCCAAGGGGCAGAGGAAAGTCCAAAAAGGAAGGGCTTGAAATTGAAAAAGACGTTTGTTCCAAGTGAACTGAGGAAAAGGTTGATGTTTCTTGGCCTTCGGAATGGTGAAGTAGGCGTCTTTCAGATCCAGTTTCACCAACCAGTCTCCTTCTAGAACAAGGTCTCTCAGGACTTGAATTCCCGCCATTCTGAAATGTCTGTAGACCAGGTATTTGTTTAATTCTCGTAGATTTATGACTGGTCTCCAACCTTTTTCCTTTTTTTGAACAAGAAAGAGTGTGCGTACAAACCTTCTTAAACTCCAGGGGACTTCTAAGATTGTACCTTTCTGGAGCATGGAGGAAATCTCTTCCTCTACAATTTTTTGTTGATCTTCTGAATGAGGTAGAGCTTTTGGAAGGGAAGTTTGTGTTGGAACATTGATAAAATCTATCTTGAAACCACGAACGGTTTCCAAAACCCAAGGATCTTGAGTTAGAGTTTCCGATACGTGATAAAAGAACTGTAGTATGCCCCCTACCTTTGGAGGGGAAGAAGAATAAGGGAGAGGAGTACTTACTTTCAGTATTGGTGGTGGTGTTGTTTGAGAATCCGCAGGATCTGGAACCTCTATAGCGTTAGCCTCTTCCTCTTTGAGGGTAAAGTTGGTTGGATGTGTAGAAGCCTCTTCCAGAGCCTCTGTATCTTAAAAAGGGCCTCTGATTGCTTGGCCGGAAGAAAGGCCCCTTCTTCCGGCCCGTCCAAAAAGTTTTGGGTTGAAAACTCGCTTCATAATAGATTGTGCCTTATCAAGGGCAGTGAAGGTAGAAACATATTTGCCAATACATTTTATCATGTCTTCACCGAAAGGTAGGCCTTTAGGGTTAATGGATGGTTCTCTCTCGGCCATGTCGCCCAATTTTGGAATAACTTTCATAAGGAGGGCCCTACCTCTTTCAATATTGAGGCTAGAATTAGCATTACCTAGGAGTACTGAGGCTCTTTGACTCCAGCCTCTGATAAGGTCAACATCAAGGGGAGTGTCATTGACATTCTTCGGACAAATCTAAGATTCTGCTTAAGGGACCCAGAACGTCCAGAAGGCAAACCTGGCAGCCCTTAAAAGCCCTCTTCAAACCTTTTCTCAGGTCTTTACCCAACTTAAACAGGAACTTGATCAAATCAGGGTCTAAGTTGGGGGTTTGACAGACTTTTTCTTGAATTGCCGGTCTAGGGCACTAGGACCTAAGGATACTATGAGTCTCTTTTTCCAGAGAATTTCTGAGCCATCTCTGAATAAACTTGGCCACATGTTCCTGTGGAAAACAATTTTGAGCTTCTGGGGTGGGAGATATTGAGGGGGGTAAACATCTCTTCACCCAGGGGGTTGAAAATAACATCTTTGGAGGAGCAAGCAGATTGTTCATCAGGTTGGCTATCAAAGTCTAGATCCTCATCGTCCAGGTCAAGGACAAACTCATCATTAGGGTTAGAAAAGTTCCCTTCATCTTCAGAATCGGTCTCTGGAGTATTATGAGCACTTTTAAAAATTGTGCCGCTAGGGACACCTGTCTTTTTTGCTCCGCGAAGGGCAGCCTTAATATTTGTGCCATGTGAGACACCAGAATAGATTGTGCCGCTAGGGACACCAATAGAAATTGAGGTGCGAGGACCTCCTTGAACACTTGAGGTGCTAATACCTCCCAATGCATTTGAGGTGCTAAGACCTCCAATAGTGCTCCTCAAAGGCTCAGAGTGATTAGATTTTTAGCTCTTTTCCCGTGAGAAATATTATGGGAAGTGAGCTTTTCACTGAGGTCGCCCTGATCAAGGGAGAGCAGTATTTTGGGGACATAACCTCTTTAAGTTTATCCATCATAACGGACCTCCATTCCTTCTGATTAAAATTGTTAAAAGATTCTTTACTGATATTGGGGGAGCTTTGAGCTGTGTCATCAGAGTCAAAATCTGACATGATTGCTCTGAAAATATGGTAATTAGTGGTGATAGCCAGAAAAAATAGTAATTAGTGGTGAAGGACAGACATTATGGAAATTAGGCTGGTCAAAACAGCAAACTTGCCAGGCCTAAAGTATCAGTATCAGGGTAGATATGACATAAATATGTTAGAGAATTTCTCCCCTCTTGTTTTTTGGGCAGTATTAAAATAAGCCACAATATAAATAAATTAGATTATCTCCCCGTTTTTTTTTTTGAGGCACTCGAAAGTATTAAATTAAATAAACCGGCAAAAGAGAAGAGAACAGTGAATACACAGCTTTAGTCAGCGCGGAGAAACTGACAAGAGTGCTCGAGTAGCTGATGCTGTGTTGAGTTAGAGGAATGCACCTTGGAAATGTGAGTGCGTGGCGTTGTCGTTGCCAAGGAACATTCCTCTGCTTCTGTGAGAGGTGACGAGGTCCGACGCTCGAGGTGGGAGCGATGCGGACATAAAGGCAATATAAGGTGTCCTCAGTCAGAAAAGAGAAAACGCAAACAGCGACTACGAAGCACTTTCAAATCCGGTTGAAGAGTGCTTGAATCTCACATTAAAGAGGATGGGAGGTGTGGGGATGCCGGCCCGCCTGAGATTTTGCAGATAAGGGTAAACCCCCGGGGGGGGGGGGGGGGGTTGGTGAGGCTGATGACCAAAGATTGGAAATCAGAGTGAGGGAGGGGGGAAGGGGGAGGTAAAACAATCCCCATAACAAGAAAACAAATAAAAGTACTAGATAGAGCCAACAGTCTGTAAGAAAACAAGTAATAAGGAAGTGGGCATCTCCACATAAAAAGCAGAGATATAAAACATTACATTTTGCCAAAATAACAGTGATTGTAAGAAAAGTAAGGAGAACTTATCTACTTGTGAGCTGCATTTAAATGAGGCAGTCTGTTTGTTGCACATGCCTTTCAAAGCTTATGTTCATTCCATTTTAGAATAGTTTTATTTATGATGTAGTGCGGCTGTTTGTGACTGCATTAAAAGGATAATGCATAATGTAGCCTCCGGTCTTGTAATGAAATTACTGTAGAAAAAAGCATATATCTATTAAAACACTGTGTCACTTAAACCTCATAAAGTGAAAACGTTAGAGTCGCAGCAATACGAAAACACACAATTTACATTTAAATAAATACAAGACTTCTTGCACAAGTTGTCTGCGCATCCCTACAGTTCAATCTTATCTTGTCTTACTTATCTGCTCACAAACACCTCCTCGCTTATACTGTGGTCATCTTTCTTTGAAAAACTGGTGAGGAAATGTAGCCCAATGAGCAGAACTGCCAGCTTTAGTACAGGGGAACTAGCTTGGCTTCGAGTTTAAGTGTCAGCCCAACATCCTGTGATTCTGGGCAAATCCCTTATTTTCCCCACAACACAGCACTAACATGAATTGTCACATAAGTTGAACTGCTTTGTATATTCTAAGAGTGATCACATTGTGTACTGCTCATTGTGTTTAAATACTTTTCCTGCTTTGATTTTCATAGCACTAGAAATATGTGCTAGGTATTCAAATGAATCAGTAGTGCAGTAATTGTTCCTGTGAGGAATTTAGCTTAATTATTTGGAAGATTTCCACTTTTTCCCACCTGTAAAGTCAGGTAGAAAAAGCACATTGGTTCTGCTTCACAAATCAAGCTTCAGCAAACTGAATACGTGCATGTCAAATGGCATCTATTTCATTTGACACTAAAGTAAAAATTAAGTTCACCACCTTAGTTATTTATCACACATACGTTCCTAAACAGCCTAAACAGAAACTGCACTTTTAGACATTTTAAAAATGAACACAGCATATCCATCTTGGATCACTGAACCTTCTATCAATGTGATGGGTGATTTGTATTTCAAATTGCACTATTTTCCACAAAATAATTAGGAAATATTATCGTGGATGTCCCGAACACCACCACATGCAGCTGTACTTTAAGCATATTCACATATTTCTTTCTTTCAAAATGCCACATTTTATTGTCCCTTTTTAAAAAGATTCTTGAAAGAAGCATGCACTGATGACTCCGATTTTGCATAGCAAAGGACACACACTGGCTGATGAGGGTTATGAACCCGTAACCTGTCCCAGGATGCTTGTTTCCGGTCCAGGGAAGACATGGCTTGGCAGTTCGGGCTGGACTGTTCCCATGAGGCACAGGGTCAGACTGATTTGCATATGGCCTTGTCTGAACTGGGGTGGTGGAGTGAGCTAAAGAATGATGATGGATTAAACCCAGATCAGTTGACTGGGGGTGAGTGTTTGATTTGCTCAAGCGCTCCGTCTATCATCCCCTTTGGTATCCTATTTTGAATAGTCTGAAGCCAGTCTTTGTGTTTTTATTCCATTGTATCCCTGACTTTTGGAAATGACCCCAAGCTCCTAGCCTGACCATCAGTGCCCCCCTTAGTCATACCTCAGACTGTACGTTTGGCCTCTGAAAAAATGCTTGTGAGTACCCCTGCTCTAGATCTTCTAGCATTTCATGCACTCTATCAATATACCCATCGTCAGAAACAGTACTGGGGATAATTTAAACAAATAAGGAATTTGTAAAAGTGTCCTGTCCCAAACAATCACATCAGGAACTGGAACAGCTGAATGTTCCCCAGGGAAAGGTCTCTTCATTCATTCACAGTTTGATGACGCATGGAACCAAGTTCACCAGTTGTACTGCTGAGCGTTCTGGGAGATAGTGTCCATTTAAAAGCAAGATAAAGACTGCCACCAACTAATTCAGAGGAATTGGAAAAGTAATTCAATTATTGTCCAAAGATGTAATGGAGAAACAAAGTATGTCTTTTTCAGCCAAAGATAGAAAAAACACAATTTCAGCCTGAATGGTAGAGGCAGCAGTGGTGGAGTATCCGAAGCATCAGAAGAGAAATCATCAAAGTAGATGAAGTAGGCAGAGGTTGTTCGGTCTATTTTTGCAGCTCAGCAGGTTTTGTAAAAATGAAAGATGACTTGATCTGAGAAGCATTTACATAGACTCTGTTTCTTCCTCTCCACAACTGAATTTCCCTGATTATGGTATGGGGAAGAGGAATGCAGGGTCACACACTAACTTCCATGGCCTCTCTGTAAGCTCTAGAGCTAAACGCCAGACCCTGGTCAGAATGCAATATGCCTACAGCATATGTCCCGATGAAGACTCACAGGTCCTTTATAATAGTTTGGGAGCCAGCTGACCACTATGGCCGTACCCATAGAAATTGAGAGAAGGAGTTCAGTGCTACCAAGATGTACTTGTAGGCCCCATCTGATGACAGAGGGCTGCAGTGGTCCAGGTAAACACAAGCCAGAGCCTTGTTTGAGATCAGTAGAAGTGTCTGCGGTATACGCACCACGTTGGACCCCTTCTTCTGCTGGCAGATGTTGCATTTAAGGTGAAAGTCCTTGGCCTGCTTGTAAAGACGGGCCACCAGTAATGTTGCTGCAATAACTAAATTGCAGCAGCCACCCCTGCATATGCAGATGTCAGACCTTCATGTGCAGTTAGTATTAAACCCATCCTGCGACCGGTGTTTAGTATTACTCTATTCCCCACTCCAGGAATGGTAGCATATGAAAAGTTCTGTGCATCTAACCTGTAGGAGTACTTGAATTGAAAGCCTTCCAGTAAATGGATGTCATTGCAAGCAGCATTGAGGCTACTATTATGTCTCTGTCTATCCTAATACTTGAATGAGTGATTGCAGCAACCACAGCAATGTGAACTGTTGCTTTTACGGCTTCATCAGCCGTTGAATTCTCTGCAATATGTATGGCAGGGTGTTGATGGCTCAATGTCTCTATTACATGAGTCCTTGACAAGCAATTTTTCAGCTCTGCCACCTGTTCCCAAAGCATCTTGTGGTTGGTTGTGCAGCCCTTTGTGTATCTGAATCCATTATGGATCCAATAATGTAGGTATTCATTTTAAGACTAGACTACGTTCGACCAGCTGTGCAGTGCAGTTACCAAGTGAATGAGTGTAGGTTTTCTCAGGGTGGAATTCTCCACCTTGCATGCACCCTTTTACAATAGCACTCGCTGCTAAGTATTGATGCTTTGTCCCTACATCAGGCAGGGCGGAACCCTCAGTATACCTGATGTAATCATAGCATTCTAGAGACATTATTACATTAGGCAGAGAATATTCTTGTTTGTTCTGCAGAAAGGCTTGTGATTGTAGTGTAAAATAAAAATGTAGACTACATCTGTTGTAGTGAGTGAGTTAGTCCATTGTATCCATCGTGGATGTAATGCTTTAGCAGTTGGAATGCTTGCTCTGGTGACTGCCTCTAAGGTTCGCACTGGAGTAACGACAATAATGTGTTTTTCCCGGTTTAGGGCCCACTCTTTCATCACAGCAGTTTGTTCCAGCTGGCAGTATTTTTACAGTAGGTGCAAACCCCATTTCAGCATTGCTGTATAAATTCAATTTATGTGTAATTTGTACTGTGTAACCTTAATTTAATGTTACATTCATGTACCCGGATGTTCCTGCAATGACACAGATCACCATGTTTATTTTGTTTACACCTGTGTGTACGTGTTTTGAAGCTATCATTTCAGCTTTTACGGAACATAAGATATTTGTTTGCTCCTGAGTCCAATGTGTACTGGAAAAGTCTTGATGTATTAGGTTGTAAAATGGTTTAACCCGCTCTGCGTAATATGGAATGTAAATTTTGCCAACATTTAGAAATCCCAATATGAATTGTAATCTTTTCAACATATTTGGAGGTTGAAGTAGCACACCCTCCTCTAAGAAGTGTGTCACAAGGCTTTGGCCTTCACTTGATAGCTTGTATCTCAGAAAAAGGACATTGAGATGGGGATTGTTGTATTTTTTTAAAATACATTTGTAGCTCATTTGAGCAAATCCCAAAATGATGCCGTCGATTCTCGTCAAGTGTTTTAGTGTTTCATAAGTTCATCATCCATCAAGTAGATGTCAGCACATAGGACAATACCTGGTCATCAATACTTTTATAGTAGCTCTGTTACTCTGGCTGAAAGAACAGCCTGGGGCTATTCTTATACCCTTGAGGTATTTGACAGAACTGCCTCTGAGAGTCAAGCACACTGAATGTGGCCAGATATCTGCTTCCAGGCGCTATATTTTGCCGAGATATCAAATGTGGGGGCATATTATCAAGGGGATTTATCTCCGCTTTTTTGGCTTTAAAAGCCAAGAAAGCGGAGATAAAATTATCTCCCTATTACCTAGCTGTCGCTAACACCAGTTAGCGACAGCTAGTAGGAGATAGCGACCATCTTGGGCCCCACTTTGCATGTCAGAGAAATTTATCACTAATGACATGCAAAGTGGGCGTGTCAAGATGTTAGCGACTGGAAACAGTCGCTAACATCGCTATCTCCTATTACCAACTTTTGGAGATATTCACGCTAAGCGCGAATATCTCCAAAAGCTAACACCTGCCCTGAGCAGTTCTTAGCCATGTTATCCAATGGGAGGTGGATAACATGGCTAAGAGCATTAGCTCGGTAATGCATGAATATCGCTGACTTTTCAGCGATATTCATGCATTGCGGCCGATTTTTATCGCATTTGCGATAAACCTTGGTAATACCAAGGTTTATCTGCGATAAAAATCGCCGCAGGTCGGCGATACACTTTTGTCTCTAACCAAGCAATAGCGATAATTATCGCTATTGCTTGTTAATATGCCCCCTGGTTTTGTATTTCTTCCATACTATGTTGTTCATTAGTTCAGCACTGTGTTTATTTTGTAATGCAAATGTGTGAGTAGCTGTATTCAGGTGTCTGTAGTCTAATACTAGACAATATGAATGATCAGGTTTCATTACAGGAAACAAGGGATTATTCATTGATGAGGTGCAACTTTCCATTACACCTTGGCAAATCATTGGAGTATTTCCCTAACTTGCTTCTTGCTACAAGCCTAAGTGGATATTTTATTTGAGGTTGTTCGGTTGTCCTCAGCAAAAATTCATAAGAGGAACCTTCATCCTAACCCACATGGTTGTGGTATGATCCAGGAGGTGGTTCTAGCACCCACTACTTGGAGTATGAGTGTTTTACTGATTCTAGAACAAGATTAGAGAAAGTAGGTAACATTTCTGTTTCCCTGTTTGAGCACTCCATTACAAAATCAGATGGTCAATCCTTTTCAGCCAAAAGAATATCATAACCTTGGGTTAAGTCCTTCAAAAAGAGAACATTGATATTTCTGGATATGTCCGCCTCCAACTGGAGTTGTATTTCATACATATGATGTGGAAAACTTACCCTGGTATCAGGTTTCCACACTGATATACTCACTCAGAGCTACTCCCACCAGACAATCCATCAGGTTCTGGTGAACTATTATGATGTCTGCTATGCTGTACAGCATTGACACCACCCATGTCCCACTCAGATGCAAAGTCCTCAATATCTGGGGCATGTCTAACCTTAAGTCCAGCTACCTTCTTCTTTTTGGATTGAGGCTTGGAAGGCTTCGGTTTATCTTATTTATTTATTTATTTATTTATTTATTTATTTATTTATTGAGTTTGTAAAGCGCGACAGCTACCCAAAAGGGTTTCCCGGCGCTAACTGACCAAAACAACCTGACCCAAGACAAGAAAACTACTGATCAAAGAGCCAGGTCTTCACTGCCCTACGAAAGCAAGCATGGCTATCCTCCATACGAATAGCCAAAGGGAGGGAGTTCCAAAGTTTGGGTCCTAGAGTATAAAAGGCACTACAACCCATTCTGGACAGCCTGAACTTGGGCACACAGAATAGGTGTTGAGAAAAGGAGCGAAGGGAGCGAGAAGGAATGTAGGGCTTAACAAGAGACTAAAGGTAAAGGTGAGCTACACCCGCCTTAATCTTGTGCATGTAGCTGAGAGCTTTAAACTTTACACGAATTTCTATGCGGAACCAATGGAGTTCCCTCAGATGCTCTGTGATATGGTCCGTTTTTCGACAACCACAAAGGAGCCGAGTAGCGGCATTCTGGAGCAGTTGGAGGCGGTGAGTAACCGCCTTGGTAGACCCCAGAGAGCACGTTGCCATAGTCCAATCTGGAAGTCACTAAGGCGTCCACCACCGATCTACGGGTGTCCGAGGGGAGTAGCCAGAAGATTTTTCTAAGCCACCGCAAGATGGTAAAGCAGGTGGCTGCAACCTTGTTGGCTTGGTCTTTCATGGCTAACCCCTTATCGATGGTCACTCCAAGGTTATGCACACGTTCAGACGGAACCGGCAGGGCACCCATGGCAGAGGGCCAATGCCTCGGACTCCAAAGATCTGGTTTGTTACCCAATACCAGGACCTCAGTTTTCCCGCCATTTAATTTCAGCAGGGTGCTGTTCATCCAGCAGGCTATGTCGCTGAGTTCTGTTTGCAGCTGCGATGGCGAAGTAGGGTCAGCGTGGGATAGGGAAAAAACAATTTGAGAATCGTCGGCATAGGTAAATAAATTCAGACCAGACCTTTGAGCAATATAAGCCAGAGGGGTAACATAAAGATTAAACAAAAGAGGACTCAGGATGGAACCCTGGGGTACACCATGTGAGAAAGAATATGTTTTAGAAGTGGATGAGTGAGAAAAAATTTGAAAAGTCTGATCCTTCAAAAAGGATGAGAGCCAATCCAAGGCTATACCCCCAATACTAATGTTCGCAAGAGCTCTGATGAGGATGTTGTGGGATACGGTATCAAATGCCGCACTGAGATTGAGCAATATCAGTGCGGCTGTTTCCCCTCGATCCAGAAGCAAGCGTAGATTTTCAGTCACGCCCAAGAGAGTAGTCTCGGTGGAAAATCTCGGGCGAGAACCGGACTGAGAGGGGTGTAATAAGTTGTTGAGCTCAACGTACTGAGACAGGTGTACGTGAATATGCCTCTCTAGGACTTTAGAAAAAATAGGCAATAAAGAAATGGGACGATAATTGGAAGAGACATTGGGATCGGCAGTGGATTGTTTCAAAAGTGGGGTGACCATAGCATGCTTCCAGCAACTGGGGACAGTAGCCAAATTTAAGGAGTGATTAAGCAACGTGCAGATGGTAGAAAGCTGGGGGGGTCCAAAGGAGCGGAGTATGGAGACAGGTACCGGATCCAAAGGCGAGCCAGACTTAACCTTGCTCAGGGTCTCCAAGGGGGTTGAAGGAAGAAGAATAGGCCAAGACAGGAGTGGAACCGATGATTGTATTCGGGAGACAGCGTTCCCACCAACGACATAAAGCCGGTTGACTGGACTATTACTAATATTACTAGCTCTATGAGCGGCAATGTCCTGATGTATGTTTTCTATCTTTGAGATAAAGTACTGTGCGAGCTCGTCGCATTTATTATTAGATAGGGAGGGAGGGCTGGCTGTAGTCCTGGAGCCAGCAAGTTCCTTGACCACGCTAAACAAAGTATTATGCATTCAGATGAGCATTGTGAGTCCTTCTTTGGTTTCACATGCTCTTCTGATCTACGCTATGACTGTCCACCTCTCTTTCCACATTTTTCAGATGAATCCTGAAAGAAACAAGACTAACGGTTATCAGTATCCTGAAATATGTTTGGGGGTCTAATATAATCACTGATTTGCAGATGATAGCATTTTTTTCCTACCCACCCCGTGACTTAGTCTTTTCTTTGTTTTCTTATTCTCCCTCTTCTTCTTTGTTGAGGAGCCGGGTGGTTGCTTAGGATTATTTTTTTCAGAATTACTCGTTAATTGTGGTTTTCCAGGTCTGGATCCCAAATTATCTCTACCCAGCATACCTTAGGTTTCTTTGATAATTTCAAGTAATATGCGATCCTGCTGTGCATGAGCCAACATTCTGTATATGCTGGCATTTAGCCAGCTCTGCTGCTTCCCCCTTTATGTTACTTACCATAATGGTGGATACTGAGGTAGAATTGGCCATCAGTTTCATTTTCAAGGCAAGGGCAGGTACTAACCCATACTCGCTCTGGATCTGTTTCAGCAATTCAGGCAAAACAGCCAATGAAGGGGTACCGAGTATTCTGGTATATACAGTGACAAACTCTGTCCCCCAAATTGTGCATAAGCCTGGGTGGAGTTCACGCACCTGTGGTATGCAGAACCCCACAAAGAGGTTAAAAATCTTTGCCACGCTACGTGGTGTTCCGCGAGTGGGGAGATTTTGCTTGTCCCACCCGTTTGTGTGACTTTTCCACTGCACGTCAATGCGGGTTGCTTGTTCTGGCAGAAATATTGCACAAACTGCGCAATGCAGTCATGCACGGCCGCGGCCATCATATTTCTTACTCTGTTTATGGTGCTGGGGCCTAAATTTTTAATCCTCCCTAAATCATTTAAATCTAAGCATGGGTGAATTTTGCGAATCTGGCGTTCGCGAATTTGCGTATTTGCGAACTCGCAATCCGCAAAATCCGCACATTCTCGCGAATTTGCGTATTTTTTTTTGTGTTTGCAAGGGTTTCTGCCAGTTCGCTAGGGTTTTGTACCAGTTCGCAATTGCGAACTTACTTGTCGGCTCGCAACAGTCGCGACTATGTTGTTTCTACGTCTGGTTCATCATCACAGGTTCCCAGCACCCTCTGTTTAACCACTGCCACCCTCTGTTTCACCCATTCCACCCTCTGGTACATCAATGCCACCCTCTGGTTCATCATCACTGTAGATTATGGGGGGAAAAGCAAGCACACCTGCCCTGCTTCAACTGACATGAATTAATTTGGGGTTGATTTATTAATGTGTCACTGTTTTAAAATTCCAGTCTGGCACCTGCTTCCTTATCTGTAATTTGCTTTCTGTTGCAGTGCAATTTTTTTTCCAGGACCTTTGTGGCCTACTTGTAGCTATTCTATGAGCCTGCTGTGAGGGTAAGAGCAGGGTCATACAATTGTTGCAACTAGCAACTGAACTCTGGAGGGGCCCCGGTCAGGAAGCACTACAGGGAATGGTTACTAATGATGAGTTTGAACTTTTGCACCTGCTGAGTGCTTTCAGTTTTGCAAAACTCGTTTTTCTGCAATTTTGCGGAATTCGCGGGGCGCGAACGTGCGCGAGATCGAATTCGGAAGCCGCGAATTCGTGCGAATATGTGATTTGTTTTTTTGCGGCTTGTTAGTTCGCAAGGTTTCGTGTGTTTTAGCGAGCCGCTTGTAGCGCAACGGCGCGAAGTTACCCTCACGGTCGTTCACGGGCGCGGCCATCTTGTTTGCATGACGTATTTCCGTTTCAGGGCGCGATGTGTAATCTCGCAAATTGTGCGGCTCGCTAGTACAATTTCGCGTGTGTTTGCGGGGAAAATCTCGCGCAAATTTACCCACGCGGTCGTGAACGGGCGCGGCCATCTTATTTCTCATTCATTGCTATGGTTCTGGGCATGCTTTTTGTATCCTCTCTGAATCTCTGCCATCCTTTGCTTGTTTGAAATTTTTTTTGATCTATTTTACTTATTATCTATCCCTCTATTTTTCTAGCTCTATATTTTTGTGTTTTCTGCTACTTTTGGTTAATTTGAAGCTACTTTTTTAAACTCTTTTCTTTTCTTTTTCCCTATTCTATTTTCTTTATTATTTAGCTTCCTTTCTGCCCAGACCATGGTAAAGGGAGCCGGGAAGCATCCCGAGAAGGGGAAGGGTCCCGCTCCCCGTGCCCGGCTCCCGTGCAGGCGTTTGAGGGGGGAGCAGGTCGCACCCCAGGAGATCTTCAGCCCGGAGGAGGTGGCCGCATTAGTTTATTATGTTCAGCGCCGCCTCCCCAGGACCATCATGGCAGGCGGCAAGATCGCTCGCGGGTACGGGATCCAGGAGCGCCGGAAGCGGTGGGATAAGGTGTGCCGGGCCATGTACCAACACTCTCGGGTCCGGCGCACCTACAACCAGGCCACCCACCGTTGGACGGATCTCCTGGACCGGGAACGCGATCTGCTCGACCTGCTCGGCCTTGAGATCCCCTGGCTTGGTGAGTAGTAGTAGCTATTTCTTTACTACTCTGTTTTCTCCTGCTGTGTGTGTTATTATATTGCAAATTTTTGTTTTTTACCAAGAGCATTAATGCTGCTGATTACATTGTAGGTAAATTATATTTCAAAATGTTCTGTGCATTTCAGGTGCACTGCTCTCCTTCTCAGTAGCGTTGCTACTATGCTTATTTGTTTTCGATTTTGTGTTCATTTCATTGGCCTGTGAAATTATGTATGAGTGTAGTTTAAAGAACTGCGTAATGCTAGACACTAAGGGTCCGATTTTTAATTACCGGCGCATCCCTGCAAAGTAGCAGGGATGCGCCAGTAATTGTGCGCCACGCCACCACCACCCATGGTGCGCCGTATTTACAATGCGGCGCACCATGGGCCCAAACCGTCACCAAAGCGTTACGCATCTGTGCCGTAAAGGCGGCGCATTGCTGGAGTTGCATCGCAACGATGGCGCAGCTCCAGCAATGCTCTAGGGTACCCTATCTCCCCAATGCTGCGTCAAGCCGTATGTCTGCTTCAAGCAGGCGCAGGGTTTGAGTAACGCATCATTGTCCTCAAAGTGACTGATTGAAATCTTGTAGATTTCCCTAAGCCACTTTAAGGATGCGTTCCTGCGCAGGAACGCCCTCCCTTGCGCCGGAACGCCCCCTGATGGTGCAGGGCTTTACAACGTGATGCATCTCCGATATGCGTCACGTTGTTATTATACGCCGCACCATGGCGCCTCTTTTGTTCTGCCGCTGCGTCACAAAAGTCACGCAACAATGGAGCAAAAGAGCCGCAAGGGGATTCTAAATCAGCCCCTACAGACTCAAGCCCAGTCCTTCCTTTGTACACATGGCGATAAGAAGAAATAGTGGTGGTGGATTGATAGTTTGAGTATTTTAATGACTGGTTAATGTAGTAGGAAACTTTTTTGTGTTGTCGCTGATCTGCAATCACGATGGACTTTGTCTGTCACTTCGCGCGCTGCGGACTGCTGCCTGCCAGTCCTAGGCGAACCTTTTTAGTATTTTGTCTAGTGAGTTACATAAGAACTTTCCAAGTCGACGGTCCACAAATCAAGCAATACTAATAACGTAGTAGACCACATGAGATCGGTCAATATATCCCGTGGAATAGTTGTCTATTTGCTATTTCACCAAAATATTTTGTTATTGTTCTTTTGAAATGTTTGATTTGGTTGACAAATATCGTCCATGTTTTCTGGTCTTTCTTTCTTTCATGTTGTACATCAGCTCCCCCCAGGGGCAAGAGGACACAGGAGGAGGAGGCTGCTGTTCAACAGGATGCAGGCCAGGATCGGGCAGGCGAGGGCTCCTTTGCTGGCCCCGGTAAGTTTTAATTTTAATATAGAGTACCTATTTTTTCCTAGCGTTCCTCATTCGATTTTTTCTAAATCGTCTTTGATCTTCTTGTAGACTGTATCTAAATTCTTATCCTGCCTCGACTATGACTCCCTGTGGTATTACTAGATTATTCTTATTAGTCTGTCTGTGTAGCTAACTAAAATTGCACATATGGCAATTCCATTGGACTCCCATTCTAGTCAGCAATAGCTCTATGCACTGAGTGCAGTCCTCTGGGATTGTCCATAATGTCTTTTCGAGCCTTCTAAATGTTTATGCTTTGACAATTGCCAACAATAAAAAGGTGAATGACCATCAAGAAAGAATAGGATACTACTTTACTTTTGGTTTGGATAGGAGGACAACCCATTCTACTAGGACAAATCTGCACAAACAGAACTATGGACACTAAATAATGCATTGCTTAGCTTATCAATTATAATAGGCGCTGTTAGACTTTCCACATACCTCAGTGATAACAGACTTTGTAGTTGAACCCCCAATCTCCTTACTGACTAGATAGTGTGGCAGAGTCATTTAGCTCCCAAAGTCACCGAAGATTGATCCCCAGTGATGATTATCCAACGCAGGACAAGAGTACGGAGTCAGAGTCAAGACGTGTCAGAGGCACGGACTCATGCTTGCAAAAATTGCAAAACCTTTAGCGCAGCCACTCTATTCTGGAGGACCAAAAACCACAGAGTCTATTTAAGTTTAAAAGCTTTAATAAAAGTAAACACATTTATTAAAATCAAGTTTGTCATAAAACTAAACGTTTAACTGAAAATGGAAAAGTGCTTAGTGCTGACGATTAATTGAACACATTTCTTGTGGTCGAGCCGAGCTCTCACCTGGTTTGAACTTGATCTTGCTCATGTTCTTAGAAGTCAAGCTTCTGTCTGTTAGGAGAAAAAGTGGTGCGCGTTAAAAATAAAAAGCAATCATTCATCAGTTGTGCCAAAAAGTGCAGCAACACAACAGCCTTCCCTGGAAAAGGGGACATTTTTACTTTAGAGTAGACAGTCACAAATTATTACATTGTTTTCTGTTTTTTTCACATTTCTTTATTCCTAAACCAAATATTATATAGTAGTGAGTGGTGTATTCTAATATTCTTAAATGTACTTTGTAGGTGGAACATCTGGTGGCGGGGCCAGCGCGGAGGTGGTGATGCTGGATGAGGGGAACACTTCTGGGGAGGATGCGGTGCAAGTGCCGGACGACACCAATGTGCCTGTGAGGGTTCACACGGTGGTGGCGGGCAGAGGTAAGCTATATATTCCTTACTTTTTGTTTGATTGAAGACTGCAGAGTGTGCTATCTGGGGCTCTGGGAGGGGAGGGGGAGGGGGCGCACCAGCAAGTGCAAGGAGCCTGCGCCCGCTATCTGCACGGGTGTATTATAAATCAACCAGGTAGTAGCCTCCTCTAAATGTACTTCGACTTAGCTGTGAAGTTTTTGGCGAGAAGAATCCCAATCAGATCTGAGATGAACTTGATGGATGGGATGAACGAAAAGCGAAAGAAGGGTGTAAGTAAGTGTGGAAGGACGAGAAATTTAATGATGACTGGCAAAGAAGAATGAGATGTGTTTGCTTGGCCCCCGAGGTGGCTGGGAAGGAAAGAATATGGTATGGTGCATGGCTGGGTGAATGATGAAGCAAGATTGGGTGGAAGGAGAACAGCCTGGGTGGGTGAAACAGAAACTGTATGTGTGCATATACTTTGAATGGATGGATGCCTGGATCATGGTACTATCTGACTCTTAGATAGCATATGTGTATCTAGAGAGAGTAGATGGTCACTGGATGAACTAAGTGATACTTTGAAGAGCATGTAACACCGCACCCGCACGTCCGTTCCAGTGTAGGAAAGGCAAGGAAAGAAGTTGTAATTTTGTCCAAATACTACCATGAATAGTAGCAACTGCAAGCACAGCATATATCCGGTTATTACGGTGGACACTCCCTACCTCTCTTAATAAGTTTAGTTTAGTAGTAGTACGTCATTCATGTGTGGGTGTATCACTGTTCACTCTATAAAAAGCAAAGCACCTAAAGTCATCCCATATGTAATCAAATACATCCTATGTGAAGTGATAGATAATCATATTATTTAGCTTCTTCATTTTCCTTTTCTAGTACTCATTTGCACTGTAGGGTGAAAGTTAAATTAATTAAGCAATAGCCAGTTTAACAGAGTATTCTCAGTGCCACCCGTAATAGAAAAGTAAGAGCTTCACCACCTGCATGTATTGGACCGGTACAGTAACGCAAGTCTGTCTCACTCATCATGGTGTGCGTCTGTTTTTCTCGGGTGCAAGTTCACTGCGCTGGCTTTATGCCGGCTTGCATAAGATAACGTACCAATTTTCCTAAACAAGAGAGAAGAAGAAGAATAAGACTGGTGTACTGTCATAGTCGACTGTAATGGAAGTCAATAGTGCTCGTAGAATTTGTTCCTTAAACTCCCACTAATGTTAGAGCAAGGATAAAGAAGTGGGAGGTTAGATAGATACTGGCCTCAATAGTTATGTACTGTGCTTTCAAGTTGCTAGTTGTACTGTGACACAACTTTCTGCTCAATCATTTTGTGTTAATCTTAAGGAGCATTGGTTACAGACTATGTCTTTCTTTCTTCATATAGTTGCTCCTTCCAAATCAACAACACCAACAAGGAAGGAGCGGGCTCGAATGGCCCGGCAACGGAGGCTGGATGCCACTGTCGCCGAATATCGGCGGCTGGTGGCCCTGGAGGCGGAGGACACGCAGTCTACTGGTACAGCATCCACTGGGACAGCTGCATCCTCCTCCGGGCCCCCACGGGCTGCCAGCCAGCGCAGTGCTCCAGCGGTACGGAGCCGGGCTACCAAAGCCAACCGCCACCGCCGAGCAGCAAAGACAGCAGCTGCCCCCCATAGGAGTTGCAAGGCACGCCAGCACCGCTTATGCCTCAGAGTGTCCTACCTGGAGCAGGAGGTCCTAACTTATAAGACCTTGGTGGAGGGCCTCCGCTCCGACCATGCCACCCTCCACAAGGAGTATGATGCCCTGGCCGCTAAAGTGAACAGCAGCCTGCCGTAGTGTCCCTTGCCCCTTTTTTAGAGACTTTTGGGGGGTGGGAATTGGGAGTTGGGTTGTTTTGGGGACTTTTGAAGGAAAATTGTTGGGGTTAGGGAGGATCTTGTGGGAGATTATTTTGTTAGGGCTACACAAATATACTTTTTGAAACTTTATCTGAGCATACCTGTTTTTTACTGCTTTTGAGTCTGGTGGGTGGGGGTTTAACAGTAAGTTTGTTTTCCTGAAACTTAAGTCTGTGTCATTTTCTTCCTTTAAGTGTAAATGGCTAAATGTTTTCAACACTAAGTGCCTCTCACAGAGTAAGTGAATTCAAGAGTCCTAGGACTTTAGTAGTACTACCGTCAATCTCTCGTCTCTCCTAATACTCCATTATACTACCTCCCACCAAACGCTTATCTTACCTGTAATTTGTGTTTGAAAGTAGGGCTAGGCCCAGGGCTGGCTCCACGGGAAATGGCGATTAAGGTTGGCAATCCTGGGCGGATGAAATGTCCTCATTGCGGTGGTACTAGTGGTGTGACACAGTGGCAGTTGCATGCCTATGGAAAAAAAGAAAATGAAACCTGGTTTGTTTCTTTACTGGAGCATTACAACGGTATGATAGAGAATGTAGCAGGTGACAGTACACTAGAACAGTTCCACAATGTAGCCTAACAAATGGTAAAGTATTGAAAGTATAACTAGTACTTGCGTTGAATTTCTTTGACATTGGCTACTACTACAAGAAATAGTACTGAAGCTGAGTAAGTCTAGAATATATCCTCGGATTCCTTCACCAGCCTGTTGCTATGACCTTATCCTCCCCAGCAAGTGTGTGGAATTATTGATGTCATTTAGTCACACATCAATCAAAACCACACAGCCCGGGGGAAGAGGGTTAGGGTTTGGAAAATGGATGGGAATGGGGGTTTCTTTTTGGGTAGGTTTTGTTGAGAGAAGAAAAAAAAAGCACAGCATGGACAAACAATAATTGAAGATAAAGAAATCTTTGGGTACAAAGCTAACCATAAATCTTTTAAGTGACATAAAGGAAGTGCATGCACTACTGCATGCATTGTTACTGAAAAGTAAGTAGTACTTTCGACAACCGTGAATGACGGAATGCGACAGTACAGGGCTGCAACGTTTTCACTTGCCTATCTCTGCACTCAGAGAAACACTTCTTACATTAAATTAGGTTTAAAAAATAGCTGAAGTAAAACCTATAGAATGGCTGTAGGGATCAATTTAGAAGCAGAGAGAGATCCAAGAAATGCAGAGTCACACTCATAGAAGTTCACAGCAATAACATTACTTAAAAAAACATTACAAAAGAATGGATACTGTATCTGTATGTTGTTGTAGTTGTCCTGTTGAATTTGGTAAGTAAGTTGCACGCATCAAACCATTCCTCTTATTAGCGGCACTCCTCCATTCCAGCTGAAGCTTCGTCCATCAATGATGGTGACCAGAACACACCCTGTCCACTGCCTGCCTGGCGGATGCTGAATTGCGGCTCGCTAATGTGAAGCCTGACTTCATCCTTTTTTTCCCATTGCACAGACTGAAACCCGGCCTGTAATTATTGATGGAAAAACAGGAAGTGATATTAGAACACCACTGACAAATAAATATAAGGTATGTACGCTGTATAGTGCAAAAAGTCACACTTTGAGTTTTTTAATAGACAGTACAATATTTTTGAAAGTGCTTACTCTGTCTGAGTCTCCTTTTGAAGGATAAATAAGTATGGGCAAATTAATTTAGCGGATCTTTCCCCTCAAGCTAGGTGTACTGTAAACTGTGTTTTAGAACAAAATTAGACCTTCCCAGCAGTGCTCCCACACAGACCCTTACTAAAGCCAGTCGCGGAAATGTAGAAGACCCCCAATCAGATCTCAATGAACGAAGCCTAGTAGAAAACTGGTGAGAAAACGTACTTTGAAAGTAAAAGTAGGCCCAAATACCCCCTTACCCACCGTGGATTGTATTCAAACCACTTGCAAGCAAGCAAAAGTATCCATACCCAGCATCGCTCCAAGACTCGCAAACCCCCCCACAAACAGCCCCCCACCCAAACACATGCAATGCAAATACTGCTAACCCTAACGAGCCCTAAGTTAAGAATAGTGGAAAACGCTTTCTTTAACTATGCCAAATCCCCCCTTTCCCACCATGGATTTTCTTCAAATCACTTGCAACCAAAATTACACATTCCCACGAGTGCTCTAAGAAGACCCCAGAACTCAGTTGCAAAAATCTAGAACACCCCAAAACACATGCAATCCTGCTGCTAGGGCTAAGCCCAACGAACCCTAAGTTACAAAAAGTGCCAAAAGGCTTTTCGGCATGGATTTTGTCCAAACCACTTCTATCCGGTATTAGACCTTCCCAGCAATGCCCCAAGACCCGCCAACCCACCCGCAAAAAAGCACAACACCCCCAAACAGCCAAAAAGGGACATCTCATACTTACAATATTTATCGGCCTTCGGTCCAAACGCGCTGTGCAGCTAGGTCATAACTCCTGTTTTCCACAACGGATTTCCTGAAAAGCAAATGCAATCAAAATTAGACTGTCCCAGCAGTGCTCCCAGACCCCAAAACTCACCCACAAACACCCGGAACCCCCCCCAAAGAGCACCTCAAAGAAAAGCAAGTCAGCAAAAACGCAAAAAAAATTTCGCCTCCGATTTGGTCCAAACCACTGTTATCCAGTATTAGAGCTTCCCAGCAATGGCCCCAGAGCCGTCAACCCAGGCGAAAACTAGTAGAAGACCCCCAAACAGCCAAAAAGCAAAAGTACAAAAATGGGGACTTAGTCATTTTCATGGCAATTTCCAAAATCACTCAGCGCGCGCTCTGCAGCTAGGCCCTAACTCCCCTCTGCCACCATGGATTTGCTTCAAGCCTCTTGCAATCAAAAGTATCTATAGCCAGCAGTGCTCCCAGACCCCGAAACCCACCCACAAACACCAGGAAGCCCCCCAAACAGGCCCCCGAAAATGATACATTGAGCGAAATGTCAGAAACAGCAAAAACTTTTCCCTCATGGATTTTGTCCAAACCACTTCTATCCGGTATTAGACCTTCCCAGCAATGCCCCAAGACCGGCCAAACCACCCGCAAAAAAGCACAACATCCCCCAGCAGCCAAAAAGGAAAATCTCATACTTACAATATTTATCGGCCTTCTGTCCAAACGCGCTGTGCAGCTAGGTCATAACTCTCGTTTTCCACCACAGATTTCCTGAAAAGCGAATGCAATCAAAATTAGACTGTCCCAGCAGTGCTCCCAGACCCCAAAACTCGACCACAAACATCCGGAACCCCCCCAAAGAGCACCTCAAAGGCAAGCAAGTCAACAAAAACGCAAAAACATTTTCGCCTCCGATTTGGTCCAAACCACTTTTATCCAGTATTAGAGCTTCCCAGCAATGGCCCCAGAGCCGTCAACCCAGGCAAAAACTAGTAGAAGACCCCCAAACAGCCAAAAAGCAAAAGTACAAAAATGGGGACTTAGTCATTTTCATGGCAATTTCCAAAATCACTCCGCGCGCGCTCTGCAGCTAGGCCCTAACTCCCCTCTGCCACCATGGATTTGCTTCAAACCTCTTGCAATCAAAAGTATCTATAGCCAGCAGTGCTCCCAGACCCCGAAACCCACCCACAAACACCAGGTAGCCCCCCAAACAGGCCCCCGAAAATGCTACATTGAGCGAAATGTCAGAAACAGCAGAAACGTTTCCCTCATGGATTTTGTCCAAACCACTTCTATCCGGTATTAGACCTTCCCAGTAATGCCCCAAGACCCGCCAACCCACCCGCAAAAAAGCACAACACCCCCAAACAGCCAAAAAGGAAAATCTCATACTTACAATATTTATTGGCCTTCGGTCCAAACGCGCTGTGCAGCTAGGCCATAACTCCCGTTTTCCACCACGGATTTCCTGAAAAGCAAATGCAATCAAAATGAGACTGTCCCAGCAGTGCTCCCAGACCCCAAAACTCACACACAAACACCCCGAACCCCCCCAAAGAGCACCTCAAAGGCAAGCAAGTCAGCAAAAACGCAAAAAAAATGTCGCCTCAGATTTGGTCCAAACCACTATTATCCGGTATTAGAGCTTCCCAGCAATGGCCCCAGAGCCGTCAACCCAGGCGAAAAGAAGTAGAACACCCCCACAAGTGCAGAGACTTTCTTCATTGGGCGTAATCCAGCCCTCTGCTTTGAGGGAAATAGGAGTCTGGAGGAGGAGGATAGAGGAGCATGTTCTTGTAAACTTGTGAACCTGAGGAATGCAGACTGCGGCACCTTCAAATCAATAAGCAAGCAAGTGAAGACAGTTCTGCTGATGGGCTTGTTTTTGTGATTAGGTGATTAAAGTTTTAATTATAATAACTGTGCAAAACAAAGAAAGACAGACACACAGGAATAAAAGTGAAAAAGGACGAAAAAGAAAGTTATTGATTCATTAGCTTATTTTCAGGGCTCGGTGTCAGGGAATAAGAATAAGAATTTGTCCTCATACTCTGCGAATTTAGGCAGGAGTAGGCCAGTGTCACCTAACAGAGAACAAATTCCCTCATCTAAGTTGCTGTCCTCCTCGTCTTCATCCGGCGTTTGTTCTCGTACGTTGTAATCTGGTGGTATGAGGTGCTGATTCATCTTGATCATTGTTAACCTCTCCACATTTTTGGGCGAGAGGCGGGCCCGTTTGGAAGTTACAATGCCACCAGAAGCACTGAAAACACGTTCAGAAGAAACTCTTGCGAGTGGGCAAGACAAGTAGTTTATTGCCAGGTTTGAGATCTGTGCCCACAATTCTTTTTTCCCATGCCAATACGCCAATGGGTCAGCATTAACATAGACCTCTGTTGAGTCATTCAGATAATCCTGCACCATCGACTCAAGGTCCTCCAAGGTTCCTCCACTTTGCTTACTTTTTGCTGTGACCTTTTGAGAACCAAACCCAAGCCGAGTTAGCCAATCCTCTTCTGCATCCAATGTTACTGTTGTGTCTGGTGCAGATGATCCGGTTGCCGGTGTCTTTAACGGCTGAGAGGTCACTTGTGCCACAGTCACAGGTGCAGAAGTGGATTCTTTTGACTGGGGATGGCCTGCTGATGCTGATTTACTGCCTTTTGCTTCAATTTGCTGCCGTTCTCTTTCAAACCTCTTGGCTGACAAGGCTAGCCAACTTTTGTACTTTGTAACATCTTCATCACCAAAAGGAAAGAATGCTCTGCCTGCCAGCGCCTTTTTGTAGCGTGGATCCAGAATAGTAGCACAAATGTAATGCTGTTCTGAGTGGATCATTTTAAGACGTTCATCACCAAGTAGGCGCTCTAATAATTTCTCAGCCAAAACAAAAGCGTCTTGCTTTTTTTCATCTTTTTGAAACATAGAAGACACCGCCTTCAGTTGGTGCTCCAGCATGCGCAACAATGGGATAGCTTTTCCCAAATTACAGTCCTCCTTGCTGACTGCACGCGTGAAGACCTCAAAAGGACGAAGCATGTCTGTCAGGCTTTTAACTAGGTTCCATTGTGCGGCATCTAGCCTCAGGTCCTTCTGAGCTGTACCCAGTGTTAAGAAATAGTGATCGAGTACCGTATACTGCTCATACAGATGCTCAAGCATGTAGAAGGTTGAGTTCCAACGTGTTGCCACCTCCTGGATGAGTGCTTTCACTGGCATTCGACGTTCATGTAGCAGGCTCCTCAGATGCTTCTGGGCCTTAAAAGAATGGCTGAAATGGTTGCACATTCTTCGGCAGGTGGCCACTAACTCGCACGCTGGACTGTCTTCATCACTCAAGAATTTTTAACAACCAGGTTTATACAGTGCGCCAAACACGGCACTCTGAAATATTGACCCAGCTCCATGGCCTTAACTACATTGGCGCCATTATCCGTGGAAACATAACCAATCTGGCGTTTTTTGGGGGGACAGCCAGTGAAAGACCTTTGTGTTAAACTCATTCAAAATGTTTTCTGCTGTGCGACGTTTCTCCAAGCCAAACATGGCTAGTGTTGCATGTTTCCGATGAGCTTTAAAAACTTGGTCCGGGTCAACACCTGCGTTTAGCTTTGCTTTAACCCCTGAAAAAGAGACCCAGTGTGCAGTGATGCACATGTAATCAGCGCCTGCGCCACTGGTCCACATGTCTGTTGTCAAATGTATAGTGTGAACTGCACTCTTCTGCAAAGCTGCCCCAATCACCTCCAGCACATCTTCATGTAGTGCTGGAACCGCAACTCTGGTAAAATAGAACCGGCTAGGAACCTTCCATTTAGGGCAGAGCGCTGCCACTAATTCTAGAAAACCAACCCCTTCTACAAAAGAAAAAGGGAGACGGTCCAGAGCTAGCATTTTAGCCAGCTTAGTGTTATACAGACGCGTCAGTGGGTGGTTGCGATCATATGGCGCTGTTGAAAACAACATGGTTCTAATGTTGCCCTGGACCATGCTTTTACAGGATGATGATGATGATGACTTCTTCGACCCAGTTACGCTCGCTGATGAACTTTTTCGCATTGGTGTCTCACTCTCTCCCACACTCTTAGTATGGCTCACATGGGGTGTGCTGCTGACAGGGGTACTGGGTGTAAGTGAAGTGTTTGACACTATTTCCTCCTCGTCATCATCAGATGAAACATCAACGTTTTCTTGACTTGCAATTCGGGCTTCCTTGATCTACTTTAGGTGCGCAAACCATTGGACAGCGTGCTGTCTCTCAAGATGACCTCTCTGGCCTCCGGTACCATAGTTGGTACCAAACTTACCACGAATAACTGCATGCTTACAAATGCTACAAATGGCGAAGTTTTCCTTTTTTGGGCAAACACTAAAGAAGTCCCAAACTGCGGACTTGAAATGTCTGTGGGGGCCGGAGGAGGCGGCGATACTGGTGGTGGTGGTCATGCTGCTAATGCCAGATGAAGTGGAGGATGCGGATTGCCGAACTTTAGTACGTTGTACACTTTCACCACCACTAATTGAGGTCGAGGTGGATGGAGGTCCCTTCTGGCGAGGAAGAAATATGGAAGTGGTACGTGTTGGTGTACTAGTTAACTCCAATGATTGTGGTGTTTCCATTGCCTCCTCGTCGACAACATCATCACGCTCAGCAGCTTCTCGGGCTAGGGTCAAAATGTCTGTTTGCTGCATGCCCGCTGGGGCTGCAGTGACCTTTATGATGACTGGGTCGTCGTCGTGAGAGTCTTCATCAGCAGCAGTATCCGCCACTTCTTGTTGAGCCTCATCACACTCCATAACTATGAGACTTTGGACGAGCTTCATTTTACGCTTAACTACCTTTGTCAGATCATGGTGTGCCTCACTGTCAGACGGCAGTGGTGCTGGTTCCCAATTTTTATCCGTATCATCAGAAGGAGGTGTGCTTGAAGAAGATGTAGACACCACCCTTGATCTCTTCCTTGCTAGGGATGTGGAAGACAATGAATGATCATCAGGAGGAGTGTCTTCCTCAAATGATACCTCGGCTTGATTGTCGATTTCCTGATGTGCCCCTACTTCTGGAGGAACAACAATTGGGGGCACTTGTGACCCTCCATGCACCTCTGCTTGCGCATCTCCTTGCGCTGCCTCTACTTCCACAAGTACTTGGGCTTGTACTTGCACATGTGGTTGTTGTTGCGGCTGTGGTTGTTCAACACTCGTCAGAAGAGTTACAACAACCTGTGTTGATTGAGGGACATTGCTGCTACTTTCTTGCGATGAGCCAACATCACTGGTCGATGGTGATTGAACAACTAGACTAAGTGCCTCTGCAGCACTCAAGGGCTTGGACTTAAGTTGGCGTGGTGGTGGTGGTGGCAGTGAGCCCAATGGAGCGGGGGTGCTGCTCCCAGCTTGGTCCCCAGCAGATCCCGCTGCTGCTGCAGGCGTACTTTTTTTTTTTACTCCCAAAAAATGTGGCGGGCGGCACACCAGTCTCCTTGGTAACTTGCTTCTTCTGCTCCTTACTGGCAACTTTCTTGCTAGAGGAGCTACAGGGAACTTTTTTTGGGGCCATCTTCTTCAGAGGTCAGCACAGCAGGCCGCAGTTGCACGAGTTGCAGAGTTGTCTGTGGCCAGACGTGACGTCGCGTGACGTTATGCTGCACACACACACCGCTGCAGGACTTCTTCCTGGCACTGGTGGTTCTCTTGAGTCTTGTGCACCTACAAGCAATGGAAGACAGAGGAACATCAGTTCAGTTATACACCCCAAAAAATCGAAAAACACAGAAAAATCAGCACAATCCCATGCCATCCATGCCCTCCATGATGTTTAAATTCAAGACACCCCACAGAAAGACTAGGCCCATGCACCACTCACTACCCCTGGTGAAAAGGCCACAACAACAGCCCAAAAAAACAAAAAACACAGAAAAATCTGCACAATCCCATGCCATCCATGATGTTTAAATTCAAGACACCCCACAGAAAGACCAGGGCCATGCACCACTCACTACCCCTGGCCATAATGGTTGAAACCTAGGCAAAATGGTTGCAGACCTAAGAACACTGCCTGCATTCAAAATGGCCCCCTGCCTCCCAGCACATGGCCTGCCTGTACCAGCACTCAAAATGGCCCCCAACCACATGGCCTGTCCCCATGAACACCCCGAAAAAATCGAACAACACAGAAAAATCAGCACAATCCCATGCCATCCATGCCCTCCATGATGTTTGAATTCAAGACACCCCACAGAAAGACTAGGCCCATGCACCACTCACTACCCCTGGTGAAAAGGCTACAACAACAGCCCAAAAAAACGAAAAACACAGAAAAATCAGCACAATCCCATGCCATCCATGATGTTTAAATTCAAGACACCCCACAAAAAGACTAGGGCCATGCACCACTCACTACCCCTGGCCATAATGGTTGAAACCTAGGCAAAATGGTTGCAGACCTAAGAACACTGCCTGCATTCAAAATGGCCCCCTGCCTCCCAGCACATGGCCTGCCTGTACCAGCACTCAAAATGGCCCCCACCCACATGGCCTGTCCCCATGAACACCCCAAAAAATCGAAAAACACAGAAAAATCAGCACAATCCCATGCCATCTATGCCCTCCATGATGTTTAAATTCAAGACACCCCACAGAAAGACTAGGCCCATGCACCACTCACTACCCCTGGTGAAAAGGCTACAACAATAGCCCAAAAAAACCAAAAAACACAGAAAAATCAGCACAATCCCATGCCATCCTTGATGTTTAAATTCAAGACACCCCACAGAAAGACTAGGGCCATGCACCACTCACTACCCCTGGCCATAATGGTTGAAACCTAGGCAAAATGGTTGCAGACCTAAGAACACTGCCTGCATTCAAAATGGCCCCCTGCCTCCCAGCACATGGCCTGCCTGTACAAGTAAACAAAATTGTCCCCACCCACATGGCCTGTCCCCATGAACACCCTAAAAAATCGAAAAACACAAAAAAATCAGCACAATTCCATGCCATCCATGCCCTCCATGATGTTTAAATTCAAGACACCCCACAGAAAGACTAGGCCCATGCACCACTCACTACCCCTGGTGAAAAGGCCACAACAACAGCCTAAAAAAACGAAAAACACAGAAAAATCAGCACAGTCCCATGCCATCCATGATGTTTAAATTCAAGACACCCCACAGAAAGACTAGGGCCATGCACCACTCACTACCCCTGGCCATAATGGTTGAAACCTAGGTAAAATGGTTGCAGACCTAAGAACACTGCCTGCATTCAAAATGGCCCCCTGCCTCCCAGCACATGGCCTGCCTGTACCAGCACTCAAAATGCCCCCCACCCACATGGCCTGTCCCCATGATCACCCCAAAAAATCGAAAAACACAGAAAAATCAGCACAATCCCATGCCATCCATGCCTTTCATGGTGTTTAAATTCAAGACACCCCACAGAAAGACTAGGCCCATGCACCACTCACTACCCCTGGTGAAAAGGCCACAACAACAGCCCAAAAAAACGAAAAACACAGAAAAATCAGCACAATCCCATGCCGTCCATGATGTTTAAATTCAAGACACCCCACAGAAAGACTAGGCCCATGCACCATTCACTACCCCTGGTGAAAAGGCCACAACAACAGCCCAAAAAAACGAAAAACACAGAAAAATCAGCACAATCCCATGCCATCCATGATGTTTAAATTCAAGACACCCCACAGAAACACTAGGCCCATGCACCACTCACTACCCCTGGTCAAAAGGCCACAACAACAGCCCAAAAATCGATAATTCCAAAATTGTAGTTGCAGCAACTGTAATGCCCCAAAAAAACTTACTTGTGAAATTTATAATCCAAAAGTGATCCAAAGAAAGTCAAAAAGGCCTCAAATCCAAATATCCAGCAGCATCCACAAAAAGTATCCTTCCAGGTCAAGAATCCGAATGAAAGTGACCAGCACATGAAGAAAGCACTGGGAGGAGCCTGCTGGACAGGAACAGGAAGTTGGAGACTGTGGGGCTTTTCCATCCTCCCACCGCCCCCCCCAAAACAAATTGACTCCTTGCAAAAAAAAGTGCAGGCAAATGTCAACCTGAGGAGTTATTCTGATAAAAATCATAATTTTCAGAAGGTTTATGCTGCTTGCTGGTGGATTTCTTGTGCAGAATTTTAAATTGTGTAATTTCGCGCGTGCAAGATTGTTGCTGCTCACCGTATCGACGTGTTCGCAATTGCGAACTCTCGCGATGCGTGCTGTGCAAGGTGGCAAGCCGCGATTACGTAATCGCGGTCGCTAAACTCCCGCGGGATCCCGCAGCAAGATCCAAAATGGCGCAGCACTTGCAAAATATCGAGAAAACAACTCGGCAAACGCTGAATGACAGTAAGTGAACGCCGCACGCCGCAAAATTGTATCACCAAGAAAAAAAAATCCGCTGCGTGCGAATTTGCGGATTTTCGGTAAATTTACCAAAAATCCGCAAAATCCGCGAGCGGAACAGATTTTCCGCCCATGCTTATTTAAATCATTCTTCCAAAAACTTTTTCCTGATCTTTTTTATTTATTAACTTACCCTATGTCTTTCGAAGTGAGTGTTTTGCGTTTTTTTTCTATTTGTTTGTGTGTTTTTACATTAGTTTTGCACTTTTTACTTTTTTAGCTATACTACTTCCTTATTACCCTCCTTCCTTCTTTTTTCCAGTTTTTTTCTCTCTTCCCCCAGCACCATGGCAGATAAGGGTGCACCAAGGCGCACAAGTAGCAGCCGCCTTCCTTGTTGAAAGCGGTGCTAGGCAGGGGTGCGGCCCGTGCCTTGTTTTCAGAGGTGGAGGTGGCAGCGCTGTTTTTTTTATATCCAGCGGCCACCTACCCTCTACCCTGGCAGCAGGTGGCAGAACTGGGTCCAGGTATGGGATGCAGGAGTGCCAGCAGCGCTGGGCGAGGGTGCGCCAGGCAGTATACCGCTGCTCTCAGGTCTGGTGCACCCATTATCAGTTGACTCATCACTGGTCCGACATCCTGGACCGAGAGCAGGACATGCTGGACCTGCTAGGGGTTGAGGTTGTGGGAGGTTGTGGGACTTTGTGAGTATATCGTTATTAAAATTCTTAATTTTTATTATTGCTGGTGTGTTCTATGCTATTGCTAATATTCTTTTCCCAAATACAAAGCATGCTGCTAACATGCAGGTAAGTTACGTTTTTAAATATTATGTTATCTTTATTCTAGACAGGTGCTTACTTGCCACTACCTAACCTAGTTATAGTGCTTGTTGACTCTCGCTTGGACTGATGATTAGTGATGATTATTTAAGAAGTTCTGTAATTAGTTATTTGTAATTGTAACCGTGGTGCATGGTGCATGGCATTTGGATGGTGCAGGGGTGTATTACACCCGCAGCACAAGCTTCTATTGACAAATGGAGGTGTGCGGCTGCTCTATGGTCTATGGGCGATTGCATCATAATAGTGCAGTCAGGTGGTTCCAGAACCGCAATAGTGTCCACCCGACATCATCGTAATAATAAGGCCCTTAGTGAATTGGCCCGTCAAAGGGGGTTGAGAGATTGAGAATGAGATTCGAGAAGAATCAAACATAATTTGCTGCAATTTATTATTAGTAATTCCAAAATTTAGTTTACTGAATTTGGAATAGGGCTAAGTAGGTAATTTTTGCAAATTTGGAATAGGATAGGACGGCCTTCGATATACTACTACTAGTCAATCTGATGTAGAAAAGTTCATTGTTATTGTGATTGCCATTTCCTGTCCAAAAGAATTTTCGGAGATTATTTATTTACCACTAATCTTTTTTTGTCTTTATGTCTTACATCAGCATCCAGGAGCAAGAAGAAGGCTGAGGTGAGTGAGGGAGCTGAAGGTGCCTCCCAGAGTTGCCAATGGCTCTGCTGGCCCCAGTCCTCCTGGTGTTAACATTAAGATATTTATTCCCCTAACTTTTACCACTTCTTTTTGAATTATGTCTACCCATTTTATATATTTTTTTTCTAAATCCCCTTCAATCTATCCATTTCTAAATTCTTGTTATCCCTGCATTATCCTTTTTACTCATTTTCTAAATTTCAAGTTTCTGTACTTTACTTCGAATTGTCCCTAGTCTGTAATTTCTAGCCTGTCTGTAGATTCCTTTCTTCTGCTTGGTCAGTCAGCTTTCCCTCTCCCGTTATATGTTGTGGATTGCCAGGTGGTGGTACTTTAAGACTCAGAGAACCCATTGTTCACATACTACCACTACTACCCTGCCTTGCGGATTGTATGCCCATTGCCCAAGCAAGGTATTCTATGCATGTTTGTTGAGATGAGAAGGCTCAGTCACTAAAACAAGAGAGTGGCCATGGCCATGTTGCACACCCCAAAGTTGTGTCTTCTTAGCTAAGCCTGGTATTATTAGCAGCAGTTGGCAAACTGATGACTGTGCACCATGGCTGGGAGGAAGTATGTGGAGGACAGCCCCATTGCATTTGCCAACCAAGACCATGTGATATATTTTCTCAAAACATCAGGTTTATCAATAGCTCCAGCCACTCCTTAACAGTTTGTCTTGAAGCTTCTTTAAAATTTCTACCAACAAAATGCCCAACCCGATTTGTTTGCTAGAAGAGACTGTCTGTAATGTATCCAAATTGTAGTGACTGATGTGTGTGGTGTATTTTGCTATAAAAAAAAATAATAGGGGGAGATATACATGGCATCTAAGAAATGTGTAATCTTTTTTCTAGCTGCACCGACAACCAGTGCTGGGGCCAGCAGTGATGGCGCCAGCCAGTCTGCAGATGCGGCAGCGGAAGGGGGTGAGCCGGTGGCAGTGACGGGCAGTGGTAGTAAATCATATTGCTTGTTTATTGACAAATAATTATATACTCACTGTAAGGGTGTAGTGTTGACTTGTTAACAACAGGTGTACACAGCAAGAGTTGAGCTGAGTAACTAATGGCCGCTCATATCTTTAACTCAGCAGAGAAAGTTTCATGAACCAGAAGACCTTTAACTAAGGGGTTGATGGAAAAGGGAAAGAAGGATCGAAGGAGAAAGGATGGGTGATATGTAATATATGACTCAAAGAGAAGGATGTATGTGTGAAAGCTGATGCATATACTATAGGTGGCTGATAGCTAGGATACATGGGTGGATCAAGAATGGATGAAAGGTATATGTTATGTTATAGCCATTTATAAAGCGTACAGCTACTCTGAGGAATCCCGGCGCTGGCTGTGGAGGAAAAAAGTCAGAGGAGAGTTACTAGTTGTTAAAGAGGTGGGTTTTCAGCTTCTTTTTGAACAGTTAGAGGCTGTCTATCAGCCTCAGGTAGATTGGGAGTCTGTTCCAAGAGGGGGTCTAAGACAGTAAAAGGATCTCCCACCCATTCTGAGACAATTTATTTGAGGTACCCTTGCCATGTGTGCCGAGGAAGAGCGGAGGGTAGGGGCGGCGGTGTGAGAAGTTGGCCTGGTATATAATGTTCACTATTCTAGTGAGCACTTTGTATCAGTCCAAACAACCCTTATTGATGATTGGTTGTAAGTCAACCGTAGACCAGCTATCCTAGTAGCATGGACAAGAGCAGTCTTTAGGCTAAACTCTAGAGGGAGTGTTAAGCCAGCTGTTATACCATCACATATACCCCTTGAACACCAAGTGAAAGGACACCACACAAGTTGTTATGAAAATAAAAGGATATTTATTTAGAACACAACAACCCTGGACTCTTTATGAGGACAGGGTGCTAAGCACAATACAAAGCTCTTAGGAAAATACGCAAAGTTGCACAATTTACACAAATGCCAGAGGGGCACGAAAAACGATATACTCTAAAAGTGGAATGCGAAATTACTAGCAGGTAAGTACTACTCTAATAGGCTTTGGGATCGCTAGGACTTGACTACTGAACCTTCAGATTACTAGCAGGAGGCCTAGGGAGATCGGGTGCAGAGTGTGCACTCTCACGCGGGATGCGGGACAAAGTCTATGGTTGCTAGGAATTACAAAGTTAGTGTTATCGGACAAATCCGACTAGGTAGAGCTGAAACGAAAAAGGATCTTGACCCTTGGATAGCAGAGCTATGCTGGAGCACCGAAATGCTGAGTTTACCTAGCCCAGGGGCTGCGGCTGCATAGGTCTGAAAAGACGTCGGAAATCCTCGTTGCAGTCTATGGAGCCTGAAAGAAGAAGTTGCTGGCAGGTGACCAGTGATGAAGTTCGAAGTGATCCAAGCCTGGATCGAAGATGGAAGACACCTGTAAGCAGAGGGGACCAAGTTCTGAATCACTAGCCAGTGATTAGATGGGCACCAGGATGGCACCGGATGGAGTCACCTCGACCAGGTGAGTGGGCGACGCTGGGCTCTGCAGTCTCACGGACCAGGAGGCGTTGTCGGCGACCAGGATGGAGGTGCGAGCTGTCCCACGATGGTATCTGCTGTCGACGTCGCTGGACCCAGGATTGGGGCAACAAGTCTTGGCAAATGCAAGCCCACGCGGTGGACTCAAAATGGCGTCTGGAGTGGACCAGGAGGGTCCAGGGTGCTCCTCTATTGGAGGGGAGCAAGGGCCAGTCTGGAGCAACCAGACCAGTGGTGTTGATGTCGTCGTTCGTTGTCGGGAAGGCCACAAGCCAGCGGGCTAGTAGCCAGACAACGCGGTGAGCAGCAAAGAGCAGAAGGGCCTCACGCAGATCTGGTGGATGCTGGGGGGCTGGACTTCGGTGCTGGAGCTGCTCAGGGTTGGGGCTTCTCGGACCCCAAAGCAATCACTCGAGGATCCCTCAGCGGTCGTGCTGGGCAAGCGTCGTGCAATCCTGAAGATGGCCGGTCCCTCGAGGTCTCGTCACACCCACGAATCTCAGCTGGGCTGATGATGCAGGTTGAGGTCAGAGGTGCCAGGGAAGCCGGTTCTCGTCAAGCTGGGCAGTCTTGATCCGGAGGAGAGACTTACAGCAGACCGCGATGCTTGGATGGTGCCTGCGGATGCAGGGTGACTACTCCTTAGTCACAAGGGAGAAATCTTGAGAAGAAGTCGAGAGTTCCTTTCGTAGAAAGGAGTTTCAGGATTCAAAGATGATCTGAGTTGCATTGGCACTGCTCCCACTCTTATTCCAATCTGAGGGGTGGATTTCCTGCTAGGTCCCTCCCTATGGGTGGGACCAGGAAGGGGGGCGGTTACACCCCCTTTCCTTTGTCCAGGTCGCCCTGGAGCTGGGGCTGGTGTGCCCCAGAACCGGTTTGACCGGATTATGCAAGCGGAAGCCTTGTGCTCCCCAGGCACTGTCTGGTTTCTTTCAAACCTCCCTGCTACAATCCACTATCTCCTGTCTGGGGTGGTGTGACACCTCCCTGCGACAGGAAAGCCTTTGTCGAGGCCTCCTCTGCTGAGTTTCGGTCAGCAGCAGGAGGTCAGACATGTGTCTGTGGCAGAAGCATCCATTTTGTGGATCTGAGGCTCTTTTAAAAATCAAAAGTAACATGTCGTCCCCTCTAGAGGGGTGGAATGCTACCCCCGTCGCCAGGACTGGCGAGGGGGTAGTATTCCAATTCGTATGACACCTTACACGACATGTTTTGATAAAGCCAAACCAAAGTTGACATATAACCGCGAGGATTATAATGCACTTAATAGTATATGGTTTGGCATTATCCCGGAACAGCTAAGGGAATTGGTCCCGACAGCTGCAGACAGGCTCAGCTCATTCTAGAGCACCATCTCACATTAAACCACGCACTCTGCCTTCAGGATTGTTAAGGCCTGCCATAGGAGTGGCTCACAGGTTTATATGTGTCTAGATAGGTTTAGATATAGGCATACTATATCTAAGCAAGGGGTGATTACACCACCTTGCCCCAGCTGAGTGATCAGCCAGTTGTGTCAATTTTAGATAGCCAGCCAGGGGTGGTAAAAGATATGCTGCAGCCCCTGGTAGGCCTTGGATGCACCTATGCCCTGGGCACCTATAGTGCTCTGTACAGGGGCTGATAAGGTGACCCAAGCCAATCTAGTTATGCACCTAGGGTACATGGAATCCATTTTACAGAGAGAGCAGATAGCCTGGGGCCCTGATTAGCAGGGAACCAGGCCAACTAAGTCAAAAACCAGCTAAACACAGGCAAAAAAATCTGGGGTAACCATAGTCAGGTAGCCACCTTCCTACAGGCGGCATATGAACTAATTCTCTCTTTGAGATATGATTGCCCTGTCCTGTTCAAGGACTTGTGCATGAGGACCATGGCTTTAAACTTCACCCTTTGTTTCATCGGTAGTCCATGGAGGGCCCTTAGGTGGGACGTTATGTGGGATCTGGGAGGGAGTCTGAGTAGCAGTCTTACTGCAGCGTTCTGTACCACTTGAAGTCTATTGAGGAGGTAGTCGGGGAGGCCCAAATACAGTGCATTCCCATATTCCAGTCTGGAGGTGATCAGGCCTGCACCACCTTTCTACACTCCTCCTCAAATAGGAGTGGTAGAAATATTTTCAGCACGTTAAAGCAGGAACCCGTCAAGGCTTGGATCTGCGGGAGGAAGGAGAGTAAGCAGTCAATTTTGATTCGAGATTCTTGACACAGTTTTACGAGGGGCCCAGATGTGGCCAATTACTTGGCCAGCAGTCTTCCAAAAAGTTGTGAGGGACAACTCCAAAGGTCACGAACTTTGTTTTATCCGGGTTGCATCTCAAATAATGCAACTGCAACCATTGAAAGACTTTGGTAAGACAACAAGTGGTCACCTTCTCATCTAAGTAGATGTCTTTATCACATGTGAACTGCAGCTGTGTGTCATCTGCACACAAGGTGACCTTAGCGCCAAGCGACTCTGTGAGTATGGCAAAGGGTGTCAGGTAAACGTTAAATAGTGTATGACTGAGAGCAGAACCCTGTGGGTTGGAAGCCTGCCTGGGTGGGTGCAACTATATGTGTAAAAGGATGCCTGCCTGGGAGGGTGATTGGAATCCTGTGGTGGTTTCTTTTGATTGAAACACAAGAAAGCATGGGTGTGTAAATGACATATGTATGTTGCTGAAAGGTTTGTTGAGAGTGAGACAGAGAGCCATGTTTGGACGGATGGCTATATGGATGGATGGTTTCAATGATGAAGACTGGATTGAGAGTATGTGTAACGGGGTGGGCTCGCCGACTCACCCCGATAACCATGATTACCATGATGAGACTGTGCGAATCGACAGGACTTTGAGGGACCTCACAATCACTCCACCACCCTCTTGTCATTTTCAGCAGGCAGACTACCGAGGGAAGGAATACGAGGTAGACACTCACATGGAGGAAGAGTGTGTATGGCCTTTTAATAAAAGAGCTGAGGACGAGTGGGCGGGCTTACAGGACGACGTGCTGATGACAAATACGGCGGAGCCGGGAGACACAGTGTGTTTGTACACCCGGAGGGAGAAGAGCGTGGAAGGTCGGAAGGAGGAAGAAAGCGAACGGAGAACTACGGAGCAGAAGCCCAGAAGATCGGAGGAAGGAGGAAAGTCCCCGGAGACGGAGGAAACGCCTGGAGGCCAACGTTCCCACGAGCCGCCCAGCCACTCACCGGGGGGAGGTGTGTGGCTACTCCAGGTGCGTGAGAAGATCAGGGGTTGGGTGGGACGTAAGGGCGGCGCCAGTGTAACATAGTGGTATTCCTTTGTCCCGGTTCCCTTTACCCGAGCACTACCTGTCCCAGCACTTGCACTTGTACATAGGAACCAAGTCACGGGTGGTTGTGCCTTCTCACTCCCTTCCCCTATCATGGTTACATGTGAGATATCGATCTCACCAGTTTCTTTCTTTTCTTTCGTTTATGGTCCCGAGTCTCGAAAGCAAAGACAGAAGCAGAGGACCGAAAGCCCCGATGGAGCCCGGACGGCTATCGGAGGATTGATCCAGACAAGCACAGACATCCGAGGCACTCCCGGAGTCGATCCCCAAGGAGGCCCATCCCTTTCAGAAAGACTTGTTCAGATTTACTTTTGGCATCAATAAAGCCTACAATAACAAAAACCTGTCTGTTGCCCTTCACTCCTGTAACGCTTCTGCCTGAACCCGCTACAGTATGTAAAATTTAAATGGTTGTTAGTAGCAAAGCCAAGGGTGAAGAATTAAAATAAAATACTAGAATAACAATGCAATGATGAATTGAAAAATAGTTGGGAAGGAGAATATACAAGGGAGTAGGGTATTCCACTTTAAATGTGTTCTTCTCACCTTTACTTGCTTGAGATGGTTTTTTAGAGGTTTCTTTGATTCAAGGGGTTGAAGTGGTATTTGACTCCTCCCTGGACACACAGTAGTTTTTAAGTGCAACATATTATGTATCCTTCCTACCCAACCATCATCAATCACCTACCCATGGCAGAATTGTATGTGTTTTGCTAAGAGCATTGTTTACAATTTGTCTTTTTTATTTCTTGATACATAGCTATTTCTGCTGGTCAGAAAGTACAACCTAACAGGCAGGAGATTGCAGCCTTGACATGTCAGCGGAAACTGGAGACCATCAGGGCCGAGTACCGGCAGCTGGTGTCCTTAGAGGATGAGGAGGCAGAAGCTGCTACAGATGCCCAACCCCAGGCCGGCTACAACGACAACACAGCATCACCGCGGTTCAATGCTAGGCGCCAGCCGCCATTCCACCATCACTGCTGCTCCTCTTTATTTCCACCAATTTGAGCACTGCATCATGCTGAGGCTGGCGAATATCTAAGCCAGGCAGGAACGGATGGACAGGCACCTGAAAAAGCTCCTAGCCTGCCATTAGTACCCATTTCAGATCCTTTTGAAATCTTTTTTTGGGTGGGACTTGTTGCTGGGATAGGGTGGTAATGTGGAGTTAGGGCATTGTTGGGTTATTCTTTATTTATGGACAATTTTGTTTATGAACTCTTGGATACTACTTGGAAATTGGTTGGGGTTAAGGAGAGGGGTGGGCCAGTTGTGGGTTTGGTAGTTTAGATTTGTTCAGGGCACAAAGTTTTCATAGTTTTACATTATGAATGATCAAAAAAGGTTTTGTAGAGTTATTGTTTTACTTCACAATGCTGCCTTGGCTGCAGCCAGTTTTTAAAATCTGATGATAGTGTAGACAAGAAAATAGTTATGTGATACCCTCCCATGTCCTACTACTCTCTCCTCCTAGTCTCTGTAGTCTACTCTGCTACTAAATCGTATTCGCCCCTAGGGACTCACAGAGGGGGGTGGATTTCCATTGTGTAGAATGATTGCTGAATCAATCAACCACAGTTCAATTCTCTTACCTGATTAGATTAAGCGAGGGCTGCATGGTTTCCCAAAGTCCAATGGTGGTGGTAGTAGTAGCAGCATGCATTGCTAGAATTTTAACATTGATGTTAAAGTCATCAGAACTGAAGCGAGGTCTTACTTCCTCCGAGTCCTAGGCAAACTCGAACAGTAGGATAAAGAGACTATTCATCTCAGGGAAGTTAACAAATTGAAATAAAAATTAGGTTTATGCCGTTATTATATGCAAGCTTAAAAAAACATTACAGTCACTAGAGACTAGACTACTATAACAGACTCAGACACAAGAAATAGAGACAATAGAAATATGATAAGCAATGACAAATGTAATTAATCGGACTAATGTTGAGCTAGTAAAAGTTACAAAATGAAATCGACTCGAGCTACTACGAAGTGGACAAGTTTAAGATTAGACGCAAATTAATACAATGCCTGAATGATGATGCTGGCAATGAGATGTTCCACTGAAAGAAAAATATCATACACTGTGTGGGGGTGGCTAATATAAATATATTGCCAGTGTGGGCTACATAAGCTGAAGAATAGCATCCTCCTTATCCTGCACTGAGTTGGTGTTGCTTTCATCGCATCCGCCCCACCAAGTGTGTGATAAATTAATGGTGTAAATTGAAACACCTTAATAAATCACACAGCCCGGGGAAGAGGGTTAGGGGTTTGATGAAGGGATGGGAAGGGGTATTTGGGGAAAAGTTAGACTGAGGCAAACACTACAAAAGGACAACATTCATTTTGGAAATGAGCAGCCGACCATCATGAATCTGTTACTGGAGGAAATGAAGGAACAAATGAGTACAGGTAAACCAAACCAAATTCTCAGTCTGCCCCCAGAGAGACCTAGTTACATTTTTATGATCTGTCTTACAGAGCTTTGAAAGATATTGAATATATTACAATATACATTTTCTGTAGGATTCAAGTAAACAACACAAACACATGAAGTTCAAATGATTACTAAAAGAAAAAATTATTCTGTATTCTCAAATTGGGACTGGGAGTTCAATCAATCAATCATGGCATTTGTATAGCGTGCTACTCACCCGGATGGGTCTCGAGACGCTGGGGGGGAGAGGGGTCTGTTACTGCCCCAAAAGCCAGGTCTTGAGTTGCTTCCTGAAGGAGAGATGGTCCTGGGTTAGCCGAAGGTGGATGGGGAGGGAGTTCCACGTCTTGGCTGCCAGGTAGGAGAAGGATCTTCCTCCGGCGGTGGCTCTGCGGATGCGTGGAACGGCAGCGTAGGCGAGGCTGGTCGACCGTAGCTGGCGGGTGGGCGTGTAGAAGGACAGGCGGTTGTTGAGGTACTTGGGGCCCAGGTCGCACCAGCCTTGTGTGCGTGGGTGAGGAGTCTGAACGTGATCCTCTTGCTGACGGGGAGCCAGTGCAGGTCTCTCAGGTGGCCGGAGATGTGGCTGTGTCGGGGGATGTCCAGGACGAGTCGTGCGGAGGCGTTCTGGATGCGTTGGAGTCTTTTCTGAAGTTTAGCTGTGGTTCCGGCGTAGAGGGTGTTTCCGTAGTCCAGTCGGCTGGTGACGAGTGCCTTGGTGACCGTCTTTCTGGTTTCGGCGGGGATCCATCGGAAGATCTTTCGGAGCATGCGCAGGGTGTTGAAGCACGATGATGAGACGGCGGTGACTTGTCTGGTCATCAAGAGGGAGGAGTCCAGGATGAAGCCCAACTTTCGTGCGTGGTCCGTTGGCTTGGGAGTGGTGCCCAGGGCAGGGCGCCACCAGGAGTCGTCCCAGGCGGAGGGCGATGACCCCAGGATGAGGACTTCCGTCTTGTCTGAGTTCAGTTTCAGGCGGCTGTTCTTCATCCACTCGGCGACGTCTTTCATCCCTTTGTGTAGGCTGGTTCTGGCGGTGGCTGGGTCGTTGGTGAGGGAGAGGATCAGATGGGTGTAGTCGGCGTAGGAGATGATGTTGAGGTTGTGCTGGCGTGCGATGGCTGCGAGGGGGCTCATGTAGACGTTGAAGAGGGTGGGGCTGAGCGATGATCCATGTGGTACGCCGCAGATGACTTTGGTGGCCTCGGATCTGAACGGGGGGAGGCGGACTCTCTGGGTTCTTCCGGTGAGGAACGAGATGATCCACTCCAGTGCCTTCTCTTGGATTCCGATGTTGCTGAGGCGCTGCACTAGGGTGCGGTGGCAGACAGTGTCGAACGCTGCGGAGAGGTCCAGGAGGATGAGGGCCGCTGTTTCCCCGTTGTCGAGCAGGGATCTGATGTCGTCAGTGACTGCGATGAGGGCGGTCTCGGTGCTGTGGTTGGCTCGGAAGCCGGACTGCGAGTAGTCGAGGGATTCATTCATCTCGAGGAAGGCAGCAAGCTGTCTGTTGACGGTCTTCTTGATGACTTTGGCAGGAAAAGGGAGGAGCAAGATGGAGCGGAAGTTGTTGAGGTCACTGGGGTCCACTGTTGGCTTCTTCAGGAGGGCGCTGAGCTCGGCGTGGTTCCAGCTTTCCGGGAAGGTGGCGGTGTTGAAGGAGGCATTGATGATGTCCATGAGTTGGGGTGCAATGATGGAGTCGGCCTTGTTGAAGACGTGGTGGGGGCAGGGGTCGGTTGGGGATCCGGAGTGGATGGTGTTCATCGTGCGGGTGGTGTCTTCGGTGCTGACCGGGGTCCAGGCGCAGAGGGTGGTGGTGGGGGGCGTTGGTTTGGTGGTTGGGTGCGTGGTTGGTTCGCCGAAGCTGTTGTGTATTTCGGCGATCTTGGGGTGGAAGAACGAGGCGAGTGAGTCGCAGAGGTCTTGCGAGGGAGTGATGTCGTTGTTTCCGGCGCTGGGGTTGGAGAGCTCTTTGACGATGCCGAAGAGTTCCTTGCTGTTGTGGGTGTTGTTGTCCAGACGTTCTTTGAATACTGTCTTCTTGGTGGTGCGGATCAGCTGGTGGTGTTTGCGGGTGGCGTGCTTGAGGGCGGTCATGTTTTCTGTGGTCTGGTCGTTGCGCCAGGCTTTCTCGAGGGTGCGGCAGTTCTTCTTGGAGTTCTTAAGTTCGTCGGTGAACCAAGAGGCTTTCTTGCTGCTGTGTCTGCTGGGAGGGGTCTTCAGTGGTGCGAGGTCGTCTGCGCAGTTGGTGATCCACTGTGTGAGGTTGCTGGCTGCTTTGTTGGGGTCCGTTGTGCTGGCGGGAGGGTTCTGGCTGAGGGAGGTGGTGAGCAGGTTGGCGGTGATCTTGTTCCAGTTCCTGCGAGGAACCTGCTGCGGGTGGTGGTGGGTCGTGGTTCTTCTGAAGCTGAAGTGGAGGCAGCTGTGGCCAGTCCAATGATGTCCGGTGGAGTGGCTGAAGGAGATGTACTTGCTGGAGGAGAAGACTGGGTCAAGCGTGTGGCCGGCGTAGTGGGTGGGGGTGTTCACCAGTTGCTTGAGACTGAGGTTGGCGAGGTTGTCCAGCAGGGTGGCGGTGTTGCTTTCCTTGTTGTTCTCCAGGTGGAAGTTGAGGTCCCCTAGGAGGATGTAGTCAGCGGAGGGGAGGGCTTGCGGGCTGATGAAGTCTGTGATGTATTCGCTGAATTGTGTGCATGGTCCCGGGGTCTGTAGATGAGGGTGCCTCTGAGTGTGGTCTTGGGGTCGGTGTGTATCTGGAAGTGGAGGTGTTCGGCGGTGGTGAAGGTGTCGTCGGAGCTGGTCGAGATGCGGATGGTCCTTGTGTACGATGGCGATGCCACCTCCAGTCTGGTTGACGCGGTCCCTCCGGGTGATCTTGTATCCGTCCGGGAATGGCGATGGCGATGTCGGGTGCTGAGGAGGCGTTCATCCAGGTTTCCGCGAGGAAGGCGACGTCTGGTGATGTTGTGTTGAGTAGGTTCCAGAGTTCGATGGCGTGTCTGTGGACAGAGCGGGTGTTGAGCCGGATGCACTTGAGGTGGTTGCTGCTGGTGCTCGGCTTGACGGGTGCGGTGCAGGTCCGGAGGCAGGTGAATTTGCAGGCTTGGCAGGTGAAGGGTCCGTGGGTGCGTTTCGGGGTGGCTCGGTGGTAGGGGGAGGTTCCTCCGGTGTTGATTGCTTTGAGGGTGGCGTCATTGAAGGTCCGTCGTGTGGTCTGGCATCAACGGGGGCCAGGGGTCCTGGCACAGGGCGCGGTCTGGTCGCGGACGGGCGCAGAAGGGCTTGCCTTTGGCGCGCCTTCGCCGCACAATCGGCGCACCCGCTGCGCACGTCCGCTGCGCCTCAGCCGTGCGGCCTCCATATGAGGGGCTGAGGGAAGGAGGAGCAGCTGGGAGGCGAGAGCGGGGTGGCGAATGAGAACGGCGGGGGGGGCGGGCCGCAGGGTGCAGCGGCGGGAAGCAGAGGGCGAGGCGGGAAGCGGGAGGGCACAGAAGGCAAAGGGGGACCGAGGGGCAGAATAACAATTAAGTTACAAAAGGCAAAGGGGAATGACGAATCACAGGCACAAGCACAAGGTTACAATGGGAAAAAACGCAAGAGTTACAAGAGGCAAAAGGGGAATGACGAATTTACAGGCACAAGCACAAGGATACAATGGGGATAAAAACGAAGAATTACAAAAGGGGAATGACGAATTTACAGGCACAAGTACAAGGATACAATGGGGAGAAAACGAAGAATTACAAAAGGCAAAAGGGGAATGACGAATTTACAGGCACAAGCACAAGGATACAATGGGGGAAAAAACGAAATCATTACAGAGGAAAAAGGGGGGAGTGACGAAATTACAGGCACAAGATCCGATGGAAAATGAAGGAAGTACAGCACCACAAGCTGGTCAGGGTGCAGCAGCACGGGAAGGACCACGCGGTGGCTAGGGGGTGCCCTACCTGGTGACAGGGTCAAGGGTCGCATTGCATTGATTCCTCTTGTACGGTCTGTCAATCTTGAGTGCCTGGCAAGTGTGGTCCGGTAAGGTAAGTGTTGGTTTTCTAGATTGATGCCATATAAAAGGGCCTGTAGATTGGAAAACAAAAATTATATTGAAGAATGAAGGACTATGAGAAAGAAAGAAGTTAAACTAAGGACTAGGAGTGCACCGTGAAGAGTCAGAGGAAGTGCAAGAGGAGAAAAGAATACTTCTTTAGCTTTTTCATTAATTAATGTCATGCCTGGTGTGTGAACAATTTGGTGAGGCCAATTTTACAACCACCAAAAATCCCACAAAATGGCTGCATGTAATGTAACTATCAGTATCGGGCTGATCAAACTGTCTGGTCATCATTCCATCATCATATAATCAATTACGAAATATGTAGCCTAAGGGCAGCACATGCATAATCTGATTTGCTATCTCTCATGACTATATGTCTCCAGTTACCTTCAAAAACTGGCCACCCACCCAACAACCACTTTGCTTCAAACTTGAGCAAGACAGCACTGAGCAGCACACACACCCCAGCAACATAGCATTGTCCCAATCAAGTACAAAACCCAATGCACTGCTGTCAGAGTAGAGTGCAGCAGAGAGCCGAACGCCGAAAATGCCGAAACGCCAAAGACGCCAGAGCCGCCATGCCGAGTAGCAGCAAGGTGGGAGAGCTACGGCGGCATCTCACCGCACCCGACCTGACCTTAACCGACTTGACCTGACCGCAGCGGATGCGGGAGAGGGATCGGGAGAGTGGGGGCTGAGCCTAGAGACAGTACAGCTCGGAAAGGAAAGGAGTAAGAGGTGAGAGGAGGCCTGAGGCACTTCAGGGGAAAATGCTCATAAGCGGATGGGCGGGGTGATAAGCGAAGCCACTGCCATACCGCAATATTGCTACCTCGGGTGGAGGGGTCAGCGACCCTGCATCGAGCATTTGAGCGCCACACCTCCATTGAGCAATGAACATCAAAAAAAAAAACTGTAAAACTCGTGGGTGCATGGTGCTCTGCATGAACTGTTTTAGTAGAGATTGTTGAAAATTCGGCAAGCTCTGTGCCGTAAAAGTACCCGGCTTCTGTAGCGTGTTGCTGCTGCAGGACCCTGCAGGGGTTATTAACTAACCACTAACCACTTAACAATTGCCTTAATCACCTTAATCCTTGTTTTAGGAGTCGAGATGTTGCCCTGAACTCTAGACATCCAAGCTACTGACTCACCCACTGCTGGTATCACTCTCTTCCCCAACAGCAGCTGCTCCTTGCTGCCTGTTAGTACCTGCCTACTGCCATTGCGTCCCGCGACCTAGCTGTGTTGTGTTGCGCTGAAAGGTTGCCAGTGCCCTTAGAGCTTGGTGGTATTTCTCTGGCGGTTGAGGCGGGGTGCACGGCAGCGAGCAGACGGGCCGGGGAGGTAGAACGGTCACCAGTGGGATTACGGGATTGCGAAGTCACAGAGGGATGCTGAGCATGCACAACATTTATTGGGTTGTCATACAACCAGGCCGAGAAGGCAGATTGATACACCCAGCATTTTAACAAGAGAGGAAGAAGCTATGGAATCTGTTGGTTGGTCGTGGAGATTGAGTGCACGAGACCAGGAACGAAGAAGGGGAGCAGGAAGCAGGAGATTAGTACTATCTTCCATGGATACCCTTTCTAGACACAGTACGCACCGCTAAACACAGCTAAACACCACTACAACACGGGTTACATAGATTGACAAAAGTGAGGTATCAATCAGAAATGCAATCAGGCAAAGAAAGATCTGTGGGTAGCCCAAAGAAATGTATCCGAAAAAACCAAGCGCCGAAGGTACTTAAGAAATCTAGAGCTAAAGCAGACCTAAGGGGGGTGACTCAGACGCTAATTTCACCTATAGCGAGAATGTTTGAAAGGTCTACAAAAATTCCTCAGAAATTTGACTTTATGGAAGACCCAGCAATGGCACTTATGTCAATACAATTAGACCCAGAACCAAATATGCTACAGTCCCCTATCAAACCATCAAACATACCGAAAAAGAACTTGGACCTATTTGATGAAGTTGGGACCGGTGACCACATTTCAAACCAACTACTAAACACTGGGAGTGGGCAAAGCGAAGGACAATTATAATGACTATACAGAGGAAAGATCAAAGGATTATAACGACCTTGATACCATCAAGAATGCAGTTAACGAAGGGGCTCCAATCCCGTTAGAGACCAAAGTGATCATTAGAAAACAACAGGATAATATATCAGAGGAATATCTTCTAGCTTTACCAGCAGGACACCGAGAGAACTGGGAGAAGGATAAAATTGAGTATGTACAAGGTAAACAACAAGCAGGCATTGAACTAATGAAACTGGAACACGGTCTAACCTCACAAATAAAAGCTGGCAGAGAAAACAATTTAACACAAAACCTTGGATCTAAAGAACAATTACAAGAGTTGAATCTTAATCAACTACAGATACCTCCCAACACTAACAATATATTAGGTAGTAACGATTTACTAGTATCTACAGATGACTTTGTATCTATAACCAAAAATCTCAATAACAAAACCAGGACTACACCGTCAAAATATGTACCAACATGTGCAGACAAAGAACTTCCAGGGAGACAAAATAATCACAAAAATATCAATAATACATCGGATCGCAAAGAAACAAATGGGATAAAAAAAACAAAAAAACAAGAAAAACTGGACGCAGGAACAATATGGGATATACACTATCAAACCTCAGTATTAACTCTTGAGGCACTATCAGGACAATCAAACAAAATGGACATTCAAATCAATATTTTGGGATTTATGGCCAACGCAGTTGCCGGAATTGAGACCAAACTAGCAGAACTAAATAATCTAATAATAAAAGCTCAAACAACATCAGCGCCAAATTACATCGAGTGCTCATGTTCCCCAATAATCAATAAGCTGGTAACTATACCGAAGGTCATGAAAACAATTCTGGAGGATGTCAAAGAAAGTGTCTGCATTAGAAGAAAAAAGGACATATGTAAGGAGGACGGTCTTCATGTAGTGTAGTTCCTATTTTCCCTATAGGCCCTGCGCATTGGAATAACATAAACAGCAGTATAGACGTAGAAGTGCGGTCTTCCAGGTCTCTACTGACTATGCTAAACTTAATTGGGTTTGTACCAACTAGCTCAGAGGTCACTGGAAACTTTCTTGACTGAAAAGGAAGTGATCAGCTTCCCTGGGACAGACAAGAAGGGATTCAGTTTTCCAACAACCGCATAAACATGACAACTTTGCTCCTTAGAATAAGAGTCAATCTCTAGAGTTGTGTGAAACAATAGACAGTTATTTTACTCAGTCAGTTGTGCAGATTGCTTTCACCAAGATGCAGAGAATAGAGAGACGGGCGTTTTCAATAAAAGGCATTATTTATTGAACAGTCTTTCGTCTCATGCAAGAGAAATGAATTGCCACAATTGCAAGACTTGTTATTATAAAAAGTGCGTACAGTAAAAGGAGGATTGAGAAATAATACTGTAAAAGCATTGATATGGTTTCTTAGCCATACAATGGTTAAAATGAATAAAATATATACATTCATATATACATTTAGCTAACGTGCTCAATTGGTGCTTCTAACTACGCCTACCCCAGTGTACCTACCTAAGCCTAATACTTGGGAGGGAGTAAGTAAGTAGCAGTTTAAGTTAAGTTGGTTTTGCCAAGGTTTGCTTCAAGAATTCTCTCTAAGGGTTTAGTCAACACCATACCTCTGGAATAGAATGTTGGAGGTCTTGTATCTCCTTTCAGGACTCGATATCCCAGTCACTCGCAAGAGTAGACTGGAAACGCCGGAGCTGGATTTTCTCGGCAAGAGAAAAGACAGCGTCTCCCTCAGCACGTCAAGGAGGAGGAGGGGCAGCGTCCGTGGGCTGCTTGCATCTGCTGGGCTCTGCAAGGGACAGCTGTTCTGCTCCTGTATTCACCACACCATCGTTATCGTCGTCGCATTTGCTTAAGGCAACGTTGGTAATATTATACCTGAAAGGTGCCTTGTTTGACGTAAGTTTTTGGACATAAGACGTCAATAAAGATGTCACTAGGAAGTGATCGTCCTTTCAATGCTCATTAGAGTTCTATTACTAATCAAAATATAGCAAGCGGGGCTTTCCCAGGTTGCTGAGTTTTATCTTGTTGAAGAACTCGGAGTGTAATCTAGGAATCTAAGATAGTGGCTTCTGCTGTGTCATCTACTGCAATGAGCTGCAGAGGCGAGTTTCAGAAATATGGCTGAAATATGGCTCTGATCGTTTATGCCATTATAGGGGTATAAATGGATTATAGCCGTATAGGGGCATACGGTCACAGTATTGATCGGGGTCCTAGATTAGAACGCGACATTCAAACTAACATTAGTGAAATTATATCCGTAGGAAAACAGGAGCAAGTGCAACAAAAACTGTGTACTGCTAACATATCCAATGGGATCATAAATCCGAATATAAACCAAGAAAAAATACTAGGGGAGATGACAAAAAACTGCTGAACTCACTTTATGAATTGAATAGAGAAGGAGAAAAAGAAGAGGATACGGTAGTCTTTGAACCAACAAAAAGACAGAGAAAAAAGTTGCGTAAAGTGAGAAACCAGGCAATAAAGTTAAACACTTTTCAATGGAAAACTGAAATGGTCACATCTAATAAAGAAAGAGGAACAACAATAGACACTAAATCTGACTCATTGCCAAGTAGGAGTGAAGCAGGAACAAAACATACATGAACAAAACTAATAGATGGTAATACTAATGGAATGAAGAAAAGAAAATATAACACCAACGGGAAAAACCCAACAAAAGGCTCAAATACTACTGAGGGAGATAATAAATACTATGATATCTTCTTAAAACCAACAGTTTCCAGTAATAAACATAATCTGGTACAAGTTAACATCAGTACACTAACTGACAACTCCGAGGAAAAAAATCAAAACATAGCTCAGGAAGATGGAGTAAAGCGAATAAATAATGGAAACGGATGTATAATAAAAGAGCCTATTTATTCCAATATCCAAAGCGACCCAACAAAATGTATGATCAAAGAAAAGGTGGCAGGGACTGGATCGGAACCCGGAATATCCTCACTAAACGAGAAGGACCAACACAATCATATAACTCCACTAACGCAAAGAGAAGGAGACAAAAACATCTGGTAAGCATCCTGAGGAACTGTAACCAAAAAACGGATCTGGAGGCAATGAACGAAACGGGAAATAAGAGATTACAACCAAAACCTTGGAATGAAAAAGAACCAACAGAGGATTTGATATACCCAAATATCCAAAATAACTTAGTAATTGTAAGAAAAGGTCAGAACAGGCAGATCACTTATACGGATTACAGAAGAAATGGAGACACCAATGGTGAAAAAAATAGGTCCACACAACTCGTTCTCAAACCACTTTATGAATCAAAAGGTCCACACGACGTACTAAATAGAGGAAATATCCTCCGACTGCTGGAATCGATAACCGCTTGAAATGATAACCACAAAAGATATTTCAGCCAAACCCTGAAGGAAGCCTTCCGCTAATGCTACTAACAGTGGCCATAGGATCATCAGCTGATTTAATCTTAAAAGAGCACAATACCTTTCTTGAATGGGGTATACTAATCAGTCACCCACTTCCAAAGGTCTATCCAATCCCACTCCTACACGTAGAACGTCAAACAAAAAAATTACAGCCTGAAAGAATCGAGAGTGTATTTTCTATCCTAAAAAATCCTCTTGGCAAAACAGTAATTGAAGATAAAAAATGTCCGAATAGCCCAAAGAAAGACGATACTAATGAGGTAAACAAAAAATGGATTACAGCAGCCTTGCATGGTAACAAGGAACATTGACAACACTCGCCACTAATACTACTACAAGAACAGAGCACGGCAACCTCTAAAACAAATATATGCTCATGGAACATCAAGGGGATTAGTAGCAAGTTAAAAGATGCCAAAATAGAAGGCCTCTCGGACCAAAGCCAATTAATATTATTACAGGAAACATGGGCAATAGATGCGCCCATGTTAAAAAATTACAAGGGGTATTTTGTACCAGCAATTAAATACAAGAAGTTTGGCCGCCGCTGCGGAGGCCTAGCAATATACGTTCCATTGGTATTAGACGCAAAACACAAGCAAATACAGACGAATAATCCAAATCTACTCGCAGTAAAATTACGATATAAAACTCTCAGAAGGGGGTCGTATAAAATCTTGATATTAGTTAACATCTACATACCTCCGAAACAGAAATCAAAGAAAGAGATGACTACCGCCATACATAATTTACTCCTGGAGCTAATCTTGGAAGAGCCGTTAGCGGACTATATCATAACAGGTGACTACAACACAAACTTGCTGACATCCTTTGTGCGGGACGACTTCGTCCAAACCCAAAACCAACAATGGGAAATCCCGGATCCAATAAAGGAACCTAGAACACCTAATAAACAAAATCGAACAGGGATAAATTTGGTAAAGGACTTGGAAGCACTTGGTCTCAGAGTACTAAATGGGAGATTCACAACGGACTCTCCACCGGCTTGCTCTTTTTACTAAACTAACGGTAATTCATGTATTGATTACACACTCACATCATTATGTACTTTCAACAGAGTGACATCCTACTGTCTAAAAAAAGTTTTGAGCAGCGATCACAATCAGCAAATCATTAAGATAAAGTTATTTTGCGCAGAATCTGAAAAGTACTCAACATTACAAGGTCAGATCCGTACCACCAATTACGAGAAACTTACTTGGAAATCCGAAAATATGGATGAGACTACTGCTATGGCAAAAAATCTAGTTGTGGAATGCTTTGACGAACAAACAAAGTCTACTGCCCTAGACCAATGGGCTGAATTTACACAGAAAGTGGTGACTTACAATTCAAAAATAATAGGTAAACAAAGGAAAAAAAAATTATGAATATAAGAGAAACCAAGATCTTTCTCCCATATGCTGTAAGGAAAACTAGAACCATGAGAAACAGGCTGAGGAAACAGCTAACCAAGACCCCTCTTAACGAGGAAATACTGGCATCATTAAAAACTACAATTTGCACCTTAAGGAAACTAATCTGGAATGAAAAAAATAAAAACAAACAAGAGCTCTTGACAAAAATCTATCATGCAAACACTTTAACATACTCGCGAGAATTCTGGAGACTAATTAATGGCCTAGCCAGACCAAATAAAGTTGCTATAGGATCTAGTTTATCTGAAGAAGAATGGGTGACGTTCCTTAAAAACACCTGGATTCCAAATCCACAGCTCATAAACAACCTGCAATCAATCCGATGTATACAAAAACTGATCAAGAAGGCGACTGTGATAGCTTAATAACCAAAACTATAGGATCTAGTTTATCTGAAGAAGAATGGGTGACGTTCCTTAAAAACACCTAGATTCCAAATCCACAGCACATAAACAACCTGCAATCAATCCGATGTATACAAAAACTGATCAAGAAGGCGACTGTGATAGCTTAATAACCAAAACTCAAGAGGCTGGTCTAATTAAAAGACAGAAGGATGGGGCCCCCGGTCCCAATGGTATCCCATTTGCACTATATAACGAAGCACCTAATTTCTGGTCTATTTATCTTACAGGTGTTTTTAGAGAAGTAGTCGAGAGCGGCCAAATCCCTAAATCATGGAAAGGATCGCAAATAACACTGATCCTAAAGAAAGGAAATTGGCAACTACTGGAAAACTATCGCCTAATTACATTGCAGGACACCGATGCAAAGTTGTTTGCTGGACTCCTACTGAAGAACTTAACGGAATGGGCAAAGGGGAAACAGGTATTGCCCGTGAATCAAACAGGCTTTGTTAAGGGACTTGGTACATCCACAAATATTTTAATACTATCAATACTAATAGACAAAGCAATTACATCTAAAGAACAGCTATACCTGTGTTTTGTAGACTTTAAGTCTGCTTTTGACTGTGTTGACAGAGAACTCCTTTGGGAAAAGCTTAACAAACAAGGAATTCCGTATAATCTCTTACAAATGATCCAGCTCCTGCACACAGAAACTTGGGTAAAGGTAAGGTTAGGTGAGGGAAATACACTAACCAAAAAAAATCCCTACTTTGAGTGGTTTGAAACAAGGGTGTGTTCTGGTCCCTTTACTTTTTAACTTATTTTTAGCAGACCTTTCTACAGACCTAAATGAAATCAATGCACATCCCCCAAGGTTAGTAAACAAACTGATATCTAACCTATTATATGCCGACGACGTTTTACTTTTAAGTCAAACCAAAGTTGGCATGCAACCATTAATCGATGGGATTTTTAGGTATTCACAGGAAAATGGCATGCAAATAAATGAAGCTAAGACCAAAGTAATGGTCATCTCAAAAAATGTGCATCTTAAATCCAAACATAAGTGGTTATCGAACGGAAAAGAATTGGAGCAAGTAGTTGATTATAAATACTTGGGAGTTACTTTTAATGACAAAGGCAACTTTCTGACACAAAAAACAGATATCATAAGGAAAGCAAACTCCATAGTAGGGGCAATTAAAATCATTCAGAAATCAACGGGAGATTTGTCTTATCACCCTATATTAAAAATAATTGCAGCAAATGTATTGCCTGCCCTAACCTATGGTAGTGAGGCACTCAATGGTAAAGATGCTGAGATTATTAATATAGCCGTAGCTAAAACGTACAGATCCTTATTCTCTCTCCCGAAGAATGCCTCACAAGCTCAGGTGAGACTTGAGTTTGGGCTAAACAATCAATGCTACGCAAGGAAAGGGCACATTCTAAAAGTATGGAACAGAATAAAAAACGACAAGGATAATGAAATGTCCCGCTTATTGTGGCAGGAAGTGAACAACAAAACTAACACAAATGTCAGCTCCTGCTTAAATAACGCTATTGCAGAATTTGGTATAACACCAATCTGGGAAACCACAATTACGTCGGAGAGCTTCAAAAAAAACAATAAATAAGCTCACTAACTACCTCTCCATGATTATGGACAAAGATACTCTGGTTCAACGTAGCCACGCATGGTCAATTGTCTCTGGATTTAAGAACAAAAAGGTTCAAACCTACCTGGAACCTCCATGATCTAAGAAAAATAAACAAATATTTATTAATGCTAGATTTGGCTTCTTTCCAGGCACATGCCACTTATCACTATAGAAAAGATCACAAGGAAATAACATATGCAGGCTTTGTAACCTAGGAGAAGAAAACATCTTACACTTATTGTGTCTATGCCCGGATCTGGAAATCGAAAGAAAAACTACGCTCAAAACAATGTTTAACATGCGTAGTGTAAGGACATGTAGACAGGCCCTGATCGCAAGTCTTAATCCAGACGATTTGCCGATGAGTACTGCACTTGTTAAATTCCTTTGTGCTGTACAGAAGAAATTGGAGGTTTTTGTTTGACCAAACAACAGACTATGTGAATATGGACTTTATACAATACAGCTTTTTTTCCTTTTTAATGTGTATGATATATATTTAACTCTTGAAAATTGATTGAAAATCCGATTGTTTTATCATTTTAAATTTGGTGAGGTTTTATCTGCCTTTTTGTAAGATTTTAATTAATCAAACAAATAAACATGAACTTGCTGTCAGTCACACCACTCACCACCACCACTACACAGACTTGTGTAGATCGGGTGTGTTGTTTACCTTTAGGTCACCTCAAAGTCATCATTAATCATCCAAATTGGTTGGTTTCAGTGATTTTTGAAAATGTCCATCTTCTTCTGTTGGCAGTTCTCGAAGTAGTCACTCTCTCAGCCACATCCTGAGTCATTGCATCATCACTGATCCTCCTTTGTCTGACTCCGCGTATGGTGTCCAACTCCGTACTAACAGTGTCCTGAGTCCTGACTCAAAAATTCAATAGATCAGCCTGTAGTAGTACAATTTTGTTTTTGAACAACAAGAAGGGAAAGATTGAGGCACTTTTTGTGTAGACCAGATTTATGTTTGAAAACATTGCATTATCTAAGGGACTGGTTGGGTAAGAGTCTTTTGGGAGTATGAAGCATCAAAAAAAAAAAAGCAAAGCAGTGTGGACTGTTTGGAGTGGACCCTGGATTGGAATCTTGCTATCCTATCTCTGAAAGAGTAAGGAAAAAAAATAACCTTCAGGAGCGAATGATTGATCAGCCGTCGGTACTTGGGCCACCAACATTGTGAATCTCATCACTAACACATTAAGCTTAACAAACAAACATCCATTCTCACACTGCCTGCTACCACATGAATCTTCTCTCCTCAATCTCAACACACATAATGATGTCATTTCATCACAACAAGTTCACATCACAACAAACAACAATCACCGTGTGCAATGCATGCCAGCATTTACATGTTCTTCCGGTGTGCTCACCATGATCGATTTATTGGTACATTGCAGAAGGCAAATCATCTATTTGTTTGTGAAGCACAGAATTGTCAGTGTAAATTGAATTATAATAATGTCACATGTGTGGCAGTCCCTCTAGAATGCGAAAGGATAGATAGTCATGGTTACAGCCCAGAGTTGGAGGCAGGCGCACATTTGTTAGTATTCTCCGCCCAATGCCTTGGTTGAGGGAAATTGCTTTGGAGAGCGAGTCGGGACTTCTTCACTGCACATAGTTGTGAGTCTGACTCCAATCACGCAATAAAATGTGTCTAAGAGTAAGATGGTAGGGATACATTGATCAACTAGACACACACAAATAATAAAGTAAATAATGTTCCCTAGATATATTTCTTTTTGGGAGAGTCATAGAAAAAAAGTATAGTAGTCAGGGAAGTAGAGCTCATCCTCAAACTATAGTGGCTCGCATAAAAGTAGATCATCTAACACACTACTTCCATGACCTGAGTCTCCATCATCCTTCCCCTGTGGAACTTAAAGTATGGTGTAATCTGGTGGTATAAAGTGCTGATTCATTTTGATCATGGTTAATCTCTCCACGTTTTGGGATGATGGACTGGTCACTGTGGCAATGGTACCAGCAGCACTGAAAACACGCTCCATGGAAACACTGGCTACAGGGTAGGGCAAATAGTATTTTGCCAGACTGCTGAGCACTGGCCTTTGGCACCTCTTCCCATACCAATGCACCAATGGATTTTGATCAAGGTAGACCTCTGCTGCATCAACCAGATAGGCCTGGATCATTCGCTCAATGTTCATTGCTGGTGCTATACTTTGCTTAACGTCTTTTGCCTTCTCCTCTGCACTGGACTTTAAGAGAATCCACTCAGTTGCAGATTTGGGGGCTGATGCTTCCAGTGTTGGTGTTGTTGATTGGTTCTGGCAGCTGTGAACCAACAATACTACCCTCAGGCTCTGAACTTGAAGGCTGCCTGACAGGACTTGTGCCATGGACCAGTGGGCATCTAATTCCCTGATGTTTTTTTCTAGTTTACTGCCTTGCTCAGCTGTCCATGTTTTGTATTTTCTAACATCTCCGTCTGAAAAAGGAATGAAAGTGGACAGTAATGGCATAGATTTAATGTTCGGAGGACCCAATGTTTCTTTGCACCCTTGTATTAGCAGACAAGAGAAGTATTAAGCTCTCCACCAAGTCCTACGCATCTTTTTAATCCTCCACACCTGCGTGCATTGCAGACACCTCCTTTAGCGGCTCCTGCTGCATGTGCAACAATGAGAAAGCTTGGCCCATTGTATTGTCCTCTATGCTGACTTCCCGTGTGAACACATCAAAAGGAAGCAACATCTCTGTCAGGCATTTGACTATGCCCATTGGTCCATTTGAATGATCATGCTTTTTACAGCGGCATCTCCTCTTTGCATGACATATTCATTGATAGGTCTGTACTGCGCAAACAGGCGTTCAAGTATGCAATAAGTGGAATTCGAGTGCGTTGGGCACCTCAGGTATGAGTGCTTTTAACAGGCATTCTATTATCACTCTGAATGACCCACAGCTGTTTCCTGGCATTAAATGAATAACTGGAATGAGTGCAGATGCTTCTGCAGGTAAACAGTAAGTTGCTTACTTGGTCTTCTTTTTTAAGAACGTCCTTTATAATGATGTTGATGCAGTGCGCCAAACACAGGATCCTGAAATAACCACCATCGGCCATGGCCTTAACTATTTTACTGCCATTGTCTGTGGCAAAAAATCCAATCTTAAGCCCTGTTGGTTGCAGCCATTCAAAGACCTTGTTGTTAAAGTCTTCCAAAATGTTTGCAGCTGTATGGGATTTTTCCATTGAGAACATTGCCACTTTCGCATGCTTCTGAGCAGCCTTAAAAATCTCAGCAGTGTCAATACTATCGGTGGGCGGAATTTGCGTAGTCGCGCTACGCAAAGCTCCATGAAACAGTAGAAAATCTCTGCGAGCCTGCAAAAGTTCTGCAAACACGTGGAATTGCTTGTTCCGCCTGTTCGCAATGCTTTTTTCCTGTTTACGAATGCTGTTTGCGTGCTCGGGGTGAAATATCTTGTGAATACGCATTTGGACAGCGCGAACAATTAAGAAATTCTGCGAAGCCGCAGTTCCTGGAATTTTTGCAATTCCACGTTCTCCGGGGAACACAAAATTACCCAAATTCCGCAAATTCCGCGAGCAAAACAGAATTTACAGCCCAGGCCTAGTCAATACCTGCAGAACTTTTTTCTACAGCCCCCACAAAAGAGATCTAGTGTGCAGTGATGCACATGTAATCAGTTGCTTGGCAACTAGCCCACATGTCTGTTCTCAGGTGGATACTGTGAACAGTACTTTACTGCAAAGCTTGTCCAAGCAATTCAAGCACATCATGATGTAGTGCTGGAAGAGTGACTCTGGCAATATAGGGCCAGCTGGGAACCTTCAATTTCAGGCATATGACTGCAACAAATTCAAGAAAATCCACCCCTTCAACAAAAGAAAAAGGAATGAGTTCCAGCGCTAACATTTTAGCTTGCTTTGTGTTCTATAAATGTGCCGTTGGGTGGTTGCGTTCATACTGCCCCTCTGGACTAAACATGGCAGGAACAGTAGCCTAAATATTTTTCTTTCCTGATGCCACTGATGCAGGTGATTTCTTGAGAGCAGGCAGTGGTAGGCTCAATGTGCTTTTCGGCAGGGCAGTCAGGGTCCTCTCTTGTCTTGATGTCTTGAGCTGAGTCTTGTGTCATTGCAATGTTGCTGATGTGGGTGATACTACTGCATTGCTGGGCAGAGGGCTCCTTTTTGTAATGATGATGTCTGCCTCTTCTTCACCTTCCACTGTGATTGGATCTGATTTAATTTCCCTGCTCAGCCGGCTTTCTCGCCCTTTAACAACAAAAATGGATTTTTTTTGCTGCTAAGGTGTGCCTCCCAACAGATAGGATGGGGTTTTCTCAAATGGGTTGTTTGGCCCCCGGTACCATAGTTTGTACCAAGGTTGCTGGAACCTTCCTTTAACCAAGCCACGTCTGAGTCAGACTGAGGCAGGATCCAAGTGGCATCGAGATCATCAGAAGGGGGACTTGAAGAAGAAGATGATGCACCACTAACCCTCCTTTTTCTAGCTGGAGATCTGGAAGATAATACGTCTTCTGGGGCAGATTGCTCTACTTCCTCAGCATGCAGCTCAATCTCTTGAACTGCTCCTACTTCGGGAGGAACTACTATTGGTGGTTGCGGCTGTTGTTCTTGTTGTCCACTTCTCATAGTTTCCTCCAACAATTGGGTACTACTTTGTGATAGAGATAAGTTAATTTAAACATCACTGCTCATTGGCATTGACATGATTAGACTGGCTGCCTCTGTGACAGACAAGGGCTTGGGCCTAGATTGGGGTGCGTCCATTGATTTGGGGATGCTGCTCCCAGCTTTCTACCTAGAAGCCGGTATGGTAGGCACAGTTTTTTGTTTTCCAAAAACCATCTGGGGCGACATACCAGTGCTGGTGGTGGTAAGCTCCTTCTTCTCACTGACCACTTTCTTCATAGAAGTTTTAGCACCTTTGTTTGGGACCATCTTGAAGCTGTAACCCTACCGGTCCATTTGCTGTTTCAGCCACACCCTAATCATATTCAACTATAGGTGTCATGGTAAAGGTGTGGGGCACGCTTCCTTCATAGTCACACTTTCATCAGAAGTATGAGTGTGGCACACCACCTATTCAGCACCCGCACACTACTGTAATGAGACTCACAGTTTATATCCCTATAGCATGGTCTGAATGTATCCCATAGCTTAATTACCCTGACAAAGACCCCAGACCTTGTTAGGCAGAGTAAGAGGTCAAAACATGTTGGTAACATAATCAGGTCAGCTGATCCATCATCAATTACCAGAGGACCATCACTTCCCCCACGTTTTTAAACATACCAGAGGTACTCACTAAATGAAGGAATCCCTTTGAGTATACTTCCAGGTATATTTTATGAAACACCTCCTTTTTTTTTGTCTTATGTACCAAAAAAACAGGACCAAGTGTTTTGTCCTGACGATAGATTTATAAGATCTCCCAGGGGGAAGACTAGCTTCCCTTGGTTAAGTCCGTTGGGTTAGCATTGTTCCTACCCAGGTGTGAGTCAAATAACTTTAGATGGCCCAGACTCCTACTTATACGTTTCCTCTAAATATTAGGTTTGTGATGACCTAATAAATCCCTCAAGTTACTTTGTGTGTTGCATAATTCTGGAGGAAACACTTGAGATGCTACCTCCTCTACTCTCCCCTTAGGGATCTGCTGTTTGAATATTTTACCAATTAAACTGGTGTGCAGGCCCTGTTCCAATTGTATACCCCACAGACTGTCAGTTCCCACTTAACTTGTGCTTCCGTGTACAAGACAGCACCCTCCAGTACTCTTCGCGGATCGATGTATGTTCAGCTGCAGCCCATTGCAGCAGTACCCTCTGCCATTTATCAATGGGCAGAGGCGCTGAACTTTTCCACATCTTGGTGACGGTATATGGGGCCGACAAGACAGCCAGATCAACCATTCGAAACTGCACCCTATCTGCCTTAGATCTTTTAAATTGGACAAGAAAGCACAATTCAGGTGTCAAAGAGGCAATTTGTTTCAAGTGCCACAAGGTAGGACATTACAAAAGAGATTGTCAAGAGTAGAAAATTGACATAGCAACATCCGTGATAGCAAGCATGTTACACATGAGTGAAGGAACCGAGAGTGACCAATATGATCAACCTCGTTGCCATGGACCTTTGGGAGAAGGGCCCAGATGCACATCCACCCTAATGCAATGGCATTTGTATAGGAGGTTAGTATCAATGGGAAGAAAGGGCCTGCCCTGAGGGATGTTGAAGCCTTCCACACTATGGTTGAGAGGAAGTACCTTAAGCTTGATGAGATACTTCCTGGGATCAAGGATACAGGATTGATGACCAGTGGAGAGGGCATGGAAGATCCCCTTGCAAGGGTTGAGATTGAGCTCAATGGCAAGGCGGCCATGACTGATGTCGAAATTAAGTGTGGGCAGAAAATTTGTTCCGCTCGCAGAATTTGCGGCTTTTCCGCGATTTCGCGATATGCGAATCTGGCGAAATCGCAGAAAATCCGCGAATTTGCGAGCGGGACGAATTTTCATGGAAGCACTTACAGGGTTACAGTAGCAGGTGCACAAGTTGAAGTTAATTTCTTTGTAACCATTTACAAAAGGGTTACAAAGAAATTAACTTCAACTTGGGGACCTGCTGCTGTAACCCTGTAAGTGCTTCCTGCCGCCTCGTTGCCTACTTGCAACTATTCTCTGACCCTGCTCTGATCCTCGAAGCAGGGTCAGAGAATAGTTACAAGTAGGCAACGAGGCGCCTGTTCCAAGAATTAAACCTCAACAGGAAGCACTGACAGATATAACAAGCAAAGAACTAAACATGATCCTACAGTGCTGCTAGAAAATGACATGACAGATGAGGTAGTACAGCTGATTGAGACGTCTATACATGTTGATGCCTATTAGCAGAACGATTGCATCTGTTGTTTCTAACAAAACATAAGAGAAGACGAGGCAAGCTCTGTCCAATGCCAGCTGATAAAGAACTTGCAACTTCAAATGTTCAGCTTGAAAACGTAAGCAAGAAAGAAAACGAGGTCTTCTGATCTATACATTTGTTCTGACTGCCAGTGGAATAATGCACAGAACAACATTAACTAGAAGTGCTGCAGTCATTCAAAAAGATTACTCAGTAGTAATATAGTCTGAGCTCGGTAAGGTAACGCTCGCTAATATTTATTGCTGATAATACTCTCTCGCAGTATCTCCCCAGACCTTTGATCTTATTGCTGATAAATGAAATGGACTTGGGAGGAGGGAGTTCGAAAACGTAAGCTGCAATGGGTAGCATTGCTGAAAAAAGCAAACACTAATGCCTTACAGGAAGGCGGCTGTGGCAGCTCGGCTGGACTGCCAATTAACACCAGGGCGCACATGTAGGACTCCGAGACACATGCACCCCGTCACTGTGACCCATAGATCAGCTGTGCTCTGAAAGGGAAGTCACCCGAGTGTTCGTTTAAAAGCCTGCGGCTTGCACCCGTCATCATCCCATTACAGCTCCTCAACTCCTACACCAGTTAAAAAAAGTGGCGTACAGCATCAGATAATATCAAAGCGGCGTGAAGCACTGAAGGCGGCATGCACCCGCTACATATAAAAACTTAACACAGCCAGCCCCGGGCGCTTTTACATGGAAACAAAACGCACAGGCCCCTGACTTTGGAGTTTGCGGTGCAAACCAGGCCCTTAAATGGTGAAAACGAATGCAGAATGAACAAAAACCCAGGAGAGTGCACGACGTCTCCCCCTGGGCAGAAAGGAAGGGCTTTTTATATCATTCGAGCATGTTACATCTCCTTTGCCATTGGATCCTCAAGTGCAGCAGTCCTACAAGAAAGCAGCATTTCTGCTACCCAGTATATGGATATATTTAATGTATAACAAGGCCTTCACATATTGATGTTAAGCGAATAATTGAGCTTTGTGAAAACAGGGATGGATGGTGAAAGATGACACGTGTTTATGTGCTAGCTTGACACCGAGCAAATGTTTAACAGATCGCCAACTATCTCTTTAGTAGACTCCCCCTCACTGGGCGCCTAACCGCCCCTGTTATGTGGTAGATTCTAGTCATCCATCCGGACCAGCCATCAGTAGTCTGTGCCCTGAGCTGTGGTCGCCGTGGAAATAAGACCTTATTCAAGGGGGGAGGGGAAGGGGGCAGTATATTGAGCTGGGCTAGTGTTTTACTTCAAAGGAACCTAAAGGCGTGTGGCTACCAGAGCAGGATGTCAGAGCTCTCTGGTTTCCAAGTTCTTTGCACAAATAGTTTATGCAGCCAAGCCCTGTCTGTGTACTATGGCACGGAACAGTATTTTGCCTTTTACACCAGTGACCAGGGGAATTCAACTGTGAACAAGGCTGTTCACGACACTGCCTTCACACTTCCCACTTTTACTAGCATTGCATACTTCAAGAGGTTTTGCACTGAGTAGCCCATCGTGACTACAAGTACCACAATGCAGCAGCTACTTCCTCGAGGCATAGGGACATGTGCTTTATTACTACATGAGGGGTAACAAGCACTACATAAATGCAAACCTTTCCCCCTCTTCTATCCCCCCTACCCTTCTCAATCCAAATAACTGACTAACAAATCTACCACTCAAATTACTTTCATATTTTACTATACTGATTCAACACTAATCCTTTATGGGTTCTGGAGTAGCGTGCTACTCGTCAAAGCTGAGCGCTGCCTGCCGTGAGGGAAACAGCACCAGCGCCAGGACCCAGCAGCACTATCCTGCACTATCCAGCATCCACGGACGCCGTGAGGGGAACGGCAGTAGTCACACCAGGACTACATTGCCCAGCAGCACTGGGGGCCGGTGCTGTCCTCTGACGCCACCAACGCGCCTGGAGGCGCCTTAAGTTCATCAAGCGCCGAGCGCTCCTGGGGCAAACTCGCAGAGCGCTGCCTGCCGTGAGGGAAATGGCACCAGCGCCAGGACCCAGCAGCACTATCCTGCACTATCCAGCATCCACGGACGCCGTGAGGGGAACGGCAGTAGTCACACCAGGACTACATTGCCCAGCAGCACTGGGGGCCTGTGCAGTACTCTGACGCCACCAACGCGCCTGGAGGCGATTCAAGTTCATCAAACGCCTCCCGCCTCGCGGGACGCGCGCGGGCTGAGCCCGGGCAGAGGGCGGGCCGTCTACAGCCGTCAGCAGCAGGAAGAGGCTGGGCTGGGCCCATTCCATTACGTCTGCGACAAAATCCCCTCTTCACAGCTCGGACATCAAAGCCTGTCTACAAGGTACACTGGAGTATTAGCTGGGGTACCTTAGTTGTAGCTGTGTGTCATTGATATTACATCGGCCAAACACCAGTGCAATGGGCAAACGTAAATCTATGGAGGGGGGTGTCCAGCAGCCGAAAACAAAGAAGGGGAAAAAGACAAAAAAGCTTAATGTCAATAGTGCTGAATTCACCCTGACACGTATTGAAAATCTTGTCGGTGATTTTGAGGAAATCTTAGCCGATAATACATCACAACTTGAGGTGATTACTACACTCAATATAGAAGAGCCAGGTATAGGTAGAGGGAAAGTGATCCAGGACATTTTTAAAAGAAAAATTAATACTCCTCAATCCTTACCTATCTGTTTAGTACATACCCGACCAGAGAATACCTCTGTGTTGGCTACAGTGGGTTTATCAGGCTCTATAGATGATGATGATGATCCTCTAATGGCTAAAATGTAAATGTGGGATACTTGTATAGCGCACAGTTACTCTACCCGAGTGTCCCGGCGCTGTAGACTGCTGGGGAACCCGTCCTGGTTTTCCCTGTGAGATGGTCCCTTTTTTGGGTATCTCCAGGGTGAAACCAGGCATCCCTGGCGTCTGTGGGGGCCGTTGTAGAGATGAGGCAAGCTAATGCCCAGAGTTGCCGAGTGTGCTCCCTGGTCGGAGTGGGCACCGATGCGAGAATTATCAGTCCGCTGATCCTGGTCCAAGACCCTGCCGCGTCGGGAATCGAACCCTGGTCCCGGGCCGTTCTCTGCACTCGGGTCTGCTGCCTCTAACCAGTGAGCCACACCTCTCTACGGCTAAAAGTTCTATCACTGACAATGGGTCTTTACAGTCAAGCCCCAGGGATATTACAATCCCATGTAGTAATAAATATGCTGTGTTGGAGGGGGAAACAGGTGATGCAGCAGATGTAATTGCCCAGGTGTCAAAACGGGGTGCTATTGATAATGTACTAGGCATTTGTGTTCCAAGATCTGAGGGTTGCCTGAATTGTTCTGGTTCAATTAAAGCTATCCTCTCTAAATTAGAGAAACTGGAACATGATATGGTGGATATTAAGAACATTCTGGCAACATTACACCATAAAGGGAATGCAGCCTTCCCCAATAAAACCCTGCCTCTAGCCACTCCTTCACCAATTCCAACCCCACCACAACAATTATTGCACCCCGCTTCTAGTTCCCCAGCTACTTGTAAGCGCCCAAAGAACACACCTTTAAGCACTAAGTCCTATCCAAAATCATATGCTGATACTATAAGACCTCAAGGGATAGATCTCCAAAGTAAGCCTGGTCCTTCGACTGCCCCATCATCTAGTAATATGAGGACGAAAAGAGATAGCTTGACCACGGGGAGCCAATCTTTTACACCTGGGCTTAACACCACAAGATCTGCTAATAAGATAGTTTATATGACCGGGGTCCCAAAATTAAACAATAAACAGGGCCATGAATCCAGGGATTCCTTACATAATAAAACCATACACTGGCTTAGACACGTCAGGGGCTGTAGATCCATCATTAGAGAAGACCTGATAAGTGTCAAGAGATTGTCCTTATTTAGTTCTAGTAGTGATTGCATCGAAATTCAATTTAATAACCATAGCATGGCGGATAATCTGGTGAATTTGGAGTTCCGGTCCTCTCCCCCTAGCCACTCTAACATCCAGATCAGACGCTTGCCCTCATGGTCTACTGAAGGGGCAGATGACGACTCAGGTCTTAATAGAATAGACTGACTAATTGGTATCAATTCTAGTTCACTTCAAGTTTCTGTTTTTGAGGGGAACCCAGTGGTAAACATCCCAAAGGCACTGAGTGTTCCCCCGATTCTTTCCAGCTTGGACCCTCCAAATCAGATCATGAGAGAGGCAGGTGGGGTAGGAGAGGGCAACCTTGGAATAATCCATATTTTGTCCTGGAACATTGCAGGTCTCAAAAAGAAACTGGCCATCCCGGATTGGCATGAATTTATTAATAAACATGAGATCTGCATGTTCCAGGAGACCTGGAGCTTGGAACCCTTGTATATCCCTGGTTACTCCACCTTTTACATACCGGCAGTAACCCAAGGTATGGGCCGACCCTCGGGGGGACTCCATATCTGGGTTAAAGTAACATTGAACTTGAATATTAAAATCCACAATGCTAACTGAGAAGACATCCTCCATTTATCCTTTAAAGGGCCATTGAATGGTAGCAGAATTGACCTTTTTAATGTATATGCAAGAGGAGGCCCACCTCACCAAAACTCGGTTACAATCTCCTGTTTGGAAATGGACTTGGCAGGTATCCCCCCACATTCTAACATCATTTTGGGAGGGGACCTAAATTGTACATATGAACCCCTAAGTGTTGAAGATCTTTTAGGGTCCCAGGAGGAAGATATTAGATATTCTGTACCCCCTCTAAATCTAACCCCCATTAAGAGGTGGGCGGTGAGGGCACTGCAAATCAATGCTCTGACTATGGAATTTAATTTACGGGCACTCAATGGGAGAACCATTTTGGACCCTAGCGGGGCAATGACTTTTAACAGATTGAATGGGCCTTCACGTATTGACTACATTATCCTAGATGTAAATTCATGGGGATATGTCGTTGACATGAAGGTCAAGCAGATGCCTGATAGTGATCATAATCCCCTCTGTGCAGATATTAGATGGGAAACTAGCGGAAACACCATCAATATTCCCTTAACTTCAAAAGCAGTGATCCCTACTAACTGCAATCGGAAGCTCAAATGGAATAAAGTAGCATGCCAAGAGGATACATTAGCCGGCATAGGACTTAAAGTGGCTTCAAAGGTGGTAGAATTTTCCCAGCTCAACTCCGCGCTTGATCCAGCAATCAGTGTAGACCTTAGAAAATCCTATAATGAATTTATAGAAAATATAGGTTCTTATTTTAAAATAAGAGGTTCCAAGGGGAGGGATAAAATGTGTACCTAAAAAAGGTAATCCATGGTTCACTAAAGAATGTAGAGTCCGAAGGAATGCAATTTCCTCAGCCTTACAGAAAAAAGATCCTGTAGCAGTAAGGCTGGCCAGACATGAATATAAAAAATCTACAGAATCTGCCAAACGGATTTGGGAGGAGGACCATTGGCAGGAATTAAAAAAGGCGGCTTACCTAAAAGATTCTACTACTTTTTGGGCCTTAATAAACCAACTAACTAGAAGGGGCTCAGATCCCATCCCTAATACCATAACTGAACAAAAATGGTTTACGCACTTTTCAAATCTTTATTGCAGCGAGGTAAGGTCAGAGCAATCCCTGATCATCCCCCCAGACCCTGAGATAGTCCCTATGCTACCTGAATCTGCTGACTATTTTATACTTTCGGAAGTCGAGTCAGCTATTAAAAGCATAACCCGTGGGAAGGCCGCAGGCCCAGATGGGCTCCCAGGCGATCTTATTCTTCATGACCCCCTCCTATGGGCCAACCTTATTCTTCATTTGATGAATTTATTGTTAAAAGGCTACCCAGTCCCAGATTCATGGAAGGGAGCGGAGGTGGTTGCAATTTATAAAAAGGGGGCGAAAGAGGACCCTGCCAACTACAGACCAATAAGCCTAATTGACGTCATTCAAAAGGTGGTTGGCAGGGTTCTTATCTCCAGAATGGGGATTTGGCTTGAAGAGGGGGACATTTTAACACATTTACAAGCGGGTTTTAGACGAAAAATAGGTACAATGGACCAAGTATTTAGATTCATAGCGACCTATTGGAAGACTGTTTCTATTGGTAAAGGGTCGTTATACCTGGCCTTCATTGACCTCAAGACCGCATTTGATTTGGTCCCCCGGGTCAAATTGTGGCAGGTACTGCACGAAATGGGCATCCCATGTTACCTCTTGGAACTAATCAAAAGATTGCATGATGGTACATACGCGAGAATCAGATGGGGGAACGAAGGTCAGCTGACAGCGAAAATACCTGTGCAGAGGGGGGTCCGCCAAGGGTGTGTGATGGCTCCGACTTTGTTCTCCCTCTTTATAAATGGGGTGGCAGGCCATTTGAGGGAGGACCCAGCGGATGCCCCCACCCTGGCTGGGGAAAAAACACCTACCCTCCTCTTTGCTGATGACACTCTCCTCATGTCTAAAACCCCCTCTGGTCTTCAGAAACTTCTAGACAGGTTTAGTGGCTTTTGTAAAGATCGTGGCCTCACAATCAACACCACCAAAACCAAATTGATGGTTTTGTCTAGAAATAAAAAATTGAAGAAAATTCATATTGCATTGGATGGTACCTTATTGGAGGAGGTTAATGCATTTGATTACCTTGGGGTCAGAATAAATCGTAAGATGAACTGGGATGCTCATATTGCCAAGATGCTGCTTAACTTTAAAAGGGTGACAGGAGCAATTGCTAGAGACCACCGTTTGACATCCAGCAAACCTATTAGCCCTGTCCTAGCAGTGTATGAGGGCAAGGCGCTGTCTGCTGCAACCTATGGCTCCGAACTTTGGGGGTTTGAAAGAATTACTGATTTAGCTACAGCTGAGCATAAATTTATGAGAGAGCTAGTGGGCCTCCCTGTCTCCACCCCTATTAAACCGCTACTCTATGACTTAGGACGTCGCTCTATTAAAGACATTGTCGGTCTCCGACCTTTATTATATTGGGTCCGCCTAAGAAGGACGCCGGATCTCAGCCACTATGCTGCAGTCCTCGACAAACTTATTGAGTTGAATGGTTTTGGGGTGATTCCGTGGCTGAAAAATTTAAGGGACTTGGGGCCAGATGTAGGTAGCCCTTTACCGATCGGAATCGGCCGAAAATACCGATTTTCGGCCGTTTCCGATCGGTAAAGGGCTATTGAGATGTAGGGGCACATTTTCGGTAATTTTACCGAATCGGTATCATTACCGAATCGGTAAATTTACCGATTCGGTAATATGTACCGAATCGGTAAAATAATTACCGATTCGGTAATATTTACCGATTCGGTAAAATTACCGAAAATGCAATGTAGGTAGGCAATGTACCTCCTGCACATGGCTTACAGAATCGGTATTTTACCATGGAAAACAAATCCATGGTAAAATACCGATTCCGGTGTGCATGCACATGTGTGCATGCACACCTATGCCATGTGACAGGCAGACCTGCCCTTAGGGCAGGTATGCCTGCCACATGGCACCCACGCCTGTTTAGGGGGTGCCAGGGGGTGTCAAAGTGACACCCCCTGCACCCTTGTGAAATTCGGTATTTACCGATTCGGTAAATACCGAATCGGTAAAGCCTATTGATTCCTATGGGCTTTGAAGCCCATAGGAATCAATAGGCTTTACCGATTCGGTATTTACCGAATCGCTAAATACCGAATTTTACCGATTCGGTAAAAGGGAACATCTGGATTCCCTACATACCAACCCCTCACATTTACCGAATCTTAATTACCGAATCGGTAAAATTCGGTAATTTTCGGTAATTAAGATTCGGTAAATGTTACTTACCTACATCTGGCCCTTGGTGTTTAACATGGGACTCAAAGAAGAATGGCTATCTCAGCAGCCCCCGCCGAAAGACATTGTTAAAAAGTTGTATTGGGTGAGGATTCAAGAAAGGGACTCGTCAAACCCAAAGTGGGGTGCTCTAACTGACCAATTTTTATTACATAAGCCTATCCCGAAGCTGGAGCCATTCCTTGATTTTATCACCTTACCAAGAGACAGATCTCTGTTCCTCAAAATGCGGCATGGCACCTTACCCCTGAATATCTTTACCAGCAGGTGGAAAAACTTCAAACATCACCAAATGGCATGTCCGGGGTGCCCTAATCCCACTGAAACGCTTGGGCACTTCCTGTTTGCCTGTAGGGCATACAAGGGGGCAAGGAAAAGATGGCTACGCCCAGTATGCAGAGAATTGGGGACACGGCAGTATTCAGTGGCTCTTCGCATTTTGACAACGGACACTTCCTCGATGTTGATAATTGCCGGGGTTGCAAAATTTCTGGGAAGTGCATGGCAAATACGATCCAAGCTGGTGCGATTGAGTACTGGGTAGTCGTTTAAATCCTGTTAAATTGTTCGAATTAGCACTTTACCTCCTAGCACCCTTTTTTTGCTGTGACATACTCATTGGGTTCCTCTCCTTTTTTACTAACCTGGAATTTTTAGAAAAACCCACTTTTTAAACAAAATTTATATTGAATACTTTTAGCAACTTTTATCCCTTTTATGATGTAATAGTTTTTAATTCAATTTATGATGTATTTACTTTTATGATACTTTGCTATCGAATAAAGTACTACAACAGCTACTCGTCAAAAATGCGTTTCAACACCCCATCAGGGTTAACAAGCGCTATAGAAATGCAAACCTTTTCCCCTCTTCTATCCCTCTGCTTTCCTTCTTAATCCAAATAACTGACTATAATATCCACCACTCAAATTACTTTCATATTTCACTATACTAACTCAACACTAATCCTTTATGGGTTTCGGAGTAGTGTGCCACTCGCCAAAAAAGTGCATCAAAACCCCACGAGGGGTAACAAGAGCTGTATAAATGCAAACCTTTTTTCCCTCTTCTATCCTTCCGCTATCCTTCTGAATCCAAATAACTAAACTATCCACCACTCAAATTACTTTCATACTTTACTATACTAATTCAACACTAATCCTTTAAGGGTTCCGGAGTAGCGTGCTACTTGCTGAAAAAGCACTATGACGCCTCACCAGGGGTAGTAAGTGCTATATAATTGCAATTACAATACAATACAATGCAATACAATTACAATGTAGGAGCATTGGGATATGAGATAAGGGCCCTGCTTCTAGGGTTACCGGGAAGTCACCTTGCTGCTAGTCCTGGGCTTACATTTATAGAATCAGTGCATTTTGGGAGTTGTAGTCCAAGTTCAGTCGAACAGCTTGGCCTAACTCATCAGAAAATAATGTCTTGTACGAGGAAAGCCCAGGACAAGAACAGCTATGCCTGGTGACAAGGAGTAATGTAGCCTTTTACTACACTGCAGCTGCATAAAGGGCCAGAAGATGTGTCTTCAGTGACCACGTCTGCCTGTAACAAACTGTGTGTTTGTTACAGGCACACATGGTCAATGGAGACACATCTTCTGGCCCTTTACGCAGCTGCAGTGTAGTAAAAGCACTATACATTTACCCAACGAGGGAGCACTTACTGGATCAGCCAGTAGAAAGTACTCCAGTGCAAATCGCAAAAAAATCTGCGATTTCGTGGGAAAATCCGCAAATTTTCTGATTTTATGGCGATTTCGCGCGAATTCGCGGACTGCGAATTTGCAAATTTCGACCATACTTAGTCAAAATAAGGGAAAACCAAGGAGCTATTTGTCTCTTGGGCAATGATTTGAATGCCCCTGGCTTGGTGTCAGGACCTGAAGCCTTTATGGCTTGTGACCACATAAGCTGTGTGGACTAGACCATAAGGCTCCCCCCAGACACATTTGTGCAATGCTGCATTCCTGTGAGCTAGGTGTTGGCACATTGGAGGCAAAAAGAAGAGACTCACTTTACACTTCAAAAGATCGCTCTTTGATTCAGTGATAGATGACAAGAAAGTGGCTTGGACACATCTCAGAAAGATAGAAGGGGCTGATAAAGGGCATCATAAAGAGTAGGACTGGGGATCGGGATTCATCTTTTGATGTACTTATCAATGTGGCTGCCACCCAGGGGTGAATCCTGTTCACTCCCATGAATTGTGTTGTGTACAATCAGCTTCAGAGTAAAACCCTGCTGTGGCAGACCTCTTTCATGAAGAAAGAATAAAAGGAGAAGTGCCCACTTCAAAGAAGCAGAACCCCAATATAAAACTTCAAAGACCCGGGTCATAAATCACATCTGGTGTCTGGAAAAAGACTATAAGAAGGGGAGGTTGAATTCCCCCCCAAAAAATGTCATCTGTCAAGCAGCCAGACAGGCCTTGCAAGAGAGGAAGATCTGCAGGACACTTCTGCCTGTTACCAGGACTGTGGGCCAAGGCCTAATAGTCTTTCTGCTGGGTGCGGAACATCCACTAGGTAAACAAGATCATCTGCCCTGCAGAACCAGTGCCTGCCTGCTTGCCAAGACCAGTGTGCTCTGTAAGGAATAGGAGCACGTTTGAGGGAGAAAGTTCCAGTGGGGAACCCTACCATGAGGATTCCCTGTACGAGGTGTGAGGATTTAGCTCTGCATCAATCAGGCCATAGCCTATGTGCTGGACTGTATACTAGGAGAGGGTCGCCATAACTGAGTTGTGTGTTGAGCACTATGTGGGTAGTGCTACACCCATACCATTGCACTATGGTGACCCTGAAAGCCATGGGGACCACTGGTAAAGTTACCACTTCAGGGAGGGCTAAGACTTCAAACAGTCTGGGCCGAGGTACATTGACTGGAAAAATCTGTGCCCATATAATCACGGACCCTGGAAACCTCAGGCAAATTTACAAGCCCCTTGTGACACTTTTATGCAGCCATCGCGTCACTTTTGTGACGCAGCTGCGTCATAAACAAGGCGCCATGTTGCGACACATTTAAAACGGGATGCATCTAGGGAGATGCGTCACGTTGTAAAGCCCTGCGTCACATTATACCTGCATCAGGTATAATGTATGCAGGGTGGCTGTTCCGATGCAAGAAAGCCTCATAAAAGTGATGCTGTGAAATCTAGATTTCACTGCGTCACTTCTATGACGCGACTCCATCAAAACCTTACGCCTGCTTGAAGTAAGCGTAAGGAGTGACGCAGCACAATAGGAATAGGAATTCCTGATCATTGCTGTAGTTGTGCCGTGCTTGCAACATGACTCCAGCAAAGTGTTACCTTTACACCAACAGATGCGTGACGCATCTGTCAATCCTTGCGCCATGGTGCACCGCATTGTAAATGCGATGCATCCATGATGGCGTAAGAGTTTTTTTGTGTGACGTAATTACACTGATGCATCTCTGCTAAAATGAAGAGATGCGTCAGTTTCTTGTAAATCTGCCCCCTGAATGAATGCATGAATGAGAGATTTATAAAGCGCTGGGCTCACCCCAGCAAGGGTATCTCCGCAGTAGCAGCAAAAAGAAACTAGTAAGTAGTTATGAAATCATACTTAAAAAGAGTTCTGTTTTCAGTAGTTTTCTGAATTCAAGCAAGTCAGGGCACATGCATAACGCACCAGAGACGCGGGGCTAACATAGGAAAACGATTTGCATCCCGCTCGAAGTCTGTTGACCCGAGGCACTACTAGCAGAGCCTTCCTACTTGAGCGCAGAGATCTACTGGGACGATAGGGGACAAGACGTTCAGTCATATTCTTGGGCCCCCTATTGTTGATGGTTTTGTGAATCAAACAAAAAATGTCAAACTTGATTCGGTCATGAATGGGAAGCCAGTGTAGACCTTTCAGAACCGACCGGGAGGGAGTCCTAGGTGGTTGATTAAAGCCAACTGAGGTGCCGTGTTCTGCACCACTTGCAACCTGTTTAGCACCCTCTCATTTGCCGCTCCCAGAAGTGCATTACAGTAGTCGAAACAACTAACTACCAGGGCTTCAAGCAGGGTCTTGCGCACTGATACCAAAGCAGCTGCCTGAGACGACAGACACCTGGTCCTTCATAGATAGGGAAAGGTCCAGGTACACTCCTTGGATTTTAGCCTTGATAGTGGGGATAGGAGCTGGGTCTAATTCTGCCGGCCACCAACTAGGGGACCAGAGAAATTGTGCATTGACAAACAGGAGGACTTGGGTTTTATTGGCATTCAGATGGAGGAAGTTCTTCGTCATCCAGTTAGAGAGTGTACGCATACCCTCTGTAACAAGTATTGGCATAGTCAATAGGTCTCGCCTTATAAATGCTTAGCCATGCAACAGTTGATGTTGTTGCACAAAGGATATTGTGCTGCATAACTAAATACTTATAAGGTCCCAATAGCGAGACCTATTGGCTAGGCCAATGCTTGTTGAAAGTAGGTTATCTGTTTGGGCCAGATGAATGATCAAACAGAGGTGATAGGCACACAACTGCAATGTTATATTTTAAAATAAACCATTTGATGGGGGGACAATGTCACTACCATTTGCAAAAATGTAAAAGCTGAGCTGAAATGTTCTACTTCATGCCACTAAAAAGACTAGTGGTATAAGAAAGCATTTTGTATCCTATTATTGATACTGATTACTTTAGTCATTGAGCATGTGAAATAGTTTAACCATCAGAAAGGCAAGCATGCACGCAGAGGTTTTAGATTTAGAGAGAGAGTAGGCCAAAAGAACTTGCGGAAAAGTTTAATTTCATGTTGGTTATTTGGAGACTTGTTTAAAAGACTGTAAGTAACTTTCCTTCACCTTAGATATGGTTATACAAGCAAAGTTGACATAATTTGTATCTGTACTCTCGATCTCCGTGAACTGGAGGCCATTATTTACAGATTTAAAGCTAATAATGATCCAGACAACACCAATCCAACCAAACCTCCTGCAAGCTGCCTGGAACTACAAGCATTAAGTTAACAGTACACCACAATAGTACTTAGCTTATCCGGATAGGTGAGCATGCATTTTACCAGTGCGTTAGCTAAGTCATTTCTTTGGAGCCTTTACCAGCAGCTGCTGTTATGTGTGCTTCTTCAGTATATTCAGTGATATTCACCTGCCCCAGGCCTCTATCCAAGCCCAGTGTAAATGAAATTCTGTACAACGATTCTTAACTAAGCACTAGATAGAATACAAGCTCTATGACATGGTGCACACTCTGCATTATTCCTTACCCTGCAGCATTCAGGGCAGAGCTGAAAGATTCTGTGTATAAGGGACATACCTACATTTGAGCCATCAGCAAAGCAAGGCCCATCGGGATAGGCCCATTATTCACATGGCAAAAATCTGTGCACAATTCTCTTTGTGCACACAAAGCATAGTTTGCACACATCCCTTTTGTGAATTTGCCTATGCCTGTTTTGGTACAATAAAAATGCAAAGGAACACTGTTAGCATGAATGAAATAATGATGAATCTTCCAATCCCATTAAAACCTCTTACACAATATGTATGTGGACCTGTTGAAGTCTGCGAGTAGAAGTCAATGGAGCAAAGAATAGATAGTATGTTAAAGTAACAGCATTTATTAAAATCTATATCTTGTTGAATCTGTTTACTGAGGAGATAAATGTTTGTAGCAAATACGCATTAAATAAAAAAGCCTGATCCGCCTCTCATATAAAGACTGCAGAACGTTTTTTTTATGTGCAGGAAACATGGTTAGTAAAGAAGGAGGCAAATGCTTATTAACAACCTCTGAAAGTGACGTTGAACCAGCTGTTTCACTAGCCTTGGAGATGAAATATGTTTTAGACCCCAACCGGCTTGTTAAAAAAAGGAATGAAGCCCTACAGGTGAGATTTAAAGACATCTCTGAGGCCCAGAATGAACAACTATCCACAATGCAGCAAACAGACAAACAAGATTCCAAGACCATAATTTACAAAACAGCTTTTTCGTAAATACATGACCGTAGAGGCGCGAAGGACAATCCCAAACGTTACCCAGATCACAGGAGTTCAAACTTTGCCGGACCGTAATAAAAGCTTTGACTTTTTCTCCGCACCGAAAGAAAGGGAATTTTATGAAAAAAGCCTCCGCTGTCGAAATATTTAAAAATCAGAACAATGGTTTTCTAATAGACATTAAAGATAAAAAAAGTGTGCGCTATCTCAGAGGAGACCTCTGAATTCAGAAAGGTGACTGATCAAAGGACTCACGGACTGGCTTCAAACATTAACGCATGCATGGATGTTGTGCATCAGCCTTCCACTGGCAATATTCAGAGGCAAGTAAAAGCATTGATTTGCAAAGTTGCACTGAAGAACCCCCTTCTCTTCAGAATTCGACAAGCTCTACTTCAGAGGGGGAAACGGCGACCACAACACGGCCGTTTCCACGAATACCTTAACCACTCATGCATTACAATGCATGCATGGTTACCACGAAAGCCTTTACCACGCATACCTTTACTACGAGGTATGTAGTAAAGGCATATGTGGTAAAGGTTAAAATTTAAAAAAGGGGGCTTGGGGGCGTCTCCCCCCCACACAAAAAATCTCACCTGAAGTCACGTCGGGATGTGCAGGCAATCGGCGTCGTTTAAGAGGAAACGGAAAGAAACGTCTGCTTCCTCTTAACGATGTACAACGTCACCACAGAAGAATTCGAGGAAAAGGTTATGCGTTGAAAAACCATTCCGTTGTAACGCATGGGTGGTAAAGGCATGAGTTGCAATGGAATGCGTTGTAGGAACATACAACCCTTCAGAGGAGCCTGATTGCCAGCTGCTGGAGAAAGCAAAACACGTCACAGGGCCACTGGGTAATGAGGGAGCCACTCAATCAGCACACTAGAGAGTCTTTCAGATGGAAGAAGCCACAGTTCATCTGCCTGCACTTGCCTCCCATGCCGCATACCCGGATTTGTCGGAAAATGAAACTGATGAACAGAGGGGGAGAAGGGAGGTGGGAGTGCAAGCAGAGGAGCATGATTCACAGCATCTAAAACAAACAAAAAATGAAGCTGATGAGAAGGGAGGGGGAGAAGGAAGGGGGTAGTGCAAGCGGAGGAGCCTGAATGAAGCTGATGAGAAGGGAGGGGAAGAAGGGAGGGGGTAGTGCAAACAGAGAAGCATGAATGAAGCTGACCAGGAGGGAGGGGGAGAAGGGAGTGGGTAGTGCGAGCAAAGGAGCCATTACAGAAACCCAGATGGCAGCTGTGCACCTGCACGCCATTGTGAACGCCAGCTGGAGGCCAGCAAAAGCCTGTGGGTAGCACTTTCAAAAGCCACTCACTAAATTTCTCGCAGAGCAGCGCATGCGCTAGCTCAGAGAGACCTAAAAATCTGTTTAGTTGCGGCAGAGTTATTACCAAATGAAAACAGGAGTTGCATATCGTCAGCATATGAAAAAGGGACAATGCTGTGTTCTATGATGATCTGCAAGGGGGGACATGTATATATTAAATAACGTGGGACTGAGGCATGGACCCTGAGAAACCCCCTTAATTAGAGATTTGGCTTCAGAGTGGAAAATACCCAGTTTCACTGTTTGGGTGCGCTGTGCCTGAAAGCTGGAAAACCACTGAAGGGCAGAACCTACTTTGCCAATTTCAGTCAGCGTTTGCAATAGTCTGTGATGAGCTACAGAGTCAAAGGCTGCGGACAAATCCAACAGCACTAAAGACACTACCTTGTCCTTATCCAGCGAAAGTTTCATAAAGTCTGTTACACCAAGCAGGGTAGTTTCGGTAGAATGTTTCAGTCTGAAACCAGATTGTGAGAGGTCCAGACATGTCTGCGATTCCATAAAGTCCAAGACGTGCGAGTTGCAATATCCCTCCAAGATTTTGCTCATGAGGAGAAGGAGCCAGATAGAACAATAGTTAGATAACTCGGTGGGTGGTAAGTTTGTTTTCTTGATAATCGGAAGGATTTGCACAGATTTCCAAGCCCTAGGCATTTTTCCCTCACTCAGCAAGAAGTTGAATAATGAACCGATAGAGGAAGCGAGATGCCGAGCCAATAAGGCAAACAATTTGGCAGGCATGATGTCAGTAGGGGATCCTGATTTCGCTGCTTTCAGCAACTCTTCTACTTTAGAGTCCTGCAAGGGAGGGAAGCGAGCCAGCACGTCATTCTCGCTAGACACTGTACGAGGCTGAATGAGAGTATCAACAACACTCACCACAATAGGGAAACCATCATAGATTTTTCAATCTTATCATCAAAGAAATTGGAGATATTATAACATAAGGTCTGAGAGGCAGGGATAGGATTTGTACAAGCCGTAGGAGATGTAAAAGATTTGAGAGTAATGTACAGTTCCTTCGCTGAGTTTCCTGCTTCACTTAATTGCCCAAGGAGGGGCTGCCGGTACCTACGTTGCCTGAGGATTTGGGCCGACACCCGAAGGAAAGACTGAGGCTAAGATCTGCAGGTTGGACCCGCAGTGCAAGGGAACTACCCCTGATTCACTACTAAGGACTGTTGAGATGCAGTAGAAGTCGTTGCACTTTCGGTGGCCCCAGCCGATAGCTAAAAAAGGATCCCGCCTTCTAGGATTGTGCCTCTTTTGACATGGTTAGCCTCAAATGTTTGAAGGATGTCTGATGTATTTTGAACTGCAAGTGCACTAGGCCCCTGCTAACCAGTTCCCCAGTGCCAAATCTCTTTCCCCAAAACTCAACTACAAATGGCACAACTTCAGTGGCCCCTGTAAGTCACTAATAGATAGTACCCCTGGTTCACAGGTCATGGGTATTGAGGAGGGTCCTCTGGGGCTGCGCCCCTCACCAAGGCTATACACACTGCCATTACAGGCTGCATTTCTTGCCACAGAGATATCCGAAAAGTCGACAAGGCATAAAGCCCTGTCTGCCTTCCCTCCTATACACTGGTGGATATAGGTAACCAACCTCTACTGCAGGTCTTTAACCATAAGGCAGGGTGCCCTATATCGTATGTGTGGGCATATCAGCATGAGCAGTTATGCCCCTAAAATATTCAGTCCATTCTGGGATGTTATAAGTGTCCAGGAAAGCCCTAAAGATTACATGGCCTGGATAATTGTCAACACGGGTTTCCTAGCTCCATGATGGCTTCACTGCTTTCTGAGATGTTTGGTACCGAACATCTTGTCTTAATAAATCTGCACTGATGCCGCTTATGGATTTATTAATAGATCCACACAGAAGAGCCCTTTAAAGGGTCCCCTGAATACCTACCAAGCAGTGGTGTAGTTCCTGACTTGTTTTCGCCAGCCTGCCACTACCAGACATGTTTCTGACCTCATGGGGTGAGAGCCCGCACTCTCAGAGGACAGAGAAAAAGCCTCCTCCAGTAAAGTATGGCATTCCTTGGCAGGAACTTTCAAAGGCAATTCTGCCTTTGAAATCCAACCCAGGAACCTCCAGAGAGTGGGGGAGACCAAGCCCCTTTCCTGCTCCATTTGTGGCAGGAGGAAAGGCTGGGGAATTGGTTGGAAGAGGAGGAGGGTGCCCACTCACCCTACATCACCCCAAGGGTGGCGAAGGTAATGTGAACCACTCTTCTGAAATTCCACCATCTTGAAATGGAGAAACCTCAAATCAGGGCTAGGGTAGTGCCTCTTCCCACAGGAAGCGGTCACGAGAGGGTGTGGATACCCTAAAGATAAGTAGCCCATTGGCTACTAACTATCTTCCCATGTAACACCCCTAAATTCAGTATTTAGGTGACACCCAAGACCTGAACATCAGATTCGATGGACAAGAGAAGACCAGGACAAAGAAGACCTTCTGCTCAAGAACTGAAGTCCTGCTGCAGAAGAAAAAGGTGACAACCCCTGCCTGCTTATCCAGCCACTCAACAATCACTGCTGCTGTATCATCCTGAAACCTGAAAGGACTTCAAGAACCCTTGATCACCTCCACCCTTCAAGAAATTGCCATGAAGCTCACCTGAAGTGAAGGTATCACTTCCCTGCACACCGCAGGCACCAATCCCATGAATACCGGTGTGTCAATGTGCGGCTCCCCAACGACCTCAGCACAGCATCAAACCAAGTAGAGGTACAAGAGCTCTGGAGGGTCAAATTTGCCTCCCCGTCATGTTTGGCGGCACCAGGACCTACAGAGCCAAAATGTGCCTGGTTTACCGGACCCCCACAGTAAACACCAAAAGTACACACCGAACTCCCGAAACACCAGAAGCAAGCACCCATCAAGGGACATTTAGACACCCGATACCCACTTCCTGAATGACTCAACTGTTCCGAGATCACCCCTCCAATTGTTCTGCTCCTGACCGCAAGGACCTCAAGATGCATGATGCCCTGCTGACCTGTTTGCTCTATCGCCTAGCCCCATCAGCCCCAGCACCAACCAACCAGCCCTGCTCCCCTGAGCCCCTGGCCCTTGTGACCTCCTCCCTCTAAGGAGACCCACCATACTTACATGTAAGTCCCTCTGTGAAGTGCTTTTTCAAGTGGCCCCCTCCGTCTTTATGTACCAGCTTCCAAGACCTCAGCATCTCTGCTCCCGGCAGATCCAGGATGCTCCTGAACTTCTCTTGCTGGAACTTTGGACCTGTCTCAACATCAACCTAAAACGAGAAGGTGAAATTCGTGAAAACATTGCCTGAACATTCCATGCATTTTTCAGCTTTTTCCACATTGTTTCCTACGATGTGTAATTTGCGACTAGAAGTGATATATTTTTCGAAGTTTGAAAAATCATAACTCCGAAAGTACTTACCTTAGAAATGTGTTTATGGTCCTAAAAATTCTGTGAACATCAATGTTATTTTTACAAATTGCTCTTGGATTTATTCTTGAGTGTGTGTCTCATTTATTGCCTCTGTGAGTACAACAAATGCTTAACACTACCCTCAGATAAGCCTAACTGCTCACCCACACTACCACAAAAAGAGAGTTAGTATTAGGCCCAGGCGGTAAATTCTGCTCCGCTCATGGAGTTTACGGAATTCGGGCACTCCACAGAGGAATGTGGAGTTCCAGAATTCCACCTTTCAGGCATGAAGCAGAGATTGTTTTCTGTTTGCACGCTCAAGTTCTGTTGGTACTCACTCGTGGGTGCCAAGATACTCTCAGGCCACATTCGAACGTGTGCTAGACTTCTCGCACCACTAGCGAGCTTCTGCGAGACTTTGAGCTCATTCACCCGGCTTCCGGCTGTAAAGGCACCAAACTAATGCCGAGCGCAATTGAAAATGGAGCACTCAAGCAGCTTTTGTGCTTGAGATGCAACTGAGAGGTTTACAGCTGCATGTTGCAGTTGTTTTTTTTGTGCGAGAAGCCATTTTTAAAAACTTTTTTTTCAACAGGAAGGAAGTCCCCCAGAGACTCCACTTCCTGTTCCTGTCCAGCAGGCTCATCCCAGTGCTTAGTCCCTCTCCTGGTCACTTTTAATTTGGATTTCGAGTTGGAAGGATCACTCTCCTTGTCTGCTGCGTATATACCATTGGATTTAAGGACTTTGTATTTGAGATTTCACAAGTAAGTTGAAAAACTGTTATTTGATTTCTTTAATTTATTCTAGTTGGTAACACTGCAATTTCAGTAGGGGCCTAGTTTTTTTTGCATGCAATTTTTCTTCTTTTGTAAAGCAAAACTGTTTCACAGTTCATTACATTTTCTCTATAATTTTTCATAAGTTTGCAATATTCATTTAATTCACTATGTGGCCTAGTCCGCCAATGGGCCTTTCAGCCAGTAATTCCATTACTAGCCATGAGTGAATGCAACAATAGTTTATGTTGTGTCTGTAGAATTGAACAATTGTTTAGGTGGGGTAATTATATTTGATGTCTTTGGTGGATATATGTTGTTTTTTAAATTTCCTAGCCCATTTAATTTTCGTTTTTGCCATTGTTGAATTAATGTTCTTTCTTCTGTGTTACCAATTCATACCTCCTTTGTCTGGCCAATGTGTGAGTGTGTTTGCCATAGGTCACCATTAGTCTTTTTTCGCCATGTCATATGGCCAGGGGCCATTTTGTACAATCAGTGCCCATAGGACTGCACGTGCTCTTTGTTGCCATGGCTCCTTGCTTGCTGTTTGATCGTGTGGTTGGTGGCTAATTTATGTAGGCAGCTAGTATAATTTGTCATAGTAGAATGTATGCATGTGTTCTTTGTTTGGTGGTCATTTTGTATAGCCAGCCTGTGTGCTTTTACCATAGGCCTGCATGTCTTCTTTGTTGTGGCCATGCCCCTTGCTTGCTGTCTGACCATGTGGTCGGTGCCCATTTTGTGTAGCCAGCCAGTGTGCTTTTGTAATAGGCCTTCATGTCTTTGTTGTGGCAATGCCTCCTTGCTTGCTGTTTGACCATGTGGTTGGTGGCCATTTTGTGTAGCCAGACAGTGTGCTTTTGCCATAGGCTTGTATTTTTTCTTTGTTCTCCATGCCTTCTTTATTGTTGCTGTGACCATATGGCTGGAGGTTATTTTGTGTAGCCAGCCAGTGTGATTTTGCCATAGGCCTGCATGTGTTCTTTGTTGTGACCATGCCTCCTTGCTTGCTGATTGACCATGTGGCAGTGGCCATTTTGTTTAGCCAGCCAGGGTGCTTTTGCCATAGACCTGCATGTCTATTTATGTTCCCCATGCCTTCTTGCTTGTTTTTGTTGTTGACCATGTGGCACTGACTGGCAGCCATTTTGTGCATCCAGCTAGTGTGCCACTTTGCTATAGGCTTGCATGGATGTTTGAGATAACAGTTTAATAAACTATGTGTTTGAGGATAATTTCACTTATATATAACAAAAAAATTTGATTTTGTATTTGAGGTTTTTCTCTCTAATTTGTCTTAAAAAAATGTCATTTAATGTTTTCGATTTCTTTTTTTCCCATTTTCCTAACATTTGGCATCAACCCAATGTCTTCTATGGATGCACAGCAGCATTCATTGTCTAAGGATTATTCCACTGTCACCTGCACCTCCCTGAGTGCCACATGCCAAATCGATAAATATAAAGGAAACAGTCAATCAATCAATCAGGGATTTGTGAAGCACACATTTTCTTATTTAGGAATTGTATTTGACAGGTCTGATTCTTGGTAAGAGGCAGTGAGGATTAGATGCCTACTGTTTGTTCAGTCACTAATGGCATTATCAAACTTTAGCTGTAAACTAGGCAGACATCCTGCGGGGAATTATTACACATCTATAGGGCCAAATGTGTGGCAATAGCCACCTATGGAGCGGGAATATGGGGCTACGCAGAGGCACACACATTGCAAATCGCGTAAAACACATTTTTGAAATGTCTTCTTTCCCTTCCCGATAGTACCTCAAACTACATCTGCAACCAGGAATTGGGTATGCCATATTGAGATCCAACCGTCCTTCTTTGGCATAAAATTTGGACATTGGATGAAACTGGTTTTAATCAGGATATATTAACAAATGTGCTGGGGATGGATGTGTGAAACAAATGAGATGGCTAGAATATGTGAAAACATTCCTTTTAAAGTTCGAACATCTGGAATATTTCACTGAGTCACATTAAATGTGCAGTGTCTCAAGAAAATCCCTGAAGGACAGTTGTATGAGTCTTTTGGGCGAATGTGGAGCGACTACTAAATTGAAGAAACCAACAGTACAAGCCCACCAGTTAACTCTGCTGTCCCCAAACAATACAGCCTTACTTATTAACCCCTTCGCTGCTCATGACGAGCTCAGCTTGTCATGCAGTACACTGGTCGTGTGCTCATGACGAGCTGAGCTCGTCATGAACCATGGGATATAACAATTTCCAGCACAGGAGAGGAATCAGCTTAGCATTCATGTGGTTAATAATAGTTGGTAGTTTTGATTGTCTTCTGTTGACACGTTTTAGGGTAAATATTTTACATAGATTCTTAAGTTTTCCCATGGTAAACGATTGGGCAGGAGTTTTGTGTAAGTGCCCATGTGATGACATCTGTACAATCTACTATTCACATTTTGCTATTCTGTAGGTATTATTATACACTAAGAAGGAGATGGATCATCCCCGGCCTAAAGAAATTGGGGCTGAAACAGTGGCGACCAGCATTTTCAGCAAGACAATACCTAGAGAATTAATATGTTATTGCATCAGTTATTGCGTTTAAATTTTTTTTTTTAATTTACGGAAATTATTACTATTGTAAATTGTGAATATGAATTCAAATTCCACTGAAACCTCCTCCTTTAATTAATTATATTGTGTTTATGATTATTACTTGCTACCATTAAGTATTTAAGTAGCAAAGTATTGAATGAATTTATTGTGCTTTTATGGTTGTTTGTATTATAACCAATTAAAGACATTTGAATTGAATTGTATTGAAAGTGAAGCACACTACTCACCCGCAAGGCACTCAAGGCGCTGGGGAGGGGTGGGGGGGGGGGTTCGCGCAGCTTAGTCTCACCCGAAAAGCCAGGTCTTGAGGCTCTTCCTGAAGGCTTGCAGAGTGGGGTCCTGAAGGCTTGCAGAGTGGGTTTACAGAGTGGGGTTACATCTGTTGTTGTTGGTGCTCATTCCTATTCTTTCTGAGTGTACACCATGAAAGTTTATGTTGGTGTGGTTTTACGAATGGATACACTATATTGAAAATTATTTACAATAACTTAAGTAACCACACTAACTGTTATTATTTGTTTCTACTACTAATTGAACATCACCAATGCCATGTTTCACTGATGTTCTTCTTGCTTGTTTGCTTTTAGGTGCACAAGAGAAGAGACATCACCCACAGTACTGCCAGACAGAAGGCCTGTGCATGACATGATGCGTGACTGACTACGCAATATGGAAATTTCTTCAGCTTGTGAAGCTAAGTCCCACTGCCAACTGACAGCTTGAGGATGGCCCTAAAGAAAGGTGATGCCTAGATAGTGGCCAGTAGTGAGGATAAAAAGCAGATTTCCACCACTTTCGTGCCAACCAGAACCTTTTCCAGCAAACTTGTGGCGTCCACAGGGGCCTCTGGCTAGCGAGCTGAGAGCAGCACTCTTGCATCAACAGCACCACCCCAACCTAAGTTCAGGATCATGTGTGTCAGTGAGGCAGCCACTGCAATCATGTCGACGCTGGCGAATAGTTACAATGAATTGGATTTGTCCCTTTCACAAATTAGTACACAATCGTTTCAGGAAACAGAGCAAAGTGGACAGCAGCTGCAGTTGGAGCAGAACAGAAGGTTGAGCTTTCTTCCGAGCAAGAACCTCCTCTTTAAGAATCATTGGCTCCCAGATATCTAGCAAGGAAAAGGAAGGGCACTACTCCATCACTTTCTCCAAGCACCACTTCTGATGATGATGATACGGATATGAACTATCCCCCCGGCAGAGTCCAGGGACAGCAGGTAAGGGGCAAGGGAAAAGAAAAGTTCCTCAAAGACTTAGACTTATGGAAGGCGATGATGAGGCAGTCATGGTGGAAGGTGACACAGAGGAGTCTGACAATGCTATTCAAGCATCTCTGAGGGATGTGACACAGGTAGCACCGCCACCATCTCCCATATCTGCTAAGCCCCAGCTGAGACCTTCACCAACCCCTACCTCAGGAGAAGCAAAGAGATAATCAATGACATGCCCACCTACCTCCAGTTCTTATTCAGGCATTGGCAGTGGCATTGTAAAAAGTACTCCTCTCCAGTTTGGGACTTTTTAAGGTTAGCAAAGAGTCGGAACACATTGCTGTGTGCACCATTTGTCACACGAATGTTCATCGAGGTAAGCCTGGTACACATTATGGTACTCTAGGCCAAGTGACTCATATGAAAAAACACCACACAGTCAAGTGGTAGGAGCACCTTAAAACAGTTGCTGACCATGGTCATGATGGTGAGGAGAGCCAGGGAATACCAGCTACAAGTCCAATCACGGTGGAAGGTGATGATGAGAAAGATGAGGGTGACATCTTTCGTAAAGCAGCCCTGTCCCCAGCAGTGCATCGGCAGATTCACTCACCTGTGCAACTTCAAAATGGCACAAGATTCAAAGTTAGATGGAGACACCACAGCATAAAGTGACTTCCCACCATGACGCACATTGAGTGTACCACCACCATCTACTTCCCAAAAGAAGCCTGTGTCAGTGGCTCCAAATAAGTAGAAAATCAAGGCTACAATTACAGGCATGTTTAGGCAGGAGGGGCCCTAAAAGCACAACCGCACAACCATTTTTCCACAATTGGAAGCTGGCAAACATTTTAGTGCTGGACCTCCTACTTTTTTCGTTTGTGGAAGGTGAAGGATTCTTTGAATTTGTGGCAGCAATCTACCTGAATTGGAAGGTATCAAGTCAGACCTATTTTGCCAGAGTTGCTGTTCCAGCGCTGCATCACAATGTGCTGCAGTTGGTTGGACAAGTTCTGCAGCAAAGATGTGTGCACACCATTCACCTGATGACAGACATGTGGACCAAAATTGTACATATGTTTGCTACTTGTCCCTTAATTCTGACATTCTGGGAGGGAGTCAGATATGTCTGGAAAGCTAGATTTGGCTTGGAATTAACTTTCACTGTACAGGAGATTATGATGGGATACAAGGCTGACCATAGCCCTGCACGCCAAGCATTTTTCACCATCATATTAGTCACTGATATGTTTGCCATTGCAAGGGTCTGGATTTTGCCCAAAACCAGTAGCACGGTAGAGTAGTGGGCAATATTGGTTGAGATTTTTGAGAGAGAAAAAGCTTTGAATAAAACCGGAGGTGTACGCTCAATGTGGAAATTCGCAGCTGTTTGGCACAATTAATTTATGGATGAATAATATAATCTTAAATTCCTGTTTCTTTTTTTGGGGGAGCGGCCCATGTAAAGTATATGATTGTGAAGCTACCCTGTCTTACCATTGCTGAATTGTTGTATGTACTTTAATGATCTCCTTTGTATAAAAAAAAATCATTAAAAAAACCAAAAAGACAGACATGCGGACCAATTGTCAGGCAACTGATTACATGTGCATCACTGCACACTGGATCTCTTTTGAAGGGGTAAAGCAAAATATATCTGCAGGTCTTGGCACTGAAGAAAGTTTTAAGAGCATTCAGGGGCATGCAACAGTGGCAATGATTGCCATATAGAATTCAATACAGCTGTAAACATGTTGGAGGAATTCAACAGCAAGGTGTATGAGTTGCTGTGACTCAGAGGTCTCAGAATTGGATTTGTTGCCAAAGACAATGGCAGTAACATAGTCAAGCCGGTCAAGAAATGAATTCCCTTGAGAGTATCACAGGAATTAGCTAACACATAGCCTAAAAATTCACAGTAACATTAATTCTATTACAAACACAAATGTATAGAGTACAAATCATTTATTATACATGAATAATTAAAAACAGTTAATAACAATGCTAGACATATTATAGTTCCTGAATAAATGGTTAAAAAGCAATACAAATTACACAGTCAACTATGACCTGCACAGTTGAAAAGACAGACATAAACTGTAAAACATAAAAATTGTAAAATACAATTTGTACATTTGTGGCTCCCAGATACTAGCACCTATGTTTTATCGCTACAACATTTGTATATAAACATAAGTGGTGGAGACTTGAATTGTACTGGAGGTGCGTCAACGCGTTTCGGTGGTAAGAACTGATAAATTCCACCCTTTTCAAGACCTTTCTTAGTCGTCTGTCATTACAGGGGGTCTGATATAACACCCTACAATAAACATACATGAGATTACAATATTGCATATGATCTTTCATTTTCATAATTGCAAGAACAACATATCACTTTATGCCTCAGCATAGTATAGAATAATAGGCCTAAGGCATGCCACGTATAAAAGCTGTAAACTTCTCTTCATGCTTTCTAATATACACATGATAGGCTTGACTGAACAACTTTGATTTAAGAAAGTGCAACCAATAACTGTATGGTCCTATAGCTAAATGACTGCATTAGCTGTTTGAATATTTGGACGGGTCCAGGGTGTACGTGCCTCTGTCGGAACTAATTGGCTTTTTTCAGACACACTTGTTGATTATATAATAGATCCATTAAAATCTACACTGTGTGTCTTACCCTTAGATTAGAATGAAGGTGAATGGGTCTCTGCGGTTCATAATTATGTTCTAAGTTCGTCCGGAAGGTAATGTATCTATGTTCTGTGAGAGACCCAGGAGGTGAAAGAAGGGAAAAAAAATTATGAGTCAAATTAAAATCAAATTCCTATTTAGCCATCTTGTTAGGCTCACTCTCCTTAATTGATTAGAAAAAGGGTTGTTGTTTCTGAATTTACCTGATGTTGTTTGGCAAGGCAACACGGGACGAGGTGCTAAAATACATGTCCTGTCTTTATAGCTGCAGTTTCCTAAGTTTCCGCGTGAAAAGCTTTTAGCCCTAATTAAAGCAAAAGGGGGCAGATTAGAAAAATGAAGAGGCATAAATTTAAGATAAGGCCTCACTATTGTCCTAATAGGCATACCTGCAATGACAGAGGCTTGGCTGAGTTGTCCGCCCTGTACTTGTCTTGTGCAGAAATGAATCGATGTTACATGTTTAGGTTGTGACCTGAAGGTTTAAAGAATAGAGTGGCACAGATTTAGTCATATGAAAACGCCGCATAAACTTGCGCGTTATTTCATGAGGGTGTTCCTATAGAGCATACGATCTACATACCTGGAGAGGGAGAAGCATCAATGTTTTCTCCCAAATTGCTCTGTCGATATGCAGAAAATTGCCGCGATCTCTTCCAGGTCTTAAGGCCTGGTAAATACATAAAAGAGGAAACACAGCGCACTATTGAGTCTCAAGGAAAATGGGGCCAGCGTGCCTAAATTCTCTCTTCTGACGTCAGTTTCTTACCTCCAGTACGAGTTGTGTCTCACGTCAGCTGGGGTTCCGTAGCCAATACACGGAACACCTGTACGGCCATGCTTAAGTATCCGCTCCATGCTCGTGATTGGTTTAGGGAAAGAATTCACCAAGCCAATCCTATAATGTGAACGCGAAGCGGGATAATTAGAATAGTGCTACTGGTAAGGGATGGAGGCGATAGGTCAGTAGGAGATACCACTTGACTCCACCTACTGTTGGGAAAGGTTCCCTCTCTGGTCCACTACTGTGTTACCATAAGCTTCCGGTTATCGGTGGAAAAGTATTATAAAAGCTAACCCTATTAGTTCAAGGGTAGAAAAGGAGGGAATGCACGTTTGAAAAGTGTTGGAGGTTTGTATTGGCGAGGTGACTGGCCAATCTGTATGTGCCACTTGTTGTCTACGCAAAATGCGTATTAAGCAAGCTGGCTATCTCCGATATATCTACCACACCAAGGTTTCGTGAATATACATTGGGCGGGAAGGGGGAATGCACCCTCGATAGGAAGGCACATGCTAAACTCTTTAAATACATGGTGGTAAATTATGGCATAGTGGCAGTTGTGCTATTGCGAATCCAAATATCCTGCTTTAGCCTGAATAGAAAAATAATTTAAAAAAATGTCAAAGAATTTCAATACAGCTGTAAACATGTTGGAGGAATTCAACAGCAAGGTGTATGAGTTGCTGTGACTCAGAGGTCTCAGAATTGGATTTGTGCCAAAGACAATGGCAGTAACATAGTCAAGGCCATGGCAGACGGAGGTTATTCCAGCGTCCTGAGTTTCGCCCATTGCATCAACCTGGTGGTAAAAAACTTCCTCAAAAAAGAAGACATAGTCAGCAACATACTGACCACTTACAGAAGAATTTGCACTCAATTTAGCCATTGTTTGAAAGCCTGGAAGTAGTTGCACATTATTCAGCTGGTGGGGCAGTTGTGGTGAAAGCAATACCAACTTACTGCAGGATCTTCCAAGCAATAGCCCACACTGGTCCCATTTACCCACGCACACATGAAAAGTGACCCATATTTTACATATCGAATAAAGAACATCAGTCGTCAGCATCATAATTTCAGGCCTCCTTCTGTTATTTAACTGTAAATGCCTAACCTAAGCGTGTCCACTCCAGACTTTGAGTCCATTTTTTATGACTCGAGGATTTCGTAACTAAGTTAATACTAGCTCCCCATTAGTCAAATTATATTTTTTATTTTATCACTATCAGGAATTCTTGTTGTGTCATCAATTTGTAGTATTCTGGTGTCAATTCTTTGTAAAACTTTTATATACAACCCACAAACTCAGTCTTTTTATTTCCATTCAGTTGCCTACGATGGATAATCTTTCCGTTGAATAATCCTACAGTTTGAGCTCATCTGGGTGGAACTGGAAGTGGGATCTTGCTTGTGATGTTGTGATACCTTCCCTGGTATTGCTTTGTCTATATTTAGATAAGACTACTGAACCAGTTAACTTAGTGAGTGCATAACTAACTGCTACCATCGTTTATCTAGGTTGTTGTAGAAAATGTAGGTCATGGCAGCATTTTACCCTAATGCTTAAGATAGTTAAAGAGGTATAACTCTATAACTAAGTGGTATACTCTCCCTTACTAACACATAAACAGGCAGCGTAAATACTGAAGGCAGCAGTGCAAAGTCAAAGTAAAACAAACTGCTTCAGGCATACATTTAGATAAACTATAAATTACCCTTTATTTCTTTACAAAGATACCCACTCTCTCGACCCACACAACATGCCCACCCCTCTCCTCAAACAAATTAGACTGACCCATGCCCCAATGCCCCAAATGTTCATAGAAAGTCAAACCCAGTCCACTCCCAACTCCCTTACCACTTAGCCACAACAACAAGTCCCGCCCACAAAAATTAAAAGATTTTAAAAAAGAGCTATAAGAGGGTATTATGGATATTGGCCCGGAGCTGGTACAGGCTCTGCTTCATCGTGGTGAGCCGGCCCTTGATGGTGTCCAGCCACTGCATGATGAGGCATAGCAATGCCCTGCTGTCAGTGTGGGAGGGGGTAGCGCAGTTGCCTGGCGATAGCGCCGGTGATGGGATGGCTGGGAGGCTTGAGACTGAGGGGGACTGGGTGCACTGGGGCTCAACAGAGAGGCATTTATTTCTTCCTCCTCTTCCAGGACCACCAGACGTCATTATTCTAGCTGGATACGCTACGGCCTCTGCCATAACAGATGGGCCACTATCTCCTGCCTGTAGGTTCTTACGGGTGAGCCATCAGGAGTAGCTATATTGAAAAAAGCAAAAATAAAGAAGACAAATTGAAAAAAAATGCTCTGTGCAATAAATTGTTTTAAATTAGAGGATGGTACAGTAGCAGTACATTGCTGTCACCTAGGGCCATTGGAATGTGATTATGATTAGGAGAATCACAAGGCCAATTATGTTTTACTCACACATGCCTTTCATAAAAAAGCATTGACTGTGTGGTAGAAGAGTGTTAAGGCAGAATAACACAGCATTAAGCAAAGAGTGATTTGAAATTTGTTTCTTCTAAATGCTTTTTAAGTAACTATAAATCAACACTTTGAGTGGAAAAATAAATTAATGAGTAAAGCATTATGCACTATAGAGTACAAGTTGCGTGTTGAGCTAACAAAAATAGAGACATGCTCATTACTAGCCAGAGTATCGGGTATTCTATTTTGTTACTGTCTGCAGCTGGGACAGCTGTAGTTGCCAATTATCTTTTTTTAATTCCAATGGCCCTGCTATTCTCCAAATGCAATTCTCTTTCTACCCTGACTCCAAAGAGGCAGATCAATAATAAATAAGATACTACGCCACACATCTCATGTATAACATAAGTATATTCATATTATTCTGTCTGCTGTAAGTAGACATTGGGGAAACTGATGGACTGCACTGTAGGGAAGGAACGGGCAATAAAGATTATATTTGGCACATTCTTCACAGTGTACCCCATAAGCCAAGCTTCACATCAAATCATGCACTTACTCCCACTTTACTCCGTGGCCTTGCCCACCACCACATACTATTTCCAACAAATTCATTCACTGGGCAGTAAGCAAGGCAAAGGAAACTTGACTTACTCTCCTGCAGAGTGGGGTAGATGGATAAGACAGGTAGGGTAGAGCTTTTTTATATAGACTAGAGAGCTACTACACTGATCCTCAATTTACCATCTTTTCCTTATGCAATCACTGTACAAGTCGAAAGGGAATAATCTGAACAGGTGTAAAATAAATCTGTTATGAGAAACTATGAAATATTTATGTTCTGTAATCACTGCACTTCACGTGGTTATAAAATGAAATGTGGCACATGCCCAGAATGGATGTTCCAATTTTGTAGGCTGGGTCAGAAGAACGTAGAAAAAAATAAGGGGTTGAAGTCCTAAGAGGTGACTGAATGGGCAAAGGGAATCAACACACTTTGTGTGAGGTTTGCAATACATAGAAAACATTGTAAACGCTGCTTTTACTTTACTGAAGCAGATGCACATTGCACAGCCAACCCTGCAGGAGCGAATTGACCCATACTGCACTTCAGACATAGGTGACAAAAAAATGCCATAGGCGGGGAAGGGGGTGATGAATGATGCAAAGGATAAATCTGGCTCACTTAACAAATGCAAAAAACCACCACTGGGTACGGGTTCCCAACAGCAAGGCAGAGCCACCGATTATTTTCAAACAAAGAAAGTGCCAATACTGTTCTCCTTATTCATAAACAAAATTACGAGCACATACGAATTAAACAATATGTGTCATAACAACTTATATCCAGAATGAATTTTTATTGTTTTATCTTCTCAATTTTTTGTTCATTATTTTGGTTAATTTTTCACCAATTTCATGTTTCAAAAGACCACTGTACAAAACAAACAATAACATTAATCAAACATTTTAAAACATTTCCCTCCCATCATTCATAATCATACTCACACTAGCTTCTTCCCTCAGTCGTAGTATCATTCACCTACACACACCACAAAACTTTTACACTTCAATTGTATTTTTTCACAACATGCCATAGACCATTTGGTTTCCCATATTTTACAAATTCTGAAAGATCATTTAGAAGATCTTATGGCTCTATATAACAGTCTACGCGTTTCGAACTCGTAATTGATTCTGGAGTTCTCATCAGGACCTCCGGCTGTAAAAAGAAGGGGGGTAGACCTTTCTTTAGTACTTAATTTTCTCTCACATAATCAAAAAACTAGCTCAACCACCTTGTGCCACAACTTCTTACCTTTTTATAAACTAGGCTTGTCTCTTAGCCATGTCAACCACTACGCTGAACACTCTGTAAAGAAACGTGCCATATGGTCACCTCAGTATCAATCTTGTTAACACCTACACATTCTTAAAATCAGTATTTCCACTTACTAGTTTTCAGAAATGCGCAGTCATACACTGTTGTATTTCATCTCATGCCTGGCCTTGCAGGAAAGGAAATACAGGAGGGTGGGGGCATGTTACTTGACTTTCTACTGCCGTTTCGTGAAACATATAATTGTGAAACCATGAATGAAAAGGGAGGCTTACTTTGTTTTGAAATAGCTGCACCGTGTACAGGGTTGTAAAGATGGTAGTAAGCAGCCTAGACAAAAAACTGAACTTATTAGTATTTAAATCTACAAGTGTCTTCTGTCTGGCATTGCATGCAGTTTAGGAAAGATACTCACCTAGTCAGGGCGCCTACGTTGTCGGAAAGTGAATTCACGAGCAGCAATCTTTCCAAGTGGTTGAGAACACGATTGATAAACTCGAACCGCTTCCTGGTGCGAAAAGCTTCATGGGAAATGTAGTTTAGTATTCATCCATGGGTATGCATTATTTCGTCCGCCATATTATAATGTCTAAGGCTCGTGTGTTATAGATATAGGGTTACATTCAATTGCCTTATTTACCTTACTCAGACTTCGAGATTGTCAAAAAAAAAAGATTCATAATCTGCACTGTTAATGTTTTTAGGCCGCATACCACGTTTTGGTCTGTGGTGCATCATTCTAAATGTCCCACCGTGATTTGTTCACTTTCTCGTCAGCCATCTTTCTTATCATATGTTTCTACCATCAACATGTGGGCTACAACCAGTACGCTGTATTTTCTTTTGAAAAATGAGTTAATGCATGCAGGCATGGTCTGCGTTAATCTGCAGGATATTACTTTATCATATATATATCTCCCTCGCAGTTCCTTAATGGTGATGTAGACCATAATATCAATTGCTGCAATGATCATCTGTTAAAAAATATCAATATATGGACTGCATCCGAAGGCCTCTATATTCCGGACAACATAAGTGCAATTGTTTGCTCGCTTAGGGAATCGGCATGTTTTCTTTACCATTTTTTTCAAAATTGTTCAGCGATGGGGCCATGGCACATCTAGTATTCACTTTATCATGTGTGAACATGCCTCGCAATGGTTGCACACTCAATTAATTATGTTTTTTTGGAAAACTCACATTACCCAGCGTTTCCTTAATGGTAATGTGAGCCATTAATGGTTATTATATGTGTGGTCATCTTTATCCAGATTCAATGTACTGAATCAGACAGGTGCATTGCCTTCCGAGATTTACCAACTTCACAAGGTTCAGTTTAATTTATAAATCTCCGTTAGTTCATTCAAGCCATTGACTGCTGAATTGAACTTGACAATCAGCATTGCCTCTCTTCTTGAAAGTTTTGCCTCCAGGTCCCCACCTCTCATGTCTAATTCTACCTTTGAGATCACTGTCCACCGCAAAAAGGTTTCCAAATCGTTATTCAGATGCCAGTGATTGACCAAGGGGGCAGTTTGTACGTTTTTTTTTTTATTCTGGATTTGTGTTGTTGGATTCTTGTTCACACTTCCTGATTTGTCTTGCCGATGTAAAGCATGTAGCATGGGCATTTTATCCAATAAATAACGTAACGTAATTTGCAATCAGTGAATGCCTCGTGTTTCCACACAATGTCTTTATGTTCAAAAATCGTGCCTTCCTCTGTGGTTGCACAACAAGTGCAAACTCCGCACGTGCGATGCCCTTGTACTGAAGGCAAACCAATCATTGTCCTCAAAGAAGTGTGCTCTTTTTGTGGCAAGGCTGTCCTAACCAACCGATTTGCTATACTGGAATCTTTCTTAAACGCGAACAGTGGAGAGTTGTTGAATGATTCATTTAAATTCTTTATCAGATGCCAATTGCTATTGATCACTTTCTTTAACATGTTAGAATTTGGGCAATATGTTGATACCAGCATGACTCTGTCCAGTTCTTTTTTAGTTTTCTTCTCTAAAAGACACTCCGCGGTGTCCACCACGCTCTTTTCATTGATCTTTTTAGGAGTTTTTTAGGATAGCCACATTGTAATAGATTCTCAGTAAGTTTCATTGCATGCTCTTTATAATCTTCTTTGTATTGGCAATTTCTACGAACTCGAAGGTATTGTCCATACGGTAGATTTTCTTTGAGACTGCGAGGATGATTGCTTGTGAAATGAAGTGACTTGTTTCGATCAGTTGGTTTTTTAAAAAGAGTTGTGGCAAGTCCTCCTTCTGAGGGATATATCTCCACGTCCAGGAACGGCATTCTTCTCTTCGAGTAGTTAAGGCTGAACTTAATTGCTTGTATCCTGTTGTTCAGCCATTCATGAAATTTTAATAGTTCTTCCTCTGTTCCTATCCAAACGAAGAATATGTCGTCTATGTAACGACTCCAAATTTGTATCCATCTTTCGTAAGGATTGTTTTGATAGACAAAAGTGTCTTCATAACTTAACATGAATAATATCACCAATTCTGGAGTGAAGGGGCATCCCATAGCGACTTCACGAATTTGAAAGTAAAAGTTGCCATCAAAGTTGAAGTAATTTCTTTTTAACGCAAACTCGGCAAGTCTGAGAATAAATTCAGTTGGTATCTTTTGTGGTTTTTCTCTCGTTTCTAGAACTGCTTCCAATTAGGCATGGGCGGAAAATCCGTTCCGCTCGCGGATTTTGCGGATTTTCGGGAAATCCGCAATCCGCGAGATTTGCGAATTTCCTGCAAAATCCGCAAATCCGCGAGCAGCGGATTTTGCTCGCACTGCTCGCACTGTTCGCGTGAGTTCGCGCCCCGCGAATAAGTGCGAAATTGCAGAAATACGATCTAAGCAAAACTGAAAGTAACTACTTACCAGGTTCAAAAGTTCAGGCACATCATTAGTAGCCATTTCCTGTAGTGCTTCCTGAGGGGCCCCTCCAGAGTTCAGTTGCCAGTTGCAACTATTATGTGACCCTGCTCTGAACCTCAGAATAGTTACACATATGCCACAAAGGTCCTGAATTACAGCTAAGGGAGACAAGCAGGAGCCAGGCTGGAAGTTAAAATCCATTAATCAGCCCCTAATTCATTATTGTCAGTTGGGGCAGGGCAGGTGTTGTAACTAATTTTGCAACAATGAAAGCACTTAGCAAGTGCAAAAGATCACTAATCAGGGCGCACTAAGGAAGCAGGTGCCAGCTAAAAAAATATTCTGTGACACATTAATCAGCCCCAAATTAATTCAGGTCACTTGAGGCAGGGAAGGTGTGCTTTGCTTTGCCGAAAATAATGTACACTGGACAACCAGAGGGTGTGGTGATGAAACAGAGGGTGGCATGGGTGGGCCAGAGGGTGGCATGAGTAGTCAGAGAGTGGCAGTGGTGACAGAGAGTGGCAGTGATGAAGAAGAGTGTCCCAAACAGGTTGGACACGTAGAAACAACAAGTTCGCAAAACTTGCGACCCGACAGGTAAGTTCGCAAATTGCGAAATTGTAAAAACCCTCGCGAAATGGCAGAAACACGGGCGAACACAAAAAAAAAAAAAATCCGCAAATTCGCGGGAATTCGCGGATTTTGCGGATTGCGAGTTTGCAAATCCGCAAATTCGCGGATTGCCAATCCGCAAAATCCGCTCATGCCTACTTCCAATACGTGGAGACCTTCGTCCTGGGGAATTTGTGTATATAAGGACGTTATGTCCATTGTCACTAGCCAATGATTGTTTTCCTCAAATTCAATGGATTCAAGTTTACTAATAAAATCCGATGTATCTCGAAAATTTGAATGAATCATTCAACAACCCTCCACTGTTTGCGTTTAAGAAAGATTCCAGTATAGCAAATCGGGTGGTTAGGGCAGCCTTGCCACAAAAAGAGCCAACTACTTTGAGGACAATGATTAGTTTACCTCCCGTACAAGGACATCGCAAGTGCGGAGTTTGCACTTGTTGTGCAACCACGGAGGAAGGCATGATTTTTAAACATAACGACATTGTGTGGAACCACGAGGCATTCACTAATTGCAAATCCCGTTACGTTATTTATGGGATAAAATGCCCATGCAACATACTTTACACCGGCAAGACAAATCAGGAAGTGCGAACAAGAATCCAACAACACAAATCCAGAATAAAAAAAACATACAAACTGCCCCCTTGGTCAATCCCTGGCATCTGAATAACCATTTGGAAACTGATTTGCGGTGTACAGTGCTCTCAAATGTAGAATTAGACATGAGAGGTGGGGACCTGGAGGCAAAACTTTCAAGAAGAGAGGCAATGCTGATTGTCAAGTTCAATTCAGCAGTCAATGGCTTGAATGAACTAACAGAGATTTATAAATTAAACTGAATCTTGTGAAGTTGGTAAATCTCGGAAGGCAATGCACCTGTCTGAATCAGAACATTGAATCTGGATAAAAGTGAACCACACATATAATAACCATTAATGGCCCTTACCATTAAGGAAACGCTGGGTAATGTGAGTTTTCCAACAAACCATAAATAATTGAGTGTGCAACCATTGCGAGGCATGTTCACACATGATAAAGTGAATACTAGATGTTCCATGGCCACATCGCTGAACAATTTTGAAAAAAATGGCAAAGAAAACATGCGGATACCCTAAGCGAGCCAACAATTGCACTTCTGTTGTCTGGAATATAGAGGCCTTCGGATGCAGTCCATATATTGATATTTTTTAACAGATGATCACTGCAGCAATTGATATTATGGCCTACATCACCATTAAGGAATGCATGGGAGATATATCCATACTAATATAATAAAGATAGAGCCCAAACCTTTGAGTCGGGTAATCTCAGGAACCACAGCACCAATCAAAACACCCAATACAGCATTGGAAAGGGCAGTTGCTGCAGAAGGACATAGGCTATGCAGACGCCCACCATATACATTTAAAAGGTAAAAGAACCATGCCAGCAAAGTAGTCCCTTGTGGGCGTGTCTGCGTTGTGCTGTGGGCGTGTGCTGGGGGCGTGACAAACGCTGGGGGCGTGTGGTACGTTCCGCCCTTCATGCCATGTCTCCTATCGTGTGCTAATTCCACCCTGGTCCCTTTAAATACCCCTGCACCCCATAATCATAACCCACCCTTACTCTTTAAAATACCCCAAAATCCTAAACACTAACCCATCTTATCCCTATAAATATACCCTGTACCCCAAAACCTAAATCTATCCCTAAACCCTCAAAATACCCCTGTACCCCAAAACCCAAACCTAGCCATGAACCCTATAAATACCCCTGTACCTCAAAACCCAAACCTACCCCTGAACCCTAAAAATACCCCTGTACCCCAAAACCCAAACCTAGCCCTGAACCCTAAAAATACCACTGTACCCCAAAACCCAAACCTACCCCTGAAGCCTAAAATACCTCTGTACCCCAAAACCCAAACCTACCCCTGAACCCTAAAATACCCCTGTACCCCAAAACCCAAACCTGCCCCTGAACCCAAAAAATACCCCTGTACTCCAAAACCAAAACCTAGCCATGAACCCTAAAAATAACCCTGTACCCCAAAACCCAAACCTAGCCCTTAACCCTAAAAATACCACTGTACCCCAAAACCCAAACCAAACCCTGAACCCTTAAAATACCCCTGTACCCCAAAACCCAAACCTACCCCTGAACCCTAAAAATACCCCTATACCCCAAACCCCAAACCTAGCCCTGAACCCTAAAAATACCCCTGTACCCCAAAACCCATACCTATCTCTAAACCCTAAAACTACCCCTGTACCCCATAACCCAAGACTATATCTGAACCCTTAAAATACCCAAGCACCCCAAAACATATACCTCAGTACCCAAAAACATATACCCCTATACCCATACTTACCTTATCCAAACATTAAAAAAACATGCTTTTACCATTCATGCATTTACAACGAATTTCGTTGTAAATGTATGCATGGTAAAAGCATATAAAATGTAATACCATGCGTTATAATGGCATTGCGGAGTCATGGTACTTTCCTAATGAAAGTATGCGGAGTGATGGTATGTGGAAAGAAAGTTGCGGAATAATGGGTGTTTACCCTCCCCCGGTAAGTACATTGTTGGGACGGCGGCCCACATCTCCAGCAACATACTCATATTTTTTAACCACCCATTTGAAAAATGCACAGGTCTCTCTCATTGATGGCCAGCACCAACATATACTTTTAGACACACCTCCCGCCACAAGTTCTAGAATTGCAAACTTTAGAGCTGGGGAGCTACGTTTGAATCTCGGCATCAGCTCAACATCCTGTGATTCCAGGCAAATCGCTTTGTCTCCCCGTGCCTACCACAAATTAATGTGTTCTTCTGTAATGTAAATGGTGCTCATGCCATGTTGTCGAGTTTGCGCTATATAATATTGCAAGGAAAAATAAAGTGGGAAACTTGAGTTCACACACTACTGAACGCGCACTCTTAAGTGCATCAGCAGTGCACTGTGAATCGGAGCATTTCACAGGCCTGCCACAGATATGAAATGCTATCAAAACGAAATCCTACAAAACAATATACTACTGGCCGGCAGCAATTCATACCCGGACAACGTCGGGACGGGCTGCTAGTATATGATAAAGTGATATCCTGCAGATTAACGCAGACCATGCCTGCATGCATTAACTCATTTTTCAAAAGAAAATACAGCGTCCTGGTTGTAGCCCACATGTTGATGGTATAAACATATGATATTTAAAGATGGCTGACGAGAAAGTGAACAAATCACGGTGGGACATTTAGAATGATGCACCACAGACCAAAACGTGGTTCGCGGCCTAAAAACATTAACAGTGCTGATTATGAATCTTTTTTGATTGACAATGTGGAAGCCTGAGTAAGGTAAATAAGGCAACTGAGTGTAACCCTATATATGTAACACACAAGCCTTAGACATTATAAGATGGTGGACGAAATAATGCATACCCATGGTTGAATACTAAACTACATTTCCCATGAAACTTTGCACACCAGGAAGCGGTTCGAGTTTTTCAAACGTGTTCTCGAACAATTGGAAAGGTTGCTGCTCGTGAGTTCACTTTCCGACAATGTAGGCGCCCTGACTAGGTGAGTTTCTTTCCTAAACTGCATGCAATGCCAGACAGAAGACACTTGCAGATTTAAATATTAATAAGTTCAGTTTTTTGTCTAGGCTGCTTACTAGCATCTTTACAACCCTGTACACGGTGCCGGCTATTTCAAAACAAAGTAAGCCTCCGTTTTCATTCATTGTTTCACAATTATATGTTTCACGAAACGCAGTAGAAAGTCAAGTAACGTGCCCCCGCCCTCCTGTATTTCCTTTCCTGCAGGGCCAGGCACGAAATGCAACAGTGTATGAATGCGCATTTCTGAAAACTAGTAAGTGGAAATACTGATTGTAAGAATGTGTGGGTGTAACCACGATTGATACTGAGGTGACCATATGGCACGTTTCTTTACAGAGTGTTCAATGTCGCGGTTGACATGGTGTGGCGGGGTAGGGGTTGGAGAAATAGGCCGGAGACTTGATCGCGGGAGATAAGGCTTTACTTTAATAAAGGACTTCTTTTTCTTTGTTAACTGTCTCTACCGAGTGGGGGCAGCCGGATCCGTGATGGCGTTTGAGCTCAGGGGTTAATCTTTTTTGTAGGGTCTATTCTCCTGTGGCCTGTTGTTTCTTCCAGACTTTTACGGCAGTCAAGCGGTATACCCCAAAAAAATTAGAACAAAGGTGTAATCAGATCACCGTCTGAGTACCATAGAGTAGGGAATCCAGGGAGTGAGGGAAAAACACACCGGTGCCAAACACTAGACTTGTGCCTAAATGCACTATGTGAGGGTAGGTGTGTAGGACGGGGATTTAGGGGTGTCTAGGATAGAAAGGGAGAGCGCTCCAATCTGTGAACAGCAACCCCCTAACTTCGTTCAGAGACGCCCCGCCTCCCGACCCAGTTCGACACCCGTTGTCGTACCTGGGATAGCCACACTCCTCCGTGAGTGTGGCTGGGCGACACGTGGAAACATTGGCCTCCTGGCTTCTCCTCTCCTTTTCCATCTTTTCGTCTTTCCTCAGCTTCGTGTCCTTCTTCCTCTTGTCTTCCTCCCGACACCTCCGCTCTCGCTCCTCTCTCGGTGACGTCACCCGCCGAGACTAGAACTTCCTTGTTTTTTACCACTCCGCTGTCTCCTACGTCATTCCAGGGAAGCCCCTCTGTCTCGCTACACGCCGCCTTAAAGGAACACTTGTCGTCTGTGTCCGGACGGCCCCACAGCTGTTCACCGTCGCTGCTCCAGTCATTCTGGGAGGTATGAAGAGAAGGAGAGGGGTCAGCGATCCACCATTCGGTAACGGGAGCATTATCTGTGGGCAGCGAGGGCTCCCGTTTACACATGGCTAAGAGACAAGCCTAGTTTATAAAAAGTAAGAAGTGGTAGCACAAGGTGGTTGAGCTAGTTTTTTGATTATGTGAGAGAAAATTAAGTATTAAAGAAAGATCTCCCCCCTTCTTTTTACAGCCGGAGGTCCTGATGAGAACTCCAGAATCAAATACGAGTTCGAAACGATTAGACCATTATATAGAGCCATAAGATCTTCTAAATGCTCTTTCAGAATATGTAAAACATGGGAAACCAAATGGTCTATGGCATGTTATGAATAATACAATTTTTTTATTTTTTTTTTGTCCTCATATATGCCACCAGATTTTGTATGCTCTAGATGGGTCTCGCTGTTGCCTCTTATACTGACATTTTCGAGTCCGCCCTGGAGACAGTATCATAGCAGACAGGGATGTCCCAGAGGTAGGTTGTTTTCCTTATCCAACTCCCCCTAGCCGATGATGGAAAGCTTTAAGCCAGGGGGAGGACAGGACCGACACAACCTCTGGCATAATCATTAGACCATTTACTTGTTTAACCAGACCTCAAGTTTAGACCAGACATTCTCAGTATTCTCGTTGCATCCAACCATGTCCATCTTACATACTTCCATTATATATTTTAAACATTCTGCAAATCTGGGGGGAGCTGTTGACTTCCACTCCTTGCAAATTTGTCTCCTAGCAATAACTACTACATAAAAAATAAACTGAGTATCCAGACTATTAATGTTATAGTCTTCCAGCAAACCGAAAAATACAAGTCTAAGTGAACATGTAATAGTTGTTGACAATACCTCACCTAAAAAACCTACTATCGCTCTCCAATAGTCCTGAATTACCGGACACTCCAAAAAGATATGGACATCATCTGCTGCGTTATGGTTACACCGGGGACAGTAATAATTATTTTGCGTTATCTTGTGCAGTTTGGCCGGGGTCCAATATACTCTATATATAGACTGTAAACAAATGATTACGTCTTAAATTGGCTGGTTTGATTAACCTCCGGGAAAGGGAAAAGGAATCTGACCATATTTTACTGCCTTCTTCGGAAAGTTCCGCTATACTGTTTTCCCATAAGTTTATCACCTCCGAGTGATCTTTAATTATCAACTTATACCAAAACGGTACTTCTTTTATCTATTTCCCCCCTCTACAAATTGCGTCAAGAATAGCTGGATCTTTTTCCCGCTGCAGATTCTGACTTGACCACCAGGCAGATAGTTGGTAATATTTAAACCTAGTCAGTTGTCCATTTGTGAGTTGTGTTAAAGAGTTCCAATCCATTAGGCCTGAATCTACCCATAGATCTCCCCACTTTTGTAGTCCAGCTATTTTCAAGGGTTGTGAGAGCTGATCTTGGAGACATATGGGCGTTCCCGGGGAATCCCAAATTAGAGTGTATGTATGATAATAAGGAATGTTAAAAACCTTCCTAATAAACCCCCAGTTTTTAAGTGCAGTCTGAAGTATCTTAAGGCGAATTTTTAAAAAAAAATTCTGGTCTCCGAACTTGAATAAAAAATAATCGTGGTCATAAGGTAGATCATATAGTAGAGCCTTAAACAAGCGGCCCTGTGATGATGCGTCTAACGTATTCGCAAGTAGCCTAAAGTTTTTAAAGTGAAAGGCATAACAATATGATAATAGGTCTGGAAGGGCTAAATCTCCGATTTTTAAACCCCTTCTCAATTTTTTCCAGGCTATCCTGGATGACTTACAAGCCCATATAAATGATCCAATCTTACCCTGGAGAATATTAATATCTTTCAGAGAAAATGATAAAGGGATACAATTATATAGAAAAGTCAATTTGGGAAGGATAGTCATTTTGATGAGGTTAACTCGGCCATAGATATTTAGTGGCAGATTCCCCCATCTTGTTAAAGTTTTATTAATGTCTTTGACCACCGTCTGCCAACTAAATAATGGTATGTTCTTTAATTCTTGAGTTAAATAAATTCCCAAGTATCGCATTTTTTGTTTCACGCCCTGTATAGGTATGTTGTTATTCCAACCCATTATCTCTGTTTTCTCCTTATTAATCTGGTAGCCTGATAATTTTCCAAATTCTTCTGATAGATAAAATAGCCTGGGTATTGCTACTGAGTGATTAGAAGTATACAAAAGGAGGTCATCTGCATACAGGGCAGTTTTTAATGACATATTACCAAGCAAGGTGGAATTATATTGTCGTCTCTAATTCCACAAACAAAAGGCTCCATGTAGACATCAAACAAAAGAGGGGATAAAGGGCAACCCTGTCTGGTGCCTCGAGATACGTCAAACCAATCAGATAACATTCCATTTACCAAAACTTTTGCCTTTGGGTTATGATACAATGATTTGACAGCCTTAATAAAAGTTAGAGGGAACCCAAATGCCATCATTGTAGCCCATAAATACTTCCAGTTGACCTGATCAAAGGCCTTAGCCGCATCTATCGCAACCAAGGCCAACAGGAGGTCTTTATCGTTAGCATAATCTATAGCCCCTATCACTTGGAATGTTAATTTGTTTAGCTGTCTCCCTGGAATAAAACCTCTTTGATCAGGGTGTGTTATAGATTTTATGATCTTCGATAGTCTTGTGGCTAAGATTCTGGAGTAGATTTTCATATCTGTATTTAAAAGTGAAATTGGTCTGTACGACTCTATTCTCTTAGGGTCTTTATTAGGTTTTACTATGAGCGTTATGGTGGCTTCGGCCCAAGAAGGGGGAACAGAGTAGCCGTGGATTAATAAGAGGTTAAAAAGTGCGCTGAATGTAGGTAATAACTGATCTTTATTGTCCATGTAGATCTCAACGGGCAGCCCATCTGAGCCTGCAGCTTTTCCCCGTTTCATTTTCTTTAGTTGGTTTAATATTTCCCCTTCTGTTATCTCACTTTCCAGGTATGTTTTATCCAGTTCTGAAATTTGAGGTAAATTTTTCAATAGCAACCAGGTTTCTATATCATCCCCATTGGGGTCTTTATCTTCCGTGTAGAGGCTTCTCATGATGCACCTTGCTTCCTCTCTAATCTCGGCATCTGCCTCTATCAGGTCTCCTGTCTGTCTTTGTAGTAAGGCTTTAATACTGTTCCTCGTTCTCTCTTCTCTAGATTTCCAGGCTAGGAGGGCTCCACATTTTTCTCCGTATTCGAAATTCTTTAATCTACTGGTCTCCCACTTTTCTTTAAGAATTTTCTCGTCCCAGACTTTAAGCAGGAGTTGTAGCTCAGTAAGTTCCTTCTCTATCAAATGAACTCTCTTGGAGTTAGTTAAGATTGCATTTTGTAACTCAAAATCCTTTCTTGTTATTGCCGCCAGGTCTTCCTTTCTTTTTACTTTCATACTCTTTCTTTTATAAATCATTAGAGAGCCTAAAACCCCTCTCAGAAAGGCCTTATAGGCCTCCCACACTACCTGGGGGGTGGAGGTGCCTGAGTTTATTATAAAAAATTCTGCAGTTTTATCTTTGACTTCTCTTTTTACTTGGTCATCTAATAAGAGTGATCTTTCCAGGGTCCATCTTATTTTTAAAGGACTTAAATTCAATACAATTACCATTTCCAGTACTGCATGATCTGACATCCCTATCGGTATGAAGGAAAGGTAATTGATATCTGTGAGGAAATTCTGATCAACTAAAAAGTGGTCAATCCTAGAATAATTCTTATATTTCTTGCTATAGAAAGTAAACCCTGGTAAAGTTCTGTATTTTTTCCTCCATACATCAAGAAGACTAAAGTCCTTCATTATGGCATCTAAGGTTGTGAGTGATTTTGAGGGAGCATGATATTTAGCTTTAGAGGTTCTATCTAGCTTCTGGTCAAAGACCAGATTAAAATCGCCTCCCAAAATTACTGGCCAGTTGACCCTAATAATGCTTTTGCTAGCTTAGATAGTGGGCCTGGGTTATCATCATTCGGACCATAGTACACAGCCAGTGTGTACGGGATGTTTTGAATATGTATTGCTGCTACCAACCATCTTCCTGACTCGTCTGTCTCATATTTTTTCAAACTCATCCCACTATTTGCTCGAATTATGATAGAGACTCCCCTTGTGGTGCCAGATTGCCTGGAGCAAATTATTTCCTGGACCCACCTTAAATTCTTAAAAAGAGAACTACAAATATCTGCCTCTAGATGGGTTTCTTGTAGCATTATAAGATGTGCATCTGAGTTTTTTAAGAATTCACAAATTCTATTCTGTTTCTTTTTTTCCCCCAAGCCATTAATGTTCCATGACAGGACTTTAAGCTTATATGAATTACTCATATCCCTACTATCATCTCGTATCCATCCATAGCTATATACAAAATATGTTTACCTATATATGAGGATTTTTTATTTTTTATCTTTTTCCCTTTGCTCCCTCCACCCAGTGAACACCCTCCCCCCTGAGGAACCCCCCCCGACATACCAGACGATGGCTTCGCCTTTCGGAACACCTAGGCGGATCCCCTGACCGAATCAACTTATTATAGCGAGTGAAAAGTGTAGCGTTAAATAAGTCGTGTTCCCTTTGCTGTGATTTAGTGTTTCAGTGCTTCAATTTATTCTTTATTTAATCCCTAATATATATATATATATATTTTTGTATTATTTTTAAGAGTAGTCACAAAATCTGCCCTTTATTGATCTTCCTGATCATTTCTCATACGGCCTAAAAGATTATCAACCTCTTCAGGCTGTGAAAAACTATAGGTCTTATTTTTCCACATGATTCTGAGCAAGGCAGGAAACCTCATCTGCACGTGCGCTCCCAATGACCTCAAGTCTGGCATTCTGGTGCCCAGCTCCCATTGTCTCTGTGCAGTTCTTGCTCCTATATCAGACCTGATAAGATAAGGACTGGACCGATAACGAAGGTCTGTTTTCGACAGGCATCTCCCTACAATGAGCTCCTTAACACTAAATTTGTGAAAATTTACCAATATTTTCCTTGGTGCTTTCCTGTCCGTGCGTCTCTTATAAGGGTCTCTATGCACTCTTTGGATTTCGGCTTCCAGGTCTATATCTGGGCGATCTTTTAAAACGCCTTCTCTCAGGAGCTTGCAAACAAATCCCTTTATATCCTCCAGCTCTTCCCCCTCTGGTATTTTCAAAATCCTTAGGTTGTTCCTACGTGCCTGGGTCTCCAATCTCTCAACATCCATGGCCAATGTTCTGTTTTGGGCTTTCAAAGTATCTATGTCTTTTAGGTTTCCATGTACGGTTTTGTTCAATGCTGTTACTTCTGTTTCCAGATTACCCGTGCGAAGAATAACATCATCTAACTTAGATTCCAAAAGGTTGAATCTGTCATGTACTGTTTTTTGATTAGTCTTTGATACCTCAAATTTTGACATCATATCACTTCTCAATGATCGAAAGAGATCCCCCAAGCGATCATTCTCTTGTTCACATAATTCTTCAGAACCTCTTCTCGTTCTAGTAAGGGGTGAAACTGAGTCTGATTGATTGTCCTTAGTAAGATCCTGCCTCCTGTTTCCCTCACCAACCCCCTTAGAGCTATTTTGTACAGGTTTAGCTGTTACCGGCTGACACTTAGGTCTGGTATCCTGCTTTCCTTGCGTTTTATCGCCAGAAGGTGCTTTATTTAAATTAGCAGAAGTAGACGATGCAGGGGGTATACCTGGATTTTTAGACTCAGGAGGATTCGGCTGAACCTGTTGCTGCTCTGAACCAGCCAATATCAGGGTCTCTGCACCCCCCACTTCCTCACATATCACTCCCCCATTCAAGGGGACCGATGACCCAGCACTTTCCATGTTGCCCAAGCTCTCCAAAGGCCCAAAACGATTTTTTAGGGATATAGTGCTAGTACTACCTTCCATTTGCGTGTCGAAACTCATAGCCTGATCTAAGACTTTAAAGTAAGATTTGAGTGAAGGGGTACTCTTCACCACCTGATTATCGGGAATAACTCCTTTAGATTTTTTTACTAAAGTAGTCTTTTTGTTTTTCCTTTTACAGGGGGTTAATGGCATAGGTCTTTCCCTCTCTTCAAATTCCAACGCACCCCTTTCCTTTAGCTCTACCCTGGATCTCAACTGATACCTGTTCCTTCTTATTGGGGGGGTATTTCTTTTTCTCACCGCACTCAAGTTTATATCTACTGTGGCAGGCTCGGCTGCAACAATTAAAGCAGCTACTATTGGCTTCTTTGCTAACTCAACAGGTTTCACTAAAGCCTGCTCCTGCACCGGTACTACGTTTAAATGTGCAGAGTTATTTTTAACAGCTGGAGCCTCAATCTGCACTTGCTCCATACAATCCTGCCTCCCAGGTAAAAGCGGGTGATTTGCTGCTAAATCCCCCTTCTCTCCCCACCTTACCGCAAATAAGTAGAGCTGCTTCCCTGCCACAGCCTTGCAGGGTTGTTTGTAAACGTTAAACGCTGGTCCTCTTAGTCTAAGTTGAAATAGAGCGGAGCGAGATCTGCTCCACAGACACCGCCGGCGTTCTTCCAGCGTGAGCAGCGTGAGCAGTGACACAGGTGGGCGCAGGTCCTAGCGCCGGCCTCTTCTTAGCGTATCTAAGCCGACCGTCACCTCGTAAGAAAGAAAGCAAATGAAACCAACTTAGAAGGTGCGCGGGATCCTTTCATGGCGCAATAATCACATCTCACCTCAATGCGGGGGACAGAAGACTACGAAAATCTCTCTCGTGAAAAAACTCGGTCTTTTCCCATTTTGTCAACAGGGATTCCTAGGTGCGTCCGCGACCGGCTCTCAGCCTGCCGCCATGTTCCTCGTGGGCGTGGCCATGCCCCCTTGCTCCGGTAGCAGGAATGGACCATGAATAATACAATTGAAGTGTAAACATTTTTGTGGTGTGTGTGTAGGTGAATGATAGTACGACTGAAAGATAAAGCTAGTGTGAGTATGACTATGAATGATGAGGGAGAAATGTTTTTAAATGTTTGATTAATGTTATTGTTTGTTTTGTACAGTGGTCTTTTGAAACATGAAATTGGTGAAAAATTAACCAAAATATTAAACTAAAAATTAAGAAGATAAAACAATAAAGATACATTCTGGATATAAGTTGTTATGACACATATTGTTTAATTTGTATGTGCTCGTAATTTTGTTTATGAATAAGGAGAACAGTATTGGCACTTTCTTTGTTTGATAACACTTAACAAATGCAGCAATCCAAGGGAGTAGAACAAAACAAATACCCCCCACTTTAAACCGTAGTTTTAATAACCCTACATAAACAAAGTAAGCAAAGTAGGTGAGCAGCATGTTCCTCATGAGAAGAGCTGCCTTGCTAATTTAGCCAAACAATTCAAATATTCATTCATCCTTTCATTCTAATTCAGCCATAGTCACCATGATTAAGCTTTACTTTCTCTCATCCAGTCTTTCACCATAATTTCCAATCCATTTTCCATCCATTCAATTATGCACCCTTTCTTTTAACCATATTTTCGCCCATCCATCCAAAATGAAAGCCATATAATATTAGAGGAAAAAAGATAATGCAGGGATAACAGAAATTAAACAAAAATTAAATCCAATGTTTTTTGCACAAGTGGGTTCCTATTCCATCCTCATTGCCACATGGAAGGAAGAAGCAAGGGTGTCAGAGAAACTTTATTTCTCACCAGCAACACCAGTCTCCAGGCAGCATCTCCCATCCTGGAAGGCAGCACCAACATTCCAATACCCCACGATACTACCCTAAGCCCACAATAATCCTAAAACCCAACAATAGGGAAATATTAAATAGGACTTACTGGGATCAGCAGAGCCCTCGCCAGCTGTGCTGGTGCTCGGTGCCTCCTGACCAGCTTTTCCTGGACCCTCAACAAAGTCCCTCTACTTGCCCTTGGGTGCTAATGTAAGAAATGAAGAAGATAATAAAAATAGATTAGTGATTCCGTTAATTTCGGCAAATTTTGTATTAGAAGCAAATGCACTCACATTGTGCTTCCCTAAAAGAGATACCCTATAGTACTAGTTTCGAGCCTATCAACTAGTGTTGAGATGCCCATACTAATCCTGAAATCCCTATTCCAAATTTCCTAAACAAAAACTACATTCGGAACTAGTGCATAGCAGTGAATGATCGTTGATTCTATTCCCATTTCTCAACACCCTTCATGGGCCAAATCAATCTCCCTATATTGCAATGCATAGATGCATACATATTGCTGTGAAATAATTAGGAAATGTACGAGTTACATAAATAAGTCACAAGGAGAATGTCCTACTTAGTGATACACTATAGTGACAGGAGAACAGTCTGCAATGGCTTCTTAATTAATCAGTGAAAGCAAGCGCCAATGATGAGTACGATTAGGTAGCTATGAGCACCTGCCTATCACAATCTAAAAACTAGATCACACTGTAATATTCCAAAGTAAACAAAGCGTAACTTACCTCTGAGTGTGAGCAACATGCTATTTGGAAACAAAATGTTAGCATTGTAGAACACAAACACAACAAATAAATTATTATTACTCACTGAGCCATGGATGCGTAGCAAATCGAGCAGGTCCTCTTCCTGGCCCAGGGTATCCTCCTAGTGGTGAGTCCCTGCTGGGCGGAGTGCAGATCCTTACTAGTGCACTGCATGCACCAGCGCACCGTCTCCTAGTACCCCCAAAACTCCTGCAGGGGGTATCCACTATGAGCCTGCCCCCTGCCACCTGCCACCTGCTGCCAGTATGGAGGGAAGGTGGCATTGCACAAAAATACCCACTACTGCCTCCTCCTCCTCACTAAAGATCGCCCAAGGCTGCATACCGCAACGTAGCCGCAGTCCTTCTTTCATGGCACTGGCTGGGTTCTAAAAAAGGGAAAGGAAGGGAAAGGAAAGAAATGAAGACAGAAATAAGAAAGTTCAAGTAAGGGCAAATAAAAAGTTACAAAAAAACAAGAAAGACAAACACACACACTAATATAAACAAAATAGGGGTAGATTAGTTTTAAAAGGTTAGGATTACACAGATCAAAGAGAGATTAAGGTTTAGGCCCAACACCATAACAGAGAGCAGAAAAAGGGTTGCGTCCACGTGGACCGTGTCATGTCATTCTAGCATCATTTGGAATACAAGTATGAACATGAGAACCACGTTGTGATGTCTGTACGTGATTTGGAACGCGATACTGCACTTTGCATTCCCATTGCAATGCAAACGGGTGCCCAGCAAACTCCACCTGCCAGCGAAACTCTGCGTAACATGGCAGAGTTTTTTTGAGACTTCACCCTTCCCTTCACTCAGGCTTAGCTAGTATTATCTTCTTTTGCCTCTACTTGCCTTTTGAGGATCTCTCACACTATCTACCCAGTGTACTTCATTTTAGTAGACTGTACAGAGAGACGGTTTCCTATACTGGTGGATCAGCAGTGCGGTACACAACTTTGCATTAGCTGGACCACTTGGACAAAAAATTACCACATGAATAAATCCAAAAAATATCTCGAGACAGTCGAATTTTTGATTGGTCTAATTTTTTATACATTTCTAAAACTAACTACTAGGGCTTTGATTACGTCCCTGAAACCAAGTAGTTTGAAATGTAAAAGTCTTTGTTTTAGCTAGAACAAAGTATTCAGTGATAGTTATTTTTTAAACTTCCTAAAAAGGTCCCAATTTTATTAAAGCAATGCCTGATTCCTATAGCCGGGTTCAGGTGCTCGACCTGATCCCTTACATTGATCTAAGCCATGCTCATCAGAGAAGCCTTTGTAAAAGTTATGGAATCAAACCAGGTAAAAGTCCTAAAAAGGAATTTGTCAGAGAAATGATAGCTCAGTTTAAAAAAGATCAGCCAGAACTGGTAGCCCAGTCTGAGGATGAAGATAATACCAACGAAAATGGTGAATGGGAAGGGGTTGCTGGAAAAAAGGAAGTAGCAGTCACTTCATTCATACCACCAGTTGATTGCATGCTTGGCAATGATGTGGAGTGCTTGGCCTGAGGCAGAACTGAGAATTTGTGCAGAAATTATTGGAATCTCACACCAGGAGGTGTATGTAAAAACCAGAGCACAGAGCAAAGTCAGGGTGAAAATATGTTCTGGAGTCTGGAAGAATGACCCAGCCCTCGAAGAGAAAAGGCAAGCAGGCTGAGGAACCAGCTGCAAATCAGACACCAGCCCCTTCTTCTAACTGGAAGGAAGAGTCAGCCCCAGAGGGAACTGAGCTTCAAGAGCTAGAACATTACCAGACTGAGCTTTTGGACCCAGGGGTACCCTCCAGGGAAGAGCTGTACCAGGGACAGAGGACCAGCCCACTCTTAAAAACCTGTGACAGCAAGCTGCTGCACAGGAAGGTGGTCAAGTAGCCAGTGGTTCCCACAGGGCCTTTTGTGAAGAGCAAATGCTTTACACTGAGGACAGAAACCCGAAACCTGGTGCCACTAGGAGAGTGGTAGTGCAACAGGCGTTTAGAGCATTCCTCCTTACTTTGGACCATGACATCCACTTAGCTGGACACCCTGGTCAGACCAATACTTGGAACAGGCTTGTCAGCCACTTCTACTGTCCAGGGAGGCACCAGAAGGTGAAGGAGTTTTGCAACTCGTTCCCTACCTGTCAAGACAGTAGCAAGACAGGTGGGCACCCAAAGGTTGCCTTAATTCTACTTCCAGTGATTGGGTTCCCTTTGGAAGGGTGTGGGATTGACATTGTTAGCCCCCCTTGACCCTCCTACAGCCTCAAGGAACAGATATATTCTGGTGGTAGGGGATCATGCCACCAAGTAGCCTGAAGCTATTCCCCCCTAAGGAGTACCACTGCCCCTCCAGTGGCTAGGGCCCTCATTGGTATCTTGACTAGAGTAGGCTTCCCTGAGGAGAAGGTATCATATAGAGGTACAAACTTCATGTCTGGTTACCTGAAACACGTGTGGAAGGAGTTTTAAGTGACCTACAGGTTTACTACCCCCACCACCTACAGTGTAATTGCCTTGTTGAAAGATTAGATGGACTCCCTGAAAAACTCAGAAGTAGATGGGATGTCTTACTGCCATGCCTGCTATTTGCCTACTGGGAACTGCCACAAAAAGGAGTGGGGTTTTCCCCATTTGAACTTTTGTTTAGCCATCATCATCATCATATTTACTATATTTGCATTTGATGGATGCATAAAAGTTCTGAGAAATTTCATAGCGCAAAATGTGCAAATAGATATTAATGACAACATACTTGTTAAAATACTGATGTATTGTATCTTAGCTGTACATTAGAAACCAAAAGCAAAGCATAAAACGATGTATTAAAGTTATTACAGCGCTTCTTTAACAACTGTAAAAATTTATAAGCAAATTGTTAGGGCTGACTGAGTAAGGCATCACCTCTCGTACACAAATTCTTACAAACCCAAAACATGCATTAGATAATTAATAATATCCTTATAACAATTCATTAACAGCAATTAAGATGGTAAGAGCAAATTACTAAAACAGGCCAAGTAAGACAACACCATACGTAGGATAAATAATAAGAACCTTTTAGCGATTCATTAGTAGCAGTTAAAACGCTATGAGAAAATTACTACGACTGGCCAAGTAAGACAACGCCTCTGTCAGGTGAGTTTTTTCTAGTCCATAAGACTGAATATAGGAAGTTTGCATTCATAAAATAAACAAAGGGGGTTTCAAACGTAGGCAAAGGCTGAGGAGTATGATGTTAAACTCAATTTCTTAGCATTGGTATTATACATTCTTCCTCTCCGCTTTATATAGTGAACAGAAAAAAAGATGTGCAACATAGTTTGCGACGATCGATCATCACAGGGGCATAGAGACAAACGATTGATTGAACGTACTTGAGCTGGGAAACCAACCATTAAAGGAAATAAATTCAATCTCATCCTAGTCAGTAAGTAGCAGTGCGTATTATTGGAGGCAAAGGAGAGATAGGAAGCATGACCAATGGCCACACTAGGCAAGATCTGGTAGGTTAAAACCACAATTTTACATTGGCTGTGTTGCTCTCTTTCAAGATCACATTTAGTGAAGAAAGCTTCTCTTAGCTTGAATTTGGGGAACAAGAAGCAGTTAGAGGGTGATTCATACAAAAATTTCCTGGACCTGATCTGAAAATTCCTGGTTAACATAAGCTATCCACTGAATGCTGTTAGCTCGGTCAAGATTAATTATATCTTTTATCGCTACTTCATTTACTGTGACCGAATCCCTTTTCCAGATTCTGAGCCATAGAAGAAGGGAAGCCAGTTAAATAGAGTCGGTTAGAAAGGAAAGACCAAGTTCTTTGTGGGCAACCAGATTTGAGCAACCAGTTGGTATTGACAGCCGTTTTTTAACAAAATTGTCCTTGACAGTCTGCAAAGCAGCCAATTGGGATGTGCCCCATGTTTCGGCGCCATATGTGGCTAGAGCTACAGATTTTGCCACGTAGATTCCTACCATTTCCATGCTTAGCTTTTTGCCCAATTTGGAGGCAAATTTATACAGACCTGCTAGGCTCTTTTCAGCATGTTTGTTCTGTTTTCTATCATCCCATTCCAATTTAATTTGGAGTAAAGAAGGATACCCAGATACATAAAACTCTCTACGCACTCAAGGGAGCCCCTGTCTGCGTGAAGAAATGTTTTTTTTTCTACCTGACCCAGCTGCCATAACAAATGTTCTCGATTTATTGAAACACAATCCCAGATGTGCCATGTAGTTCTTGTATGAATCAATCAGGTGCTGTAATGCCATAGGTGTTCTGGCCATCAGGACCACATCGTCTGCGTAGAGCAGAATTGGGAGGCATTAACCACCTACAGAAGGAACGACTCTACATTCTGCGTTCAAGTCTTAATTAAGGCTATTGGTGTAAAGTGAAAAAAGGAAGGGGGCTAGGATTCTCCCCTGTCGCACCCCTTTTTCAATACTAAACGATTTCATGCATACCCCCTTTTTACCAAACTTGACAACAGCCCCTACTTCTCTATAGATTTCTCCGATAAAAGAATTATGGGCTTGTCCACGCTCATAGACTCTATGAGGGCCCACAATTTGGTGTGATTCACGCAGTCAAAGGCTGAGGACAAGCCCACAAGGCCAGATAGAGCTGACCTTTTTATCACATATTTAGCAGCAATCAAGGCTCAATTTAGGCCTTGGTTAACCATGCTCCTCCTCTTTCTAAGACCATATTTAATCTCAGCTAATTCATTAATTTGGATGCCCAGCCCTCTAATCTATTTAGAAGCAGTCTCCTCATTAACTTGGCAGTGCTATCCAATAGGGCTGGACAATAATTTGCGAGGATCGATGGGTCTCCCTTCTAGTATATAGAAATAATCAATAATTGCTTCCAGGATGCTGGGGGGCCCACTTTGATAACAGCATTAAAAGCATTGTTCAGGAGAGGGGCCCTTTGGGTCTTTTGTGCAAGAAAAATGTCCAGCGGACCCCATCAAGACCCGCTGCCTTTAAGGAAAGGGATTGGGACAGTGCAAGCTTGATTTCCTGCAAGAATTACAACACTAGTTGGACCAGCGATGAATACTCAGAGTCATTACTATTCCTGTCTTCCTGTGAATTAAAAATGTTCTGGAAGTGAGTCAACCAAGTGGGTTCGTCTATATGGAGATCTAAAGAAGGGCTTCCCTCCTCCTGCGAAATCAGGGCATTTGCCACCTTCCAACAGGCCTTGCTTTTCTTGCTCCTGGAGGCCTCCCGCAAATTTTCCCAAGCTTCCTCTCTCAACTGTTTCTTTCTCAGCTCCCTTGCGGACTTATAGTCAGCTTGTAACTTATAAGATCTTTGCCTCTAGGAATATTTTTAAGAGCAATTTGGAGTTGTTTAGATGCCTTCAAGCAATTTTTCTTAAACCATCTAGACGATAGTCAGATTTTAGGTGTTGCTGTGCCTGTGAGATTAGATGTAATAGTCATTAGAATTTTAGTAAACACAGCTACGACTTGGGAGCCATTGGTTTGGATATCTAAACAGGAATTAATCTTGGGGAGCCTTTCACTTACAACATTTGGGAGGAAGGTAGTGGAATCTAATTTCTCCCACTTTTATATGTAACCATGTTTTCTAGTGAGGATAGGTTTTGGAACAAAAAGAGGATATGACTTTACAGAGAAACGCCAAACAAAGGTGAAGCAAAGAAAAGCGTGATCACTGAATTCAGTCATCTGGGTTAATGGGGGCTTAATGCATCTCTTAAAGTTTGTATGAATAATAATAAAATCAATCAAAGAGGTGACCCGTTTCTTTGGAAAGAAATTGACCGTTAGAGGATGAGGACGGGTTTAATATAATTAGGTCCCAAGTTAATAAAAAACTGTTTCAAGCCTTTTCATAAGTATGATGACTAAAATGGACTAACGGCGAATTGTTAACATCCGTTACCGCGAAGATGTGTAGGTCAGATTTGGTACAACAATGCACCAACCCAAATAATAAAAATTGAGCGTGGGTGGTGAGACAGCAGAGCTTCCATTATTCCCCCCAACTAATCTGTCACATGTGAGGGTTTTTAAAAGTTATTTTATACAGGTTAATCAGTAAAAGATCCAATTTCCCCATCCCTTCAGCTGAGAAAATGTAAACATAGGGCGAGTTATTTGTGAAAGTCACTGTATCTAAATGGATTGTATTTGCTATAAGGGTCAGCAAGCCCCCTTTTGCTCTGCCTGAGGGTGAAGGGAGAGCTGGAGTAACAAAAGACCTGTAACCATTAACATAGATAGACTGCCCTGCCCAAGTTTCCTGAAAACAGATCATATCTGCGATCAGAAACTCATTAAACCAGTATTGGTTGTCTTTTTATTCTCAAAAACAGCTATGTTCCATCAAAGGAACATTGTGTCCCTTAAAGATTCATGTAGGGCTGACTTCACTGACTCCGGTAGAGGAGATATAGTTGGGATTAGTAGAAATGTGTCAGTACCTTATGAATCCAAACCAGGGGTCTGTATCCTCACAGGGGTCATCTGAAGAGGGTAGGTTTGATTTTCTTGATCCGAGTCAATCCGAAGAAACGGTTGGTTCAGAGGGTTAATGAGTTGATTGCAAGCCTCCATATCTTCAAGTGGAGAATACCTATTTGGTGTATAGGAGGTATGAATGGCCAACTGACAACTTAATCGATAGTTCAACCCGCATTGGATTGAATACCCCTGTGCACAATCTTGACCTCTATGTAATAGAGGGTTTGAAATTTGTATGATCTTTTGAAGAAAACAGTAGTCAATGTTTTTAATCTAATCAATTTTATATAATGAACTTCAATTCAATCCATTAATATGTGATATTCAAAGGCCATCATCATGGTCCTTTTAAATTTCTGAAATCCAATGTGTTTCCGGCGGGTGCCCTTCTTCAAGGATCACTATAAAGTTAAACAAAAATGCCAGGAAGTATAGAAACCATAATGCCATTAACTATTGTAATCATGACTTGTCAGTTCATGATTACGATAGTTAATAAAGCGTTCTTTTAATTATATAGTGTTTTACTTTTCGTCTTGCTATGTGCCCAGTATATTTATCAGACTTTGAACAAGATAGTATGTTTTGATTAGCTAGTTAATCTCACATTTCATGAATGGCATTATGGTTTCTTCATACTTCATGCATTTTTGTTTAACTTTAGAGTGATCTCTGATGAAGGGCACCCGCCCAAAATGCATTGGATTTCGGAAATTTAAAAGGATCATGATGGTGGCCTTTGACTATCACATATTAATGGATTGAATTGAAGTTCATTATATAAAAATGATTGTATTAAAAACATCAACTACAGTTTTCTACAAAAGATCATACAAATGTCAAAACATCTATTATAAAGAGGTCAAGATTGTGCACAGGGGGATTCAACCCAATGCAGGTTGAACTATCGATTTAGTTTCATTACGCTCTGGATCAATGAGCGATACCCCAGGAGCACATCAAGCTATAACTACCCTTATTTAACGCAGTTAAAACCAGAGGCTTTGCACAAGCACATATTCGCAGCTGACAACTTAGTCATACTGTTAGGGGAACATTGTGCCTTGTAAAGGAGAGACCTCTTGTTGAACTTATACAGGACTATCTACTTGGCCTTCACTCCAAGACGTCTAAATACATGGAGAAAGCAAACCAAAACCTTAAGGCCTGCCAAGAGATCCAAAAGCAATGTCATGACCAAAAGGCTGCTATGGTGGAGGTCAGAAGGTATGGGTTTTGGAGCCTGTGGCCCCTACGGCACTCCAAGATAAGTAAAGTGGGGCCTATCCCAACTTAGAAAGAAAAGGGGTAGTCACCTACCTGATGAACCTTGGCTCTTGCAGGAACCCCAAGAGGGTCATCCATGTGAATCACCTTAAACGCTATTATGACAGGGCAGATGTGACCATGCTCATAGTTACAGATGGAGATCAGGAAGCAGAGAGTGAACCTCTCTCTGATATCCTAGCTATCATCCCAAAAGATGGGTCAGTGGAAGGACTGGCCTTATCAGACACCCTCACTACCCAACAGCAGGCTGATTGCAGGCATGTTCTAAATCAGTTTGCTGAGCTCTTCTCTTTGGCTCCCGGTTAGAGTAGATGGTGTACCCATTATGTAGACACTGGTGAAAGCCTATCTATCAAAAACAAATTCTACAGGCAGTCTGTTCATGTGAAAGAGAACATCAAAGTTGATGTAAGCAAGATGTTGGAATTGGGAGTCATAGAGCCATCTAAGCCACTGGGCCAGTCCAGTAGTGCTAGTCCCCAAGCCTCATACCCACGGTGGCAAAAAAGAGATGAGGCTCTGTGTGGACTATTGGAGCGTCAATGCACTGCCCAAAACAGATGCACACCCAATTCCAAGGGTAGATGATTTAATTGACAGGTTAGGAGCAGACCAATATCTGAGTAGTTTTGATCTCACATCTGGGTACTGGCAGATAGGTATGACTCCAGAAGCAAAAGAAAGATCTGCATTTTTAACCTCAGAGTGGTATTATCAGCTTACTGTGATGTCTTTTATGCTGAAATATGCACCTGCCAATGTTCAAAGGTTGATGAACAAAGTCCTTGCTGGTTTGGAATCCTACAGTACAGCGTATCTAGATGATATTGCTGACTTTAGCTCAACCTGACAGCAACACCTGATCCACCTTGGGAAAGTGTTGGAAGCTCTGAGAAGTTACGGCCTCATTATCAAGGCAAGGAAGCGCCAGATAAAGCAGGGGAAGGGTGTAAATCTGGATCACCTTATAGGTCGTGGCCAGGTTCAACCATTACCACCCAAGATCCAGACCATTCTGGACTGGGTGGTTCCAACTACCTAGACTCAAGTCAGGGCCTTTCTTGGCTTGACTGGGTACTATAAGAGATCCATGAAGGATTATGGCACCATTGTTACACAATTGTGACACCTCTCACAGATTAACCTCCAAAAGAATGCTCAAAAAGGTGAACTGGACAGTGAGCTGTCAAAAGGCTGTTTACACTCTGAAGGAAGTAATGTGCTCTGCTCTGGTTCTGAATGCTCCAGAGTATGCCAAGCAATTAATTGTGCGGACAAATGCCTCTGAACAATGGATGGGAGCGGTCCTAGCCCAAATAAATGACCAAGGTCAAGACCAGCCTGTGGCTTTCATGAGTAGAAGGTTACTCCCACTCCCCAGGGACAACGTTGGAGTGCCATTGAGAGGGAAACCTTTGCTGTGGTCTGGTACCTGAAAAAGCTGAGGCCATACCTGTAAGGCTCTCATTTCAATGTTCAAATCGACCGTAGACTTCTCAGATGGTTAACGCAGATGAAAGGTGAAAATCCCAAACTGCTCAGGTGTTCGGCATCCCTACAGGGAATGGACTTTGAAGTGGAACACAGACATGGGACTTCCCATGCCAATGCAGATGGACTTTCCAGGTACTTCCACTTAGACGATGAAGACTCACTAGTTGAAGGTTAGTCTCATACATTTTCGTTTGGGTGGTCATGTAGGAAAGTGCCTCTTTTGACATGTGCATTTTAAGATATGGCGTACTATGTACTGTTATTACACTATATATATATTTTTTAATTTAAATCTTTTTTATTGAAAAAGAGAGAAAAGAAGACAATACAGTAAGGTTCTCACACAAAGATGGGATCAAGATAGCTGATCTGCAACAATACAAAACTAGAAACAAATATGAAAATACATATTAATGCTTGATATCAGGACTACATATGCAGAAATAAATAAATAACCAATCAAATAAAATAAAAGAAGTAACTTATAATTGTGCAGTTACATGCAAATCCAAACTGTCTGTAGGTAAGTCAAGTTCATGAGGTCGCAAAAACACAATAGTGCCCCAAAGATATACATCAGTGCCTTGAGGATATGCATCAGTACCTTGAGGATATGCATCAGTAGGAGCTACATCACGGTGGATCGAATTGAAATGAAGACCTATCGAGTAATTTCCAGAGATTCTTGTCAGAGGTTCGCCAGGTGGAGGAGTGCAGTGCCGGGTTATCCGCTCCTCTCAGAAAGGAAAGCCAGTCCTGCCAAATCTTAAAATTAACCTCTGTGGTATTTTTCAATTTACATAAAACCACCTTACACGCTAGAGTGAGCATCAAGTCTAAGAGCTGGCGATCCTACGCATTGTGTAATTTTGGCTCAAGAGCCCCCAGTATGACATATATGAATTCCCTCACAGGTTGTAGTTTGAAAACATGTTGAATGCAGTCAAAGATTTTCCCCCAATAGGTTTGTAGGGTGGGGCAGTGAGAGAGCATATGGGCTAGATCACCAGTCCCAGACAGGCAGTTCCAGCACAAGGGGGTGTCTCTCAGTTGGCACTTAAAGAGTCTATCCGGGGTCCAGAATGTTCTATTCAGTAACATGTATTTTGTCTGGGCAAGGATAGGCAATATTTTGTTGGAGAAAGCAGTTCTGTGAATTGTATCCCAGTCAATCGCAATACCCGTAGAGTTGGGTTCTGACTCCCATTTGAGTTCTACCTGCCTGTGTGTTTTCCTGGGCATAGGAAGGAGTAATTTGTACACTTTGGAGACAAAGTGGCCAGCCGCTAGGAGACGTGGTAGATCGGACACGAGGCAGGGTGTGTGGGGATTGAGGTCACGCATCTAAATAATGGCTTTCACTTTCAGGTAGATCATGTGATTTTTGCAGTGAGGAGAAAGGAAGGGGTTGTATCCCTTCATAAAGGTCAGTCACCATATTAATGCCCTTCTTGGACCAGGATTCCAGGTAAAGGGATTTCCCTTCATGTTTAAAGTAAGGGTTCCTCCATAAGGCCATGAACGTGGATTTCCTAATTTTTAAGTTAGATTCGTTAGTTTGGTCTAATCTTAATAGAGCACGCCTTGTGCTCAGTCAAATGTATTTGGAGTGGGGCAAGTGAGATAGGTTCATGGTGAGTAGGGTCGGCAAAGGTGAGCGTTTGATAATAGATTTTTCAATATTTATCCACATTGGGACGTAAGCTGGGGTGTCAATCAGCCATTGTGCCCCCTGTTTGCAGAGAAAAACTGCTTGGTAGTTCCTGAAAGAGGGAAGACCCAGGCCGCCCTTTTCTTTTGCTAGTTGTAGCTTTTTCAGTGATATCCTGGCTTTCTTGCCATGCCAAAGAAAGCCACCGAACAGCTTGTCCACTCTGGAGATGAAGTCATCGGTGAATGTCATAGGCAACATGCTGGCCAAGTAATTTACCAACGGGGTGATCATCATCTTAAGCGTTTCTGCCCTGCCCCACCAGGACAGAAACTAGGGTGACCATCCATCCAGTAAAGTGGAGATCTTCTTTAGGGTTGATGCTTCATTGGCCTTTAGTGTGGATATTAGATCTTTATCAAAATCTAAGCCTAGATATTTAAAGCAGTGTGGCTGCCAAGTAAGACCCGAACTACCAAGGATATCTTTACCACCTATGTTATTGAGTAATTTGACCTCCGTTTTATCCTTATTTAATTTGTAACCCGATACCCGGGAAAACTCTTCGATGGATGTCATAAGCGCTGGTATGGCTTCACCTGCCCTTTCTGACAAGACAAGTACATCATCCACGTAAGCGGTGAGCTTTATATTGCAATCCTGAAATGGAATGCCGGCAATAGCATCGTTAATTCTTATGTGGTAAAGGAATGGCTCGATCACCAGCAGAAACAGAGAAGGAGATAGCGGTCACCCCTGCCGTGTTCCTGTTGCAGCCGTAACGAGGAGGAGAAAGATCCACTCGCCCTAACCTTCGCCGTGGGGCAAGAATTAAGGGACATTACTAGTTTCGTGAATGTTGCCCCCATATGAAATTGTAAGAACGTAGGTCCACACCAGATGAGGAGAAAGAAGATTTTATTCAATTTATTTAGGACTGCTTCCAGGAAGGTCCAGCCGACTTTGTCAAAAGCCTTTTCGGCATCCAGGGTTATTGCAGCTGTAGGTGTGTCAAGGAGCTTCGCCTTTTCCAGAACATGCGCCAATACCCTAGTGTTGTCACTGGACAGTCTATGCTTTAGGAAGCCTGCCTGTGAGGGGTGGATCAGTTTGGGGAGGACTCGTTGGAGGCGAGCAGAGAGGATCATGGCTAGAAGCTTACAGTCAAGATTAATGAGGGAAATGGGCCTATAGTTTTTTGGGAGAGAGTGGCCTTTACCATCCTTTGGAAGCACCGCGATTATGGCCTCAGCCAGTGTCCCTTTGACTTCTCCTTTATCTTCTATCTCTTGAAAGAGGTGGAGCAGAGGTTCAACCAGAAGAGAGGGAAAAGCTTTATAAAATGTAGCTGTGAACCCATCAGGTCCGGGTGCCTTCCCGCACTTCAATGATTTAATTGCTATCTCAATCTCCTTGGCCTCAATCGGTGCATTGAGATTTAGTTGCTCTTCCGACGAGAGCGTTGGAAGGTCACATTCGTTTAAATAATCTTTAATTTTGTCCCCTTCTACCGATTCATTCTTAGCATATAGAGTTGCATAAAAATCTTTAAACACTTCATCTATCTTATCCGGTTCCGAATGGGCAACCCCCAGTGCATCTTTAATGACACTAATTGAGTTCTTCTGCAGCCAAGCTCTTGCCTGCTTTATTTGACTCACAGAGTTTAAACCTCTTTATTCTATCCAACCACACCCCAGTTCTTTCGCTCACTATCCTATTATATTCATATTTTTTGCTAGCCTGTGCATTCAGCGTTGTGCCTGCCCTGTTTGTCTGATGTTTGTGTTCTAGGACCAAAATTTCCTTTTCCAGGGTCTCCAATTTCACGTTATGCTCTTTATTCATTGCTGACCTAACTTAATGCACACTCCCCTAATAGTGCTTTTTAATGCCTCCCAACGAATGAGTTCAGAAGTATCACCTTGCCTATTATGCTCCAAGTATGCCTCAATGGCAGACTGGATAGTAGTTCGATGCTGCTCATTGTCTTGTACTTCGTCATTCAACCGCCAGGATGTTTGTCGGGAAGAGGGTTTCACATTATTGATGGACAGGGAAATGCATGAATGGTCAGACATAACTCTTGGTTCTATTGATGTGTCTTCTATTCTAGGGACACCATTCTGTGTTATAAGGAGGTAATCGATACAGGAGTAAGAGTCATGTGGGGATGAGTAGAATGTGTAGTCCCTGCCCGTGGGATTTTGCAGTCTCCACGAGTCAACAAGGTGAAAACGGTTGCATAGATTAGGAAGGGCCTTGTGTGATTTGCTGGGCCTAAAGGTACATTTGGAGTCTCTATCAAGAGTAGGATCAATGGGGAGGTTAAAGTCACCAGCTAGTATGTGTAAGGCTGAATCTGGGATGGTTTCAAGTTGTTTAGCTAGGTTCAACCAGAATCGTAGATCGGTTGTATTTGGGACATAAATGTTTGTGACAAAGAATTCTGTGTTATCTTTGGATAGCCTAGCTGTAACCACCTCACCTTGTTGTCTGCTGTGGATGAGAGTATTTCCACCTTTGATTTTTTCGCTATTAACAACAGTACTCCATTCTTTTTACCCACCGCTTCAGCCCCCACAAATTCAGAGTAGTATTTATTCCTCAGTGTATAAAACTGTTTAGCATCAATTTTAGTCTCTTGCAGGAGTACAATATCCCCCTTCTGTCTTGCGTAGATAGTCTAGTATTTTTTGTCTCTTGATAGGCTGGTTCAGGCCTTTTATGTTCAAGGAGAGTATTTTCAGATTGTCCATAGTGGACACACCAAGAGGTGTATTAATTGCTGTTTGCACCATTTAAAAATAACATACTCGACACATAATCCACATATCCCATAGTTAAGTAGACGTGCTCAGTAAGTTTCAATGACCCAAACCAGTGATCATACCCATGATAGACTTCTAGGATCCTTGTCAATGTTGGCCTCAGCCACTCTATGCGTACGTCATTTCGTGTTTTTGCAGTTACGTTCTTTGGACTTTTGTCCAGTATCACAACAGATCCTCCTAAACAGCAAGTACTAGCAGCAGTTTGTAGATTCGACATGTAACAGTCAGACAGTATCAGGGTAAAAAATGAAAGAATAAAAAGAAACATAACACACAAACCTCGACCCCCTTCCCTCAACCCCCCCACCCAATCCTCCCCCAAAGTACCTTGTAGGCATGGCGATTGGAGAAAAATCTCAGCATTCTCCTGTGGTTACACCAAAGTCATAGTAAACATTGGAACTGCAATGCCAAGTGACCATTATGTCAACAATAACAAGAGATGTGTTCTAACATCTAACATCTAACATCATAACTTCTAGCATACAAATTTAGAGGTAGAAGCCATTTCGTATAAAGAACAGGTATTGATCTCAGAGCAATGTACCTGCTTAGTCCAACAGTCTTGTACTCTGAAATACAACTAGAGAGATGCATAACTTTCATTCCGCAAGTAAGTGCATGGAATGCGGCATTAACTGTTATCGCCTTCAGATTCAGAGCATTTTACAACATTTTTTAATTTCGGTCTGCAACATAGCATATGAAGGCCGTTATAGTATTAAGCACACCCATTTGAATAGGTAAACACCAAGAATAAACGTTATATGACCTAAGACACCTCAAGAGGGCGTGTCGGTATAGTAAACCATAGTTATCCTAACACATAGCTTGTGTAGGCATCATCATGACTCTAGCTTATGACCTGAGACGCGTAACTACATCGCCATGTGGCCCAACTATAGGGTGAGGTCAAGGCACCAATAGTGACCCAGAGAGGATAACACCACTTTCCAAATTCCTTCCACATACGAGGTCAAGTAGTGGCATATAGCGCAACACCCCGAGTACCTAAAATCCAGAGAAAGTGTCCTTAAACAAGTATATCAAGCACAGGATACTTATTCACCAGCGCGCGTTGAAGCATTGACGTTGTTTGGGCTGTTGGTGTCCATGTCTTGCTCTTCCTTACCATCCAACAGTCTTTTGAGCCTTGTGGGGTCCGTAAATATATGCGGGGATCCTTGTATGATCACTCTGGACTTTGCTGGCCCTATAAAACCAAACTGGTACCCCATTGATTTAACGAATCAATGGACGAAGCGCTAGGAATGCCTTCCTTACATCCACCGTTTCCTTGCTGTAGTCCTGTGAGATATATATTTTGAGTTCTTCCATAATATATGGTTGTGCTTCCGGACGAAGGCTAGAATCTGCTCCACGTGCTGGTAGCGCAATGGTTTGCAGACGATGGCTCTGGGGCCTTTCTGATTTTTGGGGATCCTGCCTGGGACTCTATGAGCCCTATCAAACTCCAAAGGTTGATGGAAGGTCATGCTGGTGGCTTGTTATGTTATGTTATGTTATGTTAAAAAAAATTTGTACCGCGCACGTACACCGAGATGGTTTCTTGGCGCTCATAACAGACATAACAAACTGAGGCAGGGAGCATTACTCAAAGGCCAACTTAAAAAGGTGAGTTTTCAGGGTTTTTCGGAACGAATCATAAGTAGGGCAGTGACGAAAGGACACAGGGAGGGAATTCCAAAAAGTGGGGCCTAGAAAGGAAAACCGGAGGCCACCGTGTTTTTTTTCGGCGAATCGATGGAATGCAGAGAAGATTGTCGGCAGAGGATCGAAGGTTGCGGGATGGGAGATATCGCCTGAGTTTGGAGGAAATGAACTCGGGGGCGTGGTTGTGAAGGGACTTGAATACGGTGCAACCGAGTTTAAAGGAGCAGCGTTTGGCCACAGGGAGCCAATGAAGGCTCTTCAGGAGAGGGGAGACCTGCTGATGTTTGGGTTGACGAAACACCAGGCGGGCCGCCTGGTTCTGGATTAGCTGGAGTTTTTGAAGCTGGTAGGCGGGAATCCCCGCATACAATATGTTGGAAAAGTCAACCCTGGAAATGACCAAGGCCAAGATGGTAAGAATAAGTGCCTCTCTGGTTAAGAATCTGCAGATCTTGCGAATCCTGCGCAGCTGGAAGAAGCAGGATGATGTGACTGCAGAGATCTGAGATTTCATAGATAGATCCTCCGAGATGATCACTCCTAGACTTTTCACGGTACTGACTGGACGAGGAGGGGCGCCAAGGGAAGATGGCCAAAAGTTGTCATTCCAGGGGTTAGTGGAACCGCCCACCAGGACGAGTTCCGTTTTGGACGGATTCAACTTGAGTTGGCTATGAGCCATCCAGTCAGAAATACGTAGCATTGTGGTTTGGATGTTAAGACGGGAGGTAGGGGAAGTGTCCAGGGGAAAAATCAGTTGCAGATCATCTGCATAGTTGTATATGGTGGCTGGGGAGTGACGAAGGGATGCCAGAAGTGGTTGCATATATAAATTGAAGAGGAGCGGGGAGAGGGCTGAGCCTTGGGGAACACCACAGGTGAGGGGGGAGAAAGGGGCGGAGAAAGTGGAGAGGTGGACAGCCTGGGAGCGGCCGTGTAAGAGGGAGCGAACCCACTCAAGGGCGGTCCCACGGATCCCGGCGTTGTTGACACGGTCGATCAAGATGGTGTGATCGACCGTGTCAAAAGCCGCCGACAGATCTAACAAGACAAGAGCCTGGGGGATGTTATTGTCGGCGCCGGTTCTAAGAGTGTCCATCACTGCAGCAATCACCATCTCTGTGGAATGTAGTGGGCGAAAGCCAGCCTGATGAGGGTCCAAGAAGGAGGAAGTTTCCATAAAGGAGCTGAGGCACTTGGTTACATATGTCTCCAAGATCTTTCCCAGAAAGGGGAGGAGAGAGATGGGTCGGTAATTACTCATCACAAGAGGGTCTGCGCTAGGCTTCTTCAGGATAGGTAACACAATGGCCTGCTTAAAAGCCTCAGGAACAACCCCAGATGTCAACGAAGAGTTGAGAAGGGCCAGGGCAGGATCAGGGCAGAGCCTAAAGATTTCTTTAAAGATGTGAGGAGGGCAGCAGTCCCTGGGGGAGCCAGAGCTAACTTTGTGGAGGAGGCTGTGAAATTCCGTGATAGAAATAGGAGGGAAGGTATGGAAGTTCTGGCCATTTTCAGAAGGGAGAGGGAAAGAATTGGAGGGAGAGGGCGGGGGAATGTTGTTTTTGATTGTGGAAATCTTGTCTAGGAAAAAGGAGTTGAGCTCATCACACAGAGCCTGGGTGGGAGCAGGCGGGAGGGTGATACGGTCAGGGAGGGAGAGCTCATTGACGATAGAAAAGATGTCCTTAGCTTTTGAAGCCGACTCCAGGATCCTGCATGAAAAGTAGGAGGTCTTGGCCTCAAGAATAGAAGATTTGTATTTATTTAGTAGAGTAGTGAATTCCGTCTTGAGTACACCATGACTCCACCATGACTCCAAAAACGTTACACAGGAGCCCTGTGAATCTTCGGATCCCTCCGGAATGCCAAAAATGCGAAGGTTTTCCCTCCGATTTCTGTCCTCCAATTCGGACAGCCTCCTTGTTATTTGATCCGATGCTATGTTCAGGCGTTTGAGCGCTTCACAGGTTTTGCTTTCTGAGTCTTCCAGTCGACTGATCTTTGACTCCGTCTCCGTCAGTCTTGCATTGGTGTCGCGTATATCCTGCCTGATTGCTATCACCTCTTCTTTGGTAGATTTGGCCAAGTCTCTTACTTCATCCAATCTGCTTAGGATCATGTCTATGGCTTCACTATTGTCCTTTCCCTTGACGGGCGACCCTGGATTTGAATGTTCAGATTTGAGCCTTTTCAGGTTTTTTCATCATTGCGCTCCATAATTACTGCTTCCTAGCCTTTATTGTCTAAAAGCGCCGCAGATTGGTAACCGTGGTAGTGGATCGTGGTGCAACGTGAGCAGGCGTGTGGGCCCTCTTTTTGCTAGTGCAGAGATGTGCGTAGATATGCCCTAGTATGGATGTCTGGTCACCAATGTCTTAGATAGTGGTTGTTGAGCCTCAGAAAGCGTTCACAGTGATTTAATCAAGTCTGAGGTGTCTGGTTAGTATAGAGTTGTGTTAAACAAAGAGGGGGGACCAAGGAGCTATAAAGGTCCAGTGTCCATGCTTCTAATATAAATCTATTTATCAACAGGAGGACAAAGTTCCTAGATCAGGGTGCAAAAGTCACCCATAGATCAAGGTGCAAAATGTCACCAAAAAGGGTGCAAAAGTCACCCATGTATCGGGGTGCTAACAGTCACCCATATTTTAGAACAAAGAAAAATTAAGAAAGAAGGTAGACTAAAGTAATCCTAGGTTTGAAAATGTCCTAATGTGAGAGGGAAAATAATTCTACATCCTCTGCTGCCCTCACACACCCCGGGGGGTGTCATGCTTCATCATCGGGCTTTTGCTCCTCGTAGGGCCGGTGCTGCAATTCCCTACGGGTCCCCCGAAGGGTCACTTTATCGGAGATCTTTTTTGAGGATTGCCGGATGTTGCATGCGGGTGTGTGGGGATTGGGTAAAAGGAGGGTAAATCAATTTATGTGCACGTGATAGTGTAAAAAATGACTGACCCAAAAAGGGCCCATTTGGCCTAGGTGTCAATAGTCAAGGCCAACATGTTTCGCGTCTCTGTTGCCCGAAGGTCAATGGCGCTACTTCAGTACCACAATAATAAACAGTGTAGTGCACGTGCTATAATAGGTAAAGATTAAAATGAGAACCCTCTTAACTCAGCCAGGGCGGGTCTGTATACCCTCAAAGTGGTTACAGCTTCTACATGGAAGCCGCTCCTGGGTAACACCTAGGAAAAGGAAAAACATAGTAAACCACAAGTGCGCATCAATGACATCTTAAGCTTAACAGAGTGCCATTTTTATGCACACATCCTTCCAAACAGAAACTGTAAGCAGACACACGGGACCAGTCCAACAAGGGGTGGGGGCCGCTGTTCACAAGGGCCCTAGGCTGGATTAACATTTTTAGTGGTAAAGTGCGGCACCTAGACTGAGCTTAGGGTTTTGTATAGCGGATGGCAGCAATGTAACAATAATGTAACGTACTCAAGTCGGCAGCACTATCTACATGTAGAGTTGGTAGTTAACCATCAGCATGCTTACCAAGGGCTCGTTACAAGTGCTTCTCTGATCGTTAAGTCAAAAGGACACCCACGTATGGTCGGGCTATGGAAACAAGCCAGGACATATAGCAGGACATAAAACACAAGGGCCCCATATAGTCAATAGGTAAAGGTTGTTGGCTTTAAACAAGTATCTAAAATGTACTTACAATTTTATGTGGGTGCTGCCTCTTGTGCACCTACACCTGACTCGACCAGACGCTTGCCGAAAGATAATACAGGCGGAAAACCGCAGCAATTAAAAGTTCGGGTCAGGTGAAAATATCAGTTGAAACCTTACAGCGTTATAACTCAATGCGCATGTGCTTTAGAGTTGTGGCCACTATCACCAATCCTTGTTATTTAGGCTATCTCTGTTGGAGTAATAATCCGCTTCACAACATCGGCATTGGCGGTTTTGCAGAACGTATTTGGATACCCCTGATTGTTGCTGGCACACTCACCCCCATCTTCAGTTATTATTATGAGAACTCGCCCCTGCCATTAGTGTGGACGTTCCCTCCAGCCACTACATTCGAGATCTGATAGCAATGTGTCACGCATGAAAGAGAAGCTGTGCAGTGGATAGACAGACCCAATCCTTGGCAGCTCGGTCTTATAATAGGGAAGCTATGATTTTAGTGGTGACGAGCCCTGATGTGGCGTGGTGGCATTGATATGATATGGCGTTCAAATATACGCGACCCAAATGCTCATCAGGAGCCGTTAGCCCTTCGTCTACATCAGTCGACAAGAGTGTTGTACGAGGCCAGGTGCGTTCATGTGTTTTAGGCGTTAATCAAGTCCAACCACCAGCTGTGATGCAGACACACTGCAAAACATCGCAAAACCAACCATTTGTTCACTATTGTACACTTTTGTGTGCTTTGATCGCTGTGTGAGATCCCATTTTCCAAATGTAGAAAGTTGCGTCCGCCATTTTGAAATGTCCCGTGCGCGTTATGAGTTCCACGCACATCAGCCTAATGGTGGCGGTTACAAGGGTAGATGGTACTCACACGTAGGCCACGGAAGCCCAGACGCTTTCCACAGACGCCGATGATCCCCAGCATGCGAGGGCCAAGCACATGGATAGATCACTCGAGCCCCGCAGGACCCGGCTGAGGCCGCCGCGTAATCGCGTTCCCGCCGATGTCAGGCACGGGAACGCTTGGGGTTATTCACAATTCGCGTCGCTTCTTGGCTGCCTCCAAGCCTGTGAGACCGCTCAAAATGTTCTTCTCACATTCCGATCCACGAATTTAGTGGCAGTGTTGGTATCGGACCGACGTAAGGTGTTCCAATCCAGTTAGTAAGCCTTCGTCACGGGAGGAGGAAAGCTCTAAGCCGCCATTTCTCTCTGTGTCAAAACTACGCCCCCTTATTATTACACTATATTTATATATTCCTGAATTATCATTATTGAAGTGTTATGTATCCATAATTCGGTTGGGCATTGACAGCTTTAATGGAACTTGGATAATCGTGTTGTACTGTACACATGATCACCTATGAGTTGGACCATGACTACTCATCCTGGGTGGCTTATCAAGGCAGACCTTGCAATGGTGGCACAGCGCCTACCTGCAGCATAGGTCAGCAAGATCCACCCCCCAAGCCATGAATGGAATCTGCTTGTGTAGTCAGCAGCATAAGATAGAGCACAACAACTAATGAATCTTACCAAAGCTTAGAGTGACTGAACATAGACATTAAAGAATATTAGGGATTATGAGGAGCCTTACTGACACTGCCAGACACCGCTGACATATCCAAACATAGGCCCCCATTAGGATAGCGGGCGGAAAATCACCCGGACCACCATGGAGACGGGAAACAACCGCCCGCCAGGACCGCGGAAAAACCGGCGTCCAAATTAGGATCAACCACCACAAAAGACTGACCGCGGTGGTAGCGGGCCTACCAAAACCGCCCGACGCGGGCGGTGACGGCAAAAAAGCTACCGCAGCGGTCAGAAAAGCAGCAGAAAAGCAATAACCCACCGCAAGTATAGCAGATACACTGCACGGGAAATTAGGATATCCCCGAGGGTCCCGCTGGTTCCGACCGCTGCGGTCGCACACAGGAGGGAATAGGAGAGATAGCGGAAGAGCTGCAGCATAGCCACTGCTGCGGAAGGTAGAATAAAAAAATGGCGGACGAAGCAAAAACACTGCAGTGATGTCAAACATTGCACAAATCAAAGTAACCATGCCCCCCCAAATACATTTTAAAAATACAAAGAAAATAAATACATTTAAAAAAAACACAGGACAACTCCCACAACACACCTGACAGCCAAATTCCACTTGGACACACCCACATAGCTGAGTATAAAACCAGGCCCTTCACTGACCACAATCCTTTGCAACACTCCAGAAGAGAAGCCATACACCACATATGACAGGAGAGGCAAAAGAACACAGCACACACACACAACCACCACCACCATCACTACCACCATTACAGCAGCACAAACAATCCCCCAGCACACAACACACCTCACACACCAAAACCACACCCGCCACCCACACAACTGCACCCACAAGCACTTCAACCACCACACACCATGACCTCACAGAAGATGCCCAAATTCAAAGAAGGTGAGTTGACAGTCTTGGTCAATGAGATTGTCAGAGTAGAGCCACAACTGTTTGGTAGCCTGGTCCAACAGACCCCATTAGCCACAAGGACACAAATGTGGGAAAGGATAGTACAAAGGGTCAATGCAGTAGGGACCACCCCAAGATCCAAGAAGGAGATCAGGAAGCGGTGGCATGATCTCAAGAGGGTTGTCAAGGAGAAGAGGAGCAAGAACTGGGAGCTGGCGAACGTGACTGGCAGTGGCCCTCCCATCCCACCTAAAACATTCACACCATGGGAGGAGAAGGTGCTTGCCATACTGCATCCTGAGAGTCTCACAGGAGTAGCCGGGGGAACGGAGGTTGGTAAGTACAAACAAATGCCAAACAACACACTGATAAGTACTTCCTTTCACAACCCAAACACCATTGCGCTGTACACCCTCACCTAACAGGTAGACAGCCATCTTCACTGTGAGGCCTGTTTGGGGGAGGGAGGCCTGTATCACTACTCCCAGCATGCCCCCTGTCCCACACTCCAGCAGCATGGAGGCCTCACCTACCCAGGAGCATGTGTCAGCCATTGCACTGTCCACCCTCACCTAACAGGTAGGTAGCCATCTTGTATTGGAGGACTGTTTGGGGGTGGGAGGTCTGTATCACTACTCCCAGCATGCCCCCTGTCCCACACTCCAGCTGCATGGAGGCCTCACCCACCCAAGAGCATGTGTCAGCCATTGCCCTGTCCACCCACAGCTAACAGGTAGGTAGCCATCTGCACTCTTCCTGATGTGTGTGTGGGACCTGCATCCCTACATACAGCAACAATTGCATGCAATGCATTGACACCTGACATGTATGAGTAAATGATGTTGCTTTGCACCATGAAATTACACAGTGTTGCAATGAATAATACTAGTGTTGACTTCACAATTGTGTAGTGTACAGACAGTTGATGACATGCAATTGATACAATACTTGCACAGTGCCCAAAACTGACCATTACCCATCTAATCCACAGGTGATGAAGAAGTCACTGCTGAGGACCAGAACATTGACCAGTAAAGCCAGTCTCCACCCCCGGTACATGGACTCTCGGATTTTGACTCCCAGGACAGTTTGGATGATGAGCTCCAGGCCGGCCCATCTGGTGTGCCACAGACCCGAAGGTTCCAAGACCCCATCCTCCCCACCACCATGTCTGCTGCAACAACAACAGCACAGCAGACCCCTGCAGTCATGGCCTCTGCCTCCACCGCTGCCGCCACCACCACCACCACCAGTACCACCTGCAGCACCCTCCCTGTCCCAGGGGATGACCAGGCCACACCAACAACTGTGGAGGGCAGGGAGAGTGTGCGTGTACCCAGAGTGGCGAGGCAACAGGTCAGTGGCAGCACAGCAGGTGGGAAGGCCAGGGTCACCGCCAGACCTCAGGAGGAGTGGACACCATCCCTGGATCACTTCACCAGAGTGGTGGAGGCATACAAACAGGTCCAGGGACAAAGGGGCCGGTCTGATGAACTATTACGGGAGCTCATCCTGCTGATGAGGTCCATCAACAACCGCCTAGGTTGGTGGACCTCATGGGCCAGCAAGTGGCGTTACTGAGGGACAGGCCAACATCCCAAACAACACCTCCACCCCCCTCTTTTGTGCCACAGGACGACAGTGTACCATCCTCCCCTGCGGCCACAGAGAGGTGTGAGTCCTAAGATGCTGCAGGCCAAGCAGCAGCCCCCCCCAAAGATCAAGGGGGCATCCAAAGAAGAGCCTGGGAGTCTCTGGAGACAAAGCAACAGCCACATGCCAGTCACGGAGCCAGCCCTGATGGCAACCCTCTTCCCCACTGCATTGACTCTTTGAACTGTCCTTCCCTGCACTGTCTTGTGAATGGCACATGTCTGTTGGACTGGGTCCCACACCCATGTGGTCTCTACTCTTGCATCTCATGTACCATGACTGTCAACTCACTGCTCCATCACCAGCTACATGTGAAAATGCCCGCACCCCTCACATGTCAACTTTGTAAATAAAACAACTTACACACTACAATTTGTGCAGTCTTGTCTTTAGTGCTATTTTGACTGTTTCCAAAATGTCCATGATGCATACAAAAGATGTACATTATGTAGGCCAGGATGATTCATTAGCACCTAGGGAGACACAACAGACCAACAGTCACTGGTGTCAGACATAACACAACACCAAACATCAACATAACTGTACAGGCAGACAACACAATGTGCAGCAAGTGTCAACTAACAGAGTCCGGCATATGGTCACATGTGAAATGTCACTGACACATTTTCGCATACAGGTCACTCCACATGTGCCTGTCTGTTACATCCACGCATAGCCCTTCACAACAACAGCAACCACACCAGAGAATGTACAAGTCGTACCTCGTCACCCACCTTCAAGTGAAGTAGCGGTCGATGAGCTGTTGGCGCAGGTCAACTCCTTCCTCCTCTCCACTGTCCTCATCACAGGACTCAGGTCCTTGAGCAGGTGGTGGCCTTGGTTCCTCACCATTGTCCATGTGCAGGGGGGTCCCTTAGTGGATGGCCAGGTTATGCTGCATACAGCACCCCACAACGATCGTGCAGACCTTCCCAGGCGAGTATGCCAGTGCACCTCTTGTCCTGTCAAGGCAGCGGAATCTTGACTTCAGCACCCCAAAAGTCCACTTGATTACATGTCAGGTCTGCCATGGGCCTCATTGTACCGGACGTCACCCAGGTTCCTGGGATTCCTTAGCGGGCTCAACAGCCATGGCCGACTGGGATATGCCGAGTCACCTGTGAATCACAAACACCCATTGCAATGTTGCACAGCCAGAGTGCAGCAGGTAACACACAGCACGCCATATCAGTAGGCATACTCACCCGCAATCCAAGCACGCTTGGGATGCAGATTTTTCATCATCCATGGCACCATGCTGTTCCTCATGACGTACGAATCATGTGCAGAGCCAGGAAATCTTGCACACACATGGGAAATGGTCATGTCCGCAAGGCACACCACCTGCACATTGATAGAATGATAATGTTTACGATTTCTAAAAATGTGCTCAGTTGCCTGTGGTGGCAACAGACCTACATGGGTGCAATCGATGGCACCAATACCATGGGGGATGCGCCCAAGGAGATAGAAGTCACCCTTCACACCGGCCAATTCTGCTCTCCTAGGGAAATGAATGTAGCGATTCTTGTATAGCATCATGGCTGCAAGAACATCCCTCAGCACCTGGCTGAACATGAGCTGCCACATCCCTCCAGCGCTGGCCACAGTTTCCTGGAAGGAACCAGTTGCAAAAAAGGGGAGGGCTGCCATCACCTTGTATATGGGTGTGAATGCTATTGGATAGTGGTGGCGAGGCTGCAGGTGGTGCTCCAAAAGATCACACAGGGTCTTCAGTGTTGGTCGGTCGAGGCGGAATTTCCAAATGATTGCAACATTCTCCATGTCCTCCAGCACTGTCAGGTGACGTAGGAGATTTGGCCTCCTCCTAGTTGATATGTAAATGTGCAAATGTCAGTGACAACCATCATGGGATGGCCACAGCACACACCATCAACGATGTCATTGCAAAACAAAGACTGCCCTGATAGTTGCATGGCACACCAGGTTACATGGGTGGCCAGTTGAGACACACAAGGGGCCCACCTCTCCACTCAGAATACACAAGTGCCGCAAACAACACATAGGTCAATGTGAATGCACACATACTGAACCACACATTTCACATGTGCACACCTGGTGCTGTACCATCCGCCAATGTGTCTAAAATGATCATGACTGTATCATACCCATCTGCTGTACCTGTCACACCTCAATGCATCATGTAAACTCTGCACACATCCACAACACAATGATCACAGTAGACGGCAACATTTCAGTTGTGTGCATGAGCTGATGTGAAAGCACCAGACTGGTACGATACCATACAGTGAGACAAGCCTTGACAAGCTCAGCACTGACCCACTACACATTGATTACTTCAACATCATTGACACCAGCTTAAGAGTGTCAAGCATCATCAACCATCAAATGCATAATTGGCATGGCAGGGATCACAGACCGAAGTGCGTCAGACAGAACGTGCGTCCACATGTGGATGATATGGAAGAATGGCATTGTGTTTACAAGGATGTGCCCTTCACCATGTTGCTGCTGGGTACTGATGCAGTGTTCACGATGTACATAGCCAGTAAATGTTAATAAAATGTTGGTAGCTACCACCTGGCCTCGGCGGTGTGACACCAGCACCACCCCCTTCACAAGTGCGGTAGCCATTGGCATGGAGACATGTGTAGATGGCTGTGGGCATGATCCGCCACCCAAATGGCGGTAGCTACAGCCTGGCCCCGGTGGTGCATCACCACCATGGAGCCTTGCCTACAGCCAATGACAGCGATGATCGCGGTGGCATGATGCATATTTGAAAATCGAGGAAGGTGTGCACCGCCACTGCGGAGGCGGTCATTGGATGCTTTTGAATGATGCACCATCGCGGTAGCGCATCCCGGGCCCCCGCGGTGCATCCCCGCCATGGAGCCTTGCTTACAGCCAATGGCAGCAATGATCGCGGTGGCATGATGCAGATTTGAAAATCGCGGAAGGTGTGCGGTCATTTGATGCTTTTGAAAGAGGCAGACCTTGATGACAACCAATTGTAGCAGCTTTTCAGCTTACAAACGAGCGCAGGGGGCTTTAAATCTGTGGGAGTGAGCCTCACATTTCCACTGCTCACAGAGCCTTCTGCCTGGGACCCTCTCCTGCTGCTGCCTCAAGAGCCTTCTGCCTGAGACCCTCTTCTGCTGCTGCCTTAAGAGCCTGCTGCCTGTTGTGGTCTATGTTGTGTGTTGCTGCACAGTGATTGCAGGGTGTGCTGGTTACCATGTAGATTTTGGCCTCTCCTGTACTGCTTTGATTTGAATTTGTGTGACCAGATGATGACACTTACACAACCCTGTATCTCTCTCTCATGCAGATTCGCAAGAGAACATGGAGGAACATGAGCCAGAAATCAGTGGTGGCAAGAGTAGCACAACAGCTGCAGCGGAGGCCAGTGACACAGAGCCCACCAGCGCATCTGAGGGGGACCGAAGTATGCAAGAGGAATCTGTGGCTGAGACACAGAGTAGCACATCATATGATGCCAACGGGGATGCATCCATGTTGGCAGGCACAGGGGATGGGGAGTCTGCATCATCCTCCACCACCTAGCGGCCAGTACCCAGCCTCCCATCCACTTCCTCTGGTGCTGGCTGTATCCGTGTCACTAAGAGGGGACGAGTCACATTCACAACTGGCGCCGCTGCCCCTGCACCTGTCCCCCCTGCTGCCCTCAGTGCAGAGTGTGTAGAGCTCCTGCGCCAGCTTTGTGTGGGCCAGACCGCCCTGCTCAATGCCTTCAGTGACGATGACAATAAATTAGGTCAGGTGGTTGCATACATGAAGGGCATACACTCTGACGTGGGTGGGCACCGTACAGTCCAGGCGTTGTCATCCACAGGGACGTCTGCCCTTCAACAGGCACATGCTCCCATTTCAGCTCAGGTGCCTTTGTCCACCCCCCAGTCAGTGGCCACATCAGATGACAGTGACCACGGTTCGCCAGCGTCACCAAAACGATACAGCACAAGGAGCACAACAGACACAACCCAAGCACAGCCGCCCACAGACACCATCCCCACTGAGGAGCAGGGCCACCCCAGAATGCACAGACAAGAGCCAGTCAGGGAAGAGCAATGACAAAAGAGCAAAGAGGCAGACATCAGGCTCAGATGCCGGAGAGGCGTCACCAGCCAAATAGTCTTCTGTCACTGAAAAAACACACAGACCTACCCATGCAGTGTCTGTGCCCACTGAGGAGGTGTGGCATATCAGGGGTACACCTAGGAAGAGCACAGGGACACATCCACCCACCACATCAACCCCAATTCCAAGACCATTGAAGCAGGTGGAGGAGGGCACTGTAGAGACCACCCCTGGCAAAAAGGGAAAGGAGGGCACTGGAGTGACCACCCCTGGCAAAAAGGGAAAGGAGGGCACTGTAGAGACCACCCCTGGAAAAAAGGGTAAGGAGGGCACTGTAGTGACCACCCCTGGCAAAAAGGGAAAGGAGGGCACTGTAGGGACCACCCCTGGCAAAAAGGAAAGGAGGGCACTGTAGTGACCACCCCTGGCAAAAAGGGAAAGGAGGGCACTGTAGAGACCACCCCTAGCAAAAAGGGAAAGGAGGGCACTGTAGGGGGTACACCTGGCAAAGAGGGTAAAGTGGTCCAGAGGCGTAGCCAGACCAAGCGTTCGGCAGGATCCAGCACATCACCAGAGGTAGTGCCAGTGTCTGCACCTGATGTGGGTCAGTTGGTGTGTGTGCCTGTTGTGTCATCACCACTTCCCATCAACCCCAAGACAGGGAAGCCATTTCATATTCCCAAGAAGTGGAAGGGCACCCCTCAACCTCTCCCACCCACACTGTGTCGGAGGTCTGCATGACTCCACCTCCACGTGCCACTATGCCACCTGGTCCTCACAGCCCTCCAGCCTACCATGCCACTGTTAGCCCCACATCACCTGGGGCTCTGTCACCTCAGTCAAGTGGTCCTGCTGTCCCGGACACACAGCCAGGTCCAAGTCCGCATGACAGGCAGGAGTGAGTTCACATCCCCCTCATATGCCTGTGCCTCATACAGGTGTGCTACTCTTGACCATTGTTTACAACCTGGGTGTGTTGCTGGCCCTGTTGCTCTGCTGTGCTGTACTCTCCCCTATGCAGCCTATCATGTACTTGCTGTCTCACCTGTGCCATGGACACTGGCCCTGTTGCTCTGCTGTGTTGGGCTCTCCCCTTGTGCTATGGACACTGGCCCTGTTGCTCTGCTGTGTTGGGCTCTCCCCTTATGCTATGGATACTGGCCCTGTTGCTCTGCTGTGTTGGGCTCTCCCCTTGTGCTATGGACACTGGCACTGTTGCTCTGCTGTGTTGGGCTCTCCCCTTGTGCTATGGATACTGGCCCTGTTGCTCTGCTGTGTTGGGCTCTCCCTTGTGCTATGGACACTGGCCCTGTTGCTCTGCTGTGTTGGGCTCTCCACTTGTGCTATGGACACTTACCTCCCTGTTTGTATTTAACCTGTGCATGGTATATTGCATATGATGATCATTTTGTGCCCTGCTGTTGTCTACTATTGTTCTACTGCTACAGCTGTGCAATATGTGAATAAATAGAGTTACTCATGTTGTGTGTTTTGTCAGTGTCCTCGCTGATTAAAGTTATTTTTGTGTTTGCATTTGATTGTTTGTGCCCCATGCTCTATGTATCACTTCAACATTGCAAACCTCTTTGCACGCATCAGATTTTTAAACAGAGGTGACAGGGTCTTCTGTCCATTCTGAACCTGATAATAGTGTAATTTGTGATGGCTATTTTACCTGCCATGTGGTTTTCTTCTTGGTGATTTGCTATTGTTGGCTATAATGTTCACATGGAAGGTTAAGGGACACTGCCAGCACAGGGTGTGATGCTGTACATAGGTTTGGAAGCAGGCTGGGATATGTAATGAGGTATGTGTGTGGATCCTTTATGTGTGCCCAGCCATGTATGTGTATGGTCATCTTGTGTTGGCCCTTAGTCCTGGTACCATGGCCTACATGAGATGCGTGGTCTTGGGTGTAGCAGAAGTGTGCAGTGTGAAGGGTGTAAGTTTGTAGTGGATTTGTGTGTACCCCTGGATTGTGAGAGACACACATGTGTCACCAGGATTTGTGTGTCTGTTGTTTGTTTTGTCTTGCCCTGTGTATGAGATAGTATGCAATTGTGTGAGCTGTTTGTTGTGCACTGTGCTGTGTGTTGGTGTCTCCATGCTGTTGTGTGTGACTCCTCTTGTTGTGTTGGTAAGTTAGAAGTGTGCAACGTGTGTGAGTTGCACATCATTGTTGTGATTGTTTGATCCTCTATGTGTCTTGGGTGTGTTTGTGTAGACCAGAGGTCTTCAAACTTTTGTAGGTTGAGCCCCCCCAGCAGAATTGTTTTTGATGTTGGGCCCCCCCACCACCTGACAGAAATTTCTGGAATCTAGTACACTACATAATCGACCGCCGCGTACATATCACGGGCCATATCTATTAACTAAACTATAGTTATCAATTACATCTTTTTAAACACTTATCCGCTGCTGCCGTGAATAGATTGCTGTTACAGTTTTTTTTAGCTATGTGTCTAGGTTAGTGTAGTACTAGTAGTAGGGCAGAAAAGTACCACGCCACAGCCGAGCACTACCACAGCATGGGGGATTTTAGTTTAGGATGGGCTCACCACCTTCGCTTTGGGAGGCCTACAGTCAGGAGCCACAAGTGATGACAAGAACACCATGCTGGCATGGCTGACCTGCAGGCATGATGTATTGTTTAGACAAAGAAGGGGGTTCCCCGTGGGTAGCTTTAGGATATGGCAGGAAATAGGGGGGAGAAACCAATTGAATAGAAAAGGAGAGTACCCTGCCTCAGGATATGAAGGCCCTAGCTAAAGGGTCCAGTAGATATATATAGAGGGGTGGTTAACCTAGGGGTTGACACTAGACATTACAATCACATGGTCAAATCAAATAGACTATACAGTTCATGTTAGAAAATATATAATTTTTTATTTTTTGTTTTCTGATGACAAAGATATAAAAAGATTCTTATTATACTATAGAAATATATTTTTTTTGGTATATCATTAGTACATATAAGTCATAAATAAGACAGACATAGATATAGAGACAATAACATCAAGGAAGTTTGTCCTACCCAGTAACGGCCAATCTTTACACACACAGTATCATTCACTTCTCACTCTTACTAATCTAATACCATACACCATTCATTCTACCATTCATTCTTCTACTCCTTACAAGTACAACACAAAGGTGGTTCATGTGTTGTATATATCGGGGTGTTAATCCAGGTAGATGGTTTTAACTACGGGTCCTGATGTAGTAAGGACAATAACCGTATTTCTGGAGACATACGCCGACGCGCGTTTCGGTGACAGGCCAATTAGGCCGCACCTTCGTCAGGGCAGGGGGCAGTGTACTGGGACGGGCACAAAGATAAAATTCTGATAGTATGTTTAACTTTATTATTCCAGTATATCAGGCTTCAGGTGGCGTCATGAGAATACAGGGGCGCTGATGCTGCTGGTAAATCAAAAGCCAGACTTCAGGCAGTTCAAATCCAGTGTAGGGAAAATTCCATCCCTACGAGCCAGCTTCCCCGGCTCCTTTGTTGCCTACTACTATTTAGACCCGAGATGACCGCCTAAACGTGAAGGGGGAATAAAAATACTACGCTAAGGTGCCGACCAACACTGGATTTGAACTGCCTGAAGTCTGGCTTTTGATTTACCAGCAGCATCAGCGCCCCTGTATTCTCATGACGCCACCTGAAGCCTGATATACTGGAATAATAAAGTTAAACATACTATCAGAATTTTATCTTTGTGCCCGTCCCAGTACACTGCCCCCTGCCCTGACGAAGGTGCGGCCTAATTGGCCTGTCACCGAAACGCGCGTCGGCGTATGTCTCCAGAAATACGGTTATTGTCCTTACTACATCAGGACCCGTAGTTAAAACCATCTACCTGGATTAACACCCCGATATATACAACACATGAACCACCTTTGTGTTGTACTTGTAAGGAGTAGAAGAATGAATGGTAGAATGAATGGTGTATGGTATTAGATTAGTAAGAGTGAGAAGTGAATGATACTGTGTGTGTAAAGATTGGCCGTTACTGGGTAGGACAAACTTCCTTGATGTTATTGTCTCTATATCTATGTCTGTCTTATTTATGACTTATATGTACTAATGATATACCAAAAAAAATATATTTCTATAGTATAATAAGAATCTTTTTATATCTTTGTCATCAGAAAACAAAAAATAAAAAATTATATATTTTCTAACATGAACTGTATAGTCTATTTGATTTGACCATGTGATTGTAATGTCTAGTGTCAACCCCTAGGTTAACCACCCCTCTATATATATCTACTGGACCCTTTAGCTAGGGCCTTCATATCCTGAGGCAGGGTACTCTCCTTTTCTATTCAAATGATGTATTGTTTACTCATGTATGTATGTGTCTGTTTAACAGAAGAAAACTGTAGATTTGGCGGCCCAGCTACCGCCGGCATGGTAGAGACACTGCGTCTGCTACAGTGGCGACGAGGCAGAAAATAACTTTACAAGGCCCACAGTCTTTACTATCCAATCGGCATACAGAGGCGTTAGGCCTTTTCCACCGGCGATCCAGTGGCAGTGAGCAGGATGGCACAGAAGTTTACCTGAGTGAGGTGACAGGAAGGAGGACTGTGCATGGGGGTAAAAAGAACTGTGAATTAAATACGCCACGATCATACAAAGCATTTGAATTTCGGAAAATATAATCAAATAGGAATGCTGGTGGCAGCATGGCAATCGTAAACAATATGTTACATTTAAAAGCCATTCAATATTCTGAAGCTCTCAGGTAGCTTGTTTGTAAATATATTTAGCCAATTATGACTTTCAAGACAATGTATGATTCATTAAATAACCAAGTTATCCTATGGAATAAAAAGACAAGCAACACAATGCAAATTTTGATATTAGAGAAATTGTTTTTAAAGAACTGATAACTCACATAAACTCTGCAGCCAAGGCGGTCTAGAATTTATACAAGTGAATACATTGAATTATTGCTCCGATATGTGTGTCATTTCTAATGTTTATATACATTTCCCTCGTCATTACTGCTTGATTTTGCTCGCAAGAAAAGTGTCACTCAGTGGTTGAAATGTAACTCATAATTACACTGAAATTATAAAATGTCACACAAAGCAATCTTAAACCTTGGCAGCTATGGAACATTAATTTCAGCTACAGTGGGAGGCGAGGAGCCTCCTCTGCTTTGAAATCGAATGCAAAGGAACAGGACTGTGTCTTCCTTTGCTTTCGGTTTTAGCTGAGGAGACGTCCTGCCTCCCACTGCAGCTGAAGCATTTTAGCGCAGGCCTGCCAAGCATCACGCATCAGGTGTGACGCTAACGCATTTCATCAGGGTGCCAGAGCGCGCCGTCAGCGCCTGCCAGCTGCTCCCTGCAGACTTGCTGCAGGCACTGGGCAGTAAGGTAATAGTTAATTTTGTCTGCTCTCAGCTCAGGAGTGGCTGAGAGTGTTACAATATATGGCTACAAATTAAATCCGACAGCTGACTCATGCTGGCCACATTTATAATTCCCGCGCCGCGCGGCTTTTAGACACACCAGACGCATCAGACACACTGAGTGACATTGACACTCTGGCAATTACCAAGAGCGGGTGCGAGGCCTGCCCAGGCTGGCTCAGCAGTGGTTGCTAACGCTGTGGCACACCAGGGGGCCCAATCTCCGTCATGTCCTGGACCGGAGGAAGAGAGTTCAGTAGTGGTGGGGAACTCAAACTGAGATTCGAGTCCTCCGTACGCTGCCACTGCTGACTGTGACGCAAAATTAATAAAACCCAGCAGCGTTGCCAGACTGAGCAGTAAGTGAGTGACCAATTTAGTCACTCCCGCTACACTACAATGACTGACAGGACACATGGCCGCCCGTGCCGCTGCGCATCAGAGGCATCGCAGACATCGCGGGCGCAAAGTGCGGATGGGCGGGGGACTTGTAAGTGAGTCACTCTGCTGGGAGAAGAAGAGTGCATGATGCAGTGTGCTGTGCGGCCGCGGGTCCCTGTGTGGTTCACGCCGCAGCCACCGGACGGACCGGAACGCAGAGACAGTAGCAGTCTGAAGCAACTCCAGTTGCTTCAGACTGCTTCAGACTTAACTCCATTAATTAATTGTTTACGCGCCAGGCAGACTTAGTGTACGCAGTTTAATTAGTGCTTGTGTGACATTAGCGCTGCCTCGGAGACGCACACACAGTCTGATCCTCTCTGGTAAATTATTTCAGTCTGACTCACACAATCAATTTAGTTTCAAATCTGCAGGCCTGGCCCCAGGGCTCCTCTGTCTCCTCATCCTTATAATGGCCGCCCTGACTAACTTGATTTATCTTCACAGACTACGGTTGACAATTTTACCAGCACGCTCTCCCTGCTCTCTCGGCACTGGGGCCCGGCTGGGGGAGGGGGAGGAAAGGAAGGGGGTCCATTATGGCTCACGTCATCATCATCATTCTTCAGATGACCACTGTCCGCTCTCATATGTTGTAACATCATTACTTCACAGCGTGGAGCGCACCACGCATTGCAAATGATTGAGATGAGATGAGATAAGATGATAATTAACTGAGATACAGATATCTGCAGGCGCAGGGCCGCTCGTCATCCTTCAGGTTTACATCTGCAAGAGATCTCAGATTTCATTTAATTCTGCAGACAGTAATCTCAGCAGGCCGTCATCCTTCTTGGGTACTTCACTTGAGACTCAGGTATTTTCTTTATGCTACGGGTGCCGGTGTGTGATTTGCCACTAGTGTCCTTCCATTTCTGGTGCTCTACAGCAGTTGCAAGTTTTTGGAGTTTTTTGTTGTTCAAATGGCTGAAATTTCTGATATTTGGAAGTTTCCTTTGTGTTCATTTAATGATTTTTGTTCGTGAGAAAGTGTCACTCTTAGAAGTTGGAATGTCACACATAGCAATCTGAAACCTTGGCAGCTATGTCAGCGCTACCTATTAACCCCCTACTAGGATGGTGAACAGTTAGCACTTCACAAACAAAAGCATGGGCGCGTCATGCCCAATGATTTCCCCTCCCTCCCCCCTCCAACCCTCTGTCACTGGGAGTTCTTTAATGAAAGAAATTCCCATTTGAATGGGTGAAGACTTGGGACGCCGAGGACAACAAAGGTAAGATTTTAGTGTCGAGTGCGCGCCCCCCCTGGGATGGTGTCGCGCCCCCCTGAGGGGGGGCGCACCCCACAGTTTGCAGAACTCTGGTGTAGATTGTGTGGCCCTGCTGCTCCACACTGGCATTGTGTTTGTGTTTGTCATGCATTGCAGGCACATGGTGGGGCTTCTACTCCTGTATGGTATGTGTGTTGTTCATCCATCTCCTATGTGTGCCACTTGTGCCTGGCCATTGTGGGTCTTCCCTCCCTCTATTTGTGTGTGGTGCACTCCTTACACATCTGCTACTGATATGCAGGGTATTTCACTTTGATGTCAGCTGTCCCCTTCATTACCATGTGTGTGTGCCTCCCCATCACTTCATTAGGGAGCTTGTGCTTTGTGGTGCAGTTCTTGGGCCATGAGTGTTGTTCCCCTCTGGACATTGCCTCAATGGTGTATGTGTGCTGTCCTTGTGCTATTGGTCATTCTGTGGTGGTCATGTGCACTTCAGCTGTGTGTGCTGCCCAGTGCTCTGCTGGAGATGGCTTGGCACTTGTATCCCAGAGTGGTGCATGCGTAGTTGTTGTGTTGGATGTGTGTGTGTTGGCTGTGGTATTGCTTCACTTCCTGGGTGTGGTGTTGTATTTGTGCTGTGCTGGTTTGTGGTGTGTGTGTGATGAGGTTGTGTCAATCATGTCTGTGTGGGGCTGTTGTACGTGTTATGCACACACTGCTTGTTGTGCAAGCAGTGCTGTGTGTATGTGGTCTTGGCATTGCCTGATGTGCATCCCCTGATGTCCTGTGGTGTTTGTTGATTACTGTTTGATGTGCATCTGTGGTTGGTTTGATGTGGCAGTGTGGGTTTGTCCTGATGCACTTCTTGTGTGATATGTGTTATGGTGTGTGTGTTTTGTTCCTGAATGATGATATTGTGAACTTCTTTTGGGTCTGTGCTCCCATTGCCTTTCCCCAGTTTGGCTTGACAATGTATGTCTGTTTCTGTTGGGGTTCAATATTTTTTCCTGTGGTGTTTGTGTGTTGTTCTTGTGCAGGCATCTGTTGAGGCATCCCTGTGTGTGTGTTGTGTTTGTGGCTACATCCAGTGTGTGTTTTTGTTTGTGTGTGTATGTACTGGCAAGGATTGTGGGCCTTCAGTGTGTGTGGCACTGGTGTTGTTTGTTCCTTGTCAGCCACTCCTGCAATGGTTGTCTCCCTGGTTGTGTGTTGTGTGGTGCAGGGTGTGTATTGTACTTGCTTGTTGCTGTGCTTGTTGCTTGTTGGTGTGCATGGGGGTGCACAGGATGTGACTTGATGGGCTGTGTTGCTCTGTGGTTTGGGGTGGTGTGGCCCTGCCTTCTGTATAGTGCGCATGTGTTGACCGCGGCGGTGACGTGACCGGGAGCGGGACGTTGCTGTTGGTTGGCAGTCGATGTGTGTCCCGGATGTTGAGGGGTGCCTTGTTGTCAGGTGGGTCATGTGTGGATGCCCTTGTGGATGTGTTGTGACCTCCAGCAGGGTGTCTGTGTGATGATTGTACCCTGTGTCGGCCTGTGTGTTGTGTGTTGTATTTGTGTAGTTGCGTACCTGCGGCGGCGTTCGCGGTGGACAATCTGAAGGTAGTGTTGTAGGAGGTACATCACCGGATGCATATGGAGGGCTGGGTCCATGGCGTTCATGACCGAGTCTCGGCTATCTTGCTCCGCTGTCGAGTTTCCGCCTGCTCAGGTTGGGCGGTGTCTCCGCTGCGGTGCGTCTGCTTGTTTGGGCCACCCTAATTTGTTGAGCGGACGGACGTCATTCCGCATGGCGGAGAGTCTCGATTGGCTCACACCGCCGCGGTTGCGGGCGCACTTTGATGACGGTGCGCGGTGCTCCGTGTCGGACGGGAAATGACCTATGTTTTGCTATCCTAATGTGGCAGACGTGAGTTACGCTGCTCTCGGGCGGAAAAAGGTGTTTTTCAGCCCCGCCACCACCGCGGTGGTGCCACCCCCCCGACATCCTAATGGGCCCCATAATGTGGAGAAATATCAGGAACTAATATCTTCTCAGAAATGTGGGGAACCATTCCAACACATTGTAGGCATAGATCATGTAGATGGGCCAGAAGTATTCCATGCTCTACCTTGTTGAATGAGGTGTGAGACCCAACAAGGTAAGTCATACCGCATCCCCATTATTTAGTATTATCCTGATTTCATCGAGGGCTGTGGCCACGGAGGTTGTGATACCATGACTTGGGTGAAACTCAGTCTGTGAGGGATCAAGAATGTTGCCCTTCTCCTGACAGTCAGACAGCTCCCAGGCTATTAACTTCTTTAGTAGCTTTTTTTTAAAAGTGGACAGAAGGTATTCATGTCACTTGGCCCAGGTCTAGGGTTTTCATCAAGAGGGACTTTCCCCTACTACCAATCATCTGGCACCACTCCAGTAACCAAAATGGTATTAAGCTTACCAACCACCATGTGAGTAATGTGTGGACAATACCCAATACTGACACTGGTCAAATGTCATCAGCACAAAATCCCTTCTCCTACGTTAAGTTCAAAGCACATTGTTTCGGTCAAAGACCTTAAAAGCAACATAATTCAAACAATCTCTTTTATGGAGTTACAAAAAACAAAATAAAGAGTATTTTGTTTGATTGAAACATAATTAATTACAATAAAAGATTCAATCATAAAGGATAGAATGTCCATTCAATATTAAAATTCCATAAAAAGTTAAAGTATTATACAATTGTAATAAGGTACTCTGTTAGAAAGAAATTATAAAATAGGTACATCATGTCGTCTAAGTGCAAATTGGCTGCACTACGTCAAAGGCTCACCTTGATATCCTATAAGAGCCAGCCATCAAGGTATTACATCAGAAATACTAAGACGTAGCCAGATCATAATCGATTTTTGATAGGGCCGACCAGATAGATTCTAGGTATTTTGCGCCAGAAAATACAATAAACTGTAGTGTCTGACGTGTATATTCTAACTACTACCTTATATTGCCGAGTGTCCAGGTTTCCACAAAGAGGTGTTATCCATCATTTTTGTTACCTGAAAACAGCGAGGCTGAAAAACAGGAGATGGGCATCAGTCTCTTCTGAACTCCTGCAGGCTTCGCAGACTTTACTGCCTACACTGGAACCCCTCCAGTTGCAGGTGACCAAAGTTAGTGGTAGGGTTCCCAGCCTAAACCCTTTGTATAAAAACTTTGTTGAGGGAGGGTCTACCTCATTAAGTAAGGACTTAAACCTTGGGGCTGAAATAAACTCTAGGAATTTATTTGATAGTGCACTTCACTTTGATAATTGGATACGTTTATTCTCTTCTTCCTTCGAGAAGGCTGCCTTTGCCAACTTGGTGGAGAAAGAAGTGATGAGAGATGGCTTACTCCGAAGATTAGTCAGACCAAATGCAGTTAATTGTCTGTTTTATATATTCAGTCATGGGGACAGTGCCACTACTCTTAGTATACCCAGAATTTTCTTTAATCCAGCCCTGTAGAGTTCCAGTCCTTCAATCGACCAGATCCTTACCCAATAAAGAATTGGCTTGAGTTTAACTGTCGTAGCTATAGGTAGTCCTGTCCATGAAATTCCACTCCGGTCGTTTGGTCTGTGGATTTTTTGCCACTTTGTGTTTCCAAAAAACTCCATGTAGTGGCACGGAGTGGAGCTTTTTCTCTTCTGCAGCTTGCCAACATTAAGTTGGTCAGACAGAGCAAGGAAAATCTTACTCCAGAGTGCAGACCACCTCCCAGCGAGATTTCTCAATGTGGGGGCCAAGGCTGGTCGCTACAATTCACGTTGAGAAACCTTCTGCTCACGTTGAGGAAGCTGCTGCTTGAGTACAACATCTACTCGAGCGGCAGAAAGAAGCAGGGCCCTCTTGAGCTGTGCGTGGTGCTGTTAGCGCTGATTTCACAGCACGGGATAAACACCTGGCGCAAAAAATCAGAGCAAGCAGCGCAACGTATTTCACTCTGCCGCTTGCAGAAGTCCACGTAGTACGGTGGAGTTTTTTTTGGTCACTACGCAGAGTTCCGCATAGCTCCAACTAGACCTAGTTATAGGGTGCATAATTAAATCCACCTTAAAATAAGGGGGGCCCATTAGGGGAGTGTAAGTGCTGCCCTCAAGAATATATTTTCTCTGACCCCCAGTGGGTTAACATTGCTGTGACCCCAGAGGTCAATGCCACAGCTTGTGGCAGCCACTGCTTTCAAGTAGTGGAGATACTGTGTGAGAAGATGTTTTTTTGGGCAAAGCTTAAAAGTGCCGCCACCCTGTGGTTGAGAAGGAGGGAGCTCTTCACAATCTGGCTAGCCCACAGGTTTTTGCTAGATAGGCAGATTCCCAGGTAGTCAAATTCTGGCACTCTTTCAAGATTTACTCCCTCCATACTAACAACCCCTCTAAAGTGTCTGTGCGGATGAATGGACATATATTTGGACTTGCTACTATTGGACTTGCTACTATTAATTGCCAGGCCATGGTTAATGCAAAAAATATATAATCTAGCGAGTAAGTTATCAATGCCCTTGGGGTTTTGGATACTAGTAAAGCGTCATCTGCAAAAATTAAAGCTGGTGTTTTTATACCCCCCAACACTGGTGAATGGTTTTCGCAACCCATAAGGGGCATTAATATACAGCAGAAATAGAGTTGGGACAAAGACACAGCCTTGCTGCACCTCTTTGTCTACCCTTATAGTATCCCATAATTGTCAGTGCGGAGGAGCACAACTATATGCAGTGGAGGAAGTGGTATGCCCATACTTCTTAAGGTCCCTAGATTTTGTTTCTAGGGACCATGTAAAATGTTGCCTTGAAGTTGCCAAATACAACGTAAAGACTGCACTAATCGATATCCACTGTTTTCCACCTTAAAAAGTTGAAATCTAAAAACCTGGACCATAGTACTTGTCTTGGGTCAAAACCTTGCTTAAAACTGGGAGAGGAGCTTACTATCCTTAATCCATATCAGTAGGTGGTCCAATATTTGTCTACAGAATATTTTTTGATCAATGTCAATCAAACTGAGTGTACAATAATTGGTTGGGTAGTATTTAGAACCCTTTTGAAAAATTGGAACTATCTCTGCTCCTGACAAGGTAGAAGTTATTTGGGCACCTGCCATTATGCCATTAAATATACGATTTAGATATAGGCTGTATTAAATAAAGTGCCCCAGGGGTGCAGTGGGCACTTTGATATTACAGAACAGGCCGCAGATACTTGTGTGGCCCCTTCTGTAATACCAATAGCACTAGTGCACACAATGGGGGCCTAATATGGCACCCACACCATATTAGAGACGTGGGCGCAGAGGCAAAGAAGCTGTCAGGGGGTGTACATCTGAAAGCGTAATTGTTACCTGAGACTTAGTCTATGGTGCCCATAAGCCCCCAAAAAGATATGGCATAGTTTTGTTAGACTTCGCATGAGCAGACCAGAAGCTCAGGGTATACATTTCCCAACCCAAACTTGTTTAGCATGCAAGGGATTTTTTCTATAGAATATCACCACGCCATCGCAGTGCTTAATTTGAGCAGGTGGTTCCCAGTGTGTAGCACTGGCACTTAATTGTCAACACCAGCGCTTGTGACAGCCTGCCACAAGATGGAACTGTCTGGCTAATTCAGAGATGATGACAACAACAGTTCATTATTAATTCAATATGCATTAAAATTACTTTTATCTGCTGCCCAAGCCATTTTTATAGCTTTGAGGGGCTAAAATAGTCCCAATTATCACAATTGTGGGTGTGATGGTTAGTAGTTGTTACTATCATTGGCAACATGGCTGGGGCAATGTGTGGTGCAAGCCACAGTGGCTTACTGACGAGAGCCCTGGCACTTGTGTTTTTTTACAAATTAGCCACTGCCGCATCTCCTGACTAGATTATTTTGTTATGAAAGAGGATTTTAAATGCCTCTGATATGCAAAAGCCAGGCCGTGAGTGAGTTGTCTTGAAACCAGGTCTATTTAAGTTATAGGACATTCCACTGCTTGATGAGAAGTAGTACGAATAGATCACATCTCCAGAGAGTGACTACTAAGTAGAGAAAAGGAGAAAACCTGCTAGTCTGCAAAGGTGTACCCTAGCCCAGGCACGTATGCAGTTGCGGTACTCACCGATGGCAATGATGTGGATGGGGAGATTTGGTCAAGCCTACATATCCCTTCACTTGCAATACTGCCAGCAGCCCCAGGGGGGCGCTGTGTCCTGAATGCTTACAAAGTTGCATAACTGTCTACAATAATGATGAATTCTCTGGGCTTCCATGATATCTTAAAAAGGAAGGTCAGCGTCACCTGTTGCCACACGGACTTAACGTGGTGGGTTGCAGAGATGCTTGCCTGTGGAGGGAAATATCTAGAACTTATCACACTGGTCTCTATCTGTGGTGCAGAGACATGGAACCCACAATCGAGCCAACCTGTCACAGTGATCAATGGAATGAGTAGCAGAAAAGAGAAACAAACATTTGCAAAGCCAATACGTCTTGCCCCTTTGGGACATATTGGTTTTGCCAATATTTTTTAGCGATGTTATACAGCTTCGCCGATGCTGTGCATCTTGGCTAAAGGAAGAAAAAAGAAAAAAAAGTGTGATGACTCAGCTGCTGCATCCATGACATTTTGTAGGCATGTGCATGTGTGCACCTAAAAAATGACGTGGGCAGCTGTTTTTATTTTTATTAATTAATCTCAGATGGATAGGTGAATAAAAAAAGATGAATAGTACAAAAGTGTTTTTATAAATCATTTAACAGAGGAGATAGCTAGGGCAGTTGGTCAGGGGAAGCAACTCGGAGGGTGGTGAAAGTAACTTGGCGGGTGAGGGCAGAATAACAACACGAGGGAGAACGAGACAAGGGCGAACGAAGAAGCACATGGGCAAGGGGCAAGAGAGAGCAACACAATGAGCATAGGGTATAGAAATGCACAGGCAAAACACAGCATCTTGGACTGTAGGGGAGAGAATCACACATGTGAGAAAGAGCAATACAGCAATGGGGGAGAGAAATACAGGAGGGTGACCGCGGAAAAACACATGCATTCACATGGAGTTCTTACCGAAAAGAAAAAAATAGTTAGCTAAAATTCAGCAGTGGGCGGTATAAAAGCCCCCTAAACAGAAAGATGTGAAAGAAGCTGAGCTCCAGGGAACAGACAAACACAAGATTGACAAGCTGGAACAAGGAAAGCCATTGAATCAGGGCCGGCGCTAGGCATGGGCAGCATGGGCGACTGCCCAGGGCCCCGAGCTCAGCCCATCAATAGGGGGCCTCGCAAAAGTGTTTCCCCACCAGCCTCGCGCCTGTGGTGAGCACTGCGTGGCCCAGGGAAGGGCTGCCTCTCCTCTGGGCTTCGCAACCATGTGTAAGAATAGGAGAAGAGGCCCCCCTCCCCTGTGCCTCGCAGCACTAGTTAATGGCTGTTAACCCCCAGGGAGGGGGCCCCTTTCCCCAGGGCCGTGCAGCCCACATGTAGTGCGAGGCCCGTCTGCATTTGCACCTTTGACCTGTAATTGGGGACAGGGTCGGATTGCAAAGGCAGGCAGTAGAGCATTGGCCGATGGGCCGGTGCTGAAAGGTGTGACATGGGGCGAAGGTGTTAAGTGTGGCAATCAGCCTTAATTGTGGCCAGGTGTTGCTCTAAGTGTTGTGTCATTCTCCCCTCAGCCCCCCATTGGGGCCGCAAAGAAGTGTCTTGACGCAGACCGCTCCCCTGCCAGGCAATGGTGGGTGGGGGCAGGTGGGAGTATGTCGGGCCGTCACTGAGGGAGCCGGATTTTGGCTATGGGCAATTGACACCTTAGCCTCCATGGTAGCAGCAGTAGCTGTGTCCTTTTTCTTGACCCCCCTCCCCTGCAAGGTCATCACCCTGAAGAAATGGAGGGCTGGGGAAGGAGTGAACTATGATAGCCTTCCTGGAGGGTGTGGGTGTATTTACATGGGCCTCACAGTGAGATAACCTTTGTTAGGCTTTTATTAAAACTAGAGAGGATGTGGCGTTGTGTCCTAAGCTGCCTACATTGGCAGTCTGAGACCAGGTTCTAGTCCCAGCATCAGCTCAACATCCTGTCATTCTGGGCAAATCACTTAATCTCACCAAAGATTAAAGTAAAAATACATTTGATCTTGTGCAGTGTAACTGTTGCCCATGTAAATCACCCCAATGCCCTAGCAACGAGTTCACCTTATGTAAACTATAAAAATCACGGACCGATCGCAAAAAGCCATTTTTCTTTTACTTAATTCCAGCTATTTTAATGCACACTAACTGTCTGATTGGCTCACACTGCAACAACAAGGAGTTTAATCCCCAAGCCATGGTTTCCACTTGCCTTGAGTTTGCTTGAGTTTGTTTTGTGCTCAATGTGTCGATGTATGCATATAGCACCATATGTAGATTTGCATATACACCTGGCACATAGCACTCCATGCATTATCCTCACTGGCTTTTGCAGTTCTCCAACTATGCATTTTAACAAAAATAAAACGTGAACAAAAAGTCGGAATGCTTGTTCTTTACTTTGCATGTTTGTTGCGTATGAGTAAAATAAACGGTTGTTTTTGCGTGAGACAGTGTAGGAACAGAAACGGTCTATGAAGAGAATGCTGCAAAGCGTTCAAAGCAAAGAGAAAATAAAACAGCAACTTATTTATGTTATAAGATTCTGCAACTGCCAGAGCATGATAATTAGAGAGCACTATTTATATATAAATATCCATATTATTTCTAACATGTCCTATCTGTCTTTCTTTAGTTTAACTATTAGTCATAATTATGTAAAGCGGCTTAGGAACATATTTTAAAGTGCATTCAACTTACGTTGACTGTTTACATACTGATCTGCGAAAAAAATAGAGACTTCCGCATTTTTCTTAATTTTCACACCGGCCAGGATATTAAAATACAGGTCATGTCAGTAAAAAAATCAGCCAGGTGGCAACCCTAGCCAAATCAGGTATTGTGGCCCTTGTGCCATTTTATTTCACCTAGCCAGCCGATACCGCCCCTCATTACCTTACAGGATTGCCCCTCTTTATGAGGCAGGACTGGAAATTGTATCATGCACTCATCTGGAAACAATCAGTTAACATGGAGTAAATAATGTACATCTTTTTGAGACCTGCACCTAGCTTTTCCATCCAATGTGACAAATGTAATCTATTTAATACAGTTTTAAAATATATGGACTTATTTCATTTGTATATTTATTTTTTTGTCCATGTTACTGCTATCCATGTTAGGTCTCTTCAGAGATGCCAAATAAGATCAATAGTCCTGCGGTGTAACTTTCTGTTATGCCACTTCTTGTGATGTTACCAAAGGCGGCTCCTCCACTAGCGCGGAGGAGCGTCACCCCACTGCTTTCTCGCAGAGCGAGAAGTAGAAATATAAAATGCAAAAACTACCATTTTATGTTTTTGCTAGAAATATAAAATGCAAAAACTACCATTTTATGTTTTTGCTACTCACACTGCGAGAAAGCAGAAGTGTTTGGTTGGGGGCAGGCGGGTCTGCTTTAGGGCAAGGGAGGAGTGCCTTGCCCCGTGCTAAGGGCCCTGACTGTTTGGACGGCCCTCCGGGACCGACCTAACCAGTCATGCACACTCTGCCCTTTCTCCATGTAGGCACCAATGCACCCAACATGGAGAAAACGGCATCCCCATAGGCGCATGGCTGGTCGGAGTCCCAACCAATCACAATGCTGCCATTGGAGAGGGAGGCTGCCTGCTTCCTGTTCCTGCCGGAGGCAGGAAAGAAAGAGAGCAGGTCAGGAGCAGAGATGACGTGAGACCTGGGAAGGTAAGTTTATTTTATTTTTTGAATAACACCTGCAAGACCTCCCACCCGCGAGTCATGCTAGCCGCGACTGGATTTTACATGCAAATTAGAGGGGCCTCACATCTTCCCTTTCGCCCGGGGCCCCAGAAGTTCTAGGACCGGCCCTGCATTGAATACAAACCAAGGAAATGAGAGCGACAATAAAGCCAACAAATGGTAAGCAATAATAGGCCTGTAAACCTACGTAAGCCCTCAGTAAGCCCACAATAGGTCTTTTACAACCAGACACCTGTGCTGCCTGGTAGGCTCGACCTAAAAAAAAGAAAATAAATCCTCACAGAACTGGTTACAAGTCCACAAACAATCCAGGTAAATTATCTGTCTTGCCAAGACAAGGAAGGGGGACTCTGCAGCAGCCCAGGGAGATGGAGTGATAATAACCTATATCCCGGGGGCTGCAGCCTTGGGGGATTTTCAGACTAACCACTAGCAACGTAAATAAGTCTCATGTTAATTGTACCAAAATGTACACTGTGTGAACATTTTGAAAATCTAGGATGGCTTCGTCGCTCCTGAAACACCAATGGACAAACTGGTTTTAAATAATTAAAAGATTGTTGTGTATGGCGAAGCCGCTTTAACGCATTGCCACTTGCAATCTTCATCTCAACGTACGACTTGCATATTAATCTCAGAAGCAGGTTTGTAACAGTTCAGTACAGATTGTTTCAGTCTTACAATTCCTTCAACTGATTGACGCTAATTCAGTTCAGCTCACAGACTCGTAGACATTGGTCTTCAGAGGCCTGCAGGTTCAGACCACAACGCTGAGGAGAAGCCTTCTCTCAACAGGCACTGTTGTGCTGTGGTTGAAACTGGCTCTGGTCAAAGCGACTTCAATTGGTCACTTCTCAGAAGCAGGCTGCATGCTCTCACTCTTGCGGCTTTCTGTGGCGCGTATGACTATTTTAAAAAGCACCAACCACATACACGAATAAACAGTTTTTTTTCCCACTGGCCTTTAATGCTAAGGGAGGTACGTTTAAGTACAGAATCGACCTGTTCAATTTATCAAATAAACAAGTATTTGATAATTATCACGAATAAAAGAAGTATGAATTGTTTCTAGAAACTTTCAAATAATTGCCTTTTTTGTACACAGCCTATGTTCTTTAGTTAACTTGCTCACGCTATAGCCAAAATGTTCACAATTATACACCACAGATAGCATTTCTCCGGATCTTAACTGTCCCTCGTATGACGCAAATATGTTATCATCAAATCCATAAGTCTTTTAAAAAATGTATTCCGAAAAGTCGTATATTTGGTTTGGGAATGTGGGTTCCAGGGGAAGCGAAGGCGCAGCCCGGTCTTCCTCTGGAAGGGTTCAGGTTAAGTGACACAGCAGGACAGGATTGGCGGATTGCGGGAAGGGTGGAGTTTGGGGGTGCAGAAATAACGAGAGAGAGGCACAGCTCCAAGGCTTTGGTGATGATGGCATCGTGCAGCTCTGTGGGGGCTTTCATTCAAACTGAGGGGGAGGTCACTAGCACGCCAGGTCTCCAAGTGAGCTGGGGGCAGGGAGAAGGCTATAAGGGTGCAAAGACCCACGTGAGGGCCAGGGCGGCTCGTGGGCCCTGGTGGTGCGGGAAGACCGCCTGGTTGGGACAGCCAGGTGGTGGATGGAAGGGACAATGCCCACAGAAGAGGCAGGAAGGTGGCTGGGGTCAGCTGGGGTGCATGACGGCTCCAGGTTCGTGGTCAAAAGAAGTAGGGGCATCTATGAGAGCATTCCCTACATCTTGGGATTGTCCACGCAGTACTGGAAAAAAGAGGGTGGGGGGGTCAACTGGGGAAAGTTTAATGACCACGGTAACTCAAACCCCTTTCATCAACTCAATCAACAAACAAGAGGTACCTGGTCAGATTGCTAAACTAAGAGTTGTGTTGTGCCAAAGAGACCACTACACCAAACTGACCTCCCAATGACAATACTAGGTTAGAAAAAGTCCCATCAGCCCACCCTTATTGGTGGAATGTCGTCATATGGGATATGGACCATGAACCAAGATTTTCTCCTGATGCATCTAGTAATGATGCAGAGATAGGTTCTGGAAGGTGGTCTTCTTAACCCAAGTATTGCAGAGGTAGGACCAATGGGGTGCAGTGCTAGTGAAAACAAAAGATAAGGGTGATGTTAAAATTGGCTCCTGTGACAAAAAATATGTTTATTCAGCATTGTCCAGGGTCAAGGGTAAAAACAACGCCTATAGTTTTTAAAAAATGACTATATCACGGCGTAGTGCGTAGTGGTCAACATGTTTCAGCTCGTAGGACAAGTGGTCCGAGCTTTCTTCAGGACCTAGAGATGTTTATGCATCTGCACTATTAAAGACAAACGGTGTGATTAACATATTGGATTAGTCCTACCGGATCTTTGAGCCCAAAGTTTTCCTTGGTAGTCATCCAATTAGTCCGGATTTTCCTAAATGAAAAGTGAGAGGCAATTGGTGAAGAAGTGGCACTTCAAAAAGACACAACACAACTAAGAATAAGCAATGGCTGCAGAAGACTTTTCTCAGCCCTTCAGAAACTGCATATGTCTTCTGATTTATAAACAAATTAGCTACACATAGCTCGTAGATTTATGTTCTACCCACCCAGCAATCTCTGGGAAAGCGCCTCACCTCACCCGGCACCCACTCGGGAAAGAAGGAGGCCCCGCTCTGTTAGGGATGGAAAAGTATAATGACCTCTAATGAACTAATCTATTGAGGTACAGAGTATATGTACTCAACTTGTCCATATATATGTATTTAAACACTAACTAATAACTAGTTGACTAAAAAGAGACTCAACCCAGACAAAGACACATGGTAGGTGACTAGGCTAGGGAATAGAACTTAATGTAAAACGTGGGTTCTATGGATGGGCTATAGATGTAAGCTGAACCCTCATGCAGAGAAATAGGAGGGAGCAAAAAAGCTAATTTGATGGCAGTAAGACTAACAGACTAGCATACAGTCAACTGCACACTTTCAAGTTAATGTAGATAATGACATAGCTTGATACTACAAGTTACAGAATATCATGGTCAGCTAGATCCATACCTGTCCGTCGGTACCCCTATGGCCAGCGTCCGAGTAGGAGTGGAGGTGATATCAACTGTGAGATGCTGGGTTAAATACACCCTCTAATTGGTTAATTCTGTCAAAAACGCGCGAAAAACAGCGTTTTTTTTATGGAAATGACCGCCCCATTGGTCTTCACTAACCGGCCAGTGCTAAGGGTGGAAGCTGGGGTAAGCCGCGCATGTGCTAAGGTTTAGCGCTATTACGAGATGCTGGAAAGTAAGCGCGCATGCGCTGAAGATTAGTGCTCTAGAGGGATGTTCCTGCGCATGCGCTAAAAGTATAGCGCTATGTCAGGACATGTACAGGCGCATGCGCGTGGGCAGAGAGAGTTTAGAATCTGCACGCGCGAGCGCCGTGTATCAATTTGGACGCTCTGCGCATGCGCAGGTAACTTACACCGATCGTGTGTTTACTGTTGCAGCAGCGCCAAACTTGAATACACAATGTGCTTGCAAACATCACGCTAGCGTTATGACGCGCATTTGAGATGAAAGAGTGCGTGTCTGGCACTGTTTTCTCTGTAGTACAATAAACGTTAGATGTAAAGAGGATATTGATCCTACTGAGATGTTATCACAGATGGGATTATACAAACAAAGCTTCACCTAATATTATTAACACTACATGGCCAGATAGTTACACAAATGGGCACCATGGACATAAACTAGATATACTTGTACAGACAAAAAAGGGGTTGCTATGTAAGGTAATCCTGAATAGGGAAAGTACCAGTACAGAGAGGTGGAGAAGGTCCTTACACACATTGGCTCAACGGTAGGTCATGTATTGTGAACATAGCCATGGTTTACTATAAAGATGACCATGGGATGTCGTCGTTGAGCCCCTTGGAATCGCTTTGTAGCTGAAATACCCATTTCTGCTCCTTTTTGAAAAGGAATTTGGAGATGTCATTTATGTGAGTGGGAATGTATGGGTGTTCTAAGACCACCCATCTCATGTCTTCTGCTGTGTGTTTGGTGCTTAAGAAGTGGTTGGTCAGTTTGGTTGCCTGCTTGTGTCGCCTGATAGTACTCTTATGCTCACCAATCCTGATTTTGATTTTCCGGGTTGTATAGCCAATATACCTGAGGGAACAAGGGCAGGTGATCATATAGATCACATTCTCTGTGTTGCAGTTAGTGTGTTTTTTGAGTACCCAGGTCCTCCCCGAACCCAAATCGATGGTGTTGTTTTGCTAGTCTGGGGACAGACACTACAAGAGCCACATGGGTGATGCCCCGTGACAGGTGGAAGGTTCCATAAGGTGGTTGGTACTGCAGTGGTTTGTAACCTTGGTCTTGTATGGACCAATGTGTCACGTAAGCTTTGGGCTCTTTTAAATGAAAAGAGTGGTAAGGGGATGTTGGCATTGGTGGTATTGAGAATCCCCCAGTGTTTACGCACTGCTTTCTGAAGTCTGTTGGATTGTGTGTTGAAGGTACTCACAAATGTGAGTCTCTCAAGAGGTGGTTTAGGAGGACGTCTATCCAACAGTGCCTCTCGGTTGTTGTTGGAGGCCCTTTTCCAAGCCCTTTTTACCAGGTGTTTAGGATATTCTCGTTCCTTTAGTTGTTTTGAAAGGGTCTCTGCATGTTGGTTAAATAGTACTAGGGATGAACAATTTCTTCTCACTCTGAGAAATTGACCCACGGGAAGGTTTTCTTTCAACGAGCGTGGATGGTGGCTGTTGAAAAGAAGCAGAGAATTTCTCGCCATTGGCTTGGTATATAGTTCACTTTGTAGGCTACCAGCCTCAGGAAAAATAGATAGGTCCACGCAGTACCTCAACTGCACTACCCACCTCAGCCGAGGGGTGGTGCATGGTGTAACAAAGGATGTTATGTCCATGCCAGTGGAGAAGTGTGGCTCACTGGTTAGAGGAGGCAGACCTGGAAGCAGAGATCAGCCCGGGACCAGGGTTCAATTCCCGGCTCGGCAGGTCTTGAGTCCTAAAATGTCCATGAACTCGACAATTCTCGCTCCGGTGCCTACTCGATTCACGGGTTCACACTCTGCGACTCTGGGCAATAGCTTGCTTAATCTCCACAACGGCCCCTCGCGGTGGGATGCCTGGCTTTCACCTTGCGGATACCCTGCCGGGGTTATCTCTCAGGGGAATACCAGGACGGGTTCCCTAAGCAAGCGCTTAGAGACCGGTTGGTGATTTGCGCTATATAAATACCTGTACATTTACATTTACATGCCATAGATGTTTGCTGTGAATGCTGGGGTGCATGGGTAGGATTGCATGTCAAGGGATGGAATAAGTGAGGTGGTGAAGGGCATGGGGATGTGATTGTGGGGCTGTCTGAGGTGCGAGGCCCTGCAGGAGGCAGGGCAATTCAACATGTCTTTTGGTGTCTTTACAGAAAGCAAAGGCAGGCAGAGGGGACAATACCGGGCAGCGGAAGGAGGATCGCAGTGGAAGTCACAAGCAAAATGGACATTAGAGTTTTGTATCGGAGGTGAGCTAGGCTGGTGGTCAATGTGATATGCACAGGAGGTGGGGCCTGTTGGGTGTGCAGTTAACTCAATTGGGATTGACCAGGTAATTGAAAGTGTGGAAGAGGAAATGGAATGGTGGAAAGGAGGGAGGCCAGAAGCAAGTCTCCCTCACATTGGGCCGGGCGAGGCCCTGGGGTCTCCTGCACAGGTTTTGGTACGGAACTAACTGTGGAATCAGGAATGCAAAAATGGTGGTTTTCAATACCTTACATGGACGTCGTTGCTGACTTGTTGTGAGCCTGGTAGCAAGCTACGGCCTCGGTTGAGATGGCGAGTGCCTTTATATTACAGGTATGGCCTGTCAACCCCGGCCTGTGCAATGAGGGCCAAGTATAATGTTGGTAATTCAAGGGCATTTCAAGGACCATGTTTGGCTCGGGTAGAGAGGGACGTGGGTACAGGGTAAACATGAACAGAGACACTTTGGGAAGACATATTTATGAGGAGTTATGAATCAGTGGATGGCCACGAGACAATCTTCAGCCTCAACCAGGGTGGGAAGGCCTTGTCTATTATAGTTATGACAGTCAAGACTGGTCTGCCCAATGAGGACAGCCCCTAAGAAACTATGTATGTTACTGGACCCGCAGGATTAGGCACGTGGGCAATTAGTGCAGCCCGAGGAATGTACTTACTTCGAAATGGGTCTCAGGTTTTTTTGATCATGTTCACCTCACCAGAATGGGAGAGTGGGCCTCTGTATAGTTTGACCTGATGAACGCTGATTTGCCACCGTGGGTGGACGGTTTTCATGCCATTTCTTGACTGCAAATCACTTCAGATATATGCAGCAACCGCAGCTTTATGGTTTTTGGGAGGATGCTGGTCTTCGATTCTCTCCCCTACACGCACAACGAGGGGCAGGTGCAAAGAGATAAATATGCATTTCAGGGGCTATGCGTGGCTCAGGTGTTGGGGAATGTGGGCCAGGGTATGTGTGTCCACATACATTGAAAGGGACTGCCTAGAAGAAAACTAGTCCCATGCTCCATTCAGCAAGGGTTTTTGCTTTTACGGATGGTCATTTCAGCACTGGAAACAGAAACTATAAAAACGTCTAGAAAAAAGTACTTTCAAAGAGGCTATCCTAAAGAAATCATTGCAGAATCAATGAAGTCAGTGAACACCATGAATAGCGAAAAGCTACTCACAGGATCAAGAAATATTAAAAAGAATTCAAGAATTTGTACACTAAAATACACGACACAAGCAAATAAGATAAAAAGTATTATGAACAAACACTGGATTTTAATACGCAATGAACCTGAATTACAAAATTTGTACGACGAGAAAATTACATTTCTTTTAAACGTGCAAAAAATATTAAAGAATTTTTGTCGCAAAGGTCAGATCTAAATTCAAAACATAAGTTTAAGGGCATGCAAAGATGTGAGAACTGCACACACTGCAATAACATCATGGTGGGAAATGAATTTGCACATCCGACGAAAGGCACGAAAATTGCGTTAAGACACACGAGTGCATGTGACACCAAGAATGTCATTTATGTGATTAAATGCCCCTGTGGCAAAACATATGTAGCTCTTACAGAACGAAAAGTGAAAGTTCATATAACAGAACACAAAACTAATATTCGACTGAAAAATCTAAAGTCTACAGTGGCAGCACATTGGCAAGAAGCAAATCATCAAATGTCTCAATTGAGATTTATGATTTTGGAGGTAATACAGTTACATTCAGACATGGACCCACAAAAACAAATATTGCGAGCAGAATTTCGATGGATTAAAAAATTCAATTCAATGCAACCAACAGGAATGAATGATCGAATTGAACTGTCATGTTTGCTATAAATGTTTATGAGGACATGTTATTTACACATATTGTTCAAATTTCTACTGTTCATAATATTGTGAATTGTACACCTTCTCTCTCTAGATGGTGAATGTTTCACATTAAGCAGTGATTGTTTTACGCTGAGCATATTGATGATTTTCAATTCATGAGTTATGTTTTAGACGTGAGATCAAGAAACAGAATTTCACTTTAGAACATATATAGAGACATTTGATGATCGGAATTTTTAGAATCGCCACTCAATTGAGACATCACACTTAAAGTGTGATGTGACGAGAGTAATTGTTACGATGAACCGCAAGCCTAATTCTTATGGAGAGCATAGTTAAACTTTTGCACACCACCATGGCACTAGAATAGAGACTTATGGTTATAGTGGTATCTGCATTCACTAATAATGAGATAGTGCTGCGGACACTTTAAGAATCGACATACATGCAAGATGCAACTAATGTAACACGTCAGGATATTGCAAGAGTAGCCGAGAATGCGAAAGGCTGCTCGCTCGTCTCTAGAGAAAATTACAGCACTCTTTTAAGTAAGTGTTTTATTATGATTTAAAAACAATGTAACCAGGAAGTTTTAAACTTTAAATTCTGATGTAAAAGATTCTTTGTGCATTCTCCGCAAAAGTAACAATGGTTGTTTAAAACAATGTAACCCTGAAAATCTTCTCGCGTTTTTTTTTCCGCGTTAGTTTTACCCGCGTTCAGTAAGCGCATTTACAAATCTTCAAACACTGATTGTTGAACATAGTCGAACCATGAAATGCCAGATTAGTAATGTGAACTCTTTGAAATTCATTAACGAATGACATTCTCAACTAAACTACGGTGTGAGATGAATATTTTTAAACATAGAAAGATTGCTTTGAATTGTTCAACTAGCTAGTTCAATCTGAAACGTTAACCACTTCAATTTACTGATCAAACACAGAGAATGTTAAATACTGTGCCATATTGATTATCATTACAAAGGATTTGATTTTTCTCATTTTTTTTCTCATTACAATAGTTAAGATTACAATTAGTTTTTTTTATATATTATGACTGATCTGTACTGTTCTTGTATTTATTTTCGGACCCTGAAGAAGGGTCAAATACGACCCGAAATGCATTGGGTGCAAAAGAAACTGCAATTGAATGCGTTTGCATCTTAAAATATAAGATGCTAGAAACGAAAATGTTTCCTATATAAGAAAGAAATTGAAGAATAAAATAAATGATGAAATATCTATAAAATGCATTAAAGACTCGTATTGAAGTTATTTGATTAATAACAAGAGGAGAAACATCTCGTTTCTTTTTAAATGTGCACACATCTAAGGGAAAGGAGTTCCTGCCCCACATAGTTTTGGATATTTAAAGGCACTGTTAGACACAGTGCAACAGATGTTATAGTACACCACAAACTATTTCAAAAATAGAAAACACAAATGAATAATTGAGTGCACTGAGACACTTTGTTCATAATCCCTATTACACTACCATTTTGGAAAGTATGGAGTCCCGCTTTCTATCCATTCAGAACCATTATCCTATTATTGCCACCATCAAGTTCATCATTAACTTATCATGGTCAAGTTCCTTAACATGCTTACACCAACTATGACTACCAATTAGATCTAGATATGTGCCTTTTGTAAGTACTGCAGTCTGACCAGCTTTATTCACACACTCCATTTTCCACCATCTTCAATTCGCCCCCTGGGCAGCCTTCCCTCTGCTCTCACCCATCCAACCTAAGTGAGAGCATACAACTTTCAGCTATAGCATTCACTTTTCCAAGCTTAGAATATATACACATTACCAAAAATTCACATTCATTGTTTATTTCCTTATCTTAGGGTCAAAATACCCTCTACACAAGTGCTTTCAATTCTAACCGGGTTCCGGTTGGAATGATGCCTTCTGGTGTGACTAGCCGAACAAGTTGGGCATAGCTTTCTCAAGTGAGCGAGAGCGAGGAGCGGATGGTGGTGCCGAGAGGTCGGTTTACCAGGAGTTCGGCACAAGTTGGTGGGTTGTCCTGGTGCTTCTAGGCAGCCCCCGGTCATTTGTGCTTGACAGCACTCCTGTGCCTCTGTGCCCTGTTTCACATCAGGATGGCATGTCACCGATTTCCTCCCCTGAGCGTAGCAGCTGAAGTAGTAGAGGTCGAGCGCGCCAAGCTGCTCTCTGGTACTGGACATGGGGAGCCCCATGGAACACTGTCGGATAGGGGGCCACATTGAGGTCTGTGTGTGCACAGGCCTTAGCCGGCGGCCCTCTTGACGGGGGTGTGGAAGCAGTCAGCACTAGGCTGGTGTGGTGTTTGCCCTGCCGAGGATCCTATGCGCCAACGTGCGCGCCTCCCCTGTGCCCCCTACAACCTTAACACTTAAATAACTTGCACAGCCGTGACCAAATCACTCTGCCTTTAGCCCGCCCCAGTCTGTTACTCCCGCTGCAGTGCTCACCAAGCCCCCAACAACCCTTAATAAGCAGCCGACCTCACTACTCTGCCATTTAGCCGACTCCAGCCTGATACTGCCTGCTTCTGTGCTTCCAAGCCCCCAGCCTCCCTACAGGAAGCTGGAGACTGACAGCAGAGCAGCAGAGCTGGGCAGGCGCAGGAGTTGATGCACTGCGCCCTTGCTCCTACGCCCCCTGCATTTTCATGGAGCAGCATCAGAGTAGGAGAACAGGAAAGGAGCATTGAAGACATCGAGGGGCAACAGCATCTAGAGGCGAGTCCAAAACTCCAGCCCAAGCCCCCATCCTCATGCTTCTATAGCATGTAAAGATCTGTCTGGAGATGTGGGGTGGAGGTCAGGAGGACACCACTGGGGTGCTCCTGCCTCCGCAGGAAGACTGCTCTGTATAAGGCCTACCTGGCTCTACAGGCATTTCCTAGGTAGAAGGCGGCCCCAGGACTAAACAGCCCCCTCTGTGTTGCGTAGTCCTTGCCATCTGCAAGGCTAGGTCCTCAAGCCCGGCCATTTGGTAAATTGGCCAAGAGAGCCCTCATATTGAGTGCGACACCCTGTAAGGAGCCCAAACAGGAAGCCAGCAACGAATTCGATGCAGTTGGGTAAAAAAAGGGGACGCTGGCCAGGGGAATAAAAGGCATCTAAGAGAACCAGGACAAGAATGCCTGACCAGGTTTCAGTGCATTGCCCAGAGGACCCAGAAGCCATAATTTTGAACTCCCCTCCACAAAAACAGACAAAAAAAGGAAAAAATAACAACTTCTCCAATAAAGAGGGGTCCAAAGTAACAGTTTCTAACTGAAAAAAATTCCAGTGCAATAGAGCATTGCATCAGCTAGCTGACCTAAAGTGCCAGCCATCCAAGTAAAGACACAAATCTATCAATTTTAGCTCTGGCAAAATCCTTTATTATCCTGGTGGACATGCATGAAACCGGCTGTACTGCATTATTCTTGTCCCTGAATCTTTTTGCTCTCAGCAACTGGGTTTCTCTTAGTGAACGATATGCCTGGACGGAGCATGGAGAGTGGTCCAAAAACACAGCAAGATTATGTGTAGTTCCATGAGCAGGCAGTGCTGCACAACGCGTTCCTTCTCACTATGTTTTTCACGTTTGGCAAATGCTTGACGATACAGCCGTGGTCACTGGCACTTTCTCACGCTCGCTATCTTCACAAAAAAGGCAGCAGAAGTCACAGGCATGGCATATAGCTGCACTAGCAGCCAGCAAGTTGTGCAAACATTTATGGGTAGTCAACAAGTCTCACTGGTGCTAGCGGGCAGCAGGCAAATCTCGGCGGGCACTTGCAGGCAGCTACCAAATATCACTGACACTCATGGGTGGTGGAAAAATCTCAAAGGTGCTCGCGAGCGCTCACAAAAACCCCTCTTGAGCGTGCCAACTGAAAATAAATTCCACTAGGAGGCAGAATTTATCGGGAACTCCGCGTCCTAAGCAGAGCTCCAGGATTCCGCAAATTCTGTGACCAGAGCAGAATTTTACGCCCAGGCCTAGTCAAGGGTCCACCTCAGTCAACCCTGTGGGCTACACGAATGAACCCGAACAGCAGGACTAACCCTTCATTGAACTCGCAGATATCGTATCAACTTAGCATGAGAGCACTGTAATGCAAATTATAAACTCTCTAGCAGCCCCTTTGGACGGGGCGGGTGACAAATGGATGTAACAATTATCTGTTTAAGCCCATGTGCAGTTTACAGCAGTAGTTCATATTTGACACTAAGCTTTCCTTAAATTTGATTAAAAGGTCACAACATTTTGCTGCCACCACTTCTAGACCTGTGGCAGCAGAAAGCATGCCTCCGGTTATAAATATAAAAACTTCAGGGGAAGGGGCAGTGGAATTAGTCAACACTGAGGTCTCAGCTGGTACATGGGAGGTTCTTCAATCGACAATGGATGCAATGTTGTCAGCAATCCATCGTCAAGCAGGTAAACAGGACTTTAGTGGACCTCCTTAACATCATGGAACTCCACATTGTGGGCATTGACAAGAAACTGCAAGCCCTCAACGAGCTGATACCGAGAGTCCAAAATCACAACTACACTCAGCATTTACATGTCAGTTTGCAAACGTAGGGGAAAAACTCCAGATTCTCCCATCAATTCCTAACAACATATTGCTCGAAGGAAGGTCTCAAGTAAAATCGTTTGAAAGAATGAGGGTTTTAGAAGATGATGTCAATAGTCCGTAAACAATAGGGCACTTCATGGAGCTGGCCATTGCCATCAGTCGTGAACCCCAAGGGCGGCAAAGGTTTATTAGCGACAAAAGTCCCCCACAGCCAGTCACAGCAGGAAGAGTCCAGTTTCCGAAGCATCAGAATCTGTAGTTCCAGTAATCACGAATGAAGAAAAAGGGAGAAAAGATTAGGATCCAACAAAAAGGGAAAAGAAAAGACAAAGAAAATCCTGCAAGAAAAGCAAAATGATGCCACAAAACAGTATCTTTCAGCTCTTTGCTAAACATAGACCAGCAGTCATGACCAAAGCTATGGAAGAAAAACATGAAGAAATTACATGTATTGTTATTGCCCCGGTGAACTCTCAATGGCCAGTAGTCGTTAAAAGCCCCTCAAATTCCCAGAATAGTGAAGATAAAAATCCAGCCACTTCGATCATCGGGCAAAACTCACCACTAAGTTTATTAAATAGCCATGTCAAAACACACCACCAAGTTTATTAACTTGCCATGCGGGTCACTCTCACAACAGGAGGCAAAAAATACAAGGCCTTCTCTTCAAGCCTGGCCAACACAGGGAAGCCTTTATCTCTCAGAATCCCTGACAAGAGGAGCAATATTCCTGGCATGGACATCATGAAATCTTTAATATGGGAAAGAGGTGGGGATTCATCCACTCACAACAAAATGCACGGTCATCATCGGCCCGAGATCTGGGGCTGTATACTCGCCTAGATGAGAGCCAACAAGGCCAAGTACAGGTTAATCCAGCTACAAAACTGCTGTTCATACCTAACTATATATCAATTTGGGTGTGTGGCACTTTTAACCAAGGAGCAATTATAAAGTTAGTAAAGGAAATAGGGAGCTGGAGCACATCACCTCATCTGACCTCCTGTCAATAGAATTTGTACTGCACCAGAGCAGAAGGGACAGAGAGGCAACACAAACATCTTGGGTCACCCCTGACACAGCTCAGTAACTGATGTCCCAGCAGGAAACCTTCAAATCATGGGGATAGAGCTACAATTATTCAAACTTCCTGGATACCCAGGAACGTTGCTCCCCGCAAATGAAAGAAGCCTCAACCCACCATTAAGCACAGGAGGAAGCTCGGTCCTCAGGGGCACAATGGGGGCAGGTTGAGATCCGTCACATTTTGAAAACCTAAGAATAGTATAGTATCCAACATAAGCCTACCAGAACAAGGACCACCAGTTTCACTATAACACTACGTCACTTAAAAATCAGGCCCAGCCAGGGTCCTCCAACGCTCAAGAGACATACCGGTCCTGACAGCAGCAGCAAAGACGAAGAGTCGGATCCGGAGTGCATCAACAAATCCTCTTGGAACACCAATGGTTTAGATAATATGCTACTTGATGGAGAAGCACTGTCACTTCTCCAGTCATTTGACATTTTCTTATTACAGGAAGCCTGGAGACAAAATCCAACTCCCATAGTCGGCTACATAGAGCATTGTCTCCCAGCTGAAAGGACTTCAAATTGTGGCCACCCCGAGGAGGACTATCCACTTTCTGCTCCACAAAATTAAATTGGGTCACAGAAGAAATCAAGCAACCAAGCTGGCACCTAAAAAGGATAGCTCCACTCAAACATCATTGCTCATTTTTCAATGTATACATTCATCCTACACAGCAAGGACCATGGAAAGCAGAGCAGTCTTGCTTAAACTAACAAAAACATTACAGAATCTTCCCAAGCAAACTATATAAATCATTCCAGGGATTTAAACATAGATCTAAGATATTGTAGTAAAAAAAGGGGCAACTACCCATGTTGTATTGGTCTTCGGAAGCAGCTAAAAATGTGGTCTATCGCTATTGACTGCCAAAAGAAAGGTGGACAACCCAGTAACTATCAGCTACCTAAGTGGTAGGAAAAGTTCAACAATAGATCACATGCTGGTAAGCTGAGCTCGCGGAGCACAGAAAACTCAGCTCTGCATGGTGCAGCGGAGTTTTTTCCCCGCTCACAAATAGCAAGTTGGCAAGCGTGAGCTTCCACTTGGTTAAAATTTCTACCCGAGCGGCAGGAAGATCAGCCTTAATGGCAGATTGCACTGCACTCTGCCACTTGCAGAATTCCACTGAGTTTTTTTGTCACTTCGTAGACTTTCCCGTAGCGACACTTCGTGAAGTACACCCAGGCCTGCTTAACACCTATTTTCAACTGCTTGTATCACACTAATGTTATTCCAGATTCATGGAAAGGCAATATATTTCAACATATCTACAAGAGCGGAAACCCAGCATTTCCAAGCATCTATAGGCTTATTGCCTTAATTTATACAGAAGCACAGCCATGCACACCATGTTTACTTCAAAATCTACAAGAATTAGTACAGAAGAAAACCTTGATATCACAAATCCAAAGATGTTTCAGACCAGGCATGGGGACACAAACAAATGTGACAGCCTTAAGCATCCCTGTTAAGAAAGCAAAAGCAAAGGGAAACTCAGTTGTTTGCCTGCTTTGTAGACCTCAAGTCTGCTTTCAATCGGATCCCCCTAGATTGCCCCTGGTTGAAATTGATGAAATGGGGCATCCCAAGAGACCTGCTGAGGGCAATCGTCATGCTGCACACAGAAATCTGCAGTATAGAAGATAGACCGTCCCAGTAGGACAATTTAGAAAAACACAAATATTGATGCGGCAGCTTCCAATAAATTACATCAACTATGAAATTCTAGTCAAATATTATTTATTCGTATTGAACATCAATCAGAATGCTCAAAATCCAGCACAATCTCTGGACCATATGTACCCAAATATGCCCGGGATGGGTATAGGGGAGAAAAGAAGGACTTGTGTGCAAAGTGAGGGTAAAATTAGTGCAGAAGGGAGTGACAGTACTTACAAAAACAATATTATTCTAAAAAAAAGGTTTGTCCAACAAGACAATTAAATGCAAAAAAAAAAAATAATAGTTATTATGTCGCTAAATCGGCACAATGAAAAAGCACTGTTGCCTATACTGGCATGTATACAACAAAACGTTGACGTTTCGGTCCCCGACAGACGCAGGTGACCTTTGATCCTTACAATGGGCTCTTACTCAGGACTGAAAAGGTGCACCTGAGAATTTAACAAATGTAATACTTAGAGCTTATAGTGATTTATAGAGCAAACTCTCGTTGTGACGGGAAACTAAATTACCGTGAACCACCATTGGCTAGGTGGTTTGAATGATTGTAGTGGGCCTGTAGGCTCCCCGGTCAAAGAGCGGACAGATGGCAACCTAGAAAGATGGGAGGGTTGGACGCCATCAGTTAATTGCAAAAGGATTAAGCTCTAGGATTTATTATGATGTATGCAAGACGTCTCGCAGAATTATTCTGGGCTTACTTATTAGGTAATTAGACATTTCCTCATGTTCCTTAGAAATTGTTTTAAAAAAACGTTCACTTGAAAATAGATGGGCCGAGATTAAATCCAAAGGTTCCCAATCACTGAAAAGTAACAAACAGAGGACTAAAGATAATTCACCACTCCTAACATAGATGTGAGGCTTTAAAAGGTTAAAAAGAACTGTTGAAAAGAACGTGGTTGTGAAAGAAGATCACATTACCTCACAGATTAAAGATGACATCAATAAGTTGTAGTCAGAATTCACATCGGCTGCTGAGGTACCAAGGGGCATATTACCAAGCAATAGCGATAATTATCGCTATTGCTTGGTTAGAGACAATAAATTACTGCTGAGCTGCGGCGATTTTTATCGCAGATAAACCTTGGTATTACCAAGGTTTATGGCAAATGCGATAAAAATCGGCCGCAATGCATGAATATCACTGAAAAGTCAGCAATATTCATGCATTACCGAGCTAATGCTCTTAGCCATGTTATCCACCTCCCGTTGGATAACATGGCTAAGAACTGCTCAGGGCAGGTGTTAGCTTTTGGAGATATTCGCGCTTAGCGCGAATATCTCCATAAGTTGGTAATAGGAGATAGCGATGTTAGCGACTGTTTCCAGTAGCTAACATCTTGGCACGCCCACTTTGCATGTCATTAGTGATAAATATCACTGACATGCAAAGTGGGGCCCAAGATGGTCGCTATCTCCTACTAGCTGTCGCTAACTGGTGTTAGCGACAGCTAGGTAATAGGGAGATAATTTTATCTCCGCTTTCTTGACTTTTAAAGCCAAAAAAGCGGAGATAAACCCCCTTGATAATATGCCCCCAAGATTCTTAACAAAGAAAGGATAATTATTAATTAGCCCTCTCTTCAAGGTTTCACTCGGTGGGGACTAAAAATTGGTTTGGGGAGTAAAAACGGGTGAAATGATATTACCTCTAAGTAAAGTGCATCCGTTCACTGCGTCGGAACTGGAGCACTGAAAGGAAGAGGCCTTATGTACTGAGTCATCAGGACTCACATTCAAATCATGAGACGTGACAGATGCTCGATGCTGTTGGGGTGGGGGGAGTCCAGTCACCTGGATGATGAGGCTTTTAGCAACGATGAGGAAAGACTACTCAAGTGGCAGTAGTTCCTTGGATATCGGAGGAAGCCTTGGAAGTTTACAATGGAGGAAACCTTAGAAGTTTACAATTTTAACAATCCCCAAAGGACCGATTGCAATAGAAAAACCTGTTTCAGCACAAGGAAAGCAAGGTTTACATTTTATGTGTAACAAATAAAATTACCCATGGGCTTACATTATGGCATTTACCAATAAACAGTAGAAGTCAAGTCAAGTCAAGTCAAAGAATTTATATAGCGCACTACATACCCAGAGGGTCTCAAGGCGCTTAAGGAGGGGTGGGGAATCACTTGTCAAATATCCACGTTTTAAGTTGCTTTCTGAATGCTAGGTGGTTCTGGGTAAGGCGTTCAATAGTAATATCTTCGCCTGTGCAAAAAAATGTAATCATTGTAACTGGTAACCCGTATTATGGTTGTAATTAACATGTACTGTGTTACAAATTCATAAGCGTTTGCACTAGGCAGGTGGTAAATGCTCACGTGTTTTATGGGACATCTCAAAAACATATAAATAGATAAATGCACACTGTTCTCGCGCTATGTTTACATAGTGTATAGATGGTCACACAGCGTATGTTGCTGACATAAATCACAGGTATATAAAGAGGCATTCTTGCATTCTGTTACTAGTCCCTGGTGCAAAATAGAAAGTCAATTGAAAAGTAGTAACAGACTGTAAATCATATAATATGTTGGTATAGTACATAACACGTTTATATCATAGGAAGTGCATGGTAAAGCTCATTGGAATGGAAGGAAATGTGGAGACAGTATGCACAGAGGATGTTCAACTTAAAGAAAACCACAATTATTATGAAGTTAGGTAAGATAGCTGTGCGCTGCTTGCATCTAAATCGTTCAGTCCATTCTGGATTGTATCCATAAGATACATCCACTTACATTCTCGGACGTTCAAGATAGACTGAATGTTCCCTCCTCTGACTCCAAGTGTGACCATCTCTAAGATTAGCCACTTTAAACTTTCAGATTTGTGTTGGACGTTCTGAAATGGTCGACCAGAGGTGCTCCTGGTACACTACAGCGGACCCTGCTGCAATGCTGGAGTATATGTACTTTCATCTTTTGTTGAGTTTGGCCCACGTATACTTTCTCACAGGGGCAGATGATGGCATAAATCACGTTTGATGAATTGCAATCGGTGAAAGATTTTAAGTTTATTACATGCTGTTTGTTAATGAATTGTTTTGTTTGGATAGCCATTTTACAAGCCTTGCAATGACCACACTTATGGCGGCCCAGCGGTGCTGGGTGATCCCACATAGATTGAATGGATGGTTCATGCGGAGGATCCAAAAGAGACTGTACCACATGGTCTCGCAAACTCTTGCCTTTTCTGAAAGAGTGCATCGATGGATCATAAAGTTCCAAATCATCCAAGATTATGCCCCAATGTCCGTTAATGATCCTAATTGCGTGACATTGGGTAAAAAATGTAGTGACACATATCATCCTCTGTGGTAGGTAATTTTCTCGTGTTTTAGCAGTCAACAATGTTTCTCTGGGATTGAATTATGCTCTTTTGCGAGCCCGTTTAACCAATCTCTTTGGGTAGCCCCTCACAACTAGGCGGTCGCTGAGTTCTTCGGATTCCTAACATATAGTCTTCTTTTTTGGAACAGTTCCAGCGTATCCTCAAGAACTGTCTGATGGGCAGATTGTCCCGTAGACCCCTTGGATTTAATGGCTATTGTACAGAAGTAATGAGTTTCATTCTGCTGGCTTTCTGTAAAGAGTAGTATATGGTTGGGTATTCTCAGTTTTGATGTTAATGTCCAGAAAATCTATTCTATGGGGATCAGAATTGATGGTAAACTTGATGTCATTGCCCCTTTGATTTAGCCATATGTGGAAGTCACTCAGTGATCCGGCATCGCCAGTCCAGATAAACAGATTATCGTCTATGTAGCGCCTTCATAAAGTCACTTGCGCAATGTAAGGGTTGTTGGTATCGAACAAGGGGTGTTTTCAAAGTAATCCATGTAAATGATGGCTAGGTCTGGAGCAAAACTGGTGCCCATTGCTACACCTTTGGTTTGTAAGTAGAAATCACCTTGAAAATAGAAGAAATTGTGCATCATCGCGATCTTGAGGAGTCTAATGATGAATTCAGTGGGCACCGCCATTGGTGCTAGTCTCCTGTTGAGGGCTGACTCCATAACCTCAAGAGCAGGTGCTTGTGCTATGCACGTGTAAAATGACAATGTTTTTGAGATGTCCCATGAAACACGCATGGATTTACCACCTATTTAGTGCAAACACTTATGAATTTGTAATACAGTACATGTTCATTAAGACCATATAACGGGTTACCAGTTACAATTATTATTTTTTTTGTACATGTGACGATATTACTATTGAAACCATTTCTCCTTACACTGTTTACATGTAAATGTCATAATGTAAGCCCATGAGTAATTTTATTTGTCATGCATAAAATGTAAACCTTGCTTTCCTCGTGCTGAAACAGGTTGTCCTATTGCAATCTGTCCTTTGGGTAAAATTTTAAGGCTTCCGCCGTTTTCCAAGGAACCACAGTCACTGGAGTAATCTTTCCTCATGTTGCTAAAAGCCACATCACCCAGGCGACTGGGCTCACTCCCCCCCCCCCCCCCCCCACCCTCACTACCGCATTGAGCGTCTATCACGGAGCGTGCCTAGACCTCTTCCTTTCAGTGCTCCAGTTCCGAGTCAGTGAACGGATGCACTTTACTTCTAGGTAATATCATTTCACCCGTTTTTACTCTCCAAACCAGTTTTTATTCTCCACCGAGTGAAACCTTGAAGAGAGGGCTAATTAATATTTATCCTTTCTTTGTTTAGAAACTTGGTACCTCAGCGGCCCATGTGCATTCTAACTACAACTTAATGATGTCAGCTTTAATTTGCGAGGTAATGTGATCTTCTTTCACAACCACGTTCCTTTCAACAGTTATTTTTAACCTTTTAAAGTCTCACAACTCTGTTAAGAGTGGTTAGTTATCTTTGGTCTCTGTTTGTTACTTTTCACAGTAATTGGGAACCTTTGGATTTAATCTCAGCCCATCTATTTTGAAGTGAACGTTTTTTAAAACAATTTCTAAGTAACATCATGGAAATGTCTAATTACCTAATAAGTAAGTCCAGAATAATTCTGCGAGATGTCTTGCAATCATCATACTAAATGATAGACTTCATCCTTTTGCAATTAACTGATGGCGCCAACCCTCCACACTTTTTAGGTTGTCATCTGTCCGCTCTTTGACCTGGGAGCCTACAGGCCCACTACAATAATTCTAACCACCCAGCCAATGGTGGTTAATGGTAATTTAGTTTCCCATTGCATCTAGAGTTTGCATATTAAATCCCCATAAGTTCCAAGTATTTCCTTTGTTAAATTCTCAGGTGCCCCTTTTTAGTCCTGAAGAAGACCCCATTGTAAGGATCAAAGGTCACCTTTGTCTATCAGGGGTCGAAACATCGACATTTTGTTGTACACATGCCAGTGTGGGAAACAGTGTTTTTCCACTGTGTCGATTTAGCGACATAATGGCTATTATTTATTTTGTTTGTATTTAATTGTCTAGTTGGACATACCTTTTCTTTGAGATTAATATTGTCAATGTCACTCCCTTCCGCACTCATTTTACCCTCACTTTGCACACAAGTCCTTCCTTTCTCCCCTCTACACATCTGTGGCACTTTTGGGTACATATGGTTAAGATGTTGTGCTGAATTTTGAACATTCTGATTGATGTTCAATACGAATAAATAATATTTGACAAGAATTTCACAGTTCAAGTAATTTACTGAATGCTGCAGCATCAATTTTTGTGTTTTTCTAAATTGTCCCACCCCACTGGGACCATCTATCTTCTGTACTGCTAGTTACTCAGGTCCCTGTGGCTTAGCTGGGTCATACCCTTTTTTTGTAAATGCACACAGAAACCTGGGAACAGGTCAAAATAGGAGACAGCAGCTGAGTTACAAATAAAAACGTCATAATGAATGGCCTTAAACACGGCTGTGTGCTTGCCTCAAGCCTCCTTAACCAAAATCTAGCAGACCTTATAAGCTCTCTCCCACACGAAAACAGCCTCCCTTCCAATCTTGGCATCAGAGAATATAGGTTGCCTGCAGTACGTAGATGAGATTGTGCTTCTGAGCAAAACCCCAATAGGCCTGCTACAAAGCGTGAATACTTTAAACAATTACTTGGACACTCGAGGGCTAGAGCCTAACCTAAATAAAAAGAAAACCAAACCAAATTCAAGACCTTTTCCTGGTTCATAGTAGTCACGAAGGTTGTAGTCTATACCAAATACAACTATTAGGCATCCACTTGGAGTAGCATATGACCTTCAAGCTTCATGTTGCAGCCGTACAGGCTTAAGCGCAGTCGTTAACCTTTAGATTCAAAACACTGAAAAAGAAATTAAACTGTCCAGTATTTAGCCATTTACTCACAGTAATGTCAACAAAGCTAATGCCAACAGTGACCTATGGGATGGACATTTTGCATGGATGGGAAATTCTACAAGATCCAAACGAAAGTGTATAAAATAGTGCTTTTCATACCAAAAAGTGTCTCACCAGTAAGACGTGGAGTCTGGTTTAAAAAAATCAACCAATTCAAAGTAAGAGTGCTTTCCCCAGACTCTGCTGGAGACTCAGTGCATCTGAGAAAGGCGCCATCAAAAATTATGCTGGCTTGAAATTGAGGAACAAGAGTGCTGCAGACAAAAAAGTTCTTAAGTAGACTGCTTAAGCCAGGTCATCGAGGAGTTAGGCAGCTAAGAACTTAAGCTGCCAGCATAGAAAAATCAGCCTTTAATTGAGCACCAAACTCCTCAACATGATTCCTGTCTCCGCTAACAGACAAAAATGCTCTTGCAAGAAGAAGACATGCCTGTTTAGAGAGCCACCCGGGCTCTTCTATACTAAGTTGAACTTTTACATGCATCCACACACCCCTCGGGCGGGCTTGACCAGAGAGGATAAATAAACGGCTGGCTGCGCTACATTGGCGACGAGGCCGGCCGTGCTCTACGCGTGCTCGCCTCATGGTCATCAATCGAAGGAGCGCCACTGGAGCCCACCCACGATGCTCCGCATCTTGCCTCCAGTGAATCTGCCTGCTCCGCTGCACGTCGCTGCGGGAGGTCCAGGCTCGCTTCCTCGCCCTGCCGCTGCTCCCGTTGACGAAGACACAGGCTGCTCTGCGGTCTCTGCCGCTGCTCTCGCACCTGCTCACATGCATTCCCAGAGCGGTGGAAGGGTGTTCAGCTGGAGGTGTGCACTGCTGATGTCATCGCAGGTTAGTGCCAGGCCCGTAAATAGGGTTTCCCCCGGATGTGATTCCACGCGGCTCTGCGGCCCTCATTTCCGCCTACACGCAGTGCATTGGCACCTGCCTGCTCAGGACTTCCCGTTGAAGCTCTTCCAGTGCTGAAGCAGTCTGGAGGCCCAGGGCCTCTGTACAGGCCCGTGAACACATCTGGCCCCAGGCCCCCTTGCAAACATAGCTGCCCGCATACTGCCTGCATTGCAGTAAAGGAGAGAGGGAGAGGAATAGTGTGCACACACAAAGGAGGATAAGGAAGAGTGTGCACACACAAAGTAGGATAACCAGACACATTAGAGGTCACGCCCTCCCCCACGGCCGATACCTGGACTCTCACCTTCAGCACACAAGCAGGGCGTCAGCAGCCTGTGCCCCATTGGAAGACCAAGCCACCTCGCCCATAGCCTCTCGAGGTACCGAAGCCATCTTGCCTACACTCACTGGGCCCATAGGTCAGTGACAGCCATCTGCACTTGGCTACGCCCCAGGGCACATGCTCCCCACAGGCTCCTTGCGCCAGGACTGCGCCACCACACCGGCAGGCAGGCACCATGAGCAACCAGGCTCCAGGTGGTGCCGCAGCTCAGCCGGATGGAGGGAACAATCCAGTCAGGGGTGCCAATACACCACCCCCAGGCCACAGTCACATGGCCGTCACCCCACTGCCACCTTTCAGTGATATGGCAGATCCTGCCACGGCGGCCCCACGATGGAAAGCGAGGGTCGGTTGCCTTAATCACTATTTCAAGGGCACCAGGGAGACCGATGGCACAGTGAAGAGATCGGTGCTCATCTACTAACGAGGCTCGGAGATCTATGACCTCTTCGAAACGCTCCCCAACACGGGTGACGCCGACGACTATGAAGCGGCGGTCGCCACTCTCAACAGGCATTTTGACCCTCAACTCAACCCCGACTTCAAAAAGTTCAAGTTCAGACAGGCGACGCAGTCAGACACGGAGTCGTTCGACATGTTTTACGCACGGCTGCGCCAGCTGGCCAGCACGTGCACCTTCACGGATCAGAGGGAAGACATGCGGGACTAAATAATCCTCGGATGCCGTTCTAAACTCCTGTGGAAGCTGATCCTTGGTCATCCAGGAATCTCGCTGGACGAGATACTTGTTTTGGCTCAGTCGCACAAACTATCACATGTGAGGGCTGAAGAAATGGAGGTTGCCCTTCACACGCTCGTCGCTGCACCGCATAAGTCCAGGCACATGTCCATCAAGGAAGGGAAGGTCGAGGCTATCCACCGGTGCCCCAACGCGACTTGCCAAGCACCAAGGATGCAGCCTGGAGGGCAATGTGATTACTGTGGAGAGGAAACCCAGCGACGGCTGTCTGTGGGGCGAAAGGGAAGACGTGCTCTTGCTGTGGCAAGATCAATCACTTTGCCAAGGTGTGCCGCAGTGATCAGTCTAAACAAGCCAAGTCGAGGCTGCGGGCATGTCACAACGCCTTCGCCAGGTATCCATCGATGACCCGCCATCGGCTAGTGAAACACAACAGCAGGAACGCTGCCTTGCACTCGAGGATGATGACGACTACAAAGTGTTTGTTGCATTGTATGTCAGCAGGACCGGTAATCGCCAAAGGCCACCACCCCTGTGCTCCATCTTGGTGGAAGGGATGGCTGTCCAGGCCCTCATCGACACAGGTGCATCTGTCAATGTGATGGACTCGGAGCATTATGACTGCCTGTCACCTTGGCTCCCACACGCACCCTCGAAGGCTCGGATCTACACCTACGGAGGGACGTATCTACTCCACCTCTGAGGAGTCATTTACGCCAAAGTTGTCAGTGGAAAGCACATCACAGAGACCAGGTTCCTCATCACAGAAGGAAGGAAAGGCATGCTGCTCAGCTGTCATACCGCCGAAGACCTGGGGTTAGTCTTCTTCGCCCACCAGATCCATGACTCCCATGCCAAAGCAATTCTGAGGTAGTTTCCGGTACTGTTCACTGGACTAAGAAAACTCAAGGGGAAGAGGTTCAAACTCCACATCGACCCCATGGTGAGACCGGTTGCCCTAAGGCACAGGAGAGTGCCGTTCAATCTCCGCACGCAGGTGGAGGAGGAGCTGAAGTAGCTTGAGGACCTTGACGTGATTGAGAAGGTCTCTGGCCCCACCCTGTGGGTGTCCCCAATGGTCGTCACTCCCAAACCCAAGCAGCCTGGAGCCATCTGACTCTGTGTGGATATGAGGCATTACTTAATGTGGCAGTCAAGAGAGACTGGGTGTGAGTGTTTGATTGGTTCAGATGCTCCGTCCATTACTACCCCCTTTCGTACCGCTTTTGGCCGCCATAAGTGTGGCAGGGTATGCTCAGACGTGAGTCGTTGGCTCACTTTGCCACTGGATTCAAGCAAGACGGGCTGAAGACGGCTGGAATGCCAGAAACCGGTCCTCGGAAGCTTGTTTCCGGTCCAGGGAAGGCATGGCTTGGCAGTTCGGGCTGGACTGTTCCCATGAGGCACAGGGTCAGACTGATTTGCAAAAAGCCATGTCTGAACTGGGGTGGCAGAGTGGGCTAAAGAACGGTAATGGATTAAATCCAGATCCTTTGACTGGGTGTGAGTGTTTGATTGGTTCAGGTGCTCCGTCCATTACCACCCCCTTTTGTACCGCTTTTGGCCGCCATAAGTGTGGCAGGGTATGCTCAGACGTGAGTCCCTTGCACACTTTGCCACTGGATTCAAGCAAGATGGGCTGAAGACGGCTGGAATGCCAGAAACCGGTCCTCGGAAGCTTGTTTCCGGTCCAGGGAAGGCATGGCTTGGCAGTTTGGGCCGGACTGTTCCCATGAGGCACAGGGTCAGACTGATTTGCATATAGCCATGTCTGAACTGGTGTGGCAGAGTGGGCTAAAGAACCGTGATGGATTAAACCGAGATCTTTTGACTGGGTGTGAGTGTTTGATTGGTTCAGATGCTCCGTCCATTACCACCCCCTATTGTACCGCTTTTGGCCGCCATAAGTGTGGCAGGGTATGCTCAGACGTGAGTCCCTTGCTCACTTTGCCACTAGATTCAAGCAAGCCGGGCTGAAGACGGCTGGAATGCCAGGAACCGGTCCTCGGAAGCTTGTTTCCGGCCCAGGGAAGGCATGGCTTGGCAGTTCGGGCTGGACTGTTCCCATGAGGCACAGGGTCAGACTGATTTGCATATAGCCATGTCTGAACTGAGGTGGCAGAGTGGGCTAAAGAACGGTGATGGATTAAACCCAGATCTTTTGACTGGATGTGAGTGTTTGATTCGTTCAGATGCTCCGTCCATTACCACCCCCTTTTGTACCGCTTTTGGCCGCCATAAGTGTGGCAGGGTATGCTCAGACGTGAGTCCCTTGCTCACTTTGCCACTGGATTTAAGCAAGCCGGGCTGAAGACGGCTGGAATGCCAGAAACCGGTCCTCGGAAGCTTGTTTCCATGGCAGGAAAGGCATGGCTTGGCAGTTCGGGCTGGAGTGTTCCCATGAGGCACAGGGTCAGACTGATTTGCATATAGCCATGTCTGAACTGGGGTGGCAGAGTGGGCTAAAGAACGGTGATGGATTAAACCCAGATCTTTTGACTGGGTGTGAGTGTTTGATTGGTTCAGATGCTCCGTCCATTACCACCCCCTTTTGTACCGTTTTTGGCCGCCATAAGTGTGGCAGGGTATGCTCAGAGGTGAATCCCTTGCTCACTTTGCCACTGGATTCAAGCAAGCCGGGCTGAAGACGGCTGGAATGTCAGAAACCGGTCCTCGGAAGCTTGTTTCCGGTCCAGGGAAGGCATGGCTTGGCAGTTCGGGCTGGACTGTTCCCATGAGGCACAGGGTCAGACTGATTTGCATATAGCCATGTCTGAACTGGGATGGCAGAGTGGGCTAAAGAACGGTGATGGATTAAACCCAGATCTTTTGGCTGGGTGTGAGTGTTTGATTGGTTCAGATGCTCCGTCCATTACCACCCCCTTTTGTACCGATTTTGGCCGCCATAAGTGTGGCAGGGTATGCTCAGACGTGAGTCCCTTGCTCACTTTGCCACTGGATTTAAGCAAGCCGGGCTGAAGACGGCTGGAATGCCAGAAACCGGTCCTCGGAAGCTTGTTTCCATGTCAGGAAAGGCATGGCTTGGCAGTTCGGGCTGGACTGTTCCCATGAGGCACAGGGTCAGACTGATTTGCATATAGCCATGTCTGAACTGGGGTGGCAGAGTGGGCTAAAGAACGGTGATGGATTAAAACCAGATCTTTTGACTGGGTGTGAGTGTTTGATTGGTTCAGATGCTCCGTCCATTACCACCCCCTTTTGTACCGTTTTTGTCCGCCATAAGTGTGGCAGGGTATGCTCAGACGTGAATCCCTTGCTCACTTTGCCACTGGATTCAAGCAAGCCGGGCTGAAGACGGCTGGAATGTCAGAAACCGGTCCTCGGAAGCTTGTTTCCGGTCCAGGGAAGGCATGGCTTGGCAGTTCGGGCTGGACTGTTCCCATGAGGCACAGGGTCAGACTGATTTGCATATAGCCATGTCTGAACTGGGATGGCAGAGTGGGCTAAAGAACGGTGATGGATTAAACCCAGATCTTTTGGCTGGGTGTGAGTGTTTGATTGATTCCGATGCTCCGTCCATTACCACCCCCTTTTGTACCGCTTTTGTCCGCCATAAGTGTGGCAGGGTATGCTCAGACGTGAGTCCCTTGCTCACTTTGCCACTGGATTCAAGCAAGCCGGGCTGAAGACGGCTGGAATGCCAGAAACCGGTCCTTGGAAGCTTGTTTCCGGTCCAGGGAAGGCATGGCTTTGCAGTTCGGGCTGGACTGTTCCCATGAGGCACAGGGTCATACTGATTTGCATATAGCCATGTCTGAACTGGGGTGGCAGAGTGGGCTAAAGAACGGTGATGGATTAAACCCAGATCTTTTGACTAGGTGTGAGTGTTTGATTGGTTCAGATGCTCCGTCCATTACCACCCCCCATTTTGTACTGAGTCAAGAGAGAGCGCCACATCACCCCCACCATGCACAACATAGTGGCGGACCTAAACGGAGCCAAGTGGTTCTCGAAACTAGATTTAAATGCGGGATACCACCAGCTGAAACTTGAACCAGAGAGTAGATACACCACTACATTCTCAAAGCATGTTGGCCTCCGGAGGTACAAGAGACTCAGCTTTGGGGTGTCGTTGGCAACCGAAGTCTTCCAAAATGCCATCAGGGAAGCACTGTTGGGTCTGCAGGGTGAGATTAACCTCAGTGATGGCATCCTGGTCTTTCTCGGACACCCTGGAAGATCACCACACTCACCTACGGGCCACCCTGAAAAGAAACTGGAAGACAGCAGGCTGACTCCTCACAAGGTGAAGTGTCTGTTCTACCAGGAGTCTGTTGATTTCTTCGGGTACACTTTCACCAGAGAAGGACTCCAAGTGGACCCCAAGAAGGCTGCAGCCATCCAAGCAGCCAGCACCCCAAATAAACCCACAGAAGTGAGAAGCTTTCTTGGCATGGCCACATACTATGGACGCTTCATTCCGAACCTTGCTGCCCTGTCGGAGCCACTCTGTGCCCTCACCTGCAGTGACCACCACTGAGAATGGACTGTGAACTCCAATGCGGCGTTCAACAACATCAAGGCAGCGCTGCTGGACAAGATGGTGATGGCTTACTTCCATCCAGGGCAGCACACTGAACTGATCGTCGAGGCCAGCCCAGTTGGTCTTGGATTGGAACTTTTTCAAGAGCATAGCCCAGAGGCCTAGAGGCCGATAGCATGAGCCAGCAAGACCCTTAAAGACACAGAAATGAGGTATGGACAAATCGAGAGGGAGACCCTGGCAATGAAATGGGCATGTCAACATTTCCACCTATACCTGTGCGGCCACGAGTTCCAAGTTGTAACTGACCACAAGCCCTTACTACCACTATTTGCAGGGTCTTCCAGGCTAGTACCCTGAGGTAATATGAATTTTATGGTCAATTGTGTCCCCTAACGTAGACCCCAACGGCTCCATGTACGTGCTTCAAGTACATGTATGTTCCCTCCACAACCAGCTATGAAGACGCAAATACATTTGCGTCCAATGTTAACATGTCCTCTTCCAGATCCACCATGAATGGATCGATTATTCCGTTCCTAAGTATGCCGTGCCACCGTCTTTACATGGTGCACTTTCACGTTTTCCTGGCTCTGGCGAGCTAGGCCCTGATTTCTGCCATCGAGCCCCTTCTGCCTTCTGCCTCTGAAAGCTGCAGCCTGGATCTGCATCCATGACCCTTGCCTTACTTCCTGTGCGGCGAGCGGTGCCCGGCTCGGCCTGCTTGCCTGCCAAGACAATTCAGCCTTCAAGTTATCTGCTCCGCTCCTCGAAAATACATTCCTGTCTAGATATTTAGGTAAACACCTCCCCAGCTGCAGAGCAAAGGGCCCGGCCTTTCTGTCTCCGTGCAAGTAATTCATAGCTCCCGTTACCATGGTAGGCCCATGGCCCCTCGCATTACACGTAGACACTAGTCACATATGCACGCACTAGCAGTCAGTATAGAATAGCCTCTGCCTGAGAGACCTTTCCTTCTAGATAATACAGTTCCTCAAACACAAGATATCAGATATGATTTGGGTTTAGGTTGTTCTGACACGCCAGACTTCTGTCTCCTCTTTTGGAGCTAAATGTCAAGTCCCCGTCACCCTCCAGTTCCACGTCAATCGCACGTCATGCTGCTGCGCGCGCATCTCTGCCAATATTTCTGCTGACACTGCAGGATTCTTCTATGGATCCACCCACCTGTTACACTTTTCTGTGACGTTTCTAGCACACACCTCCGTGTACGCCCTCATGCACGCCTTCTGTTACGCACATGTGTTCTTATCTCGTTTCTCTCAGCTGTTACGCCTTCTGTATCCATCACCACTGTATGCATTGACTATATATATTGTACTCTGTTAATAAAGCATTGTCTATCCCTTCCTGAACCCTCGTGGTGATGGAACACGATACCTGGTTCGAACCAATTCCATTTTATGGAATAAAACCCTTAGAAACTCAGACGCCACAGACTCTGCCTCTTATTTCTGATTGAGTTATTCTTATTAAACTTTACCGCATAGAAATTCCGCATAGGTAAACTTTATTTACCACATAATTTGGCGCCCGAACAGGGACCCCTCCCCCACCTTACGCGCCGGCGGTGCGTTGCAGGCCTAGCCCCCTGCCACAGCCGTGACGGACGTTTACGCGTACCCGCAGGATTTCCTGTATCTCCCTCAGGCCAACGGAGGTGACTGAGGCTGCGATCGACACCCAGACGAGGCGGTGAGGAGTGCGGAGGATCCCGACCAGAGCCCAGCCGAGAGAGCAAGGTCCGAGGTGTTCAGAGGCCCACCAGTTCCGAAGTACCTACGTCACGAGTCGAGTCGAGTCCAGTCCGGTCCAGTCCAGTGTCGAGTCCAGTCCAGTGTCGAGTTTCTGAGGCCTTCCGTTCCGTGCTTCCCGGTGAGTACCGTTGCTGGGGACGCATCTAGATGGGTGCATTAATTTGTGTCCGGTCAAGACGGGTTTGGGTACACAGACCCGGTCTGCACTGTTTAGCAGTGTATCTGTACTGTTTAGCAGTATATCAAGTATCAAGTTATCAAGTTATTGTCCGTTCCGAAATGTTTTAATGTGTTTTAATGTCGTGGTATGAGTGATTGTTTGATCTTCATTACTGTGTTTACTGTATTAGTTGTGTTCAAGTCCGAGTAAGTATCAAGTATCAAGTATCAAGGTTCAGAATGCCGTTATTCTCTAAATTAAGACAGATAGGAACTAGAAAAGGGATACTCGAGGAAGCTGTTCCCATCCCACCCAGGGACACTCCCGGCTATTTTATGTACCACAAGCACGGCCTAGATGCCGTATTATATCTCGACTTGTGGGTGGATTACACTAAGGATTTAGCAGAGAATCAGAGATGGCCCGTTACAGGGACATGGGATGCCGAGTGCATCATGAGAGTAAAAGAAGCATTATGGAAAAAGAAAGCCAGACAGTCACAGAAAGATGCCATTGAACTATGGCGTAAAGAATCGCATAGACGCACAGAGAAAGCACTCAGAAAAGCAGAGAAAAGTAGAGAGGATTCTGAAAAAGCTAAAGAAAAGGAACTACTAGAAGAAGGAGAACGAGTTAGAATGGAACAACACGATAGACGTAGTAATGCTATTATGACAGGATTGTATCCAGTCCTGGCCGAGGGCCTGCCCAAGGCTACCCCGGAAACACCGAAAAATCTGCCCCCTCCATTGGTTCCGACTAAATTACGTCACAAGACCGCAGCAGAGATTTTCCTTTCTTCCTATTTAGACGATGTAGCCCCCGCATACACCAATGTACATGCCCGTGTACCACCTGCTGACGGTAACCCGCCCCCTGATGATCAGCCTCCAGGTCCACAACAGCTTACCCCTCCCGGTCCGCTTCCTGCACCCTTACCTGTTATTCCCCCCGGTAATCCCTTTGGGCCTGGCGCGGTCCAGGCCCCAACCCAGTTACAGCAAGTACCGACCCTACAGCCAGTTTATGCTCAGGCCTCCAGTACAGGAGGTGCTACAGGAGGTTACCGTACCCCGCCACCAGTACAGCGATTAACTGTCAGAGAACTAGCAATGCAACGTACTCCGAAAGCAGTCACAACTGAAAAACTTAAAGAATATCTTACAGACTGTAGATATGATCCAATACCAGGCCAAGACGGTTGCATGATACTAGCCTCAATACGTATAAGACGTGCTGCAAACTTTTTAGTTCTATTTCCAGGAATGGCAGACTATCTAGACAGGATATATCATTTTGTTCAGACTGGGGAGGGTCAGGAATGTATTCAAGAGGCCATGGCACACCAGAAAGTAGACACTCAAGGTTTAATATTAAGATTCCTCATAAACTGTTTCATAAGAGAACAAGACCAGCCTGGTGTAAATAAAGACGAGATGGAGGTACTAACTACATGGGGTCAGAATATTGCAGACGGAAAACATGATAGACAGAAAAGTATAGAGCACATGTACAGAAAAATCCGTAAGGAAATAACAGTATTTCATGAAAGACAGAAAGTTGTAGGTGAAGAAAATGCTGACAAGAACGAATCCTCAGAGGAGGATGAGCCAGAACATACAAGAACAATAGCATATGTAGGAAAGGGTAGACCCTTTAATAAAACGTTACGCCCGGAAAGCAAGAGACTTTTTCACTCTGCTCTGTCAAACCCGAGGAGTCCTGAACATCTATTTCAGGCTACCGATAAAATACTTCAAGAACGAATGGGGTACCATGTACTCAATTCCATGGATGAACAAGAATTAGCCAGGTCAGCAGTACAATGGGCTGACAATTCCGATAAATATAATGATGACGCATTAGCACAAACCTTTTTAAATCTTTCCCCAGACGAACAGCGACTAGCTGGTATGTACATGATACAACACCTCCTTACGTTGTATAAAAGCCAACATTCTGATCCAGGTCCCCTACATGATGTACTAATAGAGTTACTCATGAATAAATGGAGAGGCCTAGGTACCGATTTAATTAAAGTAATTTTGGAACATCGGCACAGATATAGTGCTTTCCTGAATCCACAGTTTGTTTCAGCTCCACCCCCAGAAAGGAAAATGTTTTACATAGACAGAAAGAATCCCTTACGAGAAGTACATCCAGTCAGGAATGATGATAACACCCTTACACGTGTGTATGTATACACGCCTATAACTAAAATGGAATTATTGGAAATGAAGAAAATAGTGCCCAGTCATGATAAAGACCCTGCAGGTTTCCACCGTGAAATCAAAGACATGTTACTCATGGGAGATTATACCTATCCCGACATTATGAAAATACTGAAAGTGTTATTGCCTGCCGGTATTTACGAGAAACTCAAAGAAAAAGAATGGGAGGTAGGAGACACAAAGATTGATTGGGCTGCATTAGAAAATGAAGAAACGACCCGTACCCCAGGTTTAGGGCTTGGGGATAAAACTAAAGCATTACCAGGATTGTTAGTACAGGTTTTACCACGTTTGTTAGCAACTAAAAAGGAGGACTGGGATGCAATCTCAGCCTGCAAACAGAAACCCGATGAAGACACTAGTGATTTTTATTCCCGATTTGAGAAATGTTTTATTATTAATAGTGGCCTGAAAGCAAGTAGCGAGTCATACCCACACCTTTTTGTATCTAAATTGGTCGAGAATTCCCTGCCACAAGTTAAGAACCGTGTACTGAAAGTCGAGAGCACATGGCAAGCAAACACGCCTTCCCAAATGTTACAGATGTTACAGTACCACCAGAACAGAATCAGGGAAGAACATGATCACGAACAAAGACGTATGAAAGACACGAAAATGAAAATGTTAGTTGCTCAGTCAGTTCCAGCTGACGGTCAGAAAAAGGGTATGACACAGTCCAATAATTCAGCAGCTCCTGTTAAAGGGACATGCAACTATTGTAAACAGCCAGGTCACTATGTAAACGATTGTGCAGTTTTGAAACATAATATATCCACAGGTAAAACTAAAGAGAGACCGCGTCAACCTAGACAGGACCAGGCCCAACAACATGTTCCACAGAATGTACAGCCTATGCATGCTCCACAACAGACAGTACAGACCGTAGCAGTACCACAGCCACAACCGATTGCCGCAACGCAACATGCAACGCAGCAGATGTACCAATATGCACAAACTGATTATCCCGATTATCAGCGATACACATGAAACAGCCTAGAGAGGGAGGTTGGCTTGCCTCTTATTGAGGTTCCTGTAGATCAAGAGGGTCCTTATGTACATAGTCAGGTATTAGGGAAAGATAGAAAGTTTTTGATTGACACAGGGGCAAGCAGAACGACAATCAGTCACGACGAGGTTCCAGGGGCACCCCTCTCAGGCTCACAGAATGTTTCCCTTGGATTTTCAGGAAAACCTATTGTTAATGAAGTATCGAAACCAGTCCCCCTTGCAGTTGGTCCATTGTCACGTACTACAGATTTGTTGCTCACGAAATCATGTCCAGAAAACTTGTTAGGTATCAAGACACTGAAAGCTCTAGGAGCTGTAATTTGCTGTTCTCTGGAAGGAGTCAGACTGTTTCTACGTGACTTTAAGGGTCACTATGTGTTGAGAGATATTGATCCTAGATTACAGAATGTTCCTGCACATTTATGGGCACAAGGCCCCACTGATGTAGGTTGTATGCATATTACACCATATCGAGTTACACTCAAACCAGGTGTTGTTTTGCCACGAATCCGACAATACAAGTTACCTCCAGATGCTGTAGTGGCTTTACTGAAAATCATTGACGAGCTCATTGCACAAGGAGTGGTTGTAGAAACCGACTCAAATCTATGTAATTCCCCTATCATTCCAATTCTTAAACGCACTGATCCAAATGCACCTCCAGTTTATCGATTAGTGATCGATTTACGAGAATTGAATAAATGCATTGTACCACAATATCCCGTGGTCCCAGATATTTCGTCCCTATTGACAGCTATTGATTCTGAAGCAACGTTCTTTACTGTAATTGATCTAAAGAACGCCTTCTTTAGCGTCCCTATTGATCCGGAAAGCCAATACCTTTTCGGATTCTGTTTAAATGGCCGTAGCTTCAAATTTGCACGCGCACCTCAAGGATTCACAGAAAGCCCCAGCATCTATAGCCAAGCATTGAAAAGACAACTTGACAGTATTCACTTGCCTGCTAACACTGCCCTACTTCAGTATGTCGATGATCTATTGATCACCGCCCGAAGTGAACAAGAATGTGAACAAGCATCACTGACAGTTTTGTATTTCTTGGCTGACAAGGGACACAAGGTGTCTCCTTCGAAGCTGCAATTCTGTGCCCAGCAAGTGGTGTACCTTGGGCACTTGCTGTCCAAGAGGGGGAGACAGCTAACACCTGACCGCATCCAGTTAATTGTAAACATGACACAACCCAAGACACAAAAGGAGATACGGGCCTTTATAGGCCTCACTTCTTACTGCAGACAATGGATCCCTCAGTATGCATTTTTAGCCAAGCCACTCATACAGTTGACAACTCAGGAGGCAGCGACATCGACTGTCCTCCCTTGGACTCAGGAACATACACAAGCTTTTGACGACTTAAAGAAAGCCTTATGTCAAGCACCAGTTTTAGCAACGCCATGTTACAGCAAACCTTTTACACTCTTTGTCACAGAACGCGAAGGTACTGCATTGTCAGTACTCACCCAGGATCAAGCAGGTTCACACAAACCGTGTGCTTATTTTTCTAGTACATTAGATCCAGTTGCCCAGGCTCTGCCTGCGTGCTTGAAATCAGTAGCAGCGACAGCTCTAGCAATCAGACAAAGCGATTCCATAGTGTTAGGACATCAATTGACAGTACAAGTTCCACATTCTGTGGAAGTTCTTTTAAACCGTACACAGACTCAGCACTTGACTATAGCACGACTGACAGGTTATGAATTGACATTGTTCCAGCCACACATAGAAATCAGACGTTGCAATACATTGAATCCAGCTACACTTTTGCCACTAAGTGAGACAGACCCTTTGGCACATGATTGTGTTGAAGTCATTACCATTACGACGAAACCCAGACAAGACTTGACAGACACCGCATTACCAGATTCAGACCTGACACTTTATGTGGATGGTTCATGTATGAGAACAAGCACAGGAGAGTTAGTGGCCGCATATGCAGTAACAACAGAAACTGAAGTCATAGAAACACATCGTATTGACACCCTGTCAGCCCAAGCAGCAGAGCTCATCGCTCTGACTCAAGCCTGTATTCGAGCCGAGAATAAGAAGGTCAACATATACACAGATTCCCGTTATGCCTTCGGAGTTGTACACGACTTCGGAGTCCTCTGGCAAGAAAGAGGTTTTTTAACTTCTCACGGTGCCAAGATCCAGCACGGTCCCCTCATTCAAGCTCTGTTAGAAGCAATACATTTGCCTACAGCCATAGCTATCATGAAATGCAAAGCACATACGAAAGTCACAGATACCATTTCCCAGGGTAACGACCTGGCAGACCAAACAGCCAAGCATACAGCTCAGACTCAGACTCACACAACTGACATGACAAAGACAATAGTCCCGACACTAACACATTGCATGACAGTTAAGGATCCTGCCCTAGATGTAATTGACATACAGACACATGCTACACAAGACGAAATCAGGAAATGGACTGAACTAGGAGGGATCCAGACAGAACAGGGATGGATGACGAAGGGAAAATCCACATGGTTTCTCCCCGACTCTATGGTTCAAGTTATCATTAACACAGTACATAGTCCTGCACATTTAGGAGAAAAAGCCATGTTAGACAGTATTCAAAACCTTTGGTTCAATAAACATTTACGAGCAGCAGCAAAACAGAAAGTGCGTACTTGCATGATCTGTTGTCAGTTCAACCCAGGTAAAGGCATTCCCGTAGAGCAAGGTGGATTTCATCCTCCCGATCACCCTTTTGAAGTCCTCCAGATGGATTATATCCAGATGGAACGTTGTCGAGGATTCAAATATGTCCTCGTAGTTGTATGTACACTTTCCCGTTGGACAGAAGCATATCCAGTCCCAGATTACACTGCTCCGACCACTGCCAAGCAGCTGGTACGTGAATTTTTTCCCAGGTATGGTTTGCCTCGTGTCGTGTACTCAGATAATGGTCAGCCATTCTCGTCCGAGCTCATGAAGCAGGTATCACTCCTGCTAGGTTATCAGTGGAAGTTCCACTGTGTCCGACATCCCGAAGCAGCAGGTCTCGTAGCGAGACATAATCAGACCCTGAAAATACGTCTCGCCAAGATATGTAGAGAGAAAGGCGTAGACTGGATAGTAGCTTTACCAGTTGCACTCTTTTACATGAGAATGATAGCACACTCTCGAACAGGGCTATCCCCGTACGAGGTGGTCTTTAGCAGGCCACCGAATATGTGGGGGACGCCTCTTCCTCGTAAAATTACAGATGTTGACTGTAATATGCTGACAGATTACCTTGCTTCCTTGATGTCTGCACTACAATCATGTCGTTCACAGGTCGCTGCAGCCTTTCCCGACAACACCGAGGTGAAGCCACACGAGATCGTCCCTGGGGATCTGGTATATATCAGGAACTTCGACAGGAGAAGTCCGCTGGAGACCCGCTGGCAGGAGCCGAAGCTTGTTTTACTAACCACAAGGACAGCAATCAAGGTGGAGGGCCATAAGGGCTGGTTCCACTCGAGTCATGTAAAAAGACACTATGGACTGCCGCCAAAGCCAGACTCCCAGCCCTGCCCCCTTCCAGAGACTGATACTAAACTCCCCCTGGTAGAGAAAACTCCTTCTCAAAAATTTCGCATGAAGTTGAGGTCTAGCAAGTCAGACAGTTTAATTGTTTAAGTCCTCCCCTAGGTGAATCGGTTAGACAAGTTCCTGACATGTACCCGTTAGACCCCAATAGAGAGAGAGATAGACAGAAACAGCTCAAGAAACGTGAATATTGTAAATCTCTCCGTAGTCACTGCATTGTGACATTATTGATTATGTTTTTTCTGAGTCTTATGATTATTGCTGCAAGTATATTGCTACACATATACTTTCCTATTTTCACACGTGCACATTCTTCTTCAAATGACACTGTCGAGCACACTTTCAGTGAATTACCCCCGCACGAGTTATCTTACCGACTTGCGCTGCGCAACAATACCTTTATCAGTATGTTACATCATTCCCATCAGACCAGTAATGCTACCAATTGTTGGATATGTGGCCGACTCCCTCCCTATCAGAAATACAAGGGAGTTCTGCCCCTCTTCCCGTATCCGTTCACACACAATGGTTCCTGTGGTGCATGGTTTAGTTTAATGAATTCTTTAGATTCTGATTCCATAGTTTACCAGGGCAATTGGGTATGGGGAAACCTGAACACAGTTTTGCATAAAGTATGTTTCCCTGACAAGGAGGGTCTTCCCCAAAGGACAGGGAACGATATAGAAAACGAAGTATATGGATTAGGTAATTTTACACTTAACCTCATGATTCTGAATGTCCAGTCCGATACAAAACCAGACTTACCCGTTATGTCAGTATTACCAGTCAAAGGTGAATTATGTGTCAGAAAGAATGGTTCAGTACACCTAGGTCATAGTAAGTGTACTACTGTGATCAAATTCAGTGATAAAGGCAAATCTACATTCCTATTTCATTTGTGGTCACACAGCATATATACGCTTACCTCTAGATTGGGATGGTACTTGTTACATTGCATTCCTTCTGCCACCCGTTTTCCTAGCCCCCCTGATTATCATAGGGACTCCCATCTAGTACACAGTAGATTCAAGAGAGATCTCCCGATTGTCGACTATACTGAAACAGCATGGGAGCAATACACAGACTTTAATAAAGGTTTCTTTCCCTATTTAGGTACTGTCTTTAATAGTAAACTGATACATAAATTGACCAGAACCCTTGAAGCAGTAGTGAATGAAACTACTTCCGCCCTAGGCAACTTAACAGAGGAACAGTCTGCTATGAGACTTGTCGTTCTTCAAAATCGTCTCGTTCTTGACGTCATCCTGGCCGATAGGGGCGGAGCTTGTAGAGTCATCGGATCGAGTTGCTGTGTTTTCATTCCAGAAAACGCACCATCAGTATATAGAGCCATAACCCGTCTCCACAAGATTGCAAGTCAGATACACCAGAATCCAGGCACCTGGACTTGGTCCGGTTGGCTCTGGAGCGTGTTATCAGCCTGGGGATGGAAAGTCCTATCCTTCCTCGGAATAGCCCTTCTCATAGTATTCAGTTGTTGTCTATGTCTGCAATGTGGGCCAGCGATTTGCGGCTTGTGCGCCACATCATGCATTCCCCATCCAAGTTCACGTTCTAAATCCCGGCAGAAAAAGGAAGAGCAAATGATGCTATATGAACAACTTGATGAACTAATGAAGATTGATATATCATGAAGGGTCCGTAGGGGACAAGGAGGGAATGAGGTAATATGAATTTTATGGTCAATTGTGTCCCCTAACGTAGACCCCAACGGCTCCATGTACGTGCTTCAAGTACATGTATGTTCCCTCCACAACCAGCTATGAAGACGCAAATACATTTGCGTCCAACGTTAACATGTCCTCTTCCAGATCCACCATGAATGGATCGATTATTCCGTTCCTAAGTATGCCGTGCCACCGTCTTTACATGGTGCACTTTCACGTTTTCCTGGCTCTGGCGAGCTAGGCCCTGATTTCTGCCATCGAGCCCCTTCTGCCTTCTGCCTCTGAAAGCTGCAGCCTGGATCTGCATCCATGACCCTTGCCTTACTTCCTGTGCGGCGAGCGGTGCCCGGCTCGGCCTGCTTGCCTGCCAAGACAATTCAGCCTTCAAGTTATCTGCTCCGCTCCTCGAAAATACATTCCTGTCTAGATATTTAGGTAAACACCTCCCCAGCTGCAGAGCAAAGGGCCCGGCCTTTCTGTCTCCGTGCAAGTAATTCATAGCTCCCGTTACCATGGTAGGCCCATGGCCCCTCGCATTACACGTAGACACGTAGTCACATATGCACGCACTAGCAGTCAGTATAGAATAGCCTCTGCCCGAGAGACCTTTCCTTCTAGATAATACAGTTCCTCAAACACAAGATATCAGATATGATTTGGGTTTAGGTTGTTCTGACACGCCAGACTTCTGTCTCCTCTTTTGGAGCTAAATGTCAAGTCCCCGTCACCCTCCAGTTCCACGTCAATCGCATGTCATGCTGCTGTGCGCGCATCTCTGCCAATATTTCTGCTGACACTGCAGGATTCTTCTATGGATCCACCCACCTGTTACACTTTTCTGTGACGTTTCTAGCACACACCTCCGTGTACGCCCTCATGCACGCCTTCTGTTACGCACATGTGTTCTTATCTCGTTTCTCTCAGCTGTTACGCCTTCTGTATCCATCACCACTGTATGCATTGACTATATATATTGTACTCTGTTAATAAAGCATTGTCTATCCCTTCCTGAACCCTCGTGGTGATGGAACACGATACCTGGTTCGAACCAATTCCATTTTATGGAATAAAACCCTTAGAAACTCAGACGCCACGGACTCTGCCTCTTATTTCTGATTGAGTTATTCTTATTAAACTTTACCGCATAGAAATTCCGCATAGGTAAACTTTATTTACCACAACCCGCAAGGATAGAGCACTGGGCGGTGCAGCTGCAGTCATACAACTTCAAGGTTATCTTTTGTCCTGTGGCTCACAACCTGGCAGACTACCTATCACGCCACTCGGACGCCACATCGCCTCAAGAGTCGTCAACTGATGTGTCACATTCTGAGGCGTTTGTGAAGATGGTATCGTAGGGAGCTTGCCCCACAGCCATGACTCTGGAGGAAATTAGCCAAGCCACCACTGAAGATGAAACACTGTCCAGAGTAAAGGTGGCGCTGGTGGGCAACGGCTGGATGCATTTCCTGGACGGAGCACAAACTCTCAGAGCAGAGGTTAGCCACACTAGAAAACAACTCTGGCAGGTGCTTCATGAACTTAGCGTGGGAGAGCAGGGAGTCATCCTGCAAGGACATGTGATTGTGATTCCGGAGAAGCTGCAGAGTTGGATACTCCTATTGGCGCAGGAGGGACACGAGGGGATGGCCAAGACAAAATCCAGGCTGAGGAACAAGGTCCGGTTTCCGGCAATGGACTCCATGGTGGAAGAAATGGTAAGACAGTGCCCTGCCTGCACCATCACAGGAAGAGATCAGGCGCCGGTGATCACCGAAGAATCCAGTGGCACACCATGGAGAAGGGTTAGTCTCGATTTTGGAAGCTTCCCAGATGGACTGAACATGTAGGTGATGGTCGACTCCTTCTCAAAGTTCCCCATTGTGGAAATAGTGGCATCAATGGCCTTCACGCATGTTCACAGGGTCCTCAACAAGACATTTGCACTAATGGGCCTACCAGAAGAAATTCGGACAGACAATGGGCCACCATTCCAAAGCCGGGAATTTCAAGAGTACCTAGAATGCAAAGCAATCTATCACCGGAAGGTCACCCCGTTATGGCCTCAAGCCAATGGTGAGGTTGAGCGTCTTATGCGAACACTCAATCGAGTGCTGCACATCGCAGTAGACCAAGGAGAATATATGGAAGTCGGGCTAGATCAATTCCTTGATGCCTACCGACAGACGCCACACAGCATGACCACGTGTGCTCATTTGCACCTGATCTTCAAGAAATCAACTCGTGATAGCATACCGACAGATCCCTCATGCTGTCCAAGTGAGAAGAGCCATGACAAACCAAAAGGCGAGCGAAGCCTGTCGAGCCAGGGAGCCACAGCTGAGAGTGGGAGATCGTGTAGTGGTCAAAGAGAGGCACCCCGGCTAGAAGTTCAGAACACCCTATGAACCGGAAGAGTGGACCGTGGTAAACATCCAAGGAACCATGGTCACTGCCCAACGTGACCAGCAATCAGTCACAAGGAATGTGTCTAACTTCAAGAAGATCGACAGTCAAGGTTGGGCCAAGAAGAGACTGATGATCCCGAAGACACTTCAAGTCTCACCCCGCCTTGTTAAGATGTGACGACAAGGTCAACACCAAGCACGGCAGCTGACGTAGTGGTTAGTTCCAGCTCCCGGAGCCAGAGGTATGGTCTCCGGCCAAACACTGCGCCTAGCCAAAGACTGAAGGACTTTGTATGTACCTCTCCCTGAGCCTGAAATGTCTAAGGCTACATCACTGAAAGAAAGGAGGGATAGAGAGCCACCTGGGCTCTTCGATACTATGTTGCACTTTTACATGCATCCACACCCCCCTCGGGGCGGGCTCGACCCGAGGGGATAAATAAACGGCCGGAGACCGCTCGTGGTCTTCCAGCCAACCTATAATTAAAGTGTGCGACATACCTTATTTGAAGCGCTGCCAAGGCCTTCTCCCATATGGCCCCGGCGCGCTACAGCCTGAACAGTGAATAACTCATAAAAAATCCTGAGGCCCCAGAACAATCTTTTAGCACATTTTCCCTGTCCATGAAAATGCAATTTATGTTATATCAACTAGGAATTATTGACGCCTAGACCTTATTCCATCAGAGAAAAAACTGCAGCAAAAACCAAGGCTGCCGCTTATGCAGAAATAACCAAGAGATGCTAGAACACATCTTCTGTTTATGCCGCCCCCTCCCCACTGCCCAAAAAAAAAAGTATATTGAAACCAATCTTTAGAAAGCTACTGATTCGCTTCTGCTTGCAAGTCGTAATCTCCTGTCTAAACTGCAACTCAATCCCCCTGGCCTGCAAGGGAGTAACATTTATAAAACCTCTCCTAAAAGAACTGGACCAGTGAAGGCGTGGGGTCATGAAGGGACAAGGCCAGGTCACCTATTCAGATCCCTTTTGTACATGATTTTCACACTTTTCAATCTGGGTTAAGGAGCATATTGGGCCTGTACTTGTCTTTTTGAAATAGCCTGTAAACTTTTTGCGGGACCATGATGGGGTAAGCCAATAGGAAATGGGGTAACCCTGTGTCCCTCAGAACCTGGGTATCACGTTTATAGAAAGTAGTGGTTCTGTTGGGTTTCAAGTTATTTCATCAGTGCATTACTTGTCATACAGCCCAAACACTAGTGGGGCGTGGGAATCCCACAAGCCTACAACTGTAAAGGAGTTTATCATAGAAACATCATGATAACACAGTATGAATGTATCCAGTACACAATTTTATTGTAATTAAATCATTCAAATACTCAATTTTCAGAGGTACAATGGCTGTTTACAATGGGTGAGACATAAACAGTGATCATGTGACATATGTGCTCAGTGAAAGACAATATGTTCAGTATATACAGGTGATTCAGGGTTTTTTACAAGGGATAAGGAGAAAAAATTATTTTTGAGGCCAGACAAGCGACCAGAGACCCTATTGGCTATTAATGCTCCTATTGGTGTGCAGGGCCTTGGTAGATCTGAACCTTATTCTGTCGTCGATGTTTCAACCCATGGCGTGCTCCCTTCGGTAGCCGCTACAGGTCTTCATCATAACATAGTGTGAGGGGAGGGGACAATAAATACAGCCTAAAGCAGCAGACTGAACCGCGAGAGGATGTGACACCGAGACGTATACGTGCACTAAGGTAGATCCTGTGAAAACCGTCAAGCAGGGCCGGTTTTTGAAAAGAGGGAGATAAAAATAAAATCCCAGAAAACGACCAGGGCTGCGAAAAGACGTAAAGATAAAGCCGGATGAGCTTAAGTCACACTCAGTATTAAGGCCTTCAAGTGATGGAGGTAATGCCACGATTTTAACCAGTGCACAATATACGCATATGAAAGCGGGAGAACTGTAGAACCAAGTTTAAAGGTGATACAGATGGGTATGATCACAACATCAATAGTGAAGCACCGTAGTGGAGATAATTGAATTATACCCACGTAGAGGACCTTGATAAATAAACTGTTGGTCCAGTACCCCATGAAAAAAATAGACAACAAGCAATAAAAAAAGAAGATATCTGGTTTTTAAAAAAGTTCAGTCCTCAGGAAGGTGTTTATTCGAATCAAACCCAAGCACCGAAACGCGTCGACAAAAGGACTTCATGTGATTTTAATAATTTTTAATTGTAAAGATTGTTTAAGTGTATCTATTGCCATGTTTCATGCCAAATGTTTGTAATACATGTAAACTAGACTCATGAATTAAGTTAGGAATGTGTAGAAATGAATAGGATTGACTTGAGCAACTGATGATATATTGTTTTTAATTGCGTAAATTGTAATCAAATTATTTCCTAAAAATAAACCTGAGTGAAATGAGGAACCTATAGAGTTTTTGTTTTTACATCCTTACATGTCATGTTAAAAGTGGATTGGGAATATCTGTGTTGTGCCAAATGGTCAATAACTAACTGAATAACACAGAAAGGAAACCCCCCTTTTTTTGTTTGTCTTGGTAGATCTGAACCTTTTTCTGTTGTCGATGTTTCAACCCATGGCGTGCTCCCTTCGGTAGTCGCTACGGGTCTTCATCAGGACATAGTGTGGGGGGAGGGGACATTAAAATACAGCCTAATGCAATTCAGACAGAGTTCTGGCTGCGTTGGCCGCTTAGTGGTGCCCGGCAAAATACTCCGTAAGGCCCCTTGCATGTGATGCTAAAGGCGTTAATGGACGGGTCGATCAATCTCCAACGGGACGTCAGGCATCAGTCCTGCTTGAAGATCAAGGAAATGCCTGCCGCCCCGTTGGAGAGCCGTCAATTAGTGTTCCGTCAATTAGTGTTCTTGTGTGCTACATGTGATTGGATTGTACGTTTGGTTTGCAGACAATTTAAAACCATCAGAGTTGGAGCTTGCACTTCCTGGTATTTCACAAATAACTAGCAATTAAACCCTGTTAATTTTAGTCTGTTTTATTTTTGCAAGTAGGTGGCAGCTTGCAGAGGAGTTTGCAGAAGATCACTCAGGGTTTTTGGATCTCAGTTTGTTTTTAATTTCACCCTCTAACTTGTTTTTAACACCCTGTTACCCCAAACACGCCCCCAAACACGCCGGATGCCGGCCTTGAAATTGAACAAATCAGTGCATTCGTGCAGCCTCATTGTTGAAGATGAACCTTGTGTCCCTATATGAGTTCCTTAGATGCAGTTTTGGAGGTGCCTGGCTTCCACAGTGCTTTAGCAGCACTGTCTGTTAAGGGCTGCAAATCCATATCCCTGTTTTGTTATGTTTATGTGTTTTCTTAAAACCCGATTTGAAACCAGTTGGAGCTTGCACTTCCTGGTATTTCCCAAATAACTAGCAATTAAACCCTGTTAGTTTTAGCATGTTTTTTTTCCGCCAGTATTTGGCTACTTATAGGGGAGCTTGCAGCAGATCACGTGGGGTTGCTAGACCCCCCAGTTTGATTTTAATTTCACACTCTCACTCACTTCTCGCGCACCATAACCCTATCCACACCCCCAGACATACACACCACCAGATGGTAGCCTTGCAATTGAACAAACCAGCGCGTCCGGGCACCCTCAACTAACCTTGACTACTCGTTTGACTTCCTTGTATGCATATCTAAGTGCAGTTTTGGAGTTGCGGTTCCCACAGCACTTTATCAGAGACATCTTTTAAGTGCTCTAAACCCAAATGCCTGTTATTTTAAGTTTATGTGTTTTCAGCCACTATGCCCGTGCTCCTCCACAGCCGAATCCCAGGCTATGCTACACTAAAGTTTGGCTGCTTAGCCTAAATATCAGAGATAAGTGTTGCCATGGCCACATTTTAGGCCCACTTAATAACATCCTTTTTTGTCCAACCTGCAAACTTTTCCTTTCTAATTTTCCCATCAGAGCTTTGACCACTCCTGCCATCAACCTTGATCACCCAGCTGGGATTGTTAATTGTACATTGATTAATGCTTGCTTAATTATAAAACATTCACTTGAGTTTGCAGACTTTTTTCAAACTCACGCATTAGACATTGCGTATATAACAGAATCTTGTGCAGAGGCAGTGTCTGGCCGATACCAAATTACAGTAAAAGGGACAAATTATGGACGGAATGCTGACCAATGCAAACATTCACCCCCCCAGTCACAAAGATCTGGGTTTAATCCATTGTTCTTTTTCTCACAATGCCACCCCAGTTTAGACCCTGCCATATGCAAATTAGTTTTGACCCTCTTCCTCATGGGAACAGTCCATCCTGAACTGCCGAGCCAGGTTCTCCCTGTACCGGAAAAAAGCATCCTGGGACCAGTTTCAAGGCATCACCCCTCATCAGCTAGGCTAGTTTGAATCCAGTGGTGCAGTAATTACAACACCCATGTCTGGGCATACCCTTCCCACTTAGAGCAACAAAAGCAAAAGGAACAAATTATGGACGGAATGCAGAACAATGCAAGCATTCACCCCCCAGTCACAAAGATCTCGGTTTAATCTATTGTTCTTTTGCTCACCACACCACCCCAGTTTAGACCCCGCCATATGCAAATCCGTCTTGACCCTGTTCCTCATGGGAACATTCAAGCCCGAACTGCCAAGCCAAGTCCTACTCGGACTGGAAACACGCATCCTGGGATTGGTTTTGGAGCATCACCCCTCATCAGCCAGGCTAGCTTTTATCCAGTGGTGCATACCCTTCCCACTTAGGGCGACAAAAGCAAAAGGAACAAAAGATGGACAAAATGCTGAACAATGCAAACAGTAAACTCCAGTCACATATGCAAATCAGTAATGACCTGTTCCTCATGGGAATAGTCCAGCCTGAACTGCCAAGCCAGGTCCTCCCTGGAAACAAGCATCCTGGGACCCACGAGACCAAATTAGGCAGTCCCTACAGGCTTCTTGATCTTCAGGCATGACCACACAGAGAAAATAGGTGGAGGCCTTTCTGTTATCTATCAAAATCATCTTGTGAGAGCTGGAAGCATTATCTTTTCAAATTGTACTTGCTAACCATCACTCCTTTAATGCCTACTTATCTATATACCCCACCGAATCCAAGGGCAACTTTGTCCATACATTATGACAACTTTTTGACCAGACAGTCAGTTGTCTGGCTTTACCATTTTAAGAGATTTCAATCTCCATCTCAAAAATACCTCTAATAAAAATGTGACTCAACTGATTGACACATTGGACAGTATGGGCCTAGCTCAATTAATTAAAGGAGCCACACATTCTGCCAGTCATTGGTTAGACAATTTTTTTTCAGACAATCCTGTCCTTCAAACTCTACCATCTGTCACTCTTCAGGCATGTTCAGGCTAACCTTTGATAGAAATATTTCCACCCTTTTCCAGTCTAAGTGTAGCAAACTCTCTCATCTATGGCATACTATTTCAGCTGACTCTTTCAAAGCATCTTTAGCACTAAATCCTCCCCAGTACCATCAGGATCAAGATAGAGTGGCAGATTCTTACCACCAATGGATCGATAAATCTCTTAATTATAGTGCCCCAGTCAAAAAGCAAAAAAAAATAGAAATTCTCTTTCTGAGCCTTGGTTCTCTGAAAACCTCAGACTCCAGAAGCCGACCAGCCATAGACTAGAAAGAAAATGGAGGATTAACTACACCCCGCAGAGAGAGAATTTTACAAATGCTCCTTGACTACCTATAAAGAGCTTATCAAGAAAGAAAAGACTCTTTTTCACCAACAAAATTGAAACTTCAAAAAACTCTTCTAAAGAACTACTTGAAACAATTAACAAATGTTCTAAACCCCAAGAAAACAAAAACACTAATATCAGTTAGGCCTTTTGTAATCGCTTAGCTCCATTCTTTCAGGAGAAGGTAAAAGCAGTATACAACCATTTCGCCCTCAGTTATCCTGCCACTAATATAAGAGATGTGAATAGCCCTTTTGGACTTCCACATCAAAACTCTGCATATGGCTTTTTTTGCGCCTACCGTTGATCCCATAGGAAACACCATCAATACAACTGACAATGATTCAAGTTTCTTTCCATCTTTTTTTACCATTTCTCTAGAACAAGTCCAGAGCTTGCTCATTTCAACAAAATCGGGTTTCCCCCTTGACTAGTTCCCTTCCTAAAATAATGCACCTAGTGTCTGAAACTATTTCAGAACATCTAACTATAATTTGTTATCGGATATTCTGTACAGGCCATTTTCCTGCTAATGGAAACTTGCCTCTGGCTTCCCTCTCCTGAAAAATCCAAATTGGACAATGCAGAGCTTAACAACAATAGGCCAATATGGAGACTTCCCATTCCTGCAAAAATCATGGAAAAAGCCATGAATGCAAAACTCACTTCTTACACCGAGAACTATGGACATCTCAATTCCACCCATTTTGACTTCAGGAGTCACCATAGCATGGAGCTTGCTCTTTTACGGGATCAGAGCAAATGAGACAGACCTTAGATACAGGTGGCAGAGCAGAATTAATTTTATTAGACCTGTCGCAGACATCGACATGGTCAACCACAACATTCTTATTGACTGCCTTGTAGCTATCGGGATTAGGGTTTAAGCACCTACTGTCATGAATCTGTATGAAGCCACACTTATGCGTGGCTCCATTACTTTTAGAGATTATTTACTGTCAAAAAACCCACCCCTTTCCCGTGCACCAGCACTCCATTGTAAGTGTATGCCTATTTTAAAGTGTGTTCAGTGTAATACTTAAAGTGTAAACATTGTGACATTTTCGTGTGACATTTTGCTTTGTAAAACCTTTAATTGCCGTTTTCATTTTATGCCTCTGAATCACAATAGTGCCTTTGTTTGCCAGTGTTGCTTTAAACTTTACAAAGTTCTCACGGGAGAAATCATGCAGTTGTTCTCTCGCGTGTGCCGGCCTGATTCTGATCGAGCGCACGCATCAAGGCCGAGCGCACGCAAACGTGGGGTGCGGTCCGGTATTTAAACCGCACCCAGCCTTCTGCAAAGCGCTTGCCTCCCGCCTGTTCAGCAAGAGGACGTGAGAGCCCCCGCTCCTTGGGATAACGTCGCTTTCTGGAAAAAACAACTTTGAAAGCCTGAACCCATCTTAGAAAGTCAAGACCTGGCATTCTTCAGTCAAGACTTCAGGAAAAGCAGAAAAAGAGATAAGTGAACAGCTTTTCTTTAAACTAAGGCGCCCCTCGCAAGAAAGGTCGCCGGAACAATTCACGAACACTTCTTTCAAGAAGTAATCTCGGAAACTTTGAAATTTAGAGTTATTTGTCAAGAATTAAGGAGGGTAAAAAACGTGAACTCTGCACTTTGGAAAGACATTATTTCCGAATGTGAATTTTTTGATTCTTAAGTTGTATATGTGTTCTCCTTGTTATAAAGACCTTGCTTTTTAGATTTGAGAATCCAAGAACATAAAAGGCACAGAAAAACATTCAGTAAGTCTAAGGTTGTGATAGGTCCTAGTTATTAAGGTTTCAAAAGGGGGGGTTACAAGTCAGGAAAAGGAATTAAAAGGTTTAATCATTTCTATTTGTTTATTGCAGAATTTACTTAAAAAAGAAAGGTTTAAATTCACGACAGGACTACACAACAAGACGAGACGATCGAATCTCATCTGACCAGTTCGCCCAACAAGACAACAAAGAAATACTGGATGAAAGACTGACAACAGCTGTTCGCAGGTAGGCGAGAGGTTGAAGTAATAAGGAGAGAGGGATACAGTTGTCACTGAGGTTGTTTCAAGTAAAGAGTAGGACTTGAGAAGTAAATCGAATTCTTGTTGTTTCGCAGGTCGACAGCAAGAACATTTACGTCCAGTACCGGCCCTCCTCCCCTTTGTCTAACTCAAATCTTGTAGTGTTCAATACTTCCTCCAGGAAGGGGTTAGTCTTTAGGGAGGTTGGTCCCTTGCGTCCCTGCAAATTCTCTACGCGTCTCATATCAAGACAAGGTAAGGGACGACGTGAAGACCTTGACAGAAGGCAAAGCCCAAGTAGAATAAAATTTGCCTGAACGCAATGGACCAAGTCACCCTTCAAGATATAGCTGCTATGCTATCAGAATTAAAACAGGAGAATGTAGATTTACGTAGAGACATGGTTGCACTTCACAACACAGTGCAACAACAAAAGCCAGTTTTAAAAGCAGCCACCTTCTCGGGTGGAGCTTCTTCTTCTTCTTCGGAAAATCAAACTCAGATCCAGGTAATAACGCCAGTCCCAACACCTCTAGCCCAACCTGAGAGGTTTTATGGTGACCCTAATAAATTTACCATTTTTCTTAATCAGTGCCATTTACACTTTTTGGCTAAAGTTACAGCTTTCCCAGATGATTCCTCCAAAGTGGCTTTTATGTTGTCCTATTTAGGTGGGGATGCTGCTTTGTGGTCTGTCCCTCTAGTAGAAAGAGATGACCCTGTTTTGTATAACTTTAGAGCCTTTGAACGCTCTTTAAAAAAGATTTTTGCTAAGCACGTCTTTGTTCAATCAGCTGACAGTGAGCTCCTAAATTTAAAACAGGGTTCGTCTGATCTATTACATTATATATCAGTATTCAATCGCTTGGTTCTAGAAGCTGATTGGCCACATCAAAAAAGGGTATCCCTATTCTATAGAGGTCTGAAGGACGAACTCAAGGATATGGTAACTCAAATCTTAGAACCTCCCGAGGAGATCAGTGAATTCATAGATTTAGTGGTAAAATTAAATCATAGGTTGATAGAAAGAAAAGGGGAAAGAGGAAAAGTAGACCATAAGATAATGTTTCAAAAAGATAAAATTTCCTTTCCTAAAGAAACAACCCAAAGATTAGACACTGTTGAACCCATGCAAATAGGTTCAATTCGTGGACCCCTGACAAAGGAGGAAAAAGAGAAGAGACGAAAGTTAAATCAGTGTCTTTATTGCGGGAAGACAGGACACTTCGTTAAAGAATGTCCTTCCAAACCAAATAAAGGGAAAACCAAGTCTGTGAATTTAGCTGTAACATCTGAGGAAACGGAAAACTAATGCACTCGGTAAAGGATGAGGTCAGTTTATCGAGTGTGTGTTCCAGTTCGGCCTCAACGATCCCACCTAAGGGGTGTCGACATTTTTGTGTCATTGTTGAATTGAAAAGTTTAGTCACTTCAGGAAGTTCAAAGAAGGTAGAAGTAATCATTGATTCGGGAGCTACTGGAAATTTTATTGACACTCAGTTTTTAAAGATTTTAGGATTCAGCTCCGTTCAAAAGACTTACCCAGAGACAGTCAGAGCAGTTGACGGAAAGGAATTGACTTCAGGACCGATCAAGAAGCAAACTGAAGTTTTAGTTATGGACTGTTCCCCTATCCACAGAGAAAGAATAGTCTTTGATGTCATCGACGCTCCACAATTCAAATTAATCTTGGGGCTTCCCTGGCTAGTTTTACACAACCCAATGATTGATTGGCAGGCGCGAACAGTGACCTTTGAATCTCACCATTGTCAGAGTCAATGTTTCCTTTTAGACAGGACTGGAGACACAATTCAAGGCTTTGAATTACCCGTAGAATCTTCTAGTATCCTTCTTCTAGAAGGAGTGCCTGCAGTGTACTCAGACCTAAAGGATGTGTTTGACAAAAAGAAGGCTAATTCCGTTCCCCCTCAAAGGGATTTTGACTGCAGAATTGATCTTGTGCCTGGGGCAACCCTGCCATGCAGCAGAATCTACGCTCTGACAGAAAAAGAGAATGAACACTTACGAGAATACTTAGACGAATACCTTGCAAACGGTTTCATTAGGCACTCTAAGTCTCCTGTTTCATCTGCACTTTTTTTTATTCCAAAACGTGGGGGGGAATTGAGAGCGTGCATTGATTATAGAGCCTTAAACAATGTCACAATAAAGAATAGATATCCTTTGCCTCTCATTCCAACTCTTTTAGATCAGGTTAAGAACGCAACCATTTATACTAAATTGGATTTGCGCGGAGCTTACCATCTTGTTAGAGTCCGGAAAGGCGATGAGTGGAAGACAACATTCCGTACCAAATTTGGCCTTTATGAATATCAAGTCATGCCTTTCAGACTCTGTAACGCTCCTGCAGCCTTCCAATTTTTTATAAATGAGGTTTTGCATGAATTTATTGACATTTGTTGTGTGGTCTACATAGACGACATTTTAATCTAATCACACTCAGAAGACGAACATGTACAACAAGTTCGCGCCATTCTTCAAAAACTGCTTTCCAATTCATTATATGTGAAATTAGAAAAGAGTTTATTTCATGTGTCAAAAGTAGATTTCTTGGGATACATTATTAGTCCCGCTGGCATATAAATGGACCCTAAAAAAGTGGAAGCTGTTACTTCTTGGCCCCAACCTTCATCAGTGAAACAAATACAAAGTTTTCTGGGGTTTGCAAACTTCTACCGAAGATTCATCCAGAATTTTTCACAAATTATAACTCTCATTACCAAACTACTACGAAAAGGAGTAAAATTTGATTGGACCGAAGCAGCTGATAAGGCCTTTCAAGATTTAAAGGAAAAGTTTACATCAGCTCCCATTTTGAGTCACCCAGATCCTAAACTCCCATTTATTGTCGAGGCAGATGCATCTCAGTTTGCTTTAGGAGGAATCTTGTCTCAACAAAATTTTGAAACTGGTCAAATGCATCCCATTGCCTACTATTCAAGAAAATTGTACCCTGCAGAAATAAATTATGCAATAGCTGATAAAGAATTATTAGCTATAAAAGCAGTTTTCGAGGAGTGGCGACACTACTTGTTAGGGGCTCGTCACCCCATCACCATTTATACTGACCATAGGAACTTACAAGCCTTACAAAAGGTAAAAGCTTTATCAGCTAGACAGTTATGTTGGTCTTTGTTCTTCAATGATTACAATTTTGTGATAACTTACCGACCTGGGAAAGAGAATCTAAAAGCTGATGCATTATCTCGATTAGGAGAAAATAGTTTGGATCATGAATCTGTTGTTCTTCCTGTTTTATCACCTACCTGCTTTCAAGCTTGTTTATCGGTCAAAAGTATTTCTGACGAAATTCAAAGGGAGTTAAAGACTAAAAGTCTTGAAGAATGGAGAAAAGATTACCCAAATCTTCAAGAAAAAGATAAGTTTCTTTACATGCATGACTTAATTATGGTTCCCACTAAATCCCTTCAGGAGTCCATTATCCATCTTTTTCATGATTCACCTCTCTCGGCTCATCCGGGAATCGCCAAGACATACGAACTAATTAAGAGACAATTTTGGTGGCCAACAATGTTCAAAAATGTTCAAGGTTATGTAACCACTTGTAGTGTGTGTATCCAAAATAAACCTTCTCATCAGTCTCCTAGTGGGCTTTTAACACCTCTTCCCATACCTCCCCAACCATGGCATTCTATTTCTTTGGATTTTATTGTAGAACTTCCTTTAACTCAAAAAGGACATACTACAATTTTAACTGTTGTAGATCAGTTTTCACGAATGGCTCATTTCATTCCATTGAAAAGACTTCCTACTACTATGGAATTAGCTAAGATTTTGATTACTCATGTCATTCCCTTACATGGAATTCGATCAGTAGTGATTTCTGACAGGGGGTCTCAATTTATTTCGCATGTTTGGAAGAATTTAAGTTCTCTTCCCCAAATGGAAATTCGTTTATCATCCAGTTATCACCCCCAAACGGATGGTTTAACAGAACGCACAAATCAAACCATAGAACAATACTTACGGTGCATGTTAACCACTGTCTCAGGAGATTGGTCTGACCTCTTAAGTACTTTGGAATTCGCATACAATAATGCTGAACATTCTTCCACTGATATGTCTCCTTTTTTCTGTAATTACGGCTTCCATCCAAAAAGCTTTCCGGAAGACATTAAAAGTAATACTTCAGTTCCAGCAATTCATGACTATATCTCGGAGTTGTCTTCTATTCATAAGGAAGCTAGGTATAATTTAGCTCATGCTAAGGAATGCCAAAAAAGATCGGCTGACAAACACAGAAGAGAACAACCTCTATATAGCCCTGGAGACAAGGTTTGGTTGAGCACAAAAAACTTGACCATAAAAGGAAACAAGACATTTAACCCCAGATTTATAGGTCCATTTCCCATCGAAAAGATTATTAACCCTGTTTGTGTAAAGCTACTTCTTCCTCAGAAATATCGCATTCATCCAGTATTCCATGTGTCCTTAGTCAAACCTTTTGACCCCCAAACTAGGTTAATTCGACCTCCATCTTCCATTTTAATTGATGGCCACTCAGAATTTGAAGTCAAGAAGGTTTTAGATTCCAAGAGGGTTCACGGAAAATTGTTTTATTTGGTGGATTGGAAGGGGTATGGTCCTGAGGAAAGATCATGGGAACCCATCACTCATCTACAAAATGCTCCGAAAGTACTGAGAAAATTCCATATGCAAAACTCCTCGAAACCTAAGCCTATAGCAACAGTTGTAGGGGGGATCTTGAGGAGGGAGTACTGTCATGAATCTGTATGAAGCCACACTTATGCGTGGCTCCATTACTTTTAGAGATTATTTACTGTCAAAAAACTCACCCCTTTCCCGTGCACCAGCACTCCATTGTAAGTGTATGCCTATTTTAAAGTGTGTTCAGTGTAATAATTAAAGTGTAAACATTGTGACATTTTCGTGTGACATTTTGCTTTGTAAAACCTTTAATTGCCGTTTTCATTTTATGCCTCTGAATCACAATAGTGCCTTTGTTTGCCAGTGTTGCTTTAAACTTTACAAAGTTCTCACGGGAGAAATCATGCAGTTGTTCTCTCGCGTGTGCCGGCCTGATTCTGATCGAGCGCACGCATCAAGGCCGAGCGCACGCAAACGTGGGGTGCGGCTGGGTGCGGTCCGTTATTTAAACCGCACCCAGCCTTCTGCAAAGCGCTTTGCCTCCCGCCTGTTCAGCAAGAGGACGTGAGAGCCCCCGCTCCGTGGGATAACGTCGCTTGCTGGAAAAAACGACTTTGAAAGCCTGAACCCATCTTAGAAAGTCAAGACCTGGCATTCTTCAGTCAAGACTTCAGGAAAAGCAGAAAAAGAGATAAGTGAACAGCTTTTCTTTAAACTACGGCGCCCCTCGCAAGAAAGGTCGCCGGAACAATTCACGAACACTTCTTTCAAGAAGTAATCTCGGAAACTTTGAAATTTAGAGTTATTTGTCAAGAATTAAGGAGGGGAAAAAACGTGAACTCTGCACTTTGGAAAGACATTATTTCCGAATGTGAATTTTTTGATTCTTTAGTTGTATATGTGTTCTCCTTGTTATAAAGACCTTGCTTTTTAGATTTGAGAATCCAAGAACATAAAAGGCACAGAAAAACATTCAGTAAGTCTAAGGTTGTGATAGGTCCTAGTTATTAAGGTTGCAAAAGGGGGGGTTACAAGTCAGGAAAAGGAATTAAAAGGTTTAATCATTTCTATTTGTTTATTGCAGAATTTACTTAAAAAAGAAAGGTTTAAATTCACGACAGGACTACACAACAAGACGAGACGATCGAATCTCATCTGACCAGTTCGCCCAACAAGACAACAAAGAAATACTGGACGAAAGACTGACAACAGCTGTTCGCAGGTAGGCGAGAGGTTGAAGTAATAAGGAGAGAGGGATACAGTTGTCACTGAGGTTGTTTCAAGTAAAGAGTAGGACTTGAAAAGTAAATAGAATTATTGTTGTTTCGCAGATCGACAGCAAGAACATTTACGTCCAGTACCGGCCCTCCTCCCCTTTGTCTAACTCAAATCTTGTAGTGTTCAATACTTCCTCCAGGAAGGGGTTAGTCTTTAGGGGGGTTGGTCCCTTGCGTCCCTGCAAATTCTCTACGCGTCTCATATCAAGACAAGGTAAGGGACGACGTGAAGACCTTGACACCTACCCTAATAAAATCTTTTCTCTCAGACAAAGAATAATTCATAGCTCTTGAAGATTTTAACTAACCTAGTTTTTTACTTCCCTGCGGTGTTTTACAGGGCTTTTTTTAATCTCTACTCTTTGTAACGTTTTTGTTACTCCCCTTGCCAATCTCATAAGTCTTTTGGGTTCTCTGTCTTATTTTACACTGACGACTCTAAAATCATCATAACTATAGCTTGCGATCCGGAGGAAACAGCTGCCTGGTTCCACGATTGTTTAATTCAAGTTGAGAAGTTAATACCCTCAAATTGCCTAAAGCTCAACTCTAGTAAGACGAAAGTCCTACTTTTTGGCAAAGATACTTCTGTTTGGTCCCAAGCCTGGTGCCCACAGGGTCTGGGCCCTCTATCTTCATTTGTGTCCACAAGTAAAAAATCTAGACGTTGACTTTGGTAACTTTCCTTCGAGGGCCATATTAACACCTTGACTTTGGCCACTTTTTTAGTTCTTAAAATCTTGAGGAAAGATTCCCCATTTATACACCCGGACTTACAATAAAAATGTCACTGCTGCACTTGCAATGCCCAAAGTCGACTATAGCAATGCTATCTTTCTCAATATCCAGAAAAAATCGCTCAACAAAATTCAGATTCTACAGAAAGCCGTGGCTTGTCTACTGTTGGGCATTCCCAAATATGAGTCAATCTCCTATACATTGGATCTACTTCACTGGCTTCCGGCGAAAAAAACGATTGACTTCAAAGCCCTATGCATTGCCTTTAAGGTACTCAATGACACTGGAGATGAACACTTTCAAAAAACCTTTCGATGGTACATTCCATCTAGAACATTAAGCTCAGCATTAGCTTACAATTTAGTAGTCCCTAAATGTAAAAAGTCTTGCTGGGGAGGCAGAAGCTTTGTTGCGACCACCGCAAGCCTATGGAACACTATCCCCTTAGAACTAAAGAGCAAGAAAGATCACCTGCCATTCAGAAAGGCCCTTAAACCCCTACTTTTCAACCATCAAGGCATATTTTCCCTCTCTCAGTAGATCTGCAGCTCTTCTATCACTGAGGCATTGCCTTGACACCCTCGAGTAAATGTGCACTATATCAATTCTATTTTCATTTCATTTGATAACAATTCAGTGTGGTATGCGCTCAATTTCCTAAACATTTATTTGACCCGTCTTTTGCTTCTAATTATTATGAAGCTGTAAACATACTCCATTTGTTTAAGACTGTTATGTGATTTTCTGAATACATTTTGCCACTGTGTGACAATTACTTAATTCTTGGTTACCCCTTTTATCATTTAGAGGATGTTTTACTTATCAACAAATGTGAGCCAATTGTAAAAGGTTTATGTTTGATATATATCTCTACCCCAACCCCTAAAATCACCCTTGCCTTCCTTACCTCTAACCAACTCCAAACTCTAAAATACGCTTTACCTCCCTTAACTCCCTTTCCCTCTACCAATGCCCAAACCCTCAAGTCACCCTTACCTCCCATTTTCGTCTACCTACCTGAGCTCTTAAGTAGCCGTCAACTCCCTTTTCCTCTACCCACCTTCGAGCCCTCAAGTCACCCTCACTAACCTTCACCTCTACTAAACCCCAAACCCTTAAGTTGCACTCACCTCCCTTTGCCTCTCTTCACCCCACACATTCAAGTCACCCTCAACTCCATTTACTCCTACCCACCTCCAAACCTTCAAGTCAACCTCAGCTCTCTTTAACTCACTAGAGCCGCAAGTCACCCTCACCTCCCTTCACCTCATCCAACTCTGAACCCTCAAGTTACCCTCGCCTCTCTTTACCTCTATCTTCTCCTCAACCCTCAATCCACTCTCCTCTTCCTTTACCTAACCCCACCCTAGAGCCCTCATGTCACTCTCACCTCCTTTTACCTCTAGCCACCCCTGAGCCCTCAAGTCTCCCTCAGGTTAGGGGTAGGTGATAAATTCTGCTCCGCTGGCAGAGTTCCCAGAGTTTTGCCCACTCTGCGTTACCCTTGTAACATGGAGTTCAGGTAAAACTCTGCCAACAGGCCAGTGGCTGAATTTTTCTCACATATGACTCTCCAACGATAAGTTGTTAAGTGCGAGAGAGGAGTGGCATCTTCTAGCAACATTTTCTCCGCTAAGACAGGTGCGGGTGGTTGCAACCGTTCTTGGTGAGAAAGCTGCAGCTCAAGTAGACAATCAAAAAAGCAGCACCATCCAGCACGCTGTATTGTGCCATTTACCCTGATTTTGTACCGCAGTACAAGCTCCCGGTACTAAAAATCAGTGTGATGTTGTGCCTATTCCACCCCTCGCAAAATCTGGAGAATCTAGCAGAGTTTTCATGCAACTCTGCGGAATGATATGGAGTGACATTTTGGGAGCTCTGCCCACCCCTAGCTCAGATCTTTACCCACCAGTAGGCCATAACGTCTCCTTCTCTTCCCTATGCCTCTACCCACCCCTGAATCCTCAAGTCACCCTCACCTCCCTTTACCTCCATCCATCCATAAACCATAAAATTATTTGTTTAAATAACATACACATTATGATATTATTCTTTTTTTTATCAGTGTGGTTAAATACTGTGTATTAAAAATACAAATCCTTGCATGTGTGATACTTTACTGCATGGTAAATATTGTGTGGCAAAGGTCCTGTATGGTAAAGGTCCTGCATGTAAGAGGCTATTTACCCACAGGCAGGATACATCCTCACTCCTCTTCCTTGAATATATGTTGGAACGACACATGCCTTTACCATGCATGCCTTTACAACACAGTCTTTACAACAGCATCAACGCCTACCACGCTAATGTTTACCATGCATTTTTATTCTTTATAGGTAAAAGGTAAATACATTTAAAATAAATAGAAATCAATGAAAATTCATATAAATATAAAATGCGAGGTACAACTGCGTTAATCATAACAGATTACCATGCAATGTGCAGAAAAAGCACGCAATAGAACATATTTTTGCCACATATTTATTCAGAATTCTTATCAGTTTTTCAGATATTGTGAACGCTATCTACAGCCCTCAATTTCAGTTCATTTTCTAGTTTTACACCAACAAGAGTCAAAAAATCATCCTCATTTATAAGAAAATTATGGAAATGTTATTTAATAAAAATAAAACATGTCACCTACTCATATTGGGCACTAGACAATAACTGAGGGGCAAAATTAATATTCTAACTCTGTCTGGTACTTTTTAACATGTAAGGTGCTGGACAGTGACTGGGGGCAAAAATACTTTTCAGACTGCACCAGACTCCATCAAGTACTTACTTTAGGAAAGGTGCTGGACAGTGACTGGTGACAAAATTACTATTCTGACTCTGCCAAGTGCTTACCTCAATGAAGGTGCAGGACAGTGAATGGAGGGTGGATTACTATTCTATCTCTGCAGGATACTTGCCTCAAGGAAGATGCTGGACAGTGACTAGGAGGCAAAAATACTATTCTAACTCTGCCAAGTACTTACCTTAGGGAAGGTGCTGGACAGTGACTGAGGGGCAAAATGACTATTCTAACTCGACCATGTACTTACGTCAGGGAAGGTGCTGAACAGTGACACAAGGGCAAAATGACTATTCTAACTCCACCAAGTACTTACTGTATGGAAGGTGCTGGAGAGTGTTGGTGAGAAAATTACTATTCTACCTCTGCTAAGTACTTACCTCAGGGAAGGTGTTAGACAATGACTCGTGGCAAAATTGCTATGCTATGTCTGCGGAGTACTCATCTCTTTTTCTTTCCCACAGACTTTAAAAGCAAAGAAAGTAAGCACAGAAAAGAAAAAAAAGTACACAATCAATGTCCATCCTTGGAAGACAATCTGCAGTACACAGGTAAGTTATCCTCTAAAAAACGCAAAATGCAAAGAAAGCAGTACCAAAACAAAATAGCAATTATAACACCTGGATTTTCTTCTAAATTTAAATAGAAAACACAGGAAGAAGCACTACAACACACAGAAAACCAAAAGAATTTACAACAAAGTTTGCAAAACCACATTGGAAAAGAGAAAAACACACCAGCTAATCCTTAAAAAAAAACATATAAACTGCCAAGCTAGCAACTTTCCTTCTCACAGAATACAACCAATAGCACTGAGCTTTCTCTCTTTTTCTACAGGAAAACAAACCTTTTTTAAATTTCTTTAACAAACTGCCTTAAATAATCATGCAAATATTTTTCCACAGTAGACAGATTGTTCACAATGAAAACAAATCATAATTTTAGACCATTGCATTCACAAAGGATGTGGCTTAGTGGTTGGAGCAGCCGCCTTTGAAGCCGGGGAACCAGGTTTGAGTTTTGCCGGAGGCTTAAGCATCCTGTGATTCTGGGGAAATCATTTAATCTACCCATGCCTGAAAGGAATGTGTCCATTTGTAATGCAACTGGTGCTCATATAAAGTGCTCTGATACCTTCAGGTCAAGTTTGCGCTATATAAAACTACAAAAAAAATCACAGCGTTTTTTAAATAAAACATCTCCTACAATCCATTAATTGCAAATCCCCAAAAGAAATTCCCGAGTATAAGTCAGTTATTAAAAAATCACAAATAATAACTAATCCAGGGTGTAAAACTCTGCTCGCAGAGTTTGCAGATTTTTGGTAATGCGTGTTCCACGTAGAACACGTAGTTGCTGGAAAACTTTCATAAAAGGGTTTTAATATAGTTGTACTAGACGTCTGATAAGAATCTTGGAGGCTATTGTGATAATGTGATGATTGACACACAGAAGCCATGTTTGGTGACAATTGTTTGCACTCATTTTGTTATTTAGACGATTTACCTGGTAACAAGACGTGGAAGTTAAACATCCAGGATAAATTATATATTTCGAGGTGAATATACCTTACTAATTTTACGTTGATTTCTACTGGGTTATAAGGTACTCACATATACTTTGAGTGCAACCTTCAAACCCTAATTGGGTTATAAATTTACTTTCTTTCTCACGGGAAGTGCCTACACGATAATATGTTCTGCACAATATCTTTTCTAGGTGAAGGGTACTAATTTATCTTCCTTTCTTGCCATGTAGAGAATTTATTTTAATTATGGGCAATGTTTATTTGGTTGCAGCCCTGAGGAAGTCTATGTGTTGTATTAATACACGACGAAACACGTGTTGGCTGATGTACCATCTATACACAGAGACTGATGTACCGAATATACAGAAAAATCTGACTGGAATAAACTTTTGAAGATTTAAAGTGACTACAATCACTTGATGAATGGACTTGAATCATTTTGATACATTGTGGCTTGCCAGTTAATCTTTTGTGTAACTACGATACAGTTGAGATAAATACTGGCTATTGTATCTGTGTGCTCAGGGGGTGGTAACATATCTTGGTTTCTGTAATTACAGAAGTTTTGGGTGTTGGATGCGCACCCTCCCTCTAGAGGCACCAATTTTTGATTTATATTGAAGTACACTATTCCTTGATATCTAATGTGGAGCGCCTGATAGGCTGTAAGTATCCCTATTCAGTTTTTGCGGTAAAACTCCTCGCACCGCAACTGAGCAGAGTTTTTTGGTTTCACATGCCCAAAATGGGTTTTCACACACGCAGGAGCAACTTACCGGGTGCCTGCGATCGCGGATGAGATTTCCCATCCGTTCGCAAGCACCATAAGATTTGCTAGTCGGCCGCATGGTCCTGCAAGAGTTTTACAATCGCTAACACTTCATAAGGGCACAAGATGCGACTTACGGTGGACGTTTAGTGAAGAAATCGAACACGCAGAATCTGCAATCTGGAGAAGCTTCTCTCCCGAGCAGAATCAAAACCTTCTCTAAATTACGATTTGGATAAAAAAAACTCCTCAGATTGACATTTGGCTGTACTTTTTTATGCAAAGAGTCCTTTTTCTCTGTTTACCTTTTTTTTAAGAGGAAGTAAGTGCCCCAGATTCTCCAACTTCCTGTTCCTGTCCAGCAGGTTCCTCCCAGTGCTTTGTCCATCTCCTGTTCACTTTTCCTTTGGATTTGAGCTGAAAGGATCACTCTTTGTGTCTGCTGCATCATATATCATTGGATTTGAGGACTTTTGAATTTGAGATTTCACAAGTAAGTTTGAACATTGGTGTGGTTTGTTTGCTTAGGGCATTGCACCTACATTTCTTTGTACTTTTCATTGTTTTTTAAAATGTATTGTGGTGGTTGGCCTGTAGTTTCAGTAGGGGCCAAGTTGTTTATAAGTAATATTTCTTCTTTTAACGAAAAAAAGCACAGGTGCACCATAAATTGGAATTGTTCAAAAGTAACAATGTTCATATCATGGAACAAATAGTAAGGTCCAGAGGTCTTGTTTGTTTGATTCTTTATTTTTCAACAGTAGAAAACGAACAGCCGACGCGTTTCGTCCCAAGACGGGACTTCTTCAGGGCTGTGTTTGCAAAGAAAAAGACATATAAAACATACAATTAAAATCATGAACTATGGTAAAGCTCAGCCGAGCCACAATAGTCATAATGTTAAAAAACATTATTATACAAATGTTGCGGACAACAAGGTCCTGTTTGCTAGAAAATTTGAGCTAGTTCATATAAGGTCCAACCTAGATCAGTTAAAAGCAAACCATGAGGACTAAATATACAGTCTAAATCTTGAGAGGGTTACAGGGAATTTAAACAGTGAAAAAGGGGGGGGGGGACATATGTCAATAAGAGGGGATTCTCACAGAATATTAAAACATATATCAAATGCCAAATCGACAGTCTGAATTGATGTAGAGAACATTGTGCACATACAATCTGAACATGGGAGGATAGATTTTTAGAGAGTGATACTATAAGGTTTTAACAACGGTTTTTTAGACATGTGAAAAGTACTATGGTCGCCATCTAGTATAGAGAGGTTGAAGATATACACACACCTACCAAGGGTATAAGAGGATAAATCCCTGGCAATGGAAACGATCGTGTGGCGGAGCACCGAAGGCGGAGGTCTATTTCGTGTGTGTGGTTGTTATGTAACTTGCAAACCTTTTTTAGCATAATAGATTTTTGTTTTTGACATTGTTGCATTAAAGCGGTGTTGATTAACATGCCTCATTTGTCTGACCAGTGTGTGAGTGTGTTAGTAATAGTGGGCCAGCATTTGCCTTGCCTTAGCCTCCCCATGTGGCCAGGGACCATTCTGTAAAGTCTGTGTACCTATATATACCTGGTTGAGTTCATTGATTTCCATACCTCCTACTTGTAGTTGTTGTGAGAGACCATGTGGCTGGTGGCCATTTTGTGGTTGTAGTTAGTGTGCTTTTTCCAAAGGCCTGCCTGTCTTCTTTCCTTATTCCCTCTTGCTTACTGCTTCTTGTTGTGGTAGCCTGGCCATGTGGCTGGTGGCCGTTTTGTGAAGGCAGCCAGTGTGCTTTTGCCACCATGGGCCTGCATTGTCTGTCTTCCCTTTCTTGTTGTTGTGGCCTGGCCATGTGGCTGGCAGCCTTTTTGGAAAGGCAGCCAGTGTGCCTTTGCCATAGACCTGCATTGTCTGTCCTCACTTTCTTGCTGTAACCTGGCCATGTGGCTGGCATCCATTTTGTGAAGGGGCAGCCAGTGTGCTTCTGCATTAGGTCTGCAAGCCTTCTTTGTAGTGAGCATGACTTCTTGCTGGTTGTTGTTTTACATGCAATTTTTTCTTTTATGCATCAAAAAATGGTAGCACATTTCACTACATTTTCTAATAAATTTGCAATATTATTGATTTGAATTGATTCACTATGTGGTCTAGTCTGCCAATGGGTTTTCAAACCAATAGGCCCAGAACTACATATGGGTTCATGAAACAGCGGTTTGGATGGCATGGATGGCATTGGATTGAAAAGTAAAATTTGGTTAATTTTGGTATTTCACTTTTTGATGCATGGTAAATAAATGCCTCTGTTAGATATGTATGGTTGTAACTTTCAACCAGTTTTTAGCCCTGTGGATTTTCTTTTTTGACATTGTTGTATTAAAGCTGTGTTGTTTAGCATGCCTCCTTTGTCTGGCCAGTGTGTGATTGTGTGTGTAATAGTGGAGCAGTATTTGTCTCCCCATGTGGCCAGGGGTAATTTTGTGAAGTCCATATAGGCCTGATTAAGTTAATTGTTTTCAAGGTCTCCTGCTTGTTTTTGTTGTGACTTGTGAGTGAAAATGTGGCTGGTGGCCATTTTGTGGTGGTAGTTAGTGTACTTTACTGCTTTTGCCATAGGCCTGCATGTCTTTCCTTTGCCCTTCTTGGCTTATTGCTTCTATCCATTGTCAGCTGCAGCTCCCTGAATGCTGCATCCCACGTGATACACAGTGCCAAACCGGGTCCGTTACATTTGTATTTTTGTTGTTTTTCTTCTTCTTGCCTATCGTTCCTGAGTGTACTGTACAGTACACCAACCATGAAAGCCCTTGTTTTTGTCAAAGTCAAACAAATGGCTACACTGTATTGTTATGTTTTTTTAATAACTGTGGTAATAAAGTTAATAATATTAATAACACTAACAAGGGTGACCACACACTAAGTTATATATTATATCTGTTGATTTGTACTAGTAGTAATTGAACCACAACAACGAATGCCACATTTCACTGATATTCTTCTTGCTTCTTTCCTGTTTAGGTGCACAAAAGAGGAGAAGACAATATCCCCAATTGTACTGCCAAACAGAAGTCCTGCTACGCACAAAGTCAGGTGATGTGTGACCACAGACAACTCTTCAACTAGTGCCACTGTGTGCTGCTGGCATCTTCAAGATGGCCCCAAAGAAAGGTACGAGGTCCAGTGCCAAGAAAGTTTCCAGTGAGAAGAAGGCACTGATACTTACCAAGACCGGTATGTCTCCCAAGACCTTTTTTGGGAAACCAAAAAGTGTGCCTAAAGCAGCGGTGTCCGGGGAGCAAGCTGGGAGCAGCACCCCCACATCAGTGGACCCACCCCACCAACTTAGGCCCAAGCCTATGTCTGTCGCAGAGGCAGCCAGTCTAATCACGAGTCCATCGCAGATGAGCAGTGATATTGAAATTAACTTATCGTTATCGCAAAGTAGTACCCAATCAATTTAGGAAACCCAGATAATTGGCTAACAACAGCCACAACCACTCCCAATAGTAGTTGTTCCTCCGGAAGTAGGGGAAGTTCAGGAGATTGAGCTTCCTGCAGAGGAAGAAGTAAAGCATACCATTCTTTCAGAAGATTCATTGTCTTCCAGTTCCCCAGCAAGGAAAAGGAGGGTTAGTCCATCAACTTCTTCTGCAAGCCCCCTTCTCATGATCTAGATGCCACTCGGAATCAACCCCAGCCTGAGAGTGAGATATGCCACAAGACAAGGCTAAGGAAAAGGAAGGTTCCAGAAAGCCTTATAGTTATGGAGGTAGATGTAGAAGAGGAGGATGATGAGGAGCCAGTCATAATGGACAGTAGTCTAGCCCAAGTGGATACCAACATTACCCCATCCCAAATTGCTGTGAGGGATGTGTCATGGATACCACCAACACAGATACCACCAACACCCCACCAACACCACCTCCAGCTTCCATATTTACAAAGGCCTGGCAGCGACCTACATACACCACTGCCACCTCAGTAGAAGTAGGTACTACATAGAGTCAAACGTCACACCCACCTACCAGTTTATCCGACATTGCAAGTGGCACCAGCAGCGCCAGAAAATTGACCTCCCCAGTTTGGGACTTCTTTTTGGTTAGCAGGAAGGAGTTGAACCTTGCTGTATGTTCTATTGGTGGACAAGGTGTTAGTGGGGGTAAGCTTGGTACAAACTATGGTACCAGAGGCCAAACAACCAATCTGAGAAAACACCACTTGATCCAGTGGGAGGCGCACCCTAGCAGCCAAAAACTCCACGTGTTGTTAGTGGAGGGGAAGAAGAAGAAGATCTGATCACGGTGGAAGGTGAACAAGAGGGAGACATTTTCTCTGTTACACACAGCAGCCCTTTCCCCAGCACTGCAGTGGTACCACCCACATCATCATCAGCAACATCGCAATAGCACAAGAGTAGGCTGAGACACCAAGGGGTCCAAGGAAAGAGAGTACTGCAACAAAAAAAACGTGCATTGAGACTAACATCTGGCATCAAGAAGTCACCTGCATCAGTGCCCATAGAAAAAAAAAAAATCCAGGCTACCATTCTCAGCATGTTCAGGTTGGAGGGGCAGTATGAACGCAACCACCCAACAGCACGTTTGTAGAACACAAAGATGGCTGAATTGTTAGTGCTGGACCTCCTCTCTTTTTCTTTTGTGGAAGGGGTGGGTTTTCTTGAATTTGTGGAAGCCATCTGCCTGAAATGGAAGGTTCCCAGCATGGCCTATTTCACCAGAGTTGCTGTTCCAGCACTACATCACAACGTGCTGGAATTGCTTGGACAAGCTTTGCAGCAGAGTGCTGTTCACACAATCCACCTGACAACAGACATGTGGACCAGCTGCAATGCCACTGATTACCAATGCATCACTGCACACTGGATCTCTTTTGGGGGGGTTAGAGAAAAGATATCTGCAGGTGTTGACACTGCTGAGATGTTTAATGCTGCTCGGAAACATGCTGTAGCCATGTTTGCCATGGAGAAATTTCATACTGCTGCAAACATTGTGGAAGACTTTGACAGCAAGGTCTTTGAATGGCTGCTACCATGAGGGCTTAACATTGGTTTTGTTGCAACAGACAATGGCAGTGATATAGTTAAGGCCATGGCTGATGGTGGCTATTTCAGGGTCCTGTGTTTGGCGCACTGTATTAACATCATTGTTCAAGACTTTCTGAAAAAAAAGACAGAGTCAGCAACTTACTGACCACCTGCAGAAGAATCTGCACACATTTCAGCCATTCTTTTAAAGCCCCGAAGCAGCTGAGGAGCTTTCAACATGATAATAGAATGCCATTTAAAGCACTCATCCAGGAGGTGCCAACACGTTGGACCTCAACTTATTACATGCTTGAACATCTGTTTAGCAGTACAGACCAATCAATGAATATGTCATGCAAAGAGGGGATGCTACTATGAAAGGCATGATCAATGGGGCCTGGTTAAATGCCTGACAGAGATGCTACTTCCTTTGGAGATCTTCCCACATGAAGTCAGCAAGGAGAACTGTATTATGGGCAAAACTATCCCATTGTTGAACATGCCACAGGAGCAGCTGAAGGGGTGTCTGCAATGTATGCAGGTGTGGAGGGAAATAAAGAAGCATATGAGTTGGTAGAGAGCTTAACACTTCGCTTATCTGGAAATACAAGGGTGCAAAGAGGCATTGTGTCAGCCAACCATTACATTTCATTTCAAAATTACTTTATTCGTTTTTTTTCAATAAAAAACCATAAAAGTACATAGAACAAGATACATTTCAAGCATTAGGTTAAAAAAAGGAGAAAACATGTTAAATTACGATAGATGAGACAATTATTTCATAGCTTTAAAATCCATCTATCACATATTAAAAAAAAATGTCTTACAGAGGTTTACTTGTGTAACTTTAAGTATCCAAACATTTTCTGTACTTCATTGAGCTTTTTAAAAAACCAATCACATGGGGTATACATTCCGGTTTTAACAGCTGTAGGTATAATAGGGCAGGGCGGGCTTGTACAAATTGCAATCTTTTCAAAATAGGTTTAAGATAAAAAGCCCTAGGGTATTCATAATATGTACAGAAAAACGTGAAGTGTAGCAGATCCTGTGGAGACAGATTGTCGCAGCCACAGGGTGCTAACACCGTCCCTCTGTAACTCCCCTTCGGGACTGCGATTACATTTGTGCCACAATTCTTGAGCCACGGTAGAAACCATTACTGCACACTTGAATTCCTTTTTCAGAGGGGGATGTTGCCAGCTACAAAACTTAGATAGATGTGCAAGCCAGTCTGCTAGAAAAAGAACATCCGGGAATTGAAGGACTACTCCTGCAGGGCACAAGTACTGTAGGTCAGCCTTCAAGCTCAACTTTAGAGCCTGATGGCAGTGCAGGTGGCTCACAGCAGCCAACGCCACCAACAACACCAGGAACAACATCAACAACAACAACAACAAAAGGAGCATCAGCCCCAAAATTGGCACAGAATTGGTTTCTACAGACAGGGCTTAAGTCCAGTGCTGAGGCAAAGGCAAAAGAGGCAGAGAAAAGTGAGCACCCATGAGCATTGTGCAGATGGTCCAGGCCTATCTAGATGACCCAACAGAGGTCTACTTTGATCAAAACCCATTGCTGTATTGGTATTGGAAAAGGCGCCAATGGCCAGTTCTCAGCAGGCCAGTGATAAACTATCTGGCTTGCCCTGTCGCAAATGTCTCTTCTGAGAGTGTTTTCAGTGCTGCTGGGGCAGTTCTAACAGTGGGAGTGACCAGTCTCTTGTCCCAAAACGTTGCGAGGTTAACCATGATCAAAAGGAATCAGCACTTTATACCACCGGATTACACCATACCTGAAGTACCACAGCAGGAAGATGATGATGGTGACTCAGTTCATGGAAGTAGTGTGTTAGGTGACCTACTTCTGGGTGAACCACCGGAGTTTGAGGATGAGCTCTCCTTCCTTGACCGCTAGGCATTCAAATTACTTTCTTTCTTCCTTTGATGTTAAAAAAAGGCCCCCCAAAAAGATATAGCTAACTTATATTATTTACTTTAATATTTTTGTGTGTCACTGTCTTTCTGGTTTGAATCACAACAAATCCATCACCACTGTCTTACTCTTGTATTGCTGGATTGGAGTTGCAACTGTGTACAGTCAATGAAGAAGTCACTGACTCACCCTAACTCTATTTCCCTCAACCCAGACATTGGATGGAGAATAGTACAACACATGTGAAATGTGTGCCTGCCTCGAGTCCCTCCAAACCTGCCTATATATCAATCCTCCTTTCAGAGCCTAGAGGGACTGCCCCGGAAGAACAGTTAAATGATAGCATGCATTGCACACTGACTCTGAGTGATTGGTGTTTGTGTTGTGCATGATGTCTACTAGTATTTAATCTACACACAAAAAAGTGACTCAAGTCAATGTTTCCCTTCTTGTTGTTCAATAGCAAAATTGTACTACTGCAGTGTGTTGTGCGTGATGTCTACTAGTATTTAATCTACACACAAAGAAAGTGACTCAAGTCAATGTTTCCCTTCTTGTTGTTCAATAGCAAAATTGTACTACTGCAGGCTGAGCCACTGCATTTTTAATTCTGGACCCATTCTGGACATTACAGATTTGGACAACATGACCATACCATACTCGCAGTCAGTCAGTAAGGTCGGAGATGATTGATGGAATAACACGGGGAATTTCATGAAGTAGCCTAAAAGGTAAACAACAATTCCAGACCTACATGGCTGTGTAGTGGTGGAGGTGAGTGTGGTGGTGTGACTGACAGCAGTTCATTGATTTTGTTACTTAATTTGGAAAATGCTATGTTGCTGCGTGTGTGTGTATGTGTGATCAGTGCTATCTGGCTCAAATTCTAAGCTGAGTGGAGGTTGGGTGGGCAGGCCTGCTCCTGTTGTTGGAGGTAAATACTGAAAACAGACATGATTTAGCCATGCCGCCTCTGAAAGTCTTCTTGTTGCACTCCCCTTAATTTATGCAGTTTAACTTTTCTCCTTGATTTTTTAATATCCTTTTTGTTTTTTCATCTACAGGCGATCCTTTACCCTGCTCTATACTGGGGAAAACAACTCGTACTTACCTTACCAAACCGCATCCGCCAGGCAGGCACCCAAGATTGCCGGGGACAGTCCAAGGAAGGACCAAGAGGAATGTGGCGATGCAGCTCCCAATTTGGCAATAATTATAGTATCATTTTCATTTGATTCATTTTTTATCTTCAATCATTATGACTGTGTGTATTGTTATTTATGTTTGCTTATATATTTGCCTCCCACAGATATTTTTTAATTTTCTTTGCTATCGTTCAAAGGAAGCCCGGTACAACAACTAAACATAAAATGTATGTAACTTGGGTCTCTCTGGAACAGACTGGCAAGGCAATTGTATAATATTTAATAATATACTGCCCTGTACTAGTCTAGTGCCACACTCATCACGTCATCATCATGCATGCAGTTCCTTTTTCTCCTTCAACAGATTTATGATGGTCGGCTGCCAAGATTTTGTGCGTTGTCCATGTGTAGTATTTGTCTTTGTCAAACCTTTCCCTCAAATCCCTCTTCCCAACCATTCATCAAACCCTAATCCTCTGTTCCCAAGCTGGGTGATTTATATAGAGGTGTGAGTAAATTAAATTTACACCAATTATTGATCACACACTTGCTGGGGTGGATGTGATGAAAGCAACACTATCCCAATGCAGGGTGACGATCATCTGCTCTAAGTATATATACTATAGCCCACATTGGCAATATTAGATTGCCCACCCATGCACAGTACTCAATATTAAAAAAAAAATAATTCCCAGAGGAACATAATCCATCATAATATAATTGATTGACAGCATCGAATCATCAATCATCCTAGTTCCAGCAATAAAGGTTACTAAGCCGCTTGTCTGCTTCATAGCTCGAGTCGTCTTCAGTTTGTAACTTGTACTAGGCTAGCCCTCTAGGCATTCTGGTTTATTTTACTTTAGCATTTCTTATCCTTATCATGGTTTCTTGTTTGGCAGTCTTCTTGTGCACTGTAACTGACTGTCTCATTTTCTTTTTTTGCAAATGCTATTGTCAGTGCCTACTACTACTACTACCACCATGGCACCTTGGGAAACCAAACCAACACCAAGCAGCCATTGTTTCGCCTAAGTATAAACATAATTCACAGGTAACCGAAGAAGTTTAGGGGAGGCAAAATGTATATATTATGGAAATTAATTATTTCACATACCCACACCCTTCCGAGCCCATGGGGTTTTAGTAGCAGACTGCATAGACTAGGAGGAGAGACTAACAGTACCAGTAGGACAAGTGAGGGTATTGCATCTATCTGTTTGTGTGTTACACTATCAGCAGAAAACTATCAGCAGATTTCAATCAAAAGCTGTCTGTGGCTCTGCAGCAAAGGAAACAGTGTGAAGTTAAAGAGTAACCCCCCACAAAAGATTTACATCATATGTACACTATAAATAATGTATTCCTCCAACAAATAAACTAACTAGAAAAAAATCCACAACACCTGACCCACCCCTCTCCCTAACCCCAACCAATGTCCGTCATTACGAGTCCAATGTCCATAAATTAAAATGCCTATAATATAAAACACGTTTTCCCCAACACCCAATTTCATTAAAAGAACGGAGGCTACATTTTGCAATGACTTTTAATTGCAGATCCAAGCAGCCGCATCACAATACAAAGTTTCCAATAAGAACACTGAGATAAACTAAGACATAAAGCATAGCAACCATCTGCCTCTTTTAAATGCGGTTCCAAGCAGATAAGTAGCTTATTATCTTCTCTCTTTAATTTCACTAATATTGTCTTTTAGTCAATAATAGATTGATATTGGGGGGTTTGCGCGAAAGGGTGGCTTTATCCCTACCTCCTCCCTCTCCCTCCCCCCCTCCCCATGGTCTGCAATTTATGGAGATCATCCTCTCCCCTCTGTTATATACCCTCTTCTTTCAGGTTGTCTTTTATGCGCTTTATCTTACAGTTATATCGCTCATATTCAAATCTGCCTTGTGCGCTTTAGCTTTCAGGCATTTTGCTCTATATGCTCTCATAATCGCCGTTTTTTCCCCTCTACCTCGCGCTGTTACCCTTAGCGCTTATGTGAAAAACAAGTGGTGAGCCAGCGAGTGCATCTCTTAAGTTTTTAACACCCAGCGAGTGCATCTCTTAGTTTTTAACACCCAGCGAGTGCATCTCTTAGTTTTTAACACCAAAATGAATTGTGCACGCGCTGTACACAAATGAATTGGGCGAGCGCTGTACTTGCCACGAGTTCATAGAATGAGCACTCTATTTCGGCCGCTCTCCTCCCTCACTACGATCGTGTATGTAATCTCCGATCACCGCAGCGGACCCGTTGGAGCAAGAAGCGCATTAGAGGAAAGTTCCCTGGCGAGAGTCATGCTTCGTGAGTGTCTCGTCTTGGAACTTTCCTCATTCACACCGACAGTTGGAAAATCAGCTGCTCGACCGCGATTCACAACAAAGGCTCATCGATTCGGCATTTAACCCCTTGAGTTAATGAGAAATCCCAACTTAAATTAACCATTTGTATTGGAAAATTGCAAAGGGGGGCTCTTGCCATTACATAGACTTTATATAAAATACATTGGCTATTGTTATTAGAATCCTTGATTATAATCAGCCATATATGCTCTTTAAAAAGATTTCATTTATATTGATAAAAAAAAGGGTGAATAATTATTATTTAATACATAAAAAAAAGTGAAAGAATTTTAAGATGGAAAATGTAACTGATTCTGAATCGGAATTTAATAATACTGCATTCCCTAATTTTAATAGTCAATAAATTCGACTTCTAATCCAAAGAGAAATGAAGTCTTATATGCTGGAGACCCTTGCCCACGTAGCCCCTTATAAAAGACCCTTTCCCTCCCAGGAAGATGTCTCTGATGACACTCCCTGCGATGGCTTAATTGTGAGTGGGAAACGTACAAAGAAGTCTAATCTAATTATACAACTCCTCAGGTCCCAGCGAGCACAAGGGGTCCTAGCCCCTCTAGCGATATTGGTGGTCTTAGCACCTCAAAGCAACCTGGAGGTCAACTAAAAAGACTGTCCCTAGCGACACGTTACCTTTGAGTGCCCTTTGTGGCCCAAACATCTCAGATGCCCTCAGCGCTCTATATCTCATGGTGCTCAGAACTATACAAGGAACTCGAATGATGACAATTCTGATGATCCAGACGAGTATGTTCTGGACCTTGATGATGAGGATGTTGGCCTATTCGACAAGGAGGATGAACCCCCTATCTCCTCGAAAGACAGTATTCTAGACCCATTAGGGGAAGAAATTTTCTCCCCTCTGAATTTAAAACACCCTCGTTCATCGCAATGGTCTCCCCAAGAACATGTCATAAAGTTCATTAAGAAATGGATACGTTACCCTCTTGAAAGGGAGACGAGAAATATACTAAGGGCGGAGTGTTCTAGACCCTCCATTGATGAAAAGGCATGCTATACCCCTAATCTAGATCCGGAACTGATTAAGTTCCTCTTCAGGCTTGGGCGCGATCCCAGGAAAGGACTAGAAAAATCATTTAAAGGCTGCCAGGACCACCTATTGGATGTCCTTGGCCCCCTTACAAGGATACTTGATTCCGCAGAGGAGTGCCACCTTCACGGTACTCCCCTCAATACAGATTTGATCAGGGGTTGGAGTCAAAGAGCACACATTCTTCTAGGCAACGTCAACGCGAGTATTAATGCAGAAAGGCATAGACTGATTCTTTATAAACTCGACCCTAAACTTTCTGATATGGTGGAGAAAAAGCCATCCTCAAACCCGAAAGACCTTCTCTTTGGGGAAGAGCTTATAAAATCACTTGGAAAGTACGTGTCACCTTTCACAGCACTCGATAAGGCCCAACATAACATAAGGAGAGTGTTTAGCAATAATGTTTTTGGGAGGGCCGGAAGAAGGGGCCTTTATTCCGGCCGATTTACCCAGAGGCCCTACCAGAGATCACGCACCTTCGGAAGAGGCTATCAACAATATAACTATTGTGGAAGAGGAAACTGAGGCAGAGGAGCAAGATCACGAGCTTCATTCACCTTGAATCCTCAAAGTAAGTCCTGCTCCTTTACTTTCTCCTTCTATCCCCTTAAAGGTGGGAGGCAGACTCAAGCTTTTTCGAAAAGATGGGAGGAAATAACCCGGGATCCTTGGGTTCGGTACACAGTGAATGGCTTTATGATAGATTTTGTTCAAACTCCGTTTCAAGCTTCCTTACCAAGTGACATCCCTGTTTCAATAGAAAAAGAGAAAATAGTAGAGGAAGAGATCACCTCTATGCTTCAGAAAGGGGTGATAATAGAAGTTCCTTTGGATTCTTTAACTTTCGTAAGCACATTGTTCCTCGTGGAGAAAAAAGGAAAAGGTTGGAGACCGGTTATAAATCTGAAAGGCCTCAACAAATTTCTTGTTTACAGGCACTTCAAAATGGAAGGAATACATCGCCTGAGAGATCTTCTCCACAATGAAGACTGGTTAGTCAAACTAGATTTGAAGGACGCCTACTTCACGATTCCGATGGCGGTTATGCATCAACCATTCCTACAATTACTATGGAAAAATCATCTTTATCAGTTCCAGGTTCTCCCCTTTGGGCTTTCTTCCGCGCCTTGGTGCTTTACCAAGGTCATGAGAGCAGTAGCCTCCTTCCTGAGAGAAGGAGGCATCCGTCTTATTATTTATCTCGACGACATCTTGTCTCAAGACCTCCATCAAATTCTCCTAGACCTGGAAACGGTTATGAATCTGCTAGAAAGTCTAGGATTCATTATCAACAAAGAGAAGTCCATTCTAACCCTCTCAAAATCCCTGGAGTTTCTGGGTTTCACTCTGGAAACTTCCAGGTGTCTTCTTCTCTTACCTCCTTCAAAGATCTCGAAGACAAGGAAAGAGATTCGTCTAGGTCTCTTATCTTCCTTCATCCAGGCGATCTTTCCAGGCCCTCTGAATTACCGGGCCTTACAAAGGATAAAAGGAAGGGCCTTGAGGTCCGGTCTCTGGTACGAGGACCAAATCACCATTGATTTGGAGGCCAAAGCAGAACTGAACTGGTGGTTGGAAAATCTGGAGGCTTGGAATAGGAAAGACATTTTTGGTTCAGAACCAGATTTTGTATTGGAATCGGACCCTTCCCTTCATCGTGGCCTACATCAATCGGTTGGGAGGTACGAAATCTGCCGACCTTTCCAACCTAGCAAGGAAAATCTGGATTTTCTGCTTAGAACACAAAATTGCCCTCAAAGCGGAATACTACCCAGGGATATCGAACGTTTCTGCCAATTGGAATTCCAGATTCCTTTCGGACTTCATCGACTGGAAACTCAACGTCGCTGTCTTCGACTCACTAAATTCTTGCTGGGGTCCATTAGAAATAGACCTCTTTGCGAGCCGTCTCACCTCTCAACTAGAGCATTACTTCAGCTGGATGCCGGATCCTGGTGCCCTAGCAGTGAACGCATTTCTCCAACCCTGGTCAGGGATCAATGCATATGCCTTTCCCCCATTTGCAATGATCCAGAAAGTCTTGCAGAAAGTGAGGCAAGACCGATAGTCCTGATAACACCCTTCTGGTCGTCTCAAGCGTGGTTCCCCACAGTTCTGGAACTAACTTACGAACTTCCCATTCTGATACCTTCTCTGGAAGATCTCCTTACAGACGTAAACGGAGATCCTCAACTCCTGACCCTATCCGGGAGTTTGAACCTTCTTGCTTGGAGAGTGTCTGGAGATCCAACGAAGTCTCAGGACTTTCGACATCACTTGAAATTGTGGTTTCGCTGGTGCCTGGAAAGGAATTTGGATCCCATACATGGACCAATTGTTGATGTAGTGAACTTCCTAGCTGAACTTTTTGACAAAGGATTGAGTTATAGATAGATCAATTGTTATAGATCCGCGATCTCTGCGGGTCATGTTCTTGTTAATGGAAAAACTGTCCGTAAAAACATCATTGTTTGTAGAGTTATGAAGAGTATTCGTCTCAAAAGACCCCCGAAGCCGAAATATGATACACTCTGGGATGTGAATTTGATTCTGGATCTTTTTACTTCCTGGTCAGAAAATTTTCTTTAAAGTAGAACATTTCTGTCTGCGACCTCTTGCTGAGAATCAGCTTCTCATTTCCTTTGTTAAACCTCATAAGGCCATTTCTTCCACTTCAATTGCTAGATGGGTCAAGTCAGCTATGTCTTTAGCAGGTGTCGATATAACCAAATTTCAAGCTCATTCTCTCAGAGGTGCTATGGCGAGTAAGTCACTTTGGTCCGGAGGTAAGTTGGATGATATCTATAAAGCTGCCGACTGGTCTAATGCTAGTACCTTCGCAAGACACTATTGTAAACCAATTGAACACATGTCTAATGTAGTTTCACATGGCTACCAGCATACATAATGTAGCCTCCTTTCTTGTAATGAAATTGCGATTCTCCTATTAGCATGCCTAGAGAATCTAGATTTCAATAAAGACACGGAGGCTCACATTATCCCGCCCATCCCATTCCCTGTTTGGTTTTGGGTGTCTCACGTATATCCTGATTGCTCATGTTTTTTCATTGAGATGTTATTTCTAATATATTTGCATTGACATGTTATCTAAAGTTGTTCAATTCATTTCTCTTGACATGTTTTGTGGCTACCTTGTCCCTTTGGATACAATTTTCATTGCCTCCTTTCTTTTCAGGTACCCCTACTACTTGAGCTACGTTGGATGATTTCTCACTGGCTGGTTGCCTTCTTCAACTCTTGTTTGGATTTCATTTCAAATTCTCTCCTTTCTACTGGATCTTCTTTTCGCCTGATTTAAAAGAGGCAGATGGTTGCTATGCTTTATGTCTTAGTTTATCTCAGTGTTCTTATTGGAACCTTTGTATTGTGATGCTGCTGCTTGGATCTGCAATCAAAAGTCATTGCATAATGTGAGCCTCCGTGTCTTTAATGAAATCTAGATTCTCTAGGCATGTTAATAGGAAAATCGCAATTCCCACCCACTAAAATAAGGATTTAAAAAGGGGCAAGGTGAAGGAGGTCTAGCGGCGGGCTCACCGGATCTTCCTCTCCAGGGTGTTTATCCGCTCCTCTAGGCGTGCCATCCCGAGTAGCATGCAGCGCTGAAATGCCTTGCAGTTGCGTGAACAGGGTTTGGCAGCAATGTTAAAGAAGTGCAGCGGGCAGCTGCCAGACCACAGTGCCATACCACTGGAGGCACTGGGAGGGACTTGCTGGGGCCCAAGGCATTGGAGGAGGCTGCAGCTGCTGCCGCTGCCTCCTCCTCCGCCAGAACCGCCAGCTGCTGATATTCATCACGGATGATCTCCAGCTTCCGTTGCCGGGCCATGGCTGCTAACTCCTTCCTGTTGGGTTGTTTCGGTTGGGAAGGAGTAGCTATATCAAGAAAGAGAAAAGACAATTGTAACCAATACTCTTAGCAAAACAGTAACACAAAATTAATTATATACATACAATTATAGTGGCACAATAGCATTAGCAGTAGCAAGCACAGAACATAACATTTGTGGTATCCCCCCACTTACTCTGCCTCTAACATTTGTGGGAGTTTCAGGCATTACCATGGCAATATGGAGTAGACAAGTCTTCTTATCTCTCTTGTTTAGCTAAATTAACCTTGTAGGCATGCAAGCTCAGTCAGCTTGCACCTTTTACAGTCATACTTGTGATGCAATCGCAGACTCAAGTTACTTTACTATTGTCTGCAGGTAGGGCTGCTGTAGTCTAAAACTACACTATTATCTATTTTCTATTATAGCCATAATCTGTTAAATCAAAGACAACTGCTAAATTTCACCTTCACCCTGACTACTACAAGAAGGCAAATGATATCTGATATGAATGAATATATATATGGGATGATGTGACTGAGGTACTACTATTGTTTGATTGTGCAACCAATGGAGCTGATAGGCTACCCATGGCTGACATGGTAGAAATGACATAGGTAGGGAGTGGGCCTAGGAGTCGGAGGGAGGCGATTGATAATGGGTGGATATGGGTACATACATATATAATAAATATGTCATGCTTACAAACTACTGTGAGTTAAGGGAGTATTCGATATACAACCTTGAAAAAAATAATCCTTGTTTCTTCCCAGCAATATTTCCATTTATCATTGAAATGTTCTTCTAGCATTAATATTTTTTAATTCTAATCTTATACTTATCTTCACCTTGGCTTTGCTACTCTGGCACGGTTTATTTTTCTTTTGCATTCTCTTCATCCAGTGACAGTGTTCACCTATGCTATGATTGAATACCATCCAGGCATCCATCCATTCAAAGTAAACATGGCTATCATTCTTCTTAATCTCTCAACAAACCTTTTACCAACAACATACATTCATCTTTTTTTTCAAACCATCACCCATGCGCTCTTGCTTGCCTTTGAGTTTGATCTATCAAACCCCCCGGAGGATTCCTATCACCCATACAGTTTTAACCACCCAGGCAGGCATCTTTTCTTTCACCCTTAACTCATCCTTCAATCACCCATGCATCCTATCAGCCACCTATGCATCCCGGGCCCCATTCCTTTACCCATGAATCCTTCTCTGCCATTCATATATTACATGTCACCCGTCCTTTCTCCTTCCAACCTTCTTTCCCTTTCATTCAACCCATCCATCAAAGGCGTCTGATTCTTAGCCTCCTTCATAAAACTTTCCCAGCTGAGTTCAAGTCAGGTAGAAGAGGCCATTAGTTACTCAAGTCCCGTCACTAATGCTATTGCTAGGGCTATGTAAAGGGTGTCTTCACAATAACTTAGTCTCTCTCAACAGTACAGTGTGCAAACCCTTGCAGCGAGTGTGTATTGTCAATAAGTAAGGAATATAACTTCCCACGGCCGCCACTGCTGCTGGCTCACCCTCTGCAGCTGACACATCTGCTCCCTCCTGGCTGACGTCGCCTTCCCCACTGGCCCCAGCACTGGTGGTCGGTACGTCTAGAAAAAACATTACACATTTTTAGATGCCATATAAGCCTCCCCCTATATATTTTTTTCACTAGCAAGACTGAAAATAAAATACATATATACACCACACACCTCACTACTAGTACAAATCGGGTACTAGATTAGAGTAGAGTAGACAGTATATCCTAACCTATCAAAAATAATAAAATATCTGGTTGGGCATTTTGTTGGTACCAATTTTCGAAAAACCTCTCAAAGGACTGGACTCAGTGGCTAAAGCTATTGGTGAATCTTAGTTTTGAACCTTTTTAAAAAGAAAAAGAGTGGCTAACTGGGGGGACAATCAGACATGAGGTCTCTCAAGTCCGCTCTCTTTGTTGGAAAATAATATAGAGTTGCCCTCCTCATACTTCCTTCAAGTCATGGTACACGGTAATCAGTTCTTCACAATCAACTGCTGCTAATAATAATAGTACTAGGCCTAGATGAGAAAAAGTAAAAATACACCACTTTGGGGAGACCAACGTGACCATAATTTTATTTACTGATAGAGCATGAGAAAGAAAGTGAAGGAAAGCCTTCTAATCTCAACAAACATGCGCAGAATACCTTAGTTGGGCATGCACTCTGCACAGCAGAGTAGTAGTACTAGTAAAAGGCCAGACATATCTGTTCTCTGAGTCTTACAGTAGTCCCACCACTAGGCAGTCCACAAAATATAAGGGGAGAGGGAAATCTGACTGAAAAAACATATTAAATTATAAAGCAAGCTACAGACAGACTAATATAGTAGTGCAGAGTCAGAGGCAGTTAGATTGATGTAAAAAAACAGACACTAGAAATATAAATAACTAAGTTGGTAGGTAAATGCAGGAATAACAAGAATTTAGAAACAGATAGATCAAAGAAGAGTTGGTAAAAAATAGAATTCGGCAACAGAAATATTAGTTTAAAAAAATAGGGGGCAGTAAAAGTTAGGGAAATAATATTATTAATATTAACAACAGGAGGACTTACTGGGGCCAGCAGCAGAGCCATCTGTATTAGAGGAGCTAGCCTGGGATGCACCTCCAGCTCCTGCCTCGGCATACCATGTCGTCTTCTTCTTGTCCCTGGATGCTCATCATGTAAGACATAATAAAGAGACAAAAATTGATTGTTGTGAAAAAAATAATAAATATTTTAAAAATTGCTCTAAAAAGATTATTTGACAACCGCAATTGCAATAAAATTGACCTATCTAATCAGATGATGATCGAATAGTAGTAGAAGACTAGTATCGCGGTCGTGGACTGTCCTATCTCTTTATTTTTCCAATATTCCATTCCAATTCCATAATCCTTAACCTAAGTATCACACAGCCGGCCTATTCGAAAGACTTTGAATTGAATTGCCAAAAATTATATTTGCTTCTTCCAAGTTCCGATCTCATTTGAAAGCATCACTGAATCAACAGCCTTTGACGGACCAATTCACTAAGTCTGCATTTATTTTAGTCCTCAAAAATGCATATATGGACGCATGCAATGTGCATACACCAAATTGTTGGTTCGTTGCTGATGCTGAGTTAATATATTATTCACTCACTAACAAACTACAAAAGGTTTTACTGTGGAGTCAGCAGCACGTGACAGAGAACACGTCATGTGGACTACAAAAAAATGACCAACTAATACTAAGTAACTAACTGTAACTACCTACCACTATCTTAGTGCCAGGACAAAGGAGAGGAGTCTCTCTAGTCTGCATTACTTAATTTAAGTTCTCTAACCTCTCATATATAATCAGACCAAGAGAGATCAAACTTGAAAACAAGTAAGATTAGTAGTGCTTTTCACCTGTCTAGAAGAATACCAATCACAAAATATGAGATTTTTAAACGTAACTTACCAGCATGTAAGCAGCAGCAGCATTCTTGCTATTTGGGAAAAAAATAATATTTGCAATAACACAGAACAGAACACACAAATAGTAATAAATGTGCTACTCACCAAGCCCCACAACCTCAACACCTAGCAGGTCCAGCAGGTCCTGCTCCCAGTCCACAATGTCGGGCCACGGGTGAGTTAGTTGGTTGTGGGTGCGCCTGACATCAGAGCCACGAAACACTGCCCAGCGCACCATTGCCCACTGGCCGTGTTGCTCCTGGATCCCATAGCCTGACCCAAGCCTGCCCCCTGCTGCCAAGGTTAAGGGGAGGTTAGGGGAAGGTGACTCTGCACAAAAAAAATGTGGGCAGCCACCTCCACCTCTGAGAATAAGGCCTGAGCCTGCACCCCTTTCAGGCACCGCCTTCCGCAAGGAAGACGGATCTTGGTCGCACTTTGCTTTGTCTTGGCCATGGTTCTGGGGGGCAGGGACAGAAAAGAAAATGAAGAGGTACAAATAAAGTCCTGAGAAGAACTAGGGAAGTAAAAAAAAAATAGAAAGCAGTAGTAGAAACACAGTACAATAGTGCAGTAAAAATAGAAACAAATGCAAAATATACACTTAGGCAGATAGAGGGATAGATAATAAATAAAAAAGATCAGAAAAAAGTTTTAGAAACAAAGGATTGAAATGATATTGGGAGGATTAAAAGTTTTCAAAACAGAGCCCCAGAACCATAACAAATAGTAGAAAAACAAGATGGGCGCACCCATTAGCGACTGTGTGGTGAAGTTTGCGCAATATTTCCCCCTGAACAAGCAATCCACGTGCCAAACACCAGAAATGTCTCAAGAGCATGCGCGAGCATTCGGATCAAGAAACTCCGCATGCTCGTGGATTCCACGTAGCATTGAAGAGCTTTTTTACCACTTCGCCCAGGCTTAAAAATGAAATAAAATGAATAAAACTAAATTCACAAACCACGTTCCGCAGTAATCCATCCACAAATCTAAAATTCCTTCATCAATGAAGTGGTCTTTGTCTTCCAAAGTCACTAAATCGTAAAAAACCATGATGGAAAAATATGAAAATGTTGCTTTTATTCCAATTAGGATTAAAAAGTTATATAACTATTTTTTTCCAACTTTTTTTCAACCTAATTTGAAAAGAGTACAACCGTCCTGATGTGTGCATACGAACACAACCTGCATAGGGTATAAAAGTGGTAAAAACAGCAATGAAAAACAATTCATACGGAACTACATCTATCTACCTCCCCTTGTCTCTTCTTGCAATAAACCTAGCCTCCATTATGATTTAAAAACAAAGAATTTTTTTTTTTACTAACCACAGCTTTTCTTTGCATCCGATCTTGACCTCAACGGTCCACTGACTGTAGAAACAGATGCAAAACCGCATAAATCAAACTTAGAAGTAAAAAGAAAAAAAGGACAATTTCCCATTAATGTCAATAGGAAACCATGGGAAAATCAATAACAAATTGTAAAAAATATGTTATGCTCTATTTAAAAAATATATATTTTTGCAAAATAAATGATGTCTTTTTCTATTTATAAAAATTAGATTATTAAATATTACTTTAATAATATTGTATTAATAAACCTGGTATGGCTATTTCTCTTTAACAATAAAAATATAAAAAAATGTTTTACTGTTTGTAAAAAAATGTTGTTAATGTTGTTTTATTTTTTATAAAACATTGTACATATGTTACAATTTATTTTCACTCATACTGTAATTAGGTATGATAACAAATGTGTAGTATATTTATGTTCAAACTTAAATAATCAAGAAATAAAATTCATACCTGAGTATTAATCCACCCACTACCCCTATATCCCTTGCATCCTAGAGGTTTCTGTAGTACTCTTAAATGTATGTTTTAAAAATAAGTATAACATTAAACTACCTATAGATTAATATTTACACATTAATATTCAGTCATTAAAATTAATGCCTGAGTATTAATGCACTGCCTCACCCAATACCTCAATATCCCTTGTATCATGTCCCTAATTGTGTGTGTTGTAGTCTTAAATGTATTTTGTTAAAGTAGTTATAACAAAAAACCTCCTATAATTTATTGTTTAAACATTAATGCTCGGGCATTCAAATTAAGACTTGTGTATTAATACACTTCCCCACTCAATAACCCTATATCCCTTGCAAACCGTCCCTAAAGGTTTGTGTTGCATCATTATAAACATTTTTATTAAATAATTATATTACTAAATATCCATAATTTCAATGTTTTAACATTCCTACGCAGGCATTGAAATTAATACCTGAGTATTAATACACTACCCCACCCAATACCCCTATATTCCTTACATCCCATCCCTAAAACATTTGTAAATTTTAAAATAATTTACAGAAATATTATTCCATAAATAAATATAACATATATAAAAGCCACCATATCAAAACACATACCTTACATATACTTACCTATATACTTACACATATACTTACATAATAATACATATACCAATAATGTGGGGTAAAGGAATTTGTGGTAAATGCATATACCAATAATGCATGGTAAAGTCAATCATGGTAAAGGCTATTTTAGTAAAGGTATATGTGTGGTAATGACATGCGTGGTAATAGCATATGTGCTGTAGTGACTGCATTGCTAGTGCTAAGTGTGGTAAAGACTGCTTGATAATTGATGTTTCCCTCCCACATAAATGTTTTGGGTGCACTGTTGGTTGTTTTATGTCCTTTAGTATGTTTGGCGACTCCATCGCTTCTTTGACAGTTTGCTTCCTCCCGGCCCCCTCACCCTATATGTCACCCTATATGTTAGGTCTCGCCTGAGACAGCGCAAGCGTTGTTACTTATGAGACATTTCATTTGAATACTTTCCAACTTCAACTTTCAGAAGCCTGTCAAGCACTCTAGTGAATACTAAAATCAATTCTCAAACTGTTGGTGGAGACAACACATAATTCAGGCAATATTCTGGGCAGGCCTCTCCCTGTTTTAAAAGCCTTCACATAATCTTCTGTTAAGGGCTACTCCATTAATAGCAAAAATCAAGCTGTTAAGTCAGAACCCCTGTTGGACTTGGTTTGGAAACATTCCTGCATATTACCATGTTTAATGACTACTCAAGGAAAAGCAAAGCTGGAATAAATGTGGCAACTTGTATCCAGTTTATGATATTTTAAAAGATCGGGCTCAATCAAAAGGCCTTGTAAGTAATCGAGGAACTTGTAAACCTTTTTTTCCTTAAGGAATTCTTTTCAGAGGGTCAATAAATTACTTCAGTTCAATTTTAATGCCAACCTGCCACACAATCTTCTGCAAAACAATACAGATGGAATAATCCCGGCAAGCAATGTAGAAGCAAAAAAATGACATGTCGAAAACATCCAATGCGAATCAGATTTCAACTATGCATGTCAGGGTATATTGTGCATAAAAAAGGCCTACCAGATCAGCATGTCCTACCTATCAATCACCACTAGCTCATCTACCTACAAATAATCACCAAATTATGAGACCAGAAGAACCGCCTGATCTGGAATCCTCACCTCACTAGCCAAGGCCTTGTGTCTGGATCTAGTTTGGAGCCAAAAGCATCCACAGCAGCAGAAGATGGTCCCCAAAACCCTAACATGATCTACATTAAGAACTTATGTTGCACCTCAAGTGATGGTAATATACCGCTACACTTAACTAAGGAAAATCACGAGGGAGCTCAAGGTAAGGGGGGTGTCAAACACAGATTCTAGGCGCTTGCCCTGAGGGTCCTCAGAATAAGTTCAAAACATCTCCGGGCCCGATGACAGATATCATGAGGTGCATACTATTGAACACGAGATCAATGAGTAAACATAAATATGAACTAGAATGCCTGATTCAACTCTCAAATCCTAACCCCGTGTGTTTTACAGAAACTTGGCCTAATAGTGCTTCAGAGCCTAACTCGAAGGTAGTAGTACCTGCTGGTTACCATGTAGCCTATGTAGATAGGGTGGAGAAAGTAGGGGAGGATAGCTATAATTTATCGATCATAATACAGGATTAGGATTTAGTCCGCACAATCGCTGGAAGCTGAGGCGATGACATTTAGTATTAAAGTTAACAATTCTGAACTCCTCCCGGGGCTACTCATCCATAGACCTCCAGGGGCTAGGTCATCCTTTACCAGCTCACTCCAGACCTTTATGGAATCTTGTCTAGATACCCACACCTGCATGATATTATGGGATTTCAATTTTAATTTAGAAGGCGAATAACAACCCTGATACCACTAACTTGACGGATAACCTCGCAGGTTACTGGCTGGGGCAGATTGTATCTGAGCCAACTCACAAAGCAGACCACACGCTGGATGGCATATTCACTAACAACAAACACATCGAAATAGTGAGTGTGATGCCAGTACCGTGGTCTGATCACAATGTTATTCTTTTTAAAGTAAAAATTCCTACAATTAATAGGTTGCACCAGAATAGAGCGCCTTTGGTTAAATCGCGTCCATGGAAATCAATTCAAAGAAATGATTTGATAACAGCCCTAGCTTCTAATCCCCCAAACCTGGTTCGCGACTCCAATATGGCAGCTGAAAACTATGAGGTCTGGATCAGGACATCAGTAGACAGCCTCGCTCCTGAAATAACTAAGCACCCTCAGAGAAATCAGGCGTCCTCACTGTGGTATACAGCTGAGCTTAGACAGCTTAAAACCAAATACAGATGCAAGGAGCGACTCTGGAGACCCGATTATAGTGTTCAACACAAAAAGGATTATAACACAGCCCTAGAGGAAAATAAGGCAACAGTAATAAATGCTAAAACTGTATATTTTACATCTAAAATTAAGGCATCCAAAAATTCCTCGAAGGAGCTTTTTAAAATGGTGACAGCCATGACTAAGTGCCCATAAGACAATTTTCAGCAGACCAAAATTTTGAGGATAGGATTGCCTCTTTTTTCAGAACAAAATTCAGACAGTTTACAATGATCTTCATAAGACAGAGTCTGATCCCGCAGGGAAAAAGGGGGTCCCGTCAGAGGAAACTCTAACACATTGCAGTCTGGTACAATTCCCTTTTTTAGCAACAGAGCGAGTCACAGATCTGATATCACAGACTAAATCTGGCTCACCTCTGGATCCCTGCCCTCCCTATATTCTGCACCTGGCCCCTGAGGAAATTAGTGTTCACCCCACTCCCCTCCTAAATGAGGTCAGCAGCTCTGGGGTATATCCATACCCATAGAAAAAGGCTTGTATCAGGCCTATTCTGAAGAAAGCCACTCTGGACCCCATGAAGGCTAAACATTACCGCCCTATATCTTGTCTCCCGATTCCTTCTAAAATTTTAGAAAAAGCCATTAATTCGGAACTGACTGACTATTTAGACAGCAATAACATTCTTGATGCTACTCAACATGGTTTTAGATTCCAACATTCTACCGGGTCAGTCTTCATCATGGTCACTGAAGAGATTCGCAGAGTGATGGATGGGGGGCCGAAAAGCCGTCCTCATCCTGCTTGACCTATCAGCGGCATCTGATACAGTGAACCATGAGGTACTGACGTGGTGGCTGAGGGCAGCAGCTATTAGAGAGATGGCTCTAACCTCACTAACATCTTTTCTGGACTCTAGAGAACAAATGATATATTGGGATGGCCTTAAGTCAGCACATTTTTGCCTCCCTTGTGGTGTCCCACAGGGGTCTGCATTGTCTCCAACATTGTTTAATATATATGTTACTCCTCTGGCAAGACTGATAAAAGATCATGGTCTAATGCTTGTATCACACGCAGACGATATCCAGATAGTGGTATCAGTAACTGAAAGTGTGGACACAACCGCGGTCAGGATTCGGAGCTGTCTAAACAGCATCATGATATGGATGGACTCTAATTTTTTAAAGCTTAACACAGAAAAGACTGAGGTGATAGAGTTTGGGCAGAATCCTTCGATATGGAGCCAATTATGGTGGCCCACTAAGGCTGGAAACTGTCCTGTGCCCTATACATGGGAGCAGATAAAAGCCAGATTGCCAAACTGCACTCCGTACAGAATGCGGCATCTCGGGTGCTACTTGATCTTCCTAAATATCACCCTACCTCTGTCAGTATTAGATTGCTTCACTGGCTCCCAGTTTAGCAGCGAGTTGATTTCAAGGCCCTCTGTCTCGTACACAAGGCTTTGTTTAGAGGGGGAGCTGCGGATGTATAGCAGCTATTTTCACGGTACTCACCTCAGCGCTGTCTTAGGTCAGCTAATGATCCTGGTCCCCAAGATAAGGAGAGCCAGATGGGGGGGAAAGGGCTTCTCTTACCGTGCGGCCATGGAACTCCCTTCCTGCCTTGATTAGACTACAGCCTAACAGGACTCTCTTCACAAAACAAATAAAGACATGGCTTTTCCCTGAGCTTGCAGACTAATCAGCATGGGCCTCAGCATCCTCTCACCCAGCACCATTCGTGCACTTTATAAGAAAATCAGTCAGTCAGTCAGTCATGCAACTTGAGGGGAAAAACAGTCCCATTGTAATGCACCCGCAAGGGGAGAAGGAGATCGAGATAGAAAATATAAGACTGCCTCTGGACCCTACACCACCACTCATCTTACAACCTTGTTTATACTTCTTGTAACTGCTTGTATCATTAGGTTGTTGTTTGTGGGGACTTGTAATCTGGCATCTAAAGACTGAAATGAGAACATTATTTTACATATTCAGAACAACAGCAATAAGGTCCCATGGCATCTCATCGGCGGTTCTATCACAACTATGGTGGTTGGACCACCTCAAGGCGGCTGCTACCACCAGGATCTTGGATCCCACAGTGGCAGCAGCGGTGGGGAAACAGTGATCAATGGTGGTGGTGCTGATGCCGGCACCGCCATGCTGATCAGGACCTGCATTTCCACTGACCTTTTCATGGCAGGGACTCTGCCATGAAAAGGTTGTAAGAAATGCAGGAAAAGTGCCCTAAATAGAGCAGGTGTTGTGCCCCCCCCCTGCCTGCACTGTTTTGTGTGCACTGTGTTCCATGCTCAACATGTTGCGTGGTACACAGTGCGCTGACATGCACGTCGCAGTGCCTTGGCGGCGGCATGTGCTGCAGGCTCCCTATGAGCCGAAACATGCCGCTACCACAGCACCGCCACTGCAACACCCCAGCCAGGCGGTAAAATTATAATGCGGTGGTTGGGGTGCCTCAGGGTTGGTGGCGTTTTCCCGACCACCCCAATGGTGGCCCTGTGGGCGGATGGCGAAAGTCGTAATCAGGCCCTAAATCTGCTCTCACTTTAAGAATAAATTCTATTACTATCCAAAATTGCTCTAAGCAATTCTATTATTATATCTATTATATTTTGCTCACTAGAAGAATGTATACCTCTTTGACTTTGAAGACTAGCTTCTCTCTAACTAACTAGGGGAAGGACCGAATCAGCGGCAGGGACGGCTAGTCTCTGAATCTTTAGCAATGGGGCATGAGAATGCTAGTCTTGCACTTTTAAGCACCCAAGGGGGTTCCACATCATGGAAAAGACTGCGTAAACAGCAGGGACTGCAAGTCCCAGAATCTTGAGTGACAGGGGCAGTAGAACACTAGCCACGCCCCTCTCCTTGCACTTTTAAGCAATTGATGGGTCCCACAGCACAGAAAGGTCTCAGCCAACAGCAGGGACTGCTAGTTTTAGAATCGTCAATGACGGGAGCACCAGAACATTGGCCACACACCTTTACTCTTACATTTTAGCACTCAAGGGTTCCCGCAGTGAAGGAAGGGCTGAGTCAACAGCAGGGACTGTTCCAGAATCTTCACTGACATGGGCAGGAAAATGATGGCCTCACCCATTTCCTCACACATTTAAGTGCCTGAAGGGTCCCGCAATGCAAGAAGGATGAGTCAACAGCAGGGACTGCTTGTCCCAGAATCCTCAATGTTGGGCAGGAGTACTCTGGCCATGCCCCTTTCTTTACACTATTAAGCACTTGAGGGCTCTTGCAGTGTGGGACATGCATGGTACGTGCACGGGCGAAGCCTGGGACAATGGCGGCCCGTCCACGCCCATCGGAGCCAAGAGGGGGCTGAGCTGGGCCGCAACTCTAAACGCTGTCTTTTTGTTTCCTACTAACTGCGCATCAAGTAAGTGGGGCCAATGAAAGTTGTCCCCCTTGCCAGGCACTCAGAAACTCAGAGTACATATTCTCACATACTTGATGACTGTGGTTGGGGCCTTAACTAACAAGATAATTTGCGCTGAGGAAGAGTTGGGCCTTGGTATTTTTGTCCCTAAACCAAGGAACGCTTCACGGTTTGTTGTATGACTCTGGCCAGGGAAGCCTCTGAAGTTAACCCGGTTGCTAAGCTGCCACCGCCCAGCAATCAACAGCTCGTCGATGCCACTATCCATCAACCTTCTATTGTCAGCTCCACTGCATCTACCAAGCACCCCTGTAAAAAAAGAAATCATTGTCTACTCCCGACAAGCACAAGAACTGTGATTTGACATTTCATCTCTTGCGAGGCTTGATAGCCAACCACTTTCATAAACAGAAGAATTTAAGTACTACCTCTTTTTCAGCTTGTAACACCAGGCTGTCCAAACTACAGAACACTCTCAATAGGCTGTTAAATACCCCACAGCCACTTCAGTCAGTTACCCTGGGGTGCTTACTGCTTATTACCAACCTGTCTGTGCCCTCAAAGGACTGTTAGTTCTACTCTTGGGAGAGAATCACATATTTTTCGTCCCCACCTTCGATCTCAGTAAGCACTATCCAACATAGGGAAGTAAGGAAAGAGCAGGGATTTTTTTACCCAGTTGTTAACAATGATATTCACAGTCTCCATTGGCAAAATCTTGGGGCATATTACCAAGCAATAGCGATAATTATCGATATGCATGGTTAGCGGCTAAAATTATATCGCCGCGCTCCGATGATTTTTACCGATGAGATACCTTGATATTATCAAGGTTTATCTCAAAAGCGGTAAAAATCCTGCAAAATGCATGAATATCGCTGAAAAATCAGTGATATTCATGCATTATCGTGACAATGCTCTTAGCCATGTTATCCACCTTCCATTGGATAACATGGCTAAGAACTGCTCTGGGCAGGCGTTAGCTTTTGGAGATATTCGTGCTTAGCGCGAATATTTCCAAAAGTAAGGCTTTGTTGATAATTGGAGATAGCGATATTAGCGACTGTTTCCAGTCGCTAACATCTTGGCACGCCCACTTTGCATGTCATTAGCGATAAATATCGCTGACATGCAAAGTGGGCCCCAAGATGATCGCTATCTCCTACTAGCTGTCACTAACTGGTGTTAGCGACAGCTAGGTAATAGAGCGATAAAATTATCGCCGCTTTAGCGGGAAAAAGTCCTGCTAAGGCGGCGATAATCGCCCTTGGTAATATGCCCCCTTGATCCATCATTAGCTGCCATCCTCTATGTAATTGTTCTTGCCAATGTGCCCCCCCCCCCCAAAAAAAACTGGATGGTTTGAATATTTTTGACACCGCAAAAATAAATAATACATTGGTTTCAAGGATGTTTAGGCAAAAACTTGAATCTGTCATTATGGCCCTTAGAGTAAATTTGCTCGGCAAGTCACCCAAAACCATGGCTGGTGACTGTATAGTTGTGAATTTCAACAATTCTTGCATTGTGGGTCACTTTTTGACTTATTTATCTAATCCATGTGTATACTGCTCTGACGATCAGCCACTTTCTCTAGGTTACTTTAATCTGTCTATGCCTCTTATTCCGCGAGGTAGTACGCTTCGGAGCCCTTTCGGGCCTAAAGGTCAATTGGGAGAACTCGTGGCGTTTCCCTTGACCCCAGTGATGGATCGATTCGACATGGAATATCCGTTACGATGGTCGGCGGACCCGGAACGGTATCTTGGCATAATGATACGCACTGATCCAGAGGTACTTTTCAATGAAAACTATGGGGTGGCTTTCAGTACGTGTGAGGACGACGTGGACAGATGGTGTAAGCTCCCGCTTTCCTTGATGGGCCACGTAGCCATCATGAAGATGGTAATTCTCCCGCGCTTTTTATTCCTGTTCAACACTCTGCCCATCATTCTTTAGAAGGCCTTCTTTTGAAACCTAACGAAACTCATGATCCGTTTGGCTTGGGGGGCAGACAACCGCGGGTCCGGTGGAGCACTCTTACACTCCCGTGTGAATTAGGTGGCCTGGGTGCGCCGGATCTGGAGAGGTATTATAGAGTGGCTCAGGCGGCACACTTGCACACATGGATCCATGGTGATGGTAACATCCCGCATGTACGGATGGAGCGACTTTTTGCGGAACCGCTTCCACTTCCGGCCACGATCTGTACCCCGGTTGACCGTAGAGTGGGCGTTTTGGATTCGATCACGGCTACGAAACACGCCTGGAACGCCTTGCTGCAGGTGAGGGAAGAAGTGCTACTATACTCCCCTGCGATGTCGGTGGAGTGGCTGCAGTGGCTGGCTCCTATTGGGGACAGGAACGTACTCAGAGCGCTGCAAGAACTGGGGCTTAAGTCAGCGGGGGACCTATTTGAAGATGGCAAGGTAAAAACGTGGGACCAGGTAGCCCAGGGCGCAGAGGACCCAACTCTGTTGCAGCGGTTCCAGTTCCACCGACTTCGGAGTGCCATGAGAGACGTCCTGGGCCCGGATCTAGCTGAGCCACCGGACATCCCAGAACTCTCGCACGTCATAGCAACGGCGTCCCCACGACATTTGATGACACATCTCTACAAGAGCAGTGTGTCATACAGAGCGCAGGAGCCTTCTAGGGCCCGACTGGCTTGGCAAACCGACCTCGAGATGGAAATAGATTATTCGATGTGGGCGTATTGTTGTGCCAACACTAGAAAGGCATCCCTGAATGGTCGCCACAGACTGGTGCACTTTAAATTCCTGCAAAGAGTTTATTATACTCCGGAACGCCTGCATCGACATGGCCTTAGACAATCCCCTGAATGCGAGCACTGCCACGCTCCGGTGGCAGACTTCCTACATATGGCGCGGGGCTGCCGCACGATATATGATTTCTGGGTGGCGGTTATTTCAGAATTAAGCGAGATACTCGAACATGAACTGCCGATAGATCCGGCGATGGCTCTGATGGGCTATTCGAAACCCCTGCCGGTAGCATGTAGAAGGTTGGCGGATATGGGTCTACTGTTGGCGAGGCGTACAGTGGCGCAGTGCTGGATGAGGGGCCCGACCCCGACAAAAAAGCGATGGGCCAGGGACATGGTATACTGCTGCACACAGGCGGAGCACTACAGCAAACTCCTCCCCCCCACTAGCAGACCTAAGAACTTCTGGGGATTATACAACATCTTCAGGACCACTAGGGGGGACACGGGGGATGCGCAGCGGGAGGGGGAAGGGGATACACAATAAATTACACTGATATTCCTCCGCCGCAGGACCTTAGTCGAGGACGAAGTTACGAGGACAGGAGAGACAGGGCGACGGCTGGGTGGAGTATTGAAGCCTGGACGTTGTGGGGCGAGGAGCACACGCTAGTATAGAGGGGTGGTCACACGAAGGGACAGGTGGATACGTTCCGGGGCCTACATGTGGGAGCTACACTAGGGGCGAGAGAAGGGGACACCAACACAGAGACTAACATATGGCAAATTCAGTAGCAGTCGGAGCAGCGCACGGGCGGGATACTATGAGAGAGGGGGAGGGGTAGGGGGAGTTCAAGGGGAGTTTCCTACTTATTTCTGTTTGTGGGGGGGGCAAGTTTCCGTAGGAGGGGGGATAAAATGCAAAATGCACCTACATTCCCAGTCTCACGGCACACGACCTACGTATAATTCCTTCCATGAGCGTGGAGATACACTCAGATACATCGTCATAGTGTGGACAGTAGTTCATGGGGGGTCAACCCATGATAAGGTGATGTTGCGCCGCCGTACCCCCGGGTTGACGGCATAGGGTTGTGTACTTCACATGTACGGTTTATGGTCTGTAAGCACTACTACATCATTGTCACATCGCCGGCCCGGAGGGTTGTAGGCGTAAAGCTGTGTATAACTTGGTCCACTTTAATAAAGGTGTTTAAAAAAAAAAAAATCTATGCCTCTTATTCCTCCAGCACTTCCCCTCTTGCCATCCTTTTTCTAATCTGGAACCAATGATGGCGTCCTTCTTGAAGGCATCCCCACTACCAACAGATTTGGTCCATTGAGTTCCCTTAGCGCTAATGATTGACTATACAATAGTTTCCACCTCAGTTTTGACAATGTTACCAGGGAGGTGCAACTGAAACCTTCCGCTCAGGTCAGCCGTGATATACTAATCTTGAATGGGACAGGGGTGGCCAGGAACATGGGCGATGTTGGTTAGATATTCCAATTGAAAAAACTTATTGTGATTTACTTACAAGAGATCTGGGAGACAACCAATAGCTTGCTCCTTGAAGGTTTTAAGGGGTTCCTCGCTGTTGTTATATTTCAGTTAGGGTAGAGCTGGGGGGAGTCTCTTGTTCTTAACCTCAATAAGTCTTAACTGAGGTCTCAAGCAGGTAGATACAGGTTCTTCTAACTTACATGAAGTGTGTCTTAGCTTTTGGAATTCTTCTAGTAATGTCTTGTTAATTGTCATAATGGTAACCTGACTCAGACTCTGGATGTTAGTGCCTCTCACCAGAGAGGTTTTTGAACAAACATACTCGTTCCATTAAAGGGAATGACTCCATTGTTTTATTGAGTGAATTAAGTACTCACTTGTGTGACTCTAGCACTACCTATGAAATTCACAATTGGTCACCTAAGCCACTGATTGCTTGCCATTTTAGTAACTCTATCGAAGGCAAACTCCTCAATACTATTCCGAGTGATTCTAATCTCATTCTTATCGAGACCGTTAACTCTAGCAATAACAATACCTCTATCCCTCCTGCACCCACCTTCTCAGAGAGAGGTTGTGTTCTGGTATTGACTTTATTTTTTATCTCTTCTGGCTTGACCTCTTCACTGCTGAATTTAGAGGTATTTTGAGATTCAAAAAGCAATCACAACCCACTACATGCTATCCTTTTCTGGTCACTTAATTCTGTGCCTGTTATCACACTTTGTGCAGGCGGGTGTCTGTTAAAGTCAAGGGTCCTAGAATTAGCTGGTATAAAGTTATCTCTAGTCACTTCTACCATGAAATGTTTATGGATTGTTGCGAGGAGTTGTTTGTTTGTTTGGACAAAGACACCCCAGCCAAGGATATCTTACTCTCTTTTACCATCATTTGTATCAAGGTGAAGTCCATCTTATCTACTAACAAAACCGCTCTCAAGATCCTTACACATGGTTCGATCTTTCTTGCTCTATTTCACACATAAAATTCATGGCAGCTTTCAAGGAGAAGCCCAGAGATTATAATAGAGTATTTGTCTGTCTCCAGGCTTCTATCCTGTCTATTAAAACATAGGAAAAGAATGCGTAAGCAGGAAGCCTGGGCTGATCTAATTGACTCCTGTTCTTCCAAAGATTTTCTAAATTCTGGGAAGTAATTAACCAGCCATTCTTAGCAACATCCAGAACGAGTTCTATCTCTGAACTCATTACTCCTGATTCTTGGCTTGAGCTTTTTGTTTTTATTTGCATATAGCTGGGTCTGAACTGGGGTGGCCAAGTGAGCTAAAGATAGATGATAGATTCAACCCAGTTCTGTGGCTGAGGGTGAGTGTCTGAAAAGTTTCATCACTCTGTCCATCATCTTGTGTTTGCTTTCTGCATTTTGGATCCATCTATGCCTTTCCTGTTAGTTCTTCAGACAGTCAGGCCATTTTTCCACCTTTCCTTTTAACCCTCCCACTAACATTTAGTTGGGAGGAGATTAGAGATGCCATCACTGACCTTCTCAATAAAAATGCCCCATGTCCAGATGCTGTACCTCTGGACATGTTCAAATCCATTTTCGTCCTGTGGGCTCCTCTTAGTTTTAAAACTTTACATTAACTTAGCAATTAGACATCAGAATCCCTCTTGGACCATTTCCATAAGTGTTCTCATTTTCAAAAAGGGTAACTGAGATGACCAGCAGTCAGGAAATCTTATTGAGCCGATTAACTGCGTGGGTGAATGGCCACTAGGTTTTGTCAGATGTGCAATATAATTTTGATCCCAGTAAAGGGACAGTGGAACAGGTTTTAAACCCTTATTTAATCATAGCCAAATTCACTACTTATGGTGTTTATGAATTTAGCTTCAGACTTCGATAGGGTGAAAAGGTCCAAGCTATGGAACATTATGTTGGGATGGGTTTAGATTATTCTATTGTTGCTGTCCTACATTATTTGCACTGTGATCATACAGCCGTTGTTTGCCAAGGGCCCTCTGGGTAATGCAATACTAAGTTTGCTTTGTAAATGGGTGTCAGGCAGGGTTGTATATACAGTGGCTCCTTTCTATTTACTATATATATATATATGGCAGACATCGCATCTCGACGGGAGCTGTGATTCAAAAGACAATGAGGTGTTTGTGAGGGCAGAAAGGATGGCAGAGCGACCTACAGGGTTTTTTAGTGAATTCCATCACTGGAGGCATGGAGGCTCACTTGAGTAATATGTGGAAGGACACCACAAGTTGCAGAGGGCCGTGCGAGCGGCCGTGCCCACATGGGCGGGGACTGAATCAAATACAGGTGCAATAAAAAACAAAAGAGTGAAGCCAGAAAGTCAAGGGCTAGAAACAGGAACCACTCGTGTTTTTAAGAAGGAAGCTCACTCACCAACCTAGTTGGTGACATGCTTCATCATTGGACCCCACCAGAGAGGCCGAGTGCCTCTCCGGTGTGCTTCAACGCCTGATTACAGCGGAGCAGGATTTTTTGGTGTTGAGTGCAAGTGATGGTGCAGTAAGTGATGTTAAAAAAGTCTTTACTACTCCTTAAAAAAAATGTAATAGTAGGGTAGTACGACTAGATTAAAAAGTGTGTGGTGGACTTTGCAACGGATTAAATTGATCAGCCACATCCAGAAATTAAAACATTAGGTCGACATGTTTCAGCCTCTGTGCGCCAGTTGCGAGGCTTTCCTCAGGACCAGGTACTATGGCGGTATGCACTCACTAAGGTGCACCCTACTCATGGCCACTTAAAGAACCGGATTACACAAGGTCCAGAAAAATAACGCCTTCAGCACTTCTGAATGCGTATGTCGATCTGTAAGGCAAAAGGAACATAGAGAAACACATACTTAAGAAATGATAAATACATATATTTCGCCTGGTGCAAAGTCTAAACAAACGAGCAATCATGTGCAACCGTAAAAAGCCCTTAAAGCGTGACTGTCTAGATTGTTACTGTCACAAATTATGGTCGCCCCGTGGGTGAGTAATCTGACCTAGTAAGGCTTCCTATTCGGGTTTCTGGGTGCGGTTACGCATTATCAGCATTTAAATAAAAATTGCAGGATGCACCAATACACTTATTAGGGTGTTATGCGCAAATCAATCAATCAATCAATCAATCAATCAAAGCATCTATATAGCGCACTACTCACCCAGAGGGTCTCAAGGCGCTAGGGGAGGGGGGTCCGCTACTGCTCGAACAGCCAGGTCTTGAGTTGCTTCCTGAAGGCGAGGTGGTACTGGGTCAGGCGGAGGTGGGTCGGAAGGGAGTTCCATGTCTTGGCGGCGAGGTAGGAGAAGAACCGTCCCCCTGTGGTGGCTCTTCGGATGCAGGGGACGGCGGCGAGGGCGTGGCCGGTCGATCGAAGCTGGCGTTTGGGAGCGTAGAAGTTGAGGCGGCTGTTGAGGTATCCTGGGCCTTGATTGTGTAGGGCTTTGTGTGCGTGGGTGAGGAGTCGGAAGGTGATTCTCTTGTTGACCGGGAGCCAGTGCAAGTCTCTCAGGTGTCCGGAGATGTGGCTGCGACGGGGGATGTCCAGGATGAGTCGTGCTGAGGCGTTCTGGATCCGCTGGAGTCTCTTCTGGAGTTTGGCGGTGGTTCCGGCGTAGAGGGAGTTGCCGTAGTCCAGACGGCTGGTGACGAGGGCCTGGGTGTAAGTCTTCCTGGTCTCGGTGGGGATCCAACGGAAGATCTTACGTAGCATGCGCATGATGTTGAAGCACGACGAGGAGATGGCGTTGACTTGTCTGGTCATGGAGAGGGAGGAGTCCAGGATGAAGCCCAGGTTGCGTGCGTGGTCTGTTGGTTTGGGTGCGCTGCCTAGGGCGGGGGGCCATCAGGAGTCGTCCCAGGCGGAGGGTGAGGATCCCAGGATGAGGACTTCCGTCTTGTCCGAGTTCAGTTTCAGGCGGCTGTTCTTCATCCATTCGGCTACCTCTTTCATCCCTTCGTGAAGGTTGGCTCTGGCGATGGCGGGGTCGTTGGTGAGGGAGAGAATCAGCTGGGTGTCGTCGGCGTAGGAGATGATGTTGAGGTTGTGCTGGCGTGCGATGTCTGCGAGGGGATTCATGTAGACGTTGAAGAGGGTTGGACTGAGCGAGGAGCCTTGAGGAACACCGCAGATGACTCAAGAGTATAACCCCCTGTGACCGGTGCTCGTCGCGACTAGTTATCAATTACAGATTGGCCTCAGATAGTTGCTCAAGCGAACAAAGTGGAACTAACTTGTAAAATGAAAAAAAAACGGTGTGATCACTGGATCTCTGGTTAAGAAGGATGCAAATAAAGTTTAAGGAGGTAGGAGGCTTTCATTTCGAAATGAAGTTGTTTTACAGCATGGGTCCTGGCAGGGGGTGGTGACTGTGAGTCACTCGCTAGCAGATGAGAGACAGAAAAAAGAGGGTCATTACGATTTTACGCTAGGGAAAAATATCTCGTGTTGAGCGGTGCGTCCTGCGCCACCTACTGCTTTAAAGCCAGCCGCCCGCGTTGTCTAGGTCGCCCCCGTCTACAGGACCCGAAATCTGAAAATGCTCCTCCATCACGTAAATATAAACGGAGCAGCCGCCACTGTCTCTAGGGTGGGGCACAGCTGCCGGAAGGACATCTATGCGCATGAGATCTGAAGGTAGTTTAATTTGTAGCAATTACAATCTTTTGATATCTGCTTACATGCCCTTTTTAATGTTCATAAAGAGCTAGGGGTTGGCTACGTTTCAGATTTAATCCAGAAGTGGGAAGAATTTGTGGAGTTTTATTCCGTTAAATTCAGCAGAGTTCCATAAAACTCTGTGAGATTCCACATAGTTCAGAGAGCATGCATTGAAAGAGGAAAGAACGAGGAAAAAGGAAAACATTTTTCCTCGTTGTGCCTCCCTACACCTCCTCTGGGGAGGAGTAGCATTCCCACATTTTTCAGATTTACGATTCCTTGTAAATCTGGAAATGTGTCTCGTTCCATGGGTGTTGTGTGGGAACACCACAGCAACGTCCATGGAACCCCTCTTTCACGTAAAGTGCTGAATGTAAAGGGGCCATATTTACAAGGACAGGAAAAGCCATGCAGGGTGGCTTTTCTTGTCCTTGTAAATATGGAGCAGTAAGATACTCCTTTTTTTTTAGAACAACAAGGACCCCCTGATTGAGAATTGATATAATTCCTAGGACAGGGAAAAACAGTTTGTATATATATTCCTAGGCAATTACAAAAACAGTGTAGGATTCAAGGTTGCAAAAATAGGAGACATAAAAAATTACACTCTATTATATGCCTATATTGTATTTTAATAAACATTCATATTACAATCATAGGTCATATACAACATAATACATAATAATGAATATACAGTAAAGTTAAAACCATTATCATATGAAACAACAAAATAATGAAAAATTAATTAAAAACACTTAATTCACAAAGTGGCAGTTGATTTAATCGACGCGCGTTTCGGCGTTAAAAGAACGCCTTCTTCAGGAGCCACAAACAATTCTGTAATACAAAATGAAAGATAAAAAAAGAAATAAGACTTAATTGTTCCAATTTATACAATATCAATTACAGAAAAAATACAGTTCATAAAATTCATATACTTTACACATGTAATAACAAGGATAGGATAGGATAGGATAGGATGTGAATTTATAGAGCGCGAATTGCTGCCCGGAGGCGTCCAAGCGCTAAGAATACCGGGTCCAACCAGGGGAAAAACACAGAGGGAGGGTGGGAAGTTTAGACTGGGTGGAATAGGAAGGTTTTTAATTGTTTGCGGAAAGCCGTAAGATTAGAGTTGGATCTTAAGTGCAGTGGAAGGGCGTTCCAAGCCCTCGCAGCATTGTAGGAGAACGACCTACCTCCAGATCTGGATCTTCTTACTCTTGGAATGACTGCTAGGAAGGTCTGGTTAGATCTTAGGTTCCTGTTGGGCCTGTAATGATGGATTAGGTCCTGTGTAATCCTGGGGCCAGAGTTCCAGAAGGACTGGTGGGCTATGCACATGGCTTTGAACAAAACTCTTTGGCGCACCGGAAGCCAGTGAAGAGTGACTAGCCCGGACCTTACTGACTGTCTGCGAGGGATGTCAAGTAACAGACGTGCGGCGCAGTTCTGCACAATCTGCAGCCTTCTCAAGGTGGATTCTGGGGCGCCGAGGTAAAGGACATTATTAAAGTCAAGGCGGGATTGGATCAGGCCTTGAACCGCTGCTTGCTTGGCTTCCATAGGGAGGAGGGGGAGAATTTTCCTAAGCATTTTCATGATGCCGAAGCAGGTGGCCGAGAGTTTGGTAGCTTGTACGTCGAAGGAAAGAGATAGCACAGTCCATTGGGATACATATGACTGGTCACTTTACAATTGCCTGTTTGAATACTCGTGTCTTCAAAAAGGTGAGCATATCAAATTATTCTGTGAAGATAAATCTGTTGATCCCTAGCTATATATCAAATTTTGCATTATGCAAATGCATTCTTACATGTGTTTTTTTCGAAATATCCTTAGTCCCTAGTTAGGTGATTGTTTGAGGGATATTTAGTTTTCATTATATCTACCTCATGAAAAATACTAATTGGTTTGATGTTCTCTACATTGTGCGTTTTGGTATCATAAACTCAGACTTTCCTACATTTTATTATGTTTATGACTACCAGTAACCTTACCAACTCCTTTCCTTCACTCAGACTAATGTGGAATGCGACTGCTCCAATGTGGCATTTTAATGTTGGACTATATGTTTATTATATATTTATTATCCTAACAGTGTAGGGATAGGTTTTGCTTTATAGGTGGGCTTTTGTTATTACATGTGTAAAGTATATGAATTTTATGAACTGTATTTTTTCTGTAATTGATATTGTATAAATTGGAACAATGAAGTCTTATTTCTTTTTTTATCTTTCATTATGTATTTCAGAATTGTTTGTGGCTCCTGAAGAAGACGTTCTTTTAACTCCGAAACGCGCGTCGAATAAATCAACTGCCACTTTGTGTATTGAGTGTTTTCAATTAATTTTTCGTTATTTTGTTGTTTCATATGATAATGGTTTTAACTTTACTGTATATTTATTAATATGTATTATGTTGTATATGACCGATGATTATAATATGAATGTTTATTAAAATACAATATAGGCTTATAATAGAGTGTCATTTTTTATGTCTCCTATTTTTGCAACCTTGAGTCCTACGCTGTTTTTGTACTTGCCTAGGAATGTTATATACAAGCAGTAAGATACGCCATCAGTACGTCACAAAAGGTGACATACTGGTGACACAGGGGGCTTCTAAATATGCCCCTACATTCGTAATATAGATCACAGATATTTTTGGAAATGAAAATTTGACTCTGAAAAGATCAAGGATTCTGACACCCAAGGCACCCACACGGGGATGGGGACCACTGGGAAAACATTCGATATAATAATACAGAGCAGAAGAAAGTAAACAGAAAGAAAAAATGAAAATGTAAGAAAAAGATACCAGTTAGTTAAATGAACAGATCATCAATTGTTTGAATAGACATGTACTCTTAAAAAAAGTGCAAGACATGCTACGTAGACGAGGAGACAAGGAGACACTGATAATCATATATTTAGATAAGCAAATCCTCATGAAAGGAACATCCAAGCATACTACTTGAAGATAGATTCAAACTTCACAAGAGAAAAAAACTAAAACACAATGGTGATTTGTTGAAGTGGTGAAAGTGGAAAAATGAAACGACAAACAGTGAAAACTGAAGCTTGGTTTCGCTAAAGGTGCCCAAATGATGATAATATAATTACACTAGCTATATAGGGGCACATTAGGATGGCGGGCGGACTTTGTCCACCAGCCATTCCGACGCAAAAAGGGACCGCCCGCCATAAGGGCGGGGTTCCTGTGGGGGACATTAGGATGCACCCACCACAGTGGCGAGCGCATCCAGCCTTCCTGACATTGTGGCGGGCGGTGCAGTCAGCACCGCCAGCCACGATTCCAGGAAGGCATGTTGTGCTCTTCCATGCACAACATGGCAGGCACCGCGCAGTGCCTGCCATGTTGTGCATGGATCTAATAGGGGATACCATAGGTACCCTCCCATGTGCACCCCCACCCCCCAGAATCCCGGGGGGTCCGCTATGGGCCCCCAATGTTAAAACTGCCTGCCTCACGGTGGAGACAAGGCACATCCCAGCCTGCATACAAATATGGATGGCGGTGTCTACCAGACACCGCCACCATATGAACTGCTTTTCCGCCCGTTAGACAATCGGGCAGATTGCCTACCAACGGAAAACCTGTGGATGGTCTTCCCATCCGCCAGGGTCCCCCCGCCATGGTAATGTGGCGGGGGGAAGTTAGAGGCGGGTGGTGGTTTTTGGCGGGCGGATCGCCACCGCCATATGGGCGGTGGCGATCCACCTGTTATCATAATGGGCCCCATAGTCTTCATTCTTAGAGCCCCATTAGGATGCCAGATGGGTCGCCCCTGCCAGGCCAGCGGTAGCCACCTCCGGCCTGCCGGGGGTGATCCACCCACCATCCGTGCAGGAATGACCCCCCGCCATATTATAATGGCTGCAGGGTCCGCGGCAGACGGAAAGACCGTCCACCGCTTGTCCACCCGGTTAACATGTCGACCGGGCAGAAAAAGGTTCTATATTGTGGCGGTGTCTGAAAGACACCGCCAGTCATATTAGATTGTGCATTTTACCATGCCTATCCGTGTTGGCAGGCATGCAGTGTCTGCTTTGGGACCCGTTGCGGGCCCCCATGGACTCCGGTAGGGTGGGGGGTGCACATGGGGGATACCCATGGTACCCCCGTCTTTCAAAGAGCAACATGGCAGGCACCACACGGTGCCTGTCACATTGTGCTTTGAAATGCACAACATGTATTTTTAGCATTGCAGCGGGCGGTGCTTTCAGCACTCCCTGACGCAATGTTAAAAATATGGGATGCGCCCGCCACTGTGGCGGGCGCATCCTAATTGCCCCCACGGGACCACTGACCTTATGGCGGGTGGTCCCTTTCAACGTGAGGATGGCGGGCGGACATAGTCGGCCCGCCATCCTAATGATGCCCCTAGTGTTACTTTTGTGCAGAGCTTACGGAAAAAGAGTTTGTGAAAAGGTTTACAGTCCTCATACTGTAAGAGTGTGTAATAAAGTAAAGATAAGAAAGTGTAACAAGAATATTACATGCAGTTGTGTATGAAAATATAATCTAAGGGCCTGATTAGGAGATTGGCGGTCCAACCGTCGTTGCAGTGGTCAAGAGAACACCACAAAGCCAGTGGCATCCCGACCGCCAAATTACGACCACACTGCCGGGCAGGTGGTGTTGCGGCAGTGATGCCATGGTGGTGGCATGCTTCGGCTCATAGAAAGAGCCTGAATAACATGCTGCCACAATGCAGCACCACTTGCACATCGGGTGCACTGTGTACCATGCACTATGTTGTGCATGGCACACAGTGCACGTAAAACAGTGCCAACAGATGGGGGCACAACATGTGCTCCATGCATAGTCCCAAATGGTCAAAATCACCTGCGGACCCTGTTTGTGGTTCCTTCTCTGCCTTTCCGCTGACCTTTTCATAATATCGAATACAAAATATCGAAATTACATAATATCGAATTTTAACCCCTTGCATGCTGCTGCGATTCTGCGCCTGTGCAGAACATTCCGATCGCGGGTGCGGTCATGACAGTTGGGAGCCGTCATCAGCACACAAGCACTGTGTGTGCCATGACGGCTCCCGGCCGTCATCAGCATGCAAGGGGTTAAATATCAATTGGACTAAAATATCGAATGCTAGAATATAGTATGCCAAAATATCTTTTTTTTTTGTTAAAATATCGAATGTGAAAATATCGAGTACAAAATATCGTAATGACAAAATATAGTCATTTTGTAAAGGTAAGTAATATCGAAAATTGTAATATAGAAGGGTAAAAATATCAAATATTATAAATATCAAAATGTAATAAATGTAATATAATAATGTAAAAATTTTATAAATAGTAGTTGTAAAAAATGTATAATTAAAATTATTTGTAATATACATTTTAGGAGCGGGATGTTGGGTTATTAGGGGATAAGGGTGGGGAGCCTTTTAAAAATGTTGTAATACATTTTATTTTTATTCTAAATAAATTTTGTTGAGAGTAAAAATATTTTTATGAGAATATAATATTTTTAAAATGTATGAAAAAAATGTATTTTAACATATTATATTAATACATTTCTTTACTGTCCAGCACCTTCCCTGATTTAATACTGACTGGAGTAGGAATAATAAATTATATTTCTTTACTATCCAGCACCTTCCCTGATTTAATACTCACTGGAGTAGGAATAGTAAATTATATTTCTTTACTATCCAGCACCTTCCCTGATTTAATACTCACTGAAGTTGGAATAGTAAATTATATTTATTTACTATCCAGCACCCTCCCTGTTTTAATACTCACTGGAGTTGGAATAGTAAATTATATATATTCACTATCCAGCACCTTCCCTGATTTAATACTCACTGGAGTTAGAATAGTACATTCTATTTATTTACTATCCAGCACCTTCCCTGATTTATGTACTATCCAGCACCTTCCCTGATTTAATACTTACTGGAGTTGGAATAGTAAATTATATTTATTTACTATCCAGCACCTTCCATGATTTAATACTCACTGGAGTTGGAATAGTGAATTATGTTTATTTACTATCCACAACTTTCCACATTATGGGGCCGATTCCAATTAGTTAAAATCCCATCCAAATAGCCGTATGGAGCATATTTCCCATACCAATCGTACCCTGAAACGTCCCCGTACGTACGATAAGTACGATTTGGATCCAAGACAGATATCCGTAAGATTCGTACTAAAAACCATACGACTGAAATATATGTACGATTTGTATCCAGAAGAGGCATTACGCGACGTCCGTACGTAATGAAGCAGCAGTTTCTGGCCCAGCAAGATACGATGCGCACACACGCCAGGAATATTGGGGTAAGGTGCATCTCACGTGCTCGTGTACGGCACCATCACAATAGTGATACGAGGCACATACACGTCATCAACCCCATGTGGCCAACAGTATGGGGGTGGGTGGATATGACTCCCAGCAGTGCCCAGACATATGAGGGGTGGGTGGATATGACTCCCAGCAGAGGCCAGACATATGAGGGGTGGGTGGATATGACTCCCAGCAGTGCCCAGACATATGAGGGGTGGGTGGATATGACTACCAGCAGTGCCCAGACATATGATGGGTTGGTGGATATGACTACTAGCAGTGGCCAACAGTATGGGGGTGGGTGCAGAGGACTCCCAGCAGTGGCCAACAGTATAGGGGTGGGTGCAGAGGACTCCCAGCAGAGGCCAGACATATGAGGGGTGGGTGGATATGACTACCAGCTGTGCCCAGACACATGAGGGGTGGGTGGATATGACTACCAGCAGTGCCCAGAGGAATGAGGGGTGGGTGGATATGACTCCCAGTAGTGCCCAACAGTATGGGGTGGGTGCAGAGGACTCCCAGCAGTGCCCAGACATATGAGGGGTGTGTGGATATGACTTCCAGCAGTGGCCAACAGTATGGAGGTGGGTGCAGAAGACTCCCAGCAGTGCCCAACAGTATGGGGTGGGTGCAGAGAACTCCCAGCAGTGGCCAACAGTATGGGGGTGGGTGCAGAGGTCTCCCAGCAGTGCCCAGACATATGAGGGGTGGGTGGCTATGACTCCCAGCAGAGGCCAGACATATGAGAGGTGGGTGGATATGACTCCCAGCAGTGCCCAGACATATGAGGGGTGGGTGGATATGACTCCCAGCAGTGCCCAACAGTATGGGGGTACATCATCAACAGCATACCACAACTACATGGGGGTATGTGCACATCCCTAACTTGTGGCCATAATGATAGTGCAATAGCAACACATCACTTACAGCAGTGTCCCACTACCTGGAGGATGGATTACTTTCACACACTGCATGACAAACCACATGTGGGTGTGATGCCAAATTACACATGCATACCCACCCATGGAAGCTGCAGGTGTAATACACACCCTACCATCATGACACAATAGTGAATAGTCATGTAACAGCCTACCAAACAAAGAGAGCGAAAGGGAACACACACTGTCACGCACATCCCATGACTGATATGAATGTCCAGGTGGTGGTCAGACTCTCATGGAAGGAATAGGGTTGAAAGCCCTCCGATACAATAAACAAAATTGTGAGTCATGTGCCCAAATACCCTGCATAACAATTCCCAACATAAGGGTAGGCTGTGATTACACACATGCAGAGTGGTGAAAAGGGTGAATGTGTCCATGAAGGCATTTGTACATGCTCAAAACACAATTACAGTGAGTTGCAAGCATGGCACAGACGAATGAGTAGTAGACATCTGTGAGCAGGCATGGCCATTGTTGAAGGGAACCGTCACCAAAAAAGGAAATGTGCACATATGTCAGCACAACAATTGTGCAACTGTCGGCAGTGAAGATGTCAGGTGCCACAGAGGAAGGAACACTCCTTGGGACAATGTCTCTAGACAAACTGAACACACACAACAATGATTAATTGCAGAGACATTGTGATGGCACACAGATACCATGGTCCACCTCATGACCATCAACAAAAAAAACCTTTCAGAACCCCAAAACATTAGCATGACACCAACTCCAGGCCCCTCATCACCAACATCAAGTACCTGAAATGCAATAGTGTTGAACGTAAAATAAAAGGCTTTATGCAGCAGGAAAAATAAGATGTGCAAAAATGAGTCTGTGCTTAAATAAGGCCAATGGCCAGTCCACACAAATGTCCTTGTAGGTGGACGTTGGGTAGGCTGTCTACCCCTAACTTGCCTGCTCTTGGAGTAGCTAATTGGATGTTGACCCTTGGGGGGCATCATCGGGGGCAGGACCAGGCACCGTAGGGAGAGGAGTGGGAAGGGTAGGTGTGGTGGGTGCAGGGGTGGACGTATCTTCCTCAATGGCTTGTGCAGCGCCATAGGTGGACAGATACTCTGCGCTGCACACTGCTGCCAGTTCCTCCAGACCAACCCCTGCACCCGAGGATACTATGGGAGTGCGGTCTAACCCCAGTCCCCGTGGGTGTGCCTGCAGCCCCCTGCGTGTGCATGCCAGGAGGTGTGTGCTTTGACTTTTGTGGGGGTGAACTGCCTGTGTCCGTTAGTGTGCGTGATCCTTGGACAGGTATGGGAGAGGGGAGTGTGGAGGAGTCCAAAGGAGGGGGGACGGACCGCTGCAGGAGGGAAACTGCTGCCGTCAGTGATGAGTCCATGGACTGCATAATCCGACGTTGGTAAGACATCGTTGCTGACATGCCCTCCATGAACGACAACAACTGTGTCAGGATTCGAGTGTGGCCATGGAGGACATTCAGCATCGATACCTGACCAACCTGTAACTGGCGGAGTAAGTCCACAGACTCCGCACTGACGGCAGCAGGGGAGACAGGGGCAGGGGCTGCGGTGCCAGGGCTGAAGGAGACATGGGGGGCTGCACGGACAGAAGGGACGGGAGCAACTGGGAGGGTGGAGATGGTTCTGGAGGAGGCGGAGACAGACTCAGTGATGCTGCCAGGTGTTGCAGCTAATTCCCCCTCCTCCTGGGAGTCAGAATCAGAATAATCGGCGTGGTAGGATGTGTCACCTTCCAACAGGTCCGCAGACTGACTCCCCTCACCCTCCATGCCACTGGCCCCCTCCAACTTGTCAGCGCTGGTGGCACTGGGGCTAGGTCCCTCCTCCAGGTCCATGCAGCTGTCTCCTTCAGTTTCGAGTGATGATGCTGTGGGCAAGGAGAAGAAACAGAAATGCATCAGTCACCTGTATACATCTGACACATGGGCACAAAATCAATTGGTTACAGTGCAAATCATGCCATGCATCATGAGTAACAGCCAGATAACTCTGCACATCTTTGAGCCTTGTACTGCCCAGTTGGTATAGACAAAATGCTACTTGGAAACAAGGATACAAAGAGCACACCAAGCCACAAATTGAATGAGAAATACCCAGAGAAGCTAGTGTTTGTTTACAGGAGAGCAGATCAATACAATGAAGTGATGCCACCTCTTGTTCACCAAGAAAGAAACAGTAGTGCTGCCCCTCAGGGCAAACTAACCCACCTCACCCACCATGGTGTCACCACACTCAGAGCCCTGTAAGTACATTGGTCAAAAAGTTAAAATTAAATAAATGTTGGTACCTTGGGACTCACGAAACTTTACACAATTGACATGTATTGAATGTGGTAATTCGCCATTTTGTGAAAAGAACACTTATGTGCCTGCATGAAAGATGTCTCACATGGAAATGCACACTAAAAAACATTTCCACTGAAAAAGATGGCACACTTCAAAATAAAACACTGTTAGGAACAAATGGCATTGCAGATTGTCCATATACATGGTACAACAGAGGTCTTGATGTCTTGACACTCCTTAGTTTGTATAATCGACAACAAAGGACTTTCAAGACCCCAAGACCACTGTGGGAACATGTATGTGGAGATCAAGGCACACCATTTATCACTAACACTGGCCTCTTTGAAAAGGTGCCAGCGTCTTACATGAAAGTGGAAATGTCGTTTTGTGTGCACTACGTTGTGAGACATCTATCATGCAGGTACATAAGTGTTACATACACAATTCGTCATATTAACCCATTCTAAACATGACCAACTTTAACCCCTTCGCTGCTGGCCCGTTTCCGCCGCTGTGCGGTAAACAAACGAACAGGGGCGGGCCATGACGAACCCCAGCCGTCATCAGCACACGAGCACCGTAGTGCATGACGGCTGGGGTTCGTCATCAGCATACAAGGGGTTAAACAAGTGTTGTGAGTGCCATGGTAGAATCATTTATGTGACAACTTGAAATATGTCAGTCCTCACATGGGCATTGATTCCCTGATGACACAGTTGCTTGCACATAAAACCTACTGGCTGTCATGTGGAGTGGCATACATGTCCCAACTCAGGACACTGCTTAAGCTAATGGGCCTGCAATTGTGATGAAGAAAATCATTGCTGCATTGTGGACACACCCTTATCCCCAGGCAAAATGTCAACACAGATGTCTGCACACAAAGACAAAACCGCATTGTATCTGAACTACATATATGTGGCAAAAATTAATGAGTCTGAATCATGTCTGGAACAAAACAACATAGGCTGCAAAGCTACAAATGAAATCACTGGCCACCATCACAGGGGCAGTGTATAGTGAATCATTGTTCTGCCAATTCTCACCCACAGGTCAGACCTAGCAAGGCTAAATTAGGTGGGCCCATGTAGACCTCTCCCGTACAACACCCCCATACCTCAGTCAATGTGATTGATACAGCTCAAGAAGTGAGACCTCTGAATCGGGGTAACAAAAACTGTGCAGCAACAATTTCAAAAGTAACCCAACATCACCTCGTGGGACTGGCAAAACATATTTGTGACAAACAACCATCAACAGATTGTTGTGAATTGACACACAGGCACTGCCCAGTGTGAGTACGCACAAGCCAAATGTTGTATCCCTGTCCAGTGGACACATGTAGCAGGCAAGGAAAAATGCAAACTATGCCAGGGACCAATGCCACAGAGGCAGACCCATGCTGAACCCACATAGAATGGGCACAGTGTTGGATGACACACATGATTAGGAGGCCAGGGTGTCTCAGGGGACTGTAGTGGGCACACCGATCCGTGGGTCTGGAATGAGCTGACAGTACCATGAGCAACCGTCATAACACTATGCATATCTCCCACTGATGTACATCATGTCCGAGGACACTACATACGTCATGCATGCTGCAAGGGTGTGCAGTTGAAACCTTACACTCCTAAATTGAGAGTCATCTTCAGTGCCAACAAATATGGAGCCCCAACACAGTACACAGGTCATGGCACAGGCAAGGTCCCAACACATGTCACAGACCACCCTCCCACATGATGCGGGAATCAATGTGCAGTCTGATTTGTTTGCACCCTAGATCAACATGTGCAAATGTGATTACACACAGACAAGGGGACACATGTTAAGAAGGGGAAGGGATGAAAATGAGCACCAGGTAACTATGGGGAGCTGAAAAGGCACTGCACATATAACCTGTCTGAGCTGACACCCCAACTGTGGGAGTGTAGCCAGGCTTCAGAGCACCTCAAAAATGACACACAACACAACAAACAGCCATGTACCTACCCCCTCCTTGCTGCTGTCTGTCCTGCAACTGCCCATGGAGGTCTGGGAACACCACCGCAAGGACACGGAGCATGTGGGGGGTCAGGCAACATCGTCCACCATGCCGGCGTGGAGGTGACAACCTCAGCTGGACCCGGGCGATACGCCGGGTCCAGCACCGGATGTCCTGCCAACTCTTCTACACTTTCTGCAGGAACTGGCGAGTGTCCCCGGCAGACCTGACGGTCCTGATGATGTCCCACCAGATTTCCTCCTTTTCCTGGGCAGTTACCTGTCAGGAAGACACAGTGAAACAACATCACTACACCTGCTCCATGTCCCAGAGACACACACTTGCACATCTTTGATAATGTGAACAGGGCATAGGATGCTGACAGGACGTGCATCCTTGTCCATGTGAATTTGGCCTGTGTGCAAGCCCCAATGCACTACATGGCATTGAAAGCCAACAGATGGCATGACGGGTGCAACACACTCACTGATCATGGCACACACTGGGCAACACATGCAACTGCAGGGTGTGGGACAGCACGTGCCAAGCAGTCACATATCCCACTCAACTGTAGAACCCTCAGCAGACCAGACAGACACACCCTGCACAGATCACTCGCCTGTCACTGACAACAGCGGATACAACTCTCACTTTGTACATGTGCCACTTGCCACTGGGGTGTCACAGGTGTGGTGCCAGCTTTGCAAGTCAGGCACACAACACTGCTTACTTGTCACATCAGATGGGTAGAGCTGCTGCATACGCCATGCAGCAGTGGTGCAACACATCACATACACACTCACCCACATGACAAGGCAATATTCACACACATAAATGTCCATGAGGTTGTACACATCATTTGGAAAATCTCACCATAGCTCCCCTCAAGTCATAAACATCTGTGAGTACAGTCACCTGTCACTCCGCGGGGACCACTGTTCCACCTCAGGACATTTGGAAATAAAGCCACCAAGGTCTGGCACAGCTGAGTGTGTCATTCACTATGCAGTGAATGTCACAGTAAGCACAATGCAAGTGAGGAGTGAACACACATGAACTACATCATGTTCTGCATGAGAGACACCACTTTGGCTTGAGTTTGTTCCACACTCAGGCATACTTTGACATATCCCCACACGTATGTTGTAGGCTCATGCTAAATGACTGCAACATCAATTTTACTTGTGAGTGTTTTTTTTTTTTATCAGTCAGGTGCATGAATCGTGAGTAAGTGATAGGTGTTGTACAAAAATCATAGGAATCCAAAGTTCACAGAGGAAGATGTGATGCCTTGCAGTTGGAATCACCAGAGTCACCAGAGTCCAGACCACAGTTCTTGGTATCATTGTTCAGACTGCAACCAACAAGTCCTTGTGGCAGAGTAGGACAGTCAATGAGGTGATGCTGTTGCACACAAAGTCCTGGTGCCAGACCAGGTGACCTGGGAGATGCACATGGCCTGCTGCCTCTCACTGCCTTTTCCGTGGACGACCCACCTTCCTTGATGGACCCTCATATGCAGGCCTTGATGATGCATGGGATGCTCCGTCGGACGATTCTACCTCCTCCTCCCTCCCTGTGCCTGATGGCGGTCTTCGCCTAGAAGTGTCTTGCCTGGTGACACAGGGAGGGTGCTCCATGTTGTCTGCGATCCAACGGAGTGAATGGCTTATGTCCCTTTGCACCGCCAGGAGCTCAGCCAGTCTTGCCTCCATCCGTCCTTGGTGTTCTTGTTGACTGGGGTGTTGCTCGGCCTGCAGGTTTTTGATCTCTGTGAGGGTTCCCACGACCTGGGTGATCTCACTGGTGTCCCGCCGGTATGCCTCCATGATGTTGCGGAGTTCAGACATACCGGGCCCTACAGCTGAATAGTCAGGTTCTCGCCTCCGCATGGTGCCACTCCCACCACCCCTGCCCACACAAGCCTGGCCTGCCGTTGTGGGGACATCAGGTCGACGGGACCCCTGAGGAATGGCAATGGTGGTGTTGTCTGCCACCTCCTGGATGCCCGGCGAACCTTGTCCCACATTGTCAGACTGGCTCAGTTGTTCACTGTGGGCAGGGTTCCGAGATGTCTGTGGGATGTGGCAGGAATGTTGGTGGTGGTTGGCACAGATGTCCCTGACCAGGTGCTGCAGGGGTTTGGGCACCAGAGGTGCCAGGTTGGTCGGGGTCATCCGTGGAGTGGTGAGAGGCGTCGCTGTTGGTGGGATCAGGGTCCTGCGTAGCCTGGGACTGTGAATCATCTCCCCCATTGTTGTGGGTAGATTCCGCACGTTGCCCTGTGGGTGTGAGAGACAGACAATGTTAATGCCATTTAATGCAACATCCATTTTGTATACACATTGTAGTTGGCACTGTTCCACCTGGTAGTTGTCCATGCTTTGGATTGATCTCTATGTTCACTTGTGGATGGGTATGTTGTGGGGTCAGATTGATATGTGTTCCAGAGTCATTGACATGTGGGGGCATATTTACAATAACTGGCACAGCCCTCCATATCAGCAGGGATTCAGCAGTCATTGTGCGCACAGCTATGCCAGCATGGATGCAACACATTTACAATGTGGAGCACCATGGTGAAAAAACAGCAAGGCTGTGTCACGCACCTGTGCCGTATAAGTAGGCGCATTACTGGAGTTGCGTCACCAGCGCAACCCAGCTCCAGCAATGCTCTTTGGGGCCCTATCTGCACAATGCTGCGTCAATCCTTACGCCTGATTCAAGCATGCGCAGGATTTTGAGGCTGCATGTGCTTAAAAGTAATTGAGTGAAATCTTGTAGATTTCACGTAGCCACTTTTGGGAGGCATTGCTGCACCGTAACGCACACCCACCCCCCTGTGCCAGAACACCTACTTCAGGCGCAGGGCTTTAGAACGTGTCACATCTCCCAGATGCGTCACCGAGTAAATACCCAGCACCATGGCACCACTTTTGTGCCGCTGCTGTGTCACAAAGGAGACGTAATGGCGGCGTGAAGAAAGCATAAGGGGCTTGTCATTCTGCACCGTGCATTTTTTCCTTGGATGCTTCAGCAGATCTGTATTGGTTTCGTTGTGTTACATGACCATTGTGATAGTGGGCCACTCCATTGCCTGTCCCAGGAGGGTATGTATTTGTAAGGGGTGTGTGTGACAGCCCGTGCTGGTAGTTGGAGTCTGAGTTGGAACTTGGCCCCCCTCGTGGTAGGCTGCCCCTCATGGAGCATTCTGCCATGACATTGGTAGTGAGTTCCTGTCCAAGATATATGACCTTGTTGTCCTGGTGTTTGTTTTTGCACTGGTCATAGGAGGGCCTTGTGCTGCCTACACCAAGGCCCAGTGTCAGCTATTTTGTCAGTAGTTTCCCAATCCCTGTGCATTGAGCATGGGTGTGTACCTGGGCCATATGGGATGAGGGCGATGGGCATGGGCATCCACAAAAATGTTTATAGGGGTGGGCAACATTTTTACTTCATCACCATCCCCCTTGCACCCTTCTCCCCACTGCCTTTCACCCTTCTCGCCCTTCCCCTTGCACCCTTCTCCCCCTCCCTCTTATACCCTACTCCACCTCCGCATTGTACCCTTTTCTACCTTGCACCCTTCTCCATTCTGCCTTGCAGCCTTCTCCCCTCTGCCTTGCACCCTTCTCCCCCTCCCCCTTGTACCCTACTCCACCTCCGCATTGTACCCTTTCCTACCTTGCACCATTCTCCACTCTGCCTTGCAGCCTTCTCCCCTCTGCCTTGCACCCTTCTTGCCCTCTGCCTTGCAACCTTCTCGCCCTCTGCCTTGCACCCTTCTCATCCACCTCCTTGCACCCTTCCCACCCAATGGAGGGGGCTGCCACCTGGAACAATGGCACCATTACAAAAGCATGATGGACTAGTGCCGGCCCTGACTGGGCCCACACCAGATACACAGGTGATACAGGGGGGGCAAGAGCCCCCGCCTTGCCCCCCCCTGCGGACGCCCATGTAATTGGTTCTGATTGGGAACCCCACAATGCATTTTGCGACAGCCACCCTCCCAGCATACCGGACGTCCATTTTTGCGTCTGTGCTTCCTGCAGCATGGGACATAGCATGGCCTTGCTTTCTCAATGGGGCATACACATGTTAGTGGCATTAGCATTGTCTTTGGCTGTAGTTCTGGGCGGGGGGGTTGTTGCGGGCATTTTTTGTACTTGGGGTGTGGATGCTATTACCCCCGTGTTACATGTGTTGTTTGTGTGCTGACCAGGCTCTACGACTCCTTAAATTCCATGTGCTCCCACCGGTGGTAGCAGGGCCATCACCTTCTCCTCCCAGGGCAGGTACTGTACTGGTCTGCGGGAACCACCACCTCCAGTGTGGTGGCTCTGTGCGTAGTCTTCGTCCATTTTCCCCTTGATCATCCTCCACAGATCATACCACCTGGCCTGGCACTCCTTCCTTGTGCGTCTGATAGGTGCAACAGCATTCACCATATTGACTATCCTCTCCCACAGGCGTGTTTTCTCAGCTGTGCTGGTCCGTCGGACCAATGCACCAAACAGCTGTGGCTCGACTCTGATGACTTCATTTACAAGGATCTCCATCTCCTCCTTTGTGAACTTTGGATTTTTCTGTGCAGACATGGTGTGGGGTGACGCTGTGTATGGATGTGGGTGTGTGGGTCTGAATGTGAATGGGGGTGTGGGGGTCTGAATGTGATTGGGGGTATGTGTGAAGGTGGATGTATGCAGTTGGTGGTGTGTTAGTGTCTCTTGCTATTTGGGTATGTTGCAAAGGATCATGGTTTTATGTGCGTGGGCCCTTTTTATTGGTCCATTTGTGGGTGGGGCTTAGGTTGAATATTTGGTGGGTGTGTTATAAGGGGTGGTTCTGAGGTAGCCCCTCTGTTTGCCTGTTTGGATCTGTCCAGGACATTCATTTCCATGGTTTGTACACTGGAGATGTGTATTGTGGTGTTGTGTGAGCCGTTTTCTGCCTCCTTGTGCTGTTTTTATGGGTTTGTGTGCACTTCATTCAGTGTGGGTTCGTTTCGTATTTGCTTTTGTGCCTCGCTCATGCGCAATGTTTTTACGGGGTTCACGTGCACTTCGTTCATTGTGGGTTCGTTTCATATTTGATTGTGTGGCTCGCTCATACGTGACGTTTTCCGTAAAAATCGTGACGATTTCTGTACTAATCGCATTCTGATTCCCCGGACTGGAACCTACTTGTCGGGTCGTACGGCATGTTTACGATTCATACAGTTCACTTTCAGGGTCCGTATCGTATGTATTTTCCCTTGCTTTTCATACGGTTTGCATAGATCCGGACATATTTTTTTCCGACGGATCGTACTACGCGATTCGTACAGATTTTTACGATTCGTACGGAAAGGGCTACAAATTCGAATCGTCGTACGGATTGGTTTCCCGAATCGCAATCGACCCCAATATAGTGACTGGAGTTGAAGTACTACATTTATTTTATTTATATATTTTTTTAGAGGAATAATAGTTGTAAGGGTGTGTTTGTTTTTGATATGTGATAGTATTTGTGTTAAAAGTTTGTGTTTTTATTAACAGTCAATAAAAGTACAAGTATTGTGAAATAATCAGAAATACAAGTTTGATTAACAAAGTTTTTATTTTTCTTACAATATGGTTAGTTGAAGTACTTGTTTTTTATTATGTAAATAATGTCATTATGAACATATTTGCTGAACATTTTTACAACTTTTATTTTTTTGAATTATATTTGTGATACATATTACAATGTTTACAATATTTTTTTTTATTCATATATAATTTATACATTGTTATATTCAGTAATACATATGTAGATAATTGTTAACATAAATTTGTATATTTTTGATATTTGTGAGCAATATACTTTTTAATACAAAATGATATTGGTTTAGTCAAATTTTCAATGTTTCACATTTTAACATAACATAAATATTTGTTAACATAATGTTGCATTTAATATTTTTGTAATTCACAAAGCATACTAATATTGTTACATAACATTTTAACATATTTACAATATTATGTTTTTATTAATATTATTTTGTGTCATTGCCACCACAGAAAGGCATGTTTCCACCCCATCCTAATATGGTTTGCGGTGTCTGACAGACACCACCACCATATTAAACTCTTTTCCGCCCGGTCAACTTGTTGACCAGGCGGTAAAGCGGCGGACAGTCTTTCCGTCAGCCGCGGTCACCCAGACATAGTAATATGGCGGGGGGAATGGGTGGTGGGCGGGGAAGGATCTCGGGCGGATCGCCACCGCCATGCTGGCGGTGGCGATCCGCCCGAGATCCTAATGGGCCCCTAAGTTTTAAGTTAATTGGAATGTAGTTAGGTTGTTTGTAGTGTATTTAGAGTTTGGTACTTGTGTTTTTGGTGTTGTTTGAGTGTATTTTATGTTACGAAAATTTTTTAGTACGTTCGGTTTTTGAGGCCTGGTGTTTCGAGTGTAGTATATATAGATAGGTTCATGTGTATTCTTTTTAAATGTTATTAAATGTGTTTTAATTTTGTGTATATGTATTTTTGTGCGGCTGGGTATGTTTTTATTTTTTTTTACAGGTTTTCGTTCAACGATGTCTGCTTTAGGAGAACTTGGACTTTTTTTTTAAGAGATGTGTATTCGTTTTTTTAAACTAATATTTATTCAACACACTCTTTAACTTTTTGTGTATTCCGGGAGCATTTGTTACTTTTTTATCGTTTTCGGGTTTTTGAAGGGATTTCCAATTGGATTTGTCGAAGGAGGATTTGTTTTTGGAGATGGTTGCCGTTTTTTTTAAAGAGGTGTGTTTTAGTTTCATAAGCTAATCTTTATTTAACACACTCTTTAATTCTCGCGTTTTCATGGAGCGTTTTTTTAATTTTTAACATTTTTGTTTTTTTTAATGGCATTCTGACAGTTGAATTTATCTATAGAGGAAATATTTTTGGACATATTTGCATTTTTGCATTTTTTGGGGGGTTTATTTAACGTTGCTTGGAGAACTCGACACCTAGATGGACTTAGAAGATGTGTTCAATTAGCTTTGGAGCTACAACAACTGTAAGTATATTTAAATTAGTTTTGGGAGGGAAATGTAATTTATTTCTTTTTTAATAAGTGTTGTATTATGTAATATATTATTTTGTCAAAATATATTTAAATATTTTATTACTGTATATATTTGACAAATTAATAATATTTTATAAAATATGAATATATTTTAGATATATATGTTGTGTTGTTAATGAAAATGCTTTAATTATTGTTTAGGTTAGAGTTAAAGGATTGTTTTTGCGTTTAGGGATAAGTATTCTAAGCCTCTAGTTGTAGGATAGAGTTTGACTTGGTTTTGTAAAATTTCATACATTTTGTTTGTCTGTTTAGTTAGTTTTGGGCCAATTAGTGTAATGGGTTGTTGTATTCGTAGTTCTTGGTAACTTTGTTGCTTTTGGATACTTTATAGTAGTTTTGGCAGTATGGTTATACATCTGCCTGTTGTTGCCTAGAAGGCGTTATGCCACCCTTGTACAGCGTTGTTACTTTTGGCTTCTTTGTTTAGGGTGCTAATGTAAAAGTTCCACCATGGTATGTGGAACTTTGGAAATCTTCGGTTACCTGATCAGTGTAGTCTCCCTACCCATGTGTCCTCGAAGTAATCAAGTAGTGGGCTTAGTTTCTCTTCATTTCTCTTGTAGCATGGATCTCTATTAGTAGGTTATAGTGTTCTACTACGTCCGTCACAGGCACATAGGCTAGGGCTACAAGTTTTTTTATATGGTATGCTAAGGTGCTATCTGTTACGTATTCTACACTCATTGTTGACTTTTGCAGAAATCTCCACAAGCACTGATTAAAATGATAGTAGCAACCTTGTATAGATGTATGGGGTATGTTTTTAAAATTGCATTAATCATTTCAATTTCAAAATCCATGATTATTTTATTTGGGAAGTAATTAGGATTTTCAGATTTCATTTTATTGAGAATTTCTAGATAAGTAGTTTGAGTTTTATTTGGGAGTAGGCAGTAGATGACGGGTATATTAGTATGTTGGTATATGGAATGTATTGTATAAAGTTGATAAAATGGTTTTGGGCATATTTTAAATGTGCCATCTATCATACTGGTGTTGCATTGTTGGAGTTTAGTCAAGTTATTTGCAGTGGCAAACATTATTATACGTTTTTCACTGTTGTTATTGTCAAAGAAAATAAATGGCTCTTTGTGATGGGTAATGCTCAATTCAGGTGCGATGTTTACTTCTTGGAAAGGTTTCGGGATAGGCATGGTGGTTATAGTTTTTTTTCTCTGTCTAATTATAACTTTCTTTAATGCATCAATAGATGGTAATTGTCCAGATGCATGTTGGGGTATTTGCAGTAGCTGTACTTTTAATATTTTAGTAGTGGGCTTGTCTGTGCTACTGCTTGCTTCTTTTATATTTTTTAAAGCTGCTCTAATTTTTATTTCAGTAATATTGGGGGGGGGTGGTTGTGCTCATTGACAGATAATACAGTACTTTCTTGAGTTTTGGCTCTTCCGTCACATTTGTTAGCATAGTACTTACTACATTTCCAGAACACTTTTAATTATTTCTGCCTTTCTTGTGTATATACATAACCCATGTAGCATAGGAGCATTTTTCCCTTTTGTGATACTATGGGCCCCATTAGGATAGCGGGCGGAAAACCACCCCGACCGCCATGGAGGTGGGAAACAACCGCCCGCCGGGACCGCAGATGAACCGGCGGTCAAATTAGGAACAACCGCCAAAAAATACCGACCGCAGCAGTAGCATGTCAACAGAAACCACCCGAAGTGGGCGGTGATGTCCAAAAACTGACCGTGGTGGTCAGAAACGCAGCGGAAAAGCTACAACCCGCCGCGAGCAAAGCGGAGACTCCGCACGGGAAATTAGTATATCCCCGATGGTCCCCCGGTATGATCCACTGTTTCCGACCGCTGCAGTCGCACACAGGAGTGAATGGGGGAGACAGCGGTAGAGCTGCAGCATAGCCACCACTGCGGACAATACATGAAATCATGGTGGATGATGCTAAAACACCGCTGCAATGGCAAACAGTGCACCAATCAAAGTAGCCATGCCCCCCCAAATATAAAAAACATATACCAATGTAAAAATAAATGCCCCCAAAAATAATACACTTCCTAGGACAACTCCCACAACACACCTAAAAGCAAAATTCCATTTGGACACACCCACATAGCTGAGTATAAAACCAGCCCCTTCACTGACCACAATTCTTTGCAACACTCCAGAAGAGAAGGGCACACACCAGACCTGACAGGAGAGGCAAGACAACACAGCACCATCAACACCACCACTACCACCATCACACCAGCACCAACAATCCTCCAGCACACAACACACCTCACACACTAACACCACACCCATCACCCACACCCCTGCACCCACAAACACTTCAAACACCACACACCATGGCATCTCAGAAAATGCCAAAATTCACCGAGAGTTGAAATTCATGGTCAATGAGATAGTGAGAGTGGAATCACAACTGTTTGGTAGCCTGGTCCAACAGACACCATTAGCCACAAGGACACAAATGTGGGAAAGGATAGTACAAAGGGTCAATGCAGTAGGGGCCACCCCGCAATCCAAGAAGGAGATCATGAAGCAGTGGCATTATCTCAAGAGGGTTGTCAAAGAGAGGAGAAGCAAGAACCGTGAGCTGACTGACAGGACTGGCGGTGGCCCTCCCATCCCACCGAAAACATTCACACCATGGGAGGAGAAGATGCTTGCCATGCTGCATCCTGAGAGTCTCACAGGAGTATCCGGGGGAGTGGAGGCTGGTAAGTACAAACAAATGTTAACCAACACACTGATATGTACTTTCTTGTAAAACCAAAACCCCATTGTATTGTACACCCTGACCTAACAGGTAGGTAGCCATCTTGCCTTGGAGGACTGTTTAGGGGTGGGAGGGCAGTACCACAACTCCCACCATGCCCCCTGTCCAACACCCCAGCAGCATGGAGCACTCCCCCACCCAGGAGCATGTGCCAGCCACTGCACTGTTCACCCTCACCTAACATGTAGGTAGCCATCTTCACAGTGAGGGTGTTTGGGGGAGGGAGGCCTGCACTCATATTCCCACCATGCCCCCTGTCCCACACCTGAGCAGGATAGAGCACTCCCCCACCCAGGAGCATGTGTCAGCCATTGCACTGTTCACCTTCACCTAACAGGTAGGTAGCCATCATTCTTGGGAGGTTTGTTTGGGGGTGGGAGGCCAGTACCACGACTCCCACCATGCCCCGTCCCACACCCCAGCAACATGGAGAACTCCCCCACCTAGGAGCATGTGTCAGCCATTCCACTGTTCACCCTCACCTAACAGGTAGTTAGCCATCTTGCCTTGGAGGCCTGTTTGGGGGTGGGAGGCCTGTACCACAACTCCCACCATGCCCCCTGTCCCACACCCCAGCAGCATGGAGCACTTCCCCACCCAGGAGCATGTGTCAGCTATTGCACTGTTCACCAAACAAACTTACAGGTAGGTAGCCACCTTCACAGTGAGGGTGTTTGGGGGAGGGAGACCTGCACTCATACTCCCACCATGCCCCCTGTCCCACACGTGAGCAGGATAGAGCCCTCCCCCACCCAGGAACATGTGTCAGCCATTGCACTGTTCACCCTCACCTAAAAGGTAGGTAGCCATCTTCATAGTGAGGGTGTTTGGGGGAGGGAGGCCTGCACTCATACTCCCACCGTGCCCCCTGACCCACACCTGAGCAGGATAGAGCACTCCCCCACCCAGGAGCATGTGTCAGCCATTGCACTGTTCACCCTCACCTAACAGGTAGGTAGCCATCTTGCTTAGGAGGCTTGTTTGGGGGTGGGAGGCCAGTACCACAACTCCCACCATGCATCTGTCCCACACCCCAGCAGCATGGACCACTCCCCCACCCAGGAGCATGTTTCAGCCATTGCACTGTTCACCCTCACCTAACAGGTAGGTAGCCATCTTCACAGTGAGGGTGTTTGGGGGAGGAAGGCCTGCACTCATACTCCTACCATGCCCCCTGTCCCACCCCTGAACAGGATGGAGCCCTCACCCACCCAGGAGCATGTGTCAGCCATTACACTGTTCACCCTCACCTAACAGGTGGGTAGCCATCTTGCTTGGGAGGCTTATTTGGGGGTGGGAGGCCTGTACCATGACTCTCACCATGCCCCCTGTCGCACCCCTGAGCAGGATGGAGCCCTCCCCCACCCAGGAGCATGTGTCAGCCATTGTACTGTTCACCAAGCAAACTTACGGGTAGGTAGCCATCTTCACAGTGAGGGTGTATGGGGGTGGGAGGCCTGTATCACTACTCCCACCATGCCCCCTGTCCCATCCCTAAGCAGGATGGAGCCCTCCCCCACCCAGGAGCACCTTGAAGCCATTGCACTGTTCACCAAACAAACTTACAGGTAGGTAGCGATCTTCACTGGGCTGGCTGTTTGTGGGTGGAAGTCCTGCATCACTACATATAGAACCAAGTGCATGCAATGCACCAATATCTGACATGTACGAGTAATTGATGTACCTATACAACATGTAATGAGGCACAGTATTGCGCTAAGCAAAACTATTGAAGATCAGTCAATTGTGTAGTGTACAGACAGTGGATGACACACAGCTACCAGAATTCTTGCACAGTGCACAACACTGAGCATTCTTCATCTAATCCACAGGTGATGAAGAACTCACTGCTGAGGACCACGACAACGACCAGCATAGCCAGTCTCCACCCCCGGTACATGGACTCTCGGATGTAGACGCTCAGGATTCTCTGGACGATGAGCTCCAGGCCGGCCCATCTGGAGACCCAGAGAACAACAGGTCCCAGCCCCCCTCCTCACCACCACCACCACGTCTGCTGCAACAACAACTGCAGAGGAGCCCCCTGCAGTTATGGACTGTGCCTCCCCTGCTGCCACATCTGCCACCACCACCACCACCACCAGTGCCACCTGCAGCACCCTCACTGTCCCAGGGGATGACCAGCCTACACCAACAACTGTGGACGGCAGGGAGAGTGTGTGGGGACCCACAGTGGCGAGGCAAAAGGTCCGTGGCAGCAGGGCAGGTAGGAGGGCCAGGGTCACCCCCAGACCTCAGGAGGTTGGGACACCATCCCTGGACCACTTCACTAGAGTCATCGGGGCATATGAGCAGGTCCAGGGACAAAGTGGTCAGTCTGACAAACTATTAAGTGAGCTCATCCTGCTGATGAGGTCCATCGACACACGCCTTGGACAAATGGTGGACCTCATGGGCCAGCAAGTGGCATTACAGAGGGACTGGCCTGTGTCCCAAACAACACCTCTGCCCCCCTCTGTTGTGCTGCAGGATGACAGTGCACCATCCTCCCCTGTGGCCACAGAGAGGGGTGAGTCCTCAGACGCCACTTGCCCAGCAGCAGGGCCCCCCCGGCCAAGCGAGCAAGGGGCCATCCTAAGAAGAGCCTGGGAGTCTCTGGTGGCAAAGCACCAGCCAAACGCCAGTCACGGAGCCAGCTCTGATGGCAACCCTCTTCCCCACTGCATTGACTGTTTGGACTGTCCTTCCCCACACTGCCTTAATGGCACCTGTCTGTTGGAATGGGCCACCAACTCCATGTGGTATCTACTTTTACATCTCATTTACCATGACTGTCAACTCACTACTCCATCACCACCTTCATGTAAATATGCCCGCACCCCTCACATGTTAACTTTGTAAATAAAATACCTTGCACACTTCTATTGATATGGATTTGTCTTTAGTGCAATATTTCCACTGTTCAAAATGTCCATAATGTATGCCAAAAGATGTACAGTACGTAGGCCTGGAAAACTGTTAGGCACCTAGGGAGACCCAACAGAACAATAGTCACCGGCGTGAATTTGGCATCACAGACATTACACTATACTACCCATCTACACAAGTCAACAGGCAGACAACAAAATGTGCAACACGGGTCGACAAACAGAGTTCCATATACGTTCACAGATGAAATTTCACTGCCACATTTCCACACACAGGTGACTACAAATGTGCCTGTCTGCACCATCTGCACATATCCCTTCATGACAACAGCAATCACTCCGGACAATGTACAAGTTGTACCTCGTCACCCACCTTCAAGTGAAGTAGCGGGTGATGAGCTGTTGACGCATGTCAACTCCTTCCTCCTCTCCACTGTCCTCATCACTGGATTCAGGTCCTTGAGCAGGCGGTGGCCTTGGGTCCTCACCATTGTCCAGGAGCAGTGGAATTCCCTTGTGAATGGCCATGTTGTACAGCATACAGCATGCCGCAATGATCTTGTAGACCTTTCCAGGCGAGTATGACAGTGCACCTCCTGTCCAGGCAGCGGAATCTTGACTTGAGCAGGCCAAAAGTCCTCTAAATGAGACGTCAGGTCCTGCCATGTGCCTCAATGTACCTGATGTCAGCCGGGGTCCTGGGATTCCGTAGTGGACTCAGCAGCCATGTACGGCTGGGACATGCAGTCACCTAAGAATGACAAACACACATTGCAACGTTGCACAGGCAGAGGGCAGCAGGTCACACACACAGCACGCCATTTCACCAGACATACTCACCCACAATCCAAGCACGCTCAGGAAGGAGATTTGCCATCATCTGGGGCACCATGCTGTTCCTCAGGATGTACAAGTCATGGGCTGAGCCGGGGAATCTTGCATACACATGTGATATGGTCATGTCCGCAAGGCACACCACCTGCACGTTCATCGAATGATAATGTTTGCGATTCCTAAAAATGCGCTCACTCGCCTGTGGTGGCAGCAGACCGACAAAGGGTGCAATCGATGGCACCAACGATGGGGGATGTGCCCAAGGGGATAGAAGTCACCCTTCACAACGGCCAATTCTGCTCCCCTGGGGAAATGTATGTATCGATCCTTATATATTATCATGGCTGCAAGAACATCCCTCAGCACCAGGCTGAACATGGGGTGCGACATCCCTGCAGCGCTGGTCACGGTCTCCTGGAAGGAACCAGTTACAAAAAAGTGAGGGCTGCCATCACTTTGTACGTGGGTGTGAATGCTGTTGGGTAGTGGTGACGAGGCTGCAGGTGGGGCTCCAACAGATCACAAAGGGTCTTCAGTGTCAGTCCATCGAGGCGGAATTTGCGAATGATGGCAACATCCTCCATGTCCTCCAGCAGTGTCAGGTGACGTAGGAGATTAGGCCTCCTCCTAGTTGAGATGAAAATGGACACATGTCAATGACAACCATCATGAGATGGCCACAGCACATACCGTTAAGGATGTCACGGAAAAACAAAGACTGTCCTGACAAATGCCTGGCACAACAGGTTACATGGTGGGACATCTGAGACACACAGAGGGCACACCTCTACATTTAGAATACACAAGTGCCACAAGCAACACATAGGACAATGTGAATGCACACATACTGAACCCCACAGTTCACATGTGGATGCCTTGTACCGTAACATCTCCAATGTGTGTGAAATGAGCATGATTGTCTCATACCCATCTGCTGTATCTGTCACACCTCAATGCATCATGTAAACTTGGCACACATCCACAAACCAATGATGACAGTAGCTGGCAAACTGACAGTTGTGTGCATGAGCTGATATGGAAGCACAAGTAAATAGCAACATCATACAGTGAGAAAAGCCATGCCAAGTTCAGCACTGACCCACAACACAATTAATTTCACATAATTGACACCAGCATCACACTGTCAAGCATCATCAACCATCAAATGCATAATTGACATGGCAGGGACCACAGACCAATGTGCGTCACACATAACGTGTGTCCACCTGTGGGTTATATGGAATAATGGCATTGTGTGCACAATGATGTGCCCTTAACCATGTTGCTGCTGTGTACTGATGCAGTGTTCACAAAGGACATTGCCAATGCATGTGGCCCAAATCGCGGTAGCTACCGCCTGGCCCCGGCGGTGTGACACCAGCACCACCCCTTCACAAGTGCGTTAGCCATTGGCATAGGGACATGTGTAGATGGCAGTGGGCATGCTCCGCTGCCCAAATCGCGGTTGCTACCGCCTGGTCATAGTGATGTGACACCAGCACCACCCCCTTCACACGTGCAGTAGCCATTGGCATGGAGACTTGTGTAGATGGCCGTGGGCATGCTCCGCTGCCCAAATTGCGGTAGCTACGGCCTGGCCCCGGCAGTGTGACACCACCATGGAGTATTGCCTACAGCCAATGGGAGTGATGATTGCGGTGGCATGATGCAGATTTGAAAATCACGGAAGGCGTGCTCCACCACCGCGGAGGCCGACATTGGATGTTTTTGAATTATGCACCATCGCGGTAGCGCACCCCGGGCCCCTGCGGTGCATCACCGCCATTGAGCATTTCCTACAGCCAATGGGAGTGATAATTGAGGTGGCATGATGCAGTTTCAAAAATCGCAGAAGGCGTGCTCCACCACCGCTGAGGCGGACATTGGATGCTTTTGAATGAGGCAGACCTGGACAACCAATTGTTGTCGCTTTGCACCGTACCAATGACCCCAGGGGGCTATAAAACTGTGGGAGTGAGCCTCACATTTGCACTGCTCACAGAGCCTGCTGTTTGGGACCTTCTCCTGATGCTGCCTCAAGAGACTGCTGCCTGGGACCCTCTCCTGCTGCTGCCTCAAGTGCCTGCTGCATGGGTCCCTCTCCTGCTGCTGCCTCAAGGCCTGCTGCCTGGGACCCCTCGCCACTCACTTCCACCACAGGTGCTCCATGTCCACAGTGATGGCAAGGACAGAGAAGATCCATGCTAGTCCATTCACAAGCGAGTAGCTGAAGGTCCTTGTGGACGAGGTGCTGGCACAGTACCCAAGGCTGTATGGTGGCCCCAATGTAGTGGTAAGTCATCATGAAGGGAGGTGTAGGGCGGGGGTGTCAGACATGTAGTTGTGCTACTGCAGTATATGCCTGGGGGCATGAGGTTGTGTCATAAACTGACAAACAAGCTGTCTCCAGGGCGAGGGAGTGTGTGTGTCCCAATGTTACTGTTTCCCTGCCTGCAGTTGTATGTGTGAGTGGAGTCTGTTACATTCTCAGCCATACAGAGCCACAGGATGTCGGACATGCATGTGCCAGGACAGAAAATGCTTGGGTGATTGTCTCTGTGTGTCCCTGTTGTCTGACTCAGTGTGAACCCAGAGACTAGGCCCAGTGCCTGCCCACCCAAATGAGATCACATAGCTGAACTTACTGGGTCCTTACTCCTTTTCAATCACACTGAAATGAAGATATGCACCATATCTGCCCTGTGTATTTGCACACGACCACACTTGTGTGGATGGTTATCTTGTTGGTGAGTCCATGTGCCCCAATGCCACACACATTACGTACACATACGTTCACAGGACATGCTCATTGAATGCTGCCCAGTCATGCACACAGTGATTCTACACACAGACACAGGTAGATATGTGATGTATGTAGTGGCCAGACAAGCATGGGACAGGAGAAGTGTTCAAGCCACTGAAGGGTTCAGTGCAGTCATCCTGCATTTGTGTGAGATCATCTGGGACCCTGTACGCCCTCATGAATGCATGCAATCACATATGTTTGGCCCATGCAGAGTGCGCTTGTGAGGTGTCCCTCAGTTTGTGATGTAGTGAGATTACAATTTGTCATGAGTCTGTGTCTTGCTACTGTACTGATAGGTGTTGGTACATGCCACTGTGTCACTGATCATTTCCCCTTCTTTTTTCCCATACCTGCAGCTCAAGGTACACCAGCGTAAGGCCGTGTGGAGGGCCATTGCAGCAAAGGTGCGAGCCCTGGGGGTATCCAACCGACGACGCACCCACTGCCACAAGAGGTGGGGCGACATAAGCCGGCTGGCAAAAACAGTAGCAGAGATGACATTGGGCCTGCTACTGTGCACTGGGCGTTTGGCACAGTGCAACATGACACCACTGATGGGTAGCATATTGGCAGTGAATCATCCTGATCTGGATGCACGTCTGAAGGAGCATCAGCAGCAAGGCAGGGGTGAGTATTTGGGGAGGGTGACTTTGGCTGGGAGCAGAAGCATGTGTACAGGGCCTGTGGCAGCAGTGGGGCATGTGATATTTGTGTGGTGGTGCTGTGCTGTGTCATGCGAGTGGATGCTGGGATGGGTGCCAGTGTCATGCATTGACGCAAACTGGCCTTACAAAGGTGATCCTCCTTGCTGTACTTTCTCATAGCCAGATGTGTTAGGAAAGGATCCACATGGTCATTCAGCATTGGGAAGGTGTGGGAAATCTATTTGGGGTGAACAGCAGTGTCCACTATCTGAGTGTGACTTCATGTATGCCTACTTTGCATGCACCATGATCCGTGAGGCCCACACATCTGACAACAAGGTGCCCCAAAGTACCGCATGGTGATTGGTATGGCCTACTTGGCATTGTGGACTGTCATGTCCTAATAGGTGTGTGTGTTGTCCCCTCCTGGTCCCAGAGGGTCTGTCAGTGGTAGTAAGTGTTGTCCCAACATCATGTCCCTAGGTATGGGCTGGGCAAGTTGTGTGTCTGGTATACTTCATCCACGGGCAGGGTGTTGAGCTGTGTGGCCTCAGTCATGGCAGAGATTCAGTTTTAAAGGCACTGTTGTGGTCTATGTAGTATGTTGCTGCAATGTGATTGCAGGGTGTGATGGTCACCATGTTGATTTGGGCATCTCCTGTACTGCATTGATTGGATTGCTTTGTCCTGATGATGACACTAACACAACCCTGTATCTGTCTCTCATGCAGAATCACCAGTGGACACGGAGGAACGGGAGCCAGAAACCAGTGGTGGCGAGAGTAGCACCACAGCTGCACCGGAGGCCAGTGACACAGAGTTCACCAGCGCATCTGAGGGGGACTGGAGTATGCAGGAGGGATCCGTACCTGAGACGCAGAGTACTACATCATCCGATGCCAGCGGTGATGCATCCATGTTGGCAGACACGGGGAATGGGGACTCTGCATCATCTTCTACCACACAGCGGCCAGTGGCCACCCTCCCATCCACTTCCTCTGGTGCTGCCCGTGTCCGTGTCAGTAAGAGGGGACGCGTTACATTCACACCTGGCACCGCTGAGCCTGCAGCTGTCCCCCCTGCTGCCCTCAGTGCTGAGTCTGTAGAGCTCCCGCCCCAGCTTTGTGTGGGGCAGACCGCCCTGCTCAATGCCTTCAGTGATCATGACAAAAAATTAGGCCAGGTGGTTGCATACATGGAGGGCATACACTCTGACGTAGGTGGCCTACACCGTACAGTGCAGGCTTTGTCATCCGCAGTGACGTCTGCCCTTCAACAGGCACATACTCCCATTCCTGCTCAGGTGCCTTTGTCCACCCCCCAGTCAGTCGCCGCATCAGATGACAGTGACCACGGTTTGCATGCATCACAAACACGATACAGCACAAGGAGTACACCGCAGACACAACCCAAACGGTCCCGCCCAGAGACACCAGAAGAGCAGAGTCACCCCAGAATGCAAAGACAAGAGCCCGTCAGGGAAGAGCAAGGCCCAAAACGCAATGAGGCAGACATCAGGCTCCCATGCCTCAGAGGCATCAACAGCGAAGGACTCTACTGTCCCAAACACTTCACGCAGAGCTAGGTGTGCAGTGTCTGTGCCCACTGAGGAGGTGTTGAATGGGAAGGGTACACCTAGGAAGGACACAGGGCTACATCCCCCCACCACATCAACTCCAATTCCAGGGCCCAGTGAAGCAGGTGGATGTGAGCACTGTATGGGCTAGCCATGGCAAGCAGGCAAAGGAGGGCACTATAGGTGGGACACCTGGCAAACAGGGGAAGGTGGTCCAGAGGCGTAGCCAGTCAAAGCGTTCGGCAGGATCCAGCACATCACCAGAGGGAATGCAAGTGTCTGCACCTGATGTGGGACAGTTGGTGTGTGTGCCTGTTGTGTCATCGTCAGTTCCCATTAACCCCAAGACAGGGAAGCCATTTTGCATTCCCAAAAAGTGGAAGGGCACCCCTCCATCCTTTCCCACCAACACTGTGTCACAGGTCTGCATGACTCCACTTCCACCTGCCACTATACCACCTGGTCCACACAGCCCTCCAGCTTGCCAAACCACTGATAGCCCTACATCACCTGGGCCTCTGTCTCCTCAGTCAAGTCGTCCTGCTGTCCTGGACACACAGCCAGCTCCAAGTCCACCAGACAGCCAAGAGTGAGTGATTGTCCCCTCATTCACCTGTCTCTCATACAGGTGTGCTAGTCCTGCCCATTGTTTACCACCTGAGTGTGTTGCCGGCCATGGAAGGGTATAGTCAACCACACTCACTGTGCAGCTTCACATGTCCTGACGCTGCACTTCGCCATGCCCACTGACTCTGTTGCTCTGCTGTATTGGAGTCTCCCCTGTGCCATGGACACTGGCCCGGTTGCTCTGCTGTGTTGGAGTCTCCCCTGTGCCATGACCACTGGCCCTGTTGCTCTGCTGTGTTGGAGTCTCCCCTGTGCCATGGACACTTGCCCTGTTGCTCTGCTGTGTTGGAGTCTCCCCTGTTCCATGGACACTGGCCCTGTTGCTCTGCCGTGTTGGAGTCTCCCCTGTGCCATGGACACTGGCCCGGTTGCTCTGCTGTGTTGGAGTCTCCCCTGTGCCATGACCACTGGCCCTGTTGCTCTGCTGTGTTGGAGTCTCCCCTGTGCCATGGACACTGGCTCTGTTGCTCTGCTGTGTTGGGGTATCCCCTGTGCCATGGACACTGGCCCTGTTGCTCTGCTGTGTTGGAGTCTCCCCTGTGCCATGGACACTGGCCCTCTTGCTCTGCTGTGTTGGAGTCTCCCCTGTGCCATTAACACTGGCCATGTTGCTCTGCTGTGTTGGAGTCTCCCCTGTGCAGTCTCTCATGTAATTGCTGTGCCACCTGCCATGGACACTGGCCTTCCTGTTTGTAGTTTGCCTGTGCAGATTCTGTTGCATATGATCAGCATTATGTGACTTGATCTTGTCTACTGTTGTTCTACTGTCACATTTGTGCAATATGTGAATAAAGTCAGTTACTCCAGTTGTGTGTTTTGTCAGTGTCCTTGCTGATTAAAGTTCTTTTGGTGTGTGTATTTGGTTGCCTGTGCACCATGCTCTATGTGTCACTTCAACATTGCCAAGATCTTTGCCCACATCACATTTTTCAACTGGGGTGACAGGGTCTTCAGTCCCTTTTCACACACTGATACTGGTGTTATCTGGGATGGCTATTGTTCCTGTCATGCAGTTCTCTTTTTAGTGGTTTGCTATTGTTGGCAACATTGTTGCCATGTCAAGTTGGGGGACACTGCCAGCTCAGGGTGTGATGCTGTGCACAGGTTTGCATGCAGGCTGGGCAATGTCCTGATGTATGTGTGTTATTCCTTTATGTGTGCCCAGCTGTGTATGTGTATGGTCATCTTGTGTTGATCCTTAGTCCTGGTCCCGTGGCCAACATGAGATGTGTGGTCTTGGGTGGTCAATAGGTGTGCAGTGTGAAGGGTGTGACTTTGTAGTGGGAGTGGATGTGTGTGTGTGCGCCTGGATTATGATAGTGTTGTGACCGGGTTTTTGGTTCTATTTCTGAGTGATGGTGACTTTAGCTTGCTACCATCCTAGATCCCTATTCTTAGCTTGTTTTGGTCCTTTTCAGACCTCTTTTCAGACCTAGAAGCATAAACTAGAGGATAGCTGCTTTATATGATGATAGATCCCTTGTTTCTGACTCTAATCCATCTATTGCCTATTAGCTTTGACATAATTATGTGTCCTTTCATCATTTTCAGGCCTGAAGACCTATAGTAGAGGGTGGATCCTGTAGTTCTGACTTTATATTATCTATTGGTAGGGTTTATGTATGTATTTTGATAGAGCTATGTGTCTATTTCATCCTTTTCGGTCCTACAAGGCCCAGAACCAGAGAGACTCCATTTTGCTTTCTTGCCTCTGCTGACTGAGGAGCTTGCAGGGTAAAGGTAATGTTTATAGTTAAGCCTATTGTGTGCTAGAGAAAAGCCAGCGGAGACTGGTTCTTATCGAAGAAATGAGTTTGTCTCTTGGGTCCAGACGTAACATGCAGATGGCCACTGCGGTTGCGCGGAGAGCCTTGGAGCTGGCACAAGAATTCGGTGGAAGGCAGCTTTCTGTTGGAAATTTCCATGAGTAGAGAGCACTCTATATTATCGAAGTGCAGAGAGGCAGAGTGTTCAGATGGATCTTGGAATGGTAGAAGTCAGAAGCAGTTACTTGTCAGAAGGAATTGTGATCAGAGGGAGCTGGTCAGGATGAGATGCAGTCTGGAGAAGATGCAGTCAGAATAAGCTGCTTTGCAGTTGGAGTGAGATGCTTTGGAGACAGAAGCAAGCTGACATGAACAAAGTCAGTTAGCCAGCTGGGACTGTGAATTGGAGAGCTGATCTATGGAATGGTTACAAGGCAGATGGAAGAGCTTGGAGCAGTTAGAAGTTAAGTTGGAGCCAGTGGAGTGAAACCGTGGTGACAGAGGGAGAGAACCCTGATTCCACCAGAGAGAGAGAAACATTCCTTTCTTATAGGGTGAGGTATTCTAAACTAGTTTGCTTTACACTTAATCATTCACTTTCCTTTATTTCCTAGGCTGTATTCCCCACTGTATTGTTGCACTGATTAATCCCTTTTCTTTCAGCGGTGTGCAGTCCTGTTATAAATCATTATTTTCCTTTTCAGCTATCTGCAGTTCCAATATTCTTTCAGTTATATGTGAATGTGTAAGTAATCTGATTATAAAGCTTTCCTGTTTTTCATTCTAATAAAGAGACCCCGCAGATCTGTGTATTCCTTAGATGTGTCTATTTCCCTTTACATTTCAGGCTATGTCTAGATTGCTAGTTATTGTGATGTTATAATTTGCTATTGTGTAATAAAGGGACCCCAGTTCTTAGTGAACAGCTGGGCAGGTGTTATTTCTTCATGACTAACCTTTCTTCTAGCCAGATGCTGTTATGTGGACGGATGTGTTTCCCGTCCAGGTAAGTGGTAACTGATCAAGGAGCGCCTAAATCAGGGAATACCCTTTGCATATAGTAATTACATTTGGTTGTTATCTTCTAGGACAGAGCTAACCCTTCTTTTTACCCAAATGCTGACAGGAGAAGGATGTGACATTCCCTTCCCTGCAGATAATTGAGCATGGAAGATTGTGTGTAGATCAGGTCAGGAGATAACCTCTGAATGCTACAATTTGGCCATTCTTGTGTGAGAGGATTGGATCTCCTATTCGCCACATAAGGGATAACAATTGTGTATGAGACATCCCCAGTAGATATTAGATATATAGAGAAACTTCCCAACAAAGAGAGAGAGAGAGTTGAAGGTATCAATAGGACAGTGATCGCCGTTGTGTAGCGGCGTTAGTGAGAGCACCGGAGGGATACGGTGTGTATTGTCACACGATTGTGGCGGCAGCGTGAGCACCGGGAGGATATGGTGTGTATACCCGCAGGATTGCGGCTTGAGTGAGCACCGGGAGGATACGGTGTATATACCCGCAGGATTGCGGCTTGCGTGAGCACTGATTGAGGTCGGTGTGTAATAGTAGATGCATTAGAACTGCTCTCCACCATGAGGAAGAGAGTAGCATAGTCTGGGCCAGATTGCCGTGAGATTATAAGGTGAGATCATAGGATGTGACATGGAATTCCTTAGTAATCAGTGAGTATTCCTAGTAATCCTATAGATTTAGTGGTGTTTTTGATGATATGAGCTTGAATATTGCTAATTCCCCATCCCCAGGAAGGTACCTAGGCACTGTGGTAAGTAGGCTCTGGGGAGGGAGATGGTTACGTTTCGGCTGGATTGGTGGTGTCTTGGTGAGCTGGGGATATCTGGTCTGAAAATCCGGTCGTTACAGAGAGCCACACGTGTCACCCAGGAGTTGTGTACCTGTTGTTTGGATTGTCCTGCCCTGTGTAAAGGATTGTATGCACATGTGTGAGTTGTCTGTTGTGCACTGTGCAGTGTGTTGGTGTGTCCATGCAGTTCTGTCTGACTCATCCTTGTTGTTTTGGTCACTTAGAAGTGTGTAAGGTGTGTGAGTTGCACATCTGTGTTGTGTTTGCTTGATCATCAATGTGTCTTGGGTGTGTTTGTGTAGACTGTGGGGCCCTGCTGCTCCACACTGCCATTGTGGTTGTGTTTCTCATGCATTGCAGGCACATGGTGCCTTTTCTCCTCCTGTATGGCATGGTGTGTGTGGTGTAATGCATCCTCTATGTGTGCCACTTATGCCTACGCATAGTGGATGTGCACTCCCTTTATTTGTATATGGTACACCCCTTACATGTCTACTACTGACATGCAAGTCAGTTCACTTTGATGGCAGCTGCCCCCTTGATTTCCATGTGTGTGTGTCTCCCCATCACTTCATTTGTGAGACTGTGCTTTGTGGTGCAGTTCTTGGGCCAAGAGTGATGTCCCACTCTGGACATTGCCCCAATGGTTTATGTGTGCTGTTCTTGTGCTATTAGTCATTCAAGATTGGTCATGTACACTTCAGCTGTGTGTGCTGCCCAGTGCTCAGGTGAAGATGGTTGCTCTTGTATCCCAGTGTGGTGCACCTGTTGTTGTTGTGTAGAATGTATGCGTGTTGGCTGTGGTATTACTTCACTTCCTGGGTGTGCTGTTGTATTTGTGCTGTACTGATTTGTGGGCTCTACGTTGAGGTTGTGCCAGTCATGTCTGTGTGTGGCTGTTGTGCTTGTGTGCACACACTGCTTGTTATGCATGCAGTGCTGTGTGTATGTGGGCTTGGCATGGCCGGATGTGCATCCCATAGTGTCCTGTGGTGTTTGTTGATTTCTATTTGATGTGCATCTGTGGTTGGTTTGAGGTGGCAGTGTAGTTATGTGCTGGTGCATTTCTTGTGTGATTTGTGTTTTGTTGTGTGTTATATATTCCTGAGTGATGAGGTTGTGCACTCATGTTGTGTTTGTGCTCCCATTGCCTTTCCACAGTTTGGCTGACGGGGTATGTGTGTTTCTGTTGGTGTTGTGTGTGTGTTCCTGTGGTGTTTGTGTGTTGTTTTTGTGCAGGCATCTCTGCAGGCTTCCCTGTGTGTGTGTCCTGGTTGTGGCTACACCCAGGATGTGTGGATGTTTGTGTGTGTATGTGCTGGCAAGTATTGGCAGCCTTCAGTGTGTGAGGCACTGGTGTTGTGTGTTCCTTGCCAGCCACTCCTGCAGTGCCTGTCTCCCTGGTTGTGTGATGTGTGGTGCAGGGTGTGTATTGGGCTTGCCTGTTGCAGTGCTTGTTGCTGTGCATGGGGGTGCACAGGATGGGCACCTGGCCTGTGACTTGATGGTATGTGTCGATGTGTGGTTGGGGGTGGTGTGTCCATGTGGTCTTTGTGCTCTGCCCATGCCTTGGAGTGGCCCTGCCTTCTGCATTGTATGCATGTGTTGACCGCTGCGGTGACGTGACCGGGACCGGGATGTTGCTGCACTTTCGCGGTCGATGTGTGTCCCGGCTGCAGTGGGGTGACTTGTTGGCAGGTGGGTCATGTGTGGGTGCCCTTGCGGATGTGTTGTTACCCCCAGCAAGGTGTCTGTGGTAGAATTGTACCCTGTGTCAGCCCTTGTGTTGTGTTTGTGTAGTTGCGTACCTGCGTCGTCGTCCGCGGTGGCCCATTTGATGATAGTGGTGTAGCAGGTACAGCACCAGAAACACATGTAGGGCTGAGTCCATGGCGTTCATGACCGGGTGGAGAGGACTGGGTCTGTGCTATCGTGCTCCGCTGTCGAGTTTCTGCTGTGTCAGGTTGGGTGGTGTCTCCGCTGCGGTGTGCCTGCTTGTTTGGGCCATCCTAATTTGTGGAGTGGGGCGGGCGTCATTTCGCACGGTGGTGAGTCTCCATTGGCTTACACCGCCGCGGTGGCGGGGGCACTTTGATGGTGGTGCAGGTCACTCCGCGGCGGACGGAAATAACCTATGTTTCGCTTTACTAATATGGCGGACGTGATTCACGCTGCTCACGGGTGGAAAAGGCGTTTTTCCGCCCCACCAGTATCGCGCTGGCACCGCCGACATCCTAATGGACCCCTATGAATTCTGCGCCTTCTTTCATGGTGGTCGGTTTAGTGCTAAAGAAAATGTAGATACAATCTAATTAATAATAATAAATAATAATAATAAATCATTTATAGAGCGCCTGGTTACACATAGAACAGTGTGTCCCCGCGCTGACCACAGATACATTCTACAGAGGAAAGAGGGTAACGGATTTATGAAATGGGGAAAAAGAGTGTTTTTAGTTTCCTCCGAAATCCTATTTCAGATGGCTCCATCCTCAGGTTCAGTGGTAGAGCATTCCAGTATTTGGGGGCTAGGTGCCTAAATGATCGTCCGCCCATTCTTGCCCTACGAATACGAGGTGTTTTAAACAACATTGCGCCAGAAGATCTTAAATTGCGCGTCGGGCGATGTATTGCCAGGAGGCTCTTAAGGTAGTCTGGACCTTTATTCTGTGCTATGCGATGTGCGTAGCAGAGGTCTTTAAATTTAATACGCTCCCTGACAGGAAGCCAGTGAAGCTTAGCCAGGGCAGCTTTCCCTGATGCTCTGCGTGGGAGGCCAAGCACCAGACGTGCGGCCGCATTCTGCACACACTGCAGTTGGTGAAGTGCTTTTTGGGTAAGCCCTAGCAGCAAGGCGTTGCCGTAGTCAAGGTGAGGAGTTACTAGGGTGTGGACAATGGTTTTTCTAGCTACTGCAGGTAGTAGGTCTAAGACCTTACGTAGGACCTTAAGTAGGCCAAAGCATCTCCCTGTGACTTTCTGAACGTGGGTCTTGTACGAGAGGTCGGTGTCCAACATAACACCAAGGTTACGTACCGACTCCCTCGGGATGGGGGGGTCCCCAAGTTCACTGGGCCACCATAGCCTTGACCATGTAGATGTTGCTCTCCCGACCACCAGCAACTCTGTCTTTTCACCATTGAGGCGTAGGCAGTTGTCATTCATCCATACTGCCACTGCTGACATACAGTTCGAGAAGTTGCTGGCGTCTTGACTCCGGTCGGGTGTGAGTTTGAACACCAACTGGGTGTCGTCAGCGTAGCTAACAATGTCCACCCCAAACGCCTCTACCACGCGAGCCAGGGGTTCCATATAGATGTTAAACAAGGTGGGGCTCAAACTCGAGCCCTGAGGAACCCCATGGCTTACCTTGCGTGAGGACGATCTAAAGGGAGGACAGTGTAGCTGAAAGCTTCTGTCAGCCAGAAACGACTTCAGCCAGGCTAGCGCTGACCCCGTCACCCCCATCTCCGTCAGGCGAGACATCAGCGTGGAGTGCAGCACGGTGTCAAACGCTGCACTCAGATCTAATAAAACTAATGCTGCTGTCTCGCCTTCATCCGCTATCTGCCTCATGCGCTCAGTGGAATATAGAACGGCTGACTCCGTCGAGTAGCCGGTTCTAAATCCAGATTGGGATGAGTGAAGATGGGTTTCTTCTTCAAGGTGTTTCATAAGCTGTTTATTAGCAATTTTCTCCACAATCTTCGCGCAGAAGGGAAGAAGGGAGACGGGGCGAAGGTTTTGCAGTTGAGATAAGGGGATGTTGGGTTTTTTCTTTAGGGGAATGACCTGGGCCGTCTTCCACGCTTCCGGTACATGACACTCTTGAAAGGATAGAGTGATCATGTGGCTAATATGATCGATTAGCATGCTCTCCATAACACCTTTACACCGAGTCACTGGGCATGTGTCAGATGGAGATCCAGATTGTATGCTTTTGACAATTCCCAGAAGTTCGTTTCTTTCTGTTGTTGTAAAGCTTGTAAATATTATGCAGTATAATGTTTTCTTACATTTATATCGATTTTTTTAGATATGCTTACAATGGTTATGTAGATGTTGCAATACATTTCTTTTGATGTGTGGTGGCTTTTATTTTTCGTCCTGGAGAAAGTATATCTGTTGATATAACAATAGAAAATGGTTAAGATATTTAGAAGTCTTTTTTGTAGGTTATACATTATCATTTTTATTTAAACTACTTCTTTAACATACTTACTTTTTGATTAACTTTATTTTCTAAGTTGTTGTAGATAGTTATTTTTGTGGCTGCAAATATCTGTAGTTGAGACATAAATAAATGAAAGTATATTTTAGTTTATTTTAATTTAGTTGTATTTTTAATAACATTTCACTATTTTTAAATGCTAACAAGTTATTATTTACTTACTTTTTTACTAGCTTTATTTTCTTTCTTCTTGTAGGAAATAATTTTAGGTGTTGGTAGAATCTGTAGTGGAGATATAAATAAGTGAAAGTACATTTGAGTTTCATATTGTTTAGATTAATTATTTAGAAGTTTTTAGCAATGTTAAAGTTTAACAAAACATTATTTACTTACTTTGTTTAGTTTGGAATTTTCTTATCAGAAAATTATCTGGTAGCTTTTCCTCTTGTGTGTTTTTGTTCTGTTGAAGTGGAAAAGACTCTTTCTTTTTTTTGGCTTTTATAGTGTTGTTTTAATTAGTTAGTTTCTGTGATTGGTTTTTGTTGTAACTGCTAGATTTTCATTGGTTGTTGAGTTTAGTTAGATTTTTTTTATATAGTGTTTCCATATATGGAAGATGCTTATTAAGGCGCTGATTCCGAATCGGGAAAAATAACTCCGAATAGCCGTGCGGAGCGTTTTTCCGGTACGAATCGTACCCTGCAACGTCCCCGTACGTATGATGAAGTATGATTCATACCAGGAGCAGGACTCTGTACGAATTGTACAAAGACCGTACAACTCTAATCTCCGCACGATTCTCCCTCAGAACCCACTGTACGCAACATCCGTATGGTTCGAAGCAGGTTTTCCCGACCCAACAAGTACGATTCGTGTCGGGTACGCACCGTACGACACTTTTTTTCCGGGAGCCCAAAACGTCCGGAGAAGCAGAGTTCGCCTCAAAACAGGTACAGAATGCCCCCCCCCCCCGGGAACGGAGCGTACACCCCATGACCGCAGGGGTAAAGTGCGATCATGGGGTGTACGTACCGTACCCCATGAATGCAGGGTATACGCACTGTACCCCATGATCGCAGGTTCTACGCACCATACCCCATGTACCGTGCGTACACCCTGCGATAATGGGGTACGGTGCATACACCCCATGATCGCAGGGGTACGGTGCATACCCATGCGATCATGGGGTGTGCGCACCGTACGGTGTGATGTGATTGTGTGGTTGTCCATACGAATCGCCCTTACCTGACGTGAACCGCACAAATCGTGTCCTCATACCCCGGTCCGGATCGTACTCATCGGTTCGTACAGCATGTTTACGAATCGTACGGTTCACTGTGAGGGTCCGTGTCGTACGTTTTCAACCTTGTAATTCGTACGGTTCGCGATGATTCGGACGGATTGACGAGATACGGATCGTACTACGCGATTCGGACGGACGTGTACGATTCGTACGGATAGGGCTCCGGATACGATTCGGACTGACGCTTTTTTTCCCGAATCGGAATCGGCCCCTAAGTAGTAATAATATTTTTTAAATATATTTAATTGTTGCAATATATTTTATATTTATTTAATGTTCTATATATTTTGCTGTTTAGTTTGTTAAGTATGTGTTTATTTTCGTTTTTAAGTGATATTGGTAAATATTTAAGATTTTGCTGTTAATGAGTTCGTAAAATATATATTTAAATGCATTCATTCTATTGTATATGCATATGTTTGAAAAATTTGTTTTTAATATGCATTGATACTTTTGAATGTGTTTTATTTGTATTCGATTTTATTATTGAATCGATATTGTTGGTTGTCTACATTTTGTATTTCAATATCACGGTGTATTTTTAAACCATTGTATGATTTACAAAATTTTCATTATCGATATTTTGTTGTTCAATAATGATTGTGAGTTCGATATTTCAATTAACTTTAAATTAAATATAGCAGGTCGATATTGTAGTTTTCTATATTTTGGCGTCGATATTTTCTGTAGTTGATATTTTGTCCCTTGATATTTAGTCACTGATCCCCTTTTCATAGGGGGAACGCAGGCATGAAAAGGTCAGCGAAAAGGCAGGTCGTGATCAGCATGGTGATGCCGGCATCAGCACCACCGCCATAGAGTGCTGCTTTCCCCACTGCCACTGCCGCAGGATCCAGGATCCTGGTGCTGGCGTCGGTCTTGTGGTGGTTTGAAACCCCCAGTTGAACAGCCATGTAGGTGGAATTCAGACCGCCACTGATGTATGGCGGCGGTCTCAAGACTGCCGTACTCGTAATCAGCCCCAAAGTCTAGAACAACAAGTTAAAGAACGTTTAGTACTGCACTGCTTTGACTTTTTTATTTCAATCTTAAAACTATTGAGGAAAGACATGTAGATCAAATTTTAGTATTTGGCAATGTTTATGTAAAATTATCAAATCTTGGCCTTAAAACTCATAGAGATGCAGCACTAGAGTAGGCCTGGAATATCCCTCCCTGTTCTCACAAAACAGTCAGCCAGATAAGTATGGGATTATATTTCCTGAAAAGATTTTGGAGTTGAGTTGTGTGGTTTTAAATGGATCAATGGACTTGGACGTGTCTGCCAGGTCAGTCCAGCGCATAGAAGAACCCGCTGCCCTTTCATCATAGACTACCTTATCTCCTCATATGAAATGTTCCACTCTTCTCAAATATTAATATCCATGAATATTCATTAAATGATCATTTCATACTTTATGTAAAATATCTCCTCTGAAAAGACTTTGGTGTAGAGGATCTGGAGATTCAAAAAACTTGTATTTATCTGCACAAAATATTATACCAATGTAACAGTCTACTTGATAATAGTGAAAGTGATACAATACCATATTGTGAAATTTAGATGATTCATTTTGTTGATAGAATCAAACAAGAGTCTACAGTTGGGCAGTTATTCACACAAAGGAGGCCTTTTGATATTTCTATATGAATGAGACATAACAGTACCACCTGATTACCACTCTAATGACTCCTCCCTTGAAGGGGAGGTAGCTGCCTATATTAGGTGGCAAGATATTCGGAGCAATAGGTCCAAAAAATAAATTGGCTGCAGTGATGAAAGAGGACCCTGATTTATGTGCTATATTATTAGACTACCTGGTCCAGCACTGCTAAAGGAGAGGCTAGATCCCAAAAGTGTGGGTATCTAATACTATACTACCTCTGTATAAAACAGGTCTGAAAAGTTATCCTGGTAGCTACTATGAAATTGAACTTTTAGACTTTGTTGGCAAGATTTTGGCTAAATTTATCCTCAAGAACCTCCAATGGTATGCCCAAGAAAAGAGAATTATTCGATATGAGCAATCTGGCTTCAAGTTCAACTGCTCTACTTTAGACAACATAGCTGTTGTTGTCTCCATCTTCAAATGATGTATACGAATAAGAAAGAAATATGTATATGCAGCATTTCTTGACTTTTTCACAGCTTTCAATAGTGTATGTAGGCACTTGTTCTGGAGTAAAATAGAAGTGGCGCAAACTGGAAGCAATAAAAACACCCTATGACCGTTTAAGTTCTCTGCTCCACAACCTGGTGTAAATTGTGCATGTGGGGAGACAGAGGTTTATCCCAGAAGATGAATACCCAAAAGAGCCTACAACAAGGTTGCTTATTAGCCACACTTATCATCTCTCTGTACTTGAATGATGTGCCCAATGTTGCAACTCTGATGTCTCGGCTGCCCTGGTGTCCCAGACCCACAGTGCTTTGACAGGCTCTGCTCTCCCCTGGTCTTGAGAAACACTGCATGGAGCTGCCTACCCTCATGCTCCTGGGTTCCTAGCTGATTCCCCTTGCTCCTCCAACTCAAAAATGGGATTCACCTGCCTGAGATGTGCAAGTACCTTTTAAAGGTACTTCAAGGCCAGTTTGGTTGTTGTTTTCACTTGTCTTTGTTTTTCTTTTCGGTCATTGCTGTTTCTTCCTTACATCCTTTCTGATTCTCCCATATCTTTGTGTTTTCTGTTCTGGGATGTTTGATGTAATTTCCTTTTCTTGTTTTATTACTACAGAAATGTTTCAGTCTGATTTGAAGGTGTGTCGCAACAAAGCCATGTTCCTCCACCTGTTTCCTTCCTCCCTCTATCTGCTGACTCCTCACTCATGAAGAATTCCACTGTCATAGTCCAGGTTCTTTGTTTTCTTCAATCTTCTGAAGTCTTAGTCCAGCAAGGAGTTTTCTTTTTTTCACCTTTGGCTTTTTTATCCTGATTAGGTTACAGCTTCTCGAGGGACACTATTTCAGTGTGTAGTGGCATTGCTGCTTCTGGGAACCATTGGCCTGACATTGGCCATACAAAGACTCAGACATCCAAGGACTCAGACTGGATTACGAGTAAGCGTCCAGACCTGGAGGCCCAAAACATTTAATGACTTATACTATTTATCAACCAGCTCGATCCCTTTTATTAAGAAAATGTATTGCCCTCCTCCCGGAATCATCTGTCCCAAATCCACACTTCTGAGATACTGCAAAATGGAGAGGTAACAACAGCAATAATAAGGTCTTTTCAGTCCAAAGCAAAGGAGGTACAGGATTCTTTCAAATGTATTCTTTATTTTTCTCCTGATGAATGGCATAACGCACAAGGCACATTAAGTTTTTTTTCAAATGTACTATACATCATTTCATTTTTAAGCTGTGCCATTATAAGGATCCCAAAGACAGTTTTGACTGATAGAACATGGTTGAAGGGATCCTTCCTGTATTGCCTTGTGAGTGAGCAATGATGGAACTATTTTGGCTCCTGATGGACTCAGTAGAGTTGTGATATAAGAGTTAGAGCGGAATGAAGGAAGGCTGATTTCGAATCTTGAGTTTGCAGTTAAACACAGACGAATAAAGATGTGAAATGCTAAGCTCCAAGTGTGATGTAGGCATTGGCAGGTACCCAGGCTGGGGAAAAAGCTACAAATGGTGACAAGATGGGGGCTAAGGAACCCAAACATTGACAGTGCTCTCCTAGAGAGCTTGCCATGGCCCAAGCAAACTGCTTGTATGTGCAATGTCTTCTGTCTTTGGAGGCAACAAAGCATTGCAGAGAATTTACACGTTGTTGAAAGAGACCCTGATGGTCAGGCCATACATTAAGGTACCATGCTGCCACACAAGATAAAGTTATATGTTATACAAAACATTACTGTCAAAGGCAGATATGCACAGGTACAGAAATGAAGAGCTGAAGATTGCAGTAGTCAAATATGAATAATTGACATAAAGTGCGGACAGATGAAACAAGAACCAAGAAAGACTACTGTCATGGCATTTACCAGAGGCTCGATAAGTGGAGCTCTACGACCTCAGCACCAGGCTAGGAGACCCAAGAAGGAGCACGATGGTTGTGATTACAGTGCTGTCCCATACCTGAAGCAGAACATCACCAAAGCTATTCAAGAAGGGTTCACGTAATCAGTGCACTCAACACAATGTGCACTACTTTGGACCTCTAAGGTTCCTTCTGATAACATAAATAGTTCAAGAAATCCAATAAAATAGAGTTATCACTTGTTTGAATGCTTTATCTATATATATTTTATCCTAATTTTCAACAGTTATAACATTCCAATTTAAACATATTTACATGCTTGATTTTGTTCTCCTGAGCCTAAAACAATGTTACATCACATTGCACAATTTCATTATTCCAGCTCTGCTTGTAAGATCATTCCCTTGATTCCCAAAGCATTTTGGGTTGAGAACCCTTCATGAACTGCAAAAATGAAAAACAAATGTTCATTCATATTGACATACCAGGAACAGTCTAATCATAATACATATCTCTGTATGCATATGTAAAACATATGGGTTTATCTGCGCATTATGTTTAAGAAGTGTGCCTCAGTTTGGATTATATCTCAGTAAAAGAGAGGGTCCCTTCAACCAATGTGGTAGGGCACCAAATAGACCACAGTCAAAAAATAGGGATCCTCTTTGGTAGATTCAGTCACTTCGCTCTCAGACATATATCAAAAAACGATATCACCAAAACATAAACAGGATATAAAATGAGTTTAACTAAATTCAAAAGAGGGCCAATTTTTTTTCATAATTTATTATAAATTCAATAAAAAACAGTACCAGTGATATCAAGTTAAAAAAAAAATGTGTTGCATATATTTAAAAAAGGATAAAAAACATTTCATAAAACAATCCACACATTGACGCCCCCATACCAGAAAAACCTAGGGACTCATTTATGAGGCCTTGCGTCAGTTTTGCGCTTCCGATGCGTCACTTTTTGCGACACATCGGCGGCGTAAAACATGCCTCCTGTTGCGCACTATTTACAAAGTGACGCATCTAAGCAGATGGGTCACTTTGTAAACCCCTGCGCTACATTATACCTGCTGCAGGTATAATCTATGCAGGGTGGGGGGCGTTCCCCCGCAAAAAGCCTCGTCTAAGTGACGCAGTGAAATCTATTAGATTACACTGCGTCACTTCTAGGACGCGGTTGCTTCAAGATCTTGCACCTGCCTCAGAGCAGGCGTAAGACTGACGCAGGCCCTTTCACATGGGGCTTGCCCCATGTGAAAGGACGCATTGCTGGAGTTGCCTCACTTTTGTGACACACTCCAGCAATGCGTCACTTTTGCGCTTACAGATACGTCAGAAATACTGACGTATCTGTAACTCCTTGCGACATGATGCGTCATACTAGAAATATGATGCATCAGGTATGTCGCAAGGAGTGCACACTGAGAAGTGATGCATCGCTGCTTTCAGGCAGCAATGCGTCATTTCTCATGAATGAGGACCCTATTCTTTAGACAAACATAGCGGGAGAACAGTTGTCTCATGACATTAAACAGTCACCAGTCTATAACAGATCATTTGTTAAAAGAGTAAGAGTATCTCTTCTGCTGAGTTGTCTTAAATTTACAAATATTCCAAATATCTAGTCTAAAAATAATATTCTTTCTAAAGCATTGACACATTTCGGTGGGTACTAGTATTTGACAGCCACCTTCTTCAGGAAACCCGATGTCTCCCAACCACAATTTGTTATCTATACAGAGCACAGACAAAGAGAAGAAAAAAACATATGTTACACATTATTCTCAAACACCCATAAGGCAATATTTATATCATGGTGATATTGTACATAATTACACACACCCTCACCCACTCATACAGAGCATTGGTAAAATACCCAGATAGCTTGGGTATAGTTGTGAAAAATACCTTCTTTTTCTACAAAATAGCGCTCCTGGTAGACATCAAAGGAGTTAACAAAATCCAAAAAGAAAGGTATTCATAAACATCCCTTCTCACCACTTCACGGGAATCTGCAAATAAGCTCACTTCGTCCGTTATAGGGGCATACCTTCCCAATATAATCCCATACACATTGGACCAAATATATGTTATAGAGGTTACCTTTTTCTGCTTTACAGCCAACTCCTCATACATAAAAACACGACAGATGGGTCCAACGACTACAACACAAAATAAAGAGGTGCCAAAATGCTAATCTCAACATAAGAATGTAAACTCCATTCAGTATATATAGTGACCAACAATCCGTCAATCATTTATCTTTACAGAAATGAAACAATTTCTTGTATGTGGTATCCCACCAAGAAAGGGTTACCGATGGAGACTGCTATTACTGCGACTCTGTTTCAGTTGATTACGCCTCTTTTTCCTTTCGCCAATAGGAAATAGTATAAAGGAAGAAAATATTATCAGGACTCCTAAGACTGTAGCATCATAGCTTATTAATCCTCACATCTAATGTGGTAAACTAAAATTTACTAAAAAATGGTGTAGCCAACCAAGCTGTCTCATTAAGCGTTAGATAAATACTAAGCCAAACCTCAGCCAACCTCTTAACATACACATGCTCACAATAGTCATGAGGGGCTGTAATATATTACCCTCCTTTTGTGAATAGGAGAAGCGCCGCGGTCCAAGCTACCCACAGGCTACATTTCCTAACTGCCTTACGATCCATTTATCCTAAGTTAAATACAAATCATAAAGTACCCATGCCTTAAAAACGAGCTAACTCTGCATTATAATTATGACCATTATCAGTCAGTACCCTTACAGACCCCACGGGGACTTAATAAGTTTAAAAACAAAATGTATTTTCTCTCATGCATAGCAGAACAAGGCTCATACTACCCAGGTAAATATGAATTTTATCAGGTACATGGCAAATAGGGCTCACTGTGCTCAGATCTAGCTGTAATAGAAGACGCAGCCCGTTACTCACTGCATCAACTAATAGCCTCAGAGTGGTGTCCCCCCATATTTGTCGGACTGCTTACCTTTCACGTACAGCGGTGCGATGGAGTTTTTGCCTCTGTAGTTTCAAATCCTGCGTTCAAATGCCCGCGCGGTTAAAACGCTACGGCTACCTCCACATGATTTACAGGATGACGTGCTAGATCATACAACCTTGGGCGCCATCTTGGGGTGTTGCTATAACTACTTCTCACATATAGTAACTGAGCCCATGACTTTATGGTGGCAACCAAACAACTATCTACATGAGCACAAGCTGATATTTTTATAACACTCCGATTGTCCTTCTCATTACGATCTGTTGCTAGTTTTCCTATCAGATGGTACACTCGATCTTACAAGTAGCAATACCCAATAAAGGTAATGTAAAATAGCATAATGCCTATTATACAAATTTCTCATGAATGACACCAAAAATAATACACAAAAAAAGCCTTAGATCACACATATTGCTTTCAGTGCTCAGGAGTGGGACGCAGTAATCTTTCACCACCGCCTCTATAAATATTTACCCTAAAGCTACCTATTAAGATAGACTTGAAACTCCTTGGCTTAGCCTATATTATAGATTTACAGAACTATTCAACATAAGAGTTCCAATCTAAAAACAAATTGAAGGGTAAGGAAAATTATATCTCCAAGAATAAACACGAACGCCACCTATAAAAGTAAAAGCCATTATTTTAATCGAGCTCAGTTTTCAAGGGAATAATTCTTACAATGATAATACCCAATATATGTGCAGATTCCTAAATAGATAACAATGTCAATCTTCATTAGTTGTTTTAACTAGGACATACCAAACAATCCCATTCCCCCCTTGAATTGAGGGCATTACGTGCTGTATTCAATGTCGAAATATACCATTGATCTCTTGCTTTGCATTTGCGGTGTATATCGGAAAACAATGGTTCCAGTGGCACAATAAATGTATGACTAATAATCAATACAATTTATGTTAATTAATAACAATTAGAGGGTTGAAGGAGGGTGTCCGACAGAGAAACAACTCTACACAGAAGATTTCATATCATCATTGAATTTTATGTTTCTTTGTTTCATTTTTTCATTCTTTTTCAACAAACAATAAATATTTGTAGTGTTACATTTGCGGTGGGCATCTCCACCACGTCTCCCAATAGTAACTTTCTTCAAAATAAACCATGGTATTTATTGTTCATTATGTCCCTGCTCTTCAAAATGTGCAAACAAAACGGCATTACATTTTTTTGTCCTGATTGCCGACTTGTGTTCTTGTATTCTGGTGCGTAGCTCTCCACTTGTCTCCCCTACGTACCCCAAACCACAGAGGCAATGTAGCAAGTACACCACATTCTTACTGCAGCAATTATTTGGAGTTTTGGAAGACAAGCATATCCCATTATGGGTGTTTTCTTTCACTTGTATACAATGCACACAGACATTGCAATTACCACAGCTAATGTTGACAATAGCTATAGTGCTGTATAGAGTTCTTTGTGCATTGCGTGGTTCTTCCCTATATGTATGTACCAGTTAATTTCTAAGATTTCTATTCCTCTTAAAAACGAAGAAGAGGCGTTTGTCCAGTCTCGTCTCTTCTTCATCATTGCGAATTTGCCAATTCCTGTTTATCACATTTTTGATCCTGTTACTCATGTTGGAAAATTGACTTACAAAGGCCACTTTATTCATCTTCTTTTTCTTTCTTCCAGTTTTAATATTCATAGAGTCCCTATCATGAAATGTGGCCCATTGAAAAGAATGAGAGATCAATTTCTTTGGGTAGCCCCTATCTTTAAGTTTACCTTTTAAGACATCAGCATGTTTAACGAAGTCTTCCAGATTAGAACAGTTCCTCCAAAGATGGAGAAATTGACTAAAGGGGATGTTGTCCTTTTGGGACTTCGGATGGAAGCTTGAATAATGGAGCAGAGTATTCTTATCCATTGGCTTTGTAAAAGTTGTACTTCTAAGGAGCCATCTCTTTCTTTAATCGAGTTGTCTATGAAATCAACTATTGGCCTTCTATAATGTGAGGTAAATCTCAGGTTGGGGTCTCCTAGGTTCAACCTAGCTAAAAAGTCATCCAACTGTTCAATTTCCCCATCCCACATAAAAAATATATTGTCAATGTAGCGGTACCAGCCTGCTTCATTTTCGAAAAATGGTGCCAATTCTTGCGGATATGCTTTTTTTCAAACTCTCCGACATATAGGCACGCCAGACTTGGGACGCATGCAGCCCCCATGCTGGTCCACTTCTTTTGTCTAAATAGTTGATCCTTAAATAGGGAAACATTGCTTTTAAGAATCATTGAGGTGCATTCAATCATAAAGTAATTGGTAACACCTTACAAATCCAAATCACTCAAAACACACTGCCCCACCTTTATAGTATCAGCTTGAGGGATGTTAGTATAGAGAGATTAAATGTCTAGGGTAACCAGAAACTGACTCTCTCTATTGAAGGGTTTCCTCTCCAAGAGTGAAATGATGTGAGAAGAGTCTCTCACAGATGATCTCAAGCCGCTAACTATTGGACGTGACAAAAAGTCAATATATTTGCTGAGAGGTTCCAGCAAAGAAGCAATACTACTGACTATTGGCCTCATAGGTGGATCGGTACCATTTTTATGTATTTTGGGTAGGCCAAATAGTGTTGGAATTCTAGGTGCAGTATTGTTTAAAAACCTGAATTCCTCATCACAGATCCAGACTTGTCTCTGGCCTAAGTGAGTAATCTCAAGCAGTCATTGGATAAGGTAGGCAAACAGCTTCTTTGTGTGGGTTCATAGTTTTCTTCTACTTCCCACATATTAAAGATCCTCCTTTAGTAATTTGGGGTGTCGAAAATTACCACCCCCGCCCTTGTCTGCGGGCTTGATCGTAATGTTATGATCATCTCTTAAAGATTGAATCGCATTTCTTTCTGCCTTACTAATATTTTGAGAATGCGAATGGAAGGCTTCAGAAAGGGCTTTCTGGACCTCAATTTCAACTACACTTTCCAAGACTTCTATATTTTCCCTACTTGGGCTAAAGAGGGAGGGAAGAAAGACTTAGGTTTCAATTCAGAAACATTGACAAATCATGGGAAGGGCACCCTTCAAAAATATCTTTAGCCAAACCTTTCTGAAAAAGGATAGACGATCCTTCTCAAGTTGGAACCCATTAACCTGTGTGGTAGGAGCAAAAGTTAAACCCTTACCTAAAACACTGATCTCCAGTGGATCCAATACCTTACTAGACAGGTTAATTACTGGTGCTCGGACTGACGCCAAAATCTCCGATTCCTTGTTCGCTTATATTCCTGTGGTGGGGCCCGTGTTTGTTGACCCCTCCCCAAGTTGCTTTTGTACCTCTGGCCCCTTCTCGGTTTCTGGTCTAAAAAAACCCATAGTCCTTGGTATTGCCCCTTCCATTATTCTCCTCTTTGGGGGTGTTATCTTCTTAACTACTCATGTTGGAAAATTGGCTAACAAAAACCACTCTATTCATCTCCTTTTCTTTCTTCCAGTTTCATATAGTCCCTATCATAAAATCTGGCCCATTTAAATGAATGAGAGTTCAATTTATTTGGGTAGCCCATATCTTTAAGTTTACCTTTTAAGACATCAGCAATGTTATAGAAGTCTTCGAGGTTAGAACAGTTCCTCCGAAAACGGAGAAACTGACTAAAGGGGATGTCGTCCCTTTGGGACTTTGGATGGAAGCTTGAATAATGGAGCAGAGTATTCTTATCCATTGGATTTGTATAAAGTTCTACCTCTAAGGAGATATCTCTTTTTTTTATTCGAGATGTCTAAGAAATAAACTCTTGACCTACTATTATGTGAGGTAAATCTCAGGTTGGGGTCTCCTAGGTTCAACCAAGCTAAAAAGTCGCCCAACTGTTCAATTACCCCATCACAGATAAAAATTCAGGTTTTTAAACAATACTGCACCTAGAATTCCGACTCTATATGGCCTACCCAAAATACATAAAAATTATACTGATCCACCTATGAAGCCAATAGGCAGTAGTATTGATTCTTTGCTGGAACCTCTCAGCAAATATATTGAATGTTTGTCACGTCCAATAGTTAGCGGCTTGAAATCATATGTGAGAGACTCTTCTCACATCATTTCACTCTTGGAGGGGAAACACCTAAATAGAGAGACTCAGTGTCTGGTTACCCTAGACATTGAATCTCTCTATACTAACATCCCCCAAGCTGATACTATAAAGGTGTGGCGGTGTGTTTTGAGTGATTTGGATTTGGAAGGTTTTAACAAGGACTTTATAGTTGAACGCACCTCAATGATTCTTAAAAACAATGTTTTCCAATTTAAGGATCAACTATTTAGACAAAAGAAGGGGACCAGCATTGGGGCTGCATGCGGCCCAAGTCTGGCGTGTCTATATGTCGGAGAGTTTGAAAAAAAGCATATCCACAATGAATTGGCTTCATTTTTTGAAAATGAAGCAAGCTGGTACTGCTACATTGACAATATATGTTTTATCTGGGATGGGGACATTGAACAGTTGGACAACTTGTTAGCTTGGCTGAACCTAGGAGACCCCAACCTGAGATTTAACTCACAATATAGTAGGACAAGAGTTGATTTCTTAGACATCTCGATTAAAGAAAGAGATGGCTCCTTAGAAGGAGAACTTTATACAAAGCCAATGGATAAGAATAATCTGCTCCATTATTCAAGCTTCCATCCGAAGTCCCAAAAGGACAACATCCCCTTTAGTCAGTTTCTCTGTCTTCGGAGGAACTGTTCTAATCTGGAAGATTTCTATAAACATGCTGATGTCTTAAAAAGTAAACTTAAAGATAGGGGTTAGCCAAAGAAATTGAACTCTCATTTATTTAAATGGGCCAGATTTTATGATAGGGACTATAAGATTAATACAACTGGAAGAAAGAAAAGGAGATGAATAGAGTGGTTTTTGTTAGCCAATTTTCCAACATGAGTAACAGGATAAAAATGTGATAAACAAGAATTGGTAAATTCTCAATGATGAAGAAGAGATGAGACTGGACAAACCCCTTTTCGCCTTTAGGAGGAATAGAAATGTTAGAAACTAACTCATACATACATATTGAGAAGAACCATGCAAAACACAAAGAACTCTGAACAACACTATATCCATTGGCAACATTAGTTGTGGTACTTGCAAAGGCTGTGTGCATTGTATACAAGTGAAAGAAATCAGTCATAATGAGATATGCTTCTCTTCCAAAACTCTAAATAATTGCCGCAGTAAGAATGTGGTGTACTTGCTACATTGCCCCTGTGGTTTGGGGTACATAGGGGAGACAAGTAGAGAGCTACGCACCAGAACACAAGAACACAAGTCGGCAATCAGGACATAAAAAACGTAATGCCCCTTTGGCTGCACATTTAGAAGAACAGGGACATAATTAACAAGAGATACAATGGTTTATTTTAGAAAAAGCTACTATTGGGAGATGCGGTGGAGATGCCCACAGCAAACGCAAAGCAAGAGATCAATGGTATATTTTGACATTGAATACAGCCCGTAATGGCCTCAATTCAAGGGAGGAATGGAATTGTTTGGAATGTCCTAGTTAATACAATTAATGTATGATGGACATCCTTATCTATTTAGGAATTTCCTTTACTGGATTTGAATATCAAAATCAAACTGATGGAGATGGTGGAACCCAGCGCTGCCCATACAGTGAGCAATTATTTTAGAATCATAGGAAAAGTATAATATGTAAGGGTATATCCATCGTGAGGAGCCATTTATAGTACAATGAAACAAATTTGATGTGCGCGACTTTTATGATCTCTGTATGTATTGTAATAAGTATACTTATTTTTAATATGGCATACAAAGGCCCATACAAGGCATAATCAACTTTTAATTTCAGAAATCTTTGAATGTATTACTATTTCAAGATGGCCGAACCACTTTTCATGTTAAGTATGCATTTTATACTATTAGTTTGTTTTCTGTTACAGTAATGTAAAAGCTGTTTGCCAATAAAAACACACAATCATGAGTGATCGCTGACATTGACAAAGGCCGTTATGGTCAAAACGCATTTGTCACCAAAGGTGATACAATAAATTATAAAATTTGCATGGGCTTCTTATTGCGCTACTTTGTGAACGCAAGGTTTTGATTCTTATATATTTATATTTCACTGAAAAAAATAAAGGTTACAGGGCCGTTATAGTTAGGCTAAGATTTCACTCATATAAAATCATAGAATTCCAGCAGTTATAGTTACCTCAGCTAACTATAGACTACGCCCCCGCAATGCACTGCTTATGACCTGACATATTTACAACACTCATGACATGGTCAGTGACATCACTGATAACATCACTGATGACATCTTAAGTGACATCACAGATAACATAATTCAGTGAGTTTAAGGGGCTCATTACGAGTTTGGTGGTTGCCCTGTCAGCCCGCCACTGCTGAGCCAAAAGGAGGACCGCCAAGCCCATAGTGTACCCGCCCGCAAGATTATAAGTGTAATCCAGGTAGGGCGGTCGGTGCAATGCCGGTCTCACGGTGGTGGTCTGTTAGGCTCATAGGCGAGCCTAACATTCAGAACTCCACTGTGAGAGTGTTTACTGTACGTTCCTGCATGGTGTGGCATGCACCATTCAAAAAATCAGAGGGGGAAGGATCATTTGTCCTGGGTCACCAGGGTTTCTTAGCTTTTCGTTTCACGGTACCGATAAAAAACCCTCAATCACGTGCCATGGCTCGGATGGCGGTATTTCTTGGTTCTCCGCCTTTGTTATAGGTACGTGGCAGCATCATCATCGGGGTAGTTGTAATGCTTCCTCCACCCGGAGGTAAACCACTGGTTAGTACAGTAGTGATCATTGATCAGTGATGGTGAGTTACAACGTGAATGAAAAACATTTTGTTCTGATAAAAAGCTTGAGTGGCCAGAACGAAAAGTAAATTTATTTGGTCTGGGTTCAGGCTCATTTAAAATCTTGGGCGTGCGTAGGAAGGGGAGTTAAGAGACTCCCATACTAATCTCAGTCCATAAAAAAGGTTGATATGTTTCAGCCTTTGGATTGCCCAGGAGGGGTCAGGTAGGCTTTCTTCAGGACCTAAGAAAAGTAGTGAAAAAAGTGATACGGCCCTATATTTTCAGGGTCTATATGGGTCTAGGTATATTAACCTGGCTTTGATGATGTCTGAAAGTACCTAATGGTCATTGTGTTAAAACTTCATCAGGTGGTTCCAGAGGGGTATGAGCCTGCTCGTGTGTAGGATTTGCACGACTTGTGCTGCCTCTTCCTCTCGATCCCCGGAGTACTTTCAGACCTCATCAAAGTCAGGTTAATATACCTAGACCCATATAGACCATGAAAATATAGGGTGTTATCACTTTTTTCACTGGTTTTTTAGGTCCTGAAGAAAGCCTACCTGACCCCTCCTGGGCAATCCAAAGGCTGAAACATGTCGACCTTTTTTTATGGACTGAGATTAGTGCGGAAGTCTTTTAACTCCCCTTCCTACGCACACCCATGATTTTAAATGAGCTTGAACCCAGACCAAATAAATTTTCTTTTCAGTCTGGCCACTCAAGCTTTTTATCAGAACAAATTTGTTTTCATTCACGTTGTAACTCACCATCACTGATCACTGATCACTACGGTACAAACCAGTGGTTTGCCTCCGGGTAGAGGAAACATTACAACTAACCCGATGATGATGCTGCCACGTACCTATAACAAAGTAGGAGAACCAAGATATACCAACAGGAAACAGAAAATGTATCTAAAAGTGTGATACAGGGTCAATAGGATACTTTCCAAAAGTGAAAAATACCCATCAGTTATCGACCGATACCGCCCTTGTCATCATCTGGGACCCTTCACACCAGGAAGAGTAAACATTGCAACCACTAGTGAGTTTGTTCAAAATGTGGGTGCCCCAGTGGGCTATGGGTATGTTGGTGTGTACTGATAACTGTAAAGCAGTGCGTGAATATAAGTGAGGGCGAAAAAAGGAAGTGCGAAAAAAGCCTAAAATTGGAGAGGCAGGAGGAAAATAAGTTTAATAAGTGCCTCTCAGCTTCCAAAGAATAAAATCAGTGTGATAATATAGTAGTATCAACAAATAGCTACTATGTATAACAACTAGGTCAACATGTTTCTGCAGTCTAAGGACCCAAGTAGGTGTCCGCTGCTTTCATCAGGACCGGAGGTCGCTACTGCTTAAAGAACGTGGTGAACAAACAAATAAAGTGGTAAAAATATCACCTGGACATCCTAGGTATGATAGTTCTCCTAGCTGCAGGTAATTTGTCCAAAGTAGGAGAACAGTTGGGTCAGATACATAGAAAGACAAACAGAAACAGACAAATAGAAAAATATATTGGTGTCAGTCAAATGAGTTTATCAAGTCCAGCCAATCATAGGTGTCAAAGAATATTCATAACACAAGGCCTCTCCAATTTTAGGTTTTTTTCGCACTTCCTTTTTTCACGCTCACTTATATTCACGCACTGCTTTACAGTTATCAGTACACACCAACATACCCATAGCCCACTGGGGCACCCACATTTTGAACAAACTCACTAGTGGTTGCAATGTTTACTCTTCCTGGTGTGAAGGGTCCCAAATGATGACAAGGGTGGTTGCGATCGATAACTGATGGGCATTTTTCACATTTGGAAAGTATCCTATTGACCCTGTATCACACTTTTAGATACATTTTCTGTTTCCTGTTGTTGTTAGATACATAGTTAGTCGACAAATTGTTTTTGACCCACAGTTACTCTTTGTTTGCTCATACTGTTTCAATTAGGGGTTGTAGCTGTGCCAGGTCGTTAAATATCCCCTTGGACCCTCCCTTCACTGTTGTGTTCATCAACCAAGATATACCGCCATACGAGCCTTGGCACGTGATTGAGGGTTTTTTATTGGTACAGTGAAACGAAAAGCTAAGAAACCCTGGTGACCCAGGACAAGTGATCTATTCCCCCTCTGAATTTTTGAATTATGTACCAAGGAAGCTGAATGGATCACACCACTTCCTTCTCCATCTTTTTGATTTGATGTGGCATGCACCATGTCACACATGCCATATTGTGCAGAAATGGGGGTACAATTCCAGGTGGACACAAGATGTGCCCCCCTGCATGCACCCCCAGGCCCAAGAGCAACTGGAGGCCCTGTTATGGCATCCTTAGTTGCCTCTCTTCCACCCTTTTCATGGCGTGCTGACCATACAATGGTAGTTGACAGGCAACTCTGAATATGCTTGGCGGTGCTGCAGCTGCACTGCTAGCATAGTTGTCCTCCTGACCGCTGCACCACCGCCACTGACCATGTCATGAGTGAGGTAATATGAGAGGTCTCAACCAGTGCATTGCAAGGCCATGAGTTATAGTTAGATCAGCTACAAAAAACATCCCTGTAACCTTTAGTTTCTTCAGTGAATCAGGAGAGGAGATGTAGTGTTTTGTGGTCTTGTGAGTTAGCAATGACAAAACCCTTTTGACACCTGATGGACTTCGCAGATGTATTATATAAGTGTTAGAGTGGAATGCAAAGAAGGCAGATTTAGAATGTTGAGTTTGCAGTTACACATAGACGTATAAAGTTGTATAATGCAAAGAAGGCTGATTTAGAATGTTGAGTTTGCAGTTACACATAGACATATAAAGTTGTATAATACTAAGCTCTGTGTGTGGCATAGTCATTGCCAGGTACTCAAGTTTGGAAAACGCTACACTTACAACACCAAACACGGTTTGAATATGAAATGGCTCAGGAAACTAACTCTCAGAACTTGAAGGGGGTCTGTACCCCACGGTGCATAAGGGAATGAAGGATACCTGCTGAATCAGGCAATTGTGACTGGATAGCAAAATCAAGATGACAGCTCCCATTGCAGTCTGCGGGCTGGGCCTGAACCAGCACAGTCCAGATCAAGTCTGAAGCCACAAAAATCTGAAAGGACTAAGTGCAACACTGTGAAGTAGTGCTGCTTCTTCTGACCAAGAAGTTCCCAATATCCTACAGGGAGAAAAATAGACAGAACACACACCACCAGAGGTAACAAACTGTCACGTTTTCATCATGCATAGGGTGACTACCGGTCCCAGAATGCCTGGTGTTAGTCCTCTTTCACTCTTTCCTCTATTCCCCCTTCCTGTTTCCTACATTAGTTTCCTGTGTGCTTGCCGAGGTGCTTGTCACGTGTGATTTGCCGTATCTTCAGGATCTGTACGTGGGGAGTATTGAGCTCATTGCAGTATTGTGAGCCCTTGTGAAAGACAGTTCGAGAGAATCTATTTTGGGCGTTCTGTGTCATTGTTTACCGCAACACCGCTGTGGGGAGCTCCTAACTGTAAGCGGAGGAGCCGCTCTGAGAGCAGTGGAGGAGCCGCGCTGCAAGCAGCTGAGGAGCCGCTCTGCGAGCTGCTGAGGAGCCGCGCTGAGAGGTACAGAGGAGCCGCGCTGAGAGCAGCTGAGGAGCCGCGCTGCCAGTTAGGGAGAACGCCGCACGGGAGCAAAGGACACAGGTACACTGAACTTGTGGCCAGTAATCAGCTCCAGAACTTGATTCTCCCATCTATCTTCTTTGGACCTATAGTCTAGTGGATTGCTAGCGTGGGAAGAGTGTTTTCGAACTCTTCGTGTTTTTTGTTTATGACTTGGCATTTTTGAATATTCGTGGCATTTGAATTCAGCCGAAGGTTTTTGGTTTCCTTGTGAGTCGGTTAGAGGCTCGGATTCATTATTCCCTCCATTCTTAAAGGCACAGACAAACTATTGACTAGAAGGAACAAGAGCCTTGTTTATTAAGCTCTACTCTATCTTCAGACTGTGGATTGCTTGAAGAACTTCCTGTTTCTCACTGGATTTAGGGTTCTTGGGCAGATCCCTGTTTTCTTTTCTTTTACTTTATTTTTTCCTATTTTTGCCCTTTTTACTGAGAACGAGTGTGGAAGCCTTATTATGTAAGTGTATGTTCTCCTCTGATATATATATATATATATATAGAAGTGCTAGGGTACCATAGCAAAGAGTGTAACTTTCCTGCTCTTGTGTTTCTGTACAGGTCCCTATTTACAGACCCAACGTTTGGCGTTCTCCTATGGTCGAATCCTGTAGATGGTTTATGGCTGCCACTCCTTTTTGTTTTCTTTATCCATTTTTTCCCCTTCCCTGGATGGGGTCCTCATAAGCGAGTGTTAGTCTTATACTTGCTTGTGGTACCATATTCAGGGAGGAGTGAATCTAGCTTCTGCATCGCTCCTGCTGTACCGGATTTCAAGGTTAGTCAATCTGTATTCGTTGTGACAGAGTGACAAGCCCACGTTCTTCTACGGCCTGAGCGATGGAAACCGACACTATACTGACGTCTATGTTAGAAGCCCTCAATGCTTTACGGGTGGAGGTAGATGCAGTTAGAGGGGAGAATCAGGAAATGAGGAAGGAAATGAGTACTCTTCAACATGAAGTGGCGGGAATAGCGCGATCTAGTCCCACTGTTTCCAGAGGAGCTCATTATATTAGGGAAGCCACTTTGCCGCCTCCCAGTCAGACTCAGTCAACCATCATTCAGGGAGGGCAAGGCCCTTCCACCATTCAGGTGGTGCAACCAATCCAATTACCCCTGGCTCCCCCAGAAAGGTTCTTGGGGGATCCTAAGAAATTTGGTACTTTCCTGGGTCAGTGTAGATTACATTTCATGTGCAAGCCTAATGTGTTCCCTGATGATCATTCAAAAACTGCATTTATGTTGTCTTATTTGGAGGGTAATGCAGCAAGTTGGTCATTTCCGCTCATAGAAAGGAAAGATCCCGTATTGAACGACTTTGAAGACTTTTGTGAGGAGATGCGTAAGCTCTTCGATCGCAAGGCACATATGCTGTCCTTAGACAGGGAACTAATCACGTTAAAACAGGGATCACAAGACTTATTGTCTTACATAACAAATTTCAACCGTCTTGTTGTCGAAACTGATTGGCCGGCTAAAAAGAGAGTCTCCTTGTTTTACCAAGGATTAAGAGGAGAGTTGAAGGACGTACTGGCGCAGGTGGTGACTTTGCCCACCACATGCCAAGAATTGATAGATCTCACTGTTCAGCTGGATCATAGACTGCAAGAAAGAAGAGGCGACAAACACCGGTATGATTTCCGATTTCCAACATCTAAACCTAAATCAGCTGCGGAAAGTGCAACTACCTCTGATACCCCCGAACCTATGCAAATTGGAGGGATAAGAGGCCCCTTAACTGCAGAGGAGCGCCCCCGCAGACGTAATCAAAAACTCTGCATGTATTGTGGTAAATCTGGACACTTCATTAGAGAATGCAGAGCAAAAACCAAAGGCGCACAAACTCTTTCTGCGGTGGATTATCCTCTTAATGCTTCGGGAAACGAGAACGCTCAAGTGAGTCCCAGACCCCTTGCTTGAGCCCAGAGATCGATGAAGAGGTCTACCATGCAGTAGCTAACACAATGCAGCCGGCTGTGCCTCACATGAACTTATGTGTCACCATACAATGTCCAGGAGAACAACCCGTGATGGTACATGCAATGCTGGACAGCGGAGCAACGGGCAATTTTATAGATTTGCAATATGCCAAAAGATTAGGAATCCCGTGTATTCAGAAAGACACTCCTGAAGCGGTGAAGGCGGTGGATGGGTCTGATCTTACCTCTGGGCCCGTGTGCTACCATACAAGTCAGTTGGTGATGCGAGTGGGACAAAACCATCACGAATATATTGCTTTTGATCTAATAGACGCCCCTCAGTTCAAACTAATACTGGGAATGCCTTGGTTAACTTTACATGATCCTGTAGTTAAATGGGCTGCTCGTACCATCACTTTGAGTTCAGAGTACTGCGCCGATCATTGCACTCTCCCATGTCTACATGAGACTATACGTGTGGAAACCCCAGCAAGCACTTTGGCAGGAGCAGGGAAACATTTGGAAGTTAACGCCATCTCCACCCTTCCTGAGGTATATAGACAGTACCAAGATGTCTTCGACGAGAAAGAAGCCAGTAAACTACCCCCTCACAGGGATTACGACTGTGTGATAGAGCTAGAACCCGGGGCCAACATTCCCTGTAGCAGAATATACGCTCTCACAGAGGCAGAAAACGTTTACCTTCAGGAGTACTTGAAGAAGCTGTTAGCCTCAGGTTTCATACGTCCCTCTACGTCTCCAGCCTCGTCTCCTCTATTCTTTATCCCGAAAAAAGAAGGGGGTTTGCGAACCTGTATCGACTATCGAGCGATAAATAGGGTAACCAGAAAGAACAGGTACCCTCTTCCATTGATACCAGTGCTTTTGGATCAGTTGAAAGACGCCACCATATTCACTAAACTAGATTTGCGGGGGGCACATCATTTGGTGCAGGTTCGTCGTGGAGACGAATGGAAGACCGCTTTCCGCACTAAATATGGGCTCTACGAATACCAGGTAATGCCCTTTGGCCTGTGCAATGCCCCTGCGGCATTTCAATTTTTTTATGGACGAAGTGTTAAGGGGCTTACTGGATGTGTCATGCATAGTCTATATAGATGATATTCTCATTTATTCTGCCACGCAAGAAGACCACGTGAAGCATGTGATGGAGGTATTGGAACGGCTGCAAAGACACGAATTATACGCCAAGTTAGAGAAATGTCTATTCCATACCACTGAAGTGGAATTTCTTGGATACATCATCGGTCCGAAGGGGTTACGAATGGACCACAAGAAGATCCAAGCCATCACACAATGGGAATCGCCGACTAGCGTAAAGGCATTGCAGAGCTTCATAGGTTTTGCAAACTTTTATCGCCGATTCATACAAGGATTTTCAAGGATCATCCAGCCCTTAACATGTCTATTGAAGAAGGGAGCTACTTTCAGATGGACGGACGATGCGGAACAAGCTTTTCTAACAATGAAAAATCGTTTCATTACGGCACCCATCTTACGACATCCAGATGCCAGTCAGCCATTTGTGTTAGAGACTGATGCCTCTCATTTTGCTATTGGAGGCATTTTATCGCAAAGGAATCCGGATACAGGCCAACTACACCCATTAGCCTACTTCTTCAGAAAATTGTCCTCCAGTGAGGTTAATTATAGCATATCTGATAAAGAATTGTTGGCCATCAAGCGTGCCTGTGAAGAATGGAGACATCATCTTTTGGGGGCGAGACACACCGTTGAAATCTTTACCGATCATCGAAATCTACTCTTCTTAAAGAGTGCGAAGGCATTAACACCTCGTCAGTTGCGATGGTCGTTATTCTTCTCTGATTTTGACTTTGTGATTAAGTACCGTCCTGGCCCCCAAAACGGCAAGGCAGACGCCTTATCCAGACCAGAATCGGTATTAAAAGAACAAACTTCAGAGGTAGAGGAGCCTCCCTTTCTTCTTCATAAGGCGTCTTTCAATCAGTCCGTATCAGTTATAACCAGTCCTGCGGATTTCTTGAAACAAGTTGAAGAGAAAAGCAACCAAGTTGATGTGCATTCCTGGTTAGCCAAAGAGCCAATGCAGAGACAGAAGAGAGGCAACCTTCTTTTCAGAAACAAGCAGTTGTACCTTCCAGAACATGCTGTACAGAGTTTAGTACTCCAATGGACCCATGATTCATCGTTGAGCGGACATCCCGGGATGTTCAAAACATTACAGACTACTTCCAGGTACTTTTGGTGGGAGTCAATGCGTAAAGACATTGAAGACTACGTTGCCAAGTGTCCAATATGTATTCAAGCAAAAACACAACATCAAAGAAGTACTGGACTGTTGCGTTCCATACCGATACCTCCCTGACCTTGGCACACAGTATCAATGGACTTCATTGTGGAAATGCCTCTCAGTTTCGGCAACAATACTATTTTGGTGGTGGTAGACCATCTCACCAAAATGGGTCATTTCATTGCACTACCCAAGTTACCCACATCGGGAGAACTAGCTATAGTCTTTTTAAAGAATGTGGTACGGTTGCATGGAATTCCTTCTGTTCTTATTACGGACAGAGGAACTCAGTTTACGTCAAAATTTTGGAAGGCCCTATGCGAGGTGATGAAAATAGATGCTAGGTTATCAACGAGCTATCATCCGCAGACAGATGGGAAAACTGAAAGACTAAATCAAACGCTAGAGCAGTATTTGAGATGCTTTACTCTTCAGCATGAGGAGGAATGGAGAACATTGTTGTGGATGGCAGAGTTTGCCTACAATAACACTACTCATTCTTCGTTAGGATGCTCTCCCTTCTTTTGTCTTACTGGGTATCATCCCAACTCATTGCCGTTTGACCAGTTATGCCCTTATTCCCATCCCACTATACAACAGCATCATGCTCACCTTCAGACTGTTTTACAGGATGCCAAAGTGCATCTGGAGTCAGCCAGAAATCGTGACAAAACACAGGCCGACAGAAAGAGAACTCCTGAGCCAAGCTATTCAGTGGGTGATAAGGTGTGGTTGAGTACCAGACATTTGAAAATAAAGGGTAACACAAGACTGCAACCCAAGTTTGTGGGTCCTTATCCCATTCTGGCTGTGATTAATCCTGTGGCCATGAAACTGAAGCTTCCTTCCTCCTGGCACATTCATCCAGTGTTCCATGTGTCTTTGCTGAAACCATACATTCGAGGGACGAGAGCTATAGCAAGACCACAGCCCTTGGATGTAGAAGGGGAGGTTGAATACGAAGTGAAGGCAGTACTAGACTCCAGAAGAGTGAGAGGGGCTTTGCAGTATCTGATTGATTGGAAGGGGTATGGCCCTGAGGAGCGCTCCTGGGAACCTCTTAGTAACTTACATTGTCCTGGGTTGTTGAGGCGTTTTCACGCTAGATTCCCTTTGAAGCCTGGTGGCCGCCGAGACGTCGGTCATTGAGAGGGGGTTCTGTCACGTTTTCATCATGCATAGGGTGACTACCGGTCCCAGAATGCCTGGTGTTAGTCCTCTTTCACTCTTTCCTCTATTCCCCCTTCCTGTTTCCTACATTAGTTTCCTGTGTGCTTGCCGAGGTGCTTGTCACCTGTGATTTGCCGTATCTTCAGGATCTGTACGTGGGGAGTATTGAGCTCATTGCAGTATTGTGAGCCCTTGTGAAAGACAGTTCGAGAGAATCTATTTTGGGCGTTCTGTCATTGTTTACCGCAACGCCGCTGTGGGGAGCTCCTAACTGTAAGCGGAGGAGCCGCTCTGAGAGCAGTGGAGGAGCCGTGCTGCAAGCAGCTGAGGAGCCGCGCTGAGAGGTACAGAGGAGCCGCGCTGAGAGCAGCTGAGGAGCCGCGCTGCCAGTTAGGGAGAACGCCGCACGGGAGCTAAGGACACAGGTACACAGAACTTGTGGCCAGTAATCAGCTCCAGAACTTGATTCTCCCATCTATCTTCTTTGGACCTATAGTCTAGCGGATTGCTAGCGTGGGAAGAGTGTTTTTGAACTCTTCGTGTTTTTTGTTTATGACTTGGCATTTTTGGATATTCGTGGCATTTGAATTCAGCCGAAGGTTTTTGGTTTCCTTGTGAGTCGGTTAGAGGCTTGGATTCATTATTCCCTCCATTCTTAAAGGCACAGACAAACTATTGACTAGAAGGAACAAGAGCCTTGTTTATTAAGCTCTACTCTATCTTCAGACTGTGGATTGCTTGAAGAACTTTGTGTTTCTCACTGGATTTAGGGTTCTTGGGCAGATCCCTGTTTTCTTTTCTTTTACTTTATTTTTTCCTATTTTTGCCCTTTTTACTGAGAACGAGTGTGGAAGCCTTATTATGTAAGTGTATGTTCTCCTCTGATATATATATATATATAGAAGTGCTAGGGTACCATAGCAAAGAGTGTAACTTTCCTGCTCTTGGGTTTCTGTACAGGTCCCTATTTACAGACCCGTTTGGCGTTCTCCTATGGTCGAATCCTGTAGATGGTTTATGGCTGCCGCTCCTTTTTGTTTTCTTTATCCATTTTTTCCCCTTCCCTGGATGGGGTCCTCATAAGCGAGTGTTAGTCTTATACTTGCTTGTGGTACCATATTCAGGGAGGAGTGAATCTAGCTTCTGCATCGCTCCTGCTGTACCGGATTTCATGGTAAGTCAATCTGTATTTGTTGTGACACAAACACAGTGGGAGATACCTGGCGAGTGGAGCTCGGCAAATGGGAAATACAGCCACTGTCCCTCGGGCCTGACTGCTGTTAATGATCTATCAAGCATGAGGCGCGGGACCCAGGTAGGAACTCAAATGCTGATTCTCCAGCACCCGGCATAATGTAGAGGACTCGTGGGGGCCTTCAGTGGTACCACAAGAGAGCAGCTTCTGGCATGGGTCCCTGCTTGGGACAGCTGGCTGGGGACTCCACTAGATCAACTGTGATGACCTCCGTGGCAGCACTATCAGACGGGAGGCAAGGACCACACCACAACCTGGGGACTGCATACGCACCCACAAAATAGGAGTTGACCTTAAGTGGGTAGCTAGAGGAAAATGGGACAGACCCATCTAGTCACATTAGGCATGGTAAGGAGAGAGTGTACCACAGGGAACCAACCACCTTTGGGACAGAGACATTGAGCTGGCTCTCACATTGGGAGAACAAAGTAGATCCCTGACCAGACCCTGTAAGAGTGGTCCAGTGAGTTTGTGTCTAAGCAAGGAGACCTCCTGCAAATGAGCTACATAAAGAAAGCAAGGGTCTGATCTTCCCTTCCAACATGCCTATGGCTAAAATGCAATCAAAAGATGGCGGGAGATAGAGATTGAGGTTAGGTTCATCCTTCTAACTGAATGAAGTTTATCTGGGATACCAGAATAAAAACCGAACCATGGGGAAGATCAGGGTTTTCGCCGTACATGTATGAAAATCCTCTCTCCAGAAAGAATTATTTTTTTCCGGAGTCCCCTCACCCACCAGGGTTTCCCCTAGGTGTCATGCTTCATCATTGGGGTCCCCTCAATCCACTGCAGATTGAGGCGTGCTGCTATTTGCGGAACTACGTTGGAGCACTAAGTTGTGGAAAATGTGTAGTGCAGTGAAAGTGGAGTGGAAAAATAAAAAGTTTAAAATACCTAATTAGTGGGCTAATATTTTATTCCTGCCCCTAGTTGGTATGACTAAAACCAGGGGTTAATAATAGGGAAAGTCTAACTATAATGAGTAAAGAGTCCCTAGTATTGGGTCAACATGTTTCGAGCAGTAGTGAGGGGCTAGAGGAAAATGAGACAGACCCATCTAGTCACCTTAGGCATGGTAAGGAGAGAGTGTACCACAGGGTACCAACCTCCTTTGGGACAGACACATTGAGCTGACTCTCACACTTGGAGAACAAAGTAGATCCCTGACCAGACCCTGCGAGAGTGCGGCAGTGAGTTTGTGTCTATGCAAGGAGACCTCCTGCAAATGAGCTACATAAAGAAAGAAAGGGTCTGATCCTCCCTTACAACATTGCTGTGGCTAAAATGAAAAAAAGAAATTGATTAAAGAAATGCTGGGGAAGACAGAAACAAGACTCTGGATGCAAGAATCAACCCTCTGACTCCCTTGATGAAAGATCCAATTCTGAAATCCCCAGGAACACAGAAGGGTCTGCAGCAAAGACGTTCATTAAAGAACTATTTAAAAGTCTCAGGGATGATTTGAAATGAGAGATTCAATATTTTAAAAGAGATGTTGACTCCTTTGAGGACAAGCGTATTCACCGGAGGAAGTAGGAGATGACAGATTAGAGGAGCAGGCATTTCTTAAACAGGAGCTACTCAATGTCCTGGAACAGAATATCACCCTCCAGGCAAGCTTGATTATTTGGAGACCGGCTTGAAGGGACAAACATAATGATCTGCGTACTGACTAGTATTCAACCAGTCTTGGTAAATTTTCTGAGACATCCCCCCCTTGAGAAACATCATTGTATATCATTGGAATGGGTAGTATACGAACTAGCCAATTAAATGTTCTGAGAATTCAGCCCCGAAAAGGCAGGGTGCAATCCATAGGTATCAGTATTAAACAGCCAGCCAAAGTACACAGCAACTTAAGGATTGAATAGATACCACAAATACGTGAATTTATGGATCCACCCTAGAGTGGCTATGGTGCGACCCAAGAAAAGTAGAAAAGCCGAAGTAATTCAACAGACCCCCGTGTCAATTAGTCTGTAGGGCTTCACACAGGAATTTGTGACTATGAAACAATGACATGCCATTTATGGCTGTTATATTGCATCCCAAAGTAGAACAGCAAGCCCACAATAGATGGGCTAGATTTACAGAAGATAGGTCAGAAAGGCTTACAAAGAGAAATAGCCTTTTGGGTTCAGACAAGAGGTCTGGCCGAAGGTCTTTAAAGGGCGGTGGGCCTTCAGGATGCCCCCAAGAGGAGTGATGGCACTACCCAGCTAGTATTGGCCCAGAGTAAGTGGGCATTCATGAATAGTGCTGAGGGAGGATTTATGAAGATGAAAATTAGTGCATGGTTAGTGTTTGGATGGAACCACATAAAACAGGGATTAGGAGAAGGGGTTAGGGTTATTGACACTTTCCAGACCCAAACAGGGAATACTACACAGGAAGGCACTGTTAACCTCTTTGGTGTTCCCTTGGACGCCTTGGATGTATGCCCTAAGCAGAAACTGTGAAAAATGGTTTTCCCACTGAGGGGAAGAGACCACGACCAGGCTATTGCCCGGTTCACAGACAAAAGAGGACAGGTTGATGCAATTTTTATTCAGGACCAATCCAGTGAAAGCGGCACTGTAGCCAATACACTCAGACCCTGCTGGGTCTGTAGGTTGATCACTGACTGGATGATTAGTAGATAACTTCTACTCCAACGTTCTGGAACCCCTGAGTAAGGTTTTGAGTAAAAAGAGAGAGAACAGTAGTTTTAGCAAAAATATTCAAAACATGTATTTGATTTACTCCTGGCAGGGACATAGTTAAGAGAAGCAATGGAGAGCAAGAGAAAGCATGTTATTCTCATTTTTCTGTGTATTGTATTAGATGCTGTTATAGAACATTACTTTATTTGCGGTCCAGTTTAAAGAAACAGGGGGGCACCTCTTTTACGCCGCCGTTGCGTCACTTTTGTGACGAAGCGGCGGAGCAAATCCAGCATCATGGTGTGAGGTACTTACAACATGACGCATCTGGGAGATGCGTCACGTTGTAAAGCCCTGCGCCACATGTAGGCGCTCCTGCGCAAAGGGGCGTTCCGGCGCAGGAGCGCCTCCTAAAAGTGGCTGAGTGAAATCTACAAGATTTCACTCAGCCACTTTTTAAGGCCATGCTGCGTCAAAACCCTGCACCTGCTTGAAGCAGGCGTAAGGATTGACGCAGCATATTAGGCATAGGGCCACCCGAGCCTTGCTGGAGCTGTGTCATGCTTGCGACGCAACTCCAGCAATGCGCCGCCTTTACGGCAACAGATGCGTCACACATCTGTCCATTTTTGCCCCATGGTGCGCCGCATTGTAAATGCGCCGCATTCATGGTGGCGGAGCCGTGACGCACAATAACTGGCGCATCCCTGCTGATATGCAGGGATGCGCCAGCTATTGTAAATCTGCCCTAGGATTTTTTGTTGGGGAAGAGAGATAGTCATTGTAATCGGGACAATGCACTGTTATATGGTCACAATATTTTTACATAACCATAATATAGATATGCATAATTTAAGTCATGGGGAAAGGGTGACTCTTGCAGAATCCAACGTCTTGGTCAACTGAGAATCCCCAAACACTCCCACTCCATCCTTGTAAATGTTATGGGCTTCATGTACGAGGCCCCTTGTCACAGAAGTGTCACTTTCTTTTGCTACAGTGGCGCAGTGTGTTGGCCCATACTTACAAGGAAACACAAAGCCACTCTGTGTGACTTTTCAAGGCCTTGTAAATATGGTCCCTTTTCACCCAGTACTCTGAGTAAAAGGGGCATTCCATAGGTGTTGCTGTGGGTGTTCCCACGCAACACTCATGGAATCTGATATATTCCCTGATTTATGAGGTTTAGTAAACCAGGGCATTCGTCAGATGAGGTGCAACAAGGAAAATACCTTTATTTGACCTTGTTTTTCCTTTTTCTATGTGTGTTGCACTCTGAAGCACAAATAGAAAGAGGAAAACACCTCTTGTGAATGTTTATGTGCAGGAAGTGTTGTGTGGCGTTTTAAGCTCCGAGTGAATTTTCCAGATTCATGCCCTTATATAGGTACAATTCACATTGCCCTTATATAGGCATAGAAACCAGGCCCTTATTTAGGCATAGCCCATGCTAACTAAATACAGGCATGGCTACTTCCACCCATACCAAACGTCATGATTTCTTGGAAAACCAGCTTAAGCAGTTAGGGAACTTCCCCTTGCTTGAATATTGATTTGTCCAAAAACTCAGTTACTTTACAAAGAACAACTATTCCCTAGGGGTTCTTTCCTGACATTTATATGCTCGACTTTACGTCAAACTATGGCATTCCTAAACACCTTCAAGCTATCAATATACCTTCACTTGCTCTAGCAAGATACGGTGGTTCGGAGCAATTCGAAGACCTACTTGCCCGACGCAGCTCGCTACAGCAAGTGCCGTAGGAAGCCGACTCTCCAGCTGACGCACTGATCAGGAAGCTGCCTTTCTCCTGCTGAGAATCCAGCTCCAGTGTTTCTGGCTCCCCTTGCAGGGTGTTGGGAAATCGAGTCCCGAGACAGAGATACCAGACCTCCTTCATTCTAAACCAAGGTATGGAGCTGATTAGAACCTAGAGAAACCTTTGGTAGATTCTTGGCAAAAACTAAACCTATGCTACACAATACTTACCTCTTCCCTCGTACTAGACTTAGGTTAGGTACATTGGGGTAGGCGTATTTTAGAAGCACCAGTTGAGTATTTTAGTCAATGTTATTTATGTATGTATTTTTATATGGCTTAGAAACCATACAATGCTCTTACAGTATTATTTCATATTACTGTTTACGCTGTTTGCATTATACTTTGCAGTCTGCATAACAATTGGAGCAGTTCACCTCTTGCATGAGAAAGAAGACTGTTCAATAAACCTTTTTATTGAACACGCCCATCTCACTATTTCTCTGCAACTCTGTTGAAACGAAGCATGCACGATTGACTGAGTGAAATACTTATCTATTATTTCCGCAACTCTGAGAGATATGTTCTTATTCTTGTGAAACAAAGTTGTCATTTTTATGCGGTTGTCAGAAACTAATCCCTTCTTGTGTATTCGAGAAAGTTTCTAGTGACCTCTGAGTTAGCTGGCTCACACACAATTAAGTTTAGTATATTCAATATCGACCTAGTTGACCTCAGTCCTACGTCAAATCTACTCCCTCTCCTACTCCAAATGAACAACACTATAGCACTTTATCCCAAACCCTCGCACAATCCCCGAACCCTGACCTCTCACCCCCTCTACCCCTTGATTCATCACCCCCATATCATCCCCGTCCCCCTTACCTCGTTTCTCTGACCCTCCCCAATTCTTATTGTCTTCATCTCCCCTCTCTTCTCCCTCCTCCCTATGGCCTCTTCCTAATCTAATATGCTCTGGTACACACGCCTCTCCTTTCAACCTCCTCTCCAACTCCCCCCTCCTTACACCACATCATTCATCCACACAACGATACCACCTGCATCCCCCAATTATCATATGATCTCCCCCGATTCCATAAACACACTCTACTCAACACTCCTCCCTCCACTCGACTCCCTTCCCGCTTCCCCCTCTGCCTCTTACCTCCTGGGACCCCCATATCCCATTAATGCACTCTCTTCTATGCCCCTCCCTCCCCTGGAGTCCCACATCCCTTTCCCCTCTGCCACTTATCCCCAGATTCCACCCTGCTCTGATAATACACTCGCTTATATACTCTTCCCTCCACTGACTCCCCTATCAATTCTCCCTCTGCCACTTACCCCATAGTACCCCCCCTTTAAACTATACACTCTCATCTATGCTCCTCCCTCCCCATGACTCCCTTACCACAGCTATCTCTGACTCAGTTCCACACTCCCCCTTAACTGCCCCCACATATCCCCCACAATCACCCTCCAACACCTCCATGCTTTCTTCAACAACTCACAATCCAACAAATGCAACACCACCTCCTACTTCCTCAATGCCACTTTCACTGAGCTGTCTGTCCGAAATGAATACCTTCCCTACATCCCCCTCTTGTTCACCTCCGCTCTCCAAAAATGATCCTCCCCCTCATTATAATCTCACCCCCCTCCAGACTTTTCTCCTCATCATCCACAAGTTATCCCCCCCTAAACAACCCTAACTCGACCAACAGCCCACTAAATACGGATCCACAGCACTCATCAACACACACACTGGCTTCTCCTACCATTGAACTTGTCCTAATGTCCCTCATCTTAGAACTCTCCTCACTCAGAAGCGATATCTCATTCCTTACCAAAACCATCTCCTCGCACAACGACACTCTCCTCAACACACCCACTTACTGTCCACCAAACTCTATCCCCAACAGAAACACCCCTCCTCCTAGCTACTACACAAACAGCACCTTACCCACTCAACCTTCCTCAATCATCCCTCCCTACAATACTTACATACCCACACCGCCACAACTTGGTACTCATCCAATACCCTCTGAAGCTGACAGTTCCACTAACTTAACTTCTAGCAACTACACAACCAACACCTTACCCACTCAACCTTCCTTAATCGTTCCTCCCCACACTACCAACATACCCTCACCACCACAACTTGGTATTCGCACGATAACCCCTGAAGCTAACAGTTCCAATAACTTAACTACCTCTCCCTCACCACCCTCATCCACTATCCCCCTTACTCAACAGTCTACCATCCCAGTTCTCTTAGGAACTAGCAGACTCACCCTTCCTCCAACCTCCCCTAGACCACCCCAACAACTTAGACCTATCCCCCCTTGTCCCTCCACTACTCGCCCAATAACCTCGGTTGCTAACAGTTCCACTAACTTAATTTCTTGCAACTACACAACCAGCACCTTACCCACTCAACCCTCCTTAATCATCACTCCCTACAATTCCAACTTACCCATATCGCCACAACTTGGTACTCACCCAAAAAACTCTGAAACCAACAGTTCCACTAACTTAACTACCTCTCCCTCACCATCTTCATCCACTATCCTCCCTACCCAATTGTCTACCATTCCAATTCTCTTAGGATTAAGCAGACTCCCCCTTCCTCCGTCTTCCCCGAGACCACCCCAACAACTTAGACCTATCCCCCCTTGTCCCCCCTCCAAATCGCCCGACCCCACTCCCCTCTGTTGAATGCTGATTAATTGCAGATCCGCCTCCTGCCACGCTACTGAGATTGCTGAAACCATTCTTAGTGAAAATATTGACATTGCATTCCTAACTGAAACCTGGCTCACAGCCCACTCCACTCCCATCCTCGACTTGCTTATCCCCCCTGGTTACTCTATCATTAGAAAAGATAGAATCGAACAAACAGGAGGAGGACTCGCCATAATTTTTAAAATTGAACTTAACATCTCGCTCGTTCATCTGCAAGACCCTTCATCCTTTGAATACCTTTGCGCTGATCTCATTATGCCTGACTCCCCTACCACCCGGTTGCACACTATCTATCATCCCCCTGGAAATAACATCCCCTTTACGGAAGAGTTGACTGATCTTATCATACAATCATCGCTCTCACATTCTAATAATCTCTTCCTCGGTGACTACAACATCCATTGGAACAAAAGTGATGATCCTATTGTCATCCTATTTAATGATACCATGGACATCACCAATATGACGCAACTCTGCCATTCTCCCACCCATTACAAAGGTGCTACCCTTGACGCTATTATGACTAACAAAGACCTGGCCTCCCTCTCAAATATACTTCCAGTAGACTGGTCTGACCACTATCTTATCCTCTTTACCATAAATAGAACCATGACTCACCCCGCCCCCATCAGCTCTTTACCTAAGAAAGCCACACGCAACCTTCACCTTATTCCTCCTGGCGAATTGGAAGCCACAATTAAGGCCCACTTACTTCTACCCCCTCTCTCTGACAGCACCAGCGACCTAACTAACCATTATAACAATTCTATTCTTGATGCCCTCGACCTAATTGCTCCTATCAAACTCAAACAACAAAAAAGCAACCCTCCTAAGTCTTGGTTCAATTCTGACCTTAATAACGAAAGACGGGCTCTTAGACATTCTGAACGGGTTTGGAGGAATCATCCAACCGTTGACAATATGGCTCTCCTTTGAACTGCTAGAGCCCAGTACAAAAAACATATCTTTAATGAGAAAGCCTCCTTTCTACGATCACAAATTGACCAAACCAGAAACCGCCGTAGAGAACTCTTTAACATTGTTAAAAAACAAACCTCCACTGGCCCTCCTAAAATATTAGCCTCTATTGACAGATGCAAAGAGATTGCCAGTTTCTTTACGAACAAAATTAACAAGATCGAACTATCCTTCTCTTCCCTCCCACTCTCACTACAACCTACTCCAACCATATACACCCTCCCCAACACTCCTAACTCTCCTCCGTCCACTTTTTCCACACCTTTTGATCCCTCTCATCCCCTCCCTGCTCTCCCCCAACAAGATACCTTTCCGAAAATAAGCCCCCCCTGCTAAAAACAATGCCTCATGGAATGATTTTAGTACAGTATCTGAATCTATGATCACTAATATCATTGCCAAACTAAAACCCTCCTCCCACACCAAAGATCCTCTTCCTGCCCTTTTGGTTCAAGAACTTAAATTTATCATTGCCCCGAAATGGACCAAAATCATCAACTCCTCTCTTTCCACTGGCTGTGTCCCCACCTCCCTTCAGCTTGGTCTAATCTCACCCATTCTCAAAAACACCACTGCTGACCCCAATGACCTTAACAACCTTCACCCTATCTCTAACCTTCCATTCCTCTCTAAAGCCCTCGAAAAATGTGTCCTATTGCAATTAGAGAAACATATCGCCTCCTTCAACCTCCTTGATGTTTTTCAATCCGGCTTTAGAAAGGGATGCAGTACAGAAACTGCTATGCTAAATATCACTGACGACATTCATCGCTCCCTAGACAAAGGGGAATCCTCATTACTAATCCTCCTCGACCTCTCAGCTGCATTTGATACCGTCCACCACCCCACCCTTCTCAACACTCTCAAAGACCGGTTCGGATTAGATGGCAATGTATTCAAATGGTTCTCCTCATTCCTTCAAAACAGATCACAGCAAATCAAGCTCAGCCACTTTCTCTCCAAACCTCAACCTGTCTCACTCGGCGTCCCTCAAGGATCCATCCTCTCCCCAACCCTATTCAATCTGTTCATGGAACCACTCACCCTCATCCTCAAACAAGCTAATATCAATTACCATCTCTATGCCGATGACACCCAATTATATTACAAGATCAAATCCCACAAAGACACCACCTCTCTGAGACCTTGACCAGAATTCAAACGTGGTTCCATCGGAACCATCTCAAACTGAACCCAAATAAAACTGAAATCATCCTTTTCTCCCCCAAAAACAACTCCCTTCCCATTCAACTCTGGATAAAGGACATCAAAGCTCTTAACTGCCCACTCTCCACCTCTAATTTGGTCAAATCCCTAGGCATCAGTATCGACCAGAATCTAAATCTCATCCCCCACATTAAAAATGCATCCAAAAGTGCGCTTTTCACCTTTCTCCACCTCAGGAAACTTAAACCATTTATTCCAGCAGACGATTTCAAACTTGTTGTCCAATCGCTTGTCCTTTCCAGGATTGACTATGGCAACGCCACTTTGGCTGGCACCCCTAAAACTCATCTTGCTCCGATTAAAACTGTCCTAAATCTAGCTGCGAGACTCATCTCTGATTGTAAAAAATGTGATCACATCTCCCCTCTACTCAAAAATCTCAATTGGCTCCCAATAGAAGGAAGATCCACCTACAAGATTGCCTGCATCACTCACAAAGCTCTTCACCAAAACACCCCTTCTTACCTTACAACGAAACTACACAAAGCAGGTTGCTCCAGGTCCCTGAGGAGCACAAACTCCCTTGTCTTGATCCCACCCAGACTCAAATGTCAAAAGACCCAATCCCGTGCGTTCTTTGGTAACGCTCCTACAATTTGGAACTCTCTCCCTAAGGATCTTCGCTGCAACCCCTCTTACCCTCTCTTCAAAAAGGAACTCAAAGTACTCCCCCTCAACAAATACTGGGGTATCTAATGTTACTGACTCTGAACTTGTCCACTCCTCTCTCTTCCCTTGTCCGCTCCTCTTCCCACCCCTCTCAATCCATTCATTTTTTCTCACTCCCCCTCTCTTCACCCCCTCTCTATCCTAACTTATAATATTCACTTTCCACTTAATGTTATCTCGCTGTTTCTTTGCCCCTTTAGCCCTGTTGAATGCATTGTCATACTGTAACTCTTTTTCGCTTAGTTGTTAAATTTATATCATTATGTTCACCATCCTTGTAAAGCGCTCTGATACTCTTGGGTCCAGTAGCGCTATATAAAACCTTTGAAATAAATAAATAAATAAATAAAATTATTCCAATGTGCAGAGTCTATTGGGAATATAGGAACTACACTACAGAAGGTGTGCCTTCCCGCACAAAAACAATCATCCCTGCAACGTAGGCACCCTTGCACCATTGCATTGGTGCATGGTAGCCAATTGTGCACCAGCACAGGGGAAAAGGACAGGAATCTCATAGACACAGTGCATTTATGCCTGTTTCTTTTGACGCTGGGCAGCGCAGCAAGATTCCTTGCAGCACTGCCCTGCACCAACTCCTAGTAAATTAGGCTTTTTGTTTATATTATTATTATTATGTTCGAAATGAGGGGTTTATTTACAAGCCCTGTGAGCAACCGGAACATCACTTTTTGTGATGTTCCGGTGGCGCTCAGGGCTTAGCCATATCTACAAGACCACATAAAGCCACCCTGCATGGCTTTTCATGGCCATGTAAAAATGGAGGGAGGCAACACAGCCACATTGCACACTGCATCATGGAGGCATGCCATGGGCATTGCAGTGAGTGTTCCCAATCAACTTGCATAGGTTTTGACACATTTCCAACATGGTGTAAACCTGGGAAAGCGTCAAAACTACCTCCCCCCCCACCGGGGTGGTGAAACGAAGAGAAATATTTGTTATTTCTCCTCGTTTTTCCCTCTTTCCAGGTGTGTTGCGTTCTGCAGCACACCATGGTGCAAGGGTGCCTGCCTTGGCGCACAGCTGCTAATTGTGCACCAGCACTGGCTGAAAAGACAGGAATGTACTATATCTTTAAAATACGGTGCATTCCTGATTTTTCAAATTGTTCTAGGGTAGCACAGCAAAATGACTTGCGCAGCTGCTCCATGCCAGTTCTTTCTAAATATGCCCCCGAGTGTTTTAAATGACATTACACACTTTTTCAATGGGAATAATTCTTAATCTATAATATTAAAGCAGAAAATGAACTATGTCTATTAAAGTGTTACCAAGTTTTGCAGCCTTTTCCCCCACATGCATGAATGCACGTAGAAGAAATGTATCCAGTAGCCAAAATGAACATTGCACCTTAACTCTATTTTCTATTATGTTTTTGTGCTACTGAATGCCGTGCCCTAGAAAACATATACTTATTGCTACTCCCTCTGATACATGTGTTTTTGTTTGATTGTTCTCATACAGCAACCTTTACAGAATTACAGAAAAAAAGAGGCATAGCAACAGTATTACTTGCAATATCTTCAATGCCCAGCAGATGTCAGCATATCCCCATGAAAGCAGTTGCGTTTTCGCGACATTAATTACGCTTTTAAGAAGAAATGAATCAAGGCTCCAAGTATCAGAGATGCCAAAAGGTAATAACCAAAGCAGAATGTATGTGTTCCAATGGACCCCACATCCACTTTGGCATCGGCAAAATGGAAATAGGGCACAATATGAAGTTTTCTTTTTTTTAAAGAAGATAAATACAAACACTGACCTTCTCGGCAATCTGTGTACCTTGTTAGCTTAATATCGTTGCAAACAATTTTGCAAATGTGGGTCCCGAGTGAAGCGAAGGCGCAGCCTAGTCTTCCCCTGGGAGGCTTTGCGAGGTTAAGTGACATAGCAGGACAGAATTAGCGGATTGGAGGAAGGGTGGAGGGGTAGGGGGTGTCATAATATAAGGAAATCAGTAGAGGTTATGGCCTCTTTGTGACTCCTCATACTTACCGAGGGGAAAAAAGTTTGTGAGCGAGATCGGAAGGTTAGGGGCGAGTGTAGGAGGAAAGAGTGTCACAGGGACATAACAGGTGATACAGGAAGAAATCCCCTGTTACAACCTCGGATGAGCTGGCTCGCGGCGCGTCGCATCTGGTAATGGTGTTGGGCTGTCCTGTCGGAAGATTTTTCAGCTCGTTTTCCACATCGGGGGTAACTTTCCTATTGCATCACTAAGCCGGGAGAGGAGGCCTGTGGTCAGTTCGGAGCCGCTGCCGAGGGCAGTGGGATCAGTGGCCGAAGTGGGGGAAAAAAGTAGGGGAACTGTGGGTGGAGAATCAGGGGGCGGGAATAACCGAAGATTGAATCAGTGGGCGGAGTCAGGGGTGTGGCTAGTAATAACAAACCATACCAATTTTTAGTACGTTTAACATTTCACTGGCCAGTTACAGCTTATAACGTTATTTAATTAAAACAATGGATAAACATGTTTATTTGATGTTTAATTCAGGAAAAAGCAAACACTCGTAGGGAATACAGGTTTATGTGAAGCGTGTTAAGTATAAGCAGGAACAACATGTTACCTTAATGCTTTTACTGTCATTGTTCAGAAATCCATGATTATTTTTTGTCTCAAACATTGAGGTCATGAATACAGGGCTCCTCCTGTACACATGTGTTAAGCAGGGCTCAGAAGAGAAAGGGACTCTTCAGGAGAATCTAGACTCACGGAAACCCACAAAGGCTCCTTCATATTCATGTCAGCCAGCTAGCTGCTCAATCATAATATAGTAAAAAGAACAACAGGTGGACAGAACGCAGAACAATATCATACATTTACCCCAGTACAGAGATCAGGGCCTAAATCCATTGTTTCTTTGCTCACCATGCCATTCCAGTTTGCAGCCAGCCATATGCAAATCAGTCTTGATCCTGCACCCTATGGGAAAAGTCCAGCCCAACTGCCAGGCCAGGTCCTCCCTGGACTGGAAACAAGCCTCCTAGGACTGGATTCGGGATTTCAGCCCTCATCAGCCAGGATAGCTTGATTCCAGTAGCATGGAGAGCACGGGACTCTTGTCTGAGCATACCTGTCCCACTCGGGGTGACAAATGCAAAAAGAACAATTGATGGACAGAATGCAGGACAATGTCATACATTCACCCCAGTAAAGAGATCTAGGCCTAAATCCATTGTTTTTTTGCTCCCCATGCCATTCCAGTTTGGACCCAGCCATATGCAAATCAGTCTTGATCCTGCGCCCGATGTGAACAGTCCAGCCCAAACTGCCAGGCTATATGTATTTAAGTGTCCTTTCATTCGGGAAGTGAACACAAATCAGTACCCACTGAACTATGCACATAGCATATTGCTCTTTGATATGCCTGGTACATGTTCTTTGCAGCAGGCATATTACCCCTCTGCGCTACCTTAGATGAGTAAAAAAGCCACTAGACAAAACATGCTCCCATCTCTCTCCAGCAGGTACACTGATCACCAAAGTTGGACAAAGATCCAGAGCACACTATACATATAAAACTGGTATTCTTGTATTTAAGTATTCATTCCTTAGGGAAAGATCGACCAATCGCAAGTTTTTCAAATGGTTTTATTATCAACAGTGTTCACCCCTTGGAGACCGATCCCGAAGCTGGAGAAGGCTGTATCACAGGCTGTACACGGCCTGAATACCGACAATTGAGAAATATTTTCCGCCGTGAACCTCAGAAACAATCTGTTTACTGACGGCAACCGGACAAACCGACTGGTGCCGCTATTTCCTCAAAATAAACAAACCACCCGATTAGGACCGGGTCGGAATTATCACCGGTTCCCCTACCACTCGCCTTGATCATTCAGATCAGCCCTGAAGAGTCACAGCCACATGCTGTGATGAAACACGTGTAGGCTCAAGTGATAAACACAGTGATTCCCAAGGGGTGAACACTGTTGATAATAAAACCATTTGAAAAACTTGCGATTGGTCGATCTTTCCCTAAGGAATGAATACTTAAATACAAGAATACCAGTTTTATATGTATAGTGTGCTCTGGATGTTTGTCCAATTACAATAAAAGGGAGGTTTCGATACTTCTTCTTTTTACAGAGGTTAAGGTTTTCCTCTGTCCAAGAAGCACCTATTGTGACTACGTTAAGCAAATACCCTACCGTAAGCAGTTGAGCGCCAGGATTTCTGAACATTTGAAAAATGATCACCAAAGTTATCTTGGCACTTGTATTGTTGACCGAAACCTGCTGAATATGGTATGCAGTCAAAATATCGAGTTTTTTATTTCGACTGGACAGAATATCGACTCCAGAATATCGAGATGGCAGTAATATCGAGGTATGTAATATCAATGGTTTTTTAATCGATTTCTATGTTTAGTAAAAAATATCGAAGTTAAAAATATTGAGTAATGAATATCGAATGTTAAAAATATCGTTTATTTGTATTAGTAAAAAATATCGAAAATTAAAATATAGACTGTTAGAATATCGACTGTCAGAATATCGACTGTCAGAATATCGACTGTTAGAATATCGACTGTCAGAATATCGATATTTTAAATGTAGACTGTTTATAATGTTGCAATATTTTTTTTTTGCTTAAAATAAATATTATGTTAGGTAATTTAGTGTTATAAAATATATGAATATTTAATTTGAAAATTAAAAAAATAGTAAAAATGTATAATAATGTTTAGGAGCGGGTTGTGGGTGTTTAGGGCAATAGGGTGGAAAGTGTTTTAAAATATATAATTTAAAAATGTTAAATTTTTTTAAAAATTTAAAATATAGCAAATATTGTACCAATTTAAAATTATTATTATTTTTTTTTAAATGTATAATAATTTTTAGGAGCGGGTTGTGGGTTTTTAGGGGAATAGGGTGGGAAGTGTTTTAAAATATATAATAAAAAATTATTAAATGTTAAAATGTATGTACAATATTGCTAATATTTATGCTTTAGGAGCGGGTTGTAGGTTTTTAGGGGAATAGGGTGGGAAGTGTATTAAAAAATTAACATTTAAAACTTCAGAAATAAATTTAATTTAAAAATGTACATAATAATTTTAAAATTTTAATAAAAATTTCAAAATTAATTTCAATTTAAAATTTCAACCAAAATTAAGGGTTGTGGGTTTTTTGGGGAATAGGGTGGGAAGTGTTTTAAAAATGTAAATATTCAAATTTCAAAAATAAATTTAAATTAAAAAAATTAAATATTATTTCAAAATTTTAAAACAAAATTTCGAAATTAATTTTAATTTTAATTTTTAAAATAATTTTTAAACATAATTTGTGTATGGAAATAATTTACTAAATATATTTAAATCACAAAAATAAAAACAATTGAATTTTTTTATTTTTGTACGGATTGTTTGTAATAATATTGTTTTTCGGTATTATAGAGGAATAGGCTTGGAATATTTTTTATAATTTTTGAAATTTCAATTTAGAAATTTATTTTACAAATTTAAATTTAATTTTAGCAAATATTTAGAAAATCGAAATTTCATTTAACTGGTAAAAGTTATGATTAGTTAGTGATTTGTATTTGTAGTAGTGAAATGTATGAATATTTTGTGTATATTATTTGGAATATTTTGCTAAAAATGTATAAATATTTGTAATATTTATTTACAAAGTAAATAAAAAGTTCAAATATTTTTATTACATATTTATATATTTTAATTGATTTTTAAATTGACAAAATTATGATTGGTTTGTGATTTAGTATGTTAATAGTGTGGTATGAAATAAATTATATTTGGCGGTCCAGGAATAGTAATTTATATGGGTTTAGTATCCAGCACCTTCTCTGAGTTTATATTTGGTGGAGTGGGAATAGGAATTTATATGGGTTAAATATCCATCACCTTCCATGAGTTTATACTTGGTGGAGTGGGAATAGTAATTTATATGGGTTTAGTGTCCAGCACCTTCCCTGAGTTTATACTTTGTGGAGTGGGAATAGTAATTTATATGGGTTTACTGTCCAACACCGTCCCTGAGTTTATATTTTGTGGAGTTTGAATAGTAATTTATATGGGTTTAGTGTCCAGCACCTTCCCTGAGTTTATACTTTGTGGACTGGGAATACTAATTTATATGGGTTGAATATCCATCACCTTCCCTGAGTTTATACTTGGTGGAGTGGGAATAGTAATTTATATTGGTTGAATATCCTTCACCTTCCCTGAGTTTATACTTGGTGGAGTGGGAATTGTAATTTATATGGTTATAGTGTCCAGCACCTTCCCTGAGTTTATACTTGGTGGAGTGGGAATAGTAATTTATATGGGTTGAATATCCATCACCTTCCCTGAGTTTATACTTGGTGGAGTGGCAATAGTAATTTATATTGGTTGAATATCCTTCACCTTCCCTGAGTTTATACTTAGAGGAGTGGGAATAGTAATTTATATGGGTTGAATATTCATCACCTTCCCAGAGTTTGTACTTGATGGAGTGGGAATAGTAATATATATGGGTCGAATATCCATCACCTTCCCTGAGTTTATATTTGGTGGAGTGGGAATAGTAATTTACATGGTTATAGTGTCCAGCACCTTCCCTGAGTTTATACTTGGTGGAGTGGGAATAGTAATTTAAATGGGATTGCTGTCCAGCACCTTCCATGAGTTTATACTTGGTGGAGTGGGAATAGTAATTTATATGGGTTGAATATCCATCACCTTCCCTGACTGTTGTTTAAGGTTGACGATAGGTCAGGGTTTGGGCTAGGTTTTTGTTTGCTATGGCCAGGATGGAGGGGATTAATGGAAGGGAGAAGATGGACCAATGTCAGGAATGGCATAAGAAGACAATTAGTAAGAAAGTATGGAAGAATGATTTGATGGGATGGCATGGGTAATGGTAGGTGTTGATGGGCACTGTGCAGTGCAGTAATTTCAACCAACCTGATGTGCTTTAACTTGGAGTCATAGGTACCACAGTACCATTTGTAGATGCTCTGGAAAATCAGCTCCTAAAAACGTGAAATATTTATTAAAAACTAGAAGAAATATTGATAATTTGGAACTGTGAATAAACCCCAATGCTCAATCTAAAAAATAAAATGACCTCCTCATAGTAAACACAACTTTTTTAAAAACTCTTCCTGGTCCACGGTACTCCCAGTGATAGTAAAGGAAGTAAAGTCCCCAAAGTAATCAAACAGCTCACTTTCATTGGCTCTGGGGATCCCGTTGGAGTACTGGAGTACTTTTGAGACATCCAAGAAACAAATAAATATTTAAAGCAGCCATATGATTGGTCACTCAGGGTTCTCAACTCAAAAAACAAGTTAACAGCCTTTAGAAAAAAAACTCAAATTATTATCCTAACTACCATAACCAGATTTGTTCTATGAAAGAGAGGCAGTTTGGTGTAAATAGAATCAGACTCCATTATGACCTGAGAGAAAACTGGACACTAGGATACTCAAAACACACTATGCACGCAATCTAGCACAGGTGCGCAACACAAGATAACAACATTATTTCATCCCATCGACATCTTCAGCAGAAAAACAACTGGAAAAAAATTGGTGGTGTGGCTGTTTTTCAGGCTTCTAGATAACTAAAAAGATAAGTGTTCAGGAGATTAGGTACACTTTGTAGAACTAGGTCCTCCATAGTGGCAAAGCTTTCCAGCATTCAATGAGAACAAGTGGGATGTGGAAGCACCTTAGGGCTATGCATCTCAGCAGCTTAGCTTATCCTGAGGTGGAGAGTAGCAGAGTAGCAGAAGGACAATAGACTGTGTCATATGAAGTGCTTTGCCGAAAGCTAGAAGATGATTACAATATGCAGCTCTTTGCAGCATATTGCAGGCACTGTCTATAGCGTGTGATCTCTGGAAAAATAAATAAAAACCTATTTACCAAGGCTATGGAATAGCATCTTAACAAAGAACGTGAAGATGTATGGAAAAAAGCAAAATAAATAAAATATGATGTTAAAATGTTAAAAACATTTCAAAGGTTAAAAAACATAAAGTTAAAAAACAATAGTTCAAAACTAAACTCTAAAAAACAAATACAATTTAAAAAAAATAATAAAAAACAAAAAATCCCAAAAGAGTGCGTAAAAAACACAAAACACAGAGGTTGTTTATAGAGCGGGTCATGATGCATAGTTTCACAGAGTTGGACACAGTGTCTGTTAAGAGCCAGGCCTTCCGTGCAACTCCCTACGGCACATCACCATGGCCATATCCAATCTGCTGTTAGCCTCCCAACCTGAAGGAGGAGTTAGCAGCTGCGGCCACTGCAGGTAAGAGCGTGGGGCAAGCTAGGGGGAGATTTTGAGAGACGACCACGAGGGAAAATTAAATAAATAATTCATTTTCCCTCGTGGTCGTCCCTCGAAATTCCTCCCTGCCGGCCTCACCGCTTTTACCTGCAACGGCCGCGGCTGTGAATTAGACATTCTATCTGATCAAAAAATCGAGAAATTAACTGAAAACCCCAAAGGTTAAAGTGGCTTTATAGTTAGGTGACAATGTTACACAAGAACTAACATGTTAAAAACCGAAAAACCACTTGAGTTTGCCAGTTATACTTCATTGAGCTAACTATAACTTGTGTCCCCATGCACAGCTTAGGACCTCACTTATTACATCACTCATGACGTGTTGAAAGACATCATTGATTACATTAGTGATTGCCCATCATCAGAGAAAAAGGTTTACGTCCAATCAGTGTGAAAAAAACATTAATTATCACTGATTATGATTATGCCATAATAAAAGAGTGGGTGTGTTTGTGTCTGCTTAGGTGTGTACATGCACTTGGTGTTTGTACGGGAGTGCGGTATCTGTAATTTACCAAATTACAACACTAATCTGCACATGTGTCTCCTAAGGACTCCCAGGACTTGGCACGGGCACTCACCCCCTCCACAGCACATAAAAACAGGCTTCCACAATACTGTTTTGTTTTTTGAGAGGAAGTGTGTCATGTGAGTTTTTCCAAAATAAAGAGTGCCACGATGAGGGGTGGCATGCATTGCAAAATCGCTCTATTTCTGCAGGACAAAAAGTGTCCACTCCCAGGCTTTCCTGTAAGGAATAACTGCATTCTAGGACTTGCAGTCTTTATTTAGTTCAATTGAGCCATGTGGAAAAACACACTTCATATCAATCAGATGTTAAAGGAATGCCTAGAAATGGAAACTATGTGCCTGATTCACAAAGGTTGAGGCACACTTTTGTGTCAGTTTACTCTTTTATTGGTATTCACAAACTACGAGTTAGTAGTACATTTACAACTGTGGAGACTCCGCATTCAGGGCATATAACTCTGCACATAAAAGGATAGATCTGTCCTATCTTTTTATGTGCAGAGGATTCCGTCCTTACTGTGGAATCTCCACAGTCCTAAACGTACTATTACCCCCAGGTACCTCCTGTCCTCGTCCCATTCATAAAAAAGTGGAGATAACCCATCTCCCGACGGATAAAAAGACAGAGGAATGCTGGGACCCTAACCCTGCCCCTTCCACTGGGAGTACATAAGCAGTACTTACCAAGCATTAAGGCTGTTCTTTTTTTCTGTCTGTCGATAGAATGATCATGGTGCTGTTGCTGCTCTTGCTGGGGTGGCGTTTCTTCTCTCCTCTCCCCGTCCAGCTGCTTGGTTGTGCGGGCGGGGGAGTTTGCTGGTCTGTCTCCCAGCCTTCCGGGCTTGCTGGGAGGCTGGGGTGTTCACTGTCATGCCGGCCGGCCCTTTGTGGCTGGTGTGTTGCCTCCTGTTTGCTTTCAGGTTGATAGGCGCGTCTTCCTGTGGTCTGGCCGTTTGGAGGACGTGCCATGCTTACTGTCTCCTGTCTATCAAAGCTCTAGCATGGACTTGGTGGATGCCGTGGGCTGGCTGTTGGGGTGGGGGCTTTGTTCCTGCTGGTGTCCTGGTGAGTTCCGTGTAGGGGTGTTTTTTCTCTTTTTCTTGGCCAGTGTGTACTCTGCTTCTTTCACTATTGCAAAGTCGGGGTGCTTGTTTCAAGCAGTCTCCCCTCCTGTGTGCCGTGGTCCTCGCTCCGGCAAAGGCCCGGTTCCTTTTGGTGACTGTCCGTTCGTTGGCAAGCCGTCTTCGCACAGTGGGCAGAGTGGATTTTATTGGCCCGTGTATCTGGTGTTCTATCCTCTGGCGGGTAATTTTTTTTTTGGAAAGTTCTCAGCCCTGGCATGGACATGGCGTTACCCTGGGGTTTGTTCCTCTGGAACTACTGGATCGTGCTCAGGGACGCGTGCCTCATGGTGGCTTCTGTGTGTCTCTGCACTTTGCTTGTCCTGGTGGGCATTCCTGTGTTACGGTGCTGTGTTGTTTGTCTCTCTCCTCTGTCCTCCTGCTGCAGTTTCTGGTTCTCGTGGTTCCACGTTCCATGTCACCTTTGCCAGCACTTCTGCCTGGCTCTTCCTGGAAGGCTTGCTGCGTCTTGGTCCTAGTTTTTCTGCTTACTCTTGCGATGGGCAGGGTGCTGGGGCTCCTTGGCTGCGTCCTGTGTTTCTGAGTTGCTGGTCCAGGCTGCCTGTGGCCATTCCTCCCTGGGGTCAGCTTCTCTCCTGGTGTTTTTAGGGTTGGACCTGGCTGGTTCCTGGTTGGGTCGCCCACCTTGGATTTACGGGTGCTGTTGGTTTTCTCTTTCTCTGCTTCTATGGGCTGCAGGTTCTTGGTGGGCGATGTGGTGCTGGTCCAGTCTCCAGTCCGGGTCTGCCTCCCTTGCCAGGGAGCTTTTAGGGTATCCTGGCTGGCCTTCTCTGGTCCCAGCTGCTGTGTGGTGTTTCTGTGCACCACACCTGGGCTGGTGCCTCTGTGGCTTCTTGCTTCCCCTGGGGTGTCCTGTGATTAGCCTCTTGGCTGGGGGCTGTGGGTATTTCCTTTGGCCATTTCTCCATGATTCCTCTGCTCTCATCTGGTCTCAGTGGTGCTGCTGGTTGGGGCCTGTTTGGTTCCTGGATGGGTGCTGTTGGCCTCTTCTTATCCTACGCTGGCCTGCGGCGTTCTTCTCCAGCTTGGTTTGCTATTGGGGGGGGCGTCTTTCCCTGCCTTGTGCTGTTGATTCTCCTTGGCCTCCGCTTTCCCCTGTAGTCCTTTTGTTCCAGCCCTTCTTTGTGGCCAGCGGCCTTTTCACGCTAGCTCTGTCCTGTGGCTTTGGGTTCCATGCCCTTCCCTTGCCCTATTTTGGGTCTCTGGTGCTGCTCCGCTAGGGGTGTTCTTCTTTCTCCTTGTGTGTGTGGCGGTCCAGGGGCTGTGCTCCGATCACTCCTGGTCTGCGGGCTTAGGGCTGCATCTGCTTGGCCTCCAGCGACCTCCTTGTGGTCACTGGGAGCCTTCGGCCCTTCCTCCCTGTGACTGCCTGTTCTTGTCTGGTCTCCAAGGTTGCACGGGGTCCAGTCTGGTTTGTACCTTTTTGGGTGTTTGGCTGGTTCTGCCTGATGCAGTTGGCTTGCTGTGCCTGGTTGCCTCCCAGTGGGGTGTCTGCCTGGGTCTTCTGGTGTTGTCTGCTCGGGGTTGCCCAGTTGCTCGCTTGCGGCGCTCCTGGGTTGCCTGGTGGGGCTATGTTGTGGCTGGCTGTGTGGTGTTTTTTTCTGCCAGCTCTGGGGTGTGTTTTCCCCTGGCGTTCCCCCCTGCTTTTTTTCTGGCATGTTCTCTGCCCGTGGGGCACCTGGTCCCTTTGTTGTTGGGTTCTTGTCCTTACGAGTGTGGTGTGTTCCTACCAATGTGGACTCTTTGCTCCGGCTGGGCCTGTCTTGGCCTGTCGCCTGCTCCTGTCTTCCCTGCATGCCTGCTCCTGCTGGGTGTGTCAGTAGAGCGGCATTCCCCCCCTCCCCCATGGGTGTTCCGTGGAGGTATTCTTCTTGCCTGTGCGGTTGACTGCGGGCCACACTACTGGTTCCCCAGGGGTCTGCGGCTGTGTTTTGGGCGGGTCTAGTGGCCTGCTGTTACCTCCTAGCCTGCACCTGCTCTCCTCTGTTCTCTGTGGTTAAACTGGGTTGGTCCTGGTCCCTGCCTGGTTGGGGATCTGCCCAGAACTTTCGGTGCTGTGGGCTTCCTCTTGGCAGTTGTCCTTTAGCCTGCTTCGTCTGTTGTCCCCAAGGCTGCTTGCTCTCTGCCTTCTGGTTTGGTCCATTTGGCTGCTGGCGGCTCTTTCGCTTCTGTGGCCTCTACGGGTCTCTGTTCCCGTATGGGGTGGTGGAGGCGTGTATCCTCCATATTCAGGGCCCTTGCTGGTCCGGGCCTTTGGGCTGTTGCCTTGTTTTGGTTTCGGTTCTGCGTGGTCTGACGTTTCGGTGCCAGGGGTCTCTGCGCCCTCCAGGCCTTTGCTTTGCCTGTGCTCTGCTGGGGCCTCTCCCTCTTTGGCGCTCCCCGGGTTTGGGTTGGGCCATCAAGTTCTTCCATTTGGGTAGGTTGCTTGGCTTCGGCTCTGGCTTCCAGACTGCTTTGTCCTCTGTTGCCTGCTTTCTGCCCTGGGGGCTTCTCCCGTGATCCTGCCTTCCCTTGTTGCATGCTGGGCCATGGAGTTTTGCCTGTCCCGCTCCTTTCGGGCCCTGTGGGCTCTGTGTTGTTGGCCCCTGGTCTTTGCAGGCCTGTGTGGTGTTGTTGATGCATTCTGCCTGGTTTTTTGGTGGGTGTCTCTGGCTGGGTGTTTTTTTGTCGGTCTCTGGTTTGGTTTGTCTGTGGCTGGTGTTGCTTACCTTGAGGTTCCCTTGCTCTGGTCTTGGGTTCTCAGGGTCGTTTTGTCCGCTGCCTGTTTCATTGGGGCCTGTTGCGCCTCTTCTCTGGTGGTAGGTGTGTGCCTTCTCCGGGTTATGGCTTCCTACTCCGGTCCCACGGTTTTGTGGTAGGGGTGTTCTGCTGGGGGTGTGTTCTTTGGAACCTGTGCTCCTTCTTGTTCCCCTTTCTTCTTTGGTTCCCCTGGTCTTGTTGTACTTTGGGGTTGCCCTTGTCGATTCTTGCTGCTCTGGCTTCCTGGCGGGTGCTGGTTCTGGTTGGGGCCTTGTTTCATGGTCTGTGTTTGGGCCTGCTGGGTTCTGGTCTCTGCCGGGCCTGCCCCCTTCTGGCTCCTTGGGCCGGGGCAATGGCTTTCAGGGTTTTTGTTTGTGTTTTCCCCGGTGCCATGGCTTTCCCTTCTGGACTGCCCCTGGGCTCTGTCTCACCTTCCAGACTGCCTGCTGGTCGGCTGCCTGCTCTGGTGGTTGTTGCTGGCCTTTTTTCCTGGGGTATGGTGCTCTTCTGTAGGGTTCCGGGTGCTTTTTCCTCTGGGCTCTCTGGGGCCGGGTCGTTCCGGTTGAGAGGAGGGGGTTGCTTGGGCCTAGCTATTGCTTCCTCCTCTTCTGGTTTGGTCTGGATGGTCCTGCCCTTGGTGAGCTTCCTCTCGCCAGCTTCGTGTCAAAGTGTTGGTTGCTTTGGGGGCTGTTTCCCTTCTGCAGCTTTTCCTTTGGGTTCTCTTTCAGGAGCCTCCTTTTCGGTTGGCATGGGTTCTCTGTATTCTGGTTGGCTGCCTCTTTGCTGTCGACCTCTGTTTTCCTTGGTTCCGGTCTTGGTTTTGTCCCTGTTGCCCGGTTCTGGCTTGCTTTCTTGGTGGGCCATTGGACTTCTTCTTCGGGGGGCCTCCTCACTGTTTTTGTTCTTGGCTGCCTCAGTTGGCTTTTGTGTCCGTGCTCTCCCCTTCCCTTGTTCGCTGAGGGGTGCTCCTGCTGTGTGCTGGATGGCCTCTATTGGTTGTCCTCCTCGTCGTCTTCCTTATCTCCCATTGTTTTGTTGGGTGCGTCCCTGCTTTAGTGGGGCTCCCTCCTGTCTGGGTGCTCTGCCTGGGGTTTCCGGCAGTTCTGCCTTTTGCTTTCCGTCGGTTGCTGCCTTTGGTGTGGTTTGCGGGGTTGGCTTCTGTTTTTTTGGAAGGCCGGCTTTTCTGCTGTGGTATTCTCTACTTTGTTATGAATGGGACGAGGACAGGAGGGACCTGGGGGTAATGCTCCATTACTTACTGGTAATCTTTATTACACTGGGTCCCGCTGTCCTCGTCCCATTCCTACGCCCTCCCTCCCACCCGAACAGCTGGCCTTCCTGTTGGGGGCTTGGTTGTTCAGGTGGGATGCTGGGTAGGTACTGCTTATGTACTCCCAGTGGGAGAGGCAGGGTTAGGGTTTCAGCATTGCTCTGTCTTTTTTTCTGTCGGGAGATGGGTTATCTCCGCTTTGTTATGAATGGGACGAAGACAACGGGACCCGGAGTAATGAAGATTACCGGTAAGTAATATAGCATTGACTCGTAGTTTGTGAATAACAAAAAAAAAGAAGTTAATTTAAGCACAGGTGTAAGTTTGCTTTTGTGAATCAGGCCCATGGTGTCCTACCAACAAGAAACATCTTAGCAAACTTTGAAGGTGGCCAGAGATTGAGCTGCCTAAGGGAAGCAAGCTGCCTCATTCAATATGGTATTTACTGCACACCTGCTACACGCAATGCATTAAGACACCAATAAACATCCTGGCTCGGTTTATAAATCTACACGTATCCAGAGGTGCACAATATTGTAAGAGTTTTGTTTAGAGAAGTGCCAGTGATTCAGAAATTGGAACCTGGGCACTGAGACTCAAGGTCAAACCCCGAGAGTTCCCAGGTATGTCATACAGCGGATGGTTCTGCTGATGAGCAGACGTGTTTGCAATTAAATGTCTGGTTTTAGAGAGATAAAATATTCCTGGCAGCGTTCACCAAGGAGAACTCGGTGCCAGATAAGAAGGGCCCTCAACGAATTGTTTTCTGCGCCAGAAGCCCTGTGTCTGATCCCCAGGGCTGGACGGCGAAGGAGCTTCATTGCAGGAGGCATGACTGCCGCGAGGTTCCCGGGCTAATCTTTTTTAATTGGTTATTATCACAGATTATTTAGAAAGGAAAACAAAACACTTGTATGATGCTTTCACTCATCAGAAAGTAACTTTAATTAGCCTCACGCTGCGTGTGCAATGAGACCTGTCCTGGTTGTGGAACGTGCCAGCCTGGGGGGTGGGGAGATGGAAAACAATGGAAACTCAAATACATCACTATGTGTTTGTAAACCAAGCGTCTTTTCCAAGCAGTTCTCTTAAAAGTGGGAAACTTCGAGAAGAGGAATGCTGTGTGTCTAGGGTACAGACACAAGAAATGTGGGTGCTTAGCCAACTCTCAATGTAACCTCATCTTTCCTATTGTATCCCGGCCTCTTGACACAACCGCAGCACAATCCAGACGATTCTTCAAAGCCTTAACCAACCCATAGAAACACTGGAATTATGTGACGGGGATGGACCATATTATACAGGAGGGATACATATATTATGGTGCACGAAAAGGCAAATTATGAAACATAATGCAGCATATTTTTAGACAGAATGAATTCTTTATTTTGCCGATTTGCAAATGTCTGGTCTAAGGTTTCACCTCATCTGTAACAGGTTAATATTCAAAATTTAGCAATAAGCAGCTAAACGTGAGCAGTCAAACTTTGTGAAGGGCCTTCCAATGCACAGCAACAACTGTCCTTGCATGTTCAGTACCTTTCATCTGTTTAAGTCAGATTTTTTTTGTTGATAAAACCTGCTAACCATGCAACAGATGGAGGATCTGTGTCAAAAGCTTCATATCCATAATTATGCGGAAATTGCCTCTGTTGCAGAATCGCATAATTCCAGCAGCCCGGCCCAGGGTCTATTTATGTTATACACTTCTCTAAAGGCCTTGTGCCAGGTTTGACTTTAAAAAAGTAGCGGAAAGAAAAGGTACCATTGGCTCGGAATTACTGTATTCTAAAGACCGACGGCCATATTGATGAAATTTGTGAAGCGGGACAGCATAACAAGTCATCTTGCTTTGCTGCCCTGCATCACAGGGAAAGGGATGTACATTGTTACGACGCGTGGTATTAGCACGCGTACCGTTACAACGCGTATTTTACAACGCAAGTCGTTACCATGACTTGCACTGTAGGGGTGCGGACTTAGGAATAGTTTAATTTACTATTCCAACACCAGCCTACGTACAGTAGGGAAGGTGTTGGAATAGTAAATCTACTATTCCCTGTCCTGTAGCGCCCTCCAGCGCAAGTCGTGGTTACGACTTGCGTTCTAAAATCCGCGTTGTAACGGTACTGCGGGGTAACATCCGCGTCGTACAGGATGTTCCCCCAGGGAAAGGGCAGGAATGTGCCGTATTTATCCAATACGGTGCATTCCTGTCCTTTCCACCTGTGCTGGCGCCGTTTTGGCAGCATAATGCAGACACCGGCACCCTTGCTCCATGGTGCAATGATGCCTGTGTTGTAGGCAGGTCACCTTCCTGCACAAAAACAATCCTGAGAGGCTTGTTCCTCTTTCTATGTTGCAGAATGCAGCACACATAGAAAGTTGTTAAAAAAAAGAGAAGAAATAAAGATATTTCTCCTTGTTATGTCTCACCTGGGGAGGCGTATCTTCTTGGAGTATTCCCAGGTTTATCAGGTTTGGTAAATCTGAGAATGTGTCAAAAACCATGGTAGTTGTGTGGGAACACCCGCCGCAATGCCTATGGAACGCCCCCCTTGTGCATAGTAATGCAACGCCGCATTTAGCGCTGCATTGCATTACTCCATATTTTGAAGCCATTCAAAACTGCGCAAAGTGGTTTGTGCCATGCATGTACCACGTTGCATGATGCAGGCATGGCCGAAAGCTCTCATAAATATGCCCTCTAATTTACAAACACAAGACTATCACTGTACACAAAATTTAAAAAGGATAGAATGTAAAAAGCATTGGCAGAGTCATTTATTGTCCTGCCAGCCCTGTTACCTATGATTTAGAAAAGGGGGTGGTGATGAACAGAGTGTCTGAGTTAAACAGACCACTCTTACCCAGTCCAAAGATCAGGGCTTGATCCATCACCGTTATTTATCTCACTGCCCCATCCCAGCTCAGAACCTGGCTATATGCAAATCAGTCTGTCCCTGGCCCTGTTACCTAAGCATGTTTCTGTTTTTTGGGATGTGTGTTCAGGTGATATGGTATTGCACAAGTCCAAGAGAGCGATTGGCTGTGTTGGACTGACCCATTGCTCCATGCTTTATGTATGGAAAAGACAGATGAACCAAAGTGCCTCTATGTATGTATCTTTTTATTTAGGATTTTTTTAATTACATGAGGTTGATACAGCTAAATCCGTCTCGGCCAGACCTATAAAGCTGATTTGTTATGGGACGTAGTAAGAGGTGTGATAAATACTTTTGATCCAGCAACTCAGTGCAAGACATGGGCGTTTTCCAGTAGAAGAGTCATGATATGAGAAAATAAAATTGATGCTATGTTATGTTATGTTACATTACGTTATGTTGTCTAGCTTTTAAACACTGAACTACCACCACTGTTCAGTGCTCTTTAACTCTATATTAGCAGAATTATCATAGTACAGTCATATTCCAGCCCCCTTAACACCTTATGCTTGCAGTTGGTGGCAGTAGAGGAAAAACTTGCTTCAGAGTTTTAATTTAATTGGCTGAGAACTGGAAGCACCATACGTAGTATATGGCCAATCATCAGGGTGCCCTAAGTACAGTCCCATTGCACTTCAGTGGCAGCAGCAGAATGCCCACTAAGAATGGCGCCTTATCGGCTCAGTGGATGCTCAAACCTTTCAAATAACACCCTTTCAGTGCCATTACAATTTGAATAGGAGGTCAGTGAGTTATTTGACCCGTCAATTGAGTCGCATTTGAGTATAGTTTCCTCTTGGTATGTGAGTTACAGGAAAATGTTACCACAAAATCAGTCCTTAAATTGTGCTGGTGGTTGCAGATGGTGGGATTTCTCATTTGCTTCAGCAGCTGCTGTCCTTCTGTCTTTGGTTCTCAGGTCCAGTAGTGTTCAGAGAAAGGTAGCCAGGGGTGCCACTTTTATGCCTGGTGCTAGCTTTTGTGTGTGGTGGACTCCCTAAACAATAAGGAAAATGTTCTCATGGGCAACCCTACCCACTTTTATATTATGTTCTGGTGATTTGACCATAGACAATCCCATAGTGGCCTGCTCTGCCAAAATGGCAGAATCCTTCTTCGCTTGATCTGAGTTCTCAGCAAACTCCAGGCACACCTTACTGGCATTGGTGCCCCTCTGGCTGCCTTAAACAAAGGCAGAAGCAGGCATAGGTGTGGGATTCATCTGCCTGTGATGGGGGCTGCCCCTTTGAAGCTGGTAACATTTGTGACCACATGCCCAAGGCCTTCCTGTGAAGCGGAGAACACGCCTCTTCAAAGCCAAGGCCCTTTTGTTACCTTAACTCTGAGCAATTCAAAACTCCTAGCAGGCTGACAGGTGCCAGCTGGGGATTGCCAGGACATGTAAAATGTAAGTAAACATGTCAAGCTTTTTCAATATCATGCACCCTGCCATATGAGCACTTAGGGCTGACCTTAGTGTTGATTTATAGGAATTTGTTAGACCTATCATACTTAGGGTGGTCTTCCCCCAAACATTTTGCATTCTCCCCCCTGTTTGCTTAAATTGGGTTTTGTTGGAATTAGGACTCTGTGCACTTTACCGCTGATAACTCATGCTAAAGTGCTTGTGCGCTCTCCCCTGAACATGGTAATATTGGCTTACACCCAATTGAAACATTTAAACTACTTATAAATCCCTAGGAAAGTGCTACTTCATATACACCGGCCTGCACATTAAATGCTACTGATGAGCTGTAGCACGTATTGCCCATCCACTTAAGTAGATTTTCAATACATTTATCAAGTCAAGTCAAGTCAAACATATGCTTCATTTGGTTCAAATTTAAAACCATCAAAGCACAGATCAAAAATGTCATGATATCAATAACACATTAAATAAACAAACATTTATTACAATTCATAAGCCAGATATATCACATTTCACCATCAAAAAAGACACTTGGCGTTCAAATAAATATGTGAAAAGGTTTGTCACATAGCAAGTTTTCGATTAAAAATATAAATATTTCATAAACAAAATTGTCACACACAGGTTTTCCATTTAAGAAACAATTTTTCATAATACGATAAAAAAAGAAGAAGACCGTCAGCTCTATAACTTTAATTTGTTCCTTTGCCTGATGGCCCCTAAGATATAACTAGCTACCCCAAAGCACACAACTGTGGACCCAAGCTAACGCTGGCCTAACTTGCTCAAAATGACAGCCCCTTGACAATGGCAAAATACATTTCTTACGAATTGACACATGGAAGTCACAAAAAAATACCATATGAAGGGTGTTCTGTTCAGAGAAATTGTCACAGGGTTAGGGCCCAGAGACCCCTCCTTAAAAAAGCCTTTTGGGAACGACAATAGCCATGGGAGCATGTTACACTTGAACCTTATTAACACAAACAGATGGTATGGTTTGTTTATGAAAGTCAGGTATGGCTTAATTTCTCTACCTGTACTCAACATTACAAAACTCCTGACTGAGGGTTTTGCCAGTTCCCCTTCCTCCCTTATCACCATCACCCTACTCAAGAACTGTGACTTCACAGCTTTAATGGCCATCTTGCAGAGAGGTCTAGGGTTCAAAAACAAATCAAGACTGCCTAGTGAATCCAATTGAGTCTTAATATAACGGATCCACGGGATATCAAGACCTTTGTCTAAAGACATACAATCCTGAATAATCAATTGGTTTAGATTAGGTGGTTGCTGTGCCCAAATTCTTAACCAGCATAATAGTGGGGCTACAGCAATCTGATCTAAGATAAAACCAGCACCAAGGTCCTCATGGATATTAAAGATTGGAGCAGAGGGTGGAAGAGACAGCAGTTTACGTAAGAAAACATTTTCTGCTGTTTGAATGTCATTAGACTCTGTGTAGCTCCATACCTCACTCCCATACAAAACCATTGGGATTGATGCAGCGCAGCAACTAAAATTCTTTATAAATGATGTCACAATCCACTATCACACTTACTAATCAATACCAGGCCCATAAGAAATCATGAGGTGAATAGATCAATATATGTTGTTAGATTTTAAACTATAAACTATCTACAATAAACAAGACCAGCTTGTCATTTTAAAAAGTTTATTTTTAAAATTCATAATTGAATAATCTTTATTAACTCACTTTATTAAAATCAAACATTTAGTTTTATTAATTCAGTTGCATTAACATTGGCACAATGTCTGCTGTCAAATTAGAATTGATCAAAATAATGAACTTAAGAAAACATAAATCATATTCTCTAAGTTAGTTTTCTAACCTGAAAGAGAAACAAATAATAAACAGTTGAATGCTTACAATCAATCCCAATGCAATCCGATAGCGCTTCGCCCCTCTGGAACAGACAGCCCCAAACCCTTCTAGAGAACCAATTTTATATCATTTTTGCTCTCAAATTTAACTAAATGTTATTTTTTAGAAAAGTTCAGCACTGTGATTGGTTGATGGCTGTCAGGCCACCACAGCTACCAGTCCAGAGAATAAACGCGTCACCATGCCATTGTCCATTGACATAGAGTGACATCAGCTTCCGAACTTTGCAACTTTAAAAGTTGCCAATCTGACTTCCACCAAAAGCTCGGCAGAACTATGCCTGTCACTTCCTCGGCCTCGTAAAAGAACATCCAGAGCAGTCCATGAAAACAAGCTCCATTGTTAGAGCCTCTTTTTTTTCAAAAGTCAGAGCCACAAGAAGTAAGTTCAATAAACTCTGTATGGAAAATTTCCAAACGTGTACACTTGGCTCCAGCTTCTGCTCAGTTCAGGCCGACCAACTTTTCTCCAAAAGCAAAGACTAGGCCTCATCTCACTCTTGAGCTAATATTTAAACAAACACAAAAAGAGTGATTAATTCAGGTAAAGCAAACCCTTCTGTACCACCCAATCCCTTGGTAATTATTAATTAACCCACTAATAAAAAGACATTTAGCAAAAGCAAACATTTAAAGCAGCACATAAAATATCTACCATTCTTCATGTAATCCAGCTTTATGTTTCTGAAAGAATAAAAAGATAATTAAATGATACACAGACAGACAAACACAACAAAGGACATACATGTAAGCACATATAAAAAGCACATGCCATGAATGATCAGCTGCATATTAATAGTGACAAAGACAATAGGACAGACATAACAAACAGGACAATATTAATCATGTGTTACAAAAACAGACTTGCAAATGCAACAAGAGCACATGTAATTAGTTTCCCGTGTGTATATGTGTGGTGCAAACTTAATCTAGGTTGTGTTAATTAAACAAATCATGCAACAGCTCATTAATTGATTAGTTCATGTTATGGGGGATTGAATCCACAAGTCAGAATAAAATATTTTCTGAAGCCCGCTTCATCAGGATACACTTGGCGTTATAGATTTTCATGAGGGCCGGGAGTGGCTTTGAGCCTAACCGTCTTGCAAACCCTAGCAGAGCCCCGTTCGCCCTGGCAAGAGTGTTATTTTTGTGTGCACGCTGCGTGACCCATGATCTTCTTTCGTCAAAAAGAACCCCTAGATAAGGGAAGGCCGGAACTTTCGTAAGTTTTAGACCTTTACAATAAAATGTTACCTTTTTAGCCCGTCCCCTACCAATTGACATAGAGTGTGACTTTTTAAGATTTGTTATTAACTCTAGAGAGTCCATAAAATCAATAAAACAGTCTAAAAGAGATTGTAACCCTCGGGCTGTCCTTGCCACCAAAACTGCTTCGTCTGCATACAGTAATGCAGGGATCATTTTTGAACCAGCTCTTGGTACATCCTTACAAGATGAAATTAAGGCATCTCCCAGATTGTTAATGTAGAGCGTAAACAGCAGGGGGGCAAGAATGCACCCCTGTCGGACCCCTCACTTTACTGGCCATGCTTCAGTTAGGCTACCATTCTCATTATAGAAGACCGCTGCCGAAGTATTTTCATGGATAGCTGCCAGGAAAGATATCAGGGCAGGTTCCAGTCCAATACTATGAAGGGAAGCCCACAGCTTTTGCCTGTTCACAAGATCGAAAGCAGTGGACAGATCCATAAAGGCTAAATGGATGTCCCCCTGCTTCGCGACCGTGTACTTCCCTATGACAAGATGTAAATTAAGACACTGGCCCATCGTGACCGTTCCCTCTCTGAACCCATGCTGTAGGTCCGAGACAATGCAATTCTTATCCAGCCAATCTGTAATGCGGACTAGGACGACTTTCCCCATAATCTTGGCTGCAGAGTCCAGGAGTGAAATCGGCCTATGACAGGCCGGGTCCTCTCTTGGGCCCTTTTTGTATATTGGGATTATGACTGCTTTAGCCCAAGACATTGGGAAACCGACTTTGGTTGCAGCAATAAAAACAAAGGTTAAAATCTTCGCCCATACAATTGGGTCTGCCCTATAAAGATCAGCCGGCACCCCATCGGGGCCTGGCGCTTCCCCCTTTGATGTAGACATAATCGCCTCAGTAACTTCCTCCTCACTGAATATAATTTTAGGGGCATCATTAATTTCCCCATGAGGAGTGAGCCGCGGCTGGCTGACATCAGTGTATAGACCACTAAAGTGTTCCACCCACCTTGCTGGAGGAATACGACAGTCTTTGACAGTGTTAGCCGTCTCATCAAATAGTGGACTGTTAATCACTCTCCAGAATTGTGAGCTACTTTTCAGGACACTTGCTTGGCTAAGTTCATCCCAAGCCATCTCTTTTAACTGGTTCTTCCTTATTTTTATAAGCCCTTCCGGCCTCCATGATCATATTAGTATCCCTTACAGGCTCTTTCAACGCCCCCAAGAGTGCGTTATGCGCAGTAATACAAGCTTGGTCAAACCAATTTTTATATTTCTTTGGCCTTGTTTTACCGCGAGAAGTCAAAATAACCGCTACCTGTTTTGTTAAACGGTCAAAGGCACCTAAAATTACCATTGGCTCAGAGTCTTCATTTAAACATATGCTCAAATCCTCAGATTGACTAGTGTATAAATTATCAAGGAAATCAACTAGGGAAATTACCTCCCATTTTAGCCCTCGACCCTGATCTTTGGCAGCTATATTAGAGTTAGAAATAAGTTCCAAAGGTTTCACGTTTACAAGGGCCGGAATATTAATATCCATAATGAGGGGATTATGATCACTCAGACCTCTCGGTGTAACACAAAATGAGCCTATTAAGTCCATCGAAGGGCATGATACTAAAATATAATCAATAATACTGCCATGACCTTGCCCTGTGTATGTTGGAACTGGGCATGAATTTTCCAATTGTGTTGGACAGGACAAATAACGGGCAGATAAAAGGCTCTCCAGATACGCCCCATTCTTTGTATGTTCAAAGTGGGTTACCCCCTGCGGGCCATACACATCTTCAATACCTTGCATACAATTCAAATGACAAACGTGAATATTAAAATCGCCAAGAATTAAAAGATGGTGAGGTGTGTTATCATTAGTGTCATAATTATCACAAAAAAGGACAATGCTCTTAAATGCTCCAAATCGTCTATTCTTGTAAAAGAATTGTAGAAATTTGCCACCAACATTCCTTGAAGATTGTTACCTACAAGTTTGACAGCTAAAATATTTGGGGAGCTTGTCACCATCATCTCAGGTCTATACAATAGTTTAAGGCTAAACAGTAACAATAGACCCCCCTATCTCTCCCCATTATAGATGGTTCAGCATTTTTTCTAAAAGAACAATAGACGTCCAAGTAGTAGGAATCATTTGTGTCCCATGTTTCCTACAGGGCAATGATATGATGCATTGACAGAAAAGCCTCCCAGTTCCTATCTCCTCTTTTCGACCGTAACCCGGCAAATATTCCATGAAAGAATCTTTACTTTATTCTCGGATACAGTCTGCCCCATTTGTGTTACTTCCAAATCAACTACGTTTACGGGAATAGGCAATACAATCTGGGGTAATACCTCTACTTCAAGGTCAGGGTTTGGGGTTTAGGAATCCCTTTCTGCCAATGTCTCAAACATTGTTTGCTTCACAGTAGGTACATCTCTAGCTTGCAGTCAGCCTTGTTCGTCTAAATTGGACAAGGCCTCAAATCTATTTGAGACCGCAATAAGTGAGATTAACTCCCCTTGTGACCTCACAAAGGGCCTATAAAAGTAGCCCTGTGGGAGGGCCACAATAGAAGTGGCGGCTGAAAGATGGTCTTGTGCTTCAAGGATTGTTTGTGCGACTACAGGTCTTCTAAAATTGACAATGACACAGTCCCCCCCCCCCTATCTTTTTTTGTGATTTACCAAGCCATGCCACTCTACGCACCATCAAAATGTTGTCCGCTAAAAAAGGCCTAAAGCCTTTATGTCTGGTCACCCAATCCACAGTTTTATTTTTTAACTGAGACCAAGATTCAGTTTGATCTGATCCATAGTGGAGGGACACCAGCCATAACTACAACAAGAGGGCCCGCAGCTGGTGGTAAATCGATAATGTCTTGTGCTGGTTTCATCAAGGTATTATTAATTAATCTGTACTGGCCACTATCTTGTCCAGCTGGGGGGACGTTCAAGGACCCAGACGCATCATTAAGGGTTTGCGGGTGTGGGACACCTATAGAGTGTGGGTAGGGTTGCTGAACTGACCCCTGCTGAATATTGCCGGATAACAGTGTCTGCCCACCTCGGGGGCGTGGCCTGGAGCCGAAGATGGTGGACGTGTAGTTTTCAAGCTCCGTCCTTAGCCCTAAATACTTGCTATCTATCCTGCAAACCCTACCTGCAACCCACCTGATTCCTGTGCCGGAGGCCCCCGGGGGTGTGCTGCGTGAAGCGGAGCGGTGTCTCTCCCCTCAGACCGCATCATATGAACATTGTGGCTTCAGCGCCTGTTGCGGCCTGCGGGACGGTGAGAAGCCTCGGGCTCAAGTGAGTGGCCTACCCGACCTGCCCCCAGCTGCTATCGCGGTCCGATCGGGACCTCGGACTGAATGCACCCCGAGACACCAGCCGAGGTAACGGAGTACGGAGAGGCGCCCTACCCTACCTGTGGCCCCGCTGCCTCCCTCTCCATTGCTTAGCCCCTGCCCGGCCGCCCTGCTGTGAGGCCCGCGGAGGACGCGGGAGCATTCCCAGACCGGCTTGCCAGCTCGCCGCCCGCCCGCACAGCCAGCAGCACGCCTACCATCAACGGCGCTGGCGGAGACTGCGGGGCGGGCGATACAAGTCACCCAACACCGGCGCTGTGGGCCCGGCTTCCCCTGGACTTCATCGGGCACTACGGGTAGTGGGACGGCCCGACGCTGAGGCGCATTTTCACCAGCGCCATCTTGTCTCCACGCCCGGGCCAGGACCGTACCCCCGGGTCTGGACTGTGGCATCTTGCTTGCCCCCTGGCTTACCAGTCGGCGGGCCGGGAGCGAGGACTCGACACGGGGTGGCGCGCAGCGGGGAACAGTGCACCTCGCAGCGAGTAGCGGACCCCGGATGCCCGGGCTGCCGGTTCCAACCCACGGTGAGGGAGTGAGACACGCGCCTTGGCGCCCTGCCACAACGCCCCAGTCCTGTCGTCTGTCGCGCTCCTGACTCGGATTCACGACTCGCCTAGTGATAACCTGGGCCCTACTGTCTCCCCCCGTCCGCCCCTGAAAAGCTGGGGACACACCTGCCCGCAGGGCCCCCAGTGGAACACCGGCCCACCGAACAGCAGCGCCACGTTCAGCGAGCCTGCACAGTCCCTGCCAATCCTGGGGTCTACACTGCTGCCACCTTTAACCACCACAACTCGAACCCTCTGCAGCCACAGTCCGGCGTTCTAAGTGGACACTTGAGTGGACAGCGGCAGTCTGCTGCGCCCACTACAGCGCCACCCTGCTAACTAGATCCATGGGCAAACACAGGGGCAAGACTCATGACCAGGGCGCTACGGCGGACATGCAGTCCACGGGCTCCGAGGACCCGCTGGCCTCCTCCAATGTGGACATCATTCCACCGACCGGAAAGGGGTCACAGGACGCCAAGTTGGACCTTATCCTCAATGAAATACGCGCGACGCGCGAAGCCCTGGAATCGCGCATAGACAATATGGCGACTGGCCTGTCCTTATTGAGGGCTGACCATAACAAGTTGGCGGAACGGGTCGCGGAGCAGAAGATAGCACTGAGTGACCTCGTACCACAGCAGACGGAACACTCCACGAAGTTGGAAAGCGTGGAGAAACAGCTTAAACAACTGTGGGATAGGGTGGACGATGCCGAAGGATGTGCCCGCCGCAATAACGTCCGCATCCTGGGCATTCCGGAAAGAAGCGAGGGGAGGAACCCCACCCAGTTCGTGGAGGACTGGCTACGGAAGCTAGTGGGCCAAGAAGACCTCACTGCCCTGTACAGTGTAGAACGGGCGCATAGGATGCCGCCGCGGCCCCCAAAACCGGGGGCACCTCCTCGTCCCCTGATCGCACGCCTCCTCCACTACAGAGATTGAGACACTGTCCTACGTGCGGCCAGGGAGAAAGCACCAATACGCTTTGAGGATAAGAACATTTCGGTCTACCCTGATTTCACGCCCACTGTACAGCGCGCCAGGTCCACCTTCATGGGTGTGAAACGCAAATTAAGAGACAGGAATATGAAATATGCACTTCTGTTCCCCGCTCGGCTAAAAATACTGCACGACAATAAATCTCACTTCTTTGACTCGCCAGAAGAGGCGGAGGAATGGATGGAAGTCACTCTGACACCACAGACCTCACAGGACCCGTTTGAAGATCACCACGGCGACGACCACAGGGACCCTCCGGACCGACGGAACAACACTTCCAGCCCCGGGCATCACTCTACCCACGGAACACCAGCAAAGGCGCACCCTCCTGGTGATCAGATGGAGGGCCACTCGTCATCATCACCGCGGCTGCGGCTAACAGAGGAGGCACTGGCCACTCACGACGCGGAAGCAACTGGAGACAGACTCACCGTCACCACCGACACCCACACGGAGGTATCCGGATCAGTAGACAGCTTGCCGCTATTTCCAAAGATCACAGCCCAGATGGCGGCGGAGTTCTGATCTGCTGTACGATTGATCCCCTCCGGGTGGTAACGTATAACTGATCCCCCCCTTTTTTCATATATGGTGGGTTGCATAGGGGGCCCATTCTGTCAAGGGCTATCATGCCCATGCAGGCCGTTCAGTGACAGTCGCCAGAGGCCTACCACCCCCGGTATGCACACAAACTTAACTGACTTGTGCCCACGTTGGGCACCATGGTTTGGCTCCCGGGCACGTTGGCTTGGGGACCTTCTTGTTAAGGGGTTACATGTTTACAGGACACTCTCACCTTATAGCAAAGCAGAACTAACATGGGCACCCGGGTGTTTCACTTGGCCACACCACACAGATAGTTATGGGGCCACTTAATAATTACCAATTGTGCACCTGGAACGTACGTGGCATGGGATCAGTACACAAACGTCATAGAATTTTGGCTCAGCTCAACCGCAGGGGGACACAGATTGCTTGCCTGCAAGAGACACATTTGAACGCTGCTGAAAACGTGAAACTGTGCAAGAAATGGAGAGGGCAGCTCTTTGCTACCTCCTATTCTGCGTTCTCCAGAGGGGCGGCGATCTGGCTCCGCGGCTCTGTCCCCTTCCAGATGTTGGAGCAAAGAATCGATCAAGAGGGACGTTATGTATTTGTGCGGGGGCTGTTGGACGGGGATGCTATTGTATTTGGGTGTGTGTACTCGCCGAACTCAAGTCAATCGGAGTTTTTGTTAACTGTGAACGGGGTACTTGCGGATTGGGCTGATCATCGCTGGTTAATTGGAGGTGATTTCAATGCTGTGCTTGATGTTACATTGGATAGGTCACATCCCCCTTTACAGGCAGCTGAGAGTAGAAAACAGGCAGACGCTCTTACGAGGTGGGCGGAGGCCTGGGATCTGGCGCATGGCGCAGCACACACTCACAGGAGAGGGAATATACTTTTTTCTCCCCACCTCACCAGCTTCACACCAGAATCGACCATGTTTTCTGCTCCCGCTCCCTAGCGGATTCAATTGTCCAGACCCAGCACATGGGGAAAACTCTATCCGATCACAGCTCCGTAGAACTCACCTGGCAGTGGGGCAGGCGGCTGGCCCCCATCCCAACTTGGAGACTGTCTCCAGATCTCCTTGAAGACTCGGTATTCCGGTCCTCCCTGTCTGACACTATAGAAACCTACTTCTCCACAAATGTGAACACAGCCAGCACCCGGCAGGTGGAATGGGACGCTTTCAAAGTCTGTCTGAGGGGGGCAGCAATGACCGCTGGAGTGGGCAGGAAACGGGAGGTAATCAGTCAACTGAAAGAGGTGGAGAGCTCGCTAGCGTCCCTAGAGAATGAAGCAGCCGGCACAAATGCACCCTTCACACCACTGCAGGAGGCTCACATTAGACACGCAGAGCTGCTGGAAGACCTGAGGCTTCTAGACTATAGAGAATACATGAATAGGCAGCACACACAGGCAGATAGAGCCGGTCCCCTTCTAGCTCGCCTCCTCCGAGATTCCCCAGTTAACCACCCTATCCTGAAAATCTTAGACCAGACAGGCAGCCCAACTACCACCCAAATTGGGATTAACACGGCGTTCAAGGACTATTACACCACGCTGTACAGCCCCCCACAGACCCTATCCGAGATTGCATTCGAGGCCTTCACGAGGGGCCTGGACCTACCTCAACTCACTGACAAGCAAACCAAAGAACTGAAGCGTACCATTACAATAGCGGAAATCAGGCAGGCAATACAAGCTCTCCCGAAGGGCAAGGCCCCCGGAACAGATGGCCTACCGGCCGACTTTTATGCAACATTCATAGACCTCCTGGCCCCACGGTTGCACACTGTTTATTTGGAAGCTCTACGGACAGCCTCCCTACCACAATCGTCCATGCAGGCATTGATCACGTCCCTCTTAAAGCCTGCCAAGGACGGGCTACAGATGGCCGACTACAGACCCCTGTCCCTTCTCAATACTGACTCCAAGATTTTGAGCAAAGTGCTGGCGTCGAGGCTCGTGCAATACGTGCCACAGCTGATCCACCCGGATCAATGTGGTTTTGTACCGGGCCGCAACACGGCCATGAACCTCAGGCGCTTAGCCCAGCTTATGCTCGGAGACCGGGTGGACACGAGCTCCGAAGGCTGCATATCTCTGGATTTGAAGCAAGCGTTTGATTCCCTTAGGTGGGACTATATGTTTGCCACACTGTCAAAATTTGGGATACCACCCGAATTCCTCGCCTGGGTCAGATTGCTGTACACCCTCCCCACAGCTAGAGTGCGCACCTCCAGTCACATATCAGCTCCCATAGCTATAGCACGGGGCACCAGGCAGGGCTGCCCACTCTCCCCCCTCCTCTTTGTCCTTGCCCTCGAACCTATGCTCTTTAGACTTAGGTTGATGGCCCCCCGACATGGAATACAGAGGCATGGGACTGCGCATATTGTGTCCGCTTACGCGGATGATATTATATTATATTTCCGAGACTTAAGGGGCGACTTAAGCCCTGTTTCCCAGGTCTTTGAGGACTTTAGGACGATCTCTGGCCTCACCATAAGCGAATCTAAGTCCTATGGGTTCACCTTTGCAGCCACAGGCCTGAAAACCCCCCTACCCTTCGCCCCCCACGAATTCCAGATGGCGGAAACCACTTTCCGATACCTTGGGATGCACATTTACAGGGAGGCTGACATGATGATTGACGGCAACCTTGGGAGGGCCATCAGAGCACTGAAATGGCAGATCCAATTCTGGCTAACACTGCCACTCTCAATACCCGGCAGAGCGGCAATATCTAAGATGGTGATGCTCCCCCGTCTCATCTACCACTTCACCAATTTACCGTTCCTGATCCCAGCAGCGACATTTAAGACCCTTGAAAATCTACTCACCGAACTTGTATGGGGACACGGCCGCAGACGTATAGGTCTATCCAAGCTGCAGCTCCCCTCTGACTCCGGTGGTATGGGCCTGCCGGACTTTAGAGCTTATAACTATGCGTGTCAGATACAATGGCTGGCCTTCTGGGTGGCGGGTCGCAATCTTCAGGAGATCAATATGTCGGAGGAAGAACATGAAAAGGGGAGAATACACACATTACTTCTACCTAGCTCGGATATACCGAGAGATGCCCCGCCACTCCTCAGGCTGGCGATAACTTACTGGCGGAAGGCATTAAAGTACACGTCCCCTAAGTCATCTTATGCCCCCACAATCCCGCTCTTGGGCATCCCGTTGGGCTCGGGAACACTCACGGCGAACTCGCTAGCGCCTTGGCACGACGCAGGAGTATCGCATGTGGGTGACCTGTTTGCGGAGGGACACCTGTTGTCCTTTGCAGACTTTAGAGCCACACAGGGCGTTCCTAGAGGCTCATTCCTTTTGCACGCTGGCCTCCGCCATTATATAACACACAAGTGGTCACCTGAGGGCCAGGAGCCTGATACAAACCCTCTAATCACGATGCACTACCTCATGGGCACGGGCGGCCACCTGACAAAATGGCTCACTGCTAGCATCAAGATGGGGAGGGCACTCACACTGTCACCACTCCGGGCGACATGGGAAGGAGATATTGGTAGGCCCCTGAGAGACAAAGAGTGGGAGCGTATACTTCAGTTTCCAAAAAAGGTAGCTAGGAACCCCAAGTTCAAGTTCATTCAATTGATGTTGCTGCATAGAGCCTACCTGAGCCCGCACTGCATACATGTGATGTTCCCTGACGCAAAAAGCAACTGCCCCCGATGTGACACTGACGACGCATCACTGATACACATGCTGTGGCAATGCCCCAAGTTGGGATATTACTGGACCACGGTCCATGAATCGCTTGAAAGGGCGGGTGCTCTGTCCCGATCACCTACACTAGAACACACACTGCTGGGGCTGGGACCCTCAACACGCACCAGAACCGTGGCGACACGTTTTTCAGACCTGGCCCTGTTGCTGGCGAAACGTGCCATCACGATGAGGTGGAAGTCACCCAAACCACCCAACCCTGAACTGTGGAAAGCGGAGGTAGTACGGTGGGGTAAGGCAGAGGGCGAGGCACTGCAGCGAGAGGAACGCAGAGGTCTGCGAAAAACACCGATCTCGCTGGACTGGTTTGACACGTTGGGGACGTTTGAAACGGGGGATGACGGGGATGACGGGGATACACGTGACTCGCCGCTTGTAGAATAAATGTGTCCTGAACCAGTCTTTCATGCACCATCACTGACTGTGGTGCACCACAATGGGATACAGGGAAACCCAAACCATCGGCCATTTTACCTCATCCTACCTGTGTGTATAGATGAAGCTACATGTTACAGTGCCATGGGTGACCCAGTTTGACAATACTTCAGTCATATGCACGTTGAGAGAGTGTCGGGAGGGTTGTTTGAGGGTGGAGGGAGGGATTGAATCGACCGGGGTTTGTTTAATTGAGATGGTTGCAGTCATCAACAAAATGAAAAATCAAGATAACTATGTAATCATATGTTCTGAGCAGGCGCATGCATTTACCACTCTGATTACTACTGTGCTCCGAAATGTATGCAACTGCTTTACTTACTATGCTAATAAACAGATTTTCAAAAAAAAAACAGTGTCTGCCCACCTGAGTGCAAACTCCCACCCACCGTTAGTTGATTTGGGATAGATTTTCTGCCATTCGAGTTATCAACAACCGTGGGGGTCATTTGGTTACCCAGGGTTCCCCTGGTCCTATGGTCCCCAAATGAGTAATAAAATCACTGCCTTCCCCTGGGACATTCGCTAAATTAGTGCTATCCTTTACTTTACGGGCTTTTGCCAAAGTGCCAACTTTATCTTCAATGACCTCTAGCTTAGTCCAAAATGGGGTGAGGATGGTTGATATTGAAGATTCCATACGCTCCCAAAAAGCCTGGCTGCTCCCCATGTCACAGTGCTCGGTCACATCAGGATTTACAGCCTGGACCTCCCCAGAATCAGGAGTACGGGGTGATTTTCCCTTCTGTTGTTTACTTTTCCCTTTAGTCTTGTTTTGGGACCGTGTCGCTAAGCCACCCCTTGTTCGCTTTGCCAGCCGTTCTCCCGAGCCACCTGCTGCATCGATACAATCCCTGGCCATCCTCTTTGGCCTAGTTGAACGAGTATCACTGATTTCCCCTTTATTAATTGGAGAGTAAGGTTTGACGTTAGATGGATTTTGATCATGTTATTCAGACTAGGGGGGACCATGATCCTATCATGTGTTGCATCATACACAGTGTCATTCTGTGGGATGATGCTCTCCTCAGGCCGTGGGTTATGCCCACTACTCTAGTCCAGAGACAAGCTTTGTGCTATGCCCACCATATCCCCCTGTGACTGTTCTATGGGGTAAATATTTAGGAGGCTTATAGATTGTGCTGCTACAACTGGTGACTTGGCCAATTGGATGTTTCCCATTGATGATCTTTTTTGTTCTGCATAAGCTCCTAACTGGAGCCTTTTCTCAGTTAACATTATCTCATGCTGGAGTATAGATCCAGCCCTGATCAAAAAGGCATCCAGAGTGCCTACCACACTTCCCCCTGCCTTTTTACCCACTCCATTGTGTTTGGTGGCTATGATCCCCACTTGATGTTACACTCTTAATAAGTTATTAGATTACTACCTTTCTAAGTTCAATAGGTGATTTAAAAAGGAATTTCAAAACAATTTACAATTAAGCCAGCTATGACTAGTAAAACATTGGCATTCACCAAACAGTTGAGCTATTTCCGGTGGTCCCCCCAAAGATGGGCCCCTCACACACAGGAAAATAGACAACACCTCTTTAGGCCACTGCCATAGAGGGAAGTTCCGCTTACTATAGGTCGAAAAGGTCCGAAGGTGGAGGTTAGTGGGGTGGCCTAGCCCAGCCTCTTTTGGGCTATGATGGGCGCGGATGGGCCCACCCTTGGCCCGGGCTTCGCCTGGGCAGTGCCCGGGCACGCCCACCGCATCCCGCGCCGCATGAGGGCTCTGGTGTTTTTGAGCACCTCACGGCACTCCTGGTGACGTGGTAATTCTGCACCCAACGGACTTCTGGAGATTGGAGTCCCGGAGCTGGCTGGTTACTCACGCTGAATCTGCGTCTGCCCCTGTGTTCTCCCGTTAACTTCAGCGGTCTCCCTCTGGGCAGCAAAGAACAAATCCAGTTGATCAGGGCAAGCAATTAGGCGTTAGCAAAGCAAAGTGTCCTGCGCCGCGTGAGGGCTCTGGTGTTTTTGAGCACCTCACAGCGCTTCTGGTGACGCGGTAATCCTGCGCCCAACGGATTACTGGGGATTGGAGTCCCGGAGCTGGCTGGTTACTTGCGGTAAATCCGCGTCTGCCCCTGTGTTCTCCCGTTAACTTCAGCGGTCTCCCTCTGGGCAGCAAAGAACAAATCCAGTTGATCAGGGCAAGCAATTAGGCGTTAGCAAAGCAAAGAGTCAAATACATTTATCAGGTCTACAATTGCAGCCCATGTGCAGTTTTAACTGCCAATTTGACTTCAAAAAATTACCCAGGGCCCTCCGTGTATTTGAAAAACCTGGTGGGCAAGGTGCAGCCCCTCCAAGCCAATTATCGCCCCCCTTCTTAGATGTCTCCTTATCGCCCCCCTTTCAGCATACCTTATCAGACCCTCCCAACCTGACTAATGCCACCCTTATCTTGCCGCCTATCCGGCCAGACTCCACTATTGTAGCTATACATGGGTATCCTCACTCTTGCATGCTAGGTTTGCCTTCAGCCCCTACCATCAGTACTACTGAAACCACCAGTAATCACTGCCAACTAGTCCAGCCGGCTGATAACACTCCTGGTTTCCTCAGTCCTGAAGATACAAGCTTAATCCTTGATACTGATCACATCCTGACTAATACTCCAAAGTTATCCTGGCCCTCCTCATTGGATAGCACCATACTGGAGATCTCCAACACAGTGTCCCTCCCACCTCCTTCACACATTAGGGACCATCTAGACTCCACTCACCTACCATCCGTTGCGGTGTTTGAGGGTATTCCTACAACTACTACACTTATCTCGCCTATACAATCTCACATTTTGGATTGCCCAGACTCCACTCTCCCACAACCTGTCACATTATATGAGGGACTAGAGATTACCGAACTTTCAAGAACTGATTTGCACCATCCAAGGTGATACACTTTGAACTTTCCGGTTTCTGTTGCTACTCGCACTACCACTCCCAGAATGCTGAGGGGCGATCCGGTGGAGAGGCCAGCGGTGTGCGCCCATCTTTCGTTCTACTTAAGGGCTTTTGCGAGCCTCCAAAGCCGACGGGCTTTTTGGGAAACGCACCTGCGTGCCGAGCAGGCAACAAAGCCCTTGACGGATCTACGGCGGCTTTCTTCACCACCCCTGAACTTTATCTCTACTGATGAGGGATACAAATCCCGAAACCCGGGCCATGTCTCGGGTCTAGAGATTACCGAACTTTCAAGAACTGATTTGCACCATCCAAGGTGATACACTTTGAACTTTCCGGTTTCTTTTGCTACTCGCACTACCACTCCCAGAATGCTGAGGGGCGATCCGGTGGAGAGGCCAGCGGTGTGCGCCCATCTTGCGTTCTACTTAAGGGCTTTTGCGAGCCTCCAAAGCCAACGGGCTTTTTGGGAAACGCACCTGCGTGCCGAGCAGGCAACAAAGCCCTTGACGGATCTCCGGCGGCTTTCTTCACCACCCCTGAACTTTATCTCTACTGATGAGGGATACAAATCCCGAAACCCGGGCCATGTCTCGGGTCTAGAGATTACCGAACTTTCAAGAACTGATTTGCACCATCCAAGGTGATACACTTTGAACTTTCCGCTTTCTTTTGCTTCCTCGCACTACCACTCCCAGAATGCTGAGGGGCGATCCGGTGGAGAGGCCAGCGGTGTGCGCCCATCTTGCCTTCTACATTATATGAGGGAACCCCTACAATGGCTACATTCTATCCGCCCATCAATTCGCAGAATTCATTGACCCTTCCACATCCCGAAGGGGGAGACCCTAACGGGCTGCCTAGCAACCTTATCACTCCCACATTGGATATGCATATTGACACTACAAGTAATTCGCCTCACCAAACAGGCTATACACCAAATCCTATTACATACTCTTCCATCTCTGTCCTGATCGATCAAATCAATGAGTTAGCTACAGGCCTATCTCATCTTAAGGACGATATGCTTAATCTTTCAACCATCACAAAAGATCTTCTCATCTTACACAGAGCCACCAATGACACAGTGAATCTTATCAATCTCCAAATGAGAAACTACTACCCTACGAATGCCCACATTAACAATATTACTCAGTACAACCCAAACTATGTCCAACCTAGTAGCCTCATACCCACAGTCACACTCCCTATAACCACCACTCCTGGCAGCTTATCTTCCCTCTCGGGGCCTAAGAGTTCAAGCAATGATCTTTCAGAAAGTGACAATAATGATCTTCTTACATCCTATGCCTTGGACTCTTATAATAGTAAGTCCCACTGCAACGTTATTCAAACCATTGTAACCAACCCCCTCAGAGAACCTACACCCAAAAATAGAGCACTAATATCCATTTAGAACAGATTACCTCAATCCCCTCAATTAACAAGCTGAAGTGTGGGCTTTTAAACTGTAGATCTGCCAGCAAACATGCAACTGATATTTTCAATCTCATTTCAGATGAAGAATTAGACATTATGGTACTCACAGAAACTTGGATAAACAGCTCCTCATCTCCCATCCTCGATTTACTGGTTCCTCCCTCACATGATCTAATCCGATTTGATAGGATCGGGAAACTTGGTGGAGGGATAGCCTGCATTCATCGTAACTCACTATCAGTCAAACAAGCAGATTCCATTGAGCTATCCTCGTGTGACTACGGATGTATGACGTTAGAACGCATACGTTTACCACGACCTACCATTACAACGCGGTCATAACAACGAAAGTTGTTACCACGCATTGCGCTGGGGGGGCGCAAAATTAAACAATTTAATTTACTATTCCAACACCAGTCCCCGTGGATAGTAGGGAAGGTGTTGGGATAGTAAATTAAATCATTTCCTATCCTTGAGCGCCCCCCAGCGCAATGCGTGGTAACAACTTTCGTTGTTACGACCGCGTTGTAATGGTAGGTCGTGGTAACGCGCGCGTTGTAAGCGTTGCATACCGTGACTACCTATGCATTAGTATCTCAGATGCTAAGCATATCACTAGTAAGTTACACATATTTTACCACCCCCCAGGTGACAATTTGACTTGTATCGATGAGATTATGGAGATCATGGCATCCAATTCCAACTCTCTAACTCCTCATATTTACTTAGGGGATTTCAACCTCCATTGGAGCAATGCAAATGATCAGATTGTTTGCTGCTTAAAAGAATTTTTGGCTGAACAGGAGTTATTCCAATTCTGTGACAGTCCAACACATAACAAAGGAGAGACATTGGACCTCATCATTGCAAAATCAAACATCATCCTACTGTAATCAATCCCCCCTTGCGACTGGTCTGATCATTATTCCATCCTCTTCTCCATCAATATCGAAGCTATTCAAAAAAGGAGTCAACCCCCAAAATCAAGGCAATTGAAACAGAATCTACAAAACATCAATCACATCTCCTTGGTAAACCAATGCAACTCCGCTTTGACCCTCATGACAGATATAACTGATGTACATGACCTTACAACCTTCTACAATGACACAATGCTCAAAACTCTGGACTCCATTGCGCCGTTACAGGAAAAAATGTCTCCTATAAGATTTCCAAGCCCTGGTTCAATGAAGATCTGAACTTGAAGCGTAGACAGCTAAGAGCTACTGAACGTCTTTGGAAATTGGCTCCTAACACTGACAACCTGGAGCTCCTTAAAAGGTTACAGAATTCTTACAATAGGAAGATTCTTAAGGCAAAAGCAGGCTTTTTCCGAACTCAGCTGAACCAAGCTAGCGACCGTCCAAAAAAACTCTTTGAAATCATCAAGCAACAATCATGCAATACAACTAACCATAGTGAGCTAAATGATCTGGCCACTCCTACTTGTGACGTGCTTGCCAATTTTTTACATGAAAAGACTAGGGCTATTGAGCTAGACATCCAATCAAAGTTGCTCCCCCCTCAACCCCTGGCACAAGATCCCAAATTGGGCGCTTTATTTGAAGCTCATTTTAATAACCCAAGGGAAGTCACAAAATATAATGCCTCTTGGCACACCTTCTCTCCAATTTCTCAACAATCTATCGACAACACTCTCCAAGCAATCAACCCCTCCAATCATTTCTCGGACCCCTTGCCTCCTGCCCTGTTCAAGATCTTAAAAAACATCTATACTACCTTTATGGTCAAAAATTGTAAACGCCTCCCTGAGTCAAGGTGTCATCCCGGACTGTCTTAAAATAGGTCAGGTCACTCCTATATTAAAGAAAGCTGATGCCTCCCCATCGGATCCTAACAACTACCGTCCTATAACCAACATCCCCACCTTGACTAAATTATTGGAGAAATGTGTTCAAATTCAATTATGCAATCACATTGAGAACTTTAACCTCTTAGATTGTCGCCAATTTGGATTTCGAAGAGAGCACAGCACAGAATCTGCACTCACTCACATTCTGGATGATATACTAACTATGCTTGACCGTAACAAATCATGCCTTTTGATTCTTCTTGACCTGTCCTCCGCCTTCGATACGGTCAAGCATGACAACCTCTTGTCTCTACTGAAAAGAAGGATGGGCCTCTCAGGCACTGTGCTACAATGGTTCTCTTCCTTCCTGAACAATAGATCTCAAAGATTCAAGATGAAAAACTCACTCTCGCAACCTTCCATGGTCACTCTTGGTGTGCCTCAGGGATCGTCACTCTCACCCATTCTTTTTAATCTCCTAATGGAGCCTTTGGCGAATGCATTGAAATCAGCAAACATTCTATATCACCTGTACTCGGATGACACTCAGTCACACCTGAAAATCACCTCATCTGATGACATCATTGCTCTTAACACTACGCTTCTGAACACGCAAAGATGGCTCACTAACAACCACCTGATGCTGAACACCTAAAAAAAATGAATTCATTCTCATCTCACCTCCAAATCACGCTTCTAAGATAGACCTCTGGTTAAAACATCTAACCTCCTTTTACTGTGTCCCCCTCATCATAGACTCAGCAAAATCCCTAGGGGTCTCCATTGACAAACATTTGAATATGCAGTCGCACATTTCTATTGCCACCAAGGAAGCTAATCACAAGAAGAGTATATTAAGGAAACTCAAACCCTTCCTCCCTCAGGCTGATCTAAAAATTGCAGTGCAAGCACTAGTCTTACCAAGACAAGACTACGGAAGCTCCAACCTCGCTGGTCTCCCTAAATACAGACTTGCTCCGCTAAGAGCAGCCCTGAATGCTGCGGCTAGACTGGTTTCAGGAACTAAAAGAAACAGTCACATTTCACCAACCTTGAAAGCACTGAATTGGTTGCCTTATGAGGCAAGAATACACCTTAAAGTGGCTTGCATGACGCATAAAGCAATTCGCAACAGTACACCTAGTTACCTGGCGCTAAAGTTGGAAAAATCTGGAGGTTGTTGACAACTACGAAGTGCGAGCACTTTCCTTCTGAAACACCAATCCTTCCAGTAGAAGAGAACAGACTGTAGAGCTTTCCCAGGGATTGCATCAAAGATTTGGAACTCTCTACCACCACTTGTGCGTGAAATCACCTCCTTCACTATTTTCAGAAAGGAAGTAAAAAGACTACTAATGAACAAATTCATATCCTAAGTTTAAATTTAAGTTCAGGATGTATTTGAGTTTAAGATTTTCATCCCAACCCTTGTTGCCCTATTATTGTATGCAGTTCAATACTAGGTGGATGTTGATACGCTTGATAATCCATGTGTGTGTTTGTGTTTATGTACATGTGTATACATATATATATATGTATATGTATGTATGTATGTACGTGTATATGTGTATGTATATATGTGTATGTATATGTATATGTATATATATATATCTTTTTTTTCTTTTTTCTTTTTATATATATATTTTCTATTATTCGCTCAAAATCTTAATGTATGTCTGGTAGCACAATTTCCTAACGTTCACCAACTTTCTAATGTACAACGCTCTGCAGAATCCTATTTTGGTCCTCTATGTTTGCTACGTATTTTTTATTTTTTTTATTTATATATATATATTTTTTTTTCTTCTCTCTCTATTTCTTTACAAACTGGGAAATTTGTTTTTGTTGACTGTAGTCTACGTCATCCTTTAATATTCTTCTACTGTAAAGCGCTCTGATACCCTCGTGGGTCACGTACGCGCTAATAAAACTCTATAAATAAATAAATATTGAGAAGATCCTGTCTGGGAACCCCCAAAACGTGGATTGAAGTGAGGGCCTTACGATAGGATGTTTGTCTAGGGGTATGGCCTCGTTTTTGCTTCCTTGACTGAGATGACTTCAGAGAAGCAGACCAAAAGGGCAGACTCTTGAAAGAAATCCTCTAACACCTTAAGGAGTGCATCTGTCCATCACCAGCACTCTGTGCCCCCTATATCTTCCAGGAGTTCATGGTACAGATATATGCTTCAGAGCAAGGCATAGGGCAGTACTGCCACTGTTAAATGAGGCGGGCCTAGACCAACCTGTGGCCTTTATCAGTAGGAGGTTGTTCCCCGGGGAACAGAGGTGGGGTGATATTGAGTGAGAAGCCTCTGCAGTGATCTGGGCACCGAAGAAGATTTGACCATATCTATTGGGACTTGCTGCCGAGTTCAAACCGACGATAGGCCCCTCAGATGGCTCAAGCAGATAAGGGGTGAGAATCCCAAACTTTTGAGGTGGTCCATCCCCATACAGGGAATGGACTTCACGTTGGAACACCGACCTGTCTCTTATCCATCCAATGCTGATGGTCTTAAACAGTTCTTCCATTACAGTGATGAGAACTCCAATGAGGGTGTGAATGTTCCCCCTCATTCAGATTGAGTGGACAAATGTTAGACCTGCCAGCCCTAGGGATGTCTTCCTCCAAACTTTCTGCCTCTACCCCTCCTGTTTGCTGAAATTCGTTTTGTTGGCCTTACCAGTGCTAAAGTGTTTGTGCTCACTCCCCTAAACATGCTGAAACTGACTTATACCCAATTGGCACATTTCATGTACTTAAAACTCCCTAGTAAATTGGTCCTACATGTACCCAGGGCCTGCAAATTAAAAGCTACTGATGGGCCTAGCACTTACTGTGCTTCACACTTACGCAATCCTTCAAAACAAATCTCAGGCCTTGCATTGCAGCATGTGTGCAGTTCTAAACTGCTAACTCGACTTTGCAAAATAATCCCTTTGCCAATCTATGCCATCCTTTTTGATACATATTAGGTACCCCTAAGGTAGACACTAAGCAGCCCTTAGGACCAGACAAGAACAAGTGGCAAGCAGGTGTGCGTTAGTGGCCTATGCAGAATAGAATGGTCCATCGAGGTGCCCACATTCAATATAGTGGAGCTCAAGAAATTCCCTTGTGCACAGAAACGTCATTGAACATCAACATTGCAGTAATGGACAAACCTCACTGCACAGCTTGTAAATCAATTCTCAAAAGAAATGAGTCCCAGTAATCTTGATAGGGGGCAACCCTTCAAATTTTCGTCTGAACTCAAACAAAATTTGAATGGACTTCTGAGAAGGTGCAAAAAAAGAACAGAAATCTCTGCTCACTAATCCATGATATTCAGAATGCAAGAAAAACTTACAGATTCAAGATTTTGAAAATTTGCAGGCAAATGTAGGATATACTGTGGATGGAACTTAATGAAGCCATGAAAATAAAGAACTCACATACATTTGGGAGGTTGGTGCAGAAAGGGTCGTATGGAAATGCACAGGTTATGACAACCAGCATTCAGCAGCAAAGCGGGCCGTTTATATAGCAAATCTTTATATAACCAGGGAAAAAAAAGCTGTATGCACCGAGCATCTCACAGAGATCTCAAAAGAATCAAATGACTGCAGTTACAAGATAAGTAGAATAAGTAAGCTAATTGCCTCATGCCGCTTAGCTAGAGCCCTTAGACCAAATGGCCTGCCAGCCAGTATATTAAACGCAGCTCAAGTAGAATGGGCAACTTTATCAAATTCACTGTGTAAGCTTTGTATTTTGACAGATGATGTCCCAGACAGCTGCAGAGGTTCAATACTAACCCCTATACATAAAAAATACTCAACAAACCAGCTAGACAATCTCAGATTGATTGCACTTCTTCATGTGGATAGCAAGTGTGTTTCCAAAACTCTAAATCTTGCCTAGAAGAATGAGCCACATTGAGAGTATTAATTCCTATCACACAATAAGGGTGCAGACATGGAAATGGCACTGAGTACAAGTTGTGTATTCTTTTCTCCTTGATTGAGCCTCAACAAAGAAAAATGCTCCACCACTCTACACAGCATTTATCAATTATACCACTGAATTCGATCGAGTGGGCAGAGCTAGGCTCTGGCAGAAGCTTCATAACTCGCAGATCCCAGCCATCCTTTTATGAGCCATCAAGAGCCTATATTGTCGTGTTCTAATCTAGGACCCCGATCAATACTGTGACCTTATGCCCCTATACGGCTATAATCCATTCATACCCCTATAATGGCATAAACGATCAGAGCCATATTTCAGCCATATTTCAGAAACTCGCCTCTGCAGCTCATTACAGTACATGACACAGCAGAAGCCACTATCTAAGATTCCTAGATTACACTCCGAGTTCTTCAACAAGATAAAACCCCGCTTGCTATGTTTTGATTAGTAATAGAACTCTAATGAGCACTGAAAGGACGATCACTTCCTAGTGACATCTTTATTGACGTCTTATGTCCAAAAACTTACGTCAAACAAGGCACCTTTCAGGTATAAATAATACCAGCGTTGCCTTAAGCAAAGCGCGAACGATGGTGTGGTGAATACAGGAGCCGAACAGCTGTCCCCTGCAGAGCCCAGCAGATGCAAGCAGCCCACGGACGCTGCCCCTCCTCCTCCTTGACGCGCTGAGAGAGACGCTGTCTTTTCTCCTGCCGAGAAAATCCAGCTCCGGCGTTTCCAGCCTACTCTTGCGAGTGACTGGGATATCGAGTCCTGGAAGGAGATACAAGACCTCCAACATTCTATTCCAGAGGTATGGTGTTGACTAAACCCTTAGAGAGAATTCTTGAAGCAAACCTTGGCAAAACCAACTTAACTTAAACTGCTACTTACTCCCTCCCAAGTATTAGACTTAGGTCAGGTACACTGGGGTAGGCGTAGTTAGAAGCACCAGTTGAGTACGTTAGCTAAATGTATATATGAATGTATATATTTTATTCATTTTAACCATTGTATGGCTAAGAAACCATATCAATGCTTTTACAGTATTATTTCGCAATCCTCTTTTTACTGTACGCACTTTTTATAATAACAAGTCTGCAATTGTGGCAATTCATTTCTCTTGCATGAGAAGAAAGACTGTTCAATAAATAATACCTTTTATTGAAAAAGCCCGTCTCTCTATTCTCTGCATAATGGTGAAAATAATCTGCACAACTGACTGAGTAAAATAACTGTCTATTGTTTCACACGACTCTAGAGATTGACTCTTATTCTAAGGAGCAAAGTTGTCATGTTTATGCGGTTGTTGGAAAACTGAATCCCTTCTTGTCTGTACCAGGGAAGCTGATCACTTCCTATTGAGTCAAGAAAGTTTCCAGTGACCTCTGAGCTAGTTGGTACAAACCCAACTAAGTTTAGCATAGTCAGTAGAGACCTGGAAGACCGCACTTCTACGTCTAAACTGCTGTTTATGTTATTCCAATGCGCAGGGCCTATAGGGAAAATAGGAACTACACTACATGACGCCCAACGTTTGGTAAGGCGATAAAACTAACGCAAGACGTTATAGTAACTCAGTCGTGCATTTTTCACACAGATCCTTTTCTCCCGTAAATACTCCAATAGACGTCTGAAGTGGGTGAAAGGTTAAAATCCGCCCGAACTTAGTAGGAAGAGATTCCTATATAAAGCTCTGGTTTATTCAACGTTGAAGGATACAGTGTTCCAAAATATTGTGCATCTAATCTTTGTCTCCTTGGAGACCTGCTCTGCAAAACATTCCTGACAATAGAATGTCAGACAATGAAAACGGAACCGTTGAAGCCGCAGTAAATGCGACTCAGCAGAATCCCGATGGTACAGGTGTTACTGAACCGGGTGCAATAATCATCCCGGTCAACATAAGAAAAACTATAACGTTAAAACTTATAGAAAATGGACTGACCACACAAGGTGGCACAGTCGTCTTCGTGATAGGGGCACACGAATATCGGCAGACAGAGGTATTCTATTCTTGGATAAAATTTCCAGCGGCAAACGCTGCAACACACGAGTTCCACTACTACATAATAGGGGATCCACCGGATGAGTACGCTCCTTTCGAGGAGATTGAAATCCCATTAAAATACCAAGAGCACCTGCTCTGGTTTAAAGGCGCCCTAAAACATAATGATCATATTACCAGGCTCGGTCCACTAGGTAGACCAGGAGCAACATGGCCGGTTCTAGCCAGCTACACACCACATCCGGACATTTCAAAAATGTCAAGAGATGAGCTGTTAATACAGCTAAAAACTTTAATTAAAATACATAGACAATTAGTCCAATATGTAATGCAGACTGCAACAGTCCAAACAGCTGTTAATGTCCCACATCTGACCCCTCATCAGGGGAACACAAATAAAATTACACCACAGAACATACAATCATGTCTTGGTAAAACACCCATAAAACGGGAACAAATTCCTTTCTGGTTAGCGCAGAAAATTACTCAAATAGAGGCAGTATTTCCGAATACTACCCCTATTGAGAAACACAGAATTCTGACCATCTGCCTTCCAATGGGGGTCGCACCACACGTGGAGGACTGTGACACTTGGGGTACAGTCTTCCATTTACACAAAAACACATGGTGTTCCGTCAATGGCGGTAATACCAGATGTGCTAAAACAGATTCAGAATGAATACGGTCCAGAACCTACTTTAACTTTTGGTATGAAATTACTGAAAGACTTCAAGCAGGTCTCGGCTATATTACTAGCCAATATAAAAGGAGAAGCAGCATCTGTGGTGATCCGCCAGAAGTTGAAGGAAACAGATATAACAGTTCAACCAATTGAGCTTGCCAGAATTACAGAAAAATGTTATGAAGAATTAGGTAGAGACAGCTTGGGTGGGAAACCAGTAAAACCCCAACTGCTCGAAAATCCTGAAAAATTATTTATTAAAAATAATTCAAACACTCTGAAAAAGAGCTGGGATGGAAATAAACAATCCACTCCCAAGGAAAAAGTTTTCCAGTCCAGAGGAAGGTCTCCTCGACAGAGGGAAAGAACTCCGACTCAAGAACACCAGTCTCCCCAGAGGGAGCCCTCTGAGAAAAGATACAACCTTAGAAATAGGGATAATTTGAAGAAGCCTGATAGATATCAAAGTATTGATACACGTCCCTCTCGATCTTTTTCGCAGAAATCGGAAAGAAGAGGACGGTCAGACCCAGGAGAGCACACCAAGTCCAAAGACAAGGAACCTGCTCAAAGTAAAAAGTTACAATTTCCAAGAAAGAAGGTAGCCAGTATTAGAGTAATCGAACATGCTGAGAATACTGAGGACACAGCTGAAAAACGGGGAGTGGGCACAGACAATGCTAGACAGTGCAGCAGAAATCAGTATAGCTCGCAAGATCCTGATGAGTCATCTGGAGACAGTGGACACAAATGAATACATTCAAGTAGAAACTGCTGACACCAGAGTTAGCGAACCTCATAAGATATACGAAATAACATTGCGTATAGAGAGAGATAAGACTAGGAAAATAAGGGGTCTATTTTTTGGATAACCTCTCAAAAGGCTATGACATCCTGTTAGCTGAAAAAGATTGGCCCCCAGAGTTTGTCAGGGAGTCACCTCGTGGCGAAGAAATGATTATGCCTGCCTTCTCAAATCACATTCCGATTCACACTAAATATATATATGCAAGGAAATGGGCAGTAGCCCAGGCACCAGCATTATATAAAAATCATGTAGGATGGGATGAGGACTCTCCTCACAAAATCCAGTTAAAAAATCAACCAACTGCACAAAGGCAGTATCCCATTAAGCAAGAAGCTAAAAAACAAGTCAGGGAGATTTTAGGTCAACTTGAATACCAGGGGGTGATTGAAACATGCACCTCTCAAATGAACAATCCTTTGTTTCCTGTCTCCAAACCAGACAATTCATATCGTCTAGTTTTGGACTACAGACACCTTAACTCATGTTGCAAAACATTTGCAGTACAGAATTCGCATAGTACTGCACTAATGAATAACATAGTTCGGAAAAAATATAAAACGACATTAGACATATCTAATGGTATCTTTTGTCAAAATATTGCACCAGAAAGCAGATATTTGACCGCTTTCTCAGTAATGGGGTCTCAGAAAATTTTCTGTAGGCTCCCACAGGGATTCAAGAACAGCCCAGGACTATTCTCAGCCAGAGTAACAGAGTTACTACAAATGTATGATGATGAGGCATTATCTTATGTAGATGATATCTATCTCACAGACGACGACTTGGATACTCACTTGAAAAGGGTGAACACCATTATACTTGGGTTCGCAGCAGAGGGTTACAAATTCAACTTTAAAAAGTCTCGAATTGCCCATCTGACAGTATTATTTTTAGGATACGAATTATCAAGTGAAGGAAAAAGCCTAGCGGACAACTTCTTAGAGAAGTGCGCTGCACTCCAAGCACCGAAAACGCTGAAGAACTTACAATCGATTCTAGGCTTCCTGAATTTCGGAAGAACTTACATTCTAAATTATGCGGAGAGGGTTAAACGTCTCTACGAACTAATTAAACCTGATTTTAAACCAATCAACTGGACTCAAAAACACACAGAAATTTTGAGATCATTGCAAACAGACATGTTAGCAAAAACAAAATTATAAACACGTGACAATACACGCAACCTTGTAATCCGAGTCATCCCAGGAAGATGCGGATTCACGTACCTGACCTCTAATGAGCTCTAATGAGGGAGAAAAGGTACCGATTTCTTACAAATCTCACTTGTACACACAAGCAGAAAAAACATTCAGTCTCACAGAAAATACTGTGAAAGCAGTACTAACTGCAATAGCTAATGAACGAGAACTAGCACATGGCAAAAGGATCAATGTCCTCACAGCGGAATCCGCCTTCGAGGCGCTATTCAGCCCAGTAAACCTGCCTACAGTGTCACTGGATCTGAAATGGATACAGTGGGAAAATTCTCTTGCTGCGGACGACGTGAAATACTATTTTGCTCCGCAATTCGAAAAACTGAATGATTTAAAATATGAAAAGGAATATCCTCTGTGATTCAAAATTCTGCCTCTCCAACAATACTCCTGTATAATCTATACAGACAGATTTGTACAACATTACAATGTAGAAAGTAAATCCTACGATGCAGCCTGCGCGATTGTTAAAGGTCGCTGGCTGTGCGGTAAATTCAGACCGAAAATAACAAAAACTGAATCAGTGAGAAACTGTTCGGCTCAGAAAGCTGAAATTATATCTTTAAAGATGGCGCTTGAAAATGCAGAACGTGAATTCCCGACACTAATCGTGTGCGATTCGCATTTTTGCGTCAACTCTTACAACAATAAGTTACAGAGCTGGGTTCAAAATGATTACAAAGATGACACAGGTGCCACAATCAAGCATAAAATGCTTTGGAAACAGGTAGTTCTTTTACAAAAAGAACTACAAAAGACTCACTTGATACACACTCTGAGTCATCAACGTGATGGCGTTCACGTTGCAGGGAATTCATTGGCTAATACAGCCATAGCGGAAGCAACCAAACCGGCTTCCGTAGCCACAAAAAAGCGTTCAGAAAAATACATAGACGGGGAAACCATGCTGGCAGTGAAAACATCCTTAAAAGGCGACTGTGCAGCACTACCCGTGAACTATCCACTCAATTATGCATACGTAATTGATGCAAACTCCGTTCCTTTTGCTCGAATCCCTGGAGTGGGGGATAGGGTAATTCCAAACATGGACCGGAGATAGTTATTAATAGCAGACGCACACATGGGTGAAGGTCCGAGGCACAAAAAGATCAAGGAATCTCTGACTGAATTACAATCAGTATACTGGTGGCCGGGGATGAGCGTGCAACATCAAATATATGTGAAGAACTGTCCCGACTGTGACAGGGATCGCAGTAATGAACTGGTCCAGTCTGTTGCCCAGTTACCGTTTATAGACAGGGTAATGCTGTCCACATGCCATCCAGCGTCCTATTAATCATTTAAGACTACCTTCACTTAAAAAATGTGGCCCCAGCGCTCGGCTGACGCCAGAACGGTTATAAAAGATCTGCGAGTCTTTATCGGCACATACGCAATTGCCATCTTCCATTCTGACCAGGGTCCTGCTTTCAGCTCTCGAGCATATAAGGAGGCCATGGCCAGTATGGGTGTTGGGTTGCGATACTCTTGTCCATCACACCCCGAAGGGAACAGTGTAGTGGAAAGAAAAAACCGAGACATAAAGCAATCTATAACAGCGAAGGTATTCGGTTCGGGTGATGGGTGGGTCAAACATTTAATAAGTGTCCAGCTTAGTCTAAACAATTTGCCAAGAAATTCTCTAAAAGGTTTCAGCTCGTACGAACTATTGTTCGGAACTAGAATGCACATTCAGGACTTAGATAGTCAGGTATCAGTGGTAGAAGATAAGAATAAAGACTTTGACATCAAAGATCGTTTGGCTGTTTTACAGGACTTGAATGAAACAAGAAAATCCTTAAGCAACATAAAGTTAAAGGAACAGCCAATTACCACTGACGAGGCACCACCAGCCCCAGCAAGACCTGTCTGGATTCCAAAGATTGGGGATCTAGTCAGAGAAAAAATAGCGGTGAAGAAGGAATTTGGGCCTTCTTACAGAAAAGCAGTACCTGTCTTGGCAATCAACGGAACAAGATCAGTAGTACTACCGCCCCTTGCTGGTAAAAAGGAGAACAGAGTTGTATCAATCGACCTGGTAAAACCACAAGCATGTGGCCTATAATCAACAGTAGGCCCAGTGGACTCCTGAGAAACAACAGAAAACCCAAATTTGCAACAATCCAAGAGGTTCAAACTGAAGGACTAATCACATTTGATAAACCTGCAGTGCACAGAGAGGGACTATGCAATAATGCCATGGAACTCGTGCCTCTTGAAACACAGATTGAAACAGTTCGTCATGAAACACCAGTCTACAATGATGTGGCATCAGAATGTGCTACCGAAAGACAAATTGAGAAAACAATTCCAACAATTGACAGAACTGCCTCTGGCTACTTCATCAATTTCGATAACTTTTCTGAAGATCTAAGCAACCCTGAAGTAAAGCCAGAAACAAAGACTTTTAAAGAAAAAGCAACAGAACTCTTTCATCAACTCAAGGAAATTTATCTTATTTCTCCATGGTTAGAGTTTTGGTTTGGTCTAGGTATATTTTTCCTCCTGCTTTGGCTCATCATGGTACTATGTTTGGGAAAATTCATTGAGGGAAAATACAGGTCAATGGACACAGCAAGTCAGATCAACTTAGTCCTGAGACCACACAGATCATCCCACGTGAAGAAAAGAGGACTATCATCAGTAAATGTCACAGCCATTCCAATACCCGACGGGGTAGTATGGGACAAAACTGACTATGAAGTATATGGCCCGGTTGAAATCTTGAAATATCCTCACCAGTTCAAGGTTTCATTAAGTGACTTTGTAAAACCAAGTACATTTTCTGATGATTGGGATTTTGAAAGTATAAATAATATGATGTCAGATTTAGTGTTGTCAGCAAGATTTACAGAACATGATTATTTACAAGGTTCATTTAATTATGAACAGATGAACTGCTTCTCACATTACGGAGATCATTACTTACATAAATCTGCACAACCTAGAAATATTTTTAAGTATAACCAATGGGAACATTGTGCTACTCCACCTAAAAGTAGTTCAAAAAGTTTTTTTGAAAAATTCAAGTACTTCTCAGGGTTTAACACAAGTGATGCAGAAACGTTTTATTATAAACTGTTGGATAAAACAGGGACGAAAACCATGTTGACAAATACTAAATTGATATATTCAGAAGCATTTTATGAAAAAATGATGACATTTGGTTTTGATTATTGGAAAAATAACATTGAAACAAAAACCATCTGGGGTACAAAAGATTGGCAGGTACAAGGCCTAGAAGCATTATTTCGAGCCTGCATGATCCCAGAACAAATATTATTCTTAAATGACACAATTCACCAAACAACCTGTCTTGGCTTAGCTAAGATTAAAGAACTTAACAAACCGTCTATTCCAAAGCCAATACCTGATAATGCAACCACAGATATTGAAATAGACGTATCTAAAATTTTACATCTAAACAGAACACATCCTGATTGGAAAAAGTGGTTAATCTGGCCTACTGACACGAATAACTGTCAAGATAGATTCCTGAATAAGACACAGGGGTTAACAATGACCAGACAAGACCCTAGATACTCCCAGAGACAACATCCAGGGATAGTAACAACATACAGTGTAGGGAAGCTGTGCCTTGAATGGCTAGAATCATCCACACTGGCAGAAATTAAGCAACACTTATCTTTACTTAAAGATGGTGCTGACTTGCGCGATTTCATTCTGGGACCACGCAAACAGCGTCAAAAACGTTTCATAGCGACCAGTATATATGCAGCTTACAACGAGGCTTGGAAAGTCACAAAAATTGAAACAGCAGAAAAAATATGAGAAATTGATCGTATTGATTTGGAAAAATCACTTTCTGTTGTGGACAATGGGTTAATGACTCTGTCCTCCAGAATATATTCACTGGACAGTATTGTATCATCTGCCATAGATATAATAGACAAAGACTTGCTAATGTTACAGCATGGCCAGTCGCAATTGCGTTCTATTGTACAATTAGGCTGGACGCTGCAAAATCTTCATTTAGGCTATGTGCCTTGGCGTTTAATCAACACAACGTCATTGTTTTCCATCTTTAACCTTACTGATAAACAAATCAGCTTGGCACAGAAAGGAGCAGACTATACAATCCTGAGCATCGAAAAACTTGAGAGATTACCATTGACAATGTCAGAAAGTCCTGTCATTGAATGGATAATACACTGGATTATCACAATTCCGATAACAACTTTCCGATTTAAAAATTGCCTTGAATACATACCGACTGGCCAGTATGAACGTTTGGGTAAAGGGTACATTAAGTCAGCATGGAAATTACCATATACACACACATGCTATAGTGACAGCAACAAAAATGTATTTCTTAGTGGTGAAACTTGCAAACATTCACTAAGCGGTATACTTTTGTGCCAGGGTATTAATTTACACGGGGCCTGTGAAGAAACTTCAAACAACCTTTCATGCCACCAACATGTCACACCTGCAACGCAGATAGAGCCTTTCTTTAAGCAACTCTCTAACGGGAGTTACATTCTAATAACGGATCACAGCTGTTGTGGCCTTATGCCAGGGAAAGCATATCTCGTACAAGTAACGTCCATGGTCACTTGCTGTATGCAAGCATTGTTTCCAAACGGCCCTGGAGACTCCGAGACTCCCATATGGCCTAGTTTGAATGTCTCTTCTATACGAATTGATACTTTAAGCAGAATGAAGTCTGTGCTTTTACAGACAACAGTGCCCATCACGTCATCAAAAGAGACGTATGATCTCCAAGTTGCAAGGACGGCTTCGGAGATACATGACCTTTTATCAACAAATTGCCCCGTGCATTTCACAGAAATGCTTAGCCAAATTCTAAACATGTCAGATGCCGTAGGTATCCCAGGCATATTTAAGATGATTTTTACGGGACTGTTAACACCATTCAAAGCAATCCTGGGAATCATTCCCAATTTTGTCCATTCAGTCTTTGGCGGCATACCCCTGATTTTGGGACTTGTAGCAGGCATTTTATTTTTGACCCTCCTGTTCCGATATGGCAAGCCAAAACACAGACATGAATCCGGCAGGGATGGAAGAAACGATCCTAGCAATACGCTACCGGGACCGAATAACTAGAGTCCTTGGATTGGCCAGGCTGAGAGATCTGAACATGACCTGGTTTCTTTCATTCAGACCTTTATGGCAGACCTGCATCTTACCTGTGCTTCGATGTATGCTATGCGGAGATGAATGCGTGTTGGACACCTGTCTTGCACTTCCATCAGCAGTACCAATGGATATCGATACTTTGCTAAGTCCTGTAACGGCTCACGCATTGTGTTGTCCCCAGCGGCTACCAATCCTGATGACGGCATTCATTGAGACTCCTGTGCTACGACTTGGTGGTAACAGTGGAGCGAGAAATAAAAGCAACATCACCCAGGTACGACCTTCTGTGAGCATTGCTGATCCAGACATCGATGATAGCAATCATTCTCACACCTGCCAAGTTACAGCATTATAGAACTTGGTCGAACTGTCACCTGATTTTGTAAACCAATTTTTTGAGAGCCTGTCTGATATGATGTTCTCCCCAGAACAGAAACAATAATTTTTGAAAAGCATTCCGACACACAGCGTTCCCATGAACTCTGAATTCGGCCTTCAGTTTTGATCAACAAAAACTACTGAAAAGCGTTGGAACTCTATTCCCCCGTTCACCATGAACATTTTTTTGGGATTGAACATTTTTTCTAAATATTTACCTTTTTTCTGGCACAAATTCTTTGCTTAAAGTAGAACTATTCATAAAGAACAGAACTTCTATTTTTAGGTAAATCTAGAGACATAATAACTTTACATCAGCCTCTAGCACATTTTACAGCAAAATGCATTTATATGTGATGAAATTATCTCGACCTTCTTTTCTGTATTAAGAGATATTTCATGTGTAATTTTTTAGCAAAATCGTTCAACTAATTACATATGCTATAATTTTTGAATGGTTCCTATGCTTAAAGACGTACAGTACCTATATTTTAATGTATTTCAAATACGCCATTTCAAATGCAAATATGTATTTTGGGGTGGGCAATGTTACACATGCATCTTATTGCTTTAGTTTTTAGTAATTTGATGGACATAAATTCGTGGAGTGGGTGTTGTGATCTAATCTAGGACCTCGATCAATACTGTGACCTTATGCCCCTATACGGCTATAATCCATTCATACCCCTATAATGGCATAAACGATCAGAGCCATATTTCAGCCATATTTCAGAAACTCGCCTCTGCAGCTCATTACAGTACATGACACAGCAGAAGCCACTATCTAATATTCCTAGATTACACTCCGAGTTCTTCAACAAGATAAAACCCAGCCACCTGGGAAAACCCCACTTGCTATGTTTTGATTAGTAATAGAACTCTAATGAGCACTGAAAGGACGATCACTTCCTAGTGACATCTTTATTGACGTCTTATGTCCAAAAACTTACGTCAAACAAGGAGGTATAAATAATACCAGCGTTGCCTTAAGCAAAGCGCGAACAATGGTGTGGTGAATACAGGAGCCGAACAGCTGTCCCTTGCAGAGCCCAGCAGATGCAAGCAGCCCACGGACGCTGCCCCTCCTCCTCCTTGACGCGCTGAGAGAGACGCTGTCTTTTCTCGTGCCGAGAAAATCTAGCTCCGGCGTTTCCAGCCTACTCTTGCGAGTGACTGGGATATCGAGCCCTGGAAGGAGATACAAGACCTCCAACATTCTATTCCAGAGGTATGGTGTTGACTAAACCCTTAGAGAGAATTCTTGAAGCAAACCTTGGCAAAACCAACTTAACTTAAACTGCTACTTACTCCCTCCCAAGTATTAGGCTTAGGTCAGGTACACTGGGGTAGGCGTAGTTAGAAGCACCAGTTGAGTACGTTAGCTAAATGTATATTTGACTGTATGTATTTTATTCATTTTAACCATTGTATGGCTAAGAAACCATATCAATGCTTTTACAGTATTATTTTGCAATCCTCTTTTTACTGTACGCACTTTTTATAATTACAAGTTTTGCAATTGTGGCAATTCATTTCTCTTGCATGAGAAGAAAGACTGTTCAATAAATAATACCTTTTATTGAAAAAGCCCGTCTCTCTATTCTCTGCATAATGGTGAAAGTAATCTGCACAACTGACTGAGTAAAATAACTGTCTATTGTTTCACACGACTCTAGAGATTGACTCTTATTCTAAGGAGCAAAGTTGTCATGTTTATGTGGTTGTTGGAAAACTGAATCCCTTCTTGTCTGTACCAGGGAAGCTGATCACTTCCTATTCAGTCAAGAAAGTTTCCAGTGACCTCTGAGCTAGTTGGTACAAACCCAATTAAGTTTAGCATAGTCAGTAGAGACCTGGAAGACCGCACTTCTACGTCTAAACTGCTGTTTATGTTATTCCAATGCGCAGGGCCTATAGGGAAAATAGGAACTACACTACAATATGTAAAGATTTGGTAAAAGTTAAAGTTACATCCAACAGAGTAACATCAAAAAAGATCTTGACAACTCAAGGGCTACAGCCGGAGTGCTAAAGCACCCTTGCTGTTCAACCTATTTTTGGCAGATATAAATATTGCCCTAGCCAAAGTAAGGGTATTTCCGCCCAACCTGACAGGTAACCATCTCCAGTGTCTATAATATGCTGACAACACGAAGAATTCAACCACACGGCTTTTGGTATGCAACGGACCCTTGATGCATCAGCCATATAGTGCAACAAAAATAAGATATTGATTAGTTCCTCAAAATCCAAAATAATGGTATGCTGAAGCAAAATCAATAATAAGGCCAGATTTCACTTAGACCAATATACGTTAGAGAAAATGTCAAAAATGAAGTACCTGGGAATTCTTTTTAATCAGCGAGGTTCTCACCAAATACAACTTTTAGCCCTGAAAGGAGTATCAACGTCCCTTCACATCAGTTTCCAAAAATTGCTAAGAAACATGGTAGGACCAGATTAAAAGGAATCAGCCGGGTCATCGATGACAAGCTTTTGCCAACATCGACGTATGGCATGCTTGAATTCAAGGATCCCCTAGCCGCTAGGTTGGACAAAGCCCAATGTCTGTGCTGTAGAAGATTATTCCAGCTGCCAGCTGTTGCCCCATCATCTCAAATTTGGCTCAGATTCAGCCTGTACAAGCAATCTATCATGGCAAAAACTAGGGGGCATATTACCAACAACTAGCGATAATTTTTGTCTCTAACTTGTTTAGAGACAAAAATTATCGCCGCACATCGGCGATTTTTATCGCAGATAAACCTTGCTATTAGCAAGGTTTATCGCAAATGCGATAAAAAACGGCCGCAATGCATGAATATCGCTGAAAAGTCAGCGATATTCATGCATTATCGAGCAAATGCTCTTAGCCATGTTATCCACCTCCCATTGGATAACATGGCTAAGAACTGCTCAGGGCAGGTGTTAGCTTTTGGAGATATTCGCGCTTAGCGCGAATATCTCCAAAAGTTGGTAATAGGAGATAGCGATGTTAGGGACTGTTTCCAGTCGCTAACATCTTGGCACGCCCACTTTGCATGTCATTAGTGATAAATATCACTGACATGCAAAGCGGGGCCCAAGATGGTCGCTATCTCCTATTAGCAGTCACTAACTGGTGTTAGCGACAGCTTGGTAATAGGGAGATAATTTTATCTCCGCTTTCTTGGCTTTTAAAGCCAAAAAAGCGGAGATAAACCCCCTTGATAATATGCCCCTAGGTTTCTAGGCTACTATGTCAAGCTGAAGGCGGCCCGAAGGGATCACGTAGGGAACTGATCATGCAGGATAAAAAGCTCCAATGGGAGGCCAAGTGAGTCACTCAATTAAATTCATAGATTCACAGGAAATCTGGGTCCTAAATCTGCCTCCAAAACTATGTGCTAGAATATTTGTAAAGATTGGAAAGGCAAAATAGTTTGCTGAAGATCAGCACGATTTGGAATTGAAGCCCCATTCAAATTTCTTTGCAACCTTTTATCCATCCGTAGAGAGTGCCTTGTATCTATCTAGCTCCCTGAGTCGCACTAAGAAAAAAATCTAATGAGGCTGAAATGTGGAATAATACCATTCAAGGCCTATACATATGGGTGTTTGAAAGAGTCTGGTGCAATTAACTGCAGGCTACCTGACTCCAAGCAAGAATCGTGTTGCACATAGTGTGCTTCTGCAGTGGTTTAAAGGCCCTAAGGTGGTTTTGGGTACAACCAATTTTTCTTTTTTTAAGAAAAAGGAGGTAAACAGCGTTAAAATGTGTTTGAGTGGGGACAATCCACAGTTGACATCTAGGTTTTTGACGTTTTTAAATGATGCTCGTCAGATAATTAACAAGAGTGCTTAACGAAGCTCAGGAAAAAGGTGCTGTTTATTTCTGAGCCAGACAACAACGGCTCAGACATTTGTGTAAGATACACTCCGGGGTTCACATGAACTACACCTGTATGCGGCCAGCAGAAAAATTATGCTCTGCCAACGGATGTGAGAATGCTTTTTTTTAACCTCTATTGACTTGAGGGCAAGAGGCAGGCTTCCGGTGAGCCCCACCTTTTCAGATAATGCTGTTCTACTATCCTGTCTTTTAAATATCAAACCATCTTATTGGTATTTTGTATGAATAGTGGCATTGTTATTTTTATAATTGCAAAATCCACCTTAGTTGCCTCTATATGATGCTGTCTCTCTGTCCTGTTTTTTAAACATTTAAGCAATTTACTTAAATTTTTTGTGAACAGTGCCAAAGTTACTCTTAACTCTTGCACATTGTATTGTGTACAACCATTCCTGTGTAGAAGAATACTACAAAAAAGTTATTCAGAGAAAGCATGCTAGGGAATTATTTAGACTAAACATAATAACACTTATTTTGTGGTTTTATTTTTACAGCTTAATTGGGTATGATCACATAGAATAGAAGAACAATGTATTCTTGTGATGGATTTGTATTTAGTTTTTATTTTGTGCTTGTGCTTGGAAATTGTTATTGTTAATGAAAACAATACCATTTTTAACTTACTTACTTAGAGCAAGGTACAGTCTATGAAAAAAAGTTGGACATGTACATTTATGTTTTACATGTCCTGGTAGTGAAAAAAACCTTTCATTTGTTTTTCTGTACTACAAGGGTACCTCTCCCATCGAATAATATTTGGCCACCTTATTACATTTAATAAATGATAACGTCTGTTTGGGAACAAGTAGAAATGTCATGGTTACACTGAAATGAATTGTAATTTAGAACCCTCTTCAATAGTAAAGTCACATTTTAAGGCACAATTCTGAAAATGCCTCTTTTAGAAAGGTGCCATTTTTTGCCCTTGCCATTTGGTGCCTGTAGCCTGTATTCTTGGTCACATGAAAGGGTGCATTGGGCCTTTGTGTATCCTTCCCTTACAGTAAGTCAAAGGGACACTAGGTCTTGTCAGGACGGACCATCCTGTCAGGATGGCAGGGGGGGAGCTGTTTCCTGCCCCAATTACATTGCAAAGGGGCTGCCTCCAGCACACTCACAAAGAACTTGACACCAGCCTATTGTTATCCCAGACCCCTTAGAGCCTGGGCAGGTGAAGGAAGGACATTCAAGCACTAGATGTGGGGGGGAGTCTTAAAAATTCTCCCACTTCACTGCTGTCACCAGGTATAAATATTGGCCCCTCAGACCAACTCTTTAGTGCACCCCTGGACCTGTGTACACTTCAGAAAAAGAACTGCCTTGCTGCATGAGGCCTGCTCTGCCCTGCTGTCTGAAAAGGAGACAGGAACTGCCCCCCCCCTCATCCGAGTCTACCTGAGTGACTCCAGGGGTCAGCTGGCTAACCTCCTATTCTGAGTTACCAAAACACATCAAGCTCCAGAGACCTCCCTCCACCTGACCAGCAGACCTGCTGGACCTGACCCTGCCTGGACAAGCAACTGTACTTGTCTGAACCCTGCTTGCCTCTATTAGTGTGTTTCCATAATATCCAGGTCTCGGGCCCTTGAAGAAAAGGGAAAAATACTGATGTTTGGGCTCTTCGTAAACCGCGAACATGCCCGTTCATGCCGAGATCTTGCCACCCACGATGAGCTCCAACATGTAGCTCACATGAATCTAACTCTTTGCACTACAGCAACCTCCACCGATTGCAATGCGATCTGCACTTTGCTCTACAGCATCGCCATCCAGCGGCAACCATCCACGATGCCTGATTCAAACATTTAGCTACAGCAATGCCCGTTCATGATGCCCATCTTGCTCTTTGCGCTACTGCGACAACAATCCATAACACTCTCCCTGCTCCTTACGGACTCCGCTACTGTGAACTAGACTCTTTGCGCCAGATTTTGTGAAGATAACTTTTTCAGCCAGACTGACCTGATCCCTGTGTCCGGCTCACGCTCCATCATTGTCAGCCTGATCTTGTTACTTTTGCCTGATCTTGCACGTCCAGATAATCACGAGTGCCACGTTTTGCTTTTAGGTACTATACTTACCTAAAAAAATAATATTCAATATTTCCAGTTTTACTGTTTATATATTAGTCATTTAGGTTGCATCTTATATATTAAATTTTACTCTATTTTCCTAAATTGGTGTGAGATTTTTATTGTGTTGTCTGTGCTGCATAAACACTTTACACATTGCCTCTAAGTTAAGGCTGACTGCTTAGTGCCAAGCTATCTGAGGGTTAAACCTAGGTTAATTTAGTGTTTGTTGTTTGCTCGAGACCGCGGACCGTTGGTGCTGGAGGCTGCGAGGTTGCGAGACGGCGGCGTGTTGCGGCTCCCCAATTGTTTAACGATTGTTTACTGCCGTGAGCCGTGTGCCGAGCGCCTCACCGTGCATGGGGAAGCGGTGTATGGAAAAGGGGTGTCTCCGCTAGTAAGTCCCCCCTGCGTGTGGCCTCTCCCTGCAGCCACACTGAAAAAGGGGTAGTCAGGCAAAGTTAAGCAAAGCTTTTTACAGCCGGGTGCCACGGGGGTCGAGCTCGCAAAGTGTTTGTTTCTGCGGCTGGAGCCACAAGTCTCCCCCAGCACCCCCAGCACCCCAGTGCCCCCCACAGCACCTCCTAAGCCCCCTCAGCGGTAATGGCAGGTGCAAGTGTGCCTACAAGCACCCACACGGGGGGCGTGAGCCCCAACAGGCACACCAGAGTCTCACCAGGGTTTCACCACAGGCAGCTGGAGCTGTGCGAGATATCCACAGCTGCAGCAGGAGCTCTTTCATCGGCGCTTGCAGCTGCCGCATCAGTGGTCATAGATGCACCCAGACCTGGTTTTGCTGGTGAACGGATAGAGCGGCTTGCACGCAACTGTGAGGCTGTGAGTGGTGAAGTGATAAATGGAGCCAAGCACCTGGAGTACCTGGAGTACCTCGAGTCTGCAGATCTCATCACTAACTGCAAACTCTGAGGAAGATTGCGAAGACTGCGCTGAGTAGCGCGAGCAGCAGCATCAGGCCAGCGAGAAACACAGGAAGAACGTCCTGAATTACAGCAGAGGAAACCCTGCTGCAAAGTCATCAGCCTAGCCAAACTCAGGCAGAACAGGCAGCGAACTCAGTATAAGCGGTGAGTGTGAGAAAGGAAAAGGGAAAGGGAAGGGCTGGGTGGGCTGCGCTAGCTCTACCCGACGAACCAATCCACCCTAACCCTTCACTCCCCTTACTTGGCCTTAGACCACAGTCCCTCCGCTGTCTATCGCTTGAAAAGGGAGAGTTTTGGGCTCTGGACACTGATTACCCTTTCAGCATTCCCCAACACATTACTTACACCACACGACCAAAGTTAAGCTCAGTTAGGGCACCAGTGTACGACAACCAGCAGACGACGGAGGCCTACTTAAAGCGGCTGCGGAACTGCTGACCCGCTGCATACAGGCTAAATGAGGTCCAGCAGAACCACAGAGGCTTTGCCACCTAAGACAAGGGGGAAAAAAGGCAAGAAGAAAAGTCAGCAAAGTGCTGAGTCAAAACTAGGAACAACAGATCGGCAACTGAGTGAGACTACAGCACGGCCGGGATTCAGTGGAGGTACAAGCTCCAGCCAACCAAAGATCTATACGAAATTTAACTTTCTCAGGGACCCAGGGGCAGCTATTTTTTCAAGTTCTGCAACATTAAAAGGTCTGCAATCTCCACTGTTACCAATGCAGTCACAAGCTCTTATTTCAAGTGCAGACCCTAAAGTCTCCAACAACGAAAGCAGGGCACCGGAGCAAGCAATTCAGCATTCACAGACCATGCTACAACAGCCAAAGGTGCAACTGCCAGAAACCACACTTCTGGCGGGCGTGCCCAGGAGATTAGGATTTTCCCTAACAAAAACCAGCCAACAGTGTAGTCCTTGGGAGATTTCCACTGCTGATTATAGGCTACAAGAAACCTCTACACCACTACCACAATTGGATATTAGGGGCGAGGATGGGGACACAAAAAAAATGGCATAGAATGACATTAAAGAAGCATTTAGGAAAACAGACGCTGAGCAAATAAGTATAATCAACGAAATAGAAAACAACACACCCTGCCAAGATAGATATCAAGGGTCCCACTAGGGATCCACAAATTTATAAATGGGGTGACATCAACAGAACATCGGAGCCAAAGACTTTACTGATATTTTAGAGACATAGTTCTTTTATTAGTATTTTTTTATATAGGTTTTTTTTAGCACAATAATAGGTATTTATAAAGCATATTTCATATATATACATTTTTCATAGGTGATAACACAAAAGAACAACAAGTGACTGTATAAACAATTTAAAAAGGTATCATAAACATGTTCCTCATACTCCCATACACACAGAAACAACTCACACACAGTCTAGGGTTCCCTTATTCATTCGCTATCTCATTCATTCATACGGTGACATATGGAGGAGGGCACCCATGGCTACCATAGAGTCGAATATAGGTTGTTTGCACAGGGGTGCAGTTTATGGACGCACAGAAGATGATAATATATATTCCTCGGGGAATATATAGCTGCAGTCCAAGGTGTTTACGCCAACGCGTGTTTCAGAGTTAAGGGACACAGTAGGCCACACCTTCCTCAGGGCAAGGGTGTGTATAGACAGGGAGAGGGGAACAAGCACGCTGTGAAATAAAAAACATTTTCTCATTATAAGTTCAAAGATACAGTTAATCACCATACATGAATATATTTAAACTTTACATTTTCCTTTGTTAAAGATTTATTCCTATTTTTGGGTCAATTAGTCAAAGCTCCGATGTAGTATAATCAACTCCAGTTCCAGGAATAACACCTTACTCCTCCACTAAAAGATCGGATTTACCAAACATTAAATCACCTAGAAATACACCACCTCTTGTCCAAACGTGCCATCTTACACAAGACGGCGGAACAGGTGCTGGAGTTTGGACACCGGAACCAAACCAGGAAGAAGAAAGGAGGGCTTTTATGTCTTACCTGAATACCCAGGAATGGGAGGATATGCTCGCAACCTATTCACCTAACAATGAACAGGAACAGGAACGAAGGGTCGAGTACATCGCCGAACTTCTTGTGAATGCACTCACCATAGAACAAACTAAAAACAAAGCAGAAAAGATTGCGCAAACAAATGAACAAAATGCAGCCGTTTGGGCTTCCCTATTAAATACAATACAACTGGCTGTTTATACACTGCAATTTCAATCTGACAAGATGGAGATCCAACTAACTTTACTGAATACACTGGCGGTTTTTACTGCCGGTATCAATGAAAAATTGGGTAATTTGAATGGTTTAAGAACAAGAGCACAATCTAGCTCCCATCTTAGATGCAACTGCGGCCTGATCATTGATAAACTGTCTACCCTGCGCTCAATTCCAAGCAGCCTGGTAACAGACATCAAAAGCGTCACAGAAGGAAGGACAATAAAGTGCCAGGACATCTTCAACAGCTCGGTGGGAACAACTAACAATCAAATAACTAGCAATCCGCACAGAGGAAACGTCAAGGCGGTCACTGAGGTAAAGGGTAGTCCCGGAAACAGACGATCGCCAAAACTCAATGCTAAGCAACATCGCTAAGTGAAAAGAAAGGGGCGCAACCAAAAGCTGCGCACAAAAGCAACCTCTTGCTTCCCCATCTTCTCAGACCCAGCCAACAATTGTGATAAGAACCCAGTTGATATAAATTCTGTAAAACAAGAACAACTATCTCTAGTTATCTCCAATCATTCTCCGGACCAAGAGGAGGCCTAAAACAGACTTCTGACACTGGGGCAGAAGGGGTTACGGCGGAGGAAAACGGTCAAAGAGCTTTATCTGGGCCACTATCGAACCTAAAGAAGAAACTAAACTAGTTCGCATTACCAACCTTTCAGCTAAAAACCTAGATAGTGGGCATAACACACAGTTAACTCAACGTCAGGAAATTTGGGGAGAGATTAGGTTTCCACCTAACAATGCGGCACACCCACAAGAACGAAGGGGAGAAGCATGCAACACCGAAGCCCAAAAGCTAGTCAACAGCGACCACAAAAACACCAACATGATCGTAAAGTGAGGGCCCAGACGTGAAGCTTGTGGAATGATAAACGGTCCAGTTGGGCTAAACCAGGAGCCTTTCTTAAAAGAATCCAATGGGCCCCTCACACTGGCTAATGGCAGCTCCAGCTGGAGGTTCCCGGGTGAATGGGCACAGTATGGGGGCAAGTATCCAAACAAATCTCCCCCGCGTCGAGGAAACAAGCACACTCAAAGAAACCCCATGGCTGAAGTCGTTAGCAACCAAGCTGAAACACAATTCAAAGATACAATTAGCTACATATCCCAACCTGAACCGTCGGCCATAACAGATATTCAACCGCTGGTGAAACAAATCAGACCCCAGGAAGATGGGGTTCTGATTGTTTACCCTCTATATACCTCCAAGGGTTATCAGGACACACTAAATGAGGTAACATCTTAAGATTAATGGGGTCAATACCTAATCTTGCTGGGATAAGGACAACAGATTTACTCTCTATAGAGTTTATACAAACCACCAACCCTCAATGTCCAGAAGCCACAAAAACAAAGTGGACCACAAGTAAAACTGCCGAGGCAATTCTAGCAGAACTGGGTAAATTCCACAGCTGGGGCATAGATATCACCCCCTTTAAAAAACCAGCCTATCCATCGCCACTACTAGGTAAACCAAGCCCAGCACCAAAAACGCACCAAGTACACCTGAATTGCATACTCAGAGGAGCACGGGGAAGATCTCGCCAAAAGAGTGATAGTAGCAACAGGGACCAACATGAAAAAGTTTTATTGGTAGCTGCTAGAGCAAACCAAGGTCCAAACAAGGAAGCTATATCACGTACCATCATCTTACGAACAGAGGAGCATAGATGCGATAGGCAAGACAGAAGCCACAGCGGAATGAAGAAGCCCCTTCTTAGACTTTGCTCATGGAATATAAATGGCTTGGCAACTAAAATAGACAAACCAGACTTTCTGCAGTATGTAACAACCTTTGATATAATTCTCCTACAGGAGACCTGTCTCCTGGTTCCTCAGCACATTGAAGGTTACACCTGCTTCGCTACCCCAGCTACAAGGATGGGCAGATCCGGCCACTGCTCTGGGGGGATGCAATCTACGTTTCCACCACAGGCATACCTTTAACAACCTGTATGGTTACGTTGTCATATGCAACAATAGCAGCCACAATTACAATCCTCCTAGAGGATGAAAAAATGGAGGTGTGCCTAATGAACTCATATGTCCAACCTAAACGCAAAACGAAAGATTCAACAGCACTTGCTGAACAGGTTGCAAAGTATGCTACAGTGATGGAAAACCCGATCTTCGTTTTGACAGGGGACCTAAACCAATATCTTATAGGCTCGTCACAAGGAGAGGAGGTAGCAACACAAAATGGAATTTATAATATTCCCACACAAAGTCATCCATCATACAGAAAGAAGAAGCACTGCAATAGCTGTCTACTTGCGGAGTTAGAACACTTAAACCTCGGAGCTTTAAACTGAAGATTTCCGGATGATACTCCACCAGTTGCCTCTTATTACTCCCCTACAACAAGTTCCTTACTGGACTACACCTTTGTAAGTCTCGCTCTCCTCCCACATATATCTGGGTACAGAATGGGGGATAAGGGTGACAGCGACCATAGCCTTAAGAAATCCAAATAATAGCAACTGCATCAAGTCAAATCGGTATGGACGCAACTGTGGGGCCGATTTCTACCTCCAATTTAAAAAGGATTAAATGCACAACAAATAATATAAATGCTAAGGCCGAAGCATCAATCAAACTCTTTAGTTCATCAGCTTTTAACTCAGCAGACCAAATAGATCACTGGGAATAGTTCACTGCCAAGCTACTAGATCATTATGCAGAAACTTCATCTACAAACAATAACTCCAAGAAAGCTTGGGAAATTAATACAATTTCAAAGGAACAAAGTTTACAGCTGAAACATCTCAAACAATCAATAAACGCAAGTCTATGCAGGCTGAGAAGGCTCCCAGAGAACGCTACTGCACAAGCCTCCTTGAACGAACAAAGCGCCAAATTAAAAAGTCTCAAATGGAACATCAATAGTGAGCGTGATATGGTACTTTGGGCAAAACTGCTACATGACACAAACAGCAACAACAGTGCCCGCTTCTGGAGGACGATGAATGGGATTATCCATCCATGCCATAAGGGTATTGGCTCAAATATCACTGAAGCCAACTGGGTAAAATATCTTTTCACACACTTTAATAATCGAACTGATAGTGCTGGAAATCAAGTGGCAAACAGCAGGAAATCGGAAGAATTAGCTGGACCCATTAAAGCGGAGATGAGGGAGTGGAAGCGGACACAAAAAGAAAATAGCCCATCTGGTACATATAATTGCTGTATGCCTCTCTTAATTAAAAAGCAGATTACCAAGGGGAGGAAGGAAGGGGCTCCGGGACCAAACGGAATTCCACCTGCCCTGTTCAAAGCTGAGTCTGAAGACTGGGACAAAATCCTACAACTTCTATTTTTGGAAGTCAGGCAGCTAAACAGAATACTGGATTCATGGAAGGGCTCAACAATAGTGCCAATTCATAAAAAAGGGGCCAAGTCGGAACCCAACAACTACCGCCTTGTAGCTCTAATAGACAATGAAGCAAAATACTTTGCTGGCACTATACTAGAGGAGCTGACAAACTGAGCAGAGTCGAACTCGATAATTCCGCTGAACCAGACCGGTTTCCGCAAAATGGCCAGCACATCCACAAACATCCTCACAATCTCTTTTTTTTGTTGTTTTTTTGTTTTTTTGTCCTCATATTTCGCCCTTGGTGACCAACTAGTAGCATGTGGAGATGACCTTACTGTCTCAGATAAACTGGATGGAGCTCCGAGAGGGGCCGCCCTAATGGCCCCACAGTAAGTAGTGCCATAATCCAACTAAGCCACCTTGGAACAACCGTCAGGGACACATGCTGCATTCATATACCCATTCTTATACCGATTTCAACCTTATTGGGTATAGTCAAGCGTGAGAAGGGGTGCCAAGCAGCGTAATCATTGGACCTTGGGGAAAAAAAAAAAACCAAGATCGAGTGAAAGCCCATTACCATTTTAATAGTCTCCAGAACTTTCTCTTGATTAAGTTTCCGGATCTTAAAAGGTCCAACTTTGATGTTTGTAGCATAGAAGTGCGCCAATCAAGCAAGGTAGGGGGTAGCGGATCTTTCCCTTTCCTACATATTTACCTCCTAGCCAACAAAATACCAAAAAAAGTAGATCTTTTGCCGGCCCATGAAACTCTGGAGAAATACCAAAAATGACAAGAGCAGGACATAATTTAACTTGGGATCCCATGGAGAAGGATAGTGATAGTCAAACTGAATTCCAAAACGGTGATAAGAGTGGGCAGTCTAAGAAAATGTGTAAATCTGAAGCTTCTGCCAAGCCACATTTGGGGCATGAGACAGGCAAATTATCTGAAAACTTCGACAAGCGTTGAGGGGAATAGTAGGCCCTATGTAATGTAAACAAATGGTTTCGGCGTAGCCAAGATGGTTTCACAATGTTCCGCATGATCTTGAAAGATTCAAACCACATGTTCTCCACGCTGATATTTATAATATGTGTGGACCACAGCAGATCCGGTAACTGGAACTCACCCTCTGCTTCATCCAGTAAGAGATTATACCAGAGTGAAACCTCTTTCTTGGATAAAGGCTTATCTGTTAGGAGGGACACTAATGTACTGTCCCCCCTAGCTGAAATCTACCTTTAACAGAAATCTGTGAGTATGCCCAGCTTTATATTTGGAGATATTTGAACCTGGAGAACAGAGTCCCTATTTTTAAACTCAATGGAAGTAGGCTACCATCAACAAAGAGATCCCCCCATACTACCAATCCTGCCTCTCGTAGTGGTGCTGCAAGGCTATCCAAGAGCCAGCTCGGGGAACCAGGTGAGTTCCATAATGGAGCCTTACAGGAACAGTAGTCAATTCTAATGGTACGCCTAGGTTTAGCCCATGTTCTACAAGAATCTCTCAGCACCTTCAGTTTAATTTTCTTTAAAAACTTGGGATCCACAAACTTAAACAAAAATTCATGATCTGCAACCTTTTCCCCTCTGAGTAATGCGCAAACATATGCCCACAGCCCAAGTTTATTGGGGATTTTAACAACATCCTAACATGGGACATCTGAAAGGCCCACCCATAGAGCTGTAAGTCAGGCGCCGCCAATCCTCCCTTCTCTCTACGACGCCTGATCTTCTTCCAAGCAATTCTAGGGGTGCGATTGTTCCAAATAAAAGAACGAATATCGCTTTGGAGCTTAGCTATCATTGTAGGATCAAAAAAAGGGGAATGGTGTTAAATAAGAATGTGACCTTTGGTAAGATCGTCATTTTAACTAGATTGGATCTACCCAGTAAAGATAGTGGAATGGAAGACCATGATTTCATTAGCCTACGGCATTCTTTGGCAATAAGCGAGAAATTTGCTGGAGCTATCTCGTCTATATCTCTGTATATATTTAGACCCAAATACGGAAGGACTGGACTTATTTGTGCCCATGCCACGGGCTCAGGGTCGTTCCAGACCATTATATCCGTCTTGGCAGCATTAGCTTCATAACCTGATACGGCTCCAAACTCCTCAGCCATCGCGATTACAGTCGGAAATGCCGACCGTAACTCGGATGTAAAAATGAGAACATCATCCGCATATAAGGCTACCTTCCTCTCCCATCCCTCAAACACAAAAGACTTGATGTTACTATTATCTCGGATCTTTTGAGCAAAAGGCTCTATATACAGATCAAATAGGAGGGGGGAGAGGGGGCAGCCTTGGCGGGTACCCCGAGTGATATTAAATGGGTCTGATAGTTCTCCGTTGACGAGTATAGAAGCTGACGGATTCTTATACAAGAGTTTGACTACGCGCCTAAATTTTTTGCCGATGTTAAATTTTCCCAAGACCTCCGATAGGTAAGCCCAGTTAACTCTATTGAAGGCCTTGGTGGCATCCAGGGTCATCACTGCGAGAGGAAGTGATGCCACCGTCACCATATAGATGGCACCTATAAGATCATATGTCAACTCATACAGCTGACGCCCCCTTACAAAGCCCTTTTGGTCTGTATGCAAGAAGTTTGTTGCTACTGCCCCCAACCTATTTGCCAGTACAGATGTAAAGATTTTATAGTCTGTATTTAGAATAGAAATTGGTCTGTAAGACCCGCAGCTTGTTGCTGAATTTCATGGTTTTAGAATCAATGTGATTGAGGCAATATCCCACGATATAGGAGGGGGCATCCCATCAAGGAGGATCTTGTTAAACAGCTCAGTCAGGAATGGAAGAATAGTTGAAATCAGAGCTTTATAAATTTCAGACGGCAGACCATCTGGGCCTGATGCCCTACCTTTTTTACTACTAGCTACTGCTAACCTGACCTCCTCCTGCGAAAAAGGATCTTCTAATTTGTTACTTTGTTCTAATGACAGAGCCGGAAGAGAGACGCCCGCCAACCACTCTTCAGCCTGCTTTGGCTCAACGTTCTTATCTTCACAGTATATTTCACTGAAGAAATCACGGAGCACTCTCCTAACGTCAACACCGGTAGAGAATGTTATACCACCAGTCGTAATTGAGTTAATGTTATTACGAACTAGCTCAGTCTTCGTTTTCCATGCCAGCAATTTACTGGCACCTTCACCATACTCAAAATGTGCCAGTTTACTGGCTTCCCATCTCTCTAGGACCCTAGCATTTAATACTGAGCTTAGCTCTCCTTTTAAGATGGTCGCTTTATTCTGCCACTCATGTACTGTGGATGAGCAGGCATCCAGGTGCCTAGCAATGTCTGTTTGAAGATTAGCCAACTCCAATTCTAAGGAGACCACTGCTTCTCTTTACATTTTATTCTTATATGAAGCTTTGTTGTTTATCTGACCCCTTAAGAATGCCTTAAGTGCATCCCATATAACACCTGGAGAGGCAGACCCTATATTTTCATCCAAGAAAAACTGGACCTCTACCTTGAGTGCATCTATAATATTAGTTGAGGACAATAGTGATCGATCAAAGGACCAATTACTTGATTGACTGTTCGGAAACCCTTCCAGATCTAAAAGAATCGCCGCATGGTCTGAAAGATGAAATTGTAGATGAGATACCGATTTAACCAGGTGGACTAAGGGTTGACTAATCAAAATAAAATCAATTCGAGACTGATGATGAAATCTGTAGTTCCGAAATGTGATTCCTCTTTGTAGTCCATGCATTGTTCTCCAGATGTCATTATATCCGAACTGCTTCATGTTATCTTGCAGGTAAGACCTGGTTTTTGATAGAACTTTAGCTCTATTAGAAGGTGATTTATCCACTAAGGGATCCAGGACTTTGTTGAAATCACCTGCTAAGATAACTGGTTCAGGAAACAGAAACAGATGTGAGAAAAGAACCTTCAAAGCCGAAGTATCGTTCTGATTAGGACCGTAGTATCTCACTATAGTAATAGGAGACCCATATATTATAACTGAGACTATTACCCAACGACCTCTAGGGTCTACCAGTTTAGAAACCAGTCTCGCTTTAATGGATTTTCTAAATAGGATTGCCACACCTCTAGTGTGTGTTGCTTGTGAGGTTGCTATACAAATATCGATCCATCTATTCCTCTTAATCAATGTATACATTTCCGGCTCGGTCAAATGTGTCTCCTGGAGTACTATGATCTGCGCACTTGAATCTCGGAGATATTGCATAATATTATTTTTCCTCAGGCTAGTTCGCAAACCATTAGTATTCCAGGAGAGAATAGCCAATTTACTCATTAAACTGGTATTTCCACGTCTTTACTTTTTTAACACCCCAAAAATTAAGGAAATCGATACGCAATATGCCCCTATAAAGAAAAAGTTGAACTGAGACATATCCTTTTGGTACCAACAGTGACAACGTCACGCATAAGACCAAACTGCCGCGAAAATGAGGACTCTTTTTTAATTTTTTCCCCTGCTCCCCCCACCCTCCCCCCCCCAATGCCCCGGTCTAACCCCCCTCCTCCCCTGGGAAACCCTTGTTCTATCTATCTGGAAAACCAGAAGATAGCACTCTGTCATGGACTCCCATCCTAATTATGACCGGGGGATAAAAAAAAAAAAAATATGTGACAAGGAGAGAAAAAAGAGAAATGTCAGAAAATATGAGTGAAAAGAGATAGATCTAGCCTTTATGGCCTATTTCCTTTACATAAACCCTGTTGTATTAAAGGATATGTGGAGTGCATTACTTATGTTTTATAATAATAAATGTTGTACATTTTCACTACTTCTACCCCAGACATTTATTTTTTTTCCAATTTCTTCTTTTCCTTCAATTATGACTTTCTTCACCTCTTCATACATATAGGTTCCCTTTTATATTTTTCTTATGTGCTTACTTTTTCCCTTTCTTTTTTTTTGAATACCAAACATATTAGCTTAACTACCCTAGAAAACTTCATCTAGTTACCCGCTCCTTTTTCCTTACCTATAGTCAGAAGTAGCTCATCCGCTGCTTGCACTGATTTAATATTATGCATGGCGTTATTATACATAACTCTCAATGAGGCTGGAAAAACTAATTGAGCCACTGCACCATAACTTTTAAAGGCCTCAAGCCTTTTTCCAAACTCCCATTGTTTGTCCAGAGTAACCCTGGGCAAGTCTGATCGAACTTGAAAGTTGAATCCCTTGGCACTGACAGATTTCTGCTTTAAAGCCAGATTTAAAATAGTTTCCTTAAGGGAGTATGTGTGAAAGTTGACCAAAACTTTTCTGGGCTTGGTTCTTTGAGGATTCTTCCTAAAAGGCTCTCTGTGGATACGTTGGATGTCTAAAGCTAATTCTTCCTCTGACTGATTTAATCGCAACGCTTCTTTCAACAGTGAGATAACATACTGCTTAATATCCGAGCCTTCTTTATCCTCAGGAATATTCAATATACGAAGATTATTCCTTCGTGCGTTATTCTCCAGTGTCTCCATCCTTTCTGCTAGGGTTTGATCGTCTTTCCTAAGCGTAGTGATGTTTGTTTTAGCTTCTTCAAGGTGTAAATACAAGCCTGTTACCCTATCCTCAAGTACCTATGTTCTCATTGTTAGGTCACTTAGTTTTTTGTCTAGAGTTTCACAAAAACACCTGCTATCCACCTGATTAGCTGCCAAGGTTTTAAATCCCTTTTTGATATCGGCTGATAGAGAGGCAAACATTCCCTGAAAGGAAGCCTGCAAGGTGGCAACCAAGTCTGTATTAATGCTATTAGACAAGGTAGCACCGGACAGGGGAACTGAAGTAGCTGATGTAGTTGCTGTAGCTCCTTGCATAGATTCCTGTAAGCCTAAACCAGCTGTTACAGCTAGAGGGGCCAACATAAAAGGTGGAGCTAATGGGGGCGCCAGAACCAAAGCAAGAGGTGGGGGGCGACCTGATGTACCAACAATGGAATCACTGATCCCACTCTCTGTACCCCCTGTTTGGTCAATTCCAACTTCTACCCCCACTCCCAGGTTTACTGGGCTTTCTGCGCCACCTGTCGCTATGTCTAGCGGGGAAGTGGTATTATTAAGCAAAACCTCAGTGCTCATTGCCCCCTCAAGACCTGTATCCTCAGGTAATGAAGCATGTAGCAGTGGGTAAACTTAAACCGGCATCCGCAGACAGCCTAATGTCTTGATGCAAAGTTTGTTTACTCTTCTCTTTATTGGCTTCCTCCTTGCGAGCTTTATATTTGTTACCTCTCAGATTATAAGCTCCCTCTACCCCATTACCGCCATTGCCGCAGCCTCCACCTTTTCTCTGTTCTTGCTCCGACGCCAGCTCCCCCACCTTTGATGTCTTCCTAGTGGTGGTTCCAGTCGCCTCCACTTCTGTAGCAGTGCACACAGTAGCAACCCCGCGACGCCCAGGGAGAAGGCTTCGAGTATGGCGCCCTCGTCGGAGCTCCAGGGCGGCCAGGCACCACACCGAAAAACCAGCTAATGACTGAGTATACCCTCGGCGTGCATCCCCAGTCTCCTGCCTTCACACGAATTCAGCAGCCGGGATCTTCTCCACCCCGGCAACCTCCGTAGATAGGCACGCCCCCTCCAGACACATGGAGTAACAGCGAGTGGGTAAGCAGGCGAGGAAAAAAGAAAACGCTGATTTTTAGCAACGGCAAGTTTGTTTATTTGGCATCTTAGGCACGAAGTTTTGTCTAGCGGGCTTACATATCCGAAAACCGCATTACAAACCGACCCGGTTACGGTTTAATTTACCCTAACTGAGAGTCCACGAGCAGAGCGCCGCAGCAGCTCAAACGGCTGCCGCCATGTTCCCCTCTTAATGAGGTTGCCCACATCCTCACAATCTCATTAATAATCAATGCAGTTAAAGTATCAAAATTACCTTTATACTTATGTTACATTGACTTTAGCGCTGCTTTCGATAACATGGAGAGGAGTTGACTGTGTGGGAAACTGGCCAAATGGGGTTTACCACAGTCTACTCTAAACATGCTGCTACTTCTGCACATAGACACTTGGGTGCAGGTGAAACTAGGCGGCGGTACCCACATTTCCTCGAATGTTCCAACAACAAAGGGACTTAAACAGGGATGCATGATTGCACAAACCCTGTTTAACTTATATATGGCTGACCTTCCAAAGGCGTTAGAGACCTGTAACTCACACTCACGAGGTTTGGAGGGAAAACATTGTCCAACCTTATGTATAAAGATGACGTAGTTCTGCTCAGGCACACCTACGTCTGTCTCCAGCATCTACTAACGGAAATGCAGAACTACGCCACAGCAAACAATCTAAAAATAAATTTGAGCAAGACACGGACAATGTCAATAAACAACAAAAAGAACCTCCATAGAAATTGGTTCCTTGGCGGCACAAAACTCGATCGAACTCAGGAATACAAGTACCTTGGAGTTATATTTGATCAGGAAGGGTCGTTATGGCGTCAGAAAGAGGAAGTGAGAAGAAAAGGTCTGCTGATTGCCCTAACAATGAAAAATCTCACAAATAAACTGATGGGGCCGACCCTGACTCAGTTTTTGGAAGTAGTTCAGGCCAAACTAATCCCCTCAATTGCTTATGGTAGTGAGGCAATGCGGGTAAGGGATGCTAACGAGCTGGACAACACGCAGGTCAAAGCCTATGAATCATGTTCAGCCTCCCGTCCTACACATCACCTGCTCAAATAAGGCTGGAGTTTGGTCTCCTACGGCAAGATCTAGCCAGGTATGGTGCATATATCATCGGTCTGCACCGGGCCAGAAACGCCCCCACAAACACGCTAAACAATCTGCTGTGGCTGGATATACAGCACAGGGAGCATTCCCAAGCCAGAAGCTATCTTCAGCTAGCCTTAGAGTCCACCAAACTCATGGAACTCTGGGATGCGCAAGTCGGCTATCACAATTTAAAAGAACTGGTCTGGAAAATCTTAAAACAAATCTCCCTGGGGGAGGATAAAGCAAGCTTCTCAAACAGATCGCACGCCTGGATGACTCTCAACTCTTACAAATCACTGACTCCACAATCATTTTTTAGCCAGGGCTTCCAGAGATCCGTAAAAATTAAATTTCTGAGGCATAGGATGGGAATCTTTCTGTGCGCCCAGCGTTTGCCACCATGGCTAAGGTCACTAACACAAGAGCTGTGCAGGCTATGCAAAGACAAACAAGGAGACATCCTACACCTGATTTGTTTATGCAAGGACCTGCAACAGGCACGTCAACAGTTTCTCCAAGCACCCCTAAAACAGAAAGGCGTCTTATCAGGAGACAGGCGGTGCTAGCCTGTTTAAACCCAGAAAATATATAACTAAACTGTAGACTGGTAAAATTCCTTATGGTAGCTGATCAAAAAATGTTAAAACGACGATCACTGTACCAGGCACAGGCACTGCAGTGAAAGTGTCATGTCCCAACCTAGATCATACAAGGACAAACAGCCAGGATGTATGGATAAATTGTCGTTACGAGTGGAGAAAATCTGAACAAATCAAACACAGCAACTGGTAAAAAGAATTTCATGATTGGTCCAAAGGAACACAAGACTGTAACTATTGTTTCAAGTTTTATAAGGACATATAACATGTATCACTAATCTTGATTTTACATCTGTAATGTCTCATTGACCAATGGGTCTTATCTGGTTTTAACATGAGGATTGCCTCTTATAATTTTTAAAATTACCAAAAAGGTAGTGATAGAGGTGGAAATCATACTCTCATTGTTAAAATTGTTTTTTCATACATTTCTGTATTCAGTATTTTATGTGGTAATATTGCAATGGTTTTTAGTAACTATGCAGGTAATAAAGAACCTTGAACCTTGAACCTAGGTTAATTTAGTGACTTTTGTGGTTCACCATAACAAGTATTGTGGTTGTTGTTTAAGAAGGGCATTCACCCCCCTCAGCCCACTAAAAATAAGTTTAAGGCTGTCAAAAGGTTTTTTGTTAGGTCAAATTTGCAGTTTTAAAACTGCCATGCTAGACTGCAGTGGCAGACTTATAGGCATGTTTTCGCTTTGTCGCTATAGTGGTGATACAATCAGTGCTTCAGTCCTCTATTGACATTTAACTTACATGCCCTGGCAACGCAGTGTACCATATACTAGAGACTACTAGGTAAATTAAATATGCCAATCAGGTATTAGCCAATTGCACATGTATTTTAGGGAAAAGAGAGCATGTACTGGGAGCTGGATGTCAGTGCCCCAGTGTTTAGAGTCTGTAAACCAATCTAGCAAAAAATGGGGTTGTTTCTGCAAAAAGGGCATTTATTCAGAGTAAAATGTATGAACATTAGAATAACAGAGGCACTGGCACATGTCTAAAGCATCTGAACTAAGTGTAATTAAAGTGGTAGAATAAAAAAAGTCATTGCTTGAATATTTTGAGAAGAAAGTTGTAGAGCCTTTGCATATCCACATGGGCTCCTTTATAAGTCCTTCTTTAAACAGGAACATAAATTCCTCTGCAAATATTCCATTTGTGCAGGTTATGGTTCAATCTATGTTTCCCAATTGATACTTTATCATGGAAATTTGAGGACAATGGTTAGAAACAGTTTTGAGCCTGTTTATCACTGGAGTTTGTACTTGGGTCTGTGATTGTACTTAATATCCCCATTAATAAGCAAAGCTTACTCAAAATGTTGATAGATGAAATGACTTCCATTGCACAATTTTTGAAAGCAAGACAGCATTTTTAATTAGATAGAAAGAAAAAAGATCAATTTATTAGAGTTCATTTGAAGCAGAAGTGTTATTTCCAATGAGTTCGGTGAATGCTTCACATGACTCATTTCCTAGGGAACACCACTTTATTAGGAGCTGTTTAAATGGGATCACTGAAATAATATCGAGAGACAAAATATCGACCTGCAAGAATATCGTTGAGAAAATATCGACTGACAAAATATCGAGTTTCTATCTACAAACAGGTAAGTACAAAAATATCGAGTTAAAAATATCGTTTACAAAAATATAGTTTTAAAAAATATCGACTTTACTAAAAACAATGTTAAATTAAATTAATATTAAAAACTAAGTACTAAAATATACTTAATTTAACTTATAATAAATAAATAATTAATGAAAGTAAAAAAATAAAAAAAATTAATTAATATTTCTTAAACCATATATATATTGTAACAAAATATAATTAAATAATAGCCAATATTATTAACGTACAACAACAAAAGAGTAAAAATTACTATTCCCACTCCAGTGGGTGCAACAGTAGGGAAAGCCTTGGATAGCGTAGGGGTTAAAATTACTATTCCCACTCCAAAGAGTGCAACCGTAGGGAAAGCGTTGGATAGCGTAGGGGTTAAAATTACTATTCCCCCTCCAAAGAGTGCAAGAGTAGGGAAAGCGTGGATAGCGTAGGGGTCAAAATTACTATTCCCACTCCAGTGGGTGCAACAGTAGGGAACGCGTTGGATAGCGTAGGGGTAAAAATTACTATTCCCAATCCAAAGAGTGCAACAGTAGGGAAAGTGTTGGATAGCGTAGGGGTTAAAATTACTATTCCCACTCCAGTGGGTGCAACAGTAGGGAAAGCGTTGGATAGCGTAGCGGTTAAAATGACTATTCCCACTCCAAAGAGTGCAACAGTAGGGAAAGCGTTGGATAGCGTAGGGGTTAAAATTACTATTCCCACTCCAGTGGGTGCAACAGTAGGGAAAGTGTTGGATAGCGTAGGGGTAAAAATTACTATTCCCACTCCAAAGAGTGCAACAGTAGGGAAAGCGTTGGATAGCGTAGGGGTTAAAATTACTATTCCCACTCCAGTGGGTGCAACAGTAGGGAAAGCGTTGGATAGCGTAGGGGTTAAAATTACTATTCCCACTCCAAAGAGTGCAACAGTAGAGAAAGCGTTGGATAGACTAGGGGTAAAAATTACTATTCCCACTCCAGTGGATGCAACAGTAGGGAAAGCGTTGGATAGCATAGGGGTTACAATTACTATTCCCACTCCAGGGAATACAACATTAGGGAAAGTAAATATTTCATATATTATTCAAATATGTAAAAATGAATATCTATTAATAATTAATTGAAAAAACTAATTAACAATAACTATTTCAATTAATCACCTATTAATACAAATTAATTAAACATTAACAATTAATTATTTTATAATTAAAAATTATTTTACAATTATTTCCAAATAAATAAATTATCATTAGTTTTATTATTTAATTAATTATCATTAAATTACTTTCCACCCTATGCCCCTATAAACCCACAACACGCTACAGAAATTAAATTAGTAAAATTTACATAATTACCAATTAATCAATTAATCTAAATTAATTAACAATTTTAATTAAATTAATTAACAATCAATTACTATTTACTATCAATAAATACATTTACATATTTAATTAATTATAATTAAATTACTTCCCGCCCTATTCCCCTATAAACCCACAACCCGCTACAGAATTAAATTAGTAAAATGTACACAATTACCAATTAATCAATTAATAATAATTATTTTCCAATTACAATTAAATTAATTAACACATATAAATTATTTAACAATTAATTACAAATTACTATCAACAATTAAATTTGCATATTTAATTAATTATAATTAAATTACTTCCCACCCTATTCCCCTATAAACCCACAACCCGCTACAGAATTAAATTACGCAATAATTATAAAAACAAAATTCATTAAATATAATTATTCATAACATAAATACAAACTTTTCACACGTATTATAACATAAAAATACACTATAAAAAATTATATATTATTAAAAAATCGATATTTTTAACTATCTATATTATAAACTTCGATATTTTAACTATCTATATTTTTAACAGTCGATATTACTTCACTTACCTTAAAAACGATATTTTTGTAGTCTATATTCTGTCCTGTCGATATTTTGTCCAGTCTATATTAAATACACGATATTATGTCCAATCGATATTTTGGACTCGATATTATGTCTGTGCACCGTTTAAATGTGATGTGGTCTAGCTGTTTTTGTCTTTATTTTTCCCATTGGGCTACTTCGTCAGAATATAAGCAAGTCCACCTCCACTGAACTTCTGTTCTAACCTCAAGAGAGAGCACAACTATTTAGACTGACTTCAAAATATTTAGAACAGTTGATTTTGGAGGGAAAAACAAAGTCAAAACCATGAAGGTTTTTTTTAATGAAAAATCAGTACAGAAGGCAAAACTATTAATGTTCAATCAATTCATAATACAAATTATTCTCAAAATGCAAATAAATGGCAATTAGCATAAGACTCAATCGCCGTTCTAGATAAATAGCCAGAATTATTTAACGACGGTCTAGCACAAAGTAAATAATATTTCAAAGAGCAAATTGTCATGGACTACTCACTTTAAAGGCACTGAAAATCTGTAAAATATGTACGTTTAAAGTCAATAAACAGACTAACATAGAGTCTACCTTCAAGGAGGGAAAGGAAAAGTCTATAATATTTTACGTACAAAGTGAAAGAAAAGATCTTCATAAGGACATTTTAGATAGGATTCTCAGAAAAGTCTTGGCTCACATAATATCTCAGAAACAATGGTAGCGGTGTATAAACGAGTCGCACATCAAAGAATTTTGAATATATACAGGGCTTGCAAGTAGAGTTTTGAATTTGTACACAATGACAAGCAGTCAAGTAAATTGCGGTGTCACTCAGGATTACTAGCACCCCACTACCATGGGTGGGGAAAGACACTGAAACCTCAAAGGGTCCACGTGTACCAAAATGTAACTGAATGAATCCTAGCACTTTGAAGTTTTCAAAATTATAAGTATATGAACTTGATAAGTTTTTGTACCAATATGACAAAAGTCTGTTCAATCACAAGTAAGAACCTAGAGATAGATTGAAACAGGATATTCTTTGGACAAAATTTCATCAATTTATTACTCACAAAAAGTTTTATATGAAAGCAAAAAGCATCACTATTACAGTTTTAACAAGACTGGATGCACTCAAAATTAATACCAAGATGAATATAGATGGTAAAATATTTCTTTAAGGATGACGTGCATCAAACCAAGTGAGCAGATACAGTAACAGCCGACACGTGTTTTGTCACATCCAGTGACTTCCTCAAGACTTTTCGTAACAAAATTGAGGTCCTGGAATAAGCAATAGGGTGATAGACTTGTCGTGCAGATGGCTCAATTGCTCAATCGTTCATGTAAATACTAAAAATAAAGAACGCCCATAATCATTTATTTAAGGGCTGATGATAGCTGCAGACCTATTCTGTGGGCAGATTTATTTAAGAATAATTTGGATCCATTTCTAAGTGGTAATACATACTCCAGGATATAGTATTGTTGATATGGGTAGTGGATTGTGAAGGCTGTGATAAACCCCTAACAATATTCTGTCATTTACGTGTGCCGTCCCTCATCTCTTACATCCAAAATTGACTGCTTCCCTCTGTTTATAAACTTTTTTTGTAAATGTGTGTCTATTATTTTTAGTAACATATATACACCATATAATATCGACATGTATGCATTCATAATAGTCACTCATACTACATTCAATGTAGACCCAATAATTATTCAGTACAACAGTAAGAACATAAAGCTTTTGAACCTTGGAACTTTAACCACCCGTGCCCCAGCAATATTTCTCTTACTCATACCTTCCATGGCTTTTGCGTGAATCTCACTATCGTGAAATTACTTTTTTCCCACAACCATCTGCTATAGATAGTGCAGACCCTCCTTTGGGTGTGTTAGAGGCAGGATACAGATCTTTGCGATTTGCTACCATTCCCATACATGGTAATCTACATCCTATGTGTATTTTGAACTCCCTTCCACATAGCTACTCACCTCAGCATAAACCCCTTAACCATCAACCTAATTCAACCCATCACTATCAATAATCAATAGTCTTCTAGGACTCAGAGTCCGTGGTTCATAGTGGGATACCATCTAGAGGGTTGTTCAATAATCTAATAATTTTAACCCATGTTATGAGATCCTTTTCTACGTCTTCATCTTGCTGAGTTTGCTTCATTAATATTTTCTAATCAAAGGCCCATTCTAACATATCTTTGTTTTACCTTGGTCCACTTTTTTTCGGCATAACACCAAGCAGATGTATAGCTATTCTCCTTTTCAAAAGTATCACAACCAGTAAAAGAAATTTCCTAGCCATCTTACCTTTTTTCTTCTTGGGAAGGAAACCAAGTGTTCATTGTTGGATCATAGGCTGTGCTTATACTGCATGTAAGCTTATCGGATCATATGAAATGAATGAAATGAAATTTGATTTGTAGAGCGCATGGCTGCCCGAAAGCGTCCCAGCGCTTGCTTAGGGAACCCGTCCTGGTATTCCCCTGCGAGATAACCCATTACTGGGCATCCCCAAGGTGAAAGCCAGGCATCCCGCTGCGAGGGGCCGTTGTGGAGATTAAGCAAGCTATTGCCCAGAGTTACAGAGTGGGACTCCATGATTGGAAGGCACCGAGGCGAGAATGGTCAGGTCCGGAGAAATTTTGAGCCCAAGACCCGCCGAGGCGGGGAATTGAACCCTGGTCCGGGCCAGACCTCTGCATCAGGGTCTGCCGCTCCAACCACTTGAGCCACACTTCTCCACGAGAAGGCTGTCATAGGCTGTACCTATACTGCATGTAAGCTTGTCGGATCATAGGCTGTACCTCTACTGCATGTAAGATTGTCGGATCATAGGCTGTACCTATACTGCGTGTAAGCTTGTCCGAACATCAACTAAAACTCTACACCTCTTGGCATTTCCAGACAAGTTGCATGAAGTCATACCCTTCCTCTTGACAGTGCAGGCATCTGGAGGAGCACCTAAGATAAATATTACTAAATTTGACAAATGCCACATAAGTCATGTGAACATAATTATATTGAATACATTTAAAAGACCATTGCTTGACACCTGTCTCACCTCATGCACAGTTTGTCCCACTCTGGTTCAGTAAGAAGGTAACTACTTTTAATGCCTTGTCACATACACCATAAACCTGTCATATAACAAACAGTATATGAAGTAGAAAAGCCTCTGCTCTGCATAAATAAACTTTCTAATGTATATCTCCCAAGAGTGCCATTTAGTAATCTTTTTTCCAATTGCCCTTCTCCTTCAGCCAATGTACTGCATGGTGTAGCTGTGTCTACGTGTACAATAGCCCCACGTCAGGTTTCTCCAGGCCACCCACAGCCCATTCACTCCTCAATGCATTTAATTTACCTCTACCTCCTTTCTGTCCCCAGATCAGTTTAACTAGCTGTATATCCATTTCCACATATACATTTTGTGCCATCTCTACCTTTGTACCCTGAAAAACATATTGGCACTGTGGCAAAAAAAGTACTTTTTCCCATCATCGACAGCTGCAGCATATGTCAGAATTTAATGGAAGCCCACAGTCCGGTAACCACTAAACCTATATTCAGCTTATAGTTCTCTATCTCAAATACATATCCTCAAGTATCTAAAGTTATTTGTGACCCAGTTAAGGTTGCTGGAAGCTGCTGAGCCTTTAAGCCCTTAAGTCTTCCCAGTGGAAATTATTCTGATTTTTTCCAGTTGATGCACAATTCCGATACACCTCGAAATTCCTCTAAGGCCTGCAGCAAGATTGCTGTGTCTGCTTAGGCAGGTGGCCATTTTGTTTTCTTGTGCATACCTCCTTCCACCCTGCCCATGGTATGATGGCCATTGTGTGTGTGTGTGTGTGTGTGTGTGAGTGTGTGTGCGTGTGCGTGTGTGTGTGTGTGTGTGTGTGTGTGTGTGCGTGTGTGTGTGTGTGTGTGTGTGTGTCTGGGGGTGCATGTCATAAGTCCCCATTCTGTCCTTGTTCTCCATACCTCCATATTGCGCGACAGCTACCAAGCAGGGTTTCCCGGCGCAGAAAGAGAAGTCAAGGTGGTAAAATCCAACAGTTTTTATTTATCAAACAACCAAGTTTTTAGTAACTTGTGGAAAGTGATGTAATTTGTCTCATTTCGGAGTGTAACTGGGAGTGAATTCCAAAATGAGGGCCCTAAAAAAGCAAATGATTTTCCCCCCATTCGGGCCAGTTTGAAGTTGGGGATGAAAAATCTACCTTGAGAGGCTGATCTTAGATTCCGGGACGGAATGTAAGGTTTAGCCAAAGCACAAAGGTAGCTGGGGGCCGTTCCTGATATGATTTTGTGCATATAGGTGAGAGTCTTAAATTGTACTCTGCTCTCTATTTTCAGCCAATGTAGTTTACGTCGATGTATTCAGATAGAAGCAGTTTTGGGAACTCTACATAGTAGTCTAACTGCAGCATTTTGTGCCATCTGTAATCTGTGGATTACGGGTTTGTTTGAACCCACGTAGAGAACATTTCCGTAGTCAAGCCTTGATGTTATCAAGGCATTGACTACGGTTTTTCTTGTTGTTTCTGGTAGTATCCAGCAGATTTTTCGCAACCATTTAATGATGGTGAAAAATGTGGCTGCGACTTTTACTGACTGGGAATGCATACTAAGGGTCTCATCAATAAGCACACCTAAGTTCCGAACTTTTGATGAGGGAGACGGAAGCACACCCATTTTGCACGGCCAATGTTGCTGGCTCCAGAGATAATTCTGCCTTCCTAATATCAGTATATCTGTTTTCTCTCCGTTCAGTTTCAGAAAGTTAGTTTGCATCCAAACTGCTATATTATTTAGACCATGTGGTAAGCGGCCACTGTTTTGTTCAGCTAGTACGTGGTTCTGTTTATTCATCATTTGATTCCACTTTTTAGGATATTAGAAGAAGCCCTTGTCATTTTTGTTAATTTTTGCTTTTTCCTTACATATTTTCCAGATATATTTATTTGTGCTTATGGCTATTTATAGTAGTCTGTAGTACAAAGTAGTTGTTTTTGATTAATTCTTTTCTTCCTCCCATATGCCTTGGAGTGATGCCTGATATGATATTGATTCATTTATTCAATTTTTGCCTGCGGCAGGCACCTCAAGGTGCCTGCCACACAGTGCAGGGATTCACACATGGTGCCCCCTCGGCCCCCAGCCGGAGACTGCAGGGTGAAGGGGCCCTGCTAGGGGCCCCCAATGTCACTTTCCAACCGGCTATCCATGTCGGAAAGCCTGACATGGAAAGCCTGTCAGAAACCGACATCGTAATCCCAACGGTAGAAACGTCATCCATTGGGATTACATGCCGGTGTCCGACTGGCTGACGGGCCCAGCGGAATCCAGGCAGCATGTCTGGCCAGTTTCAGTTTTGACCACCATTATAATGCGGCGGTTGAAACTGGAACTGCAATGAGGCTCGGGAAAGCCTCAGGCCTATGGTTGAAGGCTTTCCGACACTTATCGCAATCGGGCCCCAGTTATTTTTATATTAATCTTTTCAATTTGTGCCTGGTTGCGCCTGCCTCCCATAGGGGACATTGGGCCGTAAATATGCACAATCTATATATTAATTCATTTATTCTATTTTTGCCTGCCTCCCATAGGGGCACATAGGGAGAATACTTATTAACTGAAACAAGAAGTATGTGACTTAGCTGACACCAGAGTCCAGCGAGACCGCTCTGTTAACCACATGCGCGCTGCTGTTCTTCTGCTGTCATGCTGACTTTTTAAAAAACCCATTGTTCATGACGAGCTGGGCTCGTCATCAGTGTTTGAGGAGGCAACACCATGACGAGCCCAGCTCGTCATCAGCCTCGAAGGGGGTGCTTCTGCTCATGTTGCTCACCCATATAAAAACTGAAGAAGACCAAAAATTGCATAGAGGTCAAGTTTAACAAGAGGAATTCATGTCCACCATCTGGCAGATAGAGAGTCTACCCCTTCAACCCCAGAATGGTGGTCGTTGTCCCATGCAATGGTTTTAAACAAACTGAAGTGATTGGCAGCAATTCTCTTCTCAACTAGATTCCAAATTCATAACAATAATTTGTATTCTGGATCTTAGAGAAGACCAAGTGATTAATGATAGTACACACAGAATTCAGATATTCAACGTCTAAATGTGGCCTTATTGCATCTATCATCCGAAATGTTCAAGTTACCAACAGTATGCAATCATCATAATTGGGTAGTTAAGTGAGTCTGACTGTAAGATAGTTCTATTCATTCTGAGTGAAACAGAGTATGAAGATGATTGCATGGGTCCATGAGGTGTGCTGTAATTGCTGTAATTGCTGCAACCCTGCCTTTGTTTGCCAGGTGTACCACTTAGATTCTTGGGTTTGTCTTCAAAGACATCTGTAATTAATTGTGAACAGGTGTTGTGCCCATCACAAGCTATGCACATTCATGCCCAGCACAGTTTTCTTCTTGGCGCAAAAGGCCTTATGGCGGATGTGTTATTCCTTCCCATATGTAAGGATAAAAGGTTGGCCTTATTGTAGGAAGCTGGCTCCGTATATACTATACCAAAGCAAGGTAAAGTTTGCACAGAGTCCAGTGGATCCCCAAAGGGTTACAGAGGTAAAAGTAGATAATACCATACTCTGCATTTGTGGTAGTGTGGGCGAGCAGTAAGGCTTTATCAGAGGGTAGTGTTAAGCATTTATTGTGCACACTGAGGCAGGAAATGGTTTCACACACTCAAAGACTGAACTCTGACCAATTGTTTTGTATAAAAAATATTACTTTGTTGTATTTTATTTTTAGAACCAAGCACGACTTGATGCAAGTAAGTGCTTTTCTGATACTACAGTTTAATGCAGTTGAATGGAGATACAGGTAAGTCAAATGTTCAAAAACATATGAACTTACTCTTCAGTTTCTTTGCAAATACTTTGTGAATACTTTTTAGATTACTTTTCAGATTACTTTTTCCAATCAGTGTGATATGCCTAGATATCACACTGGGACATTTCCAAATTAAAAGGCAAGTAAGTACTTGGTTGTGGGAGCTGAGTTTCTGGGGTTAGATCCTGGGTTCCCCAAGGATGCATTCACAGAACACCCTCAGCGGCACTAAGGAGGCCGGATGCAGAGTGCTGAGGCCCAATGTTATCCAACAGGGGATAGGGGGGCTCCAGTTGGTGGCTGTTGATGGGCACGCCCCTTGGATGTGGGAGCAAAGCTCCTGGGTTTAGCTCAGGGCAAAGGGGTATCCAAGATAATACACAAGGTGCACCCACAATTGCACAAGGCGGTCAAGTGCAGGCTGCTGGATCGATGTCGGGAGCCCTGTTGGTTTCAAAGGGAAAACCTAGGTCAGAGAAAACACTGCAGGTTCGGGCATGAAGATCTTCTGGAGGCAACCAATGGTTGGAGATGTAAGTTGGGATGTCGTGGGATGCTGGGACACCGTCCGTTGGGCCACCCAAGGCTGTGGGGTATCAGGTGCAGGGGTGTCTTTTGATTTAGGGCTTTCTTTAACGGCTCTGGTATCGGGATCCTCCAGATAGGGGCCGCGGGCATCGTGGGGGACTTGTGGTAGGTCAAGGGTCACTAGATCCCAGGTCAGGATTGGTGGGGAGACCTGCTCATGATGTTGGGCCACTCGAACTCGGGCCACGGGCGTTGCGGCAGAGTGATGCAGACTGATTTGGCTGGAGCCAAAGTCTATTGGTGAGCAAATCAGGTGCTCACTTGGAGACAAAGTCTTGTTGGGGGCTGCAGGAAACACTGGGATTCTGCTGGTGCAGGACGAGGTCGGGACAGACCAGTAGGGCTGGGGCCAAGTCAGTTGGTGTCCTCCTCTTCTTCCTTCAGCAAGGCTCTTCGGTCTTTCTTCTTCTTCTTTCTTCATGTCTGAGGAGGCAAGGTTCAGGGTTGCTCCCAAATACAGGTTAAATTTCAGGTATGTAACATGTTGGGACCAATGGGCCCCTTCCTTGGGGTGGGTAAAGCCCTATTATGCCACCCTCCAGTGGCATCATAACCCATTTTTACTCATCCAAAAGCCTCCTCCTCTGCTATTACCTAAAAAAATATATATATTCTAAATCCTTCACTCTCCTAGCCCTCCAATATACTTTTCAATCAAAACAACAGACTAACATGTTCACTTCTCAAATTTCATATTCCATTATACTAATTCACCACTACTCCTGTATTGGTCCAAGAGTAGCATGCTACTCGCCAAAAAAGCACTTCAATACCTCATCATAGGTAAGCAAGCATTATATAAATGCATACCTTTTTCCCCTCTTCTATCCCTCCGCTACCTTTCTCTATCCAACTGAATAACACATCCACCACTCAAAGTACTTTCATATTTTACTATACTAATTTTCAACCCTAAACCTTTATGGGTTCCGGAGTAGCATGCTACTCGCCAAATAAAGTGCTTCAACACCCCATCAGGGTTACAAGCGCTATATAAATGCAAACCTTTTCCCTTTTCTACACCTCCCCAACTCTTCTCAGTCCAAATAACTGACTAACATATCCACCACTCAAATTACTTTCATATTTCACTATACTAATTCAACACTAATCCTTATGGGTTCCAGAGTAGCTTGCTAATCACCATAAAAGGGCTTCAAACCCCATCAGGTGTAGCAAGCACTACATAAAGACAAACCTCTTACCCTCTTCTATCCTGCCGCTACGCTTCTCTATCCAAACAACTGAATAACATATCCACCACTCACATTACTTCATATTTCACTATACTAATTTCCAACACTAATCCTTTTATAGGTTCCAAAGTAGCATGCTACTCGCCAGAAAAGCGCTTCAACATCCCATCAGGGGTAACAAGCGCTATATAAATACAAACCTTCTTTCCTCTTCTATCCTTCCGCTATCCTTCCAAATCCAAATAACTGACTAACCTATCTACCACTATAATTACTTTCATATTTCACTATACCAATTCAATACTAATCCTTTATGGGTATGGAAGTAGCTTGCTACTCGCCGAAAAAGCGCTTTGACACGTCGTCAGGGGTAGTAAGTGCTATATAAATGCCTTTACAATACAATACAATACAATATACCTCACTCTGGTTGGCTGGGTCCCCCATCTTAAAGATGGCGGGACTGAGAGTTGTGCTTTGCCTCACCACCCCGACCAGAGGGGTGGATTGGCAAAGGTGATTCTCCCACCCAAAGTGGGAGCCAGTTGCTGGGAGCAGCAAATGGATGGGTTAGCTCACAAAACCTTTGAAGCTTCCCCTTCATGGACCCTACCCATCCTGGGGAAGGAAGCTTGGCACCACCGCCCAGGATGTGCTTTGTTTCAGGACCGCGAGAGCTGGGAGGCTCTTGATCTAGGAGTTCAGAAACATGTCTGGGGTGGCAGCTGGCGAGCAGGCAGTCAGCCAGGGTACTAAAGTCAGGTCGTTTTTCAAGGAGCATCTCTAAGATGCCCTCTGAGTGCATTTTGCATTAAATCCCACACTGGAATCAATGTGGGTTTAATGTGCTGAGAAGTTTGATACTAAACTTCCCAGTTTTCAAAAGGCCATTATGTTGCTGTGGAGTTTGTAATGACAAACTCCCAGACCATATACTCTTTATGGCTTTACTGCACTTACAATGTTTAAGAATAGACTTGGACACTTTAGTGGTACAGGGCTCACGCACCTGTACCCTCACCAGTTGCATAGTGAACACAGCTAGAAGGGTGGCTGGCCTATGCCATAGGCAGTAGCTTGTAGGCATGGCACACAGAAATGTGTGCCATGTCGACTCTTCACTTTGTTCCACACCAAAACACACAGCCTGCAATGGCAGTGTGTGGGTGTAAATGTACAGGGCCTCTTAGGGTGGCACAATAAGTGCTGCAGCCCTTAGAGGTCTTCCCTGGTCACAGTGCCCTTGGTACCCATGGTACCTTTTTCAATGGACTTACATGTGGCCAGAGAGTTGCCAATTGGTTGTGCAACAGTGTAGTTTTAGGGAAAGAACACAGGCCTTGGGTACTGTGGAAAAGTAGGTCTGTTTCTTGCCATTTCGCTCCACCATTGCTTCTTTCTTCTACCAGCACCACGAACGCCCTGGGCCTTCACATCTTGATTTGTCCCATTCCTGCACGGACACCCATGCCCAGTTCGGTGTCCTGACTCGCCACAACCTGTCAGGCTCCTGTTTAAACCAGTCAAACCGGGAGTGTCCCACCTGCTTGTCATCTTCACCCTGCACGCTATACCTTGCGGGGGACCACCAGCTACCACCTGCTAATCTGACCCATGTTTGACCGGCTTAGCAGGGAGTTCCCCATGCACTTTACTGCCTCCATCCTGTTCATTGCACCCTGCGGGTCTCAACAACTACCATCTGCTTATTTTATCAAAATAACCTATGCTTGTATAATTATGGTATTTACTCATACTGATATTATCGATGTCACCACTGTTTGTGTAAGCATAGTTTCTTTGCTCCCTTTTCTTGCCTGGAGTAAGGGTAAGGGGTATAAGAGATACTGAACCAAGCATCTCGGCAGATTGCCTCCTCAGACAGCTGTGGGAGTCTGTTGCCGATGCTCTCTCTCTCATGAGACTGCAATAAATATCCTTTCTCTCAGTGTTCCAGTGTTGGTCTCAGTTTGTATTCCAACAATGGTTCTCTTCCTCACTATTTTCTTTGCTATCCTCTTCTGGGTCATAAAGGAAACGGCACCAGCCACAGATACCATATTGCCAACTGATGCCATGTATCCTGAACACTCCCATGCCTCCTTATCACCTTATCTCCAAGATAGGCAACAAGAATTTTGGAACAACACCTTCATCCAAATGTTGCACTAACATAATGTGGTCTTGAATAAAACAAACTGTTGGGTCTGTCGCTCCTGCCCCACTCCACGGAAAATAACATTCCCCTCCTCCCTTACTATTACTCTATACACGCCTCCTGCTTTGCCTTGATGATGCTCATCATGGACACCCATCGGTCCAACCGCTTTGCCAATATTGTTCTCCAACAATTCCGAGATGAGTTCTGACGGAACAAAACAGGCAACACTGTCAATCCTTTTCGTCCAACTAGCAGTTCTATATGCATGTCTGAGGACGAGAAGGAGGAAATGCTGATCTTTCACCCCCTGCTCGGGCAACACACCGTGAGTGGCAGGACGGACCGGGAGAGGACTGGGAGCGGGGACCACACCTCTCAGAGTCCTTTGTGGCACACAGCGCCGTCGCGCAGCCGCCAGCGTTTTTGTGTGCCAGGAGGAGCTTTTAAAAACCTGCAGGGGCTCCCGCATCTCGGGACGCCCGATTACTGCAAGTTTTACCCCCTGCTGGAGCAGCACAAAGAGCCGTCGCGCAGCCGCCTATGTGTCTGTGCGCCAGGCGATGCTGTTAAAAACCTACAGGGGCTCCCGCAGCGCGGGACACCCAATTACTGCAAGTTTTACCCCCTGCTGGGGCAACACACTGTGAGTGGCAGGAGCGGACCGGTAGAGGACTGGGAGCGGGAACCACATCTCCCAAAATCCTTTGCGGCCCACTGCACAGTTGCGCAGCCGCCAGCTTGTCTGTGTGCCAGGCGGTGCTTTTAAAAACATGCAGGGACTCCCGCAGTGTGGGACGCACCCGGACAGCAACCGGACCAAGGGCGTCATCGTCTGCACCCATCAGAGCCAGGGAGAGGCTGGGCTGGGCCAAACCCTAACACCAGTTATGGGTAAGCGGAAACAACTTTGAAGCAAGGTTCAGGGAGGTTAAACGCAAAAATTCCAAGGAAGTCTGCGTCTATAATTTTATATTTAACCTCGGCGGTGGGAGCTTTAAATAAGGAAATAGAAGACGCAGAAAAAGAACTGGGTCTGGGTATGAGTCAAGATCTTGGGGAGGGGAATATTGTAAGTCAGACCTCCACCAGAATTTCTATACCTGTGGAGCCTACGGTGCTTATAAAACCTCCGACAGCTGGGAGTGAAGAAGACTCAAATCATGATGTTGCTTTGATCAAGGACACGGATGGTGTAACTAAAAAAAAACCACCAATCCTGAACAGGGTAACAAAAGGGGCATTTACGGGGTCTTTGGGGATAAAGAGGACCACCAGAAAAGTAAATAAAAGCGAAACAGGTCCAAAAAAGACTAACTCTACGCAGGGGAATGTTATGGATAAGAACATTCAACTAGTATTGCGGAAATTGGTGGAGGACATATTTAGTTTGTGGATGGAATCTATGCTCACAAGTATTGCCAATGATATAACTGACACATCAAATACCTGTGTTTCTGGTATCCTGAATAAATGTGAACATATTGATTCTTTCTTAAGGGACTCGAGAACCTCAAGGGATACCCCTAACTTAACCACAATATCCCAGGCCCAAATAGACCCTGGATCTCATATAGGTGAGGATTGTCCTGGCAGCCAATACTAATCACAATCTTTGGATAGGACAAAACCTAGCTCCTTGAATAGGACAGGGGTAGCCCAGGGGCCTCAATTGGGGGGAGGAACCCCAGCCATGAGGGCCAGAGATCTTCAAATTTGCCTTCTAATGGTATGACTCTGGCTACTAGCTGGACCCATGTTCTACAAGAGAAGAACACTTGATCAAATAGCAGTAGACTTAATCTTCCACCAGAAGCCACTCCCCTGGTAGCTGTTGTTATAGGGGTACCTACACATGGAGACCGCGATAATGAATCCACCCCGGCCCTGCTACGGAAAACCAAATACTGGTGTGATCAACAATGTAAAGGCAATCCTGAGGTTTCATCTCATATTATAATGGCTAGATGTGTGGGGTGGGTTGGAAATTGCCCCAAACAGGTCGAAGGCGATTGTATTAAAGTTAATTTTCATAAACAGGACATAGCTTCACATCTACAGTAGTGACAGCCTGCAGCTCGCACTAGCTCCTTTGCCTGTTGCATTTTAAAACCTGTGTTTCTGTCCTTCTTAATAAAACAAGTGTTTAGTCTTGAAAACTCTGGGCATTAATTGTTAACTTTCGTATCTGCTCCACGCACCTGCACTTCCTTGATCAGCTGGTCCCCACTCCGCCACGGCAAGTGCCGGTTGAGCGGAGGGACTTAAAGCAATCTCCAGCAGCATCTGAACGGAATTTTCACTCGTCTGGGCGGAGAGTAACACCGCATTAGCCCCGCCCCCTCCTGCTATATAAACTAGAGCAGGACGCGCGCAGCCAAACGCTTCACATCTACTGTAGTGACTGCCTGCAGCTCGCGCTAGCGCCTTTGACTGTTGCATTTTAAAACCTGGGTTTCTGTCCTTTTTAATAAAACAAGGGTTTAGTCTTGAAAACTCTGGGCATTAATTGTCAACTTTTGTATCTGCTACACGCACCTGCACTTCCTTGATCAGCTGGTCCCCGGTCCACCACAGCAAGTGCCGGTTTAGCGGAGGGACTTAAAGCTATCTGCCCGCAGCATCTGAACGGAATTTTCACTCGGTCTGGGTGGAGAGTAACACCACATTGGCCCCGAAAAACGCTTCACATCTACGGTAGTGACTGCCAGCAGCTCGTGCTAGCGCCTTTGCCTGTTGCATTTTAAAACGTGTGTTTCTGTCCTTTTTAATAAAACAAGTGTTTAGTCTCGCAAACTCTGGGCATTAATTGTCAACTTTCGTATCTGCTCCACGCACCTGCACTTCCTTGATCAGCTTTTCCTCGGTCCGCCATGGCAAGTGCCGGTTGAGCGGAGGGACTCAAAGCGATCTGCCAGCAGCATCTGACCGGAATTTTCACTCGGTCTAGGTGGAGAGTAACACCACATTGGCCCCGCCCCCTCCTGCCGTTTAAACCCCAGCAGGGCACGGTCGCGCGCAACAAAGGCAAGCTCGTCTGCGCCCGTCCGCCAGGACCCCAGCTCAGTTTTTGCCTTTTTAGCCCCGGTAAGTCTACCAACATTATGCTACGCTATTCTAGCAAGGAATTGTGAGCCTTAAACCCCTTAGCTCGCTGGCCTCTGTACCTCCTCCGCAAATGAACCATCTACCTGTTAGCAATCATCTTTCCTCAATTGCAATAAAGCGTGATTACGGACCGGTGTAAAGGATAAGATAGGTGCTTCAGATGTTACCAGTACCCCTACAGCATTAAAAGCTCTGTACCTTAATGCAAGATCCGTGCATAAGCATGCATTGGAAATCTAAGAGTATGATGGAGGCAGAAATGCCTGACATTTGCCTCATCACGGAGACATGGCTTCATAGTGAGGCCTCCCCCGAAGTCACAATAGCCTTCCCCCCTCAGTATCATCTATTTAGACAAGATAGGGAGGTCGGGAGAGGAGGTGGTATTGCAATCGCAACCAAAGTCCCCTCTGTGATTAACGTTCTAGAATCCTCCACCATGCCTATATTAGAGATACTGGTATTCGGACTGGTGACCCCAGATATTGAAACCTGGGGAGGAGCCCTGGTCTATAGACCCCCTGGCCCACAACCGAAATTTGTTAACCAAATATTAGACATTATAGCTTCTCACGTACTAGCAGTCGACAATTTTTTATTAATTGGGAACTTCAACTACCACGCAGAACTAGTACTGGACACTGACATTTGCCACTTAATCCAAGCAATGAACACACTTGGACCAACACAGAGGACAGAGGGCCCCACTCATCTAGCTGGTCACACGCTAAATTTAATATTCACAAACATATCCAAACTGATTACCGAATGCCCAATTCCTCTAATATGGACCGATTACTACCTATTGAAGTTTGGTATGTCCATAAACCTTAATAGGAAACTAGATTCCAAGAGTAACACTCTAATTTGTTCTTGGCGTAAACTTATCCCTGAAGTGTTCCTCACTTACTTTAAGCCTCCGCTGATCTCCTCTTTAGAGACAGTGGAACAGGCCACAAATATGCTGGAAACAGCTATTGTGGCTTCTTTGAATAAAGCTGCCCCACTGTCTAAAGAAAGAGTCAAAAGTAAAGCCTCTCCCTGGTTCACGGCTGCATTGAAAACTGACAAGCAATTAAGTATAGCAGCTGAACGCCAGTGGAGAACAAAAAAAACTGAGGAAAATCGGAAGTCATACAGGCTGTACACTGTAACTACATAAAAAATATTAAATTAGCAAAAAAGTCCTATCTTACCCAAAGAATAAATAATGCTGCTCACTCAAGCAAGGAACTTTATAAAATATTAAAAGAAAATCACTGCTCTTTCTGTGGAACAGTCCTCTTTTTCTCCCTCCCAAAAGTGGGTAGATTCCATGTCACTCTTCTTCGATAATAAAATTAAAACCATCTATTCTTCTTTCCCCCTCGACGATTCAGATTCTCACTATTCAGTCAACGACCTGCCCATGTTGGCCTTACCTTCGGAAACAATAAATGTCCCTGTGCTTAAAGAATTTGACTCCATAACCACTTCCAAGGTATTAGAAGGCTTGACAAAAATCAAATCAGGCTCCCCTGAAGACCCTTTCCCCCCTCGAGCTTGCACCAAGCTCATGCCTCTAATTGCCAATGTTCTAACCCAAATCTTTAACATGTTGCTACAGCAAGCTAAGGTTCCTCTGATATGGAAACAAGCTCATATCAAGCCAATCCTTAAGAAACCTTCAGCAGACCCCAACCTTCCGGCCAACTATCGCCCAATCTCCCTTTTGCCTTACTTTGGGAAGGTGCTAGACCATCTTATCAACAAACGGCTAACTGTCCATCTGGAGAAACATGATCTACTCGACCCCTCACAATCTGGCTTTCGTGCCTCCCATCGTACGGAGACTGCTGTTATTGAGATCGTCGACAATATAAGGCTTACCCTGGAGAAAAAGGAATCAGCTGTCCTGGTTCTCCTAGATCTGTCTGCCGCCTTTGAAACCATCTCCCACAGAGTTCTGAAACATCGGCTGTGGGAGGTGGGTATCAGAGGAAAAGCCTTTGCCTGGTTTGAGAGCTATTTGGCCGACAGGTCTACCATCATGGTTGCCGACTCAATGACCTTCTGTAGTTACCCGGTAATTGTCGGGGTTCCCCAGGGCTCAATACTTAGTCCTATGTTGTTTAACCTTTACTTTACTCCTTTAGCTGGGATCATCAGAGCACACGGCTTTCAGACCGTGTCCTATGCTGACGATACCCAATTGTTGGTCACCTGTGACTCTGACCACGTCGGTACCCAAGCTCGCTTTAAGAGCTGTATGGTTCAAATCAACAAATGGAAGAGTACAAACAAGTTACAATTAAATAGTAGTAAATCTGAAATTATCTTGTTTGGAAGAGCCGAGGGTTTTGGTCGCTGGATTGGTGGCCCTCGGAACTAGGCATGTGCCCTCATCCCAAGTCATCTGTACATAATCTGGGGATTACCATTGACAATTCTTTGTCCTTGAAACCCCATGTCAATCAGGTTTTGGGGGTCTGTTATGGGATCTTGCGTAATCTTCGCAAGGTTTTCAAATGGCTACCCATGGAAGCAAGGAAACCGCTGGTGCAGGGTCTTGTTATCAGCCGTTTAGATTACAGAAATGCCTTGCTTACTGCTTTAAAGGAAGATGTGCTTACCAAACTCCAGATTCTTCAGAATACTGCTGCAAAGCTGGTCCTCAATCTCCCCCAGAGAGCTCCATCTGACCCAAATCTTCAAACCCTCCATTGGCTTCCGATTCGACAAAGATGCCAATTTAAAATCTTAAGTCTTGTTCACAAGACAATGTATGGTGCAGGCCCAAACTACCTGAAAAACAAACTTAAATGGTACTTACCTGGTAGAACATTTAAGGTCATGCTCCAAATCGTATCTTGTTCAGCCCGTATTCGAACCTCACGCAATGGAGGTCGCACTTTCTCTTATCTCGCCCCTTTGTTATGGAATAAATTACCCAAACACATTTCTTCCACAACTGATCACAAATGTTTCCATAAGAAACTCAAAACCTGGCTTTTTCCCTCAGGAGCCTACTAGTCTCGGATTGCTGTCTGACCTACCGTTTTCGTTCTCTGCTAGCGCCATGAGACCTCACGGTGAGTTTTGCGCTATACAAGAACGTTTGACAATTGACATGTGACATAGCTGGCAGGTTGTTTTGGAAACAGTTCTGAGCTGGGGAAGGGGGGCATCAGGGCTTTGCCCCTGGGATCCTTCTACCCTCCAGTAGGACGAACAAAAGCACCAGGTAGATCCCCAAGGGAGGCATGACCAACAATGTATTACCAAAGCGATAATTGTCCTTCATGAAATAACGAGTTAGAGACACGCTCAGAAAGCCCTAGCTGGACTCCAGTAACAACCACACAATCATTATCCTTCCGACAGTGCACAAAGGAGTTGGTTTTTCTTTAAGAAATCGATTTCTCCCACTATCTCAGCTAGATGAGAATGATTGACTGGAGGCGCCCCATGAGTGTTCTCACGAAGATAGCCAATACGATCAGGCTATAGACCTAGATACTGCCCCCAAATGTAAGATAATTAGATGGAATATAGCGGGTCTTAGAAACAAAAGATATGATTGTAGTATTCTGTGTTTGTGCCCTTATGGCACTGGTAGTTGGAACCCTGAGTGTTGGGAGTTCTGAGGCTGGGAGTGGAATGCTGACAGTTTGTCAGTTGGATGCTGCACTATGTTCCTGTCGCTGTGCTGCTCTTGAGCCGAATAAACCTAGTCACAAGCTTCCTGTGTCTGTGACCATTCATTGACACTACAGAAATGATGGCGACGATGCTCAAGAGCATGAAACGGACCTGCAGTCTCACCTCGTAAATTTTGCTGAATCGAGAGAGAAGGTCGGAGTGTCTCAGCGCCGGCGAGGAGGAGGAATCGCGTTTTGGGAGAAGAGCTGAACCCCACGGAAGGAATCTGTCCTGAGCGGAGCGCAGGACGACGGACATTGCCAGATAAGTGTTCCGTTTTGGTTTCTCGCTCTGCGCATCCATCTGGGGGCGGAGAGCTGCTGCGCAACGGTCGTGGTTGGCGCTGAGTGGAGCGTGTGGTTGGCAGCGTTAGGCACGTTGCTTACGACTTGTCGGCCATTTCGACAGTGACGTCTGTGGTTGGCAACGCGGGACCACGCACGCAGCGGCCATTTTGACTAAACAAATAAGACGTGGTTGGCAAACCAATTCACGATTAAACTACAAATACTGTTGTGTGCTACACGCTGTGGGGCAAGGATCTATTAAAAAAAAAAAACGTTCTCCTCCATAAAGCTCTACTGTTAAACGAACAGCGAGTAGAATCAAAAGGAAATCAATAAAAGTAAAACGAGCATTTACTGCTGCTTTCAGTTTTGCTACATTACTAGCCTGCAACCAGTGTATCTTCCCAAGCCATCTGGTTCTCAGAACGTTCATAGGAAAACATTGTTTTTCAATTGGCACAGCGACATCACAAACTTGTTTTTTTTTCTTTTTCACTCAATTTCGTTTTCTCGCAATGCAGTCAGTTTCGCCTCCACCTCCTTTCCTGGAGACACCAGGGAATCCACCGATAATTTGAAGGAAGTGGTTTGACGCCTTCGAGACCTATCTAGGTGCCATAGGCGCTTCTAGATATCGCGCAGAAAGGAAGAAGTGTCTTCTGTTGCATTCTTTGGGTTTCGAAGGGAGGGAAATCTTTAAACACTTACCTCCTATTGTGAGAAACAACGAAGATGACATCGATGAGTATGTTGAGACAAGGATGAAATTGGAATTGAGGTTTGACGTAAAACCAAGTCTCGTTGTGATCAGACATAAGTTTTTCAAAAGGGACCAACTCCCAGGCGAAGATGTGGAAACCTATGTTTCCATTCTGAGACAATTGAGCGCAGAGTGCGAGTTTGAAGGATTCAGAGAACAATTGATTAGGGATCAGTACATCTGCAAGTGCACTGACAAGTCGATCCAACAGAAGTTGCTTACGTTAGGGAATCTTACTCTGGAAGAAATGATCCGCACAGCCAAAAGTATTGAATTATCGAAGAAAGAGGTTAAAGAACTTGAAAGAAAGAACGAAGAGTCAGTCTCCATTGTGAGGTCCAAGGAGAACAGAGAAACCAGAACTAGTCCTGGTCAACAACCTTTTGAGAAGAACTTTCCTCCCAATCCACAACGCAACGAAAGAAATTTGTTTTCTAGACGTGACATTTGTAATAGATGTGGGAATCCTTCCCATAATAAGGATAATAAGTTCTGTCCGGCTAGGAGTGCTACTTGTCGCACCTGTGGGAAGTATGGTCATTTTGCAAAAATTTGCCAAAATCCAAGGCAGGGAAATATGAGTTTTGTCAATAGGTCTCAGAGTCAAGTTAACGCTACTGGGGTAGGAAGTGTTGCAGAATGCTTTGAAAACACCAGCAGGGGGCAAGATCACATTAGTACCATCCAAGATGACCTTAGGGATATGGTTGTTGTGGTTCGTGAGGGGGAGAATCCCGTTGATGTGCCTACCAAAGTCGAAAAAGACATGGTCATAGCTGTGCGTGATGATGGTGTCATTGTTGGAGATCCTTCGGATTGTGTTGATCCTTATGAAAATTTTGGTGTAGGTGATAAAATCATTTCTTTATTAGTAGATTCAGGTGCAAGGGTCACTATGATCACCCAAGAGCTATTTAATGAGACTTGGCCAGGAAGGAAACTAGAACCTCCCGACAGAGCTCCTGTATCCTTTGAGGGGCGCAGAATAGCATTGGATGGGTATTTTGAAGATGTTATTCAGTTCAGGGGGAGGAAAATTTTTGGGAAAATTTATGTGGCTATCAAGGGTCTTAACATTTTGGGTTGGTTCCATGGCGGATTGTTTCGGTTAGTATTAAGACCAGGTGCAAAAGAACAGGTTGGGATGGAAGAGGATGGTTTTATTTTAGAGAGTTTAGCAGTTGTAGAAACTGATGACTATGTTGTAGGTTTAGCCAATAAGTTTCCTTCTGTCTTCAGTAAAGGGCTTGGAACGATTAAGGATTTCAAACTCGAAATCAGAGTAAAGGAGGGAGCCATTCCTGTCAAGCATAAGGTAAGGGGTGTCCCTTTTAGTGTCAGAGAGAGTCTTGAAAAGGAACTTATGGATTTGTGCAAAAAGGGAATTATCGAACCTATTGAGTCATCGTTGTGGTTGTCTCCCCTTGTTGTTGCTAGGAAAAGGAATGGAGATTTGCGTGTCTGTGTCGACTTACGCAGCCTTAACAGAAACATCTGGGTTGACTCGCACCCTTTACCTAAGATCACCGATTTATTGTCTCTTACCAGGGGTGCTAGATGGTTCACCAAGTTGGATCTAGCATCTGCATATCACCAGGTGGTGTTGAGCGAGTCCTCTAGGCATTTAACTGCTTTCGTTTCGCCTTTTGGCAGCTTTCAATACTGTAGAATGCCATTTGGTCATGCCTCTGCGGCAGCAGTTTTTCAGAGGTTAATGAGTCAAATGTTCAAGGACACTCCCGGAGTGATTGTTTTCCAAGTTGATGTCTTAATTTTTGGGCAAAGCAAAGGGGAACATGATGTTTCTTTAAGTCAAGTGTTAGGCATTATGCAAAGTAAAGGTGTTGTCCTTAAGAGAGAGAAATGCGTTTTCCTCAAAGAGAAAATGGAATTCCTTGGTCATGTAGTCTCATACAATGGGGTTGAACCACGTCCAGGGTTAGTGAAGGCCATTGTTGATGCCTCTCCTCCCCTGGATAAATCTGGTTTAAAATCCTTTATAGGTTTGAGTGAATTTTACTCTAGATTCATCAAAGACTACGCGTCTAAGATTCAACCTTTAACCAACATGCTCAAGAAAAATGTACCTTTTGTGTGGAATGAGAACTGTGATGAAATTTTTCGATGGATCAAGTCTCAACTTGTGAGTGACAGTGTTCTTAGAGCTTTTGACCCCAATAAGGAATGTGTGGTGACTGTTGATGCTAGCGGGTTTGGTCTAGGGGCTGTGCTCACCCAGAAGAATGGTCAGGTTGACAACACCATAGCTTATGCGTCAAGAGTTTTGCGTGGGGCAGAAATGAATTTCTCGGTCATCGAGAAAGAGTTGTTGGCCTGCTGGTGGGCAGTCAGAAAGTTCAATTCTTTTCTCTGGGGCAGTCATTTCACCATACGCACGGATCATAGTCCTTTGGTCTCAATTTTGTCTGGTGAAAAGATTAAGGAGCACACCCCTAGGATTGCAAGATTGTTGACAAAGCTACTTCAGTATGATTTTGACATTGCCTATTTGCCAGGAGCAAAAAATGTCAGGGCAGACTACTTCTCACGTTTTCCCATCTCTGGTAGCGACTCTGAGGTTGAGAGGGAAGACGATCAGGAGGATTGTTTTGTAGCGGCGCTAGACTTAGAGGGCATGTGTGCTGTGAATGAAACTGAATGGAGAGGAGAATTGGCAAAGGATGTTGTTCTTACTCGTGTCATTGAATTTTTGAAGTCTGGTTGGCCGAGGGAGAAGTATGTCTCTGGACCGTTTCAGACGTATGTTAAGGTTGCCGATGAGCTCACTGTAGAGGATGGTATTCTTTTGCGATGTGGTAGGCTGATTCCTCCGGAGAGTTTGAGGGAACGGCTTATGGATGGTGCGCATGAAGGTCACTTAGGGAAAACTTTCACCAAACGCAGGTTGCGTGATGTGTTTTGGTGGCCACAAATGGATGCGTGTGTAGATTCAATGATTGATGGTTGTGTTATATGCAACTATTCCGACAAAAGTCTTAAAGTGAGGACGCCCCCCCTGGAACCGGTTCAACTTCCAGAAAGAGCTTGGGAAAAAATTGGAGTTGACCTGGTCGGTCCTTTTAACCTCTTACCACCCACCTCACGATATGCAATCGTGGCCATTGATTATTATTCTAAATGGCCTGAGGTTCGTTTCATCAATGAGCCTTCCTCGGCAAATGTCATTCTTTTCCTGAAAGATATTTTTCTCAGAGAGGGTTTTCCTTCATGTGTCATGACCGACAATGGGGTACAATTTGTTAGTTCTGATTTCGAGTGTTTTCTCAGTCAATGTGGCGTCTCTCACAAGAAGAGTTCTTTGTACCATCCCCAGGCCAATGGTCTTGTCGAGAGAATGAACCGTGTGTTGAATAACTGTGTGCAGTGGGCCATTGCCAGTAAATGTGTGCTCGAAAATGCTGTTCGCTCCATGTTATGGTTTTACCGTACGACCGCACATTCTTCCACTGGTTTCTCCCCATTCGAGCTTTTAAGAGGGAGGAAACCGTCGACTAAGATTTGTCCATGTTGGATGTCCAAGTGGGTCAAGATGAATGTCATAGATGGCATTGATGGTTTTGTGAGGGAAAATGTTATCCGAGCACAGGCTAGGCAGAAAAGTCAATTTGATGAGAGGAAAAGGGTGGTGTCTCATAGTTTCTGTGCTGGTGATGTTGTTCGCATTAAGAATCCTGTTCATGTCACCAAAGGCAGGAGTAAATTCTCTGAACCGGTTGTTGTCAACAAGGTGTGTGGCAATGCTGTGCGAGTTAACAACAACCATTGGTGGAATGTCTGTAAGGTTGTCAAAGTTAAAAATGCCTCCTCTGAAACCACCAACTCTGGCAACAGTTGTTGTAAAGATAATTTGTCGCCCACACTTCGCAGGAGTTTGAGAGTACCCAGGATTCCTGCCAGGTTCAGATAGTTCAACTTTTCTTTCCTGCTATGCTATGTTTAGCGTTTACCTTGTTTTGTGTTTTGTCTAGTTTTCTTTCCTTCTTTCGTTTCTCCTTTGTTTCTCAGTCTTCTCTGTATGTTTCTTTATCCTTTTCTTTTCTTTCTTTTGTTTGCAGAAATGAGGATAATGTAGTATTCTGTGTTTGTGCCCTTATGGCACTGGTAGTTGGAACCCTGAGTGTTGGGAGTTCTGAGGCTGGGAGTGGAATGCTGACAGTTTGTCAGTTGGATGCTGCACTATGTTCCTGTCGCTGTGCTGCTCTTGAGCCGAATAAACCTATTCACAAGCTTCCTGTGTCTGTGACCATTCATTGGCACTACAATGATCCAAGCTGTTTGGATTTCATAAAACAATATGACATAATCGGTCTCCAGGAAACGTGGGATAAGGCAAGTAATTTTGGGATGGATGGGCATAAATCATATCGTTCCCCTGCACGCCCGTACCGGCTGGTAGAGCAACGGGGGCCTTTTAATGCTTATTTCACTAAAACTGAAAGGGTCCCCAATGAGGTTGGAGGTGGGTTCTCATAATTGCCTGATAGTAGAATTATTAACCCCTAACTTCCCCAAAACATTATTTGTTAATTTTTATAATACTAGGGAAAGTGATTTTATCAATCAACATTTTTGGTATTTGAAAGTCTTTCTGGAAGACCATGGGCTGAAGCAAACCACTATTTATCACCTCATACTTATGGGTGAGTTTAATACTCATATATGTGAATTGAATTGTCATGTTGATGACCACCTTCGGCCTGCCCTTTCTGCGACTCCCCACTTTGAGCACACACAACAGGGGGAAGCTTTGGAGGACCTTCTGGCTGGCGCTGATCTCTTTGAACCTAGTTTATTGATACAATTGATTGGGTCCCTACTTTTAAAGCTAGGGAGAGGGATACTGTTATGGATTATATAGTTATCTCCCCCCCATGCTAGCTCAGGTAGTTTTATTTATTTTATTTAGTGTTTTATAGAGCCCGAACCAGACCCGTGAGGTTATCAGAGAGCTTTACAGTAGTATCAGGTGGGATACAGAACAAAGGGGAAGGAGTGCCAAGGGATAGGGAAACAAATAGATACAGTATATGGCAAAAAAACAATCATAATATCCGACTACTTTAAGGGATAGGAGCAAAAACGATGCAAGAAACTTGAAAAGCAGTCTCATCACCCTGAAGGATTGTTCGGAAGTGCAGGGTGGGTAACATAAGGGGAGGCAGCCAAGGAATAGTGCAGTGACGATAGGTAAAGTCAGGTTGAGGGGGTGATTGTAGCGTGAATTTTGGGAAAGGAATTTGCCCATTAGGAAAGTTTTGGTCTCCTTTTTGAAGTGAGCTAGAGACGGTATTCTTCTAATGGCGGGTGGGATTGAGTTCCATATTCTTGGGGCGGTCCCAGAGAAAGCCCGATTGTATGTTCTTTTTTTTTTTTTGAAGCGTGCAGGTTGGAGCAAAAGGGCTCTGGCGGACCGGGAGTTTCTGGTTCCTCCGGATAACACAAGTTTCTGTGCGAGAAAATCAGGGGACTTGGAATAGAGAGCCTTGTGGGTGATGCAAACCAGCTTGAAAAGAAGAAGCCAGTTCAGAGCTTTAAGGGGCGAGATGTGGTCAAACTTCTTAGAGCCAGTTAGAAGTCTGGCAGCGGCGTTGAGGCAGGCTTTCAAGGGTGCCAGAGAGATCTTGGGTAGGCCTGGGAGAGTGAAGCAACCACATTCTAGCCTAGAGATGACTAACTCCTGAATTGCCAATTTTAGATCAGGGGAGTCGAGGAAAGGATTCAGGCTTCGTAGGTAGTTCAGGTGAAATCTGGGGGTTTTGGCCATCGCGTGGATATGGCCCCGCATGTTCAGGTTGCCATCTAAGGTAATTCCCAGGGATTTAGCTGAGTCCACAATGGCAGGAGAGCAGTTTAGCCCTGTGATAGCCTTGGTCCAAACTTGAATGTCTGTATTGGCGTTGGGTGGAGAGATTAAGAGGAACTCTGTTTTTTTGGCATTGAGTTTAAGCTGGTTGGATGTGAGCCAATGGACAGTTAGTTTCAAGGCCTCATTCAGGGAATGGATATCCTCTGGACAAGAGAAATTGATGTAGAGCTGTGTGTCGTCGGCATACATGTGGTAGGAGATATTGGCAGTGTGCAGCACCTCTGAGAGCAGTTCGAGGTAAAGATTGAAGAGGGTAGGGGATAAGGTTGATCCTTGGGGGACTCCAACTGTGATCGGAGAGGAAGCAGATAGGTTGCCGTTGATCAGGGCTCTCTGAGAGCGGTTCTGGAGTAAGTATCAGAACCAAGCCAGAACGGTGCCATCCAGGCCCATCCTAAGTTTGAGACAATTCAGAAGAATTTTGTGGTTAACCATGTCAAAATCCGAGGAGAGGTCAAGGAGGATCAAGAGACCGGTTTTGCCTTGTTCAAGGGCTTGAAGGGCATCATCCACAATGTGGAGGAGTGTGGTTTCCGTGCTGTGCCCAGGTCTGAAACCAGATTGCAAGTCATCTAGAAGGTGGAAGTTGGAGATGTGTTGGCTCAGCTGTTGTTGTACACATTTTTCCAGCACTTTAGCTAGGAGAGGGATGTTAGAGATAGGTCTGTAATTGTCAGGAGAAGCAGGATCTAAAGTGGGTTTTTTAGAATGAGGACCACCTAGCCGTCTTTGAGAGAGTCAGGAATCGATCTGTGTAGGAGAGAGGAGTTGATTATAGTCGTCCAAGAAGAGATGATAGCCTGAGAAGCAGAGGCAAGGCAGTTTGAGGGGAGAGGGTCGTTGAAGTGATTGTTGGGGCTTAAGGAGGAAAGAATTTTTGAGACCGAGTGTTCATCATACACTTTGAAGTTGGACCATAACGCTTGGTTTTTGGGGGAGGTCTGGGAGGGCAGCACTGAGTGGGGAGGAAGAACCAGAGGGGTTTGGGAATAGGTAGCAGACATGAGTTCCTTTCCTAGGGCAGAGATTTTATCTCAGTAGAAGGAGGAGTATTGTTCGCATGGGATTGTAGAAATAGGGGTTTCTTTAAATGATTTAGCAAGTTTGTTTGATTGGTGTTTGACCAACTCGAATAATTTGCCAGGTCTATTCTTAGCATTATCCAGTTCAGCTCTGAAGAATAATTTTTTAGAGTTGATGATTTTTTTGTTATAGGCGTTTCTGGCCCGATGGAGAAGTTTAAGATGGTCTGCGGAAGGGTGTTTTTTCCAGTTCCATTCTATTTGTCGGAGGGACCTCCTCTCGTTGTTAAGGGATCCGTTGAACCAGGGGTTCCTGTCTTTGATCTGTGTTCATTTCAGTTTAAGCGGGGCAAGGTCATAGATTATATTGGCTATCGTTGTGGAATAATGTTCAGTGAGGTTGTCGACCGTGGTGATATGGGGGGGGGGGGGGGTCAGTTGCACAGCGGGCAGCCAATTTCTCGTGATCAAGGTTCTTAGTGTCCCTGATCCATCTTTTTGGGATCTCCGGTTGCGGTGTCCATGTATTGTGAATGCCAGGAAGACGGAAGGTGATAGCGTGGTGGTCAGACCAGTCGCAGGGATCTATGGAAATGAGTTTGACCGCAGATTCCTTGGAGATGACGTAGTCTAGAATGGTACCTTTTGAGTGAGTAGGGAGGGAGCAGGCTTGGGTAAGGGCTTGGTCAGCCAGGAACTCTCTGATGGCATGGATCTGTTGATCCTTGGGGTTGTTCCAATGCAAGTTGAAGTCGCCAAGAAAAATGTCATTGGAGTTCTGCGAGGCCTTGGCTGTGATGATTTCCATGAGGTAGTGTTTTACAACGCTAGTCTGTCCCCTTTTACACAATCCAGTAATAATAGTGTTAGATAAAGACTGTGGCATTTTGGGAACAACAGGAAAGAAAATGGGAGTTAGCTATGTGGTAACTAGTGATCAGGGGAGGAGGCTTAAATGGGCCAGTACCATCTCGTCTGCTCGAAACTTGGGCATTAAATTCGACGACCAATTGTCCTTTAAACAGCAATGAGTGGCCGTAGCTGGCATGTGTTTTCACATAATTAAATCTTTGAGGAAATGTTTTGATCTTCTTCCTCTGCCAGCCAGGAAAACGGTGGCAGTTGCGCTAATAACTTCGAATGGGCTAAGGTAATTCCGGAACACTTCTTTTCAAGTCTCTGTTACAAGGCCAAGGATAATATTGCATTATGTGCAGATAATACCGCCCCAGGGGACGAGCTGCACAGAGCCTATGAAGGTATTTGTGGCCAGATAGCAACTGATCTGATTGTGACAAATAAATCCAGACCAATTCTGGGTGAAATATGGTTTGATAACAACTGCCCGCGAGCCCATCATAATTTGGCTCAAGCCCTGAAAAATACACCTCGAGATAAGGAGCAGATAGCCATTTTAAGGAAACAGTATAAGGCCGCTGTTTTTAGGAGGAAAAATGAGATCAAAGAGAAAGCCTGGAATGCACTTCTAAGTCACAGTCCTAGGCCCATTTCAATCGGAAGCTAAAGTCATCAGCTCTGGGGTACCTCAGGGCTCTAGTTTAAGCCCCATACTCTTCATTCTGTAGATGGTACCCCTGATTGAGCTAATTACGTCATTCCAGATTAGCACAATATCGTATGCTGATGACACGCAGCTCATTCTGGTGTTGGATAAGGAACTGCCTGGTGCAGAGGAAAACCTGAAAATATGCTTAACAGCTATGTTTGAGTGGATGACTAACAATCACCTCAAATGCAATTCCGGTAAGACGGAAATCTTGCCGTTTGGAAATCAAAATCTGTTTTCCCCGAAACACTGGTGGCCTGATGATGCTGAAGCCCCCCCCAGTACCATCTCGTCTGCTCGAAACTTGGGCATTAAATTAGACGACCAATTGTCCTTTAAACAGCAAGCAGTGGCCGTAGCTGGCATGTGTTTTCGCATAATTAAATCTTTGAGGAAATGTTTTGATCTTCTTCCTCTGCCAGCCAGGAAAACGGTGGCAGTTGCGCTAATAACTTCGAGGCTGGACTACTGTAACAGCCTATATGCTGGAGTTAATAAGTCCATACTCCATAGGCTACAGATGGTCCAGCATGCAACTGCCCGGTTGGTACTACGGTGGCCGCGTAAGTCATCTGCTTCGGCCGCACTTAGTGCGCTCCACTGGCTACCAATTGGCAAAAGGATCTTATTTAAGATCCTTCTGATCACATTTAGAGCCTTTCAACAGCAAGGACCTAAATATCTGTCCAGTGGCTTTAAACAATATCACCCTACCCGCTGTTTGAGGTCTGCTGGCCAGAATCTGCTAATAGTCCCCAGATTTAGGTTGTCAACTAAAGGAGGGAAATCCCTGTTTGTCCTGGGAGCTAAGGCCTTGAACAAGCTTCCGTTGCACCTTCGATCATTGTCCCATGAAAGTCACTTTAGGAAATCTCTGAAAACTTGGGTGTTTTCCCTCACAGACGCTACGTACAAGGCACTAGTGTAAGGTATGCGTTCACCGAATGGCTTCTTTCCCTCCAACCTATTTTCATCCGGGTTGGCGGAGCGCCAAGATACTCCCTGGAGTGGTAGGAGCGCTATATAAGTGTCCATTACATTACATTACAGTTGACGTCTTGAAGGATAGTTCGAGATTTGGGGCTATTGTTAATAAACTCTTTTTCTCCAGCTTAGAGCACTGTGCCCTGGAATGTAATATCACAGAGGCCCAGTGGCTCTTCCATTGTGATCTAATGCCACAGTGGACCCTTCCTTTAGAATGGAAACAGACAGGGTCTTACCGTCTATGGTCTTTAAGGAGAAGAATATTGAAAGGGCGATAATAGAGATGTCCAGTAATAAAGCACCTGGCCCTGACTGTTTCCCTGCTGCTCTGTATAAATGTAACCCAACATTTTGGGCCAAAATGTTAACCAATGTTTTTAATGCCTCAAGTGCGCAGGGGTTTCCTGCTTTATGGTCTTTATCCACGATTTTACCAGTTTATAAAAAAAGGGTCAGAGAGGGGATCCACGGGGTTACAGACCGATTTCATTAATTGATTCTGCGGTTAAAATTTTAGGAAAATCGATTTTAGCTGAAATTACGGACTAGGTGAATGATAATGAGGTTTTATCCAATCTACAATATGGTTTTAGACAAGGTAGAAGCACTATGGACCAGTCCCTTAATCTATCTTTAATAATAGGCAAAAATATTATAGCCAAAAAAAGCACTTTGCAAAAGGCCTTTATGGATCTTTCCTCGGTGACCCAGGAAGGTAAATTCACAAGGCACTTTAAATCGGGTAGAGGGTCCGTCAGGGGTGTATATTGGCGCCACTACTTTTTACTCTCTACATTAATGATCTGGATAAGGCCCTAGATCAGGCAAGCCTAGACATTCCGCGAGTAGGAGAAAGGAGCATTCCGGTTCTCCTATACGCGGACGACGCTGTGTTACTGGCCCGTACAGCTATAGGACTCCAGTGGCTATTAGATGCCTTTGGGGTCTACATGAAGTCCCTGGACTTGATAGTGAATTTAACGAAATCTCACGTAATGTCAATGGGCCAAAGGAATAAAAAAGTAAAAGCCTTTTATTGCAATGGAGCAGAGGTGTCCAAAGTGTCCTCTTTTACGTATCTGGGGTTCTTATTTGATGATAGAGGTACCTGGGTTCCCCAACAGAAAGCCAAAACAAATGCAATGGTTAGATCTATGGCAGCTGTACAAGGGCTTGCAAAGCACCTAGGGGCTAGGCCCCTTGAAGCTATGCTTACCATTTATAGATCTAAATGCCTGGCTATTGCTATGTATGGCTCAGCCATCTGGGGCTATAAACATTTGGAAGGGGTGCAGACATCTGAAAATAGATTCCTACGTACCCTTTTTTCAGTACCTCAATCAACCTCAACTTTCGACATTCATCAAGAATTGGGGCTTGGTTATGTGTCCGATTTGTTGAGATTAGCCCCGGTGGTCTGTTGGCTTAGACTCTGATTTAACCCAGATTTAACCTTGAACCATCAGATAATTCGGGACTGTGTGCCCCTGGATAGAGCTAGCAGTATCCTGTGATTGCACTATGTCAAGCTTATGTTCTCCAAACTGGGGCACCCAGAACTCTTTAACGCCCCGGAAGGGATTAAAAAGAGGATGTGAAATGGGTTAAAACTCAACTTTTGAACTAATTAATGATGGAACGTGAAGAGCAGGAGTTACAGAAACCCTCAGTTAGGGCTCATTTTTTTATAAAATCCTCCCCACTAATTGCGCCATATCTGAGAATAGTTACCAAGCCCTTCCATCGTTGGCTCTTAGTCAGGTTTCGTTTTAACCTAATTCACTTCTCACTGGGTAATTTGCAGGGCTGGTGTAAACCAGAGGACATAGGCCCATGTCCCAGTGATAATTTTTCACCACAGGATACACTGCATTTTATAAAGTTTTGTGACCTTTATAATGAAATTCAAAGGAGATTTGTAGTTCCTCTATTGAGGGGACAGGGCTTTTTACAGGTTAGACCGGCATTACGTTATCTTCAAATGCTTAATAACACATAGGATATTTTTAATATTGCTAGTTTTTTTGTCACAGCAGTTCGTCTTAGGAAAAGAAGGAATCCAATGTTAAACTCTGCATGAAAATTCTTGTTTTATACTTCCATGAAATTTTTCTTAATTGCGTTCATAGCCTTGATGTATTATATAATTGATCTTGATGTTTTAATATCACTCATATGTTTTTATTGATTACATGATTTAATTATACTGTGTATTGTCATTGTACTTTTATGATTTTAATTAATCGAATAAAGTGGTTTGACTGACTAACTGACTGACTGACTTCGCTTCTCCAGGTTCAAAGAAAAGACTCTCGCCCAACGGACACCACCGATATCTGTTGTTCGCATCCCAGGACTTGTATGCCTTAGAGGCTTGGGCTCAGAATATGTTGGGGGTAGTTCCTGTACAAAAACAGCAACACTCAACACAACATCCTCACCCCTCCTTGTCACTTCTCCGAGCACCTACTTCATGTGTGGGACAAAGGCATACACCTGGCTTCATAGGAACTGGGGGCCCGATTCACAGAATTAACTTAGGACAAAATCCTAAACGTACTACTTTTGGTATTCACAGAATGTACTTACTACTTTTGGTATTCACAGAATAGATTTACGACTACTAACTTTACGTCCGCACTCGGGCCGGAAATTCCAGCTCGGAGGCAGAGCTTCTGGCCCAGAGGCGGAGCTTCCGGCTTGGAGGCAGAGCTTGCGGCCCGGAGGCAGAGCTTCCGGCCCGGAGGCAGAGCTTCCGGCCCGGAGGCAGAGCTTCCGGCCCGGAGGCAGAGCTTCCGACCCAGAGGTGGAGATTTCAGCCATGGTTAAATCCCCACCTCCAAGCCGGAAGCTCTGCCTCCAAGCTGGAAGCTCTGCCTCCGGGCCGGAATTTCCAGCCCGAGTTCGGACCTAAAGTTAGTAGTCGTAAATCCATTCTGTGAATACCAAAAGTAGTAAGTTTAGGATTTTGTCTTAAGTTAATTCTGTGAATCGGGCCCTGGGACGGCACATGCTATATCGCCTTCCTTTTCCCCCCTGCCTATGTTGCTCCTCCTTTCTACTATCGTATGCGTCGTAGCAATGATGTTGTAAATCAAACGGATACTAGTTCTCAACAATTTCTGGATTTTATGAAAGGTCTCCTCCCCCTCTGGGGACCAACAGCAGAGCCATTCGCAGCCTCACCAGAGTAATGAAAGCTACAGTAAACATCACAGCTGGTATCTTGGCCAATAATACTACAGGACTCCAAGCGGTCCATCTCGTCACTTTGCAAAACCGCATGGTTCTTAATGTCATCCTTGCTGACCGCGGAGGAGCATGCTGCATCATCAGTGCCAGCTGTACATCCCGGATCATTCCTCATCCGTCTACGTGGCTATTTCCACGCTTCATCGAATCGCCTCTGATCTCCATCAAGATGCTGGCTCATGGTCCGTTGGTCCCTGGATATGGCAACTTCTGTTGACATGGGGATGGAAGGTCCTTATGATCATCCTAATACCTCTTGCATTGATTTTCTTTTGCTGCCTTTGCCTTGAATGCGGTCCCCCACTTTGCGGCCTCTGCGCAAATGCTATCAAGCCAATCCCCATGAATACACATGTAGAGAACAATAAAATAACGACTGAACGTGAGACACAGCTGTTGATGAACATTGTAATTGACTAAATAGGTTTCGCTATGGCAAAAGGAGGGACAGTGGAAAAGTAGGTCTATTTCTTGCCATTTTGCTCCACCATTGTTTCTTCCTTCTACCAGCACCAGGAACACCCTGGGCCTTCACATCTTGATTTGTCCCATTCCTGCATGGACACCCACACCCTGTTTGGTGTCCTGACTCGCCACAACCTGTCAGGCTCCCGTTTAAACCAGTCAAACCAGGAGTGTCCCACCTGCTTGTCGTCTTCACCCCGTGCACTATGCCCTGCGGGGGACTAACAGCTACCACCTGCTAATCTGACCCATGTGAGACCGCTTCAGCAGGGAGTTCCTCATGCACTTTACTGCCTCCATCCTGTTCATTGCACCCTGCGGGGTCTCAACAACTACCATCTGCTGATTTTATCAAAATAACCTCTGCTTGTATAATTATGGTATTTACTCCTACTGATTTTTTCAATGTCACCACCGATTGTGTAATCATAGTTTCTTTGTTCCCTTTTCTTGCCTGGGATAAGGGTGAGGGGTATAAGAGATACTGAACCAAGCAGATTTCCTTCTCAGACAGCTGTGGGTGTCTTTTGCCGATGCTCTCTCGCTCATGAGACTGCTCTAAATATCCTTTCTCTCAGTGCTCCAGTGTTGGTCTCAGTTTGTATTCCGAACCAGTGGACGAGGGGTGACCCTATACCTTTGGGTGGTCTTTCGAGGAGACCCCCAAATCCACAGTACCTGGTTGGCAGGAACCCAGGGCACACTTAGTCAAAAGAGCATCAACACATGAGGCAAAAGGTGGGGGGCAACCATGCAAAAAGGGGCACTTTCCTACACTTATTGCAAGTGCTTAATAGCCTTTGGGATTTGCAGTAAGGCAGATGGGATATCTTCACATTTGTGATGGAGTAACCTGCCCACCAAACTTGAAAACAGGCCCTAAGTCTGGAACACCACGTAATAAAATAAATTATGACATATTGACGTGCCACATTAACACGGCCTGAGCCACAGATGTTTTAGTAACCTTTTAAGTGCACAAGAAATCATCTGCCATCCAAAAAGGCAGTTCACTGTTCATAGAATAGTGATCTGTTTATGTTTATAGTCACTGCCTAAATTTGCAGCTGCAGAAAATCTGCCAGGTGATTGGATTTTCTACAGTGGGTGTTCTCAGGCGAGTCTCTCATAGGTAGAGGGTAGGAGTAAAGTTTGGGACTGCAGCTTCTCATGTTCAATATGAGAATTTTTCTAGGCAGGGCCAGCCCTTCTGTCTGTCCCTGAATACTGTGTTAGGAAGGCTTTTAACATCTAGGTAAAGAAACTGTACACTTCAATGTGACTGTGTTGTCGGTGCTCCAGTCGGAGATAGCTCCAATGCTACCTTCTATCACAAGGATCACGCATCACAAAAGCTGTGTTTAGTGTGCAGCCAAAAGCACACTTAAAAAGAGACCAATCCCAAACCAGTTCTGCAGTTTGATACATTTGATCCATATCCCCTGTCTAGCAGTGGCATATAGAACTGCCACCGAGAGAACCCCACATTGTTCGATTTCCAAATCTTTCTTGACCAGGGAATGGTGTGCTCTGTAGAATAGTCCAAGGGCTGCTTTATGACCAGGATTGGTGTCTACCTCACAGCCAGTCTCTCAGAGAAGAAGCGGATCTGCATGAAATGTCTAAAATCCTGCATGGCTGTTAAGAGCTGTAAAGAGGCAACCTGGCCCTGCAGGAGGGGAGCCTGTCCAGGAGGAGAGACTACTAGTGTATACTAGAGATTGAGGGGCATACAGAGAGAGCTGTCTGCCAGGGAGAGATCTAGAAATGATCTACTATGCAGAGGGTTCTCCCTGGTCTCTCACAACTGTATCCTGGTGAGACCCATTTCTAATATCTGGTGAAATCCACTTCAAATATATTTGCCTATCAGCCTGATCTGGCTGCCATTACATATCAGCATGACAAGGGCAGAATCTGCTGTAGTTACTGCTTTGACCCGATTGGGGTTGCAGCTGTCCATCAGCCAGGTCAGAGGTGTATTTGCCATAAGTACAGTACTGATCCATATGAGTCTGCAACTGCATGCATAGGCTTGGGTGGGCTAACAACCAACTGACTATCTGACGGAGTAGCAGGAGTCAGGCCTGCACATGCATTCTGGTGCAGGGGCTGCTGTGCCCCAGGATTAACCTGTGCGATCACGTTTACAGAGACTCAATCCATGCCTCGTCTCCTAAGTGGCCCCTTGACTATCTTCGTCCAGTGCAGCCCACCTCTGTGGGAGAGTGTCAAGGCCACCAGATGCCTCTTGAGGAGCAAGGAAAGGACTATTGCATACTCACTGCACTACCATGGGTAAGAACTGAAATAACCATGAACTCAGTGTACATTTGTATTGTGGGAAAAACTGAGACTGCACCTGAGCCTGATTCATTCTTTTACATGACTACTGTGGGTGATTAAGGGGTCACCCATGTGGGATTAGGTCCAAGGAGACTGGTGTATGTAGTGCCTGTTGTGTGATTGTTGAATGATGAGCTTGGTCACCCAACACTACCTCCGTGAGAAGCCTGTGACTGCTCACTCTGACTAACCTAATTGTCAAGTACGCAATTGGTTGTGCGTGGCCCAGTTGGCAGAGCAATAGTCGGAAGAGCCCAAAACACAGTAGCAAATGACCTCAACTACCACAGTTGATGCCTAGAAACCCGTCTCTACCCGGACCTTCCCTGAAGGGGGTCTGACAGGTTGCAACTGCAGCTGTAGTCACAATCCATTGATTAGATACCAGCAATCTAAACAAGATAGTAACAATTTACAAAGTGAAGAGTTTCCATGAGGGAGAGGTTGCTTTTTATGAATGTGGACAGTAATAGTGAAATGCATTCTTGGCTCGGTAGTAAGAGTTAGGGCCCTGAGTTGGGTCTGATGTGTCTGTTTTGGTTTTTTCTCTTCATACTGATTTCACTAAGAGGTTTTAACTTGTTCATTTTTTGGATCAAGAACCTAAATGTATAGTGACCGGTTTACCAATGAAGTCCTTCAATAGATGTGAATTTACGACTTTTTTAATGCACCAACATTGAAAATAGTAGGGTTGTAAAGCTGCCCTAGTCTCAGGTGTCCAGGCATATGACTGGCAATCAAATACCCAAAATATGATGGAACAAATGCTTGTGTGTAGTATAACCACTGGCAATATCTTGGGTAGCATTCCAACCCATTGTTTTTGTAATATTCTATGTATTACATGCATGTATTATTATTATTGTATTTCTACTTATGTATGTTCAATGCGTTCTGTTACTATGGTTTCTTAGAATGCTGTTGTTTCTATGAGTGCTTTCCACTGAGGAAGCACTCTGATCTGGACCACAACTTGACTAGATGTTTGTTCCTGTACTACTCTCGAAATAAACAGCTCAGATCTTCAAGCCTGCCTACCGTGGATTATTACATAAATTTACTGGCGACGATGCGTGCTCAACATATGTAATTTCCCTGGCACTGACTTTGAAAAAAGACTGAGCTCTGTTTCTGATCTATATCCTCAACTTCTTTCCTGACTTTGTGTCACCTTGAGGATCATCTCGACAACTTGACAATATTCTCTCTTCTATCAACATTTTCTACATTAATGACATCGGCATCAAGACTTCGGCAAATTCGGCAAAACTTCAGCAAATTCGGCAAAACTTCGGCAATATCCTGTCTTTGTCACAACCGTGACATCATCTAAATTGTAAGACTTTTTATTCTTATATTCGACTTACGAGGCTAAACTTTCACCATCGTTTTGTCACATTATTGATATTCAGGAATTAGTTTTTCCCATTTGACCGTTTATTTTTTTTAAATAATAACTATATCGCTCATTGCCTCGAGCTTCACCTTCTCTTACCGATTTTCTGAACTCCGACATTCTTGCCATTGATTCTGCGTCAGCACGTAACGCATCATCTGGTTGCCGTGTCATTAGAGCGTCCACCCAGCGTACAGCACATCATCACGCTCCTACGTTTATATTTCCTGCCTTTCTACTGGACGATTGTTAACTCAGTCTGGATTGGTTTCCAGTTATTCTGACGTCCACGTCCGCGTCCATGTTACTTGGCAACCTACATTGCTTTCGCTGATGCTCACAGCTTACGTTCCTTAGCAACGTATTTATCGCTGATGCGCACAGCTCTCGCTCAAGTTAAAGCGCACATTACAGAATTGTCTATTTCTTCGCCGCTGGTGCGCACAGCTTATTTTTTTTACTATTCAACAAGATACCGCTGGTGCGCACAGCCTTTTCAACGAGAGTTTATTGTCTTCAGCAACTTTATCAACAAACATTTTGTTTTCAGCAAGTTACATTGTTTTTTTTTTTTCCCAGCAAATTACATAGTTTCACCACAGTTGTACTCACCTTGATCATTTTCGTTCAACATATTTCAGCAAGTATTATACAGTGTTCAGTATAATTTTGTGTATTCAGTTTCAGCATTTTCATATACTGTTTTACAAAAAGTATTATACAGTGTTCATTGCTGTTTTATTTATATATTTTTTTCCAGTTATGTCTACTCTGCAATCTGTTAATCCACCTCCTGCCTTTTTGGAAACCCCTGGTGAACCTCCATAAGATGGGAAATTTGGCATGATACTTTTGAAAATTATTTAGGAGCTATTGGAGCATCCAGATTTCGCCCTGAAAGGAAAAAGTGCCTACTTTTACATTCCTTGGGCTTTGAGGGCAGGTCTGTTTTCAAGCATCTCCCAGATTTACCTATTATTGAAGGTGTTGTTTCTGACGAATATAGTGACACTGTACAGAAATTAAAAATTCACTTTGATAAACAACCTAATTTATTGGTTCGAAGGCATACTTTCTTTAAGAGAAAGCAAGCTGATTCAGAAGATATTGATACCTACATTTCTATTTTACGCAGATTAGCATCTGAATGTAAATTTGAAAATTTTAATGAACAGCTTATCAGGGATCAATTTGTTTGCCATTGCAAAGATAAGAACATTAGACAAAAGTTATTAGCTATGAGCGATCCTTCTCTAGATGACACTATTAAATTAGCCAAAAGTGTAGAAACATCCATGGTTTCTCTCAAGGAACTTGAAGACAAAGTAGTCGAACCTATAAATGCTCTAAGTTTGAATTCTTCTTCAAGATTCTACAAAAAGAAGCCCATTCCTAACTTTTCTAAAGGGAAGATTTTTAATAAGTCTGAATCTCAAGTGTGTATAAGGTGTGGTAATCCTCAACACCAAAAGGGTTCTTCATGTCCTGCTTCGAGTGTAGTTTGCAACTATTGCAAAAAGGTGGGACATTTTGCAAAAGTATGTTTAAAATTGAAGAATAAGAAGAATTTCAATAAACCTGTTGTTGGTGTTGTTGATTCTGATTCTTCTTCAGAATCAGAAATAACTATTGGAGTTGTTACTGATTGCTCTGAAGAGATTATTATTGAAGGTGATCCTGACTCATGTGTCGACCCCATTATTGATGTTGCTGTGGGTAATAAGATTTTGAAGCTTCTTGTCGACTCTGGTGCTAAAATCACTATGATAGATAAAGAACTTTTTGATCTCACATGGAATGATACACAAGCTCTTCTTCCTCCAGACCGTGCTCCTGTGTCATATGAAGGAAGGAAAATTAGTCTTCTTGGTTTTTTTGAAGACATTTTGTGTTTTCAGGGGAGGAAGATTAGAGGGAAAATGTATGTTGCTATTAAGGGGCTCAATATTTTGGGCTGGTTCCATCAAGGTCTCTTCGGTATGACACTCAAGCCTGGTGCTAAGGAACAAGTTTTTATTGCTACCTGCTCTGATTATTTACAAATGTTCAAATGCAAGTTTCCTTCTGTCTTTAGTTCAAAGTTGGGTAAAATAAAAGGTTTCAAACACAAGATTATTGTTAAAGAGGGTTCTACACCTGTCAAACATAAGCTCCGGGGTGTACCTTTCAGCGTCAGAGATGATTTAAAGAAAGAACTTGAGATGCTGTGTGAGAATGGTGTGATAGAACCTGCAGAGTCTTCCCTTTGGCTTTCTCCTTTAGTCGTAGCTCGTAAGAGGGATGGCAAACTTAGGGTCTGTGTTGACCTTCGCTCTGTCAACAAAGTGATTTGGGTTGATTCTCACCCTCTTCCCCGGATCAATTACCTGTTTGCAGCCACCAAAGGAGCAAAGTTCTTCACAAAACTTGATTTAGCCAGCGCTTACCACCAGGTTGAGCTACATCCTGATTCCCGTCACTTGACTGCATTCATTTCTCCTTTGGGCACCTTTCAGTATCGATGTATGCCTTTTGGGCTAGCTTCCGCTGCGTCAGTTTTCAGCGAATTATGAGTAATATCTTAGAGAAGGTGTTGAGGGAGTGACAGTTTTTCAAGACGATGTTTTGATTTTTGGTAAGGATGTTCCTTCTCATGATTCGGTCCTGGACAGTGTTCTAAGTTTGTTTCAAAATCATGATGTAGTTTTGAAATTGGAGAAGTGTAAGTTTATGTGTACCGAAGTTGAATATCTTGGTCACATTTTGACACAAGATGGTATAAAGCCGAGACCTGGGCTCTTGGATGCTATTTCTAAGGCTCCGATCCCGTCTGACAAAACTGGAGTTAAATCTGTACTACGCATTTGTGAGTACTACGCCAGGTTTATTCCTCATTATGCGACAATTGTACGTCCTATTAGCAACCTGTTGAAAAAGGGTGTTAAGTTTGTTTGGTGTGAGGAATGTGTTAAGGCTTTTGAAGAAGTCAAACTTTCTCTTACGTCTGATTCTGTTCTTAAACCTTTTGACCCTGCTTTGCCGTGTTGTTTGACTGTTGATGCGAGTCGTGTTGGCCTTGGTGCCACTTTGACGCAAACCATCAGTTTTGCATCCAGGGTTTTGAGATCTGCTGAGATTCAATACTCCGTGATAGAAAAGGAATTATTGGCTTGTACATGGGCTATTGAGAAGTTCAGACCGTTCATTTGGGGAAGGCGTTTCTTACTCCAAACCGATCACAAACCCTTGGTTAATATTTTGGGTGGTGGTCTCACTAAGTGTTGCACACCTAGGATTTTGAGAATGGTGACCAGGCTTTTGCAATATCATTTTGATGTTGTGCATATTGCTGGTGGAAAAAATGTTAGGGCAGATTTTTTGTCCCGGTTTCCGCCTGCTGTTTGTGATGATGATGTTGACATCTCTTTTTCCAATCTTATTGAAGAGGACTGTGATGATTGCTTTGTTGCTTGTGTAGACATCCCTGAATTACATGTTTGTTCTGAGGCAGAGTGGAGAAAAGCTTTTGAAGAAGACAGTGGGGCATATTACTAACAACTAGCGATAATTTTTGTCTCTAACTTGTTTAGAGACAAAAATTATCGCCGCAAATCGGCGATTTTTATCGCAGATAAACCTTGCTATTAGCAAGGTTTATCGCAAATGCGATAAAAAACGGCCGCAATGCATGAATATCGCTGAAAAGTCAGCGATATTCATGCATTATCGAGCAAATGCTCTTAGCCATGTTATCCACCTCCCATTGGATAACATGACTAAGAACTGCTCAGGGCAGGTGTTAGCTTTTGGAGATATTCGCGCGTAGCGCGAATATCTCCAAAAGTTGGTAATAGGAGATAGCGATGTTAGGGACTGTTTCCAGTCGCTAACATCTTGGCACGCCCACTTTGCATGTCATTAGTGATAAATATCACTGACATGCAAAGCGGGGCCCAAGATGGTCGCTATCTCCTATTAGCTGTCACTAACTGTTGTTAGCGACAGCTTGGTAATAGGGAGATCATTTTATCTCCGCTTTCTTGGCTTTTAAAGCCAAAAAAGCGGAGATAAACCCCCTTGATAATATGCCCCCGTGTTCTTCAGGATGTTTGCAGTTTTGTCAAGGAAGGTTGGCCACGCGAGAAGGTCTTGTCCTCTTCTCTTCAACCTTTTTTTAAGGTTGGGCATGAAATTTCCATTGAAGATGGTATTTTGCTTCGTAATGACAAAATTATTCCTCCTTTTGCTTTTAGGAAAGTGTAAAGGGGTGCCCGAGGCGCCCCCTGGGGTCAAAGTAACTTGTGAACCCCCCTTTATGTTTTCACAGCCCAGCCTGGAATCGCCTTCTTGGCACCACGTGGAGGAACAGTACAGCGGAGATGAGGAGGATCTGGTCGACGGCCCCTTTAAGTGGACTCCTGGTTCTGAGGGGGAGTGGCCGAACTCCGCTAGAAAAGAGGAAGGTGTGCCAGACCAGGTGTGTCTTTACACCGGCGGAGCGGTTTGTGGGAGGAGAGGCGCGGAGCGGAGCAGAGACGAAGAGGACAGTGAGTGGTGGGAGGACGTCTCGCCTGACTGGAGACTGCAGCGACGGACCCAGCCAAGCGAGCCTACGGAGGAAGCAGAGACGTACGAGGGATTCCAGCGGATGCAGGAAGATCCCCAGGACTACCGACAGGTATTCAACGCGGAGCAGGATCGGAGCTCGTCGGACATCAGCCACGCAGAGGAGAGGTCACCGGCGAGGCTCGAGGGAGAGTACGGAGAGGACGTCTCCAGGGACGGGGAAGAGCGAGCGGAGCCCCGCAGCGGCGAAAGACATCCAGCAGCTGCCGGAGGGAGACCAGAGTCCGTAGCGGAGCCAGGAGGCCACCGACACCGCGAGCCGCCCAGCCACTCCCCCGGAGGGGCGAGGTACGTGATCGCATAGCGGGCTGGATTGGGAGAAGGGTGAGGCGCTAGAGCGCTTCAAACCTAGGCACGGGGAAGGGGACTGTGCTGAGTGTTCACTTCTCCCTTTTGTTTTGTACACGTAATCACTGGAGGCAAGCAATTTATCGTTGGGAGCACTAGTCAGGACTCACCTCACTTCCCCCCCCCCGGGTGTTTGGGATTCTTGATCAGAAAGGCCGTGACAGTAACGCGCTTTTCTTATTTCATTTACATAAAACCTGATTGAGAGGACGACACGACGGAGCCAGACGCTGTGGACCGAAGGCGGACCCTAAAGAAAAGGCGGACCGAGGGTGTCCTCTCCAAGAGCCGGACAGAGAGGAGTCGCTCGCCAAGGAAGTCCACTGTCAGACTCAGAAGTACCGATCAGCTCTTGTCCACAATAAAGCCTTTCCCTTTGGTTACTAAGACACGTCTCTTGCCTCTTCCTGCAGCCCCACTTACAGTGGTGGAGAATGCGGGCAGAGTGACCATCTGTGACCCCAAGATGGATGAGGTGGTGCAATCGCTGGTCAAGGGGCAAGAGAGACTAGAGTGGGCCATTCAACAACAGATTATAACAGCGGCGGCAGACAGAGAGGCCATGAAAAATGCTGTGACTGCAAGAGTAATGGAGAATCCGGTTATCTCGGGACCAGTCACCGCGTCCACCACTAACCCCCATATAAGTGGGGTGTTTCTTCAAAAGTACCAGCCAGGCGAGGATCCGGACGCCTTCCTGCTCAATTTTGAGAGGGCGGCCCGTGCATGTGGGTGGCCAGTGGCCAAGTGGCCATTCTTTTTGGCGCCCCTTCTCGTAGGAGAGGCCCAGGCGGCCTATCAGGTGGCCAACCCCACGGGTGATACCTCATATGCTGACGTGAAAAGGATAATCCTAGATCACTTGGGTCTAGACCAGGAGGCCTACCGAATCCGGTTTCGTAAAGAGAGAGGAGCCCCCGGCGAGTCCCCAAAAACCTTGTTCGTGAGGCTCAAGATGGCCGCCGACAAATGGCTGACCCAGACCGTAAGCACGAAGGAAGAGATCATGGACAGGGTATACTTAGAGCAATTCTTGGAGGCCCTGCCCTACGCCACACAGAGGTGGCTGCGACAACACCACCACCTCACTACAGAGAAAGCCGTGGACATGGCAACGACATTCTCCAGAGTCCAACCTAGGATCTCTCAGACCTGGGAGAGCGAGAAACACAAGACTCTGGTGAAAACAGAAAGGAAACCGGTGAAACCTCCAGAGACCCCAAGGACAAGAACATGGAGAACAGAGGGGCCTCTGCCTACCGGGCCGCAATGCTTTGAATGTGGCACCTGGGGACACATCGCCCGGCTGTGCCCCCGTAGGAAACCGCAGGATGAACCGATGGAGGTCGGATATCTTCCCAAGGCGGTGATGTTCTCCAGTGAAATGGGTCAAGCATTCAGGGTAAGTGTTGGGGTAAACGGCACCTCCCTCCAGGCTCTGTTAGACTCTGGCTGTCGCCAGTCAGTGGTACACGCACGTCTAGTTCTACCCTCCCAGATCCTCGTACAAACACGGGTGAACATACGATGTGTACACGGAGATGTCAAGGCCTATCCAGTGGCAATGTTGCCCATAGAACCTCTGGGGAGGAGTCCACATACGATAAGGGTGGGGGTATTGGCCAATCTCCCTGAGGACCTCATTATAGGGACTGACAACCCAGATTTTCTAAATATGTTTAATCATAGCCTATCTACAAGAGACCCCCCCTCAGAATCGGTAAAAGGTGAGAGAAACGTCCCTGCCTTAATAACTGCCGAACCATGGGTGCTCGACCGTAGTTTTCGTTTCTCTCAGTTAAATGACGCAACCCTCTCCAACGCGTGGGACGCGGCAGAGAGAGATAAGGACCAACTTCCCTTGCAATATCCACGGTTTATTGTAAAAAACGAATTGCTATATCGGCAGGCCCAAAAGGATGATCCCGAACAACTGCTAGTACCCATATCTTTCCGGGAGCAGGTGTTGTTCTACTCACATGCCCATTTGGTAGCCGGACACATAGGGGCAGAGAAAACCACGCAAAACCTGCTCCGCCACTTTTATTGGCCAGGGATATACAAAGATACGGTGAAGTACTGTCAGGAGTGCGAGGTATGTCAAAAAAAGAACATGACTCGACCCCCGGCTGTTCCACTACAACCCCTGCCAATAATAGGGACCCCTTTTGAGCGGATTGGCATGGACCTGATAGGACCCCTCCCAAAAACAAGGAAGGGGTACCAGTACGTATTAGTAATAGTGGACTATGCTACTCGATTCCCAGAAGCATATCCGTTGACTGTCACCACGACCAAACACATAGCCGACCGGATGATTGAAATGTTTTCACGAGTAGGATTTCCGAAGGAGATCCTCACCGACCAGGGAACGCCCTTTGTATCAAGGCTCATGAAGGAGGTTTGCCAGCTTCTACGAATTCATCAAATCAGAACGGCGGTATACCACCCCCAAACTGACGGCCTCGTAGAGCGATACAACAGGACCTTGAAAACAACCCTGCGGAAGATGCTAGAAGTCAACGGAGAAGAGTGGGATCAAGTCCTGCCACTTGCATTGTATGTCCTAAGGGGTCAGAAACAGAGCAGTTTGGGGTTTTCGTCTTTCGAACTATTGTATGGTCGACAACCCCGATCCCTCTTAGAAATGACCAAAGAAGCTTGGGAGAAAGAAACACCAGACGAAACACTGAAAACCCTAGAATACGCCCGAAATCTCAGGTCCAAAATCGGAAAACTAAGAGAACTCGCGTATGCCAATCTTGAAAAAAACCAACAACGCCAGAAAACGTTCTACGATAAAGGAAAAAAATGGAGAAGGATGGCAGTGGGAGATTGGGCTCTGGTACTCTTACCGTCCTCCTCTCAAAAGTTTAAAGCGGAATGGGGAGGCCCTTTCAAAATCATAAGTACTATCGGTAACACCAGCTATAAGCTACAAATCACCCAGAGGAAGGCTCAAGTCTTTCATATCAACCTGTTAAAGAAATGGCTTGGACCCCCTCCTACCGGGGTACACTTAACGGAACACCTCCCCCTGCTGTCCTCCAGTACTATAGACCAACTAGTCGTGAATGAAGACCTGATGGACAAAGACAGAACAGAACTGATGAACACATTACGGAAGAACGCAGGAGTCTTCTCAGATATTCCCGGAAGGACCACGTTAGCCACTCATCGGATATGTACAGAGCCTGGAAAAATCGTGAAAATAAAGCCATACAGAGTCCCTGAGGCCAGACGCCAAGGAATAAAACAGGAAATTCAGGATATGTTGAAGTTGGGCGTAATTCGCCCCTCAAAGAGCAACTGGTCTAGCCCGATAGTGTTGATTCCAAAACCCGACGGAACAAGAAGATTCTGCATGGATTTTCGCGCCCTCAACGAAGTATCGTTGTTTGACGCCTATCCGATCCCCCGCATAGATGAGCTGATCGAGAAATTAGGAGAAGCCAAATATATCAGTACCATCGATCTGACCAAGGGATACTGGCAGGTACCCCTCCATGAGGAAGACAGACACAAAACAGCCTTCTCGACAGAGGACGGTCACTATGAATTTACCGTCCTCCCCTTCGGTCTTCACGGTGCCCCCGCCACCTTTCAGAGATTGATGAATACGGTATTGAAAGAGTTGTCCGTGTTCACCTCGGCATACCTCGACAACATTGTCGTCTTTAGTCCAGACTGGGAAACACACTTGGATCATCTTCAGAAGGTATTGGATACTCTGCAAGAAGCAGGCTTGAAAATCAATGCTAAGAAATTGCGAATGGCCTATCAAAAAGTAAAGTATCTGGGCTATGTCTTAGGTCACGGGATGATAGAACCCCAGATAGAGAAAGTCCGAGCCATCGCAGAGACCCCGTTTCCCAAAACGAGAAAAGATATGAGGGCGTTTCTGGGGTTGATTGGCTATTACCGTAGGTTCATTCCAATGTTCTCCCAGATATCGGCCCCCCTTTCTGACACACTGAGAAACAGGAACCTGGAGAAAACACTACTCCGCCCCACCATGGAGATGGAAGAGGCTTTCACAGCCTTGAAAAAGTGTATCCGGTTCTGACATCCCCTGATTTTTCAAAGCCTTTCTTTTTGCACACAGATGCATCAGAGTATGGGATAGGGGCAGTGCTCTCCCAAAAATCCGAGGAGGGGACGGACCACCCTATACTGTACGTTAGCCGAAAACTGTTTCCCCGAGAACTGAAGTATGCCACGGTAGAGAAGGAATGTCTAGCGATCAGGTGGGCAGTAGACAAATTGTCGTATTACCTGGAGGGCAGACCGTTTACCCTGTATACTGACCATGCTCCCCTACAATGGATGGCCCGTAATAAAGCGAATAACGCCAGAGTGATGCGCTGGTTCCTAGCCCTGCAGCCATACTCCTTTACTGTGGTGCATAAACGTGGAACTGACAATGTCGGGGCTGACTTTCTTTCTCGCTATCCCCTTCCCGAACGGAAGAGTTCAGGGGGGGAGGTATGTAAAGGGGTGCCCGAGGCGCCCCCTGGGGTCAAAGTAACTTGTGAACCCCCCTTTATGTTTTCACAGCCCAGCCTGGAATCGCCTTCTTGGCACCAAGCAGTTCAAGAAGGGACTTAAAACATACCTGTTTAATATTACTCTGTAAATCTTTCTCTCCGGTGTGTTAGTGGCCCCGCCTGTTATCTTGTACTCATCGCGCCAGGATACTCCTGAGTAATAGAGCGCGCAATAAAAGGATTTATAACATAACATAACACCACGTGGAGGAACAGTACAGCGGAGATGAGGAGGATCTGGTCGGCGGCCCCTTTAAGTGGACTCCTGGTTCTGAGGGGGAGTGGCCGAACTCCGCTAGAAAAGAGGAAGGTGTGCCAGACCAGGTGTGTCTTTACACCGGCGGAGCGGTTTGTGGGAGGAGAGGCGCGGAGCGGAGCAGAGACGAAGAGGACAGCGAGTGGTGGGAGGACGTCTCGCCTGACTGGAGACTGCAGCGACGGACCCAGCCAAGCGAGCCTACGGAGGAAGCAGAGACGTACGAGGGATTCCAGCGGATGCAGGAAGATCCCCAGGACTACCGACAGGTATTCAACGCGGAGCAGGATCGGAGCTCGTCGGACATCAGCCACGCAGAGGAGAGGTCACCGGCGAGGCTCGAGGGAGAGTACAGAGAGGACGTCTCCAGGGACGGGGAAGAGCGAGCGGAGCCCCGCAGCGGCGAAAGACATCCAGCAGCTGCCGGAGGGAGACCAGAGTCCGTAGCGGAGCCAGGAGGCCACCGACACCGCGAGCCGCCCAGCCACTCCCCCGGAGGGGCGTGGCTTCGCGAGGTACATGATCGCATAGCGGGCTGGATTGGGAGAAGGGTGAGGCGCTAGAGCGCTTCAAACCTAGGCACGGGGAAGGGGACTGTGCTGAGTGTTCACTTCTCCCTTTTGTTTTGTACACGTAATCACTGGAGGCAAGCAATTTATCGTTGGGAGCACTAGTCAGGACTCACCTCACTCCCCCCCCCCCGGGTGTTTGGGATTCTTGATCAGAAAGGCCGTGACAGTAACGCGCTTTTCTTATTTCATTTACATAAAACCTGATTGAGAGGACGACACGACGGAGCCAGACGCTGTGGACCGAAGGCAGACCCTAAAGAAAAGGCGGACCGAGGGTGTCCTCTCCAAGAGCCGGACAGAGAGGAGTCGCTCGCCAAGGAAGTCCACTGTCAGACTCAGAAGTACCGATCAGCTCTTGTCCACAATAAAGCCTTTCCCTTTGGTTACTAAGACACGTCTCTTGCCTCTTCCTGCAGCCCCGCTTACAGAAAGATATTATTGTGAAAGCTCATGAGGGTAATTTAGGTTGTACTTTTACCAAGCGCAGAATTCGTGAAATATTCTGGTGGCCTGCCATGGATTCTGACATTGACCTTTATGTTGCAGACTGTTGTATCTGTAAATCCTCCGATAAGAGTCTCAAGACTTGGGTTCCTCCTCTCATGCCAGTTGAGTGCCCGGATCGTCCTTGGGCTAAACTGGGTATTGATATAATGGGACCTTATTCTGCGTTAAGTGGTTGTTACAAGTTCATTTTAGTCTTAGTTGACTATGCTTCTAAGTGGCCAGAGTTTAAGTTGATAAAAGATGCTGATTCTAAAACTGTCATTGATTTTTTGTGTGGTGTGTGGAGTAGGGAAGGGTTTCCTGAAGTGTTGGTTTCCGACAATGGGAAGCAATTTGTGAGTCATGAGTTTGTTGACTTTTTATCCAAATCTGGTGTTAAGCATGTCAAGAGTTCCCTTTATCACCCTCAAGGGAACGGTCTTGTTGAGAGGATGAACAGAGTTATGGGAGACTGTGTGAAATGGGCTAAGGTCAGTAATGTTGAAGTCAGCAAAGCATTGAAGAGCATGATTTGGTTTTATAGGACCACTCCTCATTCCTCCACTAAGGTCTCTCCATTTGAGTTAATGAGAGGTCGTAAACCTAACACTTCGTTTTGTCCTGGATGGATGTCTAAGTGGTTAAAGTCTTCTTCTGATGTCTCGAGTCTCATGTCCATTGTAAAGAGTAATGTTATGCATGCCCAGTCAAAGCAAAAAGAATATTTTGATATAAGGAAAGGTACGAAAGAGAGTGTCTTGGAAGTCGGGGACTGTGTGAGGATTAAGAAGTCTGTACATGTACTGAAAGGAGAAAGCAAATTTGGACCTCCTGTAAAAGTTGTTAAGATTGTGGGGAATGCTGTACAGGTTGAGGGAGGATTCTGGTGGAATTTGAATAGAGTTGCTAAGGTCCTCAGCAATTCACCTGTCGTCGGCTATTCCTCTGTTGTCTCAAAAGGAGCTTCGACTCTCCCTAAGACATCTTCTGCTAATTCCTCTGATTCTGGTGTCAGGAAGAGTTCTCGCGTTGTTAGTAAACCTTTGAGGTTTAGAGATTAGTTTTTCCTTTTCCACTTGTTTCTCTTTCGTTTTTTAAATTTTTTTTTTATTTAATTCTTTTGAGAAAAGAAGATGATGTAATATTCTATGTTTTACATGCATGTATTATTATTATTGTATTTCTACTTATGTATGTTCAATGCGTTCTGTTACTATGGTTTCTTAGAATGCTGTTGTGTTCTATGAGTGCTTTCCACTGAGGGAGCACTCTGATCTGGACCACAACTTGACTAGATGTTTGTTCCTGTACTACTCTCGAAATAAACAGCTCAGATCTTCAAGCCTGCCTACCGTGGATTATTACAGTTTTTTTGGTCACTGTGTCACTCCAGAGGGAGGGCATGATTTAGGGTTGGCGGACATAGTAAACCAAGATAGCATGGCAGAGGACTGAATGTCACCTGGTCTACGTTTACTCCACCTGTCAAATTTAGGGAAGTACACCAGCCCCGCAAACTTCTCCACACATTGGAAAGAACTGCCACCATGGCAGTTCCAGTCAATGTAAGAAAAGTTTGAGAGATGAGTCTGTCATACATGATTGCCAGCATCAAACATTTGTAAAGTTTTTTTAATTTTCAAAAAACAAACTTGTAAAGCAGGAGGTTTTTAAAAAAAAAATAGAAAAAACTAATCACATTCACACCCTGGGAGTTTTCTCCTGTGATGTGGGGATCATTTTTTTTATTGCTCTTTACTGGCAGGATATATCTGGCAGTGACAGACAGTTGATAAAAGCAATCTGATCTTAAACTCTAAGGGCCTCATTTATGAGTCCTCTTGTGCCACTGGAGCACACATTTTTTGACTTCCCGTAGCGCAGGAGCCTGCTCCATATTTACGAGGCTGCATTAAGCCAATTTTTTGGGCTGAATTCTGCCTCATAAATATGGTTCCCTTTAACACAGTTTTCTGTGTTAAAGGGGCATGCCATGGGTGTTGCTGGGGGCATTCCCAGCAACATTCGTGGCTTTTTTACACTGCCCCAGATTTACGGCAAATTGTAAATCTGAGGCAGCGCCAAAAACATACGCCTCCCATGGGAGGCATAAGGCAGGCACAACAAGGAAAAATACGTTTATTTCTCCTCATTTTTCCTTTTTCTATGTGTGCTGCATCTGCAGCACACAAAGATTGCAGCACACATAGAAAGAGGAAAAATACTCCAGGGTGGGTGAATCTTGAGTTCGGCAGATAGGGTACTTCATCGCTGTTGGGCAGTCCCCACTCCACCAAACTCTGAATCAGTTGCCAGGGTCCCACCGCATACAAATCAGTAATGACTATAATCCTCATGTAAACAGTCCATCTCAGACCTAGGTCATCTCACCCATTTACCCAGCGAACCACTGCTTTATTTATTGTGATATTTAATATTCACACCCTCCCAAATCTCACTGACTAAGCAACTCTCCTGGAAGAAAGGTTCTGCGTATCCTGCCAAAAGTCATGTTGCTCGGTAGTATATCAGTACAACCATTACAGCAAATAATAAGTCTCAGGCCAGTGACTATGCAAACACAGTTGCATACAAAAAAGAGGGACGTAGGGGGGGCCTTTCTCCACTCTTGCAAGAGTGGGATGTCTAGCATAAAGGGGGGGCCCCAATGGAAGTATTCAAAAAGTGGAATTATGCTGTTCCTCAAGAGTCAGGGTATGCAGAGTCTGGAAAGGCTGGAACCAACCGTGCCCCAACCCCGGTCAGTGTTGGGAATTCATATGTTGGATTGTAATGCCCTCACTCTCCCTTCCGGGTGTCATGCTTCATCATTTGGGCTGCCCCTCCTTGGGACGGCGGTGCAATACTCAACAGGCTCCCTATAATAGGGGCACTTTATCTGAGATCTTTTATCCAACAGCCGTTTGGTGAAGTGCGGGTGTGGGGCCGGAACTGTGTAGATGTATTGAAGTGATTTAAAATAGGGTTGGGAGTACCTAGAAGGACAAACTTTATTCTGGGGGTCTCCTACCCAAAGTAAAAACAAAAACAAGGCACTCGCCCGACTGTAATGTCTCACGTAGTGGTGTCCTTGTTAGAAAGTGTGGGTCAACATGTTTCTCGCTTATAGTTAATTACACTAGCGATTCTTCAGGACCAGAACGGTTGAACTATCTACACTTAAGATTAGTGGTATATAATTTTACTCACAATAAAACTGTCTATTGTTTAATGTACCTGTTACAACCTGGATCAACCTGTTTCTGGAGACAAAAATATATAGGCATCATTGAGGCTGATGTTGTACAAAGCAAACATAGACACGGTCTTACGGTGACTCTGACTCCTGTATTTATTATGTGTGAAGTGAACGCAATCGCGTTTTGAGGACATCTAAAAACAACAGTTTTAAAATCAAGTGGTGAGTCTCCACAGTGAGCTATTGTCACTTAATGCCCCTGTGGAAAAACAATGATGAAGCAGAAATACATTGGTCTGGACTCACCCAATTAGTATAGTACCCAGGCTTCAACAGTACCCGGTGGCTCAGGCATAAGGCTTTGCTACTATGTGTGTTGGACTAGACAGGGAGAAACACAAACAGTATCTACAACAGAACATATCTCCCGATACAGCAAGGTTGATGTCTCCATCAATATTGAGCTTCTCTAGTAAAGCTTATGATATTGGTTGTTGGTGCAGTTGCAATCGGCCGTCAAGGATCTCTCACGTGTATGCGCTATTATTGTTAGTCCTGGAGGTGTGTGGTCTTCACCCCTCGCTCTGGTTATGTCAAAATACTCTCTTTCACATCTTGATAGTGGTATGCGGTCTTTCACCTATTTGCGCTATTAATGTTAGTCCTGGAGGTGTATAGTGGTCACCCCTAGCTCTGGGTATGTTAAAATACTCCCATTCACATGTTGATAGTGGTGTGCAGTGCTGGTAATATTACTGTGTGGCTCATGGCAGTGTTGGTTGTGATTTGTACGTTCCTGCCTTCCGTTTGTGCACATGCAGCATTAGAAGTTTGTTCCTATGTTGGCGTTTCTAGTATGTAAACTAATCAATTGTATGTCTCGTAGTTCTGTAGTGAGTACTTCCCCTCCCAGTTAGTTATATACACCCAGTCATGGGTGCTGCTCGAGGTGGTATACATTGATTCATAGCGGAAGAGCCTGCTGCTTAATAACTGGTGTGGCGCTAGCGATGTTTAGTTAGGCATACCCTAGATAAAGTGTTAGAGGTCTATAATTCTTATTCAATCAAGGGTGCCTCGGTGTGCATGCTCACGGTTGCGCGAAGGATGCGTTACCTGTCATGTAATTAAACGGAGTCCAGGGTTCAGTTCGGGGTACTAAGTGATTAGACAGAGTCCCGAGTTCAGTTCGGGGCGCCGAGTGTTTTCCCAAAGCTGAATCGCTTACGCTGTAACATTAGTGCAAGACAACGCCAACCCGTCTCTAATTATTAAACAGTCCGACTGACATTAGTGTTTAGTGTCCTCGTGGAAGTGCATGACTGTGCCTCTATCTCTGATATCATATCAAGCCCGCCTGTCATAAGTGTTACGATCAGGCAGTAAAACACGGTGTCGCACCATGCTGGTGGCACGTGTAAACAAAACTCTTCAATCACAGATTTGTTAGGTCTGCCTGGCGTTTACATTTTACTCACGGTTTCAGCACATTATGCTTCGTCCATGACCTGCCCTCTTCACCAGGTCTGGGAGGTGGCGAGGTCAATGGCCACTGTAATTTGTATCCCCTCGAAGTGTCGTGTTTGGGGTGTGGCTAGCCAAGTGTAGTGTAGGAACAAAGGCGGGGGCCATCTTGGAACGGTGTATGTTAATGCTGCCTTAGAAGATTAACATGGGTATCATGCGTCTAAAGACTGATCACACTCATGCATGTGTGCATGTTGATGTCAGTGTAGTAAATATATGTAGTTATACAGCGGTATCAAATGCCTGTATTTGTTGTTTAATCTTCTCGTAGGGTAACTCAAAAAGGACCTGCTCCTTAGGACTATAACGGCAGCCATTCTTAAGTAGTTGAGTAGCTACTAGCAATATTATTGTGGCAAAATACACATACAGCATTCACCCATGGTTATGTTGGTAATTAACTGTGTATAATGTGTCAGGTATAGTTATGTTAGTGATTAGCTGTGTACAGACTATCAAGAAAACTTTGGCTAACTTTTGGATGTGGTACTGTTTAAATTCTAATAGTGCTCCATGGTAAATCCTCATTAAGCCCCTCGTCATCTGTGGATAATCAATGTATCCACCTCTGCTCTTTCGCAAAAAGGTTAGTCTTGGATATGTTTGGAGTTGCTTCCAGGATTACCCATTTCAAGGAGTCTGTTGAGTGGGTTTTTTCAAGATAGTGGGCACACATTTTGGTATTGTTTTTATGGCAATGAAGGTTGCTGTGGTGTTCTGAGATGTGCAATTTGATGGGGCGGGTCGTCATTCCCACGTAGTACAGATTACAAGGACGTGTAAGCAAATATATGCAATTTGCTGTGTTATAATTTGTGTGAGATCTCATCTCCCATAAGAGGGTTTAGTTCAGCGTGATGGTTTTGTGTACAGAGGGAAAGGAGCACGCAGTACAGGTGCCACATGGGTAGTGGCCTGGGACCTCTGGTAATTGCCAGAGTGTTCCCTGTTGGTTGGTGGCTTTCGACCTTGGTCTCGTGTGGATGAGCATATCTTTAAGGTTTTGCAAGCGTTTAAACGCAAAATGTGGTTGGTCTAGGTCAAGGGAACCTGGGTTCAGTATGCTCCAGTGTTTTTTTAACACTTTTGTTAGCTGGTTTGAAGTTGGTGTGAAGGTTGTTACACAGGTAAGCACCTCTGTCACAGTTTTTTCTTGGTGTTTTAAGAGACCTTCTCTGTTATTGTTACGCGCTCTCTTCCTAGCAAGAGCAATGCTCCTGGAAGGGTAGTTCCGTGCAGTCAAGTTTTTTGTAAGGATCACTGATTCGGATTTATACTCCTCCACTGTGCTACAATTTCTTCTTACCCTTAAAAACTGCCCAAAAGGCAGATTTTCTTTGAGTGATTTCAGGTGGTGGCTGCTGAAGAGTAGAAGGCTATTGTGGTCAGTGCTTTTTCTGTACATGGTCGTAGTCAGCTTGCCCCCTTCAATTTTAATGGTGAGGTCTAGGAAGGCTATCTGGGTGGGAGATACAGTAATGGTGAAGTTCAAGTATGGATTGAGGTTGTTAATCCACTTGAAAAAGTTACCATACGTTTCAGAGTTCCCTTTCCAAAAGATCAGAATGTCGTCAATAGAACGCTTCCATAACCGTATGTTGTCCCGGTATGGGTTGGACTCATGATCGATATAATGTCCCTCGAAGGCCGCCATGTAGAGGCAGGACCCACTGAGAGCAAAGGTACTTCCCATGGAAGTACCTTGTGTCTGGTGGCAAAGCTGCCCCTTGAACTCGAAGAAGTTCTCCTTCAAGGCCAGTGTGGCGCATTACATAATAAAACTGGTAGGTGTTGGTGACTCCCAAGTAGCTACATTGAGGTCTTCCTCAATCACATCTAGAGTGGCCCTCTGGGGAATGTTGGTATAAAGGGCTTCCACATCTAGAGTGATGAGGAAGTCAATCTCATTTGTTTGTGGGAATTGGTCAAGTAAGCGCAACACGTCTGTGGTGTCTTGTAGGTATGAAGGCACCAGTTTCACCAATGGTTGCAGAAAGTGATCACAAAATGGTGATAGCGGTTCCAAAACAGAGTTAATGCCAGATACAATAGGACTACCCGCTACTGGAGTGACCCCCTAATGGATCTTGCGTAGTATATAGAAATAAGAGGTCCTGGGATCTTTCTTGATGAGGAAGGAAGCCTCCTTCTTACTCAGCCATCCTTGACTCTTTGCTGAGTCAACCAGTCCCGTGATTGTTCTAGTTAGTCGTTCAATGGGGTTCCTGGCAATGGGAGTGTAATTTTCCTGTTGCTCAATTGTCTTAGACACTCTGGGGCCAATTCCGATGTGGTAAAATCCTGTCCGAATCGCCGTACAGAGCATTTTTCCTGTACGAATCGTATCCCGAACCTTCCCCGTACGTACGATGTAGTACGATGTGCACCCAAAGCAGTTCTCCGTACGAATCGTATCAAGGACCGTTGGACTCAATAATCCGCACGGATCGCATTCGGAACATGCAGTACGCGATGTCCGTTCAGATCAAAGCATTATTTTCCGACCCAGCAAGTACGAATTGTCTGGACAACACTCCGTACGACTCTCTTGATACGGGAGCTTATGAAATGCCCCCCACCCTGGGTACGGTGCGTAGACCCCATGTTAGCAGGGGTACGGTGCATCGGGGTACGGTGCGTACACCCCTGGATTTCAGGGTTACGGTGTGTATGTCCCGTGGGTACACCCCATGATTGTGAGTGTACGGTGCGTAGGGGTACGGTTCGTACCTCCTAAGGCCGTAGGTGTACGGTGCATACACCCCGTGCGTACATCCCTTGAGTTTAGGGGTACGGTACGTATGTGAATGTGTGGCTCTCTGTACGAATTGCTTCTATGCGACGTTTTCCGTACGAATCGAGTACTCAATACCCGATCCGGATCGTGCTTGTCGGGTCGTACGGCATGTTTACGATTCGTACGGTTCACTGTGAGGGTCTACGTCGTATGGATTTCACCTCATGTTTCGTACAGTTAGCACTGATTCAGAGTTATTTTTCACCTACGGATCGTACTACGCGATTCGGACGGATCTGTACGATTCGTACGGAAAAGGCTACGAATACGAATTGTCGTACGGATTTGTTTCTCAAATCAGAATCAGCACCACTGTGTCATAGTCAGATGTTGCCATTATCACTGTTGCCCCGCCCTTATCAACCTGTTTTACAGTGACAGAGGGGTCGTTGGCTATTCTATAGCCTGCATCTCTTTTTTAGAGATCTTGTTAAAGTATCTAGAGGCTGTCAATGCTTTTACATCTTTAAGAACAACCTTCTCATAGGTTATTACCTCGTTCTGTACCATCCCGTTATTAGGGGTAAAAGTGGGGGGGTTGTGTAAACCTGAGTCATCCTCTCCTTGGGTCTCTTTACCTTCTCAAAAATCTTTTGAGGCATACCTTACGAAAGAACTAACCAGAGCGAGGGGAGAGTACCACACACCTCCAGGACTAACAATAATAGCGCATACACATGAGAGACCCTTGACGGCCGATTGCAACTGCGCCAACAACCAATATCATTAGTACTACTAGAGACGCTAAATATTGATGGAGACATCAACCCTGCTGTATAGATAAATATGTTCTGTTGTAAATACTGTTTGTGTTTCTTCCTGTCTAGTCCAACACACATAGGAGCAAAGCCTTATGCCTGAGCCACCGAGTACTGTTGAAGCCTGGGTACTGAATTAATTGGGTGAGTCCAGACCAATGTATTTCTGCTTCATCATTGTTTTTCCACAGGGGCATTAAGTCACAATAGTTCACTGTGGAGACTCACCACTTGATTTTAAAACTGTTGTTTTTAGATGTCCTCAAAACGCGATTGCGTTCACTTCACACATATTAAATACGGGAGTCAGAGTCACCGTAAGACCGTGTCTATGTTTGCTTTGTACAACATCAGCCTGAATGATGCCTATATATTTTTATCTCCCGAACAGGTAGATCCATGTTGTAACAGGTACATTAAATAATAGACAGTTTTATTGTGAGTAAAATTATATACCACTAATGCTAGTTGTAGATAGTTCAACCTTTCCTGCCCTGAAGAATCGCTAGTGTAATTAACTAGAAGCGAGAAACATGTTGACCCACACTTTTTAACAAGGACACCACTACGCGAGACATTGCACTCGGGCGAGTGCCTTGTTTTTGTTTTTACTTAGGGTAGGAGACCCTCAGAATAAAGTTTGTCCTTCTAGGTACTCCCAGCCCTATTTTAAATCACTTCACTACATCTACACAGTTTCGGCCCCACACCCGCACTTCACCAAACGGTTGCTGGATAAAAGATCCCTGATAAAGTGCCCCTATTATAGGGAGCCTGTTGGGTTTTGCACCGCCGACCCAAGGAGGAGCAGCCCAAATGATGCAGCATGACACCTGAAAAGGTGTGTGAGGGCATTACAATCCAACATATGGATTCCTAACACTGACCCCGGTGGGGGCACGATTGGTTTCAGTCTTTCCAGACTCTGCACACCCTGACTCTTGAGGAACAGCATAATTCCACTTTTTGAATATGCAAACACAGTGCCTTCTTTGTGACTTGGGGCTTTGTACAACTGATTTTGCACATTATCCCCAACAAAAATGATGGAGTAAGTGTGAGTCCAAAGTGTAAAATTGCCACAAACGTAAGGAGAGAAAGCATCCCTTCACTTAAAAAGTGTTAAAACGCGTCTTCTCATTTACTTCAAAACTGCTAATAATCAGGATGTAGACACCATGCCTATTTAGGCTCATGAGAAAAAAAATTGCCTTTAATAACCTAAGAGTGTTTCCCATTTTTATAGCATACTCCTGCAGAGTTTTGTGACTTTAAAAATGGGATAGATATTTCTTGCTTAGTCAAAGATGTAAGCATATTTTGTGTACATTTACATATATTTTATAATTGTGCCACGCATTTTCTAAAGCGTGAAAAACTTTCATAATTTATTCAATATATATTCGTAAGATAAAGTGCCTTTTTAGCAATGGCACCCTGACTTACGCTGTTTGTTTTGCTCTATTAACAAGGCTGTATTATCAAGAGAGGGGTTGGCATTTTTACTATTCCTTTACGTGCCTTCCTCCGCCCCCGTTTCTTCCCCCATCTTCATTGCTCTACCCTTCTTATGATCAAGTCTCTCTTTGGTTATAACTCAGGAATGTTATTGCGTGACTTCCGTGAATCTGACATTCATTATTTTAGCACCTAGTAATTATAATAGTCTTTTTATGGTTCCTACTTGTGATATATGCCCCCGTTGCATGGGAAATTTAATAAAGAGATTAAACCGAGATACTTCGTTTGATTTAAAATGTTAAAATTAACATGTCTCCAGTACTTATTCTGTTGAATAAAATTAATGACTGTGTACAAGGGTCAGATGGTCTAGTTTTATAGTGCTCGCACAGCCGCTAAAAAAATGTGGTGGGAGTATGAAATCCAAATGCACTCTAAACATAAGGAAGTAGATAAATTATATCGTTTCTCTATTTCTATAAAAAATATCACACAAAAGAACAATTTTAAGCATCAATAAAATCATTGCTTGAAATGGAAAAATAGAAGTGCAGGTATTCTGTATGGTCTGACAGGAAACCAGTAACAGGAATTCTGTCAAAAATCTGCAGATTCATGGGTGCATCACGGAGGCAAGATGGCGGCTGATTTGGAGTTTGGCTAATGGCAGAAATCCTTTAGCTGGGACCAATTCAGAGCCACTTTCTGCCCTCCCATTTGCTCCGCTAAGGAGCAGAACTAACTCAGTCGGACATGGCGGTGAATCAACTGTCTGGCTTAGAGTGAATGGTCCAACAACACATATCGGGTGAATACTTCCATGATGGGTGGTATTTTTATTTTTTTAACTATTCATTGATACATGCTCAATATACAGTACACTTAAAAAAAATGGTATGGCACGGAGATTCCGGCTCTACATTTTGTAAAAAAAAATCAACATAAATATAGGTTTTGTAAGATAATCAATTGTGTGTTCTTCTCCTTCCAAACACCCACCCCCCTTCCCATGGTCCTGAGAGGCTGCAATTTACTTGGCTATAGCGTTGCCCCTTTCCACTCACGCTCCACCACAACGGTGAATAAGTAAGTGTTAGGTGCGCGATGATGTGTAATTGATTCCCTGCTCTCTGAAATCCTCTATATGTTTGCCATTTACCCAAGATTTGTTCCCACTTTTATGGACATCCCCTGCTCAAGTATATAGTTTTCTCAGCTAAACCACACCAAATTAAGGTTACATTTCCAATCCACTATTCTTAGAGGGGCAGCCACACCCCAGCATCTTGCAACGTTTCGCTTTGCCACCACTGCCGCCAGGGATAGCCACATTTTTGTGTATCGAGGCCAAGACTCCTCTCCAGAGATTTGTAATAAAAACCAGTTGGATTCAATTGGGACCATTTGACCTGCTAACCTAGTCATGACTCTTCCAAGACATTGCCAGTATTCCTGTATGAATGGACAGCCCCACAGTGTGTGGTAAAAGGTCCTTCTTGGACACATCCCCTCTGGCAGTGGCTTGTCTAGGAGCGGCCCATTCAGCGTAACACAGTTTTTGCATATTATGTCCGGTTTAGAATTTTTAGTTGGATCAATCTGAACCTGTCTCATGTTGCTACCTCCCTAGGGCTTTGTAGTGCTTCTACCATTCATCGTCACCTAGGTTTTCCAGATCGCCCTCCCATGTTGTCCTAAATGGACCCAGCAGATCTGGGGAGTTATTTATTTATTTTTTGTATATTAGCGATATCGCTTTGGGGGTTTACGGGTCTGTGAGCAATCGATCTTCTATGGGGGAAGATTCTTCTAGACTTTCGCCTTCTGCGATATGATTCCTAAGGGAGTGGCCTAGTTGTAAGTATTTTGACCAGTCACCCTTTCCCATGTCGTATTCTTGTTGTAGCGTTTTGAATTTATTGTACCCAAGTTTCTCTAATCCCAGTAGTTTCCACTAGCTAAAGTTTTCCAATTTTTTTAACCTGTGGGAGCCCGGCACTGTTCCAAAGTGAGTTAATTTGTGTCAGTCTTCCCTCTTAACCTAGGTGTTTGTTGACTGTTGTGACAGTGTGAGTGTGGGTTGGGAGCTCTCTTGGCCACCTTGTATCTTAAAGTAAGGGAAGACATCCCTCTACTTTCATTGCCACTCTATCTATCCTCCATGCCGGGTCTCTTCAGTCTCCATACATCCAGCTGTTGACTGTGACCAATTGCAAGGCCCAATAATAATTTTTAATATCAGGAATGGCTAAACTGTCTTCATAGACTCCTTTCTTCAATTTACGAATCGCTATGCGCAGGATGCCTCCAGCCCAGAGTGGGGAGTGTAGCTCAGTTTTCACCCTCTGTAAAAAGGTGTGGGGAATTTCATAGGGTGTATTCGGTAGGATATAAAAAAGCCGGGGGAGTTTCATAATTTTGTATAGGGCTGCTCCACCGTTAAGTGTAAGAGGAAGCGATCATTACCATTTCACATCTTTTGTGAATCTATCCAATTGGGGTGTTACATTTCGATGGTATAATTATTTTGGGACTCTGATCACCTCAATTCCTAAATATTTGAATCCCTGAGTCTCCGCTGAGCCTTTGGACCAAGTGATCAGGCTGGGGATGCCACCTGTTAGTGGGAATAAGAGGGATTTGTCCCAATTAATCTGGTTGCTCGAGTACTCTCCGAAAATGCAGAAGATTTGAAGTATTCTGTCTACTGCTTGTTGTGGTTTGAGTACATATAATAATATGTCATATGCCTAAAGGGAAATGCATTCTTCCCATTCCCCACCCATGTGAATGCCCCATATCAGGGGGGATGCAGGGTCCATGCAGTGAGTTGCTCCGAGCTAGGGCAAATAATAATGGCGAGATGGTGGCAAACCTGTCTTGTTCCTTTCTGTAGGAGAAACTCCCTGGACACCATGTCATTGACTTGTACTATTGCAAATGGCAGGTATTAAAGCAGCCTCACCCAGCCAATGAATTTGCATCCAAACTCCAGATGACTTAGAGCTGAAAAGAGGACTCTGCTATCTCCTCCCCGGTTTGGTAATGTCACCCCTCTGTGTTTATGAACTCCAGGATCCACCTACTATTAGTTCGTCCCTTATCTAGCCATGCCAGGAGTTTGCCAGCCTTATCCCCCACCTCATATATAATCTGCATTGGGTGGTCAGGGCTTGTGCTCTCGCATTATCTTCGAATAGACTTTCCAGCTCTTTCTGCTTTAATTTTAGTTGGTGTTTTAGTTCCAGAGTTCTAGTTTAGTCCTCTTCTATGCTGTCCTCTAGGGTAGATATCTCCGTCTCCAGGGTGTCACCCTTTACCCTCACCTCCTTGTGGGATGCCCCTATCATGCTGTGTGCTTTTCCTCTCAACATAGGTTAAAATACCTCCCACAATGTGACCTTAACTCCACCGGACCCAGGTTCTCACTGAAGAAGTGTTCAACCCCCATCCTGATATCTGCTGAGAACGTTTTATCCTTAAGGTACAAGGGATCTATCCTCTGGAGCAGGGTGTGGGTTTTTCTTGGGCCTCTCAAGGCCACCTCCACTGGGGCGTGGTCTGACACCCCTCATGTCAGTTGGTTGGCCTCTGTACACTCACCCAGACTGCAGGCTTCTATGAACAGGTAGTCTAGTCTGGACAGGCTTTCATGGGCTGCTGACATGTGTGTATATTGCTTAGTGGTGGGATGTTTGCATCTCCATATGTCCTTGAGACCCAATGCTACCAGAAAGTCTCCTAATTTGCCCACCCTTCTTCTCGAGGCGTATTCCCCCCATTGCATCCACATCAGCAGACATTATGTCATTCATGTCCCCTCCTATTATCAGGCAACCCTCCGGAAGTTCTAGGAGTTTGTGCCCTAATGTGTCTCGTGTGGGCGTCTGTGGCCCCGGTGTTGCTTATATTGAACAGAAATTGAGCTGTCGTCCCTCTCAGTAGCCGCTCATTGCAACAAATCTGCCCAGTGGATCTGTCCACACTTTAATCCTTCTGAGGGGGAGCGAGGTTCTACAAAGTATGCCTACACTCCTTGAATCAGTGGTGTAGCTTGAATGTGATAATAATGTGCAACCAAAGAGATTCAGTGCCATACATTGATTGCCTCGGAGGTGCGTTTTTTGCAGCAAAATAACATCTGGGGCGTGCCTCTTAATGAACTGCATCACTTCTGTTCATTTGATTCTACTGTTTAGACCATTTACATTCCAGGACAATTTATTTATTTTCCTAGGTTGGCTGTCATGAGTTTCCGTAGCGTGTGCTTGTTTTCCTCATGTGACTTCCCACCTGGGCTTGTTCAAGTTCTACTATAGTGAGGTGTTTGTATCGTGGAGAACCGTTGTGTCTGATTAGTTTTATATGAGCGCACCCATGAAAAGTTATAACAAATGCAACAACCCCTCCATTCCAAACCATGATTACCCCTCCCTGGTACCCTGCTAAATCGACTATTTGTACCCCATCTTCCTGAGCTGGAGAGAACCTGTCGCCCTAGTAACTGTTTACTCTAATTACACTATTTGGGGGGGGGGGGGGTGTCTCTACGGCACCAAGTGCTTAGTAAATCAGTAGGACTTTTTTTGACCCATTTCTTCACTTAGTCCATGAGTTAGCAGATCTCTGTCCCCCATTGAGTATTTAGTTATTTCGGGGGTGGAGCATTGCAGGCTCGTCTCGGCTGTCCAAAAATAGAAAAATTTGGGGAAGTTCTGGCACCCCAGTCCTTTACTGCATCTCCTATCCCTTTTTGTGCTCCTCACCTGTCTTGGGGATCCCCCACCATTCCGTTCAATGTGTCCCATCTTCATTTAGGCTGCTTTCAGGGGGTTCCCCACCTCACTTTGTTCCGGTTTTGATATCATCTTCTTGTCTTGGTTTGGTTCCTTTCTGGGTCGTCTCGGTCCTTTGCACCATGGTGAATGGCCGTGCTCTACCCCTACAGCCATTCCCACGTCTCTTCTGGAGATGTGAAGTGCCTTGTCTTACCCTCCGCTATTATTTGGAGTCTTGCCGGGAAGAGCATTGTGTATTTTATTTCTCTCTCCCTCAGTTCTCGTTATACCCCCTCAAAACCCCTTTGTTGTTTTTGTACTTGTAGGGAAAAATCTGGAAAGATATGGATTTGAGTGTTTTCAAAGTGTATTTCTCCTTTAGCTCTCGCCACTTGGAGGATCGCTTCTCTTTCTCGTTAGTTGTAGATTTTAGCAATGATTGTCCTTGGAGGCACCCCTGGTTTGGTTGGTGGCACCGGGACCCGGTGAGACCTTTCAACCAGAAAAAATGTGGACAGTCGTTTTGGTCACAGTGTGTTGAATATAAAGTCTTCAAGGAATAGATCTGCACTCTGGCCCTCGGCTCCTTCCAGAAAGCCCACCACTCGGATATTGTTTCTTCTCACTCTCGTCTCCTGATCTTCAATTTTAGCACCCATGATCTTTGCCAGTTGTGTCAGTGATTGTACATGCACTTCTAGGCATTTTGATGTGGCTTGGAGCTGGAGAATTCTGGTCTCAGCCGTTGTGACCTTTTTGGTCAATTTCTGGAATTCTGCTTTGATCAGGGTGACCTCCACCATCACTGAGTCTTTTTGTGACTCCAATGCACCCTTGAGGTCTACTATGGAGGCCATAATCACTCCATGCGAGGGTTCCGCTGCCCCCTCTCTTTCTCCTGTTTGGGGAATCTTGGAACTGCATAGTTATCCATTTTGTTGGATTGGCAGCCCCCTGCCCCATTTAGTTTCACCATTTCTTCTTCTCGCTGTGCGCATGGGTGCTGTCTCCTTTGTATTAGTCCCTTTCCGTAGGCTTGGCCCCCAATCGAATCCTCACCCTATATGGTATATTTTAATTTATGCTTTAGTAATCCCAGCTCAGGACTTTACAGTTCTTCTCCTCGTGGGGAGAGAGGAGCTCCTCCTTATTCATTGCTCTCCTGGTCCAGAGTTCTGTACTCCTCTTAATCACATTGAGCCCGAGATCTGTAGGGTGCTTTTCATTACCAGCATGAGTCTCCCTCTTTTCCACCACAATCACTGTGTCAGATATTGTCTGGCGCATTACAGTATGGTCTGGTTATTCCCAAGGACGCTTTTGTATCCACCGAGCTTGGCTAAGGGGGAGGGGGCTACACAATGTCCTTGTTAGGGGCCAAGGAAGATTCTTGCTGAATCTGTAGCCTCCCGGGGCTTGGTTTTGGAATCACTGACAAATTATCGATTTCACGAAAATTGACCAACACTATTATCGAGTTTGAAACATCAATAACAATCACATCGACTCCCTATACATATTTAAATAAATACTAAAATATCGACCACACAATATCGATGCACAAAAATATTGACTACACTATTTTCGATAGCATATTTATCGAAATACAAAATATAGACATTTATAATTAAATATAGGACACAACTATTATATCGATTACACTAATATCGACAGCACTTATTTCGACTCTCTGCAAATATCGATAACATTAACTAAATAAATAATTATTTTCTAAACACTACACATCAACACTAGTACAAATACTCCCATTAAAATATATTTAAAGAAGATAACATACTTTTACATACTTATATAGCACAATACATTTTATTATTATTTACTATATTAATAAATTATTTTTAAACACAATTTAATATATACAATTTATTTTACTAATATAATTCTAATTTTACTAGCAATACAAACTATATACATTATTATTAAAATACTTACAAATACACTACTCCTCTGTATAAACCTTTAACAAACAAGTAACTTAATTATTTTACTTAAAAAAATTCTAACTAACCAATAGAAACACTTCTCAAAGTATGTGATCAATCAGAAATAAACACTAATTAAGCATACCCTATATAAAGAATTCACTATTCTACCCTAAAACCTGCTGAAAATATTCAGCTTGAAGACATACTGCCAAATTTTCGACTACCTTCAAGATTCTTCTGTGAATGAAAATACTACTAAGTACAACAAGTAAGTAATCTAATAGCTCTGAATGATAAATTTGACCTAATGTTACCTACTACTCATATTCAATATTTTATAATTAATTATTTCTTTCTCTATCTCCTTTTTTCCACAACAGACTCTACTATTAAAAACAGATGAACATTTTCTTCAAGAAATACTACAAACTATTTATAAAGTAGGTATATACCTAATTGTTGTTTTAATCTTCAAAAAATTAGACAAATGGTTAAAAGGAAAATAACATTTTATAATTGTGTCTTCTCTTTTAAATTGTTAAAAATTAGTAAACACAGGTTTATAAGACAAAATAAGTGAAATTGCTTTTGTAAAAATGTCACTTGGATTCTAATTACATAACTAACTTTTTACACATACAACATTTTTTCTCACAACAGATAACAGAAAAACGAAAAGCAGCAATTTATCATCCAAGAACCGACATTCAACAACTAAGCATAAACACTTGGTAAGTACAGAATGCCAACACATATACTAATTTGTTGCTCTCACACATGGTCAATGTAAATACTTGCCTTTATTAGAATTTTTATTTGTATTTTCTTAAACTGTTATATTTTTTAATCTAAATAAACTTACCTTTCTCATTATGAAAGGTTATACCCTAGCAAATGTCTAACCAAAATACACAAATATACATTTCCGATAATATAGTTTTCTTTCTTTCTACAGACCTATAAAAACTATAGCTGCATCAAACTGAAAATACATCTACTTTCAAAATCTACAACTTTACTGTTGGTAAGTAAGAAGCTACAAATGGTACATATTTAATTTAAAATGCTTGTAAAGTTACAAAGTTTCCTAATATTTTGAATACAACTTTTCTAGATTTAAGAAAACAACAATGACAGAAGATGCAAGATTTATTACATCTCAGAAAGGAAAATTTTTATAATGCTATATGGGGTATACTTATACTCAGGAAAATCAAAAAGACCTTAAAGTTAACTGGAAATGTACTAAGTATTACTCTAAAAAATGCTATGGGCGTGCAACAACCAGAGAAAAAGTGTCATTAATACTACTGAACAAAACCATCCACCTAACATCTCAGAAATAGAGGTTAGATCTACTCTAGAAAATATAAAAGAATTGAGTAGCACATCTGACCTACCAACAAGCGTAATTCTAAAAGAATTACTACCTAGAGTACCTAGAGAAGCAAGAGGTCAGTTACCATCAATTGCTTCTATAAAAAGAACCATAGCTAGGACCAAAAAATCCAGTAGACCCACAATACCAATACCTAAAACTTTTGAGGAGATCATTATTCCACCTGAACTTACCATCACACATAATGATGAACCTTTTATCTTCTACGATAATAACAACAAAGATAAAAGGATAATAATGTTTGCTACAAATAACAACCTGAAAAAATTAAAAGAAAGTCAAACGTGGATGATGGATGGCACTTTTACCATATGCCCCAAACCATTCTATCAATTATATACTATACATGGGCAATACCATATTACCTGTATCCCATTCATCTACTGTTTGTTACCAAACAAACAAACAGCAACTTACACAGAAATATTAAATAAAATCAAAGAACAAACATCAGACTTCTTTCCACTACAAATAATAATAGACTTCGAACAAGCTATGATCCATTCCATTCCTAAAACATATCCACACACATCCATACAAGGATGTTACTTCCATTTTAACCAATGTCTATGGAGACATTTACAAAAATCAACACTTAGTATTGAGTATGCAACCAATATTACCTTTGCATACCAAATCAAACACCTAATAGCCCTAGCATACGTGCCAATAACTGATGTGGCTGAACACTATAATCTTTTAATCAAAAGTCCTTTCTACACACAAAACGAACAAAAACTTGCTCCACTTTTGGATTACTTTGAGGACACCTCGGTGGGGAGACTACACAGGTCAGGCCACAGACGCCAACCTAAATTCCTAATACCTTGGTGGAATGTATACCTACCAACCCTAAACCAAGAAGCCAAGACAAACAACGCAGTTGAGGGTTGGCATAATGCCTTCCTATCTTCAACTGGACGAATAACTCCCACACTACATAAACTCCTCACAGCAATCCAAAAAGAGCAAAGTTTTCAAGAATTATGAATGGAGCAATCTGTCTTACAACTAAAACCCAAACTATCAAGACAAACTGCCCAAATATACCAATATTTACAACAACAAGTACAACTTTACCCTACAACTAGAGGACTGGAATACCTAAAAATGATAGCCAAAACATTAAACTACAAAGACTAACTAAATCAAAGGATAAAAATCCAAATAAATCCTGAAATATTACACCACACATATCAATATAAAATGATATTTTCCTTATTTTGTCTAATATATTTATTTATTTAATAATATATAGACAAAATAAATATCTAAGTATAGTAAAAACATTTCATAAGAGCACATTTCCCACCCACATAAATATTAATATTAAATCACTTACCTTTCACAGCAACGTCATAGGCAAATCCAATAATCCATAACAATCCATGTAGTGATAAATCCACAATTTTTGAAATAAAAAAGCCCAATAAAATGTAGAAATACAACTGTGCAAAATCCATCCAGCATCCAAATAAATCGATAGGTCAAAATCCATGAAAAACCCGAAAATAATGTAAAATTGTAATAAACGCTCCTGTAAACCCGAAAAATAAAGGAAGTATTCTAGAAATCTCAGTTCAAACAACTGAAACACACTTCCTTTGATAAAAAAAATGTCACAGCTCGGAAACGGAAATGGCTGTATCCAAACACCTAGAATAAAAAAAAACCTTCCCACCCACATTACACTTAGATCGACACATTAAAAACTAACATTAAATACTTGCTTTTTAACAAAATAGACAAAACCTTACACAAACGCACTAACTCCAACTATTGCAAACCACAAAAAGCCTGGATAACGGAAATACGTACCTACTAAACTCCATAATATCTAAATAGTCATATACTAATCCACAACCACTAAATAACAAACTACTACCTTCAAAAGTTAGTGAAAATCGCTAAAATATACTTAAATAGACTCTTACCTGCTCACACGTGAAGTAGCTTCCAACCGCGACCTTCAATCTTCCAAACTGACCCAAAATGACTATGAGCGGTTACTAAATAAAAGACCCAAATAATAGAATAATGAAAGAAATAGTGAAATAAATGCCCAAAAAATGTATTTAACTTTGAAAAATAATGGAAAAATGTTACAATATACTTACCAACATGCTAAAATGTATTTTGTATTTTTAAAATTACAAGTGTATTATATTCATATTTTTTATATTTATTACATTAAATATTAATAATGTTTAATATTTAATGAAATATTTATTTTAAAAAATTCTGAAAAAAGTGTCAAAATTACTGTCTATTTTTTCTGTATGAATTTTTTACAATGTCACTAACATTTAAAAATTATTTTAATAATAATACATTTAAAATATTTAAATATTATAATTTAAAAAATTTCTGGAAATGATGTTAATTGTATGATTTACAATATTATTAATATCAATATTTCTTTATTAAATATGTGAATTCATTTATAGCATCATTTGTACAGTACAGTATTATGTTTACAAATTAAAAAAAATATTTTAATATCAATGTATAATTATTTGTAGTTGTACAAAAATGTATGTACTCTATGTATAGTATTACTCATTGTATAATCATGTACTACATTTTTTGTATCTACCTAAAATGTACTTTACTAAACAAATATCCAAAAATGTTTAATTTCTAATTACATTGTACTTATACCTTTTTGATAATATATTATACATTGATTTGTAATACATGTATAATGTACTTTATTTACTATGTAAACAAATGAATAAAGATTTTTTTGAAAAACCACTGTGTTATTTTTATCTACTAGCTATTAGAAAATTATAAATAATAATATTACAAATGGTTTTTTATTAAATTTTAAAAGATATATATATAAACATTCGATTTTTTTACAATGTTATAACCCTTTTAAAATTCACACATATAAATGTTTGTAAATTTCATACATACTACACACTTAACCTATGTAATGTGGTACTCCTACTCAAAACTACATTTCATTAGGGTAGATGCAGGACACTGAACCAAAATAATGTAATATTCCAACTCTAATCAACATTTAAATTGGGTACGTGCAGGACACTGAACCTATTTAATTTACTATTCCAACTCAAATCTACATTTAATTAGGATAGGTGCTGGACACTGAACATAAATAATTAACTATTTCAACTCCAATCTACACTTAATTAGGGTAGGTGCTGGACACTGAACCTATTTAATGTACTATTCCAACTCCAATCAACATTTAATTAGGGTAGGTGCTGGACACTGAACCTAAATAAATTACTATTCCAACTCTAATCAACATTTAATTAGGGTAGGTGCTGGACACTGAACCAATGTAATTTACTATTCCAAATCCAATCTACTCTTAACTAGGGAAAGTACAGGACACTGAACATATTAAATTTACTACTCCAACTCCAATCTACATTTAATTAGGGTAGGTGCTGGACAATGAACCTATTTAATTTACTATTGCAACTCCAATCTACTATTAATTAGAGTAGGTGCTGGACACTGAACCTATTTAATTTATTATTCCAACTCCAATCTACTATTTATTAGGGTAGGTGCTGGACACTGAACCTAAATAATTAACTATTCCAACTCCAATCTACATTTAATTAGGGTAGGTGCTGGACACTGAACCTATTTAATTTACTATTCCAACTCAAATCTACATTTAATTAGGATAGGTACTGGACACTGAAGAAAAATAATTAACTATTCCAACTCAAATCTACATTTAATTAGGGTAGGTGCTGGACACTGAACCTATTTAATTTACTATTCCAACTCCAATCAATATTTAATTAGGGTAGGTGCTGGACACTGAACCTAAATAATTTACTATTCCAACTCCAATCAACATTTAATTAGAGTAGGTGCTGGACACTGAACCTATTTAATTTACTATTCCAACTCCAATCCACATTTAATTAGGATAGGTGCTGGACACTGAACCTATAAAATTTACTATTCCAACTCCAATCAACATTTAATTAGAGTAGGTGCTGGACACTGAACCTATTTAATTTACTATTCCAACTCCAATCAACATTTAATTAGAGTAGGTGCTGGACACTGAACCAATTTAATTTAATATTCCAACTCCAATCTACTCTTAATTAGGAAAGGTGCAGGACACTGAACCTATAAAATTTACTATTCCAACTCCAATCTACATTTAATTAGGGTAGATGCTGGACACTGAACAAAAATAATTAACTGTTCCAACTCCAATCTACATTTAATTAGGGTAGGTGCTGGACACTGAACCTATTTATTTACTATTCCAACTCCAATCAACATTTAATTAGGGTAGGTGCTGGACACTTAACCTAAATAAATTACTATTCCAACTCTAATGAACATTTAATTAGGATAGGTGCTGGACACTGAACATAAATAATTAAATATTCCAACTCCAATCTACATTTAATTAGGGTAGGTGCTGGACACTGAAACTAAATGAATTACTATTCCAATTCTAATCAACATTTAATTAGGGTAGGTGCTGGACACTGAACCTATGTAATTCACTATTCCAACTCCAATCTACTCCTAACTAGGGAAAGTACAGGACACTGAACATATTAAATGTACTATTCCAACTCCAATCAACATTTAATTAGAGTACGTGCTGGACACTGAAACTATTTAATTTACTACTCCAACTCCAATCTACATTTAATTAGGGTAGGTGCTGGACAATGAACCTATTTAATTTACTATTGCAACTCCAATCTACTATTAATTAGAGTACGTGCTGGACACTGAACCTATTTAATTTACTATTCCAACTCCAATCTACTATCAATTAGGGTAGGTGCTGGACACTGAACCTAAATATTTAACTATTCCAACTCCAATCTACATTTAATTAGGGTAGGTGCTGGACACTGAACCTATTTAATTTACTGTTCCAACTGAACTCCTATCTACTATGAATTAGGGTAGGTGCTGGACACTGAACAAATATAATTAACTATTCCAACTCAAATCTACCTTTAATTAGGGTAGGTGCTGGACACTGAACCTATTTAATTTACTATTCCAACTCCAATCAACATTTAATTAGAGTAGGTGCTGGACCCTGAACCTATTTAATTTACCATTCCAACTCCAATCCACATTTAATTAGGGTAAGTACTGGACACTGAACCAATTTAATTTAATATTCCAACTCCAATCTACTCTTAATTAGGAAAGGTGCAGGACACTGAACAAAAATAATTAACTATTTCAACTCCAATCTACATTTAATTAGGGTAGGTGGTGGACACTGAACCTATTTAAATTACCATTCCAACTCCAATCAACATTTAATTAGGGTAGGTGCTGGACACTTAACCTAAATAAATTACTATTCCAACTCTAATCAACATTTAATTAGGGTAGGTGCTGGACACTGAACCTATTTAATTTACTATTCCAACTCCAATCTACTCTTAACTAGGGAAAGTGCAGGACACTTAACATATTAAATGTACTATTCCAACTCCAATCAACATTTAATTAGAGTACGTGCTGGACACTGAAACTATTTAATTTACTATTCCAACTCCAATCTACTATTAATTATAGTAGGTGCTGGACACTGAACCTGTTTAATTTACTATTCCAACTCCAATCTACTATTAATTAGGGTAGGTGCAGGACACTGAACCTATTAAATTTACTATTCCAACTCCAATCTACATTTAATTAGGGTAGGTGCTGGACACTGAACCTAAATAATTAACTATTCCAAATCCAATCTACATGTAATTAGAGTAGGTGCTCGACACTAAACCTATTTAATTTACTATTCCAACTCCAATCTACTCTTAATTAGGGAAGGTGCAGGACACTTAACCTAAATAAATTACTATTCCAACTCCAATCTACATTTAATTAGGGTAGGTGCTGGACACTGAACAAAAATAATTAACTATTCCAACTCCAATCTACATTTAATTAGGGTAGGTGCTGGACACTGAACCTATTTAATTTACTATTCCAACTCCAATCAACATTTAATTAGGGTAGGTGCTGGACACTGAACATAAATAAATTACTATTCCAACTCCAAACAACATTTAATTAGGGTAATTGCTGGACACTGAACCTATTTAATTTACTATACTAACTCCAATCTACTATTAATTAGAGTAGGTGCTGGACACTGAACCTATTTAATTTACTATTCCAACTCCAATCTACATTTAATTAGGGTAAGTGCTGGACACTGAAACTAAATAATTAACTAGTCCAACTCCAATCTACATTTAATTAGGGTAGGTGCTGGACACTGAACCTATTTAATTTACTATTCCAACTCCAATCTACTAATATTTAGGGTAGGTGCTGGACACTGGACCTATTTAAATTACTATTCCAACTCCAATCTACATTTAATTAGGGTAAGTGCTGGACACTGAACCTAAATAAATTACTATTCCAACTCCAATCAACATTTAATTAGGGTAAGTGCTGGACACTGAACCTATTTAATTTACTATTCTAACTCCAATCTACTATTAATTAGAGTAGGTGCTGGACACTGAACCTATTTAATTTACTATTCCAACTCCAATCTACATTTAATTAGGATAAGTGCTGTACACTTGAACCTAAATAATTAAATATTCCAACTCCAATCTACATTTAATTAGGGTAGGTATTGGACACTGAACAAAAAAAATTAACTATTCCAACTCCAATCTACATTTAATTAGGGTAGGTGCTGGACGCTGAACCTATTTAATTTACGATTCCAACTCCAATCTACATTTAATTATGGTAAGTGCTGGACACTGAACCTAAATAATTAACTATTCCAACTCCAATCTACATTTAATTATGGTAGGTGCTGGACACTGAACCTATTTAATTTACTATTCCAACTCCAATCTACTATTAATTAGGGTAGGTGCTGGACACTGGACCTATTTAATTTACTATTCCAACTCCAATCTACATTTAATTAGGGTAAGTGCTGGACACTGAACCTAAATAAATTACTATTCCAACTCCAATCAACATTTAATTAGGGTAAGTGCTGGACACTGAACCTATTTAATTTACTATTCTAACTCCAATCTACTATTAATTAGAGTAGGTGCTGGACACTTAACCTATTTATATTACTATTCCAACTCCAATCTACATTTAATTAGGGTAAGTGCTGGACACTGAACCGAAATAATTAACTATTCCAACTCCAATCTACATTTAATTAGGGTAGGTGCTGGACACTGAACCTATTTAATTTACTATTCCAACTCCAATCTACTATTAATTACGGTAGGTGCTGGACACTGAACAAAAATAATTAACTATTCCAACTCCAATCTACATTTAATTAGGGTAGGTGCTGGACACTGAACCTATTTAATTTACTATTCCAACTCCAATCAACATTTAATTAGGGTAAGTGCTGGACACTAAACCTATTTAATTTACTATTCCAATTCCAATCTACATTTAATTAGGGTAGATGCTGGACACTAAACCTATAACCCCAACACCCCCCTACTAAACATTAAATACAAAATTGAAAATTAAATTCTTAATTTAAAATCAATTTTCTAATTTTTTGTAAAAAAAAATTGTTTATTTAATTTTCAAAATTTATATTTGATTTGTTAATTTTTTTTATATACTTTTTAAATCTCTACCCACCCTTATCCCCTATAAACCCGAGAAAACGCTACTAAACATTAAATTACAATTTAAATTTAAATTTTAAATATTAAAAAAATTCTATTTATTGTCAATATGTTTTTTTTTTTACAAATTTCACATTTTATTTTAAAAAATATAAATTTTTGTTATATACTTTTTAAAACACTACCCACCCTTATCCCCTATAAACCCTACAACCTGCTACAAAACATTAAATTACAATTTAAATTTAAATTTAATTTTTTTAAAAAAAATTAGTCATTTTTTTCAATATTTTATATTTTTTTACAAATTTCAAATTTTAATTCTTAATTTTTACATTTTTGGTATGTACTTTTTAAAACACTACCCACCCTTATCCCCTATAAACCCTACAACCCGCTACTAAACATTAAATTACAATTTAAATTTAAATTTTAAAACAAATTACAAATTATTTTCAATATTTTATATTTTTTTACATATTTCAAATTTTATTTTTTATTTAATACATTTTTGGTATATACTTTTTAAAACACTACCCACCCTTATCCCCTATAAACCCTAGAACCCGCTACTAAACATTAAATTACAATTTAAATTTAAATTCAACATTTAAAAAAAAAATCTAATTATTTTCTATATTTTAATATTTTTTTACAAATTTCTCATTCAATTTTTAATATAACAATTTTTTGTTACATACTTTTTAAAACACTACCCACCCTTATCCCCTATAAACCCTAGAACACTCTACTAAACATTAAATTACAATTTATATTTAAAATTTAAATTTTAAATACATTTTCTAATTATTTTCAATATTTACATTTTTTTATTTCAATTTTTATTTATTAATTTATAAATTTTTGGAATATACTTTTCAAAACACTACCCACCCTTATCCCCTATAAACCCTACATCCAGCTTCTAAAAATGTATCATACTTTATAACACTATTTATTAGTACTATAAACTATTATAGCTAACATTTTACACAATTATTACTTTACATACATTTAAAAAACACTATTTTTCATATCAATATTTTGTCTTATCGATATTTTTAACATCGATATTTTAAATCTCGACTTTACTGAACTCGATATTATTTATACACACAAAAAACGATATTTATTACATCGATATTATTAACATCGATATTACTTATCTTCGATTTTTCTAACTCGATATTATAGCTAGTCGACATTAAAAACTCGATATTTTGACTGTGTACCCTTGGTTTTGACCAGGTGCCATACTTCCCCGCTTGGGAAGTTGCCCTCTCACCTCAATGTCTGTGTGTTGTCCACTCTGACCGATCTCTTCCGCTGTCCAATGGCACATCAGTGTAGGAGGCCAAAGCAGGTCTCGACACACTGCTCTGGAATTCTGTTGCCCTGCACCTTGCTTGTGTTGTGAGAAATTGGTCTGGTATATGATGTCCACTATTCTAGTGGGCACCTTGCACCAGTCCAAACGACCCTTATTGATGGTAGGTTGTAAATTAAACCTTATTGAAAGCTATCCTAGTGGTAGCTGTGGAGAGCAGCCTTCAGGCTAAAACTTAGAGGCGAGTTAAGCAAGTTGTTTTACCAGTTATAATCTCTTGAATGATCAAATGAAAGCACACCACACAAGGTATATATCAAATATATATGTATTTAATCTGAACACAACCCCTCTGGACTCTGTATGAGGTCAGAGGTAAAAGTACAATACAAGGAATCTAATTAGCATACGATAAGTTGCACAGTATACGTTTTGCCCTAGGGGCCTCACAAACCTTATACTAAAATAGTGGTATAAGAACCACGTGAGGGATAGAAAGCAGGCCTAGGGCCTGTAGAACCACTGGGGCAAGCAGGAACCACCCAAAGTGGGGACAGAGGAGGCCCACGTGAGACGCGTGCAGTGTCTAAACACAGCCGCGGATCACCATTGACTTTCTATGAAGAACGAACATGTTACAGTTTTAAAGAATAAGGGCACTTAGAGGTTAACTACGATGGAACCCTTTTTGACTAGGACACTTCAAGAGTCAAGACCCACAGGAGCACCAGAGTACTCGTGTTACCTTACCCAGGGAAGCTGGGTGCATAGGTGTCTTTTGGTGTTGGGTTTCGTCATCGATTCCAATGGAGAGCTGCGAAGAAATGCTGCAGGCGACCAGAGGAAACATGTCTGGGTGGATCCAAGGGTGGATCAGAGATAAGAAGAACTGAAAGCAGAGGGGACAGAGTCTGGGTCACTAGCCAGTGACCAGGATGCCGGGAAGAAGAGGCCAGCCTACGTTGGGTGATTTCAGGTGAAAGAGGTGAAGCTGGACTCTTCAGCCACGAGGACCAGGAAGTGTTGATGATGACCAAGAGCTGGATTCGAGCTGTACCACAAAGGATGTCGAGTGCTGCTGTGTCAGAATCCAGATTGGACCCACAAGCCTTGGCAACAGCAACCCACACACGATGACAAGATTGGCTTGGTTCAGACCAGCAAGGTCTGTGGGACTCCTCTTTTGGAGGAGAGTCAGAGCACATCTAGAGCAACAAGGAAAGCTCAAGGAACAAAGGATTGGCCTTCAAGGGGGCTCACTAGCCAACAGACTAGTAACTGCAAAGGTGCCTCGAGTGGAAATGCACAAAGCGGGCCCACGGAACACTCGTGGAGTGCAGGCCTCTGAGCTTCAGTGCAAAAGGTGCTTGGGGCTGAGGCTTCAAGTACCCCAATGCACCACTTCAGAATTCCTCTGGAAGGAGGTGCAGTAGCAAAAATGCAGGATGTCCAGAAGTTCCGCTCCCATGTCTCTCATGTCAGCTACAGGTAAGCATGGGCGGAAAATCCGTTTCGCTCGCGGATTGTGCGGATTTTCGGTAAATTTGCAATCCGCGAGATTCGCGAATCTCCCGCAAAATCCGCAAATCCGCGAGCAGCGGATTTTGCACGCACTGTTCGCGTGAGTTCGCGGCTTCCCAGTACAACTTCGCGCCCCGCGAATAAGTGCAAAATTGCAGAAATACGATCTTAGCAAAACTGAAACTACTTACCAGGTTCAAAAGTTCAGGCTCATCATTAGTAGCCATTTCCTGTAGTGCTTCCTGAGGGGCCCCTCCAGAGTTCAGTTGCCAGTTGCAACTATTATGTGACCCTGCTCTGAACCTCAGAATAGTTACACATATGCCACAAAGGTCCTGAATTACAGCTAAGGGAGACAAGCAGGAGCCAGGCTGGAAGTTCAAATCCATTAATCAGCCCCTAATTAATTATTGTCAGTTGGGGCAGGGCAGGTGTTGTAACTAATTTTGCAACAATGAAAGCACTTAGCAAGTGCAAAAGATCACTAATCAGGAAGCACTAAGGAAGCAGGTGCCAGCTAAAAAAATATTCTGTGACACATTAATCAGCCCCAAATTAATTCAGGTCACTTGAGGCAGGGAAGGTGTGCTTGCGTTGCCACAATAATGTACACTGACTGGACAACCAGAGGGTGCTGTGATGAAACAGAGGGTGGCATGGGTGGGCCAGAGGGTGGCATGAGTAGTCAGAGAGTGGCAGTGGTGACAGAGAGTGGCAGTGATGAAGAAGAGTGTCCCAAACAGGCTGGACACGTAGAAACAACAAGTTCGCGAAACTTGCGACCAGACAGGTAAGTTCGCAATTTGCGAAATTGTACAAAACCCTCGCGAACTGGCAGAAACCCGCGCAAACACACAAAAAAAAAAATCCGCAAATTCGCGAGAATTCGCGGATTTTGCGGATTGCGAGTTCGCAAATCCGCAAAATTCGCGAACGCGAGATTCGCAAAATTCGCCCATGCTTAGCTACAGGTCTCAGCTTTGCTGGGATCTTGGGTCAGCCTCAGAGATGTCTGAAAGTCTGTGTCCTGTGTCACAGATTCTTCGGGATCCGGCGGGAGCCTTGAAAATCAGACCAGCAAAGATGCTGTTGGTGCCTGTTTGAACGGGGTGGTCACTCCTTGACAACAAGGGAGATTTCTTCTGTCTTCCAGTTGATATGGAATGTCGAAGGTCCAAGATGTATGTTGCAGAGATTAATCCAGGGTAATCTAAAGTCCTAGGGACTGGGCTCCTATTCTTATAGTAGGTTTATGGGTTGGACTAACTCTAGGGTCCCACCTATGGGAGGACCTGGGGAGGGGGTGGTTACACCCCTTCCCCTTTGTCCAGTTTCACACCAGAGCTGGGGCAGAGTGCCCCAGCAACCAGCTTTGAACTGGGAAATGAATGGAGCACTTTGTGTGCCCCGGGCAGTGTCTGAAAAGCATTCACTGAATGCAACCCACCCTGCCCCAATACACTAAAGCCTGTCTGGGGAGGGGCTAGCACCTCCCTGGAGAAGAAACCTATAGTCCAGGCCTCCCCTGCTGGAGTTTCGTCCAGCAGCAGGAGGGCAGACTCCTGTCTGTGACAGCAGCATCCATTTTGTGATGCTGGTGCTCTGTTTAACTTTAACCGGGTGTACCAGTGTGTACATGTCTTTTCCCTCTAGAAGGGTGGAATGCTACCCCCGCCGCCAGAACTGGCGGGGGATAGTATTCCAAAGTTTTTGACACCAAACACGACATGTTTTGATAAAGCCAAACCAAAGTTAACATTAACCGCAAGGATTATAATGCACTTAAGAGTATATGGTATGGCTATATCATAGAAAAGCTATAAGGAGATGGTTCCAAAAGCTGCAGAGGGGCTCAGCTCATGCTAGGGCACCCTCTCACACAAAACCAAGCACACTGCCTTCAGGATTGTCAAGGCCTGCCATAGGAGTGACTTATAGGTTAACATGTGTCTATATGTAAAGGTAGATATAGGTATACTATATCTAAGTAAGGGGTGCTTACACCAACTTACCCAGACTGCAAGTGCAGACCTGTGGTGCCGTTTTGGAAGGCTAACCAGGGGTGGCATAATATATGCTTCAGCCCCTGGTAGTCCTCTGGGGTCCCTATGCCCTGGGTACCTAAGGTACCATATACAGGGGCTCACAATGGTGACCCTGTAACCAATCTGGTATGTACCTAAAGTATGTGGTATCGATTTAGAGAGAGAACAGCTAGGCTGTGGGCCTGATTAGCAGGGCCACAGCCATACTAAAACCGAAAAACCAGTGAAACACAGCAAAACGTGGGAGTAACCTTAGGAAGCAGACCCTACTCTCCTACACAACCCCCCCCCCCTTAAACGCAGGGACATTAAACTAACCTTGACCAGTTGAGTCTTCATGTTCTAAGGGGAAATTTCTGGAGAGTCCATCTGCATTGGCATGGTTACTCCCAGGTCTATGTTCCACTGTATAGTCCATCCCCTGTAGGGAAATGAACCACCTGAGCAGTTTAGGATTTTCACCCTTCATCTGTTTTAGCCATTAGAGGGGCTTATGGTCTGTCTGAACTGTGAAGTGAGTACCAAACAAGTATGGCCTCAGCTTCTTCAACAAACCACAGCAAAAGCCTCCCTCTCAATAGCTGACCAATGTTTCTCTCTAGGGGTCAGCCTTCTGCTAATAAAAGCTACTGGCTGGTCCTGACCTTCTTCATTCAATTGTGATAGCACAGCCCCTACCCCCAACTCAGAACCATCTGTTTGAACAATAAATTTGTTGGAGTAGTTAGGACTTTGCAGAATTGGTGCATTGCAGATGGCCTGCTTCAGGTCATCAAATGCCTTTTGACGGCTGACTGTACACTGAACTTTCTTAGGCATTTTCTTAGAAGTTAAGTCATTCAGGGTGTCACTATGGAACCCTACCCCTTGACAAATCTCCTATAGTACCCAGTCAGGCCCAAGAAAGCTCTGAGTCTGGGTGGTTGGAGGCGGAGCAACCCAGTCCATTATGGTCTGGATTTTGCTCTGCAATGGTTGAACCTGGCCTCCACCTGCCAGGTGGCCCACGTACACAACCTGACTCTGCCCTATCTGATACTTAGTAGCCTTGATAGTTAGGCCTGCCTTTTGCAGGCCTCCAAAACATTTTTCAGGTGATCCTACCAGGTGGAGCTAAATACAGCAATATCATCAAGATAAGCTGCACAGTAGTCTTCGAGGCCTGTTAGGACTGTATTCAACAACCTTTGAAATGTGGCAGGTGCATTTTTCAGACCAAAGGCAATTATCACAAATTGATAATGTCCACTAGGGGTTGAACATGATGTTTTTGGCTTTGCAGCCTCAGCTAGTCTGATCTGCCAGTAGCCAGCTGTTAGATCAAATGTGTTCAGAAATTTGGCAGATGCCAACTTATCTATGATCTCATCTGCTATGGGTATTGGATGGGCATCAGTCTTAGTGACTGCATTGAGACCTCTGTAGTCTACACAAAACCTCATCTCTCTCTTACCACCCTGGGTGTGAGGTTTGGGTACTAGGACTACTTGACTAGCCCAAGGGCTATCTGAAGGTTCAATCACTTCCAATTCCAACATTTTCTGGATTTCAGTCCTAATACAGTCCCTGACATGATCAGGTTGCCTCTAAATCTTACTTTTAACAGGCAGACTGTCCCCAGTGTCCACTTCATGAGTGCACCAGGTAGTCTGACTTGGAGTCAGTGAAAACATATGTCTGTACTGCTGTAGAACTTGTCTGCAGTCAGTCTGCTGCTGATCAGTGAGGCTTCCTGCCAAGGCTACTCCATAAACTGATCCATCATCAGGATTCTGGGAGAGAAGGTCTGGGAGAGGGTCACTCTATTCCTCCTGTCCTTCATCAGTAGCCATGAGCAAGCCCATGTCTGCCCTGTCAACATATGGGTTGAAACTGTTCACATGAAGCACCCTATGGGGGCTCCTGGGAGTTCCAAGATCTACCAAATAGGTAACCTCTCCCTTCTGTTCAACAATAGTGTGGGGTCCACTCCACTTGTCCTGGAGAGCTGCTGGGGCCACAGGCTCCAACACCCACACTTTCTGTCCTGGCTGGTAAACAGTCAGTACAGCCTTTTAAGTCATGCCAGGCTTTCTGTAATACCTGGCTAGCCTCAAGGTTTTTGGATGCCTTTTTCATGTACTCAGCCATCCGGGAGCGGAGACCAAGTACATAATCCACAATATCCTGTTTAGGGGGTTTGAGAGGTGACTCCCATCCCTCCTTCACAAGACAAAGTGGTCCTCTAACAGGGTGTCCACACAAAAGTTCAAATGGGCTGTAGCCAACCCCTGCTGTGGAACCTCCCTGTATGCAAACAAAAGGCAGGATATCCTATCTCCGCCTGAGCTTGTCTGGGAGACCCTTAATCATATCCTTTAAGGTCTTGTTAAATCTTTCAACTAGACCATTGCACTGTGGATGATAGGGTGTTGTGAACTTGTAGTTCACTCCACACTCCTGCCACATTGCAGTTAAGTAACTTGACATAAAGTTTGCACCTCTGTCAAAAACTATCTGTGGTCCTAAGGGGAATTGTCTCTGGGTACCTGGTGGCATGATCCACTACCACCAGGATAAACCTGTGCCCAGATGCAGTTTGGGGATCCATTGGTCCAACAATGTCAATCCCTACACGTTCAAAGGGAACCCCCACCGCAGGTAGTAGTATAAGAGGGGCCTTTGGAGTGCCACCAGATTTGCCACTGGCTTGGCAGGTGACACAGGAGCGACAAAACTCCTTGGTGTCTTCAGACATGTGGGACCAGTGAAAGCAAGGGACAATTCTATCCCAAGTCTTTTTTCTGGCCCAGGTGTCCTGCTAAAGGAATATCATGGGCTAGTGACAAAAGGAAGCCCCTGAATGCCAACGGTATGACCAACCTCCTGGAAGCACCAGGCTTGGGGTCTCTACTCTCTGAATACAGGAGCCCTTCATCCCAATATACTTCATGGGCGCCACTATCATTCCCAGCAGCCTCAGCAGCAGCTTGCTGTCTGAGGGGTTCAAGAGAAGGCCAGTCCCACTGTGCCTGACTCAGATCTGCCCTGGAAGGCCCCCTGACCCTAAGAACTCAACCTGATCAGGTTCAAGCTCCTCTGGGACAGTTCCTTCTTCAGGCTCACAATCAGCTTCCTCAGAAGGCTGATCCTCACTCTGAGTCAGGGGGGAAGGCACTGCCTTAACCCTACTGCTCCTTTTCTTGGTAGGCAACTGGTCCATTATTTCAGAATCCAGTGCCTGTCCAGTGATACACTTTTTGACCTGTGACCTAGTCACTGCAAGAACATGTGCTGAGATTCCTAACATTTCTGCATGTGTTCTAAACTCCACTTCAGACCAGGCTGAAGTTTCTAGTTCATTGTCAAGCAAACATTCTAAAGGGAGGTCTGAACTTATCACAACCTTCTTAAGGCCAGTTACCCCTCCCCAGGAGAAATTAACAACTGCCATACTATGTGTGGTAGTGACATTACTAGCATTGGCCACTTGGTAAGTCTCTCCAACTATGACTTGTCCAGGGTCCACAAAGTCAGATATCACCATTGTGACACTGGCACCTGTGTCCCTGTAGGCCTGAGCCTTTTTCTCATTGATTAAAGGAGTTTGTCTGTACTTGCCCAGATTACTGGGACTCACAGAGGAGGCCATGTCCATGCCTCCATCATAGATCAAAACAGCTTGAGTTGGCACTCTGACTAGGTCAGAGTCCATCTCAGTTCCCAGGTTTAACCCTACTATACCCTTCTGTTAAGAACTACCACTCGGAGCTGCAGCAATGGTGGCTGGAGCTGTCTCCTTCTTGGTGCAATCACTAGTCCAGTGACTATTAACCTTACAAATTTTGCACCATGGTTTTCTTTGGCCTTCTTTCTTTTTAGATTGGGGACCCCCAACATTAGGAGCTTTTTGGGGACCTTGTGAAGACTTCTGGTCCTTAGCTTTCTCCCCACCATTATGTTCTTGCTTCTTTAGGTCACCACCTTGGTTCTGTACCTTCTGCTTCACCCTGTTTCTGGCCCATTGTCTGCCTTCTTTCCCAATTCTTGTGGAGAGGTCAGATCAGAGTCAACCAAGTGCTGATGCAACAACTGGTTCCGACAGTTATTAAGAATCTGTTATCTCATGTTTAGATTATACAATCCTGTATATTCACACACTTTACTGCCCAGCAACCAGCCCCCAGAGCCTCAGTAGCACAATCTAAAAAAGTCAGTCCAGTCCTGAGTCTGTGCCTTTTGTGTATCTCTGAACTGCAACCTATGCTGTTCAGTGGTTAGGCCAACCCCATCTATTAGAACACTCTTCAGGTCTTTGTAATGATCAGAATTCTCTTCTCTGACAGTGAGGAGATTATCTCTGCCCTTGTCTACAAAGGAGAGCCACAAGATTGCTGCCCACTGCTCCTGGGGTACCTTCTGTACTTTGCAGGCCCTCTCTAGTGCAGTAATCCATTTGTGGATGTCATCCCCAGTCTGATAGGGAGGGACAATCTTGTTTAGGTTTCTATGGTCATAAGACCTATTCCTACCACTAGGGATATTGCTGCCACCAGGGGATTCTATCCCCATCCTTTTTCTCTCTCTCTCAAGAGCTAGGGTCTCTTTTTCTGGGGCAATTTCTTGCCTTCTTATCCTAAGCTTGACTTCTCTCATTCTAGCTTCATGTTCCCTCTTCTCAGGAGAAGTTCTCCTCCTATGAGCAGAAGCAGAGGACCCTACAGATTAACGAGAACGGTCAGATTCCACTGAAGGTGATCTTACCCTTCTAGGTCCACCACCAGGTCTACGTGGGGGGATGGAGGGAGGCCCATTTTGGCTCACTTCATCTCCAGGTAGTCTTGAATTCCCCAGGTTGGGTCCATTTACATCAGCCTGGTTTGCATCCTCATCATCCTCAGAGTACTGGTGGGGTAACCCACTGGGATCCTCTTCAGCTGATGGTTGCACCCCATCCCCATTATCTAGTCTATCAAGATCTGATGCTTTTTTCAAGTCATCTAACACTAAGATGTCTATCAGGTGTTGGGTGGTGGGACTTTGTCCTTGCTTTAATTTTCTTATGGCACACAGACCCCTTAACTCTTGAAAGGTGAACATGTCATATTTATATGTCTGCCCCTGGCTGACATCTGGCAGAGAGACACCAACTCCTGCCCTTAAAGCCATGACTAGTGAGGTGTCGTGTGTGCACATACCTACACTACTTAGTTTCCTACTAAACCTCTCTACTAGTTGCAGTCAGGGTGTGCTAAGACCTTAACACATACAACTGCTAAGTTCAGTAGAACTTATGTATTGTAAGCTTGATTTATATTTACCTACTGTACCTTAATGTGATTTTTCAAATAATATTCTCAAGATTAACTGGTAAAACAATGCAAGCTGTAATCCCACACGCTGCACACCAATTTGAGAAGTTGGCCTGGTATATGATGTCCACTATTCTAGAGGGCACCTTGCACCAATCCAAATGACCCTTATTGATGGAAGGTTGTAAAGTCAACCTTATAGAAAGCTATCCTAGTAGTAGCTGTGGAGAGCAGCCTTCAGGCTAAGACTTAGAGGCGAGTTAAGCAAGTTGTTTTACCAGTTATAATCTCTTGAATGATCCAATGAAAGCACATCACACAAGGTATATATCAAATATATATATGTATTTAATCTAAACACAACCCCTCTGAACTCTTTATGAGGTCGGAGGCAAAAGTACAATACAAGGAACTTAATTAGCATACGATAAGTTGCACAGTATATGTTTTGCTCTAGGGGCCTCACAGACCATATACTAAAATAGTGGTATAAGAACCACGTGAGGGATAGAAAGCAGGCCTAGGGCCTGTAGAACCGCCAGGGCAACCAGGAACCACCCAAGGTGGGGACGCAGGAGGCCCACGGGGGATTTGTGCAGTGTCTAAACACAGCCGCGGATCACCATTGACTTTCTATGGAGAACGAACATGTAACAATTTTAAAGAATAGAGGGCCATATGTATGTAGGTAGCTTAATACCGGTCGGTAACGGCTGAAAATCTGTAAATTTACCATTACTGACCGATATTTAGCTTTTTCTAATGTAGGTGGCTGGATTTAAGGATTCGGTAATTTACCGATTCAGTAATTTAAGGAATTGGTAAATTACCGAATCCTTAAAATACCGAATTGCCAAATTACCGTATCCTTAAATCCTATGTAGGGAGCACTCAAGTGAGTGCATTTTTGATTTAAGGATTTGGTATTTACCACCCACTACAAGTTGGTGGTAAATATCGAATACCTTTAAAAAAGCAATTTTGTGCTTTTTTAAAAGTGCCATGTGGCAGACTGTGTGCCACATGTGCACACATGCATGATTCAGGGGTGCAACAGGGTGTTAATTTGACACCCTGCCACCCTTGAATATGCTCCCCCTATTACCGATTCAGTATTCACCGAATCTGTAATAGTGAATGGCTTCCTATTCATTCCTATAGGCCTCCAGGCCCATAGGAATAAATCGGAAGGTATTCCTTATTACCGATTTGGTAAATACCGAATCGGTAATAACGAATATTACCAAATCGGTAAAAATTACAGATTTTTTACCTACATACTATTTACCGATTCTTAAATACCGAATCAGTAAAATTCCAGTCCATCATGATTCAGGCAGGACCAGGAGTGTCTGCGGTCCAGTGGCACTTCCATGTGTAAGAGGCCTGGGCACATCGCTTGATTTATCCCCGCCACCCTGTGTTGCGTGGGCATCACACTCTTACCTCCTCTTCAGGTCTTTTGCGGCAAGGGGGAACTTCCACGCTGCCGTCTGTCCAGTCTCGGGTGTGGATTGCGGTTGTTGGACAGCCTCAGTTCGGTCCCTGGATTCTTCGCAGTAATCTCCGATCTTGAGAGAGATCTGTCAGTCTGGATTTTGGGTGGATTACAGGGTCAGCTCCTAGGTTTTATGGATCTCTCTCAAAGTGCGGCCATGTTCGACAACGGCTAAGTCACGCCCCCTATGGGCGGTATTTTAAATATGTTGAGACGACCATCAGCATGTTAAGAAGGCTAGATTCATCAGCAGTGAAAATAATTCTAGGAGGCTGGGCGAGCAGAGAAATCCTTTGGAAGATTTTCTGAATTAATTCTGTTTGCTCTTGGGCTCCTTCTTCAACATAATCTGATTCTTTGGCAGACAAACCACAACTATCCCGATAGGAACTCAAGTTAAGTCACATTTTCAATTAACCATACTATAAATCAGACTTCAACTTCCTTGTTAGATTTCACCTGTTGTATCTTTTGTATTTTATGTTTTTTTTTAAGCTAAGATTTTAATAGCCAACCACTTTTACTAGTATTTTGTCACTGGTATAATGATTTAAAAAAAATATTTTGTTAACTTGTTTTACAGTTTACTATTTCATATAATGTCCTGCTTTACTGATTTTACTATATTACATTTACTTACAAGAGGCTTTCAGCCAGTTGTCTTAACCATTGGTCTCTTGTTGAGCCATATATAGTTTTCTTCCGCCCACCACAGCATTCAACTTGGGGCAGTAGTACAGCGGGTTTTTAGCAATGAATACTTTCATTGTGAATTATGCCATTCTGCTTTTTCAAAGGGAGTACAATACTCACACACAGTAGCTCTCTTCAGTGCTATGGACTACTATGGTGATACATGCTTTTCTGAGACCAATAAAAAAAATTTAGATTTTAGATTTTTTTTTAATATATGGGCGAGAACCAGCGGCTCCTGCAATGATACCGTTTTACAAATTTGGTAACAAAACAAACTAGCATTAACAAAGGCAAAAGGCTGTTAGCCAATGCCCGAACTATTTGCTTTGCTGATGCTTAATTATTTGTACTTTTGAGAGCGAGAAAGGGAGCGGGATATGTTGCATTTATTTTCTTTTGCATTTTTGTGCATGAAACAGACTTTTAAGTACATCTAATGCTCAATAAAAAAGAACTGAATAAAAACACCCCACAGCAAAGCTCTGTAGACTGTGAACTGTCTTACTTTGAACCCTTATTATGGCTGGTAATGGATGGCATTATGGTCTGGTCTAATTGCTGTTCTTGAGTTATGGAGGGACCTAGGCAGAGCTGGGCTGGGAACCCAAAGCAGCTCTGGCAATTTGGTCAGACCAGCTCCAGGAGGAGGGGGAATGCAAGTGTGGAGCACTGCTGCTTTTGTTATTGGGGCAGATATTTAAGCACCGCTGCAAAACAGGTCCTCAGTAACAAAACCGGCCCCCACCTGCAAAACCGGTCCGTACCCTTCCAGCCTCCTGGGGAAACGCCCGATGCCCGGCATGGCCAGTCCAGCCCTGGACCTATGGGCTGAAGCGTGACCTGTGAAACTGCTGTTATTTTGTTATCTTTTACATATGGAACTCAGCAAGGTATTTTCAGTATGACATATAACAGCAACAAAAACAAAACACTAACATAAGGCTTACAATATCTTGCGGTTTGTATTACCCCTCTAGCGCTACCTTCTGACTCTGTGAGTGCTGCACACAAAAAAGCAAATATAATAAATATATCCAACATCATATGTGAAAAGAAAATTTCAATTCCGTTTTATTTTCTTCAATAAATCACATGTATCCACATAAACTGAGATTAGAAAATAACACACAACCGTGACAACGTTTTAGAACAAACAGATGATAGCTTGGATGGCACATTAAAAAAGTGATTGCATACAATATAAAATGACAATGGCTAGGTGTTAATGCTCAGACGAGTGTGAGAGATGGCTATTGATCACAGCCAAAATGTGTCTCATTAGCAACATTAAGCTACGCTACTTGTTTTTACAGCCCGGTTACTTGCGGGCGTCCATAATTCTGACCACGTAGGATTACTACATGCAGTGCTTGGTGAGCATATTCTTTGAGCACTTATAACTTTACAGTTTGTACGCTTGTTTTAAGTAAACAAACCAGGACAAATTGCTTTGTTGTATGGGGCATATATTTCAAACCTTACTAGGTTGAGGACCATTTAATTCCTCCCCGCCTTTTTCCAATATTTATGCTATGTAGGGTAGGGGCCCAAATCACAATAAACAAAGCCCCCCCCTCTCTTTTTGACCAGTTACGATTAACCTGTCCCGTGTGCCTGTCAACTTTACTGTTATGTGTAATTGATGTACACACATGTGGTACATTTTGTGGCATCAAGTTGCCATCGATGCTGTCTTATTACTTTGTTTTGTTCTTTTATTCTCTATTTCTTAGGCTTCATTCAGGAGTGGCTTCCATCTATTAGCTGTGACCATGACAAGGGTACACAAGTTCTACTCCACCCTGATTGAGATAAGAGGGTAATTTTTATACTCACTAAATCACGTGCACTTTACATATTCTTTACTTGATGGTCCTGACGAAGCGCTAACGACCTCTGGGCAACGGAAGCGCGAAACATGTTGACCTTGATTATTGACACCTAGCATAATAGGCCTCTTGGGTCAATAATTTTTAGCAGTATTGACTGCCAAGGGTATACTTTTAAACATATCGCTGCATGTTTACCCTTGTTTTAATTTTAATACATCACACTGGCACGAATTTTCTTTACCCTCCTCTTGACTAATAACCCGCACACCCGCATGCATCATCCGGCACTCCTATAAAAGAACTCCGATAAAGTGACCCTTCGGGGGACCCGTAGGGAATTGCAGCGCCGGCCCTACGAGGAGCAAACGCCCGATGATGAAGCATGACACTCTTCAGGGTGTGTGAGGGCAACAGAGGAAACACAATGTCTTTCCCTCTTATAATTTTGGGTCCTTTATACCTAGGAATCTCCTTTTTTCTTTTCTTTTTCTTCTAATTTTTTAAGTATGGGTGACTTTTTGCACCACGATGCATGGGTGACTTTTTGCACCCTGGCACAGGAACTTTGTCCTCCTTGTTGGTTAAATATTGATATTCGGAGCACGGACACTGGACCTTTATAAGCTCCTTGGGTCCCCCCCCTCTCTTTTTGATAAATATAACGTTTTAGAACAAACAGATGATAGCTTGGATGGCACATTAAAAAAGTGATTGCATACAATATAAAATGACAATGGCTAGGTGTTAATGCTCAGACGAGTGTGAGAGATGGCTATTGATCACAGCCAAAATGTGTCTCATTAGCAACATTAAGCTACGCTACTCAGCACATGTATCCCCTCTGAAGGCTCTTACAGAAAATAGCAAAGCTGAAGACGATCCATGCAGTAGTCAAAGAGGTAAGAGTTTGCTCTTTGTTACAGGTGCCTGCTTCTCCACATCGGCTCAGAATACATGAGATGAGTCACCCTCGCCATAAGGTCTATGATAAAGTCAATAGGGGAGGGTGTATCTTGCGTAATTTTCTGTAGTTCAATTACGCAAAATCATGTAAGCTTGCACGGAATTATCAGAAGAGTTATACCCAGCATTCAGCTCTAATTTCTTAGTGCAAACTGCACCCTTGTGTCAAAAATGTACCCAACGATGCATTTGATGCTCGCTAAATTTGTTGTTCCTGTTCTAGGATTTTTGTGACAAATTTCTCATAATTGTACAAATGGGCAAAATCCTGTAATTTTGGGTCAAAAGAGTAATGCAAAATTACCAAACTTACTCTGATTACTCCTGTGTAATTAAAATTTCGCCTAGGCCTAAATGTATCCCGTAACTCCTTAACTGCAGAAGCTTGTCTAGCCCCAGAGGTGAACACTTTGTTGGCGTTTGGGGCACTTTGCACTTAAACCTTCATTACTTCTTTCCACAAAAGGTATTCAGGCCATATGTGTGTCCTCGCTCCACGTGTTGAGGATTCTTAAGGTACCAAGAGTTTGTGGATTGCCCTGGAGGAAACTGAGTCACACAAAAGGTTGTAATATTTTGAGAAAGAGAAGTGTGAGAGCACTGGGTTGTAGGACTTTTGTGGAACGTTCTTTCCCTCACAAAAATGTGAGGAAAATGCATGCTTTTGGCCCAAAAAGTAGCAGGATCCATGTGGGCCACACCATACTGGATTTGGCTAGATCTCTTGGATTCCGAATGGGCCAGGGTTGGTAGGGTTAAGTAGTGCAGGCTGACCCAGAGCCCAAATAGTGCAGTTATTCACCATGGAAAGTAAGAGAACATTGGAATTTACATTTTCTCTGCCGGTATGTCAAAACTATGCCCTATAAAATCAAAATGTAGTCCTGCTTGCCATGGGGATCAGAGGCATTTTAAAGCATGGGCAAAATGGCCAATTGCCAAGTAGCTCAACCTTCCAAGGGGTCCCCTGAGATGGTGAACCTCTCCCTATTTGATCTCAGTCTCTTCTAGTTCTCCATCATAGTATCTGTATCTCTCTCAGTTTGCCTTTATCTTTGACTCTGGCTCTCTCTACTCAATGTCATCTCAATGATTTGGGGCAATGGACAGGACAGATTTAAACTGTTTTCAAATGATCCACTTTGAAATTTTAACATATGTTCAGTATTGTTTAGCACCATGTGCACTTGAAATAGGAGGAAATGAGTGATAAAATTCCGAATTGTGCTGAACAGGGACCCCCAAAATATGTCTTGCCCGGGCCCTCGCAATCTTTAAGATTAAATTGATCGGATGCCTTAGGCCTCAAGAGGCTAAAAGGGTTGGGAAGTGGCCTTAGCTCAAGATGGGTTGATCCAACCCCCATTATATGTTTTTTAACTCACCCTGGAACCTGCCAGACTTTAGGAACAGATTGGTGGCAAATCTCCCAAACTGCCAACCTCGGGAACAAAGAAAGTGGGGCCCATTCTATGGTGGGGGCACAGTCTGATGCCCGGGCAGGCTGTCCCACCCCATTTATTTTTTTTTGCCCTGGTGCATAGTGGTCTTGCTGTCCTCAGGCAGACCAGGGATGGGGTAAAACCCACCAATGTGTCACAAGACGAGGTAGAAGGACTGTTGGGCCCCTTTTAGGATAGGTGCATGGTCTGCCCACCACCTTTTTGGGGTCAATTAATCCCTGGTGTCTATTGGGTTTCCACTTATGAGAGCGATCAGGTGTGAAGAATGTTGTACTCAAGGGGAAGAGCACTGACCCTTGCCCAGGTTGTCCCTAACACCAATAAACATTTACCTGGGGTCTAGTTTGTGTATCCCTGCTTGGGGACCGTGGCCCTGGGGCATGCCTGTTTTAATTGGTGCTCAGGGAAGAGTTATGTTCACAATCCACTGATAATACTGAAACCAATCGGTGGCTACTGGTGCCACCAGTTTCTCTTTCAATCATTGTGATTGTTCAGGGTGCTTTGCACTGCACTTGACAATGATTGAAACAAAATAATTTCAGGATGGGATAGAACATCTTCCCCCACGTTCGGAAATCATATTTTAAAGATAAAATCATTCTTGTCAAAGCACCAGAACAGTTTTCTAAAGAAATGCAGAGGCGGAGACATTCACGCCCACCACATCCCAGAGGTAATGTGACAGATGTGAACATCACATTCTCCACATAAAAGGGGTTAACTTTTAGGTGGACACCCTCAGTTCTTGCCTACATTCTGCCAGGAACATGATTGAGGTAAATAGCTAATGTGACTGGACTATCAGTGCAATTCCACCTTGAAGGCCAGCTGCATCCTCTACAAAGCCATCGCGCACAGCACTCTCTGGAAGCTCTTGACACATCTGTCCGGCTCCATCTAAGCACCCAGGATCAGGAATAAAATATCTGTGTCCATCAGGACAGTCTATAACCTTCTTCAGTTTATGAAAGAGCTGAAGACACTCCCCTTTACAGAATTCTTTTTAGTGATACATTAAAAAGTCCATCTCCCATCTCAGAATCCATCACTCCCACCTAGACGCACTCACTGCTTGTTTCTCTGCCTTTCCTGCATCATGCTGCCTTTCAGCTAGGTTTGGAATTCCCTGCCTCCTTTGAGGTAGGCTCATTCAGGGCTTTAAGTGGGCCGGGTCTTGCCGGTGCTGAGTACCGGCAGTTTTTTAAAGGGGGCCTCGAAACGGGTCTCTATGGAGCTCTGTTTTGTGCCCTGGCTCAGGAGGACCGTTTGTCCGCGGACTCCAGTGACAGCAGGCACATCGATGTACGCGGGCTCACACTGATCACTTCACTGTAGTAGAGAAGTTACGGCATTACGTCATGCCGGAAGAGCGTTGTAGGGGAAGGGAAATCTTTTAAAGTGAGTCATTTTCTCTCTGGATTTCCCTTCTCTTTTTGAAACGCAGGAGCAGCAACATTGTTGTTCTGTCACCAGGGCTCTAAGTGGAAGCTTTTTCAGTATTATATACAAGCCATATTTGCTGCTTATTTATCTTATGCAACTAAAAACCATTGACAAAGCCAATAGTCCTGACTTGATGTAGGTATGATGTTACTTGTTGAATCGTATATCTGGATGCAATGACAGAAACAGCAAAATATCAGTCGGGCGGTACACCATGCTAAACACAGATTGTTAGCTTATGTGTTTTAAGCCACGCCCTTAATTACATTGGCCATGGTCTTTTATGAGACCCCCTAGTTTCTTCATCCCACTTAAAGCCCTGGGCTCAATCCATATTATTGTCACATACATACACTGGCCCCCATAATTGCGGACTCCCACAACAGCGACACTCATCGCAACCTCACTGTAAGGCTTTTACCCAGGGCTCAAGTCGGGGTACCACGCGGTTGGATGGCGTCCCCCCATTTATTTTACCAGGAGCTCGATTACTGGAGAAAATGGAGCCACCCATTTACTCTTTGGCCTCTCTCTGGGAGATTGGAGCTCATTTAGAACGCTGCTCAGGCGCTGGCATTTCTGATGCAATCGCATCTAAGGGGTGAGCGAAAGGGAGGCAATGTGTCTGATGGTGCAAGCCACCTTTTGTGACGTCACTTCCTGTCGTGACGTCAGCGTCCCCCCACTTCTTTTTTTTTGGACATGTGCCCTGCTTTTACCTGAGACATTAGTGAACAGAATAAAAGTTTTTCTCTTTACCGTTCTGAATTATTGGAATAGCCTGTATCCTTGCTACATATAACATAAGCTCTTCCCGTCAAAACTAAATGCGAAACCAAACTCATATAGCCCAAAGAAGTCACGCCCCAGAGATCTGAAATAGATACCACCTCAAAGCAGAAGAAAAGGTCACACGACTTAAAACATACTTCACTTTCAGAATTTGCATCTGGCACTTGCATCTCACATAAATGAGGCCAGACTGCAAAGCTCGATGAAAATGTACTGCTGTAATTTAGTTCCCCCTTCAAGATAAATGTGACAGGCGTCTTCGCCCGGTGTCGCTTTCTTGCTCCAGTGACGGAACAAGCCTGCTTTCCTTTCCCAGAAACTGTATCATCCCGCAGTGCGAATAAGTAAAGTGACAACCAATTTTTTCTTGTTTTCCATTTCAATGGCCAATCAGCTGTCCTATTCATCTTGAGCGGAGATTTCCCTCCGCCGCGTTCCGCCATTAGCGCCCCGGCTCTGCCCGCTCTTAGCCACTCGGCAATAACTCTAAGTGACCGATCCCTCATTTTGTCAGGAATTGTTATTCTTCTCAAGAACATGATGGCTCCGATATTCTCTGCTGTCAGTGGAAGCAGCGATCCTCAATTTATCCCCCTCGCAGCGGGCTCACCGAAGCCGTTGATAATAACATTATAATAGAATTTAACAGCCATTGAATCGTCTCCTGTTACACTGGTGGATGCTGGAGAGACAGGCCAGAGACCATGCTATTTATCACTCTTCCAAATATTACCCTCCTGTTTCTTTTTTCATACATACACCTTAACACTCAAATATCCTGCCATTTTATTTTTTATGCCTACAACTTAAAACTCACATATCCTGCCTTTTTATTTTTTATGCCTACACCTTAACACTCAAATATCCTGACTTTTGAAACTCTAATAAAATCCAAAAGGATGCAATGTGCTTCATGGCTATACTGTGGGGCATATTTACAATTACTGGCGCATCCCTCCAAATTAGCAGGGATGCGCCAGTAATTGTGCGCCATCCCTCCGCCACCCATGATGCGCCGCATTTACAATGCGGCGCACCATGGGGCAAAAACGGCACAGATGCGTGACGCATCTGTGCCGTAAAGGTATCGCATTGCTGGAGTTGCGTTGCATGCGCGACGCAGCTCCAGCAATGCTCTGGGGGCCCATTCTACTAATGCTGCGTCAAGCCTTACGCCTGCTTCAAGCAGGCGCAGGGTTTTGACGTAGCATTGGCCTAAAAGTGACTGAGTGAAATCTTGTAGATTTCACTCAGCCACTTTTAGGAGGCGTTCCTGCGGCAGAACGCCCCCCTCCAGCACCAGAAGGCCTCCTTAAGGCGCAGGGCTTTACAACGTGACGCATCTTCCAGATGCGTTACGTTGTAAATAGCCCGCACCATGGCGCATCTTTTGCGCCACCGCTGCATCACAAAAGTGACACAACGGTGGCGCAAAAGAGGCGCAAGGGGCTTGTAAATCGGCCAGTGTGTTTCCAATGGACTATACGAGGAGGGTCGATAGTTAATAATCTGATTTACAGTCCCTTCCAATTTAAGCTAATGTGTTTTTTTAAAGAGTACATGCTTATTTATAATCCTTCAAATTTGAATAAATGTGTTTTTGAATGAATACACATGTATTTACGGTTCCTTCCAATTTGAGTAAATGTGTTTTTTGAAAGTATAGCTACTTTCAATTTGAGTCAATGCGTTTTTGAGAGGATAGAAACTTATTTACAGTCCCATCTGATATAATGTGTTTTTGGAAATTCGGCTTCCATCACAGCAGGTGCAATGGGTAAGAAATTCTCCTGCCCTGGCGACCGTGGTCGAAGGCTGAAGTAATGAACCTTATTAGCACAAAATACCTGTTGATTATTCGACTTGATGAGCCAGCAATTCAAGACAGTTCCAACTCAAACTTCTCCAAAGCAATGCCGCAAAGAATAATGGGATTATCATGATGTGTTAGCTCAATATGTTCAAACAGGCTAACGATATCTACAAACTAGGAATTAACAACTGAGAATGTGAAGGGCCAGAATCTTAACCTACCTGATCACCAGTCCAGAAAATAATTGAATTTCACCTCCTGGTCATAGTTGATAAAAAAACAAAACAGGTCTGTACAAGAGGATCAATTTACATTTTTATATTGGCCAATACTTACAAACCTGCAATGCTCATTGACACCTACACGTTCATTACCCATGACAACAAGTAATGCTTTCGGGTACGCCATCTTTCGACATATGATGGAATGCACTACCCATCAGTTGAAAGCATTGTCTACTAAAATGTATCCAGCATGGCCCTTAAAAACATTAAAATCCTGAATCATTGATGTTGCTTCCCTCTGGGACAAGGGGGCCAGGGAGAACCGTAGTGTCACATTCACACTGTTTGGGGTGTAGAACTGCATATATTTTATGCTGTCTTTGCAACCATCACCATGGAGGACAGGCGTGTAGGGACATTGGTGAATAATTTATTGTTGAACATTGACATACCAGCTAGCAGGCCATGTGATCCGTGCAGCACTACATGGGGAAACATAGCCCAGGCCATTCTCTGCTTGAGAGCTTTGCGCATAACACGGATCTCAGGTGACACAGGAAAGGGGATCAAGGAGGATTATATGGTTAGGAATGGTGGGCCTGCAGGGAGGAACTAGAAGTTAAAGTAGACAATGAGAAGTCATTAATGCCCTGTAAGTATTTTACTATATTCTCATAGAACTTATGGCTGCGGAGCCAAGTGAGGCTGAAATCACCATGACAAATTTGGGAGCGAAGCCATTCTTTTAAAGTGACTTTCACCCACATTCCCACCGTATGCTTTCCATGAGGCAGGTCAGGTGAACACAAGCATTGCTATGAGGCATACGACGAGGTCCCAAGGAACAGGTAGTCCAGCAGAAAAATATTATCCAGATTCGGTTGATTGAGGCGGCCGCTGTTTACTGCGCCTATCTTGAACCTTAAAGTCTGACGTGGACCTGCCCCATGGACTTAGGGGTCGATTAGGATCGCGGACGGACTTGCGTCCGTCCGTGACCCAAGAGCAGGAGGGAACCTCCGAATGGCATGCGGAGTTCCCTCCTGTGCAATTAGGATGTGACCGCCACCCTGGCGGTCACATCCTCTATTTTTAACATTGCGGCGGGTGCAGCTTCAAGCTGCACCCGCGGCAATGTTTAAAATGCACGCATTGCATTTGCATGCAGAAAGAGGCAGGCACCGCGCGGTGCCTGCCGCTTTCTGCATGCAAATGCAGGGGGGTACTATAGGTACCCCCCATGTGCATCCCCCACCCCCCCTTCACCTAGGGGGCCCGCAACGGGCCCCCGCAGTGAAGTTCCGTATGCTTTTCCACGGCGGAAAACCCGCCGCGGAAAAGCATAATTTACTGGCCATCCTAATATGGTGGACGGTGTCTGGAAGACACCGTCACCATATTAGAGCTTTTCCGCCGCGGTTGTAATCCGACCGCGGCGGAAAAGCTGCGGACGGAAACCAAGACCCACCAGCCATCCTAATCTGGCGGTGGGTCTTTGGTCAGTCCGCTGCGGTTTTTCCGCATCCTCGGGGCCGGCGGTGGCTTCCGCCGGCCCCGAGGATGCGGAAAAACCGCAATCATAATGACCCCCTAAGTCTGGACTACCCTGATAGTAGTTTCTGCTTCACAAAGCCCCTCATGGAAACATAACATTAAATGGGTAATTAGAATTGAAGCACACTCAGTCCACCTGCTTCCCACACTGACCCTAGATTGGCGCATCAAAGACCTCATACCATGAGTTCAGGTTCTCGAAGTGTGACTCTTATGGAAATATTTTACTTCTTGCATTGTTTTATCCCCTTTCAGAAGAGATATATCTTTCCTTTCCCTCATTTCTGCAGTAGTGTTGCTTAGACTCACATGCCCATACTGGAGGGAGGCTGAGTCAACCATGTGTCTTTGTGACTCACCCCCTGAACTGCTTGCCTTTATCCTCCTAGAGGTTAGGTCCCCGGACATGACACAGTGCTCCATGGGATGTTTCTGAGTTGAACGCTCATGGCTGACAGGGTCAGATTGGCAAAGCGGGAAATCTGCCATGGGCCAATGGGCCGGTGCCTAAATGCCAGCAGGGGGCTCCTTATGTTTGGGACTATGTGTACTTCTTTCAGAGTGTCCCATTTCCCTCCCCAACCACTACCATGGCCAGGTCTCTGTCATATAAGGCCGGCATGGGCAGGCAGGCTAGAGTAACATAGCGCTATGTTTTGAGGCGGGGCAAGGATGGGAGAGGGCTTGCAGCATCGTCGTTGGGAGGCTAGTTTGGTCACTGTGGGACTGGACCTGACTCCAGAAACAGTGTTCTTCCCCAACTCTCCTCCTCCGCCACCACACCAAGACCATGGTGAGCAGGGGAGGGAGGGATGTCAAGAGTCCACGTCTTGTTGTGGTAGTTGGGCCATTCTCATCTAGTTATCTGTTTTCACCTGGGCCCCCACCATGGGGCCGGCCTGCAAAGAAGTGAAACAATGTAATTCACCTTTCACCAGACCCCTCCTCCACCAGAACTTCACAATTAGATCATAGGGGGAGTGCACGAAGGCTGGAAGGCCAGGTCAGGTGTTGTGGCCATTTTCACCTCGATCGGGCAACGGGCAGGTTGAAATTTCATTAAATAATGTACCCAGCACATGACCAATATCAGGACATGCTCAGTTTGTATTAACGCATGTACTTGCAGGAGAGATTTGTATTTTGTCTAGTCAGGTTTAACTCATCATGAGTTAGCAGTGAGAGTTTATAAGCCTGCTGCAAAGCACAATGTGCACCTTGCAGATCAAAGATTTGTATTTTGTGTAGAAAGGTTTCTGCTTGGAGGTCCTCTTGTTACTTGCAACTCATAAGCTATAATCAGGGCCATTGGAATCAAACCGCAGTGGAATACCAAATTATGCAAAAGGGTTGACTACATTTTGGGACAAGAAAAGACAAATTATGCGAACTTTTGTGATGGTATTGCTTCTTTATTTTGTAACTTTAAAACATTGCAACACTGTCTGGGTAAATGTTTCACTTCATCAGTATCAGTTTAACAATTAAATACAGCAATAAACAACTGAAAAATGACCAGTCAACATTTGAGATGAACTTCCAATGCGCAGGAACATGTGCCACCAAGTTGTTATTAACTTTTAGTTAGAAACAATTTGTTTTCTTGAAATGTGAATATTATGCATTAGATGACGAATTAAATGGCAAATGCGGCACAACTACAATTATGCAGAAAACCATCTTGGAAGCTGAATGACATAATTCCAGTGGCCCTATTATTAATCCTTCCACTTCAGCACAGTGAGCTATGAACCAGCATGAAGGAGCTGCTTGCAAACTGAAAAGCATAGAAACTTTTAGCATTTTTAATCAATCTTTCTCTACTTTGATATTGCTAAAAAAAGGTCTTTGTGTGGTAAAAATTACCACTAGTATGCCAAGGCTAGAATTATGTTGTGGTTGCCTCTATCTCCCACCCAATATGCCATGGTTTTCAACTCTAATGCCCAGAATTATCTTGAGTATGGTAGAGCCAGCATTTTGCTATAGGCGTCCCATATGCCAAGAAGGATCTCCAATATGTCAGTGCCAGTATTTTGCCACTGGCATCACATAGACAACAAATTACTTCTAGCAGCATTTTGCAATGGACGTCCCATTCCATGTGCCAAGAATTACCTCCAATATGTCAGTGTCTGCATTTTGCCATAAATTCCTCTTGTACCAAGAATTATGCCCAGTATGTCAGCACCAGAATTTTACCACAGCTGTCACATATGCCAAGAATTACAGCTTATGCGCATGCATTTTACCGAGGTACATCGGAAACCAAGAATTACCTCCTTCACTTTTCTTCATTCTCATTCACTGAGGGCCTTGCTAAGAGTTTGGTGGTGCTGGACCACCCCGCTCACGCACTGCCAAACCCATGTACAAACCGCCCACCAGATTGGGAGTTTTCTCCTCCCTGGCAAGGAGTTCTTTGGTGTTCCCAAGGCCTTGACTATGAAATAGGCACGGCAATGGGAATGTCAAAGGAAGTACCTGAACGGCATGGACTGCTGCAGTCCATGCCGTGCAGGTACTGGTGTGCATGCACACAGGGGGGCACATGTTGTGCCCCCATGTGTGCATCCACATGGAATGAGGCACAAGGGGGATCTGTAGGGCCCCCTTTATTCCTCACTGCCAGACTTTTCATGGCAGACACACTACCATGAAAAGTGTGGTGGTGAGGAAACTCGTAATATGCTTGGTGGGCCGCAGCGGCCCTGCCAAGCATATTGAGGCCTCAATACCATCAGGGATCAACTGGCAGGAGCAGTGGTCCCAGGGCGGCCCACTCCACCGCCGTGAGTATGTCTGTCCATGGACCGCTAAACTCGTAATGAAGCCCTTAGTCAATTCAATTCAATTCAATAATCTTTATTCGGTTTTAGAAACCATAAAAGATACACAGTAAGATAAATAACTTTCATAAAACAGGAAATCCATTGCCACCATTACATTGTCATTTCTTTGGGCTTGCATTGTATTCCTATTCAATGTTTTATATAAAAGAACAAAGCTCTATGATATATTCAACGTTTGTAAAACAAATACAATTTCAGATACAACCATCACAAAAAAAGTAAAAAGTTAAATAATTAATTAAGATATTTATACATCCAGGCTAGATTTGGTTATGCATAATGCTAGGCAAGAGAGAAGGCACACAGTAAAAAAGGGATAAAACTGCTCATGTAAGGGCCTCATCATATTATGAATTGATTGATTAATTGAAGTGCTATAAAGTACCACGGACATTTTCACTTTCCATGATCACAACTGGCCTCTAAATAAACATGTGAAATATGTCAGACACATAGAATTGAGTACTGCATTAAAACTTTAGACCTTCCTTCGTTCGTATTAGATTGACAGAAAATAAGAATCTACTAACACTAACAACTATTTTCTGTGTGATGTCACATAAAGCCCTTAGTCACTCTAGCTCACTCTAACTTGCACTCACTTATACTCACTCTCTAATTCTAACTTAGTTTCACTTATTCCCACTTCCTCTGACTCACTTGATCTCACTTAGTTACACTATCACTCATATAGCCACACTTACACTCTCACACAACATTTCACAGGAGTTTTATTTTACTTACTTACCTTCAGCTACCTGACCTGTTGTGCTTCAGCTGATTATACTGGGTTGACTCGCAGGGCAGGTACACTGCTTCTTCCAGCCTCGAGAATCAGAGCACAGAGTTGGAGTCTTCACAGTGATGCATAGGCTACAGCTGTCAATTTCTTGCCGTTTCACCTCATCTTGTCATAAGGCAGGGTGTGGTGAGTGAGTGAGGCTCTTGCCAACCCCTCTCCCCTGTGATTTGATGGGAGATGTTTTACTGACAGCATGACTTATAGGTAACCCTGGGCAAAGTAGGGATTTTGACAAAAGTGCCCAGGGCTACCTGTACCAGTGACACTACAGCATTTCACTAATGGAAGGTCTTGAGGCCTGGCAGGATCCGGATGCCAGACCAGGACTTTGCTAGTCCTGGGCAAACTTGCTGATGGCAGTTGCAGGTGCCTCTGAGCGCATTTACCAGCAATCAAACTGATTTACTGCCTCAGGCAGCAGCAAGGATGGGCATCATTTTTATTATACTAATGTAGAATAGGCTATTATTAATTACTAGTAATATAAAAAGGGGTCAGAAACAAGGGCGAGCGCCACTGAAAATGACAGGTTTTATTCTATGAAGCCTCTAGGGGGACGATTCCGATCTGAGTCGGAAAGCTCTCTGACCGAGCTGGATCCGGAGTGTTTTCCGACCGAGCCGGACTCCTGCAGTCCAACTGAGCGAGTACGATGAGGCCGCATGCTGCCGGACTCGGTTCAGTCGGACTCCCATAGAAGTCAATGGGAGCCGGTCGTACATAGGCTCCCATTGACTGAATGGGTACGTCTCACACAAGGGCACCCCCTACAGTGGGTATGCATCCGTGCCATCTTCACTGTACATGCCTGTGTTGGGTAGACCATTGAGTCTCCCCCTGTGACCGAGTCGCAAGGCTGTGGGTGACGGGGGGTCCGACACGGACCCGCAAAGGCAGCTACCTGGAAGTTTTGCGAGCCGGACACTTCAGCTCAATCCAGCCGTCCGACGCAGGCATTGTACTGACTCGGTCAGAATTCGTCTCCATTGCACGGCACGGTTTGCTTAAGTACGAGGCGTACAGAGCGGTCGGTCTCGGAAGCGATTTGGTCGGCGATTTTGCGTTTCTCGCATCGTACTTGCTCTCTCGTACAGCTGTATGAGTCTGGCGGAGAACACGTGTACAGCTCAAACTTTTTACAGCCGGATCACGTTCAGGGACCTTCCGAGCGAGATTGGAATCAGCCCCTAAGTAGTGAATCATCTAGCTGAGGAATTTCAGAGGCGCTTTTTCTCTTTTGTTTTCATTGAGGGTTCTATTCCCAGGGATCCTGACCTATACACTTTTGCCCTTTGACTTTGTACTAAATTTCCATGAGAGTTGAGGACCTAGTTGATTGAGAGTAAGATTCTTGCAACCTTGTACAAGGCGTTGAGACTGGAATAAGTATTCAGATTTTACAGCTGGTGTTTCCAGTCTTTACTTGTGCTACTGACCCTACAAACTTTAAAATGCTTAATGTGCCACATATTTCTCCAAAAATTAGATTCCCAATGGGGGCGCAAATTGCGTGCCTCATGCATATTCATGGGGCTGTCACAATGTGCTACCCCATTGGGAATGAGGCACTCCAAGGGCTGGTGGCCTGCTGGGGTCATCAGACCTCCATGTCTGGGACTGCTTTTAAATAAAGCAGTTTTTTTTTAAATGCAGCCTGTTAGCATTAAAGGAAATAGGGATATATTTAAAAAAAATAAGTTAAACGTTTTTGTCTAATTTTTTAAGGGCAGGTAGTGGTCCCTGGGCACCCATTCACAAATGGGAAGGTGTCTCCTAGGAGCCCCTTCCAGTTTGCGAATGTTTTACCACCCTCTTGAAGAGGGCCGTAAACTGCAAGTGTTTCGCGACTACAATTGGGGTCACAAAACATTCTTACATGGGGTAAAGACTCACTATTAGGAAGGGACGCCCTTGGAACGCCCCTTCCTAATAGCGAATTGCTAAGCCCATTTTGCGAATCGCTATTTAATTAGCGACTCTCAAAATAGGGTTAGTACATTGGCCATAGGTTTTTTTGCCTGTTCAAGCGGGTCTAAAACCCATTTGAGCATGCAAAAATCCATCATACATCTGGCCCTAACTCCTGTTTTATGTATCACTTAAAGGTATCAGAAATAGCGCTATGTAGTGCTACATAAAAACACGTTACTACTGTTTGGTTTTTATTATGTCGGATTTGAGATTCACTCAGTAACACACACTCCTTTCTCTGCTGCGTCTAGCCATGAGCCCCAGCATTGATTTGCTCTACCCACACCCTTATCATTTTCTCTGTGCGTTTAGACTGTGAGTGAAGACGGATGTTTGGGACCCTCACATGGAACAAGGAAAATTATCCCCTACAGACACAGGTTGAAAATTAAACGACAGCTATGCCAATGGATGGGGTGGGTACTACAGCAGGGGTGATCTCCTTTGATTGTAATATGTTTAACTACAAAATTAATAAAAATGTATTCCTTACAACAAAAATAGATATAAATAGGGTGCAGTGGGTCCCTCATAACTCTGTACCCCGGTGCCAGTGCACTTGCTGCACCACTGATAGCTACGCCCCTGCACTGAAGAGGTTACTGGATGTGGTAAGTCGATTAACTTTTTGTTAGATGACAATTGTGACTTTTAACTCTTCAAGGACTGTTACCTTAATTGTGTTAATTTGCATGTGGGTGGTTTAAAATATTGTTGTGTTTAGACAATAGGTAAAACTTTTTTGTCCTTATGGAATTTGTCAGATTGCCTCACAGGCTCTGCCCCCAAACTGATGCTTGCTGGTTTGGCTGAGTGTGTCCTGTTTCTGGCAAAGAGTGACACCTGACACGTAACTGACTCTTGCTAAATACTAGTTTCATTTTGAGGACACCAGTTTGAGGTGAAATTTTGTGAACTCCCTGGAGACAAATCAAATGTTCTAAATTATCTCTTTACTGATAAAACTCTTTTAACCCAGTATGGAGAGTGATGCCTTTACATTAGCCTGTACATTTGTTAAAACATTCAGGGCCACATTAACTAAAGGGTTGGGTCGCTTTTGCGCCATGCAAAGAGGTCCATGTGCGACACAACCCTTAAGTGCGATTTATCAAGACACGCACGTCCACCTTGCATGGCCGTGAGTGGCTTGATAGATCCAGTGTAATGCAACGCAGCGCAAATCGCTGCATTGTATTACTCTGCCCCAAGTAGGTGTTCCATGGATGGTGCATTGGTGTTCCCAAACAACACCCATGTAATTTGATGCATTTCTAGATTTACCATAAGTGGTAGACCCCAAGTACCTCAACAACCGCCTGACCTTCTACGCGCCCACCCGCCAGCTACGATCGTCCAGCCTCGCCCTCGCCGCCGTACCACGCATCCGCAAAGCCACCGCCGGGGGAAGATCCTTCTCCTACCTGGCAGCCAAGACATGGAACTCCCTCCTGATCCACCTCCGGCAGACCCAGGATCATCTCTCCTTCAGGAAGCTCCTCAAGACTTGGCTCTTCGAGCAGTAACGGACCCCTCCCCCCCAGCGCCTTGAGACCCTCCCGGGTGAGTAGCGCGCTATACAAATGCCCATGATTGATTGATTGCCCTGAGAATGCGCCCAGACTGCTACGCCTTCCCTGGTGAGGTGTAACGGGGAGGAATATGTGTATTTCTCCTCATTTTTTCCTCTTTATATGTGTGCTACGTCCTGCAGCTTACAGAGGAAGAGGAAAATGCCTCTTAGGATTGTTTTTGTGCAGCAAGGTGTCCCTTCGTGCATAAAAACAGTCCCGCTTACAACGCAGGCACCCTTGCCACAGGGTGCAAGGGTGACTGGGTTGGTGCTAAGAAGCACATTGTGTGCCACCGCAAAGGAAAGACAGGGCTTGTTAAGTACAGCGCATTCCTGTCCTTTCCCTTTCACGTAGATTTGTTAATAAATATGCCCCTCATATCCATGCTTTTTGCCTTTTTTCTTAAGTTTGGCTCTAGAGAAAGTTTTAGCTAACACAGCAGCCATAGGTAATCAATACAAATCTTAACCTCTTAGCTGCGTTGAACGTTCAGCACCCAGTGCTGAACGTTCAAATAACGAGCGCTGGCCCGTCGGCCAACGGTCGTGCGCAGCACTGGCAAGGTAGTGCTCGCGAGGACCGTTGGCCGACGGCACCGCTTAAGGTGTTAACGGAAACAGTGAAAACATTTCTAGAGGGGCTTCGGGTCAGCCCTCTTCATCCATTGGTCTGTCAGTTACATGTTTCCTACTGCACACAACTTGGGCCAGTCGGTCAGCACACATGACCTTTTTTGTATCACTAGCACAGTGAGTGACAGCATTTTCTCCATACATTAGTGCACATCGTCCGAAAAAGAAGTGCAATTAATCGCCAGGGGTTGTAGGGCAATTGTCTACTTTGCCAGTGCTATCTTCTTTCCATTATTGAGCCGTTTTTGAGTTTTGTTCATCTTTGAGCTTTGAACCATGTTTCAGTTCCATTATTTCAAAGCAGCTAGCAATTTTCTTTGAGCAAATAATTGCAAGCATAGGGCTGCCACATTCACGGGACATCTTTCTGTTTTTCTCATTTTCTTTTCGTGGCATATACTTGCAATACAAATAATAACAAAATAACCATCGCAAAACTATCCAAGGTCAGATATAATGGTTTGACCATTATTTGTCTTACATGAAATGTACTTACTGCCCAAAATAAAGCGAGCCATTTTCACCTAGTCAAAATCATGTACCACTAATGTAAACCACGTGTAAATATTGTTTTCAAAATAATAATATAAGTACAATAAGTTCTGCATTTGGCTACATTCTGTCATTTCTTATAGGGAAAGGGCAAGCGAGTGGGGAGTTTATTTAATTAAAAGGGAAAAGTAGGCAATGAGTGGGCATTGATTGCTTATGACTTTGTTCCGGTAATCACAGCAGAGAAGATAAGGAGTGATTATCCATTGCTTCAGACTTTTTAAACTGAAGTTTGCTCTGAAAACAGAGGTTCAAAACACGGTCTGTTTTAGACGTCTCACCGAGTTAATACAAATCATACAGTGGCCTTTAAAATCTAAAGCTCTGGGCTTCCTCATGCATTCCAAAAAAGAAAAGTGGCCCCACGCCTCACTAACCTGGCCCTTCGCCTATCAAACGACTGATTTCAGTGCAGTGGAACGCCAAAACACCTCCCTCCTTCCTGGCATGGAAACATGCTTTGAGATGCTGGACTGAAGCAGAGAGCAAGGCATTGCACAGGGAGGAAGCTAGAAGCCTCCACAGGCGTCCAATAACCAGTTCATGGGACACACTCCTATATTAACTAAAGGAAAACCAAGCCAACAACACACCACTCCATTAGTTCTACCCCACACACACTTTACTATCAATTTGCATCTTGTTCCCTGCATGTGATGTGTGTCCCCTCTCATCAGGCAAAACAATGAGAAGTTCAGGACAATACATCAACACCACTCCTAACTACTTGGTGACACCATAGATTCCCCGAAATTGCATATTGTCCATGCATCACTCCTATATGACAAAGGATCGCTGTGTGCTTAACTCCTGTTCGACTACCATTGTCCCACCTAACTACAGTATGCTTCTGTACCCCTTTTCACAACGAAAGTCTCCCTAAAAAGTCAATAAAGGTACTTAGAATACAAGACATATCATACAGTGACTGCTTCGCCTCAACTCTTGGTTGTTCTGCCTTACATCTATTGATCACCCATCATTCATCAGACATTGATTGGTTGCTACTTCCATTCATTATGTATACAGTTTACTTATTGCACATGCTAGTAAGAGATACGCAATTTTATTTTGTGTTGACGGTTTTAAAAGATCGGTGTCCGTACTTGTGCAATGCTTTGGCAGAAAAAACTATAGTAGGTTAGAACAGAACATAGATGCCATATCTGAAACATGTCTGTAGCAGAAGCAGAAGTGGGTGTTGGCATTTTCATCAATGTAGATAAAGCTCTTCCAAGACAGTCACTTTACTCCAATCAAGCGTCCATTAAGATCTACAGAAACAGTGAGAGAATCAGCCATGTGCACTAGATAAGGTGATAGTCTATGATGATTGGATAGAAGCTAAATGAACATGATCAATATAATCTCTTTGTAGAGAAAGCAGAGTTGAAGGCCCTCAGGTGAATATACAAGTGCCTGCCAGCACTGTACCTTCCTGGTGACCAGTGTGTGCTGGTAAGCCTCTTGTCTCTTTCCCTGGTGAGAGATAACTCTGAAACAAGGCCCACTGTTGGCTCTACTTGAGATACACTGTTTACAGTGTAGGTGAGTTTCTGGTTTATGATGGACAGACATACCCTTTCCAAAATCCAGCACATATGCTTTCACAATCAAAATTTGTGATAGCAAATGTGAGGAAAGACTTCACTTCACCAAAAACATACTCCTAGCTCTTCTCAGCATTTTAAAATCAAGTTTATTTTTATTTATGTTACAGAACTCCGAAGAGATCCACATAAAACATTACCCAAAATACAAATAGATATGTAAATCAATCGATTCCTTTAACAAAGTAGCCCCAATTACCCCTCCATAGGGGTTTGCATTTGTTTTAAGATCCTCCTGCATTGACACATCCTTTTCCCATTGGGTGAAGTTTAATTCATGTCTTTCTACGTTGTATTGCGGCTCTAGGCTCATGGCGGCCCTGGGCAGGGAGCGTAGGTAGAGGGCCCTGGAAGAGGGGGTCCGGGCGGGGCTGAGCACGGAGGCCAGTGAAGAGGGGGGGTCAGGGTGTTTGGAAGTGGAACAGAGCCGGAGGCTACCAAATCCCTGCCAGGGGCGGCCACGCAAATATGTATCCATCCTCAGAGGATTATTATATTAAGGATATATATTGGCTTGGTGGCCCCTGGGGTTTGGCGGCCCTGTGCAGGTGCACAGCTTGCACATGCCTAAGGCCGCCTCCGTACTCCTTAACGGGTTGGATTTGGTTTCTGAGCATGCCCTCCTGAAAAGCAGGTGGCCAGATCTCAACTTCTTTGCATTCATCATGCTCCTCTGGAGCGTCTGGTGCCTATAGGTCAGGCATGCTTCTTATAATTGGGAGGCTCCTTGGGCCCTTTTATGAGTTATGAAATTTCAAGGGAGCAGCATCAGCCTGCAGAATCCTATGCGAGCAAGTTTACAATCCCCTCTACAATATCCTCTATTCCAGGGGCATAAGCACAAGGCCCTAGTATCTTTTCCAGCTGAAGCTGAGATGAAGAGGGATTGAGATGGCAGGGAAAGAGGGGCACGAGACAACAAGCTGCGTGCGTCCTAAGCACGGCCACCTCTGTTGCTTTTTAGGTCTCGCTGAGCAACGCGTAAGCATTGCAGCAAGATTCTAGTAACTGGTCCGAAAACTCTACCAAAACTGCGGATTAGACACAGTATATGTGAGACAGGCGGGTGCACAACACCAGCCATGTCACACACCACCATTTGTCTGTGCCTCAGCATCAGACTTCAAAGGCTGCTGCTCCCCCGCCCCCACGTGCACATCGCGCACCACCATTTGTCTGTGCTCGGCATCAGACTTCAAAGGCTGCCACTCCCCCGCTACCCCGCCCCATCAGACTTCAAAGGAAGCCGCTCCCGCGGCACGCAATGCCAGAGCTTGTTTTTAAATATATTTTCATTCCTGCTGCACTCTTTTCTCTTTTTGTTTTCCCTCCGCTTGTATATTAGCATGGTGTCTGCTTCACGGACACTGTGCTTCACGTTTTAGACACCTTTATATTACGTCCGCCTTATCATTCTTTTCCGCCGCTGCCTAGATTTCTGGCTTTCTCTTGCCTTCCTCACAATAGGAGCCCTCGCCCACACCCTCTGAACAGCTGAGGATTTCTTACACATGTGCGAGAGCTAACGCCTAGAGTTTGAATAGGAAATATGCTATCAGAACAAAATAAACATTGGACACAAAACTACAAATGCCGAGCATACAAGGAAAAAATTCTCTGTATGATCAGCATTTGTAATTTTGTTTCCATTGTTGAATTTGATAAAAAATGTTGTACGGACGGGGTAGAGCCGATACTTGAACCGATTCCTTGCTCATGGAGTCAGCAGCTCTGTAGCTTACATTACACCTTCTGAAAAGTATAGCGGACACTGTACCACCACCAGTATGGCTGCACCAAAATGCTGATATATGTAGGTGACTGAAGAAAAACAGTAATTCAACGGAATATGAAATAGTAGTCTGGGCCATTGGTACACTACCACTAGCCCATTCCAGTAAGCACATGTGTGGAGGGAGAAAGCCGTGCGAGCAGGGGCTGAACATGTACAGCAGCCTAGGAGAGGTGAGTGCAGGCTGCTACTGCTTCCCATTCACTGCTTCCAGGTCTTAATATTTGGCCCTATTCTTCTTGCACATTCTCCTACTGCATAGTGTTTCTCTCTGTACCCCATGTGCTGGTCCCTGCCCGTTACTTTCCTCTTCAATGCTTGTTGCTTCCCCACTTGCATCCTCTGTGTTGATTACCCCTTCCCCCTGTTGCTTCTGCACCCTTCCACCCCTCTATGTTGCTTTCAAGTACCCCCACCCTGTGTGTTTCTTCATTGTCCCCCTGCCACCTCCCATGGAGCTTGCATCCTATGATGCATGCACCCCCCCTTCCCTCTGCACTAAGTTGCTTCCGCCGCCCCATCCTCCTGATTTAATAAAGCACTTGCCTCACCCTCACACCCCCTCACCCTCACACCATCACCCTCACAGCCCCTCACCCTCAGACCCCCTTACCCTCACCCCCCTCAACCTCACACCCCCTCACCCTCACACACACCCTCACCTTCACACCCCCTCACCCTCACACACCCTCTCGCCCTCACACACCCTCTCACCCTCACACACCCTCTCACCCACCCTCACACCCCCTCACCCTCACATCCCCTCACCCTCACAGCCCCTCACCCTCACAGCCCCTCACCCTCACACACCCTTACCCTCACACACACCCTCAACTTCACACCCCCTCACCCTCACACACCCTCTCATCCACACAACCTCTCACCCTCACCCACCCTCCCACCCACCCTCACACCCCTTCACCCTCACACCCCCTCACCCTCAACCTCCCTTACCCTCATACACCCTCACCCTCACACCCCCACACCCTCCACCCTCACACCCCCTCACTCTCACAGCCCCTCACCCTCACACCCCCTCACCCTCAGACCCCTCACCCTCACGCACCCTCACTCACCCCCTCACCCCCACAAACCCTCTCACCCTCACACCCCTCACCCTCACACCTCCTCACCCTCACACCCCCTCACCCCCGCACACTCACACACCCTCACACACCCACACACACCCTAACCCTCACACACCCTCACCCTCACACACCCTCACCTTCACCCCTGTCACCCTCACACCCCCTCACCCTCACACCCTCACCCTCAAACCCCCACACCCTCCCACCCTCACACACCCTCTCACCTACCCTCATCAACCCTCACACCACCTCACCCTCACACCCCCTCACCCTCACACCCTCATACCCCCATCCCCTCACACCCCCATCCTCACACCCCCTCACCTTCACACACCCTCACCCTCAAACCCCCACACCCTCACACACCCTCTCACCTACCCTCATCCACCCTCACACCCACTCACCCTGACACCCCCTCACCCTCACACCCTCATACCCCCATCCCCTCACAACCCCACCCCCCCACCCTCACACCCCCTCACTCTCACACCCTCACACCCCCTCACCCTCACACCCTCACACACCCTCACCCTCACACACCCTTACACCTCCTCACCCTCACACCCCCTCTTACCCTCACACCCCCTCACCCTCAAACACCCTCACACACTCACCCTCACACCCCCTCACACTACCTCACACCCTCATCCTCACCCCCTCACACATCCCCTCACCTTCATACCCCTCACCCTCACACCCCCACATCCTAACCCTCACTCCATCACCCTCACACCCCCTCACCTTCACATACCCTCACCCTCACACCTCCACACCCTCACACCCCTCACACCCTCACCTTCACACACCCCCTCACACACCCTCCCACCCTCACCCTCACACACCCTCACCCAATCACCCTCACCCTCACACCCTCTCACCCCCTCACCCTCACAACCCCCCACCCTCACACATCACCCTTACACCCTCACCCTCACACTCCCTCACCCTCACAACCCCACAACCTCTCACCCTCACACCCGACACATCTCCTCACCCTCACCCTCACCCTCATTCCCCCTCTCCCTAACACCACCTCACCCTCACACCCCCTTACCCTCACTCCCCTCACCCTCACACACATCCTCACCCTCACACACCCTCACCCTTACACACCCTAGCCCTCACACACCCTCACATCCCCTCACCCTCACACCCCCTCACCCTCACACACCCTCACCCTTACACCCTCACCCCGTCACCCTCACCCCCATCACCCTCACACCCCCTCATTCCCTCACCCTCACAACCCCTCACCCTCACACCCCCCACCCTCTCACCCTCACCCTCACCCTCACCCTCACAACCCCACACCCTCACACTCCCTCAAACCCTCTCACCCTCACACCCCCAAACCCTCACATACCCACTCACACCCCCTCACCCTCGCACCCCCTCACCCTCACACCCTCACACACCCTCACCCTCACACACGCTCACCCTCACACCCACTCACCCTCACACCCCCTCACCCTTGTCACCCTCACCCTCACACCCCTTCACCCTCGTCACCCTCACCCTCACACCCCCTCACCCCCTCATCCTCATACTCCCTTACCCTCACACCCTCACCCTCACACCCACCCCTCACCCTCACAACCCCACACCCTCACCCTCACACACCCCCACCCTCACACCCCTCACCCACTCACCCTCACACCCTCACCCTCACACCCCCTTACCCTCACACCCTCTCACCCTCACCCCTCACACCCCCTCCACCTCACACACCCTCACCCTCACACACCCTCACCCTCACACACCTTCACCCTCACTCACCCTCACACACCCTCACACACCCTCACCAGCATAGCATAACAAAACACAGCATAGCATAGCATAACAAAACACAGCATAGCATAGCACAACAAAAAAAGCATAGGATAGCAAAACATAGCATAACAAAACAAACCATAGGATAGCAGAACAAAACATAGCATAACAAAACGAAACATAGCATAGAAAAACACAAAAAAGCATAGCATAGCACCACAAAACACAACAAAACATAGCATAGCATAACAAAACAAAGCATAGCATAACAAAACAAAACAAAACAAAACAAAGCATATCATAACATAACAAAGCATAGCAAAACAAACATAGCATAGTATAACAAAACATAGCATAGCATAACAAAACACAACACAACAAAACATAGCAGAGCAAACATAGCATAAAATAACAAAACATAGCATAACATAACAAAACAAAGCATAGCATAGCAAAACATAGCAAAACACAACAAAACTGAGCATAGCATAACAAAACATAGCAAGAATAACAAAACGTAGCATAGCAAAGCATAGCAAAACATAGCATAGCATAACAAAACACAACAAAACATAGCATAGCATAACAAAACACAACATAGTAGAGCATAACAAAACAAAGCTTAGCATAGCATAACATAACAAAGCAAAGCATAGCATGGCATAACAAAACATAGCATAGCAAAACATTGCATAGCATAACAAAACATAGCATAACATAACAAAACACAGCATAGCGTAGCATAACAAATCAAAGCGTAGGATAGCAAAACATAGCATAGGATAGCATAACAAAACAAAACATAGGATAGCAAAACAAAACATAGCATAGCATACAGCATCACTCAGCACCACCACAGCATCAATCTGTGCAACCATTCTACAACAACTGGTTCAAATATGTTCACTCAATGTTTCAAGCTTTATTACAAATGTAACAAAAAGATGTTAATATTTCACTTCTGTTCTTGGATTTTCATTACAATAAAATACACTGAACATAATCTTCACAAAAGTTATTTACAAAAGTTTAAGCTATTGTCATTATAAATTACAATAACTTTTATTTAAGTATTCATTATTAAAAAAATTAAAAGCCATTGTTATTTGTAATATCAATACATGTAAGTCACGGGGGCACCGTGTTGCGCAGTCCACTTCCACCTTTTGTCGGCTGACACACGGTGCGCCTGAACGAGAGGCGTGTTAGTATCCAGAGCAGACCTCTGTCTCAGATATGCCACCAATTCCCATCTGTAAATAACAAAAAGGTCCGTGGATCAGCCAGCAAAATATATTTATATATATATATAAATATATATGCATATATGTGTGTGTGTGTATATATTTTTACTAAAAAACAAAGGTTAAAGTAAAGTTATAGTTAGGTGAATATGTAAGTGACAAAATTAGCATTTTGAACTAAATAAATGCAGAAACTCACCAATTATAGTTAGCACAGCTAACTATAACTTGCTCCCCAGCCATGCACTGCTTATGACCTTAAATATTACAACACTCATAACATATTTCATGACCGTTCACTGACAAAATATCGAAAACACAAATATCGTGAGACATAAACATTGTATCAAAAATATTGAGCAAAACATTGTCGTTACCCTATGCTTATAATGTAAATAACAAAAACATTGATATACACTAATGTCGAACATAAAAATATAGTTTTTAATATAAACATAGTTAATCATAGTAAACATTACATATATTTACATGAAACAGTAATAAAATGTACATTAAATATGTTTAAATAATTTAACATTATATATAAATTGTATACTTATTAAAAAAAACTCATGTATGTGTATGATTATTTAAACATATATAATTAAATTTTTTTATTAAAATAATTATAATGTATGTTACAATTAAAAAAATGGTAAGCTTTAAACAACAATATATATATATATATTCATATATAGACGACCAGAGTCTCCTGCGCGTTGCGGCTCACTCTCAGCATGCGCAGGAATACAATGCACGGACCAAATTTGCGGTGATAACTTCTTTTATTCGCTTGTCGGCTTCATTACGTTTCGGCACTCAGGTGCCTTGCTCACATGACAGCGAGAATAAGTGAGGTTATGAAATTTAAAGTGACAGTGCTGTGCTCCGATTGGGCTATAGTACATAGGACTAGACAGCGGACTTGCACTAGGTACAATCAATGTAAAATACACTGCAAGATGGCCACTACATTACCCAACAAAGTGAAAAAGCATTGAAATTAACAGTAAAATACCTGTGCAAACATGATACAATCAATGTAAAATACTGAATTGCCACTAAGTTAAATACAATAGTAAAAATAAAGTATCATAAAAACATTGACAATTCAAGTAAAATACCAGTACAATGAAGGCCCAAATATAACAATTGTCACACTCCCTCCTGAAATCTAAAGAATTGGGAGTTTTGCTGTCCCTCAAATCTGTGCAAAAGTCAATGCTTTCAATTAAGTTCAATCTTAAACAATTCCATGTCCAGTTATATTTCCCTGTGTCCCTACGGGCAACCAGCATACTGTGTGTTTTACATTTTCAATAGTGCAAATCTGTGAAACAAAGTGCATAGTTCAATAAACATTTAACTGATGACTACTCATGAATCCTCAGACATACACCTTTAAAAAGCCGACTGAGCCCAGTCAGTCTTTAAAAAGAGAGATTTGTATCATATAACCTTGTCGATATGTACATTCAAGTCAAAGTTATCCTGAGCTTCTCCATATGTTTCGCCATTTGTTTTTAAAAAAACATTTTTTTATTGGTTCAGTTTAAAGCCATATAGACAAAAAAGCATATAAAACCATTATATCATAGCAAAATCAACGTACCAACACACAGATTTATGGTGCAGATATTTACCATAGATGGTTAAAACTAAGTGAAAATAAGAAACAAACAATAGGAGAAATATTAATATCAAAGAAAAATACTATCTAAACAGCAGATTATCATATCTAACCAAAGGATGGTAATTCTTAAGGATCTAGATGGTCTTTCATTACCTGCCAGATTTTGTACCCCTTTTGCATTTTCCTGACGGATTTGATCTGATAAAGATTAAATTCTAAATAAAAAACATTATAAAACTTTGCTCGCCACATTTCATATGTAGGTGCTTCAGGCTTCAACCACATTGAAGATATACATAGGCGAGCTACAGCCATAGCCATAAATAGAACATATCTGTTTTTCTGATAACCTAGGAACAGATTATTATTATTAGATAAACCAAAAATAATCATCTCTCTTGAGATTATTACATCAGACTTTGTGATATATGCTAAAATAAATTCTATGGATACAAAAAAAGGTTTTAATATTGGGCAGTCTGAAAAAATGTGTACAATATCTGCCAAATCAGATTGACACCTGTAACATTAGCATTACCCCATTTTAGCATTTTAAATGGTGTAGGGTAAAGATTAATTAAGGTTTTGTAATGCTGGGAATATAAATTGGCAGATAAAATCATTTTATCGGCTATATAGATTGATTCTTGAAAGGGTACTACCGATGTGCCTAATATTATACACCATTTAGATTCCTGCTGTTCCATATCATCCTGCTGTAGATTTAACAAATAATTATATATAGTCCCTATTCGTGATGGTTTTTTAAGTATTTCAATAAAGTCATTATAAAATTGCGTATTTGCATATACTTAAAAAAGTCATGTTGGGAAAGACTATATATATCTTTTAGCTCCTGAAATGAAGCAATTGTACCGTCTTTAACCATATTACCTATAGCTATTATGCCTTTTTCCCGCCATATATTTATAGTGCGATCCCTAAATATTGGTGGAAGCAGTTCTATAGAATTACAGGGGGTATAAAAATTAATACGTCCCAGAGAGATAAGCTTCCGTATAGACCGCCATCCTTTGAGGGTGGACAGTATTACTTTAAATCTAGTTCTTTTATAGTAACTGGGTTCTAGAAAGCAAAGCAACATTTGCCGAGATTGTGGGCCAAGTAAGAGAGAAAAGACATTTGGGCTTTCAAATGTAGGTGGGGTTCCACCAATTGCAAAATATTTAATATTTTGCATAAGACATGCCAGGTACTATAGTGCAAAATTTGGAACTCCCCATCCCCCTCTTAAGATTGGCAATGTTATATATTTGGACACCTGTCGCGCAGATTTTCAACCCCATAAGAATCGATCAGTTATAAATTGTAATTTCCTCAATTGTAATGCAGGTATCTCCAATGGTATTGCCCGAAAATAATATAAAACTTTTGGTAAGATGGTCATTTTTAAAACATTGCGTCTCCCAACTAATGACAAGTGTAAACATTCAATTTTCTCTAGTTGATTTCTAACCGATTGCAATATATCTGACCAGTTCACCATAATTAACTGGTAAAGTGACAATCTAATTTTAATGCCCAAATATTTGGCCTCCGGGGTAACCCGGCTATCATTGGTGCATAGTCCTGCTGAACATATAACCTGTGTCTTCTGAATATTGAGTTTGTACCCTGACACAGTACCAAATTCGCGAGTCACTTTTTCAATTTCACATAATGCAGATTCTGGATCAGATGTTATGACCGGGACATCGTCAGCATAAGCTAACACCCGTATTTTACCCCCGGGTAAAACCATGGATTGTATATGTTGGGATGACATCAGCGTCTTTAAAAGTTGTTCTATGTACATGGCAAATAAAAGAGGTGAGCAAGGGCACCCCTGCCGTGTGCCCCGTGTGATATTAACTGCAGTTGACTCTTGCCCCGACACACATACCTTAGCCCTTGGATGTCTATACATGACTTGTAAAGCAAATATAAATCGTGGTCCAAACCCCATTTTTCCCAAGATCGCCCATAAAAATCCCCATGTAACGCGATCAAACGCTTTTTCGGCGTCTAAAAACACCAATCCAACGTTCAGATGATTTGCGGTAGCATAGTCTAACGTTGCAATAGCACGGTGTATATGATTGATCGTACCGCGACCTGGAAGGAAGCCGTGCTGTTGTTCAGAGACAAGAGCAGGTACGACTTGAATCAGCCGATTTGCAAGAATTTTAGAGTACAATTTCGCATCAACATTGATAAGTGAGATAGGTCGATATGACCCAGGAAGATGCGAGGGCTTATCTTTTTTCCTAAATACAATTATACTTGCATCATCCCATGATGGTGGTGAATTCCCATTTTGGGTTTCTATAAACGTTGCCAACATATCATCTTTAATAATAGGAAATAACACATGGTAAATTTCTAAAGGAAGTTTATCGGGCCATAGGCCTTCCCCAGGGCAAGTTCTTTAAGGGAGGTATCAAGTTCTTGCATTGTAATTGGCAGCTCTAGTTGTTCCTGTTGCACAGAATCTAGTTGAGTTAAATCAAGTTTATCTATATAATGATCAAGTAGATCAGAAGGGAAATCTTCTTGGGTATAAAGATCTGTATAGTACTCATAAAATACCTGAAGAATACCCTCTGATGATTCAATTAAAATACCCTGACTATTTTCTATAGAAGTTATACGCTGTGCGGTCTGACGCCCCCGCATTCTTTGAGCTAAACATCTTCCCACATTTTCCCCATATTCATATCTTTCTGCACGATGAATTTTATGTTGGCGTGCTATGTCCTGGCTCCTGACCCCATTAATCTTAGCTTTGTATTTAGCGACCTTGTCTTGTGTAGCGTTGCTATCTTGGTGTAGACTAATATCCCGCATTAAATCATGTTCCGCGTTTATTAAATCTTGTAATAGTTGCATCATTATGTTTTTCCCTTTCTGCTGAAGACTCCAGCCATAGCTACACGTTTCACCTCATAATCCTGCCTTAAAACAGTCCCATACATTGCATAAGATGTAGAACCCCTATTAAGATCAAAGAACTGCTGGGCCCAGTCTAAAACTTGTTTCAAATAGATTTCATCTGAAAGAAGTTTCTTATTAAATGTAAAAGATCTTTGTATTCGCTGGGTTTTAAATATAGGCATATCTATAACAATCGGAGCATGTCAGATGTCATACGTGGCTTAACAGACATTCCGGATCCTTGTGCCATATGCCTAGGTACAAAAATATAATCTATACGCACAAATTTCTTATGTGGTGAGGAAAAAAAAGTAAAACCAGCACCCATCAATCAGCCCGTGCTGGCGTAAAAGTTGGCGTAACTCCTTAAATACCTTAGGCTTCCTACCTTGGTATCGACTAAACCAAGTGTTCAACTCCCCATGAATATTAAAGTCCCCCAGTAGAAATAATGGAGTACCCCATAAAGCCAGCTCTACATTTAAAAATTCTATAACTGCGGTGTCATCAATATTGGATCCATATACTGTACATATCGTAGCAACAACATTCCCTATGACACATTCAGCAATTGCCCAGCGTCCTACACTATCCACTTTTTTTTCCCAGTTGCTGCTATAGACTGCCGCCCCAATATGGCCACTCCTCGATTCATAGTAGACTGTTGTGAGGCAGCAAACACTATATACCCCAGATCGTTCAAAACTTTTCTTTTTGCCCAAGGTATATGCGTCTCCTGGAGACATATTATATCCGGTTGAATTAGGTGGATCTCGTGCATCACACGCTTTTGTTTATGAATATTATTAAGGCCACATACATTAAATGAACACATACGGAAATTATAGCTAGCCATGGCAACTAAATAGGTTCATTACAAAATTGCATTACACCATTGCACCAACAACAAAGAAGCAATATATTTAAGCATGATATTCTATGGCTTTGACTGAATTTTTCCCCTTTTTCTCCCCAGCACACCCCGTGCCCACCCAACCCCACCCCCAGCACACCAACCCCCCCACCCCCTGTGACCCTCCCCCAAAACTAAGGCAAAGGGGCCTATCGCCCCGTTGATGTATATGAGAGCACCCCTCGTGTTCGGGCGTATCCAACAACCTAGGGAAAAAAAAAGCATGCGTTATGCCACATACAGAAACGATAATTATCTAAAGTTTATAACATTCTCCTCATGCTAATGAATTCAAATATTCTTTTGCTGGAGCTTCAGCAGTAAAGAATCGATTTTGCCCCTTATATACAATCTTTAGTGTAGATGGTTGAAGCAAAAAAACTTGAGCGCCCTTTTTTTGGAATGGATCAATCAACTGGCGCAACCGCCAGCGATTTTCTACGGTGGCATGACAGTAATCAGGGTGTACAAAAAATTCAATACCCTTCCCAGAGCGCTTTTTATCGGGTCTTGCAAGATCATAAACTTTTTGTCTTGCCAGAAAGTTATTTAAAGATATCAGAATAGCTTGAGAATATTGACGACTTTGGGTACTCCGTAATGTTTGCTTGCGAAAAGGAAAACGATGTGCCCTCTGAATCTCATGAGACCACTGCCAGTCTTTAACCTATGGAAAGGCTTTTTCAAAACGTTCGACCACAAACTGTCGTACGTCTTGCCCCTCACGTCCTTCAGGTACACCTAAAATTCGCAGATTGTTGCGGCGTAACCTATTCTCCAAATCACCCAATTTTATGTTCACATCCTCTTTCTGACCCTTGAAATCATCAATATTAGTTTTAATATGTGTTACTTGATCTTCCAATGAAGAAATGCGTCCTTCCGCTTCTACCATTCTATCTGTGAAATCATTGCATGATTTTGCCAGACGTCGCACTGTATTTTGAAGTTTTTTACAAGCATTGTGGGTTTTCAAATGCTCGGCTTTCGCCTCCAATCATTGATCTGAGATGGCTTTCAAGATAATATCTATTGGTGTCTGGCTAGGAAACCCAGGGCTAGAACTAATTTGTTCAGCAGAGTCTGCTAGATCCTGATCTTGATCTTGGTCTACTATAGTCGGGTCTCCATTGGAGATTTCCTCGCTCCAATCTCTATCTACATGTAGATCCGCTGTAGCTATAACAGACGTTTCCTTGCTTGTATTTTCCAGAGAAGTCTCCACTTCATCCTCCAAATCCTCCTCCAGATCAGAGCCCTCAGAGTGTTCCGAAAGTGAATAAAATTCACTATCTTTGCTGCTGATAGGATCACCTTCACCTTCTACCCCTTCAGCTCGACATGGGTCCTGCTCAACATCAACTTCCCCTTCGATCGCAGCGTTGATATCAAAAACCGCAGTATTTTGTGATACAGATGGTGAAAGTGCGGGAGCAGGTGGAGGTGCGTGAGCCGAGGAGGCTACTGGAAAGACTGCTAGCTGTTCAAGTGCCTCCACCAAAGTCTTATCTTGATCATTATCAGGATCTAGACCTCCCAAATCATCATAAGCTTTATTTTTTTCACCCCCAACTCCGGCTGTCAAAGTCTTGGCCATTGTTGATTTTGCTTTAGTATTGAACATTTGCGGTATTTTTGGGGTACCAGTTTGGCTAACATCGGCGTCATTATTGCTACCATCTTGTTTTGATTTTGCCGCGAGGGGAGCCCGAGTCCCAATCTGGTTTTCACCGCTAGGTCTTGTTTTACCTCCACGGGCTGTTTTAAGACCCATAATGAATAAGATGGGTACACACACAGAGCAGAGCAGAGTGGGGCTTATACTCGGGAGGATTTAACTCTTTATGCTTATGCAGCTCCGTACAAAGGTATATTCGCCTTTAAATAGTATCAATGCCAGTGTTAGTAGATTCAATTAATAAGTTCAGCTAGTTGTTTAAGTCTTTTTAAGTCTTTTTGCATAAAAAAAGGAGAGAATAGAGTGATCAGCAGACCCTTTCTCCCCCCGTTTCGCCTCACCTTGCTGTTGCTCAGTTTTGCTCTGTTTGGAAAACTTTATCCCCCTGTAATTGCAGAAATTGGTAGCGTCTCTCCCAAACAACATTTAGCTGTTTAGCCGTTAGATCCACACAGCTGCTCCAGCTTGCCTGGCCGCGTTCGCACACCCGTACTCGGCGTACACAGCGTCTTCCCAGCGCCTGAGCCACGGCTCGATGAAACCGCACACAGCTGCCCCGCCTTGCCTGGCGTTCACTTGCTCGTACTTGCCGCGGCTTTTCCTGGCCGCGTTCGCTCACACACAGCATCTGAATCGCGGCTCCTGCGACAGGTACACGCCGAAGTTTTCAAGCTGCACGCTGCACGGGCGTCGACTCCGACTCCACCAAACACGACCCCGGCGTCGCAGCACGACAACAGCAGCACAAAACAGCCAGAATAGACCCGCTGAACCTCCAAATAAGGAAGCTAAGTGGATTGCCCAAACGGAGCTCCTCACAGGTACGCCTGGCGTGCAGGCGCCATCTTGCCTCTCGACATATCGCCATTTGAATGTAAACAAAGGAAAAAGATGAAAATGGTTGTATTCAAGCCCCCAAGTTGGCATGAACACTTATTTACGAACAGAAATCCTATCTTATTAGTTCAAGGGTCAATAAACCGGTAAAACGGTATTGGGTAGATGCAATTCATAGTTACAGATTATCTTTATACGTGTTCAGTCATTCTCGAGGTGCAAAGCAGAAACTGTTGAATAAAGTAGAATAAGATTGTTGTAAACCCGATTGTTATGCATCCTGATATCATAGTTAGTCAATACAGTTGGCAAAATTGACATTTCATTACGGTCTCAGCAGGGAACCAAAGATCGATGTTGGACGATGCTTCTAAACATACGTATAAATATAAATATAAATATATACCTCCATTGTAGTTAAAACAATATATATATACATATTTGAATAAAAATAGAATAAAAAACCATCATCACGTTCCCCATTTCAGAATAATACTGATACAACATACTGTGCCTACTTACTGGAATTAATATTGTAAAATAGGGGACCCTACTCTGTTAGTGTAAACAAGTGTAAAGGTCCTCTGTCACATTCAAACCTCCCGGTTGTTTACTATTGAGTTGTAATATGTATCTGGTTTCTAGTTTTCTTAGTTTCGCTTCTCTGTCGCCACCTCTCCTGCACAATCTATGGAGGTGTAGCATCTCGCCATATGGGATACTCATAATGAGGTGGCGGGGGTGTGTACTTCCCGCATGGAGTGTGGTGTTTCCAGCTGTTTGTTTTCGGTACAGTTTAGTCTTTAGTTTGTTGTGCTGAATATATACTAAGGTGTCAAGGAAAGGAACCTGGTACTGACTCAACTCAGCTGTAAAATGAATGTTGAGTTCGTTATATTAAGGCGGTCAATGAATCCCATCATATATATATATATATATATATATATATATATATATATATATATATATATATATATATATATATATATATATATATATATATAGCAGCTCCGTCTCTCTCAGTATTTGCAGAAAGAAATCACGGCACTCGCAGGGAAAGTGTTCGATATGTTTTTAATCAAAACACTCAGCAGTCTGCTGAGTGTTTTGATTAAAAACATATCGAACACTTTCCCTGCGAGTGCCGTGATTTCTTTCTGCAAATACTGAGAGAGACGGAGCTGCTATTTCTTACGTGGGGCGCCACCACGAGAGGCACCCGCCTGCGAGTGACCCGGATCCTTGGTGCAACGGAGCTGTAATATATATATATATATATATGGGAAAATGGCCTTACTCCTCTGTCTTCTCTCACAATATTCAGTGGATCGTTGTAGCCGGCGTAGCGCGCCGGACATAAGTCCTCATTACAAATAAAGCGATCGCTCAGAGTTCTACTTGCGTCAGAGTTTGTTTATTTGCAGTAACGTGTTTGGCTTGCACAGCAGGCTTGTTAATACACTGAATTGTGTGTACTGGCTGTCATACATATAGAATGTACAAAAGAATAAGCATAGGACTAATGTGGGTTAATCCACCTGAAAATCAGTATGGCATTTATTATTCATTTTGAAGTAGTCAAAATTTAACTGAGTAGTCTGCAAACTTAATCCACCCGGTCCCCCAGAACAATTAGCGATGCAGTCATTGCAGGTTAGTAACATTAATACTGAAATTAGACAGTCTTTCAGTTATCAATGTTAATTAAGCCATAACGAAAAACTAAATTTAAATTAACCCATAGTGAAAAGTACATATTATTTTCTGTACACCCGGTGTCTGTATGCAGTTTAGTCTGTAGCATGTGTTCACACAAATTATATCCAGAATTGCTGTCATGAATGATAGGCATGGTGCACTGAAAAATTACATATGTAAACATAACCCATTGGTGAGAATAATTCCTCTCTGCTTCAAAATATACACCAAACATGGTTACAAATATGAATTAGGCTTTGTAAGTAGATACTTATTATGCATCCCTTAAATTCTAAATGGCAAGTGCCTGATGCGGATGCGCCTGTTCAAAGTGCTGTGTGGCAGACTTGAACCAATTGCTTGGCAAGTGCCTAATTGTGCTTTGTCAAATCAAGACAGCCATGTAGCAAGTGCCTATATACCGAGTGCGCACAATAACAGGGGAGGTAGGGCGGGTGAATCAGAGCTACACTACGCAAGTCATTACCGGCAAGTTCCTATGTAATATGTAGAGAGCAATAGATATATATACCACTTTATGTACTAACACTTCCCAGTACCCTTTAATAAACCTGAATTCCACAAATTGATGGGGATGAGCGTGACACAATGAAGTGATCGACTCCTTCCCATGAATCTTCCCACCCTAAGTAAATAAGGAAAATGTTCATGGTAAAAGATTGCTATTCTTATATGTTCAGTGATGCCCTGCACCATGCTGATGTTGAAGAAAAGGGTAGGGGGTAGGAGATTTGCTTGTAGCGGATTCTCCAAGTCAACCCCTGTGATTTAGAAAAAGAAAAACCATGAGTTATACTCACAGTAAAGGTTAAGATTCAACAAATTATATCCATTAGAGTGCATACAGATAAACATAGAAATTACATAGCACAAATCTGATAGTAGGTAACATATCATCGTTCACAATACTGGTGCAGAAACAGAGACAGAGAGAAGCTACCTTCCTGTTTACTCATGAAGATGATAGCTCATCTCCTCTTCTTGGTTAAGCCCTCCTAGGCTTTTAGTTTGCAGATTGATTATGTGCCAGGACTTCCTTTTGCGTAGGTGCAGAACTCTATTATCTCCCCTATGATCCTGCTCAACTTGATCTATTATGTAGTATGTCAGGTGGGAATTGTTCGAGAGATGGTACCCTGCAAAGTGTCTAGCTACCGGGTAATGAGGGTCTTTGTTGCTGATGGGTGTCATATGTTCCAGGATCCTCTTTTTGGTGGCTAGTGTGGTGCTGCTTACATATTTTTTCTAGCATGGACATTCTAAAATGTAGATAGTGAATGTGGTTTTGCAGGTGATAAATTGGTTGATATATCTCTCACCTGTTGGTGTATTGTACGATTTCTTCATGAAGCTATTGCGGCTTTGCAATGACCACAGGGAAAAAATCCCTGTAGGCCTACGTGGGGCTTCACACGTTTCATGGTGATATCTCCTTTGACCAACCAGTCCCTCAGGTTCTTGCCTTTCCTATATGTGATGCGAGGACAAACTGGTAGATTGACCTATGTTATGTTATGTTAATTAAATTTTTGAGCGCACAGCTGCCCCAGAGAAGGGGCGTCCCGGCGCTATATCTGAAAGGTAACATAACTAACAGAAGCAGACAAAGTAGGGAGATTTAATAAGGCAGGGGGAAAAGATAAGTTTTAACAGCTTTCCTGAAAGCAAAAAGATCTTCTAAAGAGCGAATTTAGACAGGAAGCGTGTTCCACAGTTTGGAGGCTAGCACCGTAAACGATCGGCCACCTAATCTGCATTTTTGGAAACGTGGAACAAGTGCTAGATTCTGACCGGCAGAACGTAGGCTGCGTGAAGGGGTGTACAAAGTCAGGAGGTGCTGGAGGATGGTAGGGGTGCCAGTTTTAAGAATTTTAAACGCAAAACAAAGAGTCTTAAATTCTATGCGTCAAATTACTGGTAGCCAGTGCAATTTAGAAATTGTACTGCGGGCAGAGCAGAAGCGCGGCAAGCCCACCAGGGCCCCGGCTGCCGCGTTCTGCACCCGTTGGAGTCGCAGGACTTCCGCCTGGTTGGCGCCCAAAAACAGTGAGCTCGCGTAATCGAGCCTCGATAGTACGCTAGCTTGAATAACCATCTGACGTGTAGGGGCATCAAAAAATTTGAGGATAGGCCTCAAACCACTCAGAATGCCAAAGCACATGGATGCCACCTTCTTAGTATGACACGAGAAGGTTAGTTTGGAGTCCAGCCAGACGCCAAGATTTTTAAGTTCGAACACAGGTTTTGGAGGAGGTCCCAGCTCCTTAGGCCACTAGCTCGCACCCCACAGATCAGGATGTTTCCCTAGTACCATCACCTCGGTTTTGAGGGCGTTGAGCTGTAAACAGTTGGCTGTGAGCCAACTAGCAACAGCCCTCAAACCACCCGCAAAGTTTGATGCCAGTTGGTCAGAGTCCCCGTTTAGAGCCACCGCCAACTGGGTATCATCGGCGTATGATACCATTGTGAGACCCCAACTCTTCGCAACCTCCGCCAAAGGTTGAACGTATAGGTTGAAGAGAGTGGGGCTCAACGCCGAACCCTGCGGGACTCCTTGGGTGATGGCATGAGGCTTAGATCTAAACGGTGCTACTACTACCTGAAAGGATCGATCCGAGAGGAACGATTGAAACCAATTCAGCGCTTTGCCAGATATGCCAGCCTCACCAAGCCTTCGGATAAGAATGGTGTGGGATACAGTGTCAAAGGCGGCACTGAGGTCTAGAAGGACCAGTGTCGCCGTTTGACCTGCATCCAGTACAGAGCGGAGATGTTCAACCATATATAGGAGTGCCGTCTCTGTACTATGTCCAGGTCTAAAACCATTCTGTGTAGGATCCAGTAGGTGTGCAGAGGCCAGGTGTTTTGTTAAGATGTTATTCACATGGGCCTCTGTGATCTTTGTCACCCATGGGAGGAGGGAGATAGGTCGATAACTCTCCGGCTTCAACGGATCCAAACCAGGCTTCTTTATGATGGGCATGACACAGGCAGCCTTCCAGCTAGGTGGAACTGACCCGGTGGTGAGGGATTGCTCCACCAGATGTCGAATAGGAGGGAGGCAAAAGGACGCCGAGTCCAAGAACTGGGCCGGTCTCAAAGGATCGTCCGGTGAGCCAGACTTGACCTTAGCCGCTAGGAGACTAAACTCCTGTTCCGATGGTATGGGAAGCGAGGCCAAGCACTGAGAAGTACGCTATGTTAAAGACGTACTGTCAGGATCAACTTTGGGAAAGGAGCAATAGATGGCTCTTACTTTTTCCACAAAGAAGCTGGCTAACGACTCACAGTGAGCAAGGGAACAGATCTCCGTAGTGGGAAGTCTGTTCACTGTGAGTTCCTTCAAGACTTTAAAAACCAGTTTGGACGGATTGGAACTCGGCTGGAACTCCCTAGCATAGTAATCAGCTCGGGCCCGGCAGACAGCTCTGTGGTATATCTTTACCTTAGCCAGGTAGCATGTTTTTAGATCTTTGTCATAGTTCTTCCTCCAAGCTCTTTCGGCTTGTCGGCAAGTAGCTTTAGTGCGCCTAAGTGCCTCCGAGTACCAGGGATTAGGCTGGGAAGATCGATTTCTGCTCCAGCTGGCCGGGATTAGTATATCAAGCGCTTGAACAATCCAGGCGCGAAAGATGTTGTACCCAGTTGCGACGTCATTCGTAAAAGCCAGAGGTGTAGTGGCCAAAAGACGATGGAAGTCCTCCAGTTTGAGCTTTTTCCAGGGTCGCCTGAAAGATGTTTTATCGGGCTTCTCAGTAGTACGTGTTACCATTGTGATAAGAAGCTCAATGAGATGGTGATCGCTCCATCCCATAGGTCTAGGGGGAGAAACCTCGGCCAATTCGAGATTTGTAAAGACCGGGTCAAGTATATGACCACCCTCATGGGTCGGATGACGGACCAGTTGGGATAGCTGCACTGCTTCAAGATCGTCCAGCAGACCTCTAACCACTGGTAGCTCCATGGCATCGAAATGTATGTTAAGATCGCCGATGATGGTAATGTTGGAGGAGAGCAGAGATAGAGAACTTACCAGCTCAGGAAGGGCTTTCCTGAAGGCAGAGTCACTCCCTGGAGGGCGGTATATCAGAAGACCTGACAATGTTTGAGTCTGACCAATGCTGATGGAAAAATTAGCACACTCAGCACCAACCAAGTCCATAGGCTTCCTATGACAGACTCACTCGCTGGAATATTCCAATTTTGGTTGAGAATTTTGAAAATTGTTTTGGATTCTTTGCATAGGTATATATATATATATATATATATATATATATATATATATATATATATATATATATATATATATATATATATATAAAAAAATTACAACGTGTAACGAATAAACTGGAAACAATTCTAAAAAGCATACGAATTTAATTGCACTTAAAAAAGTTAGCAAAAAAATCTAAAAATATATTAAATATTACAAACCTTAATAAATAGAAATAATATTTTGTTAAATACACAGAAGCATCATAATAATATAAATCTAAACAAATTTATAAAATTGTAGGAATAATACATATACTATTCCAATTTCTGCAACAGAAAGGAAATAATTGGACTCAGGAGGGGTAAGATTTGGTAAACATCGTTTACCACAATGTTTTTACAACGCTGTACCTTTACCACGCGGCCGTGACTACGCAAGTCGTTACCACGACTTGTGCTGGAGGGCGCTAAAGGATTACAAATAGTTAATTTACTATCCCAACACCTTCCCTAGGGTCCACGGGGACTGGTGTTAGAATAGTAAATTATACTATTCGAAATCCGCGCCCCCACGGCCGCGTGGTAAAGGTATGCGTTGTGACGGTACGCGTTGTACCATCATACATCCGTGAGATTTACTATTCCCACTCCAGTCTGTGCAACAGTAGGGAAAGATTTGGACTCTGCAGGAGTACAAATTACTATTCCCACTTCAGTGACTAAACAGTACGGAAAGTGTTGGATTGCAGAGGGGTTAGATTTACTATTCCATCTCCAGCCAGTGCAACAGTAGGGAAAGCATTGGACTCAGGAGGGGTAACATTTACTATTCCCACTCCTTTCTGTGCAACAGTATGGAAAGTATTGGATTCAGTAGGGGAACAAATTACTATTTCCACTTCAGTCAATGCAACAGAAGGGAATTACTTGGACTCGGGAGGGGTAACATTTACTAATACCATTCAAGTCTGTGCAACTGTAGGGAAAGAGTTGGACTCAATAGGGGTACAAATTCCTATTCTCACTTCAGGCATTGCAACAGTAGGGAAAGTGTTGGAAAGTAGAGGGGTAAAATGTACTATTCCCACTCACGTCGGTGCAACAGTAGGGAAAGTGTTGGATTGCAAAGGGGTAAAATGTATTATTTCTGCTCCAATCTGTGAACAGTAGGGAAAGGGTTGGACTGAGGAGGGGAAAAATGTATTATCCCCACACCCGTCTGTGCAACAGTAGAGAAAGAGTAGTTCACTTCAAACAAGTAAAATGCTTTTAAATCTACATTAAATAACAACAAATATAAATATTTAAAACTAAAATCTAAATATATATTTTTTAAATGAAAAAAGTATACATTTATCAATGTTTAATAAATTATAACAAAACAAAACATAATAATATTATAAAAATACCAAACTAAATGTTCACAATTATAAAAACCAACAAACATAATGTAAATAACATTTAAAAAGTATAGCACAATTAATAAATAACACATTTTTGAAACATTGAATGACTCTTTTTATGTTTATTATTACCTAAATAACTTCCTACCCTATACCTTAACAAAGTAAACAACACACACCTATAATATATCTTAAGAATATAATAATTACATCTTTCACATAATGTATTATCAATTAAACTAATAGTAATTAACTAATAATAAAATAATTATATTTAATTAACTTCCTGCCCTTTATTCCTACAAACCCAGCAGCTTGCACCTAACATATATTTTAAAAAAATCTTAATTTCTTAAGTTACACAATTAATTATCAATTAAACAATCAACATAATCAACTAATAATACATTAATTATATTTAACTTCCCATCCTTTACCCCTACAAACACAACAACTCTGCACCTCATTCATAATTTTAAAAGTTTCCTAATTGCACAATTTACATAATAAATAATTAATAAGTAAATAGTAATAATTAACATTAACTATTAATTATTATACTCCACTTCCTCACACCTTTTACTTTTACAAATTCCACAACATGCACAAAATTTATTATTAAAAATATAGATTAATTACACAATTAACAATTAATTATTAATTAGATAATTAATAATAATTAAAAATGAATTATTACATAATTATAAAATAATTACTTACCACTCTAGACCCCTACAAACACCATAACCGGCACATGAAACTTATCATAATTAAAATAGGTATTTACTTAATTAACAGGTCTCAAGTAAATAATTAATATGAATTAATAATGAAACACTAAAAATACAACTAAACTATTACATTAAATTGATAAAATAAAAGCTAACTATATTAAAACACATTAACATTATACAAACAATTAATAAAATATACATTATAAATATATGCTTATAAACATGAAAATAATAAAAAATCAATATTATTAACAATATTAAAAACATATATATTTTTAACATCGGTATTAACAACATAGATATTTTCAACATGGATATTACTTACCTAAAAAATATTATTTTTGTCAACACTATTTTGGTACACGATATTTGTGCATCAAGATATTTGCAACTCGATAACTCAATATTTTTGCTCCTCAATAGTTTTTTTTTCTCAATATTTTGTTTGAATAACCTGATGACATCATCCAAAGAGTGTGCTACTTTTTATAATTTACATAATGGTAGGTAACTACCGTATTACTTTTCTACTTAATTTTGTACAGCGTGTGTCAAACCAATGAGTGTAACTGTTCACAAAACGCTGCTTTTCCGCCCAGTTGACAAGTTGACTGGGCAGAAAAGAGTTTAATATGGTGGCGGTGTCTGTTAGACACCGCCAACCATATTATGATGGGGCGAACACATGCCTTTCCGTGGCAGTGTTGCCACCACAGAAAGGCATGCGGGAATCACTTGCGGGGGCCCATTGCGGGCCCCCAGGGGTTCTGGGGGTGGGGGGTGCACATGCCGGGGTACCTATGGTACCGCTCTGCATTTCAATATACAAAGTGGCAGGCACCTCGCAGTGCCTGTCACATTGTGCATTGAACTGCATGACGTGCATTTTTTGCATTGCGGCGGGCGGTGCTTTCAGCACCACCCGCCGCAATGGTTAAAATGTGGGATGCGCCTGCCACTGTGGCGCGCGCATCCTAATGGCCCAAACGGGACCCCCGCCCTTATGGCGGGCTGGCCCTTTTTGCGTCCCTAAGTGCCCTAGTATGGTTTTGGCGGTCTTCCAATGTGACCACCACCTCGCCGATCCCAGGAAGACTGCCATGTCAGGAATAGATTGGATGCGCCTACTGAAGTTTCGGGAACTACAAGTCCCAGGAGGCCCTGAGGGGAGAAGCCTGGCCGATATAATCACGTACATCGCAGGAGAGCATTGTATGTTATTCTGATTGGTGAGGAGCATTGTTCCGGTACAGAGCGGCTGCTTTGCTACTCCTTGCTGGCCGCTGTTTTGTTTCTCGTCGCGTTCTCAAAGGAGACGCGAAAAAGACTTGTGAACATTCTTGTTCCGTGCAGAGCGGACAATTTGTAACTCCCGGCCTGTCGTTTAAAGCCGGATTTCACCGCGGTCTCGGCTGAGACGTGGAAGTTACTTTACCTTTAGACCCCCCCAGGATTGGAAGCGTAAAAACACTTCTGAGAATCCATCGGTGAATCCGAGCAAATCTGGAGCACGCCAAGGTCTCCTATAAAAGATGGGCGGACCAGCATCGCCAGGAGGGGCCTACACATAAGGAGGGTGACAGGGTCTGGCTCTCAACAAAGAACATACGTTTCAGATGTCGCAGCATTTTTCACCCACGATTTATCGGTCCTTATACGGTCTTGCGCAGAATCAATCCGGTGGCCTATAAGCTAAAGCTACCTGCATTGCTAAGGTGTTCCATTGCAGTCTATTGAAACCTGCCATGAGTGCTCAGCGCAAGGTCGTGCCTCCTGTGATGTGGGATGGGCAGTTGGAATACGAGGTGCGTCGCATCTTGGACTCCAGGTACCGTCAGGGTCGTCTGTGGTATCTGGTTTCATGGAAGGGGTACCAGTCGAAGGATGACTCCTGGGAGCCTTGCACTGGAGTCCACGCGCCCGTGGGCCGTGCGCACCTTCTACCTCCAGAATCCGGGAAAAGCAGGTGCAAGGAGGCGCTTGGAGGAGGTCGAACTGTCAGGAATCTACTGGATGCGCCTACTGAAGTTCCAGGAACTACAAGTCCCAGGAGGTCCTGAGGGGAGGGGCCTGGCCTATATAATCATGTACATCGCAGGAGAGCATTGTACGTGATTCTGATTGGTGAGGAGCCTTGTTCCGGTCCAGAGTGGCTGCTCTGCTACGCCTTGCTGGCCGCTGTTTTGTTTCTCGTTGTGTTCTCAGAGGAGACGGGAAAAAGACTTGTGAACATTCTTGTTCCATGCAGAGTGGACGCTCTGCAACTCCCGGCCTGTTGTTTAGAGACGGATTTCACCGCGGTCTCGGCTGAGACGCGGAAGTTACTTTACCTCTTGACCCCCCCAGGATTGGAAGTGTTCCGCTTGGATAAGCGTGAACGCATTTATGTTATGTTATGTTAATTTCGATTTTATATAGCGCCAAATCACCGACAGGTCTCTTAGCGCTTGCTTTGGGAACCCGAACTGGCTTTCCCTGCGAGATAACCCCTACTGGGCATCCCCAAGTTGAAGACCAGGCATCCCATCACGGTGGGGCCATAGTGGAGATTAAGCAAGCTATTACCCAGAGTTGCAGAGTGTGAACCCATGATTCGAGTAGGCACCGAGGCGCGAATTATCGAGTCCGTGGACATTTTGAGCTCAAGACCCTGCCGCTTCGGGAATTGAACCCTGGTCCCGGGTCTGACTTCTGCATCAGGGTCTGCCTCCTCTAACCAGTGAGCCACACTTCTCCACTCCATTTGTTGCAGCACAATCAGCAGAGGACGAGGGCCCTTTCTCTTTTCCTCGGAGGTCCGGTAAGCTCAGTGGAAAAACTGAGTTCCTTAGACTTATTGCTTTTGGTTCTGTTTCTTAATACTGTAAGAGCTCCTTGAATTTGCTGTGGCTCTTCCACTATTTTTCTTTCCTTTTACTTTGGAGGTGCTCATGAATCATATTGGGGGCTCAGAACTTGTTACAAGACATTATTGTGTATCTTACCAACCCCGGTGATATGTTCGGAAAAGTAGAATCATACCTGGTTCTGTAGTTGGCTTGTTCATGTGATTGGATAAAAGGGTGATAGGAAAAGGTAGGTACTTGCTATTAGGGTAGAGAATAGGATTGCCTGGTACCGTGATTGTTGGAGGTTAATGTGTATATCTGTTCTTTCAGGGATACCAACTTCCTATGGTGAGAGAAGTATCTTGTCCAAGAAAGGAAGAAGAAAGGGTCCACCTCAGGAATTATCCTATTCATGGGTAGGAGTTAAATTTAGTGAGACCATACAGAGAGTAGATAGTTATTTTGCATGATTATAATTGTGTGTTTTTTTGTTACAGGTCTCCCTTTCCACTGCAGCCCTACCCTAAACCCTATCCCGTACTTGATTACCTTTATACTCTTATATCTATTCAAGTCAGAGTGTGGGGAGGTCAGGATGTTGAGCCAATTTGAGCATCACCCTGATCCTGAGGAGCTGGGAACTTGTGACACGCCAAGCCTGTGGTGAGCCCTCCTGCCGGATTATTACTTCAATCCAGGGTAGGTAGGTGGTGCTGCGGCAGTCCCACGACGGCTGGTGTGTTAAAGATCATACTGCCTGCACCCTTCATACTGTGGTGAGAACTTTACAGATAGTCTAAAGAGCATACCACCGCTGTGACAGTGCCTACAGCTCATTCTGCAAGGTGTGGCATGCACTATTTTGTGCATACCACACCATGCAGGAATGAGGCTGCAATTTCAGGGGGCACAAAATGTGCCCCCCTTCATGCACCCCGGCCCAGATTTAGCCAGCTGCCCTGGTAGGGCCCCTTTATCTGTATGCCTGTCACCCTTTTCATTGTGTGGTCCCCACCATGGAACGGGTGGTGGATATGCAGGTCATAATATGCTTGGGCTTTGCCACCACCAGTATATTCAGGCCCTTTTCAGACCACCGCTGCAGCAGGATCCTTGATTCCAGTGGAGGCGGAGGTCTAGTGGTGTGCCCACTGTCACACTCGTAATACGGTTGACGGGTGGTTGTGGTCAGACCAATACCAAGAGTGCGGTGGTCCCAGGATCGCCGTACTCGATCAAGGCCCTAACTCTGGCTGCAGGTGACAGTTGGCAAATTGTGTTTCGTGCGTTTCACACATGTTTTTCAGCTCTGCAGAAAATGTTTCTAACGGGGCAAAGATTGTATGTAAATCATATTAAGTATTGTAAACTACTTTTTAGTTATTAGATAGAATCGCCTCAGCATAACAATTTCTACATAACATAGAAGACTGTGTGCACCAGGTACTAACCTACCTACCTGTGCTTATTTTGCTTCAGAAGATGTTATCTGTAAAGTTCTCACCACAGTATGAAGGGTGCAGGTAGTATGACCTTTAGCACCTTCAGACCGTGGTTATTTTTAGCGAATAGTCTATCTTTGGACACGTTTTGCATAGAATGTACAATGATATCACTAGATACTTTTTAATACTTTATGTAAAAATCTGCACATGCTTGAAGGTACTGAGAATTCGGGTAGATCTGAACATGTTTTAAGGATTCAAGAGTGACAGGGCAAACCAAGTTGTTTGCAAAATTGCTCTTAAATCACTATCTTCCCGAGCTCACCATTACATCCGGATCAAATCACTTTAGTCAGGGACTATGTTACTTCCGTATGTGCCATTGTTTCGTTATACCCATGCTGAAGGGACTCCTTTAATGTCTTGGACTCCACACGGTAATAGAACCTTACTGTTGAGCTTCGGCATATCTCTTCTTATACAATGTTTCCAAAAAGTTTATAACTACCTCTTCTGTTAAATAACCCTTCTTTGTCTCATTCTCTTCCCCTTTCTTTCAGACTGTCAAAAAACCAAGATGGCCCATCTTGTTACAAGTACTGTACAAAAAACATATAAAGCGTGGGAACAAAATTCAGGTCCTGATTACGATGTTGGGCGGACTTGCGTCTGCCTGACACCGTCTTGTTCCTGGGACCGACTAACTGCTTTATTACAATGTGAATGAGCACTGTTCAGTCGCATACTACAATTTCTCAATGAGAGCTCGTGTTACGACCATAAAGCGGCTGTAACACAAGCCCCCATTGAGAAATGGAAGTTGTTATGTATCCCTACACCCCATGGCAGGCCCCTCAAGTTGCCCTCAACCGGAGGCCGCAGGCACAAGGGGACCCTGTTGAGGGCCCACAAACACACAGGCCGGCATGGAACCATGTTTGAAACCATGCATTGTAATCCAAAGTGCAGAAAGGCCTGTCGTTTGGGATTAAAAGCCGGCTCCGACTGGTCAACGGGCTCCATGAGCCAGTCATAAGCCAGCCAGAATAACCGGCTGGTTTACTTACCGACCACCAGCATCCTAATGCAGCGGTCTGAAAGTAAACCGAGTGGCCCATTACGATGCGGCCCGGAAGGCACCGACTGTTGGTTGTCGCCTTTATGGGCAGATTAGTAATTGGCCCCTCAATACTGAGCTATGGTATAAATGCCAGCTAGTACTGACTATTATGCAATGACTGAAAGTGCACTGAGGATTAATGAGTGACAGTGTAAATGTGATCGTGCATTGAGGTATCTTGGTTATGGGCAGAATCTATGAAGGTTCTCAAGTTTTGATAGAGAAATAACTTGATGTAAATACTGTGTGTCAGTGAAAAGCATACTGTTGTAAGAGGATGGCCGCAAAAGCACTCACACATCAATCTACTCATTTTTATACTCTGATAATCCACTAAACAACTCAATAGCCCACCCATACAATCACTAACAATTCATACAACTAGTAACTCATGAATCCTTCTTGCACTTAACTTTTTTGGGCTTTCACCTATATGTAGACATTCATCCATACACTTGGCGACCCATAAATCCCTCAATTAATTCACTCAATAACACATTTATTCATGAACTCACTCACGTATCCCTGAACGAATGTATTCATGCCTTATTTATGCGCTCAGACATTCATCCATTCATCCATCAATGCACCAACTCATTAATCTGTCCATTTAGTGGCTCATTTCCACATTCACCCATCAACACACAAGCTTGCCACTCAAAGAAGCACAGTCACTTATAGCATGTCAGAACTAATCAGTTTGCAGTGCTTGTTAGAGCAAAAACATTAGGAGGGGAAAACTAGTGTTGCGATATTACATCAGTGGGAATTAGGGCGAGCATATAAAGGATTCTTTGCATTTTTTATATTTACATTAGTTTTACTGTATTGTCACATTTGTATAGCGCTTCATACAACAAACAAAGCCACTAAGCACTGTAAGTTGAATCATTACCTGGGTGCACTTTCTGAGAGTATTTCTGGACGGTCCTGAATGCTGAGGTGTGTGAGACTGAAACATATGATCCAAACATAGTGCAGCATGAATCACAGGGCTTAAGAATGTACTGTTGTGACTGTGGGAGGGAGAACACAGCTGCGAGTACCTACTTACGGTGTGTATTATATATATTTATATATATATTTATATATGTATATATATATATATATATATATATTTAATTTTTTTCAAAAGCGTACAACCTCCGGGTCTCCAGAGAGATAACATGCGACACACCAGAGGATAGCACAATTACACTTTATTGTGCCCACAACTTTTGTCCCCTTTGGGACCCCCAGCCCCAGGGACCGCCATCCCCGGGGCTTCATCATAATATAGGCAGGGGGCTCACGCCCCCCGCAGCCCCGGGAACCACCACCCCCGGGGCTTCTTAAAAATAGGTGGGGGGGCTCTCAGGCCCCCCCAGCCCGGGGTCTGCCACTCACGGGGCTACTTAAAATTAGGTGGGTGTGCTCTAAGCCCCCCCAGCCCCGGGGTCTGCCACCTGCTGGGGCTTTTTTAAATTAGTTGCGGGGGGATCTCAGGCCTCCAAGCCCCGGGGACCCCCACCCCTCGGGGCTTTAAGAAAAAAATGGCAGGGGAGCTCATGGCCCCCCACGGCCCTGGGGACCGCCACCCCCGGGGCTTTATTTGAACAAAATATCCTGTGGGGGGCTCAAGCCCCCCCCACATGCCCCAAGTACCGCCACGGGCTCTAAAAATTTTAATTGGGGGTCCGTGATGGACCCCCCAGCCCCGGGGACCACCACCCCCTGGGGCTCTGTAGATTGAGGGAGGGGGGGCGCGTGCCCCCCTTCCTGGAGCTTGTGATGGCGATGTGGACCGCCAACCCTCAGGGCCGACTCCTGCAGTATCTCCGGGTGCCCACTCCCGGGACACTGTAGTTTGCTATGTCAGGGTGGGAGCCTCGCGGGTCCTGCCCTGCCATAACAAACCAAATTGCTTTTCTACATGGGGAGTTGCATCTTAGCAGCTCCCCATGTGGAAAAAGCAATGCCGGCTCCCTAAGGACATGGGAAGCCGGCAGGACAGTGGGGGGATTGGGGACCCCATCACGGTCACCAACGGAGAGGGCCAACCTTTATATATATATAAAAAAAAGGACCAAGGCCGGCCCTGGGGAATGGGGTCCCCAGGGCCATATATTTGTCTAAGGAGGGGGTTAATTCAGCCCCCTCAAATAAAAAAATAAAATAAATAATATGGCCATGCCCCGGGGGATGGGGTCCCTGGAGCAGATTTTGGCCTCGAGAGGGGGGCCACGCGGCCCCCTTCCAAATAAAAAAAATAAAAAATACATTTGGGTGCAGGCCCTGGGGGATAGGGTCCCCAGTGCCAAGAATATTAGGGAAAGAAGGGGGTCACACAGCCCCCCTTCTTAAATTTTTATTTTACAAAAGGACCGGCAGCGCGACGGAGGCCCCGCCCCCTCCTTTGAACATTCTGCAAACGCGCCCCCTGGTGAGTTTGCAGATGGGGAAACAATTCCGCTTGAATACTGGGGTCCCTGGGGGCAAACTAGCCCACCAGGAACCTCCAGTATGCACCAGGGGGCTGTGTTGCAGAGAGGTGTTCTGAGGCCACGTCCCTTTTTACACCTCTCTGCAACGCAGCTCTGTGGCGCTTACTGGAGGTAGCTGGTGGGCTAATTGCACCACAAGGACCCTCAGTATTCAAGGGGAGTTAATTCCCCAACTTAAAATGCGCCACGGGGTGCGTTTGCACGGTGGTGAAGGGAGGGGGCGGGGCCTGAGTTGACATGTGTGCAAACACACCCTGTGGCCACTGTAAGGTGGGGAATTAATTCCTCTTCAATCCTGAGGGTACCTGGGGGCCAACTAGCCCACCAGGTGCCTCCAGTAAGCGCCACGGAGATGCGTTGCAGAGTGTTGTAAAATGGGGCGTGGCCTCTGAACACCTGTCTGCAACGCAGCTCTCTGGCGCATACTGGAGGTACCTGGTGGGCTAGTTGGCCTCCAGGGATCCTCAGGATTGAGGAGGAATTAGTTCCCCAACTTCAACCACGCCACAGGGTGTGTTTGCACACATGTCACCTCAGGCCACGCCCCCTTCCTTCACCACTGTGCAAACGCACCCATGGCACGTTTTAAGTTGGGGGATTAACTCTCTTTCAATACTGAGGGTCCCTGAGGGCACACTAGCCCAAGTATCTCCAGTATGCGCCAGGGAGCTGCGTTGCAGACAGGTGTTCAGAGGCCACGCCCCTTTCAACACTTCTCTGGAACACAGCTCTGTGGTGCTTACTGGAGGTACCTCGTGGGCTAGTATGACCCTATGGACCCTTAAGATTCAAGGGGACTTAATCTCTCAACTTAGAACGGCCACAGGGCGCGTTTACACAGTGGTGAAGGGAGGGGACGGGGCCTGAGGTGACGTGTGCTAACACGCCCTGGGGGCGCGTTTTAGGTTGGGGAAGTAATTCCCCTTCAATCCTGAGGGACCCTGGGGGCAACCTAGCCCACCAGGTGTTTCCAGTAAACGCCACTGTGCTGCTTTGAAGAGAGGTGGTGCAGGCTGTGCCCCTTTTTACACCTCTCTGCAATGGTGCTTACCGAACGTACCTAGTGGGCTAATTTGCCCCAAGGCACCCTTAGGATGCAAGGGGAGTTAATCTCCCAACTTAAAACGGCCAAAGGGCGTGTTTACACAGTGGTGAAGGGAGGGGACGGGGCCTGAGGTGACATGTGCAAACACGCCCTGGGGTTAGGTTGGGGAAATAATTCCCCTTCAATCCTGAGGGACCCTTGGGGCAAACTAGCCCCCCCGGTGTTTCCAGTAAGCGCCACTGTGCTGCGTTGAGGAGAGGTGGTGCAGGCTGTGCCCCTTTTTACACCTCTCTGCAATGGTGCTTACTGGACGTACCTAGTGGGCTAATTTGCCCCAAGGGACCCTCAGGATTCAAGGGGAGTTTATCTCCCAACATTAAATGGCCAAAGGGCGTGTTTACACAGTGGGGAAACTAGGGGACGGGGCCTGAGGTGATGTGTGCAAACACGCCCTATGGCGTGTTTTAATTTGGGGAAATAATTCCCATTCAATACTGAGGGCCCATGTGGGCCAACTAGTCCACCAGGTGCTTCCAGTAAGCGCTACTGCGCTGTATTGCAAATAGGTGGTCCAGGCCTTGCCCATTTTTTGTGCAAAACAGCTCTGTGCTGCTAACTAGAGATACCTGATGGGCTAGTTGTACCCAAGGGACACTCAGGATTTAATGACTACTTTATCCCCCAAATTAAAACGGCCACAGGGCGTGTTTGCACACGTCAGCTCAGCCTCCCCCTCCCTTCACCAGTGTGCAACATGCCCTGTGGCGTGTTTTAAGAGGTAGTTTTAATCCCCCAGCCCTATTATATACTAGTGGCTTACTGAAGAGGTCATGCTAATAACTCGGTACCCTAACGCATAGTGTTCCCTAGTGTATGTAGGTTTTTTCACTGTATTCTAAGTGTCCTTTAGCTTAGCACAGGCTCTAGGACTGGTTAGTCAGAGTCAGTTACCACCAGTACCCATCTGAAAAAGTTGATGGTACAGGATGATTTTGCAACAAAGGCCTCTTTCTGCTCCCCTGTTTGTTCTTTCTGCACGTCTTCCTTCTTCCTTCTCTTTTCTTCGTCTTTGAGGACTTCTGCTGCTTCTTTCTGCATTTCTTTTTTGTCTTTCTGTGTGTTTTTTCTCCTTTCTTCACATGTCCTACCTCTGTAGGCATAGTTAGAAACTAGCATTTAAAGAAGCTTTGAAATTCACTTAAAAAACCCTAGGTTTCAGTTACGTTAAAGCTAGAAATTAGCTTTTAAAAAACCTTTGAAATTCACTGAAAAAAACATCGTTTTCAGGCACATTATAGTTAGGAATGATCATTTAAAAACCCTTAGAAATTTACTGAAAAAACCATAGGCTTCAGGGGCGTTATAGTTAGCTGGACATTTCACTCGTACAAAACCATAGAAATTCCCCCGTTATAGTTAGTTCAGCTAACTGTAATTCACGCGCCCGCAATGCACTGCTGATGACGTCACATATTACATCACTCATGACATGGTCAGTGACATCACTCATGACATCACTGATGGCATCTCAAAATACATATATATCTGTCTTTCGTTAACTTTAAGCGACAAGACTAGCAATGTTTTCTATGTCTATGGCCATGTGATGGTATGACGTCACTGTTAGGGGCGAGCACACTCACCTGGTATTAATTTAAAAGCAACAAAAAACGTTATCGACTTGAACAAGGGCTCGTGAAAGCCTGAGACGCGTAGCTGTTCTGTGCAAAATAAAATCACTGCACCTGATTCTGTGGTCCGTCTCCTTCTCTAGCTGGCGTTGCAGGATTGCTTGCTGGAAGTGGTGTGGAGTTCTTCTCAATATTGAAGCGGAATTCAGTTTGTTTTCGCCATATGGACCCCCTCTCTGGAAAAGCGGCAGCCGTCTACAAACCTCTCTTGTGTGCTCCGTGGTGGAAATACTGAGCGGCTGCCCCCTGACCTATCGCCATAGCTCTGAAACCGATGAAGGAATCGTTAGACTGGGTGGGTCGGAGGACCTACGGTTGGATGGTTCCTGTGATTCGGTGAGTGATTAGACGATACGCGGTTAGGTTGGGGAGGTAATTAGACAGGAAGCATAAAAGATCCGGCACGATTACCGCCGGATCGCTTTTGACAATTGCACAGTAAAATGTCAGCAGAAACAGAAACAATGAAAAAACGCGAAGAAGCGGCTGAAGAAATGTTTAGTAGTGCGTCCGGCACTATAAGAAAAAATACAGCACGAAATGAAGATACTAATGATGCTAGCTCAATGGACATTAAAAAGTTGTTTAAGGATTTGGAAAGAAATAAAAAGAGCGAGATAACAAAATGGTGGGAACATAGATCACTAAGCAAATACGCCGAAGTTGGTAGAGTCCCTCGTGGCTTGCGAATCTTACTGGCCCCCAGCTTTGATAAACCAAACCCGGCCATGTTCAAAGAATGGGGGGAAAGCAATTTGTCAGCCTCCATGAACTTAGTTCATATCTTAATCAAATATCCGGCCATTGATCGTGAAAAGATATTGGAGGAAATTGTAAAACTAACTGAGGAAATTAACAAAAGAGGAGCAAGCGAGGAAATCAAAAAGCTGTGTGACTTAATGAATGAAAGACTACACAAGCACGAGAAAAGAATAAAATTGAGAAAGCACACAAGTTTGCCCGGGACGAAGACGATTACAACAACGGCCAAATTTTTACGGTCTCACGGAAATATAACGCGAAAAAGAGGCAGAAGTATAGTAACAAAAAAAGCAAAGCTATGGTGCCACTAGGGGAGGCCTCGACTAGTGGAACATCTCATATTCCAAATGCAATGAGTGCTTCAACTGAAAGCAATGAGGATACAACAAGCATTGAAACTGTCTCCATATCAAGTTATACAAGTTGTAATTCAGCTCTTTCTAATCAATTTCCAATAACCAGACTAGACCTAGCAGAGGAACTTGATTTTTTAGTGGAAGAGAGACTTCAAATGTCACATCCTATGTTGACAAGGCAGCAAACAAAAACAGAAGAAATAAAAGGCGAAAAGAAAGGAGACGGAGAAGCAAACAAAAATCAGCAAAAAAAGAAGAAAAAAAGAAATTGGAACATCAGACGGTAGAGGACAACACAATAATCAACTTATCCAGTGTCACTTTAAGTAAAGCGGAGGAACAGTAATTGGCGCTTGGGCTCAACTACTATCCTAGCCAGAATTTCAACTACGCCATGACAAGAGTGGATGTGTTCTGCTTCATCCGCAAACTTAAATTAAAGAAATATTTTGCCGCCAAAAATGCCAAAGTCACAACTGAAAAAGATGATGGTGATGCCGCAAATCAAGCACCCTTTTTATCATCGGACGCGGAAACTGTTCTGACAATACATGACCTAAATAATACTACAGAACCAGTTCCCGATATTGATCAAGCAACACAAATTAGACTAAACAAGATTGATATCTTCCAGAAAGGAGCGGGTCTAAGTCCCTTTAAAACTAAAAGCAACTTCACTCCAATGATGCCTAAAGATTGCATAGACGTTTTTCATGAGTGCGTTGCAAATGACCTTAAAAAATTGTATCGAACAACCAACAATAGAAAGAAGAGGAGATATTCACACAAGAGGAGAGAGCATGTAATACTAATGAAGAAACTTGCAGAAAATAATGAAATAGTAGTCAAGAACACAGACAAAGGTGGAAACTTGGTCATTTGGCCTAAGAAAGATAATATACTGGATGCCACCAGACAATTGGATGACAAAAATTGTTTTGTTAAGACTAGCGTAAAGGAATACACCAAAGCCAAAGAAAATTTGCAAAAAATGCTTGGACAATGGCGTATGGAAGGTCTGATTTCACTGGAAGAGTACACATTTATGAATATTGAATTTCCAGTGTTACCCTTCGCTATATCTAATCCCAAAAGTACATAAACTCATCAATCCTGTCCCAGGGAGACCAACCATCTCCGCAATTAACAGCATGGGAGAACACGTGGGGGAATATATAGACTTCTACTTACAAGACTTTGTTAAAAAGTGACCCAGTTATGTACGTGACACTAGCGATTTCCTGTGTAAAATCAAGAATCTTGCATGGTGTGATGATATGTTATTATTAACACTAGACGTGGAATGGCTCTACACAAGTATTAATCACTGTCAGGGATTAGAAGTGATCAAACACTACCTATCCAGCAGGAATATAGAATTTTACAAACACAACAAAATGATCATTCAACTCATTGACTGGTGTCTGAATAATAATTTCTTTGCCTTTAGATCAGATATATTCAGACAAGTCAGAGGTGTGGCTATGGGGTCCTGTTTCTCCCCCAGCTAAGCGTGTTTACACGTTGGCTGGTGGGAGAAACAGGTCCTTGGGAGGCAACATAGTCATTGGGTAGATAACCACATCTGCTGTTATCTCAGCTACATAGACGATATTTTCATCTTGTGGAGGGGGGATGAACAGCAAGCCCTTAAATTTGTGGAGGATATTAACCAGAATTCCTTAAACCTTCATTTCATATCCCACATCAATAAGAGCAAAATCGAATTTATGGATGTTGAAGTATATGTGGAGAAGGCTATGATCAAGTCTACCCTACACCGTAAATCCACTGCGGGAAATGGTATTTTGCATGCATCTAGTATGCATCCTAGACATCTCATATCTAGCATCTCCTACGGTGAGATACTGCGCTTGAAAAGAATTTGTAGTACACCCCATGACTTTGAGAAAAGTCTGGCCGATTTGGTCAAACGTTTCAAGGCGAGAGGCTACACAGACAAAATTCTGCAAAATGCTATTGAGAAAGCTAAAACAAGACCCAGAGATAGCTTATTCAAAATAACTGACGTGAGAGAAGATGAAATAGAAACTCTCACGACAATAGATGGAGCAAGAGAAAAGTCAGAAGATGAGAATATCTGTCCGCGACTAATTGCCACTTTTAGCAGCATTGATAGAAAATTGAGATCTATTATCAATAGGAACTGGCGAATTGTACTAACTGACCCAGTTCTCTCTGAGCAACTTCCAGATACTCCAAACATTACCTTTAGACGGGCCAGCAATATGAGGTCTGCCTTAGACAAGGCAGCACCTGAAACAAAACAGAAAAAGTCCTGACTACATTCTAATAAAGGTTTCAAGAAATGCACCAGTTGCCGTGCATGCAAATTTGGCATAAACAGTCTAGCTATTCCACTCCCTTTAGCACAAATGAAGTACCCATTAGAGGCAATTTCAATTGCAAAACTGATTACGCAGTTTATGTTCTCACGTGTACCTGTGGTTTAAATTATGTAGGAAGCACAAAGCTACAGGTACACGTGAGAATTCTGCAGCATCTAAGGGCTATACTTCATAGTGATCCATCTTATCCGGTGGCCCGCCACTTCAAAGACGTTCACAATAAAGATCTTAACTGTCTTAGATATTATTTGGTAGGGGCCATCCCCATACTCAAAAGAGGTGGTAATTGCATGAGCTTACTACGACTATTGGAAACAAAAATTATTTTAGACCTCGACAGTAAGTGGCCGAATGGGCTAAATAACATTGAAGAAATGCACAGCTTCATTTAGTCTCTCATGCGTATATATCTCTCTATTCCTAACTTTTTTTTTTAAATATATTTTTTATTGCGAAAATATAAAGGAGGCACAAAGTATATGGTCATCAAGACCGCCTACATGCAATCGGGGATAACACGCTGTTCTAAGGATAATACACAGCCATATACGGCCCACATCCCGGAGGCTGGGCGGCGTAGGAGGAAAGCATGTATAAGAGAAGAGGAAATTGCATTCGTGCTCTAAGGATATGAAACTATCAGTACATTCGCTAGTTTTCTTATATTGCACTCGTATTCTACGTAACAGTTTAACAATAACCAACTACCCCATGAATGGCATCACTAGTACAGATCCGAACGAAGTAGGACATTTACGTGAGGGCCAGCTAAGGCACAGCCATTATAATGTAGTATGGACCCATGGGAATCACAGCTATGCACAGACATACATATCAAGGAATTTCGGCATGGCTACGTGGGGCCCCTACACCGGACCCAGCCTCCCCACACCAGCCCCCTCCCCAGCACAGTCAGACTCCGAGTCAGCGGGAGTAAATAGCTCAGCGCTGGTGGCATATGAATCATCCTCCGCCAGCGCCTCCATGCACAACGTCCTCCAAGCAAACAAATCATCCTGCAGCTTCCCATCTCTGCGAGTGTGTTGCATGTGCATCTCTTCAGCTAAGGCCCATACCCTTGCATCCCTCAACCAAGGAGAAATCTCGGGCGCTCTCTGACCCATCCAAGTGATAGCCCCGCATCTCCGCGCTAGAACTAGCAGGAGTTGCAGGAATTTATAAGACAGCTTCTTTTTTCTGGGCTTGGGCACCAGCGCCAGTAGACAGTGGAGTGGGTCTAAAAGAAGCTTAATTTGTGTGGCTCGAGCAATATGGGCCACCACTTCCCGCCAAAAGTCCTGAACCAGAGGGCATACCCATGCCAAGTGCAGGAAACCCGCCCTCTGTGCCCCACACCTAGGACAATTGTGACGTCTATCCGCTGATATACGATGTAGGGAGACAGGTGTCATATAGGTTCGATGGACAAAGTTAAAATGTATAAGTTTAAAACGTGCGTTGCAGGAGACCTTACGGGTCAAAAGCCCGATCCGTTTCCGTTGATCAGGTTTCAGTTCCACCCCCAAGTATGCCTCCCAAGCCGCCCAAGCCGGTGCCATCGGGGGCGTCGAGTCTCGGCGCATGGCCGAATAGAGAAGGGAGATCAACCGTTTGCCTCTCCCACAGGATAAGATGATGTCGAGAGTGTTGGTGAGAGGAGGCGCCGCTGGATATTGGGGCCACGTTGTCCTGGCCACGTCTTGAAGACTTCTGTAGTGGAGGTATTGCCCCCCGCCTAGCTCAAAGGACTCCATGGCATGTTCAAAGGACACGAAGGAGTCGTTCGGGTAGAGGTCCGCAAGAGTCTGGCATCCACCAGAACGCCACTCCCGATAGGACATATGCTCTTTCAACCGGAGTACCGGGGCCAAGATCCAAAGTGGGAGCTCCCTATGAAACGGCGCGCGTCTCAACACCCTTTTGACAAACCGCTGCCAAACTCCGGCTGTGTGACACACCACATATGGTAGAGTGTTATCGGCGCCGCGACCCTGCATCAAGGCCTCCTGTAGGTCCTTGTCATTCGCCGTACCAGCCAGCAGTGCCAGTTCCCAATTCTCATCCTCGGCAAACCATCTTGCGGCCGGGAGAAGCTGTGCTGCATAATAATACAGGTCAAATCTCGGGGCCTCGAGGCCTCCTTCGTCCCAACACCTCGTGACGGTGCGTAAAGCTACCCTGCTGCGCCCACCCGCCCAAAGTAGGGAGGTGAGGAGCGAGTCCAACGTGCGAAACACTCGGGTTGGTATCGGACAGAGGGTGTTCTGTAAGACATATAGGATCCTAGGGAGCATCACCATTTTGGCAATTGCCAATCGCCCCATGAGAGAGAGAGGAAGCGTGTTCCAGAAGGTAACAGATTTGTGGAGGGCTTTGAGTATTCTGTCAACATTACGAGTCAGTAGAGTCTCTTCAGATGTAGCCACCTGAACGCCAAGATATCGGAACGCCACTCGCTCACAACGGAGGCCCAAATAGTGAAGATCCGTGCCTGGGTCTGGGACGGAGCCCGTCAGTGGGAAAACCAGAGATTTGTTAAGATTAATACGCAACCCAGAGGCTGCACCAAATTGGTCTAGGAGCCGCAACAAGGCGGGGAGGGTCTCAGAGGGGGAGGTCAGATAGAAGAGCGCATCATCTGCGTAGAGGGAGACTACATTGGTAGTGTCACCCACCACTATTCCCCATTCCTGTAGTTCAGTGCTGGCGGAAATGGCAAGGAGCTCAATTGCAAGAGCAAACAGGAGAGGGGAGAGAGGACAGCCCTGGCGGGTGCCTCTATTCCTAACTTATGTATTATATCATCCAGTCCCAGAATATAGGTTCCCTAATTCTGAGGACTCAGACCAGTAGGAATACTGACTAATAATATTCGGTTTTGTTTTTCTAACAACATCTATCTGGTTAATGTATATCTGTCTACTATGAATACACTATTTATTGATATGTTTTACATTAATTACTGTTATTATATAGTATAAATGTAAATAATAATATAAAGGTGTATAGAGATGTAGTACTTTTTTCGCTCTCAATCCAACATGTATAATATTTTATGAAATCTCTCTTTCTTATATAGAGCAGTTTTATGAAGTATTTTATCATGTTTGTACAAATGTATTTCTACTTTCTATTTTGTAGTATAGGTCATCTTATGTAATTTTCTAATTCACTAATTCACTACTTTTCTATGATGAAGATCTCCAATATTTTTTACTTTGTATAGCATCACTTTTTTTACTGTTTTGATTTTAGATGGTAATTTATATGGTTTTAACAAAATTATTGCAGGGCTCTGCAATGAATGTTAGTTACAATATTGATACGCCTCATATATTGAACAGTCATATGCTCTTTATATCTATATTTAACTTTGTCTTCTTTGCACCTTCTAAAATGTGCACACCTGTCTGCCCTTTATGTATATTTGCTGCTTTGCACACATTTCAACTTTTAAAATTCATGGTCGTTTCTTAGAAGTTATACATTGAATAATGATGTAAAAGCATATATGCTATTTGATAATTGAGCTCTAATTTAATTTTTGATGTATTTATACAGACATTTTGCTCAATGTTGAATAACCAATAGTGGATTCATCCAGTAATATTATGTGTTTAGAAAGGCTACAACTGTATTGAAAGAGATGTAATGGCATTTAAGCTGTTAAAGGATCTGCCTTTCGTTAACTTTAAGCGACAAGACTAACAATATTTTCTATGTCTATGACCATGTGAAGGTATGACGTCACTGTTAGGGGCGAGCACACTCACCTGGTATTAATATAAAAGAAACAAAAAACTTTATCGACTTACAGCGTGAACAAGGGCTCGTGAAAGAGAGAAACGCGTAGCTGTTCTGTGCAAAATAAAATCACTGCACCTGATTCTGTGGTCCGTCTCCTTCTCTCGCTGGCGTTGCAGGATTGCTTGCTGGAAGTGGTGTGGAGTTCTTCTCAATATATATATATATATATGTATATCTGAAATGCTGCTTCTTATCACTTGTCCTCATTAGAACAGGCGTTGCTTCCAAAGTTTTTCTGACTGGATGGAGAAAGAGATTCGATCAATTCGTAACTTTTATAAGGCAGGCAGAGACAGTAATGGGCAGTCTGTCTTGTTGGAAGATGGCTGAGGATGATGGGTTCATTTCCATGTATCTCCTGGTGAAATGTGCACATTGCATTAAATATTAAACATCTGGCCAAAGGAAGTCAATGAAGGGAAATAAGAGCATGAGTGACAATGGTCCTCATTGGAAGGCTATGCATCTTGAGTATTGTGTCTGCAAGGCATGAAGTAATCGATTTCAGATCTTAGAGCCCAAAGCTGTGAAGTATCTGTAGAAGTGTAGGTTGGTCAACGCTATTGAAAGCCAAAGAAAGATCAAGTAAAAGAAGAGCTGCTACTTCAGTAGTATAAAGTTGCTTTGACAGCATCCCATGCTGGAATTTAACTGCTACTGTGGTGGGTGGTTTGCACTCATGGCAGGAGGTGCACAATGAGTAACTGCAGTGCGCTGGTCCAACCACGAGGGTGGACCCCTCACCATGATTGCTGGGGTGCCACCACGAGTGCAGAGACCCTTTGTGAATCGGCCCCTCAGTGCTTCCCTAGCCACTGTTTGTGCTGAGCTTTTGAACAGGATATCCTTTAATATCTCGTTTAGGCCTGGATATGCATGTTATCATCATGAACCATAATCAGTGGTCATATTAGTGATTTCTTCTGATGTGAGAAGGTTGAAGCAAAGTATTTTCAACTCATGATTTAGATTGTTGTTACTTCTGGACTTGCATGATGGATCCTATGAAGAACATGTTTACTTCTGAAAGTAGAGTTCAAGATCTTTTAAAAAGCATTTATTATTTATTTAATGTTTTTAAATAAATTGTGAAGTTATGGTTATTATGATATAATGCTTGCCATAAAAGTGAATTAATATTCCGGTGCAGTAGTATATCCTTTTAAACGAACGTGTTGATCCGTAATGGTAAGATCCTCCATGCCTGATTTTCTCGTTGGCGGACTGGCTGTTACCCGTCTGTGGGGCTCTAGCGTATGTGTGATTGTTCCCTCCATTTCCAGATTCGCGCCTGCTACTCATCAGAGACAGAAGTGAGCTGTCTCTTTTGAGTGGATATTGAATCAATGCTAAATCTGTACTTTCTGTAGGAGTGACAATTGTTCACCAGTTGTCTCTGTCAAACCTGAGCCTGTCAGAAAAATAATAGACTACTGTCTTTCAGTTGCCTCTGCTTGCTTCTGTGTAGAGTGATGGAAGCTTGTCCTATCACAACGTGTGCTTCATTTTAGTAAGAAACTTGAATTGCTGGGGTCTGTGATATGTTTGAGGGAAGGTTTCTCATAGCTGTCAAGGGACTCGTGTACATGAATACTGACCTTGATGTAGCTGTTGTGTTTGCTTGATAGCTTTATGTGCTGCATTTGTTCCCTCTGTGAAAACGTGCCTTGCTGCCATCTTGCTGTGACTCATCTCTACGTGAGTTAAGGCTTCATTTCTTCTGCTTATGTTGTGCTAGTCCTGCTTCAGTGAATAGAAAGTAAAATAAGGTATGGGATGACCATTTCCTTAGATAGTTGTCATAAAGCGCAATTACTAGAAGACAGGTATCTGTCTATCAAAGAACCAGCTTAAACAATGCTTTGAACATTTGAATTTTGATTTCTTTACTCATTTCACTTTGCTCAAATTAGTTTGCATTCGGATAGTACATAAAAAAGGATTTCCATTTAGCACAAGCACATGCCAGTTTATTGGTAAGTTAAAAAGTCAACAGATGTTTTGTGACAAATACTTAAGTATTCTTCTGGGCACGAACTTGTTGTGTCATAGTAAGAAGTTCCAATAGACTTGGTTAGGTTACAGATGTATACGTTTATTGTTCTTAGATGTTAAGTAGGTTTTCAGCAAATATGTAGATAAGGCCCCACCAGGAGCATAGTCTCGGCTGCTCAGCCCAGGATCTAACTGACACTCCACCACAAATCAATCCTAACCTTCCAGTGACATCACCATCCACACCAACATTCTACTCTGACAGTCTGAGCAGCAGAGGCAACAGGGAAGATGTAAGGTAATAATCTTAGGGCCATATATATCAAGCCTTTTGCAATTCGTTAAGGCCGAAATTCGCAGAATTTCGGCCTTAGCGAATCGCAAACAGCCTTTTTTCCGATTTTGAAATGTATGAAAAATTAGCAAAATAAGGAATTGCAAAACAATGTGATTCCTTATTTTGCTTAAGCATTTAAGGAATCGCAATTTTGAGATTCCTTAAATGCTATGTATGAAGCTTTTCAAAATTGCGAAATCAGGTTTAGAAATCGCAAATTACCACCAACTTGTAGTTGGTGGTAATTTGCGATTTCTTGTAAATATGCACAATTGTGCATTTGTGAGGGTGGCATATGATGCACATACATGCCCATTGGGCATGTATGTGCGCCATATGCACACACATGTAATTTTCGGGGGTGCGGCAGGGTGTCCTTGAGACACCCCTGCACCCTTGAAATAATTCTCAAATTGCGATTCGCAAATTGCGAATTCGCAAATTGAGAATTATTTCACAGTCATTTCTATGGGCCTCCTGGCCCATAGAAATGAATGGGAAATTATTCCTTATTTGTGAATTCGCAAATTGCGAATTCGCCAATTAGGAATAATTGAAAATTGCTGAAAAATAGCGATTTTCTACATACATACCATTTTGCGATTTCTAAATAGCGATTCCTTAAAAATCGCTATTTAGAAATCGCAAATAGTGATAATGATACATATGGCCCTTAGACATAACAGAACTGTCTTGACAAGTTTCCTAATGGTTGTAAAAGAGCAATCCGACTTCTGGTTGTGGTCTTTGTTGACATCAGTCTTGGATTTAAAAAAAGGTGTTCATTGTGGTAATGTGTGCATGCAATTCGCTAATGATTGGCCTCTTTCAGAGTTCTGCTTGCTTTGGTGGCTTGATAACCCAAGGAGTCGGTTCCTAATATGTGCTGCATGTTACTGATGGAGCCTAAAAACTAAAATTCTTTATAAATGATGTCATAATCCACTATCACACTTACACTTACCAATCAATACCAGGCCCATAAACATAGAGTGAGGTGAATGGATACTATATGTTTGTTTAAGACATTCATAATAAACTATCTACAATAAACAAGACCAGCTTGTCATTTTAAAAAGTTTATTAAAACATATTTTGAAAAACTTAGGTTTGGAACTTTATTAAGCAAGCATTAGAAAAAGTGATAAGTACATTTTTATTCAGCATTTTATAAAGAGAGCTTAATTCAAGATAATATTATTAATTAGCAGAAATAAGTGAAAAGAGCATTTCCAAAACCTAACTAACTATTCTGTCTCTACCCTCATCGCCTGAAAACATAGTCTTAAAAAGTTACATTTCTTACGTGTAATCATCGGACAGCAGAACACGTCCTTCTGGAATCAAGAGCGTAAGCCAAAAGTTTTCAGCTAAAGCCTATTCTTATACCCTAAAATAAGCTGAGCTTACTATTTTTCACATTCCAACAGCTGAATTCTGGCTCTCCATTGGCTGAATCACCTCACGCCACAGTAAACTGTGACATCTTCCACCACGAGACCAGGCTTTACAGAGAGTCATTGTTCATGCACAGAATCCTGGCGACAGTTCCATAGTCCACTACATTTTGTAGCAAAAATGTTCAAGCAATACAAAATCTTGTCACGTCTCTTCCTTTCAGCCTTGAGGCTGACCGTTCTGAGCTTTCGTGGCACATCCAAACCCACTCCACAGAGTTGACTTTAGCAGTTCATTTTTTTGAAGCTTTCAAAATAAAAGTTTGTAGGCTTGTCATCTTTTTTTTCAAAATAACTTTCTCCTGTGGCTTAGCATCAGTAGGCCTCTTTTAGAAGGCGTCAATTTTCTGCACCACTTTTTGCTTGCGACCCTGCGCCACTTTCAGCCTGCGTCACTTTCCAGAAAACTATTATTTAAACAAACACAAAAGAATAATTCATTCAGGTAAAACAAATCCTTCTGTTACCCACCCTTTCCCTGCTAGTAATTAACCCATTAATAAATGACAACTAGCAGAAGCAAACAAATAAAGCAACACATATAATAACTACCATTCTTCATGTAATCCAGCTTTATGTTTCTGAAAGAGTAAAAAGATGATTAAATGATACACAGACAGACAAACACAACATAGGACATACATGTAAGCACATATAAAAGCACATGCCATGAATGATCAGCTGCATATTAATAGTGACAAAGACAATAGGACAGACATAAAAAACAGGACAATATTAATAATGTGTTACAAAAACAGACTTGCAAATGCAACAAAAGCACATATAATTAGTTTCCCGCGTGTTCATGTGTGGTGCAAACTTAATCTAGGTTGGATTAATCAAACAAATCATGCAAACACTTATTAATATATTAATTCAAATTATGAGAGTATGACATCACAAGCTTAAATAAAATATTTCTAAAGCTCGCTCTATCAACTCCCTCATCTGGTGATTTCAAAATCACCAAACAACACCCAAAAAATTTTAATTAAAAATTTTATCTATTGAACATGTTTCAGGCTTACTCTGGATTAGTATTTAAGCTCTAATTTCATCTATCTCATAATTAGTATTGAGTCTTACATATTACTAATTCTGTATCCTTTACCCTTTCTTTATTCAGCTAAATTGGATCCTTTCCACCTTTGAATCCCCAACCCCCACTGAATTTAGGGAACTAAGTTTTAAATTGCATAACTACATTTTGAATTGCACCAACAAAACAAATATCAATCTGAGTTTTATAAAACAAAACAAAAAAAAAAGTAAATTTTTGAAAATTTTTGAAAAATTAGTACATAGTATATACCCCTTTTTTTTTTTTCAAATTCTAAACATGTTTTCTTCGACCTAGTGTCTTACATAGAAGTACTTCCAGCTAACACATTTTCTTCGACCTTGTGTCACCCTAACAAAATTTCTTCAGCCTTAAGCCAAAAAGAAATAAACCTCAACTTAAAGAAAACGAACACAATTTCTTCAGCCTTATGCCAAAAATAAACCTTAACTTAAAGAAAACTAAACTTAGTCATTGTCACCATTTTCTTTCAAGACCACCTGACTGCTACTGCGCTCTTCCACTATTGGAGAGATAGTTATGTAGGCCCATTCTGGAGACTTGTATTTTACATTTGGTCTCAATCTTTTGCTTTTTCTGGCAATCATTTCAATCTTCTCTTCAGCTTGCTCTTTTTTGTCTGAATCACTCTTCTGACTTGACACTTCATATTTGAACTTTAAATCTTTAGGCCAGACATCACCTTTAAGCCAGACATCACCTTTTCTCAAGAGTTTCTTCTTAGGCTTGCTTTCTTTACATTCAGCTTTCCAAGCCCTTTTTCTGAATTTTCTTATCTCAGACTCTTCATCATTCCCATCTGTATTTGTTTCTGAGACTTCAAATCTGTACCTAGGAACTTCTTTACTCGGCAGCTTCACTCCGATAGGAACATCATCCTTACAGCTGGTACTTGGTAATTCTTCCTCTTCTTCAGGGATCACCTTCAGCTTCCCAGTTTCAGGATTCTTGTTCCCAGACACATAGCTACTCTTCTGCTTTTCAATACTCTCCTGGACTTGATTATTTTCTTGCTCAGAATTTTCTGCTTCTGAATCTTCTCTTTCTGCTTGATATTCTTTTTCTAGCATATTTTCTTCATTTTCTGAATCTAGAATCACAATCTCTAGATCTTCTTCAATCAATGTTTCATTCACATTGACATCATCATCCAGATGTCGACCACCTTGTCGATCTTCAAGATCTGGATTTTTGACATCATCATCCAGATGTCGACCACCTTGTCGATCTTCAAGATCTGGATTTTCTTCAGGAATTTCTTTTTCAGAGTCTGAATCAGTTGTAGTCTTTTCACTAACTTCATCAGTGTTATCAGGTGCAGGTGCACAAAGGGTATGACTGGTATTCATCCATCTTGTATCTGTTGTGACTATGTTCACCTGTCTTGCCTTCTGCCACCTGGGCACTAGACAGTTTCTCCTCCAATGAGCCTTTGTTCTGACTAAGTCTCTTGGCAATAGATCATGAGCATGCTTATTTTCCACATCTGTTCCTAACTGATGGAATACAGAAACTGTATCATTTTTTTCTTTTTGGAAAAGCTTCTAACCACTTTGAAAGTAAACAAATGATGACTAGAACATATCTCAGTTTGTTTTGTTGGGGCATTTCAAAGAAATCTATTTGAATTTTTGCAAATGAACCACCCTCCCAGCCTATGGTTCCCAAATTCTCAAATATCTTTTGATCTGGATTGTTTTTCTGGCATGCGTTTTTCTGACATGTTAGACATGTTTCTCTTAACAGTTGAATCATTGTATCTCTTACTAAATGACCTGGACCATGGTACATCTGTGCCATGTCAGCAATCATGCAATTGGACATAATAGGTCTGTCATCTCTGTAAACCCTTTCATCTTCCTCTCTCTGTCTGCAACCTTCTTTGAGCCATGTGTTTTTCTCCTCAACATGTGCCTCATCTTGTAAATGTTTTAACTCTTGCCATGTCTGAATTGCAAATATTAGTATGAGGATGCTTGAAACATGTTCATTGAATTTTTCCCCTTTGATTGCAACCCACTCCTGAGCACAAAATTTAACAATAGTACCTGCGTGCTCATTACCTTTTGAGACATGATCATTTTTCTCTCCAGCACATTTTATCTCTGCTATTTGGTCTAGAAGCTCAGATTCTTTGTTGAAGTCTGGCATGCCCTGAACAGGAGCTTCACTCAAACTCCTTTTAAATTGCTCAATGACTTCGAGCTTTATTTCTGTCAGGACAATTGGGTCTTTTATATCTGCTTTTGTCAGACTCTGCAATGGTTTTGCAAATACTGAGAAAGCACTAATCCATTGGCAACAGTAACCAAGCATGCCTAGGAGCATTCTTACCTGTTTTTGTGTCTTTGGGAATTCCATTGCTTCAATCATTTTAATTCTCTCAATAGTTACCTGTCTGGGAATTCTCTCTTGGAACCTGAAAGCAAAAATTATTTGACTCTCTTGGTGCATTGGTACCCAATACCACTCAGTATCATGTGGTATCTGATACAGGATCTCTACTTGTTTGGGCACAATGTCAATAACAGGAATTGTTTCTGACTTCATCTTGTTGTGTGGAACATTAGGAAATGAATTTCCTTGCTTGTTTGCAATTTTAATTGGATCAGATCTGTTTTCCTTGTCTCCACTGAATCCTGTATCTGTATTGTATTTCTGCTCATTAACATAATTTAAAAATGGCGGCGGAGATATCTCTTTCTGCTCAATCACCACCTGTCGCTGTATTTGTAGCTGTTCATTCAGTAACTGCTGCTGATGATTTATCTCACTCTGCATCTGTGAATTTTTACACTCTCCTACAAAAGCTAAAGTCGCTTTTTCCTTCTCTTTTTTCTTTGTCCATTTTGTTTTCCATTTATTCAGACTACCCCTTTTTCTCAAAGCCCAAATTAAATCTTTTATATGGGCAGAGGCAAACCTACCTGTATTGTTCAATCCTTCAATGTCCTCATCATCCTGCAATCTTTTTAATCTGTCTGTACTGATTGTATTATCCAGTAATTTATACTCACCAGGCTGTGTCAGGTCAACGTCAGTATTTTCACTAGGTGAAACTACAGTCATCACTCTCTCTTGCTGAGTTTGAATCATTACTAACTTATTTTCAGGTACATTAGAATAAAGTTTTTCAGCAAACTTTTGAATTGGGACCGTTAAAGCTGTGGGACTAGTTTCATCTTTTCTAAGTGCTGGTGGAACAGATCCAATTGTCACAGGAACTGTCACTGCTTCCATGTCTGACGTTAATTGCTCCTTTAAATCATTTGTAGAACTTACATGATCAGGAATAATAATTGCAGAAGTACTAGGCATCTCATCATACCTACCTGTTGTGACACCTTGAAAAGGTGTCTGGACTGGGACTCCATTAATCTGAACTGGGACTCTTGGCTTTACATTAATCTGTTCTTGGAGTTTGCTTGAATTTTTATCCTGATCTGTATTTACAACATCATTTTTACACTGATCAATAAATCCTTCTCTGTCAGGTTCATTGTTTACATTTGCTAATTCAGAAATTGGATTGTCATTCAAAATTATTTCTTTGCGGGGAGGTGGTATTCTTTCAGAATATGTGTCATTTAAAACTGCATCTTTAGCATCTGTATTTTTATTATGTTTACTAGTTACTTCATTACTCACCTGTGTATTCATTAATTTGCTCTCACATGTAGCAACAACCCTTTTAACCTTTTCAAAAATATTTTCCATTTTCTGATAGCAGAAAAACGTTTTCTTCAAATAATGACTATCCATAATTTAAAAATACTTACCTTTATTAAAATTAATTTCAATAATTACAATAAGTAATTACGTTCACTTAATTGGCCTAATTAATTAATTTAACAAGGTCAGGTGAAGTAAAACTTTATAACCTGATCAATTTAATATATCTCCTAATTTACCTGCATTTAATAAACCTGGAAGGGAAAGCATAAATTTGCAAAACAATAACAACGCAAAATATTTATTTATTTATAACAATAAAAACCAACATATAATCACATGTGTTTTAAATTTACTTATTTTTCACTTACACACCTTCTGCAACATATACCTGTAAAAATTAAGCCTAAATGTGCTTGTTTTTCTAGTGTACAGTGCTGTAAATACTATAACTTTATTTACAACTTTAAACAACTATATCTAATTTGTATTAATTAAATAATTAATATCCTTATTTTAATTACCTTTGCTACTAATATCCTAATCAGTGTCTTTATTTGTTGTATTATTTATTAATTATCAGTGGTAAAATATCAAAATATTTTTTTAATTTAAAGAATTAAAGCTTTAAGCATTAATAACATGGGAAAATCACTTCTCTGAAATGTAAACAATGTGTTTGACCAATCACCATGTGGCTTCACAACAGACAGCCAATGAAAATGTCTACTGTCTTTCGACCAATCCGGTCGCGGCCTCTCTGTGACACTGTAGTGTCAACAACCAATCAGCACAAAGTTAGACTCCATGTGACTGCACACGTCACTACCAGCTTCCCCCTATCCCTCGTGATGTACCTCGTCCCCACGGAGCCCCACCAAACCTCCTCCCAGCCTCAGCTCCTTAATAGAACTCAAACAAATACCAACAAGGAAAAGGGCGTGCCACCACAGCACAGTGTTCGCTCCTAAAAATCTGCGCACTTCTAACACTCGCTCCTCAGAGCTGTCAATTTTAATTTACTTGCGTGTTAATTTACAATCATTCGCGCTCACACAGCGCGATCATAGCTCTCTTGGCTTCAATCACCAAGTCACGAAGCCTCGCCCAATGGGAGCGCGGCTCTCCTGTGACGCGACGCACTGGCGTCCAATGGCAGCGTGTGGTGACGCGACGCTCCAGCGTCCAATGGGGGCACAATGACGCGACGCGTTGGAAACGCAGCTGAGCAAGCGAAACGGGCTTTAATTAAAACCCAGACAATAGCTGACGCTCTGCCAACTTTAAATTAAATACAAGTAAGCTTCTCCTAATGAGAGCACGACGCGCCTACACAACACACGGAGCTTCACCAGCTCCTCCGTGGGCTCGACCACCTCGCCCAATCACAGCGCGGGAGCTTTCCGGCTCCTCTGTGGGGGCTCGCCGGCCTCGCCCAATCAGAGCGCGGCCTTTGTATGACGCGACGGCGCGTCTCCCAATCACAGCGCGGCGGCCAACGTAATCAGCCGCTGCAGCTGTCGGCTCTCACGATTCACTCGCAGGCCTCCCCCCTCCTTCACAAAACACCGAGAACGCTCGGTGTATTACGAAAAGGAAAGAAAACAAAATTACTAGAGGGAAACGAGCAAAATATTAGATAGGCTCGAGGCAAGCGCATATAGTTAGGCGGGTTGTCAAGAAACTTAAAGAAGAGAACGAATGCGCAATAATAACCAAGATAAGGTTAAATCCACACAATTTAAGAAATTATGGATAATATAAAATACTTATAACAGTATTTTAAACAAAGATCGTGTTTCAACCAATAGGAGCGCTTGCTCTAACACTCCAACCAATCAGAGCGCGGCAGGCTCTGACGTATGCAGCAGGCTGCAGCTGCAGGCTCTCTCCCCACACGCTTTCACTCCTTAATCAGCCCCTCCCTTACAATTTTCGATCGGGGCACTTTTTAAATGTATTTAAGCAGCGCACAATGCTTTTCAAAGACATTCAAATAGCGCAAAACACATTTTAATGTTTTTAAACAGCACAGACTTTACCCAAAGGCATTCAGAGCGCTTTACAATATTTAAAAATAGCGCATTCTTCACCATGAAGGCTTAAAAACGCTTTCCTATTATCCTTTTAAAACGCAATTAACAACAACATGGAAACAAACCATTTGTCTGCTTCTCTAACAAAGAGATAGTTTTATATACATTCATTCAAGTATCCCTAACGTGGAATAGACGACGCTATTCTCACAGAATAGTCTCATTCACTAGTAAGGCAATTCTTACCCTACCCTTCTAACAGGTAATAATCAAAAGAGTCTCATTTAAAAGCAGACACCTAGATCCAGCAAGTTTGAACTCAACCCAGTTGACATTACAAATCATTCACGCACTTTCAAACAAAGAAAACCCTGTTCATACACACATGAATTCTTGGCAGGACTTGAACCGAAAACAGAAAATGTCAGGCGTTGATAAGAATAGACGACGCTTATTTCCTTCCTCAGGACTCTAACCTTGGAAGAGAAATCAACGCTTATTTTTCCTCCTAGGACTCTAATCTTGGAAGAGAAAACAACCCTTACCCTTCACACAAGCTTGGATATATCTACTACTCTCTTCACAGAAAGCTTTAAAACAGGCTCACCAGGTCCCTCTGCTTAATGCTACAATTTCATAGGCAATCCTCACTATACATTCAACCATGCAATCTAAGGTCCCTAAACTTGTGTTGTACGCCCACAACACGTGATATATGCTATACCACAATTTTGAAACAGACAAATGCACTGTGTAACTCTTCTAGTCACACTACCTTGCCGGCCGGCAATTAACCAGGAATCTTTCACACTGCTGGAAAAATTCCTTAAAACTACATATAACACTCTGACATAACCCAAAAACTTAACAGTTGTTAAACATCAATCCTATGTCTATACCAACATATATGTAACATGTATGTCAAAAACAACATATAAACCGTCTCATGCTACCAAATTGATGGAGCCTAAAAACTAAAATTCTTTATAAATGATGTCATAATCCACTATCACACTTACACTTACCAATCAATACCAGGCCCATAAACATAGAGTGAGGTGAATGGATACTATATGTTTGTTTAAGACATTCATAATAAACTATCTACAATAAACAAGACCAGCTTGTCATTTTAAAAAGTTTATTAAAACATATTTTGAAAAACTTAGGTTTGGAACTTTATTAAGCAAGCATTAGAAACAGTGATAAGTACATTTTTATTCAGCATTTTATAAAGAGAGCTTAATTCAAGATAATATTATTAATTAGCAGAAATAAGTGAAAAGAGCATTTCCAAAACCTAACTAACTATTCTGTCTCTACCCTCATCGCCTGAAAACATAGTCTTAAAAAGTTACATTTCTTACGTGTAATCATCGGACAGCAGAACACGTCCTTCTGGAATCAAGAGCGTAAGCCAAAAGTTTTCAGCTAAAGCCTATTCTTATACCCTAAAATAAGCTGAGCTTACTATTTTTCACATTCCAACAGCTGAATTCTGGCTCTCCATTGGCTGAATCACCTCACGCCACAGTAAACTGTGACATCTTCCACCACGAGACCAGGCTTTACAGAGAGTCATTGTTCATGCACAGAATCCTGGCGACAGTTCCATAGTCCGCTACATTTTGTAGCAAAAATGTTCAAGCAATACAAAATCTTGTCACGTCTCTTCCTTTCAGCCTTGAGGCTGACCGTTCTGAGCTTTCGTGGCACATCCAAACCCACTCCACAGAGTTGACTTTAGCAGTTCATTTTTTTGAAGCTTTCAAAATAAAAGTTTGTAGGCTTGTCATCTTTTTTTTCAAAATAACTTTCTCCTGTGGCTTAGCATCAGTAGGCCTCTTTTAGAAGGCGTCAATTTTCTGCACCACTTTTTGCTTGCGACCCTGCGCCACTTTCAGCCTGCGTCACTTTCCAGAAAACTATTATTTAAACAAACACAAAAGAATAATTAATTCAGGTAAAACAAATCCTTCTGTTACCCACCCTTTCCCTGCTAGTAATTAACCCATTAATAAATGACAACTAGCAGAAGCAAACAAATAAAGCAACACATATAATAACTACCATTCTTCATGTAATCCAGCTTTATGTTTCTGAAAGAGTAAAAAGATGATTAAATGATACACAGACAGACAAACACAACATAGGACATACATGTAAGCACAAATAAAAGCACATGCCATGAATGATCAGCTGCATATTAATAGTGACAAAGACAATAGGACAGACATAAAAAACAGGACAATATTAATAATGTGTTACAAAAACAGACTTGCAAATGCAACAAAAGCACATATAATTAGTTTCCCGCGTGTTCATGTGTGGTGCAAACTTAATCTAGGTTGGATTAATCAAACAAATCATGCAAACACTTATTAATATATTAATTCAAATTATGAGAGTATGACATCACAAGCTTAAATAAAATATTTCTAAAGCTCGCTCTATCATTACAACACTAAGTTAGATTTATTTGGCAACTCTAAATTTGACAAATCACACTTACCATTATCACACAAAATGGTGCAATTTGAGATTTAGTCGGAAATTAATTTTGCTTTGTTTCCTTAGCATCTTAACTTCATCACATTTATTTGATTTGAAATTAAAACAACTTTTTTTCAATACACAAAGGTCTTCCTACATAATGCACACTTCTTCACAGATAAATGCTCTAGCTTTTCCTTTTCTTCCAAACGGTGCTTAGTAGAGATTCACAGAGCTACAAGCTGTAACCAATGCAACATGAGAAATTCTGATGTGTGGACCCAGTGTTCCAAGATTCAGTCACCTCCAACTGTTATAAATAATGACACACTTTTTTTATTGACAGTTCATTTTATTGTCATTCTTGGTTCAATAAGACGTGAGAGCATTTCTGAAAAACTATTTTCGCCTAAGCATGATATTTATGAATTCTCAGATTCAGTTAATTCATTGCGGTACCATGAGATTGAGGAAAACTTGTGATTAATTATTTCATCTGTCTTATAATGGTTGACTTTTGCAAGCTCGATTTTATACATCATCTTTTTATAACCCTTTTTAATGCTTTTTTATGTAATATGTGTTTGCTGTTTTTAACCTTGCTTTTATTTTTACTCTAGTGTATGTTTGGTATATTCTATACCGATTCTTGTTTTTGTATTGCTTGCTTTCTGGTATCTTGATTTTATGGTTTGTATTCATAGAACCGAATAAAGCTTATATCAACTCATTGATTGAATTCTAAAATTCAATTCATTCATTGTGGTCAGGACATTTGTGTTTGTCTTGATATAGTCTCTTTAAATCCTTTTGGTCCTTTTCCTACTGGTCTTTCTGACCCCACTAAACACCCTTGAAAGTAGACTTGTCGTTTGCCAGTGTGCTGGATGGCTGGAAGTCCTGAATCTATCATTCCCCTCTGTGTATAATGGGTCGCCACTATGCATTCCCTCCCCTTCCTTCCCAATCCCCACCTGCATGGACAGAAGAAAGAGTGTTCTTAAAGGGGTGTAGCTGGAAGCTCTGAAACCTCAGCTGTGCCTACTTTATTTAGTGTGAGAGTAAAAACAAGTTTCCCCCTCCATCCAGGTACAGATTTATGTTAGGTAATTTGCTGGGAAGGCCCTCCTATCTTTCAGTTATTTTTATTGGATCTCTCAGTGACTGGCCATGCCTACAACACTCCTCCTGTAAAATGAAGCACTAATTCTTTCTCCATGTAGGATTAGTCATGATACCTTGAGTCAGTGTTGTTCCTATAAGGACTACTGTTTTTCTCTATCTCTATTTCCCAATAATTGTCCTTCATTGAGGAGAAGCGGTCAATTCCATGGCCAACTAAATAGTGCCAATGCACCATCGTTGGTCACTTACCATGAAAGCCCTGGTGTGGTGAGGTCTGAGACACAGCAGCTCTCAAAACTCTGTGGCGACAGCAGTGTATAGGTGATGATACAAGAGCAATGTGGGCTCTATATTGTTGTCCAGGAATTCACTCTAATGAGAGGCTAATATGCTGGATGCCTACCAAATCATATCCAACTGCAGCATCAACCGGGGACCAGGCAAGGAATAAATAAATACGTGTCTTCATACCCGAGATGAGACTGCAGCAGTGTTTGAAGGGTGATAAATGCTGGGAAGGCTCCATCCCTGCCTGTCCTATCACCACCTGCACTGAGACACACTTCAAGCTAACTGTGCCATCCATACACTCAGTGACTAGTCACTCAAGCGTGCTGCTCACAATCCAAACAACTTTTCTATTGTGTTAGCAATGGGCTCCAAAGGACTGACCACCTCTGCTTATCAGGGAAAGAAAATGAGGAGAAACTGAATAAAAAGAGAAAGGATGTAATTCTTTGGAATGGCTCCACGTGTGATCGTAGACATGATCAGAGAATGAGAGCTGGAGCTAATATCACAAGCAGCATGCTCCATTGCTATCACTGCCCCTAAGGATCATCTTTTTACAAGTTATGTCGTATGTTGGCTGCAGGGTCATTCAAGGGCACCAGTGGCATCATGGTTGGAATATCAAAGCCCTGCCAACCCAGGTGCTTTGCCAGATATTGCCATTTTAAACAGGTGAGTGCATATGTAGATACACCATGATGCAGTTTTCATCAGGACAGAAAATGTCTGGCATGAAAAATGTATACAATTGTCAATTTTTCGCTTGTGCTTCAAGTTATTGACTGAACCCATATCAGAGTGCAGCCACCCTGGAGCACCTGACATTTGACAATACCATCCTTCCATCACCATGTTATGTTATGTTATGTTATTTCCATTTCTAGCACGCACAGATACTACAAGAGTGTCTCAGCGCGAACCTTGAGAGAATAAAGAGGAGCCACATTTAGGGGAAGGGTTAGGTTTTCAACTTCTTTTTGAAAAGACTAGGGTCCTGAGTGCATCAGAGCGCAAAGGGCAGAGCATTCCAAGCCAAAGCGGCCTTCACAGCCAGAGAGCTGCTGCCCGTCCTTTGCAAGCAAACAAAAGGACTTGAGCCAGGAGCCGGGAGGAAGAAAACAGGTGTCTTGCGGGGGGCATAAGAGGAGAACCGTTTCTGAAGATAACCTGGTCCTATGGCATACAGAGCATGGTGGGCGATAACTAAGAACTTGAATCTAACGCTTTCTGCCACAGGCAGCCAGTGTAGAGCACGAAGATGTTGTCTCACGCTACATCTGGCAGGGATGGTCAAGAGAAGCCTGGCAGCCATGTTCTGCACCACTTGTAGTTTATTTAGTAAGTACTTTGGGACGCCAACGTATAAAACATTGGTGTAATCTAGCCAAGAGAGAATAAGGGCTTGGGTAACTGTCTCCTTGGACGCCTGAGGAAAAAGGGAAGGAACTTCCTGAGAATTTTTAGGAATCCAAAGCACGTCCCTGACAGCTTCTTGATCTGAGTCGAGAATAAAATATATTCCTCGAACCGTACCCTTACGTTCTTGACAGGATTCCCTGGTGAGGCCAGAAGCACTGATTCGGAAGGCCAGAGTGTTTCCCTAAATCGAGAGGGAAACTTTCCAAATAAGAGGATTTCTAATTTCTCCTATTTGCATTTCAATTCAGCCAACGGTCGAAAAACTGCGGTCAGGCAATGGCGGCAGAAATAGAACATTTGTTTTTCCCCATGTGAACAGGAGCTGGGTATTGTCGGTGTATGCGATTATCTTTGTACCTAAGTCCTCCGCCAACTGAACCAAAGGAGTGACATAAATATTAAAAGGAAGGGGAGAAGAATTTGAGCCAGCCCCAAGCACTTCCTGATACATAAATCTCCGCCAGTCAGGCGAGCAGCAATGAATGGGGAACCGTGTTGAATACCGCAGAGAGGTCCAGTAAAACCAAGGCAGCCATCCCGACGGTATCCAAACAGTCTCTGATGGCTACAGAGATTTCCACAAGAGCTGATCCAGTACTAAAGGAGGCCCTAAAACCAGACTTTGCAGGATGGAGGAGGCCTGACCTTTCTACAAAGTCAGTCAACTGTCTGGTGACCACTTTCTCACATACCTTAGCCATACTAGGTAAAAGGGAGATCAGCCGGTAGTTTGCTGGGCACAGAGGGTCAAGTGATGGGTTATTTAGAAGAGGAAGGATCATAGCCTGCTTCCAATTGGCCTGGACAAGATCTTCAGAGAGGGACATAGCAATGAGTGTATTGACTTCTGGATTACCAGTATCCGCCACGTCAGCCAGAAGTCTAGCGGCACAAGGGTCGAAAGGGGATCCTGACTTCAGACCCTTTACATTTTTAAGAGAGCTGGGTAGATCTATGGGGGCAAATTAAGCCAATGAATAGTAGTGGGGGCAATGGGGTCCCTCCAGTAAGGAGGGCCCCAGAGTCCTTTTTGTAAGAAGTAAAGGACGCCTGTAGGGTGTGAATTGTCTCCATTAAAAAATGGAGAGATCTTCGCACCAAGAGGCAGAGGATGGAATCATACTTGATTGAGCTTTGGGGGCCAGGAAACTCTGAACTATGGAAACGATTTATTTTGAATTATTCTTAGCTGCATCAATTCTAGTCCCAAAGTAAAGTTTTTTAGCCTGTGCTATAGCTGCATAATATGTTTTTTGCTTATTTATCAACATAAGTTTATCCGCTGGACGATACCCCTTACGCCAGACTCTCTCCAGTTTATTGCACTCCTGCTTTTGTATTCTCAGATCAGGAGTGAACCAAGGATTAGAGGGGGAGTCTCTGGAGGGCCTATGATGAGTGGCTGGTGCTTTGAGATCAACAGTGTTAGAGATCCAGCTTGTGAACCCAGCAAGCCATATGCAAGATCGCTGGCAAGAAGGGGTCTGGTGGCCCCTAAGGCTCGGCTAAATAACAGCGGGTCAATTTTTGAAAAAAATGTCTCACGCTCACACCGGGGCAAGCTGTCTGTGATGCCAGGGGATGCTTCACATATCAATATATTAACTTTCAAGTGCAAAACATGACAGCTGCATCTTTTGTCACTGCCCTTTAGTAGATCAACTAGATGCACATGATTATGGATTTTGGACATTATGGTAAGTAGCAGAACTAAGCTTACATTTGTTCACTTAATGCAAACTTTTATTGGTTTATCATCTGATACATTCTAATATAGGTGTAACTGTTGTTTGAGGGGCCACAGGCCAGACAGGAGCTATGGTGACTTCCTCGTGATTCGAACTTAGGCAAGATAAGGCACTGGTGCAGGTTCACTAAGGTGTTGCCACCTCAGCAACTTTATGGTCAGTTCAAACGGTTCTTAATCCCTAAGAGTTTTCACCTGCACACAAAATTTTCAACAGTAGGATTAACTTTGTGCATTCATAATATAGTGTTTCAGTCTTTTGAGGCTTCACTTCGCATTCTGGCTCAGCAGAGACAGGGCTTCCCTGAAGCTGGATAATGTGCTTATTGGTGTCTTTTTTTAAATCTATTGACCCTGGTGAGGTTTGTACTCTTCACTCAGGTCACTGAGGGGTTGAGGCTGGTTTGGGGGTTGGTCGCCTTTTGCAGGTATCATAGTTTGGTAGTGAGTCACATCCCTGGATGAATATGGCATTGTACAAGGCTGGACTGGCCATTGCGGGTATCAGGCGTTTCCCTGGGAGGCTGAAAGGGTGGGGGCCGGTTTGGCAGCGATGTTGATATATCAGCCCCAATGTTGCGTGCTTATCTAGGTTCCTGATCGATACTGTGACCTTATGCCCCTATTCGGCTATAAATCCATTTATTCCCTATATTGGCATAACCGTTCAAGTGCGATTTTCTGAAAAGTCATCTCTGGCCTCACACGAACAGAGCCACATTCCAGCATGACTCTCTGCTACTTCCTTTGCGACCAATTAGTGCAATGACAGAGCAGCAGTCACTATCTGATATTCCTAGATAACACTCCGAGTTCTTCAACAAGATAAAAACTTAGCAAACCTGGAAATCCCCGCTTGCTATGTTTTGATTAGTAATGGAACTCTAATGAGCAACTGATAACTGTCACTTCCTAGTGACATCTTTAATTGACGTCTTATGTCCAGCAAACTTGCGTCAAACCCGGCACCTGTCAGGTATAAATATTACCAACGTTGCCTTAAGCAATGTGAGTTCGTTGCCTGTTGCTGATGCCAGCTGCCTGCATGACCCTGTGTTGGTAAAAACTAGCACTCTGTCGCTGCAGCCTGCTATCCTGTGGTGGTGAAGCTGCTGATTACCATTATCGCCGCTACAGCGCGAACTATGGTGCAGTACGCTTAAGGAGCTGAACAGCCGTCCTCTGCGAAGACATCCAGCCGATTCCAGCTGCCCGCGAACGCTGTCCCCCCTCCTTCCTCGACGCGCTGAGAGAAGCCGCTGCCTTTCTCGTGCAGAGAAATCCAGTCCCGGCGCTTCCGGTTTACCCTCGCGAGTGACTGGGATATCGAGAGAGACCCCTGAAGGAGATACCAATCCTCCATCATTCTATTCAGAGGTATGGTGTTGACTAAACCCTTAGACGAGAATTCTTGAAACAAACCTTGGCAAAACCAACTTAACTTAAAGCTACTTACTTGCTCCCCTTCCACGTGTTAGGCTTAGGTCAGGCACACTGGGGTAGGCTTAGTTAGAAGCACCAGTTGAGTATGTTAGCCTAATGTATATATGACTGTATATATGTTTTATTACTTTTAAACCATTGTATGGCTAAGAAACCATATCAATGCTTTTACAGTTCTATTTCGCAATACTTATCTTACTGTACGTACTTTTTATAATAACAATTATTGCAATTGTGGCAATACATTTCTCTTGTACGAGAAGAAAGACTGTTCAATAAATGTTAACCCTTTATTGACTAACGCCCGTCTCTCTATTCTCTACATTTCGTGAAAGTAAACTGCACTAGAGTGACTGAGTGAAATCTATGTCTATTGTTTCACACGACCCTAGAGATCGACTCTTGATCTGAGGAGCAAAGTTGTAATGTTGCACGGTTGTTGGAAAACTGAATCCCTTCTTGTCTGTGCCAAGGAAGCTGATCACTTCCTATGCAGAGAAGAAAGTTTCCAGTGACCTCTGAGCTAGTTGGTAACACAACCCAATTAAGTTTAGCATAGTCAGTGGAGGCCTGGAATATAAGCAGTTCCACGTCGATACTACTGTTTATGTTATTCCAATGCGCAGGGCCTAGTGGGAAACTAGGAACTACACTACATGGCGCCCAACCGTTTGGTAAGGCGATAAACTAACGCAAGACTTGTAGAGTAACTCAGTCGTGCATATTTCACACCCCTTTCTCCCGTAAATACTCCAATAGACGTCTGGAGTGGGTGAAAGGTTAAAATCCGCCCGACCTAGTAGGAAGAGATTCCTATGTAAAGCTCTGGTTTATTCAACGTTAAAGGATACAGTGTTCCAAAATATTGTGCACCTAATCTTTGTCTCCTTGGAGACCTACTCTGCAAAAACTGCATTTATACAATGTCAGTAGAAAACAACGGCACCACTGGGGCCGCAGCAGATGCGACTCAGCAAGGTCCCGAATACACAGACCCGGGTGCTATTATCATCCCGGTCCAGTTAAGAAGATCTATAACTTTAAAACTTATAGAAAACGGACTGACACCTCAAGGTGGTACAGTAATTTTCGTGATAGAGGCTCACGAGTATCGGCAGACAGAGGTATTCTATTCATGGATAAACTTTCCAGCGGTAAACGCTATAACACAAGAGTTTCACTATTACAAAATAGAGAAACCTCCAGAAGAGTACGCTCCTTTCGAGGAGATTGAAATTCCGCTTAAATTTCAAGAGCACCTGCTCTGGTTTAATGGCGCCCTAAAACATAATGATCACATAACTAGGCTCGGTCCACTAGGTAGACCAGGAGCCACGTGGCCGGTTCTAGCCAGCTACACACCACATCCTGACATTGCAAAAATGTCTAAGGAAGAGCTGTTAGCACAGCTCAAAACACTAATTAAAATACATAGGCAATTAGTCCAATATCCTTATCTAGGGTCCTGATCGATACTGTGACCTTATGCCCCTATTCGGCTATAAATCCATTTATTCCCTATATTGGCATAACCGTTCAAGTGCGATTTTCTGAAAAGCCATCTCTGGCCTCACACGAACAGAGCCACATTCCAGCATGACTCTCTGCTACTTCCTTTGCGACCAATTAGTGCAATGACAGAGCAGCAGTCACTATCTGATATTCCTAGATAACACTCCGAGTTCTTCAACAAGATAAAAACTTAGCAAACCTGGAAATCCCCGCTTGCTATGTTTTGATTAGTAATGGAACTCTAATGAGCAACTGATAACTGTCACTTCCTAGTGACATCTTTAATTGACGTCTTATGTCCAGCAAACTTGCGTCAAACCAAAACCAAAAGCATCAGGGGGGCTGGTCCGTCAAAATTGCCAGGGCTGCTTTGGGTTCCCAGTCCGGCACTGGCATAGTATACCAGTGTACTGCTCACTCGCATCTCCTTGTCTAGCCATTTTTCTTAATGTCCCCTACAGTCTATCCATGGCATTCCCTGTGTCAGTCGGCTCCTGTGACATTGTCTCTGTGCCTACAGTACAGAGCCGGTATGGAGAGAGTGTTCCTCATAGTGGTCAACCATATAGATGACTAGTATGTCTACCTCCTCCAGTGCAATTTCTTGGCCTCTCCGTTGGCACTGACTCATCTTCTGAGAGTATCTCTGTCATAATATCAGCTGAAGTGGAACAGAGAAAGGCTTTGCTAAAATCACCTCTTTGTGTTCTTTCTGATGAGTGTCTTTATTTTCCTACATTCTGCATTCATAGTACAGCTCCACATATTTACAGGACACAATAATTTGGTACCTTCATTAAAACTGTACATATTTGTAATTTGTATAGACGAAAATCCACGCATTGCAAAATTGTGATTACAATTTCAGCCCTACGCCATCCCACCCATGATTTGCTTATGTACTTGGGCGTGAACCATTTTAATGCTCTGCACCTGCAATGTTTGATGTGTTGGTTTTGTGAATTAATTCAAAGCATGAGTTTTACACAATTGATAGAGCTAAATATTACACATGTATTATATTATGTTTGCAAATTATTATTTGAGAAATGTATCCTTAGGTCTGCGTTACAACTTAATCTCAAAAGTGATTTGGGCACAAACGGCTGTTCCCTCTTAGTTGGTTTCAAGATACATAAGTAATTCTGCTCACATTATTACTCCATGAGAAAAAAACGGAGAGAAATCCACTAGATCGTACCTGGTGGGATTTGTCCAGGTAAAATGGCTTTGAATTGGGGTATATTATGTGGGATTAAGCACAGTAAGGCTGATTTTATCATACTATTCCTCTTTTTAAGTGGGAACTACACAGCATTATATGAAATCATAGAGTAATTGCTCATCCTAGATCAGATAATTCAGAATAAATTACTGCTCCGCAACTACATATTGGATGCAACAATACCTGCATTTTTTTTAAATTAATTACTGTTGTTTGAAACGGGGGTCTCTAATTGGCAGAAGCATGCATCTTTGTTCCAGTAGGAACCCTTGCCTCTAGTCAGGGTACGGGAGTTACACACTTCAGATAACCCCTGTCCACCACCCTTGGGAGCTTAACATGAGCAGACAGGCTTATACTAAAGGCAATGTGTACTGTGTGTAAAGTATTTGTACTCAAACACACAGTAACACAGTGAAAACAACACACCAGTTTAGAAAAATAAAGTATGTTTACCTAAACGAAACAAGACCAAAACGACAACACTCCAACATACATGTATCAAGAAAATCACTTTTAGAACAGTTACTTCAAAAATAGCACTTGTAGAAACAAATAGCTTCACCTGGGGCTATTACGGCATTATGACAGGCAAAAATCCAAAATTCAGCACCAACGGCAAGCTGTGAGGCATCAGGCATGGAGTCGCACTGACCCCCAAACAACAGTACCTTGGAAACTAAGTCAGTAGACGATGCACTGCATCATGGAGGTGAGGTGTCTGTGCTGAGGTGAAGCCGGTTCCTTTCTGCCACGGGGAGGCTAGGCGTCATGCCCATGTAGAGGAGAGGGGACGAGTCAGGGACAGGGAAAGTTAGGAGGCGTTGGTGGTGAGACATTGGTTCTAGTGAGGCAATGCCATGTCGAAGAGTTTGTGAAGTCACCCTAGTCGATTATTGGCTCTGTGATAACGGGATGCTGGCACTGGCAGTGTAGGCGTCGGTGCGAGCGCTGACGTCGGAAAGGCTAATAACTGCAAGAGCCAGCAGGCGTCGGAGGGTGACAGAGCGGCAGTGCCGGCGAGGTCTCAAATTCACTGGTGGCATCGCTGATTGCGTCATTGTGTTTTTCTTGCTTTGCAGCACCAACCACACAATTCTTAGGGCCCAGGAACTGGAATTGGTGACCTTTTGAATGTAGCAGTCCACAGAAAAGACCAGGTGCTCGCCAGTCGGTTGCAGGTGAAGTCTTTGCGGCCCTGAGACTTCAGAACAGAAGGTCAGCATACACAGGCCCTTGGAGATTCTTCTTCAAGCAGGTTCACAGCAATGTTCTAGTCGTTGCCCTCTCCTTGGCAGAAGCAGCTACTGCAGGCCAACCCAGCAAAGCACACACAGCAAAGGGGCAGTACTCTTCCTTACAGCTCTCTAGCTCTTCTCCTTGGCAGAGGTTTCTCTCTTGTCCAGAAGTGATCTAATTCTCTGGAGTTTAAGGTCCAATACCTATATCCCATTTTCTCACTATTCTATTTGTGTCAAGGGTCTCTGAGCCAAGTCCAACCCAGTTATGTCCTCTCTGATGCAGCATCACTAAAGGAGTTGGAGACAGCATCGTGCAGAGGAGACACTGCCTATTCAGGTGCTAGTGAAACTCCTTCCACCACTCTAAATGCAGCCAAGGTCTATTCAACCCAGCTCTTGTCACCCCCAAACCAGATAGGCAATGCACAAACAGCAGGGGCACACAGAATGGTTAAACAAGAAAATGCCTACTTTCTAAAAGTGGCATTTTCAAACACACAATTTAAAAACTCGGGGGCATATTACCAAGCAATAGCGATAATTATCGCTATTGCTTGGTTAGAGACAAAAATTTACAGCTGAGCTGCGGCGATTTTTACCGCAAATAAACCTTGGTATTACCAAGGTTTATCGCAAATGCGATAAAAATCGCCGCAATACATGAATATCACTGAAAAGTCAGCGATATTCATGCATTACCGAGCTAATGCTCTTAGCCATGTTATCCACCTCCCATTGGATAACATGGCTAAGAACTGCTCAGGGCAGGTGTTAGCTTTTGGAGATATTTGCGCTTAGCGCGAATATCTCCAAAAGTTGGTAATAGGAGATAGCGATGTTAGCGACTGTTTTCGGTCGCTAACATCTTGGCACGCCCACTTTGCATGTCATTAGTGATAAATATCACTGACATGCAAAGTGGGGCCCAAGATGGTCGCTATCTCCTACTAGCTGCCGCTAACTGGTGTTAGCGACAGCTAGGTAATAGGGAGATCATTTTATCTCTGCTTTCTTGGCTTTTAAAGCCAAAAAAGCGGAGATAAACCCCCTTGATAATATGCCCCCAACTTCCTAACAGAGTTGTGTTAGTAATAACTCTGAGTTCAGAGAGCCTAAATCCCATTTCTCTATCTTGTTCCAATGGAAAGTTATACTTATAAGATGTTTACAAAGCAACTTCCATGTTAGCCAATGGGACAGATAGTCTTTTGATGCTGGAAAACGGAATTGGCAGTATTTCACTTTCCGGACATGGAAAACACACCAGTACATGTCCTACCTTTTTCCTACACTGCACCCTATCAATGGAGGTACCTTGGGCCTACCTGAGGGGTGCCTTACATGTAAGAAAAGGGAAGGTCAGGTCGACATGGCAGTTTAAAACTGCATGCGCAGACACTGCAGTGGTAGGTCTGATATACTGTTAAAGGGTGACTCATGTAGGTGGCACAATTAGTCCTGCAAGCCCACTAGTAGCATTTGATTTACAGGCCCTGGGCACACACAGTGCACAGTACAAGGGACTTAAAATGTAAATGTCATGGTACTTATAGAGCGCACTGTCACCAGACATCACCTTGCGGTGTCGCCTATATGGCTTCCTGGTCCTGATACTCATACCGCTGTGGAACTCCTCCTGGCTTTCCCTGTGAAGTGTCCACTCCTGGGCACCCCCAGGGTGAAGCCAAGCATCCTTAGCGCTTTTGGGGCCGGTGTGGAGGTTAAGCAAGCTATTGCCCAGAGTTGCAGCGTGGGGCCCGTGATTAGAATAGGCACCGAGGCGAGAATTAACAGGTCCGAGGAAATTGAGCCCGAGACCCCGCAGAGGCGGGAATCGAACCCTGGTCCCTGGCCAGAAGTCTGCATCAGGGTCTGCCGCTCTAACCATTGAGCCACACTCCTCCTTAACAGTAAATCAAATATGCCAATCATGGATAACCAATCATAATAACAATTTACACAGGGACCACTTGAACTTTGCCACTGATCAGCAGTGATAAAGTGCCCAAAGCAAGTAATCCAGCAAAAACGACACCGAACTTACTATCAAAAATACAGGTAGCAGAGACAAAAATCTCAGGCGCAACTACACCAAGTATGCCAAGTCTGTCAACTGTACAACAGAAACCCTTATTGTGGTAATATTTTGCACCAAGTGGAAACACCATCTGTTTAAAGTTCCACGAGCTGCAATATAATACAAAACTTATTGTAAATTTGCACACAAAAATCCGGCACAAACAGCTGAAACCAATTTTCCAATCCTGCTAGATTAGCTACTTATAAAATGCCCCATTGGGATAAAGAAGCTTGGGGTGAATTTGGTGTAACTGGCAGCAATGAATGAAACAGAGTGATGCTAAGGGCAATATTGCCACTGTGAAAACTAGTGTGAATGCTGCAAGTCTGTGTACTCCATTACCCAGCAGTTCTAACAACAGCTGGGCAGAATAAGTTCACGGAATATCTTCCCACACACCAAGCCGAAGCCTACAAATCTTTAGTAAAATAAATGAATGTGTGTGTGTGTGAGTGCGTACGAGCGTGTGTGTGTGTGTATCATAGGCTCTGGTGACAAGGAGATTCAAGCCTCAAATGAATAGAATTGCGTACACAGGGATCCAGTAGAGATCATGTTTGAAACTGAAGCAAAGGTGTTGCAAAGGTCCAGGATTCTGAAGTCATGAGAAAGTGCACACACACCTTCAAACAGATACTTTTGTCACAAGCTAATCAGAAATGCCTCACCTTAAATGCCAAACATGGAAACGTCATAGATGGACACCACTTGAAGGTGTGTTTAACATGAGCAGAAATATGTCAGAAGAATCACCGTTATGGTAAGGCGAAGTTTCTAAAATCATGCACCTGTATAAGCATATTTTGAAATGTAGAATCAGGAATAAATCACATTCTCTGCCACAGAGAGGAAAGTTCCAGTCTTTGCCATCTGTTTTTTTTTTTTTTGCAGGCAACATCTTAAAAAGGTTTTGCCAGCCATAGCGATGACACATGCCTTCAAAGGCACACAAATGATGTACTGCCTCCTTTGTGCAAAGCTAAGCGTGGCAGATGCAATGAATGCTCCATGTATTTGTCCTGGGCATACAGTATCAGGCAGTGAGCCAGGAAACGATGAAATATTGGTGCAGGATCTGTGCTCTGAAAAGCCAGCATTCCTCCCATTGTGCTGCTGTGGAAGCCGCCTGGTGCATCGCGCCTTTGTGTCATCTGCAGAGAATCCTTTATATCTGGAGCCCAGCTGCAACGTGCGCTGAGAAGAATCCTTTATGACTATGGTTTGTAAGGCGATACATCCTCACGACGATGTCATCTTTAGGGTTGAGACTTATTTATCCATGACGCCTCCGTTTAGCATTGAGAGATGGCCCCCTTATTACAGCAGACATCCATTTATCTGCCCTACAATGATTCGCTCAATTCCAGACAATATGGAATCTGCTGCAGATGAATTTCCCATTCGGGCAGAAAAGAGCCTTTTACGCCCGAAGGCTAACAGTTATTTAACATTTTATAACGGGCTACTAAGATAGGCGTGCTGTTGGACTTATGAGATGGTTGTCATATGTCATCTATATAATAAAAGACTGTGACTGCTGCAATTGATTTTGCTCAAGGATTTTTCCTACTCAAATATATGAGAGGGCACGAACACGCTTGCTGAACAAATCTTACACTTGTCAGTTGGGCCTTGTTTACAAATTCATCAGGACTGTGCAAATGGAAGTTTTCCACATTGTAATTATGAGTTGTGTGATAATGATCAGACTTTTGTAGTTTTCCACTGATAGTACCTGATTGAAAAATGCCTTTTAAACGTTGGCCCTTATGCAAATACCAGTTTGTGCAAAGATCGCAGTTATTATTTTTGTGTGCCATAAAGCTACCACCTTACCTTAACTTTCGGTGGGTGAAGACTGTCGAATTTTTAATAGTGGAAATAGGCCTGTTATTTACAGAGGAATGGAATTTTATGTGCTAGTAACCAAAATCTGCATGTTATCCCAAAAAGTCAAAATCAACTATAATTATCGCCCCGAATTCCGATAATTATTGCATCAGACAAAGTGCACTCATAAAGGGACCCAGTGATTCCAGCTTCTCAAACTTGCTGCAGTTTTTCAGAGGGCAAATACCCGAACCATGGCAAAAAATATGGAAATGGGGCCCAATCTTAAAAGCATTTTTCCAGTCACAAATGGCCTGATTTGCAGAATCGGACTGTTGCGATTGGGAAAACCCTTTTTCAAATGTGCAAAATGCGATTTGGTAACTTGTTACTGTTGGAAAACAAGGCAGCATCTGTGAGGCCTGCACAGATACCATGACTCCATTTGTCCTTCACTGGGAACCAAACACCCAATTGTAGCGCCTGACTCTCAGAGGGTAGGGTTGCAGAGCAGTATGAGGCTTACTCAAGGGAGGTGGTGTGGGCTAGTAATCACCACTTGCAGGTGCGCAAAACTAACACTCAATAATTGACTGTCCAGTCTATACTTTGCTTTATAAAAGTAAGAGTACATTTATTAAACACACACACTACTCAATACTATGCACCAATTTACAAATATACATAAGCTGTTGGAATTACATTGTGACATTGCATAACATCTCCACCCCTCCCGTGAGGGGTGGGGTCTAGTACCACCACTTCCATGTATGCACATCATCTTGCCGCCAATGCAATACATTGAACATAACCTGGGGCGTGGGCCTTGCGCACTAGCACCATCCCCGTGGCGACCCACCCCATTACCTCAACAAGCATTAACAAGGGGTACACCTGCCTTGGTGACACATGACCCTGACTGAGCATCTCCTACTGACCATAAAGTATGCACCTCTATATCTTAAGGGCTAGCAGTCTGGGTCTTCACCTAAGTGCAGCAGCAAGAATACAGAATACATGTTTAAGCACACTTTGTAACGACAGTACTCAGCACCTTTGTGGATCATTAGAATGTATTGCAATTATAACCCCCAAAGACATCAATCAATCAATCAAACAGTGAATTTATAGAGTGCGCTACTCACCCGTAAGGGTCTCAAGGCGCTGTGTGGGGGGGGGGGTCGCTACTGCTCGAACAGCCAGGTTTTGAGTTGTTTCCTGAAGGCGAGATGGTCCTGGGTCAGCCGTAGGTGAGTGGGGAGGGAGTTCCATGTCTTCGCTGCCAGGTAGGAGAAGGATCTTCCTTCGACAGTGGATTTCCGAAAACGTGGGACAGAAGCGAGGGCGAGGTTGGCGGATCGGAGTTGGCGGGTGGGTGTGTAGAATGTGAGGCGGCTGTTGAGGTACTTCGGGCCCGCGTCATGGAGAGCCTTGTGTGCGTGAATGAGGAGTCTGAACGTGATCCTCTTGCTGACTGGGAGCCAGTGAAGGTCTTTCAGGTGGGCAGTAATGTGGCTGCGGCAAGGGATGTCCAGGATAAGTCGTGCTGAGGCGTTCTGGATGCGCTGAAGTCTTTTCTGGAGTTTGGCTGTGGTTCCAGCGTAGAGGGTGTTCCCGTAGTCCAGGCGGCTGGTGACGAGGGCCTGGGTGACCGTCTTCCTGGTTTCGGTGGGGATCCACCGGAAGATCTTTCGGAGCATGCATAGGGTGTTGAAACAGGATGATGAGACGGCGTTGACTTGCTTGGTCATCGTGAGGGAGGAGTCCAGGAAGAAGCCCAGGTTGCGTGCGTGGTCCGTAGGCTGGGGTGTGCTGCCCAGGGCAGGGGGCCACCAGGAGTCGTCCCAGGCGGAGGAAGATGGTCCGAGGATGAGGACTTCCGTCTTGTCTGAGTTCGGTTTCAGATGGCTGATCTTTATCCATTCTGCGACGTCTCTCATTCCTTCTTGGAGGTTGGCTCTGGCGGTGGTGGGGTAGGCATGGGCGGAAAATCCGTTCCGCTCGCGGATTTTGCGGATTTTCGGGAAATCCGCAATCCGCGAGATTTGCGAATTTCCTGCAAAATCCGCAAATCCGCGAGCAGCGGATTTTGCTCGCACTGCTCGCACTGTTCGCGTGAGTTCGCGCCCCGCGAATAAGTGCGAAATTGCAGAAATACGTTCTAAGCAAAACTGAAAGTAACTAATTACCAGGTTCAAAAGTTCAGGCACATCATTAGTAGCCATTTCCTGTAGTGCTTCCTGAGGGGCCCCTCCAGAGTTCAGTTGCCAGTTGAAACTATTATGTGACCCTGCTCTGAACCTCAGAATAGTTACACATATGCCACAAAGGTCATGAATTACAGCTAAGGGAGACAAGCAGGAGCCAGGCTGGAAGTTAAAATCCATTAATCAGCCCCTAATTCATTATTGTCAGTTGGGGCAGGGCAGGTGTTGTAACTAATTTTGCAACAATGAAAGCACTTAGCAAGTGCAAAAGATCACTAATCAGGGCGCACTAAGGAAGCAGGTGCCAGCTAAAAAAATATTCTGTGACACATTAATCAGCCCCAAATTAATTCAGGTCACTTGAGGCAGGGAAGGTGTGCTTTGCTTTGCCGAAAATAATGTACACTGGACAACCAGAGGGTGTGGTGATGAAACAGAGGGTGGCATGGGTGGGCCAGAGGGTGGCATGAGTAGTCAGAGAGTGGCAGTGGTGACAGAGAGTGGCAGTGATGAAGAAGAGTGTCCCAAACAGGTTGGACACGTAGAAACAACAAGTTCGCAAAACTTGCAACCCGACAGGTAAGTTCGCAAATTGCGAAATTGTAAAAACCCTCGCGAACTGGCAGAAACACGGGCGAACACAAAAAAAAAAAAATCCGCAAATTCGCGGGAATTCGCGGATTTTGCGGATTGCGAGTTCGCAAATCCGCAAATTCGCGGATTGCCAATCCGCAAAATCCGCTCATGCCTATGGTGGGGTCGTTGGTAGGGAGAGGATCAGTTGGGTGTCGTCGGTGTAGGAAATTATGTTGAGGTTGTGTTGGCGGGCGATGGCTGCCAGGGGTCTCATGTAGATGTTGAAGAGGAGAGGGTGGGGCTGAGAGAGGATCCTTGCGGGACGCCGCAGATGACTTCAGTGGCCGTGGATCGGAACGGGGGGAGGCGGACTCTCTGGGTTCTTCCAGCGAGGAACGAGATGATCCACTCCAGTGCCGCTCCTTGGATTCCGGTGTTGCTGAGGCGTTGTATCAGGGTGCTGTGGCATACGGTGTCGAAGGCTGCTGAGAGGTCAAGTAGGATGAGGGCAGCCGTTTCCCCGTTGTCGAGCAGGGACCTGATGTCGTCAGTGGCTGCAATGAGGGCGGTCTCGGTGCTGTGGTTTGCTCGGAAACTGGACTGTGAGGGGTCGAGGGATCCGTTGGTCTCGAGGAAGGTGGAGAGTTGTCTGTTGACGGTCTTCTCGATGACTTTGGCTGGAAAGGGGAGGAGCGAGATGGGGCGGAAGTTCTTCAGGTCCGTGGGGTCCGCAGTGGGTTTCTTGAGGAGGGCGCTCAGCCCGGCATGTTTCCAGATCACCGGGAAGGTGGCGGATGAGAAGGAGCTGTTGATGATGTTCCGGAGCTGGGGTGCGATGATGGAGTCGGCTTTGATGAAGATGCGGTGTGGGCAGGGGTCGGTTGGGGAGCCGGAGTGAATGGTGTTCATCATGCGGGTGGTGTCTTCGGTGCTGACAGGGGTCCAGGTGCAGAGGGTGGTGGTGGGGAGCGCTGGTTCGGTGGTTGGGTGCGTGGTCGGTGTGCCGAAGCTGTTGTGTATGTTGGCGATCTTGCTGTGAAAGAATGAGGCGAGTGAGTCGCAGAGGTCTTGCAAGGGTGTGATGTCGTTGTTGCAGGCACTGGGGTTGGAGAGCTCTTTGACGATGCTGAAGAGTTCCTTGCTGTTGTGGGTGTTGTTGTCCAGTCGTTCTCTGAATGTTGTCTTCTTGGTGGTGTGGATCAGCTGGTGGTGTTTGCGGGTGGCGTTCTTGAGGGCTGTCATGTTCTCTGCTGTCTGGTCGTGGCGCCAGGCTTTCTCGGGGGTACGGCAGGTTTTCTTGGAATTTTTGAGGTAACATCACAGATTAAATCACAGAATTACGCATACATAACCAGATACCCTAGCATGAATGTCTGCCAACGTAACCCCACTTTGCTTATGACATCACCTTACACCAGTACTTCACATTAAACATGTGACCTTCAGTCCCTCTAAAAGAAATACAATTAGTAAAAGCATTTCTGGTGCAATTACACCTCTTCACCTCCATGGGGATGCCCTTCTCCAGTCATCCCCAACTCAGCACTTCACTCCTGGATGCACTCCTCAATACACCTCAGCTGTAGAACAAAAGTTCCAACGCAGAAGGTGTTAGATGCAGACTGAGACCTTGAGGGGTAATTCCTTTCAAGTCCCCATGTGACATAGGGAGGGACTTCCAGTTTCGTGCTGGGGGAGACTGCGCTTCTCAAGCAGCTCTCCCTGCACCTTTGCACCTGTGTGGTGGTTACCCCATTCTCCTGGGGCCACCATCAGCGGAGAAAACACAGTTTTTCCCTTGCAGGCCAGTCCTGGTCTGCAAGGCATTGTGGGACCTCTTGCATTTCTGAACAGAGGCTCCCCCGCTGCTCCTGGGAGACCCGCGATGTGGGCCTCCGGCCGCCTTGGCTGCCCGTGGGAGGGTCTGGCCCCACCTACACCCTCAAGTAAGTTCTACAGCTTGGGGAGCCCACCCCCGGCCGCACATTCCCATTTTAGGGCCCCTTATGCCTCCGTTTGCTTCCTCTTGGCTGGTGGGGTGTTCACTCCCACCCAGGCACACAGCGTGAATTGCTTGGCTGAAGGCAGCCCGGGGAGCCCACCCCTGGCTGCCCCTGCAGCTCCCTCCTGGCCCGCACCCCTGTGTGCGGCCACAGGAGTTAGCTGGATACTTATGGTCTGCCCACTCCTGAAATTTAGATGGCATTAAGTTGTGATTTATTTTACACCTCCTTTTTAAGGTTGTGATAAATTCAGTAAGTGACATTTTAAAATTGTAACTGCCTTCTATTTGTACCCTTGGTTAGGATATGATTTATTCATGTCTCCTCCACTACTACTACTACTACTAACTAATAATAATGACAATCATAATCCTATGCATGACACAACTGAAAGACTTGCTATATAAAAACATCTACAGTAAAAGAGCTGCAGCAGTGACTTTCTTTTAAATGTAACTTTTTTATTATTGGCATATGGCAGCCACACTTTCGGAGGTGGCATGTTTTCTTGTTTTCTTTTTTTGTTGTGATGCATATTTGTAGGCCAGATATTTTGACCTTGCAAATGCTTGTTTGAAGCTTTGGTGTAAATGACTTTATGAAAGCACATGGTGAGAGAGTCTCCCATGTTGAGGGCATAGCCAAAGACAACTTTGGTCATTGTAGGATATTTAATAAGGGCTGGTGTATCAAGGTGCAGTCTTTCTTTGATGCAAACGCTTGTTCAAGAGATGGATAGTTTCCTAGTCCTTTGGCTAGGGAAAACATTATAAATGATCCCGAGAACCAGGCTTGTTTATTAGTAGACACATCTGACATCCATGAGAAGCCATTTGTTGATAATATAACTCTGATTATGTGAACAGCTTGTGAGTGCCAGAGACCAGTCAACTAGACGCATGGAATGCCCTCCCGAGAGGAGTTGGTTGAATATTAGTTATGCAGGTGAGAGGGCATTCGCATATCCCTAGAAAGCACCAGAACTTGGAATACAGAGTTAAAATCCCTCTCTCGGCTGAAACTTTGACTCTCTTTAGACCTGTAGCAGGTGTTTGCCTTTTTTTTCCTATAATGGCCAAATTTACCACATTTGCTACTCATGTACCAAGTGGTTGGTTAACAGACAGTCTGTGCATCATTTTTGTTTTTAGATAGTGAATGCACTACTTTTTGAGGCTGCATGGTATGTGCATGTGTGCCTAAATATTGCAAACACTTTAATTTTCGGGTGGCAGTGGACTTTGGGGCATATTCTCAAGAATGTTTGATAACCATTGCAAAAGTAACTTAACGCAACACTCAACATCGCAGTCTATTGTGGGAAAATTACGCCATGTTATCTAAGTATTCACAACACGGGGGTACCATGTGATAGTCTCCATATAACATGTCAAATGACCAAGTTAAAATCAACACCACGCCTCAAAAATGCGAAACACTAACACAAAAAAAGTTGCCATGAGCCCAATCGCGATACAAAAAGCAGTGAAAACCAGCAGCATGCCTGCTAATCTCACACGTCTGGCGGGAAAATGCACTATAAAAGCTACAAAAATAACACACCAGAAACAATCCAAAGTGCGTAGCAACATGGATGCACCCTGACCCAGCACAGAGACCAACGCAAAACCCACAAGCCCCACACACCACCAGCAAGGAACAATGGGGTCGGAGAAGCAAAGGAGAAGAGGGAGAGGAATACAGGGTGCAGTCCACAGGAAAACCAGATCAGCATCACGGAGGTGACTGAACACTACCATCAACTGACCCACAATTAGACTACAGTGAATGCAGTTGGAGTGTTGAGGAGGCCAATGGAGGAGGCCAAGAGGTGCTGGCATGATGTGAAAACCCAAACCAGGCACAAAGCCGCTACCAACAGAAAGTCAGCAATGGTGACAGGAGATGGGAGTCCTGCACCACAGGAGGAGCTGGAGGAAATGGAGGCCACAGTCATCAGTGTGGAGATGGTGCAAGGAGTCAGGAGTCCGGACACAGCTTGGGAGGACCTGACAAAACAACAGTGTGCGTAACCACCAGGGACTGGGGGGACGGGGGAGACAGGCACAATGGCGCACATGCACAACGATGTGTAGCACACTGCACACCCACAATTACCCAGGATCATGTCCCTGATCCCCGTGGCACACTGCAGCACAAACACATAGCAATCACAGCACATCCCACGACAATGTTGCACAAAGTGCAACACCGACACTGCGGACCAGGGGACACAACTGGGTCCGCACATGTGCAGAAACAGGCCAATCACATTGAACGGAGCAGGAAACTGTGAGATGCATATGTACGTTTACAACCTCACTCCCGTCACGTAGTCCAAATGTCCACTGTCCCCCCTCAAATTGCCAGCACCGCCCAAACAGTCACAATGTACATTGTCACACAATCTGCATGTCAACAAGAACAATGCATCAACATATATGCCAACACAATGTCAACATGAATCTCCCCTTCACATTGCAGAGGGACAAATGCCACCTCCAGCAGGGCAGACCGGACAACCCATCAGTGATGCTGGAGATGACCACCACACTTCCGACACCAACACCCTACAACAGTTCATGGGCATCTAAGGCAACCCACCCCCAGGAGCAGGGCAGCCAAGCTACATAGAGGAGACCTCAGCCCCTGCACAGACAACACAGCAGGAAGTTCCCGCGACCACAGCTGGCTCCCAACACGCCACTGAGGCACACAATGCATTCCAATACCAGGTGTCAGAATGCCAAAAGGAGGTGTCCGAACAGATGCAGTGGGCTCAGAGCTCACGGAAGCCAAACTACATCACATACGGGGTGTCGAAATCCCATCAGGGACCACCTATACCCCACAAAGGAGACCCACACTGTGACAGAGACACATGCATTTGCACATTTCCTGTACTGAAGCAGGCCCTGAGCCCTGGAATTACCATCCACACACCCACGCTGGACCCCCGTACGATGACCCAGTTCACCCCTCTTACGTACTGAGTGGCTGACGACAAAGCTACATCTCCAAGCTCCGACCCTCTGCCTGTGATGACATGGCTTGCGTCCACTGTACAGAGCACAATGTAATGTTGTAGGGTCCGGGGTCTTCATGCGTACATCATGACCACACTGGCACACTCAGATAGTTATTGGAACTGGCTACGGGCATGTGCGCCCGGCCCCTTTATTGGCAGGGTAAAATGTACAGTGATGCCTATGCTGGATGTGTGTGTGGGGTGAGTGTAAGCCAGACCTCAGGGAGTGGTTGGTGCTTGCAACAAATACAACAGTGAACACTATAAATACGGAAACAGACAACACTGGCATTAAAGAGTTAACTGCGGAGCATCATGGAAATAGCCAGAGCATGTCCAGAGGTCACACAATGAGCAATTAGAAGTGTCCGTGAGTTGCAGTGCTCTGAGGTTGGGGCACTAGAGCTGAGCGTGCTCTTGTGAACAAATTGCCTAGGATTGTGTCCCTTCGGGACATTCCTGACGCAGCTGCAGTGGGTAGTGTCACACATGCATCATCTTCCTCATCATTGTCCCATGTCGCCCACACTGCCTGAGGTGACATTGCTGCGCAACCTCCCCACAGCACAAAACTCAATCAGTAATGGCCCGTGGGTTGCGGTGCACTGAGTCAGTGGCACCTGGAGTGCTGACCGGGGGATCAGGCAGAAGATGGCATCCTAGACATGTGTGAGCAACTCCGCCAGTCTGCCAGTACGACCGTTTCGACACTGGCTGTTAGTGGTTGGAGTTGGTCCTGGAGGTGGTGGCGTGTGCCTCCTGCGGGGATGCAACATCCGGGCCGGTCAGGACTCGATTTGATGTGTGAGCCCTGGTGAACCGCAGTTGAGGCCCAAGGCATGGGAAAGTGCAGGGTCACAGACACATGACATTGATGACCCCAAGGCCATTGTCTCAGAGGCAATTCAATATTAAATCGGATAGGGTTCATGACTTCAGCTGCACAGAGTTAGTGGCCCCAGATGCACAGCGGCCGGTACAGGCACCCTGCCACGGGACGGTGACTTGCGGTGCATTGAGGTGAATGTGGCGGAGGGTTGCGTGGGACAGTGGAGGGTGTCCCCCAGGGCATGATGCAGAGGGCAGAAGCCGCCCAGAAGCAGTAAATGGAGAAGTGGCATGCTGGAGCCTTTCACCACCATTTAGGTATCAGCTACATGAGGATGAAGACAACCCCCAGTCCATAGACTCAGAGGCCACCAAAGTTCAACCAAAGTGTGTCCATGAATGTCGGGGAACAGACTTAGTGGCACCGGGTTTTAGAGGGGATGCAGTCTGTGATGATGCCCATACAATGATATGAACTCGGCCATTGCTAACTCAAGACTCAGTCCCAAATATGTGACCTACTTGACCGCAGTGTAGGCCGGAGGCAGCGGTCAGCAGTGGCATACAGCCACATGTCGTTGGCTCGCGATGCACAGAATTAGTGACACCAGGGCAGTTGTCGATAGCGTTTGATCACCTGCGTAATGATGATCCTTTTTCCCTCCTAACTGCAATGTGGCATCCTCTTACAACTCTCCTTGCTTACAATGATATGTACTCTGCCATTTAAAAATCGATGCTCAGTTCTAATTGTGTGACCTACTCGAGGGCAGTGTGGCCCGAGGGCAGTAGTCCGCGTGGGCATTCAGAAACTTGCAGTTGTGATGCACTACTAGGACCTGGTGGCACCACATTGAAGGGATACATATGAGGTCCAGAGCACACAATAAAGTGTTTCTTTTTTAAGGTAATCACATATGCAAATGGAAATAAGATCGAATAACAAAAAGTTGTTTCTAATAGTTTTTTATAATTCGTATACAAGAATGTGGTTCTTTTTTCAGAGGAGATACCAAGAACATGAAACCAGCCGACACGTGTTTCGTCTTAAATGGGTAGTACCCGCGACTCTTCAGGGCTGGGGGTGATACAAAAAGAGATAGTACAGTATAGGGTGTAATACATGAAAACTTCAAAAGTGGACATGGGTGAACGGAAATGACACCTTATGTGAGTGGAAACCCTAAGGATTTGGTGTGAAGGACATCGGAAGTGACTCCAAACTCTTAGAAAGTTAAAAACCAAAGTGTATGTGGGTAAAAATGTTCATCAACAAAATGATTAATAAAAGAACGGTAAAAGATCATAAATGGAGCAAACGGCTGGGTAAGGCAGTCAGCAAAGGAAAAAGGGGAGAGCAGCCTGAGGGCTGGGGCCAGAAAGAAATGGAAACAGGAGTAATACACATGAAGCCTTAATTCAGGATTACCGCTAAACCTAAGGTTTTGACATAAAAACTAAATTTCAAAAGAAAGAATGGCGAGTGATGTGAGGTTAGTGAGTACCTAAAATAAATGGTATGAACAGAGAAAAAACAGTAATGTTCCAAAAAAAAAGTTAGTCATGTAGCCAAATGTTATAGAATCTGCACACATTGCGAAGAAGGTAAGTACAAACATCCCATTGACCTGTGGAGAAAAATGGAAGAAAAAAGAAAGAGCAAACAGAACCATAAAGTTACAGGTAGCACATGAAAATGTCTTTGTTGTAGTTGAAACGGGTAGGTCCTGTAAGAAAACATAAATAACAAGCGTGCAATGTCAATCAGTGCACCTGAATAGCGGGAGAAAAAATGAAGGAAAAAAGGAAAAGAATAGGAAAAACGATTTGAGCAACGTGGCCTGACTGCAATAAATGAAAAGAAATGGAAATACCTGAATAAGTGTTAAAGTGTGGCAGTATCTGCAAAAAGGGGAAACAAGGTTCGCAAAATCAGAACTCCCGTTATTCAGGTGCACTGATTGTCTATTACTAGGTTGCCATTTTTTGGTGATATGTATTATGGATATTGGATCATTCGACATTGCACGCTTGTTATTTATGTTTTCTTACCCAGCCGTTTGCTCCATTATGATCTTTTACCGTTCTTTTATTAATCATTTTGTTGATGAACATTTTTACCCACATACACTTTGTTTTTTAACTTTCTAAGAGTTTGGAGTCACTTCTGATGTCCTTCACACCAAATCCTTAGGGTTTCCACTCACATAAGGGCGGCGAGAGCGGCCCTTCTCAAGAGTAATCGCTTCTTTTTAATGTTTTAAAGATTTTGTGTTTCTACATTGTTCTGCACTGTTTGCTTTTTTTCCTCTTTGGTCCCCTGAGATTTGGCACGCACTTACCCAAGCTTAGATCAAGTGAGGTGCGCTGTCCTTGTCCCGGTCCACCACGGCTCCCAGTGCCGTTTGAGTGGAGGGCAGGGCGCCATCTTGGGAGTACCGGATCCCGGTGGGACGATAGTTAGCTCTCTAGTTCGGGGAGGGAAGACCTATGAATTGACAGGCAGTGCAGGGTTCGCGGCAGCGAGAGCGGGTGGTGGCAGTCCCGGCTCGAACCGTTATGAACTCAGGCTGCTTGTGAAAATAATTTTGTCAAGCTTATTTAAATGCTACCTGGAGCTCTTCTCAAGAGTAATCGCTTCTTTTTAATGTTTTAAAGATTTTGTGTTTCTACATTGCTCTGCACTGTTTGATTTTTTTCCTGTTTGGTCCTCTGAGATTTGGCACGCACTTACCCGAGCTTACATCAAGTGATGTGCGCTGTCCCTGCCCCGGTCCACCGCGGCTCCCAGTGCCGTTTGAGGGGAGGGCAGGGTGCCATCTTGGGAGTCCCGGATCCCGGTGGCACGATAGTTAGCTCTCTAGCTGGGGGAGGGAAGACCTATTATAAATTGCACATGCTCCCACGGGCGCGCAGCGAACGCGCTTAGCCGGCGCGCCGCCCGCGCACCGAAGGCGCACCAAAGGCAAGCCCATCTGCGCCCGTCCGCACCCCGGAGGCGCCCAGGGCCAGCTACGCTGCCGGTACAGAGCCAGCTACCTTGGCGGGCCGGCGTGTCTTTGACCGCGATGAACTAGTAGCACTGGACCCGGTAACCCGTGCAGGTAACAAACGGTGTGACGATATCCTCAACCTTTCTAGTAGGTGTTCCATCTGTAGCTTTAGCTTCAACACTGAATTACCTGGCTTGGGTTCTCAGGTCGTTAGGGAGTCGGGGGCTGTGGCAGCCCTTATTAATGCTTGTTCAATGGTCAGACATGCTGCTAATATTTTTGAGTTAATCGTGGACAACAAGCTAGACTTGCTATTCATCACGGAAACACGGCTAAGGGAGTCGTCCGAACTGGTGGTCGAGCTTGCAATTCCCCGGGAGTACCATCTAGGGCGTGCTGACTGCACAACGGGGAGAGGGGGGTACGGCTGTGGTTTTTAGGGAAGCTTGGGCCTTTTCGTGCGAAACCTCTATGGATTTGGCGGAGGGCGAGGCCCTTGATTACACCTTCACTTTATCACCACATTTTACGCTGGGAGGCACATTGGTCTACCGCCCTCCCAGCCCACCCGGAGCTTTTTTAAGGACTCTGGGGGATGCTATTGCCCCACGTGTTTTGCCCATCTCCAAATTTCTCCTCCTGGGTGATTTCAACATTCATTTAGACACCCCGGAGGCTCGGGACCCCGCAGCATTGCTGTACCTTCTTGCCCTGACTCAGCTGACTCAGTGGGTCGCTAAACCTACACATTTGGGGGCCATTTGATCGACCGGGTGTGCTCTAATTTTGAACTGTATGTTGCGGATGGTCCGATCATTCCTTGATAACATTCTCATGGGACATGGGAAAATCATTTCGCCCTCCGTCTTTGACTCCTGGGCCTCCCACCCATAACAGAGGCCCTTATTCACTTGCAGGCTGCCCCCGCAGTCGACCTTGAGGGTGCGGTAGACCATTTTAATACCTGGGTTAGTCAGTGGGTCAAATCCTCCTGCAAACCTCCATCCAACAGGGCTCACCGGTCTTCCCCCTCTCAACCCTGGTATTCTCCGTCCTTAAAGAGGCGAAACTGGGCTGTAAAAAGTTGGAACGCCAGTGGCGGGTTGCGTATTGTCCAGTGGCTAAATCTGCTCTGCTCATGGCACAGAGAGATTATCACATAGCCGTCAGGACAGCTAAAAGAAACTTTTATGCTGAAAGAATTATGAAAGCTGATGACAATAGCAAAGAGATTTTTTCTATTGTCAGACGTTTTATGTCCCCTTGTGCGGAGCATAAAACTATATCAGCTTCCCCTGAATGGTGCAAGGGGTTGTCTGTGTTCTTTATCAATAAAATACAATCCATCCAAGACAGCCTGGTAACATCAGCGGCGCTGCAGATAATTTCCTCAGCTCCCCCCTCCCATGTAGATCTACTACTTCACTATTTACTCAGTTTGCGCAGGCCGAGAAGTCTAATATCCTTGCCATTCTCAAATCGCTCAAGTCAGGCTCTCTTTCGGACCCGTGCCCTGCCAGAGCCTTAGCGGGGTTGCCAAGATTGTGTGTCCAGAAGCTACTGCCATTATTAACTGGTCGCTTCAGTCGGCTACTGTACCGACACAATGGAAGCAAGCTAAACTCCTCCCTCTTCTTAAGAAACCTATGGCGGACCCCTCTGTACCTGCTAACTATCGCCCGATGTCCTTATTGCCGGCATTGGCCAAAGTATGCGGAAAAAGTGGTATTCCGCCAGCTGGAGACCTTTGTGGAAACATCTGGGGCTCTTCATCCCGCCCAATCTGGCTTTAGAGCATCGTACAGCACAGAGACAGCGCTGGTGGAGATGGCAGAGGCAATTAGGGAGTACTTGGACGGGGCGGCAGAGCGGCTCTGATTTTATTGGACCTCTCTGCTGCCTTTGACACGGTACCTCACCAGATTCTCCTTGCCCTTCTCTCTTCCATTGGCATCACTGGTGCAGTATGGGCCTGGCTAGAATCCTTTCTGGATGCTTGCACCCAGCAGGTCTGGATGCCCCCTTTTTCATCCTCTGCTAGGGAAGTATCGACTGGAGTACCCCAGGGCTCGACTTTGAGCCCTCTGCTTTTTAATATCTATTTGACCCCGTTGATCTCCCTGGCTGAAGAGCTGGGTGCCAAAATCATGGCTTAAGCTGACGACACCCAGCTTCTATTTACTTGGAATGGCTCTGATTTGAGCACGGGGCTGCTCAGAGTTGCCTTGCAGTCGTGTTCACATGGCTGGCGCAGGCTAAACTCAAGTGCAACGAGGGGAAATTGGAGATTCTGCTTTGTGGTCATTTTCCCCCGCTCTTTACAGAAGCCTTGTGGCCTCCTGACTTCCCCTGCCCACTATCTGAGGGTGTTCCGGTTAAGAACTTGGGAGTTTGGTTCGGGGAAGATCTCCGGTTTTCTGAACATATTAAGAGACTTACAGGTGTCTGTTTTGGCACACTTAAGTCACTGAGCAGGTTTTTCCCTATGCTACCGCAGCTGGCGAAGTAAATGGTGGCGCAGTCACTTATCTTGTCCCGCTTGGACTATGCCAACGCGTTATTCATTGGCATACCTGGATACCTGATGAATAAACTCCAACTGATCCAGAACGCGCTGGCCAGACTCCTTTTCAACATCTCTAAGAGATCCAGTGTAAGGTCACATTTGCGTGATCTCCACTGGCTTGCCGTGATCCAGCGGGTGCAGTTTTAAGCCCTCACTTTAGCCCATAGAGCCTTGCATGACTCAGGACCCTCCTATATTAAGAAATGCGTGGCCTTTTACATCCCCCACCGTTCTTTACGCTCTGCTTCCCACCGTCTGATGATCACTCCCCGATTCCGCCGTTCGAGGATGGGGGGTCAGTCACTTTCAGTTAAGGTTGCCATTCTTTGGAAAAGTCTTCCTGTATTGTTGCGCCACACTCAGGATTTCCGCATTTTTTACAAAACTACTTAAAACGCATGTCTTTAATCAGCTCATTTAATTTCTTTTCTTCCTTCGGCCCGTATTTCCCTCCGCGTCAGGACACTCGTGAGTAATCGAGCGCGCTACAAGTCACTTATAACATAAGGTGTCATTTCCGTTCACCCATGTCCACTTTTGAAGTTTTCATGTATTACACCCTATACTGTACTATCTCTTGTTGTATCACCCCCAGCCCTGAAGAGTCGCGGGTAACTACCCGTTTAAGACTAAACACATGTCGGCTGGTTTCATGTTCTTGGTATCTCCTCTGAAAGGAGAACCACATTCACGTACACAAATTATAAAAAACTATTAGAAACAACTTTTTGTTATTCATTCTTATTTCCATTTGCATATGTGATTACCTTAAAAAAGCAACACGTTATCGTGTGCTCTGGACCTTGTATGTATAAACTTAAAGATATGGTCTTCCCCCACTCTTTTCTCAGGGGTTTTGAGTTTCCTCTGACCAAGCAGCACCGTTCCATATCAGCATTCTCTCCACTCTCACGCTACCTGATGTGCACCAACCATTTCTGATTACTTAAAACCCTTCGCAGAACTCTCAACAACATCGAAGGGGGTATAGTGACATCAAATCAGCCATTAATATTGTTCTCTGCCATAGTGTAATCAAGACTCAGTTCCAAATGTGTGACCTACTAGTCCGCTGTGTATGCCGGTGGAGTACGTCAATGAGAAAGGAGTAAAGCTGGCCTGTGTCATGGATGCCGTGATGGTCAGAAGACGCTGCCAAGGTCACGGGCCTCGGGTTTGGAGCTTGCACCGGCACGTGGTGGGCACTCTTCGACACACACCGGTGTCGGCAGGTGAGCAGTGAGGCCTGGGTGTGCAGGGATTTTTGGGATTGTTGCTTGTGTTGAAAGGAAACATGAGAAAAATTAAGAAGATTTTGACTTTCTACATGGAAAAGAGAAACAAATGCCAGCTGTTTTATGGAGCAGCAGTCTTGTGATGCTGCTCCCTCTGCTTCCTTCAAGTTAGAATGACAAGGGCAAGTCAAGTTCGGGAACCAGCAGCCTGGGGTGCTGCAGAGGCACAGGATCGCAGGCCACACCTCTCACGGCGGTGGCTTCGTGGTGGGCTGAGGGGCGCCGCCCTGGCAGAGACGTTGGGCATTCCGGAAGAGGACCACGCCCAGAGTTACTTGCCTTTTATTCACACCCCTACACTGGCCTGGGGTGCGCCGGGCCAGCCCACTCCGCTCACACTTACGGGGGGACGTAGCAAACTACATTTCCGCAATCTTCCCCAGTGGCTGGGGTGACATGGTTGCGTCCACTGTCCACTACACTCCATACATCAGCGGTGTATGTTGACATGGATATGTGTGCGGTCTGCATGCTGCAGTCTGGCCATCACATCCACGCCACACTTGGCAATGAGTACATTCTCATTCATGGGTCACTTGCCTCCTTCGCACATGCCTGGTTCCTGCCTCTCACCACATTCAGCTATTGTGTGGCTGAGGTGCCATGACATTGATGGCTCATGTACATGACTGGCCCAGGTTCCCACAGTAAGTTGTGCTGTTGTGTCTGGTGTGTGGGCATGATGTTTGGCATGTTGTATGTGAGTTAGTGACGTGTGCATTACCAGTGTTGTGTGTTACATGATTGTGGATTTGAGGTGTGTGTTGTGTTCATTTGGTACTTGCCAACAAGCAATGCATTTCCTTTGGTGCCATCCTGGAAGCCCTGGTTGATGATGGACTGTCGGAAAATGTAGGAATCATCCACACTGCGTGGGTGGTTGTCAGCGACGTTGGTGGAGATTTCCCGGGGGACCGCTATTGCCTGCACATTGATAGGATGCGTGTGCTTTCTGTTGCGGTTATTGTGTGCACTGTTGCCAGGGGGCATTAGTACGACACATGTGCAGTCAATTGCACCCACAATGTGTGGAAAGCCAGCTATGGTGTAGACGCCTTGCTTGGTCTCCAGCTGTCCCTGCGTAGAGTGGGGGTAGGATAGGTACTGGGGTACCGAGCGGATGAGGGCATCCAGGACAGGTTTGAGTAGCTTTGATAGGACTCCTCCAACTCTGGCAGTCGTTGGTTGGTAGGTACCAAAGGCCAACAGGTGCAGCATGGCCACCAACTTTGTCTGAGGTGGGATGTTGGTTGTCCCTCTGGGCCTGTAGTGGGCAATGGCATTCTCTGGTGTTGGGTGTGAGGTTGGTGCGTTTTCAGGGGTTTCTGTCTTTGCCTGCGCTGCCTGAGTGTTGGTCTCGGGGGGTGGGGTGTGGTCCTGGGGGTGGTATCGATGGATGGTGTAGTCCTCTTGGGTGTCCGACCTGCATGATCAGTGGCTCCATGGCATCTGTTGCTCTTCAGGTGTAGCTCTGGGCTGGGCTCCCTTTAGTGGTGCAGGCTGTCGTCCGACCTTACACCAGGCCCGAGCAGTTGTTAAATTCTTGCTGCTAACTCGCCTTATCACCTGTTTTGCGATCGTATTGCAGATCTGGCTGGTCATTGAGAATGTTGCGGAGTGGTGTTGTTGCGCCATTTGGCACAGGAACGCCTACTCGGCATCTCATTAGCGGTAGTTGCCTTGGTCATCTGTGGCGATGTTTTTGGCGGCTGCTATCGAAGGTAAACTGGTGATATCGGCTGTTTGCCCAGCTTGTGAATAGGGCGTTAGTTTTATCGCAACTTTGGCTGCGATAAAGTACTGATAATGCGCCGATAGTTCCTTGAGAATATGCCCCTTTGTTTATCATGTGTTACACCGTTGCTTTTTAACATGGTACTTTTAACTGCCTTGCAATTTATATGGGCTTGCAGACACCGTAATAGTGACAGGTCCCCCAAACGCATGTTCATAATGAATTAAGAACATTAGCAACCCTAGTACAGCTGCTCGTAACCGTTTGACTTCTATAGCCTTCTCTGGAAGCTGGGGAACCTGCCTAATGAACTTCTACGATGTGAACCTCAAAAACTACACAAAACTATAGAACTAAGTGTAAGCTAAACATACACTCACACAATGAAATGTTTTCTTCAATTCACAAACAAAAATCGAAATTTTAATTTAAATGGGAATGTTGGAGCTTCTCGGAACGTGTGTTTATTTTTGAAAAACAAAGCAGTATGCTAGGCTCCTGTTCTATGTGAAGGAATGTTAAACTGTTCCTTGTTCTCCATTGTCACTTTAACAATACAATGGAAAAGTTTTTTTTAATCAAATTATGTTTTTTGCATTGGATTGGATATTTTCTCGAAACCTTTTGTAGGAACATCTTTTTCGTCGAACAAGGCTACTTTTATCCCGTGGTCAACTATTATTTTACAAGTGCATGTGCGGCATCAGACTAGAATGTTGATCTTTCATCAGATCAGCTGTAGTTCTAACTTGAAGGCAGCAGAGGGAGCAGCACCACAAGACTGCTGCTCCCTAAAACAGCTGGCATTTGTTTCTGTTTTCCATGTAGAAAGTCGAAAATGGCTTTGTTCTGTTTCACCTCTTCTGAGGCCCCTGCAGCTCCACTCTATGGCTGGAATCTCCCGGCCCCCCTAGAGCCTCTCCGAGTCCAGGCAGCTGCAACCGGCGTTGTTTCCTGACACTCTCGAAAAAGAAATGTTTTAAAACTGGTACGATGTCTGCAAGGTCCTTCCTGTGCCGCTGGCGGCCGGCGGGCCGTACTATGAGTACCCCTGGTCTATGTGTTAGAACAGATGAAGCATTTGGAAGACGCCTGAACATGATTACAGGGTGTGTCACTGAGCAGGAGCTCTCCACCTCTCCCTCTCCTTGAGCTTCCCTTCTGCCCCGGGGGACCCCTACGGGAGCGAATGACCAGGCCCATCTCTTGCCCTGACTGAGCGGGGTCCAGGATCCCTCCTCCTACCCGTCCACCCTCCACAAGATATTCATGAAGCTGACCCATCTCCCCCCTCCCGTTGTGCCTCGTTCTTTTCCCAACCCCCTTACCCCATGGTTGCGCCCAGTTATTTAGTTGCCCTCAGTTGAATAAATTACGCTCCGGGAGTAGTTACTGTATTATGGAGCTCCCCTGGTTTTTCAGGTATCCTAAATCTAAGTTTGATGCCTCACTACTCCTATCTAAACTCCCGCCCGTGACGTATATCCTTCCAACTAATGCACCTTTATACTGCTAAGAAATGCAGCCCGAGGCCGTTATTTGTTTCAGGAAAAATCAATAAAATATATATTAAAAAAATTATTGAAGTGTTTGTCCAAACTGCTTAGCACACACGCGCCCATGCCCCCCTAGAAAATCAGTGCATGGATTGAGCCACCTGGCAGGTCACGAACCCCTGGTCCCTTCACCCACATGGCTCTGAGGGATCATATTAAAGAAGAGCGTGCACCAATGAAAATATGCCGTGTCTTCTAACACTGGACTTGCACTTCTGGCCTGCTTGTCACAGTTTAGAATAGGGACCCTCAAGTCTGAAAAATGTATTTTGACACTTTCACATGCACCGCCATTGTTCTTAAATGTGTCCCCCTGTGTGGCTCGGAGTCAGCTGCGTCTTACCTATTCCTTCAAATAGATCCTGTTTCTGCATTGAAACGAGCTCGCAGCATATTAGAAAAGGAGTTTCCTATATCAGTGCTTTATTTACTTTCGGATCTGAGTGACAGCTGTTAAGTGAGATCTTCCCTTACACTGATGACATGCTGCAGAGCTAAGAAGGCAGGGATAGCAGGTACATGGGGGTGTGAGGTTATTATAGATTTCCCATGTGGTAATTCTAATGGTGGAAAATGTAAGATCCATGCACCGTTGCCTTGACGATGTCTCCATCTTCTGAAACACATCTATGCCAAGTCGTTTTGCATTTTACTGTCATGTCAATTATGTGGATTAATTTTAGCATAATACCGGTGGAAAAACATTGACATAAACAGTTGTTTTGTTACTTGTTAAAGTAAACAATACATACATTCAAAAATGTCACAACACATATATTTACATTCCATTATAGCTATAGATGCAACCGTGATAGCCTTGCCTTTCTGCCATATCACTATATAGTGGCGAATTCAACAACACTACTCACAATTGAAATTTGAAAATTAAAGAAATCTTTAAGAAGAGGGACAATCATGTAAGGGGGGAAAAGTTTTAGTTTCTGAAACCAGACAAATGAAATTTGAACCTTGTAAATTGTCATTTGTGATATTTAAATTGTGTCAATTTGGTAGAATTTAAACAATTACAAAATGAGGGTCAGTCCTCTAACCCTCTTTTAGTTATATATTTATTTTGCGGTTTTTGTATAGCATCCACCAGACCCAAGGGTGGCAAATCAAGGTCATAATTGTACAGAGTAATAGTTGAAAAAATATGGACATTTTACAATAAAGAGAACAAAACTAGTAAAATTGTGCACTTTCAGGTTCGTTTCCTCTGACTGCATTTCAAGCCACACCCGAGATATCGGTAAAAAAAACCCTGAAAAGTATTAGTGAGTTCAATTATAGGAAAGTGATACGCTTAATGTTTGTAAAAAGGTTATCCAGATATGGATGGAAATTTTGAGCCACCATAAGAACCTGAAACTGCGTCTCTGGAGAAAGTTAAATACATGTCCCCCTTACACGTCACAAATACCTAACTCCAGCCATTCTGTCCCCCCTCTCTAGTACTAACCCATTCCTGTTATGTTATCTTGTTATGTTATGAGTATTTCTAAGGAGCACTATCCCCCGCGAAGGTATCCTGGAGCCGAGAAGGTGTGTGTTGCTAGCTCTGCCTATGATAGACTGATTAATTGAAAAGCCAGGTCATCTGCTTCTTGCCGAATTAAAAAAAAAGGAGAAGGCTCTGATGTGGAGCGGGAGGCCTTTCTATGCTTTAAAGGTGATCTAAGAGAACGTCTGTCCTCCTGATCTGGTTTTGTGTATGCATAGGATGTGTGCGAGTAGCAGTCCTGTGAAGAGTATGTGTCTGGGTGGTTTGTGGACGGAGATGCAACTGTGCAGGTAGGTGGTGTCTAAGTCTTTTAGTACCCTGATTGTATGTGTAAGGAGTTTGAAATAATTGCATTTGTGTATAGAGAACCATTGGAACTGCCTGAGCTGTGGTCTGATGTGATTTATGTGTGTTGGTTGGGGATGACTCTGGTTGCAGAGGTCTGGCTGGCTTGTAGTCTTCTAGTGAGATTCTTGGTGATCCCGGTGTAGAGGGTATTCCCACCACTTGCTGGTTACTTGGGCTTGGAGCTGTTTGAAGATCTTCCTCAGCATCCTCAGGGTGTGGAAACTGGATGTAGTGGAAGCATAGACTTGTACAGTCATATCCACTTTGCAGTTGATGTTAATTCCGAGGTTACTGGTGTGGACCCGAGTTCGGCCAGATGAAGTCCCATGGCGAAGTTCAGAAGAAGACTTCGCGTTGATGGAATGCCGTGTCTTTCTGCTTAACCTGTTATAATAAATGGGTCCACCCACTAGTACTGGGACCTGGGTAATCAATGATATATGAGGAGGGGTCCCAGATGGAACAAATTAGAACACAAAAATCAACAGTTTGACAAAATTCACTTCATCAATATGAATTTCAAAGAATGTTATTTAATATACATCCTTCTTTGAAAACTAATTACCAAGTTTTTTACAATAATATAATTTAAAGCATTTCATGATAAGCCCAGAGAAAAGCGTGAAGGGGGGAGTGAAGGAAGGAAATTTGTGCAACATAGGTTCAAATTAGTCATAGAGAAATAACATAGTATGCGGTCTCATCAGTATTTGCACATGTAGTACCACATTAGACATTTACACATTGTCATGTATCAACTCATAAAATAAAACAATCCTATCCTGTTAATGGCTGGCACAGTCACAAATGAACAGTTTGCCAACAGGTAAGAGCAGATAACAGTATGTCGACGTTTCGACCCCAGTTGAGCAGGCGACGCTATTGCCCTACAGCGGGGTCTTCCTCAGGACGGGTGATAGTGGGGTGTGGGGGTAGTATACAAGGGCACCTATAAAGGAGAGACTTAATTAGAATTAATATATTCTTAAAGGAAGAGATGGAGGCTCATTAAAGCCAAACCAAATTACCTACACGAAGCACGATGATTCTAATGGCTCCGTCTGATACCGTTGTTGGGCCAAGGGCTCCTAATGTCAAGAGAGCGTGATCCTAAAAGTAAATTAGGCATTTGTAAGACAGTGGACTGTATTTGGCTATAATCCACCCAAAACCTTAATTAATATAAGCACAAGTGTCTGAATTAATAGAACATCAAACACTACCCAGCCGGGTTAAAAACACATAAATTGACAAAACACACACCGGAGGACCAACCAAACCTGCCAACCTCAGGGCTGGCCTTAATCATTCCTGACATTCCTTATTCAAAACCAACCAGTGTAACACTAGTCAAAGGCTCACCTATTCACGCTGCGGCGCTCCTAGGTGTTATTTTATATGGAAAACAGCTTCTACTGTTGAAAAATGTCTCATCTGTAATTAACAAAAGAGCGAGAAAATACTGTTTTATCAAAAAACATATCTCTCATATCACAATGGCATCTAAAGCCACTATTTCGTTATTTTACTCACCATTAAAGAGTGCAACAAGCGTTTACGCTCGCAATGGCTTTTCACTTCAAAATTATTGCTTGGAAATGCTGCCTCTTCAAAGGCGCTCGAAATTTCCTCTCTGGTTTTTCCTGCGTCCCTGTGGGACAAAATAGATAGGAGGAGCGTTTTAAAATAAACACTAGCAAACTCCGCATGGAAAGGGGGATGATTAATGATTCATCTGAGGCTTACCCGAAGAATGGAGAAATGCAAGCGGGAAAGAAACCTCGCTACTCATCAGCACATCACTCCGTTTACTCGAGTGACTCACCGCGAGGCCAGGAGCGGTAATGGGAAAACGGGCAGCAGCTAGATGTCAGTGCTTTTAATGCAGCCAATAGGCGCACACTTGCAATGGTGAACAGACTCGACCCCGGTTGAAATTAAGCGGGGAAAATGCATGGTTTGTCGTTTTTACCGCGTTGGTGATTCTTTATTAGCACAACAATATACATAGTATAACTGCGAGGGCGCACCGACATCTATTACAAAGTCTGCTTCCTAACGCATCTGGATTGGGGTGACGAGATGCTCGTCTAACGTTTTACCGCGTTAGTGATTCCGAGCCATATTTAAGCACAAAAACAGATTGTCCTAAAAGGCGCACAGACATCAACTATTTATATTTAGTAAATCTGCTCCTGAACGCGTCTGGATTATTGTGACGAGATGTTTATCAGGACAAAACACCCAAGGGAATTCAGTATGTTAAAGAAAATGTTCTACCCACCAATCCTATTACATTTCAAAAATGTGGAGGCTTACAGAAGTTGCAGACATGTAATAATTAGACACATATAAACAATAATAAAAAGCATCTTATCTCAGTTGAATTACAAAAAAACCCGGCATATCACAGTTGGTGTTACAATCTTAGCACTGACAATTATATGTCACATCAGACAATCATGGCATGACATTACATTGGATCTGACACTATAAGCATGCCAATTGGGCATAATTATTCTCTTGTTCATTGAGCCCATGCACTATAGTGTCCAAACGGTGCATCCATTTGCTTTCTCTTACAGTGAGGATGGATGATATACTCCCTCCGCGGGGTCCCAGGGTCACCTTTTCAAGGACCACCCACTCTAGCTCATCTACTGTATGGCCAAACCTTCTGTAGTGGTCTACGAGTGGTGCCCCCACTACCTCACATCTGATCCTGCTTTGATGTTGCAAAATTCGGACCTTAATTTTCTGTTGTGTTTGGCCTACGTAGGCCAGGCCACATGGGCATTTAATACAGTAAATCACACAGGTTGTATTGCAATTTGTAAATGATTTTAAATCTACACATTGCTGTTTGTATTTGAACTGTTTTGTTTGTGCACACATTGGACAAGCTTTACACTGGCCACATCTATAATGGCCGAGCACTGATGGCAAATTCCACAAAGTTTGCAGGGTGGGTGGCTCAGGTGTCGCTAGGTAGGAGCTAACCACTTGATCCTTGATATTCCTAGATTTCTTAAACGAGTGCATGGGTTGCTGTGGTTGACCAATCTCATCTGACACCAGAGGCCAATATTTATTGACAATTTTCTTTATGTTGATACTTTGTGTGTTATATGTGGTAACACAAATCATCCGCTCATTAATGTTGTCGTTTCTGATGTGCGGAGTGAGTAATTCATCTCTGGGACTATACCATGCCCGTTTCTGTGCTCTCTTCACGAGTCTTTTCGGATATCCCCTTTCCAACAATTTCACCGTTAGGACATCGGACTGCAAAAAATAATCATCTTTTTTGGAACAATTTCGTCTTATCCTGAAAAATTGACCAACCGGCAGGTTGTCCCTCAGGCCTCTATGATGATGGCTATTATATAGTAAGAGCGAATTGCGTTCAGCAGGTTTCCGATACAGTGTTGTGGACAGTTGACCCTCTTCATGGAAGATAGTAATATCAAGGAAGTCAACTTTTTCTCGATGTGACTGCATGGTAAATTGAATATCAGTACTTCGTTGATTCAGCCAGAGGTGGAATGAATTCAAGGTTTCTTCTGAGCCAGTCCAAATCATTAAGACGTCATCTATGTAGCGACGCCACATCTTTAATTATCCTCGGTAAGGATTGTCTTGATTCAGGACAAATTTCTGCTCAAAGTCTGCCATATAAATAATGGCCAGGTCCGGCGCAAAGGCTGCCCCCGTAGCGACTCCCTTGGATTGTACATAAAATTTGCCTTGAAACATGAAGAAATTCTTTCTCATTGCGATGGTTAGTAGTCGGATGATAAATTCAGTTGGCACCAGCACGGGTGCAGTCCGTCCATCAAGGACGAAATTGTTCCAAAAAAGATGATTATTTTTTGCAGTCCGATGTCCTAACGGTGAAATTGTTGGAAAGGGGATATCCGAAAAGACTCGTGAAGAGAGCACAGAAACGGGCATGGTATAGTCCCAGAGATGAATTACTCACTCCGCACATCAGAAACGACAACATTAATGAGCGGATGATTTGTGTTACCACATATAACACACAAAGTAACAACATAAAGAAAATTGTCAATAAATATTGGCCTCTGGTGTCAGATGAGATTGGTCAACCACAGCAACCCATGCACTCGTTTAAGAAATCTAGGAATATCAAGGATCAAGTGGTTAGCTCCTACCTAGCGACACCTGAGCCACCCACCCTGCAAACTTTGTGGAATTTGCCATCAGTGCTCGGCCATTATAGATGTGGCCAGTGTAAAGCTTGTCCAATGTGTGCACAAACAAAACAGTTCAAATACAAACAGCAATGTGTAGATTTAAAATCATTTACAAATTGCAATACAACCTGTGTGATTTACTGTATTAAATGCCCATGTGGCCTGGCCTACTTAGGCCAAACACAACAGAAAATTAAGGTCCGAATTTTGCAACATCAAAGCAGGATCAGATGTGAGGTAGTGGGGGCACCACTCGTAGACCACTACAGAAGGTTTGGCCATACAGTAGATGAGCTAGAGTGGGTGGTCCTTGAAAAGGTGACCCTGGGACCCCGCGGAGGGAGTATATTATCCATCCTCACTGTAAGAGAAAGCAAATGGATGCACCGTTTGGACACTATAGTGCATGGGCTCAATGAACAAGAGAATAATTATGCCCAATTGGCATGCTTATAGTGTCAGATCCAATGTAATGTCATGCCATGATTGTCTGATGTGACATATAATTGTCAGTGCTAAGATTATAACACCAACTGTGATATGCCGGGTTTTTTTGTAATTCAACTGAGATAAGATGCTTTTTATTATTGTTTACATGTGTCTAATTATTACATGTCTGCAACTTCTGTAAGCCTCCACATTTTTGAAATGTAATAGGATTGGTGGGTAGAACATTGTCTTTAACATACTGAATTCCCTTGGGTGTTTTGTCCTGATAAACATCTCGTCACAATAATCCAGACGCGTTCAGGAGCAGATTTACTAAATATAAATAGTTGATGTCTGTGCGCCTTTTAGGACAATCTGTTTTTGTGCTTAAATATGGCTCGGAATCACTAACGCAGTAAAACGTTAGACGAGCATCTCGTCACCCCAATCCAGATGCGTTAGGAAGCAGACTTTGTAATAGATGTCGGTGCGCCCTCGCAGTTATACTATGTATATTGTTGTGCTAATAAAGAATCACCAACGCGGTAAAAACGACAAACCATGCATTTTCCCCGCTTAATTTCAACCGGGGTCGAGTCTGTTCACCATTGCAAGTGTGCGCCTATTGGCTGCATTAAAAGCACTGACATCTAGCTGCTGCCCGTTTTCCCATTACCGCTCCTGGCCTCGCGGTGAGTCACTCGAGTAAACGGAGTGATGTGCTGATGAGTAGCGAGGTTTCTTTCCCGCTTGCATTTCTCCATTCTTCGGGTAAGCCTCAGATGAATCATTAATCATCCCCCTTTCCATGCGGAGTTTGCTAGTGTTTATTTTAAAACGCTCCTCCTATCTATTTTGTCCCACAGGGACGCAGGAAAAACCAGAGAGGAAATTTCGAGCGCCTTTGAAGAGGCAGCATTTCCAAGCAATAATTTTGAAGTGAAAAGCCATTGCGAGCGTAAACGCTTGTTGCACTCTTTAATGGTGAGTAAAATAACAAAATAGTGGCTTTAGATGCCATTGTGATATGAGAGATATGTTTTTTGATAAAACAGTATTTTCTCGCTCTTTTGTTAATTACAGATGAGACATTTTTCAACAGTAGAAGCTGTTTTCCATATAAAATAACACCTAGGAGCGCCGCAGCGTGAATAGGTGAGCCTTTGACTAGTGTTACACTGGTTGGTTTTGAATAAGGAATGTCAGGAATGATTAAGGCCAGCCCTGAGGTTGGCAGGTTTGGTTGGTTCTCCGGTGTGTGTTTTGTCAATTTATGTGTTTTTAACCCGGCTGGGTAGTGTTTGATGTTCTATTAATTCAGACACTTGTGCTTATATTAATTAAGGTTTTGGGTGGATTATAGCCAAATACAGTCCACTGTCTTACAAATGCCTAATTTACTTTTAGGATCACGCTCTCTTGACATTAGGAGCCCTTGGCCCAACAACGGTATCAGACGGAGCCATTAGAATCATCGTGCTTCGTGTAGGTAATTTGGTTTGGCTTTAATGAGCCTCCATCTCTTCCTTTAAGAATATATTAATTCTAATTAAGTCTCTCCTTTATAGGTGCCCTTGTATACTACCCCCACACCCCACTATCACCCGTCCTGAGGAAGACCCCGCTGTAGGGCAATAGCGTCGCCTGCTCAACTGGGGTCGAAACGTCGACATACTGTTATCTGCTCTTACCTGTTGGCAAACTGTTCATTTGTGACTGTGCCAGCCATTAACAGGATAGGATTGTTTTATTTTATGAGTTGATACATGACAATGTGTAAATGTCTAATGTGGTACTACATGTGCAAATACTGATGAGACCGCATACTATGTTATTTCTCTATGACTAATTTGAACCTATGTTGCACAAATTTCCTTCCTTCACTCCCCCCTTCACGCTTTTCTCTGGGCTTATCATGAAATGCTTTAAATTATATTATTGTAAAAAACTTGGTAATTAGTTTTCAAAGAAGGATGTATATTAAATAACATTCTTTGAAATTCATATTGATGGAGTGAATTTTGTCAAACTGTTGATTTTTGTGTTCTAATTTGTTCCATCTGGGACCCCTCCTCATATATCATTTCTGCTTAACCTGGCAGGCCCCACTGTGGATATAGATATTCAGCCATCTCCAATCTCTGGTTTACACTTATCCAGGAAGAATTAGTCAGAAATTTTTGATAAACCTTGGGTGATATCACTATTCAACCCCCTCTTCTGTGTGGCTTACACTTGCCTACAAGTACACAGCAAGAGATCTCCAAACCCTGATGAAGTCATTTATCAGGACACAACGCGATGGCTGGGCAGCAGTTTGATGTTGTGAAGAATAAAGAAAATCTTTTTGGAATATCATATTGTGGCTTCTGCATTATATTGGACCTATGAGAAGAATTCATATGTTTAAATAATCTGGATTAATATGTGATTAAGTGAACTTTCAGTAAAATGTTGGCCTTCCTAAGCACTTCCTTTTGAATATTGATTTTTCACTTTGGTTTATGGTTTTAGAGCAGTAGGAACATTAGAAGGTTGAGTGTATTGCATACATATTAACAGTACAAAATGCCTGTGGAGTCAGTTTAAGCCAATACTGCTCTTTTTTTGGAATTCCCTTGGTGAAGTGTTTATGCCAAAAGTCACTCCTTCTGCCTGGTTGGTGCAGAGTTTGAGACAGTTGGGTTTTATCTAGTAAGTGACTTCGATCACTCAGACAGTGAACTTGTTTCTTGTTTTTGGTGTCTTGTATAAGAGGAAGAGTATGAGGCGTGATTTTGGCATGGTGGCATGTTTCCAGGTGGCCTGGAACGTGGTTAAGTTGATGAAGATACTGAGGATTAGTATTAGTGCTTCACTGATTTGGTGAAGGCGTGATGAGGCAAGGGTCAGATGGGGTCCCAGAGTAGATGGTCTTCATGGTAGCAGCAAATTCGACAGTGGTGATGGCGGGCCAAAAGGTCATGGCTCCATCTTCGACTGTGATGGGAAGTTGAGTTGCAATGGGTTTATCTAGTAATGACTTCGATCACTCAGACAGTGAACTTGTTTCTTGTTTTTGGTGTCTTGTATAAGAGGAAGAGTATGAGGCGTAATTTTGGCATGGTGGCATGTTTCCAGGTGGCCTGGAACGTGGTTAAGTTGATGAAGATACTGAGGATTGGTATTAGTGCTTCACTGATTTGGTGAAGGCGTGATGAGGCAAGGGTCAGATGGGGTCCCAGAGTAGATGGTCTTCAGGGTAGCAGAAAATTCGACAGTGGTGATGGCGGGCCAAAAGATCATGGTTCCATCTTCGACTGTGATGGGAAGTTGAGGTGCAATGGTGATGGGGTTTGGTAGAGGGTCAAAGGTGCCTAATATGGAGGTGATTTAGTTACAGAAGAATTCCAAGATGATGATGATGACAAAGATTTCCTTGCTTCTGTTAATACAAGTGTCAATGCGATCTGCAAGAGTTGTGTGCTTGGTGATCTGTATCTGCTGGTGGAAGAGTCTAGGGGTAATATGAAGATGTTGTTATCTGTGGTGTTTTGACTTGTTCTAAATTTGTGCTTGAGTTGCTTACAGTGGCATTTCATCAATCTGAGTTCCTTTGTGTACTAACTTGCCTGTGGTTAGATTCTTGCCATTGGGTTACACTTAAGGGGAGCCAGGGTGTTGGTGCTTGCGAAGATCCCGCTATTGAGATTCTTGATGGCTTTATGCAAGTTGCTGTTGTTCTCGGGCTAGTGCATGGGCAGGGTAGAAGCAAACTCCTCTTGTGTGAGGCTTTTCCATCTGCAGCAGGTAGTTCCAGTAGTGGCAGGTCTGTGGTGATGTGGGAAAGGCTATGCTGAAACTGATGCAGGTATGGTCTGTCCTGATCATAGTTACTGACTTATCAACTCTGACGTTGTTGACTGAGGAGAAAATTTGGTTCAGTAAGTGTCCGGTGGTGTGGGTGGGTTCAGAAATGTTCTGGCTGAGGCTAAGGCTTCTGAGGTTCTTTTTGAAGAGCATAGAGGTTGAGTCATTGTGGTCTTCTAGGTGAATGCTGTGATCTACAAGGAGGATATAGGTGCTAGTGTCGATGATGAGGAATCAAAAAAGTTGGTGAAGTCACTGGTGACATTGGTGAGGGGTACTGGTGGTCTGTATATGAGGGTTCAGCCAAAGTAGACGTTGGCTGTGATGCGTATCTTGAATGGGAGGTGTTGCATTTAGCTAATATGGATGTCTGTGTAGGTGGTGCAGTTGATGGTATCTTTGAATATGATGGTAATTCCACCTCCAGGCTTGTGCTGATGATCTTACCTAGCGATCTGGTTGTCGGTGGAGATGGCTGTGAAGATGTTCTTGCAGACGTTGGGTTTAGCCATGTTTTCATTTGTAAAAGCAGGTCTAGAACATGGCTGTGAAGTAGTTCCCATATCTCCGTGGAGTGTTTGGTGAGGAAGTGAGTGCTGAGGAGCATGCATGTGAGTGTGGCGTGTTGTGTGGGTGGTGTTTGGTCTGTGCAAGTGGGTGACTTGTTTTTTGTGAGTGTGAAAGAGTGGGGTCCTGGGTGCTAATGGTGTGGAAGTGGTGGATGTAGGGTGTTTCGGAGAGTGTATGAGAACTTGCAGTATGAGAACTTGTAGTAGGTGCATGTGAGTACTTTCTTTCTATGTTGTGTAAAGTGGTGTGGCAGCAATTTGGTGAGCAACAGCCAGAGTTGAAAGCACAGCAGAGCGAGGTAAAATAGCTGTGGATAGCAGGAGAAGTAGGATTCCTGGTATTGGGCAGTGTCCTGGCATGAAAGGGTGCAGACAGACTTGCCTTTGGAGACAGCAGAGCTCCTGCTGTGCATCCACTGCACATCAGTGCTGTAGCCACCAGTAAGTAGGTCCTGGAAGGGAGAAGTGCAGGGTGCCTGAAGCAGGAAGTCGTTGTTGGCACTTCATGTGCAGACAGATGATGGAAAATCGAATGATGTTGCTTCCTGTGCCATGGGTCAAGGGAGATGAAATCCTTTTGTTTGGATTCTTCATTTAAAGACAATTTTGGTGGGCAACCAGAGATGTCGCATTTTGTGCACATGTATTGGCATTGTTGGCCCCACCTGGGATTGGTTGAAATCCTTTCTGGCAGAGTGCACTCAGCAGGTCTGGATGCTACCTTTTTCATCAGCTGCCAGGAAAATGTCTACCGGAGTTCCATAGGGGTCTACCTTGAGCCCTCTGCTCTTTAATATCCATTTTACCCTATTAGAACTAGGGGTATCTAGTTGGCAGAGGTAGGTACCACTGTCCAAATAGGGACCCTTGCTTCTTGTCAGGGTAAGGAGGAAACCCTCTGAGATAACCCCTGCTGACCCTCTAGGTAGCTTGGCACGAGTAGTCAAGGCTAATCAGAAGGCAATGAGTAAAGTATTTTTGTTCCAACACTCACAGTAACCCAGTGAAAACACCACAAACGGAATCCACAAAAGTTTAGAAAAATAAAGGTATTTTATCTAAACTACACAAGACCAAAACGACAAAAATCCAACAGACACAGTTCAAGAATATGGTTGTGAAAGAGTTTCTTAAGGTTGCGATAAAAATAATCCACAGTTGCATGAAAAGTTCACAGTTGTGTCACGTTTAGCCAACAGTACCTTTAGATGCGACAAAGTTCCAAAAGCAGAAGCTGGTGCGGTGGAAAATAAGTGATGCGTTTCTCCTGAGACCTTAGGGAGGCGATGCGACAACCCTGCTGCAGCAGCGGGCGTGTTGCGACGAATAAGGGTCTTTAAGGGGGAGGCAGGCCACATGTATGGATTCCTGTGCGTAGGTTCCGTAGGAAGTTTGTTCTCGCAAAGGCACGATGCGACGATCTCCTAGGGGCTGCGATGATCTCCGGGGCGACGATGCGTGATCCAGCGGCGATCTCTCTCTCGCAGCTCCTCGTTGCGATGGCTCTGCGACGATGTTCGCAGTGACGTGATTCGGTCCGCAAGCAAGTGGTGCAGCGATCTCAACCAGCGACAACAGGCTCTGCGATGACGCTCACAGCGATGTTAGTCTTCCCGCACTGGTCTGGTGCGTCCCGCACACGAAGGATGCGACGGCTCTGGCAGCGGAAACAGGTGCTGCGAGGATCTCGGCGTTTCCTCGCACTGTCGGGGATGCGCTCCGCAGCGAGCGATGCAATACCTTTTCTGTAGCAAAGTCTTTAAATCTTGGTTTCCAGCTTCCCAGCACAGGCACAACTTCCAGATGCACCACAGATGGGCCACGCACTCTAGGAAGGACAGACCTCTCTCAGTAGAGCTCAGGGGAAGCTGGGATGAAGTCCTTTTGTTCCTGGGACTTCAAAACAGGGAGCCAGCTCTTCTCAGGCCCTTGGAGATTCCTTCAAGCAAGGGGACACAGCACAAAGAAAAGTCCTTCCCCTCTCCTTGGCAGCAAAGCAACAGCAGGGCAATCCAGCAGAGCAAAAGCTGGACAATCTTCCTTCTTCAGTTTCAACTTTCTCCTTGGCAGAGGTTCCTTCTTGATTCCAGGATGATCTAATTTTCTGTTGTCAGTGGTCCTGTAATTATACCCCTAAACGTCTTTGTTCTCATTGTGCAAGTGGGCCCTGAGCCCATTCTGAACCAGTTCTGGGTGTTCCTTGAGGACTTTGTTTTCCTGGCTTCTCCTTTCCTTTCAGAGTGAGGGGCAGGGTCGTCAGCCACCCAGCAGGAGGTGGAGCCAGCATTGTGGAAGGCAGGCACAGCCCTATTCAGGCCCAGATGCTATCTCCTCAAACCACTTAAGTTGCAAATGCAGTCATTCAGCCTAGGGCTGACTCAGCCCCTGTCACTCTCAAACCAGACAGTTAATACACAAACAGTCCAAGGCACACAGAAAGGGCAGACAAGAGAACAGCAACTTTCTAAAAGTGCTGTTCTCAAACACAGGATTCAAAAACAACCTTTCCTAAAAGGTGTGTTATTAAATTCTGAGTTCAGGGATACTAGGCTTTTATGTCCTATCTTGTTCCTATGGGAAGATATGCTGGTAGCCACTGTAGCCAGCATCCCCCATGATAGCCTATGGAGCAACATAGCCTTGCAGCAGTGAAAAACGAAAATGGCTGTAATTCACTACCAGAGCATGTCACCCGCACAAGTGCATGCTCTACCTTCCACATGCACTGCCCCCTGCCCAGGGGGGTACCTTGGGCCTTCCATAGGGGTGACCAATGTGCACAGAAAGGGAAGGGTTAGGCCCGGTCAGTGGGGACACTGACCAGGAGGACATGGCAGTACACAGACTGCACACAGGCACTGCGGTGGCAGGCCTGAGACACCATTTTGGGGCTACTCATGTGGGTGGCACAATCAGTGCTGCAGGCCCACTAGTAGCATTTGTCATCGCCAGCACTGGCACACTCAGTGCACTTTTCTAGGGACTTCATGGTGATACAAATATGCCAATCATGTAGATCCAATCACAATAACAATTTACACAGAGAGCATATGCACTTTAGCATTGATCAGCAGTGGTAAAGTACTCAGAGTCCTATTGCCAACAGCCACGGGTCAGGAAAAATAAGGAAGGAAGAAGCAAAAAGTTTGGTGATGATCCTGCAAGAAGGGCCAGTTCCAACAGACCCCTTTGATTTTTCTGGCATAGGAGCTGGGAGCCAAAATAATAGCTTATGCCGATGACACCCAGCTCCTTTTCACCTGGAAGGACTCCGACTTGTCAACTAAAACTGCCCAGAAATGTCTCTCATCTTTGTGTAAGTGGCTTGCACATGCCCAATTGAAGTGCAATGAGGACAAGTCGGAGGTCCTTCTGTATGGTCAGTTTCTGCCTGCCTTTAGAGAAACCTTGTGGCCACCAGACTTCTCACGACCCAACTCAGAGGGTGATCCAGCAAAGAACTTGGGGGTCTGGTTTGGAGAAGACCTCCGGTTTTCGGTGCAAATTAAGAAACTCACCGGCGTTTGCTTTGGCACTCTTAAATCATTAAGACGGTTCTTCCCCATGCTTCCGAGGCCAGCCAAGGAAATGGTTGCCTGTGCTCTCATTCTTTCCTGCATTGACTATGCCAATGCTCTGTACATTGGCATCCCTGAATATCTGTTAAAAAAACTGCAGACCATACAGAATGCGGTGACCAGACTTCTATTTAACATCTCTGGAAGATCAAGCGTAAGACAGCATTTACAAGAACTGCATTGGCTTCCTGTGGCTCTCAGAGTGCAATTCAAAGCCCTCACTCTGGGTCATAGAGCCCTGCATGGTCTAGGACCAATGTATATCAGGAAGCGATTTGCTTTCTATGTCCCCAGCAGATCTCTGCGCTCAGCCACCCAACGACGGATGGCGACCCCCCGATTCCGCAGGATGCGGTTAGAGGTCAGTCCCTCTCCGTTAAAGCAGCTGTAGCATGGAACTCACTTCCCTCGGAATTACGGTACTTTCAGGACTTCCGACTCTTTAAAAAACAACTTAAAACCTTCCTTTTTAATCAGCCGATCTAAACTCTTCGCTCCACTAGGTCACGGTCACTTTGCACGCCAGTACACTCTTAAGTATTTGTGCGCAATATAAATTCATTATAACATGACATGTATGATGGGAAATTCAGTGATATCAGTTCCAGTGCATATGGATAATGGGAAATCCAGTGATGTCATTTCCTGTGAAGATGGCTGATGGAAAATGACATCCTCTTGCATGGCTTCTTCTTTTAAAGACAGTTGTGGCAGGAAACCAGAGATACCACTTCCTGTGCAGATGGATAATGTGAAATCCAGTGATATCACTTCCTGTGCACATGGATAATGGAAAATCTGGAGATGTCACTTGTTGTGCAGATTAGGGATGGGAAATTAAGGCTTCCTGCTTGGCTTAACTTTTAAAGATGTTATTTGCGCGAAACCATAGATTCCACTTCCTCACCTTTCTGTACTACTCATGGTCCTTCATCAAATAGAAAACAAACTTGACAACCTAACTAAAGAACTTAAAGCCATCTCAATCAATCTTACCTCTGACAGACTAGCAAACACTAGGATCGTACCACAACTTGGAGGCACAAACCCCCAGTCCTCAGCTGGAACAAACAGAAACACCCCTGGCAGCATCCTATTTCAATAAACCTCAACAAGATCAATGTAGACAAACAGCTGGATCTCACAAGAAGAAATGTACACACTTCTTAAGTCCTACAAATCATCCACTTCAAAAGGCCTATCTCCCACAAAATTACAGGATACCGGTTTACATTGGTTCAAACAAATCTAGAAGGAAACAATAATCCAAAACTCTTCCAGATCACAACAACAACATATCAGCACTGCCCAACGAGTCAACAAGATCACCAAATCAAACCTCAAATGCAAGTTTCACAATTGCAGGACTATAATCACACACAGCTAAGTAATAGTTGAAGCGATTATTGCACATGAAATTGATATTGCATTCCTCACGAAATCTAGCTAAATTACCTTGCATCACTCTTGATAGATCTCTAAGTCCATCACAACTTCACCATAAAGCTCATCGACTGAGGTGCCTTACTGGGGTGGAGAGTTGTGGTATTTATCAGGGACAACCTGCAAAACAATATCTTCAGAATATAGAACTATTCCTTTTTTGAATGTCTAGGAGAGGACCTCATTGTGCTGGATTTGAATCCAACCAACTTCCTCAATATCTACTACTCCTGAGGAGACCAACAGCTCTTCGGAAAACATCTAATAGACCTCATAATGCAATGATCCCTCCTTGATTCCAACAACCTATGCCAAAGGGACTTCAACAGCTTTGTGACAAACTACGACCTCACGCAACTCTGTAATGACACAGCGCACAACAAGCAAATCAACACTGATTGATCTAACAACAAGATTGAGCTCTTGCCTACAACCCTCCAACTAACAACATTCTCCAGACAACCTGCCAGCATACTACAATGAAATGATGTTTAACATCCTCAACTAAGTCACCCCACTAAAACCCTAAGAGACACAGTAACAACCCACCATGCACAAGAAGCTAGATGAAGAAAGAAGACAACTTGGAATAGCAGAGAGAAGACAGAGACAAGACCCTTCCACAACACTCCTCACGCCCGTATGATAAGAGAGAAACAGGTACAAGAAGCACATCTTCAAAGCTAAAGCTATTTTCTTTAGGTGGTAGCTAGACAAGGAAAGAAACTGCACAAAAAATCTCTACAACATCATCAGGTAACTAACATATCTTGTCATTGCCTAATATACAATATCCACAGTGGAGCGCTGCAGGGACTTTTCAAAGTTTTTCCCAGACAAGATATCAAAGTTCAAACTATCCCTGATCAGCTGCCCAAACTGTATCGAGTTCTCATCAGCCACAAAACCACACCTGAAGCAGGGAACAGAAAAGGCGAACCACCCCACTACCTGTGAAGAACATGGCAGCCTGTGAGGAATTAAAAACACAAAATGAATATGATGCCATTGTATTCATATCAGACCTGAATCCAACAACACACATAGCTGATCGATTCCTTACACCTTTAGTAAAGGAACTAAGTCACCTTATAACACCTCTATGGATCGACATCAGGAATTCCTCACTAAGGAACTATCCCAAATTGCTTAAAGCAAGCGCAGGTTAACCTGATCTTTAAGAAATCAAGTGTGGCCCCAGAAGACCTGAAGAAATGTTGTCCATCAACCAACTTACTCTTCCCAGCAAAGGTTCTTGAAAATATGTACTATCCCAACGCAACCAACAGGTTGAAGTACAAGACCTACTAGATATCTTCTAGTTGGGATTGGGATCAGGCTATAGTATAGAAACAGTTATCTTCAATGTCAAAGAGTACATCCTCAGGATATTGCCTAAAAATTACTTATGCCGTGTTACTATCCTTGGCATTCGACAGGGTTGATGACAAAATACTCATGAACACCCTGAAATCTCACATAGCAATGACTGCATATCCTTAAACTGTTTCCGCTCATACCTAAACAAACAAATTGTTACTAGCCAAACTGAAAGGCTCACTCTTTAGTTCATCCTCCATATATTTCACTGAGTCCCCCAAGGCTTAATATTGTCACACACTCTTTTCAACATAATATACTTGGAGTCACTAACAGTGATCCTGAAATGTGCCAGTGTTTCATACCACCTATACCCAGCTGACACTCAATTCTACCAAAAAATCTTACCGCTGAGTAATGTCCTTCTCCACAACAATACTCTAAATGAGGAACATGAAAGTCTATGTAACAGCCACCTAAACCCAACCCACAGAAAACAGAATTTCTCATAATAGCTCCATCAATCACCATCATCATCATCATCACCATCAATACAAGAGTGGATCGTGCACCTGGATGCTCTCAACTGCAGTACTCGAATCGTTGACTCCGCCAAATCACTTGGCAGTTGTCAGTCTATCACGGCATCCATAAACTACACAGAAAGACATGCACAATACGACTACAAACACCTTAGAAGGAGCAAACCATTTACTCCAGTAGAACACCTAAAAAATGTGATACAATCCTTAGTGATATCCAGGCGGGACTATGTAAATTCAACCATCGTGGGCACTCCATAACCCCAACTAGCCCCCATGAAGGTCACACCTAATGCAGGAACAGGACTTATCAAGGTGAACGATACTCCAACCACATCACCTTCACATTATCTGACTACGTTGGCTCTCAATTGAAGTAAGTTGCATTTTCAAGACAGTCTGCATTACTAACAAAGGTCTCCACCAGTATACGCCAGAATACCTGCTTAGAAAATTGACAATGTCAGGGTGGAATTGCATGTTTAGAAAATCAGACACATTGCTGTTGGAGCTACCCAGATTCAAGAAAGAAAGGACATCCACACTCTTCTTCACTGGAAACGCTCCCTGACTTTGGAGCTCTCTTCTACTGTAAATAGGTACGAACCTCTTGACAGCACACTTGAAAGATCTATCAAAGCATTACTGCTTAAAAGGCACCCAGGAGCCAATGGAAAATAATTCCCTTTCCCCTCGTTGAATCTCACTGAAAGTCTGACAGAAACACAACATACTACCTAGAAACACTCTTAGACTTCATGTTATCCTTGTAAATGTGCAAACGATGGTTAACAGTGGTAAACCACCCGTAACTGGCTGTACCTACATATTCCCTATACATGAAGAGTAAAAATGATGTAACTTGTGCTTAACATTGCGGTAACATCATAGATTATGTAACCACCAATCTAAGGGTGACAGATTTCTAACTATGTAAAACACTCTGGTACCTTTGGGTCAATGTATGCACTCTATAAAATTCCCAAAATAAATACATTAAAATGAATTACAAATTGAAACATTTTGCTACCCCCCCCCCCCCCCCCCCCCATTGAACTTTTTGGTTGTGGGCCCTTAATGTGTTGTACTTTATTGAAATGTTTTAGAATATACATATATAGCTGACAATTCAGCAAAGCATTATTGATTTGTAAAGCCTTCTTCTATTTACAGTATGAAAGATTCATGTCAAAAAAGGTCTCTAGGCAAAATAATTTGATAGGTTAAGAGACCATGCTACTGAGAGCACGCCTAAGATATAACGAGATTAACAATCACAATAGCCTGTTTTTAATTTATATCTGAACCTCAAATTGTTTTTTCTTTCAAACTAAGAATATGGGGTTCAAATGATGAAAAGTTTCAGTTTTGAAACAGCTGTCATCCTATTTTTGGAGTTTGATTGTTAGGGGCTGACAGCAGATATTTTGTATTTGAGCATATGTTTCAGGGTGGGATGTGTTTTTCAAATTTCTGTGCCCCAAAAAGAGAAATCAGAAGCATGGTAAAATGTGATGACTAAAACATCTTCTTTGCAGAGTGGCGCTTTGTGATACATGGATCATGGAAAACGTCATGGGTCCCATCCCTGTTTTATGCTCCAGTCCTTACAAAAATCGTCTGAAAAGTGTGCTATGCCATTGTTCCTGTGATACTGTCAGAGATGCTGAGAATGGAATCCCTGTCCTAAGAGCGAATCCGATACAGGCTTATTGTGGGAGCTGCAGGATCTTATGAGCAATTATTAAACAAGTGGAATCACATTCACAAATACATTTGTGAATATGAAAGCTGTGTTCTCTATATTGTATGGCTGTCTCTATTTGAAGGACGTTTGACTCTTATAATGGCGTGAAATGTTAGGAATGTTGGTCTTGTATACTGAATTTGGAACATTGATATACCTTAATAATGTAGCCATCATATCAAGAACAGAAATATCAGCTGGTACGTGTCTACAGATTTTCAATACCAAACTTCACATATGTAGTTAGATATTATATATATCTTCAAGGTACACAGATATGGAGTTAAGATTAGTACATCTATACTTCCCTATATGAACTTTCGATTTTATATTTTCACCCTTCATTTTTGGGCTATGATATTAACGTATAGCAATGTTCCATACTTTATATTTAGGGCAATAACCAACATTAGGGAAGGCATTGTGACTGGTGGTGTTGTAAGGTCAGATATTGGTGCAGAAACTCCTGGAAATATTCAAGTAATTATTTCCATGAATTATAGAGTGTGAAATGGGAAGTAACCTTCAGAGTTACATCTGAAATTACATAGACAATGAGAATGCAACCTGAGCAGAGAGTAAACCCACACAGGATCACGATAAAGCTTATCTTTAGGGGAAGACAAGAGTGGGACTATACTTATACAGGCTTTCTCAACCTCAAGGTTTCTGCTGGAACTTCTATGGTGGCAATAGAACCACAGACTCAAACTCAAACACAAATAGTACAGATAGTACAGAAAATGTCTGAAACAAACTCGAGCAAATCTTCGAGCAAGGTGCTTTCAGAGGATGAAGCTCATGAAATGATCAAGGTAAATGAGGTGACCAAAGTAGTAGCAAAAAACGCAGTGGCATTGGATCATGAAAGTGACTTAAAACAAATGATAAGCCACCAACTAAAAAATAATAGCTCCACTAGAAGGCCAGAAACTAGAGGTTTGAAGGCACAAGAAGTTAAAGAGGCCAACAATGGAAAGGAAGGTATAGAGGATATTATTATTGGCAAAGTAAAACATAAAAACAACTTAGAGAAAAGTCAAAGTCAAAGCAAAAATGCCTTGAAAAATGCCGAAAAGGAGAAGGAGAAAGACGGTGAAAGGGGAAAACAGAAGAAACAAGAGCAGCTAAATGAATGTAACCCCGAAGAAGAGAAATCCGATGACCAAGCTGATGAAAAGATGGAACTTCTGCTTAAAAAAGCTAAAAGAGTGCAAACTATTAAAAGCTTGAAGGCCGCAGCAAAGCTAACGGGTTTGTGTGATGAAACACAACCAAGGATCTCTAACATATTTACACCGCTCTCAAAGGAACCCTTGAAGGAAGGCAATAAGGGAGACGATAGTAGCAGTAATAATAACAATAATGGAAAGCTAAAGGACGTAATGAAGAATAAGACTCCCAGTGATGGAATAAATCCAAATCTAACTAGCACAAGTGCAGAAATGGCGGAAATGGCCACAGATCCGATTGATCAAGACCTGGACTATGTGCACGCTAACGGACAAATCATAGCTGGAGATAAAAAACTAGAAGCTGGGAGTGAAGAATCGTCAGAGGAATCTAATTCTGAAATCTATGAAACTGGCTTATCGATTTCTAGCGAAATTGAATGTGAAATCGGAGGCACAAGTGCAATTAGCGAGGACGAAAACTCACCAACTGTCAATCTGGAAGCAACTGATATAAAGAACAATATTGAACCTGGTCGAGATTCGGTATCTAAAAAGGAAGTGGAGAAGAAGAAATCCAAACTTAGAAAATTTCACAAACCATTAGATGACGAAACAATGGATCAGGGGAGTAACCAGGACCAAGCAAAGAAAAAAGCTAGACCCCTCTGGAAAAGTTTGACTCCTACATTTAAAGGGGACACAGAATTTAAAAATCCAAAAAATGGGGCAGCTGAAAAGAGCAAGGGAAAACAACAACATCATGATACTGACAAACTAGGAGTTTCTGTAGAACCATCATTGAGTGAGGTCCTGAGGACCATAAAGGATTTTCACTCGGATGTTAAAACCGATAGCCAAAGGAATCACGACGCGATTCAACAACTCCAAGGCGCTATCCAGAAGGTAGATAATACTTGTACGGAGATAGTGGATAGAATGGCCTCGGTGGGGAGCCGCACAGAAAATCTAGAAGCAGATGTCATTAAACTTCAAAGTAGAGAAAAGCCTCAAACTGCTATTATTGAAGAGTTAATGACAAAGGTGGAGGACCTCGAGAACCGGGGTAGAAGAAATAACCTCCACTTCTTGGGAATTGCAGAAGGGGCAGAGGGAAGTGATGCCAAGGGATATATTGTCAACCTTTTAAAGTCTTCCATGCCTGAACTTTCAAAATGGGAATTGGACCGAGAAGTTCAACGTGCTCATCGCTTTCCTCTGGCACTCCCTAAGAGACCTATAAAAGAAAATCAGTACCCAAGAGCTATTCTGGTCTGCTTCGGAAACTTTCTGTTTCGAGAAGCAATTTATGACCTGGCTAGACCAACGAGTAGAAAAGAATATCAAGGAAACAAGCTCTTTGTCCGTCCGGATTTTGCTCATGCAACGGTTGAACGCCGATGGAGGTTGAGACAACTCTTTGCCCCATTTGAGAAGATTGGAGCAACCGTCTATCTGCTAAATCCAGCACGTTTAAGACTACTCTACAAAGGAAAATCAAGGAACTTTACAAGCGAGATACAAACAAAAGCTTACCTGCATGAACTCTCTGAACTAATAAAATAGGAGGGGGAAAGTTAGCCAGCTGAACTGTTATATGGTTAAAGACTTTTGTTAACTCAGGTGATCAAGAAAGCAGTGATGCTCGGATCACTCGGTCGCCCACACCTGGGGCACCCTTGGTCCCAGGATGCCTCATGAATTGGCGGGGGAGGGAGGCCCGGATGTAGATTTGGACCTAGCATTATGGTTAAATAAAAAGATCTTTCGGGCGTCCAATTTACGGGCTCAACCTTTTAAAACAGTTTTTAATCTGTATCATACACCGGCCAAACTATTTGCCTAGGGTGTCAGGAATGATGATTGCTGCCCGAGATGCAATAAGGGGCAAGCAGACTTACTACATATGTTTTTTACTTGTGAGCGGCTGGCCCCTGTTCTGGACGGAATAACAAAATTTTGGGAGGGGCTGCTAGGTCATAAGATCGATCTATCCCCAACACTGATGTTATTTGGCTCCGATTCTAAACTGGTTTTAACAGAGGATGAGGCTGCTTTGGCTTTTATGTCGGTTGCTGTGCTCAGAATCTTGATCTCGGCTGGATGGAAGGATGTTACAGCCCCCTCTTTTCAGATGTGGATCTCTAGATTTTTAGGTATTTATAATATTGAGTCTTGTCTCTATGAACTTAAAGGTGCTAAAAAACGAGAGATGGGAAGGCGATTATGGGCCCCGGTTAAGAAATGGCTGGAGGACAGAATAAGAACTTGAAATGTACTGTATTGTTATATTTATTGGTAGATCTTCTGCATCTTTTTTATCCCCACGTCATGTAATGTGTTTTTAGCTGTTTATATTTGAGTGATCATGTAATTGTATCAGATGTTCTTATACCTTGCTTTTGATTAATTATGTGTTTTGTCAATGCACCATGAACTTCAATAAAAAAAAAAGACAATGAGAATGCAACTTGAGCAAGAGTGTGCAAATGGAAGGAGGAACGAAAGAACAACAATGCATAACAAGAGACACTGAAATCTGAAATGGATGGCACCAAATGTGTTGAGTGTTTCTTTTGAAATTCACACCCAGAATATGTTTTAAAATGCATACACACCAGATCAGTGCAGTGAATTAAATCATTTGGCAAACTTATTCAACACAGCATTAATTTCCACATAGAGCATAAGAAACATTGCAGCAGTTACAGATCTATAATTCATTTTAATTATGCTTCTTTAGGCTTCAGTGATAAGGTGGGCGAATCAATGTTGTCTCTGATATGTTAGCCATTTTGTTTCCCTCGTGTGCAACTGAAACCTGTTGAATAGAATAAGGGGCTGTGATATAATACTAATATCTATTGTTCTTGATTAGATCTAAAGAGGATGAATCTAAGGGATTTCTTCTCAGGAATAATTCACCTGATAACCAAACTGCATTTTGTAGTATATAAAGTACAGAAGCACTACTTACTACAAAATGCAATTCACAAACTTACAAATGGAAATCCTCACCTCCACCTCTCCTATTTTATCAGTGGGAAGGTTCTCTTAAGTTTACGTTTACTGCTTAGTAGTAGTATATGTGTGAGGGATGGGATAAGAAATATTTGCTACTAAATGGTAGGGGATTAGGGAAGGACAGACACCGACCAACAAAAGTGTAAACCCATTGCTATTCACACTCCTAAAGTTACTACAGTCAAAAAGGACCCAAAACAACTCAAATGTACTCCAGCTCCGAGTGGAGTAAATCCAGTGTCACACATGGCCAACCACAAATATTCTGCCATAGAAAATAATGGAGGCAGTGACTTAAAATAGATCTCCATAGCAAATAATGTTAAAACAAATAAAAAAAAAAGAAGACTTTTGTTAAGATATATTTAAAGGTAACTGTATGTTAAAAAGGTATATACATTAAAAGTAAATATAGTTTTATGTTAATATTTTTCAATAACTTTTTACATTTAAAAATGTTAACTATATTTAAAAAAAAAATAATTGCATTAATTCTATATATCATGTTTTGTACTTTTTAAGATACAATGGTATAATGACCTGATTTCTGCCAATAGTCAGGTAACACCAGAATATCCCCCTTGGAACTCCAAAAATATGGCACAATACTACACTTTACAATACCTACCCAAGGCTGGAATAAAAACTAACACGACTACTTAGTCACTTGCTGGGAGGACAAATACAACAAACATTTCCTGACGAAAAGCGCTGTGCATGAGGCAATTAGCCGATCCACCCTGCCACAGAATACTCACCTAGGAAAAGACAAACCTCCCACCACAAGGCAAAGTAATCTCTTTGTGTATGTTGGGGCGGACTATTTGGAATTTTGTCCCTTGCTGGGAGCAGGACAGCTTGCTGTAACACAATTACTTGCCAGAAGGGAATTCACCCATTCTTCTGCAACTAGCATTTGGTCTCACCCTCTTTTCCCATGAGATTCCGTATCACTCGGCACCAAGGCCACAGCTTCAGCTGGCCAGGCGTCTGTTATGGTTTCAGGACAGAGCAAGCACCTCTGACAAGAACCAGTTCGTACCAGTCTACGAAGTGCAAAAAACAAGTGAAAAGTAAAACTTGCCTTCTCACCTATAGAGGCTCAGAAGATGGCGACAGCTTAGAAAATGGAGTTGCTCAAGCATAGGCCACTATTCCTGCAAAAGAGCAAAATTAGTATGCAAGACGACATAAAATTATGCCAAAGCCAATAGCAAGCACTGCCGTTAAGCAAGATAAAGATGGAAACAGAAAGGGACATAATCAAGCCCTACTTTGTAGCTTAATCTTACTAGGCAGGTCTACACATCACTATATTAGGTTGACATATGCTGAATAAGACTGAGATGGTGATGGGGGACAATCATTACCAAGCTATTTATTGTAAAAATAGCACATTCATTACAGATGGCTAAATATAAACATTTTCATTTGGGAGAAACTTTTTAAAAATAAAGCTTCAACAAAAGAATTTTCATGTAATATAATATTCTTATATTAATTAAGCATTAAACAACACTGATTGTATTAATTTAACTTTGTAAATTAATAAATTAATGACCAACAATGAAAATGAAGATCTGAGAGGAAATTGTTTCTGAGACTTCAGCCAGTAGGGCAAACACAGGCAGAGGGAATAACCACAACTATGGGAGAACCTATGCAGATGGTAAATGTCTGATGATCCTTCACCCAGGAGAAACAATACAGACTCAAAAATAGTTTGTACCTTTGCTGTGGTTAGCAGGAACATTATAGAACTATTGTATTGTAATTGCATTTATATAGCTCTTACTACCCCTGACAAGATGTCCAAATCCATCAAGGAAAAAAACATTCCCTGGTCATAGGTAACAACCGCCGATCAATAAAAGTTGTTCATTGCCATCACAGTCAGAAATAACAATCAGTTTTCACTTATATCTTTGCTTTTAAATTTGATTAAACCATCTGACAACATATCAAAATTAGATAGGAATGAAATTACATTCAAAACTTGCCAGAGGCACTTTGACTACCTGGTGAATAACTGGTGACCCTGTTTGGTCTGTGTAAAGCACTATTAGCATTTCCACACTTCGTAAAGGACATATTCAAGGATTTGTTAGCTAAGTTCATAATCATCAACATGTATGGTATCCTTGCCTTTTCACAGTCATTTAATACCTTGGCTGCTAAGGGGTTTTCCCCTCCTGCGCTGGAGATGCAGGATCCCCATTGTTCATGACAAGGTCAACTCGTCATAAGCACAGCGCAGGTAAAACCCATGACGAGTTGACCTTATCATGAGCACTGAAGGGGTTAAAGAACCTGTGCAAGACATGAAAATAGTTTTGAAGAATCTACAGGATAATGCTTTATAAGTGAAACTGGAGAACTGTTTTTGAGGCTACCCCAGTAACTATTCTGGAATTCACCATTTAGGGCCAGATGTAGGTCGCCATTTACCGACCGGTAACGGACGATTTGGCTGTTACTGACCGGTAAATGGCTATTCTAGATGTAGATGGCCTATTTTACTGATTCGGTAAATTTAGCGAATCAGTAAATTTACCGAATCGGTAAAATGCCGAATCTGTATTATTACCGATTCGGTAATTTTGAGATGTATGTCCCACAGGCCTTACCGAATCAGTATTTTACCACCCAATCCAATTGGGTGGTAAAATACCGATTCCAGGTGTGCATGCACATGTGTGCATGCACACCTATGGCATGTGAAAGACAGACATGCCCTTAGGGCATGTCTGTGTGCCACATGTCCCACATGCCTGAAATCGGGGTGCTAGAGGGTGTCAAAGTGACACCCCCTGCACCCTTGCAACATTTGGTATTTACCGAATCGGTAAATACCGATTCGGTAATGCCCATTGATTCCTATGGGCTTCAATGCCCATAGGAATCAATGGGCATTACCGAATCGGTATTTACCGATTCGGTAAATACTGATTCCTACAGAATCGGTAATTCAATTACCGATTTTCCCTACATCTCCCCCCTTCTATTTTACCGATTCATAAATACTGACTCGGTAAAATTCGGTATTTATGAATCGGTAAAATATACTTACCTACATCTGGCCCCTACTGCCAAGAATTAGTGGCAGGATGTGAGACCAACCTTGGCGGAGAAAGGAGAGAGGTGGATTGACTTCAAATCCCCTGAACTAGCTGGTGCACGCCACAAAGTCTCCTTAGGCACAGCTATCTTATCACAGATAGTCCTGCCATACAGTAAATTCACCTCCATCATTGCATTAGTCTAATTGGACACATGAGGTCTCTTGGAGTGCAGTGGGTATTCCACAGGTTCACGGGGCCAATTAGAATCTTTGGCTAGGAGTACCACCAGCCAGATTTAGCACCTCCTCCTGCCTGGTGCATATCTATGTGTCTTTAGAAACCACACTGCTCTAGAGGATGCACTGAAGCAATGATTCGTTGCAGAGTAGGCTCAATATTAGATTTTACTGCTCGGCAAAGTATTTTATTATGCAAGAACAAACTCCCAAAGTGGGAGATTGTTCTTAGAGAGCAAATAAGAATTGCTTAAATGCAATTGGCAATATATGCTTGCAAGTGCGAGCCATTTTGCCACTTTCCATTCTTATATTATAATCCCAGGTAGGGAAAATGAGCAATGGTTAAATGATTGTATCCTGATAACCTTATGGTGGACTGGCCATCAGATAAGAGGTTGCCCACCATGATAAAATCAAATTGAATATATTCTCCATAGTTAAATAAAATGCGTCATATGCAGTTGTAATGCTGATATCATTGGCAAACAAAACAACTGTTGGACTCCTATCAAGCACAACATCATGAAATCCACACCTTGTTTGGTCTTCATCAGTTGATCAGTTGACCACATCTGAGATGCAGGTGCTACAACGATCCAAACAATCAATCAAAAACATCTTTAATCATTGATAAAAACCATATAAGATGTTTACAATATGAAACAAATAAAAATGAATGTAAAAAATGAATCAGTAACAGCCAAGATGCATACGGACCATCTAAAAACATACAAAAAAACATATATACAATTCTTATAGCACCTGGTTATTTAAAATTCAATTCATATAAGCATATAATGTACAATAAGCACAGTAAAATGGCTAATAATACGGTAAACAGTCAAAATATCGAGTAAAAAAACATCGAATGAACATAATATTGAGTTAAAAATATAGAATGGACAAAATATCGAATGGACAGAATATAGTCATCACAAATATTGTTTGTAACTTAAGTAATGTGATATCGAATGTTAAAAATATAGAAAGTTAAAATATCGAAGTATATAATATAGGTTATTAAAATTATCGAATTTTTAATAATAAAGAATTTTTTATAGTGTTTTTATGTTATTATATGTGTGAAAAGTGTGTATTTATGTTATAATTTATTCTAATTAATGAATTTTATGTTTTTTAATTTTTGCGTAATTTAATTCTGTAGCGGGTTGTGGGTTTATAGGGGAATAGGGTAGGAAGTAATTTAATTATAATTAATTAAATGTGTAAATTTATTTTTTGGTATTTATTTTTAATTAATTGTTAATTCATTTATATTTGGTAATTAATTAAATTTTAATTGGCAATTAATTTTCATTAATTGATTAATTGATAATTATGTTAATTTTACAAATTTATTTTCTGTAGTGGTTTATGGGTTTATAGGGGAATAGGGTGGGAAGTAGTTTAATTATAATTAATTAATTATTTTAATTTATTTAATTGTATTTAATTTGAATTAATTGTTAATTAATTTTTAATTGTTAATTAATTAATTGTTAATTTGTAATTAATTTGTATTATTAGGTAACTAATTGTAATAATTAATTTTAATTTGTAATTTTAATTGATTAATTATTATATTATATTAAATTGGTAATTACTTTTAAATAAAAAAATGTATATTAATATATATATTTTTAAATAATATATGAAGTATTTACTTTCCCTACTGTTGCACTCTCTGGAGTGGTAATAGTAATATTTACCCCTACGCTATCCAACGCTTTCCCTACTGTTGCACTCACTGGAGTGGGAATAGTAATTTTTACCCCTACGCTATCCAACGCTTTCCCTACTGTTGCACTCACTGGAGTGGGAATAGTCATTTTTATCCCTACGCTATCCAACCCTTTCCCTACTGTTGCACTCACTGGAGTGGGAATAGTAAAGTTTACCCCTACGCTATCCAACCCTTTCCCTACTGTTGCACTCACTGGAGTGGGAATAGTAATTTTTACCCCTACGCTATCAAGCGCTTTCCCTACTGTTGCACTCACTGGAGTGGGAATAGTAATTTTTACCCCTACACTATCCAACGCTTTCCCTACTGTTGCACCCACTGGAGTGGAAATAGTAATTTTTACCCCTATGCTATCCAACGCTTTCCCTACTGTTGCACCCACTTGAGTGGAAATAGTAATTTTTACCCCTATGCTATCCAACGCTTTCCCTACTGTTGCACTCTTTGGAGTGGGAATAGTAATTTTTACCCCTACGCTATCCAACGCTTTCCCTACTGTTGCACTCTTTGGAGTGGGAATAGTAATTTTTACTCCTACGCTATCCAACGCTTTCCCTACTGTTGCACTCTCTGGAGTGGGAATAGTAATTTTTACCGCTACGCTATCCAACTCTTTCCCTACTGTTGCACTCATTGGAGTGGGAATAGTAATTTTAACACTCCTGCTATCCTACGGTAATAATATTGTATATTTTTTAATAATATTATGTTAATATATATATGTGTTTTAACAAATAAAATTGTAATTTTGTTTATAACTTAAATTATTTATTTATTAATTTTAAGGTTATTTAACTATTTTAAAGTATATTTTAGTCATTTATTTTTAATATTATTTTAATTTTACATTAATTTTAATAAATTCGATATTTTTACAAAGTACATATTTTTAAACGATATTTTGGAGTCGATATTTTTGTACTTACCTGTTTGTAGATAGGACTTCGATATTTTGTCTGTTGATATTTTGGCATCAATATTTCGGGTAGTCTATATTTTGTCCTTCGATATTATGTCAATGATCCAATCCTGACCGCACTAATAAAAAACCTCGCTACATTCAAAGAAACATATTAATTGGGTCACATTTATAAAAATCCATCCATCCATCAATAGAAATGCTAATAATGCTATTCTATTATTTTACAGTAAACTTGTGTGAAAACCCACTTTTATTTTTTTTAAAACAATTCCAATATTGACCTATTTAAATATGGTCTTAAAAAATGTGGACCCAATTTAGAGATTGGCTGACAGGCTATTCCATCGCAAACACTACAGTCTACCCTGCCGCCAAATTCTCAGTCCCTGTGCTTCCTTAGAGATGGACAGACCGTGCGTTTTCCATGGACGTAGCCCCAACTGGCTGCATAGATGGAAAACTATCTCCGATGGCATAAAAGGGGTCTTTAGAGGAAGGACATTACACTGCATGCCCTCTTTAGGATGGGGGTGTCATTATTTTTTACTGGTAGTAAGGGACAGAAAAAAATTGACCCACATACCCTGGGAGAGAACCCTCAATATGTGTAGGCCATTAGTGTTTTGTTTTTCAAAAGCAAACTCCTGCTTTGTAAGTTTGTTTCAGAAAAACAAAAAAACATTTTCCATAGATTGGTGGATGGCCACATTAAATGGAATCACCATGACAGTGGTTCCTATGGCAGTTCCTTAGAATGTACAGAGATGACCGCTTGGCTGCCCACTTTCTCTAAATTTGACGGGCAGCAGCCTTCTCCCGGAAGGATGCCATCTGTAAAATTCTAAATCAGGTCTTTTGCTATTTTACCTCTGTATTATTAGTTTTACCATTTCCATATGCAGGTTCTGTGAATAATATAACATGCGGTAACATTTCTGGAAGCAGATTTTGGTAATAAGCTATCATATGTGTGATGTGCTAATTATCAAAGCAATTTAAATCGACTTAATTAAAGTCATCAGCTGATCCCTCATTAAAGTGATGCATAATATTTGATGGAATTTGTATGCGTTGGTTCAGGCTGGCTTCAAATGTGTGTCTGATATATGATTCTTTATATTAATCTTTTCTGACAGAGTGGCCAAGACAATTCCATTCTTCAGTAGCTTTCTTAAAGTGCATAAAGTAGTGTATAACTTTGGCTAGCACAAAAGGTTCTAGCATTGTTATTAGTTCATATAAATAGAAAAAAGACAACGTCTAAGCAAATAGACATTTCACTGCTTGGGTTCTCATGTTTTTTTCCTTCTTTTCTGAGTTAATAGTTATAAATCCTGCAGCATCCTTGTTGCATCCTTGTTGCAGCATCATGATTTTAAGAGCTGGTTGGAAACGGTGGCATCCAAAATACATCATTCGAATGAAGGGGCATATTGCCAAGGCAGGCAAAATTACATCAACGCCGCTTTTGTGGTCATTTTCGGCCGCAAAGGGGTGATTATTTCATCGCCCTATTAGCAAGCTGTCGCTAACATCAGATAGCGACAGCTTTTAGGTGATAGCGAGCGGTTTGGAGCCCGCTTTGCATGTCAGCGATATTTATCGCTAATGATATGCAAAGTGGGCGTACCCAACCTGTTAGCGACTGAAAGCAGTCGCTAACATCGCTATCGCCTATTATCAACGCAGGCATAGCGATTAAAATATTCGCGCTAAGCGTGAATATCGCTAAATCCTAACGCCTGCTCAGACCACTTCTAAGCCTGTATACCCAATGGGAGGTGGATATTCAGGTTAAGTCCCTATTAGCGATAATGGCTGAATATCGCTGAATTACCAGCGATATTCACGCATTTCGCCGCTATCGCCGGATATTTTATCGCTTTGGAAATAAACATTGCTAATAGCACGTTATCTCTGCAATAAAATACAGCGATGCGCGGCGATAAAAAAAGTCGCTAAGCCTCTTTAGCGATAAATATCGCTAGTTGTTGATAATATGCCCCGAAATTCTTTATGTGATATTCATTCTGACGGAATTTTGTAGCATTAACATCTAAATCCTCTTTAGAAGCATCTCCTAGTTTTTCAACTACTTCTGATGTTGACGGATCACTTTTTAGAGCCATTAAAAACGAATCTCTTTTATTTGTTCGTCCATGTGAAAATACAATTTCTTCCTCAAAAGATTCTGTTAGCATTTATTTCGATGTCCTGCTGTCTATGATCAGATCACAGTCTTTTCCAATTTCAAAGAGATGTTCCCGTAAATATGTTAATACCATAGATGGCGTCTGCTGACAGTTTTCCATCATTCTCTGCGATTATTTGTTGATCTGCTCTGCGTCATCATATCCCTTTCCCTCTGTGGTGTTGGTCGTTGCAGAAACACTTTTGATAAAATAATCTGTTCTGCTATTACCATGATACACAGTATTAGCCTCAATTGCTACAATGAAATGAGTGAAAACCTCATCTTACTATTATATACAATTTTTAACAATATTTCTAGTGCTGACAACGATCTCACTCACGCACTGCTCACCCTTGCTTTTCATGGCGCACACTGGTTCGCATGAAGGTTGCACCACTCTAGGGGCCAGCATAGAGTTTTGACCCTCCATCCAGCACCCTATTCATCTTCGGCATAATCTCTTGGTGAGGCCCTTTTGCACCTCCATGCACCAAATAATCCACACGTCAGACAGCACGCTTTCGGCAAACCCAATAATAGATTTTTATCGATCCGGGCAGAGCATCGTCTTCAATGTGTCGTATTAACCCTAACACTCGCACCATGCATAATGGTAACCCTATGCATGCTTGCACGCCATAACATTGCACGACCCAGCACTCCATAGCCCAGGCCTCGCGTAGCGTCGTTTCACCCCGTGCTTGCTAATCACTTGGCCCCACATCCCGGGTTGCTGCTAGCCATGCTTGGAAACAAATGCTATGACACCCCAAATTTTAACACAGCATCATTTTATGGCATAATTTATATTGGAGAGACAAATTAAGACCCCGGAAGAAACAGCAGCAGCAAAAAGGCGCACTAACACCAAGCGGGGGGCCAGGAGACAGCGCAACAGGCAGCGCAAACGAAAGCAAGCCTCTGAAGAAAAAAACTAAGAAGGGCAGATGGAACCGCAAATAAATTTAGATAATGTTGCCAATACTGTGATCAATTTGTCTGACATTGCATTAAATAAAGCGGAGTGTCAGATATTATCCCTTGGCCTTTCTTTCAGTCCCGAAAGCAATTTTAATTATTCAGAAACCCGAATGGATGTGTTCCGATTTATTCGGAAATTAAAATTGCAAAAATTTCACAAAACGAAGGGCAATAAGGAAAGCGACAAAACTCCTCATTATGCTACTAGTCCACCTTTAATTTCAGCTGGTGATGTGAATTTATTCTTTGACTTACAGCAACTTCAGGAAGAACAAACTGAACCCACTGATGCCTTGGGGTTGGAAGGTGTGGATTTTGGTTGTACTATTAAAACCCCATTCAAACCTAAATCGATTTTTTTGCCAATTATGATGCATGACAACTTAGATCGTTTTCATCAACTTGTTGCCTCGGATTTAAAGGATCTGTACAGAGTCATTAATCAATGTAGCACCAAAATGAATTGCAAGCAAAGGTGCTTCATAGAACTGATGAAAAAATTACAGGCCAATGAGGAACTTGTTATAAAACATTCTGACAAGGGGGGCAACATTGTCCTTTGGCCTAGACTAATGTACATGGACGAGGCTTGCAGCCAACTCAATGATGTTTCATGTTACAAGCGTAGTAACCTTCAAATCATGAAGTCATCTTGGTTGGACTACTATGGCAAATTATTAGCATGGAAAAGTAGTGGTTTAATCAGCAATGATGAATTTCTTTTTCTGCATAATGATTACCCTGCTGTACCTTCGATATATTTTCTTCCCAAGGTGCATAAGAATATGAAAAAAAACCCTGGCAGGCCCATAATATTGGGTATTGGTAGTTTAACTGAGAACACCTCCAAATATGTGGATTTTTTCTTACAAGAATGGGTGCTCAAACTTCCATCATATGTTAGGGACACCTCTGATTTCTTGAGAAAAATCAGTGACAACAATTGGTCTGATGATCTAATCTTAATCACCATGGATGTTACATCCCTCTACACTTCCATTAGTCACAAGGATGGGATCAGGGCGATTGAATACTATCTTAATCGTAGACCTGCATGCTTCTCTCTCCACAATAAGATGTTGGTAGATATGGTTAAAATATGTTTAGAACATAACTATTTTACCTTTGACAACACCATTTTCCAACAAATAAGGGGAGTAGCTATGGGGGCCTGCTTCTCCCCCAGCTACGCCTGCCTTTATATGGGTTGGTGGGAGGAGCAGGTCTTGAAAAGGGAGCATGAAACCATCTTGAAAGCTCATGTCCCCCTATGGCTGAGGTACATTGACGACCTCTTCATTTTGTGGAGGGGGTCAGAGGAAAGAGCCAGGGAGTTCATTGAAAAGTTAAATGACAATCTACTGAACTTACAGTTTACTGCTCATATGAGTAAAACTTCGGTAGTCTTCCTAGATGTGGAAGTGTACGTTAATAATAACAACATATGTACTAGACTCCATCGTAAGCCTACGGCTGGAAACTCTGTTCTTCATGCCTCAAGCCATCATCCCCAGCATTTGATCAACAGCATCCCCTATGGGGAGATGCTGCGGATCAAACGCATTTGCAGTGATAATGAGGAATGCAAACTGGCACAAAGAAGTTGTAAAGAGCGGTTCCTTCGAAGGGGATACAAACCTGCGATTATAGAAAAAGCTATCAAGAAAACTGAATCTTTGAGTCGTGAGAGTGTCTTATCCCCCAAAATCCCTGCCATGGCCAGTGATGCCCACAAAAAGGTGAGAGTTATTGTGACCTATAACAAACAACAGGCGGCCATTAGAAAGATATTTAGGAGGCATTGGGATTTGTTGTTGAAGGACCCTGTCATAGGCAAGGATTTGCTTAGAGACAACCCTACCCCTCAAATAACTTTTCGAAAAGCTAGATCCATGGGAAATAGTTTGGATACATGCAATCCTGAAATCAGACCCCCCTCTAACTGGCTTTCCAAGCAAAAAGGTTTTTTCAAGTGTTTTCATTGTAAAGCCTGCAAACATGCCAAAAATGTGAAGGAGTACAGTACTCCAATTTTGTCCCAACCGTTAAAATCAAGCGACGTATTACGTGCAAAACTGAATACGTCGTTTACGTGTTGGAATGCCCTTGCGCATTGCGTTACATTGGCAGTACTAAGCTACCCGTGCACATGAGGATCCTGCAACACCTCAGGGCCATCAATAACAAGGATCAAACATATCCGGTAGCACGGCATTTCGAAGCTAAGCATGATAGTGATAATACTCTGCTTCAGAACTTTGCCATTGACTGTATACCTCCATCTCGCAAGGGAGGCAACAGAGACAGTGCCCTGAGAGTGTTGGAGACCATGTACATTTTGGAATTTAATTCCAAAGTCCCAAACGGTCTCAACACCACGGAAGACTTATACACTTGCATATAAAACCAGTCTTACTGTCCCTGTAATAACAGATAACATGAATTTGGCAGGCTTTGCATTGTTTAAGAGATTGGATTAACTGTTTGGATAATAATTTTTACTGGTATGGCACGTTTCTTAATCTCCATTTAGATTAGTATACAATGCCTCTCTGCATGTCTCTCTGAACATACATCTGCACTATAATATGTATTTAAGCATTGTCTTTTTTAATTCACGCAACACACTGATGGTTATCCATAGTAATCGAATGGAGTATCTTGGTTTTTATTTCATTCGGATTGTTTCACTGATTCACGGTTATGTTATCACACAATTTCTCGCCTATACATTTCAGGCAGCTGATAATATTGATCTTTCTATTCTAGGATCCTTTGCCTTACTTTTGTTGAAGTGTTCGCCCACTTGGGCTGTATTAATGTAAACAGCATATCACAGACTGCGTATGGAATCACATATGGCATATGACTAGTGATTTGGTCATATATCAAGATTATATGAGCAGTGCTCCTTATATTATTTTAGAGCCTAGCACTTAAAATGTCTTTATTTATTGAGAGATGTATATATATATATTTTTCTATTGAGATTTATATGTGTATTTTTTTAATCAATATGAAGGTGTACATTAATGAAATAACTTGTAAATATGCATGTTTTTAATTGTACATTCTATCGGATTTTTCTATATATTCTATTAGCAGTCTGGTCCATATATAATTTGTACGTTGCATAGTCTGTTTTTCAGTTTCATTCTGCAATGTTACAGCTGTTTACAATCAAATGTTACCTGTCACTTTAAATTTGGCATGGGTCCGTGAGTAACGCGTCATGTGATCAAGGTCCAGGTCGGACCGAAACGCGTCATGGCGGCATACTGATGCGTGGCGAAATAACTTTAAATAAATCATGAAAAGCACGAAAAAATGGGTCCGCGTTTGTCTATCTGAGTCCTGGCTGGTGATTGGATTCTGAAGGATAGAGTACTGGAATATATATATTTTTTAGTAGTAGTAATAGCTTTATTCGATAAAAACATATCATAAAAGCATTTCTTACATCTTTAAAAACAATTTTATCAACAATCATCAACGTTAAAACATTTTATATACAAAGCAGCATATTGGGCAGGGGGGCTCATTCACTGGATTAGTAGTTTTTTTGCAGTTCTTAAACGCCAGGCCCAGCCCAAGAATTTTGCCATGCAAGTGGAAAAGAAGGGTCTAGCATCTGTACGTAGAATACGTAGAGCTTCTAAATGAGAACGAGTTCCCAAACACCTGCAAAGCGGCTTCAACCACCTACGTCTCGGGGCTGCATAGACACTGCACTCAAACAACATGTGAGACACGGACTCTACCCTTAGATCACAGAAGGGGCAGTAAGGTACGGTTTGAGCGGGCGGTTCCAAGGTGGAAGTGAACTCACACAATGGAAGCACCCCCACCCTAAACTTAATGTACAATGATCTGTCCCATGAGCTCTGAATAGTGTCTAAATAAGGTTCCCTATACGGGGTCTCTTTGACTAACAGAAACAGGGCTACGGATTTGCAATGATTTGTACTTCGAACCCTCTCATTGTCTACCCATGCCCAATAAGCCTTCTTTAGCTGTTGTTTTGGGGGTGCAGATTTGTTGGCCCAAGCCTCTCCTAGTCCTAATTTATTAAGCAGCTTTTTGACCTCCCTAAGCCAGATGATCTTATGTGAGCCCGGTAGGGACATAATGTCGTTTAAGGCTTCTGCATAACTGCTAAGTTCTTGCACATTCCAGCTTCTGGACCATAGGAGAAGTGGGCGTAATCTCGCTTGATCGCATATTGCCCGGGTACCTGCGTCTAGCAGCAGTGGGATTGTTGGTGTGCTGTAGGGCAAGCCCATGAGGTCTTTGTGGAAGTTGTTCTCAAGATGAGCCAGAGTATCAACTCTGTGAGTGCCCCACAGTTCGGCACCGTATAGTGCCGCGCTCACAACCCTTGCCCTATAAATATCTAGGGGGGCCCCAATTGGTTTTAGTGATGAGGCTCGCTGTTCCTTGAGCAAAGCACCTGCCACCCTTTTGTGAGTCAAAAACACTTTTTGGTGGTGTGCCTTCCAGCTCATGGTGTCACTGATACGTATACCCAGGTAGTCAAATTCTTTGACGCGATCAAGTGGGACAGAATCTAGGGCCGGTGGAAAAACAGACTTTTTGGGCGGGTTAAGGACTAAAAACGTAGTTTTGCCTATGTTTATAGCCAAGCCCCTTCCATCACAGAAGGCCTTGAAGCTGGAGAGCAACGATTGGATGCCCATTGGTGATTTCGAGATTAGGAGGGTATCGTCCGCGAACAGGAGCGTTGGGATTTTCCTTCCATCCAGGGTGGGTGCATCTGATGGTTGCTGAAGAAGGTGCTCCACCACTCTGTTAATATAAAGAGAAAACAGAGTGGGGGCAAGCACACACCCTTGGCGGACGCCCCTGTCCACGGGGATACGAGGTGTTTTCTCTCCCTGTACACCCCATCTAATTTGGGCAAAATTCCTGTCATGAAATTTTACAAGCAACGACAGCAAATAAGGAGGGAGGCCTAACCCATCGAGGACGTTCCATAAGAGTGCGCGTGGTACTAGGTCGAAGACGGTCCGCAAGTCAATAAAGACTAAGTACAAACTGCCCCCTCCCAGCACCACCACTTTCCAATAGATCATTAGAAGGCGGAACGTCTGCTCGATTGTACCTGTTCCTGTTCTGAAGCCCGCTTGAAGATCTGACAGGATCCGATTTTCATCGGCCCACTGGATGATCCTGCCCAGTACCACCTTTCCTGCTACCTTTTGGGAAGAGTCCAATAAACTAATTGGTCGATAGTTCGCTGGGTCGTCCCTAGAGCCTTTTTTAAAAATAGGTACGACTTCAGCGCCCCTCCATGAGTCAGGAAAAACCCCACCCAACAATACCTCGTTCAAAAGGGAGGCAATTAGTCTACTCCAAGAAGGCGGGTAATTCTTAATTAGGTCTCCTGGGATTCCGTCGGGACCTGCCGCTTTGTTCGAGACAATACATCGAATTGCTCTCTCTACTTCCAGGCTGGTAAATAGACCATCATAACACGGGAGGTCAGTTATAGAATTAGGCAATGAACCCAGAGATGCGCAAGCTAACTGAGACGCACCTGGAGGAGCGGAATACAATTTAAAAAAGTGGTTGAACCATACGTCCCCAGGAATATTGCAAGTTAGCTGCTGGTCAGTGGGCTTTTCCCTAGCTCTTAGTAGATCCCAGAACCTCTTAGCATCCTTCCTAATGCTTGCTTCTACTAGATCTCCCCAAAAATTAGAATCATAATCCTGCTTGGCTTCGGATATGGTTTTTTTATAAAATTTCCTCGCAGCCCTAATATCAGTTGCGTCTTTAGACTTTAATGTGGCGACAAGTTCCCTCTTTGCTGCACGACATTTAGCAGTATACCACTTATCTGTCTGTTTGGGCAAAATTTTCGAGGGACCCCTACGAGTGGATTGGGGAACAATGAATAAGTCACTCAGTGCCAATATAGTCTCAGTGAATAGGGGTAGGATCTTATTACCAGTTGGACTTAAGGTGTCCATCCGAGGCTCCACTCCTGCCAAAATAGTCCCGGCTTGGGCCATCCTTGTTTCGTCTGCTGAGACTTTCGCCCACTTCAAGCGTCTGCTACAGTTTGTGGGGGCTAATTCATGGGGGAAAACCCCACCCAACAATACCTCGTTCAAAAGGGAGGCAATTAGTCTACTCCAAGAAGGCGGGTAATTCTTAATTAGGTCTCCTGGGATTCCGTCGGGACCTGCCGCTTTGTTCGAGACAATACATCGAATTGCTCTCTCTACTTCCAGGCTGGTAAATAGACCATCATAACACGGGAGGTCAGTTATAGAATTAGGCAATGAACCCAGAGATGCGCAAGCTAACTGAGACGCACCTGGAGGAGCGGAATACAATTTCAAAAAGTGGTTGAACCATACGTCCCCAGGAATATTGCAAGTTAGCTGCTGGTCAGTGGGCTTTTCCCTAGCTCTTAGTAGATCCCAGAACCTCTTAGCATCCTTCCTAATGCTTGCTTCTACTAGATCTCCCCAAAAATTAGAATCATAATCCTGCTTGGCTTCGGATATGTTTTTTTTATAAAATTTCCTCGCAGCCCTAATATCAGCTGCGTCTTTAGACTTTAATGTGGCGACAAGTTCCCTCTTTGCTGCACGACATTTAGCAGTATACCACTTATCTGTCTGTTTGGGCAAAATTTTCGAGGGACCCCTACGAGTGGATTGGGGAACAATGAATAAGTCACTCAGTGCCAATATAGTCTCAGTGAATAGGGGTAGGATCTTATTACCAGTTGGACTTAAGGTGTCCATCCGAGGCTCCACTCCTGCCAAAATAGTCCCGGCTTGGGCCATCCTTGTTTCGTCTGCTGAGACTTTCGCCCACTTCAAGCGTCTGCTACAGTTTGTGGGGGCTAATTCATGGGAGGATTTCCACTTATAATCGGGTGGGCCATGCTTCCGACCTGCCAAGGAGGGGTAATAGTTAGCGATAGAGGGTTGTGATCGCTGTCACCCGACACTATAACCTCCATGTCTTGGTGGTATGGCCAGAGGTTGTAGTTGAGTGTTAGACCTGACATCATTGGCTTGAGTCTCTCCTCCATTTTTTCTGTTTGCCTCTACCGTTTTACGATGTTTTGCTGGTATATGCTTTGGGCGCCGTGTCACTGCTGATCAGTGCCATAGCGCAAGTGCTCCCTATGTTAAATTGATGTGTCTATTGTATCCATGTTTGGCTTATTTGGTTTACTGTCAGTCCCTCGTCTAGGGCACCAGGAGTGCCGGGGCTTGTAAATACAAATGCCGCTCGTGGGCTTGCAGCACGGGTTGTGCCACCCACAGGAGCGGCTTCGTAAAAGAATGTCTAAGGGTCGGTCATTGCGAGACCCACGTGCAGTCTTGTACTGTCACGTCGGCTGCGCAGGTATACCTACTTGCCAGCCCCTCCAACCTTCCCTTGCCTTCATGTTAGTCACCCCTATGGTAGGCCCGTGGGCAGGGTGCATTGTAAGCGTAAGGTAGGACAAGCCCGACCAAGTTGGCATGTCCTGATAGTGAAGTGCCGCCATCTAAGTGCTTCACTATTGCGAGGTAGCCTGCTCTCCGTTGGATAGAATGGTCCGCCGGGATTATTAAGGCTATGATCCTAGCTGTCTCGGAGAGTACGGTGCAATGTCGAGTTTGGTATCCCTGAACTCGGGGTTTAATTACGCATCCGGTGGTGTGGATGGTTTTTGGACTCTGGGTTCGAAAATAGTACTTTCAGAAAGTATCTATTTTCTTGTCTAACCATATCTGGTCTCTGCTGGTCTTGCGTGTGTGTGACAGGAGCTGGGTGGCTCCAAGAGGTCTGGATGAGTCAGTGTGGATGAGTGGGACATTACGTTGAGAGTAGGGGGAGAGTAGTTGTTGATAGCCTGCCTTGCCTGATACAATGCTGGCTCCACCTCCTGCCAAGCGACTGATGGTCCTGTGCCTGCCATGGACGATCCTAGCCCCACCTCCTGCCAGGTGGCCGATAGCTCTACTCCTGCCAGTGTCAATGCTGGCTCCACCTCCTGCTGGGCGTCTGAGGACCCAGCCCTGCTCAGTGAATAGGCCAGGTGTTTCTGCCTGGCTCCACCCACAACGGACCCAGGATGTTGGGAAACCCCCGGCATGGACAAAGGGATCAAAGACGAAAAGGGGTATAAGAGAAGGACCCCTAAACTAAGAAATCAGATCACTTCTGACAAGGAACCCTGTAACCAAGGACAAGAGGCCTGCTGATCTAAAGGACTGCCTACCCCTTCTGCCAGTGTGCTGTTGTTGGGGGAATCCTGCAGTGCTTCTTTATTTTTGCCAAGGAACCAGGAGAGAGGAACTGTGTGTGTACTCTCACGCTTGCTAAGAAAATCTCCAAGGACTGGAAGAGTGCCAGTCTCCTGCCGAAGTCACAGGGCCAAAAGACTTCATCTGCTCAACGTGCTATCCGCTGGAAGTGTGAGTCCAGCACCTCTGAAAAGAACAGCAATCACGACGACCGGACGCTGGGCCCGACCGACGCCAGCAGCAACGCCAGTGAGTGGGAGTACGGCTCTAGCTCCAGAGGACCTCGTGTCTGCACCGCTGCTGATCGCATCAACCGTGTGCCCTTCGACGCCGTGAGCGCTGCTCACTCTGTGCAACTACATCATCGACAACGCCTGCTGAGGCCTGATCGACACCGAAGACGCGACGCCGGAGTGCTCTACGCCGCTGATCATCGTGTGCTTCATTTTCCTAAGGTACTGTGTTGTTGGGGGGTCCGTGTGACTCCAGGCCCGACGTAGCGCTCCTCGCGGTCGACGCCGAACCTGTGGATTAACTTTGCCTCGACGTTGTGTAACTCCTGTGTGAGTTACCCTGTTGCTAAGAACTGTGTTTCCAAGAAGAAGATTTGCTTGATACTAAAAGAATTTTGTGCTAAAGAAGAAACTACCTTTGAACTATCCTTTTTCCTTCCCGAACATATTTATTCCGATTGTGTACAGTTTTACCGTTATTTGGTCTTGTGCTAAGCCTTATATAAAGATACTTACTTTTATAATACTACGGTGTCGTGTCCATTTGTAGTGTATTCACTGTGTTACTGTATGTGGTCATAATTGCTTAACGCACAGCCTCTGAGATAAGCCTGTTCTGCTCTGCCAAGCTACCAAGGGGGTGAGCAGGGGTTATCGAAGGGTGTGATCCCCTTGCCCTGACTAGAGAAGGAGTGTCCCTATTTGTCAGAAGTGCATACCTCTGCCAACTAGAGACAGCCGGTTCTAACATTGGTGGGTCAGCGGTGAGGATTTGGACTTTGCATTTATGACCCATGTACAGTGATTACTGTGCGCTACATAGTGAAAGCAGACCATAGCGCAGTCACAATCCAATTCGGAAGGATCCTATTTTTGCTCTCCGCTTTTCTGAAACTTGATTTTCTGAACACTGCCAGTTTTAGCCATGAGTGACAACGGAGTCACTGCCCCTGCTATCGTTGTTGTGGAAGAGTTCGAGAGGAGTAAGCTAAAGAAATACAAGAAAGATGAGCTGAAACACTTTTGCAACCAGTTTGAAGTTCCTACCACCGGCCTCTCGAGAAAAGATGATTTTTATAAAGCATTGCAGGCCTGGTGGGAATCGAGAAATCCCTCTGATGTGGTGGTGGTACCCACAGAGGAAGGGGATGAGGAGGTGCCAGTGAATGGACCTGTGCCCTCTCCCGGAAGCAGTGTTTCCTCCAAAGGTCTTTCCCCTGAAGAAAGAGAAGAAAGGGGGAAAGAGCGAGCTTACAACATGGAGATGGCAAGGCTAAAGATAAATGGGCAGTTGGAGTTAGAAAATGCAAGAGGTAGAAGGGAAGCTGATTTAGAGATCAAAAAGTTGGAGTTTGAATGAGAAAAGTTAGCTTTGGAGCGTGAAGCCAGGTTGAGGGAACTGGATATCCAAGCTAAAAAGTTAGAGTTGAATCCCTCTGGTGGCAGCATTCCATCCGAGCCTGCAGAAAGTAAGTTTTACTTCCCGAAAGATGTGATCAAAGATTACAATAAGAATGAAGATATTGGTCAGTGGTTTAAAGCATATGAGTTAGCATTGTTGGCCCACCAGGTCCCTGAGAAGAATTGGGGAGCGGGGTTGTGGGGTCGCTTTGTGAATGAGGGAAGAGATACCCTGTTAGACATGCCTGTTGCAGATAGGATGTCGTATGCTCATATGAAAGAGGCTTTAATGTTGCGATATGGCTTAACCCCCGAGCAGTACAGACAAGCTTTTAGAGAATGTAAGAAGTTGCCTGGTACGACGTGGGTTGAATATGTGTCTTATTTTTGCAGAGCCATGGATGGTTGGGTAAAGGGCAGCAAAGTGGAAAGTTATGAAGCTCTCTATGATTTGTTTGCGTGGGAGCACTTGTCTAATAACTGTTTTCCAGAGCTGCGCCAGCACCTGATTGATAGCAAGATATCTAACCCTAGAAAACTTGCTGAGGAGGCGGACCGCTGGGTCAGTACCAGGGTCCACAAGGGTCCAGTGGGAGACTCAGCCAAAGGTGGGCAGGGTCCCCAGCAGAAGAGTGGGGGGACAAGGGTAAACAGAAGGAGTCTCAGAAAGGGCCCCAAAGTAATCCCCAAGGGAACCAAGGGAAAGGTTCCCAGCCTCCCCCTGAGAAGAAGTCAGGGGCCCGACGGGTAAACCTGTTCATAGGGGCCCCCTAACCTGCTACGGTTGTGGGCAGGTAGGACACCGGTTTTATGACCCCCAGTGTCCCAAAAAGGATTCGAGTGCACCGCCGCGTGCACCCCCTCGTCAGTTGGCAAGTGTAGCCTTGGGAGGGGAGGAGATGGTTGTCCATGGTGGGAGGGGTCCCGCAGAGATGTCCCTGGTCTCGCTCGGAGACATGCAAATGGTCCCTCCACCCCCTCTGCCTAGTAACACTAGTAAATATAGGCAGTGGGTGACCATTAATGGCCATAGAGTGGAAGCCCTCAGAGACACCGGAGCGAGTGTGACAGCTGTCAAGTGTCACTTGGTGTCCCGAGAGCAGGTGGTTCCCCACGCATTCTACCCCGTGATAGCTGCCGATAACTCCCAGAAAGAGTGTGAGGTGGCTCAGGTTTCCTTTGAATGGGGGGGAGTTTCAGGTACTCTTCAGGTTGCTGTGAGGCCCGCCATGCCTGTCGACTGTCTCCTGGGCAATGATTTGGAAGACTCCCCTTGGGCTAAGGTGGAGCGAGCGGGGCACTTGAAAATGTTGGGTGTGCCAGAGTGGGTGTGTGCAACCACTCGATCCATAACAGCGAGTAAGGGTGTTGATGGGGTCCCGGAGCCTTAAAGTACGGCCCAGGACCCAGCTGTGAAGAGAAGAGGCAGGAGGCGCGGGAAACCGGCCCCCGTCGTTCCCGTGGTCCAGAAGGAGGTAGACCCTGAGGGGGATGCCCTGGAGCCCACCGGGGAACAAATTGCCGAACTGGGAGATCTGCCCGAGCTGACCCACTGGCAGCAGGATGGTGGTCCCTCCAGGGAGGAATTCTGTGCGGAACAGAAAGTGTGCCCTTCTCTTGTGGGCATGAGGCAGCAGGCCTCAGCCCAACCCTCAGGTGATCAGTCAGGGTCACATTTTGTGTACTGGGAGAACGATCTCCTGTATAGCGAGCCTAAGGCTGCTGAGCCTGGGTCAGCCCGTGTGCTGGTGGTACCCCAGCGCTTCAGAGCCTTCCTACTGGGTTTGGCTCATGACGTACCGTTAGCTGGACATCTGGGGCAGGACAAGACCTATGACAGGCTTGTCACCCGTTTTTATTGGCCTCAGATGCGTAGAGATGTAGACATCCATTGCAAGACTTGTCGCACTTGCCAGGCAAGTGGGAAAAGCGGAAGGAAGCAGAAGGCTCCCCTCCAACCTTTTCCGGTGGTCAGCACCCCCTTTGACCGGGTGGGTATTGACATTGTTGGGCCCCTGGACCCCAAGACAGCCCTGGGCAACAGGTTCATCCTGGTCTTGGTGGACCATGCCACAAGGTACCCGGAAGCCATCCCTCTCAGAACAGTGACAGCCCCCGTGGTGGGACGGGCACTGATGGGTGTTTTCTCCCGGATGGGGTTCCCCAGAGAGGTGGTGTCCGACCGAGGCACCAACTTCATTTCGAACTATATGAAGTCTCTGTGGAAGGAGTGTGGGGTAACCTACCGGTTCACCACTCCTTACCACCCTCAAGGAAACGGGCTGGTTGAGAGATTCAACCGGACCCTGAGAGGCATGATTATGGGTCTTGAAGAACCAATGAGGCGGAAATGGGACGTCCTCTTGCCATGTCTGTTGTTTGCTTACCGTGAGGTGCCGCAGAAGTCTCTAGGGTTCAGCCCCTTTGAGCTCTTATACGGTCACCCGGTAAGAGGACCTCTGAGTCTGGTCAAGGAAGGCTGGGAGCAATCTCCCAGGAAACCTCCCCAGGATGTATACAGTTACATGCTGGCCTTTCGGAACCAGACTCGGCGCTTCAGAGAACTTGCTCAGGCAAATCTGGAGGCCAGCCAGGAGGAGATGAAGCGATGGTACGACCGGAATGCCACTCTGGTAGAGCTTCAGCCTGGTCAGGAAGTGTGGGTCATGTCCCCTGTGGAACCTTGTGCGCTCAAGGACAGGTGGACTGGACCGTTTAAGGTTGTGGAGAAGAAGAGCGATGTCACCTACTTGGTGGACTTGAAATCTCCCAGGAACCCCTTGCGGGTCCTGCATGTCAACCATTTGAAGCCCCACTTAGAAAGGTCCGAAGTGGGCATGCTCTTGGCTACAGATGCTGGAACGGAGGAGGAGAGTGAGCCTCTTCCTGACCTCCTGTATGCTAAAGAGCAAGACGGGTCAGTGGATGGTGTGGTCCTCTCTGACACACTGACCCTTGAGCAGAAACAGGATTGTCGCCACCTGTTGGGACAATTCCCGGATCTGTTTTCCTTGGTTCCGGGTGTCACGCATTGGTGTGTCCATGACGTTGACACCGGAGACAGCCCTCCTGTGAAGCACAAGGCTTACAGGGTGACTGACAAGGTCAGAGCGTACATTAAGGAGGAGGTCTCCAAAATGTTCGCGTTAGGGGTGATTGAGTCCTCTAGCAGTCCTTGGGCCAGCCCAGTGGTCTTGGTCCCGAAGGCTGCAGCACCTGGTGCTTCACCAGAACTCCAGTTCTGCGTGGATTACCGAGGACTCAATTCAGTCACGAAGACTGACGCGCACCCCATCCCCAGAGCTGATGAGCTCATCGATCGGTTGGGAGCTGCCCGGTACCTTAGTACGTTTGACTTAACGTCTGGGTACTGGCAGATTGCCTTGACTGATGGGGCAAAAGAGAGGTCAGCGTTCTCCACCCCAGATGGGCTATACCAGTTCCGGGTGATGCCCTTTGGGATGAAGAATGCCCCCGCCACCTTCCAGAGGTTGGTTAACCAGGTCTTGGCTGGGCTGGAGGAATTCAGCGCCGCCTACCTGGACGACATCGCAGTGTTCAGCGCCAGCTGGGAGGAACACTTGCGCCACCTCCAGAAAGTGTTGTTGGCCCTGCGCGGAGCAGGCCTCACAATCAAGGCCAGTAAGTGCCAGATTGGGCAGGGTTCGGTGGTGTACTTGGGGCACCAAGTAGGGAGCGGCAAGGTTGCCCCCCTGCAACCCAAGATTGATACCATCCTGGCTTGGGCACCGCCCAAAACCCAAACTCAGGTGAGAGCCTTCCTAGGACTCACGGGTTACTACAGGAGGTTCGTCAAGGATTACGGTAACATCGTGCACCCCTTGACGTCGCTGACTTCCCGGAAGCAGCCACGAAACGTGATCTGGACTGATGCCTGTCAAACGGCCTTTGACACCCTGAAAACCGCAATGTGCACAGCACCTATACTCCAAGCACCCGACTTTGCGAAATAATTCATTGTTCAGACGGACGCTTCAGAGCATGGCGTGGGGGCTGTTCTAGCTCAGGTGAATGAAGAGGGCCGAGACTTGCCTGTAGCCTTCATCAGTAGGAGGTTACTTCCCAGGGAAACGAGGTGGAGTGCGATAGAGAGAGAAGCATTTGCTGTGGTCTGGGCGCTGAAGAAGCTAAGACCCTACCTGTTTGGGAATCACTTCCGGGTTCAGACAGACCACAGGCCCCTCAGATGGTTGATGCAAATGAGGGGTGAGAATCCAAAACTGTTGAGGTGGTCCATTGCTCTACAGGGGATGGACTTTACGGTGGAACACCGCCCTGGTACAGATCACGCCAATGCTGATGGTCTGTCCAGATTTTTCCGCCTTAGTGATAAGGACTCCCTAGGTTAAGGGTAGTTCTCCCCACATTTCAGCTGGAGGGGACACGTGTTAGACCTGACATCATTGGCTTGAGTCTCTCCTCCATTTTTTCTGTTTGCCTCTACCGTTTTACGATGTTTTGCTGGTATATGCTTTGGGCGCCGTGTCACTGCTGATCAGTGCCATAGCGCAAGTGCTCCCTATGTTAAATTGATGTGTCTATTGTATCCATGTTTGGCTTATTTGGTTTACTGTCAGTCCCTCGTCTAGGGCACCAGGAGTGCCGGGGCTTGTAAATACAAATGCCGCTCGTGGGCTTGCAGCACAGGTTGTGCCACCCACAGGAGCGGCTTCGTAAAAGAATGTCTAAGGGTCGGTCATTGCGCGACCCACGTGCAGTCTTGTACTGTCACGTCGGCTGCGCAGGTATACCTACTTGCCAGCCCCTCCAACCTTCCCTTGCCTTCATGTTAGTCACCCCTATGGTAGGCCCGTGGGCAGGGTGCATTGTAAGCGTAAGGTAGGACAAGCCCGACCAAGTTGGCATGTCCTGATAGTGAAGTGCCGCCATCTAAGTGCTTCACTATTGCGAGGTAGCCTGCTCTCCGTTGGATAGAATGGTCCGCCGGGATTATTAAGGCTATGATCCTAGCTGGCTCGGAGAGTACGGTGCAATGTCGAGTTTGGTATCCCTGAACTCGGGGTTTAATTACGCATCCGGTGGTGTGGATGGTTTTTGGACTCTGGGTTCGAAAATAGTACTTTCAGAAAGTATCTATTTTCTTGTCTAACCATATCTGGTCTCTGCTGGTCTTGCGTGTGTGTGACAGGAGCTGGGTGGCTCCAAGAGGTCTGGATGAGTCAGTGTGGATGAGTGGGACATTACGTTGAGAGTAGGGGGAGAGTAGTTGTTGATAGCCTGCCTTGCCTGATACAATGCTGGCTCCACCTCCTGCCAAGCGACTGATGGTCCTGTGCCTGCCATGGACGATCCTAGCCCCACCTCCTGCCAGGTGGCCGATAGCTCTACTCCTGCCAGTGTCAATGCTGGCTCCACCTCCTGCTGGGCGTCTGAGGACCCAGCCCTGCTCAGTGAATAGGCCAGGTGTTTCTGCCTGGCTCCACCCACAACGGACCCAGGATGTTGGGAAACCCCCGGCATGGACAAAGGGATCAAAGACGAAAAGGGGTATAAGAGAAGGACCGCTAAACTAAGAAATCAGATCACTTCTGACAAGGAACCCTGTAACCAAGGACAAGAGGCCTGCTGATCTAAAGGACTGCCTACCCCTTCTGCCAGTGTGCTGTTGTTGGGGGAATCCTGCAGTGCTTCTTTATTTTTGCCAAGGAACCAGGAGAGAGGAACTGTGTGTGTACTCTCACGCTTGCTAAGAAAATCTCCAAGGACTGGAAGAGTGCCAGTCTCCTGCCGAAGTCACAGGGCCAAAAGACTTCATCTGCTCAACGTGCTATCCGCTGGAAGTGTGAGTCCAGCACCTCTGAAAAGAACAGCAATCACGACGACCGGACGCTGGGCCCGACCGACGCCAGCAGCAACGCCAGTGAGTGGGAGTACGGCTCTAGCTCCAGAGGACCTCGTGTCTGCACCGCTGCTGATCGCATCAACCGTGTGCCCTTCGACGCCGTGAGCGCTGCTCACTCTGTGCAACTACATCATCGACAACGCCTGCTGAGGCCTGATCGACACCGAAGACGCGACGCCGAAGTGCTCGACGCCGCTGATCATCGTGTGCTTCATTTTCCTAAGGTACTGTGTTGTTGGGGGGTCCGTGTGACTCCAGGCCCGACGTAGCGCTCCTCGCGGTCGACGCCGAACCAGTGGATTAACTTTGCCTCGACGTTGTGTAACTCCCGTGTGAGTTACCCTGTTGCTAAGAACTGTGTTTCCAAGAAGAAGATTTGCTTGATACTAAAAGACTTTTGTGCTAAAGAAGAAACTACCTTTGAACTATCCTTTTTCCTTCCCGAACATATTTATTCCGATTGTGTACAGTTTTACCGTTATTTGGTCTTGTGCTAAGCCTTATATAAAGATACTTATTTTTATAATACTACGGTGTCGTGTCCATTTGTAGTGTATTCACTGTGTTACTGTATGTGGTCATAATTGCTTAACGCACAGCCTCTGAGATAAGCCTGTTCTGCTCTGCCAAGCTACCAAGGGGGTGAGCAGGGGTTATCGAAGGGTGTGATCCCCTTGCCCTGACTAGAGAAGGAGTGTCCCTATTTGGCAGAAGTGCATACCTCTGCCAACTAGAGACAGCCGGTTCTAACATTGAGCATGATAAAATCAATTCTTGAGGAGTGGCCAGGTCTGTTATATGTGTGAGCACCCGTATAGTCAGATTAGGATCGACCATTTGTCGATCTCAAATTGTGCTCCATACAAAGAGCATTGATCTCTATTGCGTTTTGTGACCATTTAGAGATCGGGTCAAGGTTCAGAATTGGAATGCCTCTCCTGGTGTCCTCCTCAAAAGTGTCCAAAATATCTTCTCTAGCCAGTGGCTCGAAACAGCAATTGAAGTCGCCTGCAAGAATTACATGGGAGTCAGCACTGCAGGCAGCCAGATTGCGGTTTAGGCCTGTAGATGGTAGATGGGATACGCCGCCTTTGGCACCCCTTAGGTAGATATTGAAGACTTCCATGTTTCTTCCCCCTTTGTGGATTATCGTTAGCCACTGGAGATCTGGTGACTGGGTAGTCCTTTCTTTTACACTGAAGCCTAGTGCAATACTGACCCATATAATAAGGCCGCCGGAAGGGCGACCTTTAGATCCTTGCTCCTGGGCGGCGGGGATGAAGAAGGTGGAGAACCCCACTCTGTGTCTTGGTTCTAGACACCAGGTTTCCTGGAAAAGACAAATGTGATAGGGTTCCAGAAAATCATTCCATTCGGGGATGTCAAAGTTACGACCGAGACCAGCCACATTCCAACATAGGATTTTTAGAACAAAATCTCCGGGTGGAGAAGCCTTGGAAGAGGCAGTAAGCAGAGGAGAAACAGTTGTGTCCACAAGTGTAGAAGACCTCGCAGGTGGCTCGGTTTGCTGGTAATTAGAGGTCACATGAGGGCCAGAGCAGGTAGGACCTGATAATTCAGTAGAAGTAGGTGCAGGGCAAGTGTGTCCAATCTTCCTCACTGGGATTTTCTGCTGTGTTGGATATAGATGGCTCCCCATCAAGCAATGGGCTGTTTGGTCGTCCTACTCGGCTTGCTACAAGCTCAGGAGCAGGACAAACATTGAGAAGTTGCCCCAGCGATGTCAAGATTTCCCTTCGGGGTTGTTTGGCTGATTGCACAGGGAGTCAATCCACCTCCTCTAAGCTCCCAAATCTGTTGTAGGTAGAGAGACCATTCCAGTATAGGAGGGTCTCCTTGTGGCCCCGGGACTTGCTCAGCCATGGATGGTGTTGAACCAATGTCCAATTATCCCCCTGGTTTCGGCTTGGTCGAGGAGGATAAAAGAAGGACAGTGGTTTAGGGATAACTAAAGAGTCATCATTACTGGACCAAGAGCAAATGTGGTGCGCCGTGTGTGGATCTTCGAAGGTCACCACTATACAATCCCCGGGACTGGATTTCAGCGTTGGACCTACCCAGGGAGTTCTGCGAACCATCAGTATGCGACTTCTTCTACCATTAGGGATTGGTCTGTTTACATTTAACCAATGCATTATTTTATTTTTCAACGACCAGTGATTTTCAAATTGGCCATTACCTATCGTAGGAACATCCGTCAGCACGACCACATAGTCATTGGCCTCTGGGGGGAGGTCAATGTAGCCACCTCTAAAGTTGTCCTTAACTGAGGGGACCTGGGTTTCACTGGGAATGGGTCTATTGGGCATTTCAGGTTTGGAGTGTGCCGGGTGTCGCGTGGAGCCCCGTGGGGGAGCCTTTGGTTTAACACGAGCTTGCTCCGCCGTGACAGTCCTTGGTTTGGGGACGGGCTTTATTGTGGGTGATACTGGAGGGGGGGTTTGGTTGGTTTGGGGTACGGTAGGATGTGGCGTTGGGTCAGCTACAGTAATACCCTGGTTTTCAAGACTTTTCAACCCAAGAGTGGCCAGAGCAATAATGCTCTTCTCCATTTCTAGCAAGGTATTTTCTATCCTTGATAGTCTTACGTCTAGGGGTGACAAAAGTTTTTTAAGTGTCTCCCAAACCACCTCTATAAATTCTTTGTTATTTTTAGCTAGCCCGTCCACTTCAAGGTCCTCACCTACTGGGGTATTAATAGGGGGAATAGATGAACCCTTTCCCTGTCCCTCACTAGATGGCTGTGTGTTAAGAGTAAGCTCTGCGCCAGCATTAGTTGCTGTGACATTAGCCATTGGCAAATCTTTGGGAACAGCAATTTTCGCTTTTTTGCGGAAATAGGCAGAGCGAGAATTGCGTTTCCTCTTAGGTTGCTTGCCACTAGAATTAGTGTTAGACAAATTTATCGGAGGGGGTACAATGGGGACAGGGTTGTGCACACTAAGTGGTGTCGGTGGGATTACCTCATCTTTGTTTCCTAAGGCCAGTTGGAAAGTAGCAGGGGTCGGGGAATGATGAACATCGACCTGGGTGACTATACAATGAGGGCGGGCTGGACGCTCAGGGGTGACAGAAGTGGCTATGTGGCCTAAAGAGGATTTTTTGGAAAGTGCAATAACTTGGGACACTCTTCTGGCGGCTTCTAATTCTAGCGAGACCCGGGTTTGGAGTTTAGATATCTCTTCGTCTATGGCTATGTTGGTGCGGGTAATAAAGTCATCCATGGGACCACTAATTTGTGACCCACCTTTAGAAGTCTTACTACGGGTTACCCTTGTATTCATAGCGCTAGGTGCACAGTGACGAAGGTGGGTCTTTTCCTCCCAGTTGATGTAATGGTTTCCGAAAATATCGAGCGAAAAGGGGTGGGCCAGTCCAGTCCTCTCTGTCCTCGAACGGTCTCAAACGGCCCGCTCTTTGCCCGGTCTTAGCCCCGGGCGCTCCCGCGCAGCGTTTCTCTCCGATATTTATGGGCCAGAGACCAATAGGCCGTGTTGTTGGAAGGTGGGGGCGGGGCGTTCAGGGAGAGCGGGGCCAGGTGACTCAGCCTCCGGGACCGGGACTCCTGGGAAGGTGACTCCCGGTTCGCGCTCGCAGCCCTGCAGCCTCACACGCCCCCACAGTAACAGCCAAGCAGGTGAGCCAGGAGCAGTCAGGCAGGCAAGAAGAAATCCAAAGCGGGACCCGCGGAGCGGGTTCCGCGAGGCGTAGGTGCAAGCAGCCCTTGGTCAATTGCAGCGCCGGTCAGTTTGAGCAAACAGCGTCCCACAGAGGAAGGATCCAGGCGCCTTTTCAGTTGTCGGAAGGTGGGGGCGGGGCGTTCAGGGAGAGCGGGCCAGGTGACTCAGCCTCCGGGACTCCTGGGAAGGTGAGTCCCGGTTCGCGCTCGCAGCCCTGCAGCCTCACACGCCCCCACAGTAACAGCCAAGCAGGTGAGCCAGGAGCAGTCAGGCAGGCAAGAAGAAATCCGAAGCGGGACCCGCGGAGCGGGTTCCGCGAGGCGTAGGTGCAAGCAGCCCTTGGTCAATTGCAGCGCCGGTCAGTTTGAGCAAACAGCGTCCCACAGAGGAAGGATCCAGGCGCCTTTTCAGTTGTCGGAAGGTGGGGGCGGGGCGTTCAGGGAGAGCGGGGCCAGGTGACTCAGCCTCCGGGACCGGGACTCCTGGGAAGGTGAGTCCCGGTTCGCGCTCGCAGCCCTGCAGCCTCACACGCCCCCACAGTAACAGCCAAGCAGGTGAGCCAGGAGCAGTCAGGCAGGCAAGAAGAAATCCGAAGCGGGACCCGCGGAGCGGGTTCCGCGAGGCGTAGGTGCAAGCAGCCCTTGGTCAATTGCAGCACCGGTCAGTTTGAGCAAACAGCGTCCCACAGAGGAAGGATCCAGGCGCCTTTTCAGTTGTCGGAAGGTGGGGGCGGGGCGTTCAGGGAGAGCGGGGCCAGGTGACTCAGCCTCCGGGACCGGGACTCCTGGGAAGGTGAGTCCCGGTTCGCGCTCGCAGCCCTGCAGCCTCACACGCCCCCACAGTAACAGCCAAGCAGGTGAGCCAGGAGCAGTCAGGCAGGCAAGAAGAAATCCGAAGCGGGACCCGCGGAGCGGGTTCCGCGAGGCGTAGGTGCAAGCAGCCCTTGGTCAATTGCAGCGCCGGTCAGTTTGAGCAAACATATATATATATATATATATATATATATATATATATATATATATATATATATATATATATATATATATATATATATATATATATATATATATATATATATATATATATAGTGTTTTTCTTTTATGCTATAACTCTTCTAAAAGATTTTAAGTAAACATACAATAAAGAACATTCAACTAGTGTTGAGCTCAAACATTTCAGTTTCATTTATTTAGCAAACAGCAGGAGTATTTCGATAAGAAGTGATGCACATAGCAACAACGGAATGTTGTGTAGGTTGGTATCTTTTTTTGGTGGAGACGAGTAGAGCAGGTAAAGTGTATGAGAAATTATAAGGGGTCATAATAGCCAGTACATATTATTTGATCATGTATTCATATCACAATGATTCTCTTGCACCATAAAAGGGTAGCCTGGTGCCAAAGAGCAGAGTAGGCTCCAAAGGCAAGCCGGTCTGAGCCCGTCCGCACCCGACTGGCACCAGGGGGGGGCAGGGGCTAGGATCCCTGCTCCTTTCATGGTACCCAGAAAGGTCTTCTCATTGAACCAGCTAAAAGCACTTCAACCAGCTCGCTTAGAGGCATGATGATCGTTGTTTCATCCCTTAATCCACGACGACTGCTGCAAATATTGCCACTTCTTCTGTAATCCCAAGGATCACATCGTAGTCATGGATAATACATCGAGCTCCTGCCCCACAGATGCTGAGAGCATGAATGCTTCAACAAGAGACTCCCAATCAAAAGCAGTTTCCACTTCTATAGTATAAATTGTTGCTCTCTGACTAGCCACCAACCACATATCCACAAACTCCCTCTGGATAATGCCCTGATGCCATGTTCCTGACAGAAACATGGCTACATGAAGCATCTCTGTCAGATGTCATTGCCACACTATCTCCTAACTAAAGTATCACTAGAAGGGATCACAAAGATAAGAAGGGAGGATTAAGCCAATATTTACAGAGACGTCTTTCATGGCAAAAGGAGGAGCTTCCTTCTTAAGCTTACAAAGACCTTTTTGCTTGGCATCGCACCTAAATTCACAGTCTCCAACCTCCTAATTTATCGACCACCCCAGCTATGCCAGGAATTGGTGCTCTACAATACCGAACCTAATCTCTCCCTATGTGCTTAAAAGCCTCAATTTTGCCATAATAGGAGATGTAAACATGCATCTAGAAGATGTCACCTGCAAACTAAGTTAGCCTCTGATTGAGGACCTCTGCACCCTAAACCTCAGCTAATTAACTCTTCCCCCACACACAAAGCAGGTCAACCCCTTTTTTCCAACATCACAGATCTTACCGCGGACCCACCCATGCCACTACTCTGGTCAGACCACTTCACAGTGCCCTTCCCCACCTTCAACACGCGTCTGTCAAACATCTCAGCCCAACTGGCATGGAAGACTGACCGAGATCAACCCATGGCCGACAAATGGTTCAGTGACTCCCTTGACATAATCTTACCAGCCAAACTTAAATCTGTGCCCAGACAGCATCCTCCTGCCTCCTGGTTTAATGAGACTTTAAAAGAAGAAAATAATTGTTGTAAGCGGCTTGAAAGGGCCTGGAGGACGGTATATGACAAGAATTTAAAATTAAAATTAAAGATTGCCTTGAATTAATATCACATGGACTGTAGAAAGGTCTGGCCTTTCTTCTACTCTGAAAAAATCTAGATAACAGAAAAGTGCCCAAAACACTTTCCAAAGTGTTCCAGGATCTGTCATCCCCCAGAAATGTTGTTCCTCGCCCCTCACTGTCACAAGCACAATACAAAGAGCTGAATTACTTTTTTGTTGAGAAAGTGTCAAAAATTCAGCTCACTCTAAACACACCAAGAACTGGCAAAACCCAGCCTGGGAGCAATAACTCAAATTCCAATCCCTCTCCGTCCTCCACCAACAATAAAAATCCATTTTTCATGAGCCGACAACTGGTTAGGCTACAATCCCTGCTGCCCCTGGACTCTTTTTGGCTTATGGACCTTTTGCAGCATAATAAATCTAGCTCCCAGTGCTCTGAGCCCACACCTCATGCCTCTACTGGTAGATCATGTGAACTCCTCTCTACAGGAGGGACATCTACTCAAAGTCTGGAAACATACCATGGTGCTTCCTTTGTTAAACAAAACACCCCACCTGGCCTCGGATAATTGGTCCAACTTTAGACTCCTTTCTCTGATACCTTTTCTGTCCAAGATACTGGAGAAAAATGTCAACACCCAACTCATCTCATTTGTGGCAGCCCAGAATGCCCTTCAATCCTCTAGTCAGGATTTAGAGTCGAGCACAGCACCGAATCCTCCCTTCTAGAAGTAATGGAACATCTTAGACAGTTCCTGGACATGGGAGACACAGCCACACTGATTTTACTAGACTTCAGCGTAACATTTAATCCGGTCTGTCATGACATTCTTGCCAAAAGACTGACACAACTGGGCCTTCAAAGCATGGCACTTGCTTGGCTGACTTTCTTTTTGGTGGATCATACTTTTTTGGTCTTCTCAGCGAATACAGTGTTCAGCCCACACTCACCACAGAAGTTCCACAGGTTTCTGCTCTCAGCCCCATGCTTTTTAACATTTACGCCTGCCCTTTTGCAGACCTAGTGGCAAGCTTTCACCTTGCCCCATTCTCCTACGCCAATGAAACCCATATCATTTCATCTCCGTTGTCTTAACAGGAAGTTATCTTTGAAGACCTCAACTTCTGCCTCAGGCTTGTCGCCACTAGGATGAATACCAGCTCTCTAAAATTAAATATAGATAAGACTGAGGTTATGGTATTGGATAAGAACCCCCAACTTTGGGGGGCCCCAATGCTGGCCTGCCAAGCTGGGAGAACTTCCCAAACCCAACAACAAGGTGAAGAGCCTTGGATTCTGACTAGACTTCACCCTATCCTTGCAGCCACACACAGCTAAAGTAGCGTCCTCTTGATTTGCCATTATGAAATGGCTCAAAAAGATCCTATGGATACTTCCTTTTTTGGCCCAAAGAACTGTCACCCAAGCCATGATACTCTCTAGGTTAGATTACATAGATTACGGCAACATCCTGTACTTAGGGTCAGATAAGGCCGCGATTGGGCACCTCAAGCATTTAAAAAAAATGCTGCCAAGCTTCTGTTCCTGCTTCCTAAACACTCTTCTGATCTGGTCTCCTTTGCAACCTTCACTGGCTTACAGTCCACAAGCAAATTAATTTTAAGGCCCTCTGCTTCTTGAATAAAATCAACTTGTGCTCAGGACCTTGGGACCTGCAAAAACATGAAGTGCCCTACCACCCCCGCACAGTTCGCGTTGCAACTAAAGCTTCTTAACAATCTCCAGAGTCAGGCGCACTGGAATGGGTGTGCTCTTTCTCCTTCTTGGGCCCCAAGTTATGGAACATTATCCCTGAGTCCCTGAGATGCTGCGCCTCCCTATCCACTTTCCACAAGGCATTAAAAACCTGGGTGTTTTAGGTAGCACTTCTAAGCTGGCTCCTGTTCTCAAAGTACTGGGAAGCCCCATGGATAGCTATGCGCTATACAAGAACTTAATAATATCACATTGGTGAATTATCAGGCAAGAGGAATGAAGTTGTAAGTGGGAATTGGACAGATCATTGTCTGACACTGCTGCAATTCTTGTTCTAGTTAGTGTTCTTTGAGGGCAGAGTTGAACATAAATAATGAGATTCAATGAGGTTTTGCTGGAAAGGAGGTTCACTGGACAAGACCAAGTAACTAGAAAAACCACAACCTCAACATAGAGGATGTTTTTTTTGGGGGCTGTTGACTCGCTGAACATATATTGTCAAGAACGGACACACCAAGCAATGTTTTAGTAAATGGTAATGCCATATAGGTCAAAACACGTAGGGGTCCTTAAAAAACACCACAGGAAGGGTTTCAGCGAGGTTGTTTGGGGCCCATTAATTTAATTGAAGGCTAGTAAGATAGCTTGAACTGGTCTCTTTTATTGACTGACACCCAAACTTATTGTGATCATATGAGGTGTTGCTGTGCCTAGGGTGATTGCACAAGTTCCTTGTTTCGCAGTGAAATTTAGTACCTTTTCCAAAGGTTTGCTGGAGTAATAAGGGAGACTCACTAGCAGTTTTTTTGCATTATTCAAGTTTGCTGTTTCTCGACTGTAAATGGATTAATTAATTAATTAATTATGTGCTTATATAGCGCTGGAATCACTCCCGAAGGGGTACCTCCGCGCTTCGACCGCTGCGAAACCCTTCCTGGCTTCCCTGAGAGATGGTCCCTTAATGGGTATCTCCAGGGTGAGACCAGGCATCCCCGGCGGTCTGGTGGGGCCGTTAGTGAAGATGAGGAAAGCTAGTGCCCAGAGTTGCCGAGTGTGATCGCTGATCAGAGTGGGCACCGAGGCGAGAGAATTATCGAGTCCGCTGACCCTGGTCCGGAAACCTGCCGCGTCGGGAATCGAACCCTGGTCCCGGGCCGTCCTCTGCTCTCGGGTCTGCTGCCTCTAACCAGTGAGCCACACTACTTCTACCACTACTATGTTTGGGTATATTTTGTATACACTTAGTACAGTAGTCTTGCAGTTAGAAAAACATCCATACTTATAGTACTGTGATTTGTGGCTGATATTTCCGTGGTTATAGTGTTGGAGAGAAAATGGATAGGGTTGGAAAGAGAGATGGTAATCAAATGGGCAGGCAATTAAATTATTTCCATTTTGGTTAAGATTAGCATGAGAGAGCAGAGTGCCATCCACTAGCAACCAGTTATAAAACATCTTAACATGAATAACTGTAGGTGGAGAGTTCTGATAGGATTTGACCAGACTTTTTAGCATTGTCTGCAGTTGGACTTGGCTCTTTCTGCAGGGTCACCCTCAACCTTTGTCCCTTCACCCATCCTGTTTTTTTAACCCGTTTTTGTTGATGTTTAGTACCCTGCACTTCGTAACTGCTGACCAGTGGTAAAGTGCTTGTGCTCTCTCGTTTAAACATGACAAGATTGGCCTACACCCAAATGGCACATTTAATTTACTTTTAAGTCCTTGCTTAAGTGGTACTACATGTACTCAGGGCCTGTAAATTAAATGCTACTAGTGGGCCTGCAGTACTTATTGTGCCACCCACTTAAGTAGCCCCTAAAAAGGCATCTCAGGCCTGCCATTGCAGCCTGTGTGTAGTTTTAAACTGCCATTTAGACCTGGTAAAATAAAAATTTGGCCAGGCCTAAGCCTTCATTTTTCATAGATCTAAGTCACTCCTAGAGTGAGTCCTAAACTCCCCATAGGGCAGGGTGCATTGGAATTAAAAAATGTGGACATGCACTTTTAATTTTTACACATTCTGGTACATAAAAGCTCTAAAATGTGTTTTTCACATATTGCAAGGTCTACCTCTCCCATAGAATAACATTGGGTTACCTTATTACAGTTAATAAGTGATGACACCAATCTCCACATGAGAATAACCTCCATTGACGAAATCCACACCTTCAATAACATTCTAACATTAACACAACAGTGGCTGACTCAAAATCACTTCAAACTCAATGCCATTAAAACATTGGTGACTCCACCACATCCCTATGTATTACTTTGGACAAAGACATCATCATGCAAAAACCCATGAGCGCTATCACTAGAGGAGTTAACCATCAGCTGCATATCCTTAGGAAACTAAAACCTTTCCTCCCAGCAGCTGAACTCACTACTGCCACTTTGGCACTTGAGCTGTAGAAACTGGACAATGGACGAAATACCCTTGTGGGCCTCCCAAAAACCTCACTTGCTCCTCTGAAGGCTACACTTAAATCAGCAGCTAGGCTCATCACAGGATCTAAAAAAAATTATCCCATCACTCCTAACATTTGAGATCTGAATTGGCTATCTTACGAGGCCAGGTTGCACTTCAAAATTGCTTGCATGACTCAGTCAGAACAAGCTTTATTCGATTTTATGCATGTAAAATCACAAAAGTAAACACAGCAATTAAAAGCACAGCATCTTAAATAAAAGTCTTATTTTTAAACAAACAGCAAAAGCAATTGCAATAAAAAAAATCACGATTGGATCAATGCCGTAAGGATTTAAGTTCATCACAGAATATCAAAAACACATGCAAATGTGACATTTAAATCAAGATAGTCTTTCTGATTTTCAGTGTACATTTTAAAAAACAGGTAATTACATTAATAAAACATCCATTATCCAAAAAATTGCAAAAATAAAATGCTTATCTACATTTAGTCTACCCCCCATCATAACATTGGTTGAATCCCCCTCCTTTTTGCATTTTATAAAATTTGCAGAAAAAAATTACGTGCATCGATGATTTCTGGGACTGAATATCACATGGACAAAGGCATAGCTTGTTTGACCAATTGGTTATTTCGGAAAAACTTATGAAATGATTAAAGTTCCCAAATCTATAACGGGTCAGAACATATCTATCATACCCGGTATGCAACTGTTACCACTGATTTTTTACAACGCATACCATTACAACGGATACTATTACAACGCAGGTCATTTTACAACGGATACCTTTACATCGCATTACACTACAACGCACATACTATTACAACGCATACCATTACATCGTAAGTATAATTATAGGTAAGTTTTTCTTTTTTTCTAAACATTGGGTTTTGGGGTACGAGGGCATTTTTAGGTTTTAGGGTTGGGTTTTGGTTTTGGGGTACAGGGGTATTTTTAGGTTTTAGGGCTGGGTTTGGGTTTTGGGGTACAGGGGTATTTTTAGGTTTTAGGGTTGGGTTTGGGTTTTGGGGTACAGGGGTATTTTTAGGTTTTAGGGTTGGGTTTGGGTTTTGGGGTACAGGGGTATTTTTAGGTTTTAGGGTTGGGTTTGGGTTTTGGGGTACAGGGGTATTTTTAGGTGTTAGGGCTGGGTTTGGGTTTTGGGGTACAGGGGTATTTTTAGGTTTTAGGGTTGGGTTTGCGTTTTGGGGTACAGGGGTATTTTTAGGTTTTAGGGTTGGGTTTGGGTTTTGGGGTAAAGGGGTATTTTTAACCTATTTTTACAAATTAAAAAATTAAAATTAATTTAAATAATAATTTCAAATAAATAATATTTAACAAATAATTAAATTAAATAATACATTGATAAATATTTACAACATATTTTAAAATTATATATTATTATCTTATACTTACCTATACTTACGTTGTAATGGTATGCGTTGTAATAGTATGTGCGTTGTAGTTTTTTGCGTTGTAATGGTATCCGCTGTAAAATGACCTGCGTTGTAAAAAATCTGTTGTAATGGTATGCGTGCTAAAAGTACGCGTTGCAACATCATATATCCATCATACCCACCTAAATTATACTGTACATAGAGCTGTATAGTGCAGTTAGTTAAAAGCAATTGATGCGGTTGTACTGATGGTTTATTTGCTTCTAGAATATACCTATTTGCCTCCAGATGAGTCCAGGAGATCTTGGTAGCCTCATCAACTTCATGCTATCTTTAATTATATCGCAGTTAAGACCAGTTCTGGTTGAAGTCTAGAACCTATGCCATAAGAGAGCGAGCTGAGCTTTAAGGATGTCAGAGATATATGGAACACCTAGTTCACTATGACAATTATAAACAGAGGAGCTAGCCGGAACTGGCAGAAGAAACTTTAAAAAGGCATTTTCAACTTTCTGAATAGGTTGGTAATCTTGAAATTCCCACACACTCACCCATTAAGTAGCTACACTCACACATTTAGCTTGGTAGATGTGCAGGAGCAGAGCCGGTGACCTTCTACCCAATTTTTTTGCGAAGTTGGTCTCTGCTGCCGTCGATTTCATAATAACTAAACTCCTACTTTTAATGGCCTCATGCAAAGACCCAATAGAATAGAATTTAATACCTAGATGTGCGAATGTCTTGGTTGATTCCACCCTGCTACCCCTATGGACAAACTCTTACATTTTTAGCTTCCCTTCCCGCACTTCATTATATAGGTTTTTGTAGTGTTTAATTTCAAGTCAAGATTGTCCATTTATGCAGTATAGGTGGAGAGTGCCTTTTGTAGACCTAGTTGTGTACGGGCCATCAGCACTGCATCGTCCGCATGCAAAAGGGTGGCTATGGACTTTATTGATTTGTGGTGAATCCTGGACCTTTTCCACCATTACTTGTTCTTTTTTTTTTTTTAAATAGTTTTTATTATTGCATTACTTGTTCTAGAGCATTTATATATAGTTTAAACTCATAAAGCGCTGCACCATAATACCCCTTCCTATCTGTCCCAGAAACTAACCCTTTTGGGTGGAAGCAGGCCCTCCAGAAATACGAGCTCCATATTTCTCAAGACACAAATATTCAAGAAAAAAAAACCTACAACCAATCCTTATCTGGAATGGCACCACATATTTGAAACTCTCTCCCTTCGGAGATTAGATGCCACCCATGCACATTTCACTTCAGGAAAGAAGTAAAAAAGTTTATTTCCAACAAATTCCTCTTTCACTGAGGTCTTGGCCCCCATTCCCTGTATAGACCTGACCTCATTTTGTCCGCTGCCTCTTGGCACTCCGTAACATGCCTGTGTATTGGACCCCTCACGTAGGCATCACTACCATGGGAAAACCTGTGCATCTACTCTCCGCACCCACACTCCACAATAACTACCTCAGAACCTTTGTGTACACTGTCTATTGTATTCTTCATTAATTTATTGTCGCTATGTATTTTAATTTACACTTTATGTAACTCAGGTACTTGCCGCTAATCTGTTTACATATCCCACTGTATTTTCTTTACTCTTGTTTACCAATACTATTTATTTTTACCTTCTCGCTATGTACCTCATGCTATTGCTATTGTGCTTACTCTGTAAAGCACTAAGTTGTCATGAACATAAGCACTAGGAAGCCATGTTTGCTCCCTACCTTGATGGAAAACTGTGCATCTACTCTCCCCTCCCTCACACTCCCTACCTCAACTACCTCAGACCTGTTACGTTCACATGTCCTGCTATCTATCGGATTCTTATTTTTATTATTGTGCTTTGTATCTTTGTTTATGCATTATGTAACTCGGATATTTGTTGCTATTTTGTTTACATATCCCGATGTCCCCATATCCCGATGTACACCGTTTACTCCTTTTCACCATATATAGAGGCACAACCGTAGTTCCCAGTTCAGTGATCAACTTAACAGACAAGAAGTTAACAGCAGCAGAAACAAAAGTTTTAGAACTGGGACTCTCATACTGTCCTCCTCGTAACTTCAATTATGCAGATGTCAGACTGGATACTTACCGCTTTGTCAGGAAACCTAAACTAACACATTTTCACCATATGCAATCAAAGGAGAAAAAGAAAATAATCACCCCTAACACGGCATGTATAAATAGTCCTCCTCTCCTCAATGCAGGTGATTTCGAACTATTTGAAGATGTTTGGGCACTACGCAATGAACAAGATGACTTTGTGGTTACTGACAGCATGATACACATTGAAGATAGAATAGCTTGGCAAACGACATTTAAACCTAAATCGGTCTTTAATCCAAACATGTTACATGATAACCTAGATGTGTACCATGAACTAGTGACACAAGATTTGAAGAAACTTTACACATCTGTCAATAAATCGCATTTTGTGACGAGCAAACTTAACCTATGTTGCAAGAATTTAATGAAGAACTTGGGAGCGGATGCTAATGTTGTTGTGAGACAAGCGGACAAGGGGGTCTTATGGCCACGTCAACTCTATATGTCAGAGGCAGAAATTCAATTATAGGATCAGGCTTGTTACAGGAAGAGCAATATACATATAGTTAGAACAGCATGGAATTAATATTATTCAAAACTGCTGGCTTGGAGGAGTGGAGGTTTATTGAGCGATGCGGAGTACCGTTTCCTGAAGAAAGAGCATCCAGTGATCCCCACCTTCTATTTAATTCCAAAAGTGCACAAATCTGCTGCCAGGCCTCCGGGCAGAACGATAATCTCAGCCATTGATAGCATCATGGAGAACACTTCAAAATATATTGATTATTTCTTGCAGGAATGGGTTCAAGGCTTAAGCTCTTTTGTCCAGGATACCTCCAACTTTTTGAGAAAGATTGAAAAAGTAGATTGGTGTTCTGATATGTTAATAATGACATTGGATGTGACTTCACTGTACACCTCGATAAGACATAATGATGGTATAAGAGCAGTATAGCATTTTCTCAATTTGAGACCCATGAATTGTGCACCCCTCAACAAAATGTTATTGGCCATTGTAAAAGGATGTCTTGAACAGAATTATTTTCTGTTCAATAATCAGATTTATCAGCAAGTGAGAGGTGTGGCAATGGGGGCCTGATTCTACCCCAGTTACTCTTGTCTTCACATGGGACTGTGGGAGGAGCAGGTCCTGAGGGGAGAGCACAGGCAAATGATGGAGGATCATGTGTTCATTTATTTAAGATACATAGATGAGCTATTTCCTATTTGGAAAGGCTCAGAGACAAGTGCGAGGCAATTTGTCAAAAAATTAAATACGAACTTTATCAATCTGAATTTCACAACTGCAGTGAGTTCACGGGCAGTTTGCTTTCTTGATGTAGAGGTGTACGTGGAGAGTAACACTTTGGCAACCCGATTGTACAGGAAGTGCACAGCGGGCAATACGGTACTGCACGCGTCAAGTCACCATCCGCAGCATTTGATACGCAGCATCCCGTTTGGGAAGATGCTGCGTGTCAAACGCATCTGCAGCTTGGACGTGGAGTGACATATTGCCCATCAGGCCAGCAAGAGACACTTCTTGGCAAGAGGCTATGCCCCTGACGTTATAGAAGAAGCAATATGTAAGACCAAACGCCTAACCAGAAGTGAGGCACTGCTACCTGGAGAAGTGTGGCTCAGGGGTTAGAGGCGGCAGACCCGGAATCTGAGATCGGCCCTGGACCAGGGTTCAATTCCCTGCCTCGGCGGGGTCTTGGGCTCAAAAATTCCATGGACTCGATAATTCTCGCTCCGGTGCCTTCTCGACTCACGGGTTCACACTCTGCGACTCTGGGCAATAGCCTGCTTAATCTCCACAACGGCCCCTCGTGGCGGGATGCCTGGCTTTCACCTTGTGGATACCCTGCCGGGGTTATCTCACAGGGGAATACCAGGACGGGTTCCCTAAGCAAGCGCCGGGAAACCCACTGCGGGTAGCTGTGTGCTATATAAGCTCAAATACATACAATACAATACATACCTAAACCACGGAGTGAGGATCTAGTTGCTAATCATTCTAATGCCCCAACTAGAATAATTCTCACTTTTAGCAGACAACACCAACAATTGCGTAAGATTTTTACCCGCAGTTGGAAATTGGTACAAGAGGACCCAGTAGTTGGAGGGCTGGTTTCAAATAAACCGGCTCTTACTTTTAGAAAATCACAATCGATGGGTAATAGCTTGGTAAAGAACAATCCGGAAGTAGTCACTCAAGGAACTTGGATGTCACAGATCAAGGGTTTTAGAAAATGTCCAAGTTGCAAAGCTCGCAAATTTGGGATTAACAGAACCCGATACATCAGTCCTTTTCATGCACAACCTATCCCAATCAACAAAAGATTGACCTGCAGGACAGACTTTGCAATTTATGTGCTGGGGTGTCCTTTTGGGCTCAGATACATCGGCAGTACAAAACTGCCAGCCCACAAACGGATACTCCAGCACATTAGAGCCATCACTGGGAAGGATCAATCGTATCTGGTGGCTAGGCATTTTGAGCAGTCACATAACAGCAATCCCAACCTGGTACAATATTATGTAATAGATACGGTTGGCCCTATGAAACCAATCAATCAATCAATCAATCAAACAATTTATATAGCGCGCCACTCACCCGGAGGGTCTCAAGGCGCTGGGGGGGAAGGGGTCCGTTACTGCTCGAAAAGCCAGGTCTTGAGTGGCCTCCTGAAGGAGAGATGGTCTTGGGTCTGTTGTAGGTGGATGGGGAGTGAGTTCTATGTTTTGGCCACCAGGAAGGAGAAGGATCTTCCTCCGGCAGTGGTTCTGTAAATGCGTGGTACGGTGGCAAGGGCGAGGCTGGTCGAACCCAGCTGGCGGGGGGGCGTGTAGAAGGTGAGGTGGTTGTTGAGGTACTTGGGTCCCAGGTCATGGAGAGCCTTGTGTGCGTGGGTGAGGAGTCTGAACGTGATCCTCTTGCTGACGGGGAGCCAGTGCAGGTCTCTTAGGTGGGTGGAGATGTGGTTGTGGCGGGGGATGTCCAGGACGAGTCGTGCGGAGGCGTTCTGTAAGCGCTGGAGTCTTTTCTGTAGTTTGGCAGTGATACCTGCGTAGAGGGTGTTCCCGTAGTCCAGTTGGCTGGTGACGAGTGCCTGGGTGACCGTCTTCATGGTTTTGGTGGGGATCCAGTGGAAGATCTTTCGGAGCATGCGCAGGGTGTTGAAACAGGCTGACGAGACGGCGTTGACTTGTCTGGTCATCGTGGGGGAGGAGTCCAGGATGAAGCCCAGGTTTAGTGCGTGGTCCGTTGGTTTGGGGGTGGTGCCCAGGGCAGGGGGCCACCAGGAGTCGTCCCAGGCAGAGGGGAATGATTCCAGGATTAGGACTTCCGTCTTGTCCGAGTTCAGCTTCAGGCGGCTGTTTTCCATCCATTCGGCGACGTCCTTCAATCCCTCGTGTAGGTTGGCTCTGGCGGTGGCAGGGTTGTTTGGTAAGGAAGAGGATCAGCTGGGTGTGTCGTCGGCGTAGGAGATGATGTTGAGGTTGTGTTGGCATGCGATGGCTGCGAGGGGGCTCATGTAGATGTTGAAGAGGGTGGGGCTGAGCGAGGATCCTTGGGGTACGCCGCAGACGACTTCGGTGACCGCAGATCTGAACGGGGGGAGGCGGACTCTCTGGGTTCTTCCAGCGAGGAACGAGATGATCCACTCCAAGGCCGTTCCTTGGATTACGGTGTTGCTGAGGCGTTGTATCAGGGTGCGGTGGCATACGGTGTCGAAGGCTGCTGAGAGGTCCAGGAGGATGAGTGCCGCTGTTTCCCCATTGTCGAGCAGGGACCTGATGGCGTCGGTGGCTGCGATGAGGACGGTCTTGGTGCTGTGGTGTGCACGGAACCCGGACTGTGAGGGGTCGAGGGATCCGTTGGTATTGAGGAAGGCGGAGAGTTGTCTGTTGATGGTCTTCTTGATGATTTTGGCACGGAAAGGGAGGAGCGAGATGGGGCGGAAGTTCTTGAGGTCCGTTGGGTCTGCGGTGGGTTTCTTCAGGAGGGAGCTGAGCTCGGCATGCTTCCAGCTCTCCGGGAAGGTGGCGGTGGTGAAGGAGATGTTGATGATGTCCCGGAGTTGGGGTGCGATCTCTATCAATATGGGCTCATATTGAATAGGAACAAATTGACTGACTAATTTGAATAGTAATTTGATACAAGAATGTTAAACATTTACAACATAGGTTTTGGGTTTTCATTCTTTTAGGGAGGTGTCCTGCATTGGTACTAGATAGCTATGGCTATAGTTTTAGAGATGCATTGGAAATATCATGATTATAGAAAACATTATTTTGCACCATTACACATTTTAGATATAATAGAATATTTTGCATGTGTGCTTTTACATATCAGAAATTGACAGCATAGCAGACTTGGATCAGTATAAGAGTTATGAATGCCCACTGGGGCGGTATTCAACCCACACAATAACTGTGCCAGCAATACATTGCAGCCAGTATGCTTATTAGAAAATAAGCGGATATATTTTGTCATTACACAATTAATTATAACATAAGGAGAAATTATTGCACAGTAGGTTTTATTTTATATTATAAAACTTGTGATATTTATATGAGTATATATTTATATATTTATTTATTCAATTAAAAATTTCGTGTTTTTATCGTCATTTTAATGGGTGACATTTGAACATTGAGTTTACAGTGTATTTGCTACATTTCGCACATGTAACATGCATTTGCTGCTACAAATACTTTGCTGTTGGGTGGCTATTTGCACATTATGTTTACATTATATTCGCGCTTTTTGCACATGTAACATAAATTATACTGCTATTAATATTTTGCTGCTCGCAGGAATATTGTTGTTAGGAATGTTCAACATATTCTGTACTAATTTGAGCTTATTTTGCACAGTTCCATGGCATTATGCAGTATATAGTAACTCTTTACTGTCTATGATGGATTGGGTGAAGGCTAATTTCCTGTGTATGCACTTTAAGTAGCCTCCCCCTCTATGACAATGCGTCATGTGATCAAGACCCGATTGAGAGTCGAAACGCATCATGACGGACAGGCTGGTCGATTATTTGAAAAAATAAAGAAAATTTGATTGCCACAGATATCTGGGTCCACTTCTCGTTCTTGCCTACCTAACAGCACTTCAAAAGCGGCGAACTTGGAAATACATATAGATATATATATATAAGTTTACGCTCCAAGACGCTTGCAGGCACTGAGTGGAGAAAAACGGACTCAAGAATATGCTGTTCTGCTGTTGTGGATATTGTGCTTTATTAAATAGTGCAAGCGGTCATTACGTGTTTCGGCCAACAAAATTATGAAATAAACAGACTCATAAAGGACTTCACTCTCTCCTATTGTGCTGCCGGACAGAACAAATCTGTGGGGGGGGGCTCTAGAAGTTTCTCTGAGTTCAAAAGTAGCACCGGACATAAAAATAAGACCCCTGTCCAGATTCACTTTTAAGGACACTTCTAGACCTGTGGATACCATAGAAGAAGTACTGCCCTGTGGTGAGAGGACAATCCTACAGCTTGAGGCCTCCCCTGCTGTCTGGGAAGGAAGACTGGACCAGCACCCTTCATTCCAGGTTGAAGTGACTCCATGAGTCAGCTGAACGACCTCCTGTTCTGAGCTACAGGGACATCAAAATCCAGAGGTCTCTCTGCAACTGCCCAGCTGACCTGCAACTGGACATGCCTGAGTCCTGCTGGCCTCGGCTAGAGTGAGTTCCTGATCCCCAAGATGTTCCTTCCAGGTCCAGGACCCTTGGTGTGGCACCAATTGACCTCCTTCTTGAACAAAAAGAGTAATACTGAACTTTTAGGCTCTTTGCGACCAGGAACAAGCCCATTCGCACCGTGATCTAGCCACCCATGACAATGTCAATGTGAAGCTCCGGGGGACCCAACTCCTCATGCTATAATGACTGCCAGCGGAGGGACATCTGCACTTCCCGCTGAAGCATTAACTGCCTGTGGTGACAGCCAATGATAAGCTCCAGCAACAACCATCCTCGATGCCTGACAAAATATTTGCTTTACAGGGGCTCTCATCAGTCATGCCTTGCCTACTCTTCAAGATACATCAATAACCATCCACAATCCTCTCCCTGCCCCCTTCGGCCTCCTCCATCATGAACTGGCCTTTTTGAGCAGGACTTCAGGAGGTAACATTTTCAGCAGGACTAAGCTGCCCCTGTATCTGGCCTGTGCTCCATGAAGGTCATTCTGAACTTTTGACTTTCACCGGTCTAGCATGACCAGGAAGCTATGAGTGGTGCTTTGTGCTTTTAGTCACTATATTTACCTCAAATCTTTAAAATTGCATATTGACAGTTGAACTGATTGGTTTTTTGCCATTTTGGTGACAGATATTTTAATAAACTTTGCTCTATTTTTCTAAGTTGCGTGGACATTTTATTGTGTTGGATTTTCACTTTCTTACTATTTGTGTGCTGAATAAGTACTTTACACATCGCCTCTAAATTAAGCCTGACTGCATTTGAGCCAAGCCACCAGAGGGTTAAGAACAGGTTAATTTAGTGGCTTTTTGTGGTTCATCCTGACAGGGATTGTGGCTGTTGGTTGAGAAGGGTTCACAACTCCCCAACCAACAACCCAATTTCCCACATTGGTGCTCAGTAGTGGGATTAAGTACATGTGTTTGTGCAGTGCTATACAGAGATGTTTTGTAACACAAAATCCCAAACATAAAGAATGTGATACCATTTCATTTTTTAATGCTCCTTAATTGGCCATTACTTGTTTTTACAAATTCCCTTTCGCTGAGAGCTTCAAAAGGCCCTCAGAGCCTATAAGGAGACCCATCAGTTGCTAGAAACAGTAAAGGAGAAGGAGGCCATGGAGAAACAAGAAGAGGACAAGGGCACAGGTCCTGAACTGCCGCCGCATGGAGAGGAGGAAAGCACTGCCAGGACTGGAAGCATTGTGTCTTCCAAGTGTCTGTCCACAGAGAAGCTAGACGACAAAATGGCTAAGAGAGAATTGCAGCTGGCCAAATTAAGATTAGTGGCAGCCAAGTAAGTGGCAGTTGCCAAGAGGGAGGCAGCCAATGAGGAGGTTGTTGCCCAGAGGGAGTCAGCCAAGGAGGAAGTAGCTGCAAAGAGGGCCCTTGAGGAAAGGAAATTGGCTATGGAAGAGGCAGCCCGGGCCCTTGATAAAAAATAATTTGCCCCTGGAAGAAAGGAGAATGGACCATGAGCTAAGTCTCAGAAAGCTGGGCATCAGGGCCAAAGAAGTTGATTCCAGCAACAATGATGGCAGTGTACAGTGTTCACTTGAGACAAGAATCTGGTCCCTAACCATGTTGTTGGGGATGACATATATATGTGGTTTGAAGCCTACGAGGTTGCCCTGGAGTTACACAGAGTCCCTGAAGAGGACTGGGGGACTAGTCTCTGGAGGCACATGTGTAAGTGAGGAGATGGGTGCCCTACTGGCCCTAGGAAAGGGGGACAGAATGAGATAACCCCCCATGAAGGATAACCTGATCAAAAAGAATGAGCTTACTCATGAGATGTATAGGCAGACATTTAGGGACAACCAGATGATGCCCCTGCAGTCTCGGATTGATTTTGTGGAGTACTTTTGCAAGGCCCTGGATGGTTGAGTTAAGGGCAGTGATGTGAAGGATTACAAAAGGGCTGTACAATTTAATTGCCGGGGAGCATATGTTCAACAACAGTTTTCGAGAGCTGCACCAATATCTAGTGGCTAGTAAGCTCCCTGGACCCAGGGAGCTTACTAATGAGGCAGAACACTGGCTCATCTCAAAGGGCCACAAGGAGATGCCTGGGAGTGACCAAAGAAAGGTGGTTCAGGTACCCCAAAGCAGAGTGATGGGGAGATCAATAGAGGCACGGACAGGCCACAAAATAAGGTGGGGAGAATGGGTTTAAATGCCCCTCTTGAAAAACAGGGAGGAGAATCTGGTAGCCCCGGGCACCCCATTCCTAACCCTGCTTCTTTGAGTGTTCCCAAGTTAGGACACAAGCAAGGGGAGTCTGTGCCCTAAAGAACCACCCACTGGTGGGAATTTCTATAGGGGTGGACAATTTGGCCTTAGGGGGAAGTAGTCCACAGGGGCTTATGGTAGAACATTCCCTAGTCTCCTTTTGTTGGGAGATAGACTCAGAGGGTAGACTTGTGGTCCTGAGGGTGTGAGTTATTGCTTCAAACATGTCACAGTGAATGGAATCCCTTCCTCTGCTATGAGGAATACTGGTACAAGCCAGACAATTGTAGTGGAAAGGCTGATTTCCCCATATCACTCCACAGGACAGGTGTTTAGAATACCAGTGGCCCAGGAGTAGGACTTTTACTGTCCCATTCCAATTGTATCCCTGGAATGGAGTGGAGAGGTGACCCAAAGGAGGGTCATAGTTAGTTCTCAGATGCTTTCCACCAGCATTAGAGGAGCTGGGTAGGGTGGCCACCCTGGGCAACCTGAAAGCTCAGGTTTCTGAAGGCCCCACACCCACAGGGAGAATGCAGAGGCCCTGATAGAGGAACAGGGGGAGGAAAGAATCAATCAGACACCCTGTTCAGCCTCAGGGCATAGACCCTGGGCTGAAGAACCCGTCTCAGTCTATGTCCTGGAGGGAAGGAGAGCAGAAGAACAGAGCCTAACTATTGGGGCTGCTGCTACTCACACTGAGAGATCTCGGAGGTCAGAGAAGCCTGGATTGCCTGGAGAGCTGCTCTTGACATTAACAGCTGCCAGAGGCCTCTGTTGGTTGCTGTTCTTATGGGAAGAGTTTTACTGGGGTTGGGGAAAAGAAGTCTAATCCAAGGGGTGGATTGGGCCACATCACTTTGTTGGCCATGGTGGTACTGTCTGCGTACTGGGATGCATCTGTGAGCAAGTCAAGGTTAGGTGCTGCACAGATGGGTACCATAGGTGAAGAAAACGATTCCTCATGGTTCAGTTCAGTGACTCGGGAGTGTGTTGACAAAGAGATCCCAATGAGTTCAAAGGGGCATAGAACTGACAAGTGCCTCTGGGGGAAACATTGTTTACAACACGGGGATTACATCGCGATGCTATTACATCGCGGTTTTCCCAACGCAAGTCGTTACAGCGACTTGCGCTGGATTGCACTCTAGGACAAGGAATAGTATTATTTATGATCCAACACTTTCCCTACTGTATGTAGACTGGAGTTGGAATAGTAAATTATACTACTCCTAAGTCCAGCGCCCTCCAACACAAGTCGTTGTAACGACTTGCGTTGTAAAAACCACAATGTAATGTACTGCTATGTAAATGTATGCGTTGTAACGTCATACATCCGCCTCTGGTGTTGAGGGTCATTGTTCACATTTTATTGACTGAACAGGGAAGCCCAACAGGGTATTGATTTGTCTACCCTGGCTTTAGGCTGGAGGGGTGTCATATTGGACCGGGCCCTCTCTGCAGTATCACCCCCAAACATATTGCCTTTATCCCTGCTATTTGTATAACACTGTTTTTGTTGGGTTTTGGCTTTAGGACTTTGTGCACTTCACCAGTGCTAAATAGTTCTAAAGTGCTTGTGCTCTCTCCTTTAAACATGATAAAATTGGTGTACACCCAATTGGCACATTTAATTTACTTATCAATCCCTAGTAAAGTGGTACTATGGGTACCCAGGGCATGTAAATTAAATGCTACTAGGGGGCCTGTAGCTATTAAGTAACCCTTTAAAAACATGTCTCAAGCCTTCCATTGTAGACTGTGTGTGCAGTTTTAAACTGCCATTTCGACCTGGAAAAAGAAACCTTTTGCCAAGCCTAAACCTTAATTTTTAATAAAGATAAATTACACCTAGTGTAGGCCCTAAACAGTCCGTAAGACATGATGCTTTCTATTTAGAAAATTAGACATGTACTTTTACGTTTTTACATGACTAGTAGTGAAAAACTCTCAGCAACACAACAAACAAGATGATGGCTAGAGTGCTGAAAATTTTCACACGCTCATCCCCAGTTACTATTGGATCTGGGTTAAATTCATCCTGGTAGGTTTTGCTCACCATACCATCCCAGGGACCACAGCCTGCCCTTAAAAACTAAAAATGAAAAGTTATATTTTTATTTTTTGCATGCATACCTTTTTCCTTTAAGGCATATGGGCTGCATTTTTTTTTAAACTGCCCTTTTTAAAAGTTTAATAGCAGTCCCAGACACGGAGTTCTGCTGACCCCATCAGGCCACCATCCATGGGAGTGCCAGCCATTCCTAATGGGGTCGCAAATTGCGATAGCTTCATTAATATTCATGATGCGTGCAATTTGCAACCCCATTGGGAATCTCAAACAGTGACTCATACACTCTTGTACATTGACTGTTGCGATTTCCAATTTGTTGCAATTTACGAGTCGCAAACGTCAATGGTCGTACATCTGGCACGGTTTTGGCTTTAGGACTTTGTGCACTTCACCAGTGCTAAATAGTTCTTAAGTGCTTGTGATCTCTCCATTAAACATGCTAAAATTGGTGTACACCCAATTGGCACATTCAATTTACTTATCAATCCCTAGTAAAGTGGTACTATGGGTACCCAGGGCATGTAAATTAAATGCTACTAGGGGGCCTGTAGCTAATAAGTAACCCTTTAAAAACATGTCTCAAGCCTTCCATTGTAGACTGTGTGTGCAGTTGTAAACTGCCATTTCGACCTGGAAAAAGAAACCTTTTGCCAAGCCTAAACCTTAATTTTTAATAAAGATAAGTTACACCTAGTGTAGGCCCTAAACAGTCCGTAGGACATGATGCGTTGTATTTAGAAAATTAGACATGTACTTTTACGTTTTTACATGACTAGTAGTGAAAAACTCTCAGCACCACAACAAACAAGATGATGGCTAGATGCTGAAAATGTTCACACGCTCATTCCCAGTTACTATTGGATCTGGGTTAAATTCATCCTGGTACGTTTTGCTCACCATACCATCCCAGGGACCACTGCCTGCCCTTAAAAACTAAAAATGAAAAGTTATATTTTTATTTTTACATGCATACCTTTTTCCTTTAAGGCATACGGGCTGCATTTTTTTTTTAAACTGCCCTTTTTAAAAGTTTAATAGCAGTCCCAGACACGGAGTTCTGCTGACCCCATCAGGCCACCATCCATGGGAGTGCCAGCCATTCCTAATGGGGTCGCAAATTGCGATAGCTTCATTAATATTCATGATGCGTGCAATTTGCGACCCCATTGGGAATCTCAAACAGTGACTCATACACTCTTGTACATTGACTGTTGCGATTCGCAATTTGTTGCAGTTTACGAGTCGCAAATGTCAATGGTCGTACATCTGGCACGGTTTTGGCTTTAGGACTTTGTGCACTTCACCTTTGCTAAATAGTTCTTAAGTGCTTGTGATCTCTCCATTAAACATGCTAAAATTGGTGTACACCCAATTGGCACATTTAATTTACTTATCAATCCCTAGTAAAGTGGTACTATGGGTACCCAGGGCATGTAAATTAAATGCTACTAGGGGGCCTGTAGCTATTAAGTAACCCTTTAAAAACATGTCTCAAGCCTTCCATTGTAGACTGTGTGTGCAGTTTTAAACTGCCATTTCGACCTGGAAAAAGAAACCTTTTGCCAAGCCTAAACCTTAATTTTTAATAAAGATAAATTACACCTAGTGTAGGCCCTAAACAGTCCGTAGGACATGATGCGTTGTATTTAGAAAATTAGACATGTACTTTTACGTTTTTACATGACTAGTAGTGAAAAACTCTCAGCAACACAACAAACAAGATGATGGCTAGAGTGCTGAAAATTTTCACACGCTCATCCCCAGTTACTATTGGATCTGGGTTAACTTCATCCTGGTAGGTTTTGCTCACCATACCATCCCAGGGACCACAGCCTGCCCTTAAAAACTAAAAATGAAAAGTTATATTTTTATTTTTACATGCATAGCTTTTTCCTTTAAGGCATACGGGCTGCATTTTTTTTTAAACTGCCCTTTTTAAAAGTTTAATAGCAGTCCCAGACACGGAGTTCTGCTGACCCCATCAGGCCACCATCCATGGGAGTGCCAGCCATTCCTAATGGGGTCGCAAATTGCCATAGCTTCATTAATATTCATGATGCGTGCAATTTGCGACCCCATTGAGAATCTCAAACAGTGACTCATACACTCTTGTACATTGACTGTTGCGATTCGCAATTTGTTGCAATTTACGAGTCGCAAATGTCAATGGTCGTACATCTGGCACGGTTTTGGCTTTAGGACTTTGTGCACTTCACCAGTGCTAAATAGTTCTAAAGTGCTTGTGCTCTCTCCTTTAAACATGCTAAAATTGGTGTACACTCAATTGGCACATTTAATTTACTTATCAATCCCTAGTAAAGTGGTACTATGGGTACCCAGGGCATGTAAATTAAATGCTACTAGGGGGCCTGTAGCTATTAAGTAACCCTTTAAAAACATGTCTCAAGCCTTCCATTGTAGACTGTGTGTGCCGTTTTAAACTGCCATTTCGACCTGGAAAAAGAAACCTTTTGCCAAGCCTAAACCTTAATTTTTAATAAAGATAAGTTACACCTAGTGTAGGCCATAAACAGTCCGTAGGACATGATGCGTTGTATTTAGAAAATTAGACATGTACTTTTACGTTTTTACATGACTAGTAGTGAAAAACTCTCAGCAACACAACAAACAAGATGATGGCTAGAGTGCTGAAAATTTTCACACGCTCATCCCCAGTTACTATTGGATCTGGGTTAAATTCATCCTGGTAGGTTTTGCTCACCATACCATCCCAGGGACCACAGCCTGCCCTTAAAAACTAAAAATGAAAAGTTATATTTTTATTTTTTACATGCATACCTTTTTCCTTTAAGGCATATGGGCTGCATTTTTTTTTAAACTGCCCTTTTTAAAAGTTTAATAGCAGTCCCAGACACGGAGTTCTGCTGACCCCATCAGGCCACCATCCATGGGAGTGCCAGCCATTCCTAATGGGGTCGCAAATTGCGATAGCTTCATTAATATTCATGATGCGTGCAATTTGCAACCCCATTGGGAATCTCAAACAGTGACTCATACACTCTTGTACATTGACTGTTGCGATTTCCAATTTGTTGCAATTTACGAGTCGCAAATGTCAATGGTCGTACATCTGGCACGGTTTTGGCTTTAGGACTTTGTGCACTTCACCAGTGCTAAATAGTTCTTAAATGCTTGTGATCTCTCCATTAAACATGCTAAAATTGGTGTACACCCAATTGGCACATTCAATTTACTTATCAATCCCTAGTAACGTGGTACTATGGGTACCCAGGGCATGTAAATTAAATGCTACTAGGGGGCCTGTAGCTATTAAGTAACCCTTTAAAAACATGTCTCAAGCCTTCCATTGTAGACTGTGTGTGCAGTTGTAAACTGCCATTTCGACCTGGAAAAAGAAACCTTTTGCCAAGCCTAAACCTTAATTTTTAATAAAGATAAGTTACACCTAGTGTAGGCCCTAAACAGTCCGTAGGACATGATGCGTTGTATTTAGAAAATTAGACATGTACTTTTACGTTTTTACATGACTAGTAGTGAAAAACTCTCAGCAACACAACAAACAAGATGATGGCTAGATGCTGAAAATGTTCACACGCTCATTCCCAGTTACTATTGGATCTGGGTTAAATTCATCCTGGTACGTTTTGCTCACCATACCATCCCAGGGACCACTGCCTGCCCTTAAAAACTAAAAATGAAAAGTTATATTTTTATTTTTACATGCATACCTTTTTCCTTTAAGGCATACGGGCTGCATTTTTTTTTTAAACTGCCCTTTTTAAAAGTTTAATAGCAGTCCCAGACACGGAGTTCTGCTGACCCCATCAGGCCACCATCCATGGGAGTGCCAGCCATTCCTAATGGGGTCGCAAATTGCGATAGCTTCATTAATATTCATGATGCGTGCAATTTGCGACCCCATTGGGAATCTCAAACAGTGACTCATACACTCTTGTGCATTGACTGTTGCGATTCGCAATTTGTTGCAGTTTACGAGTCGCAAATGTCAATGGTCGTACATCTGGCACGGTTTTGGCTTTAGGACTTTGTGCACTTCACCAGTGCTAAATAGTTCTAAAGTGCTTGTGCTCTCTCCTTTAAACATGCTAAAATTGGTGTACACTCAATTGGCACATTTAATTTACTTATCAATCCCTAGTAAAGTGGTACTATGGGTACCCAGGGCATGTAAATTAAATGCTACTAGGGGGCCTGTAGCTATTAAGTAACCCTTTAAAAACATGTCTCAAGCCTTCCATTGTAGACTGTGTGTGCAGTTTTAAACTGCCATTTCGACCTGGAAAAAGAAACCTTTTGCCAAGCCTAAACCTTAATTTTTAATAAAGATAAGTTACACCTAGTGTAGGCCCTAAACAGTCCGTAGGACATGATGCGTTGTATTTAGAAAATTAGACATGTACTTTTACGTTTTTACATGACTAGTAGTGAAAAACTCTCAGCAACAAACAAGATGATGGCTAGAGTGCTGAAAATTTTCACACGCTCATCCCCAGTTACTATTGGATCTGGGTTAAAGTCATCCTGGTACGTTTTGCTCACCATACCATCCCAGGGACCACTGCCTGCCCTTAAAAACTAAAAATGAAAAGTTATATTTCTATTTTTTACATGCATACCTTTTTCCTTTAAGGCATACGGGCTGCATTTTTTTTTTTAAACTGCCCTTTTTAAAAGTTTAATAGCAGTCCCAGACATGGAGTTCTGCTGACCCCATCAGGCCACCATCCATGGGAGTGCCAGCCATTCCTAATGGGGTCGCAAATTGCGATAGCTTCATTAATATTCATGATGCGTGCAATTTGCGACCCCATTGGGAATCTCAAACAGTGACTCATACACTCTTGTACATTGACTGTTGCGATTCGCAATTTGTTGCAATTTACGAGTCGCAAATGTCAATGGTCGTACATCTGGCACGTACTTTTACTTTTGCAGCCTAGGGAGCTGGGGAAGCGCTTACCCAAGTCGCTCGAGGAATTTTTTTCCAATGTAATGAAGCTTGATGCACACAACGCACTGGCCTCATTACATGGAAAGTGATCAGCTAATTTCCCTTTCACTGCTTCAGTGCTGGAGGGGCTATCTCAGCCCCCTGAGCACTGAAGCACACAGGAGAGGTATCATTAAAAAAGGGGGGTACCCCCTCTTTTCAATCGTACTCTTCCTCAGTGGATCCCTGCTTGGAAATCGCCACTGGAGGTCGATCCCCAACCAGGGATCCACCATTAGACACTAGAGAGGGTGGAGCAGACCCTTGGTCAGGGCCTTTGCTCCCCCAAAACTTATTAGGCATGTTCAGTCTTTCTGCCATCCCACCCGGCAGAGATTGAGGCATAAGTACTGGATATGCCCCCCGGGGGGGAAGCAGAAAGACCACTAGGCACCACAGATTATATTTTTTTAATACATAGGGGTGGGGGTGCTGCCCAAAACAGGCACCAAGGACTATTTTGTTCTTTGTACAGGGTTGGGGGCTACCCAGAATGGGCATGCGATGCCCCCACCGCCCTTCTTAAAAAATGAGGACAGTCATCCTGCCCCCACTGGGGTGAAAATGGTGGTTATTACAGCTGATGTGCCCCCCCCCCGCAGGAGAGGGCAGAAAGCCCACTAGGCACCAGGGATATATGTAAGGGCATGTCAGGGAGCGGATCCAAAGGCAAGAGTCGCTCCTATGTTTTTTAGGTGCACATTTGGACAGATCAGTGAATTATTTAGGGGCAGAAAACTGCTGGATACCAGGGAAAGTTTATGTGTGTGAAATGGAGTTCAGCTTATGGTCTGTGTGTATTGGTGTGCGGCTGGCTGTGTGTGTACTAGCGTTTGGCTGGTTGTGTGTGTGAACTCGCACTTGGTAGCAGTGTGTGTAGACTGGTGCTTGCCTCGTTGTGTGTCTGGTGTTTAGCTGGCAGTGTGCGTGGACTGGCACTTTGCTGGTGGTGTTCGTGGATGGCGCTTTACTGGTGGTGTACTTGGCTGGTGGTGTACGTAGATGGCACTTGGCTGGTGGTATGTGTGGATGAGCTAGGCTGGTGGTGTGGGTGTACTGGCACTTGGCTAGCAGTGTACCTGGACTGTTTCTTGTCTGGACGGTGTGGCTTGCATGAATCCCCCAGCGTTTTCTTCCACAGAATCCTGTGCAAAAGTCAATTTAGCTAAAAAGTCACATTTTATTTGCATTTCTGTGAATGAAAGTTGTAGGATCACCACGCCGGCACAAATTTCCTACCAACCAGCGTTCCCCTCAAACTCCCATTGGTGATCCTTTGTAAAAGCAGGTATTTTTGTGATAGATGGGGCAACTGCGTTTTTGGTCTCGGGTTTGGCCGCCATCTAGGTACACCTACCAAGCCCAGACATTTCTGAAGAATTGGCACCCGGGAGAGTCCAGAGAGATGTTCTTGTGTGAATCCCCAACGTTTTCCTACCCAGAATCCCCTACAAACCTCAAATTTAGCTTAAAAAAAACAAATTGTCCTCACATTTCTATGTGGGATTACTGCACCGGCATACATTTTCTACCACCCAGTGTTCTCCTCTGTCTCTAAGAAAAAATGATACCTCACTAGTGTGGGTAGGCAAAGTGCCTGCGATGGGCTAGACTCAAAAACTAGTAGAGATTGGCGGGGCATCAAAGCGTGGTCATAAGCGCACTTTATTTTTTTACAACTTTTTTAGGCTGACTCTGCTTTGGACACCCACACAAGTGAGGTATCATATTTATTGAGAGACCGTGAGAACTCTGGATGGTAAGAAATTTGTGTTGCCACTGTGATCCCACACAGAAATGTGAGGAAAATGTGATTTATTCTGGGTAAGAAAATGTTGGGGGGTCCCCTAAGCCACACCTCCTAGGACTCCCCTGGATATCTGGTTTTCAGAAATGTCTGGATTTGGTAGGTTTCTCTAAATGGCAGCTGAGCCTGGGACAAAAAATGCATTTGCCCTCTTTGCAAAAACAGGTTTTCTTGTCAGGTTGTATGTCGGAACAACGAGTTTATCAACAACGTCTACCTTTACAACGCAGTCTCTACAATGACCACATGTTAACCACAAATTGCTTTACCCCGCATTCCTTTACCACAGATTTTTGTGGTAAAGGCATGCATAGTAAACAGTTATTTATGGCTAATGTTACCACCCCTCTCCCTCTCCCTCTGAGCCTTAAATACACCCCAACCTCCTAAAATCGACCCTAAACACCCCCTACTCTCTGAAAACTACCAACCCCCTCCCACCCCTTATAACTAGCCCAAATCCCCCACTCTCTAAAAACTACCCTGAACACCTCCCCACCCCCTAAAAACTACCCTGACCCCCACCAGCTAAAAACTACCCTAATTATCATCCCACCCCCTAAAAAGTACCCCAACCCCTCACCGCCTAAAAACTACCCCAAACCCGACCCCTAAAAACTACCCTGAACCACCCCACCCCCTAATAACTACCCTGAACCCCCACCCCCTAAATATTACCCCAAATCCCCCACCCCCTAAAAACTACTCTGAACCCCCCACCTAAACATAGCTCGGAACCCACACCCCCTAACAACTACCCCAAACTCCCACCCACTAAAAACTACCCCATACCCCCACCCATAAAAACTACCCTGAACCCCCACCCTCTAAAAAGTACTCCAAACCCCTCTTGGTGTCCTGTTTTTCTTTTGTTCAGGCATGTGGGCTTCCAGAACTCGTGGCTCTGGCTTCCTTGTCTCCGCAACACATTTTGGGACATTTCCTGCCACGGGCCCTAGGCCTACTCACACAAGTGATGTACTATTTTTATTGAGAGACTTTGGGGAATGCCAGTTGAGGGAAAGATTGTGTCTCCCCGCAGATTCCAGAACTTTCCATCACAGAAATATGAAAAATCTTTTCAAGGGATTCAGGGTAAAATACCGCGGCGAGAGCTATGCATGTCAGCTCATCCTGGTTTCTCCCAAGTGTCTAATTTTAAAAAATGTACAGGTTTGCTAGGTTTCCCTGGATGTCGGCTGATCTAGGGCCCAAAATCCACAATTAGGCACATTACAAAAAAAGGGTCAGTTTTAAGTGAAAAAATGTGATGTGTCCACGTTGCCTTTTGGCCTTTTTCCTGTTGCCGGCGCTAGGCCTTCTCACACAAGTGAGGTACGTTTTTTATCGGGAGACTTGAGGGATAGCCAGGTGTGTATAAGTTTGTGGCTCCCCTCACATTCCACAGCTTTCTATCACAGAAATGTGGGGGAAATGTGTTTTTTCACACAAATGTTGAGGTTTGCAAAGGATTCTGGGTAACAGAATGTGGTGCAAGCCACACAAGTCACCCCATCCTGGATTACCCTAGGTGTCTAGTTTTAAAAAATGTACAACGTTTGCTAGGTTTCCTTAGGTGTCGACTGAGCTAGGGCCCAAAATCCACAACTAGGCCCACTGCAAAAAAGGGTCAGTTTTCAGTGGAAACATGTGCTGTCCACATTGTGTATTGGACCGTTTCCTGTCACGGGCCCTAGGCCTACCCATACAAGTAAGGTACCATGTTGATTGAGAGACTTATAGGAACACAGAAAAGTAGAACAATTGTTATTAACAATTGTCTTTCTCTTTATTTGTGCCTTCCAAATGTAAGGCAGTGTGCAAAAAAGACATCATTTTGAGAAATGCTCTCTAATTCACATTCTAGTATGGGTACCCACAAATTCAGAGATGTGTAAATAACTACTACTTCTAAACTTCATATTGTGTGCCCACTACAGAAATACATAGGTTTCCTTGATACCTTTTCTTCACTCTTTATATTTTACCGAAGAAGTTGCTCAATACCCAATACACAATGACAATCTATTGCACGGTGCAGCTCAGTTATTGGCTTTAGGTACCTCGGGTTCTTGGTAAACCTACAGGCCCTTTATATCCCCACAATCAGAAGGGTCCAGCAGACATAGCAGCATATTACTTTCAAATATCTGCCATAGTTAGAAGAAGTTACAGATGAAAACTTAGACACAAATGCCTGTTTTTCAACTCAATTTCAATGTTTCTATTTCAACTGTTACCTTCTGTAAGAAACCTTGACGGATCTACACAAATGACCCTATGCTGACTTTAGAATTGTCTCTACTTTTCAGAAATGTATTGGTTTCTTAAATCCACCATTAATTTCATACTCATTTCTACCCCTACCTGGGAGGAAGTTGAAAGCACAAAAATAGGAAACATGGGCTATGTCCCAGTAAAATGTCAAAATTGTGTTGAAAATGTTTTGATTTTCTAACAGAAGTCTACCTGTTTCTGAAAGCTGGGAAGATGGGGATTTTAGCACCATAAACTTTTTGTTGAGCCTTTTGCAGGGGATAAAATAGAAGCTTTCGTCAACCGCACTTTGCCCCCCATTTTTCCCCCTAAACCCCAGATGTAGCTATATTTTGGCTTATTTCTCAGTCCCCTCCAGGGGAATTCACAACCCCTTGGTACCTTTAGAATCCACAGGAAGTTGGAAAAACAGGGTGCAAATTTGGCATGGATACCTTATGTGGACAAAAATGTATGGGATCCTTGGTGAGAGCTATTCCAAATAGCCCAAAAAAGGCTTAGCACAGGGGGAGAAGGGTGGGGGGAGGCCTAGAAGCAACAGGGTTAAACAACCTTCACAAAAAAATCTCCTCCATGAAAAAAGGTTGTCTTAAAAAATAAAAAAAGGTTTTTTTACTGGCATGCATTTACAGGCATAGGGTCTTCTGACCCAAGCAGGCCACAACCCATGTGATCACCTCCAATCCAAATGAGTTGCAGTTTGTCACTCACTCCGCTTCCTGTTTTGTGAACTGACCTATTGGTATGTAGGCCAGTTTACCTAAAAACGTTCTGGTCACAAAAATACTACTTGCTAATTGTGACCAGTATTTGCGACCAGAAAGAAGGAACACCAAGCCCCCAGTCACTTAAAAGATGCAGAGTGGGAAGCAAAGTCATAGATAGAATGCGAAGGGTTGATAATGTTTTTTTTGCAGTGCAGAGATGACCACTGCATATTTAATGAATAGTGGGTTGGAAACCGAGATCCTTTTCTTTTATTTTGGCCACAATCTTTTAGAAGTCCACATGACAAAATAATGCTGACAAGAAACATTTACTTGTTTCTGCTGCTCCCTAGTTTGCAATATTGTTTTCACAAGTCACACAAGATAGATGACAAATAAGAATTTTGGAGGATGTCTGCCATCTTCAAACCATTCTGCAAGATAACATGATTACATAATTTTTCTAAGCCTCTCAGACTAATAAAAGAATGCTCCAACAAGAAGATTTCTAGAATACATTTTCGTGCAATCCAGCGTTAGGTCTACCACAGAGGTTTTCACTTGTAAAAGTATATTTTTGCTTGGATACTTCAAGGATTATGGAAATTACTTAGCTGCCTATTTACAGAAGGCCCCTTGTAATGTCCATCTGTAGGTTCACACCTTCACACACCATAAGAGCTTCAATGGTTGTAGTTCATTGGGTGCATTCTGCTGGGACGATTTCCAATAATAGTAGTGTATTCCTGGTTTACTAAAGAATACACTGCCAATGTGCAAAATCAATCCGCTGCGGCTTACACCAATTTATACCCAGATTAAACAAAAGCACAAACTCACAATTGCCAACTTTGACACCTGCTTAGTTAACAGCACCTCTTTTTAGCTAAATTAATTGATTGCTTGAAGTTTAGACTTTTTCAATTGACTCATTTGATGTGGAATGAGTAAAAAGCCTATAGGTAGTGAAAGTGCCCACATTTAATGTGACCAGCCTAGAACATTTCAGTTATATATCAACATTAACTCTTTCAGACAGCAAAACGTAATGCGCTATTGTGCTATTCCGTAACTCCGGGCTATCATCCATTTGTTTGCATTTGTATCTATATCAACTGATTCATATTGATGGTTTGCTGCCACCATGGCTGGCCCTTCAGTACCACTGGCCTTAATTTTGTCATTCATAGTCTAACGAGTTATGAATTTAGCAAGGAGGGGTATGGCAACCCTCTTCACTTTTGTAGTTTCCTTGCACTGCTGTTAGAATTCAAACATTCTGATTCACACGAGCGCACAAGTTAAGATGGCCAACCCCCAGTGAGCTCTCCACCGCATTAGCCCTTCTTTGATGATTTTCGATGTCGAGAAGCCAGAATTTTTATTTAAAAATATTGCCAGCAACATTTGGAGGCATTTACTTACCGGTGAGGTGTTTTCCCGGTTCTACAGCATAACGGAAGCAGTATTTTCCCATTCTGGTTCTAACTCGACCTCTTCACACAGGTACAGCCCAGCATTCCAGTCAGGGGGTAGAGTAACACCCTGGAAAGGGCAAGCTTTGGCCTAGTTACTCTTGCAGTCAGTTTTAGGTACTGCACCTCCTTATGTTGAAAGATGTTCTTCATTATTAAATCTTTCCTGCATTTTGTATTACATTTTGCTGCTGAAGTCCAATTTAAGAATCTGGAGAGCAAAAATGTGCAGGTTCAGCATAATAAAAGGAAGCAAAATGTCTCTCCTCCTCCTGTTAACTCTAAAGTGGTGGAATCTAACAAACCTTCTTTGGCTTTGCTACTTGATGAGATTCAGGCAATTCGCACTAGCACAAATACTATTGCGTCAGAAATAAAAAAGTTACGAAAAGACATGGCTAGTAGGCAAATGGACATATCTAACAATGCAATTAAAATTCAAGACAAAGTCAATATTGATACGTTCTCACCGATTGTGGCATACATATCTCCTATCTCTAACCTTATTCTTGATTTGGAAAATCGAAATAGAGCGTTAATGTTCCAGACGATGTAGAAGGTAATGATTTCAGGTTATATTTGGAGAATGTATTGCCTGGTCTTTTTCCTATAAAATTTCCTGAGAAATCGGAAATAGATAAGGCTCACAGGATTCCTTCTCATCGTAATTCACACCAAAATAAACCAAGACAAATGATCTTTAAAGTTTTACGTCATCATCCTTTAGTCTTTGTAAGAAAAGCAGCAAGAGAAATTCCTTCCTTAATGGTAAACAGCAATAAAAGATTTCTTTACCAAGACTTTGCTAAAGAAACTGTTAAGACTCTCAAAGAATTCACAGACCTTCGTCCTCAATTACGAAGCCCTAGTTTTAAATAAGGTCTTTTTGATCCTTCAAAAACGTAAATCTGGAAAGACGGTTTTTCAAAATTCTTTCAGTGCCCTGTAGACCTACGGCTATTGTTGGATCGATATTCACAGCTTCCTATGGATACGCATGAGACTGCTACTTGAAAATGAATTCATTATTTTTTTCTGGCTAACCTAATTGTTTAATTCCTTACATGGCTTCAATTGTTTGGTCATGCTTGGAAAGCATGTGTGCGTTTCAAGATTGTTATTATTGTTTACATATTGTCTTTTTGTATATTTGTGCATGTCTTATTTTCCTTTTTTTATATTTTTCTTTTCTATGGCTACTTTTTTCCTTTTATGCTTCAAACATTGCGCCATATGTAGGTAAAATCCGTTTTGTGATTTTGAAAATGCGATTTTCTGTGAATCGCATTTTCGGAATCGCAAAACGCGATGTAGGTAAAAAATCGCTAAAAAATAGCGATTACTGAAAATTCTCAGAATTAAATAGCGATTTCTCAAACAGCGATTCCTTAATAGCGAAATCGCTACTAAGGAATCGCAAAAACGGAAAGTAGCAATTCAGGTGCAGAATGATGACATCACAACCAGGAAGTGTGACTGCCCATGCTGCACCTGATTGCCTGCATCTGTTCCGGACTCATTTGCTGCCTGAGAGACTGAAAGGAGGGAGTGTGCTTTCGACTCTGCATCTCCAAGGAGCTGAAATGGATTCACAGGGGGTAGACAAGCAGCCAGAGGAACACAGCAGAAAGAGGAAACAAAGGTTTTCTGTGAGGGAGCTTGAGGTGCTGACAGAGGAGGTTGTGAGATAATATGACCTCCTGTTTGGGAAGAGCTCACTCGGTGTTCCAGAGGCCAGGAAGAGGAAAATCTGGACCGACATACAAGAAAAAGTAAATGCGATTGGAGTCACCCACCGCTCAATTGAGGACTTACGCAAGCGGTGGTATGACATGAGGCAAAGATCCAAGGAGAGGGTGGCCACCAAATTAGCAGAGGCAAAAGCGACTGGAGGTGGGACCTCAACTGCACTAGAGCCGACGCCCCTGGAGGAGTTGGTGGAGGGCACACTCATGCCTGAGTCTGTGACGGGCGTGGCTGATCTGGACAGCTCAGAAAATACAGAAACCAGACAAGGTAAGATGCATGCCAATATCCCCAAGACATACCCATCCCACTCACAGCCCCAATCACCCATGTCTGATTAGAAATGCAGTACATGTGTACAAGCCCATCTAGAATTGCATTGTGGGAAATGTAGTCCCAAGCACTGATACTTGGTCCTGTGACACATACAAAGGGTACATAGGGAAAAGTCATACTAGCAATACGCAAAACAGACAAGTAGTAGTCATGTGATTAGTTGCATTAAGAACTTTAATGGTGGGGAAAAAAAATGACACACAACTAATGTGAGCATTTGATTTTACAGCACAACCAACAACATAGGATACAGTGGCTGAAGGGGTGGAGTCAGCTACAGATGTGGACGTGGCAGGGCAGGAGGAGCAGGGTGCAACAAGGGAAATACAACCAGCGCCAACCAAATGGCGCAAAATCGTTCCACCACTGCTACCAATTGCGTCAGAGTCAACAGATGCCGATGAGGACTCACAGACAGCTTCAACCCAAGTCCCAAGACAGAACACCCCACATTCCAGCGCACAAACCACAAACGGCAGCGTTGCAAGACACAGGGCACAGGCCACCACCAGCAATGCCTCCTTGGAAACAGACTCGGTGTTTGCAGGCCTGAAGGGCAACATGTTGCGTGCACAGTGCCTGCAAGGCAAAGAGATTTTGTCAATTCAGCACCAACTAGCCACTCACAACCACCATATGTCAGAGTTGAGGCTTGGGGTGACTACCATGTCTGCAGCTTTGGAGGCTAATTGTACGAGAACAGAAGAGACAGGCTGGCCAGGCATAGGGGACATTGCCTAACCACCCGCCTGCACCTCTTCACTAAGGCTGTGACCCTCCAATCTACCGCAATCTCCATGCTAGCCAGAAGATGTGTTAGCATGCAAAAAGAATTGGCACACTGCTGTCAGAATGTGGCTAGGGGCTTGGTGCAGGTCATGCATGTGCTTGATCAACTGCGTGCTGTAGTCACCGGTGGCATTGGGACACCAGGCAGCTTGGACACTGATGGCCAGTCCAGCAGGAGCACCCCAACTCTTCCATTTCCAGCTGAAAGGCGCCGGAGTGGGCGTCAGGCCAGAGCAGGGGAAGACAGCAGTGAGGCCGGTGCGCAGCCAGAAGGAGGGGCAACAGGGCGTGCACACCGGAGATGAAGGGGCAGCATGCACATATGGCATCTTGTGAGGCAACACATGCCATATGGACCAACTGACTCAGAACAATGTTGTACTGTGACATCAACATGTGCTACCAACATACTTACAGTCACGCTGTGTGACATTAGTAACCCTGGTGTTAAGGGAATAAACCTATTTTTTTAACATCATCATTTGGCATTGTGTACTCATTTCTCACCTAGAAGTAGTTCTGTGTGATGTCATCACGTGTCAGGCGCCCGGCAGCTGCCCCGACTCCACCTACACATCTGCGTTGGGTAGCTAGATCCTCCTCATCTGATGTGTCTGCATCTGTCAGATCCACTGGGGAGCCCTTCTTGGTAGCGATGTTGTGTAGCATTGTGCAGGCCACCACAATTTTGCAACACGTCTCAGGGCTGTACTGTAGGGTACCTCCACTCTTATGGAGGCACCGGAAACAGCTTCTGAGAATTCCAAAGATCCTCTAAATGGTGGATCTTGTGGCTCTGTGGGAACTGTTGTACCTCCGCTCTGCTACTGTGGCTGGATTGAGGTAGGGTGTGAGGATATAGTCCTGCACAGCATATGCACTGTCTCCTGCAGGGAAAAAGTAGGTTGATGTTAAGTAATGTCCGGCAAGTTCAGACCTTTCCTACTACTGTTTGTGTGTGCCATGCAATTACCTAACAGGTATCCCTCTCAAAATTCGCCATTTGTGAGTCTGCGATGTAAACCACAGTGTCGGAAAATGAAGGAATCATGTGTGCTTCCTGGGAATTTTGCTACTATATCTGTGATTACATGTTTAGCATTGCAGACTACCTGGATGTTTAAGGAATGATAGGATTTTCTGTTTCTAAACACATACTCATTGTGTGATGGAGGTGACAGTGCGACATGGGTTCCGTCTACGCAGCCAATCACGTGGGGGAATTGTGCTATTTGGTAAAAATCTTGTTTGGTCTGGTCAAGTGCCTGCTGTGTGTTTGGGAATTGTATGTGGTGATGCATCCTCTGCATCATGGCATCAAGGAAAGTGTGAAAAAAATGTGAAAGTACACTCTGGGAGACCCCTCCTGCTGCGGCTATTACCCCCTGAAAACTCCCTGATGCTAGGAGGCGCAGTGAGCACCACACCTCTATGTAGGTGGGAATGGTGTGTGCCCTGTATGTGGGGTGCTTGAGTATGGGTGTTAGCTCCTCTATCAGCTCCAGGATACTGTCTGGGCGCAGCCTGTAGTGCACATGGATGTCCTCCTCAGTGAGCTGGAAGAGGGTGATGCGTGTTCTGTAGATCCTCTCCTGGCATCTCCTCCTCTGTTCAGCCTCTCGGATATGCCGCCTTCTGGCTATTACATACAGGCCAGCCATTGTGAGAACCCTCTGTGGCATTGTGGGCCTGTTTAAATAGGTTGCACCTGGTTACCACCTGTTCTGATTTTTTGCTACATAGGAAATTGCGAATTTGCAAAGTGCGCAAAGCATTTTGCGAATTTCGCAAATACCGGAACGCAGCTTGCGAATTCGCAAATTTATTCACAAATTCCTTGCAACGCAAAATTGCTAATCGCAACATTTTTCTGTATTTTCCTTATCTCATTATGGCTCGTTTTAATAATATTAAAATTGGTTCATTGAATGTTAAAGGTTTAAGACATCCTGTGAAGTGTACAAACATTTAATATTATTTAGGTAGTTATAAGGCAGATATTTGCTTCATACAAGAGACACATATTGATGATAAGGTTTTGACTTTTATGAAAATAAAGTGGGTTGATACTATTATATCTTCTCCTGCTGTAAGACGAAAAATAGTGTTGCCATCCTCTTTGCAAAAAGATTACATTGTCAAATATTAAGTATATCTTCGGACACAGTAGGTATATATATTTTAGCAAAAGTAAAAATTCAAGACACAGTTATGTTTTTACTTAATGTGTATGGACCAACAGCTGATGACTCCAATTTGTGTTCTATTATAACTACAGAAGTTTTCAAGATAGGTAATGGCCCACTTATAGTTGGAGGAGATTTCAGCCTTATATGTGACCCTTTATTGGAGAGATCATCTCACATTAAATTTTGTCCAGCTAGAGCAGTTTCTACTATAAAGTCCTTTATTAAAACAACTAAGTTGGTAAATATTTGGCAGTTACAAAATCCTACAGAAAATTGTTTCACTTTCTTTTCAAATCCTCACACCTCTAATTCAAGATTAGATCATTTATTAATGTATTCAGTTGGTACTCCTAATGTCTATAATATTGATATTTCTGATCATGCTCTTATTTCGATGGATTTAATATTTAGCTCAAATGTTCAAGCTCAGTCCAAATGGCGCATGAATACTAGCATTGTTCTGAATGAACATAATAAACCAAAACTTTTAACAGCACTTCAGGATTACTTTCAGCTTAACCCAGAAGGTTCTACGTCTATGGTGACTCGACTGGATGCCTCCAAAGCCTAAATTAGAGAGACTTCCATTTCTCTTATGGCGCATGAAAACAAAACCTTCAATTCCAAAACTATGGAATTGAAAAAACAAATTACAAAATTCAAGAGACTTTTCATAACTTCTAATGATCTCCAGTATAAAATAAAATTACAAATGCTGCGTTACGAATTTAACTCAATTTTAAGTAGAAGAGCTGGTATACAACTTTCTAATTCTAAAGTCAAATTTTGTTTTAATGCTAACAGATCAGGTTGGCTTTTGGCTAACTATTTACGTATTAAAAAGGATAAAACACAAATAAATTCAATTCATGGACCCAATGGATAGATTGCACTATCACAAAAAGATATTGTTATTGAATTTCTAAATTATTACTCAACTCTATATAATAAACCACAATTGGATGATCCCTCCCTGATTGATAATTTGTTATACAAATGTGGTTTACCTAAAGTTTCACAGTTAACCAAAGATAAATCAGATTTGCCATTACTGAAGAAGAAATTCAATTGCCTATTAAGACCCTTAAACACAATAAATCCCCAGGCCCGATGGAATTCCATCAGAATTATATAAAGAATTTGCTTTGCCACTTATTTCTCATTTGTTTAAACTTTTTACCATTTTTAGTGTTTCAGGCTCAACTTCTGATTCTTTTACTGAAACTTTGATTATAGTTATACCAAAACCTAACAAAGACCCGACAATTGTATTGAAGGATTGCCTATTTCCTCAATAAATCAAGATTCTAATCTGTATGATAAAATTCTTACAACCAGATTGACCTCTGTATTGGATTCCCTTATCTATCCTGATCAATCTGGTTTCATGAAAAATAGCAATTCCGTCAATAACACAAGAGCTTTGTTACATGCTATTGAACAGGGGTCTACTTTTTCTTTACCGTCTGGAGTATTAGCATTGGATGCTGAAAACACTTTTGATAAAGTTCATTGGCAATTTCTATTCAATACTTTAGCAGCATTTAATTTTGATGATTTGTTTATTCGCATGATATCTGCTCTCTAGTCCAGCCCTTCTGCACGCTTATTTATTAATGGGCAAATATCAAATCAATTTTTTTCTTTTTAGAGGTACCAGACAAGGTTGTCCATTGTCTCGCTGTTATTTCTTCTTGTTATTGAACCTTTACTTACTTCCATTAGACATTGTAATGATATCATTGGTATTAATATTAAGAGGTCACAATTAAATCATTAGCATATGCAGATGATGTACTTTTGTTTATTAGTAATCCTGAATACTCACTCCCTCCTCTATTAGATATTATCTCATTATATTCTCAGATTTCCACCTATACGTTGAATACCAATAAAACAGATTTTTTTCCCTTTAAATCTTCATTGTACAACTGATATGTTACCCATGCAAGAAATAATTTGGCAAAGAGATGAAATCAAATATGTTGGCATTTTGTTCTCTACTTCAAAAAAAAACAATTATATTGAATTGTGAGTCTATTATAAACTTCATTAAAGATAAATTATCCAAATGGTATACACTTAACCTTTCATGGTGGGGGGAAATGGACCCAATAAAAATTATTATTGCTCCTGAAATGTTTTACTTTCTAGCTATGATCCCTCGTCAATTTCCTATAAAGCTTTATACAACTTTTAATCAGCACTTTTCTAAGCTCTTTTGGCATAACAAATCACCTCGTATTGGTTATAAAAAACTAAAAATGGCAAAATGTAATGGAGAATTTGGTATGCCAGATGTTTTTAACTATCATAAAGCATTTATCTTAAAACAAAGCTCTGGTTGGTTTAGTCAGTCCCACCTTAATAATCCTCCTACATGGCTTCTTATAGAAAAGGGTTTGGTAACTCTGTTTCCATTATCCACTTTGCTAACCATGTCCAACACTTCAGTGTTATTTAATAACAATATTATTCTGAAATCCACAAAGTTAATATTAAATGATTTAGATTCACTTTTTAAATCAACTATTTCAAATACTGTAGCTATGTCATTATGGTACAACCCCCAACTAATACTTTCTCGAAATGTAACATTTTGGCATTCATGGATTACCAGAGGTATTTTTTAGCTGAAAGATATATACAACAGTAATACTTTTTTATCCTCTGGTGTAATACAGCCAAAACTTCACTTACCCTCTTCAGATTTTCTTAAATATGAGCTTTTATGTAATTCTATTCAAGACTCCTTTCCAATAACATGCCTTCAAAAATAAATTCACACGTAACAATGTATATTCATGCAGTATCATCTTCATCTCATGCTGTTTCATTAATGTATAAAAAGCTGAATAATTTCAAAGTAACAATATCCATATGATCTCAACGTTCTGTAATAATGAACTTTCAATATCTTTCTCATATGATATATGGAAAAAAATATGGTTGAATAATTTTTCAGGTTGGTTACATTGATCACTTTATCAAACAAATTCCTATATTCTGTTTAATTGCTTATGGACTCCCTTAAAGTTATTCCAGGCTAACCTTCTTCTGCCTGGATTGTTGGCATTGTAACTCTCATACAGGTTCGTTAAAACATATGCTTTTTGAATGTATGTTTGTTACAAAATTTTGAAAGAAGCTATATATATATATTCAATATCTCTGAAGGACTTTTATTTAATATGTTGATGTGCAAATCTGTTGCTCTTTCTAATGAATTGTCTGACTTAAATTGTAAACTTCTGAATTTTTTTATTATCAGCCACTTTAAAGTCCATTACAACATGTTGGAAAGATGTGTCAACATTATCTGTTCATGCTTGGTGGTCATGGATTATTTTTACTGGATGAAGTGCCCATTTTACCTTTGTCTGGTATTACTCATATTTGTTCCTCTTATCATTCATTTTGGAAACCGATTGATCATTATTTAACTTCATATTTATAATTTCTTCTCATGCATATCCCTACATTATAAATAATACATGTTTAACGTATTGTACCTCTATTCAAACACAGTTTTTATGATATGAACAGATTGTTTCTTCCCCTTCCTTTTTTATCTTAAAGTCTTTAGATTTGATATTATATTGTACCTGTTTAATATTTAATTACTGTTCTCTATAGACAAGTTTCTTATACGGGTACATTGTATGGTGCTCTTTTTTGTAATGTTATTGTTCATTCTAAAATTTATTGAACTATTTTGAACACAAGAACTCGAACATTCAATTGAAAGCTAAAGGTTTGCACTAGTAGTCAACTGTGTGATGTTCTCAGAGGTAAAATGGTGCATGATATGACGTATGCCACCCCTGACAAGTTGGTGAATGGGTTCCCATGATGCATGTCCTTTTATTTCTCACTACTTGTGCAAGTTCTGTAAGTGCTTTGGTCTCTGAATAAGACACACAAACGATAAAATTCAAAAGGATGGGAAAAACATAGCATCATATTGTGGGATTTTCAATAACATTTGTTATGGGACCCGCCAACAGTTATGTTCTGTGAGTGGCATGTTTTTTCACTGACATACTGATGACTGATTGTATCAACATCTGGTCTGTCCTCCACCAGGATGTGATGTCTCTCACATCAGAGACAGTTTGAGATACATGACATAGAGACTATGTTTAAAATTACCTCCTACCCTAAAAAACAATGACTTTATACAAATTTGGGGTAGTAGTAGTAGGGGTTTGGTATCCTGCCCATCTATATAAAACATATGATCATGTGGTCAACATGTTTTAGTCTATTTGCGCCTACTGGGGTCTGTGGTTTTCATCAGGACTGTGGCTTATTTTCTGGATTCCTTTTGAAACCAGATGGGACACTTGCCCCTTGTTACGGCAGTGTCCTCTCAATGGAGAATGTTAGAGGTCGTCATATCTGATCCTAGAAAATAGAAAAGCATTATTAGTGCATATGTTCTTGATTACACTAATACTATATTAAGACATCCTGGTGAAATTTAGACCCGATCCAAAGTCAGTGTGAATATAAAAGATATTGGTATTTGTGTGACTACACCAAATAAGTGCACTTTTAAACAAAGGAGGTGTGAAAAGAATGTGGAAGAACATATAAAATCTTGGGAATGTACAAGAACATATAAAATCCTGGGAATTTACAAGTTTGAAGTAAATCTTTCCTACTGTCTCTGATCAGAAAAATACACCGGTTCTCGATTTCTTTGTTTTGAAGGAAGGTTATATTTTACACCCTTGTCTGTTAGGGACTAATCCATGGTCAAGATGGATTTTGGCTATGAAGAATCGTAGGGGCTACCTTATTTGGTGCGCTGACATCTATTTTTGGGTAGAAAGTTGTACAATAGTTTTACGAAGCGGACTCTGGGTTTATGGCGTCTTGTGTTTGCATATCTGAGTGTATGTGTCCAATAGATCTTTTCATGCCTCCACAATATGTACCCATGTGTTTTTTGATGAATGGGACGTGGTAAAACAAAGGTAGAAGCCATGATTTTGTCATTGTATCTACTGTCAACAAATGTTGTCTGCTGTCATAATTAAAACATAGGCATGGTCTGCACTTTTGATTTCAGCAGCCACTCTTTGTCTTTTTATCTAGGTCTCTATCTGACAATAACGCTTAGTCCAGATTGTAGCACAATCGCGTTCAATCATGTCTAGGGGACTGCTTATAAAATGCCTTAAGACCTGCCTTGTGAAGCTGCATAGGTAGGTTTTTTGCACTCCTAAGAAAAACAAACATACATGGACCACAGGTGTGTTTTATTCCTATATAGAAATAAAAGGGGGGAAATAGGAGCACAGCTTAGAAAAGTTGAGTACAATTTGAATGAAATGACGCAAGAGCGTACAGTGCCGCTAAAGGTCCATTTACCACAGAGCCACTTTTGCATTCTGACAACAGTCCCCCCGAACCTGAATATTTGAAGAGTGTGGTAAAGGCTGTTAGTTAATACACACACGCATCATCCAGAAGCTTAGGGATATCTCTTCAAACCGTTTGAACAATAAAAGGACAAGGCATTGTGACTGCAGGCAATGTGATGTGCTGCTGAGTGGAAATGGTGTGTTGATTTTCTGAAGGTGAATGACTGCAATGAATGAAGTTGCCTGAATTAAATTTCCATTTGTTTGGATACACTGCTTCTAGAGGCTTGTTGTACTTACATCCCTGAATAATTGGAACGCTTCAAGTCACCTGAAGTAACTGATGGCTGTGCTTTGACAGGCCCTTGTCCACCAGTCATCGAAGTTAGCTTTCTGTTGACGGAGCCAACAAGGGTGCAGCCACAGATAGCTTACAGCCTGCCTGCTTCTAAATGAGGTGTGTGGGCTGGGAGCTTTGTAAACCTTGTACTCCAGCTGCCTTTTTGATAGTCTAAACAGAAAGGGACCATTCGGAATGTATCTGTCAGTCTGGCCAAATCCATGTTTCTTTACAATTGGTTAATGTGGTTTGATTTCACATTTCATAGGAATTCACAGGTTGTTAGGCGAGTGCTGATGGTCTAGAAGCAGGGGACTCTAGCAGGATCCAGTACAAGGTGTTTAGAGGAAATGAGTCTGCTGGGGATCCAGCCATGTTTATGACTTTTTATTAGTTCTGTAGTTTCTTTTTTCAGTCAGGTCAAAGTAACAAATCATAGGTCATACATTTTTGGGTGGTGAAGGTAATGCCAGCTTTCATTGCTTGTCTTTGAATGGGAGTAAGATTCAAGGTCAGTAGCTTTTCCAATTAAGTGTTCCAATAAAGCATGAAAGAGTTCTTGATAGTGTTTTATGCTAGTTGTGGTGCTGGCATGGTTATGGAATTGATTGACTATTGCAAAGTGCTGTATAGTTGGGCATGTTGCATCAGTGATACGTTGCTGGTAATGGTATCTCTTGACCTTTTGATGGTGGTTCTCTAGATTCTATGCTGCCCTTTGAGTTGCTTTTTGTGGTTGCGATTATATGTTTTGCTCAGTTGTGATGTATTGTGCTTCTGTTTTTTCTAGTTTTACATCAGGGTGGAATACTCCAGCCTTCCTTCTGTATCTCATAGCCGTGTTAATTTGAGAGGGATCACTTAGTTAAAAGCCCTCACTAGCTTGTGGTATACCTGTCATTCTGACATGTCTGGGTCCGATAGGAAGGATGTAGAAAACTTTCTTGTGGTAAGTTTAGGTCTTCCAGGGCTTTATAACAACTGTTGCATTGGATACTATGGGGCAGATGTATCAAGATTTCATTTTGCGAATCCTAAATAGCAATTTTTTGCGAATCGCTATTTAGAATTCGCAAAATGGAATGTATGTAAAAATTCGCTTTTTTTAGCGATTCCTTAATATTCTTTATTTGCGAATTCGCATTTTGCGAATTCGCAAATAAGGAATAATTTTCCATGCATTCCTATGGTCCAGGAGGCCCATAGGTATGATTGTGAAGTAATTCTCAAATTGCGAATTCACAATTTGCTAATCGCAATTTGAGAATTATTTCAAGGGTGCAGGGGTGTCTCAAAGACACCCTGCTGCACCCCTGAAATGTACATGTGTGTGCATATGGCGCACATACATGCCCTATGGGCATGTGTGTGCGTCACATGCCACCTTCAAAAATGACAATTTGTGCTTTTTTAATAGAATTCGCAAATTACCATCAACAACAAGTTGGTGGTAATTTGCGATTTCTTAACCAAAATTCGCAAATTGAAATTGCTACATACACAGCATTTAAGGAATCGCAAAAATTTGCAATTCCTTAAATGCTATGGCAAAATAAGGAATCACAATTTTTTGCGATTCCTTAAATTGCGATTTTTTAATACATTTCAAAACATGCAAAAAGGCCGTTTGAGATTCGCAAAGGCGGAATTTGCGAGTCGCAAAAGGCTTGATACATCTGCCCCTAAGTGCCCGATTCACAGAACTAACTTAAGACAAAATCCAAAACTTAATACTTATGGTATTCACAGAAGTTAGGATTTTGTCTGAAGTTTGTCTTAAGACAAACTTAAGACAGACTTAAGACAAGTCTGTTTTAAATATGTCTTAAGTCTGTCTTAAGTTTGTCTTAAGACAAACTTAAGACAAAATCCTAACTTCTGTGAATACCATAAGTAGTAAGTTTAGGATTTTGTCTTAAATTAGTTTTACGAATCGGGCCCATAGGGTCTTGTTTATTGCCGAAAGGAGGTTGAGCTTAAATTAAAAGCGGTTGTGCTCGCTCTGTATAGGCAATGTGTTTTCAGGGACTCAGATCAGGCTTCTTGGGATAAAAATAATATGAAGGGCATGGTCTACTGAGTGGGTTGGTCAGTTAGCAGTTGGAAAATGTCAAATGCTTCAATCTTAGCAAGCAGGCATGATTTTAGCTTTGTGCTAGTATGTGAAACCATTTGCTGTCCCCATCGAGGATGCTTAGGCACTTGTGGTCTATTGAAATATTTGCTATTGAGTTTGTGAGAGCATGAGCGAAAGTAGTGTTGTGTGTGTAGGTCAATATATTAGGAGTAAGATGGCTGAACAAGCTTAGTTTCTAATCAGGATATCAAGTTCGTTGAAATAGGATGTGAGGAGGGTGTTTTTGCACACTACTACAGGCCCGCCATCAGTATTCCTGTTTGTTAAATTTCTGAAGAGGGTTAGGTACCTTGCAGGGATTATGTGTAGAATGGGAGCCACACTGTTGCCTAACCAGGTTTCTGTAGGGAAAAAGAGCTCAGGTTTTCAGTCAGCTAATAGATCATACGTGCGATGTCGGTTTTCGCTAATTAGGAGACATGACAAGTGCTCAATCTTATTTTAAGGAAGGGAAAACGCAGATCTTACCCCACCACCTTGCCTGCATATGCTCTTTTTGCTTTTACTCTCATCCTTGTGTTCATGCGACACATTATCCGCCACCCACTGCATAATTTGAAGATTAATTAAAAGGTATTGCCTTCTCAAATGGGCCTGATTGCTAAAAGAAACTGCACAGTGGCAGACTTTCGCAAAGGGCAAGTGGACACCTTTCAGGTGCTGTGTGTTGTGTTACTAATATGGTTAAACATTTGCACTCACAGAATGGGACCTATGCCTTTCCTTCTCACATAATTCAGTCAAACCTGCTGCATAACTGGGTCCTTAATAGGCCTGGGCTGTAAATTCCGTTCCGCTTGCGTAATTTTCGGAATTTGGGTAATTTCGCGTTCTGCAGAGAACGCAAAATTGGGCAAAATTCTGCGTTCCGTGACTTCGCAAAATTTTTTGCTTGTTCGCATTCTCAAAATGTGTGTTCGTGAGATATTTCTCCTCGAGCACGCAAACAGCAATTGCAAACAGGAAAAAAGCATTGCGAACAAGCAATTCCGCGTTTTCGCTGAATTTCTGCGTGTTCGCAGAGATTTTTTACCGTTTCGCTGAGATTTTCGTAACGAGATTACGCAAATTCTGCCCACCCCTAGTCCTTAAACGGAGCATTATTCTAGTCATCCTGAATACATGCATTAACAGGACAAGAAATATTAAATCAACGTTAAATACTTGATTTCTCAATCTCTAAGCTGTCTTTAATAAAAAAATCATGCAGGACTTTACTGTAATCTAGCAATTCAACCATGCCTGCATTTTTCATTTTCTCAGCTGTATTGATGACTACCTCCACAATATGATATAGGGATAACAGAAGGGAGAGCAGAACTCTGTCATTGTGCTAGCATTCCTTCAAGGTAACGTTTTTTTTAAAGTTAAAGTGACAGGGGATACTTTATAAAAGTATTCATGTTGAAGGAAATATATCAGTGTGAACATGCAGTGGTTCTTTGGACTACTGTCTGCTATCCCTGGCGCTGTCTGACACAATTTCCCAAAATGAAGCTGTCCCATGAAACAGTTTCTTCTTTGCTAATCAGTTACCACTCCAACTTAGGTATTGGTAACCTATTAAATGGTTCCAACTTCAACTGTGGTCATAAACCATTGATAGATACCATTGAGACTCTCAAATGAAGTGAAAGAGCTATTTTATGCTGCTTCTATTTGCGATTCAGAATGAGGCCCAAAAGTGGGCCCAGCTGAAGTTTTAATTACACAGGCATACTTCACAAAAATTTGGGAATTTCACATTATGCTTGTTACAAAAAATTCCACTGTTACACCACTTCATATAAATATGAGTCATTTGCACCAAACGTTTAGCACAGGTCTGCACTAATGGCATTGCTACTGCAAAAGAACTCTGTACACCATGCTGAACATTCTTCATCTTGTGGGCAATTCAGATTTGTGTATGATAGTTCCAGTTGCATCACCACAGACAGAGTTCAACCATGTGCTTTTCAAAAAAATCAAATTGTAATATGGGGTACTTAAAGGAACATTACATTTTTCCTTATCTGTGAATAGCTGAGAAAACATGCAGTGGGAGCCTGATTATTAGGCTTTATGGACCGGAAGGCTTTTAGACCTGGGATCCTTGGTGTGGTTTCCCCTGACATTTTGCCTTTAGACTCCTATTTTTGCTGGCTTTAGGAAACTGGGCACTTTACCACTGCTAACCACAGCTAAAGTGCATGTGCTCTTTACTTAAAACATGGTAACGTTGGCTTAAACACAATTAGCATATTCTATTTACTTAGAAGCCCCTGGTAAAGTGTGCTACATGTGCTCAGGGCCAGTAAATTAAATGCTACTAGTAGGTCAGTAGTACTGAGTGTGTCACCCACATGAGTAGCCCTTTAAACATGTCTCAGGCCAGCCACTGCAGAGCCTGTGGGAGCAGTTTGAAACTGTCATGTCGACCTCGAAAGTTTACTCTCTTTCCAGTCCCAAACTCTTCTTTTTAATATATATAAGTCACCTCAAAGGTAGGCCCAGGACAGCACAAGGGCAGGGTGCAGTGCATTTAAAAAGGAGCAAGATCCCAAAATAAAACGATGGATGGAGAATTTAAACTTTTCAAACAATCACCCTAAGTAAAAAACCTGGGTTTGATATATTATTATTTTGCTCACCAAGTCGCACCAGTTTGGATCCAGCTATATGCATATCAGCCTTGAACCTGCTCCCCATGGGAACAATCCAGCCTGAACTGCCAATCCAGGTCCTCCCTGGACCAGAAACAAGCATCCTGGGAACGGTTTCAGGGTATTACCCCTCATCAGCCAGACTGGACTATTCACATGGGTGGCAGGGTCAAGACTGATTTGAAAATGGCAGAGTCCAAAATAGGGGTGACGTGGTGAGCAAAATCATGATGGATTAAACCTAGATCTGTGACTGGGGTTGTTAACCTTCTGTGTTTTTTCTTGTGGGCTGGCATTTCGGAAATACCACCTCTAGTTATGTTATTTTTTTAGCAACCAGAATGGCATTTGTTCCCATTTTGTGGGCATCTTGCCCATGACTGCGTGTAACATTTGTGGTGTGATTCTAGTTATTGATGTTTGAATCAAACCTGGTGGTGTAGCTGCCGCTGGCTGATGTGTGAGTGTCTTCATCATGACCTGTGTCATGTTTCTGTAAAGTCTTATTAGTTCTTTGTGAAGTGAGTGTCAGGATGTGGTGTATAAGCCACTAGCACTGGCCATGTTGCTCCTTCTATTCCGAGCAGACCAAATCTTACATTCTTTCTTGTATGAGGGAGGGCACTTTTAAACCTGTATAAATGCTCCTGGTAAGTGAGTGGAAAAATATTTTTGTTTGGGCATTTGCCTCTGGGAATCTAACCCATGAATAGACTACCGCTGTTCTGAATGATTCATGTGCCTCAATCACAACGGTTACTGGCCCACCCCTAGCTGTTAAACCATATGAAGCTAGTTTTAGGATGATGGCATTTCTAACATTGTCTGTAATTTGTATTGCATCTGCATCTTCTTCTTCAGCAGAGAGATTTAGTTCATGTAGAGCGTTATCCACTTGCTCACTCATTGTTTTAGTAAGAAGAGTTCTCCAAGGGAACCAAAATAAGGTGGTATTCACAAATAGGAACAATGTGTCCTTCAAGCTTGATTAACCAACAGCCAATAAATAGGATTTTGCCTACTCAGCTTCAGCAGATTTTTAGTACCCTCCCACTCCAGACGACTCTGGGGATATGTGAGTAGGGGTCTCTGAGAATAGCACAACTGAACTACTCAGATTTGACTGTTAAATAAGAACCCAACCAACGTTGGCGGTGCCATGTTGTGTTGTTCCTAACAAATCTGTATAGGATTGGTGTGTTTAGGCAACATACACTGTAGGATTGGTGTCAGACTGATTCTAGACACCCCCACCGGGTATGCTGGCCTGTGTACCAGCTAGTTCACAGTGCCTCTAGAAACTCCTCTAAACAGGGAGAGAATAGTTCTTGGCAACTATCGAACCTGACAACCCTGATCCTTCAGGACTGTGGAAACAGTGTATTGCTTTTCACTCAGTCACTCGTGCTCACTTAGTCTCACAGAGATACAGAGAATAAACGGTATGGACGTTTTTCAATAAGCATTTATTGGACAGTCATTATTTAGTGCAAAATCTGGATGCTGAAACAACCAGTAGACAGTAACATATATAAATGATTAGAAGCACTAAGAAAGTAAAAGGATGGTAGATTATTACCATTTTGCTATAACCATGAATACAGGCAAGTATATAAAATACATGACAATAAAATGCGTACTCCTACAATGCTACCCTAACTAGATGTACCTAAGAGTACCTAGCATGTATGTAGGTGTTAAGCCAAGAATCCCTTCAGGATAAAGTCAACCCCATTACCTGAAGTGAGAGATTGTGGAACCCCATCTTGGTCTCGAGTTGGACACCCCGCAAGGGATGTTAGACCACTGTGAGCTGGAGTATCAGCATGCAGGAATCTCAGCAGCTCCCGTCAGTGTGTTGGCAGGGTAGTCCTGATCTCCTCTCTTTGTCTTAGCAAGATGTGATGTTTATATACCCAAAGGTCTCCCCGGGGGTTCTACCTTGCTGTGCCACTTGTCGGTCTTAGAATGACGTTGGAATGAACTTTATACATAGTTATTATACAGGAGATGGTAGTTCCGCTGAGTTTCCAAAAATCCTCATGCATAATGTATCAGGCTTTTACCAGGAAAAATCCCACGTTCTGGGTGCAGTGTTGTATCTAAGTAAAATGTCAGTCCCAAAGAACCGTTTTGTGTAATGTAGGGGAGAGTATAGGTGAAAGGTTACAATGTTACCTGAGCCAATATCTGGGTACCTATATGGAATATAAAAAAACCAGCAAAACGAAGTCCAATACACCATAAAAACCAGGAGATCAGAAGGCAAAAAGACAGGGGAAACACGCCAAAAGATGCTAGGTCTGGATCTAAACTGGAATGGGGTGGCCAGCAAAATAAAGATGGGCTAAACCGAGACCTGTGACTAGGGGTAAATGTTGGACAATGTTCAACATTCTTTCCATCATCTTTTTGTGTTTCATTTTTGCCCTGAGTGGGAAGGGTATGCCCAGACATGGTTTCCATGCTCACTATGCCACCGATTTCAAGATGGCCAGGCTGATAGGGGGTGACATCCCAAAACCAGTCCCAGGATGTTTGTTTTACTGTCCAGGAAGGACCTGGCCTGGCATTTTGGGTTGGACTGCTTCATGGGGAGCAGGATCTAGGCTGATTTGCATACGAATGGCTCTAAACTGGAATGGCGTGGGGAGCAAAATAACAATGGATTAAACCCAGATCTGTGACTGGGGGATGAATGTTTGCCAATGTTCAGCATTCCGTCTATCATGTGTTTGTGTTTTATTTACAAAGTAGGACATGTACTTTTAAGTTTAACATTTCCTGGTAGTGAAAGACTATTACATTCTTTTTCAATACTGTAAGGCCTATCTCTCCCATAGGATAACATTGGGATTATCATTTGGAAAGAGATTGAACCCCAAAGTTTGGTGTCTCTGGAATCACAGTTTAAAATCCCAAATTATGCATTATTAGATTTTAAATTGTAATTCTCAAAATGCCGCTTTCAGAAAGTTTACATTTTCTTACTTTAGCCTCAGGATTCTAATAGTAAATGCTTATAATTATGTTTTGGTGGCAGCAAGTGATACTATTTGTTAGACCTGTCACTTTTTGCAAGTTTATCCCCAAACTTTTTGCCTTCTACCTCCTATTTTTTCTGACCTTGTTTTTGTTGCCTGTATGATTCTGGGCACTTTACCACTGCTGATCTGTGCTAAAGTGCATATGCTCTCTGTGTAAATTATATATATTAATGGTTAACCATGATTGGCATATTTGATTTACTGGTAAGTCCCTAGTAAAATGCACATTGTGTGCCAGGACCTGTAAATGCTACTAGTGGGCTTGTAGCTCTGGTTGTGCCACCCACCTGAATAGCCTGTAAATGTGTCTCAGACCTACCACTGTAGTGTCTGCGAGTGCAGTTGTAAACTGCATGTTACCCTGACAAACAAACCCACTTGCCAGGCTAGGCCTTACCTTTCCTTACAAGGTATGTCCAGGATACCCTTATGGGCAGGTTACAATGTATGTGATAGGTAGGTGTGGCGATTCAGAAGGAGGGACACTGAGACTGGAGCGTGGTAGTGAAGGTTTCATTCTAATAAAAGTCTTTTTTCTCCTCTGAGTGAGTCGTTCCCTGGCTAAGGATGCGGGATCCAAGGTGTGAGCTAGGTTGGTAGACCTCCCGGGACTTGCACGTTTTCGCTCCCTTTCACTGGCGACCTGGTCGTCGTCTCTCGCGGTGTTCCAGCGCCACATGCGGGGAGAAAGAACACTCTTAGTATGTCGTTCGGGGCTTAGCTTTCTCAGAGGTAACCAGGGCAGTGAGGACACCGGTGACTCTATTTACAAGTGAGCTGACTATATACAATGCAGTCGGACGGTGCATGTGAGGGAGCACGGTGAGGGGAGGTTGGGGAGGTAAGCGGTAGGGTTCAGGGAGGGAGGAGGGGAAAGGAAGGACGGGGAAACAAAAAGGAATGGAAAGGTAAGGAAAGTTATGTACAAATCAACAAGGAAGCGCCCTGCCTCCCCAGCCACCCTGCCACACGGTGAAGCACCTGGGAGAGCCACACTCCTCTGCGAGCGAGGCTGGGCACTGCGTAGTATCGTTGGCCTCCTGGCTCTGCTACTCGCTCCTCCGCAATTCCTTCAGTCTTATTCACTTCGTCTTGCTCTCTGCTCTTCTCCTCCTCGGTGCCGGGACACACCGCTCTTCCGTCTTACTGTCCTTTTAGCGAAGCCATTGGTTGCACGTCATCTGGGGGCTTATCTGTGACTCCGAAGCTGATTGGCTGACACAGTAGTGACTCGACTGGTGGGCGGTCCTCTTCTACCTCGAAGCCGGCCCCGTAAAAGGAACACGTCTCTCCTTTTGACTCGGGTTGATTCCACCAGCTGTTGGACTCCGTCTCCCATTGATCCTGAGACGGCGAAAGAGAGGTAGGACGTGAGTCAGTGTTCCACCATTCTTGCACCGGGGAAGGGTTCGATTCCCGGCCCACCTCCCTGCTACAGTAGGACATATACATGTGTGTGTGACATGTCATGATAGTGAAATACTGTGTATTTTGTTTCTCACTATTGAAAGGCTAACTGGCCCATTTGCTAACATAGGAATGGCTTTGTAATATCTTACACGTATAACTATCCATAGAGACAAGATAGAGAAGTAGAGCTTAGGGCTTCTGAACCCAGAATTTATTAACACACCTTTTGGTAAAGGTGTTTTTTTTAATTGTGTGTGTGCATATGCCACTTTTAGAAAGTAGCCATCTTCTTGCTTTACCATTCTGTGTGCCTCTGCTGTTAGTGTATTCAGCGTCTGGTGTTGGAGTGTCAGGAGCTGGGGATGTGCATTCACTCTAGACTGCCACAAGGGGGGGGGGGTGAGGTGTATCCTGCCTTGCTTGGGTGACTCATCACTGGGCTGAATAGACCTGGTTTGCATTTAGAGTGGTGGGAGGAGTTTCAAGTGCAACTGAATAGGCTGTATCTCCTTTTCACAATGCTGTCTCCACCCGCTTTGGTCATGCTGCACCATGGAGGACGGGACAGGTTTGGACTGGGTTCAGAGACACTTGCCACAAAGAGAACAATGACAAAATGGGGTATAAATATTACACCTAAAGCCCCAGGACTTTAGATAGTTTAAAGAAACAAGAGGACCCTGCCAAAAGAAGAGCGGAAGGACTGTGTGAGAAGCACTGCCTTTTATGAGTGAGGGGTGGGTTGGCCTGCAGTTGCTGCTTATGTCTGTGGTGGACGAAAAGGACAGACTCATTTTGCCCTGCTGTAGTATCCTGCTTGAGAAGAATCTCCAAGGGCTTGTGTGTGCTTGCCTCCTGTTGGAAGTCTCAGGGAAACCAAAGACTTCAGGAAAGGTCCTTGCTGGATCTAAAAGTAGCCTGTTCATAAGAAGAGCTGAAGAGCTGTGTGTTGAGCACTTCCCCTTTTCTATAGTGGTGGGTTGGCCTGCAGTTGCTGCTCCTGCAGGAGTAGGGCTGGACTGTTCTTTACTTCTTTTATTTGAAAGCACTGTGCTTCTTGAGCGCTTTAATTGGCCACACAGCGCTTGGCGAGAGCTATATGCCAGTCCCAGGCCTGGTTCATCAGCTAGTGTGCAGTGCTGCTCTGGTGTTTGGTGGGCAGCAGGAGGGGAGAGCTTGGGTGTTGAATTGCTCTCCTCCTCCTTCACTGCTGGTGCACATAGCTGCGGCCACAGAGAGCTGAAGGAAGCCCCGGAATGGAGCCCCGCGTTGCTGGGCAACACCGATGCCTCCAGAGGGTGAGGCCCAGCCACTGGGGAGGACTAACCGAAAATAGCGCGGCCCTGGAAAACTGAGGAAGAGCCAATCCCAGCACAGCTCAGAGCACTGAAAGAACAGTGCCTGGGGGCCGTGCTGAGAGAAGGGGATCTCCATGGGGAGTAAACTAGCTGCTGCGATGTCCTTCAACCTGTTCAACCCCATTAAGGGATCTGAGGGGACCCCAGAGGGCCTCAGGTTGATCCAAGCTAATTCTTTAGGTTTGTCTAAATTTACGTTGACTTTGTTAGCAGATTACTTTAACTTTTATACCCTTGTTTTGTCTGAAATAAAAACTCGTCTTCCATGATGGACAGTCTCCATCTCCAACATTCGAGACAGGGCAAGGCTTTAAATAACTTGGTTATGGAATATATTCTAGTCAATCTGCAGACTAGTGTATGTAGCTCCAATTACCCAGTCTCTACGTCTAAAGGCAGGGGCAACAACCCAACCACTAATTACATTTTTGCCTCTGGATGTCTTTTTTCCTCTCTTATTAATTTTGAGGTGGTTTGGGTCGCTTTGAGTGACCATAACCTATTGTTAGCATCCTTTCACTGGGAGAAGGATTTAAAAGAGGATAAACCATGTATGAACGAAAACGCTCCAGTCCTTGGTATTTTGGACTCGTTCTCTAACATATGTAGTGCAGTCTGTCTTTATTAATTCGGGTATGTAATTACCCTCTTGTCTGTTTAAAACGTTTGATTCGATATGTTCAAAGGCACATAAGGACTTGTTGGCTGTTTGTATGGAAAGCCCCACATACAGGAAGAGGTCATGAAGGTTGTGTTCCAGTTCAATTTAGCTGTTCTAGAGTAAAAAAACATTCTTAAGAGGGAGGCCTGTAAGAGTTTATTAGCTACCTGTGTGTTAAAGAACATCACATCCTTTTGGAAATGGGTGAACCAGCCATTATTTTGCCCAGATCTCATGTCTGATTAGGCTCTTTACAGTCACTGTACATGACTGGATTTCCCATTTTGAGGCCATCTTTAATTTTGTGGGTCCTATTCCCCCATCGCCTACTACTCTGTTGGAAGAGCAGCTTGACTTCTTTACTGCGGAGGTGAAATTGGCCATACTAGCTCTCCCCTCAAGGATAACTCCGGGAACCGACAGGGTTCCTGGGGACTTATATAAAGCTTGTGTTGAACTATGGGCCACTATCCTAACATTGCATTGGAATGCTGCGGTCTGAGTTCCTAAGCCGCTGTTCTGGCACAGGTTGCTAATTAGTTGGTAATTCTGCCACTATTCAAAAAGGGGAACAGACCTAGTTCAGCCTGTTAAAGAACAAACTCCTTGATGGATTCAGAAGTCACATTGATTGGTTGGGTTTTGCTGGATCAAGTAACAGCCTGAGCAACTGAGCATAACATCCTTTTTAGACCTGCAATATGGTTTTATACAGGATCGGGCACAATAGATCAGAGCCTGAATTGATGCGTTCTTTTTAGCAAATACACTAGAACTAAGAAGGGATACATCCATTTGGCCTTCATGGACCTCAGCACAGCATTTGTTTCAGTTAACAGATCCAAACTCCGGGTTGTGCTTGAGTCCATGGGGAATGAACCTGCACTAATCCCTTTTCTGCACGAAAATTGCACAAGGGGCCATCAGCCTCCTTTTAAATACGGCTCAAACGGACAATGCACACTGCCCTTTAAATTGCTGAGAGGGGTTCAACAGAGTTGCATATTGGCACCTTTTCTTTTTATTCTTTATATCAACAGATTGGACGCTTTTTAACTTGAGCACTGCCAGGATGTTCCTAGAACAAGGAATCATTTTGTGCCCACCTTGCTATATGTGGGCAAAATGGTTTTAATTGCACAAACCACAAAAGGCCTACAGCCTCTTTTAGATTATGTTATTAACTTCATGAACAGTTCGGAAATTAACACAAATTGTACAAAATCCAATACTATGTTGGTTGGGCCCAAGAGTACCAAATTCAGGAATTAAATGGCTAAAGGCCATCATATTAGCAGGGCTGACAATTTCCATTATTTAGGTATTTTAAATGATTCTCAGTTGAATTGGCAATCGTTGATTTAAAATAAAAATGTGTCTTTGGTCACTCATAGTATAGGAGATTTCTCTTGGGGATTGGGACGCACACACATCAAGACAATCATTAATATTTTTTACGCCAAATGCATTCCTACAGTGAGTTCTGGTTGCGAGATTTGGGGTTACTCTTCCATATACCCTAATCAGATTGTGGAAAATAAGTTCTTGAGAAACCTATTAAAGATTCTGCAATGTAATCCTTCTGTAATTGCACACGAAGAAGTAGGATTGAGATACAATTCAGATGTCATTTGTCTTCGCCCATTGCTCCTGCAGCTTTCTGTCTGGCTGAAGCAGGAGCTCAGATTTAACAAATTAATCTTAAGGAAATGTCTGGCCCTAGATCATAGGTCTCACATCCCCTGGTTATTATGCATTGCGAAGACCATGAGAGACCTCTTCAGCACCCATCTTTTTACCTACCCTGACAACATCACTAAAGCAAATATTGTATGGGTCAAGCAGGCCTTCTCTACCAAGGCACACGCAGACCAAGCGCATGTTGACCCAGTATTATTTGGCCAAATCAGTCAGTGGTCTAGAAATCTAATTGACTCTTGAGATGTCTGACTATCATAAAAGGCTGCAAACTTTATTTAGATGATATGATTCCCTAATTGCTGTTTGCTGTCAATGGGTGAAATAAAGCCTCTGAGTTGCCTGCATGTAGCTGGGATAATGCTTAGGTGCCTGATACCTTGCATATTGTTGTTCTTTGCCATGGGCTTCTTTGTTACGAATATATTCAGCCCCTCTTGACATCTTTGAATTTTAGGCCACTGTGCCTTGCTTTATTGTTTTTACAATATGTATTGACTCCTCATGTATGTTTCTTTTTAGCATGATTTTTATCAGGTGTTTTATGATCGAAACATTAAGATGAAATTTTTATATATATATTTACTATCAATATTTTCTATTGAGTTGCGTTGTGATTATATGATGCCTTTACGTTTATATACTTTTATGAATTGAATTGATCAATTTGAATAAAGTGTTTTGACTGATTTCTTTAGCCATTTCATGCCATTGGCCTGTCTCTGAATACACGTCTGGGGTGGATGATAGCTGAGCTTATTGCATTCCCTCAAGAGAACCGCACACAAAGGATGCTGAGGTGTGACTATGGGCCTTTCTAGGCAGGAAGGGAAGGAAGAGCTGAGACTTACAGCTAAACAGGCTGTGTACTGTCCCCTCACACAGGGCTGCATATCCCCTGTAGTTAGTCTGGAGCCAGGGCAGGAAGTGCAGGGATTCTGCACTTCAAAGGCCTCTCTTTGAAGTCACTCCTGCTTCAAAGGCAACTGGGTGTATATACTGGACATCTGATTATACCAGCTCAGTGCATTTCTGGAGCTGTGGACATTCCGTCAGGAAGAAGGACTGATGTGCTGATTTAAGGGCTGCCACTCTGCTGGATTCTGCTGAACTCCTGCTCTGCCAGCCTGCTGCCTGTTGTTCCTTGCCTGGGAGTGAGAAGGCATGGACCAGCATCTATCCAACTCAGAATCAAAGTGATTACAAGGGCTTACTAGCTTGCCTTCTGTTTGAGGTCTCAGGGACATCATAGACTTCCAGCCATCCACCTACAGCAATTGTATTCAGCCATCTGAGGGTATTTCCCTGTCAAGTAGTGCCAAACCAGTCCTTGGCCCTTGAAAGTGGGTATAAAGTGCTTCTACAGTGAAAATTCATGAATCGCCATTGTTGTGCTTATTGGAACAGGGGCAGCTCCCTAAACGGCGATGCATATCAGATGCTGCGAGGATCAAGTACATTGCAGTGCTGTCGGATCGGTGCATCTCCTGCTTTTTGACGCATCTCTGACTTTGCAAGACTTGGAACCGACATATTGGCTACATACGAAGGATCAACGATGAAGCATTGCTTCCTCTGCTCCACGCATTGGATCTTCGTTGACGACGCAAACAAGGTAATTTTCTATGGAACAAGGTTGGTCCCTGTATCCGAAAACAAGGAACAAGGGTACTCTGTATCCGATCCAGGCTCCATTGCAGTTAGCATGAACTTTGAAATTTGACCCAACTTAGTGTGAACAGATAGCTCTGGGTGGGGCTTTATGTTTTTCACTATAATTCAAGATAATTTCCCAAACTTCATACTTCTGGTTCTACTTATTGGATTTTTGTTCTTTTGCTCTTGTATTGTACATTAAATTAAGCTCTGTTTTTCTAACCAGATGTGGTATCTTTTGTGTGGTGTTTTCACTGTTTTACTGTTTGAAGTGTTGCACAAACACTTTACACATTGCCTCTTAATGTGAGCTTGACTGCTCTGTGTCAAGCAACCAGGGGGTGAGCACAGTTTCATTTAGGGTGCATATCTAACTTGCCCTGACTAGGATTGTGGTTCTTGCTTGGACAGGCTTTATGCCTCAGCCAACCGGAAACTCAATGTCTAACCAACGCTATTGTTATTTTCTTGGTGGTAAATATTGCAAAGCTTAGAGCCAACAGATTTTTGTCATTAGATATTGGATTAGTGGCATGATAATTTGTGACAAGTACGTTTGTACATATGTAAGATAGAACACATTTGTAGTACAACAACTGACCCCATCAATAACACCAAAACAACAAAAGGAATAATCGTATGAACAACACAATGAACAATATACAAATATGCAACAGTAATACTATAGAACCACAATAATACCAACACAATAAACAAACAGAACACGAAGACAAATATAAAAACCAACATAATACAAACACCAATACAAGATAGCAATCCACCACAAAAAACAATAACACAAAAACACAACAATTAAACCAAAACAATATACCATCACAACACCACAGAACAAATAAAAGCAAATTACAACGAAATAAACACATAGTGTAAGAACACAACACACCAACATGTATGAAAAACCATCACAACACAATGAAAACATAGAAAGACATCATAGCAATGCTGCACAACATATCAGCCCAGCAGTCACATCACTGTAACATAAGTGCAGAATGCAAATGTATACAGACAGAATGCAGTGCAAAAAATGATAAATTTAACAACAATACTAGAATACACAACACAACACACAAATACACCAACATAAAACAATATAACACAACACAAATAAACATCCATTGCAAGAATGCAAATATTGTGTTTTGTTGTCATTTTATGTTGCTAATTAATTTAAATGTTGGTGTTGCAAAGTGCTAATACAGGGGCTTGTTAGCTCATCTTGATGGGCTGTTTGGATGTGAACTCAAGTTGTGTAATGTTTTGCTAGATTGCTGTGTGCTTCCTTTGTATTATTGTGTTTTGTGTTGTATAGGTGCAATGTTATTCTGTACTATTTTTTGTTTAAGAATGTGGTATTGCATTTTTATTTAGTTGAAAAGTGTATATGATGTTATTTCACATTCTTATTTTATTCTTGTGGTGTGTTGTGTTGCACTTCATTGTATTTTGCTGTTCATCTGTTGTATTGCCTGTTCATCAATTTTGCTATTTTTTTGGTTGCATTTGTATTATGTTTACACTGGCTTTGTGTTGCTACTGTGTTGCACTGAGATTTAATTATTATTCCATTACATTGCTGTGCTGTATTTGGTGTTGGTCTTTTTTATGTGTTTTTGTTATGTTCGGTTATGTTTTTGTTTTGCTGTGATTTTGTTGTGTTATTTTTTTCGTAATGGTATTGCATGATGTAGTTCTTTTCCAGATTTACATTTTTTTTACTACGTTCCTGTCCACATTCCATGAAAGTTGGAGTTGCTTAATTTTGCCAAAGATGATACCACCAGTCCACCTCTTCAACATTTTAGGGCAGCAATCATCCTAATGCCATTGTCTAGACCATGCCTTAAATTATCACTTTTCATGCTCACTTTATGTGATCTAGCCCTAAACTACTACATAGTGGCGACTGCTAATGTTCGGGGGTAGTGGAGTGGGGAGTAGGAGCGGAATGAAAAAAGAAACGTACCTGGGTAGTGCCACCGTCTCTCCTCCATCGTCTGTCCTCTGTTCACCAAGCAGGAAGCATGCAGTCGCCCAGACTCTCCTAGCCAATCACAATGCTGCTGTCGCCAGCATGACAGCAGCATTGTGATTGGTCTGAGCACTGTGGTTCGGCGCTCAGACAGGGGCTGGGATTCTGTGCATGTTCTCCACCCAGGGTGTGCAATACAGCATGGTGGAGAACATGCACAGTGCCCATGACTGTATGCCAGTCCAAGACAGCCGGCCAAACCATCATGCACACTTACAGAGTGCCAACCACTCTTCCCCCTGCTCTGCCCAGCCTTGCCTGTCCCCCACCTAAGCCAGTAGAGAGACATAAAAATGAAAATAACTTTGCGTTATTATCATTTTATCATTGTATTGCTCCTTTTTTTACTGCTATGAGAGTGCTACGACTACATGCTCTCTGCCCCTCATTCTCTCACACCTCTTGAAGGCCAAATCACTTCCTCACATTAACTGTTCTTGAAAATGCATTCAATATTGGAGCTGGCCATCTTCTCCCTGATCCTCTTTGCCGGGCGTGGTGGCTTAGTGCGGTACCTTGTGGCTCAGTGGACTAATGCTTCCACTGTAGGGGCCTGTGTTCAACCTCAAGCCCACAGGTTAAAATCCCAGCAGGTCCACTTAGTCTTTCATCCATCTGAGGTCAATAAAATGAGTACCATTGAATAGCAAGAAACATCTGGTATTCAGCGCCAAGATATCTACGGGTGAAAATGCGCTTTACAAATATACATGTTCTGTTAACACTACCCACTTTGTGCCTGTATTTTGTGTGTTGGTAACAACATTTCTGCTTTATCTTGAAGGCATTTACAATTACACACGATGTGGTTTGTGCTTTACAAATTCGCTTATCAATCAGTCACAAATAAGATATGGTAATTTTGATTTAAATGAAAGAAGGTTCCCGTGGTCATAAAGAATGGAGCTACTGCAAGGGGAGCATCACAAGTCAAAACATGTTGCTGATAAGATCCCAATAGGAGGTTACTCCTTGATTCTATGACTTAGAGCAGGGACATTCAACCTTTTCAGTAATGAGAGCTAAGTTTGTCAATGAAAATCTTCCCAAGCTATAAGTATTGTAATGGTGGCGACACAAGACAAGATAACGTCAGTGGCCACCCTACGCAAGATTACCAGCAATGATCACATCAGTGCATCACAAGGGTTGCAAGCAATAATGTAAAAGTGCTTTGCCAAATTCAAATGCCTTTACATGAGTAATACGTAACAACCAAAGCTGCCGTACCCCTTGCATCAAGCTAATAATGTCAGTAATACGTCGCCCCAGCATCACATGATTTGTCACTAAAATATGGGCTTTAAATGCATTTTGAAAATGCAACCTTTATTCTACGAACATCAGCTTAGACGTTCTGAAAACACACATGTTCTCTTCAAATACAAACTTTAACTTCTGTTATCCATAGATTAATTCAGCCAAACAATATGTTCAAACCTAAAAAGCTGGGCTGTAGACAGGAAAGCTACTTATATGTAACTAGAGAGCTACCAGTAGCTCACAAGCTACTCGTTGGAGAAGCCTGCCTTAGAGCATGATTAAGCCACTTTAAATACCCTGGGCCTTATTTACAAGCCCCTCGAGCCACCCGTACGTCATTTTTCCCATGTTAAAAATTACGCAAAAGTGGCGCAAGAGGCTTGTAAATAAGCCCCCCGTGTGTTGGCATGGCTGACGATGAAGGTCGTTGGGGGCATAAGACAAATGATGATTAATCGGTGGTACCAGGGTCAACGTAGACCTTTAACTGACTTCCTGAAGGTGACTTGAAGGCTTCTAAGCTGTGCTCGATAACAGTATCAGTTACTGATCTGAAAGCAAAGCATGAAGGAAAGGCAATGATGCTCAGATCCAATCAAAAAAACTGGCCTCCTGGCTTATGAACATCAAGGAAATTGATGCGTTTCTAAATATCTAAACTTGTGGCTTCATAAGACTTTTATTGACAATTACTATTCGTCTACATTCACCGATCGTTAGCAGGTTAAAAACACAGATGTATCGTTTAAGTTACCCTAGAACAGACGTATGAGCAGAATAGATTTTTCTTTCCCTTCCTTTCTTTTGTGTCCAATATTCATTGAATCCCGTGCACAGCAGAGGGGAGTTTGAAAGGGGTCAGGGATTACGGGGAGGCCTGCATTTCAGTGATAAGATGAGGTTACATTAAGAAAGCTGATTATATCCTTTAGCAGACACCTTCAGCTACAGGCACCCCCTCGCGACATCATGGCTCCATCACTTCAGAAAATCTCATGTCAGGGAAAATTGCCCGAGTCTTTTAACCGAAGACAGAGGAGTTCAATAGAGCCAGGCAAACCACGTGACCCACAATAAACCCTATTACAGGCGAGGAGTTGTCCGCCATGGGTGTGCTTGTCTGCAGTGCTCCTTGGCGGGCCCGCTGATATCCTGCCTGCGTCGAGAGCCATCCGGCACTCTCGGCTTAATGCTTGTCATTTCTTGTAGTAATTTCTTCCTGTAGGCGGAAAAGTCACCGAGAGACCAATTCGTGTTCCCCCTTCCCAACAAGACACCACCGCTTAAGAGAAAATTAGACATCCGCGGCTCTCCAGCTCAGCATATCTATGAAGAGCAGTGTCACAGTTTGAGGAAAAGTTCTTAGAACTGCTCCTCAATTTGTTTTAATTTCTAAGGCTAAAAGAGAAGCAAACCTATAAACTACCTGCAGTCCTGTTTTTGTTAGGGGTTTCTCGCTCTGCTAATTTACATATGGCTGCTATTTACACCATATAGGGTACTTGTCGGTGATGTGCTATTTTTGCACTATTTCGTTGTGTTGCAGCACCCATGCCTGCTTTTAACAAGCATTTGTAATCTAATAGGTCTCGCATTAGGAAAGTTTGAGCTATTGTTATTGTAAATGACAAATGTTTTATTTATGTTTTGTTTTTGAAAATAGCGAAATTATTAGCTTTGTCATTTACAATGCCAATAGTTATAACTTTCGCAAATGTGACACCTATAGCATTTTTAATGCAATATGTGTTGTATTTACGTGACTTACATGTGTTGATATTACAAATAACAATGGCTTTTAATTTTTTTTCAATAATTAATACCTCAATAAAAGTTATTGTATTTTATAATGGCAATAGCTTCAAGTTTTGTAAATAACTTTTGTGAAGATTATGTTCAGTGTATTTTATTGTGATGAAAATCCAAGAACAGAAGTGAAATATTAACATATTTTTGTTACATTTATAATAAAGCTTGAAACATTGAGAGAACATATTTGAACCAGGTGTTGTTTAATGGTTGTACAGATTGATGCAGTGGTGGCGCTGAGTGACGTTGTGATGGCAAACGATTAGAGCGGCAGACCCTGATGCAGAGGTCCAGCCTGGGACCAGGGTTCAATTCCCCGCCTCGGTGGGTCTTGGGCTCAAAAATGACACGGACCTGATAATTCTCGCCTCGGTGCCTATTCCAATCATGGAGTCCCACTCTGCAACTCTGGGCAATAGCTTGCTTAATCTCCACAACGGCCCCCACAACGCTAAGGATGCCTGGCCTCCACCTTAGGGGTGCCCGGGAGTGGACGCCTCACAGGGAAAGCCATGATGGGTTCCACAGCAGCATTCGTACAAGCGCCTTGAGACCCTTGCGGGTGAGTAGTGCGCTATACAAGTATCAATTTTCAATTTACATTTATGCTGTGTGGCGTTCAGTGATGGTAGCGCATAGTGATGTTGTGGTGCCCCTGAGTGAACGCTGTGGTGGTGCACAGTGATGCTCTATGCTATGCTATGTTTTGTTATGCTATGCTATGTTTTGTTGTGTTTTATTATGCTATGCTATGTTTTGTTATGCTATGCTATGTTTTGTTGTGTTTTATTATGCTATGCTATGTTTTGTTATGCTATGCTGTGTTTTGTTGTGTTTTATATGCTATGTTTTGCTATGCTATTATATGTTTTGTTTTGCTAGGCTATGTTTTGTTGTGTTTTGTTAAGCTATGCTATGTTTTGTTGTGTTTTGCTATGTTTTGTTATGCTATGTGTTGTTGTGTTTTGTTATGCTATGTTTTGTTCTGTTATGCTATGTTTTGTTATGCTATGCTTTGTTTTGATTTGCTATCCTATGCTTTGTTTTGTTTTGCTATGCTATGTTTAGTTTTGCTATCCTATGCTTTGTTTTGATATGCTACGCTATGTTTTGTTGTGTTTTGTTATGCTATGCTATGTTTTGTTGTGTTTTGCTATGTTTGGTTGTGTTTTATTATGCTATGCTTTGTTTTGCTATGCTATGTTTTGTTATGTTATGCTATGTTTAGTTTTGCTATCCTATGCTTTGTTTTGTTATGCTACGCTATGTTTTGTTGTGTTTGTTATGCTAAGCTATGTTTTGTTGTGTTTTGCTATGTTTGGTTGTGTTTTAATATGCTATGCTTTGTTTTGATTTGCTATCCTATGCTTTGTTTTGTTGTGCTATGCTATGTTTAGTTTTGCTTTCCTATGCTTTGTTTTGTTATGCTATGCTATGTTTGTTGTGTTTTGTTATGCTATGCTATGTTTTGTTGTGCTATGCTATGTTTGGTTGTGTTTTATTATGCTATGCTTTGTTTTGCTAGGCTATGTTTTGTTATGCTATGTTTTGTTATGCTATGCTATGTTGTGTTTTGTTATGCTATGCTATGTTTTGTTGTGATTTGTTATGCTATGCTATGTTTTGCTATGCTTTGCAATGCTATGTTTTGTTATGTATGCTATGTTTTGTTGTGTTTTGTTATGCTATGTTTTGTTATGCTATGCTGGTGGTGTGTGAGTGTGTGTGAGGGTGAGTGAGGGTGAGGGGGTGTGAGGGTGAGGGTGTGTGAGGGTGAGAGGGTGTGAGGGTGAGGGGGTGTGAGGGTGAGGGGGTGTGGAGGGTGAGGGGGTGTGAGTGAGGGTGTGTGAGGGTGAGGGTGAGGGTGTGAGGGTGAGGGTGTGTGAGGGTGAGGGGGTGTGAGGGTATGTGAGGGTGAAGGTGTGAGGGTGAGAGGGTGTGAGGGTGTGTGAGGGTGAGGGGGTGTGAGGGTGTGTGAGGTTAAGGGGGTGTGAGGGTGAGTGAGGGTGAGGGAAGTCATTAATATCAGTTTAACACCTTAATACAGTAATCAGCAACTGAAAGGTAACCTTCCCTCGCGTGATAAATGGTCTATCACGGCTCGGCAACACGAGTGGTAGCGTTTTTAGTCACTTTTAAACTGACCAATCTACAAAGTATTTTTTGTTAAAATCTACAAACTATGCAGATGATGGCAAGTGTGGCAAATCCATAGTTACGCAGAAAAGGTTGCAGAATTGCTTCATTCCAGGGGCTTCTGGTTACACTGAATTACCTTGAACCCCAAGGGAGGTTATAACATGCCTCCTGAGAGCCCTAAGATATAAACTATGTGCCAGAAACATAAACTTTGCATTCCCTGGAAGAAACCCTAAAAAGTGCATTTTTACAAGTGAAACTGTATATGTTTTTATGGTAAATAACAACAAAGAAATACACTTTTTGTGATACTAGGAAGGAGAATGAATGTTAAAAGGTACACGTTTTGACAGAGAAAATGTTTTCCCCGCGGAGAAAATAAATATAAATATATTTGTTTCGCACATTCGGCTGCCTGCCCCAAGTGTCGAATTTTAAAGCGATCCGATACCTTTGGGTCTAGCTAGCGCTATATATAACTCTCAAATAAATAAAGCAGCTCTGGACTGCATATGAACAGGCCTTGCCACTGACATGGTGAATCTGCACAGAGAGCAATTTAATCCATTAAAGCCACCTTAGTGATGTGTGCCAATTACAAACCACTTTGATTGTTTATCGTGACATTAAGTGCTGGACTTTAACCTCTGGGCCCAATACGGTCAGATATGAGAAGCCATGTTAAAATAGTCCTTTTCCATGCCCACATAGGGACATGAACAGGGTCAGCTGAGAGATAAATGATGGTTGCCAGGTTGCAGAGCCCATCACTTCCCCTGCAGCCCACCTAACCTCTATGCTCCTGTGACTTTAGGGTACAGTCTGATGTAACCCCCTGAACACACCAGTCAGAAGGTTGAACATCCTGTCTTAGAAGCAACACAACATTTCTTTCAATAAAAATCACACTCCACGAATGAACTATATGCTATTTACACAGGCAGCGAAACCGCGCATGTGCAGTCTGTATCCAAGAGATGCCCATCTCACCACAGGATGACTGGAGTCAGATTCTTACACCTAGAAATACAGGCCAGAGTTCACACTAGAAAACAAGTGATGGCCCGGATTTGTGGTGTTGCCAACTAAGTGTCCTCGACTTTTTTAAAATAATAATAATAATAAAAAATTTAATTAGTTTTTCCAGTTTCGTGGTACAATCACAAAGTGTCCTCGACTTTACTCCCTCGCTAGTCTGGGGGAGTGATAGGGATGACGGCGCTAGCGGCCGCATGGTGGCAAATGGTAACCTGCAGAGCACGTGAATGGGAGGAGCAGCCGTGGGAGGTGGGAGGATAAGTAGGAGAGTGGTGGTGTGCGACGTGGAAGAGAGAGAACCATGGCAAACTTCTCAGTGAACCCAGAGACTATTAAATGCATCCTGTGCGGATCCAGACTTAAGGTGAAGAGAAAAGAAATTACACAACTGCTGAGCTGTAGATTTATCGAAAAGACATTGATGAAACACTGAATGAAACAATACTCAACACCGGCAGAGCAGGCTTACATGCCAAGTCAGGGATGTCCAACGTGAGCACAGGAGGGCCAAAACCAGTCAAAGGTGCAGGATGGACACTAAGTATGGAAATGGAGTCAGTTTAGGTTAATTGTGTAAGTGCATCATTTTTAGGCTGCAAGCACTGCTAGATGCCTCCAACAAGCAAATACACAAAAAGTAGAAAAGGAAAAGATAAAGTATCAAAAACGAATAATAGGGCTAAAAAAAATCTAACAAAGAAAATAATAGGGCTGACTCCCAACTCAAAAAGTTAAAAAATGAGGAGAGAGGCAAAGATTATGTATGAGACTTTAGGTTGGTAGACTAAAGGTCGGGAGAGAGGCAGAAGTTAACAAACAGTGTGAGGGCGGCGAGGGTAAGAAGATCGAATAAACGTTAAACAAGTTCTTCGCGACTCAATGCTGTTTGGGAGGTGGGAGGGGAAGTAGGAGAGGGGGTAGTGATAGGGAGGAAAGCGCTAGCCGCCGCATGCTGGCAAATGGTGACCTGCAGAGCGCTTGAATGGGAGGAGCAGCCATGGGAGGTGGGAGGATAAGTAGGAGAGTGGTGGTGTGTGATGGAGCGCGTTTCAGAAATTATTTTATTCTGACTCGCAAAATTAATTCTCTGTAACATGAACTAATTTATTAATAAGTTGTTGTACGTTTTGTATAATTAATTCAACCTAGAGTAAGATTGCATTCACACACAAACACGTGGGTATAATGATATGTGCTCTTGTTGCATTTGCAAGTTTGTCATGTAACACATGATTAATATTGTCTTGTTCGTCCTATTGTCCTTGTCACAATTAAATGCGGCTGATCATTTTATGGCATGTGCTTTTATTATGTGTGCTTATATGTTTGTCTAATGTCGTGACTGTTCGTCTGTGTATTATTCGATCATCTTTTTACTCTTTCAGATACATAAAGACTTCAGCTGGACATTATGAAGAATGGTAGATATTAATTGTGCTGCTTTATCTGTTTGCTTCTACTAGAGAGACATTTATTAATGGGTTAATTATTAGCAATGTTAGGGTGGGTAACAGAAGGGTTTATTTTACTTGAATTAATCACCTTTTTGTGTTTGTTTGAATACTAGCTCGAGTGAAAAGTTTGGGGCCTAGTGCTAATGAAAAGTTGGTTGGCCTGACAAAAGGAGCAGAGCGCGACGTGACGATCTTGTCATTTAAAAAAAAAACTTCTACGGAAATGTGCAGAAGCTCAAACAATGAACGTTCAGTGCATCTAGCTCCGAAAGCAAAAGCGTCAAGGCCAAGGAAGCGTGTAGAGGCAGCTTGGCTAAAATCCTGGAGGAAATAAAATTGAACATTTAGTTAAATGTTGCGACTCTGGGAGGTCAGTGTTGCTTCGTGTCAATGGACAATGACATAATGATGTCACCAGAAATTATGCGTTGGCCTCTCGGTGGTCTGATGGCTGACAACCAATTAGGTTGCTGTATTTTTCTAAAATATAACATTTAGATAGATTAGTGAGTCAGAAAGGTATAAAAGTTAAGCCTCTTGAGGGGAGCGGGGCTGACTGTTTCCTGAGGGCGAAGTGCTGTCAGTTTTCCTTTGGACACGTAAGGCTTAATAAATTGTTTTCCTTTTCAGGTCAGAAAGCTAATTTAGGGATTAGGGTTGATATTTTCTTTAATTCATTATGCTATGCAATGTTGAAGTGCCAGACCTTTTGAGCCAATGATTTAATGAATAAAACTGATTAAATAAAATGCTTGGAATTAATAAATGAGCTAATAAAGATTTTGAAATTTTGAAACTTTAAAAAATAAAAGACTTAAAACGTCAAGCTGGACTTGATTATTGAGTAGTTACCATTAGCTTAATTCCATTGGCCTCATGGTCTAATTAGAAGTTTTCTCTTAAATCTATGAATAAAATGTTAAACTGCAGTTATAAATATGTACATATGAGAATAATAGTGTGATTAATTAGGCCATATGATTCAGCTTCATGATATTCTGTCCCGGTTGCATGGGCCTAGATATTGATTAGTTTGGTGAGTATTAGGTAGTGAATGGTGACACATGTGAGACAGAATTTCTATAGTGACGCTAGATCAATTCTTTTGGTAGCTTATTCCGGTTACTATGGTAACATACATGTTACAAGTAAATTACATAGGATACATGTCTAAAAAATTTTGATAGGTCTGTTCACTTGTTGTATGTAGTCGAAAGGATTTTTTCCAGCAGTGTGAAAAATTCCTGGTTATTTGCCGGCAAAGAGTAGTGTGACTAGAAGAGTTACACAGTGCATTTGTTCTGTTTCAAAATTGGGGTATAGAATATATCACGTGTTGTGGACGTACAACACAAGTTTAGGGACCTTAGATATGACTGGTTTAATGTTATAGTGAGGATTGCCTATGAAACCGTAGCATTAAGCATAGGGACCTGGTGAGCCTGTTTTAAAACTTTTTGTGAAAAGAGTAATAGGATTTATCCAAGCTTGAAAGAAGGATGAGATAGGGTCGTCTATTCTTATTAACATTTGACGTTTTCTGTGGTTGGTTTAAGTCCTGCCAAGATCTCGTGTGTGTATGATTAGGCTTTTCGTATGTATGCGCGAATGATCGTATAGAAATAGCGTTGTCTATTTATGCGAAGTGAGAGTTCTGAATGTTTGTAAAACTATCACTTTATTAGCGAAACAGACAAGTGGTTTGTTTATTTGTAGTTACTAATTAAAATTCATTGGAAAGTTTTGCTTAAAATGGCGCCGTGAAAAAGTTTTGTAAAGGAGGGGTGAGTTTACGGAGTAACACGCAGAGAAGCTGCAGCGGCAGCATACGTCATTTCGGTTCGCGCTGTGATTGGCTGACATACGTCACAAAAAGTGCACTGATTGGTTCACGTGACAGTGACGAGCTGGTACCAGATTGGTCAGTTCTGAATACTGTATTTCTATTGTCTGAGCAAGGTGGTGACGTGGCTTAACCTGATTGTCTTGTTGGTGTCTTTCGCGCACGGATTGGCTAGAATAGCGGAACACCAAGAGAACATTTCGAAGCTTACGGAATAAACAATTTTGATTTAAAACATGAGTTATTGGAACGATAGTGAAATAAAGAAGCCTTCATGGTTTCAGAAAGTGAAAAATTATTTTAAACCTGACAAGAAAATTGAAACGCATGGTGGTAAATTACTTCATAAGTACAAAACACCCGCAGCTTATATGGAAGGTGAATATGGCTATCATACTGTAATTTGGTTTGACAATTGGATGCATTACACTAGAAATGATGGGGTCTTAGCCTGGCCAGAAGATGGGTCATTTAATATGAAAGTTTTGAGAAACTTGAGAGGAAAAATGATGGATCTTGTACCGAAGCCTAGACCTACACAATTTGAGGCATTAGTTGTATGGGAGGTCGAGATGATGGAACTTGAGCGTGAAAGCAAATGCTTGGCACCAAGAAATTCTAAGTATATTCTAAATAGAGAAACACATGAAGACAAAGTGAGACGCTGGAGAAAGGCAGATATGTATGATGGTCTGTATCCAGTGAGAATAATGATTACTGAAGATCTAGAACAAAAGAAAGCTGGAAAAAGACTTGATGAGGAATTAGATGATGCAGTTTTAGAAGACATTTATGCTACTAAACGCAAACCGCCACCTTATCAAGCAGATTCTCAATCGACCAGGAACTTCTCCAAGTGCACCTCCTAGAGAAGCAGAGGAAGGCTCTCCTAGATTTTTAAAATTACCTGAAAGAGTAGGGTCAGTAAATAATTGTAGTACACCTAGAGAAAATAGATTTCCCCAACAGGAAAATAATTTTGTGAGAAATCAGGAAAGAATACATGCTGACATGCCAGAAATTTCTAGTTATAATAAAGCGAAGGATGATTTAATTCAACAATTGACAAAAAGCATGGAAGCAGTGACAGTACCAGTAACTATTGGTCCTGTTGTACCAATTTTCGATCAGGGAGAAAATAGACATTCTGCTTTGACAGTTCCATTAAATGCAGAAATTCAAAATGTGGCTGAGAGATTTTATTCAGAACTTTCAGAGATACATAGAGAAAAATCTATGATGCCAAATTTAACTTTAAATGGAAGTCTGTCAGGTTCGCAAACCCCATCTGTTGCAGAATCAGATTCAGGTTTGTCAGAGAAAAGTCTAAACAGAATAGATTTAACTCAAAATGCAATGTCCCCTGAAGCTCCGGATTATAAAAAGCTTGATGTTGCAAAAATAAAGGCTGATTTGGAGGAATTAATTATTGGCACAATTGGTACTGACAATTTGAAATTGTATCAGGATGATGAACTTCTTTTTATTTGCAAAAGTATTCAGTGGAAAACAAAAAACAGGTATGAACAACTGGAAGAAATGGCTGCTGAATTAGAAATTGATTTGAGTAAACAGAAACATTTACAGAAACACTACAGAGTGGATTTTTCTGAAAGAGATATTGACAATCTCAATCCTGCTGGAAGAATGGCCCATATAAAAGAATTAATACGTTTTCTCAGAAAATTAGGCGAATTAGGTAAATGGAGAATAAAATGGTCAAAGAATAAAGAACAGGATAAAAGGTTGAGAAATGAAGTGGTTTCAGAAATTCCAATGAGGGAAATAGCAGGAGGAGGGTATGTACATGTTCCTTGTCCAGACAGGATATTCTGTTGTTTACCAATGATTTCCCACGTTTGAGAGAGAAGCCAGTTGAGTGGTATCGTCAGGTAGACAGATTTATAAAAGTGTCAAAGGTTCTGTGGATTGATCTGGATGGATTTTTTGACATCGTTGTCCCATCAGATCTTTGAACAGAATGCAACATTTCTGTGGATTGGCCAAAAGAAGAACCTGCCCGAGACCCGATTACAGGTGCCCCATCAAAAGATGTCATGGACACCTATAATAAAGTAATTTACTGGCTGAAAGGGAAAATTCCTCGAAAGAAGTGGACTGGGTTAAAATTGACAGAACAAACCAGGAACCAAAAGAATCAGTTCATTCATTTTATGAAAGGTTACTGTTAGTCTTCAAACAGTACAGTGGCTACGAAAAATTAAGTGAAAAGGACATGAGCCACTTTATTTACAGATTTGTTTATGGCCTGAGACCTGAAATTGGCGATATGATTAGAAATGGAATTGTGTGCTGGCAATCACTTTCAGTTGATGACATCCTGAGAAAGGCAAAATATTGTAGTGATGAGATAGATGCAAAGCAGAAAAATCTTAAGGAAAAGGCGATGTGGGCACAAGTGAAGGTAGCAGAGCAGCAACAACAGCAGTTAGCTTCTATGCAGCAGCAGAATCAAGGGAAATTCAAGAACAATTTCAATAATAATAACAAGTCTAAATTTAATGTAAATGTTGAATAGCTAAAACAAAAGCTCCCATGTTTTAATTGCGGTGAGATTGGACACTGGAAGCGCGAGTGTAAAAACCCGCCCAGAAATTTTAAAAATAATTCATTGAATCCACAGGTGCAGTGTGAGTTAAATCAGCAGCAACAGCTACAGCAACAGTTAAACGAGTTAAGTCAGCAGCGACAGCTACAGCGACAGATAGCAAATCAGCAGAGCCAGATTCAGCAGAGCCAGATACAGCAGAGCCAAATTCAGCAGAGTCAGGTACCACAGGCACCATTCCCTAATAGTGCTAATGCTCAGAGATTTTCACCTGAAACAGGTTTCTGTGGAGGTAATTTGGTGAATAATGTGTCAAAAGTTAACATGTCAAATGCTTCTCAATTTTGGTTGAAAGATAAAGAAGAGAGTGATTCATCAGAAGATTACTCATGACGGTGCCTGAGAGAGGAAGAAGAGTGTGTGCTTGGACCCACTCTTGAGGTAGATCAGTCTGGTCCATTTGTAAATGGTAAAGTGAATGATGTTGATATCACTTTCCTTGTGGACACAGGTGCTACCCGTTCTACTGTTAGATCAGCAGAAATAGAAAATCTTCCTCTCTCTGGTGAGTCCATCCAAGTTGTAGGTGTAGCTAATCAGCAAATTAAAACAAGTTTAACAGAACCAGTTAAAGTGGAAATAGGAACTACAAAGATAAACACAGATTTCTGGTTTGTGACAGCAGTCCTGTGAATCTGTTGGGTCGGGATATATTATGCAAAATGAATTGCAAGATATATTGCTCACCAGATGGCATTGAAATGCAAACATCAGAAGAAGATGGGCTTTATAAATTGACAATGTTAATGGTTGATGAAGAAAAAACATTACTGTTTCCTGTTTTTGATAAAAAAGATTTACCAGAAGAGCTCAAAAAGCCAGTTAATCCAGCAATTTGGGACCTAACTGGAAATGACATGGGTCTTATGAAAAATGTAGATCCAGTAAAAATTACTGTAAAGCAGGGAATAGATTTTCCAAATGTTCCTCAATACAAAATGAAAGCCGAGACAATCGAAGGTGTTATTCCAGTGAATGAGAATTCATAAGTCAAGGTGTGCTAAAAGAAATTGAGAGCAGCCCATGTAATTCACCGATTATGGGCACTAAAAAGCAAAACGGAACATATAGAATTGTTCACGATCTGAGAAAAATTAACCAGATTGTTGTTCCATGTTGCCCAATTGTTCCAAACCCTGCGGTAATTCTTTATCAGATTCCGCATGATGCAGAATGGTACACAGTCATTTACTTGTGTAATGCCTTCTTTACAGTTCCATTGCATCCAGAGAGCCAGCAAATATTCGCTTTCAGGTTCCAGAATCGCATCCTAGCATGGTGTCGTATCCCACAAGGGTATACTGAGATTCCGTCTATCTTTAATCAGTTATTAAAGAAATCTCTGGAAGATCTGATATTGCCTGGTAATTCCACACTGGTGCAGTACATTGATGATTTGCTCGTGGCAGCAAAAACACGAGAAAATTGTGTTACTGATACCATTACTCTCTTAAATCGTTTGGCAGATGAAGGACATAAAGTGTCACATGCAAAATTGCAGTTTTGTAAACAAGAAGTAAAGTATCTTGGTCACAGAATTGCAAAAGGAACAAGAAAAGTGACAGTTGAAAGAATTAAAATGATTCGAGCAATTCAGCCTCCGACAACACAAAGGCAGGTCAGAATGTTTCTGGGAATGGTTGGTTACTGTCGACAATGGATTGGTGGATTTTCAGTAATTGCAAAACCACTTCAAAGACTAACAAAAGCTGACATAAAAGATCCAATCAAATTGTCAAAAATTGAACTGGAGGCTTTTGAACAATTAAAAAGAAGCTTATGTGAAGCTCCAGCTCTGGGTATGCCAGACTATGAGAAAGAATTTGAACTGTACTGTAGTGAAAGGGAAGGATGTGCATTGTCTGTGTTGATTCAAAGACATGGAAAACTGAGAAAGCCAATTGCATATTTCTCAGCTGTTTTGGATCCTGTTGCAGAAGCTTTGCCAGATTGCTTAAAAACAGTGGCTGCAACAAGTGTAAGTCTTGAACAAAGTGAGGGTATCATTATGGGATTTCCTGTAAAAGTATATGTACCTCATTCAGTTGAAATTCTTCTTACCAGAAGTAAAATTCAACATTTGACAAGTAGCAGATTGACAAAATATAAAAAAAACAATTCTGGGGTCAGATAACATCTCAATTGCGAGATGTGTTAACTTGAATCCTTCCACACTGTTACCAGATGGAGTCGTTACTGAAAATGACATTGATCATGAATGCCTGGATGTTGTAGATTATTGTACAAAACCACGACAGGACATAAAAGATGTTCCTTTGCCTCAATCAGACTTAGTGTACTTTGTGGATGGGTCCTGTTTGAGAACTGATGAAGGGATTCTGAGAGCAGCATATTAGGTGTGTACAGTTTCAAATGTTGTTGAAGGTTCACATCTTGATGGTATTCGTTCTGCTCAAATTGCAGAGTTAATTGGTCTAATTCGAGCTTGTGAAAAGGCAGCTGGCAAAAAGGTAACTATAGTGACTGATAGTCAGTATGGATATGGCGTAGTTCACGACTATGGACAGCTATGGTCTCAAAGAGGTTATTTGACCTCTGCAGGTACGCCAATCAGAAATGCAAAACTGATCAAGAGATTGATCGATGGCATTCAGTTACCAGAGCAAATTGCTGTTGTCAAATGTGCAGCTCACAAGAAAGGATGATTACATCACTAAAGGAAATGCATATGCAGACGAAATTGCAAAGTACTGCGCAAAGAACAATTATTCAATCAATCGGGAAAAAGACAAAAGTCGCAGGTTGAATTCTCTTATGCTAATTTCTGTTGTTGAAACATGGCAGGAGGTAAAAGAATTACAGGATGAGGCAGATGATGAAGAGAAAAACACATGGTTAAAAAAAGAATGCAGACAGCGAGAGGAAGATGGAATTTGGGTTTACAAAGATGGAAGGCCTGTATTACCAGACTGCATGATTGCTGACATGGCACGGATGTACCATGGTCCAGGGCATTTGGGGAGAGATTCTATGATTAGACTATTCAGAGAAACAAGGTTCAGTCCAAAATTTAGAATCATTGCAGAGTCACTTTGCCAAAGATGTTTGACGTGTCAACAGATGAATCCAAATAGGAAAACTGTTGTAAGCATGGGAACCATAGGACGGGAGGGTGGTCCGTTTACCAGATTGCTGATGGATTTCATTGAAATGCCGATGCACAATAGGTTAAAATATGTGCTTGTGTTTGTTTGTCTATTCTCAAGATGGGTGGAAGCTTTCCCAACTCGTCACAATGACTCAGTCACTGTGGCAAAATTGCTTTTGAGGGAGATCATACCTAGGTACGGATTTCCAGTGACCATTGAAAGTGATTGTGGAACCCATTTTGAAAATAGATTGATGAAACTGATTTGTGAAGCTTTAAACATTGAGCAAAAGCTGCATTGTGCATACAGACCAAAGCATCAGGTGTTGTTGAACAGATAAATGGAACTATCAAAAACAGAATTTCAAAAATGTGTCTAGCTACAGGAGTAAAGTGGACAGATGCGCTTCCACTTGTTCTGATGTCATTAAGAAGCACTCCAGAGAAAAAGACAGGCCTTAGTCCCCATGATATTGTAATGGGTAGAGTAATGAGGCAAGCATTTGTTCCAGTTGGCAAACTATTGAGTATTAATGATAGTGCAATCATTGAATACTGTCAGAATCTATCTGATATAGTTAATTCTGTATTTCATCAGGTGGGAAAAGATGTAATCTCAAAGGAAAAAGTGCAAGCGCATGATTTGTTGCCTGGAGACTGGGTGAGGACCAAAGACCAAAGAAACTGTTCAGTACCAAGGTGGCAAAAAGCAAGGCAAGTCATTTTGGTCACAACAAATGCTGTAAAGTGCAAAGGGCTGAAAAGGTGGGTGCACGCAAGCCACACAATTCGTGTACCACCTCCTGAAAATCCTGATGAAGACAGTGAAGTGACAACTGATTCAGATTCAGAAGGAGATCCAGAAGATCCCGAGTCTGATGATCAGCAAGAAAATCAACATCAAGAAAATCTAGATGAGAGTCAGAACTTGAATGAAGAAGATCTGAATATCGAAACTGGAGATCGAGGTGTTGATGAAGACCTGCTAGAAAAAAAATCTCAAGAAGAAAAGGGAGATTCAGGAGCAGAAGATTCTGAGCAAGACGAAAATCAAATCCAGGAGAGTATTGAAAAGCAAAGAAGTAACTCTGTGTGCAGGAGCAAGAAGCCTGAAACTGGGAAGCTGAAGGTGATTCCTGAAGAAGAGGAAGAATTACCAAGTACCAGCTGTAAGGATATTGTTCCTAATGGAGTGAAGCTGCCGAGTAAAGAAGTTCCTAGGTACAGATTTGAAGTCTCAGACACAGACACTGATGAGAGTGATGAAGAATCTGAAATAAGAAAATTCAGAAAAAGAGCTTGGAAAGCTGAATGTAATGAAAACATGCCAAAGAAAAAGATCCTGAGGAAAGGAGATATTTGGCCTGAGGATAATTTGAAATTCAAACTTGTGAAGAAATCAAAAGAGCAGATTAACGAAATTTCTAGTCAGGGAGGTGACTCTGATAAGAAAAACGAAAATAAAAAGATTGAAGTGATCACTCGAAAGACCAAAAGAGTAATAAAGCCAAATCAAAAGTATAAGTCCCCAGAGTGGACCTATATTATAATACCGCCAATTGTTGAGGTGGAAAGCAGTAGCCAAGAAGATTTGGAAGAAGCTAGTGACAAAGATTGATATTGTTTAAATTTTAGATAAGGGTTTTGTTTCCTGGCATAAGGCTGAAGAAAATGTGTTAGGTGACTTTAGGTCGAAGAAATTGTGTTTAGTTGGAAAGCACATATTTATGTGACACAAGGTCGAAGAAAAGCTGTTTAGGGTTTTATTCTAAAAAAAAAAATTTAAAGGGGGGATATAGTTTATAGTTTACTCACATTTTAGTTAATTCACATTTCACATTATTTTAAATTTTTGTTTTTCAATTTTGATTGATTTTCAGAATGCCTAGTTCAGACACTTCAAGGTGTTCAATACTGAGAAGATGTTGCAAAATGTCTTCAATTTGTGTGGTTTTATTAATTTTAGTTTGGTTAATATTAGCTGTAGTTTACCCTTTTGGTATTGACAAACAAAAACTCAAGACTAATATAACAAGCAAGGTAGAGACTAAACATGAGAAACATGCTGGCAAGTCTAGCAGAGTTATTGAGCATAATCCAGAGATCCATCAAGATAAATCTGTTGGAGATTTCTCAAGCAATTCATTTTCAAGGCTTCTGTCTGAATATGTTAAAGTAATGAACTTTAAAGATTGTTATGTCTGTGTGAAGCTGCCTGCTTCTGTTTCAGAGGGGGTTACCTACAATATGTTACCTCTCACTTATGGCATTATTTGCAGTGTAATTGCTAGCTTATTTTATCAAACTGGTCGTCTGGAGTATTATTACTAAGACTTTAATGAGGTTTTTGCAAATCTCAAAATTGTAAATAGCTTAAACAAAGTTAGGCCTGCGAAACAGACAAGGAAATTCTTTTTAGTTACTAACAAACTCAACTACGAGTATGCTTATAGAAATAATTTAACATGCAAAATGAGAGCAGAAGAAAAGACTTTCCTGAACATGGTTGAGGAGAGAAGGGCTGTTTATAAGAGAAATGAGATGCTTAAACATGCCAAGTCAAAGTACTGGCAAATGGAGGACGCTAAGCTTAATGGTGTTAATACAAATGCTGCTATACACATAGATGAACCCGTTAGTGGTAAATTTTGCATTAGGAGAGATAACACTCTTTATGATAACTTCTTTGTGGATGCTAGTCAATGTGAGGATACCTATCGTATTGTAGGGGGATGGGGATTTAAAGGTGGAAAAGATCCAATTTTTCCTGGAATTTAGTTTATTTGTGGCATTAATGCATATTTTTGCCTCCCAGACCATTGGTATGGGACATGCTATCTTGGATTCGTTTTTCCAAAAATTTTTCATGTTGACAGAAATTAAAAGGGTACCTTTAAATTTGGTGAACACCTGAATAGGTACAAAAGAGAAAGTTTTACAGAAGTCCTGGGAGACATCTTTGGTGCTGTCATTCCTATGGTGGGAATTACTATGAATTCAATCAAAATCAGAAAAGTTTCTACAATTGTAGATAGATTGTCAACAGATACTGCAAGTGGTTTCCAATTAGTCAATACAGAACTTGTTGCTACCAGAAGCATGGATATGCAGAATCGCCTTGCGTTAGACATTCTGCTTGCAAAAGAGGGAGGAGTCTGTGGGGTCTTACATGTTCAGCATTGCTGTACTTATATTCCTGACAAGAGTCGGAATATAGAGTCGCCTATTAAAAACATTACTGAATTTCACGAAGAGATAGAACCCCTGGAAGAGGAAAGTTTCACAGAACGAATAGGCAAAAGAATGGAGGCAATAAAAGAATGGTTTTCAGAAGTTGGAAGCTCCATCATTGGCAAAGTGCTCTATCCAGTAATTGTCATCATTATAGTGATAATGTTGCTAAAAATTAGTTGCATGATTCACAAGAGGAAGAAGCATCAGAAGGAAAAGAGGAGGATTTACAAACTCAGAAAGGAACAGGAGAAGGAATATGAGTTAGAAGAAATGCGAAGGGCTCAGTTTGAAAGAGATGACCAGACAGCAGAAACAGGGGTTTAGGGAGACTAATACCGAGAGAATTCAAAGTGTGATGTCTCTAAATTGGGTTAAAAAAAATTCTGAAATTTTTGGGTGTTGTTTGGTGATTTTTAAATCACCAGATGAGGGAGTTGATGGAGCGAGTTTCAGAAATTATTTTATTCTGACTCGCAAAATTAATTCTCTGTAACATGAACTAATTTATTAATAAGTTGTTGTACGTTTTGTATATCGGGGGGTCGGAGTCCATTGCGTTTACACTCAGACTGTCCTCGGTCCAAGCATTTAAGGGGCTGTTGGTCTATAGGTCTCCAGGCCCGATGGGCTCCTTCTTGGAGGATTTGCAGATAGCGATTTCCGAACTGGCGCTTACTACACAGCACTGTGTAGTGGCGGGCGATTTCAACTTCCACCTAGATGTCATAGGCGACCCGGACACTATCAAACTGTTGGACATCACATCTCCTCTGGGCCTATTACCATGCGTGTCAGGTCCTACGCATGAGAGAGGGCATACCCTCGATCAAGTGTTTTCATCAGTTCCGCTCGCCGATGTAGAGACTCTACCTGTGCTCTGGACGGATCATAGGCTGATCAGGTTCTCTGTGTGTGAGAATGGGCGGCCGGATAACATCGCCCCCATGCTACCTAGATCGGCCTCGAGAGCGCTCCATAGAGTGACACCTGATATGTTAGAGCAGGCGCTCGCGGAACATCCCTGTTATCTCTCGGGTGATCTGGAAAGAGACACGGAGGCTCTGCAGTCGTGGCTGACTGAAAGGCTGGACGATCTTGCCCCACTGGCAGCCCCTCGGTCCACGGCTGTACGGCAATCTGCGCCGTGGTTCACTGAGGCGCTGCGGGTGGCCCGCAGCCAATGCAAGGTTGCTGAGCGGGCCTGGCGCCTTCAGTACAACGAGGTGGACAAACTCGCCTACAGGGCGGCTATTAAGGCCTATCATCGGGACATCTTAGATGCCAAAAAAGAATACCTTGCTAAGAGGATTGAGGTGGCGGCGAACTCCTGCAAGGAGATCTTCACGGTGGTGAAGGAGTTCACGACCCCCAGTTCCTACTCAGCCCCACCAGTGCCATCGGAGGCGTGGGCGTGTAATCTCGCCAGCTTTTTCACTAATAAGATCAAGGCAATTCAGGCCTCCTTCTCGGAGAGCGCTGAGGATGGTGGATGTGGCCCCGGAGCGGAACGTGAGCTACCGCCCATGCCTACCGCAGTGTTGACAGATTTTCCAGCAGTCACTTGCGAGGCGTCGCGGGCGCTGCTTACCAGCCTTAAATCTGGCTCGCCACTTGACCCATGCCCTGCCAAATTTTTGGCCGGGATGGCGGCGGTGGTGAATCCCCTGGTTAACCCCATCCTCAATGCCTCCTTGAGGGAGGGAAGGGTGCCTACCACCTGGAAGAGGGCGATGGTGATCCCCCTTTTGAAAAAGCCGGGCCTTGATGCCGAGGTTTTGGCCAATTATAGGCCAATTTCACTTCTCCCGGCTCTGGCCAAGATTACCGAGAAACATGTTCATGGCGTCTTGTCGAGCTTTCTTGAGACCAACCATCTGCTCCATCCTTCCCAATCCGGCTTCCGTCCCAACTTCAGCACGGAAACGGCATTGTTGGAGGTCTCCGAGATCATCAGGGAGACCTTGGATGTTGGTGGCAAGGCCATGTTAGTCATGTTGGACCTGTCGGCGGCCTTTGATACCGTCCCCCACGCGGCGTTCCTCGCCAGGCTCCATGACATCGGCATTAGGGGGACGGTGCTCAAATGGTTTACGTCTTTCCTGGAAGGCCGCCGCCAGACGATCTGGGTCTCCCAGAGCTCCGCCGAGATGCCGCCTTTGGGGGTTGGGGTTCCACAGGGCTCTGTGCTGAGCCCATCACTGTTTAACATCTTTATGTCCCCCCTGGCGGCGGCGGTGGAGGCTTACGGGGCCCAGATCGTGTCCTACGCCGACGACACGCAACTCCTCTTCACCTGTGGTAAAGACCAACCATTTGATGGAGAGAGTATCCGGGGTTGTTTGGGCAGGGTATTCGACTGGTTCCAGCATAACAACCTGAAGGCCAACTCCAGTAAGTCGGAGGTCCTATTCTTCGGCTGTGTCACCGACCCTGAGTGGCGGCAATGGTGGCCATCTGAAATGAGCCCTCCTGTACAATCTTCTGCGGTCGCTAAAAATCTTGGCGTCAAACTTGATAATAAGTTATCACTGAGAGCGCACATCCTGGGTCTGACCGGAACCTGCTTCGGTATTCTGAAGATGCTCCGCAAGTTTCTTCCACTGCTTTCTGCGGAGCATAGGCGGATTACAGTGCAGGCGCTTATCGGGTCCCGGCTCGACTATGCCAATGCTCTCTTTCTTGGCCTCCCGGACTACCTGGTCCAACGCCTTCAGGTGGCACAAAACTCTGCTGCCCGTGCCATCTTTGGCCTGCATAGGCGGTCACGAGCCTCTGGGTTGCTGCAGAAGCTTCATTGGCTGCCTATCCGTAAGCGGATTATGTTCAAATCCCTTACGTTGATGCATAAAGCCCTGTTTGGCTCAGGGGCTGGGTATCTACGGCGTAGATTGGCCTTCTATCGTCCTGCCCGCTCACTGCGGTCCCAATCTCTTTTTACTGCCGTGGTGCCACGTGTGCGGAAGGCGCGGACTGGGGGCCGTTCCTTCAGCTTTAAGGCACCCCAGTTGTGGAACTCTCTGCCACTGGCGCTACGCAGTACCTCTAATCTGCTTCAATTCAGGAAGAGCCTGAAGACTTGGCTTTTTAATGTTTAATTGTTTTCTCTGCTGGGTTCTTTCTTTCTTTCTTTTCTGTATTAGTTTTTTGTTGTTATGTTATTACACACGGAGCCGCCTGTGGAAAGCGCCGGGACACTGTTTTGGAGTAGCTGTGCGCTATATAAGTTTATTTTAACATAACATAACATAACATAACATAATTAATTCAACCTAGAGTAAGATTGCATTCACACACAAACACGCGGGTCTAATGATATGTGCTCTTGTTGCATTTGCAAGTTTGTCATGTAACACATGATTAATATTGTCTTGTTCGTCCTATTGTCCTTGTCACAATTAAATGCGTCTGATCATTTTATGGCATGTGCTTTTATTATGTGTGCTTATATGTTTGTCTAATGTCGTGACTGTTCGTCTGTGTATTATTCGATCATCTTTTTACTCTTTCAGATACATAAAGACTTCAGCTGGACATTATGAAGAATGGTAGATATTAATTGTGCTGCTTTATCTGTTTGCTTCCGCTAGAGAGACATTTATTAATGGGTTAATTATTAGCAATGGTAGGGTGGGTAACAGAAGGGTTTATTTTACTTGTATTAATCACCTTTTTGTGTTTGTTTAAATACTAGCTCGAGTGAAAAGTTTGGGCCTAGTGCTAATGAAAAGTTGGTTGGCCTGACAAAAGGAGCAGAGCGTGACGTGACGATCTTGTCATTTAAAAAAAAAACTTCTACGGAAATGTGCAGAAGCTCAAACAATGAACGTTCAGTGCATCTAGCTCCGAAAGCAAAAGCGTCAAGGCCAAGGAAGCGTGTAGAGGCAGCTTGGCTAAAATCCTGGAGGAAATAAAATTGAACATTTAGTTAAATGTTGCGGCTCTGGGAAGTCAGTGTTGCTTCGTGTCAATGGACAATGACATAATGATGTCACCAGAAATTATGCGTTGGCCTCTCGGTGGTCTGATGGTTGACAACCAATTAGGTTGCTGTATTTTACTAAAATATAACATTTAGATAGATTAGTGAGTCAGAAAGGTATAAAAGTTAAGCCTCTTGAGGGGAGCGGGGCTGACTGTTTCCTGAGGGCGAAGTGCTGTCCATTTTCCTTTGGACACGTAAGGCTTAATAAATTGTTTTCCTTTTCAGGTCAGAAAGCTAATTTAGGGATTAGGGTTGATATTTTCTTTAATTCATTATGCTATGCAATGTTGAAGTGCCAGACCTTTTGAGCCAATGATTTAATGAATAAAACTGATTAAGTAAAATTCTTGGAATTAATAAATGAACTAATAAAAATTTAGAAATTTTGAAACTTTAAAAAATAAAAGACTTAAAACGTCAAGCTGGACTTGATTATTGAGTTGTTACCATTAGCTTAATTCCATTGGCCTCATGGTCTAATTAGAAGTTTTCTTTTAAATCTATGAATAAAATGTTAAACTGCAGTTATAAATATGTACATATGAGAATAATAGTGTGATTAATTAGGCCATATGATTCAGCTTCATGATATTCTGTCCCGGTTGCATGGGCCTAGATATTGATTAGTTTGGTGAGTATTAGGTAGTGAATGGTGACACATGTGAGACAGAATTTCTATAGTGACGCTGGATCATGTGCGATGTGGAAGAGAGAGAACCTTGGCAAACTTCTCAGTAAACCCAGAGACTAATACATGCATCCAGTGCGGATCCAGACTTAAGGTGAAGAGAAAAGAAATTACACAACTGCTGAGCTGTAGATTTATCGTAAAGACATTGGTGAAACCCTGGATGAAGCAATACTCAACACCTTCAGAGCAGGTTTACATGCCAAGTCAGGGATGTCCAACGTGAGCACAGGAGGGCCAAAACCAGTCAAAGGTGCAGGATGGACACTAAGTATGGAAATTGAGTCAGTTTAGGTTTATTGTGTAAGTGCATCATTTGTAGACCGCAAAGCACTGCTAGATGCCACCAAAAATCAAAAAAAGGAAAAGATAAAGTATCAGAAATGAATAATAGGGCCAAAAAAACTAACAAAGAAAATAATAGGGCTGACTCTCAACTCAAAAAGTTAAAAAATGGGAAGAGAGGCAAAGATTATATATGAGAGTTTAGGTTGGTAGACTAAAGGTCAGGAGAGAGGCAGAAGTGAACAAACAGTGTGAGGGCGGCGAGGGTAAGAAGACACAAATAAATGTTAAACAAGTCTTCACGGCTCGATGCTGTTTGGGAGGTGGGAGGGGAAGTAGGAGAGGGGGTAGTGATAGGGATGAAAGCGCTAGCGGCCGCATGCTGGCAAATGGTGACCTGCAGAGCGCGTGAATGGGAAGAGCGGCCCTGGGAAGTGGTAGGGGAAGTAGGAGAGTGGTAGTGTGAGATGGGCACGCAGAGGGCTGGGGAGCGGCAGCCTTTGAAGTGTGATTGGGTGTGTGACGTGGCTGGCCTCTTGCACGCACCTGTCTCACATGAACTGTGTCTAATCCGCCGTTTTGGTAGACTGTTCTTTTGCCCTTACTATAATCTCGCAAGCAATGCGCAAGCACATTGGCAGGCGAGACCTAAAAAGAAGTGATGTGTAATAGCTTTCTGATGTTGCATCAGCCTGGGCAATTTATGTGATGTAGCCCTTGAATTACTGCCTCTTTGCGTGACACTTCTGTTTCACTTCCGTTCTGACTAGCAGTTCACAAACTCTGTACTAAAGGATGTGTAGTACTGTACTTCTTCCTAACTAAAGCAACATTCCACGGAATGATGTACTACTGTATTTGCAATTTTACACCTGCAATCACTGAAACCGTGGGATTGGTGTTTCCGTAATGTAAAATTACCATGGCATTAGAGGTTTTTCGCTATAGAATCACAGTAACCTTGGAATTTGGAGTGAAACGGAATTGTCTGAGTAATTCCTGAATTCCTAGCCTTTTCCAGGGACATATTCTGGCAGGTATTACCTCCGAAAGTCACATATCAAAAATACTGCGTATCTTGTAATAAAGAGTAAAGAGCAAGCTCGTGTTTCTGCCAATTCAATGATACTCAGATGTAAGATCATTTTTTAGTTACCCTGTAGAATACAAATGTTTATTCTTGCTGCTCTTCAATTTCTGGTTGAGATGAAATATCAATTTAGTACAATCAAGAAATGGTGGCTGGGAGATAAGGGCACACACTTAGGTCCTCAGTATGATTTCTGTCGTAGTTGCCTCCGACCGACAACATCGTGGATTTGGGACCGACCAACCTCCGGTCATGTGTAGTCGCATACTCTCATTTCTCTACGAGAGCTTGTCCTGTGGCTGTAAACTGGTCGCAGCACAAGATCCCATACAGAAATGGGAGATTCTGTTCATCCCTGCATAGCAAGATGCCTGCCGCACGGTGCAGGGATTAACAGGGGGCACCATAGGTGTCCCCTTGGCCCCCAACCGTAGATGTCTGAATGACTTTCCATGTCGGAATGCCCAACATGGAAAGTCTGTCAGAAACCAACATCATAATCCTGACGGCTGAAATGCCATCGTATATGGATTACGTGCCAGTTCCGACTGCCCAACGGGCTCCTTGGGTCTGTCGGAAGCCAGCGGGAATAACCAGCCAGTCTCAATTCCGACCACCTAAATTTAAATTAGGCAGTCGGAATTGAAACCGCTGATGTCCGTTGGAAAGCCTCCAATCTGAGGCTTTCCAACTGACATTAAAATTAGGCTCTCAATGTAGACATCAATCATCAAAAAGTTTTAGTCAAAAAGTAATCATGCAATGGGTGCTCAAGAAGAGAGGAGAGCCACTAGTGCTTCTTCTGTTGGATCCAGTCCAATAATAGATCAAAACTTCCAACACACCAAATAATTCAACATAGAGTTCTGTAGTGAGTGTTCCATCAACAGCCTTTATTCTCTCAAAAGCATCTATTTATTTATTTATTTATTTTTGCAATTTTTAAAGCGCTACAATTACCCATGGGTGTCTCGGCTCTAAAGGCTAGGAGCTGATACCGGTGATTAGTCAAGTCAAGTCAAGTCAGAGAATTTGTATAGCGCACTACATACCCAGAGGGTCTCAAGGCGCTTGAGGGGGGGTGGGGAATTACTTGTCGAATATCCACGTTTTAAGTTGCTTTCTGAATGCTAGGTGGTTCTGGGTAAGGCGAAGGTAAGTGGGAAGTGAGTTCCAGGTTTTAGCTGCCAGGTAGGAGAAGGATCTACCTCCCATGGTGGTTTTGTTGATGCGAGGTACAGTGGCAAGGGCTTGGCTGGATGATCGTAGCTGGCGGGAGGGGGTGTAGAAGGACAGTCGTGTGTTGAGGCATTCTGGTCCGATTTCGTAGAGTGCTTTGTGTGCGTGGGTTAGGAGCCGGAAAGTGATCCTCTTATTGACGGGAAGCCAGTGGAGGTTTTTCAGGTGACCAGAGATATGTTCTTTACGCGGGATGTCTAATATGAGCCTGGCTGAGGCGTTTTGGATTCGTTGGAGTTTTTTCTGGAGTTTAGCGGTAGTACCGGCGTAGAGGGTGTTTCCATAGTCCAGTCGGCTCGTGACCAGAGCGTGGGTGACCGTTTTCCTAGTTTCGGTGGGGATCCAACGAAATGTTTTTTTGAGCATGCGAAGAATGTTGAAGCAGGATGAGGAGACGGCGTTGACTTGTCTGTTCATTGAAAGTGAGGAATCCAGGATGACGCCCAGGTTCCGTGCGTGGTCTGTCGGGATGGGTGCTTTTCCAAGGGCTTCTGGCCACCAAGAGTCGTCCCAAGCGGAGGGGGAGGTACTTCTGTTTTATCTGAGTTCAGTTTCAGACGGCTGTGTTTCATCCATTCGGCTACTTCTTTCATTCCTTCGTGTAGGTTAGTTTTGGCGGTGTTAGGGTCATTGGTGAGTGATAGGATCAGTTGAGTGTCATCCGCGTAGGAGATGATGTTGAGGTTGTGTTGGTGTGCGATGACCGCGAGGGGGCTCATGTACACGTTGAAGAGGGTGGGGCTGAGTGAAGATCCTTGTGGTACGCCGCAGATGACTTCAGTGGCCTCTGACTTGAATGGTGGAAGGCGGACTCTCTGGGTTCTTCCGGTGAGGAACGAGGTGATCCATTCTAGTGCTTTTCCTTGGATTCCGATGTTTCTGAGGCGCTGTAGAAGGGTGCTATGGCAGACTGTGTCGAAGGCTGCGGAGAGGTCGAGGAGGATGAGGGCGACTGTGTCTCCATTGTCCAGTAGAGTTCGAATGTCGTCTGTTGCTGCGATGAGGGCGGTCTCAGTGCTGTGTTTTGCTCCGAAGCCGGACTGTGAGGAGTCGAGGGATTTGTTGGCTTCGAGGAAGGCGGCGAGCTGGTTGTTGACAGCTTTTTCGATGACTTTGGCCGGGAATGGAAGGAGCGAGATGGGGCGGTAATTTTTGAGTTCGGTGGGGTCCGCTGTGGGTTTTTTCAGAAGGGCGTTGAGTTCAGCGTGTTTCCAGCTTTCCGGGAAGGTGGCGGAGTTGAAGGAGCAGTTGATGACGTCTCGAAGGTGCGGTGCTATGATGGAGTCTGCTTTGTTGAAGATGTGGTGAGGGCATGGGTCTGTGGGGGATCCTGAGTGGATGGAGTTTATCAGGCGGATGGTGTCCTCAGTGGAGATTGGGTTCCAGTCATTAAGGATGTTCGAGGGGGGTGAAGGTCCAGCAGATGGTTGGGTGGGTTGGTCTCCGGGTTGGTTGTCGAAGCTGTTGTGGATGTCTGCAATTTTGTTGTGGAAGAATGAAGCTAGGGAGTCGCAGAGGGCTTGAGAGGGGGTGATGTCGTTAGAGTTGGCCGAGGGATTGGTAAATTGCTTGACGATGTTGAAAAGTTCCTTGCTGTTGTGTTAAATTGAAGTTAAATTGATATATAGTTAGTCATGTCGTTGAGAGAACAACCAAGTCTTTAGTTGCTTTCTGAAGACAATCAGAGATGGGCTGGTTTTTATATTAAGAGGGAGGGAGTTCCATAATTTAGCAGCAGCTATAGTAAAACATCTGTCTCCCCAGTTAACTTTCCTTGTTCTGGGTATCTGCAGCAGATGAGCCGTGTTGGAACGAAGCGTTCTGGGAGTTGCCAAAGGCTTAAAGGAATTTTTAAGGAATTTGAGTCCCGTGTTGTTTATTGCCTTGTAGACAATACAAAGGGCCTTGAACTTCGTGCGACTTCTGACTGGAAGCCAGTGCAATTGATCCAGATGTCCAGAGACCGAGCTGTATTTAGGAATGGTCAATAAGACTCTGACTGCAGCATTTTGTATCATTTGTAATTTGGAAATAACCTTTTTTTGTGCATTGAGGAGGAGCGCATTGCAATAATCAGTACGTGAAAACACCAGTGTAGATATAAGTGTTTTGCCTGCAGTTATAGAAAGATATGGAAGAAGTTTCTTTATTTTCCTTAAGATGTTAAAAGATGATGATACTACAGCGTTCACGTGATGATGGAACAGGAGTTTGTCATCAAATATTACTCCCAAGTTTCTGACTTTGCTGACCGGTTGAGGTGGAGTTCCCAGTTCCTCTGGCCACCATAAAGGGGACCACAAAGGTTGAATACTTCCAAAGAGCATGACCTCCGTCTTAGATGAATTAAGTTTTAAGCAGTTGGAGGCCATCCAACTGCTAATGGCTCTCATACCATCCTTGAAGTTTGCTGCAACATTAGGTCCATTTTTATGTATGGATAATACCAACTGAGTGTCGTCGGCGTAAGTTGTTAGGTTGATGTTATACTCTTTTATTACCCTCGCTAAGTCTGACTTAGCGAGGGTAATAAATCGCCCAGATCTTTCTCATGCCAATACGTGTTTCATCACAGCTGCAAATGTGACAGCAGACTTCATCAAGGCTCCCATGACAAATGTACAAAATGTATCAACTATCCCTGGAATGGGAATGATTAAGAAGCCGTCACTTAGGTCACAATGACACAATAATCACTTGTGAGAAGAATGTAGAATCCAAGAAAACACAGTTGCATTACAATGTGACAAATCTGTTAATCATTGTCACTCACCAATATCGAATCCCAAAGAACGGAGATGATGTATAGTATAAGAAAAACAGAAGTCGAGAATATGGTTTTTAGATCTACCACCATTCTACAAGTGGCCTTCTAGATATAAGATAATTTATTGTAAGTTAAACCAAAGCTAAATAAGCAATGTTGAAGACATGTAAAACCTCCACTTACTATAGGTATTAAGGTAATCAGCAAAAATTCAAGGACCCAAATAATAAAGATAAAATCAGCTCACCAATTTTGCAATCATGAAGTTTAGGCACAAATTAGTACGTTTAAAATCCGTGGTCCAGCCTTTATAAGGCAACGTACTGGCACATGCATCAACAATTCCATTTGCGATTCCTTATTAGCAAAAAATAAGGATTCGCTAATAAGGAATAGCAAAAGGCTATGCATGTAGAAATCGCTAAAAAAAGAGCGATTTCTAAACATTCCTTAATTGTGACTCGCAAATTGCTAGTCGCAATTAAGGAATGCTGTCCCATTCATTCCTATGGGCCTCCAGGCCCATAGGAATGAATCGGAGATTGCATGAGCAATTTGCAAGTACCAGTAGGTACTGGTAAATTGCCCTGAGGGCATGTGTGTGCGCAACATAAAACTTTGAAAAATGCACAAAAGTGCATTTTTCAAAGTTTTTGCAAATTACCTATTTGCGAAATCGCTAATTTTTTTACTTTAATGCATTGCATTTAAGGAATATCAATTTGGGATTCCTTAAATGCAATCGCAACTTAAGGATTCATAATTTAGAGATTCCTTAAATTGCGATTTTTGCATTTGGGCTGAATCATCCCAAATGCAAAAATATCAGTCGCAAAGGGGCAGATTCTGAGAATCTGCCTGTTTGCGACCGTTTTTTTCCTTTGATGCATGTGCCTGATAATGTGCAAATGTAAGAGCACTCAAAATACCCCTCATCAATTGTGAACACACTACCTGAGCGAGTCAAATGCTACCTCATAATTGTTTTCTATGAGCCTGAAGCAGCCCGCAGTGCACTTTGCGACATTCCCCTCGTGAATAAATAAAAATGGTCAAAATTTTGTGATTATGTGCTTCACAAATAGTATTTGTTCCTTCATCATTATTAGAGAACCCAACGAAATAGAGATGTCTATATCTTATTTAACTATCACATATGACCACACATACTCCATCCTCTTAGTAGAGTGCACTCATCCACTGCGTAAGGTAAGTCAAATATGGACATCAGCGTGTTGGGGATCCACCTGTATGTAGTGTGTGCAGTCATCCCTGGAATTCACAAAGCAAGCACACCCTGGATGCACACCCTGGAATTTACAGAGCAAGCTTCAAATGTATGAGCTTTGCTTCATAAGCAAATTTAGATGAAACCTATGTTGTCATGACAAAGATCTGGCAGACGCTTTTGAGAAAATAAAGACTGTTGGTGTAATACTTACTGAAAAACTCTAGGTGAATTATTTGGTGTACTTAAAGCTTTTGTCTATCAATTTAATACCTAAACAAGCATTGTGGAGAATTATCCTGAATCTAAGAATCAGACCAGGAATCCACAAAGAGCTAACAGAACACTGACCTCGTCACCCGTTTTCAGCTAATACACGGAGACACAAAGAAAGACTGCAGGAAGTTACACACCCCAGACAGTACAAAATGTGTGTGAAACTTTTCCTTTTATGTAATTTCATGTAGTTTCAGAAAACGTACGTGAAATTACGCAAAATTCAAATCTGGCACAAGGGGCCATATGTATGAAGCTAATTTTCAGTCGCAAACGCTGCGAATCTGTAAAAATTGTGTTTGCGACTGAAAATTAGCAATTTCCAATGTATGAAGCTAAAATTGCTCGCAATTCAGGGAATCGCAAATATAGCGATTCCCAAAATTTGCGAGAGTCAGAAATTTGCGAAATCCATAGCGATTCCCAAATCTGCGATTATCCCATATTGCGATATTCGCAAATGTGGAAATCGCAAATAAAAATGTGCAATGGTATGTATCAAAAAATCGCAAATTGCGAATAGACGAAATTTGCATTTTTAGAAATCGCAATTACCACCAAGTGGGAGCAGGTGGTAACCTGGTGCAAAGTATTTAAGGAAGCCCACAATGCAACACACTCTTTTCCACAATGTCTGGGCTCTACATGATAGCGAGGAGGCACAGATTGAGAGCTCTGGCGCAGAGGAGGAGACGGCAGGAGAGGATATTCCGTGCACGCACCACCATCTACCAGGGCACTGAGGATATCTATACGCACTACAGACTGGTGGAAAACAGCAAACTAGACTTAATTGAAGAACTCAGACCCTATCTAGAACACCCCACACGCAGGACACAAGCCATACCCACACACATCCAGGTCCTGTGTTCACTACACCTGCTGGCCTCAGGTAGTTTTCAGTGGGTGATAGCCACAGCAGGAGGGGTGTCGCAAAGTGCCCTGTCGTGCTTTTTCCATGCGTTCCTCGATGCCATGACACAGAGGATGCAACACCACATACACTTCCCCAGCACCCCACAGGAACTAGCACAGACCAAGCAGGACTTTTACAACATCGCCCAATTCCCCCACGTCATAGGATGCATAGATGGGACACATGTTGCAATATCCCCCCCTCAATCAATGAGTACGTATACAGGAAACGGAAATGCTACCACTCACTAAATATACAGGTGGTGTGTGATGCCAAAAACATCATCACTGACATAGTGGCAAAGTATCCGGGAAGCACACATGACGCGTTTATCTTCCGTCACAGTGGGCTATACCGTAGACTCTCAAGAGGTGGTTTTGGCGAGGGATACCAACTAGGTAAATGCTCACATTCATAGGGCACATTGCAACTGACTAGCATGTGCATTCCAGTGACTAACCGTTTACATTTCCAATCACAGGTGACAGTGCCTATGTAGTCCGTGATCTCATCATGACACCCTACCTCAATCCTGCTAATGCTGGGGAGCGGCGCTACAACCGGGCACACATTTCAACAAGAGGCGTCATTGAGAGAACCTTTGGCATATTGAAGAGCAGATTCCGGTGCATCCACAAAAGTGGAGGAGCACTCCAATACAGCCCTGAAACTTGCTGCAAAATTTTCGTAGCATGTGCCCTGGTGCACAATATTGCTACTAGGAAAGGCACACCAGTGGAGTTGAGTGAATCTGAATCCTCTGACTTGGAGGGGCCTGGACCTGGACACATGGCAGCTGGCGTAGCTGGTGCTGCAGCTGGGCGCCAGAGGCGTGATGAGATTACGCGCAACTACTTCTAGGTGAGCAATAATCACACAATCACAACTTCAATCTTTGCAACTGTGTTTTAATAGCTACAGCAACAATGCCACACATCCTTACAGGCAAGTACATACACTCCCAATGTAATGCACATGTTTTATTCACAGTGCAACTAAGTAAGTGGAGTGTCTGCAAAGTCAACACTGTAGTTGTCCATATGTGGCCCCTGCTAATCATTGTCATTTGGCTGCACATTCTAATGGTGTGTAGCAGGCCTGTTGCTCTTGTCACTGCGGCGCCTCTCTACGGTGGGTGGTGGGGTGGTGGAGCTACGCACTGACTTGGAGTCCTCCTCACTTGGAGTCAGTACACCAGGGCCTGTGGTACGTAGGGCACGCAGTTCATCCACAGCAGATGTGGACTGCACAACGACAGTGGCGATGTCCTGTATGCCGTGTGAGAACTCACGCTGTGTTGCAATGGTGCACCTGGACAGAATATTGGTTGATGAGGCCAGGCGGTTGATTGCGCGCGTGTACCGGTCCATGCGGACCAGCTCTCTGCGCCTAGCAGCGCGCTCAGCACGCAACTCCTCACGAAGCACTTGCACAGCACCCCTCACTTCTTCCCGTATGCCCCTGAGCCCTGCCCTCATTTCACGCTGTAACGCATTCATGTGTTTGGCTTGTAGGCGCTGCACCTGGAGCATATTCAATTCCAGCCCTGCGAAAACCGACTCTTCCTGCTGATCAACGGAGCTGCTGGCCGTGCGGGGTCTACGCCTGCCTGTGCCCTGTGGACCTTGGCTGTGTTGTGGCCTTGACTCCTGCTGCGAACCTATGGCATCAGACTGCACATTGTTATTGTTGTCCTCATCATCGTCCTCCATGGCTGCCAATGGCCTCACAATATTCCTCCTGGGTCTCTTTGGTGGAATGGCAGGGCTGTCCTCCCCATCTGTTTCCTGCTCCTGCCCTGTGATTCCAGAGTCTGGAGGTTCTGTCTCTCTTCCACTGGCTGTGGGCTTATCAGTTGCATGTGCTGTGGCTAGAACAGCACACATTAATTTAATTTACTAATTTCCAATGTGAAAATAAAAATGTCACAGTTTAGCCTTACTTTACTTTTGTTATTCCCCTTTCCTGACCTGCACATGTGAAAATTGCCTAGCGTGGCTGCTTCTCACAACATTTAATTTTCATGTGACTACATCTCCCAAAATGCATTGCTGTGACTGCCTGTGTACTTGATCTAGCGTGACATGTGGTTCCCCTAATCCCTAGATTGCTGCAGGGGGGGGGGGGTTTGGAGTGTGATGGCATGCATCTTACCTGGTCTGGTAGCTGTTTGGTCGGAGCTGTCTATCACAGACTCGCCCGCCACACTCTCTGGAGCCAGTGTTCCCTCTACAAGTTCCTCAAGTGGTGTAGAATCAGGTACATTGGAGGTCCTTCCTCCGGTGAGCTGTGACTGCTCCAGCTTGGATGCCAATTTTTCTTTGGAGCGCTGGCGCAGGTCGTACCAGCGCTTGCGCAGTACCTCCACACTTCTGTGTGTGACTCCCAGGGCATTGACTTTTGCCTGTATGCCTGCCCAGATGTGTCTTTTCCTTGCCTCAGGCACCTTGAGTGAGCTCTTACCAAACAACAAATCATGGTTTGGCACAATCTCAGTAATGAGTGTTTCAAGTTCAGCTTCTGAGAACTTCATCTTTCTCTTTCTGGAAGTTTCTCCTTCCTGCTGCTCCTGCTGGGTTACAGGCAGTTCCTTATTCCTACTCTCAGCCATGGCTTCTTGTAGCAATCCTCACTCTCCCACTCTCTAACAAACAATACTGTTGCAGCATGGGTAGTCAGTCACTTCCTGGAAGGTGATGTCATCAAACTGCATCAAGATTGCGATTGGCTGATTGCCGAAAAATCGCAATTTTGCGATTTTTCCCGTTAAGGAATCGCAAAAATGCAATTTTTCACATTTAAGGATTCGCAATTGTCTTTCTCGCAATTATTTCGCGATTTTCTCCGAATCGCTAAATATTTGCGATTATGTTGATACATTCCGATTTGCGATTCTGAATCTGCGATTCGGTAAAAATCGCAAATTCCGAATCGTAAATCGGAATCTTTATACATATGGCCCTTAGTGCTGTATTTTATTGTAAAATGCCTCCTCCGAAGAATTATGCGCTAAAAAAGTACAAAAACAAGTGTTTTAAACAACAGTCACTTGTGTTCTGTTTGTTCTAATTATCCTCGTGCTCCTGCTTTTGGAATTTTACCCAAATTGACTTTAAATTATGCAATATAGCATAATGGGGCAATTTCAGGGATTACACATAACAGGAGTAGTACAAAATGCTGGAAATTCAGCAGGACTATGTCAGTTTACAGAAAATAATCACCCAGGCCCAAACAAAATGTTGCTCTGGTTACAAGGTGCGGGAGCAACCGCATTAACACATTCTGCACTGATTTACTGTTCACCATCCTGAGATTCAAACTAAAGTGTCTAGTATCCTGGTTTTGCTGGAAGTGTCCTTGTTTTCCAGCATTTGTCCCGGTAGTTTTAAGTAAATTTATAAAATGTCTCGATTTTCATAAAGGGATAACTGAGCACGGCGGGAGGCGTGTTTTCCTGTGTTCCACTGTAAAATTCACTAACTCCACTTGTCAAAATGCAATTCAATGAATACAGATAATATAGAGTTTCAAAGTTGCATTTATTGACCCTTTTATTACATCCTTGTCTGTGACCCGTGTGTCAACTATTGGTTTTGCTAATACTTGTTTCTTTTACGCGAATGGTGCTGTGTGCGTATGTGCATTAAGCCGCAGCAGCCATCTTTGAATAATTTTTATTAAAACTGAAGCAATGCCTCTCTCAGATGGGCACCCTGCATGTACACATGGTCACAATAGGCAGCCATCTTGCAATGTTTCTTAAAGCATTTAAAGATGGCTCTCCAATAATGCAAGGCGGGCGTTAGACAGAGGCTGAGTGAGCTGGAGGGTCACCAAGCAAAGGCATTGCTATTTCTTAAATAAAGAGAGCAGGAGCATAAAAGGAAGTAGAAGCAGGTAGAGATGGGGGAAATAGTCCTTCGTGCATTGCAATGTAATTCCTGATGTCTGCAGTGGAAAGACATGGTGACACAGAAATGCTCCATGAGTGGTCAAATAGACATAAAACCCATGGAACTAGAAACAAGGAACTAAGATAGACGAGAAACTCATCAAATCTAAATAATGGGAAATCACAAAGTGCACTCTAACCCCCAGATGCATCAAGCATCCATTTTGCGATTCCTTTTTACCGAAAAATAACGATTCGCTAATAAGGAATAGCAAAATGCTATGAAAGAAGAACTCGCTTAAAAAATAGCGATTTCTTAAAATTCCTTAATTGCGACTCGCAAATTGCGACTCGCAATTAAGGAATACCTCCCCATTCATTCCTATGGGCCTAGAGGCCCATAGGAATGAATGGGAAGACAATCTCAATTTGCGATTCTCAATTAGAGAATCGCAAATTGAGATTGCAATTTCAACGGTGCCAGGGTGTCAAAAGGACACCCTGTTGCACCCCTGAAATCTGCATATGGGTACATCTTGCACACACACATGCCCTAAGGGCATGTTTGTGTGTAAAATGGAACTTTGAAAAATGCACTTTAGTGCATTTTTCAAAGTTTTTGCAAATTACCATGAAGTTCAACTTCATAGTAATTTGCGACCCCTATTAGCGAAATCGCTATTCTTTTAACTTTAATGCATTGCATTTAAGGAATATCAATTTGAGATTCCTTAAATTCAAGTAATCGCAATTTTGCGATTTCTTAAATTGCGATTTTTGCATTTGGGATGATGAATCCCAAATGCAAAAATACTGGTCGCAAAGGGGTAGATTCTGAGAATCCGCCCCTTTGCGAGCGGATTTCTGCTTGATGCATCTGTGCCCTAGTGCCAGAAGTTTGTGATTACCTAATAGCGAATTTTAGCCATTCGCAATTAGGTAATCAAAAACAGCAATGTACAAATCTGAGTTGAAAACATTTAGAGATTCCCAGTGGGTTGCAAATATGCCTACCTCATTAATATTCATGAGGTAGTTCTCAGTTTGCGACGCATTGGGATTCGCAAATATCACGGGCATAGTGGCCTGCTGGGATCAGAAGACCACCATGTCTGTGATTGTTTTTAAATAAAGCAAATTACTTTGTGAATGCAGCCCATTTTTTCCTTAAAGGAAAATGGATGCATTTCAAAATGTAAAGCTTTCTTTTCACTTTTTGATTAGGCATTGGTCCTTGGGACCACAGCCTGCTCTTAAAAAAAGTTTCACCAACATTCACCACAAAGGAGAAGGGGTCCCTTGGGGACCCATTCCTATTTGCGAATGGATTACCACCAACTCATAGTTGGTGGTAAAATGTGAATGTTTTGTTACTGCATTTTGGTTGCAAAACATTCACACACACCACTTCTAATCGCTATTAAGAAGGGACGCCCGAAACACATCCATTGCTAATACTGTATCGCAAACCCAATTTGTGATTCAATAGTAAGTTACCGTATCACAAATTATGCATTTGTACATACAATAATACTTTTTTGCATTCGCAAATGGCCCAATTCAGGGAATCGGGCTGTTAGCAACCTAAAAAAAGCATCAGAAATCTGGCCCTAAGTCTTTACTGGATACAACAGGCTTATTATCAATAGACAGTTAAAGTTGTCTGTGGTCGAGACTTTAACAGAACAGCTTTGATAACCATTCTGAAAATTGTATCAGTCATAACAAAGAACACATTCATGTGGCAACCATATTGAAATGAGATTCAGGTGACATCTAGCCTCCTCCAGTTCCTATGAGACATGGCAGCTTTACTGTGTTCATAGGCAGATTCTGGAAACAGTCTTGTCATAAATCTCATAAGAAACAAAACAGGCAGCAGCAATACTGAAATGTTAAATATCTCTGCCAGGGACTCTGGCATGGGTGGGTTTGTAGGGTACGGAAAGTAAACAGTATCTTGTGTACAGAAATGTCCAAGATCATTTGGAGAAAAGGAAACCAATAGGAAAGCTCTGCAAAAGGTAACCAGAAGTTGAAGCTTAGAAAAACCAACACTCACAAGGCAATTTGGCATTCAGGATATCGACAAGTGGGACAGACGTGCAAGGCATATATATAACAACTTTGACAATACAGGGAATGTGAGGTAAAGCACTCAGGAGCTCCATACAGTAAGACTGAAGCTAAGAAAGTTCCTCAACTACAACTGCTGTTACAGATACTGACTGCAAATACCCATATATAGGATACACATGCAAAGGCAGAGTCTGTGGAGCTGATACCTTTGGTGAAAGTATTAAAGTAGCAAAAAGACAATACTCACATTGGAAAGAAATACCACCTAGGTTGTCAGCTGTGCCCAGGAATCCTAGTGCTCGACAAGAACACACAAGAAAGTAATAGCAAGGGTGGACAAATAAAATGCCACGTTAAACAAGAAGCTAGTGAGGAGGAGTACTTAACAGGAAAGAAGAAAAACAAGATGCACATTTGGCAGAAAGGAAATAACAAACAACACAAGGGAAATGGAGGGTAAGACAGCATAATAGGAAGGTAGCAAACTAGAAACTGGAAATAAGAGAAATAGGGAAAAAAACAAGGACCGGGAAAGAGTAACTATAGAAAGGAAGAATGTTCAAGCATTCACTAAAATGGTGCTGACTCAGGAATCAAATGCAAAAAGAGCAATTGATGGAGAGAATGCAGGACAATGTCATACATTCACCCCAGTACACAGATCTGGGCCTAAATCCATCATGTTTTGCTCCCCATGCCATTCCAGTTTGAACATAGCCATATGCAGATCAGACTTGACCCTGCGCCCAATGGGAACAGTCCAGCCCGAACTGCCAGGCCATGTCCTCCCTGGACTGGAAACAAGCATTGTAGGATCAGTTTTGGGGTTTCACCCCATAAAAGCCAGGATAGCTTAACTCCAGTGGCATGGAGAATACAGGAACCACGTCTGTGCATACCTGTTCCACTCGGGGTGACAAATGCAAAAAGAACAATTGATGGACAGAATGCAGAACAATGTCATATATTCATCTCAGTAAACAGATGTGGGCCTACGTCCTACCTGGACTACAAACAAGCATCCTAGTGCCGGTTTTAGGCTTTCATACCTTATCAGCCAGAAAAGATTGACTCCAGTGGCAAGGAGAGCACGGGCACATGCATATAGCTGTGTCTGAACTGGGGTGGCGAAGTGAGCTAAAGAATGATGATGGATTCAACCCAAATCTGTGACTGGGGGTGAGTGTCTGAAAAGTTTCAGTTCTCCATCCTTCATCTCCCTGTGTTTATTTTGTTCACCCTAAGTTGGCAGGGTATGCCCAGACGTGGGCCCATTGCTCACTTTGCCACTGGATTCAAGCTTGCCCGGCTTATGAGGGGGTGTTTCCCCGAAACCGTTCCCAGGATGCTTGTTTCCAGTTCAGGCAAGACCTGGCAGTTCTTTTTTGTGCCAGGGGATGGGGACAGCATTCTAAAAGGGAGATAGATCATATGCAGGTGCAAGAAAAACTCCTCCCACTACTCTAAATCACGGCAAGGTCTATTCAGCTCCGCTCTGAGTAATCCAGGATGGGGAAGGCACACCCAACCCCCCCAGTGGCAGTCTACAGTGAATACACATCCCCAGTATCTGTCACTCCAAAACCAGATAGTCAACCCACAAATAGACAGAGGCACACAGAATGGTTAAAGAAGAAAATGCCCACTTTCTAAAATTGCCATTTTCAAACACACAATTTAAAAAACATCTTTTCTAAAAGATGTGTAATTAAATTCTGAGTTCAGATAGCATAAACTTAATCCCTCTATCTCGTACCAATGGGAAGTTATACTTGTAAGATATTAAAAAATATCTCCCATGCTATCCTATGAGACAGATACTCTTTCAATAGTGATACAATAAATTGGCAGTATTTCACTATCAGGACATGTCCCACACAACAATACAATTTACCCTTGCCATGGGGATACCATGGACCTACTTGAGGGGTGCCTTACATGTGAGAAAAAGGAAGATTAGGGCCTGGCAATTCGGTGCACTTGCCAGGTCGACATGACAGTTTAAAACTGTGCACAGATATTGCATTTGCAGGTCTCAGATTCCTTTTTAGGGCTACTCATGTGGGTGGCACAATCAGTACTGGAGCTAGTATCATTTGATTTACAGGCCCTTGCACACTCAGTGCACTTTATTAGGGCTTACTGGTAAATCAAATATGGCAATCAGAGAGAAACAATTTTAATACAAATTTACACAGAGAGCACTTGGCAAAGTGCTTTAAGAATCTAAACCAGCAAAAACGAAATCTAGCACAGCATAAAAAATACAGGGAATAGAGGCAAAAAGTCAGGGGAAACCACACCAAACATGACAAGTCTAACATGTTTATATACTGAGAACCCACTGCTTAGGAATTAGACTCGCCTAATCGGTGCGGAGACACCGAGGTTGTTTTTCTTTGACTATTAGGTTTCTTGCCCTTTATTGTGCCCACCACAGTACAAAATAGTTTTTATTGGATAACAGTCACATTTCCAAAGTCATAAACAGCCTTTATGAGTATCATGAAAGACAAATCTATTTTACAACTGAACTACAATACACAAGCTTAAGAATCATTTCAGTTTGCAGAGCAGCACCAGAGAAAGCAATTATTCATTCAAACTATCAACAATCATAAAAGATTTCTCGGGTTGTAAAAGTAGAAGCATTAACTTTTGCACCTGCATGGCTCCTCAAATTTGCTGTAGTTATAAGCAGTAATAGTCGAACTTTGCCAGGGATGTCTAAAATGTGGAAATGATATCCGATTACAGTTGTTTTTCACACAGAAGGAAAACTGGCAATCTTGGGTAATCAAATCAAGAGTGGCAGCACATCCTCATTCTCAAGGGACTCATGATAGAGACACAAAGTTCACCTGCTCTCAATACAAGACTCAACCATGTCAAACTCTCTTTTGCGTACTTTTAGACACATACATCATAATTCATGCACCATCTTCTAAATCTTAAAGAAGTGTTTAAACTCTATTTAAGGTTGGGAGCACAATAAATATTATGGGTACATGCACTTCTCCTCTAGCAAATACATCTTTTCATATATGTCACATGTATCTGATTCTCCCCTGCCACACTGAGCAAATGTCTCTACCTGTTACTTTACAGAGAGCAACCAATACAGGTAGACCTATAGGCAATGAGGGCAATGGTAGGTAAAATGTAATTGGATTTACACTTATTTTACACACAGCACAACTTTTGGGACTGTTGTAAGCCAAATCATGTTCTGTCTGAGGCTAGAGCTTACACACTCCTTGAAAGTGTTCTGAGCATCCTTATTGTACTCCACAGTTGTGCTACGTAGAAGGTAAGTCAGCATATAACTCCGCATATGTTCTCATCTCCATCTTAAAATGTAGAGTTCAAAACGTAACCTGCAATAAAGTCTTCTAAACATAGATTGCAAAAATGAATGATTGCACAGATCTATCAACTGGCCGATTTAAAATAACAAAACCCTACTTATGTAAAACAGCACAGTGCTGCATATAGGTGCACATCAATATTTTGCAAGATAATATTCTTATACGCTCTGTATTGTTGCTTTCTACATTTCAGAGATTTTATTTTTTTAAGTCTAATATTTTGTTGCTTACATTTTCAGGTCCTACCTTTGGCATCCCACATCAATGAAACTACTACACATGTGGCACAACACAGGGGAGAGATATCCTTTGACAGGCAACAAGTGATAGAAAAGATCTTCAAAGGATAATACGCGGTTGATTTTGCGACCCAATCCCTTCCATGGGACTCTCCTGTTATCCCTGCTCTTCAAAGGATGATCTAGATTTCAATCTGAATGCATTAATTACCATAAACTGGCGGGGCCGGGGGGGGGGGGGGCACTAAAGGCCCTTGCTCGATTGAGAAAGGCTTCATTTACTCCTGTGTACTCCTTTTCTGTCATTCCATTCTAGCACATTTTTTCAAGTTCATCTAATAATTCTTCGATAAAAAATTAGTGGGCTGTCCATCGATTGTTGCTTAAGTTTCGTAAATGATGAGGTAGATTTGATCTTGCCTAGATTTCATGGACATTCCTACAGTTTTTAGGACTTTTATTCATTCCATGGGCAATCACATTCACTTTCTCACTAGCATCTTCACACAGTAGAACTGTTTTCTAACCATCCAGTGTTTCTGCTTTGTGGTGAGTGAAGACTTTGACTACCAATGTACAGTTGATCATACCCGGTAAACCTTGCTTCAACAGAGCTCCCAAAGTTTCCCTGGGTAGCTCCTAGGCATAATCAAACCCGTCCAATTCATTAGTGAACCAGATGTCCTTGCAGAGGGTGTCCCAAAGGCAACACAGTCTGCTCCAGGAAAAGAAGAAGCTGGTACCCCCACACACTGCCCAAGCAAATAGGAGGCCGAAATGAGAAAAAATGAGTGTGTGTGGACATTAGAAGAGCTGAAATGGAAGGAAGAATGTGAACTCTGCCAGCTTGGGTGTCATTTAGGGATCACTAGGGACACAGCTGTGACACCTATATTGCTCCTTGCGACCCCTGCACTGCCCTTGTGACCCTCGGGTATAGAGGTTTCAAAAACACAAAGAAAAAACGCTCACTTCTTGCAGCTCGAACTGAAATGTGCCTAACAAAACAAGCATTTGCAATGCAATAGGTCTCACATTGGGAAAGTTTGAGCTATTGGTATTGTAAATGACAATTTTTGTATTTATGTGTTGGTTTTGAAAATAGCAAAATTAATAGCTTTGCCATTTACAATGCCAATAGTTATAACTTTCGCAAATGTGACACCTATAGCATTTGTAATGCAATATGTGAACACCAAGATGAGAAGTTTCAAGATTGCTCTCTTCCTAACGGGCAGCCACTGCAGGGACTGCAGCAGGGGACGGGACGGGGTACTTCTGGGCTTATTCAGAGCCATTCTTGCAGCAGTATTTTGCAATATCTGGAGCCTAGAGAAAAGTTATTCATGGAACGTTTTGTTTTGCACCATATACCTATGTATCTACGATAGGGTGTTTACACTATCATTGACTAGCATTGAACTTTATGTTATTTACCTTGTACCTATGTATCAAAGACACTTACCTTGTAAAGCGCTCTGATACCCGCAAGGGTCTTGTTCGCGCTATATAAAACTTTCAAAATAAATTAAATAAATAAATAAATAAATAAATGTAGTGATACGTTTGCTAATATGATCCAAACTCATAGTTAACTTTAACATATATCCAAACAGTTCACGCTGAATGGAAAGCCATCCACTCCTGCCATGAAGATGTGAAGTTCATTGGAGAGTTTGTCAGCAGCATATTTAAGTTCCTGGCAGTTGAACCTCTCCAGAGTAGAATCTCTGGTCTCACTTTTTTTTTTTTAACTTTTTATTGTTAACAGGCTGACAAGGTAGAAATACATTACATCATTAATAGGTATGTTAACGGACATCAATATATGATACAATAAAAAAGCAAGATAGGACATGAGATAAGAGAGGAAAAATACAAAAGAAAAGAGAATAATAAATTAATTCACTATTACAAATTTGAAAGAATTATAACAGTTTCTTACAATAATCGTACAAAATATGTTGTCCTAGAGACGCTGATTATCAATTCTTTAAAGCATAATATTTGCCTATACCCAATAAAGAAATAGAGCATCATCGTTCCACAAAAGTTCCCCAATTTTTTTCATGTTTACTCAGTGTGCGTGTTCCCCTATTATTTGCTAAGGCTAGTTCCATTGAATGAATCTCTGTTACAAGTGCCCACCAGTCCCAGACCGTGGGAGATTCGGAGCAGGTCCAGGCTCTGGCCAAAGTTAACTTGGCACAAGACATAAGTATTGTAACCAAGGCTGCATGTGGGAAAAAGACGGGATAGGTATCTAACAAAACAGAAGCAGCCGTGAGTGTAGGCAGCTGGATCTGCTTCATTTTCAAAACCTTCTGAATATCGCACCAGAAGACCTTAAGATTAGGACAGGAAAACAGCATGTGTGCCAGATCGGCTGCGTCGGCGAAGCATTTGGGGCATTTTGTGCGATCGCTGTAGGAATTGTTAGGAGACCATTTGGAAATTCTTTCGGGTGTATAGTATAACATGCAAGTTGTTCTAAATTGTTGGAGCCTTAGACTAGATGGCCGTACCCGTTTATTGATATTTATCAGGGAGCACTCTATCTGTTTTGATGTAACATTTGAACCCAACAATCTACTCCATTTGTCAGCTAGTTTAGTACAATCGTTCGGTTTGAGATCGATTAGGAGTCTATATGCTTCGCTTATTACTGACTTATTTTTTAAGGAGTATAAGCAGGTCCAAATATCACAGTCAGAAACCTCCAGAACTTGTTTTTTGTTAATCAGGTAATCATGTAACTGTAAGTGTGTGTACCTCATATTTTCAGGTAGGTCATATAGCAGTTTAAGAGTGTTAAAGTCTAAGAATCCTTGTGTGCCATATAGATCCCCTAAAGCGCTAGTTCATGACCTGAGCCAGTCGTGTGCGATGTTGTCATTAAAGATACTTGGAAGACCCGGATTGCCCCACAGCGGTAGCTTTGAGTGGAAAAAGGTGGTTTTACAAAAGGTTAGTATATTGCCCCAGATCTTTGTTATATCCCTTGCAGTCTTGAATCTAACCCTTTTGTAATAATTGGGATCATTTGTTCTAAACAAAAACATATTTGAATCGAATTTTAACATAAAAGAGTGGAAGAATAATGCCCCTCATCTATTAAGTAGAGAGCGGAGGCGAATAACAAAAGCTGACCAAAAATACAATTTGAAATCAGGAAAATTAAGCCCTCCCTCATTCGTGTTATTTTTCATAAGATTCAGCGACCTTCTCGCTTTTTTATAGCCCCAGATAAAGCTACTGAATGCTCCGTCGAGTTTCTTGAAGAACTGATTATTTAACGCCAATGGGATGGATCGAAATAGATACACATATTTAGGCAATACCTTCATCTTAATTAGGTTGATTCTGCCGATTAAATTCAGGGGTAATCTGTGCCATTTTTTTAATAATATAATAGTGGATTTGGTTAGTTCTTTTTTTTTTTTTTTTAATTTTTATTTATTGAAAGTTCATACCAGCATAGTGTACATTAAAACCAGCAATATATATGAATAAATATATATATATAAATATATAAATACACACAATACATAGAGTAAATATGACCATTAACCAGAAAACAGTATTTGACGGGAGAAACAGGAGAAAAGGTTAAAAAAAGAGGCAAGATAAAATAGACCATTAGGATCGGAAACCGCAACCGCCCACAATATAGACTATAGGGCCCCGCACCTGAACTTCCTCCAGCTAGCCACTGGTGCCCATACTCGTAGCCCCATTTCTCTAGATTTAAGTCCTTTGAGGGCATACAATTCTGACTCAATATTATGGATCCCTAACATCCTGCAGATCCACATTTGAAAAGTTGGAGGCTCCAAATCCTTGCATGCAGCAGCAATTAGTATCCTGAAGACCGCTGTCGATATAAAAACCAGCGCCTCTACCTCAGTGCTCAGGCCCAACTTTGCATCAAAACCGAATATTAAAAGAGTAGGGGATAGGTCAATTCTGACGGCTAGCAGCCCCTCTAAAAACTTTTCAATTTCTTTTTTGATTGGTCCCAGGTTTCCACAGCTACAGAACATATGCAATACATCTGATGGCCCATTGCCACATCTGGGACAGTTATGGTCTAATCTCTTACCCCATTTAAACAATTTGGCTGGCGTATAATATAAATTGAAGAGGGTCTTAAAATGCTGTGCCCTCAAATTTGAAGATCGCAGAAACCTTTTATCCATTGCCAATGCCCTGTCTAGATCGATGTCTGGATCCTGCAATTTGGAGGCCCAGCTCTCCTCCATCTTGATCAAATCATCAGGGAGACTCTCCAAAAATAACCCGTAAAATTCCTTAATTCTATGGCCACCCCCTTTTCATATAATCAAGTAGTGCACATCCTGTAGATATATTCAGACGCGGTCTTTTTGATTTGATTATATTGACCAACTGCATATACTTAAATTCTTGACCGCCTTGCAGTGAAAATCTTGTCCTCAACAATTCGAGAGGCCTACAAACATCTTTTATCATTACTTGGCCTAGTGTAGTAATCCCCTGTCTTTCCCAGTGTTTCCATGGACCATCATCACTTAGATTTGGGAATAGATCTGAGTTCCATAGTAGGGTATGCTGGTTATATCTTGGGATATTCAGATTTTTATATATAGAAGACCATATCCCCCAAATATCTTCAAGTATCTTATACCCAAATGCTTTATAGAAACGCTTGTCATGCTTCCTCATCAGTATCCCATATACTTCCCTCCCCAAAGCCAGGTGATAGATAGAGGGGATGTCTCCCTGACTGTGTCTAACATCCTCTGGGAAGAAGAGCACCGACATCTCTGTAAGGAGACAAGCCCAGTTATAAAACCTGAGATTTGGTATTCCCAGCCCACCCTTTTCTTGGGGAAGGGACATAAACTTATTAGATCTCCTGACCTTTCCATACTGCCATACAAAGTTCATAAAGATAGACTCCATTTCCTTAATCATTGCATCTTCTATTCTGAAAGGAATTGATCTAAATTTATATAAAATCTTAGGAAAGATAGACATTTTTATGACATTAACCCTTCCTATAATTGATAGGTGAAGCTTGTCTATTCTTCTTAGGTCCTCTTTAATCTTAACCAGTAATGGCTCGAAGTTATCTTTGATGATATCCCTTGGCTGGGCATTAATTGAGATACCTAAGTAGACTACTGAGTCCACATATCTATTATCTGTTTTAATTATATTGCTGGTGCACAATACCTGCGTCTTAGCTACATTCAGACGATATCCAGATAGTCTGCCAAATTCTGAGGTGATTCTAACTATTTCTATCAATGCACTATCAGGATCCGTAGTTAATATAGCAACATCGTCCGCATAGGCGAGAACCTTGGTATGGAATCCATTGGTCACAACTGGCTTAATTTTACTGTTCATTAAAAGGGTTATTAAGGGATCTATATACAGTGCAAAAAGAATGGGTGAGCACGGGCACCCTTGTCGCGTCCCCCTTGATATATGGATCTTCCCCGAATGCTCACCCATGAGATGAATACTGGCCGTTGGATTTAGATACATAGCCCGAACTGCCTGCAAGAATCTAGGGCCGAAACCTCTGTCTTCCATCACCCTCCACAAAAAGCTCCACCTGACGCGGTCAAAAGCTTTTTCTGCGTCAAGGAGGGTCATTGCGACCCTCCCCCCCTCAGCAGCGTGTATGTCGAATAATGTAATGGCTCTCCTTATATGGTCGGTTGTGCCTCTACCTGGGACGAAGCCATGCTGCCAGGGGGAGACCAGGGACCCAATGATCCTTCCCAGCCGCGTCGCCATGATTTTTGCATACAGTTTATTATCGCTATTTATTAGCGATATTGGTCTGTATGAACAAGGGTTTTCTTTCGGTTTCCCCTTCTTATGGAAGACCACAATATTTGTTTCGGTCCAAGATTCCGGGATACCCCGGTGTTCATGACCCCGATAAATAAGTCCAATAGCAGAGGTGTTATTACTTCACTTAAGCATTTATACACCTCCAAGGGTATGGCATCGGGACCTGCCGCTTTACCAGTTGCTAGATCCTGTAGAGCCTCAGATAATTCATCTATAGTTATGCTTCGTTCCAATATTTCTCTCTCGCTAGAGGTAAGTTTAGTTCCCAGTTCCGGCCAATTTACACCCAGATCATCCCTATCCGACTCTTCCTTATATAGGTCTTGGTAGAATCTTCTAAAAACCTCAAGAATTTCATCTGACTTCTTATAAGTTTGGTCTCCTTCCTTTATTTCAGTTATAATATTCCTTGATGCGGCCTGCCTTATCCGCAGAGCTAAAGCCTTACCAGCACTTTCCCCTGTTTCATACATACCAGCCCTATGGGTTTGATATACTGCTGCAGCTTTTTTGGCCAATTGTATCTGAAGTTCAGCCTTAATACTGTTCAACCGTTCTAAACTTATGTTGCCCTGAGTCCCCTGACATACATCTTTCCTATGTTGTTCCTCTGCCTCGGCCAATTTACCCAATAAACTTTCCCTCTCTATCTTGGTTCTATTCCACATTCGGCCCGTGTAGCTAATTGTCTCACCTCTCAGACCTGCTTTAAAACTATCCCAAACAACAATGCGGGAAGCACTATATCTATTTGCGTCAAAGAATGATTGACACCACTCTTTCAAATACGATATATAATTATTGTCCACTAAGAGCTTCCTGTCGAAAGTCCAGGGTCTAACTTTTTTCCTTTGCTCGTTAATGGTAACTGTCAAAACAAGGGGATTATAATCCGATATTAACTTAGGTAACCTTACTATTTCCACATTAGAGAGATAATTAGCTGTTATCATAAAATAGTCCAATTTAGTGTATTTATTGAAAGGATGTGAAAAATAGGTAAACCCTGGATTGTCCCTGTTTAAACTTCCCCAGACATCTATCAAACCATGAGATTGTATAACAGAGGATATTGCTTTGAATACCCGTGGCTTCCGACCTGTGTATACATTCCCGTTTGTGAAATCTGCTGAGATATTTAAATCTCCACACATTACTATTGGTGCCGACCAGTTAGTTAATTCCTGCTCTAAATGGTCTATCACTGCTGGATCATCGAAGTTGGAGCCGTATATTGAACATATGGTGATGCCTATGTTCATCTCACATATTGCCCATCTTCCAAATATGTCGGCCTTACATCTTTTAGCCCCCCCCCAGCCCAGTCCTTCCGATTATTGCTACCCCTTTTATCATAGATGTTTGTGAGGAGCATGATAAAATTTCGAACCCCCTAAAATTCAGCCAGTGCCTTTTTTTCCAAGGTAGATGGGTTTCTTGTAGGCATAAAATATCGGCCCCTATTATTTTAATGTACTCTTCCAACCTGCCCCTTTTTTTCCAATTATTCAAACCACCTATGTTAAGGCTTATAACATTTAACTTAGACATAGCCCTGCAGGAAACATAACCATTGGTCTATCCGATCAATTATTCTCCTGGACACATCATGTGAATAGAACAGCATTATCATTATTTCACTTATACCAATATACACTTTAGCTATATGAACTTTCTTTTTTTTTGCTTTCAACCCCCCATGTTCCACCCCCCCCCGCCCCACAGCACACCCCCCCCCTGAACCCACCCCTACCCCTGACCCCCACCCTAAAGGAGCGCGCAGACTAAGTCTGTGCGTGTGATGGATGCAGCGTAGCAGTGGGCTCTTTATCCAAACATAGAAATTACATTGGAAACCCCCTTCCCCTGGAATTTACCGGAAGCAAACAACAAAAAAAAAACAAAAAAAATTAATTACACTATTTAGCCCGTGAGAACAAGCCAAATCACGAACCTTTAGGAATCATACATTGCCTTCGGCAGCCCCTACCGGTATTGTTCTACCCCCCCAGAACTGATTTAATTAAGGGTTACTCCTTAGACATTGAACAATGCTATACTGAATTTAAATAATCCCGAGCTTTAATTTCTGAGGAGAAATATATAGTCTTCCCATGATGGATTACTTTGAGCTGAGCAGGATTGATGAGAAACACCTGTATCTTCTTATCCTGAAAAGGCTGAATTAACTGTCTTAATCTCCATCGCCGTTCCACGGTGGTGTGGCAGAAGTCTGGCCTTACGAAAAAAAGTCCTCCCTCAAAAGTCCTCTTGGAATCTGGTCTTGCTTTTTCTGCGATGGATTGACGAAGCAAGAAGTTCCCCTATATATATCAAAATTGCTCTAGGCTTATCGTCTGCTCTGGCGTTCTGCCTCAACCTGATTGGATTTAACCCTGCAACATCTGGGAAGGCTTTCTCAAAATTTTTAACAATAAAGGCCTTGACGTCTTGTCCCTCGCAACCTTCCGGAATCCCTAGGACTCTAAGGTTGTTCCTTCTTAGTCTATTTTCTAAATCCTCCAGTTTCCACTGGACATCCTGTGCTTGTGTGTCTAAGGATTCCACTTTCCTTGTTACTGTTGCCACCTCTGTTTCGGCGGTGACTATCCTCTCTTCCAAGTTTAGAACCCTATCTCCCACATTCTCACAGGCTTTCGACAGCTTCCTAACCACTCCTTTCATTTTTCTCATAGTGGCTTGGGCCTTGAGACTATCGGATCTAGTTTCCTCACGATGTGCTGTGATGCCCTGATGAATTGATTCCATCATTGTGATCATTGAGATCATTGAAAGTTGTGTAGTATCCTGTGTTACCTGTGGGGTATCCTGATCCTGCACAAGGTACGCCGCCTGGTTGAGGTTGCCTTGTAGCGTAGTGGTAGGGGAGTGATCCCATGTTAGATCGTCTTGACCTTTTTGGCCTTTTTGACATTTTTGAGAAAACCCTGTTTTAACTATCGTTGATGGCTCCTCCTCTGGATCACTTTCTGATTCTATATTGCTGCCATCAATATCAGAGCTATGGAGCTCATCCTCCTCGTCATCAGCTGACCAGTCGGCCTCCTCATTCACTGAGAAAAAACACTCGCTAGGGGTTTTCTCTTTCTCCTTCTCCTTCTCCTTACCCCCATCAATTAAACTGCTCTGCATGTTATTTGCCCCCCTCTGAACTTGGCCTTGACTTTGGGTTTGATCCCCCGGGGGAATAGCTGCAACATTTTCCACCAATGCATCACCTGTGGCCAAAGGAGGAGGAACCTCTAATCCCACTTGTTGCACACTCATGCTGATGTCTGCCACTCGGGAAGGGACTTCAACTTCAGCTTCAGGTTCTAGTAACTGCCCCGTCACCCCTACTGAGGTCGTCACTGCCATCTTGGTAGCTCCCATAGATGTGTTAATCTCCTTGCCTACAGCTTCAACAGGATCCCCTGTTATCGGTAAAGACCAAACCGAGGGACTCATTTCCCCTTGAGCACTATTATCAGCATCCCCTACAGCCACAACAGCAAGGTCCTGACGAGATTCTTGCCCAACTTCCAGATTCTCGTCAATAGGTAAAGGTGTTAGCCCAGCCACGGGATCCATCTCAGTATTTTTATGTTTCATTTTTTTTGCTTTCTCTTTCTCCTTTCGATTCAAAAGTTCAACTACGCTCACGGTAGCAGTAGCGGCGGCTGTAGCAGCAGCTTGTCTCGTTCTCACTGCTGGGGGCCTCATCCCCTTGGGGGTACCTGCCACAGATGCCAGTTGTTTTTCTTGGGTCACCGGGGCTGAATCCGCTACGTTTTTTTCCCAGTTTATGGTTCCTTCTACAACAACAGTTGAGATGCTAGTAGTGCTTGTAGCGCTTATGCCTGTATTAACATTAGCGTTTCTCCTCTTCGAGGGCAGCTTACCTCCAGCATTAGGCTTTGAAGCCATCCGCGGGGAGACCTGCTGTCCCGCTCCTCTCAGCTGATGACTCTGTCTGCTATCTCCGGACCTCTTGGTTCCCGCGTTGCTTCCACTGCAGCTGCCTCCAGCCGTGCTTGCCTGATCGGTATTGACACGCCCCCTGACTCCGTGAGCTCCGCGGGCTTTGCCGGCGTCTCTACCAGCCAGCCCGATCCTCAGAAGCAGTGCAGCGGCGGCTCTCAAAGTTCCGGGTGATAGCGCCTTACGGTAAATTGATATCAGGGGCATCTAGATCTCCCACTGTACTGGCACTGTACTGGCACTTTTGGCGCTTTTGCGTAACGACGCGGTGCAGAGCAGTAGGGAGCAGTATGGACTCTCACTTTCTTTCCCCTTCCTTAACTCCGTTTCAGCTGATAGGTATTCCGCTCAACCTGACGCTTGTACTCCTGACAAGAGCCTCCACTCAATCAGCGTCACAAAGCAGACATGAACACCATAATTTCACGGGGTGTTTCCTGGAACGATACTGACAGAGCCTCCACTGCTTAGCGCTGCAGCTCAGCCGTGAAACACGGCCGCCATCTTGCTCCCACCAGAAAGTTGTGGATGGATTTGGTTAGTTCATTGTAATTTATATTATTAATTTCCTGTAGTTTAGCCGTTATTTTGACCCCTAAGTAGGAAGCGATTTTGCAGTTCTCAGGTACTATCACGGCTGGAGTGTAGTCAGCTATAACTTGTGTCTTTTGTAGGTTAAGTTTGTAACCAGACACCTTCCCAAATTTTCCGGCCTCTAGGGCAATTCCCTTTAGTGCCTCGACAATATCTTCTGAATAGACCGCGATGTCATCGACGTATGCTGTTATTTTTAGCTCCTGTGAGCCTGATCTAAAGGGTACAATCTGGATTTGGGACTGAAGAGCAAACAAAAAAGGTTCCAATGAGAGGGCAAATAAAAGAGGTGATAGGGGACATCCCTGGCGAGTTCCACGTTGGATTGAAAAGTCTGGAGAGGTCGGCCCCCCATAGCTAGTGCAGGCCGTTGGATTGTCATACAGTGCCTGTATGCCCCGCAAAAATTGTCCCCCGAACCCCATTTTGGACAGTACGCACCAGAGAAAGTCCCATCCCACTCGGTCGAAAGCCTTCTCGGCATCTAATAGAATCATGCCGAGTGGGGTGGAATCAGTCTCTGCTACGTCGAATGCTGTGATGGCCATATTGGCGTGTATTGTAGTATCTCTCCCAGTTATGAACCCATGTTGCTGTGGGTTCATAATTGAGGCATGGTAGGGGCTAATCTTAATGCTAAAATGTTTGCAAATATTTTTGCGTCCGTATTTATCAAAGAGACAGTGCGATATGACCGTCTCTCTCTTCCTTCGGCTTGTCTTTCTTCAAGAAGAATATTATTTTCGCCCTATTCCAAGATTTGGGAGCTTTTCCATTTGAACTTACAGATTGAATAACCTTCAGCAGTAGCTGTTCTAACTCCTCTGAGCATGATTTGTATATCTCCAAAGGTATTGTGTCTTTCCCTGCCGCTTTTCCTACAGGTAGTAAAGCAATGGCTTGATGTAATTCTGCCATAGTTATATCGTCAGATAGTGAGTCCATCTCTGGAATGTTCTGAGTGTTTATTGAATGCTCTTCAACATATTCCTGTATATCGTCTAGATTAGACTCAGTTTCTGGGGTATATAGTGTTTTATACAATTCAGCAAATTGTTCTAATATATCTTGTGGCTGATTATAGATCTTGTTACCACCCCCCCGAATATTTGTAATTGTGGAGTTTGCTCTATCCTCAGCAACTTTATAGGCCAAAATGTTTCCAATTTTTTCCCCCCCCTCGTATTGTGCTATTTTAAACTTATGTATATTGGCACTACTTTTCTGTATAAACTTAGTCTTAACTTCGCTTTTTAATAAACCAAGTTTGAGGCCAATTTCTGTGGTTGTTGATGAATTTAATCGAAGTGCTGAGGCCAGTAGCTCTTCTTGGATGATTATTTTTTAGATCAGCATGTCGTTGTGTTTTTTGCGTTCCGAGTTTTGTCTAATCACATAAGCCTGAGTGAAACCCCTAATGCTTGCTTTGCAAGCATCCCATACCATGCAAAGTGTAGCTGAGTTTATGTTAATATCTATAAATTCTGTAAGATGTGATTTTTGCTGCGTCATAAAAGGTATATCTGAGACTAAATGTCTGGGAAAGGAAAATGGTCTGGGAGAAGCCCTGGTATGTGCTGTTGTAAATATCAGCATTATTGAATTGTGATCAGAAGAGATTCGGGGGCATAGAACCATGGAGCTAACCTTCAATAGATTGTCACTTATTAATGCCATATCTAATCTTGAGCACATTTTATGAGGCGCAGAATAGTAAGTATACCCCGGTGTTTTTGGGTATAAATACCGCCAAGCATCTTTAATGTTGTGGATACGGCATAGGTCAAGAATGGACGACCTAGTTTTGTGCATCCTTTGATAGCTACCAGACCTAGTTGTGTCTATTCTGTAGTCCATGATGCAAATAAAATCCCCCATGATAATAAGTTCTCCCCCCAGTCCAAAAGTTTAATGTTTAGTTGATCAAAAAGAATAGGCTCATCTGTGTTCGAGCCGTAAACCACGCATAGAACATATTTGTGGTTCTCGAAACTGATCTGCGCTACTGCCCATCTGCCACCCTTGCCACAGGAGGTTTGTGTTACTTCAGCCCTAAATCGTCTGTCCTTAAGAATAGCAACCCCTCTTGTGGAATACCCAAAGGTGGAGCAAACTACAATGTCGTATCCCAGTTAATTAAGTAGCTTTTTATCCTTCCCCGCAATATGCGTTTCGGATAAAAAAGCAATGTGAGGGTTGTGTAGTTTTAATTCTTCTTTTATCAAACACCTCTTGTTTTTACTATTAAGCCCCGCTACATTCCAGGCTAAGCACTTAATTTCATACATTTGAAAATAAGAAAAAACCTTAAACTTATATCTAAGTGTCCAAAGTGTCCAAATGTCCTAATAAGTTTCCTATTTCTCATGCCATTAATACACAGAACAAAGAAAATTTAAATATCCTCGCAGCAATCTACCCCATCAGCCTGAAGGCAAATTTTTCTAATTTTTCCCTAGCCCCCCATCCTGTGGAGAAAAGCACCCGCCCTCCCCCTCCCCCCTAGCTCTTACCCCAGCCGGGGAAGAGCCACCCTTCTGCGTTTGCTGCCGCTGGAGAGGCAGCCTGCATAGCAAGTCACCTTAAGAGGCCCCCACCCTCCCTCTAAATTTAACAATTTGTCAGCTAAAGCAAAAAAAAGCAAACTAAGCGTTTTTCAAATTCAAAGTGATGCATAAAAATAAAAGAACCCCCCTTGCAGCCAATGTTTCTAAATACAGAAGCTTCCAGTGAGAATTAGTACTTTACGCATGCAAATAGAACCAATTCTTTAGATTGATTTCAAGTCTTGCTCTTGCCCGCACTGGTGCTAGCTAGATATGCTTCTGCTTCCCTTGCATCTGTAAAGAAGTGAGTGCGTCTGTTTTGAATGACCTTGAGACGGGCAGGTTCTTGAAGAAACGCCTGACCCCCGCTAGACCTAATTGGATCTATCAGTTTGCATAGCATCCACCGTCTGTCCATTGTTTCTTTGCTTAAATCAGAACGAGCAAAAATTGAAAGCTCACCAATGGCTACAGGGGTGTTGGGACTAGCTCTCTGCCAAACAGCCTGGCGCAATAAAAAATTACCCAAAAAAATTAGAAAAGGATGTGGAAGCTGATTCTCCCTGTTTCTCTGAACCAAAGGCAGACGATGAGCTCGCTGGATTTGTGAGTCCCAGTCCCAGTCCGCTAGGTCTGGGAAAGCTTTCTGAAGCAGCCCCACTAAGTAAGCCCTCGGATCAGATCCCTCTGATCCCTCCGGTATCCCAAAAAGTCTTAGATTAGATCGTCTGTCGATTTTCCAAATCTTCGACCTTCAGTTTGAGCACTGAAAGCTGAGTCTCGTGTTTGTCAACTGCAAACGTCGTTTTTGTGCTCGTTTCCTCAATCTCGACCACCCGTTGTTGTAGTTCAACAATATCCTGTGAAATCCCCCTGAGTTTGGTAGTGAGTTCCTGTAAGGAAGATTGTACTTTACTATTGTCCTCCCTCAGTTGCAGATAATGTTCCTGCGCTTCAGCCCGTTGATTGCTCAATAGTTGGAGTATTATGTCTAGTGAAGAGGGATCAGTTGATTCATGCCTTTGGCTTTGTCCCTCTTTTAAAGCACTCAGATGTTTACCTATCTCTAAATTGGCAGAGGGAGGTGTTGATACAAAGGAAGAACCCCCAGGGGAGAGAAGGGTGGCGTCTGTCGCTGAAGTAGTGATGATTGCATTAGGTTGTGGAGTTTCAGCTTCTATTATTGGTGAGTCAGCCACAAATTCTTGCATCGACAGCAGTGCTTGATCAGTTAGTCCGTCCAATGCCGGGTTAGGTGAGATGGTTGGGGCACTGCTTTCCAAGGCAATAGGACTGGCGGTAGTGCAGGGCACTTCTATAGTAGGCATTGGTTCTGTGGGGCTGGCCCCTGATAGTCTCAGTGTCATATTTTTAACTATGTCTTTTGCTTCAATCCATTTTCTCAAAGGGCTTTTGTCCAGAAGAATCTTTTTCGAAATTTGATTATTATTTGCGATGGGCCGGTTTAATATGGCGCCAGCCTTGCCATTTTTCTTTGCCCTGGGCTTGCTTTTATTTTTGCGCTCTTTTTTTGTTCGTGATTTTGTCAAGTTATCTATGTGGTCGTCCTTCTCCCCCTTCTCGCTCAGCTCATCTTCTGTTTCGGCGTCAAAATCCTCAAAGGAGCCTTGTTCAATTAATTCAATAGACTCAGTATGTTCTATAGGTTCTACAGTTTTAATAGGCGCCACACTATCCTCCACTAGCCCGTCCGTCTCAACTGCAAGGTCTGTGATAGCTGGTTCGATAGGAGGTAGTAAACCCGTGATGTCAGCACTCACTCCTTCTGTCGAGATCTGTGCATCTGTTCTTATATCAGGACACAAGTTATCCATTATTCCAACCTTTTCGACAGCAACTGGTTCACAAGTCTGTGTCATTTACTGTTCTATTAAGGAACTACTATGAGTCCCTTCCAAAACCACAGGAGTGTTGTTGCTCTGCGATGTTAGTCGTTTGTGCCCCACTGAATCAGATGTATCAGGTGTTTTTTCAGTCTCTAGAGCGTGAGGCGCGCTGATTATTTCACCCCCAGTCGGCCCCCCCTTCCTGCCATTGATTTAGCCACCGATTTGGTTATAGCTTTGTTTGCAGTATGACCAGGTTTTTTAGTGTGTGCGCCCAGGGGTAAATTAAAAGGTCTCTGTACCTGTCTGCCAATGTCTCCATTCTCCTGGTTCAGACCTCCCATCGCGTTAGGCACCGTTGCAGCTTCCATCGGCACAGCTGATGAGGAAGGTGTTTTCATTTCCATTTTCTCTCCCTCCGTGGCAGCGCTAGAAACGTTCTCTAGTGTGGAGTTACCAACCGCCCCTGAAATCGCGGCGGCTGAGGAGAGCGCTGCTGTTACCGTGGCTTGTGAAGTTACGGCCGGGGGAGGGAGAGAAGGCGCTGCGGCTCCTGCCGGTTGTCTGCTGTTCCGCGTTGTCCTTGGAGGGTTCTTCGGAGACATCCTCCTTAGCCACCAGGTGTGCGGTGCACGAAGATTGAGACCAAACCAGCCGAGCCCTGAGCTCCCAAGCAGGCCGTGAATCGTCCGCCTGAAGAGCTTAGCTGTGTCCGAGAGCCGGAGCATCAGTAAGAAACGCCACCTATAGCGCTGCGTTAAAGCTCCAAAAGCCGTTTGCAAGCGTTCTCTCTTTTTGCGAAAACCCCCGATGCCTTTCTGGGGTCAAACACGGGGCTCAGTACAGCTTCTGCATCGATATCGTTAAACCGTAGGAGGGAGAGAGAGAAGCCTCCAGGTGAGCTGCTCGGCGCAGATCCTCACTCCGCCATCTTGGATCCGCTCTCCTTCAGGCGCTTTCCCTCAACACGGGGCTCAGCACGGCTTCTGCATCGATATCGTTAATCCGTAGGAGGGAGAGAGAGAAGCCTCCAGGTGAACTGCTCGGCGCAGATCCTCACTCCGCCATCTTGGATCCGCTCTCCTTCAGGGGCTGGTCTCACAAAGGCAAACATTTTCAGTTGCGCTTATTGGCAAGATCCATTACTTTGCAGCACGGCATAATTTTAAATAAAAATGGAAGTTAAGACACGATTCCATCTCTATCTATCTTGTCTATGCTTACTCTCCTCTTTCTCTTCCTCTTTTACCGGGCAGCTTCCATGGCTGTCTCTTGTGCGCCCTTTAGTTTCCACCATCTCATGTTTCCGGCTCTTTTACCTTCCACCGTGTGATAGCCGCTCCTCGCCGGTTGACCATGTGAGGGGAGCCATTATAGTGTGACACAGGCTGGTATCATGTGAGTTGGCAGGTCTGCCGCCTCTCTGCACATTTACTCTATCCTCCTGCTCATAACTGGTGTCTAAAAGGGGGCACAAACAGTTCACACTGTCATTTAAAAAAGATTTTTCGAATAGTCACACCTCCCAGACAACATGAGAGCAGCCAAGAGGAAATGAGAGTGACAGCTTGGTGGGTTGGGAATATGAAGCAGAAAGTGGAAACCTTTCATGCACATCTCAACCTTTCATCCTTCCAATGTTGTTGAAAGGAGTGTCACATAGCCAGTTGGATTTCAGTAACTTCTGCCTCAAGAGTCAATCCCCTTTGTTGGATGGGCAATACATTACTATGTTGTGTGCTCACAAAAGGATATTCACAAAATCTCTACTGAGTAAAACAAGCGCTCACGAAATACAGGGGGAAAATATGTTCACTGTGCAGATATGTTCACCAAGCACTCTTACTTTAGGCTGAGAATATCCTGTCTCTCTGATCCGTTCTTCGCACAGAAGGTTGAAGGTCCCTAGACAGTAGCCGGCGCTTGAGAAAAACAAAATCTAAAAGAAAGTTTACATTCCAGCAACAGGGTGGAGCCCTTTTCACTGCTCTTGGGAAGTTTAAAGTATGCGACATTCTATTAAGATAGATAAGTGGTCGCAGGTTACTGAGATGTGTCTACTACTACCCCGGCCTTAGAGGCCTTTTAATTCTGGAAATATGGGGCGTTTCCCTGTACAGAGACACAGCCTTCCAGATAGGACGGCTAGTTTGGAAGTAAGAGTCTGTCTCAGTACTTTCTGCCTCACAAAGGCAGTGACATGTGATAGGATGCATTCCCACTGCAGCCTCTGCTTCACCAAGCACCCCTGACGTTTCAGCTCCAGCACTCTGTCCTTCCAGAGTTAGCAGCATGCGAGACGCATGCCTGCTTCCATCTAGGGCCACTTAAATCATGCAATTGTGCTGCGATTTTCGCACAATTATAGATTTGCCGCATTTGCTACATAATCTGTCATCTGTCGCATAATGTGCCGATAAAAAAAAAATGTGTTACAAATGCAGACACAAGTGTCGCCTTGTGCTGGAAGGTCCTCTGCATAACTGGACTGGTCACCTTTCTGTTTTCTGTTGCTATACTGGAGTGTGTAAACTGATACTAACGAGGTGTAATCAAAGCCCAAACAGTGTTACCAAGTTAAACAAGGATGGCGAGGGTGAGATAAGGAGAAGTGTGGGGGGGTGGGCGAAAGGCACGAGCAGAATCTAGACTGGGCAGCCCTGGTATTAATCAACCCTGGCATTGGCCTGCACCAGATAGTGGGCGCCCAAGCACTGCGATTATTACAAAGGTCACCCGTGCACCACTGCAGGGGCTCAGGAACCCTCCCACCCTCCTGGGAGCGGCACTGCCACAGGCCATGGATTCTGTAGTTTTTGGGTCTAGCCCACAGTCGGTAAGCGTCTCAATTACATTGTGCCTTTGTTCACAACATACATCGCGGGCATTACCATTGGCACAGCAGGCCTGGCATTTTGCGGATCACGTCTACTTAAAAGGAGGGGGGGGGGTTGTTTAGCATTCTTAATTTCCTGCTTTCAGACCTTTTGTTTCCGAGCAACAGGGCTACTATTTAAAGCAACGTTTTCCCTACTTTTATTCTGCACATTTGCAACAGTAGATACAGTACAACTAACAGGTTAGCAAGGCCAGGTAAACGCTTGTTTGTCTCAAGTAGGTGGGCCTTTACATTTAATCATAAAAAAAAACACACAAAGGCAAGTTGAACAGCTCCCATGGTTTGAGGCTGTCTGAGCCTGTTCTGGGTTTCTACCATCAAGCACCTTGGGAGCAGTCTCATTATTAGGGCGCTACAAGTACCAGAATGCTTTGTGTTACATAAAAACACGCCTCCATGTATTCCTTATGACAGGGGGTTGGTTGATCGCTAGGACATTCTAAGATCAGACTGGCTCAGCGTACTCCTTACTTGAGATGAGGGGGGGGGTTCGTTAACAGGTACCCACAACACACACACAATTACGTTAGGTTTTTAAAACCAACGGCATCCCCGGCAAAACCAGCCCTCAAATACGAGGAATATATCGTAATTCACCATTATGTACAGATCAAAGTCAGTTTATCATGTGGACTTTAAGAGTTTTGTTTTCGTAACCCTGGGTATCATCATGTACGGTAGAGAGGCGCGTGGAGCACCACAGGCCGCCTTTGGACACCTCAGGCTTGAAGCTACGTGAATGGTCACCAGCAGCAGTATTTCCAACAGTGTCGCACATACACCTTAGACTGAAAGCCAAGGCGGATTGCACTCTGGGAGAAACAAATTACAATTCTCAGCAACAAGCGCCAAATCTACAGCGCTATCGGAGCAGCTGAAGTGGGGCCCCGGAGAGAGGGGCAAAGGGAGCGGAGATAAAGTCGCCGACGTAGGCACAGAATGAAATCCATGAAGCTTCCGAGGATCTATCCACAGAAACCCTCCCTGACCCACAAAATGGAGTTTGAGAGCGAGAGATTTCACCCCCACCATCCAAGAAAAACACTTACTCCAAGGGTTTTCATCCAGTGGGTAGATACAGACACACTTTCCGGTGCTTAATTTGGACGGCGAACACGGCAGATAGCGAAACTGAAACCGGGCTGTGACTGAGAGGGCGGGGGCTGACCGCGCATGCGCGCTATTTCTTATGAAGAGGGAGCCCGGCGCCGGCAGCTGAAGTCCCGGGTCCCAGGAGGAGTCCCGGGTGAAGACCAGCGTTGCGGGGCTACCATGCCGAGACTGACCCGTTGCCTGCCGAGGGAGAGAGGGACACGCGGAAGAGCCAGGTGAGTGGGGGAAATGTGTGCGTGCGTGTGTCTGTGTGTGCGTGTGTCTGTTTGTGTGTGTGTGTCTGTCTGTGTGTGCGCGTGCGTGTGTATGTGTCTGTATGTATGAGTTATACACTTCCTGTGTGCCTGCGTGTGTGTGCGTGCATGGCTGTGTGCGCGCGTGTGAGCGTGTGAGTGGGGTGGAGGGGGGTGTGCATGTGTGGCTGTGGTCTGTAACTAAATATGTATGCTTTTATTCCTGTGCTGTTTCATCTGCCATCGCATCTTTCGCTGTAACTGGTGGCAAAAGCAGCTTAAAATCTGGGTATTTTCACGGTCAGTGGACAAGGGTGGGGGAAGCACTTAATGTGCATGTGAGTGGGAGTCGGTGCCCGAAAAGGAGGCGGCAGATCGCCAGTACACGCAATGCGAAGGACAAAAGCGTGCACACACGCTGAAATCTGAAACGGCCCTGCGTGACCTCCCAGCAGCATGTGAGACAGGAGATGTGCACGGCGCCAGCCTGGGCGTGCGCGCCCACTAGGTGAAATCGCCGAGGGCTTGCTCGTGCCCATCCCCTGTCTCAGATTCCCAAGAAATGAGTCACAATAGATACTTCGCTGGATGCAGTGCTTCGCACTGCTTTCACCAGCTCGACCTAAAAATGAATGTGTCCTCATGTAATGAAACTGGTGCTATGTAAAGCGCTCTGATACCCTATTTGGGTCAAGTTTGTGCTATATAAAACTCTGTAAAATAAATGAAAAATAAAACTTTACACTTTCTGTTTGGTAAAATTAATGTATTCAGCAGTAAATGTAAATGTAAATCCAGTATTTGTAAAACACACAGCTACCCTTAGGCATCCTGGCACTGGGGGCCGTTGGGAAGATTAAGCAAGCTATTGCCCAGAGTCACATGGGGCTGGGCAGACCCCCGCCACCGGTGCAAAGTATCGAACCATGATCTCCATCGTCGGGCTCAGTCGCCCTGGCCGCTGCACTACACCTCTTCCCTCTTTAGAATACATCTGTTAAATCTGTTTCCATACTGCATTATTGTAAAAACATGAAAAACAAGGCTTGCCCTAGCCACTGGGTCTAGACTTGACAAACTGGTGATTTCTTTTATTGAAAAAATTGCCTAAAAATTATTTTTTTAAACATGCCCTCCAAACATTGTGCATGATTGAAGATGGGAAACCACTTGACTGAATGCAAACCCATGATGGAAATACTGGCATTGTGCTAGTTCAGATAACATCATGCACCAATGGACTCAGACGCCAGCCTGGTGGGATGGAAGACACTGGAAGCAATGGCCTATTCTGCATATGGTGCCACATGCTTCCAATAACCATGATAAATGTCATAAAAGATAACAATAGCAAACAAATTTAACTGAATAGCAGTGGTCCTTATTAGCAGACAAGTGTATAATCATAATTGGTTCAAAGAAAAGGTACTATGGACTTTGAATTTCTGTACTCAAATTGCGTGTGAGGTTTCGATAAACTTGCGTTTACTTCCTCCTTGTTTACAATACCATATCATACAAATTAAAGCAAACTTGTTAAGTTGACACTTTCATGTATGTTGAAATACTTTCACTTAAAATCTTAATTGAAAGGATTTTAACATAAAATAGCCTCATGTCAATCTAACAAACTTGCTTTACTTGTGTGATTTGGTATGAATTATCACAACCTGAAGACATAGTTTAAACACATATGAATGGCGAAAAAATACAAAGGATAAAAAATACAAAGAAAAAAGCATTTGAAAAGTAAAGTATTGGCCCATCAGCCTTGGCACTGAAGTGCTCTTCTTTTTAGGTGGATGTGCATATGAGATCATGTAAAATGTTGCCACTCACCAAATCTGATTTTCATTACAGATAAGAAGCCACTTGAATAAATGCAGAGCCATGATGGAAATACTGGCTATGGTGCTGGTTCAGATAACATAAAGTTCCAATAGATCAGCCATCAGCCTGGTGGGAAGGAAGGAAGGAACTGTAAGTAATAAACTGTAGTGCTACCTAGAAGAATCAAATTGTCAGAATTCTCGCTATGCAAGTAATGTATAACACAAAGTAAAATATATATATATATATATATATATATATATATATATATATATATATATATATGTGGACACTTGTTTTCATATGCCATTGACAACATATGAGAAGCGCTACAACATACTAGGAGAGTATTCTACCCTATCAATAGGAGCTAAAGAACATGATTGTTTCTGATAGGTTTCTAAGGATTGTTAGATTGCTTTTTTCTAGATTAGTGTATAAATCTGGGTGAAGCGTAAACCATCAGGCAGAATTCAGCCAATCACACACAGTACAAGGCAGTCACTGGATGAAGTGGGCTGAGTTACTGTTCCATACTGCAAACTGTAGTTGACAGACACAAAATGTGAATGTCTGTGAACACACCAAAGGATGAAGCAAGCTGACCAAAAGATCCAATGTGTACATATATATTTGTGTTTTCTATAATGTTTTCCATTTATTTAGCACTACTCTCTGAGATTTAGTGTCAAAGGTTATATAATATCAGCTCCTGTGATGTATTGAGATCAAAAGGTGCTTGATGTCACTTCCGCCACCTCTGCCATTTGGTGCATTGATATCAATCAAACAATCAATCAATCAATGCATTTTTAAAGCGGGCTACATAACCGTGAGGGTCTCAAGGCGCGGGGGGGGGGGCTACTGGTCGAAGAGCCAAGTCTTGAGAAGTCTTCTGAAGGCCAGCAGGCCCTGAGTCTGTCGTAGGCTGGTGGGGAGAGCATTCCAGGTCTTGACTGCGAGGTAGGAAAAGGATATGCCGCCGGCTGTGGTTTTTCGGATACGAGGAACTGTGGCGAGGGCGAGTTTGGCTGAGTGAAGGCTTCGGTGGGGATGTGGAAGCTGAGTCGGTTCTTGAGGTATGTAGGTCTGGCGTTGTGTAGTGCTTTGTGTGCGTGGATGAGAAGTTTGATGGTGATCCTCTTGTTGACGGGGAGCCAGTGCAGGCCTCTCAGGTGGGCTGTGATGTGGCTGCATCGGGGGACGTCAATGATCAGGCGTGCCGAGGTGTTCTGGATTCGTTGTAGTCATCTCAGGAGCTTGGTTGTTGTTCCTGAGTAGAGAGCGTTCCCGTAGTCAAGTCTGCTGGTAACGAGGACCTGGGTGATGGTTTTCCTTGTGTCGGGAGGGATCCACTTGAAGATCCTGCAGAGCATACGGAGGGTGTTGAAGCAGGATGCAGAGACGATGTTGACTTGCCTGGTCATGGAGAGGGTGGAGTCGAGGATGACTCCCAGGTTGCGTGCGTGGTCTGTCGGTTCCGGGGCTATTGCCTAGTGATGTGGGCCACCAAGAGTCGTCCCAGGCCGATGGTGTGGATCCGAGAATGAGGACCTCCGTCTTGTCTAAATTCAGCTTCAGTTTGCTGTCCTTCATCCAGTCGGCTACGGCCTTCATTCCTCTGTGGAGGTTGGCTTTGGCGGTGTGGGGGTCTTCAGTGAGCGATATGATCAGCTGGGTGTCATCGGCGTAGGAGATGATGCTGAGGTTATGTTGATGTGCGATGTGGGCGAGCGGTGCCATGTAGATATTGAACAGCGTCGGGCTCCCTGTGGGACGCCGCAGATGATCTCTGTGGTTTTTGAGCGGAAGGGTGGGAAGCGGACGCTCTGTGTTCTGCCGGAGCGGAAGAATGTGGTCCAGGCCAGGGCCTTCTCTTGAATTCCGGCATCATGGAGGCATGCTGATAGTGTGCAGTGACAAACTGTGTCAAAGGCTGCTGATAGGTCCAGGAGGATGAGGGCGGTTGTTTCTCCTTTAGGATCCTGATGTCGTCAGTGGCGGCGATGAGGGCGCTCTCGGTGCTGTGGTTGCTGCGAAAACCGGATTGAGAAGGGTCCAGGATGTTGTTGTCTTCGAGGTAGCGGGTTAGCTGTTTGTTGACAATCTTCTCTGTCACTTTTGCTGGGAACAGGAGCAGGGAGATGGGCGGAAAGTTCTTGAGATCCGCCTTGGGCTTCTTAAGAAGGGAGTTGATCTCGGCGTGCTTCCAGCTTTCCGGGAAGGTTGCTGTCTCGAAGGAACTGTTGATTGTTTTCCGGAGGTGGGGGGCAGTGGTTGTGCTGGCTTTGTTGAAGACATGGTGAGGGCATGGGTCGGATGGGGATCCAGAGTGGATGGAGTTCATGGTTTTGATGGTGTCTTCGTCGCTACGTTGGACCAGGCGGTCAGGCGGCTGGTGCGGGTGGTGGTCATGGGGGTGGTGTTGGAGCTGGGGTTGGAGAGTTCTTTCACGATGCTGAAGAGCTCTTTGGTGTTGTGTGCGTTGTTGTCTAGGCGGTCCTTGAAGGCAGTCCTCTTGGCGGTCCTGATAAGTTGGTGGTGTTTGCGGGTGGCGCTCTTGTGGGCTGTGTGGCTTTCTGGTGTTCGATCGCGGAGCCATTTCTTCTCCAGCTTCCGACAGGTGCTCTTGGAGGTCTGGAGGTCTTCGGTGAACCAGGTGGCTTTCTTGTTGGTGTGGTTGGCTGTGGAGGTCTTGAGAGGGGCAAGGGTGTTGACGCAGTCATTGATCCACTGCTTGAGGTTGGTTGCGGCGGTGTCGGGGTCAGTGGTCTCAGAGCGAGGGTGGTAGTCAGTTGCTCCTTGGTGACCTTGCCCCAGCAGCAGCGTGGCAGCTGTTGGGTGCGGTGGTGTGTGGTGTGTTTCCTGAAGATGAAGTGGACGCATCTGTGGCCGGTCCAGTGGGGTTCGGTGGTGTGGTTGAAGGAGACGTGGGGGCATGTAGAGAAGATGGGGTCCAGCATGTGTCTGGGGGCGTTAGTGGGAGTCGTCATGAGCTGTTTGAGTGCGGTGGTGTGTGGTGTGTTTCCTGAAGATGAAGTGGACGCATCTGTGGTCGGTCCAGTGGGGTTCAGTGGTGTGGTTGAAGGAGACGTGGGGGCTTGTGGAGAAGATGGGGTCCAGCATTTGTCTGGCGGCGTTAGTGGGAGTCGTCATGAGCTGTTTGAGTCTGAGGTTGGCAAGGTTGTCTATCAGGGCGGTGGAGTTGGCGTCGTTGTTATTCTCGAGGTGGAAGTTCAAGTCCCCGAGGAGGATGTAGCCCGTGGAAGCAAGGGCGTGGGTGCTGATGAGGTCAGCAATGGTGTCGCTGAACTGTGGTCTTGGTCCGGGAGGTCTGTAGATGAGTGTTCCTCTGAGGGTGGTGTTGGGGTCGGTGTGGGTCTGGAAATGCATGTGCTAGGCAGTGGTGAGGGTGTCGTCGGTGTTGGTCGAGACTCTGAGGGTGTCCTTGTGGATGATGGTGATTCCCCCTCCAACTCCGTTGGTGCAGTCCCTCCGGGTGATCTTGTAGCCCTGTGGGATGGCATGGCGATGTCTGGTGCCAAGGTGACGTTCAGCCATGTCTCCATCAGGAAGGCCACGTCGGGGGCAGTGGAGTCTAGGAGGTTCCAGAGTTTGATGGCGTGCTTGCGAGCGGAGCGGGTGTTGAGGAGGATGCAGCGGAGGTGGTTGGGTTCTCTGGTTGGTGGCCTGGTGGGCTGGATGCTGGTGAATCTGCAGTTCCGGCAGGCGAAGGGCCCTTGGGTGCGCTTCGGGGTGGCCCGGCAGCAGGGGTGGTCTCGTCCGGTGTTGAGTGCGTGGAGGGTGTTGGATATCCATGTTTGCCTGCAAACGCGGGTCTACAACTAGGACAGGAGACAGCTGCCATTTGGTGGCAATTTATGTGCATTTTTATGCATGGTTGTTTGCTGCAGCTGGGAAAGGTTTGCCAGTGCACTGAAGGTACCCCACTCTTAATAAAAGACTTTGCAGTCTTTTACCTTTGCACACATCTGTCGGTCTTAGAGGAGATTAAAAGGCTGATTACAAGTTCATGGTACTGGTGGAGTGGTAAATATGCACCCAACAATAATGTCGCCATGTTGGCACTGTTCCGGTCCATCAATTCCGAGTTAAATCCAAAATTACAAATTGGACCTGGATATTCTGGTCTTAAAACCCCATAGAATTCAACAGGGTGTATTGCATACACCTACCATTTGCTTAAAGAAGATGGTACATATACATAGTACTCTCTGGTTGTATGGGGGGGTTGTGGAGAGAATGGGATGGATGGTGAAGCTAAGTTGTGGTCGTGGAAGGCATTTTATGAGCCCACTGCCAAGAAATAGGGAAAAATACCTGGCTGCTGCTGCAGTCAAACTCTCACACGAGTTTTGCAAGCGGAATTACAGTTTGGCACAATCTGGCCCAGTGTTTCAATACTCGGGAAAACCAGGGCCCACTCAGAATCTTACTGGGTGGAATAATCCGGTAATTCAGCTCTTCCTGGTCCACATTCAGGGCCTTAAAGGTGTTGCAAGGGTGCCAAGGGCCCTAAGGCAAGCAAACAATGAACTAACAGCCAACAGACTGGGATGAAAAAGTATAAAAGGCTTGTAAGCTACAGAGTGAAGTAGCAGCCTGCTCTGTCTTGTCTCTGACTAGCTTGGGACTCTGTTCCATAGCCCGGGCTGTTGAAATAAATCTGGGTTCCTCCTGCAGATGAAGGCTCCTGTGTCTCATTTTACTAAGTATGGAAGGTATAGAAGACTAGGGCGGTTCCCCCGTCGCCAAGACCCAGTAAGTGGGTTTAACCGGTTCTTCAGCAAGCAAGGAATATGAGCACCACCACTCAGAATTGGGTATAAAAAGACTGTCACGCTTCAGTTCCAAAGTTCACTACACCCATGAGACCCAGTGCCACAGCACCTGTGGTACTATTGGGAGCTACGTCACTGAAGAAGCTAATCCTCAACTGGAGAACCTATTTAGTACATTGTTTAGAATGTAGTAAAAGGTTGACCCACATTAATATCTCGATATTGTACTTTCTAGAGTGCGAGAAAGGTAAGGCTTCGGGAAATTGGGAACGCCACACTTAAACAGCTTATGCTGGGCTTGCCACTGGATACCATGGGTTTGTGAAAGGGGTTCACAGTAGACATGAATTAGTTGTTTCTGAGCCTCCTCTGTTTGCAGATTTCACAAAGTGCTCACAAATAATACTGTTCTACAATAAATGACAGGGTTGTGGGAGGTGGGCAGACGCACAGCAAAGTAAAGAGACAAAGAAAAAATAGGAACTCATGAAAATAGGGTAAAACACCGAGGGAGAAATGAATAAAGTAAGCGTGCGAGAAAGGTAAAAAATAAAAAGAAATGAAACACGAAAGATGGTTAAAAAGAAGTGATGCAAAAGAATGGGAGGAGAAAGGAAGGACGAAAGGAAGGAAATTTAACAGGAAATAAGGACGAAATGGTGAGAGGAGAGATAAAAGGGTAAATAGATTGATAGATGGAAAGGTGACAGGATGAATGGCAGAGCAGAGGGATTAATAGGTTTTAAGGAGAATGAATAAAAGAATGAGGAATGGAAAAATAGATAAAAGGGAAAGGAATAATGGGTATAAGTATGGATAGATAGATATGTGGAAAAATGTACGGGTGGATGTGTGACAGGAGGAATGTCTATATGGATGGATGGATGATTAAAGGGAAAGGTAACTCTCATAAGGACAGAAGAGTTTGCATGGCTCATGTGCTTGGTGTGAGTAGAGGTTAGGCTCAAGTGGGCGTGTATTTTAAATTTCTGGCTGCTTCTTTTGTGATGGTAAAGTCATGTAATCTGAACACACGTCATCAGTCAGTGCTTAATTTGAAAAAGAAAGAGTGCTGGTGCCTGATGCTTTGCTCAGAAGCCCAAAGCTGCTGCAATTCAATGTCCGTGCGCTCAATGCCAACGCTAGCTGTCTTCAACTCATCTGAAACCACTTTAATGTACTGCCAGACACTCCCTGCCCCTTTATTTCACTCTTGAAGGTTCTTGTTTCCTTCGTTTGAGACGGTTTTGTTCTCTTTCTCTTCCTCTGTCTTTCCTATCTGTGTGTTTTTCCCTCTCTTGCGCTTTGGAAATATTTGGTACCGGAAAGTAAGTCATATTCCCCAAAATTAAGGGCCAATCACCGGCTCAAATTAAGCACTGCTTCAGCTCTATAAATACAAACTGGAAAGGAGGGGAAGCACATTAATTGATGCTTCAATTTGTGACACAAGATGTAAATAAATCTTTCACCCAGGACCACTGGAATTATGTGATTGTGCGGCTGTGCCTTTTTTTTTATAATGTTAGATCTGCTTAATTTCCACATAATCCATCATCTGCTCCTTGATCTGTAGATGTTGAACAAAAATTGCAGTTTCTAGCACAAACGGTTCGAAGGTTACTAAGAATGCAGCCACACGTATTCACATGCAAGGCACTTCGCAAGGGTTGACTGGCCATCTTTCTGTTGCTTATTGCTATATTTGGATGTTAAACTGGTACAAATGTCTTATTACTTACCGGTAATCTTCATTACCCCGATTAGGGTCCTCCCCGTCCCAGTCCTTACCACGTGAGGCAGTCCTGCCTCCACCCAGCCAATCAAAACGCCAGAAATCCAAAGGTCGAAGGTGACATAAGCCCCTCCCACCCACCGCCATGCCTGTTATCAACAAGACTCAGACACAAACACAGCGGGAGGGAGGGAGGGAAGAGGACTGGGACGGGGAGGACCCTAATCGGGGTAATGAAGATTACCGGTAAGTAATAAGACATTACCCCCTCATGGGTCCTCCCCGTCCCAGTCCTTACCACGTGAGGAACTCACAAGCAGAAAATCAAAAAGAAAAAATGCAGGACACCAGGGATCCATGCAAAAGTACAAAACTTCAAACAAGAAAGCATCGACGAACAGCAGCGTACAAGACGCCAACAGAAATCGTCAGAAGAGGCAAGAAAAACATCAAGCCGAGAATGTCGCACAAAAGTATGACGGGACCGCCAAAAGGCCGCCCCACAAAGCACCAGGATAGAGACCCCGCCCCATCAGCACAGGAAGCAGGCACAGAACCCACAGGAGACAAACAGGTTAGGAGAAACCAGAGACTGTAGTGAACATCGGTGGCAAAACAGAAGAGCCCCACGAACACCCAAAGAAGGGGAAAGGGAGAAACCCCCACACCAGGCAAAACAGGAAGCAACACCTCCAGCCGCAAAAGGAAACACGAAGAAACAGGCAGAAAAGCCTGATCTAAGCCGCAAAACTACTCAAACCTGCAGAAACTGCAAAGAAGGAAACAAAACGAGCAAGGCGCCCAACCCACCCAACCGACAAGCGGAAGAGAAGGCCAGCAAAAGAAAACACCGCAGTGGACAACCACCACACGTCCACCACTAACAAGGACATGAAAGGGGCAACCGCAGACCATGCAAAACAGCAGGCAAGGCCCAAAGAAGAAATGAGAACAGGAGAGCCCGGACAATGAAGCAAAAGCTCCGAAGAAGCCGACCCATCAAAGGGCAACAACCACCGAGGAAGCCCCAAGGCCCCGACAAGCACAAACCGCCGTCAACGAGCAGACAAAGCGGAAGGGGAAAAATCCCAACAACAAACCCAAGCTGGAGAAACCAGCACAGAAACAGGAACCCCACCATGGATTCCGACCAAGAGAAGAGCACCAGGAAACAAAAGAGCCCCAAAGTGCATCACAGCTCCAAAGAGCGGAAGGCCAACGCGACCAACACACGCCACAGGCCACCACAGAAGAACAGCCCAAAGACGCCAAAGACAGCCGCTCAAGAGACAGGCAGTCAGAAGCAAGCGCCAAAGACAGGGCAAAGACAGCTGCGGACCCAGAAGCAGAGCCGGAGGCAAGGGAGGCCGGCCAAATCCGACTCCCAACAGCAACAGCAGGAGCGGAAACCAAAAACAGCAAGGCCAACCCAACAACACCGACACCCCCCAAACCTCCGCAGAGCGCCCGGGAGGAGAAAAACGGGAGGGAAGGTATACAGAAAACCCGAAGGCCAAGGAAACGAGAGAGCAACCCCCGAGGACAGACCACCCCGGAACAAAAACCGGGGGAGAAGAGCAACAGGAGGGGAAGCAAAAATGACCAAACCAAGAGACCCAAACCAAAGACAAAAGGACCTGGAACAGCGGAACAGACAGAGGGAATGCTACACGAAGTAGCAAGACAACCCAGCGCAGGGCCATTCCAAGCACCAGCGCACAGTCCCAAGCACCCACGCAATGTCCCAACAAAAGGACATGTCCCGTCGAAACAAGCACCAGACAGCACCAAACAGAGGACGGCAGGAAGCGGCCTAAGCCACCAAAAGAAGGCACAACCAGAGTACCATTCCAGTAAAGAAACCAACCGCCGTAACAGGGATGCCTCTCAAGACCCTCTGAAAGACAACAGAGAAGTCGCCGCCCAGAAACAAGACAGGGAAGCCCGCAGGAACAGAGCCACGTACCGGGACCCCCCAAGAAGGCCCAAACAACAACGAGCCCCCAGAGCGCCAGCCCGAACAACAGACAAGCCGGCCACCAGGGACCCCAACGGGGCCCCCAACCCAAGGACAGGCATCCAAGGACAACAAGAGGAGAGAGGAAAGCAGAAATGCACCCCCCACACCAGGTCAGGAGAGCAAAGCCACCAGACCAGGGGAGAGAGGAACCAGAGCCTCGTAAACAGCAAGACAAAGGACCCAACAAGACATCAGAAGAAACACCAAGGACACGAGGTGCACAAGAGCCCAAGGAACCACAGCCGAGGAGGCAACCACCATCTGCCGGACACAAAACCAACCCCGAGCAGGGCAGGAGGGAGACCCAGTAGGACCCGCAGAAGATCCAACAGGACAGAGAACAGATCCGGATATATGGAACGCCTCACAAAATGTGTGTCATCCCAGCGCAGGGGCCATGTCAACCCCCTCCAGCAACGCTCAGCAGAAAGCATACGAGCCGCTGAAGCGAGCACTGAGAAACAGCCCCCAGCAAAGCGTCAAACCGGTCCCGAGGAACTGAAGCCCCCGAACAGGAACCAGACGAGGAACAGCCAGACCCAAAACGACCCCAGAAACCGGAACCAGGCCAGCAAACCCCCACAGCAGGAGCCAGCACCGTGGAAAAAACCAGAGGAGCATGAGAGAGACCGAAAGGAAACACCAGAAAACAGGAAACGGAACTCAACCACCGCAAACCTCTGAGCAGCCGGATGGAGGGGAACGAGAAAAACAGGTGACTCCCACACCTAGGGAAGCCAAAACTACCCACCAAGAAGAGGGGAAAACCGGGCTGCAAGGGGCTCAACCGAAAGGGACACAGCCGCACCAACCCGACCAAAGCCCCGGGAGGCAGAACCGAACAGAAAGACCAACGGGAGCCAGGACCTGGAACAGAGAGAAAGAGGACCCCCGGCCCCACTCCATCACCAAAACCAGCACCACAGAGCGTAGCGACAAAAAATTGGCCGACGCCAAAGAAGAATGGCCTAAAAGGGGGACAGCCCGGAATGGAAACCGGCAACCAAGAATGACGACCAACAGGAATCACCATACTCAAAGCAGACCGGACCAATGACACCAAAGGAGATAGGCGACCCACAAGCAGGTCAACACCAGGAGTGGAACACATAACCTGAAGAGGAAGAGATGCAACCACCAGGCCACAGAGACTCCACCCGGGCACAACATATCGGACTGACATTCAGGGGCAGCAGCAGGCGCCGCAGAGGCAGGGAACCAAACGTAGTGCAAAAAATGCAGGCATAGGACCAAGGCACCAGGGGAATGGCAAAGCACCAAAACGCAGGCCAGCGAGAAATCTCACAAGCCCCCGCCGCCCCGGTAGCCGAGGACAAGGCCCAACCATCCGGGACCGGAAGGAGGGACCCCTAAGAAAGCACAGACTGAAAAAGAGCAAGCACACACCCCAAAAAGGAGAAGCAGCATACGAACTCTTGAGAGCGGAATCCACCAACCGCCCAACCCGGACCTCCAGGGAAGAAGCCTCCGAAGACCGAGGGAGAAGGCGCAAAAAAGAAGAAAAATGGAGGATACCAGGTGACAAAGACCGCCAGGCGAAATCGTGTCCCCAGAAAGAGAGGAACACCCCGCATGGCAATGCCAAGCCACACCGCAGCCAGTACAGCCAACAGGACAGCACGAAATGGCCGGTAAAAAATGGGTATAAACCCCGCCGGAGCAAATGAATCAGGGAGAAAGACCCAGCAACAAAACGCCAGAAATCTCATGGACCATCCCCGAATGTATACCCCAACAGGGAAAAAACGTCCACGATCCCACCAACAAGAGATGATGGCATAGCCGCATGCACCAGCAGCGCAGACAGCGCAAAACAGTCCAAGAAAAACTGCAAAAGATGCTACGTGGACAAAGAGAATGCAAATTTCCAAAGCACAGCATGAAAATGAACATCCCAAGTCACATTGACAGCATAGGCAGGACTTGAACCCTCAGCACATGATAGCCTGTGACACCAGAGGCATATGACATACCAAAGAGCAACAGCTCCGTGGATGCACCGGAGAGGAAGTCCCCTCAAACATGGCGAGTAAAGGAGTAAACCCCATATATGGAACGCTTCACGAATATGCATGTCATCCTTGTGCAGGGACCATGCTAATCTACTCTGTATCGTTCCAAGCATAGTATATGTGCTGCCGAAGCGAGCAACAGGAAAACACCCAACACACATTGGTGGTGGTATAGAAAGGAAGTGCCCAGCAACCTCCAGGAAACACTGCCCCAAACAGTAATCTCATATGTGAGAACAGAAAATAAACAAAAAAGGGCAGCCCTGCAGTCTCCACCCACAGCCACATATTAAGAACATGGCCGCAGGGGCCGGCCACTGCACTAAAGCACCAGCGCCGGAACGACCTGGGGCCAGAACACCAGGAGGGCTCCCCGCCCCAGCCCAGCACATGAACGGGGAGCATCCTGACCCCAGAACAGGATCGTGGCTGGCCGGAGGACCGGAGCGGCCGCGCCGGTAAAAACATGAAAAGACCATAAACAGAAGCATTTAAAAATGCAAAAGAAACACTCACGGCACCGCCAAAAACACCCAGAAGCAAACAGGAACAGAGGCAGGAACCGGGAGCACCAGCGTTCCGACAGCCGTCGGAGCAGAAAAAAAAAACAGGCATGGCGGTGGGTGGGAGGGGCTTATGTCACCTTCGACCTTTGGATTTCTGGCGTTTTGATTGGCTGGGTGGAGGCAGGACTGCCTCACGTGGTAAGGACTGGGACGGGGAGGACCCATGAGGGGGTAATGAGGTGCAACCAATGCCCCAACAGTATTAGCAACTGTAAAATTTACAAAATAGTGAAGTAAAACTATCACTAAATGCGCCACATTGCGCCACATAATTTGCCTCTTCTTGCAGCATATTTTACTCAACTCTGTTGCATAATTGGCCCTCTTCTCCCGCATAATTCCAGTGGCCCTGCTTTTACCTCAGAATATCTGAGTGTATTTGCATCTTGCTTTGAAATCTTGCTGCAAACGCGACTCAGACATCTCCGATGGGGCTGGCCCCCCAGTGAATAAAATATTCGCGAAAGAACTCGCGTCATATCTCTTCTCGTTAGCTGCTCGCCCGAGACGCATCCACGGTGTCTTCAGGCGCATCCGACCAGCGCACCTGCATCATCCACCTCATATCCTGGCGATGTTTTCCAGGCACCGCCTCATCGCGAAGCGGAACGCCGCGGTTTCAGTAGACTGCAGGAAAATCATTTTGACATCGGAAGCGTCTCGCAGGAGGCGCATTCGTCAGGCCTCAGGTGGCGGCAGTCTCTGGCCACACGCTGTCAACCGCTGCAGAAGTAATGCTATCTGTGGCGCAGCCCTTCCCCAGAGGGGCGATTCTTTCAGGACATGGGTTTCTGAATCAACCGAGGTGGCGAGATCGAATCTGATTTTAAGTACAGATGGGAAACCACTTGACTGAAGGCAGGCCCATGACGGATGTACCGGTCATGGTGCTGAGTCAGATAACATCACTTTCAGACCGAGTCAGCCATTGGCCTGGTGGGATGTAAGCAATGAACTGTTCTTCGGCTTAGAATAAACAAAATGGCGGAATACTCGCTACGTAACTGATTGTTGGGAGATAAATAAGGATTAAAAAAAAATGTACGCTGATTATGTTTTCAAAAAGGAAAAATACAGAAATCATATTTTTGAGTTCGACGATGCTGGAAGTCAGGATTCGAAGGCGTGTGTATTGACAATACAATGAGTTTGTGATCCAAAATATCACATTTAAATTGCTACAGATGGGCACGTGTCAAGACTGTAATGCTTGTACTTTCAGATGACTGTATTTTTAGATTGTACATCACTAGTAACTGCAGGAAAAAAGATACCGAATTGTGATTATCCTTTTATCAGTTACATAAATGAGGACATTTCTAGTCCCAACTTTAATATTTCATGGAACAAAATGGACAAATAGAAATAAATATTACCACACACAGATGAAAGTGACAACAAATAAATACCATAAAAACAAAAGCCCTAGGTAGATAGCTCTGCTAACTATTATTAGGCTTAGAATTCTAAAAGCTAAACATATTTGTCCTGGTTCATAAAGCTGTTCATAAATTGATATGATATGTTGATGGAAATCTAGGTGTAGGTATGGAATAATACTCACATACAAATATTTATTAATAGGCCTCATTTACTTGGGGCTTAGATAAGGCTTCCACCAGTGTCCTTGAGTAAAGTATGTCTGGTGTTTGAAGAAGTAAGACATGCATTTTGACTCTTTCAAGTCTGATGTGTCACATGCTTTTCAGCCTCTTCCAGAGCACAGACTTAAAGGGATTTTTCTAAAGAGTTATTTTCAAGAGTTTTCTGAAGTGCAAAATATTTGAAGTTTGATGGGCTAATTTATGAGAGGGGGAAATTGTACATCAAACAAAAATAATGTCCTTTCCGCCCTCCTGTGTGCTAGTCATCCCCACCTATGCCGATTCTGCCATCGAAACATCATTTAACAGATAAAACACCAGTTGAAATTATATTTGATGGGCCATCACATTTATGGAGGCCCTGCAGGACATCCTCACTTGCACAGTGATAGGCAACAGTGTGCAGTAATTGTCACTCACTGGGAGCCTGTCCCTGCACAATCCTGCCACTGCAGTAGAGTGGCATGTGTCCCTGACAACCATTGCCTTTCTACCTCAGCACGCAAGACAGTGGTGTAACATTAGCCCTCGATACTTCCGCGGAGCACGGGTCCGAATTCAGCAAAAGTGGTAGGTGGTGGGCCGGGGGCCCCCTCCATGTACTTTGCAGGGGGGACTACTCAAGTTTTGTTACGCCACTGCCTCAATTTACTGGTACTATAAAACAAAATGTGGCTCCCCTAGAGGCAGGAGTACTGCATACACCTACCTCTGTAATGAACATTAAGAGACAGCAGGTGAAGGGAGCTGTAGGGTCAGACACTCTCGTCTTGAAGCTTCAGATAGTGTGTGGATTTTGACAAACAAGTTTCAGTACTCAGAAAATATCTCTGGTTCGAGGAGCGAATCTGTCTGATGCAAGCATATTCACTAAGGGCTAGCGAACCCGCTTTTTATGGATGGCTCCAAAGGTAATCATCATTGCCTTAAAGTTGACCCTTGTTTTTACTGGTAGCCAGTAAAGTTGCTTTAGGCCATGATATAAGACAGCCTTCTTGGGCAGTTGAGATTTAAGAACGCTGCTGCGTTTTGCACCCACTGCAGTTTGTTTCATAGCACTGCGTTGGCACAGACAACCTGGGGTCACAAAGACATGTACGATTGTTGCTCATGAAAGTGCTGTTAACAATTTCAGGTTCTTTTTTAGTGCCTTAAGCATCGTGAGACAGGTAGCTGTACTTTCCCTAATTTGTGGTTTGATGGAGTGGTTTTTATCAAATGTTATCCCTAGGTTTCTCACCACTGTAGCTGGGGCTTTTCCAAGATATTTTTGCCACACACTGAACAGATCAAGTGAAGAAGAGATGCAAAAGATAAGTACATTGAACTATTGGAGTTCAGCTTTAGGTAACTCAGCTGCACCCACTTTGCCACGGCAGATTGACAACCTCTGAACCTTTCCACCATTAAATCATTGACCTGCTGAAAAGATGGCATAAGTTGGGTGTACTCTACATACCATATTATATTGAACACCTACAGTTCAACTACCTTAGACCTGGTAAACAAGGTGGTGCTAATGGTTGAGTGTTGGGGACACTGTAGGGACACTGTGTCTCAATTATTTCTATCTTGATGTGTAGGGTGGGAGATGAACGACCCAAGCCCGCTCTGATAGAAAGGCTTTTATCCATAGGTTGGCCTTGCCACCCACCCCAACTGTCTCTATCCATTCCTACAAGATCTTTTGGGACACAATGTCAAAAGCATCAGAAAGTTCTAAAAGAATGACCACTGCTTTCTTTCCCCAGGTCTAAGTTGTTCTTAATAAATTCTGAGATGCGAGCGTGACCTCAGTAACAAAACGTGTGCAAAAGCCAAGTTGAGATGGGTTCAGGATCTTATTCCTCTCAGAAAAAGGGGAGAGATGTTTGTTCATTAGTTTTTCCAGCATTTTCTCCAGAGCTGGAAGTGAGGAGATAGTCCTGTTTCTACTCAGGAGTGAAAAAGCAGCATGGGGATCTTTGAGCAGTGGTAACTGTAGGGAAGTGGCAGGGTGGTAATCAAATCCATTTTAATATAATAAAGAGAGAGCCCAAACCTTTGAGGCAGGTAATCTCAGGAACCACAGCACCAATCACAACACCCAATACAGTGTTGGAAAGGGCAGTTGCAGCAGAAGGACATAGGCTATGCGGAGGCCCACCATATACATTTAAAAGGTAAAAGAACCGTGCCAGCAAAGTAGTCCCTTATGGGCGTGTCTGCGTTGTGCTGTGGGCGTGTGCTGGGGTCGTGACAAACGCTGGGGGTGTGTGGTACGTTCCGCCCTTCATGCCATGTCTCATATTGTGTGCTAATCCCACCCTGCTCCCTTTAAATACCCCTCCACCCCATAATCATAACCCACCCTTACTCCTTAAAATACCCCAACACCCTTAAACACTAACCCATCTTAACCCTATAAATATACCCTGTATCCCAAAACCCAAACCTATCCCTAAACCCTAAAAATACCCATGTACCCCAAAACCCAAACCTAGCCCTGAACCCTATAAATACCCCTGTACCTCAAAACCCAAACCTACCCCTGAACCCTAAAAATACCCCTGTACCCCCAAACCTAGCCCTGAACCCTAAAAATACCACTGTACCTCAAAACCCAAACCTACCCCTGAACCCTAAAATACCCCTGTACCCCAAAACCCAAACATACCCCTGAACCCTAAAATACCCCTCTACCCCAAAACTCAAACCTAGCCCTGAACCCTAAAAATACCCCTGTACCCCAAAACCCAAACCTAGCCCTGAACCCTTAAAATACCCCTGTACCCCAAAACCCAAACCTACCCCTGAACCCTAAAAATACCCCTATACCCCCAAACCCAAACCTAGCCCAGAACCCTAAAAATACCCCTGTACCCCAAAACCCATACCTATCCCTAAACACTAAAACTACCCCTGTACCCCATAACCCAAAACTATATCTGAACCCTTAAAATACCCAAACACCCCAAAACACATACCTCAGTACCCCAAAACATATACCCCTATACCCATACTTACATTATCCAAACATTAAAAAAAACATGCTTTTACCATTCATACATTTACAACGAATTTCGTTGTAAATGTATGTGTGGTAAAAGCATATAAAATGTAATGCCATGCGTTATAATGGCACTGCGGAGCCATGGTACTTTCGTAATGAAAGTATGCGGAGTGATGGTATGCGGAATGAAAGTTGCGGAATAATGGGTGGCACGGCGGTCCACATCTCCAGCAACATACTCATATTTTTTCACCACCCATTTGAAAAATGCACAGGTCTCTCTCATTGATGGCCAGCACCGACATACAATTTTAGACACACCTCCCTCCACATTTTCTAGAATTGCGAAATTTAGAGCTGGGGAGCTACGTTCGAATCTCGGCATCAGCTCAACATCCTGTGATTCCAGGCAAATCGCTTTGTCTCCCCGTGCCTACCACAAATGAATGTGTACTTCTGTAATGTAAATTGTGCTCATGCCATGTTATCGAGTTTGTGCTATATAATATTGCAAGGAAAAATAAAGTAGGGAAACTCGAGTTCACACACTACTGAACGCACACTCTTAAGTGCATCAGCAGTGCACTGTGAATCGGAGCGTTTCACAGGCCTGTCACAGATAAGAGATGTTATCGAAACGAAATCCTACAAAACAATATACTACTGGCCGGCAGCAATTCATACCTCGACAACGTCGGGACGGGCTGCTAGTCCAAATATAAAGACAAACAAGGTTGTAGTTAGCAGGAGTGTTTAATCCATCTTCTCTTGTCATAAGTCATACAGTTAATGAAACACATTCCACCAGCCTCCCACTACCTGCCCATCAAGTCATAACAATTCTAAAATGTACCTGGTCATCACATCCACACAGTAATGATGTACATATAAAACACATCTTCCCCCTTATTTTATTTTTTTTATTTTTTTTACATAGCAAAAACCTTGAACCTAGCTGGATTCTGACGTTTTCTCCTCTCCCTTTGACCATTTTCATATCTATTCGAAAAACTAGAAATAGAACTAGGTTGTACATTTTTTTCACAATAATCCTACTAGGATCTTTGGACGGATGCTCTTTACATAACGAAATTCTATTGAAATTCCACACACTACCCCCTTCAATCCTGACAGCATTGTTGAGTACTTCAATGACCTCTTTAGGATCTGACCAACATTGTGACCCCTTTAAAACATTTGAATTTTTTTTTACTCTTACAAAATCCCCAACCACAATTTTTTGTTTCCTTTGAAAACCTCTTTTGTTGTCCATGTTCAACTTCATTTTATTTGTATAATCCTCGACTCTTTTTTTTACCAATTCATAGTCAACAATACATTTCCCATCATTAGAAACCTTTTTTTTTTAACCACCATGGTACCAGATTGGTACTAGGTTTCCTCCCCCTTAGAAGCTCAAAAGGACTAGTCAAAGTGACTCTGTTTGGAGATGTCCTGTATGACAAAAGCATAGAATCTAAAGCATTCTTCCAATTTAAACCACTCTTAATAGAAAGCTGAATAGCTTCTTTCACCACGCGATTGGAGCGCTCCACCTGGCCATTTGCTTCAGGATGGAACACAGCGATTCTTTTGTGTGTTATACCACACTTATTGAAAAAAACTTCCATGTCATGACTAACAAATTGTGGACCATTGTCCGTTACAATCCCCTGCGGAATACCTTCCCTGCAAAAAATACTGTCCAAAAATTCTATAACTTTTTGAGATGTTACCTCTTTAACCATCTTTACCTCCAGCCACTTCGAATAATAGTCAATTAACACAATTCCAAAACTTTCGTCCTTGGGTAACACATGAAATGGCCCAATTATATCTATCCCCAATTTCCTCCATGGACCATAATTCCTGGACAATATTTATAATTGGCTAAATGTGAGTTACTGCCACATCTGATGCATGCAACCGTGTAATTACTTTTCTCACTTTTTTTACTCATATTTTTATCATTCCCTTGAATAAAGGTACTCTTTTGTTTACTACTTTCCTTGCTTTCTTTGTTTGCATGAAATACATCACTTTTCTCGTTACCCCTGATCTCTTTTACAAATTTCTCAGAATGCTCAATTGATTTAGCGATGTCAATGGCTGCATTTAAAGATAGATCAGAAGTAGACCATAATTTTTCTTGTAATTTTTTACTGTTGGTGAGCATCAAAATTTGGTCTCTCTATACCTGGTCATAATTAATGTGTTCAAACCCGCAAGTGGCTGCAAGAGATCTCAACGCACACACATAATCCTCAATGGATTAATCTTCTTTCTGTTTACGAGAATAAAAGATAAATCTCTCCATAATTATATTTTTATTTTTACCAATATGGATATTCAATTGGTTTGAGGCATACTGGTATACATTGATTCTACCAGGATTAACTAGGGCGGGAAGAGTTTTAAACTCTTTTAGTCCAAATCCACCTAGGCAGTGTTTTAAAAGGGAAAATTTCCTTTGTGCCTCACAATCATCACCCTCCATGACCTCCACGTAAGCTAAGAACATAGGTTCCCATACCTCCCATGACAGGGGAGGTTCACCAGACACCGTTAAAAACGAAGGAGGAGGTACAATACCTGACATTGTGGTTGGAACACTTAACTTATTATAAATATATTTTGAGATACTTAAAATAAAGTTACTATATTACTATAACTATTCAAAGAATAATTCCGTTTTTGTATTGATAAAACCTAAATGGAATCCTTGACAGAATGGCACATCATTCATTCAATGTTATAAATATAACAGTGTTCATACAGTATTTACCATAGCATATTAAACTAAGTCAAATTGGAAATATACTTAACAATCACCCCACTTAAATATGATAAAATAGATGTTTGCCAAATATTCACTCTTTATATATATTTCAATAAAACAACTTGCGCGGACTAGAAGAAATAATTTGCAAACTTCTATATGAATCCAGTCCTTCCGCTCGATAAAAAGGCACTTTGCGCGTTAAATTCCCTGCTCCAGTCACAGATCTCCGTGTAAGTTCTTGGTTGCTAAGTAACGAAAACAAAAATGGCCAATTTGACGCTAATGCGCAAGCGTGCTGACGTCACACACAAACGTGCCGAAGTCACACGGCGCAGCTTGAAGGTTCTATGAAACGTCAAGAGTAATGCCGCTTCCGATGCCGAGAGAACGTTGCTGAAGCCAAGATGAGAGCGTTGCTGATGCATAAGATGCGGGCGAGCTTTCCGTATGTTTTCAAAAGATGCACTCAGACGTTGTCTTTGCAAAAAATCATTTCCTTTGTGAAACAAGATGACAATATTCTCGTAACACGACGAAAATTCAAACAAAGTGTGCGCACGTGGTACAGCTCGATTTTGATGTAGTTTTTTCTACCTGCCCGGAAATTCCCACGAAAGTGTGCGCAAGCAGTACAGCTCGATTTTGCTGTCGATTTAAACTTGCTCAACACGCCCTTTACGACGATATTCAAGCAAAGTGTGCGCAAGTAGTACAGCTCGATTTTGCTGTCGATTTAAACTTGCTCAAACACCCTGCACAAGCCATGTAGAATTATACCACACGCCACTGCACAATAAAGCAGTCGAGTTAAGTTCCCTTGAAATAGAACCGCTAAATGTACACCACTCAATTACCTTGTAAATATTGTAATCCAAGGATGAGAAAAATCACGATGAAATTAGCGGATTTCGTTTAAAAAAAAAATGAATCTTCTGGTATTTAAAGATGCTGGAGTCACGTGCCCCCTCGTTGCCAGTGTAGGGAAGTGGCAGGGTGGTAATCAAATCCAAATATAAAGACAAACAAGGTTGTAGTTAGCAGGAGTGTTTAATCCATCTTCTCTTGTCATAATCATACAGTTAATGAAACACATTCCACCAGCCTCCCACTACCTGCACATCAAGTCATTACAATTCTAGAATGTACCTGGTCATCACATCCACACAGTAATGATGTACATATGCAACAGTAGCACTTGAACTTTTTCCTTGCAAGTGAGAAAGGATCCAATCCCCAGTGATTGGTTGAACAGTGCATTGATAGATTTGTTAACAGTTTAGTTCACAAGTTTTAGGATTCACAGGGGACATGGATCCAATGGGGACCCTAAGCTCACATTGCCAATAGCAGATTCAGAGTCCACCAGCAAAATTCTTTCAAAAGCATCAAATACCTCACCAGCTCTCTGGTTTGACCATGTAAGTCTTGGGCAGGGGTTGGAACATTTGAGCTATTGACAAAATTGACGTGCACCTTCTCAAGAAATACTCTGAGAAATTGTGGCAAAGAGACTGTGACGTGATGATTTGTTTGTTGCCCTTTGACAGGGGATAGAAGGAATGAATTTTCTTAAATATTTCATGTGGTGCATTGCGACCCTTAGCCAGCCTTAACCTTTTGGCTCAACAAAGCCTCTGCTCTTTTGATCCTTTCACATAAATCTATTTGGGGTGATTTATAGACCGTCTTGTTCTCAAGGATATAGTTCATCTTCCATTTTCTTTCCAATTTCCTGTATTGACATTTTCCCACTTGTGATGTGGGAGAAAATCAGGCACCAGAAGGTTTGTTCCTCTTATCTCTTTTGATGGGTGCAGGTTTATCTATTACCTAAAAAAGGGTAATATTAAAGGAGCTGACATAGACCTCCATGTTTCCTTCCAGTGTAGTTCCTGATGGGCTTAATGCCTCCACTAAGTTAGACTCTTGTGAGTCAGTCAAAATCTTTATTCGGTCATAATATGACCATAGAAACACATGATAAAACATAATTATCACTCAAACTTAGCACAATAACCATCAGACATATAATTTACCATAAAATTAGAGTTCGAATCTTAAATTCTGGGACACATTCCTAAGCCTAACCTGGTAGTAAATAGAGGAGGTCCGGGGGTTCCCAGAGCAAACAAAACTAGGTATTGAACTGACCATATCAGCGATTGTGGGTCAGGTAGGCTCCATTGGCCACAGCCCTTTCTTTGTACTTGCACTGATGAGCCATGCACAACTCTGCTGGCTGATGAAACAGCTTGTGGCCATGCCTATCATCTTCATTTACCTTTTTTAAACTGGTCACCGAAGCCGGACAGCTCTACACCCCACCACGGGGGACCTTATATCATCATAGAGCTTTCTAGGAATTCACCCTCCAACTAATCTCATTCCTTCTTCACCCACACTAATCTACCTGCCCAGAACCAGGTTTCACCTACCTGATTCTCTTTTCAGCTCTATGCCTTCCTGGATGTCTGCACGCCTCATCCTCCCCTCCTTCAAGGCTTCTCTCCTGCCAGAAAGATCTGCTGCCCCTCCTCCCCTGCACCCATCTCTACCTAGCCAAGCAGGCATTACACTTCTGTTTTTCTCCTCTTTCTCACATTGATTGGATCTTCCTGCCTCATCTTAAGGTCCTCTCAGACATCAGCTAGGAAACCTCCGTCTGTTTCCCTGCTACACTGCCACTACCTCTCGACACACAATCTTCGTTAATCTCCGGTGACATGGTAAATGAGCCAAAACCACTGATGCAATGTCTTCTGCAGACTGCATACTAGCCTAGAAATACTGCACATGAATATCTCCTGTTGTACCCAAGTTACTAGTAAACCCTCCTGCCCTGCTGTACACAAAACCCTCAAAATCTTCACTGCTATCCTAGTATCCATGGTCATGATCCCTACTCTCACACAAAGTTCTAACACCTTTAGCTGAATTCACTTGCTAACACAGCAAACAATCACCCCTATACATGAGCAATAAGGACACAGTAGGAACTTATCTAACTCACTGATGCACGCCATAGAGACAAAAAAGAAAGCTGTACCCTCTTTACTAGACTGTGACAATCTTTACATTCCCCTCCTAAACCCCTTTAACCGATCCCTTGACTGTAGACCCAGCCAGAAAGTTTGAGGTGAGATCTTGGCAGTCTCTTCTACCCCATGGCATGCCATGCACTTTGAATTTTCAGAAGTGATAGATTACGCTTGATACTTTGCACTGGACCCCCTCTCTTGGCATCTACTTCCTCTCGAGTTGTCCACTTTTTGAAAGATACAGCCTATTAGCTTTCATTATTTGGCACTCACCCACCACTAAGTCAAACAATTACAACCTGATTTTTATATAACAATAATATTAATAATAAATAGGCACTTGTTAAGCGCATAGCTACCCCAACGGGGTGTCCCGGCGCTATCGCAGACAGTGAGGAGGGTAAATGTCCAAGCTAGACTAGTCCCGAGGGCTAAATAACGGGTTTTAAGGGCTTTACGAAACAGAGGCTCAGACTGAATGCTGCGTAAATGCATGGGAAGTTTGTTCCAACATTGAGTGGCACCCACCTCGAATGATTTACCACCAGATCTGGCTTTTTTTTAATCTGGGTGTAATCAGCTGGCATTGGGTGTTGGACCCTAGAGTTCTGGTCTGAGCATAAGGGCGAAGTCTCCTTCTGAGATAGACAGGCCCTAGCCCTTTACCCGTCCGAAATGCCAGTGTCAGGACCTTGAATTTGATTCGCTTAGCGATGGGGAGCTAATGGAGTTGAAGCAGAAAGGGGGAGATATGTTGTCTGAGAGGGGCACCACAGACTAGGCGTGGAGCAGAATTTTGTATTGTCTGTAGTCTGCGAATCAATCCCAGGGAGAGGTGGAGGTATAATCCATTCGCGTTGTCCAAATGAGAGGTTATTAGGGCATGGACTACCGTTCTGCGCATAGCGCTAGGCAGGTAATTAATACATTTTCTGATGGTTTTGATTTTTACGAAACATGCGGCTGCAACTGTATGCACCTGCACTCCAAGGGATAGCTGTTTGTCCCATCTGACGCCCAGATTCCTGACCGATTCTTTGGGAAGGGGGGCCGTGCCCAGTTCCTCAGGCCACCATAGATTGGGGGAGAGAGGGAAGGGTTGAATAAAAAATAAGATCTCGGTCTTATCAGCGTTAAAGTTCAAGAAAATGCGGTCCATCCATGCCGCAATATTCTTAAGACACATCTTGAGGGGATCAAAAGTGGTGACAGATACCACCTTGAAAGTGAATAGCAGCTGGGTATCGTCAGCATAGCAAACAATTTTGATCCCAGTTTTAGAGATCATCTCCGCAAGCGTGGTTAAGTAAACATTAAAAAGAAGCGGGCTCAGGGCGGAGCCCTGTGGCACGCCCCATATAAGAGGTTTAACCGGCTATGTAAAAGGGTGAATCTGGACCTGTTGTTTGCGGTCATAGAGAAAGGACGTTATCCAAGTCAGTACCATGCCCTGAATTCCTATGGCCTTAAGTTGATCCAGGAGGATAGAGTGTGAGATGGTGTCAAATGCTGCAGACAAGTCTAACAGCACTAACACCACCTTTGAACCTCCATCTACCGCTCAGCGTATCGAATCAGCCATTTAAATTAATGCTGATTCCGTGCTATGGCCGGCCCGAAAGCCAATTGTGACTCATGATGAAGATCATTAGACTCAATGAAGCCGGGCAGTTGTTGATCAGCTAGCTTCTCCAAGATCTTCGCGGGGCGGGTAGTAGAGAGATGGGACTGTAGTTACCAGGAACTTCCGGATCAGCATTCAATTTTTTTAAGATTGGCTGGAGAAAGTCATGTTTCCAGGCCATCTTATAGATTCACAGTTTAAGTGATGAATTTCAGATGGGATTCAAGTGCGGGTTGAGGAACCCCGCCTGGACTTTATATTGTTTAGCTGGTCAGGGGTCACTTGGGGAGCCCGATTTTCACTTTTGCAATTCTAGGAGCGAGGTTTCCTCTGAAACTTCAGCAAACTCTGAGACGACTGAGCTGGGGGGCTTCCCTGGACCAGAATCAATAGAGATCTGGGATTCATCTCCTGGTTCAGGAAATGATGCGTATATCACGGTGATCTTTTCCAAAAAAAACTCAGAGAGTTTGTTGCATAAACTCTGTGAGGAGGGGGTGAGTGTCGGTATGGGCTAAAGGATCGATAAAGGACTTAATATTTTTAAAAATCTCTGTGGACGCGCTTTTAGCATTGTCTTTTCTCTCCGCTAGAAACTCCCTTTTGCTTTTTATAAGAGCTGCCTGATAGCCTGTCTTACTTTCTGCAGAATAGGTCAGCCTCCAACTATGTTCTAGTTTTTTGCATTCCGCTTTTTTTTGTCTAAGCTCCTCCGAAAACCATGGTGCGGAGGGAGAGGACCTAGGTGATTTTACTACTTTCAACGGCACAAGGGCCTCAAGTGCCCCACCGACCCACTTATTGAAGTGCAAAATGCTGACGTCAAGATCATTGGAGAGGATGGGTTTAGAGTTCTTAGTGAATTGCGTTATTGAGTCCAAGGTGATAGTATTCCAATTCCTTCTGAATTCTTTGGAAATACAGGTATCTGTCTTAGGGCTGGGCAACATAAGTTGAAAAGGGATCAGAAAATGATCCAACCATATCACAGGTATAGAAGCATGTGCTGTGATATCAGGCAAATTAGAACAAATCAGGTCCTAGGTATGGCCTGCTTTATGAGTTGGGGCCGAGACGTGTTGAGTCATTTGTATCTTGTTAAAGTGGCAATAAAATTAGAGCTGTATGGACATTTGATATCGTCCACGTGTAGATTCAGGTCCCCTAAGATAGTAAAGTTAGCGTAGCGTATACTGGCTTGTGCAATGTAGTCAGCAAGGCTCGCAATTTCATCAACGCTAGAGCTCGGCGGTCTATAGAGCAGGAGGCCTGAGCAGGAGGAAGTTGCAGGGAGCCTTATACAGAAAGATAGCCCCTCCATAGAATCCACTAGCTCAAAGGGAGTTGCTGTAATCTCCCATTTGGTTTTTATAAATAATAGACTCCCCCCCCCCCCCCCATTTTCCCATTCTGCTTGTTAGCACAAACAATGCCATAGCCATCGGGAATGGCTAGTGATAGAGCAGGATTGGTGTCCTCCTTAAGCCTCCCTGTCGGCGCACACTAGAGCGGCCATTGTGGCAGGGTGACGCTCTAGTGGTTGTGGAGCCCCTGACAATTTCTTGGCAGCATGGTGCTGACGCGCAGCATATAGACAGCCTGAGGAGTTCAACGGCTGGCAGGCTGCGCTTGATGACACAATTATGTCATTGTGCTGTGCTGTTAATAAATCGGAGCATCATGAGTGATCATGTGTTTTCCCCAGCTGTTCTAGAAGAAAGCCCTGCAATTAAGCAATATTGTTTGCTTTAATGGTCAGATCTGTCTTCAGAAAGAAGGTCTACGGCCCTAACCTACGTGTTCTGGTCCAACAGGAGCAATGAATGTCGGCCTTAATCCATACGTTCACACCTTTTTCATATTTTAATTCATATCAGAGGGTGCATGTAAGGGTAAATGGGAAAGGATTAGAGAAAGACTGCTCACTGGTGTCTCTTCGCAATCTGGTGATCTTCGCCTTCAGAAACTAAGCATACTCTTACCTATCAGTTCTCCTGTATTCTCAACTTTCGTTCAAAACAGAACATAAATCTGAATCACTTGATTACACTTGCATATAATACTTCAGCATTCTTTCCAATATTCATAAAATGATTCTAAATAGAGGGCCTTTACCTGGATGCTCTTGTTGTTAGTTTTATCCGGATAGCATTTGACCTCAGCCAACCTAGCAACCCCTAAAGTACATTTGTAGGAAATATGCCTTTTCTGCGTGGTCACCCATTTCTTTTGCCTTTTGCTGTATCATATATTTTTGTCCGCATTAGACTTCTATGCACTTTACCCCTGCTAACCAGTGGTAAACTATCAGTGTTTCTCCTTTAAATTCAGTTGAATTGGCATATTCCTATTTGCTATATTTAATATACCTATAAGTCCCTACTATATGGTACAAAATATACCAAGGGACTGTAAGTTAAATGTCCCGACTGGACTTCAGCACATATTGTACTGTCTACTATGGTGTCATTGTGAAACATGGACTCCGGCCTACAATTTTAGCTTGACAGTGTCAGTTTAAACACTAAAAATCAACTTGTAAAAACCTCCCTTTTAAATATTAATGTCATCCTATGTAGGCCTTGTAGTCCACAAGCCCACCCTTTTCAACCTATACATAGCACCTATTTCCAACATCATCCAATCACAAGACCTCACAGTCATCTCTTATGTCAATGACACTGAAAGGAAGACACCACCAAGAAGGTAGAAACCAACTTTATTCCGTCTGACATCCTCCAGCTCCCGGCAGCAACTGCCACTACCACAGAACTCTACATTTTAGGGAAGAACCCCCACGAGACCACACGAGCTCCCACCCACACATTCCAGGCAGATCCCAACATACCCACCTTGCTTCATAACAACAAAAAGTAAAGCATAACGTACAGAAGACATAATAAAATGTACATAAGAATCAAAACAGGTATAAATAATGTACTGATCAATATATTTTTTTAAATGCAAGAAAAAACATAGTTATAACACATCATAAGTGAAAAACCTAGAAATAGGTAAGATTTTACATTTTGTAATCTTGAAACTTGGAAGGAAGAAATTTCAATCTGGTAGAGGCACTCCTCGCAGGAACACAGCCAGAATGAATATTCTCCCTCCCGTGAACACCAGTGGGCATAACCCCTGAGGAGGAATGAACACCTAATTTCTTGTTGACATAACCAAGCATGGACTCGGGTACCACGGAAACAATACTCTTATTCCATACCGTGCCATTCTCCAACACCACCTCATGGTCCCTCACCTCAGATACTCTTTTGGGTGTCAAAAAGCGAGACTCACCTTTATGAATAAGACCAGGGTTCTTGAGTCTGACCCAATCACCCACCTTAACAGACAAGGTACTACAAACTCCAGGCCTAGTATCATACTTAGTCTGAACGGCAGCCTTGTCATCCACCATATCCAACAATCTCTTCTTGTCAACCTCTCTCTTGGACATCCATTCTTTGTTCAACTTGGAACCAGCAACTCTACCGCTGAATAAGGTAAAAGGAGCTATGCCGGTGCTAACATGTGGCGTAGTCCGCACAAACCACAACATGTCGGTAACAGCTTGCTGCCAATGCAAACCATTGACCAAAGCCAGCTGTAAGTATTCTTTGATGACACGGTTAAAGCGCTCAACTAAACCGTTACTGCGGGGGTGATAAAGCGAAGTGAGTATATGTTTTACGCCATTGTCCTTGAAAAAATCCTGCATTTCATTGGAAACCAACTGAGTTCCATTGTCTGACACTAATTCCTCAGGAAATCCCATCCTGAGAAATACATCCTGAAAAAATTGATGACAGACAACAAGTTCACATTATCCATGAATCTGACTTCAGGCCATTTTGACATGTAGTCAATAAGAAATAAAGCATATCTGGGAGAACTCCCAATGAGCCCACAAGGACCAGCAATATCAAAAGCCAATCTAGACCATGGTGAGTTTTTCACCACCACATGTTCAATAGGAGAATGATGGGTCACATGAGACTTTTCACTTACAACATAACATAGTGTTCAATATCTCTATAAAAAGCCAGACCACCAAAAATCCTCCCTGACCCTTCGTTTCATGGCTCAAATTCCCGGATGACCTTCATGGGCCAAATCCAAAATCTTCTTCCGCATAGACAACGGAACCACCAACAATCCCCCTCTCATCAACACCCCATCAGCCATGGATAACTCTTCTCTAATCCTTCTGTAGGGAACCAACTTGGTGGGACAATCTATTTCAGTGGGCCGCACACCGGCTAAAAGGTCAATGACCTTCAGAACCTCCGCATTACTAGATGTGGTTTCCACCCACTCTTTGTTCAGCAAGTGCGCCACCAACAGTGTTCTCCAAAGAGCACACCGCACAAACCATTTCCAAGTCATCAGATGCCAACTCACCTTCATCACACGAAAAGGGCATCCTAGGCAAACAATCTGCTACATGGTTCTTAGTAACAGCCACATATTAAAGACAGTAACGGAACTCATGCAATCTATGCTGCCATTTGGCAATACGAGGCGTTGCCCTGCCACCACCTTTAGTAGTGAAAAGCTCAATCAAAGGTTTATGATCAGTCCTCAAAATAAATTAAGTACCCCACAAAAAATTCCTGAAGTGTTGGACACCACACCACAAAGCTAAAGCTTCCTTTTCAATGGTTGAGTAAGTTATTGTTATTGTTATTGTTATTGTTAACTACAGCTTGTATAGCGCCAAATCACTGTCAGGTCTCTAGGCGCTTTTGACAGAAAGGAGCTATACCAACAAAATAAACAGATAGGTAAAGCTATGGCACTAAATGGAGCTTAGGGCTTCCCTAAACAGGAGTGTTTTTAGAGATTTCCTGAACTGCAACAAATTTGGTTCCTTACGAAGAGACTCTGGAAGTTTATTCCAAAACTGTGGAACCACCACTGAGAAAGATCTGCCACCCTTCGTTGCTAATTTATAGCGGGGACAAGACAACAGTTGAGTGTTCGAGGACCTTAAAGATCGTGTGGGTTTGTAAACTCCAAGGCGTTCTTTAATGTAAGCAGGTGCTTGACTATAGATTGCTTATTGGGCGATGCACAGATATTTGAACTCCACCCGTTGTTTTATGGGGAGCCAATGTAGCTTACATAGCAACGGCAATGCATGAGTGCGTCTAGGTAGCCTAAAGATCAGCCTAGCTGTATCATTCAGGACTTCTTGCAACCTATTTGTCAGTGTTTTGGGGAGACCCAAATACAGGGCATTCCCATTATCTAATCTTGAGATTATTGTGGCAGAGACAATTGTACGGAGCGTGGAGGAGGTGAGCAAAGGGACTAACTTACGTAACTGTCTAATTAAGTTAGTGCAGGTCCCAACCACTGAGGAGATCTGGCTGACCATTGACAACTCATGGTTAATCTTTATGCCTAGACATTTTACATTGGCACAGGGTTTAGGGGTCGGGCCAAGATCTTGAGGCCAAAACAGATCTCCCCAAGGAGACGCTTCGGTTGAAACCACCAGGACCTCAGTTTTTTCTGGGTTGATCTTCAATGAATTGGCTGTCATCCAGCTCACCGTATGACTGAGTATTTTTTGGGCATGGGTCTGTGCGGATCCCGTATTATCAATACTAAGTAACAACTGGGTATCGTCGGCATAGTTGAAGGTTTTACAGCCCAGGCTTACCAAGGAGTCAATTAAGGCCTGCAAATAAAGGTTAAAAAGGAGTGGGGACAAAGCAGATCCCTGGGGGACTCCACACTTCGGGATACCCAAGTTTGATATACAGTCCTCCAATTGAATCCTTTGAGATCTTCCAGAGAGAAAGGATTTGAGCCATTTATAGGCTGCGTCTTGTATCCCATATGCGGCCAGTCTGTCCAAAAGCAGGGTATGGCTGAAAGTGTTGAATGCCGCTGACAGGTCTAATAATATCAGGGCACTCGGTTTTTTACTGTCAGCCATACCTCTGAGCTCATCAAGCACCGAAAGCATCACCAATTCGGTGCTGTGATGCGCCCGAAAACCTGCTTGACGCTCCTGGAGTAGATGGTGTGACTCCAGGAATGATGAAAGAGATATCAGAACATGTTGTTCCAAAATCTTGGACAGAAAAGGTAGCTGAGATATTGGCCTATAATTTTTTAGGTTGATGGGATCAGCCCCCGGCTTCTTTATTAGGGGCCTAACTCGTGCTTCTTTAAAACTGGATGGAAGCTGGCCAGTGTCTAATGATTTATTTAGTAGGGAGACAAAATGACTTTCTAAAGCAGGGAGCGCCAGGCGAAAAATGCTAGGGGGACATGGATCTGCAGGTGAACCAGACTTTGTTCGATTCATGAGCTGTCCTAAGACTGTAGAATCAATCAAAGGAAACTTAGAAATAGTGAATTTTGGCGGGGAGCTTGGGGATGGGGAGAAAAGGAGTGACTGCTGGAGGTATTCTTGATGTCATTAAGAATAATTTGTACCTTGTCGAGGAAATAGTATTGAAAGGTGTTACAATCAATTGGAGTTTCTGATCTTTCTACTTTCTTGCTCAGTTCTGATAAGATCTTAAAGGTTTCTTTTTGTACATTGTCTGCGTTGTTAATTCGGGATTCATAGTACTCTGCTTTTGCTGACCGAATACGGGTTTTGTACAGTTTAAGAAACGTTTTATAATTATCCCTGTCTATGGGATCATTTGTTTTCCTCCAGCGTCTCTCTAAAAGGAGGAGTTTTATTTTGTGTTCCCTCAAGGAAGAATTGAACCATGGGGCCCGTTTACCTTTCTATTTATCTTTTGATTTCTTTCGGGTGCAATTTGATCAATGGCCTGACCGAGATTTTGCATTAGATTTGAATATTCCTGATCAAGATCCCCATGCGTATCATATCACTGTGAATTTTTGAGAAGGGTGTCCGTCAGAGTTTCTGAGTCAATTTTCCTCCATTGACAAACTTTTTTAGATTTAAGGGTAGTGGTTGAGGCAAATAGCCATCTATAGGGATATCACAATTTATCAGGTAATGGTCTGACCATATGCAGGGTAGGATATCTGTTAGAGCTACAGCCGGATCAGAGGTCCAGATAAGATCAAGAGTGTGACCTTTATTATGTGTGGGTGCCTCTACTAATTGTTTGAGCCCAAGTGTGGTCATAGTATTTTCCAGCAGTCGCGTTGCCCGGTCCTTGCATGATTTGTCCCAGTTGACATTAAAATCTCCTGTTATTAAGACCTTTTGATAACGTGTACAGATATCTGAGATGATTGGGGTCAATAGGTCATTAAACAGAGAGGTAGATTTTGGGGGGCGGTAGACTGTAAGGATGACAAGGCAGGTGTTTCTCAGTGTAATCTTCACCCCAAGTATATCCGCTAGATCAACTGTTTTGGCCATTAATTTAGTAACCGTTAAGTGTTTTTTAAAGAGGATTGCCACACCACCCCCTCGGGCATTGTCTGCACGATTATGCCATATAGCATCATAATCGTTAGGGAGGTCGGCAATGATATCGGGTAGAGAGCTGTCGCCCAGCCACGTTTCTGTAAGAGTTAGGATATCAATATCTTCATCTTGAAGAAGAGTAAAAATTTCAAGATGGTGTTTTTGCAGCGATTTAGTGTTCAGGCTAGTTAACCTCAGGCTGGGGTGATGCCCCGGCATACTCCTATTAGTGGACAGTATGCCCGTCTCTTTTAACTTGGTCAAAGTGGTTGAAGTTAAGGTAAGAGTGCTAGAATCTAGCTGGTTTAGCTCACCTGAGGAATATGTCAGTCGACCAACAGGGGGGTAGGCCCTAGTGCCCGGTTGTGCGCGGATGGGCGCAGACGGGCAGGACTCTGACACGACTCTGGCGCAGGTCCGGCGCATCCGCTGTACACGTCCGCTGCACGGAGGCATGGCCATCCCCTTTTAAACGCAACTAGAGCGCGTCCCCGGACAGCCCACACCCAATATGGCCGCCAAAACCAGGAACCAACCCTCAGCGTCAATGCTCGGCCGAGAGCGGTCCGGTGGCGAAGGGAGGGGGGGAAAGGTCACAGAGCACAAGGGAGTCTCAGGACAAAGTAAAAAGCTTATTAAATCAAGCCACAATAAATGCTTATTGAATCAAGCACATTTAAAACGCGCGAATATTAAAAGGCACAAAGTGAAAGAGAAAGACCTCCCGGCTTCCGCCTCAGGAGGGGGAAAGAATCCTTCTGTCAAATCAGTCGCCGGGCTCTCTAAGCCCCTTTTAAGCGCAACTAGAGTGTGTCCCCGGACAGCCCACACCAAATATGGCCGCCAAAACCAAGGAACCAACCCTCGGCGTCAATGCTCGGTCGAGAGCGGTCCGGTGGCGAAGGGAGGGGTGAGAGGTCACAGAGCACAAGGGAGTCTCAAGACAATGTAAAAAGCTTATTAAATCAAGCCACAATAAATGCTTCTTGAATCAAGCACATTTAAAACGCGCGAATATTAAAAGGCACAAAGTGAAAGAGAAAGACCTCCCGGCTTCCGCCTCAGGAGGGGGAAAGAATCCTTCTGTACAATCCTTCTGTCAAGTGCTTTTAGCGCCCCTTAAATTACTTGAAGCAAATCTATAGTTTCTTCACAACCATCCTCTCTCTTTTGCATGAGAACTGCCCCTAAACCAACATTTCTTGCATCAGTAGAAATGATGCATTGATCATTAATGTTGAAAAGTTTAAGGGGGCAAGCTTGTACAATTTCTTGCTTAAGCTAATCAAAATTGTTATTGCAATCATCATCCCACACATATTTAAAATGTTTCTTCATGGATGCTGTTTTGCTGGAAAAGTTGCTAACAAATTTGGCGTAGTATTCCACCAACCCCAAATAAGAATGGAGCTGATCCTTGTACATAGGTGTGGGTGCATTCTGGATGGCTTCTATAATGTTTAATTGGGAAATATGATGACCAAGGTAGTCAACTCCCACCTGAAGAAATTTGCATTTGTCAACTCTTAACGTCAAACCACTAGATCTAATTATGCTTAAGACATACTTAACCCTCTCATTGTGTTCTGACTCAGACTTACCATAAATCAGAATGTCATCTTGAAAAAATATGACTCCAGCAATGTCCTTGAACAAATTGTTCATCAATCGCTGGAACACTGCTAAAGTCGAAGCAATGCCAAAAGGCATACGTATAGCGATAAGCCCCCTCAGGTGTAACAAAAGACGTAAGGTGCCTTGTTTCTTTGCACAGTTCAGTTTGGTGGTAAGCTGAGGAAATATCTAGGAAAGTAAAAAACCTGGCACCTTCCAAGGTAGCCAACATCTCATTGAAGTTTGATAGAGGTTGACGATCAATACAGATGTTAGGGTTAAGGTCTCTCAAGTCAGCACACATCCTCAGATATTTATCGGATTTGCGCGCTAACACAATGGGGCCAACCATTCAGTGCCTTAAATGGGTTCAATTACCCCCGTTATACACAGACGTTCCAACTCACATTTGAGTTCCTTGCGGAGACTCAAAGGTACCTTGCGCACTTTATGGGCCACAGCCTTAGCACCATCATTGAGCACAATGCAAAGTTGAAATCCCTTAAGATTTCCAAGGTCACCATTAAACCCTTCGGGATAATTGTGTACCCACTTGTCACCCGATACATGAGCAACTGTGTGCACACTGTTTGAATTTGGTGAAAGCACATTGTGAAATTGATTGAGTGTTGTTGGACCCGGCCTCGTGGCATGGTCCCCCTCCTTCCACATGGCAGGCCCTGGACGACATCGACCCCTGTCCTGCGGTCTGAAGCTACCCCTCTCCAACCTTCACGAGAGCCGCCACTCCTGGCGACCCCCGGCTCTCCCCCTCCGGAACACGGCGCCCCCTACTCACCCCACTCTGCGGGTCCGACCCCTATCCCGGGCCACCAGCTCAGGCCCGACTCCATCTTGGACCCTCCACATCCGGCCCCGTGGCCTCGGCCCGACCCCCAGCGAAGCCCCGACATCGAGGCACCAAGATCCGACCAGGTGGTAAAACGGCCACTTGACTTCGATGGCCCTCCAACCATCCCCGGACGCTTGGTTTCGATCACCCTCCAGCCTCCCTGGGCGCTGGCTCCAACCCCCTGCGGGGTGTCTGGACACTCATCCCGGCCCCTCTGGCCCCCAGGCGCGAGGGTCCGGACATCAAAGGACTCCAGACCTATATCTGGGGCAGCTCTGGACTGGGTAGGCAGTTGTATCCTGGAGTCGAGAGACCCTGAGAAGAACTTGCTACCTTGAACCCTGAAACCATCTTTTGGAGCCCTGCTGGCGCTGCCGTGGCCCGACCTCGCTGAACCATCTTTGGAGCCTGCTGGCGCTGCCGCGGCCCGACCTCGCTGAACCATCTTTGGATCCCTGCTGGCGCTGCCGCAGCCCGACCTCGCTGAACCATCTTTGGAGCCTGCTGGCGCTGCCGCGGCCCGACCTCGCTGAACAATTTTTGGAGCCCTGCCGCGGCCCGACCTCGCTGAACCATCTTTGGAGCCCTGCTGGCGCTGCCGCGGCCCGACCTCGCTAAACCATCTTTGGAGCCCTGCTGGCCCTGCAGCGGCCCGACCTCGCTGAACCATCTCGGAGCCCTGCTGACGACGCCGCGGCTCGATCTTGCGGAACCCCCAGCTCGAGGACCACGAGCTGAGTGCAGGGTACCCCTGTGCCAGGCTGGTACAAAGACTGTCCCGCTACCCTATTCCCCCAGTTACCGAGACATTAAGGAACCCTCGATCCGATTGTACATATTGCTGAAAGAACCTGCCTTGATTGCTGATAAAGACTCTAAGAATCTATCTTTGTGTGGTGTCCATTTGTAGTGGTGTGATTGCTCGGCTGTACGATTCTAGGAGAGGAACCTCGCCAGGAGGCCTCTCGACGGCGCTCGTCCCACTCCAGAAGGAGAGGGGGGGCTCGGGGTGGTCGGCCATACAGCTTCTGCCTCCCCCCTAGGATCGCCTTTCTAACAAGTGTATTGTGGGACAACACCACATCAGGATGATTAGGATCTAGTATGATTTTAAGGGCGCCCTGCTCATCCCACCCCAACAAACTTGCTCCATCCTTTCGAGCCTAAATATGGAATGGTGGCGGGTAAGGAGCTCTACGAGTGAGCTCCGAGGGCTAGGGATCGAAACCTGAAAAATATCCCTGTTTAGCCCATGAGAGACCTACTCCTCGCGGGTACATACCACTTATATTGCAGGTTCACGCCAGCCAGAAGATTCCTCAGATCCCCGGAACAGCAGGACGGCAGGAGTCTGATCATGGTCGTGGACGCGCAATCGTGTCCTAGCACCGGAGCTGACTCCGATCACATGAGCGCCTAGCACCAGCACCCAGAACACCAGGATGACCCCCTCCAACATCGTGCTCCGAGACGGCTGATTGGGCTGATCTACAGACCGTATTAGTCTTCATTGGATAGAATGCCCAGCTCCAGAATGGCCTGCGTAGATGACAACGTAGAAGACGGACACAGAGGAGCAGTCCTGATCTCCACCGGTGATCCTCAGCTGCATCGGAACGGTCTCAGTGGGTGTCTAAGACTGCATGCACTTTTTCAGGATGTGAGCCCCGCCGCTGCAGCCGACATAGCTGTGCTTCCCTGCACGAGCAGCACTATGCTTTAGAGACCCCAACCATCCCCTCTGACCCCGTGCATACTTCTGCAGTGCTCCCCGGAAAGTCGAGGTTGCGTTTTACACGCGGGGAACAGCACATTGAGAGACCATGGCAGAGGGGCTTATGCTTATGCTTGCCTGACAGTCTCATTTGAATTGTCCCCAGCCACAGTGCTTTATAGTGGAGGGGCTTTCAGAGCAGCGCACAGAGTCATGGACAGAGGAGGGGGATCACAAGAGTGACCTAGATGATCACTGCTTGACAGACAGCACAAACCCCACCATTTTTTTCTGCCTAAAGGGGGAAACTCAAATGACTAAATAGCTGTTTAGGCAACATAAAAAAGGACCATTTACCTCATGCCACTGCTAAGTCATAGGACCTATAGCTTTCACCTCATTACCAAACAGAAAGAAAGGACCATGAATGTTGATCTGCACCCATAGAAACAGACAGTGGACATTACCTAGGTAGCTGGTGTAGCCTAGAAAGAGTAATAGGACTTTGTCATTACTAGTCAAAGATGCAGCCATCTTGGATCGACTGATACTCCATGCAACCTCCACAGAGCGTACCCATTATTCTCAACAACTAACTCGCTAACCCACAAATGTATGGATATTATTTACTTCTGAACCTTAGCAACCGCTAATTCTCTACTAAGGACCCCGGGACACTACCTAAATTTGGACATAATTAGACAAGTTAACCCGACCCCCCTCAAACAACAAGGACAATCTACATCTACCAATACGTAACCGATTAAGTATAATGGAACGAGGACCTATCCCAAGGACTCACTACCTGGAATAACAGGGAGGCATCAACTGCTCCTACTCCCCAAAAATCGCTCCCCCTCTCTTCCATAAACTTTCATACCACACGATGGAGCCTATGGGTCCACACACCTATTCCATCAAATACCCCCTTACCTCTCAAAAAAGGTGGCCAAAAGCTTAAAATGTCGTCTACTAAAATCGCATCCAGAAACCCCAATCTCTGACCCTTATTTTTCGAACAATACAGGACACATAACTAACAACATCATATTCTACACCAAAAGGAGAGCACAATGTCAGAAAGCCTTTCTCGCTCTATTCTCAATTGCATCAACCAGAAAAACCGCGCACAGTTTCACATTAAATATCACTCCCTCTCCGTTCTACAAAGCAACGGCTACTTTTACCATTTATCATACTGGGATTATCCTCATGCAGGCACCAGACCATAATCTGAATTTACTGGATAACATCTTCCCTAGCATCAAAGCGAAGGTGGCAAGACCCTATTCCACCCCCCCACTAACCATTCTCCTAACCCTGTGTCAGATTCCTCCCCTGACTCCTCTTCTAATCATTCCCCTTGGAATAGTACTGTACATATACATCCACCTCAGACCTACCCGACACCCCATCTAACCACATATACCCACATAATCTCCACTCCTTCACCAGCTCCCCCGCAATCCCTACTACACCCACCTCGCCTATCACTAGTATCACCTCGACCCCAGATCTCCCTCACGTCCGCGTCGTCAACCCCCCCTCCCCATCTCCATAATCACACCTTCACCCACCTCATTGCAGGTACTGCCCCAATCTCTTCCTCCCTCACACTTACTCCTGATCCATTCACCAGTCCATCCTCTCCCTCTCCCTGCACTATAAATCTCACCGATCCTCCTCCCATAGCTCATATCATTAAGCCCTCTACGTCCCCTCTTCACTTCCCCCCTCTCTAATCACCACCACTCTACTAGTTTGTCACACAACGAATTAGACCCTCCTAAAGTATACACATCAACACCCCTTCTCATCCTCTCCCCACCCACCCCTGCCCTATGGACTCCTAAACCGAAATACCATCATGCATCGAATCAGCTCACCTCTTGCCCCTGAACACCACACCAGCGGTTCAGGCCACCAACATGATAACTCTGACACCTGACCCCAGACTAGATGTGATACTTCTATCCCTTCAACAAATAAAAGTGGACATCCAAACGCTGCATGACTTGATCCGGCATCAGCCCATCTCACTAACTAAGACTATGCATCGGCAATGCTCTAGCCCCCTACCTCAACTCTCCAAATAGAATACAGTACCGTACCCTAATGCCTCATCCCGCCCGACTAGGGAAAGGCGAGACCTATCTCCAAGTGAGCTCACTTCCCTGCTTCATTTCTACGAACTCCCTTCCCTTCCCTCTACACCAGCACATACAGATGACAATCAGAAACTGTCCTTAATCCAACCCATCCAGCCCAATGCATCTAGAAGTATAAGATGCGCCCCCAGAGGTATTGACGAAAATAACCTCAAAAGAATTCCCATCTCCCATGACCAGAACACCACTCTGACCAAGGCCCAGCTAAAATGTATCCTACTAAACTGTAGATAAGCATCTTGGCATGCCACTGATATAGCTGACCTCATTATAACTAACCAACCTGACCTTATCATCCTGACGGAATCCTGGTTAAACAACTCCTCCTCACCCATCTTAGACATTTTAGTTTCCCCAAACTATTACATCACAAAACTGGATCGACCTGATAAACTAGGGGATGGCATTTCCTGCATTCATAGGAATAACCTCTCTGTGAACTGCTCTAACTCCCCGGTATTCTCCTCATGTGAATACCTCTGCCTAGACATCTCGAGCAATAACAAACCAATATGCTCACTTCACTCTTTCTACCATCCGCAACAACCTTACCTTCATCGATCACATCATGGATATTTTAGCAACAAATGTCGGTCAACAAACTACTCAGATCTTCCTGGGGGACTTTAACCTCACTGGAATGATCTAAACGACCCAGAGACCAACAGCCTCAAAGCTTTCCTGTCCGACCTCAACCTCTCCCAGTTTTGCAATAGTCCCACCCACGATAAGGGCTCAACCCTTGATCTAGTGATCTACAAAGCAGACTCCATTCAGCTTGACTTGATTCTTCCTTGAGACTGGTCCGACCATCACATAATCACATGCCATATCAAAGAAGTACTTAAATTACTCTCTATCCAACCTAAGAGAACAAAAATCTGGAGGAGGAACCTAGATAACCTCAATCCTACCAGACTCGCAACCGCCAGCCACATCTTCACGCCACCACTGGATGGCTTAGATGATGTACAGGACTTGATCAATCACTACTTCAACTCCATGAACACAATACTCGATGACCTAGCAACCCTACAGCTGAAAAGAGTCAGCACAAAAGATGCAAACCCTTGGTACGATGGCAGGCTAAACGATGACAGAAGATCCCAGATAGCTATTAAAAGACAATGAAGATCCGCCCCATCCGCTGCCCACCTCAAACTATTAAGAAGCACCACAAACTCCTATTACAGAAAGGTTAGATGCTCAAAAGCGGACTTCATATGTAAACAATTAGAACAAGCCAAAAAACGCCCCAAAAAACTATTTGAAATAATCAAAAATCAATCAAAGGGAGTCTCCCACTCCCCACAAGCTAGTCTAGAAACACTCCCCAATTGCAAGGAGCTTGCAGCCTTTTTCAATACAAAGACTGAAAATTTAAAAACAGAGCTACGTAATGACCTACTATCCGACACACACAATATTACCCCACTGACCATACCAGTGACCCCGCCTAATTGCTCTTCAAAGCTCGACCTCAAGAACAAGGCTTCCTGGTCCACCTTCAACTTCTATAGTAAAGAAATCATCTTAAATACGCTCATGGCCTTGAATCCCTCTAACCATTTCACAGATCGTCTCCCTGCATCCCATTTAAAGACCTTCCTGCCACAGCTAGTACTGCTATGGACCACGATTATAAACACCTCTCTTCTTCAAGGAACCATCCCCGACATCCTCAAAACGGGTCAGGTATCCCCCATTCTAAAGAAAGTATCAGCTGACCCGTCAAACTTGAATAACTATCGCCTTATATCCAACATATCGACCCTGGCCAAATTGCTCATAAAAATGTGTCCACATGCAGCTTAGTAACCACATCGAATACTTCAATCTGTTAGATCAATTCCAATCAGGCTTTCAATCGGGGCATAGTACCGAATCAGCCATGATCTACATCATAGATGACGCCTTACAAATACTGGATCATAACAAAGCCTGTTTGTTAATCCTACTTGACTTATCCTCAGCCTTCGATACAGTCAAACACAGCAACTTACTAGACCTCTTAAAACATAGATTGGGTCTATCTGGAACAGTGTTAAACTGGTTCACTTCTTTCCTCCAAGACAGAACGCAAAGATTCAAGATTAATCAATCCTTATCCAATCTCACCCCAGTCACTGTGGGAGTACCGCAGGGATCCTCCCTCTCCTCTACACTCTTCAATCTGTTTATGGAACCACTCACTAAGCTTCTCAACTCCTCAAACAGCCAGTATGACATGTACGCCGACGACACACAGCTCTACATTAAGGTCGACTCTATTGATGACATCAAGTCCCTCAACTCAACGCTCCATAAAGCACAAATCTGGCTGGCAAACAACCATTTAAAACTTAACACACAAAAAACTCAATACCTCCTTATGGCTCCCCCCAAACAAACAGTCACGATCCACGAATGTATGCAGCCCCTAACTGCACTCGATGGTCAACCTCGCATTATTGAGTCTGCAAAATCCCTAGGAATAACTCTGGGGAACAATCTAAACATGCAGAAACACATCAGAGCGGCTACTAAAGCAGCCAATTTCCAGATGAACACACTAAGAAGACTGAAACTATTCATACCCGTGGATGACTTTAAACAGGCAGTCCAAACTCCAGTAATTCCCAGAGTGGATTACGGGAGCGTCGCTCTCTGCGGGCTTCCCAGATCAACAACTGCTCCTCTAAGAGCCTCAATCAATACAGCTGCCAGACTCATCACAGGCTCCAGAAGAAATTGCCACATTTCCCCTGACCTCCGTGCCCTCAACGGGTTACCTTTTGAGGCTAGAATCCAGTTGAAAATCTCATGCATGACTCATAAGGCATTGCACCAAAAAACACCGAGATACCTTGCCGAAAAACTAGTACTATCGGGTGGTAGCAGATTTACTAGGAGCACTGATAATCTTCTACTAAAACCACAACGTTTCTTCCAAAAAAAACTTACAATCGTACCTTCTAAGGAATGGCCCACAGGATCTGGAACGCCCTGCCCCCAGAAACAAGATTGAATCCGTCCTCTGCTTTCTTCAAAAAAGAAGTGAAAGCGATCCTCTTATCCAGATTCACCTGAACTTTCTTATTTATTCTTGTTGATATGTGCTAGTCGCAAAATATTTGCCATGTATGTACTCTCTTAACCCATTGTATTCCTATGTATGTGTCAATCACAGTTATGTGCCCTGTAAAGGGCTCTGATACCCGCAAGGGGCTTGTTCGCGCTATTCAAAACTGTCAAAATAAAAAATAAAAAATAAATCCTTTACCATGTACACAGTCCCCTTAGCCAGATCTGCACCAAAGACAAGATTCCCAAGAAACTTTGCGAAAACTTCGAAAAGTTTGATATTGGATTGTTGCAATTGAACACTATCCAATTTTCCCAAATCCTTCACATTGATGAGAGTAAAAGGAGAACCAGAATCTGCTAGAAAACCAATGCACTTCCCATTAACGCTAATCTTGCATGAAGGAGATTTCCTTCTGTGAGACCCTCCCAAAGAAGATAATTCAACAATAACTTCAGCATGAGACGATGAAGGAGACAACATCAACAATTCAAAATCCTCCTCCTCAGAATCAATGAAATCTTCTGCAATCGTGTTCACCATCTGTGTAGGATTTTTCTTAACCATAATAGCCTTACACATTCGAGAATAATGACCTTTTTTCCACCTTTGTAACAAGTTTGGTTCAAAGCAAAACAAAACTTGGAATTCCCTAAATGAGATTTTCTCCCACAACGGAAGCACATGGCTTTCCCTTGCTCAATTTTGGGTTAGGAGTAATGTGTAGTAGGACGCACAGCACTGGTGTTGGACCCCTTCAACGGTTTAGAGTTGGGTTTAGAATTCAACAATTTGACTTCAGTAGGAGACACAGTACTACTCATTTCTTTTACACAAAACTGAATGTGTTCAATACTCCTAGCCAATGGAAGTGCAGTCTCTAAATCAGGATCATCAGAGGACAATAACTTGTCTTGAATCTTTTTTTTAGATGTCCTTTCAATTAATTGATCACGAATGATTTCATCTCTAAACTCCCTGTAGTTGCAGGTAACCGCTAGGGTTCTAAGAGCAGCAACAAAGTCATCAATGGACTCACCAGGAATTTGAGCGCATTGTAGAAACTTGTTACACTTATGAACAACATTTCTTTTGGGATTAAATCTTTTGTCTAAAGAGAGTGAATCACCATTATCACCACCACTTACATGAGTGCTTACTATTCCAAAGGTAAAGTTTTCAGAATATTCCTACCCTAAGAACCTGAATTATAGATTAATAAAGCTTTCTTTTTCTTACAAGTGAAAGATTCTCCATAAATAGCCTCCAAATATGCATCAAACATGTCTTCCCACTGATCCCATTGAAGAGGTGGACTATCTGCAGATTGTAAGAAGGGCGGAGGTGCTGAAACGTGATCCATGGCAAACGTGGGTGAGTTGCTGCCCAAAACCTACCCCACCTAATGAGTCCTTAAAGTACAAATCAGCTTAAATAACTACTTAAATAAACCAGTGACAATCATAAATGGTTATACAAGGTTAGAACGAATGATATTACCAAATGGTGTGCGCATCACCGAGTGTGCAAACAAAGTATTGCTGAGGAATGTATTCAAAGGGTGAGCACATGGAAACTAATATTGCACTGGAAACACATTTTGCACCGGAAAACGATGTGCGTATCACCGGATGTGCAGCATTGAAATTCTGTTGTGGCACAAATAAAGGAACTGGGAAAGAAGAAAAAGGTGTGCGCCACACCAGATGCGCAGCGTTGGAATTCGGACGTGACTCAAATAAAAAAAACGGTGTGTGCACCAACAGATTGTGCAGCATTAATATTGATGTGGCCCAATCCAAAATGGCTGCTGATACATCAGACATATTTGTAAATGTCTGACGTTGGAGATGTACAGAGCACATCTGCGCAGGAGCAGGAATATGTCACAAGGTTAGTGATGGGGATCCGTGTCCAGGCAACAGTGCGCGGACCCTCAGAGCTCTGCGTGGACACCAACTCTAGGTGAAACGGCTGGTGGGAGGTGGCTATTCAGTGAATAGCTTTTCTCCCTGAAATTACCAATGGAGCATCCGGGACATGTCACTCACTTGCTGCACCAACAGGTGTGCAAAGCAAGGCACAGAGAAGAGGACCCAAGCAACACAAAGCAAGCAGGAAACATCTGGGCAGCACAGCAGGAGAAATCCAAGCAAACAGGACACAACGTCACACAGCTTCCAGGCGTGCCACAGGAGAGGAAACTGAAGGCATCATAAACAGACCAATTCGTCGCCACTAAAAGGAAGACGCCAGCAAGAAGGTAGGAGCCGACTTTATTCCGCCTGCCATCCTCCAGCTGGCTTGGATGGGTGATGGATTAAACCCAGATCTTTTTACTGGGTGTGAGTGTTTGATTGATTGAGATGCTCCATCCATCACCACCCCCTTTTGTACCGCTTTTGGCCGCCATAAGTGTGGCAGGGTATGCTCAGACGTGAGTCCCTTGCTCACTTTGCCACTGGATTCAAGCAAGCCGGGCTGAAGACGGCTAGAATGTCAGAAACCGGTCCTCAGAAGCTTGTTTCCGGTCCAGGGAAGACATGGCTTGGCAGTTCGGGCTGGACTGTTCCCATGAGGCACAGGGTCAGACTGATTTGCATATAGCCATGTTGAACTGGGTGGCAGAGTGGGCTAAAGAATGGTGATGGATTAAACCCAGATCTTTCGACTGGGTGTGAGTGTTTGATTGATTCAGATGCTCCATCCATCACCACCCCCTTTTGTACCGCTTTTGGCCACCATAAGTGTGGCAGGGTATGCTCAGATGTGAGTCCCTTGCTCACTTTGCCACTAGATTCAAGCAAGCCGGGCTGAAGACGGGTGGAAAGCCAGAAACCGGTCCTCGGAAGCTTGTTTCCGGTCCAGGGAAGACATGGCTTGGCAGTTCAGGCTGGACTGTTCCCATGAGGCACAGGGTCAGAATGATTTGCATATAGCCATGTCTGAACTTGGGTGGCAGAGTGGGCTAAAGAATGGCGAGGGATTAAACCCAGATCTTTTGACTGGGTGTGAGTGTTTGATGGATTCAGATGCTCCGTCCATCACCACCCTCTTTTGTACCATCCTCCAGCTCCTGGCAGCAACTGCCGCGACTACAGACTCTACATCCTAGGGAATAACCCCCACAAACCTACACAAGCTCCTAACCACACGTTCCAAGCAGATCCCAACAGACACCCAACTCATCTCTCCCTGACGGACAAGACAACCACCACCAGGACCAACTTCACCAACTGGATGACCATAGTAGCAGACTCGATGAGTACCAATTGCCTGTACCTCAACTCCGACGAGACAGAAGTACTGGTCTTTGTCAACAAGATTTTCCTGTGGGACTCCCCCTGGTGGATCTGGGCTAGGACCAACACCCCAAGACCATGCAAGAAATCTAGGGATCATCCTACATGACATGACAAGCTTAACATGACGACTCAAGGTAACACAGTGTGCACCTCCTGCTTCAACATCCTACACATGCTATGAAAGATCTTGAAATGGTTTCCTCAGAACACCAGATGGACCATCACACAAGCACCTATCACCAGCAGACTAAACTACTGCAATAATCTCTATACCAGAATCTCAAAACAACTCCTACCCAGACTCCAGACCATCCGTAAGACCGCTGAAAAACTCATACATGACCTCCCACTCTGTACCCATATCACACCATTACGGAATAAGCTGTACCAACTCCCCATTCACAAGCACAGCCATTTAAAACTTCTCATGCACATGTGCAAAGCCCTACAGAACACAGCACCAGAACACCTGAACAGCCACATACACTTACACCAACCCACAGACACTTACGCTCTGCCTCACTCTCGCTCCCACTCGTAACACATTCCCCTTTTCTTCAAAAGCAAAACGAGGTTACTGATTCTCCCGCATCATACCCAAGACATGGAACGTCCTCCCACAACACATTAAAGCCTCCTCCTCACTTCTTGAGTTCCTCAAGAAGATGAAGTACTGCCTCTTCAAATAAGCACCTTGGGAACCTCACATGTAGACATCTGTCTAAGCACCTAGATACACTCTCGGTTGATTAGTGCGCTGTACAAATCGCTATAACCTAACACAAGGAAGTGAGAATGGTTATTAAAATTAGAACATGTAGAAATTGAATTCGGACATGTCCTGAGAGTGGCTGGGGGAAGTAAAAGCACAGGGCCAAGACCTTCCAGATCCACAAGTCTCTGCTGCTGGTGCTGCTGGTGCTGCTGGGGCATCACAGTCCTAGCACTTATAATGCTTTGTCTTCTCCTGCAGCACGGAATGCGCCCAGGTGTGGCCTATGTGATGAACGGGCCAAGAGCGAGTCAGTCTGCACCCCTCATTTACACCATGAGGTCCTTCATTTCTAAGGTACTTAAGAGAGTGATTCTTGATCCGTCATGGTTAATAACAAGGTGGCTGATATTTCTAATGTGCCTCAAAGAGTAACATCCATTGATAGCATGTTTGAAAAGACGGTTGGGGTCATGTACATGGAAATCATCTAAACTGAGTGTAGACTCTCAATAGAGCAGAGGCCTGTACACTGTGACATATCATGTATTGATATTGAAGTCTCAACAGGTATAGATGCAGGTAGAGAACGGCCAGCTGTTATTAACTGCAAAGGACCATCTGGTTCTATGCACAGTTCTCATGTTCCAACAAGCACTGCAGCAGTCCTGTCATCCCATGAACCTTCCACTAAGCGTACAAGAAGAGCTCAAAGTCTCAGCAATTCCCAAGACATGGTTGGAGGGCCATTTATTTGTGAGCTTGCTTATTGAACAATGCTGTAATAAGTTCTCTTCTATTCTTCAAGCTCAGTTTCAACCACTCTTGGATCGATTTGGCCTGATCAAGTCTCACCTGGAGGGTCTCCAAGCCACCCACACCATAGTGAATGAACCTCTGTCCTGAGTACTTATTTATGTAGCCAGGCTCCTCGGGGTCCAACAAAACCCCCATGTGTAGGCTCTCGTTCACAGTCTTGGCGTGACTAAACCTCCAACGCATCTTTTCCTAGACTTTCCTCTAGGGCCCAGGTCAATCCAGTCATCTCAGCAGTCAATCATGGCACTGCAAATGAAAACAATGACTTGGAAAAGAAACAGACGTGTTAGAACCCCTTACAACTGGAAAAACAGCCTGACATAAATGTTTTTAATCTGTCAGTTATGGACTTGTGTGGTATGTCGTACTATGGCCATTGTAGTTATCATGCAAGGTTTGCAAGGTTCAGGAAGGGTTGAGCATGGAAAGCTCCAGAGAGGAATGCTAGGATTCAAACAGGGAGGATGTTAAAACCAGAACCTGTCACAGATGGATGGAGTTGATAAAGCTGTACTTAAATAAAGAAGAGTTTGACTCAACTACGTGGTCCAGTGTATGCTTCAACAACTTGCAACCATCCTCTAGTCCCTATGTGGTTGGTTGGGAGGAGTCCCTCCTCCAAAGCAGAGCTAAACTGAATCTTGGAGCTCCGTAATACAGTTACACACTGGGTGTGTATAAGCAGAGGATTCAATATGGCTAACAACAATAAGATTTTGAAAGCCCGTAGGGGGGTGGCTGAGGTCATCGAGGAACGATATTGAGGGGGGACTGCAGTGTGGTAATTTTCAAAACCCAATATATACGAGGAATCTGCTATCCTATGAGGGAAGTCTAGAGCTCTATCATACAAAGGTTGTTACCCTGCCCCTCAGGATCTTTTACAAGTCCAATATGACATTTCCAACACTTCGATTCTGGAAGATAGGAGCAGATTTACAAAGTTGTCTGATCTCGCTTCAAATGATTGACTCCTACATATAGAGGCTGCGAATCAGGGTGCAGTCCTACGGGATAATCTCCCCTATGGACCATTTCTCCGCCTCAGGAGAAATTGTTCAGACATTTCAGAGTTCAAGAATCAAGCACCTGACCTTGAACAAAAACTACTCAATAGAAACTATCCGGAGAAGATTGTCAAGAAGGGCCTAAAAAGGGCGAGAAACAACAACAGAGACGCCCTGTTAGAACCCACGGAGCCAAAGGAACAAGAAATCCGCCCTATATGTGTTACAACATACAACACTAATTCAAATAAAATCTCCAAAATAGTAAACAAACATTGGAAGATCCTGAACTGCGGCTCCTTGAATTTTCCTAAGCCACTGTTTTCTCACAGAAGGGGAAAGAATCTCGGAGACATTTTGGTCCACAGCAGACCAAGAACCATAACGGACACCTGTCCTACCAGATTAACATCTGTAAGAGACCACCATCCATGTGGCTCATGCAGCACTTGCAAACTTACCAGAAAAAGTAGCAAAATTGAGTTCTCTAATGGCACAACTTGAGAACAACGTGCTTTCACGAACTGCAACAGCAGAAATGTTGTCTGTCTAATCACATGCCCCTGTGCCAAAGAATATGTCGGAATGACATCGAGACCAGTGAAAATACGTATCGGTGAACATAAAAGCAACACACGTTGCAAAAAAAACAGAACCAAAATGGCCAGTCACTACCTGACAATGGGTCATAACATTCAAGACCTTCGCTGGACGATAATTGAATCTATCAGGAGCGAAAAGAACCTCCTGGAGAAAGAGCATAGCTGGGTGTTCCGTCTAGGGACACACATTACAGAGTTGAATGATGAGATACCATGGGCACAACTGAACCAAAAATAGACCCTAGACTAGTACCGCAACCACTCTGGATTGCCTTGACTATGATCCATTTTCACGTATGTATTCATGCATGCCACTTCATGTGATCTCATTTTTACTGCATGTAAATTAATAAATCATCCCTTTTCCTTGCCTGCATCACCATTTGTAACAGGTATTGATTGCATGCCACTTACATTGATCTTTTCTAAACCGCATGCAGATAAATAATTTGTTTTTACATCCTTATCGCCTGAAAGGGATAGATATAAGTGCTAAGATGCAGCCCTCAATCGAATTTAACTCACATCTTCATCTCATTCAAACAAAGCGTGATGTTGGGACCTTTTTGATTTAATTTGGTAAAATCGAAATTAAATTACACCTTCATCTCATTCATACAAAGCGTGATGTTGGGATTGTTCCTACAATGATAGCAATACATGTTGCTAATGTTATCAGGTGGGCCTATAATCTCCTCCACGCAAAAGAAGGAACACTAAGATCCCTGCTTAAAATCGAAACTTTCGAACTAGATGCTTCAAAGCAAACATTCTTCGGGAATATGACTGCTGCATTCCAAATGGCCAAAATAAATACGGACATTTTGCTCACCTGGTCAGCCTCGCAATTGAAACTTTTCTTAAAATGTTTTACCCCTAAACTGAGTTTTGAACTTGATTTTGCACATTGTAACAAATTATCTACGTACAAACTATTCGTAGAATCATTGGAGTATAAGCATGTACAGCCATATATAGGGTTTTCCCTCACACATGGTGCAAGGAGGGCGATTACAATGCTGCGATTAGGCATCCTACCTGTGCTAACCTTTACATCAAGATGGTCACCCAGTGGATCCCCTTTATGTACTCTTTGTCAAGGGGGTGACCAGAACATCGAGCACCTAGTATTTGCATGCCCTAGCTCTAAAGTAGTAACAGCACGGTCAAGATATCTTGATCCCATATACCGTAAATGCAGAACTTTATCAGTAAATGAACTATTATCAGTGTGCAAACATCCACCTAATGAACTTGTATGTTATAATTTCTATCAATTTTTAAAATCCTTTTTAACATTTTTTTAATTTGTGATGAAACCTTTTCTTTATAAATTGTTTTATGTTATATTTGTGGTCCTCAGTCGAGTACCGAAACAAATAAAAACTTTTTGACTTTGACTTTGACTTTGATAGCAATACATGCTGGCAGATGCGCACCGGGCGGTTTTTCTAGCACGCTATTTTTTCCAGGGACTTCAACCCATAAAGGTGCCTTTCCTCATAAAGTGAATCGCCCAAAAGAGTCAGTGATTCTGTCCAACGACCGAACTGGACCACACTTCCCGAGGCTGGCAGCATACGCGTGACACACCCAGAATTTCCAAGATGGCCACCGCGTCTGCTCGCACTCACCATCTCAGCCTGGTCTAGTTCTAACAGCACTCGTGGTGTCTCTCCAACGACACCGGTGCAATCACTTTACCAATTTGGCCGAGCATAAAAACACCTCGTCCTCTCATTCACACCACGGAAGCCGCAGATGAGGGAGGATGCTTGGATTGATTGCCCAGTAGTGAGTACGACACAGCTGCGTTAGGGAAGTCCTGACGTATGGTTTTCACCCCACCAGAACTAAATCGCTTTCCATATTTTGTACCTTACTTCTCTCCCACACCAACAGATGAGAGTTTCTTTTACCCTTCATCCTGACCGGCTCATGGAGCACTGACTCCTTTCTTTTTCAGTATGTATTGAGCATAATAACATGTTACCTTGCGCAACTTTTTGCAGCTCACTACTATTTACGCAGATCATCACGACATAGAGTGTGTGTTTTCTGTTATATGTGTGTTTTGTCATGTAGTGTCTTTCTTCCTTAAACAGGTAACAGCACTTAGTGTTAAGGTATGACTTTCTCAAATCAATAAGTCACCGTATGTCACCACTTTCTTCCTTCCGCAGGTGACATGTATACGCGCTTTGGGAAGCGCACAGAGAGTAACTGTGTGCTCTCATTTTATCTTACAGGCTCATGATACAGAAATACTGACAGGGCTATAACTAGAATTACTTCCATACCACATAGGTATTGTACTTTTATTCTTCACTTGTATATACACTTGCACATTTTGATGGCAACCGTAGTGAGTGACAGAGGGATCTAACTCCGTCCTGACGAAGAGGCATGCAAGGCCTCAAAACATGTTGACATTACCAGGGGAACTAGCTCATTGTTAGCTTTGTTTTTCTCCGACGCACATTTTTTTTTGTTAATAATACCAGCCTAAGACTAATAAAAAGTTTTTGTTACCATAAGGCCAGGTATTTTTTAATCTAACTTTTTCATTCATCCCGGACCCTACTTGCACTCACTCAAATACACCTCACATAGCACGTACAATATTTAAGTACTCCTGCGTAGTCGCTAGTCGTAGCACGCCCCGTCCTGCAGCAGGGCGGGAAGACCCTGATGATGAAGCATGACACCAAGGGCCCTTTTGGTGTGTGAGGGGTATTTTAACAAATACTGTGTATGCCTCTTACACCTTGGCTCACAAATGACCTCTTAGAGGTGGATCTTGTTGTTTATTCATACCATTGACTGGAGGAGGGTGCATCCCCCTTGGTGCTTTCTAGAACCACCTCTTCACTCCCCCTTTTTGATTTTTGTTTGCAGTCTTGAAACAGTCTGTTTGTTCTTCCCAAAACCTATCCCCCATCCTCCCAATTCTTAGCTGGAACATAGCAGTCCTTTGTTCTAAATGTAATCAGCTGGAATGGCAACTTCTCTTAAGGGTTCATCATATTTTATTTTTTTAAGCGACGTGGGACTATCAATTGGTGAACTTTGATGATTGTGAATATTTTAGTATACTCAGTGCTTAATTTGAGCTGTTGGTTTCCGGTGCTCAGTACGGGCACTTAATCGTCAACACCAGTGCTTATAGCATGATCTCGAACCAAAGGTGTGCTTTTCATGAGCACCAGTTAAGGGCACATTTATTTTTCGTAGGCCCGGGGAAATCAAGTGATTTTCCCAAAATCACAGGATGCTGAGCTTACGCAAAGACTCAAACCCGGTTCTGCAGCTCAAAAGTTGGCAGCTCTGACCCTTATGCCACATTCTATTCCCACTTGTAGGGTTTTTGTTTGTTCTGAAATAGGCGGCACTAATAAGAGCAATGGTCTGGTGAAAGCTGCCTCCTGACGAGAGCCCCGGCACATATTTTTTCACAAATTTACCACTGAGTTTAGCAGCCATACCATCCAAGCATGGGCCTGCTTCGGGGAGTTTGTCTATACGGATACATTTGCTCCTGATAGTTAAAGCCCAGGCCATTGGAATGGCAAGCCAGGATTTTCAAGTTATGACCATTATATTAATGATTTTTCAACCTCACTGAACTCTGAGCTCCCTACATTGTTTCCATTTCTTAATTTTATTAAAGGCAAATCCAGTATCCTGGGTCTGGAGATACAGTAGATTCTTGCAGGAGATTTGAATACTAGACTGGAATTTTCTGTAATGCTGGAGCCCTTAGAAAGTTCTAAGGTCCCCATGGGTAATATTGATCTGAGAGGTATTGAACTTGGGAGTTACATAGCATCCCATGATTAATGTAACATCATGCACCTTATGGGAAACATTAGACATTTGTTAAAAACCTTCATGGAGAGGCTGCGCCTCGGTAATCAATTACATCTTTATTTCCTGAGATCTGTTCAATCTTTTAGACCATGGAGTTATCTTAGTATCCAATTTTGGAGATCCGCAGTCCCGAACCTTTCTCTGATGGCCTCAGGCTAGTTTGGAGGATGAAAAATCCCTGACAATTTCTAGAATTCATAATTAAGGGAAACAAGGAGTTTTCTTAAGCTGCTCGAAGGACGAGGGAGGGAGAGAGTCAGTTATTTGCTCCTTTGTATAACCATTAAACATGTTCTCCCAAAACCCGTCAGGAACCACTATTCTACACCCAGATGGTGTAATAAAACTTGCTCCTCAGCCAATAGGCAGTTGCTAAACCTCTCAGCGCCGACCCGGGAGATCCCACAGAAGTAGCAGTTTTGCACAGGCTGTATAAAATAGCAGTTAAAGATAGGCAGATAGAGATTAACACCTTGAATCGAGAATATTTGGTATACAAGGCATTTACAAAAGACTTGAATGCCTTTTTGAGCTACTGTAACAACCACCTGAACTCTAACTTGCTCTGCATCCCATTTAGTTGCCATGTCTCTAGTGCAGCGGGGTGGTTTACTTATCTCGAATTACTCTTCTGAATTCCCTGATATATCTACTAAGGAGTTTTTCTTCTCATATAAACCTCAGATGTATTTGTCCATTTCTCTTTGTGAGGTTATTGAGACTATTCAGCAGATCCCTAATGGGAAAGCACCTGGTACCGCTGGAGTTCCAATAGACTTAGTTGAATGAAATTTCCATCTTTGGGCGCCTATGCTGATTCATGTTTTTAACAGCCAAGCTCATTCCCCTCTACCCAGGTTGTGGTCCTCTATAGTCATCAGTCCAATCTTTAAAAAAGACAACCATTTAGACCCTAGATGTTACCGCCCAATTTCTCTCATTGACATCTCTCTTAAAATTCTTGGTTGCGTTATCTACAACGGGATCTGTGTGATCTGCTTCAGAAAACGCCATCCTTAACAGCTTTTAATATGGTTTCAGGAAATGTGTGGGGACCGCAGATCATTGTCTACATTTGAACCTAATAATTGACAATTACATAATTGTTAAGCACTGCCCCCTTTCTCTTGTATTCCTGGACATGCCCACAGCTTTTGATTGTGCTAATCATGCTAAGCTCTGAAAGATCCTTCTGTTCATGGGGTTGGATGTGGATCGTGTGCATTGTTTAGCAGTTTTTCATAAGGATATAAGTGCAGGAATCAGATATAGGGTTAATGGAGAGCTCAAAAACCAATTTACAATTTCTGGCTGTGTTAGGCAGATCTGTGTTTTGGCACCCCTTTTACTTGTACTTAATATTAATAAATTAACCACTATTTTAAGTAACATTTGCTCAGATGTTCCCAGGATCAGTGGAGCCTCGGTGCCAAATCTCCTCTGTGCCAGTGATGCTGTCCTAATGGTCCGCACCCTTAAACATTTGCATCTTTTAGTTACCTCATTCTACCCGTTTATGGCTGATATAGATTTACTCACTAATTTCTCAAAATCATACATTATGGCTGATGACCTCAATGTCTCAGCATTCCCACTCTTGCAGTGGAGCAAGCACTTAGAAAGTACCAATAGCTTCTCTTACCTGGAGATGACATTTGATTCCTTGGGTTGTTGGGCACCTAATCTCATGCACCGCTGGCTAAAGCTCTGATGAGCTGTGGGGACCCTTTTTAACATGCCTCATCTCTTCATGGGATTATTACTGCTGTTTCAAATTTATAAAACTTAGGGGCCCATTAGGATTGCGGATGGACTTGCGTCCGTCCTCAACCCCAGAGTAGGAGGGAACCTCCGCATGGCTTGCGGAGTTCCCTCCTGTGCAATTAGGATGTGACCGCCACCATGGCGGTCACATCCTCTATATTTAACATTGCGGCGGGTGCGGCTTCAAGCTGCACCCGCCGCAATGTTAAAAATGCATACATTGCATTTGTATGCAGAAAGCGGCAGGCACCGTGCGGTGCCTGCCGATTACTGCATACAAATGCAGGGGGGTACCATAGGTACCCCCCATGTGCACCCCCCGCAACGGGCCCCTGCAGTGAAGTTCCACATGCTTTTCCACGGCGGAAAACCCGCCGCGGAAAACATATTTTGAAACCCATCCAAATATGGCTGGCGGTGTCTGAGAGACACCGCCACCATATTAGAGCTTTTCCGCCGCGGTTGTAAGCCAACCGCGGCGGAAAAGCAGAGGACTGAAACCAGGACCCACTAGCCATCCTAATGTGGCGGTGGGTCTTTGATGGGTCCGCAGCAGATTTTCCCCATCCTCCGGGCCGGCGGGGGCTTCTGCCGGCCCAGAGGATGCAGAAAATCCGCTATCCTAATAAGCCCCTAAGTGTGTGCCTCTTGCAACTTATGGTGCAGAGATTTGGGGCATAGCAAATTGTGCTGCTTTTCAGGTTGAGGAAAACCATTTTGGCAGAAGGATTAAGACTGTTCTCTTAACCTCTTCTGACTATATATGCCCTGGGAAATTACGACTCATAGAGGATCCTTTAAAAATTATCCCCTTATTTCTGTGGCTTTTCATATGGCAGAACAAGGAAGCAGTCGTGAATCAGCTCATCATAAAAGATTGCCTTGCATGTGACAAGGGACTCAATCAATCAATCAATCAATCAACTTTATTCGGTCATATTACAAGAAATAACCATAAAAACACAGTAATAAAATACAGTTAATATAAACTACATTAAAAAGATAGATAAAAACAAACTATTATATTAATTCATATCCTGAGTGAATTGCGGGATTTAAAAATATTTTTTTTAAAGCAATGACAGAGGCAATAGTAAATACATTATCTACATTCTGTATCACCAAGAAAGCAATACGGCACCTTCTTAATTGCAATCTTTTTAGCAAGGGGACGATCCACCTTTTTCTGGGTATGGAATAAAATTTACAAAAGAACATGATATGCATGGACGACTGGGTTGAAATGTCATCACATGGGCAGTACAAAGTGATCTTGACCAGTCATTCATTTACAGGTAAACTTAAAATTATGTACAAAGTATTAAACCTATGGCGAGTTAACATAAATCTTTCAAAGTCCTTAATAGGCAACAAGATGTACGGCTGTATGTTAACAGTAATCAAGGTAAGCTGATGTGCCGCCACCGAAGGTTTGGTCATTTCACTTGTAATTCTAGACTCACTCAGATATGACATACATATATTTTTAAGATCCTTTCTTGACAGCTGACACTAGAAAGAGGATCATTAAAATAATTCTTGTGGCCTATTTGACTGAGAAGCTTCTCAACATAATTTAGCCATCTTATCTTTTTTGCCCCTTCAATACTTAGGACATCTTTTAAAATGTGGCGGTGAAATACGGATTCCTCAGTGGACCAAACCCTGTGCCATAGCAGTACAGGCTGCATCTTAATCACATCTTCAAAATAGGGCATACCCAGTTCAGCATGGCAAATAAGTGTGGAAGTACTTTCCGGGACTGCCAGGAGGTATCTGAGGAAGATGTTTTCAGCAACTTGAAGTGAGTTAACATTAACAAACCTCCAGATGCCTGCCCCATAAGTGGCAATTGCCACACATTTTGCCCTATAAATATTCAACAATTCCCTTGGTGGGCGTCTACCCATTTTTCTGCTAGAATTAGTTAGTGCCATTAATGATTTACAAAATAAAAGTCTTCTCGGCTTAATAGCTCTACATCAGGAGCCTGTCTGTTCAAATAAAATTCCAAGATATGAGAATATATTTGTATTCTCAATTGACTTTAGACCAATAAAAATAGGGATTTTCTTCTTGTTTGACCCTAACCCGCAACTCATAGAGAATGTTTTGGAGCAGTTGATAGTTAAGCCCAGGTTTGTCATAAAGTGTGTGAAGGAGGTTACGACACTTTGCAGAGCAATGGGCATACGGGCCATAAGGACTGCATCATCTGTATAAAGGAGTGGAGGGATAGGGCGTGTGGCTGCCGTTGGCAAATCCCTGCACTCCTTAATTAGTGTGCTTTCTAGTTCGTTAATATACAACGTGAATAGGAATGGGGCAAGGACACAGCCCTGCCGCAGCCCTTTCATAATTGGAAAAATTTCAAGTACAGTCCCCGTCCTGTCCGAAACGGACCTTGGCCCTATCCCCTGAATAAAGCTGCCTTAAAAATAAAACTATAGAATCATCCATCCCCAACCCTTCCAGAATCGCCCAGAGCTTCTCATGCACAACACAATCAAAGGCAGAGGTTAGATCAATAAATGTTAAAAACAGTCTTTCCCTTTTAGCCTTTGTGTATTTTTCTAGGAGAATATGAAGGTTTAGGCCCCGATCAATAGTACCTAAACCCTTACGGAAACCATATTGAACATCACATATAATGGAATGTTTCTCCGCCCATGTGTGAAGTCTGTCTAAAATCACACGCCCTATAATTTTTACTGTGGATTCCAATAATGAAATAGGGCGATAGCAGGCTGGATTTGCCATATCGCCCTTCAAAAAAATAGGTACAATAAGGGGTTCATACCGGGACGTTAAAAACCCCATGGAGCAGCAGACATTAAATAGCTGAGTTAAGAATGGTCCCCATAAATCCTCATTGTTTTTATACAGGTCAACCGGGACACCGTCCGGGCCTGGTGCCTTTCCGCCCTGGCTAGATTTTATGGCCCTAGTCACCTCATTTATGGTAAAATCCATACTAAGTTTATGCTGGGCGGGAGAAAACTCTGCCTCAACCTCGAGCCTTTCACTTGTATACTCAGCTGAAATTTGAGTGGAATATAATTTTGAATAATGTGACACCCACTCCTCCTCCAAAATAGCAATTTCAATAGTTGCTTTCGATTTATCTACAAAAAATTGTGCATTGACCACCTTCCAGAAGGCAGCAGGGTCATGATTTAATGACGCCTCATACAGGGCATTCCAAGCTTCCTTTTTTAGCACATTTTTCCTTACTGCTTGTGCCCTCTTGTAGCCCCTTCTGGCATCCCTGATAGGATCATAATCCTTTATTTTATCTTTTAAGGCATGTTGCAGTGGTATGGGCCTTGGTGCAAGTGGAATCAAACCACCTCTCACTGCGTTTGTTGTGGTTTTTTGTTTTAATCCAGAGGGTTTCTTTAATAAAAGCTAAAAAGACTTTAAAACTTTCTACTATTGATGAATGGGAGGAGTTCTCGTCAAGACATACATGGAAACTCTGTTCACACTTCCTTACTAATTTTGTGAGGAAATCTTCTGGATTTTCCTTAGTCCACTTCAATGCATACCCATTCTGGCTACTCAGCTCGATGTTATTTACAAGTTCCCCAGATTTACCTCTACTATTAAACTCTTGATTGGACACCAAAATGTCAATGCTTAGCGGAAAGTGGTCACTTAGGGCTATATCGTGTGTGGTAAAATTCTTAACTCTAGAAGAGTGTCTACATGATATCAAGATATAATCAATTATTGAAAAGACACCTCGACCATTATAAGTTGGACTAAATGGAACCTCCAATGACCAGAGTGTATTTGCAAACCCCATGTCACTGGTGAATACAATGTCATTTAAAAGATCTCCCTGCAGTAGGTGGGAAAAATGTGGCAAGCTACTATTTTTACCATTGTTAATCCCACAGGCCCCTTTACCTCCCTTGTGGCATAAAGAACAATTAAAGTCCCCACCCCAGATAATAAAAACATCCTTGGTGTTGAGACTTTATAGCCTATTCACATCCCTACCCAAATTTCCAAGCAAATCCTCCATCATTCCAGGGGAGACATTATTTTAAAAATTCACTATACACAAACATAATTCCTGCTCCACATGGATAATAACAATATGATAATAGCTATTACTGACCGCAAAGTCAATTTCTTGCTTCTTAGATAGTTAGAGATATAGGTACAACGTCCCCCTTTTGCTCTGCCATGGGACGACCTAATTCCAGGGGTATGAAACTTTTATAACCACACAAGTGAACTGCTTTCTCAATCCAGGTTTCTTGTACATAAAATATCTCAAAAATATTCACAAAATCCACCCACGCTTTGTTGGTCACTTTTGTTTTCAATCCTGCCACATTCCAGAACATAACCTCACATTTATTTTTATTCACTTCACTGACTGTTATACCACCAGTACCCACATCAATCCGGGAAGGGGAAATGGATTCATTATTAGATATGGGAATGTGAGCAGTGACCTCTTGCTTATCCATACATTTTTTACCCAAACAGGCCAATGCCTCATGGTCAAGTGGTACTGCCATGTTACAACCAGAGCTAGATGGTAAAACGCCCTTGTGACTTAGTCAGTCTACTTCATTAAGGAGGGCTAAACTATCAAACCAATTTTGCAGGGGGATTCAAAACTGTCTCCTGTAAAGGGGAGTAGGACTTTCCTAGTTTAACGTAGGCATGTTCCAACTTCGGGGTTGATAAAAATAGCTTAAGGCAACTACACTGATATATGAGTTTCCTAAGAGACTATTTCCTACTCTGCTCAGGATTAGTCTTACAAAATGTGGGGTTTTAAATGACAACACCACACAATCCCCCTCCTGATTTTATGGTCCCTTACCTAGCCATCCCACTCTCCTTGCCATCTTAAAATCTTCAAATAGCTTCTCAGTAAGACCAGTCCTCAAACCCAGCCACTGTAGTGATTTGTTCCTTAGATTTTCCCATGATTCTCCCATATCATCTGCCAGTTTAGGAATGTTTACCAAGATCACTACATACGGTGTGGCAGCTGGAGGTAGATCTAAGTGTATACTGCAGTCTGCCCCCTGAGTCCGGTCTAAATTGCCTGGGTTTGGTAAGGATGGAATAGTTACAGAGTTAGCCACAGCCGGCGCGATACTAACTGAATGACCATTGATTTTATTTGTAGAAAGTTTTTTCAATACATTAGAATGTGGATGAAGGAGGATAGCTAGGGATATTAGGAGCAATTCCGGTAACGCCTGGATGAATACTACCTAAATTATTAACCTGATAAACTTCTTTGGTAGTGTGTGATGGCAAACTCGTTCTGCCCGATACAAACTGATCTAGAGTATCTAGGCATTTAGCCAGAGACACCTCAATGGACCCTATTCTGGTTGCCAAACTGCTTAAACTGTCCCTAATTAAGGTGTCCAGGTCATCCAGTTTTACTTTTAATTTCCCTACCTCGCTCTGCATACGCATATTGGTACAAACTATTGATTTTTCCCAACTGTCCGCTTTATTCACTGAAGTAGACTTTGTCCTTTTTACCAGGTTTTTTACGCCTTTTGGGTGAGAGCCTTTCTGGTACAGTGGTATCTATAGCCTAATCCTCAGTAGTAATGTGACAATCACAAGGGTTTCGTGCACACTTATTTGGCGGTTGAAGCTGCAACTCAAAGTCCTGTTCGCTACAAGATAAATGGTCTGATATGTTGACCTCACAGCCATTTTTATCCAGTTTTCTGCTCTGTACAACATGGGCATCAGAGCTCACTTTCCCGATAATAGTTTCATCTGCCCCTGGTTTTAAAACCTCTTCAACTGCTGTAATCTGACGCTCTATCGTGCCTACAGCTCCAGTCAAATAACTAAGTAATGACTGGTGTGAATGTTCTCTTTTCTTACTCAGCTTCTTAGTCTGTGCGGACATTATTTTCCTTTTCCTCATACTTGGGCAGTCATGTACTAATCACAGGTGTCTCAAATTTTATCTAGGGCAGAATAAAAAGTATTTATGACTAATTGCAAAGCAGCAATATTAATTCTTAAGAATACTTGAGCTTTACGATAAGTCCAAGGATCCAGTCCAGGTCAATGTCAATGGTACTGGGCTTCAGTGTTACATCCAAATATAAAAGACCTTCAATATATATCACGGTATCCTTAATCCTTAATAGTACAGTACCTTAATAATAAATCTTAGAGATGTGGCCCAGCCTGGCCTCTATCGTTCTGTGACGGGCGCAGACGGGTCCGCCCTTGGCCGGGGCACGCCCGCGCGCGTCCCCGCTGCAAGAGCCCACTGCGGCCCCCGGGGGAATGCAGGTCGGCAGACTAGTCTTCCCCCGGGGTGTTCGCGCGAGGACACGGCAGGCGGAAGTTAGGTAAGGGGTTTAGGTCAGGGGTGGGAGGGGTTAGGTAGGAGGCTACTTATGGGGGAACAGGAGAGGAACAACTTCCTTTTCCTGTCCCCGGTGCCTCAGGGAAGAGTTAGGTTTTTGTGTGAGCTTAGGCGGAGTGTGACTTTAGGTAGGTGGTGTATAATTAGTGTGGGTCGTCGTTTTGGTGTCCCAGGACGACGAGTAGGCTAGTTTATACGGCGCAATTAGGCGGATTGTGATTTAGTGATTTTTTACTTATATCGGAGCGGGTGCTCCGGGCGGCAAGCGAAGGGTGCCAAACGTCACGCATCTCGCGGACGTTCCAAACGGGTGCCGATCCTCACGCATCTCGCGGAGGGTGATTTGCCGATTTTTTCCAATGGCTGTCCCTGATGCTGAGGCAGTGAGGGCTGTACTTGGCCGGGCTGGGAGGGCAGATCTCCTCCAGCCCGGTGTCCTGGACCAGGCTTGGGTCGGCATGACCCGCCCGACCAGGTCTGCGTCAGCGGGGGTGGCAGCTGTGGTGGCTGCCTGTAAGGATGAGCCTGCTGGGTCGAGGGATGGGGGGTCCAGGAAGGGGAAGGCCAGGAAGGTGCAGAAGCCCCCCAAGAAGGGAGGGAGGAGATTGAGTCTCCCTGCTAAGGTCGGGGCTAAGGGGGAGGTGGTCCCGGAGGAGGGTGGGGGGGTGGTGGGTGGGTGGGCGGAGGGCCCCGAGCTGGGTGCTGAGGAACACGTGCAGGGACAGGCCTCGCTGGCATCTCAGGCCAGACTGTCCAGGAGCTTGAGCCAGTTGGGAGGTGGCGGCTGGGGATGAATTCGCCCTCTTGCTGTCGGGGGAGGAATCTGGGGGGGAGGCTAGTTTCTCGGTTGAGCAGCCGGTTGACCTGTCTAGGGGCCGGAAGGGGGTGGTGAAGTCCCAAGGTTCCAAGGGCAAGGGCCCCGTCAAGACACAGCAGCGGGGTGGGGCAGGGCAGGGGGCGGGTGGTGCTGCGGCACCCTTGCCCGGGAATGGGGGCCCGGGGGGGCCTGGGCAGACTTCAATGTTTGACCGGTGGGCCCAGATGACTGAAGAGGAGAGAGCGAGGGACCAGCGGCGGGTCATTGAAGAGTATGAGAGGGAGTGGCAGCGCCTGTGTGCCGCCAGGGAGGAGAAGATGGGAGGGGTGCCCATGGGCGATGGGGCCCAGGCACCAGGGCGAGGCAGGTCATCGGCCGTTGGCCGAGGCAGGGGGGCCCCTGGGGCGCACGGTCAGTGGATCTGGGTGGAGAATGCAGGGACTGCCTTGACGGATCAGAGACCTGGTGGCACCGGGGCCTCCCCGAGCGCATACGGCTCGGGGGGGGGGGGGTTCAGGCCAGCAGGGTCAGCTGGCAGAGGCCGGGGTGGGCCGGCGGGGCGCAAAATGGCCTCCAAACGCCGGGACGAAGATGCAGGGGGGTCCGCGGCGGCCTGCCCTCCACCGAGGGAGCGGGCACCGACCATGTTGGAGTGTGAATTTACGCCTGGTGTGAAAGGGAAGGGTGCTAAGAGAGTCGTGACTGAGGTGGTGCCGCTGGATGTTCAGGATGAATGGTTGGATTACGAGGATGATGAGGATGAGTTGGAAGAGGGTGAGTTGCGTGAGCCTGGGCGTGTGTGCAGGGCTAAGGGGGCAGCTACCAAGGTTGGTGCTTCTCAAGAGGCACAAGATGGCGCGTGTCGGGCCAACAGCGGGATGTCAAGGCCGGCGGACGCACGGCGACAGGAGCGGGAGGCTCCTGCAACTTTGTCAGGTGAGGGCTCTTGGTGGGACGCCTGGTTGGATGGGGGGAACCGGGGCAGGAAGAAGCCCTGCCGGTCGGTGGGGGTGGGGGATGGGTCTGTGCGGGCAGGAGCCCAAGGGGGTGGGGAGCCTGTGAAGGCTGTTGGGGGCAAGCAGGTCGCGACGGCCAGCGTGCAGACGGACAAGGTGGAAGACCTGGAAGGGAAGGAGGAGGGTGTGAGTGGGGTGGAGAAACTGAGAAAGAAGTTGCCGTACATGGGGCTGGGGGTGCCCCTGGGGTCTCATTTGTCGGAGAAGACTAAGGCAAGGATTTGGAGGCACGAGTATGTGGATGTGTTCAAGCTTTTGCACAGGGAGGTTCAGGCGAAGGAGGGGTCTAAGGAGGAGGAATGGGAATTGACCAGGCGGCCGAGGGTGCCGGTTACTATGGAGAATTGGACATCTGCCTTTCTGATTTATGCGAGTATATATTGTGAGAAGCATGGGGATCGGGCTATCGCTTTGTTTAAATATATGGACGTGATAAGGAAAGCGCAGATGCATTTCGGGGGTTTCGCTTGGTTGAGCTATGACGAGGAGTTTAGGGCTCGGGTCAGTGTTAACCCTGATAAGCCGTGGGGGGATGTGGATCAGGAGCTTTGGCTCCAGTGGATGTCCTCGACGCAGGCGGCGGCGTCTACTCATACGGCCAGCGGTCTTCCGGTCACGTATCGGTCCTTTCAGCCGCGTCCCGCCCAATCTGGGGCGGGTAACCAGGGTACCCCAAGTGGTCATGGGAGCCAGCCTGTGTGGTCTGGCTCAGCGGGACAGCAATACAAGCCGGTCGCTTCAGGAGCATGCTGGGGGTTTAACAGAGGTTTCTGCAACCGCCCCTCTTGTAAATTCAAGCATGAGTGTTCTAAGTGTGGGGGACGCCACCCGGTCACGCTGTGCCTCACCTTGGCTACGCCGTCAGAGCAGTGGAAATTTGCCAAGGGTAGGGGGCAGCCTGGGCCGAAGGGCCCGTACTCCGGTTAAGGTGGAGGCCATTGGTCCATGGCTCTCCGGCTTTGCGCTTGTACTGGGGGTTTGTGGAAGGTTTTCAGATTGGCTATCAGGGGCCCAGGGAGAGGCTTTGGGCTGAGAATTTGCGGTCTGCTAAGGAGTTGCCGGGGGTAGTGGCGCGTAAATTGGAGAAGGAGGTTTCGGAGGGCAGGATTGCAGGTCCATTCTCGGAGTGGCCATTGGCGGATCTCATCGTGTCGCCGTTGGGGGTGGTGCCCAAGAAGGAGCGAGGGGAGTACCGGTTGATCCATCACTTGTCCTGGCCGGAAGGTGGGTCGGTGAATGATTTCATTGCTGAGGAGGACTCGAGGGTGTTGTACGCTTCGGTGGATGATGCCATTGGGTTGGTGCGGTCGTGTGGGAGGGGGGCGGAGATGGCCAAGTGTGACATCAAGTCGGCCTTTCCGCTTCTTCCCATTCATCCGGTGGATTTTTCTCTCTTGGGTATGCAGTTTGATGGGGCCATTTTTGTGGACATGGTGCTGCCAATGGGCTGTGCGATTTCCTGCGCGCTCTTCGAGACTTTCAGCTCCTTTTTGCAGTGGGCCTTTGTGGACCGTTGTGGGCACCGGCTGGTGTCCCACTATTTGGATGATTTTTTGTTTGTGGGTTCTGGACGTTCGGGTGACTGTGGTCAGGCTCTGCGGCAGTTTCAGTTGTTGGCTCAGGATTTTGGGGTGCCTTTGGCACCGGAGAAGACGGAAGGGCCCAGTTGTTGTCTGACATTCCTCGGAATTGAATTGGATTCGGTGGCCTGGCAGGCACGCTTGCCGGTGGCGAAGGTGGCTGAGATGCAAGACGCTTTGAAGAGTGCGATTGCGGTTCAGAAGCTGGATTTGAGGTCTGTGCAGCGCTTGCTGGGTTTGTTGAACTTTGCCTGTAGAGTGGTGAGGGCGGGGAGGACTTTCTGTAGGCGGCTCGGCATGGCCATGTCGGGCGTGGCCCTCCCACATCACAGGGTCAGGATCACGCTGGGGGTCCGGTCGGACTTGCGAGTGTGGCTGGTCTTTCTCGAGGATTTCAATGGCGTGTCTTTGGATTTTGTGCGGGACAGGATGGTGTGGCAGGTTCAACTTTACTCGGATGCAGCGGGGGCGGCTGGTTTCGGAATTTTCTGGGACGGTCGCTGGTGCGCGGAGAGGTGGCCGGATCATTGGCTGCGTCAGGGTAGGAGCATTTCTTTCTTGGAGTTCTTTTCCTTGTTGGTGGCGTTGCTGGTGTGGGGCCCGGAGTTCAAGAACAGGTCTGTGTTGTTCCACGTGGACAATATGACGGTGGCGGACTTGGTCAACAATCAGAAAGCGAGAGATCTGAGGGTGCTGCGCTTGCTGCGAAGTTTCATGCTGCTATGTCTGCGTTACGATGTGCTGTTTCGCGTGCAACATGTGCCTGGCGCAAGTAACGAAATTGCGGATGCGTTATCTCGTTCGCAGTGGCTGCGCTTCAGGGAGCTGGCGCCGGGAGCGGAGGCTTGCAAGACCAAGGTGCCGGAGGGTATCTGGGCGTGGGGGGAGTGAGAGTGGTGGGTCTGGTGGAAAGGTCGCTGGCAGAGTCTACCAGGCGGGCGTACAGATTGGCTTGGAATGAGTTTGGGAAGTTTTTGGGCCTGGGGGTGGGGGTGCTGGGTTTGCCAAAGGAGGAGTGCGAAAGGCGGGTGGTGCGCTTCGTGTTGGATTGCATGGATAAGGGACTGTCACAGACAACGATTGCTGGCAAGTTGGTGGGTGTGTCGTTTTACTGCATGCTGTATTTGGGTTTTGATCCGGCTAGTTCGGATCTGCTGAGCCGAATGTTGAAGGGTTGGGGGCGGGTGCGGGCTGAGTTGGGGGGCGGGGAGTTACCCAGGGAGGCGGTCACGTTTGACTTGTTGAAGTTGGTTTTGCAGGAATTGTTTTTTTGTTGCTACGACGGGGGGGAGGTGGCGCTTTTTCTCCTATGCATGATCTGGATGTTTTTTGGAGCGTTTCGGGTATTGGAGCTGCTGGGGGCGCGGGGGCGCCGGGTAGGCTGTTTGCTGATGTGCGGGTGGACGGGCTTCGTCTGGGCATTTGGTTGGGGCGGTCCAAGACTGACCAGTTGGGTCGGGGTAGATGGGTGTGGTTGTCAGTGAGTGGGTGTGCAGGTGTGTGTCCGGTGCGAGAGTGGCTGTGCTTTAGGCAGAGAGTGCAGCGGACGGAAGGGGAGTTCTTTGTGCATGCGTCGCGGAAGCGTTTGACGTCGGGTCAGTTGTTGGCAGTGCTACGGATGGCTTTGAGGAGGCTGGGTAGGGACCCGGCTCGGTTTGGCATGCATTCCTTTCGGATTGGGGCGGCTATGGCGGCAGCGGGTTTGGTCATGGGAGGAGATCAGAAGGATCGGTCGCTGGAGGTCGCGGTGCTGCGAGCGCTATGTGCGCAAGTGAGGGCGGGGGCGCAACGCTTGGACGGCGACGCTGCTTGGCGTAGTTTCTTGTCTGCCTTGGTACTAATATCTTTTTCTTCGTAGGTTGTGTTCGTGGACCAGAGCCAAGACGGTCACTTGGGTCATGGGGCACTCTTTTGTGCATTGGGCTTCGAAGTATGCTGCCAGGCAGGTGTACGGTCGTAGCCTGGGCCTGAGGAGCAGCCATCATGAAGTGCAATGGTGGGGTAAGAGCGGAATGAGATGGGGTGAACTGTTACCATGGCTGACAAAGAAAGTGTCGCAGCTGGGCTGCCCGGATATGATCATCATCCACCTGGGGGAAAATGACTTAGTGAAACAATCGGGGGTGTCACTGTTGCACTTGATGCAGAGGGACTTGGAGGTAATGAAGAACAATCTGGCTGGCGCCTGCATTGTATGGACTGAGTTTGTACCAAGGAGGATTTGGAGGGGTGCACTTAAGCCTGCGGCTGTGGAAAGGGCCCGCAGGAAACTGAATAGGGCTATGAGACTCTTTTGCGCAGATCGGGGGATTAAAGTGCTGGCTCATGACGGGCTCCAGCTGGAACAACCTCTTCTTTTCAGGGACGACGGCGTGCACCTTTCTCACATGGGAAATGCATTCTACCTCATGGAGCTGCGGGACTTGATTAGTTGTCTGTGGAACGAGTCAATTTGGTGTAGGCGAGTCTGAGTTCGAAAGGTGCACGCTTGGTGGGGCAGGTAACCGCCCTCCGGGGGTTCCCTGGGTGGCGGGAACTGGGAGGGGTGGGGAGTCCATGACGGGCAGAATCCCCCTTACAGGGAGGGGGTTACAGGCGCAGGATGGGAGAGAGTGGTAGACGGGAGTGCGATGGATGGAAATGACCGAGGAGTCGGAAAGTGGAAAGGGGAAGTGAATGGGATGCAAAGAGGTTGTGGTGTGATTTGGGAATGGATGGTGGAGCACGTGAGTGGATGACGGTTGAAAGGCAGGATGTTGGGGGGATTGTTAAAGTTGATAATGTTATGTTTTGTAAGCTGTCATGCCTGTCCTAATAAATGGCCTTTTACGCAAACTGATGCGTGGAGTGGTTATTGCGCGATGCGGCCCCCGGGGGAATGCAGGTCGGCAGACTAGTCTTCCCCCGGGGTGTTTGCGCGAGGACACGGCAGGCGGAAGTTAGGTAAGGGGTTTAGGTCAGGGGTGGGAGGGGTTAGGTAGGAGGCTACTTATGGGGGAACAGGAGAGGAACAACTTCCTTTTCCTGTCCCCGGTGCCTCAGGGAAGAGTTAGGTTTTTGCCACCCGCCCACCCTACAAGTAAAAGGGTTTTTGGTGCGGTGTTGTTATGGTTGCCATGTTGGGCAACATGCCAGTTTAGGACAGGATGGCAAGGGGGGAGACGTTCCGGGAACTGGGAGGGGTGGGGAGTCCATGACGGGCAGAATCCCCCTTACAGGGAGGGGGTTACAGGCGCAGGATGGGAGAGAGTGGTAGACGGGAGTGCGATGGATGGAAATGACCGAGGAGTCAGAAAGTGGAAAGGGGAAGTGAATGGGATGCAAAGAGGTTGTGGTGTGATTTGGGGTTGGATGGTGGAGCACGTGAGTGGATGACGGTTGAAAGGCAGGATGTTGGGGGGATTGTTAAAGTTGATAATGTTATGTTTTGTAAGCTGTCATGCCTGTCCTAATAAATGGCCTTTTACGCAAACTGATGTGTGGAGTGGTTATTGCGCGAGGCTGCTTAAGAGCGGTATCTAGCGCTCGAGGGGCATGCTGGCTTGCTGATGCACTGGCACCTCCAGGCGCGAGGGCTACTGGGGACTGTAGTCTACCCCCAGGCTTCACAAAGTGCTCCGTGCAGTTTAGGGCAGTGGCCCCGGTCAGGAAAGTGCGGCGTGCAGAAGTTACAAGGGACTCAGTATCTCCTGGTTAGCATATGCTAAGAAATCCCATTATCAATTAGGGCAGTCTTCATTTTTTGATGAGCCTAGGTCGAGACATAGGGCTGATAAGAAGACACTGAAAGGTTTATTTTTAGATTGAGCTCGCTCACAAACGATCATCTCGGAACATGACAAGCTTATTTGTATTTGAAGCCTTCTTGTGTCTTAGAGCAATATTTATTATAACACAAGGACGATGGAAAAGATACTTATTGTTCAGGCTCAGGGCAGGAAAAGATATTCACCTACTTTGTTTCCCATTGGGGTATCTTAACGCTGTGCATAAAATACTGTACTGTAGACTAGCTTTGAAATATTTTCAACATGTGTTGGACATTGACTATTATTACTCTGTGGGATATTTCCTGAAGCTAGCTGTTCATTTACAAATCCCTTTTCACTTTGACTGATATCCTACCAGGTACTGGGTTATTATTCTTTTTGGATAGCTATGTTTTTACCTTTCATTAATGCAATGTCATGTTTTTAATATTGTTTTACTGGTGCTTTGCTATATTTTTACTATATTTTTAAATATGCGGAATACTTTGGATGCTGATTTTAACTGCTTTGTTTGTGTTTTTATGAGTGTATTTTGCATCCGAATGAAGGTTTTTAATGAATGAATGAATGACTAGCAACCAAAAGCTATTTTTCATGGTGTGAGGCGTAGCTCTCCTTCTTAGAAAAGCAGAGCAGAGATTAAAACCCTAATACTGTATCTCAGGAATAAGACTAGCTAGAAATATAATTATACAGCTATTTCTAATAGTTGTTAACAATCCAATTTAACGGGGAGATTGGATTTAAACTAAATCAGAAGGAAAAGAAACTTTAAAAAACTTAATTTTTCCCTGCCTGAATTTCCTGAAGGCTAAATTTGTATTTGCTCTACCACTTCTGCCAGTAGGTATAGAGCATTTTAATAGATTTTTTTTAAAAAGGTGTGAAATGCCTCCCAGGAGCAAACAATAGGCTGACCTGAATGAGCAGAAATGACTCATCTGAAGCTCCCATAATATGCAGGGTGGGGGCCATGAGCATCCTTTTTGGCATTACAATGTCAAATCCTACTTGAATGACAAATCCTGCTTGACAGGTCTGATGGGGTTTCATATAACGCTTTGGAGTACAATTGAAAGGAAGGGAAACAGGATGCGAAAACAATTGTTATGTATGTGCTGTCTGATAGTTGGAAAACCCTACATTTGCTCTACCAGACTTCTGTCTCAGGGTTTATTGTGGATATTGTGGCAACCCCAAACAGGATTTAAGTGTTAAATATGAGAGGAAACTAGGATTACCATACTACACTCCTGAAACACAAACCCAGCTCTCAAAGCCCAAGTTTAGTGTCGCTGAAGAATTTCACTACCTTGATTATGCCACAGTGGGTAGGGTTGATTAGCAGATTGTTTACTTCATGGGTTAGGGTTTGCTCTGGAGTCATTCCCAACCACTAGCCCTTGCCAATAATAAATGTGGCATCTTAAGGCACCCACTTCAGAACACTTCTGGATATGGGGAAGATCAAAAGAGGACTGCTCCTTTTGTCTGTGACGTGAAAAGAGCCCCGAAGGACTGGATTTTCTCTTTTTTGTACCCAGGACATAGAAGCAGACTCAAAGGATCAGTTGGCTGTCCTCTTGTGTGGCTAAAGGGAGACTTCAAGCTACAAGGGACCTTTTCTCCAACTGCCCAGCTGACCAGTGGCAACTGGACTTGAACTGGTACCTGCTGTTGGCCTTTACCTGACACCCTGTGAGTCTCTAAGTGCCTCCTCTGAGGTCCTGTGGGGCATTACAACTGTATTCCTGTGATGGATTGGGGCTTATAGGACTAAGTCAAAAGGTAAAACCTTTGATTAGGACAAACCTGTTTGGTGTATCTGCCCACGCTCCATCGTCTTCAGAGTTGAATTGCTCTGAGGATACGGTCTACCGCAACCATTGACTATCATTGGCACTTTGTGCTTCTTGGCGCTAGTCCGAGTTAAAACTTTACAAATTCATATATCAGTTCCCCTTGTGGGATATCTGTCATATTGGTGACATTTTGTTTATTCAGTTTTACTCCATTTTTCCAAGTTGGTTTGAGAATTTTATTTTGTTCCATTTTGACTTTATTACTGTTTTGATTCTGAATAAACATTTCACATACTGCTCTAAGTTAAACCTGACTACTCTGTGCCATAGCTGCCTGGGAGTTGAGTTCAGGGGAATTTAGTTACTTTGAGGGTTCACCCAAACAAGGGGTGTGATTATTACTTGAGGTCGGTACTTACTGCCCTCAAGAAATATTCCTATTTCTTACAGCACTTCAAATGACACTTTGAGGTTTCATCTTAGAGTGCCGCTGAGACCCATATCTCTACAAGTCCACGCAAAACTCTTCTGGGATTTAGATGTAGCCTTGGCTAAGAGACAACAACAATTTAGTGGAGAAGTGTGGCTCAAATGGTTAGAGCGGCAGACCCTGGGTGGATTATTCTCCTCTTCTTTGAGCTTTTGTCGGCGTCTGCGTGGGACTGCGAGCTGCTGAGGCTCTATGTGCTCTTCCCGCTGCTGCTCGCGGAACCCGCTCCGCGGGTCCCGCTTCGTGTGGGGATTGCCTTGCTGCTTCTTCGGTGACGCCTGGGTGAGGAGGCAAGCACTCTACGCCTGTGGCGGTGTTTGTGGACGTCAGCTCGAGCAGGGCTGCGAGCAAATTGTGGGCGCAAGTCCCAGGAGCGCCCGCCAGCCCCTACTGCTAACACCTGGGCCGCTCTCTCTGCAGGCTCCTCCCCTCTCACACTGACTCTATAAAAACTATAGACTAGTCCCGGGAGCGACCGGGAGAAGCCGTCAGGGGCCGAAGGAGGCCGGGCTGGGCCAGGTCTCTGACACTTATTGTCTGTTTACTTTACTCTGTTGTTGTGCCCCTTTGGTGTAGTTAGTTTGTGGTTTCAGGAATAGATTGTTACATTCTGTCCAGCCGTTGATATGTCTAGCTCACTCCCATCTGGTGTGGGTGTTTCATTCCTTGGGCCTCTCGATAAATATTTCGAGAAGACACACAAGGAGATAGATAAGGAACTCCTTTTAGCTGAGAGACGCGCTGAGCGTCGTCGCTCTATTGAACATCTTAAGAAATTACCACTGTCCACTCAACCAGATTCAAATAACGCGCAGGAAATGGCTGCTCAAGGGAAGACGGCCAGTGAAGCGGATATGTTTAGTATGGACCAAATTCCCAGTATATTCCGGGCTCCTAATACTTCCCCTGCACGTTCCATTATCAATAGTGAGGGTCACACAAATAGCCCTTCTTCTGCCTCTATTAGCCTCATTGATCTTAATACTCCAGTTGTTCAGACTATGGCTCCCAACCTGCACTCAACACTTACTAATCGTTCTTTTGACAGTGCTGGTCCATGTGAGACATATTAATAGTGTCACCGGATCTAAGCCCACTAAAACTAAAAGGGCTGTGTGCTCCCCATTTAGGAAAAAAAGAAAAAAGGGTGGTGTTAAAAGAAAAGGTACTAGTCAACAAATCCCCTCTCCCTTTATAGTTAACCCCATTACCGATTTTACGGTACCTCCTGTGGTTGAGGCTCCCATAGGTACTCTCCATCAACCAACTCTACCCGAGGATGTTGCTACCGGGTTTAACAAGGAGTGTTTCGATATTTTTGAGAAACTCCTAAAATCATATATGTTACCTCTGTTGGAGCGTGTAAGGATACTGGGAGAAAAAATGGATCGCCTTCTGGCTCCTGTTGCTATACCCCACCCTACGAGCTCTGATAGGCAGCCTGATCCACCTTCTAAGCCTAGTGTCACCATTATTGCTCCTAGCAATCATTCTAAAAATAACAATAATATTGAAGGCAATACAAAACCTAAGGCTCCGGATTTGGCATCCAAACCCCCTCGTGTAACTAATTCTGCTAAAGAGAAGCCTATGGTGGTCTCTAACAAGCCATCCTCTGAGGGAACAATGCCATCTGTAAAACAAGGGGCTGTAAAATCTGACAATCCCATTCACAGACAATCTTTAAATCGTAGGAACGTTGTAGAACTCCCCCCTGATTCAGCCAATTTTGTCATCATCCTGACGGGTGTGCCCCCAATTTCTAATGGGAACCGGGAAAATAACGCAAATCTAAAAAATAAAGTCATCTTCTGGCTGAAAACGAACAGACCCCTTCCTGCCCATCTAAACGGGGATATTATTTCAGTTAGAAGATGCAAGTGGGTGGGTCTTCGCCCAAAGGATATAGAGGGTGATACTGTGATCATTAACTTTAGGGATCATAGAGTCGTTTCCCACCTTACCGATTGGTATGTGGGAAACAATGAGGGAGGGATTTCCACGCGGAATCTTAGCTATTTTTACCCCGAGACTCTGCTCAAACCACCTCGCCAATATCGTTCCAAAAGAGAACACCAGTCCCTTAAATGGACCAATTATACTCCCAGTTTTCATGGTCCACCAATAAACCCGGAGGCCCTGTTTCGATCTTACGCACAATCTAGCTACAATAGCTCTTCACTTACCCCGAACTGGGTTAATCCCAAGCCCCAGTTTTCTGGTTTTCCCTCTACATCAGTTTTTTCACATTTTAGCCAGCCCCAAAGTCTTTATCCCGTCCTAAACAAACAAAGTAAATATATCCAGCCCAACGAGTATTGGAACATCCCGTTGAGGAACCTTTATGAGCCCTTATCGGGCCTGGAGTTTAATGATTGACCAGCCATTCCATCCTGGGTTAAAGAGGGTAATACAGATTGTACGGGTATTGCAGATGCCCTAGTTAACTCATTTTGTCATGTTAAAATTCCAAATGGCCAATTAGCCCAAAGTGCTAAGGTGGGCTCTGCTAATTTGTGCGGGACTGGCGATATGGATTTGGTACCCGAAACAGGGTTATTTGCTGATTTAACTGTTGAGAGCGTTATAACAGTGCCAGGTATTCAGGGTGGGTTCCCCTGTACTTATACCAATGATATAAGGAGGGACAGTGTTTCTACATATGGAGTCGCCCCTTTGCAAGAAGAAGTTGCTCCTTTGTATGATGAAGCTCACTCCTCTGCCAAAGATACAACTAGCGTTCCAGCAGTCAGAAATGGTACCATCCTGGGTAGTTGGAACATAGCTGGTCTTGAATCGCGCATGTGCATCCCTGATTGGATCAACTTTATACGTCGAGGTGACGTCTGGTCCTTTCAGGAAACCTGGGCACTTTTACCATTGTTCCTCACTGGCTACCTGAACTTTAGTAAACCAGCTATTAGAGGTCAAAGAGGTCGAGCTATGGGTGGCTTGTCAGTTTGGGTTCGTCAGTATGAGGGTGTGAAAGCAGAGGAAGTTTTTATTGTTAGCCCAGACATATTAATGGTTAGCATTAAATCTACCAGTGGGTTGAATATTTTGTTGATTAATATATATGCTAGGGGCATCCAGGGTGGTAGGGTCTCACCAACCCTCCTCCGTCTGGATGAATTCTTAAGTGATGCTCCGGCAGTCGGACATATGGTTGTAATGGGCGATTTAAACACCTGTTTTGAACCACTGAGTTTGGATGATGGCCTTTTAAATGAGACTGAGGATCTGGCTTGGGGGATTCCTCAACTTGACCTAGCCCCGATTAAAAAATGGTCTCAGGCGGCTATTTTTATTAAAGGTTTGTGTCTGGATCAGGGATTACGTGCCCTAAATGGTAGAGTGCGCTCCGATAGGTTGGGCAAACACACCTTTAGTAATGGCAGACATAGTAGCCTCATTGACTATGTATTATTGGATGTTAACCTGTGGCCTGTGGTAGTGGATATGGAAGTAAAGTCACGCCCGGAAAGTGATCATGATCCATTGGTGGTGGAATTAAGGCATTTCAGTTTTTCTGGGCCAGTTAAATGCTTGCCCAACTTAGTTCAGGATGAAGTTGTACTCACTAATGACATAAGGAGGGTGCATTGGCCAAAGATCTCTGTCGATGCTGAAGCACGTAAAACGATCAGATCTTTGGTATCTAATTCCCTGGCAGAAATCTCCAAATGTGATTCACAGGAGGTGATTAACACTATTACTGATACACATACCAGTTTGTTTACGTCTTTAAAAAAACTGTTTATAAAGTCTATTTCTAAAAGGGGTAACAGAGGGAATAAGAAAACCTCCAACTGGTTCAATGATGAGTGCCGACGGACCCATGTAGAACTGTTTAAAGCTCTACAACTTAAGAACCCTACTCTAATCAGGTCATGTAGGAAGGCGTTTAATGTTGCTAAATGTTCTGCCAAGGCCAACTGGGATGAAGAACGGTGGTCAACACTAACAGAAGCATGTAGTTCCAGGAACATGCAACGGATTTGGCACCTACTTAAATGGGGTTTGTCCCAGGATGACCGTCCAAGCCCAGCCTCGGTGGATCAACAACAATGGGTTCGTTACTTTGAGGAACAATTTAGGTGCCTCAGTAGCGCGCAGGATAATATTTGCTGGCCACTGTCGGTTGATCCTCTAGAGTTTACGGTTAGAGATGTAGAATCAGTCTTGCAATCTATTCCAAGGGGAAAGGCACCTGGTCCTGACTGCATTCCAGCTGATTTATTCCAACAAGATCATGACCTTTGGGTACCTTATTTAGTCCAGCTGGTAAATGCCTTGGCCACAGGTGCAAGGGTTTCCGTGTCCTGGGCAGGTGCAGAAATCCTGCCTATTTAAAAGAAAGGTGATCGGTCGGTCCCATCCAACTACCGGCTGATCAGCCTAATAGACGCGGTGCAAAAAATCACAGCCCGTCTTGTTCTTGCCAGGATCCAGGAATGGATTGATGAGTATAATATTCTAACCCCACTTCAAGCTGGTTTTAGGTCTCATGTGAGCACCATAGACCAGGCCTTCCGCTTCATGCTTCTTTATTGGAAGACGGTTCTCTTAGGTAAAGGTAACCTCTACGCAGCCTTCGTGGACTTGAGGTCTGCTTTTGACCTCATTCCGAGGGCTGGGTTGTGGAAGTGTTTATTAGAACTGGGTATGCCAGCCCCCCTTGTACGCCTTCTGGTGAACTTACATGCACATACCTATGCCCAAGTCCGCTGGGGCAAACCAGGGGAGGTGACGGATAGGTTTCCTGTGGCCAAAGGTGTTAGGCAAGGGTGCGTTCTAGCCCCCACCCTTTTCTCCTTATATATTAACAGGGTTACTAATTATTTTGATAACCATCCCACAGACGCCCCGACTTTAGCTGGAATGAAAATTCTCTTGCTCATGTTCGCTGACGATACTCTCCTGATTTCAAAAACCAGACAGGGTCTTCAACAGGCCCTTTCGAGGTTTGAGTTTTTCTGCAGCGAACATGAGCTTGAGGTGAATGTGTCTAAGACAAAATTTATGGTTCTAAGAGGACACAATCAGATCACTGCAAGGGTTACTATGGGGGGTACCCCCCTGGAACAAACCAAGTGTTTTACCTACTTGGGAGTTACATTCAGCGAGACCCTAAGTTGGTCCCACCAGGTTGAGCTTATGGCTTTAAAGCACCTGCAGATAGGTGGTGCTTTGATTAAAGAGCACAAAGGCTCTTTTACCCGGCCAATTTCTCCACTAGTTAAGATTTATGGTTCAAAGGTTCTACCCTCAGTCTTATACGGGGCGGAACTATGGGGCTTTAGCAAACTGGACCCCTTGAGAAGAGCCCAAAATAAATTCCTCAGGGTGGCAACGGGTCTGCCTCAGTCAACTCCGCGGATCCCGCCTATGTATGACCTCGGGTGCCAACCTGTGGAGGACCAAGCAAGATTTTGTCCATTGGCATTCTGGCGACGTCTATGGACGACGCCGGAACTCCATTTTTATGCTAGGGCTTGCTTGGAGGTTAAAGATCTTCCTGGTTCCGTAAACATAGGTCTATTTGCCCTGGGGTATGGTGATCTGTGGTCAGATCCCGAATCTGTAATCTTTCCCTCTAAAAAAGATTTTAAATTGCACTATTGGGACTGGGTGGTTCATAATAGACATCTGAGATTGTGCTCCAGCAATCTTACCAGTCTATTTATCGTCTTTAAAGACGTTCCCAAGCTCGAAAAATATTGGGACATGTTAACAAAGCCCCTGGATCGTAAACTGTTCCACCAGTTCAGATGTGGTTCGTTGCCTTTAAGGGATTTCACCAAAAAGTGGGGTTCTGGTGGGACCGGGCACTGTCCAAACTGTCTTGGCCAGGGTGAAAGTTTGAACCATTTTTTGTTTGTCTGTCCTTTGTACACTGCCCCTAGAGCCAAATGGTTAAGTCCGGTCTGTAGAAGCCTAGGTACTCGCTCGGCTGTTGAAGCAAGCAGAATTTTAAAAACTAATCTGTCCCCATTAATTGTTGCGGGTGTAGCAAAATATTTAGGGTGGGCTTGGATTCTTAGAACCAGGTTCATCAAAAACAAACAACTAGGGGTTTAACAATGTTTTTATGTTTACCTGCTTATGAGTAGTTCACTATATTTTATGACCTCTGGTAATCTTTGTGTTATTGCTAATCTTGTATTCATTCACAAGAAGCCTGTATAAGTGATTTAATATGGTTTTAGATGTTTTTATCTAGTTTATAAAAAAAAAATCTTATTGATGTATATATTGTAATTTATGTCTTTTATGATGCATCAATCGAATAAAGACTTCTTGAATTAGTGGAGAAGTGTGGCTCAATGGTTAGAGCAGGCAGACCTTGATGCAGAGCTCCAGCCCGGGACCAGGGTTCAATAACTGCCTCGGCGGGTCTTGGGCTCAATTTCCTCGGACCTGATAATTCTCGCCTCGGTGCCTATTCTAATATGGGTCCCACTCAGCGATTCTGGGCAATTGCTTGCTTAATCTCCACAACGGCCCCAAAAGCGCTGGGATGCCTGGTTTCACCCTGGGGGTGCCCAGGAGTGGACACTCACAGGGAAAACCAGGAAGGTTTCCTAAGCGGTATACGTACAGCGCCGGGACACTACCTCAGGGAAGTAGCTGTGCGCTCTATAAATGCTGGTACATTTACATTTACATAGAAAGGGGAGCACCCCCCTTTGTTGAACAGACTGCATCAAGAGAGGTAATCTGTAGAGTCTCAAGAAGGAGATAGAAAATAAAATGTGTGTTGTAGGTGGTGAACTTGAAAGGCATACGTGGCAACCTATTGCATACTTTTCCATCAGTGTTTTCTTTGTACCTTGACAAAAGCTTCTTTTTGTGTACTTATGTTTTTATTAAAGCCATATAACCAACGTGCTACCATCACAGGAAATTGAAAATAAAACCCGGTTCCATTCACTAATCACCCTTACACATTCAATGCAGTTCTCATTACTGTGCCCATGGCCTTAATGGCAATGCCAAGTCATAAAAGCCACATGCAAGTCACGGGCTTAGGAGGGTTCACCCAGAGTCCAAGCTTTCTCTGCACTTTTTGTTATTGTATTTCTGAAAGAATTGATTATATGAGATCGAAATAAACTAAAGTTTGTATAGCTAGTCCTAAGAAAATGCTACTGTTCTTCACTCTGCTGACCCCACATGATTAGAGTTCAGTTGCTCCCTTGGCTAGGAACACACCTTTTGACTCTATGCCAGTCACCTTGCATCCTCAGCTGTTTATCATGACTTATTTTATATATTTTTCTGCTGCAATATTGGTTTGCCATTTACCGGGTGCAGCTGCACTCTGGAAAGACAATCACATTGTAAATATACGCGATTATGAGATTGCTTCGCCTGCAACTCCCTGTTCACTCTTTGCAGTTGATGAAATTCACAGCTGTTACCAGTTGCCTTCTGCTATATTCGTAAGGAAATTATTACTATAGAATGCAATACCTTTTAGAAGCATCTAATTGGTTGAACTGGAGTCGCAAGAAGCGTTGGGGTTTAATAGAGGGACAAAATTGGAAGCAGATTCAGCAATGTGTCTCTCAGCCACACCATTGACCACAAGGGGACGCAAACTCTCCATTAAACGCGTTAATGCTGCCCACAGTGACGAGAAAAGGCCACGTCCAAGTTAGCCTTTGCGCACGCTGATTTATTTAATGCACTGGGCTTCTCTCAGACCGGGAGCACTTTCTTTTCTTCCAGTACTAGAAAAGCAGCCTTACAGGATCTGGGAATTAATCCGCTTTGACAGTACTGTGCTTCTGTGCCTTGCGCCACGATATCCCGCGGAAACACTTTCTCCTCACAGCTGTATTTCTGGACAGTTCCAGTACAAGCCTTAAGGTTTCACTGCAGTGTTTCATACGGCAGCAATTGCACGAGACAGGAGACACGGCTGGAAAGATGTCTGTGCATGCTCCTTCTGAGGAGCCGTAGCCCATGTCTAAGACCCCTTTCTCGTTATCAGCATAGAAAGTTGATGGCAGTTCTGTAGTAAACACCTTTCAGGCGTACAGATTTTGATTTTTTTTAATGAATTAGTTAAAATATTTATTAATTTATTTTCGCTGAAATCTGCAGAGGGTGGTTATTTTTTTTAACAGGTGTGAAAAATAAATGGGGCTGTCTAGCCCCGAACTTCATAGAAGGGGGAGGAAGGGCTCACAGGTCAACCAATGGAGGTGTAATGTCTGGTTCTTCCCCCTGCAAGTACACACTGGAGCCTGTGTAGTGGTAACAGGTATTTATTGCCTTAAAGATACAAACTACTGAGCCAGGGCGCCGAGCGTCTTGCTGTGCTTAGCTCCGGTCGCCAACTGCCTATTCTCGTTTCGCGCCTTCGCTCTTTTCTCGTTCTGCGCATGCGCGCGCTCCTAACGCTCCGGTCTATGGCGTGACGCATCATCGCGTACACTCCATAGACTAGAGCGTACACCACATATCTCCCCCCTTTTAAATATAAATTGAGATAACATTCCCCCCCAGCGTGCTGGGTGTCCGGTGGACAGAGTCAGAGTCTAGGAGGGTGCAGGGAGTGACCCCTCTCTACTGTCCATCCATTATAAAGTCCTTGTATCGCAAGGGCGCGGTGACAGGCCTGCCACTGCGGGTGTGTCTTACCGGCATGTTCTCTTCCACCTCATTCTCACACCGTGATTTCTCACCATCTCTCGAATCTCCTCTCTGTGTTACACTCGCTGGTGCCTCTTCTCTGTCGGTAGACTCTTGGTTGGACGCATCTATCTCATTGTCCACTTCTGCTCCTTCCCACTGGTCTACAGCATTGTACTCTGGTTGGGGCATTGCTACTTGGCAGTCCATCCGTATCTCTTCCTCCTCGGACTTGGGCCACACTATTATCTTGTTAACTCTGGCCATGCGGTCTTGGGACCACACCTTCCCGTCGCTAAGGAGGGCCGCTCTGCCTCGTACCTCCTTGACCTGTAGGGGCTGGCTAAATTTGCTTTCGCCTTTCCTTTGCATGGTAGGGAGTTTGACCCTGACCCACTCTCCTTCTTCCAGCCCTGTTTCCTTTACATTACGTCTTTTGTCGTAGTGGGCGGCATAGATCTTCTGGGCCTTCTCCAGGTTGTGCTGCACCACTGCAGGGGACCACTTGCTGGTGATGGTCTTTTCCCTCCACACTACATTGTCCCGTGTGAATGGATGTCGGCCTCTTAGTACCTGGAAGGGGCTGTACCCCACGGCCGTGGGGGTGATCCGGTAGGCCCACAGCATGCTCATCACTTCTGTCTCCCAGTCTTTTCCCTGCGAGATAGCTGCCTGTATGGATCCCATTAACACTCGGTTAAACCGCTCCACTTGGCCGTTGCAGGCAGGATGGTACACAGCCGTGTGCCTTGACTCAATCCCGTTCCTCCTCATAAATCGGACCCATTTGTCCGATACAAATTGTGGACCATTGTCACTGAGGATAGATTTGGGTATACCCTCTCTCAAGAAGACGGACGACAGAAATTTCAGAATTGTTTCCGTTTCCGTGGACTCTTGTATGTCCACTTCGGGCCATTTGGAGTACTTATCCATCATGACGCATATGTATTTGTTCACTCCTCTGCTGTCCAGGATGGGCCCTAAGATGTCTATAGCCACATTCTCCCAGGGGCCTTGAGGGGTGTCGAACTTCCCCAGTGCTGGTCTAAGAGGTCGCAACACTTTGTCCGCTCCCTGGCACTGCCCACACTCCCTCACTTGTCTTTCAATTTGTGCGTCCATGCCCGGCCACCAGTACATCAGCTTGACTCGTGCCTTGGTTTTCACTATGCCCAAATGACCCTCATGCAGCTGCTCCAACAGTTTGGGTATTAGGGAATCCGGGGGTACGACCCTTTCCCCTCTATACAAGAATATCCCGGAATCACTTATGGACAGTTCTTCCCTCATTTCGAAGAACCTCCTCACTCCGTCTGCAAGCACCTTTTTGTTCGGCCAGCCGGAGATGAGGTGCCTTTTTACCTCCGTCTTCTCCACATCCAAATCATAGGCGGCCTTCCATTCCTGAGCACTGATCGTTGTCTCATGGTCTTCCATGCTGGCTACCATCTCTTCCCTGTCCTGGGCATCTTCCGGTGCCTTTTCCATGGCCGCAGCCCTGCTGAGGTAATCAGCGACCCTGTTTTGTGTCCCAGGCAGATACTCCACGTCATATGTGTAGTCCAGCAGTTTTAAAGACATTTTAGCAATTCTTGGGGTCGCTGTATCATGGCCTGAGGAAGTCAAGACCTTCACGAGTGGCTTGTGATCCGTCTGGAGTTTAAATCTGGTGCCCCATATAAACTGGCGAAACTTGTTCATTGCCCATGTGACCGCCAGCATCTCCTTTTCGATCACACTGTACCTCTGTTCCGTTGGGGACAGCGCTCGGGATGCGAAGCTGATCGTCTCCGTGGACCCATCTTCTCTTACTTGCGCCAAGACCGCCCCCAAGCCTTTGTCGCTCGCGTCCGTAGTCACAATGGTCTTGCCATCGGGCATGTATCCTTGCAGAGGGATGGCCTGGCTGATGCAATTCTTGACGGTGTCAAATTCTAGTTGGGCTTCCGCATCCCATTCGAATTTGGTCTTGTCCCTGGTTAGTTGCCTCATTTTGTGTGTTCGGGTGGCGAAGTGTCTCACGAATTTGCTATAATACTCGGCCATCCCCAGGAATGACCGCACTTCCTCCTTGGAGCATGGGGCCTTGGCCTTCTTGATTGCCTCCACATTCTGTACCTTCGGTGTGATGCCATGCGTCCCTATTTCGTGACCCAAGTACGTCACAGCCTGTGTCCCAATCCGGCACTTACTCCATTCCGCCGTCATGCCTTTGTTCTGCAGCACCCCTAGGACCCTATGCAGTTTTTTGTCGTGATCTCCTTTGGATGAGCCCATCACCAGGATGTCATCTTGAAAATACTGCACCCCTGATATGTCCTTGAACAATCTGTGCATCAGCTTCTGAAACACAGCCGCAGCGGATGCAAGGCCAAAGGGCATTCTCCTGAATTGGTAGCACCCAAAGGGTGTAATGAAGGCCGTGTACTTCCTGCTCGCCGGGTGCAGCTCTATCTGGTAGTACGCTGACGTGAGGTCTATGGTGGTGAAATGAGTGACACCTTTTGTTTTCGCCAGCATCTCCTCGATTCTGGGGAGTGGGAACCTCTCCACGATGAGATTTTTATTGAGTTCACGAAGGTCCACACAGAGGCGGACCTTTCCGTTAGGTTTCTTGACCACCACCAAGGGCGAGAGCCATTCCGCACTGTCCACCGGCTCTATAATGCCCTGCTCTTCCAGTTTCATCAATTCTTCTTGTACCAATTCACTCGTGGAAATGGGAATGTTCCGGACCTTGTGCACCACTGGTACTGCTCCTTCTTTGAGGACTATCTTGTGCACGAATTTGTCCAGTTTGCCCACTGTGCCCTCGAAGACTTTCGGGTATGCTGCTCTCCAATCTTCGTCTTTGTGGAGGGGCCACTCATCCGTCAACAGTATCTGTTCCTTCCCCCCAGGGTTGAGGATGATGCCCAGGTCCCCAGCGTCTCTCCATCCCAGCACAGATGGGCCTTTTTCCGCCACATATAGGGTGCACGTGGCCGTCCTTCCTCTGAATTCAAATTCGAAGTCCCGGCACCCCACCAGGGGAATGGCGTTCTCCGTGTACGATATGGGCCTGATGTCCGGAGGCCATAAGTCTGGCCCTACAACCGGAGTGAAATCTTCCTCCCAGATGGACTTTTGCACGATGGTCCAGGGGGATCCCGAGTCCACAGCCACATGTACTTTCACCCCTCCAATGAGCATGTCCGTGCGGGGCTTATCGCTTCGCTTCCCTGCCACCTCCAGCACTTGGTCCTCGATGCACAGCACCAAATCACCCTCGTCCAGATCATCTTCTCCGCTCACGTCTACGGTGGCTGCTTCTACACACTTGACGGAGGATTTCGACCCTTTCTTCCGACATACCTTTTCGAAATGCCCGGTCAAACCACAGAACGCGCACCTGGCGCGGAACGCGAGACATCTTTGGTCCTGGGCCGTGTGCGCCATGCTGCCACACCTGTAGCACGTGAATTTACTGCCGGGGCTGGGGCGACTCGTCTGCTTACCCGTTCCTCTGGTGTCTTTCCTCATGTCTCCATACCTGCCCTTGGGATTGCTGGAGTGAGGTACCTCGTCAATCTTGTTGATCATTTGCCTTGGCACGCTCTCCCGTTTTGCTGCATCTGCTCCTCGCTTGGACATTTCTGCTTTCTTGACCATCGCCACCACTTCCTTGAGAGACGTTTCGTTCATAGCCCATAACTTGTCTTGGACAGCTCGGCTGGTCGTGTGCATCACGATCTGATCTTTTATGTATTCGTCTTGGAGAACACCATACTGACACGTGATGGCCAAGCGTCGTAGGGCTGCCACATAATCATCAATGGATTCGCCTACCTCTTGTTTTCTCTGCTGAAAGTTGTAGCGATCTATGGAGACGCACACTGCTGGACGGTAGTGGCTGTCTAAGTCATCGAGTGCATTCTTGAAGACGTCTGTCTCTGTTGCACCCCTCTCCTTGGGTACAAGATTCTTGAATACCCTCACCCCTTCTGGGCCTAAATTATGAAGCAACAATCTCTTCCTTCTTGCCGGGGTGTATTCCGCTTCACCCTCATCTTCCAGAGCTTCAATGTAGTTTAGAAAGTATTCTTTCCAGTCTTCCCATTTTAACTGCGGCTCACCCGGTCTGGGTAGGAATGGTACTGGTGCCATCAAGGCTGAAGCTTGGTTTGCCATTTTTGCTTCACCTCTGGGGTTTGCCTCCTGGGCACCGAGCTGGTTGGACCCCCTGGATGCTCCTGCACTCCCTGCTGCGTCCCCTTGACTCCTGGGACTGCCTGGGGTACTATCCCTTATGGGCGGCGTGAGGTTATCTCCCTGTGTCTCTTCTTCTGACTTGGGGATGATGCCCTTGGTTGCCAGGGTGCTGGCTGTTAGTTCTGTACTTTGGGCAGCACTGACCTGGTGGTTTACGCTGTTTCCCGGTCTTTCTCGTGGTTTCTGCGCTGCTGCCACGCCCTGTGCTCGTGCTGGTTGTTGTCCTGTCCCTCTGGCTGATGTGGGACTGTTAGGAGGATGTAGATCCAGTTCTGTGTGCACGGTGATGTTCTAGGTGCCAGCCTCGTCGCCAATGTAATGTCTGGTTCTTCCCCCTGCAAGTACACACTGGAGCCTGTGTAGTGGTAACAGGTATTTATTGCCTTAAAGATACAAACTACTGAGCCAGGGCGCCGAGCGTCTTGCTGTGCTTAGCTCCGGTCGCCAACTGCCTATTCTCGTTTCGCGCCTTCGCTCTTTTCTCGTTCTGCGCATGCGCGCGCTCCTAACGCTCCGGTCTATGGCGTGACGCGTCATCGCGTACACTCCATAGACTAGAGCGTACACCACAGGAGGCAAGGCTAACACTTCTAACAATGGGGCAGAGCTATCCTTAGAGCAAATACAAGAAAATAGGGGCAAATTATCAACACCGGGCAATAATAATCGTAAATCACGCATAGTGCATATTTTTGTTTCACCATCTATCGCTGGATTGCATCGCCGTATTAGCAACGCTTTGCTCAAAGGCGATGTAAAATCCAGCGATAACGGTGAGAACCAAGCAATAGCGTGAGAAATCCAGCGATAATTTGACTGCGCTAATGAAAAGCTTGCTAATAGGCAAGTGTGGACTTAACCTAACAATCCACCTCCCATTGACAAGATGGTTAAATCAAGTTTTTATCAGGTGTTAAATTCCATGGATAACCACGGTTAGTGCAACTTTTTTTATCGCTTCGCAGGGCCGCATTGATAATAGAGGGAAGGTGGGATTGCAACTGTTTCCATGTAGTTTTAGTGAGGAACGTCCACTTTGTATGTCATTAGCGATAAATATCGCTGACATGCAAATTGGCAAAAAAACCTGCTGCTAACTTAAGGTAACAAGCGCTAATGCTTGTTAGCGAGTCCTTGTTAATAGTGCAATAGAAAAATTGCTGCTTTTTCGGCCCTATGGGCCGAAAAAAGCAGCGATACTTCTCTTGATAATATGCCCCATAGAGAGATAAATTGGACATTTGTAATATACTAGTCAAATCCCATACTATCATAACACATATAGTTTAGTGGATACGACAATGTTTATTGACAACTGACAAAGATCTTTAAAATGGAATGAGTGATTTGACAACCAAAAAGGAGATTCTAAAGATTTCAGTCCAAAGTGGTTAGAACCAGTTTTTGCTAAGTTATTTCAAGATGGCAGCCCTTTTTTGCCAATCCTTTGAAAAATGTCTTTCCTGAAATGAGGAGCTCATGAAAAGGTTTTAATCCCATCTTCAGAAAGTTGCTCATGTATGACTGTTGATCAAATGTGTGTGTACAGTCTGATCGTCAGGCATTTCAATGTATACTTGTTTGAGGCTGGTACAAGTCTCAGAATATTGAGCTTAATGGGCTAGCACACCGAATGTATTGATGTGTGACTGGCAAGTGTTGGGTTTGATTCCTAATGCCTCTATCTTTCCTCCTGAGATTGAATAAGTGAGCTCCAATCAGTTGGCAATTTCATCAGTTGTTAAACACCCTGCCAAGAATCTGTGCAATTCTTAAATCAAAACAAAATAGTTGTTGTTAACACCCCACATTGAGCAGTTTTCCGATGAGATTACAGTGGCGGCTGGTACTGAATGAGGGTTGTTTAAATAAATAAATCTCTCTCACCTTTGTAAGGCCACTATCTCTCCTCCATTGTTGTCATCTCTCGTCTGCTATTCTCTTATGGTGCGGAGTCAAGAAGTACACAGTCTCCCCCTAAGCCAATCACAACACTGCTGTTAGCACTGTTGGGATTGGTCTCAGTGTCGTGATTCGGCATTCAGATAGGCAGTGGGAGCCTGTGCATGTTCTCCACCCAGGCTATGCATTACAGCCCAGTAGAGAACATGCTAAGTGCGCATGACTGTTTGGTCGGCCCAAGATGGAAGTGCGCATATTTCCTCCCCCCCCTGCTGGCTGTGACAACAGCCAAGCCCTGCCCAAAAACCTGTTTTACACTGCTGAAAAGCAGTGGGACAACGCTCCTCCGCCTTAGCGGAGAAATCGCCACTGTGAGATGACTGAGCTACATTCATGGATGGAATCACAAGACATAAAGAGATTGGAAAGGAAACGTAGTTGCCTTGAAGTAACCTTGCAACAAATGGAGCTCTGGCATGTAAAGGACAAAAGTATTCCTTCATGCTCCAGAAAACGTAGAATATGTGGCTAAGAGGCCACTCAAACAGTAACAGAAATAGTGCCACTTAATAGCATATGGTATTACAATAGCAACCTTGCTTTCAATTTTGTTTTGAAGCCTCAGCACATATCATTTGAAATCCACTAAAGTATCAATATTGTTTTTAAATCATATGGGCACAATGTGCATTATAAAAAGCGACATTTGTTATGAATTTCTCCAAAATTCCTTTGGAGGAGAATGACCATATTCTCGATAATGGGTGGTCCTAAATGTGTACATTAATTATAACAATTAGCCTGGCAAGGGTAGATGAAGGGACAACTTTGAACAGACTACAAAAGAGGCACAACACAGACAACATGATGACACTTTGTAACTCTAACACTGGAAGAAGAAGTCCAAAAAGTAGTTGTCATTGTGCTATGCTTTTCCGTTGGTAATCAATTTAACACAATATCAGAATTATGCTGCTTTAGACAGACCCAAGCTTAGTTTGACATCAGAATAATGATTCACAAGCATAGTGCTGTCAAACTACTCTAGCTAAGGACACTGGACATAGTGATGCAAAGCCTACTCAAGGGGCGTGCTTGTGTACTGCCTCTACGTAGACAACATCTTGGAGAAAAACCACAAGCATAAGTTGAAGCAAATTCTACATGTCTCTTACAAGGCACTCCAAGAAACTGATCATAGTGCTGATTGCTTTAGGTGGCAGAGGTTTTTCTTTGGTTAGGCATATATTATACGTTAAAATTTGACGTAGCTGAGCTATCTCTCTGACTACCCGTAGGTTAGGGGTCATACACCTGATTTATTCCTCAAGTGACAAAGCTCCATCTCCAAAGAACAAGAATCACCACCCATCGCATCTGCTTGATTTTTTCTAAATTTTGCCCCAGCCCTAAGAAACTCACTAAATATATTGAAAACCTATACATGCAATATATGTATTAAGTTGAGTTGTTACTTATGAAGCTTGCCAGTAGTGAGGGAGCAGTGAGACCCTTGCCGACATCTCTGAGAGTCATACCGCCACGAGAAGTCCAGCGGGGGGATTACCTTACCGCTTACTCCACCTGACGCCACCACCAGTGCCGCCGCCACCCCAGGACAACAATCCCCGGCATCCTCAGTGGCGGCGCGCCCAATTGAGGCGGCAGCAGCACGAGGAGGTGTATTTAGGCACACAGCACTAGGTGGAGCGGGGGAGCTTGCCAGTAGTGAGGGAGCAGTGAGACCCTTGCCGACACCGCCGAGAGTCATACCGCCACGAGAAGTCCAGCGGGGGGCTTACCTCACCGCTTACTCCACCCGACGCCACCACCAGTGTCGCCGCCGCCCCAGGACAACAATCCCTGGCATCCTCGCGCCCAATTGAGGTGGCAGCAGCACGAGCAGGCGTATTTAGGCACACAGCACTAGGTGGAGCGGGGGAGCTTGCCAGTAGTGAGGGAGCAGTGAGACCCTTGCCAACACCGCCGAGAGTCATACCGCCATGAGAAGTCCAGCGGGGGGCTTACCTTACCGCTACCACCACCCGACGCTACCACCAGTGCCGCCACCCCGGGACAACAATCCCCGGCCCCCTCAGCGTCGGCGCGCCCAATTGACGCGGCAGCAGCACCAGGAGGCGTTTTTAGGCACACAGCACTCGGTGGAGCGGGGGAGCTTGCCAGTAGTGAGGGAGCAGTGAGAACCTTGCCGACACCTCCGAGAGTCATACCGCCACGAGAAGTCCAGCGAGGGGCTTACCTTACCGCTACCACCACCCCACGCCACCACCAGTGCCACCACCGCCCGGGACTACAATCCCCGGCACCCTCAGTAGCAGCGCACCCAATTAATGCGGCAGCAGCGCCAGGAGGCGTATTTAGGCACACAGCACTCGGTGGAGCGGGGGAGCTTGCCAGTAGTGAGGGAGCAGTGAGACCCTTGCCGACACCGCCGAGAGTCATACTGCCACGAGAAGTCCAGCGGGGGGCTTACCTTACTGCTACCACCACCTGACGCCACCACCAGTGCCGCCGCCGCCCTGGGACTACAATCCCCGGCACCCTCAGTGGCGGTGCGCCCAATTGACATGGCAGCAGCGCCAGGAGGCGTATTTAGGCACACAGCACTCGGTGGAGCGAGGGAGCTTGCCAGTAGTGAGGGGGCAGTGAGACCCTTGCCGACACCGCCGAGAGTCATTCCGCCACGAGAAGTCCAGCGGGGGGCTTACCTTACCGCTAACACCACCCGACGCCACCACCAGTGCCGCCGCCCCGGGACTACAATCCCCGGCACACTCATCGGCGGTGCGCCTAATTGACGCGGCAGCAGCGCCAGGAGGCGTATTTAGGCACACAGCACTCCGCCTCGCGGGACGCACACGGGACGAGCCGGGCAAAGCCCGGGCCAAGGGCTGGCCTGTCTGAGCCCGTCAGAGACAGGCAAAGGCTGGGCTGGGCCACCCTCTTTGGTTCTACATCAAGGATATGCACTGAAGACACCAGTAAGTGACTTATTGATATATTTAACACCTTCTTAGTACCTGAACTGTGGGGAGTCATGGCAAGTCGCGAGGGTCGTACAAGGAAAAATCCAGGACTGGGCTATGTGGCTGGAACTTTAGACCAATTTATTACCAAGGCGTCCTCTGTTTTAGCCCACAAAATTGTGATTACTGAACGAAGAATATCTCTAGACCCTGCATCCACTAAAAGATCGTCCTTGGAGGGAATAGCGACCGTACTCTCACCTATAAACACTCTCCACACACCCCTGTTCCCTCCTAAGCAGCCATTGAGCCCAGGACTGCATCAGGCACACCCTCTAACTATTATTGAGGAGCGAGAGATTGTACATCCTCAATTGGTCCAGGGTGAAAGACTAGAAGTTGGATCAAGTAACATTGCTCTATGCTCTGCTCTGGTGCACAACCAACCTGATAAATCTAAGCAGCATGAGCAGGGTGCAATATCGAAAAAAAAGAGAGGAGGGGCCCCCCAGAAGGGGAAGAACCTAAAGTCAGCTAAGCGGAGCAAACCAGACGAAACCCTAATTGAGGAACGTGAACTGGTGGCCCCAATAATACCGTAGGAACAATTGAGAAGGGCCCAGAAGACAGGACTAACCGCACCCCGAAGATTGATGATCATTGTTGGATAAAAATTGGTGCCCTAATAGAATCATCCTTGGAACCCCTATTGGCGAGACTGAGAATAGTTGAGAACAAACTTGGCCAGCTTGAGTCTTCGCTAAGTAAAGTTGCTAAAGATGTTAAGAATAATTTAGCGAGCAATGTCCAGGGCCCTGACGTTCTGAGGGAAGGGGGAGGGACGAGGGTCGAAGGCATTAATTCAACTGTAAATAATTGCGCTGGCCTACCACCAGCCCCACTGTCTAATAATGCTATTACATCTAGCAATGAGGGTATTTAGACGTCGCCAATGCCGTTGGGTGGGGGGCGGAGGGGAATTAATAAGGTAGTAAATGTACACCAACACCTAAATCTCCTCCCGGAATGTACTCCCTATGTTAAAGTCTTAACCGGTGTTCCAGAACTCAAGGAAGGGCAGTCTGAAACACATGAGCAGCTAAAGAATAAAACAATACACTGGTTAAACATTAATCGACCGCTCCCCTCCCATGCACAGTGCAGGATACTGCTGTTGCGTGCTTATCTAGGTTCCTGATCGATACTGTGACCTTATGCCCCTATTCGGCTATAACTCCATTTATTCCCTATATTGGCATAACCGTTCAAGTGCGATTTTCTGAAAAGTCATCTCTGGCCTCACACGAACAGAGCCACATTCCAGCATGACTCTCTGCTACTTCCTTTGCGACCAATTAGTGCAATGACAGTGCAGCAGTCACTATCTGATATTCCTAGATAACACTCCGAGTTCTTCAACAAGATAAAAACTTAGCAAACCTGGAAATCCCCGCTTGCTATGTTTTGATTAGTAATGGAACTCTAATGAGCAACTGATAACTGTCACTTCCTAGTGACATCTTTAATTGACGTCTTATGTCCAGCAAACTTGCGTCAAACCCGGCACCTGTCAGGTATAAATATTACCAACGTTGCCTTAAGCAATGAGCGAACCTGTTGCTGATGCCAGCTGCCTGCATGACCCCGTGTTGGTAAAAACTAGCACTCTGTCGCTGCAGCCTGCTATCCTGTGGTGGTGAAGCTGCTGATTACCATTATCGCCGCTACAGCGCGAACTATGGTTCAGTACGCTTGAGGAGCCGTGCAGCCGTCCTCTGCGAAGACATCCAGCCCAGCTGCCCGCGGACGCTGTCACCCCTCCTTCCTCGACGCGCTGAGAGAAGCCGCTGCCTTTCTCGTGCAGAGAAATCCAGTCCCGGCGCTTCCAGTTTACCCTTGCAGGTGACTGGGATATCGAGAGAGACCCCTGAAGGAGATACCAATCCTCCATCATTCTATTCAGAGGTATGGTGTTGACTAAACCCTTAGACGAGAATTCTTGAAACAAACCTTGGCAAAACCAACTTAACTTAAGCTACTTACTTACTCCCCTTCTCACGTGTTAGGCTTAGGTCAGGCACACTGGGGTAGGCTTAGTTAGAAGCACCAGTTGAGTATGTTAGCCTAATGTATATATGACTGTATATATGTTTTATTACTTTTAAACCATTGTATGGCTAAGAAACCATATCAATGCTTTTACAGTTCTATTTCGCAATACTTATCTTACTGTACGTACTTTTTATAATAACAGTTATTGCAATTGTGGCAATACATTTCTCTTGTACGAGAAGAAAGACTGTTCAATAAATGTTAACCCTTTATTGATACACGCCCGTCTCTCTATTCTCTACATACTGTGAAAGTAAACTGCACTAGACTGACTGAGTGAAATCTATGTCTATTGTTTCACACGACCCTAGAGATCGACTCTTGATCTGAGGAGCAAAGTTGTCATGTTGCACGGTTGTTGGAAAGCTGAATCCCTTCTTGTCTGTGCCAAGGAAGCTGATCACTTCCTATGCAGAGAAGAAAGTTTCCAGTGACCTCTGAGCTAGTTGGTAACACAACCCAATTAAGTTTAGCATAGTCAGTGGAGGCCTGGAATATCCGCAGTTCCACGTCGATACTACTGTTTATGTTATTCCAATGCGCAGGGCCTAGTGGGAAACTAGGAACTACACTACATGGCGCCCAACGTTTGGTAAGGCGATAAACTAACGCAAGACTTGTAGAGTAACTCAGTCGTGCATATTTCACACCCCTTTCTCCCGGAAATACTCCAATAGACGTCTGGAGTGGGTGAAAGGTTAAAATCCGCCCGACCTTAGTAGGAAGAGATTCCTATGTAAAGTTCTGGTTTATTCAACGTTGAAGGATACAGTGTTCCAAAATATTGTGCATCTAATCTTTGTCTCCTTGGAGACCTACTCTGCAAACCTCGCATTTTTACAATGCCAGAAAACGGAGCCCCTGGGGCCGCAGTAGATGCGACTCAGCAAGGTCCCGAATACACAGACCCGGGTGCTATTATCATCCCGGTCCAGTTAAGAAGATCTATAACTTTAAAACTTATAGAAAACAGACTGCCACCTCAAGGTGGTACAGTAATTTTCGTGATAGAGGCTCACGAGTATCGGCAGACAGAGGTATTCTATTCATGGATAAACTTTCCAGCGGTAAACGCTATAACACAATAGTTTCACTATTACAAAATAGAGGAACCTCCGGATGAGTACGCCCCTTTCGAGGAGGTTGAAATTCCACTTAAATTTCAAGAGCACCTGCTCTGGTTTAATGGCGCCCTAAAACACAATGATCACATAACTAGGCTCGGTCCACTAGGTAGACCAGGAGCCACGTGGCCGGTTCTAGCCAGCTACACACCACATCCTGACATTACAAGAATGTCTAGAGAAGAGCTGTTAGCACAGCTAAACACATTAATAAAAATACATAGGCAATTAGTCCAATATGTAATACGGACTGCAACAGTCCAGCCAGCTGTTAATACGCCACAGCTGACCCCTCATCAGGGGAACACAAATAAAATTACACCACAGAACATACAGTCATGTCTTGGTAAAACACCCGTAAAACGGGAACAAATTCCTTTCTGGTTAGCCCAGAAAATCACTCAAATAGAGGCAGTATTTCCTGATACTACCCCTATTGAGAAACACAGAATCTTGACCATCTGCCTTCCTATGGGAATCGCACCACACGTGGAGGACTGCGACACTTGGGGTACAGTCTTTGCTTCCATTTACACAAAAACACACGGTTTTCCGTCTATGGCGGTAATACCAGAAGTGCTAAAACAGATTCAAAATGAATTCGGTCCAGAGCCCGCTTTAAATCTAGGTATGAAATTACTGAAAGACTTCAAGCAGGTCACGGCTATATTATTAGCTAACATAAAGGGAGAAGCAGCATCTGTGGCGATTCGCCAGAAGTTGAGGGAAACAGATATAAAAGATCCTGTTGAACTTGCAAAAATCATAGAAAAATGCTATGAAGAATTAGGTAGAGACAGCTTGGGTGGAAAACCAGTTAAGCCCCAACTGCTCGAAAATCCTGAAAAATTATTTATTAAAAATAATTTAAACACTCCTAAAAAGAGCTGGGATGGAAATAAACAATCCACTCCCAAGGAAAAAGTTTTCCAGTCCAGAGGAAGGTCTCCTCGACGGAGGGAAAGAACACCGACTCGAGAACGCCAGTCTCCCCAACGGGAGCCCTCTGAGAAAAGATATAACCTTAGAAATAGGGATAATCTGAAAAAACCTAGTAGATATCAAAGTATTGATACACGTCCCTCTCGATCTTTTCCACAGAATTCGGAAAGAAGAGGACGGTCAGACCCAGGAGAGCACACCAAGTCCAAAGACAAGGAACCTGCTCAGAGTAAAAAATCTCAATTTCAGAAAAAGAAGGTAGCCAGTATTAGAGTAATCAACCATGCCGAGAATACTGAGGACACAGTTGAAAAACGGGGAGTGGGCATTGACAATGTTGGACAGTGCAGCAGAAATCAGTATAGCGCGCAAGATCTTGATGAGTCATCTGGAGACAGTGGACACGAATGAATACATTCAGGTTGAAACTGCCGACGCCAGGCTTAGCGAGCCCCATAAAATATACCAAATAACATTGCGTATAGAGGGTGATAAGACTAGGAAAATTAAGGGTCTATTTTGGGATAAGCTCTCAAAAGGCTATGATATTCTGTTAGCTGAAAAAGATTGGCCCCCGGAGTTTGTCAGGGAGTGCCCTCGTGGCGAAGAAGTGATTATGCCTGCCTTCTCGAATCACATACCGATTCACAAAAAATACACATATGCAAGGAAATGGGCAGTAGCCCAGGCACCTGCATTGTATAAAAATCATGTAGGATGGGATGAGGATTCACCGCCTCACAAAATCCAACTAAAAAATGAACCAACTGCCCAACGGCAGTATCCCATAAAGCAAGAAGCTAAAAAACAGGTCAGGGAGATCTTAGATCAACTTGAGTATCAGGGGGTGATTGAAACATGCACCTCTCAAATGAACAATCCTTTGTTTCCTGTCTCCAAGCCAGACAATTCATATCGTCTAGTTTTGGACTACAGACACCTTAATACATGTTGCAAAACTTTTGCAGTACAAAACTCGCATAGTGCAGCCCTAATGAATAACATAGTTAGGAAAAAATACAAAACGACATTAGACATTTCTAATGGTTTCTTTTGTCAAAACATTGCACCAGAAAGCAGATATTTGACCGCTTTCTCCGCATTTGGGTCACAGAAAAAATTCTGTCGACTCCCACAGGGTTTCAAGAACAGCCCAGGACTATTCTCAGCTAGGGTAACAGAGTTACTACAAATCTATGATGATGAAGCATTATCTTACGTAGATGATATTTATCTCACAGACGACGACTTGGATACTCACTTGAAAAGAGTGAACACCATTATACTTGGGTTCGCAGCAGAGGGTTACAAATTCAACTTTAAAAAGTCCCGAATTGCCCATCTGACAGTACTATTCTTAGGGTACGAATTATCAAGTGAAGGGAAAAGCCTAGCGGACAACTTCTTAGAGAAGTGCGCTGTACTCCAAGCTCCAAAAACGCTGAAGAATTTACAATCAATACTAGGTTTTCTGAATTTCGGAAGAACTTACATACTAAATTACGCAGAGAGGGTTAAACCTCTCTACGAACTAATAAAACCTGATTTAAAACAAATCAATTGGACTCAAAAACACACAGAAATTTTGAGATCACTGCAAACAGACATGTTAGCAAAAACAAAATTAGATACACGTGACAACACGATCGATCTAGTAATCCGAGTCATCCCAGGAAGATGTGGATTCACGTACCTAACCTCTAATGAGGGAGAAAAGGTACCAATTTCAATTAAATCTCACTTGTACACACAAGCAGAAAAAACATTCAGTCACACAGAAAGAACTGTGAACGCAGTGCAAATCGCATTAGCAAATGAACGAGAACTAGCACACGGCAAACGGATTAATATCCTTACAGCGGAATCCGCCTTTGAGGCGCTATTCAGCCCAGTAAACCTGCCTACAGTGTCACTGGATCCGAAATGGATACAGTACATAGATTCTCTAGGAGCGGAGGACGTGAAATACTATTTCGCCCCGCAATTTGAAGAACTGAATGATTTAGAATATGAAGAAGAATATCCTCTGCCAATCGAAATTCTGCCTCTCCCACAATATGCCTGTATAATCTATACAGATAGCTTTGTACAGCATTTTAATGTAGAGAGCAAATCCTACAATGCAGCATGTGCGATCATTAAAGGTCGTTGGCTGTGCGGTAAATTCAGACCGAAAGTAACAAAAACTGAATCTGTAAGAAACTGTTCGGTTCAAAGAACTGAAATCAGATCTTTAAAGATGGCGCTCGAAAATGCAGAACGCGAATTCCCCACACTTATAGTGTGCGATTCTCATTTTTGCGTCAATTCTTACAACAACAAACTGCAGAGTTGGATCGAAAACGACTACAAAGATGACACAGGTGCCACAATAAAGCATAAATTGCTCTGGAACGAGGTAGCTCTTTTACACAAAGAACTACAAAAGACTCACGTGATTCACGCACAGAGTCTTCAACGTGATGGCGTTCACGTTGCAGGGAATTCATTGGCTAATACAGCCACCGCGGAAGCAACTAACCCGGCTTCCGTAGCCACAAAAAAGCGTACAGATAAGTACATAGACGGGGAAACCATACTGGCAGTAAAAACGACCGTAAAAGGCGACTGTGCAGCACTACCCGTAAACTATCCACTCAATTATGCATACATAATCGATGCAAACTCCGTTCCTTTTGCTCGAATCCCTGGAGTGGGGGACAGAGTAATTCCAAACAGGAGCAGGAGGGGCTTCCTCCTACTGGAAGCACACATGGGGTTGGGTCTGAAACACCAAACAATCAAAGCCTCTCTGAAAGAATTGCAATCAGAGTACTGGTGGCCAGGAATGAGTATAGAAATTCAATGTTTTGCTCAAAATTGTGAAAACTGCAACAGAGATCGCAGAAATGAACAGGCCAGGGTAGTTTCAGGATCCCTTCTAGACAGCATAAGGCGGTCTATCTGCGCAATCAAAGAAGAGAAGCGCGTCCCAGTGTACACCATTAAGACAAAAAGCACTTAAAAAATGAGGTCCCCAGCGCTCGGCTGACGCTAGAACGGTTATAAAAGATTTGCGAGTCCATATCGGCATATACGCAATTACCACGTTCCATTCTGACCAGGGTCCTGCTTTCAGCTCTCGAGCCTATAAGGAGGCCATGGCTAGCATGGGAATTGGGTTGTGGTATTCTTGTCCGTCGCACAAGTGTGATAGAAAGAAAAAACCGGGACATAAAGCAATCTATAACAGCGAAGGTATTAGGTTCAGGCGCTGGGTGGGTCAAACATTTAATAAGTGTCCAGACTAGTCTTAACAACATGCCAAGAAATTCTCTAAAAGGTTTCAGCCCATACGAACTATTGTTCGGAATTAGAATGAACGTTCAGGACCTTGATAGTCAGATGTCAGTGGTACAAGCAGAAACAAAGCAGTTTGAAGTAAAAGACCGTTTGGCTGTTTTACAGGAACTGAATGAAACAAGAAAATCATTAAGCAACATAAAGTTAAAGCAACAGCCAAATACCACTGACGAGGCACCACCCGCAACAGCCCCAGCAAGGCCTGTCTGGATTCCAAAGATTGGGGATCTAGTCAGAGAAAAGATCGCGGTTAAGAAGGAATTTGGGCCTTCTTACAGAAAAGCAGTACCTGTCTTAGCAGTCACCGGAACAAGATCAGTTGTGCTACCGCCCCTTGCTGGTAAAAAGGAGAACAGAGTCGTGTCCATCGACCTGGTAAAACCACAAGCATGTGGCCTATAATCAACAGTAGGCCCAGTGGACTCCCAAGAAACAACAGAATACCCAAACTTGCAACAATCCAAGAGGTTCAAACTGAAAGACTCATCACATTTGATCAGCCTGCAGTGCACAATGAAGGACTATGCAATAATGCCATGGAACTCGTGCCTCTTGAAACACAGATTGAAACAGTTCGTCAAGAAACAACACCAGTCTACACTAATGTGGCATCAGAAAGTGCTACGGAGAGACAGATTGAAAGAACAATCCCATCAATTGACAGAACTGCCTCTGGTTATTTCATCAACTTCGACAACTTCTCTGAAGATTTAAACGACCCCGAAGTGATGCCAGAAACAAAAAAGTCTTTTAAAGAAAAAGCAACGGAACTCTTTCATCAACTGAAGGAAATCTACCTCATTTCCCCTTGGCTAGAGTTCTGGTTCGGTCTAGGTGTATTTTTCCTCCTACTTTGGCTCATCATGGTACTTTGTTTGGGAAAATTCATTGAAGGAAAATATATTACAATGGACACAGCAAGTCAGAACATCAACCTAGTCCTGAAACCACACAGATCATCCCACGTGAAGAAAAGAGAACTGTCAACTGTAAATGTCACAGCAATTCCAATACCTGGTGGGGTAGTATGGGAGAAAACAGACTATGAGATCTATGGTCCGGTCGAAATCCTGAAGTATCCTCATCAACTAAAGGTTTCCTTAAGTGACTTTGTGACACCAAGTACATTCTCTGATGATTGGGACTTTAACAGTATTAATGACATGATGTCTGATTTAGTAATGTCAGCTAGATTCACAGATCATGATTATTTACAAGGTTCATCTAGTTATGAGCAGTTATTCTGTTACACCCATTATGGGGATCATTACTTGCATAAATCTACACAGCCTAGAAATGTTTTTATGTATAATCAATGGGAACATTGTTCTACACCACCTAAAAGCAGTTCTAAAGCATTTTTTGAGAAATTCAAATACTTCTCAGGGTTTAACACCAGTGATGCAGAAACGTTTTATTATAAACTGTTAGATAAAACAGGAATGAAAACAATGCTGACAAATTCTAAATTGATATATTCAGAAGCATTTTATGACAAAATGATGACATTTGGTTTTGATTATTGGAAAAATAATATTGAAACGAAAACAATTTGGGGTACAAAAGATTGGCAGGTGCAAGGCATAGAAGCACTTTTTAGAACCTGCATGATACCAGAACAAATGTTGTTTTAAAATGACACAATACACCAAACATCTTGTCTTGGCCTAGCTAAGAACAAAGAACTTAAAACACCGTCTATACCAAAGCCAATACCTGAAAATACAACAGCTGATATTGAGTTAGACGTGTCACAAATTTTACATTTCAACAGAACACATCCTGATTGGAAAAAGTGGTTAATCTGGCCTACAGACACAAATAGCTGTCAAGATAGGTTCCTGAATAAAACACAGGGTTTAAAAATGACCAGATTAGACCCTAGATATTCCCAGAGACAACATCCAGGGATTATAACAACATACAGTGTAGGGAAACTCTGCCTAGAATGGCTTACTACATCCACACTGGCTGAAATTAAGCAACACTTGTCTTTATTAAAAGATGGTGCTGATTTGCGCGATTTCATTCTTGGACCACGCAAACAGCGTCAAAAGCGTTTCATAGCGACCAGTATCTATGCTGCTTACAACGAGGCTTGGAAAGTAAAGCAAATTGAAACTGCTGAAAAAATACGAGAAATTGATCGTATTAATTTGGAGAAATCACTTTCTGTGGTAGACAATGGGTTAATGACTCTGTCTTCCAGAATATATTCTTTGGACAATATTGTATCCTCTGCCTTTGATGTGATAGACAGAGATTTGCTAATGTTACAACATGGCCAGTCTCAATTACGCTCTATTATAGAATTAGGCTGGACGCTGCAAAATCTTCGTTCAGGCTATGTGCCTTGGCGTTTAATCAACACAACGTCATTATTTTCCATTTTTAACCTTACTGATAAACAGATCAGTTTGGCACAGAAAGGAGCAGACTATACAATCTTGAGCATCGAGAAACTCGAGAGATTACCATTGACAATGTCAGAGAGTCCTGTCATTGAATGGATAATACACGGAATTATCACAATTCCGATAACAACTTTCCGATTTAAAAAGTGCCTTGAGTACATACCTGCTGGCCAATATGAACAATTGGGTAAGGGATATGTAAAATCCGAATGGAAATTGCCATACACTCATTCTTGCTATAGTGACAGCGACAAAAATGTATTTCTTAGTGGTGACAACTGTAAACACTCACTAAGCGGTATACTTTTGTGTCAGGGTATTAATTTACACGGAGCATGTGATGGAAATTCAAACAACCTTTCATGCCACCAGCTAGTCACACCTGCAACTCAGATAGAGCCCTTCTTTATGCAACTCGCAAACGGGAGTTACATTCTTAGAACGGATCACAGGTGCTGTGGCCTCGCGCCAGGGAAAAGTTATCTAGTACAAGTAACGTCCATGGTCAAATGTTGCATGCAAGCATTGTTCCCGAGCGGGCCTCCAGACATAGTGACTCCCCTCTGGCCTCGTCTGAATCTCTATTCTATACGAATTGATACATTAAGCAAAATGAAATCTGTGCTTTTACAGACAACAGTGCCTATAACGTCATCTAAAGAGACGTATGATCTTCTAGTCGCAAGGACGGCTACTGAAGTCCATGACCTTTTATCAACAAATTGCCCCGTGCATTTCGTAGAAATGTTCAGCCAACTCCTTAACATGTCTAGTGCAACAAGCATCCCAGGCATATTTAAGACAGTCTTTACGGGACTGCTAACACCCTTCCAGGCAATTTTGGGAATCTTTCCTAATTTCGTGCACTCCATTTTTGGTGGTATTCCACTATTTTTGGGACTCATCGCAGGGATTCTATTTTTGACCATCCTGCTACGTTATGGCAAGCCTCGGCTCAGACATAGCTCCCATGGGAATGGAAGAGACAATCCTAGCAATGCGCTACAGGGACAGGATAACTAACGTCCTCGGATTGGCCAGGCTAAGAGATCTAAACATGACCTGGTTCCTTTCATTCAGACCGATATGGCAAAATTGCATTTTACCTGTGCTACGGTGTATGCTTTGCGGCGATGAATGCGTGTTGGACATCTGTCTTTCACTTCCATCAGCAGTACCAATGGACGTCGATACTTTGCTCAGTCCAATAACGGCTCACGCATTGTGTTGTCCCCAGCGGCTACCAATCCTGATGACGGCATTCGTGGAGACTCCTGTACTACAGCCAAGTGGTAACAGTGGAGCGAGTGACAAAAGCAACATCATCCAGGTACAACGTTCTGTGAGCATTGCTGGTCCTGCCTTCGATGACAGCAATCATTCTCACACCTGCCAAGTTACAGCGCTATCTAATTTGGTTGAACTATCACCTGATTTTGTAGACCAATTCTTTGCGAGCCTGTCTGATACGATGTTCTCACCCATAGAGAAACAATAACTTTTGAGAAACTTTCCGACACACAGCGTTCCCATGAACTCTGAATTCGGCCTTCAGTTTTGATCAACAAAAACTGCCAGGAGCTTTGGAAAATCTATTTTCTTTGAATTGGACAATTTTTCTAAAAATTGACCTTTTTTGGCACGAACAATTCTTTGCTTAACGTAAAAACTATTCTTAGAGAACAGAAGCTTCACACTTCTATTTCTAAACACATCTAGAGACATAACAACATAACACCAGCCTCTAGCACACATGTTATTACAATGCATTTTTATGTGATGATTTATCTCGCATTTCTTCTGTCAGAGATACTTCATGTGTAATTCTTTTTGCATAATCGTTCATTGATTTCATATGCAATACCTTTTGAATGGTTACTATGCTTTAAAAAACGTACAGTACCTAAATTCCATGTATTACAAGTACGCCTATTTCGAATGCATGTATGTATTTTGGGGTGGGCAATGTTACACATACATCTAATTGCTTCAGTTTAGTAATTTTGATGGACATGAAAACGTGGAGTGGGTGTTGCGTGCTTATCTAGGTTCCTGATCGATACTGTGACCTTATGCCCCTATTCGGCTATAACTCCATTTATTCCCTATATTGGCATAACCGTTCAAGTGCGATTTTCTGAAAAGTCATCTCTGGCCTCACACGAACAGAGCCACATTCCAGCATGACTCTCTGCTACTTCCTTTGCGACCAATTAGTGCAATGACAGTGCAGCAGTCACTATCTGATATTCCTAGATAACACTCCGAGTTCTTCAACAAGATAAAAACTTAGCAAACCTGGAAATCCCCGCTTGCTATGTTTTGATTAGTAATGGAACTCTAATGAGCAACTGATAACTGTCACTTCCTAGTGACATCTTTAATTGACGTCTTATGTCCAGCAAACTTGCGTCAAACCCGGCACCTGTCAGGTATAAATATTACCAACGTTGCCTTAAGCAATGAGCGAACCTGTTGCTGATGCCAGCTGCCTGCATGACCCCGTGTTGGTAAAAACTAGCACTCTGTCGCTGCAGCCTGCTATCCTGTGGTGGTGAAGCTGCTGATTACCATTATCGCCGCTACAGCGCGAACTATGGTTCAGTACGCTTGAGGAGCCGTCCTCTGCGAAGACATCCAGCCCAGCTGCCCGCGGACGCTGTCACCCCTCCTTCCTCGACGCGCTGAGAGAAGCCGCTGCCTTTCTCGTGCAGAGAAATCCAGTCCCGGCGCTTCCAGTTTACCCTTGCAGGTGACTGGGATATCGAGAGAGACCCCTGAAGGAGATACCAATCCTCCATCATTCTATTCAGAGGTATGGTGTTGACTAAACCCTTAGACGAGAATTCTTGAAACAAACCTTGGCAAAACCAACTTAACTTAAGCTACTTACTTACTCCCCTTCTCACGTGTTAAGCTTAGGTCAGGCACACTGGGGTAGGCTTAGTTAGAAGCACCAGTTGAGTATGTTAGCCTAATGTATATATGACTGTATATATGTTTTATTACTTTTAAACCATTGTATGGCTAAGAAACCATATCAATGCTTTTACAGTTCTATTTCGCAATACTTATCTTACTGTACGTACTTTTTATAATAACAGTTATTGCAATTGTGGCAATACATTTCTCTTGTACGAGAAGAAAGACTGTTCAATAAATGTTAACCCTTTATTGATACACGCCCGTCTCTCTATTCTCTACATACTGTGAAAGTAAACTGCACTAGACTGACTGAGTGAAATCTATGTCTATTGTTTCACACGACCCTAGAGATCGACTCTTGATCTGAGGAGCAAAGTTGTCATGTTGCACGGTTGTTGGAAAGCTGAATCCCTTCTTGTCTGTGCCAAGGAAGCTGATCACTTCCTATGCAGAGAAGAAAGTTTCCAGTGACCTCTGAGCTAGTTGGTAACACAACCCAATTAAGTTTAGCATAGTCAGTGGAGGCCTGGAATATCCGCAGTTCCACGTCGATACTACTGTTTATGTTATTCCAATGCGCAGGGCCTAGTGGGAAACTAGGAACTACACTACACTGCTAGTCAGAAGAGTGGCCTGGGTAGGCGTGAAGCAAAACAAAATACCAGGATACTGTATTGTTGTCAATTTTAATGATCCAAGGTCTGTTTTTCATGTCTGTGGGGGTCCTCGCGCAAGTTCAAAAACTACTATACAGGCAAGGGACTTGGGCTATTTCTATACACCGTTAGACAACGTTTCAAACCAAGGGAACTACGAGTATAACAAAGCCAGGAGGGCCTATTTTGAAGAAAGACTCATTTGCCCAATGGCGGAAAACAGTGTTCAATCTGCAACCGTCACCCTTCACAATAGGTTTAGCGCACTGGTCTCAGTCGACTGACTGGATGCGACCGACCCTGATTTTGTACCAGCACTAAGTATGGGCATTAAGAAGAGTACCAATGTTCCATTACAGGGGGGCAGTAAAGAGATATGTAGGGTAACCCCCGAAGTAGATACCAATAAGATATCACAGCCTAGACGAGGAAATGCTGGGAGGGATCATGGGGATATAACTGGTCTAAAACCGAGTGTATTCATTGGTGGAGAAACTGCCTGTTGTATCACTGGAATCCAGTTGACCCTGCCTGAATACAGCATTGTACTGTCCATTCCTGAAATTGGTGAATCTGGGAATCTTACTATAATTAGAAATTCAGCACGCACAGGCATATCTAGCCCACCGATTGAAGGTCTCGGAGGGTTACCAACTCAGCCAACTATTCTTGGCTCTAGATTATTGTCCTGGAATGTTGCGGGCCTTGCATCTAAAATTGAACACCCAGATTAGGGGGAATATATTGACTCCCATGAAATATGTATTTTTCAGGAAACTTGGGCGGTAGATCCAAAATATAGGGCAGGTTTTGTCGCGTATTGCGAGGAGGCTGTTAAGGGTCCAATGGGGAGACCGTCAGGGGGACTCTGTATATGGGTTGCTCTACACCTAGGATGCATGGTTAAGCAAATCAAGACATATTCCCCAGATATAACCTGCATCATTCTGACCCACAAGAACTTGCAAAAATTTGCAATTATAAATGTTCACTCTCGCCCGATCCAGTATGGAGGGACTTCACCAACAATCACTAGTTTGACAAACATTTTAAGTGGACTGGGGGAAGATTTTACATTTGTAATCTGTGGTGATTTCAATTGCCACTTTGAGCCACTAAGTGGAGACACAAATGCGATCTCCGACGCAGAGGACTCCACTTGAGCACTCCCCCCTCCCAATATGTACCCCACCACCCGATGGATGCCGTTGGCCCTTGAACTTTTCAATGAGGGCCTGTAACGGCCGTTTCCCTAGTGATAACCCTGGTCGTTCGACCTTTAAGAGGCCTGGACAGTCCTCAGTCATTGACTATATTATGATTAGTATGGAACTATGGCAGAACGTGGTTGACTTTGCCGTAGGAGACAGATGTGAGAGTGATCATAATCCTATAGTCATGACTTGGGACCCCCAGTGGCCTGGCACCAATGGAAACAGCGAAGAGGTGTTTCAAAATAACGTGGTGGGTGTAGAGGGGGGGGGGGCGGATAAGATGGACTAGGCTAATAGAATCTGAGGAATCACTGCCTAAATTATATGCGAGTATTATCCCAGTATTAGAGAGCGCTAGTGTTGTGGCTGGTAAATCAACACTTCCCGATTTTGATAGTGAACTCGAAATGCTCCACCGAAGACTCACTGAGGTTTTGGCTGCTTTCTTTTTAAAGAGTGGCACGACTAACCCCAAACCTGGCAGTCTTAGGAACTCATGGTACACGAAAGCTTGCAGGGTAGCAAAACAGATCCTTTTGACAGAACTGAAATATTCTGATCATTTGCGTATTCGGGAAGCCAGGAAGGCATATAAGAATACCATCCTTAATGCAAAGAATGAATGGGAAACAGTAAGGTGACAAGAAATTAAGATGGCCCTTGACCAAAAAGATAGCAAAAGTTTCTGGAATCTTGTCCACCATGGGAAAGTGGAAGGTAGAACCACACTTGACCCTAACATAGATGAGGGTGCCTGGTTCTCATACTTTAAGGATGTGTACTCTTCTTCAACTCTGGACGTAAATACTAATAACACTCCAGTTTTTAATTTTAACCTTCAAAGCCTATCTGATGCACCTCCATTTTTATTGGGAGAACCGGTATTAGTTTAGTCCAAATTGCAGCCCCAGGACTTGATGAAATCCCGGGTGATCTGTTTAAAAGTGAGCACCAAATTTGGGCACCCTATCTTCTAACACTATTCAATGCAATCCAGTACGGTTTTACTGCGCCACCAACGTGGGCAGGTGCCAAAATTGTCCCAATTTATAAAAAGGGATCCTAGCTGGAACCATCAAATTACAGGCCCATTAGCTTAATAGATGTTTTGCAGAAACTATACGGGAGGTTACTGTTGGGGAGACTGCAAGAATGGATTGAAGATCAGGCCATACTAACCCTGCTTCAAGCTGGCTTTAGGGCCAAGATGTCCACGGTGGATCAATTGTTTAGGTTACAGCTGATCCACTGGAAGCATGTAATACTTGAACAGGGGAGCCTATACCTCACGTTTGTTGACTTAAAGTCAGCCTTCGATATGGTTGATCGAGGCCAGCTATGGAATATCCTGGCAACCATGGGGGTTCCATCTTATCTTTGCCTACAATTGCAACGCCTCCATGAGGGCACTTATGCCAGAGTAAGGTATGGAAAAGATGCACAGCTGACGGCCCCCTTCCCGGTTGACAAGGGGGTCCGTCAGGGCTGTGTATTGGCGCCAACCCTTTTCTCACTTTTCCTCAATGGTCTAGTGGAAGATCTTCTGCAGGCAAAAGATCTTGATTCCCCAAAAATAGGTTCCCGCAAATTTCGTACACTGATGTTTGCGGATGACACCCTGCTCCTTTCAAAGTCACCCATGGGGATGCAGAGAGTACTAAGGGAATTCACTGACTTTTGCAAAAAGAGGAAACTCCAAGTCAACATCAGTAAAACAAAATATATGGTGTTTGGCGCCAAAGCCTCTTCCTACCCCCATCCAGTTATGGATGATATTCCGCTGGAACGAGTCAACGTTTTTGAATATTAGGGATTGACCCTGAATGATAAAATGACCTGTGCTCCCCAAATTGAGAAGGCGAATCTAAATCTTATTCAGACAATAGGTGGGCTGAGGAAAGTTCATAACAGTTGTTCACTAAAAACAATTAGTCCTCAGTCGGAGATTTATAAAGTTCAAGCTCGCTCAGCGGCCCTGTATGGGGTGGAACTTTGGGGTCACAGCAAAACCCACACACTAACTGTGACTGAAAATAAATTCCTCAGAGGTATTACGGTTTTGCCAAATAATACCCCACTGGTCCCACTAAGAATAGACCTGGGTGTCCTCTCTGTGACGGATCTTATTTCGAGTCGACCTCTGCTGTACTGGCACCAGCTGTGGGGTACATCAGAGTTAGGCCACTACAGGGAGGAGCTCAGGTCGTTTCTACAGATGCCAGGAGCGGTGGGCAAAATACCATGGTTGTCTTTTGTAAGAGAATTCTTTAAGGCAATTGGTAGAGAGGATCTCTGGGTAACCCCTGAGCAAGCATGCGTAATTACCCCGAAGACAACCCTATCCAAACAACTGAAGGATTACAACCTGCGGCTTGTATGCCAAGTGTGTATCACTACAAGCTTGACCTGGGTGTTCTTGAGCCATAAATCTTCCTACTGCTTTGAACAGGTTTTGGACGTAATACATCCACCGTCGACAAGGAGGCTTTTCCTCCAATTCAGATATGGCACTCTTCCATTATTTGCAACAACTAACAAGTGGACTGAGGGGTCCTGCTACCTTTGCCCTGGTTGCCTAGTGAGGGAAGAAACTGAAGCTCACATGGTCTTTTTCTGCCCGGCCTATAAGCAGGCCAGGAAAAAATGGAATATACAATTATGTAGGAACCTGGGTATTAGGCAGTATTCTGCCACGCTTAGAATCTTAAAATCTTAAATGGATCCACTGCTTGTTATTACAATTTCCAAATTCCTTCAGGCAATATGGATTAAAAGAGGGCGTCTTTTAGAAATCGATGTTTAACACCATGATTTTTTTACTTACTATTGCTCCTGGAGTGTTTTTTATATTCCTAACATTACGTGTAATGTTTGTATACTAATTTATTTTTTTAAACAACTGAGATCTAAAAATTACTCTGCTTAAGCTTTCTCAATACCATGGGCACTTTTTGCACTTTAATCTAACTTGTAAAGTTACAACTGTAAATTAATATAGTGATGTAATTTAAAATTTATATTTTAACCTCTGTTCTTTTATGACTTGAAAAGTCGTGATGAAGCCCAAAAACTAAAATTCTTTATAAATGATGACACAATCCACTATCACACTTACCAATCAATACCAGGCCCATAAACATAGAGAGTGAGGTGAATGGATCATTATGTTATTTATAACTTTAGGCAATAAACTATCTACAATAAACAAGACCAGCTTGTCATTTTGAAAAGTTTATTTTTAAAATTCATAATTGAAAAATCTTTATTAACTCTCTTTATTAAAATCAAGCATTTAGTTTTATTAATTCTAATCACATAATCATTGGCACAATGTAAGCTGTCAAGTTAGATTTGATCAAAATGATGAATTTAAGAAATCATAACTTTTTCTCTAAGTTAATTTTCTAACCTTAAAGAGAAACAAATAATAAACAGTAGAATGCTTACAATCCCAAGGCAATCCGACAGCGCTTCGCCCCTCTGGAAAAGACGGTCCCAAACCCCTCAAGAGAGCCAATTTTATATCATTTTTCGCTCTCAAAACTAACTAAATGTAATATTTTAGAAAAGTTCAGCACTATGATTGGATGATGGCTGTCAGGCCACCTCAGCTACCAGTCCAGAGAATATGCGCGTCACTATGCCATTGTCAATAAAGTGACATCAGCTTCCGAGGCTTTGCAACAAAAAGTTGCCAATCTACTTCCACCGAAAGCTCGGCAGATTCATGCCTGTCACTTCCTTGGCCTTGAATAAGAACATTCAGAGCAGTCCATGGAAATAAACTTCTTTGTTAGAGTCTCTCTTTTTTTTAAAAAGTCAGAGCCACGAGAAGTAAGTTCAATAAACTCTTGCATGGAAGATTTCCAACGTGTAGCTTGGCTCCAGCTTCTGCTCAGTTCAGGCCGACCAACTTTTCTCCAAAGCAAAGACTAGTCCTCAGCTCACTCTTGAGCTATTATTTAAACAAACACAAAAAGAGTGATTAATTCAAGTAAAGCAAACTCTTCTGTACCACCCAGTCCCTTATTAATCATTAATTAACCCACTAATAAAAAACATTTAGCAAAAGCAAACATTTAAAGCAGCACATAAAATATCCATCATTCTTCATGTAATCCAGCTTTATGTTTCTGAAAGAATAAAAAGATAATTAAGTGATACACAGACAGACAAACACAACATAAGACTTACATGTAAGCACATAAAATAAGCACATGCCATGAATGATCAGCTGCATATTAATGGTGACAAAGACAATAGGACAGACATAACAAACAGGACAATATTAATAATGTGTTACAAAAACAGACTTGCAAATGCAACAAGAGCACATGTAATTAGTTTTCCGCGTGTATATGTGTGGTGCAAACTTAATCTAGGTTGGGTTAAATAAAACAAATCATGCAACAGTTCATTAATTAATCAGTTAATGTTATGGGGAATTGAATCCACAAGCCAGAATAAAATATTTTCTGCAGCCCGCTTCATCAACTCCCTTATCTGGTGATTTTAAAATCCCCAAACAACACACAAAAATTTAGAATTTTTTTTACCCATTTTAGAGACAACACACACTGAATTCTCTCGATATTAGTTTCCCTAAACCCCTGTTTCAGCTGTCTTATTATCTCTATCAAACTGAACTCTTCGCATTTCTTCTAATTCATATTCCTTTTCTTGTTACTTTCTGAGTTTATAAATTCTTCTCTTTTCATTCTGATGCTTCCTCCTTTTGTGAATCAAACAACTAATTTTTAGCAGCATTATCATTATAATAATGACAATTACTGGATAGAGCACTTTGCCAATGATTGAACTGCCAAGTTCTGAAAACCAATCTTTAATAACCTCCATTCTCTTCCCAATTTTCTCAGAAAAGGTCTCCTCCTCCATGGGTTCTATTTCCTCATGGAAGTGCGTGATATTTTTAACGAGTAACTCTATATCCCGACTTTTGTCAGGTATATAAGTACAGCAATGTTGGACATGCAAGACCCCACAGACTCCACCCTCTTTTGCAAGCAGAATGTCTAAAGCAAGACGATTCTGCATAACCATACTTCTGGTAGCAACAAGTTCTGTGCTAACCAATTGGAAACCACTTGCATTATCAGTTGACGACCTATCTACAATTGTAGACACTTTTCTAATTTTGATGGAATTCATTGTAATCCCCACCATAGGAATAACAGCACCAAAAATGTCTCCCAGGATTTCAGTGAAACTTTCTCTTTTGTACCTATTCTGATTCAAGTGTTCGCCAAATTCAAAAGTACCCTTTTCATTTCTGTCAACGTGAAATATTTTTGGAAAGACCAGGCCAAGATAACATGTCCCGTACCAGTGGTCCGGGAGGCTAAAATAAGCCTTATTGCCACAAATAAAATAAATTCCAGGGAAAATTGGATCCTTTCCACCTTTGAATCCCCATCCCCCTTCAATACGATAAGTATCTTCACATTGACTAGCACCTACAAAAATGTTATCATACAGGGTATTATCTCTTCTAATGCAAAATTTACCACTAACAGGTTCATCTATATTAATTGCTGCATTAGTATTAACACCATTTAACTTGGCATCTTCTAACTGCCAGTATTTGGATTTAGCATGTTTTAGTTTTTCATTTCTTTTGTAAACAGCCCTCCTCTCCTCAACCATGTTAAGGAAAGTCTTTTCTTCAGCTCTCATTTTGCATGTTAAATTATTTCTATAGGCGTATTCATAGTTTAGTTCATTAGTAACTAAAAAGAATTCCCTCATCTGCTTCGCAGACCTTACTTTGTTTAGGCTATTTACAATTTTGAGATTTGCAAAAACCTCATCAAAGTCTGAGTAATAATACTCCAGACGACCAGTTTGATAAAACAGGATAGCAATCACACTACAAGTAATGCCATAAGTGAGAGGTAACATATTATATGTCACCCCCTCAGAAACAGAGGCAGGTAATTTTATGCACACGTAGCAATCTTTGACATTCATTACTTTGACATATTCAGATAAAAGCCTTGAAAATGAATTAGTTGAAAAGTCACCAATAGATCTATCTTGATGAGACACTGGATCATGATTAATAACTCTACTGGACTTGCCAGCATGCTTCTCATGATTAGACTCTACTTTACTAGTTATATTAGTCTCAGATTTTTGCTTTTTAACATCAAAGGGATAGACCACAGCTAAAATTAGCCAAAGTAAAATTAATAATATCACACAAATTGAAGTCATTTTACAACACTTTTTAAAAATTGAACACCTAGAAGTATCTGATCTAGGCATTTCCAAAAACAAAATTTTTAAATAAGAATGTAAGTATAACTACCAAAATTTTATCCCCCCTTTTAAATTTTTTTTTTTTTAAAGATTTTGACCCTAAACAGTTTTTCTTCGACCTTGTGTCACAAAATATGTCTTCTTTAGCTAAACAGAATTTCTTCGACCTAACGTCACCTAACAAATTTTCTTCAGCCTTATGCCAGGAAACAAAAAGTTACCTAACACATATTTTCTTCAGCCTTATGCCAGGAAATAGATCCTCAACTAATTTCTAACAATTTTAATCTCTGTCACTTTCTAAAAATTCCTGACCACTGCTTTCCACTTCAACAATAGGTGGAATAATAATATAGGTCCATTCTGGAGATTTATATTTTTTGTTTGGTCTAATTACTCTTTTTGTCTTGCGAGTGATAACTTCTATTTTCTTGTTTTCGCCTTCAATTTTTTTTTCAAGTTCACTTCCTTGACTAGAAATCTCATTAACATGTTCCTTTGATTTCTTCACTAGTTTGAATTTCAAATTATTTTCAGGCCAAATGTCTCCTTTTCTCAAGACTTTTTTCTTTGGCACACTTTCGTTACATTCAGTTTTCCAAGCTCTTTTTCTGTGTTTTCTTATTTCAGAATCTTCATCACTTTCAGTGTCTGTATCAGAGACATCAAATCTGTACCTAGGAACTTCTTTACTCGGCAACTTCACTCCGTTTGAAACAATACCCTTACTGGTACTTGGCAATTCTTCTTCTTCAGGAATCACCTTCAGCTTCCCAGTTTCAAGCTTTTTTAGGTCTCGCCTGTCGATGCGCATGCGCATCGAGCAAGCGAGAGTATTGGGACTTATCAACTCTTTATCCACACTGCAAGGAATCGTGGCGATTCCTTGCAGTGCCCGTGACTTTTAAGCTCAATGCGCATGCGCATTGAGCTTAAAAGCGCGTGCACGTCCGTCGTGTTTTACCCGCTCCGCCCCCTCCCCTTCCCGCCGTGTCGCATTTCTCCTCCCCCCTCCCCTCGCGCCGTGTCGCATTTCTCCTCCCCCCTCCCCTCTCTTCCCTCCGTCTTGTATTTTTTTGCAAATTGCAGGCACGCGTTTATTATTCTGTTGTGCTTGGTGTCATGTCGAAGTGCTTTAATGCGAAATACGTTAACGTTTATATTTCATGGTTGATTTTTAGCTTCATGTAAATAAACACTTGCTTGTTTTACCCGCTCCGCCCCCTCCCCTTCCCGCCGTGTCGCATTTCTCCTCCCCCCTCCCCTCTCTTCCCTCCATCTTCTTTGTTTATTTTACCTGCTCCGCCCCCTCCCGCCGTGTCGCATTTCTCCTCCCCCTCCCCTCTCTTCCCTCCTTTTTTTTGAGTGCGCAAAAAGAACCATTGTCGGCTTAAAGTGGACTCCAACCTGTCCATCTCATATCATTGACTTGCTTGGTCATTTACATTTGCTCCATTCTTATTGGTTCACTTGTAGGCTTTACTTCCTCTTGCATTTGTCCCCTCCCCTGGAGCATGGCTGCATTTACTTGCATCCGTCCGCAAATCCCTTTTCATGCACCATTTTTGTTACGCAGTCAGAGTGAGGAAGTGTTTTGCAGTGGTCTCCCTCATGTACTGCTCTTCCCCCTCCGTCATGCTCTGTGTTGCTCTCCCGCATGTACTTCTCGTCCCCCTCCACCATGCTCGGTGTTGCTCTCCCGCATGTACTTCTCTTCCCCCTCTGCCATGCGACATGTTGCTCACCCATGTGCTTCTCCCTCACCGGCCTCAGTGATGCGCTGCTTGACCTGGGCTTTGCCTGCTCCCGTTCCTCACCTGCCTCAGTAATGCGCTGCCTGACATGTGCTTCACCCTTATCTGCCTCAGTAATGCGCTGCTGGAACTCCTGTGCCTCACCTCCTCCAGGTTGCTTTCTTGCCAGTAGTATTCCTTGCCTGCTTCATGTTTCTCTCGTCAGTTTGCTTTATTCCACCCCTCACTGCTCGGTCACCCGTTTGCTTTACAACACCCCCCCCCCCCCCTACCTACTATGTTCCTTCCGTACCTGCAATTGTGTTGCTTCCACCAGCCCTGCTATGTTGCTTCTGTCCCAGTGGTCTCTCCTGCCAAACCAGTGTTACATTCCCTCACCCACTTAAAAAAATTCACACTTCAACCAATTCAATTCCAATCAGCTCCGCCCCCTCCCCTTCCCGCCGTGTCGCATTTCTCCTCCCCCCTCCCCTCTCTTCCCTCCGTCTTCAGTAGAAATCGTGGCTGTAGAATCAAATAAGCTTTATTGCAAAAAGACTTCCCGTGTCCAAACAATGTTACAATCACTTGAGGTATTGAGGCGGGGATTTGCAAATTGATGCTAACAGCCGAAGAGTCAGTCTTGAAGGATCTGACTGGTACAGGTATTCAGTCTGCACGGCACCCCACCCCCGCATTGTCCAAAGTTGCCAAGTTTTCAGTCTTAAGTGTGACATTTGCACGTTTTCAGTGTGCTCCTGTGTGATATTTCATTGCCTTATAGTCTGTGTCACTTTCTAATGGCGAGTAAAGCGGTTATGTCCGTGTAGAGAAACGTTGCACAGTAATGGTATAGAAATAGTCTTGAAACAATTGCAAACTCTTTAAACGCTTATGCTGTAACACAAATTACTTTCCTTTACGGACATGATCGCCATGAAACAATAGTGGTGTTATTTATAATAATATAGATGTATTTTATTGGTATATCTCCAGTTTGTTTAAACTGTGTGTTATTTTCATAAGCTACATCAGTTCTATTCAGTGATGAAAAATTATCATTCTCAGTATTCATCTGGACATGAAATGCAGCTGTGCAAACTTAAAATAATTCTGTGGGGGTGTGTTCTTGGAGGGGAAGGGGCTCATGGTAAGTATTGCCTGAGAGGCACTTATGCACACATCAAGCCTCTTTACATTCACCCCCAAAATCTTGCTAAACCCTACGATCGTCAGGTTTTTAGGTCTCGCCTCAACCCCTCACCCTCAACCCCTCACTCACCCTCACTCTCACTCATCCTCACTCACCCTCAACCCCTCACCCTCACTCACCCTCACCCTCAACTCCTCACCCTCACTCACTCACCCTCAACCCCTCACTCACCCTCACTCTCACTCACCCTCACTCAGCCTCAACTACTCCCCATCACCCTCACTCACCCTCACTCACCCTCACCCTCACTCACCCTCAACACCTCACTCACACTCACCCACCCTCACCCTCACTCACCTTCAACACCTCACCCTCAACCTCAACCCCTCACTCACCCTCACTCACCCTCACTCATCCTCACTCACCCTCACTCACCCTCACTCATCCTCACCCTCACTCACCCTCACTCTCACTCACCCTCACTCAGCCTCAACTACTCCCCCTCACCCTCACTCACCCTCAACACCTCACCCTAACTCACCCTCACCCTCACTCACCCTCAACACCTCACTCGCCCTCACCCTCACTCACCCTCAACACCTCACCCTCAACGCCTCACCCTCACCCTCACTCACCCTCACCCTCACTCACCCTCACTCACCCTCACTCTCACTCACCCTCACTCAGCCTCAACTACTCCCCCTCACCCTCACTCACCCTCAACACCTCACCCTAACTCACCCTCACCCTCACTCACCCTCAACACCTCACTCGCCCTCACCCTCACTCACCCTCAACACCTCACCCTCAACGCCTCACCCTCACCCTCACTCACCCTCACCCTCACTCACCCTCACCCTCACTCACCCTCACTCTCACTCACCCTCACTCTCACTCACCCTCACTCTCACTCACCCTCACTCTCACTCACCCTCACTCACCCTCACTCACCCTCAACACCTCACCCTCACTCACCCTCACGCTCACCCTCACTCACCCTCAACACCTCACCCTCACACAGTGCAATAGGTCTCAGACCATTTCAGTTAGAGCTTTTAGAAATGTTTATGGCTTTTTTTATTTGTAATTCTTTAGCATTGGCTACAGGAAACAAAAATGCTAAACATTTACCAAAAAAACCCATAAACAATTCTAAAAGCACTAACTCTAATGGTGCGAGACCTATTGCATTTCCAATGCTTGTTTTACAGAGCTACTTCTTCTTTGCCTTTCAATGGTATCGCTCAGATTTTCGTCTCGCTTACAATTTTCTGCTTCTTTTGAATCTCTCTTTTCTCTCAGAGACTCTTCTTCAAGCAAATCATCATCATCAACACCTCGATTTCCAGTTTTCAGATCTTCTTTATTCAAGTTCTGACTTCCATCTAGATTCTCTTGATGTTGATTTTCTTGTTGATCATCATCAGAATCAGAATCAGGATCTTCTGGGTCTCTTTCTGAATCTGAATCAGCTGTTGTATCACCTTCTTCATCAGAGTTTTCAGGAGGTGACACACGAATTGTATGGCTTGGATGAATCCACCTTTTCAGTCCTCTGCGCTTTATTGCATTTGTTGTTATTAAAATTACCTGACGTGGCTTCTGCCACCTCGGTGATAAACAGTTCCTTCTTCGGTGAACCTTTGTTCTCACCCAATCACCGGGTTGCAAATCATGAGCTTGTACTTTTTCTTTTGAAATAATGTCACTTTTCAAAATGACAAGCTGGTCTTGTTTATTGTAGATAGTTTATTGCCTAAAGTCATAAATAACATAATGATCCATTCACCTCACTCTCTATGTTTATGGGCCTGGTATTGATTGGTAAGTGTGATAGTGGATTGTGTCATCATTTATAAAGAATTTTAGTTTTTGGGCTTCATCAGTCGAAATAAAGTTATTATGATGAAGTACAACAAATGACCTATGCCATCTTTCACTGGATTGACTGACATCAGAAAATATATTAAAATACTCAATATAATAGAGTGCTACGTAAGGGATCCTTCTAGAAACTAGCATCCAGTGCAGCTTATGGTAATCCTCGGAGAAGGTATCGAATTTTCTGAAAATTCATGATAAGGTTCTCTGCCATATTCTGAACACAGTTTGAAGCTTGTAAATGGCTGGCACAGGAATACAAACAAAGCAAGCACAGGTATAGTCCAATCTATAAAGGGTTTTGATGCTAGCATTAATGAGACCAGCTTTCAGTGGCAGAGAATAAAGACTTTTTTCTTCAGGATCCATTCTGAAGGAATTTTGCATTCTCTGTCTTTTGAGAAAGTTAAAGAATGGTGATGCACACTTTTGTGTATTTGTAGAAGTGGTGGGAAGTGACAACGAGGTCTTCCATCCCTGTTGATCTACCTGCAGGAAGTTTAAATAGCCCACCATCGCCCTCATTACAATTTGCATGGTACTGCCAGGGTGCTAACTCCGCATCAGTAATTATCAGAAATGTGAGGTGACAATCTACCAGTACTATACAATTATGAGTTAAACCACACACAATGGGGAATTACTCCGCGGACCTGGATTTGCCTAGTGGTGCTCTTTATGGTATTCCCTTTCCGGTCGGTTTAACAGACACATTTACAACCTACTTTGAGAAGGTGGTAAAAGTGCGTAGGCAGCAGAAAAAGTGTATGTGGAGCTGTAGAGAGGTGGGGTTAATGTAGGGTGAAGGAAGGAGTGGAGAATGTTGACTGGCAGAAAGAATTGTATAATGCTTCCACATTCTGTGTCTGCTGCTTGGTCAGGGGTCATGGAAGTGGTCCAGCTACAATGCTGCCTTTTCCAAGAATTGGTAAAATCGGGTTTGCCACACCTGCGCTCGGGTTTGGCGCTCCAGCACCCAGTAAATCTGGGCACAAGAACACTGAGTGGCTGAGCCACAAAGTACCTCCGCACTAATGGCAGAGGCCCTGCAGTCATGGTGGGGGCCCTCAAGCATGGCGGAGGCCCCACAATGGGTAAGTGCAGTACGGAGGTCCCCCCACGACGGTAGGGTTTCCGCCATGAGTGTGGAGACCCTTTGTGAATCAGCAATGAATGTATTATAATTGTGTGGAACAGAATTACAAACCAGAATTCTTCTCCGCACCATTCCCAATTGGGATCCATGTCTTTCATGGGCACCTTGCAGGTGGGCTGTTCAGGAAGAGAGAGTGCTATACTATGAAGCGTGAGAAGCAATGAGAAAATAAACAAAGCCTCTTCTACCGTAAATGGCGTTGGATGATCTCAGTGGTTGAAGTGGGGAATCTATTGGGAACAACATTCCCAATCTTTTTTTTATTTTTTCATTAACAGTTTTCATGCGTACATTAAGTTAATCAGCAGAACTAAAAGAGCTTGGGAGTCAGTGTGTGGCTTTAATCAGCTGAGTCCCTTGAGGCTTTATGAAGACAAAGGTTTATTCTTTTTGAGAGATTATGTATGGGTGTTGTCAGTTTTGTTTTGGAATGTGTACTTCTAATAGAAACTTATAAAATAATCTTTGCACTTGGTGCAATCTGATGGTATAGTACTAGAAATCAGTGGCGGCTGGCTTGTACCAAGTGTGGTGAGGCACAAAAAATTTAAATAAATTCACTTACCGTTGCAGCGCGATTGCCCTCCTCCCCAGGAAGCTCCAGATGAAGGAATCATCACTACCCAATCCTGGTGCTGCTTTCACAGCATGAAAGCAGTGCCAGGATTGAAAAGAGAAGGCTCTCCCAGCACTCCTAAAAGCACTGGAGGGTTGCGCGTTCTCTAACTCAGCTGTCTAAGACAGCTAGGTTAGAGAACTTTAAAATGTGCATGTCTGACTGGCTGTCCCAAGAAACCTGGCAAAACAGACAGGCGCATTTTAAAGCGCACAGCTTCCTGCTGCTGCCACTCGGCAGCACTGGTTCCGCTTCGTTCCGACACTTTTGTTCGGAACGGGTTGCTGAAAAATGAATCGGTAATAAATATATTTTATTACCATTTAATTTTTCAGCTCTGGGGCTTATGGGGCGATGCTCTTCCGATCAAATGGAGGAGTAGCCCCTGCAAGAAATAAATACTTTTGATGCATGTAGAGGCAGTTTTACTACCAATCTGAGCCTGGTAACAAAAGTGATGTGAACAAAGGGAAATTATTGATTTGCCTTGCTATAACTTAGGGAAATGTTTTTATTACTCCAATATTTCTAGCTTTGTATGTGTGATGTACTGTACAGCACATTTAGAATGTGAGAGAGATGTTAAATTATGACAAAGCATATTATTTTGTACTGGAAGGATACCACTACAGTACAAAACCTATGTTTGGCAGCATACACACACACTTGCACTGTGACACAAGAGTGTATGCATTGGAGCATGTCAACCTAGCGGGTGCCAGTGCACGGAGAAAAGAAAACATTTCTTAGTAGATATGGCACTGTTCTGCTCTCTTCCTTTCACACAACACAGAGCAGCAACTTTGGCTTCTGGGCCATGTTACATAAAAAGTTAGTTCATTCGTCCCCAAGTGTCTTTGCACATTTTGTGTCAGCCTTTCTTATTCTGTGTGTAATTCAATTTTAAAATAATGATGTGCACATTCACAGTGCGTTCAGCCACAGACTGGAACATCAAACCACTATAAATACATTTGAGTTTTCTACAGGTGCCCTAACCAGTATTCAGTTGTGAGACTATCTGCTTGCACAGTAACTAATTGAGATTTCAAAACATAAAAGAAGCACTTCCCACTGATTATTTTAAAATGTTATCATTTAATTTTCAATTAAGGTGTGCGCATCATATTTTATTCTGTATTTACCTGAATATGAAATGAACAAAATAGTTGCAGAATATGTTGTCATTATTTTAGCAAAGTCACCAACATTGCATTTAGGATTAGAGTTCCCATGGATTTGGGAAGCTTCAGCCCAAAGGGCGTTGAACTCCTGAAAATGCACAATGACGTTGAAAACATGCCATTGAATGAACAACCTTCTAACCTTCTTAAGAGGATAGGGGATTTCTTTCAAAATTCTATATGAGGGCGGTTATATGTTGTTACAACGAATTCAGTTGCAACGCATGCCTTTACCACGCATGCGTTACAACGGAATTCGTTTTCTATGCATAACCTTTACCACTAATATTCCTTTACCACGCATAGATTAACAACGTTTTTCGTTGTTAATTTATGCATGGTGAGGGCATATTCTTGTTAACGGTTACACCTGTCCCCTTTCACGTCCCCAGCCTCTACTCCTTTTAATTACCCCTGCCATTAACCCTTATTTTTATTTTTTTTAAATTTCATTTCCCCTTACATTTTTAACTCGTCTCCTCTCCATCTTCTTTGTTACGTCCATCTTCTTGGTTATGTCGGCCGTACGTCGTAAAGAGGAAGCGGAAGTTTAATTCCGTTTCCTCTTTAACAACGCTGATTGATTGATGTTCGTCACTTCAGGTTAGTTCTTTTTTTGGGGGGGGGGGCCCAACCCCCCTTTTTTATCCCTCGTTTTTTTAGTTTTATTGCATGCGTGGTAAAGGTTTTCGTGGAAACGGCCGCGTTGTAGTGCCCGTTTCCCTATGAGGGCCTATACCCATATGAAAATGTATGCATCAAATTACCTTTTGCCTCCACAAAAGCTAAGTTGCTTTGTTATGATCAATTTTCAACACAACACACTTTTCTGTGCCGGGTTTTAGCTGCCCTTTCTATGTGAATTTACACGAAATGTTCGAGGACACTTTTCACTCAATAAAATTGTGCAAAAAGTCAACTTCTAACTTTTACGTGCACAGGTGCGGTCATTGCTTAACCCCACTCAGGATGCCGGCACCTGAGCACAAAAAGTAGATTTGCATTGGTATAGCTTGTGGTAAAGAAATGCACATCTTACGGGCATTCATTAGTGCATTGTTACATGGAAGATTTGCCAGATTGGATCGTCAGGCAGCACAGGATGGGGAGGCAGGACGATGGATAGGTGGAACAGGGGTAGCTGGCATGTTCTGTTCAACTAAAATGGAGGAAGTGTCCTGACACAGTCTTTGCAACACTCTAACTGTGCAATTCCGTTGCTCTAATTACAATTTAGCTGAAGTGCCTTCTTCTGTCAATCATTGATTATTGAGGATCCGAAACATTTTTAGTAAAATATTCATACCCTTTAAAAAGTGTGGGTTAGCAATTTTTGGGAAATTCTCTGACAGGAGACAGCAAGTGTTAAGTGTTTAAAATGTGAAATGCATTGTTAGTTGCTTCCATTCTCATACAAAATTGGGTTATTAGCTGTGCGGGATGTGAGGTCTGTGCAAATAATAGGTGCACAATTTCTCCTTCCTGTGAGGCCAGCACCCGAATTGTAGTTCTTGACCGTATCAGGGTAGTGAAGCAGAACAGTCTAAGGCTTACTAAGGGGCGGTGGTGTGGGCTAGTATTCACCATTCGCTGGCACGCAACAATAACACTGAATAAATCGATTGTCCAGTTTGGGATTTTCTTTGAAAAAAGAAAAATACATTTATAAAAACATACACTACTAAATACTGCACATTAGTTTGGCCCTTTAAAGGGCCATGACTTCCAAAATCACATGAACCTCCCCTACCCATACCAGATAGCACAATAGAATGTAGGGTGGTACCACTTTAAATGAAGTAAGCCTATGGACCTTGTCAAGGGGTCACCACAACACATAAGGCAAACCTTCCGGCCTTGTAAAAGGTGCATTCCATTAAACAAAAATAAATCCACATGTTAAAAAAAACCATCATCCTTTATCTGTAATCCATAATAACCATGTATAAATGCAATAGGTTTTGTTAATAAAGCATTTGAACATTGTCGAACAATCACTGTCAGCATAAATGTTTAATAAAAGATTGAAAGTAAATATAACATGTGCTGTTTTTATACACTTTCAGGACACACAAAATATGGGTATGGTTCCAGACCTTAGAAGAAACTTCATACCAACTTGAAGAGCAACAACTCCAGCCTTGGGAATACTTCATTTCAGCCTGAAAAGCGGAGGGCCATAATTTCCTTGCCACCGCAAATTTAGGGTCAGTTTTCAAAAGTTACTTCTATGGGGGCTGCTGTAAGTCCTTTAACCACCCTAAAATACTTTCTAAATTTGGTGGTGGTACCCCTGCTACCCTGGGGCCACCATAAGGCAAGACAAATATGCATATAAGACTCACCGGAGGCATCACAGGGCACTCCTGCAGAGGAGCAGTCAATATTTTATTAGAAGCCCTCCCGCTGTTTTGGGGAGAGCTGCCTATCTTTTCTTTTGTGTTTTCCCTTTTTCCGTTTTATTTTTTTTTAAAAAGGTGCCCAGTCCCACCCGGGACAACACCAAGCCTTTCTCCTTGTTGGACGCAGCCTGGAGGGCACACATCCAGATGCTCTAGCTGACTCCCTGCCCGACCAGCACTCCTAGTTGCCAGCAGGGGAGCTGGCAGCTGTGTTTTCTCTTGTAGACAGGGTAGTGGTCACAAGCACACCTATTTGAATAATTCTCAAACTAATCATTCAGTAGAACAGATATTACTCTATCTGTTGCATGCTGCTTGGTATCACAGGGCTGCCTATCCATAGGATATCTTAATTTAACTGAATAGGTACAAGACACACCGTCTCCCCCGGACCGAGAGCACAGCTGTGATAATCTTGTTCAGATTTATTGCACACATTGTTACAAAAAAGTTTAACTTCTGAGTATAAAGAAACACAAATACAAGTAATCATTCGTTTCTCAACGATGTTATTGTTCCAAACATCATGGATATTTTTTTCGTATATTACACATTTTTACTGTGTTGAATCAAGTCATTACTTCATGACTCTCCTGGTACATAAATCGCTTATTCGTGAAATACAAATAACATGACATCAGATTTGTGAAAACAAACACATCATTGACGGCGATTGGTGATTGTTTGCCCGTGCATTTCGGGATGTCCTGTCCTTTCCTCATGGGCCACTGTAAATGAAACAATAATAAATACCATTCAATGCAAATACATGCTCTATATTACCAATACTCAACATAGTGGAAAATGTTGGATAATGCTATACATAGCCATATAAAGTGCTCGAGACATTCAAGGTTAAAAGCTCCTCAGTGTGGTTAATACCAAACCATGTATAATTTCCTTAAACTGCCTGGTCCAGCTGCGAGACTTCGACAAGCAGTATGTTTAATTAGCTGTGTTCTCTGTACCTGCTCCATGGGGCCGGTGGTTTCTTTTCTGGTGCCCACACCACGCCCCCCACCGTTATGGGTAGGGGTGAGCCCACCATTACTAGGGGGGGGGGCATGACAATCCCCCTTCCTTCATTGCCGAGACCCAGAGATGTGGTCCCAGGCACCCTTTACTGTTTATAAGCCCCGGGGAATGGGGTCTCCAGGCCCATAGACCCTAGGGAGGAGGCCTCATGCATGCCTCCTCCCTGGAAAATAAATTAATAAATCTTGTTCTGACCCCTGGACATGGGCCAAAGGGTCATTTTAGAGCATTTCAGCTGAGCGCCACACGCTCAAGCCCCCAAAAGGTCAAAGTTGCCAAACTTCAAATAGCCATAACTTGGTCCTTTTGGGCCTGTTTTACTCCAGGTGGTTAGCTCTAGCCACCTGGAGCAGCCCCAGAAGGACCCCTTGCCTTCAAAATGGTGCTGGATCTACAGCCTCCAACAGCTTTTCTACTTTTCTTTGGTCAGTGATGCTCCTCTCCTCCTTCTGGGGTGCAGAAGCCCAGATATTTCCCCAACCGGTCCTCAGACGGTGTAAGGGTGCCAGCTTCAATGGCACTTAGAGAGACTCACTAGTTCTGGCATCAACTCTGGGCCTTAGTACCTTAGGGCATTGACAGCTTTTCCGTCCACTTGTCCATGGCACTGTTGCAGTGCTGGCCCAGTGTTCAATTGAAAAGCAGCCTCTCTCTCTTGCGCAAGAGTTTTTAAATGAGGGTGGAAAGTTCTAGAAGCCATGTGTGCCTGGCCAATCCAAGGGTGCCACCATCCCTGTCCCAACCTTCCTGCACAGCATGCTGGGACATCTCAGGGTGGTGCCGGTGCCAGGCAGTCACTGCTCATATCTCCTCTGGGAACCTCATCTCTGCCCCTAGCTGACACTATTGCCAGGGCCTTTCCCATCAAAACTTCAAAGAGGATCTCCCGCCCGTGTTAGCTGTAGTTTTCTGGGCCTCTGCCTTTTTCAGTGGACCTGGGCTGTCCCATCCCTGGTACAGTATGACATTAATAAATGCAGATTTTCTTTTTTTCGTATATTACACATTTTTACTGGGTTGAATCAAGTCATTACTTCATGACTCTCCTGGTACATAAATCGCTTATTCGTGAAATACAAATAACATGACATCAGATTTGTGAAAACAAACACATCATTGACGGCGATTGGTGATTGTTTGCCCGTGCATTTCGGGATGTCCTGTCCTTTCCTCATGGGCCACTGTAAATGAAACAATAATAAATACCATTCAATGCAAATACATGCTCTATATTACCAATACTCAACATAGTGGAAAATGTTGGATAATGCTATACATAGCCATATAAAGTGCTCGAGACATTCAAGGTTAAAAGCTCCTCAGTGTGGTTAATACCAAACCATGTATATTTTCCTTAAACTGCCTGGTCCAGCTGCGAGACTTCGACAAACAGTATGTTTAATTAGCTGTGTTCTCTGTACCTGCTCCATGGGGCCGGTGGTTTCTTTTCTGGTGCCCACACCACGCCCCCCACCGTTATGGGTATGGGTGAGCCCACCATTACTAGGGGGGGGGCATGACAATCCCCCTTCCTTCATTGCCGAGACCCAGAGATGTGGTCCCAGGCCCCCTTTACTGTTTATAAGCCCCGGGGAATGGGGTCTCCAGGCCCATAGACCCTAGGGAGGAGGCCTCATGCATGCCTCCTCCCTGGAAAATAAATTAATAAATCTTGTTCTGACCCCTGGACATGGGCCAAAGGGTCATTTTAGAGCATTTCAGCTGAGCGCCACACGCTCAAGCCCCCAAAAGGTCAAAGTTGCCAAACTTCAAATAGCCATAACTTGGTTCTTTTGGGCCTGTTTTACTCCAGGTGGTTAGCTCTAGCCACCTGGAGCAGCCCCAGGAGGACCCCTTGCCTTCAAAATGGTGCTGGATCTACAGCCTCCAACAGCTTTTCTACTTTTCTTTGGTCAGTGATGCTCCTCTCCTCCTTCTGGGGTGCAGAAGCCCAGATATTTCCCCAACCGGTCCTCAGACGGTGTAAGGGTGCCAGCTTCAATGGCACTTAGAGAGACTCACTAGTTCTGGCATCAACTCTGGGCCTTAGTACCTTAGGGCATTGACAGCTTTTCCGTCCACTTGTCCATGGCACTGTTGCAGTGCTGGCCCAGTGTTCAATTGAAAAGCAGCCTCTCTCTCTTGCGCAAGAGTTTTTAAATGAGGGTGGAAAGTTCTAGAAGCCATGTGTGCCTGGCCAATCCAAGGGTGCCACCATCCCTGTCCCAACCTTCCTGCACAGCATGCTGGGACATCTCAGGGTGGTGCCGGTGCCAGCCAGTCACTGCTCATATCTCCTCTGGGAACCTCATCTCTGCCCCTAGCTGACATTATTGCCAGGGCCTTTCCCACCAAAACTTCAAAGAGAATCTCCCGCCCGTGTTAGCTGTAGTTTTCTGGGCCTCTGCCTTTTTCAGTGGACCTGGGCTGTCCCATCCCTGGTACAGTATGACATTAACAAATGCAGATTTTCTTCTCCGCCCCTTCCTCCTCAGGAGCTGAGGTAAGAACTGTTAATTACTCCTTTTGTGTGGGAGGCCTTTAACCACTCTGCTGTGGAACAGAGTAATTAGCTCAGCCCAGAAGGGTGACAAAAGACCTGTGCTCTGATCCTGTAACAGAACATATTTCTCTGAGAAATATGAAAGTTCTGGATTGCCCATAAAATGTACATATATCTGCTTGGAACCTGCATATTTGAACTGTGTTCACGCTTTTCACACTATTTCATATCTTGCTGGACTTAGTAGTCCAAAGAGAAATAAAAGTGCTTTCTAAGGCAGATTACCACTGTGTGTATAACAAAGTGTACCTGCAGAACAAAGGAGTAAACTATGCTAACTTTTGGGCGCCCACTGTTGGTATTTGGACAAAATATCCTGGGTATGTTTGACACGATATTCTTTCCACATGATATTTGTGTTTTTGATATTCTGTCAATGATTCCTCGCTAACGTTATAAGGCCTACTTTAAAGACGATATCTAATCCTGCAGAGTCCTGTCTGCACCGGTATACCTGTGTGCAATTACTGGGCTGCACAAAACAGTAGCCTCATGACCACAGTCCTCACATGTGTGCACACATTTTCAGGTGTAACCAGTCAAGTGCCCCAAGTTCCCTTTAAACCAGCTGCATTGCAGTGGCCTGATCTTAAAAGTCAGACACTGACAGTAAACATGGGCAGTCCGTTTACCATGTGATTTTAATGGGTGAGACATACATAGTGCAACTCACCATCAGTAATTTGTTCAAAACCGGGTGATCAAAAAAGTTAAAACATCTCGGTGTCCTAAATGGGTGGAACCCATTTTACAACAATTCTATTTTGACCAAAAGTCTGGATTCTTGCTGAAATGTCATGCTGGTTATGAGCATGTGCTCCCACATCCATCGTAGTGGCTGGAAAGCAGACACCAGCATAAACACAAAGGAGCCAGAAAGAGCATAGTCATTGGCAACACACACACAGAATGAAAATCAGACACAACAGCAACTTGATGGGAATGAAAAAACATTTGTGATTTCAATCAAATATATGATGTCTTTCCTTTTTAGGTAGGCAATTCAATCAGTTCTGTTACAAAATCCTACTCATATTGTGCTTGTGGGCAGGATTAGTGCTAACACTCCATTAGTGCAGACAACATGAGTCCCTAAGATAGTAAATAGAAATGAGATGTGCGAAATAACAAAGTTTACGTACTCTCCAAAAACATTGCTGATATTTTTCTCTTTGTATATGTGTGCTTAAAGTAATATTTTATGAACTCTGAATTAGTATTAGGTAGTAATTACTTAACCAGAAGTAACTGCAGTATTTTGGAGAGTTTTGTTGCAGTGAATGGATAATTTTTATAGGAAACATGTATTATGTTGCTAGCTCTACCATTCCTTCTGGCTTCTCCAAGCACCATTTCCTATATGTTATCCTAAAGTAAGATTTTATTGTGCTTGTCTGATTAAGTTTCTGTCCCCTTGAGTTGGCAACCTAACCTGATTTAAAAATGCCCTGGTACCTTCTGAATAGGTATCTTGTGCTATTCTTAGATTTTTCTGACTGAGTGGAGACACAGGTCGGTTGTTGAATGTGTTGGAAAATAACAATCATTATAGTTAAAATGCTCATAATCCAATGGCAACTCCAAACATTTAATCCAATGACACCAGTAAAGGTTTATTCTAATGGTAAATACAAATGTTTATTCCAATGGGAACCACAAATGTTTAATACAATGGCAACCTCAAACGTTTAATCAAATGTCAACACCAAACATTTAATCCAATTTCGACACCCAATGTTGAATACAGGGCAATTCCCAATGTTTCATCCAAGGCAACTCCAAACATTTAATGCATTTGGGTGTCTGCATGCACACATGTAAAGTCAAGATTGCAACAGGAGAAGGTCACACAAGCAGATTCAGCTACTCTGTATACTGTGCTGCAAAAAATTAAAAGTGATTATAACATGTATGTATCTTAGTGTCCACACCCTTGTATTAATATTTGCAGTTCATTCTCCATTGGGCTATGAAGTAATGGCCCTAAAACAAAGTCAATTTGTTCAAATCAATTGTTTTAAAAGAACGTGGATATAATCATATTTTATCATCTTTTTTTTCAATGTAGCTTGCATATCAAGAAAGGGTTTCCGTTTGAAAGCACCGTCTTTCCCAACATATTCTGTTATGACCACTTTAGGAAATGTTATGATGTGTTGTTTAGCTTCTTTGGCATTTGCAAAACGAGCACTTCAGTAAATTTCAGAAGAAATCCGGTTTTTCGATTGAGTGTTTACCTTCTTGGTTGTCAAACTGTGAGCATGATGAATATCTAAGTGAATAAGACATGGAACAGAGATGAGGCACTAATCTCAACATTCATTCGAAAAAAATAAATGTAGGTATTATTATAATGATTTTGTTTTTCATGCTTTTTATTGGCTCTTTTGGGTGAAGCCAGTTCATTTTCAAGTCTGTCTACTCTGGGCATCTGATCCTCTATATCAGTAGCTCTTAAACTGTGATCCGCAGACCCCAAGGGGTACACAATGCCTTCTCAGGGGGTCTACAACTGCTTAGAAAATTAAATAATATTAATAGATTAATAAAGTGTATTTAAAGAAAGAAGCAACATTTTTAATTCAACATGTTAGAATGATCAATGAGTGTGAAGGGCTTGGAATTTGGAGGCTGGAAAGTAAATTGGCATTCACAGATTAATTTGTGGGCGCAGTGCAAGTACATCAAACAGATTATAATATGGAGGATGTGTGGGTTCAATTGGAGTTACAAAGCTTCACCATGACCCCCAAAAATTACATTTTCAATTTGTTCATATTTGTTTGTGAATTAAATAAAAACATTTAATCATTTGTGTATTTGTTTGATGAATGCTTGTTTCTGCATTTTTGTGTATTGTTTTGAGGTTACAATCATTAAAATTCCTAAGCCAGGGTCCCCAAATTCCTGTTATGTCTCAATGACCAGAGTCCCCAGATTCCAATAGTGATTCACTGGCATCACTGGATTCCGTGAATGATTGAGTGGAGAAATTGGGTTACATTTTTGGGGTGGGCAGAAATCATTACTTTACGAGATGCTGTATTTTTTCACCAAAGGGTGGAAAATATGTACATCAGGCTGCTCGGGCTGCAATTTAGTGTCAGTAGTGTGAGTAGCATTGAGAAACCAGTGCAAACTGCACCATGCAGTGCGCAAGAACGCACAGACATTCAAGTTGATTTTGCTGTCACTGGAGTAGAAAATCAACTTGAGTGGCAGCAAATCTACTCAAGAAGCAGCCCTCTAACTACGAACGCTCGCTTTGGAAAGCATGCTGAGGGATACCAAATCTCACTCGCATTTCTGGAGCTGTGAGAGAAAACAATTCCACCATGTGGTGAATGGTGGAATTTGGTCAGAATTCCACGTCACAAGAGTAAGGCGGATTTGCTAATTCCGCCACTTCTGAGGGCAGAATGAATCATTATGCCAGCTCTGGTTAAATTATCTTGAGGACCTAGTAGGCTTGGCCACTTTATGTTTGTGGCTTCCAATTTGGCTTTCCTGTGATGCTTGATTTTGAAGTACAAAAATATCGAAAAAAATGATCAATGTCAAAAATATCGTTATTAAAAATATCGGATTTTTTTAGTTAATAAAATATGTAAAATAAACTAAATAATACTTATAAATAAAATAAAAATAGCTATAAATATTTTATAATGTTTAAAATTGATAAGTAATATATATAATTTAATAAAACATTAATTAAACATACACATATGATATATAAAATATATATTTACTTAATAATCAGTTTTAATACATATTTTAATAACTTATAAATTATTAAAACACATTATAAATTACAAATACATCTATACACATAAAACAATAACATGAATAAAAATTAAATAATTATGTATACCAAAGGAAAAAAAATAAATTTACTTTGCATATTTTTTTAATTAATTATATACCACATTAGCTAAAATAATACAAAAAATATTAAATAGCGGAGGGAATAAAGCTACTATTCCAACTCCAAAAAAATCAACAGTAAGGGAAATGTTGGATAGCATAGGGCTTCAAATTACTCTTCCCACTCCAGGGAGTGCAACAGTTGGGAAAGTGTTGGATAGCGTAGGGGTATAAATGACTATTCCCACTCCAGGGAGTGCAAGAGTAAGGAAAGTGTTGGATAACGTAGAGGTAAAATTACTATTCCCACTCCAAAGAGGGCAACAGTAGGGAAAGCGTTGGATAGAGTAGGGGTAAAAATTACTATTCCAACTCCAGGGAGTACAACAGTAGGGAAAGTGTTGGATAGCGTAGGGCTAAATATTACTATTCCAACTCCAAAGAGTTCAACAGTAGGGAAAGTGTTGGATAGCGTAGGGGTAAAAATTACTATTCCAACACCAGAGAGTGCAACAGTAGGGAAAGTATTGAATAGCGTAGGGGTAAAAATGACTATTCCCACTCCAGAGAGTGGAACAGTAGGGAAAGTGTTGGATAGCGTAGGGGTAAAAATGACTATTCCAACTCCAGAGAGCGGAACAGTAGGGAACGCGTTGGATAGCGTAGGGGTAGAAAATGACTATTCTCACTCCAGAGAGTGCAACAGTAGGGAAAGTGTTGGATAGCGTAGGGGTAAAAATGACTATTTCAACTCCAGAGAGCGGAACAGTAGGGAATGTGTTGGATAGAGTAAGGGTCAAAATTATTATTCAACTCCAGAGAGTGCAACAGTAGGGAAAGTGTTGGATATCGTAGGGGTAAAAATTACTATTCCAACTCTAGAGAATGCAAACAGTAGGGAAAGTGTTGGATAGTGTAGAAGTTAAATATAACATACTTATAATTTAAAAAAAAAATAATTAAGGATTTAATTATTAAATAACTTTAAATTATTTACAAATACCAATAAATAATTATTAAAAACATAATTAGCAATGCGTAATTAATTAACAGTAAATTTATAAAAAATACCAATAAATAATATTTAATAAATATTAATCACAAAACAATAAATATTGAACTATAACATATTTTTCATAACAAAACACATATGAATTATTAAAAAGTAATTACCAATTAAAAAATATTGAACAAATAAATACTTTTTCTTACTAAAAATTAATAATGATTAAACTTGTATTACCAATTAATAATGATTTATTAATATATTAAATAGAAAAAGCAATAAATAACATTTAATAATGTTTAATTAGCAATTAATGATTAATCAACAATAAATTAATTTTCATAACCAAAACATTATAATTTAAAATATTTACCAATAATAATTAATGTCCAATAAAGTAATTATCAATACCCAACAATAAATGTAATAATTACTTAATTAGATTTCAATTACTTCCAACACTATTCCCCTATAAACGCACAACACACTCCAATAATAAAATAATACACGTAACATAATTATCAATTAATCAATTAATAAAAATTATTTACCAATTATTAAACATTAATTACTAATGAATCATTAATTAACAATAATATAATTATCAATACCAATAAATGAAAATAAAAGATTACTTAATTACATTTAAATTACTTCCCACCCTATTCCCCTATAAACCCACAACCCGCTACAGAACTAAAACGCAATAAAAAACAGTAATAATTCCTACAATGTATTAATTAATTTACTATAATTAAATTACTTCCCACCCTATTCCCCCATAAACCCACAACCCGCTACAGAACTTAAAAGCAAAAATTAATTAAAATTAATTTATAATTCCCAAAAATGTATAATTAATTTAGTATAATTAAATTATTTCCCACCCTATTCCCCTATAAACCCACAACCCGCTATGGTTCTAAAACACAAAATTGACTTAAAAAACCTTATTAACATATAAAAATTGTATACATATATTTTAAAACCAGTAGAACACTTAAGAAAAAAACCATATATACACATACATAATAAATACATAATAAAATACATAACAATAATATAAATATCGATATTATTAACATCGATATTAGTAACATCGATATATTTGATATCGATATTACTGACTTCGATATTACTTACATCGATATAAAAAAATCGATATTACTTAGCTTAGGGTCGATATTCTGTCCATCGATATTCTTAACATTGATATTCTGTCCCTTCAATATCATCAACTCGATATTAGATGTTGCACATGTCATGTTTTTTTGGCCAGCATATGTTACAATAAGAAAATGCTGGCTAATCCCGTTATGCAGAAACTTAGGCTTTAAGCAATATATGCAGGCGTGTAGAGTCTTAATGTATGACACATCACCACTTATTGTCTTTGCTGTTTCCCGCTTCTTACATGGTATGTGGCGCCGTAGGAAAAGCTTTGTTTAGAGTTATTGTAAATCTATCTGGTTTAATCCTTTTTCTATATAACAACATGAAGAGGCAGTTCCCAATAATATGTTGGACCAAGAGGTTCCAAGAGTTACAATTGCCCACAGAGCTGTTGTTTGTATTCAAATTATTTTATTGTCATTTATATAAAAGGTTCATAGAGACAAGTTCATACTTCAATGAGTCGGACAACAACTCTCAACAAACAACTCTCAACAACCAGACAGAAAAAAGCGCTTTTTTCTGTCTGGTTGTTGAGAGTTTTTGAGGTGTTTGAATTTTTATGGTTGCATCGGTGTGTGAGTGAGTTTGAGACTAGTAGAATGAGTGATTGGTGTATGTATCTGTTTTACTGTCCTCTATGTTTCTGGGTTGACACTATAGGAAATATAATTGTTGTCCGACTCATTGAAGTATGAACTTGTCTCTATGAACCTTTTATATAAATGACAATAAAATAATTTGAATACAAACAACACCTCTGTGGGCAATTGTAACTATTGGAACCTCTTGGTCCAACATATTATTGGGAACTGCCTCTTCATGTTGTTATATATAATTTCTACCCTGGTGGGTGGTTTCCCTTTCCCTTATCCTTGTTAGGTTCAGGGTCCCTCTTTTGTTTTTTTACATTAATCCTTTTTCTTTCTAAAAAAAAAAAATGTTTTATCAAGACTGTCTACCGATAACTATCTGTATAATTAATCTTTTATCTTCATTGCGAATCGTGTATATTTATTCTTTTATCTACTGTGCCCTGTATGTATTTTATCTGCATTTGTATGGTCTCTGACCGAAATAAAGTTATCATGACTGACTGATATTAGTGTAGGAAGATATTTAATTTTCGATATTTTGACTGCTCACCCTTTTACTGAGATGGGCATCCCGGGTTATTATGATTTCCCAGTATCACTGAGAACTGTTTCCAAAGAGGCTCTGAAAAAAGTAACATTTCATTTAAGTTACAAATACGAATTACAGAAAGTGCAATTGATGCAAGCTGTTGTTGTTCACGCCCCTACTTGGAACCTGTAAGGGAACTGAATCCTATTTGATGCTTATTCAAAATTTACAGATCAGGTTTTCTCTAACCTGTTTTATAGTAAGTGTCCATGTTTCCTTGTACATTACAGGGTTTGATCAACTCCCTATTTGTCCCTGCAACCAGTCAGATCACCAAAGCGCTAGCCACATTATGTTTTTTTCCACTCTTTAGATCAACCCCTGTAAACGCTTTTTAGCCCCTTTCATACATGTGACTGAGATAAGATATTATTAGCTTGCTCAGCCTTTTTTTTACAACTACTAGCAACTCCCGAGATATATTTTGCTGTTTTAAACTTTATTATGGCTGCTCTAAGCATTCGAAAGCGTGTGGTTACTCTGTCATTTCGGAAGTACTCATGATATTAGTTACTATTTTAATTAATTGTTAGGATTAAATGTTTTAATAATTGTTTAAAGATTGTACGACTTTTTATTGGGCTAAATCTTTAATTTTTTGTCGATCGTGCTAATTAATGTAATCCTTTTTATGCCGATTTCGCCGAATAAAGGAATTATGACTGACTGTCGATTAAGCGGGGTCCACAAAAGTTCAATGGTTAAGAACCGCTGATCTATCTCACTAATCAGCACTATTAGCTCACCAATTTGTCTGTCTATTAGATTCCTTTTTCCTTGATAACATTGTGTTTCATGTTAGCCGTTAGTGAAAAAATGTACTCCAAAACGTCATACAAAATTAGATTCAATGGATCTTTTGTAGATGATACAGGTCCTTTCTAGTGTGTCAAAGTTGAACTTGAAAAACTTTGATTTGGGCCTTCTTTTGACATTTTATGTCTGTTGCTTTTTGCCATTGCATATTTTGGAAAAAAGTTAATGAATGCAAGAAAAATAAGTAAAAGATTCAAAGAAAACAATATTTTCAAGAATTCCGTATCCTCATTAATTTGCTATGGAGGCGTATAGTATGAATGAAAGATATCAGGGAATAGATATTAGATGACAAAAATGGCACAAAGACAAAACCAAAAACATTAAGGGGCCCATTAGTATGTCAGGCGGATCGCCACCGCCCGCATGGTGGTGGCGATCCGCCCAACATATTCCCCCACCCACATGCAAATTTCCCCTGCCACATTACCATGGTGGGGGGGGCCTGGCGGACGGAAAGACCGTCTGCCGGTTTTCCGCCGAGTCGATGAGTCGACCAGGCGGAAAAGCTGTTAATATGGTGGCGGTGTAGAATACATGAGGGGACATGCCTTTCCGTGGCAGCAGCGCCGCTACGGAAAGTCATGCGGTTCTCAACATTGGGGGCCCGTAGCGGGTACCTGGGAATTCTGGGGGTGGGGGGTACACATGGGGGGTACATATGGTACCCCCCTGCATTTGACAGTACAACATGGCAGCCACCGCGCGGTACCTGTCACGTTGTACTGTCAAATGCACAACTTGCATTTCTGGCATTGCGGTGGGCGGTGCTTCCAGCATCCCTGCCGCAATGTTAAAAATGCAGGATGCGCCCGCCAGTGTGGCAGGCGCATCCTAATGGGATGTGCGCGACCGCCGCATGCATTGCGGGTGGTCCCATTTCCCGGGGGTCCGCCCGTCATTCTAATGACCCCATTAATTCTTGTGGGGCTATCCACAAATGCCTTTATGAGTATGTGATGTATTACTATACTTACTCATAAATGCCCCATAATGACACCGGGGAGGTGAGCTCAGCCACCCTCTCAGACACCATAAAGGGCATCTCCATGGAGGAGACCATAAGCCTCTGGAAAGTGTGAGAGGAGATGCACCCTAAATTAGCCATGGAAATATATGAACTCGAATTGGAACTCAAGTGAGGAAAGTGATGGTGGTTTGGGGCCAAATTAAGACATTGAAACCAATAGATTGACATATCAACTGGCGCAATTCAACAACAAATACTTAAACATGGTAATAAATCAGGCAAATAGTTGGTGAATCTTTTATAGACTCACAGTGCTAAAACCACCATACCGGAGACAAGGACAGATATGCACAAGAGATAAAGAGGAAGCAGCATATTCTGATGATGTCTGCTCCCAGCTTTATACCAAAAAGCAAGCAGACCCACAAGAACATTCACAATACCGCTCAGAAATCCAACTGCCAAAACCAAGCGGCCTAGAGAAAGAGACCCTCAAAAGGCTGCTGGAGAAGGAGGAAATCCTCACAGCCACAACCAAGCTATGACCCTCTAGAGCACCAAACCCAGATGGGTTCATGGCAACCTTCTACAAGTCCTTTGGCCCTGTTGCCTGCACTATTCAAAGTTTAATGGGAGTTAATTGAGGAAGGTAGGGTTACTCCCCCACCAAGAACAAATCTAGCATAGCCCTGATACTCAAACCTCCCAAAAACTCCATCTTATGTGAATCGTACTGTCCAATCTCCCTTCTCAATACAGATGCCAAAAGTCTTACTAAAATTCCCACCCTGTGACTTCAACCATTAATAGCGGACCTGATAGTCCTGGGGCTGTCTAGTTTCATTGAAGAGCTTCAAGCTGGTGACAACATGAAAAAGGCTCTCCATCTCCTCTATATTGAAAGCACAGGAACTAAAGAATCTATCATGGTCACCCTTGACCCCGAAAAAGAGTTTGATAGGGTTGATTGGAACTTTATGACAGAAGTCCTGCAAGAAGTAGGGTTAGGGGCCACCTTTGTGCCCTGGCTTCTGGCAGGCTACCAAGCCCTGCGAGTCAAAATTCTGGTTAACAACTCTTTTCTGATTGGGCAGACATTCGATGAGGTATGCAGTAGGGGTGCCCTCATTTCCCACTCTTGTTTCCCCTTACACTAGAACCACTGGGCTAACTGCCAATCATGGAATTTGATTTGGCCAACAGGAGCTGAAACTACCTATGTTTGACAATGGTTCCAAACAGAGGTGGTTCCCAAGAACACAAGGCAATAGGTTGGATTCCCGAACTTGGCCCTGGTGCTTGCTAAACGCCCCATAGCCATGTTGTAGAAGGTGGCTATAGCTCCACACGCAAATATGTGAAGGAAGGATGTGGTAAGGTGGGCATCGACTGAGTTGACTGTGCAGGCTGACACCAGGGATGGGCACTGGAAGTGACACCCCATTGGAATATAGGCAAGTTTACTTGGAGAGGCTGAACGAGTTGCCTGATGTATAGTAGTGCAGGACTGCTGCTGTAAGACTAGTCATGAATTGCAGACAGGGGAATCACCTTCACCACCGATTGTAAGGCCAGTTCCAGGGAGAGAAAGCGGAGCAATGACTGTAGCTCGGAGGAGTTACTTGGAAGGGGCTTGCTGGCTGTGAGAACACAGGGACATGCTACCTTTCCCTCCCTGTTTACACTTGGGAAACTTGCACATTTACAACTGGCTTGGCCAGAGCACCTTGTGGCAGACGGGTGGAGGTGCAAAATGCTGTGGAACATTTTATACAGGGGTCATGTAAATCTTTTGAGCATTTAAAAGTTGGGTACTCCCTCCCGGAGACCAAAAGATATTGATACCAGCAGTTATACTATTGCCTATCACACCCTAGAATCAAACAGGGAGGTGTGAGAGCACTGACACCCGTTGAAAAGTACCCCCTGCAGTGCACAGACAACATGCATGCCGTATCCATTATATACAACATGCTCATTACTAAACAAGGCACTGGCAAACACACATTCCAAAGAGCTTATGAGAAGAAACTGGGCATCACCCTAGACCATGACCAATGGGAGGAGGTTGGCCTGGACTATCAGCTTTGCATCACACTCGGGCAGGAGGGAAACACTGATCAAGATTTTGTACCAGCGGCAGTATATCCCTGCATACTTAGCTAAAATAAAGAATCAGTTTGGATGGACTGTATGGAGGAAGGTTCTCTCACTTACAGACTTTGGTCCTGTTTTAAGATACAAACACCCTGGACCCCGATACTAACAACTATAAAACAGATCACCGGGTCAAAGTCGACCCAATTTCCAGCGGTGATCCTATTGGCAAGCCCAGCCCCAGATATTTACTCACACTATAGCACACTTGGTAGGTTAATATCCCACCTTAATTTAGCTGCCAAACAACATATCCTAGGCTGTGGGACAGCAAGCTCTACCCTCCGAGCATAAATGGATTGAGAGGTTGTGGTGGATCCTATGCCTTTAAAAAATGTTAAAACTGGCACAAGGTGAGGAGAAAGCTTTCCACAAACAATGGGGTCATCTGTTGGAATACTTTAGAATAGACATTAAAGAACTATCTTGTCCAAAACAGCCCTGAAACCTAAACTCCTAGAACCCTATAAACTGAATGATTACTGCATCACAATACCTTTATGCCATTATTGACTAAGGGACCCTGACGTGGCTACAAATGACACTTAAGGTGGCATGAACTCTAATAATGCTGTAACTCAATCACATTTTGACCTAGGAATGGAGGCACAGGTGGGGAGGAAGAGACGGCTGATGAGTGGGGAAAGTTGTATGGATTTATTAGGTGTGAAAACTGCTCACAAAGCAGAGCATTAGTTTTGACATGGGGATAGGGTGAACTGGGTGTGAGGCAACTTATCCCTATCAGCTCCAGAAACGCAGTTGGGGTGGGCCCAGCAAATCTAATACCTTAAAAGGGACTGAGGTGAGGACTCATTCATAGTTTAGTGTAACAGGAGACCTAAAGAAGGAAAAGACTTTGGGACAGATCTACAAGAAACTAACGCAGCGTGGTGCCGCAAGTCATTTTGCTGCGCAGCGCTGCATTAGTTTTGAAGCACAGGGATGCAACACATTTACAACAATATGTTGCATCGCTGTGCTTCTACCAGTGCTGGCGCACAAACTGCAGCCTTGCGCCGGCGCAGGCACCCTTACACCATGGTGCAAGGGTGGCTGCATCGCAGGGAGAATGCTTTGGTGCCGGAAGGGGCACCTTCCTGCACAAAAGCAATCAATTGAGGTGAATTCCTCTTCCCCTGTGTGCTGTAGAATGCAGGACACACTGAAAGAGGAAAAAAGAGGGGAAATGAAAACAATTCTACTCGTTGCACCTCTCTATGGCACCCCTAGGATGGCGTAGCATTCTGACGCTTTTCTAGATTTATGATTTCTCGTAAATATGGAAATGCATCAGTGGACATAGTTGTTGCGCGGTAACACCCACAGCAACACCCATGTCATGCCCCTAACTGGCATGAACAGTGAACAGGAGCGATATTTACAAGCACAGGTTAAGTCTCGCATGGTGACTTTACCTGTTCTTGTAAATATCACTTGGCGCGAAACCTACCTGTTCTGCTGCCATTGGGCGCCATGAGGGGAACGGCCAACATCTTTGCCATCGGGCGACATGAGGGGAACAGCTGGGGGCTCTCCTGCACGCCCTGAGGTAAACGGCCAGTGCGAGGAAGAAGACTACAATCCCCAGCAGCCCCCTGTGTTTGAGGGCGCACCTCTGACGCACCAGCCTGCGCCCGGAGGCACTACAAATAGGCCGAGCACCCCCCGCAGCGCGGGACGCACTTGGGCGGTGCCCAGGCGATGCCCAGGCCAAGGGCGGGCCCGTCCTTGCCCGTCAGAGGCCGGAAGAGGCTGGGCCATCCCTCTTAACCTCCAGACCCGGGATCAATCTGTGATTAACAAGAAAGGTACTGTGACACCGACTAGGCCCATTGTAGGCATTTGAACCCCTCGAGTCCTGATATCTATTGATATTTACTGAAGCTTTTAATTTAATTGCACATTACATGACTTTACGCTGCTAACAAAATTGGACTTCACATTTTGCACTTTTTCTTGTACGCGCATGCTTGGCTCATTTCGAGTTTAATGGTATTTTTTTTATAATATATAAAAGTTTTAAAAGTTTTTAATTTTGGTTTTTATTAAGGAGCCCTGTGAATCTAAGCACTAAGCACTTTTCCCCATCGGGGACACAGTGATTCAGCTAGTTTACAAGGGTTGTGTAGTACAAACACTGAGGCTTTGAGAGCTACACCCTCTAGTGGAGGAACAAATTGGGGAAAAGGAAGCAGGCTGTGAGCCATATATCCAAAGTACCAAGTAAACATAGAAAGATTAATATGACGCTGCTAAATTACTTAACAGGGGCCGTTGGTGACATTGAAAGACAGATTATCTCTGTAGAGGAAACAATAAACAATGAATCTGCTATCACATCCCCCCTCAACAACAGGATACAGCCAGCATAGTGATATGCAATGCAAGTGGCATAGAGGTGGAAGGGAAAGAGATACTTGATAATGCTACTTGTGCACAATTTAATAACGGGTGTGTTCAGGAAATCTCCGATGATATCTTAAATGACTATGCAGAAAGTATTCAACTACCATCTAAGAAAAAATGCTGTAACTCGCCTAAACGATTGCAGCTAACAACACCGTTGGAGATGCAGTAGTAATCCATCCGGTCCCTGCCCATACCCCTAGATCTCCTAAGACCCAATCAAAAAGGCCATATGGGAAAACACAGGGGGACAGATACAAAATACAAAGGGACCTGGCCACCATGAGGGGGAAAAAAAGGCCACTGAAACTCCAAGCGAAGTAGGGGAGCTAGTGTAGCCATAAAACATCTAAAAGAATTTGGGTCACGATCAATTAATACCCTTGGATCAAGGCTGGAAAAAATAGAAATTGGTCTAGAAACATTCTTAGGGGTCCATCAGAATAACACATTATGTAATGACGCAGCAAACCTGAAACCTTTGGATAGAACGGTGCAATCAGATAGGTCTAGCACAAAAATGACTTCATTGACAAATAAGAAAATGCTAGAAGTTAGCAGACGGGGTGAGTGCCAGGACCACCGACCTAACATATCCACATTTCCTGACAAAAGTCACACACAAAGAAGAGAGAATTAGACCTAAAGTCTTGGGCGGGGAAGGAAGTAAACTAAGGATTGAACAAGTGGCTTGAGTAAATACCAGCAAGGGGGCCACTAATTCTTCTGGGGAGAGGTATAACCCACAAATACTTAACGCCCTCTCAGTGGCAACGCCATACACTATTATTTTAGTTGACGTTCTCCAACTTTCATCAGTAACCGTAGAAAATTGGCCTGCCTTAAGAAATAAGACTATCAATTGGTTGGGTAATAGGACAGGTCTAACAAACGCTCTTTTTAAGGAATTTAAGATGGTGAGGAGGGTGGCCTGGGTAGGCCAATGTAATAAACTCTACGAAGGAGATTGCATAGTTCTTTCGTTAGGCTCACCGGCCCTAGTTAGGGAAGTCCTATCAAGAATGTACAAATTAAGCACATCTAATACCAGCATCCAAGTGCATCCCCTGTGGTTCTTTTACCCACCATATACCATTAATACCCCAGTTAACCATGTCAAGCAAGGCTGGAGAAAAGAGGGACCAGGCTACAAAGTGGCTGTCAAATAGATTCGGTCCCCTTACTTCCTTAGATGAGAATGATTGACATTCAATTGATAGGGGTCACCATGTACATGAGCATACTTCCACTACTGATAACCTGGTTATTATATCTTTACAGAACTCTGCCATGGAAATACGAGAGGTTGAAATGAAAAGTACCTTAAGTAGCGCCAACGTCCCAGGAGTTTGCCACATGAACCAAACTGATAATCAATTGGGGCTATGTAGAATCCTGTTTTGGAATGTGGAACTTTTATCAACAATTTTGATGTTCTGTGTCTGCAAGAGACCTGGGATATCGACAGTATACATATAAATGGGTACAAGACATATTACACTCCTGCAATTAAATCACTTAGTGGTAGGCCAAAAGGAGGATTATGTGTTTATATTTTGAATCTGTTGGCCATACATAAAGCGTGATGGTTAGCTCTGAAATTTATTAACAAACGGTTTTAATGCAGACGGACCGCAACAATGCACTGCTGCTTGTAAATTTCTATAACAACATCGAAATAGCCCACCTGGGAGCCATATTAGAGAAGCTCAGTGGAGATATTGCCAATTCAGAATCAAAGGCCAACACTGAAACTATACCTATTTGGGGCGGGGATTTTAATACTAGTCTGCTGTCAGTGGTGGGTTCTGGGAAGTGTGGTTTAACTTTGGATAGTGATGGTCCATCATTCAAATTCAAAACACACCACAAAAGGCAAGCAGTTCAATGAAATCATGTGTAAAAACAATATCTGGGATTTTCAAACCACCTGTGCACGCCTATAGTGGAGTTTGGTTACACATTTATAGGGAGAGGTGCTAAATCAACTATTGATTTCATCATCATGCCAAACCGCTACGCTAGCCACATGAAAGCCTATGACATCCATCATAATGTTATGAGTGACCACTTGGCTATTAGTGCGAACATAAAATATCCAAGCCGGGTGGCAAAGAGAACTTGAAATAAAATAGCATGGGTGCAGGTCATAGAACTGGGAAGAAAAAATGGATATGCTATCCGTTGGGGGAGCAGGGACCCTACAAAATTAAGTAAAGAGATAGTAGTAAAAGCACTAGATCCAATCTTAAAATCCCTAAGGGACAGCCCGACACATGATGATGTTCTAACTGCTTTTTATAGTATTACTGAGATTGTCAGAAACACTTTATTTAAAGAATATAAAGGCACGTGCAACACAAAGAAAGGTTGGTTTGATAAAAATTGTACTAAAAGTTATTCAAACCTAAAGAATGCCTTACATAGTGAGGCGAGAGATATGACAGAGATAAGGGTATGCAGAAAACTGTATCATGAAGCAAGGAAAAATAGGATATCCAAGCTGAAAGATAAGGCCTGGAAGGACCTTAGTGAGGCCGCTGAGTCTAAAGATAGCTCAAAATTCTGGGCAGCAGTAAACGCACCCTTCCTTGTTAATAAAATAGACGCACAAGCCATTGAGCAGAACAGACCTGGATTTACTTCTTTTCTAATGTATATGCAAGACAGAAGTCTAATGAGGAAGCTTCTGAGAGGCCCGAAATAGGGAGTGCAGATCAGTCCTTCACACCTATTAAACTTGATATTTCGCTCCAGGACGTAAATGCCGCAGTCAAAGCAAGTAAGAGTGGTAAGGCCGCTGGCCCTGACGGTATACCAATTGACCTCTACATGTAAAATCTGGAGGTTTGGGGCCCCATTTTAACTAGGGTTTTACAAGCATGTTGCGAAAGAGGATTTATTAGTACATGATCCGAATCCATCATAGTCCCCATTTTTAAAAAGGGCGATCGAGAGAACCCTGCTGGCTACCATCCAATATCTTTGTTGGATTCTCTGATGAAGGTAGCAGGCAGGCTTGTCCTAGATCGCATACAGTGATGGACCGAAGAAAAAGGCATTTTAAGCGACGTCCAAGATGATTTTAGAGCTGGTTTAGGAACTAACGAGCAGATTTTGAATTTAAGTAATTTAATTGGTAAATATTCTAAGGGCAAAGCAGGGAAATTCTATTTGGCCTTTGTAGTCCTTTCAGCGGCTTTCGATTGTGTAGTTCCTGAAAAGTTGTGGGGTGTCCTTAACCCCTTCCATGCTCATGACGGAACGGTTCCGTCATGAGCGTCGGTTGGCCTGTGCTTATGACGGAACCGTTCCGTCATGGTTCCATAGGCCCAATGGAACGTTCAGCACCGCAGCAAAATTCGCGCAGCACAGAAGGGGTTAATGAATTGAAAGTCAACCCTGTTTTATTTCAGTTTTTTAAGACAGTTATGTACCGGACCCACTGCAAAGGTCCACTACGGTACAGAGGGCAAGTGTACTGCCTCATTTAAAATAGAACAAGGTGTAAGGCAGGGATGGCACTACTCCTGTTCTCTTTATACACCAACGCCTTGGAGCAGGAGCTGGTGTCACATACTAGGGATCCGCCATTTGTAAACTCTCTCCCGATCGCATCCCTCCTTTATGCCGAGGATTCTGTCCTCATGGCCTGCACCCAAGTAGGTTTACAAAGGGCTCTTCCTTTTTATACTACTTTTATGGATAGGCTTGGCCTAAAATTGAATGCCAAGAAAAGTTTTGTGATGACATGCGGGATAACGAAAAATAAGAATAGACGTTTTCAGGCGGGGGGAGCAAGGTGGAAACCATCCATTCATTTAGCTATCTGAGCTTTTTGACAGATCCGGTTCTTGGGCACCAGCAGTTAAGGCTAGGTCCTTACTTTTTATGAAGTCCATTGCAGCCCTTTTTTGACTTTTCTAACAAATTAGGGAAAAGGTCACCAGAAATTTTATTAAAGATATACCAGGCAAAGTGTGTGAGTATAGCAGTTTACGGGACAGGAATCTGGGGATTCCAAGACTGCACTAAAATTCCGCGAACAGAAAATTTCTTTTTGAGGTCCCTTCTAAGTGTTCCAACCAGTGCACCAGTTTTTAATTGCCATTCTGAGCTGGGAGTTACATACATTTCTGACCTGAGGCCCAGCCAGCTTTGCTTTGGCATAGAATTTGGACCACATAGAGTGCTGGTCTTAACAGGGAAAAAATAAGGGAATCAATGAGACTAGACAACGTCAGTAAAATCTTATTGCTGAAATACATTGAAAATGTTATGCAGGACATTGGCCACCCAGAATATTTTACTTGTCCGATAGTATGAATTGTATTAAATGAAAAGAGTTTTAAAAAGTTGTTATGACTCACCTAGAAGAAAAAGGTTAACACTTGAGTTGAATAAACCCATGGTGATCCATCATCAACTGATCACTACCACACGTAATATTCAAACATATCTGCAATACGTTTTTGGCAGATACGACAGATATCTCTTGACCAAATTTAGGTTTGGGACCTTTCACCATCTAATTACGTACCCAACCATTAATGACTGGTCAAGGGAACTCTGCTGATGTCCTTGTGATAAAATTTCACGACAGAGCACAATACATGTGGTTTTATTCTGTAAGTTTTATACTACTGAGAGGGTAAGATGGTTAAAACCACTATTAAAACAGGGAGGATGCAGGCAATGTCGCCTTGCTTTTACATATTTACAGATGCCTGTTCGCTACTATTGTATTGGTTCTGTGGTGAGCTTCCTAAAGAATGTATTTAGGACAAGGAAAGCTGTTAACACTTGAATTTTAAGAAATGTGTATTGGAATGTCTACCCAAGGGAACCACAATATGTTTACAAGTATATTATGAACTTATCAGAACTTTCCGCTTGATAGTCGTGTATAAATGAATTTTCTTAATGTAATATATGATGATTGTTAGAACTGGGGGTCTCTAGTTGGCAGAGGTAGGTACCACTGTCCAAATAGGGACCCTTGCTTCTAGTCAGGGCAAGGAGATAACCCTCTGAGATAACCCCTGCTCACTTGGCACGAGCAGTCTAGGCTAACCAGAGGCAATGCGTAAAGTATTTGTACCAACACTCACAGTAACACAGTGAAAACACCACAAACTGATTCCACAACGGTTTAGGAAAATAAAGTTATTTATTCTAAACTACACAAGACCAAAACGACAAAAATCCAACATACACAGTTCAAGAATATGGTTTCAAAAGAGTTCTTAAGGTTGTAATCAAAGTTCTTTAAGTTGCGATAAAATAATCCACAGATGCGTGAAAAGTTCACAGTTGCGTCACGTTTACTCACAGTACCTTTTAGATGCAACAAAGTTCCAAACGCAGAAGCTGGTGCGGTGGAATACAAGCGATGCGTTGCTCCTGAGACCCTGGGGAGGCGATGCGACAGCCGCGCTGCAGCAGCGGGCGTGTTGCGACGAATCCGGCCTGTATGGGGAGGAAGGCCACTTGTATGGATTCCGTTGTGTAGGTTCCGTAGGAAGTTTGTTCTCGCAAAGGTACGATGCGACGATCTCGTAGGTGCTGCGACGATCTCCGGGGCGACGATGCGCGGTCCAGCGGGGATCCTCTCTCTCGCAGCTCCTCGATGCGATGGTTCTGCTGATAGAGCGCGCAGGTCGCCCGACTCTTGATTTGACCAGATTTCACACACTTGGGCCCATGACGTGTTTAAGACAGTATTTTGTGAATCGGGCAAGTTTACACACCACCATCAGTAATTCTATGTGGTTTCTTACCACGCTTACCAAAGCACCTGACTTACCACAGGTACCCACTTTCCTGATGAATCAGGAGCTAGCAGTGGACGGGAGATAAGAATATACTGGATACTTTATACATTTAATAACATTTCGATACCTCTATAATGACCACAGACACCTGAAGGGGTTTAAAGATTTTATATAGTAAGTAAAAATTCAAAGTGACATGAGTATAAAACTAATACAGATTAGAACGTCAATAATCAAGATTATAACTATAATATAACTATGTATGAGGGCAAGCACCATTGAGTGCGAGTGGAAAACTATTGGGTAAGGGTAACCGGGAACATGCTATTCCGTTTCAGGCTTATACTAAGGTAGGTGAGTTTAAAACATATTAGTCAGTGAATTGCTAAAGTCCTATAAGTGATTCAAAACCTGATCCTAGTCTAACTGCTAAACTAAACTTAGATGCTAAACACAAGTAAAATTAGATCACACCAATTTTAAGTAAAACAGTTTCAATAATGTCCTACAGGAAGGGGGGAAAATGGAACATAGCTAATAAACAATTTTGCGTGTAAGTCTTTTGGAGATGACAGAGAATACCATGGGCAAGGATGCTTTATTAAAAGGAAAGAAGAAAGAGAATAGATAGACGGACACCCACAATTATATTTACCTAGGACGGGAATGAGGACTAACCCTGGCCACGGGTCAGTTTGGGAAAAGGCGAGGACAAGGACCCTCAAGGATTTAGGATGCCAGTAGGCGAGCAGGTACAGCTCACGGACAGTCAGGACAGGATACCCCTCAGGATTTCGGCCAGGACTGGGCTCACCAAAGGGCACGGCCAACACCTGCAGCTTCGGATGCAACGCCTGCGCTACTGCCTCTCTGCACGGAATCCGCCAGTAACCCCGATTGGGTTCTCGAATCTCCCAGCAAAGTGCTTCGCCAGCACTTAAGACTATTTCCACCCCTTGGAGTTTGTGGAAATTTCGGACAGAGTGCTCCGCAGCTCTCTGTATCAATCACCTATAGAGTTCGTAGGGTCGGTGACAGGTCAGCTACTCGGACAAGTCGGACAATTTCTCTAGCTAAAACTAGGCTAGTTCTACCATTTTCGGGTCCCCAGACCACTCACAAATGTTGCAAGTGACAGGATCCCCAACTTAGGATTGGTCAGAAGAGGTGGTTAGGTCATTGTCACCACCTAAAATTCTGTGTTCCCATGATGAATATATAATTTTCCGTACCCACCCCTTACACTCCAGCTCCCATGTATACGTGTAGAAAAGACAATGGAGCACACAAACATTATCGTACAACTTGATACATTTTAGGTACAAGTCGAAGTCTTCTCCCAGGCAAAGGGACAGGTTCCCAGGAGCATCTCAGCTTCGGCAGCCAGCTGGCTGAGTTCCACTGTTGCAAGACTTCATTTCTCATGTCACGTGGTGAGTCCCTGTCAGACTTCTAAGATTGAGAGACCCCCATTCCCAGGCCCACAGATACGCAGTACATGAAAAGTAAACGAAAACAAATTAGAAACACAGAAAAAAATGAATACACTGTACACCATGATGAGCTACACTGCACCCCTTACTTTATAATATCTATAGCATTAGGGTTTTAGGCAGAAATAGATAGATGTGCAAAAGCAGCAGTGGCAAGCGGAGAGCATGTTAAAGACAAACCGGCCATATTAGCGATACTGCGCATGAGCGAAAAAAAAATCCCTCCAGAACTACGAGTGCGTCACATCACATGGGTATGACCGACGCATGCGCAGACTGGATTTCTGCAAAGCAGCGATTCTGTAGTATGCAAGCCTTATTACGATTAATAGACACATAGGCAAGCGTCTCTGGGACACCCGCGTGTAGTGTGAAAGTGTAATATTAATGACAAACAGGTTGATTTATGATATTACAGGTTAAACGAGGTTCTTGAATGTGAGCAAGGCGCTTTACGTGCGAATCCTTGCTCCATCAATCCCCTCTTTGATGATATTTACTATCATCACTATTAATGGAAACAGATGCCAACTTCCTTGCTCACATTTCATTCATCTCAATTTCTATAAATTTGTTGTTGAGCCTCTTCTCAGCATCCTTATTAGGATGGAAACTCTACCTTTTTGTATATCTGGTTTCTTAATTCCTCTAATTCAAGTTCATCTATATTCCGTTTCATTCCTCTCTTATTAACTGTATATTTCTTTCTGCATTTTTTGACATTTGCAGCAAATTATAATAATCAGCACACCCAAACTTATTCCAGCTATTGGCATCAGTATTTTCCCAACAAGACTCCTACCTATGTTAGAAAACCAACTACCTACAGAAGAGAGACCATCTGTTAGTCTCTTCCAGGCACTATCAACCTCCAGTGGTTTGAGTTCTTTTTCCAAATTAGTTATGTTTCGCACATATTTCTTAATTTCTACGCTCTTATCAGGAATGTAAGTGCAACAATGTTGTGCCTTCAGCATCCTGCAGACTCCGCCCTCTTTTGCCAATAAGGTATCAAGAGCAAGTCGAGTCTGTAAAGCCATTGATCTGATCGCAACCATTTCAGTATTGACCAGTAGGAATCCGGCAGCAGTGTCAGTTGATAACCGATCCACTCCTGTAGACAATTTGCAAATTCGGTGAGTATTCAGAACCACTCCCACTCCAGGTATAAGTGCACTAAATATATCACCTATAATTTCTCCTACACTTTCTCGTCTACTACGTACTAAAGCATTAGTATTTTCATTGCTTCCAGCGGCGTTATTCACATGGTATATTTTCGGGAAGACAATGCCAAAATAGCAGCTTCCATACCAGTGATCTGGCAATTTGAAATAAGCCTTGTTTCCACATATATAATAAATTCTGGGAAACACAGGTTCTGACCCATTTTTGAAACCCCAACCTCCAATTACCTTGTAATTGTGTTCGCATTCACTGGAACCGATGAATACATTGTTATAATATCTTTTCTCTATGAAGACAGAGTTTCCCCTTTCGTTCGAAGTCCAGCAACAGTGCAGGATTAGCTTCACCATTTGAGGTGCTTTCCATGTTTTCAGCCCATTTAGGTGTTTTCTGTCTCTTATCATTTGCCTTTCTCTGGAAACTCTCCCTTCTCTTTTCTACCATTATCAAAAACATTTTCTCTTGCTCATGTAATGAACACGTCAAATTATCTCTGCGAGCTTCATTTAAATCTATGTCACCTATAGTCAGGAAGTATTCTCCCATGTACCGAGTCACTTCGCTTCTAACATGTACAATGTTCAGGTTTCCCCGTATAGGAAGTTCAGAAAAGATTACGTCAGTGTTTGAATAGTAGTACTGTAAAGTGCTTCTATAAAATAAGCTTGCTAGTATGCTACAGGAAATTCCATAGGTCAGGGGTAAATGATGATAGGTCACACCTTCAGCTACAGAAGTAGGTAGCTTCATGGAGACATAGCAGTCTTCTATTTCCATAGCTTCTACATAGTGCACTAAAAGATTTGCAAAGACATTTAAATGTGTTCTGTTTTTGATTCTGTGAAAATGTAGTCCTTCCTCATCTGATGCATCTAAGTCAGGTCTGGTTTGTTTCAGGCTAACTGCATTCTCACGTCTTTCTACACTTCGTGGTGTTTCTTCGGTTTGTACAACTTCTGTGTCTGGCGTCACTTGTTTAGTAGGGTACAGGTTAGTATCTTTACTTATCATAAAAGGTATAAAGACTGTTAATCCTATCCATACTATTAGTACTATGGCTACACTACATAAGCATATTTTACAGCATGTTTTGCAACAATTTCCTCTAGGTCTTCCATTCACATTTGAATCAGACATTTTGGCTCACAAGAAACTTTCCAACCCCTCTTTGTTACTTTACACAAGAGGCTTACGCAGTTTCACTCTCAGGTTGGATCTTCTTCTTCAGAACCTTGATCACTAATTGATTCTTGGTCGCTTTTGTCACTTATTTCGAGATCATCAATTTCTTCCAACACCAAGTAGGTCCATTCAGGACTTCGGTAATTTTTGCTTTGTCTTTTTATTCTGGTACTGCGTCTGTTTGGCTGAGTTCCTGCTCTCTGTCTTTCACTGGCGGCTCGTTTCCGGTCTTCTAATTTCTCTTCTACTGTCTTTAACCTTAGTTTCAGTCTTTTTATGTATCTGGGTTCACTTTTCTTCTTGAGCCTTTTAGCTGTCACTGTAGTTTGGCCCTCCTCATGAGCCCTTTTATTTTCGTTCTGTTGTGGCACTGTTACTTCTGCAGTATCTTTTTCCCTTCCTGTCTGACTAGTCCCAGGTCTTTCTTCAGTTTTTTCTGCCTGGTTTCTAAGCTGGCCTTGTTCAGGTATACTTTGGATTTGTTTTTGATTTTCAACTGTTTCTGGCCCTGCCTCCTGAACACTTCCGTCTATGTCTATCTGTTCCTGTTCATGCACTTCGAACCCTTGATTTTCTTTCGCATGAACTTCAGCCCTAATTACTATCTGTCCCTTTTCAGTTTCTGGAGTCTTTGGAGGAGTGTCGATGACTTGGTCTGTCCCTACTTGACCTACCTCCTGATCAGGTCTGATGTGAATCTCGATAACCTGATCGTCTTCTTCTAGTCCTGGCTCATCCTCACTATCCCACTCTCTGTCTAGGTAGGAATACTTTCTGGTACTTATTGGATCAAGAATCAGATCGTCTGCTGGGAACCATTCGTCTTGACTGGTGCTCGGTAGTATAACATCAGCTAGATCCGGACCCTCGTCTGGAGACTCCTCAGCTGCACCACCTTCAGCTTCAGTCGCTTCTTCTCCGGTTACCCGCTTAGTATGGCTGGCATGGATCCACTTCGGCACGCCTGCACACTTTACAGCAGTTGTAGTCACAAGGATCACTTGTCTCGGTTTAACCCCACTTTGGTGCAAGGCAACTCTTCCGGGTGTGTTTCTTCAACACAACTCAATCACCAGGTTTCAGTTTATGGGCTGGAGTTGTAGGCCAGCCGACGGCGTCCTCCCCAATCTGGTGAGAGATAGAACGCACTTGGTCACCCAGCTGCCTGCAGTATTCTAGTACCAAATCATCAGAAATACTTAGCAGTTTGTGTCCAGGTACCCATGCCTGTCGCATCACTCTTCCCATTAGTATCTCATGGGGACTCAGGCCTGTCTTTCGGTTTGGAATGCTTCTCAATCCCATCAGGACAAGGGGCAAGGCTTCGATCCAGTTTAATCTTGTAGAGTTACACATTTTTGCCAATCTTGATTTTATAGTGCCATTCACTTGTTCGACTACTCCAGAAGCCTCTGGATGATATGCACAGTGCAGTTTTGGCTCAATCTTGAATGCTTTATAGAGTTCTGATAAGATTTTGTTGGCAAAATGCCCACCTCTGTCTGTTTCAATTGTTGCTGGAAAACCATACCTAGGTATTAGCTCCCTAAGTAATAATTTGGCTACAGTAATAGCATCATTTTTCTTTGCTGGGGAGGCCTCCACCCACCTTGAGAATAGGCAGACTATAACTAGGACATACCTATATCCTTTGCACATGGGTAACTGAATAAAGTCTGCTTGTAGTCTGACGAAGGGACCTTCTGCCTTTCCAATCGTACTCTGGTCTACTACGGTTCTTTTCCCTGGGTTAAATTGCTGACAAACCAAGCACCTCTGGCAAAGTGTCTCTGCAAAGTTTCTGAACTTTGAATTGTAAAACACTTCTTGGAACATACGGCACATCGCATCCCTCCCTATGTGTGTGTCTCCATGTATCATTCTGGCCATTGGAGCAACCATGCTGTCTGGTAATACAGGCGTACCCTCCTTATTAACCATAACACCATCCCTGTCCCTGAGTTGACATCCATCTGTCTCCCATCTCTCCTTTTCCTCCTCCTCTGCTGCTTGCTGCAACTCTTTCAGTTCCCTCCAAGTAGATACATTCTCAAACACCATAAGTTGGCAGCTGTTTCCGCCTCCCCATAATTTGATTTTTAGGGACATTTTGTATCGGGCACAATATTGGGCAATTTGGTCAGCATATCGATTTCCGGCTGTCACATCGTCGTTGCCAGATTTGTGAGCAGCACATTTGACCACCGCCAATTCTTTGGGTAACTGGATTGTTTCCAGTAGGTTTTGTACCACTTTTTCATTCCTGATAGGGGTACCTGAGGAAGTCATGAATTCTCTTTGCAACCATAGCTGGCCGAAGTCATGAACAACCCCGTAACCATATTGACTGTCAGTGTATATGGTTACTCTCTTATTTTTCCCTTGTTTACAAGCTCTTGCCAATGCAATTAATTCGGCTACTTGGGCAGATTTTATTTCACTTAAGTAGGATGCCTCTAGGGTCGTTTCCAGTGTGACTACGGCATAGGCAGCACTCAACCCTCCATCCTCATGTCTCAAGCAGGAGCCATCCACAAACAGCACAAGGTCTTCTACAGGCAAGGCTGTTTCCTTTATATCAGGACGTGGTTTGGTGCTAAACTTAGTTAAGTCAATGCAGTTATGTTCAATTTCACCCTCCACTTCTGCATTTTGGGTGATGGGTAACAAGGTTGCAGGGTTCAGAATATTACATCAGTAAATTATCATATTCTCTGCACCAATAAGAATTCTCTCATACTTAGTCAGCCGACTCGGTGTGAGATATTGGGTCTTAGTTCGGGTCAGCAGGATCACAACTGAATGTGGAACATATATAGTTACAGGATGTCCCATGACAATGTTTTCACTTTGTTCTAGACTAGTGCAAGTGGCAGCTACTGCTTTCAGACATCCAGGTAATCCAGCAGCCACTGGATCTAAAGTAGCCGAAAAATAAGCCACAGGACATCTGGTCAGCCCATGCTCTTGAGTTAAGACTGAAAGTGCACAATTGTCTTGTGTATCACAAAACAATTCAAAGTTTTTGGAATAGTCGGGCATTCCCAATGCAGGAGCTGAGCACAGACAATTTCGTAATTTTATCCAAGCTGTCATACTTTTGTCATCCCAACTAACTGGATCTTCTACTCCTTTCTTGGTCATTTTTATCAGTGGTTTGGCTAAAACTGCAAATCCTACAATCCACTGTCTGCAGTACCCTACAACTCCTAGGAACATTCTGACTTCCTTCTGGGTTCTAGGTAACTCCATATCTCAAATTATTCTAATTCTTTCTGAAGTGACCCTTCGGATACCTTTTTCTATCTGGTGCCCCAGATATTTCACTGAGTTCTTTCAGAACTGCAATTTGTCAGGTGATACTTTATGTCCTCCCTTGCCTAAATGATTCAATAAGGCAATGGTATCAGTAACACAGTCGTTTTGACTTTTAGACGCCACCGGAAGGTCGTCTATGTACTGGAACAAAACTGATTCTTTTGGCAGAATTAGTGATTCAAGGCATCTTTTTAAAATCTGATTGAAAATCGAAGGACTTTCTGTGTACCCCTGGGGGACACGATTCCAGACGTAGACATGACTGTCGAACTCAAACGAGAAAATACATTTGCTGTCTGGATGCAATGGGATGGAGAAGAATGCGTGACACAAATCAATAACGGTGAACCATTCCGCATTCCATGGAATCTGGAACAAAATCACTGCAGGGTTCGGCACAATGGGACAGCAAGGTAAAACAATTTGATTTACCTTTTGCAGGTCCTGTACTACCCTGTACTTTCCGCTAGGTTTTTTAATTTCATTTATGGGTGAATTACAAGGACTGCTCATTACGTCCTGTATTATGTTTGCCTCTAGCAACCTATTTACTTCAATTGCAACTCCAGCTTTCACTTCTGCACTCATTTTATACTGTCGGGTTTTCGGGTAAATAGCATTTGTTTTAATGGCCATTTTAACTGGGTCCACATTTGCAATTAATCCTACATCTCTCCCAGTGAAATCCCACACCTCTGGTATCACTTTTTGTTGAAGCTCTTCCGGTAAGTCCTGTATTGTCAGAGTCTTGATTTCTGTATCGGGCCTTAGCAACATTAGTTTGTACAGGCCATCTTCATCTGGGGTCTGAATTTCGACGCCTTTTGGTGTGCAAAAGATGGTATAGTTCATTTTGCACAACAAATCACGTCCCAGTAGATTCACTGGACTGGAATCACAGACAACAAATCTGTGCATTTCTTTGAAGTTCCCTATAGAAATCTCCATTGGTCCAGTTACAGGAGTACTAATGATCTGATTTGACATGCCCACTACTTGGATAGCTTCTCCCGAGAGGGGTAGGTTTGGAACGTCCACTGTTCTCACAGTCGAACGGGTAGCACCAGTGTCCAACAGAAAGGTGACGTCATTTCCTTCAACCTTTCCTTCAATGTATGGCCCTGTCTGGTCTACCGGTAAGGAGGCGCCAAGCACGCACTCCTCGTCCTCCCCCCTCAGGCCCCGTCAGTATTGTTCATCACAGAGGAATGTATCATTTAACAGGAATTGTGAGGTTGCTGCATTTCTTTCATCCCCTCCTTCCCATACCTCGATCCCCTCATTTTGCTGATCCTGATTTTTATAATTAGGTCTAGGAGCTCGAGGCAGCGGATGCTGTTTTACCTGTTGCTGGTTCTTTCGTGGCCCCTCTTTCTGCACCTGTGGATTTAAACCATTTATGGGGGCATTACCAGCCTGCAAATGTGGACACTCGTCTCTCCAGTGCCCTATCTGACCGCACCCGTGGCAGGGGAACTTTTTCTTAGCCTCTTCTTTACTCATCTTTACTCAGGGCTTCCCTCCTCCCCCAGAATTAGAGTTTTGAGCATTATTATTCATTTTACTTAACTGTTTCTCTTGTTGTTCAGCCAATTTTACCTGTGCCCACATCACTTTCTCCTTCAGGGCTTTTCTTTTGTTCTCCAACTCATCCTCACAGTACTTAGCGTACTTGAGGACCTCATCTATGGGTTTGCCCTGCCAACAGATTTTATTGTCTCTGATCCACTGGGATATTTCAGGTCTCAAACCCAACACGAATCGATAAATGAAATGGGTCATATCCTTCATTTCAATATTATCGATTCCACTGTAGGTTTTGAATACCTGTAGTAGTCTTTCATAGTAGGAGTGCACTGTTTCATCACGATTTTGGGTAGTTCTATCTATTCGGGTCCAATCGGTTTCCTTTGCTGGCACTTTCTCTTTTAGGTATTGTATGACTTTATCATACTTTCTCATTACATCTGGTGAAGGAGCTCCCGTTCTGGAGTCTCTCTCATATTCCTCACTGGGCCAATCAACTGCAATCTTGCATTCTGTCCACAAGTGTACAGGAACTACAATGTCAAAGAACCCATCCAGGTCCTTCAGGAGACATTTTTGAACCTTCACGAATCTCTCAACCTGCCGATACCACTCTACAGGTTTTTCTCGTAATTTTGGGAAGTCATTGGTAAAAGACACAATATCCTGTCGGGACCATGGGACATGTACATATTTCCCACCTGGTACTTCTCTCATGGGATACAGATTTTCTGCCTTGCCCACTTCCTTTAACACATATTCGGAAGTCTTTGGTTTGGCCTTACTGTCTTCCTTTTTCTTTGCCCACCTGGCTTTCCATTTGTCTAGATCTCCCCATTTCTGCAGTATGTTCAGCAACTCTTTTATCTGTATCTTCTTCCCTGACACATTCATATTTTCTAAATCTTTGTCGGAAAATTCTGCTCTGTAGGGTTTCTGTAATACCTTGGATCGACTAACATCTATTCCCATCTCCGTGGCTGTGTCCATTAATTTTTCATGGAACACTTTGGTGTTCCGGGTAAGGCTTTTGCTGATAAACAGCAACTCCTCCTCATTAAGAGTATTCAATCTGTCTAATCCCACGTTTCCGGCCATTAGTTCTTCCATTTCTATCCTTAGTCTGTAGATATCTAAAGGTTTGGGTTGGGGAGTTTCCTTTTCTATTTCTCGGGTCCATCGATCTAGTTCCTCCGGAGTCACTACTGTGGCACTCCGAGTCCCTGAAGCTGTTCCAATTAGGACTTCCTTTGCCTTGGTCTGATGTCCTGACCGTGGCACACTTGTTCCGGGTTCCCTTATGGGCAGATCCATTAAGGAAATCACAGACTCGCATTCACTTGCCTGATCATCAACAATGAGCGGTTCCTTTCTTGGTGGTGCTACAATGGGTGTAATAACTGGGGTACTTGGACTAGCCTGTCTATCTCCATAGAGAGGAACAACAGGACCAATAGTCACTGGGATTGTTAAGGAGTCAGGACTGGGATTTATCTGAGCTATGGTCTGAATTAGTTCATTTCGCTGTTTAATCAGTGCTTCTCTTTCTCGTTCATGCAAAACCCTTTCCATAGAGTTGTCATGCATTACTTGGGGTACTAAAGGAGGATATATACTCGGGGCAGTTGGTATTGCTAACCCTGGTCTGTTTTCACCAAAAGGTCGGTAATTTGGGACCGCTGTACCAGGTCTGCAAAACTCGTCACTATCACTGGGTTTGCTACCAGTACCAACTACATCCGTCTCACTGGCCCTTCTACTTCTAGGATGTCGGAAAAATTGATTTTTCGAGCTTAGGGGTCCGGACTCTTCAGCATAAGGAGGTGGATTTTTCATTAACAAGTCCTCCAGGTATTCGTCCTCCGAATCCCCCATAGTCATTAAATGTCGGGATTTCTCGGTCCTCTTTCCTCCCTCTTGTTCAGTTACCTCAAACATTGGAAACAGCCCCTCAACCATCATATTCTGTCTCCACTGTTTCATCTTGTTCTCCTTTGTTTCCCGCTGCAACTTTGGATACCATTTGCTCACTCCCTTATCCATTCGGGGTCTGTCTCGCTCTAAAGCCTCAATCTCCCATTCCTCTAAAGCTTCGTATTGCGTTAATCTGGGTCGGGGGTGTAATTCATTCATTCGGGTCCTCAAGTTAAACAGGATTCTACCATTAAAGGTACCATCGAGGGGAAATGCTAGGACTTCGTCATCTTCAGTATACTTTACCCAATTTTCCAACCATACACAGGTATGATACCCTTTGTCAAACATCATAAATGATACGGGAGTATTAGGTGGTGGAATGATCACACCCTCCCTAGTTCTAATGGGCTTGTCTTTCTTGAAATAATTCTTGATCTTTTCGGCAAAGGACAATTTTCTTTTTCCTCCGTACATATTGTATGGTCTACCTCTTAGCATCTGCTCCTTATGAAAACCTAGATTTTTCAGATTAGGTAAGAATTCGGGATACCACATACACCTCTCCAAACTATCTTCAAGCTCGGGTTGATTAATTTTGTTTACTTTTGTGCTTCCAATGCTAGCGCGTCTTTCAATTCACGGCAACCAATCAGCACCGCGGTTGCAAAAAGCTCTGGACCAATGGGTGCGCGGCCCCTTCGTGAGACGCGGTCTCACTCCTCGGCGCTCACCCCTCCCTTACAATTCTTAGCTTCTCTACACACCCGCTGGCTCAACCAATACCAGCGCTGCATGGAGTGACGTCAGTGCAGCCTTGCGACCGACTCCCTCCTTCACAAGGTAACGGAAACTTTGAATTTTTCTTAAAGTGCAAGTGCTCAGTTTAGTTAACAACGTATAACTTTCGCCACTGTGCTTGAGGGTTTTAAAAAGAACAAGGGTTTTTCTTTTACTGCAAGTAAACCACTTCTGTCTACTTTTCATTCACTACGGATAGATCTCTTCTGCCTATCCTCTCACACAAGCATTAGAGAACCTGCTACTCTTTTGACTCATCCACTTCTTTCCGAGATATATACTAAGTCAAACTTTCGCCAGCGGACTCCTCTACTGTCACTCAAGCTTCGAAGAACCTATTACTCCTTCCGCATGTGACCCTTACTAGGTGATATCACAACGGGAGTTTCAACAGGGTACTTGTAGCTATCATTTATTCAATAATTCATTCAGGAAAATCCTAATTAGCGCTTCCAGTTCTGCCTAACCATGCACTAATCTCCCTCCTAGCCAGTGACCTCACAGCCAAGTGGATTCTACTCACCACTTGCTATTTTATTTCCCCGGGGATCCCCACAACAAGAAACAATCACGAACAGTTATGTTAATTACATGCAATAATATAGCAGCATTTCATAAAATATATTTTCAAACTTTTTATAACAGTTAAATGCAATAACAAACTTATTTTAGCAGCAATAATTTTTATTTTTCCACAGTTCCTACAATTATCTTATCTACCTATCTTAACTAGTCCTAACCATCTATCTGCTACCAGAAAATTACTGATAGAGCATGCAGGTCGCCCGACTCTTGATTTTACCAGATTTCACGCACTTGGGCCCATGACATGTTTAAGACAGTATTTTGTGAATCGGGCGAGTTTACACACCACCATCAGTAATTCTATGTGGTTTCTTACCACGCTTACCAAAGCACCTGACTTACCACAGGTACCCACTTTCCTGATGAATCAGGAGCTAGCAGTGGACGGGAGATAAGAATATACTGGATACTTTATACATTTAATAACATTTCGATACCTCTATAATGACCACAGACACCTGAAGGGGTTTAAAGATTTTATATAGTAAGTAAAAATTCAAAGTGACATGAGTATAAAACTAATACAGATTAGAACGTCAATAATCAAGATTATAACTATAATATAACTATGTATGAGGGCAAGCACCATTGAGTGCGAGTGGAAAACTATTGGGTAAGGGTAACAGGGAACATGCTATTCCGTTTCAGGCTTATACTAAGGTAGGTGAGTTTAAAACATATTAGTCAGTGAATTGCTAAAGTCCTATAAGTGATTCAAAACCTGATCCTAGTCTAACTGCTAAACTAAACTTAGATGCTAAACACAAGTAAAATTAGATCACACCAATTTTAAGTAAAACAGTTTCAATAATGTCCTACAGGTAGGGGGGAAAATGGAACATAGCTAATAAACAATTTTGCATGTAAGTCTTTTGGAGATGACAGAGAAAATACCATGGGCAAGGATGCTTTATTAAAAGGAAAGAAGAAAGAGAATAGATAGACGGACACTCACAATTATATTTACCTAGGACGGGAATGAGGACTAACCCTGGCCACGGGTCAGTTTGGGAAAAGGCGAGGACAAGGACCCTCAAGGATTTTGGATACCAGTAGGCGAGCAGGTACAGCTCACGGACAGTCAGGACAGGATACCACCTCAGGATTTGGGTCAGGACTGGGCTCACCAAAGGGCACGACCAACACCTGCAGCTTCGGATGCAACGCCTGCGCTACTCCCTCTCTGCACGGAATCCGCCAGTAACCCCGATTGGGTTCTCGAATCTCCCAGCAAAGTGCTTCGCCAGCACTTAAGACTATTTCCACCCCTTGGAGTTTGTGGAAATTTTGGACAGAGTGCTCCGCAGCTCTCTGTATCAATCACCTATAGAGTTCGTAGGGTCGGTGACAGGTCAGTTACTCGGACAAGTCGGACAATTTCTCTAGCTAAAACTAGGCTAGTTATACCATTTCGGGTCCCCAGACCACCCACAAATGTTGCAAGTGACAGGATCCCCAACTTAGGATTGGTCAGAAGAGGTGGTTAGGTCATTATCACCACCTAAAATTCTGTGTTCCCATGATGAATATTTAATTTTCCGTACCCACCCCTTACATTCCAGCTCCCATGTATACGTGTAGAAAAGACAATGGAGCACACAAACATTATCGTACAACTTGATACATTTTAGGTACAAGTCAAAGTCTTCTCCCAGGCAAAGGGACAGGTTCCCAGGAGCATCTCAGCTTCGGCAGCCAGCTGGCTGAGTTCCACTGTTGCAAGACTTCATTTCTCATGTCACGTGGTGAGTCCCTGTCAGACTTCTAAGATAGAGAGGCTCCCCACTCCCAGGCCCACAGATACGCGGTTCATGAAAAGTAAACGAAAACAAATTAGAAACACAGAAAAAAATGAATACACTGTACACCATGATGAGCTACACTGTACCCCTTACTTTATAATATCTATAGCATTAGGGTTTTAGGCAGAAATAGATATATGTGCAAAAGCAGCAGTGGCAAGCGGAGAGCATGTTAAAGACAAAGCGGCCATATTAGCGATACTGCGCATGAGCGAAAAAAAATCCCTCCAGAACTAAGAGTGCGTCACATCACATGGGTATGACCGACGCATGCGTAGACTGGATTTCTGCGAAGCAGCGATTCTGTAGTATGCAAGCCTTATTACGATTAATAGACACATAGGCAAGCGTCTCTGGGACACCCGCGTGTAGTGTGAAAGTGCAATATTAATGACACACAGGTTGATTTATGATATTACAGGTTAAACGAGGTTCTTGAATGTGAGCAAGGCACTTTACATGCGAATCCTTGCTCCATCACTGCGACGATGCTCGCAGTGACGTGATGCGGTCCGCAAGCAAGCGGTGCGGCGATCTCACCCAGCGACGACAGGCTCTGCGACGATACTCGCAGCGATGTCCGGCTTCCCGCACCGATCGGGTGCGTCCCGCAAAACGAAGGATGCGACGGCTCTGGCAGCGGCGTCAGGCGCTGCGACGATCTCGACCTTCGTAGCGGAGGGAAACTTCTCACACTGTCGGGGATGCGCTCCGCAAGCGAGCGATGAGACACTTTTCAATTTCAAAAGTCTCTCAAGCTTAGTTTCAAGCTTCCCAGCACAGGTACAACTTCCAGAGGCCCCACAACTGGATCAAGCACTCTAGGAAGTACAGAACTCTCTCAGCCGAGTTCAGGGAAGCTGGGGGGTGAAGTCCTTTTGTTCCTGGGACTTCAGAACAGGGAGCCAGCTCTTCTCAGGCCCTTGGAGATTCCTTCAAGACAAGGGACACAGCAAACAGCAAAGTCCTTCCCCTCTCCTTGGCAGCAAAGCAACAGCAGGTCAGTCCAGCAGCGCAACAGCAGGAAAGTCTTCCTTCTTCAGAGTCAGCTTTCTCCTTGGCAGAGGTTCCTTCTTGATTCCAGGATGATCGAATTTTCTGTTGTCAGGGGTCCTGTACTTATACCCCTAAAGTCTTTGTTCTCTTAGTGCATGTGGGCCCTGAGCCCTGTCTGAACCAGTTCTGGGTGGATCCTGAGTACTTTGTTTTGCTGGATGCTTCTTTTCTTTCAGAGTGAGGGGCAGGGTCCTCACTCGCCCAGCAGGAGGTGGAGCCAGCATTGTGGCAGGCAGGCACAGCCCTATTCAGGCCCAGGTGCTAACTCCTCCCACCACTCAGGTTGTAAATGCAGTCATTCAGCCTAGGGCTGACTCAGCCAGCCTCCTGGGGAATCCCCAGCCCCTGTCACTCACAAACCAGACAGTCAATACACAAACAGGCCAAAGCACACAGAAGGGTCAGACAAGAGAACAGCAACTTTCTAAAAGTGCTGTTCTCAAACACAGGATTTAAAAACAACCTTTCCTAAAAGATGTGTTATTAAATTCTGAGTTCAGGGATACTAGATACTTGTGTCCTATCTTGTTCCTATGGGAAGAAATGCTGGAAGCCACTGTAGCCAGCATCCCCCATGTTAACCAATGGAGCAAGATAGCCTTACAATAGTGAAAAACGAAAATGGCTGTAATTCACTCTCAGAGCATGTCACCTGCACTAGTACATGCTCTACCTTTCACATACACTGCACCCTGCCCAGGGGGGTACCTTGGGCCTTCCATAGGGGTGACTGATGTGCACAAAAAGGGAAGGGTTAGGCCTGGTCAGTGGGGACACTGACCAGGAGGACATGGCAGTTTCTAAACTGCCCATAGGCACTGCAGTGGCAGGCCTGAGACACCGTTTTAGAGCTACTCCTGTGGGTGGCAAAATCAGTGCTGCAGGCCCACTAGTAGCATTTGTCATCACCAGCCCTGGCACACTCAGTGCACTTTACTAGGGACTTCATGGTGATGCAAATATGCCAAACATGTATATCCAATCAGAATAACACTTTACATAGAGAGCATATGCACTTTAGCACTGATCAGCAGTGGTAAAGTGCGCAGAGTCCTATTGCCAACAGCCACGGGTCAGGAAAAATAAGGGAGGAAGAAGCAAAAAGTTTGGGGATGACCCTGCAAGAAGGGCCAGTTCCACCACAGATGTATTGTCTCTTTTTACATGTTTGCTTTTATGATTTTAATGCTCAAAATGTATTTATTTTATTTATTTATTTATTTATTTATTTATTTATTTATTTATTGACATTTATTGAGCCCGGCGAATACCCGTAGGCGTCTCGAATAAAGCTCGTTTTCAATTGAATTGAATTTGAACTTGGCAGGCTGCGCCACTGGTGTGTCATGCAACGTGATGTACCAGCGGCGCAAGGGGCTTGTAAATCTGCCCCTTTGTCCCCAAGCCCACACTAATTGCCTCTGCACTTAACCCAGTGGGAATGAAGCTAGTCTCATAACTGGTTTCGAGTGGACACAGGGGAGGGGACGGCGCATTTCCTTGTTAACACCTCTGGGTGAACAAAAGAGAGCTGACTAGGGAAAAAGTTTATCTCAATCTTGGAGTTTTGGAGTGAGGGGACTGGGTGACTGTTGGCCAGTAGGCCAATTAGGAACTGCTAAAAAAAGTGGTTATATTTGCCTCCATGTACATTTTCCTCATTGGTTGGAGAGTGTCCAGGAGTCACCCGCACTCACTGCCTAATGCCAACCATAACTGTGGCACCCCAAGGAAAACTGTAGAAGATCAGAAGAGTACTGGGTCCTGCTGCTATAACCTGAGAGGAGCCCTGAGGGACTGAACCTTCAGCTCCTTGCACCCAGGACAAAGAAGTGAACTTTTGGGGTCAGTTGGCTGACCTCCTGGGAGGCACCAGGGTAACCAGAAGCTGCAAGAGCCTTTTGACCGGAAGTGACCAGTTCACCAGCTCCAACTTGAGCTGGACTGAACCTTGAAGCTGGCCTCCCCTGGACTGAGTCTTGGCCCCTACGTTCTCTCCCTGAGGTCCTGGGAGCCATAAAAGTGACCCAGAGGAGCTGGTCCAGTACCTTGAAACATTGGGACTGAGAACATTTTTGGACTTCAAAATCTTCTGGGGCCATCAAGGGGAACTTGTGGCAAAGGTGTCTGATTTTTGTTGCACTTTCCAGTAAAAGGCTTGCCCGGCTGGAGGATTTTGAGCTCTTTAGAAAAACACGAAACAAAGCTGAAATGTAAAATCTTTGACTGGGACAAACTCTGGTGGTGTGCCCAACCTGCGCTCCATCATGGTTGGCCTGAAATCATGCCCCTTCACAGTCCAATTTCATAGATTATCATTGACACTTTAGTGTTTAGCAAAAAACGTTATTGCAATTTTTAAAACTTATATTTCTGGTTCACCTTATTGGATTATTGCCATTTTGGTGTCATACATTTTACTAATTTGGTTTGGGATTTTTATTGTTTAGTGTTTTGACTTTTTTACTGTTTTGGTACTGCATAAATACTTTACACATTGCCCCAAGCTGGAGAAGTGTGGCTCAATGATTAGAACGGCAGACCCTGATGCAGAGGTCTAACCTGGGACCAGGGTTCTATTCCCTGCCTCGGCGGGTCTTGGGCTCAAAATTCCACGGACCTGATAATTCTCGCCTCGGTGCCTATTCCAGTCATGGAGTCCCACTCTGCAACTCTGGGCAATAGCTTGCTTAATCTCCACAACAGCCCCCACAACGCTAAGGATGCCTGGCCTCCACCTTGGGGGTGCCCAGGAGTGGACACCTCACAGGGAAATCCAGGATGGGTTCCACAGCGGTATTCGTACAAGCGCCTTGAGACCCTTGCGGGTGAGTAGTGCGCTATACAAGTATCAATTTACATTTACAAGTTAATGTTGTCTGCTCTCTATCATAGTTGCCAGGGGGTGAATCTCAGGTTAATTTAATTACTTTGGGTTCATCCTAAAAAGATGATGTTATTATTCCTTCAGTTGGATGACCAACAGCCCCAGATAAAAATGCACTTTCTTACAGTAGAGTTAAAATCTATTAGCCATTAACTTATAAAATGAAGAAAGACTAGTCTTTGATTTGGCGGGCTCAGATCAGGTTGTATATTGAAGCTAGCATTCTAAAACCTGTAATAACAACGTTATCATCTTTTCTTTTAGACACTTTTACTTCATGGGTCAAAACAAATGTGTTTATGTTTTCTCTACTAGGGATTGAAAGTGACCATATGTTTTTGTTAAAAATTAATGTATTTGTTTACATACATTTACACATATATACATTCCTTGTATCATATCTAATGGTGATTTAAGATAATTTAGGAAATAATATGCTTATTGTGGGCAGACTTTTAATCTAAACATTAATATTCTGTCTCCACATTTGTATGACTAGGGTCTCTTTAATGGTGGCATGTTCCTAAATTAGGTCTCCACAAGATTGCCTGGGCAAAACTAGTGGAGTTTTGCTACGTGAAATTCCGTGGACCAGGCCAAAAACTTTGTGAGTTTCCACTGAATTTTGTGGGCGTTTGGAGCTGATCGAAGTGCCTGTTCACCCTATATTTTTGACATTCTAGTAGTGCAATGCACATTCCTGCAATTAAAACTGCACACGAACGGCACCATGCAGTTCACTTATGCCAGTTTGTTTTCTGTTCTGTGCATGGTGCTGGGGCCTGTTTTTATCTCTCCCCTAAATATTTTAAATCTTCTCCCTTTCTGACACCTCCACCCCTCATTTTCCTTTATTGAATCAGTGTGAGTCTTTGAGTTTGTGTAGTTTACATTTTTGTCTTATTTGCATTTTTGCACTGTTTTTGGTTTTCCCTTGACTTCTTTAGTTTTTCCTGTCTTCCTTCCGTTTCCTATTTCTTCTCTTTTTTTTTGACTACCCAGCACCATTGCAGGGCAGGGCGGGAGAGGGAGTTTTAGGTTCCAGTGCGGCTGCTAGCCCTTTGTGGTTGTTGGTGCCATCAAGGATTGCAGCCTTGCACCATTTTTTCAGAGGTGGAGGTGGAAGTACTTGTTTCTTATGTGCAGTGCTACCTCCCCTCCATGTTGGTAGCAGGCGGCATGCTTGGAAACGGGTGTGCCCTGCGGGAGAGTTGGTGTGCTGCGGGAGGGTGCTCCGATGTGTGCACAACAACACTCGAGTCCAGCGCACCCAACAGCAGTTGACACACAGCTGAGCTGACATTATAATTATAGATTGCGAGCAGGACCTGCTCGACTTGCTAGGTATCAAGATTGTGGGGCTCATTAAGTAACTATTTGTAGTGTTTGTGTACTACATTGCTAATATTTTTTTTTCAAATAGCATGCTGCTCACACTCAGAGGTAAGTTAAGTTTACATTTAGAATATTATGTGATCCAGTTGTTAGCTAGATGCTCGGCGCTACCTAATCGTACTCAGCGTTTGCTTGGACTAATTACTTAGGAGGTCTTTCAGACTCCTCTGTCCTGTAAAAAAGATAGTGATATGATAATATCAGTGAGTTAGCATTCTCTGTGACTTTCTTTGTGTAGCTGGTAGAGTCCCAAGCAATCTCATTGTGATGTGTAGTATGCAATTATACATTGAAAAAAATGGAGACCGAGTTGGCCCATCAAGGAGGGTGAGAAATGAGAATGAGATGAAAATAAAAGATCATTCAATGCCATGCATTAGTCCCATAGGTAGTTTAGAAAATTTGGAATAGGGCTTACAACAATTAGGATGGTCAACTCGATAGATACTAGTACTATAGGCGATTAGATTTAGAAAAGTACAATGTTACCGAGTTAGTCTGTCAAAATATTGTTGGGGAGATTAACTGTAACACTAATCCATTTTGTGCCTTCTTATTTCTTACATCAGCACCAAAGGGCAAGAAGAGAGATAGTTTTGAGTTGGATCAGAGAGCTGGGGATGCCCCTACTAGGGCTGCTGCCTTTGGCTCCGCTCATCCCAGTAAGTCCTGTTACTATAATTATTTCACAAACTTTTACCTCTGCCTACTATTACTATTCAATTTTTTTAATTTTGCAATTTTTTTTTATACTGTCGACTTTTTTTCAACTCCTCAATCAAATCCCTTTAGGACGTACAGGTCAGGTATCACCTTCACCCTTCTCCAGGATAATTTAAGGTGGGGAATGCAGCAGTTCCTAAGCACACCCATCACATTACGAAGCATGCACATATCTAACAATCACCTCCTCTACCAGAAATGCTAATCCTGTTCATGTCACAATTACCACTCCAGTCCCAGTGCACTTGACCCAGTCTGAACACATTTTTGAGGAAATTCACATTTTGGATGCATTTTGGAATCAGTGCCAGTTGCAGTTTCTTTCTAAACCAGGAGCCTTTCCTGCTAATACTGCTAGAATAGCCTCGATCATATCCTATCTCGGGTACAGCTGCTGGTTGGTCTATTCCATTCATTGAAAGTAATGACCCAGCTTTACATGATTTTGGAAGGTTTAAAGAGAAGACACATTTTGCCATGAAAGCTTTTGTACAGGCCATTTAAAATGAGATGCTAAACCTCTGTAAGAACAGTAAGGACTGTGAGAAGTTGGCCTGGCATATGCTGTCCACTATTCTAGTGGGCACCTTGCACCAGTCCAAACGACCCCTGTTGATGGTAGGTTTAAAGACAACTTATATAGAAAGCTATCCTAGTGGTAGCTGTGGAGAGCAGCCGTCAGGCTAAGGCTTGAAGGAATTGTTTTACCAGTCTATAATCTCTTGAATGATCAAATGAAAGAGCACCACACCAGGTATATATCAAATATATATGTATTTATTACAACCACAACCCCTCTAGTCTCTTTATGAGGCTAGAGGCAAAGGTACAGTACAAGAACTTATTTAGCACACTGTAAATTAGCACAGTAAGGCCCACATGCATCATTCATTTTTGGAGTCGCAAACGGTGCGATTCCTTAAAATCGGCCGTTTGCGATTCCAAAAATGCTTTTTGGAAAGCATGAAGCATTTTTTGAAATCGCAACATTTTTGCGATTTCCAAAAATGCGATTGCTTTTAGGAAATCGCAAATTTGCGATTTCCTAAAAGCAATGCATGATTAATTTTGAAATTGCGAATTCGCAATTAGAGGGACAAATTTACCGAGTAGTTGAACTACTCGGTAAATTTGCAAAAAGTGTAATTGACACTTATAACGCATTTTAAAAGCATTCATGTTACGGACACACATGTCCGTAGGACATGTGTGTGTGCAACATGATGCGAAAAATACATTTCAGGGGTGCAGGGGGGGGTCCTTTGGACCCCCCCTGCACCCATGAAATTTTCTAAGTGCCACTCGCAATTTGCATTGACTCCTATGGGCCTTTTGGCCCATAGGAATCAATGGGAATTGCGAAAATTAACTTAAGAATTCGGTATTTCTTTTGGATTCGGTAAAAATTGCGATTTTTACCGAATCACAAGGAAATACCGAAAAAAATGATGCATAGCATTTTGCACTTCCTAATTTGCGATTCCTTATTTTTCGCAAATTAGGAAGTGCAAAATGTCACAATGATGCATGTGGGCCTATGTGTTTTGCCCTAGGGGCCTCACAAACCCTATACTAAGTAAGTGGATAAGAACCATATGAGGGATAGAAGTTAGGCCAAGGGCCTGTAGAACTGCTGGAGCAACCAGGAACCACCCAAGGTAGGGACGCAGGAGACCCAAGGGGGACGCGTGCAGTGTCTTAACACAGCAGCAAATCACCATTGACTTCAGTGGCGAAAGTTAAAGTTACAAAGTTAAAGATTAGGGACACCTAGGAGTGGACTACAATAGAACCCCTTCAGTACTGGACACTTTGAGAGTCAAGACCCACAGGAGCACCAAAGTACTCGTATTACCTCACCCAGGGAAGCCGGGTGCATAGGTGCCTTTTTGTGTCGGGTTTCGTTGTCGTTTTCAATGGAGAGCTGCAAAGAAGTGCTGCAGGCAACCAGAGAAAAAGTGTCCGGATGGATCCAAGGGTGGATCAGAGATCTGAAGAACCTGAAGTGTGGCTCACTGGTTAGAGGAGGCAGACCTGGAAGCAGAGGTCAGCCCGGGACCAGGGTTCAATTCCCGGCTCGGCGGGGTCTTGAGTCCTAAAATGTCCATGGACTCGACAATTCTTGCTCCGGTGCCTACTCGATTCACGGGTTCACACTCTGCGACTCTGGGCAATAGCTTGCTTAATCTCCACAACGGCCCCTCGCGGCGGGATGCCTGGCTTTCACTTTGTGGATACCCTGCCGGGGTTATCTCACAGGGGAATACCAGGACGGGTTCACTAAGCAAGCGCTTAGATACCGGGTCGGTGATTTGCGCTATATAAATACATGTACATTTACATTTACATTTACAAAGCAGATGGGAGAGAGTCTGGGTCACTAACCAGTGACCAGGATGACGACAAGAAGATGTGGTACAAAAGGGGTGGTGATGGACGGAGCATCTGAATCAATCAAACACTCACACCCAGTCAAAAGATCTGGGTTTAATCCATCACCGTTCTTTAGCTCACTCAGCCACCCCAGTTCAGACATGGCCATATGCAAATCAGTCTGACCCTGTGCCTCATGGGAACAGTCCAGCCCGAACTGCCAAGCCATGTCTTCCCTGGACCAGAAACAAGCTTCCGAAGACCGGTTTCTGGCATTCCAGCAGTCTTCAGCCCGGCTTGCTTGAATCCAGTGGCAAAGTGAGCAAGGGACTCACGTCTGAGCATACCCTGCCACACTTATGGCAGCCAAAAGCGGTACAAAAGGGGGTGGTAATGGACAGAGCATCTGAATCAATCAAACACTCACACCGAGTCAAAAGATCTGGGTTTAACCCATCACCGTTCTTTAGCCCACTCAGCCACCCCAGTTCAGACATGGCCATATGCAAATCAGTCTGACCCTGTGCCTCATGGGAACAGTCCAGCCCGAACTGCCAAGCCATGTCTTCCCTTGACCGGAAACAAGCTTCCGAGGACCGGTTTCTGGCATTCCAGCCGTCTTCAGCCCGGCTTGCTTGAATCCAGTGGCAAAGTGAGCAAGGGACTCACGTCTGAGCATACCCTGCCACACTTATGGCGGCCAAAAGCGGTACAAAAGGGGGTGGTAATGGACGGAGCATCTGAATCAATCAAACACTCACACCGAGTCAAAAGATCTGGTTTTAATCCATCACCGTTCTTTAGCCCACTCAGCCACCCCAGTTCAGACATGGCCATATGCAAATCAGTCTGACCCTGTGCCTCATGGGAACAGTCCAGCCCGAACTGCCAAGCCATGTCTTCCCTTGACCGGAAACAAGCTTCTGAGGACCGCTTTCTGGCATTCCAGCCATCTTCAGCCCGGCTTGCTTGAATCCAGTGGCAAAGTGAGCAAGGTACTCACGTCTGAGCATACCCTGCTACACTTATGGCGGCCAAAAGCAGTACAAAAGGGGGTGGTGAAAACAAGAAGATGCCAGCCGATGTCGGGTGCTTTCAAGTGAAGAAGGTGAAGCTTGACTCTTCAGCCATGAGGACCAGGAGGCGTTGACAACAACCAGGAGCTGGATTTGAGCTTTCCCATGAAGGATGTCCATTGCTGCAGCATTGGTATCCGGATTGGACACCACTAGCCATGGCAACAGCAACCCATGCAAGATGTAAAGATTGGCTATGGTGCAGACCAGCAAGGTTTGAGGGACTCACCCTTTGGAGGGGAGTCAGGGCATGTCTGGGGCAACCAGGAAAACCCAAGAAGTAGAAGGGTTACCTTCGTGGGGACCCACCAGTCGACAGACCATGGATCGCAAAGGCGCCTCAAGCAGAAATGTTAGAAGCAAGCCCACGGAACACTCGTGGAGTGTAGGCTCGTGATTGCAAAAGATGCTCAGGGCTTGGACTATAAATAGCCCAATGCACAACTTTGGGAAAGCTTGGGAAGTTGATTCTCTAGCAAATGTACTGGATGTCTAGGAGTTCTCGTCCCACGTCTCTCATGATGGCTACAGGTCTCAGCTTAGCTGAGAACTCGTGTCGGCCTCGGAGATGTCTGGAAGTCCATGTCCTGTGTCACAGATTCTTCAGGGTCAGGCAGGAGCCTCGAAAATGCAGACCAGCAAGATGCTTCTTTGGTGCCTGTTTGAACAGGGGAGTCACTCCTTCACCCCAAGGGAGATTTCTTCTGTCTTCCAGTCGATATGGAATGTCGAAGGTCAAAGATTTCTTCTTCAGAGTTTCACCCAGGGTAATCTAAAGTCTCAGTGACTCGGTTCCTATACTTATACTAAGTTTAGGGGATGGACTAACTCTAGGGTCCCACCTATGGGAGGACCTGGGGAGGGGGTGGTTACACCCCTTCCTCTTTGTCCAGTTTCGTGCCAGAGCTGGGGCTGAGTGCGCCAGCAACCGGTTTGAACTGGGAAATGCATGGGACACCTTGTGTGCCCCAGGCAATGTCTGAAAGGCATTCACTGAATGCTACCCACCCTGCCCCAATACACTAAAGCCTGTCTGGAGAGGTGCTAGCACCTCCCTGGGCAGGAAACCTATTGTCCAGGCCTCCACTGCTTCATCCAGCATCAGGAGGTCAGACTCATGTCTGTGGCAGCAGCATCCATTTTGTGATGCTGGGGCTCTTTTAAACTATTACCGGGAAAGTAAGTGAGTACATGTCTTCTCCCTCTAGAAGGGTGGAATGCTACCCCTGCCGCCAGAACTGGTGGGGGTAGTATTCCAAAGTGTTTGACACCAAACACGTCATGTTTTGATAAATCCAAACCAAAGTTAGCATTAACCGCAAGGATTATAATGCACTTTAGGGTATATGGTATGGCCATATAACAGAACAGCTATAAGGAAAGGATTCTGACAGCTGCAGAGGGGCTCAGCTCATGCTAGGGCACTCTCTAACACAAAACCAAGCACTCTGCCTTCAGGATTGTTAAGGCCGGCCATAGGAGTGACTTATAGGTTAATATGTGTCTGTTTTAAATGGTGGATATAGGTATACTATAACCCAGTAAGGGGTGCTTACACCACCTTACCCAGGCTGCAAGTGCAGACCTGTGGTTCCATTTTGGAAGGCTTCCCAGGGGTGGCATAATACATGCTTCAGCCCCTGGTAGGCCTCTGGGGTACCTATGCCCTTGGTACCTAAGGTACCATATACTAGGGACTCACAAGGGTAACGCAGTAACCAATGTGGTGTGTATCTAATGTACAGGATATCAATTTAGAGAGAGAACAGCAAGGCTGTGGTCCTGATTAGCAGATCCCACTCTCCTACAAGGACCTCCTTACTTACATTACTGCTTTTTGTAAACTAGTTACAGAAACCCAGTGGCCAGAGGAAAGTAGGACATCCCTCTTTTATAGGGGGTTGATGGATATCTCAAAGGACTTCCGAGTGCATATTGTAGATTTACCTTCAGATTCTTCAGAGATCATTAACTAATTTCTCAGGCATGACCACAGTTTAATGGGATGTCCCTGACGGGACACCATACTGCCGGTTTTCTGGTCTGTGCGAAAAGAGTCAGAGTCTAAGAATCAGGATAACAGAAGACCCATGCAGATTGGAGTCTTGTGGTGTCCTTTGACCTCTGAGGTGAAAGAAGGAAGAAATAAATCAAATCTGTGTTTGTATTACAGTGAAGAAGGCATTTTGCAAGAGAATGCCCTTGTCAAACTGAAGGGAACTTGGAAGGCTAGTGCCTTGACTTCTGACTCATTGCTGAAAACATTTGAGTGCCCAGTTGACGTAGGGTCACTCAGTCGGGTATGGTTCCAGAACCAACCCCCATTTACTTGGCTAATATCTCACATAAAGTTCCACAACATTTAGAAATACCAGATACCCTTATCATTGCACACCAAACAGAGGCAGTTTTTACACATGCTTGTAGATTCCAGGGTCACAGAAAATTTCTTAGATCTAGCCTTGGGCAGTTCTTTACATATTCCATGAGTTTAGAAAAAGTGAACCAGAACCTGTTAGAACCGTAAATGACTCTGAGCTCTCTTCTTGGATGATTCTTTGCAAAACTACTCCGCTATCCTTAGTGTGGAAGAAAAGACCTACTGAGACCTTGGCCTTTGACCTCATTGACACACCTACCTTTGGCAGTATTTCAGGATTCCCTTGAACTCAGTTGCACAATCCTTCTATTGACTGGTCCCTCCATCTAGTCACCCTTGGATCCCATTACTGTCATCAGACTTATTGCAATAATAATACACCCTCAGAGGCAGAACATTCTCTTTTTGCCAAATTGGATAGAAAGAATGTATCTTTCGATTAGTGAATCTCACAAAAAGTATGTCTGGTAGAAATTAGTTATAGAAATAGAGGACCACTAAACAAAATATTGTGGCAGTGTGGGTGTTGAACAGTATGTTTCAATCATTTTCAAGATAGAGAGCCTCTTTCAGGACGGGAAGCCTCACTCACCCAAAAATGACATGCTTCGTCATTGGGTTCCCGCCTCACACCAAGGCAGCAAGGTCCTTGGTGTGGGCTACATCTCCTCAGATAGTGAGGTGAGGTGGAGCTGGGTTGCCTTGGGAAAATAGAGAGCAATAGTGGAGAGAGGGAGTGAAGGGCAGAGTGCAAAAGAAGATAGAGGGTACAATTGTCTGCAGAAGGCTAAATAACCTTTATTCCATGGGACAGGATTAAAAAAGTAGAGGTTATCAGCAAATACACCCCTGCAGAAGGTCAACATGTTTTTGACCTTAGGCGACCCCAAAAGGGGTTCTGGGGCATTCTTCAGGACCAACATGAGCAGTCACCTGACATGAAATCAAGAAAACTAAACATAAATCATAATATAGTACCCACCAATTGAATAGCCTATCAGATATCTCGATGGCCCCTATGTAACGTAGAGTGTCCACTCTCAAGCCATTATGGTGACACCATTGTCGCACAGCTTTATAAAGTCCGTGCTAGAGCTTGTAGACTTCCCAGCGGCCAATCTCTCCAGGATGTCCACAAGCTCCAGCATGGCCTTTACGAAGCTGTGCGAAAGTGGTGTAACCGTAGTGGCTTGAGAGTGCATACTCTACGTCACAAGATAGGTTGACAGTGGACCCACAACACATACTGTTCATCGACGTATCTGAGTGAGGGTTCGCGTCCTGAAAGAGGTTCTCTCCTGAAAATGATTGCAACACAGTGTTCAATACCTACACTGCCACAATATTGTGTACAGTGTTTTTTTTTTGGTTTCACAAAATAGCCATCAACCATATGATCAAGTAACAGTTTTAAGTAAAAATGCATGGCCACAACAAAAAACAGATGCAGGCCTATGGCAAAAGCACATTGACTGGCTACATAAAATTGCTGCCGTCACATGGTAAAACAGCAGCAGCAAGCAAGGAGGCATGGCCACAACAAAAACACATGCAAGTCTTTGGCAAATGCACACTGACTGACTTCACAAAATGGCCACTTACCACATGGTTAAACAACAACAGCGAGCAAGGAGGCATGGCAACAACAAAGAACACATGCAGGCCTAAGGCAAAAGCACACTGGCTGGGTACCCAAAATGACCACCGACCACATGGTCTAACAATAACAGCTAGCAAGGAGGCATGGCCATAACAAAAAACCCATGCAGGCCTATGGCAAAAGCACAATGTCTGACTACACTAAACGGCCACTGACCACATGATCAAACAACAGCAGTAAGCAAGGAGGTATAGCCACAACAAAGAACATATGCAGGCCTATGGCAAAAGCACACTAGCTGGTTACACAAAATGGCAATGACCACATGGTCAAACAACAGCAACAAGCAAGGAGGCATGGCCACAACAAAGAACACACACAGGCCTATGGCAAAAGCACACTGGCTAGCTACACAAAATATTCTCCGGCCACATGATCAAACAACACCAAACAAGGAGGGATGGAAAACAAAGAACACATACAGGCCTATAGACAGTGACTACATAAAATGGCCTCTGGCCACATGGCATTGAGAACCAAAACAAATTGTGGCCGATGGCACACATATACACACTGGCCAGCCAGACAAAGGAGGCATTGGAAACACCAAAGAAAACACTACACCACCAATAATTCAGCAATGCCAAAAATGACAACAAACTGAGCTATAACATTTTACAACACATCCTCCCGAGGCATCAAATCTTGCCTCACTTGTGCACTTTTTGTAGTACAAAAAGTGAAATATGAAAGAAACATCACATTTTGTATTTCATCTATTGGCATCCCAGCCCTACATGATGTTTAAAAATACCACATACCACAGGAACATTTGTTTCATGTACCCATGACGAGTACTGGCTTGAGCCTAATGGCTGGTTGGCCAGCTGGCAGACTAGGCCACATTGTACAATAACGGAGAACATGTATTGAACTGTGAAACATGTTTCCTATACAAAGGATGAAAAATTAAATGCAAAAAATAACTAGGCCCCTAGTAAAACTGCAGGCCACCCAGAGCAATACATTTAAAAAATCAAATAAAAGAACAAATAAGTTCTTGTGCATGTCCTTTATCAAATAAGCAACACCCTTATTGAACAGTTTTCGAACTGTTGATATCTCAAAAACAAAGGGCCTCATTTTTAAGGAATTGTCATAGGGTAGCGCTGCATGTCTTCTTGCTGCGCTGCCCTACGCCAATGTAAAATGTAAAATGGCAGAGATGTGCCGTCTTTATGAAATATGTGCATTCCTGTCCTTTCCCCCTGTACTGCCACACACATTTCTGCATAGCGCCAATGTAGGCCCCCCTGCACCTAGGTACAAGGGTGCCACCAGTGCAGGCAGGATTGTTTTGTGCAGGAAAGGGCACCTTCCTGCACAAAAACAATCTTGAGAGGCAGTTTCCTCTTTCTATGTGTGCTGCAGAATTCAGCACACATGGATAGAGGAAATAACGAGGATAAATACTAATATTTCTCCTCGTTATGCCTGCTCTGGTAGGCTTAAGGTGTTGGCACTGCCCCAGGCTTATGTGACTGAGTAAATCTGGGGCAGCATCAAAATTCATGGATGTTTTGTGGGAAAACCCACCACAATGCCTATGGAATGCCTCCTTTGTGCAGGGTAATGCAAGGCAGTGACTTGCGTTGCTTTGTTTTACTCCACATCTATGAGGTCATGCAAAGCCACACAGATTAGCTTTGTGTGACCTCATAGATATGATTGAGAGTCTTGCACCACCAGAGCGTTAAAAAAAGTGACGTTCCAGAGGCACAAGCCTCTCATAAATATGCCCCAAAGTCTTTACATCCAATGGTATCTATGCAGCAGACAAAGCAAGTGATCCTTCCAGCTCCAAATCAAAATGAAAAGTGACCAGGAGCTGGGCAAAGCACTGGGAGTAGTCTGCTGAACAGTAAAAGGAATTTGGAGTCTTTGGGGCACTTCCTTCTTGTTGAAAAAAAAAGCAATAGAAAATATAGGCATCTCCCACTAAAAGAACAACTTGAACTTGGTCTGTTAGATTAGAAAAATAACTTGAATTTATTGGGGGTAGATTTAGTTGATTTTCGAGTAGGGAATCTGTTCGAGGTGCAGCTACAGTCGCTCGTGTTTGCCAATGTCGTGTAAAAGACACAGTCACGACTGAAAGCAAGGCTATCAGGCACAAATTTCTTGCATGCACTCACTAGCATCCGACAAGTCTTGTAATACCAAAAGATGTCTTGCACGCGCCAACAGAAAAGATTCTGCTACGCACCGGATCACCGAATTTAGCGAGAACTCCACGTTACATGTGGAGCGCAGAGATCCTGAATACCGCAAACTCTGCTAGCACAGTGAATTTCTCTGCCTAGGCCTAAAGTGATCAGGTACTTTGTCTGTTGCTCATCACCCGATCTGATGATATGCTTGGTCCTTAACAACCTTGTTTCCTCCCCTCGTCTCTTTTCTTTCTTACAGTACATTGTGCTATTGTTGTTGCCACATTTTACTTAGGGTTATTATTTTGTTTCTTACTCAAACTTGGGCTCTGTGTTTCTTAGCTTTATTTCTACTGCTTTTTTGATAGGATTACAGTTCATGAGCATGATAATTATTTAAATACCTATGTCTCATAAATTGGTGTAATAAAAGTTAAGGGCTTATAAATTCTAGTTGACATTAAGGATGGAAGTAACTCCTGTAATTCAGAGTAGCATAATCACGCAGATGGTTACACAAAGTGGCAACCGACCATAGAACCAGAGAAGTCTACAAGATTACTCATAATTGCGCATGAAGAGTAATTCTGCATTTAGGGGTCGATTAGGATGGCGGACGGACTTGTGTCCGTCCGCCACCCCTGAGTAGGAGGGACCGTCCGCATGGGCAGCGGCGTTCCCTCCATGGCAATTAGGATGTGACCGCCACCCTGGCGGTCACATCCTGTATGTTTTACATTGCGGCGGGTGCTGCTTGAAGCAGCACCCGCCGCAATGTAAAAAATGAAAGCAGTGCATTTGCATGCACAAAGCGGCAGGCACCGCTCGGTGCCTGCCGCTTCGTGCACGCAAAGGCAGGGGGGTACCATAGGTACCCCCCATGTGCACCCCCCACGCAACCTTTACCCAGGGGGCCCATAACGGACCCCGAAAATGAATGTCGGTATGCTTTTCCACGGCGGAAAAGCCGCCGTGGAAAAGTATTACTTTCCCTACATCCTAATATGGCTGGCAGTGTCTGATAGACACCGCCAGCCATGCTAGTGCTTTTCCGCCGTGGTTGCCTTCCGACCGCGGCGGAAAAGTGGAGGACAGATTGTGAGACCCACCAGCCATCCTAATTTGGCGGTGGGTCTTTCAGGCCTCCTCGGCGGATTCCCCGCATACTCCGGGCCGGCGGTGGCTCCCGCCGGCCCGGAGTATGCGGGGAATCCGCCATCATAATGACCCCCTTGGTGCTGTTTCTAAGACCAAAAATGCCTCCTCATGTCCGAAATGAGCGTGAGAATGCATTTTGTGTTAAGAAATAATACTAAATACAACAGAGCACGAATAGTGAGAGATACCATCTACGTGCGCTTGCTAATTGTGCTCTTGGGGTTCTCAGAACATTCTACCAGCATGTAGCGCTGTTTTGGTAGCATATTATGCCCCCACATGTCCAAAATGGGAGCAAGAAGGCATTTTGATCTAAGGAACAGCACTAAATGTGCTCTTCGGGTAGGATTTTCCCCAACTTATTCCCAGCATTTAGTGCTATAGCTTAATGTAAAATGCACAAGTGCTTCCAAAATGGGCGCGAGGATGCCTTTTGCGCTCAGAAACAGGGCTAAATTTGCTCTCTTGGTAGGAATTTTTACCCGCTAAATTACTCATAATTATGCAAGCAGGAGTAATCATGGGATAATCAGTAATTACACGTCAAAGAGTAAAACAGAATTACTGAAATTACTCCAGTATATTTTAAGTTTTAGCCCGGGTCTAGTTGAAATGAGAAAATTATACATCACCACCATCCCACCACCATCAGCCCGTCGGTGGGGGTCCGCCCACTGCATTATAATGGCGGGCGGATGGTTGGTGGTCGAAGAGACTGACCGTTGCGCATCCAACGGGTTCAAGGAGCCCGTCGGTGCATCAGAAGGACTTGAATTCCTACAACAATGGCAGTGCCTGCTCAGGCACCGCTGTAGAGATTACAATGTCCCTTTCCACCGGCCATTTCAAGGCTGTAACCTGCCATGAGAAGGCAGGCATAAAGGGACTTTGATGGCCTCTAGTTGGCCCCCTTCCCACTTGCTCTCAGCTTTAGGTTCTGTTCTCACCACATATCCCTGCATCATGTGGCAGACACCGCATGGTGCCTGCGACATCAGTAGAGATATGCAAAATGTGTATTTTTGGTACAGCGGCGTGTGCTTGCAGCCCGCAGCACATACCTTAATACAAAACATTCACATTGTGACCGCCTTGTAGGCGGTTGCATCGTAATCTGTATGGCGGAACTGCTGACAGCTAATCAGCCAGTCCCATTCCCAACAGGATGGAGGTCAGATGAATGTCTGTCCGCCATCATAATCAGGCTCTAGGTGTCAGAAGTTTCCTTTCCTCAACCCATTGGTAAGAAGAATAAAAAAATTACAATTCTTCATTGGAGATTCTGTGCTGTACTGTAGACTGCGATTCTACAACATGCACTATCATGATTGTCCTGTTTTGTTTGATGATATAAACTGAAGAAAAAAAAAATTAAATTCTGTTTGGGAAAAATGTTGATATTCTCAAACCTTAGATATTAAGAGATTGTGGGTGAGCTTGTTAATCAAAACTGAAAACAAATTCTACATTTTAATAAATATAAATGCAAAAAACAAATCCAGGCTTGACTCTTAGATTAATCAACTCCTTGATCTGCTGAAGGTTATCATCTGTAGATGGTGATTCACATCTTCCTTTGATTTTATGTAATATCCTAAGTCTGCAGCTCCAACTGCTTGCATGCCACAAAACTGTACAATATTACAGGAGCACATATCATATTCAAACCAACATATATATATGTTTCACCAGTTGTTTATCATCTCATGTATGGTAGGTAACTGAATGGCATTGAATATACAGACATTAGTATAAGAGACAAAACTTGATTAACATGCTTGTGAGAGGCTTCACAGACCAATTGCATATTCCACAATACAGTTTTCCCTCAAGAAATAGTATAGTCTTTCAGTTTATCCAACATTGTTTAGTGCTTTCTACCTAGATAAGTTTCCGTACTTGCTTCAAAAAGATAATTGAATAAATCAGTACATGCAAACTGCAAGGCATAGGCCTCAGCGCTAAAAATAACAAATTAAATTACCAAAAAGGAACTGTGTTGTTTCCATTGTCTTTTATTGGATTTACAAGTAATTCTGTGAGTCCATATTTCTTAAAATCGGTTCATGCACAGAGGTAAAGCTTCTTAGTCACAACAGTAGACATATACACTCAAAACAGCCAACACGTGTTTCGTCATAGGGGCACAATCGCCTCAGACTTCCTTAGAGCTGAAAATAAATAACTGTGCATCAGATACTAATCAAGATCAAATTATTATGATTCCTTCACCTGCCAATAGACGCAAGAACCAAAAACAAAATCTCTCATGATGTAATACAATATCAATAACACATAATAAACAAGCATTTGCAATGCATCGGTCTCTCCTTTGGGATCTTATAAGTATACAGCAATGCAGCATATTAGCCTGGGTGCTGAAACATCTACTATTGTTTAATATGGAGGGAAAGGAAGCACCAAACTGCGTAAAACGCCAAGTATGGGCACACATGTAAAGAAATATTGTCTTGTATGACACTGAAATAATGTAAATGACACATATAAGCAATTTGAAACCTTGGCAGCTGTGTAGAGCCTGACTATATAGGGACATTTAGTAATCACTTGAGGTACTGCACCCTCATATATCTAACAGGGAAATGTTATCTGCAGGAAGCACAATACTCAGTGGAAAAGTTGCATTCCCACTAACCTTTGCTAAACAGCAGCCACGATTTCATTCTCGCATGATTACATTCTTTAAAAGTATATCATGTGATAATTTTGTTTTCAGCTTTGTTTATTATTTATATTTGAGATCGTTTAAGGTGCATTTATACCCCGGTAACATTGGTGTGATGTACGTTTTATCTGTAATTTTCTCGGAACATTAACTGGTTCCATAATGGCAAGCCTTAATTTTAAAGCTGGGCCACAGCAATTTGGGTAAAGAGCACGTCATTCCGTGCGTGCAGTTGTCATTAGACCACGCGCTACCCTTTAATATTGTACTTTAGAAACTTTAGGTTTGTGGTAGGGTCACACCACCCACGAAGCCACAAATTAGGGGTGTTCTGACATTTGCTGACCTGAGCGTCGGAGTGGACACTTGCCGATAATTATTCCTGTTACTCGCCCTCCAGGACTGCTGCTGAAACGCTGCCTCGCCGCTGCTGATCCTGCCCTGTAGTCCCCCCGCCACAGCGAGTACAACCAAGCGGCCGCCGAGTGGGGGGACTACATTTCCCAGCGGGCGGTGCGCAGGACACGCCAGGGACGCGCCAGGAGGCGCTTAAAAATAACGTCATCACCGGGGGAGCGGGTGTTCTGACATTTGCTGACCTGAGCGTCGGAGTGGACGCTTGCCGATAATTATTCCTGTTACTCGCCCTCCAGGATTGCTGCTGAAACGCTGCCTCGCCGCTGCTGACCCTGCCCTGTAGTCCCCCTGCCGCCGCGAGTACAACCAAGCGGCCGCCGAGTGGGGGACTACATTTCCCAGCGGGCAGTGCGCAGGACACACCAGGGACGCGCCAGGAGGTGCTTAAAAATAACGTCATCACCGGGGGAACGGGTGTTCTGACATTTGCTGACCTGAGCGTCGGAGTGGACGCTTGTCGATAATTATTCCTGTTACTCGCCCTCCAGGACTGCTGCTGAAACGCTGCCTCGCCGCTGCTGACCCTGCCCTGTAGTCCCCCCGCCGCCGCGAGTACAACCAAGCGGCCGCGAGTGGGGGACTACATTTCCCAGCGGGCAGTGTGCAGGACACGCCAGGGACGCGCCAGGAGGTGCTTAAAAATAACGTCATCACCGGGGGAGCGGGTGTTCTGACATTTGCTGACCTGAGCGTCGGAGTGGACGCTTGCCGATAATTATTCCTGTTACTCGCCCTCCAGGACTGCAGCTGAAACGCTGCCTCGCCGCTGCTGACCCTGCCCTGTAGTCCCCCCGCCGCCGCGAGTACAACCAAGCGGCCGCCGAGTGGGGGACTACATTTCCCAGCGGGCAGTGCGCAGGACACGCCAGGGACGCGCCAGGAGGCGCTTAAAAATAACGTCATCACCGGGGGAGCGGGTGTTCTGACATTTGCTGACCTGAGCATCGGAGTGGACGCTTGCTGATAATTATTCCTGTTACTCGCCCTCCAGGACTGCTGCTGAAACGCTGCCTCGCCGCTGCTGATCCTGCCCTGTAGTCCCCCCGCCGCCGCGAGTACAACCAAGCGGCCGCAAGTGGGGGACTACATTTCCCAGCGGGCAGTGCGCAGGACACGCCAGGGACGCGCCAGGAGGTGCTTAAAAATAACGTCATCACCGGGGGAGCGGGTGTTCTGACATTTGCTGACCTGAGCGTCGGAGTGGACGCTTGCCGATAATTATTCCTGTTACTCGCCCTCCAGGACTGCTGCTGAAACGCTGCCTCGCCGCTGCTGACCCTGCCCTGTAGTCCCCCCGCCGCCGCGAGTACAACCAAGCGGCCGCCGAGTGGGGGACTACATTTCCCAGCGGGCAGTGCGCAGGACACGCCAGGGACGCGCCAGGAGGCGCTTAAAAATAACGTCATCACCGGGGGAGCGGGTGTTCTGACATTTGCTGACCTGAGCGTCGGAGTGGACGCTTGCTGATAATTATTCCTGTTACTCGCCCTCCAGGACTGCTGCTGAAACGCTGCCTCGCCGCTGCTGACCCTGCCCTGTAGTCCCCCCGCCGCCGCGAGTACAACCAAGCGGCCGCCGAGTGGGGGGGACTACATTTCCCAGCGGGCAGTCCGCAGGACACGCCAGGGACGCGCCAGGAGGCGCTTAAAAATAACGTCATCACCCGTGTCGCGGGAGCGCCCGGGGCTAAGCCCCGGCAAAGGGCGGGCCCTCTGTGGCCCTCAGGGGACAGAAGGAGACGGGACGGGCCACCCCCCTTTCTTCGCCAGTACCCTGGGTCACAGCACAAGGTGAAAGTGTTTCATCTGATTTCTTCATTGCATGTGAGGCCTGTTATAGCTGTTAAGTCTTGCTCTTTATAAGAGTCTAGTATTCTATTTGTCCTCCCGGATATTTCCTACATGATGACTAAAGTAAGAAAGACTCCTGTGGCCACAAGATCGTCGACTAGAAATAAGACTGTTCCATCTACACCTTTACCGTCGCTTACAGCCATTGACTTAATGTTACAAAAGACTATAGGTGTAGTTGCAGATGCTATTCAAAACACGGAGAGGCATCTCTCAATGACTCCAAATATGTGTTTTCCCAATCTTTCACTGCATACTACCGCCAATAACAATACTGTGGATTCCTCTATTAATTTAGAGGAATCTCTTTTGCTGCAATCTTTTACAGGGTTACCTAGTGGCCAAAGTAGTAGGAAAAATGCACCATTAGCCTCACCTATACCAGTAAATAGCATAGAAGGAAGTCCCTTGTTTACTTTCAACTCTGGGGGTAATATGTGCTTGTCTCAACCAGGAATTATTTCACTAAATTCTCCAGGGGATGTTTTTGTCGAAAGTTCGCCTCTTGTAAATATAACAGCAGTAGATAAACCACTTTCCCCTAAAAAGACAAAGCGATGATACGGGAAAAAAACTAAAACTAAATCTATAGTGAGGAAAATATACAGACCACTAGGTATCCATAAGCCCTCAGCAAAGGATGTATGGTTAAACTTTAGACTGGCTAAACCACTTACCGGAACATCTAATCTCACTACAATGTCTTCTAACCAGGGCGTATCATTGCCCAATGAAACACAGCCAGAGTACACCAAAACTCACATAGACCAGACAAGTCAGACCGAAAGGGCAAGTTCGTCAGATAAACTATACTTGACAGAACTGGAACACCTAGTTAGATCCTTCTTGCAACCTTTAAGCGATAGAATTATTAGTATAGAGCAAACCTTAGTGAAGCTTGAAAAATCCCCAAAAAAGGACACTACGAGCATATTAAAGATTCTTTCTGCACCCATACCGAAGGATAGCTCTCTACCATCTAACGGCAACCATAAGCAATCTAACATTAAAAAGACACGAGTCAAGAATAATACTCAAAGTGATAGCTCTAATTCGTCATCTACCCCTTCTATGGGTGTTACAGTTCATAACACCCCAAATTTGCCTTTATGTGCAAATACCGATTCAGCAGTAGCACCGACCCTGCCCACTATCTCAGAGGGTTCTACAACTGGTAGTGATGAGAGTGAATGGGCTGCGGAAGGTTTACCCCCTGACCCACTCGATGACCAGGCTGAGTCTCAAAGGCCAATACCAACACAAAGTGCAGCCATAAACACACGACCAGCACAAACACCTAAGCTGACACAACCAAAAAAAGTCACTCACATTAATCTCCCTCCTGAATCCCTCTTATACACCATAGTAATGATTGGTGTACCGCAACTAGAAGTGGGCAAGATAGAGAGTTATGGGGACTTGAAAAATAAAGTGAGTCATTGGTTAACCGCCCATAGACCGATTCCTCCCCACATTAGTGGCAAAATAACAAATGTTAGGAGGGTCGACTGGGTGGGTCACAGATTTAAATCCACTGAGGGCGACTGTATTGTCGTCAACTTCAAGGATAGTCGTGTGGCAAGGTACATCACCGGCTGGAAGGATGGCCCGATTAGCAGCTTGATCCGTACCATGGATCTAAGTTATTTTTATCCCTCAAATGATTACAGTTTAAATAAAGCGTACCCATATCCCATCCCAGAGCAGGAGAAAACTCATGACAATCTTAATCCATATCACAATGGAGTAACCCCAAGGAATCGTGGTCACTAAACTGCAGAAGATCAAAGACAGTATAGGAGAGACATACCCTGGGAGACTAGACAGGTTACCCACCCAGTAACCTATCAAGAGAGATGGGAGGCTTCACATGGGTCGTATCACCACCGCTACCATTCTCAATTAACATACCCCAATACCTACTACAATGTACCTATTTCAAACAGGTTTGATGTTTTCTATGATCAGAGTGGTTTGGAGGGGGTCGACTGACTTCATGCTGCCCCAGTCATACCAATGCCTACTGGTCATATGCAAAGTAAACCTGTACAGGGGGAAATTAGGGCTGCACATACACAAGCAATAACTGTTCCCTCTCTGACCGCTGAATTAGATAACAATAGCCAGGTAGAGCTAGACGTAGATTCCTTAACGGATAGCTCCGTATCATACAAGCACAATAGTATATTGCATGATCTGCCCGAGGCTCCTAATCTTCTTCCAATCCAGGCAGAACTAAACCCTTCTAGAACAAAAACTCCGGGAAACATACATGTAGAACAACTTAATCAGTTACCAGAACCTATAATCAAAGAAGTTGCTCTTGGAATAGAGTCGGGTGATTGTAATGTGAGCTTAGTCTCCTGGAATATATCAGGTTTGGCTGATAAAATATGTGATTCCGCTTGGTTGGCATTTGTTAAGAAATATGCAGTTATATGCCTCCAAGAGACATGGATGGAAGATAATAACGCCTTTATTGAGGGTTACCAAAGCTTTTTTACACCAGCAGCTCCCTCAATTAGTGGAAGAGCAAAGGGGGGCCTGGCTACCTTCATTAATCTGGCACTTTGCTGCGAAATAAGTAATTGTTACCACGCAAATCGGAACATTCAAGTGCTCGAATTGAAGAGAAGCAAACATGCCCTGACTTTAATTAATTTTTATAATGCTATAAATAGTCAAGGTGAATGTAATATATTGTCTTTGAATGAGATGCTGAGAAAGGGCGCAAGTACACTGTCACGAAACGTACTGATTGTAGGTGATTTTAATGTACACCCATGTGGTAACCCAGGAGTTACCCCTATGGGATCCCTGGGGTGTAACAGTGTGGATGGTTTTCATTTCGCTCATTCCAGGCGTGGAGCTTATCTCAACGACCTGGTGAATGAAAATAATCTAACTGTAGCCATGTCCATGGTTCCCGAGTCCAAGGTCTTTGATGCCCCCACATTTAAAGTTTCAGGCCAGGGGTCTTTTATAGATCACATACTATTATCTGCAGACCTTGTCAACTGGGCCTCCAGATTTACCATTCAAACGAATATCTACAGTGATCACAACCCCTTAACCATCAGACTGGGTGGGGGATTATTTGAACAGCGAATGAACTGTGAAGACCGGGGGACGTTAAGATGTATTAATGGCAAACGTCGATTGAAATGGTCAATGGTAAATTATGAGAACCTGTACACCGAAATTAATAAGTCATGTGGTGAGGATCTTGCGGCATGTGTGTCACCATCCACATCCCCAGAGCAAACTTTGGCTGGTTTTGAGGCTGTGGTATTATTAGTAGGCTCTATGTTAACAGCTCCAGTGAGGGGTCAAACTAGAAATAATCCTAAATGGTTTGACCATACCTGCTCTAAGGCAAGCAGATACTTGAGAAAGGCGCTAAAAACCAAACCCAGAGATCCAGGCCTAATTAAAAACTTGCAACTGATTTACAAGAAATCACTTGCTAAACGGAAAAAAGAAATTAAGGCTTGTATCTGGGAGTCTCTACTTGACCCATCAGTTCTGGGCAATAGCAGCAAATTCTGGCAAATTATTAATAAACCTCTGTTTGACAATCCTAGTGACACAGCACTTGGCACTAATATCCCAGAGGAGGACTGGGTCACTCATTTTAGTGCAATCTTTAAAAGCAATGAGCAACAGGCAGAAAATGTTTTTTCAATTCCTACGGAGAATTTTTTGTGCTTTTCAGTTAATGAAGTAGAAAAGGGTATCCAAGGGTTAACTAGCAATAAGGCCCCAGGCCCGGATGGCTTGCCTCCGGACCTTTTTAAATCTTGTACCTCATTATGGGCCCCTGTCCTTACTGCTGTAGTAAATGCAGCCGCGGCCTCTGGGTGCCCAAGGTCGTGGGGGTTATCGACCATAGTGCCCGTGTTTAAAAAGGGCGATCGTAGCAGCCCGTTATGCTACAGGCCAATATCTTTAATCAATTCTGTAGCCAAAGTGGTAGGGGGTATAATCTTGAATAGGTTAACCGCATGGGCAAATGAAAATTATGTTATATCCCCAATACAATATGGCTTCAGACCGGGTCACTCGACAGTTACCCAGTGTCTGAATCTATACTTGATTTTAGGTAAATACACCTTGGCCAGGCAGGGAACCGTCCACATGGCCTTTATGGACTTATCGTCCGCATTTGATTGCGTGGACAGAGGCAAATTATGGGACACCTTGCTAAAGATGGGTGTAGAGCAGAATCTAATTAATTTTCTGGCTGACCTGCACTCCGATACAAGAGCTAATGTTCGATATACTCAAGACCTGAAAGTGACGGGGGATATCAGAATCAACTGGGGTGTTCGACAGGGGTGTATCCTGGCTCCATTCCTCTTTAACTTGTATATCAACGAGTTGGAGGAACATCTGTTAAAAACAGGAGCCGATTACCCCTATGTAGGCCGAAAAGGCGTTCCCGTTCTGCTCTACGTGGACGATGCCGTCCTTATTTCTAGGACAGCAACCGGCCTCCAGACACTTTTAAACTCCTTCTTTGATTTCATGGCGTCCCGATGCCTAAGTATTAATAACTCTAAGTCCTATGCTATGAAGACATGCCTAGGGTCACGAAAATCTAATCTAGTTAGCATAAATGGGGAAAAAATTCCAACCACCAAAACTTTTTCATACCTTGGGGTCCTTCTTGATCACCAATTATCTTGGGGTCCCGCTGTTCTTAAGAAGAAGGGCGAGGTAACCCGTGTTAATGCGGCCATACTTGGCTTCGCGAGAAAAATAGGCAATAGCCCGGTGGCTGCTATACTTAAACTATACCAGGCCAAGAGTGTTGCCGTCGCTTGCTACGGAAGTGAGCTCTGGGGCTACAGCCAGGTGCAGGATTTGGAGGTTGTAGAAAATAATTTCCTGAAGAAAATACTGAGGCTGCCAAGGGGAACAGGAAAATTCTCAGTACACGAGGAGCTAGGTGTACCCTACTTAAGTGATAGAATAGCAGCTAATCCCGTATTGTGTTGGTTGAACTGCTGGCTTAACAACGACATACCTCTCACCCATGATATATTAAAAGAAGCCTTAACATGGGATGGTAGGTTCAAGGTCCCGTGGCTGAAGTATATCAATGATCGCCTTACCGAAATAGGACGGCCTGATCTGTTTTTAACCCCAACCCCTATTACTAAATCAGATGTCATTTTTGTGAAAAACACATTTATGACAACCAGGTATACCGCCCGGGAGGAGGTTGAGCTGCAGAAGGACAGTGTTAGGAAACATGTTTTACTTAAAACCTGTCTACAAATGGAACCATATCTATCATGGCCCATGACTGGCTATGAACGTTATCTACTAACAATGTTCCGTTTTGATCTGTTTCATCTCTTAGTGGCGGTACCGAGTGGGGCCCATCAAGGTCAGGTGTTGCCAGCTTGCGGCTGCGACAGAAAGTCTCCGCAAGATCTGGCACACTTTTTATTTATTTGCCCTTATTATCCAGTACCTCGGGGGCTATATCTAAAACCTTGCCTCAAAAAACTGAAATTTGCACAGATTAAACCAGCACTTTACTACCTTCAACTTTTGAAATGTGATTGCACTTTATTTGTTTGTAGTTTTCTGAAACTAGCAATTACTTTCAAGAAAAGTATGGAGGGATAACTATGCTGCTATTGCCGTTAGGTATTTTGAACTTTTTTATCTTGCTGTAACTATTTATATTTTTTAAAATGTTTATTCTGCCTGTTACTTCTGTTATATATTGTTTAAAGAAAATCGTTGTCTCATAAATGAAATGGTTGGATTGTTTTTAACTGTATGTTTATGAATTGTGCTTTTATGATTGTAAGGTTTACAATCAAATAAAGTTATTTGAACTAGTGGATATAATTTTTAACAACTGGAGGATTGTGCTTAAAACGATGGAGTGCTCCTTCTCTTTCAGTGTGTCCTGGCAAGCTGTATAGAGCCTGACTATACAGGGACATCTAGTAATCCCCTGAGGTACTGCACCCTCATATATCTAACAGGGACATGGCGTCTGCAGGAAGCAGAATACTCTGTGGGAAATTTGCATTCCCACAATGCTTTGCTACACAGCAGCATCAGTTTTGTTCTCGCATGATTACATTCTTTAGTAGCATATTGTGTGATCATTTTATTTGTAGCTTTGTTTATTATTTATATTAGTGAATGTTTAATGTGCATTTATACCCCCATAACATTGGTGTAATTTAAGTTTCTTGTACTATTATTTCTTCTTTCGTTCACTGTACACCGTGTAAGCACTAACACCAGTAAAGGGGCCATTAGCCATAGGTGTGCCCAACAGGTAAAAAGGAGGTACATAAAACACCATAACCCAATAGCATGTAAGATATTTTGAAAAACACACTCAAAAACAAATTGGAAAACTGAGGCAGAGACTCCCTCACTAAAACATATACTGCATGTCTCAACAAGACAGCGCATGCGCTGCCTAGGCGAGACTTAATAAGTATGTATTAATCTCATCCCACTTACTATATTTGATAGCATGTCAGACTAATAAGAAGCCAATGGAATACACACAAGGGGCCATACAGTATGTCTTGATGGACATCAAACCCAGAACGACATTCTTGTAACCTAGTAAAGAATATACCAAATAATGTAAATGATGCAAAACTTTAAAAGTATTAGAATAAATCCCCACCTTCTTTGTTCAGATCAAACTAAAAACTCTTCTTTAATATTAGCTCATGTAATTGCTTTTGGAATGTGGTTTATTATTAACTGCAGGTAGGTACCTGCAGCTAGAAATAACACCACAATCACAAATAAAGTCTAGTCAAGTCTCAATAAATTAATCCTTGCTCAACCATTGGTAGCTTGGCTCACGAGCAGTCAGGCTTATCTTAGGAGACAGGTGTGTAAAGCATTTAATATTACCAAAACAGTAAATAAGCAAGACACAATACGCAATAAAAATCTAATACCAATTTATAAAAATAGGGAATATTTTTATGATTAAAATTACACCAAAGACAACAAAAATTCAATGTAGGGTACCAGAGATATGAATTTTTAAAGATTAAATGCAAAAGTGTTTCCTAGCAACAAAAAGTGAAAAGGACCAATCATGGCTATCTGGTTGTACTTCACCGAGACCACGTCAAAGTTCCAGGCCAACTATGATGGAGCATGGGTAGAATACTTTGGGTGGTTGGGGCCATTAACATTTTTACCATGGCACTTAGTCACTTTTACGGTTCTTTTTCCGTCTACATCAAGCAATCTTCCTCAGCAAGCCCAATTACAGTTCAACAAAAGTGGCCTGCTTCAGCTCAATGCCTCTGTGACTCCTGGAGGTCTTTCCCTTCATCATCAATGGTGAAGAGCTCTGAAGCTTTCAGCAGGGCAAACCTGGTTTTCTGACCCAGTCTCGGTTTGAAATCGCCAGCTTGACTCTTGTCACGGTTGGTGAACCTATGGAGCTTTTTACCAAAAGCTGTCCAAATGTTCTCACACATCTGGATTATCTTCCAGATGGTCTCTTGCAGGTCTCTGAGGGTCCACAACACCAGCCAGGGGTCCAGGAGCTCTTAGTTGCCTCTTGGAGGTGTGGGTCTACAATTCCCAAAATGCAACCATTCAGATTATTTAAAGTCAAGGTGAAGCTGGTCAGCTGAACTTAATTTTCTACCTGTTGGTTTCAAGGAGTCTACTGCGTAATCTTTAGAAGCAAGGCAAAGTCTTCTTTTGTGAAGCCCAGAGTGTGTAGCAGAAGCAGTCTTTGTGAGTGCAGTCCTGTCTTGGTACAGAGCACGGGTTCAGCAGGGTGGTCCTCATTCTTCTGATGTTTGTAAACAGGGATCTGAGGTGCTGTGTAGCTCTCCCATATTTAAGCTTCGAGGCTGGCAAGAAGGGGGAACCAATACCAATGGGGTTCAAGTTCCTACCCTCTATGATGATCAATTCCTTAGAAGTGTGGCAGATTTTTATCCCAGAATGCACTAATTACAAAAAATCTAAACTGAGAAAATCTCTCTTGGAGGTTCAGGTCTGGCTAACCCAACTCACAGGTGCGGCTAACTTTTCCCTACACTGCCCTTCCTGCACCTCTCCAAATTCAATTACAGAGGCTCCCATCTGGCTGGGGTGCAAGAAGTGGGGAAGGGCCTTGTTCCTGTATTATCTGCCTTTCTCCCTTTGAAGATAGTTTGGCTACCCAGTGCGCAATAACACAAGTGATGCAGGTGAGTGTCATAAACGGGTCTTACACAGAAGTGGTTGTAGAGCATAGTTCTCTTTTGTGTGTGATATTAGGCCATTTGTGACGCTCATGAGTAGAGCATGCTTTGACACACACAGTAATAGTGGGTATCAATAACATGCTTTAATATGGAAGCATTGTAATGCTGCTTAAAGGGCTGAATGGACTTGTTAACTACTTCGATGCTCATGACGGCTCCAGGCCGTCATGAGTCACTGTAGTCGTGTGCTCATGACGGCCTCAGAATGTTGCTGCCCACTCCGCCCACGCACTATTATTTCCCCGCCTGTGCGGATGAATTAATCAGTGGGCGGAGTGCTGATGAGTCCAGGCAGTCATGAACACACGCATAATGTGACTCATGATGACCGGGAGCCATCATGAGCAGCGGCGCCGCACCCAACACCCCCCCCCCCCCCCCCACCCCACCGCGGCAAAATTTGCGCCGCGGAGAAGGGGTTAATGGCACTGAGTAACTAACTTGGAATATACATAGAATACTTATGGAGCTAAGAGGGGAATTATTACTCATTGATGTGATAGTTCATAGGATACAGATGTACACTATTTATTTACCTGCATTATGACACTCATTTTTTAAGCCCTTTGAACTAAGAAATAAGATGTACTATTTAATGTGAGTTATATGCTACTAGGAACTTTTTGGGCATTTAGTAGCTCACTGTCTGAATATAATTCATACAAGATATATTGCAATTACACTACCTGATATTTCGGAGGAAATGTTATTTTGATCTGAACAAAGTAAGCAGAAATGTCCTGAAATACGTTTAAGGGTTTATATTATTTGCATTACTTGTCGTTTTCTTTACTGGGTTTCTGCTGTCAAGCTGAGCACTTGGTTCTGGATGTGATGGCCTGCAAGATTTACTGCATGCCCCTTTGTGTGTATTTCATTGTTTTCTTTTTGGTCTCACATGTTATGAAATATTGTAAGTGGGTTGAGATTAATACATACTTATTTTTGATGCATTATTGGTACCGCAATATGTCATTAGCGACTTTGTTTTTTATTTTTCGCACCTATTAGTGGTTGAAGGTATCATAATCATTTTCTTGACAGTGGCGGCTGGCATGACTTATGGGTGGTGAGTCGGGGCAGGCAGGGGGTGAGGGCAGGCTTGGGGGAAGAGCGGGGATAACAATGTAAAAGACAAAAAATAAAATATTACACACTTACCTTGCCACCGGTGCCGGGTCCCGCGTCTCTGCTCCTTGCTCCTGCTCACCTCGTGGGACAGGCTTCCCTGACCAATCACAACACTGCAATGCAGCGTTGTGATTGGTATGCACCCAGGTTCCCATGACCAATCACAACTATGCATTGCAGCGTTGTGATTGGTTTTGAGTGTCCTGGTTCAACGTTCAACCAGGGAATGGGGCCCTGGGCTTGTTCTCCATGCAGGCTGTGATGCAGCGTACATGGAGAACGGGGAAAGTGTGCATGACTGGTGTGGGCAGCCCGAGAGGGCCGACCAAACAGTGATTGCACACTTAGGAGTGGGCAAACCAGTCCTTCCATGCTCTGCTCCGTGAGCAGAGCAGAGCAGCTCTGCCCACCCTTCCGCCCCCAAAGGAAACATAAAACGATAATAAATTAAAGTCATTATCATTTTATATATTTTTTCCTTTCCACTGCTCAAAAGCAAAGGGGTGATGCTCCTCCGCCATAGCAGAGCAGACGCCACTGGTTCTTGAAAAGTATCTGTGCTTGGTTATTTATTTCTAACCCTGAGGAAGTCGGAGGCAAAACACATGCTGGCTGTTTCGAATGTATATGCTTTTTGTGGTGACTAAGAAGCTTTGCCTCTGTGCATGAACTGATGTGTAGCAATATGGACTCAATGAAGTACTTATGGATCCAGTAAAAGAAAACAGAAACAACACAATTCCTATTTGGAGATTTAATTTAAGATACTTTTAGTGCTCAGGAAAGTTTTTGTATATTTTTAACTCCCTTGGGTTATATTTGGGTTGAGAGGTGGCCACCTCTTGCCCTAGAGCACTGAGTTGCGGTTTGGATATTACACCAGATAACCCTGACCCAGGAGGAGAGCACCCGCGTGCCTGACTACCGTTTATTTTGAGTAGCCACATTTTTAAGTCTTCGAAAATATGCGGTGCAAAGATCCGTGAACCTTCCTTTCTTTATTTATGCCATTTAGGGGTCGCCAGGGGTAGCATCTTCAACCCATTGTTACTATTTGCGACCTTTGGCACTCCCTTTACAACCCCAGGCCTCAGAGATCGCAGGCAGTGGAATTAACAGAGGGAACGCGGCCTTGCATGAACCTTGTTTACTTTCTGTTGGTCGAGCATAAAGAGACATTTTAATTCATTAAAGTTTCCTACTTCGGAATGTTTTTATTTTGCAAATAGAAAACATTCTGAAGTGCATGAAAAGCAGACTCTAATGAATTAAAATGTTGACTTCCTGCAGGCTTATCACAAAAGCCCCATTTAATTACAGAGGTGCCTATAGCAGCAGCATTCCTTTCACTTTATCTGCTGCTGCTAAACTTTGCCTGCATCTTTTCATTGCCTCTGCCTACAGGAGAGGAGGGAAGAAAAACAAATTCAAGGGATCACCTGGCAGGTTACACCTGCATCACATCAACTCATGCTCAGCCATGTGGCTGACTTTCTTTGTTCTGCTGCTATTCATGGTATCCATACTTCCTGGGTGATGGATGCTTAAACTAATGGTTCAGCCTTTCATTTGAGGCTGGGTCGAACTGAAAGCTAAGTCTGGGCTTTGGTTGATGGGTTTAGTCCTTGGATGGGCGCGCGCATTTTCAACTGTGTCTTGGCATGTGGGTGGTAAATGTCCATTACAACGCATGCCGTTATAACGCATGCCATTACAATGCATGACATCACAACGCATTATAAGGTTAGTAATGGAGATTTTTAAGGTTTAGGGTGGGTATAGGTTTTGGGGTAGTTGGGAATAGCAATTTTTACCCCTGCGCCATACAACACTTTCCCTACTGTTGCACTCACTGGAGTGGGAATAGGAAGTTTTACCCCTACACTATCCAACACTTTCCCTACTATTGCACTCACTGGAGGGGGAATAGTAAATTTGACCCCTATGCTATCCAACACTTACCCTACTGTTGCATTAAAAGTATTATGCGTTGTAATGGTATGTGTTGTAATGGAATGTGTTGTAATGGTAGTTTAAAAAAATGCCTTGTAATTGTATGCATTGTAAAATCATGCGATGTAAAGGTGGTTGCATTGTAAAAACTATGATGTGAAAGCATGGGTTGTAATTGTTTACGTTATAACATCATATATTCCATGTGGGCCTGTGCATAGGCATGTGGGGATGTGTCCATGTTGTTTGTACCAGTGAAGTTAACTGCTACAAACCTGACATATCAAGGTAGCACTCCTGGTAAATAATGGCTGGAAGCTAGCATCTCCTGGCACTATGTGAACTGCAGACGACATCCAGAGCCGCCAGTAGAGATGTTAGCAGCTCAATCCCAATTGGGCGTCTCGTGTCCGGTGCTGATCCCTGGAGGCGTCGCCACCCTTTTAGGGCCTTCCTAACAATGAAACTATTGGTAGGATCCCTCCTGCCCTTAAGTTGCGTGAAGAAGGAGATTGCCACCATTTGTCGCCTGGCTCCCACCGCTGAGCGCCCTTCTTTATTCAAAGTATCTAAATACCGCAGGAGTGCCCCTGTGTCATGCCAGCTTTCAGCCCAATCCTTCCCCAAAAAAGCACAGTTAGCCCAAAACACCCCTTCATAAGCTTTCTTGGTCTAGGGAGGTAGGATAGCTGCCACGAGGTTCTGTAGTTGGGGGCACCAATCTGCCAAAGTACTTCCGGGAAGAATGTTGGGGTTGCCTCCGCAGAGGGTAGGTGTTCCCTGAAAATCTGCATCTTGAAGCAAGAGAGTGCGTCAGCAGCATTATTCAAGACCCCCGGTACATGTTTAGCCTTAAACTGCATGTTCAATTTCATAGATAACAACATTATTTCCTTCAAAAGGCGGAGGGTCATTTCACACCGTGCTGCCTGTTGGTTGATGCATTCTACTACTGTCATGTTGTCTGACTAGAAAACCACAGATTGATTACACAGACGTTCAGGCCAAACAGTGAGTGCCACCCAGATGGGAAAAAGTTCCAGGCAACCAATGTTGGCTGTCACACCATTCTCCACCCACCATGCTGGGAAATGTTGAGCCACCCACTCATTACCGAGTGTGGCACCAAATCCCACACTACCCGCAGCGTCAGTCCATAAACCTAAATCTGCAGAAGTAGTGGGTGGACCGGGCCACACCACCCTGCCGTTGAAATCCTGCAGGAATGCCATCCAAATACGCATATCCTGGCGAACCTCAGACAACAGTCTTGTGTGATGGTGTTTTTCTTGGAGACCTGCCATGGCCTGTGAGATGGAGTGGGAGAATGGTCGTGCCATAGGTATGACTCTCAGCGCAACGTTCAACTGACCCACCGTCTGTTGTAGCTGATGTAAGGTTACTTTATCTTTTTCCACACATTGCTGTAATGCTGTGTTAAATGTCTTAATTATTTCTGTAGGTAACCAGAAACACCCCTGTACTAAGTCTAACTCTATGTCCAGGAATGTTATTGTAGTCATTGGACCTACTGTCTTTCCAGGTGCCAGGGGAACCCCAAAAGCCCGCTTGGGCATGCAAAATTCCTGCAATGCCCAAGCACACTCCCGGGAGCCCGCTGACCCCAGAAAAAGAAAATCATCCAGATAACGCATGACATATTGGTGCCCCGTCACCTGTCTAAAAACCCATTCCAAAAATGAACTGAATTTTTCAAAGTAAGCTCAGGATAAGGAGCACCCCATGGGCATGCACATATCCATGTAGAATTTGTCTTGAAACTTAAAACCCAGAAGGTGGTAATCCAGTGGGTGAACTAGCAGCAAACGGAAAGGAGACTCAAGATCAGATTTGGCTAGCAGGGCCCCGGGGCCCAAACCCCTGAGCATATTAACTGCCTCGTCAAAGGAAGCGTATTTCACACTACAGATTTCCTCTCTGATGGCGTCATTCAATGAATTGCCTCTAGGGGCTGACAGGTTATGAATCAACCTGAATTCCCCTTCCTCTTTCTTGGGGATCACTCCCAAGGAGAGCAGACTAAATTGTGTACAGGGATGTAATCAAAAGGACCAGCTATTCTGCCCAAGCGTAATTCTTTTGCAAGTTTTGCTGCTGCCACCCCAGGTTTGGTCCTAGCAGAGAGCTGATTTTTGCAATCAGGTATCCCGTTGTAATCAAATGCAGGGATCCTAAAGCCATACAGAAAACCCTCTTGCAAAGTCCTAGCCGTGGAATGACCTGGATATTTGTTTAACCAGGGAGGGTGTGTGAGCGTGTTACCAGTTGTGTCCTCACTTCACTCCTGTTTCTTCTTTCCCCTATATCCTGATTTCTTGAGACATTTGGACTCTTGGTGAGATGGGTTAGCGCAGATAGAGCATGCATGCCTGAACTTACAGGTGCCTGGGGTCCTGGTGCATGTCCGCCTATTGAAATTCCAACATGTCCCCTTTCGTCCCCCCCGCTACCTGGACTAGGGGCAGTGCCCGCAGTTTGGGGTGGCCGAAAGGGCTGAGAAGATTGAAATGTCTGACCCCTGGTGAAGGTTTGCACTGAGTTAGCAGGTTGTCCTGGCCCAAACTGATCCAACCATGAGATTGTGTCAACCCGGTCCCAAGAAAGGGATGGGTCAGCTGCCTTTGCCTTCTTGAAATTTCTATTGTACTCCTTCCACCCTATGCCTCCATATTTGTCATGAGACATAGTAAACCTACTCTGGTAACAAGCCATCTCTGCTTGTATGTTAGGAGAACGCTCAGCTGTTATTGCCATGAATACTGAGAAAGCCCTAATCTAGTTAGTTGTTAAAATTCTCCCCTACCCTGAATTTCAACAATTCACTCTGCCATTCACTAGGCAGCATCCAATCTTTCTGTTTCCTTGAATACTCCATTTTCCCTTTTGTTCCCCAAGCAAAGAGAACATATTAACATAACTACCATCCCATATGAGTTCTTTCACTTCCCGTGTTACATGCCTGGCCAAATGTTCCCTCCCGGTGCGTGACTCACCCACGCACAGTAATGGTAATGTCACTTCCTTACCTATTGAAACCAACCAGCTGGCTCCATCAGCTTCTCCTTCTCCAGGATGCTCACTGACACATCTTTGTTGATTCCTAATAAGGGAACTCCACAAGTTGGTTGGGAAAGAACTGGAGTACCAGGCCCTTCGCCTGGCGTCCCACCCGGTGTTGCAATAAACTGTGTCTTAGACCCGTCTGCTTCTGAGAGTCCCATGCTCAGTGTGCAATTTGACAACAGAAGGGACCCTGCTCACGGATGGCCAAAAATACTGGCGTCATAACAACTTTACAAACTGCAAGACCAAGTATGCAGTATACGCCATCACTTGCCCGTGTGGAAAGGTCTACATTGGCAAAACAACCCAAGAAGCGCGTCAACGCATCATCCAGCATCGATCAAGGATAAACAACAAAGTTTTGACAGCACCCTTGGTATCCCACTTTTTACGAAAAGAACATTCATCTAATGATCTGAAATGGACGATTCTGGCGAATATTAAAAACACTCCAGGAGCAGGCGGGGACCCAGATGCACGCCTTGCTCAAAAAGAGGCCTACCTTATTCTGAGGTTCAACACTGCCATGGTGGGACTCAATGACCTTAATGAACTCAGTAATCTGTAGATAGCCTGCCTGCAGCGATTGCTTGGCTGTGCTGCTTGCTGCTCATTTGTCTGCACAACTATGTAGTACATATGCTCATGTGTCTGAACAACTACGTAGTATATATGCCACCCGCAAACTTTCCACAAGGGTCTCCAAGTGTGTCCCCTCTGTCTCTGAGCCCCGGTCCACCCGATTACACATGCGTTAGACCACTACAAGGAGATCACATATTCCAACTTGAACCCCCACGCTTGCCTTTGATCCAACATCGCTTTTAAAATATTTCTCTCGTTGAGTGTGTTCTACCACTCTACTCAGCGGGTACTCGCGCAATAATTATATCACCCACGGAGTGGACTACATGTCCCATCAGGCCGCGTTACACGCATTGCGCGTTAAATACACTCGGACACGCCCCCTCTGCACTCGCGTTGTCAGTTTCTTACCGCCTGGGTGCCTGATGTACAGCTCCGATTTACTCGTCCAAAATGTAAGTCTGCTTTAAACAAATTTGGACAGATCGAGTGAGCGCGACCCCAGCTCCTTGCTAATCACTGCATTCCCTTTGGCTTTCAGTTGCCGAACTACCGCGGCGGCTGCCGCTCGTGTTCGCGCATTGAATCTAAATCCTGCAAACAAAGGTAGGACCTTGTTGGTATTTTTGTTACGAACAGTTATGTGCCAAGACGCATATAAGGGTATTTCAGTTGGGATTGTAATACCTCGTGTTATTTACTTTCCCTAGGCACATCAATCGATTTTAGGCGCATCAGCATCCCTTACACGTTCTTGTACTTTAAACATCAAGGTATGTGCCTAAAAGCTAAGTCCCTTTTTGTATACGGTGGCTCAGAGTGTCTTACAAACAACAGAGACTAACTAGGGTGTATATCGTCTTCTTCACAGGTAGCATCCTGATATTTCCAGCATAAGGTATTTGCTTACTCCTTCACAGTGTTTGAGTTGAAGTGAGGTAGTAGTCAGCTTTTCATTGATACCATGTTTTTAACTTAATTCACAGTGACAACGACCTCCCCAATCCTTGTCCTGAGGAGAACCCTTAACCTACTGAACGGGTTCGAAACGCGTCGGCGTCCTGCTCCACCCAGATACTGAACTATCAGGGCATAATAGGAATATAACTTACACACAATTCTACATTGTTGCATAGTTTTGTGTCTTCCTATTCTTTGCACCATTTGATAAATCAATTAATGTGTATCTAGCGGTGGTGAAAACAAGTAGGCTAGTTCGTCACCTTGGCTGTCCACTTGTTTATTTTCATCCAGGATTGGTGCCTCAACAAAGGGAATTCTTTGAGGCATTACACAGTTGTCTATATTCATTGTCATCACAATTGTTATATGTGTATGTTTTGACTTAATGTATTGTATATGGTTTTTTTAATGTACTTGTGAACCTCTGTAAATGCGGTGTGAATCCTTTGATGCCAAGGCATTTGTTCATAATCTTTTTTCATAAAAATACAAGTGACTAAACACAAATGGTTTGTCAGCCTAGCAATTCACTGTACTAGGTGTGTATTTGTTTCTACCAACTTATACTGCCCGGCAATTTGGTTTGTTTGTCTCATAAGAGTGGTCCAGCCGGTCAGAGACAGGACCCAGCCTTTCCCCTTTTTTCCCTGTTGACCCCTGAGGCGGCTGGTAGTGCAGACAGTAGAGCAAGCAAGGGTCACTGGCGTGGATCCTGACTGGCGTTCCAGTCAGCTGTGTGTGTGCGGTGACCTCGCGCCTACAGCGCCTGCCCAGTGAGTGCCTCGTCACCCCCAGGAGACTGTGGCCGTTTTCGTGTGCCTCCCCGCCCCCCCCGGTGGTGAATTACGACAGACTTCGCCGCGACCGAGAGCGTCCTCTGTGCCTCCTTGTGACCGGCGCCTCCAGCGAGGAGCTCGGACGTCTCCGAGCAACACCGGCGTAGAGTGCTTCCTGCGCAGACTGAGGTGAGGTGGTGCGCCGGGGCGGGGAAAGGCCGGCCTTCGTTGGGCGGGACTTCTGTCTCTGCCCCTCCCCAGTGGATCGGCGGCTGTAGCTGTGGGCGGGAACCATCCCTGTTTGAGGAAGTCGGAAGGAGGTCCGTGGAACCCCTGAGAACCCGTCGCTGGTGAGAGAAGTGCTGAACCCGACTGAATCGCTTTTCGATTGCAGCCGATGTGAGGTGGGCCCGTTTCTTCAGGTGGGAAGTGCTGATATAAAGGAACTGTGAACCGGCATTTATTTGACTGAGCGCGAAGATTGTGTGACCTCTTCGGCAGCCCCGTTCGGCAGTCTAAAGACTTTGAACTGGTGCCGCCTGAGTGCTAGCAGTGGTAAAGCCCCTAGGCGCGCTTAGACCCCCACCGGCAAACAGAGATCTCAACCCGGTGGCAGCCGAGTGTAAATGAAGTGTTCACTGTCTTTCCTTGCCTTTTAGATACACGCGCATAACCCCCGTGTGGTTCTTAAAGAGTCCCAACACTCCTTTTGTGCCCAGAGAAGCCTGTGTACATTATTGGTGAAATCGTCATAAACTGTAAGAGTTATCTTTCCAACCTGAAATGTATTTACAAATGTAGTGTTCCTGAAGTATTTAACTGGTGGCAGGGATACCAGAAAGAATATGTGGTTGTTTATTTAAATGAACCAGTATTTATTCTGCTATAAAGAAAGTGATATTTATGCTATTTATTGAAGATATTTATTCCCGATATTTATTCTATTTATTGAAGATATTTATTCCTGATATTTATTCTATTTATTTTTGAATTGTAACCCTGAGCTTATTTATTGTATTTATTCCAAAATCGAAACCCAGCAAATTGTGACCAAAAGAAATATAAATGTGCTTTCCTAATTGATCCCCATTCACAACAGAGAATTTTTACATAAAGGAATCGTATTTTTCTACAGCAGTGGTGTGGTGTCCTTCTTTTTGGTGGTTGTACAAGGAGTTATTATTGGGTCAAAGCCGGCTTAACACGATAGCCTTCACTTGCCTTGACACTTGAGCCAAGCTACCCCCTTTGTGCTGGGCTTGCCCATCGCAGGTCCAACACTGTGCCACCATCTTTTTTGCTTCAGCCAAAGGGTCTTCCCCTACCTCTTTTGCCCCAAATGATGTTGGCAACATACCCGCCTGCCTAACCAAGGGAGGACTGCTGCTAACTGTGCCACTAATTCTTGTGGGGACCTGATTGGCACCTGTAGGGGCAAATGATGGGATCCCACCCTGCGGGTCCACCCCCACAGGGACCAGTGGGACAGGTGTAGGGACCACTGGAACAAGTGTAGGGACCACTGGGATCGGTGTGGATACCACCTGGATAGGTGTGGGGACCACTGGGACCGGTGTGGGGACCACTGGGACCGGTGTGGGGACCACTGGGACAGACATAGGCACCGCCAGGACAGGGGACACCCCCCTGTGGGCACCCCCAACAGGGACTGCTAGGAATGGGACCCCAGAGGGACCCTCCCCCGAAGGAACTGCACCCAATGGACTGGGCATTTCCCCGACCCCCCCTAGATGGGGAATTGGCACAGGGGCTTTTTAATGGATCTTCCCTTTCTTGGGCCTGGGGAGTGGATCTAATTCACCCCTGGGTATTGGGGGCACTATGGTTTGCTCGGCCTCCCAACCGCCTCACTTTGACCCTCAACTCTTTCTCTGAGGTCTGCAAGGCTCTGCCATATTTTCTCAACCTTTTTCCATCTCTTATCCATAGTCACCATCTTGGGCATCATTGACTCCATCATGTGCTCCATGCCGGAGCGCTCCATGCCACGCTTACTGGCCATAGCTCCTGAGCAAAAAATTTGCAGGGTCACTTATAAACCGATGAACATTAACACCTTGAACACAATGTTATCTGCACCTAAGTGTTTTCTCTCACTGAGAGCTTCCCCACAATATTTCACAGGCCTGGCAACCTGTCCAGGTCCACTCCTTACCTGAGCACTGTTGGAGGTACACAAACCGGCCATAAGCACCACGCAACTGGAGCTGCGCCACACCAGCTAACCTGGGTGTTGGGCGAGTAATCTCTAGCCTGTGCGGCCCACAGAAGCAGTGAAATGCAGGCCTGTCTGTATCCTCTTTAGGCGATGACTTCTCGTGCCGCCGCTGACTGCCTCCAGCGTTAAGTCTCCTTGTTTTGTTCTAGAATGTTAAGTAGAAAATTAGTGTGCTGACAACACACCACTCAGCATTCTGTTGTTGTATGATATTCCACCAGACTCTTATTACATCAATAATCCCCTACAATTGAGAATTCAAAAGGCCTAATATGCACCTTGGCAATTAAGCAGAATCGGCCTCAAAGCAATGCACCACAATGCACAATTTAATTAACTGCGCTTGCTCCCTTAACACAGCACCCAACTGTTATCTAAATGTGCCTTAGTTATAACACAAGCGACCTTGCCCCCAATAGATTACACAATTTTATGCCAAAAAAGGGGGGTGGGAAACTACGCTCACCCTCAACCCCAATGCACCTGCACTTACTCGTGTTATTTCCTTTAAACACGCTTCACGGGTTACATTAAATGCGGGTAATCACTGCGTCTAAACTCGGCAGCGGGGGCAAGCACCGATCAGCTCAGTGCTCCGAAGTTAGAAGTACACAGTTTTATGCCAAAAAAAGGGGTGGAAAACGACACCACCCTCAACCCCAATGCACCTGCACTTACTCCTGATTCTTCCTTAAAACACGTGTCATGTGTTACTTTAAATAAGGGTAATCCCCGTGTCTAAACTTGGCAGCTGGGGCAAGCGCAGATTAGTTCAGGCACTTAACTAACATGGCAGCCTTTCTAAATCTCCCGCCCCTCCTCGCGGGACCTTCGAGAAGCGCTGTGTGCGCTTCTCGTAAACCAGCCACCTCGATTGCACTCCGGGTTGTCTCCTCGCCGAAACCTCCTGGCTGTTTTTTAAAACAGCTGGCTCAGGTCACCTTCCGTGCTTGACTTGGGTCTCAATTCCCCCAGCAGCAGCCTTTCCAGCGACGCCTCGATCTCTTGACCCTGCTCGTTTCCAACCAGCCTAGTTATCTGCTGCACCTGCAGGACAAAAACAGAAAAGGGGGAAAACACACCACTACCTCTCCTGCGACACTGTTCTCCGCTGTCGAAGATGCTTCTGCTGTGCAGCTGAAAGACAAAGAGAGGGAAAATAATTACAGCCTCTCTAGAGGCTGGTGGGGCAGGCCGTGTAGCGCAGAGTCAAAGAGGCAGACTCCCGCGCTCCTCAGTCTTTTAACCCCTACCTGCCAGACCGGTTCTAACCGGCCTGACCTTTGCTCCTTAGGTGAACCAGAAGTGATTGTATCACTTCCGGGTCACTCTAAGGACTGGGGACCAACCAGCTTTGGGGCGTGCCTGTCGCGTCAATGCTGCGCGGCAGGCCCGCCCCCGTGATCGAGGGAGGGGGGCTAGTGTGCCCGCCCTTCTTGTGGCATGGCGGATGCCAGAGTTGTTTTTGGACCCCGGCCCTTGCAAGCTAATACTTGTTTCATCCTCCTCTAGAAACCTGCTTCCGTGCTGACTGAGTCTTCCGCTTTCATGTACTCTGCACGGTGGTAGACATTACTCCCCTCTGTCTGGAGAAGAAAATTCCTCACAGGCGGGCCCATCCACAGCTGCCAGCTACCACTTTCTTGAACAAGGCAACATTTCTGGTGACAGTGCGGGGACCTCGCTGTGCCATGACCATTGTATCATTCACAGGGATATTCATCTAGATTTCAGGCTTTTAGGGGATTCGTACGGGGTTCTGACCTTCTATCTATCCTTGATGTTTACTTCATCGCTCACTTGTACAGAGGGTGGTTGTGCTCTCCGGTGCGCACTTGTCTTCTGGTTAGTGCTCACCCGCTTGGCTTGCACAGCTTCTTTGTCAAAATCTGCTGGCGGGTGCCCCTCTGAACTGACAGGGATGGTTTCCTATGCTGGCTTCCGTAACAACAGTTGTGAGGGCACGTAGTTAAAGGTGATGTGAGGAGTCTGCTGCTAGGCGTTTTGAAACCCTAGTAAGCAGCACTCTGCTTCCTCGCCTTCTTCCACTCTGATCCGTAAGGGTAAGAGTACGCATAAGCCTCTCCACTTCACTGTTTGCTAGCAGCCACTGTGGGGTGATTTTCCTATGCCTGATGGCAAGGGATGTGAGGTAGTCCTGAAATACGTGCCCCTGGAAAGGTATGCATAGATCTTGTCTAGCACTGCTTTGACCTGTGGAAACGCAGTGCACAATGGGGAATTTTGAGTGTGAGTCTTTCATCACTACAGTACTTTGTCCTTTAGGGAAATTCCCAAAATATATGCTGGCTTTGTACCCGAGCTCCAAACTCGGTTCTCCTATGAGAACGGGTTCCATCAGCTGATCTCTGCTCGTTTGGTTCAAGAGTGGCAGTTACGCATCGCTTCAACAATAAGTGCGCCCATCCCAGGGAATTGTACCATGGTGCGGAGCCGGGCTTTAGTCTTTACCGTGCCTTGATGCCCTAGGTGAGCCAGCATAATCACCCTGCTCCACAGACCCCTTGGGACTACTATCATTTGGCCCCATAGTAGCAGTCCATGCTGTCCTCCGCTGAGCTCGTGCTGGACCCTCCACAGCTTCTGTCTCACGAGCTGGACCTCTAAGGTTAGTGAATGGAATCCGTCAAGGAAATGCTGGCAATTCGCTCTGGTCCAGTGCTTCTTGTCCCTTACCAGACTCTCATTTTGGCTTGTTACTTTGCTGATCTCCTCCAGGGTCAACGCCTATGGGTAAGCACCCTGGAAGACCATCAGACAAATCCTTCAGTCAACTCCTCCACCCGGTTGAACATTGGGGCCCTTCTGGCAGAGGATGGGGGAACAAGTAGGTAGCTGGGTTGTTAGTGCCTAGGCAGTTAACAATGTCAAAAGTGTATGCCTGTAGCTGTACCACCCATCGCTTGATCCTGGGGGGAGCTAGCCATGTAGTGCCCATGAACAGAAGGAGAAGTGGCATTTGATCCATCACTACTCTAAACTCGTGCCGACAGAGGTAGAGTTGGAAGTGCTAGCAGGCCCACATGAGGGCCAGAGCTTCCCTCTCAATCTGGGCATATCTCATTTCTGTTTCTGACAAGGCTCTGCTGGCCTATGCTATTGGTGCACAGCCCCTAGGTCAATGGGGCTAGCACCAACAATTAATTCAGTCTTCTTCTTTGAGTGGAAGTATGCCACGGTGGTTTTGTCCATGAGGGCATCCGGGATTGCCTTGAAAGCTTTATCAGCTACTTGGTCCCAGTCCTAGGACTCCCCAGCTTGTGTAAGTGCCCGCAGGGGTTCAGACTGGGAGGCGAAGTTTGGGGTATCTGAAAAACTTAATGGAGTCTTGGTAGATGGAACATTTGTTGTTGTTTGGCATCTGGCCGCTGTCAGATAGACATCTCAATGTGTGTCTTAGTCGGTCTTTCGAGAGGACCATGGTCCTAACAATTCCTGTGGGGAACACCAGCAGGAAAATGCTTTGGTCCTATGGCACTATGGGTATGCCAGGCAGTCTGCAATTGAGCAGCAGGGTCTACAACCCTTTCTCTGGCCCCACATGCCGAAATGAGTATCATACATGGTGATAGAAGGAAAAGTCACTTTATTAATCCAGTGAAATTTTAGCGACCAGCCAGGGCAATCCCAATCTGCAACTGCCAAAAGGAATGTTCTCAGAGTTCTAAACATACCAGTTCTAGAATGGAACTAATTTCACATCTAAAGAATACAATACCACATGACTATTTTTTTTTCTTTTTTTTTTCCAAAACCTTTATTGCTCTTTGTCATTGTACACAGCCATTGGCCTACAACCCAGCGGGCCGGCCGCCATCTCAGTACGGAGGTGAGCTTTTATTTAAGAAGTTTGTACATTGTGGTGTCATATCCATGGTTTGCTTAGTCCATAGTCCATTAAATGCGCATCATACACCATCAATATGTTAAATTAAGTAGGTTTTGTTTTTTTGACAATAGACAACGTAAAAGATCAACAAAGAAATCACAGGTAGGTCTTCACGTGCTGGAGTGAGTCCACATACATTATGCCACATGACAATTTTTGGCGGTTACTTGGGAAGCCTAATTTTCATTGCAAGACTTGTTTGTCTACTATCTGGCCACCTGGCACCTCTTCTGGGCCGGGGTCTTCCTCAGCAGTACCAACAAGGCCACAAGGCAGAGTGCCCTCCATGCAGGCATGCTCCCTCTCATATGGCCTCCTTTGGCCTCATGCAAAACACTTAGGTCAGGCTCCCCTTCTTTCTAGAGGCACTCTCTTGCTAGACCACTCTACAGAGAAGATCCAGGGAAGCCCTAAATGATTCTCCTCAGCAGGTTCATCTTTCATCTTTCCCAGAGGGTGTAGGCAGTGAGTGACAAAAGTTCTGGTGGGACAAGTCCTAGACCCTCGGTCCCAGCTGAAATCAGAATCCTTACATTGTACTTTCATATTAGAAGTCAGTTGTCTTCCCTCTTCCAGCTGGGTATTTCTCTGGTGTCAATTTCCCCAGGTCCAGACTGTTCTCTGAAGTCTCTCCCTTGTGCAGAGGTTAAGTAAGGCACAAGGTTCCAGGACCTAGGCACCACTGCAAAAACTTAGGGTGAAAGGTCATAACTCCACCACTGCTCCAGGGCTCCTACACAGCATTGTCGGCAGTCCCAAGATGGCACCATCAAATGCTATGTTTAAAGACTAAGGGGCACATGCTTCAACATAAGGAATTGCGATTCCTTCATAGAGATTTTTTTGATGTATGTAGGAATCGCAAAAATAATTGTGATTCCTAAATATTCCTTAATTGCAAATTGCAATTCGCAATTAAGGAATAACTTCTAATTCATTCCAATGGGCCAAGAGGCCCATAGGAATGAATGGGAATTGCATGTGCAATTTGCAAGTACCAAATAGGTACTCGCAAATTGAACATGCAATTTTAAGGGTGCAAGGGTGCCAAAAGGACACCCTGTTGCACCCCTGAAATTGCCATGTGACCACATGTTGCACACACACATCCACATGTGTGTGTGTAACATGGAACTTTGAAAATACACTTTAGTGCATTTTTCAAAGTTTTCGCAAATTGCCATCAATTTCAAATTGATGGTAATTTGCAAACCCTATTAGCTAAATCGCAATCTGAAATTGCATCATGCATTGCATTTAGGGAAACCCAATTTGCGATTCCCCAAATGCATTTGCAATTTAAGTAATCGCAAATTTTGCGATTACTTAAATTGCGAGTTTGCATTTGGATTGATGCATCCCAAATACAACAATACAGGTCGCAAAGGGGCAGATTCGCAGAATTTGCCCCTTTGCAACAGGTATTTAGAAGAATGCATGTGCCCCTAAATTCTACCTGTGACTGCCACAGCTGCCTGAGTCTTTATTTATTTATTACACTATAGAGTGTGCTGTTGCCACAGAGCATCCTAACAGTAGGAACTGTAAAAAGAATAAAGTGATAGACACATTACAAGAGACAAGTAAAGTAAAAGATGCAGGTAGCCAAACTTGAAGTTTTTCAATGCTTACAGAAAAGCTTCAAAATCATCAAGTTGTGTAACAGAAAGAAACAACTAACCCTGGAGCTGAGGATCCACTACTCTGAAAGCTCTGCTCCCACATTGAGCTTTCTTAAAAGAAGGAATGGCAGCAAGGGCAGGAGTGCCTGTCTCTAAAGATCTAAGGGGTGAATAGGAAGAGGTGAATTCTGAGGAGAATTTTGGATTGGTTAATTCCACGGTCCAAATCAGAGGCCTAAATTGAATTGTATGGGAAACAGAAAGCCTTCCGTAATGCAGTGACATGAATAAATGTTCAGAGGCTGAATACCAGTCAGGGTCGGAGTTACCTAGAGGGCAGTCAGGAAGTGCCTGAATGGCTGGTCTGACAGGAATCTTTTGTGCTGTTTTTGTGCCTGGTTTAAGTCTGCTAGGCTTGTATTTACTGTTGATTTCCCTGATATTAAATCAAACATTGCCTGTGGCAACCTCAAATCCATGCAGTCCACTATACCTTGCAAAACACTTATACAGCATGTCTTTACAAGTTCAAAAGTGCCCCAATTTGCAAACATAGAACACTGTTTTAGATATCTAATCCACTAATTTGGGTCACTATTATTCTGGTGTCTGTGCTTATTTTCTTAGTCCAACCTTGATAATAGCCATTCTGCTATGTAGTGAAATATTTTAATATTTATCATACAGTAGTCCGGCAAACATAAACACCATTTGGGATAGAATCAGGGTGGCAGTCTCTGAAGGACAGGCATTTTGTGGAATAAAACAAATTATCTTTCTGACTTCCTTGAGGGTTGAAATACAAATACTCCAATCTTGTTTAATCTGCATATCAAACAAAATGTCTTGCTCGAACCACACATCAAGATTTTTTACCAAGCTGGCAGCTGTAGGGGAAATCTCCCAATGAGGGCGGCAAGAGCCTCTCTGATTGGGAACTCTTTTTAACCACAATGAAAGGGAGCTGGGTATTGCAGTTTTAGGAAATTACATGTCATTCAGTACTGAATATCAGTATGTCAATTTCTAAGGTAACTGATGCTGTTGGAAGCTGGAATATCTAATCTGAGCAGGAGTTGAGTGTTGTTCTCATGGAAGAGTTCTTTAAGAACTAAGAGCCCTGATTATTTCCTTCAGATGTTGCATATAGATGTTATAAACAGGATAGGGAAGAGAGCCGATCCTGGGGGCACAGACATAGTTAACTCTGTCTTGCTTAGACATTAAGATTGGGAGAACTACTCTCTGGATCATTTTGCTAAGTGTGGTAAATATTTAATTACCGTCCTAATTTCTATGCAGGTAAGTACTTAATAATAGAATAACTCAATCGGAAAGAAAGACGCAGAGTCCGTGGTGTTAGAGTTCTTTGGGGTTTTATTCCTTAAAAAGGAATGGTTCTTGAACCGGATATCGTGTTCCTGACACCACTGGGGTTCAGGAAGGGATAGAGCAATATTTATTGACAATACATAACTTTTATACTTAAATCGGATAATGCAAACCTATACAGTAGGCGTAACAGCTGAGAGAAACAAGATAAAAGCACACACGTGTTAGCAAAACGTAAGCAGAAGGCGTGAACTAGGCGTGTACATAGAGGTGTGTGCTAGAAACGTCACATGAAAGTGTCACAAGTGGGTGGTTACATAGCAGAATCTTGCAATGTCAGCAGAAATGTGAGATCTGGATGCGCGCGCAGCTGCATGACGTGTGATTGACGTGGAGCTGGAGGGTGCAGGGGACTTGACATTTACACTAGAGGAAAGAGACAGAAGTCTGGCATGTCAGATCAACTTGTTCCTATATCATATCTGATATCTGATGTTTGGGAACCATGCTATCTAGGAGGAAAGGTCTCTTGGGCAGAGGCTACTCTATACTGACTGTGAGTGCGTGTATAAGCGTCTACGTGTCTGCATGAGATGCGAGGGGGCATGGGCCTACCATGGTAACAGGAGCTATGAATTACTTGCACGGAGACAGTAAGGCCGGACCCTTTGCTCTGCAGCTGGAAGGATGTTTACTTAAACTAGTAGGCAGGAATGTATTTCTGAGGAGCGGAGCAGATAAGACGAAGGTTGAATACAGCCTTGGCACGCAACAGGCTGAGCTAAGCACCGTTAGCCGCGCAAGGAGTAAGGTAAAGGTCACGAATACAGAGGCAGCCCCAGGCTGAGGCATTCAGAGTCAGAAGGCAGGAAAAAAGGCTCGATGGCAGAATTCAGGGCCTACTTCGCCTGGGCTGGAAAACGTGTAAAGTACACTACATAAAGACGTTGGCAAGGCATACTTAGGAACGGAATATTCAACCCATTCATGGTGGATCTGAAAGAGGACATGTTAACGTTGGACGCAAATGTATTTGCGTCTTCATAGCCGGCACAGGAGGGAAGTTACATGCACTTTAAGCTTGTACATGGAGACGGTGGGGTACACGTTAGGGAACATTTCTTGATCATAAAATTTATATTTCCTCATAAGAAATAACTTAAACCACTTCAATGTGGAAAAAGTGATCCCGATTCAGCAATACCATCCATCAAGTTGCGATGATCAGCTGCATCAAATGCCATGGACAGATCAAAGGAGTAAACCAGCAAAGAGATCCAGATTACAAATGTGTCTTGGGCCACTGAGCATAGTGGCAGTGTGCTCAGATGCCTTCTTCATGCTTATCCTAAATATTCCTCAGTATTGTAAACCTCCTCTGACTCATAGAGTGCTGTGGACCTCGGGTTGCTAGGCAGGCAATAGACAGAATATCAGCTGTGAATAAGATAGTCAATAGCGATGGTAATGATGTCATGGCTTTGTAGGATTCAAGTTTGAAACTAAATGCAAAGATAACCAAAGAAGATCCCACAAAGCTGCTGTGCGCCTGGATTAGCATCCACTATCACCTTTAAAGCACTGAATACAAATATATAGGTTGCAGGAAATGAATGCCAGCCCATGAGATATATAAAATGCTTGAGCATCTACCAAAAGACATTTGAGTAAAGTGAATATAGTTTACGGACACTAACAAAACAGCCCCCACTAATACTTACAATGTTGATGTTGTACACATGTTATCTTATGCAGATTGGTAGAGCACAGTATCCCTGGGGTAGGCTGGTTGGGGTGTCCTAGCACTGAGTATGGGTGACTCTAGCCATATCTAGGGCATAATGGGACTACTCAAAAATCCAGGTCATTGGCTTCTTGAGGAATTCAAGAAGTGAGGGGAGGCCTTCATGTGTAGTGGAAAGCTGTTCCAAACTTTAGGGGCAATGTAGGAGAATCCTCAACTGCTGGATCTGGTTTTCGACAAGCTTGGGTGTGTGAAAATTGGAGTCCTGATGAGCGAAGGTATGTGGAAGGCTCGTGAAAGCAGATGCTATTGTTGACATATGCTGCACCTCTGTTTTGTAGTGCCTTGAAAGTGTGGATGAGGAGATTGAATTGTGCTTGTTTGTGCATGGTGAGTCAGTGGAGCTCCTTCTGGTGGGAGGTTGAGAGTGATTGTTGGCCACCGAGTTCTGAATGAGCTGCATAGTTTTGGTGAGTTTTTTGTTGATCCCTATATTGAGAGTGTTGCTATAGCCGAGCTTGCTTGTGACAAGGACACCCAAGACAGTTTTCTCTGCGCTGATTGGGACACATTTGAAAAGATTCCTCAGCATCTTCAGGATATGGAAGCATACGGTGATGAGGTTCTTGACATGGGGACTAAGTGTGGGTCTTAGCTCTGTTGGCAACTAGGTGGAGTACCTTGTGAAGTACTCTTTCCAAGATCACAATTGTGATGTTTTCGGTGTTCAGCTTCAGACAATTGGTCATCATCCTGTGGATGATTTTAGTCATAGAGGCATTGAACTTGGTCCAGGTACTATGCATCTTATCCGTGATGGAGAGAATGAGTAGCATGTCATCTGAGTAGAAGATGTGGATGTCTTGAGAGTGGATGAGGCCGGCGAAAGAGATCATGTATGTGTTGACGAGGGTCAGGTTCAGGAAGGATCCCTACGGAATTCTGAAGATGAGGTCATAGGCATTCACAGTGTACAGTGTTAAGCGGACTGACTGGGTCCTTCCAGTCAGGAAAGAGCAGATCCATCTGAGTGCATGCCCTAGGATTCTGATATTGTGTAGGAGGATGGAGACCATTGTGTTTCCTCCAAACCAGAGTCATGCTATTGTCATCCATGGGGGCAATGAGGGAGCTTTCCATGCTGTGGTTCAATCAATCAATCGAGTATTAATAAAGCATGACAAATCACCTGTGAGGGTCTCAAGGCACAGGCGTTTATAACTGCTTTGTTTTTTTTGTTTTCTTCAAATGAGGGGAACGCAAAAAGATGGCACTCAAAAAATAGTGAAAACAAATTGAAGAAATAAATGAAAATGAAAGGAAATCAAGGAGAAGGCACTCGAAAAATAGGGGGAAAGCAAGGAGAAAGCAGTGAAAACAAGGGAATATCAAGGAGAAGGCACTCGAAAAAGGGGGAAAAAGCAAGGAGAAGATAGAGTAAGATCAATGCAGCAGCATCAAGAGAGCTGGGCCTGGGACCTTCTCAATAGGGTCACGCTGGTTGGTTCTTAAACCAGAGTGAGTAGTGTTGTAAAATTAGTGGTTATTGCGGTATTCAATGAGGCATCTGTTGATGATTTTCTCTAAGACCTTGGCTGGGAATTATAACAGACAGTAAAGGGTCCATGGGGGGTTTCTTCAGCAATCGGTGGACAGCTGCGTGCTTCCAAGTATCTGGAATGGTCACTGAAGAGGTCTAGGCATTCAGAATGGGTGTGAGCGTGGCGCTGTGTGGGCAGATGTCCAATGGGAGCTGGAGAACACATTTTTCTATTCATGGTAATGGGTGAGGAGCTTTTCCAGTGAATAACTGAAATGGACTCCAGTTAATGACCACTTTTCAATAGGTGTCCATGTAGGAGAAGTGTGGCTCAGGGGTTAGAGGCGGCAGACCCGGAAGCTGAGATCGGTCCTGGACCAGGGTTCAATTCCCCGCCTCGGCGGGTCTTGGGCTCAAAAATTCCACGGACTCGATAATTCTCGTTCCGGTGCCTACTCGACTCATGGGTTCACACTCTGCAACTCTGGGCAATAGCTTGCTTAATCTCCACTACGGCCCCTCGCGGCGGGATGCCTGGCTTTCACCTTGTGGATACCCTGCTGGGGTAATCTCACAGGGGAATACCAGGACGGGTTCCCAAGGCAAGCGCCTTGATGCCTTCGGGTGATACGTGCGCTATATAAATCGCAATACATTTACATTTACATATATAAATGTGAACATGTTGAAACTGCAATACATGGTCATGGTTTCCTTCACAATCTGACAGTGTATTTACACTGTCTCTATTCGGACCTTGCAGATGTAGCCCAAGAGAAATGTCAAGTCTTTTGGATTATCTGTATAAGAACTACATCGAGTCCACAGGAACTGATGAATGTCAAAGTATATGGTAGATAGTTTTGTTTGAGAGAACATCTTTTGTGGCTCGTCTTTTCAGAACTCATTGTTCATTTTTCCTATTTCTTGATGAGCTCTCTAAGGAGTGTGGGGGTAGTTTTGAATTTGGGAATTAAATAACCACAGTTAAGTGCCTGTTGGACTTGACCCTTTTTGGCTAAAGTTCCCTAAACTTTTTGCCTTCCCCATAGACCTTTTTTCTGACATGGTGTTGCCAACTTAGATGCTTTGGACACTTTGCTACTGCAGATCATTGTCAAAGTGCAAGTGCTCCCGGTGTAAACTGTAATGGTAATTGGTTGTCCATGATTGGTATGTTTGCCTTACTAGTAAAGGGAACTATATGCAGCACTAATTGTGCCACCCACACAAGTAGCTCTAAAGAGAGAACTCAGGCCTGCCACTGCAGTGCATGCACGCAGTTTGTTAAACTGCCTTTTTGAACTGAAAGTGCACCCACTTGCCAGGCCTTACCCTTCCCTTTTAATGGACATCAGACACCCCTATGGTATACCCAAGATACACGCCTGGGCAGGGTGCAGTGTGTGTGAAAGGTAGGACATGTACTAAGGTGGGTACCATGTCCTGACAGTGAAAAACATATAAATTCGTTTTTCACTGTTGCAAGGCTATCTTGCCCATAGGACAGAATGGGTGAGGCTGGGTAATATGCTTCCAGCCTATCTTCCCATAGGCTTAAGATGGAGAGGTGAAGTTTAGTGTGCCTGAACTCCCAATTTAATAACACATCTTTTTGTGACTGTGGTTTTTGAATTGTGTGTTTAGAAACCACACTTTTAGAAGTGGCTGGTTTCTTTGTTCCAACAATTCTGTGTGTCTCTGCCTGATTGTGGATTGACTGTCTGGATTTGAATGTGACAGGATCTGGGAAATGTCTTGACCCAGGGGAGGAGGTGAGACAGCAACGGGATGACCTGTATCTGGAGTGTAGGGGGGCGGAGTAGCACCTGGAGGTGAAGATGCCTGGGCTGCTGCCATAACATAATGGCTCCATCTCCTGCAGAGTGATTGAGGATCCAGACCCCTACTATCAAAGGAAAAAGGTGTAACTGGCAGGTTGACACCCAGAACCGGGTTGGCCCCCCTGAACACAAACACTTCTAATACATTTAGGGGTATAACTATGAGTGCTGATACCCCTGGACTTTGGACTAATCAGGACTGAAAAGGATTGAAACCACTTTGTGGTCAAGGGGAACCTCTGCCAAAGGAAGAACAGCTGAAGAGACTGAAGAGAAGGACTAACCCTTGCTGTGTGTTCTGGGACTGGCCTGCAGTTTGCTGATTTAACTAAGGAGAGGCTAAGGGATTTTGCTGTGTGTTGTGTCCCCCTGCTTGAGAGGACTTTGCTGTGTGCTGTGTCCCGAAGTAAGGTGTATTCAAGGGCCCGAGGAGAGCTGGCTCCCTGTTATGGAAACTCAGGAACATAAAAGTTTCTAAGTGTGTCTCAGCGATGCTGTGTGTGTGTGCGTTTTGCAGCCTGAGACCTTCGTAAGAACTGCCCCGTGTTCGTGTGCACCTGGAATCCAAGGGAGTCTCAGAGATGCTGTCCGCGTGTGCTTTGTGCAGCCTGAGACCTTCATGAGGATTGCCCTGTGATTGTGTGCACCTAGAGTCCAAGTGAGTCTCAGCGATGCTGTGTGCGTCGTGCGCCTTGAGACCCTCTGGGTGAGTAGTGCGCTATATAAATGCTTGATTGATTGATTGATTGATTGTGCGTGCGCTTTGTGCAGCCTGAGACCTTTGTGAGTATTGCCTTGTGATCGTATGCACCCGGAGCTCAAGTGAGTCTCAGCGACGCTGTGTGCGTATGCCCTGTTGCAGCCTGAGACCTTCGTGAGAATTTGCCCGTGACTGTGTGTCCCGGAGCAGTCTTGTTCTCTGCTTTGATCAACAGCATGTCCAGAAGTGCTGCGAACGTCATTGCCATCGGCCGGGACCGGCATCCCCAGAGGAGCTGTGAGAATTCACTGCCGCTGGCCCGAGCCTGCCTTTGCCAAAGAGAGACCTCAAACCATCACCGCCAGGGTCCGAGTTCCACTGCCCAAGATCAACGAAGTCCCATCGGAGGCACAAGCCGTGAGGAGAGGAGAGGACAGTGAGATCGTACCACTCAGGTAATGCTCAGCGAGCATGCGTGTGTCGTCGCCTGGGGCGGGGTTCGGGCTACGAGAGAAACGCGCTTGGCCTTTCTTTGCAGCAATAGACTCCGCTCAAGCCCGTATTGCGGCCCGTATTTGCCAAGGAGTGGCAGTACCAGGGCCGGAGTATGGAGCTGCACTTTGTTTTCCATCATAGCAGTGTTGGGGCATATTTTGGCAGTAGCTGACCGCGATTCAGTAAGAGTGGCATAGAGATCGTCGAGAGCACCGCGATCGGTGCCGGAGTAAATTATTTTGCATTACGAACTGCCTGAATTTTGCATTATTTTTGCTTTATTTTTGAATTACGAACTGCCTGATTTTTGCATTACGAATTGCATTATTTTGGCATTACGAACTGCCTGATTGTTGCATTATGAACTGCATTATGTTTACATTACAAAGTGCCTGATTCTTGCATTACGAACTGCATAGCATTGCATTAGGACTGCATTGGATCATAGAGAATTGCTCATTAATACTGCAAGAACCTACAAGGGCTTGCTGGGCACAATAACCGGCAAGGTGATATATTACAAATACGCATATGTTGGATTTTTATCGTGTGGTCTCATCGTATATCTTTTTTTAATAAATATATAATCGTTTTTTTATGAAACTCGTGTGGACTCCATTTGGGGTGTTATCACTGGGTTACTGAGAGCGTGGTTGCAAATACTTTATTTGCCTTGGAGATAAGCCTGCCAGCTCATGCCAGGCTACTGAGGGGGTGAGCAGAGGCTATCTGAGAAGGTGTTTTTCCTTTCCCTGACTTAGATTCAAGGGTCCCAATTAGGACTAATGTATCTACCTCAGCCAACTAGAGAACCCCAGTTCTAACAGTGCTGATTCTCAGAATAGACATATTTTGTGTGAGGTTATCCTTGATGTTTTCCATTTTGATCGAAAAAAAGAATCCCCAGAACCCCATGTGGCTTTTTGCAACCCACACTTGCCTTTGTTGAGAGTGAATCTGTTTTCTCCTCATCTGCCAACTTTGCCCTTAACCTACTCTGCTGCTCCTACTTCAGTGCTGGCGTAAGAAGATGTCATCTATCATACCCTGACAGCACTTTCCCAACTGTGTTTTGGAACACTTCAGTCACAGAAGACATGCCATAACTCACGCACTGTAGTGTCAAATGCCCATCTGAATGGAGAACGCAGCTTTGTTACATGAAGCCGGGTGCAATTCTCACTGATAAGAGCACTGGTGTAACGATAATTGAGGCGGCCTCCCTGCAAGGTATGTGGAGGGGCCCCCTCTGGGCTCAATCAGTAGCTCTCCAGCCAGAGTGCTGTGCTGAGGGGGCCACCTAGAGCTTGGGGACCCCACAGCACCACGGTGGCTGCAGGGGCCTGGGTTATGCCCTTGGGTAAGAGAACACGTTGACCTCTAGTAGATACATCATCCTCCTTCATTTTTGTTCCAGCTATTCTCCACAAAGCTTGGGAGCAGTCTAATGGTTGCATTAAGCTCAATAGAGGAAGCATACATGGCATAAACATGTTTTTGTCCCCTGCCAGGCCCTTGCATTTTGATGAATTGACATCCATGGCATTCAAGCTTAGATTACTATTTGTAAACTATGCCTCTCTAGGTGAGAGACACTGGATTCTTTGTCATGGGGTCTATCCAAGAGCTCACATGTGCAGAGCAGTAACAAAGCATCTCCTTCTCCCACTCGCCCTCCCTTGCGACAACATCATACTTGAAGGCCAACAGTAACAAGGTATATATTACTGATAGTACATTGTTGTCTGTGGTCACTGCGGCCTGAGGTCCCCTTTGGTGAGTATGTGTGGCAGTGGCAATGTCGGTTATCCTTCTGTTTGTCAATGGGCATGGGCACAACGTGAAGCCTTTGCAACCCATCCCTCACCCATCCATTGCTCACTTTGTACAAAATCTGTTCTGCTGGTGCAGATAGTTTCTTAGGAGCCCATTGCAGAATTGCTGAATATCAAGATTGGCTAGTCTTAATTCCACCTCATGACTCTTTCTTCTTGACTCTTTATCTCACTCTTGCAGGTTCCTTTCCATCCATGCTTCCTCCTTTGCCACTGGTTAGGTTTCGCCTATTATCATTCGCTTGCGAATGTAATAGGCAAAAATTCAAGGGCTTGATCGACTAGTGAAACCACTGCGGTTTCTTCACAGTGCATGTGAGGTCACGTGGCCACAAAAGCGGGTCACGTGACCACACAAGCACGCGCATCTCCCTAATCCGCAAACAGCATTCATTCAAAAACACAGAAACCCCCGCCCCCATCCGGCTTCCTTCCGCGCATCTGCCTGCCACACTTCTCCTCTCCTCCCCTCGCTCGCATTCCCGCCCCCCCCACCAGGCTCTCCCGCCCCCATCCGGCTTCCCTTGTTCTCTATGAAATCTGTCGCTTTTATGTAAGTCATTCATGCTTTCCACAACTTTAATCTTGGCAAAATGTGCGGCGGGGCACGAGGCGGCGTAGAAGCAGAGGTTGCCGTCGCTCCCCGCCGTCAGCGCTTTAAAGACACGACAAATGTCAAACAAACCTAGCCTGTAATATACCCCGGCACTGACACGCGGCACAAACGCTCCTGTCAGCGAGATGACAGCCTGACCTGCAATTTCTAGAACTGCGCTTTCCATTTTGTGATTGGAGACACTGCCCCCCTCCCCCTTGTATAAAAGAGAATTACAACCTTCTACTCAAATATCAACCCCGTCCCCCGCCATTCCTGCTCCCCCCCAGCATAAAAAAATAAATAGGCATAATAAAGTAATTTGATTTTATCGCTGTCTGGGCGACGGTTGCAGTTTCTATTATAAGGTGCTGGGGCCTGGCAGGATGGAAGCACAGGCAGAGGTGGGCACCCAGTACAAGGTGGTCCGCGCCTACAGCTGCTCCCATCCAAACCCCTCCCCACTCTAAAAATACATCACTCATTCTGAACTTAAAAATACATCACAAAATCAACAGCACCTCTTTTCTCTCACCCGAACAGTTATGCGCAGCGTGCCGGGCGGTGTCTGCCGCTGCCTACTGGTGGTAGGAAACAGCAAGGTGTGAGGAAAAGTAACTGATTTGAAGATGTTGTTGCCAACCCGCCCCCATATGAGAAAAAAAACCACTATTTCCTGCACAACAATCGAACAATGCAGACGCTCCCCGTCAAACTCCCTACATTCTTCACTCGTCGCACAGAAATCAATATTTGAATGCCATCAAGGTGGACGAGAAAAGGAAACAGCCAACCGCTACTCCCTGGATTTCTGCGTGCACGCTTTATTCGCAGGAAAAGTAATTAATGCCTCATAAAATATGAGGCGAATTAATATCTAGGGCATGGGTTTGTCGGTCTCTTGGCAGTCGCCAAGACATGCATGTAACACAGCATAGACGCTGCAGCTCTCTTCCATGCTCAGCGATCACGTTCAGACGTCAGTTACTCGTAGTAGTAATGTCAGTTACTGAAGGACGGGGGTTTCTCTCCATGATCATGAACAGTACCACGACCGACGAGTCCCAGAAGCCTCCAAGCTAGCGTGGCCCACCTTCCCCCCTCCGTCCAGATCCTCGCGGAAAATGTTTTCAGTCGTGGACATTTCTGTGACAACATAATGCATTCTGGGGCGTGTAGTCATGTTCTGCCGCAAAAACAATGCGAACGCGCCTGAAAGCAATGGCTTGTAGGTGAAAAGGTCAGGCTCGGAGACATTGTCCACCATGACCTCTGGTAAGGTGGTAACTCTATTCTAAACGCACAATTCTCACACTCCAGCATCAGGGCTGTAGCTCAGCCAGTAACATTGGGGAGGAGGGGGCTGGGGGTGAGCTTCAGACTTTCCAACAATATGTTAAAATATATTAAACGACAAGCGGGGTGCACAAGAGGGGATTAAGGGGCAGTGGAATGGATGATGAATCGGGCACTAAGTGAGAGAAATCCCAATATTTTATGTTTTTAAAACACTTTTCCAGACTTTCAAAACGGAGGGAGGGAGGGAGAGGGAGTGCTCGTTTTGTGTTCATGTAAAAAGTCTTGGTGAAAACCGACACACACCTCACCATACCCGACTGAAAGCACCAGTACCCTATTATATACCAGAAAATAAATATATTTATTAGGAGGGAGACTAACACCTCAACCCCCAAAAAGCCATGCCCCCCCTCAAAAAGGCACAGACTGAAACTTGGCCACCCACTTCCAAGACACGTACACATCTTTTGGGACTGGATGCACCCCCCCCCAGGAGATGCACATTATCAACAGCGGTGGCTCCTCCCGTATGGTAGAGGAACGTCGCCCCCCGCCAATAGCCAAAAAAATGAAAAATAAAATGATAATAACCAGTTGTTAATATAGTTGTATTTTTCTCCATAGCGTCGTGTGTAGGGGGCAGGGCCATGGAGAGGACAGGCAGAGGGGGAGTGGTAGGCGCACTGTTGTCAGCGCGCATGACTGTTTGGCCAGCCGTCTCAGGCTGGCCAAACCGTCATGCGCACTGAAGCTGGGCCCAACCAGAGCTGGGTTGTCGGGCTGGAGACAGCAGTCACAGACTCCCTGTCTACCTGGGAGCGCAAATTAAGGTCGGCCAATCCTGATGCTGCTCTCAGCCTAAGAGGAGCACTAACCTTCAAGGCGCTGTGCTTGGCGCACCGCGCCTTCTGGAAAACAGCCCCAGCCATCAACACTGACCTTATCATTCCTTACCAACCTAACAGGAACCTCCGGTCGACAGAGGCGTACCTCGTGGTTGTTCCCAGAGTGAAGCGAGCCAGGTCTGGGGGCAGGATGTTCTCCTTGAACACCGCCAAGCTCTGGAATGCCCTCCCCATCTCACTTCGGTCTAACCCAGACCTCCTTTCATTCCGTAAAAGTCTAAAGACCCTACTGTTCGCCAAATCCGCCTCCCCCTAGATCCCCTCCAGGTACTCCCCTCCAGGTACTCCCTGCTTCTACTCAGCGCTTGGACGCTTTCGGGCAGCAAACGCGCTTTACAAGTACTTTTACAATTACAATTACAATTACAATTTTACAATTACAATTACTAGGATTGGCCGCAGGGGATTCTGGACCCAGAGAGGAGCATTGGAGGGGCAGTTAAGTTCTTTTTCATTTTTTGTTTGGTTATCCATCATCCCTCCCCGCCACTTTGCAAGAAAACCAGCTGCTACTGATTCTCAGCATATACTCTCAGAGCAACGAGGTACTTAAACACATGTGGAGCACACCTACACACAACAATGGAACATGCAGATACCCATGAGGAATGACACACACAGCAACAAAGCATTCCCACAAAGAACAATGAGGCCCGCACTCACTCAGCAACACAAACCACAAGTGGAAAACCAAGTACAATCTCAGGGAAGGGCACTGTCAAATACGCAATGAGGCATGTACTCAGCAAAACGTCAAACATAACAAGTCATAACACAAAAGCAGTATGGTATATATTCTCAGCCAAGTGGAATGCAGTCAGCTATTTGGTGTGCCTATAGCTGACTTGCCAGGTTAACAAGCACTGGCATTGCCAATAGGTTTCGCATTTGGAAAGTTGGAGCTATTGGTTTTGTAAATGACATTTTATATTTATATATCATTATTGGCATTGTCAATAACAATATATAAATATAAAATGTCATTTACAAAACCAATAGCTCCAACTTTCCAAATGCGAAACCTATTGGCAACGCCAGTGCTTGTTGTCTTTATCTGCCTCCTTCATTCCCTCTTTTTTTGCCTCTCTCTCTCTCTTGAGCTGGGTCAAAGTCGGATGACCCAAAAATGGAGTGCTGGAGCCCTAAACCTGCAGTCAGTGGAATAAAGGAATCACTGGCCCCACCCCTTCCTATACGTCCATGCAGTGCTGAGATGCATGTGAAGTTAAGAAGCAGTGCTGTCACTACACACCAGCACAGCATCTTGGAGCTCGCAGTACGACTAAATTGGGAACTTTAATTTTACATTGCAGAAATATTGTAAAACGAAGATTACAAATGATGTTCACATAGACACACTCTCAGAACACTTTGAGCCGGTGTCTTCTCCAGCTATACATCATGTGGCTGCGCTGTTAGCTGGAGAATGTTGCCCCAGGTGCGCAGGCTTGCATCCGAAGTGTCGACGCCGCATGCTTCTTTTTTGATTCCCATTATATTTAATGAAGAGGAACCGAAATGAAGTAATTCCAGAGTCTCACGGAGAAGCTTTATCAACCTTGATCAGAGAGTTGTCAAAACCTGGAGTTTCCTGCTGATCTGACATTCTGTTCTCGAATATCTACATCCCTCGCCTTGCCCCTTCCATCTCTCCATCAATCTTCCCGCTCCGTGCTTGGTAGGACAGAACCGCTATTAAGGCAGAATAGGCCACATAGCCTTAATATCTGGGCCCTGTTTGCGTTTTTAATCTCTCCATTGTTCCAATATATAATGGGGCTACCTCTCTGTAGGGCAATTGAGCGTCTAAGATAAAAATAAAAAAATCCCTTTAAAACGATCTTAGTTGTACGCAGCCCTTAATACAGCGGTCTTCATAGCTTCTTTATCCTCGGTCTTCCTCGTCCTATCCGGCGCACCGTGGGTTATGTTCAACACGCACACAGGAGGTACTTACAATGGCTGCCTTTGTTTTTTAGCTCTGGCGTTAGCTTAGACATTTTGATTTTTTTTTAAAAAAAAACATATATGTACAATATACTTATTTAAAGGGGTTTTCAAAAAGTTTCTTTCATCCATTCCTCTGTTGGTGTGTCATTCACGTTTGGATTTTGCTCAACAAACAGCAGGGGGCACCAGGTCAGCCCATTTCAGCCACTCGATAACTTCACTTTGAGTGACTGCATGTTGCTCTTTCACAAGGAGCACATTCGCACACCAGCAAGTTCCCTTTCCCTTCTGTGTTATTTTAATTTATTATTTTCATATTGCCTTTGTATTTAGAGTCTGATGTGACAGCAGGACCCTATACTTGATGTGAGCACAGGCCACATTCCACGCTTCATCAGTTCCTGTCTCCTGCCAATGCTGTTTTAAATTCCTTTTGCAGTGTCCTTTGTTTACTGTTTGACTGCTGGCATTTCAAAGCATAACAGGTTGCGTCCATTTGAAACTGTTCTGTTTTAAGTTACCATAAGCTACAATATTATACATGTGGAATTTATATTCGGACAATTCTTCGGAACACTTTTATTGTGGACTCAATTTCAAAAATGGTTCTTTATTAAACTTTGCCCAGGAAGAAAAACAGACTTTATCGTTTTTAATTTTCAGCACTTGTAACACATTTTTATTGCTCTTCTTTCTGTCTTTCCATCTTCTTCTTCTTTGTTTGTTTGCATTTCTTTCTTTCTTTCTTTTCATTCCGCTTTCCTTCTCTCTCTTTTTTATGTAATTCTTTTATTCCTTCTTTCTTTCTTTCTTTCCTTTAATTCCTTCTTTACTTTTTTCTTTATTTAATTTATTCAGTCTTTCTTTCTTTCTTTCTTTTATTCCTTCCTTCTTCTTTTTTCCGTCTTTCTTTTGTTTTGTCCTTCTTTCTTTCTTTCTTTCTTTCTTTCTGTCTTTCTTTCTTTCTTTCTTTCTTTCTTTCTTTCTTCTTTCATTCTTTCCTTCCTGCTTTCCATTTTTTTCTCTTTCTTTCTTTCTTTCTTTCTTTCTTTCTTTCTTTCTTTCTTTCTTTCTTTCTTTCGTTCTTTCTTTCTTTCTTTCTTTCTTTTCTAGTTTCCTTATTTCTTGTTTTTTTCTTTCATCTTTTCTTTCCCGATTTATTTCTCTCTTGCCTTCTTTCTTTCCATCTTATTTCTTTCTTACTTTCTTTTTCTATTGCCTTCTTTCTTTTTTTTTGTCTTGCTTTCATTCCTTCTTTTTATCTTTCATCACATCTTTCTTTCAATCATTACTTCTTTTGTTCGTTGAGTCCTTCTTTCTTTGTTGGTTTCCTTCTTTCTCTCTTTTCAATTCTTTCCTTCCTCCTCTCTTGTCTTCCTTTCTTTGTTCCTTCTTTCTTTCTCTCTTTTTGTTTGTCTTTCTTTCTCTCTTTTTTTTACTTTCTCCTTTTTTCTCTCTCACCTTCTTTCATTCCTTCTTTCTTACTGTCATTCCTTCTTTTCTTCTTTCTTGTTTTATGTCTTTCTATCTGTCTTTTGCTCCTCCTTCTGTCTTTCTATCCCTCTTTCTTTCATCCATTCATGGCTTCCTTCTTTTGCTCTTGCATTCCTTCTTTCTCGCCTTCTTTCTTTCTTTCTTTCCTTCTTTCTTTCTTTCTTTCTTTCTTTCTTTCTTTCTTTCTTTCTTTCTTTCTTAGTGTTGGGTCCAGCAAGTTGTGGAGTAAAGTGTTGCCACTGCCCAGATGAGAGAAACTGGGGGCTTGCACAGCAACTCTGAAACTGCTTGCTGGAAGGAGCTGTTTCCATATCTTTGAAGAGAAAGTGGGCACTAGGCCATTTTGGTTTTGCCGATGTGTTCCTTGAGGGTGAGGTTAGTGTCCAGGGTGAATCCAGGTGACTTGGCAAATCAGTTAAAGTTAGGGTTCTAAGCTCTCAAGGTTCATGTTGTTGAGCCAGTTTTGTGTTCTTTCTTGTTTGTTATACTTGGTAAATAACATAAATTCTGTCTTGCGTGGGTTCAGCTTTAGGTAGGCACTACACATCCAGGTCAGATTTCAGGCTGAAGAAGAGGAGACATTCAAGTGGAGTTATGTATTGTTGGAAATGGCATTTTTGCAGGGTTATCCCCAGACTTTTTGCTTCTGCCTCCTATTTCCCTGACCTGTATTTAGTGGCTTTAGGACTCTTGGCCCTTTACCACTGATAATCAGTGCTAAAGTGCATATGACCTTTGTGTAAATTGTTATTATGATTGGTTATCCATGATTGGCATATTTTATTTACTGGTGAGCCCCTACTAAATTGCACTTAGCGTGCCAGGGCCTGTAAATCAACTGCAACTAGTAGGCTTGCAGTCCTGGTTGTGCCACCCACACAAGTAGCCTTTCAAATGTGTCTCAGACCTGCTACTGCAGTGTCTGCATGCTCAGTTTAAACTGCCATGTCGCCCTGGTAAGTGCACTCACTTGCCAGGCTCAACACTTATCTTTCCTTGCATGTAAAACACCCCTAAAGTATGCCCAAGGTACCCCCATGGGCAAGGTGCACTGTAGGTAAAAGCCAGGACATGTGCTGGTGCGTTTTGCAAGTCCTGATAGTGAAATACTGCCAGTTTCGTTTTTCACTATTGAAAGGCTATCTGCCCCATAGGCTAACATGGGAGTAACTTAGTAACATCTTACAATTATAATTTCATTGGGGCAAGATAGAAAAATGGAATTTAGGCTCTCTGAATTCAGAATGTAATAACACATCTTTTTAGGGAGATGGTTTTTAAATTGTGTGCTTGAAAATGCCACTTTTAGAAAGTAGACCTTTTTTTATTTAACAATTCTGTCTTTCTCTGCTGGTTTGTATATTGACTGTCTAGTTTTGGAGTGACAGGGGCTGGGGATATGCATTTACTGTAGACAACAGCCATTGGGGGTAGTGGGGTTTGAGGTGTGTCCTGCCTTTCCTGGGGACTCATAGCTGGGCTGAATACATCTTGGCTTCATTTACAGTGGTGGGAGGAGTTTCACTTGCACCTGAAAAGCCTATGTCTCCTTTAAACAATGCTGTCTCCATCCCCTCTGGGCATGCTGAACCAGTGAGGACAGAACTGGTTTAGATGGGCTTAGAGGCCTTGGCACAAAGAAGAACAAAGACAAAATGGGGTATAAGTAGTAGACCTTAAACCCTAGAACTTTAGATTACTTCTGGAATCAAGAGGAAACTCTGGGAAGGAGAACAGCTGGAGAGCTGTAAGGAGGAGTACTGCCCCTTTGCTGTGTGCTGCAGGTGCTACTTCTGCCAAGGAGAGGACAAAGACTGAAACTTTGCTGTGAACCTGCTGAAAGAAGAATCTCCAAGGGCTTGCGTGTGCTTGCCTTATGTTATTAAGTCTTAGGGACACAAAAGACTTCCTGCAACTCTGCTGGTGCTGCTGGACTCAGTCATCTGTGAGTCCTACCATTGCCTGAAGTGCCTCCTTTCAGTTACAGGGAGTCAGAGGTGGATTTGGCAGCTAATGCCAGTAAGAATAGGCGCGAAGCATTGCAAAACTGCGCAAAGCCTCTTGGAATTGATGCCAGATGATACAAAGCCTCTCTGAGTCAACGCCGGATGACACGAAGCCTAGCTGAGTGCCGCCAAATAGGTGGATGCTCGGTGATGCAAAGCATTGCTGCGTAGCCCCCAGCACCGATGGGTCGAAGCTACGCAAATCGACGCATCACCCCCGGCGTGTCACGCATCGTACCTGTGCACCAAGTTTTTCCATGCATCACCAGAGACCAGAATGAGTCTTGGATTTCGAAGCCTCACTTACCCCTACAGTCCGGATTCGACGCATCACACAGTACCGGCTCCTCGAGGGAGTGCTGCGGGGCTTTACATGATTATGCAGAAAAACATTTTTGCATGACATTGATTACAATTGATCAGTACAGATTTCAGATGGCTAAACTTAAGCTCACATCCGGGCAGACGGCAGTCCTTGAAAGTAGGTCCCAGGTGGGGAGTCGCGAGTGAGAAAATTGAATGCCGCTTGAACATTTCCCGCACCGTTCTGACCCAGGAAGTCATTTTGCTTCTTGCAGTAACTTTGGCTGCTGTGATCCACAGTGTGCCGGCACGGGTAATTTCCGTGAGTAACTTCACTTTTACTATTTTTCTATTTTTTCACATTAAGTGCCTCACTGGAGGGTGTACCTTAGCGCGTACATACCACCGGAGTACAATTTAGTTGTGTTCCTGACGAATGCTGTGCAATCCCGCTTTTTTACAGCAGAAACATGTTGACCAGATATCTTATTTAAGGACACGGGTCTCCTAATACAGAACCCAGGATTGTCCGCCTTTCACGTTTTTTAACCCTAATACAGGTTGGCCCGCATTAAACATTTTGTCTGGGTTTCAACTGTGTATTTTTTCATCCTGCACTCACATATTTTGCACATTTCTTGAGTTAAATCACTATTTACACTCACCACCAACCCGCTCCGCTGTAACTCAGGCATTGTAGCACCCTGGGGGGGCACTCGGCCACCCCAGCGGGGACCTGATGATGAAGCATGTCACCAACTAGTGGTGAGTGAGGGTCCTTTTAAACAAGAGGTTATTTGTTCTTCCCCGTTGGATGCAGTCATTCCGGTCCACGGGGTTGCTACCTCCTGATTATTAAGATTGGAATTGCCCAATCCTACACGTTGCCACAATTAGGTAGGGGCCCCTGAATAACCTGACACTTCTATTTGTTTTTTCTTATCACACGTATTTTGCGTTTCACTGAGTCACTCCTAAGTTGTTTATGATAACCTTAAGCTAATTCTAGTACAAAGGTATTTCCTATGAGAATCTAACATATCATCCATAATCATATAGCATTTACTTTTTCTGCATATCCTATTTGGGCCTACGGCAAGGTCACTAACTGGTGTCAGATCCTTATCAATTAACCACGCCCTCCAGTTGAAGTGCGCATGCGCAGAGTGCCCGTTTACCGTGAGGGCACTTCCCCTCCCCCGGTTACCCCCGTACGCTCTATTAACTCCATTAAAGGGGGCCCTTGCATTTCTGTGCTGTTTACTGGCGTCATTGTGAACGTGCGGGATGGCCAACCAGCCCAGAGAAAGTATGACTCCCCCCTCCCTCGCACCCTTCTAGCCAACTGGCTGTAACTGCCCGTGGACTTCTAGGAGAGACCACTTGTCCCTCTCCTTGGGCGACCCCATTCAAGAATGGCGCGGCCTTCCAAGGACCTTAAATTTACTGCTCACCAATCATGACCTTACCGCCACAGGCCAGCGTAGTTGACCGACTATCTGGCCTCCCCCTCAAACTTCCTCACTGAAAGGTCATGCCCTGTCCTTAAAACTCCCCAACCAAGCAACTTGATTCTCGAACAGGATTTCATTCCCTACCCTAGTCAGGTGGACCCCGTCTTTTAAGCAGCACCGTTCCCCCCTGATACACCTGTGTGCGATCGTCTGTAGTTGAGGAGACCGAAACAACTTTTCTATTTTATTGTTGATCCTCCTTACTGAGTGATTTAACTCTTTTACAGAATCTTCCCCCTCCAATTAAATCTGAGTACCATTTGAGACCATACTATGGTGCACCCCTGGCATGTCTTAGCTAACCAACCCACCTCTGAAATTATGATTTCCATTAGCCCCCTTCTAACCAGGTTTACCAGATCGTTCCCACCCAAGTGTAGGATAACTATGCTGGGTGAAGCCCCATGTTTACCCAAAATATCTGTGACGAAACCACTGAACTGACTAAGGCAGAGCCCCCCATTCCCATGAAATCATAGCCTAAAACCGACTTTTTCAACTCTTTGTTTGTAATTTCCTGAAAAGAAAACTGCATTCAGAGGCTGTCCAGAGTCACACAGAGGATAGGCATGTGGGAGACAGTGCCACGTGCCATAGCCGCAGAACGGAGTTCTGCATGGCGTGCGTAAAGAATTGAGTGGTCTCATCCGCTGTTTTAAAAATATGTGTCTTGCCACTGAAGTGAACATGAAGTCTTGCTGGATAAAGCATTGAGTATTTAACATTGGCGTCACAAAGGATTCGCTTTACCTCCATGAATTTTCTGGCCTTGTCCTGCACTATCGGGGTACAGTTAGGGTAGAATGCGGACATCATGTCTTGGTATTGCAGTGAGCCTTTCTCAGGAGTGAGTCATAGCACTGAGTCCCAGTCTTGATAGTTGATAAGTTTGGCTATGATCAATGTGGGTGGTGTTCATTGGATAGGCTGGGGTCCAAGGGATCTATGGGCCCTCTTGAATGCAAACGAAGCAGAGAAGGTCTCCCTGCCAAAGAGTTCTGTGATAAGGCGCTCGGCATAGCTGCACATAGCTGAATATGTGACCCCTGTTCATGGATTCGAGGATTCCAGAAATACGTATGTTGTTTCTGCGGGATCTCACTTCCAAGTCCCTCGCCTTGGCGGCTGTTCACTTGAGTAACTTTTCAAGCTTCTCAATCCATTGAGTGTTGGTGGAGCGTGCATTCTCGACGTCTGAAATACACTGTTCTGCAGTAGAAATATGCGCCTCCTGTTGATCAATGTGTTCATGCATGGTTTCTATTATTGAGGCAATGCCATCAAGCCGAGCATTTACTGTCTGAATATATACGTTTACTTCGCATGCATTACATTGCATGCCTTTACAACGCAGTCATTACAACACGTTGTTATAACACAAAATATTACTTCGCAAGTCATTTCAACAACTTACTGTAGGGGGTGCGCTGGATTTAGGAATAGAAAAGTTTACTATTCCTACTCCAGTTTGTGCAACAGAAAGTCGTTGAAATGGCTTGTGATGTAATAGTTCGCGTTGTAACAATGCAGTCATTGTAAGGACCATGTTGTAAAGGCATGCAATGTAAGGCATGCGTTGTTATGGCTGTTTCCCTTACTAGACCGAATCCGGCCTTTAACTCTCCAAGGATGGCCGCCGTCCCCTCCAGTGCTGTAGTTGCCACTTCCCTGGCACACTGGGAATCTCCATTGTGTAGCTCGTCCTCGCTGTGATGGGGGGTTTTAGTAGAGCCAAAGGTCAAGGGATGCGGATGAGGATCTGTCCGCCCCATAATGCAGGGTAGGTGGCCAGAGAGGAGAAAACAAAAGTCACTCCCAATGGCAGCAGTACAGAGAGACATTTGGAGCAGGGAGGGTCCCTCCTATAGCAGTCGCAGTTCACAATTAACTTATAACCGTGATTAGCCATAGCACAGTATCAGTGCATGTATGAGGCTCCACAATGCCTTTGTATGGTTCCCAAAATGGCATAGCGCCTCGTCCCGCTCAGTGTGCGCCAATGCTATTTTAAGCATTCTGTGTCTATTCGACGGTAAAGAGCAACCAGGGCACCAGCAGTAACCTCCATCAATTCCCTCATGCAGGCCCACGAGCCGGAAGGAAGTCATTCACCCCCAGTGGCCCCCTCACGCCATGTAGAGCATTGAATAAGATTGTGATCACATTCGGTATTATGGGGTCGGTCCATGTGCAATCCACTGCAGAGCCGTTGTAGGCTAGCGCCATAAGTATGCTCAGGAATGCCTACCGGTGGATCCTTGGTTCCGGAGGTCCCATCTGGCAGTCAGGAGACAGTCCCAGCTGTGGTGCGGTGCCCACTTGACATGGTTCACAGGAGCGTGGCAGCTCCCGGACCATAAAAGGAGGCCGCCAGGGCAGCAGGACTCAATTACGACACAGCCACTGAGCAGCTCAGAGCCACGCCCTCAGGCTCACCTGCGGCCCCTGTCGCTGCATGGACTACAAGGGCAGTGTCAGGCCGCAGCTGCCAGCGGTGACATCTGCGCTGTGTATGGTGCCCTGTGACCCGCACTCAATCAAAAGAGTTGCTAGTGGACCAGGATCTATTCCCACAGCTCTGTCATCCTGAAAGTGTGGGTGTGCCGAAATTAGGCAGCTCGACGTCGGTGCATGCTTGGGAGCTTCAGGTCCGAGTGGCCTTCTTAGTCTTCGGCCTGGACACGCTCCCCCAAGGGGACACCCTTCTAAAAGAACACCTGTTCACCCCCTTGGTAGCTTGGCACAAGCAGTCAGGTCTATCCCAGAGGCAGTGTGTAACGCATTTGCACATGACATACAGTAACACAGTGAAAAAACTACAAAAGGACACCACACCAGTTTTAGAAAAATATCCAATATTTTATCAATGCCCTACAAAACCAAAAATGATAAAAATCCACCACACAGTCGAAATAGACTTAAAATGCAGTTCCTTGAAGTTGATAGCTTCGTCTGGGGCTATCACAGCATCGTGAACAACACATCCAGACAGTTCTGGTTTGACTGCGGGTGTCCCGGATCAGCTACGGTGTTGGGAAGACCCTCAAACAGTACCTTTAGAAATGCAGGGCGGTGGCGACCTCATTATGAGACTCAAAGAACTGGCATTGGCAGGTGTCGGTTCCAGAGGTCGGTGCAGAAGTTGTTGGGTCCTTGAAGTCACACATGTTGCAGTTTGAACCTCCGGCGGTTGAAGTCAGGAGCACTGGCATTGGTGGGCGTCAGAGCTGCGGTTCGAAGTGGCTTGGTGACGGTCGTCCAGCTGTGTCAGTGAGCCCAGGGCTGTAGTGCGAAAGTGTTGTAGTAGTCGTTGTGGGCTAGGTCACGGTGCAGGCAGTGGCGTCATTGTTTCTGAAGTGATGTCATCAGCTGTCAATGATGCTATTGCCGGTAGGCCATGGTTGCGCTGTTGGAAGGGGCGGTGCATTGTGTAACTTACGAGCGGTGTCCTCATACCACTGTGCAGCAGCAGCATTGAAGTTGGCATGGAGCAGCGTTGTCGAGGATACCAGGGGGGTGGTGTGAAGTGAGGAGGTGCGAAGTGTGGTGCTCACTGGTCATATTACGAGCAACTGCTCAGTAGCGGGAGTGGAGGTGGTGAGAAGAGGGTTGGCGGTGTCCTCTGCGGTACCTTCAGGACACGAAGCCAGCAGCAGTGTCGTTGATGGCATCAGGTTGCTTGTTCTTATTTTGCAGAACAAAATACACAGTTCTTAGTGATGGAACTTGAAGTCTTTACTGTTCCCTAGACTTCTTGAATGGAGGCAGGCTCTACCTCAAGCCCTTTAAGAAACTGAAACAAAGAAGTTGCAGGAAGTTCAGTCCAGTCCAGTCCAGTCCTTTCTCTGCCCAAGACAGAAGCAGCCACTGCAGGCCAACACAGCAAAGCAAACAGTAACATGGTGTTTCCTCCTCACAGCTTCTCCAGCTCTTCTTCTTGGCTGGTCCCTTGATCCAAAAGAGTTCTAAAGTCCTGGAGTCAGGGCCCCAATATTTATACCACCTTTTCTTTTGTTCTCCTTGTGGCAAGGGTCTCTGAGTCCAGTCTAAACCAGTTCTACCATCTCTGGCCCAGCTGCACTACAGGAGGTGGAGAGAGCATTGTGCCAAGGAGACACTTCCTATTCAGGTGCTAGTAAAAACTCCTCCCACCACTAAATGCCAACTAGGCCTATTCAGCCCTGCTAGGAGTAACCCAGGAAAGGCAAGACACACTTCAACCCCCCTTGTGACTGCCTACAGTGAAAACACATCACCAGCCCCTGTCACTCCAAAACCAGACAGTCAATACACAAACCAGCAGAGGCATACAAAAAGGCTAAACAAGAAAATGCCTTCTTTCTAAAAAGTGCATTTTCAAACACAATTTATAAACCATCGCCCGAAAAATATGTATTATTAAATTCTGAATTCAGAGAGCCTAAACACTACTTCTGCATCCTGTCCCAATGGACAGATATACTTGTAAGATGTTACAAAGCAACTCCTGTGTTAGCCTAGGGGACAGATAGCCTTACAATAGTGAAAAACAAATTTGGCAGTATTTCACTATCAGGACTTGTCACGCACACCAGGGCATGCCCTACCTTTCACATACACCGCACCTTGCCCGAGGGTGTACCTAGTGTCTACCTGAGGTGTGCTTACATGTAAGACAAGGGAAGCTTTGGTCTGGCAAGTGGGTGCACTTGCTAGGTTGACATGGCAGTAAGAACTGCATGCGGACACTGCAGTGGTAGGTCTGAGACAACTTTATAAGGCTGTTTATGTGGGTGGCACAATTAGTGCTGCGGGTCCACTGGCAGCATTTGATTTCCAGGCCCTGGACACACAGTGCACTATACTAGGGACTTAGCAGTAAATGAAATAAGCCAAATATGGGAACACCAATCCATTAACACAAATTACAATAGAAGCACTTGCACTTTGACACTGAACAGCAGTGAGAGAAAGTGCACAGAGGCACTAAACCTGCAAACCAAAGTTCAACGTACCTTAAAACACAGGAGGTCAGAAAGCAAAAGGACAGGTGAAACACGCCAAAAGATGCCAAGTCTAACTGTGGTAGAATTGTTTTTCTTTGTAGTCCCAAACTCTAGATTCACAGAATTAATACTGTGCACTGCACTCACAGGATAGCCAAAGCCTTCCACAATTAAAGTGGCTTTGGGTCTTCGTCACTGTATTTTGACAGATTGGACTGCAGGTTTAAACTGCAGCAGACATTCTACAGTGAAAGATCTGAAACAATGTTTTCCTTGTCCCACTTGTGAATAGCACAATAAGTGCTGCAGTCCAGAGTTGCCATTTAACTTTTTAAGCATAGGTATATTTTTTGCCCCGTATGCTATGGTCTTATAACAAACTTAAATAAGCCAATCAATGATCAGCAAATTTCTACCTTGTTTTGAAATGGGGTCTCTAGTTAGAAGTCGGTATGCACCTTGTCAAAGTAGGGACCCTCACTTTAGTCAGGGTAAGGGGATCACAAAGTTAGGATAACCTCTGCTCATCCCCTTGGTAGCTTGGCATGAACAGTCAGGATTATCTCAGAGACACTGCGCAAAGCATTTGTACATAAACACACAGTAACACAGTGAAAACACTACAAAATGACACCACACCAGTTTAGAAAGTTAACCAATATTTATCTGAACAAAGACAAAACAAAATGACAAAAGGCCGACATACACGTATCAAGACATTGCTTTTAAAAGATTCAAAATAGTTCAGTCCATTCCATAGCTATGGATGCATCACTTTTATCATAAAGTATCTGGAATGCGTTAAAATCAAAGACAAAAACAGACGCTGGGGAGGTGAGGCACCAGAAAAACAAAGCGATTTATTGGTTCCTTACTTCCAGGGAAGGTGATGCTTCTGTACCTTACTGCCAAGGGGGGTGATGCGTGGGTTCCTTACTGCAACACATGGGAGGTGATGAGCCAGTTCCTTACTGTCAGAGGAGCTGATGCATCGTTTTCCGGATGCGCGGCTGTGGTTCTTTACTGCTGGGCAAAGGTAATGAAGGACTTGCACACAGGTGTGATGCGTTGAAAATTCGGATGCACTGGGTCGATGTGACGGCTGCAGTACAGGCACTGCATTGAATTTCCAGCTGGGAGTAGATGAAGCATCAATTTCTTCAACTGCACAGCAGGGCCTGCGTCGGAGTTGTAGTGGGTGCCACGGACATGGTGACACAGTGCTAAGGATTGAGGCTAGGGAAATCTTTAAGTCGTATGGCAGGTGTTGTGTCGATTATTTTCTACGCACCGAAACAATGTGCAGGTTTTTCAACCACACAGTGGTTCTAGGTCAGGAAAAACAAGTGCTGGAGGTTGATGCAGGGATTTACTTCTCTCCTTTGGAGCAAAACCTCCTCCAAGAGCCCAGAACTGGTATTTGCACCATTTGGCAGGTCAGAAATCCAGCAGAGGTGTTATGGGGTTGCAAATGAAGTATTTGATAGCCCTGAGACTTTTTAAAAGGTGGCAAGCATACCCAAGCCCTTGGATAACCTTATGCAAGCAGGATACAGAATGCAAAGTCCAGTCCTTTCACTGTCCAAGACAGAAGCAGAAAGCAGTAGGCCAGCACAACACAGCAACAAGCAGAGAGGCAGTTCCCCTCCTACAGCTTCTCCAGCTCTTCTTCTTGTCAGAATCTCCTCTTAGTCCAAAAGTGTTCTGAAGTTATGGTGACACAGCCTCAGTATTTATACTAGTTTCTGCCTTTGAGGTAAGCCAACTTGCAGACAGGCAGAGGCACAGGATGGCTAAACAAGAAAATGCTCACTTTCTAAAATTTCCTTTTTCAAGCACGCAATTTAAAAACCAACTTCACCAAAAGATGTATCTTTAAATTGTGAGTTCAGAGACACCAAACTCCAAATCTTCATCTGCTCCTAATGGGAAATTACCCTTAAAACATATTTCAAGGCAATCCCCATGTTACCTTATGGGAGAGATAGCCCATGCAATATTGAAAAATTTATTTTGCTGAATTTCACTATTAGGACATGTAAAACACACCAGTACATTTCCTAACTTTTAAATACAGTGCACCCAGCCCATGGTGCTGGCTTGGGCCTACTTTGGGGGTGCCTTACACGCAATCAAAGAGAATATTTGGGCCTGACAGGTGAATGCACTTGCCAGGTCGAAATGGCAGTTTAAAACTGCACACAGAGACACTGCAGTAACAGGTCTGAGACATATTTGCAGGTCTACTCATGTGGGTGAAACAATCAATGCTGCAGGCACACTATTAGCATTTGATTTACAGACCCTGGGCACACCTGGTGCTCTATACTAGGGACTTACTAGTATATTAAATATGCCAATCATGGGTACACCAATCACCAATACAATTTAGACAGAGAGCATGTGCACTTTAGCACTCGTTCACAGTGGTAAAGTGCCCAGAATCCTGAGGTCAACAAAAACAGGTCAGAAAAAATAGAAGGAAGAGGTGATAACCATGCAAAAAAGGCCACGTCTAACATGTATGTTTTAGAGGTGAGAGTACATACACTAGACATTGGGCAGAGTTTAAAAGCTAGCAATACATTTCTGTCAAAAAATGGGATGACCTTAGGGTAATTTTCTCACAGTGGGTGATTTCTCACTGGAGAGCCTGTGTTCCCTAGCCCCTATCCCTTTAACCTGTCAACCTGAGACTGGCCTGAGAGGTGAGTACTGAGCCCATACCAATGACCTCATAGACCCTCTGTTTCAATGATTGTACAAACAAGGTCCAAGCTGCTTCAATATCTGTGTGGAAACCGCAAAAATTATCGTTAGCATAAGCTGAAGCAATTTTGTTTGTGGAATCCATTTTTGTTAGCCATGTGTTAGCCATGTGATTCTTCTGTCCTCACTGTTGCTTGCCCTTCTATTCCGCTTGAGTCATCAACTATAGTTATCTCCTTCAGTACTGAGCCAGAGCACTGCGCATGATCAGAAAGGCCTGTAGCTGCTAGAATGCACCTGTCTTAGAATGTAACTCTCAGGCTGTTTCAACTGACTAAGCTGTACTATGTCTCCTACCACATTGCTGAGTAAGAGGTTTTTGTCTGCCCATGTTAGTCTATAGTTATTCTTGTAAAATGCTTGTACCTCCCCTTTGAGTCTCCATGCTAACTATGCAACAAATATGGTATAAAAGGCACTTGCTTTCTGTATTCCTTGTGCTCGAAGGTGTTGTATTAATGTAGTCCCACTCATGAGTGATTAATAAACCTATTTTTTTCATATTCCAGCTTCCGTGCCAATCTCTTCTTTGTTGGTTTAAGGACCAGTGGACAGATAAGGGTGAACCCCTGCACCAGAGAGCCCCTAAAAAGGCTTTTTCTTCCACAAATTGGCATCCAAAAAGGGACTCATCGGAGACGCGGCTATCCGAAAGAGAGGTTGTGACGGAGGGCAGAAATCTACTGAGGAGGTACACTGCACGAGGAGACCCTTTGCCTTTGCAGACCAACGTGTTTCTCCGGTTTTCCCGATCCGACCCTCCAGGTGATGGCTGGTCCCGACTGAGATCCCCTTTGGTGTGAGTATCTTAAGAAGACCGTTAGGTAAACCCAGAACTTGGCAGGTGGAGGCTGGAGACTTTGGTTTGGTAAGGTCGCTGTAGTGACACTCTTGTTTTGAATTAGCATGGCCAAGATTCTGGTTTTGTTTATTTATTTGCTGCAGTAAATGAAGGTAGGTAATTAGGAGATTTTTCTCTATTTTTTGATATTCTCATGATAAATACTATTTGATTATAATCTTATATTGCATTATAATATTTTTGGCATGCCTGTTCTTAGCACATTTCGTAGAATGTGTTGATGTTGGTGGTACCAATATGGATTTAGAAAGTACTCAGCAGGCTCCACTAGAGGGGACACCTAATAGGTTCATGTACATTAAATACGGGTTTTCTTCCATAATGTATAGTACACTGTGGAAAAAATACACCAAAAAGGATCCTGATCTACGATGGCCAGTAAATGGGTCATTTGACCGTAAAAAGATTCAGTATGTTGAGCAGTGCTTGTTAAAGAAGAAACGCCCACAAGATAGGTTTGATTGTGTACAAATGTGGGTGAAAGAGATGAATGAGAGAGTGAGGAGAGAATAAGCTATAGCAGAAAAAGAACAGCCAGGACAATCTCCCAAAAGGCATTGCAATTGAAAAATAAAGAGATGAGGAAAATTAAAGAGAAAGAAGATAGGAAGCGTTATTTAGAGATAACTGGCCAGTACCCTATTCGGTGTTAGCTAGACCTCCACCCTCGTATAAATTCCCTAGTGCCCCTGAGAATGAAGATTCTCATGATGAGCATCCCCCTATAGATGAAAACGATGATCATAAGCAAACTGGGCGGACAATTCGCTCTACTTTGACCACTGACCGTAAGGCCACTCTTAGATCCACTGCCCGTAAAGCAGCTTATGGACATGACTCCCTTTCAGAGATTCTTGCAATGATTCAGCGATGATCAGATCTAGAGAAGGTATATTTTTCAGAGACATTTACTTGTGAGATAGTAACCAGATTTAGAAAATATTCTGATGCTTTAGAGCCTGCTGATATAACTTCTGATTATAAACAGTTATACAATGGCATTTTTTTTCCTTCATAGATGTCCGATCTAACTAGGCAAGTGGTTAAGTTGCACCCTGATGTATATCGATTACAACAGTAGAAAAAGGCAGCTGAGAAAACAGCAGCTGAGCAAACAGTTCAGATCCCAGTACACCAAGAAGGAGCTACAGGGACTGATACAGATATTAGTAATCATTTAGTTACTGCGAAACCGATGCTTGAAGCAGCGTCTTTGTATGTTCCTCCAAAGGCGTGGGAATGAGTGACAATAAAACTTCAGTTAATGCAAAAGGATATTTTATTAATAAATGGGTCTATACCCCTTGGAGTAGAGCAGACGTTATGGCTCTTAAAGCTGCTTTGCCTGATCCACTCAAAAATCCAGACGCTTTTTATGAAGAGGTAGAAGGAGCTATTAGTTCTTGTACTATGACATTGCCTATATTTACATGTTCTTTGGACTTATTTTACCCCTGATATATGGAGATCAATTCGGAAGATAGATGATAATGTAGCTTATGGTGATACTTGGGTGAATTTAGAGGGAATAGATGCTTGTAGTGAGACTGCACAGAAACCACAACAGGTGATATTTGATCTTTCCAAAGCTATTGTACCTAAGTTAAAAATTCTTATACCCCCTAAAAAAATAGATTGGACTACACTAGCATCTTATAAGCAGAGAGCAAATGAGTCAGTTTCTGATTTCCTTACACAATTCGAAGAGACATTCCATGATTTTAGAGGGCACAGGTAAGCATCTGTTCTTCGACAAATTTGTCGCTAACATGTTTCCAGAAATAGCTAATCGCCTAAAGGCCAGTAAGAGTTTATAGACTACCTCCTCCCCCGCCTCCCTTTTGACTATGGCCCAGTATTATGAGCATCAGGAATTGGAAGCAAAAGGCAAGGAGGATAAAAAGGTTAAGGATTTGAAAACAAAAGTTATGTTGGCTCAAGTCTATGATCCACCATTTAAAGGAAAGGTAGCGTGAGAGGTGGACATGCGATTTATCGCCCTGGTGTACCACCTCTCCCTCGAACAACTTTGTCTTCTGATCAATGTGCATATCATAAGGAGATTGGACATTGGCGTTTTGAGTGCCCCTCTTTGCGAGGTCAGCAGTTTCAGCGGGGTAGAGGCAGTATGAGAGTCCGCTCAGGGAACACAGGAAATAGGGGAGGAATGGATATCGAGTCAGCTGGAAGTAATCCTACTTTGTTTAATACTTTTGATAGACGAAACCAATACCAAATGTCTGACTATTTGGCTGATGGCCCTAAGGATTCAGATTAGGCATAGGAATGCCTAGGATGGGGTAAAGAACCGGTTGAGGTCTCAGTAGATCAGAGGGGTCCCTATGTCAATGTAAATGTCTTGGGTTCTACCGAATGCTTTCGGGTTGATACAGGAGCTACTCGTAGTGCTCTGTCTAAAGAATTGGTTCCTAGGTCTCCCCTGTCTGGCGCAATGATAACATCAATAGGATTCCATGGGACACCTTCCCTTAGCCCACTGTCACAGCCACTTGCATTCAGTCTTGATAAATTCACTGAAGCATGTCCATTTCTGCTTTCCCCTTACACACCGGATAATATTATGGGTATTGATATGCTCAAACATTTTCGTGCTACAAACAATACGTTTTTTTCCAGAAGGTGTGCATGTTATTTTAAATGAGAACTATCCAATGGTTGACAGGTCCTGTCTTATTAAAGAAGATGTTGCTTTGGGATATATGACGGTACAACGCGTACCGTCACAACGCATACCTTTACAACGCGGCCGTGACAACGCAAGTCGTTACCACGACTTGCGTTGGGGGGCGCGGATTTCGAATAGTTTAATTTACTATTCTAACACCAGTCCCCGTGGACCCTAGGGAAGGTGTTAGGATAGTAAATTAACTATTTTTAGACCTTGAGCGCCCTCCAGCGCAAGTCGTGGTAACGACTTGCGTTGTCACAGCCGCGGTGTAAAGGTACCGCGTTGTGAAAACATCGTTGTAAACGATGTTTACCGTTGCTTTGGCATCGTTACCTAGCACTTTGTGGGCTACATCTGATACCGATGTGGGACAAATGGTTATCCTACCAGTACATATTCAAGTAAAAGAAGGTGCTTCATTGCCTCGATTACCTCAATATAAAATCTCTCAAGAAGTTGAAGAAGCATTGATACACATTGTTCAGGAATTGATTAGAGTGGGGGTTGTGGAAGAAGTCCCCTATAATATCTGAAATATCCCTTTTCTTCCCATTTTGAAAAAGGACACTGATTCTAAGGTTTATAGATTTATCATTGACCTGTGAGAAGTCAATAATATCATAGTGCCCCAATACCCGGTTGTCTCTCACATCACAACACTTCTTACTATGGTCCCTCCTACTACAACTACATTCAGTGTGATTGATTTGAAGAATGCTTTCTTTTCAATACCTATTCATCCTGACAGCCGTTACTTGTTCGGATTCACTTTGAATAATCGATCCTTTAGATTCTGTAGACCTCCACAGGGGTATACAGAGAGTCCAAGCATATTTAGCCAGGCATTGAAAAGATAGCTTGATTCTTTCCCTGTACCGAAAGGGGTGGCTCTTATTCAATATGTCGATGATATCTTGTTGGCAGCTGATACCCCTGAGCAGTATGAAGAAGGAACACTGGTATTGCTTTATTTTCTTGCATCTTATCATCACAAGGTTTCTCGAAAGAAATGGCAGTATTGTAGACAGCAGGTTACCTACTTAGGTCATTTTAGACACGCCTGTGCCTTGTACTCAGAAGGATGTCCGTGCACTGATTGGCCTTACTTCTTTTTGTAGGCAGTGGATTCCTAGCTTTTCTTACATTGTTAAACCCTTGTTGGCCCTTTTGACTAAATAAAACCCAGATGCCTCTCCTATGGACTACTGAATGTCAGAATACTTTTTAGCAGTTACGTCAAGCTCTTTGCTCTGCACCAGTATTAGGAACTCCAGACTACACTAAGGACTTCACACTTTATGTACACAAGAGGGACGGTTGTGCTCTCTCGGTCCTAACCCAGACACACAGTGATAAGCAGCGTCCTTGTGCCTATTTTTCAGCTGTCCTTGATCCATTTGCTCATGGGTTGCCTGGATGTTTTCAAGCGGTAGCGCCGACAGCTGTATCCATAAGTCAGAGTGAGGGAATAGTCTTGTTTCACAGATTGCTTGTGTTAGTGCCCCATAAAGTTGACGCCCTTTTGAACCAAATGAAAACACAGCATTTGACTAGTGCTTGCTTGACAGGTTATGAATTGACACTTTTGGCCCCTCATATCACATTGAAAAGATGTTTGACACTAAACCCTGCTATACTATTGCCATTTCCAACTACTCAGTCTCAGTCACAAGAGTCTCATGACTGTATATCCTTTCTGAAGAGCAAACAAAGGGCAGAGTTGACCTACAAGATACGCCCCTTTCTAGTCTTGACGGGGAACTGTAGATTGACGGGTCTTGCTTGAAATTGCCCGATGGCACAACATCTGCTGCTTATGCAATTACAACACTTCAGACTGTAGTTGAGACAGCTCACATTTCACAGAAGTCAGCTAAGGTAGCTAAATTGATAGCGCTCAGAAGAACATGTGAGCTAGCACTGATCTGTCTGTTAATATCTATACTGACAGCCGATATGCTTTTGGAGTGGCTTACTTTGGAAGGAAAGAGGGTTCCGTACATCACACAGGACACAAATAGCGCATGGGGAATTAGTACATAATCTCCTCACTGCTTTGACATATTCAAAGAAAATAGCGATTGTTAAGTGCAGCGCACACAAGAAAGTGACTGCTAAAATAGGACAGGGCAATGCCTTTGCGGATCACACAACCTGTGAGATTGCAATGCAGCAAAGCACTACATCTATGTACGTGGTTAAGTCACAGGCTGAACGTTGGCATGGTGCCAGGCAAGAGGTGCTGGACATGCAGTGATCTGCCTCTATTCAAGAATTAGACTGATGGTCTAAGGAGGGAACACTGGATGATGAGGGCTGCTGGAGGAATAAAGAGATGACCAAGAATAGATTGCCCACAGCCTATTCACATCCCATGATTCACATGGCACATGGGCCGGCACATGTTGGAGCATCCTCAATAGCAAAGCTACTTATTCAGGTTTGGGACCATCAAGATATTGCCAGCACAGCTAAAAAGATAGTCCAGTCTTGTCTGATTTGTCTCCAGTATAACCCTGGAAAGGGAACACGTACTCCAACAGGAGGGTTTGCCACACCAACTGCACCTTTTGAGGACCTGCAAATGGATTACATCCAGCTAGAACGCTGTAATAATCTGAAGTATGTCTTAGGGGTGGTCTGTGCCTTTAGTAAGTGGATCAAGGCGTACGTTATGAAAGATAATAGAGCTCTTATACAGCAAAGATGCTCCTAAAGGAGTTCTTCCCCAGATTCGGAATTTGTCGAGTTTTGTGGAGTGACAACAGACCTCATTTCATCGGGCAAGTTGTTGAGTATGTTTTGAAAGGATTGGGGATTAAGCAGAAGTTTCATGCAGCTTTACATCCGCAGTCAGCAGGTTTGGTGGAATGTTACAACTCTACGTTGAAATTGAAACTTGCTAAAATCCTGGCTTCCACCTCTTTGAAATGGCCTGATCCACTGCCTCTAGCTTTGCATTCCATTAGATCGATACCACATACATAATCTGGCCTCATACCATACGAGGTGGTATTTGGGATACCAATGAATATTTGGAGGATTCCTAAGCCACGCCCTATACATGATGTACCTTAGGTGTTGATGAACGACTACTTCTCTGAGTTGACTGACGGCTTTCTTTCTATTCATCAACAGGTTCAAGAAGCTCTTCCTGACAGGTCGCAAGGGGATGGTCATGCTCTGCAGCTCGGTTACCATGTGATGATAAAGGTATTCCAGCGGTCGAACAACCTGGAACCCAGATGGCGAGGACCTGAGCAAATTCTCCTGGCCCCCAGAACTGCTGTCCGAGTGACCAATCGGAAGAACTGGGTTCACTCCATGCACTGCAAGAGGGTGTCGTCCATCTTGGTGGAAACTGATACGCTAACAGATCATCGTGACATCCTGGACACAGAGAGAGGCCAAGCTGCGTCACCTACAGAACATGAGGAAGTCTTCCCTGACCGTACTATCTCTGGTGCATCTCGATATCAGCTTCGACCCCGGAAAAGAGAAACCGCATTGCTGAAAAAGACTGGTTGAGTCACCATCCTGGGTTAGTGAAAGGCTGAGCTACAAAGGTGGGACCCTTGTAGTGATACCCTCAGTGAAGAAACCAACAGCTGCCCAGGACCATAGGACTCCATCTGTTTTGTTTTTCAACATCAAGGTGAATATGTCTGCAGGGAAGAGATCAACTGCTCCAAGAGTTTGTGACAGAAGACTATGTTTATTGTTGGACTCACTTCCATTGTTATCATCAATGCTACAATAACATGGATTATAGAGGGAGTAACTCCTGCTCGAAATTTGCTGATTGTCACTACTCCTGTCCCCGCCGAGCACCATTCATTTTCCCTTCCCTATCATGAGCTGCAGCATAGGATTTCCTACTTTAATAACTTCATTCAAATGTTGCATCACACCCACAATGCTTCAAACATTACCTACTGTTGGGTGTGTGGAATGATGCCAGCTCATCAGAAAAAGGGAGGAACACCTTTCATTCCTCTGCCATTTTCACACAATGGTTCTTGTAGGGCCTGGTTTGCGCTAATATGGGTTTCTAGAGTTGCTAAAATGACTGATGGTAATGTAGGTGGACTGAATGCCCAGCTCAACAAGGTGTGTTACCCTGATGAGGAAGGAGATCCACAAGCTAAAGGAACTGTATGGGAGATGGAGGAGTATCACTGAGGAAACTCCACCACATGCTATGTTTTCTCAAACACTCGAACAACCAATGGAAATAGACCTCCTGTTATAGCTGTTACTAAAGCTTGAGCAGATTTATGTGTGAGCAGTATTGGTAGAATTCCTGTGGGGAAAAGTGATTGCACTAAAACACTAAAAATTACTGGAATAAACAATAGTAGTTTTGTCATCACATAATACGTATTTTATCTGTGGCAGTAAAGGGTTTTACCACCTACCTATCGGGTGGTCAGGCAGCTATTATGTGTCCTTTTTGTTACCACCTGTGTTTTTGGCTCCTGCATCCTACCACAAAGACTATAAATTGTATAATGACATTTCTAAGAACCAATATAAGAGGACAATAAATCATGATGAGGTGGATTAAACTGATACTGCACTACAGCAATATGTTGACTTTAATTTGGAGCTATTCTTCTTTGTTGGTGCAGCCTTAAACAGCAGAAAAATCAGGTGCCTGACATGTGTTGTGGAGGCTGTAACCAATCAGACAGCCATTTCACTTGGAAACATCACAGAAGAACTACAAATTGCGAGAATTGTGGAGCTCCAAAATAGGATGGTTCTCAATGTCATCCTAGCTGACCATGGTGGAGCATGCCGCATCATTGGGGGCAGATGCTCTGTGTATATCCCAAACCACGCCCCTTCTGTTTTTGAAGCAATTTCTAAATTACATGAGATAGCCACTGAAATCCACCCTGACTCAGGGACATGGACTTGGACTGGTTGATTTTGGACACTATTCTCTGTTTGGGGCTGGAAGTTATTATCTGCCTTGTGTATATTCATTGCAATCCTTTGCTCCTGCTGTTTTTGTATTCCATGTCGCCCATTGCTTTGTTCCCTGTGTATTTCCACTTGCAATTCTTGTACGCCAGCTAAATGACACATTCAGAAAGCAAATGCCCAACTAGTAACGGATCAAGAGATCTGTCAATTGATGCTAATTGATATAAGAGATAATCATGTTTCCTCTATTGCATAGCGATATCTTCAGCTAATGCTAAAAGGACCGTTGTGGAAATCGCAGAAATTATCGTTAGCATAAGCTGAAGCCATTTTGTTTGTGACATCCATTTTCATTAGTCATGTGTTAGCCATGCCATTAGTCCGTCCTCACTGTTGCTTGCCCTTCGATTCCGCTTGAGTCGTCAACTATGGTTAACTCCTTCAGTACTGAGCCAGAGCACTGCGCATGGTCAGAAAGGCCTGTAGCTGGTAGAATGTACCCATCTTAGAATGTAACTGTCAGAGTGTTTCAACTGACTAAGCTGTACCATGTCCCCTCCCACGTTGCTGAGTAAGAGGTTTTTGTCTGCCCATGTTAGTCGATAGTTATTCTTATACATGCTTATACCTCCCCCTTGATTTTCCATGCTGACTATGCAACAAATCTATATATATAAAAATGAAAGTATGTCTGTTTGTCCTTTATGCATTACTATACCATTCATCCGATTGGCAAGAAACTTTGGTAAGTTGTTGAGTACACTCCCTCGAAGGTTTCTGGCAAAAAGAAAAAAGAAAAAAAAATTGTTAAAAGTTGTTGAGTACACTCCCGCGAAGGTTTCTGGCAAAAAAAAAGAAACATTTGTTAAATATCGGCCCCCCGGCCCCCAAGGCCCTCATAATCTTTCCAATAATGAACGTTTACAGTTTCCGGTGTGACTCACTTTTGCAATGACCATCAACAAAGCACAAGGACAATCGCTGCAAGTGTGTGGACTAGATTTGGAGAATCCATGCTTCTCACATGGACAAGTGTATGTGGCCAGCTCATGCTTCGGAAAACCTTCTGATTTATTCGTGTTCGCACCAGACGGAAAAAAAATAAAAATACTGTGTATCCACTAAGCATGGGCGAATTTTGCGAATCTCGCGTTCGCGAATTTTGCGGATTTGCGAACTCGCAATCCGCAAAATCCGCGAATTCTCGCGAATTTGCAGATTTTTTTTTGTGTTCGCGCGGGTTTCTGCCAGGTCGCGAGGGTTTTTGTACAATTTCGCAAACGCGAACTTACCTGTCGGGTCGCAAGTTTTGCGAACTTGTTGTTTCTACGTGTCCAGCCTGTTTGGGACACTCTTCTTCATCACTGCCACCCTCTGTCAACACTGCCACTCTCTGGTTCACCCATGCCACCCTCAGGCTCACCCATGCCACCCTCTGTTTCATCACAGCACCCTCTGGTTGTCCAGTGTACATTATTGTGGCAAAGCAAAGCACACCTTCCCTGCCTCAAGTGACCTGAATTAATTTGGGGCTGATTAATGTGTCACAGAATATTTTTTTAGCTGGCACCTGCTTCCTTAGTGCTTCCTGATTAGTGATCTTTTGCACTTGCTAAGTGCTTTCATTGTTGCAAAATTAGTTACAACACCTGCCCTGCCCCAACTGACAATAATGAATTAGGGGCTGATTAATGTGCCACTGGATTTGAACTTCCAGCCTGGCTCCTGCTTGTCTCCCTTAGCTGTAATTCAGGACCTTTGTGGCATATGTGTAACTATTCTGAGGGTCAGAGCAGGGTCACATAATAGTTGCAAGTAGGCAACTGAACTCTGGAGGGGCCCCTCAGGAAGCACTACAGAAAATGGCTACTAATGATGAGCTTGAACTTTTGAACCTGGTAAGTAGTTTCAGTTTTGCTAAGATCGTATTTCAGCAATTTAGCGCTTATTCGCGGGGCGCGAAGTTGAACTGGGAAGCCGCGAACTCACGCGAACAGTGCGAGCAAGCCATAAAATCCGCTGCTCGCGGATTTGCGGATTTCGCGGGAAATTCATGAATCTCGCGGATTGCGAATTTACCAAAAATCCGCAAAATCCGCGAGCGGAACGGATTTTCCGCCCATACTTAGTATCCACAAACACTCAAATAAATAAACAGAATTAAAACAACACTTTGGAATGTTTTCCATATTAAAATGAATAAGTTTCAATAAAAATGCCACCATGTAAATTGAATGTTATCATAACAAGTGTCCTTAAATTTCCTTTCTTCTGAGATCGCAGCAACGCGCGACGGGTAAGCTAGTATGGTATAAAAAGCCCTTGGTGTCTGTATTCCTTGTACTACCTCATACAGTGTTGTATCGATGTAGTCCCACTCATGAGTGATTAATAAACCTATTTTTTTGATATTCCAGCTTCCGTACCAATCTCTTCTTTGTTGGTGGACAGATGAGGGTAAACCCCTGCACCAGTGAGCCCCTAAAAAGGCTTTTTCAACCACAAATGGACAGTGACCAATAAACCATTGATCATGGGCTGCCTAGATCCTCACCACTTGGTAGTGAACATTTTTTAGTGCTTAAAAAATAGGAATCAAATTAGTGAATTAGCAAAATAAGCACTAACCGTAGTATTAATACTGTCTGAAGAGCAGTAGCACATATTTCTGTTATAATACTTTGCTGTTTCACTTGTGTGTATTGTGTCAATTGAATGCTTGGTGACACGTTTCCATTGTCTTTTATTTACAAGGTTATTCATGCAAGAATACTAACTGGTGTTGAGTTGAAAGGAGTGATGTCTTATGACACCAACTGAGAGCTCCAAGAACATACCCCATTGACCATCCTCTCTGACCACAACAATGTTCTGCTTTTCATGGGACAATCCGCCCAATAAATTTGATTTAACTTTGAAAATGTTTCATTGATTTCCCCCTCACCACCGTAGGTGGCATAAGGATTTCTTTGAAATTGAGATTACATTGCATTCCTATCACAGAAAATGCAGAAGACAAATGATTATCAGAAATCAAAATAAAATAGAACAGTGTTTGATGAAGCTTCATGAGGCTTGAAGCACAATCGTGCTCTGCCGCCCTAATATAGGTTCAAAACTCAACCCCGTACAATTCTTGGTGTGTGTTTTTTTAGGGCAGCACTGTGAACAGAGAGCAGAGCACATAATCCATAACCGAGAGGGGAGTGTGGCAGGGAAGCGTAAGTTGCTGCTGTGCCGTGAGAAGCCATTACTCTTATTGCTCTGCCTCGACCCCTCATAACAAGAAGGCCACTGCTTTGGGAGCGTGAAGTGCGGCGAGCCACTTGGAGCAAGGCCCCAGCACCTCCATGGTCTATGGAGGTCTCCGGTAGCAGAAAATCACAGCCAGCCATGAGAGACTGAGATGTTGCTGGGGTAGCCATGCGCTATATAAATAATCCTAACATAACATAACATAACATAACATAACATAACATTATTGCTGTTTTAGCTGCAGAAAACTGCTGCTAAAACGGCGATAATGGGTTTGATAATATGCTCTATGGAATTCCAATTGAAGCCCATGTTAGATGTCCTTCACATTTAACAAGGGCTTCAATTGGAATTCCATAGAGCATATTATCAAGACCATTTTTGCTGTTTTAGCAGCAGTTTTCTGCCGCTAAAACGGCAATCATTTTATCACCTGTCTTGATAATATGCTCCATAGGTTTTTTCACCACTACGGCTAAGATGTAGGACTTTGAAAGCTGAGGCTACTGTTCATTGGCGTGTTGTATTGATCCAGAAGTGTATGCCATCAAAAGCCCCCTGGAAGTTCCATAAGAGTGCTACAGAGCCCGACAGAGGAAGTTTATAGTGGATGGATATGCACATGATGAAATCACAATAAGAGCCTAAGATATGCAGGAGGCATCAGGTCCCTGTGTGGAGGCGGTAGCAGTAAATTCTGCGTGGAATTGTTCTGGGTGGCCTGGAGTATCCCCTTCATGAAAGCAGAGTGGAAGCTGGGGTGATACATGTCCAGTGTCCAGTAAGTGAGTAAATACGGTACAATAATAGTAAAGAATCCTCACTTTGAGGTGTGGGGAAAAAGAATGAACCTACCTTGGTGTGAGTTCTAACTCCTTTACAGTTGGCCTGGCCAAAATGACTTTAAGGAAATTACGTGGTGGCTGATTAATTGCTGCAAAAAATGTACCTAATAATCCTCTGAAATTAAAAAAAAATCTATCTGCCGGAATAAGTCTCAGATGCTTCACCTGAAGTCTTATCCTTCCATTTCAAACTTTTTTCTCTATGAACAGTAGATAGGTGAATAAAGAAAGGGATAAGGCTATCGATAAGAATTTAGATCAAAGGCATTTAAAGATCTTTTATCCTCCCCTACTGCCTCTGTGTGCCAAGGTGCCAATTTTGGTCAGAACCTTCATCTCTTGTTAAAGTCAAATTTGCTGATCATCTCTCAAATCATAAAAGAGGCAGGGGTTGGTGCCAAAAAGGTTGCACCACATACAAGTTTTCTAAGTTGGGAAGAAAGGACTCTAGAATGGACCTGTGGAGCTAGATGCTACACTGTGTGGCTCAACAGTGGATAGTTTTCTGAAGCTGAATTTTGAAAGTGTCCTGTCTGATACTCAGGGGCAGGTCTTAAGTTCTGCCTGGGAAAACCCTGAAGACTTTCATCTTCACCCCGGTGAAGGACTGGGATTATTTAAGACCCAGCGGTGCCAGGGGACAACACCTGAAACCTTCGTGGGTTACCTGTTCCAGCGTACAAATGACAGAGACACGGGACACTTCCTTCGGCGTCAAAGATTCGAGGTTTATTTACTGCAGGGAACACAGAAGTCACGACAAGTACAACACGTGCAACTTGGGGAGACTGCTTCAACTTGCTACAAGTGGGGTCGCTCCTTTTATACACAATTTACCCATAGGACAACATGGTACACAAAGGTTTACAACTCGGTTCCCACAATTATCCCCGAGAGGGGTCTAAGGTCCGGAACATAAGTGCGGAAACATTTGGCGGTTCCCAACTGTAAAAACCCATCTTCCCACCATTAGTACATTCCAATCAGCAGTAAAACAGATCGAAAAAGGAACAAGGACAGGTGCAGAGGAAGGCAGATACAGTGGGAGATCGGAAAGGGTGTAAAAGGGGAGGTATCAGGAAACACGAGCTACAGGCATCAAAGGGACGTGCCTAATGAGATGCACGGCTGAGACAATAGTCCGACACGGCAAGATGAGCCTCGAGCGGGGCCATCTGCCTTACAGTATCATCCCCCTCGTCATAAAGACAATTTCAAAGAACATGTGTCTTCCGCGGATGTCCTAGGAGTCCCAGGGTCGCGAAGCGGACAACGTCCGTTCGCTGGCTACTTGAGGGCAAGAAACAAAATGGATGCCATATCTAAGATGGAACCCGTGGGTACAGATGAAAAATCCACGTAACAAACGAACGGTTTAGTTTAGCACAGCGAAACTGCGCACACCCACTAAACTCGTCATTTGCGGTTCATAGATACCAGACTCGACCATATTCATGCGAGTCGAAAACACCACTTACAATCGTCACAGAACCTCAGACGCTCCTTTTGCCCTCATGTAGGGAAGCACTAGTCGGAATCATACTCGATATTCATCAGACCATCTAGATGTTGCTGTAACATAGCTCTGTCCAACCGAGTCCCCTTGGTAACAGGTGGTTGTCTTATACACGTTGTAGCACAGAAGCCACATAAGGCAGGACCACACTGCACACAAAGGCAACACGTGAACAGGAATACTACAACAACCCCGATGATCATCAGAATCTTCCAACCCGACATCAGGCCCCAAAACCACCCAAGCAGCGTCCAATCCCCTACGTCCACGTGTATGGACTCAGAGATTTTATGCAACTTTGAGATGGCTTGATAGACAGTTGGAGCGTTATCTGGAATGAAAATACAGCAGCTCGAATGGATCACCTTACATACCCCACCTCGATCTGCTAAGATCACGTCTAAAACCATACGGTTTTGTAACGTCATAAGTCTATCCGCCTGAAGTTCTGTGGTGATATTACCAAGGGCACTGGCAGTAATATTAGCTGTCGATTCCACCACTCGAGTCAATTGTCTCAGGTTCCTACTATTAACCATAGGCCCCCAAAACGGGAGGAAACCCTTGAAAAAGTCTCCTGCCTCTTGACCGGCAGTGTCCTCTTCGCTAATTACACCTCTCACAACTCTAGTTTTGTGATAGTCTGCGTCTACAGTGAACGTCGGAGGCAACAGATTGGCGATAAAACATGAACCCACAAAGTCGGAGGGCAACCATGTATACGCACGATCATGGCAGACAAAGTATGTACCCTTGGCAGCCAGGAACACAGGGGACGAGACCATTGGCAGAATGTAATTTTCAGTGCAAGCACTCTCTCCAAGTCGGGCTTTCGATCTTCGGCCACGACCCATTAGACAAAAATTACCAATGTGGGGTACGACCCATATTGGAGGCGAGCTCTTAAGCTGTTTATCACTCGTGAGCGCACTATACTCGACCTTACTCAGGACTCTATAGGCTTGTACCTCTTCCTCCGGGATGAGCGACGGCTCATAGATATCTCTATCTAAGTCTTCTATCGCTATAGACAAAGGCTTATGATACGAGCCAGAGCCAAAGTAGGGAGAACGTGGCTCTCGACTGGGGTAAGAATCTAGTGCGCTTCGAAACATTGTTTGAAATGCTCGAGCTGAACCCTGGGAGCTATACGGTAAGACCAGATATGGAATTCCCTTATCCGTAGTGTGTGGCATCAACCCACACACCCAACAATTTGTAGTATTAACCACCAACTGGTGCTGATGAAGGAGCTGAATAAAGGAATTATTTCGGAATTCTGCACGTCTAGCCTGTTCGTGTTCAGGTAGGATATGAAAAGAGTGAGGGGATGCAGTGGAGGTAAGTTTAGGATCAGAAGTAGGAGTAGGTATGGCAGAAGGTAAGAAGTACGACATCATGTAATACACCCCACCCGCCAATAGTGCAGAAACAGTCAAAAGTAATACGAACATTTGAAACATAAAACATTTGGTACGAATAAGTTGTTGCAGTTTGAATCTTTGAGCCTTAGCTTCTTCCAAGTCCATCAGCTTCGAAAACGCCATTCCCTATGACCGTCCGCAACGTTTCTTGACGCACTTCGTTCCGTGTAGCAGTAGTCAATCCCCAGGAGTTCCCAGGAACCGACGGTCTTTAACCTAGCGTCAAGACCTACTAACCAGAAGGAAGTACGCGCGCGGCCCTACGGCCTTTATGTAAAATTGTATATACAAAATGTCTCTCAGCTGTGGAAGCAAAAATACATGTAGAAGGAAACTCAATATGTATATATATACAAAAATAATTACGATAATACGGGTGTTCAGATTGATCGTGGAAAACGGGATAATGCAGTTGTCAAGGGACAGAACGAAATCTTTTTATTTGTCCTTAGTGCTGGAACGCAGAAAGTATCGAGTTTTCCCAGGACGTGTCTGTTCGTCAAACAAAGGATCCGTTGAAGGAACAGAGTTCTGTTGATCAATCGAATGTTCTGGTCTTGAGTCTTTTGATGACAAATGTTCAACAGTGTCTTTCTGCTGCACTGAGGATTCTCCGACAGGTTGTGCGTCGCTAAAAGGTACAAACGCCGGCAATCCTTCGGATTCAGCTGAAGCAATGCCCCTCCTCACCCACGAGTCTGCCGGTAACGGAATAGGAACTTTCTTTGTATGGGTGGCATGCACCCAATTTTTCCGGCCCTCTAGACGAACGGCAGTTCTCGTGGCAAGGAGGACCTGGTAGGGTCCAGTAAACCTGGGTTCCAAGTTCTTCTTACGAGCAAAATTTCTGGTTACCACCCAGTCTCCGGGCTGGAGCTGGTGGCCTGGACCCTCCGTCTGCGTCGGCAATGCTTCGTAAACCTGTTGATGAATTAACCTCAGTTTAGCAGTCAGATCATGGAGATAGTCAATCAACATTGGGTACTCAAGATTACAGAACACACCCGGTCTAGGGACCCCCCAAACATTCGCAGGACGACCGAACACTATTTCATAGGGACTAAGCCCTACTCGGGAGTGTACGGTTGCCCTAGTGGACAATAAAGCTAAGGGTAAAGCGTCAGGCCACGAAAGACCAGTCGTAGCCTGAATCTTCGCCAGCTTTAGTTTAAGGGTGCCGTTATACCCTTCAACCAAACCAGCTGATTGGGGATGATTGGCGCTATGGAATTTTTGATTAATTCCAAGGCCCTTACACACACTCTTCATCACACTCCCCACAAACTCACTTCCGTTATCAGACCATACAATTCGAGGCATTCCGTACCGAGGAAAGTATTCCTTCAGTAGGATTTTCGCCGTTGACAAAGCAGTGTTGTCTTTGAGGGGATAGGCTTCAATCCATCTGGAGAACGCGCAAACCACAACTAAAACGTACTTCAAGTTATTGCATCGCTCCATATGGATGAAGTCTAATTGGATCACCTCAAAGGGACATGAAGGGGGAGCAAAACTACCAGGAGGAGTTGGGGTTCCCTTACCAGGATTGTACAACATACATACCATACAATTCTTAACCAAGCGTTCAGCACATTTCGTGATAGCATCATTCTTCCACACAGGGGATAGCAACTTACAAATACCTTTCGCACTAATATGTGCTAACCCGTGTGCCATTTTCACAACAGCTAGCACATACGCATCCGGCAACATTCACCTCTTGTGCTCCGACAAATCAACCCAACAACCATTCACATCCAACTTTCCCGTACTTTCTCTCCACTTCGTCTTTTCAGTCTCGGTGGCCTCATTCTGAATTGTTTTCACACTCTCGATAGTATCTTCGCACATACTAGTCTCTGTAGGCCACCTAACCGAACTCGTCACATACATTCGAGTGCTAAGGTTCCGGGCAGTCTCCTTAGCAGTCTCATCCGCAAATGCATTACCACGACCAACGTCATCCGTCACCTTACGATGCGCACTACATTTGACAATCGCTACCTGCTTAGGCAACGTAAGTGCATCCAAAAGATCATTCACAAGTTGTCCATGCTGTATCTTCGTGCCATGCGATGTCATAAAACCTCTCTCTCTCCACAATCGTCCAAAGCTATGGGCGACGCCAAACGCATATTGGCTGTCGGTAAACACATTCACACGTTTCCCTTTCGCTAACACACATGCTCTAGTGAGAGCAATCAGTTCCGCAGCCTGGGCAGAATTCTGATTCAATCTTGCAGCTTCTACGACAGTATTCAACGTTACCACTGCATACGCAGTAGTCACATCACCATTCGGCAATTTAAAACATGAACCATCCACATACAGAGTCCCATCGGGATCTTCCAAAGGAGTGTTTTTAAGGTCCACTCGACCTTTTGTTTCCTCTTCCGTCCTCAAATAACAGTCATGGGCTGTTATTTCATCTGACTCTGCGCTAATTGGTAACAAAGTTGCCGGATTCAGAACATTGCAACGTTTTATCTGAATATGACTTGCCAACAATGTCAACTCGTACCCTGACAACCTCGCACTTGTCAAATGCTGAGTTTTCGTACGATTCAAAAGAGTGTCAACTGCGTGCGGAACCATCACCGTAAGCATATTATCCATGACCAATCCTGCTGATTGTCGGATGGAGACCGCGGCTGCCGCCGTTGCTCTCAAACAACTCGGCAATGCTCTAGCTACCGGGTCCAAGGTCGAGGAAAAATATGCACATGGACGCTGCTTATCACCGAAAGGTTGCGTTAAGACACTCAACGCACAACCTTCCCTCTCGTGCACGTATAGTGTAAACGGCTTGCTACAGTCAGGGGTACCTAACACAGGAGCCGAACGCAATGCGTCACGCAATTCAGAAAAACTCTTCTGACATTCTTCCGTCCATGGTAAAGGAGTTGAAACGTCCTTGCACGTAAGAGCCACCAATGGTTTTGCTAACAATGAAAAATTTGGAATCCACTGTCTGCAGTATGACGTGATACCTAGAAAGGCACGCACATCTCTTTGGGTTTTTGGCACGGATATGCGCGCAATTGCTGCAATTCGTTCTGGGGTCAACCTTCTTCCTTCCTTTGACAATAAGTGACCTAGGTAGGTTACTTCTTGACAACAATATTGAAGTTTAGAAGGAGACACCTTATGATGCAAGTCACAGAGATGCTGCAACAACGATATAGTGGCAATTTTGCAAATGTCCTGAGTATCGGCAGCCACCAATAGGTCATCGACGTATTGGATTAAGGCCGCACCGGCCGGCAACGTGAACGCATCCAGTTGACCCTTCAAGGCTTGACTGTAAATCGATGGACTTTCACAGTAGCCCTGAGGAGCGCGTTTAAACCGGAAGCTGCGACCACCAAGAGAGAAACCGAAAAGGTCTCTGCTTTCTTCGGCAATTGGAATGCTAAAGAAAGCATTCTTCAGATCGATCACCGAGAACCATGATGCAGAAGCTGGAATCAGAGTCAGTAGCGCCGTGATGTCAGGCACAACAGGAAACTGAGGAATCACAATTTTATTTACCTCCCGTAAATCGATAACAAAACGATAAACAGGTGGTTTAGAAGGATCAGTACGTTTTAGAATGGGTAGTACAGGACTGTTGCACACGTTTCCCCGAGTCTCTTCAATAACATCTTTCTCGATCAAATCATAGATGATCGCTAACAGTGCTCGTTCACCGTCAAGGGAGATACGATACTGGGGAATACGTGGCAGTCGCACATTAGATTTCACATGGACAACATAAGGGGAGATGTCGAGCAGGCCCACGTCATTGGGACCTGTTGCCCACAGAGATGCAGGAAGAGAACTCAATTCCGGTGGAAGCTTATCGAGAGACAAGTACATAGGAGAGACAACCCTCTCTCCTAACGTAAGCTTTACTCCCGCAGGAGAACAATACAAAGTCGCATACAGACGTTTAAGCAAATCCAGACCCAAAAGATTTTCACCACAACCAGTAGTCAAAATCAGCGGAGCTTCAAGCTCACGCGGCCCAATTGTAAGGGGCAAAGGGCGCGAAACTGGATTGCTAACGGGGGCGCCAGAGAATCCAACGGAAACATTTGTTAAGCCAGACAAAGGTGCGCCAGGGAGTTTCGAATGCATTATGGAACTTTTCGCTGCACCAGTGTCCAACAGAAAAGGCTCAACGACGCCCGATGTAGCGACTGCGATGTAAGGCCCTCTCTGATCAACCGGAACTGATACCACTCCCTCTCCTTGTCTTTGGCTGTCCTAGTAATTACTGTCGTCAGTTCCCTGATCGACGTAATAATCATCTACATTGTACTGCGCGGATCGTCCTTGCGATGAGCCACGCTGATCGAAACAGTTATTGGAATTTGATGAGTTATCTGAACGATCATTTTGAGCACCACGACCCCTACCGCGTGATGTCTGCTGAGAACCACCACGACCTCATCTAGATGTGTTACCACTATTACGCTCATCTAAAGCAGGACAATGGAATTTTAAATGACCCTCTTGTCTACAATAGGCACACTGATTGTACCCCAACTATGATCTCTGTGAAGAGGAGTCATTACGCGATTGCGACCTGTTAGATTGCGGCTGCGATCGATTACGTTGTTGCGAATCATTCTGATTCGAGCGTGGAGGATACGCTTGCTGCAACAACACTTTAGTTTTAAGCTCTTTCGTCTTTTTATCAGCACGGTCATTCTCTTCTTTCTCTCTATTCTCATAATATTGTGCAGTAGCCAATATTTGAGCAGACGTAGAGACAGCCCATGCACTCTCAGAATTTTTTAATTTATTGCTCAAGTCGGGCAATAAGTTAGAGACAAATTTATCCACAAACAACCGCTGACCACCCTCAGTACCCATATCCTGACCACTGTGGTCAATGAATGCCTCCTCAAATCTCGTAAAGAAATCGGAGACACTCTCGTCTTTCTTCTGTCTACAAGCCGACAGTTTATCCCAGTTCACCCTCATAGCTGGCATAAGTGTTTTCATCAAGGTAATTATCCTCTGAGGGAGAGCAGCAATCAACTGCTCGGGTTTAGCACCACCAGTTTGCAACCCATCTGCCGCTACAAGGGCAGCCCAATCACCACCTAATTCGTTTGGATGATTCTCCTGACGAATCTTAGCCCATACCGGTTGTGGTACGACATTACCAAATAGCATATCGATATCGGCAAGATTCATTATCGTAGCGTCTACGAGCTGCGACAATTCTTTATAGTACCCTGCAGGATTTTTACGAGGGTCAGGCAAAGATTGCTTCACCTGTAACACTTCTGATCGTTTCCATGGGAGATGTATCCATACTCTCTGGAAATGTGGCAATACCGGAGGATTAGCCTGCGGATTAGCGGGCATCCATACTGGCGGAACTTCACGCATGGGAAACTGACCAGACGCATCTAACTGACTCTCTACATCCTCAACAAACAAGGCTTGAGGTATAGGAGTGGGACGGAAAGATAACAACCGCTCAACAGCACGTCGAACGTTGGTATCCACTATCAGTCCGTTCGAGAACTGAAGTTGTAGATCAGACAAAGCGGTCAACACCTCGTCAGGTGCGTCAGCTGATATCTGATCGCGCAGAACCTTGCACATTTCTTCGAACACAAATCTTTGTGTCGGTACATTGAATTGACAGAACGTATCAAGTACAGCACGTGGAGGGTTTCTAAGAGGGTGCGCCATCCAACCCATCGCCATATTATATAGCGCAGCACGTTCCCTATTACCGGGAAGCTGACTAGGTCTCTGAGGACCATCTGAACCAGCGGACCCAAAAACAGGTCCAAGAGAATGAAAGAAACTAGCCGCAACAGGAGGAGTACGACTTTGAGTAGCTGGAGAAGTATAACACAAAGGACTAACAAGAGAAGGGGTAGAAACAGAAGAAACAATAGGAGTTAGTAGAGCAGGAGCAGTAGCGGAAACAGGAGAATGTGGAAGCGGAGGAGCAGTAGGGATAGCAATAGGCAAAGGAGCAGGAACAGTCGGAAGAACGGGAGCAGGTTGAGGAACAGGCGGAACAGGTGGAACAGGTACAGGGGGAACCACAGGAAGTATGGTACCCTGTACATACGGAGGTGGCGACTTCATAAGATAGGACATTAAAGGATCCTCAACTGATTCTTCCTTCTTATCCGGCTCCGTAGGCAAAGCAGGATAGCATTTATCTATAGACATACGCTGTAGCCTATCAAACACTTCCTTTTCCTTATCCTCCTTATCACGCTGAAACTGCTCTGCTTTCTTTACAATGCTAGCAACATTATCTCTCTGATTACGTTTAGTCTGTCTGATCTCTTTCTGTCGGGCTTCTTTACGCCACAACCGAAAGGCATCAAACATGGCCGGCCTTGACTTTTTCTCAAACAATTTAGCCTCAAGATTATCTAAGATCGAGGTCTCAAAACTACCATGAGGTGGCCAACTAAGGGCACCATCTTGTTTGGTATAACGAATCCAATATTTATTAAAAGTAATCGGGCCTAGCCCGTGTTTACTGTAGAGCTCATAAGTGGGAGTTCCAACCGGAGGTATCGGACACGAGTCCTCCAGTCGGGAATCCGTACCACAACGTCTGAAACAACTGAACAGAGTACTGCGACCAGGCATCTTGCACACTAGCCGAGTTTCACAAACGTCAAGGGTTACGGGATTTACCAAGTCCCAGCAAAGAGCAAAAACCCTCGGTTTTTGACAACTGCAGATGTCAAATAACACAACAAAGGACCAAGTACCAAGAACCACAAATGCAATGGAACCATGCAACAACTAAAACGCTAGCAAAGTGTCACCGACAAAAACACTCACACAGCGTCAAGAACAAAAACACTCGCAAAAAGTGCGTACGACAAAAGCACCAGCAAGGTGTCAACAACTAAGGACTCTGGGAGCGACCCACAAATACTTAACTCAAAGATCGATGGCGTCACCAGGAAGGCCCGTCAGTCGTCTAGCTATACCAAGGTCTACGCCAGGCGCCAAAACAGGTCTACAGTCAGGGCAGCAGTCCGTCGCAGCCGTCAGGAGGCGGGAATCTTCGCGGGAAAAGTCTTCGGGCCACTTATTTCGACAACGGGATCGATGAAGCGGAGTGCACCTTCCCTCGGAGATTTCACACGAAGTTCCTCACGATCGTCGGGCTTGGACCGGTACCACTGATGCAGCCCCACGTGTTGGGCGCCAACTGAAGGACTGGGATTATTTAAGACCCAGCGGTGCCAGGGGACAACACCTGAAACCTTCGTGGGTTACCTGTTCCGGCGTACAAATGACAGAGACACGGGACACTTCCTTCGGCGTCAAAGATTCGAGGTTTATTTACTGCAGGGAACACAGAAGTCACGACAAGTACAACACGTGCAACTTGGGGAGACTGCTTCAACTTGCTACAAGTGGGGTCGCTCCTTTTATACACAATTTACCCATAGGACAACATGGTACACAAAGGTTTACAACTCGGTTCCCACAATTATCCCCGAGAGGGGTCTAAGGTCCGGAACATAAGTGCGGAAACATTTGGCGGTTCCCAACTGTAAAAACCCATCTTCCCACCATTAGTACATTCCAATCGGCAGTAAAACAGATCGAAAAAGGAACAAGGACAGGTGCAGAGGAAGGCAGATACAGTGGGAGATCGGAAAGGGTGTAAAAGGGGAGGTATCAGGAAACACGAGCTACAGGCATCAAAGGGACGTGCCTAATGAGATGCACGGCTGAGACAATAGTCCGACACGGCAAGATGAGCCTCGAGCGGGGCCATCTGCCTTACAGTATCATCCCCCTCGTCATAAAGACAATTTCAAAGAACATGTGTCTTCCGCGGATGTCCTAGGAGTCCCAGGGTCGCGAAGCGGACAACGTCCGTTCGCTGGCTACTTGAGGGCAAGAAACAAAATGGATGCCATATCTAAGATGGAACCCGTGGGTACAGATGAAAAACCCACGTAACAAACGAACGGTTTAGTTTAGCACAGCGAAACTGCGCACACCCACTAAACTTGTCATTTGCGGTTCATAGATACCAGACTCGACCATATTCGTGCGAGTCGAAAACACCACTTACAATCGTCACGGAACCTCACCGCCTGGAGGATATAATCCCAGTCCCAAATGAGGTGACCCCACTTAAACTTTGTTGAATCTGATGGCAAGAACAAGCCATGTTGGAGGATTTAATTTTGCCGGATATTGACTTAACTGTCAAGAACTTGCTGAGGGAAGCTTGTCTGAAATCATCTACTGCCCAGGGTAGGGCTGAGTTCAGTTTGCTGCGCAAAGCATACCTAGATGTCCAAATCTGCCTGTTCTGTATAGCAGTACTACCTCCTTGAGGGGATCCTTTGCATCATTGAACTGCCATGAATTGTGAAACATTTATCTTATGACATCCAGTTTTTGAGGCGAGGGTAGGGGAAGAGCCTCATCTAATATATTGCTGTGTATCAAGAAAGTCGTATCTTCTATTTTATCTTTGTTGTAAAAATCTGATTCAAATTCTGACATGTATTGATGTGCTGTCCCAATCCTTTTGGGGGTTCTTACCTCCCCAGGATTTTATCAACTGTCAGTTCAACATGTAAAAAAAATCGAAAGCACAAGTAACACATGTTGATCATGTGGTTAATGGTGTGTCTAGAGATGTCAGCATACAAGTGGGAAAGCTGTGCCGGATTGAGGGTCCCCCATGTAAGCAGTCCTTTGTAAAACTAAAATCTAAACAAATGGAGGCTCTGGTGTACTCGTTAAAGACAATTTTCAGGCGTTCAAATGCAAATTCAAATTCAAATTCAAAATTAGCTTTATTCGGTTAAAAAAAAAATTTTAAACCTTCAAAGCACAGTTCCATACAAAATTCATAGGGAAAGTTCATTACATACATAAGATAAGTTTTATACAATTATACGTATTTTATAGTCCGTACAAAAAGAAAGACTTTTTTTAAATTAGCTTAGCCCTCACCAAAATAATGCTTGGAATTCAAATAAATAGTTAAAAAGATTGTCACCCCATAAGTATGATTTTTTTTAAATCCCATCATAATACAATTTCATATCATCAAAAATTTCCTTATAAAGTCACTACATATACAAAGGTGGAAAATTCATGTCATGATAACTGCATATTGTTTCTTTGTCTAATTGCCGCCGTGATATAGCTAGCCCCACCAAAGCATACCAACGGGGACCTCAGACTTTGCAAGTATATCAGGGCTGGCCTAACCTGGATAAAATTACAGCCCTTCACAATGGCAATATGAATTTCTTGCGTATTGAAATATAAAAATCGCAAAAGAAAATCATATGCAGGGTATTCTGTTCTGAAAAGTTATCACAGGGGCATGGGCCGAGAGCCCCCTCCTTCGAGAAACATTTTGGGAAAGAAAGTATGTTATACTTAAATCTTATTAATACAAAAAAATGAAATGGTTTGTTTATATACGTTAAGTACGGCTGGATTCCTCTCCCTGTGCTCAATATTACAAAGGTCCTGACTGAGGGTTTTCCCAGCTCCCCTTGCTCCCTCATTAGCATAGATCTGCTTAGGAACTGGGTTTTTATTGCTTTAATGGCCACCTTGCTCAATGCCCTTGGGTTCGTGAACAGGTCGGGGCTGCCCAGACTAATCATTTGTGTTTTAACATATCTAAGCCATGGGATATCGAGGGCTCCGTCTAGGGACATGCAATCCCGGATTATTACTTGATTTAGGTTTGGCGATTGCTGTGCCCAAATTCTTAACCAACCTAATAGTGGGGCCACAGCAATCTGATCTTGAATATAGCCAACACCCACGTCCTCATGTACATTAAAATTAGCAGCAGATGCAGGGAGCGACAGCAATTTCCGTAAAAAGATATTTTCTGCCACTTGTATTTCTCTAGCATCTGTGTAACCCCATACCTCACTCCCATATAGAATCATGGGGACACACTTAGCATTATGTATCTTCATAAGGGCTGGGAGTGGCTTTGAACCTAACCGCTTAGCAAACCCTAGGACGGCCCCCGTAGACCTTGCTAGGCTGTTCTTTTTTAAAGTACGTTGCGTTAACCATGACCTTCTCTAGATATGGGAACGTTGGTACCTTTGTCAGCTCCAGGCCTTTACAAAAGAATCTTGCCTTTTTGGCCCTCTTTCCCCCTATTGTCATTGAATGTGACTTCTTAAAATTAGTTATAAGATCAAGAGAGTCCATAAAACTAATAAAACGGTCTAAAAGCAATTGCAGCCCTCTCGCTGTTCTAGCCACCAAAACCGCATCATCTGCGAATAACAGTGCTGGGATTTTTTTCATGCCAGAAACCGGTCCCGGGGAGCTTGTTTCCTTCCCAGTGTAAGAATTGGCTTTTGTAGTTTGGTTTGCCCTGTTCCCATCATGCACTGGGACAGGAACAGACTAATTTGCATACAGCCAGGTTCTGAAACTGGGATGGTGCAGTGAGCTAAAAAACGGTGTTGGATCTAGCCCTGATCTCTTGACTGGGTGAGAGCTTTCTGCTTAATTCAGAGACTCTGTCCCTCACCACCCCTTGTTGTAAATATGGGATTTTTTTTGTGCCTACCCTTGGAATGTCTTCGCAGGATGTTATAAGAGCATCGCCTAAGTTATTAATGTAAAGCGAAAACAGCAGGGGGGCAAGGATACATCCTTGCCTTACACCAGATTTAACAGGCCACACTTCAGTCAAACTCCCATTATCGTTAAAACGGACCTCACCAGTATTATTCTCATGTATTTCAGCAAGGAAGGATACCAAGGCGGGTTCCAGCCCGATGTCATAAAGAGAGGCCCATAACTTTTACCTATTTACAAGGTCGAAAGCAGTTGAGAGGTCCATAAAAGCTAAATGGATATCGCCCTGCTTTGCGACCGTGTACTTTCCAATGACCAAATGTAAATTCAAGCATTGGCCCACCGTGCTTTTCCCTTTTCTGAAGCCATACTGCAGGTCGGAAACAATCCAGTTTTTGTCCAGCCATTCTGTCAGCCGCATTAATACAACTTTTCCCATTATCTTTGCGGCAGAGTCCAAGAGTGATATTGGCCTATAACAGGACGGATCTTCTCTTGAACCCTTTTTGTATATTGGGACTATGACTGCTTTGCCCCAAGTTGCTGGGAACCCTGCCTTGGTGGCAGCGTTAAAAACACAAGTTAAAATCTTTGCCCACACACTAGGGTCAGCCCTGTACACATCCGCCGGAACCCCATCCGGGCCCAGTGCTTTCCCTTTAGATGTTGATGTAATTGCTTTCATAACTTCCCCCTCTTGAAAAAGAATTTTTGGCATGTGATGATAGTCCCTATAAGAAGTAGCCGATGCATAAGTGCTCACAGAGTACAGGCCGCTAAAATGCTCTACCCATCTTTCTGGAGGGATAAGGCAGTCCTTGATGGTGTTATCTGCCTCATTAAAGAATGGACTATTTATCACTTTCCAGAAGTGGGTGCTACTTTTCAGGGTACTAGCTTGAGTTAGCTCCTCCCAGGCAATCTCTTTTAACTCAATTTTCCGTGACTTAATTGCGTTTTTTTATAACTTCTCCTGGCTTCGGCGATACAAATTGCATCCTTTACAGGAGCCTTCAAAGCCGCCATTAGGACATTATGTGCAGTAGTGCACATATGGTCAAACCAATCTTTAAATTTCTTTGGCCTTGGTTTACCTCGCCGAGTCAAATTGGCCGCTATCTGATTAGTAATGCGATCAAATGCCCCTAGAATTTCTGTAGGTTCGACACCTGAATCAATACAGCGGCTAAAATCTTCACGGTTGCTATCATACAAACGACCAAGAAAGTCAGCCGGGGTAATTACCTCCCATCTTAGCCTTCTTCCCTGGCAGTTGGTAACTATATTGGAATTTGAAATAAGAGTCAACGGTGACTCTGATTTTAGGGCCTCATCTTCAATGTCCATTCTAAGGGGCTTATGATCACTCATCCCGATCGGCCTAACATCAAAAGAGCCAATACGATTCATTAAGGGGTATGACACTAAAATATAGTCAAAAATACTGCTGTGACCCTGTCCTATATAGGTTGGGATCGGGTTTAAAAAATCTGATTGTTCAGGGCAAAACAAGTAGTGGGCAGCTAAAAGACTCTCAAGATACAGCCCGCCTCTCGTGTGCTCAAAATGCGTGAGCCCCTGCGGAGCGAGATCATACTCCATACTTTGCAAACAATTTAGGTGACAAACGTGAATATTAAAATAACCAAGTATTATAAGATGGTATGGAGCGTCACTTTTAGTTTCAAAATCATCTAAGAAAGTGGACAAAGCTTCCAAATTATCTAATTCATATTCCCTAGTAAAAGAGTTGTAAAAATTCACCACCAATAGAGTTGGAAGGCTATTTTTACCCTACAGCTTAGCAGCTAAAATATGAGGAGAGTTAGACACAACTAGCTCTGGGCTGTACAATAGTTTTAAACTAAACAATAGCAAAAGGCCCGCCTCGGCCTCCCTATTGGCGAAGGCTGAGCAAACTTGTTAAAAGAGAGAAAACCATCTAAATGATAGGGACCTTTCGCCTCCCAAGTTTCCTGCAATTCAATCATGTGACTAGAGGATAAAAAATCCTCCCAAACTTTATCCCCTCTTTCGGTGCGCAGGCCGGCTATATTCAAGGAGAGGATCTCTACCCTATTCGTAGTTCCAACCTTTCCTGTTGGGTTTTCCCCCCTGATCGGGATTGTTGCTAAATCAGGTTGGGCCGACTCATTGACGAGTACAACCTCTGAGTCAGCTATGGTAGCCATCGCACCTCCCTCTATAATTTGCCTAATGACAGGCTGTAGTGATAGAGCGCGCAGGTCACCCGGGTCACAAGTTTACCAATTTTCCACGCACTGGGCCCTGGCGTGCATATGAATGACTGAGTTTGCGTGAAACGGGTGATTCTTACACGCTACTATGAGTAATTTGGGGGGTGACCTTTACACCACTTACTGTTCATGTACCTGACTTACCACAGGCACATTCCTCCTGACGGATCAGGAGCTAGCAGTGGACAGGTGACAAGATTCCTAAAGGGAGTAAAAACTTCTATATACCAAGTACGTTATCCACACTTTATACTGAAAATGACCACAGACACCTGATGAGTTTTAAAGATTTATCAAGAAATTTCAGAATGAATATGCCAAGATGATAAGCCAAATACAAAGTAACACATCAATTGTTAAAATTAATGCCACAATGTAACTATGGATTAGGGCAAGTACCATAAGAATCCTTGGGAACACTACAGGGTAAGAGTATGAGGAATAGAGCTATTCACCGCAAGTTTAAACTAGGGCAGGGGACCTAAACAGGACCTAAAATATGCACTTAAACTAGGCTAGTTATGCTATTCTTACTGATTTCACTGCAACCATGCTAAAGGAAAGGGGAAAAATGGAACACACTAATAAAATACGACAGTTTAATAATATCCTACAGGTAGGGAGAGAAATGGAACATTTCTAATAACAATTGCATATAATTTGCATTCCAAGGTGATAGGGCAATATCACAGGCAAGAGTGCTTTATTAAGAAGAGAAGAAAGAGAGATAGGAAGACGTAAACCCACAGATTAATAATTACCTAATTAGGAATGAGGACTAACCCTGGCCACGGGTCAGTTTGGAAAGACGGGGACAAGGACCCACAAGGAATGGAATACCAGAATGCGAGCAGGTACAGCTCACGGACAGTCAGGACAGGATACCCCTCAGGATTTGGGTCAAGGCTGGGCTCACCAAGGTACGACCAATACCCACAGCTTCGGATGCAACGCCTGCGTTACCCCTCTCTGCAAGTAATCCGCCAGTAACCCCGATTGGGTTTTCGAATTTCCCCAGCAAAGTGCTTCGCCAGCACTTAGGTCTATTTCCACCCCTAGGAGTTTGTGGAAAGTATGGACAGAGTGCTCCGCAGCACTCTAGATTGATCACCTATAGAGTTCGTAGGGTCAGTGACAGGTCTGCTACTCGGACAAGTCGGACAATTTCTCTAAGCTACACTAGGCCAGTTATACGGTTTGGGGACCCCTGGACCACCCACAAATGTTGCAAGTGACAGTTTCCCACATTATGATTGGTCAGGAGAGGTGACTTGGTCATTGTCACCTCCTAGAATTCAGTGTTCACATCATTATTATTAAAATTTGCATACCCGCCCCTTGGGTTCACGTTCCCAGGCATAGGAATACAGGAGACAATACAAGTGCACAGTATATAGCAACAGTGTTTCTTGGTCAAGGTGGAATACTGCATCTTCGAGATGGGTTCCCAGGCGCATCGTGCTTCAGGAGCCAGCTGGCTTGTTTTAGCTTCTGCGCAGTGGGGTTTCTCCCATGTCACGTGACAGGGTTCAGAAGAGCTTCAAGTATGGCGCAGCTCCCGTTTTCCCCAGCCCCCAGAGACGCGGTACATGAAAAGTAAGCGAGAACAAATTAGAATCATACGTAAAAATTATCACACTGTATACCGTTATAGATTTTAATACACCCCTTATTTTATAATATCTCTAGCATTAAAGTGTAGTGCAAAAAGACAGATAGGCTGAGGCAGCAGTGGCAAGCAGAGAGCGTGGTTAGAGAGAGAAGCGGCCATGTTTGCAACAGTGCGCATGAGCAACATAATCCCTCCAGAATGCGAGTGCGTCACATCACGTGAGTATGACCAACGCATGCGCAGACTGGATTTCAGCAAAGCAGCCATTTCCCTAGTGCAAGCATTGTTAGGATGAAAAGACACACAGGCAAGCCTCTTGGGGACACCCGCGTGTTGGGGAAAATGCTAAATAAATGACGGACAGTTGAATTAATATGATTACAAGTTAGGCGAGGTTCATGAGTGAGAGCAAGTCGCTTTACGTGCGAATCCTTGCTCCATCAATCCCCTCTTTGATGATATTTACTATCATCACTACATAGGAAACAGATGCCAACTTTCATTCTTCCATATCATGCATCTCAATTTCGATAAACTTATTGTTGAGTTTTCTTTCGGCTTCTCTATGAGAGTGGTGATTCTTGGCCTTTTTGTAGATTTGATTCCTCAATTCTTCTAATTCTAACTCATCAATATTTCTCTTCACTCCTCTCTTATTCACAGTGTACTTTTTGCATTTTTGACATTTACAGCAGATGAATATGATCAGTACAACCACACCTATTCCAGCTATTGGCATCAGTATTTTCCACGGAAGATTTTTACCTAAGTTAGAAAACCAACTACCTATAGAGGAGAGACCTCCAGTCAGTCTCGTCCAGGCACTGTCAACCTCCAATGGTTTGAGTTATTTTTCCAAATTAGTTATGTTCCTTACATATTTCTTAAGTTCGATACTTTTGTCAGGTATGTAGGTGCAACAATGTTGCGCCTTCAGCATTCTACAGACTCCGCCCTCTTTTGCTAATAAGGTGTCAAGAGCAAGGCGATTCTGTAAAACCATGGATCTGATCGCAACCATCTCAGTATTGACCAGCAGGAATCCAGCAGCAGTGTCAGTTGATAACCGATCCACTACTGTAGACAATTTGCAGATTCTGTGAGTATTCAGAACTACCCCCATTCCAGGTATCAGTGCACTAAAAATATCACCTATAATTTCGCCTACACTTTCACGTTTTCTACGCGCTAAGCCATTAGTCTCTTCATTGCTTCCAGCAGCATTATTCACATGGTATACTTTCGGGAAGACAATGCCAAAGTAGCAGCTTCCATACCAGTGATCCGGCAATTTGAAATAAGCCTTGTTCCCACATATATAATAAATTCCGGGAAACACAGGTTCTGACCCATTTTTGAAACCCCAACCTCCAATTACCCTGTAATTATGTTCACACTCGCTGGAACCGATGAATACATTGTTATAATATTCTGTCCTTTCTCTATGGAGACAAAGTTTCCCTTTCCGTTCAAAATCCAGCAACAAAGCAGGAGTAGCTTCGCTTTGCGAGGTGTTGTCCATGTGCTCTGCCCACCTAGGGACTCTATCCTTTTCGTCATTTGCCTTTTTCTGAAACTTTTCCTTCCTTCTGTCTGCCATTTTTATAAACATCTTTTCCTGCTCTTGCAAAGAACAGGTCAGATTAGCTTGTCTTGCTTCATTTAAGTCTATGTCACCTATAGTCAGGAAATATTCTCCCATATAACGGGTTACCTCGCTCCTAATATGTACAAGGTTCAGGTGTCCCCTAATAGGAAGTTCAGAAAAGATTACATCAGCATTTGAATAGTAGTACTGTAAAGTGCTTCTATAAAACAAGCTTGCCAATATACTACAGGAAATTCCATAGGTTAGGGGTAAGTGGTGATATGTCACACCTTCAGCTACAGAAGTGGGTAGCTTCATGCAGACATAACAATCTTCTATTTCCATAGCTTCTACGTAATGCACTAAAAGGTTAGCGAAAACATTTAAATGTGTCCGGTTTCTCATCTTGTGAAAATGTAGTCCGCCCTCATCTGATGCTTCTAAATTTGGTCGTGTGTGTCTCAGACTAACTGGGTTGTCACGTCGTTCTAAGCTTCGTGGAGTTTCTACAGTCTGTACAACGTCTGTGTCTAACGCTTCAGGTTCAGTAGGGGACAAGTTAGGATCTTTACTTATCATAAAAGGTATAAAGACTGTTAGTCCTATCCACATCACTATCAGCATAGCTACACTACATAAGCATATTTTACAGCACATTTTGCAACACCTAAATCTGGATCTTCCAGTTACGCTTGAATCAGACATTATAGCTTACAGGTGGCTTTTGCAACCCCTCTTTGTCTTTTTACACCAAGAGTTCACTCGGGTTTGTCTCAAGGAGGGTCTTCGTCAGAACTCCGATCAGCAATGGACTCTTCGTCACTTTTGCCACTGTGGTTGGGCTCATCAATTTCTTCCAACACCAAGTATGTCCATTCAGGGCTCCGATACAGCCTGTTCTGTTTCTTTACTCTGTCGCTCTTTCTCAGAGACTTGCCTCGGGCTGCTTTCCTTTCACTTTCAGCCCTCTTTCAGTCTTTCAGTTTTTCTTCGACCTTCTTTATTCGGAGTCTCAGCCTTTTGATGTATCGGGGTTCACCTTTGCCCCTGTGGCTTTCTGTGGTCGAGGAAACTTGGCCTTCCTCGTGCCCTCCTTTGATTTCACTTCGTTGTGGCACTTTGGTGTTGGCAGAGTCTATTTCCCTTCCTGTCTGACTAGTTCCAGGTCTTTCATCTATTTCCTCTGCCTGGTCCCTAAGCTGGCCTTGTTCAGGTTGGAGTTGTATTTGCTCTTTACTTTCAGGCGACTTGGTTTCTACTTCCTGAACACGTTCATCTAGTTCTATCTGCTCCTGTTCATGCACTTCGTTCCCTTCATTTTCTTCCGCATGAACTTCAACTTTGACCACTATCTGTCCCTTTCAAGACTCCGGAGTTTCAGGAGGAGTGTCGATGTCTTGATCTGTCCCTACTTGGCCTACTTCCTGATCAGGTATGATGTGAGTCTCGCTGACCTGACCTTCGTCCTCTAGTTCTGTCTCACCTGGACTATCCCACTCACTGTCTAGGTAGGAATATTTCCTGGTTCGTATTGGATCAAGAACCTGGTCGTCGGCAGGGAACCAATCAACATCTCGACTTGTGCTCGGCAGTTCGATGTCAGCGAGATCCGGACCCTCTTCGGGAGTCTCCTCTGCTGTGCTGCCTTCAGCTTCAGTCGCGTTTTCTCCGGTTACCCGCTTCGTGTGGCTGGCATGGATCCACTTCGGTACACCAGCACACTTTACAGCAGTAGTGGTGACAAGGATCACTTGTCTTGGCTTTCCCCACTTTGGTCCAAGGCAACTCTTCCGGGTGTGTTTCTTTAACACCACCCAATCACCTGGTTGCAGTTTATGTGCTGGAGTCTTGGGCCAGTCGTCAGCTGTCTCTCCAATCTGGTGAGAGAGAGAACGCACTTGGTCACCCAGCAGCTTGCAGTATTCTAGTACCAAATCATCAGAAATGCTTAGCAGTTTGTGTCCAGGTACCCATGCCTGCATCACTCTCCCCATTAGCACTTCGTGGGGGCTCAGGCCTGTTTTTCGATTCGGAATACTTCTCAAACTCATCAGCACAAGGGGCAAAGCTTCTATCCAGTTCATTTTGGTGGAATCACACATCTTCGCCAGTCTGGACTTGATCGTACCATTTATCTGCTCAACTACCCCAGAAGCCTCTGGATGGTATGCACAGTGCAGCCTTTGCTTCATTTTAAATGCCGTACAGAGTTCGTCTAGGACATCGTTGGCAAAATGCCCACCTTGGTCTGTTTCAATCGTCTCAGGAATTCCAAACCTAGGTATCAACTCCCTGAGTAATAATTTGGCTACAGTCAAGGCATCATTTTTCTTTGCTGGGTAGGCCTCCACCCACCTGGAAAACAGGCACACTATGACCAGGACATACCTATATCCCTTGCATATGGGCATTGTTATAAAGTCCGCCTGCATCCTGACAAAGGGACCTACTGCCTTTCCAATGGTACTCTGTTCTACTACAGTCCTCTTTCCTGCATTGAATTGCTGACACACTAGGCACCTCTGGCAAAACCTTTCCGCTTGGTTCCTGAACTTTGAATTATAGAACACTTTGTCAAACACACGACACATTGCGTCCCTTCCCATATGTGTTGGTTCATGTATCATCCTGACCATGGGATCTATTAGGCTGTCGGGCAGTACTGGCACCCCAGTTGAGTTTACCACCACACCATCATTCCTTACTCTGCATTCATTCGCCCTCCATCTGCCTTTTTCTTCCCTGTCTGTTGCCTGTTGTAAGTCTCTCAATTCTTCCCACGTTGACACATTTTCAAACAACATCAGTTGGCAGCTGCTTCCACCCCATAACCCAATTTGGAGGGACATTTGGTGTCGGGCACAAAACTGGGCGATTTGGTCAGCGTATCGGTTTCCGGCTGTCACATCATCATTTCCGGATCTGTGAGCCGCACACTTGACCACAGCCAATTCTTTGGGCAATTGAATAGCTTCCAGTAAGTCTTGTACCACCTTTCCATTCCTAATAGGGGTACCTGAGGAAGTCATGAATTCTCTTTGTAACCATAGTTGGCCGAAGTCATGAACAACCCCATAACAGTACTGGCTGTCGGTATAAACAGTTATTCTTTTGTTTTTACCCCTCTTACATGCTCTTGTCAACGCGATGAACTCTGCAACTTGTGCAGATTTCACTTCGCATAGGTAAGAGGCTTCCAGGGTGTTTGTCAATGTGACTACAGCATAGGCAGCACACAGACCTCCACTCTCATGTCTTAAACACGAGCCATCCACAAAGATTGTAAGATCCCCATCAAGTAAGGCTATTTCTCGGATGTCAGGACGGGGCTTAGTGCTGAATTCTGTTAAATCGATGCAGTTATGTTCCATTTCATCCTCGGCGTCTATATCCAGAGGAACAGGTAACAGTGTTGCAGGGTTTAAGATATTGCACCGAGAAATTGTTACATTCTCAGCACCAATCAAAATTCTCTCATACTTAGTCAGCCGACTAGGTGTGAGATACTGGGTCTTTGTTCTTGTCAGTAGGATTACAACAGAGTGTGGAACATATACGGTGACAGGATGTCCCATGACAATATTCTCACTCTGTTCTAGACTGACGCAAGTAGCAGCTACTGCCTTCAGGCATCCGGGTAATCCAGCAGCCACTGGATCTAGAGTGGCCGAAAAGTAGGCCACGGGACGCCTGACCAGCCCATGCTCCTGGGTCAGGACTGAGAGCGCACAATTTTCCCTTGTGTCACAGAACAGTTCAAAGTGCTTGGAATAATCAGGCATACCTAATGCAGGAGCGGTACATAGACAATTTCGCAATGTTACCCAAGCGGACATGCTTTCACTGTCCCAACTGACTGGGTCCTCCACTCCTTTCTTGGTCATTTTTATCAAAGGTTTGGCTAGAGCTGTGAATCCTACAATCCATTGCCTGCAGTACCCCACAACTCCTAGGAACATTCTTACCTCTTTCTGAGTTCGGGGTAGGTCCATTGTTTTAATTATCTTGATCCTCTCTGTAGTGACTTTTCGGATCCCTTTCTCTATCTGGTGCCCTAGATATTTTACTGAGTTTTTACAGAACTGTAATTTGTCAGGTGATACTTTATGTCCTCCCTTTCCTAGGTGATTCAGCAAGGCGATGGTGTCTGTGACACAGTCAGTTTGAGTTTTAGATGCCACTAACAGGTCATCTATGTACTGCACCAAAACGGACTCTCTTGGCAGTACTAGAGATTCAAGGCATTTCTTTAGGATCTGGTTGAAAATCGATGGACTTTCAGTGTACCCTTGAGGGACACGATTCCAGACATAGATATGGCTGTCAAATTCAAAACTAAAAAGGAACTTGCTTTCTGGATGCAATGGGATGGAAAAGAATGCATGGCACAAGTCAATGACAGTGAACCATTCCGCATTCCAAGGAATCTGATATAGTATCACTGCAGGGTTGGGCACAATGGGACAGCAAGGTACAACAATTTGGTTTACCTTGCGTAGGTCCTGCACTACTCGGTACTTCCCACTAGGCTTTTTAATCCCAATGATGGGCGAATTGCAGGGACTGCTCATTACTTCCTGTATGATGTTTGCTTCGAGCAACCTGTTAATCTCAATTGCGACTCCTGCTTTTACTTCTGCACTCATTTTGTACTGTCTTGTTCTGGGGTATACAGCATTTGTTTTTATTGCTATTTTAACTGGGTCCACATTTGCCATTAAGCCTACATCTTTTCCCGTGAAATCCCATACTTCAGGTACCACTCTTAACTGGAGCTCTTCAGGTAAGTCTTCAACGGACAAGGGTCTAATATCAGTGTCAGGTCTCACTAACATCAGTTTGTACAAACCATCTTCATCGGGGGTCTGAATTTCGACACCCTTTGGTGTGCAAAAGATGGTGCAGTTCATTTTGCACAACAAATCGCGTCCTAACAGGTTCACAGGACTGGAATCACAGACCACAAATCTGTGCATTTCTTCAAAATTTCCTATAGAGATTTCCATGGGTTCTGTTACTGGAGTACTGATTATTTGATTGGAGACACCCACTACTTGGATTGCTTCTCCCGAGAGGGGTAGGTTAGGAACATCCACTGTTCTCACAGTGGACCGGGTAGCACCAGTGTCCAACAGAAAGGTGACGTCTTTTCCCTCAACCTTTCCTTCAATATATGGTCCACTCTGGTCTACCGGTAAGGAGGCGCCAAGTACGCACTCCTTATCCTCCCCCCTCAGGCCCCGTCAATCTTGTTCATCACAGAGGAAAGAATCGTTTAACAAGTACTGTGGAATTGCTGCATTTCTCTCATTCTCTCCTGTTCATATCTCCGCCCTTTCATTCTGCTGACCCTGATTCTTATAATTCTGTCTGGGAGCGCGAGGTACTGGAGGTAGCTTTACCTGTTGCTGGTTCTTTCTTGTCCCCTCTTTCTGCACCTGTGGATTTAAACCATTTATAGGGGCATTACCGGCCTGTAGGTGTGGACACTCGTCTCTCCAATGCCCTATCTGGCTGCACCCGTGGCAGGGGAACTTCTTCATAGCCTCTTCCCGACTCATTTTTACCCGGGGCTCCCCTCCTCCCCCAGCATTGGTATTCTGGGCATTATTATTAGAATTCAATTTACTTAACTGTTTTTCTTGCTGTTCAGCCAATTTCACTTGTGCCCACATAACCTTTTCCTTGAGGGCTTTCTTTTTATTCTCTATTTCATCTTCGCAGTACTTGGCGTACTTAAGGACATCATCTATGGGCTTTCCCTGCCAACTGATTTTATTGTCTCGAATCCATTGGGATATTTCAGGCCTTAATCCTAGCACGAATCTGTAACTGAAATGGGTCATGTCTTTCATGTCCACATTATCGATTCCACTGTACGTTTTGAATACTTGTAGCAACCTTTCATAAAAAGAGTGGACAGTTTCATCGCGCTCTTGGGTAGTTCTATCTATCCGGGTCCAATTGGTTTCTTTTGCGGGCACCTTTTTCTTGAGGTATTGTATGACTTGATCATACTTCCTGATTACTTCGGGTGAGGGAGCTCCGGTTTTGGGGTCTCTCACATACTCATCATTGGGCCAATCAATTTCAATTTTTCATTCGGTCCACAAGTCTACAGGCACCACAATGTCGAAAAACCCATCCAGGTCTTTTAGGAGACATTTCTGAACCTTTATGAAGCGTTCGACCTGCCTGTACCAATCAACTGTTTTTTCCCGTAATTTTGGAAAGTCATTTGTAAATGACACAATATCCTGTCGGGACCAAGGGACATGGACATATTTTCCCCCCGGTACCTCCCTCATGGGACAAAATTTTTCGGCGGGACCTACTTCTTTGAGCACGTATTCTGAAGTTTGAGACTTAGCCCTACTGTCCTCCTTTTTCTTTGCCCACCGGGTTCTCCATTTTCCTACATCCCCCCATTTCTGTAAGAGTTTCAGTAATTCTTTTATCTGGATCTGTTTTCCTACCACATTCAAGCTCTCTAAGTCCTTGTCTGTAAAATCTACTCTGTAGGGTTTCTGAAGGATTTTGGAGCGACTGACATCGATTCCCATTTCTGTGGCAGTGTCCATCAATCTCTCATGGAGCAATCTAGCGTTCCGGGTAAGGTTTTTGCTGATGAACAGTAACTCTTCTTCGCTGAAGGAGTTTAATCGGTCTAATCCTACATTTCCAGCCATTAGCTCCTCTATTTCTATCCTTAATTTATAGATTTCTAATTGTTTGGGTTTGGGTGTGGTCTCTTTTTCTAATTCTTTGGTCCATCTGTCCAATTCTTCTGGAGATACGACTGTGGCACTCCTAACCCCTGATGTGCTTTCAATCAGAACTTCTTTTGCCCTACTCTGACTTCTTGCCCCTGACATGCTAGCTCTGGATTCCCTAATGGGCATATCCATTAGGACTACTGACTCACAGTCACTTTCTTGATCATCGACTATGAGTGTCTCCTTTCTTGGGGGTGGAATACTTGGGGTTGGCATAATTGGGGTGATAACAGGAGGACGAGGACTGGCCAGTCTATCCCCGTAAAGAGGAATAGCGGGACCAATAGTTACTGGGATGGTCAGAGAATCTGGATGGGGATGTATCTGGGCTATGGTCCGAACTAAATCATCTCGCTGTCTAGCTAGAGCTTCCTTCTCTCGCTCTCGTAAAGCCTTTTCTGCAGAATTGTCATGCAACACTTGGGGTACCAAGGGAGGGTAAATACTTGGGGCAGTCGGAGTAACCAACCGAGGTGGGTCTTCTCCAAACGGGCGGTAATTTGGGACCGTGGAACTAGGTTTACAAAACCCATCCCCATCACTGGTTTTACTATCCGTTCCCGTTCCATCTGTCTCACTATCCCTCCGACATCTCGGATATCTAGAAAACGGGTTTGGTGAATTCAGAGGCTCTGACTCTGCAACATAGGGAGGGGGGTTTTTCATCAATAAATCCTCTAGGTGCTCATCTTCAGAGTCCCCCACGGCCATTAAGTGATGGGTCTTCTCTTTACATTTCCCTTTCCCTTGTTCTAATACCCCCATCATTGGAAACAATCCCTCCACCATCATGTTTTGTCTCCAATGTTTCATTTTCTGCTCTTTGGTTTCTCTATGGACCCTCGGGTACCACTTGCTTACTCCCTTGTCCATCCGGGGTCTATCTCTTTCCACAGCCTCAATTTCCCATTCTTATAGGGCTTCATACTGTGTTAACCTGGGTCTGGGATGTAATTCATTCATGCGGGTCCTCAAATTAAACAAGATTCTGCCATTAAACGTACCATCAATAGGAAATGCCAGAACTCCGTCATCTGCAGTATACTTTGCCCAATTCTCTAGCCATACACAGGTATGATACCCCTTTTCAAACAACATGAAGGAAGCAGGAGTATTCGGTGGAGGGATGATCACCCCCTCCCTCGTTCTAATGGGCTTGTCCATTTTAAAAAAATTCTTTACTTTATCGGCAAACGACATTTTTCTTTTTACTCCATACATCATGTGCGGTCTACCTCGTAAAATCTGTTCCTTATAGAAGCCTAAGTTTTGTGGATTAGGTAAGAACTCAGGATACCACATACACCTTTCCAGACCCCTCTCAAGCTCCTGTTGATTAATTTTGTTTACCTTTGTGCTTCCAATGCTAATGCGACTTTTATTTCGTAGTAACCAATCAATACTGTGATTACAAAAATCCTTGTCCAATGGGTGCGCGGCCTTTTCGCGAGACGAGGTCTCACGCTCCGGCACTCACCCCTCCCTTACAATTTCGGCTCCACTACACACCCGCTGTCTCCACCAATACCAGCGCGGCACGGAGTGACGTCAGAGCAGTCTTCCGACCGACTCCCTCCTTCACAAGGTAACGAAAACTTTTAACTTTTCCTAAAGTGCGAATGCAAATCTTAGTTAACAACACGCAACGTTTGCCACTGTGTCTGAGTGTTCTAAACAGGTAGAAAAATTTTCTTTCACTACTAGTAAACCACTTCATTCACTCCGGATAGACTTCTTTGCCTAACCCCTCACACGAGCAATATAGAACCTGTTACTCCTCTGACTCATCCACTTCTTTCCGGGATATATACTGAGCCAGGATTTCGCCAGCGAACTATTTTACTTACCATTCAAGCCTTGGAGACCCTATTACTCCTCCCGCATGTTACCCTTACTAGGTGATATCACAATGGAAGTTTTATACAAAAGGACTCGTAGCTATCATTTATACAGATGCAAAAAGATCCTAATTAGTGCTTCCAGGTATTCCTAACCCTGCACTAATGACTCATAACAAGTGACCTTAGCAGCTAACCGGATTCTGCTCACCGTTAGCTATATACTTCCCCGGGGATTCGGACTACACTGAACACTTACAAACAATTTTTGTTAATGTAACATGTAACACTTATAGCAGCAATGCAAAAATCATATACATATACATATAAATCCTTAAAACATTTGAGCAATATTTGAAATAATGCAATAGAAATTTCAGCAGCACATTTTATTTTCACGGTTTGTTTATCAACTATCCTGTCTACCTATCTTAACTAGTCCTAACCATACTACTGCTACCAGAAAATTACTGATAGAGCGCGCAGGTCACCCGGGTCACAAGTTTACCAATTTTCCACGCACTGGGCCCTGGCGTGCATATGAATGACTGAGTTTGCGTGAACCGGATGATTCTTACACGCTACTATGAGTAATTTGGGGGGTGACCTTTACACCACTTACTGTTCATGTACCTGACTTACCACAGGCACATTCCTCCTGACGGATCAGGAGCTAGCAGTGGACAGGTGACAAGATTCCTAAAGGGAGTAAAAACTTCTATATACCAAGTACGTTATCCACACTTTATACTGAAAATGACCACAGACACCTGATGAGTTTTAAAGATTTATCAAGAAATTTCAGAATGAATATGCCAAGATGATAAGCCAAATACAAAGTAACACATCAATTGTTAAAATTAATGCCACAATGTAACTATGGATTAGGGCAAGTACCATTAGAATCCTTGGGAACACTACAGGGTAAGAGTATGAGGAATAGAGCTATTCACCGCAAGTTTAAACTAGGGCAGGGGACCTAAACAGGACCTAAAATATGCACTTAAACTAGGCTAGTTATGCTATTCTTACTGATTTCACTGCAACCATGCTAAAGGAAAGGGGAAAAATGGAACACACTAATAAAATACGACAGTTTAATAATATCCTACAGGTAGGGAGAGAAGTGGAACATTTCTAATAACAATTGCATATAATTTGCATTCCAAGGTGATAGGGCAATATCACAGGCAAGAGTGCTTTATTAAGAAGAGAAGAAAGAGAGATAGGAAGACGTAAACCCACAGATTAATAATTACCTAATTAGGAATGAGGACTAACCCTGGCCACGGGTCAGTTTGGAAAGACGGGGACAAGGACCCTCAAGGAATGGAATACCAGAATGCGAGCAGGTACAGCTCACGGACAGTCAGGACAGGATAACCCTCAGGATTTGGGTCAGGACTGGGCTCACCAAGGTACGACCAATACCCACAGCTTCGGATGCAACGCCTGCGTTACCCCTCTCTGCAAGTAATCCGCCAGTAACCCCGATTGGGTTTTCGAATTTCCCCAGCAAAGTGCTTCGCCAGCACTTAGGACTATTTCCACCCCTAGGAGTTTGTGGAAAGTATGGACAGAGTGCTCCACAGCACTCTAGATTGATCACCTATAGAGTTCGTAGGGTCAGTGACAGGTCTTCTACTCGGACAAGTCGGACAATTTCTCTAAGCTACACTAGGCCAGTTATACGGTTTGGGGACCCCTGGACCACCCACAAATGTTGCAAGTGACAGTTTCCCACATTATGATTGGTCAGGAGAGGTGACTTGGTCATTGTCACCTCCTAGAATTCAGTGTTCACATCATTATTATTAAATTTTGCATACCCGCCCCTTGGGTTCACGTTCCCAGGCATAGGAATACAGGAGACAATACAAGTGCACAGTATATAGCAACAGTGTTTCTTGGTCAAGGTGGAATACTGCATCTTCGAGATGGGTTCCCAGGCGCATCGTGCTTCAGGAGCCAGCTGGCTTGTTTTAGCTTCTGCGCAGTGGGGTTTCTCCCATGTCACGTGACAGGGTTCAGAAGAGCTTCAAGTATGGCGCAGCTCCCGTTTTCCCCAGCCCCCAGAGACGCGGTACATGAAAAGTAAGCGAGAACAAATTAGAATCATACGTAAAAATGATCACACTGTATACCGTTATAGATTTTAATTCACCCCTTATTTTATAATATCTCTAGCATTAAAGTTTAGTGCAAAAAGACAGATAGGCTGAGGCAGCAGTGGCAAGCAGAGAGCGTGGTTAGAGAGAGAAGCGGCCATGTTTGCAACAGTGCGCATGAGCAACATAATCCCTCCAGAATGCGAGTGCGTCACATCACGTGAGTATGACCAACGCATGCGCAGACTGGATTTCAGCAAAGCAGCCATTTCCCTAGTGCAAGCATTGTTAGGATGAAAAGACGCACAGGCAAGCCTCTTGGGGACACCCGCGTGTTGGGGAAAATGCTAAATAAATGACGGACAGTTGAATTAATATGATTACAAGTTAGGCGAGGTTCATGAGTGAGAGCAAGTCGCTTTATGTGCGAATCCTTGCTCCATCAGTAGCATTTCAGGCTTAGGCCTGCCCTGCAGTCAGCCTTGATTATCTAAGCCTGATAAAACTTCATATCGATTTGAGGTCGGGGTGTGTGGATTAATCCCCCCTTCTAGTCTTTCATGTGGTTTGTAAAAATAGCCCAATGGTAGAGCAGCAATACAGGTAGTGGTGAAAGAATAATCCTGTGCTTCCAAAACCTTTAAAACAAAATCGCATCTATCAAAATTAATATTAACACAATCGCCCCTTATTTTTTTAAGCGAGTTCCCAAGCCAGGCCACTGCGCGAACCATCAAGATGTGATTTGAGAGAAAGGGTTTAAAGCCTTTATGCCTAACGTGCCAGTCCACTATTTTGTTTTTTAACTCGGCCCATGTATCCACTTGATCTGTCCTTAGCGCGGGAACGCCAGTCAAGACTACCACCAAGGGGCTTGATGCTGGGGGTAAATCTATCACATCTTTCGCTGGTTTTAACCCACAGTCATGCTTCTGATTTTCAGATACACGCACTTGCCCTGAATTTGGTGCATTTTTTGTACTATTTGGGTTATTCACAGATTGCGTTTGGGTTACCCCCGCATGCTGGAAATTGTTTTTTTGGGCTAGATTCTGCTGAAGTTGACTAACTGGACAATTCTGGCTATTCGGACGAACTGTCCCTTCTAACACTGGTAATTTTGGGATGACTTTGCTAACATTGCTACAAGTAAGAGGGATTGTGGTCGTAGAGTTAGTCTGCGCGATCAAAGTCCCACTTGATTGAAAACTCCCTGTAGCCATAGCTAATGTACCTACTCCCCTCCCATTTTCTTGGTGAGGAATGGTTCCTTCTTTAAACTCTTTTGCCAAACTACAGATCCCGTTCTCCAGGACCTCCAACTTAGACCAAAAAGGAGCAGGAGAAGATGATATCAGGGACTCCATACGTACCCGGGTCGCCTGTATCACTCACAGTGGAGATTAATGTTTCCTCACGCTCTACCCTGGGGCCAAAAATACTTGTCTGTTTTACCTTATTTACTTCACTTTTCCCTTGGATTTTATTTTGTGACCACGTTGCCGGTCCACCCCTTGTGCGTTTTGCCAGCGGCTCGGCTCGCCTTCTGTTTGCTCCAATACTTTCACTAGCTGGTCTTTTGGGCCTGGTCGATCAGGTATCATGAACATCCCTTGAATTAGAAGGTTACGTTTGTGTTAATTTCAGAGAGTATCTCGACAGGACCACTACACACAATAGAGGGATTTGGGGATGTTACGCTCATGTCTCGTGTAACCCCAGGGACAGTGTTCACTACATCAGTGGGACATTCCACAAATGATTTATTATGCCCCACCCTCACTTCAATAATTGGATTTAAGGCTATGCTACCCATGGCCCCCTGTGAAAGATCTGAAGTATCTACATTAATTAAAAGTAAAGCCGTAGATACTGGGGACTTAGCGAGTTGAATATTACCTATAGAAGATCTTTTTTGGGCAGCATAGATTCCTAGTGAGAGCCTTTTCTCAGTTAACACTATTTCCTGCTGAAGCATATTCCCTGCTCTAACCAGAAAGGCGTCCATTGTCCCTGCAAAACTTCCCCCGACCCCTGGCTTTCCCCCTACGCCACTGTTCTTGGAGCTCATTTCCCCCTACAATACTGCGCTCCTGATATTAAAATACCCAGATATACACAATTAGTATTTTGCCAGCGATTTAAAAGGCTATTGAGTATCTGGGAAGCTACTATAAAGCCTAAGTAGCAAGGTTACAATGTACAAACGGGTATTAACACTGCAGGTCTATCATTTAGCTTCATAAATCCATTTACAGTTTTTATATTCTCTGGATGAAATGGATATGCAATCCAAGATGCACCTTGAATTTAATAGATTAAATAAATGGCATAAGCCACTAGTCCAGCGTTAGTACATCATTACATCAGTAGTTCCCCAATTACAGACCACACTCTAATTGCTCTGACAGCAGGCAAGCAAATAGTATTTTCTAATAATCACAGTCATTCGCTGTATGTGGAAATGGGGCAACTGCTCACCATAAAGTCCAGAATGTCAGGGGGGGGCCCAGCCCAGCCTCGTCTTGCCTTGGACGGCCGTAGACGGCCCGCCCTGTGCCCGGGCTTAGCCCGGCTAGTCCCGCGATGCGGGAGATGCGACGTTGTTTTAAGCGCCTCCAGGCGCGTTCTGGGCATGGGCATGGTGTAGGCTCCTGGGATCAGTAGTCTGCTTGCATCGCTTTGCCCTAGCTGCTGTGTGCTACAACTGTGGCCAAAATCTTCTTCCTTGACCCCTCGATTCCCGCCTGGACCCGCCCGCCAGTCTCCCACCGCCCGGCCGCTCGTAAATCCATCAAGAGCAGGGGCCGCCGAGCGGAGACCGGCGAGGGGCAACTACAAGACCCATAAGCCCTTGCGGAGTCCAGCGTCACCGGGGAGCGCCAGGAGGCGCAGAAAACCAGCTTCAGCGCCACTAAGCGGGGGAACTTCCTGTTTGCATTGCTTTGCCCTAGCTGCTGTGTGCTACAACTGTGGCCAAAATCTTCTTCCTTGACCCCTCGATTCCCGCCTGGACCCGCCCGCCAGTCTCCCGCCGCCCGGCCGCTCGTAAATCCATCAAGAGCGGGGGCCGCCGAGCGGAGACCGGCGAGGGGCAACTACAAGACCCATAAGCCCTTGCGGAGTCCAGCGTCACCGGGGAGCGCCAGGAGGCGCAGAAAACCAGCATCAGCGCCACTGAGCGGGGAACTTCCCGTTTGCATCGCTTTGCCCTAGCTGCTGTGTGACACAACTGTGGCCAAAATCTTCTTCCTTGACCCCTCGATTCCCGCCTGGACCCGCCCGCCAGTCTCCCGCCGCCCGGCCGCTCGTAAATCCATCAAGAGCGGGGGCCGCCGAGCGGAGACCGGCGAGGGGCAACTACAAGACCCATAAGTTCTTGCGGAGTCCAGTGTCACTGGGGAGCGCCAGGAGGCGCAGAAAACCAGCATCAGCGCCGCCTCGCGGGACGCCGGGCGAAGCCCGGGCCAAGGGCGGGCCCGTTGTTGCCCGTTAGTGACCGGTAGGGACCGGACCGGGCCACCCCCCTTGATTCCTATTGTTAATTCTGACACGTTTCTGTACTTTGTTTTCGCATTTATTCATCATGCCTGGAAGAACCATAAGTAAAACAAAATCTGCACTGGCTGTAGCCCAGATTACCGGCCCTATAGATCAATTCATCTCACGGACCAACGAGGCCATCGAGCATAGTATTTCCCTTCTGGAACGCAGAGTATCTTTGGACCTCATTAAAGCTAAATGCTCCTCCATGGGCCTTTTGGCGACCGCGGCTTCCCCTGTCCAACAAGCTCCTATCACCACTATTCTTTCACCATCTGTTACGGTTGCAGATATTCATACAGTACCATGCTCAGTAGATCTATCTGTAACTCAATCAGAGTCTGACTCTCTTTTGTCAGATGATTTAGAGATTACCCCGGATCTAGAGGCTTGTCAAATACAGGGCACATTGGAATCAACCACAGATAAGCAACCCGGGGAGTGAGGGAAGGAGCCATCCCTAAACAAGGAAACACCAAGCCATGTGGTAACGTAGTGGCGCCTGACACCCCTTTGGAATCCGGGAGGGATCGGTTCCTACAGCCCACACAACCAAGTACAAATACACCAATTGAAAATAACTCCATAGCACCTACCATTATTGTAGATGATATAGATAACTCATTCAAAGTTTGTAAATCTACCTCGCAAATATTAACCACAATCAAAGAGCTTTTCTCCCAACATCTAAAACCTATACAAATTAGTTTGAGGAATTTGGAAGCCCAAATAGCAATTCTATCACGCACTCACTCTACTGTGCCGAGTTCACATCCACCTAATCAAGGGAAGGGAAATCCCACTCACCTTATAAAAGTTCCCCAACATTCACAACCCGGTGCAGGAACTAAACAGATTCCTAAGACCATTCCACCCCTTTTAAAACCAAAGCATACTGTTCCATTAGCAAAACAACAGCAACACCCAGCGTCTAGTGTGCAAAAGGCTAACATATCTACTGATTCGCCTCAGACCCCATCAGGAACAGGACCTGTAAAAACTGCAAAAACTGCAAATACAACAGCAAATACAACCATAAACCAAGCTACAAATAATAAATCGACAATCTCACCTTCTAGAATGACGGTCACACAACCCTCGATGGCACCCAAGAAGGTACCACGATCAAGGCGCCCAGTGCACCTCCCACCGGAGGCAACTCCTTACGCGGTTATTCTTACAGGTGTTCCTGAATTAACCGAAGGTATGGATGAAACTGCCTGGTCACTTAAGAATAAGGTCCTGCAGTGGTTAAGCCTAAATAGACCACTAGAGCCCTACCATTCTGGTGGGATCTCCACAGTCCGCAGAGTAACCTGGATAGGTGATGAACGCAAATCGATCCACGGTGACTGTATCATAGTAAAATGCAGGGATCCAAGTACCGTGGACCATATTTGCTCATGGCCAACTCTGGAAAAAAAGGGCTGAATTGACGCCCAACATCTTTCTTTCTTCTATCCCCCATTGAACACACACCAATACCTTCCCATTTCAAATTGGCAGCATCCCCAGGAAGGACAATGGAACCAGGCGGGATATGGCTACAGTTATGGGACCAGAAATAGGAATAGAGATTGGCACAACCAGCCCTGGCAACAAGGCAGATCCCACTATCCAATGGAGGGCTGGCAGGGTCTCCCAACCAGAAATAGGTATGACTGCCTGGAAATGGTAGATTGACCGTTAAGGGCCATAAGAAGTAAGATCCAGGCCTCAAAAACCACGGTCGCCCCATTAACCCCCGGCTCACAATCACACCCGCCTAAACCTCAGGTCCAAGCAGAATTATTCTTGCCTATTACTATCAGCTCCCAGTCTGGGACTACCGTAGAATCTCGCAATGCTACTCTAAATGAAACAATGACCAATTTCCTGGTAACCTCCATGGGCGTAATTGACACAAACTCTTATCAGCCTAACGATCTGAGTATTATTACTGAAACCACCACGATCCCATTAGAGCGTTTACCATCCCGATCTTCTGTCTGTCAGTTACCATCTGACTCAAATAACCTGAATTTTTCAATAATATACTGGAATGTCGCAGGTCTGCGCCCCAAGTTGTCATTGCAGCCGTGGCTTGAAACAGTAAGGGAACATCAGATACTTTGTCTCCAGGAAACATGGTCTATAACCCCAAACCATCTAGTGGGTTATAGAACTTTTCATACTCTGCCTTCCTTATCCATTTGGAAGCTAAAAGAACTCCCGACTTATCAAATTCTGCAAATTAATTTTACCAAAGATTGCATTTATATTCTGAATAATTATTATAATAATTCAGCTACAATGGACTGTTTAATAACACTAACTGAAATTACCACTTTTTTAGCATCCCTGCAAAATGATTCCCATCCTAATTCAGTACACATAATCTGGGGTGGCGATTTTAATCTCCCATTATGTCCCAATTATAAAAATGGAAACTGTGGCCTGCAAGACGAACATGGCAGTCCTCTGTCCCACTTTGCTCACTCTATTTGTGGCAACAAACTAAATGAGTCCATATTTTCCCTAGAACTGGACTTTGTAAATTACCTAGTGGAACCACAAAAATATTTCTCTCCAACCTTCCATGGTAGAGGCTTCTTAACCACTATAGATTTCATTCTGTCTTCCCAGATTCTCAAGGGACAAGAGACTAATTTTTCTACTGGGACAGATGCTAGCAGCGATCATTTTCCGATTAGCGTAAGAGTTAAGCCAAAAATGGTTAAATCACACTCTTTCACTTTGAGCCATCTAAAACAAAACTCATTAATTATGAATAAACTGAATGGCTACACAGTCAAATGGGCCAAGGTAGACCCGGTGGAAGTAACAGAGAGGGTCCTTGGAAAAACCAAACCCTGGGTACTTGACTGCCTATCACCAGACTCCACTCCCCAGACAATTGTGGACAGTTTCCAGAATATTTTGAAGATAATTGGAAAGGAACTTTCTTGTAAACCCAGGAACAATAAGCCCACCTCTCCGAGGTAGTTCGATACAGCCTGCCGAAAGGCCCTCTCGACTTTAAAGGAAGCCCTTCATAGACCCACGAGGGACCTAGCGGAAATTTCGAATTTAAGGAAACTCTATAACATAGCCAGACGGGAACGAAGAAGAGAAATTAAGAAAAATCTCTGGGCACAACTTCACGATAGCTGCCAAAGTAAAGACAGTGCTCTATTCTGGCAAGTCATCAGATCCCCCTTTTTGGCCGATACTACAAAGGGGCAGCATCTAGATGTCGCAGTCACGGCAGATGATTGGCTCATGCATTTTTCTAAAATCTTTGATCATTCTCAATTAGACACAGTAGGAACAGATCACAGCGGAGCCCATAAGTTGGAGAAGAACATCTATCCGATAAACATCCATTTCAACTACGTGGAAGTCATCAAAGCACTTAAGGCGTCGAAACCAGGCAAAGCTCCTGGTCCTGACGGAGTCCCATTGGATATTTTTCTCCATAATACCGAACTATGGTCACCAATAATTACTCAGGTTTTGGCAGCAGTAACATCTGTAGGGCTGCTACAGTCATGGTCAACGTCAATCCTGCTCCCCATCTTTAAAAAGGGCGATCGTAACGATCCGGCCTGCTACAGGCCAATTTCCCTTCTGGACTCCATGGGCAAAATTGCAGGTCGAGTGCTCTTGGACCGCTTACAATCTTGGGCCCAGGAAAATAACATCATGACCGACCTGCAATATGGCTTCCAGAAGGGTCTTGGGACTGTGGAGCAGGCCCTGAACCTCGCCCTTTTGACTGGAAAGTACGTAGGTGCAAAAGGAGGTAACATCTTTCTTGTATATGTCGACCTTAGCGCGGCATTTGACTGTGTTCAGCACGCTAAACTTTGGTCAATACTTAGTGATCTCGGAGTGGATCCACCCCTTATAGTTTTCCTCCGGGAACTCTACTCTGACGCCACAGGGTGTGTCAGATTTGGCATCAACGGTGAGCTATCTCGCTCCTTCTCAATAGCAAAGGGAGTAAGACAGGGTTGTGTACTGGCTCCCTTCCTGTTTAATCTCTACACCAATGGACTAGAGCAGGCCATGTTGGAAGGGAGCCAGGATCTACCGCAGATAAATCATCATCCAATACCGACACTGCTATATGCAGATGATTCCGTCATCTTAGCCCGAACGCTGAACCAACTTCAAAAACAACTTAACAAATACTGCAGCTTTACGGGTTCACTTGGCCTGAAAATCAATATAAAAAAGACATTTACAATGCATATTGGTCCCAGGGTCAAGAATCCCAAACCAATATTGGTGGACAATACAAGACTGGAGAAAACCTCTGTTTACCCATACCTGGGCATCCTCGTGGATGACTCCTTGAACTGGCGACAGGCTACGGCCAGTAGAAATCTTCTCTTCCAGCGAGCAACATCGGCCCTGGTCTCCTTCTTGAGAAAGTTAGGCAAACCCGCTCCACCTGAACTCCTGAAAATTTACTATGCTAAATGCCATAGTGTGGCTACCTATGGTGCAGGCGTTTGGGGGTATGGCCACATAGACCCCATACAGATAACAGAGAACGGTTTTGTTAAATACCTGCTGGCCCTTCCGCAAAGCGCCCCGAACTATGCTTCATACAATGAGCTTGGTATGGAATATATTATAGATACGATTCGTTCCCAACCAATTCTATTGTGGCAACGCATATGGTCCAAACCTGAGTGCCATCTGACACGATCTTTGATCACGGACCGTATAGCCTTAACCAACTGGCACAGGATCCCCTGGTTGGTTTATGTGCGGAACTTTTTCAATGATCTTGGCCGCAGGTCTTATTTTGACGACCCACCTAGAATCGAAGACATCTCCAGAAAAGAGCTAAAGAAGATGTGCTTGGTCCATTTGAGAGAACTGCGCAATCAGATGGATATTACAAAAACTTTGAACAACCAAATCTGTGCAACTCAAACTGTTAAAGCCATGCAACCCTATCTGACTTACTATCTGTCTAACCACGAGAAATATCTTTTGACAAGATTTCGTTTCAATACCTTTTTCCGTTTAGTTTCCTTTCCCGAAGTTCAAAACTGGTCTCGCACTCTCATGAACTGCCCATGTGATGGAGTTTCTTCACAATCAACAATCCATATTATCTTCTTTTGCAAATATTATAAATCACCACGAAAATCCTGGATTCTCCCACTTCTCCAAACCTCAAGTCATAGACTATGTCACCCTGCATTCCTTTTCTTGCAGCTTTTGGACTCGCCACATGTTGCGAAGTGCATAGTCACTTTTTTAAAAGCTAGTATCAAAATACGTCAAGCTTATGACTGACATGAAATTTCCACCTTAAAACTGACGTACTTTTATCTTATAATTTTTATATTTAATTTAATTTCTCTTTTCTAAACTTTTGCGTCCCAAATTAAAAATTATTATTTTCCTTTTAATTGAAAAACTGTTTCGTTTATGTTTACTGTTTTTAATGTGTACTTTTTATGATTGCAAACAAGTGGTAATCGAATAAAAGTTTATGAAACTGAAACTGATTCCCCCACTCGGCGGCCGGGCCTGGGGAGAGGGCAGCAGGAGCAACAAGAAGGTCAAGCGCCCAGTAAGGCAATGGCAGTGTCAGCGCTAGTTCGGAGCAACCACAAATAACTGAATGGATTTATCTTTATCATGTCTCCAAGGGATCTGAATGTGCACTCTGCTTCTCTTCACTGTCTACTTTCTCTCTCCTGCCTCGCTGCAGTGTCCACTTTCTCTCGCTCACCTGTCTCGCACCCAGGGGTTGTAATTCTGATGTATTGAAAGACCAAGCAACAGAATAAAATCTTCCCTATTTTAAAAAATGTGGCTATTCGTCCTGGTGGGGTTCACTCCTCCCTCCCTTTAGGTACTATCATTGACCCCCCACAGTGCCAACCATGGTTACTCAGGGGGATTCACAGGGGGGAGCTATACTAAAGAGCCCAAGGACAAATATGAAGGGAAAAGGAAAAAGAAATGTTGCATTGTGAAACGTAAGCCCAAAAAATTAAGATTCACAAGAACATCTCCTATGGGCAATGCAGATTAAATCCCTTCCATTCATCCCAAAAATATTAGCCCACCAGATCGTGTTCCCTAGTCTCTGGGTTCCGTTCCTGGTCGATCAGAAAATCCTAACCCTTTTGTGCTGCCCGCTGGGGTGGAAGAGCATGGTTCTGGTGTAATAAGTCAAAGTATGGTGCTGATATTTTATGATGAGCATGGCATCCATGATTGTAAAGATGTGGCGAACCCCGACAGTGGTTATTAAAAGGGGCTCGGGGGCAATGGAGATAGAGGGGCTGATTCCCTGGGTATCCCTCCGATGGGTCAGGGTTTAGAGATGCTATCAATGGTCCCACTTTCGAAAGGTTGCCATTAAAGCACAAACAAAGGTCTGATAGAACCCTTAATGTGGATGCACAACCTCTTTCTCCCTCCTTGCAAAAGTGTGAGTATAGAAATGAGACAAAACTAAATTATCTGAAAGGTGGCCAGAAGGGTTTAGTGACAGTCCCAACTTCGAATATGTCGAACTTCGTCATTTTGTTTGATCAGTAATTGGGTCCTCTGAATAGACATTTCCTTCTACACTCTCTATTCGGAATTGAATTCTTAAGACTGGTGACAAGCAGTGTTATTGAAAATGTCCACATTAATTCTTTTGCCCTGCTTCCCTGTGCTAGAGTAACATTTAGCTCTAAGTTTATCATGAAGCTCATCTTGGAGAATGTTTATTACTTCTTGAAAAGGGGAATTGATCTATTTTGTGAAGATTCTGGGGCAGAGTTTAACTGTGATAGTCTTGAGTTGAATATCTAGGAAAGGTCCTGAACTCAGTATTGATGGAGCCTGTTAGCCCTAAGCATGTCACTGTCTTGGTAGGCAGAGGCAAAGGGAGGAAAGTTTTAAATATTACGGAGTCAATGGAATTGGGTGCCCGGGTGCCTGAGCAGGGGGATAAGTTAACGAAATAGAGATAGTATCAGAAGCATAGAATGGTGCAAGTACACTTACAAAGTATCTGGTGTTGTGGAGGTAATCCCTGGGGAAATCTTACATCTTGCAACATGGCAGGCCTAGTATAAGCTGCTTTAAAGTTGAACTCTGTAATGAATCTTAATCACTTGATCTTCTGTTTGCAGGAAACGTGGGCCTGCTTCGATTTTGCGTATGAGAATTATTATTTTTTCCTGTGGAGCTAATGCACCCACCAAAGGTCACTCTTGTGGTGGTATTGCTACCCTGCTCAAAAGCAATATCAATTGGAACCAACAAATCTTTGTCCATCCCTCAAACCTATGTCTTTGTTTAAAGTTGGCTATGTTCAAAGAGAAAAGAGGATTGTCATCTTTTTTGTTAGTCAATCTGTATATTCCCCCGGCGAAGTCACAGGACTACCTAGTCAATTCCATGTGTACATTTGTAAGTAAAATCAGTCAAACTGAGGAATGTCCCCTGGTAATTATCATATGAGATTTCAATGACAAGGTATCTAATTCAGCATGTATGACCTATTATTCCTGGATAACTTGAGATGTACTTTTCCTGAATGGGAGGTTTCCCGAAGATTCACCTGCATCTTATACTTTTCATACTGCCTGTGGCAAATATCTTTTTTTCTATGAAAGTTTTCATTTTATTTTGTCTCATTGATTTTAGAAATGTGGTTTACTTACATGGATTTTTTTTATTTTTATTGTTGAAGTTGCAGCAGTAAGTTTCCATAAATACATTTACATAGTGACAAATTCATTAAGTTAACCAAAAATAGGAATCAACTGAAGATCGGCACATATTAAAAAATCATTTTGGGCACTAACCCAATGCCGTCTGTGCCTAAAACCCAGCAGCTATTCTTTAAAAAGAGAGACCCAGGTCGAAAGCAGCCCCCAGATCCTCCCCCCTTTAATTCTAGCTCTCCTGTCTTTTCGTTTATAAAATGCATTGCTTTCACCGAGTCCCGAGGCTGTTGGGGGCATTTTGAATCAGACCACAGGACCCAGGAGGCCAAGGATCAGCCGTGCACCACCTGCTCCTCCCGCCTGCGAAGCGGGGGCTATAAAGACTTCTTGCGTCTCCCGCTCTGCGGGAGACGCTGCTGAAGTACTACAAAAAATATACCATAAAGCTATACTCACCAATAGCCCATATACCTTATTTACCATACATAAATCAGTCAGCAATGGAAAAGGTTCAATCGTTTATTTTGCAAAGTGCCCTATATAGGGGAGACCTCCTCTCGCTACAGCTCTCAAAGGTGTGCAGAGGAGCCTGCTGGATCGAATTCAAAACAGTGCATATATACTTTCGGCATACCTCATTGAAACCCCGTACATGGAAAAGTACCAGTAACTGAGAAACCCAGGAAGACCCATATAAGGCACAATAGATTGGTTCGAAACTTAGCTCAAGCTATTCCGGGGGTAGGTCAGTAAAGGTGCCTCCATTTGGTTCTGGTGCATGGGAGTACAGGCATGGAGCCTGCAAGAATGTGCTCATTCTAGAAGAAAGACAGATGTGACATTGAGTTTCCTAAATTAGAATCAATGCTCTGTTCATAGCCCGGGCCACCCTTTCAGACTCTCCGCTCAGCAGTATGCCATGTATTTTCCTTACTTACAAAAGAGGCCCAGAAAAATGAAATCAGGATGTTGCTTGTTCGGTTCAGGCCTACGTTTTTAGTTAAACATGGGTTGAGTGTATTTACAAGAGGTTTCTGTCAAAGTAGCAACTCTATATATTGGATACATTATGACAACATTATATAGTTTATATAGTATTGATTTTATATTTCTTCAGACCGCCCTTTTGGCATAATGTAGCCAATATCATAAAGACAGGTCTTCTATTCTAAGAACACACCCTCATCTATCTGCATGAGGTCGGCTACCTCTTTTTGCACTAACTGCTTCTCTATTTTAGTTTGTCGGGAAACTGTCAATGAGGAAGTGAGTTTAGCGGCACAATAGGAGCAGCATGCCGGGCCACAATGAAGGCATAGGCAACAAACAAATACCACTCCCAGTGCTCCTGCCAGAATCATGAAAATGTTCCTACCCCAGGTAGAAAGGAGATCCCAAACCCACCCGGTGAAAGACCAAGTACCAGTGTCAGCATGGACTTCCGCAGCTAAGCGGTGTCATTTTTGGATAGCTAAATGTATAGTGGGAGGAGAATCTGTAATATATACACAGGAGGAGCTGCCGATCACGCGACATGCTCCTCCTCGATCAGCCAGGATGACGTCAAGCACCATCCAATTTTGAAGCGATACAAGCCTCGTGGCCTGAAGCTCTACAGTGAGATTAGTTAAGATCCCAGCAGTGGCCTGAACTACATTTTCCACTACTCTGGAGAGGCGCCTAACATCTCTACTGGTGAAAATGGGATCCCATATTGGAAAGAGACCCTTCGCTATATCCATAAACTGCTGGGCAGCAGTATCAGTCTGATCAGTGCCTTCAGTACTAATACTCCTGCTTACTCTATATGAATCTGAACTTCGTTTAGTCAGCTGGTGTGTCTTGTGATAATTAGAAGGAGCTATATACACCATAGAATACAAGGAGGACAGGTAACATTTTCCGGCCCACCCTCTAGGAAGCCAAGTATAGGCGTTCTCGCCACATACAAAATACACATTTGGTGGAGTTATCAGAGGTGGGGTACTGGTAGTATGCAAAATGTAAGTATAGTTACATCGGCTATTCCCTACTTTAACATGACCTTTCCCTTGTATGCAAAAGGAAGCAGTACTATTCAAAATAGGAACTGGGATTGCTTTATCATCAGTTACATTTCGATCCTGGAAATGCTGAAAACATTGTGTGGAATTGAATTGTTCAAAATCCAACATTTCTTCCTTTAACTAAGTAGCATTTTCATAAGTGGTGTACATATTGATACACGCATCCGGATCTAGAGATCCCTCCCCCTGGTTCCCCTGGGCATCAAATCCCTGGTGTTGTTCTATGTACTTTAGAACAGCTTCATAGTCCTTTTCAGTGTATCTTTTGGGATCAGCTACATAATGCAAATACATTAGAGATAGTAACTGGAACGGATCACTGACACAATATCGAGGGACATAATATCGACTACCAAAAATATCGGCGACAAAATATCGACAGACAGAATATCGACTTTGTATCTACAAACAGGTAAGTATTAAAATATCGAGTAAAAAATATTGTTTACAAAAATATAGTTTGTAAAAATATCGACTTTATTAAAGACGATGTTAAATTAAATTAATATTAAAAATTCTTTACTAAAATATACTTAAAAATACTTAAATTACCTTATAGTAATTAAATATTTAAATAAAGTTATAAAAAAAATGTTTTACAATCATATTTGTTAAAACATATATATATATTGTAACATAATATAATTAAAAAATATCCAAAATTATTACCGTAGGATAGCGGAAGTGTAAAATTACTATTCCCACTCCAGAGAGTGCAACAGTAGATAAGGCGTTGGATAGCGTAGAGGTAAAAATTACTATTCCAACTACAGAGAGTGCAACAGTAGGGAAAGGGTTGGATAGCGTAGGGGTAAAACTTACTATTTCCACTCCAGAGAGTGCAACAGTAGGGAAAGCGTTGGATAGCGTAGGGGTAAAAATGACTATTCCCACTCCAGAGAGTGCAACAGTAGGGAAAGCGTTGGATAGCATAGGGGTAAAAATTACTATTCCCACTCCAGAGAGTGCAACAGTAGGGAAAGTGTTGGATAGCGTAGGGGTAAAAATTACTATTCCCACTCCAGAGAGTGCAAAAGTAGGGAAAGCGTTGGATAGCGTAGGGGTAAAAATTACTATTCCCACTCCAGAGAGTGCAACAGTAGGGAAAGCGTTGGATAGCGTAGGGGTAAAAATTACTATTCCCACTCCAGAGAGTGCAACAGTAGGGAACGCGTTGGATAGCGTAGGGGTAAAAATTACTATTCCCACTCCAGAGAGTGCAAAAGTAGGGAAAGCGTTGGATAGAGTAGGGGTAAAAATTACTATTCCCACTCCAGAGAGTGCAACAGTAAGGAAAGCGTTGGATAGCGTAGGGGTAAAACGTACTATTCCCACTCCAGAGAGTGCAACAGTAGGGAAAGTGTTGGATAGCGTAGGGGTAAAAATTACTATTCCCACTCTGGAGAGTGCAACAGTAGGGAAAGCGTTGGATAGTGTAGGGGTAAAAATTACTATTCCCACTCCAGTGAGTGCAACAGTAGAGAAAGTAGATACTTCATATATTATTTAAAAATATATATATATATTAATATCTATAAAAAAATTAAAAGTAATTACCACTTTAATATAATATAATAATTAATTAATTACAAATACTAATTTCATTTAATCATTACAATTAGTTATCTATTAATACTAATTAATTACAAATTAACAAATAAATAATTAACATTTAAAATCTAATAAATACACAAAAAAAATAACATATGTAATTAGTTATAATTAAATTACTTCCCACTCTATTCCCCTATGAACGCACAACCCGCTACAGAAATTAATTTACTTAAATTAACCTAATTATCAATTAATCAATTAAATAAAATTAATAGGCAATTCAAATTTAATTAATTACCAAATAAAAATAATTTATCAATTAATTATAAACAAATACCAATAAATACATTTACATATTTAAGTAATTAAAATTAAATTACACTACATAAATTAACATATTTAATTAATTATAATTAAATTACTTCCCACCCTACTCCCCTATAAACCCACAACCCGCTACAGACATTAAATTAGTTAAATTAACATATTATCAATTAATCAATTAAATAAAATTCATTGGCAATTAAAATGTAATTAATTACAAAATAAAAATGTATTAACAATGAATTATAAACATGGGGGCGCTAGAGGGCGCACTGCAGCATGGCCGCACTGCCGTGAGGCTCCTGCAGCCCGGAGCTTCCATCCGGCAATTTATCCTTCTGACCATCACCATCCCCTGATCTGACCCTGGAATTTCCTTCGGAAGGCTGTGGACTGCACTCGGTCCAACTCCCACCACGATCGGTGGTTCCTGTCCGGAGTTAGGAGGTCCGGAAGTTTCACCGCCGGGCGCTCTGGAAGTCGGGAGCACCGCGGCCCGGCGTCACAGCTCACTGTGGTCCGCTGCCTCACACGTGGGGTGGAGGCCTGATCCCCTCCCCCCTCAGGGACACTACGAGATCGCCTGCCTCGACGTGGATGGTGACGGTAAGCGGGGCTCGTGACCGGTGGCAGAGACTGTGCAGCGTCACCACAGGTGCCACCCTGGACTGCGGTGGCGGAGCTGCGACGGGGGCGCCGATCCACCCCCGGATTTGAGGCACTGCCGGAACACGGGCGGGAGTGGCGGGGCGTGCTTGCCTGCTCGTGCCCCCGTCTGTGGGGGTATCCTAGACGCTTGGGAGCTGCAGGGTACGGACAGGGGTGACCTGTGGCTGGTGATACGGTTTGCAGCAGGACTCGCTGGGCGCGCTGCTGGGGGACCGCCTTTTCCTCCGTTTGGCGCCATTGTCGCCGCAGCAGCTACTGTGTGACGGTGCCTACCAGCTGGGGCTTTTCAGCGGAGCGCTGTCCTAGCCATATTGGTGCCAGACCCCTCTGACTGCACTGTATACCGGTGCCTCCTACGTTATGTTTCCTATGCCACACTGTCTTGGATTGGACTGTCCTGCTTCCTGAGGGACGACATAGGAGCTGATGCCTGCGCACTGTCCCTGTTGCATTGTGTAAGTGGCGCTGCCCTCACTTGTCTGTGTTGTGCTATGGTGGTCCGCTGCTGTGTGCTCTCAGTCCACCCTCGCCTGCTGTTGTTGTAAATACCCCTCTGCCTCCCTGTAGGCAGCAACGTGCTGTGACTGTTTGTGGGGACTGGCGATACTGCGTGGATGCACGGCTACTGCGCCCTACTCTTGGATTTTGCTATACTGCCTGTTCTAGTGGGCGCACACCATTGGCTGGTGTACGAGGGCTTGTGCCTAGGGATACCCTCGCCTCTGCTTGCTGTGTGTGCGGGACCATGGGGAAGCCGGACAATAAGCAACCTAAGCTTTCCTTTGACTCTGCGGCTTCTAGGAGGGGCACTCGCCTGGTGCAGGAAGCTGGGAGCTCCCGTTCCCCCCCCCCCACCTGTCACTGATGCCAGTCCGCCGTCCACTGCCCCGGATTTCCAACAGATGATGCAGGAGATGCTGCAAGGTTTTGCTACCATTGTGGACAAAGTGGACAAACTATCCTCGCGCATGGACGCAGTGGTGCAAAAACTCGATGTCCATGAGGAGCGCCTGACTACGGCGGAACAGCGCATCTCGGATCACGACAAAACTGCGGCCACTCATACCACTCAATTGGCGAGGATGGACAATATATTGAGGGTAATAGCAGCCAAGAATGAGGAGTTAGAAGCGAGAAGTCGACGCAACAACATACGCGTTGTAGGTGTACCGGAGACGACAAATGTGGGAAAGATGGAGACGTATGTGGAAAGACTATTGGTTGGTGCGGTTGGAGCGGAAGCCTTCTCCACGCAGTTCATTGTGGAGCGAGCGCACAGATCCCTTGGGCCACGTCCGGCCACAGGCGCGGCACCGCGCCCTATCATTGCACGCCTCCTGAACTACCGGGACCGAGATGCAGCTCTTCGTGCAGCTCGCACCACCCGCTCACTTTCCTTTGAGGGGGTCAATTTCACCATCTATACGGACTTCACTCCGATGGTGCAGGAGCAGCGACGCAAGTTTCTTGCGGTCAAGAAAAAACTTAGGGACCTGCAAGTGGACTAGGTCTTGCTGTACCCTGCGAAGCTGAGGGTGACTCATCAGGCGAAGCAGACCTTCTTCACGAATCCGCAGCAGGCGGAAGACTTTGTGAAACGTCTCAAGAGGGAACGTGCTGCTGCGGGCCGGCAAGATGAGGTGGGACAGGATGGCCACCGATCGGCGGGAGAGGAGGAGGACGCCTGACCAGGTTTCTAGTGACAAACAGGCTGAACTACATACTTTGCACTGGCGGTTCTATGGCTGCCCTTGGAGTCTAGGGCTTCGCAGGCATGACTGTTAAGAGCGGATGTGTGGATCGCCGGTCTAATCCGGGATTCCGCTAGTTGAGACTGTTGTTATGGAGATGGTTGATGATAATACTTTGCTCCGGGCACCCTCTCCCACACTGTGCCTGGGTCAGGTCTTCGCCTTACGGCTGAGAGATCGGCGTAGTGTGAGAGGGTGGTAATGTGCACCTCTGGTAGGCACTCCCACGGGCATACCCCACCATTGTTAAGTTCTTTTGTGCACCTGAGTTTCTGGATGGCTGGATGGATGTATGGAGTGTGGGGAGGGGGGGTGGCAAAGGGTCCTGACAGGTCGGGGTTGGTCAGGTGGGTGGAGGGGGCGGGGATTGCACTGGTAGGCTCTGTTTCACTTGACGGACGTACTAGGTGCGCGATGTTCTCTGGGTGTACCGCGTGCTGGTTGCACGGGAGTTCTTATTTGTGTGGGGGCTACATTTTGGTCTGCCTGCATGCGTGTTGCACGGCTGTTGTTGTTTGGGATTGGGAGGGGGGTGTCTGGTTTTTTGGATTGGAGATGGCTGGGATGTATGTGGAGTGAGGTTGTTGGTGAGGCCATGGTGTGCGATGGTGACATTTCGCTGCCTTGCGCTGAGAGACTGGGACAGTGCACTGCTTCCGTGTGCCCCGTGGCACCTTGATCATGGGTGATGTCGATTGATACTGTGGATAAGATATCGATCTTGTCTTGGAATGTGCGTGGGCTTAATGATGTCAGGAAATGTCGAAATGTACTACAGTATTTGGATAGACATGCAATACAAGTGGCTTTCCTGCAGGAGATGCATCTGCGGCGTTTGCCTGCTCCTACGTTTGGTGGGAGGTGGGCTGCAGTGAGGACATTTGCATCGTATTCCTCATATGCTCGTGGAACTGTTATACTTATTAAGAAATCGCTCTCCTTTCAAGAATTGGGGTCACAAGTGGATCCTGAGGGGAGGTATGTGTTATTGTGAGGGAGGCTTGGGCAGGTCACTGTGCTCTTCGTAAACTGTTATGCACCTAACATTGATACGCCTGCTTTTTTTCTTACCCTTTGGGGCCACATTCTTGCTGTAGAGGCCTCACATATTGTATGGGGGGGGGGATTTCAATCTGGCGGTTCAGGCTCTGGAGGATAGATCGGAGGGTAGCCCTCAGTACAATACACAAGCCAGGGATGTTTTGCGGGGCATTGTGGAGGAGGCAGGGCTGATTGACAGCTGGAGGTATGCTCACCCGACTGATAGAGAGGGCACGCATTTCACTGCACAGGCTCGCACCTGGGCGCGACTGGACTATGTCTTCCTCTCCAGAGGGCTGGTAGTGGGGTTGCGGGAGGCAGTACACTTGGCCAGAACGTACTCTGATCATTGCCCGGTTAAAGTTGTGTTTTCGGTGCCCGGGCTGCACAGGCCGCGCCCACCCTGGCGGCTCTTTCCCTCTGCCCTATTGGACCCCGTTTTTAAGGCGGAACTTGGCGAGGAGGTAGAAGCTTTCTTTGCAAGGAACAAAGGATCTGTTGATAGTGTGGAGGTGATATGGGAGGCATTTAAGGTTACGATCCGGGGTGTCACTATCTCCAAGAGTTGTGGGATGCTTAAATCTATTGTTCGAACTCTCGAGGGCTTAGAGGCTGATTTACGACAATTGGAACGCAGATTGCAGGCTGGTCCTGATCCCGACCTCTTGGGTCAGTTTAGGAGTAAGCTTTCAGAGTATGAGGAGGAGGCTGCCAGGGAGGCTAAGCATAGAGGGAAGTACTGGACGGCGAGGAGATACTGTGAGGGGGAGAGGCCTGGGAAGGTACTTGCTGCACTTACTAGGCATCAGAGGTATAGTTCGGACGTGTTGGAACTGGTCTCGCCGGATGGCACTTACTGTAGAGACACGAAGGAGATTCAGGAGACATTTATTCACCATTACACCCACTTGTACACTGCACAGCAGTTGGGGGATGTGCGATATGGCAGATTCCTTGATGATTTAGCGCTTTGCTGGTTGTCGGACGATCACAGGGCGTTCCTGGGTAGGCCTCTTGAGGAGGAGGAGATCAGGGGTGCCATCATGTCCCTGAACAACGGGAAGGCCACGGGGCTGGACGGCCTTCCCGCCGAATTCTATAAATGTTACGTGGATATTATGGCTCCTGTTCTTCGCGAGGTTTTTGAAGAGTCCCTTGAGGTAGGAAGGCTGCCGGGTTCTATGAGGGAAGTTGCTATCACCTCGTTGCTTAAACCGGGTAAAGACCCCCGAGACGTAGGTTCCTATAGGCCCCTTTCATTACTTTATTGTGATGTCAAGATTCTGGCGAAAGTGTTGGCGGTTCGGCTTTCTGAGCTCATGCCTGTTATTGTATTGCCTGATCAGTCTGGGTTCGTGCCTGGTCGGGCGACTTCCCATAATCTTCGTACATTGTTTTCCCTTATCCCGACCATTGCTCCGGAGCTCCCGGTGGCCGCCGTTTTTCTGGACGCCACTAAGGCGTTTGATTCAGTGGAGTGGGGTTACCTTATTGATGTTTTATGCAGAATGGAGTTTCCTCGGATCTTTATCTCCTGGGTCAAATTGCTGTATACTGACCCGGTGGCGAGGGTGGTAGTGAATGGTGTGCTTTCCCCCCAGTTCCCTATTACAAGAGGGACCAGGCAGGGATGTCCCCTTTCTCCCCTCCTGTTTGTCATCGCCATAGAGCCCCTTGCCTGCCGGATCCGCCAGCTGCACCAACAGAGTGCGTTTAACTGTTTCCAACGCCAAGTGGGAATCTCTTTGTATGCGGATGATGTCACACTTTATGTGAAGGATCCACAGACGAATCTTAATGCGCTTTTGCGAGAGCTAGTTGCTTTTGGAGGTGTCTCTGGGATACATATCAATTGGTAGAAGTCCCAATTCTTTCCGCTCACTGTGGCGGTTCATCGATTTCCGTTGGACTACCCTTTGGAGTGGTGTGACTCGGAGCTGCGATACCTTGGTATTGTGGTCTCTTTGATCAGAGAGGAGACTATTAGGCTTAACTATGGCGTAGCTATCACTAAACTGGCGGATAACATTACGAGATGGATGTCATTACCTTTGTCCATGGCGGGTAGGGCGTCCCTGATTAAAATGGTGGTCTTACCCCGTTTTCTGTATCTTTTTCAGAATATTCCGTATCACCCTGGAGCTTATTTTTTTAAACGTCTCTGCTCAGAGCTCATTCGTTTGTTCTGGGGGGGTAAACAACCGAGAGTGGCGTGGGCTACCTTAACGTTGCCCTATGTCGATGGAGGATTTGATGTTCCTGACTTTGAACTTTACTATCTAAGCGCTCAGACACACTATGCATACCACTGGATGCGTCCCACGCCGTTTATGCCACAAATTGCGGCTGAACAATGGGTCGCCCATCCTCTCCCGTTAGAAGGTATGGTACTGGGCAATGTGGGCGATGTGGACACCCACCAGACAACGGTTACGTGCACGGTGGATGCTTGGCAACGTGTGGCGCGATTGCTAGGTCTTTCATTCCTCTACTCACCTGCACTACCCCTAGCGTATCATCCTGCTCTGTCCCTATTACAGGAGACAGGGTTTCAGCATCTGTGCAAGCGTCTTGGGGCACTTACTTGGGGAAGCCTTTTTCACGAGGGCACTTTCCGTACCCGGGACCAGTTTTTTGGTGATGTAATCTGTTCCCCCTTGGAGTTGTTTTATTATGTCCGCCTGCGACAGGGCCTGCGTACTTTACTGCCGGATTTCCCTAAGGAGCCGGATGTGACCTTGCCACTCCACGTACTGTTAGTCTCCGATGGGCGACATTTGGTTTCGAAGCTATATGATGCCATTAGACGGCGGCGTGCTACCCCGGCTAGTCGGGTGCGGGAGCAATGGGACGCTGAACTGGGCATTACTATTTCTGACGAACAGTGGAAGTACTGTTGTGGTGTTACTGCTATCTCCTCCAGTTGCCGTTTGAAAATTATACACTACAAATTCATCCAGAGGTTTTATTATACCCCAGCCAGGAAACTTCGGTTTCGATTGTCGGAGGACGATAGATGTACCCGATGCCGGGCAGTAGGTGCCGATTTCCTGCACTTGGCATGGGAGTGTGCGGCCGTTCTGGAGTACTGGGTGCAGGTCCATGCTGCTCCGCAAATTATGACTGAGGATGGGGTGTTGTTCGACCCCATGGTCCTCCTGTTGGGGTATACTAAGGGGGTACCTGCCCTCCACCGTAGATTTGTGGATGTGGCCTTATTGTTGGCCAAACGGAGAGTGGCTTGCTGTTGGGGGCGAGGCAGGGTGCCGCAGTTCAAGGACTGGTTACGTGATATCACTTATTGTCAGTACCAATACAACGTGTATGCGGAGCTGATGCCCGTGCGATGTAGGCCTAAGGATTTTTGGAGCCCGTTGCAGGTGTACCTCCTCACTAGGACGGTGCAGGACTCTGATTCTGAAAGTGAAGACCGGGTTGGGGTTGGTTAAACGGCGCGAGGTTTGTTGTATCGCGCTGGCACCTGCCGGATCCCATGCCCCGTTGTGACTGGGGTCATCTCTTTCTTCTGTTGCTGTGCTGCTTATATATGTCATGCTGTGATGGCCCTGTGTGAGGTATGGTGGGCCAGTAACTGCTTTCTTGTTGGTGGTTGGGGGGGGCCCTCCTCTGACCACATGGTAAATGGTGGTTGGTCGTCCACTAGGTCGATGTTTGTCTCCCTGCCTTACCGACTGTGAGCTACAGGTTTATACCTCTGCCATCACCTACTGCTTTGTGCGGATGCGCTCCGCGATGCAAGTTTACAGATGTTATATATCTTTTCCATTACTGTCTGCACTGTACTATGCCTTGACATGAAGCCTGGACATTTTGATCATATTGCCACATTGCACTGTCTCTCACTATTTGTATGGATTAAAGGTTTAAAAAAAAAAAAACAATGAATTATAAACAAATACCAATAAATAAATGTACATATTTAATTAATTATAATTAAATGACTTCCCACCCTATTCCTCTATAAACCCACAACCCGCTACAGAATTAAATTACGCAAAATTTAAATAACATTACATTTATTAATTAAATTACATTATAACATAATTAAACACCTTTAACACATAAAATACACTATAATAAATTCAATATTATTAAAAGTTCGATATTTTTCTTAACCTATATTATGTATTTCGATATTTTGACTATCTATATTTTAAAATTCGATATTACATTACTTACCTTAAAAACGATATTTTTGATGTCTATATTCTGTCCATTTGATATTTTGTAATCGATATTTTGTCTGTTTACCAACTGAAACCAGGCTTCACAGCTTGCTAAGTGTGATAATGGCAAAGAAATAAACAAATCATGGCGATGCATTACAGATGGCAAAAGGCCACAGACCCAGCAATTTGTCTTATTCGTAGTGCTATGAGCCTCATCAACATTTCTATGAACGCATTTTTAACATAGGTTTCTCGATGTCGCCCTTTGTGGGGAGGCAAGGTATAAAAGAAATGCTCAGGTGGGGCTGTGGTGGTGCCTAGAACATGATACATAGGGTATTGGAATTCCAAATACATAAACACGCTCATCAATATAATCATAATTACTACAATAAGTATTACAAAGGCTATCTTCACTCTGGTAGCCCAACCGGAAAACATGGGGACATTCTCAATAAAAGGTTTAGGAGCAAGAGGTCTCTCATCCTCAAAAGCAAAGCGGGCAAAGGGATGCATTCTAACTAAAAGTACAAACTAGACTCGGGGAAAAGGTGCAAACCAACTGCCCGAGGGTTTCTTCTCCCAGTGTCCGTTTAGAGCCTCACAGGCAGGCTCTTGCTATCCATCCACAAAATCGATCTTCACTGTGATGTCACCGTTGCAATTTTAGGCCCTTTAGATCGCACAGTCTTTATTTAGGAACAGAGCAATGTGTCAGTTCCAAGCTCTCAACGGGTTCAGTCCAGTGTCTCGCTCAATACCCCAGAAGAGCTTAGTTTCAACCCTTACAATTCAAGTCTTTCCCTGTCTCCTACCATCCGGAACTGGGGTATCGCGTGATTTTCGGGGCCGTAAATTGTATCGAAGATGGCCAGGTAGCTCCTGGTCATGGAACAACACAGAAGCAGGAACATTTGGTGTAACTCGTTTTTCAGAAGCCTTAGAGGGATCAGCCTTATCGCAAGTTTCAGAAACTGGGGCTGATTTGTCTCCTTGTGGTATCAACAATCCTTCCTCTCGCCCAATTTCAATGGCGTCCAAGAAAGGCACAAACCTCACCCTTCATTCTCCCTCTTGTGACAGAACTCCGTCTCGGTTCTGCTGATCAGAAGGAAGCGGTAAGGGTAGCTTCTTCACATGTGACACATGGATCCAGTTCTTTTTCCCATCCACTTTCACTGCCGTTCGAGTGGCCAGGAGGATCTGGTAGGGTTGGCTCCACCTGGGTTCCAGACTCGATTTCCGTTGATAATTCCTCATGAGGACCCACTGTCCTGGCTCCAAGCGATGTCAGGGATCCTCCAGCAGCGGCTGCAGTACTGCTGACACCTGTTCATGAACAGAACGCAGGTCTTTAGTTAAGGTTTACAGATAATCTGTCATCATAGGGTAATCGAGATCGCAGTAGGATCTAGGTCTTGGAACACCCCACAGACTGGCTGTTCGACCAAAAACAACTTCATAGGGAGACAGACCAGCCCGAGAATGAGGGGTTACCCGTATTGACATCAATGCTAGGGGCAGCGCATCCAGCCAACTGAAACCCGTACTCTCCTGTATCTTTGCCATTTTCAATTTCAATATGCCATTATATTTCTCAACTAATCCTGCAGATTGTGGGTGTCATGCTGCGTGAAATTTGTGTTTTATTTGCAATCCTGTACAAACATATTTAACGAGTTCTGCATTAAAATGTACCCCGCTGTCTGTCCATATAATTCGGGACAAACCAAAGCGGGGCAGGAATTCCTTAATTAGGGCTTTTGCAGTACCTAGGGCAGTATTCTCCTTGGTGGGGTATGCTTCAACCCATTTGCTAAATGCACAAACCACCACCAACACATACTTGAGATTATTTACTCTGTCGAATTGAATATAATCCATCTGTAATACTTCAAACGGTAAAGAAGGAGGCGCAACATTTCCACTAAGGACTGTCTCCCTCCCTCCAGGATTATGCTGTAAACAGATCATGCAATATTTGACCACATGGGCAGCAGTCTTGGGGATGTTCGAGTTATTCCACACTGGGTCCAATGATGAACAAATACCTTTTGCTCTAATGTGGGCAGTGCCATGGTCCATCATTACTACCGCGTACACCAGTGCATTAGGCAGTAGCCATCTCTGCTTGTCAGTCAAGTCGATCCAACAATCATTTTTGTCCAACCGCCCTATTTCCTGTTCCCCTTTCAATAATTCATCAGACGTGGCTTCTTTCTGCAATTCTTTAATGCTTTCAATAGTATTTTCAAATACTGTAGTCTCCACTACCCATCGGGTTGCTACACTGGGGAACATTGTGGACGTTTTAGTTTGTGCTGTTTCCTTCGCTACCTGATCTGCAAAGGCATTTCCTTCTCCCGTAGTATCAATAATTTTCTTATGGGCACGGCTCTTAATGATGGCTACCTTCTCCGGTAAAGTTAAAGCATATAACAATCTTTCAATCAATGGGCCATGTTGTATTCTCTGACCATGGCAGGTAAGAAATCCTCGTTCCTTCTACAGCCGCCCAAAACTGTGGGCCACGCCAAAGACATATTGGCTGTCTGTGAAAACATTTACTCTCAACCCTTCACTCAGTTCACAGGCTCTTAATAATGCTATTTGTTCAGCTGCTTGCGCTGATTGCTGAGAAACCCGAGCGGTCTCTACTACTGTTCTAATGGTAGTTATAGCATAAGCAGCTGTTGTCGTGCCATCAGGTAACTTAAAACCAGAGCCATCCACATACAACTCCCCTTGCGGGTCAGATAAAGGGGAGTCAGTGAGGTCTACACGTCCCTTCGTTTCTTCTTTAGTCCGAAATATACAATCATGGACATCGTCCTTTTGGTCATTCGAAGGGAGGGGTAGTAACGTGGCTGGATTCAGAGTGGCACATCGTGTAATTTTAATGTGGAGTGCAAATAAAGTTAATTCGTAACCAGTCAATCGTGCACTTGTGAGGTGCTCAGTTTTTGTTCGATTCAATAATATATCCACAGCGTGCAGTACCCTCACTATGAGGTCAGTATTCAAAACAATCCCCTCCGACTGTCGAATGGCCACTGCCACAGCAGCAGTAGCCCTTAGACAGCTAGGAAGGGCTCTGGCAACATTATCCAATACTGCCGAAAAGTACGCACAGGGTCGTTGTTTTCCGCCAAAACCCTGGGTTAACACTGAAAGAGAACAACCATCCACCTCATGCACATGGAGTACAAAAGGTTTCTGGTAGTCCGGAGTACCCAAGACAGGTGCAGAACAAAGAGCAGTCTTCAAGGAATTAAAAGCTTCTTGACATTTATCCGTCCAGGGCAAGCGTTCATGCACATCTTTGGTAAACAAATGCAACAAGGGTTTAGCGAGAAGAGAAAAATTAGGAATCCATTGGCGACAGTAAGAGGTTATGCCTAGAAAAGCACGAACATCCCGCTGAGTACGAGGCACAGACATATTAGTAATAACAGTTATTCGTTCAGGAGTTAATCGTCTCCCCACTTTCGACAGTAAAGGACCAAGGTAGGTCACTTCCTGTCGACAATACTGAAATTTGGACAAGGACACTTTATTCCATTGGCAGCCAAATGGTGCAACAGTTTAACAGTGGCTTCCTTACAACCATCTGCCGTATCAGATGCCACCAAAATATCATCCACATACTGGAAGAGGACATTACCTGGAGGGAGAACTAATTCATTCAATACTGCTTCCAGAGCCTGACTATATACACTAGGACTTTCAGTATAACCTTGAGGTGCACGACAAAATCTAAAACTGCGGCCAGATAATGAGAATCCAAAAATATGACGGCTGTCTGAATGAATGGGGATACTAAAGAAAGCGTTCTTTAAATCAAGGACTGAAAAATACTGTGCGGTAGGGGGAATCATAGTCAGGATGGCAGTGATGTCTGGGACCACAGGATATTGAGGAACCACTATTTTATTAACCTCTCTAAGGTCAATTACAAAACAGTAAGGGCCAGATGTAGGTAAAAAACATTTACCGATTTTAAAATACCGAATTGTACCGATTCGGTATTTCAAAATCGGTAAATGGTATGTAGGTGCCAACATCTGGATTCGTTACCGAATCCTTAACAATTCTTTAATTACCGATTCGGTAAATACTGAATCGGTAATGCCCATTCATTCCTATGGGCTTTGAAGCCCATAGGAATGATTAGGAATTACCGATTCGGTATTTACCGAATCGATAATTAAAGAATTCACAAGGGTGCAGGGGGTGTCACTTTGACACCCTCTGGCACCCCCAAAACAGGCACAGGTGCCATGTGGCAGTCATACCTGCCCTAAGGGCAGGTCTGCCTGTCACATGACATAGGTGTGCATGCACACATGTGCATGCACACCGGAATCGGTATTTTACCATCAAATTGGTTTTGATGGTAAAATACCGATTCGTTAAGGCTCCTGGGACTCTGAAGAGTCCCACCTACATATGGATGGCTTCAAATCGGTAAATTTACCGATGTTTTATTTTACCGAATTGGTAAAATTACCGAATCGGTAATTTTACCGATTCGGTAAAATATTGCCCCCTACATGCCAAAACTTGTAAACCGGTCGGTAACGGCCGAAAATACCGATTTTCGGCCGTTACCGATCGACCTACATCTGGCCCTAGGTATCTTAATAATCAGGATCACCATCTAAAGGAGCCTTTTTCAAAATCGGTAGAATGGGACTATTACAAATATTTGTTGCTGTTTCTTCTACAAATCCTTTCTTAATTAAATCACGAATGACATGCAATAAGGCCTGTTCACCTTCAGGCGAAATTCGATACTGGGGAATACGTGGTAGATGCACATTTGGTTTTAAAGTTATGGATACAGGGGGTATTTTCAGCAGTCCGACATCCTTGTCCCCTTTCGCCCAAAGAGTGGAGGGTATATCTGCAAACTCAGGAGGGAGAGGTGCATTTTTGACTAAACATTGAGATACACGTTCAATAGGAGGCTGCAATGTAAGATACACACCATCTGGAGAACAATAAATACAAGCATGCAACTTTTTCAATATATCCAAGCCTAGCAAATTCTCGCCGCAACTAGAAGTAAGCAAAAATGGTGAATCCACAGTAACAGGCCCAATAGTAAAGGGAAGTGATTTTGAAACGGGGCTGACCACTGAGATTCCTGAAAACCCCACCGATACATTATTTTGCCCAGACAGAGCAGCCCCTGGGACCAATATATGAGCAACAGAACTGTTCATAGCTCCCGTATCAACCAAACATTTCTCAGATGTCCCCATCAATTGCCCCTGCACGTAAGGTCCCTGCTGGTCAACTGGTATTGATATATGGCCCCTGCTCTGTCCGTGGCTGTCTCACGCATAATTGTTTCCACCATAGCTGTCCTCTTGATAATCTTCATTATAGTACTGCCTCCCTTGAAAATCATCAAAATAGTTTTTCCCTGGCTCATCGCTGGATCTGTCACTACGTCTCATACTACTTCGATCAGTGCCTCCCCTTCCTCATCCTCTATTGAAACCACCCCGTCCATATAGTAATGGACACTGGGCTCGCCAGTGTCCCTCCTGTCGGCAATTCGAGCATTGATAATATCTCACAGGGGGTCCCTGTCCTCCACCTCCTCTCATCACTGCGCCCCTCGGGAAGGAGCCCCTTCCTCCCCTTCTGGCATTTTGCCCTCTGCTGACTTGCGGCAGCAGTCCCCGGGTTTTCAATTCCTTAACCTTTTTATCAGATCTATCCTTACTCTCGTTTTTTCGATGCTCAGAATACTGAGCCATACTAAGAATAACTGAAGGGGTAGACGTGGTCCAAGTACTTTCAGCGGCCTGTAATGGTGTCTTTATTTCTGGTAACAAATTAGTGACAAATCTATTGACAAATAGCCGTATGCCACCTTCTGTGGATAAATCCTGTCCACTGAAGTCAATGAACACTTTCTAAAACCGGGTAAAGAAGTCAGATATATTTTCATCCTTCTTTTGGATGCAACCTGTTAGCTTGTCCCAATCCACCTTTTGTGGGGGAATAAGGGTTTGCATAAATTTAATAATTCGAGCCGGTATAGCGAAAATCTCGTCTTTAGGTTTATAGCCATGTTTCCGATCTTTGTCCCATGCCTTGATTTGGTCCCAGGTCCCTCCAAGTTCGGCGGCATGATCTGAATCATGCACTTGTCTCCATATATCTACTGGGACTAAAAGACCGAAAAATAACTCGATATCAGCTAAAGTCATAACGGCCGAATTCGCGGCTTCAGTTAATTCTTTATTATAAGCAGTAGGATTCTTTTGAGGGTCAGGAAGCTGAGCTTTTAAAGTAAAGACTTCACTCCGCTTCCAACGGGTATGAAGCCATTGGTCTTGAAAATGTGCCTCTACACGTGCTCTAACGACTTGTCCTCCTCCATCTAATACCCTAGGAACCTCAGGATGGAAAAGAGGATGCACTTCTCTCATAGGATACTGTGTCTCTAATCTGGGCATCTCCTATTCATTCGGTCTCGATAATTTATCAAAGTTTCAACATTGTGAAACACCTCATCGACCTGTAATTCTAATTTAAAAGCTCGATCTTTAATGTCGCACAATATCTGAGGGGCCAGTGCTTCTTGAAAACATTGTTCCCATAAAGAAATCAGCCTTATTGCCATATGTTCTAATGCTAGTTGTTGAGTAACTGGTTCAAAATCTTTCATGGTGCTCCAGATGTCCTCTAGAGTATAAACTGGATTCCGCTTCCATTGGGATGCCTGAACCACTACGGCCCGTCTTTCTTCATCCCCTAAGGATGATCGAGTAAAAACTTGTCGACCTTCCATCCCTCCCCTAGGGCATCGTGGTGTGTCATCTGCAGAGGCAGTGGACATCCCTTTAGGGGTACCCGTCGTTCCTCTAGCCGGGGTGTTAAATACTGGGAATACAGGGGAAGCAGCCACCATCCCTGGTAACAAGGTAATTAACTCTGAGGTAGTGGGACGGAGGGTAGGAGGGGCAGACAACGGAGCGGCAGGGTGCACAGCTACTAGAACGGTAGCAACAGCTGCTTCCGTCCTTCCTGCCCGGTCCACTGGGACCGCTGGGTACAAATCTTGGGGTGCATATGGTGGCGGAGGGCGAGCCTCTGATAGTTCCTCTATTTCGTCTTCTGCTTCAGTTCGAGTCACATAACTTTTATCAGTCTCCAATCTAAACTGTCTATCTTATTGCTCGATATTCTTCTCTACTCTTTCTTTCTCATATGCTACTACCTTTTGAGTTACCGTCTGTCCTGCTTTAATCTTTCCCAATTTCTCTTCTCGTATGCGTTGTCACTTTGCCTCTTTTAACCATAAAGTTAATGAGTCAAACATAGTCTGACGGCTCTTTCTCAAAAATAATTTATTCTGTAAGTAATTAATTTTCCTTTTATCAAAAAACCCCGTTAAAGGTCATTGTAGTTCCGCATTATCTTTAGTATATTTGTTCCACAGTGTATTAAACAATATGGGAGAAATACCATGTTTAACGTACATATCAAAACTAGGACTGCCTTTCGGAGGAGCGGGCTGTCTTTCTTCCAGCCGCCCACTTTTCCGACGGCAGCACCCAAAACATAATTTACTAAAACAAGACATTGTTATGTACTCAACAGATCATATCATTCCCACCGCAGTTATACTCATAGACGCGTCTACTCCACACACACTCCTTCACTTTTTCAACTTACAACAAGTCAATGTACATAATATAATTAAAGTGCATAAATTTTGATCGATAAGAATACTCCGGTCATGACTTTACAATTCCATACGACATGTCTCATACACGAACAGAGCCCGTCGACTCCTCTTCGGGGAATCGATCACTCTGGATTCCAGACCACCAAAAGAATTCACAAAAGAGACAGTCCAGACACTGTCATGGGATCATCAGACAGGGGCATCACGGACCCTCTTACAGACTATCCCCCAGTCCTGTGCTGGTTGGGCCAGGCGTTATGGGTGCCACCCCAGACCCTGCGCTTACCCAGTTGCTCCTGGGGGCTTTTCCGAAGAGGATCCGGGCCGAGTGAGCACCCACCGTGCAACACTAAGGTGTACAATGTTGTCCCAACTAATCACCAAACAAGTCTGTGGGGCATCTGCCCGTGCAGTCACACCACTGCCACGTCAGACCCCCAGATTCCCTTGTGGTTCACTAACCACTATTCCATACGCAGTTAACTGTTCTTCTGAGCCACTTCTCGAAAAGTGCTCATTCCATACAATATAATTCACTCACCTGGGGCACTCAGGTCTGATTGAGCGTTCTCCACCGCCAACTTCTTTTATAGACCAACACGGTCAGCTGTTCCCAGGTTAAGCCCGAAGGACTCCGGCGAAGGGTTTTTAGCAGCTGGGAAGGTCACTGGGTCGTAGAGTGGAATTTTCCTTTTCTACCACAAACTGGTTTCTCAATTAGGATAATTTTTCAGTCCACCCCCTCAAACAGAACCCCTCCCCGTCCCTCTTCTCCTGTTTACAGGAGGGGGCAACCCTATCGCGGAGTCCCGGCGGAGTCGCCAACTGAAGTACTACAAAAAATATACCATATAGCTATACTTACCAATAGCCCATACACCTTATTTACCACACATAAATCAGTCGGCAATAGGAAAAGATTCAATCGTTTATTTTGCAAAGTGCCCTATATAGGGGAGCCTTCCTCTCGCCACAGCTCTCAAAGGTGTTCAGAGGAGACTGCTGGATCACATTCAAAACAGTGCATATATACTTTCAGCATACCTCATTGAAACCCCGTATATGGAAAAGTACCAGTAACTGAGAAACCAACAGGAATACCCATATAAGGCACAATAGATTGGTTCGAAACTCAGCTCAAGCTATTCCAGGGGTAGGTCAGTAAAGGTGCCTCCCTTTGGTTCTGGGGCATGGGAGTACAGGCATGGCGCCTGCAAGAATGTGCTCATCCTAGAAGAAAGACAGATGTGACCTTGAGTTTCCTAAGTTAGAATCAATGCTATGTTCATAGCCCGGGCCACCCTTTCAGACTGTCCGCTCAGCAGTATGTCACTTGTTTTCCTTACTAACGAAAGAGGCCCAGAAAAATGAAATCAGGATGTTGTTTGTTCGGTTCAGGCCTAGGTTTTTAGTTATACATGGGTCGAGTGTATTTACAAGAGGTTTCTGTCAAAGTAGCAACTACATATATTGGATACATTATGACAACATTATATAGTTTATATAGTATCGATTTTATATTTCTTCACTGCGCATTGCTTTCACTGAGTCCCGAAGTTGTTGGGGGCATTTTGAATCGGACCACAGGACCCAGGAGGCCAAGGGTCAGCCACGCACCACCTGCCCCTCCCACCTGCGAAGCGGGGGCTATAAAGACTTCTGCGCATTGCTTTTACTGAGTCCCGAGGCTGTTGGGGGCACTTTGAATCGGACCACAGGACCCAGGAGGCCAAGGGTCAGCCGCGCACCACTTGCCCCTCCAACCTGCGAAGCGGGGGCTATAAAGACTTCTTGCGTATCCTGCTCCGCGGGAGACGCTGCGCATTGCTTTCACCGAGTTCCGAGTCTGTTGGAAGCATTTTGAATCGGACCACAGGACCCAGGAAGCCAAGGGTCAGCCGGGCACCACTTGCCCCTCTCACCTGCGAAGCGGGGGCTATAAAGACTACTTGCATCTCCCGCTCCGCAGGAGACGCTGCGCATTGCTTTCACCGAGTCCCGAGGCTGTTGGGGGCATTTTGAATCGGACCTCAGGACCCAGAAGGCCAAGGGTCAGCCGCGCACCACCTGCCCCTCCCACCTGCGAAGCGGGGCTATAAAGACTTCTTGCCTATCCCGCTGCACGGGAGATGCTGCGCATTGCTTTCACCGAGTCCCGAGGCTGTTGGGGGCATTTTGAATCGGACCACAGGACCCAGGAGGCCAAGGTTCAGCCGCGCACCACCTGCCCCTCCCACCTGCGAAGCGGGGGCTATAAAGACTTCTTGCATCTCTCGCTCTGCAGGAGACGCTGCGCATTGCTTTCACCGAGTCCCGAGGCTGTTGGGGGCATTTTGAATCGGACCACAGGACCCAGGAGACCAAGGGTCATCCGCGCACCACCTGCCCCTCCCACCTGCGAAGCGGGGGCTATAAAGACTTCTTGCCTATCCCGCTGCACGGGAGATGCTGCGCATTGCTTTCACCGAGGCTGTTGGGGACATTTTGAATCGGACCACAGGACCCAGGAGGCCAAGGGTCAGCCACGCACCACCTGCCCTCCCACCTGCGAAGTGGGGGCTATGTAGACTTCTTGCATCTCCCGCTCTTCGGGAGATGCTGCGCATCGCTTTCACCGAGTCCCTAGGCTGTTGGGGACATTTTGAATTGGACCACCGGACCCAGGAGGCCAAGGGTCAGCCGCTCACCACCTGCCCCTTCAACCTGCGAAGCGGGAGTATTTAGTTAAGCCCTCTTCCCCGCTACGCCGGACGCGCGCAGGATGCGCCGGGCAAAGCCCGGGCCAAGGGTGGGCCCGTCTGAGCCCGTCCGAGCATGACCGAGGACGGGACGGGACCCTCTTCTTTGATTTTCCCCGCAGAACTGCACAGCAAGGTCAGTGTGTCGCATTTTACCATAAAGTTTCTGAGTTTACCGCACTGTTACCGACTAAATTTGCTCAGGCAATAGAGCCTTGAGATACTGTGTATCTACTAAACGTGATCATGGCTTCAAATGGTGCGGGGAAGGGGAGAAAGCCAAGCACTGGAAGCATTGTAGGGACAATTGATCAATGTTTAACCAGGCAACGTCTATGTTGCAACGTGAAATTAAACTTACAGAGAGAAGGCTATTGAAGTAATCAAAGGAAGCTGGAACAGTAGGTTCTTTAAGTTACTTTATTAAGATGTTAAGTTAAGATGATAACCCCATCAGGAGCAGCTGTCCTGCTGCTCAGCCCTCACTCAACTGACATTCACAGCACACCAACATTCCAATCATCTAACATTCCACACATCATACATACAAGCTGAGCAGCAGGGAAACACAAGTTACAACAGCTATCCATGGACCCAATTTTTGATAAGAGGTCCTCACTGGGTCAACTAGCTAAGGCTCAATCCCCGATACCAGAATCTTTACCTATGATGCCATTGCCCGCAATACCAACAGTGGCTGACATTGCACCTGTTAGGCTGGTTGGAGAGGGTAATCAAATGACAGAAGTAGCAGTTGGTTTGCATAGCTCTCCAGTCAACGTGGCTCCACTAGTAGTAAGTGAATCGGACCACAGGACCCAGGAGGCCAAGGGTCAGCTGCGCACCACTTGCCCCTCCCACCGGCAAAGTGGGGGCTATAAAGACTTCTTGCGTCTCCCGCTCTGCAGGAGACGCTGCACATTGCTTTCACCGAGTCCCGAGGCTATTGGGGGCATTTTGAATCCGACCACAGGACCCAGAAGGCCAAGGGTCAGCCACGCACCACTTGCCCCTCCCACCTGTGAAGGGGGGCAATAAAGACTTCTTGCGTCTCCTGCTCCGCGGGAGACGCTGCGTATTGCTTTTACCGAGTCCCGAGGCTGTTGGGGGCATTTTGAATCGGATGACAGGACCCAGGAGGCCAAGCGTCAGCCGCGCACCACCTGCCCCTCCCACCTGCAAAGCGGGGGCTATAAAGACTTCTTGCATCTGCGCATTGCTTTCACAGAGTCCCAAGGCTGTAGGGGGCATTTTGAATCGGACCACAGGACCCAGGAGGCCAAGGGTCAGCCGCGCACCACCTCCCCTCCCACCAGCGAAGTGGGAGCTATAAAGACTTCTTGCGTCTCCCGCTCTGCGGGAGACGATGCGCATTCCTTTCACCGAGTCCCGAGGTTGTTTGGGGCATTTTGAATCAGACCACAGGACCCAGGAGGCCAAGGGTGAGCCGTGTACCACTTGCCCCTCCCACCTGCAAAGCGGGGGCTATAAAGACTTCTTGCTTCTCCCGCTCTGCGGGAGATACCGCGCATTGCTTTCACCGAGTCCCGAGGCTGTTGGGGGCATTTTGAATCAGACCACAGGACCCAGGAGGTCATGGGTCAGCCACACACCACCTGCTCCTCCCACCTGCGAAGGGGAGTATTTAGTTAAGCCCTCTCCCCAGCTACGCGGGACGCGCACGGGACACGCCGGGCAAAGCCCGGGCCAAGGGCGGGCCCGCCTGAGCCCGTCAGAGCACGACCAATGATGGGACGGGACATTCCTCTTTAATTTTCCCTGCAGAACTGCACAGCAAGGTCAGTGTGTCACATTTTACCATAAAGTTTCTGAGTTTACCGCACTGTTACCGACTATATTTGCTCAGGCAATAGATCCTTGAGATACTGTGTATCTACTAAACGTGATCATGGCTTCAAATGGTGCGGAGAAGGGGAGAAAGCCAACCACTGGAAGCGTTGTAGGGACAATTGATCAGTTTTTAACCAGGGCAACGTCTATGTTGCAACGTGAAATTGAACTTACAGAGAGAAGGCTATCCATGGACCCAATTTTTGATAAGAGGTCCTCACTGGGTCAACTAGCTACGGCCCAATCCCCGATACCAGAATCTTTACCTATGATGCCTTCGCCCGCAATTCCAACAGTGGCTGACATTGCACCTGTTAGACCAGTTGGAGAGGGTAATCAAATGACAGAAGTAGCAGTTGATTTGCATAGCTCTCCAGTCAATGTGGCTCCACTAGTAGTAAGTGATCCATCTATACTCCCTCAAAGCCCAGTACTAGATCGGGACAGTCAATCCAGTCGGCCTTGGACACTAATCTAGGGGCTAAAAACAAAGTGTCCGACCAAGTAGTCAGAAGAAAGCGTGGAGGAACTGTCTTAATGAACAAGAAAACGAAAATCCAAAAATGGGTCAACTTGGAAAATGAACCACCTGTTGTTGTACTTGATGGACCGCAGCCCGTAGTGGACAAGTCGCTGCCCATAGAAGACAATGAAGACATGTCACCTCCAGAGAGAGGGGGGGGGACTTCTGGGCTAAAATGGAACGGATATTTATAGAGTCCTGCCCCCTGATCCATCAAAGACTGAACTCTATTGAGAAAAGACTATCCTGCCCTAGAATCATTGTGTTTACCAAAACAGGGAGGGGAGGGCCTAGGGCTTGTGGAATCCGCTAGCAATGGCATGGGACCTTCTGGTCTCATTCAGGTAGGCACCCAGAGTATAGTTCCGGTGGCTAGAAATGCAGAAAGGGTTATTTCAGTCCAAACAGGTACAACGGGCAACCACCCAATTATCCAGCCTGTCCTAGTCGTACCCAACTCCCCAGTAAATACAAAGAATGGGGGGGGAGAAGGGGGATACGGGGACTAGTAGCTCTGAACAAAGCCCTATACAGACAACAAACACGGGACAAAGGACAAGATCACAGGGTGCAAAAAGGCCCCTGTTATCTCGCCTAGATTTGCCCCCAGAGTCAATACCCTATGTGGTGGTTCTCGCTGGGGTCCCCTCCTTGAGCCAGGGAAAGACGGAGGACTACAGAGACCTCAAAAACAAATGCATCCACTAGTTGAACTACAACAAACCCCTTCCAAACGGGGGATCTAGCGAAATCCTATTCGTTAGACGAGTAAATTGAGTGGGGCCTCGAGGGAAAAACATAGAATGGGACTGTATTGTGATTAATTTCAGGAATATTTGGACAGTCAAGCATATATGTAATGTGGAGACAGGTAGCCCAGAAACATTAATAAAATCCCTTCTATTAACCTATTTCTACCCGGTGCCAACAGTAATGCTTATTTAGCACACAAGCGGGGGGGGGGGATAAACTGGGCGGGCAAGGATCCCCATGGAGGCAATCCCTTTATGGGCAATGTCAACTGGAATGGGCCCCGAAATAGCCCCTCGTCGCTTGACATGTTCCATCTCCACAATAGGTACAGTACTCTGGAATCTGTAGATTGACTGCCGAAGATTAAGAAGTCGTCATCTTCTGCAGTGGATAGTAAGAACCTACTGGAAGTTAAGGCTAATTTTGTCAAGATGAAGCGCTTCATCATCCTGGTAGGTGCTATGGGGGAGGAAGGCTTAGTAGGGGATAATAAAGGTCAAAACAGGGGGGAACCAAGCAGTTGGAATGGCGGGCCCTCAGGACAACAGTCACAGGCGGCAGGGGGACTTATGGAAAATGGAGGTGTTGGGGTAGGAGTGTTGGGGACCGGGGGGGGGGGGCAGCTGTGTAAATGAGGGGAGGGAAACTAAACCGAGGGGTGACCGTGCACACAGACCAATTAACTGTGGCCAAAATATAAGTCCCACACACAGGGAGGCAAACGGAAATATCGAAATATCAACATACTCTCCTGGAATGTGGCAGGACTAAAAAACTAATTAATATCCAAAGACTGGGGCTTGTTCATGGACAAACACGACATCTGCCTTATGCAGGAGACGTGGGCCCTGGACAATTACCAGCGGAGTGGGTTTGCCACATTTAATATTCCCGCTATAAAAGGAGGCAGAGGAAGACCGTCAGGAGGGCTAAGTATCTGGGTAGCAACCCGCCTGGGAGCTACAGCTAAGCAGCTGACAGTAAACTCCCCAGACATCCAATGTGTCTTGCTAACCCTGCCAGGGAATAAGCATATAGCCATAATAAACATCTACTCTAGGCCAACCAAGAGTGGGCAAGAGTCCATGGTTCTCGAACAATTGAGGGAATTCGCACTGACTCTTGATCCCGAGGTAGGTATATTCATTGGGGGTGATTTCAACTGTCAGTTCGAACCCCTCAGTAACATGGGCCTGGATGACCCTGATGAGGAGAACCTGTATTGGAACAACCCGGAAACCTTAATTCCACCAGTTAAAGCTTGGACCCCGTTGGTTCTACAAATTACTTCCCTTACCCTGTCTCTATCCATAAGGCCTTGTAATGGTCGACTAAAATCGGATAGACCCAGTAATGCGACGTTTAACAGAGAAGGGCAATCATCAATCATTGACTATATCTTGATCAAATCTAGATCATGAGATAAGGTCCAGGATTTCAGGTCCATCAACGGATGGACAGTGACCACAATGCCCTGGTTATGTCTCTAAAGCCAGGGAGTTGGGGACTGTCCAATAACCAGACCGAGTTGAATCCTGCCCAACAGCCCCTCCTTCTCCACAATAATAGACGGAGAGTAAAATGGCCCCAGATAATGGGCTCTCTCAATAGGCAGTCGCAAATATATCTTCAGGTCTTGCCCTATCTTAGCGACATGGCAGAGGTAGGGTCATTGTGCCTTATAGACGGGAGGGATAATAGACCTGTTGAAATCCACAACCAATTAGCCTCTATAATGTTAGAGGTTTTTTTCCCACTCCAGACCTATAAGGAAAACTTAGCCAAGACCCACCCATGGTACAATGCTGATTGTCGAAAAAAGAAAAGGGATCTGAATAAAGCAATTAAGGCCAAAGATAAATCCCGGTTCAAGTTACTCCGGGTGCAGTACAAGCAAGTCATAGAGAGGGAAAGAAAGCTCTGGGAGGAGGAAAAGTGGGATGAACTGAGGTCATCTTTACAGCTCAGAGATCCTAAATCTTTCTGGGCAATTGTTAGTAATGATTGGAGGGGAGGGAAAACTGCAGTAAGCCCTAATATAGCCCCAGTAGTATGGGAAGACCATTTTGGAAGCCTTTATGCACGGCTGAGCAATTGCGAGTCTGTACCGGTGTCCAAGAGCCTCCGCCATGAGCATAGATTGTGGGGTGCCCAGGAGATATCGATACTAGAAGTGGAATCAGCCATTGCTAAGTTTCTGCCTAACAAAGCCCCGGGGCTTGACAAAATCCCAGGTGACTTGTTTCGGTCAGAACCTAAAATATAGGCCCCCTATCTCTCTGTCCTGTTTAACACAATTTTATTGGGGATGGACCCGCCAGAGACCTGGCGGGGGGCAGAGATAATTCCTATCTTTAAAAAAGGTTGCCCTCTGCAACCCTCAAACTATAGGCCCTTTAGCCTGATAGATATAGCACAGAAGGTTTTCGGGCGAATAATTCTGGAAAGAATCCAGATATGGGAAGAGGACAACGAGATCCTGAGTACCTTACAGGCGGGCTTTAAAATAGGTACATCAACCATTGACCAGATTTTCCGACTCCAGGTCCTTAACTGGAAAACAGTGAGTGTGGAGGGTGGCAGCCTCTACCTCATCTTTGAGGACCTGCGGGCCGCTTTTGATCTGGTCCCCAGGGACAAATTGTGGAGAGTTATCCACGATCTTGGTATGCCACCCTATCTCCTGGGAGTGTTGATTAGGCTTCATTCTGGAAATTTTGCCCAGGTGAGATGTGGTAAAGCGGGAGAACTGTCAGCTCGATTTCCAGTACAAAGGGCGGTGCGCCAGGGATGTGTGCTGGCCCCCACTCTCCTCTGTCTTTATATTAATGGGCTTATAAAACACCTCTCAGGCATTAAGGATACGGATGCCCCGAGATTAGCCACAGGTAGAGTGCCTGCACTAATGTTCGCGGACGACACCCTATTGTTGTCCCGAACAGCCACAGGTATCCAACGTATTCTTGATGGTTTTGCAGACTTCTGTGTGTTAAGTGGTCTGGAGATCAATATAGCCAAAACTAAATTCATGATTTTCAACCCTCTGAGGCAGACGCGACCAAACCCAGCCCTGAATGGTATACCCCTCAAGAGAGTAAAGACCTTTGAATACCTAGGCATTACCCTGGAGGAACATTTGGGGTGGGATGTCCAGCTAGCGAAGTCTGCCCTGAAATTGACGCAGACTGTGGGTGGTCTATCTAAAATGTACCGAACATCTGCTTTTAAGCCTGTTGCCCCCATTGTAGAACTATACAAGGTACAAGCAAGAACAGCCTTCAAATATGTGGTGGAACTTTGGGGCTACTACAGGCCGAAAAGTTTGGCAAGGGTCGAACATTCATTCATGAAAAATTTGCTTGGCTTACCTGTCAGTACTCCCCTGGTTCCACTAAGGTTTGATCTAGGGCTACTCCCTGTGGAAGAGGAGGTGGCCCTGATGCCACTCACTTATTGGAGGAAAATTTGGTCTGTCCCAGAGCTGGCCTCATATCGTGCAGAGTTCCAGGAGGTGTGGGTGCATCCAATCCAAAGAAAATACCATGGCTATCCCACATCAAGGACCTCTGTGCTAGGATTGGTGTTCCTGAGCTATGGGAATCTCCGAAGCTATCTTGCCTGGCTCTTGCCAGGGTTGACCTGGTAAATAGGTATAGGCATCATAATCTGATGATCCTACATGCCAGTACAACAGTCGGCAGAATGACACCCCAATTTCTTGACATAAAAGCAGAGTACAAGAAGGAGAAATTCTTTGACATGATCTATCCTGCTCAAGCGAGAAAGTTGTATATGCAACTAAGAATGCTCAGTTTACCACTTAAGTCATTCACCTATAAATGGGATGTGAACAAAAGCACTGAGTGCGTGGCGTGCGGACACCCGCTGGAAAATGAAAGCCATGTATTCTTTTTTTGCCAGGCTTACGGGTTGGCGTGTAATCACTGGGTGAAACCTATTTGCAGGAATTTGGGATTTCGCAACTGTGAAAATGCACTTAGAGTATTAAAACATGACACCCACCCCCCTGTTGTATTCTCTGTTTCCCGTTTTTAAATGGAATGTGGATAAAACGCAGAACCTTTATAATGACTTAAATTGAGACTTAAGGATTCCACATACTTTATGAATTCCTTTGATAACTATACAGTTGGTTTAATTCTAGTTTTAGCTACGAGTGTTTTATTGTTGTAGATAGGTGTATATATATGATTGTGTTGTTTTTTTTACTTTTAAATTATGTATTATCCAAAATTGCATTTTAATGTATTAATGTCTGCTTTTTAACATGTACTTTTATGGCCCATTGTGGTCTAAATAAAGTTATCAAAGAAGAAGCATTTTCAAATTGTAGACATATAGGATGCGTCTCTTCCATTGCTGAAAGCTCGGGGTAAAGGATCATGCCAAGCTGTGTCCATACAGAACCTAGAAACTGACATAGCTATAAAAATGAGCTCTACCCAGACCCCTCTATTTGATACACCCCCAACAACATAAGCTGAGGTGACGGGGAGATATTCACTTTAAGGACTTCACCTAAAAAACCTACAATTTCCAAGCCAAGTGATTTTAGGCTGGGCCATGTGGAGAAAATGTGAACCAGATCTGCATTAGATGAGTACAAAACTGACCCTCCCAATTCGAGTGATTTCTGGAAGCCAGAGTACAATAAATCGTGAATCGCCTGCCATTTTTCATTGTGCTTAGCCAGATCATCTCGGACCCTCTCCAACAGACAGTCATATAATTTCGAGATTGAGGGGCAAGCACCTTTTGTTAGCATTTCCATCAAGTGTATCTGCGCAAAGCCAGCCGCATCCCTGCCTTTCTCAAAAGAAAATCCCTCAACAGTAAATATTTTAAAAGTCCAGAGACTGAATATTAAATCTGCCACTGACTACCTCAAATGACGTAATATGATTCCTCGTGAGTAGATCCCAAACCCTGCCAAAGCCCCCTTGTTCCCATCTAGCTAAGCAGTTGTCTTGAAATATTCTGGGGAGTTGATTGTTCTTAAGCAGGGGAGTATACCTGCTATATCTGCCCATCTCCAGTTTTTTCCGGACACCTGCCCAGTTTTGTAATGTAGTGATCAGAGTCTTACATTGCGTTCTTTTAATGTAGCTAGACTCAAAATTCTTCAGCAGGCAGCCCTTATCGACTGTCCCAATCAGCAGCTTATAAATTGAGGGCACATAGCCCGAAATATCTCTTTCAGTTGTCTTATTATTTAATGAAGGGCCATAATATTGCAATGCTGCCGCTAGGTAGTACAATTTAAAATTGGGAAGCCCCAGCCCCCCTTGTCTCTAGGTAGGCACAAGAATGCGTTAGCCCTCTTGGTCTTCCCATAGGCCCAGATGAATCTAGCCATCAATATTTCAATTAATTTAAACCAGTCATTATCAACCTCCAGAGTAACAGTGCCGAATACATACAATAACTTTGGCAGAAACATCATTTTAACAAGATTGCATCTCCCCATTATTGAAGGTTTCAGATTGTCCCACCAAATAAAATCCTACTTAGTTTTATCAATAATATGAATTAAAAGTAAGTCAACTATACATTCCACTTTCCCAGGAACACTGACTCACAAATATGTAGCTTCCTCAACAATCCTTCTATCAGAGGCGGACATGTGTCTATTTATCAATACCTGGGTGTTGCATCTGTTTAACAAAAACCCTGACTGAAACCCAAATTCTTCTGCTATACTTTCCACACAGCGGACAGCACTGTCTTGGTCACTGGTGATTATTGCCACGTCATCAACATAGGCCAGAGTTTTAGCATCCCAGCCCTGCAGACTGGCGGGCAAGATGTCTGAGGGGGCTTGCGATGTCCGACACCAGTCTCAATCACACAGACCCACGTGGTCTGGATACTTTCAGTTGCGGGGGTGGAGGGATGGTATGGGCACCCCTCCACCCCTTTGGAATGCAAGTTTGAAGTTGATGGAATGCAGAACAGAAAAGAACAGGAAGTGGATCAATTTGAGGAAGGCTGCTTTTTTAAATAACTCAAAGAAAATGCTGGATTCTAATTGCTCAATATTGTGACTCTACAGTAACCATTCAAGTGACTCCGATATTGGATAACGATTTGACCCTGTATATCTCTGAGTTGTATGCATTTAACCCATGCAGCCATGACTCGTTTGTCCTAAGAGTCAACACAGATTACTTAGCTTCATATGAGCCACCTTCTGTTTGGGAGATCATGGGATTCAGTAAAGGAACAAGAACATCTGATGCCATGGGACCTTATGAAATCCCAATAGCAATCATCAAGCAGGAGGTCTTCTTATGGGCTGCCTTCTGATGTCCGGTTGTGATCTTTTGGGCGTTATTTCATCTTCCTGGATTATTGTCCCGCTGTATAAAAAAGGGTTGAAAACTACCCGCAACAGTTATAGACACATTTCCCTTCTGGACATGACAGAGGGCCCGATTAACAGAACTAATTTAAGACAAAATCCTAAACTTACTACTTTTGGTATTCCCAGAAGTTAGGATTTTATCTTAAGTTTGTCTTAAGACAGACTAAGACAGACTTAAGTTAGGATTTTGTCTTACGTCTGTCTTAAGTCTGTCTTAATACAAACTAAGACAAAATCCTAACTTCTGTGAATACCAAAAGTAGTAAGTTTAGGATTTTGTCTTAAGTTAGTTCTGTGAATCGGGCCCAGACAAATTATATTTATTCTAGATCTACAATCTGCCCATCAGAGTAGGTAAGGCAAAGGGTGCCTCCCCCTAAAATTGGTTCAATGGATAAATGTTGTCTTTTACATGCCGACAATGTCGTCCTGTTGGATTTAACACCAATAGAACTCCAAAGTCATCTAAACATCATGGGAGACTATGCAGGGGAGCATTTCCTAAAAATAAACATCTCAAACAGTACATTTTTATATTTTATAAAGAAGGGTGGCAGAATCCGGCAAAATGTTAATTGGTTTTTGGGGAATGTCAAGATGAACAAGTGACATTTTGCCCTTACTGAGAAAAGATTTTTTTTTCAGTAATGGTAGTAATAATGACCATATAAATGATTGTAAAAGTGAGGCATGGTCCCAAGCTTCTGCCATCAATAGATTGTATAAAAGTTGCGGGAAAAGGCACTTTGCACATGTCCTTTCGGTCTACAAGGCTAAAATTCTGTCTACATTGAGCTATGCCTGTGAATTGATGGACATGCGGCACTGGACCTTTTTTGAAATAGTGGAGGGTGGATTTAGTATAACATCTGTAATCTGAAAACTCCCATTCGTTCTTCGACTCGAATTTTGGGTTACTCTCCACTGCTGTGCTTGTTATGACGGCAGTCCTGAAGTGGGGGAACTGCCTGCTTGGAAGTGAAACAGGGTCAGTTTGGGCCCCTCTAAAGCACAGATTTTTCAATATTATGAGAGTGAAAAGTGTTTTTATGCTTTTTTTTTTAAAAAAGCAATGGAATTGTTTGAGATTGTTTTAAATGAGGATTACCCTCTTCCAAAATCCCTTTTAAATATCTTACAAAAAAATCTTTGTATACGGAAAGCATGAAAAGGGACATATTACTTTGTACGCAGCTTGAGAGGAATATGTTTTTTTATAGAAAGAGGTATATGTAAAAATCCTCAACCCTACCTTACTTGGAACCTTTCCCATGGTGTACATATAATTATTTTGCTTCTAAGGCTAGTTTTGCTGCTTCTGCGTATGATCACAGGACTATGGGAAGGTATAATGAAGGAAGAGAGACTTTATTCATTTTGTGTCCAACATATCCAAGAAGTAAATCATGTGGTTTTCGTGTGCCCATATTTGAATTTTGCACGTCATCACTTATTTTAGACAGTTTTTTTGTTAAAGTACAAGATGTATTCTTCAGTTGGGGCTTGTCAATGTTTATTCGCCCCCCTCCCCTCAACGAAAATGGTTTGTGCAATTTTTTTCACTTTTTCAAATGTTTTTCAAATGTGTTTTGTTTTAATTTTCGCATGCAAGTGCGTTTTTGCACTTTAGTACTTCGCTACTGAGTACTATTGTATTGTAATTCTAACCAGGTAGTTATACCTTTCTTTGTATTAGCACTTTGAACATTATTATTCAGTTTCACTGAATTGTAAATGATAAGCATGCAGCTATACGTATTGTCTAAATAAGTACTTTATAAATGTTAAATTGGATGTAATTTTGTATTTCTTATGGGGTCCTCAGTCGATAGCTTTGTAATGAATTATTGAGTTGGAATGAACCCGTAAATTCAAATTATGTAGTTAAATGTCTCATTTTCTTTTTATATGTTGTGACTAGTTTAGATTGTTTTATTGTTGTTGCAGTAATGACTGTGTAAATATTATAATGGACGTATTAGTGTATTTTTTATGAGGACCTCAGTTGAGTTCCAAAACATTAATAAAATATTGATTGTTTTTTATTTTGATTGGTGCGGTATAAAACTTTCTACACTGGGCTATTCTGGCATCACAGTTTTAAAATACTATGTTGATCACTGAATTGGAGTGTGAGATGATGCCAATGGTAAAACATTTATATTGAAATAAAGTTGGACCTGCAAATTCACTGAATATGACATGCATGCCATTGGCCACTCTGATACATCTCCCTTGAGTTTGCATCTCATTCATGTCATTAGAAGCAATGATGTTTGCATATGTCTAGCCAAAGGCACAGAAAAATCCTAAATAACAAAGATCTTCTCTTTTTGAACTAGATCGGAGGCAAATGAATATTGGACCAACATTCTCTTGTCTATCAATTATGTAGGGTGGAATCTAAAGCGCCACAGGGCCTACGTTTTGATCATTACTTTACTGCAGGATGAAACAGATTCTGACTGGGTGGCGCGCAACAGCCACCAGAGCGGCCCCATTTCACTGATAGTCTGGGAGACACTTGATGCCACCACTAGGTTTTCCTTGAGTGAGAGGCAGTTGAGCTCCAGCATGGGAAAAACTGACCCGCTGCATCAGGGAGGTGTCTGTGGCAGCAGCGGGGTCAATGATGATGAGTGCATTCTGACATGCCACTGAGGGCATGTATGTGCACTTGCAAGGGAGTGGTATCTCTCTTCTGCACTTCCCACTTGATAATGTCACTGGCACTACTATGCTTGTTAGAACTGGGGGTCTCTAGTTGGCAGAGGTAGGTACCACTGTCCAAATAGGGACCCTTGATTCTAGTCAGGGTAAGGAGGAAACCCTCTGAGATAACCCCTGCTCACCCTCTAGGTAGATTGGCACGAGCGATGTGTAAAGTATTTGTGCCAACACTCACAGTAACACAGTGAAAACACCTCAAACTGACTCCACAACAGTTTATAAAAATAAAGACATTTAATCTAAACTACACAAGACCAAAACTGCAAAAATCCAACATACACAGTTCAAGAATATGGTTTCCAAAGAGTTCTTAAGGTTGTAATGTAAGTTCTTTAGGTTGCGATAAAATAATCCACAGATGCGTGAAAAGTTCACAGTTGCGTCACGTTTACTCACAGTACCTTTAAGTTGCGACAAAGTTCCAAAAGCAGAAGCTGGTGCAGTGGAAAACAAGCGATGCGTTGCTCCTGAGACCCTGGGGAGACGATGCGACAGCCCCGCTGCAGCAGCGGGCGTGTTGCGACGAATCCGGTCTGTATGGGGAGGAAGGCCACTTGTATGGATTCCGGTTCGTAGGTTCCGTTGGAAGTTTGTTCTCGCAAAGGCACGATGCGACGATCTTTGGAAGTGCGACGATCTCCGGGGCGTCGATGCGCGGACCAGCGGTGATCTTTTCTCTCGCAGCTCCTCGACGCGATGGTTCCTGCGACGACACTCACAGCGACGTGATGCGATCCGAAGGCAAGCAGTGCAGTGATCTCACCCAGCAACGACAGGCTCTGCGACGACACTCGCAGCGATGTTAGGCTTCCCGCACCGATAGGGTGCGCCCCGCAAACGATGGATGCGATGGCTCTGACAGCGGCAACAGGCGCTGCGACGATCTCGAACTTCGTAGCAGCGGGAAACTTCTCGCACTGTCTGGGATGCGCTCCGCAGGGACTGATGCGATACTTTTCAATTGAAAAAGTCTCTCAAGCTTAGTTTCAGGCTTCCCAGAACAGGTACAACTTCCAGAGGCCCCACAACTGCATCAAGCACTCTAGGAAGGACAGAACTCTCTCAGCAGAGTTCGGGGAAGTTAGGGGTGAAGTCCTTTTGTTTCTGGGACTTCAGAACAGGGAGCCAGCTCTTCTCAGGCCCTTGGAGATTCCTTCAAGACAGGGGACACAGTACAACAGCAAAGTCCTTCCCCTCTCCTTGGCAGCAAAGCAACAGGTCAGTCCAGCAGAGCAACAGCAGGACAGTCTTCCTTCTTCAGAATCAGCTTTCTCCTTGGCAGAGGTTCCTTCTTGATTCCAGGATGATCTAATTTTCTGTTGTCAGGGGTCCTGTACTTATAACCCTAAAAGTCTTTGTTCTCTTTGTGCATGTGGGCCCTGAGCCTGGTCTGAACCAGTTCTGGGTGTTTCTTGAGTACTTTGTTTTCCTGGCTTCTCCTTTCCTTTCAGAGTGAGGGGCAGGGTCGTCAGCCGCCCAGCAGGAGGTGGAGCCAGCATTGTGGATGGCAGGCACAGCCCTATTCAGGCCCAGGTGCTAACTCCTCCCACAACTCAGGTTGCAAATGCAGTCATTCAGCCTAGGGCTGACTCGGCCAGCCTCCTGGGGAATCCCCAGCCCCTGTCACTCTCAAACCAGACAGTCAATACACAAACAGGCCAAGGCACACAGACGGGTCAGACAAGAGAACAGCAACTTTCTAAAAGTACTGTTCTCAAACACAGGATTTAAAAACAACCTTTCCTAAAAGATGTGTTATTAAATTCTGAGTTCAGGGATACTAGATACTTATGTCCTATCTTGTTCCTATGGGAAGAAATGCTGGAAGCCACTGTAGCCAGCATCCCCCATGTTAATCTATGGAGCAAGATAGCCTTACAATAGTGAAAAACGAAAATGGCTGCCATTCACTATCAGAGCATGTCACCTGCACTAGTACATGCTCTACCTTTTACATACACTGCACCCTGCCCAGGGGGGTACCTTGGGCCTTCCATAGGGGTGACTAATGTGCACAAAAAGGGAATGGTTAGGCCTGGTCAGTGGGGACACTGACCAGGAGGACACAGCAGTTCCTAGACTGCACACAGGCACTGCAGTGGCAGGCCCGAGACACCATTTTAAGGCTACTCATGTGGGTGGTACAATCAGTGCTGCAGGCCCACTAGTAGCATTTGTCATCGCCAGCCCTGGCACACCCAGTGCACTTTACTAGGGACTTTGTGGTGATACAAATATACCAATCATGTATATCCAATCATGATAACAATTTACATAGGGAGTACCTACACTCTGGCACTGATCAGCAGTGGCAGAGTGTCCAAAGCATCTAAACCAGCAAAAACGAAATCCAGCACAGCATCAAAATACAGGAGGTAGAGGTAAAAAGATAGTGGGAAACCACTCCAAAAGATGCCAGGTCTAACAATTCTGTTGACTATTTGTGTTTCCTTCTCCTGCTAAAAACTATTTTCAGACACCATTGTCTGATAGTTATGAGTGTGCAAGTTATATGCTCCCACCTATAGGGAAGCAGGCATAAACCAGCAAGGGAGAGGCCCTGACTCTTATTGCAGATCGGTCACCTTTCATAGCCCTATTGAATTAATGTATTATCCACTCCTGAATAGAGGGATTCCGGAGTATGGGTTTGCACATTATTTAGCATTATTTGATTAGTAAGTCAGTTCACACCTGCCTAGACCTGGCAACAAGCCTACCTCACCTTCTCTGGTGTCTCTCTGTCCCACTGAGAAAAAAAAACTTTATTGCATGATTTGATAAAACCTACCTTTGCAAAATACAAAAAGTAAAAATATAGCACTTATTACATTTGTTAAACATAACCTTGGTTACTGTACATAAAAGCACCCAACATCCCAATTGTAAAACTCTCTTGTAAGTGCACTGTCCATAAATCCTATAATGATGTTCCCTTAAGGGGCAATTGTAATCCTAGTTGAAGTAGCTTTTGAGTCCCAGATTTAGCCAGCCTGTGAGCCATTCCCCTTCCCATAGTCATTTTGTTTTGGTATTTCCGACAATTATTTATGTGCCTGGCTGCCCTGCAAAAAAGAGTTGTTCAACGGGTAATTGCGATGAGCCAGGGGTCTGATTCTCTGACCGAGGTAAGGTTAAGCAGTTCCCCTACACTAGTTTTTTTGCTGCACGGTCCGTAAGCCTCACCAGTGCGCAATTTAGGGTGGTATTCCGGGGATCAAAACAGGCCAATACTGCAGCTCTGCACGATCTAACCTCCTTGTCATTCCAGCCCCCCTGTAGAAGAGCCCTTCTTTCCTTCAAGAGGTTAGGACACAAGCACAGTACATGCATTAAGTCCTCCCTATGATGGCCACAAACCTGACAAGATTCCAGGGCACAGTCTCTTCCATTTGGGAAGATGGCAAGTCAATTGGATCACCCCCATTCTCATTTTTAAAAAGCGGAGCTTGGTGGGTGAATTGAAGGAGAAAGTTAGATAGCTCTGAGATTTCAGCTGATCATATGTATTGAAGGTCATCCAACCATGGCTTCTAGCTCCGTGGCTTGCCCTGTCTTCTGCTGAGGAAAGCTTTTTCGCACAAATTTTTGCTAGTCTCTTGAACTAATTTTGGCTTACATATAGGTCCCAGACTTCGTTCAGGCCGAGGGTGTTAAGCCCGCTGGACAAATAGAGGTACCCCGCTAGCCATCTTTTTGTGTTCAGGTTGGTCCATAAATGTTGCGCTAGACTGTCTCTCTGTCCCACTGTCTTATCTCCCTGCCTCAAGGCCCAGTCACGAACAGTGTCACAGGCACGAAACTCTGTCATGTGTGTCAAGTAAGTCATGGCAACCTGTACCCCCAACAGATGAGGATTTATATCACCTACACAAAGGACCAGAAGAACAATTTCCTGATCAAATGAAACTGAGACAGGATTTTTGACAAAAAGAACCAAGGATTTAATACCAAAGCTTCTGGTAGCAGATTCCAATATGGTTCAGGACATGCCATTGTACTCAGTCTCCACAAAAGCTATAAAGATATGATAGCCACCAAGAAGACAAGTTTATAGGATAGTAAATCTAATGCGATCAGCTCCAGTGCCACAATAGGAGTATTTTGCAACACCAGCAAAACCATCTGTAAATCCCATGAAGGTACCAGTACTTTTCTAGAATTATTTGCAAAAGAAAACCCTTCAGAGGTTGAGAAACTAGAGAATCCAATATCTCTAAACCTCCTGACAGCTTATGAAATGCCTTAATGATTGGATTTTCATGATGGCCACTTCCAACCCCTTATGGAGATCCTCAAGAAGGGAGTCAAGAATTCTAGGAGCGGGTTCAAGCTGCTGAGTTAACCCCATCGGACCAACGATCTGGTTTGAAATGACACCCAGAGGGGTGTATATGAACATATTGTAAATGAACACCTAAACTGCTGATCACCTAAGGCCACTTCTTCTGAATGACCTAAATGATGAATCCCTTGGGGCTCAATTTCCAAATTCCCAACCGCAGGTGGGACATCTTTAGATTTGAAATATCTGGTATGCTTAAGGTTCTCAGGCTCATTTGGAGCATACATACATGATTCACTGCCAGACACAAAACCTTTCACAACCACGTTCCATGATCCTAGAATGTCAAGATATGATAGACCTGAGGATGGAAGGGAAATCGTGGGAATGAATAAAACAATTCCTGGAGCCCGGGGAGCACCAGGGCATTCCCCTCACAAGCTAGGTGATCATGGACTTGGGAACAGAACTGTTTCACCAAATGATTTCCCTGGTGTCAGGTTCAACTTCAGGCAGATCGCTTGAAACACTGTCATGGAGAGACAATAATGCCAGGAAGATGGAAACACCCTAGTGAGATTATCAGTCTGTTTATTGTCTATATATTTCAGATACGTCACTGTCAGCGAAGGAATGCCCACTGGAAAATATTGTGCATCTCCTGAGCCAACCACCCGGGCTTGCTATCGCCCCTGCCCATTGAGGTATGCGTTTGTGAAATTATTGTGCATCCCTAGCAACATTGGTAGCTCCTGAAGTTAGTTGCAATTTCCAGAAGAAACTTCTTGACTACTTGCCAATTGGATGGCTGCTGACTCTCGTCAGGTGGAAATCTAAATTTTGCCTGCAGTTCACCCAGCATAGCCCCTAGCCTACGCCCCTGGCATTTATTGTCACTTCACAGAGAACCTGATGCTCTGGGGGGTACCCTGCTTCATCAGCATTAGTCATCGCCAAAGAGATGGAGTGACAGGAAGCAAACAATCGTAATATTGTTCTTTGGGGTGCCAATCTTTTAGCAAATGATAAAGCAAAGGCTTGAGATGAATAAAAGGCTAGGGCACTAAGACCACCGTGGATGCCATGTGCCCCAGTACCCTAAATAAGCTCCTCGCCAGTGCCATTCCTTTTCCTAGGGGGGTCTCTACAAGAGCCTAGAGCCCCAGCTCTGGCATTATGGGAGAAAATACCAGTCCACTGCTGCAAGGAAGTCAGTCCCAAAGAATTTTAGCATCTGAGATGGTGTTAAGTGTGACTTTTTCAAACTGAATAGAAATCCATGCTTCAGCAACATCATACACATCCGCTGAGTGTAAGTGAGCCCTACATGGAATGATGGAGCATGGGTCAGTTTGTCCCCTAACTATGGATGCAGCATGAAAGGCTCTCCATGCACTAGGCCAACTTTAGGATCGGGAGTGTGATGAAGACCCTCATGGCAGTCTTGATCCTGAAGGGCAAAACCTTTAGCTGAGAATGCCAGCCACTCACTTCGAACCAGCAAAACATCAGGTGAATACTCCTGACTGGGATATGATGATATGCATCCTGAAGATCTACTGAAGATAGAAACTCCAGAGGTGTCACCATCTGCACTACCTGCTATAGTGTCTGAGAACCAATCTGAATACACCTGATGCTTTTGGCACCACAAAAATGACTGAGTATAACCTGCAGCCACGTTCATCCTGAGGGATCCAACATACAACGTTTCTTGCTTAGGAAATCTAGGACCACTCACTAAAGGGTACCTCAACCAAGGAGTTTGCAATAGTCCATACTCAAGAGTTGACTCCAGATGATACACATCGGCGATGATAGAAAGTACCAATGGATCACTAACCAACAGTGTCCCGGAAGTACTGAACAGGCAAAGCTGCCTAACCCCACCCCATTGGCACTTGCAGAAGACAAATGAGTCAGCAATGCTGCTTCTTTTCGATTTTCAGGCAGACCCACTGGAAGATTTCTAGGCCTCATTTATGAGGCTGTGCGTCACTTTTACGCCGCCGGTGGGTCACTTTTTGTGACGCACCAGTGGTGTAAAAAATGCACCTTGTTGCGCCATATTTACAAAGTGACGCACCTAGGTAGATGAGTCACTTTGTAAACCCCTGCGCCACATTATACCTGCGCCAGGTATAATGTATGCAAGGGGGGCGTATTGACGCAAGGAAGGGTCGTAGAAGTGACGCAGTGAAATCTATGAGATTTCACTGCGTCACTTCTAGGACGCCGTTGCGTCAAAATCTTACGCCTGCCTCACAGCAGGCGTAAGACTGACGCAGGCCCTTTCACATGGGGCTTGCCCCATGTGAAAGTACGCATTGCTGGAGTTGCGTCACTTTTGTGACACACTCCAGCAATGCGTCACTTTTGCGCCATACAGATACGTCAGAAGTACTGACGTATCTGTAACTCCTTGCGACATGATGCATCATACATTAAATATGACGCATCAGGAATGTCGCAAGAAGTGCACACTGAGAAGTGACGCATCGCTGCTTTCACGCAGCGATGCGTCGTTTCTCATAAATGAGGCCCCTGGGACTTACCATTGAATATGCAAGATGAACAAACCCCAGAATGAGAGGTAGCAGATTAGGGCTTGGGTGGCTCTGATTTTCCTGGAAAGGAGGAAATCTACTTTCTGTTCTCATGCAGCTTCTTAACCATATCCTCCAACTCTGCTCCATGTAGCAACTGACCTTTAAACGGCAGATAGAGTAACAGGGAATTTTGGGTTGCATCAGTATGCTAGTCACACACCCAAAGGTTACTATGGGTAGTCATTGTAGAGCCTGCGGTGAAGGCTGCCAACCAGATAAAATCGAAAGCCACATTCATGGAGGAATCATGCACTGCCATCAAAGCATCTGAGCAGTCTTGTTTCTCCAGCAAAAGGTCATACAGATTAGCAAACACATTTTATGCGATGCTTCCGGTCAGATAGTAAGGGCGCTCAGCCCCACCCAGCCCACTTTCAAATTTTGTTCTAAGGTTTTCCACATTTCCAGGTCTGTCAACGGATTGACAAAACAGCAGTCTGAGGACTTCCTTTCCATTCAGGATATATGTTGAGGAGGCGGGAACATCCTGGAGAAGAGAGCGCTAAGAAAAGAGGACTTCTGCAGAGTAAGCCAGGGGGTTCAGGCCAGGGGCTGTCAGTGAGGCAGTATGCCTCACTATGTAAGTAGTGGAGAAAGGACGAGGAGAAATGGAAGCGATTCATGCTACAGATTGCGGGGTATGCAACAACAGGCATTGCCATTAAAAAGCAAATTGCGTCCTAATAAAATTTTGCGCATTTTAATTGGCCTATACATTTTGCGAGCTACAAAAGCTGGCTAGAAGTATTTTCTGTTCGTGCAAGATCGGCTAGAAAATGTCGCCTCAAACTTCGAAACTCTAAAAATCGCAAAAAAAAGGCAGGAACATCTCTTTCCACCTTGTAAAAAGCTTGAGGAAGACTTGTCGGGGTCTGTAGAGCGCGCGTAAGAACGAAAGTAACAAACAGACTTTGTGCTGCTCACTGAAGTCTTTCCGTTTCATCCTGGAATAAATTAGAATGCGTTTCATCCTGGAATAAATTAATGATGGCGAGAGAGAGACACGATTTCCAGGCGAAGAGAGGCAGAAACAGATTTTTAAGCTACAACCCCCTCAGGGCTTTGTTTGCAGAGGAGAGATGCTCGCTCTTCCGTCTTGGGACGAGCAAATCAGGCACGTCGTGAAAGTGACAGAGCCCGCTGCGCGCGCTTCCCTCTGCAACATTCAAAGGAAGAAGCGTTCGCTTGTCGTGCAGGCAATATGGCTGCAGGGCAGAGAGAAAAGGACACCCCAAGTGCATTCACGAAATGCATATTGCTGTTTCCCCATCTACGCCAAACTGAAAGATAAAGCTTCAACTCTGTGTGATGTCAATCTCGACAGCCTTTGGCCACAGGATCAAGGATGGTGCTCTTCAAGAGCATCCTGGAAGGATTGGATTGTCATAGCAACAGAGTATGGCAGCAACAAGTCTGTGGATAAGTCGTTGCTTCTTTCCCCATTCACCTATACCTTCTGCTTCAGTTTTACTGGCCCAAACAGTCATCCAAATGGCCAACTCTTTGCCTTCAGGATTGTTTAGGTCAGGGGTCTCCAAACCGGTCCTGGAGGGCCGGATCCATGCAGGATTTTTAAAGTAACTACATGTATCTCAATGGGGATATCCCAGAAATCTGGCATGGATCCGGCCCTCCAGGACCGGTTTGGAGACCCCTGGTTTAGGTTCTTCCATGAGCCGCTCTACTACTAGTCGCTGCTGTCGTACACTCCTGCTCTGAGCCTCATAGTAATTCATCTTTCATGGACCTCTCCATGAGATACTCTGGGGAATCCTGACTCGAGCTTGTCCAAGAGCTGAGGGTCCAACCAGATACAAAAATATTGCAGGCGATGGCAATGCACAGGATGAATGATGATGGCAACTGAACCACGAGTGGCAGATTAGTGGATGTGTTTGCAGTACTCTATGCTTTGATCCTTGTGTATCCATTTTGAAATATAATTAGTTGAAAAATAAAAACGCCATCTGGGCTAAACGCCCAAATCCCTCCCCCCACTCTATTAGGGCACTCATTTAATAGGGGGTGCAAAGTTTCTAATGTTTTTCCCCTGAAACTTCAAGAAACTTTGCAACTTTTGTGAATTGCATAAAGTTTGGAAAGGTTAAACAAAGTCAGAGGGTTTTTTTAAAAGAAAAATTAGGCAGAAAAAGAAACACTTTAACAGCATATTTGTCTCACTAAACGGTTTATTCAAAAAAGGGGGTGGTGATGGACAGAGTATCTGAATTAAGCAGAACACTCCTACCCAGTCAACAGATCAGGGCTTGATCCATCACCGTTTTTTAGCTCACTGCACCATCCCAGCTCAGAACCTGGCTACATGCAAATTAGTCTGTCCCTGGCCCAGTGCATCATGGGAACAGGGCAGACCAAACTACCAAGCCAGTTCTTTTACTGGAAAGGAAACAAGCTTCCGGGGACCAGTTTCTGGCATTACAGCCGTCTTCGGCCCGGCTTGCTTGAATCCTGATGGTACAGTGAGCAAGGGACTCACATCTGAGCATACCCTTCCACGCTTATGATACTCTGTCCATCACCACCCCCTTTTCGGAATCGTTTTGTCCACCATAAGCGTGGAAGGGTATGCTCAGACATGAGTTCCTTGCTCACTGCACCATCAGGATTCAAGCAAGCCGGGCCGAAGACAGCCCTTGCTCACTGCACCATCAGGATTCAAGCAAGCCGGGCCGAAGACGGCTGTAATGCCAGAAACCGGTCCCGGGAAGCTTGTTTCCTTTCCAGTAAAAGAATTGGCTTGGTAGTTTGGTCTGCCCTGTTCCCATGATGCACTGGGCCAGGGACAGACTAATTTGCATGTAGCCAGGTTCTGAGCTGGGATGGTGCAGTGAGCTAAAAAACGGTGATGGATCAAGCCCTGATCTGTTGACTGGGTACGAGTGTTCTGCTTAGTTCAGATACTCTGTCCCTCACCACCCCCTTTTCTGAATCACTAAACGGTTTAGGCAAGAAATTAACTTGCAATACATTTTTGGCAGAACATATTTGTTGTAGGTGAAGTTGGTTGATGCTGGGAAACTCGGAAAATAGTACACCTTAAGCAAACCACAGACACAGTTAACTTAGCCCTTGGCCGAAGGAGAAGTTTGAAATTTCACCTGTCCATAATTCTACAGTATTGTGTGAAAACTGAAGCAGTTCTTAGTCATGGATTTATATATCAATTGCAGTTCACATTCACTCTCAAACCATGGGGTCGATTATGATGGCGGACGGACGCCCACGAGGTGGAGGGACCGTCCGCAGGGGAAGCGGTGTTCCCTCTGTAGGAATTAGGATGTGACCGCCACTCTGGCGGTCACATCCCGTATATTTAACATTGCGGTGGGTGCTGCTTTAAGCAGCACCCGTCGCAAAGTTAAAAATGCATGCTGTGCATTTGCATGCACAAAGCGGCAGGCACCGCGCGGTGCCTGCTGCATTGTGCATGCAACTGCAGGGGGGTACCATAGTTACCCCCCATGTGCACCCTCCACCCCCCTTCACCCTGGGGGCCCACAACGGGCCCCCAAAGAAATATGGTTGACTGTGTCTCGCAGACACCACCACCATATATGAGCACTTTTTCCGCCGGTCACGAAGGCGACCAGCGGTAAAGCGGAGGCCGGTCTTGCCGTCCGCCACGGACCCCCCAGCCATCCTAATGTGGCGGGGGTCATTTCAGGGAGAATGGCGGACGGATTGCCCCTGCCAGCCCTGCGGAGGCAATCCGTCCGCCATCATAATCGGCCCCTAAGTTCGGGGGCCACAGGGCAGAGAGGGGATTCTGGACACCAACATCAACTGCGTTGACTGAGGCGATTTTCCACTGGTGTCTTGGGGTACATCTTACTATGGCTCTTCAAACTGGGCCAAGAACAACCATTTCCACACTTCACTCTTGGAGTAGTGAGGGCGAGCAGTCACAGGGTTCTTAGATAGGTAGTTTGGGAGGCAGGTTCTCAGGATTCAATAGCAAAATACAGACACAATAAAATATTGCCCAGATCAGCTAGTCTTTAAATAAAAAAGAAAGTACTTTACTCCATACTACAATATGCACTTGTGATTCCTTTACATAGTTGTGTGTCCGCTTCAGGATCAAATAAAATGCAGATATTCTTAAGCTGTCCGCTTCTGGTGTGACTCAGGCAAAGATGCACAAGAATAGGTTAGGCACAGGTGCAGCTATCTACTGAATAGGGTTCAGTAGACAGCGCTCTATTGCGCAGAGGAAAATGTCTGGTCCCACTAGAAATTCACAAAACACCTTGTGCTGTCACCACTCTTTACATGATGTACACAGGGCATGGACGGTAGAACATTGCTTAATATGAAGGCATGCTTGATGTGTCTCTCCAGAATGGAGCCATCCTAAGGTATAGAAAAAGTCAAATAAAATCTCAAATTCTACAGGTTTACCTAATTTGCGACAAGGTTCTTAGCCGAGATGAGACTACCCAACAACCAAAAGAAGGCCTATCTACTTTAATGGGAAACAAACAACATGACTCATTGAGGCCTACTCCTGTGGTTGGTGCGAGGTGCGTTAATGTTAATTTGGAAAATGCTGAGTAGTGTGCTGTCTGAAATGCCAAACTCTAATTTATTGGTTGTGGTCTGGGGAGGACAGTCTATAGACACATGTCACAGGATGGACACATACAGCTAAATGTCATTGACAATTGACATTTATGAGATTGTTTGTCCAGGTACTTGTCTGGGATTGATGGTAAAAGATTGTTCTCACTTCCCAGTTAATTGCACATGACTGCACCAGCCTATGCTCTGCCCTCTTGATCCTCATCCACTATGAAGCTTTCCTTTCCCTTGACTCTACGTATTGGAATTTACTTTTTTTGCATTCCACAGGCCTTATTTACTTCTGCACAAAAGCTCCAGGACACTCCTGCTTACCAGACCATGTCAGCTCTGGACCCAGGAAAGACATTCAGAGAAAAAAAAATTAGGATGCACCATCCATTTTGGCATTTATGTACAGGTAGGGAAAGTCTGGGGGGAATAGTCGAAGTACAGTCAAATTTGTGACTGTTTCAGAGGACAGCTTTTCCTCTAACTCTTATCACCAAAAGAGTGTTCAAATAAAATAGAGCTTCAATTAAAATGGGCACCCAGTTCAGTTTTTATGTCTGCCAACCTATCAGGCTAGGTTTACTGCCTCCGCCTGAGCAAAGCCAGCTCACGTAGGATGCAGTGGAAGAGGCAGTCAGATGATAATGAGGAGGGGAGGCTGTGCATCAATGGACCCAGGATTCAGGAGGCATTGGCGTGGCCGAGTTGAAGGTGGGCCTGGCTGACCGCCCAAGGAACTGGAGGGCCGTGCATCCTTCTCTTCCTCCTCCAAGGCCACCAGCCAGCAATATTCTGCTATCATGGCCTCCAACTTTTGGCGCTGCAGTCAGCCAGAATTGTTGCTGGCCAGCTCCAGCATCAGGAGCGGCTATTTCAAGAAGGTAAAAAATAATCATGAATTGTGATGCTCTGCATAAACACTTGTTTATACGGTCTATAGTGACACAGTAGCAGAATATTGCTGGTCCCCTAGGGACAAAAGAATTTAATTTAGATGTGCTGATTAGTCAAAGGGATATGTTTTTCCCGCACATTCATCACATAATGCATTAGCACTGACTGCAAGGAATTCAGCCAGTACACAAACATAATCAAAAAGTAATTTTAGTGTAAAGAATTTCATAGTGAAACTGAACAGGCACTTTATGTATGATAATAAATGAATTAGGTGCTGATAATGAGTAAGGCAAATACATGCTACGCAATTATTAGTTGGCTATATGTGCAACATTTATAAAGCCATGGTGGCGAGTCTGAAGCATGGTTTTGGGGCATGTTATGTTATTAATACAGTTGCGTGAAATATTCCGTCCCACCCACGGAGATGCCAGAATTTTGGTGACTCCACGTTACTCTTGTAATGCAGAGTTCCAGCCAAATTCTGCCAATCGCTGTGTGGCAGATTTTTTTCTTGTGTAAGGCTCCAGAGCAGTATGCAAGTGAGATTTGGTGTCCCCTAGGGCAATTTCCGGTTGCTAGGAGGACATACGTCAAGATTTTTCTTACGCTGGCGGCTGTAACCATCCACGGTCAGAAGGCTGCTGCTTTCTAGTGGCAGCAAAATTCTATTTGAGATCCTGCCACCACAGGGACTGCTCCCTCAACTGGCTGGCCCTCCTCTGATGTCCCTAGCTGGCTGCTACGCATAGTGGCACTGGTGGTCTGTGTGCCTACACAAAAACATAATTCACCCATTTTAGATACCAGATTAGCCACCTAAGTAAATTTTAAGTTTGCACAAGGTACAACAACATTATCTCAGTTCAGATAGGTTAGCTATCTAGCAGCATCTTATGTCAAAAGTATCCCTTTGGGAGGATTGTTGGCTTACAACATTTGAAAAACTAGGTTTCCAACTCAACCAATAATTAGGCTTTGAAAGGCCAAGAGTGGAATGTAATGACGTGGTGGAAGGGAATGTAGTATATATGATATTGGTTTGGTAATGGTATTTCATTTCTGCCATGCTGCACTGTCTTGGAAACTGCAAGTATAAGACAACATTTCAGCTTGATCACCAAGACCAAACTATCTCTGTCCCTGTACTTTTTGATTGTTTGATCAAGAAAACCTTCTCAATCAACATAATTGGTGAACACTTGGGGCTGTGATCCTCCTTGTGTTACCAAAAATCCATTCTCCTAACTGTAGTACACAAGACATGTAAAAGAGGGGTGAGGGTAAGCTTACTAAACAAGCATTTACAATGCAATGGTCTCGGCAATATTATAGGTAGAGCTATTGGCATTGCTTATTATTATTTTTTTTTATCCCTAAGTAAATGTTATTGTCATTACGATTGTCAATAGTTTAAGTGTTTGCATATGTGTTACATATTGCATTAGACATATTGCATTAGCAGAGAGAGAGTGAGGTAGCGAGATAGAGAGGTATTGAAATAGAGAGTGAGTGATGTAGTGAGAGAGTGAGGTAGATAGAGAGTGAGGTAGTGATGGAGAGTGATGTTGTGAGGTAGTGAGATAGAGAAAGATTGATGTATTGAAAGAGAGAGTGAAGTAGTGAGTGTTAGTGATGTTGTGAGGTATTAAGATAGAAACAGAGTGATGTAGTGAGATAGTGAGGTAGTGAAAGAGAGAGTAAGTGACTTAGTGTATTTGAGAGTGAGGTAGTGAGATAGAGTGAATTAGTAATTTAGAAAGAGAGAGTGAAGTTGTGAGGTAGTGAGAGAGTGATGTAGTTATTTTTTGTGAGTGTGTGGTGATATAGTGAGGTAGTGAGAGTGAGATAGAAATAGATAGAGTGATGTAGTGCTAGAGAGGTAGTGAGATAGAGAGAGAGTGAATTTTGAGTAGTGTGTTAGAGTGAGATAGTTACTGTTGTAGTGATATTGTGTTGCTGTGAGAAAGAGAGAGTTGAGTTGTGACTTAGAGAGTTAGTGAGAGAGTATAGTATAGCGAGTGATAGTGAGGTAGTGAGAGATAGTGAGGTAGTGAGAGATAGTGAGATAGTGAGAGTGTTAGTGTGAGAGTTAGGGAGAGAGAGAGTGACGTAGTGAGAGGTGTGGGGGAAGAGAGTGGTGTGGGGGAAGAGAGTGGTGTGGGGGAAGAGAGTGGTGTGGAATTGGGGGTCTCTGGTTGGCGCAAGTATGCACTTGTGACAAACAGGGACCCTCTCCTCTAGTCAGGGCAAGGGAACTACCCTTTAAGAATAACCCCTGATCACCCTCTAGGTTGCGTGGCGCGAGCAGTCAAGGCTTATCTCTAGGGAGCATTTAGTTAAGCATTTATAATCACACACAGTAAATCACACTGATCCCCCCACAAATGGACAACAGGCCGTAGGTATATAAAAATACGTAGACTCTATGTAAAAGATAGCAGTTTTGTAGACTTATCACAAGACCTTAAATAACATTAAATCAGGATGCACACAATACTTTTGTTGGGGTTTGGAATGGATACTTTTCCTGGCTGTTTCAATGCTTCAACTCCAGCATTACTTTTAAATACAGTTCCCTCAGCAAAGCGTCTTGAAATCAGTAAAGGAGACAATGGGGTTTCAGATCTCCTTAAAACAATGCTCTGTCAGCAAAGCGTCTTTCATAAAAAAAAGGGGGAACAGGTTTAAATGCCCTCAAAAGCGATTGCGACAGAATTCTTGATTAAAAGTTGCTTTGGGTCAGATTCTTAACTCAAAGAGGCTTGGCTTCAAGGTGCTGCTCTGTGCGCTTCGTGAACTGGGGCACCAGCAGCTTATCAGGCCCTGCAAGGGGTTAACAGCCAGCAAGGGAGTCCCTGAGGGGCGGACCTTCGAGTCCCCGACTTGCGCCCTCGAACACACACGTTACAGTACCTTGCACAAAGGGGGGGGGGGTTGCCGCAGACAAATGCGGGAAACAGCTGTGGACCGGGACAGGCTCAGCAGGGCGCCTTGAGGGGGGCTCGGCTCGTGGCGGCGTTACGAGGTGCGGCGGTGGAGCGGGGCCTCCGAGGGGCTCTGCGAGCGGTTAGGGGTGCTGTCTGTTTCCTGGTGTCTTCGATGCGCAGCTTATGGGAAATCCTTCGGCAGGGAAGGGCACTTTAGAGCGGCCCGTACTCTGTGTACAGGGCAGCTCCTCCGACTGTGGTGCAGCCTCGGGGATTCCCTCTGGTGCGGGGCCGGTCAACGCACTTTACCGGCGTTGGGACACGGGCCAGATACCGGAGGGAGCAGGCAAGGAGGGGAGGCGGCGCGGCGGCACCCAGCAGCGGGTACAACTCGCACCAGCCGGTCAGCTGGTGCGGCGCGGCCTCCGCAGCAAGGTACGGTGCGGAGCAAACGCTCAAGGGCATGTACCAAACGATTGACTCACTCGAGTCCCGGGAGCTCGTGGGGGCTGATAGGGGGGCGGTGCACTTCGTCCTTGGAGATGGGTGGAGGCAGGGTGCGGGGCGTCCCCTGGGGACACGGTGTGGCGGCGGCTGCGATCAGCGGCGGCACAAGGGTCAGGGCATAGATGCGTTTCAGAAGAGAAAAGTGGGAGGTTTTTAGCACAACAGCGAGCTCTGGGAGGAGCCACCCAGTGGAGCGGCAGCGGGTCATGGCGGCGCAGGTGGCGATCCGGGTACAGCAGGAGGGGGGCGGGATACAAAAACACGGACAGCGGGAGGGGGGCGGGATACAACGGGAACCAAGACACGGACAGCGGGAGGGGGCGGGATACTATGGGAACAAAGACACGGACAGCGGGAGGGGGCGGGAAAAAAGACGGCGAGAACGAGGAAAGAGCAGCCTACCTCAACTTTACCAGCAGGAAAATGGCGGCCTCAAGCTTCAGAAATTTTTCGGATTCGGGGGCGTTTTCGGTGTTCTCAGAATGGGCGTGGCCTAAAAGTGGAAAGAAGAACACCGAACACACCTCCAAATCCGAAAAGGACGGAGCCTATTCGAAGGGACAGCTCTCTCTTCCAATGGCTGGCCTCCGTTTAGGAAGCCAGCCAATGGGAGAGAGGCAAAAACAGAGGCGGGACAAATCGTCCACTCTAAGAATCATTCAATCTCGGTACTTCCGGTTCTGTCTTCGGCAGACCGGATATTACCTCGACCTAAAAAGGGAGCAGAAGAAAGCTACAGACTGGAGAAAGTCAACTGTGGAAACAGGAAATACAAGGATAACAAACATTAGATAGAAGAGTTGGAAATATTATAAATACAGATGGCCATAATTTTACTAGTGAGAATAGTTATAAGTAAGAAATAATAATAAACTTGACTTACTGGTGCCAGCAGGACCATATACCGCAGCACTGGTGGGGGTGGTGGTTGTCATCACACCCACTGCGGTGCTGGTGGTGGAGGCAGCTGCTTACCCAGATGCCCTCTTCTCCTTGGGTGCCTAGGTGCCTATGAAATGAAAAAAGATAAAAAGTACAATGATTGGTGGTACTCCAAATACACATTTTGACAGGCGAAGCATTGTACTTTTTAAATCTATTCCTATTTTGCTAATCTAAGATTAATATTATGGACTATTCATGCATTCCAAGGAATGATCTTTGCTTCTTCTCTTCTTTTTGATGGGTCAAGTTAGTCTTCCTTTGCGTGCTGCAGTTCAGGCGCATTGGCACTGTAATGAGCTAAATAAAGCCACAGAGCAGAACGCTAGCACCCTTCATACACTACTTACGTAATTGTTCATGAGATGACATTCCTTAAATCAGCCCAAGCAAGCACTGGACTAGCTCACACTGGAACCGAATCCTAGCAGTATCATTAACTTGACATCGGCTCCACTCCTACATTCCTATAGGCTCCCTGTCAGACTTGCACCATGCACCCTACTCTTCAAACCAGGGCCCTGATTTATCAAAGGTTTGTGTTGCCCTGGATTCTAAGTATTTTTTTGTGTGCAGGGAGGTGTCCATTCCTGCTCAAAACAATCCAGGATGAAGTGTAATGTGGCACCCTTGCACCATGGTGCAAGGGGCCCACGCATTGTCACATGGCAACACTCAGTACATCAGCACAGGGAGAAAGCAGGAACGCAACATATCTTGATGAATAATTAGGCCACAATCCTGCCCTCTCTGTTTGACACAGCACAGTTCAGCAATTTGTCTTGCCGCCCAGCGCTGCATGAAATTTTGATAACTCTGGGCCCTGATGCTCTCAGCAAAACTGTATAGATAAACCATGGCATATTACATCTTATACCCCATCATTTTGGAACAAAGACAATGGAAGCAACTGCAAGCATTCACTGATGCAAAAAATGCATTAAGTTATGTGACTGTCACAAACTAACATTACATGTTTTCTTTTGCCTTAAAATGGTACCACATTCATACATAAAATGTTATTTTTGCACCACAGGACACGTGGCAACAATCATTGCTGCAAAGATATATGTTTATAAATCTATATATTTATACATCTATAAATATATAAATAGATCTATATGTATCTATATATTTATCCATATCTATCTATCAATCTATCTATCAATCTATCTATCTATCTATCTATCTATCTATCTATCTATCTATCTATCTATCTATCTATCTATCTATCTATCTATCTATCTATCTATCTATCTATCTATACTACCCAGGGTGGTCGCCACTGGATAGTTAAAGGTTAGGTTAGTGTTTCCATGGGAAATGCATTATTTATGTTGCTAATAACTTTGCTACTGTTTGACAAATCTCCACAAAACTTTCCAGGAGGTGCTTTTTCTTGTCTAGTTTGTACATATAAAGTATCGGTGTGATCCGTCAAGCGGGAGCCAAAAAAAAAGGGAGGTCTCAAGAGCAAAATTCCCATACATTTTGCAAAGACTTCTTTAAGAAGTGCCACCACAAAAACTGCTAATCGGAATTACACCAAATTTGGCAGGAAGCTAGATTTTGGTCCTAAAATTTAGTTTTTTGTGATTTGGTATACATTCCTTCAGTAGTTTTTGAGAAATTAAGGTTAAAAAATATTTGTATTTCTGGATGGTTGGGTTCGCAAGAGTCGCTTGAGAGTCTCGTTGTAGCCAATTTAAAAATTAAGCATTCTAATTGGCTCAATTAGCTTTTTTCCCTTGGGCCATCGCGCTCCTGCGGAAGTCAGGTTCCCCCAGGAGCGAGTGCGCTGATTGGCTGTAAGCAACATGGGAACATTTTTGCAGGTAACCATTATAGGACCTGGGGACCTGCTCCCCTGTCCTGAAATAAAAAAATTAAAATATTGTATTAGGGGGCAGGGTAGGGATATCCTGACCCCCTAGATCCCAAAGGGAGGACCCAGCAAGACCCCCCCCCCCGGGCAAAAAAATAAATCAATCAGCAAGGGTTGAAATACAACCAAAACGGCGGCCTGGCAACATATATTATGTTTATAAAGGGGAGGGTCCTGGCATGGCCCCCCTCTCTGAGCATCCAGGGGCCTGATGGAGCCCTGCCCTGGGGCTAGCATTTGTGTATATGTTGGGGAGCTGCACAACCCACTCCTGGAGCTGTTATTGGCCCTGGGGGGATGGGGTCCCCAAGGCATGACAAGGCTCGGGGAGGGGAGTCGCGTGGTCCCCAGCACCCTTCCCTTTTACTTAAAAAAAATCGCTCTGGGGGAAGGTTAAAGTAACTTTAAAGTTAGGTATGATAAAAAGATCCTTTTGTTTTTGTAACCTTAGGAATTCACTGAAACAAACAAAAGTTAAAGTAACACTATAGTTAGGTGAATACCTCAGTGACAATTTTAACTTTGTGAACTAAAAAAAAACACAGACATTCACCAGTTATAGTTAGCAGAGCTAACTATAACTTGCACCACTGCCATGCGCTTATGACATCACATATTTCATCATTCATGACATGATCTATGACATCATATATGAAAACACTGATAGCATCTTTTTTAACATTATTGACAACATCACTGATGACACCACCCAAGATTCTTTTGTACACATTGCTCTATATGCGGATATAGCATCATTAGTGCCATCACAGAAACAACTCCCATAGGCGTAACAAGCATGGGCTATTTGCCACATTGACCGTATACCATACAGTTCACACGTAGCGTAGTTTACACTAACAATCAACCACAGGTATATAGGAAACCCTCATTGCATACAGTGTTCAGTCTGTATAAAAATGTTCAGAGAAAGCTCCTAAAATACTGAGTGTCTGTTCTAAAAGGAATGCTCTACTACTGACAGCTTCTATCTGTATCAAACCCCTCACAGTCTCCGGACCTACATTAGGAACATGTCATGAATGATGTAATGTGAGGTCATAAGCAGTGCATGGTGGGGGTGCAAGTTGTAGTTAGCTCTGTTAACTATAACTAGTGAATTTCTGTGCTTTTTTAGTTCAAAGCGTTAATGTTGTCACTGACATATTCTCCTGAATGTAAACATAATTTATCTGTGATCATACAGCTTGAAAAAATCTAGCAATGTTAGAATTTTTAGAAAAATATTACTCATCAGGCCCGCAACCTCGATGCCTAGCATGTCGAGCAGGTCCTGTTCTCTGTCCAGGATGTCCGCCCAGAAGTGTGTCAGCTGCTGCTGGGTGTGCTTGATGCCAGTGCTACAGCACATACATCGCTGCAGTCGCTCCTAAAGCATTCAACGCTCCTGAAGGGCGCAACCCCTACTGGGCCTCCGGCCTGCTGCCAACATGCGAGAGAAGATGAGTGCAGCCACCTCACTGAAGATGGGGGTGGTGCTGCACCCCTGCCCACCAGGGTCAACAGCACTGGTTGCGGATGGCGCTGCCTACTTCTGCCATGATTTGGGATTGGAGGAAGTCAGCCTGGGATGGGAAGTGAAGGGGATTTCCTACTCAAGCAGCAGATTTCTCAGTTTGAACGGTCGCAACAGTCCACATTGAATAATCTTAACGGGAGGCATTCTAACGCCACAAAAATCCCGTTATGGGGTACAAATTCTCACATGCACATGCCACATTAAAGTTGGGGAGCCATGCATGAGAAGAAACCATGCCACGCTGTGATCCCGGGGGGAACGCGGAGTGGGCAAAATTCCTCGAACTCCACCAGTGGAGAGGAATTTTTCAGCCACCCCTAATTGTGAAATCAAAGGCGGAAAGTTTGGAGCCGAGCCCGACGATCTCTTTGAGGACGATGTTTAGCACCATGTCAAGTTTCATACCTGTGCTGGACTTTTGGTTTTCTAGCACCTCAGAAAAAGAAAGAATAACTGAAGTATATCCAACAAATTGGAAAAGAGCAATCATATAGCCCATTTATAAACAGAATGATCACACTAACCCAAAAGAACTATCATTTGATGTATTTAAGTGTATGTCAAGAAAATACTGCAAGCACTTAAACCTTGTTTGCGGAGAATAACCTATTCCCTATAGAACAGGGAGGATTTGAAGAAGGTCACTTGACCCTAGACTACAGTTTTAGTCTGTGGGCAATAGCACAATGAAATATCGAAATTAGGAGGTTCCCTTTACTTCTGTTTAGTAGATTTTTGGGCCACATTTGACTTAGTCATCCAAGCGATTTTGTGGTCTAAATTAGCACTTCTGAAAACACCTAATTGACTTACCAAAAGTGCTCAATGCCTGCAACTCCCACTCACAGAGGGTAGGTGGGAAAACCTTGACCAACCTTATGTATGCAGACAACATAGTGCTACTCAGTCATACCTACATTGGACTTCAACGACTACTGACTGAAATGCAGAAATATCATTTGATAAAGAAGGATCTTTTGTGCACCAGAAGCAGGAAATAAGAAGGAGAGGCTTATTGATCGCCATGACGATGAAAAACCTGCCAACCCAATTGATGGGTCAGACTATGACCCTGTTTCTGAAGGTAATTCAGGCCAAACTGCTACCCTAGATTACCTATGGTAGTGAGGCAATGCGGGGAAGATATTCTAAAGACCTGGACAGTACACAGGTTAAAGCCTGTAGAACAATATTCTCCCTCCCGCTTTATACATCTCCGGCTCAAATAAGACTGGAGTTCGGCCTGCAAAAACAAGACTTAGCCAGGTACGGGCATATATCATCTGTTGGCACAAACTAAGAAGCACCAGTACAAATACACTAAACTTTCTGCTATGGCGCGACATACAATGCAGGGACGTCTCTGAGGCAAGAAATTACCTTCAGCTAGCCTTGGAAGTCACTAAACTCTCAGAGCTTTGGGACTTACAACTTGGTCACAGCAATTTAAAAAAACTAGTTTGGAAAAATGTAAAATCACTCTCCTTAATGGAGGACAAGGCATCATTCTCAAAAAGATCTCAATCATGGATGACCCTACATTCTTATAAATCATTAACTCCACAAATATACTTCAACCAGGGTTACCCCAAAGCCATACACATGAACTTTCTAAAGCACCGACTAGGGATTCTTCCATGTATAGAGCACCTACCACCATGGTTGAGGAAAGACAGAAAAGAGACCTGCAGGCTATGCAACTCCAATAATGGCGACATCCTTCACGTAATTTGTTTATGTGAAGAGCTGCACCAAGCATGACAACTGCTCCTTAAAGATCAATTCAAGCAAAAAGGGATTTGCACCAGAAGACAAGTGGTGCTTGCCTGCCTGAATCCGTCAAACACCCAACTAAATTGCAGATTTGTGAAATTTCAGACGGTGGTCGAACAGAGAATGCCAAAAAAGGTGGAAAATGCTATACAAGATCTATAGAGCCAGGCTGATCAGCAGATGGACAATAGGACTTAATGACATATTATTAAATATGTCCATTTAGCACTAGTGGGACAACTTTGTGTAAGTAGAGTCCACTTGGTAAACACAGAATATGGTTGAAGTAGATGAGAGCAAGTCAAAACGGGGATCAGTACTTTCCAGCAGTTAGTGTAGAAAAGTGTGCCTTAACCATTTTTATTGAACTACTATTTTAAACTGTAATGAATTTCTTACTTCTTGATTTTTCTTAATGGTTTTTAACAATGATATGTTTAAGAATTTTGTAATATGTATTGCAATGGTTTTAATTAACTATGCAAATAAAAATAAACTTCAAACCTAATTGTCTATAGACAATAGCAAAAGAATTGCAGAGGCATAACTGGGAAAGAGTAGAAGTAGACACTAGAGGCAGGCTTTCAAGAAAAATAATATAGAGAGAGAATTACTCCGAGGACATGTCCTGGCGCCAACATTATTTGCACTGTATTTAGCTGAAGAGGATATCAGATTCCCATGCTTTCTCCCTCAAAATGTGCATTGTGCAAATACTCAGTTTCCCTTATGAAGATGATCTGTTAATAATGTACAGGCAGCCAAGTGGGCTGTAGGGGAAATAAGTATATTTTGATGAGTATTGCCTAAAAAATAAACTGACTGTCATTTAGATAAAAACCAAATGAGTGGCCTTTGGTAGACAGCAGCATGTGTGATTGATTGGACAGACTAGGTTAGGAGAAGTATCTGATTATAAGTAGTTGGAGATTACTTTTAAGAATACGCTATTGTGGTCACTGCACATTGATACTTTAAAAGAAAAGTCACTTTCTTCTAGAAGAGGCTTAAGAAAGTTTAAAAGCCAGTACAGAGGTCCTACAGTACAGTCAGTCCTTGTTGCTTTAAAGCAATGGTCCCTCCACAAGCTCAAGAATGTCGTATGTGAAAATGGTATTCTTAATGCAATTTATGGGGACCCTCCAATCGTCTACCTGCTGTCCGTTGTGGTGTGGCAGCCTTCTCTTTGTGGAATCCGTCAACATCTCGCCGGACCCGCTCCGCGGGTCCCGCATCGCTGTTTGGCCTGAGAGGAACTTCGAGGGTAGTCTGTGCAGGAGCCAAGGGCGTTGATAAGCCTTGCAGGGCTGCGAGCAGTGTGGTCAGGGACTCGATATCCCAGGAGTCCCTGATAGCCCGGCAGCAAACACCTGGGCCGCTCTCCCTGCAAGCCCCGCCCCCTCACCTACGAAGCTAAAAGCCCTCGCCTTCTCCGCCTCTTTGGGACCCTCCAATCGTCTACCTGCTGTCCGTTGTGGTGTGGCAGCCTTCTTTTTGTGGAATCCGTCAACATCTCGCCGGACCCGCTCCGCGGGTCCCGCATCGCTGTTTGGCCTGAGAGGAACTTCGAGGGTAGTCTGTGCAGGAGCCAAGGGCGTTGGTAAGCCTTGCAGGGCTGCGAGCAGTGTGGTCAGGGACTCGATATCCCAGGAGTCCCTGATAGCCCGGCAGCAAACACCTGGGCCGCTCTCCCTGCAAGCCCCGCCCCCTCACCTACGAAGCTAAAAGCCCTCACCTTCTCAGCCTCTTTGGGACCCTCCAATCGTCTACCTGCTGTCCGTTGTGGTGTGGCAGCCTTCTCTTTGTGGAATCCGTCAACATCTCGCCGGACCCGCTCCGCGGGTCCCGCATCGCCGTTTGGCCTGAGAGGAACTTCGAGGGTAGTCTGTGCAGGAGCCAAGGGCGTTGGTAAGCCTTGCAGGGCTGCGAGCAGTGTGGTCAGGGACTCGATATCCCAGGAGTCCCTGATAGCCCGGCAGCAAACACCTGGGCCGCTCTCCCTGCAAGCCCCGCCCACTCACCAATTACACTTCCCTTATATGAACGCTTGCACGACCGCGGCGCAGGAGTGCGCGGGAGCAACTGGGAGAAGCCCGGGACAAGGGCGGGACCGTCTGTGGCCGTCAGGGGCCAAAGGAGGCCGGGCTGGGCCACTCCCCTTATCCTTTCTCACCCAAATTTTGGTTGAATTCTGACTGTGCCTAAGGTGATGCCCTCAACGCCAACACGAGAAACTCCATCAAGGGAGGGGGGTAGTAATACTGGGACGCTAGACAACTACTTTAAATCCGCCAAAGGAGATGGGGGCAAAGAAAACTCCCTAGAGAGACGCAGGGCGGATCGTCGGCGATCCATTGAATCAACGAAGAGTAGACCCCTGACTGAAATCATCCCGTATCCTATTTCTCAAGAGGAGGGTACTCCCTCTAATAGCTTAAATCCGATGACCCCTGAGGACTTCCCCCTCTTACTTCGGGAAATTCCAAGCACCCCTGGCATGTTGCCTGAAAAAGTCGCAGACACAACTCCATCCCTGTCATCGGACACTCCAGTTAACCTGGTTACCCAATCTCCCCCCTTGAATATGAATAAGAAGAGCAAGCCAAAGCAAAGTGTTGTGGTGGAGTTGCACAGGCCCCCACCTAGTAAACGCAGTAGGAAGTCCACGGGGGGGGCGGGGGAAAACCAAACTATCTCACCTAGATTTTGGTAAAAAACATAAAAATGCACTTCAATCTGGGAAGGACAATGAGATCGTGCTTATCGCTCTCCCCCCCAAAGATCCAACGCCCAGCACAGCTGCTATCAACAGCGTTCCAGTGGCCAACACACCCAACACAAACCCCCCTCTCATATCCATAGGGAGTATAGAATTCTTGTTTCGCTCCCTTTTGCAGCCTATTAGTGATAGCCTGAAAAAGGTTGAGATAAGGCTGACTATACTAGAGACATCCCTTACTACCTTAAACTCCCTAGTTAGCAAGCAATCCAAGGATGTGGGACCTTATCCCCCTGTAGGAAATCCCCCCAAAACAGGAGCCTTACAGGGTACCAACATAGTCCCCCCCCGGGGAGTTCCTACTGCTCCCCCCCTGCAGCAACTTATGGCTATCCCAGTCCAAGCACCGCGTAATAACCTAACTCATAGGCCTCCACAACCAATAGACTCTGCCCCCCAAAGTTCTCAGACAGGGACCAATGATGGCCTCCCCGAAGCTGGCAGCACCCTCCTTCTTCCCCCGGGGCGACCAGTCCCAAGACCACGGAGACCTGATCTTCCGCCAGAAGCTAACAATCTAACGGTGGTGTTAGCAGGCGCTCCTCAACTAAGGTCTGGCGAAAATGAAGACTACCAATCCCTAAAGAAAAAGGTGATCAAGTGGCTAAATTGGAACCGACCCTTACCATCTCATTTTAATAACGAGATTATCATGGTTAGAAGGGTCCCTTGGTTAGGGAAGACCAGAAAAACAATAATAGGGGACTGCATTCTGGTAACTTTTAAAGACCCGGGCACTGTTTTGCATATTTGTGAAGGAGTAAATCGATCACTGGATTCCACCATCCAGACCCTCCCGGTATCCTTCTTCTTCCCTCCTATTCGCATGCACTATGCTCCTCCGCATGACGAATGGATAAGGGTGGAACGTAGACGCGGACACAAAGCTTATGCACAGCACTCTAACTTCCAAGTGCCTGATACACCGTATTCCCACTTCAACCGCTTTGACTGCTTGAACAACTTGGATGGGGTTGACTGACTCTCTGTTCATAGACCAGTGACTCTGGGTAATGGCACCGACGGAGTTCTTGACCCATCTCCCCCGATCGCTGGTAAAACTCCTGGTCTATTGAATGTTATGGAGACTCAGGATAATGGCTCTTGCAAACTCTCTGATCCACTCGCCCATAGTGTTGGCAATGTTCCCGAACTATCCAATGGACCAGAGCTCCTGGACAATGGCCCCTGCAGTCCCCCTGAGCCATCTGCCCCCACCATTGGTAATGTGCAAGAACTATTGATCGAAACAGCACCTGCACCTATTCCCTCCATCCCTTCTGGCACGGCAACTGACACCCCCGAACATCTAAGGCTAATCTGCTGGAATGTTGCTGGTCTTGCCAACAAATTGGGAGACCCAGACTGGGTAAATTACATTGAGACTGGAGATGTATGTATGTTCCAGGAAACTTGGGCTAGAGAGAATTATGGTCATCAAGGCTACATGTCCTTTTCCATCTCAGCTAGGTGGGAAGGCAAGGGCCGTCCGTCTGGGGGGCTCACGATCTGGGTTGCATCTCATCTAGGCTGCACGGCAACACGGATGTCGGCTAACTCAGAGGACATACTTGTGGTCTCATTATCCTGGCCTAACCAAGCCAAACTTGTGTTAATTAACATCTATTCTAGGCCAGTGGGAATTGCAAAGGAATCACCGACCATAGATGAACTCACGAACTTTATATCTGAACTACCAAGTGATTCATTCTATGTGGTGGGAGGGGATTTCAATTCTCATTTTGAGCCACTCCCGGGTCTTTTGGAGGGGTTCTCATCGGAAGAAGAGGCCAGATGGGCAGTCCCCCCAGTGGAAGCTCCCCCCCCGAAGGCTTGGTCCCCACTAGCATTACAAATCACAGCTCTAACCCTAAAGTTTGGAATCAGAGCCTGTAGCGGGCGAATGAAATCAGATATACCCAGTAAAACCACCTACAACAGGCTGGGAAGAGAGTCTCGCCTGGATTATGTTCTGGCCCAAATAGTGAAGTGGCCGACTATTCAGGATTTTAGGGTTATGGAACGGTCAGATAGCGACCATAATACGCTTGAGCTTGACCTTGTCAATCCTGGCCCTCAAGTCCCTGTGACCAATGCAGAAGGAAACTTACCTGCGCTCCTCCTGGAAAATAATAGGAGAAGAATCAGGTGGGAGCACTTGGTTACAAGAAAGAACAAACTCCCCATGCTCTATGAGGGGATAACTCCCATCTTGGAAACTGTGGGGAGTTTGGACAACGAGGCAAGCAATAACGATTCCCGGGCTAAATTGTACAAAGCTCATGAGGACCTTATAAAAGCTGCGGCCCCTCATCTCTCTAGCAGCTCACGAAAACCTAGACAGGAGCGGCAAGGTAAAACAACATGGTATAATCCGGCATGCAGAAGGGCAAAAGCAGAACTCCTCAGACTTATTAAGGAGGGACTGGGGGGGATAGCCTAAGACAAAGCAGGCGGGCTTACAAGAAACTAGTTGCCCACGCTAAAGCCGAGTGGGAGGAAAATCAGTGGGAAGAACTTAGCAAGGCCCTAGCGATCCAAAACCAACGTCTCTTCTGGAGGATAGTGAATGGGGGGTCGGGGCATCTTCAATCTGCAATAGAGCCCAATATTGCCCCAGGGGTGTGGCAGGCTCACTTCCAGTCTCTTTACAGCTCCGAGCCGGGAGAATCGCCTACTACCACCGAGGTTGGTTGGCCAGGCTATGAAGGAGAGCTGATAACGCTGGGCGAGGTCACCGCTGCCATCTCAGGTCTTGCTTCTGGAATGGCGCCAGGACTGGATGGCTTACCTGGGGATATGTTCAAACAGGAGCCCATTGTATGGGCCCCCTACCTTACTGCCCTCTTCAATGGAGTCCTAAGCGGCATGGAAATTCCTGGTACTTGGCTGGGGGCAGAGGTGGTCCCTATTTTTAAAAAGGGCTCGCCGCTCCTCCCGGCCAACTACAGACCCATCAGCTTAATCGACGTGGCACAGAAGCTGTTTGGCAGGGTTTTGCTGAATCGCCTCCAGGATTGGATGGAGGAGGTGGGTGCCCTTAGTCCCTATTAGGCGGGATTTAGGAAGGGGGTATCCACAGTGGACCAGGTTTTTAGGTTGAATCTTATTTACTGGAGGACAGCAATATTCGAGGGCGGCAGTCTGTACACAATTTTTGTGGACCTACGGGCCGCATTCGATCTGGTGCCCAGGGGAAAACTCTGGAGCGTCTTGGCAGAGATGGGCGTCCCCCCGGACATCCTAGTAATCTTACAGAGGCTCCATCATAATAATTATGCCCGAGTGAGGTGTGGGAGGTCGGGGGAATTGACCGATAGATTCCCCGTTGACTGAGGGGTAAGGCAGGGTTGTGTGTTGACACCGACCCTGTTTTGCCTCTTCGTCAACGGGGTAATCGCCCACCTAAATGCCACCGACTATACTGACGCCCCCAAACTTAATGGCAGCAGGGTGCCCGCAATCATGTTTGCGGACGACACCCTGCTGCTATCTAAAACCCCCATGGGGATACAGAGGATCCTTGATGCATTTGTAGCCTTCTGTATGGACAGGGGGCTAGAAATCAATGCTGCCAAAACTAAATTCATGGTTTTAAATCCAAACCAAAAATTGCGGCCGAATCCGCAATTGGGAGCAGTACGGCTCGAGAGGGTTACCACCTTTGAATATCTAGGTGTGACCCTTAAGGAAACCATGACCTGGGGATCTCACCAGAGTAGGGCGAACCTCAAACTTATACAAACCACTGGGGGTATCGCCCGGATGATGTCTGGCTCGTCATATCGCCCACTGGGGGCCCTAATCCAGATATACAAGGCTCAGGCCAGGGGAGCGATCATGTACGGGGTGGAACTGTGGGGACACACACCATGCCGTAGCCTGTCACTAACAGAAAACAAGTTCATAAGACAGATAGCCGCGCTTCCCCCCAGTACCCCGCTCCTCCCCCTGAGGCTTGACCTCGGTCTACGACCATTATCTGATGAAACAAGCCTGAGACCCATAGCCTTCTGGCGTAGGTTATGGAGCAGTAATGACCTAGCAGCATACAGGGCGGAATTGGTAGAACTACTGAACCACCCAAAAGCGCTCCGTATCCCTTGGGTGAAAAACATCCAATCCACCTGCATGGAATTAGGGCTCCCTGACCTATGGACTGACCCTGCGAATGCCGCACTGAACATCTCTAAAAGGTCCCTGACTAACGTATACCACGAACACAAATTAGCTAGAGTTACCCAGGCAGAAGGGTCTCTATCCTCTGTGTTTCTGCAAAACAAGGACCTTTATAGGTTTGAGAGGGCATTGGATCCTATCTTTCCGGTACTTGCTAGGAAGCTGTTTCTCCAATGGAGATACGGCTCACTGCCCTTTCGGTCCTTTACAAGTACTTGGTCATCGCCCCCCACTATGACACAGTGCTTGGTCTGTGATGCTTTGGAGGAAACTGACTTACATATGGCCTTCTTCTGCCCAGCCTATAGGGCAGCGCGGAAATACTGGCTCCTCCCATTGATCAGGAATATGGGTGGCAGGGAATACGCTCCAATGTATAGGATTTTAAAATCCGATCTCTCTGGCCCAACCGTCCTCGCAGTATCAAAATTTCTTACCAACGTTTGGCATACGCGTAACCGTATTTTAAAGGTGTTGGGTCCCCCTTAAAATTTTAGAAGCACAGTTTTTACAGCATTTTTAACTTATGTACTTCCAATGTTTTAATGTTTTGACTATTGCAACTGTATATGTGTACTGTTTTCTTTTATGGCCAAATGGCCGAAATAAAGATTGGAAAAGAAGAAGAAAATGGTATTCTTAATGCAATTTATGGCCACTACCTGCGCACTGGCAAGATCTGTAATGGTATTACATTATTTTCAACTGTGATGTGTATTTAGTAGAACGCTTTTTATAAACTGTTACATTTATTGGCAGCACACTTTGTCTTAAAAATAACAATTTATAACCTATAACCCCCCTTTTGGCAGTTGCATCAGAGAGTCAGATGATGGAAACAGACAACGGACATCAGTGAAGGATGGATGGAGATTGGATGCAGCAGGGGCGGCTCTAGGCTCATGACGGCCCTAGGCAGGGAGGTAGGAAGGAGGCTCCCCAGAGGAACGCAGGCGCGGAGGCCAATGAAGAGGGGGGGGGGGGCGGTCAGGGTGCTTGGAAGTGGAATAGAGCCAGAGGCCGCCAAATCCCTGCCAGGGGCCCCCACGCAAATAGGTATTCATCCTCAGAGGATTATTGTATTAAGGATATATATTGGTGTGGTGGCCCCTGGGGTTTGGCGGCCCTATGCAGGTGCACAGCTTGCACATGCCTAAGGCCACCCCTGAATGCAGACTGAAGGAATGTAAGACGAGGCCTGCGAGGGCTCATTTCTAGTGCTTTGAATCTGGGGCGCCTTGCAAACGCTAATTTCACACAATAATTTCACACACAACGTATTGTGGGGCTTTAATATAATTTTGTTTGTGTGTGCATTGTAAAATCAATTAGAAATTGCAAGAAGTGTGTTAAACGTTTTTGTGTTATTTGCATGAATGCGTTGTTTGAAGCTGAAAAAGAACGTTCTAAGATTTCAAACTACTGTAATATTCCGTGGTATTGGAACATCAATAACGCAGACGCGCCTTTTTTGATTTCGGGGAAGTTCGGAAAAATATAGACGATAACATCTCTTCAAAATCGGATCAGAAGAAAATCTCAGCCATCTGTTTGAATGGTGTGATCGCTTTTGCTTTTTGCACGTAGCTTGGAACTGAATTATATTATCAGATGTTTGGGGTTAGACAGCCCTCCTTGCCGCACTGGCACCGTTCTGTCTCCTTGCTGGTACAAACGAAGTCCTTGGGAACAGCTGGCACCCTGCTGAGATTAAAAGGTACGAAACATGTGGGTACAATTTCGAGGAGTGCCGCTGAGATACCCCTTGGCTGCTGCTGGGAATGCCGGTCTGATTGACAGCTGAACGAAACCATCTGTCTGCTTTGAATACTTCAGGGAGGCAGCATATCACTGTCCTCGGGCATGATGAGAAAAAACAAAGGGGTAATTTAGGCCCCTGCATAAAAAAATGTCTATGAGTGGAATGTGTCCTCTGACACGTTGTACCTAGGGTGACCAACTGGCATAGGTGCAAATTCAGGATGGTGAGTGTAAAAATTCAGGACAAAGGGTCAAAATTCAGGACAAAAATTCAGGACAAAAGGTCAAAATTCAGGACAAAACTTCGGGACAAAAGGTAAGTTTTACAGATACGTCAGAGTTGATCGCGGAATAGTATATATGTAAGTAAATAGTCAAAATAGGTTTATATTAGGTTGAGACAATCGTGCACTTCACGGTTTTTCAGTATGGCTGCAGCTTGCTGCCTTAGACAATTCAAAACTCGCATCTCACTCCAGCAGGTACATTAATCACCAGACAATGGTGAACCACACCTGAATATAAGTGAGGCCCCTTTTATTGTTGATTGAAAACTAAACTACTGGATATATTAGGAACTTTGAGTGCCAGCCCCTGTAACAAAACTGCTCCCCCCCCCCCCCCCTTTCCAGCTTCCCAGTGAAACACCCGATGCCCAGTCCGGCCAGTCCTGCCTTGCTATCACCCTTCAATGGTGCCCCTCATTTTCACTTAGACCGTCTCTCATGTGTATTTAATTTCTCTTATAGTGTTACTCATCCCAATTATGTAGGGCAGGGTGTCGGAGTGCGTTACATCACACACATTATATAGAGACAATGACTCATATTAACGTGAAAGTCAATGTTTAGGAAATGCTACTTAAGATGATGGGTGCTACAAGGTGTAATCATTCTTTTATCTATTATTCAGTCTTTCACCATTCATTCTGTCCTTTCATCTATGTGCCCATTTATATCCAAACATATTCAACCATTTGCAAACCTATCCACCATATATCCTTCCATCCATCATTACACTCATCCATCCCTCCATCCACCATTTCAGTCATCCATCCATTATTCATCTACCCACTCTTTTACCCCATCCATCCGTACAGTCATCCATCCACTCTTTCACCCATCCGGCTATTCCCTCATCCATCCAGCCATTTACCCTTTCACCCATCCAGCCATTCATTCATTCATTCATTCACTTACTCATCCATCCACCCAGTCACTTATCCTTCCACCCATTCACCCTTTCAGCCATTCATCCTCCCTTTCTCTCTCCATCCCCCTTTCACTTATCCATCCATCCATCCATCATCCACCCATCCATCTACTCATCCATTCATTTATTCCATCCATTGATCCTATTACTCATCCATCCTTTCACTCATCCATCCGTTCTCTCATCCATCCACCCTTTCACCTTCTTCACTCATCTATTCATCCCTTTGTCCATCTACCCCTTTCACTCATCCATCCATACATTCACCCTTTCACTTATCAATTCAATCCATCCATCCTTTCACTCATCTATCCACCCATTCACTCGCCCATCATCTAAGCTTTCACCCATCCATCCATCCTTTCATACACCCATCCACCCTTTTACCCATCCATCTACCCTTCCACCCATACATCCATCTATTTACCTTTTCCCTCATCCATACTTCCACTCATCCATCCATCCTTTATCTTATCTATCCATTCACCCTTTCATTCATCCTTTCATCCTTTCAGTCATCCATCCAGCCATTCACACATTCCTTCACTTATTTACTCACCCACCTTTTCACATTATGAGCTGAGCCTTTGTCTACAGAGTTGCAGACAAAAGAGGCCCATCAGGAACTTCACCTTGCTGTAGTTCCTAAAGCAAGGGGTGGGGGAAAGTTCACTATGCCCCTGCACATAGGCAGTCTGAAAACGTAGACGTCATGAGTCATGCATGATGCACAGTGCCAGGATGTGAGGTGACTGTGACATGGTGTTGTTTCCAGGGCTTTCAGTGGTGTAAAAAAACTGGGTGGTCTCTTCAAAGGGGGTGTTCGATGTAATTAAGGGTGTAGTTTAAAACACCTAGGCTAAAAATCAGCGCTAGCGTAGTGTTCCTCTCGACTGGTATAATGTTGTTTATGTCTTTGCATCCATATATATATATATTACAGCAAGTATCATTACACCAACAAAAAACAGGACTATTGGCTTTGTCAATGGTTGTTAGTTGCTTAAAATAAAAAAAAAACAGCAACCATGGCTTTGTTGGATATAATATTGAAAATACTTCAGTTTAAAAATGATGAGACAGTGAAAGAACGATAACCTGTTCTTTTTAACTTATTTTACAGGCTTATTTATATACGCTGTTTTCTCACGTTGCTAAAGTTGCAGCATTAGCGTTTTGCCTTTTATTTTACAGAACGCCCTGCTGTACACTGAGGCATGAGGAGGCCGCCACATGATTTACCAGCCCAGACTGCCCCATTGGCATTCTGTATGTGGCAATCAGCCCCATACAGAATGACAATGGGCGGGGAGGGGCTGCTCTTTTGCTCAAGGAGGAGCGCAAGGTGCCCCATCAGGGAGGTGAGGCCTCTCACAGGGGAGCAGTGCTGCTCCCTGTGATGGCCAAAATTACGGACAAAAGGCGTCCGTAAAAGGTTTCCTCATGGACAACGGACGTGAGGCCCAAATTCCGGACTGTCCGTGAAATTTACGGACGGTTGGTCACCCTAGTTGTACCCGATGTTCAGATTTGTTCAAAACATAGAGGCGGAGAGCCGCTGAGAGCTCAAGCCAAGCTCCATCCAAATGCCTGGCTAGACTTGAGGTGCGCTGCGACCCTCGAGCCCATAGCAAGCTGTCCCTTCACGTGGCTCCTGTTTGCGCTCTAGCCTCACGAGCCAAAGATTAAACACAGAGGCTCGGATTGACGAAAAATTCACGCAACGTTGTGCAATTGCTGTGCTGCGTTGCATGAAACGAGAGAGCAGAACAGCGCCCTATCTACTATTATGTGGCGCTGTTTTCCTCAGTCCTTGCGCTTGCGCACTTTAGACTGTCCTGTGCCGATACCAACAACCCTTCGTGCAAGCATGTATGTGTTCAGTAAAGAATATTTTTTGTACTGGAAGGGGACTCCTCAAGTACCACAAGCATTGTCAAAGCCAATAGGCCTCGGAGGTGCCCAAACTATTGCCTTTGTCAACTTGAGTATCTTTGAGCCATTTTGTCTAGCAGCATATCGGTTGTTCAGCATGGTTCAAAGTCACTGAAAGCCCTGAGTCTCAGGATGTTGAGCCAACTCTGAGTCTCTTTGCTCCCTGTGTTGAGTTTATTGTCCTGCTCCTCTTAACACAAAAAAGCGATATGAAGTGGTTGCGCTGGCAGCAGCGCAGCACTTTTTTCGTGACTTTCAGCCATGCTGGACAGCAGATGTGCTGCAGGACAACATGGCTGAAATACATTCACATTGACAAGGCCAATAGTTCGGGCATAGCAGAGGTCTATTAGTTTTGCCAGTGTTCTTATTCAGTGTTGATGGGTCTTGATAAACAAATGTGGAAGTGATAGTGAGAAACAGTTGAAGAGCTTTGTAGTGAAGTGTGGGTGTGGCGTAATGCCAGAGCTGCCGACAGGAGATCTGGGGAACTAGGTTCAAATAACGGAGTTGGCGGAACAATCTGTGATTCTAGGCAAATCACTTATGCTTCCCCCTGCCTACGACAATGAATGTGTCATTGTGCAAGGTTACTGTTGAGCCCTTAAAGTGCTCCAGTACCATCGAATAGTGTTAGTACTATGTCAAGATGGAGGACAGAACCAGTGCAAAAAAAAAAGCAGCAGCATCGAGGGAGGTTGTGGGGTGATGGGCCAAGCATGGAAGCAGAAGGGGATGGGGAGATGGTCAAGCAACGATGGGACAAAAAATCTTAATTGAAGCAGTATCAGTTACAAAAATGAATGTGTCATTGTGCAATATAACTGGTGAGTAAGCATGGGCGAATTTTGCGAATCTCGCGTTCGCGAATTTTGCGGATTTGCGAACTCGCAATCCGCAAAATCCGCGAATTCTGGCGAATTTGCGGATTTTTTTTTTTTTGTGTTTGCGCGGGTTTCTGCCAGTTCGCGAAGGTTTTGTACACTTTCGCAAATTGCGAACTTACCTGTCGGGTCGCAAGTTTCGCAAACTTGTTGTTTCTACGTGTCCAGCCTGTTTGGGACACTCTTCTTCATCACTGCCACTCTCTGTCACCACTGCCACTCTCTGACTACTCATGCCACCCTCTGGCCCACCCATGCCACCCTCTGTTTCATCACAGCACCCTCTGGTTGTCCAGTCAGTGTACATTATTGTGGCAACGCAAGCACACCTTCCCTGCCTCAAGTGACCTGAATTAATTTGGGGCTGATTAATGTGTCACAGAATATTTTTTTAGCTGGCACCTGCTTAGTGATCTTTTGTACTTGCTAAGTGCTTTCATTGTTGCAAAATTAGTTACAACACCTGCCCTGCCCCAACTGACAATAATGAATTAGGGGCTGATTAATGGATTTGAACTTCCAGCCTGGCTCCTGCTTGTCTCACTTAGCTGTAATTCAGGACCTTTGTGGCATATGTGTAACTATTCTGAGGTTCAGAGCAGGGTCACATAATAGTTGCAACTGACAACTGAACTCTGGAGGGGCCCCTCAGGAAGCACTACAGGAAATGGCTACTAATGATGAGCCTGAACTTTTGAACCTGGTAAGTAGTTTCAGTTTTGCTAAGATCGTATTTCTGCAATTTTGCACTTATTCGCGGGGCGCGAAGTTGTACTGGGAAGCCGCGAACTCACGCGAACAGTGCGAGCAGTGCGAGCAAAATCCGCTGCTCGCGGATTTGCGGATTTTGCGGGAGATTCGCGAATCTCGCGGATTGCGAATTTACCGAAAATCCGCAAAATCCGCGAGCGAAACGGATTTTCCGCCCATGCTTACTGGTGAGCAAGTAAAGCACTCCAATACCACCGGCTTCTGTTTGCGCTATGGTAAAACGGATGACAAAGTGAGAACTCTAATACCATCAGATCATGCAAAAAAAAGTGCTGTTCGTGTTTTAACAACTTTTTAAGAAAAGAATTTGTTTATGTACATGTGCATGTTTTTTAATGGTATGTGTACAAGGGAGATGGCGTGAAAACACAAGCACTTCTAGTACTTGAAAACAAAGAAAAAAATAGTTCTGCAGACCGGGAACAGTGTAAGGAGATGTACTTGGTCCATGTGCTATGGGACTGCCAAACACAAGAAGAGAGCACAATTACTGCATGCCATGATAAATGGCATTAAGGAACATGGGAGCGATTCTGAAGTTTATCAATGGTAGGAAATGGGCGGCTTGTAATCTCACAGATAGAACACAACACGTCTCTTTGAGACAGCGCATGTGCTCTAGCCGAGACTAAAAAAACAATCCTTTAGCACTATTCCTGCCTTGTGTGTGTGCTGGACAATGCATCACACATGCAAATTTGAAAAAACGAGGAGAAATGAAAAAAATCTTCTTGTCATGCCTGCCTTGAGGAAGCATAAGATGTTGGTGCAAATTCCCACTTACAAATGTTTGTAGATATGAATTTGCTTCAACACCCATGGGCAGTTGAATGGGAACGCCCATGAACCACCCATGGAATGGCCAATTGATTCAACGTAATGCAGAACAGCACATAGCTTAATTTTGCATCACTTTGGGAAACCATTCAATGCAATCAGGATTTGCTTTAAATACTAAATCCCAGCATAACACTTTCTATCGGCTTTGCATTGCAAAACGCAAACTTAGTACAAAGCATCAGTAAATCTGGGCCCAAGAAGTAACCTTTGATGGAAGACAGAAAAGAGAATTTAATACTCATCTAATGGCTGAATTGCTGAAATAAATCATAAAAACTGGGGTCAAACTCGGGTTATCTACTTCTCCAAACTGTGTGATCCATGGCAAATATTTAATTTCACCAAGACGCCTTTTTCTTCATCACATTTCACATTACATTTCAATACCTATACTCAGGATATCAGCCGCTCAAAAATTTCCTGTGTATGATTTAATGGACTATAATGTTGCTCTATGTATCATAAGAAACTAGGGGCCAGATGTAGGTAGCCCAATACCGGTCGGTAAAGGCCGAAATTCGATAATTTTGGCCGTTACCAACCGGTATTGTGAAATTGAGATGTAGGAGCCCAAAAAAGACTGATTCAGTAAATCCGAATCGGTAAATTCCGAATCGGAATTTACCGAATCGGAATTTCCAGATTCAATATTTACCGATTCGGAAAATACCGAATTCATATTTACCGAATCGGAAAATAAGAAATGGTAAAAAATGTGAATCGAGATGTAGGAAACTCCTAAAATACAGAATTTCATGAAATTCGGTAATTAAGAGTCAGTAATTACCATTGAGTGAAAGCAGGTGGTAACCAGGTGCAGGCTATGAAAAGGCTCCAAAATGCAACAGTGTGACCAGAACAGTGGCATTCTACGTGATAGCAAGGCGGCTACGGCTACAGGCAGCAGGAGAGAGGATATGGAGACGGGAGGAGCAAGTCTACAGACAGCGGATCACGCTCTTTCAACTTACAGAGGCAGAGATCTTGCAAAGGTACAGGTTACATCCCCCACACCTCATGGACTTGATTAGGGACCTGCACCCACTCCTGGAGCAACCAGCACGCCATCCCACCCCATGTGCAGGTGCTCTGTAGCCTACACTTGCTTGCATCTGGGAGTTACCAGGGGGTGATAGCTGCAGTAGGTGGGGTGACCCAGAGCTGCCTGTCCCGTTTCTTCCAGAAGTTCCTGGAGGCCATGATGCAGAGAATGCATCATTACATCAGCTTCCCTGACACACATGCAGAACTGCTCAAGTAGAAGACTGACTTCTACCAACTCGCACAGTTCCCTCACGTCATAGGCTGTATTGATGGGACTCACATTCCAATGTGCCCTCCTGCAGCCACAGAATACATCTACAGGATCAGAAATTCAACCCAGTCAATAAATGTGCAGGTGATATGCAACACTGGCAACATAATTACTGACATTATTGCCAAATTCCCTGGGAGCACCCATGGCTCCTACATATTCCAGAACAGTGGGATTTACACACGCCTTGCTGCTGGAGAATTTGGGGAAGGATACCTGCTAGGTAAATCACTGTGACACACCCTGATAGATACTGCAGCAGAATGTATTTTCAGTATGTAACTAATGGCACTCTCTTTTCCACCTAGGCGATAGCGCTTATGCTGTGCGGTCCTTTGTCCTCACCCCCTTCCTGAATCCATCTACCCGGAGTGAGAGACGTTACAACATGGCACATAGATACACACGCAACATTGTGGAGCGCACCTTTGGACTATTGAAAAGCAGGTTCTGCTGCCTCCACAAAGGCAGAGGTGCACGGCAGTACACCCATCATCTGCTGTAAAATCATTGCAACCTGTGCTATGCTGCACAACCTTGCCACAAAAAGAGGTACAGAAGTTTAAATAACTCATCATGAGGACATTGATGATGGCCTTGAACAGCCAGAGCCCTACTCAGGAGGAGCAGCACCAGCAACAGATGGGAGACTGAGACGGGCAGAGATCACACGCAACTATTTTTAAGTAAGTAAGGAGACACAGTCAGGCAGTGCATGTGCATGACGTAGTTTAATCACTGTGCACCACGTCACTCTGCAAATGGCACACCATGCCAGTCAAAATTTGCGAGAACCTTAATTGTAAGTCACGGGTTACTTCAAGGTGTGGGCAGCATTAATGTCTGCAACCACGCACTACAGTGCTTGATGTCTGCAGCTTACTTTCAACACTGGCTGGTGATTCTGGGCCCACAGAAGGGCGCCTGCTGCTCCTCCGGGGTTCAGGTACAGGTGTACTATTTCTGCTCCTCCTAGTATTCTCTTCGCTCTCACCCACACCTAGAGCACCAGTGTTTGCTGATTTGGTGGTCAGCAGCAGTTCCATTGCAGATGTCACCTTCCCCATCCCCCTGGTGACATCAGTGCAGTAGTGCATGAGCCCCTCCTGCATTGACACAGAGCGCCTACATAGCAGGGAAGTGGCCGTTGCTAGACAGTTCACCGCCTTGGTGTGCTGCTGCATGTACTGCTTCTCCCTGCTCCTTCTTCCCCAGTCCTCATCAAGTTTGTCGCAGAGTGCCACCATGGACTGGGACATGTCCCGCATTCCCTCTGCCATTTCCCTCATGCTCTCCGCCATAGAGCTGATCCCCGCTCTATGTTGCCCATGTTTTGCTTCAAGTGCCACATCTGTCTTTGCACTGATAGTATGGCCTTTCCTTGGAGGTGCTGCACTTTGACCATGGTGGCCTCCAGCCCGCAGAAGACCCCCTCACCCTGCCGACTTGTGCTGCTCTCCCGGACCCTACGGCGTCTTGCACCTGTGTGCACACCCTTGGAGGTGGACTCCAGGCCAGCATTGGTTGACTCTAGTGGAGCTGGTGTGGTGTCACCCTCCCTTTCGTTGTCAGAGGACGTATCCATGACATGGAGAGTGGGTACAGCATGCCTCCTGGGCCTTACCACTACTGATGAATTTGAGCTGCTGAGGCTGACTGTGCTTGGGAATCCTGCTGTGGAGATTCATGCAGCAGTGGTGAGGCTGGCTGTGCTATTGAGGCTTGCCATGGTGGTAAAGCTGCCTGTGGTGTTGGCGCGGGTGGTTGTTAAGTGCTGGGTCCTGGATTCGGGCGGGCAATCTCACTCCTTCCCTTACGGGTGCCCTTCCCACCTTCTCCTGCGCTTTCCTGCGCGATGACTCTCCTGTGGTCAGATATGAACAATAGCTCAGTGGTGCTGCAAACCTGTATTTCACTATTAAATTACAATCCTGTCACACTACCTCAATGTCCTCAACTGCTTCTGGATTATGTGTGTGACATGCCTTGTTGTTTTGTGTGCTGACTGACATGAGGGGTGTTTCAATGACTACCTCTCCCATGATGCATTGCGGGTGTATCCCAAAACCTGGACTGGAGTATGAGTCACACAGCCACATTGGGGAAGGGGGACGGGGATGGGGGGGTGGATTGCTTGGCATGCTCCTTACCTTGTTTTGTTGCAGCTCTGGCTGAGCTATCAGCATCCCCAATCCCAAATACACTCTCGGGCTCCAGGGTGGACTCCACCAGCAGCTCCAGGTCTGTGAGGGCAGGTGCCCTGCTCCTTCCTCCCCCAGTGGCACTGGCCTCTTTCTTCTGTGCTGCCAGCTTCTTTTTGGTAATGATCCTGAGATCATACCAGCGTTTCTTTAAATCATCCATTTCGTGTGGGCTCATCCCTATGGCGTTCCCCTTCGCCTCTATATCTAGCCTGGTCTTCCCTTTCACAGCCTCTGCTACATGCAGGGACTGTTTCCCAAAAATCTGGGTGAGGTTTTGGGTCACCTCCTCCACGAGCACCTGAAGCTCACTTGTGCTGAAATTCAATTTTCTTTTCCTATCTGCTCCTTCCCTCTGTGACTCCTGGGATGCCATACTGCAGTTCTGCACAGCTCAGTGCAGCCAGTAGCTCAGTTGCTCACAGCTCTCCAAAATGTTCTGATTGTCTGTACCTGCATGGGTATGGCCACTTCCTGGTAGTTGGTGGGGTGGATGCACAGGATTGGTTGGTTCCTCAGATGCTTGGTTGTGGGGTGGGGTGGATGCACATGGTTGGTTGAATCCTCAATTGCTTGTATTTTGAATCTCCGATTCGGTATTTACTCACTCGGTGAATACAGAATCAGTAAAATTTACAGATTCGGAAAAATTTACCGAATTTTTCCGATTCGGTAATTTTTACCGACTTTTCCCCTACATCCCATTTACCGATTCCGAAATACCAAATCGGTAAAATTTGGTATTTAGGAGTCGGTAAATTTAATTTACCTACATCTGGCCCTAGATCACATAAAGAACTGACTGACAACAGAGTAGCCTCTTAGTTCATTAACTGTATTGAAGGGCATGGGAGGGGAGGCAGGAATGTTTCTTAGTTCATGTTAAAAACTATTACCCTTAATAAATCCCTCTCAATGTAGACATATAATCAGACTTACTTTGGTGATGCACTTCTGGATCTTAAAGAAATACACTTTTTTGAAGTTTGAAGAGATTTCATATTTTTACATGATGTTTATTGCATGAATTAGAATCAAAAAGTCCTTTATTTGGCTGCAAAAAACAATCATGAAAGTACATTTTTCCAATTAAACACATGATTAAAATATCATACAAAGAAAAATACATGTAAAATCATGTAAAAATGCAGAGAATTCATGGGCAATATTTAAAAGTGAAAGTAATTCATAAAATCACTCAAAGTGCACAGTGCTACGTGACCCTGGATCACTGACAGAATATCGACACCAAAAATGTGGAGCTACAAAAATATTGGGACAAAAATATTGTGTCCAAAATGTCGAAGTCCTATCTCCAAAATGGTAAGTACAAAAAATTGTTGTTAAAAATATAATTGTTAAAAATATCGTTATTAAAAATGTGGTTTTTTAAATGTTATAAAATAATGTAAAATAAAGTAAATAATCCATATGATAAAAAAAGATAGTTAGAATTATAAGACATTTTTTTAAATTATAAATAATAAATCTAATGATAATTTTTTTTAAATATATATATACAATATAGTATATACATGTAGAAAATAGTATTAATAAATAATTATTTCAATAAATTATTACAAGTTAGAAACACATTAAAAATTATAAATACATATATATATACATACATCGGTAAAATAAAAATAAAATAAAATGAATATATAATAATTTAAAATATTAAAATGTTTTTATTCTTTTACAATTACATTAACAGCAACAGTAGGGAAAATGTTGGATAGCAGTGGAGATAAAATTACTATTCACACTCCAGGGAGTACAATAGTATGGAAAGTGTTGGATAGCGTAGGGGAATAATTCACTATTCCCACTCCAGGGAGTGCAACAGTAGGGAAAGTGTTGGATAGCGGAGGGGTAACAATAACTATTCCCACTCCAGCCAGTGCTACAGTAGGGAAAGTGTTGGATCGCGGAGGGGATAAAATTACTATTCCCACTCCAGCAAGTGCTACAGTAGGGAAAATGTTGGACAGCGGAGGGGAATAATTGACTATTTCCACTCCAGGGAGTGCAACAGTAGGGAAAGTGTAGGATTGCAGAGGGTAATAATTTACTATTCCCACTCCAGCAAGTACAACAGTAGGGAAAGTGTTGGATTGCGGAGTATATAAAATAACTATCCCCACTCCAGGAACTGCAACAGTAGGGAAAGTGCTGGATAGTGGAGGGGATAACATTTTCTTTTCCCATTCCAGAGAGTACAACAGTAGGGAAAGTGTTGGATAGTGGAGGGGTAAAATTTACTATTCCCACTCCAGAGATTGCAACATAAAATAAAATGTTGGATAGCGGAGGGGATACAATTACTATTCCCACTCCAGCAGGTAGAACAGTATGGAAAGTGTTGGATAGCGGAGAGAAATGTTTTTACTATTACCACTCCAGGGAGTGCAACAGTAGAGAAAGTGTTGGATAGTGGAGAGGTAATAATTAAAATTCCCACTCCTGCAAGCGCAACAGTAGAGAAAATGTTGGATAGCGGAGTGGAATCATTTATTATTCCCACTCCAGCGACAGCAACAGTAGGGAAAGTGTAAGATAGCGGAGGGGTACAAATTACTATTCCCACTCCAGCAAGTGCAACAGTAGGCAAAGTGTTGGATAGCGGAGAGGAATAATTTACTATTCCCACTCAAGCAAAATAAATACAAATTAATTAACAAACAATGAACTAATAAAAAAAAATGATCACCCTCCATAATCCCCTATAAATGACACTAATAATGTTGTAAAACATAACACAATTAACATAATTAATAATTAATGTATTATTTAATACTAATTAACAAGCAATGTGAAAACAATCAATAATAAATGAATTCACACAATTAACACTATACTTACTTCCAGCCTACTCCCCTATCAACCCACAACCCACTCTTAAAAAAATTACACAAATAACATAATTAACCATTAATTGATTATTATTAATAACCAATTAATAAATAATTCAAATACATTATTTACCACAGATAACAATATAACATTTTAAATACATAAATGTTAAATAATTAAAATATAAATAAAATAATCATTATTAAATTACTTCCCACACTACTACCCTATAAACCCACCACCCACTCGCAAAAAATACACAATTTACATATTTACCAATAAATTATTGATAATTAACAATGAATACCTAATTAATAATACAAAATTTACCAAAATAAACAATATAAAATACTTAATTATTAATTAATAAAAAAATATTAATGTATTAATTACAATTAAATTACTTCTCACCCTATTCCCTATAAACCCATAACCAGCTGCTAAACACAATTAAAATATTTAATTAACAACCAATTAATAACTAATTAATATTAATTTTATTACCACAATTAACAATATAAAATCATGAATACATAAATATTAATTAATACAAAATAATAATTAGTTATAATTCAATTACTTCCACCCTATCCCCCTATAAACCTAAAACCCGCTCCTAAATAAATAACACAATTAAGATATTTACCAAACAATTATTATTAATTAACAACCAATTAATAACTAATTCATAATACATAAATGACCACAATTAACAATATAAAATATTAAAGAAATACATATTAATTAATACACATTATTAATTAATTCATAATTAATTAATTATAATTACATTACTTCCCACTCTATTCCCCTATAAACCCACAACCCGCTACGGAACAAAAAAGCAGAATTTAAGTAAAACAAGTTAATAAATTATAAAAATTATTATTAAAGTTTTTACAATTAAATTCCTTCCCACCCTATTCCCCTATAAACCCACAACCCGCTACAGAACTAAAACGCTAAATTTACTTAAAAAAAATGAATAATTTCTAAATATGTAACATATATATTAAATAACAAATGCAATACTTACACAAAAAAATAGAACACATACATGTAAAATACACACTAAAATACATATTACTAAATCAAATAACGATATTTTTAACAACAATATTTTTCCTAACGATATTTGTGCAAGTCCATATTTCCAACTCGATATTATGTCTGTTCATCGTGACCATACAGCAAGTTTCAGGAAAGACCCTATTTTAAAACCAACATTCAGCATCCAACATTTACTGTAGAAAGAGTATGGATGGTATACACTGCTTAATATTGCATAACTTGATCAATGGAATTAAGAATTGTTTTGTATATTTTAAATATAATTTACAGAGAAAAAAGAAATGTAACGTTGTTTGAGCAGATCTTACATCACAAGGATACGGGCACATACTGAAATTTTCTAAAAGATCAAGGGAAAACAAAGTAGGTACATAGCAGGGTCTGCCCTAAAGTGAAATAAAAGGGATTTTTCCCAGTGTCTACGTGCATTAAACAAATGTTCTGCCGGTGCACTCTCTATACTCAAGTGAGAGTAAGCTAAAACTGAGTTTTTTTTATTTCAGTGAAAAGCCTTTGTGAATGAGCATTGTTTATTGCTAGCACCTACATGGTCTTTTCTCCTTGTCTCCCACTGGAACAGGACTCAGCGAAGAAATGAGGCAACCCTATCTTGTGGAAGGTTTTTTTCAAATATGATAGCGATGTGATACTAAGGGGTCTATTAGGATGGCGGTCGGAAAATCACTCCGACCCCCAAGGTAGCGGGTAAACACCGCCCGCTAGGACCGTGGGAAAACCGCCGATCTAATTAGTATGCTCCCCTAGTCAATATCCGACTGCGCCAGTCGGATCACTGCCTTTAACATTGCGGCACTTGCTGCTGCCAGCAGCACCGCTGCGATGTCCAAAAAAGCATGTCCTGCATGTCCCTGCACTGCGTGGCATGCACTGCACAGTACCTGCCAACTGGTACAGGGACATGTAGGGGGGTACTATTGTGGCGGTCCAGTACCACCCGCTAGGCAGGCGTGCGGACTGCTACAGGCGGAAAAGTGGCGGGCAGAAAATCTCACCGCCGCCATCGTCACAGCCATGATAATGGGACCGACTGTTTTATGAGTTGCGATCACGGGCGGATGTCCTCCACAGGTCCTGCGGTTGCTACCAACGGCAGCCATCCGCCCGCCATCTTAATAGACCCCCTAAGGCCTTTAACACACGCTATACAACTGAAAGAGTCTAAACATTTCCTATAAAATTTAGCATTACTAATGACAAACCTGTGTTGAGCTTCAGAAATGAAACTGTAAATAAAAAGAGACTTACAGACATTTGGTGATGCAAAATGAAAACAGGAGGCTTTGATATTCAGATGCTTCAGTCAGACGCTTTCCACTTAGCTACTCATGTAAAACATTTCACAATTAATTCATAGGTTCATTTTAATATGGATACTTAAGTTTCTGTTCTCACTGTAGAATGTGATTTTATTTAGTAAAAGGTTAAATGTGTGCATTAGTAGAATATAAATTGTTTTAGAAATAATAAGACATTTTAAAATGTCCAAACACAGAAACAGCTCATGATTCAGCTCTTGCTCTGAAAGCTCCAGTTGACCTTCAAAATAAGCAAAGGAATTCTTCTCTCTTGTGTGAAAGAAGAACACTTGGCATAATTTAAAGCATGTAACCTCGGAGCCTTATCTATTTAGTCATTGGAAATGTTTGAACAAAGCCTCATTTAATTCTTTGCTTTAGAGAAAACAGAAAACACACGTATTTTAAAAGTGTATTACCATGTTATGTTTAATGTTTTTGCTTAATTAATAAGTTCTTTTGCAGAAAATATTATATGTTTAGTTGAAAATAAAATGCTTCTTTAACCCTTTAATTGCTGCTGTCGGCCAACGGTCGTCACGAGCGCTACCTCCATAGTGCTGCGCACGACCGTTGGCCGACGGGCCAGCATTCGTTCTCCGAACGTTCAGCACTGGGGCTGAACGTTCGACGCTGGGAAGGGTTAAAGAAAGATTAATAGATGAAGTTATTTAAATAAGATGCAGAATATGTTGTGCGAAGAATTTTTGCCTGCCTGATTGACCCTATCCATGCTGATGACGGAACCGCTCCGTCATCAGCCGCGGTGGTGCTGTGCTGTGCTGATGACGGAGCGGTTCCGTCATGGCCATGCCGCCGCGCCTGCGCGACGCTGATTTCGCGCCTGCGCGGCGCGTTCTATTGAGCGGGCAGGGCCATGACGGATCCGCTCCGTCATGAGCACAGCTCAACCGCGGCTGGTGGCGGAGCGGTTCCGTCACCAGCATGTGCCCGCCGCGCGGCCTCCCTGCCCCCTTGGCACTGCGGTGGAATAGCCGCCGCAGTGAAGGGGTTAATGACGTGCGGAGACAGCAGAAGGGTGGAGGTGTCCTTTGGAGATCCCAATTGGATGAAGACGGAGCTCATGCTACCTGCTTTGTAACATTATTTTTTATTGATACAGGTTCCTAGTTTAGAAGTTTCAGAACCCTTGCAGAGACCTTTGCGAGAGACAGACTCAGACAAATTTAGAGATGGGAGGGTGCAGAGGAGTTTCAGACTTCCATGCAGAACTAAAGGGAGAAGAGAATGATGTGATTTGCAGATGCAGGGAAGGAGAGAGAAGACTTTGATGAAGAGCAGAACGGATGTAGAGAAAGGAAGATTAGATGCAGGTTTTGTTCCATTCCGACTTTTATTAAAATCCCCAAGCTTTAACCGATGACTAACTGGCTTTGCCAAGGCTTATTTGCTCTATGCTTTATTTTTCTTTAAGGGAGATTCTGCAATTATCAATTATTGATTTAGCTTCATGCTAATCTCACTCTTGCTTTATTTGAATTCTTCATGAGTTCTGACTGACATCATGTTTGCCGCATTTTCTTAGAATAGGGATTCTTTCCTTTATGGAACGTGCTGTATGCAATTTATGATATGCTCTGTACTAACATTATTTTTCTACGATCAATTCTGTAACCTGGTTGACCTGAATAATTAATGAAGAGGCAGAAATTCTTATATATTAATTAGAAATTATTCCCTTTAAAACTGCTCAGAACTCTCATTATTGGCTAAAATGTTTATTTGCGTTTGATTATTTGCCCATGTTTATGAAGGAGTTATTTTGGTTAAAATAAGTGGCAAAGATCCATCACCTTGAGTAGAAACAAGGGTAAAAGCAATCAATGGCAATGGTGCCACATTTCTTAAATTTTCCAAATAGTGATTACTGTGAGATATCCGTGTTATCAGTTTGGTAGCAGCGGTAAGGTTTTACACCTCGACCAAAAGGAGAAGAGCTTAGGTTAACACCCTGACTGGTAGCTAAAAATAATTGCACAAGTTAGAATAAAGGTCCAAGTCCCAAAAAGTCCTGATTCCTGATTCTAATGCCCAGTACTTGAAGACTGGCAAAGCAGTATTAAAAGGTGATGCAAGAAGGCGGTTACTGAAGAAGGTGTGAGTATTAATATGGAGCTATGTGTTGCAGTAGATTTTGATTGTGATCATTGCTTTTGCAGTAATTGCATTGGATTTGATCATGCTTTGCGGTAATTGCATTTGCGGTAATTACTTTGGATTACATTGTGGTATGTGGTAATTCCATATGCAGTAATTGCAGTTGTGGTAATTGCATGGAATGTGTTAGATTGCGGTGATGGTTTGATAGTGTTTTAGTGTTTTTATGTTTTATCTTGCGGTGTTGGAGCTCATACCTGCCCATTGCTGCTGTGACGGAGGGTGGATTCCTGATTGCCGGGTGACATTGACTAGTTTCGGGACTGCGAGGACCAGCAGGCTCCTGGATATCGCAGCTGGTTCCTCTTCCCGTAGTCTCCTCCTCCTGCCCGGAGCCCTTAACTGTTCGTGGCCCCCGCTCTGCGGGGGCCGCTCATACCTGCCCATTGCTGCTGTGATGGAGGGTGGATTCCTGATTGCCGGGTGACATTGACTAGGCGCAGGACTGCGAGGACCAGCAGGCTCCTGGATATCGCAGCTGGTTCCTCTTACCGCAGTCTCCACCTCCTGCCCGGAGCCCTTAATTGTTCGTCCCTCCTCCCGCGTCGCGGGACGCGCGCGGGCTAAGCCCGGGCCAAGGGCGGGCCCGTTGTAGCCCGTTAGAGACCGGAGGTGAAAGGACCGGGCCCCCCCTCTTTTGCCATCCATGGGAATTGTTGCCGCCTTAAATATCCTGTAAGTACTTTTTCTGTTTGAATTAAAATCCCTTTTGGAATCCTTTTCTCAGCATCATGACTGCACGGGAGTGTAGGAACAAAGCTCCTAATGGTAATTTAACGGGAACCCTGGACAATTTCATATTGAGAGCTAACTCTGTGATTGACCAGGGCATTGTTTTGATGGATCTTGCCATGGCCAAGAGATCATCAATGGGGCACTTTGAAAATGCCTGTACACCAGAAGTTACTAGGGGCTCAAACACTGATATTTCTCAAATTACTTTGTATAATCAATCTTCTGCGCAGGATTTTGATGCAAATTCCCCCCTTGGTCATTTGAGTTAGCAGGGTTCCCCTGTGATTTCGGGTGTCTCAACGCCATCTAAGACCCCGGATAGACCTAATACTTGTCAGCTTCGGGGAAAAGGTATGGGTGCGATACCTAAGAAGAAGAACCCCACAGCCAACACTGTAGGAACCAGGAAAGTTAAACCACCTAAAGGCTTCAGCAATAATGTACCGCTAATAAGCTCCAAGGATGCTGAGGCACGTAGGCCATGTGTTATACCTGACTCACCCTTGCAACCAGCAGGTACTGGGGTAGTGTAGTTCCTATTTTCCCAATAGGCTCTGCGCATGGAATAACAAACAGCAGTGTAGACGTAGGACTGAGGTCATCTAGGTCTCCACTGACTATGTTAGACTTAATTTAGGTTTGCCAGCTAGCTCAGAGGTCACTAGAAACTTTCTCGAATGAATAGGGAGGGGTTAACTTCCCTGATTTTGACTAGAAGGGATTCAGCTTCTGACAACAGCATAAACATGACAACTTTGCTCCCTCAGAATAAAGAGTGTATCTCTAGAGTCGTGTGAAAACAATAGACGGCTATTTCACTCAGTCAATCGTGCATGCTTAGTTTCACCAGAGTGCAGAGAAATAGAGAGACGGGCGTTTTCAATAAAAGGTGTTATTTTATTGAGCAGTCTTCTTTCTCATGCAAGAGAAATGAATTGCCACAATTGCAATACTTATCATAAAGTAAAGTGCGTACAGTAAAAGTAGTATTATAAAATAATACTGTAAAAGCATTGATACGGTTTCTTAGCCATATGATACTTTAAAATGGATAAAATATATACATACATAAAAACATTGACTAACAAACTCAACTGGTGTTTCTAGATACGCCTACCCCAGTGTACCTGACCTAAGCCTAATACGTGGGAAGGAGTAAGTGAGTTTGCAGTTTTTAAGTTAAGTTAAGTTTTGCCAAGTTTCGGAAACAAGAATTCTCTCTAAGGTTTTAATCAGCTCCGTACCTTGGTTCTAGAATGAAGGAGATCTTGTATCTCGCTTCTCAGGACTCGATCTCCCAGCAACCCGCAAGGGTGACTTGGGAACACCGGAGCTGGATTTGCTCTGCGTGAGAAAAGGCAGCTTCTCCAGCGCGTCAAAGGGGAGGGGCGGCTTCTTCTGGCTCTCGCATCAGCTTGGCTCCGGATAAGTAGATAGCCGCTCTGCTCCACACCACCGTGTGTTTGCTTAAGGCAATGTTGGTATATTTATACCTGAAAGGTGCCGGGTTTGACGTAAGGTTGGACATAAGACGTCACTAAGAACTAACAGTTCTTTCTGGACTCCAGGAGTTCTTGAGCAAATCAAAACAAAAGCAGGGGGGATTCCCGGGATGCTGGAGGCTTGGTTTGTTTAAAGAACGCGTTGTACTTTCTAGGAGTCTATGGGAGTAGCCTTGCTGTGCTTTGGACTGCATGGGCTATTACTAAATATGGATATGATTCTTATGCCTTTATAAGGATACTATTTATCATAACCACATAAGGGCATAAATCGGGAATATCGAATTAGGGTCCTAGATAGAAACACACCACTGGGGGTGGTATTGCGCATGGTACGGTGCATCTACGGATGAATCATCATCAGGGAGGATTCCCTATGCTTGAAAATTACTGCACTTCTGTGTGTTTCACTCCGCCCGCTGGAAGAGAGACTTGCCCGCATTGAAAGACTTCTCTCCAAGTTCGAGCATGTAACACTGGGAACTTTAAAATGTATTGCTAACAAAGCACTAGACCGGGGCAATCTAAATTTGATTACAGCTGGGGGGGTGAGACACATGACAATTCCGTTATCTCTGTGACATATCTAACTGATGGCAATCATACTACATCCCGGGAGGGAGCTGCCGCAGACCCAAACCCATTGCTTAATAAATCGGGAGCGGGCCCTATGGCAGTTCAGCATATAGTGCCCAATAGTACAGGAGTTCTCCACACCTACACTGTCACACACGATGGGGGGGTCACCACAGATGCGGGCACAATAGAGAAATCTAGAACTAAGCTCAGAATTGATCTACCACCAGAGGTGAGCCCATACGTGGTTGTTTTAACAGGGGTCCCTGAAATAAGTGCGTCGAATGTTTTGAACTATACAGCACCCTGAAAAATAAAAGCCACTCATTGGTTCAACATGTATAGACCACTCCCCCCTCATATCACAAGCGAAATATCAATGGTTCGAAGGATGGGATGGTTGGGTCGCACTCCCAAAACTTTAACTGGCGACTGTGTGCTGGTCAACTTCAGGGACCCACACATTGTAGATTACATCTGCAACTGGAGTGCATTTAGCCCAGGCACAAAAATCGAAGCTCGGCCCCTCTCGTATTTCTACCCCAGTGATCATTTGAGAAACTTAGTTGATGACTGGTCCCTTGTATCATATTGTCATGGAAGTAGGGGCGGGAAGGACAGGTATGGCCGCTATCCGCTAGCCCAGAGTCATATCCCATGCCACAATATGTTCAGTGGCCTGGACCAGGTCGACTGACTTAATTTAAGTGGGCTGGAAACAGCATGTAAAATCTTAAGTCAGGGTGATGATATTGAGGTCAGTATGGTCCCAACGGGAAGTTACCCGGCAGCAGAAACGCCAGGAGTTCAGCCCCCCCCCCAAGGGAGTAGTACGGGTAGTGATTTGTTTGATACAGGGAGGATAGTCCAGGATCAGATACTAGCGCTACTATCAGAAATCATCACCACCGATGACCCCATGGGGAGTGACACCACTTTTCCAGATACTATACGTTAAAGTCCTGCCAATAGGAAGTATATGATCATCATGTCATGGAACGTGGCGGGTCTACCAAATAAATTAGCTTGTATGGAGTGGGGCTCTTTTATGGATGGTAGCGATATATGTTTATTTCAGGAGACTTGGGCTAGGGAAGACCAACACAGAGTAGGTTTTGCGGCCTTTAATATCCATGCCCGCTGGGGAGGTAAGGGAAGACCATCTGGGGGCCTTACAATATGGGTTGGGTTACACTTGGGCTGCAAGGGCGAGTCGTTCCCGACCAACTCTGATGACATCCAGTGTGTCCTCCTGACATGGCCAACCTCCTATAAACTTGCAATTGTGAATGTTTACTCCCGGCCGACAAGTTTGGCCAAGGAGTCTAATACCATTGGGGAGCTGTCAATTTTTCTTGGCTCCCTCAGCAGTGATATATACTACATGGTGACTTAAACTGTCACTTTGAGCCCCTGCGAGGGCTGAATGAGGGAGCATTGATGGGTGAGGACGAACATTGGGGAATCCCGCAATGCCAGTCTCCTTATTCGAAGTCTTGGTCCCCTCTGGCTATTCAGATTACGACCCTAACATTAAATAATTCAATTAGGGCTTGTAATGGTCGGATTCCGTCCGATATCCTGTCAAAGTGCACCTTTAACAAGTGGGGCCAAGAATCACGATTGGATTGAATTATGGTGGAGACACGCCTCTGGCCGAAGGTTGTCGACTTTGAGGTAATATCCAGGGCTGACAGCGACCATAACGCATTGAGTCTGAGGATGAACCTCCCATGCCCTAGGGCAAATGAAAAGGAAGTTGCCCCAGATACGGTTGATGGGTTGATAATAACCAACAATAGACGTAGGGTCAAGTGGGGGAAATTGGTGGCATCTCGAGATGCACTACTTAAACTATATAGTGCAATTCTACCCCTCCTCGCGAAGGTCAGTGATTTAATGGCCCAGCCCTTGGAATCAGATTTAATGGCAATATGCAGAGAGTGTATCAGGACTTAGTAGACTCTTTAGCAGAACTCTTTAATCCGCCTAGCTCTAGCAGGAAGAGTAGGGTGCCTGTATCCTCCTGGTACAATGCTTCTTGTAGGAAGGCAAAAACGGAGCTCATTGGGGCTATAGAAGATGGGCGAGATAAACCCAAAATCCGCTCCTTAAGATTGCTATACAAAGAAACAATGAATCATGCCAAGAAAGAGTGGAACATGGAAAGATGGCTTAATATCTCTTCTTCCCTAGACTCGAAAGATGCGTGTAGATTCTGGGCAATAGTCAACACAGGGTCTGGTGAGCCCAGATCTGCGATTAAACCCAATATTGAGGCGGGGGTCTGGGAACTCCACTTTAAGACCCTATACGCAGCAGTTCCCGGCCTAGAAAGCACACAGGTACCTACACCACCAGTTGCAGAGCTAGATGAACTGGAATTCACACTAGAGGAGGTTTATAATGCCATAGGGAAATTGGCTACGGGAAAGGCTCCCGGCTTAGATAAACTCCCCAGCGACCTATTTAAGTACCAACCAAGGATTTGGGCCCCTTACCTGCATACCTTTTTTAAGGCAGTCCGGGGAGGCATGGAGTTGCTGGGTACTTGGCTGGGAGCCGAGATTGTCCCAATTTTTAAGAAGGGCTCACCTCTGCTCCCAGCCAACTACAGGCCCATCAGCCTCATCGATGTCCACCAAAAAGTCTTCTCACGACTTATTTTAGATCGTTTGCAGGAGTGGATGGAGGAGCATGATATCCTCAGTCCCTATCAGGCTGGATTTAGGAGGAACACATCCACCATGGATCAGATTTTCCGTCTTATTCTGTTATACTGGAAGACAGTAACAAAAGAGGGTGGCAGCCTCTACATGGTGTTTGTGGACCTCCGGTCCGCGTTTGATTTGGTACCCAGGGGGAAATTGTGGGCGGTGCTCTTGGACATGAGAGTTCCACATGCAATATTGGGGGTTTTGATGAGGTTGCATGTATGGAACTTCGCACAGGTTAGATGCGGGAGGAATGGGGCATTGTCATCCAGGTTTCCAGTTTGCAGGGGGGTCAGGCAGGGGTAGGTTTTGGCACCAACCCTGTTCTGGCTTTACGTGAATGGCATAATATCGCACCTGGATGCGGTCCCCAACAATGACGCACCCAGATTGGCAGGCAGGAGGGTGCCGGCGATAATGTTTGCTGATGACACCCACCTGCTCTCCAAGTCCCCTATGGGGATCCAACGCATACTGGACAGCTTCACGGATTTTTGTCGATGCCGTGGTCTGGAAATCAACGCAGATAAAACAAAATTTATGATTTTTAATCCCCCAGCAACCACCTGCCCAACACCCACTATTGGTTCGGTTAGACTGGAGAGAGTACAGACCTTTCAATATCTAGGGGTTACAATAAACAAAAATCTTTCTTGGGGCCCCCAACAGGTTAAGTCCCAACTCAAACTGTCTCAATTAGTGGGGGGCATCCTTAAGATGTCAAATACATCGACATTTAAGCCAGTGAGCCCTGCACTTGAGATTTACAAAGTCAAGGCGAGGGCATCGGCTCTCTACGGTGGGGAACTTTGGGGGCACTTGTGCAGGCCTGAAATCCCTAACCTGGAGAACAAATTTATGCGGCAACTATTGGCGCTTCCCCAAAGCACACCACTCCTACCATTAAGGTTAGATCTAGGACTGGGCTCTATCCAGGATGACCTAGCCCTGAAATCTCTCAGGTTCTGGCGCAGGCTCTGGATAACTCCAGAACTTTCAAATTATAGGCTTGAACTGAAGGATGTATTGAGCCATAGGAAAGCAGCAAAAATCTTTTGGCTTGTATTTGTGAAACAGGAATTGGGGAAAATGGGACTACTTGCCCTGTGGTATGAACCAGAACCGGCGTGTAGGGAGGTTTCAGGTAAATCCCTCACAAAGTCCTTTATGGATCACAAACGTAACACATGACTGCATGATTCTCGAGCCGGCTCCCTGACACAAGTGTTTTTAACTATCAAGACTTCATATGTCTTTGAGGAATTCCTGAACGTCATTTATCCAGTAGGAGCAAGGAAGCTCTATATCCAATGGAGGCATAGAGCACTACCACTAAGGGCTTTCACAAGCAAATGGCCTTCCCCTACGAATAAATTCTGCCCGGGGTGCAGTGCCAGTCAAGAGGATGAACTCCACATACTCTTTTTCTGCCCTGCTTATAGCAAAGCTAGGAAGTACTGGTTAGTACCCTTGTGCAGGAACATGGGCTTTGGCAAATGCTTGGTTGCAGTGAGAATCCTTAAGACTGATACCTCGGGGCATATTGTCTTTGCACTATCAAAGTTCTTGACAGCCATGTGGTCCAAGAGATGTTTTTTAATTGCAAATAGTAGCTAGGAGTGATTGAATATTCCTGATTTTATGAAAGTTCTATTGTATACTATGAATTGACTATTTTATATTATGTGTTGGAATATACATTTTAATTGTAATCTTTTATGGCTGAAAAAATGTCGAAATAAAGATTAAATGAATGAATGAAATTCAAGTGAATATGGTTTGGGGATAGACGTGGTCCAAGGATTGAGACTTGAGTTTCAGGTCTCGAAGTGACCTAAGATCCCGGGATAGATATATTGAAAGGAGTAGCAGACACTGAGGTTGTGATTGTCTGACTGTTGGATTGAGGAGTTGTTGTGAGACATCTTTAACAGCTCCACCTAAGACAGGGAACTTTGTGTGAATGGGGCAAATGCAGATCATGTAGTAGACCTTATGCACGAAGGGAAAACTATATTGATGCAGGTGATTCCACATTGGTCAAGGTTTCACTGCGACTGTGTTTGCTTGAGTGATTGAATTCTATCGATCTTTTAGAAAGGCAGACAATTTCAGATATAAGATGATTGTGTGAGTGAATGTTTACAGAGAAATTGTGAAGGAGAGTAAGCTGCTGTGTGGAGTGAGAGTGATGTCAGAGTGTGCTGCGCTGTGATAGGACGTTTGTGTGATTACCACACTGAGATTGGTTGAAAGACTTACAGAATTTAAACTGTAACATGATTGGAGGGAAGGAAATTTGAAATTTATGGAACTGAATTGAAACATTGCATTGAATTATTGCAAAAATGAAATGGGTTAAAGGCTTTAGGAAATTTTGGGGAGATAATTTGACAAATCGGATTTGTGTCTTTGACCAGAAGACACCACCTGAGGGAACGCCTGCACATGTTATGTTAATACATTTGGGGCTATTTTCATGCTTGTGGATTTGCAATGGTGCAAGATTACTGAGCGAGGGTTCTTTGAGCACCCCAAAATATAGTACTTTTGAACTGCAAATTACTGACAGATTAAGAGAAATGTTATCTGAAAAAATGTGCCATCTAGAACAGCACAATGTGAAGCCTTAAGCATATGTAAAAGGACAGCAAGAGACAAGGAAAGAGAGGGCAAAGGGTAAAGGATCAGATACAGGAGAAGGAAATAAACAATGACAAAAAGCCTCATACCGTTAGTGATTTAGAGGATGAAATATTGGATGCAATATTAATAACCCCGGGCAGAGCTGGCATAGTGCCTCTAAGTGGAGTTCCACGTAGATGGAAAAAAACTTGGTGGAACTCCGCTCTGGTCCCTACCCCCTCCCTAATTAACTATAATTACAAAAAAAGGCACATGATGTACAACGTAGGGATTTCCAAAGGACAAGGACAGCGAGGACATAGAAGGAGATGGCCATGGCTAGCAGGAGGCAGCCACAGCAGGTAAGTGCTCTTTTTATAAATTATAATTAATTAGAATGGGTGGAGGGGCCAACTAACTCCACTCTGCCATGGAGTCGGAGTTTTGCCTAAACTCCACATTTGCAATGGAGCGCGGAGTAGGCAAAACTCTGTAAACTCCGCTTGCGGAGTGGAGTTACCCCTCTGGCTTAATTATCAACTGAGTGTCCACCACCTTATGTGGTCCCCACTACAAATACTTATAATAGTGTACCAGCAAGTACCTTAGTGTCTATTGCTTCTGTTGAAACAAGAGAAATACAGATTGAGAAACCTTTACAGACATTTCAGATTGCCTCACCACTTGTTGACTCTATACCAACAGTGATACCTCCAGGTGTTACTGCTCCAATTGTGACTGATTAGGTACAAATACAACAAACCACAGCTGCACAAACAGGGCCTAGATTAATTGTGACTGTTCAAATTAATATGGTCCTATCTCAATATGCTCAAAGAACTGTAGAATGAGTAATTACATCAGGGTTTACGTCAACATCTCAGAATTCACAGATTATTGAACAGAAACTGCCCCAGACAGTTCAAGCATTGAAAGATAGAGGAGAGATGGTCTTTGCAACATTTGAACACAAGAAATCCTTGGGTCTAGAGAAATGTATCTACACCTGAAAAAGAGACAGCAATGATTGATTTAAATGCATAGACACAGGAGTCCTTTAATTAGGACGTAATCCCTTCACCCACAGAGGTGGCATGCTTCATCATCTGGGATTCTCCTGTTGACTGGGACCCCTAGCCCTGACAAGGGCTACAACACCCTCACTGTGAGAGAGACCATCAGGGATGTTTTAATTCCTATACCTTTGAGGATATCATAAATCCTTCAGAGAAGAAGACACTTGGCTTATCGGGTGACTGACGCAGTGCAAATCAAAGAGTAATAAGGAGAAGGAAGGAATGTTCAAGAAACATGGAATCTAACATCAAGATCTGTAGTCAGATACAAAGAATATCATGTCCTGGCAAAAAATAAATAAAATTATGGAAACCCAAGAGGGGCTGTCAATATACGTTATGGTAAAGCAGGACTGGAAATTAGAAGAACTGGACTCGGGAGAAAATTGGATACAAGCCAAGAAACTGGAATATAAGAATCCCTCACACACAATCTTGTGGAAGTTACTGATTTTAAATATATATCCAACCCGAAAAGAAGAAGAAAAGGGAAAGATTGTCATATCTGATAAACCTGATAAAAGCAATGCAAGTGATACATCAAAATTACGAGATGATTATCTCAGGCGATTTTAACTGCAATTTAACAGGGGGCTACCTGAACAAGAGAGAGTGCCAAACGGGGTCTGAAGTAAACAGATGGAAGCGAGAACTGGAATCCCAAGGTTTTACCATATTGAAAGGAAATGCAAAGGGGGATCAACCAGCTGGTATTTCAATTGTTTTGTGGAAAGAAACAATCCACCATAAATTACACTATAATCACTAAGGACCTCTTGCACCTAATTAACTATTTCCGCATTAATATTCGTCCGGAGAGTGACCATTCCCCTCAAGAAACAGCACTAAGCATAAACCTGCTTTACAAAAAGAACACATCAGCTTTAGCCATAATGCCAGAAATACATAATCAAAGGAGACTTAAGTGGAGAGGAAAAAATACCAAACAAATAATGGACACAGTGCATAAACATATAGAGAACACCGGGTCACAGGGCTCCAATTCATTAGAACAAGATTGGGAGAATCTAGGAACGACCTTGTTAAACAAATTCCCAGTAATCCCAGCAAGCCAATTGACTTATGGTGCCAGAAAAGAACCATGGTACAACATACAGCTGCAAAGACCAGAAGAGGAAATTTCCAAAGGAGGCAAGAGCCAATGCTGCAGCAGCCTGAATGTAAATAGCTACAGACAATAGTAAAATAATAAAAATTAGAAAGGAATATAAGGACATGTGTAGGGACGCAAAAAGGGTGAATACTGAAAACCTTTGGGAGAAATTGCTGTGGGCAAGCAAATTGCCAAACAGCAGCGAATTCTAGAGGCTAATAAATAATCTAACAAAAGGAATAGGAATGCACCAAAATGCGGGAATAAGTGAGTCAGCTGGATACAACATATTGACAAATTGTATAACACACAAACTGGTACTCATACGTGGGCAGAAACAGGTTTGAATAAACTGGAGGACGCAAAGCAAAATGCAACTGCAATTGGAAGGGGACCAAACGAAACTCATTACTCAAGATTCGACAACCCTTACAACAACAAAACGCTTAAAAGTAGTGATACAAAAATTAAAACTGCAGGCGCCGCACGTCCACACGTCCTCCCAAATGCACTTTTAAGCAAGATCCTGATGTTTGGGCCAACTACCTCATGCCACGTTTTAACCACCTATATTGTGAAAATAAGGCGCCATATTCCAGGAGAGGGAACCTATTTCATCCAATCTATAAAAATGGCAGTCAAACTGAGCCTGGAAAGTACAGGCTCATTGCGCTGATCGACGTTGAGGCAAAACTTTTCGCATCATGTATTTTACAACAATTACATGTGTGGATGGAGGAAACAAGAATAATCCCAAAATACCAAACAGACTTCAGGCAGGGTATGGGCAACATATTCACGATCCTAATTGAAAATTCTACAAGTAAAAAAGCAGGACTCTTTGCTTGTTATATTGACTTAAGAGCAGCCTTTGAAAGAGTGCCGCAAGATCGTCTTTGGCTGAAACTGAAAAACATGGGGGTTACCTCAAAAATGAATTGACATTATAATATCCGTACATAGCGAAACTGGGCCAGGGTGAAGCTTCGAGACGGCAACAGAATATCCTCCAAGATAAACATAACCAACGGACTAAAAGAAGGCTGTGTCCTCTCACCGTGCCTATTCAACCTATATCTAGCTGACCTAAACAACTACCTGTTAAAAGCAAATTGTCATCCTCCTAATATGGCAAATGAGCCAATTCAGTTCCTGCAATATGCGGATGATATAGTGGTTGTGAGCCAAACCCCAATCAGGTTGCAAAGAGTCATCAACAACTTGACCGATTATTTTGATCACCTAGGCTTGGAATTAAATAAGAAAAAAACTAAGGTGGTGCGACTAGTTGGTCCCAGGCCAGGAAACTATAAATGGCATGCAAAGGGCGCACACATTGAGGAAGTAAGCTCATACAAATACCTGGGTATTAAACTGGGTCGAAGTATGTCCTTTACGGATCAAAAAACAGTTATATAAAAGCAAAAGCCCAATCATTAACTTTTGCCTACAAACAGCTGTATAGGAAACTGCGATGTCCTTCACACAGTCACCTTTTGAAAATAATGGCAGCACAACTACTCACAACTCTGGCCTATGGCCTAGAAATATGGCATGGTCAAGAAATCGACATTTTAAATGATTTGCAGACAAAAGGGCAAACCAGTTTTTAACTTTCCTAAAGGAGCATCTCCAGCACAGATATTGACCTTTAGAATCAGGAATATCAAAGAAAAGCAACTTTTGCAAAATTGTGCTGGAAATTCCGAGCACCAGAATCTGGATCTCTGAACAACCTATGCAGGAACGAAATAAGGTCTCAGTTTGATCAGAAAACACAACACACATGGGGCGAACACCCGAGTACAGCCCTTGAAGTTTTAAACATCGATTAAGCTTGGAATAGCAAGATGGAAAGAACAGCATTTAACGGAGTGTGCAATGCTATAGTCAAGAAATTATCCTTTATGGTAGACAAAAGTAGATTAGCCAAACGTCGACATGCCTGGGCTGTAATAAATTCATACACAAAGCTAAAACCGCAAGCCAATTTAGCGGCTCCCTTTTGACTAACATTAAAAAAGAGGTTTATGGAGACGCGCGAGCGCGCTATACAAAATGGCTGCCACTTAAGGAGCTCCGGCATATTGGACCCGTTTTTATCTATTGAACGCCGAATTTGTGTCAGAAAATTGGCGAAATTGAGGTCCCTTATGTTTTAAACGCCCTACCTGTTGGATTTGATGATTTTGGATGACTTTTATGAGATTTGCAGTGTTTTTTCTTGCCAGGGCTTCTGCTCCCAGCTCTGCTCTCCAGCTCAGCCAGGTCAGTCTGTGAGGGGGGCAGAGTAACTCTCCAGGAAAGGGCCTGGCTTGGGCCTAGCCACTCCCACAGCCTAGTATAGCTGCTGCACCAGCTTTACTACAGATTTCTTCCTGCTGCATTCTATTTCTGCTCCTATTTTTCGTTTTTCACTTAAATTATTGACTTTTATACCATATTTAAAATGGAAAATAAAAATCCTATTAATTCCATAAGAAGGCAGCAAGTTTCTCCTCCACCAATTAAATCAAAGGCGGTTGAATCAGCAGAACCTTCATTATCACGGATTTTAGAGGAAATTCAAGCTCTTTGCATTAATACTCACTTTATTGCGTCAGAAATTAAATATGTTCGTCAAGAAATGGCGAGTTTATCAATGAAAATCTCTGATGATGCCATTAAAATTCAGGATAATAAAACTAAGCTTGACACTTTTAACCCTCTTGTTTCAAACATATTGCCAATGTCTACACAACTTTTAGACTTGGAAAATCGTAACAGGCAATACAACCTGCGCATTTCTAATTTGCCAAAAGAAGTGGAGGGTAATAACTGTAGGATGTATTTAGAGAATTTGCTTCCGGGCCTTCTAAAAATCAAATTTCCTGAAAAGTTAGAGATTGATAAGGCTCATAGTATTCCTTCACATCGCAATCCTTTAACTGCGTCAAATGATTTTCGAAGTACTTCGACATCACCACTTAGTCCTGATTCTGAAAGCTGCGAGGGAGATTCCTTCCTTGATGCTTAGTGGGAATAAAATTGTCATTCACCAGGATTTTGCAAAAGAGACTGTGGCAATACGCAAGGAGTTTTCTGCGCTGCGTCCTAAACTGAGAAGTCTTGGTTTCAAATATGGTCTTTTTGACCCGTCTACTATGCGTATTTGGAAAGACAATTTCTCAAAATCCTTTCACCTTCCAGATGATTTATGTCACTTTTTAGATCAACAATCGCACCATTCCATGGATACTCATGACTCTAATACTTGACTTCAATAAAAAGTTCCTATGTTCTGACACGATAATTGCTTTTATATACTGTGGGCTCAACGGTTCTGTCATACTTGTAGAACGCATGTGCGTTTCTTTCCTGACATTAATGTACTCTGTTTGTCCCTTTCTTTCTGGTATTTTTTCTTCCTGTTCCTTTTTCACAATTAGAGTTACTGTTTTCTTCTATTAACTATCTCTGTTCTCTTCACCTCTTCTTACTTCCTTACTTTCATTCCTTTTTTCATCTCTTCATTATAGGTAATGTTCATAATATTAAAGTTGTTTCTGTAAATGTTAAAGGTTTACGCCATCATGTTAAACGTACTAAAATTTTAGATTACTTAGGTAGTTGTAAGGCTGATATTTGTTTCATTCAAGAGACGCATATTGATGATAAAATATAAAATTATATGAACAAAAAGTGGGTAGATATTATTGTTTCATCCTCTCCTGATGGTAAAAAAAATGGTGTTGCTATTTTTTTTTGCAAAAATTTACATTGTTACGTTTTAAGCGAAACCTCAGATTTGGAGAGTAGATACTTTATAGTTAAAATTAAACTTCTTGATTCCGTTTTATTTTTACTTAATATTTATGGTCCTACAGCTGACGACCCTGTTTTTTGGTCTAATATTACCACAGAAGTTTTAAAGTTGGGCAAAATTCTAACTTAAGTCTGTCTTAAGTCTGTCTTAAGACAAACTTAAGACAAAATTCTAACTTCTGTGAATACCAAAAGTAGTAAGTTTAGGATTTTGTCTTAAGTTAGTTCTGTGAATCGGGCCCGTAGAGTATAAAAAATAAAGGTGTCAGTACACAACCCTGTATAACATCTTGGGAGATTTCTATCTTACTAGAGAGTTTACCATTTGCCCCAAATCTTATTCTGGCTTTCATATTCTCTTGTAGGATTGCGGAAAAGTGTCAGAACACCTCATCTATTCCCATGGACAAAAGGAGTCTCCGCAGCTTTGAGTGATTCACGCAGTCAAATGCCAAGGACAGATCCATAAAAGAGGGGCATATTGAACATTGTTTTGCTATTGTGTAAATACTTATAATTAATTTTAAATTCAGCCATTGCGAAATTGTTCCCACACGATTCCTGTAATCATATTGGCAGCTATGTAAGATGGCATATTCTGAAGCCCAATCCTTGATTTTATCATAAATAACTCTACCTAATATTCCCACAGAAATATGAATAAATGAAATTAGGTAATAGCAGCTGGGATCAGACGATTACCTTTTTTGAATATCGGAACAATGATTGAAGAGGACCATGAACCCAGTAAAAGAGAGCATGCAAAGTCGCTAAAAACATTTTTCAATAACTTTGCCACAAATCAACACTTATCAAGTCTATAGGGACTCCATCCAACCCAGGTGTCTTTGTGCTGACACTCTGCCAGATAGACTCAACCACTAAGCACAGTGGGATCAATATGCCCTGATGCTTGCTACTAATCGTAGTAAACAGTTTAGTAGGTGGTGTGAGAGAAGATGCTTAGGAAAAGTGGGCCACCCAGGCTACGCTAGAAACAAGACAACTAATTGAGGTCACAATCTGGTTTAACGTTCTCATAGCAGTCACTGATACCCAGAAAGACCGAAAGTCCCTCAAATACGCTTCTTGAACTAATTTATCCCATTGCTGGGTGATGACCTCATTCTGCCTCTTTGTAATAACAGCTTTATAATGCTTACATGTAGTGACTACAATAACTGGATCCCTAGTGTTGGCAGTGAGATCCCTATGCAGCTTTCGATTGGCTTTCAAGCATTAACAGTTTTTTAAAATGTATTTTTATTGTTTTTAAACATGAAGTTAAAGATCCACCTTCATGGGCGACAATCGTCCACTTCAGTGAATACATTCTACAAGTATGCAATAGCAATTTTGTTGAGAACAGTGCATTTATCCAGCAAGAAAAGTACACAGAGCCAACACAGGAAAACATTACTTTGACCATTTCGGACAACCATCTCTGCCCTCCCTTAGGTCTCTTGAGCCTCCCCACCCACTGTGGCATTAGATGCCTCAATACCATCACTCACAGTATCCATGCCATAGTAGCCCTATACCATCTGCAGATCTTAATGAATTTGTGGGTGCAGCCCCTACTTTGGTACGTCATCTGCTTGGCCACCATATAGGGGTCCATTCCTTGATACCATTCCTGCAAGGAGGGAGCCTCTGGGTTGCCCAGTACCTTGATATGTCTCTCTTAGCCTCTATGAGGCCCAAAACAATAAATAGAAGTTCAGATCAGGGGAGATCTACATCATTAGGGATTCCCAATAGAGCAAACTTAGGGTCGAGGGGGAGCTCCGCCTCTAGTACATGTGAAAGTTCATGAATGATCCAGTTCCAGTATGTCTGTATTTGAGGACACTCCAATATTATGTGAATAAGGGGGGCCTATTGTTTTTAAGCAACTCAATAATTTAGGCATGGGTGCTCTACCCATCATGTCCAGTTTCTGGTGATCATAATACACCCCGTATAACAACTTATATTTAATTGGACGCAAATGACTATGCTGCAAGATACGTGTTTTGAAGGGCATAAAGCAGTTTTGGTAGGGTGATCATTTTAAATAAGTCTTCACATCCCATCAATGAGAGGGGGAGTTCCCTGTGCCTATCCACCTCCGTCAAAAATGTATTAGTACTCTCTCAATATAGCGCCTGGCACAAAGCTCCCTTTGTGCAGTCATGAAAATACCTAAATAGAGAAAAGCCTCACTGGTTGAACACAGACCCTGTCAGAGGGGAAATGTGCCTGGCGGGCCTTGCAGGATATATAACACTGATTTGCCCCAGTTAATACGATATCCTGAATTGGCTCCATAGTTCTCTAGCACTTCAAAAATTGTTGGGATGGTCATATCTGGCTCCGTCACATAGAGGAGCATGTCATTTGTGTTAAGAGATAGTTTTTCCTCTGTGGAATCATTGGGCGTAATTCAGAACCCATGTATTCTCAGGTGTTGTCTAATCTCGCAGGCCATGGATTCTAGTGAGAGTGCAAACAATAATGGAGAGAGGGGGCCTCTGACTGTGGCCACCGTGTTTTAATACAGCACATCTACCCAGCTCCGCAATTGTGGCCCAAAGGCAAACTTCAGGAGTGTCTGCTCCAAGAAGGGCCATCATTTTCTTAGCATCTAATGATGAAAGTATATGGGGAAAAGGACAGGCTTGTACGGTTGTCAACAAGATGTGTCTGCATCGTACGTTATGATGGATTATTCTGTTGGGCATAAATCCTGATTGGTCGTGGTGTATCAATGGAGTTTTGACCCGGAATGGTAGCCTCTAGTTTAGTCTCTACATTTAGCAGGGATATCGGATGGTTTGATGCGCATCTATCTTTTGGTTTACTTTCCTTGGGAAGAACCAGCATTATATTTTTCCAAAGGTGTGGCAGTAGTTCCCCGTTCTCTTCCCCTCCTAAACAGATTCAGCAAATGCAGCCCTTCTAAATGTGCTTACCTTTTATAAAACTCAGCTGGGATGCCATTGGGACCTGGAGTTTTCCCCATGCGTAATCTAGCTAAGACATCCTGTTCTTCGCTTAAGATGAGGTCTACCTCTAGTCACTCACATGCCTCTGTCACCAGGCATGGTGTAGGGGTCGATGTTACATATGATGCAATGGTTTGCAAATCATGGAGTCATCTGGAGTTGTAGAATTGCCTGTAATACCACACAAATGTGGCCACTATCAAATCATTTGTTTTAAAACGGTCTGCTGACTTATTTAATATAGCCTGTACCGATTGGCTTCCTGCTACCAGTGACCCAGCCATGCCGATAGTTTGCCTGCCTTGCCAACTGATTCAGTCAAGCGATGCAAGGTAGCCATCATCTCTTGTTTGGCCTTCTCCTTCGCCATGTCCCCGTGTTCAACCTGGCATGCAGCTATCTGCCTCATCATAAGGGGGTCAGTGGCCTATCCTGGGGAACTCTCTAACTTTAAAATCTGTTCCCCCGGAGCTTTCAGTTCAGCCCACTGCCTCCACCTTTTCTGGGCAACTAAATTCTGAGCTCTGTCTCTAAGCACTATATTGAAGGCCTCCCACAGCAAAATTTTTGAATCTACAGAGTGTTTGTTTTCTGTCAAATTCAACTCTGTGTCTACTCTGAGGTCCATTGCCACTTCCCCATCCTTTAGATTCCATGCATTCAGTTTCCACCCCTCAACTATCCTGCCCTGAACGCGCCCCATGCAGATGTAATGAAGCGAGTGATCTGTGAGCTGCAATCAAGATTTTCAGCTTGTGACACCTCTCCTACCTCCCCCCAGGAACAAAGACATAGTCTAGTCTTGAGAAGACCTTATGCGTGCCCGAGAAGTAAGAATAATATAAGTAGGGTGCTTTTGACGCCATAGGTCATGGAGGCCTATTCTATTGGCAAACTGTGCGAGTCCGCATAGATGGGGAGATGTCTGTTGAGTGACAGAGTAGTCAGGGTGTGAGGCCATCACATCATTAAGGTCTCCCCTCACTATATGTGATAAGGAAGCAGATTCCAGCAATATATATGTTACCTTCGTCAGTGTGGGTGTCTGCTGTCTGGTTGGGGCATAGACACTCATTAATGTCACAGCTGTTCTTCCTCGTTAACCCTGCACCCCTACGTATCACCCCGGAGGGTCAGTACACGCCTTTGATACTCTAAAGGGGACATTGTTCCTCATCAATATTTCCACTGCATGGGCCTCGTTGGTGAATCCCTCATGGGCTGGTGTAGTATTTGATCCTTTCCCCAGAAATTTGCAGTTAGGATCCTTTAAGTGAGTCTCTTGTAGGAGCACAGTGTCTGGTTGTAGTCGTTTGATGTACCGTACAACTAAGTCGCATTTGATGTTGGTGTCAAGACCATTAACATTTCACAAAAGTTCCCGAGAGGGGTTGTTGCTCTAGCTGTCCTCTCTGTGACATTCCATGATGTATGGAGTAAGTGAAGCCATGCTCTGGCCCTCATGCTTACTAAGTGTACCTCCTACCTGCTGTCATTTTTCCTGCCCTCCATTATCTCCCTTTCGCCTTGTACCCCATCTACAGAACCAGATGACGCAGAAGGAGAATATGAGGGGTTTGTAGCCCACTGTCCATTGATAATCGAGACACCTAAGAAACTTACATCAGGTGCAAAGGAAAATGGGGGAAGAAAAAGAATGACCAAGAATATTAGTAGTCAGTAGAGAGTGTGAAGGGCATTCTCCAGGTTCAAAAGTAAGTTACGTGTCTTGCAGGGGTGGGCCCACTAAAAGTCTGGCCTTTGCTCTCTGGTTCATCGGGAGTCATCTGCCAGTTGACTCCATATCTCAACTGCTTTATTTTGTGTTTAGTGGTACGCCTCTGGACTCTGGGGATTGTTCATCTGGAATGTCTTGTTCCATATTTGTGATTACATGCAGCAACATGTGATCGGGCTCCAATATGATGAGTCGGTCTTGTCCAAGGGGTTCAGTGTGGAGGTTATTCTTGGTGTATCTAGATTGGGCTTTTTGTGGTCCGGGGTTACGTTGCTTTCTGTATCTGATGACAGGCCGGATCTGGAACATGCATTCTGGGTGGGCCAAGGAGTTCCGCTGCTCCCACTGCCGCTGAGCTCACCCCTCTGTCTTCTCACTGAGGGTTGGCTTTGGAGCTTTGCACCCTCCTGTGCATTTAAATGTTGACTATCCTGTCACTCCACACCCAGTCTGCCTGAAGGGAGGGTGCTCCTCCAGCCACATCCATGCCTCTTCCAGGGTTTGGAAGCAGAGTGTTTTGCCCTCATACAGGACTTTGAGTTTCGCTGGGAACAGTAACATATATTGTAGTTGGAGGGCCCGCAGCTTCCGTTTGACTGAGTCAAATGTGCGCCTCTGTTTCTGTACTTCTTGGGAATATTCGGAGAACACCAATATTTTGAGTTCTCATGTCGTATCTCTCCTATACCTCTCATTTCACTTAGGATCACAACCCTATCCTTGAAGTTCAGGATACAAGCAATTACAGGTTGTGGGGGAGCCCTACTGGAGGTTTGGCATTCAATGTTCAATGAGCTGATTTTTTGATGAAGCATGGAGAGAACTGTTCAGCAGAGAGGGCCCTGTCTCCATGAAGGCCCCCATATTTGGGCCCTTAACCCCACCGGGAAGCCCAAAAAGTGTGATTTTTCATGTTGTCAACTCTACATACTATTTCTTTCATTGTGGTGTGGAGTTCAGTGACTTCTTCGGGGGTGGTACAGGTTGTGTCCTCTATGTCTGATATTCTTGTTTCTTAAACACTGACCTTTCCAGAGATATTGTTAAGGTCTTGTCTAAGCAATGTGACCTCGGAGCGGACCTCACAATCCTCCCCTCTAGTTCCTCCCTTGATGAGGGAATGACTTGAAGCAACGCCAAGTTATCTGGCATGTTGGGGGCTCCCTCTTCCATATTGGTCTGTGGGTTAACCACCTTGACATAGTGATCCATCTTCCCTTGCTTGGATGACTTGGTTTCTTTGTGTTTGGCCATAGTCATGAAGAAAAGAGGAGTGCAGCCCTTGATGGCCGGTGGCGATGCAGCAAGGCAGTAGGCATTCCCTGGGCTTTGTCTCCAAGTCTGCTCTCTCATTATAATCACATTTGTGGAGCTCACCCACGTATAATCTTTTGTTGTATTAACATGAGGGATTAGAATTGTGAAATGTATTAACTTGAAATGTGATGTGCTTAGGTCATTGAAAAGTAACATGGAGAAGTAACATAGAAGGGGAATGTAACTAGTAGAAAGCATTAACGTGAAGAGCTTGTGTTGTGAAACTGACATTTATTCATGTACTAAATATGTTAATGAATTGTGTTGGTTTGAATGTAGGTGCATGCATTAATTGAATGTGCCTCATTTTCCTATGCAAATGTAAAGCTCTTACATGGTTTCCTATGTTAGCTGAATATTGTAGGGCTGAAATGCATTTGTCTGGAAACACTCGCTTAAGAATTAATAGCTGAATTTCATGTGTGCTGTGGAAGTTGTTCTTTCTCACATTTTGTGTTGGAGGTGAAAGAAGAGCTCTTGTTAGCCAGAATAACGCCTTTGACTTACTAGTCAGGCAAGGAGAGTAGAAATTACAGTTGCATAGCCTGAGTCGATAAAGGAAGATCCTTATGCTTTACACAGGAGAAGGCCTGGGAACCAAGGATAAACTCTTGCAAGAAGAACACCATTATTTCATGGGAAACTACATTTAGGGCTGTACTCAGAGCAGACCCGCAAATACTCTTGGGAAGATACCTGAACTAATGTGATATTGGGAGTAGGGAAAGTGACCACTTCTTTTTCCTTTGCCTTCAGAGAGGGAGCATCTTAAAACAAGCTACTTCTGTCTCAATAGCTTTATGCTATTGAAGCATCAATGGTGTAGAGATTTCTTAGGAAGACTCTACATGCTGACAACTTTTTAGTCCTCCTTTCTGAAGAGGGATGTCACTTTAGTGTTAGTGTAGGGATAGATTAATGCTTTTTACTCATCAACCCTCAATGCAGGGAAACTTGTACTCATGCTTTCTGATCCTCTGCATCCGGCTTTTTGAATTAATTATTTTACATATGCTACATCATCTTAATTGGATACGCAGATTTGACTTTATGCTAATTCCAATGTATTTCTACACACTTATCTTGAGGTGTCTTTATGTTCAGTTATTTTTAGCATTGTAATAATGTAACTATCCTTACGTAGTTAGTTGTCTGTGGTTACTATGTGTCCAAATGATTTCTTGTTGATTTGATTGGCAGTAATAACACATTTTCTCCCCTCTAAGCTTCCATGCTGCTAAAAAGAACCATTGGATTGTGAGTCTAGAATAAGTCCGGAACTTATGGGCCCGGTCCTTTCAGTTGGTAGCAGAGTAGGATGGTAAGCACATGAAGCGAGGGGGAATCTAAAATTAGGCTAGAAAAGTGGAACCTAGAATCCTAAAGACCCAAAACAGAGCCCAATGACCGAGAACGGAGAGCGACGGTATCCAGCAGAGATTGGCGGAACCTGATGTGTGGCGAGATCCACGGTGAGCGGAGGAGTGAGTATCAATAGGGTGTATGTTATGTGCTGGATTGCAGGAACTAATTGATTGTTGGATATTTTGCAGAGTATGTGTGAGAGTCGAGTGAATGCAGTTTCGGGACGTACATGGTCCAAGGACTGATATTTGAGATTCAAGTCCTCAAGTGGCCTAAGATCCCGATATATAAACTAAGGGTACAGAAGACACCGTGATTTAGATTGTGATTGTCTGAACGAACAGTTGAGGAGTTGTTGTGAGATTTCATCAGCAGTTTCAACTAAGACAGGGAACTTTGTGTGAATTGGACGTATGGGAATCATTTGGTAAACCTTGTGTTCAGGGGAGAGCTATACCAATTCGGGGCACCAGCGCAGGTCGAGGGTCATCGTGTATGCATGTTCTTCGATTATTGAATTCTATTGATCTTTAGGGTGGCGGACAATTACCGAGTTTAAGACAATTGTGTGAGTGAATGTGCACGGACAAATTGCTAAGGAGGGTGAGCCACTGTGAGTTGTGAAGGTGACATCAGAGTGTGTCGCATTGCGATAGATCGGTTGATGTAACGCCATGCTGGGATTGGTTGGTAGTTAATTTGTGGTTAAAGAAACTGTTGGTCGTAAAATTTCAAACAACAAATTGAAATTGAAATCATGCAATGTTTTTGGGTGTTCCAGGAGCTTTTCAGGGTTGATCAAGGGGTTGTTACTCGAGTGGGCGAGAAGGCACCACCTGAGAATTCTCCAGCACACTATATCGTGACAAAAGTAGGGCTCCATACTATAATTTGGCTTCAAATTGGCCTAAAATCACTGAAAAGGAGGGTGAATTGTCACTCCCATGTTTTGGTTCATTTCATTTGGATGTATTGCACCAGTAGAGGAGTAATGTATTCACTGCAACCTTTGCCTAGACCAACACAGTTTGAGGCGTTAGACACATGGATGTGTGCAGCACATGCTAAGCAGAGGGAGAAATACAGAAGGAATATCAGGAAAGCTTTGAGGGCAAGGCAGGATGCACAATGGGATGCACAGCTTAAGAGATGGAAAGTGGATAATATTGAGGGAGAAAGGTTGTACTCAATGTTGGTAGGAGAAGGAGATTCTCAGAAGAAGGGTAGAAAGGTAAATGGAAATGACAATGGTGACACTGACAACATCTTGTTGTATAGGTTGTTATCTGAGCCTCCTCCACCTTATAATCCACAATCAGGGGAAGGGGCAAGATTCATGAGGTGCAGAAATTTTGGAAGCACCCCAGTTCAAGTGGGTCCTGGTACAGGAGTTGTGGGGAAGATATCCGCAGCATTAGGGAGGATAGAAGTGTCCACCTTAAGAGGTATGGAACAGAACAGGGTTAACGCTGCTTCACGGTTGCCAAAAGCTCTTACAATACTGGTCACTATTGGTCTTGTTGTTCCTTTGTATGACCCGAGCTTAGTGGGAAAACTTAGTTAATGAATGTCCATACAGGTGGAAGGAATTGAATTTGCAAGATCAGGGAGCACACATGGAAATTGTTCATCTTTAGTGCCTGCGGAATCTAGTACCCCTTTAGCAGCTACTGTCGAACCTTCTGGAGTACACATTGGTTTCAGTACCATATGTTCAATATCCATGGCAGCACTAGTTAAGATTTAGGGAAGTGGGAAACTCCAGTGAGAGGACCAATTGATGTGGTCTTGGAAGCAAGTACAGGTCAGGGAGCCACTGGAAATGAACATGTCTTGGATGTGTCAGACCTGGATTCCTGGTTAAGAGATCACAACAATAGCAAGGAGAGTCAGAGTAGCACATCGAGTCAAGGAACTATCAAGGATGTAGTAAAGGCAAAGCTATTAGATGTGGTGAGGTTGAAGGCTGAGGTAGACGAGATCCTCCGTGGGAATCTACCTTTGGAAAGAATAGAGCCCTACGAGCCAGATGACATGTTGTTTGTAGCGATGAATGTCACCCGCCGGGCAAGAAGAGCGCATGAGAAGTTGTCAGAGTTAGCTCAGAGGTATGGATTTGACTTGTCTCGAATGAAAGTGTTAAAGGGAAATCATAGGCTTAATTACAGTGACCAGGAGCTGGAGAAAAAGAGAGTGAGAAAGCACATATCTGCAACTTGGTCATAGGAATAAGGGCTTGGAGTATGCTAAATAAGTGGGAGGAAACGTGGTCTAAGAGGAAGAGTACGAGAAAGGTGACAAGGGAAACACTACGTCCAGGAGAAGGAACACCAGGAGTTGAGGCATATCCACCACGGGAAGTGCCTAGTGGAGGGTATATGCATATGCCTTGGAGTAGAGGTGACCTTTCTGCATTTACAAATTATTTCTCAGGTTGAGGACAAAACCTGCTGAATGGTTTGAACAATTTGATCATTTTGTTAAGATCTCGAAGGTATTGTGGATTGACTTAAATAACTTGTTTGAAATTATGGTTCCTAGTGATCTATTGTCTGCTTGTAAAAAAGCCATTGAGTGGCCTGCTGCTGAGCCAGGGAGGGATTCAATGACTCATGGTCCTTCGCCATTGGTTATGAAAAAGTATGAACAGGTGATCATATGGTTGCAGTCCAAAATAGCCCCTCAGTTCATCGATTGGGTCAAGATAGATTGAACAACCCAAGAGCCTAAAGAGTCAGTGCATGCTTATTACGAAAGGCTGTTATGAACCTTTCAATAGTACTCTGGGTTAGATACACTCGACCCTAAAGATATGGGACAATTTGTCTCAAAGTTTGTGACAGGATTGAGGCCAGAGGGTAGCCTCATAATCCAGACAAATTAGATCTGCTGGCAAAATAAGTCAGTGGACGAAATTCTGTGGTAGGCCAGGTATTGCAGTGAAGAGGTGGATTACAAACTTAGGAGGATAAAGGAGAAGTATTTGCAGGTTCAAATGTGAACTGCACAGAAGGGAGAGCAGGTACAGGCAACAGGAAGAACAGCAGTTTGCAATCAAGGGAATGTCACTGAAGGTGTTCAAGTTATATCAGGGGCAGGTCCAGCGGCACAGGGGAAAGGAAGGGGTATCCCTATAGATCTCAAAACAGGAATAGATGTTGCGACTCTGAAAAAAGACCAATGCTTGTCATTTTTGTCACAAGATCGGGCATTGGAAGCGCGATTGCCGCTTAAATCAAGTGCAGGGGGGAGAACTCTTTCAAGTGACAGATGTGGTAATTCAATTACCAACAGTGACCAGGCCGAGATCTCATAATGCGGTAAGGAATCAGAAACAGTTAGTACAAGTGTCCCAAACTCTGAGAATATCACAGGGCAATCAATCTTATCATCAGATTCCATTAACGGAAGCACTGGATGGATATGACCAGGACCCATCCTTATGAAGGTGCCTGAGAGTGGAGGAAGGCTGTACACTTGGTACAGTCTTAGAGACAGACCAGAGTGGACCATATGTAGAAGCAGTCATAGATGGTCATCCATACTACATTCTTGATTGACACTGGTGCTACTTATTCTACTGGGAGATCCGCAGTACACCCAAACCTACCCCTCTTGGGAAAATCGATCCAAGTTGTAGGAGTTGCTAACAAAAGAATGGCAAACCCTTTGACAGAAAAGATCCAGCTGAAAATCAGAGGATGTATGTCGTTACAACGCATACTTTTACTCCGCGTACCATTACAACGCGGTATCTACAACGCATACCGCTACAACGCATAGCGCTTTGGGGTGCTGGATAGTGGTAAGTATAATTTACTATTCTAACTCCAGTCCCCGTGGACCCTAGGGAAGGTGTTGGATAGTAAATTAAACTTACCTCTTATCCTAGAGCGCCCCCCAGCGCAATGCGTTGTAACGGTATGCGTTGAAATGCCCGCGTTGTAGTGGTAGTGCGGAGTAAAAAATGCGTTGTAACAGGTGAATACCAAATCAGAACCATTCAGGATCACCACCAGTTTGTGATGTGCGATTCAAGTACAGTCTGTTTACTAGGGTGTGACCTCTCATGCAAACTGAATTATACCACCTATTATACGCCGAAGAGAGTTGAATTGCAGACTAATGATGAAGACATTGCATTTAAGTTGGTAAATCAAAATCATTGTGCAGCCATGTTTCTTTTACTGAAAGTGGAAGGCATGCCACTGGATTTGAGAGACACCATCTCTATGGGACTTCACAGGAGAGGAAATCAGACTGATTTGAGGAGTCGAGCCAGAGTGCATACAGATAAAGCCTTATGCAGAATTCCTGAGAACACCTCATTGACCCCTGAAAGGGTGGCAGGGATTACACCTGTGATTGAGTCCATGACTGTGCGGGTATTCTGAAGGAGATCATAGGAAGTCTGTGCAATTCGCCCATCATGGGGTTGCAGAAACCGAGTGGAAAATATCACATTGTTTAGGACCTTAGAAACGCGAATAACATTGTTATCCTGTGGTACCGGACCCATCTATGAACCTATTTCAGAATCCTTACAGAGCTGCATGGTTCACAGTGATTGACCTCTGTCAGGGATTTTTTCCCATCCCATTGTACAAGGAAAGCCAATTTGTATTTGCTTTCTGTCTCGAGAATCATGTCTTTAATGTGTTTTTGTATCCCTCAAAGGTATACTGAAAATCCCTCCATATTCAACCAGGTCTTGAAAAAGAACCTTGAGAGCTTAACTCTGTCCCGCATCTCAGTGCTAGTTCAGTGCATTGATGATCTCCACATTGCATCTGAAACACAATAGGCTTGTAAGGACGATACTATAGCCATACTATAGCCATACTGAACCATCTGGCTGACAATGGACATAATGTGACTCCAAGCAAATTTCAGTACTGTCTGACTGAAGTTTAGTACTTGGGTCATTGAATTGAGTGAGGCAAGAGGAAGCAGAACGAGTGGAGACGATCATGAAAATTAATCCTCCTAGGCTACTACCCAGGAAGAGGTCAGGATTTTTTGGGGAATAGCTGGCTACTGCGACAATGGATCCCAAATTTCTCCTTAATGGCAAAGCCTTTGCAGATGTTTACTTACAAGGATGTGTGTGATCCGTTACCTTGGGATAACAACTGTTTGCTTGCTTTCCTGGAGTTGAGAGAGTGCCTGTGTCGTGCTCCAGAAAGAGGAATATCTGATTACAACAAAGTGTTTTGCTGTTCTGCCATGAAAGGGAGGGTTGTGCTCTTTCGGTACTCACCCAGACATATGGAGGTGCCCGTAGTCCAGTGGCCTAGTTCTCAGCTTCTTTAGATCCTGTAGCTTCAGCATTATCCGGATGTCTCAAATCCATGAATGTAGCAGGTGTCAGTATTGAACTATGTGAGAGCATTGTGATGGATAATCCACTTACTGTATATGTGCCGCACTTAGTTGAGCTTCTGATGCAGAGGACCAAAACACAGCATTTGACTAATAACAGGTTGACAAGATTTGAGCCGGTGCTGCTCGCTGCAGAGTACATAACTCTGAAGCGCTGTTCTGTGCTAAATCCTGCTACCTTGTTACCTGTTCCAAGTGCTGATGGGGAAAATTGTGAAGACCATGACTGTCTGGATGTTAATGATTTTTGCACAAAGCCAAGACCTGACATTGTTAATGAGCCATTGCCCGATCCCAATCAAGTCTGTTTTGTTCATGGTTCATGTCTAAGAGACAATGAGGGTAATCTGATTGCAGCATTTGCTGTCTGTACCATTTCTGGGGTGGTTGAAGCCCCTAGTTTTCAGGGAGTACACTAAACACAAGTGGCTGAAATAATTGCCTTGACCGTTGCAGTCTGTCTTTGAGCAGATCTGAGTCACCATATATACGGTGGTGCATGACTTTGGACAGCTATGATCACAGAGAGGGTTCCTAACGTCATCAGGCTCTCCCATTAGGAACAGGGATAATGTGAGACAACTTTTGCAAGCATTGCAGTTACCAAAGGAAGTGACTGTCATTAAGTGCGCAGCCCATGGGAAGGGGAACAACTTTTTCATAACGGGAAACTATGCGGATGAAGTTGCTCATTTTTGTGCTACACATGCATGCATTTATTATGGGGAATATGTTAGGAAGAGTTTAGAGAACACCGAACTCAGCACGATGAATCCTTTTGCAGACAAATTGGATGAAGTCAGGCGTTTGCAAATGGAAGCCACAGATCAGGAACGAGCGGGTTGAATCAGAGCAGGTTGTGAGAAAGGAGAAAGTGACATATGGGTTCCAACTGATAGTAGGGTGGTTTTGCCGGATTGTCTGTTAAATCCCATGGCAAGGCAAATTTATGGAACAGCTCACATAGGAAGAGATGCAATGGTGAGATTGTTCAGACAGACTTGTTTCAATCTGAGGTTTCATGTGATTGCGGAAGCAGTGTGTAATTAGTGTGTCATGTGTCAACAGATGAATGCTGGGAAAAAGACAGTTGTTGCTCTAAGTCACATTGGCAGATCAGTGGGTCACTTCCATTGGATCCAACTGGAATTTGTTGAGATGCCTGTGTGTAATGGATTGAGGTATATCTTGGTTGTTGGGTGCATCTTTTCTAGATGGGTGGAAGCTTATCCAACTAGAAGGGGTGAACGTCTCACAGTAGCAAAGTTATTGCTGAAGGAGCCTGTTCCTAGGTTTGGATTTCCAACTACATTGGAGTCAGATAGAGAAGAGCACTTCCACAGCAAAGTCAGGAAATTAATGGAACTTTAAAGGCGAGACTAGCAAAAGTGTTTTCTTCAACATAATTGAAATGGCCTGATGTGTTGACCTTTGTTAAAATGAGTTTGCGCTGCATTCCTTACAGAAGAACTGGGTTATTTCTGCATGAAATTTTGATCGGAAGGGTGATGCACTTGCCTGCAGTGCCAGCAACTGCTTTGATTAACATCACAGATGACTTGATCCTTGAGTATTGTAAAGGATTGACTGATGTGGTTCGCTCTGTGTCTCATCAGGTTGAAGCAGCAACTGCACCAACTTTGAAAGACCTCTGCCACAACCTGAGCCCAGTGATTGAGTGTGTGTCCAACAGCATGTAAGGAAAAACGTTCTTGACTCTCTGTGGCCTGGACCGCATGAGGTGATATTGGTGAAAAATACTTCTGTGAAGTTTTGAGGAGTGCCAACCTGATCCACCTTCCCATACCAGAAGGGTCACAGGTCCGATGAAGCAGTTCCTTTCCCAGAAGTATAGAGTCTGACTGAGCAGAAGAGATTTGGTGTGGAAATTGGTTGTGTGCAGTCAAGGAAGAAATATGCCACAAATGAAACATGGCCTGTGATACAGAAAAGAAGGAACCTGAGACTTGCATCTGAAAGAGAACTTGCACCAATAAGTGAATCTTCTGAGTCTCATCTGAGTGAGTCCGAGCAAGCTACAGGAAGTGTGAAGAGGTCCAGAGAACAAGACTGCTGTGTTGGAGATATTTCTCTTCCGAAGGGGGCTTATCTGGTGACCAATGCCAGGGAGAATGGGATCCAACTTTTAGATACCGATTGTCAAGATCCTGATGAGAGTTCCTGGAATAGAGGCTAATGCAATTCTGTCATTAACTGTGCCTTATCCACTGAGATTCAGTGGTTTATGGACTCTGATTCTGGAATACATCAATTTATCGAGCTTCAAATCTTCACAGTCTCCTCAATAGATTGTTACAGCGAGTCATTGAGAAGATTGGCTCTGATCTCATAAGGGATGTAAATTAAACTTTTGAAATATTAATACAATTGCTTAAAAGAAGACAACCTAGGCCTGAGTGGAAGAAGAATAAAAATAGGGACTTTTCATTTATAAGAAGACGACGTCTAGGGAAGTCTTCCAAGTTGTGTGACTATTGGGCCAAAGAATGTTAAGACATTTTCAAGATCCGAAAGGAGTTGCTCAAATACTTTGTTGCAAGTGAATAAGAGGCATAGAAAAAGAGACTCTGTGTGTTAATATTCTTACAGCTGCAATTCGAGCCACTTTGAAAATGGAGTCTGGAAATTCAAATCGTAGGCACACATGTATTATAGGTACCCTTATTGTAGGAGTAATCAAAGTGATAGCTGTAGTCACAACTGAGTCCATTTTAAGTGCACACAAAGCTGAAGGACAGAGAGTGGGGGTACATGGGATATCCACAACTATCACTTTTGTCTCAAAAGAGGGTACTATAGAATCTGATAAAGGCTTTAAAGATGAAGCTAGTCGCTTTCTTCATGTAGATTTGTCTAAAGGTGATTACACATTGAATGGTATGGTAATCTGCTGTACAAATATGTGAATACTATAGATGTGAGTGAGTGTTATGTGTGTATGCAATTGCCAACTTCTGTAGAGGAAGGGATTAGATATCATTACTTACCCATGATGTATGGCATTACTTGTAGTTTGCTCCTTCAAATGATTTATGTAATGGGTCATTATGAGTATTATTTCTTGAATTATGATTTGAGACTCTAAGGGATACCAGTTTTTGAACACCTGAATAAATATAATTATTATAAGCAAGAAGAGAGAATGAGAAAGCATGTTGTACCCACAGTAACACTAGACACTGATTATGCGCCTACACATAATCTAACCTACACATTAAAAGACATTGAAAATAAATTTGTAGACAGAGTAGAGGTTAAGCGTAGAGGTTTAACTGTTAAGCTTAATAATAAGGAAGGAAACTTTGAGTGGATCGAGTAGGAGTTAGCTCACAAGGCTAAGGGAAGCTATGGTCCAATAGCTTTTGATCGGGAACAGCGAGGCAAGCTTTGCCTTCGTTAGGTTCAGAGCAGTTATGACACTATTTTTGTGGGACAGAGTGAGTGTGACAACATCTTTCTATTTGAGGGTTCCTCAAGGAAGTTTCTTCAAGAGGCAGTGCAAGTGGTGCCAGTAGTACATTTTGTGTGTGGGAAGAATGCATATGTTTGGCTTCCGAACAATTGATATGGTACTAGTTATGTGGCAGTTGTGTTCCCAAACATATACCATGTGGAAGATTTGGAAGGATTGGAAGGAAAATTGAACCATAGGAAAAGCGTGGACTGAGTGCTGGTGAAGTTTGAGGAGACCAATTTGGAGTGAAGGTACCTAGTTTGGGTGTGGTGATGAACGACATCAAGATTAGGAGGTTGACTCCCATTGTTGATAAGTTATTGGTTAACACAGCTCAGTAATTGTTGCTCATAGATGGAAACATAGTTTTGATGAGGGCAATGGTGATGCAAAACCATCTTGCTTCTGATGTGTGATTAGCAAAAGAAGGCGGAGTCTGTCAGATACTGAAGGTCCAACAGTGTTGTATTTACATCCCTGACAAAAGTAAAGATCTGAAGGATATATAAGTAACACCAGTTAGATACATCATGAGATACATGGCCTGGCAACTGAGAGAATATGGAACAAAATTGGTAAGGTGATTTGAGCAGTTGGAAGATGGTTTGCTAACCTAGGAAAGGGAATTCCTTAATACACCTTGAAGCCAATAATAGTTGTTGTGTTCTATGTGATCATTTTGTAAGGAATGATATGGGCATACAAATGGCACAAGGCAAGACAAATGTAGAATTCCTTTAGGGAAAGAGAGAGAAGGGTGGACAGACTGCAGGACAGTCATTATGAGAATATAAAACTGTTGGAGGGGCTCAGACAGAGGAGACTAGCTATGACATCTGTTTAGATCAGTGTACTTTACAGGGATTTTGGAGTGTTTTGTGATGACTCAACGCCATGTGAGGATGGAACTTATGTAGAGGAAATCACATTTTAATCGTGGGGGTGCATTATAATCACATGTGTAGAGCGCACAAGCATATAATTATTGTCATATTAACATGAGGTATTAGAAGTGTGAAATGTATTCACTTGAAAAGTGATGAGCTTAGGTCATTGAAATGTAACATGGATAATTAACGTTGAAGGTGAATGTAACTAGCAGAAAACATTAATGTGAAGAGCTTGTATTGCGAAACTGACATTTATTCATATACTAAATTTGTTTAATAATTCTGTTGGTTTGAATGTAGGTACATCCATTAATTGAATGTGCCTTATTTTCCTATTCAAATTCGTAAAACTCTCATGCTGGTTTCTTATGTTAGCTGAATCTTGGAGGCCTGAAAGGAATTTCCCTGGAAACTTTTGCTTTAGAATTAATAGCTGAATTTGCTGTGGAATTTGTTCTTTCTCGTGTTTTGCATTGCAAGTGTCAGTCGGTCAGTCAAAATCACTTTATTCGGTTATTCAAAACCATAAAAGCATGTTAAAATACCCATCACATAGAACCAAGAATTACAATAATCCATCATAGATAAAATACATGTGTAAAATTTCATCAATTAAAAAATATATATATATTATAAAAAGGAGAGTCAAATTGCACTCTAAAAAATATGATACCACAAATGTCCGATGTAACAAAACACAAATAGAATAAGGCAGAATATTACAAAATCATTAGATAAATATACACGGTGAAAAGTCGAAACCCATAGGCCCGCATTCTTTTAATATTTTGTTCTTTTCCTTGCTCTAACTGCTGCTGCTGAAAAGCTGGCAATTTTAAAAGTTTCCCAAGAGCTATTCGACATCTGCAGATAGGTAAGATCCGGCCTAACCTGCAGGAAGCCTTTATCCTCTAAAATTGGGAAACTAAAACATATGCAAATCTGCAGATAATAGTCGCAAAACATAAAAAGTACGAGGTATCTTGCCTTGAGAAGTTATCACAAGGGCATGGTCCCAGATCCTCTATCTTACTCCAGCTCAAAGGTTCGGTTAATAAAAAATGTAAAAGGTTAAACCTCAGTCTTATCAAGAGAAAACGATGATGGGGCTTGTTAACTGTGGCCAGATAACGTTCCATTAAATAAGAGGTTTTTGAAATCTGGTGAGCGCGGGAGGTAGGTTTCGATAATTCATTAGCCTCTCTTTCTGCGGATGCTAAACGTAAGAACACCAGATCATTTTTACATATACTATCAGGGTTACCAAATACCGCTGGGCGACCATGCACCCTTGTTATACCTTTCAAAATTACTCAGCCATGGGATGCTGCTAGCCCTATCTAGTGCCATAGAATCTCAGATGATATCTTGATTTAAAACTAACTCTGGATTGCACAAGATCGAGAGCCATTTGAGGAGTGGGGACATTTTAATTAGATTGGCCACATAGCCATTACCCAATTCCTCATGAGTTATGTACAAAGATGTAGATTGGGGGACTGAAAGCAGGCTTCTTAAAAATGTATTTTACACAGTTTGAAGCTCTATGCAATTTTTATATCCCCAAACATCAGAGCCGTAATTCGCAATAGCAATACACTCATATTTGTATATTTTTAACATTGTATGCACAGGTTTGGCACCCAACCTTCGAGCGAAATCGAGTACCACACCTGTGGAACGTGCCTTGGCATTTCTCTTCGCCCTCCTTTGCAGAGACCAGGAGCATCTGTCATCAAATATAACACCTAAGTATGAAAATTAGGTGACACTAGATATTACATTACCATCACAACTTAACGCTTTGATTTTACAAGGCTTTACACCCATACTCATGGTGTGTGATTTAAAAAGAATTACGTTTAAACCCAGCGAGCCCATAAAATCGGAAAAGGAGGACAGCAAGTGTTGAAGCCCCACCGATGTGCATGCCAATAGAGCTGCATCATCTGCGTACAGCAATGCAGGAATCAATTGTTCCCCCACCCGGGGGATATCCGTGGTGGCTCCACACAAAACCAAATCTAAGTTATTAATGTAAAGGGGAAATAACAATGGGGCTAGAATATAACCCTGTCTGACTCCTCTTACAATATCTATCTTCTGTGTTGGGTTCCCCTTTTGGTCGAACCTTACTGCTGCAGAGAGATCCCTATGCAGATCAGATATGAAATAAACAATGTTTTTATCCATACACATCGCTAGCAACAGGTCCCAGACTTTGGATCTATTTACTCGGTCAAAGGCAGAGGATGGATCTGTAAACTCAAGGTGAAGTGTCCCTTTCTTTGATACTGTATATTTCCCAATTAGAAGGTAGAGGTTAAGGCACGGATCCAGGGTGCCTCTCCCCTTCCTAAAACCATTTTGAAGGTTTGAAAATACGCCACGCTCGTTGATCCACCCGGTCAGTTTGCTGAGAACCACTCTCCCCAGCCCCTTGACCGTTGAATCGATCAACAATATTGGCCTATAGCACCCTGGGTCCCCCTTCTCTCCACCATTTTTAAAGACCGGGACAATAATTGATGTGGACCAGGACTTCTGCATTTCCTGTAGACATGTTGCATTTAAGACGTTGGGCAATAGCTTTGCCCAAAAAGGAGTGTCAACTTTACAAAAGTCAACTGGTACCCCGTCTGGGCCTGGGGCTTTATTGCTAGTCATTTGGACTATGGCCATGGCCACTTCTTGTACAGAAAAGTTCAGACTATATGCAGCACTCAAACATGTAGTCCCTGTATTAACTTGATCAGACAGGTATCCATAAATATGTTTATAATGTTTAAACCAGAGCTCTTCGGGGATATTGCACTCCACCGTGTTGCCCTCATTGCCAGAAAAAAAGGTCTATTGACAATTTTACAAAATTTGGCACTATTCATTATCACGTTGACAGACAGCAAATCTTCCCAGGCTTCGTTTTTAATTTCCGATTTGCGTGTGTGCCGGACGTGATTACACTCTGACCTTGCCGCTACTACTAGATTTCTGTCTGAGAAATTAGTGCCCTCACACACTCTTGCAAATGTCATGCTTCATCATCGGGCATTGCTCCTCGTGGGGGTGGCGCTGCTGTCCCCCACAGGCCCTGCAAACGGGCTCTTTGTCGGAGATCTTTTAGGAGACGCAGCAGTTGTGCCTGCAGGTGTTTGGGCCTAAAAGGGTAGGTGAGAGTGTGTGAAAATTACCCCTCCGGTACCTTGACGTCAATTTATTCATAGGTCCAGGATGTAAGACTGAAAGAATTATACAGGGGAGATGGGGCACCTCTATTAACAAAAATCATAGAGGTCAGGGTATTACTCTGCTGCTCTCAGTGCCCGTGTGTGATTGTGAATTAGTGTGTTGGTCAACATGCTTCGTGCTGGGAATTGGTCCCTAATGGATCCCTGTGCGCTTCATCAGGACCGTGTGGTGTGAAATCGTGAATAAAAATAGAAGTAGGGAAAAGACACCCTGTATTCCTATGGTACCTCTTATCCAGTGTAAGTGCGAACTTTGCGCTCAAAGGAACATGTCTTTTGTGTTCCTGTTAGTACCCCTTTAAAAGGAAATTAAGTGCCTCTTCAGCAAATCCCCCGTCTCGAAGGGGAATATACTAAAGCCCCTTCGTCTGGCCCATTACCTGCCCTGCCGCTGGATGGACGCCGGAGGGCACTAATTTCTAAAAGAGAAATTCCCCCACCTTCATCAACTGGGAACCACATAAAGCGACTACCTTACCTTTCATTCTCTATTTTTCTTTCATGCATAACCAAGTTGGTTATGGGTCCTTGATTTAGGAACAGTTAGCATACAATGATTACATAGTATTTATATAAATGCATTTTTCCATTTTCCCCTACATCTCCTTGCCTCTCATAGGATTTCTCTTAATCCCTAGTGAGACACTAGCAATATTCTTTTTACCTCATTTGATTTTTCCCTGCACCCCCTGCCTGCCATAGGTCTATTAGGCCATAGGCGCACACCAACATTCAGTTCTATTAAAGATGATTCATTGAGGTAATCCAGGTTCACACTATGGTACTGGAGGCCAAAAGTCCCATATGAAAAAATATCATGCAATCCGGTAGGAGGAGCACCTTAAAAGGATAGCTGCTGGTGGTAGTGATGAGAGAGGGGTAGCAGCTCTGATCACACTGATCGACAAAGAAGGTGATGAGGAAAAAAAGGATGACAGCTTTATACAAAATAGCCCTGTTCCCTGCAGTGTGCCTGCATCACCCACATCAGCAACCTCCAAATATCAAAAGACTCACATGCAGACACAACCAAATGCAGTGATCCGCTTAAGACGCACATTGCATCTACCACCTCCTGGTACTCTTCAAAAGTCACATGTGCCAGTGGCACCAGAAAAGAAAAAAATCCAAGTTACTATAACAGTCATGTTTAGGCAGTAGTCGCTCTAAGAATGCAACAACCCAGCAACATACTTATAGAAGTTGACTAAAATGTTAGCGTTGGACCTTCTCCTTTTTTCTTTGGAAGGGGTGGGATATTTAGCATTTGTGGTGGCCATATGCCTGAAATGCAAGGTTCCCAACTGGCCTTATATTTTCAGAGTTGCTGTTCCATCACTACATCATGATGTGCTTGAATTGCTTAGACAAGCTTTGCAGCAGAGTAGTGTTACAGTATCCACCTGACGACAAACATGTGGACTAATTAGCAAGCAACTGATCACATGTCTCTAATTGCACACTGGATTTCTTTTGTTGGAGGTAGGCAACACTTTATCTACAGATTTGAGCACTGAAGTTTTTTTAAGGGTGTTCACAGTAGTGATGTTTGCCATCTAGAAATCTGATACAGCTACAAACATCTTTAAAGAATTTTAACAGCAAGGTTTTTGAATGTCTTCGACCCAGAGGTCTCAGAATTGGATTTGATGCAACAAACAATGGCAATAATATTGCCAAGGCCATGGTAGATGGTGAATATTTCAGGATCCTGAGTTTGGCCATTGCATCAACCTGATTGTGCAGGAATTTGTAAAAAAAAAATACATAGTTAGAAACTTACTGTCCACCTTTCGAAGAATCTGCATTCATTTCAGTCATTCTTTTAAAGCCCAGAAGCTATTGAGGATCATTCAGTGTTTTAATACAATTCCGGTTAAAGACCTCATACAGGAGGTGCCAAAACATTGGAACATTACCTACTACTTGTTTCAATGTCTGTTTGAGCATTACAGACCGATCACCAACGAAGTCCTTCAAAAAGAGGGGAGGCAACTGGGAAAAGCATGACCATGGAGATGGACAAACAGGAGTAAGTCAAATGCCTGAGACAAATGCTACTACCTTTTGAGATTTTGCCATGGGAAGTCAGCAAGGAGGACAGTTTGATGAGCCAAGCAATCCCATTGGTGCACCTGCTACAGGGCCAATTGAAAAAGTGAATGAAGACACATATGATTAGTTCAAGGCTAAACCCTTAGTTTGCCTGTAAACCCGAGGGGGCAAAAAGATATTGTGTCCTCCAAAGAATATACATGCCCCACAATACTTGATCCATGGTACAAAAAAATATTGGCCACTTCCATTCCATTTTCAAAAGGGGATGTTTCAGAATACAAGACTTGAATTGTTTACCAAGTGAGAGACCTGGAAGAAGAACAGCTGGAAGTTAGAGGACCTGGCAGAAGTTCTGGTGTGCTGCTTCCAACATCCAGAGATGGCAGTATTCTGCTGTTTCACAGCCATCACTATCATCACCAGAAACACCAGCATCACCAGCAACAGAAGAATCTGACCCAACCTCTGCAATGACTTGGTTTCAAGTGTCAGGGCTCAAGTCAAATGCAGAGGTGGAGACAAAAGCAGTCAGGCAAGTGGCAGCATCAATGACCATTCAGAGGATGATTTAAGGCTATCTGGAAGACTCAAAAGAGGTCTGGCTGGATCAAAACCCATTGGTGTATTGGTTTGGGAAGATGCAACAATGACCAGAGCTCAGTAGGCTGCTATTATAGTATATGGCTTGTCTTGTAGCCAGTATGTCTTCTGAGCATTTGTTCAGTGCAGCTTGCACAGTTGAACAGCCAGAAAACCCAGTATCTCACCTCAAAATGTGGAGAGAATGACCATGACTTAAATGAAATATTACTTCATAAAAAAGATTGTACTGTTACTGTAACAGCACAGGGGGAGGTTGAGGGCAATTGGTTTGACTCATGTGTGTTAGCTGATAAACTTCCCTGCTAGCCAACTGAGTTTGAGGACAAACTCTACTTACCTAAGGGCTTGATTATAAGTTTGGCGGATTGGATACTCTGTCTCAAATGTGATGGATAGCTTGTCCGCCATATTACAAGTTCCATAGATATAATGGAATTGAAATACAGAGGACAGGATATCCTTCACATTTGTGAATGAGTAACTCTGTCCGCCAAACACGTAAACAGGCTGTTAGTAGGCCACAATAGAACTTTCACTTTCATGTATATTATCATGAAACTGCTTTGCAAAAAAAAATTAAAATAGATTTAGACGCACCTTTATATAGGGTGTCATAGATATAGATGCACCTTTATATAGGGTGTCTGACTACTGTGGCCCCACCATTTTTCACATGCATGGACTTGAGTTGAGTTAGACCAGTTTGCACAGAAGAAACCTCCACATTTGCTTAAAGGACGTGAAGAAGACAATTCCCTATCTCTATTTTTCTTTTTTTATTCCCTGGCTGGGCTGATCAATAATTCTGTTCAAGAATGCCATTGTTTGTTGATTATATCGCAAAAGAGAAGATACAATAGAAAAATGTACACCACCATGCTTGGAACAGGTAATACCTATTGCACCTATGAGTGATATATTGAGTGAGTGCTGATTATTCATCTGGTGGTTGGGAGGGTGTTGTTCAACTAATTTGTAAACTTGAGTTGTAATGTTTGGGGGCAGTAGGTGATTCTGCCTGAATGATTACCTTGCTATCATACTTTGCTAAAATTACTTACATTGCCCACTCCTTTACTGTACTTCCTTTTAGTAACCAGACCAGCCAGTTTAGTTTTGTTTAGTTGACAAAACAACATAAAATGCTCAAATCCTTTTGGTATTCTAGTTCCTCAATAGCCCTACAGGTCTATCTCTTTCAATCTCATATGGATCTGAACTCAGAGTTAGGACTGGACTACCCCAACAGGCAGACGAAGGGAGTCATGAACAATGCCTAACTACTTCAATGAGAAACAACATGACTCCAATGGCCTACTTCGTCCTGTGGACTGGAGAGAGGTGTGTTGTTTTGGGAAATGCTGAGTAGTGTGCTGGATTAAATGTCAAACTCTTCTAATTAAGTGGTTATGTTCTGGGGGCATGTAACTGGACATGTCACAAGATGAATGCACTTGGCTAAATGTTACAACAGTTGGCACTTGTAAGATTGAACAGCCAGGTACATGTAACTACTTATCTGGGATTGGTAGTAAAATTGATCTCACGTCTTAGTCAATTGTACATGGTTGGACCTGAATATGCACTTGTTTTGCTCTCTTGATCTTCCTCATCCACCATGAAGCTTACCTTCTCCTTGACTCCACAATATTGACATTTACTTTCTTGGATTCCTAATGGTTTCTCTTTTTCTACACAAAGCTCCATAACACTCCTGCTTAATTACTGGACTGGTTCAGCCAAACACCCAAGGCAGACATTCTTAAAACAATGCAGATGTACCATCTATTTTGGCATTTATATGCAGTATCAGTTTTCTTTTCTTAAAAATCACATTTTTTCGGAGTGTGTGGTTGCTCCCTAATTTGGATTTTTCCAACCTAGTTGACAGACAATTAGATAACTTGGGGCTCTGGGCTGTATGACTGTTTGCAATGAATTTATTAACTGAACTGTGTCATACATTCCTTGATAATTTTCTCCGACAGCAGAATTGATGATGATCTGCTGCTCATCAACCTGATGAATATTGTGTTTGTCTTTGCCACACTTGTCCACATCTCCTTGTTCCCATCCATCATCATCAAATTCCTTACCCTCTTCTCCCAGGTTGTGTGATCAATTGAGGTGTGACTTAAGAATTTACAGCATAATGGATCACACACATTAGTTTAGTTTAAAGGGGTTTATAAAGCGCCTGGTGACGCCTCCCGGCGTGTCCCCGCGCTGTGGAGAGAGCATGTATGAGGAGAAAGAGGAGTACCATTAAGAAGTAAATAAAAAGGTTTTCAGCATCTTTCTGAAAGAGGCCTCCTTAGTCTCTAGCCTAATGTCCGTTGGAAAGAGATTCCAGTGCTTGGCTGCTAGTGCGCGGAAGGACCTGCCTCCCATTCTAGCTTTTTTGGGGCAAGATGTTCTGAGCAGGCCCATTCCTTTAGATCTAAGGGATCTATTCGGTTCATACAGGGATGCCAGATCCGACATATAAGCCGGCGCTTTTTGGTGGATTATCCTATGGCACCATAGTAGAGCTTTGAAAACAATCCTCTTGCTAATAGGTAGCCAATGGAGGGATGCCAGAGAGGGTCTCGAGGGGGCTCTACGGGGAAGCCTTAACACCAGGCGTGCTGCAGAATTTTGTAGAACCTGTAGTCTCTTGATGTTTTTAGCAGAAGTGCCCAGGAGCAGCACATTCCCGTAATCAATACGGGACGTGATTAGTGCCTGCGTCATGGTGCGTCTAGAGTTCAGAGGCAACAAGTCAAGGGTGCGATTGAGCGTTTTCATTACTCCAAAACATTTGCCTACTGTTTTCTTGATGTGGCTATCAAAAGACAGCTTGTTGTCTACCCAGACACCTAGATTTTTTGCTTCCCGGTTGGGAGTAGGCAAAGGACCCAAGCAGTTGGGCCACCATTCTTTTGTCCATTTTGCCTCATTGCCCCCGATGATAAGAACCTCCGTTTTAGTGCCATTTAGTTTTAGACAGTGCTCTGTCATCCAAGTGGCAAGCTTACTCATGCAAGCATTGAAGTTGTCTGCTTCCAGAGAGGGGGCTTGTGACAGTGATATTAGAAGTTGCGTGTCGTCGGCGTAAGAGACAAGCTCTACGCCGAACGATTGCACCACTTCTGCCAGGGGAGCCATGTACAAATTGAACAGGGTGGGACTCAGGGCAGAGCCCTGAGGCACCCCCTGTTCCAGCATCACACTGTCTGAGAGAAAAGTCCCTCTTTGGACTTGAAAGCTCCTGTTGATCAGAAAGGCTTTCAGCCATCCCAGTGCCTTATTGATGACTCCCGCTCTGTTTAGACACTGTAGCAGGATGGAATGCGCTACAGTGTCAAACGCGGCACTGAGATCCAGCATGATGAGAGCCATGGTCTTACCCTCATCTGCTCCTTCCCGTAGGGTTTCAGTAGCCCTCAGGAGAGCTGTCTCTGTGGAAAAATTAGATCTAAACCCCGATTGAGATTTATGAAAAGCATTATGGGCTTCTAGATGGCCCATGAGTTGGGCATTAGCAATTTTCTCCGCTAGCTTTGCAAGGTAAGGTAGCAAAGATATTGGGCGTAGATTTTCTAATATGTCCTGACTCATATTCGGCTTTTTTTTTAATCTGTAGCACTACAGCCTGTTTCCATTCCATAGGCAAGCTAGCCGTGGAGAAGGAGACTTGAAGCAGGTGTCTGAAGTGAGGTTCTAGTGCAGGAAAAGCTTCAGCTAGAATTGTAGGAGGCGCCGGGTCTCATGGAGATCCTGATTTGATGTTCTTGCACATTTTGGCCAATGCTTCAAAGGGAGGAACGTCGAATGAGCCTAGGCACTCTGGAGTGCTTATGAGATTGTTATTTTCAGTAAATTCAGTAGCCGACTTTATATTAGTGGAAAAACAGGCATAGATGTTAGTGATCTTTCCTGAGAAGTACTGGGCAATTTTGTTACAGGTTTCCACAGAATCGTTTTGGGAGGAGGGATTTGCGTCCACTATGGAGATTTCTTTGTATATTTGATGAAGTTCCTTAGAGGAGTTTTCTGCTTCCATAATGCGGGTATGGTAATGAGCTGCCTTAGACAGGCGTATAGTCTTGTTATATTCTCTTTGCGCTATTTTGTACTGGGCTTTAATTTCTGGGCAAAATTTTTGGCGCCATGCTCTTTCAAGCTTTTTACAAGCCGTCTTCATGGTTTGAAGTTCTTGACTGAACCAGGGAGCAGCTTTTTTTGTTCTCCTGGCGTTGGTCGTGGTGCGAATTGGGGCAGTGATGTCAAGGGCCTTGGTGACGAAGTTATGTATGTGCTTATTAGCTGTCTCGCAATCATCCCCTCTAGGAGGGCCTTCATCCTGGACAATTTTAGTGAAAGATTCTATTGAGAAGTTCTTCCACTTTCTGCATTTATAACGTAGAGATTGATGACGATAGTGTTCGGTTCTGTCTAGTTGAATTGTTATGGGGATGATGTAATGATCCGACCAGGGTATAGGTTGAGGAGCTGAGGTATGAACTCCCTTCCAGTTGCCAAAAACAGGGTCTAATAAGTGTCCTAATTGATGTGACGGTTCTTTATTTTTTAATTCCAGCTGTACCGAGAGTAGCTCAGCTTGGATATCAGTCGCGTCAGTGTCTAAGGGGGTCTTCAAAATGGGCATTGAGATCTCCTAGCACTAATAAGCGAGATTTCCTTAGTGCTAGGTGGGTTATGGCTTCCATAAGGGTAGACGTGAAGTCAAATAGCCTACCAGGTGGTCGATATATCAGGATGCCCGATATAGAGTGATTGGGACCGGTGTTAATCGTGAAAGAGCCAGCTTCACTATGGTCAACCAGGATGGGAGATAAGGTGCATACTAGAGGGGCTTTCGTAGCGATGGCGATGCCACCACCTCTGCCGTCTTTCCTATCCAGTCTGGAGAGGACGTATCCGGGGGGAAGGGCCTGAATGATATCCGGGTCTGAGTAGTCATCCAGCCAAGTTTCCGTCAGGAATAAGATGTTAAGGTTCTGGTCCTCAAGTAAGTGGAAAATTTCTATGCAGTGCTTATGTAAGGATCTGCAGTTAAGCAAAGCTGCTTTGATGGTATGACCCGTGTTGGTGGCTGGGACATGACTGATAGGAACAAATGTACATAAGATGCACTTATTTAACGACAGGGCATGCAGGGAGTGTTTGCAGCCTGCTAGCGTGTCAGGTTGGAGGGCAAGCAATTCTTGTCTGCCATACCTAATAGTGGTAGTAGTAGGGGAGCCAGGGTTTATGGCCCCGCGCCCCGTCCGGCCGCGGACGGGCGCAGACCGGCTTGACTTTGGCTCGACTTCGGCGCGCTTCCGGCGCGCCCGCTGCACGCGTCCGCTGCGCGGTCGCTGCCCAAAGCACATTTATAGTGATGAGAGGGGTCGTTAGAGCGCTGACCTGTGCTCCCTGAGCCCGGAAGTGCAAGGCTCCTCCTCGCCCTCCGCATCAAACGCCCATGATTGGACGCGGCGGACCGGGGCGGGAGTGGGAGAAAGACTGAGCAGCTGAGGTGAATACCAGTGATTCACAGTAAGTTTACCCGCTAACCCACACTGAACGTTTTAAAAAATAGCCTATAATCGCTAGATAAAAACATTCGCTATAACAACAGCGCGAGCAGTGCAGTGAAATAAGGTTTTTAAAAGCGCTAAGTGAATGGAGGCTGCCTCTGCCACCGGCAACACTCTTCTCCACAGCGCGTTACAGTCCCAGCTGACCTTAAATAGACTTTAGCCTTCAGCGTCGCTAGAGCGCTGACCTGTGCTCCCTGAGCCCGGAAGTGCAAGGCTCCTCCTCGCCCTCCGCATCAAACGCCCATGATTGGACGCGGCGGACCGGGGCGGGAGTGGGAGAAAGACTGAGCAGCTGAGGTGAATACCAGTGATTCACAGTAAGTTTACCCGCTAACCCACACTGAACGTTTTAAAAAATAGCCTATAATCGCTACATAAAAACATTTGCTATAACAACAGCGCGAGCAGTGCAGTGAAATAAGGTTTTTAAAAGCGCTAAGTGAATGGAGGCTGCCTCTGCCACCGGCAACACTCTTCTCCACAGCGCGTTACAGTCCCAGCTGACCTTAAATAGACTTTAGCCTTCAGCGTCGCTAGAGCGCTGACCTGTGCTCCCTGAGCCCGGAAGTGCAAGGCTCCTCCTCGCCCTCCGCATCAAACGCCCATGATTGGACGCGGCGGACCGGGGCGGGAGTGGGAGAAAGACTGAGCAGCTGAGGTTAATACCAGTGATTCACAGTAAGTTTACCCGCTAACCCACACTGAACGTTTTAAAAAATAGCCTATAATCGCTACATAAAAACATTCGCTATAACAACAGCGCGAGCAGTGCAGTGAAATAAGGTTTTTAAAAGCGCTAAGTGAATGGAGGCTGCCTCTGCCACCGGCAACACTCTTCTCCACAGCGCGTTACAGTCCCAGCTGACCTTAAATAGACTTTGCAGTAAGATGCAGTGCTGTGTGTACAGATTCCCCATAGTTCAGTACAATGCAGTGCAACGTGCACAGATTTCTCATAGTGCAGTAAGATGCAAAGCACTGTGCACAGTTCTTAACACAAATGATGACCACAAACACCCACAGGACCAGAATGAAAACCCCTGCCCCCCCTCCCTTCCACCATAGAAGAGCCTAGCTCCTGACAGAGATTTCCCCCAGGATTATTCAGTCTATTTCTACAAACAAAGCAGAAGTTGCTGACAATATCCTACCTGAGCAGAAACCTGTGCAGACATTTCCAGGCTCTCTCCTCCTCCTATAGCTGGGGTGGGGCAGGTGCAGATTTGGGGTCTGGTAGAGGTGGGGGGGTTGCTGTGAGGGTCTGAAGATGAAGATAACTGAACACACAGACAGGGCGTCCTTTTCCCTATGCAGCAGACTGGACACTGAGGGAGAGGCCGAAAGTGATGTCAGCATCCGCTGCTGGTGCTGTCTCATGTCATGTTGTGGCAGATGTGGTGTATGTGACACAAACTCACTGCAGGATCTTCTTACCTGAACAATAGCCCACACCAGCCCTACTTACCCACCCAGGCATGAAGGGGACAACATCATTATAGTGCAGAGTCTTACTACAATGTCTGTCCCATGATAGGTAGTACTGGTGTCAATGTGGTCTGATTCACAAAGGTAAAGTTACACTTTTTTGTAAGCTCACTCTTGCAGTGTAACTCAAATACCAGTAACTTAATGAGTAATAACCTTACAAGTAGTAACAAACTAGTAGAAATGGTAACTTCTTTTTAAGTGCCAGGGGTTACTTACCACTCTCAAAGTTACTACTCATAAGTTACTGACAGAAATTTTATTAGTCATACACTTACACTACAAGAGCGAACTAACACCAAAAGTGTAACATACTTTACCTTTCTGAATCAGGCATTCTGTTGCTTAAATGCAACATGGAGTAACCTAATCTTCTCATGAGTTCTGACTCCTGACTTGAAGATTTTGTAAGTTTAGTTTTAACTTTTCTAATAAATTAAAAGGTTACTGGTTCTCCAGATTGCTTAGAAGTTGCTACTGCTACTTTTATTAATATGAGTTTTTGTCATGGTGGTCTGGTTTCAGTCTTTGATAACCCACTAACTCTGTGCTTTCTTTCAGTCAAGTTACCTGTGATGTAAACTTCTTTGAATAATCCTACAGTTGTAGTTTGCCTCACTCTGAATAGGTGGGAGTCGGACCTTGCTTTGTGAAGTCTTCCCAATTAGCACAGCAATAGCACAAACATTAAGAAGACTCTTTGGCACTCCCTGCAATAACGTTTGAGAAGATTGAGAGAGTTTAGAGCAGCCATCACTTCATCTATTCAGGTAAAAACTAAGAAGTGAACTAGTTAGCTACTTTGTGTGTATGTTGTTGGCATAACCTCCTCGTGGTCATCAGTTACATTAGGTAGTAGGACAAGGGCATTAAGTAACTACTATACATGTTGATGGGTTACTGGGCACTGCAAAAACTCATCAAGCAATAAATCAAACAGAATTAGTCTTTCTTTGATAACTTTATTTCGGTCACAACGGACCATAAAAGTTCATAATAAAAAACATACAACAATCTATTACAAAGAATAAATAACATAGAACAGATCAAGGACTAGCACAATCATATATATACACCTACTTACACAGATAAAACCATCACATGTTAAAATAGAATTAAACCATGCAGAATAGTAATCAATGATATACTTTAAGTTTCATGAAAATTAATAAATTCAAAATTCAATTCATTAAAAAATTCCTGCGTTTTAGCCAGATCCTGTTTAAAAAGAGGGAAACGGCAAAAACGATGGGCGAGTGTGTGTCATATTTCAGTACTCTAAAGGCCTTGTAACATTCTCTGAAGCCAAGGTTCCTGCAGATAGGTTTCACCCAGCATTTACGTGCAGCCTGGTATTGGGGACAAAACAAAAGGGCGTGAATCTCATTTTCAAGTTGGTATTTACATGCTGGGCACTCAGTATTGTTAATTAGGTCCCATTTACTAGTAAATGACATGAGCGGCAGGCTACCCATCCTAAATTGCATGTATAGCTTCCTTGCCGGTGCTGGATAAATCAGATCAAGGAAATCCTCCTTTTTGTAAACCTCTTTTATTAAGAGGAACTGGGACGTCAATCTACCAGCTGTGGAGCTCAGGTGAAGGGACAATAGATTGTATTGCCTATAGCGATGAACCATATCCACCCTAGATAATACCGGGCACGATACTTCAGGAGTTCCCCAAAGCTCGGGTAAACCGATCCTACTACACAGTTCTTTAATGTGAGTTAGCCGCAGGATTTTCTTGTTTCTGATTTCCACCCACACATCCCTAAACTCATTTCTATAGGGGACCAATTCGGGTACTGACCAAAGTCTTTTCCAGTAAGTCAGTGGCCATAGGGCCACCTCCTCCTCAATGGGGAGTAGCCCAAGGTCCAACCGGAGAGGTACTAATGGAGTGCTAGCTGGCAATCCCAGCAGATTCCTCATAAATGAGTGCTCTACCCTTGAGAGATTCACGGGCCTATGGTGCCCCCACAGCTCCACCCCATATATGGAAGCCGCTCTAGCCTGCACTTTGTAAATTTCTATAACTGGAGCAGCAGGCTTGTGCACAGATACTCTGTGCATTTTTGATATCCCGCCCATCATTTGGGTCAACTTAAGAGCTGCCTTAGCTACTTGGGCATTCCATACCAGGTGCTCTTCGAGGGTAATGCCCAGGTAATCAAAGGTCTTTACTCTCTCCAAAGGTCACAAAGAAACCTTTGCCCAGGTGAGATGCAGGAAATATGGAGAGTTGACATCCCCCTTCCCGGTTAAAAAGGGGGTGCGCCAGGGGTGTGTCTTGGCACCTACCCATTTCATTTTATTTATAAATTGGCTTCTAGATCACCTATTAGGTGTAAAGGATATTGATGCCCCGAGATTAGCCTCAGGACAGGTACCTGCATTGATGTTCGCAGACGACACTCTGTTGTTGTCCAAGACACCAATGGGTATTCAACGCATTTTGGATGGCTTCGCCGATTTCTGTGCACTAAGTGGCCTGGAGATATACCCTTCGAAAACTAAATTTATGATTTTTAATCCTCCAAGGCAGACCCGCCCAAATCCAGTAATTAGCACATCCAGAAGGTAAGTTGGAAGGCCGAGGTCTTGAAGAACACCCCACAGTTTTTCCCTAGGGACCAGATCAAAAGCAGACCTCAGGTCCACAAAAATGAGGTAGAGACTACCACCCTCCACACTCACTGTTTTCCAGTACAGGACCTGGATTCTGAATGTCTGGTCAATAGTTGACGTACACGACCTAAAGCCTGCCTGGAGAGTGCTCAGAATCTGATTTTCCTCGACCCAAATCTGGACTCTTTCCAAGATTATACGTCCCATCAACTTCTGGGTGATATCTATCAGGCTAATAACCCTGTAAATAGAAGGTAACAATGGGCAGCCTTTTTTGTGGATGGGAACTATTTCTGCACCACGCCAGGTATCTGGTGGGTCCGATCCACATAAGATAGAATTGAACAAAACAGAGAGATAAGGAGCCCATATTTTTGGTTCAGACCTAAATAGGTCCCCTGGAAGCTTGTCAAACCCGGGCGTTTTGTTGGGTAATAGCTTGACGATAGCAGATTCAACTTCAGCAATAGTAATCTCATTGGCCCCCATTTATCGATACTTATGGAGGAGGCGCATGGTAGAAGGTGCTAGGTCGTCAATGCCCGAGAGAGCATACAGGGTTCCAAAATGAGCTTCCCATACTGCTGGTGCTATATTTGGAGTGATTTCTGATCTACCCTCACTCCCACCATCACTTACTATTGCCCAAAAGGATTTAAAATCCTTATACTGTAGGGCAATTTTCAGATCTTCCCATTTGTTAGCTTCCCAGGCCTTCTTTTCTGATTCAATCACTGCTTATACTGGAGCCGAAGTTCCTTTATCCTTGGCTTGTCCTTGGCCTTATTGCTACTAGTAAATCTCTTTTTGTTTTGCAACAGGAGGAATTATACCAGGGATGGGATGTGCCTGCTTTTTCCCTAATGCAAGATGCAAGTAAAAAACAATGGAAAAAGGAGGAAAAGATCTACTGTAACTTATCTAAATAGGAGACAATTAATTCACCTATTTCTATGCCATTTAGTGCACTTAGGAAAAATCCAATTTATACCACCCCATCACTCATACACAGGGACTAGATTACACATTTTTTATTATTTTTTGTAATCACTAAATTCATATCTCTTTGTTCTTTTTTTCTTTGTAACAAACATCAACAAATAATTTTATACACAAGCTTTTTGTACAACATATACCATCATATACATCACTATATACACACCTATATACAACACATTCACAATAAATTGACCAATGAACAAAATCATAACACAAAAACACAAAGACTTTACACCCTACAAAATATTTCAGCAAAGGCTGAGTGCCCTCCCATTCACTCTAGGAGGTGCACTTGGAGCTAGTATAGCACAGATGGTTCGAAAACCCAAATTACCGAACCTCAATCGAAAACTGTGTCACAAAGGCTACAAGTTCCCAAATTAATTGTAAACATAAACACTCCTCCAGTATGAAAGTGTTGACGCGGTCGCGTTTCGGCCTTCCAAGCAATCTGGCCTCTTCAGGACAGGGTGATAATCCACCTAAGAATACATATAATCCAACATAAAAAAACATTTTAGGAATCCATTCTCGTACTCTGTGCCCTCCTCACCAATCAACAAAATCCGTGCCCGGTAGTCATCGTGCCCAGAGGAGAAACTAAAGAAGAAACTAAATGGGAGGGTTTTTGTGTGTACTTAGGCCCATCATCCTGCCACCGGCAGGCGTGGAGAGTGGGTGGTGATCCTAGGACCATATCCATGCACTTCAAGTGATTTATGCGTTACACAAGCTGGAGTGACCCAATCACCAATGCCACATGCTGTTAAAAGGAACGCTATCAAGTGTGACTAACCGTTACTAATGGAAACAAGACCTCACGGCAATCCATGCGCCCCGCATGCATCTCCAAGTCACTACATACTCACTACTCACAAAATAATTCAATCCAGGGGCAGCTGGGAATCGTTCACAAAGACCAAAACCAAAGGCAAATTCTGCAAGTTGAGATGACAGAATCCATAAATAGTAAACAGCGCTTCTAGTGGTGATTCATTCAGTTAACCTATATCAGGGTAAACCGTTCTCCTACCTTAACACCTTAATACTTCCTGGAAAAACACCTCATGCATTTTAGAGATCAGCTGATTATGGATTTCTACAGGCCTGTCATCCATCCCAACTAGAGTACCCTGTGGCCCAACCCCAGCCATTTTGCTGAGGTATGGCACAGCCTGCTGATAAATGTGTGCTAATTTATTTGGGGAACCCAATATGTGAGGCCATTTTACTCTCCGTCTGTTATTATGTAACAGGAGAGGTTGTTGGACAAGAGTGGGCTCTACTGTGCAGTTGTACAGGCCCCAGCTCCCTGGCTTAAGTGTCATGCCCAGAGCATTATGGTCGCTGTCTTTCCGCTGGTAAACCTGAAAATCCAGGAACCTATCCCAAAATCTAGTTTTGACCATAATGTAATCTATGGTCGAAGATTTCCCTTCTCTATTGAATGTTGATAGGCTGGGTCTATCAGATTTTAGTCTCCCATTACAGGCCCTCTGGGATAGGGAAAGGGTAAATGAGTTTATTTGTAGGACCAACGGCGTCCACTCTCTAACTAGTGGGATCAGGGGTTCTGGAATATTCCAGTACTGATTCTCGATGTCTGGGTAATCTGGGCTGATATTACTCAGGGGCTCAAACTGACAATTAAAATCGCCCCCTATTATTAAGATGTTCTCTGGGTCAAGGGTCAGTATATATTGTCTCAATAATTCAATAACTCTAAACTCTTGGCCACTCTGCATTGGCCTTGAATAAATATTAATTAAGGCAATATGTTTGTTAGCTGGGAGGGATAAGAGGACACATTGTATTAGTCTGTTCCCACTCCGATAGCTGGGTATATTGGACTGCAGGAAGATGTAAGTAAAGTAATCTACTAAACAAAATATGTGACATAAGACTTCAGTAGGAAAAATCTAGGGGGAAAAGTCAAAGTACAGTATAATATGTTGCAATTTCAGAGGACAGCTTTTCGCCAATGAAAAAACACAATGCTACTCTAACTAGCAATGCAAATACAAAAGACAGATAGCAAGTGATATGCATAAAGAGAAACAATATTTTTTTTTACATAGGAAAGCCACCCTTTCCATCCACAATAAGTCCACCCCTCTCTCCTTTTTTTCGGTGAAGGGACTGTGTCATTCTGGGTGGAGAGGGTGGGAACTGGGAAGGCACATTGGGGAAAGGGTTAAATTGGGACATTTGGGATGGAGGTGGGGCAGGATGGCGGCCCAAGGAACTTGATTCACGGTCAACAGCTGGCGGTATCGAACCACGATTGTCCGCCAGCCTTTGATGTCACAGTTGGGGGACTATCTCCTGTTGGAATGGGTGAGCTCCAGCAGCTGCCGGAGTACCTATATCAAGAACGAAGAAAAATGAAAAACACAAATTCTAATCCTCAGTGCAAATACTTGTTGATACCATAGTGGCACAGTAGCAGAACATTGCTTGTCCCCTAGGGCCATTGGAATTTGTGATTTGATTAGTCACAGGGCCAAGTTTTTCCCACACATGCATCACATAATACAATAGAACTGACTGCAATAAATTTACCAACATAATCAAAAAGTCACTTTTGTTTAAAAGGATTTCATTGTGAAACTGAACAGAAACTTCGTTATGATTTTCCTCTCATTAATAAAGAAGGAGTATATACTGCACAATTAATAGTATACTTGACTATAGTATTTGTGCAACAATAATGAAGGTGTTCTGGTAGGTCTGCTACTCTATATCATGTTTTGGGGGCAGATGTAATAGCATGATAATGTTTTAACTTATTTTAATTCATCCCAATGGCCCTGCTCTTTTCTGACTCCCTCTTCAATTTTACCCTGACTCCAAACTTAAGGGCAGATTAGATACTCCATCATACATGTGATATATAAAGGATATCCCGTTCAACAGTGCACAGATTGTTATAAACAATGCACTGTAATAGAGCAATATGGATATATTTTATTCGTTGCATTTTTCACAGGGTATCCCATATGTCCAACTCTAAATTGGCACTCCTCCCACATTACACCCTGGGCTCCACCACAAATTATTATTTTCAACAAATACCTTAACTTGGCAGTAGGGAAAGTTACTCTACAGAAAGTTAAATTGGAGGGATTACGCTAGGTAGAGTTTTAGCTTTGGAATGGTTGGATGTAACTGATCATGTGCTATGCTTTTGCTTAGTCACGTTGGTTAACAAATGGCAACTTTTTGGAAGGAACATTTAGGAACAGGCATAAATCTGTCATGGAAGCTATGGAATATAATTCACATGGGCAGAGAAATGTGGAAATGGATTGCCAAGGTGGAAATTCCAACTTTTTTGGTAGGCTGGGACAGAAGGAAAGAATGATGTAGTGAAATGCTAAAAGTATGTGACTGACTGGGCACTGGGAAACACATTATTTTTGGTTTGCAATGTATTGCACACTTCATAATGCTGCACTGGTAACTGAAGTGGCTGCACAGTTCCCGGTCTACGCTGCAGCGCCAAATTAAACTGTGTTGCAGTTTAGGTGGAAAAATGCTGTGGGAAGGGAAGTAATGGGTAGGATATTCTCTACCTTACTTAACAAATACAATATTGTCAATAAAAAGCAAGGTGACTTGCCACATGTCTCTGCCACCACTGTGACTGCCCCCCTCCGACCACATGGGCCTATTCCATCCCTTCCTGACTGGTGATCTATGTGCCTAGACAAACAACCATAATTTACACATTTTAGCGGCCAGATTAGCCACGTTGTAAGTATTTTGCCCAAAGTATACAGCAATACCTCACTACAGTTAAGTTAGCAGCATCTTTCATCAAAACTATCACTTTGTGTGGTTTGTTGGTTGACAACATTTTAGAAATGTCATACAGTCAAGTTAACCAACAACTTTTTCCTAACTATAAAGGTATAAGGCAACAAAAGGATGAGAGAGAAGTGCTTTGAAGGGGTGAAATGGAATCGTCAATGAAGGACTTATTGGTTGGTAATGGGATCTCATTCCTTTCATACCATGCTGCACTGTCATGCAAACTGCTAGTATACCATATAAAAAAGACAACATTAGGGGTCCATGACCATGGCCACTCTATTTCTCTGTCCTTGCACGTATTGACTATTTGATCAAGAAAGTCTTCTCAGCACACATGCTCAGTGAATAGTTTACTTGATGCTGCAATCCTCTTCACGGTACTGAAAATCTGCTCTCTTAACAGGACTACACAAATGATATAACAGAGGGACGAGGGACAGCTTGCTTAAAAAGAGACTTGAAGAAATCTATAGACAGGACAAAGTCAGAAGCAAAACAGGAAATATTGAAAAACAAAGAGGTAAAAGTACGAAGTATTAATAAACATGACTTACTGGGTCCAGCAGAACCATTTACCACAGCGCTGGTAGCTGTGGTAGTCCCATTCGATGCGGCTCTGGTTGTGGCATCCGCTTAGCCCAAGGATGCCTTTTTGCCCTTGGGTGCTTATGAAAGAAATAAGGAAGATAAAAAAAAAGAGAAGTGGTACTCTCTACAAAAAACATATCGACAGGCATAGCATTGTACTTTCTAAATCAGATAGTCTATTTCTAATTTCCTAAACTTTAAAATACATTTTGAGCTACTCATACATTTCAATGAATTATCTGCTTTTCCACCCCCTTTTGATTGGTCAAGACAGCCTCTCTTTGCAATGCATACTACACATCAGGGAGTTTGGAAATGTATGAGTTACTTAAAGGTGCAGAGAAGAATGCCGAAATCCTGATATACTACTATCCTAATAGTGATAGGATAGAAATCAACATCCCTTCTTAAATCAGACAAGCGAACCTCGAGCACCTGACTAGCTCACACTGGAACACAATCCAGGCAGTATCATTCACTTGATGTCCACTGCACTCCTACTGTGCAACACCCTCCCTGACAGGCTGAAGCCATGCACCACTACTCCCAGGCCCAGATTTGTCAAGGGTTTTTGTTGTCCTTCTTGCCTATAAGGATTGTTTTAGTGCAGGGAGGTGTCCCCTTCCTGCATTAGAACAATCCAGCGTGTATTGGAATGTGACACCCTTGCATCATAGCGCATGGGTGCTTGCATTGGCATGGTAGGCAACCCTCGGAGCACCAGCGTAGGGAGGGAACAGGAATGTGATATATTTTGATAAATTAATAAATATTTGCATTCCTGACCTCCTCCTTTCTATTGCTGCCCTGCACTGTGTGAAATTCTGATAACTCTTTTCCCGATGCACTCAGTAAAGTTCCATATAAGCCCTGATGTATTACTTCACATGTCCACTTCTTTTGGAAGAAAGACCGTGAACACAATTGTTAGTACTTTTTGAGTCTAAAAGTACATTTATTTTATTATGTAAGTGGCACCCACTAACATTAAAAAAAACACTAGCCTGAGCTAAGCATAGAACCACACTCCTAAATAAAATGACCTTTTTGCATCAGTGGGCACATGTGCTAATGATGATTGTTGCAAAATATATATTCTATATAGGTATACATATATATATTTCACTAAAAAAAAACGTTACAGGGACATTATAGTTAGGCGCAGAATTCACTCATACAACACCATAGAAATTCTGCAGTTATAGTTACCTGAGCTAACTATAACTTATGCCCCCACAAAGCACTGCTTATGATCTGACATATTACGTCACTCATGACATGGTCAGTGATATCACTGGTGACATCTCAAATGGCATCACTGATGACATCATTTACAGACCCACTCACACACACACTCACACCCCATAAAACCTATTGTATGCCTACTGAACACCCACATAACCAGTCACATACCTTTTTACACACCCATACAAGAACTCATACATCCGCTTACTCATCCATATAGCTCCCCTCCCCTGTTTAATCTATATAAATTAAGGTCATGCCTCGGGGATGGGATCCCGAGGCCCGAAATCGGTCCGGGAAGGGGGGCTTCACAGCACTCCTCCCCCATTCAAATGTGGCTGAGTCCCGGGGAATAGAGTACCCGGGGCTGAAATCGGTCCCATTTATAGACCCACTTAGAGACTCGACCACCCACTCACAGATCTACTCAGACACTCATACACTCACCCACACATCCACTCACATACCCACTAAGACACTCACTCAGACACTCTTACAACCACTGAAACACTCACACACCCACTCATAGACCCACTCAGACACTCACACACCCAGTGAGGCACTTATGCAGGCACTTATTCTGGCATTCTCAGACCCACTCAGACTCACACACACACACACCCACTCACATACCCATGGAAACACTGACACATTCAGTCACACACCCACTGAAACACTCTTGCACTCACTAACACGCATATTTTCAAAGGTTACAAGGTACAGTTAGAAAATACAATTAAAAAATCTTATATATTCACTAAAAATCAAAAATTACAGGGACATTATAGTTAGTTTCTCTGTGGCCATTCAATTGAGTCTTCATTAGTCATGGCCACAGAGGAAATCCGATGGCAAATTGACAGGGGTGGCAGAGCTGTCCTTATCCTACTTGACCTATCAGCTGCATTCAACACGGTTAATCACTCAGTACTTATGCAACGGCTAAAGGCAATTGCGATTCAGGAAACCACGCTTGACCTCCTCACCTCTTTTATGACAGGCACAGCACACAGAGTGTGCTGGGATAACTTTAAATCGGACGAATTTTACTTCCCATGTGGAGTCCCACAGGGGTCAGCTCTCTTGCACACATTGTTCAATGTATATGTGATTCCATTGGCTAAACTAGTCAAAGATCCACAGTTTCTCGATTATATCAAACGCCAATGATACACAAATGATAATTTTCATATCAAACACAGAAGATACGCCGTCGGCTAGCTTCCACAGTTGTCTTGAGCACATAGTGAAATGGATGCACTATAACTATCTAAAATTAAATACTGATAAGAGGGAGGTTATGGAGTTTGGCACTGGTCCTTCCATCAGGGACTCTGCATGGTGGTTGGCAGTGGCAGGAGTCTGTCCATTACCAGCGGCCAAAATGAGGAACCTAGGCGTTGTATGTGATCCTCAGCTCAGCTTTGCTTGGCAGATCAACCAGGTAACCTTGACCTGGTATTTCACTTTAAAGATACTGCAGAAGATTTTACCTTTTCTCCCACTGCAGTTGAGGAAAACGGTTGTGGTAGCCCAGCCCTTCTATCTCGTATAGATTACTGCAACACCCTTTACCTCGGGGTTGACAAACAGCAATTAACCAATGTTCAATCTTTGTAGAATTCTGCAGCCTGATCCTTGCTGAATATCCCTAAATATAATCATGTATCTGGGGCTATTAGAAATTTCCACTGGCTTCCAGTTAAGGAGCGGATTGAATTCAAGGCATTATGTCTGGTTCATAAAACCTTGTTGGAAGGCGGACCAATGGACTATTACAAACTATTCCAATGATATACCCCTGGATGCTCACTGAGATCAGCCAATGAAGCACTGGTTAACATCCCTAAAATCAAGAAGGCAAGATGGGGAGGCACATGCCTCTCCCATCTAGCTTTCAAGCTTTGGAACAAGCTGCCTCTGAACATTAGGTACCACCTTGTCCGTTCGCAATTACGGGGCTAATTGAAAACCTGGTTCTTCCTTACTCACTAATTACCTGATCTTTTCCCTGCCGCCGGCTGACCACGCCCCCTGCCGTCGAGTGGCGTGGTCTCCTGCGGTCTGGGCATATGCAAGTGTGATCGCTGTTTTCTGTTGCCTGTTTAGGCTTTTGTGCCCGCTATTCTCCTGCTGTGTGCCCCATAGTAATCATTGTTTTGTTTATCGCCTGTCCCCCTGTACTGTAATCCCCTCTGTTGCCCCGGTGCCCTCCCGCCCCGCTCCCCGCTTCCCGCCTCCGTTTGGTTGGCCACGCCCCCTTTGTTTCTGTGCCCTCCCCGCTTCCGCCTGCCAGCTGCTCCTCCCTCGCACTTTGCCATAAATGGCGACCGTGCGAACGCGCAGCGGGTGCGCCGATTGTGCGCCGAAGGCGCGCCAAAGGTAAGCCCGTCTGCGCCCGTCCGCGCCTGGACCGTGCCCAGTGCCAGAACCCCTGGCCCTCGCAGACCCCAGCCCACCCGCCGGACGTACGACGCCACCACCCTCAACGCACTCAACACCGGCCGATTCCCAGGATGCTACCGAGCAACCCCGAGACGCACCCACGGACCCTTCAGCTGCCGCTCCTGCGAGTTCACCTGCATCCGGACCTGCACTACACCCGCACCCACCAAGACCAAGACGAGCAACAACAGCAGCCACCTGAAGTGCATCCTGCTCAACACCCGCTCCATCCACAGACACGCCGTCGAGCTCTGGAACCTGCTCGACACCACTTCACCAGACGTCGCCTTCCTCACGGAAACCTGGATGAACGCCTCTTCAGCGCCCGACATCGCCATCGCCATCCCAGACGGCTACAAGATCATCCGAAGGGACCGCATCAACCAGACCGGAGGAGGCATCGCCATCATCCACAGGAACACCATCCGCATCACGACCAACACCGACGGCACCCTGACAACCGCCGAACACCTTCACTTCCAGGTCCACATCAACCCCAAGACCACCCTCAGAGGCACCCTCATCTACAGACCCCCGGGACAACGCACACAATTCAGCGAAGACATCGCCGACTTCATCAGTCCGCACGCCCTCCTCTCCGCTGACTACATCCTCCTCGGGGACCTCAACATCCACCTGGAGAACAACAACGACCGCAACACCACCACCCTGCTGGACAACCTCGCTAACCTCGGACTCAAGCAGCTGGTGACCACCCCCACCCACTACGCCGGACACACACTCGACCCCGTCTTCTCATCCAGCAAGGACATCGCCTTCAGCCACGCCACCGGACTCCACTGGACGGACCACAGCTGCGTCCACTTCAGCTTCAGAAGGACCACGATCCACCACCACCAACAACAGGTTGCACGCAGAAGCTGGAACAAGATCACAGCTGACCAGCTCGCGTCTTCCCTAAGCAAGAACCCACCCACCAGCGCAACGAACCCCAGCCAAGCAGCCACCAACCTCATGAAGTGGATCAGCGACTGCGCTGACGACCTCGCCCCCCTGAGGACCCCGCCTAGCAGACCCGGCAGCAAGAAAGCCCCATGGTTCACCGAAGAACTCAAGAGCTCCAAGAAGAACTGCCGAGCCTTCGAGAGAACCTGCGCAGAGACCCAACACCGGACAACATGACTGCCCTCAAGCTCGCCACCCGAAAACACCACCAACTCATCCACGCAACCAAGAAAACCGCATTCAAGGAACGACTGGACAACAACGCACACAACAGCAAGGAACTCTTCAACATCATTAAAGAGCTCTCCAACCCCAACGCCGGAAACAACGACATCACCCCTTCGCAAGACCTCTGCAACTCCCTCGCCTCCTACTTCCACAACAAGATCGCGGACATAAACAACAGCTTCAGCACTCAACCGACCCACGCCACGACCGAACCATCGCCCCCCACCACCACCCTCCGCGCCTGGACCTAGATCAGCACCGAAGACACCGTCCGCACGATGAACTCCATCCACTCCGGATCTCCGACCGACCCCTGCCCTCACCACGTCTTCAACAAGGCCGATGCTGTCATCGCACCCCACCTGCGGGACATCATCAACACCTCCTTCGACACTGCTACCTTCCCGGAGAGCTGGAAGCACGCCGAACTCAGCGCTCTACTAAAGAAGCCATCAGCCGACCCCACCGACCTCAAGAACTACCGCCCCATCTCGCTGCTCCCGTTCCCTGCAAAAGTCATCGAGAAGACCGTCAACAAGCAGCTGGCCGCCTTCCTCGAGACGAATGGATCCCTCGACCTCTCGCAGTCTGGCTTCCAGGCCAACCACAGCACCGAGACCGCCCTGATCGCAGCCACCGATGACATCCGAGCCCTGCTTGACAACGGAGAAACAGCAGCCCTCATCCTCCTAGACCTCTCTGCGGCCTTCGACACTGTCTGCCACCGTACACTAGTACAGCGACTCCGCAACGTCGGAATCCAGGAGAAGGCACTTAAGTGGATAATCTCCTTCCTCGCCGGAAGGACACAGAGAGTTCGCCTACCCCCGTTCAGATCTGAAGCCACCGAAGTCATCTGCGGCGTTCCTCAAGGCTCCTCGCTCAGTCCAACCCTCTTCAACGTCTACATGAGCCCCCTCGCAGACATCGCACGCCAGCACAACCTCAACATCATCTCCTACGCCGACGACACCCAGCTGATCCTCTCCCTCACCAACGACCCCGCCACCGCCAGAGCCAACCTCCACGAAGGGATGAAAGAGGTAGCCGAATGGATGAAGAACAGTCGCCTGAAACTGAACTCGGACAAGACGGAAGTCCTCATCCTGGGATCCTCACCCTCCACCTGGGACGACTCCTGGTGGCCCCCCGCCCTAGGCAGCGCACCCAAACCAACAGACCATGCACGCAACCTAGGCTTCATCCTGGACTCCTCCCTCTCCATGACCAGACAAGTCAACGCCGTCTCCTCGTCGTGCTTCAACATCCTGCGCATGCTACGTAAGATCTTCCGGTGGATCCCCACAAAGACCAGGAAGACGGTCACCCAGGCCCTCGTCACCAGCCGTCTGGACTACGGCAACTCCTTCTACGCAGGAACCACCGCCAAACTCCAGAAGAGACTTCAGCGGATCCAAAACGCCTCAGCACGACTCATCCTGGACATCTCCCGTCGCAGCCACATCTCCGAACACCTGAGAGACCTGCACTGGCTCCCGGTCAACAAGAGAATCACCTTCCGTCTCCTCACCCACGCTCACAAAGCCCTACACAACCAAGGACCAGGATACCTCAACAGCCGCCTCAACTTCTACGCTCCCAAACGCCAGCTTCGATCGACCGGCCACGCCCTCGCCGCCATCCCCGGAATCCGAAGAGCCACCACAGGGGGACGGTCCTTCTCCTACCTCGCCGCCAAGACATGGAACTCCCTCCCGACCCACCTCCGCCTGACCCAGGACCACCTCGCCTTTAGGAAGCAGCTCAAGACCTGGCTGTTCGAGCAGTAGCGGACCCCCCTCCCCTAGCGCCTTGAGACCCTCTGGGTGAGTAGTGCGCTATATAAATGCTCTGATTGATTGATTGATTCTGGTTTCATCTAATTTCTCTGCTACCCCAGCGCCAAGATGCCTCAGCAATGGTGTGCTTCATTAACCTTTTACTTAATTACTAGGAAATAGAATTTTAAAAAACATAGAAATTCACTAAATAAAATAAAGGTTATCTGAAAGGTTAGTTAGGCTCTCATTTCACTCGTACAAAACCATGAAATTCAGCAGTTATAGGTACCTAAGCTAACTATAACTTATGCCCCAGAATTGCACTACTTATAAACTCACATATAACATCACTCATGACATGGTCAGTGACATCACTCATTACATCACTGACAACCCAAATGACATAACCAATGATATAATCCAAAGAACCACTCCCACTCATCTCCCTATACAACCTCTCATGCATACATTTAAACACCCATACAACCACTGCCATACCCATTCATAAACCCATACAAGCATTCACACAGCCACTCATTCCTCCATAGAGCCCAAACACAGATTTAGCCTCTCAACACAGTCACTCACTCAACCATTTAAGCACTAACTCATGCATCCACAAAACCACCTATATACCCATTCGCACATCCATATAAACACTCCCATATATACTCACTTGCCCACACATTCACTTACTCACACTCCCATACAGCCACTCGCACACCCACTCACAGACCTACAAAAGCATTAACACATGCAGTCACATACCCATACAACCACTCAAACACCCACACACATACCCATTAAGTATGGGCGGAAAATCCGTTCCGCTCGCGAATTTTGCGGATTTTCGGTAAATTCGCAATCCGCAAGATTCGCGAATTTCCCGCAAAATCCGCAAATCCGCGAGCAGCGGATTTTATGGCTTGCTCGCACTGTTCGCGTGAGTTCGCGGATTCCCAGTTCAACTTCGCGCCCCGCGAATAAGCGCTAAATTGCAGAAATACGATCTTAGCAAAACTGAAACTACTTACCAGGTTCAAAAGTTCAAGCTCATCATTAGTAGCCATTTCCTGTAGTGCTTCCTGAGGGGCCCCTCCAGAGTTCAGTTGCCTACTTGCAACTATTATGTGACCCTGCTCTGACCCTCAGAATAGTTACACAAAGGTCCTGAATAACAGCTAAGGCAGACAAGCAGGAGCCAGGCTGGAAGTTCAAATCCAGTGACACATTAATCAGCCCCTAATTCATTATTGTCAGTTGGGGCAGGGCAGGTGTTGTAACTAATTTTGCAACAATGAAAGCAGTTAGCAAGTGCAAAAGATCACTAATCAGGAAGCACTAAGGAAGCAGGTGCCAGCTAAAAAAATATTCTGTGACACATTAATCAGCCCCAAATTAATTCAGGTCACTTGAGGCAGGGAAGGTGTGCTTTGCTTTGCCACAATAATGTACACTGGACAACCAGAGGGTGCTGTGATGAAACAGAGGGTGGCATGGGTAGGCCAGAGGGTGGCATGAGTAGTCAGAGAGTGGCAGTGGTGACAGAGAGTGGCAGTGATGAAGAAGAGTGTCCCAAACAGGCTGGACACGTAGAAACAACAAGTTCGCAAAACTTGCGACCCGACAGGTAAGTTCGCGTTTGCGAAATTGTACAAAACCCTCGCGAACTGGCAGAAACCCGCGCAAACACAAAAAAAAAATCCGCAAATTCGCGAGAATTCGCGGATTTTGCGGATTGCGAGTTCGCAAATCCGCAAAATTCACAAACACGAGATTCGCTAAATTCGCCCATGCTTAATACCCATTCAACAGTTCACACACCCACAGTGCTAGTCAGAAACCCACTCTCTCACCCATACAGCCACTCATGCATGCACTCACACAACCATAAAGCCACTCAGACATCAACTCACACACTGATACAGACAGTCATGCAGCCACTCAGATCACATATGTTAGAAATAGTATCACTCATAAGTAGTACAACTAGTATACTAATTAAACTTTTGTAGTAGGTTAGTATATATGTTTAACACTAATAAACACTAAGAAAACACTTACACTTACTAGATGATGTCATCAGTAATGTAATTTGAGATGTCATCGGTGATGTCATCAGTGATGTCACTGACCATGTCATAACATGTGAGCTCATAAACGCTGCATTGTGGGGAAGTAAGTATTAGTTAGCTCAGGTAACTATAACTGCTGAATTGGTCTGGTTTTGTACAAGTGAAATATGAGCGTAGAAAAGTAGTTCTTCAAACATGTAGTACATGAGTCAGGAAATGGTTGACAAAGTAGGTCTATTCTTCATAAGGATCCCATCAATCTGTGCCCTTCAGATTCCAGCTAGATCTGCCAGTAGCTAAGCACTTAAACATTCTCAATGCCAAAGCCCCATTCCATAACCATGGTTACTTCGCACATCTAGTTTAATCATACATGATCACCTTAGATGCTATGCATATCCCTTCCTTACAAACTATAAAAACAACAAAACCAATATTACAATAATGTACATGAAACAAGAAAATGTATTACGATTGAGTTTTCCACATTCTCAAACAAAAAAACCTATGCTACAATAATTTGCATAGAGAGATAACAACTAAACCATTCATGTTTACCATGCTCCTTGCAACCTTAAAGTATATTTAACTTACATACTCTTTTAAGTAAGAAGGTAAGGTAGTCTTAATTACAGACCTTCTGGGAGACAACTCCGAGGAACCACAGTCGACCAAACCTTTGCACATTCCATCCTTACAACTCCTTGGGACTCCCAGATTCACTGAACCCCTGTGGATTATCTCCTCCCCGAGTACCACCTCTCTGTTCAGGTTCCATATGCAATAATCATCAGTCTTAACAGCATAGTTAAAGACCTTAATCACCTTCATAGGTTTGAGAAAACCCACAGAGCCTCCCCCTTGACCCAGTTTCCTACTTCAATTTCAGTTTTCTTATCAGATTTCCTTTTATCAAAGTGATACTTGTGAGTTCAAATCTTCTTGGCCTCTCTCAGCATCCAATCACTCCTTTGTCCACCACCACCGGAACTAGACTCCATATAATTGGCCGTTGGTACAAGAGAATTGGCTTGCCTACCCCTAAAAGGTTTAAAAGGGTTTTTTCTGTGATAGCATGGGGAGACACTCTGTAGGCTTCCAGACTTTTAATGACTTCCTCCCTCCAGTCTAAGCCAGAATCCTTACCCAATGGCAATGGTCTCCTTCAACACACGGTTGAAGAGTTCCACCTCTCCATTGGTTTCTGGGTGGTAGAGAGAGCACTTCTTGTGTCTTACCCCATGTTCAAACACAAATTGCTCCATTTCTTTTGATACCAACTGCACCCTGTTATCAGTAAGGATGGCACCCAGTTTGCCTTCACTAGCCAAATAACTCCTTTAGAAACTATATCACGTGCTTGGTTTCTATTCCCTTAGAGAAGACAAATTCAGTCAAAGAGAACCCTAACATACACCTCACTACCCACAGCACAAATGGATCCCACTTTAGCAAGGGCAACATCTTTCCATGGCCCAGTCAGTCCATCTCTTTCCACCATCAGTTGTACACTGGGATTCGCTACATTTTCACTCAAAGCAAACTGAACAAATGACTCTCTCCACATACATGTCCATTCCTGGCCACCGGTATGTTATCCTGAGCCTTTATTTAGTTTTAGACAACCTTTGGTGAGCTGAATGGGCCATACTGACAAGTTCCTCCCTAAGGGATATTGTCGGACCCAACATCATGCCCCTGAACAAGAAGCCTTGCTTCTTCAACAATTCATACCTGACATGCCAAAACTTACTGGATTCCTCATCTCCTTTGGGTTTGATGCGCCAACCTTTCTTCAACAATTCTATCACTCTCACCATTCCCTGATCAGACAATTGAGCATCACACCATCTTTTCTCCGTAATGCCACATCCATTTATCTCACAAACCATCACTTAATCTTCCTGATCAACATTCGAGTTTCCCCCACCTTGTTGTTAACTCCTGGCAAATATTTGACTTCAACATCAGACTCTTGAAGAGCAACTACCCATTTGGTGATTTTGCTGATTCAGTATTAATACCCTTCATTTAAAGATCTCACAAATGGGTTTATGATCTGTCTTACTTCAAACTTAGTGCCCGGTTAAAGGTATTTTTGTACTTTTTCTCAGACTAGTGTACTGCTAACGCGAATGCCTCCCTTTCTATGGCAGAACAGCGCAATTCTGCTTACTTGAGACCTCAAGAGAGGAACAAAATGACATTACTGTGATCCTGTTTACTCTGCTGCAGCACAGCAACCAAACCCTTTATGCTGACATTTGTAATCAAAATCAAATTGTTCATCGGGTAAAAATTCCTTAATTTAGGGGCAATCTCCAACTTCTTCTTCAGTACTTTGAATTCTTCTTTACACACATCATCCCATATAAATTCACTCCCATTCTGAAGTAGACTTCTTAAGTGAAAACCATGCACAAATTTGCTGTAATATTCAGCCATCCTCAGGAATTTTATCAATTCCTTTTTTTATTCACAGGGGACTGTAATTTATGTATGGCATCAATCAAGGCATCCTTGGGCATCACACCATCACCCGAAAACGTGTGCCCTAGATAATCTATAGATCCTGCCTGAACTTGCATTTCTCCATTCTGACCATCAAATTAAATATATTAAGCCTGCTCAATACCTGCACAACCCTCTCATCTTGTTGAATGAATGAATGTAATTTATAAAGCGCAACTTATGCCCTTGGACGTCTTGGCGCTATAGAAAATGAGGATATCTACAGCAAATGTCAGAAGCGAGTCAGGCAGATGACCAGTTGCCTTCTAATCCTGTGAGAAAAGCCAGGTCTTTCTGAGAGTTAGTAAAGAAGGAGCATCTTTTAATGTCAGTGGAAGGCTGTTTCAAAGCACATCTTTGGTCCTGAAAAAGCTCTTCCCAACCCACTTGGTCCACCTAAATGAGGGGACAGTCAGGTTCACGGCAGAGCCTGAGCAAAGCATTATCCCTGGTATGTACCATTTGAGTTTCTCGTTGAAGTGCAGTCCATGCAATGATTTATAAGCCAGCCAGAGAACCTTAAACCAACATCGTTGTCTAACTGGCAGTCAGTGTAGTTTCCTGATTGCTCCTCTAGCCAATTCATGTTTAGGAATTTTAAAAAGGAAATGGGCAGTAGCATTTTGCAAAGTCTGAAGCCTCTTCAAGAGAACCCGCTGCCAGAGTAAGACAGAGACTATTACAGTAATCAATCTTTGTAAGTACCAATGCAATGATAACAGTTCTCAGAAGTTTGGGAGTGAAGAATTTTTCAATCTTTTTTATGAACCTTAAGGAGCAAAATGAGACTGATGTAATTTTATTTACTTGGTGCTTGAACTTCAGCTCTTTATCTACCAGGACGTCCACATTTTTTATTTTGTTTGAGGGTTCAGGTTGAGTCCAACTTGGTGGCCACCAATCTGGCGTCCAAATGAGGGGTTGTTACCAAAGAGGATGACCTCAGTTTTAGTGGCATTTAATCTAAGGCAGCTGCAGTCCATCCACTTGTTCACATTGCTAATGCATGTTCTGAATGCCATACCAGAGTTATTTTCAGGTTTTGACAGTGACACCACAATGTGGGTGTCATCGGCGTAAGACGCCAGGAGAAAACCAGTATTTTTAATAATTGTTGTGAGTGGCGTAACACAAAGGTTGAATAGTGTTGGACTCAATGCCGAACCCTGGGGAACTCCACAGGGGAGGGAGAAAGGCCTAGATGTGAACTTGCCTATCGTCACATTATGTTGCCTGGTAACCAAGAATGATTGGAGGAGATCTAATGCTGTATCCTCTATCACCAGTGGCGGAAGGGCCTTAGTGTGGTGAGTTATTTTTCAAAGAACGGCATGCTTCATGACCTTAGGGATTACCCACAGTGAGGGCCTTCATGTGGTGAGTTATTTTTCAAAGAACGGCATGCTTCATGACCTTAGGGATTACCCACAGTGAGGGCCTTCATGTGGTGAGTTATTTTTTAAAGTGCAGTATACTCCAGTACTTCAAGGAAAGCTCTTCTACGGTGCGCCAACAGTAGACACAAAGTTAAAGCCTCACGCTTTTCCAGTAGAAGATGAATCTTCTGAACATCCAAAATCCAAACTCTGCAACACCCTCATAAAACAATTCTCCAGCCAGGTCCTTCAGCATGATTCTTAAACGAACTCAAGATACAAAATAATTTCCATCCCACTTCTTGGAAGAATATGGCAGCTTCCAATGCTATCCAGCACCATTCAAGAGAAGAAAAACAAAACTTAAATGGGAGGGTCAGAGCAGCACTAATCACAAAGAAGCTATAAGTTGATATCTACCACAAATGACTTCATTTCTTTTCTCCTTCAAGGCCAACACCATTTCATCCTAGTCGCCAATGTAACAAGGTAGCCCAACATGTAGTACAGGACTCAGTTAATGGTTGATTTTTTTGTTTGAATATGCTTTATTGGTTTTACAATATATAATCACAACACGCTTCAGTGCTCCAAACTTTAAATGTTGCGAACCATCCCCTCAAACCATTATATCAAACATAAACCACAGTGATACATCTTGAAACATTGGTCACATAATGCATTTTATAGGGCAAGTGAAGAAATAAAAGGAAGAGGAGAAATGAGCTGAGCTCAACATTCCCAGACGGTCTTGCATAATTGAGGGTGCATCTCTTCTGCACGGTTCAATGAATATGGTGCGGGAAGGAGCAGTGCAAAAGGGGGGGGTGATATGTTTCCAGTGTTTCGGTTCGCGTGTACATCAATAATGCGTGTTACGGTGCGCAGTTGAAAGTAAACTGCTGTGTCTGTGAGCTGTGAGGGTGGCAAGTAACCCTTGGTCTTTTTGTAGCATGGCTGTGACTTGCAGGTTTGTCAGTCCCACTGCGGTTTCTGGGCCTTAAGTGAGTGGCGCGCCATCCTGGGTGGTCCTGCGTGTATACGTTGTGTGCTGAGTGAAATCAAGGATAAGGGTAATATATTCAACATGTTATGTCTCGAACTGTCAAACAGACGTGTCTTTTGGCTAAGCCGCCTCGACACCTAAATCTAAAATTCAACTGTGTATGAGGAGAAAACAACCGAGGGGAAAAGTGATTGAAATAAAAGCAGGAGAATACAGGTTGAAAGGAAAAGAGAAGGGGTGGGGAGCGCGAGCAGTGTGGGCGTGTCCATCCATGGGTGTGTATCTCAGGCGTCATGTGCGTAGTAATGTAGGGGTGGGGGTGCACGTGGTGGCCCATTGCGGCCACAGTTGTTTAATGTCATGTCTCATGCATCATGAGGGACGGGGGATGGTGGGCGACCATCGCTTCGCGGGCGGTGGCGTTATTATATGTCGTGGGTACGGTATACTATGTGTTGGCGAGAGGAGATCCCATCACATGTGTGCTTCTCTCTTCATCACTTCTACCACTCGGTTCCCACCCAGGGGAAGGAGGGGATCTAGGTGACTCCCTGGTCTAGGCACACCTGATGGAAAGATCTCAGTGTGTCGTCCCAGAGTTGAGCTATGGGGAATTTCCTTAGCCTTGCTGTCTCTTCCCTATGGAGGGTAATGCTTTCTGCCCTTGCCCAATTGTCAAATGAAGTGCGCCAGTGATTGACTTGTGGGGATTCGCTGTGTTTCCAGCGTTTTGCGAGGAGTCTTTTGGCTGTAATAAGTCCAAGGTCCCAAAATCTGGAGAGAACTTTATTATGCTTTGTCCTTTTATACAGGCCTAGTAAACGTGCCTCCCATGTGTGTTGTAATTGTGTGTCGGTCCCTGTTGCCAATAGCGACATCACAGTGCGCCAATACAGCTGTATCCTCTGACAGTTCCAGAGCATATGGAGGAGATCTGCGTCAATCAGCGAGCATCTTGGGCACGCAGCGGTGTCTGTTGCAAAGTATTGGTTAATCTTATTTGGTGATAGATATGCCCTATGCAATATATAAAATTGTATGAGCTTAAAGCGGGAGTTGCGTGGAATGTGGATGGGGCCTCCTATTATCACCGCCCACTCGTTATCTGTCCAGTACTTTCCCCTGTCTGTTACCCACTTATCTCGCAGTGGCTGAAGTGTGATCTGTGTATGGGACAATAAAGCCTGCGCTAGCCAGTGAACCACATGTGATCCGTTCCCCATGACCTGTAAGTATTGCACCAGCTGGTATGTTGGCAGTTCCTCAGTGATGTCACCCCAGGCTTGCGTGTACGTGCGTACTAGGGATGCGTGTTGTAAAAAGGGAGCAGTCGGAGGCCCGTGTCTCCGACCAGTGTCGCAAAGGCGATCAGGGTACCATCCGTGTACAGATCTGCCATGGTATCCACTCCAGCTTGCGTCCATTGTTCCAGTGCCGCTTCCGTCACTACCCCATCGGCTCGAGGGGTGCCTAAGAAAGGGAGTATCGGGACGTAGGGTTTTGTTGCGCATGTGAGTCGCAGGCTGCGTATGTAGCATTTGCGGGCCACAGCCAGGTGTAGCTGCAGCGGGGAGGCGGTTTTGGTCAAGGGGTGAAACAGTGTGTGGATCTGCACGAGGGTCAGCATTGTTGTGTCCGTAGCTGTGTCGCTCAGATTCTTTCCGCTCAGCCAGCCGGCCACCCATTGCAGCTGTGCCGCAAGGTAATAAAGTTCTTGGTTAGGACCTGCGAGGCCTCCTGCATCTGTGGGCGGATAGAGATTTGCCAGCGCTGCTCGGGGTCTTCCTGTGTGCCAAATAAGGCTCCTGATCAAGGTTTCCAGTTCTCTGAAGATGCGGGTCGGAACGTATACTGGGATGTTGGAGTAATAATACAACAGCCTTGGTAGTACTATCATCTTTGTTAATGTCACCCGGCTGGGTACATTAAGCGGGAGGGTCTTCCAAAAGGAAATTTGCGCCTGTATGGAGGAAATTGCTCTTACTAGGTTTCCCTCCAATACGTCAGTTAGGGATCCGTAAATGTGAACACCGACGTATCCGAAAGTAGTTGGGTGCCAGGCGAGCCGCGCGCTATTGATGCTGATCTCGCTTTCTTGTGTGTCTGGGCCAAACGAGTATACTCCAGATTTGGCCCAGTTGACCCTGAGCCCCGTCATTGTCTTGAATGTGTGGAAAATGTCAGACAGCGCTGGTGGCAGGTGGGTCAGATCTTTAATGTACAGGAGCAGGTCATCTGCGTATAATGAGACCGCATGAATGCCATCCGCCAGTGGGAGTCCCCACTCCGCGCCCTGAGTCCTCAGTATTCATGCAAGAGTCTCCATCGCCAGCAAGAAAAGTAATGGGGACAGTGGGCATCCTTGTATGGTGCCTCGTCTGACTCTAATGGTTTCTGACAGTAGTCTGCCTGTGCGGACCCGTACTTCGGGCTGCAGGTATAACAGGCTCACCATGTCTATGTAGTCATCACCGAGATTACATTTTCGTAATACCGCCATTAAATAAGGCCATTTTACAGAGTCAAAGGCTTTTTCTAGATCTAGTACCGAGCACCCCGACTTTGGCCATTGTCACACGGCATACTCCTGCACCCTAAACAGCCACCTTATATTATGCGAGGCACTCCTCGTGGGCACAAAACCATTTTGATCCCCATGCACCAGGGTGGTTACTAATGGGGCCAATCGTTGGGCCAATGTAGAAGCCAGTATCTTATAGTCAGTGTTTAAGAGGGCTTGTGGCCGGTACGAGCCTAGGCGTGTGCTGTCTCTGCCTGGCTTTGGGAGGGAGATGAGGTTAGCTTCATTCAGCGTGGGGGGGGGGGAGTCCTCGAAAGCTGCCGCGTACACTCGGAGTAGTTCGGGAATCAGTATGTCAGAGTAGGCTTTATAGAACTCAGCGGGTAACCTATCCGGGCCCAGGGATTTGCCATTGGAAAGAGCAAAGATGGCTGCGCGCAGCTCGTCTGGCGTGAGCGGGGCCTCTATGTCAATGCGCTGGCTGTCGTCCAATTCCGTCAGAGTAATAGCACGGAGATATTCAGTGATGTCTGCGAGAGTGACTCGCAACCGAGAGCCGTACAGTGCACGGTGAAATCCTCGTGTATCTTGTCTTGTGTGTATACCACTTCACCATGATCAGTGTGAATTGCCGTCACTGGCGTCATGCGATCCTCCTGCCTGATCAGCCAAGCCAGCAATTTACCGGGTTTGTCACCCATATGATGTGTGCGCGCTGACTGGGCCGCATAATTGAGGTGGTGCAGTCTATCCAGCAATCTCCCATGTTCCGCTCAAGCCTCCAACACCCTCTCCTCATCACCCTCCCCCCCTCCTGTTCCCCCTGCAGCAGGTCCAACTCAATCCGTGTCAGATCTCTTTTGAGCTGTTTTCTAGCATTAGCTTGCTTGCCCAGGCAGTGCCCCCTGATCACTACTTTGAACGCGTCCCATTCAACTTGAGGGGTGGATGCAGTGCCTGCATTCTCCTAAAAATAGTTCGCTGCTTGTGCATATATGGAGTTCCGGAAGGGGGCGTCTAGGAGTAAATCCGGCTGCAGTCTCCAGGTAGGTATGGGTGGGTGTGGATGTGCCCATGTCAGGTCCAATATGTGTGGGTTATGGTCTGAGTGCGTGCGGCCCATGTAATACGTGTCCGTAATGTGGGGAAGCAATTCACTAGACACCATGTATCTGTCCAGTCGTACATGCAGAGAGTGTGCTCCTGAGTAATAGGAATATACCTTGGTGAGTGGTTTGCGGCTGCGCCAAGCATCGTGTAAGTCCCACTGTGTGGCCCAGCCTAGTAAGGCTCTCATAGCGTTCTGTATTGGAGTGCCAGGTAGTGGTGGAAAAGAGTGATCTAATGCTATATCAAGTATGCAATTGTAGTCACCACCCAGCACCCAGGGAACCCCGTGCCAGGGCGACAGACCAGCAGATAGATGTGCGAAAAAATCAGCTTGGTCCGTGTTAGGGGCATACAGTGAAGTCAAAACCACCGGGCTCCCATCCAACCTGCCGTTCACTATCACAAATCTGCCCTCTGGGTCTATATTAGAATGTGTGACCGTCAAAGGGGTTCCTGGTCTTGCCCATACCAACGATCCCCGGGCATAGGATGAGTAGATCGTGGCATAGAGTTGCCCTCGCCATCTACAATACAATGTGCGGGAATCCGCCTCATTGAGATGTGTCTCTTGCAGGAGCGCGACTTGGATGTGGTGGCGTTTAAGGTAAGAGTAAATTTGGTATCTGCGTGATGGTGTATGCATACCATGCACGTTCCACATACAAAGTTTTATCGCTGGCATTATATCTCTTCAGGGTACTCCCCACCCACTCCACCCAGTCGCCCCCCAGCCGACCACAAGAGCTGTGCCACCTGAGCACCCCACACAGCTTCCCCAAGGACACAACCATGGCTGCCCGCAACACCAATGCAAGATAAGGGTAGGAAACACTATTCAAATAATACAATAAGCCATAAAGAACAGTTCAGATAAGAAATACCAAAAAGGTCGGTTGCCAAACATGCCTCCGTCCACACTCTCAAGGCGATAATCAAAGTTTAAATCTAGGGGGGTCGCTGTGCGTTGAGCACTATTGCAGTGGCATAACAACTAGGTATGGAAAGGGGGGCCTCACCCCTCCCGGTTCACATGGATGGGACTGGGCTGATTCTAAGGGATCAATTATATATAAAAAAAACGAAAAGAAAAAATAAGAATGCAATGCCCGTGCTCCTTACATTATGTGTCCCAGCCGAGTCACCACCAGGTGAGTCGCCTGGGGCTTGCTGTCCCAAGCAAGCCAAGGCACTTACCGTCAAAGCCCCGGGGGCGGGGCATCTGCAGCACTTCATCAGCTCAGCCACCCCCAGGAGGCCCAGCCCCAGAGGGCCACGCTCGCCACCTCCCTCAGCGAGCAATCAAGTGTCTGCAGAGGGGGTATACCTCAGGCGCTATTAGCATTAATGTATAGCTGGCATCCAAAGGCATCGGACATCCCAAGTATCCCAGGGCCGGCACCCAGATTAGGGTGCGTTTCAGTTTCCAGTCAATGGATCAGACATCAGGTGGTGTGACATCAGGTTGCTCTGTGGAGATCTAGGAATCTGGCAGTCCGTAGATAGCCTCATCATCGCTGGGGAGGCCCCGAGGACTGCCGTCCGGGGCTGTGTCCATGGATGGGGACCGGCTGAGCCCCACTACCATGCGGAGGGCATCTTGTTTTTCACGTTGTGCAATCTCCATGGGCGGGCCCGCTCTCTCCGTGACTCGAGACCCATTGGCCAATGTCGATCTGTTCCTGCGTCTTCACCTAGGGCCTCTGATCCGCTGTGATCCAGAGATTCCTGATATTCTCCGGGGGGCCGTCTCCATTCCGTTGTCATGCCATGACTCGACTTCTTCCAGGTTGGTAAAAAAATGTGTCTTGTCCTGCGCCACCATTCTCAGCTTTGCAGGGAATAAGAGGGAGTATTTCAGTCCAAGCTGGCGCAGGCGTTGTTTATCTGCAAGGAAGGAGTGTCTTTGTCTCTGGACTTGTATCGTGTAATCTGGAAAAAACATTATCTTGGCATTATCAATTCGGATTTCTTGGAGCCGACGTGTTTCGCGCAGGATAGAATCGCGGTCTCGATATTTTAAAATGCGAAGGAGCATTGGTCTGGGGTTTGACCCTGTTGGGAGTGGCCTTGTTGGTACACGATGCGCCCGCTCCACCACAAAATAAGGTGACAGTGTACCCTCAGGCAGTAGGTTCTTCAGCCAGTCCTCCATGTGCGCCGCAGGTTCCTTTCCCTCCCATCGTTCCGGTACACCCACAATATTACGTTATTCCTTTGCGCCCTCCCTTCTTCATCTTCCGCGCGATCTTCTAAGAACTCAACCCTGTTCAAGAGGTCCTGCACGTGTTTATCAGTTTGAGTGACTCGGGGTTCAAGCTCCAACATGCCGTTCTCCAAGGCCGTGGTGCGATCTGCCAGTTTTTTGTGGTCAGCTCGTAGGTGAGTGAGGTCAATTGCGACACTATCTATTTTGGTTTCCAGAGAGGTGCGGGTGAGTTGGATCGACTCTTCTAACCTTTCCATGGCAGCCAGCATGGTGTCAAGTTTGGCTGCCATTTGGTCAGTATCAGCGCTTTTGCGAGTTTATCCATCTTGTCCCGTAGCTGTGCTCCTCCGGTGCCAGTACGAGTTCCGGTGCCCCCAGACATGAGCAGCTCAGTGAGTGTCGGGTCTGCGTTTGCGGCGTTGATGGGCGCTCGTCCGCGGAATGTCAGCGATGAGTCAGGGCAGTGCAGGAATAGTGGTGTGCAGGCTTTCGGTATAGCGCAGGTAGGCGCACCGCACCCAAGGCTGTAGTATCTTGTCTTCACGGCTGTGCAGCTATGTTTTGGGAGCGGGCAGAGGCAATGGCCATTCAGTCTCCCCCAAAACGTAGTCAGGAGGTAACCCGGTCCCAGGGAATAATTACCAGGCAGGAAAGGTCGCTACCCCCCCCGCAGGCCAAGCGTGGCAGTCCAGGTTCTCTACAGGGCTTCCCTCCAGTGGGTCCTCATTTTGTGTTACGCTGTATTTGTGTCCATGTCACTTCCTGCTCTCACTACCCGGTGGTGCCCTCTTTCAGATAAAGGGGGGGCCGGGCCCACGTTAGCCTCGTGACCCATGCATCATCGATTCTTGGCTGTGATCGCCCCTCCATTGCGCCACATGGTCTGATGGGGGGCATCTCGCTTCACATCCTCCAGATTCCCCCTCCGGGTTCAGCACCCCCGCCGCCTTCTCGGTCCTACCCCATCACGTGGAGCTGCAGCGTCAGCATCTTCCACAATGGCGGGCGCATCTCTCTCACCCTCTTTCTAGCCCTCCAGCGCTCATGGACACCCAGCCAGCAATGTTATGGTATGTGTTGTGACTCACCGGTGCCCACAGGTCCCGACCGCGAGCGCCTCAGGCAGTTCCTATGTCTCTTGGCGGCCAGGGCCGTCCAGCACTCCGGGCCACGCCCCAGGGCCCAGCACTCAGGCCGAGGCCTCGGGTCTCCCCAACAGCAATGTCCGGTCCGATTCCCAGGTGCGCAGTCACTTCGCTTTTCAACCACACCCGAGCCCGCGGGCCAAGGGCGCCAGCCTCTCCTGCTGCGGCGGGCGCGCCTCCCTCACCGCCACCCCAGTGCTCCAGTGTCTGCGGCGGGCATCCGGTGGGCGATGGCATGGCAGGCGCTGCGACTCCCGGGCGCCTCGCAGGTCCCAACAGCGAGCGTCTCAGGCAGTCTCCTTGTCCTTGGGCCGCCGTGGCCGTCCGACACCCCGGGCCGCGCCTCAGGGCCCAGCACTCGGGCCTCGGCCTCGGCCTTTCCCAGCAGCTGTGCCCGGCCCGGCCCCCAGGCTCACGGCTACTTCACCCCGGGAGGCTCCGGTGCGGTCGGAGGTTTCCGATCATCGCCAAACTCGGTAGGACAGGAGGTCTTGTTGTTCGGGCACTGCGCCCGAGTTTTCAGCCAGTGTTGCGGGATAATACGCGAAGAAATGCACCGGGAAGGGGAGCTCAAGCCAGAGCTCTAGCCGGAGACGTCTATTCCCGTTGTGTGCTTAGCCACGCCCCCCTCAGTAAATGGTTGATAAAGTACATTTACTCTCCATAAGGATCCCGTCCATCTGTGCCCTTCAGCTGCCTGCTAAATCTGCTGAAGCCAAGCACTTAAACATTCCCAAATACATAACCTCATTCCATAACCATGGTTACTTCAAAATGCTGGTTTAATTATACACTATCACGTTGGATGCCACAGTGAGCCTAACTAGAATGCCCCTGTAACCTTTTTTTCTCTATATATACATATATATAAATATATGTATATATATATATATATAAATATATATGTATATATATATATATATATATTCACTGAAAAAACCATAGGTTATAGACCATATATAGTTAGGAATTAGCATTTACAAAACCTTGAAAATTCAATTAAAAAAACCATAGGTTATAGACCATATATAGTTAGGGATTAGCATTAACAAAACCTTATTTTTTCTCGCACATAACCATTGAAATTCGCATATATAGTTAGTTGCACTAACTATATATCGCGCACCCGCAATCCACTGCTGATGATGTCACATATTACATCATTCATGACATGGTCAGTGACATCACTGATGACATCACTGTTGACATCATCCAGTGACTGTATGTTTCTGTAAAGTTAAAATATGTCTTACATATTGAAGAATGAGTGGATTTATAAGTGTCTGGATGAAGGATTTAGTAGGTGCATGACTGACTGTATGAGAGAGTGAATAAATGTGTCTCACTGAGTGCATGGGTTAGTGACTAAACTGTCTTAATTTTTGCATCATTATATCTGTTGTTCTGTAAACTGCTGCATGTGTTGATCAGTAGCTATATGAGTAACTATATGGGTTATTGATTGGTTGCCCAAGTATTTGTATGGGAGACTGAGTGTGTGTGTGTGGGTGTCTGGGAGGTGTGTGACTCTGTGCATAGATGTGTGAACAGTTGATTCACTAGATGTATGGGTTCAAAACTGCATGTGGAAACAGCTCTATGGGTAGTTGACTGTGTGCATGAGTGTATTGGTGAGTGATTGGTTTCTCAGTGCTACATGTCAAAGTAAGTACATATGTAAAACACAGTACATGCGAGAGTTGACATATATAAATTACTGTATATAAGAGCTAGTGAATGTGTGAGTGGCTGCATGGATCATTGAAAACTTGTATCAGTGATTGTATAAGAGAGTAAATATGTGTTAAAATATGTTTGAATAAGTAAGGTGTGTATAACTGTATAGTTGAGGAAATGGAGGTGTGATTGATTCTTTGCATGACTGTCTAAGTGTATGAGTAACTCCATGGATGAGTGACAATCTGTGAGTGTCTGTTTTCCCTGAGTGTATCTAAGGTTATATCAGAGTCTGTAGAGGTTCATCGTATTAACACATGAATGATGTCATCTGTGATGTTGTCAGTGATGTCATTTGAGTTGTCATCAGTGATGTCATCAGTGATGTCACTGACCATGTCATGAATGATGTAATATGTGACATCATCAGCAGTGGATTGCGGGTGCGCGATATATAGTTAGTGCAACTAACTATATATGCGAATTTCAATGGATTTGTGCGAGTAAAATAAGGTTTTGTAAATGCTAATCCCTAACTATATATGGTCTATAACCTATGGTTTTTTAATTGAATTTTCAAGGTTTTGTAAATGCTAATTCCTAACTATATATGGTCTATAACCTATGGTTTTTTCAGTGAATTTCAATGGTTTTTTAATAGCAAATATCAAAAGCTGTAAAAATGTATTCTTATTCTAATTCAAAAATATATTTTATATTTTTGTAATATAATTTTTTTAAATTATTTTTTGTTTTGTTTCGCTGCCGGTCCGCGAACCGGGCAGCTTCCCGTTAGCTTTATTTTGTTCCGCGACCTGGTCCACGAACCGGTAAACGTTCCGTTAGCGCAACTACCGCGTTAGAAAGCAACATCGTGACGCGTCGCGTAAGTGCGACGTATCGCGTTACCGCGTAATGCGTCTTATGACGCGCCGCGTTAGCGCACCCGGAAGCGCTCCGGAACGCGAACCGAGGCGCGCAGCGCCCCGGAAGCGATCCGGGGCGCGGCGCGGAGCGCGTAACGTAAGCATAACAGGTCATGTGACTTGTTTATAAAACTTTTCATTGGTTCATTTTACTTTTGGTTTCCTAATGATGGAAGGCTTGGTCATATGACCTAAAAATAACACTTTTCATTGGTTTAGAACATTTTTTTTCCCAAATGATGAAAGCCCCACCTTTTTTCCTCACTCTGACTTTCATTTTTATGAGAGAAAGACCTTTTTTGAATACCATAGAAATGGCTTCATTGATTGCTGCAGCTGGTGGACCCCCACCACCACCACAACCTCCTAGGAAGAGAGGACCACCTCCTCAGGTCATCCTACAACAAGAGGAGGAAGAAGAGGAAGAGGAGCAAGGGACAGGGAGGTTTTTACCTGAACAGCCAAGGAGGTCCCATGTTAAAGAAAGTTATATTTGGCAATTTTTTTCAATACCCCCGGAAAAAAAAAGGTAAATGCCCGGTATGTTACCTGCCTGATATGTAAAAATGAACTGTCCAGAGGAACAGAAAAGAAATACAGTTATGGTAATTATACCATGCATCGCCATATGGAAAGGTGGCACCCTATAAATTACAGTGCTGCACAAGTACGTGATCTGGTGGATAACCCCCGACCTGTGGCCAGTACATCCACCAATGAAGAGGCAGTGACGGGACCAGAGGCGAGGGAGATGGTCCCAAATATCCAAATGAAATTTGGCAATGTGAAGCACAAATGCATTTTTTGTGGCCATCTGATTTGCTTCAGAGAGAGCAGCATAAATTTAATTAATAAAGCAATTGACAATCACAAATGTGCAAAACGCCGCAGAAAATAAATTATCTTTTTTTTGTTGCTCCTGTTGAGCCCTTCATAATGAATCATTTTTGTTTCTCCCTCCCATAAAAAAAACAAAAAAAATATAAAACCGTTCAAAAAATACAAAAAAAAAAAATGTTCAGAAAAATAATCAAAAAAATATAAAACAACAAAAATAATTTAAAAAAAGTTCTTTTCAGAACTACCTCCCCTTTATAAGAATTTGCTAGAATGTTTAGCACTCTGACAACCTCTATTTCTTTTGGTTCGCTTCCCGGTTCGCGTGCCGGTACGCGAACCGGTAGCGAACTCAAAAAATATTTTTTTTTTTAAAAAAGAAGAGTAAGTAAACTGAGAGTAATGTTAAAAGAAAGACAGTTAGAGGGAGTAACACAGAGATACTGTTTAAAGAGGGACTGAGAACAGGAGTGGAAAGAGTAGAGTAAAAAAAGTAATAGAAAAAGGAATGAGGGAAGTAGCAAAGTCAGGAAACTGAGGGTTAAAGAAATGAAGCAGTGGAACTAATAAAAGTTAAATGTAAAAGAGATGTAACAGAATGAGTACTAAACACTTACCTTATAATTATCGTTAACTTAGTCACGTGTTATTTTTATACTTTCAATCTGTGAATGAGAGAACAAAAATTTTAAAATTGATAGAAAGTAGTAAAAGATGAGTGAGCATGAGACAAGATGAGTACATATTAAAAATCACAATTCAAAGTACAGAATTAATTATACATATTAAATGGTTTATTTTTGCTGTTCTCAGAATATATCAAATTTCACTGAAAACAGTGAGTTGAAGGTATTCATCATATAACAGCGGGGAAAAAAACACAATCAAAATGATTGTGTTTAAAAAACCCATATAATATAATCAATCAGAAATCAGAACTCCTCAAAAGTAACTTACTTTCCATGACGTCAAAGGATGTCCTATGAACAGCTTATACTCTGTTGTGCTGTTATTATTTTCTGCCCACCAATTTCTGAAAGATAAGCGCTATCGTTTTAAGAAAAATGAGACATACAAAGCAATTATTTAAAACAGCACACTAAATTACAACAACACCTAGAATCATTATAATCCAGTTACCTACCCTAAATTCTCACTTCTGAAAACAAGTCAAAAGGCAACATTGCTTCATAGTCAAATTCTAATCATTGCTGAAAGACCAGCCTTTTTTAAATTTCGAATAAGCTGTGTAATATCTTGAAGTTGTTAAAGGACCATCATGTCATATAATAGCTGCAGTTACAAATGTTCTTCCTGAAATCGACGACTGTGCAGCCAAAACATTTTTAATTAGACTTGACAACTTATTTACATCCGGTTTATATAGTTGGAATTGTAAAATGACATTTCACCGATAAGTTTCTATAAATAATGTAGACAACATTACAGACTTACATCACCTCTACTCCTTCTTTTGATCTGCTGCTTGAATTAGCTTATAAACACAAAGAGTTTTCGCTCTGTACTACACTTGTCCACAAGGCCATATAGAGTAGGAGCTATTAGAACCTCTTGAAATTCCTCTGAACAAATCCCGAGATTCCTTCCCTAAAATTTTGGTTGTAAGAACACCAGGTAAGAATTTTGAAGGTGAAAAGGCAATCTTTTTTTGAAAGTTAAAACAGAATCATTGCAGAATGACCAGCCGTTTCCAGATTTTAAATAAGCTGTGTAATGTCCTGAAGTTGTTGAAGGACCGTCATGATATATAATTGCTGTAGTTGCAAAAGTCCTTCCTGATATTGACAACTGCAAAGCCACAAAATTTTTAATTAAAGTTGTCAATTTAGTTCCATCAGACCTACATCGTTGGAACATTAAAATGACATACTGGCCATAACTTCGTATAATTAACGTGGACAGCATTGCAGACTTACATTGGCTACACTCCATGTTTTGATCGGCTGCTTTTACTAGCTTATTGAAGGATACTGATTTACTGTCAGGCAAAGTTAAATATATAAATCTTTCTGAGTCTACACTAGTAGTACTTGATAGCCTACAGTTCTCGCAATCATTCTGCCATTGATAAGAAAGGCCAAACAGATAATCTACATCTACACCTTCATCTTGCAATACATCAAGCATATACATTAAAAACTCCTGACAATCCTGCTGAATGTTTTGAGAGAATTGCGTTTGACCTGAACATTTGTCTAACAGATTACGAATTTCAGACACATTTTCTACTCTTGTTCTATCAGCGCTACATTTCTCTAACACAGAATTCAACAAACAGCAAAAACTTTGTTCCAAATTGATCACAATCTGTTCTTTTAAAGTGTCTAGTGAAAAGACAACATTAACCACTACATTAGCATAGCAGTTGACACCAGAACTATTTTCAAATTGAAAACCAACAACATCTTCAACAGAATTCATTTTCTTTCTGCTTACAATTTTCGGTTCATCGACTTTTGGTCTTTTTGCTACAACCTCCCTACTAGTACTGATATTTCTTCGTTTCCGGCCTACCACACGTTTCTCAAACAAAGGATATTGAGGCAAATGTGGCGCATACTCTCTTCTTAACCTATTGTATTCCTTAACACAATCTAGATCCGCACAAATGTTTGTGACATCACAGTCAATCAAGTACAATCCCGATAAAGTTCTGACTCGTGACAATGCTACATAAGCCATACCCTCTTTGAACACAGAACTGCCAATATTCACTAAAGCAGTGTCTACACTTAAACCTTGCGATTTATGGATTGTCACCGCATATGCCAAGCAAACAGGAAACTGCTTACGGCGAACATATAAGTCTTTTACAAGCAAAAACCTAGCTGTGCAACGACCAATTAGCTGTACTTCCTCAATGCCATCAAATTTAATTTTTAAAAATTCAATTCCATCTCTATTTCTGTATTTCTCAAAATCAACAACATTACCCATTGATCCATTTACCAGACCTCTTTCAACATGTAAATTCCTTCTCAAAATGATACAGCAATTTAAGCACACATTCAGAGTCTTTTCAAAACCAGCAGTTTTAGATATAGTCTTCTCTAATGAATCCAATTTAGATTTCAAATTCTCAGACAAAATAATTGTTGCTCCCATATGCTCTATTCTGTCAATAGCTTCCAGTTTCACAATCTCTTGGTTTTCTAAATTCAACATTTTGTTGTTGAAGATGGAACATTCTGGAAGAGTTGGCATCAAACATATTCCAGATTTCTTCTCAGTAATTTTCTGAAAAATATCCTCTGGCAGAACGTCTTCTTCTGGATACAAATTTGACAGTAATCGTGCATGTAAAGCTTCTTTCCCACGCTCGGTCACTTTCCCAATTCTAACATCTTGTAGAATATTCTTGTAATCTTCATCCTTCGCCTGACGCATATTTTCACGCAGCTCAGCATAATAGAAGTTTAACCATATGTTAACGTTGCCAATGCTCCCTAGGCACTTCCTGGTATCTTCATGCGTAAGCAGTTTAAACACTGGTTGTCCTTTCACTGGTGTCAGCTGCAGAAGATCACCGAAAACAATGACGTGTTTGCCACCAAATAACACATCATACTCTGTTTTAAGAACTTCCTGCATTCTCAAATGCACAAAGGCAAGCATGACATTGGAAACCATGCTTACTTCGTCAATGATAAGAAGTTTCATCTTCTTCAGGACTCTAGATACTTCACAACAAGCATCTCCAGATAACTTGTGGTATTGTAATTTGTTATCATGCTCCACTGGCAGCATCAGTAGCCGATGCAAAGTAATACCTTTAATATTATGTGCTGCCAGTCCAGTTGGAGCGGTGACAACACAAGACAGCGATGACTCAGTCCTTTTCTGCAGATAACATGAAATTGTTTTAATGAGGAAACTTTTTCCAGTTCCTGCTTCTCCACTCGCGTACAGTCTGACAGGCTTCAACGACGTACATGAGCACTCTTTCTTCTCATGACTTAATCCATGCTCAATTTGTTTGGTAACTTCGTCATATATTTTCCTCTGCTCAACGTTGAGTTGTCTTTCCAAATCTTCTAAGTTAACCGCATCCTCCTGAGCATGTGCCATAGCTCTTTCCACTTCAATCATGGCAGTGGCAGCTTCATTTTCGATAACTGGTTCTCCTAGTGGATCCTGACTCAATGAAACAGAACTCTGACTGTCCTGAGAACTGTCTCTAGCAATCTCAGCTGCAATTGTTGCTTCCTGCTTGATTTCTGCATTCAACATTTCTAGATATTTTGGAAAAACAGGACATTCTATGGACTCCTTGGCTGCATTGAAAGAGTCTTCGTAACAGAGGAAATCTCCAAGCAGTTCCTCTTCTGCACGCCAAGGCTTGAAAAGTTGCAAAAGAGCTAAATAGAAAAACTCTTTTCTTTCTGGAGATTCGCAATTCAATTTTCGATGATTTACCAATTGACATTTTCTTTGCTTGACCAGACATCCCTCACTTCCAATTACAGCATACACTCCTTTATCAATATCTTCTTTGATGTTCCTCTTGAAAATTTAATTTTGTAGAACCTCATACAGACAAACATTCTCCAGGTGACTGCTTCTATTTGGATAATATGTATCCAACATGTTGGTCTTCAAAATATCTGTACTGCTTGGCTCCTTCTCCGCCAAATACTCAATTTCCCGTACAGGTTTCAGAACTCGATTACGCGTTGCAGCAAGACCAAGACTCGCCCAAATGATACTCCTAGATTTGGCATAGAGACTTGCTGAAGATAACCGGTCAGAACATTCGTAAGCTCCGATTTCTCGATGCGACAACATCTTCAGACTGAAACTGTACAACTTCTTACTGAGGCTCTTTTCATGGGAAATATCCTCCCACATATCCTTCAGTTCTGTCTTTTCTTTTTTTGTGATGTAAGACGTCACATACCGAGCCACAGCCATACAGTTGTCAGCCACAAACTGTATATCCATGTTAGCATTCCACATGGACAAAATCACTGGGTTGTAGTCGTTAATGTACTTAGACTCTTCGTTTCTTTTCAAATTGTATGTGTTTTTGGGTGATTTCCTCGTCACATTATGTCGCAGCGAAGACATCAAATTGTTCACTCTTCCTTTAGATATCACCAATCGTGGAAATGCAAAACGACATTTGGTGTAGTACTTGTTTCTGAATTTACGACGACAATACTTTCCACAACGATGGCTTTGAAACCGTATAACTTGTTCTCTTAGACTTTTATCTTCCTTTGTCTTTGGAACAGCACATGTAGAATACTGTTCTATGAAACTCATCACTAAGTCATCCGGATCTGTTCCAAATTTGGGTGCATCTTTGATCCATAGCAGCATATGTATATGAGGAGCACCTCTTGCTTGATACTCCTTTCTCCAGAAGAAATCCAACACCTCTCCAAGAGGTGGATTTTTCTTGTTCGTGATGAAAGACATCATAGCTTCAAATCTATAATTGAAGTACCTGCATACATTCACTGGATCCAAAGAGCACAGTTCTCCGGGTGTCTTGAATTCAATATTTTCAATGTTTCCATTTGCCTCTCGTAGAAATTCAAGTAAGTCTTCCCAGCCATACTCAGCACAGCTGAGAGTGAGGAACCAAGTAGGAGTTCCTAAGTTCCTCAGCATACATTTTAAGTCACCATGACGACAATGCCAATACTCATTAGTACCACGCTGACATGCCATGAGATTAATCAGGTGAGAATCCAAAATACTGTCTTGCACATTGACTTTATCCATAAAGTCCCTTGCCGAGATATTTCGCAGTTGTACACCACTTTTCAAGATGTGGTTCACTGCATAAGACAGTCCAGACAGATCACTTTCAAACAGTAGATGAAATAAATAGGGAATGCATTGACGAAACCTAGGATCTTCTGCATACAATCGTAAAGTCCGGTATTCTGAAGCAGGAATTTGATCAGGTCGCTCATCATATCGTCCTCCTCGACCTGTGGGAAAAAGCTGTGGAAAACACCGAGCTTCCAAACTTTCCTCCCAAACACTAATGGGACTCCCTTTGGCTTGTTTCATTTGAAACAACTCAATAGCATTCCCCATGACTTCCTTGGAATGCAAAGGATGAACACTATAATGCTCATATATTTCTTCATTTTTAGAGGCTTCTACTTTCTCAATTTGCCCAGCACACAATTCGCTGTCCTCTTCTTCACTTACTTCCTCTTCTGCAGCACATACATTCTTGTAGTACTCATTATTTTTTATCAAATACAATTTTGCCTTTTTGACTTTCCTAACATCCACTAAATCTTGCCAGATTTTCTTACTCTTTGTCGGAACCCCATTAACTAGGATAACTAGAGGTTCCTCTTCCACTTTCTCTACTCCAATTGTATTAATGTTTTTCTTCAAATCTAAAGGCAAATAAACAACTCTTCCCTTTAATCCTCTCTGTAAATCTGATGGAGGCAATTTCCCTGTCTTTGGCTCCATTCGTACAATAGCCTGAAAGGGATGGACACTTTGAATCAAAATAGATTCATAAGTATTTAAATCCTTCAATTCAGAAGGAATGTCAACCAATTCCAGATTATTATGAACCGCTCTAGCAGGCATCCGGTTTTGGTTTAATTTCTTAAAACAATAAGTACACATACTTTGGTCCGATCCCAAATCAAAACGATTTTCTACCATCAAGTATGTGGCAAAATCCTTCCATTCACTATTGTTTTCCATTTCACTTTTTGCATATAAATCCACTAACTTAGTCTGATTCTTATAATAAGTCTGTCGACAACACACACAAGTGAAATTAGGCCTCTCACTTAGGCGTGGGCGGAAAATCCGTTCCGCTCGCGGATTTTGCGGATTTTCGGGAAATCCGCAATCCGCGAGATTTGCGAATTTCCCGCAAAATCCGCAAATCCGCGAGCAGCGGATTTTGCTCGCACTGCTCGCACTGTTCGCGTGAGTTCGCGCCCCGCGAATAAGTGCAAAATTGCAGAAATACGATTTTAGCAAAACTGAAAGTAACTACTTACCAGGTTCAAAAGTTCAGGCTCATCATTAGTAGCCATTTCCTGGAGTGCTTCCTGAGGGGCCCCTCCAGAGTTCAGTTGCCAGTTGAAACTAGTATGTGACCCTGCTCTGAACCTCAGAATAGTTACACATATGCCACAAAGGTCCTGAATTACAGCTAAGGGAGACAAGCAGGAGCCAGGCTGGAAGTTAAAATCCATTAATCAGCCCCTAATTCATTATTGTCAGTTGGGGCAGGGCAGGTGTTGTAACTAATTTTGCAACAATGAAAGCACTTAGCAAGTGCAAAAGATCACTAATCAGGGCGCACTAAGGAAGCAGGTGCCAGCTAAAAAAATATTCTGTGACACATGAATCAGCCCCAAATTAATTCAGGTCACTTGAGGCAGGGAAGGTGTGCTTTGCTTTGCCGAAAATAATGTACACTGGACAACCAGAGGGTGTGGTGATGAAACAGAGGGTGGCATGGGTGGGCCAGAGGGTGGCATGAGTAGTCAGAGAGTGGCAGTGGTGACAGAGAGTGGCAGTGATGAAGAAGAGTGTCCCAAACAGGCTGGACACGTAGAAACAACAAGTTCGCGAAACTTGCGACCCGACAGGTAAGTTCGCAATTTGCGAAAGTGTACAAAACCCTCGCGAACTGGCAGAAACACGGGCGAACACAAAAAAAAAAAATCCGCAAATTCGCGGGAATTCGCGGATTTTGCGGATTGCGAATCCGCAAATCCGCAAAATTCGCGAACGCGAGATCCGCAAAATTCGCTCATGCTTACTCTCACTTGATTTCACCTGAAAGTTGAAAATTTCCTTGCGAAACTTATCTATAGTAGGAATCAGTACACTCTCTTCCACATTACCTTCTTCTACTGGGTCAATTTCAACATTGTTCTCTTCACCAGCAAAGTAACAGAACTCAATTTCTTCACAAATATTCTTCACATCTACTTCAGAACCATGCAAAAGAGCAGTGCTTAATTGTTTAAGCACAATTGCCGGACTCTTAGCATAATACAACATTCTAACTAATTTCCTCACTTTATTATGATGCACTGCTAGCATCCTGAAATGATGAAAAACACTCTGGCATACTCTCCTGGAAAGACAAGCCAGTGAATGACCACGCAAACCTGTCACTTGTCTCACTCTGCAAGGATCTAATTCTTGCAACAACTTTATTTTTTGTTTTAAACTTTTCTTATTAAATGTCCGTACAAAATCACAAAGCAAATTGATGGAATCCTGTTGCACACTGCAAATAGAACTACACTTCCAGGTGTACACTGGTCCCTTAGGACGTCTCCCTAAAACCTCATCACCTAACACCTCTTCTGCATCTGCAGACACAAGTTTTTCTTTTTCAACTGGACAACCATCTTTTACCTCATATGCTCGACCACTGGTGTCAACTGCATGCACCAAATCATTGTCCTGGAAGTAACTCTCCTCATTGAAAAATGCCTCACAACTTGAATTATGCATCCATTCTCCTGAGAAAACTTCACAAAAATTACTACGATTAACTACTCTCTTCCATCTACTATTTGATTTGAAATCATAAATTACCTTGTTTAGTTTCCTAATTCTATTGATTACCAAAATAAATAACTTTCGCTTAATTTCGAAAGCCTGATCAATAATTTTCTCTATATTTTTCTTTCTCTTATAAAAAGCCACTTTCTTTTGACCTTTCTTAAAATGTTTTAACAAATTGCCAATTATCCTGTTGCGGAACATTCGTCTACGAATGTCTCTAAACAGATTTTTCCTTCTACTACCATGCACAGAGTTATCTCCTTCTCTAGCAGTTACATTTTTGAGGGACCTTTCCTTCCCGTTTAAATTGGCTCTCTTCTTCTGAACTAAAACATGTTCTCTAGTGATACTTTTTCGTCTGTAAATGTTTCTTAAAAAAGATTTTGTTGTCTTACCCGGAATTTTTTTGGTGACTTCACAACTTTTAATTCTAGAGGACTGCTGCAAAGGTCCATTATCTCCATTTTTACCAAGGTGCGGTGTAAGTCGCTTTGCTTCTTTTTTTTTTCTTTGCCTTGAGGGCATGTTTGAATTTTTAAGAATATCTTGAGTTGAATCTGTGGAAAATTTATTTAAAAAATGTTATTAAATACTATTACCAAACAGTAAATCAATAACAGTAAGCAAACAATTGAATGGAAGGATTTTGCAACATACTTGATGGAATGGAATGCTTCTACATATGACCTGTGCTCTGTTATATGTTAATCTCAACTAATTTCGAGACTCTATTTCTATTTAGAGATTGTTCCAGAACAGACATTGTTGATGTTATTGTTATTGACTTAAAATTGCCAAGCACACATTAGGGCGTATTTACACGGCCCTTGCACCAGGGGGAAGTGACTTGAAATAGCCAAGCACACATGGGGGCGTATTTATAACGCCCTTGCACCAGGGGGAAGTCACATAAAATTGCCAAGCACACATGGGGGCGTATTTACAAGGCCCTTGCACCAGGGGGAAGTGACTTAAAATTGCCAAGCACACATGAGGACGTATTTACAAGGCCCTTGCACCAGGAGGAAGTGACTTGAAATGGCCAAGCACACATGGGGGCGTATTTACAAGGCCCTTGCACCAGGGGAAAGTGACTTGAAATGGTCAAGCACACATGACGGCGTATTTACAAGGAACTTGCACCAGGGGGAAATGACTTAAAATTGCCAAGCACACATGGAGGCGTATTTAGAAGGCCCTTGCACCACTTATGCATCGCTTTTGACATTGACACTGTGGAGCACCATGGGGCATAAACAGCACAGATGCATCATGCATCTATTCCACAAAGCGACGCATTGCAGGAGTCACATCGCAAGTAAATAAATTCTTATAAATTTAGAAAGCATTCCTTTTCCTTAAAAACGATTTTCTGATCATAATTTGAAAACACAGCACAGTTCCTATGTACAACCACACCTTGTCAGTACTAATACTTCACATTACCTACCATTACAATTTGTAAAAGAATGCAAAATCTTCTTGGAAAACATAATGCAAACACTTGACACAAAACAACATTTTAAATGCACAGCTGGCTTCCTTATTTTCTCCAAAAAGCATACTAGTCTCTTTCTAAAATAAAGGAACCATATCTCACCTTACCAAATGCTTTTTGAATTTCAAAACAGTCTCAGAGGCCTTTGCACCAGGGGGAAGTAACTTGAAATGGCCAAGCACACATGGGGGCGTATTTACAAGGCCCTTGCACCAGGGGGAAGTGATTTGAAATGTGCAAGCACACATGATGGCGTATTTACAAGGAACTTGCACCAGGGGTAAGTGATTTAAAAATGCCAAGCACACATGAGGGCATATTTAGAAGGCCCTTGCACCAGGGGTAAGTGACTTAAAATGGCCATGCACACACATAGGGGAGTATTTACAAGGCCCTTACACCACTTATGCATCGCTTTTAACATTTACAATGTGGAGCACCATGGGGCAAAAACAGCACAGATGCATCATGCATCTATTCAACAAAAGCGACGCAATGCAGGAGTCACATCGCAAGTAAATAAATTCTTATAAATTTAAAAAGCATTCCTTTTCCTTAAAAACGATTTTCTGATCATAATTTGAAGACACAGCACAGCTCCTATGTAGAAGCACACCTTGTCAGTACTAATACTTCACATTATCTACAATTACAATTTGTAAAAGAATGCAAAAGCTTCTTGGAAAACATAATGCAAACACTTGACACAAAACATCATTTTAAATGCACAGCTGGCTTCCTTATTTTCTCCAAAAAGCATACTAGTCTCTTTCTAAAATAACGGAACCATATCTCACCTTACCAAATGCTTTTTGAATTTCAAAACAGTCTCAGAGGCCCTTGCACCAGGGGGAAGTGACTTGCCCTTGCACCAGGGGGAAGTGATTTGAAATGTGCAAGCACACATGACGGCGTATTTACAAGGAACTTGCACCAGGGGTAAGTGATTTAAAATTGCCAAGCACACATGAGGGCATATTTAGAAGGCCCTTGCACCAGGGGTAAGTGACTTAAAATGGCCATGCACACATAGAGGTGTATTTACAAGGCCCTTGCACCACTTATGCATCGCTTTTAACATTTACAATGTGAAGCACCATGGGGCAAAAACAGAACAGATGCATCATGCATCTATTGCACAAAAGCGACGCATTGCAAGAGTCACATCACAAGAAAATACATTCTTATAAATTTAAAAAGCATTCCTTTTCCTTAGAAACGATTTTCTGATCATAATTTGAAAACACAACACAGCTCCTATGTACAACCACACCTTGTCAGTACTAATACTTCACATTATCTGCAATTACAATTTGTAAAAGAATGCAAAATCTTCTTGGAAAACATAATGCAAACACTTGACTCAAAACATCATTTTAAATGCACAGCTGGCTTCCTTATTTTCTCCAAAAAGCATACTAGTCTCTTTCTAAAATAAAGGAACCATATCTCACCTTAGCAAATGCTTTTTGAATTTCAAAACAGTCTCAGAAACACACCAATTTTTCTTTAGCAGAGCAAAAGGTATGCACTCCAGAGGCTGCAACCAAGAAAGGCACAGAAATGCTGATATTCATCACACATATCTCTCATGTCACCCAATCAAAACTCTTTCCTCACTTTTTTCAAATCAACACCCTTCCCCCCTCTGCCCTTTCTGCCCTTTTTCCATAGCAACTACCTCCTGACAGACCTCTCATGTTTACAAGTTCACACAACAATGTTTCAAATGAACTCTGAACTCTCAGTTCACCTGCTAATCCACTGCAATCTTTCATAAAATCATTTTTTCTTAACCATTCAAATTACATCTTTCAAAGAACACATCCATGCACCCTAACTTTCTGTTTTCAGCAATGGAAATCCACCAATCACTGCTAATGAACCATTAGCACTGAAACTCCACAGTTTTTTTTCTTTACAAACTCCGACTGTTTCAACTGCCATTTCATTCCCACACTTCATCTGACTGCAACAGAACCTCCTCTCACCATGTTTTCTGTCTGGATTCTTGGACATAGCTACATCCACTGGGCTCACAGGTATGCAGATAACAGAAATTTACACAACCCCAATTTACAAAATGTGGATATCAAATGGATTGGGCAAAGAGGATTGAGATGTCACCAATTGATACCATTGGTGAAAACCTTTTTGCATTTGTCAAACCCTGACCTCATAATAGTGCACTGTGGAGGAAATGATTTGGGCACTTTGACTGGGGTAGGTCTGGAAATGCTCTTAAAGGACACCTTTGAGCAATGAATGGCACTTTTTCCTCAAACTGCCTTGGTATATTCCAATATATGCCAAAGACAAAAATGGAGGTGGTCCAATCAATTTTGTCCACAAATTGAGAAAGCGAGGAAGCATGTAATTAAGTCTGTTTCAGCTTATATGAGAGACCATGGAATGGGTGCCATCTACAACAATAACTTGCGTTACTACATGCAAGATATCTACAGAGGAGATGGTGTGCACTTCTCAGATGAGGGAAACAGAGTTTTCATACAAAATTTAAGACTGTGTATTGGTACCTACTTATAAGTACCTAGAACTTACACAGAACACAAAAGCTCTTTTCAGAGATTTTGAATGTACCTTTTTTCACTAATTTTCACTTATGTTCGCTTCCCTGTTCGCTACCCGGTTCGCGTACCGGCAGTTAACCGCGCGAAAAATTCTTTTTTTTTATTCCAACATATATGAGCCTCCTCAGCCACCCTCAGAAAACCTAGGGGGTCAGGATACGTCTCCCGTGCCCCCTTATACCCATTTCCCACATTGTTTTTCCTCCATCTTGTGATTAAATTCCACCGAAACACAAAATGGTGAACGCCCGTTCCGCTACCGGTGAGCGACCCGGTTCGCGTACCGGGAAGCGCTTCTACCGCGAAAAATCGAATTTTTTTTATTTGCCCCACGGGACCCTTTAATAACCCCAACATCATTTCTAGGGGGTCAAGAGGGATCTACCTTGCCCCCTTTCATTAAATTCCCCCTTCGTTTTTCTTCTCCTCTTGTCTCTCGATCCTACCGAGAGACAAGATGGCGGCCGGTCCGGACTGTTTAGAATGTTGACAGACACCGGAGAGCCAATCAGCTTCGCTTCGCGAAGTTCCGTTACGCGTCAGGTACGCGAACCGGAGCGCTAACCGGAGCGCTGTCACAGATATATCTGTTTTTTAAAACGTTAATTTCTCAAAATCCACTGGAGCACATATATTGAGACATAGCAAAGGCACGTCGGGCAAACCATATCTACAATTTTGCCAAGTTTCGTGTAAATCCATTCAGCCGTTCGTGCTAAAAGTGAGTCCAACCGCCCTATGGAAAACTCAATGTTAAAAACGCGTTTTGGGACCCCCCTTTTTTCTCGGCCCCCCCTTGACGAAACCCCCCCAAATTTTCAGGGGCTGCTCGGAAACAAAATGTGCCATTTTCGTGAAAATTTCAGCCAATTCCGTCCACAAACGCCAAAGTTATTCAACATAGAATATATATATATATATATATATCCACACTTAAAAAACCATAGGTTTCAGGCCTTATATAGTTAGGAATTAGCATTTTAAAAACCATAGAAATTGCTCCTATATAGTTAGTTGTACTAACTATATTTCGCGCATCCGCAATCCACTGCTGATGATGTCACATATTACATCATTCATGACATGGTCAGTGACATCACTGATGACATCACTGATGACATCTAAAATAACATCACTGATGACATCACTGATGACATCTCATTTGACATCACTGATGACATCACTGATGATATCATTCATGTGATAATACGATGCACCTCCTCACACTCTAATATAACCTTTGATACACCCAGTGTTAAATACAGACTACCATTCTTGAAACCATTGACACACCAATACCAGTTACTATATACGCACTCACTGATTCCTAGGTCTACACACACATTCACTCTTTCACCCATAGAATCACTCATACATACAGTCACTCATCAATACAACACTATTATATGCGCGAAATATAGTTAGTACAACTAACTATATAGGAGCAATTTCAATGGTTTTTTAAATGCTAATTCCTAACTATAAAAGGCCTGAAACCTATGGTTTTTTAAGTGAATTTGCAAGGTTTTTAAAATGCTAATTCCTAACTATATAAGGCCTGAAACCTATGGTTTTTTAAGTGAATTTGCAAGGTTTTTTAAATGCTAATTCCTAACTACATAAGGCTTGAAACCTATGGTTTTTTCAGTGAATTTGCAAGCTTTTTTAAATGCTAATTCCTAACTATATCAGGCGTGAAACCTATATTTTTTTTCAATAAATTTCAAAGGTTTTGTAAATGCTAATTCTATTAGCGGATAACGTTTATATATGTTATTATCCTTCTGGGACTACCTGAGCAGCCATCTTGTTTCTCAGGAGAAGTGAGGCACAAGGGAGCACAAAACAAGAGTGGAAAACGCGAAAAGGTGCAGGGTTGAGACCCCCTGACCCCCTAGCCCTTCTCAGGGGGTCCCAGAAGGACCACCAAGTGCAAAAAAATTATTTATTTCTTATAAATCGCGGGGTATGGGCACCGTACGCGTACCCTACGCGTACGGTGCGAGTACCCAGCGTTTTTTTTTGTGGTTTTTTTTTGCGCTTGGGGGTCCTTTTGGGACCCCCTGAGAAGGGCTAGAGGGTTGGGGGTCTCTACCCTGCCCCCTTTTCGTGTTTTCCACTCTTGTTTTGGGCTCTCTTGTGCCTCAGTTCTCCTGAAAAACAAGATGGTGGCCAACACTTCCTGGTTTGGACAGTTTGGAATGTTGACAGTCGACTGCCAGCCAATCAGAAACTCGCTTGTGCACGTAAGGGTACGCGCACGTACGCGTACGTACGCGTACTGTACGAGTACGGTGCGCGTACTGTGAGCGCATATAGATATATAATTTGATCAAATTCAATTTTCTCAACAACTCCTGGAGGGATTTTCACCAAATATAGAAAAGGCACTACTGCATACCTGTCCCTACCATTTTGCCAAGTTTGGTGTAATTCCGTTCAGCCGTTCGGGCTGTAGCAGTGTCTAAAGGTCCCAAAGCAAATGCCATTCGAAAAATTTCAAATTCAATTTTCTCAAGAACTACTGGAGGGATTTTCACCAAACATAGCAAAGGCACATCTGCATACCAGGCCCTACCATTTTGCCAAGTTTGGTGTAATTCCATTCAGCCGTTCTGGCTGTAGCCGTGTCTAAAGGTCCTTATGGAAATTAACATGGGGAAAGCACGTTTTGGGACCCCCCTTTCGGCCCCCGCTTGACGAATCCCCCCAAAACTTTCAGGGAAGGAGCGGAGCGGAGCTGGCCAAAATTCTGGAAAATTACACACAGATTCCTCAATCGGCGTCAAAGTTATTCCCAATAGAATGTTGAGCGCATATAGATATATAATTTGCTCAAATTCATTTTCTCAACAACTACTGGAGGGATTTACACCAAATATAGAAAAGGCACTACTGCATACCTGTCCCTACCATTTTGCCAAGTTTGGTGTAATTCCGTTCAGCCGTTCGGGCTGTAGCCGTGTCTAAAGGTCCCATAGAAAATGCTATTTGAAAAATTTCAAATTCAATTTTCTCAAGAACTACTGGAGGGATTTACACCAAACATACAAAAGACACTGCTGCATACCAGTCCCTACCATTTTGCCAAATCTGGTATAATGCCGTTCAGCCGTTCGAGCTGTAGCCTTGTCAGAATGTCCCTATGGAAATTAACATGGGGAAAACATGTTTTGGGACCCCCCTTTTTTCTCGGCCCCCGCTTGACGAATCCCTCCGAAACTTTCAGGGATGAGCGGAGCGCAGCGAGGCAAATTTAAGGAAAATTACAGGCAGATCCCTCAATCGGCGCTAAAGTTATTCCCAATAGAATGTTCGGAATTTCCTATAGTAACTAGGTCCTAACTATATATGCCTACTGGCGACCGCCAGTAGGTAATATATATATATATGTGTGTGTGTGTATATATATATATACACACACTGAGTTTGTGCCTGACTGTTTGCTGCCATCAGGAGTGAGAGAAATAATACATGTATATATATATATATATATATATATATATATATATATATATATATATCAATGAAAAAACCATAGGTTATAGACCATATATAGTTAGGGATTAGCATTTAAAAAACCTTATTTTATTTGCACAAAACCATTGAAATTTCATATATAGTTAGAAGCGCTAACTATATATCGCGCACCCGCAATCCACTGCTGATGATGTCACATATTACATCATTCATGACATGGTCAGTGACATCACTGATGACATCACTGATGACATCTCAAATGACATCACTGATGACATCACTGATGACATCTCAAATGACATCACTGATGACATCACTGATGACAACTCAAATGACATCACTGATGACATCTCAAATGACATCACTGATGACATCACTGATGACAACTCAAATGACATCACTGATGACATCTCAAATGACATCACTGATTACATCACTGATGACATCTCATTTGACATTACTGATCACATCACTGATGATATCATTCATGTGATAATACGATGAACCTCTTCAGACTCTAATATAACCTTAGATACAATCAGTGTAAAAAGACACTCACAGACTGTCACTTATCCATGGAGTTACTCACACACCTAGTCAGTCATGCAAAGAATCAATCACACCTCCATTTCCTCAACTATACAGTTATACAAACTTTACTTATTCAAACATATACTAACACATATTTACTCTCTTATACAATCCCTGATACAAGTTCACAATGATCCATACAGTCACTCACACATTCACTGGCTCTTATGCACAGTTATTTATATATGTCAACTCTCACATGTACTGTGTTTTACATATGTACTTACTTTGACATGTAGCACTGAGATATCCATTCACTCACCAATACACTCATGCACACAGTCAACCGCCCATACAGCTGTTTCCACATGCACTTTTGAAACCATACATCTAGTGAATCAACTGCTCACACATCTATGCACAGAGTCATACACCTCCCAGCCACCCACACACACACTCAGTCTCCCATACAAATACTTGGGCAACCAATCAATAACCCATATAGTTACTCATATAGCTACTTATCAACACATGCAACAGTTTACAGAACAACAGACATAATGATGCACAAATTAAGACAGTTTAGTCACTAACCCATGCACTCAGTGAGACACATTTAATCACTCACTCATACAGTCAGTCATGCACCTACTAAATCCTTCATCCAGTCACTTATACATCCACTCATTCTTCAATATGTAAGACATATTTTAACTTTACAGAAACATACAGTCACTGGATGTTGTCATCAGTGATGTCATCAGTGATGTCATTTGAGATGTCATCAGTGATGTCATCAGTGATGTCACTGACCATGTCATGAATGATGTAATATGTGACATCATCAGCAGTGGATTGCGGGTGCGCGATATATAGTTAGCGCTTCTAACTATATATGGAATTTCAATGGTTTTGTGCAAATAAAATAAGGTTTTTTAAATGCTAATCCCTAACTATATATGGTCTATAACCTATGGTTTTTTCATTGAATTTCAATGGTTTTTTAAAAGCTAATATCTGTAGCTGTACAATGTATTGTTCTTTAAATTTTGAAATATATTTTTCATGTTCTTTAGACAATTTTTTTAAAACATTTTTTTTTGTTCCGCTCCCAGTCCGCGAACCGGTCTGCTTCCCGTTAGCTCAATTTAAAGCCGCGGCTTAGTACGCGAACCGGTCAACGTTCCTTTAGCGTAACTGTTACGTTTGCATGACGTTTTGCGTTATCGCGTAATACGTCGTTGGACGCGCCAAGTTAGCGGACCCGGAAGTGGACCGGAAAGCGGAGCAAAGCGCGAAACGTAAACACAGCAGGTCATGTGACTCGAAAATAACACTTTTCATTGGTTCATTTCACTTTTGGTTTCCTAATGATGTAATACTTGGTCATGTGATATAAAATTAACACTTTTCATTGGTTTAGAATTTTTCCTTCTCCCAAATGATGAAAACCCCTCCTTCTTTCCTCACTCTGACTTTCATCTTGGTGAGAGAAAGACCTTTTTTGATTCATCAGCAATGGCTTCAATGGTTGCTTCTGCCAGTGTGCCCCCACCACCTCCTCCACCTCCTCATGGGAAGAAAAGACTACCTGCTTCACTAATTATAGAAGAGGAGGAAAATCAAGAAGAGGAAGAACAGCAAGAAAATGACGAGTTTTTGCCAGAGGAGCCCAGAAGATATAATAGGAAAGAAAATTATATCTGGCAATTTTTTAAATTTCCTGCTGACCAAAAGAAAGTAAATGCCAGATACGTCTTTTGTCGCATTTGCGACGAACGACTTTCAAGGGGCACAGACAAAAAGTACAGTTTTGGCAATCATACAATGCACAGGCACATGAGTCGATGGCACCCTAACAATTACAGCAATGCCCAACTTCGCGACCAACAACAAAATCCACCAGAAATGGCAAGAAGATCTGTTGTTCAGGAGGTATCGGGACCGGAGGCGAGGGAGGTGATCCCGAACATCCAAATCAACATGGGAGAAGTGAAGCAAGTCTGTGTGTGGTGCAACCAGACACTTTGCTACCGCGAAAGTAGCATTACCCTGATAATGAGAGCCATCACCAATCATGTGTGCCCAAAACGCCCCAAAAAGTAAATTCTTTTTTTTTTGTTGCTCCTGTTGAGCCGTCTTCGATGAATCATTTTTGTTTCCCCCCTCCCCCCCAAAAATAAAAAAAAATACAAAATGTTCAGAAAAAAACAAAAAAATATAAAAAATGTTCAGAAAACTAATAAAAAAAATTAAAAACAACAAAAACAAAAAAAAACAGTTCTTTTCAGAACTACCTCCCCATTATTAAAAAAATTGGTAGAATTCTTTGAACTCTGCCAAGCTCTATTTCTATTAGTTCGCTACCAGTTCGCACTCCGGTACGCGTACTTTGAGCGTACCAAAAAAATTTTTTTAAAAAAAGGAACAGTAAGTATAAGGAAAGGAAACAGACAGTTATGTTACAAAAAAAGACAGCTATAGGGAGTAAAGAAAAGATACTGTTACCCGCAATTCACTTCTGATCATGTCATATATTACATAATTTTTTACATGGTCAGTGAGATCATCAGCAGTGGATTGCGAGTAACAGTTTTTTCTGTTTACTTCCTATAGTTGTCTTTCTTGTAACATAAATGTCTTTTCCTATCCTTATACTTACTGTTCTTGTTTTTAAAATTTTTGTAGATCATTCAGAAACAGTAACATTAATAGAGACAGAATTAGTGAATAATAATGAAGAAGTATGAGAAGAGAGGGACTGAGAAAAATACTGGAAGGAATAGAAAAATTAAGTAATAGAGAAAGGAAGGAGAGAAGTAGCAAACACAGGAAAGTAAAGATTAAAGAAATGAAGCAGTAGAACTAATAGATGTTAAATGTGATAGATTAAATGATTGAGTGAGGGTGACGATAAGGTGTGTCCTCTCTAAAAGTTTGTTTAAGGTGAACCGTACTCTGGGTTGCATATCAAATTTATGCTTGTTGAAGAATACAGACGAGATAATAGATGTGAAGACCTACCATTGCAGTAAAACATGCCCATTTATTACATCAATCATAACATAGTCAGTGACATCATCAGCAGTGGAATGTAGGTTAAAAAAGTAGAAAACATTTACCTTATAATTCATGTTAACTTTTCAAGCAAATTTTTCATACATTCAATCTGTAAAAGAGAGAACAAACATTTCCAAAAATATTAAAACATGTATTTAAAAATTAGAAAAAAGAAGGGAAAAGGTTCAAGAAGAAACAGTTTTTAAACAACTTTGACATTTACAGAAACCTCTACTTCCCTACGACCCCTACACAATCCTAAAGATATTTATTTTAAAAAAACAGTATCTTCATGCTGATGAAATGAGGCCTATTTTGAAACATGATGCTTCTTTTGCATTGCTTATGTCTCACAATAGTGATGCAATAACAGCGCAAAAGAGATGTAAAGCCATCATAAAATTGTGTCAAACATTTTAAATGATTGTTTTAGGATGCAAATAAGATGTGTGCTTTCAAGAGCTTTCTTTGAGGTGAGGCCTATTTCTTTTTTTTAAAAAAAAACAATACCTAGAAGTACAGCACTGTAAGCATTAAAATTGACACTTACAGAAGACTCTGCTTCTCCATATCTACCTCACATTTCTAAATATATATCATAATTTCAAAAAGCATAACATTAATTATACATGTTAAATGGTTTATTTTTGCTGTTCTCAGAATGTATCAAATTTCACTTAAATCAGTGACTTGAAGGTATTCATCATGTAACAGCGGGAAAAAAAAAACACAATCAAAATGACTGTGTTTAAAAAACCCATACAACCTTCGAAATCTGATTTCAAAACTCCTTAAAATTAACTTACTTTCAATGACGTCGAACGATCTCCTATGAACAGCATCCACTCTGTTGTGCTACAAATATTTTCAGTCCGCCACTTTCTGAAAGAAAACCTCCATCAATACGTAAAATATGTTACATAGAAAAAAAGACTTCTCTCATTATATCACATGTTTCCACTAGGCCAAATCATGTTGCCGCGATTCGCAAGTCTTGTTATTCTTCCAATCAAATCCCGACATTTTCTATTTTCGCAACTTTCAAAAATAAAATATTTGAGATTATTTTCACAATCCTGGACTACTAATAACTTACTCTTCTTTGTCACTCATGTTCTCCTTTTCCTATGACACTGATACTGCTTACTATGAAGCAGACTTACTTGCATTAGGTTTATATAGTTGGATTTTTAATCTAGACAGCATTGCAGACTTACATTCCCTCTACTTAAAATTTTGGTTTTAAAAACACCAGGTAAGAATTTTTAAGGTCAAACGGCAATTTTTTTTTGAACGTTACAACGGAATCATTACAGAATGACCAGCCGTTTCCAGACTTTAAGTAAGCTGTATAATGTCCTGATGTTGTTGATGGACCATCGTGATAGATAATTGCTACAGTAACAAAAGTCCTCCCTGATATTGACAGCTGAGAAGCCACAACATTTTTTATTAAAGTTGACAATTTTGATCCATCAGGCCTACAACGTTGGATCATTAAAATGACATACTGGCCATATCTACGTATAAATAATGTTGACATCATATCACATTTACATTGGCTACACTCCATGTTGTGATCCGCTGCATTTACTAGCTTATTAAAGGAGACTGATTTACTGTCTGGCAAAGTTAAATATATAAATCTTTCTGAGTCTACACTAGTAGTACTTGATACCATACAGTTCTCGCAGTCATGCTGCCATTGATAAGAAAGCCCAAACAGGTGATCTACATCTACACCCTCAACTTGCAATATATCAAGCATATACATTAAAAACTCCTGACAATCTTGCTGATTATTTTCAGAGAAGTCTGTTTGACCTGAACATTCATCTAACAGATAACGAACTTCAGACACACTTTCTACTTTTGTTCGATCAGTGCTACATTTCTCGAAAACAGAATTCAACAAACAGCATAAAATTTGTTCAGAATTCAACAGAATCTGTTCTTTTAAACTCTCTAGTGAAAAGAGAACATTAACCACTACATTTGCATAGCAGTTGACACCAGAACTGTTTTCAAATTGAAAACCGACAACATCTTCAACAGAATCCACTTTCTTTCTGCTAACAATTTTCGGTTCATTGACTTTTAGTCTTTTTGCAACAACCTCCCTACTATTACTGCTATTTCTACGTTTGCGGCCTACCACACGTTTCTCAAACAAAGGATATTGAGGCAAATGTGGCGCATACTCTCTTCTTAACCTATTGTATTCCTTAACACAATCTAGATCCGCACAAATGTTTGTGACATCACAGTCAATCAAGTACAATCCCGATAAAGTTCTAACTCGTGACAATGCCACATATGCCATACCCTCCTTGAACACAGAACTGCCAATATTCACCAATGCACAGTCTACACTTAAACCTTGCGATTTATGGATTGTCACCGCATATGCCAAGCAAACAGGAAACTGTTTACGGCGAACATATAAATCTTTAACAAGCAAAAACCTAGCAGAACAACGACCAATTTGCTGTACTTCCTCAATGCCATCAAATTTAATTTTTAAAAATTCTATTCCATCTCTATTTCTGTATTTCTCAAAATCAACAACATTACCCATTGATCCATTTACCAGACCTCTTTCTACATGTAAATTCCTTCTCAAAATAATTCGGCAATTTAAACACACATTCAAAGTCTTTTCAAAACCCGCTGTTTTAGATATAGTCTTCTCTAATGAATCCAATTTTGATTTCAAATTGTCTGACAAAATAATTGTTGATCCCATATGCTCTAATTTGTCGATAGCTTCAAGTTTCACAATCTCTTGCTTTTCTAAATTCAACATTTTGTTGTTGAAGATGGCACATTCTGCAAGAGTTGGCATGAGACATATCCCGGATTTCTTCTCAGTAATTTTCTGAAAAATATTCTCAGGCACAATCTCTTGTTTGGGATATAAATTTGACAGTAATCGTGCATTTAAAGCTTCTTTCCCATGCTCGGTCACTTTTCCAATTCTAATATCTTGTAGAATATTCTTGTAATCTTCATCCTTTGCCTGACGCATATTTTGATGCAGTTCTGCATAATTGAAGTTTAACCATATATTGACGTTGCCAATGCTCCCTAGGCACTTCCTGGTATCTTCATGCGTGAGTATTTTGAACACAGGTTGACCTTTTACTGGTGTCAGCTGCAGAAGATCTCCGAAAACAATGATGTGTTTCCCACCAAATAACACATCATATTCAGTTTTAAGTACTTCTTGCATTCTCAAATGCACAAAGGCAAGCATGACATTGGAAACCATGCTTACTTCGTCAATGATAAGTAGTTTCATTTTCCTCAAGACTCTTGAAACTTCACAGCAAGCATCTCCAGATAACTTGTTGTATTGTAATTTGTTTTCATGCTCCACCGGCAGCATCAGTAGACGATGCAAAGTAATACCTTTAATGTTATGTGCTGCCAGTCCAGTAGGAGCGGTGACAACACAAGACAGCGATGACTCAGTCCTTTCCTGCAAATAACAAGAGATTGCTTTAATGAGGAAACTTTTTCCAGTTCCCGCTTCTCCACTCACGTACAGTCGGACAGGCTTCAACGATGTACATGAGCACTTGTTCTTCTCATGACTTAATCCGTGCTCAATTTCCGTGGTAACTTCATCATATATTTTCCTCTGCTCAACGTTGAGTTGTTTTTCCAAGTCTTCTAAGTTAACTGAATCCTCCTGAGCATGTGCCATGGCTCTTTCCACTTCATTCATAGCAGTGGCAGCTTCATTTTCGATAATAGGTCCTCCAAGTGGATCTTGACTCAATGAAACAGAACTCTGACTGTCCTGAGAACTGTCTCTGGCAATCTCGGCTGCAATCGTTGCTTCCTGCTCAATTTCCAAAGTTAGCATTTCTTGATATTTAGAAAAAGCAGGACATTCTATGGACTCCTTGGCTGCATTGAAAGAGTCTTCGTAACAGAGGAAATCTCCAAGCAGTTCCTCTTCTGCACGCCAAGGCTTGAAAAGTTGCAAAAGTGCTAAATAAAAAAACTCCTTTTTTTCTGGAGATTCACCACACAATTTTCGATGGTTTACTAATTGGCATTTTCTTTGCTTGACCAGGCATCCCTCACTTCCAATTACAGCATACACTCCTTTCTCAATATCTTCTTTGATGTTCCTCTTGAATATATAATTTTGGAGAACCTCATATAGACAAACATTCTCAAGGTGACTGCTTCGATTTGGATAATATGTATCCAACATGTTGGTCTTCAAAATGTCGGTACTGTTTGGTTCCTTTTCTGCCAAATACTCAATTTCCCGGACAGGTTTTAGAACTCGATTTCGCGTTGCAGCAAGACCAAGACTCGCCCAAACGAGACTCCTGGATTTGGCATAGAGACTTGCTGAAGACAACCGGTCAGAACATTCGTAAGCTCCGATTTCTCGATGCGACAACATCTTCAGACTGAAACTGTACAACTTCTTGCTGAGGCTCTTTTCATGAGAAATGTCCTCCCACATATCCTTCAGTTCGGTCTTTTCTTTTTTGGTGATGTAAGATGTCACATACCGAGCCACAGCCATACAGTTGTCAGCCACAAACTGTATATCCATGTTAGCATTCCACATGGACAAAATCACTGGGTTGTAGTCATTGATGTACTTGGACTCTTCGTTCCTTTTCAAATTGTATGTATTCTTGGGTGATTTCCTCGTCACATTATGTCGCAGCGAAGACATCAAACTGTTCACTCTTCCTTTAGAAATCACCGGTCGTGGAAAGTTGAAACGACATTTGGTGTAGAACTTGTCCTTGTTTCTGAATTTACGACGACAGTACTTTCCACAACGATGGCTTTGGAAACGTAGAACTTGTTCTCTTAGACTTTTCTTCTCCGTTGCGTTTGGAACAGCACACGTAGAATACTGTTCGATGAAATTCATCACTAAGTCATCCGGATCTGTTCCAAATTTAGGTGCATCCTTGATCCACAACAACATATGTATATGAGGGGCACCTCTTGCTTGGTACTCCTTTCTCCAAAAGAAATCCAACACCTGTCCAAGAGGTGGATTCTTTTTATTTGTGATGAAAGACATCATAGCTTCAAATCTATGATTGAAGTACCTGCATACATTGACTGGATCCAAAGAGCACAGTTCTCCGGGTGTCTTGAATTCGATGTTTTCAATGTTACCATTTGCCTCTCGTAAAAATTCAAGTAAGTCTTCCCAGCCATACTCGGCACAGCTCAGAGTGAGGAACCATGTTGGAGTTCCTAAGTTCCTCAGCATACATTTTAAATCACCATGACGACGGTACCAGTACTCATTAGTACCACGCTGACACGCCATGAGATTAATTAAGTGAGAATCCAAAATACTGTCTTGGACATTGACTTTATGCATAAAGTCACTTGCCGAGATGTTTCGCATCTGTATACCACTTTTTAAGATGTGGTTCACTGCATATGACAGTCCAGACAGATCGCTTTCAAACAGGAGATGAAACAAATAGGGAATGCATTGCCGAAACCTAGGATCTGCTGCATACAATCGTAAAGTCCGGTATTCAGACGCAGGAATTTGATGAGGTCGCTCATCATATCTTCCTCCTTGACCTGTGGGAAATAGCTGTGGGAAACACCGAGCTTCCAAACATTCCTCCCAAACACTAATGGGACTCCCTTTGGCTTGTTTCATTTGAAACAACTCAATAGCATTCCCCATGACTTCCTTGGAATGCAAAGGATGAACACTATAATGTTCATATATTTCTTCACTTTTAGAGGCCTCTACTTTCTCAATTTGGCCAGCACACAAATCGCTATCCTCTTCATCACTTACTTCCTCTTCTGCAACATATACATTCTTATAGTACTTATTATTTTTCTTCAAATACACTGTTGCCTTTTTGACTTTCCTAACATCCACTAAATCTTGCCATATTTTCTTATTCTTTGTCGGAACCCCATTAACCAAGATAACCAGAGGTTCCTCTTCCACTTTTTCTATTCCAATTGTGTTAATGTTTTTCTTCAAATCTAGAGGCAAATAAACAACTCTTCCCTTTAATCCTCTCTGTAAATCTGCTGGAGGCAACTTCCCTGTCTTTGGCTCCATTCTTACAATAGCCTGAAAGGGATGGATACTTTGAATCAAAATAGATTCATAAGTATTTAAATCCTTCAATTCAGAAGGAATCTCAACCAATTCCAGATTATTATGAACTGCCCTAGCAGGCATCTGGTTTTGGTTTAATTTATTACAACAATAAGTACACACACGTTGATCCGATCCCAAATCAAAATAATTTTCTACCATCAAGTATGTGGCAAAATCCTTCCATTCACTATTATTTTCCCTTTCACTTTTTGCATATAAATCCACTACCTTAGTCTGATTCTTATAATAAGTGCGTCGACAACATACACAAGTGAAATTAGGCCTCTCACTTGATTTCATCTGAAACGTGGCAATTTCCTTCTGAAAATTATCTGTACTGGAAACCTGTACATTATCTTCCACATTACCCTCTACTTCAGGGTCAATTTGAACATTCTCATCTTTACTACCAAAGTAACAAAACTCAATTTCTTCACAAATATTCTTCACATCTATTTCAGAACCATGCAAAAGAGCAGCACATAATTGTTTAAGCATAATTGCTGGACTCTTAGCATAATACAACATTCTCACTAATTTTCTCACTTTATTATGATGCACTGCTAGCATCCTGAAATGATGAAAAACACTCTGGCATACTCTCCTGGAAAGACAAGCCAGTGAATGACCACGCAAACCTGTCATTTGTCTCACTCTGCAAGGATCTAAATCTTGCAACAACTTCATTTTCTGCTTCAAACTTTTCTTATTAAATGTCCGTATAAAATCACAAAGCAAATTGATGGAAACCTGTCGCACACTGCAAATAGAACTACACTTCCAAATGTACACAGGACCCTTAGGACGTCTTCCTAAAACCTCATCACTTAGCGCCTCTTCTGTCTCTGTTGTCACAAGTTGTTCTTTTTCAACTGGACAACCATCCTTCACTTCATAAGCTCGACCACTGGTGTCAACTGCAAACACCAAATCATTATCCTGAAAATAACTCTCCTCATTAAAAAATGCCTCACAACTAGAACTATGCATCCATTCTCCGGAAAAAACTTCACAAAAGTTAGTACGATTTACTACTCTCTTCCATCTACTTTTAGTTTTGAAATCAGAAATTACCTTGCTTAGTTTCCTAATTCTATTGATTACCAAAATAAACAACTTTCGCTTAATTTCAAAAGCATGATCAATAATTTTCTCTACATTTTTCTTCTTCTTATAAAATGCCGCTTTCTGTTGGCCTTTTTTTTTAATATTTTTCAATAAATTAACTTTTATCCTATTACGGAACATTCGATGTCGAATGTCCCTAAACTGTTGTTTCCTTCTACTATCATGCACAGAGTTATCTCTTCCTCTACCAGTAACATTTTTGATGGGTCTCTCCTTTCCATTTAAATTGCTTTTCTTTTTGAGGACTGAAACATTTTTTGGAGAAATACTTTTTTTATGACAAATATTTCTTAAGAATGATTTTGTGCTCTTACCCGGACCTTTCTTGGTGTTTTGACAAGTATTTGGGGAAGAGGACTGCTGCAATAAAACATCATCCTGCTGTCTTTGACGTTTTCTAGCCTTTCGTATTCGACTTTTGGAAGGCATTTTCCAAACTATGAAAGAATCTGCAGTTGAATCTGTGGAAAAATATAATATAAAATGTTATTAACCACTATTACCAAACAGTAAATAAATAACAGTCATCTAAAACTTAATGCCGTACTAATTATTTAACATAGCAAATGTTTTCCACCAGCACTGCATCACAAAAATGACACTCAATGGTGCAAAAAAGGCATACAACACTCATAAATCACTCCCTAATATTTTAAATCATTAATTCAGGATGACGATAAGATGTAGCCTATCTAAAGATTTGTTTAGACCCTGATCTTTAGACTGGGGTAAATGTGTGTCATTGATCCACATTCAGTCCATCACCTGTTTTGTTTATTTGAGGTGAGGCCAACACATGGTTGCAGATAAGATTTTCACTGAAAAATATCAAAATAAAAAAACATGTGAAGGCCTACCAATGAAGTAAATCATTAAATGAAAACCAATACATTTCTGGAAATATGCACTACTAGTGCTTCATAAGATGTTTTGGGTCATATTTATAAGGCATTTGAGTATCTAGTATGCTATTTTTCGTTCTTCCTGGTGCAAATTTATTGTAAATATGCTCCCACCTGCGGTTGGCAAATTTAGATTTTGATTATGGGAGTTAGATAGGCATGTTAATAATTTCCCAAAAATGGTGTATAACCCCAAACAACCTTTGAAGCAAATGCTCTTAGCCATGTTATCCACCTCCCATTGGATAACATGGCTAAGAAGTGCTCAGGGCCCCATGAGGAACGCTTTCCATTTAAAAAGGGAAAAATAACATCAAAGACACTAAAATGCCTTCTAAATATGACCCCAAACAACCTATGAAGCTCTAACAGAACATATCCTGAAATGTAATTGATTTCAAAATTCGTTTTTAAACACAGCATATAAATCAATTGTATACCTGCATTCATGGAGAAATGACTAAAAATGTCCTTGAGACACATGAAAGTGTTTTCTGGAATGCCCTAGCACCATTTTTGGGACACTATTAACATGGCTACGTAACTCCCATAATCAAAATCTAAATTTGCCAAGCGCAAGTGGGAGCGTATTTACAAGACACTTGCCCCAAGAGGAACACTTTCCATTTAAAAAGGGAAAAATAACATCGCAGAAAAGTCAGCAATATTCATGCACTTTCCAGCAAATGCTCTTAGCCATGTTATCCACTTCCTATTAAATAACATGGCTAAGAACTGCTCAGGGCCCCATGAGGAACGCTTTCCATTTAAAAAGGGAAAAATAACATCAAAGACACTAAAATGCCTTCTAAATATGACCCCAAACAACCTATGAAGCTCTAACAGTACATATCCTGAAATGTAATTGATTTCAAAATTCGTTTTTAAACACAGCATATAAATCAATTGTATACCTGCATTCATGGAGAAATGACTAAAAATGTCCTTGAGACACATGAAAGTGTTTTCTGCAATTCACTAGCACCATTTTTGGGACACTATTAACATGGCTAGGTAACTCCCATAATCAAAATCTAAATTTGCCAAGCACAAGTGGGAGCGTATTTACAAGACACTTGCCCCATGAGGAACACTTTACATTTTAAAAGGAAAACATAACATCTTAGACACTCAAATACCTTATAAATATGGCTCAAAACAACCTATGAAGCTCTAGCAGTACATATCCAGAAATGAAATTGATTTCTTAAATCGATTTTAAAAGCAACATCTCTGTTTCAGCTTACATAACAGACCATAAAATGGGCTCCATGTACCACAATAACTTGTGTTACTGCATGCCAGAATGTTACACCAAATATGCAATTACAATTTCTCTATGAAACTAATTCTATTAGTATATCACTAGAGACAAAACCACATTTTATAAACACAGCTTTCTTCATCATTTTCTCCTTAAATCATACTATTCTCTATCTAAATTAAATAAATGTTTTCTCACCTTAGCAAATATTTTTTGAGTTTTGAAAACAGTCTGAGAAATACACCAAATTGTCTTCAGCAGAAGAAAAAGGATGCACTCCAAAGGCTGCAGCTATTGAAAGCACAGAAATACAGATATTCTTTTCACATATCTCTCATATTAGCCAATCATACCTCTTCCCTCACTTTTTTCAAATCAAAACCCTTCCCCCCTCTGCCCTGTCTGCTTTGTATCCATAGCAACCACCTCCTGGAAGACCTCTCATGTTTGCAAATTCACACAACAATGTTTCAATTGAACTCTGAACTCTCAGTGCACCTGCGTATCCAGTGCAATCTTTCATTAAATGTTTCTTCCTTGACCATTCAAATTACATCTTTCAAAGAACACATCCATGCACCCTAACTTTCTGTTTTCAGAAATGGAAATGCACCAATCACTGCTAATGAATCATTAGCATTGTAAATCCACAGTTTTTTTTCTTTAGAAACTCCTACTGTTTCAACTGCCCTTTCATTACCACACTTCATCTGACTACAGAACAACCTTCAGCCACCATGTTTAACGTCTGGATTGTTGGACATAGTTACATCCACTGGGCTCAAAGGTATGCTGAGAACAGAAATTTACCTAACCTCAATTTACAAGATGTGGAAATTAAGTGGTTGGGCCAAAGAGGATTAAAATGTCACCAATTGATACCATTGGTGAAAACCTTTATGCATTTGCCAAAACCTGACCTGTTAATAGTGCACTGTGGAGGTAATGATTTGGGCACTTTGACAGGGGTAGGTCTGGAAATGCTTTTAAAGGACACCTTTGAGCAATTAATGGCACTTTTTCCTCAAACTGCCTTGGTATATTCCAATATATGCCAAAGACAGAAATGGAGGTGGTCCAACCAATTTTGTCCACAAATTGAGAAAGCGAGGAAGCATGTAAACAAATCTGTGTCAGCTTTCATGAGAGACCATAAAATGGGCTCTCTGTACAACAATAACTTGCGTTACTACATGCAAGATATCTACAGAGGAGATGGAGTTCACTTCTCAGATGAGGGCAACAGAATTTTCATTCTGAATTTAAGACTGTGCATTGGTACCTACTTATAAGTACCTAAATGTACCATAAACCCAAAAGCTCTTCTCAGAGCTACCCTTCATCTGATCACACACTTTTATTATTTTTTTTCTAACTTTTTTCTGTAATTTTCAACAAACTACGCTTAAAGAGCGCTATCCGGTACGCGAACTGGAAGCTAACCGCGCAAAATTTCAAAAAAAAGTTTTTTCTTCGCAAATATAGTCCTCCTCAGCCACCCTCAGAAAACGTAGGGGGGCAAAATACTTGTACCATGCCCCCTTCTACCCATTCAGAACATTATTTACCCTCCATTTTATACCTTGATTCGACCGAAACACAAAATGGTGGACTCCCGTTACGCTCCAAGTACGCGGACCGGACCGCTATCCGGGAAGCGGTCCAAAAAAAAGGCGGGAAAGTAATTTACAGAAAAACGACTAGAGACACTCTCACCAAATATAAATTAGCTCATACTACATAACAATCCCTTTCATTCTCACAAATTTGATTGAAATTTCATTTAGCCATTTAGCCTTTAGACCTCTCCAAATACCGTGAGGTAAATTACTTCACAAAACACATCTGAACTGTTGGAATTGACAACCAATGAAAATGTTACTTTCATTTTCTACTTTTATTACCTGACATTTGATTGGTTATATACTTGAATATATATAAAGGAAGAGAAGAAAACACAGCCATTTTGACTACTACTTCTTGTTGTACAACACCTTTTAATAGCTTCCAAAAACTTCAACTTCTTTGTGAAGGTAAGATATAATTTTTAAAAACGAAATATATTGTGCACTATAACTTAATATAATAGAATTTTTCTGCTACATATACACTATCCCTCTGTAGTAGTAATGTATTTAGATAGACTTCTCTGTTATAGTTATGAATGGAGTTAGGCTTGTCTTGGTTAAATCACATACACTTTTTTATAGTCCTATTTCCACTCTGATACTATACACTGCCAAAAGATAAATTCACTGATAAAAAATGACTATCTAAAATTAATCCCAACAGTGCCCTATCTCTACTAATATATATTTTCTTATTCAAAATTTCAGGCAAAATGGAAGGCGAACAACAAATTTCATTTTCGATTGAACTGAAGGAGAGCAGCCAAGACAAACTTGATGACTTTATGGATGACAGTAGAGACCACGAACTTCTACAATGTGTTGAAGCAGTAGACAACTTGCTTGAAAATGAAAAACAATTACACCCTATAATAAATTATGACATTTCTGACAATGAAATGTTAGAAAATTTAATAAAGTATGAAAAACAATGAAAATAACAAAAATAACTTTAAAAATAAAGACAACAAAAAAAAAAAGAAAAAAAAACAAACAATTAACATACAGTCTTTGAAAAGTGTATCATTCTATTATCCTTATAGTACGCTGCCCAGAACGCTTTCCGGTTCGCGTACTAGACGCTCATCGCGAAAAAAAAAAAATATATATTTTTTTGGACCCTGCTGGGCCCTTTTAAAAACACCACATAAAACCTAGGGGGTCAGGGAGGATCTACTATGCCCCCTTATGGAAATTTCCCTCTTTGTTTTGGCCTCCTCTTGTCTCTCGATCCTACCGAGAGAGAAGATGGCGGCTGCACCGGACTGTTTAGAATGTTGACAGACACCGAAGAGCCAATCAGCTTTCCGTGCGCAAAGTTCCGATAAGCGAAAAGTACGCGAACCGGATCGCTGCCCGGACCGCTGTTACAGATATATATCTTGATTTAAACGTTAATTTCTCAAAATCCACTGAAGCACATATATTGAGACCTAGCAAAGGCACATCGAGCTAACAGTCCCTACAATTTTCCCAAGTTTCGTGGAAATCCATTCAGCCGTTCGGGCTAAAAGTGAGGCCAACCGCCCTATGGAAATTAACATGGGAAAAACGCGTTTTGGGACCCCCCTTTTATCTCAGCCCCCCCTTGCCGAAACCCCCCCAAATTTCCAGGAGCTGCTCAGAAACAAAATGTGCCATTTTCCAGAAAATTTCAGCCAATTCCGTCCACAAACGCCAAAGTTATTAGGCATAGAATTTTCAGAAATCCCATAGGGAAAAAATCCTAACTATATATACCTACTGGCGACCGCCAGTAGGTAATATATATATATATATATATATATATATATATATATATATATATATATATATATATATATATATATATATATATATATATATATATATATATATATATATATATACACATATATATATACACACACACACACACCACACACACATGTGCATGTCAGGGTATGAGGAGCCATGAACGTATACCAATCCACAAACAGAATACAGAAAATCTTTGGCAACACCCATTAGCTTTCAAGAAGGAAGTCGTCCAAATTTCTTAATTTGTGAGGTTCATCGCCATAGTAGCCGAGCAACCCAACATGTTTTGCCGTAGAGCACTCCTTGATCACAGGGGGGAGATTTGTTCCCGGCATACATTTCAAGTGTGCAAGTGATACAACAAAATAGACAACAGAGAAACGTCATGTGTGGTATAAGAAGCTGTGAAACATTTAGGCTTCTGGGAACATGCATACAGTGCAATATAGCACATGAAAGTTCATGAATACATTGTAAAAGTGCATTGATAGAGGTCAATTGTATACATTTTTCGCTGGATTATTAATTCCTTCATGATCTATACATCAAATTATTCAAATCATCAATTTATAAAAAATTCACATTTAAGTGTCACTGTCTGATATAATTACCAATACAGTTGTCTTGACCCAAAGTAAAAGCCTGCAAATATGGAATTATACTTTGTGAGGTGCACAGGGATCCACATCCATACAGATTCCTACAAGAGAGCAGCATGAATATGCTATAAAGGCATGGGTCAATAGCCAATATTATACAATTATACACAATTAATCATCTGGGGAACTGATAGTTATCAATCCTTTCTAGTGGACCTATTGTGCATCCATTCCATGGCTGACAACTTAAGTGTAAATAAATTGATTTCAAATAATATAAAATTAAAATTAATGTCAATCATATAATATAGTCTCTACTTCAATAGAAAATAATTCAACACACATATTTGTCTATGCAATTGGGCCCCAGTGAACAGAAATGAATAATGGGCCATATTTTCCATTCCAAGTGGTTTAAATATCACCAACCAAAATTTGAACCATAACATAATACTATCAAATCATGCTATGTCAATAAAATAAAATACATCTATAGTACATGGAGAGCCCCATGTAATAACGTACTGTCTGTATTTAACTCTCCAGCCTCCCAAAGAAGGACAAAGATGTGTCCAGACCCATAGGTAGCTGTTATACTCTCTATATGTACAGTTTCTTAAATATCACATGTTGACCAGACCTATGTGAATATGAAAGAGAACACAAACATAGAGCAAACCCAATTAAATCATGTATATATTAATTATATGAAAACACTTAATTGAAGACTACTTATGCAGCACAATTTTCTCAAAGAGAAGGGGGAGAGGAGGAAGAAGCACACTAGAAGAAAGTGGAAAGAAGTGGGTGAGTGGGAATGAAAGAAAGGGAGGTGAAGAGAAAGAAGGAGAGGGGAAGTGGATGAAAAGAAAAAAAGCGAAAGGAAAGGAAGGAAAAGAGAGAAGAGAGAGAGAGAGAAGGAGTGGCGGAACAACTAACAGATACAAACTAGCATTACTGATTTACAACAATATAAAGACAGGGTTTCAGCAGGTAAGTAGAAACAGAACCTTGATGGGATATTGTGAAGGCCATACGTCCCTATATCATTCCCCTAAATGAGTGGACATTTCTTCATTAGCATTTATACCTGTTGGCACTTTAGTTTCTAGCTCCAATATGTATCTGGACTCCAATTATCACAGTTTGCGTATTCTGTCTCCAGCACTTTTTTAGTTGGGGATACTGTCAATAGCATAAAAAGTAAAACATTCCTGTCATTGCGATTGAGCTCTTCAAAATTGTTTGCCACTGGATGTGGTTTATCGCTGTTCTGGATGGCCCTGATATGCTCCAACACTCTTTTCCTTACAGAGATCATAGTGCTACCTACGCAAGATTTTTTACAAGGGCAAGCTAGTACTTATACAAAAAAATCTGACTGACAGAATAGCTGTTTATCAATAAACCTCTAAGTTGTTTTTACTGAAGAGAACACTTTTTCACATTAGTGCTATATTTACATGCTTTACATGGGGTACAGGTGTAAAAACCTTGTATAGTGGACTGACTGGACATCGTATCTGTTATTTCATTCCTGAACTCCGGACGCATGCTACGTAGGTTGGAGTGCATTTGGCAGACGATTTACTATGGAGTGCAGAGGGTGACTGAAAACCATTTCCATGCGGTGGCCAATCATCGAATCGGGAGACCAGAGGGTGGAGCTGCCACACTGGAGTAACTACATGTCCCCACAACACACCAAACAAGGCTCTCAGTGAATTGTGAACTTTTTATTTGTGTGTCTGATATTGCTATAGTGCTAACTCAGTAGTTCCTCCTGCCTATCGTCTATTGTCAGACATTATGCGGGCATCTGTATGTTGCCCACACCCAATGTGGCATAGGGATTTTCACGGCTTCTCTTTTCAATTGAATGATAAGACAAATATTGTGTAACACACGATGGAGTGATCTTAGCTGAAAATGGAAAGGAATTTTTAAGCGCGGAGGAGACAGAAAGATGATGAGCTAGTTATAAATATAAGTGAGCCAGTTTCTTCTAATACAGGAGCAGGTGTGTCTGTCTCATTGAGTTAAAAATATTATAAGTTGGAGAAAATAGTAAAAAAAAGAAATTTCCAAATGTTGGAAAGCAATCCCCTAAGAAAAATATTTGGAACAAGGCCGGGTGCCCAGAAGTCTGAGTATTCTCTTTGCTCCATCATGTGAACAGCCAGATACCAAGATGATTACGGAATGGGCCACCAATCTTATGGACTGCTCTAACTGCAAGAGGATTATACTTGTCAAATTTGCATGGAAAGAACAACTGAAACAAGAACTCCACAATGAGGAATCCTTTGATATCAAATTGGAGAAAATGTCTAAAAGATTGAGCAAACACAAAGAAGAGATTATGAGGAATGGAAAGATGACAGTTCTAGGTGGTTATGGCGCTTAACACTATGTAGGCAGACAGTCCCAGATTCACTATACTTATTGGTTGTTGGGTGCCTAGGTATGGGTTGTCATCCTTACCCACCTATAATCCGTAGATTCAAGTATATATACACAATCCTATCACACCAACTTTGAGTATTTTACAGGAAAATGTACACAATATTTCAATTCACAGAATTAGTACAACTCGAGTTGAATATATGATTCATTTAATCTTTAAGGCTTTCTCCAAGTCCAGCAAACACGTGTTTCGTCGAATGGGCAGGAACCCACGACTTCATCAGGGCTGGGAAAGAAAATACAATACAAAACAATATTGGAGTTTCGAGATACATTGTCTCATGATCATAATTTGTACATATTATTAATATTTGAGTAATCTAGATTACATGTCAGGCAAGTGAGATTGTTAAAGTTGTGGGATAAATAGCATTTCCCGTATAGATATATTGTTTACCTCTTATCATTAGGTGAGGAAAGCTTGCTAGGAGAAAAGAAGAGTTAGGAGAGAGTAGATATCTCCCATAGAAAAGGGTGAAGATTGTCTCATTTAGAGAGACATTAGTAAGCCCCACAGTCTGTGAAGTATTCACTTCATAGGTTGTGCATATTCCAGTCTCTCACCGGCGGTGTGCTGCCCCAAGCGTGTTTTTACCGCTTAAGTGCCTTATTAAGTGAATTATATAAGTGCCCGTGCCGAGTCTAGTTGTTCGCAGGTGTCGATCTGTATTTTTCAACTTGTGAAGTGCCTGCAATAAATGTAAAGGCTGAGTATGTATACCCAGGCTTACCTGATATTCGTTACTTGTACATTTTTGTGCCTGAAAATTATCCCAAGTATAGCATATTGTTGAGTTTCACATTGAGTTTCATAATTGACATTTTAGTTCAAAAATAATAATAGAATTAGGTAAACCAGCTCAGAGACGTACCTTCTGGCTGGTTATATTTCCGACCCAGCCTTAAGTGGCATGGGTAAATAATCTCTGTTTGACCCCAATCCTTATATCCTATATCTCGGGCTGTATAAAGACACATAAAAAAGTATATATTGTGTATTATCCTATTGCTTTAAAGAATAGATAATATATCCCTCTGTTAGGTGCCAATCATTTGCGAGGTAACAAGCTTACCTTCTAATTAATGGTAAGTCTATGATCTCCGTCATGATCAAGATATTTTGAATTTCCAATTCAATCCATGGAGGGATCGATGGTCCTCTTAATTATTTGTTAAGGAATAGTTCTCACCCCAGCTGTCGATTATATCAAAGAGAGAAAAAAAATCATATATACGGAAGTTAAGTTAATGTTCCGTACTTCAGTTAATCACTGGTTTATCTAGTAATTATTTGTTCGGGTCCAATATCTTACCTTCCTATTTAGAAGTCCTGAGGCAATATTTTTTTTGGGCTCCGTATCGAGCAGGTTCTTCCGTATTTTGGAAAGCCCGCGTCTCTGACCCGGAAGTATATATGCCTCGGGTTCCCCTTCCTGCTTTCGAGCTAGACACTCTGTATTGCCAATCGCGTTGTTTCTGGGTGCCATATTGAAACGGTGTTTGTTGCATAAATACACCGTAATATTAAAAGTTATGTGGAGTTTGTGCTCGTGATTCGAATCTAATCGAGTGTGGGGCGAAGTGTTACGTACCAATCCTGGATTACGTTATGTCCCATTAAGGTGTATCTATATTTATTTAATATGTGCTCGTCACCTGGTGATGTCCGATGTCCAGACCATGGGGCCAAGTACATGTAGATTAATACAATAGACAGATACTTGTAGTATGCCACACCGACAGTCGTATCATATTAATATACCATTAATCAAATTGCCACAATGACATATTTTGTCATATTGCCTATCAATCATCTAATTACAGTTGTATAGGGTACTGTGAGGCAAGCATTATACTGTTTCATTTGGATATTGAAACACATTGTTATCAGGCTGTTATTATACATAAGCTTTAGGGTACATTCGTTTGTATTGCAGTTGTTAATTCATTACATTGCAAGTTTAAACTTAGTACATAAGTTCATATCTAGATGAGCCGTATGATCAAAGACTGTATTTCAGTCACCTAGATAATAATGCAATTCCTGGTCTGAGTTCATCCCATATTCTACCGCTCAAATATTTAGTATCCATGACGCTTCTCTGCGTCGCAAAATCAATTCCCTGTTGCCCCCTCTTGGATCATTTTTTACCTGGTCAATTGCACAAAAATTGATTATTTTGTTCTTGCCTTGTTTGGGGCATTGATTAACATGTATGGCAGTGTTGTATCTTACATCCTGATGTTTAATCGCTCTTACATGTTCAAAAATTCTATCTTTAAGAGCTCTTTTTGTGCTGCCTATGTAGAAACTGCCACATTTGCATGTGATCATGTAAATTACAAAGCAACTGTTACAATTGAGTAGTTGTTTGATATTAAATTCTCTACCCATGTAGTTACGAAATGTCTTAGTTTTGTTCATGGCCATGGGGCATAGTTTACATGTTCCACATTTGTGGAAACCAATGCTCTTTTGTGTTAACCAATCCGGAGCTGTCTTGGATCGTGGCTGGTAGGTGGGACTTACCCAGGATTTAATATTTCTCCCCTTTCTATATGTGATGAGGGGATGTTTCGAGATATATTGTTTCAAGGACTTATCATTATTTAATATCCACCAATGTTTCCTCATACTGTTTCTTAATATGACTGCTGCATCGTCATAATTCGTAATTAATCTGATCTTGGTGTTTTTGTTGTCCTCTCTGTTTTTCACGTAGAGTTGCTTCTCTAGGTGTGCTGTCAATTCTCTGTTCAGCCTTAGTAATAGTCTCTGCATTGTACCCTCTAGCTCTGAACCTTAATCTCATATTGTTCTTACATTCTGAAAAATCATCATCTTTGCTACAGTTCCTTCTTGCTCGAGTTAATTCTCCAAAAGGGAATGGATTGGATCTGATGTTTGGGATGTGAGCTACCAGCATGCAAAATAGCATTACATGATGTTGGTTTTCTGTATAGTTTACTCTGTATTTTGTTGTCTTCAATGAATAATGTTAGATCTAGGAATTCCTAGATCTAACATTATTCATTGAAGATGGCATAGGACAAGCGGATACAGATTCATCATACCCAACACATTTTTGGGAGGAGTTTTGTCTACTGAATCAAGACAAGAACCAGCAACAATGGCAGATGAACTGAGGTCGTGGCAGGGGAAGAGGATGAGGAGAAAGAGGTAAAAGGAAAACAAACAAAGAAAAAAACAACATAGTTTATAAGAAAACAAGCAAGGAGAGGCGGATAGAGCAAAAACGCACGGAACCCCGATGGGAATCAAAACAAGGAGACAGTAGAAAGGACAATGAAGACTGAAAACAAAGTGGTACATTTGTGTAATGGTTCTATTACAGAGCATAAGGTTTTATAGTTTGTTTATCTTTTTGTCTGGTGAATCCTTTCAAAAATGTACAAAGCAGGATTAATATGTTTCAATTTGTGAGGAAACAGAAATTAGCCCCTCCTATGATAAAGACATTGAAATATAATGATCTGACCATTAATGATATTAATACATTTAATCACCAACACCGAATTGAATATGGAATTTGAAAGTACTAGAGAGGAGTATTTGGATTTGATATCCTTGGGATTTGTCCTAATGATTTCAAACCCAAATCCACTTTCAATCCCACACTTTCTCCTAGTGCAATTGACTCTTTTGAGATGTTAGTCACCAAAGATCTCAAATCCTTGGCTACAAAATTGAGATGGTATTTTGACAGCTTATCTAAGAATGAGAGGCTAGGCCTAAATGGGCTACAGATGGACCACAGCATTGTCATCTGTGAATCTGGTAAAGGGGCCAATGTTGTGGTGAAAGATATACAGGATTATTTAACAGAGGGGATCAGATAGATCTATGTACAGGAATGTTATGAAAGGGTCTTTAGAGAAACCATTGAAGCATCCAACACCAACTGTCAGCAAATGTTATCTAAAAGGCACAAGCAAGAGCTCATTGAATAGGACAAATATACCGTTTTGCTGAATAGATTCCCCAGAACTGCAATACTTTATTTGTTACCTAAACTCTATAAAGATACCACAAGACCACCAGGCAGACCTATTGTTTCCTCTATAAGTTCTTTGCTAGAGCACAAATCCAAGTACTTTGACTTTTTCTTGCACCCATATGTTATGGCATACCCATCGTCTATACAAGATAATAAGGATTTCTTATTGAAGATACATGATATTGTCTGGCGAGATGATTTCCTCCTGATCCCTCTGATGTGTGCAGTTTGTACACCAATATTTGACACCTTGATGGAGTGCAAGCTTGTAGACATTTTTGAAATCTCACTCCATTTCCTACTGACATTACATGGAAATGTTGATCTCCATGATCAAGTTCTGCCTTGATAATAACTTTTTTTTTTCAATGACTTCCTCTTCAGACATATACAAGGGATGGCAATGGGCACCTGTTTTGCTCCCAGTTATGCCAACCTTATGTGGGACTGATAGGAGCAGCAGGTGCCTAGAACCTTTGAAGACTACTGCACACATGCAGTGATGTAGGCGTGCTACATCAATTACCTCTTTGCTGTCTGGAGAGTTCATTATGACCAAGAAACTGAATTTATCACCAAGTTGAATGAAAATGCATACAATCTCAAATTTGAAGCCCAAATTAATAACACTCACATGGACATGTGGACACTCAAATAGTAGTTGTATATAATAACCTTACCTCAAGGTTACACAGAAAGGGCACTGCAGGGAACACCACATTACATGGCCAGCGATAGCCATTAAGAACCTGATTAACAGCATCATGTATAGTGATTTCCTGCGGGCACACAGGAACCGTAGCTCGGAAAAGGGTTTTCAAGTAGAATCCAAAGTAATGACAGCACGTTTTAAGGAAGGGGACCACGAAACTGGGATGCTCAAAATGCCTTAACCAAAGCAGCAGCTATCAGTAGGGAGCCAGTGTTAGCTTAAGAGCAAACCCCAATCTGAAGGAACAGCTACCTTAAGAATAATTTTCACATTCAACAACAGAGCTCAAAATGTAAGAAAAGGTCTAAACAAACATTGGGGCATTTAGAAAACAAAAATAACTCTGAGTGATATAGTGGAGGATCTTCCCAGTATTACTTTTAGAAAGGGAACTTCCTTGAGTGACAAACTGTGCAGGAATAAAATAACAGATACGATGTCCAGTCAGCCCACAAGGTTATTATACCTGTACTACATGTAAAGCGTGTAAGTATAGCACTAATGTGAAAAAAGTGTTCTATCCTGTACCTAAAACCTACAGGTCTATTGAGAAATATCTATCCTGTCAGTCAAATTTTTGTGTATATGTACTAAATTGCCCGTGCAAAAAAATCTTACGTAGGTAGCACTATGTTCCCTGTTAAGAAAAGAGTTTTGGAGCATATGAGTGCCATCCAGAACAGGAACAAATAATATCAAGTGGCACGCCATTTTGAAGATGTCCATAGCAGTAACAGGAATTTATTATATTTTTTGCTAATGACCGTATGCCAAAATCCAGCAGTGGTGGGGACAGAATACGCAAACTGCGACAATTAGAATCCAGATACATATTCAAGATAGTGTTGAGTTTTTACGGGGTTATGCCCAAGTAATAATCACCCGGCCTGGGTCAATAGTGCAATACGTTTCAACAGTTGGTCGGAATGGTCAAAATATTGAGTACAAATTAACGTGTGGTTTGAGCAGAATAACAGTTCACCACAAACAGAGATAAATTCAAAAACAGAAATTTAATTTCACGTTTGATATCAGCACGAAATGCGATTATAATTCAAAGCATTATCGGGTCACTCAAAATTATTTATTGGTAGTGCTCATAGGTGTAGGAGAAGGAAAATTTAGGGTAGTGATAGTGAGTTGACGGGTGAGGGACAAGGTAAAAGTGTTTGTGACAAGAAATACAATACACAGTATACACAAATAGACCTTTCCAGCCTATATAAGGTCAATTAGTTCCTATATATACATTGCTCATAGGTGTACTTTCAATCAATACATTTGGTTCTATGAGCATGAGGGAGTTTAGTAAGATGGTCTACGCTTCGACCCCTGAGGAGAGGAGGGTGAGTGGTTGCCTCACAACGGGGTCTTCATCAGGACATGAGAGCACCTAAAGGGGGACAGATAAGATTCAGTACCTTATATTATCGAGTGGTGAACATATAGAGTAGGGGGTAATGACTGAACCTACTTGTGTGCTTGGGAAGACGGTGAACGTTCATTCCAGGTAGGGCTATGGCAAGACTCCTACAGTTACTGAAAGGAAAGGCATGACATGTTAATGTACATGTCAAACATAGGATTTCTCAGAAAATGAGAAAGTCTTTGTGGTAGGATACTCACAGTAGTTCAACAAACAAAAGGCGAAAATATCTACCAATTTTGGCACTGGTTAATCCGGATGTGAGTCTGAGGGAAAAAGGGGAGGGAAATTTTAGGTGGGTCCAGGTTGTGTAACAGTGTCAAGTGAAAATAAGCATGAGTCAAATGCATTCTGGCCAATCTCACGTTGCCTATTTTGAATGGATATGCACTGCTCAATGAAATTGGTAAGGAAATATGCAAGGAAAAATGTACATGTCATTACCGCTATCAGCACCGGGGCGCGTATGCAGGTCACTTGAAAAAGGGGGCGCTGTGAACTAAATCCATGATAAAACACTGCTGATTAATCGCAATGCCATCGGTAATGCAATATGAGCTTGCCATTTAACTGATAGAACAGAATCATGTTTACTGTTCATTTTAATAAAGACGCGCTGAGTGCTAAATCCAAGAGTAAAACAACATTGCGGGCTTAGCGGACTGAATGTTACATAATACGTGTTTTGCCATTTAACTGACAGAACAGAGGCGTGTTTCCTGTTCATTTTAATAATGCCGCGCTGAGTGCCAGATTTATGAGTAAAACAACATTACGGGCTGGGTGTTAGGCCGGTATTGCTTAGAAAAGTAGCCGGGTCAGGCTCCCACACTGTGAGTGCAGTAAAGTGGTGCTTCTAAATATAGTATGGAGGTTCAGTGAAAAATTTAAAAACTCGGGCAGTCATTGCACGGTGGAACAAAGCTTGATTACGTTCCAAGGCTGAATACGACAGAAAACCCAAGCGTGGTCATGTCATTAAAAGAGATAGATGGGAGATCGATTCGGTATGTGCGAGTGCGTGGCTCTTACCTCCTTATCAAGGCTCCATAGCTCGATGAGTGAGCTGTTGGCCGCTGACTCACACTAGATGAAGGAAAAACCATGGTGTGCGTGCACCGCGTAGTGCAGCCGCTCGATGGTTCCAGGAGGCTCGTCCTGATTTCTACCAATCGATGTGCAGGAGGGCGTGTCTCTATGTTTCTTGTGATGTAATCAGCTCGGGCGAGCTGAAAACCCGCGTTGCATTAGTATGCGAATGAGTTTAGAAAAGATGTACACTACATGCGAAAAACGGGGTTACGTCCTGTGGGACATCATGTGTCATGTTAGTATAATATACTCTATGATGATAGGGAGTCAAGGAGGGTCAATCAGGTAATCTCAAAAGGGAATGACGTTTGGGTACATTCTTCAGCATAGTAGTATACATGAAGATACAAACATTATGCGTCATATATACATGTACTCATATATCATATGTCATATATATGTGCAGTTAGGCACATTCTTTAGCATTATTGTGTACACGAGAATACAAACATTATTCGTTATGTCACTGAGAGATAGAGGTACATGTCATAGTATTTGACAATATTTTGCAAATAGGTAAACATAAAAACAAACATTAGTGTACATTGCAGTACTTGTCCATATATGTATTATCTGTAAATCGAAACACAAAAAGGTGACAGATAAACAAACAATGGTAAAATGAAATAGCAAATTATAAAATACCCAAAGCAATGTAATGTATATATTACTTTAGCAACATTCGTATGCGAACATTGTTGTTCTATTAGATGGCCCCTACATCATAGGTCAGACACGTGATGTCAAGAAAGAGTCACAGAGTCTCTCTCTTTTTTGCAAACTTATATAATATGTGGACTATGCAGCTAATATTCACACACTTGGTGTATTTAGCAATGTCGGAAGATTTTCGGATATACGACAATCAGTATTTCCGAGAACTTAATAGTGACAAGTTCTCGGCAAATGAAGAACTACAAATATGGCAGCCAAGATGTGTTTGAGCACTCAGATATGACGTAGCTACATAGATCATTAGCTACACACATGTGATCCAAAGAAGCGCCAATTACAGTTCGAGAACTATATATAAGGTGACGCTTTGGTACACGTCACCTCCTTGTTCCCGACCAAGACCGTAGAAGCAATCGAGAGATGGGAGAGAGGTAAGTGGCAATTAACAGACCCCAGGCTCATGAGGGTGTAGCATGTATAAGTTCGTTTGGAGTCTGCCCGCGGGAAGACCTGTGTCACCAACACCGCTTTCGGTGCATTAGTGATAAGAGTGCGGTTTTAGCAGTAGTTTGAATGATATCAGTAATCACATTAGGAAAGTTGCACACGATATAGAGGTTTTAGATGAGTACTGCGGTTATTCTATAGATATTTATTGCACCACTTGCCTATACTGAGAGTAAGTTATTTTTTACTGTTACTCGTGCCATTCAGAACCTCTGCACAAGCATAGCAGAAGGCATCTCTGGAAGGGTCTTAGATAGCTAAACACACACATTAGTGCTGCACTTAGCCTACAGAGTATGTGACGCATTTAGAGTCTTACCAGCTTTTAAAATCAAGTAAGAATATTTGTCCAGACACAACTATACTCTAGCTGTTAGCCCGATCTAAGATCTTTGTGACGTAAGGAGTAGACTAGGTTGTGACGCTAACACCGATAGGTTGTTAGAATATTAGAATATGAGCATAATATAAAGACCAATAGATACACACACTAGCCTAAATACTAGTTTATAAACATCGTAGACAAGCGGCATGTGTTCAGTGAGCCAAGGCTACCAGATACTACACATAAATGCCTTTTTGTATTGGATACAGGTTCCAATGAATACCCTCTTACTACATTTGGGATACCAGTTTAAAGATTCCATTAAAGCCACATATGCCAAAAAGAAAGAGAAGAAATTACATTCCAAGTTTTTATATACAAGGCTCTTTTTCAACTAGAGATAGGTAAGTGAAGTTAAGAGTGACTCTTTTAAAAAACTATGGTTTATAAGTTAGATTTGTAAAGCCTTATCATTGGTTTTTGCTTACAGGAGGATTTTAGGACATTCAGACTAGAGAGATCATACATATACCTACTTTTTCCATTCAGAGGTGTGGTATCCAAGTGTTATGGCAAAATTAAGCGCATGGCCACATCTTTTTAGGTAAATATGGACTAACACAGAATTTAGCGTTGATGTCTTGAGATATTGAGAATTAACAACGCGCTACAGAATGACCTTACCTATTGTATTGCCTTGGTAGAGAATAACAAGTCCATATTAATTGGCATGGCAGGACCGGCAGAGAATGTACAAGCTAGCCTCAGAAAACTGGAAGCCAGTTTTTAGACAAATTACAGGTAGGAATATACAGCTTGCTTACACCTTGTGGACATGAGGTTGTTAGAATAAATCAACCTTATAGTGACTAGAGTATAAACGATAGGATGAAATTGTAAACGTTGTATTACTTAGACACATTCAGTAAGAGAAGATGAGATTTTAACTTTCATTTCTGTTCTTCAATCCTCTTTCTCCTTTTCCTACTTTTCTTTTTCATTTCGTAAACTGTTTACCTTATTATACTGTCACCATGTATATAACGCTATAGGGATGTTTTTTCATGGTTGTCATATGAATGACCTTTTCACAATTGGGCGAAGCGCTTTTATGTATTGGATATGTTTCTGTTATTAACTATGTATATTTTGAGAGTTATAATGGCTGTATAGACTTCTATGAGATGTGATGGAACTCTATAGGAGCAATGTAAAATAACTCCAGGACAAGTGTCTTTCAAACTATAACAGTAATAAAGTATTGTTGGATTACTATGAAGATACTATTTCCTTAGCAAGATGGTAACAAAGCTAAAAGATAATAATTGTAATATCTCTCCACTATTTCCTTGTGTTTCTGTCTATTTAGATTCCCAAATATTTGCATGAGACATATCGACACGCATTTGATAATACTCTGTAGTACCGGCCCTGAAGAAGATGGATATTAATCACTAGATCCATGGAAACGTACGTCTGCCAGGAGTGTTTGAAACCCCAGACTTCAGCACAGTATAAAAGGGAGCCTACTATCATCTTTTGATTTTTTAACCTGTGCATGTATAGTTGTTCTGGGTGCTTGTTTGTTTGATGAGAGTGTGTGGTATGACTGTGGCAAAATTTCAGAATGGGCTATGTTTGAAGGGGATTGTATCTGATATATACTCATTGTAAGCATAAACTAATATAATTTCCAAATAATCATGCATAATATGATGAGATGAAAGAGATGTAATGTTTTGATTCACATTAATTTGAAAACTGTATAATTATAAAAAAAATTATTTGAATATATGTATATGAATAATGTAAAGTGAAAAGAAAGGAAAACATATACTTTTGCAACAAATACATAAAAATAAAGTATAAAAAAAGGAAAAAATATTTAAAAGAAATGATTGTGTTGAGAGAATTTTTTGGTTGCTGCCCTAAACTCTTCCAGTAGTAGTAAGAGTTCATAAGTGATAACGGTCGGGTGGGAGTTTGTCCTTGTGACTAAATGTAGTATTGTTTTTTTCCCCTTGCTCCCAGACCTATTCTTCATAAGGGGGTGCCTTTTCTACATTATTACATGGGGCTCTCCATGTACTATAGTTTTATTTTATTGTCATAGTATGATTTGCAAGTTACCTTATTACATTATGGTGCACATTTTGGTTGGCGATATTTAAACCAATAGGAAATGATAATATGGCCCATTAGTTACTGCCCACTGGGGCCTAATTGCATATACATATATGTGTCTTATTTTATTTTGCTTTCAGTGAATATGTATTTAAGGAGAGACTACATTTAGATGATTGGCATTCATTTTAATTTTATGTTATTTGAAATCAATTTATTTTCAATTGAATTGTCCGCCATGGAATGGATGCACACTAGACACACTAGGGCAGGATTGGTAGCTATCAGTACCCCTGGATGATTAACTGTGTATAATTGTATAAGATTGGATATTGGCCTATGCCCATATAGCATATTCATACTACTCTCTTGTAGGAATCTGTATGCATGTGTACCACTGTGCACTTCACAAAGTATAATTCCATATTTACAGACTTGTACTTTGGATCAAAGACAACAGTATTGGTCCTTATATCAGACAGTAACACTTAGATGTTAATTTGATATAAATTGATGATTTGACTAATTTGATGTATAGATGATGAAGAAATTAATAACTTAGCAAATGATGTATACATTTGACCACTATCAATGCACTTTTACAATTTATTAATGAACCTTAATGTATTATATTGCTATGTATGCACATTCTAGGATTGCCTAAATGTTTCCCAGCTTCTTATACACACATGACGTTGGTCTGTTGTCTATTTTGCAATATCACTGGCACACTTGAAATGTATTTTGGGAACAAATCTCTCCTACCTGTGATGAAGGCGTTTTCTACGCCAAAACTCATTGGGTTATTCGCCTACTATGGCAAGAAAGCTCCCGAAGTAAGACATTTGGATGGCTTCTTTCTTGGAGCTGAGTGTGCGTTATCGAACATTTCCGGTGTCCGGTTTCTGGATAGGTGTATATATATATATATATATTACCTACTGGCGGTCGCCAGTAGATACTTATAGTTAGGATCTACTTTCCATAGGAAATCCGCAACATTCTAATGGGAATAACTTTGGCGCTGGAGGACGAATCTTCGCAAATTTCTCCAAGAAAATGGCCCGCTCCGCTCCGCTCCTTCCCTGAAAGTTTGGGGGGGATTCGTCAAGCGGGGGCCGAGATAAAAGGGGGGTCCCAAAACATGCTTTCCCCATGTTAATTTCCATAGGGCGGTCGACTTCACTTTTAGCCCGAATGGCTGAATGGATTTCCACCAAACTTGGCAAAATTGTAGGGACTGGTAGCCCGATGTGCCTTTGCTATGTCTCAAGATATGTGCTCCAGTGGATTTTGAGTAATTTAGGTTCCAAAAAATATATATATCTATGGCAGCGCCCAGGTACGCGCACCGGGGTGCGCCCCGGGCGTGACCCGCGACTTGCGCACCGAAAGCTGATTGGCTCTCGGGTGTCTGTAAACATTCAAAACAGTCCGGAGCGGCCACCATCTTGTTTCTCGGTAGGATCGAGACACAAGAGGTGGCCAAAACAAAGGGGGAAATGACCATAAGGGGGCAGGGTAGACCCCCCCTGACCCCCTAGGGTTGATGTGGGGGCTATAAAAGGGCCCCGCAGGGCAAAAATAATTTTTTTTTCTCGTTTTGCGTGGGGGGAGCGCCTGGTATGCGCACCGGGGAGCGGACCGGGGAGCGTACCATGAGGAAAAAAGAATGACAGAGTTTTTTAAAAATGAAGCCGTTTTTTTATAAATTGGAGGTAGTTCTAAAAAGAACTGTTTTTTTTCTTCTTTTTGTTGTTTTATATTTTTTTATATTTTTTGAACATTTTGTACTTTTTTTGGCTTTTCAAAACAGTTTTATATTTTTTTTGTATTTTTTTTAGGGGGAGAAACAAAAAAAAGGGAATTGAAACTGGCTCAACTGGAGCAAAAAACAAAAAACTGAAAAAATTACTTCTTTTTGGGGCAGTTGTGATTGTCACTAGCAAGGACGATGAGCTTTACGCTCTTTTCACCATAGGCGATAAGCTTGCCACATTCAGTACAAGTGATTTTAAAATCAGCAAATCGTTGCTGAATACAAGGCATCATCTCTGATGTTTCTGGTCCGATGAAGTGGGTTCGTTTCTTTGGGAGGTGGTCCTTGAAGACTGGGGGAGGTTACTGGCCAGTTCCATGAGCTCTGCACGAGAATAGTTGTTAGGGTGCTAACGGATCATATGTCGAATCATGGTATTGTTACCAAAGGAATACTTTTTGTTTGGGTTGCCCCTTGAGAGTTGTTCGTTGCAGATTAGGCAAGTTACCTTGGCCGCATTCACTTTTTTCTTGCCCTCTGGGAGTGAAAAAAACTCCCATACAATGTGTGACTTGTGCTTGTATGGGGTATTTTGTTCAGGCAGCCATCTTCTCCCATCCTCCTCTTCCTCTTTCTCCTCCTCCTCTTCTTGACCACCAATGTACTGTTGTGGTGGTCCTCTTGGTGGTTGTGGTGGTGGTGGTGGTGGTGGTGCAGATGCTCCAGCTGTTGCAGCTACAGTAGCCATTAAAAAGTACAAAATAGTTCTCTCTCTATTACTGAAACAGGTCTTCCTCAGTCAAAGGACAAAGTCAGAATAAGGAAAAAAGGTGGGGTCTTTCATCATTTGGAAAAAAAAAGGCCTGAACCAATGAGAAGTGTTATTTTCAGGTCACAAGACCAGGGATTTCATCATTAAGAAAGTAAAACTGTTCTGCACCAATTAAAAGTGTTATTTTCAGGTCACATGACCGACGCGCTTACGCGACGCGCCCACGGGAGCGCCCCGGGTCGCGTCGCGTAAGCGCGTCGGAAGTTTACGTTGTGCGATCGTATTCGCTCGAGTGCTTCCGGGTGCGCTTACGCCGTGCGTATCACGCGGATGCGGCTACGCGATACGTCACGATCATGTTTTCGTTCGCGGCATTGGCGCTAACGGGACGCTTCCCGGTTCGCGCACCGGGGCGCATCAAACGACTACGCTCTCCAGGGCGCTCACCGGGAGCGCTCCAGGGTCAAAAATAATAATAATAATAATTGTTTAAAATACAAATAAAATATAGGATTCATTCATTTTCAAAAATATTAAATTTCATAGCTATAGACATTTGCTATTAACCAAATTTTGAACTTCAAAGAAATAACATAGGTTTGGGGCCTTATATATAGTTAGGAATTAGCATTTAAAAAACCTATGAAATTCACTGAAAAAACCATAGGTTTCACACCAGTTATAGTTAGCTGCAAATTTTACTAACATAAAACCATTGAAATTCCACGTTATAGTTAGTTGGACTCACTATAACTTGCGCGTGTAATGCACTGCTGATGACGTCACATATTACATCACTCATGACATGGTCAGTGACATCACTCATGACATCACTGATGACACCATCTTTGTGACAGAGTGACAGACCTCCTTTCAGTGTAATGTAACCCTTGAAACACATATTCAAAAATAGAAATTAACATTTTCAAAAAATGGAGATATCCATACCAGTTACAACAACCAATTCAGTAATACCACCATCTATATCCACATCCACTCATTCACCAACAGTTCTATATAGTCACTCATACATATACTCACTCATCATATGTAGTGATACACCAATACATCCTGTTACACACCGACAGTCATCCAAAAGTTACTCACACACATACTCACACATGCAAATAAACTATTGAACATCCATTTATTTGCATATACAACTATACACACACTACCACCTTACTTCTAAGGAAACTTACACATACTTACTCTCTCAAACAATCACTTATAGAAACACATACTTATTTAAGCAGGAACTCTTACAATCTCACATATACTCACTTATAAACATCAATACTCACATATACTAGATTAAAACATATGTCGTTACTGATAAAGACACTAGTGAGACAGTCATTCACTCACTAACACACACATATACACACTCATCCACCCATATAGACCTGCACATATGCTGTCTTCAAAACAGATACAGTTAGTCAGTCATTAATGCATCTATGTGCAAAGTAATACCCCCACCAAACCATACAGACACTCATACTGATACTAAAAAAACATCTAATAACCCATATACACACACATGTAGCTACTCACCAACCCATGTAGCCAATTATACACAAAGTGAAACACTGATACATATATTTAAATATTTAAACATTAATCGCTAATATATGTATTCACTAAGATACACTTAATAAGCCAGTTAACCAATCAATTTAAAAAAAAAAAAAACATTCATTAAAACATTTATTTAAACATTTATTCTTCCATCGACCTTTACATATACATATATAAAAAATATTTATTTTTCAGAAAGATACACATTCACTGGATGGTGTCATCAGTGATGTCATGAATGATGTCACTGACCATGTCATGAGTGATGTAATATGTGACGTCATCAGCAGTGCATTACACGCGCAAGTTATAGTGAGTCCAACTAACTATAACGTGGAATTTCAATGGTTTTATGTCAGTAAAATTTGCAGCTAACTATAACTGGTGTGAAACCTATGGTTTTTTCAGTGAATTTAATAGGTTTTTTATATGCTAATTCCTAACTATAACTGGTGTGAAACCTATGTTTTTTTCAGTGAATATATATATATATATATATATATATATATATATATATATATATATATATATATATATATATATATATATAATATACATTCTGCTCGAAAAATAGTATTTGAATCTTTAATCTTTAGAAAGCAAAAAATTATATTACTCACCGAGCCCCGCAACATCGACATCTAGCATGTCGAGCAGGTCCTGCTACCGGCCTAAGATGCAGGCCCAGTGGTGAGTCAGCTGCTGCTGGGTGCGCTGGAACCCTGTGCTGTGGCGCACACACCGCCCCACTCATTCCCAGGGTAGGCAACGATCTTGCAAGGTTTAATCCTTACAGGGCCGGCTGCCTGTTGCCAATATGCGGGTGAGGTGGCAAAGCACCCCAAAAAAATATTGCAGCCAGCTCTGTCTCATTGAAAATAGAGCAGGTCTCACCCCTTCGCACCTCTGTCACCTACACTGGGTGGGGGTGCACTGGCGCTGCCTGCTTCTTTCATAACGTGGAATGGGGTGGAATCATTCTGGGATGGGAAACTTAGGAAGGAATAAGGAAAAAGGAGGGGTACAAAGAACAGGTCAGGCAAGGAAAAAACCAACAAAGTACAATAAGTCATGAAAAAGCACACATAAATGTAAATACGCACCGGGAAAGACTGAAAAAAAAAGTAAATAAAAGGCAGGATGACTTTCTGCTGCTGGTGTATCAGTAATGCTACAGCTAGCCATCATAAGAAGACCTCCAGGTCTCAGACGTTTACTGACAGATGGTTGATCTTGCACTGTCTGTCTTATAGGCATCATGGATTCAGAGCAAAGAAAGAAACAAAATTGCTAGAGCTGCCTGGGTGATAACCCATACTCAAACAAGTGTGAGCTTCTCTGTAGTTATCTACATGTATTTGAAACAAACAAAAAGATGCGTTTCCACTGCAACGGAGTCACTTGAGGACTGCCACAGTGTGAGCCACTTGTTGCAAGGCCAAATCAGGGAATATTACCCTGTCACAGATTTCTTGTCACGTTTCTGACCTAATAGCAGCCCTTGAGTGTCTGTAGGAGGTATGGCTTTAGGAGTTGATATCAAGATGTTTGCCAGCGGCTTGTTCATAACCGCAGCACATATGGTGCTTACAGCCTAGTACAACAGTTCTGTGCAGGAAAAAGATGTTGTAGGCGAGTTGGCTGGGGAACAATGATGTAGGCTTGTTGGCATCAGTATAATGATTAGGATCTGCTTTCTGTCACAGATGCTGCTATAGTGCTAGCCATGAGATTTTGTCTAGGGTTGCTGCCTGTCAGATTTCGCCTGAGTGGTGGTGTATCAGCACTTTGTGCTGGGCACACTTACATAAGTACTAGATGTATGTTACATTATCATACGTGCTTGTAATAAGGGGTTGGAGGCATGGACACACCATCCCTGCAGGACACCCAGGAACTTACAGGTTAATAGCTGTGCACCGAATTGCAATGTTTATTTTTCAACAGTGATTTGCTCACTGTCAGCCTAGTTAAGGTTTCCATTTTTTTAATGCCAACTCCCTCTACAGCACTATGATTGTATTTCAATCACCCTAGACATTCTTATGCACATATTGCTTTTGAGAGTAGAGTTCAATTTCCTTCTGGGAGTATTAGCCTGTCATCTCATGTATCCCCCACCCATGATTTAGCATTTTAAATGTGAATGATCCTTACAAATGTTTTGAATGCTGTGGGCTTATTCCAGAAACCTGTTTTGATTCAATTATTGTCCCTATTTTTAAAAAGGGAGACAAGGGAGACCCTAGGTGTTATCGTCCAATATCCCTCCTAGACTCCTCTGCAAAGATTTTAGGGAGAATAATTTTGAACAGACTCGAAGAGTGGATGAGTGAGAGCAGTATTTCAATTGAGGTACAATATGGCTCCAAGAAGAATGTTAGAACTATTGAGCAATGTTTTCAATTCACATCTCATTGTCACTAAATATACATTGACAAAGCAGGGATCTGTTTATCTATGCTTTGCCGATCTCTCTAGCACTTTTTATTTGGTAAACCACACAATCGCATGGAAATCTTTGATCAATATGGGTTCACCAATAGATACAATGGCCCACCTATCTCAAATGTATTTATCAATGACTTCACGTGTCAGATTTGGGTTGGGGGGCGTATGTACAACGAGGGTTAGTGTTAAAAGAGGGATCAGCCTGGGGTGCGTGATGGCCCCTATCCTCTTTTCTCGATTCACCTAAAGTTGGATCCTGTGTCACTCCAGTGCTCTTCTATGCCAACTATGCAATGTTAATGTCAAGAACTGCAAATGGCCTTCAAAAACTGATCAATGGATTTGTGGCATTCATGGAACAGAAAGACTTAAAACTTAACCTATCAAAGACTTACTTATACTATGGTATGTGGTAGGCCTAAAAAGAAAATACATTCTGTAAGGGGCCACAGACTACTTGAAGTCAATAAATTCACTTATCTGGGCATTCTTTTTTCAAACACTGGTTCATGGAACCCACATTTGGACTTAGTTAAATTGAAATTTGTGAGGTCCATTGAGTCTTTGTTCAGGTTTCCCAGGACAGGCTGAAATAAGCCCATCCGAGAAATGCGCAAACTCCATAAGAATACATGCATTCCAGTAGCTACTTATGGATCAACACTGTGGGGGACAAGGGGAAACATTACATTACAAACTCAGGAAAATGTATCTCTGGCTAGCCTACTTTCTGTACCGTGCACAACACCCACCATAATTACCCATAGAGAATTAGATATAAAGTATATGGAAGGTATAATAGACCTGAGTGTGTTAACTGGCAGGTTTCATATCTGCAAGCAGGGATGAAATTCCATGGTTGGCTAAGGTCGATAGATTAATACAGGAAATTGACCTAGATTCCAAAGTTAAACAACCAGCCAACATTTTAAAGTTTGGAAAAATTAAATTAAAGCTATCATTATGAGTAAATGAGTAGCTATGTGAGAAATTAAGGATCATTATTATTATTATTATTATTAAATTAGTTTTGTAACGTGCGCAGCTACCCAAAAAGGGTTTCCCGGCGCCTAGCACGGAAATAGCTAGAAAAGGAGCAGTCAAGAACCATTTGCTCCTAAAAGAGCCAAGTTTTAAGATTTCTTCGAAAGCTGAGATAAGACGGGTCATTCTTCAAGGACACCGGAAGAGAATTCCAGATTTTGGGGCCAAGACAAGAAAAGGAACAGCCTCCCATTCTTGCAAGTTTAAATCTGGGAATCACGAAGTATCCATGGGCTCTAGAGCACAGGGGACGAGAAGGAATGTAAGGATGGATGAGCTCTTGCAAATACGCTGGTGCCACGCCTTGTTTGATTTTAAAGATGTAACACAGGGTTTTAAATGTAATTCTTTGATCAATTCGAAGCCATTGAAGGTCACGTAAATACGGCGAGATGGAAGCCTGTCTAGGAATTTGACAAAGAAGGCATACTGCAGAGTTCTGAACTATCTGTTGCTTTCTCAGTACCGTTTGGCAGATACAGAGATAGAGAACATTGCCGTAATCGAGGAGAGAGGTGATGAGTGCCTGGACTACCGTGCGTTGGGTTGAGGCAGGAAGCATCCAAATGATCTTACGAAGCCACCTCAAGATCGTAAAACAGTTAGCAGCAACACTCGCCACCTGTTGTCTCATAGAGAGACTATCATCAATAATGATGCCCAGATTACGGACATGGGTGACAGGTAGGGAAAGGAACCCATGTCCTGAGGCCAAGGGTGAGGGCCCCATAGGTCCTTGTGCTGGCCCAGGATAAGGACCTCAGTCTTATCCCCATTTAACTTAAAAAAGTTAAGGCGCATCCACTCTGCCACTTGCCGTAGGCCGCACTGAAGGGCAGATGTCGTAGCGTCTTTAGTGGTGGAAAGCGAGAAGACAATCTATGTATCATCCGCATACGAATATAGGGAAAGACCCGCCTCTTCCACAATCTCTGCCAGATGTCTGACATAGATGGTATAGAGTACAAATATTGAGTTTTTATTATCGACTAGACATAATATCGAGTAAAAAATATAGAATAGACATAATATCGACTAGACAGAATATAGACTACCAAAATACCGACTAGAAAATTTTATTATCGAATAGAATGGACATAATATCGAATCAAAAATATAGAATGGACATAATATCGACTAGACAGAATATAGACAACAAAAATATCGAATTTAAGGTAAGTTAATATTCATTTCTAATTTTTGTGTAACATAATTCTGTAGCGGGTTGTTGGTTTATAGTGGAATAGGGTGGGAAGTAATTTAATTATAATTAATTAAATATGTTATTTTATTTATTGGTATTTATTTAGAATTAATTGGTAATTAATTAAAATATAATTGGTAATTAATGTTAAATGATTAATTGATAAATATGCTAATTTTAGTAATTTATTTTCTGTAGCGGGTTGCGGGTTTATAGGGGAATAGAGTGGGAAGTAATTTAATTATAATTAATTAAATATGCTATTTTATTTATTGGTATTTATTTCAAATTAATTGTCAATTAAATATTAATTGGTAATTATTTAAAATATAAATGTAATTAATTTTAATTTATTAATTGATAAATATGTTAATTTTAGTAATTTATTTTCTGTAGTGGGTTGTGGGTTTATAGGGGAATAGGGTGGAAAGTAATTTAATTATAATTAATTAAATATGTTATTTTATTTATTGGTATCTTTTTTAAATAATTGTGAATTAATTATTACTTTGTAAATAATTAAAATATAATTGGTAATTAATATTGATTGATTAATTGATAAATATGTTAATTTTAGTAATTTATTTTCTGTAGCGGGTTGTGGGTTTATAGGGGAATAGGGTGGGATGTCATTTAATTATAATTAATTAAATATGTTATTTTATTAATTGACATTTATTTTGAATTAATTGTTAATTAATTATTAATTTGTAATTAATTAAAATATAATTTGTAATTTAATTGTAATTGATTAATTGATAAATATGTTACTTTTATTACATTATTTTCTGTAGTGAGTTGTGTGTTTATAGGGGAATAGCTTGGGAAGTAATTTAATTGTAAGTAATTACTTTTTTTAAATATTTCTTTGTGTCTAATTTTTTATTATTTTTATATTGTAAATTAATTTATTGGTAATTGGTAAATAATTAGTATTAGTAGGTAATTTTTATTATTAGTTCATTTTTATTTGTAATTTTAATTGATTAATTAAAATATTTGATAAAATTGTAAAATATTTTACTTATTTTGTAATTGTATTAATATTTATGTTATTTATATTTATATATATTCAATGAAAAAACCATTGGTTTTAGGCCATATATAGTTAGGGATTTGCATTTACAAAACCTTATTTTACTCGCATAAAACCATTGAAATTCCATATATAGTTAGATGCGCTAACTATATATCGCGCACCCGCAATCCACTGCTGATGATGTCACATATTACATCATTCATGACATGGTTAGTGACATCACTGATGACATCACTGATGACATCTCAAATGACATCACTGATGACATCTCAAATGACATCACTGATTACATCACTGATGACATCTCAAATGACATCACTGATGACATCACTGATGACAACATCCAGTGACTGTATGTTTCTGTAAAGTTAAAATATGTCTTACATATTGAAGAATGAGTGGATGTATAAGTGTCTGGAAGAAGGATTTAGTAGGTGCATGACTGACTGTATGAGAGAATGATTAAATGTGTCTTACTGAGTGCATGGGTTAGTGACTAAACTGTCTTAATATGTGCATCATTATATCTGTTGTTCTACAAACTGCTGCATGTGTTGATCAGTAGCTATATGAGTAACTGTATGGGTTATTCATTGGTTGTCCAAGTATTTGTATGGGAAACTGAGTGTGTGTGTATGGGTGGCTGGGAGGTGTGTGACTCTGTACATAGATGTGTGAGTAGTTGATTCACTATATGTATGGGTTCAAAAGTGCATGTGGAAACAGCTGTATGGGTGGTTGACTGTGCATGAGTGTATTAGTGAGTGAATGGATATCTCAGTGCTACATGTCAAAGTAAGTACATATGTAAAACACAGTACATGTGAGAGTTGACATATATAAATAACTGTGCATAAGAGCCAGTGAATGTGTGAGTGGCTGTATGGATCATTGTGAACATGTATCAGGGATTGTATAAGAGAGTAAAGTAAATGTGTTAGTATATGTTTGAATAAGTAAGGTGTGTATAACTGTATAGTTGAGAAAATGGAGGTATGATTGATTTTTTGCATAACTGACTATGTGTGTGAGTAACTCCATGGATGACTGACAGTCTGTGACTGTCTATTTACACTGATTGTATCTAAGGTTATATTAGAGTCTGAAGAGGTTCATGGTATTATCACATGAATGATATCATCAGTGATGTGATCAGTAATATCAAATGAGATGTCATCAGTGATGTCATTTGAGATGTCATCAGTGATGTCATTTGAGATGTCATCAGTGATGTCATCAGTGATGTCACTAACCATGTCATGAATGATGTAATATGTGACATCATCAGCAGTGGATTGCGGGTGCGCGATATATAGTTAGCGCATCTAACTATATATGGAATTTCAATGGTTTTATGCGAGTAAAATAAGGTTTTGTAAATGCAAATCCCTAACTATATATGGCCTAAAACCAATGGTTTTTTCATTGAATTTTCAAGGTTTTGTAAATGCAAATTGCTAACTATATATGGACTATAACCTATGGTTTTTTCATTGAATTTCAATGGTTTTTTGAAAGCTAATATCTGTATCTGTAAAATGTATTCTTCTTTAAATCTTAAAATATATTGTACATGTTTCTTATACATTTTTTTTTTTTTTTAAATGTTGGTTCCGCTCCTAGTCCGCGAACCGGTCAGCTTCCCGTTAGCTCAATTTAAAGCCGCGACTTGGTGCGCGAACCGGTAATCGTTCCTTTAGCGTAACTGTTACGTTATCATGACGTTTTGCGTTGTCGCGTAATACGTTATCCGACGCGCCAAGTTAGCGGACCCGGAAGCGGATCGGATAGCAGCGCAAAGCGCGAAACGTAAAGACAGCAGGTCATGTGACTCGGTAATAACACTTTTCATTAGTTCATTTCACTTTTGGTTTCCTAATGATGTAATACTAGGTCATGTGATCTAAAATTAACACTTTTCATTGGTTTAGAACTTTTGCTTTTCCCAAATGATGAAAACCACTCCTTCTTTCCTCACTCTGACTTTCATCTTGGTGAGAGAAAGACCCTTTTACATTCTAGAGAAATGGCTTCGGTTGTTGCTTCTGGTAGTGTTCCACCACCACCTCCACCTCCTCATGGAAAAAAAGGACCACCTACTCAACCACTCTTTGAAGAAGAGGAAGATCAGGAAGAGGAGGAAGAGCCTGAATTTTTGCCTGAGGAGCCCAGGAGGTATAACAGAACGGAAAATTTCATCTGGCAATTTTTTAAATTTCCACCAGGGCAAAAGAAAGTCAATGCAAGATATGTCTTTTGCCGTATCCGTGATGATCGCCTTTCAAGGGGGACGGACAAAAAATATAGTTTTGGAAATTTTACAATGCACAGGCACATGAGTAGGTGGCACCCAAATAATTATAGTGCTGCTCAGCTTCGCAACGAACAACAAAATCCCCCGGCAATAGCAAGAAGATCTGTCGTACCAGAAGTTTCGGGACCAGAGGCAAGGGAGTTGATCCCGAATATTCAAATGGACATGGGGGAAGTGAAACAAATGTGCGTGTGGTGCAATCAAATATTATGCTACCGAGAAAGTAGCATTACTCTTATAATAAGAGCAATCAAAAATCATGTATGTCCAAAACGCCCCAAAAAATAAATTCTTCTTTTTTTTGTTGCTCCTGTTGAGCCCTCTTCAATGAATCATTTTTGTTTCCCCCCTCCCCCCAAAAAATAAAAAAAGTACAAAATGTTCTGAAAAAAACAAAAAAATATAAAAAATGTTCAGAAAAATAATTAAAAAAATTTAAAACAACAAAAACAAAAAAAAAGTTCTTTTCAGAACTACCTCCCCATTATAAAAAAAAATTGGTAGAATTTTTGGAACTCTGCCAAGCTTTATTTCTTTTAGTTCGCTCCCAGTTCGCACTCTGGTACGCGAACCAGGAGCGAACCAAAAATTTTTTTTTTAAAAAAAGAACAGTAAGTATAAGGAAAGGAAACAGACAGTTATGTTACAAGAAAGACAGCTATAGGGAGTAAAGAAAAGATACTGTTACCTGCAATTCACTTCTGATCATGCCATATATTACATAATTTTTGACATGGTCAGTGACATCATCAGCAGTGGATTGCGAGTAACAGTATCTTTTGTTTACTTCCTATAGCTGTCTTTTTTGTAACATAAATGTCTGTTTCCTATCCTTATACTTACTGTATATCAAATTTATGCTTGTTGAAGAATACAGAGGAGATAATAGATGTGAAGACCTACCATTGTAGTAAAACATGCCCACTTATTACATCATTCATAACATAGTCACTGACATCATCAGCAGTGGAATGCGGGTTAAAAAAGTAGAAAACATTTACCTTATAATTCTTGTTAACTTTTAAAGAAAATTTTTCATACTTTCAATCTGTAAAAGAGAGAACAAACATTTCCAAAAATATTAAAACATGTATTTAAAAATTAGAAAAAAGAAGGGAAAAGGTTCAAGAAGAAACACTTTTTAAACAACTTTGACACTTACAGAAGCCTCTGCTTCTCTACGACCCGTACACAATCCTAAAGATATATATTTTAAACAAACAGTATCTTCATGCTGATGAACTGAGACCTATTTTGGAACATGGTACTTCTTTTGCACTGCTGATGTCTCACAATAGTGATGCAATAGCAGCGCAAAAAAGATGTAAAGCCATCATAAAATTGTGTCTAATATTTTAAATGATTGTTTCAGGATACAAATAAGATGTGTGCTTTCAAGAGCTTTCTTTGAGGTGAGGCCTATTCCTTTTTCTAAAAAAAACAGTACCCAGAAGTACAGCACTGTAAGCATTAAAATTGACACTTACAGAAGACTCAGTTTCTCCATATCTACCTCACATTTCTAAATGTATATCATAAGTAGGCATGGGCGGAAAATCCGTTCCGCTCGCGGATTTTGCGGATTTTCGGGAAATCCGCAATCCGCGAGATTTGCGAATTTCCTGCAAAATCCGCAAATCCGCGAGCAGCGGATTTTGCTCGCACTGCTCGCACTGTTCGCGTGAGTTCGCGCCCCGCGAATAAGTGCGAAATTGCAGAAATACGATCTAAGCAAAACTGAAAGTAACTACTTACCAGGTTCAAAAGTTCAGGCACATCATTAGTAGCCATTTCCTGTAGTGCTTCCTGAGGGGCCCCTCCAGAGTTCAGTTGCCAGTTGAAACTATTATGTGACCCTGCTCTGAACCTCAGAATAGTTACACATATGCCACAAAGGTCATGAATTACAGCTAAGGGAGACAAGCAGGAGCCAGGCTGGAAGTTAAAATCCATTAATCAGCCCCTAATTCATTATTGTCAGTTGGGGCAGGGCAGGTGTTGTAACTAATTTTGCAACAATGAAAGCACTTAGCAAGTGCAAAAGATCACTAATCAGGGCGCACTAAGGAAGCAGGTGCCAGCTAAAAAAATATTCTGTGACACATTAATCAGCCCCAAATTAATTCAGGTCACTTGAGGCAGGGAAGGTGTGCTTTGCTTTGCCGAAAATAATGTACACTGGACAACCAGAGGGTGTGGTGATGAAACAGAGGGTGGCATGGGTGGGCCAGAGGGTGGCATGAGTAGTCAGAGAGTGGCAGTGGTGACAGAGAGTGGCAGTGATGAAGAAGAGTGTCCCAAACAGGTTGGACACGTAGAAACAACAAGTTCGCAAAACTTGCGACCCGACAGGTAAGTTCGCAAATTGCGAAATTGTAAAAACCCTCGCGAACTGGCAGAAACACGGGCGAACACAAAAAAAAAAAAAATCCGCAAATTCGCGGGAATTCGCGGATTTTGCGGATTGCGAGTTCGCAAATCCGCAAATTCGCGGATTGCCAATCCGCAAAATCCGCTCATGCCTAATCATAAGTACAAAAAGCAGAACATTAATTATACATGTTAAATGGTTTATTTTTGCTGTTCTCAGAATGTATCAAATTTCACTTAAATCAGTGACTTGAAGGTATTCATCATGTAACAGCGGGGAAAAAAAAACACAATCAAAATGATTGTGTTTAAAAAACCCATACAACCTAAGAAATCTGAATTCAAAACTCCTTAAAATCAACTTACTTTCAATGACGTCGATGGATCTCCTACGAACAGCTTCCACTCTGTTGTGCTATAAATATTTTCAGCCCGCCACTTTTTGAAAGAAAACCTCCATCGATTCGAAAAATATGTTACATACAACAAAAGACTTCTCACATTCTACCACATGTTTCCACTAGGCCAAATCATGTTGCCGCGATTCGCAACTCTTGTAATTCTTCCAATCAAATCCCGACATTTTCTATTTTCGCAACTTTCAAAAATAATACATTTAATATTATTTTCACAATCCTGGACTACTAATATCTTACCCTTCTTTGTCACTCATGTTCTCCTTTTCCTATGACACTGATACTGCTTACTATGAAGCAGACTTACTTGCATCAGGTTTATATAGTTGGATGTTTAAATTGACATTATAATTAAAAGTTTTGGACCAATAATCTAGACAGCATTGCAGACTTACATTCCCTCTACTTCATGAACCTTTTGCAATTCTTCACAGGAAATCCCGAGATTCTTTCATTAAAATTTTGGTTTTAAAAACACCCGGTAAGAATTTTTAAGGTCAAACGGCAATTTTGTTTTGAAAGTTACAACGGAATCATTGCAGAATGACCAGCCGTTTCGAGATTTTAAATAAGCTGTATAATGTCCTGATGTTGTTGAAGGACCATCGGGATAGATAATTGCTACAGTTACAAAAGTCCTTCCTGATATTGAAAGCTGAGAAGCCACAATTTTTTTTATTAAAGTTGACAATTTTGATCCATCAGGCCTACATCGTTGGATCATTAAAATGACATACTGTCCATATCTACGTATAAATAATGTTGACATCATTTCAGATTTACATTGGCTACACTCCATGTTGTGATCCGCTGCATTTACTAGCTTATTAAAGGAGACTGATTTACTGTCTGGCAAAGTTAAATATATAAATCTTTCTGAGTCTACACTAGTAGTACTTGATACCATACAGTTCTCGCAGTCATGCTGCCATTGATAAGAAAGCCCAAACAGGTGATCTACATCTACACCCTCATCTTGCAATACATCAAGCATATACATTAAAAACTCCTGACAATCTTGCTGATTATTTTCAGAGAAGTCTGTTTGACCTGAACATTCATCTAACAGATAACGAACTTCAGACACACTTTCTACTTTTGTTCGATCAGTGCTACATTTCTCGAAAACAGAATTCAACAAACAGCATAAAATTTGTTCTGAATTCAACAGAATCTGTTCTTTTAAACTCTCTAGTGAAAAGAGAACATTAACCACTACATTTGCATAGCAGTTGACACCAGAACTGTTTTCAAATTGAAAACCGACAACATCTTCAACAGAATCCACTTTATTTCTGCTAACAATTTTCGGTTCATCGACTTTTGGTCTTTTTGCTACAACCTCCCTACTATTACTGATATTTCTACGTTTCCGGCCTACCACACGTTTCTCAAACAAAGGATATTGAGGCAAATGTGGCGCATACTCTCTTCTTAACCTATTGTATTCCTTAACACAATCTAGATCCGCACAAATGTTTGTGACATCACAGTCAATCAAGTACAATCCCGATAAAGTTCTAACTCATGACAATGCCACATATGCCATACCCTCCTTGAACACAGAACTGCCAATATTCACCAATGCACTGTCTACACTTAAACCTTGCGATTTATGGATTGTCACCGCATATGCCAAGCAAACAGGAAACTGTTTACGGCGAACATATAAGTCTTTAACAAGCAAAAACCTAGCAGAACAACGACCAATTAGCTGTACTTCCTCAATGCCATCAAATTTAATTTTTAAAAATTCTATTCCATCTCTATTTCTGTATTTCTCAAAATCAACAACATTACCCATTGATCCATTTACCAGACCTCTTTCAACATGTAAATTCCTTCTCAAAATGATTCGCCAATTTAAACACACATTCAAAGTCTTTTCAAAACCCGCTGTTTTAGATATAGTCTTCTCTAATGAATCCAATTTTGATTTCAAATTGTCTGACAAAATAATTGTTGATCCCATATGCTCTATTTTGTCAATAGCTTCAAGTTTCACAATCTCTTGCTTTTCGAAATTCAACATTTTGTTGTTGAAGATGGCACATTCTGCAAGAGTTGGCATCAAACATATTCCGGATTTCTTCTCAGTAATTTTCTGAAAAATATTCTCAGCCACAATCTCTTGTTCGGGATATAAATTTGAAAGTAATTGTGCATTTAAAGCTTCTTTTCCATGCTCGGTCACTTTTCCAATTCTAATATCTTGTAGAATATTCTTGTAATCTTCATCTTTTGCCTGACGCATATTTTCATGCAGTTCAGCATAATTGAAGTTTAACCATATATTGACGTTGCCAATGCTCCCTAGGCACTTCCTGGTATCTTCATGCGTGAGTATTTTGAACACAGGTTGTCCTTTTACTGGTGTCAGCTGCAGAAGATCTCCGAAAACAATGATGTGTTTACCACCAAATAACACATCATATTCAGTTTTAAGTACTTCTTGCATTCTCAAATGCACAAAGGCAAGCATGACATTGGAAACCATGCTTACTTCGTCAATGATAAGTAGTTTCATTTTCCTCAAGACTCTTGAAACTTCACAGCAAGCATCCCCAGATAACTTGTGGTATTGTAATTTGTTGTCATGCTCCACCGGCAGCATCAGTAGACGATGCAAAGTAATACCTTTAATGTTATGTGCTGCAAGTCCAGTAGGAGCGGTGACAACACAAGACAGCGATGACTCAGTCCTTTCCTGCAGATAGCATGAAATTGCTTTAATGAGGAAACTTTTTCCAGTTCCCGCTTCTCCACTCACATACAGTCGGACAGGCTTCAACGATGTACATGAGCACTCTTTCTTCTCATGACTTAATCCATGCTCAATTTGCTTGGTAACTTCATCATATATTTTCCTCTGCTCAACGTTGAGTTGTTTTTCCAAGTCTTCTAAGTTAACTGAATCCTCCTGAGCATGTGCCATGGCTCTTTCCACTTCATTCATAGCAGTGGCAGCTTCATTTTCGATAATAGGTCCTCCAAGTGGATCTTGACTCAATGAAACAGAACTCTGACTGTCCTGAGAACTGTCTCTGGCAATCTCGGCTGCAATCGTTGCTTCCTGCTCAATTTCCAAAGTTAGCATTTCTTGATATTTTGGAAAAGCAGGACATTCTATGATCTCCTTAGCAGCAGTGAAAGAGTCTTCGTAACAGAGGAAATCTCCAAGCAGTTCCTCTTCTGCACGCCAAGGCTTGAAAAGTTGCAAAAGTGCTAAATAGAAAAACTCCTTTTTTTCTGGAGATTCGCCACTCAATTTTCGATGGTTTACTAATTGGCATTTTCTTTGCTTGACCAGGCATCCCTCACTTCCAATTACAGCATACACTCCTTTCTCAATATCTTCTTTGATGTTCCTCTTGAATATATAATTTTGTAGAACCTCATATAGACAAACATTCTCAAGGTGACTGCTTCGATTTGGATAATATGTATCCAACATGTTGGTCTTCAAAATGTCGGTACTGTTTGGTTCCTTTTCTGCCAAATATTCAATTTCCCGGACAGGTTATAGAACCCGATTTCGCGTTGCAGCAAGACCAAGACTCGCCCAAACAATACTCCTGGATTTGGCATAGAGACTTGCTGAAGACAATCGATCTGAACATTCGTACGCTCCGATTTCTCGATGCGACAACATCTTCAGACTGAAACTGTACAACTTCTTGCTGAGGCTCTTTTCATGGGAAATGTCCTCCCACATATCCTTCAGTTCTGTCTTTTCTTTTTTGGTGATGTAAGATGTCACATACCGAGCCACAGCCATACAGTTGTCACCCACAAACTGTATATCCATGTTAGCATTCCACATGGACAAAATCACTGGGTTGTAGTCGTTGATGTACTTGGACTCTTCATTCCTTTTCAAATTGTATGTATTTTTGGGTGATTTCCTCGTCACATTATGTCGTAGTGAAGACATCAAACTGTTCACTTTTCCTTTAGAAATCACCGGTCGTGGAAAGTTGAAACGACATTTGGTGTAGAACTTGTCCTTGTTTCTGAATTTACGACGACAGTACTTTCCACAACGATGGCTTTGGAAACGTAGAACTTGTTCTCTTAGGCTTTTCTTCTCCGTTGCGTTTGGAACAGCACACGTAGAATACTGTTCTATGAAATTCATCACTAAGTCATCCGGATCTGTTCCAAATTTAGGTGCATCCTTGATCCACAACAACATATGTATATGAGGAGCACCTCTTGCTTGGTACTCCTTTCTCCAGAAGAAATCCAACACCTCTCCAAGAGGTGGATTCTTCTTATTTGTGATGAAAGACATCATAGCTTCAAATCTATGATTGAAGTACCTGCATACATTCACAGGATCCAAAGAACACAGTTCTCCAGGTGTCTTGAATTCAATGTTTTCAATATTTCCATTTGCCTCTCGTAGAAATTCAAGTAAGTCTTCCCAGCCATACTCGGCACAGCTCAGAGTGAGGAACCATGTCGGAGTTCCTAAGTTCCTCAGCATACATTTTAAATCACCATGACGACGGTACCAGTACTCATTAGTACCACGCTGACACGCCATGAGATTAATTAAGTGAGAATCCAAAATACTGTCTTGGACATTGACTTTATGCATAAAGTCCCTTGCCGAGATATTTCGCATCTGTATACCACTTTTTAAGATGTGGTTCACTGCATATGACAGTCCAGACAGATCGCTTTCAAACAGGAGATGAAACAAATAGGGAATGCATTGACGAAACCTAGGATCTTCTGCATACAATCGTAAAGTCCGGTATTCAGACGCAGGAATTTGATGAGATCGCTCATCATATCTTCCTCCTCGACCTGTGGGAAATAGCTGTGGGAAACACCGAGCTTCCAAACTTTCCTCCCAAACACTAATGGGACTCCCTTTGGCTTGTTTCATTTGAAACAACTCAATAGCATTCCCCATGACTTCCTTGGAATGCAAAGGATGAACACTATAATGTTCATATATTTCTTCACTTTTAGAAGCCTCTACTTTCTCAATTTGGCCAGCACACAAATCGCTATCCTCTTCATCACTTACTTCCTCTTCTGCAACATATACATTCTTATAGTACTTATTATTTTTCTTCAAATACACTGTTGCCTTTTTGACTTTCCTAACATCCACTAAATCTTGCCATATTTTCTTATTCTTTGTCGGAACCCCATTAACCAAGATAACCAGAGGTTCCTCTTCCACTTTTTCTACTCCAATTGTGTTAATGTTTTTGTTCAAATCTAGAGGCAAATAAACAACTCTTCCCTTTAATCCTCTCTGTAAATCTGCTGGAGGCAACTTCCCTGTCTTTGGCTCCATTCTTACAATAGCCTGAAAGGGATGGATACTTTGAATCAAAATAGATTCATAAGTATTTAAATCTTTCAATTCAGAAGGAATCTCAACCAATTCCAGATTATTATGAACTGCCCTAGCAGGCATCTGGTTTTGGTTTAATTTATTACAACAATAAGTACACACACGTTGATCCGATCCCAAATCAAAATAATTTTCTACCATCAAGTATGTGGCAAAATCCTTCCATTCACTATTATTTTCCCTTTCACTTTTTGCATATAAATCCACTACCTTAGTCTGATTCTTATAATAAGTACGTCGACAACACACACAAGTGAAATTAGGCCTCTCACTTGATTTCATCTGAAACGTGGCAATTTCCTTCTGAAAATTATCTGTACTGGAAACCTGTACATTATCTTCAACATTACCCTCTACTTCAGGGTCAATTTGAACATTCTCATCTTTACTACTAAAGTAACAAAACTCAATTTCTTCACAAATATTCTTCACATCTATTTCAGAACCATGCAAAAGAGCAGCACATAATTGTTTAAGCATAATTGCTGGACTCTTTGCATAATACAACATTCTCACTAATTTTCTCACTTTATTATGATGCACTGCTAGCATCCTGAAATGATGAAAAACACTCTGGCATACTCTCCTGGAAAGACAAGCCAGTGAATGACCACGCAAACCTGTCATTTGTCTCACTCTGCAAGGATCTAAATCTTGCAACAACTTCATTTTCTGCTTCAAACTTTTCTTATTAAATGTCCGTATAAAATCACAAAGCAAATTGATGGAAACCTGTCGCACACTGCAAATAGAACTACACTTCCAAATGTACACAGGACCCTTAGGACGTCTTCCTAAAACCTCATCACTTAGTGCCTCTTCTGTCTCTGTTGTCACAAGTTTTTCATTTTCAACTGGACAACCATCCTTCACTTCATATGCTCGACCACTGGTGTCAACTGCAAACACCAAATCATTATCCTGAAAATAACTCTCCTCATTAAAAAATGCCTCAGAACTTGAACTATGCATCCATTCTCCGGAAAAAACTTCACAAAAGTTACTACGATTTACTACTCTCTTCCATCTACTGTTTGTTTTGAAATCAGAAATTACCTTGCTCAGTTTCCTAATTCTATTGATTACCAAAATAAACAACTTTCGCTTAATTTCAAAAGCATGATCAATAATTTTCTCTACATTTTTCTTCTTCTTATAAAATGCCACTTTCTGTTTGCATTTCTTAATATTTTTTCATAAATTAACTATTATCCTGTTACGGAACATTCGTTTTCGAATGTCCCTAAACTGTTCTTTCCTTCTACTATCATGCACAGAGTTATCTCTTCCTCTACCAGTAACATTTTTGATGGGTCTTTCCTTTCCATTTAAATTACTCTTCTTTTTCTGAACTGAAACATTTTTGCGATAAATACTTTTTTTACTAAAAATATTTTTTAAGAATGATTTTGTGCTCTTACCCGGAGCTTTCTTGGTGTTTTGATAAGTATTTGGGGAAGAGGACTGCTGCAATAAAACATCATCCTGCTGTCTTTGACGTTTTCTAGCCTTTCTAATTCTATTTTTCGTAGGCATTTTTCAAACTATGAAAAAATCTTCAGTTGAATCTGTGCAAAAAATATAATAAAAAATGTTAATAACCACTATTACCAAACAGTAAATGAATAACAGTCATCAAAAACGTAATGCCCTACTTATTATTTAACATAGCAAATCTTTTGCACCAGCACTGCATCACAAAAATGACACACAGTGCTACAAAACAGGCATACAACAATCATAAATCTCTCCCTAATATTTTAAATGATTAATTCAGAATGACGATAAGGTGTGGCCTATCTAAAGGTTTGTTTAGGCCCAGATCTTTGGACTGGGGTAAAAGTGTGTCATTGATCCTCATTCAGTCCATCGCCTGTTTTGTTTATTTGAGGTAAGGCCAACACATGGTTGCAGATAAGATTTTCACTTAAGAAAACAAAGGAAATAATACATGTGAAGGCCTACCAATGAAGTAAGTCATTATTTGAAATCAATTACATTTCTGGATATGTACTGCTAAAGCTTCTTAGGTTGTTTTGGGTCATATTTATAAGGCATATGAGTGTGTATGATGTTATTTTTCCTTTTTAAATGGAAAGCGTTCTTCATGGTGCAAGTTTCTTGTAAATACGCTCCCACCTGCGAAACGGAACTTTGCGATGCGAAGCTGATTGGCTCCCCGGTGTCTGTCAAGAACATTCTAAACAGTCCGGAGCGCCCGCCATCTTATCTCTTGGTAGGATCGAGAGAGAAGAAGAGGTGAAAATTGAAGGGGGAATTTAATGAAAGGGGGCAAGGTATACCCCTCTTGACCCCCTAGGAATGTTGTTGGGGTTTTTAAAGGGTCCCGTGGGGAAAATAAAAAAAATAATTTTCACGGTAGAAGCGCTTCCCAAACACCGAACTGGGCCGCAAACTGCTGGTGAAACGGGAATTCGCCATTTTGTGCTTCGTTTTAATTAAATTACTAGGTATAAGGGGGTGCGGGAGACCATTTTGTGCTTCGTTTTAATTATATTACTAGGTATAAGGGGGTGCGGGAGACGTATCCTAATCCCTTATATTTTCTGAGGGTGGCTGAGGAGGCTCATATATGTTGATACATGTGTTCCAGCGGCTGTGCGTGAGCTTTTTTTTTTTTTTTGCTGCGTGACGTCTGTTAACGTTCGATTCGAAGGAAATCAGGAAGTGTTGACCACCAATTTGTCAGTGCGATAAAATATTTTGTTATAAATGAATCCTTATTGATAAACAATGTCTGCGCCATCTTGCCTTTTTTACAATGCCACAATTTTGTCGTGCACGGCAGCCATTTTACATGCCAGGCCGGTCCCAGGCTATCACCTAGCCCTGCGGATGTAGTTTATGGCCCTAGCTGTAGAGAATCCAGACATGCCAACCCTCCCGATTCAGGCGTCAGACTACTGTTTTCAGTGCTACTCTCCCGCCTCCCGATTCCTGCAAACAAAAACCCGGGGGCATATTACCAACAACTAGCGATAACTTGTTTAGAGACAAAAATTATCGCCGCACATCGGCGATTTTTATCGCAGATAAAACTTGCTATTAGCAAGGTTTATCGCAAATGCGATAAAAAACGGCCGCAATGCATGAATTTCGCTGAAAAGTCAGCGATATTCATGCATTATCCAGCAAATGCTCTTAACCATGTTATCCACCTCCCATTGGATAACATGGCTAAGAACTGCTCGCAAATGCGATAAAAAACGGCCGCAATGCATGAATATCGCTGAAAAGTCAGCGATATTCATGCATTATCCAGCAAATGCTCTTAGCCATGTTATCCACCTCCCATTGGATAACATGGCTAAGAACTGCTCGCAAATGCGAAAAAAAACGGCCGCAATGCATGAATATCGCTGAAAAGTCAGCGATATTCATGCATTTTCCAGCAAATGCTCTTAGCCATGTTATCCATCTCCCATTAAATAACATGGCTAAGAACTGCTCAGGGCCCCATGAGGAACGCTTTCCATTTAAAAAGGAAAAAATAACATCATAGAAAAGAATCGTTTTTAAACACAGCATATAAATCAATTGTATACCTGCATTCAAGAGGAAATGACTGAAAATGTCCTTGAGACACATGAAAGCGTTTTCTGGAATGCCCTAGCACCATTTTTTCGACATTATTAACATGGCTATGTAACTCCCATAATCAAAATCTAAATTTGCCAAGCGCAGGTGGGAGCATATTTACAAGACACTTGCCCCATGAGGAATGCTTTCCATTTAAAAAGGAAAAATAACATCAAAGACACTCAAATGCCTTATAAATATGACCCAAAACAACCTATGAAGCTCTAGCAGTACATATCCAGAAATGTAATTGATTTCAAAAATGGTTTTTAAAAACAACATATCTGTTTCAGCTTACATAAGAGACCATGGAATGGGCTTCATATACAACAATAACTTGTGTTACTGCATGCCAGAATGCTACACCGAATATGCAATTACAATTTCTCAAAGTAACAAAATCTATTTCTATATCACTACAGACAAAGCCACAGTTTTAAAACACAGCTTTCTTCATCATTTTCTCCTTAAATCATACTATTCTCTATCTAAAATAAATAAATCTTTTCTCACCTTAGCAAATACTTTTTGAGTTTAGAAAACAGTCTCAGAAATACACCAAATTGTCTTCAGCAGAAGAAAAAGGATGCACTCCAGAGGCTGCAGCTATTGAAAGCACAGAAATACAGATATTCATTTCACATATCTCTCATATTAGCCAATCATAACTCTTCCCTCACTTTTTTCAAATCAAAACCCTTCCCCCCTCTGCCCTCTCTGCCTTTTTTCCATAGCAACGACCTCCTGGAAGACCTCTCATGCTTGCAAATTCACACAACAATGTTTCAATTGAACTCTGAACTCTCAGTGCACCTGCGTATCCAGTGCAATCTTTCATTAAAAGTTTCTTCCTTGACCATTCAAATTACATCTTTCAAAGAACACATCCATGCACCCTAACTTTCTGTTTTCAGAAATGGAAATGCACCAATCACTGCTAATGAATCATTAGCATTGGAAATCCACAGTTTTTTTTCTTTACAAACTCCTACTGTTTCAACTGCCCTTTCATTACCACACTTCATCTGACTGCAGCCCAACCTTCTCCCACCATGTTTAAGGTCTGGATTGTTGGACATAGTTACATCCACTGGGCTCAAAGGTATGCTGACAACAGAAATGTACACAACCTCAATTTACAAGATGTGGAAATTAAGTGGTTGGGCCAAAGAGGATTAAAATGTCACCAATTGATACCATTGGTGAAAACCTTTATGCATTTGCCAAAACCTGACCTGTTAATAGTGCACTGTGGAGGTAAGGATTTGGGCACTTTGACAGGGGTAGGTCTGGAAATGCTTTTAAAGGACACCTTTGAGCAATTAATGGCACTTTTTCCTCAAACTGCCTTGGTATATTCAAATATATGCCAAAGACAGAAATGGAGGTGGTCCAACCAATTTTGTCCACAAATTGAGAAAGCGAGGAAGCATGTAAACACATCTGTTTCAGCTTTCATGAGAGACCATGGAATGGGCTCCCTGTACAACAATAACTTGCGTTACTACATGCAAGATATCTACAGAGGAGATGGAGTTCACTTCTCAGATGAGGGCAACAGAATTTTCATTCTGAATTTAAGACTGTGCATTGGTACCTACTTATAAGTACCTAAATGTACCATAAACCCAAAAGCTCTTCTCAGAGCTACCCTTCATCTGATCACTCACAATTAATACTTTTCTCTAACTTATTTCTGTAATTTTCAACAAACTACGCTCAAAGAGCGCTACCCGGTACGCGAACTGGAAGCTAACCGCGCAAAATTTTTAAAAAAATGTTTTTTCTCCGCACATATGGTCCTCCTCAGCCACCTTCAGAAAACCTGGGGGGTCAAAATACTTGTACCGTGTCCCCTTCTACCCTTTCTGAACATTATTTACCCTCCATTTTATATCTTAATTCGACCGAAACACAAAATGGTGGACTCCCGTTACGCTTCTAGTTCGCGGACCAAACCGCTTCCCGGGAAGCGGTCCAAAAAAAAGGTGGGAAAGTAATTCACAGAAAAACGACTGGAGACACTCTCACCAAATATAGATTAGCTTATACTACATAACAATCCCTTTCATTTTCACAAATCTGATTGAAATTCCATTTAGCCATTAAGCCTGTAGACCTCTCTAAATACCTTGAGGTAAATTACTTCACAAAACACATCTGAAGTGTTGGAATTGACAACCAATGAAAATGTTACTTTCATTTTCTACTTTTATTACCTGCTATTTGATTGGTTATATACCTGAATATATATAAAGGAAGAGAAGAAAACACAGCCATTTTGACTACTACTTCTTGTTGTACATCACATTTCAATAGTTACCTAACACTTCAACTTGTTTCTGAAGGTAAGTTGTTATTTTTAAAACTGAAGTATATTATGCACTATAACTTGATATGGTAGACTTTTTCTGATAGATATACACTATCCCTCTGTAGTAGTTATGGATTTAGATAGACTTCTCTGTTATAGTTATGAATGGAGTTAGGCTTCTCTTCGTTAAATTACAGACACTTTTGTATAGTCCAATTTCCACTCTGATACTATACACTGCCAAAAGAAAAATTCACTGATAAAAACTGCCTATCTAAAATTAATCCCAACAGTGCCCTATCTCTACTAATATATATTTTTTTATTCAAAATTTCAGGCAAAATGGAAGGCGAGCAACAAGTTACATTTTCAATTGAACTGAAGGAGAGCAGCCAAGACAAAATTGATGACTTTATGGATGAAAGTAGAGACCACGAACTTCTACAATGTGTTGAAGCAGTGGACAACCTGCTTCAAAATGAAAAAAAGTTACACCCTATATTCAATTTTGACATTTCTGACAATGAAATGTTAGAAAGTTTAATGAAGTATGAAACACAATCATAATAAAAAAAAATTAAAAATAAAGAAAACAAAAAAAAACAACAAAAACAACAAACAATTAACAAACAGTATTAGAAAAGTCTATCATTCTTTTATCCTTATAGTACGCTGCCCAGAACGCTTCCCGGTTCGCGTACTAGGCGCTCACCACGCAAAAATAAAATAATTTTTTTTTTTTTGCCCTGCTGGGACCTTTTACAACCTCCACATAAAACCTAGAGGATCAGGGAGGATCTACTATGCCCCCTTATGGTAATTTCCCCCTTTGTTTTGGCCTCTCTTGTCACTCGATCCTACCGAGAGACAAGATGGCGGCCGCTCCGGACTGTTTAGAATGTGGACAGACACCGAAAAGCCAATCAGCTTTCCGTGCGCAAAGTTCCGAAACGCGAAAAGTACGCGAACCGGATCGCTGCCCGGAGCGCTGTTACAGATATATATCTTGATTTAAACGTTAATTTCTCAAAATCCACTGAAGCACATATATTGAGACATAGCAAAGGCACATCGGGCTAACAGTCCCTACAATTTTGCCAAGTTTCGTGGAAATCCATTCAGCCGTTCGGGCTAAAAGTGAGTCCAACCGCCCTATGGAAATTAACATGGGAAAAACGCATTTTGGGACCCCCCTTTTTTCTCGGCCCCCCCTTGACGACCCCCCCCCCAAATTTCCAGGAGCTGCTCATAAACAAAATGTGCCATTTTCCAGAAAATTTCAGCCGATTCCGTCCACAAACGCCAAAGTTATTAGACATAGAATTTTCAGAAATCCCATAGGGAAAAAATCCTAACTATATATACCTACTGGCGACCGCCAATAGGTAATTAAGTATTTACTATCCCTACTATTGCACTCACTGGAGTAGGAATAGTAATCTTTATCCCTACGCTATCCAACGCTTTCCCTACTGTTGAACTCTCTGGAGTAGGAATAGTAAATTTAACCCTCTCACTATCCTACGGAAAAAATATTGTTTATGTTTTTGTTAGTAATATGTATATATATATATATATATATATATATATATATATATATATATATATATATATATATATATATATATATATATATATATATATATATATATATATATATATATATGTATGTATATAGATAGATATATATTTATATATATATATATATATATATATATATACTAACAAAAACATAAACAATATATATATATGTTTAAAAATGTATTTATTTTTTTAAAGTTATATTAATTATGTATTAATTTTAAGTTTATTTAAGTATTTTAAGTATGTTTAAATAATTATATTTATTATTATATTAGCTTTAAATTAATTTTAAGATATTTAAAAAATTCAATATTTTGACTCTATATTTTTTCCTATCGATATTTTGCAGTCAATATTTTTGTACTTACCTGTTTGTAGATAGGAAGTCGATATTCTGGCATTCGATATTTTTACCTCGATATTTTGGCAAGTCGATATTTTGACTGTCGATATTCTGTCAGTGATCCGACATAGATGTTAAAGAGCAGGGGGGTCAAAAAGGATAGAAAGAAAGTTACGGTAGAGATATTTTTGGACGGACCTGTACAACTGGGCTGCAGTGATACCTTGTAATGGTTTCAGATGTTCAAAAAAGATTTTACCTATCAAGGTTTCAGCTTGGCATAGCACACCATCTTATGGCTATTCCCAAAAGAGATGTATGGTCAAATTGACTCCCCTGATTCCTGTGCGATTGAGTCTCTATTCAAACTACAATGTATTTAATTTTGTTCTGTACATTTTATCATACTCTTCAGAAAACGTTTTTTTGTGCCCTGCACTACAAACGAGGAATTTTCTAGTACATCAATCAGGAAGCCTATATGTTTTTATTAAGCCTTGAATCTGATGTTATTTGTTCTGCTGTCTCTCTATTTATTAGCGGTGCCATAGGAGAAAGGACAGCCCTATCTCTGTATGATAAATTGATGTACAAATATGAATAATGTAACTGAAAATTACCTTCGAATTTTAATTGTGAATATCTGCTCTGTTGCTGTATTTATTTATTGTAATTATGGATGGTACAAAGTGGGTTAGGAGCAAATTTCTCCTCAGTGTGATAATATTGGTAAATTATAATGTAAGGTGCATTTGTAAATCTCATCTCCAGGGTTTTAAATACCTAAATTTTATCTTTCATATGTTTGTCTTGCTGAATTGTATATCTTTTGTAGGAATGCATTAATGTATTTTAACTCTGCTATGATCACTTTTGAAATAGAATAAAGCTCTTTTTGACTGTGAGTGAATGTCTTCTTCAAGAGACTTGCATCGGCGAATAGAGCAGATGACCTGGTCTAGACGTTAAGACGCTAACTTTGCTGTCGAACATTTGTGTGTTTTACTCATGCTTTCCAATTGACATGTCATTTTATACAGAGACATAAATTCCCATTGCATTGAGCAAAACAAAGCTGTTTGGGCTATGTGAAGCACGAAACATCAGGAATACTAAAGAGGTAGATAACAAAACAGCAAAGTAGAAGCAGTAGCCCGTCCTTACTGGCAGAGGTGCCCTGCCGACCCCACCTGGCTGAGCAAAGGTTGGCCTGACTAACACTCTTTATGTTCAGGTCAGGCAGCCAGGTGCTAGACATGCATGAAATGGGCATACGCCTGGCAGTTAGAGCTAAGCTTTGCTGGGCTGTAGATGTAATAGCTTTTGTGGGCATGACCTCTTCAGCCTCCTCCCCCCCACAAATTACCCCACACTACTGCAGGGTAACAATCCTTGCTAACCCCACTTCAGGGGGAAAACACATTGGAGCAAAGCAGTAAAAGCGCACAAATTGATTACGGTGACAAACTTTGTAAGTGGGAAAACATACAGTTATACGAGAAGTTGACCGCTAGCTTCTGCACGCTAACTTTGTACTTAAGTATCCACTGCTAAGCTGCCAAGACCTTTTTTTTTAAGTGTCTACTGCCTAACAAATTCTGGAGGGGTTTGACCTAAACCAGAAGCAAGAGCCACTGAGCTAAGCTGTTTCATTTTTACATCCAGCTTCCACTAGCCGGTTCTCTACCACTTACAACTAACCATATGCTTTCTTTCCTTCACATGAGCTTGCGTGGTTAGGACTCAAAGTCTAAAGCTGCTTTCTGACTTCTGATTTCTGGACTTTCTTTCAGGTTGTTTTTCTCGCATTTATGGACCATCCTTCTGTGTAATCCTAATAGTAACCCCCAGAGGAATCACCACTCTTACTGGTTTCTTTGCTGCCCCTGATTTTTCTGCATGGCTGGCATTAAAATCTTTAACCAAACAGGATGCATGTAGGCAGGAATGGATTCCCACAATTGTTCAGAGAGACACCATATCCCTTGCATGACCTATATGCTACAGCTGGCCATGTCCAACACTAGAATACACTAGAGATTCCGAGCCAGAGGCTGCATCCGCTCGGCCGTGGTAGTTCAGCACTTCAGGAGCCGCCACAGCGTACAGAGATAACATACTACAATGTCTCTGAGGGTATTAGTTAGTGGTGAATTTAGAGCAGCACAATTAATTGCTGGAAGCAGAAGGGGAAATCAGGGAGACAGAAATGCAATTTGACAATATAAGATTGAGTTTTGGTAATCATATATATTTTTTATGAATAACTTCATATATGAAATTATTTATGACTAATGTATATATGAAATTGCTGTATGTTACAGAGGTTTGTCCTGGTCTCTATAGGGTGTATGGGCTACCTCCTGTAGTCTGATATTGCAGTGTACAGAGAAGCGGGAAGAGGCAACGGAGGTCCCCCGATTAGTTGGAGCTGCCACGGGGGCCCCACGATGAGGAGGAGGAGGCAGCGGGGAGCAGGCGGCACCGAGGATCAGCTGGTAACCGGTGGGGAGGTTAGAACGGTGGCGGCCCAACACTGAGGCAGAAGTGGCCGAAATTAGGCTAGTGTGGCTTGTCTTAGAGGGGGCCCGCCCCCATTTATTCATGCTGTTGGCTGCTGTGGTTTCTTATTGTACAATTGGGCCTCAGGCCCCACCCACCTGTGGTAAGGGGAGACCACAGGGAGACAGGGGGGTCACCATTAACACTATTACCACTGTCACCACCACTATTACCATCACCACCCACTGCCTCCCTTCATTGACACCCCCACTGCCACTCCTCTCCAGCTACTCCTGCTCCACCCTCTGCTAGCCCCTCTGGACACTGCTAGGCAGCCAACCAAAGGGGCCACATCCTGCCAAGGGGGGCTGGAATCTGGCCTCTAGTCACTTGAGAGAGCTCCAGGGGTTTGAGACCGGAGCTGGGGAGTGCCTATGCGGCTGCCTGGGCCTGCCCAGGTGTCCCCACTACAGTAAGAGTCAGTCAGAGGGTGAATAAGAATGAAAAAGTACTAAAAAAGTATAAGACACTCAGCAGGCCGGTGCAGTGAGCGTAACTAAAGATTAACCAGATCCACAGGACTAGTTGGATCTGAAAAAGCCCTAGCTGAACCACACCAAATGACATTAAATACACCCCAGAAAAATCTGGAAAACAGAGCAACCTGGAGAATAGCAATCAATGATAAAGAACGCAAATGTTCTGCGCACATCTGGAAACTAGTTTACAAACTTCCTTTTAAGCTGGGGGAGAGGACCCTACTGAAAAAAATGCAAACGAGCCAGCTTACTACAGGAGTGGAAGATGACAAAGAGGAGACCAGGGACTAAAACATTCTCTAGCAAAACCCACAACGTAAGAACGTCATCTATGGGGCCTCAGGCCTGGCTCGAGTCCACCCCAGTTGTATACTCAAACTCTAATGCCATGACAATCTGCAAGTATTTCATGCCAACGCCTGCTTCACTGAGAACATTAGAGAAAGGGGAGCCATGCAGTGAGGCTACATTGCATGAACCATCCTCAGCAGACCAGGTGAAGCAACAAGTAGATGACGGCCAGAGCCAGGAACTAAATTTGCACTACTGTGACAAGCTGACCAATGGGAGATCCTTCTGCCCCTTGGACAGTGGAGCTGATTGGCCTTCAACCCTGGAATTCCTGCAGGATGAGACAGGGCAAGGAAAACCTGAAGTCTAAGAAATATCATCAACACTGGACTCCCCGTAAGGCAACATGCAAAACCCGGAAGGGAAAAGCAAGGCAACCCTCCAGACGGTAGGCAGCAGCCCTCTTTGAGATCTGTCCCTATCTTGAGTCCATCAGCAATGTAGCCCTATACTTTTAATCAAAGCTCACCTCTTTTGGGACAGGGAGACAATAGCCCCTTGGGGGATCAGAACTCTTACTATTTATTTGGCGAGACCAAGCTCACAACTCAATCCAGGTGCTCCCACCAAAACTCTCTTTTATCCTCAATAAACTCCACACTGATGGCCGCTATTAATGCCCTCACATGGTGTTAGAAGCAAGGGTCCCTATTTGGACAAGGGTACTTGGGGGTGAGCAGGAGTTATCTTGGCGTGTGACTCCCTTGCCCTGACTAGAATGGTGGTTTCTGCCTGGCTTTGGCGTCAGCCTTAGCCAACCAGAAATAGCCAGTTCTAACACATGGCAAATGCAAAAACTTGAAATTCAAATGGACACCTGCAGTCAATAGCAGCAGCTATTGCCCGTGGGAACATACCTGCCAAAATTGATAATGTATATGGGAATCTGGAAATGTTATAGATGCAGAATTCTGTGAGATGTTCATGCCTTTCAATCGTTGAGAAGCTCAGCTCTCTGCCAGAGGTTTTTACATCATTAGTCACATAATTTAAACAAAGACAAACAATGATCACAGACAACCTGGACCAACACACAGAAGACAGGGTCCCAACTAAAGTGAAAAACAATGTAAGTTACAACATAGTCGGAGTAGACACCATACTCCTAATTCTGATACAGTTGACAACAATGAGGAGCCCAATCAAGCTCCACAGAACCAATGTTTAGAAGTCAAGTCCCCTATATACTTTAAAAACCAAGCTATCGGGCATGGCCAGGCGCGATTACTGAGTGGACATGTTCCACAACGGCTCCGCCGCCACAGTTCCCTGCTAGAGACAATAAGTGGTGGAATTTAAGCTAAGAAGCAGGAAACGGGAATGTAATGGGAAGAAGAGAGAGGTGGCGACAAGTTCGAACCCCGATGCCACGGGTGGTTGGCAGATCAGAGATCGGTGAAGAGGCTTCAACACCGACTGAGATGGTAGTGATGGGGTGCCTCACAGCAACGTAGCAGAGAACAGATGGGCGGAAGGTTGCTAGATCTAGAGGCACACAGAGGGAAAGTGTAAGATACTGGGTGGTGCGGCATCTCCCCCCATGGGGATTGCTGCTACAGACCCCCTGACCGGTGATGAGGATCAGAGAGGGGGCGGCGAGTGGAGCCAGGTGGTGACGGAGGGCGGGCACGCAGCGCCAGGCCCCCCGATCAGATAAGTGCAGCCCGCTAGTTCTAAGGAGGGGCACAGCAGCGGCTGCAGGGCAAAGTACAGGGCTGCGACTGCAACAGAGGAGGTATCTGCGCTGAACTGGGGCTCCAGGCAAGGAGGGAGAAACCGCCAACATACACCCGGAGGTGCCTGACCCTAAAATGGGGAACCTGGGCCACCCGTACAGATGAGTGCTGCATGCCGGCTCAAAGACGGGAGCACTGCAGTGGCTGCAAGATAAAGAACAGTGCAGTGGGTGATGTAGAGGAGATGTCTGCCATACCCTGATGGTCTAGCCCGGGTGGGAGAAATTGCAGGGAACACATGTGATCGTGCCTGACCTCAAAATGGAGGATGGGGGTCTCCAGGCTGTACAGGCACCCAAGAGGGAAGGCAACACCCCCACTTCCATACTGTGTTGAGAGGACTTCTTAAGATAGAGCCGGACCTGTTGTATAGCGGATACCAATACAGCTGGCTTCTCTGCTCTCGCAACGGTGGTGGCATGCAGGGGCACCTGACCCAGTAATGGAGCTCGAAAGGAAAGTGAAGGTGAGAGACATTGACCTCAGGCAGCAGGGCTGAAGCAGGCATGGCAGGTGATCCAGCGCTCCTATAGAAAATCTGTCTCATAAACGCTATCCAACACCTCAATACTCACCATTATCATAAAAACACTTCTACAGGCCCATATCACTAATGAGACAATTATTGAGCTGCTGAATCATGTGATTTGATTTATATTCTATTCACAAAATATTTACACTAATATGTACAACTGCAGTATATTCTTAATTTTCATGATATAAAAGGATTTAAAATAAATCAAACCACTATGGTTGATGGATCAACTAATGGAAACTAGACCATAAATAAACAAGACCAGCTTGTCAATTAAAATCTAATTTTATTAATTTTATTTTCATAAAGAAAGATCATTTTTATGATTTAAATATTCTTTATTCATAAGCAAAGTAGGAAAGCAGCATTTATTAAGGAAATTAGAATTAGAACTGGCATTTCAAAGTGAGCTCAGAAACATGAATTAATAGCAAAGATGTTTGTTTCCATTCCCTATTTCTATTTCCCTGTCTAACACACACTCCACCTAAAGGGAAGAAATTATAGTCAGCTGTCCTTACGTGCATCAATAGTCCGACAGCATATCGCCCTCTCTGGAATCGGAAAGCAAGAGTTTTTTCCCAACTCATGGTGTCAAGTTTTATACCTTTTCTCACTAGCTAATCTCTCTAAATTTCACATTCTTTTAGGAATACAAGTTCCCTGTTGGCTGATCCGTGACACTCCACCGTTATGTCACATAGTTTTTGTCAAAGTCCGGGCCACAAACAAGGCCCATTGTCTCTTGATATTCGCGTTTCTCCATTTCCTTAAATTTGTTACTTTGACTTGAGGCATAGAACACTCGCTTCTTAGCCTTGGCAACATTTCACGTTATTGTCCTTGGCTGGCCTCCGTGAACACATTCACCACGACAAAAGGAAATGCTCTTTCAGGCACGTTGATATGGTAGCAAATCCTTCACAGCTGCGTATGTGCGAAACGTCACTCTGGACAAGCTTTTCGTCTCTGCAGCTCAGTCAGCCATATTTTCTCATCATTTTTAGGCAGTGGTTCCCAAACGTATTCAACCTGTGGCTCCCTTGACCTGATTGGCAGTTGGCCGTGGCTCCCCATCATGTCACTTTTTTTACTGGTGGGAGGATGTAAGCCAGACCTCGGGAGTACTTCCAATTTTTGCCCTGGGGTTAATTGGGATGAAGCCAATGAATAAACTGTCTTGGTGTCACTTTTAGTTTCAGGTATTTCTTCTATTCCTCTGTCACATTCCTCTTCCCAGAAATAAAACACACGTGGCCCAGTCTGGGGTGATTGAACAGCGTGCAATCCTTTAATTCCATGTACATCTCGGTATATATTTTCCACTTGCTTTCAGCAAGCGAAAATGTGAGTAGAAACACACTTTGTTTCATTGTCTTAACTCAACAATCAGTAAAAATGGTAACTGTGCAGCGGTAATTTACCCAAAAAGAAATTAGAAATAACCAAGCCAGACCACTCAGAATACGCTCCAAAATCATTATCCCAAGTTCCAGGGGAGCTTTTCGGAATCGAACAAAAGTGGATAAAATGTAAACACATCCAGTGGTTTCATAACACTACATTTTCTCTAGGTGAAATACAACTTCAGCTTTAAGAAATAGCTTCAGAGCAGTGGAAGTACCAGTTCCAGATAAATCAGCGGTGCATCTCTTATCTCACATTTCAACAGCCAAGCCAACAATCTATTCTACATATATTCTTTTTTCCTGTAATTAGGGCCATCTAGATATTTGTTGTAGCAAAATAATACTCATCCTGACATCACCTCAGTGTGTGATTGTAGATAAGGTTTGAAAATACTCTTTTTGTTTGGTAGGCCTTACTCTTGCTTTGAAATAATAAGTAAATTAAACAGCTGTAAGTTTGTACTTGCGGCGTTTTACCTGTTAGCGCCTGTGTCTCTTCCTGAGGCAGTGGGGAGCAAATCCAGCAATAGGGAGCATTTGGGCATTTCCTAAAAGCAAAGCAGAATAGACGAGCACTCACTGTTGTGACAATATGTATGTCATATATAAACCACTCCTGAGCACATGTGATGCTGGAGATAATGGCATCTTAAAAAAAAATACTCTCTGTAAATGTTGATTTAGCAAGAAGTAGCACAAGTAAGGTATCCTTCACAGCGAGGGTGAACCTTGCCCAGGCCAAGGCCTCTATAGCCTCCCATCTGCTGCCACAGGCAAGCAGTCCACACTACTAGAAATGAAATATGCTAATGTCCTTCCCTGAAGCTGCCATCTTGATCCCTGACATCAGGGATACAGGGGCCATCCAATACGAGCTAAAAATGCAACTTTTCCCCGATCTGCATTGGGGGTCGTCAGAGGCAGAACAAGTTTTCCCTTCTGGAAAGGAATGAGGGTCACAAGAGGCAGCTGGGAGGAGGTGCTGTTTCAGTCCGACCTTAAAATGACTTCAGTGGAAACTCCTGAAATATACGGAGGGAAGAAGGGGGAACTGCTTTCACTGAGCTGGAAGGGGAAGGGTTATTATTATTACACTAATAATGTTGATATGCTTTGTGCCTGGCCTTGGCTGAGGGTCAGACTGGGTCCGGGAATCTAATCCAGGCTCCAATTGTAGCCTATTTCGAACACCACAGCGAGTTTGCCCACTGGAAATTCTGTCTGGTAATTTCTGGCGCGGACACGAATAAAGTGCAGGGAAATCAGCCAGCATAATTAGAGGAGCTTGGCAGGTCACAAGCTTGTCATGTTCCCCTTTTTTGCAGTAAGCAAGGAGTATTTTAGTCCGTGTGAAACCAACCTGTATAAATTGTGAAGGCTCCTCAAGACCTGCGCAGCAGAACACGGGCTGCAGTAACGCTCGACAGGCTGCTGTGCGTAAGCGGCGGCTACCTGAAAGCACGTCAGAAGCACGTATGGCGGCCGAGCGCTCCTGGGCCAAACCAAGATTTCAGATTACTCAGGTAACATTTGAAACTCCCCCGTATGTTGCGCCGCAGCTGGGTGTCATTTGAATACCATTCACTGTCTTGCTGCCTTAAAGCTGGCTGCTGACAGGTAGCGGCAGGGCGTCTAAAGACGCATCACTTGTTAATTGCGCACCTTCTCACCACTACAATACTACATGATTAGAAGCTTCCTCAGCGCAGACCATCTTTCCACTTCGTGCGCGGCGCCCCTGGTGACTCCTAACGGCGCACCGGGGTGCCGCGGCGCACAGTTTGGGAACCACTGCTCTTAGGCCTTAGCCGCGGTGCACAGTTTGGGAACCACTGCTCTTAGGCCTTAATCCGGAAACTATTATTAAACAAACACAAGACATCAATTAATTAAAGAATTGAGACCCATTCTGTTACCCTCCCCCTTTGCTAATTTACTGTGTTAATAATGTTACCTAGCGAGCACAAAAAGCAGCATTATATTCACCAATCCTTATCGATAACTGGAACTCTTTGAGCTTTTCTCACAAAAGACATAACAACAAGCACATATAATAAGCATATGCCATTATTTAAAACAGCCGCATTTAATACTGACAAAGACAATAGACAAAATTAGTTTATTATTTTCTTTGCAAACGAATGCAACATAAAGCATATTAATCCCACGTGTAAACCCACGATGAATGCATCTTTAAACTAAGTTGGTTAATGATTCACCACATACTCGTTAATCTTATTAATAAAATTAAGAGAGGTTAACTTCACAAGTCAGAACAAAATTTTGTTCTTCATCTTGCTCCATCACAGGCTTTTGAATAATCTCTACCCTCAGGCAGACAAAGGCTGCGGGGGATAGGAGTGGGTCGGATCGAGGTAGATGTGCATTTTCAGTGAGGGGACGTACTATACTGAAAGGGAGAGGAGCACACAGAGCGGCTGGATCCTCACGAGAGGGGTGGTCAGTCACAGAGAGGTGGACCGCCACTATGCCACCCAAAAAGATTTGCTGGCCTCCCTCAGAGAATTCAAAAAAGAGATGCGCTGGGAGCTTAAACTGGATATGGCTGCATCCCAGGAACAATTAAAAGCTTACCTCTCCGACCCTATGGCATCCTTCCAGCAGGATGTTGTAGGTACTAGAGTGCTGGATGTAGAGACCAAGATGCAAAAACTGGACAAAATGGCTTCAGAAACTAAGGAAACAATACAGGAGCGCCGCACACAGCTACAAACAGAAATCCTGAAAGGGGAAGACTTAGAAAACCGATCTAGGTGCGACAATATTGATTGATTGATTGATTTAAAAATTTATAAAGCGCAACGAATGCCCGGAGGCGTCTTGGCGCTGACACTAAAGAAATCGACGTCAGAGACAAATGCATGTGTGTTTAAATGTGAAAAAACAGGTTTTTAAAGATCTTCTGAACATAATGAGGTTCGAACTGCTTTTTATCGAGATGGGTAGGCTGTTCCAGAGTTTGGTCACTCTTACCAAGAAACATCTGCCTCCCCATCGAACTTGTTTGAATCTAGGTGCTTGCAGCAACTTGTGACTAACAGATCTAAGATTTCTCGTGGGAGCATAGTATTTTACTCTAGAGGTCAGATAGAGTGGACCTCTGCCATGAAGTGTGTTAAATGTATTGCATAATGCCTTGAAAGCTATTCTTTTTTCTGACAGGCAGCCAGTGAAGTGACACCAGTCGCTGAGCCACTGATTTGTGTCAGGGAGTGTTCAAAATTAATCTGGCTGCCACATTCTGCAAACGTTGAAGCTTGCTTAGATATTGCTTTTGGATTCCAAGGTACAGTGCATTGCCATAATCCAATTATTATAATTTTTTGGGGGATATTGCAAGGGCAATTACCACTGTTTTCAATGACTCTAGGGGAATGAAAGCTCGAATCTTTCTGATCAGCTAAAGGGTGGCCCAAAACCTTGCTGTAAGGGCATTGATCTGACTGTTAAATGTTAGCCGATCATCGAAAATCACCCCAAGGTTTCTGACTTTGGAAACAGGTTGGGGACACTCACCCAACTCAGAGGGCCACCATATCGGCGACCAGCCCAGAGAGTTAGTTCCCAAGAGTAGTACCTCTGTCTTGCTGCCGTTCAGTTTCAGACAGTTTGCTTGCATCCAGCTATATACCTTTGACATACAGGTGTTAAAACGGTCTGCCACCTCGTTTTCATTGTTGGTGATTGACACCACAATTTGTGTGTCATCGGCATAGCTGATTACAGAGAAACCATACTGTCTGATTAAGGCCGCTAGAGGAGCCACATATACATTGAAGAGCGTAGTGCTCAAAGATGATCCCTGAGGCACTCCGCAACGTAAATTAAAAACTTGTGAACTGGTACCTCCTACTTCTACTCTGAACGATCTTTCAGTCAGATAAGATAGAAGTAGCTCCAGTGACAAGTTTTGCATGCCCAGCTCAGACAGTCTAGAGATAAGGATGTTGTGATTGACCGCGTCGAAGGCCGCCGATAGATCTAACAATATCAAGGCGGCCTTCCCGCCTCCATCCAAAGACTGCCTGAGCTCCTCGCTAGCCGTCACCAGGGCCGATTCCGTCCCATGCCCTTCTCTGAATCCGTTCTGGGAATGGTCCAGCAGACTATTTGAGGAGATGAAGGTGGAAAGTTGACTATTAAGTATTTTCTCCAGGACCTTTGCACAGAATGGAATTCTGGAGATTGGGCGATAGTTATTGGCATCGTCAGTGCTCAAGTGTTTTTTTTTTAACAACGGAAGCACCGATGCTCCTTTCCATGCCATAGGAAACTTTCTGCGCTGTATGATTCCCCCAATTATATCCATCAGATGAGTGCTGAGCGCTTCAGCGCACAGTTGATAGATCTTGGAGGGGCAGGGATCAGAGGGAGCTCCTGATTTGATGGTTTGCCAGATTTGGTCCCTGCTGGGTGGGGTAAAGGAGAAATTCTGAGTTTCTGTTATGGGGGAGGCGTTGGTATTGGGCTCGGTAGGAATGTTGCCGAAAGTGTCATAGATTGCTTGCACTTTATCAACAAATGCCTGACCTAAACTATTGCAGAAATCAGCATTATCACTTGGAATCCCTTTGTCTGGGATTCTTGCTAATTTTTTGACCGTCTTAAAGAGTTCTTTACACGAGTTGTTGGCTACTGCGATCTTGTTTGAATAGTATCTACTTTTTTCCTCCTTGATCAATTTTTTAAATGAAGACAGGGACTGTGCATATTTCTTTTTTAGTTCCGTACTATAGCTTGATCTCCATTGTTTTTCTGTCCTTCGGCACAATTGCTTGTGAAGCCTTAAAGCCTTTGAGAACCAAGTTTCCGATGGTATTTTCCTTTTTGTCGAAGAAGTGAGAAGAGGTGCTGGTTTGTTGGCCGCCTGAGTAATCCAATCGCTAAGATGCTTAACCGCTAGGTCCATGTCTGGCCCCGGGTTTGGTACATTCTTTAGCAGGGCAGTGTGGAAAAGGTCCTGATCCATTTTGTCCCAGTTTCGATAAGAAAAGGATAGTGACGACGCAGATTCACTATGTACTTGAGCAGAGGCTTTAATTGAAAATATAATTGCTTTATCATCAGACCATACCACCGGAAGGACTTTATCAATACTAATCAAAGGATTAGATGTAAAAATGCCATCCAGGATGTGTCCTGCATCATGGGTACATTCTTTAACCAATTGTTCCAAGCTTAGCCCGGCCAGTGCCTCTACAAGGTCCCTACTGCTAGTACATAGGAGACTCTCAAGATGGTGATTAAAATCCCCCAAGATAGTATAGCTAGCATAATTTATGCTGGATTCTAAAAAAGGGGTGAGAATGTCGAACAGCGGGCGCTGAGCTTTGGGAGGGCGATAGATTAAGAGGCCATTTAGAGAATCAATATAAGGATCTGAGTTCAGGAGGAGGCGGTGGAGGGGCCGGACCTGGAGGCCTTTGTTGTTGGATTGTTTGTCGAGGTCTTGGGGTCAGGCCAGATAAAAATTAATAGAGCCCACAGTGTGGAAAGGCAAGCACCTGGGGATCAGCAAGCTTCATTCATTCAAAACAAAAGAGGCAATCTTGCAAGAAGCCCAGAAAAAGGACATGGTCACCTTCCAGGATCACTCCTGCTCTCTCTACCAAGATATGGCCCAATCCACCCTCCTTCATCACTAGCAATTCAGGCCTGTGACTGAGAAATTAAAGCAAGATAAAATTAGATACTGATGGTCTAGCGTTCAAGCTTAACAATAAATCACGCCATGTTACTCAGCTGGCAGAGGCGCTGGAGATTTTGGGGCAGCCACTTACAGACTCACGTATGAGTTGCGACTCAGCTATGGGAGTCAATGGGGAACAGAAAAAGTATGCTCAATGCCAAAGCCAACGGAGAGAGTATCATCTGGGGATTGTGTATGCCAGGGGTTCATTGAGGAATGATACAGGAGGAAGAGGAGTGACAGGCTAATGTCAACATGGAATAGTCCCTTCAAGTCAGATGATTATACAATGGCGACCCAAGAATGCTAGGGGTTAACTGAAGATGCACCTAATTTGCAAGTTGCAAACTATAAAGAGTTGCTTCACTAGGCTATGGACACTGCGTAGCTGTGGCAGCGGGCATTGACCAAGATGCTCACAGCAATGGGGGTGATCCAATATTGACACATTAAGTTGAGACCGTGGATCTCACAATTCTTGTTTGGGGTTTCTATGTGGCTCATGTTAATATGTTTTTTACTTTTTCTTTTTCAGGGAAGGAGGGGGGAGGCTCACTCTTTATACATCAGAGAAGGTTACAGGGTTCCGGGGTCAAATCTGGCGGTGTTGTAGGGGTGATGGGAGAAGGGGTAGAGGGGAGGACTGTCCTACAAACACTGTATGAGGTGAGAGCATATAGGGAGAGAAGGGCATGAAGGGGTCTGAGATCTAAAACAGAATGGTTTATATTGCATCATGGAATGTGAGAGGTCTTCATTTACCACTTAAGTGGCAAAAGGTATGGAAATTCCTGTCAGATCAGCAGCTTGAGGTGGTGGCACCGCCCATCATCTCCTTGTGTTTGCTTCAGCATTACAAGAGACCCACCTCCGGCGGAATGATTATCAAAGTCTGTGACACCAAAGCTACCAACTGAATTATCAATCTTCGTCTAATACCAAACAGAAGGGGGTGGCACTACTGTTTCGCTCCACTACCAAATTCCAGCCAGAGGTATTAAAACTGAGAAATAGGAGAGGGTGGTTGCAGTAAAGGCAGACTAAGGGGAAAATTGTGTACTTTTTGGTGGCATACGCTCCCAGCAATAGTCAACCCGCCTTTATAGACACTCTGTTGGGGTTGGTGGGGGGAATCACAGAGGGCCTGATAATATTGATGGGAGATTTTAATTTAACATGGCACTCAGATCTAGACAGCACACACCTACATCGTGCCCCTACGAGTGGTTTCCCCAGGAATCTTAAAAAGTCTATAAAGGATATGGGCTGAGAGATGCCTGGAGAACTCTATACCCAACTACAAAGGATCGCACCTTCTACTCTCATGTGCATCGGACCTATTCCCACTTATAGTTTTATTAGTCAAGGCCTCCTCGGCATACTACAGGATGCCGGGATCAATTCCTTTACCATTTCTGATCATGCTCTAATCTTGATCTATCTTGACTGGGGAGTCCCCTCTTCCAGGTTCCTATGTTGGTTCTTTCCGACATCTCGCGTGACAGACTACTTTGAGACAATCTACGAGGTGCATTTAAAGAATACTTTCAACTGAACCTACGACAAGACACCTCCTCATTGAACAATTGGGATTCTTTCAAAGCGGTAATCAGGGGCAAATGTCTCGAACTTAACTCCGCTATGAATAAACAGAGGGCGAAAGAACAAGCAGACCTAGAATCAGAGCTAAGGATAGTGGAACAGACACACAAACAAACACCCTCCTGGAAACACAGCAGAAACTAACAGCGTTAAAAGCAGTGCTTAATTTGAGTCGGTGCTTTCCGGTGCTCAGCACTGGCACTTTATCCTCGGCATCAGTGCTTATAGCACCAGTTACGGACACATTTATTTAGAATGCACATGATTTTCCCCAGACTCACAGGATGTTGAGCTAGGCCAAGACTCGGACTGGGTTCTCCAGCTCCCAATCGGCAGCTCTACCCATTAGGCCAAGTCCTCTCCAGGTTAATAAGTGCTGGGGCTCTAGTCAGGAGGTAGTTTGCACCAGCACATTTCTCCTGTTAGAGCTGCCTCCTGAGGAGAGCCCAGGCACTTTTTATTTTACAAATTAACCACTGGTTAAAAGTAAAACTCAATGCGATATACACAAACAAAGCAGAACTCACTCTTCTACGCCTGTGACAGATTTCTTACGAACATGGGAAGAAAATGGGCTCACATCTAGCTAGGCAGCTCCGGGTGACGAGTGAAAAAAGATACATAGGGGGGATTAGTGCACGGGACACACTCCACAACTCCGATGAAGCCAAAGCACAGCTGTTCACAGAATTCTACACTGAACTTTATCGGGCAGCAACCACAGATGAAGCGGCTCAAAATGCATACCTAGACTCAGTTACCCTCCTACAGGTTACTTCTGCACAGAATGAGGTCTTGGGAGCTCCCATAACTGAAGAGGATGTGCAGACCACGATTATGACACTTAAACTTCATAAATCGCAGGGACTCGATGGTCTAACTGCCAATTTTTATAATTTTTTATAAGACATTTGCAACAGAGATCAAGCTACAGCTGAACCTCCTCTTTAATCACATAGCCATTAGGGCAGCTGTGACACCGTCGATGAGCAAAGCCTAGATTACCGTTATACCAAAAGCAGGAAAGAGCTTGCAGCTTTGCTCCTCCTATAGGCGAATCGCGCTATTGAACCTAGATGCCAAGTTATACTCTGAGATAAAAGCATCAAGACTGAAAGAGATAATGCCAGAGTTCATCCACTTGGATAAATCGGTTTTATTAAAGGCAGGCAAACGCACGACATTTTCGGATGAGTGCTCCACTTGATTGAAAAGGTATCAAACTTTCGAATCCTGGCGGTCTTGTTGGGGTTGACACAGAGCAGGTGTTGGATAGAGTTGAATGGTCCTTCCTTTTCCAGACGTTGCAGAGATTTAGCGTTGGTGAAGCAGCAATCAGAATGGTGCAAGCCAACTATGCCCAACCAAGATCCAGAGTTGTGCTCAACGGGGTTAGTTCCAATAAGTTCCCCCTCAGTAGAGGAATGAGACAGGGGTGTCCACTCGCGCCCTTATTGTCCGCCCTTAGCATAGAGCCACTAGCTGCATGGATCAGAGCGTCACAGGAGATACACTGAATATGGTTTGAATCGGTTGAGCATAAGATATTGTTACTTGCAGACGACATGCTCCTGACACTATCCGCCCCCCAGATCTTTCTGACTGCCCTTCTGCAGGAATTGCAGGCATTTGAAGAAGTAGCAGGCTTCTATGTCAACACCAGCAAATCTTCTCTCTTAAATCTTACACTTCCCGAAAAAAGAGATAGAATCCCTATCTACTGACTTCCCATTCCAATGGCCCAAGCACACTATCACTTATTTAGGTATAAAAATTACGGCACTGCTTGTAGGTTTGTTCAGAGCAAACTACCTGACCTTACTTCACCAATTACAGCAAGAACGTAAACGGTGGAAGACTCTGTACCTATAGTGGTTAGGTCGTATCCATGCGATTAAAAGGACGGTCCTCCTGAAATTACTCTACCTATTCCAGGCCCTTCCCATTGGTCTGGAGAGCCATTTCCTAAACAAACTATGTACACTGGTTACTCTCTATATATGGCAGAGTGGCAGGGCCAGGTTGTCTTTCGCAATACTTAGGCGTCCTAAAACCACTGGAGTGGTAGCACTACATTACATAGCAACACAACTATGGGTGATAACAGAGTGGTTGTTAAGAGAATCACACAAACACCACTGGCTGAAAATGGATAGGGCCAAAGTGGGAAGCACCATTTGGTATTTACTTTGGAAGCCCAGGAAAGACCACCTCCGGAATGCAGATCTTAGTACTCCCACCACAACTACCCCCAAAATATAGGATGAGATAGCAGGACCATGGGACTGGACATCCTTTCCCTCACCTCAAGCGCCCATTCACTTTAATTCGGACTTCCCACCAGCGTCCCAGCCGGGCCCTTTTGATGAATGGCGAAAGTGGGGATGCTTGAAACTGTCCGATCTCTTTCACAATTATGACATGTTAACTTTTGCGAAATGTCAGCACGGCTTTGACCTCTCCTCATTTGAGTATTATCACTACCTGCAGCTTAAGCATTGGGTTCTACAACTAGAGGTGAGAGAAGTGGCTACCCAAGAACTTATCCAGAGATAGAGCTTTGTAAAAAGGGCAGGTTCCTCAAGGGGGGTATTTCCTTTCTGTATACACTGCTGCTCTCTACATCGCATTCTCCATGACCAAAGCATGCAGATTTTTGGGAGCACACATTAGGGAGCAAAATTCAGAGAACCGCTGGAAGACACTATGGAGAGATATAGCAATCAATCACAGAATTTGTATAGCGCGCTACTCACCCGTAAGGGTCTCAAGGCGCTGAGGAGGGGGGGGGGGGTCGCTACTGCTCGAACAGCCAGGTCTTGAGTTGTTTCCTGAAGGAGAGATGATCCAGGGTCAGCCGTAGGTGAGTGGGGAGGGAGTTCCATGTCTTGGCTGCCAGGTAGGAGAAGGATCTTCCTCCGACGGTGGATTTCTGAAATTGTGGGACGGTGGCGAGGGCGAGGCTGGCGGATCGGAGCTGGCGGGTGGGTGTGTAGAAAGTGAGGCGGCTGTTGAGGTACTTCGGGCCCAAGTTGTGGAGAGCCTTGTGTGCGTGGGTGAGGAGTCTGAACGTGATCCTCTTGTTGACGGGGACCCAGTGCAGGTCTTTCAGGTGGGCGGAGATGTGGCTGCGGCGAAGGATGTCCAGGATGAGTCGTGCTGAGGCGTTCTGAATGCGCTGGAGTCTTTTCTGGAGTTTGGCTGTGGTTCCAGCATAGAGGGTGTTCCCGTAGTCCAGATGGCTGGTGACGAGGGCCTGGGTGACCGTCTTCCTGGTTTCGGTGGGGATCCATCAGAAGATCTATCGGAGCATGCGCAGGGTGTTGAAGCAGGATGATGAGACGGCGTTCACTTGCTTGGTCATCGTGAGGGAGGAGTCCAGGATGAAGCCCAGGTTGCTTGCGTGGTTCGTTGGTTTGGGTGCGCTGCCCAGGGCAGGGGGCCACCAGGAGTCGGCCCAGGCGGAGGGAGATGGTCCGAGGATGAGGACTTCCGTCTTGTCTGAGTTCAGTTTCAGACGGCTGATCTTCATCCATTCTGCGACGTCTCTCATTCCTTCCTGGAGGTTGGCTTTGGCGGTGGCGGGGTCGTTGGTGAGGGAGAGGATCAGCTGGGTGTCGTCGGCATAGGAGGTGATGTTGAGGTTGTGTTGGTGGGCGATGGCCGCGAGAGGGCTCATGTAGACGTTGAAGACGGTGGGGATGAGTGAGGATCCTTGCGGGACGCCGCAGATGACTTCGGTGGCCGCGGATCGGAACGGGGGGAGGCGGACTCTCTGGGTTCTTCCGGCGAGGAATGAGATGATCCACTCCAAGGCCGCTCCTTGGATTCCGGCGTTGCTGAGGTGCTGTATCAGGGTGCGGTGGCAGACGGTGTCGAAGGCTGCTGAGAGGTCCAGAAGGATGAGGGCAGCCGTTTCCCCGTTGTCGAGCAGGGACCTGATGTCGTCGGTGGCTGCGATGAGGGCCGTCTCGGTGCTGTGGTTTTCTCGGAAGCCGGACTGTGAGGGGTCGAGGGATGCGTTGGTCTCGAGGAAGGCGGAGAGTTGTCTGTTGACGGTCTACGAGATGACTTTGGCTGGAAGAGGGAGGAGCGAGATGGGGCGGAAGTTCTTGAGGTCTGTGGGGTCCGCGGTGGGTTTCTTGAGGAGGGCGCTCAGCTCGGCATGTTTCCAGCTCTCTGGGAAGGTGGCGGATGCAGAGGAGCTGTTAATGATGTCCAGGAGTTGGGGTGCGATGATGGAGTCTGCTTTGTTGAAGATGTGGTGTGGGCAGGGGTCGGTAGGGGAGCCGGAGTGGATGGTGTTCATCATGCGGGTGGTGTCTTCGGTGCTGACAGGGGTCCAGGTGCAGAGGGTGGTGGTGGGGGGCGCTGGTTTGGTGATAGGGTGCGTGGTTTGTGCACCGAAGCTGTTGTGTATGTCGGCGATCTTGCGGTGGAAAAACGAGGCGAGAGAGTCGCAGAGGTCTTGCGAGGGAGTCATGTCGGTGTTGCAGGCGCTGGGATTTGAGAGCTCTTTGATGATGCTGAAGAGTTCCTTGCTGTTGTGGGTGTTGTTGTCCAGTCTTTCTTTGAATGCTGTCTTCTTGGTGGTGCGGATCAGCTGGTGGTGTTTGCGGGTGGCGTTCTTGAGGGCGGTCATGTGTTCTGCTGTCTGGTCGTGGCGCCAGGCTTTCTCGAGGGTGCGGCAGTTTTTCTTGGGGTTTTTGAGGTCGTTGGTAAACCACGAGGCTTTCCTGCTGCCGGGTCTGCTGGGAGGGTTCTTCAGTGGTGCGAGTTTGTCGGCGCAGTCGGTGAGCCACTGTGTGAGGTTGCGGGCTGCTTCGTCGGGGTCCGTCGTGTTGGTGGGTGGGTTCTGGCTGAGGGTGGTGGCGAGCTGGTCGGCGGTGATCTTGCTCCAGCTTCTGCGGGGAACCTGTTGCGGGTGGTGGTGGGTCGTGGTTTTCCTGAAGTCGAAGTGGACGCAGCTGTGGTCTGTCCAGTGTAGTCCGGTGGAGTGGCTGAAGGAGATGTGCTTGCTGGAGGAGAAGACTGGGTCAAGTGTGTGGCCGGCGTAGTGGGTGGGGTGTTCACCAGTTGCTTGAGTCCGAGGTTGGCGAGGTTGTCCAGCAGGGTGGCGGTGTTTCAGTCCTTGTTGTTCTCCAGGTGGAAGTTGAGGTCCCCTAGGAGGATGTAGTCTGTGGAGGTGAGGGCGTGTGGACTGACGAAGTCTGCGATGGCTTCGCTGAATTGTGTGCGTGGTCCCGGGGGTCTGTAGATGAGGGTGCCTCTGAGGGTGGTCTTGGGGTCTGTGTGGATCTGGAAGTGAAGGTGTTCAGCGGCGGTGAGGGTGTCGTCGGAGTTGGTCGTAATGCGGATGGTGTTTCTGTGGACGATGGCGATGCCCCCTTCAGGTTTGGTTGATGCGGTCCCTTCGGGTGATCTTGTAGCCATCCGGGATGGCTATGGCGATGTCGGGGGCTGAGGAGGCATTCATCCAGGTTTCCGTGAGGAAGGCGACGTCCGGTGATGTGGTGTCGAGGAGGTTCCAGAGTTCCAGAGTTCGACGGCGTGCCTGTGGACGGAGCGGGTGTTGAGCAGGATGCACTTCAGGTGGTTGTTGCTGGTGCTCGGCTTGGCGGGTGCGGTGCAGGGTCGAAGGCAGGTGAATCGGCAGGCTTGGCAGGTGAAGGGTCCGTGTGTGCGCCTCGGGGTGGCTTGGTAGCAGGCGGTGTTTTGGCCTGCGTGAGTGCGTGGAGGGTGGCGGCGTCGTAGGTTCGTCGGGTGCGGTGGCAGCGTTGAGGACCAGGGGTCCTGGCACTGGGCACGGTCCAGGCGCGGATGGGCATAGACGGGCTTGACTTTGGCGCGCCTTCGGCGCACAATCAGCGCGCCCGCTGCGCCCGTCCGCTGCACTCCCGTACGGCGACCTCCATAAATGGCGAAGTGGGAGGGAGGAGCAGCTGGGAGGCACGAGCGGGGTGTCCAATGGGCGGGATACAAAAAAGAAAAGTGGGCGGGGCCGCAGGGGAGCAGCGGCGGGGAGCGGGGAGGGGAAGAAGCGGCGGGAAGGTACACGGAGACGGTGAAAAACAGAACAGCAGACTGGCAATACAGGGGCACAGGCTATGGCACAAACAAATACAAAATACTAAACACAGGGGCACAGGCTAAGGTGCAGGCTAAAGATACTGTCAACAGCACTCCAGGCACAGGGCTGTAGCGAGGCAGCAGCGGAGGGGATAAGAATAAGCACTCTATTGGGATGATAAAAGCACATTATAAGATACTCTACAACTGGTATCTCCATCCTGTAAGACTTAAAAAAATATTCCCAGAGTCTTCGGATCTGTGCTGGAGGGGCTGCTGTCTACTAGGAGATTTTAGGCACATATTGTGGGAGTGACCTACTATCCGTCCCTTTTTGACAGAAATCCTAGCCCAGATGAAAGAAATACTGGGGTACCCGATTCCAACTACTCCTGAGTTTGTACTGTTGGGTCTAAGAGACAAGGGTTTAGAGAATCAGATAAAAAGGAACCAGGCAGTGATGTGGGCTTGTCTAGTGCACGCTAAATTAGCAGCATGGAAGAAGAAGGATGCCCCAGTCCTGACTCAATGACACGCACAACTATGGAGAAAACTCATGATGGAAAGAATGTCAGATATAATTTGAGATAACTTAAAAAATTTTGAGAGGTGCTTGGGCCCCCTGGTGTAATTCCCAGGGTATTCCTTTGACAACCTGTCCCCCATGATTAGAGCACTCGACCTCTTCCAGTTCTAAATCTAGAGAGGTGCACTTGGGACTTTCCCAAAAACTAGACGTCATGCACCCATTTAAGTAGCCTTCCCTCGAAACACAGTTCTACCTCATGGTGAAAAGGACTCTAAGGAATCCCTGCCTTCCTGATAGGCTAATACTCTTGCTTTGGTGCCTTCTCTAACGTCCTCTGTTCTCTCCATCTTTTCTTTTTCTCTTTTTTTTGGTTTCTTTTCACTCCACCTACTTACTGTTGACAGAGGGGTGAAGGGGGTAGGGTGGGCAAAGGGAGGAACATTGTTTTTTTATTTTTTGAGGCCTCAAGTTCTTTGTATGGAGACAAGCACTTGGAATGCTTAAATACTGCAGTTGGCTACTCCCATGTAATGAGAATGCAACTGTATTCTTTCTCTTGCTTTACTATGGCTAATGGGAATTTTCTGAAGTGCTAAGACTGTATGTGAAAAATGTGGAAAATGTTCAATAAAAAGAAATTTGAGAAAAAAAATAAGCTAGCAAACTTATAACAGGACCAGACACCCATCTGACCTCTTCGCAGCTGGCAACAGCGATTAGTCAAAACAAAATCCAGTACGACTCAACAGCAATGGATAAAGCTGCATTCAGCAGCAATTGCCCAATGGACAACCTCGAAAGACTGCGGAACCTTGTAAAATGCTATCCAGAAGAGCAAAATAATGCCTGAAGAAGCAAGCAAAAACACCAAACATCGGCGCTGTGCAAAGGAACTACAATTGCTTCTGGAAGTATCAGACAGTAACCCGGTTTGCAAAATGGACTGAAAGGTGGACCAACAACCAAAACCAATCAGGCCACAGAAACTCTACCCAATCTTTCAAAAGTTGAGGCCCACTGTCAGTCTAGGAAATGACCAGCCAACTACAGCACTTGTGGCACAACCATTTACACAATTGCACCCCAGAGCCAGTGCAGAAGCAAGCCCCACAGGAGATTTAACATCCTTTACAAATTGACCCTAGAGGGGGCAATGACATAGCACGGCATCTAAATAGGCAGGAGCAAGATGAGCCTCCATCCAATATGGCTAGCACAAGATCACTTCTCCCCCAAATAAACAGTATTGGACCGCGGAAGATCAATGCAGGTCAAACTGACACCAGAGCAAATAAAACAAACAGATACTGCCCGGAAACACATGCTGTTACTTCAAGAACAAGGGCCTATGTACGAAGGGAATTGCAGAATAACATCCTAGTCCTTACGCCCAAATATACATCCCACGGAGGTTCAGATACATTAAGTAGAGCAACATTTTACAAATCCTCCAATACATTCCAGAGTTAACACATTTTACAACAGAAGATCTAACCCAAGTTCAATTCAAGGCCCTGAGCAATAATACAACAAGAGGATCGACAATAGCAACATGGAAACCCAGCACAATAGCCCAAATGATCATGACAGAAAAGTCTCAATTTGCAAAATGGGGGATTAATGTACATGAACCTGAAGAGGAAAAATATCCACACATGCTAGCAGGTAGACTCAGCAACAGAAAAAAACACACACACAGAGAAAGTCCATCTTAAGCGGCACAACCCAAGTTACTTATCCTAAACCATTCTCCAACTTGAGAATACACTTCTCTCCTACCTCCTCTGCAACAGGGTGTAAAATCATCGAAAGAGCAAAACCTGATCCGTAAACATATGACCGGAATTGAGCAGCAATAATCCTGTCAGATTGGCAGTCAAACTGCTCCTAGCACAAAGAGACTCAACTGGTCTACGAGTGGAACAAATGACGTAAACGTAATTTCATGGAACGTGTACGGTCTGAAAACCATGCTAATGAACAGGGCTGCCTTTGAATTTCTACAGACAGGGGACCTGTTGTGTCTCCAGGAAACCTGGCTACTCGCCCCATTGGTTATACCAGGTTTCAAGGAATTTCAACACCCAGCAAAAAAGCATAATGTATTTGGAAGACCATTAGGGCCTATTCATATACGTAAGCTTTGGTACTACCATAAAATCAGCAAAATCCTGAATGAGCATGCACATGGTCCAAGCCTTAGATTTGCAAGGCCTAAAAATGAATGGGTCCCCAATAATGATCCTACTGTTGAATGTTTCTTTAATTGCAAAGACAGCCTGAGACAGAGCAAGATGAGGGAACTAGTCGACACACTTGAAGAACTGTTCAACAACTACCCGAATTGTGGGATAATAATGATCAGTGACTTTAATGCTCACAGCCTGGGAACAGAAACAGATGCCTCACCACCTAGGGACTGAGCCAGTAACCTTATTAATACATTTCTAAACACTTACAGACTGAGGTCGGCACAAGAGGCATAAGACGCCAACCACACTACAATTAAAGATCCCCAGGAAAAACCCAAATCAACTATTAAGTAGATTTGGGATTTCAGATTTGATGAACAATTTCCTTCACCAACAATTGGTAGATTTTTCAAAACCAGTGCAGCAGACCAGTAATCATCTCCCACTGCTATTTCTCTGCAAACGGTTAGCCTAAAGCACATTATTCCCCTGAGCTCGACTAATGGGGAAGAAATACACACGCTCCTGAGACGACAAAGTGGAAAAAAATCGATACATCCGGTCTGGCAGCCTTGAAAAACAATTGGCCAATGCTCAACAGTGACTACATTGAGTGGAATATACCCGCACAATCGTCAAAACTGGTGCCAGAGCTGTACCACCTTCTGCTAGGCAAAAAACAAAATCATTGGTTAGAGTCCAAAGAAAGGGTATATTTCCAAAAGCAACCAAGGTGTAAAAAAATCCAACTAAGCCTAACTGGACACCTATTTAACGAGAACCATGAGTTCTGGGCAACTATACCTATCCCATTATACCAGTCCTACATGACTAATCCAACAATTTCCGAAGACTGGAAAGGGTCCCGATTACAGCCAATCCATAAAAAAGGCGACACTGCAGATCCAACCAACTACAGGATGATTGCCGTTCTGGATATCGAGGCAAACATATATGCAAGTCCTCTCTTACAAGATCTACAAAACTGGGTCACTGAGGATGGAATACTACCGGTATACCAATCTGGCTTCAGGGCTGGAGCTTCAACATTGGATAACATTCTAGCCCTAGCTTACCTGGTAGAACAGTCCACCCAGGAAAAACAGAACCCTCTTTTCCATTCTCCATTGACTGCTCTGTGGCGTTCAACTGTGTTAATAGGAATTTACTCTGGCAAAACCTACAAAACTGGGGGATCCCAACCATGCTGCTGAATGCCATTATTGCCCTCTACACCAGAACCTGATTATGCGTCAAACTAACCCGGAACACAGAAACAATGAAGGTGTATAAAGACCGAGGGTTGAAACAAGACTGCATATTGGCGCCTTTACTTTTTAACTTATTTACTGCAGACCTTGGCAAATCAATATCAAAAGCCAACTTGTTAGCACCTAACATTAGGCAGACCAGACTGTTCGTAATGCAGTACACTGATGATATGGTCTTAATGGACCACATGAAGATGGGCCTGCAAAAGGCACTGGACTCACTAAGCATCTACAACGAAGAAAATGAATTAACAGCCAACGCCAGTAAAACAAGGGTGGTGATCTTTGGGAAATAGCTAAAAAACTCAAATATCAATGGAGAATGGGTAACCTGAAAATAAATACAACAACTAAGTATAACTCTCTGGGGGTTTGGATCATGAGCAATGGCAAGCCCACTACACATATTGCATCCATAGAATTAAAAGCCAAGGCGGTGATATATGCCTTCTGCAAACTCAACTCCAAACTTCACAGCCCGACAACCGATCCAATCCAAAAGGTTATAAAGGCTAAGTTACTTCTTTCAATTTCTTATGGGCAACTAGTCTTCCTTGGGGCACTAACCAACACCATGGGGTCTGCTAATTGCCAAGCGTTTAAAAAGATTTTCCAGAGACCCACCCACACCCGGAATGCCTCTGTACGGCTGGAATTCTGACTAAGTAAACAATCCTACGAACACTGGGCATAGATCATCTGCTACTATTGAGGAATATGTGCAGCCCCCTCCCCCCCCCCAAATACAATGAAAGCAACCCTGAACAAAATTTTGACGACAGGCAAAAATCCTTGGGCAGACTCCCTGTCTAATGCTTGCACTGAACTGCACCTTGACTTGTCCCACTGGGGAGATTTCATTCATCAACCAATAATTTTAAAAACCATTTTAAGGAAACAAGTAAGACTATTATCCAAGTGAGACAACCTGGGTCTCATAGAGTCCTCTAGTAGCAATACTGGGACCTTAGCCAGCTCCAAGAAGGACAAATTGAGCCAGCCATATCTTGACTCAGCACTGAATAAATCATTCTTAAACAAATCCTGTCAGTCAAACTTATGGTCATGCCAATAAAAGACATAAACATTTGCTGGAAATTCCTCGAGGTGGTCACCTCTTGCTGATTGTGTAATCGGTATGAGGAGTCTGTGGCTCACCTAGTTTGTATCTACCCTCATTTGAGTCATGCATGCTGCACTTTATTGAAACCTCTGTTTTTAAAATACGGCACCCGTACCTGTCCAGACACAATGAACCTTCTTTTCAATTTAGAGACCCCCATGAAACTGGCTAGACTAGCGAAATTTGCATGTCAACTTAAAGAACTCATAATCAAAGGCAGAGCCTCAGTCTAAAGGCAGACCAAAGGCCTAAATTAGCGAGTAGATTTCAGATTTTATGGACTCCTTTTTAATGCCCTGTGTAACTGTTCGAAATGTACTAAATGAAATGGCACAATGTTGTTTTTATCGAAGACCAAAGAAGGCACGTGGAAGGACACACCATGCATGGCATTTTGTAACAATGTTTATTAATTGAAACAATAAATTCATTCTTTCATTCAATCACTAGAGATTCCACCTCATAATCAGAGGACCCATCCACCATAGTGGGAGGGATTGGCTATCTGCAGTGGGTCCTGTTGGTTTATTTCTTGATATACGAACCACAGGTTGTATCCTACATTCATGAGGTCATTTTAATATGACTGACATTGCTAATAACAATTCTAGGACCCGAAACAGCCCTTAAAATTTGCCAGTAAATTTTTAATTTGTGCCTAGAGATGACTGAAATGTTGTGGACAGCCAGTCTCAATTGTGTATTTGATACAGTGGGGCAGAGGCCTGTCAATGTTGATATGCCATTTTCTTATAAGCTTTCATGCTTGTCTCCAAAGGCCATATGTATAACCCTACCAATTTGCGAGTCGCAAATTGCCTTGGTTTGCGACTCTCAATTTGCGGCTCGCAAATAGGAATGTACAACAGTGTCTCAGACACTTTTTGAGATTCCTAATGGGGTTGCAAATTGACTGCCTCATTATATTTATTCATCGTTATTGTTTCAATTTTTAGGAGTAGGCAGTGGTCCGTGAGACCACTGCCTGCTCTTAAAAAACATTATGAATGCCAGTCACAAAGGGGAAGCTTCCCATCGCGAGTGGCTTAGGTAGGTGGTAAACTGCGAGTGTTTTTGAGACCGCAATTGTAGTCGCAAAACAATGGTACATACCATTGGGACTCGCTATTAGGAATGGACCCCTTGGCATGCCCCTTCCTAATAGCCAGTCGCAAACCCTATATTGCGTGTCAGTAATAGGTTACCGACTCGCAAAATAGGGTTTGCACAGGGGCCAAACCTATTATGCTGTCGCAAAACGGCCGATTTCCCGTTTGTAACCACAAAAAATGGTTGTACATCTGGCCCTAAATGTCTATCTACTTACACATTGCCTGGTGTGTCTAATATTTTGCGGTACGCAAGGGACTGAGTGAACCTTAGCTGAAGTAAAACAATGAGGGAAGGGTAAGGCTCGGGTGGCAATGTGTGGAGGTAAAGTGAACAATTCCTATCCGTTTCACCAGCTTAATCCAGAAATGGGCCATAGACTGCACACCTTGGTTTGCGATGATAGCACTTGAGTTCATCAAGCCTTAAAATGTTTCCCAGAAATATTGAATGACCTAATTTGGAAAATAATCTACCACTATCAACAAAGTAGTGAATCCATAGGAATCAAGAAGTTCTATTGAAATGATGGTGCAGTTGTGCTGAGGAGTGGCTAACGGTTGTAGTAGGCCTACAGGTTATGAACCTTGTGAACTCTTGGCCTGTTAACAGATGGAACATTACAATACTGAGAACTTGACAGTTATCATAATCACTGGCTACCAAAGCAATTTCAGGTTACAAGATGCTTCACCTTCCCTTGTCCTGGGCACCATGCCATGGGATTCATATGACATCAACTCAATGCCTGTTGATGAAAATCCTCCAGTGGAATAGACAAAGCTTTTCCATGTAACAACAAGGTGTCAACTTGGCATCTCTGAACGCCGCGGCTAGGGCGACTGACTCCGGAATCTGGGGATCACAGTTCGATCCACGGCACCAGCGGCCGGTTAGCCCAGCACCATGTGACTCTGGGCAATAGCTTGCTTAATCTTCCCGACGGCCCCTAGCGTCTAGAGACCCTTACGGGTAATTGTGCGCTTTACAAATGTGGATTATTATTATTGTCTCTTACCCATGCCTCTTGATCCAGATTACAATAACTTTCTTGATGATGAAAATATTGAGCATTTGATCCGATGAAGTGGAGATAACCAGGATGCTAGTACACATTTCAGATGTGATGTTATCTTCTACAGGTTGAGACAATGCATCTGCTTTGTCGTGGCAATTTCCTGGTTGATATGTGATCTTATAATGGAAAGGAGAGGAAAACAGGGGCCATCACTTTTGTCTTGCATTGCGGTATTTCAATGATGTGAAGTAAAGTTGATTCTTGTGGTCTGTGCAAACAGTTATTTCATCTACTATTTCCTCAAGATAATACTGCCAATGTGAGCACACCTATTTATTGGCCAGGACCTCTATGACATATATCAGGTCTTTTTCTTGGCATTCATCTTAGTTCTGGGGGGCAAGAGGACTGGATAGAGAGTCTTGGTTTTTTAATGTCTTTGTGAGAGCACTGCACCTATTGCATATGAGGAAGCATCTGTCTTTACAATTGATGGCAACTGCACCTTACAGTGTCTTAAAGTAGGAGCTGCCATAAAGGCAGCATCGACTGTCTGGAAAGCCTTTCTTAGATAAGTGATGGCTGCCACTAGAGAAGAAAAGTATTTTATCAAATGCTGATAGTAAGTGGTCGAATCAAGAAATCTCTGAATATTTTTTATGTTGGAAGGTGTCAGCCAATCCAGTACTGCCTTGAATTTGTTGGTGTTTGTTAGACCTTGCATCATTGGTGTGAGTCTCCCTTCCATTTTTACAGATTGCCTCCTCTGTTTTGATATGTTTTTGCTGGTTTTATGTTTTGGGCACTGCACCACTGCTAATCAGTGCCACAGTGCAAGTGCTCCCTATGTTAAATTTATGTACTAATTGATTATTCCATGATCGGTTATTTGATTTACCTGTCAGTCCCTAGTACAGTGCACCATGTGTTCCCAGGGCTTGTAAATCAAATGCTGATGGTGGGCTTGCAGCACTGGTTGTGCCACCCACGGAAGCAGCTTGTAAAGTGTGTCTCAGGCCTGCCATTGCAAGGCCTATGTGCAGTCTAGTACTGCCATGTCGACTTGGCCAAGGGCACCCACTTGCCAGACCCTAAACCTCCCCTTTGCTTCATATTAGACACCCCTATGGTAGGCCCAAGGGCAGGGTGCATTGTAAGTATAAGGTAGGACATGCTCTGATGTGTGCAGCATGTTCTAATAGTGAATTACAGCCATTTTCGTTTTTCACTATTGAAGACTATCTGTTCTCCAAAGGCTAGAATGGGCAGTTACATTATTACATTCTTATAATCCTAACTGACTCAGGGAACATGGTAGAAATCCGAATTTATGCCTGAACTCACATTAATATAATACAACTTTTAGTAAAGTTGGTTTTGATATTCTGTGTTTGAAAATAACACTTTTAGAAAGTAGTTATTTTCTTGCCTAACTGTCCAGACCTGCCTCTGCTAGGTTGTGTATTCCTTGTCTGGGTTTGTGAGTGACAGAGCTGGGGGATTCCAGGAGACAGGCTGGGGCAGCCCGGTGGTGAATAGAGAGATCTGCATCTAGATAGGAGGGAGGAGTTGCACCTAGGACCTGAATAGGGCTGGGCCTTCCCTCTACAATGCTGGCTCCACCTCCCGTGGCCTGTCTGATGTCTCTGCCCTGCACTGTGAAAGGAGAGGAGAAATCATGGCAACAGAGTGCTACAGAGCTGTAGCTTCCCTTCCCTGTGCTGGCTCCTCCTCCTGTGGGGCGGATGATGTCTCTGCCATGCACAGTGAAAGGAAGAAGAGAGTCATGTAAAAAAGTGCTCAGGAACTGGTTTGGACTAGGCAGAGGCCACTCTGCCTTCAGAGAAAAAATGATTTTGGGGTATAAATATTGGGACCCTGATTCCAAGAAATTAGATCACTTCTGGACAAGAAACCTTTCTGCCAAGGAGAAGAACCAAGGAAGCTGCAGGAGTTGTACTGCCCCTCTGCCAATGTGCTGTTTGCTGGGTTGGCCTGCAATGGTGGCTTCATTGCCAAGGGAAAGGAGAAGCAACTTTGTAAGGACTTTCATCTACAGAATATTCTCCAAGGGCTTGAACTGTGCTTGCCTCCTGCTGATGTCTCAGGGACAAAAGACTTCACCTCCAGCTCCCCACTGAATGTCCTTGCTTGGAATTCTGAACCCGTACACTTGCGTGCCGCTGGGAGCTGGAAGCGCGACACATCCAGAAGAAGCGTGTCGCCGCCGCAGCTGAAATCATCGCATCGCCGGAGAAGCGAGCCTTCGTGCATTCTCCCTGGAAGTGTGTGTTCATCGAAGCTGCCTGCTGTCACATCACCGGAGAAGCGTGACGCCATTGTGAGAGTCTCAATCGCATCACCAGAGAAGCGTGTCACAGGGCCTGCTGTGGCTCCAAAGTACAGAGTCGTCGCAAGGCTGCCAGGGCGTCATCGCATCATCGTCGCATTGCCACCTCAAGGGCGCCATCTTCTCGCATCGCAACCGGATCATTGCATCGCATCATGGTGCCATCTTGCGCACCGCAACGGGCCCGCAGGCCGAGAATCTACGCATCACCTCCACACCGGTAAGGATCACGACGCATCCCCTACTCTGCGCAAGCATTGAGGCATGATGCATCATCGCCCCCGAATCACGGAACCGACGCAACTCCTCTTTTGCAAGCCTTTTGTTTACTTTGCGTTACGCATCCAGGTACTTTGTTGAGAACTTTGTTTCATTTACCATCAAGTTGAACTAAGCAACTTTAATCATCTTTTAAGCAATCTTAAGTGTAGTATTGTGGATTTTTGTCATTTGTGGTCTTGTGTTTAAGTCTATATAAAGAATACTCATTTTTATAAAACCTGTGTTGTGTCCAGCTGTAGTGTTTTCACTGTATTACTGTGTATATTCACAAATGCTTAACACACTGCCTCTGAGATAAGCCTGGCTGCTTGTGCCAAGCTACCAAGGGGGTGAGCAGGGGTTATTAAGGACTGACTTAGAAGCAAGGGTTCCTATTTGGACAAAGGTGACTACCATTGCCAACTAGAGACCCCCAGATCTAACAGTGTTCATACTGAGACCTTCTCAAGAAATATATTTGAAATACAAAGAAAGTTGAATGAAGCACTTCCAAACCACATTTCTCTCTTTTTGCATACAAAGGACGTTTTAGCAATTGGGTTAAAACCTTGCTGACATGCTGTTGAGGATTTCGTATGGTTTTGGAAAAGACCAGATAGCCATCAAATTGACCACCACAAAGGCATCAATTAGATCTCTAAAACTGTTGTTAATAAAATGTGGAAATGCTGCAGGAGCTTTGCATAAGTTGCATGCCATCACTAGGTATTCATAGTGCCCATACCTTATATTAAATGCTGCCTACCGCTCATTCTGCTCTTGCATACAAACCCGAATATAGAATTGTTGAAGGTTTTGGTTCAAACCTATACCCTCAAGTAACCTTTAATCAGACCTTGGCTGTTTCAAACTGGTGCAAAAAAATGAAATGTGGGGAAGAGGATAGAGATGTGTGCTTTTGATTTTATTCAACTTTGGATAGTCAATGCATGTGTGATATTCACCTGATGCCTTTTGTATACAAATATGAGAGCTCTTACAAGTCTTATAAAGCAATTTTACTATGGGAAGATAAAGTGCTATTTGAGCATTTTATCTTTCTGTACTGTAAAAGGGTATATTTGACAGCGTGGTTAGCAACTCCGGAAATTTCGTCTATGGCACAACCATACTTCCAACGGGGAGGCCAAGTATCAACCTCTCTCTGATTAAGCACATCAGCAAGTTCTCTGTATGCTGCAGGACAAATGATCATTTCACTAGTCTACACTTCCCTTGGGACATCAGAGGACTCGTGCTAGAGGAATAGCCAGGCACATCAGTGGTTATCTTATGCTTTAGATCACACGTCTGTGAACAATAAGTTGATGCAAATGTAAGGAATGGAATACTACAATCAATTGTGTGATTTCGTCTCCTTGGAAAGGATGTTCTGATCATGATGAAGAAATATGGATTACAATGATATCAAATTGGATTTATTTTCACTGGTCCATCTCAGTCATCATAACAAACAGCTCGTTTTGCCATTTTACCAACCTGATGGAAGAAAACGTTGTTCCATCAATCCCTTAAACAGCTTATTGTCTGTCTTTACTTTGAACTAGAACTTGTAAACTTTATTGACATTGTCTACCCACGATGCATCCCAAAGTCCCAGAGACCACCTGAACAATTACATTTTGAGGGCTTAGCTGAAATATTATAGGGCCTTTATGGTAAAAATGAGACTTGCACATGACAAACAAGGATTTTTTAGATGGACCAACTCACAAAGGGGCTACCCCATTATCCCGTGTCCTAGGGCAATACATCACAAAGTGGCCCTTCGTGTCATGACAAACACCCTCCTTTCTTCACTATTCATTATCTACCATTGCTAATGGCCCTCTGACCTCCCTTACCTGGACTGGTTCTTAACTTAATGCCTTTCATTCGCCACCAGGAGGTGGAAGAGACGGTATGCACACCCATTCTCATCTTTTTGACTGCCTGACTTGCAGAGCGTGAATCGACGAGGTGAGATCTATTGATGCTGTAACAGTTGTAGAAGGCAGGTGTAGATCAGTATATGACCAGGGATAAGGTGTCCTTCAATTCCCTTGTAAGTCTTGATAAAAAGCTTCTGCAGCCTCTTTATCAGTCCACCCTGCCTCCACCATCAATTACTGAAAATGAGTAATGTATGTTGAGAGTTCTTTCTATCCTTGGGTAAGGTAAGCAATGTTTAATGGGCAGTCTTGGTCTTTTATCTTTAGCCAAAAATGTATTTACACTGGGCTATAAACCGAGTGTAATTGGAAAGCAAGTGACTCTGATTAATTATAACAAAAGGTATCAAAATGAATACATCCTTTTTCAAGTCAATGGAAGTTAGAGAGCACAAACATAACATTGGCAATGTTCAATTTGAAATGTTAGTTTAGTTGAGCACCAGTGCAACCAATATGGCAACTCTCGTATGCATTCAATTATTTTAATTCATTGTTAGTCCAATATGGCCAGAGTTATACCTAATTTTCTAGATAACCACTATGTAAATGATTTGTTTTAGAATCATTGTATGTAAATAAATCCCAAATCTATATACTAAAAATTTGGCATGGGAACTTGGCAACATGGCGGCTGTGTGATTCTTGCGGGTAGCTGCCTCCCGTCCACGATCCCAAGATGACTGCCTAAATGTCGTTGAAATTACTCTGGCGGCCTCAATGTAAAAAAGAAAATAAAAACTTCACGTACTCTGCTGGAGTAGCTTGTTCCGGGCTGATGCTGATACAGATGCACCTCTTCTCGGCTGCGCTGACCCTCACAACACGAGCCTTGAGAGTATGGAGAGCCATTCCCTCTGTTACATCCGTGGACAGACGGGTGGAGCGGCGATACTCTGTGTCGAAATTCGGGACGGACAACTCTGGAAGCTGTCACGGCGTAGCCTGCATCTCTTCTGGAATGCCTCCAAAGGGGAAGCCGGTGGTGAAAGACATTAACGAGACCGGAGGGAACGGGCCAGCATCCATGACTAGTCGCACCCCTGAATGCAAAGCACTGGACTCCAACACGTATGCTCCACAGCCTGGCCTGCGCAGGGAACGCTCTCAGGGAGGAAGGATGACGAGCGGAGCCAGCGAGCAGAAATCGGAGAGAGGAGCCCGCGCTAAGAGACCAACTGTGCCGGTGATGTTTGCCAGCAAAGGATCCAATCTTGCTTCTTCCTCGATAGCACCGGCTACCTAGAGTAAAGGTAAAAGCGCGAACAATTTAAGTGTCAAAATGATCAAAGACTCTGGTGGAAGAAAGAAGCAGAATGAGGGCAAGATAACACAAAAGAGCCTAGTAAACAGTCCTGGGAGGCCTGAAAGCGCGTCTGCAGGGGTAGATGAGATTAATGGCCTGGCTACTGAACTGGCTATCATTTTCACTAGTGCGCCCCTGAATGCAAGCATTGCTTCAAAAAGTCATGACATGGAGGTGCTCCCAGTGGAGGTCGGGGTACATTTAGGGGATGAGGGCTACAGGCCCCCACCTACCCTGGCAAAAGAATTACATGATTTACCTGGTGAGGCTGAAGCGGAAGGGGGTGTTGCAGCGACCCCCGAGGTGGATAACTTTTACTCAATGACCGATAATTCTGACTTCTCCGAGGACAGCTGGAAAAACAGCTTAGACGGGAATTCCTCAGACAGCGGAAGCCCTTTTCTGAAGCCTGACAAACAGAGGCCCATCCCTGTTCGTAGCAAAAAGAAAAGCTCAAGAGACTTGGGTAAAGATCAAGGGTTTACTACTGACGGCAGCCAGTCTAGCCAGTTGAGATGGGATTACTCCGCTTCACATCTAGAAGGAGTACAAGAGACAGATTCCACACAAGGGCAGGGTGCCACAAATAGTACTGGTAGCGCTACAGGGGCTCAAGTGGGCCAACCGTCTATGGAACTGATTTATGCCACATTAAAACAAATACAGACGGAGGCCAGACAGGAGCACAAGAGGGCCCACGTGGCAACCAGGAAACTTCAGGGCGCTGTCCACAAAGTTAATAAAGCTTGCTCAGAGATTAATGAACGCACCACCGCGCTTGAGGAGCGCATAGTTCAATTGGAGGCAAGTGTGGAAATCTCTGATAAACAGCCCACGTCTAATGAGAGCAAAATGACTGAGGCCTCTGGAGGACTTCGAAAATAAACAATGACGAAACAACCTGCGCTTACTAGGAATTGCGGAGAAAGAGGAAGGCAATGATACTCGTTTGTTTGTTTTGAAGCTTCTGGGAGAGGCCTTCCCGGAGCTGGCTCACTCTGTTGGAATATAAAATTATATAAACGTGATTGTCCCACTATGCACCATATAACCGCATACACGTATTCATGATTGAGAATAAAACATTATTGTATAAAGACCTAATGATAAGTTATAGAATGTCGTTCTGTCCTATTGATGTAGTTAGGACTACTTGGTATTATCTGCCTTCGTCTATCTTTAAGAGTTTCGATACTTCATGGTATAACACAGAATACGAAAACAGGTTAAACCGTTTAAGTCTGCCTCTCTTTCTCTTAGACCATGGCTCAGGGAAACCCAAGGTCATACTTGCTCTTCTCGTAGGACGCATACATTATAGCGGGGTCCGTTTCTGTACTCCACAGGTCCAAGATAGACTAGAAGGGCACCTCACTGACCAACCCTTGGAATAGCTTTTAGCTTAGCTATTGACAAATGTGTAAGAACCTTAAATGGGTGTTCCGGTAGACTAATGGACAACTTGTGTATTTCCTTTCTTGGTGTTAACCAGAATATGTAAAACGTATATATGCCTTGTGTTATGTGTATTTCGTTAGACTCCTCTGCACACCTCCATGGGTCGTGTAGACAGAGGCTCCCCTGTCAGGGCTTGTATTTTGATTCAATAAACGATTCGACCTTCTCCATTGCCGACTGCTTTGTTATTCCTTGATTGTGGATATATTAAATCATATATCCCTGGACTATTGGTAAGTATAGTCCGACTTTAAGAAATTTGAATCCTTCAGTTGGCGACTCCGCGGGGACTCCGCCTTAGGGTCGTCCCCTCCTGTAATCAGGAGCAGAAGGGACAGGGAGGAGTTCTGGCCGAGTGGGTGGACAAGAAGTTTTTTTTTATTGAAAGACCCCGTTGGCAGAAAGTCTGCCCTCTAACCCAGTATCCCTCCCGGTGGCTGAAGACCCTACGCCGCAGTCCTACGGGCATAACCCGAAAGAAATACAGACTGTGTCGGTCTGTCTAGAAAGCGGCAGTGGAGAAGTCGAGATCGACCTGAGTGCACCAGGTGAGTGAATCTTCTGAATGGAATCAGACACTTGAAGGAAGTGTCTATTTGGAAATCGTCTGTTTGACGGTGGCCGGGGAATCCGGACCACGAGGGAATCAAGAAAAAGGGTCTGGCGTTGCGGTGCAGGGGCTGCACGTGCAGACACCTTTAGGATTTGTATTGATTTTGTGAAATTGCGCTTGGTGCCTTGCGAAACACGGGGTGTTCGCTCAGCCAAACTCACTTGGGAGAAGTCCTTGGAGCAGCTGGGTAAGCTAGGATTCTGGAGCCTTGGGCCCCGAAACACCAGCCCAACCAGAATGTGACCGGGGGACACCTAAAAAGTGAGTTTGTGGTCTTCCTACAAAGGGGGTTTATCGTGATTTTGGGAATTTGATTCCCCGAACAGGAGTCGACGGGCTCTGTTCGTATTATGAGACATGTCATTGGAATTGGAATTTGTATAAGAGCTCATTTCGGAAACCCTGCGGCCTTTGCGGCATTTTGCATTAAAACCGATCGGAAGAATATAAGAGAGTGAATGGTGAAGTGGGCGCGCCCGTGTGAAAGAAGCAAAAGTGACAAAATTGTAACATTTGTAACGTTATTGTTAACATGCCTTCTTTTAGTAAACTATGTGTTGGGTGCTGCTGTGGGAGAGGTACTCGGCTGGAAGAAAGACAGCCTGCCCCCCCCGAAGGGAGCCCCAGTTTTGATATGTATATTAAACATGGTGTTCCTTCAATTTTATTTAATACATTATGGAATAGGTATACCAGAGATAATACCGAATTGCAATGGCCCCTTACAGGGTCATTTGATGAAAACAAAATAACGTATTTGCAAAATAAAATGTTTATGAAGAAAAGCCGCCAGTCTATGTTTGACTCCTTGAACCTATGGTTAAAGGAGGCTAAACGACGGCGAATAAGGGAAGAGAAATTAGGAAGAATTAAAGCTGGACAAACTATAACTCAAAAGGCGGTAGCTTATGATAGGGGGAAATTAGAGGAAAATATTGCTCAAATGGATAGGCAGTACCGTTTAGAAACAGACAAAAGCTATGTAACCCGACCCGATACGGGAGATGAGTTAGAGGGGTTATTAGAAGCCCGTCCGCCTCCTCCTTATGCCCCACAGGGACTGTATCTAGCAGTGCCGATTGCTCATCAAGCGCCTGCGCCTGCGCCTGCACCTGCACCTCCGCCGGCGCCCCCACTACCCCCAGCACCTCCCCTACGAAATCTTGTAGGAGGAATGGCTACGGCCCCACTAGACGGGTCTGTAGGGGATGCGATGCTTCCCCCTCCTTCGCACCGACCCTCTACTTCTCCCCTGGTTACATTACAACCGGATTCGGTCGTACCGTCTATGTCAAGTCCAATATTTATCTCCCCTCCTGCTCGAAGTGTTATAGATCCTCGAGCTTTGGCTACCTTAGATACAGCCCCTAAATGTTTGAGATCGGATCTGAGTGACCCACAGATTTATACTAGGTCTGCGATGGGAATGGAAGAACGACAAACCATAGTAAATCAGGCATCCCAATGGATGCGGAACACTATTTATACAATAGAAGATATTTGGAGTACCATGAAGGATTACCAGCCTGTTGCCCAACAATTAGCTTTAGAGAATATGGCGATTTGTTTGATTTCGCTGTGGGAACAGTGTTTTGAGGAAGGATATTCACCACAGATAATAAAAGATATTAGAGACAGAGCCCATAAATTCCATGTACAGGCCGATGAAGTATATCAGAACGTGGCAACTCTCCTACAGTATCGTGAGCGAATGCATCGGAGATGTACTGATTGGGGAACACAGAATCCTATGAGAAAGGTACACCCTCTTTTAGTCCCAGAATTACCTGAAATTAGGGATGCTGGGGGCAACGTAACTAGAGCTAAGAGCTAGGGAGGATGCTAAGCTTCAGGAACAATGGGTTTATATCCCTTGGAAAAAAAGCGAGGTCCTTGCATTAAAAGCTCAGCTCCCTGACCCGCGCAAAAATCCCACCGCTTATTACAAAGAACTAGGCGATCATGACTATAGCAGATGTTGAGCTGTTCTTTGGCCTTTTGATTCCGGTCGATATCTGGAGACAGATACATGATACGGATCATATTCTTGAGTTAGGAGCAGCATGGGATCAATTAAAAGATTGGGATAAAGAACGGAAGCCTGGAGAGAAACCCAGAGATGAAATATTGGCAGTACCAGCTAAAATAATTACGTACATGCAAACACTCCTGCCTCCTAAAAAGATAGATTGGGATAAGTTAGCTGCGTGTAAACAGAAGAAGGATGAGAGTGGCTCGGATTTCTTCACAAGATCCGAGAAAACATTCATAGATTTTAGTGGGCAGGATTTATCCACGGATGGGGGAATACGATTGTTTGTAAATAGATTCCTGACGAATTTGTTACCAGAGATTATGACGCGCCTTCAGGCGGCCGAAAGTACATGGACTACGTCCACCCCATCTGTGATCCTTAGTATGGCTCAGTACTATGAGCATCGAGAAAATGAAAATAAGGAAAGGTCGGAGAAGAAAACGAAAGATTTGAAGACTAGAGTTTTGCTACAACAAGTCAGTAGAGGTCAGAATTCAGGGCGAAGTGGGGCGGTTCCTTCTCAAGAAGGACCGGCAGAGGACAAGGAGGCCCCCAGATTCTTGGTCTAAATCAATGCTCGCATTTTAGAGAGAAGGGGCATTGGAGAGCGGATTGTCCATTGATAATGGCCAGAAATGTTCCCAGTAGGGGACCAGGCCGGGGCTGGGAAAACATTGACCGAAATAGCATGAGAAGAGAAGATGGTGATTCCCGGAAAAATTATTTCGATAATCCACAGAACAGGCAGTACTATAATGAGACTTTCGTAGATGACAACTACAATGGGCAGGATTTTGCATGAGACAGCCAAGGACAGGGTGGGGGCCACATTACAGTACCAATCGACCAAGAGGGACCTTATATACAGGGGAAACTGTTGGGTGCATCAGGAAAATTCCTAGTGGATACTGGAGCAATGAATAGTTCAGTTGCTCATGCCATGGTCCCAGAGGCGGCTCTGTCTGGCCACAAAAATGTATCAGTAGCGTTCTCTGGAATACCAGTGGTAAGCCCTATTTCAAAGCCTCTGCCCTTCACTGTAGGACCTATTTCTATACAGTCGCCCTGTGGTGAGAATCTTTTGGGTTTAGATATCTTGAAAAAATTACATGCTCGGATTTACTGCTCACCGGATGGTGTATATTTGACTATGCAGAAACCTTCCTTGAAAGATTCACAATATTTTACGAGAAACGAGCATTTTCCCCCTGAATTTTCTACCATTCCTCAGACTTTGTGGGCGACAGGGGACACTGATGTAGGCTGTTAAAGATAGCCCCCGTATCCATTACTCTGAAACCTAATGCGCAGCTGCCTCGCATTCCACAGTATAAGATTGCACCAGAAGGTGAACGGGCTATGTTGGAAATAATTCGGGATCTTATTCAGAAAGGAGTGGTAGAAGAAACATCAGCTAATATTTGTAATAGTCCGATTTTGCCGATTTTGAAGAAGACACCAGTTGATGGCGCTCCAGACTATAAAAATACTTATCGTTTTGTAATTGACCTACGGGCAGTTAATAAAATAGTGGTTCTACAGTATCCCATGGTACCGGATATAACAGCTATTTTAACAATGATTCCTCCCACGGCCAAATATTTTTTCGGTAATAGATCTGAAGAATGCCTTCTTTAGCATCCCAATTCAGCCAGATAGTAGGCATATCTTCGGATTCTCATTGGCTGGCCGAAGTTTCAGATTTACACGCGCTCCTCAAGGCTATACTGAAAGTCCCAGTATCTATAGTCAGGCTTTAAAAGCAGTCCTAGATTAATTAATTTTGCCTGCCGGAAATTCTATTATTCAGTATGTGGATGATACATTGGTGGCCTCCGATACTAAGGAGGGGTGCAAGGAGGCCACAGTAAAATTGTTACAACACTTGGCCAAGAAAGGAAATAAAGTCTCCCTTTCCAAATTTCAATATTGTCGACAGGAAGTGACCTACCTAGGTCATTTTCTGTCGAAAGCGGGGAGACGATTGACTTCAGAGCGAATATCTGTAATAACTAACATGTCTGTTCCTCGTACGCAACGTGATGTTTGTGCTTTTCTTGGTATAACCTCTTACTGTCGTCAGTGGATTCCTAACTATTCCCTTCTCTCTAAACCCTTATTGCAATTGACAACCAAAGATGTGCATGAACCCTTGCCCTGGACGGATGAATGTCAAGAAGCCTTTGTATCTTTAAAGTCTGCTCTGTGTTCTGCACCTGTGTTGGGAACCCCAGATTACCGAAAACCTTTTTCACTTTATGTACATGAGGTGGACGGTTGTTCATTATCAGTGTTGACACAGACATTTGGGGAGAAACAGAGGCCTTGTGCATATTTCTCTTCAGTTTTAGACACTGTAGCACAAGCCCTCCCCAGCTGTCTGAGGGCCACTGCTGCAGTAGCACTGGCCATCCGACAGTCAGAAGGAATAGTCCTTAACACTAATCTTACAGTCATGGTACCGCATGCTGTGGATATTCTTTTAAATAGGACCAAAACACAACACAGAACTGGGATCCTACCGGCCAATAACCCTGCTTAACAGCGATGTAAAGTTATATTTAAAAATTCTGGCAAACAGGTTATCTGCAGTCATAGGGAAGCTAGTCTCTCCGTTCCAGTATGGCTTCGTACCAGGCAGGGTTACTATAGATCACATTAGAAGGATAATCACGTTGTTTGACCTTGCTGGAGTGACAGGGGACCCTATCGTGGCCATTTTTCTTTACGCAGAGAAGGCTTTCAATAGGGTCTCCTGGCCCTTTCTCTGGGCTATCATGGAAAGGCAGGGACTGGGTAGAAATTATATTAATGCAATAGTCTGCATGTATCAAAACCCAGAGGCAAGGATCAATGTGATGGGCGCCTCATCGGATTCAATAAAAATGACACGTGGGTCGCTGCAAGGGTGTCCTTGTTCTCCACTATTATTTGCATTATATATAGACCCTTTTATTAGGATAATTGTGGAGAACAACGACATTAGGGCAGTTCAAACCTCGGGGGGGGGGGGGGGGGAGTCAAAGATCTTAGCATACGCAGATGACCTTGCCATAACAACAACTAATCCTGCGGATGCAATGAGGGTATTGGAAAGAGAGGGCAAAAGATTTGGCATAGTTTCAGGCTACTTTTTGAAAAAGGGACAAGACAATGATCGGTAAAAGCCCTCGGGCAGATTTGGTCGATAGTAGGGTCACGGAAGAGGCTAAATATCTAGGTGTGGTAATCTCTGCTAACGTGGATGACATTGTGCATGCCAACCTGGCGCCCTTGTTACTTAAGACCAAATCCGATTTCAACAGAATGAATAGCTTACACTTGACGTTGCTGGGCAGGTGTAATGTTATCAAGATGTTGCTTCTGTCTAGAATGTTATACTTTTTCAGATCCATCCCATTGGAAGTTATTAAAACTTGTCTCTCTACCTTTAACCAAGTTATTTCCAAATTTGTATGTGCGGGGAGGCGTCCGTGTAGAGCATTGATGTACATGACCCTTCCCAAGGATCGGGGTGAATGGTCGGTCCCAGATATTCAGATCTTTTACTGAGCTGCAAACCTTCAGCAGATGACAGATCTGTTGGGGAAAGGACCACACAATGCTCTAGATGGATTCTACCCCTCCATTTGCAGCTTAGTGCTTGGGGGCGAGGCCCATGGTTGTTTGATGCAGCATATTGATTATGCCTACTTTAAAAGAGTTAAGTTCAAGGTTTTGCTGGGTGCGTTTAAAATTTGGACTTCGATCACAAAAAAACTTAAATTGAAAAGGATACACAGATATAGACCTCTGCAAAACAATCAACTCCTACCAGAAATCTTTCACAATGGCTATATGGAATCATGGAAAGTGAAAGGGATCAGACACATTGGGGAACTAATAAGGGATAACACTATACTGACGTTTGATTCACTTAAGGAAAAATTTGGGGTTGGAAACAACTACTTTTTCACATTTTTACAAATCAGGAATTTTCTTTCTAAAAAGATGATTCAGGGTCACAAAATCCCCCTAATGGAGGCTGCCTTGGGAATACAAAGGCCATCAATCTCCAAGTTGTACATACTCTTAAGCGATATAATGGAGGATGATCTCGTTAGACACACGGACCGGTGGCAGGACCAGGTCCAAGCGGATCCAGGGGTTTGTGAAGATTCATTATTGTTTAGCTCAACAGCAGCCATCTCTGCTAACATACAAGTTCAATGTTTCAAGACGTGGCTAAACGTGTATATTACTCCTGCTTGAATTTTTAAGTGGGGAGGCTCAGCAGGTATTCATTGCTCCCGCTGTGGCGACCTTGCCGAAGACAATGTACATATGTTCGCAACATGCCCCCGATTAACTCGATTGATTGGTAAAATGGGATATTATGTTAAACATATTTTGGATTGTGAAATCGAATTGTCACCACAAGTTATATTGCTGGGGGTAAGCAATCAGGCTCTGACAGTTCCCAAGAAGACCTTGCTTTTTATCATGATGGCCATATTTAGGCTTTCCCTTGCCACGGTTTGGCTAGATAAAGAAACTCCCTCAGTTCATTGTTGGCTGGGTAAACTGTTAGCTACATATTGCTGGAAGAAGGAGATATATAAAAGTAGATGCCTAAGAGCTAGGAAAAAAGGGGGCGACATCTGGTCTCTAATTAGCATGTGGATTAATGAATCTCTGTTTTAAGTTTGTGGTCTGTGGAATTTTTTGCCCTATGTGATTGAAATAAATTGCCGAGTAGAAAGCATATCGGCCACAGGATAGTTTTCGTTGAAATGTAAATTAAAGATCTTCTATGGCAACGGGAAGAGGGTGGGTGGGGGAGGGGGGGGTGAAACAAGAAAAATAATGTTTATATGACTCTTACGTTTGTATTGTTGTCAATTTATGTTTATTTTGTAATAACATATATGAACTGACTAATAATTTGGCATGAATTTACCCGCTCAGGGATAAAATCTGGGCACCGTGGTGACATAACACACCCCTTAATGTCACTGAAGTCCCTGTAGTCAAAACATACAAATGTTCCTGCACAGTGCACAAATACAGACTTTTGTTACCGTCCAATGTATATATACATTAGTTAAATGCAAATACAGCTGTATCATAGATCAAAGCATGTGTCGGGTGAAGGAGTCACAGAAGATGATGTCATCTCAGACTGACAAGAGACCCTACATTTTAATAAGGATCATCAATGGTTGGAAGCTGGACAAATGTCCTGCTGTCTAGAACAACATAAGTACTACAGCAATCCATATGGCAGGAAAATGAAGGGTAGCAGTTCTGCATACAGTTGGGAGCAAAGAGGACAAGTTCAGTTATGTTTCATTAGCTGTCCTGAGTGCTCAGTTCCTCAAACCCTGTTTGCTTGTTTGGCAAATTGTGATTTTCAGTTGCAACGATGTCATTCAGTTCCTATGCATTTTGTTCTAGCTCCTAATTAGTACCCTGATGCCTGGCAATTGTAGCTCAATGGGGCCTCTCTCTACTTTCTTTGCACAGTATCTTGTAAATTGGATAATGTTGCATACCACAAGCAATCCATTTCCTCTTCTCTGGTTGCTGCTACAAAATGTTTATGTGTGTACATGTTGCATGATTGCATGGTGCTCTGAAACCTGTCTGGATGAAGTTTATGGTATATAAGATAATATAAGGGCTAAAGTACCCCCTGGACACAAACAGAGGAGCTATAGAGGGGCAACAGGACAAAGGGGGGTTCTCCACTCACTGTAAACTCAGAAGGAACAGAAACCCCTATGGCAAACACCCTATACCAAAATATTTCTTAGCTGAATAGCATAGAGCTCCTGCGGCATAGCCAACTCTAGGGAACCTCCCTGCTCTAGTAAAACTTAAAGTCAGGCAACTACAAGGGTTAATATGAAAAAATGAGGAACAGCTGGAATTGAAAACAACACCAATAAACAAAGAGCATATTTGTAAAAAAAATATAGGAGGTGCCTCACGGAAGCAGCCACCAAGAGATTGTTGGCTAATGCTTACCAACTAACTCATTCTATCATCATTGGCACTTTCCTATTACGGCAGGAGAACCCATATAGTATGCGTCTCTTTATCCATACTGGGTGTATATGATGAACTAGGTGAACTCTAAGCTGTTACATTAATGTCTTGCAACCAATTGAATGCGGGACCTCAAACTAAAAAAGTTAGTTCCTACCTCTCAATAGAAGGATACATAAAAATGAGTCCATGTGGCATCCCTCAAATTGATTTATTGAGTATGCCCAACCTCATGATGTAAAAATAAACTAACAAGATTTGCACCCAACTGTGCATCATACCACAAGCCACACCATTTTGCCAGATTACAGTCCGCCTACATCACAGTGGCCATGGTCCTTCTCTACTTTTGAAATCAGTCCTATTGCCCACGGGTAGGTGTTTACCTAGTGGCTTTGTGGTATGGTGCACAGCTGGGAGCCATAACGGTCCTCATGCCCTGATGAATTATTGGCCTGTAAGATAACTCTGGCAATAAAACATGTTGGCCATTCTTTACACATTGGTCAAATATGTTAGTGTGTTTTTAATCATGAGCCTGGGCATACATAATACAAACATTTCAGGTATGCCCCATGGACTCATTTATATATATCCATGTATTGAGGGGAAGGAATTTTGAGGATCCACTTACAATTGGGTGCTGGACATTGATGTAGCAGTTCAGAGTTGCACTGGTTCTCCCATACACCCAGTATAGATAGAGACACACATACTATATGGGTTCTCCTGCTGTAATAGGAAAATGCCAATGATGACAGAATGAGCTAGTTGGTAAGCATTGGCCAACATTCTCTTGGTGGTTGCTTCCGAGAGTCACTTCCTATATTTTTTACTAATGTGATCTTGTTGTTAAGTGATATGTTCTGTGGCACCCGTTTCTCATTTATTTCATATGCACCCGTGTAGTTGCCTGACTCTGAGTTTTACTAGAGCAGGCAGGTTCCCTACATTGACTATGCCACAGGAGCTCTGTGATATTCAGCTAGTACATGTTTTGGTATAGGGTATGTGGCATAAGGGTTTCTGTTCTTTTTTAATAAAGAACTCCCTGCCATACATTATAAGGAAACTGCAAGTCACCGAGGAGGTCCATAACCATATAGAGGAATGAGGCCAAAGCCCAAGTTACTTTCAAGGTAATGGAATTCCAAGGTGACTTGCAATATCATTATAATTGATTATAATAGATTGCAGGGAGCACTTTATCTCATATAAAACATTGTCACACCATCATTATTCCCATAAACTACTTAAAATCTTGGTGCAAAGCATGTTTACAAACATGAAGAATAAAAGTAGAACCTCTACTGCAAAATTAAGCCCATAAAAAACCTGTTAAATATTTGCTGGCAAAAGATATTAGAAACAGTTCAATAAAAGTCAGTTAAAAAAAGCTCCAGTAGTTCGAAATGTTTTGAAATATTTAAAAAGATTCAAACTTTTCTAAATTTATCTAAGGGATGCCAAAAAAACACGTTCTTTCTGCTAGTCACTATAAGCTAGAAAAGTAAAGCAGAAGATAGAATAGCAATGTTTCATTTGTGTTGCTTTAAACAGTTGCTGCATGACCTGACCAGCTTTACACCTTTCCAGCAGGCATTGTGATATCAGAACCCAACTGCAATTACTTTTTCCAGTTGAGTTCTGGCAACTTTTTGACTAGGTGCCAGTGGCGTAGCGAAACTTGAGGGGGCCCCCTGCAAAGGTACATGGAGGGCCCTCCCCTCCACGTACCCAGTCAGGCATTCTCAGGCCAGAGACCCGCCCCCTGCACACAGTTCCAGAGGAACCCCCCTGGAGCTTGCCCCCCCTACCACGAGAGCTGCAGAAGGCTAATGTTACACCACTGCTGGGTGCGTCACAAGCCACCGAGTATAAGGAAATTAGAGGCAGGCATTTATTCAGGGATTGTAGGATCCCATGTATTATAAATAAATAAATAAATAACCAATCAATCAATCCTTGGATAGGGAAGACATTTCATGCAAAGCTCCACTAAGCTGCATGTGCCTTTGAATATATTGAAAGGGCTTGTCAACATATTTACAGAAAGACAAATCCGGGCCATGCCAAAATCAAGCATTCAAAGAAAAGTGTTCCGGGGGGCGTGGCTACGCGGTGCCTGAGATGGCGGCATAGCGGTGAGGCTCCGGTGCTGACCTTCGCCATTCCCGTGTTCCCAGGGACATAATCGGCGTTTCGAACCAGGAAACTGCAGCACCGCAGCTCCGAGGATGTGAGCCCAGCGCCCTCAAGTTTCTTCACTTTAGCGGCTTTTTGTCTCTAATTTCTGCCGCGAATCAGATCTCCCGGTCCCGGCCGTCATTTTGAAGCTCTGGCACTGACCTCTGTAATTCCTGTGTTCCCAAGGACATACTCGGTGTTTCTAACCAGGAAACCACCACACCGCAGCTCCGGGGATGAGGTGAGCCCAGCGCCCTCGAGTTTCCTCACTTTAGCGGCTTTTTGACTCTCTTTTCTGCCGCGAATCGGACCCCCCGGTCCTGGCCGCCATTTTGAATCTCCTTTTCGCGTGATCAGAGTTTTTGAGGCGCAATGAAGGTTATCTACTTGCCAGTTCTTTTTCACCGTGCAGATGATTTTTCCTGCACCATCTCCTCATCTTGAGCATTGTTTTTCATGTCCTTTACTGCTACATGGTTTTTCCACTTATTTTATTCTTCAAATGTCATATCTCAACTGAATTGCTGCCATTTTGTCTATTTTCTCTCTCTCTCATGCTGCATATTTCTTCCTCTTTCATTTTTTGAATAACTGCTCACTCACGGAATGACTTTTGGTGGCTTACGCACTGAATAATTAGTCCTTCTTTGCTTTCTCATGGGGAGACTTCGCACTTTGAAACTCTACTGCCTGCTACAAAAATACCTGCCTGCTCAGACTCCGATTCTACCTTACAGGTCATGGAAAATATTACTGCGTCAAAACCTGAAATGGCTTCTGGGACAATTCCTAAGTCTCACAATGGCAGTAAACTTCCCACTAACTCAGCGTCAACTAAACGCCTCAAGAAAGATCCTTCCTCACCAGGTAATGCCTCCTCCTCCACATCTATGGATCTTATTTTGGAGGAGATACAAGCCCTTAAGCCATTTATGAAACTGACCACTAGGACCCTCAAAACTATGCAGGACAAATGGTCATCCTTGGACTCGCGTGTTCTGATTATAGAGCAATCAACAGAGTCTCTTCAAACTTCCTGTTCTTGTATTCCATCCATGGAGGCTGACATACTTCAACTTAAAAGACAAGCGGAGGATTTGGAAAACAGAAATCGCAGAAACAACCTACGCCTGAATGGTCTTCCCGAACTTTCGGAGGGGTCAAATCCTGCTGCCTTTTTCCAATCCTTTCTTCCAAAAATCTTGGACTCCCCTGCTCTTTCTTCCATCAATTTTCAAAGGGCTCATCGCCTTGGTCCCAAGATTTCCGCCAAACCTCGAGGTGTCATCATGCTGTTTCTCCAATATACGGATCTTCTTCAGGTTCTCTCAGCTGCCAAGGTCAAGAAGCAAATTATGTGGGAAGGTCATCGTCTTTTCCTGTCACAAGATGTAGCTAATTGGCTTTTGTAGTTTGGTTTGCCCTGTTCCCATCATGCACTGGGACAGGAACAGACTAATTTGCATACAGCCAGGTTCTGAAACTGGGATGGTGCAGTGAGCTAAAAAACGGTGTTGGATCTAGCCCTGATCTCTTGACTGGGTGAGAGCTTTCTGCTTAATTCAGAGACTCTGTCCCTCACCACCCCTTGTTGTAAATATACAAGATGTAGCTAAGGCAACCGCTGATCGTCGGAAGAAATTTCTAGACATGCGTCCCCAACTGAGAGCCCTCAGTGCCAGATATGGTCTCCTCCACCCGTGTCTTTTCAAAGTTACTTACAAAGACAAGACTACCAAATTTGAAGATCCTGCAGCGTTGCAAGAATTCCTTCGTCATCATGGAGCAGACATTATGGACACCTCCAGGAATGTTTGATTGGACTCTATAACAATTTGATCTTGTTAAATCTGCTCTTTCTTGTTGTTTCTGTTCTGAGTGTTGTTATCTTTTATCCTTTCCCATTATCCCTTGACTAGTAATGTCCTGACTTCATATTTCTTCCTCTTTATATAATATTTTCTTCCTCTTTTTTCTTCCAGATATCCTCTCCCCTTTCCTATCCTGATTGTGTCACATTGTCCTTGTGATTATTTGAAGTTCTTATGGTGGAGGTTTGGTGTCCGCTCTCGCTGTTGTTGTTGTCCTCTCTTGACGCCGTCACCCCCCTCTCTCGTTTGTTCTCGTAAGTATGTTTTGCAGTCGTCTGTTTTGGGCCTGTACTATCTTCTTGTTCTTTATCTCTTTCTCTTCTTTTCTTCTTTCATCAATGATTCTACCTTCCTTACTTCTTTACTCTCATCTTCGTCTTTCCTTTACTCCTCTTATCCCTGTTCTCCTTATTCTTTCGCTTTACTTCCTGGTCTCATTCTCTTTATTCTTGCTTTGTTCTCTAAATTTATAAGCATATTACTGTTTCATACTTTTTCTTTGAATCACCTTCCGGGTTGCTACTTGGAATGTTAAGGGTTTAAATAACCCATCTCCATGATTCCCATTCATATTCCTGACTACTATTAAAATTGATTCTATCTTGCTAAAATTCTTATGGAACGGTAAACATTCTCGTATTGCTCTTGCTTCTTTACGAAAGGACAAATCCCATGCTGGAGTCCGTTTCCCTGATTTCAGGGCCTTTCATTGTGCTTTTTCCATGAAACAGGAATCTCGTTGGCTTTCCACCGATCTCCCTTTTTATCCTCCTCTTTGGCTGAAAATTGAATCCTTTTTTACTTCCCCCTTTGATTTCCGCGAAATCCTATCTTTTACATCTACTCTGACTTGTCTTCGTAATCCTATTCTTTCTCACTCTCGTAAACTCCTTCTCCCTTTTCTGTCTTCTTCCTACCCTTCTCTTTCTTCAACGCATGTTCAACCTATTTGGTATAATAAACAACTCAAACTCCGTAATCGCTCCTTTTTCTGGAAAACTTGGCACACCCATGGTCTAAGATGGATTTCTCAACTCCTTTCTCACAACCATCCTTTTTCCTTTTCGGATCTTCAATCTCAATTCTCCCTACCCTCTAGTTCTCGCTCTCAATATAACTTACTACTCCTCGTTCTTACTCAATACCTTCAGTCCCTACCAAATTCTAGCGACATCCCTATCATTCATCAATCTATTTCTTCTGCATTAGATTCCTCTCCTTCTGCTTCCTTCTTTTATAAATCCTTTACCTCTCCCTAGATAGACCTAAGTCTAAGACTGAACTAGATTGGGAACCAGATCTTTCACAAGAATGGCTGGTCCCATTTTGGGATGAGATTTGGTCTAAAATACATAAAACCTCTAGAGCTGCTAATACTACTCAAACCCTTTATTTCATTTACAATCGGACTTTGTTTACCCCATTAACTCTCTCCACTTTCCCCTCAGATACTCCCTCTACTTGTTGCTCTTGCCCTTGTCCATCTGCAGATTTGAAACATATGTTATTTGAATTTCCTCCTATATTTCAATTTTGGAAGCTGGTTTGGCTCCAAATTCAAAAGATTTTTCAATTTCAAGTCCCCTTCTCTCTTACTCACATTTTCTGGGTTCTTTATCTCCTACTCTCCCTCAATCTCACCAACATTACATGCTCATAGATCTTTTGCTAGCTATTGCTTTTCACCTTAGTACTACTAATTGGAAGCAAGCTACTAACATTACATTTCGCGCTTGGTGGAATGCGGTTTGCGTTGATCACCGACTTGATACCAATTATGTTACCCCCATCTCCCTAGCAATTAAAAGAGATCTCCTCTGGCTCCCTTTGGTAAATTACCTGTCCTCATCTGCTTCCTCAGTCATTACCTCCAATGTTAGATCGGTTGAAGTACGAAAACCACCTTGATTATCCCATTGCCTTTTTCTTTCTTAACCCCTTCTGTGATGTCGCGATTTAGCTGCAGTGCGGCACTTCCGCAAAACGGGCGGGCCGTGTCAGCCTTGGCCGACAGCAGCACTGGGGAGGTAGTGCTGCCGTCTGCCAATGGCCGACGGCAGCATGGAAGGGGTTAATATCACTTATTGAATGCTTTTTATTATTTTTTTGATTATATTGCATAATCTTGTCAGGTCTTCAATATTGATATGCTTACGCTGTTTTTCTTTACGTATATTCCTTGATTGCATTTGTTATATATTCATTGTAATTTGTAATATCATAATTTTCTTTATATTGTATAATCCGATTACTTATCATTTTATCTGTTTATTTACGTTTATGTCCTGTTTTTTCTTTTAATCTCTAATAAACTTAAACTTTAAAAAAAAAAAAAACGTTCCGTCACATGAAGAGGCTGGACGTCGTAGACATAGAGCTCACCCTTGAGGCGGAGGCAGATGGCTGGTGATGCTCTTTCCTCTTTGATGCCCCCCACGTGAAGACGGTGTTGGCTGAAGGCCGTTTCTGGGCGACCTTGGAGATAAGACGCACACTGTACCCCGCTGTAACCTAGCCCTTCTCATTGTGCAGAATATGGGGAGGAGAGGCTTGCACACCTCATCCAAGCCTTATTTTCCAAACAACGTCTTCAAACCGAACAGCGCCACAGCCTCCTGCTGCCATGCCCTCGAGCTGGCCCCGCGTTCAGAATGTCTGAGAAGACAAATTGCTATTTCACAGCTTGTTTATTTTAATTATTTTCCAAACCAATGAATAAAGGCGAATGCACATTTCTCAACAAAACAGAAGAAAGGAGCCTGCCCGGGGATGTGCCAAGCTTTAGCAGCAATATCCTGGCGAGTTCAGACAGCTGCTGCGGTCTGAGATCACTGATTAGTTCGCATAGGCCAGGAGCCTGAGAGCTATTTGGCATGACAGGGTGGGGAATGCTGACAGGGCAGAGGGGAGGCAATTTCCCACCCACACTCACTGTACCAGGCAGGCGCCTCCAGGCGAGGGGCGCACCCAGAAGACAGGCCGCCTCGCTGATAGTGTTTTCGATTACACGTTACATGTGTAGAACTGTAGGTGTGTGGCCTCCTCCAGCAGTCTACCGCAGGCCGCTTTATTTTGTACCTAGATTTCCAAAAAAAGACTTGTGGAATTCAAGGACACTGTCTAAAAAACTCACAAACCGAATAACACAGTTAAGATGCTCCTAACATGGGTGCTTACCTGCCTCCGTAGATACATTGTTGGATAATGCATGTGTCACAACCGCACACTTCTTTTTTATGTGAATTACTTACATTTGCTTGCGTTTTAGAAATAAAATGCGACCACTTTTTGTGGGTGATAGATCTACAGACCTCCTTTCCCAGGAGGTGACTCCTATGTGTATATGTTGTAAATTCTTGTATTTCATCTGATCTATATTTTTTATCTGATTCACATTTTAATTTGCATGATATTAAACTAGTAACCATCATGAACCTCTTTGATTGCTCATCCCACACTTGCTGAACAAAGGGGGCACATTTACTAATTTATAGTGCAAAGCAGTGTAGCAACCAAAGTTGATTTGGTGCATTGCCCTACGAGCAGAAAGAAGAAAAGCACATTTCTCTTATCTCAGCGCTTGTGCTCTTTCAAGCAGGCTAGTAACACACAACACACCCCCTACCTTTCCACCATAGTGCAAAGCTATGTCTGTGATGTTTAACATAGGTTTTGTATTGGAAGGTTTCCTTTAAGCACAAAATAAGCGCGCTGTACAGTGTCACGCACATGCACTGTGCAGAAAGTTATAGGTCAAACCATTTCGCTTAGTTACAGCCTAAAAAAGCACTATTGTTTGTACAAAGCCCTGTGTACCATTGTCATGAGAAAGGGCTTTGCATCAAAAGCCAAGGGTAGCAGCTTCAGAATGCCCATGTACCTTTCAAGTGACGCCTCCTTGACACAAAATAGCTCAAAGTAGTGCACAGTGCTGTTTATGTTCATTGTAAGGGCTACTTTTTGTCAAAAAAAGGCATTGCGCTGAAAAGTAAATACTCTAGGATGAGCACTTTTATTGTTTTGTACAAAGCCCTATCTACCATTGTTATGAGATAGGGCTTTGCATCAAAGCCAAGGGTAGCCAGCTTCAGAATGCCCATGCACCATCCAAGTGACGCCTTTTTGACACAAAATAGCTCAAAGTAGTACACAGTGCTGTTTATGTTCATTTTAAGGGCTACTTTTTGTCAAAAAAAGGCATTGCGCTGAAAAGTAAATACTTTAGTATCAATACTTTGAGTCAGTTTCAATCACTTTTTAGGTCTCGACCTTCCAATGCGCTTGCGCATTGCAGCTCGAGACATATAGAGATGCATCAGGAAAGCTTACCAAGAGGGCTTTGGCAGGCGGATTACGCAGCCGTGTGGCAGGGTATGCTCAGACGTGAGTCCCTTGCTCACTTTGCCACTGGATTCAAGCAAGCCGGGCTGAAGACGGCTGGAATGCCAGAAACCGGTCCTCGGAAGCTTGTTTCCGGTCCAGGGAAGACATGGCTTGGCAGTTCGGGCTGGACTGTTCCCATGAGGCACAGGGTCAGACTGATTTGCATATAGCCATGTCTAAACTGGGGTGGCAGAGTGGGATAAAGAACGGTGATGGATTAAACCCAGATCTTTTGACTGGGTGTGAGTGTTTGATTGATTCAGATGCTCTGTCCATCACCTCCCCCTTTTGTACCGCTTTTGGCCGCCATAAGTGTGGCAGGGTATGCTCAGACGTGAATCCCTTGCTCACTTTGCCACTGGATTCAAGCAAGCCGGGCTGAAGACGGCTGGAATGCCAGAAACCGGTCCTCGGAAGCTTGTTTCCGGTCCAGGGAAGACATGGCTTGGCAGTTCGGACTGGACTGTTCCCATGAGGCACAGGGTCAGACTGATTTGCATATAGCCATGTCTAAACTGGGGTGGCAGAGTGGGCTAAAGAGCGGTGATGGATTAAACCCAGATCTTTTTTTACTGGGTGTGAGTTTTTGATTGATTTCGATGCTCCGTCCATCACCACTCCCCTTTTGTACCGCTCAAGCTGACGGCAGACAGGTTTCAACCATTTCGACCTAGGTTTGCTATAAGCGTGACATACAAAGAAAAAACGCGGGATAGTTTCAGGTACACCAGTACAAAATGGACAGTCAACAGGTGTTTGGTTAGGTGGTTTCCACTTACATGTACGTTCACGAACGGGAAAAGTTCCCATTCTGAACTGAATGTAAAGTGCCCTATCTCTGGGTTTCCTAATAAAGTCCAGGTAGGGTTCAAGACGATGTACTGTCTTGTGCAAGCGGAACTCATCTGTCAACCTCCCCACATTTGTATCTCTGAGATCTTGAGCATCTACCCATGCCCAATAGGCTCTCTTAATTTCCACTTTTGACACCGAGACACCTGACTCCCATGCAATATTAAAACCAATAGCCAGTAGAAGCTTTTTTATCCTAGCAAGCCAAACAATTTTGTGCGAACCCTGCAAGTTCATGACTTCCCTTAAGCCGTCTGCATAGCAGGATAGCTCGGGTGTACGCCACAATCGGGCCCAATAGAGAAGCGGGTGCAAAACAATTAGATCTTTAATTGAGCGACGACCCAAATCGCACCAGAGTGGCTTAATTGAAGTACCCCTAGGAAGCGAAACGAGCTCTCTAAAGAACTTGTTTTCTGCCGTAACAAGTACATCAACATTGTTAAAACTCCAGAGCTCAGCTCCATACAATGCACAACCTACAGCTTTTGCAGCATAGATCTCCAGTGCAGGGGCTATGGGCCTGGATGTTGAGGCTCTGTGTTCCCTCCCAATGACTCCCAGAACACGCTTATGTCTTAAGGCCATTTTCTCAATGTTTTTGATACCAATAACGTATCATCCACAAAAAGCAATGCAGGTACCTTAACACCAGCCAGGGTGGGGGCATCAGCGTTGATTTCAGACAAAAATGAGACAACCCCATTCACAAACAACGAGAAGAGGGTCGGTGCCAGGACGCATCCCTGGCGGACACCTCTATTTACCGGGATTTCGTCAGTTTTCTGCTCCTGGGTACCACAGCGAATGCATGCATAATTTCCATCATGCATACGGGCCAACAAATTCAAGATAGGCGAGGGAAACCCCATCTACCGCAGGACCGTCCACAGGCACTCTCGGGGAACCAAGTCAAATGCGGTCTTCAAATCAATAAACGCTAAATAAAGACCGCCCTTGCCAATGGTTACTATCTTCCAATGCAACAAAACCAGCCTGAAAGCCTGGTCGACAGTACCTGTAGAAGCCCTGAAGCCTGCCTGGAATTGCGAGATGATAATATTCTCTTCCGCCCACGAAAGAATCCTCTCCAGAAGTACCCTGCCATCCTCCTTCTGGCCAGCATCAATAAGGCTGGTTGGGCGATAGTTGGCAGGGTCACCCCTAGGCCCCTTCTTGTAAATAGGGATCACTTCAGCCCCTTTCTAAGAGTTTGGAACCGAAGAACCCCGGAGAAGGGCCTTGATCAAGAGGGAAAAATATTTGGCCCATTGCTCAGTGTTGGCACGGAATAGATCACCTGGAATGCCATCCTGGCCCAGTGCCTTCCCAGATACGATTTTATTAATGGCAACCTCAACCTCTTTTTGCTCTACAGGATCAAGGGAGGGCGGACTAGTTGACCCGGACAATGGAACATATACAGGAGACCCTCTATTATTTGTCACCTCAGCCCCTTCATACAAACTCCTGAAATGGTCAAACCATTCCCTATCAGTAATGTGATTGGGTATTAGATCAGTATCACCACCATTTGACCTTCTGACCAGAGCCCAAAACAGCTCACCATTCTTGGACTGACATGCCAACTTCAACTCATCCCAATTCTGGTCCTCAAATTCCCTTTTTGCCACCGTTAATACTCGCCTGTACTGGGATCACGCTAAGTGGACCTCGGCAGCATTACAGGATTTAACGGCAGATAATAGTTTTGATTTTGCCCCCATACAATCCTGATTATACCACTTGGCTGCAGGTTTCTTACTCCTGGACTGATTTGTAGCCCGAGTATTCAGGAAGAGAGCACCCATCATATCAATTGTTTCAGCATAAATTACATCCGCCCGACAGGGTCCCAGCTCATTAGTACAGCTTGCTGAAAGCTTCGCAGTCTGATCTCTTGCGATCTCTTCGAGGGAGCTAAGTTTTTTGTTCATCGAAAATTAGTTTTTGCCATTTGACAAACCTTCTGCAATTGGAAGGGGTGATTTCCCTGGTCAGCATCCTTGGTCTACTACTAGTCGGAGGTTCCCATTTGGAAACAAATACCGCATACAAAGGGACAGGGGGTTATGGTCGCTATGGATAGATGGAATGACAGACATGTCACTCACAAATTTCCACAGCCTCTTGTCAACCAAGATATAGTCTATTCTACTAGAGCGGGAAACCCTGTTATATGTATAAGCTCCCAAGTAGTCAGACGGCGTACGCCCATTGACTGCTACTAGTGCATGCTCCATTATTAAAGCATTCATTTGTATGACAATCGGCGACTATTTCTTAACTGGCTCGATCATCAATTGCGGTATGCCCCATCTAGCGTCCTCATCGTAAAAACCACCAGCACCATCAACACCCAGCGGTTCGAAGGTGCAATTAAAATCACCGGCAACCAAAGCCTACCTTACCCCGACAGCCCTCATTCAGTCTCACATTCATTCATAAACATCAAAGCCATTTGCCAGCATCCACTTCACGTGCTCCGCAGGTCATAAACAGGACCATCTGCTCGTGCCCAGCCCCACTCCCAGCGCTGCCTTTCCTCTGCTTAGGCTTCAACTAGTGCCCGACATCGCACCCCTGCTGCCCCGCGAGGCTTATTCTCTTTCCCTTTCACTCTGTGTTCTCCTGTTTGTTCATCACTTTCCTTTCTCGCTTTCCATTCTTTGACTGCGCCCACACCTCTTTGTCATGGTATTTCGTATTTATTTATGAAGTAAAGGGCATAGGTAAGTATAGGGGTTCTACTGCACAAAAAAATGCAAAACCGGCTCGAACAGAGGAACCTCGCCCCAGGTGGATGTCGTCGCTCTTGAAAAGCGCAGCCGAATTGTCGTGGTTTGTGTCTCTGCAGTTCCTCAACCGCAGGTGATTTTCCAAAGGTCTCTCTTGATTGAAGGGCACATTTAAAATAAAACTGGTGTTCAGGAATAATTTGACACATAGCTGCGTCATTTAACATGTTATGTTTTGATGCACTATGAATGCTACGCTTTCATTTCTGTATTGTGTGGTCCATGCTTATCCTTCAGCAAAGCTCGCCTCCATACAATAAGGATATTCATACCCTACATTACACCAAAAATGTAATCTTTACTTCTCGCCACAACAGTCTCTTTTCAATACTTGTGTCTGTAGAACGTTCTGCTCCCCTCAATAACTTTGACCATCATCCTTTTACTTCTGGGGAAATAATCCCTTGGCATCGCGAGTGAACACAATACAATGAGCAGCTCCAAACGTCAAAGAGCGCCAGTAATGGAACACACCCATGATTTGCACACAATCACAGGATGCTTGAGCCAACGCCAGATTCGAACCTGGTTCCCCAGCTTCAAGGTCGGACGCTTTGGCTGTTACGCCAGATCTGGTCGATGCTCCCTCCTCTCCTGTTCCTCCCTCTTTCCTGCTCCTTATGTAGTCACTCAATCTAGGCACACCTCCCTCAATATTTGCCAATGTTTGTTATGTATGCTTTTTATGTGCATATTTGCGTGCTCATTTAAATAGTAAGCATAGTTTGCTGCATACTTTTCAATAGTATTATATTGCTTTACAGGATAACACATATATTATGACTGTGCACTTAACTTTTCAGCTGCTTCTGTCATAATGCAACACGTGCTTCTTTGCTAAACTTCTGTTAATTCTGTCGTCAAAATACAGTACTCCAGCGTATTATATCTGTATTTGCTGTATGTGTTTACCTATTACATTCAGTTCGCAGTGGTTTGTTTTTTAGGCGCAAAATCTGTGCCCCTGTAGTCTACATCTGCCATGCCTTCCATTAAACTACAATTACATGCGTCACCTCTGCGCTCGTGCAGCCTCTCATAAACCTTTTCATCAATTTAAAAGTTAGTACCTCCAACTCCACCCTCAAACCTCCAACTCCACCCTCCAACTCCAAACTCCACCCTCCAACTCCACCCTCCAACTCCACCCTCCAACCTCCAACTCCACCCTCCAACTTCACCCTCCAACTCCACCCTCCAACTCCAACTCCACCCTCCAACTCCACCCTCCTACTCCACCCTCCAACACCACCCTCCAACTCCACCCTTCAACTCCACCCTCCAACTCAAACTCCACCCTCCAACTCAAACCCCACCCTCCAACCAACTCCACCCTCCAACTCCAAATCCACCATCCAACTCCACACTCCAACTCCAACTCCACCCTCCAACTCCACCCTCCAACTCAAACTCCACCCTCCAACCTCCAACTCCACCCTCCAACTCAACCCTCCAACTCCACCCCCAACCCCAACTCTACCCTCCAACTCCACCCTCCATCCTCCACCCTCCAACTCCACCCTCCAACTCCACCCTTAAACTCCACCCTCTAACTCCAAATCCACCTTCCAACTCCACCCTCCAACTCCAACTCTACCCTCCAACTCCATCCTCCACCCTCCAACTCCAACACCAACTCCACCCTCCAACTCCACCCTCCAACTCCCAACTCCACCCTCCAACTCCACCCTCCAACTCCACCCTCCAACACCACCATCCAAATTCAACATGAAAAACTAAATCCACCTTCCAAAACCAAATACACCCTCTAAATCCAGCCCTCACTCTATCTATCTATCTATCTATCTATCTATCTATCTATCTATCTATCTATCTATCTATCTATCTATCTATCTATCTATCTATCTATCTATCTATCTATCTATCTATCTAGCTATCTATCTATCTATCTATCTATCTATCTATCACCCTCACTCACTCTATCTGTCTATCTATCTCCCTCACTCTATCTATCTGTCTATCTATCGCCCTCACTCTATCTATCACCCTCACTCTATCTATCTGTCTATCTATCGCCCTCACTCTGTCTATCGCACTCACTCTATCGCCATCATTCTATCCATCTATCGCCCTCACTCTGTTTATCTATCTATCTATCGCCCTCACTCTATTCATCTATCTATCGCTCTCACTCTATCTATCTTTTGCCCTCCCTCTAGCTATCTATCGCCGTCACTCTATCTATCTATCGCACAACCACAGCATCACTCAGGGGCACCACAACATCACTATGCGCTACCACAGCATCACTGAACGCCACAGCATCACTCGTCGCCACCACATCACTCCGCACCACCACACCATCAATCAGTGCAACCATTCAACAACAACTGGTTCAAATATGTTCTCTCAATGTTTCAAACTTTATTACAAATGTCACAAAAAGATGTTAATATTTCACTTCTGTTCTTGGATTTTTGTCACAATAAAATACACTGAACATAATCTTCACAAAAGTTATTTGCAAAAGTTTAAGCTACTGCCATTATAAATTACAAGAACTTTTATTTAAGTATTAATTATTTAAAAAAATTAAAAGCCATTGTTATTTGTAATATCAATGCATCTAAGTCACGTAAATACAAAACATGTTGCATTACAAATGCTATAGCTGTCACATTGGCAAAAATTAAAAGTATTGGCATTGTAAATGACAAAGCTATTAATTTCCCTATTTGCAAAACCAACACATAAATAAAAAATGTGTCATTTACGAGACCAATAGCTCAAACTTTCCTAATGCGAGACCTATTGCATTGCAAATGCTTGTTGTGACTTGGAACTGGCGCAACGAGGTGATGACACTTCAACCAAGTTTGACCAGGATTTATGGCAGCTCTTTGTATTGCTATATTATGTATCCAGGCCATCCTTCAGGACATATGGACTTTCCAGATCCTTTCACCAACACATAGCACGTAATGTGAGGAAAAGGTAAATAACCAGTGAGCAGCCACACAATTTGATCAAATTTCAATATGCTAAGACTGGCAACTGAGATAGTCAGAAGGTGCCTGGTCATAGAAACAGTGAAAACCCATTGTTAAATAATGGTGAGTAAACATCACTGCTGACCAGCACATCAAGCTTGATGTTGGTGCAACCTCTCATGGCTAAGTGCTCACTTCATTGTGCACAGGTGAGTGGTGCCAGTTCAATTTTGACAAACATAGTAGAACATGTGCTATATTTTTTATTATTTGGTTAGGAAGATTTGTTAGTAGTTATCTCTTAGCCAGGCAGCAGGGACAACACATCCACAGTTTGGCACTATTCTTCCCATGAGGGTTAAGGAATGCCATTAGTATTAACATATATGTGATGGTGCAAGGAACACTACAACATTTTCAAGTGGATCTCTTGCTGCCTCACTGTGGTTTACAAGCCCCTTGCTCCACCACTGCATCACTTTTAACATGTAAAAATATATTTTAACAATGTGACACTGCAGTACACCAGTCTGAGATTAATCCTGTAGTGTTAAGAGCAAATACTATATACCAGTAACTAAGTGTTCATGAGGCCAAGTTCTCTGACAAAAAACCTCTCATTCCCTCTGAGGTTACTTGTCTGCACCATATCTAAAGTAAGAGAGAAGCAGTGTAAGAAATAGAATCCTATTCTAAAAATCTGATGTATATTATTCTTATTATAATGAGGCAAATTGTAAGTCTTAGCTGTTTCAAGATATATATTATATATTTGAAAGGTATTTTAAGATTGTAAATAGGTTTGTAAATTATAGCAGTTATTCCTTTACATAGTTTTCCCTGTGACATAGTCATATACCTCGCTTTCTTTTTGGTTTATTAATGTTAATATTTTGCGTAATTTATGTATTATGGATGTGAAAAATCATTGTCATTAATGAGGACTTACAGGAGTAAACAATCTGGTGAACAGAAGAAAAAGCATATATGACTACAATCAAATGAGGGTAGGAGTTGCGTTTTCCACAAGAAATATGTGAGTCAGAAAATGTGGAAAGGCACTGATTAGGAGAAGAACTACATTTGTGTTACGATACATGCTTAAGACAACTGCTTATTTCAGTTAATAAAAATGGAAGTGATAAGTTTCGCAAAGTGTAATTGAGAAGGATCAGTACATGTCAAAGTGACTCTGTTTGTTAACATTTACTTACAAAGGCCCTGATTATAAATGGCATGTTACTGGGCGTTACAGCAAAATTATATGCTTTCCACTACTGTGCAATTACAAGTGAAATCCCATGGAAAAGGAAATTACTGTACGAGACTGTTCTGGGAATAAAAGCACACCGTTTTATGGTATACATACACCATCTGTTCTAGCTAATGCTAAAGAACAAGTTGATTACCTTTATTAACATTCTTTCTGGTCGATACTCTATCTAATCACAGATTCCTTATCTATAGAATATTTCCATTTGCCAAACTGAATCCGTAAAACTTTCCATAGCAATCCTGTTGTGTGGAGCCCGGAACACCATGAAGCATATGAGCAGCACCACTGCACACTAGCATCAGTTTCTTGCTTGACTCTTTCTGGGTCCTGAGACATAAAGCACAAAGCAATTGTCACCACCAGAGTGCAGATCTCTTATTGTGACCTATTTAGATATTAAAAAGAAGCCACTCTCCAGACTAGGGAGGTGGGAGAGTAATGTGGAATCTGTGGTTATTTGAATTGTCCACCAGAAATAGCTTTACCAGAAGTCTACAACTTGTTCTTCTGACGAATACTTCTAAAAATAAATTCCTCACCTTGACAATAGATTTCAAAGCCTACCACCCAAAGGTGGAGATCTGTGGAGTGGGCTCAGGTTAGAACATCTTGCAGGACCGAAGGGGCAAAATGACATTCCCATTAAACCTAGCTGTCAAGGCAGCAGTGCTTCAGAATGTGTGCACCGATAGACACCTCGTGGCCTGACCGATGTCAAGGACTGGCCCACTGAATGCTAATGCAGTGGTGGAAGCCCTTGCCCCAGGGGTGGGCATAACTTGTGGAGTTTCACTCTGTGGAATTCTGAGGAATTACCTACAATCTCGGCAGGATTCTGCGGAGTTCTGCAAGCAGCGGATTTCAGTATTTTCGACTGCTCATTAATATTTCTAGAGGCGGGAGCTTGTCCTGCGCTTAAAATTAGCGTGAATGGCACCACTTGGGGCCAGAGGGTGCTGCTTCTTTCTGCTGCTCAAGTAGATTTTCAACTCTGTGCCACCGTTCTCAATGCACGTAGTAGCTTTCTCAATGCGAGAGATAGCGACCTGCAGCAATCACCCACATTGAGAAATGTTACTGGGAGACAGTCTAGCCTCGATTTTCTCACTTGTGCTCACCAACTTAACGTTGGAGAGCCACATGTGAGGAAAAACTCTGCCATGTGGTGGTTGGCAGAGTTTTTGTGGAACAATACTCTCCAAGCGGAGCGCAGTGTGGGCAAAACCCTGCAAACTCCACTGGAGGAGCAGAGTTTATCACCCACCCCTACTTAGCCCCGGTGGAATGGGCTCTTGGGCCTTCCACAGGGTGATTTTTGACCATTGTGTAGCATATCTTATTACAGAGTACTGTTCACCTCAACAGAGTTCTTTCTATACAACCTTTCCTTTCTTCACCCCAGAAAATCACACAAAAATGTGAGCGCACCCCGAAGTTGGGGAAAGATCACTAGAGGTCTAACCGATTGAGCCTCTCCTCCTCTTTTGAGGGGCGATGCGTGGCAAAGAATGCTGTGAGAGAGATGTGCTTCCCAATCTGGAAAGAAGTCCCAACATTTGACAAGAAGGCCACTTGAGTCCACAGCACAGTTTATTGAAAAAAAACGGTGAAATGGGTTGTTGTACAGATAAAGCCTGTAGACCAATGACACAATGAGCTGAAGTGATTGCAATGAAGAGAACAGACTTTAAGGTCAAATGACACAACAAGCAGCTGCTCATCTGCTGAGATGGAGTACACATGATTAAGCCCAAAACCAAGTTATGGTTCCAATGTGGCATCACCAACGGTTTGGGAGGGAACGTGTGTGTCAAACCTTTAATAAACTTCACAACAACAGGTGATTTGAACAAGGATTGTTGGTTCAGCAAACACAAAAAGCCGAAAGGACTGACAAAAAACCTTTGGTTGTACCCGCTACAAGACCTTGCATGGGCAAAGATAAAACAATCAATAAAACATTCAACAGTTTGGCTTGTAAAGGGTCTTTCTTGCAGACTCCACAGTAGGTCACAAATTTGTCCCAGCGCCAGGTGTAAAGAGTTTGTAATTTGATGTCTGGCAGCAAGGATGACATTCACTACCTCAGGTGGTAGATCAAATGCAGTCTATTGCCACCGCTCAACCTCCACACTTAGAGGTGTGGATTGGGTCTGTTTGGGTGCAAAACTCTGTCCTGCTGCTGTGATGGAAGATCCTCTCAAATTGATAGCCTGATAAGTGAATAGATGCTCAGGCGCTTATGTTTTGGGTACCACATGAGCCTGACCTAATCTGGGGTTACTAGTATGACTTGTGACAGTTTGTTTATCACAACTCAGGGCAGGACAAGCAGAGGCTGAAATGCTTTTCAGGAATACTGTGACAGGGCCTATTTTAACTTCTTCTATTTTATCATAAGCTGGCTTGCAAATTCTATTATCTCTTTCTATTAGAGAATGTGAATTTCAAGGCACAAGCAGAAGTGTTAGCATAATGTCTGCCTACTATTTAGTAACCCTGCGTGTAGGACTATGCTACGCTCGTGGTCCATGCGTAGTTTGCGCTACTACGCGTTTTGCAATTTGCACGTAGCACTGTGCAAAAACGTGAAGTGGACATTTTTTGCTTGCTCGCAGTCCTCTACGTCAAGTTGGTGACCGCAAGCGAGCAAAATCAACATTACGGCGAGACTTTTTCCTTGTTTGCGATCAGCAACATCAAGTTGCCGATCGTGAGCATGGAAAATATACCTCCCGGCGAGATTCTCAATGCGGGGAAGTCAGGTTTCTCATTGTGAGTGGTCGCGTATGCTCGCGACCGCTCACGATTAGAAACAATCAGGCCACGTTGAGAAAACTGCCGCTCAAGTACAAATCTACTCGAGCGGCAGAAAACGACTGCTTGCACTGTGCAAGATGTCATTTGCAATGATTGCACAGTGCGGACAAGCATCCTGCACTGTGCAATCCGTGCGAACAGCATTTTCCCCACCGCACTACGCAGTTCATGTAGCTACGTGTAGCTTGCGTAGTGCAAAGTGCACTTTGCACAGCACTACTACGCAAACTATGCCCAGGGTTACTTTTTAGGCTCACATATTTTTGTGATGATTGCTGCCATTTTAATGGCAACGCTTAATGCAGCATATAGAACACGTGAATTGAAATGGCACATTCATTTCTGTACTTATTTTGTCTTATTGGGACATTAGTGTCACCAGACTTAAAAACATAAGCTTAAAATGGTTGATTAGGTGCCAATAAAACCCTCCTGTAGTTGACCATAGTTTGGAAATGCTTTGCAACACGCAGCACATGATGGAACTATCAGGCAAGAGGTCACACAGGTATGCTCCAACCCAGTCCCAGTTTGGGATTACTCAGGATCTCCGCGAGCAGCACAGAGAAGTGGCCTGCAGCCCAGCAATACTTTTAATCCCTGGACAAGGACTGTGACAGATAATGATATTCACTAAACAGATTTTTTTTCTCACTAAGAAAGGTGTGGTGTGTTATCCATCTTAATAAACTGAATGTATAGGCTTGCTATTTTCTGCTTCTGATACATTTTAGAATTGCGCCTAGAAGTAGCCGTAGCATGTTAAGATGCACTGAACATATTGACAATGCTAGGACTGTTCATATTGTATTAGCTGACCATGTCATGCATTATTGCATTTATTTTGACATTCTGTGTGGTTACTGTTCATATTTCATGCACTAGATTTGGGTTTTAGAAACTGAGCATTTAAAATTTGTACCCCATGTTTCTTAGTGCTGTTTTAAAGGTGTGATTCAGTAATGAAGGAGTTCTTCTGTGTCCCAGAACTCACCTAAAAAGTCTAATCATGACCAGAAAACACCAACTGCACGGCATTGCTTGGTGGGTTGTGTATGGGTCATAGTCCAGCAGGATTTGTGTTGGTGCATTGAAGTAACTCTTTTGTAGGTAAAAGAAATCCAGGTGTAGCCAGTTAGTTAGTTACAACAAAGTGGTTTATTAAATCCAGTTCCAGATGATGTAGATGGTAAGTAAGATGTTAGATAACCCCATCGGGGCAGCCTCTCAGCTGCTCAGCCTGCACACACCAATGAGAGAAGGTTGGTGAGTGTGTGAGTCAGTTTGTGGATGGCCTGAGCAGTAGGAAGGCTGCTCCTGGTGGGGCTCTACGCTGTAACATCTATCTTAAAAAAATCTACATGAAGAAACTACCTGGACTGGACCATCTTTTATTCACTACAAACTCCTTGCATCAGGGGTTTAGAAATCAGACCACTGCAGCTCTTGGGGTTGCCACAGACTGTGACAGGCATACGTTAGTCCTGTGTTTCACTCCAGCAGGTATTTACCTCCTAGTAAGCGTTTTCAGGGGTGCTTCAGCATGCGAAAGGTTTACCACTGCATGTTTTCCGATGGTGCTGAAAAGATCTAGCCAGTGTTCCTCCCCACTGGCAAAAGGTGTCCTGCTCCACCTCAGGTTGCAGGATTCACTTATGACCCGCCAGAAACCACCAGCTAAGTTAATCTATCTTGGCATTCAAAGATCCTGACAAGTTTTCACAATCAAGCGGATGCAATCAATCAACCAATTTAACAAATGTATAAAGCCCAACAAATCACCTGTGAGGGTTTCAAGGTGTTGGAGTTGCTCACTGCTTCATGATGATCTGTTCATAGAACAGCCAGGTCTTGAGTCCTTTCCTGAATTGCCAGAGTGATGAAGTGGTGCTGAGGTGCAGGGGAAAGTTGTTCAAAGCTTTGGCCGCTAGTTGTGAGAAAAAGTGTCTTTCGCTGTTGCCTCAGTGGTTGTACGGGGTGTCTGCAAGGAAGAGGGTGGTGTATCGTAGATGTCTTCTTCGTGGAAGGTCAAGCTTGTCCTTTGTTGTGCAGGGCTTTGTATGCATGGGTCAACATGTTTAATTGGCATCTCTTCTGCATCCGCAGCCAGTCTAGCTTATTGAGATGGGGTGTGATGTGTGTCCATCTGAGAAGGCCAAAGATGAGTCTTGCCACAGAGTTTTGTATTGTCTGAAGTCTCTTTAGGAGGCGTGCTGTGATTCCTACGTATAGTGTGTTCCCGTAGTCCAGTCAGCTGATGATGAGTTCCTGCATGAATGTCCTCCTGGTGTTGACTGGGTAATAAGTTTATATAGGCATGTTCTGGATGACAAAGATTTTATTCCTTACAATTCATCTACATCAAACGTTAAGGCAGCAGTCCACAGCAATCTCCAACTGTCCGTTTCCATCAACGTCTTTTCTACTCTTCAACCAACATTCTACCACATGACACCCTTAACATTCTTATTCCCCTTATCATGACATAGTCAACCTTCCAACATGGAGTTAAAATAAGAAAAGGCTCGAACATAGCACATCTTTCCCCTCCGCATTATAAAACATAAATAGAGGATAAAAAAAAAGAACATAAAAACTTGTTTGAGTTTCAGTGAAAATAGGTACTGGAATAAACTGGAAGATCCATATATCTTGCTAACAAAATAGGAATACAGTAAAATGTAACCATTACACCACGTAGTCCTCATGCCAATTGGGTTTGAATAATGATCTCTTTTGAGTACACTCATCAACCATAGAATTTCCAATGGAAGAGTCATTAGGCCTCTCACTCAAAATAGAGGAGTTTTCAATTCCTACTAGTCTACCAGTCTTGAGACACTCCACACATCACCAGAATCTAGAACTACTACACTGCTCCTCACCTCACGAATCAGGAAAGAGCCCATGAATTTTGATCTTCCTTTCCTCACCAAACCAGAATTTTTAACTAATACCTTATCACCTTTCTTCCAACCACTCACACTTACACAATTCTTGTCATCAAAACGTTTCTTATACCTAATTTGATGTTCCTGCCTACGTTGCTTAATTTCATCTTTAGACCACCTCTTCTCCACTTTCGTACTCTTTTTTCAACCAAGCCAGGTTAAACTTGCAGGGAGGTCTCCTGCCCCCAACACTGCAAATGGTGAGACGAATGTCACCTCATTAAGTGTAACTAGATGTGCCTACCAAGTTTCTCTCAAGGCATACTGTAGCGATAATCTTTCCAAAGGAACATGTTGAAATCAGACATCTATTTTGGATACAAACTGCACTCCATTATCTGTGACTAAACTACTTGGTATACCTTCTGGGATTTCAACTGGAGGAGTGTGGCTCAATGGTTAGAGCGGCAGACCCTGATGCAGAGTTCTGGCCCGGGACCAGGGTTCAATTCCTGCCTCGGCGGATCTTGGGCTCAATTTCCTCGGACCTGACAATTCTCGCCTCGGTGCCTATTCTAATCATGGGCCCCACGCTGCAACTCTGGGCAGTAGCTTGCTTAACCTCCACACCGGCCCCAACAGCGCTAGGATGCCTGGCTTCACCCTGGGGGTGCACAGGAGTGGACACTTCACAGGGAAAGCCAGGAAGGGTTCCACAGCGGTATGAGTAATAGCGCCAGGAAACCGCTTGGTGGCAGTGCGCTCTACAAATACCTTGACTTTTTACATTTACATTTATAGCTGGTGACAAGGGTCACCAGTTGGTGATAAGTGCTCTTGGATTCATCATTGTTGGCACACTGCCAACAATCTTTGACCATCGTCTCCACATCATGGCACACCCTTGGCCGCCATTTACCATTCACACCATCTTGCCTTACTTTTGCTCCTGCTCAAGTGACCTTCATGAGCTAAATTCATAATTTGATTTCTCAATGCATTCGGAGGTATAACTCTTCCCACTAAATATTTCATCCTCTACAATGCATACTTCGTTCTTAACTGTAAGAAAACCACATTAAGATGTAGGCACATCTTTCTTATCAGACCATACTTTTACCACAAATTCTTTAAGTTGCTCCAAATCCGGATCTCTTGTAGCCTCTTCCCACTTACTGTCCTTTAATGCTGGCTCACACACCCAATTCACCAACCCACTCTCAGGCTCGTGCTGTCCCTCATTGGCCGGTAGTCTAGATAAACAGTCAGCTACACAGTCTTTAGTGCCAGGTATAGCTACCACTACAAAGTTGTAGTTGGATAATCTCTCCGTCTACCTTCTGATTCTGGCAGAGAAACTCTATAAATCCTTGCAAGTGAAGATTCTGTTGAGAGGGTTGTCGTCCGACCTCACCGTAAAGGGCAACCCCCACCAAAAGCAAGATAGCCCAATACACAGCCAATGCCTCACACTCAATTATCAACTAGCATTCCTCTACTCCCTTCAAGGAATGAGAGATAAAAACTACTATCTTTAGTTCACCTCTGTCCATTTGACCCAGACCTGCGCCTACACCCCTAATGCTAGCATCAGCGGACAAAATTGTTTTTTTATTAGAATCAAAATGACCCAAAGTAGGAAACTTTGCAATACACTCCTTGATGACCTTAAAAGCTTGATTGCAATCGTCAGACCACTTGAATTGGCTTCCCTTTTTAAGTAAATCCCTTAAAGGTTGAGCAATGCTGGCAAAGTTCTGGATGAATTGCGAGCAAAACTCCGCCAGCCCAGGAATGAAAGCACTTGGTCTTTATTCTCTGGCTCAGGAGCCTGCACAATGTTGCCTGAAAAAATCCAATTTAGGGCTTATTCCTTCCCCAGAGATGATGTGACCTAAATATGTTACATCAATATCCTTCTTCATGTCCCTCTGGAAACATGCCACTGCAGAAGCAAGGCAAAATGGCATACAAATGAAACAGAATGCTCCCAGAGGAGTCAGAGAAGTGAGATGTCTGGAATCAGGATACAGCATGATCTGATGGTACGCTGACAAATCCATAACACTAAAAACTCTAGCATCTTTAATTAATGCAAGTGTCTCCGAAATGTTTGGCAAAGGTTGTCTGTCAACTCAAATAAACTTTGTTAACCCTCTCCAGTCCACACACACATGAGTATCTCACTCCCACCATTCTTAGGTGCCAAAACCACCAGAGCCAACCACTCAGAACATTCTATCTCTTCAATCACACCACTGTTTTTCAGTTTAATGAGTTCCTGCTCAAGTGGTATCAACATCATACGGGGAATCCTCCTTACTTTAGAAAAAAATGTAGCATTATTCGTCAGCACAATTTTGTGCTCAAATTTCCTTAGTAAACCGAACTCATTGCTGAACACCTTCGGAAATTTAGCGTATATGCCATATGGGCATCTTTCCTCACTGATTACCAACACCTTATCCTTAGCTTTGGGATTTAAAGTTATCCCCATGTCTCTCTGGTGTCTCCACCCCAAAAGATTATCACTAACCCTGGGCGGAGTTGGCGGAGTGGGGCTTCGCGGAGCTACGCGAGTGGGCGAGAAACTACGCCCACCTCCGCACTCCGCATAGCCCCACTCCGCAAACACCACTGGCCGCCAGCCCCGCCACCCGCCTCCCTCCCGCCCTCCCTAAATACTTTAAATTAAAGGAGTCAAATAATTTAAAACGCACTTACCTTGCCTGCCGCTGCCCGCCGCGTCCCCGGGGCTCGCTATCTTCCGTCTTCCGTCTTCTTTACTAATGTGCATGCGCAGGCGGGCGCGCATGCGCATTTCTCACGAGAAAATGCGCATGCGCGGGCGGCCGCGCATGCGCATTAGTAAAGAAGACGGAAGACGGAAGATAGCGAGCCCCGGGGACGCGGCGGGCAGCGGCGGGCAAGGTAAGTGCGTTTTAAATTATTTGATTCCTTTAATTTAAAGTATTTAGGGAGGGCGGGAGGGAGGCGGGAGGGAGGCGGGTGGCGGCCAGCTACGCTCCGTCTGCGGAGCGTGCGTAGTGCCGCCTGGCTACGCCCGCTCCGCAAAATGCGGAGTAGGCGGCACTACGCACACTCCGTGCACGGAGCGTAGCTGGCCGCCCACCGTTAATTATCACCCCTTTTGCTACATATACCTTCCTCACCATTTCACATTTCTCAGACTGTATCCTTATCACATGGTATCCCAAAACATCTATTTTCTTCCCACACATCCAACCAGATTTATGTCAGGTTCATGCAAACTAATCTTCTAATCTACAAACAACACATCCCAATTCGTACACCCAATTATGGTATATGGAGATCCTAAGTTAGCTAATATAGACACACACTTGCCATTAACTGCAATTTGACACTCCGCAATGTCAATAGGACCCGCATCAACTGAACCATCACTCCAAACACTGAGCACAAATTTGCTCTCTACTTCATCTACATAGTTCACATTCTGCTTGGAATTTGTACCTCTGCCTACACGTAGATAATTACCTTTTTTCACATTTATTGCAAGTTTTGAATTGAGCATGACAGCCTGGGCTATAAGACAAATGTACTTCACTACCACCCAAAAAACTATTCACCCCTACACCTCTGGAATCTTTTTGGATTTGTTATTTTCCCTCCAGCCTCCTTACCCTTTACATTATCCTTAGCTCTAACACACACTACTCTTCACTTCATTTAGATTTGTCTCCGCAACCGAATAATCATCCCTTTAACTTCTCTTCCCTCAATTCATGTACCCACATACTTGTATTCCCCATTGCCTCCAGTATGGATATGGCATCAGTCAAACAGGGAATCTTTTTAAAGTAATTTCTCCTGAGCTTTGGGATTGTTAGAGCACCTCACGATTTGATCTCTCACTAAAGAGTCAAATAAGTGATTAAATTCACACGTGCGAGCCAAGGTTTTCCAAGGTTTCCACATACCTCCCTATCTTTTCTTGTCTACCTTAAACTCTTGTGAAAAATGTGTGTCTCTCCAACACCACATTCACATGCCAGTCAAAATATTTTTCTAACATCATAACACACATCATAAACATTATTGGGCTGACCCTCCTCATCTCCAATTTCCATCACTTCAAGACTTTCAAAGACATTTCTGCCCTCAATTCCCAAATTATTCAATAAAGTTGCTAGGAAGGAAAGTGAAAAATTGCACACTTGAACGTTAAACACCTTACACAACCAGCGAAAATGTACCCCAAACAAGTGGCAGTGTTTCCATTAAATTCCTGTGTGGTTAATCACCATGTAAACAGCAATGTTAATATTATTTTCTAAGACTAAAAATATAACTAACTCCAGGTATGCCAATCACCCTGTGAAATTAATCAGAGAGGCACGATTACGAAGTGTGCCTATCACCGTGTGAATATATATTCAACTAAGAACGAGTGTCACCTTCCCGACGAGGAGCCAAATGCACCATCCTGATGAGAAAAAGACTCCATTGGAGATTCCATGAACCCCGATGCAATGACTTCGGAGGGCGGCTTCTTGAAGAAGAAGTATGATGCGGTAAAGTCTGGACCGCGAACAGCTTCAAGACCCTAAGCCACTTTATGCCTTGATAATGGCCCGAAAAACACGTAACGCCATCTTCACGGGAAATAGACCTTGTTCATGAGCGTGAAGCGCTAAGACGTTGTTTACTCTCTTAGTTGAGTTGGGCACAGTTTCAGAACATCAACCTGCACATTCTACACAAATATGTCACTTGCGATCCGAAGCTTGATGTCACCATTCCTTGCTCACCTAATTCCACAAGACAACTGCTGCTGCTGCTCCCAAGAAGCAACGTGTTGCAGTGCAGGCTGGCCCAAGAGTTGAGTTTCCTTACCAGAAATACCTAGAATAGACCAAATTCAGTATCCATCACACAAAGTAAAAATCCAAGTAGGCAAAAATGTGTGGTCTCAAATTATTCATTCCAATTAATGCCAGGTTTGATGGGTCAACTCGTCACCAGTAATACGTTCATGTAGACATGTTGTGGATGACAAGGCTTTTATTCCTTACAAGCCATCTACATCACACCTTAGGGCAGCAGTACACAGCCATTTCCAACAACCGCTTTTCCACTCTCCTACCAACATTCTACCACATGACACCCCCATCCTTCTGATTCCCCTCATCATGACATAGTCAACCTTCAAACATGGAGCTGCAATAAGAAAAGGCTAGAACATAGCACTGGGATCCACCTGAAAATGTTGCTGAGCATGCGTAGGGGGTGGAAGCTAGCAGATAAGACTGTGTTTTCCTGTTTCTTCATAGACAGCTTGCTGTCCAAGATAATGCTGAGGTTGCAGGTGTGGACAGTTGGGCAGGGATAGGCTGAGTTCCACAAGCCACCATGCATTGTTCCATGGTGAGGAGTTGTTATCAGGCATTGACACTTCAACCAGCACAACAGGCACAAACACTCTTGGCACAGGACCCAGGATCCCACTCCAGCATGCTTGTTCTAGTACCATATAGCGGTGTTGATGTTTGTGTCGAGTGCACATGACTCCACATGGTGGATAGCAAGAAGTCTTTCACCACCAGGCGAAGGGCCACTTCTCCAACAAATTCATATGGAACTGGGTTTCTGCTGGAGATCAGAGTTCTCTGATTTCCAACTAACCCACCTGCCCCAGATAAACACCTTAACCATAGCAGTGACCCATCTCTCAGCACCATTACCGCTATGGATGGAAAGGGAGATTGTTCTGTCACTGGCCGAATTATAGTTGTTCAGCTATCACTGCAGATCTCATCTGATCTCCTCTGAAACCTAGATAGCATCCATTAGGGTTCTTTTGTGCTTGACCCAATGAGACTTTAGATTGCACTGCAGAACCTGCACATGCCACCTAGCATAGTCAACAAGGCGAATGCCTAGGAGCAGCTCTCACCAAGATCCAGGACAGAGGTTAAACTATCTGGATCATAGCCCAGATGTCCTGAATAAGTATGGGCGAAATTTGCGTATTCGCAGTCCGCGAATTCGTGCGAAATGTCAAAAAAAACAGCGAGTTCGCGAATTTTCCCGCGAACTCACGGATTTTTGTGCCATTTGCACAAATATGTTACCACGTGTGCCTGTAACTTTGCCAGCGTGCCAAAAGGCGCCGAGGTCCCTTGAGTGAGCTGGCCATTATAGTGGGGATGGGCGGGAAGACATTTCATACCGCTAGTGTGTTTTGGACGGGGCCAAACGGGCGGGGCTTCTATGCGAGTTCACATGCATCTTGTTTATAAAGGGTCAGAGACCGAGCCGAGCAGCAAATGAGGAGAAAGCAGCCTCCTGGTCACAGGAGCTACACAGGGATGGTGCTCGGGAAACTCATGGATGCAAAAATACGTTTGGCACAGGACCCCAGAATCCTTCAGATGTCCGATATAGCTCTGCTGCGCGTGGTGGTACAAAGCCATTCTGATCCTGCTCAGTGGGTTCAGGCACATGCAGCTGCTGCTGCTGGACAATGTCCCATCTCATACTAAACTGCCCTGTACAGGCATATGCTGGCACTGGGCAGTAGGGTGCAGTGGCATGCGGGTGATCCACGCCTGGTACATGCACATACCGGTGCCAGGGGGGACACGTGTTTATTGGTGCTGTGTAGCAAGTTATGACTTTACATTTTGACTGCACCAGACGGTGGAACCACCTACATGGATCAGGAGCATCCAGGCACCAGACTTCCTGGTGCAAGAGCATAATGGTGCTGTGCAGTACGGGTATATATGTACTGGGGGCAGGGAGGCATTTAGCACAATGTGTGCTCACACCCAGAGGGCTCCCAGGCAATTGAGCACAAATGATTTTCACACTGAGATGGCTCCGGGGCAGTTCAGCAGCATGGGGGCTCACACCCACTGGGCCCTGGGGCAGTTCAGTAGCGCGTGGGCTGACAACCCCTGGGCAGCTCAGCAGCGCGGGAGCTCACTCCCACAGGGCTCCCGGGCAGTTTACCAGCGCCACCATCTGGTTCATCACTGCCACCCTCTGGTTCATCACTGCCACGCTCTGGTTCACCACTGCCACCCTCTGGTTCATCACTGCCACCCTCTGTTCACCACTGCCACCCTATGGTTCACCACTGTCACCCTCTGGTTCATCACGGTCACCCTCTGGTTCATCACTGCCACCCTCTGGTTCACCACTGTCACCCTCTGGTTCATCACTGCCAACCTCTGGTTCACCACTGACACCCTCTGGCTCATCACTGCCACCCTCTGGTTCATCACTGTCAACCTCTTGGGTGCGGCGCCTAGGGCTGGGGGCCACCAGGAGTCGTCCCATGCGGAGGGCGATGTTCCCAGGATGAGGACTTCTGTCTTGTCCGTGTTCAAATTTAGGCGGCTGCTGTTCATCCATTCGGCGACGTCTTTCATCCCTTCGTGAAGGCTCGCTTTGGCGGTGTCGGGGTCTTTGGTGAGGGAGAGGATCAGCTGGGTGTCATCGGCGTAGGAAATGATGTTCAGGTTGTGATTGCGAGCGATGGTAGCTAGTGGTTTCATGTAGATGTTGAAGAGAGTGGGGCTGAGCGATGATCCTTGCGGGACGCCGCAGATGACTTCGGTGGCCTCCGAGCGGAACGGCGGGAGGCGTACTCTCTGTGTTCTTCCGGAGAGGTATGAGGTGATCCAGTCCAGGGCCTTCCCCTGGATCCCGGTGTCGTTGAGTCGTTGGACTAGGGTGCGGTGGCAAACAGTATCGAATGCAGCGGAGAGGTCAAGGAGGATGAGTGCCGCTGTTTCACCGTTGTCGAGCAGGGCTCGGATGTCGTCAGTGGCTGCGATGAGGGCGGTCTCGGTGCTGTGATTGGCTCTGAATCCAGACTGCGATGGGTCGAGGGATCCGTTCGTCTCGAGGAAGGCGGCCAGTTGCTTGTTGACGACCTTTTCGATGACTTTGGCCGGAAAGGGAAGGAGCGAGATGGGGCGGAAGTTCTTGAGGTCGGTCTGGTCCGCTGTTGGTATCTTCAGTAGTGCGCTGAGCTCGGCGTGCTTCCAGCTCTCAGGGAAGGTGGCTGTGTTGAAGGAGGTGTGGATGGTGTTCATCATGCTTGTCGTGTCTTCGGGGGTCACCACGGTCCATGTCTGGAGGATGGCGGCTGGGTGCGTAGGTTCGACCGGTGGGTGCGGGGGTTGAGCGCTGAAACTGTTGTGGATGTCGGAGATCTTGCGGTGGAAGTACGAGGCGAGGGAGTCGCAGAGGTCCTGTGAGGGGGTGATGTCGTTGTTGCCGGTGCTGGGGTTGGAGAATTCCTTGACGATGTTGAAGAGCTCCTTGCTGTCATGGGCGTTCTTGTCCAGTCGTTCCTTCAGAGATTTCTTCTTTGTGGTGCGGATGAGCTGGTGATGTCTGCGGGTGGCGAGTTTGAGGGCGGTCATGTTGTTGGTGGTCTTGTTGAGGAGCCAGGTCTTCTCAAGGGTGCGGCAGGCCTTCTTGGAGTCCTTGAGTTCGTCGGTGAACCAGGGAGCCTTCTTGCTTCTGGGTCTGGTGAGTGGGTCCTTCAGTGGGGCGAGGTCGTCAGCACTTGTGGTCAGCCACTGCTTGAGGTTGCAGGCTGCTGTGTTAGGGTCCGTTGTCCTGATGGGTGGGTTCTGGCTGAGGGAGGTGGGGAGCTGGTTGGCGGTGATCTTGCTCCAGTTCCTGTGGGGAACCTGCTTCGGGTTGTGGTGGACCGTGTTCTTCGCGAAGCTGAAATGGACGCAGCTGTGGTCGGTCCAGTTGAGTCCAGTGGAGTGACTGAAGTAGACGTGCTTGCTAAAGGAGAAGATAGGATCGAGCGTGTGGCCGGCGTAGTGGGTGGGGGTGTTGACCAGCTGCTTGAGTCCGAGGTTGGCGAGGTTGTCCAGCAGGGTGGTGGTGTTGCGGTCGTTGTTGTTCTTCAGGTGGAAGTTGAGGTCCCCGAGGAGGATGTAGTCGGTGGAGGGGAGGGCGTGTGGGCTGATGAAGTCCGTGATGTCAACGCAGAACTGTGAACGCGGTCCCGGGGGTCTGTAGATGAGGGTGCCTCTGAGGGTCATCTTGGGGTCGGTGTGGATCTGGAAGTGGAGGTATTCGGCGGCGCTGAATGTGATGCTGGAGTCAGTCGAGATGCGAATGGTGCTCTTGTGTACGATGGCGATGCCTCCTCCGGTCTGGTTGATGCGGTCCCTCCTGATGATCTTGTAGCCGTCCGGGATGGCTATGGCGATGTCAGGGGCTGAGGAGGTGTTCATTCAGGTTTCCGTGAGGAAGGCGACGTCTGGGGATGCGGTGTCGAGGAGGTTCCAGAGTTCCACGGCGTGACGGTGGATGGAGTGGGTGTTGAGCATGATGCACTTGAGGTGGTTGTTGCTTCCAGTCTTGGCAGGTGCGGTGCAGGTTCGGTGGCAGGAGAAGTCGCAGGATCGGCAGACGAAGGGTCCATGGGTGTGTCGCGGGGATGCTTGGTAGCATCCGGGGGCTCGGGCGGTGTTGAGTGCGATGAGTGTGGCCAAGTTGTAGGTCCTGCGGGGGGGCTGGCGGGCGCCGGGGCCAGGAGGTCTGGCGCTGGGCGCGGTCCAGGCGCGGACGGGCGCAGACAGGCTTACCTTTGGCGCACCTTCGGCGCTCAAACGGCGCTCCCGGGACTGGAGGCGGAGGCGGGAGCAGGAAGGAGGAGACTGGGGCGGCGGCAGGAGAACGGGGGGGAAGTGACCGGGTCAGCGGCGGCGGTCAGCGGGCGAGGAAGGGGCAGCAGCGGCAGGGAGAGCGGCAGGCGGTACCTACGAGGCAGCAGGCAGAAGGCAGCGTCGTGGTGTGGCGTCAGTCAGCAGTCTCAGCGGTAGGCAGGCGCCAGGCAGCGGCAAGCAGGCAGGCGGCAGAGCAGTGGAGGAGGAGCGACCGGCTGTGGGGGCACAGGGGGTCACACTGACCAGTCCGCCACGGTCCCCTTAAATAAGGAGCCGGGAGGGAGGGTCAGCTGGGAGGCGGGGTGGCCAATGGGCAGGGAGGGGAGGCGGGACTGGAGGCAGAGGCGGGAGCGGGAAGGTGGAGACTGGGGCGGCGGCGGGAGAACGGGGGGAAGTGACCGGGTCAGCGGCGGTCAGCGGCCGAGGAAGGGGCAGCAGCGGCAGGCAGAGAGCGGCAGGCGGTACCTACGAGGCAGCAGGCAGCTGCCACCCTCTGGTTCATCACTACCACCCTCCGGTTCATCACTGCCACCCTCTGGTTCATCACTGCCACCCTCCGGTTCACCACTGCCACCCTCTGGTTCACCACTGCCACCCTCTGGTTCACACCTGCCACCATCTGGTTCATCACAGCACCCTCTGGTTCACCCCTGTCACCCTCTGGTTCACCACCGTCACCCTCTGGTTCATCACTGCCACCCTCTGCTTCATCACTGCCACTCTCTGGTTCACCCTTACCACCCTCTGGTTCATCACAGCACCCTCTGATTCACAACTGTCACCCTCTGGTTCACCACTGTCACCCTCTGGTTCATCACTGCCACCCTCTGGTTCATCACTGCCACCCTCTGGTTCACCACTGCCACCCTCTGGTTCAGCACTGCAACTCTCTGGTGCACCACTGCCACCCTCTGGTTCATCACTACCACCCTCTGGTTCACCACTGCCACCCTCTGGTTCATCACTGCCACCCTCTGGTTCACCACTGCCACCCTCTGGTTCATCACTGTCACCCTCTAGTTCATCGCTGCCACCCTCTGGTTCACCACTGTCACCCTCTGATCATCACTGCCACCCTCTGGTTCATCACTGACACCCTCTGGTTCATCACTGCCACCCTCTGGTTCATCACTGTCAACCTCTGGTTCATCACTGCCACCCTCTGGTTCACCACTGCCACCCTCTGGTTCATCACAGCACCCTCTGGTTCACCACTTCCACCCTCTGGTTCACCACAGCCACCCTCTGGTTCATCACTGCCACCCTCTGCTTCATCACTGCCACCCTCTGGTTCGCCACTGTCACCCTCTGGATCTTCACTGCCACCCTCTGGTTCATCACTGCCACCCTCTGGTTCGCCACTGCCACCCTCTACATCATCACTGTCACCCTCTGGTTCATCACTGCCACCCTCTGGTTCATCACAGCACCCTATGGTTCACCAGTGCCATAATCTGGTTCTTCATTGTCACCCAATGGTTCATCACTGCCACCCTCTGGTTCATCACAGCATCCTCTGGTTCACCACTGCCACCCTCTGGTTCACCACTGACACCCTCTGGTTCACTACTGCCACCCTCTGGTTCATCACTGCCACCCTCTGGTTCATCACTGCCACGCTCTGGTTCACCACTGCCACCCTCTGGTTCATCACTGCCACCCTCTGTTCACCACTGCCACCCTATGGTTCACCACTGTCACCCTCTGGTTCATCACGGTCACCCTCTGGTTCATCACTGCCACCCTCTGGTTCACCACTGTCACCCTCTGGTTCATCACTGCCAACCTCTGGTTCACCACTGACACCCTCTGGCTCATCACTGCCACCCTCTGGTTCATCACTGTCAACCTCTTGGGTGCGGCGCCTAGGGCTGGGGGCCACCAGGAGTCGTCCCATGCGGAGGGCGATGTTCCCAGGATGAGGACTTCTGTCTTGTCCGTGTTCAAATTTAGGCGGCTGCTGTTCATCCATTCGGCGACGTCTTTCATCCCTTCGTGAAGGCTCGCTTTGGCGGTGTCGGGGTCTTTGGTGAGGGAGAGGATCAGCTGGGTGTCATCGGCGTAGGAAATGATGTTCAGGTTGTGATTGCGAGCGATGGTAGCTAGTGGTTTCATGTAGATGTTGAAGAGAGTGGGGCTGAGCGATGATCCTTGCGGGACGCCGCAGATGACTTCGGTGGCCTCCGAGCGGAACGGCGGGAGGCGTACTCTCTGTGTTCTTCCGGAGAGGTATGAGGTGATCCAGTCCAGGGCCTTCCCCTGGATCCCGGTGTCGTTGAGTCGTTGGACTAGGGTGCGGTGGCAAACAGTATCGAATGCAGCGGAGAGGTCAAGGAGGATGAGTGCCGCTGTTTCACCGTTGTCGAGCAGGGCTCGGATGTCGTCAGTGGCTGCGATGAGGGCGGTCTCGGTGCTGTGATTGGCTCTGAATCCAGACTGCGATGGGTCGAGGGATCCGTTCGTCTCGAGGAAGGCGGCCAGTTGCTTGTTGACGACCTTTTCGATGACTTTGGCCGGAAAGGGAAGGAGCGAGATGGGGCGGAAGTTCTTGAGGTCGGTCTGGTCCGCTGTTGGTATCTTCAGTAGTGCGCTGAGCTCGGCGTGCTTCCAGCTCTCAGGGAAGGTGGCTGTGTTGAAGGAGGTGTGGATGGTGTTCATCATGCTTGTCGTGTCTTCGGGGGTCACCACGGTCCATGTCTGGAGGATGGCGGCTGGGTGCGTAGGTTCGACCGGTGGGTGCGGGGGTTGAGCGCTGAAACTGTTGTGGATGTCGGAGATCTTGCGGTGGAAGTACGAGGCGAGGGAGTCGCAGAGGTCCTGTGAGGGGGTGATGTCGTTGTTGCCGGTGCTGGGGTTGGAGAATTCCTTGACGATGTTGAAGAGCTCCTTGCTGTCATGGGCGTTCTTGTCCAGTCGTTCCTTCAGAGATTTCTTCTTTGTGGTGCGGATGAGCTGGTGATGTCTGCGGGTGGCGAGTTTGAGGGCGGTCATGTTGTTGGTGGTCTTGTTGAGGAGCCAGGTCTTCTCAAGGGTGCGGCAGGCCTTCTTGGAGTCCTTGAGTTCGTCGGTGAACCAGGGAGCCTTCTTGCTTCTGGGTCTGGTGAGTGGGTCCTTCAGTGGGGCGAGGTCGTCAGCACTTGTGGTCAGCCACTGCTTGAGGTTGCAGGCTGCTGTGTTAGGGTCCGTTGTCCTGATGGGTGGGTTCTGGCTGAGGGAGGTGGGGAGCTGGTTGGCGGTGATCTTGCTCCAGTTCCTGTGGGGAACCTGCTTCGGGTTGTGGTGGACCGTGTTCTTCGCGAAGCTGAAATGGACGCAGCTGTGGTCGGTCCAGTTGAGTCCAGTGGAGTGACTGAAGTAGACGTGCTTGCTAAAGGAGAAGATAGGATCGAGCGTGTGGCCGGCGTAGTGGGTGGGGGTGTTGACCAGCTGCTTGAGTCCGAGGTTGGCGAGGTTGTCCAGCAGGGTGGTGGTGTTGCGGTCGTTGTTGTTCTTCAGGTGGAAGTTGAGGTCCCCGAGGAGGATGTAGTCGGTGGAGGGGAGGGCGTGTGGGCTGATGAAGTCCGTGATGTCAACGCAGAACTGTGAACGCGGTCCCGGGGGTCTGTAGATGAGGGTGCCTCTGAGGGTCATCTTGGGGTCGGTGTGGATCTGGAAGTGGAGGTATTCGGCGGCGCTGAATGTGATGCTGGAGTCAGTCGAGATGCGAATGGTGCTCTTGTGTACGATGGCGATGCCTCCTCCGGTCTGGTTGATGCGGTCCCTCCTGATGATCTTGTAGCCGTCCGGGATGGCTATGGCGATGTCAGGGGCTGAGGAGGTGTTCATTCAGGTTTCCGTGAGGAAGGCGACGTCTGGGGATGCGGTGTCGAGGAGGTTCCAGAGTTCCACGGCGTGACGGTGGATGGAGTGGGTGTTGAGCATGATGCACTTGAGGTGGTTGTTGCTTCCAGTCTTGGCAGGTGCGGTGCAGGTTCGGTGGCAGGAGAAGTCGCAGGATCGGCAGACGAAGGGTCCATGGGTGTGTCGCGGGGATGCTTGGTAGCATCCGGGGGCTCGGGCGGTGTTGAGTGCGATGAGTGTGGCCAAGTTGTAGGTCCTGCGGGGGGGCTGGCGGGCGCCGGGGCCAGGAGGTCTGGCGCTGGGCGCGGTCCAGGCGCGGACGGGCGCAGACAGGCTTACCTTTGGCGCACCTTCGGCGCTCAAACGGCGCTCCCGGGACTGGAGGCGGAGGCGGGAGCAAGAAGGAGGAGACTGGGGCGGCGGCAGGAGAACGGGGGGGAAGTGACCGGGTCAGCGGCGGCGGTCAGCGGGCGAGGAAGGGGCAGCAGCGGCAGGGAGAGCGGCAGGCGGTACCTACGAGGCAGCAGGCAGAAGGCAGCGTCGTGGTGTGGCGTCAGTCAGCAGTCTCAGCGGTAGGCAGGCGCCAGGCAGCGGCAAGCAGGCAGGCGGCAGAGCAGTGGAGGAGGAGCGACCGGCTGTGGGGGCACAGGGGGTCACACTGACCAGTCCGCCACGGTCCCCTTAAATAAGGAGCCGGGAGGGAGGGTCAGCTGGGAGGCGGGGTGGCCAATGGGCAGGGAGGGGAGGCGGGACTGGAGGCAGAGGCGGGAGCGGGAAGGTGGAGACTGGGGCGGCGGCGGGAGAACGGGGGGAAGTGACCGGGTCAGCGGCGGTCAGCGGCCGAGGAAGGGGCAGCAGCGGCAGGCAGAGAGCGGCAGGCGGTACCTACGAGGCAGCAGGCAGCTGCCACCCTCTGGTTCATCACTACCACCCTCCGGTTCATCACTGCCACCCTCTGGTTCATCACTGCCACCCTCCGGTTCACCACTGCCACCCTCTGGTTCACCACTGCCACCCTCTGGTTCACACCTGCCACCATCTGGTTCATCACAGCACCCTCTGGTTCACCCCTGTCACCCTCTGGTTCACCACCGTCACCCTCTGGTTCATCACTGCCACCCTCTGCTTCATCACTGCCACTCTCTGGTTCACCCTTACCACCCTCTGGTTCATCACAGCACCCTCTGATTCACAACTGTCACCCTCTGGTTCACCACTGTCACCCTCTGGTTCATCACTGCCACCCTCTGGTTCATCACTGCCACCCTCTGGTTCACCACTGCCACCCTCTGGTTCAGCACTGCAACTCTCTGGTGCACCACTGCCACCCTCTGGTTCATCACTACCACCCTCTGGTTCACCACTGCCACCCTCTGGTTCATCACTGCCACCCTCTGGTTCACCACTGCCACCCTCTGGTTCATCACTGTCACCCTCTAGTTCATCGCTGCCACCCTCTGGTTCACCACTGTCACCCTCTGATCATCACTGCCACCCTCTGGTTCATCACTGACACCCTCTGGTTCATCACTGCCACCCTCTGGTTCATCACTGTCAACCTCTGGTTCATCACTGCCACCCTCTGGTTCACCACTGCCACCCTCTGGTTCATCACAGCACCCTCTGGTTCACCACTTCCACCCTCTGGTTCACCACAGCCACCCTCTGGTTCATCACTGCCACCCTCTGCTTCATCACTGCCACCCTCTGGTTCGCCACTGTCACCCTCTGGATCTTCACTGCCACCCTCTGGTTCATCACTGCCACCCTCTGGTTCGCCACTGCCACCCTCTACATCATCACTGTCACCCTCTGGTTCATCACTGCCACCCTCTGGTTCATCACAGCACCCTATGGTTCACCAGTGCCATAATCTGGTTCTTCATTGTCACCCAATGGTTCATCACTGCCACCCTCTGGTTCATCACAGCATCCTCTGGTTCACCACTGCCACCCTCTGGTTCACCACTGACACCCTCTGGTTCACTACTGCCACCCTCTGGTTCATCACTGCCACCCTCTGGTTCACCACTGCCACCCTCTGGTTCATCACTGTCACCCTCTGGTTCATCACTGCCATCCTCTGGTTCATCACTGCCACCCTCTGATACATCACAGCACCCTCTGGTTCACCACTGCCTCCCTCTGGTTCACCACTTCCACCCTCTGATTCATCACAACACCCTCTGGTTCACAACTGCACCTTCTGGTTCATCACAGCACCCTCTGGTTCACCACTGTAGATTATGGGGAGAAAGCACACCTGTCCAGTCTCAACCGGGGGCTGGTTAATGTGTTACTGAATTTGAGCTTCAAGTCCGGCACCTGCTTCCTTATCTGTAAGTGCTTCCTGTTGTGGTTTATTTTTTGTGACAGCCTGAAGCATTGTGCCATACTTTTAACTATTCTCTGACCCTTCTTCGAGGGTCAGAGCAGGGTCAGAGAATAGTTGCAAGTAGGCAAGAACTCTGGAGGCGCTGCTCAGGAAGTACTTACAGGATTACAGCAGGTGCCCAAGTTGAAATTAATTTCTTTGTAACCTTTTTGTAAATGGTTACAAATAAATTAGCTTCACCTTGGGCACCTGTTGTAACACTGTAAGAGCTTCATGTACTTCAGTTTTTGAAAATCTGTCCCGCACGCGATTTTGCAGATTTTTCTGCAATTTCACGAGATTCTCGGACCGCAAAATTGCAGAAAATCCGCAAATTCCGCGAATGGAACGGATTTTACGCCCATGCTTAGTCCTGAACAAATAGCGACGGAGAGAAAGTGTTAGAAAACAGGCTTTTTGCAGGTGTCCCACCACCTGTTGCCCCCATTTGTACTACTAGATGCTGGTTTGCATTTCTGACAGTGCACTGGGTCCTGCTAACCAGGCCGTTGTGCCAGATTTTTCTCCCTAAAACTGCTACATGTGAATTAGTATACCCAACTGCAAGGGCTTTAACCCCCTTGTAAATCCCAGCTAAATGGTACCAGGGTACTCAGGACAAAGGTATTAAAGGGGTCAGGTGATTAAAGGGGTCACCTGAAGCACTGGTTGTGCCACCTCGAGTGACTCAAGTAAACATATGACAGCAACCCTGCCATTACAGACAGCAAGAGTAGTGCAAAATGTTCAAACTCAACGTTGCCCTCTCCCTGTGTGGTAAGGTCAATGCACTATTTTAAATATATGTCATTCACACCTAAGGAAGACCTCCTGAGCCCAGCAGGCAGGCGGCATTGTATTAAAGGTGTGGACATGTAAGTGCAAGGTATATGTCCCCATAGTAGCCTCTTTCCATTAAGGGCTAATATAAGTGATCAGTGGTCTATAGGATAACATGGACTAGCAACCGAGCACCCAGAGGCTGCCAGCTCCATTACTGTATCACTGAAATATCTCATGTTTGGTATAAAACAATGTGCCTAATCACCCCAGACATCATTTCAATGTCAGGGATGATGTGGCATGCACACAGGTGGCTGTCTTATAGGTTGCCCATCTGGTAGCGCCAGCCTTTCCTGTGCCCTGGCTGACTGCCCGCAGCTGTCAGCCAGGGAACAGGAACCACCAAGACAAGAGCCTAACCTCCTGCCAGGATGTGTGAACTCTCCCAGGAGTTAGAAACAAAGGCTTGGATGGGAACGAGGTGACACCTCCGTCCTTGACCGGATAGCAAGTAAAGTGACACATCTAGGTGGTGAGCATCAAACCTTACACCATCTCTGATTTATAACCAGGATCCCTCCCAAAGGAAGAAACAGCCATCCCCTCCCCCCAGGCACATTTGCACCCAGGCAGGCTTTAAAATTATGTATTCAGGAGGTGTACACCCCTAGAAGGCTAGCAACAACCCTATAGTGTGTTACCTGGTTTGGACAGCCAAAGAAGGTCTCTGTCATTTTTAAAAGTGTTAGAATAGAGAGTTCTGGGTAAAAATAAAAGGTGATTCCTCCCCCGGATGTGATCACTTCAAGGGTGGATTAAGTGCTGTGGCTAGTAGCCCATTGGCTGTTTGCTCCCACACCCCTAACACTCCTAAATCTAGGATTTAAGGGGCACCCCTGGAAACAAAACATCAGTTCTGATTCAATTTGCAAAACAGGAAAATTAAGAGACCCGCAACTGTGACTACAAGACCTGAAAATAGGCAAGATACTCTGCACTTGTGCCAACCATCCTGATAGTGCACAACTTCGACTTGTCCTGGACCAAAGACCAGTTCCCCCACACAGAGGACCTCTTTGAGAGCCAAGGCAACTCTAGAATCTCTTGGACTAGTGGCACTAGCCCCTTTCAGTCGACAGGAAAAAGCAATGCCCAGAACCAAAGAATCGCTGACCATCGGGACCAGCAATGGGTTGCCCATTAGCACATGGATGAGTGCATTGTCGGAAACTAAGTCCTGACCTCCAGCAAGTTTCAGGTGTCTACCACTTTCTCATGGACCTTCGACATCCAAACAACTTCTCCTTGACCTTACCACTGCCAAAACTTGTTGGTGGCCAGTCTGGCAACCACTACCTTCACTCAAAGCTGAAACCCAAGGGAAAACTGCAAAACCTTCAACCAATCACCTCAGAGCCTCAGTTGTTTAAATGTTGCATCTGTCTACTCACCTGAACAGTGTAAGCATTAACACTAGCGCCCCCACAGATCCACTTCAACACCAGGGACAGCCAAAGCAACACTGCACCATGACCCTACAAGTCAAGTAAAATTAAACTGACTGTTGTTGCCCGGTCCTGGGACCCACATCACCTTTAACTCCAGTGGGTTTTATGCAACTCGACCTGCAAGTGTCACTAGTGCTTTTTACCATTGGCCGCATGCTAAAGTATTGATTCACACATATTTATTTTCCATTTTAAAATCCGTAACTCCAGTTATGCTTATCAGATTGTCTTTATTTTTGTGTGTAAATTAATATAAAAATCTGCTTTATATTTATAAATTGGTGTTGGATTTCATTTGCATTGTGCCAATTACATATCATCTATGATGGTACTCTGAAATGCTTAATACATGTTCTTCTAGCAAGGCCTGACTACTCTTTGCCACACTACGAGGACTGAGCTAAGGATTTATTATTCAGAATCCAAGGACCATCTTTGGGGAATTGTGAGTGTGTTATATAGTGAAGCCTAACAAGCATCACTACATAAGACTCCACTTTCCTACAGAACGCCCTGAACTACAGTGTCCAAGCCAGCTCCTAAAAAAGGAGACTCTGTGAAGAAGTTAGGTATGACTCTGGCTTGCTTATTCTCCAAGGATGTCAAGAGGTTAGCTATTGTCTGAAGGTAGTCTCTGACAGAATGTGGTAAGCCCATCTTCAACAGCCAGTCAGTCAGTGAGGTAGGGAGAAACTGGTACTTCCAATTTTCGAAGATGGGTGACAACCACCGCATTACTTTCATAAAAACTAGAGGAGCACTTGTGAGGCTGAAGAGAAGCAGGGCAAACTGAAAATACTTCTGGACAACCTTAAAACACAGGTAGCATCTGTGGGATTGCAGGATGGGTATATGGAAATGAGCGTCCTTTGGGCCAAAGTCCGCCATCCAGTCACCCAAGGCAGGTAGAACTATGAGTGTACAAAATTTGCCTAATTTGCTTTTATGTAAATACACGTAATTACAACAAATTATGCATATATTTTAGTGAAATGCTAATTTTTATTTTGGTCAATATTTGAGTGTGAAACTCATCCTACAGGCATTTATGGTGCAGGAATGCATTTAAGCAAAAGCACAGTGAACAAGAGCCACTTACTCTCTGTTGTTCAAGTGCATTCACAGTAAATATTTACAGCAAATAATACTTACTTATGTGGAAGGGTGAATTGGCATAATTTTGGGAATTTTGCTTAGTAAAAATAATGTGAAATTCCCCTAATTATGTTAATTATGTCAGCATATTTTAAATTTCTCTCAAGCCTAGATAAACCTGCTTTAGCATAAGCATTTTGAATTTCTTCTTCTGCAAGAAGGCATTCAGAAGTTGATGATCTAAGGAGGGCCAAAACCCTCTACCTTTCTTTAGCATGAGAAACCAGCAAGAGTAACAACTGATTCCTAATTCTTGAACACACTCAAGGCCATTTTTGGGTAGTAAAGCTCACACATCTTGCATTAGAATGGACAGGTTCTCCTCTAAGATCCACTCTGAAGTTGGCAAAAAGTGCAGCAGGCAGAAATAAATGGTAGGGCATAGCCATGTTGAATGATTAGGAGGACCCATATGTCTGATGCGAAGGACCACCACCCTGGGAGACTGTACTAGATTGTGCCTCCTTCAGGGTGGTTCTGCACCACTAGGGATATACTTAAGAGGCTTGGAAGCTGTTGCCACAAGGAAGGAGAACTAGGAGGACCGAAGCCCCTGGGCACTGACTTCTAGAGCCACCCCCCAGTACTTTAAAGGACTGGGCTGACTGCAGTTGCGGGGGGGTGTGGGAAACTGGCGATGCCTGTCTGTTTGCCCCCCTGGAGTAGCCTCTGAAGTCCATAAACTGGAGAGGAAAGTACCTGGCGGGGGACGAAAGTCTCAGGTATCATGCCAGCATGACTCTCCTTACTTTGTTCTTTGTCAGAATCAACTTTGTCTTTGAATTAGTATGGCCCACCAACCAGCATATCCATAAAGGTGGGGAGAATACTACATTTTGTGTAGGGACACAATTTTGTGTTCCCATCTATCACGGATCGAGGTCAGGGCGCACCTTAGCGTGTGCGTACCACCCAGGTCCCCTTCACTTTTTTCCTTTTGGTCCTGATGAAAACCCACAATTATAAGAGGTTGAAACATGTAGATCTAAGACCCATATTTTAATCACATAGCACACGTCGCTATTTTATCATCACTACAGTCTACTTAATTAGACAAAGGTGTTACACTTCTTTTATCAAGGTGTCCAATCACTCAGGAATAAAGTTTTGAAGTGAGTAGTTCTGCCCCCTTTTTAAATCACTTACCCTTTTATCACTGCACATATAAAAGACAAAATACCCGCTCCACTGTAATCAGGTGTCGTAGCACACCCTGTTGGCACTCGGCCTTCGGGGTGGGACCCCAATGATGAAGCATGTCACCAACTAGGTTGGTGAGTGAGGGGTCTTCTAAAAGGACATGCTATGTCCTACATTAAGGTTGGGCACAAGTGCTAGAGTAAGCCTTAAGCTTCAGGCGCAGAGACTTTCACTGTCTCGCCTACAGGTGGCACTCCTCCATTTGATTTGTTTATAACGTTTACAGGGGACTAGGAGTTCTCACCTCACTTCTGAGTGAAAAACCCTCACTCTCCTATTGTTTTTCTATATCCATAAAGGATGCCTGTACATCACACAAAAAACCTGTTGCTCAAATCCACTCAGAGTGACAGAGCACCACACTACTGCCAATCGCTCACGCCAGACCTTCAGTAGTATCCAGGACAGGACAAATCATTCATCTGGCAGCATCTTGACTTCCTGAATGGTTTGAACCAGGGAGGCTCTAAATTCTTCTTGGACTTCTGGGAGGATCTTGCTGGCTATGTCCCAGAGCGAGTACGTGAAGCAGCCCAATAGGCAGGTAGCATTTAGTGTCCTCAAGAATAGGCTAGCCCAAAAGAAGATATATTTTCTGAATGCCTCAATCCTCTTTGATCCCCTATCTAGGCATGTCATTGGGAATGAATTGAAGTTAACTTTGCTTGTGGAAACCAGGAACACCATGGTCTCTGGAATGAGATGCCGTATAAGGAGGGAACATTATTTACAATGTAACTTTTACCACGCACTACCAATACAACGCAGGAATTACAACAAAAGTCATTACAACGACTGTCGCTGGAGGGCGCTGTTGGATAGGGAATAGTTTCATTTTCTATCCAACACCTTGCCTACTATCCACGGGGACTGGAGTTGGAATAGAAAATTAAACTATTTCACTATCCAGCGCCCCCCAACGCAAGTTGTTGTAACGACTTGCGCTGTAATACCTGCGTTGTAAAGGCATGCGTGGTAAAAGCATTCGTTGAAACGTCATACAACCGTATAAGGAATTCAGGGTCACCATGTTGCAGTCTGCGGAATCTGGCCTCCTGTCTTTTCACGGGTGGTAGTAACAATGCTTAGACCAAGTGTCCATCAAGGTGTCAGTAAGGGCTTTATTGGACGGGAGCTCACATGAAGCAGGAACAGGTTGCAAAACATCTATAAGGACATTTTGAACATCAACAAAAAGGAACCTGCAGGTCCAGAACCTCAGCAGCACATCAAATCACCATGGCAAAGGAAGCACTCTCTTCCACTGGGGGCCCACAAGGTGAAATTAGCCTTTTTACCAGATGAATTATCAAGTCCACTTACCTTCGGTAAGTCCATGGAGCAGCTGTCAACCTCATAGCGAGGAAGTAAACCACCCCATGACCACCATCATCATCTCTAGGCGGTGGAAAGTCATAGACCAGATTGGAGACTGACTATAGCTCTGTGGTATGTAGACAGAGGATCAGACTGAAGCGCTAAGATGATCAGGTATGTTGCAGTGGGATCAGTGCTTAACCTCCATTAGGGATATGAAAACACCATCTTCGTGTCAAGAAGTGGAGTCAGCACTGGATCAACCCCTGGTACCGCTGACATCAGTACAGCATTGATGGAGAAGGGACCGGAGTTGGTCTTAGAGCTAGAGTGGAATTCTGAAGTGGAGACATGAGACAGTGAGAAACCTGAGATAGGTTCCAATGGCTCAGGCTTCGAGGAAGATGGATGCACTGGTGGTAACCTGGCTGGAGTCACCTGCAGATCCTTTTGACTTCAAGGCTTGCCAGAAGGAGTTAGAAGAGTGTCATATATGTGCAACCTGGCCTCCTTAATGGTACTGATTTGCTGCTTCAACTCCATTGGACCATGGAACATGGGGTACATCGGGACCAACTGAGGAATCAGCTCCTCTATTTGGGATGTGGAGAAAGAACAAGTGGCACCTTGCCAACCTTGTGACTTCTCGTTAGCTTTAGGAATGGTGAGATGGGGTTGTGTCCTTCCTTCACCTTCTTATAATTCCTCTTAATGTTTGACTTCAACTTACCAGACACCTTTGAATATGACAATGACATTCGACAAGAGCGGTCTCTGGAGAGGGTATCACCCTCAGCTTGGATTGAAAACAATACATATGTGATGTCAGTGAAATCTTACTGTGCTCGAAAATGTAAATTTTCACTTCACAGTCCTGGATCACTTTTCGGTGGAGAATGGTATGCTTTTGGCACAACTTGGAGCCAATGAATCATTTCATTGGAGGTTTAACATCATCCTGTAAAGGGAAGATAATTTGATTCAACAACTTCATTTAGCATGTGTGAGCGATGTGGGTGAAATGAAGCTAGTCAGGGTCTAGTGACTTACTGGTGGTCCATTGTGATATCTTTTCTCCAAGAGCTCTCCCAAACAGCAAGGTGGCAGTATTTTCTCCAGTTGTGGAATGAAAAGTGGAATGGTAGGCATGGAGGGCTGGGCATAAAGCTGATTTGAGGTTGATGCCTTCCAATGCAGTATGCTGAACCACCCTTTTCAAAGTACTCATAAATCATTTAACAACACCATTTGCCTGCGGTCAGAGTGGTGTACTTTTCTGATGTTTATGAGATTAAGAAAAGTCTTTGAACTCTCTGCTATTGAATCTGAGACTGTTCTCAGATTTGAGAATGGAGGGAACACCCCATGTTGTGAAACTGTCATCCAGCCTTTTGATGACTCTGTCATGTGTGGTTGATGATGTCTTCCATTAAAGGAAACTATGAGTAATCATCAACAACTACCATGAGTGGATGTTCATTATAGAGGGGTCCAAAGAAGTCAACAGCAATCCTCTTCCAGGCTTGCTTAGGAAGATCATGCAAAGTGGGCGCTGAGTCATTTGGGAAGATAGACAACTGCCCAGATGACAAGCTTTAAGATCAAGGTGTAGGAACAACACTTGATCCCTTAGGGCTCTTATAATTGCAGCAATGCCACAATGTCCTTCATGTGCCAGTTCAATGACTTGTTGCATCAGGCTTTCAAGGATGACTATATTTGCCCATCTTGACACCATCATGTGTAGCAGGAAGCTTTGCCCAGACATTCTTAAATTTCTGGCACTCAACATCCTCTGTGAGAGGTTGAGTATGTTTCCTACATGAATTCATGGAAATGATTTCTTTCAGCTCAAACATGTCTTTGTCATTATTAGTAGTTGTCAGAATCTGTTCAATAAAAAGAGCTGCAAGTGCACTTGACTTTACTATGAAATTTATGTAGGCCACAACCGCTTTGGCTGTTGTACTATGATGCTGTAGCTGCACTCATGAAAAAAGTACTCTGCAGGATATTGATCCTTGCCCAGTTTGTACACAATAGTGTAATCATACTCCTGCAGACGCAAACCCCACCTCTCAATCCAAGGGGGCATCTTGGCTTTTGGATTTCTGAAGATGGTGAGCAACGCTTGTTGATCTGCGACAAGAGTGAAATACTTTCTGTACAGAAACACATGGAAGTGTTCACACACCCACTACAGCTAAGCTATCTTTCTCAGGCTGAGAAAAGGGACACATTCAGACTGAGATAGGGCTGTCAATTGTGTCAATTGTGATAGGCAAGGAACATGCCCCACAATGGGCTTGTATCCACTACAATCTGTGTATGCAATTTCAGATCAAAGTAAGCCATTTCAGTTGCATTTTCAATTGCATGTTTTATTTTCTCGAAACTTTGGTTGCTTTCAGATGACCATTCAAATGGAACATCTCGTTTTGTTAGTTCTCTTAGAGGGGCACTGACAGTAGCAAAATCACAAATGTGAGTAGCTGGCCATGCCTAAGAAGGACTGCAGCATTGTCGCATCTTCTGAAGGGCAAGTAACAACAAGGCTTGTACCTTTTCAGAGTCAAGAGTCATTCCCTTTTAAGAGAAAATATGCCCCTAAACGTTAAGGGTGTTTTTATGATACACACACTTCTCTGTATTTATTGTGAGACCTGCATCAACAAGCAGACACCATACGTAAGTGAGTGCCTTATCAAGTTCTTTTTATGTAGCCCCAAACACAAGTATATCATCACTGCAGGTAAAAGCATGTGTCAAAGGCTGAATTACTTGAAGAATGACATCTTGAATGATTTCTTCAGCTGACAACACACCAAAACTGAGTCTGTTATATATCAAAAAACATGAGTTGAAAAAGTAGTAATGTACCTACCCTTTTCTTCTAGTTCAAGTTGATGGTAGCTTTTGTTCGAATCAAGGCAGGAGAAGTTTGGCGCCATTCAGCAGCGTGATCATGTCCACAGTGTGTGGACCTGGATGTTTTCTCTTTCTATTGCTTTGTTGGCCTGTCGCATATCAACACAAATGCGCACTGAATCTCCACTGTTCTTTTTTGGCACCATCCCAATGAGTGAGACCAATACTGTTGGACCAGTGGAGCGCACGATCATATCAAGCTTTAACAGTGTTTCTAGTTCTTTCTCAGCTGCATCCTGTAAGCGTAAGTCCATTTCAAATCTTTATTTCGGTATTACGCCATAAAAGAACAGTTTAAACATTACAATTTAGTAAAAATAAATGACAATCACTAAAAAAATAAAATACATTCTATATAACTGTGCAACACATATTGATAAATACTTGGAGCGTAACAATAAAAATCATATTAGACAGGAGGACACCTCAGTAGTTCTATAAGCAAATTCAATTTTGTAGTGCTATTAGTGCTAATATGAACAAATTCAGTTCCATAAATCAAGACCAAAATTATAAAAAATTCGATTCATAGCTGATGGCCCATTTTTTTCCTACGGTAGCAAATAGAAAGTAGAAATCTACTGACACTGAATATTATCTGTTGAGAAGTGTTAGTAGTCAAAATTCTCAGAGCCTGATGACAGGACCTCAAGCCTAATAGAAGGCATATCGGTTTAATCCATCTTTTTCTTTCATGGGCGTAGATAGGACAGAAGAAAAGAATGTGCTGCTCATTCTCTATTTGGTTGTTTTCACAAAGTGAGCAAGCTTCGTCCAATACCTCAGCCGATGGATCACGGTTCCTTGCCCAACGAGCCAAAGTTGATTTTATTAAAAGATTTCCATATCTAAACTTTAGAAATAGTGTTTTGGCAAGTGGGGGCTCTATTTCGTCCATAAAGGACTCATATAAGGGTTCGTCCTTAAAACTTAAGAATTTTGAGACTAATGAGCCACTAGTACTGATGTTTGCAGTCATATTTGCTACATAGGACCAAAAAGCTTTTTTCAGGACTAGTTTGGGATTAGATGGTAACAGCTCGGGATGCATCCAAAAGTGTTTCAGGCCTATAAGGTTAAGCCAAGTCCTAACATGTGTAAGCCAAGGGATTATTTTGTTACTATCCAACGCCATGATCTCTATCAGCCCTTCTCTGTAAGCTTGAAGCTCAGAAACGTGCCACAATCTTACCCAGAGCATAAGCGGTCTAATAAGAACTTGATGATCTGTTCTTTTAAAATCGAGGTCCAATTGCAGGGGTACTAATGGGGTTCCTCTCGGAACCCTTACCAAGTTTCGCATAAAGTTGTTATCGTGGATACTAAAGGTCTCCTTGGACCCTGGCCCCCACAATTCAGCGCCATATAGCACTGATGATTGAACCTTGAATTTAAAAAGTTCCATAACTGGACGCACCGCTTTACTGGTGCTTAAGCTTTGCTCTCTGAGTATTGGTTTAACGTTCTGAGCAAATAACAATTTGCTTTTTTCCAATTGTGCTTTCCAGGTAAAGTTGCAATCTAGCGTCACACCTAAATAAGAAAAGTGAGACACTGATTCCAACTTTGTCCCTTTTAAGGTTAAGCAACCCTTGTCAGGTTTGGTTGGATTAAGGGCCATGTATTTCGTTTTCTTTACGTTAATCTCTAGCCCCTTTTGACTACAGTAATCATTAAAAGTATTCAGTAAAGTCTGCAAGCCATTTTTTGTTTGGGATATCAGAATAGTATCGTCAGCAAACAATAGAGATGCTACTCTTTCGCCATTCAATTTAGGTGTATCATTTTTGCATCTTTCTAAGTATGAGGGAATATCGTTCACGAAAATAGAGAAGAGCGTGGGGGCCAAAACACATCCTTGGCGAACTCCACGTTCAATTGGGATTTTCCGTGATAGTTCGCCATTTTGTCCCCATCTAATTCTCGCAAAGTTCCCATCATGTAATTTTATAATTTGAGCTACTATATTGTTTGGCATACCCGCTGCACTCAGCGTCTTCCACAGAAGATCACGTGGGACCAAATCGAATGCTGCCCTTAAATCAACAAAGGCAACATATAAGTGGGCCTTCTTTATCTTTACGTACTTCCAATAGAGGCAGCAGAATCTAAAGCACTGATCTATAGTGCTGACTTTAGTTCTGAACCCGGCTTGAAATTTAGTCAAAAATGAATTTTCATCCAACCAGTTATTCACTCGTACTAAAATATGGCGTGAGTAAATTTTCTGAAGGATGTCCATTAAGCTTATTGGACGATAATTACAGGGATCCTTCCTGTCTCCTTTTTTATATATTAAAACAATTTCAGCTCCTTTCCAGCTTTCAGGAAATTCTAAGCTGTGAGATAGTTTGTTGCATAGGTAATTGATATATGGTGCCCATATTTTCAAGTCATGCTTGTAAAGATCCCCGGGGATTTTATCCAAACCTGGGGCTTTCCCAGTTTTTACTTGGCTTATGGCCAACTCAGTTTCCCCCAAGGTAAAAACAAGCGGATCTACTGGAATTTCGGGACTTGCTGCAGTGGATGCTGTATAAGGATCGTCATATTTCCTATACAAATTGGTAAAATGGGTTACCCAAGTTTGCTCGTCTAGAAAAGTATCTTTAACCACCCTTCCTACCTTATTCCCATTTGCTATCAACTTCCAGAAAGCTACAGTGTCGTGTGATCTTGCAGCTATCAGTAATTCCGCCCACTTTTCTTCCTCCCACGCAATTTTCGATGTCCTTTGGGCAGTTTTATAGTTACTTCTAGCTTTTTTAACATCCAATTGCGACTTGGATTTAATAGCAATTAACAGTTCCCTCTTGGACTCTCTACAGGATCTGTCATACCAAGGCTTACTGTGAGACAGATTCTGAGTTTTCTGCTGGGGTTTTTTAGACATTTTAGTTACCAGTAATTTTAATTTTTGGAAAAACTCCTGGTGTATGGCCAAAAAAGGGGTTTTTGCTTCCTCCTCGGGAGTTAGGCTCAGATATGTAGCAAAAGTCCCAGCGAAAAGTGAGTATATTTCGCTCAAGATATCACCATGATCCAAAATAAATGGCCATTTTAGCGATCTCCTGTTGTTACTGATATGAATATCATTACCATCCCCAACACCCTCCTCCAAGGAGAGTGGTGAAGAAGGATCGCTAAATAATGCAGCGTTTAGTGTCAAATTTAATGGAAAGTGATCACTTTCTGCCCTCTCCATTATTTCAAGATCTATAAGATACGACCAAAGAGGGATAGAAACTATCGCAAAATCCAAGTTGCTCCTATATGTGTTCCTACTAAAGGTTGGTTTTTTTAAGGTGTCAGACGGTAGCCGACCGTTACAGCGTAAGTCAATTTGATTGTGTTGCTGTTCATCAGAGCAAATATCTTCATTTATGTGAAGCTGCACCTTCATTGTGGAGAAGTGTGGCTCAGGGGTTAGAGGCGGCAGACCCGGAAGCTGCGATCGACCCTGGACCAGGGTTCAATTCCCCGCCTCAGCGGGTCTTTGGCTAAAAATTCCACGGACTCGATAATTCTCGCTCCGGTGCCTTCTCGACTCACGGGTTCACACTCTGTGACTCTGGGCAATAGCTTGCTTCATCTCCACAACGGCCCCTCGCGGCGGGATGCCTGGCTTTCACCTTGTGGATACCCTGCCGGGGTTATCTCACAGGGGAATACCAGGACGGGTTCCCTAAGCAAGCGCCGGGAAACCCACTGCGGGTAGCTGTGCGCTATATAAGCTCAAATACATTTACATTTACACATTGTCTTAAGTTTTCCAAGGCCATAAAACAATGTCAGGAAATTACTTATTATTTCAGAATGGGCACTTAAGTTGTAGTTAATAGAGATCAGTCACATGTCAGCTGCAGTATCGAAACTTAGTCGCTACAAAGGACCGTTTACTTTGCAAGGGTGTAGTAGCTGCCCAGGTGTACAACTTTGTTTTTGACTGTGTGAAAAGTGGTATCGGAGACAGTTCTCTGTACTTTTCTGCAAGCATGAGCTTTATCAACGCACTACTATCTATAACAAAAGTTGTAGGTCAACTATTCACCTTGCGCTTGATTTTGGGACAATGTTCAAATGAACGTTGTTGCGGCTTGTGGCGATTCTTTTTAGATTTGTGTTTTTCTTTGCAAGCAGCCAATCCTACATGAGTACATCGGTGTGTGACTGACATCACCACTGCACATCCATCGTCCTCACTGTCACAAGATGCTGACGTTAATGAGTTTTTGGAAGATGAATTTGATAATGATTGAGTTTGTTTCGTTTCCACTTGCCTTAGTCAATGTTGCTGTTTGGCCTTATGGGAGTGGCTAGAGTGCTTCTGGAACTTTCTATTGACCATCTTCTTGTCTCTCCATGTTGCATTTAGTTTCTCTTTCACTTTTGAAACCATTATAAGCTGGTTTTCCTTTCCACAGACTTTGCATATTTGTCGAATGGCGTGCCATTTATCTTCATATAGAAAGGAGAATCCACAGTGGAAACACAATTTCTTTTTCTTTGAAGAAATCACTCTCTGGGCCTCTGACTTTGTTTCTGCTTGCTTTTTATGTTCAATGCTAATTCATTTTAGATTGTTCCATTTTCCTTATCAGCTGCTTGTCAATCAGCACGTTCCTCCGCTCTTGCAGCCATGACCACTTTCTCCAAGCTGAGGGTTTCTGAAAACATGCATTCTCCTAATGAATCGGAGAGCCAACCATTGATAACCTGAACATGCTTGGCTTCTTCACCATTGACTTCTCTAAAATTGCATGCTTTAAAAGCATATCAAGTTTCTCAACAAACTCATCCATCATCTCACCAGGTTGATATCTTGCTTGGCTGAAAGTTTTCATAGTCGACATTCAGCATTGGATTGAGCTTAGCCTTCAAAGTCTACTTGATTTGCCAGTATGATAGTTCATCAGCTTGTGCTGTCTTCTTTATCACTTCTTTTACTTCATCACCTGCAAGGTTCTTTAAGTAGTTAATTATCTTTATGTCATATACTTCTTCTATCTACAAAAATAGGGGAGTGATTCAGTTCAGGAGTTCAGAGGCCAGAATCAATGTAATGATATTTAGACAAACAAATACCACTGAAACCATAAATGAGACTTTACTTCTGTTGCAGTAGTCCTTTTTATACTTCTCATCTGAAACCCCGCCCTGACGAAGACCTGCCTATACATACAGCACCTTGGTCCCTCCCTAATGAAGGTCGAAATGCGTTGGCTCTCACTATTAAGAGGTTCAGAGCAAACAAGGACAATAACACGCCAAACAATAGGCGTCTCAAGCTGGAGTGTCCAATCTCGAGAATAGAGTTTGAGAATAGTCTCTGACCTCTGCAGGACCCTGTGAATAGATAATATTGAGGACAAAAAGAAAAAGGTCGCCATACCAGATACAAGTTAGTAGGACTAAAAAGTTCAGATGAGTAGTATATTCTTTTGTGAATTGAAAGTATCATTATAATTGTGCTTGATGCTGATATATATGTTTTTTATGTATAATCTTGTTTGTGTTGTTAGTCATACAGTTTATGTAAGTGATGTAAATAGTATCAACTGTTTTGTTAGTAACATTTGAAAAAATACTAAGGGTATGTTTAGATATATTTCGTGATAGGAACCTTGAATTTAAATAATACAAAAGAGAAAAGAAAAAATAATTGGAGCCCAGAGTTAATAAAAAGGACTACTGCAGCAGAAGTAAAGTTTCATTTATAGTTTCAGAGGTATTTGTTTGTCTAAATATCATATACTTCTTATATAGCATCTATGAAGTCATCAAATGATTCGATCCAGGCAGTCCATCGGGCACCAATATTCTGCTTGTTGGTGGTCTTGAATTGTGGCAGGGGTTTCAGAAACACAGTAGCAATGCATTTTGTGCTGTTTCCTACTGATGTTGAGAGTATATGCTGTTGAGGGAGATCTTCAGTGTCTCTTGGCCCAGTGCCACCTCTGCAAGCATCAGCCTGCTCACTCGTACTTGAATCATCACGTCTGAGCTGAGGTCGGCGGGTGCCATCTTCCTTCTTCACGGTGAGTAATGGTTCGCTTCTGGCATGTGTTCATCACCACTCTCAACTTTATGTGTTATGCCTGGCTTTACATTAGCATTTCTCTGCGCCTGGTCATCTTTGCCTTTATTGCTTTCTTGCACCTGTCTGTCACTGCTTTCGGCGCTTCTTCGTACCTGGTTGTCCTTGTCTTTAGCGCTTCTGCTTTGAATTGGTGCTGACTCTGTGCTATGCTGTGGTGTAGTACCTCTTTGTTTGCCCTTACCAGTATATTTTTTGCCAGGCTTACTGGTTATGCTCATCTGTAGGGCCTTCTATGAGGGCCTCTCAAAATGTTGAGTTGCGCTTTGACTCCATATATGTCAACCATAGACCGCTTTTTTAGGTGAATGTTGCATGCACGAGCAGTTTGTAGAACCATAGCAAACTCTCTTGGAGAGCAGTCTTGTATCCTTAGGGGCATATAACTTCTATCTCGATGTCAGTTGTTACATCTTTCCCAGCCCAGGAGCATGTAACAGACCAAGCCACACACGGAGCTCTGGTTTGCTCGTCTTTATTCTTCAACATGTAACCATTAACTGAACGGACTGCGTCAGAAAATTTACTAACCACACCCAGTCACACCAACCAGTTTATGTAACACTTTTAAGTAGTCTGCTGAGGACTTTAATTGGGCCCATTGTATTTTGATCTGTATCTAGATAGATAGATAGATAGATAGATAGATAGATAGATAGATAGATAGATAGATAGATAGATAGATAATTAGATAGATAAAAGTTCTTTCAAAGCACCTCATTTTAACATAGATAATAAAAGCCATTTAGCAGTCTGGAACTTGATAAAAAAACTTCTAATGTAACCATATACAAAGATACTGACAACAATCTCCTTTCAGTGATGAAGCCTGAAGCCTCAGTCCTGTCAATTCTTAAAGTTGATAATGAATTTCCTAGTTTTTCTGAATATCACACTAATTGCAACAAATAAAAAAAAACTGAAACAGATTAGATAGAGGTGCATGGGGAATGAAGATAGTTAGATCATTTTTCTGCTAGTTAGAAATTCACATCGCTCCGAACTTAGAACAATTCAATGTGATAGATTTCTAAGTGAAGGAATGCGAAGATGGCTGTTTTTACATATGGCACTTTAAGGTTAAGTATGTTTAGTAAAAACAATGTGTTGAAGAAGCCACTATTTTTTTTGAAGCAGCTTGCATGTCAACATTTTAAAAAAACATTGAAAATGTATGTAAATATTTATGTGGCAAGGGGAAAAATAGGGGTGTGTGAAACTATGTAATTTGTTTGTGAAACTTTATAAAATTTCAGAATGCCATGAAATTTGGCAAAATTACACTTATTAAAGTAACGTAATTTGCTGGTATCACTTTCTCAGGCCACTGCAGACTTTAGATAAAATAATCTCACACGATACCAGCAATAGTCTTTTTTGACCAGGAAATGTGTCTCCATGACACATTTTCTGCAAAAACATCTCCCACAGGCACAAATTATGTAAAGTTGCTTAATGAGAAATTTTGAGAGTTATCTAAAATTTCTCGTTACATGCTATTTGGAAATGATGTGAATTTTGCCGACCTTGAATGATGGGGCAAATAATAAGAATGCCACAGTGTAGCAGGAACGTGAGAGCCTTTCCACATGTAGAAGTTCCTAGAGCATGGCCACCTTATTTAAAGTGGTCTTTGTTGGTTAAGCAAGTCATTTCTGAGATGCATTTGGTGGAACAGCAATTGTTGTCCAATGAAGCAGGTAATATACACACGCTTTTAAAGCCATGAGAGACCAAATGACCAATTAATACAATCTTAGAGGCAAATTCAGAGGCCAGTAAGTTGGAGTGTTACATGGATTTGGATGAATTATCCTTCTGCTTCCTTAAAAAGTCCCTATGCAGGATATTTCATTATCCCAAAAGTCAAAGAATCAATCCCCTAGGATTACTAACACAAAACTAATTCTAATGTCATATTGTGTGTAGTGCACTGGGTAAATATCATCGACCTACAACACAATTCTGGTTCACATTGTCCTTTGATAATACTCTGTAGCTCAGCGACAAATAGCTGCCCCCCAACCATAACATTCTTATCCACTATTGACAATTAACTTTGCTTTTGTTTTCTTTCCTTTTGTATATTTGTAAATACATTCTTGGAGCTTGGAAAATGTGTTTTAGGGTATATCAGTGTTTTTTCTTATGGGACTGGAGAAGTTGTAGAGGTAGCACTAGAATTGCTCTTTTCATGTTGATATTTTTGGACCCTGAGGCTTTGTGGACTTAAGAGAGTAAATGAACCAATGAGTAAAGACCACCCAATCAAGTGCTGAGCAGACAAATTGATTTCAAGGCTCTCCTGGGCCACAAGCACAAACCTATGCAGCAATGGACCTGAGTCTGAGGTGACCACCGCCACAATGTGACATTCCAACACGTAAGTGTGTGAGATCGTGTGGGCCACAAAGCCCCCCAACCGTGGAACCAGTCGTCATGCTCATACCCTTGCAATCACCTCTGGCCCGAGATGTATTCCTTGCTGCAGTGGGATCTGAATAAGGCAAAGGCAGGTGGCCGGATTCCCAGTTCTCTGCAGTATGGGGGACCTGGGCTACAAAGGCTGGGCCATGGATTCTCATAATTCCCAATTAAGTGGCTATTTATAACCAACCTTGTAACCCTGCTACTGCATCTGAATCATTAATCCTTTCAAGAAAGTGAATCAGCAGACCAGTGAACCGATGACCGAAGTAGAACAGGAGTTACCTTTGGGCAATTACCAACAAGCTATCATCCAACTGCCTGCCACTACTGGCACCCGCAGACAGTTCAAAATCAAAATGGACACATCTAAATAGATCTAAAATACATCTAAATTGTTTCCTTACCCTAAACCACCACGACTGATACTAAGCTGACATTCTACGTACAATATAGACAACCTCAGAGCGATCAGCAACAGTCAGAAAAACCTTTTCTCCTATATCCTTCATGTTTTTGATGGGACAGACCTGACTAAATAAAGGGGCATGATAAAAAATGTGAACAGGGGAACACATACAAATCAAACAATAGGAAAAGCAACACACATGAGATGTTGTACAAACATCTCTCCCACTCCTTGTTCAATCTGTACAGCCTGTACAGAGGTCAAAGCCAAATCCACCACACTCAATCCCAGAAGAGGGAAAAGATTTGAAAACCTAATCTCAAAACAAGTATGGTGAGCCATGCATCTTCGCCAATTCTAATCAAATCTTAAGTAATCTGATACTTTTTCTTTTCCACCTCTAAATGATAACAAACAAGCATATTCAAGGTGCTTCAGCGAAAATGCTCACTTTCAAAATTCTGGTCACAGTGCTGACCAATGTACCTACCAGCTAATCGATGAAGATCTGCTAGAATCCAGTGTCCTAGACTTTCTGCAAGCCCCAGAAGATATGATATTGCTATAGAGGTTAACGTAGTTAAAATGAATGAGCTCATTTGTATGTGATGATGTTTGCTCTTTCTAGACAAGCTCTTATTTTTGAAATTCAACTAAACACCACAATAAGAGCAGACACCTTACTTGCAGCCATAGACAGAAAATAAGAAAAAAATAAATACACTTATAATTTGTGCACAAGAAGGGGCAAATACGACCACCGCAGCATGACCATGTTCAGCGATACTTATCAAACTTGAAAACGTTACAAATAGTCTGAAATCAATGTTGGACACTTTAAGAAGTAGTCTCACAATAGAGGGGCGTGGGTAAGCCATTTAAGATGGTGGACACGACTCCCTAGTGCTCGGGCCGCTCGCCCGACAATCACACTTCATCCTGGCCGGTGGTATGACAGGAAAGCCACTGAAGTGCACGGACATCCCCCAGTGCTCTACTCACTGCTCATTGGAACACTAGAGCTGATTCAGGAGGTTCCTGTAGGTAGGAGACCAGTGAGCCTCATGATGGTTGATAACGTGGCAGCGGCAAGTGGCCGTTAGAGGAGACCACAGGGCAGACTGCCGGGGGCCAGCTGTCATGGTCCAGGATCCCCACCTGGGCATTGAAGCCCACCGTTGCCAGTGCAGCAATGTAGGGCCTTGTGCTGAGTTGTCGCGCATTGTCCCCTGCACTCAGATTCCATGGAGGGCTGACTCACCCACCTCAGGGCCATCATCGAGGTGTGCAGGATGTTCTGACCCTCGGTGGGCCAGTTGTGGTGACTTGAAGCACTGGACCCATACCTGACAAAACTCTGCAACTGGAGGCTGCTGATCCGTGGTAGCAGGTTATATCAGCATCAGTGGACGGGACACCCAATGGCCAAGGCCTATCTGCTTAGCCCCAGGTCGGCACTGTAATCAAAGTGTGGGAAGGGGGCAGTGGCTGGAAGAAATGTGGGGGCTCTGTCAACTCACTGAGGTACCCTTGGTACTCACCTTCCTTATGGGCCCCACCTCTCATGGCCCTATGCTAAGTTAGCCGTGGCCCCAGATGGAGAGTGATGCTAAGCTGCTGTGTGGTGTGTCCCCAGGCCGGCAGCTCAGGCGGGCCCTTCACTGCAGTGGCACGGGGGTTTTAGTCTTATTGTCTCGCCTGGCATTGACAACACCTCAACACTGACATTACTGCGCACTGCTCAATGCCATCAGTGCCATAATCAAGGAGCGCACTGCAGGGTGAAAACTGGCACTGACAGGAGGTGGTGCCTGGTGGCCAGGTTTCTTCCCCCAGTGGAGTCGGTACCATAACCGAGGTGCAAAGGGGGCTGAACTATAGCAGAGGAAAGCCCTCCCCTGCACTCCACCTCTCCCTCTCGGCACCAAGCATCATCATGGGACTCCTCAGACTCGGCTTTCTACTTCCTGGCTAGCAGGCCCAGCAGAGACCCTGGAAAGCATCCAGCCTGAGGCGACAGGGACAGCGACCCTAAGCCTATTGAGGAAGGTGGGGGCCCAGCATTGACAGTACCCTAGCACTAATGTTACAGCAAAGGTGCCCTCACCCGAAGCACCCTGCTCAATGCAGCCGGCTCAATAATGGATGTGCCTGCACGATGCAGGTTGAAAACTAAAGGGAGGTGATGCCTAGTCACCGGGCTCTTCCCCCACCAGAATTGGCCCCTATCAGCACCATTACTGAGGCACACGGGGGGCTACATTGCAACTTAGGAGAGCCTTCCCCCATGCTGCCCCTCTCCCCCTAAGTGCCCAAAATTATTGTGGTGCTCCTTGGCCTTGACCCTCTGATTCCTGGCTTGATGGCCCGGAATGGCAACAGACAATGTCCGTCCCTAGGTAACCATGGACATCAACCCTAGGCCCATTGTAGGAGTCAGGGGTCCAGAGTCGTTAGTCTACTCAATACCTTGCCCAAGGCGGGTGTGACACCAGGTGAGGGGTGATATAGACTGACATTGACACTTGGCCATTGCCCTCCATGGCACCCTAAGTTGACACAGTGGCCGGGTGGATGGAAGGTGAGGTTAAAACGGGAGAGGCCAGGAGGTCTCGTCATGCCTGAGATACACAGAGACTCACGAGAATATGAGAAGCTGGCAAGAGTCTTACTATCCCACTTACTGCCAGCCACGCAAACGCTGCACCATGAAGACGTGCGATGAAATGTGGGCAACCCGGTCCAAACACTGTGTACTGCTCCCACTCAGACCTCACTCAGCAGGGCATGACACATCTGTATACACACTTTAGAGTCAATTGGGATGGTACCCCTGCCAGGCAACTTCCACTACAACACACAGGAGTCCCTCAACAAGCGACAGAGCTCACCTGCGAATCGCTTATACAACTCCTCCACACACTGGGGAGGTTCCTTCAGCCATGGATAGGAGACAAACACCTCTAATGCCCAGCCATTGACCTCCACAAACCCGCCCTCTACGGTACCAGACACCATACTTCTAGAGGACATGCCAGACCTCTCAACGTGGACAACCTGGAAAGGCAATAGAACATTCCAGAGTCTCCATGGCAGCCAGATTCAACTCCTTAGCCACAGACCATAATTTTCTCCAAGATGACCATTGTAAGCTCACAGACAGGGTCTCAGATAGCAATAAGACACTGTCCGCCTTGCTGACGCTAACAAAGGATAATCAGTCAGCAATCCGAGATCTGCAGGGCTGGGTCATCAATCTCGAGAGCAGAGCAGAGCACCTGGTGGGGTACTCCCAAAGAGGCAACATCTTTATCTTGGGGCACCCGGAGGGTTTTGAAGGAACAGACCTGTTCGCCTAACGGAAAACCTGGTTGAAGATCTTCACTCCGGCCTCAGACTTTACTCCTTTTTATTCCCTAGAGAGAGCACATGGCGTCCCGGTGAAGCAGCCCCCACCGGGATCCCCTCCCCACCCCATGCTGGCAAAACTCCTGCACTTCATGGATCACAACACTATACTCTACGCAGCCAGATGGGCAGTTACCCTTTGGGAGAATGACATAAACATAATGCTTTTTCCTGATTATACCTAAGGGGTTTAGTGCTGATCCAGCAGCGTACCTACAACAGATACTCTACTACCATATACTCACCTGGGTCCATAAAAACACATTCGATTAAGCCACTGGAGTCAAAGGTAATACGAAAATGTATTCCTTTAGTTTTCTTCTTTAAAATTAAATCCATTAGTAACAACAGAAAGAAATTCGCTACTCTGCCTGTTCCGCTAAACAAAGGATAGATTTCCAACTTATTCCGGAGTCTCAGAATTGCTCCTCTTCCACTGCGAGTAAAAACCTCTGTTTACCCTTCATTCAAGCTCAAGAGAACCACCTGTTACTCCTTCAGTGTTACCCTTACTAGGAGATATAAGACCAAAGTTTCACCAGCGAACCTTTTGCTATCACTCACACTCAACTTCTATACAACATAATCCCTAATTTAACACTGCCAGCCCTGTGTAGCTTCTCAGTGCTATTCCAACAGACAAGTAACCTCACTGCAGTGTGGCTTCAGTCACCACCCGCTATTCATTCCCCGGGAATTTTCCAGACAACATAAAACAAGATGTTAACTCTTTTTGTTAAACATAAATCAATAATCAATACTTATCACCAAACTCGTCAATAATAACCATAACTCTGCTACCAGAAAACTGATCCAGCGGCGTACCACCAACAGATACTCTACTACCATATACTCACCTGGGCTCATAAACACACAGTTGAGTAAGCCGCTGGAGTCAAAGTTCAATGTGGCTGATCACGATATCAAAATTAGTTGTTCACCATTCCCAACTAACCTCTCACTGATCAAAAAGTTATTTCCTTTGGTCGGTGGACCATTAGTTTAACTAATTGATGGTAATAATGAACATATTTCTAACTTTTCGATATCTTGAAGTAAATACCCACAGACTCCAGTAAGTTTTAAGTCTTTATCTAAATTATTTGCATGTGAACCACTTAAAAAAATACAGTACAATCACCATCACTCATATTAGGGAAAATTCAATTAATCAAACATGAAACACATACTTCAAACCTTTGCAATGACTTATGCTCAGAAAGGAGAGGACAGAGAGAAAAGGACATCTGCAAATGCACAACATTTTATTTACCGAGGTTGGTGTGAAGACCAACCCCCTGGCCAAAGGGCTGGTAAGGGTTACCCAGGATAGTTCAGGAGACAAATACTTCAAGAAAGGATTCAGGACAGGATAGATGACCTCTCTAACAACGGTCGAGTCGCACCCCTCTCTGACACTCTCCCTCCTCAAGATTCTTCCGCAATCTTCTATCTAACCTAATTGAATTAGGATAGAGGACTCTGCATTCGGTGTCTTCATCAGCATCTCCCGTTACTCAGACAACACTCACAGCTCACAGCATCTCAGCATCGGCGTCTGTCTAACTAACTAAAAGCTACCTCAGTTACACCTTTCGCTCCTCATGTACCACCCAGTAAAGTTTCAATTTCGCAAAAATACGGCATCTAATTGGTCAGGCAAGGGGGGGGAAGATCATCACACCATGCTTACATATCACTTTTACAGTTAGCCCATTATTAACAAACACATCCCCTTAATTTATATTCATATTTTAATTTACCACCCGCATTCACATTTCATCTGCAACAAATGTTTAAATTTGAACATGTAGACTCATTCATTTAGATCTTTTACTGTCGGTTCTCAGGCTCAGGCATACTGTGACCCTATCCTCTTTTCGACCCACACGTCATTCTTCCAGGTTGACTTTCAGTTGTCATGCGCCATTGTCACATGGTTTAGCTTACTTCAGCCACACACGCGTGGCCCAAATGCCCACTAGTGATAAAGTCAGAAAAGAGAATGTTATTCTCACAAGTAAATGGTTTCACTGTATACCAGACACAAAAATCTGGGTGAGTTCTTTTCAATTGTTAAAAATTATAATCTCCCAAATAGAATCATGTGTTCAATGGGCATAGTCAAATACAATGTATAATTGACTGAGTAATATAGTTCAACGTCCATGTTTAAAGCATATTTTCGGTTCATCACTTCAAGCTTAGATGCTATATTTTGATAAGCATTCTTCTTTTTTTCAGGGATGGAGCAATAGTTCTTAAACTACACACACATGCGACACATGTCTGGTAGGGTGGTAATATACCACTGATCTATTTTCTTCTATTGAATGAATTAATGTTTAATATTTTTTTGCAGTAGCATTTTTCACTTATAAGGTCCTGAAGAAAGCCGAGCCATTAAGCTAGACGGCTGAAACATGTCGACCTCACTCGTAGCCAAAAGATAGTTTAAATTATTACATACTATCAGGCGGTTTTTATTGTATGGCATTAGGACAATTCCCAATAAACATATTTTTTGTCCTCTTAGTCATTTTTAATTCACACATGTTTATCACTTGCACTGCACTTCATCAGTCCTCACATACCTTGAACAAATAAAACGGCTGAGATTTTCTGAGAGCAGGAGATCTAGTACCTACGTACATTAGCCTCTGAACCATTTTGGCTACAGATGACCCCTCTCTCTTAGTTTTCCAGATGACGAACTTCCGTCAAATGGGTGGGCTAATGGAAACTATTTCTCACGCCAGGTATTGGACAAGCTATGTATAACTGGTGAACTGTGTATGCTCTAACATTGGTGGTTCCTTTGTCACATCAAATAGACCAGTTTCCTTCCTGTAGTTCGTCAGGTTTGCATTTAGGGGTGTGGAGCAAATCTGGTCTTTAAATATTGCCCCCTAGACCCTCCCCCACCATTTATGTTTCTAGTTCACTGTATACCACCCATCTCTACTCTAACCCGTCTACTTATTAATACTTTCCCCGCATTAGCATTAGCTAAATACCTCGATTTTGTTTCAGCTAAGCAGGTGCAATGCATGCAAGTCTTCAAGACTCCATTTTAGTGCCTTTTGCTCTTGTGCAAGATTTCCCCTCCAGGTTTTAGTACATCATACTGCGTAGTTGCAGTTGACGCATGCCCAGTAAAGATTCCCTGTTAGAGCGATTTTAGTCATTAGTTCGACTTGGTTAGTGTTAGCAAACACATATGCAAGCTTCAGTAATTCATGTGTTTATGTGGTGCTCATTAGTTTCACACAATACTTAATTAATAACAGGTTAGTGAGTTAAACCAGCTTCTGAGCAAGTCTCTTTTCTACGAGTCCTTGCTCCATCAGTGCCATTGCTCCTCCTTCCTTGATACCAAGTGGTGCCTCCACCAGCAGGTGGTCCATTACTCATTGCTGTTCTCTCTCTGACTCAAGATGCTGTCCGGCGGCACTAAAGTCTTTTTCACTGACCCTAAGGAGACTTGGGACTGGGCTGATCAACACCAGGGAGAATCAGCAGCATAGCACACCAAACCTAAAGTGGACCCAAGTGGGCACATAGCAGGTGGCAGGGGAAGCTGCAGAAGAGACCCCCATCTCGGATATCATCAACGAGCTCCCTTAACCTGGAACAAATCATTGCGGATCGCTGGCGGGACATACAGGCTGCAGAAAATCTGAAGCTTAACTCCATGGCCACTGAAGAGACGGGTCCACATATCTTTTCTGCCAAAGAAGACACTCCCCAGTCTGATTACTCTCATACCGGATAGCAGTTCCCCACACTTGTGACACTGCAGATAGCAGGTAACCTTATTTAACTATCTTCCTGTAGACTCTCAAAGTTACTTGTCTCATGTACTAATGGCACTTCTCGTTGTATACAAGGAACAATGCCAAACTAGACACCCCTCAGACTGTAGACTCTTCTGGTCAATTGCAATCCCCCCTCGCTATTGACACAGCTGGCAGAAACGCCCTTATTTGGCCATTTCCACATTGTCTCTCAACGATGACTATCTTATGCCATAATGGGATCATCCGATGCACTTCCAACACCAAGCAACCTACTTCCACTGCTGGGATTCCATCCACAGGGGGCTCCCATACTCACACATTACATGCTGCACTCTCCCCTATCCTCAATTGAGAGCATTGTCATGACCCCCCGGTAACCCTGGCCTACCCCATTATCTGACCTTGGAAGACCACTATCGCTAAACCACTGCAGTTGTTCAGGTCAATTGGGCAAACTTGGCTGTATATCCACTCAACACTACCCAACAACCAGAGGATGTTTATCTCAAGGACACCAGTCACAATTGGGTATGCACAGGTGACTTGCTACATTGGGAGTTTACCTCTATTACAGACCCCAGGACCTATATGAGGGCATACTCCGCAAAGCCCTGCCCCTGGAAAAGCCTTGGTGAGAATTTGAACACAGTTGCATTCCTGGCTGTAGCTCCCCCTGGCCCAAAAAGGCAAGATTGCTTTGGCAAAAATGGTCATCCTGCCTCGCCTGTTGCACTTCTTCACCTATCTCCCGGGTTATACCACCACGCTTCTTCTTCAGTGAACTAGACTCTAGCCTATGTTCACTCATATGGATTTAAAGGTACAGACATATTGCTCTTGCTAAGCTGCAGTTGGAGCTACCTCAGGGGAGCTTGGAAGCTCCATGCTCCAATGCATACTTCCTTGCAGCACAGCTACAATGGTTGTCCCATTGCACAGCTGGGCAGTACTTGGACGAAACCAATATCTAGTCTGGGTCCCTCCTGATTCCTGCGATCCGTTGCCTACTCCTACCTAAGGCTCTGCACACAGTTCCGAGGCCCCTTCAAGTATCGGTAGCAAAGACATGCATTGCTAGGATACATTGCTTCTCCTGGAAGATCCCGCTGTATGGGGAACCCGCGGACTACCCAGTGCTCTGGACCATCCTGGCTATGGGCGCCAGACGACACCTAATTACCAGGCTCTACAAAAACCATACTTGAGCTGATGGCAGCTCCCCTCACAGCACTGCATTAAAGAGGGAAGATGAAATCAGGAGGGTACTGCACAATAAGGAGCGGGAGCAAGCCCTAGACTTACCAAAAAAGGTCCTTCACAATTTGCGCTTCAAAAATATACAATCCTTCATACTACACAGTTCCTACCTGACCCCAGCATAACCCCATCACCATTTCCCTGAAACAAGGTTTGAGTGTCTACACTTTCGAGCTCCCAATGTGGAACTCATGCACATGCTGGGGTCCTGCCCATCTCTCCAGGAGTAATGGCACTCAATTCACACTATTCGTCGTGAGGTCAAAGAATTACCAGACATCCATACATGGGAAGTACACTTCCTGGGCATATTTAAACCCATGTAGCAACTTCATGGACCTGGCACTACTGCTGGCCAAGCGCATGCTTATACTTCATTTGCACTCTCTGGTGGCTCCCCTGGTGAAGGCATTTAGGGGGGCGGTGCATAAGGGAGGCATGGTGGAAGAAAACACACTATTAAATGAGGAGTTTAGTTGGCTGCACAGACAAGCTGTATCTCCTCAGTGGGCCACCCTTCTGGCACACTTCATGCAGGAGGCAGGAAATCACCTACCCCAGTAAAGCAGCGGGCCCCTCCCATACAGGCAACATACACCACCCCGAACAGGACTGCACATGTTAGCAAGCACCCACTTTTGCCTTTGCTCACACCTACACACCTCAGCCCGCCGGAAGACCCAACCGCAGGACCAACGCCTAGTCGGCCGCCCACCCTAAATCTCCTGTCACTGATGCCAACCCACCCGTCCCCCCTCACCTAACCCTCTTCATTCATCCCTAGTTACACCACAACAACGTTTACCGAAGTAGATCAACTGCATTGAACAATCCAGGCGGGATGATCTTAAAAACACTCATAAATATAGCACATTGCTACTTGTCAAAGGCACATCAGATTAAACGCTTGGCTCTGTCTATTGAAATACTGAAATAATATGCTGTAAGACGTCATGCATTACTGTTGTTTATTTTGCAAAGCTCAATAAAAATATATTCTTTTTTTTAAAAAGAAGTATTCTCACACTAATGTATTTTCCAGCACTTTAGTTAATATTCATAAATTTGCCCACTATTTTTACAGCAAAGAGAATGCAGACAAAAGAGATCGCAGTCTCAGTGGAGATCCACCAGCAATCCATACTGGGCCCAAATCTACTGGGCCTCTCAATCCAACAAATATTTAAAGGACTGAAGCGCCACTGCAGAGTCAACTTAAAAAGGCCATTGTTATTTTGAAAAATGATGTATCTCCCCAACCCTCAAGTTGTACAACGTCCCCAATGTATTTACTGACATATGTGACTCCACAAGGACCACCACCCAAGGGCACCAATCCTAGGGACAACAATTCAGCTCTCCAGACACTGAAAAGCATAAAAGAGAGTGACATCTGTGTACCAAGGCATGAAAGAGAGTTCCTCAAGGTAGATGGTACACAATTGGAGGAAAAATAAAGAATCACAAAGGATTAAGAAAACTAAACATACAGAAAAGTGTAGTTCTAATGGAAGAACCAAAAAGGCCAAAAGATGGTCCAATATCAAAACTATATTCCATTTTCTTTGTAAACGCCAAAAAGATAGATAGATAGATAGATAGATAGATAGATAGATAGATAGACGGACAGACAGACAGACAGACAGACAGACAGACAGACAGACAGACAGACAGACAGACAGACAGACAGACAGACAGACAGACAGACAGACAGTTAGATAGATAGATAGATAGATAGATAGATAGATAGATAGATAGATAGATAGATAGATAGATAGATAGATAGATAGATAGATAGATAGATAGATAGATAGATAGATAGATAGATAGATAGATAGATAGATAGATAGAAGATAGATAGATAGATAGATAGATAGATAGATAGATAGATAGATAGAGATAGATACATTTTATTGTGTGATCAATTGAAATCATTGCAACATTTCATCCATAGGTATCGAGCAAAAACTAAGAGTTAAAAAGTTATGGAAAACATGCTACAAAGTGCTTTTGGTTATAGAGTGTTTTTTACAACTAAACGAACCAAACCAGCAACCAAATGAAATCTAGCCAAGAATGCCTAAGGAAGCTTCCAATATCATCATTACATCTATAAGCCACCATCAGGCAGATGGATTCATGACCAGTGAGTGGGAATGATTTAGTTAACGACTTCAGCCAAGCTTCAAATGACTATGCACCAGAGTACAACAATCAAGATTATACCCAATCCACCAACTACAAGAAGCCATATATAGTAAATTGTGAGGAGATCAGGCGGAATCCTTCAATGCTGCTGCCAGTAACAAAAAGATTAACTCCAATGTCGAACTCTGGCCAAAACCACTTGATCTAACTTCCACTCTAGTATTATGACCAACTGAGCTTAGTAAGGTTGAAAATCAATTAAGCATTGGCTTCAAAGTCAGGACCACACAATGCTATTGGCTGCCTTAACACTTAGGTAGAAAAATCAAATAACTTGGAGACAACATATAAACTTAGCAAACAAGTGGAACAATTGCTGAACCATAAAGTGTACCAGAGGATCACTGACAAAATATAAAATACAAAAATATAGAATACCCAAAATAAAGATGACAAAATATAGAATGACAAAATATCGAATTCCTATCTACAAACAGGTAAGTACAAAAATATCGAATCAAAAATATTGTTTAACCCCTCCCACGCTAATCACGGAACCGCTCCGTCACGCCCCTCGGGTGGGCTGTGCTGGTGACGGAACGGTTTCGTCACGGCCCGCTCGCCGCGCCTGCGCGGCGCGTTCTATTGAGCGGGCGGGGCCGTCACGGAACCATTCCGTCACAAGCACAGCTCAACCAAGGGGCGTGACGGAGCGGTTCCGTCACCAGCGTCGGAGCGCCGCGCGCCCCCCCGCCCCATAGCACTGCAGCGGAATAGCCACCACAGCGAAGGGGTTAAAAAAATATAGTTAGTCAAAATATCGAATTTTTTTAAATGTCTAAAAAATAATGTATAATTAATGAAATAATAAATATAATTAAATAAAATATATTTAAAACTACTTAAATAACTTTAAAATTATTAAATAATTAATTTAAGTTATTAAAAACATACAATTTTATTTTTTAAAACATATATATATATATATTAACATAATAATAATAAAAAAATAAAAATATTTTTAACTTAGGATAGCGGGAGGGTAAAATTTAGTATTACCACTCCAGTGAGTGCAACAGTAGGGAAAGCATTGGATAGAGTAGGGGTAAAAATTACTATTCCCACTCCAGTGAGTGCAACAGTAGGGAAAGCGTTGGATAGCGTAGGGGTAAAAATTACTATTCCCACTCCAGTGAGTGCAACAGTAGGGAAAGCGTTGGAAAGCGTAGGTTTAAAAATTACTATTCCCACTCCAGTGAGTGCAAGAGTAGAGAAAGCGTTGGATAGCGTAGGTGTAAATATTACTATTCCCACTCCAGAGAGTGCAACAGTAGGGAAAGCGTAGCAGTAAAAATTACTATTCCCACTCCAGAGAGTGCAATAGTAGGGAAAGCGTTGGATAGCTTAGGGGTAAAAATTACTATTCCCACTCCAGTGAGTGCAACAGTAGGGAACGCGTTTTATAGCGTAGGGGTAAAAATTACTCTTCCCACTCCAGTGAGTGCAACAGTAGGGAAAGCTTTGGATAGCGTAGGGGTAAAAATTATTATTCCCACTCCAGAGAGTGCAACAGTAGGGAAAGCGTTGGATAGCGTAGGGGTACAAATTACTATTCCCACTCCAGAGAGTGCAACAGTAGGGAAAGCGTTGGATAGCGTAGGGGTAAAAATTACTATTCCCACTCCAGTGAGTGCAACAGTAGGGAAAGCATTGGATAGCGTAGGGGTAAAAATTACTGTTCCCACTCCAGTGAGTGCAACAGTAGGGAAAGTAAATTCTTCATATATAAATAAAAAATAAATTACATATTAATACTAATAAAAAATTAATTAAGAGTAATTACCAATTTAATATAATATAATAATTAATCAATTAAAAATACAAATAAAAATTCATTATTAGAATTCACTACCTATTAATACAAATGAATTACCAATTAACATAATCAATTAGTAATTAAAAATATTTAACAATTAATTCAAAATAAATACCAATAAATAAATTTAAATATTTAATTAATTCAAATTAAATTACTTCCCACCCTATTCCCCTATAAACCCACAACCCGCTACGGGAAATAAAAAAATAAAATAACATAATTATCAATTAATCAATTAATTAAAATGAATTGCCAATTAAAATGTCATAATTACCAATTAAAAATTATTTAACAATTAATTCAAAATAAATATCAATAAATAAATTTAAATTTTTAATTAATTATAAATAAATTACTTCCCACCCTATTCCCCTATAAACCCACTACCTGCTACAAAATTAGATCATGCAAAAATGAAATAACCTAAAATTCATTACTTAAAATAAATTATAAAATAAATATACACTTTTCACTCATATACTAACATACAAAACACTTTAAAAAATTCGATATTATAAACAAATTTGATATATTTAATACCTATCATATATACTTCGATATTTTGACTTTCTATATTTATGAAAATCGATATTAAATTACTTACCTTAAATTCGATATTTTTGTTGACTATATTCTGTCCATTCGGTATTTTGTACATTCTATATTTTGACTTCTATATTAGTGTTATTCTATATTTTTGATTCGATATTTTGTCTGTATACCGTACCAGAATCAAAAAATCTTTCAAAATGAAATATCCTTGAAGAAGAGTCCTGTCAACTGGTCAAGTACAAAAATGACACCTCGAATCATGTCACCGACTAAAACCCCAATACATCGAGAAGCGGGCTCCTAACTAAACCAAAGCAACATTCTTAAGCTATTGAAATCTTTCACAAAGCAACAAATGGTTTCAATAATAAACATAGCATTTTTACCTCCCCTGTCAGGAGAAATTTAAGAATCCACATAAATGATCTTAAGATTTAAAGAAAAAAAGACAAGTATATAATGTTTCAAAAACAAATTCACTCTGATTATATATTGTCAGTTTCTCTAGCAGAACAATATCCCACACTCCTCGTTACAGAGCACAATAGTCCACCAAAAAGTCAACAGAAAAAGGAAATCCCCTCACATAACAAATTTCATGTAAAAGCAAGTTCTTTACAATCCTCGTGAAAATGCCATAGCAAAGGGAAGAACTGACGTCCATTCCAAGAATCATGTAAAAAAGGAATGGTCAAAGTAGCTCTTTGACCATCTTCCCTTGATTATAAAAATTATGAAATCTTGATCAAAATCAAGAGCTGGGTTCTGAATGTAGAAAAATTCAGAAACAGCAAACGAGGATTGCTCAAGCTACCGGAAGCCCTCTTGAAGAAAAATCACATTACAAACAATAACAGGAACCCAATCTACTAATCTTAGAAAACAACTCAAAAATGATTATCGCTCCTAAAGGCTCTGAAAAAACACAGTCTACATATCTGCTTATGCAATATAGCTTTGTCATCAGCTTCATATTTAAGACAAAACAATCATCTATTTATCAATATTTTACATAATTTGTCTGCAAGAGACATGGAAACGAGGTACTTCATGTGCAAGTGGGAAAACTTGCACTAATGGGTAGGCCAGCAGGGGGCTTAGCAATCCTTGTGAAAACATGTCTTACTATCAAAATTGGCAGATTAGACACCAGAATCTCCTGGTTACTAGGCACAAAACTTTACTTGACCAAATACAATGGTCCATAAACTACCATTATTAAATATTTATCTTAACCTAGACTGAAGCAGCATCAGCAAAGCTTGGCCATCTTCTGACCCAGGCATCTCCAACTAGTAGCTCATGAGCTACCAGCAGCTCTCAAGCTACCTGTGAGTAGCTGTTAGAAATTGCTTTTCTGGTAGGCAAAGGTATGCACTCTGTACTAGCAGGAACCAGATTCCTGGTCAGGGTACGTGTAGTACACACTAAGGCCCCCATTAGGATGGCGGGCGGACTTTGCCCGCCTGCCAAACCCACGTGCAAAACGGGACCGCCCGCCATAGGAGCGGTGGTCCCGCCTTGGAAATTAGGATGCGCTCGCCACACTGGCGGGCGCATCCTGTATTTTCACCATTGTGGTGGGAGGTGCTGAAAGCGCCGCCCGCCTCAATGGTAAAAATGGTTGTGCATTTCAAAGCACAACATGACAGGCACCGCGCGGTGCCTGCCATGTTGCACTTTGAAATGCAGGGGTACCATAGGTACCCCCCATGTGCACCCCCCACCCCCCGAGTCCCTGGGGACCCGCAACCGGCCCCCGCAGGGATTCTCTGCATGCCTTTCCGTGGCGGCATTGCCGCCACAGAAAGGCATTCAAATTTGCCCATCATAATATGGCTGGCGGTGTCTGATAGACACCGCCACCATATTATACCTTATCCGCCCCGGTCGCCTTGCGTCCGTGGTGGAAAAGCGGCGGACTGTCTTACCGTTCGCTGCGGTCCCCCCGCCATCCTTATATGGCGGGGGGTCTTTAGAGCAAGGATGGCGGGCGGATCACCCCTGCCAGGCCAGCGGTGGCTACTGCCAGCCTGGCGGGACGAACCGCCCGCCATCCTAATGGGCCCCTAAAAGTTTACCTGTGGTCACCCTCTGGTAGCTTGGTACAGAGCAGTTAGGCTAAACTAAAGAGGTAATGTGTAAAGTATTTGTGCACACACACAGTAATACAGAGAAAACACCACAACAGTACTCCACACCAGTTTAGAAAAATAGCCAATATGTATCTGACTAAAACAAGACCAAAATGATAAAAATCCAACATACACAAGTCAAGATACATAATTTGCAAGATTAAATCAAAAATGCAGTGTTTGGAAATCAATAGCTCGAACAGGGGCTATCTGGTTGTGCTTGACCAGGGTAAATCTAAAAGTTCAAAAGTTCAGACTGACCGCAATGGAGTATGGGACAGATATAGGAGACACACAGACCCCCTGACAGTAACTTGGATGCGTCAATGCTCTGGGACGATGCATTGAGCAAAGAAGTGGTTGAGTCGCTGTCGAAAGTAATGCATTGTTTCCGAAGTCGGGCAGCGTCATTGATGCGTTGATGTCAACAGCGCTGTGCATCAGGCCTATTCATTTATGGGGAACTGCTGGGCTGTATGCAATACATTGGCACACAGCTGTGCAGGGCCGGGAATGCACAGGGGACCGTGCGTCACAGACATTGGCAATGCGGTATCCGAGACTCGTGCAGTAGCGGTTGTGTGGAGGCACTGCATCAGCAAAGTCAGGGTTGCATTGTAAGTCGTGGTCGTTGCGTTGTGCTGGCAGCGAGCAGTGTCCACGACTTCAGTGCAATCATTGGCGATGCATCGATATCGCAGAGAAATATGCTGGTTCTGATCGAAGTATAGGTATCGAGGTTTTGTTTTCTTAGGTTGCAGCACCAAACACTTACTTCCAAGGGCCCAGAACTGGATTTGGCACCATTTGGCAGAGCATTACCCACAGTAGAGGAGCCAAGGTGCTGATAGTAAGACGCAAGGGAAGTCTTTGATATCCCGGAGACTTCAGAAACAGGAGATAAGCCCAATAAGCCCTTGGAAGACCTTTAGAGATACAGTATGTAGAGTGTCAAGTCCAGTCCTCTAACTCCCAGGCAAGAAGCAGCATGCACACTTATGTCAAGACCACCATTGACATTTTTAATGCTTAGTGCCACAGTTGTGAGATCTGGGGTTACTCTTCAGTACAACCTATCCAGATTGCGAAAATAAGTTCCCGAGAAGTCTGTTAAAGATTCTGCAGTATATCCTAGCTGACATTGAGCCTGAAGAAGTAGAGCTGGAATATATCTCAGAATTCAGCTGCCTCCGCCCTTTTACTTTTATCGCTTTTTGTGTGGCTGGAGGAAGAATTTGGGTTTAATAAATTAATTTTTAGGGACTGCTTGGACCTGGATTATAAATTTAACATTACCTGGTTGTTATGTATTAAGAACACCATGACAGACTTGGGTAGACCTTTTCTTCGATCCAGACCATATTACCAAGAGTCTCTCGCACGGACCAAGTGCATGATGTTTGATTATCACCATATTAAATCTATGGGTGGCCCTTGAGATGGCTGGTTTCCATAAAAGGTTGTTGACCGTATTCAGACTTAATAAGATCCTTCAACTACTGTTAAATGCCAATGTGTGGTACAAGTCTCCCAATTAACTGCATGTACCTGTGGCAATGTTTCCTCCCCTGTTACTTTGCACATTGTGTTTTTTTTGCCCAAGGTTTAATGCCATTCTTTTTAGGTACATGCAGCCCATCTTGAGACCTCTGCATTTTATACAAGTGCTTCCTGCTTTATTGTTTCTACAATGGTTATCTAGGCTGCATGTGTGTTTCATTTTCACGCGGTTTTTTATCAGGTGTTTTAAGAGTGAAATAGTGAGTTGTATAGTTCTGACATTTTTTTTTAAATGTTGAGTGATTCCTTATCGAAACATAGAGTCTCTTTTGACTTGACTTGATATGGAATGCTTAACAAATCTGGAAATTATGGGCCGTCATGTTTGCCACAAAACGTTTCACAAATCCGATAAATCATTTGGCAATACAGAAAAGCTTTTTCAAATTGCAAAATGTGTTTAGAAATGATTACCGAATTGCAATTTGGAAGGGACATGTTAGGGGTGTCCATTCCAAATGATGATTCATTTACCTGTGCAGCAATTGTTAGTGACTCAATTCTGGTATCATTCCATTGATCAGTTACAGGACCCTAAGTTGGGAATAGGGGTGACAACTGTTTTTTTAAAGTACCCCCGGGTCCTTTAAGGTGATTGGGCTGCTTAAAAAAAAACAAAAAACGCTTTCCACTTTGGAATACAACCTTAGGGATGGTCGTCTACTGTCCCTTGCGGCCACCATCCCTGTTCATGTAGCTAATCATAGAGGGCGTTGCAAATTGTGACCTGCTAATAGGCTGGTCATTTTGCAACCCCACCTAGAGTCATTATTTTGAGAACTGACCCATTAGTACATAGGTTGGTCGTACAAACAAAACTGTGATTGAAAAATGTCTGTATGCAATTTAATCCTCTTTTTGTGACGACCTTTATACCGCCTCTCGCCCACAGACATACAAATGGGTGCTCTTGGTATCTTGCTGTTGTATGCCCCTTTGGTTTAATGACATTTACGTCCAATTCTGCACACCATTGGTTGTGGGAACAGATTTGTTATATCAGAACATCATAACATTTCCAATTAGTATGATAAACATGTTTGTTCGAAGCTGCGGCAGAAAAAAGTGCAACTGATGAAATTCTGCAATTAATGAGAGCACTCCTTCACGCAGTTATGAGTTTGAAGTTCATTTTTAATGTAAACGGCTAGCAGGAGATCATGTAGGCCAGACATGCCAAGTGTAATTTGCATAAAATAACCATTCGCAATTATTCAGTTGGTTGCCAAATATTTTATTGGAGTTGAATAGTATGCACTGGCTTTCAAAGGAACTTTTTTTTGCTGTCATTTAGTTGCTCATATTATAATATTGGCAGCCAGAATTATTCTAATTTCCGCTGTGGCTGATCTTGCCACGAGATACATTTTCTTGTAGTCCCTTCTGTCTTCTGTCTTGTGTCTATTGCTCTGCATGAGGATGTGAAGACAGTTGTGGTGAATCGTAAGTTTTGTTTGGTGTTTATTGTGATACGTTGGATTAGAGGTTTGCATCTTGTAGAGCAGTGGTTCTTAACCTTTTGACTTCTGTGGACCCCCACTTAATCAGTACTGGAATCCGGGGACACCCACTGAATCATTATTAGGATATGGGAATCTCCCCCCCCCCCCCCCCCCCCCGAGCCATTATTGGAATTCAGGGGTCCTGACCTGAGCTATTTTGATGATGTGAAAAGAAAATTAATGCACAGAAATCTGGAAACAAGTATTCATTATACAAATTCTGAAATATTTTATTTAATTCACAAACAAATATAACAAAAGCTACATTTCAATTTTAATGGGAATGTTTGAAGCTTTCTAAATTCAACTGGGACCACCCATCGCACATAGTACATCAGTTTGACTGCTCCCACAACTCAGTCTGAGGATATCAACTTGATTTTAAGACTTGCATTTCAAACTCCTTCACATTTGTAGAACGTTTTACATTTCTCAGTTTTACTTTTTGCTTCTTTATTTATATACACCTCATTAATACATGATTATTCTTTAATTTTCAAAGCTGTCGTGGACTCCCTGAGTAGGCGTTGCAGACCCCCAGGGGTCCAAGGACCACAAGTTAAGAACCACTGCTGTAGAGTGTTAATAGTGTCGGATTGGTTTGTCAAACAGATTCAGGTTGTAAAAAGTCCTGTCTTTGACACCCCCTGAGTACCTTCATTTAGGTTAGTAAACCATCTTACTGAATTCCAGGGGGGTATTGATGGTTGTGTTGTTGCTAAAAGTCAGTATTATAATGTAGCAGATTGGGCTGAGAAGTAATTGCATCTGAGAATTTTCTTCTTTAATGTTGTATGATTAGTTAAGGTGCCAATCTAAAATGCAGTGTCCTCTACTGGGTATTTGGACACAGTATCAAGTTTTAAATATCGAGTTACAGAAATATTGAAAACAAAATACAGTGATATAGAAATATTGTTGGGGAGGAACATGGCGGCAGTAGGCTAACTGCCGCGGTACTCCGCTCTAAGCCCTAGCGGAGCGTATGTGTATTTTCAGCATTGAAAAGAATCAGGACTTCTCCATAAGACTCTCGTAACTCTTGTAACGTTAGGGGAGTTATTAAATTGCTCGAAGTGCTAAATTCAAGTGGAAAAAAAACCTTCTATCTAAGGAAAAGTTTGCTCCGGGCCGATTGCGCGGTCTCTCTTCCTTCTCCATGTGTGTACAGAGGGGCGTGTTCCAGCTTGCTTTGGCGTCCGTCGGAGCTCAATCGTACAGGTCCCTAGCAGGTCAGCCGTCACTGCAGATGCCGTCGGTGTTGTGGACGTGGCATCGAGCCGCCCTGGAGCTCCGTCGTGGGAGGCAATTGCGGTCCCTTCGCAGAGACCTTTGCTCCTCTGTGGTTCCTGCGGAAAAGGTGATTGAAACTGAGCAGGAGGACATAGCGGTAGCAGCAGCAGCCGCTTTTGGATTTACAATGGCTGCAGCAGCAGCATATGACCCACCGATATCTGCAGCTTCTGCAGCTCCCACAACAAAGAAGGTGAAGGGGAGGCAAGGAGGGGGAGAGGCAGCCGACAGCAAGGGCTTGAAGGTACTTGAATAGGGGTTACTTGACCCAGGGTTGGGGTCAGGTCCAGGCCCAGGTCCTAGTGTAAGGCAGAGAGCGAGCAGTTTGGTTAAAATCCCACGATCTTCTACCCTTAGAAGTTACTGTTTGAACCAAGTCGAGATTCCCTCAAACCTGCATCTAGCAATTACTAACAAGGGCCGTAGAGGCAATAAAGCTAATAAACATCAAAACCTGATTCAAAATAGGGGAGGTAAGACTTATAGGAAGAAGGGGGACACGAGTGGGCCCCCTGACCTGGAAACTATACTGGAGTCTGGGGAAGTGACCCAGGATACTATTGCAGTGGGTCCTAAGCTGATTAAGTCAACCAGTATTAACGCCAGTAAAACACCTTCTAAAACTTCCTCCTGCCTCTCCTCTGAGGCGAAACCCAAACGTGCGAAAAAATCCAAGTCAGCCAAAACAGTTCTAGATTACAGCTCTAAGATAACACCTTCACTGCGATCTTATTTTAAGGCCATTCCTCAGGTCTTGGATTTGGCGCAGAGTTATCCCCCTGCAATCTGTGCCTCTCCAGGTATATCCCCGACCACAGCGCTATCTGGTTGTTTGGTTTCTTTGGACTCTCGACCCCAAAACATGGAGGAGGAGGCTCGCAATGAAGTTCAACCTGGGGAGGAGGGAGGTGTACCCACTGACACTATATCGATAGAGGTTAACTCAGCTCTCTCGTCTACGAAAACATCAGCAGAGCAGGGCATCGAAAATAATATCAGTCTTGGTGGTTATCTAGTGCTTTGTGAGGCTTCCACAACTCCTGTGGTACTAATCAGTTCTGCTGAAGCAGAAGTCTGTAGCTTACCGGGTGAGCGCACATGTCTGGAGGTTGATACATGCCCTGAGTCAGAAGATTTAGGGAGTCAACATCTAGAGGCCCACTTAAATGTAAACCAGAACATCCTACTGCAAGCTGCTCATAACCCCCCTCCTATCTCTGACATCCCCTCTAGACTCCCCGCCTTTGCCGCCAATATACCCCCAGATCTCTCACTCTCTTTGATATTACCTATGTTTGCTAATTTATCAGCTGACATCAAACAGGGGTTTGAAAAGTGATCAAAAATCCAGAGAGAGATCAGGTCCTACTGTGAGTCGTTAGACAGCAAGATAGATGGTCTTTTTTCAAGAACTGGAGTGTTGGAAGAAACAACAGCTGGGATGTCTCTTGAATTGGAAAATGCTAAGGAGGATATAGTTAAACTCAAAAGAGAGGACACCGCTCTGGCTGATAGAATAGAGGTTCTGGAAAATAATGCAAGGCGTTGTAACATCCGCATTCTAAATGTACCTGAAGGAAGCGAAGGATCTGACATCAAGTCCTATATCATTCAACTCCTAAAAAAATCTCTTAATCTATCCCACTCTGAAGAGGAATTGAATGTTGGCATCCAGCGGATACATAGGGACCCCTTCAGGCGAAATCTACAGAGGACGAAGCCCCGGAAGATACTAGTTAACTTTCATACTTTCTTACTGAAGGATCATATCCTCAACTTAGCCCTCAAACAAAAATCCCTATCTGGAGGGATTTTTCTTTTCAAATAAGATACGACCTTTCAAGGGCCACCATGGATAGGCAGTGGGAACTGGGCAGGAGAATGGAGGCCTTCAGGAATTTAGGTGCATCAGTACAGTTGAGCTTTCCTGCAGCTTTGAAGATTATGTTTAATAATAAAATGTTTAACATACGCTCAGTTCAGGCTGCAGATGAGCTTTTCATGACTATTGGTGCACCCAAGGGGGCTGAGGGCAGGTCAGGTTTGGGCTGAGAGAATGGGGGCACGGCCAGTTTTTCTGCATTTAGGTAAAGAGCATAGAGTCAGTATGATTATAACCTCACCCGATCTCTCCCAGCTTTCTGTTTCTCTTTCCCCTATGGTTCCAAAAAGGGGGAAAAAAATATATATATAGATAACTTTTAATAAAAAAAAAAAAAAAAATCGTAATAAGAAGCACATACAACAAAATAAAAAAATAAAAATAAATAAAAACCCTTAAAAATATTAAAATCTTTAGCAGAGCTACAATACAACACTAATATTAATAAGATGTGAAAAATTACAAACTTACACATCTCGTACCTTGAGGAATTTATCCTGATTTTGAGTGTAGCCACAATAGATTAAACTATTGGCAGTCTTATCCAGTCCTCAACATTATAATTAAAACGCTTCGTGGGGGATTAGAACGGGTCAGGGGTACCACAAACCGGACTTGTTCCGGTTAGACATACAAGGGTTCCTTAAGGGGGGGAGGGCGGGGTTCACTTGGGTGAGGGTTAGGGTAAAAAAGCATAAAATGTTTCTCATTTCCGAATTGGTTGTTGACAATCCTATTTCTATTTTTAAAAAATGGACAGATTTTGTATTTCAGACATATACTGAGGGTTGTATGCTTGTAATGTCTAGCCTCACTAGTCATACTAGCCATGAGTATTATTAAGATTCTCTCCTGGAATATTAATGGCCTGCGCACCAAACCTAGATCAAATAGGATTCTACAATATCTACGTGATTTTGATGCGCAGGTCATTATACTTCAGGAGACACATCTGGTTGAGGCTGAACTACTCAATTTAGTAAATAAAAACAGATGGATAGATCTGTCTGTCTCCTCTTCTCAAACAGCCAATACTAGAGGGGTCACCATTCTTTTTAAAAAAAACATCACCACTAGACTCATAGCGCAGAAAGTAGACCCCACAGGTAGGTGGGCTGTCGCAACCGTGGTGATAGGTGGCTCATGCTTTACGATAGCTGGGTACTATGGGCCTAATCGAGACGACCCCTCTGCCTTGGAATCACTATTCTCCGAACTTTTGCAGTTCCCAGAACCTGTCATAATAGCAGGCGATTTTAATATCGTACTTGACCCCTTGTTAGACAAGACCACTTCTAGTCGGCAACATACCTTGTCTAAATCCAGAGCTTTATTACTTAAAGCTATCTCGCAATACGGAATATAGACATTTGGAGAGTAAGGACAGGGCAGAAAACCGGTTTCTCTTTCCGAAATTTCAAATATCATCACCGATCCAGGATAGACTTCTTTCTAGTAAGCAGAGCTTTGCTTAATTCAGTAAAGAGTATCACTTACCTACCATCCCATCTGTCGGACCACTCCGCAGTCCTCTTAGATCTTGAAGGCCTGATTCAATCTCCGATCAGGTCATGGTCTATTGATAGGTCTCTTCTTACATCTCCAGATGATCTGGAGTATATTAGAGCAGAAGCGCAAGACGTTTTTCAAGTTAACATCGGTTCTGCGAGCTCTAGCTCTGTATGGCACGCTTTTAAGTGTTTCTTGCGAGGGGTTATCAAGAACAAAACCACTTTGCGAAGGAGGCAGTACACCCAAGAAGTTACATCTATAGAGGCTAACCTGTCACTAGTCCAAACTGAACTAGAAGCTTCCAGCAATGCTCCTGATTCTATCACACTGGCTATACAAGAGGAGCTGCTGAAACTTAAAGGGCATCTGGCTTCAGTACTTAATCAGCGCATCCTCCAAAAGTGGGAAGCAAGCAAACTAGCCCATTTTGAATTCGGAGAAGGGGCGGGTAAACTTCTAGCTTTGAAGACTAGAACTGATCGGACTAGTAACAATATAGGGTATATAATAACTAGTTCCGGTTCTGTATCTTCGGATCTAGAAATAAGATCAGCCTTTAAAGACTTTTTTCAGACCATTTACCAGGAGGACAATAACATCTCCTTTGAAAATATAAAGGAGTGGCTGAATTGCATTTCACTGCCATCGCTTTCCTCAGAACAAAGCGCCTTTTTAGACCAGGCTGTAACGGAAGAAGAGGTAGTGACTGCTATACATAACAGCAAAGGCGGTAAGGCGGCGGGGCCTGATGGCTTGCCCGCCGAGATATACAAGCACCTTGCGGGAGATATTGCTCCTTTCCTTGCTGTATTATTTAATCAAGTTCTGCTGGAGGGGGTCTTACCGCCCATATCTTGGAATAATGCATCGATCACACTCATCCTGAAACCAGGCAAGGTCTCTACTGATTGCGGCTCCTACCGCCCCATTTCAATACTCAACGCTGATTATAAGATCTTCGCGTCCCTCTTGGCTAAGAGGCTGGGTCAGGTTGCTCCCTCAGTCCTACATTTCAACCAAAAGGGCTTTGTTAAGGGTCGCCAGCTCTTCGAGCTGACGTATGACCTGATAGGAGCAATTGATATGGCAACTAGCGCCTCAATACCCTTGGCAATTCTCACGCTGGATGCCACCAAGGCCTTCGACAGGGTCAACTGGTTGTACCTGTCGGGGGCCTTGGGAAAATTCGGCGTGGGCCGGGCTTTCCGCAGAGCGGTGGAACTTCTATACCACAATCCATCTGCTTCGGTCTTGGTTAATGGCGGTTTGTCGGAACCATTCACTATTACAAGGGGCACACGGCAGGGTTGCCCACTATCTCCCCTGCTTTTCGATCTCTATATTGAGCCATTTGCTCAAAAAATTCGGGAGGTCAACAACATCATGCCTTTTAAATATAGAGACTGGGAAAAAAAGGTGTCCCTATATGCCGACAATATTATGATCATGACTTCAGATATTAGCACTGCATTTCCGGCAGCCATAAATCTAGCATTGGAATTCGGCAAAATCTCAGGGTATGAGGTCAATGCCACCAAGACCGAAGTTATGGCATGGAACAGCGTAGCAACAGGGCTTTCTGTGCAACTCTGCAGCAACATGCGATATTTAGGCTTAAGAATCGTTAATGATATCAACCTGATCGCCTCTACTAACTTTGCCTTAGTTGCTAAAGAGTGTAGGAAGTTAATGGGATCTTGGGGACATCTCCCACTGACAGTCCTGGGTCGTGCAAACTTAGTCAAAATGTCCATTTTACATAAGTTGACTTTTATTTTTAACAGTATACCACTATATTTTGACACATCACTAATTGCGATGCGAGAACAAAAGTGTAAGAATAGCCTGGAAGAAATTAAGGCGCCCCAGCGAGAAGGGTGGTTTGGCCGGCCCTGACCTTCAGATTTACGCGTGGGCCTTTCAGATGACACACGCCCGAATGTTGCTAAAAACTCCATCAGACCAAGGCATAGGGTTGATGTTGATGTTTACAGCATTACTACAGTGTGAAGGACTGGGGCAGTCGGGTTTTCTTTTTAAGTTTGGAGACCCCAAATTTTTTCAAGAAGGTCAAACTGAAGGTGTTGCAGGGCCTGGCAAGAACTTGGTACAATCTCAGAGTTGTCACTAAACTAGGATACCATTCGAACAGATCTCCTATATGGGATCTCCCTGCTCCCCCTCGTTGGGTAAATGATGTCCTGGTAATTCCACTAATAGACGCCGGAATTTCAACATGGGGTGACTTGTTCGTGGAAGGGGTCATGCTTTCCTGGGAACATCTAGCGAGCAAGGTGGGCCCCAATCTCTCTAGATGGAAGTTTTTGCAAATTTCAAGCTGGGCACAAGCGCAGTCAGCTGGGGCTCCCCGTCGTCCGAACATGCCCCTAGGAGGAAGTAGCCAACTGGAATCTTCTTTACTTGATAAAACACCGGCACCCAAGGAGGTTTCCTTTTTGTACAACCTAATCTTGGAAGAGATCGATGGGGAATTCCATCTTCCAGACCTATTATGGGGCTCCTTGTTGCATTCTTTGAATTTGAATGATTTATGGCTAACCTCCTGCATTGTTCTCTGGGACATAGTCAAACCAGCTTGGCTCCGTAGGAACCACTTGTATACCCTTCACAGGGCCTACTACTCCCCCCAGAGACTGTCTAAATTTTCAACAGGGAAACCGTTGGCGTGTGCCCGGTGCGGCCTAGTGGCGGCCTCGGATTCACACATGTTCTATGACTGTCCACACTTAACGTCTTATTGGGATTCAATAGGCAACAAACTAACATCTTCGATAGGTTCCGCAGTGGTTATAGATCTCCGGCTAGTAATCTTTGGTGTACTAGACCAGAAGCGAAGTTCTGCTAATAACCTTTTTTTCTATTCTATATTGGTGGCCCGACGAGAAATCTGCAAGTGGTGGAAAGAGGCTTCTCCTCCGTCTTTACATGACTGGTGTTCTTCCATGCTACAAATATCAAAAATGGATCTTGCCTGGGCCGGTAAACCAGACAAAAGAGCTTTTTGGCAGATACTCGATTGTTCCCATTAGTTTGAGCTGGGTTTTTTTTTTTCCCCAGGTCCGATGATTAAGAAGCCAAGATACACTTTCCCTGCTATAACATCTTCGCCCTCTCTCTCGGTGAATTGGTGATACAAGCCCATTATCTGTCTTACAAGTAACAAGGTGTAAGGATTGGTTGGGAGAATGACATAGCTGTAGGGCTTTGGCGGATCCGTACATCGTTTATACCCCTACCAGTCTTTGACTGAGACAGCACGTCAACTCCCCAAATGCCATTTTTTCCTGTCCATTGGTTCGACAGATTACAACCATGGTGGAGATGAGGACAAAATTTTTTTTAAAAAAAAATATAGAAACATTGTTATGTAGAAATATCGTTATCAAGAATACAGATTTTTTAAAGTAATATTGTTGTCAAAATATCACTAATATAATTTCCAATAACATAGTTGTAAAAATATATATTTTTTATCTTTATGTGTTTTAGTTCATAAATTAATTTGACATGTTACTATTGTTTGTATAAGTGTTAATAATTGTTTAGAATATTTTTAAATATAGTTTGTAATTTTAAGTAATTTATCATTTGAATTTAATTGCTAATTGTAATTTATAGTGTTGTAGCGTGTTTGTAGTGTTATAGGGTGAGATGTTCATTAAATATTATTAGTTACACTTAATTATTAATTGCTTAATTGATTATTAATTTTGTAAATTGTGTAATAATTCTATTTTTTAAGTTCTATATTAGGAGTGGGCTGCTGGGTATGTAAGGGTGTAGGATGGAAAGTTAATTAGGTAATAATTTTAATAATTAATTAGTAATTATTTAAGTGCTTATTAAATACATAAAGGGGCCGATTCCGATCCTGGAAAAAGCGCTCCGACTAGCCGTCCAGAGCGTTTTTCCCATACAATCGTACCCTGCAACGTCCCCCGTACGTACGACAAAGTACGATTCGTACCAGGAGCAGGACTCCGTACGAATCGTACGAAGACCGTACGACTCGATTCTCCACACGATTCCCCCTTGGAACCCACTGTACGCGACATCTGTACGGATCGAGGCTGCTTTTTCCGACCCGGCAAGTACGATTCGTGTCGAGTACGCACCGTACAACCCTTTTCCTATGAGAGCTGAAAACAGCCGTAAAAGCAGAGTTCGCCCCGAAACAGGTACGGAACGGCCACCCCGGGTACGGCGTGAACCCCCATGATCGCAGGGGTATTCGCCGTATCCCTGTGATCATGGGGGGTATGCGCCGTACCCCGCGATCTCGAGGTGTACGCTGTAACGCCCTGAACGTCTCAGGATCGTTTAACAGACACGATAATGAGGACGCAACCACTTGTGAAGGGTTAGTTATTTTAATGAAGGCAAAAATAATACAAAGAGTAAACAAAAGTTATAGTCACTGGAATCCTCCAGGCTAAGTAAGTAACCAGCCCACAGCACGGATGGTCCTAACCGTCCTCTGCATATACGCCGATCCCGGCGTATGCCAACAGAGGGGAGAAATGAAATGGCCGACAATGCCAATCGGTAGGCTGTGAGGGGCACGAAGAGTGTTGGGGAGAATCGAGGAGTCAGGGAAACACCCAGCCGGGGTCTCTACCTGAAGGGAGCAGCCGCTCAACCTCTTCCTCAGACTGCACCGGGACGCGGAGTCACCTCCTGGTGATGCGTCACCGATACCCCAATCAAAAGCAAGAAGACTGAACCGAGAGCAGCCGCTCGATCGATCCTGTGGACTTCCGAGTCTGTAACGCGGCAAACACCTCCTGGTGTGCGTTACAGCTGGCAGTCCCTGTATCTCTGGTCGGGCTGGGAGTTACTCCAACCAGCAAAAGCGCCACTGCGCTTTGACTCAGCCGAGTCAAAAAGCGAAGCTCAATGGTTGACCGGTAGAGCTTCCGGGTCCTTCACAGGTGACGATGGGGCAAGACACGGCCCAGGGAGTAACGACTCGACCTACCTCCGTTCTTGCCTTACTGGAGCACCACTCCGGAACACTGCTCTTCACAAAGCAGGTACGTCGGTGTAAACACAATATCCGACAGCGTTGTACCTCCCGGTTCCTCCCTTTATAGGGCGTGTTTTCCTTGAGTTATGTAACAGCTCTCCTGTTTACATAAGGGTGTGTTTTCCTTGAGTTATGTAACAGCTCTCCTGTTTACATAAGGGCGTGTTTTCCTTGAGTTATGTAACAGCTCTCCTGTTTACATAACCTCTCAACCGCTAAGCATCCTGGGAGATGTAGTCCGTTTTCGCTGGTTACCGTTTTCCTCCCCTTGCATGACAGGAATTCTTGACATACGCACCGTACCCCATGTTCGCTGGGTGTACGGTGCGTACACCCTGCGATCGCGGGGTATGGCGCATATCCCCCATGATCGCAGTGGTACGTGCCCTACACCTGCGATCATGGGGGGTACGCGCCGTACGGTGTGTATGTGATTGGGCGCTTTTCCGTACGAATCACCCTTACCTGACGTGGACCGTAGGAATCGCATCCTGATTCCCCGGTCCGGATCGTACTCGTCGGGTCATACGGCGTGTGTACGAGTCATATGGTTCATGGTTTCAGCTTTGCACTACGAACGGATCGCGCCAATTCGGACGGATTCACGGAATGCGGATCGTACTACGCGACTCGGATGGTCGTGTACGATTCGTACGGAAAGGGCTCCGGATTCGAATCGTATGGGCGGTTTTTTACCAGGATCGGAATCGACCCTTAAATGTGTAATATTATATTTTTTAATAATCTATTAGGTGCGGGCTGCTGGGTTTGTGGGGGCCTAGGCTGAGAAAGGTAATTAAGTAATAATTAATTACCAACTAATTATTAATGCATTAAAAATTATGTAACTGCTTATTAATTATGTTAATTGTGTTATACTTATTTATTTTAGTTATATTTTAAGTGGGAGATACTATGTTTGTGGTTAGATATTGTGGGAGAAAATTCAGTAATAAATACAGATTTTTTAATTGATAATAATTATTAAATAGGTTAATAATCATGTACATTGATGAATTGTATTTTATTTTGATATATACACAGGTTTTTTTTAATGAATAATGTTCATATTAAGAGTTTTATATTTGTTCTTCAAATATGTAATGTGTTTAAAGTGAAGTACTTTCCCTATTGTTGCAAAGACTGGATTGGGAATAGTAACCCTTCCGTCCATAGTTTTCCCTACTGGTGCACAGACTGGTGTGTAAATAGTACATCGTACCCCTCTGAAATCCAATTCTTTCCCTACTGTTGCACACACCAGAGTGGGAATATTAAATCTACCCTTCCAAAGTCCAATGATTTCCCAACTGTTGCACAGACTAGAGTGAGAAAATTAAATCTTACCCTTTCAAAGCTCAACGCTTTCTCTACTGTTGCACAGACTGTTGCACAGACTAGAGTGGGAATAGTAAATGTACCCCTCCTCCCCTTCGGAGTCCATCACTTTCCCTACTTTTGCACAGCCTGGAGTGAGAATAGTAAGTTTAATCCATTCAAAGTTTAACACTTTCCCTACTGTTTCACAGACTGGGCTGGGAACAGTACATTTTACCCCTCAGAAGTCCAACGAATTCCCTATTGTTGCACAGACTGTAGTGGGAATGGTAAATCTAACCCCTCCAAAGTCCAACGTTTTCCCTACAGTTGCACAGACTGGAGTGGGAATAGTAAATCTTACAGTTCCAAAGTCCAACGTTTTCCCTACTGTTGCACAGACTGGAGTGGAAATATTACATTTAACCACTCCGAAATCCAATACTTTGCCTACTGTTGTAAAGACTGGAGTGGGAATATTAAATTTAACCCCTTCGAAATCCAAAACTTTCCCTTCTGTTGCACAGACTGGTGTGGGAATAGTACATTGTACCACTCCGAAATTCAATGCTTTCAGCAATGTTGCACACACTAGAGTAGGCATAGTAAATCTAACCTTCTGAAGTCCAATGATTTCTCTACTGTTGCACAGACTGGAGTGGGAATAGTAAATCTTAACCCTCTGAAGTCGAATACTTTCCCTGCTTTTGTACACATTGGAGTGGAAATAGTAAATGTTACCACTCCAAAATCCAACGCTTTCCCTAAGGTTGCACAGACTAGACTGGTGTGGGAATAGTACAACCACCCCTCCTAAATCCAATGCTTTCACCACTGTTGCACACACTAGAGTGCGAATAGTACATCTACCCTTCTGAAGTCCAAGAATGTCTCTACTGTTGCACAGACTGGAGTGGGAATAGTAAATCTTACCCTTTCAAAGCTCAATGCTTTCTCTACTGTTGTAAAAACTGGAGTGAGAATAGTAAATGTAATCCATTCGAAGTCCAATGCTTTGCCTACTGTTTCGCAGACTGGAGTGGGAACCGTAACTTTTACCCCTCCGAGGTCCAACGAATTCCCTATTGTTGTACAGACTGGGGTGGGAACAGTACATTTTACCCCTCCAAAGTCCAATGAATTCCCTATTGTTGCACAGACAAATTTGCACATACACGTGGAGTTTATTTAGCTGCTGACCTTTGTCAAGAAACTGTGTTCAGAGAGAAGGTCACTATGTCTATACAAGCTGTGCTTTGCACTTTAGTCTGTTCACTTTGTCTATGGTCACATGGTTTGGTTGTTGCCTTAAATATGGAGAAACAATAGCGTCTTACCATAATTGAAATAGGCTAGTAGTAGCCCAAACGCATTTGATTTTTGGTAAAAAATAAAAGTATATGAAATACATATTCCACCTGAGGATGCTGTCATAGTCCTCGGAGGCTTTCAAAGAGAAATGAAAAAAAAAAATATATATATATATATATATCACCTCCAATCTCTTCCCCGCAAAAAGAAGAGCGTGACCAACTACGGGGGATGCAAACAGTTGGCTTTATTGATTTTTCAAGCGCTGGCAAGCAAAAGGGTCCCTGAAACGTTAGGCAGACGCGTTTCAGACTTCGTTTGTACTTCCTCAGTGCCCGTTTCGATAGTGTCCTTCTTTGTTACTGGGGGTTCAATGCTCCGTTGTTTTTAGAGCCGTGGCCACTCCCTTTCCCGTGACCACTCACCCCGCCTTTGCCTCACAGGTGTCAGGCACCTCGCGCTGCTCCTGCAGCTCAACAGCTTGCTGGGCGATGTAGTCCACCAATTGCGCTCCTACGGTGAGGAGACAGCAAAGACAGCAAGTTCTGCCCTCCAGTCTCACTGGAAAGTGTTACAGCGCCGATGCAGCAGTCATTCCGCAGGTAAAAGCCAGCTTTTGTCCCCCTTCTAAGGCAGGTCCGTTCTGCCTCCTCTCTCCCCATGCGCCAATCTTCTCCAACTGGGAATCTTGCACCGGGGGGGCGACGCATATGCAGTTGTATGCAGGTTCCAAAAGGGGTTTGTAGGTTTGTTATGCGTTGCTCCTGAACGAGAGTGGGTCACGTAGCCTGCATTTCCTACTTGCTGGCAGTACTTAACCTCCAATCTCTTCCCCGCAAAAAGAAGAGCGTGACCAACTACGGGGGATGCAAACAGTTGGCTTTATTGATTTTTCAAGCACTGGCAAGCAAAAGGGTCCCTGAAACGTTAGGCAGACACGTTTCAGACTTCGTTTGTCCTTCCTCAGTGCCCGTTTCAATAGTGTCCTTCTTTGTTACTGGGGGTTCAATGCTCCGTTGTTTTTAGAGCCGTGGCCACTCCCTTTCCCGTGACCACTCGCCCCGCCTTTGCCTCACAGGTGTCAGGCACCTCGCGCTGCTCCTGCAGCTCAACAGCATGCTGGGCGATGTAGTCCACCAATTGCGCTCCTACGGTGAGGAGACAGCAAAGACAGCAAGTGCTGCCCTCCAGTCTCACTGGAAAGTGTTACAGCACCGATGCAGCAGTCATTCCGCAGGTAAAAGCCAGCTTTTGTCCCCCTTCTAAGGCAGGTCCGTTCTGCCTCCTCTCTCCCCATGCGCCAATCTTCTCCAACTGGGAATCTTGCACCGGGGGGGCGACGCATATGCAGTTGTATGCAGGTTCCAAAAGGGGTTTGTAGGTTTGTTATGCGTTGCTCCTGAACGAGAGTGGGTCACGTAGCCTGCATTTCCTACTTGCTGGCAGTACTTCACCTCCAATCTCTTCCCCGCAAAAAGAAGAGCGTGACCAACTACGGGGGATGCAAACAGTTGGCTTTATTGATTTTTCAAGCGCTGGCAAGCAAAAGGGTCCCTGAAACGTTAGGCAGACGCGTTTCAGACTTCGTTTGTCCTTCCTCAGTGCCCGTTTCGATAGTGTCCTTCTTTGTTACTGGGGGTTCAATGCTCCGTTGTTTTTAGAGCTGTGGCCACTCCCTTTCCCATGACCACTCGCCCCGCCTTTGCCTCACAGGTGTCAGGCACCTCGCGCTGCTCCTGCAGCTCAACAGCATGCTGGGCGATGTAGTCCACCAATTGCACTCCTACGGTGAGGAGACAGCAAAGACAGCAAGTGCTGCCCTCCAGTCTCACTGGAAAGTGTTACAGAGCCGATGCAGCAGTCATTCCGCAGGTAAAAGCCAGCTTTTGTCCCCCTTCTAAGGCAGGACCGTTCTGCCTCCTCTCTCCCCATGCGCCAATCTTCTCCAACTGGGAATCTTGCACCGGGGGGGCGACGCATATGCAGTTGTATGCAGGTTCTAAAAGGGGTTTGTAGGTTTGTTATGCGTTGCTCCTGAACGAGAGTGGGTCACGTAGCCTGCATTTCCTACTTGCTGGCAGTACTTCACCTCCAATCTCTTCCCCGCAAAAAGAAGAGCGTGACCAACTACGGGGATGCAAACAGTTGGCTTTATTGATTTTTCAAGTGCTGGCAAGCAAAAGGGTCCCTGAAACGTTAGGCAGACGCGTTTCAGACTTCGTTTGTCCTTCCTCAGTGCCCGTTTCGATAGTGTCCTTCTTTGTTACTGGGGGTTCAATGCTCCGTTGTTTTTAGAGCCGTGGCCACTCCCTTTCCCGTGACCACTCGCCCCGCCTTTGCCTCACAGGTGTCAGGCACCTCGCGCTGCTCCTGCAGCTCAACAGCATGCTGGGCGATGTAGTCCACCAATTGCGCTCCTACGGTGAATATATATATATTCTCAAAGAAAGAACCCAGCCAGGCTCCTGTCAGCAGCCCAGATTCTCCACAGCACAGACGGTATCCAGACGTTTTCTTCAAAATTAAGGTATTTTTATTTCATTACAACACCATTAGTGCAACATAAGAGGACGGTCAACGCGTTTCGTCGGATTCCCTCAACTGTATATAATATATATAATGAAGCAGAACTATCTACTCCACAGCTTCTACATCAAGCTACGATAAGCCAGATAGGGGCGGGCAGCAGTCCATTCAAAAAGAAGTCCAACTTTGTCCCCCAGATGCCCAAAGATGCCATCGACATGTATCATGAAAGGGTAGCAGATGAAACCAAACAACTTTACCACAAGCTTAACCACAAACCAATGAGATCCAGCTATAACAATGCACAATATGTCAAGCTGATGACCAAACTAAACCAAAACACGGAGGTTATAATCAAACCCTCGGACAAAGGAGGGAATATAGTCCTTTGGCCAAAGGAAGACTACCGCAGAGAAGCCCACTGGCAATTATCGGATACAGCATGCTATAAACCAACAAACAGCAAAGAATACAAGTCAGCTATTGAGACGCTTAGAAAACACCTCCAACAAAGCAAACAAGATGGCATGATTTCGAAAGATGAATTTGATTTTTTATGGAGTGAATACCCAACTATACCCTCCATATACTTTGTTCCAAAGACACATAAAGATACAAGTCCAATTCCGGGCCGTCCAATAATATCGGCCATAAGCAGTGCAGGTGAACATCTATCACAATATGTTGATTTTTACCTACAGGATCTGGTTGAAGAATTGCCGAATTATGTTAAGGACACAGGTGATTTTTTGGAAGAAAATCAAAAATATCCAATGGGAAGAAAATATGAATCTGATAACCTTGGATATAGAATCACTATATACATGCATCAACCATGATGTGGGACTTACAGCAACCAAACACTTCCTTAAGAAAAAATTGGCAGAGTGTTATGAACACAACAAAACTATTATCAAAAGCATTGAATGGTGCCTTAACAACAACTACTTTATGTTTGGCACTCAAATGTATAAACAACAGAGGGGTGTAGCGATGGGGTCTTGCTTCTCCCCCAGCTATGCCTGTTTGATGGTTGGCTGGTGGGAGGAGCAGACCCTAAAGACAAAACATTGAGAACAATATGAAACACATGTAAGGTTATGGCTGAGATTTATTGACAATGTTTTTATTATCTGGCATGGTAACTTTCATAGTGCTAAGGATTTTATTACTGATCTCAATGACAACCAAGCCAACCTCAAATTCACCTCACATATCAGTGATAAGGAGGTAGAATTCTTGGACGTCAAAGTATATGTAGAAAATGAAACAATCAAAACCACTCTCCATAGAAAAGCCACAGCAGGCAATTCCAGGCTGCACGCAACCATTGCCCACCCCAAGCATTTAATAGAAAGCATCCCCTATGGTGAGCTTTTAAGAATTAAACGCATATGCAGCACAACTTAACAACAGGAAATCTGCATGAGGGAGGCACTAGAAAGGTTTTGTAGAAGAGGTTACACTACATCTACTCTCAACAAAGCTCTCAATAAGGTCAAAACAAGAACTAGAGAATCTCTACTAGATTCCCCCACATGCCAGTAGTGACTCTGACAATGAAACCGTAAGGGATGAGGAAGTAAGTAGTACACCTAGACTTATCCTCACATTCAACAACCAGCATTGCCAAATTTGATCAATTATTAACAAAAAATGGCCGATTGTTTTGACAGATGCAGATTTGGCCCCTGAAGTGCCTAACATTCCAACTATCACATACCGTAGAGGCACTTCAATGAGATCACAGGTAGTGCGCAGTAACCCGGAAAACATCAAAGCCAGTAAAGGTACCTGGTTAAAGCGTAGGAAGGGTTTTTATAAATGCACATCCTGCAAGTTTGGTGTTACAACCACCAAATACAAAAGCCCCTTCAGCCCACATGAGTCCAAAATACAAGGGAGTTTCAACTGTAAAACTGAGTTTACCGTATATGTCCTGACATGCACTTGTGGCCTCAGATATGTAAGCAGTACCAAACTACAAGTGCATGTCAGTATACTTCAACACCTTCGGGCAATAGTGAACAATGATACGGCCTACCCGGTAGCTAGACATTTTAAAGCTGTCCATAACAATGACCTTAAACACTTGGAGTATTTTGTAATTGCAGCCGTCCCTGAATACCCTAGGGGAGGCAACCGTGAAAAATCACTTAGACAATTGGAATCCAAGTTCATTTTAGAATTAGACAGCAAACACCCCAAAGGATTGACCAACACAGAGGATCTACACAATTTTCTCTAAAATCTAGCACCTTATGCCCAATTCCAAACGTTTAGACCATTTATCAACTTATCGAACATGAAATGTTACTATTTCCTCTATTCCCCAAAAATCTGTTTTTATCAATTCTAATATATACATTGTATTTTTAATGTATATATCTTTTAGCATACCCCTTTTTCTCTTTTATACATTTATTTGCACATTTAGAAATTTTGCAGATTCACATTTGCACTATTTTTTTAAATTCATCAGGCAGCTGCTATATCTGTAACATCATGTCTTGCATACTCCATTGCACATTTCAATATTGCTAATTTGCACTTATGGTTAGAATGTTATCCGTATTGATAGCAATCCAGGGAAATTAAAATTTAGGAATGGATTCCGAAATTTGCTTACAACTTATAATTACTACAATCAACGCATATTTTAATATTCATGATTGACATAACTACCAGGTATGTATACAGATAAATTATGTTTACATATATTTTATTGCTTTTATATATATATTTATACTTATACTTATATAGTGATGAAATACATGAATGGTATTATTGCCATGTGATATATTTCTAGACACTTATATTCATTATAAATTTGCATTTATGCAATTGAATTCCAGTGCACAACACCATGTGCAATAACTTGTATCAATATGTTTAGTCAACATGGACTGTGTGACATTGACTGCGTGACATTTTGCCAGCAGACTCACAAAGTATATTCATTTAAGCCTCTGAGTATTTCTTTTATGTTTAATTGTCACGTGATGGGGGTGTAAGCATCACACAAAAAAACAGAATATAAATATGGAAAGAGGACTGCGATTCCGCCAAGTGAACAAGAATACATTGTTATTCGAAACGTGTCTGACCGTGAGCTGTTAATAAATCAAGACCTGCTCTTACCACTAATCATTGGTCCCTTTCCCGTTTCTTCCATCATTCTGGCTGGTGTGTGCAAGAACTACTGGGAAATCATCGTTGGATATATATATATATATATCTTCACTTAAAAAAACCATAGGTTTCAGGCCTTATATAGTTAGGAAATAGCATTTAAAAAACCATTGAAATTGCTCCTATATAGTTAGTTGTACTAACTATATTTCGCGCACCCGCAATCCACTGCTGATGATGTCACATATTACATAATTCATGACACGATCAGTGACATCACTGATGACATCACTGATGACATCTCATTTGACATCACTGATGACATCATCCAGTGACTGTGTGTTTCTGTAAAGTTTAAATATGTTTTACATATTGAAGAATGAGTGGATGTATAAGTGTCTGAATGAAGGATTTAGTAGGTGCGTCACTGACTGTATGAGTGAGTGATTAAATGTGTCTTACTAAATGCATGGGTCTGAATGTGTGCATCAGTATGTCTGTTGTTGTGTAAGCTGTTGCATGTGTTGATCAGTAGCTATATGAGTGTCTATATGGGTTATTGATTGGTTGCCCAAGTATTTGAATGGGAGACTGAGTGTGTGTGTGGGTGGCTGGGAGGTGTGTGACGCTGTGCATAGATGTGTGAGCAATTGATTCACTAGGTGTATGAGTTCAAGAGTGCATGTGGAAACAGCTATATGGGCGGCTGACTGTGTGCATGGGTGTGTTGGTGAGTGAATGGATATCTCAATGCTACATGTCCAAGTAAGTACATATGTAAAACACAGTGCATGTGAGAGTTGGCATATATAAATGACTATACATGAGAGCCAGTAAATGTGCAATTGGCTGTATGGATCATTGTGTACTTGTATCAGTGATTGTATAAGAGAGTAAGTATGTGTTAGTATATGTTTGAATAAGTAAGGTGTTGTGTGTATAACTGTATAGTTGAGGACATGGAAGTGTGATTGATTCTTTGCATGACTGACTAGGTGTGTGAGTAACTCCATGGATGTGTGGCAGTGTGTGAGTGCCTGTATAGGTGTATGAGTGCATATGATAGTGTTGTATTGATGAGTGACTCTATGGGTGAATGAGTGAATGTGTGTGTAGACCTAGGAATCAGTGAGTGCGTATGTAGTAACTGGTATTGGTGTGTCAATGGTTTCAAGAATGGTAGTCTGTATTTAACACTGGGTGTATCAAAGGTTATATTAGAGTGTGAGGAGGTGCATCCTATTATCACATGAATGATATCATCAGTGATGAGATCAGTGATGTCAAATGAGATGTCATCAGTGATGTCATCAGTGATGTCATTTGAGATGTCATCAGTGATGTCATCAGTGATGTCACTGACCATGTCATGAATGATGTAATATGTGACATCATCAGCCGTGGATTGCGGGTGCGCGAAATATAGTTAGTACAACTAACTATATAGGAGCAATTTCAATGGTTTTGTATGAGGGAAGTGTCCAGCTAACTATAACACCCCTAAAACTTATAGTTTTTTGAGTGAATTTCAAAGGTTTTTTAAATGCTAATTCCTAACTATATAAGGCCTGAAACCTATGTTTTTTTCAGTGAATTTGCAAGGTTTTTAAAATGGTAATTCCTACCTATATAAGGCATGAAACCCTACGTTTTTTTCAGTGAATTTCAAAGTTTTTTTAATGCTAATTCCTAACTATATAAGACCTGAAAGCCCACCAGGAATCTCCAGTATGCGCCAGGGGACTGCAATGCAGAGAGGTGTAATGAAGCCATGCCCCTTTTTACACCTCTCTGCAACGCAGCCCCCGGGCGTGTTTGCAGAGGGGGAGCTAATTCCCCTTGCATACTGGGGGTCCCTGGGGCCAACTAGCCCACCTTGAACCTGCAGTATGCGCCAGGGGGCTGCATTGCAGAGAGGTGTAATGAGGCCACACCCTTTTTTACACCTCTCTGCAACGCAGCCCCCGTGCATGTTTGAAGAGGGGGAACTAATTCCCCTTGCATACTGGGGGCCCCTGGGGGCCAACTAGCCCACCTGGAACCTCCAGTATGCACCAGGGGGCTGCATTGCACAGAGGTGAAATGAGGCTATGCCCCTTGTTACACCTCTCTGCAACGCAGCCCCCTGGCGCGTTTGCAGAGGGGGAACTAATTCTCCTTGCATACTGGGGGCCCCTGGGGGCCAAGTAGCCCACCTGGAACCTCCAGTATGCGCCAGGGGGCTGCATTGCACAGAGGTGAAATGAGGCTATGCCCCTTTTTACACCTCTCTGCAACGCAGCCCCCTGGCGCATTTGCAGAGGTGGAACTAATCCCCTTGCATACTGGGGGTCCCTGGGTGCCAACTAGCCCACCAGGAGCCTCCAGTATGCGCCAGGGGGCTGCATTGCAGAGAGGTGTAATGAGGCCACACCCTTTTTTACACCTCTCTGCAACGCAGCCCCCGTGCATGTTTGAAGAGGGGGAACTAATTCCCCTTGCATACTGGGGGTCCCTGGGGGCCAACTAGCCCACCAGGAGCCTCCCGTATGCGCCAGGGGGCTGTGTTGCTTTGCCCCGGAGGGCGGCGGTCCCTGGGACAGTGTGGGGGGATTGGGTACCCCCCCACACTTCTTTATCACTATGACCCCGCAATTTGGTCCCCCTGAGGGGTAATTTAAAAAAAAAAATACCGGGTTTAAAAAAAAAATTGGCCTTGGGGATCTTTGTAGGACCACCTTAACAGGCCTAGGGCGTCAGGGTGTTTCTACCCTGCCCCCTTTTTGTGTTCTACACGTTTGTTTTTCTGCTTTCTTGTGCCTCAGTCTAATGAGCACAAGATGGCTGCCAACACTTCCTGGTTTGGAGTGTTGACAGCCAATAAGCATGCAGCTTTCTCGGAAAGGTACGCGCACCGTCCGCGTACCGTACGCATACATACGTGGACCTTTTCTCGCACGGTACGCGCACCCCACGTTTTGTTTGGTTTTTTTTGCCTTGGGGGTCCTAGTGGGACCCCCTGAGCAGGCCTAGGGGGTCGGGGTGCTTCTACCCTGCCCCCTTTTTGAGTTCTGCACGTTAGTTTTTCTGCTTTCTTCTGCCTCAGTCTACCGAAGCACAAGATGGCTGCCAACAATTTCTGTTTTGGAGTGTTGACAGACATTGGCAGCCAATCAGCATGCAGCTCGCGCACGCGAAGGTCCGCGCACGTCCGCGCACGTCCGCGCACGTATATATAAATATATATATATTATAGTTAGCTGGACATTTTACTCATACAAAACCATTGAACTTCCCCCGTTATAGTTAGTTGTACTCATTATAACTTGCGCGCACGCAATCCACTGCTGATGATGTCACATATTACATCATTCATGACATGGTCAGTGACATCACTGATGACATCACTGATGACATCATCCAGTGAATGTGGTTTGCTTTGATATTTAAATATGTATTATAAATACACTACTTTGCATTGAAGAATGAGTGGATATATAAATATAAATGTGTGGATGGTGGATTTACTAACAGTGTCATTGAGTTCAAGTTCAAGTTCAGGAATTTGTATAGCGCACTACTCACCCAGAGGGTCTCAAGGCGCTTGAGGGAGGGTGGGTGCATTACTTATCGAATAGCCAGGTTTTTAGCTGCTTTCTGAAGGAGAGGTGGTTCTGTGTAAGGCGGAGGTGAGTGGGGAGAGAATTCCAGGTTTTGACCGCTAAGTAGGAGAAGGATCTTCCTCCCATGGTGGATATGTGGATGCGCGGAATTGCGGCAAGGGGTTGATTGGATGATCGTAGTTGGCGGGTGGGTGTGTAGAAGGACAGTCGTGTGTTGAGGCATTCGGGTCCTAGGTCGTAGAGGGCCTTGTGTGCGTGGGTGAGGAGACGGAACGTTATTCTCTTGTTGGCGGGGAGCCAGTGGAGTTCCTTCAGGTGACCGGAAATGTGAGCTTGACGGGGAATGTCCAGTATGAGTCTGGCTGAGGCGTTTTGGATACGTTGGAGTTTTTTCTGTAATTTGGCTGTGGTTCCGGCGTAAAGGGTATTTCCATAATCCAGTCGGCTAGTGACCAGTGCGTGGGTGACTGTCTTTCTTGTTTCGGTGGGGATCCAATGGAAGATTTTTTTGAGCATGCGTAGGATGTTGAAGCATGAAGATGAGACGGCGGTGACTTGTCTGGTCATCGAGAGGGAGGAGTCTAGGATGAAGCCCAGGTTACATGCGTGATCTGTAGGTATGGGTGCTGTACCCAGGGCCGGTGGCCACCATGAGTCGTCCCAGGCAGAGGGGGATGATCCTAAGATGAGGACTTCCGTTTTGTCCGAGTTTAGTTTTAAACGGCTCTTCTTCATCCATTCGGCTACTTCTTTCATTCCTTTGTGTAGATTGGTTTTGGCGGTGTTTGGGTCTTTGGTGAGGGAGAGGATCAGCTGGGTGTCGTCTGCGTAGGAGATGATGTTGAGGTTGTGTTGTCACGCGATGGATGCGAGGGGACTCATGTAAATGTTGAAGAGGGTGGGACTGAGTGATGATCCTTGTGGTACACCGCAGATGACTTCGGTGGTCTCTGATTTGAATGGGGGGAGGCTGACTCTCTGGGTTCTTCCGGCGAGGAACGAGATGATCCAGTCCAAAGCTTTTCCTTGTATTCCAACGTTGCTGAGGCGTTGTATGAGGGTGCTATGACAGACTGTGTCAAAGGCGGCGGAGAGGTCAAGTAGGATGAGGGCAGCTGTTTCTCCGTTGGCCAGTAGCGTTCGGATGTCGTCTGTAGCTGCGATGAGGGCGGTTTCGGTGCTGTGTTTGGCTCGGAAGCCGGACTGTGAGGGGTCGAGGGAATTGTTGGATTCAAGGAAGGCGGCGAGCTGACTATTGACGGCTTTCTCAATGACTTTGGCAGGGAATGGGAGGAGTGAGATGGGGCGGTAGTTCTTAAATTCAGAGGGGTCTGCTGTGGGTTTCTTCAGAAGGGCGCTGAGTTCGGCATGTTTCCAGCTTTCCGGGAAGGTAGCGGAGTTGAAGGAACAGTTGATGACATCGCGGAGATGGGGTGCGATGATGGAGTCTGCTTTGTTGAAGATGTGGTGGGGACATGGGTCGGTTGGTGAACCTGAGTGGATGGAGTTCATCAGGCGGATGGTGTCTTCAGTAGTGATTGGGTTCCAGGCGCAAAGGTTGTGAGAGTGCTGTTTTGGTTCGGAGTCGGGTGGAGTGGACTGTTCTTCGGACTGGTTTTCAAAGCTGTTATGTATGTCGGCGATTTTGTTGTGGAAGAAAGAGGATAAAGAGTCGCAGAGGTCTTGGGAGGGAGAGATGTCGTTGGTGCCGGCGGTGGGGTTGGTAAATTCTTTGACGATGTTGAATAGTTCCTTGCTGTTGTGGGCGTTGTTGTCGAGTCGATTCTTGAATGCTGATTTCTTGGTGGATCAGATCAATTGGTGGTGTTTGCGGGTGGCGTCCTTGAAGGTGGTCAGGTTGTCAGTGGTTGGGTTTTTTCTCCAGGTTTTCTCGAGGGTACGACATAACTTCTTGGATTTCTTAAGGTCATCGTTGAACCAGGGGGCCTTTTTGCTACCTTGTTTGATCTGGTTGTTTTTCACTGGTGCTAATTCGTCAGCGCTGTGTGATATCCATTGTGTGAGTTTGGTGGCAGTTTGGTTTGGGTCCGATGATATGGCAGGAGGGTTTTGGTTAAGCGATGTGAAGAGATGGTCGGTGGTGATTTTGTTCCAGTTTCTTCGAGGAATAGGTAGTGGGGGGTTGTGGGTCGTGGTCTTTTTGTAGCTGAAGTGAACGCAGCTGTGGTCCGTCCAATGGAGAGCTGTGGTGTGATCGAAGGAGATGTGTTTGCTGGAGGTGAAGATAGGGTTGTGCGTGTGTCCAGAAAGGTGGGTGGGGGTGTCAACAAGTTGTTTGAGTCAGAGATTGGCCAGGTTGTCCGGAAGGGTGGTGGTGTTGCTGTCGTTTTTCTTTTCCAGGTGGAAGTTGAGGTCTCCCAGTAGAATGTAGTTCTCGGAGGTGAGGGAATGTGGGCTGATGAAGTCAGTGATGTCTTCGTTGAATTGTGTGCGGGTTACTGGTGGTCTGTAGATGAGGGTGCCTCTAAGTTTGGTCTTGGGGTCGGTGTGGATCTGGAAGTGAAGGTGTTCGGCGGTCGCAAGGTTATCGTCGGAGCTGGTCGTGATTCTGATGGTGTTCTTATGGACGATGGCGATGCCTCCTCCTGTTTGGTTGGTGCGGTCTTTTCGGATAATCTTGTAAGCGTCCGGGATGGCTATGGCGATGTCAGGCGTTGATGAGGCGTTCATCCAGGTTTCTGTAAGGAAGGCGACGTCCGGCGATGCAGTGTCGAGTAGGTCCCAGAGTTCAGTGGCGTGTCTGTGGATCGAGCAGGTGTTCAGCAGGATGCACTTCAGGTGGTTAGAGTTGGAGGTAGTGGATTTGGTGTGAGTCCTGGTGCAGGCGAACTTGCAGGAGTGGCAGGCGAATGGTCCATGGGTGTGTCCTGGGGCAGCTTCGCAGCATTGTGGTGTGCGTGCAGGGATAAGGGCAAAGAGGGTACCGGCGTCATACGTTATGCGGGTGGAGTGGGTTTTGCGAGGACCAGGGAGTCTGGCGCTGGGCGCGGTCCAGGCGCGGACGGGCGTAGACGGGCTTACCTTTGGCGCACCTTCGGCGCGCATGGGGAGCGTCCGCTGCGTGTGAACGCTGCGCGCAAAAGCATCTGTCATAAGTGGATAGTGGAGGGGGGTGGGGCGTGGGAGGAGCAGCTGGGAGTCAGTAGCGGGGTGGAGAGACGGGCTGTGAGGCACAACAACAACAAAATGGCAGCAACAAAAAGAAAGTGAAACAGGGCGAGACTGGGGCACAAACTAAGGTGACTGTATGGGCAGATGCACAATCGGGCAAAGATTACTTAAAAATGTAATTTAATGCGAGCAGAGCAATGCGAGCGCTACAATTACAATGCAGGCAATGGCAAACAATCAACTGAGCTAGCGCTACAGATACAGATAATGGCAGCAGAGCGAGCGGTGGTTTAAATTAGCCTGAAAGCGCTACGATACCACAGAGCCTCGGGAGCAGATTGAAGCGCTACGATGCCACAGTGCCTTGGGAGCAGCTTCAAGCGCTACGATGCCACGGAGCCTTGGGAGCGTGGGGAGCGACCTCTTCTGAGCGGGTCAGGAGAGTCAGAACATTGAGTGTTCCTTGACTAATTTGTAGAGTCTCACTATATATAATGTGTAGTTACTAAACTGTGTGAAAGTCTTTATTGCTTTGTCTTAATTGCTCTGTTAAAGACTATATTTGTTATTGGTTTCCTAACTGAGTATTTATATGGGTAAATGAATGTCTATGTGGATTGGTGGGGGTGTGGGATTGCCCAAAAATGTGTGAATAGTTCATTCAGTAGGAATATGGGGTTAAGACTACATGTTATAACAGTTGTTTCAGTGAGTGTATATGTTTATGGGTGTGGTGGTGATGAAATATTTCTCTCAATGGTACATCTCCATTAAACTTGGAAAAAAAGGCAGTGTATGTGACAGTTATATCTAATTAAGTGTGCCTAAGACTTAGTGATTGTATGAGTCACTATAGGGATAACTGTATACTTGTAATAGTGATTTTATAACACACTAAGGGGCTCATTAGGATAGCGGTTTTCCCGCATCCTCCGGGCCGGCGGAAGCCACCGCCGGCCCGGAGGATGCAGGAAAAACGCTGCGGAGGCACAGAAGACCCACCGCCAAATTAGGATGACGGGGGTCTCAAAATCTGTCCGCAGCTTTTCCGCCGCGGTCGCCTTCCGACCGCGGCGGAAAAGCTCTAACATGGCTGGCGGTGTCTGTCAGACACCGCCAGCCATATTAGGATAGCGGAAAACATATGCTTTTCCACGGCGGCTTTTCCGCCGTGGAAAAGCATACGGAGATTGACTTCGGGGGCCCGTTGCGGGCCCCCTTGGTGACGGGGGGTGGGGGGTGCACATTGGGGGTACCTATGGTACCCCCCTGCATTTGCGTAGAGAAAGCGGCAGGCACCGCGCGGTGCCTGCAGCTTTGTGCACGCAAATGCCGTGCATGCATTTTTAACATTCGGCGGGTGCAGCTTGAAGCTGCACCCGCCGCAATGTTAAAGATTGAGGATGTGACCGCCACCCTGGCGGTCGCATCCTAATGTGCACAGAGGGACCCCCGCAGCCCCTGTGGACGGTCCCTCCTACGCTATGGTGGCGGACGGACTCAGGTCAATCAATCAATCAATCAATCAGGTCCGTCCACCATCATAATCGGCCCCTAAGTGTGGGCTCTTTTTTTAATACTATTAAAACCTTGGTCAACCTATTTATAAAAGCAAGCAGACACTCCCATGCAAAGGTGCCCAAGAAACCGAAGGGCACCACAGGTTGGTTTACCAAAAAGTGCCGATATATGAAAACAGCACTGGTGAAGGCCGTTAAATCGAAAGACCAACAACTGATCCAGGTTTCTAGGAAAGATTACAGACTGTCTATTAATGAAGCAAAAAGGGATTGGGATGACCAATTTAGGTGTGATATAAAAGTGGCCAGCGCAGGGAGGGACCCCAGAGGCTTCTGGAATCTGATTAGGACTAGGAATAGGCCTTATAGCAGCATCATCACGTGCAACATCACTTAGCAAACATGGTTTGATCACTTCTCCCTCCTCTATTCTACCAATACAAATGATGGGCAAGGGTTGCTTCCATTACCATTTTTGGGCAACTCTGGTGAGAGTGCGGCCATCCACTTTACAGCTAGGGAGGTGGAAGATGTGATCAAATCCTTAGTGCCAAATAAGGCAGCTGGTCCTGATGGGATACCGGGGGACTTGCTTCGCCTGAATCCCAAGGAATGGGGAATTCTTATTTCATCTCTGCTCAACTTTAATCTCGATGGCCTGGCGATTCCGTATTCCTGGAAGGGGACTGAGGTCGTCCCGATTTTTAAAAAGGGCTGTCGGGAGGACCCAGAAAACTACCGGCCCATAAGCCTTATAGATTCTACTCAGAAGGTTGCTGGGAAGGTGATTCTAGGGAGAGTGCTCCAGTGGGAGGTTGAAAATAACATCCTCTCAGAGTTCCAAGCAGGGTTTAGGACAGGCACAGGCACCATTGAGCCGGTCTTTAGACTAATGCTCATATACTGGAAGGTGGTAGTGCTAGGCAAGGGCAGTCTCTATCTCGCTTTTATTGATTTAAAGACTGCCTTTGACCTAGTACCCCGTGACTGCCTATGGGCGGTACTTTCTGATCTGGGGATGCCGGGCTATATTTTGTCCTTGTTGGTGAAGTTGCATACTGGGAATTTTGCCCAGGTGAGGTGGGATACCCAGGGCAAAAAGACCGAAAAAATTACTGTGAATAGGGGGGTCCGCCAGGGATGTGTTCTTGCCCCCACTCTGTTCTCATTGTATGTGAATGGAGTGGTGGAGCACCTCCTGAGCAAACCATCTGATGCTCCGTCCCTGGCAGGTAAGAAAATACCAACCCTCCTATTCGCCGATGATACCCTCCTCATCCCAAAGTCACCCATAGGCCTACAGAGCCTTCTGGACAATTTCCAGATCTTCTGCACCAGTAGGGGGCTTAGGATTAACACTGATAAAACTAAGTACCTGGTATAGAATCCACCAAAAAAGCTAGGCCAACCCCCTGAATTGAACTGCGTCCCGCTGGAACGAGTCAGGGAATTTGACTACCTGGGCATCCGCTTGGCTGACTCTATGCAGTGAAGCCCTCACCTCCAAAAACTGTTGTTGGGCCATAAAAGGGTTGTTGGGTCACTTCTTAAAGACCAGCGCTCAGCCTCCTTTAAACCTATTGCCCCAGTTCTAGAAATGTATAAAGCAAGAGGAGCCAGTGCAGCGTTATATGGGGCTGAACTTTGGTGTTTTTCCAAGATCAATCTCCTCTCCTGCGCTGAAAACAAATTTTTGAAGGAGCTGATGTCCCTCCCTTAGAGCATAACAATGTTACCCCTGTTGTTGGATATGGGCTGCCGGTCGATTAGTGACCAGGCCCATCTCCGACCGCTACTATTATGGGCTCGCCTATGGAGGGTGCCTGAACTTGCTAGTTATGCGGAAGGACTGTCAGAAATACTGGGTATGCCGGGCTGGTCCAAAATAGGGTGGCTTAGTAATGTCAAAACTCTGCTTGGTGATTTGGGTCTTGCAGACGCTTGGTCTTCCAGATGTGCCCTCCCGAAAGCTGCCCTCAAGACTATATACTGGCAGTGGGTAGCCAACAAATCAAACTCCAATCCCAAGGAATGCAGAACCACTATGGAGTTCCTCAAAACTAAGGATGTACCTTTATATGAACCCTACCTGGACTTGATTTCAAAGCCCTTTGATAGAGCCCTGTACTTCAGGTTTAGGGTGGGTCTTCTTCCCCTAAGAGAACTGTCGGCCCGTTGGAAAATTCCGGGGCAACCCACTCCTTTTTGCATATTTTGTACATCCAGAATGGAGTCCATTGCCCACTTTTTATTTGAATGCCCGGCCTACAAATCCCCAAGATCTATGTGGTTAAAACCATTATGTAGAGGGCTGGCTACCAGACACTACAAAGACGCTTTACGAATACTAATGTCTGATACCCCTCCGCTGTTTGTCTGTGGTATGGCTAAATATTTGGGCTGGGCATGATCAATTAGACTTAAGAGGCTAAAAATCATTGTTTAATTGCGGTCATGTATTACAACCATTTTTATTTAATTTATTGGAAAGCTTTTTATCTGAATTCTTAGCCAATGTTTTTAAATTATGGTGTTTTACTGTTTTCTCTTGTAATGCCTTTAAGATATTTTTTTATCGAAATAAAGCTAATTGACTGAATATACTAAGTGTGAGTTACTATCTATATAAATAGATAAAGTGGTGTTTGTATAAGTGTGTAGGTGAGTAAATGTAAGTATAATCAATTGTTTGCATAAGTCAGAAGGATGTCTTTATAAGTGAATACAATGTGTGCTGGTGTGTAATGTTGAAATAGGTGTATAAGTATATTTGATAGTGTTCTGTTGATTATTCACTGCATATAACACTGAATCTATAGGTAAGTGATTAGATGTGTATATAGTTCTATGAATAACTGAGTGGGTGTTTAGAAATTTCTATTGGTGTGTCAATGGTTTCAAATATGGCACTTTCTATTTTACAGTGAGTGATGAAAGATTATACTAGTGTATGATGAGGTGTATTTGATCGTCACATGGATGATTTAATCAGTGATGCACTTTTTGTGACGTTCCGGTGGCGCAGAAGACTGAGTGATATTTATCAGGCAGGACTAAGCCACTTTTTGTGGCGTAATCCTGCCTGATAAATATCAGTCCCTTTAACGCATTGTCCGGCGTTAAAGGGGTGTGCAATGGGTGTTGCTGGGGGCGTTCCCAGCAGCATCCATGGACTTGAGTAATTTATAGCATCCTCAAAGTCAGTCTTTCAAAAATTCCAAAGTATAGGACATGATAATCCAAATCCAAATGTTTCTCAAGAAAAGTCATAAACCGTGTACGTGGGTCATATCTGCCCAAACGCCGATATTCCGAACGATTGAAAATGACTTTTCTTGAGAAACATTTGGATTTGGATTACTATGTCCTTGTCGGGATTGCAAGCGGCGCAAACACAGTCGCGCGCCACTAACCTGAGGAATCTGGCCAGCAGGAACGATGAGACGAAAGTCCCCTCGACTTGTCTAAACACCACCCCCAGAGGTGACGTTGGAATCACCTTCTGAGGGAGTATTGCGAGAAGCCGGGAGGTAAGAAGGTTTTGGTGGAAGCGCTTTGGCTGTTGCCTTCGGGGTCGGGGTAATCCGTAATACTCGGTTGAGGGACGGGCTGCAGCGTGGAGAGACAAAGAACAGGTATAAGCGTCTGGTCTCTTCAATGCCTCTTCCCTCCCCTGGTCCCCAAGGATGACACTTACCAGAGACACAACTCTCTCGTCTTTGAATGTTAACAAACAGTTCCTCAATCTGAGTTAACCGGATAGTTGACAAGAAAGTTATCGTCACTTTCTTAACGGCTAGGAATCCGAAGGGACTAGGCTTCTCTCGGAAAATATAGAGATAGTATCTCTCAAGGCTTGTTCTCAATACTTCTTGAGAACAACAAAGACGTTGTAAGTTACGATTATCCTGAATCATAAAAGAAGAATTACTCTTGTGACCCTGAACGTAATATCTTCTGGGGGAAAATAAGCGAACTCAAAATGCTTAGGACGCGGGAACTTTGGAAGAAAGAAAACATACAGGGGAAGAAGAACGATCCCGTTCTTCTTTAGTGATACTTGCGATATGTCGGAAGTTTACTCCACTCCTCTGACCTCGCAGGCTCTTCTTCGGCGTAGGCTTGTCTTGGCTCTGAACACGCAGGCTCTTCTTCGGCGTAGGCTTGTCTTGGCTCTGAACACGCAGGCTCTTCTTCGGCGTAGGCTTGTCTTGGCTCTGAACACGCAGGCTCTTCGTCTGCGCTGGGTTTCTTCTCGGTATATATCCGGCGGGGAAAACACCATCCGCCAATACCTTAACCACCATAACAATTGTCAAGCGCCGTTCTGTTGCCGAGGAGGAGCTTATATAGGCTCAGCCTTCTTTCCTGATCTCCAGAGCCGCTTGGCCTTCTGGGACATGTAGTCCGTTTGGAGAGATCGCAGTATTTTGCCTTTCTTTTCTTTCCACGCCGTGATGGCGAGGGAGATCGCGACAGAACCCCCCCTCGAGGACTGCCATCCCGGCGGTCGGCCCGGCTTCCCAGGGAATCGTTCGTGAAATTCAGCCACCAGATCCGGGCAATGCAGATGGTCCACCGGTTCCCATGTTCGGTCTTCGGGTCCATACCCCTTCCAGTGGACCAGATACTGGATCCGGCCACGCACCATACGAGAATCCAGTACCCGTAACACTTCATACTCCTCCTGGCCTTCCACCTCCAGAGCAGGGGGGCGCTCAGGCACCCGCATATTCAAGGGACAAGGCTGGAGGAGCGATACATGGAACACCGGATGGATCGCCCAGGATAGAGGTAGAGACAGTTTCATGGCCACTGGATTCACAACCTCACAGATGCTATATGGTCCGACAAACTTAGGCTTAAGTTTATTAACCCCTTTCAGATGAAGGTTACGTGTGGAAAGCCACACTTTGTCCCCCACCTTGTAAGCCGGCTCCTCTGATCTTCTCCTGTCTGCAAACACTTTTGAAGCAGCTTGCGCCGTCTCTAAACAGTTACGAGCATCTATGAGGATGGCCCTCAGATGAGCATGATGCTCATGTATGGAAGGAACCAAAGATTCCGCAGGCCAATCGAACGGAAGCATGTTTGGATGAAAACCGTAAAGGCAGAAGAAGGGAGAACATCCCAAGGTGGTATGGACAGCATTGTTATATGCGAACTCCGCCAACCACAAAAGTGTGGTCCAATCCGTGGCATTCTGCATTGTAAAGCAGCGGAGGTATTGCTCTAGCGTCTGATTGAGGCGTTCAGTTTTGCCATCCGTCTGGGGATGGTAGCTAGAGGATAGTCTGGCATCGATTTGCAAAATGGCACAGAGGGCTCTCCAAAAATGTGACGTGAATTGTGTGCCACGATCAGTGATCAGCACACTGGGCAATCCATGTGCCCTCACTACGTGCTGGAGGAACACTTTAGCCAACTCAACGGATGTAGGTAAGCCTGGCAAGGAAATGAAGTGACCCATTTTAGTGAGATGGTCTACCACCACCAGGATAACAGTTTGATTGCCGCAAGGAGGCATCTCTACTATAAAGTCCATGGATACGGTATGCCAAGGTTTAGGTGGAATCGGCAAAGGACGGAGGAAGCCCGATGGTTTAGTATGGACGGATTTGCCTTGAGCACAAATCGCACATGTCTTAACGTATTCTTTCACATCCCCTCGAACATTCTTCCACCAAAAGGACCGCTCCACATTAGCTGAGGTTTTGTAGATACCCATGTGTCCACTTAGTACCGAATCATGCGCCCACTTTAACACTTGTTGTTGCAACGCTGTCTGGGGTATGTACAACGCATGGAAATGGTATGCCAGATCGTTTTCCATGTGTCGATGCTCTGGCTCTTCTTGTATCCATGTGGCGATATCGTAATCAGTGAGGGCTACTTTCACGTCGTCCAAGAAGTCCTCAGACGTGACCAGGGCCAGCAAGTGACTGGAGCTTTCTGCCTCTTGCAGGATATATGGAGATTCCTCAGGTTTCACGGGTTCTTCCTCGCCCAGGCGGGATAATGCATCCGCTTTGCCATTGCGTGACCCCGGCCTGTATTTGATTACAAAATCATTATCGGAGAAAAACAATGTCCATCGTAGCTGCCTCGGAGTAAAGGCTTTAGCCGTTTTGAGGAACAACAAGTTTCGATGATCCGTGATGATCTCCACAGTGTGTAGAGCACCTAGGAGGTAATGTCTCCACTCCTCGCACACCCTTTTGATGGCAAGGAGTTCCTTATCTGTGATAGAGTAGTTTATCTCACAGGGTGTAAGTTTTCTTGAGTAGTACGCCACGGGATGCAACTGCCCCGTGTCCGGATGTCTTTGCGACAAGATTCCTCCGAGGGCGTATTGGGAGGCGTCAGTTTCGAGGATATACGGCCGATGCGGATCCGGATGCCTGAGAATCGGTGCCTGGGTGAACCTGTCTTTGAGGTGTTGAAAAGACTGTTCTGCTTCTGTTCCCCATACAAACGGCACGTTTTTTCGGAGGAGGGATGTGATGGGGTGGATAGTTTTCGAGAAGTCCTGAATAAAGCGCCGATAATAGTTGGCAAAGCCAAGAAAACTCTGCACTGCCTTCACATTAGGTGGAGTTTTCCAGTTTAGGATTACTTCAACTTTGCTCAGATCCATTCGGAAACCTTGGGCGTCGATAATGTACCCTAAGAAGGCTACTTCTTGTACATGGAAAAGACATTTCTCCAACTTAGCATACAACGAATTCTGTTGTAGCTTCCGCAGGACTGTTTTGACATGGACGACATGTTCGGACATTGTCGTTGAATAAATCAATATATCGTCAATGTAGACTACACAGTATGATTCCAGACATCCTCTCAACACCTCATCCATGAAGAATTGGAAGGCTGCGGGGGCGTTGCAGAGACCAAAGGGCATTACCTGGTATTCAAACAGCCCGAATTTGGTCCTGAAAGCTGTCTTCCACTCATCGCCTTTTTTCACCCGCACCAGATGGTAGGCCCCTCGAAGATCGAGCTTTGTGAAATATCGGGCTCCCTTCAGCTGATCCATCAGGACTGGAATCAAGGGGAGAGGATAGCGTTTTTTTATCGTTACCTTGTTAATCGCTCTGTAATCGATGCAAGGTCTTAGCTCGTCGCAGTCCTTTTTGGCAATGAAAAACATCGGTGAAGATGCAGGGGAGGTTGAGTGTCGGATAAATCCAGTAGCCAAGTTATCCTCAATATACTTCTTGAGGTATTGGGTCTCTTTTTCCGTCAAGGCATACACCCGGCTGCATGGGATATCCGCCCCCGGTACCAGGTCAACACGACAGTCATAGACCCTATGGGGTGGTAACTGAGCTGCTTGTTGTTTGTCGAACAAGGCCTTGAATTCCTGGTATTCTACGGGAAGTACAGTGGCACAACAGAACTTCTCAATGGTGCAGGCGTTCGCCAAAAAGGCGGCAGGTGAGGGTTCGGTGAGTGCGGACTGTAGTTCATGTTTCCTACAATGTTCTTTACAATAGGAAGAGGTCATATTAACGGAACGGGATGACCAACTCACAAAAGGATTGTGCAACGTGAGCCAAGGCATGCCCAGGATGAGTCGGAATTGCGGGGCATCGATCAGGTCAAATTGTATATGTTCTTGATGGTCTTCCCCAAACTCCATCAATAGGGAAAGAGTATTAAACACCACTGGCCCAGAGGAAAGAATGGTGCCGTCCACTGCTTTTACCGTTTCGGGTCTTGGCTTCTTTTCGCAAGGGATGCCCATCCTTAATGCGAATTCTTGGTCGATGTAATTACCGGAAGCCCCAGAGTCAAGGAGAGCATCAATCTGTAGCTTCTGATGAGAGGATATCCAGAGAGACACACTTATATTCATGTGGGCCACAGCAGGATGAAGGGTGTTAGCAAGAACGGGGGAGATCATGGGAAGTAGGCATCTCAAGTCAGAGACCTCCGTCTGATTTGAGATCTTCAGTTTTCCGACGGCTCCGCGTTCTTCATAGTAGCTTGTACTCGGGGAAGGGCAGAGCGTCCGGGAACGTAATTCCGGGCTCGACATTCCTTAATAAAATGTCCACCTTTTCCGCAATAAAGGCAAAGTTTCAGACGTCTGCGTTTATCTTTTTCTTCGGGAGTAAGAGGGCCTCGGATTCCTCCGATCTGCATGGGTTCAGACTCATCAGACACCTTAGCTTTCTCCTCGCCTCCGGTTCTAGGTCGGGGAACCGGATAATAGAAGCGATTGTCTCCTCTGGGTCTTTCTCCCTTTCTTTCTAGCAGACGGTGATCTAACTGGACCGTGAGATCGATAAATTCTGATACCGTTGTGGGTAATTGCACCACTTGGGCCAACACATCTTTTAATTCCCCTCTTAAACCCTGATAAAAGAGGGAAATTCTTTTTTCTGCCGGCCAATCCGTTTCCACTAGCAGGCGATTAAAGGTGGTAATGTACGATAACAGATCCTGTGAACCCTGTCGCAGTGTCATGATTTCCCTATCGAGAGTTAACATGTGGGATTTCCTATCGAATAATTTTCTCAACTCGAGACAAAAATCAGAAAAGTTGTGTAACACAGGGTCGTTACGTTCCAACAAGGGGATGGTCCAACTTGACGCATTCCCTCCCATGTAGGACATCATAAATGCCGTTTTTGTCGCTTCCTCCTGGAAGACAACGGGCTTACACAAAAAATGAAGTCAGCACTGATTTAGAAAAGTCTCGAATTTACGAGGATCCCCGTAAAACCTCTCCGGTGGGGCGAGAGGTATCCCCGTATTCTGAATGATCTGATCCGTTGGTAAGGCATCAGTGGTCGGAGCAGGAGTAGATAAAGGCAAAAAATAACCCCCGGTCCGGGTTGAAGCAGGAGGGGGTAATGTGGCAGGTTTGAGAAGGGGTTTTACCACCGGGTCTTTAAGTGCTAAGTCTGAAAACTCCTTGCGCATTTGCGTAACTTCCTGGTATAAGGATTGGTTCTCGGCTCGGGACGTAAGGACCTCCTGACAGAGTTCTGTAAAACTTTCCAGTAGGGAAGCGAGAGTAGTATCGACGTCCATCGTTCGGGCTGGTGAGTATTCGTGGGCTTGACAATCTGTCGGGATTGCAAGCGGCGCAAACACAGTCACGCGCCACTAACCTGAGGAATCTGGCCAGCAGGAACGATGAGACAAAAGTCCCCTCGACTTGTCTAAACACCACCCCCAGAGGTGACGTTGGAATCACCTTCTGAGGGAGTATTGCGAGAAGCCGGGAGGTAAGAAGGTTTTGGTGGAAGCGCTTTGGCTGTTGCCTTCGGGGTCGGGGTAATCCGTAATACTCGGTTGAGGGACGGGCTGCAGCGTGGAGAGACAAAGAACAGGTATAAGCGTCTGGTCTCTTCAATGCCTCTTCCCTCCCCTGGTCCCCAAGGATGACACTTACCAGAGACACAACTCTCTCGTCTTTGAATGTTAACAAACAGTTCCTCAATCTGAGTTAACCGGATAGTTGACATTAAAGTTATCGTCACTTTCTTAACAGCTAGGAATCCGAAGGGACTAGGCTTCTCTCGGAAAATATAGAGATAGTATCTCTCAAGGCTTGTTCTCAATACTTCTTGAGAACAACAAAGACGTTGTAAGTTACGATTATCCTGAATCATAAAAGAAGAATTACTCTTGTGACCCTGAACGTAATATCTTCTGGGGGAAAATAAGCGAACTCAAAATGCTTAGGACGCGGGAACTTTAGAAGAAAGAAAACATACAGGGGAAGAAGAACGATCCCGTTCTTCTTTAGTGATACTTGCGATATGTCGGAAGTTTACTCCACTCCTCTGACCTCGCAGGCTCTTCTTCGGCGTAGGCTTGTCTTGGCTCTGAACACGCAGGCTCTTCTTCGGCGTAGGCTTGTCTTGGCTCTGAACACGCAGGCTCTTCGTCTGCGCTGGGTTTCTTCTCGGTATATATCCGGCGGGGAAAACACCATCCGCCAATACCTTAACCACCATAACAATTGTCAAGCGCCGTTCTGTTGCCGAGGAGGAGCTTATATAGGCTCAGCCTTCTTTCCTGATCTCCAGAGCCGCTTGGCCTTCTGGGACATGTAGTCCGTTTGGAGAGATCGCAGTATTTTGCCTTTCTTTTCTTTCCTCGCCGTGATGGCGAGGGAGATCGCAACAGTCCTATACTTTGGAATTTTTGAAAGACTGACTTTGAGTATGCTATAAATTTACTCAAGTCTGCCCGAATTGTGTGGGTAAAATTGATACCTAGTCACTTTGAATAAGAATGTACTTACGTCTCGTCTAACATTTGGAAGAAATATCTTATTATATGACAACAGGATACCGACATAACTTGAAGGAAATAAGAACGCCCTGAAGAAGTTCTGTTGTACAGAACGAAACGCGTTGGCTGGCGTGGTACATAAACTTAAGGAAAATAAAAGCATTTGAATATACACCAAGATTCAGCGCTTCAATAAGGACTCTAAGTGATATGATTTGATTGGACTTGCTGTGCAAGAGGTGCTGTGCCAAACTTTGGAATATTCTCCACTACTCTCTACTAATCACTCTCTACTACTCCACTACTCTCTAATACTCACTCTCTACTACTCATTCTCTACTACTCTAGTACTCTCTACTTCTCTCTCTACTACTCACTCCCTACTACTCACTATCTACTACTCTCTAATACTCACTCACTACTACTCTCTACTCTCTACTACTCACTCTCTACTACTCTCTCTCTACTACTCTCTCTTTACTACTCACTCTCTACTACTCTCTAGTACTCACTCTCTACTTCTCACTCTCTACATTCTAATTTTTTTTCTGAAGCACTAATCATACTTTCTATGGCAAGATGAACCCCCTCATTTTGTTCCTTTTAAATTAAATGTTTTCAGACTTACCACTTCAGTACACTCAAGATGGCTTCTGGTGTGCCATACTTTTGTCATAAGTAAGACTGTTAGCGCTCTAGTTGTTCTTTAGAACACTCTGGGACATTCTGTCATTGGGCTATACTTGGACTACATCTGGGTGATATTTGGGCTACATTTGGTCTCTTTTGTCTCTGGTGGCCATCTTGGGAGACTGCATGTCAGAATTTTTTAATGAAATAGAAGAGGATTTGAGAAGTCACTCAAAATGTGCCCTAATTTTTCTTTCTGCAGCACTAATCATACTTTCTATGGCAAAATATACCCCTCATTTTGTTTCTTTTTAAATTAAATGTTTTAAGAGTTACCACTTTATTCCAATCAAGATGGCTTCAGGTGTGCCATACCTTTGTAATAAGTAGGACTGTTAGCACTCTAGTTGTTCTTTAGAACACTCTAGGAGGCTGCAGTAGAACACAAAGGAATCAACTGACAGTCTCTGTCCTTGTTGGATGTACATGTTTTACTGAGAATGTCAGACTTCATTCTCACATGACTGAGAAGATAATGTGAATTTACAGAAAATATGCTTTTAGTTTAGCTTATAGATCCCCTTCCAAACCACTGTGGGAAAAGTATTAGATAATAGTTTTCTTTCAAACATGATTCATAATATCCCAGCAGAAGGCTTTTTCACATGGTAAAATCACCTTAGAACACACCACAATTCCTAAAATGTGTATGGTACCATCAACAAATGATTTATAATGTAACTAAAGTCTTAAAACCTTCTATTAACTGCAATGCTTTTTAATGAGATGTTATCATGTACGCGTACCCCGCGATTTAAAAGAAAAGAATTAAACATTTTTGGGCCTGGGGGCCCTTGTGGGACCCCCTGAGCAGGCCTAGGGGTCAGGATGCTTCTACCCTGCATCCTTTGCGTGTTTTGCACCTTTGTTTTTCTGCTTTCCTGTACCTCAGTCTACCGAGGCACAAGATGGCTGCCAACACTTTATGGTTTGGAGTGTTGACAGACATTGGCAGCCAATCAGCATGCAGCTCGTGCTCAGAATGGTACAGAGTACAGTAAGCTTACAGTAAGCTGCTATAGATATATATATGTTTTCTCTTTTGATTTTCTCAGGAACTACTGGAGGGATTTACACCATTTAAACAAAAGGCACTTCTGCGTACCAGTCCCTACAATTTTGCCAAGTTTGGTGTAATTCCGTTCAGCGATTCGGGCTGTAGCCGTGTCTAAACGTCCTATGGAAATTAACATGGGGAAAACACGTTTTGGGACCCCCCATTTTTCTCAGCCCCCGCTTGACGAATCCCCCCAAAACTTTCAGGGAAGGAGCAGAACTGAGCTGGCCAAAATTTTGGAAAATTGCACGCAAATTCCTCATCGAGTTATTCCAAATAGAATGGTGCGGATTCCCTATGGAAACTAGGTCCTAACTATATATACCTACTGGCGACCGTCGCCAGTAGGTTTTATATATATATATATATATATATATATATATATATATATATATATATATATATATATATATTACCTACTGACGGTCGCCGGTAGGTAGTTATAGTTAGGATTATTTTGTATAGGGATTTTGCAACATTCTATTGGGAATAACTTTGGCGCCGGTTGAGGAATCTGCCTGTAATTTTCCTCAAATTTGCCTCGCGGAGCTCCGCTCCTTCCCTGAAAGATTGGGGGGGTTCGTCAAGCGGGGGCCGAGATAAAAGGGGGGTCCCAAAACGTGTTTTCCCCATGTTAATTTCCATAGGGCGGTTGGACTCACTTTTAGCCCAAACAGCTGAATGGATTTCCACCAAACTTGGCAAAATTGTAGGGACTGGTAGCCCGATGTGCCTTTGCTATGTCTTAAGATATGTGCTCCAGTGGATTTTGAGTAATTTAGGTTAAAAAAAATATATATATCTATAAGCGCGCCCCGGTACGCGCACCTGGACACACTCCAGCGCGCTACGCGAGTTCGCAAGCGGAAAGCTGATTGGCTCTCGGGTGTCTGTCAACATTCCAAACAGTCCAGAGCGGCCGCCATCTTGTGTCTCGGTAGGATCGAGACACACGAGGTGGCAAAAACAAAGGGGGAAATGACCAAAAGAGGGCAGGGTAGACCCCCCCTGACCCCCTAGGTTTGATGTGGGGGTCATAAAAGGGCCCCGCGGGGCAAAAAAAATATTTTTTTTGATTTGCGCGGGGGGAGCGCCTGGTACGCGCACCGGGGAGCGTACCGGGGAGCGTACCATGGGAAAAAAAGAATGACAGATTTTTTTTTTAAATGTAGCATTTTTTTTATAAATTGGGGGTAGTTCTAAAAAGAACTGTTTTTTTATTCTTTTTGTTGTTTTATATTTTTTTATTGTTTTTTGGAACATTTTGTACTTTTTTTGGCTTTTATGGACAATTTTATATATTTTTTAATTTTTATGGGGACAAACAAAAAACAGGGAATTGTAAACGGCTCAACTGGAGCCAAAAAAATCAGGAAAAAATTAAGGTTTTTTGGGGCAATTGTGATTGTCACCAGCACGGTTGATGAGCTTAATGCTTTGCTCACCATACGTAATTGTTTTGCCACAAAATATACAAACGATTTTGTATTGTCCAAACTGGGGTTGTATGTTTGGGACCATCTCCCTTGCCTCTGGACCCGATGGAGTGGGTTGCTTACTTTGGGAGGTGCTGGGAGAAGATTGGGGTCGGTTTCTGGTCATTTCTCGGACCTCTGCCGCAGCATAGTTGTTAGGGTGCCGGCGTTGCATGTGGCGAATCATGGTGTTATTGCCAAAAGAGTACTTTTTGTTAGGGTTCCCCCTGAAAAGTACAGTGCCACAGACTAAACAAGTAACCCTTGGCGCATTTACTTTCTTGAGGTACTTTGGGATGAAAAAAAAACTCCCAGATAATGTGCTCCTTTGGCTTATATGGGGTAGTATGTTCAGGCAGGAACCTCCTCCTCTCCGCCTCCTCCTCCTCCTCCTCCTCTTCTTCATCTCCACCACTGTGGTGTTGTGGTGGTCCTTGAGGTGGTGGTGGTGGGGGAGGTGGTGGCTGAGATGCTCCTGCTGCTGCTGCTACTGTAGCCATTTTTCAGTAGAAATTGGGAATAGGTCTCCAAACAGGTCTTCCTCAGGCAAAGGACAAAGTGAGAATAAAGAAAAAAGGTGGAGGCTTTCATCATTTGGAAAACAAAACTGTCCTGAACCAATGAAAAGTGTTATTTTCAGGTCACATGAGCCGGGCTTTCATCATTTGGAAACCAAAACTGTTCTGAACCAATGAAAAGTGTTATTTTCAGGTCACATGACCCGACGCACTTACGCTGCGCGCCCCGGGGTGCTTACATAGCGCGATCGTATGCGCTCAAGTGCTTCCGGGTGCGCTTACGCCGTGCGTATCACGCTGACGCGGCTACGCGATACGTCACGATGATGTTTTCGTTCGCGGCATTTGCGCTAACGGTACGCTCACCGGTGCGCGCACCGGGGCGCGCCGCAAGACTGCGCTTTCCGGTGCGCTCACCGGTACGCGCTCCGGGAGCGCTCCAGGGCAAAAGAATAAAATAAAAAAATATAAACATGAACAATATACATAATGAAAATAGTATTACATAAATATACAATATAGGATTCATTATAAAAAATATTACATTTCATAGTTATAGTAATTTGCTATTAAAAAACCTTTGAAATTCACTGAAAAAAACATAGGTTTGAGGCCCTATATATAGTTAGGAATTAGAATTTAAAAAACCTATGAAATTCGCTACAAAACACCATAGGTTTCACACCAGTTATAGTTAGTAATTAGCATTTAAAAAACGATTGAAATTCACTACAAAACACCATAGGTTTCACACCAGTTATAGATAGGAATTAGCATTTAAAAAACCTATTAAATTCGCTGAAAAAACCATAGGTTTCACACCAGTTATAGTTAGGATTTAGCATTTAAAAAACCTTTGAAATTCACTGAAAAAACCATAGGTTTCACACCAGTTATAGTTAGGAATTAGCATTTAAAAAACCTATTAAATTCACTGAAAAAACCATAGGTTTCACACCAGTTATAGTTAGCTGGAAATTTTACTGACATAAAACTATTGAAATTCCCACGTTATAGTTAGTTGGACTCACTATAACTTGCGCGCCTGCAATGCACTGCTGATGACGTCACATATTACATCACTCATGACATGGTCAGTGACATCACTCATGCAGAGATGACAGACTCAGGGGGTCTGCAACGAACTTTTGATTTAAGTTTTTTGCCCCAGCGAGGTGGCTGTCCCCAGGGTGCGGGCACGCCCAGAGTGTCCGACTGCTTATATTTTTCATAGTGCCCTGGGGAAGTGGGTGTCCCTGGGATTGCGGGGAGCAGCTAGAGCCCTCCCACATTAGCTTAACTTCACTTGACATGTGGAGGTGGGGGTCCCCGGGACCTATGACAAGCCGTAGAAAGGGCTCCCTGGCTCCCCCCTGCTTAAAATAATTTCTTATGCCCCAGGGACCTGGCCTACCCACGGGCCTGTTAGCAGAGAAACACAGGAGTCTACACTTCATGTTTTTTCTGAAGGGAGCACTAGCTCCAGTGCAGCCCCTGCTGATTTTTTTTTTCAAAACATTTTTTATGCATGCACACATATGTGGGAGTGTTTATATAAGTTTACATTTATCCATATTATTAAATTCTAATCACATTTACATATTTTGCAATATATTAATGTTATATACTAAAATATTTAAGATTTGCTATGTTAATATATATATATATATATATATATATATATATATATATATATATATAAATATATATATTAAAAAACTATTTTTGTATACGTTTTTTAATGATTGCGTGAAGCAAGCATTTTTTTCTCAATATGTTTGTACTTACTATTAAAAGTTTAGGGAATCAATACATTTGTAGTCAAATTTTTTGGGCACAATATTTCTATATCTCAATATTGTTGTTTTTGAAATTGTGTCAGTGATCGCTCTGCTGAGAGTATTAAGCTTTGCCTGTAGGAACTTTGCCCGCCTTACATTTATTGCCTTGTTTATTAAGTATAGAAGTTCAGCAATGACAAAGTAATTACAGGAGTGAATAGGTAGGAATAGAGATCAGTATTGTTGTTTCAGGGTGAGGGAATTCGAATTGGGATGGTGGATTAGGTTAGGACATTTGATTCACAAAAAACAGAGGGTGCAGGTCAGAAAGAATATTGGGCATATCAGCAACAAACAGCAATAAATATCACAAAGCGTGCTTAGCGCCTTTTTATTTATCGCTGGCTATCACTGTAATTTATTGCCCAGTTAGCGCCTTATTAACAACACGTTTCTCCAGGTTGATAAAATTCCAGGGATGGAGGCATTGTAGGAGGGGATATCGCCAGAAATCCAGCAAAAAGTCCGCAGGAATGGCAAAAACGTTGTTGATAGGCCAGGGTGCACTCAGCCTGACGATCCACCTGCCATGGGATAATGCAGGTAAGTCAGGTTTTCAGCAGACGTTAGTTTTTGTCGAAAACCGCGGTTAGCGCAGATTTTAAAATCGCTAACTGTGTTGTGGGCCGCCTTTTAAATATCGCGATGTGCACATAATTTACATGATATTCCGTGAGGGGTACGCCCTGTGACGCCCACTTTGCATCTCATTAGAGATGCAGAGCGAGGCGTCGGGAAACCAGCTGCTAACATGCACCAATGCAACTTAGCACCGCCTTGTAAATAGGGCGAAAATATAATCTCCGCTTTTTTGGCTTTTAAAGCCAAAAGCCAAAAAAGTGGAGATAAGGCCCTTGATAATATGCCCCCCCGGATCGAAAAGTGGGAACAGAGTAAATCTAGGCCTAGATTGAGGTGCACTGTTTTGGAATCGATAACTTTGAGCATTGGTATAACAACCCATCAGGATTGGTGGGATTTGGGTACCGAGGTCAGGCGTCCAGTGGTGCCGTGTAAGGAAAGGATACAGAATTGAAGATTCTGAGGAGTGAGCTGACACAGTTTAGTAAGGGCACCCCTCAAGCATCTTGAGGTACATGTTAAAGGGTTAATGCAATGAAGACAGATTACTTTGGATTGTAGTGTTTGCACAAAGCCATCAGAGAATGACAACCACAGCACACCGTGTTGACTTTACATTATTGTGGCTGTTAAGTTATGATTTGAATAAGACGTCCCTCTCCCATGTTCTGTTTATTTTAATTTGCCACTCTCCTGGTCAGGCGGCTTCTCGCGGATGACATGTCTGCCTTGGAATGCTGCATCTAATTACACAAGGACACCTACAGAAAAATAAACTGTTGTTCAACCTTCAGATCCCTGAGGGTCGAAGAGCTGAACACACTTAACGAAACTGTTTTAATGAGCTTGTTCTATAAAAACCTGTTTCTTTTGGAAAACTCGCGCTCTTAGTTTCTCTTTCAATGAATGGATTTCCACTATTTTTGAAGGGCAATTCACTTCAAGATATTCTGCTGTTCTCTCAATAGGGGACTCAGCACAGAGCATGAGCTCTGAAGTAGTCTTAGCAACATACTCTGCAATTTATTAAATGGTTATCAAAATGCAGTGGAGTGGTGTATTGGAAAGGCCACCCATGGTCCGCCATCAGCATAAGGCGGAGCTATCCTTGAACACATCTTGGGGCAGATTTACAAGAAACACACGCATCTGTAAAGATGCATCAGTTTCCCTGCGCCAGCCTGCGAAACCCTTGAGCCACCATGGATGCGCCATATTTACGATATGGCGTACCACAGCGCAAGGATTGACAGAGGCGTCAGAAATTCTGATACATCTGTTGGCGCAAAAGTCACACATTTCTGGAGTTGTGTTGCAAGCACTGCGCAACTCCAGCAATTCATGTTGAGGCCTATTCTCACTACACTGCGTCCCTCCTTACACGATTTTGACGCAGTGGCTTCCTAGAAGTGGCGCAGTGAAACCTTATAAATTTCACTGCGTCACTTCTACAATGCTTTCTTGCGTGGGAACGCCGACCCTGCTTACATTATACCTGACGCAGGGCTTTACAACATGACACATCTCCCTAGATGCATCACGTTGTAAATTGACCAAATTTTTCACGCTCCTGCTGCATCACAAAAGTGATGCAACAGCAGCGCAAAAGTGTCACAAGGGGCTTGTAAATATGCCCCTTTGGGTTCAGAGTCGGACTGGCCTTTAGAGCAACCCGTCAGTGCCAGATGGGCCAGTTTGACAGGTCAATGTGTGGGACAGTTTTGTGGCTGTATGTGGGCTGGCATTGTGGTGTGGTGGGCTAATTTTGAGCTTATATATGTGCTGGTTTAAAAAAATTGGAATAATCATAAAACATCTTGATGTATTCATCTGCCTGCTACAAAACAATGTGTAACCCATTGATCACATTTTGTAACCGAGAGTAAGATGGTACTGTCATCTCAAGCACTTATGGGGACAGTAGAGGTGGAGAAGGGAGAGAGGAAAGGCGGGGACAGGACTGAGGGAGGGAGGAAAGTGCGTTGTGGGTGCGAGCCTCTCATTGAAGGCAGCGTGAATGCATCAATGGCACTTTGTGGGTAGAGGATCAAGGATACGCCAACTTTTTATCTTTTTGATATAAAAGGAACATAGTGAATGTCACTGCTGCGTTTCCCACACATTACCATATACATTGCCTGCAGCAAGCACAGCTTCCTGTGGCTCTCCACGTCTCAGAGACCACCCACACAGCAGGTTTTCAAAAATTCAGAGTTGCTTTATTAACAAATGTGAGACACTTTTAATCTACCGCTGTGCAAATCGGGGACATTTTTATTTAGGTGCCCAGGCACCAAATCTCTACAGACTAAAAGTTGTGCACCTAATAGTTTTGCGCCTAAGAGATCGGAAAAGGAAGGATCATTTTATAATTGAAACTTTCTTTTTCCGGAGCTTCTTTCACATTTTTATTTAGTTATTATTGTTCCTTGGTCAAATTCTCTTTTTCTGAAAAAAACGTTTCTTTTTAATAATGACATTTTTCACAGTACACATGTTTATGCACAGATATTTTTATGACCTCTCTGTGGCATTGTGAGATCCTGGAATTATGCCACAGTTTGAACTAACTAAATAAATGTCATCTGAGAGTTCAAACAGCCAGAATGAGATTTAGTAGAGGATCTAACATCTTTGATTAAAAAAATCTCTCTCTCTCTCTCTCTCTCTCTCTCTCTCTCTCTCTCGCTCTCTCTCTCTAATATATGCATTGGCTACATATGGTACTTGTGTGTATAGCAGCTCTATCTTATGTCATAGAAAAAAAACCTGACAAAACCATTTTGATGAACTCAGGTTAGTGAAACTCAACTTTGGGGACTCTCCAAATTAAGAAAATTATTTTCTTAGAAGGTTTTAAGGCAAATCAACAGGCCAAACCCCTAAAAACGAGACAAGATAACACAACAGCTAAAAAGAAGTATGAACATCAGTAAGGGAAAGGAGAGAGGAAGTGATACCTGGGGAGGAGGTGAGTAAGAGAAGTGGCCTCCCTAGCGGCCAGGTGTTGTCACCTCAGCCCCAATGTCTTTTAGGCCATGTTGGGGGTGCGGGGCTTAAATAATTTGATTTGGCATTCATTCAATCCTGGAGTGCTGCACAAAACAAGTGCCTAGAAAAGTACAGAAAGCACTGAATGGAACAGTGTCAGTGCTGTTAACAAACATTTACAAGAGTTAAAATAAGCAATGCAGTACAGGAAGATGCCAGCGAGACGTAAAGCAAGTACACATCTGTGTCAAAACCAGATGGGCCCCTGATTGGAGGTAACTGAGTAATGCTAAATTAAATAGAGTATTATATCTTGAACTGAGTGTCACCTGTAAACCGTGAGCTCATGTAAGACAAGGTTTCTAGATCTAATTATCAGAGGGTCCCATGCTGTCCGACAGAAAGGGTGTAATGCAACCACAGAAAAAAGTTCCTGAACCAGTGTGTTTTTAGAAGCTATTTGAAGCACAGAAAGGATGGTTGCTCCTGATTATGGGAGGGTTGCATGTGAAAGGTCGATTCACTTTGCAATTCTTGAAAAGAAAGGTAGAGGTTTTATTAATGTATTATTATTATTATTTGGGGATTGTGGTCTCAAGAATGTTCAGGCATGGATAACTTCAGAGAATGGTATCTGGAAGTGTTGAGGTGTATACAGATTTCAAATTTTTTAGTCACAACGCCCCATTGTGGCTACATCGAGGCACTGAGAAGGTCAAGGGGTGGCGCTGTATAAAACAAATATATTACACATCAGCCCTTTGCATTATACAGAAGACATAGAGGCACGGGAGGTCCCCCAGCACATTTTCAGATTCTGTTCTCTGCAGCCTGTGCAGCCTTTAGCGGTCCAGGGATGTTGCTAAACCAGAAATATGAGGACCCAAGCAGTCCTCCTTCATACGGCCACATGCATCATTGTTGCCGTTTGCGATTTCTTAATTGCGAAAATTAAGGAATCGCAATTAAGAAATCGCAAACGGCTATGCACCAAGAAATCACAATTTTTTTTGCGATTTCTTAAATTTCCTTAATTGCGATTCACAATTTGCGACTCGCAATTAAGGAATCCCTTCCCATTGATTCCTATGGGCCTAGAGGCCCATAGGAATGAATGGGAAGTCATTTTCAATTTGCGAATAGCAATTTGCGAATCGCAAATTCAAAATGCAATTTCAAGGGTGCAGGGGGGGTCCAACGGACCCACCCCTGCACCCCTGAAATCTAACTTTAAGTGCATTTTTTACACACACATGCCCCAAGGGCATGTGTGTGTATAAAATGAAACTTTCAAAAATGTACTTTTGTGCATTTTTTAATGTTTTCGCAAATTACCATGAAGGTCAACTTCATGGTAATTTACCTCTCCCTATTTGCGAATTCGCAAATTAAAAATGTTCTTGCATTGCATTTAAGAAATCTTAAATTGCGATTTCTTAAATGCAATCGCAATTTTAGAAATCGCAACATGATTGCGGTTTCTAAATTTGCGAAAAACATGATGCATCCCAATTTTGTCAATTGCATTCGCAAACGGCCGAAAATTGTGATTCGCACCGTTTGCGAAAGCAATTGACAATGATGCATGTGCCCGATAGTCCTTATAAAACTAGGAAAACATGAGGGAAAGTTGTGAGTGGACTTCTTTCCACTGTTTGAGAAAAACCCTATTAATGAGTTTTCGTACATTTTCAAGCTCAGAGCCACAGCTGAAACTATCTGCCTTGGAACATGTTGAAAATTTGAAAAACAAGAAATAAAGCACAAATGATATGGAGGGAGCAAGAGGTAGTGGAAGTTGGAGGAGCGGAAAAATAGTATCTCTATCAGTTGTGAGCAGCGGATGGGCATAGATTAACTCAAATTAATCTGTGCTTGGTCCCTGCTCCACAGAAATGACCAAAATTATATTTGGCCTGGTCTGGCCGATTAGGGAGCCTGCAAAGAAGAGTGACATCAAGCACACAAATAATAAGCAATGCCCAGCTCCAAGCCCTTTTTGTAAACAATAGCTAGGGCATGCTCTCACAGGGCCAACCTTAAACATGAATTTAATCTTCTATAATGTAACTGGTGCTCTTGTAAATTGCTCCAGTGCTTTTTGGCCAAGTTCACGGTATATAAAACTAAAAAAGAACATTCAAAAAAATAAACAGCCAGATTCTGCAAAGGCTGGACAATGATAATTAAAGAGAGCTCTTTATATTTTAAAAAAAAGTACTATTCCATTTTAACATATTCTTTCTGCTTTTTTTCAGTTGAACTATCAGTCGCAGAGCATTATGGCAGCTTTAGAACACATTTTAAAGGGCTTTCCACTTACATTTACTACTTAAAGTACATACCTGTCAGATGAAAAAGTACTGGCTTTGGTGATTTTCTTCCGTTTAGTACTGTCCAGGTGGAAACCCTAGGGAGATCAAGTTTTGTGACCCTAGGCTATTTTATTTCTCCTCGCTTGCATGCAATGCTCCTAGTAATGCCAATGTCACTGGCTCTAGAAGCTTTAAAATATTTAATTTACCAAACATAAAAAAAATTAGTCTAATTAGACTAACCAAATGATGATCCATGAAAGGAATTATCTGGGAATGTGGACCACTGTTTTGGGAGTGCCCAGGCCGAATTGTGATCCCAATCCAACCCTGATGCCTGCACTTAATATTAGAAAATGTGTCTAATAGGTACATGGCCTGGGAAAGGAGATTAACTGTTTGAAAAGTGATACTAACAAATGTGTGCTCGGGTGCCATGTTTTCAGCTTAGAAACTCCATAAACCTCTGACACCAACTTCTAACAAGAAAACTTTCAGCTCTGTTGCACACGTTGTTTCAAGGGATAATGACTTTGCAGAGCATCACCTTGGAAGAAAGAACAGTAAAGGAGCATTGTACGCCTCTGCAAAGGGGCATTGTTTGTACAATTTTGTGGCAAAGCAGGAGCCGACCACAAGTGACCCTCCTTCTCCACCAGACATCATTAGTAGTTACTTGAAAAGGAGCAGGGGAAGGCACATGGACTAGTTGCTGATGGAAGGCGCTGAAAGGCTAAATTTACTGACTGCTGACTCAATCAAAACATAAGGGGCCTCATTTATGAGAAATGACGCATCGCTGCGTGAAAGCAGCGATGCGTCACTTCTCAGTTCGCACTCCTTGCGACATTCCTGATGCGTCATATTTAATGTATGACGCATCATGTCACAAGGAGTTACAGATACATCAGTATTTCTGACGTATCTGTAAGCGCAAAAGTGACGCATTGCTGGAGTGTGTCACAAAAGTGACGCAACTCCAGCAATGCGTCCTTTCACATGGGGCAAGCCCCATGCGAAAGGGCCTGCGTCAGTCTTATGCCGGCTGTGAGGCAGGCGCAAGATTTTGATGCAATGCGTCCTAAAAGTGACGCAGTGAAATCTCATAGATTTCACTGTGCCACTTATACAACCCTTCCTTGCTTCAATACGCCACCCAGGCATACATTATACCTGGCACAGGTATAATGTGGCGCAGGGGTTTACAAAGTGACGCATCTACCTAGATGTGTCACTTTGTAAATATGGCGCAACAAGGCGCATATTTTACACCACGGATGTGTCACAAAAAGTGACGCACCGGCGGCGTAAAAGTGACGCACAGCCTCATAAATGAGGCCCACGGTATGTAGTAAAACTATACATGGATTGGCAAAATTAAAGCTTATTTAATCAATACTACCATTTACGTTAGATGGCTGCCAATAGCTAGACACTTTAATTGGGAATAGGCAAACAGTTTAGGGCTGTGTGATGTAATATGATTGTGGCTTATCTAATATTCACCTTTATCGTAATAGAAATTATTTCTATATAAATAAATTGTAGCCAAATAATGAAAGCCAATCATATGACCGTAAAATACCAACTATTATGTGAGTGAGCACTGATATGGGGTACACTGTCAGGACTTAATTGGTCATCATCTGCATATAATGGATTCTTTAACAGGTATGACTGATTTCTGACATTCCTCGTCTAAGAGAGCTTAACTCAATAGAGAAGGAGAGAGAGAGAGAGACCTGACAGTTTTCCTTTTCTCTGAAAAGGGTGCAATAAGAAATTGGGTTAATGGTTAGGGCAGAGTTCACCCTCCTCAAGCAAAAACACCAATCCTTGTCAGGGTGAACCAGAAAATAGACTAAATTAACTTATGCTGAACCCTCTGGTAGTTTGCCACAAAACTGTCAAGCTGAACGTAGAGTTACTGTGTTAAGTACACAACCAGTAATAAAGTGAAAACAGATTGCAAGAAAAACCCCACACCAATTTAGAAATGTTTTATAAAATTAAATAAATATTTTGAAAACAAAACAATAAGAATCAGTAGAACCAAAGATATGGAAATGTAACATTTTAGGTGAGCATACCGCCTATAACCACGAAGCGCAACTCGCGGTCATCTTGTTGTGTGAGACTGAGGGAAAGCCACAAGTTCAGCCTGACTGCGATGGAGTGCGGGCTGGATAAAGTGACCATGTAAGTCCGACTGAATAATTTACCCTGTCAAAGTCCAGTACGAACAGTCCAGTTTGTGGTGGAGCAGTGGAGTGTTTTTGATTGTTGTCGCTGTAGTGGTAAAAGCAGGGAGGGCGAAGATACGGTCAAGCGTCACAGATGGCGTTTGCGGAAACTTTGCGTTGGTGCTCACTGTGAGTTGTTGTTGCTCTAGCATAAAGTGCAGATCTCGCATTGTCGCTGCTGAAGGTCATGTTAGCATAAAGAATCGTATTCACCTGAGATTTGCATTGGCAGTTGTCGTGGGCTGCAGGATATCAGTGTGCATAAGCCCGTTTGGGATTACAAAGAGCCCAAAATGTCATGATTTTTCCTTTCTTCAAAGATCAGTGCATTCTGATGCCAGCCAAGGGTCCAGGACCTGGGGCAATAACTTTTTGGGATCTGGGACTCACTCTTGAAGAGACCAGCAGGGTTCAAGCAGGCCCAGGGTCCAGTTGCAGCAGGTAATTTTGGTAGTTGCAAGGAGGCCTCTGGAGCTTGTTGTGTCCCTGTAGCTTAGAAAAGGAGGTTTGGAGACATTTTGTTTGGTAGCCTTGGGTTTAAGCAGTAAGGCAGGCCTCATGCATCAGGGCAGTCCTCTGGTAGCAACAGGGCAGTCCTCTGAGGAACAAAGCAGGTCTCAAGCAGCAGAGCAGTATTCTGAAGTACAAGGCAGTCCTTCTTGGGGTCCTCTGCAGATCCATTAGGGAACTGAAAAGTTGGTCTGGGGATCCAACATTTATACCTGGTGCCAGCCTGTGAAGAGGGGGAAACATCTAGGTGACCCCCACATATAGTTGCGGAAAGGTCTTTCCCACTACTACCAAGAGTCCAAGTGGTCTAGGGTGACATGCTCTTTGTTAGTGTACCAAAGCCAGCCCTTTGAAATGTAAGTGGGGCTCTCCCAGCCCAGCAGGATGGCTAGTCCTGCCAACACCTAGTCACCCTTTGTTTCACTGTCTGGGAAGAATACACAACAGCCTACTGTCAAACTATTGATAGTCATGTGACCTCAGACACTGGCTCAGGCAACAAATGGCTAGGACAAAAAAGTGCCAACTTTCTAAAAGTGGCACTTACAGAACTGTGACTTAAATTCAATTCAATTCAATTCAAAAGTGTTTTATTCGAGTAATTACTCATAAAAGCAAGACATACAGACATATTAAAAAACGATTAAATATACAAGTAGTCAGAAATTACAAAGCACTTACAAATCCATAAAAACAATTATACAAAGATAAACCACAATATTAATAAGCAAGTAAGAAGTTGTAAAAGTTTGTTATTAAAAACTTATTTTTAGGTGACCAATAAGTTAAAACATTAATATACGTTTCATGGAGACACTGATGCAGTACATAGGCAAAGAATAGTCAATTCACTAGCAGTCTCTGCCTAGTATCGGCAGAGAATAGTTACATAACTAGCAGTCTCTGCCTGATTATCCAAACCCAACCAAGGTATTTTGCAGTGGCAATTATAATCCACGTAAGGGAGGTTGAACATAAAATACGCAACGCAACTCTACTACATGTGGTACCAAGGTTCCTGCACATAGGTGCCAGCCAGACTCGTCTAGGGTCACTATAAGCTTTGCAGGAGAACAAAAAGTGACCTAGAGATTCTCTTCCTAAGCCACAAGCAGGGCAGATAGTGGACCCTCCAGAGCCCCATTTTGCTGTTAGTATTCTTAGGGGGAGTGAACCAATCTCATTTGGAATAGAAGTCTCCTGTCTTAGGGTTTAGATATAAAATCCCAATACTTTTCAAATACAGGAAACAATTTTACCTCCAGAAAACTAACAGTCATGGACCCATTATTAGAATTACGCAAACTGGCATTAGCAACATATTCCCAAAACATATTCTTTAAGATTGACTTGGACGGAAATAAAGCTCCTGATGGGTCAACCCACAACTCGCTTAGCCCGAGCTCAAACAACATCAATTTTAGCGATTTAAACCAGGTAATCTTATGAAAACAGTCTGCTTTGATAACGTCAGTAAAGCCTTCCGCATAGTGGGAAAGCTCAGGAGTAGTCCAGAGCCTACGCCAGTATAGAATTGGCCGTAGTCTGGCTAAGTCCACAATTTGCTTCCTACCGAGATCGTATCTCAAAGGGCAGTAATGGAGTGCTATTCGGGGTACCAGTATTTGACCTCAAAAATGTATTCTCAGATATTTGAAGCGCACTCAGCTTTTCATACCCCCACATCTCTGCCCCATATAGCGCAGACCCGATTGCCTTGGCTTCATAAATCATCAGAGCTGGTTTAACTGGTTTAGTCAAAGACTTCCTGTGTTCCGGATTGATAACACCAGCTAATTGTTTATGACGTAGAGTTGCTATATCAATGTGATGACACCACCTATTATTGTCCGCTATATGAATCCCCAGGTAGGTGAATGACTTTACCACATCAAGAGGACGACCACTCATGACAATTTTGGACTTGAAGCTACGATGTGGATTAAAAATCATGAGCTTCGTTTTGGACACATTCACCTCCAGACCGTGATCCACACAGAAGGTATCAAAGATGGTCAGTGCATGTTGTAAACCACTTGGGGTTTTGGATAAAATTAACGTGTCATCCGCGAACATTAAAATAGGAACTTTTACACCTGCAAGAGAAGGAGCATCCACTGACTGGGATAGCATGCGTGGGACAATACCGTTGATAAATAAGGTAAACAAGGTTGGGGCCATTTAACACCCTTGCCGAACCCCGTGCTCAACGGGAAATTCAGCAGTGTCCTTACCATAACCACCCCACTGAACTTTTGCGTAGGTTAACTCATAAAGTCTCATAATCATAGTCAGCAGAACCACGGGAACCCCCAGAGCCTCCAGAACCTGCCACAATTTTGCCTGCGGCACCAGGTCGAAGGCAGCCCGTAAATCGACAAAAGCCGCATAAAGGCTGCCTCCTCCTAATACCACGGTCCTCCACTGGATCAATTGGAAGCGAAAAACTTGATCCACTGTACTGGTTGCCCTTCGGAAGCCAGCCTGAAAGGGTGATAGGATATTATTATCATCCGCCCATTCAAGCAATCTGTTAACAATCACTTGACCGACTATTTTTTGTACAGTGTCGATCAAGCTTATTGGACGATAATTACTTGGCTGAGCACGATCTCCCTTTTTATACACAGGTATAATCACAGCCCCCCGCCATGATGCCGGAATATCAGCACCCTTAGCGATGTGATTGGTAAGCAGGTGAATATATTTGCACCATCTCTCTTTGTCATTTAGAAAAACGTCCGCGGGGACGCCGTCTAAGCCCGGTGCACCCCCACTATGCACTGATTTGAGGGCAGACAAGATTTCATTATGTGTGAATATATTATCCTCTGCTAAAGACTGGATAGGACGATTCCCAGCTTCCACCTGGGCACTTGCAGCATACTTGGAGCTAAAAAATTCCACCCAGTCATCCTGCGGGACATTATTATTAGGTGGCTCCTCAGATCTTTCGCTACCCCATTTGACGATGTTCCAAAACAACCGGGAATTTTTCCTATCACTAGCACATTTCAATTTATTCCAATGTGCCTCATCCCAGGTTCTCTTGGCTTTCGCAATACAGGCTTTGTAGTTCTTTCTAGCAAGGCGGATATCATCTACCCCCTTCAGCCTGATTGCCTGTCCCAATGCAATTCGAGCCAATCTGCTATCAATATTATACCATTTAGCGGGTTTGCATGCACGGGACCCATGGTTTTTTGCCGGTCTCAAAAAGTGACATTTAATTTTGCCAAAAAGGTTATCGTGAATTTTGGCCACGTCACCCAGGCCAGGGGACACACCTGCAACTGTCTCCAGGGCCGAGATAGCTTTATCTGCTTCCTCTTTAATATTTCCAATAGCCTGCTGATCAGTCATAACGCTAGCCCACCGTAACCTGCGCATATCGTTTTCAGGAATAATCAGCGGTGGAACAAGAACATTAGGGCAAATTAAAACATCAACAGTGAACCACCATTTATGCACCACACATAGAGGATTATGGTCACTTTCAGGTCTTAGCACAACTTCCATGTCACAAACAGTCGACCATAGAGTCATGCTACAGATCACATAATCTATTCGACTTTTGTGTCTCCCATTGTCAAATGTCATGGAGGCTGTCTTGTCTGACTTAGTCCTACCGTTTAATGCTCTTAGTCCTAATTCTAGACACATGGCAGGATATCCTCTGTCCAGCATGATACTGGATTCGTTTCTAAGGTAGGAATGCCCCATTGTAAATCCTCCTCAGCACCTAGAAAGGCTTCACCAGCGACCAGAGGCTCAAAAGTTCGATTCAGGTCACCAGCTATTACAATCCTATGACCAAGCGAATATGTGTCAAGGAGATTATAGAGAGCAAGGAGGACATCAGATCTACCTGTCTTACTACCTCTAGCATATATGTTATAAATGTCTAGTACATCAGAGGTATCACTAGTAATCCTGATTAACTGGATATCTTTTTGGCTAGTCGCCAGACTCTTTGCTGTCAATTTAAGGGACTGACAAACCCAAATAGTGAGTCCCCCCATAGGTCTCCCTTTTTGTCCCTTAATAGCTGGTACATAGAAATTTAGATATCCCAAAGCATAAACAGGTTCACAAGCCCAAGTCTCCTGGAACATACATACATCATATGTGCTGACGAAGCCTAGCCAGTTTCCGCATACTAACTTGGAGCTTAACCCAGTCACATTCCAAGAGATTAAGCTCCCCGTCCCAGGCAGTGATTCACCTATTGGCTTTGAAATAGTAACAGAATTGCTTGGTGCAACATCACCTCGAATGATGACATTATCTTGGCATGCATTTCCCAAAACAACAGAGTTTCCCACTCCCTGTGGGGCGGATACTAGGTCACAAGCTTTCCTTGCTGTACCATAAACCTCAATAGACCTGCTAGCACATGGGTTAGATGGAGGTTGTGTTGCAAACTTTGAGCATGCCAAAAGTCAATCACATTCGTTCAAGTTGGAAAGGGCAGAAAACCTGTTATCAAGACTTAGTCCCCAGTCATTAAATGTGGGAGCATTACTCCCCTATAAGGCACCACGTTCCATTTTGTCCTTAGAGTACAGGGATTGGGGCCTCTTCCTTTACGTGGGTAAAAAAAAAATCCAAAGTCAGTGGGACAATAGTGGTCGATCTTCTCTGTGGAGGTAGTAAGCTAGGTAGAATATTTGTCAACACCTCAGGATTAGAAAAATTAAGAACAACACAATCCCCCTTAAATCCTTTAGCCCTGTTTCCGATCCACTCAACCCTTCTGGCCATCACTAACTCTTCTGATAGATGTTGTTTCCCCCAAGGAGTTATCACCATGTTATTGGTTAACCAGGATAGGGATTCATACAATAAAGATGGGGTGGTTTCTTCTTGACCAGAGGCCAGTGGGGGAACATTAGCTAGGACAAGAACGAGGGGAGAGGCCTCAACAATAAGCTTGCATGAGCCTTACTCAAGGTACGTGGCATTAGGTGTAGGTAATGGGGCTGCTAGCCCTTGCACACTTCGAGCTAGATTTATCTGCGGGGCCATTGGCTGATTTATCAAAGGGATGGCATCAGTACCACCCTCAGGGTTAGAGCTACTCTTTAGGGACTCTACTCTAGTCACAACTTCCTCAGGTAGTTTTTCTACTTCCACTAGAGTTTTATTCAGCAAACCCCCCAATCTATTAACCTCAGCAGTTAACTTTTCGATTCGACCAACCAAGGGCTTTACGATGCCCCTAATTTTTGCATCCAGCATACCCCACAACTTATTAAATTGTGTATTAGATAGAGTCACGCAAGCTTCGTCACTAGACTCATCATCCTCCTCCTCAACTATTTTTCTAGGGGGAGTAGCAGCTTTTTTTCTACTTGAACGAAGCCCCCCACGTTTAGGCAGGTCCTTTTTTCCACCCCTGGTGGCACGTGGAGCAGGCACTGGGTCAGGGGGGGGTGGCCTTGTTCACAACCTCACCCTCACTGTCACTGCTATCTTCTATACCAACTACTGTACCGCTGGGCTGCACAATAACAGCATCAGTGGGAGAATCAGGAGTTAGCTCAAAGCTACCACTTTTTTCTTGGGCAAAAGGATCATCCAGCTCTGAGTCCCGGGGAGGGGATTCAGTAGGTACATCTAAGCCCAGCGAAGATCTTCTGTCGCTATTTATTTTTGTCACTACTTGGACGAGATAATTCTCTATAGTGTTTTTAACTGGTGATTGTTTTTTGGGTGGCATGGTTAACCGTAGTTAGTGAGTGCCTCTAGGTGCACTGTACTGAAACACAAAATAGTACCTAGTTGTAGCAAATGTAGTCCGAGATGGGCCTTGTGTCTTGAGTCTCACAGCAGGTTTTCAGCAGAGTTCCTGGCCCAGACCAGACGCTGCCAGTCGCGGACTGTCGCAGACTGTCCCGCCCTTGTCCCGGGCTTCTCCCGGGACGCTCCCGCGCGCTCCCGCGTAGCGGATAACGGCCCACAATATATAGCGTCAGTAGGGGGCGGCGCTCAAGCCCCGCTGCAGGTGTGTGCCTCGGAGTGACCCCTGGGAGACGTAGTCCTGATGGTGTCTCTGTGTCTCTGTGCGCGTCTCACTCCCGCTGGCTCCCGGTCTCCTAGTACAATGCTGGCAAAGCTGCACAGTCCGCAATCCTGCCCCGAAGGTACGTTAAGGGCTTTAGACAGGAGGCAAACAGGAGGCAATCTGGTACACCTAACGCTGCGGCACTTAAATTCTGACTTTGCCATAAAAGGAGATTTAAATTACAATTCATTTAAGACCAAACTTTACATTTCTACCTGCTCCCAATCAAATGTAAGCACGTGTTAAATGTAATAAGGTGTACCAGTGTTACCCTGAGAGAGAGGTGGGGCTCACAGTAGTGAAAAACACATTTGGGAGTTTTGTGTTACCAGGATATGCAAAAACTTAAACCCACTTGTACTACATTTAAGAACAAGGCACCCTGTCCTATGCGCTGTTTAGGGCCTACCTTAGGAGTGACTTATAATTTTAAAAATGGAGGTTTTGGCCTGGCAAATAGTTTATTTTTACTGGTTGAATTGGGCAGTGTAAAACTGCAAACAGGTTGCAATGGCAAGCCTGAGACGTGTTTTAAAGAGACACTTTAGTGGGTGTCACAATGAAAGCTGTTGTAACATTCTAATTTGCAGGTCCCGGGTTAATGTATGGTAGATAACGTGAGCAACCCAGTAAACCTTTGGGGGCTTGGGTACAAACGTGATAGGATGGGTAGAATTGCCTCCAAAGGAGTTTGTTGTGCTAGCTACGTTATTTTACTTATGTAACTGAATTGAAATAGATAACTTAATTATCCTGGGTGAAGTTAATTAAACAAGCTTAAATGAGCATTCATAGACTAAACCAAACAAAACAGTGCTTTACATAAGACAAAAACGAATAGACATGTGTATAGGCAAAAGGTGAATTTTATCAAAATTGAATCATCAAGGGAAAAATACAAAACATAAGAAATCAGCAAAACAGGAATACAGGATAAATATAATGAAATAAATCAAAAAATCTCTGTAAAGCCTGTGAGCGGCCTATCCAAAAATAAAGATTATGAGAAAATCTTCTTTGAATAAGGTTGAGGTCGACGTTTCGGTCTTTATGGATAGCTCTGCAAGACCATCATCAGGACAGTAGGCAATTAATATTTGTGAATCCCTAGTAAAATAGAATAAAACAATATAACTATAACATAATAGCTGAATTAAACAATCATTATTGCGCTATACACATATATACACACAGCAAACATATGCCCTAGCTAAAATGTAGTCATTGTAATATATGACCTATACTAAAATATACAACAAGATAGTGACAATTAGACAATAGTGACAGTGAAAACAACACAGTGAGAAAAATCTGTACAGAGATAACAATGTATCTAATTAAATGCAACATGAAATTCAATTTACGCACCATGATGTGATGTGATTCACAATACAGTCTAAAATCGATTTTCCACATTGATAGCAGTCTAGTATTTTGATGGCCGTTTAACACAAATGAGACAATTCACTTATGATACATTGATTAAGGGATGCAAAAGCACAAGAAAGAAATCGTGTGCCTCGAATTTATAAAGCATTCTTTAAAATACATGTGAATGCATCTTTCATTACTTGGTTGATTATAATTGAAATGGTACCTTCAATCAAAGACTTTAACTCCGTATGGTGGAGACAGGTGATTTGTTATGCCGGGACAGAGGTAAATCTGTAATATTTAACCAATGAGGGTTGTCAATACCTGCTATTCTACCTTTCAAAAATGGTAATTTGACATATAGGGGCCGATCAGGATGGCGGACGGAAACGTGCTCCGTCCGCCGTGGAAGGTGTCAAGATACTCCGGACCTGGCCACGGAAAAACCGCATTAGCGATTAGGATCAAATGTGACCGAAACGCCGACCGCGGCGGACGGAGCACAACAATCCCCGTCCGCGGCGGTCGAAGTACACCTGATTCCGCGGCATGCGGACGGAACCCACAAAACACCGACCGCCGCGTACGCACATGACCAGGAGAACAACAACCTCCCCCGCGATACCTGCGTACTTTCCGTGTCCGCAATTAGGATAACTCCGCAAGTACCCCGGTAGCCACCGCGATCCACGTCCGCGGCGGTAGCAATGCAATGAGAAACGGGGCACCACAGCGGAAGTCCAACATCCCTACAGTCATTCAAATGGCATACATACCGACAGAATCCATCACCAAACACAGCAAAATGGACGACAACCCACCTGACACAACTAAACCAAACACAAGACACAATTACCCACCCCCAAGAACTGCATAGACCACACCTGACAACACACCCGCCTATCACCTGACTGCCAATCAACATTCACACAGGGCCAAAACACAGACTATAAATTGACTCCCACCCACTCCCGAAATCCTCTGCATCCCAGCATAGCTGACAGCAGGAGACAATACTTGACTTGACAAACAGCAAACTATTTGATTCAGACACATAACCCACACCCAAACACACCCTGCACACAAACACCCACCACACCACACCCAAAGACACCCTGCACACAAACACCCACCACACCACACCCAAACAGCACACACCAGCACCTCCGCACTCCACACAAACACACCCCCCGAGCACCATGGCACCCAAAAAAAATCCTAAATTCTCCGACACCGAGCTCAAGGTAATGGTGGAAGAGATCCTTCGTGTGGAACCCCACATCTTCGGGTCCCTCGTGCAGCAGACGAGCATAGCTCGAAAGAACAGCCTGTGGGACCGCATCGTGACCAGGGTCAATGCCTCCGGGAGCGTTCCGCGAACCAAGGCAGACATCCAGAGGCGGTGGCACGACCTGAAGACCCGGGTGAAGTCTATAAGAGCCAAGAACTTCCTCCGGGCCAACCATACCGGCGGTGGAACCCCCCCGGAGCCCCTACCATACACCGAGTGTGAGAAGAGGGTGCTGGCCATCCTGCACCCTGACACCCTCGATGGACTTCCTGATGGAGAAGAGGCTGGTAAGTACCAACCAACCACCACAAACACAACAACACGGTGTGGGCCACACAACTCTGAAGACACATCCCACATACCCCAGCCTTGCATGCAGTCCACATACTCACCAACCTCTAAAGCACTCCTACAGGCCCCCATGTCCATAGAGAGGGTGGTGGTGGTGGGTGGGGTGTGTGAGGGGTCGGAACTACAACTTCCAACAGGCCCCCATGTCCATAGAGAGGGTGGTGGTGGTGGGTGGGGTGTGTGAGGGGTCGGAACTACTACTTCCAACAGGCCCCCATGTCCATAGAGAGGGTGGTGGTGGTGGGTGGGGTGTGTGAGGGGTCGGAACTACAACTTCCAACAGGCCCCCATGTCCATAGAGAGGGTGGTGGTGGTGGGTGGGGTGTGTGAGGGGTCGGAACTACAACTTCCAACAGGCCCCCATGTCCATAGAGAGGGTGGTGGTGGTGGGTGGGGTGTGTGAGGGGTCACTAGTCCTACTTCCAACAGGCCCCCATGTCCATAGAGAGGGTGGTGGTGGTGGGTGGGGTGTGTGAGGGGTCGGAACTACAACTTCCAACAGGCCCCCATGTCCATAGAGAGGGTGGTGGTGGTGGGTGGGGTGTGTGAGGGGTCGGAACTACAACTTCCAACAGGCCCCCATGTCCATAGAGAGGGAGGTGGTGGTGTGTGGGGTGTGTGCCAATGCCGACTGATTTTCAACCATAAATACATGTACACGTATAGGCAACATTACTCATCATCACATTATTCTTTTGCAGGGGATCCTAATCTGACTGCCGCCATTGACACCAGGCCTCCAGCATCCCCAAACTCCGAGCACTCATGGGACGATTGTGCAGCCAACTCCGGGGCAGAGGATGGTGCCGGATCGAGCAGCCAGCCAGGGACCTCTGCCACGCAGGTCACACCTGCAACTACAACGACTACGGGCACTGGCATCACAACAACACCGGCGACTCGGACCTGCACAGCTGCCTCCAGCACCACCTCCACCACCACCACTACTACCACCACTTCTGCCCCTGCCGCCCTGCCCAACCCCGACGCCAACGCTGGGCCAGCGCCATCCCAGCCACGCAGGGAGACAGTCAGGCAACCCACCACTGCAAGGGCAGATCCTGCAGGCAGGAGCAGGGCGGAAAGAAGGGCTGAGGACACAACACTGATTGCTGTGCAACAGTGCCATGAAGCACTAGTCCGGGTGGAGGCGGGCTATGCACGTAGCCAGGAACATGCAGACCGGGCCCACCAGGACTTTGTGGACAACACCGCCATGTTGGGGGCCATCGAGAGGCGGCTTGGCCAACTGGTCGACATTTTCAGAGCCAGGGCATCCGCCAACACCACCCCCCCCCTCTCAAACACCGGCACCGGCCACAACACCGCCACCGCCGACTGCGCCCCTGGCGGCGGATGTGTTACCGATTCAGCCTGCGCCCCTAGCTGACCCCGTGCCGGCACAAAGACGGAGGGGCCGTCCGAGGCAGGAAGTGGCCGAGAGCAGTGTTGGAGCACATGGCACACGCTCCAAGAGGAGCCGACAGTGACTCATTGGAGTACCTGAGCCTCCGATCCAACCTGGAAAGTATCCGGACCCACCTGCCACAGGCCTGCTGCACTAGGCACACACCACCCTATGTGGTGTCTGCACGCCCATCTCATCTACCATTACCTTGGACTCTCACTCCCCCACCCCTTCACTCCTTTGTAAATATGCACCTACACCTATGCACAATCTGTAAATAAATACCACTTACTCACTCAATGATGTGTTGCCTCCATGTTTATTCACATGATTGCATCAGAAACAGACGTAACCAGGTTCAGGGATCCAACAGGTACAGAATCATGCCGCAACGGAGTGACCTAGGGAAACATAGAACCCGCAAACAGACGTTAGTAAACAGCATCACACTCATCCCAACTCACTGCAGTGCAACTTACAACAAACCACACACATCACTACACGAATGGCTGACACTACACACATCATGGAGAAGTGCATGTACTCATAAATGAAGACACACACACACATGCATACATCACATAACAAAACACATAGATGATCCCCAACACAATGACACCAGAGCAGCAAACCTACACAGGGCATACACAAGCAGCACAAGGGGGGCACACTCACAGTCAAGGGAAGTAGCGTGCTATGAGCTGGCGCCTCTGGTCCACACCTTCCTCCTCACCACTATCCTCATCAGTCGACATGGGTGGGTCGGGAGGGCGAGGAACTTGCTGTTCATCTGGGTCCAAGATCAGTGCAATGTTATTTCGCACAGCCAGGTTGTGGAGCATGCAGCAGGCCATCACAATCTTGCATACTTTGCCAGGTGCGTAAGGCAGGGCCCCTCCAGTCTTATCTAGGCACCGAAACCTAGACTTAAGCAGGCCAAATGTTCGTTCCACCACTCGACGTGTCCTACCATGGGCATCGTTGTATCGCATTTCTCCTGCTGTGGTGGGATTGCGAATTGGACTCAGAAGCCAAGGCCTGTTTGGGTAAGCCGAGTCGCCTGTGTATGTGGGAATTAGAGAGAGACATCAGTACCTGAACATGTGGCCACACCAAGCCACCCAGATATCACTCCAGTCACCACAGCATACTCACCAACAAGCCAGGCTTGTGCCGGACGCAGATTTGCCATCAGTCGTGGGACTATGCTGCTCCGCATGATGTGGGCGTCATGTGCAGAGCCAGGAAATCTTGCACACACATGTGAGATAATGTTGTCGGCCTGGCACAACACCTGCACGTTAAGGGAGTGGAAGTGCTTCCGATTCCGAAACACCTGCTCACGTGCCCGTGGCGGGATGATCGCAATATGCGTGCCATCAATTGAACCCACAACGTGTGGAATGCCACCCAGTGCATAAAAGTCTGCCTTGACCGCTGCCAACTCTGCCGCCTGTGGAAAATGTATGTACTCATGCTTGTACAGCATCATGGCTGTCAGTACATCCTTGAGTACCGTGCTGAACATGGCCTGTGACATTCCCCCGGCATGTCCTATAGTGTACTGGAATGTGCCTGTTGCAAAAAAATGGAGTGCCGCCATCACCTTTTGGGTGGTTGAAATTGAGCCTGGATAAGTTCTCCGCGGCTGCAGGTGAGGAGACAACTTGTTCACAAGCTCCAGCAATCGACGTCGATCAAGCCTGAATTTCCGGACCACCTCCTCGTCCACCATGTCCTCCAGCACAGTATATGGGCGATGGACATTTTGAGCCCTCCTGTGTGGGAGTAAATGGAATGGAAGTCAATTCACATACAACGCATGTCTGTGCAACTCACTCACATGTCACCGCACTCTATCCAACATGTAATAGGCAGTGTACGATTTGCTTATGTGTGACACCTCTGATTGTCACAACAACATGGATTGACGTAGCAATGTGCACCCACCAGCTACATGATGTGTTGCAACATGTCCAATGCACTCTGTTGCACCTCAACATCACTGCCAACAAGGCATGTGACATGACCCAAAAGTGACGGTCATTAGTGGCACACCGATGGGCATGGTATGGAAACCATGGGATAGAGCATGAAGTGTGGAGTCACGCAATCACGCACACAACCCTCATCATGCAGCTGCAGACAATTAAACATAGTGCATCGTGCATCGTCAGCTGACATGCACTCATTGACGCCGCCATGGCGGTGCACTGCTTCCGCTGTTGACGTCTGGCCATACGCGGCCCGCGTTCAACATTCCAATTGTCTGCACGTGCTAGAGACCGGGACGGATGCATCATTTGCAACAAAGTTGTAAGAGTGGCGCCACCATGGCGGGGCACGTATTCGGCGGGGGAGGTGGAGGCCAATACAGCCATAAGCTGATGTCCATGCACATGCCAGTTCATGACCCCCTTACAGTGACATTGCATCAGGCAGCCTACACCGGCCGGCCCAGCTCTACCCACTACCGCCATGCCAGACCTAGCCCCTGACCGCCGTTGCGGCCGTGCCAACTACCGCCGCTTCGGGCCCCCTCCACCACCGCCGTGCCAGACCTAGCCCTTGACCGCCGTTGCGGCCGTGCCAACTACCGCTGCTTCAGGCCCCCTCCACTACTGCCGTGCCCTGGCGGCCCTGGCACGGCGGTCATGGGCCTAGGTCTGGCACGGCGGTAGTGGAGGGTGCCTGAAGCGGCGGTAGTTGGCACGGCCGCAACGGCGGTCAAGGGCTAGGTCTGGCACGGCGGTAGTGGAGGGGGCCTGAAGCGGCGGTAGTTGGCACGGCCGCAACGGCGGTCAAGGGCTAGGTCTGGCACGGCGGTAGTGGAGGGGGCCTGAAGCGGCGGTAGTTGGCACGGCCGCAACGGCGGTCAAGGGCTAGGTCTGGCACGGCGGTGGTGGAGGGGGCCTGAAGCGGCGGTAGTTGGCACGGCCGCAACGGCGGTCAAGGGCTAGGTCTGGCACGGCGGTGGTGGAGGGGGCCTGAAGCGGCGGTAGTTGGCACGGCCGCAACGGCGGTCAAGGGCTAGGTCTGGCACGGCGGTGGTGGAGGGGGCCTGAAGCGGCGGTAGTTGGCACGGCTGCAACGGCGGTCAAGGGCTAGGTCTGGCACGGCGGTAGTGGGGAGAGCTGGGCCGGCCGGTGTAGGCTGCCTGATGCAATGTCACTGTAAGGGGGTCATGAACTGGCATGTGCATGGACATCAGCTTATGGCTGTATTGGCCTCCACCTCCCCCGCCGAATACGTGCCCCGCCATGGTGGCGCCACTCTTACAACTTTGTTGCAAATGATGCATCCGTCCCGGGCTCTAGCACGTGCAGTTGCCGGTGTGTGAGCGTGACGGTCTGTGCAAGTGCAGCCAATGGGAGGTGTGGACATGGGCCACGGTTGGCCAATTGCAAGTACCGTATGGTGTTCACCGCAACACCAGGGCCAATCATTGGCCCAATTCCAAACACGCTCTCACGGCGGACCAATGGCTGGCGCCGTATGCCACTGACATGGCCACTGGGCCCTATATATGTGTGATGTGCAAAAGCAAACTTTCTACGATGACCACCGACTGCTGCCTGTGACCATCACCTCCACCTGCTGCTGCGGAGCTGACCACCGACTGCTGCCTGTGACCATCACCTCCACCTGCTGCTGCGGAGCTGACCACCGACTGCTGCCTGTGACCATCACCTCCACCTGCTGCTGCGGAGCTGACCACCGACTGCTGCCTGTGACCATCACCTCCACCTGCTGCTGCGGAGCTGACCACCGACTGCCGCTCTAGTGCCATACTCCGTGACCTTGCCATGTCGAGAGTCAAAGAGGTCCGGTCTCGTCCCTTCACCGCCGCGGAGCTGGATGTCCTCGTGGACGCTGTGCTCCGCAACTACGGACGCCTGTATGGCGCACCCGGACAGGCGGTAAGTGCAGTGGGGGATAAGTTGTAGTGCATGAGGTGTCATATGGCACCTGGGCTCTGGAAACTTGGCGGTGTGATGTGTGACCAACTAAAGAATCGATATGTGCATGGCTGCTGAGAGTAATGTGTTGCTCCTATCTGTGTGACTGGCCAACTGTCCACTGACTGCCACCCTTTTGTCTCCCATCATGGTAGGTAAAGCTGCACCTTCGCAAGGACGTGTGGAGGAGCATTGCACGTGAAGTACGAGCAGCGGGGGTGTCCAATAGACGACATACACACTGCCACAAACGCTGGGACGACATTTCCAGACTGAGCAAGAATGTAGCGGAAGTGACACTAGGGCTGATTCCACGGACGGCACGTCTGGCCCGACGCTCAATGACCCCTCTCATGCACCGTATCATAGCTGTGACGCATCCTGACCTGTCCGAGCGGTTGCGTGTGGATGAACAGCAACGTGGCGGTAAGCTTACTGTCAGTGTATGTTGCTTGTGAGTGCAATGCATGTATGGTTGCCCACACACATTAGGGTCTTCCGTCTATCGTGAGTCTATTTCCAATGGCATGTTGGTGACATTGCCACAGTTAACTTTGCACTTGCACATGCGGAATGTTGAGACACCACCTGCTAAGCTGTTCAGTTGTCATGCACATGCTGTAGTGCTCCGTCACCCCTTGGCAACACTTGTGTGCTGATGTAGTTCCTCATGCCCAGTGTGCATGCTGTACATGTATTACGGCCAACGCCACAGAATTCCTGTGAGGATGACTGCTTGGGGTGGGCTGTGTGCAGGTTGGGGGATCGATGGACAGGGTCATCAGTGGCTTTAGGGATTCCGCAGCAGTACTGTACGTGTGTTTGCCCATTACTTACACCCATTTCCTGTGCTTTTCAGCTTTGGCAGAGGGCACTCAGCCACAGACGGCGGAGATTACAGAAGGCAATGCATCCGGATCAGACGTCGCGCACACGCAGACTGACACCGAAGGGGCCAGCGGCGGAGAGGGGGACAGGACCGTCCCGGAGGACTCGCATGTGGAGACAACATCGTCATCATCTTCCGACAGTGTTGGTGAGTCAGCACTGTTGTCACAGACTGGGAGTGGGCAACCAACACCTTCGGTCGGGACACAGCACACAGGGCCCACCCTGCCGGCAACTGCACCATGTACTGTACGTGCACGCAGGAGTAGGGGGAGCAGAGTGGCGTTCGGTGTCGGCACCGCTGCCCCAGCCTCGGTGACCCAAAATTCTCTTTGTGCAGAGGCTGTTGATCTGCTGCGACAGCTGTGTGTGGGCCAGACCAATATGATTAATGCATTCCAAGACCACGATAGGAAGTTGGGGCAGGTGGTGGCATTCATGGAAGGTATGCATGGTGATCTGGCTGGTGTACACAGGACACTGCAGTCATTGTCTAACAGTGTGTCGTCTGCCATTGCACAGTCGCATGGACTGGGTGGTACTTCTGTTCCACCATCTACAACTCTGGATGTGTCAGGGGGGAGTGAATTTTCTGATCTGGACTCTAATACAGGTTATTGCACTAGAAGCAGCGTCAGCCAGCACGTCAAGGCACGTAGGCCTCAGACCCCATCCCCTAGGTCAGGTAACTCTGTTCACAAGGACAACGTCAGATATAGTGGAGTACACACACGTGAGGCAAAAGAGGGGTTGGGTGTAATGGCTACACATGCTGCACAGCCATCCCACACACAAGGTACTACCAGGCCAAGACTCACTCCCGCTTCCATTGACACTACCCTGTACGAGGACAGTGAGAAGACGAATACATCTCTTGAGGGCTCGCATACTCCCAGTGCCAGGGACACTAGGAAGGAAGGTGCCACTCCCAAGGGCAGGGAAAGCAGGAAGGATGTAGGCACTCCCAAGGGCAGGGAAAGCAGGAAGGATGTAGGCACTCCCAAGGCCAGGGACAGCAGGAAGGATGTAGGCACTCCCAAGGGCAGGGAGACTACGAAGGAAGGTGCCACTCCCAAGGGCAGGGAAAGCAGGAAGGATGTAGGCACTCCCAAGGGCAGGGAAAGCAGGAAGGATGTAGGCACTCCCAAGGGCAGGGAAAGCAGGAAGATGTAGGCACTCCCAAGGCCAGGGACAGCAGGAAGGATGTAGGCACTCCCAAGGGCAGGGAAAGCAGGAAGGATGTAGGCACTCCCAAGGGCAGGGAAAGCAGGAAGGATGTAGGCACTCCCAAGGCCAGGGAGACTACGAAGGAAGGAGCCACTCCCAAGGGCAGGGACAAGAATAGTCACAAGACAAACGCACCTAAGAGGAGTACGGACAGTCCCAGGGGCAGGGACACACACGGGCAGAAGGGGTGTCCAGCGGATATGTACACCACAGACGACAAGTCTGCTGCCTGGAAGAGGGCACCATCCAGGGAACAGGGCAAGTCCGCAGAGTACAGTACTCCTACGGAAATGGAACATCCAAGGCCCAAGGACTCGCCCATGAATAGTGGCGCTGTCAGGGACAGGCATACATCACCCATAGTTGCTCTGAGACAGCTGCTTTCTGGCAAACAGAATACAGAAGACTCAGCAGTGGAGTCACCCCTTACATCCACTCCCATCATGGCCCGTCAGGGACGGATGCAGGTGGACCCTGTCGTGGCATCCCCCATGACACATGTTGCAGAGGCCACAAGGCAGCCACACAGCAAACGAGAAGCAGGCTCCAGCACGTCCCCAGAGACCATTCCCCCCCCAGCACATGCACCTCCCATGGTGGGTGAAATTGCTTCTCAGTCCGGTCGACTTGTGAGTCCTGTCCTGTCCAGGGTGCAGGCACATGTCCAAAAGAAGCGTAGACACACAGCATTGACACATGCCCAATCCGATATCGGCCAATTGCAACTATCCCCCGCTCCCAGAGCCACCCTGCCTCCTGGACCATACAGCCCTGTGGCTCATCATTTCAGTGGTCACAGTGGCGCTGGTGCAGTTGACTCGCATGTGTCTGTTAGTGGCAGGGTATCCGTCGAGACATATCCTGTATCAGGTGCTGGCAGTGTATCTGGGTCTATGGGCCATGTGTCAGTAACTCGGGCTGTGTCGGTGTGTCACACTCCTGTATCAGGTGCTGGGAGTGTATCTGGGTCTATAGGCCATGTGTCAGTAACTCGGGCTGTGTCGGTGTGTCACACTCCTGTATCAGGTGCTGGGAGTGTATCTGGGTCTATGGGCCATGTGTCAGTAACTCGGGCTGTGTCGGTGTGTCACACTCCTGTATCAGGTGCTGGCAGTGTATCTGGGTCTGTGGCTCACGTGTCAGTCACTACATCTGTGGCTGTGTGTCACACTCCGGTTTCTGGTGCTGCCAGTGTGTCCGATGCGGGTACTTCACGCAATCCACCTGATAGTGTGCTGTAAGTTGCTGTACTGTGCCCTCTGATGTACCTGCTCATGTGTCCACACTGCCCTGTTGCTGCCCTGTTGCTATCCTCATACTGATGTACTGCATCTGATGTACCTGCTCTGGTGTCCACACTGCCCTGTTGATGTTCTGATACTGATGTACTGGCTCTGATGTACCTGCTCTGGTGTCCACACTGCCCTGTTGCTGCCCTGTTGCTATCCTCATACTGATGTACTGCCTCTGATGTACCTGCTCTGGTGTCCACACTGCCCTGTTGCTATCCTCATACTGATGTACTGCATCTGATGTACCTGCTCTGGTGTCCACACTGCCCTGTTGATGTTCTGATACTGATGTACTGCCTCTGATGTACCTGCTCTGGTGTCCACACTGCCCTGTTGCTGCCCTGTTGCTATCCTCATACTGATGTACTGCATCTGATGTACCTGCTCTGGTGTCCACACTGCCCTGTTGCTATCCTCATACTGATGTACTGCCTCTGATGTACCTGCTCTGGTGTCCACACTGCCCTGTTGCTGTTCTGATACTGCATTGTGCCCTCTCATGTGCTGCCTGTGATGGACGTTTTCCGTGCAATGGACTGTTGGTGCCCTTAGCCCCTCTCATGTGCTGCCTCTGATGGACGTTTTCAGTGCAATGGACTGTTGGAGCACTTGGCCCCTCTCATGTACTGCCTCTGATGTACCTGCTCTGGTGTCCACACTGCCCTGTTGCTGCCCTGTTGCTATCCTCATACTGATGTATGCCCTCTGATGTACCTGCTCTGGTGTCCACACTGCCCTGTTGCTATCCTCATACTGATGTACTGCATCTGATGTACCTGCTCTGGTGTCCACACTGCCCTGTTGATGTTCTGATACTGATGTACTGCCTCTGATGTACCTGCTCTGGTGTCCACACTGCCCTGTTGCTGCCCTGTTGCTATCCTCATACTGATGTACTGCATCTGATGTACCTGCTCTGGTGTCCACACTGCCCTGTTGCTATCCTCATACTGATGTACTGCCTCTGATGTACCTGCTCTGGTGTCCACACTGCCCTGTTGCTGTTCTGATACTGCATTGTGCCCTCTCATGTGCTGCCTGTGATGGACGTTTTCCGTGCAATGGACTGTTGGTGCCCTTAGCCCCTCTCATGTGCTGCCTCTGATGGACGTTTTCAGTGCAATGGACTGTTGGAGCACTTGGCCCCTCTCATGTACTGCCTCTGATGTACCTGCTCTGGTGTCCACACTGCCCTGTTGCTGCCCTGTTGCTATCCTCATACTGATGTATGCCCTCTGATGTACCTGCTCTGGTGTCCACACTGCCCTGTTGCTATCCTCATACTGATGTACTGCATCTGATGTACCTGCTCTGGTGTCCACACTGCCCTGTTGATGTTCTGATACTGATGTACTGCCTCTGATGTACCTGCTCTGGTGTCCACACTGCCCTGTTGCTGCCCTGTTGCTATCCTCATACTGATGTACTGCATCTGATGTACCTGCTCTGGTGTCCACACTGCCCTGTTGCTATCCTCATACTGATGTACTGCCTCTGATGTACCTGCTCTGGTGTCCACACTGCCCTGTTGCTATCCTCATACTGATGTACTGCATCTGATGTACCTGCTCTGGTGTCCACACTGCCCTGTTGATGTTCTGATACTGATGTACTGCCTCTGATGTACCTGCTCTGGTGTCCACACTGCCCTGTTGCTGCCCTGTTGCTATCCTCATACTGATGTACTGCATCTGATGTACCTGCTCTGGTGTCCACTATGGGCATGCTCCATCCTAGACTGTGACTTTGCTCCGAATCGGCGTAAATAAAATTGCGATTCATGTGTCGTGCTTTGTCAGAGTCATTCTTGCGTGTGTGATGCTGGTGTGGATTGGTATTTTCTTGGGGGCGGTGGGTTCTGCTCAGGAACCCAAGTCCTGCAACAAGAAGTGGGGTGACGCTGAAATCACGACAGGAAGTGACGACACATAAGGTGGCTTCCACTCAGTTGCAGTTTATAGTTATCATGCTCCCTGTTGAATTAGTGGGGGGACGCCGTCCACCCGCGTGGTACCCCGACTTGAGCCCTGGTTGTGCTACGTGTCACTCTCCCCTACCTGGGTCACGGCCCTTGGAGGCGTTGCCGTACACAGGCATTTGTGCATTTTGGGACATGTCACTCCCCCCTCCCTACGTCACCGCCCTGGCCGGTACTCCTCTCCAGACAGCGAATGCTTAGGTGCCTACCTGCGTCGTCGTCGATGGTGGGCCAAGACGAGGACGTACTGGATCGCGTAGAGTATCGGGTAAGCCTGTAGTGCAGGGTCCATGTCGGCGTGCGGCTCGTGGTGGGTATGGTCGCTGTGGAGCATCCGCCATGTTCAGGCAGGTTGTTTATCCGCCGCGCTTTTATGTGTGTTTTCCGCCATCTTGATTTGGAGGACGGTCCTAGTCGTCAGTCCGTACGGCGGAGTCTCTGGTACGGTTACGTCCGCCGCGTAGTTGGGTGTGGTGGTGCGGCGGACCTTGTTCTACCGCCGCGGACGGATTTTGCCACGTATTTCGTATCCTGATTTGGCGGACGGAGTGTCCGCGACGGGCGCACGGAAAATAGGCCTGTTCCGCATACTCAGGGTATGCGGAGGCACTTCCGTCCGCCATCCTAATGACCCCCTAAGTATGGTTATGTCATTACCTCTGAATTCACAAGGAAGTTAACATTTTAGGGCTTATTCTTTGTAGCTTGTTCTAGCCGCATCAACTAATGTGCAGAGAGTCACAAAGAGAATTCAAGTCGTCTAGGTTGGACGATCTATAAAGATAAGTTGGGTAAAGAAATTCAAAGAATTAGGGCCCATAATTAACACGAGTGCACAAGGGTCCAGAGATGTAGTACATGAACCAACTGCATTTACCTGTAAATGCGTTGGGCAAGGCAGGAACGCGAGCAAATCAATCCTCACAAGTTTGTCGAGGAGATCTCAGTTAATCGCCAAGTCGCCAGAAATGCGCGATCTAGGTGGGTGAGAAGGGTGAAAGAATTACACCCCAAATCGAGCGTGGCAAAGTTAGACTAAATCCGAAGAGTCTAAAGCACACGGACAGGGAGCATTTACCTGTACAAAGTTCTCAATCCCAAGGTAGTAGGAAGTGTAAGCCGTCACTCTGGAAGCAAGACGCTGCACTGAGCGATCGCGTGAATTTAAACATAAAATGTTTGGAGATCGAAATAGGACTATGTTGCCAATTTGGGCGCCATCTTGTAGTGGTGAAAAAGTCCGAGTGAAAACGAAATCTTTTGTCAAACATTCAGAACTTACAGATATTGCTGTCTGTTATTGGAACTATACATGCTATTGCTAATCGGTATTTAATTCTGATGTAGACGAGTTGTAAAGGGCAACATTGTGCCAGCCTAATAGTGTTCAAGGCAAACAGAGTTTCACAAAATTTAAAAGTTAAACATATTTGTTCATTACATTTTTTGACAGCTTATTCACATAACATTCCATAAAGCTTGAAGGGCAATATGCAGCCAAGGTGATATCAGTTATGTGTAGGGAAATATTTAAAACATTTGTTAAATTTTCATCCAAACAGAACATGTTGGTCGGAACAACATGAATTATTGAGCGTCATTATGTACTATATCATATAGACATAGACACTTACAGCATATTAACTACATTACACAATAGCAGAATCATATATAGGGGGGAAACCTATGTTAAGCATGCTAGTGAATGCCATTCTGTGGACGAGTTAAGTCCCTTATTCACAGTATCTGCCAAACATATCAATTTTCCTTCTCTTAAAGAGAGTGTTCTGTCCAAGTTGTTATGTCTTCTGTTAGGTTTTATGACCTCAAGAACCCACCAAAACATGTCGGTTTCCTTGTGACCAGCACGAAGGTAATGCTCAACAAGTGGTGCATTTTCCTTCTTACACCTAATGCGGGATTGGTGCTGTAAGATCCTTTTTTTGACAGGTTGAATTTTTTGCCAATATAGTGGAGTTGACAGGGACATTGAATACAGTATATGACCGTGGTTGTGTTACAATTTGAGAAACTTTTTGCAGTGAATTTAACTGTTGCGGTTGTGGAACAGGCTGCACAGTTTTGACATTTAAAATGACATAATCTTGCGCAGACAATAGTCTGTTGTGAGACGCTTAACTAAGTGGTCCTTTTCTTGCTGTTTCAATACTTATGTCTGAGGCAGAAACCTTAGCTTACACTGATGAATATATCCTGAAAGTGGCCTCTGGTCCTTCCTTGCTTGGCAATAAAGGTCCAGTTACACAACTACCTTATGAATCAGACATCAATCAGCTTGAACGCCTAAAGAAAAAACTGGTAAGAACTGAGCTGCATGCAAAGTTATTGACTGATTGTCTAAACTCCAATATTATACCAGCGGGCCTTCAGATCCGCAATATTCCTATCATATTTGTTGATGATGAGGAGTTCAAAATAGGCTTTAGCTTTTCTGCAAATCGATGCTCAAGAACATGGATGGTCTTGGGTATCGAAACAGTATTAAGACAAATTAAAACCCTCACCAAAGAAATTGAGACTCTAGAAAACAAAATTTCAAGCGACAGCACTATTACTAACAGTAAGGCCCTACTTGACAAAGTTAAACAAACCGTAAAAGAGTTTGAAGAATTCAATTCCCACAAAAAAACTGAGAAATTGCAAAACGACATCAGGAGATACAATAAAGAACGTACGTATCCCTATCTCAGAAAAGACTTCTACACAAACCAAGGAGCTAACCAACAGCAACCCAAAAGGGTCATCTTCTCTGATTCAGGATCTGAAACCGGAAGTGAAAAATCATATGACCCTAGTTACCATCGGTACGATCAACAACCATCTACATCCTCATCCAATAAAGGTTTTTTACCACAGGACCAAAGATCAACCAAACCCCCTCGGAGACCACAACCCCCAAAGCGAGGATGGTACCGCAATCAGTACACTCCGGGGTTCCGGCAAACCCGGAACCAATACTACGAGTGGTAGAGACTGACCAAACCATCCCAATTTTCAATCTCTCCTCCCACCTTCTATGAGAACATGAAATATCTGTTCTATCTCAAGGATTGAGTTATGTACCAACATACAGAAATAACATTTTCAATACTAAACTTGAGTTGTATCGTTTCTTCCGTACCATTCGCCTTCGCAATTACTTTTCCACCAACATTTGTGATCCTAAGACAGGCATTACAGGCCTTAGAAATCCTTCAACTTTCTATCCCACCAATGCAATGGTACGTAAAGAAATCCTTACTTTTGAAAATGCAACACTAATAGAAATAGAGAATCTATTTAAAAAACCTCTAGGCTACAGACAAAATTTAACTAAACCCCAACCACAGGCCTTGCAGAACCTACAGAATCTTCCCACAGCCTTATTGAAACCTGCAGATAAAGGAGGTGGAATCGTGATTTGGGATAAATCCAAATATGAGAAAGAGATGCTTAAACAACTAGCAGTTCCATCCCACTATAAAAAACTCAGTGGTAACCCCTCAACACGTATAATTAAAGAGATTGAAATTCTCAGCAAACAAGGATTTGATGGAGGTTGGTTGAACGATAAAGAAGCCTCCTTTCTGGTCAACAAAACAGCCACCATCTCAGTAATCTATCTACTTCCCAAAGTACATAAAGACCCGGTGGATCCCCCAGGCCGCCCAATTGTGTCTGGGTGCAACTCAATCCTCAAGCCCCTGGCACAATATGCCGATTTCTTTATCAGACCGTTTGCAGTGGATAATCCTAATTACATCAGGGACACCATGTCAGTCATCAATGCAGTAGAGAAACAGAAGTTTGATCCCCTTGGTGATATTTTAGTCTCTATGGATATAGAGAGCTTATACACCAACATTCCTCAATCTGACGTACTAGATCTATTAAACAAATTGCTCGAGTCTAGACCCCGACCACATTCAGTACCATCATCATTCATTATGGAATGCATTAGAATATCTATGTGTGAGAATTTCATTCTCTTTCAAAATTGCTACTACCAGCAACTCAAAGGGGTAGCAATGGGGGCAGTTTATGCCCCAGACATTGCAAATATTTATGTCTCCGCCTTTGAGGAAGAACACGTTCTCAATGTAGCCAATCCATTTTTTGACAATATTCGCAAATGGATTCGCTACATCGATGATGTTTTTATGATATGGCATGGCAATATCCAAGAACTAGAATCTTTCCATCAATGGCTGAATGCCAGAAATGCCAATCTCAAATTCACTTTGGATCATAGCACAACTGAAATGCTGTTTCTGGATATAACCATAAAAATTGATGAAAATAATTGCTTATTTACAACTCTCTATACAAAAAAAACTGCCAGAAACACCCTACTGAGTTACAAGAGTCATCACCCCCAAGCCCTTAAGGATGGCCTTCCGTTTGGCCAGTTTCTCCGTCTTCGGAGAAACTGTACGTTCAAAAATGACTATTTCTCCGAAGCAAACAAACTTAAAATTAAACTGATGGCTCGTGGATACCCTTCACGGGTACTTCGCAAGTCCATGAAAAGGGCCTGGTATTATAACCGTGAAGCCCTTTTGACCACTCGTGAGCGCCAGAATAAAACTGGCATAGTATGTGTGTCCACCTTTGGTACTCATTCCAACATTATCAAAAAAATAATCACAAAAAACTGGAGTTTATTGTCATCCATTCCGGAATTAGCGCAAAAACCAATGTTTGCCTTCAAGAGAGGCACTAACATTCGTGACAGATTAGTGCATGCTTACGAAGAACCTACTGTAAATAACTCACTGACTAGCATGTTACAAATATCGCCTGTTATAGGTCATTTTAAATGTCAAAACTGTGCAGCCTGTTCCACAACCGCAACTGTTAAGTCATGTGACATTAATGGTATTAAATTCACAGCAAAAAGTTTCTCAAATTGTAACACAACCACGGTCATATACTGTATTCAATGTCCCTGTCAACTCCACTATATTGGCAAAACAATTCAACCTGTCAAAAAAAGGATCTTACAGCACCAATCCCGCATTAGGTGTAAGAAGGAAAATGCACCACTTGTTGAGCATTACCTTCGTGCTGGCCACAAGGAAACCAACATGTTTTGGTGGGTTCTTGAGGTCATAAAACCTAACAGAAGACATAACAACTTGGACAGAACACTCTCTTTAAGAGAAGGAAAATTGATATGTTTGGCAGATACTGTGAATAAGGGACTTAACTCGTCCACAGAATGGCATTCACTAGCATGCTTAACATAGGTTTCCCCCCTATATATGATTCTGCTATTGTGTAATGTAGTCAATATGCTGTAAGTGTCTATGTCTATATGATATAGTACATAATGACGCTCAATAATTCATGTTGTTCCGACCAACATGTTCTGTTTGGATGAAAATTTAACAAATGTTTTAAATATTTCCCTACACATAACTGATATCACCTTGGCTGCATATTGCCCTTCAAGCTTTATGGAATGTTATGTGAATAAGCTGTCAAAAAATGTAATGAACAAATATGTTTAACTTTTACATTTTGTGAAACTCTGTTTGCCTTGAACACTATTAGGCTGGCACAATGTTGCCCTTTACAACGCGTGTACATCAGAATTAAATACTGATTAGCAATAGCATGTATAGTTCCAATAACAGACAGCAATATCTGTAAGTTCTGAATGTTTGACAAAAGATTTCGTTTTCACCTGGACTTTTTCACCACTACAAGATGGCGCCCAAATTGGCAACATAGTCCTATTTCGATCTCCAAACATTTTATGTTTAAATTCACGCGATCGCTCAGTGCAGCGTCTTGCTTCCAGAGTGACGGCTTACACTTCCTACTACCTTGGGATTGAGAACTTTGTACAGGTAAATGCTCCCTGTCCGTGTGCTTTAGACTCTTCAGATTTAGTCTAACTTTGCCACGCTCGATTTGGGGTGTAATTCTTTCACCCTTCTCACCCACCTAGATCGCGCATTTCTGGCGACTTGGCGATTAACTGAGATCTCCTCGACAAACTTGTGAGGATTGATTTGCTCGCGTTCCTGCCTTGCCCAACGCATTTACAGGTAAATGCAGTTGGTTCATGTACTACATCTCTGGACCCTTGTGCACTCGTGTTAATTATGGGCCCTAATTCTTTGAATTTCTTTACCCAACTTATCTTTATAGATCGTCCAACCTAGACGACTTGAATTCTCTTTGTGACTCTCTGCACATTAGTTGATGCGGCTAGAACAAGCTACAAAGAATAAGCCCTAAAATGTTAACTTCCTTGTGAATTCAGAGGTAATGACATAACCATACTTAATGTCAAATTACCATTTTTGAAAGGTAAAATAGCAGGTATTGACAACCCTCATTGGTTAAATATTACAGATTTACCTCTGTCCCGGCATAACAAATCCCCTGTCTCCACCATACGGAGTTAAAGTCTTTGATTGAAGGTACCATTTCAATTATAATCAACCAAGTAATGAAAGATGCATTCACATGTATTTTAAAGAATGCTTTATAAATTCGAGGCACACGATTTCTTTCTTGTGCTTTTGCATCCCTTAATCAATGTATCATAAGTGAATTGTCTCATTTGTGTTAAACGGCCATCAAAATACTAGACTGCTATCAATGTGGAAAATCGATTTTAGACTGTATTGTGAATCACATCACATCATGGTGCGTAAATTGAATTTCATGTTGCATTTAATTAGATACATTGTTATCTCTGTACAGATTTTTCTCACTTTGTTGTTTTCACTGTCACTATTGTCTAATTGTCACTATCTTGTTGTATATTTTAGTATAGGTCATATATTACAATGACTACATTTTAGCTAGGGCATATGTTTGCTGTGTGTATATATGTGTATAGCGCAATAATGATTGTTTAATTCAGCTATTATGTTATAGTTATATTGTTTTATTCTATTTTACTAGGGATTTACAAATATTAATTGCCTACTGTCCTGATGATGGTCTTGCAGAGCTATCCATAAAGACCGAAACGTCGACCTCAACCTTATCCAAAGAAGATTTTCTCATAATCTTTATTTTTGGATAGGCCGCTCACAGGCTTTACAGAGATTTTTTGATTTATTTCATTATATTTATCCTGTATTCCTGTTTTGCTGATTTCTTATGTTTTGTATTTATCCCTTGATGATTCAATTTTGATAAAATTCACCTTTTGCCTATACACATGTCGATTCGTTTTTGTCTTATGTAAAGTACTGTTTTGTTTGGTTTAGTCTATGAATGCTCATTTAAGCTTGTTTAATTAACTTCACCCAGGATAATTAAGTTATCTATTTCAATTCAGTTACATAAGTAAAATAACGTAGCTAGCACAACAAACTCCTCCGGGTTAATGTATGACATCCCTAGGTACTTTAAATGTGCCAATTGGGTGTAAACCAATTCTACCATGATTAAATGAGTGAGCACATACACTTTAGCACTGGTTAGCAGTGGCAAAGTGCACAGAGTCCGAAAGCCAACAAAAATGAATTTCAGCAAATTGGAAAGTCGAAGGCAAAAAGTTTGGTTGAAGATCAGACCAAACCCTGTCAGGTCCAACCGTTGTATTTCTTTTGGGGCACAGCTACTGAGTGTGATCCAAATAATATTGGGGTGTACACAACAGCTAGGATATATAAATTGGGGAATTTAGAGCCCGAAATTCAAGAGTATAGATAGAATTTAGAGGTTTTAGAGATGTTAGGCTATAGTTGGAGTGGAGGCAGCAGGTTATAAGTAGAGTAGGGGTTCTAGGGTATTGATCTTGGAAGAGGTATTCAGGTATACATAGGGGTGAGGGTACTATGGTATGGGTAGGATAGAGTGCTTACTTTTTAGGTTGGTGAAAATGTACTAGGACCTAGTCAGAAACCGTGGTTCTAGAGTATAGTAAGAAATATATTGGGAGACATAGAGATGAATAGGTATAGGCATGGTTGGAGAAATAGGGCAATTAAGCTTACTTGAGAAAGAAGGGACATAAGGTATGTGTAGGTAGAGGGACGAACAGAGGAACAGACAAAGAGTGATGATAAATGGTGGCTTCTCTAAATACGGCAAAAATAGGGTAAACAGAGAGGAAAGAAAGAACAGGGCTTTTGGATGGCAAAAGTGAAATAAGGAATCTTTGTGATTATGAAAGAACTGCAGGGAATGTTGTTCATATGAACGGCATCATCAGAACTGATTTGGATTTTAAATCTTGAGTGTGCCATGCAGTGCCTGCCACCTGGTGCAGGGAACTGCAGGGGGTACCATGGATACCCCCCCAAGTGCATCCACCTACCCCCACCTCCCCAGGGGCCCGCAACGAGCCCCAAAGCCAATCCCCGCCAGCCTTTCCATGGCATAATTGCGACCATGGAAAGGCCTATTACCCACCCACATCCTAATATGGCTAGCTTTATACCACCCCCTGAGCACACAAATACAATAACTATATGGATATCTCCACTATTCCTCTCATTGTACTAAAAAGTCAATGGCAAGCCAGAGTATATCTGAAGAAAGTCAAATCCAATCCTTAAGTGATTGTGGTCACTTCAAATCTTCAAAAATGTATTCCAATCAGGTTATTCTTTATAGTCGATACATCAGTCTCTGTGTATAGATGGTACATCAGCCAACACGTGTTTCGCCGTGCATTAATACAACACATAGACTTCCTCAGGGCTGCAACCAAAATAAACAATGCCCATAATTACTATAATTTCTCTGTATGGCATGAAAGAAAGGAAAATATAGTACCCTTCACCTCCAACAAGTGTCGTGCTCATTCCAATAGTAGTGTAGGCACTTCCCGTAAGAAAGAACTAAGTTACACCCCATTTAGGGTTACATGGTTGCACTCCAGTTCTATGTGAGTACCTTATAACCCAGAGAAATTCAATGCAGAATTAGTAAGGTTTATTCACCTCTGATTCCCTCATTTATCCTGGATAATAACTTCCACGTCTTGCTGCCAAGTTAACTGTCTAAATAACAAAATGAGTGCAAACAATCGTCACCAAACTCCATTTGTATATATCACCTACTCCTCATCACAATAGCCTCCTAAGTTCTTACCAGAAGTCTATCACAGCTAAAATACATACCCTAATAAGAAATTACATATATCTATCTAATTTGTAAAGTTTTGCCATATATCCTTCATTGTCTCCTAATAAACAATACTACATCCAAAGTTATGTATTAGAATACCCTGGTTCTTACTGAACCATACTAGTACGTACGCTATCACCTGGTATCCGTAGTGTAGTGTGTAGAATAGCACTCACCCTTTTATATCAAAGCACACGGATTCAATATTCTCCACAAATAATCCGGTCCCTTATACGTCCTTCCTATAAAGACAAGACAATATATATATCTATTCCTTTTTTACCACTTCAGTCCATTGAGCTAGTAGTGCATACAACTGTTTGCTCACCATGGTAACAATATTCACAAAAGGTGTGTTCTCTTCGTGTCTAGTAAGCTCCCAAATCCTACAGTTTCGGAAAGGTACAATATAGTAATTATCAACAAAACTAAAATATATAGCAGTATTGCTTAATTCGATGCGTGCTATAACTCACCCACACTAACTATCTTCCAGTGCAGCTCGAGGACGCACACTGTAATATTAGAAATTATATAATTTTCTATAAGTCACCACCTTAACAATTAATCATATAGTCACCTATCTAGTCATCTACAATATATCTTACCAAATCTGTATTAAAGTCTCCTGTCGTCCTCAGTCGACAATCGCCACCATATTACCTTCCCAGCTCAGCCCGGCCGGCAATCGTAACAATTGCCGACCAGCAGAAAAGAGGCGGACAGACTTTGCGTCAGCCGCGATACCCACTGACATCATAATATGACAGGGGAATTTCACGTTACGATGGCGTAACAGTCGCCACTGCGGTGGCGATCATTACGTCATCATAAAGAGCCCCTAGGATAGTACTTTTATGCATGTTTTGAATGTTTTAACCAACTTTTTCATTACTATGCAGGTAGCGGTTTAAGGTCCATGTCTGGTGGATTGCTGTTTTGACACTTTTGATTTCAATCAAATTCCTTTTATTCGGTTTTCATAAATACATAAAAAACCATAAAAGTACATGTAAAAGTACATATAAACAATATATAAAAAATCATCTCATTTAATATTACAAAAGATTCAAAAGAGACAGCAAGCAAACCGACAAATAGAGTACAAGAATGAGAACTCACGTTAAAATATTGATAGGAAACAGGTTATGATTTGGAAAATAGTGCAAAATTTGTTTAAGCAATTTTAACCTGGCAGGGCTTTAATCAAGGTTTGATCTGTGCTTGACACAAAACTTAAGGAAACAAGCAATATTTTTTGCGTGAGATTCTGCCTCCAAGAATTGTAAAACGAGGAAAGCAGGGCGACATCTACGGAGGTCCAACGTTTTTGGGATTAATATTAGCCAATATTTCCTGGGCTCTTTGTAAAATTTGCAGAATAAGACTATATGAATCAGAGATTGAGAGGATACTTCGTCACAGGGACAGAATGGTAGGTTCTTAGACCAATCGTTTGTTTGGGGGAAAAGTCACCAATCGATGGAAGATGTTGAACCTAAAACGAGTCAGTAGAAATCTCTCATAGCCACTCAGTTTGTATGTTAAATAAGGCTGCATAGCCAAGGTGGTCAGAATGGTTAGCATATGCTGAACCGAACATTTTCCTGCCTCAATAATTAATCGTAACTGGTCCAAATGTGACAAACATAACTTTTTCACCTCCTTTCTCAATAATTCTGATATTGTTAGAGGGGAATGATAGTACTTAGCCAAGCTCAGATCATATAAAATGTTTCTGACGTAAGCAAGCCAACTAATCCTGTGCTCATTTTCAAGTGAAAGGCAGTCGCGCAAAAGGCTTCGGCATAATTCAGGTTTTGTGGACGACCAAACAGGATGCCACAGAAGAATTGGTTGGAGTTTAACAATATCAGATACATACACCAAACCCAATTCTAAATGGCAAGAATAAGTCGAGGAACTCAGTGGGACTGCGAGAAGAAATCTCGCAAAACTGTTCTCGACTTTCTGAAGGGCGTCCACCTTTCCATGTCCCCAAACCCCAGCTCCCTGGGCTATGCTTTTGTTAATAACATGAATGTCGACAGGGACTGGGTTCTTGTGCCTTTTCTGGGGTGGTTGCGAAGGAGAGTCGCTATCAGTGAGTACCATCTCCTCTGAGCTTGGCTGAATACATCCATTAGAAACGTTTATGTTAGCAATACCTTGCTCTAGTGGGGGACTGTCATCTGGATGTGGTACATCGGAACTTAACCTTGAGGTACCTGCTTCTATTGATTCTTCAACAGAAGAGATCGAACAGAAGAGATCTGTTTGTCCAAAACCCCAACTGCCTCTGTAAGATAACTCAACAAGGTTTGCAGAGAATCAGCCACTGATCTAGCATCTGAGGAGACTTTTAAACTTGATAACTTTCTTTTGCCCATCTCTACACAGACAGTCTAACTTGGATACAAATCAAGCAAAGAAAATCTAATTTAAAACCACTTCAAACATCGGCATTAGACCAGTTCCAGGCCAGAGTCTTTATCACAAAGATATATGTCAGTTAGAGACTAAAGGCTAGATGTAGGTAGAATAGATTTACCGATTTTAAAATACCGAATTTTACCGATTCGTTAATTGAAAATTGGTAAATCTATGGTGTCGACATGTAGGTATTCCAGATGTGCTGGAATACCGAATCGGATGATTTCGGTATTTACCGATTCGGTAAATACCGAATCGGTAATGCCCGTGCATTCCTATGGGCTTTGAAGCCCATAGGAATGAATGGGCATTACCGATTCGGTATTTACCGAATCGGTAAATACCGATTTTCACAAGGGTGCAGGGGGTGTCACTTTGACACCCTCTGGCACCCCCAAAACAGGCTCGGGTGCCATGTGGCAGGCATACATGCCCTAAGGGCAGGTCTGCCTGTCACATGGCATAGGCGTGCATGCACACATGTGCATGCACACCGGAATCAGTATTTTACCATCAAATTGGATTTGATGGTAAAATACCGATTCGGTAAGGCTCCTGGGACTCTGAAGAGTCCCACCTACATATGGGTGGCTCAGAATCGGTAAATTTACAGATTTTTTATTTTACCGAATCAGTAAAATTACTGAATCGGTAATTTTACTGATTCAGTAAAATAATGCCCCCTACATGCCTATCACCTATTTACCGATTGGTAATGGCCGAAAATACAGATTTTCGGCCGTTACCGACCGACCTACATCGGGGACCTAGAACTAAAATCTCCAAGGAAAAAAAAAAGGAAATGCTTACAGTTTGAGGCTGGAGGAATGACAAGGTGCGTGACAATAAAATAATGAAACCAAGGGGATAGGCCCTGCCCGGCCTCAGATGGTCACAGACAGGCAAGGACGGGCCTGCCCTTGGCCCGAGCTTTGCCCGGGCGATCCCGGGCGCGTCCCGTGCCGCAGGAGCCTGCGTTGCAGTTTATAGGCCCGGGGTCGAATGAAGCTGCTCCACGCCTCTCGCGAGACCGCACTGCCCTCTGGGTGTTAGAGTGCGGGCAGCGCGCGGTCCACGATATTGCCGAGAGCAGTTTGGGCAAGCAGTGAGTCCAAAATGGGCCAAAGTCCCTCGTAGAGGCAGGTCTCCAGCACAGGCAGCAACAACAAGGTGAGCAAACAGAGTAAAAGGGCGTCCCGCGGGAGCCCGTGTTGCAGTTTATAGGCCCGGGGTCGAATGAAGCTGCTCCTCACGAGACCGCGCTGCCCTCTGGGTGTTAGAGTCCGGGCAGCGCGTGGTCCGCAATCTTGGCGAAATCAGTTCGGGCAAGCAGTGTGGCCACAATGGGCCAAAGACCCTCGTAGAGTCAGGTCACCAGCACAGGCAGCAACAAGAAGGTGAGCAAACACTGTAAAAGGGCGTCACTTTTGATTTAAGAAAAATATTTTAGAAGACAGATTTTTATTTCTTTTAAACCAAAGTGTAAAGAAAGCAATATTTGAAAAAAATGTTTTAATGAGACACGTTTTCAAAACATAGGGGCCCATTAGGATGGCGGGCGGTTTGCCCCCGCCAGGCGGCCCATAGCCACCGCTGGCCTGGTGGGGGCAATCCGCCCGCCATCCTCACCTAAATGACCCTGCGCCATATTAGGATGGCGGGGGGACCACGGCGGACGGAAAGACCATCAGCCGCTTTTCCCGCCCGGTCGCCTTGCGACCGGTGCGGAAAAGGTCCAATATGGTGGCGATGTCTAATAGACCCCGCCAGCCATATTAACATTGGCTTTTTCAGATGCCTTTCCATGGTAGCGATGCCGCCCCCACATAAAGGCATGCGGTCTTCACTTTGGGGGCCCCCTGACCCCCCTGCATTTGCATAAACAAAGCGGCAGGCACCGCGCAGTGCCTGCCACTTTGTTTATACAAATGCATACGTGCATTTTTAGCCTTGTGGCGGGCGGTGCTGAGAGCACCACCCGCCACAATGCTAAAAATGCAGGATGCGCCCACCACAGTGGCGGACGCATTCTAATATCCGCAACAGGACCCACGCCCTTATGGCGGGCGGTCCCGATAACCGATAGGATGACGGGCGGACTAAGTCCGCCCATTATCCTAATGAGCCCCATAGTATCACGTCTGCAGTTTTTTCCAGCGGAGATGGGAAGCTGAGATTAAGGGTAGGACAGTTGTCCTAGTTTTAAGACTTTGGAGGTCAGACTTGTGAGTTTGAATTACATTTTTGACTTTAAAGAGAGCCAATGAAGGATGTTCAAGATGGGGGAGATATGTTCACATTTTTAGCAGTCTGTTGGTAAATGGGTGTTGTATCTTGACTCATCATGCGTACCTGACTCAATCACTACAATGGGCAACTGAAGGAAAGAAAGCTTTTAGGGGTTCCAAAGAAGTCTTTGTAGCTCCTGTAGGAAGGGCAAGATCTGCTTCAAGAGTGATGGTTAGGAAACTTTTTGAAACCATCATCCATTATCTTCAAGTAGCTCTTTCACTAATTCATTTTGTAAACCTTTTGGGTCCAACCCCCACATTTACACACTATAACACAAACTGCTGCCATATTTTGCTCACATATTTTTTTCAAAATGGGGAGAAAGTTCATAACCATGGTCTGTCTCTGTACTTGGACATCTATCTTCATAAATTATTTATTTTGGATGTAATGGCACATTGGTGAGAGCTATTTTTCCACACAGATATACGCATTCTTGAACTTTCTTTCTTTATTAATAGGAATAATTATGAATCATCTAATTTTCCAGAAGACAATAATGACCTAGATCTTCCACCCCCCCATGACTCTACTAACTCAACTCTCAAGCTGAAACAACCTCCAATGAACCCTATGCTCAGTTAATCTCTCCTTACAATAAACATTGCAACTGTACTTCAATAATCTATTGCCTCTATTGGATTTCATGTATGTTACCTGTCTTGAATGAATTAAATGAAATTAAAAGAAGTTTTATAGAGCGTGATAGCTGCCCTGGGGTGTCCAAGCGCTAGAAAAGTAGTGCTACCTGATGAGAGCGGTCGACAGGAGGATTTTAGTCAGATTTGTTAAAAAGAAAAGTTTTTAACTGTTTGCGAAATGAGGACAGATTGGGGTTGGATCTAAGATCGGGGGGGGAGTGAATTCCACATTTTGGCCGCATTATAATAAAACGACAGGCCTCCCGATGTTGATCTCCTGATTTTGGGAACTGTGGCAAAAAAGGCATGGGTAGAGCGAAGCTGTTTATTGGGATGGTACGGGGTGATTAAGGAGTGATTAATCACCGGTCCTGTTTTCCAATAAGCTTGATGAGTAATACACAGAGATTTAAAATTAATTCTTTCCCTGACAGGGAGCCAATGTAGGCTCCTCAGCCCGGGCTTAGCTGAAAGCCTGCGGGGGATCTGAAGCAGCGTTCGCGCGGAACAGTTCTGAATTAACTGGAGTTTCCGCAAAGTGTATTCAGGATCTCCCAAGTAAAGAGCATTGCCAAAATCGAGATGGGACTGAATCAGACCTTGAACCACCGTTTCTTTGGCCTCAAACGGCAGGAGGGGAAGGATCTTCTTGAGAAGTCTGATCAGACCAAAACAAGTGGCTGACAGCCTGGTTGCTTGGCTCTTAAAAGTAAGAGAGCTGACCAGCCAGATACCAAGGCTTTTTATGGTGTCTTTGGGTATTGGTGTAGGGCCCAGACAGGGGGGCCATATAGAGTCAATCGTAGGGGACCCAGAGCAGCCGAGGAGCATGAGCTCCGTTTTGTCTCTGTTGAGTTTGAGACATGAGGCAGTCATCCACTTTTTAACTTCCTCTAGGCAGCCCGCCAGATCAGCCTGTGCTGATTGGCAGTCTCGCTGTGTAAGAGAGACCACTAGCTGAGAATCGTCCGCATATGTGATGATCAAAATGCCATAAGTGCGAACAATCGCAGCCAGTGGTCTCATATATACGTTGAATAACGTAGGGCTCAAAGATGAGCCCTGCGGTACCCCACAGCCTAGGGGTCTACTGAAGGAAACAGTATCCCCTTCAAAGACCTGAAATGATCTATCTCTCAAAAAAGACTCAATCCAGGTTATTGCTCTGCCTGACACTCCTAGAGTGAGGAGTCGATACAGTAGAATTCTGTTATTCACCGTATCGAATGCGGCGCTTAGATCGAGGAGGATGACTGCCACCGATCCCCCTCGATCCAAGATCCTTCTGGTTTCCTCTGTTACCGCAATCAGAGCAGTCTCTGTCTCATGCTTGGGGCGGAAGCCCGTCTGTGTGGAATCGAGCAGGTGGTTGTTCTCGAGGATCCCCGTCAAATGTCCAATGATGTGTTTCTCGAGGATTTTGCTCACCCAGGGAAGCAGAGAGATAGGGCGGTAGTTACTAGAGTTGTTGGGATCCAGGTTTGGTTTTTTAAGGAGCGCTCCTACCATGGCTTGTTTCCACAGGGGAAGGACAATACCTGAAGTTATATACGTATTGACTAAATCAAGAATGGTGGGAAGAATAGTATGGGCGGCAGCAACTAGGGTGCGGGGTGGCAGGGTCACAGGGGGAGCCTGATTTTACTTGAAGCAATATAGATCCGAGCATCTCTGGATCCAACAAAGGGAACTGGTCCAAGGTATTCAATGGGTGCGACATAGTATCTTGAAAGGGGGGTGATACACTATCAGGGTGGAGATCCATATTGGCATTGGGAAAAGACAAGTAGATTTGATGAATTTTTTGGAAAAAGAATTCCGCCAAATCATTACAGCGGGTTTGTATATTATGGTTGGGTAGTGGGACTTGGGGAAGTTTAGTGAGACTTTTGACTATCTGATAAATTTCTTTTGATTTGAAACTGGCTGCCATGATTTTTCCTGTGCAAAAAGCAGACTGCACAGTTTTAATCTCATTTTTGTAAGATCTTATCGCCTCCCTATATATGACTTTTTCTGCTGCAGCGTAGTCCAATCGCCACTTCCTTTCCAATTTTTAACACTGGCGTTTTTTTTCCCTGAGCCCTGCTGAATACCAAGGGGCAGTTTTACGAGATCGTTTAGAAGGTGTTTCGAGAAGTGGGATAGTGGAGTCAAATCCAGTTGTTGTAGTTGCTGTTGGCTAATATAGGTTCAATTTTAAGTGGGGTTCTGGAGAGCTCTAGAGCTGCAATCCACTTATCTAACGGTAGTTTGGACCAATTACGTGATTTTCTTAGAATGGGATTTGAGGAAGGGGGGTGTGTATGGTCCAAACAAGAGGGATCAAAAAATGATCCGTCCATGGAAGGCGAATAGAACAGCCTGCCTTGAGAGCCACACAGTTGCTAAACACAGGGTCAAGAAGATGACCTTTAATATGGGTGGGGGAAAGTACAAGTTGTTCCAGTTGTAGTGCAGAGAGACTGGCTGCTAACTCTAAAGCAGTGTGATCAAAGGGTGAAGTTGGAAGGGGTGGTGGCTAGGTCAGCAATGATGGGGGTAACATGGTATAAAACTGTTTTAGAGGTCCAGGGGGGTGATATATAAGTGTTCCAGAAAAACTATTATTAGGGGATAAATCGATGGAAACAGACAGACTTTCACAGTCTAGAATAGAGTCAGAGGAGCAGCGGCATGTGTAAAGATCTTTATATATAATTGCCAGGCCACCTCCCTTCCCATAGGGACGGTCTTTTCGAACAATCTGGTATCCTTGGGGAAGTGCTTCTACTAGGTCTGGTTCAGAGTCAGTAGTTAACCAAGTTTCAAGTTTTATTTTATTTGTTTTGGTACTCTACTGAGGACCACAAATTTTATACGATAAAATTCAGTTACATATACTTTTAGAATTTCATAATAATACAAAGCTAAAAAAGGTATTAAAAATGTATAAAAGTTATAACAAACTAGTTCATTAGGAGGAAATTTGCATACTGTGATCAAATCCTTTACGGTGGTGATACGGCAGTTAATGTATATAGGATACAGGGGGCAGATGTATCAAGATACCATTTTGCACTTCTCAAATAGCGATTGTTAAGGAATCGCTATTTGAGAAGTGCAAAATGGTATGTATGTAGAATTTCGCTATTTATTAGCGATTCCATAGAATTCCTTAATTGCGATTAGCAAATTGCTAATCGCAATTAAGGAATAATTTCCCATTCATTTCTATGGGCCAGGATGCCCATAGGAATGAATGTAAAATTATACTCAATTTGCGATTAGCAATTAGCTAATCACAAATTGAGAATAATTTCAAGGGTGCAAGGGTGTCTTAAGGACACCCTGCTGCACCCCTGAATTTGATATGTGTACGCATATGGCGCACATACATGCCCTAAGGGCATGTATGAGCGTCATATGGCACCTTTAGAATTTTAAAAAATTGCTTTTTGAAAAGAATTCGCAAGTTACCACCAACTACAAGTTGATGGTAATTTGCGAATTCTTAGTCAAAAATCGCAACACTGAAATGCTTGATACATTTCAAATATTAAATCGCAATTTGCCTTTTCTTAAAAGCCTCGCAATGATAAGGAATCGCTAAATTAGCGATTCCTTAATATTGCGAGGCTTTTTGAATGATACATTCCAAATCACGTTTTTTTTGTCGCAAACGCTGCTATTTTCCGAATCGCAGCGTTTGCGACAAAAAAAACGGATGATACATCTGCCCCCAGGTGTTTTGTCCTGGCTGCCACTACTTTTGGGTTAGGGCATATAAATAAAAGATGTTCTACATCCTGCTCCCCTCCGTGGCAGAGGTTACATAATGGAGATCCATTTGGGTGCCACCTTGATGTTGTGGTTAGCACTGGTAAAATGCCGAGCCGTAACAGGATGATTGTTCTCCTAGCTCCGTGCGAGAGATTAAAGTGTATGTATTGTTGCACTTGCTTAGGTGCGATTGTTTCCGTGAAACTTTTATACAGAGTCAATTTGGCACAGTGTGAGAAATCCAGATCATAACGGAGTCTGGGGGTGAAACATGTTAAAAAGAGTTTCAGTTGTGACGGAGTCCACGTGAGCAACAGGTTAACATTGGTCTCAGCTAGTTTAAATGCAGTGGACATATTGCTGAAGAATACTTGTTTTGATGCGTCACAGTCAAAGGTCTCGGTTTTAAGTAGTGAATGGAGAGTTCCAGCCTTTGCGTGCAGCAGGTTATATGCCCACCTGATGACGTTTGCGATAGCTCTTGAGTAGGAGCTTGTGATAGAGAATTCGAGGCGAAGAGCTTGCACCGGGGTGGATTGTGATACCTTCAGCATTTTCCTCAGTATCTTCCCTTCTTTTTGGTCCAGGAATGACCACTGTTTTATTGGAATATATTCCAAAGCAAATGATAAAACTGGAGGTATCTTTGTACTATATACTTTGAGAAGGGATGAAAAATGTCTGTTGCCCGAGGCCGCGTATAGTCTTTGAAGGGCTCCGGCATGCACCTCGGATTTCCTAGTCAGGTTATAACCTGTAAATTGTTTTTTAATGTCTTAGTGAAGATCCTGCCCAGGTATGTGTATTCCTCTGTCTTTTCTATTGTTCCAGCGCCGAGTCTCCAGCAGAATTTGGAGCTTCTTTTTCTTCCTGAGAAGGAGACTATTTTTGTCTTGGTGAGATTCGGGATTAAGAAATTTTCCTCACTGTATTTGTTCAGAGTGTCTAGAAGTCTTTGCAGGCCAAAGGGCGTAAGATCTAACATTACGATATCATCTGCATATAAGAGGGCATGAACGTTATAGGCTGCAATCTTTGGAGGCAGACTTGACGCTTGTTGCAAGTGCTGAGGCAGATCACTAAGATATAGATAAGATTAACCAGGTTTCAGTAAAAAAAATTGCATTCGGCACAAGTTCATCTAATAGAAGGGCAACATCTGTGCTGTGTTTAGGAAGAGACCTACAGTTCAAAAGATACATTTTGAGTTCCAACCTTTCTTCTTTATGATGGATGATGTTAAGCTCAGTGTTGCATTGGGGAGCGATAGTGGGCAGGTCTAATGGGGGGCAGGAGTGGTGACACAGTGCTTTTATCTTTGGTCTTAGATTGAGAAGAGAATTAGGACTATAGCACCTGGGATGTTCAACGAAAAAAGCAGGGGTTGTGGACCCTGGCCCCGGCCGGCCGCGGACGGGCACAGACAGGCTTGCCTTAGGCATGCCTTTGACACGCAAGCGGAGCGTCCGGCGGTGGATGCTCATTATGTAGAATAAAAAGAGGGAGTGGTCGAACCGCTGTCCCGGCAACCCGATCTTATCCCCAAGATGGCGGCTTGCTCCCCGTGACAGCGCCTAGTCGGCTGTAGGGGATATGGTGCAGTGAGGAAGTGAGGAAAGGTAGGTTGTGCAAGTAAAAAGATAACAACACTTTTAAAAATTATTTATCAGCAACTAGATCTCCCGGCTTCCGCCTCAGGAGATGGCACAAAAATTCTAGCAAGCACACGTGGCGATGAGCGCTACTTATATGCAAATGAGGGTGGGCGGGAGGTCCAAACCGCTGTACCGGCAACCCGATCTTACCCGCAAGATGGCGGCTTGCTCCCCGTGACAGCGCCTTGTCGGCTGTAGGGGATATGGTGCATTGAGGAAGTGAGGAAAGGTAGGTTGTGCAAGTAAAAAGATTACAAAACTTTTAAAAATTATTTATCAGCGACTAGCTCTCCAGGCTTCCGACTCAGGAGATGGCACAAAAATTCTAACAAGCGCGCGTGGCGATGAACGCTACTTATATGCAAATGAGGGTAGGCGGGAGGTCCAAACCGCTGTGCCGGCAACCCGATCTTACCCCCAAGATGGCGGCTTGTTCCCCGTGTCAGCGCTTAGTCTTCCAGCTGCCATCTTTATTTTTGTTTTCTGTAAAAAAAACTTAAGAAAGTGATCATGTGTGTTAGTTATTTGATTAATTTTTTATTGATTGCAACCTGTGAAATTAGGGGGCTTATTAGGATAGCGGATTTTCCGCATACTCTGGGCCGGCGGAAGCCACCACCGGCCCGGAGGATGGGGAAAATCTGCTGCGGACCCACCAAAGACCCACCGCCACATTAGGATGGCTGGTGGGTCCTGGTTTCAGTCCTCTGCTTTTCCGCCGCGGTTGGCTTACAACCGCGGCGGGAAAGCTCTAATATGGTGGCGGTGTCTCTCAGACACTGCCAGCCATATTAGGATGGATTTCAAAACATGCTTTTCCGCAGCAGGTTTTCCGCTGTGGAAAAGCATGTGGAACTTCACTGCAGGGGCCCATTGCGGGGCCCCTGGGTGAAGGGGGGGTGGGGGGTGCACATGGGGGGTACCTATGGTACCCCCCTGCATTTGTATGCAGTAATCGGCAGGCACCACACGGTGCCTGCCGCTTTCTGCATACAAAATGCAATGTATGCATTTTTAACATTGCGGCGGGTGCAGCTTGAAGCCGCAACCGTCGCAATGTTAAATATAGAGGATGTTACCGCGATGGTGGCGGTCACATCCTAATTGCACAGGAGGGAACTCCGCAGGCCATGCGGAGGTTCCCTCCTACTCTGGGGTCGCGGACGGACTCAAGTCCGTCCGCGATCCTAATGGGCCCCTAAATGTGGTTAATAGATTTAGGACTGCCTTATGGCTTTTCAAATCACATGTTGTTTATTCAATTTTTTTTATTTGATTTTGCAAGATATGCTTTCGTATTATGGTTTGTAGTTGACTCCTGTGAAAAGAAAAATAGGTTGTATATATATATATGTGTAATGTAATTTTTATCACCTTTTTAAGGTGTTATTGTTTGTTTGCAAATCCTTTTGGTGGTCTGGGACATTTTCCTGGTGGTTTGGCTGACTTCTGGATGATGTTGGGTATGTCTGAAAGTAAAAGTTGAGATTAACTGAGCTCTTTGAAATGAATGTTTATTTAGCCTGCTTTTGCACTTTTGCCATTTTTAATTTGGTATTTAAAGAGATTTTTGTTTATCTTGCCTTTTGGATACTAATGCATAATGGTTTTGCTAGTTTTGGCTGTCCCTTTAGGATTTCCAAAAATTTTACCTCCAAAAGGCCTTTTGCTTGTTGAGTAAATGCTGGTGACAGTGGGTGGAAGTTCAGCTGTTGGTTATGTTCGTCCTGTTGTTATATGCAAATTTATTGAACCTGTGAAAGAAAGAATATTATTGCATGTTCCACTGTAAAATGATTACATTTCTGAAAGCAGCAACTGGCCAACATCTTTCATTCTGTACCTCATCACCTTCCATGAGGCAAACACCTGGCGAAGTTAGAATAATAATTGTGCTCCCCACCACCAACCAGAACCTTCCCTGAGGCTAATACCCAGCAGAGTTAGAATAATAATTTTGCCTCCCACCACTGACCAGCACCTTCCCTGAGGCAAACACCCTGTGAATTTAGAATAATAATTTTGCCGCCCAGCACCTTCCCTGAGGCAAACACCCGGTGGAGTTAGAATAATAACTTTGCCCCCCCACTGCCCAGCACCTTCCCTTAAGCAAACACCTGGAGGAGTTAAATTAATAATTTTGCCACCCACCACTGCCCAGCACCTTCCCTGAGGCAAACATCCGGCAGAGTTAGAATAATAATTTTGCCCCCCACCACTGATAAGCACCTTACCTGCGGCAAACACCCGGCGGAGCTAGAATAATAATTCCCCCACCACCACTGACAAGCACCTTCCCTGAGGCAAACACCTGGTGGAGTTTGAATAATAATCTTGCCCCCCATCACTGTCCAGCACCTTCCCGGAGGCAACTACTTGACGGAGTTAGAATAATAATTTTGCCCCTCACCACTGACCAGAATCTTACCAAAAATGGTGAAATATTTAAAGCAGAAAAATGTATTTTGTTTGTGCAAAATAAATGTATATAGTAAACTGACAGGTGATTGTCCAAAGTATTGTTTTCCACAATTTATAATTGTTGTTGGTGTATGATCAATCTCTGTAGAAATTTAAAAAAATTCAATTGTTATTTCCGATTTAGGGTTTTATGAAATAAATAGATGTCATTTTATATTCACTTACTTATGAACGGAAATAAGTATTCCGAATTATAGGTTGCAGATTTGGGGCTGTTTTTGAAGTGCTGTAAATAATAAAAAAATAAACTTAAAGTATACAAGAAATATTTCTTTTCATTAAGCAGGTGTTTCGTTTTAAACATATACTTACTGCAGTCAGTAGATGGCAGTGTGTAATTCGGAAGTCTGAGAAGTCTCCTCCTACACCTGCTGCATGTGGTCAACATAGATGTCAGTGCACCACTGAGCACAAAACAGTGGTCAGCTTATTTCATACGTTTTTTAGGGGTAAGTGAACATTTTAAAGAAAATATGTAATGAAAACTATTTTTCCACGTGATTCAAAACCTGACAGAATGTATATGTATTATGTGTTGTGTGAAATGTTGGTTTATTCCTTCTGTTTCAGAATGTCAGCAATTTTGAGCAGTCAATGGCTCGGCTGTTGTAATAGAAAAAGTTGACGGGCACCCGTTTTCTTTGATTTGTGTGCATTGTATGTAGATGCTGCTTTTGCCACTGACTGTAGAGTGTATATTTAAAAAAATGCCTTGTGTATATATATGCATAAAAATCAGAGTTATTCTTTTTTTTTAATTGTAAAAACAAATTAAACGACAAAATGAAATTTATCAATACCTATGTATTTGAATTCTTTGGTATTAAAATAATTACACAAGTATTAAAATAAAAACCTGCATATTAATATACTACCCCACCCAAAACCCCTGTGTTCCTTCCATCACGTCCCACAGCATGGATGGAAAAAAAACGTTCAGAATTTTTACTGTAACATAAGAAATTTATGCATGGTAATGGTATGCGTTGTATTACTATGCATTATGATGGTATGCGTTGTAATGGTAGTTTTAATATAACCCTATGAACATACTTTGTAATGGCTTGCGTTGTAAAAACATTCATTGTAATGGTATTTGTGTTGTAAAAACTGAAATGTAAAAGAATGCCTTAATGGTATGCGATATAACGTCATATATTCCAAAATGAAATATAGCCTCTTAAGATCACCTGGCGAGTATGGCTTGGGTGAAAACTTGAAGCTCAAAAAACCTTCCAAAGCTTATGTTATATTCCATATAGGTACCATAACATAGGCCTTGGTAAACTTGTTACCTGTCCCCTATATTCTCTCTCTACGTTACACATGTCATGGTTTACAAGGACAGACCTTTTACCTAGATATTACATTGCATTCAGAACGCAGGTTTTCCCTAGTTTGAAATCTCATACATTATGCATGAGGATTCTTGGAAGCACAGCAGAACTGACATCTCCTGTATAAAATCTATGTATAAAGTTCATGCCCAATGTCATCCTTAGGCCGACACAGTAATACAGTAAGGTAGGACCCCTGGGGAGACCTATTGGTATATATACATCACATCTTGCTAAGCTAGACAGAGGAGACCAAGACTTCCCGGCCGACACTCTGACCAGAGATTCTGAGCTTCCTGCACGCAGATGCTACAGCTCGCAGTGGTCTGAACATCCCTCGCGGGGTGTCCAACTCGAGACCAGGATGGGGTCCATAGTCTCTCACTTTCAGGTAATGGGGTTGACTAGATCCTAGAGTCATTCTTGGCTTAACACTTACACCCATGCTAGATACACGTAGGTACGTCTAGTTAGGGAAAGCATCGTAGGAGTACGCATATTTTATCATGTGTTTTATATACTTTACTGTATTCTTGATTGTAGTAAGATGGTAGAACTATATCATCTTTTTCCCTTTATAGTACTGTTAATCATGTATATCTTATACTGTCTAACGGTTGTTGCATCATATCTATTTAACACCAGAATAACAACTGTTCAATAAATCCTTATTGAAAATGCCCAACCTGTTTTATTCTGTGCATCTCTCTGAGATAAACTAAGTAAGCACGAGTGACTGAGCGAAAGGTAGTATTTTGTTTCCACAGTCCCGAGGGATCAGGGTTGTCCTGGGCAAGGGTTGCCAAGTGGAGATTCTAGTGGCACTGTGAGCTGGTTGGTACAAAAGGCCAACATACCCGGTGGGGGTGATCAGAGTTCGTCTGACACAATCCTACATTGTATGTTGTCTAAACGCGCAGATCCTGTATACTTTCTATAGGAACTACACAACACTTGAGTTATACTCAAAGGGATCTCTCGAATTTGAACATTATTTTTTGGGGGGATTTGAAGGTCCCTTAAATATAAGGACACCAGTCATTTTAAAATTACTTTTGATGATGCATTTTTTTCAAGAAAAAGCAAAAGCAGATAAATAAACAGTAAACTTTGGTACATCTGCGAGAGTTAGGTGTAGAAAATGTCCCTAAGTCGTACACACAGACACTTTTAAGGCATGGAACAGAGTTGTCATTTGGCCATTATAAGATGCAATTTGGTACCACTAGTACTTTAGAAGTAGAACACTGATACAGGAAGACACTGGCAAATGCAACCCAGAAAACCTGCAAAATATTGTTTGGATTTCACACCAATCTAAAACACAGAGGAAAAAAGTATTGCTCCTTGATTATGGATACCTGGGTTAAGATATATGTTGACTTTCGTGGTGAATGATCATCATACTACTGTGACAAGGAAGGTATGTTTTTTTCTATCAGTCATGAGGTAACTAAGGATGACATTTCCTGGTGGCAGGTTGGGCCAAGATGTATAAACAGTGGATTGAGAAGGGTGGGAAGTTTTTTCATTATAATAAAGTATTTAATATGTTTTATTAGTATTTATTTAATTTAGATTTTATAGATAATATTATTGTGGTAATGAATGTATTATTAATGTATTATGAATTAGGTGTTAATTCTAATTAATTAATTAATAATTATGTTAATTGTATCATTTTTGGAGGAGCACGTTGTGGGTTTATAGGGGAATAGGGTGAGAAGTAATTTAATTTTAATACAATTAGTAATAATTTGTATACATTAATAATTATTTTAATTCAAGAAAATTTTTATTTGATATGAAAAAGGAAAGCAAGGTGTCAGTACAAAATACAAAAAGAGTATAAAATGCTGAAAACATTAGTAGGCAATGAGAACAGTATAGTTATAAACAATAATAAGAAGAGAATCTGGGCAATAGAGCTAAAGAAAGGAGAAAACATTATTTATACAAATATGATTGTACAAAGAAGGAGCATAAAAATGGTAAAACAAAGAAAAGAAGGACTGCAATGAGCATTTAAGGGGGTTTGGAGACTTCTTGCTGCGAGGGCAGCGGGTGAAACAGGCGTTTAGCACAAACATCAAGGTAAATCGTGACAGAAACCATAAGTCCATGCGTTTTGCGGCCATGTGAGCTGGAAAGACAAAAGCAGTGTCTAGTCTATGGTTGTGGCAGACGTTATACCACCACGCTTTAAAGGAGATATTAGAAAAGTTCTTCCAATTGGCTGTAATTTGTTGAAATGCAACAGCTAACAATAAGTCAATAATCTGAAGGTTTAGTTCAACATCCTCCCAGCAAGGGGAAACACTTCCTAGAAAAATCTTAGTATAGGAAAAAGGAATACAAGTATGAAAAATTACATTGATTTGAGCCCAAACCTGCAACCAAAAGTCATGAACAGATTTACATCGGAACAACTTATGAAACAGAGTCGCTTGTGGAGAAGAGCAAGACCAGCATATGTGGGGAGTGTCTGGAAAGCGCTTGTGAAGGTCAGAGGGCGTAAAAAGAAGTCTGTTGTAAATGAACAACAAGGACGGTGTCAAGGTCGCCGCTCTCGAGGATTTGCTGATCTTAGTCCATATCTTGTCCCATAAAGGAACGGACCAGGATGTGGCAAGATCGTGTTCCCAGCACTCCTCCACTTTAGATTTGGGCCTAATTGACTCATTAGTATGAAGATGATTGTAAATGCTTCCTTAAGCAGGAGATAATTATGGGTGAAAGAAGGAGGTAGACCATAGAGGCAGCGAAGAGTAGTGAAGGGTATGAAAGAAGATTGTGAAAATAATTGGGAAATCCATATCAGCCCTCTTCGGCACCATGCCTTCCAATAGAAGGGCTTGTTGCGGATAAGGAGGGAGGTATTATGCCAAATAGTAGAGGACAGGAAATCAGCAACAGTCATAGGGGAGGCGGGAGAAGAAGATAAGAGCAATTTAGTGTTAAATTTATGAATGGGGGTAGGAGTGGAAGAGGGTTTAAGTGAGAAAGAAAGATACTCAGCAAAAGAAAAGTGAGAGAGAAGGAGGCGTTCAAACTTAGCCCATAAAGGGAAGGGAGGGATGGGGTCTTGTAACCAAAAGGAAGCTTGTCGTAACAAAAACGCTTTATGGTAGACTGGGAAATCTGGGAAGTTGATCCCGCCTTCTGATTTGGGGCAAATCAGTTGAGCAAGGGACATTCTAGATTTGTTGTTGTTCCAGAGAAAAGACAGTAAAATTGAGTTAATCTTTTTGAAAAATTTAGAAGGAATGGACACTGGAATGTTAGAAATAGTATAGAGGACTATGGGAGATAACATCATTTTAATAGTGTTGAGACGTCCCCACCAAGATAAGTAAAGAGTGTGCCGTCTGGACGTTAAGTCCAATAATTTTTGAGTGCATTTAGTTAAACAAAGGGAAACCATGTCTGAGATAGAAGGGGTAACATGCAGGCCAATATATTTAATATGTGAGGAACTGCAAGTGAAATTGGAGGCACTAAAATCGGGTTTAAATGTAAACTTCGTCAAGGGTAGGATCTCACATTTATCATTATTACGTTTGTAACCAGATATTCGGGAATAATCTCTCACTTCAGCAAGGAAGGCAGGAATAGATTCAGTGGGATTGAAGATAAAGAGTAGGATATCGTCCGCATAAGCGACAAGCTTAACTTGGGAATCTGATATTTGAAAGCCATGAATGTCAGTATTTTGACGGAGTTTAGATAAAAAGGGTTCTAAAGCCAAATTAAAGAGAAAAGGAGACAAAGGACAACCTTGATGAACACCTCTCCCCAAATTAAAAAAGGAGGAGACTTGGCCATTAACACAAACCGCTGCACGGGGATTAGAATATAGTAAAGAAATCAAAGAAATAAATTTGAGTCCAAAACCAAACCACTTAAGGTTATGAAAAAGATAAATCCATTCAACCCTATCAAATGCTTTCTCAGCATCTAGGGCAATCGCTGCGAGGGAGTAGGGCAAATGATGAGATTTTGATAAAACATTAAATAAAAGTCTGGTGTTGTCAGTGATAAATCGACCCTTGACAAAGCCTGATTGTTCGTCACCCAGGAGATCTGGGAGGAGAAGGTCAAGACGTGCTGCAAGAGATTTAGCAAATATTTTGTAGTCAATATTGACCAGAGAGATTGGTCTATAATTTTTGCAGTATTGAGCATCTTTCCCTTCCTTAGGTATCAGACAAATGTGTGCATCATAGAAAGAACCTGAGGAGGCACATAAAGCGAGAAATGTATCTATGAGGGAGTGTAGTTTTGGGATGAGTAGCTTCGAAAAATGAAGGAAAATTTCAACGGTAAAACCATCTGGTCCAGGGGCTTTATCTTTTTTGAGGTTTTGGAGTACTGTGAGTAATTCTTGTTGAGAGATATCGAGCTCTAAGTGAGAAAGGTCAAGAGGGAAATGGACAGGTTTGTGTATGTTGGAAAAAAAACGGTCTAGAGACTGAGAAGAGGGTTGGGTTTCGGAAGAATACAAGGTTTTATAAAAAACAGAAAATTCAGTAAGAATATCCGCATCCTTATGTTTAAGAACAGAGTGTGTGTCATAGATGGATTCAATATTCAATTTGCTATGTTGGACTTTCAAATAGTTAGCTAAAACTTTCCCAGCCTTATTTTTACCTCCATAAAACTTTGCACTTGATTTCAGTAAATACATGGAAGCATCTTCTGTAGACTTTTTGTCAAATTTCATTTTGGCATTGACCAGGGCTGTTAACACCTTGGCTGCTTTGACTTTTCCCCTCCTGTGCTGCAACTCATGATTTACCATTGTTCATGACGAGCTCAGCTCGTCATAGCATAGCTCCACTGTGCCTCATGACGAGCTGAGCTCGTTATGAGCATGGAAGGGGTTAAACTGTCTTGCGAATGAGAAGTAAAATAAGAGTGCTCCAATTTCTTAATGTCATGATCGGCAGTAAATTTGCAAGCAGTTTTCCGTTTCTTTGCCACATATCCAATTATAAAATCTCTCGCCGCAGCTTTGAAAGCATCCCAAATGGTGTGCTTGGGGATAGAAGGATTATCATTGAGCAAAAAATACTCATCCCAAAATTCAGTAAAGGAGACAGTGAACTTGGGATCCAAGAGAAGGGTATTATTGAAGCGCCATCACTTGGGTCCAACGGGTTTAGGGAGGATGTCAAGTTGAACTAAAGTAGGGGCGTGATCCGAGAGTAGAATCAGACCAATTTCGGCATGGGTAAGAGTCTGGGCAATGTTATGAGTAACAAAAATATAATCAATCCGGGATTGGGAGTGGTGGCATGGAGAATAAAAAGTAAATTCTTGTGCCTCCGGATTACATAAGCGCCAGGCATCAATGAGTTTATGTTGGGAAATGGGTTGGGAGAAAAGTTTATGGGACTTGTTTGGGACGTAGTGGGCTTTAGAATTTCTGTCAAGGAAGGGATCAAGGGGCTGGTTGCAATCACCTGCTAGGATGAAATTATCATCAACAAGTCTGGTGATATGACGAGAAAGCGTATGCCAAAAAGCGGGATCGCCACCAGTGGGGGCGTAAACATTAAGAAAGGAAATTGAAACACCCTTAAGAGACAGTTTAACATGTGTCCAACGACCTTCAGCATCCGACTCCTGAGCAAGCAAGGAGTGTGATAAGGTTTTGCGACATAAAATAGCCACTCCATTTCGCTTACCATCTCCTTGAAAATAATAAGCTTCACCCACCCAACCTCTTTTGAGTTTAGCAGATTCTGTATCAGACAAATGAGTTTCTTGCAAAAACGCAACATCAACATTCAAACGAGCCAGGTGAGACAAAATTCTCTGTCTTTTGATTGGAGAGTTAATGCCCTTAACATTCCATGTAACTATTTTTAATGACATAATATAAAAGATAGATGAAGATTAGCAAAAGAAGGAAAGTTAAAAAAAAGAGCCCAGAAGAGAAAACAAGCAAGAGAAAGAGAAATTGTCAGGAGAAAAGGGGAAATTGAAAATGACAAAAGAGAAAAAAATAGAAAAAAGGGATTGCGAGTCAGATAACAAGAGACGTAGAAAAAGTGTGAGAGAAATAGAAGAGAAGTGATCTGAAAGAGAAAAGATCAAAGTCCAGAACAAGCGTAGACCAATGAACAGAAGATCATAGAAAAAAAGAAGAAGGATAGAGGAAGGAGAAGGATATGAGCAGAGAGAAAAAGTATAGGTCAAAGAAACGATAGGAAGATTCATCCGAATAGGTAGACAGAAGAGTAAAATGCAAGTGATAGATAAGGAGACACAAAGAAAGAAAGAGCAGAAAGATTGATGGAAGTAAGAAAAAGGTGACACCTGTGAATAAAATTGGAATTGGGAAAGAAGCAGGGATAAGGAAAAAAAGGAGAAGGCAAACATTGAAGGAAGGAAGGAGAACGTACTTACGAGGGAGGGAATCGAGGGAGGATAATCAAGAAGGAGAACGAACGAGAAACTGAAGGGGGTAGAGCCAACTGGAGAAGGCAAGACATCCAATGCGAGCGGACCGTCAAGCCGGGGGGAACATCATGGAATGGAACGTAGATTCTGTGAAAACATGAGGAAAAAAAATCAAGAGACGAAACAGCAAAAAAAATAGTACCAGACAAGGGTGATACACGAATAAATAGGTTATATGAATATAAGGGAACAGTAAACAAGGGAAGTTATAGAAGGATAAAACTAGTATGACAAGCATGACAAAATCAGCATGATCCAATTGAGCCAAATAAAGAACAATAGCAGCTCAAGAAAGTCATAGAGGAAAAGCAGAGGAGGAACTGGAAGAGTCCGTTTCAGCTGTTTGACAAAAATTTAGAAAGCTCCGAAGGCGAACAGGATCTTCATGGGTCGTTGTCTTGTTGTTATGAGTAACTCTGAAGAGGCAAGGGTGGAAAAGGCCATATCTGGCGCCAATGGAACGGAGTTCTGGCCTCATATCCAAAAAAGCTTTGCGACGGTTGGCTGTAGCTTTAGCATAATCCTGCGCGAAAAACAGGGTGGATCCTGACCATGTGAGGCTAGGGGAAGCTCTGGCTGCTGAGAGGACTTTAAGAAGGTCAGTATATTCCAGGAAATACATGATGACGCCCCTTGGTCTTGAAGAGGTGGAAGCAGGTGAAGAAACGCGACCAAGCCCATGGGCCCCCTGGATATTAAGCTCGGTGCCTTCTGGTAAATGAAGGAGTTTAGGAAGGAAGGATTTGAAGCAGGCAATAGGGTTACTCCCCTCACAGTTCTCCGCCAGGCCGTAAATGCGCAGTTTATTATGTCGATTGCAGTTTTCAAGCTCCTCAACCTGCTTCTGGAGGGAGGAAATCTGCCACTGCATATGCGTAACCTTGGAGGATGACTCCTGGAGAGAGGAAACACTGCGCTCCACCATCGTAACTCTAGCATCCATCTGCGACCAGTTATCAGTTAAAACCTGTAACGTGGTATTGGTTTCTTCCATAAAAGGACGAAGGGCCCGTATCTCCTCCAACAACAACTCCATGGATAGAGCTGAGGAGGAGCCCGACGGTGATGGGGGATCCTTTTTGAGCTGTTTCGTTGTGACCTTTCCTGAGGGTTGGACAGGATATTCCGCACTGGACTGCGACATGTGGACAACAGACGTCTGAGAGGCTTCCAAATGAGCCAGCGCAGAAAATACTTTTGAGTTTTTAATGAAGGTGCGTCGTGGAGTCTTAGGAGCACGACCTGTTGCGCCCCTATCCATAAGATAGTAATCCCCTCAGGAGAAAAAGGGTAGCACCTGGACCGCTGCATCCGTGGAAACAACAACAAGTAGGAAGGTCAGTGTAGCCTGCAGGAGCACGTAGGGGAAATGTTATAAAAATCCAAAGAAAAACACCCATAAATGACAAAGGCGAGCCTGACTGTGTCATGAGGATGTAGGGTAAAAATCACAGAAGTGTAGATAAGGAGCAGCAAATAGCCATATATGGACGCAGGGATATGTCCAGCTGGTCAAGCTATAAAGCCCTCATATAGGGATATACAATGCAAAATGGCTGCTGATATGAAGAATATCGAAATATCAAAAATCAGGAAAAAAAAACAACTATTGGAGAAGCAGTCATAGCAGCGCAGTCAATGAAGGCATTATATAAGGAAACTCGGGCCAACCTTGTTGAAGGGAGAAGAAGGCATGCTCATTCAGTCGTTGTCAAAGGAAGAGGCGCGCAACTTGGGAAACGCGCCTCAGATCCACAAAATGGCGGCCGCAGCCGCAGTGACGCCGCGACTGAGAGAAAGTGCGGCGAAAATGCAGGAGGCGGTCACCCAAGGCAGCAAAACGGTCCCCGGGGCATTCCTGGTCCCTTCCGAGAGTATGTGCCGCCGTCTCTGACGAAAAGCGAGTCCGTGAACCGCTAGTGCGCCCCAGCGTCTGCGGAGCGCTCACATGAATGCCGCCATCTCCGCCGGGCGCTAAGCCACGCCCCTATTAATAAATATTTAATTGATAAGTTATAGTGTTAACTGTGGGAAATGATGTATTAATAATTATTTATCAATTGTTTGTTAATTAATATTAATTAATCAATTGGTAATTAATTGTGTCTTTTTTAAGGAATCGGTTGTGGGGTTTATAGGGGAATAGGGCGGGAAGTAATTTATTTATATTTATTTATTTAATTTTAAAATAATGCTAATTAATCAATTAAAAACTAAATATGGCAATTGGGTAATTATTTTGAGATGTGATTGGTGGGGTTTATTGTAGTAAAGGGTGGAAAGTACATTATTTTCAATTAATGAATAAGTTGTTAATTGCTAATATTTTAATAATGTAAAATTAGTTATGGAAATTGTGTAATGTTTTTAGGTGTGTATTGAAGTATTTATTGGGGTCAAGGGTGGAAAGTATTTTAACTTTCAGTAATTAATAATTAGGTCCTCCTTATTATTCATTCATTCATTGAATAATATTTATGGTAATTGTTTACTTTTCTTTTGTGTGTGGATTTTGGTTTAATAGGGATAATGTTTGGTGAGTATATTTTAAGTGTTTTAATTTGTTTTTTAATTAATAATAATGTTTATTTGATAAATAATTATGTTAATTATGGAGGTACACGTTTTTAGAAATTTAGATATGTGTTGGTAATTGTGTGGTGTTATAGGGTAGGAAATAAAAAATATTTTTGTGTAACAATGTTTTTGATTCTAATTAATTTCGATTAAATATACTTATTTCTTTCAAATTATTTTAACATTTTTATAAAATTATGTTTGTAGGTAATAGTTTAGATTTTTTTAACATTACAATACGTTTCTATCTTTTGGTAATTGTTATCATTTGTATATATGTTTTTAACATATTTGTATTGTAGTTGATATTTTGTTTGTTTTTAATTTTGTGTTGATTTCAGTGGGAATAATAATTTTTACCCCTCTGCTATTCTACACTTTCCCTCTTGTTGCACTCACTGGAGTGGGAATAGTAATTTGTACACTTATGCTATCCAACACTTTCCCTACTGTTGCACTCATTAGAGTGGGAATAGTAATTTTTACCCCTACACTATGCAATACTTTCCTTACTGTTGCACTCACTGTAGTGGGAATAGTAATGTTTTTCCCTCCGCTGTCCAACACTTTCCCTACTGTTGCACTCACTGGAGTGGGAATGGTACATTTTGTATATCTTCGCTATCCAACCCTTTCCCTACTGTTGTACTCATTGGTGTCAGAATAGTTATTTGTACTGCTATCCAATATTTTCCCTACTGTTGCACTCCATGGAGTAGGAATAGTAATTTTTACCTCTCCGCTATTCAACACTTTCCCTACTGTTGCACTCACTGGAGTGGGAATAGTAATTTGTACCCCTAAGCTATCCAACACTTTCCAAAATGTTGCAGTAATTGGAATGGGTATAGTAATTTGTACCCCTATGCTATATCAACACTTTCCCTACTGTTGCACTCACTGGAGTGGGATTAGTAATATTGACCCCTCCACTATCCAACACTTTCCCAACTGCTGCACTTATTGGAGTGGAAATAGCAAATTGTTCCCCTCCGCTATCGAACAATTTCCCTACTGTTGCACTCACTGGAGTGGGAATAGTAATTTTTATATCTTCGCTATCCAACACTTTCCCTACTGTTGCCCTCACTGGTATCGGAATAGTAATTTGTACTGCTCCGCTATCCAACACTTTTCCTACTGGTGCACTCATTGGAGTGAAAATAGTAATTTTTACCTCTCCGCTATCCAAGATTATCCTTACTGTTGCACTCACTGAAGTGGGAATAGCCATTTTTACCCCTCCCCTATCCAACACGTTCCTTGCTGTTGCTCTCACTGGAGTGGGAATAGTACTTTTTTTCCTTACGCTATCCAACACTTTCCCTACTGTTGCGCTCACTGGATTGGGAATAGTAATTTGTATCCCTCTGCTGTCCAACACTTTCCCTACTGTTGTACTCACTGGAATGGGAATAGTCGTTTTTACCCCTCCGCTATCCAACACTTTCCCTACTGTTGCACTCACTGGAGTGGGAATAGTACATTTTTACCTCTTCCCTATTCAACACTTTCCCTACTGTTGCGCTTACTGGAGTGGGAATAGTAATTTTTACTGCTCCACTATCCAACACTTTCCCTACTGTTGCAATCACTAGTGTCGGAATAGTAATTTTTACCCCTCTGCAACCCAACATTTTCCCTACTGTTGCACTCAATGGAGTGCAAAATGTAAGTTCAAAAATGATTAAATATGTTAATGTTTTAATTTATAATATAATGATTTTTTTATTAGGTTTTATGTTATTGGTGTATGCACACATATATATATATATATATTTGTAGATTTGTATATATTGATAACATTTTATAATACATTAAAATTGTTAGATTAATTGTTTTAAAGTAAATATACATTTATATATTACTTTTCATATGTATGTTTACATTTTTTAAATTACATTTATTTTTTATATTTGTCAAGATGTACATTGTATCTAAATACTTTTTTAAGTTCATTTTTGTTATTACATGTATTTAACATTATTTTTTATATATAAAAAACAATATTTTGTACATCAATATTTTTTTACATCTATGATGTTTTTCGATATTTAAGTCATTTACATTATAAAGATAGGATTTTGATATTTTGCCGATCAATATTTTTGTATTGATATTTGTGTATTAAGATATTTTTGTAATCGATATTATGTCAGTGATCCCTCATTGAGATCCAGCCTGAAGGACTTGGTGTAATCAGGTAAACCTAGAAAAGGGGCAGAATATATGTTTGTCAAAGATAGGAAGAATTACTTTGTTTCCGTGGACTACGGCGAACATTCTGTAGTATGGAGTACTGTTATTCACAAAATCCTTCAAGGATTTCACAATATAAGAATAGTCCGAACTTGATTACCTGCAGTAGCCTGCCATCTCTAAAAGATTGCATACCTGGGAGACTTAGCTGATAGGGGTAGCTTACGGACATCCTCAATGTAACAAGCAAGCCTTTGTCCCTAGCTGAAATAAATATCGAACACAGGGGAAACAAAATTGCAATTACTCTCCAGAAATGTATGCACTTGTTTGGTTTACTAAGTGAACAAATACATTTGATCACATTGGAGTTCAATGGATCAGAGTTAATCAACACGTTATCCGCATATTACACCTGAATAGAATCACTGTAGAAGACCAAAATGCTTAAATCTTTCTTAAGTGCTTGTAAAACAATGGAATGGGACTATATATATCCTTGAGATGCTGGGGCCATTATAGCACATCTGCACACAAAGTAGTTTCATAGAGTGCTATCAACTACTATGACATTATGTGCTTTCTGAGATAACTTTTTTTTCTTTTTGCTAGTGTCAAGGCCAAGTAGCTCCATCAACACCAAAGTTTAACAAAAAACATGACAAAACAAAATAAGTATTGACAAAGTCAAAAGGTTGACAGCCAACACCAGACCTATATGTTTTGCCAGTGCTTGTTATCAAATAAAGGTCCCCTACATAACAGGTTTCTCTATTACTCATCCTAATGGAACTACATTTGTCAACCTCAACGATATTGAAGGCATCATTTGCCGGGCATATAAATGTCATTGATGAGCACCTTATTTGTACTATCTTGTTGTTACTATTACCGGCATTTTGGTTGAAGATGGAGGGGCTGGATGTTGTCTTTTTATTGAGCAGCAACGAGACGTGATTTTAACATGTCTCTCAACATACTTTGCAGGATGGTTTGATCATTTTGAGTTCTGCCACTATCTACAGCTGGGTTAGTTAGCAGGTTTGAGGATGCCCCAGAGTAAAATACTATACCACATGAAGCAACTTTAGACATAGGAACAGCTGTGAATGCAGCCTAATGTCAAGTGCTCAACCTGCAGCAGCCCTTTCGTAATGTGAGGCCTTGCTCACAGATTTGACAGTCTGGAAGCAAGCATTGTCACTGTGATGTATACAGACAATTTCACAGTAGTAATGAGGAGTGTAAAACTCAGGGCTGTCTAAATACCCTATGTCAATCTTGGATAACCTTTTCAGCCCTGTCACGTGCTTGCATACAGTATCCTGTAGTCCTCAATTTATGCTTCAATCCTTTTTATTAAATGTAGTAGCAGGTGCACCACGCAAATTGGTTAAAGAAAAACGGTAAAAACGCAACATTTATAGCCCGATTCTATACAGCCCAGGTATCTACTCAAAGACAGATTTATCGTCTCTATGGCTCCAGTCACTCACTTTTCTGTACTGCTGGAATCATGCCTCCCTCATCTAAAAATGTGTCTTGAGAACACAGGTTTGCTTGATTTACTATGTTGGCTAGCACAAACTTAAACCATAAATCATGTATCAACCTTCATAAAGTAGTGGTCGACTTGTTTCACTGCCCATGTATTTACAGCCCATGCGTCAGGATCTGAGGAGAATGAAACAAGTGTTACCTATTTCATAGTTGTGCACTGAATGACATAGGTGCGGACATACCCGGGGTACCTGATTACCCTAAGTCACCAATGGATTGATGGTACCCTCTCGTCCAAAAATGGTGGAAAGCTGTTTTTCAACTTTCAAGTTGAGGTCACACATGAAGTCCCTTGCATTATGCCAAGAAGTCATCTTGGAAAGAGTTTCAGAACAAGAGGCCTAACAGTCCTTGCAAAGAATAAACACAATAGCCTGGAAAATGTCATTGTCCACACCGTAGTGCAAGACAGGTTCCTCCGCACGGGGAATAGAACCAATGCTTAGAAGCACGACTCACAGTAATGGACTACCTCTGTATCACATGGTTGGTGCTGTGAGGTGTCTCCTTCACGACCTTCTGGTCCAAATCATCCTGATAGAAGTAGAGACTGCTATGTCCTGGAGTAAGTAAATTATAGAGCTTATAAACCAACAGTCTGGTAGAAGTCATTTATTTACAACATGAATATCACTTCTAAAGATTCCAGCCACCAGTTACAGCTAGGGCTAGTAATATATTGATGCTTTATTAGAGTTCAGTGTCTAGGTTTTACGTAGTTTGTGTTGACTAAAGTAGGCTATGGGAACCTCCAGTGGAAATTATCTGTTTTCAGGTGTGCACCACTATTGTCTGGCCTACATTGCTTACATCCTACAGTCAGATGATCAGTGTAGTGCTTGAAAACCTAGTGTCATGTCCTTCCAAATGTACAGGTGAAGGAGTAATTTTGCTGCAACATTTAGCTCTGTTGCAGTGTTCATAATAAGAAACAGGGAGTGCCATGGCTTAAGCCACTGACATTAGAATGGTTTGACTGGCCTCAGTGTTTCTAATGATATCCTAGGTAAGCGAAGATGCGCTTTAGAATCTGCATTGTGCAGGTTTATTTCAGAACTTCGTTGGCCTACATTCAAGCAAATGTTTTAAGCCATAATCACTCCAAAGTTTCTTATTGTCCTTTATGTTTCTTTTGGAGCCTCCAAATCTTTGGGCCATATTGAGGTAGTTTATTGGTTGTGCCTCTAACCACTTTTCAGGGTCTAGTTTTTTTTGAGGGATGTCATTTAGATGATTCGTTATCATCCACTATCCGTTATAACTATATTTATCTCCTTGGTTTTTTCCAGTGTTAGGATAATGTGTGTGGTATTTGTGTCAGTGTAATTGCGGCATACCAAACTGAAAGATTGGATCAAGTCCTATGGGGCAAGGTAGAGGAGGAACAAGAGTGTATAGCATACTGATTCTTAGCATGTTATCTTTTTATGTATTTAAGAAGACTTTTTAGTAATTTTGTAACTTGTATCATCAATTTGTGTAGGTTTGTAACGCACTGTTTTGTTGTGTCTTTAATGATTGCAATAATTAAAATAAGGACTAAATTGATTGAATTTGTATAGCATAAGTAGTAAAATGATTTTACGTTCAGTGGATGTGGTCCATTGATGCTCCAGTTGGATTACTTACTTTCATTAATCCATCGAATTTGATGATGGTTAGCTGTTTGAAGGTGGTGAATATGTGTTCATTGTTTCATCTCTATGCATTGTCAGCCATGTACTTTATACAAGATTGGCCTTAGCATCATTATATTGTAATAAATGCAAAGCACTTTCTCAGACTGTAACTTATTATGTTTTTTAGCTATGTATATAAAAGTGTGGTGCTATTTTTTACGTTTTGTGGTGAATAAAAACGTTGATTTTAAACCTCATGACATTCAATCTAAATCGACATATTTACAAACACATATGGGTGAATGTTTCATGATTTTAGATACATTTAGAGTATTAAAAAATCCTTTAGGTTAGTTTGGGAAAAGTCAAATAACAGATAAAACAAAATTACACGGAACAAGACGAGGAAAATCCTTCTATGCAGGGATATTGGGTCTGTCACACACAGGTTGTTTACTTGCCTTTCCCCCTTGTATAATCTGTCGGTTTCATTTTTACCCTCGCAAAAAGAACCATGACCACCAGTGATGAGGGGTGCTAACTAGGACTTCGACGCACTTCAGAGGAATGTTCCCTCCACTACTCTGAATGCTTGTCTTTTGGGCCAGGCAGTGGTTTAATCATTCCTACCACATATTTGTTATTAGTTAGGCCAGGCTATGCACATCATGAGTAGCCTGTGATCTAGGCCTAGGCAAAGCCTAGACCAATGCAGGCCCGTCTGGCATCTGTTGTACACCATGTTGTTCTGCTTTACAACAGCTAACTTCTTGGTGCTACCTTGTAGAATGTGACTACTAAAGTGGAATCCCAAACATTAAAAGTGCAAATCTGCCAGAATCAATCAGAAGAAGAACTGATGCATAACATGCAGGGTCATTATTTAAGGGACCGAACTCTGCTGTTTACACCTTTTTTCCAGGAATTTCTCCAGGTAAGTGATAAAGGTTTAATATGCTGAAAAGTATCCAGGGAAAAGTAGTGCTTCAATACTGCAATTCCTGCACAACCTCCTAATGAAATCCCAAACACCTAATTAGTGGTTAAGAAGCTCTCTAGTTCCTAATACTGGTAGAGAAAAGATGGGTCTAAATTGGCCTGGATGTAGTTCAATGCATCAAGGTGTACTGGGATGTTGCACATAGCTGGCTAAGCTAACAACACACTAAATGCAGAAAGCAGTGGTCTGTAATTTCATAGAACGTCTATTGATTCTTTAGTTTAGTATGTTTACAATGTATCAAAGTAGTCTGCAGCAGCTCTGTATGATCATATTGGTGTCGCTTAAAAGCATGATCTAAATACATTGGATCACAAATTAACACACAATAACGAATGAATCATGGCATCCCTATAGGAAAAATGCTATTTAATGTCATTAGTGGAGCACAAACATTGCAAACCCTTGACGGCGGGCTTGCTGTGCAGAACGTGAATAGTACCAGTGAAACATGACTAAATAATTGGTATTCAGTGTTTTCTAAATGAGCCACAGTTTGAAAACACGTTTACAGCCCACTGCGGTAAAAAAAAAGAAATGGAAATATATTTATTTAGCAAGAAAGCATCATCCCTCTAAGAACCACACAGAACTACAGTATAAATGTCAGGTATTTGTACAAAATATCCAGCTAAAAATATCAGAATACAGAAATATGGAAAATTATATATTGTTACACAGATATCATGATGCACAAATATCATTGACTGATATCGTTTTTTGAGATAAGTAATATCGTTTCAAATTATATAGATGTTTTAAATATTGTTTTCAGTAATATACTGGTTAAAAATATCGTTTATTTATTATTTTAATGTGTTGTGGTTGATATGTAATTTTTTTGTGCTACTATAGTTTATATATATGCTATTTGTTTTAAATACATAATATATTTTAAATGAGTTATTTGTTTATATAATCTTTGACAGTAATTAATAGTGTTGTGGTCGGTTGTTACGTTTGTAGGGGGATAGAGTGGAAAATTAATTAGGTGATGATAAATGTTGAATTATTTAATGCATTTTATTTAATAATATGATTGATATTTATTACATAAATTATGTAATACTAATTTATTTTTGTTATACGTTATTTGTGGGCTGATAAGTTTGTAGGGATATAGAGTGGAACATTAAGTAATAATTAATTAATTGACAAATATTTAATCAATATTTAATTATATAATTTACAGAATAATTATTCATTTTATTTATATTTTTGTTGTGGGCTACTAGGTTTGTATGGGTCTAGGGTCGAAAGTTAATTAAGACATATTTGATTTGTAATTTTTTATGAATTGTTAATTAACTATTTCATTGTTTATTGATTAAGTTAAATATTAAATACTGATTTATTTTACTTCTATTTTAGAAGCGGAATGCTAGGTTTGTAGGGGTATAGGGTGAAACGTAATTAACTTATAATTATCATTTGTAAACCAATCATTTAATTGCATTTTAAAAATTAAAATTATGAATACTTATTTATTTTAATTGTACTTTAAGTTCATGCTTCTAGGTTTTTAGGGGGATGAGGTGGGAAGTAGACATTTATTAATTGATGATTCCTTTTTTATTAAATTGTAATGATGTAAATTTAGTAATTATTTTTAGCTCTTGAATACGCACACACACACACACACATATATATTTTCATGTTAATTCATAGTTTTTAAATTGAGATTTTCATATTTTTCTACATTCATGGATTTCCTCATATATGTAATGTGTTTGAAGTGAATTACTTTCGTACTTTTGCTTTGACTGCAGTTGGAATAGGAAACTTAGCTTATTCGCTGCACAACACGTTCCCTGCTGTTGCACTGTTAGGAATGGGAATAGTAATTTTCACCCCTCTGAAATGTAACAATTTCCCTACTGTTGCATAGACTTGAGCGGAAATAGTCAATTTTACCCCTCCAAAGTCCATCACTTTCCCTACTGTTGCACAAACTTAAGTGGAAATAGTAAGTTTTGCCCCTCAAAAATTCAATGCTTTCTTAACTGTTGCCCTGTGTGGAGTGAGAATAGTAAATGTAACCCATCTGAAGTGCACTTTTCCTGTTGTGTTATTTGAAGTTGGAACAGAAAATGACACCCCTCTGAGGTCCAACAGTTTTCCTACTGTTGCACAGATTGGAGTGGAAATAGTCAATTTTAGCCATCCGAAGCTCAACACTTTTCCAACTGTTGCGCTGTTTCAAGTGGGAATGCTAAATTTAACCCATCTGAAGTCAAATGCTTTATCTACTGTTGGACAGACTGCAGAGGGAATAGTAAACTTTGCCCCTCTGAAATTCAACGTTTTCCCTACGATTGCACTGACTGAAGGAGGAATAGTAAATGTAGTTCCTCTGAACTCCAAAGCTTTCCCTACTATTGTGCTAACTGGAGAAGGAATAGCACAACTGACCTTTCCAAAGTCCTACACCTTCCCTTCTGTTAAGTTAACTAGATTGGAAATAGAATATTTAATATTCTTAGGATCCAATAATCTTCATAAATTTGGTTAAATTGATTTTATAACATTATTTATTTTTATTTTATTTTATAATGTTTGTTTATATTTGTAAATGTAATTGAATGTTTATAGTATTTTCAGTAAAGTGATTCTGGGTTTAACATTTATAGTAGTCTATTTATTGTTTACAATCATTAATATATTTTTTCTCATAGCATTCTTTATATTGTCTGTGGTTTTATTGTGTTTGTATTATATATATATATATATATATATATATATATATATATATATTACCTACTGGCGGTCGCCAGTAGGTATATATAGTTAGGATTTTTTCCCTATGGGATTTCTGAAAATTCTATGTCTAATAACTTTGGCGTTTATGGACGGAATCGGCTGAAATTTTCAGGAAAATGGCACATTTTGTTTCTGAGCAGCCCCTGAAAACTTGGGGGGTGTTCGGCAAGGGGGGGCCGAGAAAAAAGGGGGGTCCCAAAACGCGTTTTTCCCATGTTAATTTCCATAGGGCGGTTGGCCTCACTTTTAGCCCGAACGGCTGAATGGATTTCCACCAAACTTGGCAAAATTGTAGGGACTGTTAGCCCGATGTGCCTTTGCTAGGTCTCAATATATGTGCTCAAGTGGATTTTGAGAAATTAACGTTTAAAACAAGATATATATCTGTAACAGCGGTCCGGGCAGCGATCCGGTTCGCGCACTTTTCGCGTAACGGAACTTTGCGCACGGAAAGCTGATTGGCTCTTCGGTGTCTGTCAACATTCTAAACAGTCCGGTGCGGCCGCCATCTTGTCTCTCGGTAGGATCGAGAGACAGAGGAGGTCAAAACAAAGGGGGAAATTTCCATAAGGGGGCATAGTAGATCCTCCCTGACCCCCTAGGTTTTATGTGGAGGTTGTAAAAGGTTCCAGCAGGGCAAAAAAAATTTTTATTTTTTTTGCGTGGTGAGCGCCTAGTACGCGAACCGGAAAGCGTTCTGGACAGCGTACTATAAGGATAATAGAATGATAGACTTTTTTAATACTGAATGTTAATTGTTTGTTGTTTTTATTTTTTTTTTTGTTTTGTTTTCTTTATTTTTTTTTTTTTTTTATTATGATTGTGTTTCATACTTCATTAAACTTTCTAACATTTCAGTGTCAGAAATGTCAAAATTGAATATAGGGTGTAACTTTTTTTCATTTTGAAGCAGGTTATCCACTGCTTCAACACATTGTAGAAGTTCGTGGTCTCTAGTTTCATCCATAAAATCATCAATTTTGTCTTGGCTGCTCTCCTTCAGTTCAATTGAAAATGTAACTTGTTGCTCGCCTTCCATTTTGCCTGAAATTTTGAATAAAAAAATATATATTAGTAGAGATAGGGCACTGTTGGGATTAATGTTAGATAGGCAGTTTTTATCTGTGAATTCTTCTTTTGGTAGTGTATAGTATCAGAGTGGAAATAGGACTATAAAAAAGTGTATGTGATTTAACCAAGAGAAGCCTAACTCCATTCATAACTATAACAGAGAAGTCTATCTAAATCCATAACTACTACAGAGGGATAGTGTATATCTATCAGAAAAAGTCTATTATATTAAGTTATAGTGCACAATATATTTCATTTTTAAAAATTATAACTTACCTTCACAAAGAAGTTGAAGTTTTTGGAAGCTATTGAAATGTGATGTACAACAAGAAGTAGTAGTCAAAATGGCTGTGTTTTCTTCTCTTCCTTTATATATATTCAGGTATTTAACCAATCAAATGTCAGGTTATAAAAGTAGAAAATGAAAGTAACATTTTCATTGGTTGTCAGTTCCAACACTTCAGATGTGTTTTGTGAAGTAATTTACCTCACGGTATTTAGAGAGGTCTATAGACTTAATGGCTAAATGGAATTTCAATCGAATTTGTGAAAAAGAAAGGGATTGTTATGTAGTATAAGCTAATCTATATTTGGTGAGAGTGTCTCCAGTCTTTTTTCTGTGAATTACTTTCCCACCTTTTTTTTGGACCGTTTCCTGGGAAGCGGTCCGGTCCGCGAACTAGGAGCGTAACGGGAGTCCACCATTTTGTGTGTCGGTCGAATTAAGATATAAAATGGAGGGTAAAGAATGTTCAGAATGGGTAGAAGGGGATACGGTACAAGTATTTTGACCCCCTAGGTTTTCTGAGCGTGGCTGAGGAGGACCATATGTGCGGAGAAAAAACATTTTTTTAAAAATTTTGCGCAGTTAGCTTTCAGTTCGCGTACCGGGTAGCGCTCTTTGAGCGTAGTTTGTTGAAAATTACAGAAATAAGTTAGAGAAAAATATTAATTGTGAGTGATCAGATGAAGGGTAGCTCTGAGAAGAGCTTTTGGGTTTATGGTACATTTAGGTACTTATAAGTAGGTACCAATGCACAGTCTTAAATTCAGAATGAAAATTCTGTTGCCCTCATCTGAGAAGTGAACTCCATCTCCTCTGTAGATATCTTGCATGTAGTAACGCAAGTTATTGTTGTACAAGGAGCCCATTCCATGGTCTCTCATGTAAGCTGAAACAGATTTGTTTACATGCTTCCTCGCTTTCTCAATTTGTGGACAAAATTGGTTGGACCACCTCCATTTCTGTCTTTGGCATATATTGGAATATACCAAGGCAGTTTGAGGAAAAAGTGTCATTAATTGCTCAAAGGTGTCCTTTAAAAGCATTTCCAGACCTACCCCAGTCAAAGTGCCCAAATCATTACCTCCACAGTGCACTATTAACAGGTCAGGTTTTGGCAAATGCATAAAGGTTTTCACCAATGGTATCAATTGGTGACATTTTAATCCTCTTTGGCCCAACCACTTAATTTCCACATCTTGTAAATTGAGGTTGTGTAAATTTCTGTTCTCAGCATACCTTTGAGCCCAGTGGATGTAACTATGTCCAACAATCCAGACCTTAAACATGGTGGGAGAAGGTTGGGCTGCAGTCAGATGAAGTGTGGTAATGAAAGGGCCGTTGAAACAGTAGGAGTTTGTAAAGAAAAAAGAACTGTGGATTTCCAATGCTAATGATTCATTAGCAGTGATTGGTGCATTTCCATTTCTGAAAACAGAAAGTTAGGGTGCATGGATGTGTTCTTTGAAAGATGTAATTTGAATGGTTAAGGAAGAAACATTTAATGAAAGATTGCACTGGATACGCAGGTGCACTGAGAGTTCAGAGTTCAATTGAAACATTGTTGTGTGAATTTGCAAACATGAGAGGTCTTCCAGGAGGTGGTTGCTATGGAAAAAAGGCAGAGAGAGCAGAGGGGGGATGGGTTTTGTTTTGAAAAAAGTGAGGGAAGAGTTATGATTGGCTAATATGAGAGATATGTGAAATGAATATCTGTATTTCTGTGCTTTCAATAGCTGCAGCCTCTGGAGTGCATCCTTTTTCTTCTGCTGAAGACAATTTGGTGTATTTCTGAGACTGTTTTCAAAACTCAAAAAGTATTTGCTAAGGTGAGAAAAGATTTATTTATTTTAGATAGAGAATAGTATGATTTAAGGAGAAAATGATGAAGAAAGCTGTGTTTTTAAAATGTGGCTTTGTCTCTAGTGATATAGAAATAGATTTTGCTACTTTGAGAAATTGTAATTGCATATTCTGTTTAGCATTCTGGCATGCAGTAACACAAGTTATTGTTGTATATGAAGCCCATTCCATGGTCTCTTATGTAAGCTGAAACAGATATGTTGTTTTTAAAAACCATTTTTGAAATCAATTACATTTCTGGATATGTACTGCTAGAGCTTCATAGGTTGTTTTGCGTCATATTTATAAGGCATTTGAGTGTCTTTGATGTTATTTTTTCCTTTTTAAATGGAAAGCATTCCTCATGGGGCAAGTGTCTTGTAAATACGCTCCCACCTGCGCTTGGCAAATTTAGATTTTGATTATGGAAGTTACATAGCCATGTTAATAATGTGCAAAAAATGGTGCTAGGGCATTCCAGAAAACGCTTTCATGTGTCTCAAGGACATTTTCAGTCATTTTCTCTTGAATGCAGGTATACAATTTATTTATATGCTGTGTTTAAAAACGATTCTTTTCTATGATGTTAGTTTTTCCTTTTTAAATGGAAAGCGTTCCTCATGGGGCCCTGAGCAGTTCTTAGCCATGTTATCCAATGGGAGGTGGATAACATGGCTAAGAGCATTTGCTGGATAATGCATGAATATCGCTGACTTTTCAGCGATATTCATGCATTGCGGCCGTTTTTTATCGCATTTGCGAGCAGTTCTTAGCCATGTTATCCAATGGGAGGTGGATAACATGGCTAAGAGCATTTGCTGGATATTGCATGAATATCGCTGACTTTTCAGCGATATTCATGCATTGCGGCCGTTTTTTATCGCATTTGCGATAAACCTTGCTAATAGCAAGGTTTATCTGCGATAAAAATCGCCGATGTGCGGCGATAATTTTTGTCTCTAAACAAGTTATCGCTAGTTGTTGGTAATATGCCCCCGGGTTTTTGCTTGCAGGACTCGGGAGGCGGGAGAGTACCACTGAAATCAGTAGTCTGACGCCTGAATCGGGAGGGTTGGCATGTCTGGATTCTCTACAGCTAGGGCCATAAAGTACATCCGCAGGGCTAGGTGATAGCCTGGGACCGGCCTGGCATGTAAAATGGCTGCCGTGCACGACAAAATTGTGGCATTGTAAAAAAGGCAAGATGGCGCAGACAATGTTTATCAATAAGGATTCATTTATAACAAAATACTTTATCGCACTGACAAATTGATGGTCAACACTTCCTGATTTCCTTCGAATCGAACGTTAACAGACGTCACGCAGCAAAAAAAAAAAAAAAAGCTCACGCACAGCCGCTGGAAGACATGTATCAACATATATGAGCCTCCTCAGCCACCCTCAGAAAATATAAGGGATCAGGATACGTCTCCCGCACCCCCTTATACCCAGTAATTTAATTAAAACGAAGCAGAAAATGGTCTCCCGCACCCCCTTATACCTAGTAATTTAATTAAAACGATGCACAAAATGGCGAATTCCGGTTTCGCTACCAGTTTGCGGCCCAGTTCGCGGTTCGGGAAGCGCTTCTACCGTGAAAACTATTTTTTTTTTATTTTCCCCACGGGACCCTTTAAAAATCCCAACAACATTCCTAGGGGGTCAAGAGGGGTATACCTTGCCCCCTTTCATTAAATTCCCCCTTCGTTTTTCACCTCTTCTTCTCTCTCGATCCTACCGAGAGATAAGATGGCGGCCGCTCCGGACTGTTTAGAATATTGACAGACACCGGGGAGCCAATCAGCTTCGCATCGCAAAGTTCCGTTTCGGAGGTGGGAGCGTATTTACAAGAAACTTGCACCATGAAGAACGCTTTCCATTTAAAAAGGAAAAATAACATTATAGACACTCATATGCCTTATAAATATGACCCAAAACAACCTATGAAGCTCTAGCAGGACATATCCAGAAATGTAATTGATTTCTAATAATCGTTTTTAAACACAGCATATAAATCAATTGTATACCTGCATTCAAGAGGAAATGACTAAAAATGTCCTTGAGACACATGAAAGCGTTTTCTGGAATGCCCTAGCACCATTTTTTTGACATTATTAACATGGCTATGTAACTCCCATAATCAAAATCTAAATTTGCCAAACGCAAGTGGGAGCGTATTTACAAGAAACTTGCACCATGAAGAACGCTTTCCATTTAAAAAGGAAAAATAACATCATACACACTCATATGCCTTATAAATATGACCCAAAACAACGTATGAAGCTTTAGCAGTACATATCCAGAAATGTAATTGATTTCAAATAATGACTTACTTCATTGGTAGGCCTTCACATGTATTATCTCCTTTGTTTTCTTCAGTGAAAATCTTATCTGCAACCATGTGTTGGCCTCACCTCAAATAAACAAAACAGGCGATGGACTGAATGAGGACCAATGACATACATTCACCCCAGTCCAAAGATCTGGGCCTAAACAAACCTTTAGATAGGCCACACCTTATCCTCATCCTGAATTAATCATTTAAAATATTAGGGAGAGATTTATGATTGTTGTATGCCTGTTTTGTACCATTGTGTGTAATTTTTGTGATGCAGTGCTGGTGCAAAAGATTTGCTATGTTAAATAATAAGTAGGGCATTAAGTTTTTGATGACTGTTATTCATTTACTGTTTGGTAATAGTGGTTAATAACATTTTTTATTATATTTTTCCACAGATTCAACTGTAGATCTTTTCATATTTTGAAAAATGCCTACGAAAAATAGAATTAGAAAGGCTAGAAAACGTCAAAGACAGCAGGATGATCTTTTATTGCTGCAGTCCTCTTCTCCAAATACTTATCAAAACACCAAGAATGCTCCGGGTAAGAGCACAAAATCATTCTTAAGAAATATTTTTAGTAAAAAAAGTATTTATCGCAAAAATGTTTCAGTTCACAAAAAGAAGAGCAATTTAAATGGAAAGGAAAGACCCATCAAAAATGTTACTGGTAGTGGAAGAGATAACTCTGTGCATGATAGTAGAAGGAAACAACAGTTTAGGGACATTCGAAAACGAATGTTCCGTAACAGGATAATAGTTAATTTATTAAAAAATATTAAGAAAGGCCAACAGAAAGCGGCATTTTATAAGAAGAAGAAAAATGTAGAGAAAATTATTGATCATGCTTTTGAAATTAAGCGAAAGTTGTTTATTTTGGTAATCAATAGAATTAGGAAACTAAGCAAGGTAATTTCTGATTTCAAATCAAATAGTAGATGGAAGAGAGTAGTAAATGTCAAGTCATAACATTTATATAGCGCACTACATACCCAGAGGGTTTCAAGGCGCTGAGGAAGGGGAGGAGGATTATTTGTCAAATATCCATGTTTTAAGCTGCTTTCTGAACGCTAGGTGATTCTGGGTGAGGCGAAGGTAGGCGGGGAGTGAGTTCCATGTTTTGGCAGCTAGGTATGAGAAGGATCTGCCTCCCATGGTGGTCTTGTTGATGCGAGGTACAGTGGCGAAGGCTTGGCTGGAAGAGCGAAGTTGGCGGGAGGGGGTGTAGAAGGATAGTCGAGAGTTGAGGCAGTCTGGTCCGATGTCGTAGAGTGATTTGTGTGCGTGGGTAAGCAGTCGGAAAGTAATCCTCTTATTGACGGGTAGCCAGTGGAGGTCTTTAAGGTGACCAGAGATGTGTTCGTTGCGTGGGATGTCTAATATGAGCCTGGCTGAGGCGTTTTGGATTCGTTGTAGTTTTTTCTGGAGTTTAGCGGTGGAACCTGCGTAGAGGGTGTTTCCGTAGTCCAGTCGGCTCGTGACTAGAGCGTGGTGACTGTTTTCCTTGTTTCGGAGGGGATCCAACGAAATGTTTTTCTGAGCATGCGAAGGATGTTAAAGCAGGAAGAGGATACGGCGCTGACTTGTCTGTTCATTGAGAGTGAGGAATCCAGGATGACGCCAAGGTTCCGTGCGTGGTCTGTCGGGATGGGTGCATTTCCGAGGGCTTCCGGCCACCAGGAGTCGTCCCATGCAGAGGGGGATTTACCTAAGATGAGGACTTCTGTTTTGTCTGAGTTCAGTTTCAGACGGCTTTGTTTCATCCATTCGGCGACTTCTTTCATTCCTTCGTGTAGGTTAGTTTTGGCGGTGCTGGGGTCCTTGGTGAGAGATAGGATCAGTTGAGTGTCATCCGCGTAAGAGATGATGTTGAGGTTGTGTTGGCGGGCGATGGCCGCGAGGGGGCTCATGTATACGTTGAAGAGGGTGGGACTGAGTGAGGATCCTTGTGGTACGCCGCAGATGATTTCAGAGGCCTCGGACTTGAAAGGTGGGAGGCGGACTCTCTGGGTTCTTCCGGTGAGGAACGAGGTGATCCATTCGAGTGCTTTTCCTTGTATTCCGATGTTGCTGAGGCGTTGTAAAAGGGTGCTGTGGCAGACTGTGTCGAAGGCTGCAGAGAGGTCGAGGAGGATGAGGGCGACTGTGTCTCCATTGTCCAGTAGAGTTCGAATGTCGTCTGTTGCTGCGATGAGGGCGGTCTCAGTGCTGTGTTTGGCTCGGAAGCCAGATTGTGAGGGGTCGAGTGATTTGTTGGCTTCGAGGAAGGCGGCGAGCTGGTTGTTGACAGCTTTCTCGATGACTTTGGCCGGGAATGGAAGAAGCGAGATGGGGCGGTAGTTTTTGAGTTCGGTGGGGTCTGCTGTTGGTTTTTTCAGAAGGGCGGTGAGTTCAGCGTGTTTCCAGTCTTCTGGGAAGGTAGCGGAGTTGAAGGAGCAGTTGATGACGTCTCGGAGGTGCGGAGCTATGACGGAGTCTGCTTTGTTGAAGATGTGGTGAGGGCATGGGTCTGTGGGGGATCCAGAGTGGATGGAATTTATCAGGCGGATGGTGTCCTCAGTGGAGATTGGGTTCCAGGCGTTAAGGGTGTTAACGGGGGGAAGATGGTCAGCTGATGGTAGGGTGGGTTGGCTTCCGGGTTGGTTGTCAAAGCTGTTGTGGATGTCAGCAATCTTGTTGTGGAAAAATGAGGCTAGGGAATCGCAGAGGGTTTGAGGGGGTGATGTCGTTGGAATTGGCCGAGGGGTTGGAAAATTCCTTGACGATGTTGAAAAGTTCCTTGCTGTTGTGGGCGTTGTTGTCAAGTCGATCCTTGAATGCTGTTTTCTTGGCTTTTCGGATCAGTTGGTGGTGAGTACGGATGGTGCTTTTGAAGGCGTCCTTGTTGCTGGTGGATGGGTCTTTTTTCCAGGCCTTTTCAAGGGAGCGACACAGTTTCTTGGATTTTTTGAGGTCATCGTTGAACCATGAGGCCTTCTTGATGCCAAGTTTGTGTTGACGTTTTTTCAGTGGTGCTAAGGTGTCGGCGGTGTTGGATAACCAAAGGGTGAGGTTGGAGGCGGCTTCGTTGGCGTTAGAAGAGAGGGCTGGGGAGGTTTGAAGGAGCGATGAGGAGATCTGCTCCGTGGTGATTTTGTTCCAGTTTCTTTGTAGAGTTGGTTGGAGGTGGTAGATGGGTTTCGGCTTGTTGTAGGTGAAGTGAATGCAGCTGTGGTCAGTCCAGAGGAGATCCGTAGTGTGGTTGAAGGAGACATGGTTGCTGGAGGTGAAGATGGGGTCGAGTGTGTGACCTGCGATGTGGGTGGGGGAAGTGACCAGTTGTTTAAGTCCAAGGTTGGCGAGGTTGTCCAGGAGGGTGGCGGTGTTGCGGTCGTTGATCTTTTCAAGGTGGAAGTTGAGGTCTCCCAGAAGGATGTAGTCTTTGGAGGGGAGCGCGTGTGGGGTGATGAAGTCCGTGATGTCTTCACTGAATTTTGCGCGGGGTCCTGGTGGTCTGTAGAGGAGGGTGCCTCTGAGTGTGGTTTTGGGGTCGATGTGGATCTGGAAGTGAAGGTGTTCGGAGTTAGCGAGGTTGGCGTCAGAGCTGGTTGAGATGCGGATTGATTTCTTATGGACGATAGCGATTCCGCCTCCTGTATGGTCGGTGCGGTCCTTGCGTGTGATCTTATAGTCATCAGGGATAGCGATGGCGATGTCAGGGGCGGAGGAAGCGTTCATCCATGTTTCCGTTAGGAAGGCGACGTCAGGAGAGATGGTGTCTAGTAGGTTCCAAAGGTCAATGGCGTGCCTGTGGACCGAGCGAGTGTTGAGAAGGATGCATTCTAGGTGGTTGGGGTCGGGAGTCTGTGGAGTGGTCGTAGCAGTGTAGATGTCGGTGCCGCTAAATTTGCAGGAGAGGCAGGAGAATGGTCCATGGGTGCGTCCAGGAGCTGCTTGGACGCAGTTGGGGGCGCAACCGGGGTTAAGGGCTAGGAGGGTGGCGGCATCGTAGGTAATGCGGGAGGGCTGGGCAGCGCGAGGGGCAGGGGGTCTGGCGCTGGGCGCGGTCCAGGCGCGGACGGGCGTAGACGGGCTTACCTTTGGCGCACCTTCGGCGCGGATTGGGCGCGATCGCTGCGCGTAAACGCTGCACGCGGGAACTCCTGTCATATATGGATGGTGGAGGGGGAGGGGCGAGGGCGTCACAGCTGGGAGGCGGGGCGGGCACACGAGGACAACAACAAACAAAATGGAGGCGGAGGGGGGGGCACAGCGTAGCGCTACAGTCTAGCGCGCTAATAGGACTGAAAGCGCTGTGGAAATAACCAGTTAAGCGCTAAAGAATCAAAGCGGCAAAATTCGACACAGCAGATGAAGTGTCCAAATCAATTACACAATTTAAACAGTGCAGGCAAGTCAGCGCTACGTAAGAGTTAATAAAGCAGGCGGAATGCAGTCACAAAGCAGTTTAAACAGGCAGCGCTAATAAATGATTACAACAGCAGGTGATATGAGAAGCAAATGAAGGCGCTTTTAAGCTCAAACTTCTAACAATGCAGCGCGATAAAAACCAGATGCCTGCAAGAGACACTGGGAGCGACCACTCAGCTTGTAGGCGAGGAGCGAGTCACGTCGAATCTGGGGAGTGGAGCGCTCTTACTATTCTGTGGGAGGGCGTCACAGCTGGGAGGCGGGGCGGGCACACGAGGACAACAACAAACAAAATGTAGGCGGAGGGGGGGGCACAGCGTAGCGCTACAGTCTAGCGCGCTAATAGGACTGAAAGCGCTGTGGAAATAACCAGTTAAGCGCTAAAGAATCAAAGCGGCAAAATTCGACACAGCAGATGAAGTGTCCAAATCAATTACACAATTTAAACAGTGCAGGCAAGTCAGCGCTACGTAAGAGTTAATAAAGCAGGCGGAATGCAGTCACAAAGCAGTTTAAACAGGCAGCGCTAATAAATGATTACAACAGCAGGTGATATGAGAAGCAAATGAAGGCGCTTTTAAGCTCAAACTTCTAACAATGCAGCGCGATAAAAACCAGATGCCTGCAAGAGACACTGGGAGCGACCACTCAGCTTGTAGGCGAGGAGCGAGTCACGTCGAATCTGGGGAGTGGAGCGCTCTTACTATTCTGTGGGAGGGCGTCACAGCTGGGAGGCGGGGCGGGCACACGAGGACAACAACAAACAAAATGGAGGCGGAGGGGGGGCACAGCGTAGCGCTACAGTCTAGCGCGCTAATAGGACTGAAAGCGCTGTGGAAATAACCAGTTAAGCGCTAAAGAATCAAAGCGGCAAAATTCGACACAGCAGATGAAGTGTCCAAATCAATTACACAATTTAAACAGTGCAGGCAAGTCAGCGCTACGTAAGAGTTAATAAAGCAGGCGGAATGCAGTCACAAAGCAGTTTAAACAGGCAGCGCTAATAAATGATTACAACAGCAGGTGATATGAGAAGCAAATGAAGGCGCTTTTAAGCTCAAACTTCTAACAATGCAGCGCGATAAAAACCAGATGCCTGCAAGAGACACTGGGAGCGACCACTCAGCTTGTAGGCGAGGAGCGAGTCACGTCGAATCTGGGGAGTGGAGCGCTCTTACTATTCTGTGGGAGGGCGTCACAGCTGGGAGGCGGGGCGGGCACACGAGGACAACAACAAACAAAATGGAGGCGGGGGGGGCACAGCGTAGCGCTACAGTCTAGCGCGCTAATAGGACTGAAAGCGCTGTGGAAATAACCAGTTAAGCGCTAAAGAATCAAAGCGGCAAAATTCGACACAGCAGATGAAGTGTCCAAATCAATTACACAATTTAAACAGTGCAGGCAAGTCAGCGCTACGTAAGAGTTAATAAAGCAGGCGGAATGCAGTCACAAAGCAGTTTAAACAGGCAGCGCTAATAAATGATTACAACAGCAGGTGATATGAGAAGCAAATGAAGGCGCTTTTAAGCTCAAACTTCTAACAATGCAGCGCGATAAAAACCAGATGCCTGCAAGAGACACTGGGAGCGACCACTCAGCTTGTAGGCTTCCAGTACAGATAATTTTCAGAAGGAAATTGCCACGTTTCAGATGAAATCAAGTGAGAGGCCTAATTTCACTTGTGTATGTTGTCGACGCACTTATTATAAGAATCAGACTAAGTTAGTGGATTTATATGCAAAAAGTGAAAGGGAAAATAATAGTGAATGGAAGGATTTTGCCACATACTTGATGGTAGAAAATTATTTTGATTTGGGATCGGATCAACGTGTGTGTACTTATTGTTGTAATAAATTAAACCAAAACCAGATGCCTGCTAGGGCAGTTCATAATAATCTGGAATTGGTTGAGATTCCTTCTGAATTGAAAGATTTAAATACTTATGAATCTATTTTGATTCAAAGTATCCATCCCTTTCAGGCTATTGTAAGAATGGAGCCAAAGACAGGGAAGTTGCCTCCAGCAGATTTACAGAGAGGATTAAAGGGAAGAGTTGTTTATTTGCCTCTAGATTTGAACAAAAACATTAACACAATTGGAATAGAAAAAGTGGAAGAGGAACCTCTGGTTATCTTGGTTAATGGGGTTCCGACAAAGAATAAGAAAATATGGCAAGATTTAGTGGATGTTAGGAAAGTCAAAAAGGCAACAGTGTATTTGAAGAAAAATAATAAGTACTATAAGAATGTATATGTTGCAGAAGAGGAAGTAAGTGATGAAGAGGATAGCGATTTGTGTGCTGGCCAAATTGAGAAAGTAGAGGCCTCTAAAAGTGAAGAAATATATGAACATTATAGTGTTCATCCTTTGCATTCCAAGGAAGTCATGGGGAATGCTATTGAGTTGTTTCAAATGAAACAAGCCAAAGGGAGTCCCATTAGTGTTTGGGAGGAAAGTTTGGAAGCTCGGTGTTTCCCACAGCTATTTCCCACAGGTCGAGGAGGAAGATATGATGAGCGATCTCATCAAATTCCTGCGTCTGAATACCGGACTTTACAATTGTATGCAGAAGATCCTAGGTTTCGTCAATGCATTCCCTATTTGTTTCATCTCCTGTTTGAAAGCGATCTGTCTGGACTGTCATATGCAGTGAACCACATCTTAAAAAGTGGTATACAGATGCGAAATATCTCGGCAAGGGACTTTATGCATAAAGTCAATGTCCAAGACAGTATTTTGGATTCTCACTTAATTAATCTCATGGCGTGTCAGCGTGGTACTAATGAGTACTGGTACCGTCGTCATGGTGATTTAAAATGTATGCTGAGGAACTTAGGAACTCCGACATGGTTCCTCACTCTGAGCTGTGCCGAGTATGGCTGGGAAGACTTACTTGAATTTCTACGAGAGGCAAATGGAAATATTGAAAACATTGAATTCAAGACACCTGGAGAACTGTGTTCTTTGGATCCTGTGAATGTATGCAGGTACTTCAATCATAGATTTGAAGCTATGATGTCTTTCATCACAAATAAGAAGAATCCACCTCTTGGAGAGGTGTTGGATTTCTTCTGGAGAAAGGAGTACCAAGCAAGAGGTGCTCCTCATATACATATGTTGTTGTGGATCAAGGATGCACCTAAATTTGGAACAGATCCGGATGACTTAGTGATGAATTTCATAGAACAGTATTCTACGTGTGCTGTTCCAAACGCAACGGAGAAGTAAAGCCTAAGAGAACAAGTTCTACGTTTCCAAAGCCATCGTTGTGGAAAGTACTGTCGTCGTAAATTCAGAAACAAGGACAAGTTCTACACCAAATGTCGTTTCAACTTTCCACGACCGGTGATTTCTAAAGGAAGAGTGAACAGTTTGATGTCTTCACTGCGACATAATGTGACGAGGAAATCACCCAAAAATACATACAATTTGAAAAGGAACGAAGAGTCCAAGTACATCAACGACTACAACCCAGTGATTTTGTCCATGTGGAATGCTAACATGGATATACAGTTTGTGGGTGACAACTGTATGGCTGTGGCTCGGTATGTGACATCTTACATCACCAAAAAAGAAAAGACAGAACTGAAGGATATGTGGGAGGACATTTCCCATGAAAAGAGCCTCAGCAAGAAGTTGTACAGTTTCAGTCTGAAGATGTTGTCGCATCGAGAAATAGGAGCTTACGAATGTTCAGATCGATTGTCTTCAGCAAGTCTCTATGCCAAATCCAGGAGTATTGTTTGGGTGAGTCTTGGTCTTGCTGCAACGCGAAATCGAGTTCTAAAACCTGTCCGGGAAATTGAATATTTGGCAGAAAAGGAACCAAACAGTACCGACATTTTGAAGACCAACATGTTGGATACATATTATCCAAATCGAAGCAGTCACCTTGAGAATGTTTGTCTATATGAGGTTCTACAAAATTATATATTCAAGAGGAACATCAAAGAAGATATTGAGAAAGGAGTGTATGCTGTAATTGGAAGTGAGGGATGCCTGGTCAAGCAAAGAAAATGCCAATTAGTAAACCATCGAAAATTGAGTGGCGAATCTCCAGAAAAAAAGGAGTTTTTCTATTTAGCACTTTTGCAACTTTTTAAGCCTTGGCGTGCAGAAGAGGAACTGCTTGGAGATTTCCTCTGTTACGAAGACTCTTTCACTGCTGCTAAGGAGACCATAGAATGTCCTGCTTTTCCCAAATATCAAGAAATGCTAACTTTGGAAATTGAGCAGGAAGCAACGATTGCAGCCGAGATTGCCAGAGACAGTTCTCAGAACAGTCAGAGTTCTGTTTCATTGAGTCAAGATCCACTTGGAGGACCTATTATCGAAAATGAAGCTGCCACTGCTATGAATGAAGTGGAAAGAGCCATGGCACATGCTCAGGAGGATTCAGTTAACTTAGAAGTCTTGGAAAAACAACTCAACGTTGAGCAGAGGAAAATATATGATGAAGTTACCAAGCAAATTGAGCATGGATTAAGTCATGAGAAGAAAGAGTGCTCATGTACATCGTTGAAGCCTGTCTGACTGTATGTGAGTGGAGAAGCGGGAACTGGAAAAAGTTTCCTCATTAAAGCAATTTCATGCTATCTGCAGGAAAGGACTGAGTCATCGCTGTCTTGTGTTGTCACCGCTCCTACTGGACTTGCAGCACATAACATTAAAGGTATTACTTTGCATCGTCTACTGATGCTGCCGGTGGAGCATGACAACAAATTACAATACCACAAGTTATCTGGGGATGCTTGCTGTGAAGTTTCAAGAGTCTTGAGGAAAATGAAACTACTTATCATTGACGAAATAAGCATGGTTTCCAATGTCATGCTTGCCTTTGTGCATTTGAGAATGCAAGAAGTACTTAAAACTGAATATGATGTGTTATTTGGTGGCAAACACATCATTGTTTTCGGAGATCTTCTGCAGCTGACACCAGTAAAAGGACAACCTGTGTTCAAAATACTCACGCATGAAGATACTAGGAAGTGCCTAGGGAGCATTGGCAACGTCAATATATGGTTAAACTTCAATTATGCTGAACTGCATGAAAATATGCGTCAGGCAAAAGATGAAGATTACAAGAATATTCTACAAGATATTAGAATTGGAAAAGTGACCGAGCATGGAAAAGAAGCTTTAAATGCACGATTACTTTCAAATTTATATCCCGAACAAGAGATTGTGGCTGAGAATATTTTTCAGAAAATTACTGAGAAGAAATCCGGAATATGTTTGATGCCAACTCTTGCAGAATGTGCCATCTTCAACAACAAAATGTTGAATTTAGAAAAGCAAGAGATTGTGACACTTGAAGCTATTGACAAAATAGAGCATATGGGATCAACAATTATTTTGTCAGAGAATTTGAAATCAAAATTGGATTCATTAGAGAAGACTATATCTAAAACAGCGGGTTTTGAAAAGACTTTGAATGTGTGTTTAAATTGCCGAATTATTTTGAGAAGGAATTTACATGTTGAAAGAGGTCTGGTAAATGGATCAATGGGTAATGTTGTTGATTTTGAGAAATACAGAAATAGAGATGGAATAGAATTTTTAAAAATTAAATTTGATGGCATTGAGGAAGTACAGCTAATTGGTCGTTGTTCTGCTAGGTTTTTGCTTGTTAAAGACTTATATGTTCGCCGTAAACAGTTTCCTGTTTGCTTGGCATATGCGGTGACAATCCATAAATCTCAAGGTTTAAGTGTAGACAGTGCATTGGTGAATATTGGCAGTTCTGTGTTCAAGGAGGGTATGGCATATGTGGCATTGTCACGAGTTAGAACTTTATCGGGATTGTACTTGATTGACTGTGATGTCACAAACATTTGTGCGGATCTAGATTGTGTTAAGGAATACAATAGGTTAAGAAGAGAGTATGCGCCACATTTGCCTCAATATCCTTTGTTTGAGAAACGTGTGGTAGGCCGGAAACGTAGAAATATCAGTAATAGTAGGGAGGTTGTAGCAAAAAGACCAAAAGTCGATGAACCGAAAATTGTTAGCAGAAAGAAAGTGGATTCTGTTGAAGATGTTGTCGGTTTTCAATTTGAAAACAGTTCTGGTGTGAACTGCTATGCAAATGTAGTGGTTAATGTTCTCTTTTCACTAGAGAGTTTAAAAGAACATATTCTGTTGAATTCAGAACAAATTTTATGCTGTTTGTTGAATTCTGTTTTCGAAAAATGTAGCACTGATCGAACAAAAGTAGAAAGTGTGTCTGAAGTTCGTTATCTGTTAGATGAATGTTCAGGTCAAACAGACTTCTCTGAAAATAATCAGCAAGATTGTCAGGAGTTTTTAATGTATATGCTTGATGTATTGCAAGATGAGGGTGTAGATGTAGATCACCTGTTTGGGCTTTCTTATCAATGGCAGCATGACTGCGAGAACTGTATGGTATCAAGTACTACTAGTGTAGACTCAGAAAGATTTATATATTTAACTTTGCCAGACAGTAAATCAGTGTCCTTTAATAAGCTAGTAAATGCAGCGGATCACAACATGGAGTGTAGCCAATGTAAATCTGAAATGATGTCAACATTATTTATACGTAGATATGGCCAGTATGTCATTTTAATGATCCAACGATGTAGGCCTGATGGATCAAAATTGTCAACTTTAATAAAAAATGTTGTGGCTTCTCAGCTGTCAATATCAGGAAGGACTTTTGTAACTGTAGCAATTATCTATCACGATGGTCCTTCAACAACATCAGGACATTATACAGCTTATTTAAAGTCTCGAAACGGCTGGTCATTCTGCAATGATTCCGTTGTAACTTTCAAAAAAAAATTGCCGTTTGACCTTAAAAATTGTTACCTGGTGTTTTTAAAACCAAAATTTTAAAGAAAGAATTTTGGGATTTCCTGTGAGGAATTGCAAAAGGTTCAACAAATAGAGGGAATGTAAGTCTGCAATGCTGTCTAGATTATTGGTCCAAAACTTTTAATTATAATGTCAATTTAAAAATCCAACTATATAAACCTGATGCAAGTAAGTCTGCTTCATAGTAAGCAGTATCAGTGTCATAGGAAAAGGAGAACATGAGTGACAAAGAAGAGTAAGATATTAGTAGTCCAGGATTGTGAAAATAATCTCAAATGTTTTCTCTTTGAAAGTTGCGAAAATAGAAAATGACGGGATTTGATTGGAAGAATTACAAGAGTTGCGAATCGCTGCAACATGATTTGGCCTAGTGGAAACATGTGATAGAATGTGAGAAGTCTTTTCTTGTATGTAACATATTTTTCAAAACGATGGAGGTTTTCTTTCAGAAAGTGGCGGACTGAAAATATTTATAGCACAACAGAGTGGACGCTGTTCATAGGTGATCCTTCGACGTCATTGAAAGTAAGTTAATTTTAAGGAGTTTTGAATTCAGATTTCTTAGGTTGTATGGGTTTTTTAAACACAATCATTTTGATTGTGTTTTTTTTCCCCGCTGTTACATGATGAATACCTTCAAGTCACTGATTTAAGTGAAATTTGATACATTCTGAGAACAGCAAAAATAAACCATTTAACATGTATAATTAATGTTCTGCTTTTTGTACTTATGATATACATTTAGAAATGTGAGGTAGATATGGAGAAACTGAGTCTTCTGTAAGTGTCAATTTTAATGCTTACAGTGCTGTACTTCTGGGTACTGTTTTTTTAAAAAAAAGAAATAGGCCTCACCTCAAAGAAAGCTCTTGAAAGCACACATCTTATTTGCATCCTGAAACAATCATTTAAAATGTTAGACACAATTTTATGATGGCTTTACATCTCTTTTGCGCTGCTATTGCATCACTATTGTGAGACATCAGCAATGCAAAAGAAGCACCATGTTCCAAAATAGGCCTCATTTCATCAGCATGAAGATACTGTTTGTTTAAAATAAATATCTTTAGGATTGTGTAGGGGTCGTAGAGAAGCAGAGGCTTCTGTAAGTGTCAAAGTTGTTTAAAAACTGTTTCTTCTTGAACTTTTACCCTTCTTTTTTCTAATTTTTAAATACATGTTTTAATATTTTTGGAAATGTTTGTTCTCTCTTTTACAGATTGAAAGTATGAAAAATTTTCTTTAAAAGTTAACAAGAATTATAAGGTAAATGTTTTCTACTTTTTTAACCCGCATTCCACTGCTGATGATGTCACTGACTATGTTATGAATGATGTAATAAGTGGGCATGTTTTACTACAATGGTAGGTCTTCACATGTATTATTTCCTCTGTATTCTTCAACAAGCATAAATTTGATATGCAACCCTGAGTACGCTTCATCTTAAACAAACTTTTAGAGAGGACACACCTTATCGTCATCCTCAATCAATCATTTACTCTATCACATTTAACATCTATTAGTTCTACTGCTTCATTTCTTTAATCTTTACTTTCCTGTGTTTGCTTCTTCTCTCATTCCTTTCTCTATTACTTAATTATTCTACTCCTTCCAGTATTTTTCTCACTCCCTCTCTTCTCATACTTCTTCATTATTATTCACTCATTCTGTCTCTATTAATGTTACTGTTTCTGAATGATCTCAAAAAAAATTTAAAACAAGAACAGTAAGTATAAGGATAGGAAACAGACATTTATGTTACAAGAAAGACAGCTATAGGAAGTAAACAAAAGATACTGTTACTCGCAATACACTGCTGATGATGTCACTGACCATGTCAAAAATGATGTAATATATGACATGATCAGAAGTGAATTGCGGGTAACAGTATCTTTTCTTTACTCCCTATAGCTGTCTTTCTTGTAACATAACTGTCTGTTTCCTTTCCTTATACTTACTGTTTTTTTTTTTTTTTTAAATGTTGGGTTCGCTCCTGGTTCGCGTACCGGAGTGCGAACTGGGAGCGAACTAAAAGAAATAGAGCTTGGCAGAGTTCCAAAAATTCTACCAATTTTTTTTTATAATGGGGAGGTAGTTCTGAAAAGAACTTTTTTTGGGGTTTTTGTTGTTTTAATTTTTTTTATTATTTTTCTGAACATTTTTTATATTTTTTTGTTTTTTTCTGAACATTTTGTAATTTTTTTTATTTTTGGGGGGGAGGGGGGAAACAAAAATGATTCATTGAAGAGGGCTCAACAGGAGCAACAAAAAAAAGAAGAATTTATTTTTTGGGGCGTTTTGGACATGCATGATTTTTGATTGCTCTTATTATAAGAGTAATGCTACTTCCTCGGTAGCATAATATTTGATTGCACCACACGCACACTTGTTTCACTTCCCCCATGTCCACTTGAATATTCGGGATCAACTCCCTTGCCTCTGGTCCCGATACTTCCGGCACGACAGATCTTCTTGCTATTGCCGGGGGATTTTGTTGTTCGTTGCGAAGCTGAGCAGCACTATAATTATTTGGGTGCCACCTACTCATGTGCCTGTGCATTGTAAAATTTCCAAAACTATATTTTTTGTCCGTCCCCCTTGAAAGGCGTTCATCGCAAATACGGCAAAAGACATATCTTGCATTGACTTTCTTTTGCCCTGGTGGAAATTTAAAAAATTGCCAGATGAAATTTTCCTTTCTGTTGTACCTCCTGGCCTCCTCAGGCAAAAATTCAGGCTCTTCCTCCTCTTCCTGATCTTCCTCTTCTTCAAAGATTGGTTGAGTAGGTGGTCCTTTCTTTCCATGAGGAGGTGGAGGTGGTGGTGGGGGAACACTACCAGAAGCAACAACTGAAGCCATTTCTCTAGAATGTAAAAGGGTCTTTCTCTCACCAAGATGAAAGTCAGAGTGAGGAAAGAAGGAGGGGTTTTCATCATTTTGGAAAAGCAAAAGTTCTAAACCAATGAAAAGTGTTAATTTTAGATCACATGACCTAGTATTACATCATTAGGAAACCAAAAGTGAAATGAACCAATGAAAAGTCACATGACCTGCTGTCTTTACGTTTCGCGCCGCTTTCCGGACCGCTTCCGGGTCCGCTAACTTGGCGCGTCGGATAACGTATTACGCGACAACGCAAAACGTCATGAAAACGTAACAGTTACGCTAAAGGAACGATTACCGGTTCGCGCACCAAGTCGCGGCTTTAAATTGAGCTAACGGGAAGCTGACCGGTTCGCGGACTAGGAGCGCAACCAAAAATTTTTTTTTTTTTAAAATGTATAAAAAACATGTAAAATATATTTTAAGATTTAAAGAAGAATACATTTTACAGATACAGATATTAGCTTTCAAAAAACCATTGAAATTCAATGAAAAAACCATAGGTTATAGTCCATATATAGTTAGGAATTTGCATTTACAAAACCTTGAAAATTCAATGAAAAAACCATAGGTTATAGTCCATATATAGTTAGGAATTTGCATTTACAAAACCTTGAAAATTCAATGAAAAAACCATTGGTTATAGAACATATATAGTTAGGAATTTGCATTTACAAAACCTTATTTTACTCGCATAAAACTATTGAAATTCCATATATAGTTGATGCGCTAACTATATATCGCGCACCCGCAATCCACTGCTGATGATGTCACATATTACATCATTCATGACATGGTCAGTGACATCACTGATGACATCACTGATGACATCTCAAATGACATCACTGATGACATCTCAAATGACATCACTGATGACATCACTGATGACATCTCATTTGACATTACTGATCACATCACTGATGATATCATTCATGTGATAATACGATGAACCTCTTCAGACTCTAATATAACCTTAGATACAATCAGTGTAAACAGACACTCACAGACTGTCACTCATCCATGGAGTTACTCACACACCTAGTCAGTCATGCAAAGAATCAATCACACCTCCATTTCCTCAACTATACAGTTATACAAACTTTACTTATTCAAACATATACTAACACATATTTACTCTCTTATACAATCCCTGATATAAGTTCACAATGATCCATACAGCCACTCACACATTCACTGGCTCTTATGCACAGTTATTTATATATGTCAACTCTCACATGTACTGTGTTTTACATATGTACTTACTTTGACATGTAGCACTGAGATATCCATTCACTCACCAATACACTCATGCACACAGTCAACCGCCCATACAGCTGTTTCCACATGCACTTTTGAAACCATACATCTAGTGAATCAACTGCTCACACATCTATGCACAGAGTCATACACCTCCCAGCCACCCACACACACACTCAGTCTCCCATACAAAAACTTGGGCAACCAATAAATAACCCATATAGTTACTCATATAGCTACTTATCAACACATGCAACAGTTTACAGAACAACAGACATAATGATGCACAAATTAAGACAGTTTAGTCACTAACCCATGCACTCAGTGAGACACATTTAATCACTCACTCATACAGTCAGTCATGCACCTACTAAATCCTTCATCCAGACACTTATACATCCACTCATTCTTCAATATGTAAGACATATTTTAACTTTACAGAAACATACAGTCACTGGATGTTGTCATCAGTGATGTCATCAGTGATGTCATTTGAGATGTCATCAGTGATGTCATCAGTGATGTCACTGACCATGTCATGAATGATGTAATATGTGACATCATCAGCAGTGGATTGCGGGTGCGCGATATATAGTTAGCGCATCTAACTATATATGGAATTTCAATGGTTTTATGCGAGTAAAATAAGGTTTTGTAAATGCAAATTCCTAACTATATATGTTCTATAACCAATGGTTTTTTCATTGAATTTTCAAGGTTTTGTAAATGCAAATTCCTAACTATATATGGACTATAACCTATGGTTTTTTCATTGAATTTTCAAGGTTTTGTAAATGCAAATTCCTAACTATATATGGACTATAACCTATGGTTTTTTCATTGAATATATATATATATATATATATATATATATATATATATATATATATATATATATATATATATATATATATATATATATATATATATATATATATATATATCCACTTCTGGTGATTGCTAATAGGCAGTTATAGTTAGGACATATTTTCCATAGGAAAACCATTTTTGACTTGCTTATAACTATAGTGCCGTTTGACGAATCTTCACAAAATCCCCCCACCCAAAAAAGTACGACAGTTTGTTTAGCTTTGCATCGAAAATTTCAGAGTGTTCAGACAAGCAGATGCAGAGAAAAAGGAAAGATCAAAAGATCTGTGTTTCCCATGCAAGCTCCCTTAAGGATTTTGAACATGACTGCAGCACCAACTACAGGATGGAATTGCACAAAATGTGATAGAGAGTTAACTCATGGTCCAGAAAGAGCCCTTTTCATGATTTGGTGTAAATCTGTTCAGTAGTTGCAAAGTTATTAAAGGAAAAACAAAATTGTATATCAAGGGACCCCTTTGTGAATCCACAAAGTCACTTGCCACCAGCAGCACCATGATTGGCTGATAACAACTTGAGCGGGAGATTGGGGGTCACCATTTTAAGTATCAGGGTATGGTTCCGGGGACTTCAATTATTTCTGCAAAATGATTAAAGGGGTCATGGTAGAGGTACCCTGACCCCATGGGTGTGCTAGAGAGTGTCAGAGGGACCTATGATGGGTGTGAAATTGAGTTATATTGGCATTTTCCTACTTTGGTAATCCGCAGATCCCCGCAGGGATCCGCGCGGGCCCCCATGTAAATCCCCAACAGATTAATGAATCTTGATATACTTTGGGGGGGGGAAACCATTCAGACCCACTCTGATACCCACACAGTGCTCTCACACTCATTTACAGACCTGCACAGGCAGTTATACACCCACTCATAGACCTACACAGATATTCACACACCCACGCAGGCACTCACAGACCCACTTACATTCCCACATAGGCACTCATACACCCACTCATAGACCCACACAGGCACTCACAGACCCACACAGACACTCAGACACCCAAGCACATACCCACTCAAACACTCACACACCCACTCACAGACCCATATAAGCACTCACATGCCCACTTACAGACCTATGCAGGTATTCGACACCCATGCAGGCACTCACAGACCCACTCACATACCCACATATGCACTCACACACCCACACAACCAATCACACACCCAATTACAGTTTTATGCTGGCACTTTCACACCCTCAAAGAGTCCCACACAGATAGTCACACACCAACTCACAGCCACTCATAGATGCACTCACAGACCCATGCAGGCACTCCAAACCCATTCACAGACCCACTGAGGCACTCACACTCCTACTCACAGACCCACACAGCCACTTTCACACCCACTCACAGACCAATGCAGGCACTGACAGATCAATTCACAGACCAGCACAGGCACTCTCACACCCATTGACAGACCCACACAGCTACTCCCACACCCTCTCACAAACCCACACAACCACTCACGAACCCACACAACTCATGAACCCACACAACCTCTCACACACCCACTCATACATGTGGATGTCATAAATAAGACATACTCATCAATACGTTTTTGCAGTGCCACCCCAGTCCTGGATATTAGTACTGCATCATCGGCATATCATAAGATGGAAGTACGCATTTGGTTCACCATAGGGACATCTATTGTAGAATCTGTCAGAGCTGTTTCCACACTATTAGTATAAATATAGAACATAAAGGGGGCCAGGATTCAGCCCTATCTGATTCCCCTACTAAAGAGGAATCATCTTGTGCAATCCCCCTGGCTTTCATACTGCACACACCAATGCTTGGGAATACAGTTGATGGATAAAGTATGTCATTTCCTCATCTACACCCATCTCCTTCATAATTCGCCAAAGTTTATAGGAGGAGATGCAGTGGAAAGCTGATGATAAATCCATAAATGCTATGTAGATTTTACCATTTGGCTATGGTGTAATTGGCTGTAATCAGGTTCAGGTTCAGACATTTGTCCAGGGTCCTTTTCCCTTTCTTAAATCCGTACTGTACTGGAGTTAGGATATTTTTCTCTGTAGCCCATTCCTCTCATCTATTTAATAGTAGACAGCGAAATAATTTCACTGTGCCTTGCAGAAGAGAGATGGGCCTATAGTTTTTGGGCAATTAGTTATCCAAAAAGAAATCTACACTGGCTCCATCAGGGCCTGGGCCCGTATTGCTTCTGCAGCAATCCAGATCTTACCTCTGCCATAGTCAATGTTAAGGGGGATCGAGGGACGTTATTTTCACCATTGGGAGGGTGGTCAACTCCTTCAGGGGGGACCCCAAATATACTGGAGTAATGATCTCATGAGACCGTTTGGAGTGTGGCTGAAGGGGAGGAACCTCCAAAAATTGACGGCGGTCCCACCTGTCATATTTAAAGTGTGTATCTCTGTATGTATTTGCTCTAAACAGATCTGGTGGGAAATGTGCTAATGTTTCTCTTAAAGTGACTTTTAGATTCTAACAGTTGTAGACAAACTGCCAAATATTGTTATTTGAGTGTGTATACCTGTGTACAAGGAGTTCATGACATTCCCCTTAATGTTTTTCTCTTCCTAATGATTTACCGAATTCGAATTCATGCATTTAGTATACACCTACATATTCTCACTAGGAGCAAGTTCAGGCTGGCTTGTAGGACAATATGGCAGGGATAGGACTGGTCTAACAGGTCAGGGTGTGGACCCGTTTTTTGGGCGTTTGTGGACCTGTTTTCTGATCTGTTCCTAATGTTGATGTCTCGAATTTTACCACAAACATTGGATGCAGCAAGCAGAAAAGCATGCACCCTTCCATACTATACAAAACACCTATAATGCACGTCTTTTACAAGTTCAAAACTGCTCCGATATCCAAACGTGAGCCACCTTTCCAGAGTTCTGATTCGCTAATGGGGGCCACTTTTATTTTGGTGCCCAGGCCTAATATCTTTCCCTGTCCAGCCCTAACTAGGAGGAAATAAGAAGGCTTGAGAATGCGGGAGTGTGTTGACAGGAAGTAGTGGAGACCATTCTCAAGCAAACGTAGATGAGTCTTGAAGGAAAATTGTGCAAGCAGGAAGAGAGGCCATGGAGGGCGGTTCAACTGGTCGTCAATTTCACAGGTATGGTCTGAGTGAGCAGTGTGAATGAGCGCAATCATAACGCGGCACAGAGAGGAGAATGGGGAGTGAGTATTTCTCTAATCAAGTGAGGAATTACTTTTTAAACCCTCAAACCTTGCCACTTGCTGCAAACAGCTTTAGAGGAAGTCCTTTGCCCTAGCGGTGTCCAAAGGTCTGCAATGCTGAGCAGAAACATCTTGCTGTGCCAGCAATTGCAGCCGCTCACGTACTACAGATCTCCCTGCCGAGTGAAACGCATTTAGCAATCTCTGTGCAGATTTGACACAAATTATGGCAATCAATAATTACAAGGCACTCGGTGTTCTGATGCTGCGCGAGCACGTCCAAATAAATAAACATTAACAAATGTATTCAATTATTTTCGAGGGAATAACTTGTTTCTTATCTGCATTAATACCTCATGATGCCAGTGCCGGGTAGAAGTTGTGTTACTGCACGCCTATTCATTCACCTCTTGCTGAAGCAGGAGCTCATAATTTGCTTCAACCTCTCTTTTCTTCATGACAAATATTTGCAACAAAAAGTCACTGTATGACTGTATCCTACTTGGAATGGTATCAGGAGAATAACAGAGACAGGGATTTGCTATTTAAGGGGTTTAGGCCTTGATTACAAGTGTCCCATTAGCGACCCCAGCACAAACCAAACGCCTATTTGTGTACCAGTGGCTTTTACCACACCCCGCCCAAAAATTAATAGAATGACCAAGTTCATACAGCCCTGTTAAACTTCACCACTTCAAACCTGGTGGAATCTATCAGGGAGAAAACGTTCTTTAATTACAAGACGCGTGCAGCTTGACTATTACAGTTGCTGCTTGCTACTCTTGTAATTTTTAAATCACTTGCACTCTGCTTTTTAAAATATGTTTGTTGATATCACTTACTGCTCATTTATGCTTTGACCCGCATTCTGCCCCGAGGCCCCGTTCCGACACGGCTGGTGCCGCTTGATCGGAGGACTAGACCGGGAGTTTACCCTCACCTCTCCACTTCCGGCGGATGCCGCAGGTAGCGCTCCAGTCTCTGGACGGCCCTAGAGTACATAGGGCAGAGAGCAGGGGTGATCTCAGTGGACACGTGCAGCTTGACTACTACAGTTGCCGCTTGCTGCTCTTGTAATTTTTAAATCATTTGCACTCTGCTTTTTAGGTTTCGACTGGGGAACGGAGCGTAAGCTCCGCCCCCAGAGAAATCTCTAGTCTTCAGTAAGGGACTCTTGGAATACGCCCTCTGTTTCATTGGCTAGCTCCATAAATGGAGGCTAGCCATTGGAACAGAGAGGCGTCCGTCATGGCCGGACCAGATTCGGGGGCGTTCCCGAGAATGTTTGGCTTTTGGCTACGTCATGCTACGTCAGCCAAAAGCCGGGAACGCCCCCGAATCTGGTCCGGCCAGGCCGTGCTTGCTGCTGTCCTGCCTTCCTCCGTGTCCCTCCTCCCGCCGTCCCCCCTCCCCTCGCTGTCCTGTGCACGTTTCCCGCCTCCCTCCCGCCGTCCGTGTCCTCTCCCGCCGTTCGTGTCCTCTCCCGCCCCCCTCGTCCTCTCCCGCCCCCCTCCCGCCGTTCGTGTTCAAGTGAGAGGCCACTCAGGGGAGTTTACAAGACGTGATTGTGTTTATGTTAGAGACGGCGCATCTCCTGAGGGATCGGGTAGGAGGAGCCATGGGTGAGGGTGTGTCCCGGCTTTGGTGCCTCTGGGCGTCTTTCCGAAGGGGAGCGCGATGTTATGCACTTGCGCGGGCATTCTGTTTATTTGTATAAGTAACATTGTATAGTGTCACAGGGCTCCCGACTATATTGCCCACCTCCAGAGGCCGCGGCGCAGTGTGAGTAACTGACCGTCAGTACACATTTACTGTCTGTCCTTGTTTTCATTACGAGGTTTATCTGATGCCAGGCTATCAGGGCACTGTACTTTGAAGGCTTTATTTGGGCCTAGGTTATCAGTGTGTTTAATTAACATTATTTCCAGGTGGTGCCTGTCTGTCATTTCCGCAGTGGGGGCTTCAGGAGCTGGGCTGGTTGGTGAGTTTTACTAACTCGACTGGAGCTCGGTTATCACGATGAGTTCAGTGTAGTACTAGAATGTGTTTTGCTTAAACCTAAACGCCTGTCGTTGTCGCCGGGGCCTTGAGTAGGGAGGTGGAATCTGTTGTAAAATAGTTAGTCTGGCATGTGGCTGACGTCACTGACCCCGCCGCCTCATCTCTTTTAAGCGCCGAAGGCAGTGAACTCTGCTATGAAAGCGCTACATATATACAGAGACGACTTGTAAGCCCATGACCTCTGACCCCTTGTTTTCTCTTACCTCGCAGGGACCGGGAACGACAACGAGTTGACACGGTAAGTTTGGCACTCATGCCCCTACCAGAAATGGACAAGTTGTGGCGGGTTATTGAGCGGAGAGAGGTGAAAGGGGGGAGGGGGGTGGGAGTTACTGGGAAGGCGCCATGGCCGCAGGTCCCTGGAATAGATGATGCGTCACTGCGAATGCTTGTGGCAGTGGCAGTGACGGTGCCAGGGCAGGGCCAGGCCTCCAGTTTGGGTGATGGAAGCCTCATAAAGCGGGCTCTTCTAGCGGTCAGCAGCAGCACAGCGTCTTTTGGAGCTACAGTCCAGTGACGTAGGTATGAATGGGCGGTCGCTGGGGGAGGCAACGGGGGGCTCTTGCCTCACCCCCTCCCACCCCTGGATCGCCGCTCCATCCCGTGCTGACCCAGTGACAATGTGGTATTATCAGGTATGTGAAGTCTTCTGAATTCTGTGTGTCACACCTCTGACCTCTGACCTCTTTGCACTGTACCTATGCATGGCCTGATGGCTCAGCAGGTTCCCAAATCACATGTCTAAGATTTGCATCAAGTTTGCGGGACTTGTGGTGTCTCTACAGGTTTCTGTGCCGACAGGCGATGTTGCTGCTACACCAGCGTTATTTCTGGAGACTGGATTGCATTGGTGACTACTTTTGATTCTCTTTAGGTTCCTTTGCTGAAGTGCGATGCTTCTCTGTCATGCCTGTGATCTGTTTGCATCATGTTTGCTGTGGCTTGTGATTGTGACAACTCTGTAGACTCCTGTTCCAACAGGCGATGCCGCTGTGTTCTTTTTGACCGTGTGGGACGAACTGGGATGTTCTCTAGGTTGGGATTGTGAGAGGCGATGGGGCTGCGTCACACTTTTTTAGGCCCCGGCTAGAGACAGCTTTAGCAATCTGTATGAAGACCTGTAGTTTCCAATACATAATGTATACGTAGGACGTCGTGAGTGGTTCACTAGATTGCATGACGTTTATCGGACGTGATAAAATCCGACTCTGCCAGGTGTGAATTTCTCATGTCAGATACATATTACTCAGTTCCTAGTTTTTGGGGATTAGCGCGCAGATGTTGGTGCACACGCTCTGGCCAATCCTGGGTGTTTGCCCCAATAAATATCATCAGGTTTCACCTTCCCATCTTTATCTCAAAACACATTTACACACATAACACAATAAAACAAGGCCACTTATAATGAGGGCCTAGGAGCTGGCTTTGCCTAAGGCCCTTTCTCATGATTGTATAGCCTTGCTTAGGTCCTTCCTACAAACAGCCTTAGCTGTCACTTGGTTGACCTATTGTTTCTAATACATAGCATATGCTTAGAATGGCTTGCTTTGGGTCAACCCTCTGCTCACTATTGGATAACCTTGTTGTCTATCTCAGAGTGTGCAATGGTTTTATAGACTTCATTGATTTTAAGGAGCATCAGTTAAATCGAAAGATATGTCTCTCGATGTTCCCCTAAACATGTCGTAGTGAATGGTAATGTACTCTTTGAGTTACAGGACCAGGAGTTAACAATGTACCATCTACCGCCCTGACTTCTTGTACCTTTGTTTTCTCTTTCACTGGTGATCCCAGTTGTCATGTCATTTTCAAGTCACCTGACGCAATGAAAGCACTAACTGATATGTCTTACCGTCAGGTGAGAAAATGATACATTAATGGTTAAATTTCTTCTTCACAAGTCCACTGTGTTTTTTGTGGGCCGGTTATTTGGAGTCCGGCTCTTTCCAATCAGTGTTGGGAATCCAGTCATCACTGAGGGGAAGCTGTTTCCGTCCAAGACTTTGATGATCTTTTACTACATTCTTTCGAAAAATGTTGATTAGACTCACAGTATAAACATACATTGTTTTTTCTCTGTTTATCTGTTTATTCTCGAAAAAAAGGTTGGTATCACTGCTCCTATCAGCGGGAGTTCTGGGGAGTGGGACCTCCCTTTAGTTTTTGATTTATCCAGATCCGTATACCTAACCCTTCCTTCAAACCTCTTCTTTTTGCCCCTGCTCTCTTTTATTAAATGATCGATTTGTATAACTAAATCAACCAACTTCTCAAAACCGATTGGACTATTTAGAATTAGGGCGAAAATATCCTTCAACTTCTCAATCGACCCCAAATAGAATAAGGATCCTTTCTTTTAAGAAGCAGATTTATTAAACTCTCCCAGGGTCGGGGTTCACACCTATACATATATCATATATACTTTTAAAATTATGCAACTAGTTCTTTTTTGTATACTTACATGCATGCCCTTCCCTTTCACCTGCGTTCCAGTCAGTGTGTATCCCAGTTCAAGAAAAATCTCAAAACCCATCTGTTTAGGAGTGTGACATAAGTTGATTCTTGTTTGTTCTCCTCTGCTCTTTCCCATCGCGCCAGGATACTCCCAAGTAACACAGCGCGTTACAAAATGATTTATACATTATATATGTTCTTTTTAGATGTTTCACACTGTTTGCAGCTTTTCCTTTTTTGGGGGGGGGGGGGTCTAATAGGGAGCATGTGGTTTCTCTTCTGTTTGAAGAAAAAAAACATCAGTTTAATTTTAAATGTTTATTTGTTGGTAGTTTGTAAAGGTTGAGGTCATTATATTTATTTGTACTTGCTATAGGGATGAGTTCATATTTTTAAATAATTTATGTATACAAACTTAGTTATATATTTTTGCTGGTTTGTGATAGATGTTTTTTCTGTCAGCTTATCACTTTTCAAAGTCGTAGTGTTTTCTTTTAGGAAGTACATGTAAAGAGACAGAAGTTGGAAAGTGTTTGATAATTGCTATTTTCCTTTTTTAAGTTTATTTGCACATACGTTTTAGTTTAAATATAAGCAGAGTGCTAGGGAGTGCAGAGTGACTGCAGAGTGCTAGGGAGTGCAGAGTGACTGCAGAGTGCTAGGGAGTGCAGAGTGACTGCAGAGTGCTAGGGAGTGATAGGGACTGCAGAGTGACTGCAGAGTGACTGTAGAGTGCTAGGGAGTGCAGAGTGACTGCAGAGTGCTAGGGAGTGCAGAGTGACTGCAGAGTGCTAGGGAGTGCAGAGTGACTGCAGAGTGCTAGGGACTGCAGAGTGACTGCAGAGTGCTAGGGAGTGCTAGGGAGTGCAGAGTGACTGCAGAGTGCTAGGGAGTGCAGAGTGACTAGGGAGTGCTAGGGAGTGCAGAGTGACTAGGGAGCGCTAGGGAGTGCAGAGTGGCTAGGGAGTGCAGAGTGACTAGGGAGTGCTAGGGAGTGCTAGGGAGTGCAGAGTGACTAGGGAGTGCTATGGAGTGCTAGGGACTGCAGAGTTACTGCAGAGATTAAGCTAATGGCAATGTAAATGATAATGCCCTTTATTTATCTGTTTTCAAAACCAACACAAATACAAATTTTGTCATTTACAATGCCAATAGCTCTAACTTTTCCAAAGGCGAAACCTTTGCATTGTAAATGCTTGTTAAAATTTGTTTGTTGATTTCACTTACTGCTCATTTATGCTTTGACCCTCATTCTGCTCCGAGGCCCCGTCTCGACACGGCTGGTGCCGCTTGATCGGAGGGCTAGACCGGGAGCTTCTCCTCACCTCTCCAATTCCGGCGGATGCCGCAGGTAGCGCTCCAGTCTCTGGACGGCCCTAGAGTAGATAGGGCAGAGAGCAGGGGCGATCTTAGTGGACGCGTGCAGCTTGACTACTACAGTTGCCGCTTGCTGCTCTTGTAATTTTTAAATCACTTCCACTCTGCTTTTTAAAATTTGTTTGTTGACATCACTTACTGCTCATTTATGCTTTGACCCGCATTCGGCCCCGAGGCCCCGTTCCGACACGGCTGGTGCCGCTTGATCGGAGGGCTAGACCGGGAGCTTCCCCTCACCTCTCCACTTCCGGCGGATGCCCCAGGTAGCGCTCCAGTCTCTGGACAGCCCTAGAGTACATAGGGCAGAGAGCAGGGGCGATCTCAGTGGACGCGTGCAGCTTGACTACTACAGTTGCCATTTGCTGCTCTTGTAATTTTTAATTCACTTGCACTCTGCTTTTAAAAAATCATCTGTTGATATCACTTACTGCTCATTTATGCTTTGACCCGCATTCTGCCCCAAGGCCCCGTTCCGACACGGCTGGTGCCGCTTGATCGGAGGGCTAGACCGGGTGCTTCTCTTCACCTCTCCACTTCCGGCGGATGCCGCAGGTAGCGCTCCGGTCTGGACCGCCCTAGAGTAGATAGGGCAGAGAGCAGGGGCGATCTTAGTGGACGTGTGCAGCATGACTACTACAGTTGCCGCTTGCTGCTCTTGTAATTTTTAAATCACTTTCACTCTGCTTTTTAAAATTTGTTTGTTGATATCACATACTGCTCATTTATGCTTTGACCCGCATTCTGCCCCGAGGCCCCGTTCCAACACGGCTGGTGCCGCTTGATCAGAGGGCTAGACCGGGAGCTTCCTCTCACCTCTCCACTTCCGGCAGATGCCGCAGGTAGCGCTCCAGTCTCTGGACAGCCCTAGAGTACATAGGGTAGAAAGCAAGCGCAAGCACAGCGGACGCGCGCAGCGGGCGCGCCAAAGCCGCGCCAAAGGCAAGCCCGTCTGCGCCCGTCCGTGCCTGGATCGGGGCGAGGGCCCCAACCCCTGGTGCTTCTAACTCTGTTGTCAAATACAGCTATTCACGAGCGGCTCTCCTTAATCTATGCTCCTCAGTCAAATGCTTAGGTACCCGTTTTACATTTTATGAATCCTCATGCCTTCCTAAAACATGCCCATTCTGCCCTTTCAAAATGCACCCGCTTCAAGACCATGCTGCACCAACCCCTCTACAGTTGCCAGCAAACAAAAAGGGACCAACATTGCAGCAGCACTCATTAACGCAAGATCTCTGGGCAAACACAAAGAAGAGATAGCAGAACTCATCAGCACCCATAAACTTGATCTCCTTTTTATAACAGAGACATGGACCAGCCTTTAATCAGACCCAGACCTGTTAGTAGCTGTCCCAGAAGGCTATAACGTCCTCAAACAAGATAGAGTCACGAAATTAGGAGGCGGTATCGCCAAAATATATCGCAGCCACCTCAAGACGTCTATAAACCTAGTCCCACTCTCTACATGTGAGGCGTTATAATTTTCCATCGCCATAGGCCCTTCGCAACGCTTCAAAGGTATTCTTCTCTACCGCCGACCGGGCAGCAAAGCACAATTCTTAGCTAATTTTGTCGATATGGTGGAATCTCTAGCCACAGATAATTCCACTACTATCCTAGGCGACTTTAACTTTCCGTTGGAAAATCTTGAACACAAAGATACTAACACTCTTATTTCTGACCTAAATTCCCAGGGTCTCACACAACTAGTTACTAACAGTACCCATGAAGCTGGAAATACTTTAGATGGTCTATTCTCTAATGACAAAAACATCAAAATGACAGAGGTCCTACCTCTTGCATGGTCCGACCATCATGCAGTGATGTTTGAAATCTCATCAGACTCTTCCCGACAATCAGGGACTATCACTCGCGCATCTGGTAGGTTAAGTCTTGGAAAGCTCTCGATAACCAACAAATTATGGAGACCTTGTCCTCCCTGCAGCCAAACTTCTCTAATGACCCTAATATAGCTGCTGAAAAATACAAACACTGGCTTTCCACGGCCATGAACAAATTAGTCCCCACAAAATCCATTTCTAAAAATCGTAGCTCCCCCTCGGCACCCTGGTTTACTAACGCACTCAGGCAGCAGAAACAGATATGCAGAAACCGCGAAAGACATTAGAGAAAGACATACTCCTCCAAAGAGAAAGGGCATTACAAAAATGTACTCACCAAATATAAAGCTATGAAGAGCAGGGCAACATGCCTATGTCAGCCCATTAGTGGCACTCCGCGGAATCTTAAAGAAAAAAGTGACTACTATTCCTCTCAGATCGAGCAAGCCAAAAACTCCAATAAACAACTCTACCAGGTTGTAGCTAAACTTTCACACCTACCCCCTCAAGTCTAGTCTAGTCTAGTCTAGTCTGGATATTTGTATTGCGCAACATATCACTTCCCAAGGGAGTCTCATGGCGCATGCGGACAGTCCCAGAAGAAAAAAAGATGAGTCTGGAATGGAATTCTTAACTGAAGAGCCATGTTTTCAATTTTTTTCGAAAGCTCATGAGTTCAGTAGTTGTGCGTATGTTTAGGGGGAGTTTGTTCCATAGGGATGGCGCCATAAAGGAAAAGGCGCGTCCGCCGTTTCTAACAGTTAGAACTCTCAGTGGCGTAAGTTGTGACTTGGAACTTGATCTCAGTTGTTGGCCAGGCTGGTACCATGTCAGTTTTTGATTCCAATATTTTGGTCCTGAGCCATACATGTGTTTATGTACCAAACACATGGTTTAAAAAATGGCTCTTTTTTTAACAGGGAGCCAATGTAGACTTTTTAGGCATGGCATAGAGGGGGATCGTGTGGGTAAGCCCAGGATCAGACGATCAGCCGTGTTTTGCACTACTTGGAGTTTCCTAATATGGCACTCATTTATGGCAAAAAGAAGAGAGTTACCATAGTCTAGCCTATTTACTATGAGGCCCTGAACCAAAGTTCTGCGTGCTTCTGCTGGTAACCATTTGAAGACCTTACGTAGAGTCCTCATGATTCCGAAACAGGTGCCTACAGTATGATTTACATGGTCCTTCATGGATAATTTGTTGTCCATACGGAATCCTAGGTTACGGACTGATTCTTTTGGGACGGGCACTCCCCCAGTTCCGGGGGCCACCAGTCATGGGTCCAATGTTCGCTTGCTCGCCCAAAGGTCATAATTTCAGATTTGGTGCCATTCAACTGGAGATGGTTTAGACTCATCCAGTTTTTTACCTCTGTCAGGCACATTTTAAAACGCTTTTTGGTGTCATTTACATCAGGGCCGAGGGTAACCAGTATTTGCGTGTCATCCGCATATGATAACACGTCAAATCCGTATGTCCTGATCAATTTGGCCAAAGGGGCCATATAAACGTTAAAAAGCGAAGGGCTAAGAATAGAGCCTTGCGGCACGCCTCTTGTGACAGGCCGAGTACTGGCCAAAGTCTCACCTATTTGTAGTGTATTTGTTCGATTTGACAGATAACTGATGAACCATTTTAAAACCTGCCCTTTGACACCACACTCCCACAGTCTTCTGATCAAGATCTGGTGGGAGATGGTGTCAAAGGCAGTCGACAGATCCAAAAGCACCAGAATGCAAGATTGACGTCTGTCAAGAGCAAGTCTGATGTTGTCGGCAACCTCGACCAGAGCTGTTTCCGTGCTGTGAGCAGCACGGAAACCCGACTGTGAGGAGTCGAGTAGGTTGTTCGTCTCAAGATAAGTTACCAGTTGTTTGTTTACAAATGCCTCCAGTACTTTTCCTGGATAGGGCAGTAGGGAGATGAGCCGGTAATTAGAGAAGGTGTTTACATCAGCACCGGGCTTTTTCAATAAGGGTTTAACTCTAGCTGCCTTCCAAATTTTGGGAAATTCCGCTTCTATCAGGGATGTATTTAAGAGGCAGGAAAGAGGAGCTACTAACACTGGGACAAGAATAGCAAATAGTTTTGAGGTCAACTGATCACTGGGGGAGCCTGATTTGATTTTACGTCCTAATAGCATAGTTTTTTCGTTATCCAACTGATCGAAAGTGGACCAGCTCGGGGGTGAATCATGCGTGTGTACCACTTGATTCGCGTATAGCTCCTGTTCCAGGTATTGGAGGGATGTATTCTCTGTTTCAAAGGATTTACATATTTTCGTAATTTTATCGTCTAGAAACGTAGAAAGGTCTTCCGTCCATTCTTTAGTTTTTGGCATTTCTTGCGGACTTTTAAAGGAAGTAAATTCCTTTAGAATGTGGTAGAGCTCTTTAGACGAGTTCTCGGCTTTGTTTATTTGTTCAGCTATGTGTGTTCTTTTCGCTGATTTTATTTCCCTCATGTACTTAGTATGTAGGGTTTGATAGATTTTACGATTATTAAGGTCTTTATGTTTACGCCATGTTTTTTCGGCATTCCTTGTTAAGGTTTTAAGATGTTTTAGTTGGTCAGTGAACCAAGGTGAAAATTTCTCCCTACAATGCACCTTTCGAAAAGGGGCTATCTTGTCTAGTGTCTTGTGGACAGCAGACTCCAGATACATGGCTCCAAGATTGACATTTTCATTTACATTTTTTTGATCTGTCACAAAATTCTCAGAAAAGGCAGCTAAAGTTATTTTTTTCGTATTTCTACATGATTTTTGATTTTTATTTCTTGCAATTTCTGGTCTATGGCTGCTTATAAAAAATTTTACAAGAAAGTGGTCAGTCCATAATAATGGAATGGGAGTAGTTAGTGAGACATTAGAGGAGTTGGTAAATCGATCCCCACTCCTTCACAAGAGTTTTGCAACAACCTTGCTAGCTACTTCTTTGACAAAGTAAATAATATATATTCCAACTTTTCCAATCGAGCTAAAGACGACCCTCTTCCTCAGCACCCTACCAAACCCCAATCCACTTTCAAACAGTTTAAAAAAACTAACGTAACTTTTGTCACCAATGCAATGACCACCATTAAATCGGACTCTGCCTACGACCCCTGTCCTCCAGCTATATTTCTTCCAATAGCTGACATTGTAGCTCCCTAACTTACACAAATCTTTAACTCCATGTTCGATACTGGGGTTTACCCCTCCATCTGGAAAGACACTCTCCTCAAACCTCTTCTGAAAAAACCACACCTAGACGCCGAAGACACAAAAAACTACAGACCCATTGCTAGTCTACCATACGCAGCCAAACTGGTAGAAAAACTGATGCATGCACAAATCTCCCGCTACATTGAAGATCATCTCTTACTGGATGACACCCAGTTTGGCTTTCGTAAATATCAAAGCACCGAGACAGCACTCATCAAAGCCACCGATGAGATAAGAACCATCCTTGATCAAGGAGGAGCGGCTGTGCTCATCCTGCTGGATTTGACCGCGGCCTTTGACACGGTCAATCATAACATTCTGATTGACTGTGTCGATGCCATTGGCATTCAAATCTTCTTGCTTCATTTCTCTCCAATCCTACCCATACAGTTCAGCTGGGCAATTTCAGCTCTGCCCAAATGACACTGCCCTGTGGCGTCCCTCAAGGCTCATCCCTCAGTCCCACGCTATTTAATATCTATGTGGCAGACTTAGCAAGAGTCATCAAGAACTGTGGGATGAGCCTAACATCTTACGCTGACGACAACCAATTGGTGTTGGCCATAAAAAACAATGGAGAGAAAATAGAGGCTAATTTCCAGGATGGCATGCTGGACATCAGTAACTGGATGAACACAAACTGCCTCAAACTAAATTCCGATAAAACGGAAGTAATGATCTTTGGCAAGCTCAGCCCTGCCTGACCCAGATCATGGTGGCCTGCTGAACTGGGCTCCCCTCCCACTCCAGTCACTAAGGTCAAAAACCTGGGAGTACTCCTAGACGATAAGTTAACATTTTCTGGTCATGCAAACTCCATTGTGTCCACATCTTTCTTTAAACTTAAATCTATAAAAAAGATTCTCCCTTTTCTTCCCCCTAACTCAGGTAAAACATTAGTCACAGCTTTTGTCATGTCCTCCTTGGATTACTGCAATGGACTTCTTATCAACGCCCAGCACAAAGTCATCAACAAACTGCAGTCTGTACAGAACGCTGCAGCGCGAATGCTTTCGGGCACCCCCAAGTTCAAGCCCATTGCCCAAGTCATCAAAGGCTATCACTGGCTTAAGGTCAAAAACCGAATAAAGTTCAAAGCTCTTTGTATCGCCTATAAAGCCTCCAGCAAACAAGGGCCTTGCTTTCTTCTAGACTCTCTTGCATTCTATGTCCCCAACAGATCACTACGATCTACCAACGCTCTTCTAATGGCAGTGCCACAAACCAAAACTGCTTCCTGGGGCGACCGTCGATTCACCGTGTCAACAGCCAAACTCTGGAACTCCCTAGACCTTGACATTAGATCTTCCCCCACCTTAACCATCTTCAGGAGGAAAATAAAAACATGGCTGTTTAATCAATAAACTCTCTAGACCCCTCTTTTCTGCCTCGTCGACAGCGCTGAAACACCCTTGCGCATTTGTTCGCGCTCTATAAATTGCATAAATAAATAAATAAGGGAATGTGGATGCTAAGCAATAAAATACATGTTATTCCCCATTTGAACGTAGAAAACTTTTAATATCCATTTATTGCACCATTAAATTTATGAACCACCAGGATATCTGACTTTATCTTGTGCAATTATCAAAAAGTGCAAACATGTTTCCATCTCCATTTGGCATCAAATCGGTTAGAAGAAGTAAATTTAAGTTATATTTCAATAACTGTTTTTTTTGTTTAGACGTGGACAGAACTTGATGAATTTGACTCTGCAGAGACATAGGAAAAAGGCACAAGATTCTGCGGAGCGCCACTAATGGGCTGACATAGGCATGTTGCCCTGCTTGCGCTGTGATTTAGTGCCAGGAGGGTGGCCCACGTTTAAAAATCAGCGTGAATGGCACCCTGCAGGATGCCAAATGGCGCAGCTACTACAAGCTGATTTGCTACAGCTCAACTACATTTACTATGCGAGCAGCAGCCTTCTGACCGCAAAAGGTCGCGACTGCCTGTGACCGACCGTGTTAGAAAAATCTCACAAGATGTCCTCATAGCAACGGGAAACCGCGCTAGAAGACACCAAATCTTGCTCACACTGCCTAAATTACCTTTCTGGAGCCGCGTGTGAGAAAAAGTTCTGCCACGCGACAAGTGGCAGAATGGAGTTGAGAAAATTCCGCCAATTCCAACGGTGGAATAGAATATTTCATCCACCCTTAATTCAAAAACTGTGTTGAGACCATAAAGGGGTAATCTGTGCATTCTAAAACATAGAAAACCATTTCTGAAAAATACATGGTCACATAAAAAAATAAATACACCATTTAGTTTAGATGGCATTGCTCCACATTGTTATGGTATATTCATAATGATGCAGTTGATTTTTAATTGAAAATTTTGTAAATGGTCTGCACAGGGTCCATTTAAAGTTGTGTTTCTTTTTAATATTAAAGAATTCGCTCACGCCCCATGGAGCCACTGGCCAAGCCACTGAAGGAGATGAATTCCCGCCTCTGCCAACCCTGCAGCAGCTAGCTTGCCACATTGAGTACTCCCTACTGTGTCTGCATAGCATTATTCCCTATGGTCTGGGACTAACGACCACCCCCTCCCTGTCAAGCCACCACCACAGCAATCCCACAAATAACTTAGGCAGGCGAAGAGTTTCTTTGGAAGGCAGGGGGTCTCATGACCCCCCGGCCGTATTTATTAAAATATGAAAACAAATTAAAATTGTTAAAATAAACATTATTTACACAATCATTAATATGCAAAATTCTGACATTAGATTTACAGCAAAGTAGACAGGTATGAAGGCTAACCTTAACAAATGTATAATACAGCGTGTTCCTAACCGAATCTAACATCATACGTATGAATTTTGCATCCTAACAATTTTGTGGGCCCACGGCAAGGTCGTTGACCGGTGTCAGATCCTTATTACCAGCTATGCCCTCACTTCTGACTGCGCATGCGCAACAGGGCCCGGTTATCTGGTTACCCCGTACGCTCACTGAACTCCATTAAACCAAAAAGGAGGGCCCTTTCACTCACGCCGCTTTATGACGTCATAGTGTATGTGCGAGGTGGCTATCAGCCCAAGGAAAGCGTTACTCCCTCCCCCGCATCCTTCCGACCAAGCGGATATCCTGCCCCTGAAGTTCTAGGAGAGACCATTGGCCCCTCCCCGGGGGACCCCATTCAAGAATGGTGACAGCCCTAAGGACCTTAAATTGCTGCTCACCGATCATGACCTTACTGCCACAGGCCAGCATAGTTGACCGACTATCTGGCCCCATCCAAACCTCCTAAACTTACAGGTCATACCTACCTTGCGAAACCCTCTAACCATGCTAATATTGTCCTTGTGAATAAGTGATTGCCTGTCTAAGTCAGGTGGACCCCATCCTGCAAGTTAAAATGATCCCCCCAGATGCACCCATGTGGAATACTCTGTAATTGAGGTGTCCGGAACAGCTTCTCTATCTTGTTGTTGACCCTCTTTACCGAGTGGTTCAACGCCCTAACTGACTCTGCCCCCCTCCACTGTAGTCTAGGTATTAAATGAGACCACACTATGGTGCAACCCAGGAGCACCTTCGCCAGCCAACCCACCGCCGCGATAATCTCTTCTAACAGGACCCTTCCGCCTAGTGTCACTTAATCATTCCCCCTAAGATGTAAGATAACAATTGAGGGCAGCAGGGTGTGCCTGTTGAGTAAGTCGGAAAATGAACTCCTCAGTTGATTAAGGCAGAGCTCCCCCCTACCATGAAACGAAACCTGACAACCCCTGCTCTCCGCTCTTGGTCCACAATCACCTGAAAAGAAAATTGGCTTAGCTCGTTTCACATAAGAATCACCAATGACCCATACTACATGCGACCTTCTCCTGTCGTCTTGTTTTAGCCGTGTCGCTGGTGATGGTATTTGCTGAGGTACCAGTTTCCGCCCTGGGTCACAGGTTTGAGAAACTGAAAGAAAACAGACAACAAGGCAGGTGTCAGGCTGGTTCGCCAGTACTTTACAACATGTGCAGCCGCACATAGCGCTTATAAGCGTTGGAAGACCATCTCCCAATCCTCTTTACACTGGTGGCACGCAATCCTCTCGCTGTTGCTTCAGTGGCCGCACCTATTCGCAAATAATGTGTCCCATATTCCTTGGGGTCCAATCCCGCCTTGGCGATTGCCATTGCTAACACTCTTTGGAACTGGAACCTGGTCAATGGGGTACCATCCGCATGCATTAACAATGACCCCATTGCCCCGGCCACCCGTTGCCTGAGGTATGCTTCCAAATGTGACACCGGGCAGCACGGGTTGGTTGGTGCCCTATGTAGTACCAGGCTGTCCCCCCTGGCCTCCTGATCAGTTTTTGATTTCCGTATAGATAACCAGATTGACTCACTCCTTATCTACATGTCGTCCAGCTGCAGCCCACCCAACCTGTCCAGTTTGTTATTGGCCACCAGTTTGCTTACCCGCAATGCCCCATAAAAGGCCAAAGCAAACGCAGCTTTAAATAGGAGTACTTCCCCCGGGGAGCTACATGTGTCAGATAAGGCATCCAATACCCGGGACCACCGTTCCAAACCTATTGGCCGTCTGTAATCAGCGGTGCTTGCCTGTAGGCGTCCCACCCCTTCAATGCCTTCCGCACTAAAAAACTGTTTGTGGGGTCCCTGACACCTTTAAACTGCGCAAAGAAAGAGACTGCCGCTTTGTGTCTGCTAGCTGTCGCCGCTGAGCGCCCCTCTCCGTGCAATGCGTTAATGTGTGAGGTAAAATTCACCTCCTGCCCCCACTTGACTTCCCATCCCTGTCCCAAAAAATTGCAATAAGACATGAACGCCCCTTCGTATGCTGTCCTGGTCTTGTAGTTGAGGGCACCAATTTGCCAAAGTGTTGTTGGGAAGTGTGCTGGTGAAGCTTCTGCCGCAGGTGAGTGTTCCCTGAATAGCTGCATCTTAAAGCGAGAGAGGGCGTCAGCAGCGTTATTCAAGACCCCTGGGACATGTCTGGCCTTAAATTGCACATTCAACTTTAAGCATCTTAACACAATTTCCTTTATGAGGCGCAGTATAAACTTACACCGCGCGGCCTGTTGATTGATGCTTTCCACTACAGTCATGTTGTCTGACCAGAAGATTACTGATTGATTGGACAACTGCTCAGGCCAGACCGTTAATGCGACCCATATTGGGAAGAGCTCGAGAAAACCAATGTTTGCTGTCAAACCGCTTTCTTCCCACCACTCCGGCCACCTTTGTGCCACCCACTTGTTGCCAAGTATGGCGCCAAACCCCACACTGCCAGCAGCATCGGTCCACAGACCTAAGTCTGCCGACGTGGTGGGGGGCCGGACCACACCACTCTGCCATTGAAATCCTCCAGGAATGCCATCCATATTCACATGTCCTGGCGCACTTCAACTGACAGTCTCGTGCGATGATGTTTGTCCCGCAAGCCCTCATGGCCTGCGCGATTGACCGGGAAAATGGGCGTGCCATAGGTATCACTCTCAAAGCAAAATTCAGCTGACAAACAGTCTGTTGCAGCTGCTGCAATGTGACCTTCTCTTTCACTAAACATTGCTGTAAGGCTGCTCTGAATTTCACAATCTTTTCTTTTGGTAACCTGAAACAACCCTCCACAGAGTCCAGTTCAATGCCTAGGAATTCCAAACCTGTCGACGGCCCGGGCCCTACCATTTTCCCTGGTGCCAGAGGGACCCCAAAAGCCCGCATGAGCACGCAAAATTCCTGCAATGCCCACCCACACTCCTAAGAGCCCGCTACCCCCAGAAAAAGGAAGTCATCCAAGCAAATGCATCACATGTTGGTGCCCTATTGTCTGTCTCATAACCCATTCTAAGAATGAACTGAATGTCTCAAAGTATGCACATGACACGGAGCAACCCATGGGCATACACATTTCCATATAGTATTTGCCTTCAAAGGAAAAACCCAGCAGGTGTTGGTCCAAAGAATGTACTGGCAGTAGTAGGAAAGCTAATTCAATATCTGATTTTGACATCAATACCCCGGGACCCAGAACTCTGAACATCTCTACTGCCTGGTCAAAAGACGAATACTTCACGCTGCAAATGCCCTCATCGATTGCATCATTCAAAGATGCGCCCCTAGGTGCTGAGAGGTTGTGTATGCATCTGAATTCACCATTTTCTTTCTTCTGGACCACCCCAAGGGGTGAGCAATCAAAGTTAGGTACTGGGATGACATTGAAGGGACCCGCTACCCTACCAAGGCGTAGTTCTTTCACAATTTTGGACGCCACTACCCCAGGGTTGTGTCTAACTGACAACTGATTCCTACACTCTGGCGTCCCGGTTTACCCCCCGCTGGAATACGAAAACCATGTGTGAAACCTTCTTGCAGCATCCTTCCGGAGGCATGATCTGGGTAACTGTTCAGCCAAAGAATCATAGCTAGGACATCGATGGGTGAGTGAGCGACTTGTAGGTATCCCCCATTATTCCTGTTTCCTCTTCACCCTGTTGCCTGATGTACTACCCTTTGAATGGCATGCTGTTTCTGGATGGGATGAGTGGCCGCATATGTAGCATGCATGTCTGAATTTGCAAGTGCCCGCTGCCCTAGTGCATGTGCGCCTGTTAAAGTCCCAACACACGCTCTTTCCACCTCCATTGCCTTACTGGGCTCATCCCCCCCTTGCGCTGGCCGAAAGGGCTGCTGTGGTTTGGGCAAGTATCCTTTGTTCCAGCTTGTGCCGACCCTTGTGGACTGATCACCTGAGAACTGGCCATGCCAGGAAATGGAGTCTACCTTGTCCCAGGCCAACGATCGGTCAAATTCCCTAGCTTTCCTGAAGGAAATGTCATATTCTTTCCATCCGTCCCCCTCATGCTTCTCACTGAACATTGCAATTCTACTTTGGTAATAAGCCATCTCAGCCTGCAAGTTGGGTGAACGTTCGGCGGTGACTGCCATAAACACAGAAAAGACTCTAATCCAATTAATCAGTGTCTCCTCCACCCTGAATTTAGACAACTGAGAGCGCCATTCACTAGGAAAGATCAAATCTTTTTGTGACTTGGCATATTCTAACTCCCTATCAATCAACAATAAGAATATATTCACATATTTGTCTGCCCAAATCAGTTCTTTCACTCCTTGCGAAACATGTTGAGCCAGGTTCTCACCCCTGGAGGGTATTGCACCTTTGCCCAATACCGGCAAAGCAACCTCCTTACCACGCTCAGTGACTCGCGTTGGTTCTAAGATCTTGTCTCTCCCCACACCACTGGCAGAACCTGTTTGGGGAGAAATTGGTACGCTTGGCACTCCACCATCTCCCCTAGCCAACATGATCTTGGCACCATTCTCTGCGCCTCCGCCGAGGGATCAGCCGAGGAGGGTAACACCCCCCCATTCCCCAACCAGGGTAGTACCGCTGCTATTTGCGCCGCCAATTCAGGGGGTCACTGACCAGACCCAGGAGGTTCACTGACCGGGGAGGGTGGCGCCGTGGAGGGCACCGGGTGCACCCCTGGAATCGCTGGAGGGACCACTGGTGGCGCTAGGGTTTTGGGTACACTTGTCAGGGTTGGCAGCATTGGAGTGGGTGCCTCTGATGATGCTGGTACTACGTCAGGGACCGCCCCAGGAGACCCCTCTACCACCCGTGCCTTGGGAGGCCGATTATAACTCCTCTTGGCTCTCACATGCTTAGGCAAAGCGTCTAGCTCCCCCCTGGGCTTTGGGGGAACTACTACCTGTTTTGGTCTCCCTGATGGCCCAGCCTGCGCTTCAAGCCTCTCGTCCATCCCCGCCACGGTCTTCCCCAACTGATCCACTTTCCCTAATCTCCTGTCCATCGCTGACATTCTATGCATCATAGTCTGAAACATGAGCTCCATGCGGGAACCCCTTGCACCCCGCCTACTAGACATTCCTTCACAGTGAATCAGAAACCAACACTGCACAAAATGTCACTTATGGGCACTGTGTGCCTTGTACCTGCACCAAAGTTGGAGGCTCACAGGCTGGCCGTAAGCACCACGCAACTGTGACCAACTGTGACCGCAACACACCAGCTAGCCTGGGTGCTTGGGCGAGCGCACTCTAGCCCGGCGGCCCCACAGAAGCAGTGAAATGCAGGCCTGCCCGTGTCCTCAGATCCCCACGTCCACCGTACACTCTCCAGCAGCTTGGTCCGCAGCACCCTCCGAATGTTTACCTACGATGAGAGCAAAGTTACAAACAATCCTGGCTCGAGGAGACAGTGACCCTTGCAGTAGTAAACCCCCCGTAAATACCCCTTGTACTTAATAAATTCCAGTGCCAGCTCTGTTGACCACAGGTCCACATGCAACTGGGAGGCTTTCAACTAGGGTGTCTCATCCAAGTACTAACCAGGGCCGACCCTACTTCGCTTGATTTTAAATACAGTTCAGTAATGTCACACCATGCTTCAGTTAGCAGCCGCTCTACATGTGGCCCAACAGGGAGCTTAACCTATGATTTTCACAATTAATAACCCCGACCCGCTTCCTTTGTCATAGGCCACGAGGTTCCTTCAAATTATACTTAATCGGGCCTTCAGGAGTGAACATCAATTGCCACCCTAACAATGTGACCCCACAGGGAGCGTTCCACAAGAATTGTCAGGCTCCATCTACTTAATACGCCCGAGCCCCTTTGCCGCTGTCTGGCTGTTGACAATATTTAAACTGGCCTTCAGCAGTGTTAAAATATAGGGGCCTCGTGGTTACAATTCCGCTTTGCACAGGGTAATACCTCAGCGGTCTCCCATCTGCCTACTGCCCGGCCCGACCCTGCTTCGCAACCTTACTTGTAAATAAAAATGACCGGGGCTGTCTTCCGAGCTCCGATTCAGCTCCGGCGTCCCGGTTTCTCTTCCCCGCGCTCAGAAGATACTTCCCTCGGCTCCGGGTGCCTGCTGCCAGCCAACTCGCTCCGATAAAAGAAAAGCCTCGATGTCCTCGTGTTCCGATGTGCTGACCACGCAACCACCACCGCAATCAGCCGAGCAGCTAACCGATCCGACGAGCAGGACCTATAAAACAAAATTAAAAAATGATTTGGCCCCCGGCAGAGGGGCGAGGAGCAAGCCTCTGGAGTGCGGGTGCAAGAGGGCGCCTCCCGTGCTCCCCAGGCCTTTTAAACCTCCTGCCCCCCCCCCCTTGACCCGGAAGCACTTCGGGGTCAACGCCGGGGGCCTGCACCAATCGGTGATGGGGTGCCCCTGGTCGCGTCATCACCGATGCTTCAGGGGAGGGGAGGAGCCGGGCTCTGCCATATGTTCATGGGGGCCGAGCGGCCCCCCTTTCCTTTATGTGCCCCCCTCCAAATGGCAGGGGCTCTTCTAGTGAAAAACGCAATGGTCGCTAGTATATCATGGTGGCCTTCCTGGCTTTTATTTTGTTTTTAGAATCAAACACTTAAAGTGCGTGATTCTTTATGAAAAACAGTTTCAAATGTCCCTGTGGAGCAGTGACTTTTTCTTGTGTGTCAAGGAGATTGCAGCTTTTTCCTGTCCGTTACTGGCTGTCAATTAAGAGGTTGTGAATAGGACAACTCAGCACCATAATGCCCTTTCTGAAGCTGAAACTCAAACTTTCTGACATCAGAACTGCCTGAAGCTTGCTCATGGAAATGTTGTGCTTCATAAACCTCTAAGGCCCCAATTAGAAGAGGGTGGGATACTGCTTGATCCAGTCATAACTGTCTTGGTATACCAGCACCCAAGTTTCCAGGTGGTGGGAACACCTGACCCAATGTTGGTTACCAGAAAATCTGCCTGGTAAAAGTACTTATTGCACAATAGACAAGTGGTCCCAGTAGCAACAAATTAAGCAATACCAAAATAATTAATGACATTCAACGTCCATTATGCATACTCTGCATTTAATGCAATTTAATTTCAAAGCATTAGTCACATTTTCTTAGGCATCCCAGGAGATTTGGAGTCGCGAGGATGTATCATTGAGATTTTTCTCCATACTGGGAGGGATGTCACAAGCCACCAGTTTAATTTTGGATGTCCGTGCGCGCACTGTAGGCAGTTTCCCACTCATTTAAAGCTCTATTAGGCCCTCTCCCTTTAACTGCACAGCCGGATTCAACGTGCTGTCTACCATATTAGGTGTTCCTCTCACTACGTCCTGATGAAGACCACGCCCTAAGGATCGAATCACCTTATACATTCAAGGGGTCGAAACATTGACTATCACCACCATTATTCAAGCCCTGACAACTGTAATTCACTATCAGTGTCTTCTGGTGCTATGTATATTTACTGGAACAATTGACCTGTAATAGGTTGGAAAGGTTTTGTTATGTGCATTTGATGTGTATATGTCACGATACCTCTCCTTTGTCCCTTACCTTTACCCACTCACTTTGAACCCAAAACTCCCACCCTTCCTTCCCCTACACAAGAGCACCTCGATTATGAATGTGTTTATGATGCTAGATAGTAGAGCAACTGGGTTGCCTAAGAAAATGTGACTAATGCATGTGAAAAAGTGTGCACACCTGTGTGCACGTGTGAGGGCTGCACATGTGAGACTACCGTCCTGCGCAGCCTGGTAGTTGCACACAGGTAGCTTGGTGCAGTGGGTGCTCTGTGATTTGGATACTGACCTGGTGTAGTCTTTATATTATTAATGGGCACTCATAGGTAAAGTCAGTATGGTTTACTATTTTGTCTGCAGGAGGGTTGGGGCAAGGGTAGGGAGGTGATGTGGCTTTCTAGGATTGGCAGGGGTGCCTGGCTTCTAGAACCTTCCACCCCCATTTAAAAACTCTTGCACAAGGGAGAGAGAGTTCTTTTTGCTGTTGGATTTGGACACTGGAACTGCAACAGCAGCAACAAACAAGGAAGGACAACTGAAAGGACAAGATGTTCTAAAGGACTAAGGACTCTTCCCCCAGAGACCTGTGGTCCTCTCCAAGGTCCAGTGAGGCTGACCCCCTTACACCAAGGAGGCGTTGGGAAAATCAGGACTTTTATGCCCAAGCCAGAGTAGAGGAGCACCAGAGACAGAGGAAAGGAGGAACGATTGTGGCAAGCGTGGCAAGTGTGGCAGAAGGCAAGCTCTACTCAAGCCCTTGGAGATCTTCTTCAAGCAGGGGACACAGCACACAGCAACGTCCTTCTCCTTTCCTTGGCGGAAACAGCTACTGCACAGCAAAGGGGCAATACTTCTCCTCAGTTTCTCCAGCTCTTCTCCTTGGCAAAGGTTCCTCTTGATTCTAGAAGAAGTCTAAAGTTCAGAGGTTTTATTTCTAATACTTATACCCCAAAATGTCTTTGTTCTCTTTGTGCAAGGGCCTCTGAGCCCAGTCCAGACCAGTTATGTCCTCACAGGTGTAGTATGACCACAGGGAGTAGAGACAGCATTGTGGAAGGGAGACAGGCTCCATTCAGGCACAAGAAAATCTCCTCCCACTACACTACACTAAATTCAGCCAAGCCCTATTGAGCTCAACTCTAAGTCATCCAGGTAGGTCCAGGCAAACCTCAACCCCCCCCCATAGTGGCTGTCTAAAGTGAATGCACATCCCCAGTCCCTGTCACTCCAAAACCAGACAGTCAATACACAAACAGGCAGAGGCACTCAGAATGGTTAAACAAGAAAATGCCTACTTTCTAAAAGTGGCATTTCCAAACACAGAATTTAAAAACCATCTTTACTAAAGATGTGTTATTAAATTCTGAGTTCAGAGAGCCTAAACTTTATTTCTTTATCTTGTTCCAATGGTAAGTAAGTAATTATTTACTATGCTTGATTAAATAAAACCTGTTCATACACTTAATTATAAAAAGTTTCTTATTCATAATTCAATGGATAAAACAGTGTTAAAAACCATCATTATACATCATTTTTAAATTAAATTGTGGTCCATTACGCTCTTCAACGTGTCTAAAGTGCTTGAGCATCAGGCAAAGCTGAGCTATGGATATATGTTCAGATTTGAATCACAATGATGCTTAGTCGCTTATTGAGTTCTTGCCATACATTCCCTGATCTTCAATGTCATTGTGGCTTCTGCGATGTCACATGTCAATGGTAGTTTCAATGAGGCACAATGCTGCTGATGAAGAGTGGGGGGGATAAGACTGTCCAATAGTGACTTTGCTCCCTGCAAGGCCCCTACCTCCAATACAGCCTCCCTGCACCTTCCATGCCCTGAAAGTCATGTTTGGGTGTGTAAGGAGACACTGCTACAAGGCACGTGACACAGGGCGTAACAGAGTGTCTGCTCTGCAGTCTGTCCTACATCATCAATTTAAAGCACAGCAGATCAGCGGACCGGATACTGTCACCATAGTGCTGTGGCCTGGTGGGGACTTGGGAAGTGAGTCAGTCTCTTTTTGTGGTTGTTGTTGGGCACCCACACCTTGTGCCGCATGTGACCCATTGCACCCGCTCATCGACAAATGCCTGAATGCCCACATTGCCAATCCAAGGCTGAAGAGGTGGAAGCGGTGTGGCGCCGCGGCTAGGGCAACTGACTCTGGAATCTGGGGATCACGGTTCGATCCCCAGCACCTGCGGCAGTTTAGCCCAGCACCATGTGACTCTGGGCGATAGCTTGCTTAATCTTCCTGATGGCCCCCAGCGCCTAGAGAACCTTACGGGTGGTTGTACGCATTACAAATGTGGATTAATATTATCCAGGCCACTTTCGGATTTGACTAAACACATATATGGCTCAGTGGAGTTCTGCACCCCCGTTGTGTGTGTCATGCCAGGCTGACACAGCTTACACACATACATGTTGAAATTGTTCTTGTGTGTGTGGCTGTCCTGTTGCCTTTGTGTATCAGAACCCATCTATCTAACCTGCATTTGAGGGCCATTGAGTGGATGTTGCTCTTTGTTCTTTTTATTCTCCTGGCCCTGGGCCTCCAACATCTCTAATCTAGCCATTCTTTAAGCTTGCCAGTCAACATTAATGCCACAGTGTGGGACTATGTTTAATTAAAAGTGAGAATTGGCTTAGAATATTTTGTTTTTGCAGCAGCTTGTACTCCAAATGTGTGTATTGATGCATTTCTGATGGTAAAACGATACATTGTCCAATGACACATTGCTGGGAGTGTTAACCCCACCAAACACCAGATTGGCTACACATAGCTGTGTGCATGTAACCATCCCCAACAATGCTTGCCTGTACATTGCTGTGAGTATTTGGCCCCCAACACATAAATAATGTCAGACTTGCATGTGGGGGTTTGCTCCCCACAGCCCTTATGATTGTGCCATGCTGTGGGTATTTGACCCCCACAACCCCCCAATTTGCCTTTACATTACAGGGGGGGTACTCACACGAACACCATATTGTCTCCACATTGATAGGAGTGTTAACCCCCAAACCCCATATTGTGTCTACTGTGCTGGGGGGGGGGGTTAGCCCCTCAAACACCCTAATGTCTCCACTTTGCTGCCGGGGTTAGCCCCCCAAACCCCATCAATCAATCAATCAATGACACTTGTAGAGCGCGCTACATACCCGTAGGGTCTCAAGGCGCTGGGGGGGGGTGCCGCTACTGCTCGAACAGCCAGGTCTTCAGCTTCTTCCTGAAGGAGAGGTGGTCTTGGGTCAGGCGCAGGTCGGTCGGGAGGGAGTTCCAGGTCTTGGCGGCCAGGTAGGAGAAGGACCTTCCTCCTGTAGTCGCTCTTCGGATGCGGGGGACGGCGGCGAGGGCGTGGTTGGCTGATCGGAGGTGGCGTTTGGGAGCGTAGAAGTTGATCCGGCTGTTGAGGTAGCTCGGGCCTTGGTCGTGTAGGGCTTTGTGTGCGTGGGTGAGGAGGCGGAAGGTGATTCTTTTGTTGACGGGGAGCCAGTGAAGGTCTCTCAGATGTCCGGAGATGTGGCTGGTTCGTGGGATGTGGAGGATGAGTCTGGCTGAGGCGTTCTGGATCCGCTGGAGTCTCTTCTGGAGCTTGGCGGTGGTACCGGCGTACAGGGCGTTGCCGTAGTCCAGTCGGCTGGTGACGAGGGCCTGGGTGACGGTCTTCCTGGTCTCGGTGGGGATCCACCAGAAGATCTTCCGTAGCATGCGTAGGATGTTGAAGCATGCCGAGGAGACGTTGTTGACTTGCCTGGTCATGGAGAGGGAGGAGTCCAGGATGAAGCCCAGGTTGCGTGCATGGTCTGTCGGTTTGGGTGCGGTGCCCAGGGCGGGAGGCCACCAGGAGTCGTCCCAGGCGGAGGGTGAAGAGCCCAGGATGAGGACCTCCGTCTTGTCAGAGTTCAGTTTCAGGCGGCTGGTCGTCATCCACTCGGCTACCTCTTTCATCCCTTCGTGCAGGTTGGCTCTGGCGGAGGCGGGGTCGTTGGTCAGGGAGAGGATCAGCTGGGTGTCGTCGGCGTAGGAGATTATGCTGAGGTTGTGTTTGCGTGCGATGGCCGCGAGGGGGCTCATGTAGACGTTGAAGAGGGTGGGGCTCAGAGATGATCCTTGAGGGACGCCGCAGATGACTTCGGAGGCCTCTGACTTGTACGGTGGTAGGCGGACTCTCTGTGTTCTTCCGTCGAGGAAGGAGATGATCCATTCCAGCGCCTTGTCCTGGATTCCGATGTTGCTGAGGCGCTGCACTAGGGTGCGGTGGCAGACAGTGTCGAATGCCGCGGAGAGGTCTAGGAGGATGAGGGCCGCTGTTTCTCCGTTGTCCATCAGGGCTCGGATGTCATCGGTGGCGGCGATGAGGGCGGTCTCGGTGCTGTGATTGGCTCGGAAGCCGGACTGTGAGGGGTCGAGGGATCCATTCATCTCGAGGAAGGCGGCCATCTGCTTGTTGACGGTCTTCTCGATGACTTTGGCTGGAAACGGGAGGAGCGAGATGGGGCGGTAGTTCTTGAGTTCGGTGGGGTCCGCTGTTGGTTTCTTGAGTAGAGCGCTGAGTTCGGCGTGCTTCCAGCTCTCAGGGAAGGTGGCGGTGTCGAAGGATGTGTTGATGATGTCTCGCAGGTGGGGTGCGATGACAGCGTCGGCCTTGTTGAAGACGTGGTGAGGGCAGGGGTCGGTCGGTGATCCGGAGTGGATGGAGTTCATCGTGCGGATGGTGTCTTCGGTGCTGATCGGGGTCCAGGCGTGGAGGGTGGTGGTGGGGGGTGGTTGTTCGGTCATGGTGTGCGTTGGTTGGTTGTTGAAGCTGTTGTGTATGTCCGCGATCTTGTTGTGGAAGTGTGAAGCGAGGGAGTTGCAGAGGTCTTGCGATGGGGTGATGTCGTTGTTTCCTGCGCTGGGGTTGGAAAGCTCTTTCACGATGTTGAAGAGTTCCTTGCAGTTGTGTGCGTTGTTGTCCAACCGGTCCTTGAATGCTGTTTTCTTGGCGGCGCGGATCAGCTGGTGGTGCTTCTGGGTGGCAAGCTTGAAGGAGGTCCTGTTGTCCGGTGTAGGTTCCCTTCTCCAGACTTTCTCGAGGGCTCAGCAGTTCTTCTTGGAGCTCTTGAGTTCGTCGGTGAACCACAGGGCTTTCTTGCTGCCGGGTCTGCTGGGCGGGGTCCTCAGCGGGGTGAGCTCGTCCGCGCAGATGCTGATCCACTTCGTGAGGTTGTCGGCGGCCTGGCTGGGGTTCGCTGAGCTGGCAGGAGGGTGCTGGCTCAGGGAGGTGGCGAGCTGGTCTGCTGTGATCTTGTTCCAGCTTCTGCGGGCGGCCTGTTGCTGGTGGTGGTGGGTCGTCGTTCTCTTGAAGGTGAAGTGGACGCAGCTGTGGTCCGTCCATTGAAGCTCTGTGGCGTGGCTGAAGTCGATGTCTGTGCTGGAAGAGAAGACTGCGTCGAGTGTGTGTCCAGCGAGGTGGGTGGGGGTGGACACCAGTTGCTTGAGTCCAAGATTGGCGAGGTTGTCGAGCAGGGTGCTGGTGTTGCGGTCGTTGTTGTTCTCCAGATGGAAGTTGAGGTCCCCCAGGAGGATGTAGTCAGCGGAGGGGAGAGCATGCGGGCTGACGAAGTCGGCGATGTCCTCGCTGAATTGTGTGCGTGGTACCGGGGGTCGGTAGATCAGGGTGCCTCTGAGGGTGGTGTTCGGGTTGGTGTGGATCTGGAAATGCAGGTGTTCGGCGCTGGTCAGGGTGTTGTCGGTGCTGGTCGTGAGACGGATGGTGTTCCTGTGAATGATGGCGATGCCTCCTCCCATCTGGTTGGCGTTGCGGTCCCTCCGGACGATCTTGTAGCCCTCTGGGATAGCGATGGCGATGTCGGGAGCTGAAGAGGCGTTCATCCAGGTCTCCGTGAGGAAGGCAACGTCAGGGGCTGTGGAGTCTAGAAGGTTCCAGAGTTCGATGGCGTGTCTGTGGACGGAGCGGGTGTTGAGCAGGATGCACTTGAGGTGGGTGCTGCTGGTGTTCGACTTGGCGGGTGCTGGTGCGAGGCAGGTCCGGATGCAGGTGAATTTGCAGGCGTGGCAGCTGAAAGGTCCGTGGGTGCGTCGTGGAGTGGCTTGGTGGCATTCTGGGAGTCGGCCGGTGTTGAGTGCGTTGAGGGTGGCGGCGGAGTACGACAGGCGGGTAGGTCGGGGTCGTCGTGGGCCAGGGGTCCTGGCGCTGGTCGCGATCCGGTCGCGGACGGGCGCAGACGGGCTTACCTTTGGCGCGCCTTCGGCGCACAATCGGCGCGCCCGCTGCGCGTGACCGCTGCGCGTGACCGCTGCGCGTTCGCACGGTCGCCATTTAAGGCGAAGTGCGCGGGTGGGCGGAGCAGCTGGGAGGCGGGGAGGGTACAGAAGAGAAAAAGGGGCGGGGAAAGCGGCGGTGGCGGGAAGGGAGAGCGGAGGGCGGCGAGGTAGGCGGACAAACAGGAAGGAAACGTATAACACAGGCACAACAATCCTAATAAAAACAGGCACAAATGGGGGTAAAAACAGGGCAAAAACACAAACTACCAGCAGTTCAGGAGAGCCGGCAGGCGATCACGGACCACGCCGGAGGGGGCGTGGTCAGCGGCAGCGAGGCAGAAGTGGCAGAGCAAGGGGCACACGCAGCAGCTGGTGGCCGTGCAGCGCGGGGGTGTCCCACAAGTGGGTCACACTCACCTGCGTCGCACGGTCGCCATTTAAGGCCAAGTGCGCGGGTGGGCGGAGCAGCTGGGAGGCGGGAGCGGGGAGGGTACAGAAGAGAAAAAGGGGCGGGGAAAGCGGCGGTGGCGGGAAGGGAGAGCGGAGGGCGGCGAGGTAGGCGGACAAACAGGAAGGAAACGTATAACACAGGCACAACAATCCTAATAAAAACAGGCACAAATGGGGGTAAAAACAGGGCAAAAACACAAACTACCAGCAGTTCAGGAGAGCCGGCAGGCGATCACGGACCACGCCGGAGGGGGCGTGGTCAGCGGCAGCGAGGCAGAAGTGGCAGAGCAAGGGGCACACGCAGCAGCTGGTGGCCGTGCGGCGCGGGGGTGTCCCACAAGTGGGTCACCCCCGCATCTCCACATTGCTCGTAGTGTTAGCCATCCCCCTATAGTGTAGACAATGCTGGAAGTGTTGGCCATCCACCCCCCAGGGGCATTAGATTGCTGGTAGTGTTAGCCATCCACACCCCTATAAGCATTGGAGTGCTGGTAGTGTTAGCCATCCACGCCCCTGTAGGGTAGACAATGCTAGTAGAGTTAGCCATCCACCCCCCTATGGGCATTCAATTGCTGGTAGTGTTAGCCATCCACCCCCCTTTGGGCATTAGATTGCTGGTAGTGTTAGCCATCCACCCCCCCATGGGCATTAGATTGTTGGTAGTGTTAGCCATCCACCCCCTGTAGGGTAGACAATGCTGGTAGAGTTAGCCAACCACTCCCCTATGGGCATTCGATTGCTGGTAGTGTTAGCCACCCCCCCCTATAGGGTAGACAATGCTGGTAGTGTTAGCCATCCACCCCCAATGGGCATTTGATTGCTGGTAGTGTTAGCCATCCACCCTCCCATGGACATCAGATTACTGGTAGTGTTAGCCTTCCACCCCCTATAGGGTAGGCTATATTGATAGTGTTAGCCCCCCTCCCCCCCCCTCCACGGGCATTAGATTGATGGTAGTGTTAGCCATCCACCACCCTATGGGCATTAGATTGCTGGTAGTGTTAGCCATCCACCACCCTATGGGCATTAGATTGCTGGTAGTGTTAGCCATCCACCCCCTATAGGGTGAACAATGCTTGATGGTGATAGCCATTGGCCACCACAGTTTGGTTTTGGGGTTGCTGGAAGTCCTATCGGAGTCCTTGATATAGGAGGAGGGGCTTGTTGCTGGCTGTTCTACATTCTTGCACCGTAATGACCTCAGTAGGCATAGCTTTAGCACCGTCTGAGACAGGCAATGAAGGACTTGACCTTGCCTCTCTCTGGCATCCATGTGACTACTACAATGACTTGATCATATTCCAGTGAAGAAGAGCCCACACCCATGAAGGGAGTGCACGAGACACTGCGGGTGCAGTCCGCTGAGACCACCTCCATAAAGAGTCTGACACTGTAATTACAGGACAAAGGACATAAGGTGAAGGAGCAATAATAGGTAACATATTTTATTGTTAAATACCAGGCTCCAGGCATAGGTTAAAAATAGGACAATTGAAAGAGGGATGATTTATGTAAGAAACTGCCATCTGCAAGATAGCAGATGCCCCTCTAATTAAGCGACCACTGAGCAGCAGCTTTGTTCGACTTGCTTATTAGAAGCATGCTAGAATTCCTGCAGAAATGTTCATAGCGTGAAAAAAGACATGAGAAAAAACCTTAGTGACTTTTTATTATCCGTGGAGCGAAATGAAATGAAATGAAAAAGATAAGTAACCTTGTAATTAATTAAAATGCATATCCAACATTCACCAGAGGGTTATGTTTCTGCTTGACAGAATCGAAGGTAATATGCTATAGTGCACAACATAAAGTAAAATGATAGCGCACATATACATTCTTGCTGCACGTAGTCGGATACCATATAAAAGAAAATACTGCCCATAACAAAGATGGCCTCTGAAGCCTAGTGTTTGTCCAAAGAAGGCACAGTTCTAGACACAGATCCATTAATAATATAGAAAGGAGCTGTTCCTGCCTTAGGGTGTTGGGGTGTTGCCCCACTCATATTTTGGTCCCCCTATTACATGTGAATAAACGTATATATATATATATATATATATATATATGTTCAAACCATCTTTCCTCATCGAAAGAAGCTGAGTCGCACACGTGACTTCATTATATAACCATTTTAATTAAAGAGGAACAGCATGATTCGGGACTTTACTGACGCGTTTCGTTTCACCTGGAAACTTTTTCAAAGTGGTGTCCTGCACCTGAGAACCAGTCCGTGGGTTCCACAGTTCAATTGATGTTTTTGCTACATTTCCTTCGATGGAATTTCAATACGGAAAACATTCCCCTTTGATGTTGCATTATGGAGCCTGTGGTTCCGACGGCTGTTTAATGTTTTAAAACCCTCCAGTGGGCGGTGAATTGATCTTGCTGTCCAAATAAACAATTTTCGTGGCTTGAAGTTACCCCGTGTCAGCCCACTTTTCAAGCTGACTAGGGGCCAATACCGAGGTCCAGTCCTCGGTGGCACCTCTCTCCCGGTCCGTTTTGTCGATTCAACACTTTGGTTCCGTTTGGGAGAGCGTTGGCGCTCTTGTGGCGGTGCGTTTACTCTTCGGCAGAACCAAGCCGATATGAATGTTCAAACCATCTTTCCTCATCGAAAGAAGCTGAGTCGCACACGTGACTTCATTATATAACCATTTTAATTAAAGAGGAACAGCATGATTCGGGACTTTACTGACGCGTTTCGTTTCACCTGGAAACTTTTTCAAAGTGGTGTCCTGCACCTGAGAACCAGTCCGTGGGATCCACAGTTCAATTGATGTTTTTGCTACATTTCCTTCGATGGAATTTCAATACGGAAAACATTCCCCTTTGATGTTGCATTATGGAGCCTGTGGTTCCGACGGCTGTTTAATGTTTTAAAACCCTCCAGTGGGCGGTGAATTGATCTTGCTGTCCAAATAAACAATTTTCGTGGCTTGAAGTTACCCCGTGTCAGCCCACTTTTCAAGCTGACTAGGGGCCAATACCGAGGTCCAGTCCTCGGCGGCACCTCTCTCCCGGTCCGTTTTGTCGATTCAACACTTTGGTTCCGTTTGGGAGAGCGTTGGCGCTCTTGTGGCGGTGCGTTTACTCTTCGGCAGAACCAAGCCGATATGAATGTTCAAACCATCTTTCCTCATCGAAAGAAGCTGAGTCGCACACGTGACTTCATTATATAACCATTTTAATTAAAGAGGAACAGCATGATTCGGGACTTTACTGACGCGTTTCGTTTCACCTGGAAACTTTTTCAAAGTGGTGTCCTGCACCTGAGAACCAGTCCGTGGGTTCCACAGTTCAATTGATGTTTTTGCTACATTTCCTTCGATGGAATTTCAATACGGAAAACATTCCCCTTTGATGTTGCATTATGGAGCCTGTGGTTCCGACGGCTGTTTAATGTTTTAAAACCCTCCAGTGGGCGGTGAATTGATCTTGCTGTCCAAATAAACAATTTTCGTGGCTTGAAGTTACCCCGTGTCAGCCCACTTTTCAAGCTGACTAGGGGCCAATACCGAGGTCCAGTCCTCGGCGGCACCTCTCTCCCGGTCCGTTTTGTCGATTCAACACTTTGGTTCCGTTTGGGAGAGCGTTGGTGCTCTTGTGGCGGTGCGTTTACTCTTCGGCAGAACCAAGCCGATATGAATGTTCAAACCATCTTTCCTCATCGAAAGAAGCTGAGTCGCACACGTGACTTCATTATCTAACCATTTTAATTAAAGAGGAACAGCATGATTCGGGACTTTACTGACGCGTTTCGTTTCACCTGGAAACTTTTTCAAAGTGGTGTCCTGCACCTGAGAACCAGTCCGTGGGTTCCACAGTTCAATTGATGTTTTTGCTACATTTCCTTCGATGGAATTTCAATACGGAAAACATTCCCCTTTGATGTTGCATTATGGAGCCTGTGGTTCCGACGGCTGTTTAATGTTTTAACAGAAAAGGGAATACGCTGGAGAATCCATTTGCTGGCTGTTTGTTCTGTGCAGTGATACCTATGAGGAAGGGCGTTGGCCCGAAACGCGTCAGGTGACTGCTGACGAGAGATGTGATGAGGCCCTTCCCTGACCCTACAAACACCGACTTATGAGTGCGCCTCGCAAGGGGTCTTGTGGAACTGTATTCAATCCGGCCTTCCCGGTCGGGAGGCTGCACCGCTGCTGATGAGATGCGGTTCCGCTGCTGTTCGTGTTGACAGCGGAGCGGAATAGACTGGTGAGCGGCAGCATGGGGGAAGGTGCTCCTTGGACATCTTATGATGAACATTGATATTTACAGAACGGATTGCCAGCAGCCCACGGGGGTTTATTGTTTTTGGACTACCAGTCCCAGTATTCAATGCGGTATTACTCACCTGAGTGTGATTGAATTCAAATAAAAGGGAATACGCTGGAGAATCCATTTGCTGGCTGTTTGTTCTGTGCAGTGATACCTATGAGGAAGGGCGTTGGCCCGAAACGCGTCAGGTGACTGCTGACGAGAGATGTGATGAGGCCCTTCCCTGACCCTACAAACACCGACTTATGAGTGCGCCTCGCAAGGGGTCTTGTGGAACTGTATTCAATCCGGCCTTCCCGGTCGGGAGGCTGCACCGCTGCTGATGAGATGCGGTTCCGCTGCTGTTCGTGTTGACAGCGGAGCGGAATAGACTGGTGAGCGGCAGCATGGGGGAAGGTGCTCCTTGGACATCTTATGATGAACATTGATATTTACAGAACGGATTGCCAGCAGCCCACGGGGGTTTATTGTTTTTGGACTACCAGTCCCAGTATTCAATGCGGTATTACTCACCTGAGTGTGATTGAATTCAAATAAAAGGGAATACGCTGGAGAATCCATTTGCTGGCTGTTTGTTCTGTGCAGTGATACCTATGAGGAAGGGCGTTGGCCCGAAACGCGTCAGGTGACTGCTGACGAGAGATGTGATGAGGCCCTTCCCTGACCCTACAAACACCGACTTATGAGTGCGCCTCGCAAGGGGTCTTGTGGAACTGTATTCAATCCGGCCTTCCCGGTCGGGAGGCTGCACCGCTGCTGATGAGATGCAGTTCCGCTGCTGTTCGTGTTGACAGCGGAGCGGAATAGACTGGTGAGCGGCAGCATGGGGGAAGGTGCTCCTTGGACATCTTATGATGAACATTGTGTAGTAATAGATCACATCTGTAGAGGGTTCCAATATTAACTTTATTGGTCATAAATATAACAGGTGCTCCCAGCTTGGCGGCAGTCTCTCACAGCGAACATTCTGACACGCACTCGCAGAGGCAGAGTGGGCTGTACCAGGAGGGGAGAAGGGAGAGGGGTGGTTGGGAGATAGAGGGAGGTTACAACACTCCTTCCCCTCTAAGGAGAGCAAAAGGAAAGTGGGAAGTGGCGCCCCAAGCGGGGAGAAAGAGGGGGGGGTGTGGGGAGACGAAGGTGGGAAGAGAGAGATGAGAGGAAAGAGAACATGGGAACAAGAAAAGGAAGTGAGAGAGAGAAAGAGAACATGAAACTGTAAAACATCACGTTAACCTCAGTGTAAAACTGGTAAGAAGTAGTCATGAGCATTTGGTTCCTTAAGTCCCATAGGATCCGTAAGGAGTCCTGGCCTTTCTCCCCAAGGATGAACACCCTGGGTGCTACAATAGGTGTAGCCGGTATGCCGATCCTTAGAAGTCTAATCCTGCCACCCCACCAGATCGTTTCTGGAAACTGCATGATAAGTCTCAAGGCATGGGTAAAAAGCAGGAGAGAGTGCAGCCTAACTTTTTCCCTTGGGGTCCTCTAAGAGTGGACAAGTTATACGGTTTACTCCCACCTGGGGTTGGGCACTCTCCAACTAGTCTTTCCATACCCCTCGGGGAGGGTGTAACCTGTTTTCTTCCTTGGGCAGTAGCTGGGGCCCGGACACACCCCGCCTGCTCCCTCTGACAAGATAAGACTCTCTCTAAATGTCGTCTTCGATGACTGGTCGGGTCCCTCTTCTACCCTCCTTACCTTGGCCGTAAGCAAAAATACAGGCTTTTATCAAGCTCCATAGCAACAGCTCCGGAACATTAGCTTTAGTCTCTGCTGACCTTAGTCTGACATTCTGCTCCCTTCCTTGACTCCCCTGGAAGAACTCCGTGGTGTTTCTTGGGCCATGACACTCCTGCATGCTCCACCTATTATCGAGTGTACCCTTCTTCCCTGACAGGCATCTAGGTGGGAGACCTTTTGACTTTTTCTGCATTTCCCCTCTCTCACTCTCCATCTTACCACTGTAATGCCTTAGAGAGTATATAGCTTTCTCCTCTCCCTTATCCTCCGACAAGCTTAAGTCCCTTTCTCTTTTCTGTCCACCATAGTCCACATGTTCTTTCCTTGTTTCAGTCCTGAACTCAACCGGTGAGGTACTTTGCCTAGTCCCCCTGCGGTTGAAGAGGTTACTCCTACATTTCATTTTTTCCCGCTCAATTCTTGCGTTTGCTACGCGCTTTTCCATCCTCTCGTATTCTCCGGTTTTCACAACTTCGCTTCCTCTGGCTTTTCTCTCGCTTTTCTTACGAAATTCTCTTTCGTCCACCCAACATTGGTACATTACAAGTTTTTTCCTTATTTTGTCCTTTGCTATTTTTTCTCCTCGTCCTTTATTGTTTGCATCTTCCTGGAACTCTACCGTTCCTTTGGACGGAAACGTGCGAGCGATCCATGTTTCGCCCTTGGTTGCACCCATGCCGGTCACTCTCCCTTTAACAGCTTCCTCTCGCCCCAGTCTGTGGAGATCTGTATCTCTTTCCTGTTCATGTTTGTCTTCGTATTCCTCCATCATTTTGGTCTTGGGCTCAGACGATGTGGTTCTACTCCACTTCCCTTTGTGATTGAATTGGTTACTCTCACATTTTATCCTCTGCCGCTCCTTAGCTGTAATAATTAAGCTTTCTCCCTTTCTTTCAAATTCTCTTTTTCCTTCACTTTTCCCTTCACTGTTTTTTCCCACATGTTTCTTAACTTCTTTTTCATACTCTTTATTTCTTGCAGCTCCTTCTCTAACACCCAAATCCTTTGATGTCAACACACAAGTCTTCCATGCTTCACTGTTTGTACCCTGCATGCCTTGGATCTGTGCCAGCACGCTCTCGTGTTCTTTTCTTCTTCCATAACTTGATGTTTCCGATTTCTTTTGATCATTCCACCCTGACCTGGTGGATCCTCTTTTCGTTATATATCTGGTACTCCAAGTATTATTTCCCTTGTGCATTAAATCCCTTACTTTGTAACCTCTGTCGTTGATGTCCTCCCCTGTGTACATTTTTAGGGATATGTTGACCTCTTTGAAATCATCTTCATTCTTTTTTTTAGCAAAGTCTCTATTCCATTCGCTCTTGTTTACTAACTCATAGCGTGATCCTGAAACTAAGATCATATCCGTCCCTTCTCCACCTGTGGGGGTGGTAGACTCCGGGTTTATTTTTTTAGTATTATCTTTCTCTTGGCAAACCATTCTTTCCTTGCTCGATTCTTCCTTTTGCACCTTTACCGACGAGGCTTGTTTTTTATATTCCTCCCACGCTCTCACGATGTCTTCATTCACATTTCTGACTGACTCTATCGTGAATACTTTCCCCATTTCGTGGTACTTTTTCCGTCCTTCAGTACCTAAGCTGTGAAGTAATGCTTCAGCCTTTTCCTCCGGTATAAGGGATACTTCCTCTTCCTGGACGACTGTTATGTACTCTGTCCACTCACTCCATTCTGCTGTGTTTATTTCATCCACCTCCGTCGACAGCACTTGTGGTGGAAAATTATACCTAAGACCCAACTCCATGTTGAATGCACTGCTATCTCCAGGAATTCACGTGAAGATGTGATATCCACCTCACCAAAAAGGTGGCGGTACAAGTGCGCTTTGTAGAGTTCTCTGTCGCCCCGAGCAGATGGAAAGTGATGCGCAGGCTATGAGCACTGGTGTTCTAAAAGTGAAGGAAACCTTCCTACACCACCTACTGTTATCCTTCTTGGCTCCCTGAAATCACTAAATATGTATTGCTCGTGCCGTATGTAGGTTTAAGGCCCTTGTAAATCCATTGACAAATATACCGAAAAGGTCACGTGTCCTTCCCAAGGCATACTGCCTAACATCAGTAATGACTCCGCAACAGGGGTTCCTTGCACTCCCTGCCCCTTTGCAATCTTCTCACACTGCTTCTCATCGCTGCCACCTTTCCGTTTCACTCGTGGCCACCAGGGTTAAGTCCCTTCCTAGGTCACCTCAGATGATTTATCCAGCTGGACCTGCTTCCACAGCTAATTTTCGATAACTGGAACGAAAGCTCGCTACACTCTCTGTTCCCCTGATATTTCCTCACACAGCCCAGTTTACTGCTGTTCCTCCGATTTTTTTTTTTTCCTCTCACAGCTCAGTTCACTGCTGCCGTACAATTTCATAGAATTACAACTCTGTTCCGTTTCACTCGTGGCCACAGAGGTTATCTCCCATCCTCGATCACCTCAGTTAATTTATTCAGCTAAACGTGCTGCCACACTTAAATCTTCACTAACTGGAACAACAGCTTGCTAGGCTTTCTCTGTTCCTATGATATCTCCTTACACAGCTCATTCCACTGCTGCCGTTCAGTTTCAAAAGATTACAGCACGCTGTGTTACACTCCACGCTCCTCACAAGGTTACTTAACCTCGACGATCCCGGATAGAGACGAGCGTGCGTTGAAGAGTATGGCCCACAAGGTGGCAGTGCGATATGGCGCCCGCTCAGCTTAAAAGCTGTGGTAACTGACACTCGCGCCTGTCAAACTTTAAAATTAGCCTCACTCCCCTTCACCTCCAGATCAATTTCGTAAGTGCACACCACTTGAATTCTGCCAAAAAGTCAATGTACCCCAAACAGGGTAATTCTTACATTCTATGTTTCACGCACTAATCCTTCCTTCGATATGCCGAAAATTATTAGAATTTTTAAGTAACCTCTCAGTTCAAGGCGATGCGTAAGCTACACGCAGGATTTCACCTAGGACAATAGTCTCATGAGTTACTCTCGTGAAAGACACCCACCTCAAGATGTCGTACCTCACTTCCTCCGGGATGTGTTGTCCAGCCGACTGCTTCCTTAGTCGGGACGGCTTCTCAGCTCAGCCTTGGCTTCCAATCAGAAACCCTTCTGGTAGAAGACTGTCTCACGTTTGTCCCCAGGTCGGGTGTGGTAGCAATCCCAGCTACTGTCGGAGCCCAACTGTCACCGAAAGGAGACTGTGCCTGATCCACGCTGCACTGACTGTCCGGCAATATTCTTCAACAGCTGCAACAGCAGGTATAACTCCTCACCCGCTTTCCCTCAGCGTCTTCTCTCACAGAGGTGGCTGATCCGTAACCTGCTACCGGACACTTCTTCACTGTCGTGTCCCAACAAACCGTCCCGGCTATATCTCCCGCTGCTTACTGGAGCGCTACTTCCACCACTTCGGGATACCGCCAAGGGACACTGGTTACCAGATCCTCCGTCGCCAGTCAGACCTTTCACGAGGAGGGAACGTTCCTCCTTTCCACACGGCACCGGCTCACCTTCTCCAAGGCCTCACACCCGACTCCCTTTCATGTTCCGGATTCGGAAATCTCACGTCCCCCCAAGGGAACACCTCGAAGATTACCGCCTGGTATGCCGACTGGTCTGCTGCCCAGTGATCTTCAGTCATCAACTGGTGAGTCTCTCTTTTCGATTCAAAGCTCCGCACAAGCATCACATTTCCAGGGGGGAAAACACCTAACTGACCCTGGCTCAGCTCCTCACCCTCGTCGCCAGAAATGTAGTAATAGATCACATCTGTAGAGGGTTCCAATATTAACTTTATTGGTCATAAATATAACAGGTGCTCCCAGCTTGGCGGCAGTCTCTCACAGCGAACATTCTGACACGCACTCGCAGAGGCAGAGTGGGCTGTACCAGGAGGGGAGAAGGGAGAGGGGTGGTTGGGAGATAGAGGGAGGTTACAACACATTGATATTTACAGAACGGATTGCCAGCAGCCCACGGGGGTTTATTGTTTTTGGACTACCAGTCCCAGTATTCAATGCGGTATTACTCACCTGAGTGTGATTGAATTCAAATAAAAGGGAATACGCTGGAGAATCCATTTGCTGGCTGTTTGTTCTGTGCAGTGATACCTATGAGGAAGGGCGTTGGCCCGAAACGCGTCAGGTGACTGCTGACGAGAGATGTGATGAGGCCCTTCCCTGACCCTACAAACACCGACTTATGAGTGCGCCTCGCAAGGGGTCTTGTGGAACTGTATTCAATCCGGCCTTCCCGGCCGGGAGGCTGCACCGCTGCTGATGAGATGCGGTTCCGCTGCTGTTCGTGTTGACAGCGGAGCGGAATAGACTGGTGAGCGGCAGCATGGGGGAAGGTGCTCCTTGGACATCTTATGATGAACATTGATATTTACAGAACGGATTGCCAGCAGCCCACGGGGGTTTATTGTTTTTGGACTACCAGTCCCAGTATTCAATGCGGTATTACTCACCTGAGTGTGATTGAATTCAAATAAAAGGGAATACGCTGGAGAATCCATTTGCTGGCTGTTTGTTCTGTGCAGTGATACCTATGAGGAAGGGCGTTGGCCCGAAACGCGTCAGGTGACTGCTGACGAGAGATGTGATGAGGCCCTTCCCTGACCCTACAAACACCGACTTATGAGTGCGCCTCGCAAGGGGTCTTGTGGAACTGTATATATATATATATATATATATTTATATTTAAAGTTTATTGAATCCTGACAGATGCTGGCAGCCTTCAGTCGTGGGCGGCTCCTAGAAGCCAGTGCACTAGGGGGTGGGGCTTAAACAATATTGAATTTGACAGACACCATACTCACCAGCGAGTGCACCTGGGTCCAAAAGTGAGCATGTGGGTTGGACGGCTGCCTTTCTCCGGCCAGCCTGACATGTGTGCCTTAGAGGCCTCTCTCTAGGAGGCTCCAACTGTGCATTGGTGAGCCGGGGTGAATCAAAGCGGCAACCCGAAGGTCTCCTAATGAGCGGTGAGTTTGCCTGCCCGAGCCAGTCTTGGCACTGCTCTCATGCTTTGCATCAGCAAGGGAGCAGCATCTGGACTGGCTTAGAGACACGGTTAGTAGGTCTCTGGTGAAGTGGTGTGCACCTGAGGCATCGTGGGGTGGCGAGACTCCTGTCCACAGAGCATGACCAATCATTGTATGGCTTTATTGTGAAGAAATGCATTGATTGGCCATTTTTGCTCTTGCTGTTCAGCCAGCCTGTCTCTCTCTCTGTCTCTCCTCTCTTTTTGTGTTGCACATTGCTGATGGCACGCATTGCACAAGGGTGCAGTGGAGAGACGACGAGTGAGACCACACCAGACCTCATGGCCTTGAATTCTCCTAACTCTGAGCCTTGTGATCACAAAGATCACAAAGATCTCAATGCACATCTAGGAGAGGATGAAAGGAAGAGAACCAATATTGTCTCAGCCAGGAGAGCTACTGTGCACGTTGACAGCCCTGTGGGGAGCTGTGCACACTAGGGGGCATATTACCAACAAGTAGCGATATTTATCTCTAAATAGGCTTAGCCACGATTTTTTTTATCGCTGCCTATCGCTGGATATGTTAGCGGAGAAAACATGCTATTAGCAACGTTTTTCTCCATCGTGCTTAAATATCCAGTGATAGCGGAGGAATGCGTGAATATCGCTGAGAATACAACGATATTCACGCATTAGCGACGAAATGCTCTTAGCCATGTTATCCACCTCCCATTGGATAACATGGCTAAGAACTGGTCTGGGCAGGTGTTAGTATTTGGAGATATTCGCGCTTAGCGCGAATATTTCCAACGCTACGCCTGCCTTGCTAATAGGCGATAGCGACGTTAGCGACTGCTTTCAGTCGCTAATTGGTTGGGTACGCCCACTTTGCATGTCATTAGCGAATAAATATCCCTGACATGCAAAGTGGGACCCAAACCGCTCGCTATCGCCTAAAAGCTGTCGCTAACATCAGTTAGCAACAGCTTGCTAATAGGGCGATAGAATTATCGCCGCTTAGCGGCCGAAAACGGCCGCTAAATCAGCAATAATTGCCTATCGCCCCCTTGGTAATATGCCCCCAGAATCCTTGCACAAGTGCACTCCTGTGTAAGGTTGCTCTGTGTATTTGTGGGTCTGTACAATGCTAGTTCTGTGCACGGTAGCACAGGAAGCAAATGCACTCTCTAGCATGTTAACAAAGGCATACACCTGCACAGAAGGCTTTGTGGACAACTAGTTCTGTTCACTGACAGCCTTAGGGGCAGTTGGTCACTCTGCTAGCCTTGTGTATAGGTAGCACTGAACTGAAGTCTCCCTGTTCAAGAAAACCCTGCAGGCAGTCCTGAGCACAAGCCACATTTAGCACTGCAGCCCTGCAGACTGCTCCACTTGTGCACTAGTCGTTCTGTGTGCTGGCTGTCAGCACATTTAAATGTTGGCAGTGTGCAGGGACCCTTGTGTGCTGACATAGTAAAGTTAAGTACAGCTTGTTAACTTGTTAACATGTTGCTCAAAACTTAATTTACCTTTTTATTTTTGCAATACACATGCTTGTTGGTACACGATGCTGTGGAGAAGCAACTCTGTGTCGAGGTAAGATCATTACAAACCTTGCTTGTTGCACTGTACCATTTGAATTTACACACTACTCTAACAGTTGAACAATTTTAATTCAGTAACATATGGAGCATTTTTATGTGTTTGCTTTATAAATCTTGCTTTTTCAAATTTTCTTGAAAATGCACCATTTACTCCCCCAACCCTTCATATGCTCAGGTGGAGCCCAAGCTTCAAGATTTTCACATTATCCTTTAGGAGGAGCTCTCTAATGCCAGCCAAAGGTCCAGGACCTGGCTGACACTGGTCGGGGATCAGAACTCACTTCAGCAGGGGCCATCAGTAGTACTCAGGCAAGTCCAGGTAGGTCCAGTTGATGCAGGTAAGCTGAGCAGTTGCCAGAAGGACTCTGGGAACTTGTGTTTCTGAAGCTGACACAGGAGGTGAGTCAACCTAATCTTGCAGCCTGGGTTTAAGGCAGTCAGGTTCAATATTCCTTCTTTGGTTAGCAAGCAAGTCCTTCCAGCAGCACAGAAGTCCTTCTAGCAAAATGGTAGTTCTTCATTTGAATCTTTCACTGGTCCAGGAGTGTTCCAGGGAGTAGTTCTAAAGGTTTTGTTTATACCTGGTGCCAGTCTTTGTGTGGGGGAATCCCCTGACCTGCCATCAAAATTTGTTCTGGTCACTTGTTCCCCTTATCGTTGTCAAGGCTTAAAACTGTCTAGGGTGACCAAAGGCAGGGCAGGCCTGGGTATCAGGTTCCTTTGTGTGTGCTGCAGGCAGAGTCAGTTGAAATGTAATCACAGCAGGGGGCATCTCTGCCATCCTGTAAGGGAGACCCTCTGCCCTCACACTGAGGCTTCTTTTGTCTTTGTCTGGAAACAATACACAAACCCCAACAGCAGAGCCATTCACAGTCACGTGTCTAAGGACAACAGCAGAAGTGCACAGTTGGTTTGAACAAGAAAATTACAACTTACGGGGTAGTAACACCTCTCGTCAGCTAGGCTAGCTTGAATCCAGTGGCACAGGGAGCAAGGGACCCACGTCTTGGCATACTCTGCCTTTAGGGTGAACAATGCAATCACAATAAGATGATGGACAGAGTGCTGAAACTTTTCAGACACTCAACCCCAGTCACTATTTGATCTGGTGTGAACCTATCATCATTATTTAGCTCACTTCGCCACCCCAGTTCAGATGCAGCCATAAGCAAATGAGTCTTGACCCTGTTCCTCATGGGAACAGTACAGCCCAAACTGCCAAGTCCGGTCTCCACTGGACCGGAAACAAGCTTTCCGGGACCGGTTTCACGGTAACATCCCTCATCAGCCAGGCTAGCTTGAATCCAGTGAGCAAGGGACCCACGTCTGGGCATACCCTGCCAACTAGGGTGGTGAAGTGAGCTAAAGAGCAATGATGGATTCAACCCAGATCTAATAGTGACTGGGGGCGAGTGTCTGAAAAGTTTCAGCGCTCCGTCCATTATCTCCTTGTGTTTGAAAGTGGCATTTTCAAAACTGTAACTTAAAATCCAAATTCTCCTTTAAAGAGGATTTTAATTACAATTAATTTGAATCTTAACATTGTTTCTCTATCTGCTCCCTATCTGAAGTTAGCATTATATTAATTGAAATACGTTATCCCAGTGTTAGTCTACGGGAGAGATAGGCCTGACAATGAAAAAAAACTTTTGGAGGTTGTAAAACTTAAACACCACTTTTAAATACCTCGTATCCGCCCTATGAAAAGTTAGGACTACCTTAGGGGTGATCTATAAGCATTAAAAAGGAAGGTTTAAGTGTGGCAAAAGGGCTTATTTCGCCAGATCAAAACGGTGGTTTAAAACAATGCTTGGACAGAATATCAGAAACAAAGTATTGTGGGACAAAATATTGTATATATATTATAATAATGTGAAGCACATACAGCTTATTGCACCCTAAAGTGGGTGCAATGTTAATGTTCTTGGACTTTTTCTTATTAACTAATCACTACCCCACTCGATTGCACCCCATGCCCAAATTTTAGGCTGACAGTGAAAGAATTGTGCACATAACTAAATAAAATGAATAAAATAGATCAGACAATTTACAGTACACTGTCGAGGAACTGATAATCAAGTCTTTTGTAAAGTTCTGAAAGATGTATATGCATGTCTTTGTCCTGGTTCAAGCCAAAAGGTGATAATGTTCGTAAATTTAGCATGTGTCAAGACTAAATCTGTCACAGTTTACTTATTTTGCCACCGCCTCTTTCACTTTGTTCAATCATTTCAATGGCGTAAAATCTCAAAAACCGCACACAGACTGCAGTTGGCACAATGAATGCTGCATTCCGTCATCAGCATTTAGTGGGCAGGCCCTGAATACAGGTAATACCATTTACTAGGGACTTAGAAGTAAATTAGATGTGCCAACTAGGTGTAGCCCAATTTGACCATGTTTAGGGAGAGAGTACAAGCGCATTAGCACTGGTTAGCATAGATAAATTGCACAGAAATAATGCCAGCAAAAGTAGGGAGTGAAGGCAAACAATTTGGGGAATTAACACGCTATGCATGTCGGGTCTAGCATTACTCTTTTAAACAGATTTTTACCATTTTTTATCCAAATCACATTTTAACTCCTTAACACATTTTTCCAAAGGTTTTATGAAATATTTGGTCTGATGTTTACATTTCTGACACGTGCTAAATCCATTAAAAATGGTTCTTAAAATGTAAAGCACATTTATTTTGGGAAATTGAAGAGTATGCTAAGAAAATGCGATGCTTAGCATTCAGAAATGGAAGAGGATTCTGAGAAAATATGCAGTTTAGCAGTGTCTTAGCTGTGCACGTTGTAAATAATCTTTTTATGAAATATCCAGAATAATTCCATTTTAAATCCCATATTAGAATATCGATTTGCACACCTAGAAAAGGGAAATTGGTCCCATTCTCGAAAACTGGAAGGTAAAGAAATGGAAGAGTTAAGGTGGCAAGGATACAAATTAGAATCGCTAGTATTTTGACTATTCATATGGCACATATTTGCACAAATGAGAAACTTTAGTTCAAAACATCATTGATCTTACAGCCAAGCATCTCAAATTTAAAAAATGAATGCGAAGATCACAATGACATATTTTCAAACAGACAACTCAGGCAGTGGTGTCTGATACACTGAAACAGAGGCATTTTAAGAAGACGTTGAGATCCTTTGATACAACACCTATTAAAAACACATATTTCAAGGTAAAAAGAATGCAAGCAAAATGAATGATTTCACCTGACATTTCATTTTTTTCTTATTTGACAATGTTTTTGATGTATGAGAAAGTGTCTTCTCTTCTGCTTCATGAAAAAGAACCAGGATGCCCTTATTTGACGCTATTTACAATTATTAACAAAACATACACATGACGAAAAATGAAAGCAGCTGCTTGGTATGATTCAGCACATGGGTACTCACAAAGATTTTCCCAGGGGCCACAAGATATCGTCTCTGGTGTGCCCAAGGGCTGCATTTCTGTCACCAGGGTGGGAGTAAGGCTTTGCTGGAGGGGGCGTCGGGGTGGGGAGAGAGGCAAGGTTGGCATTGGGTAAGCGAAGCATGTACATGGTGTAGTCTGTGAGTCATGAAGTTATTTTGAGGATTTCATTCCATACTGCCCTCTAAATTAAGCCCCTAGTCTCGAGAAGAGTAATAGATTTGGAAATAGTGTATTATACTATACTTGAATTGCTATCCCTCTACTGCACATTATGGTAAGCCATATCCACCTGCTAGGACTACCTTAAGAGAGTCAACTGTAAAAAAGAAGTAACTTCATTATCGATTTGAATGAAATAGAATTGCACAATGTGAAACCAGAAAACCTAAAATGAATCCCGGCTTTCCCACCTGGCGAAAACGTGTGATCCTTGGCAATTGTTTTAGTTCACTTTGCCTCCTTTTTCCTCATTATCGCATATAAGAGCCCCATGAAATTCATGTGGTCATGCACTGTACAAAAACTTCTTGTGTTTGAATTAAGAAACTATAATGTTGCCCATGTATAATAACAACCCAGGCTACCAAAAGGGTTCGATGTGACAACTGACTTGTCTCTAAGTTCCCTATTGGCTTTGTTGTAGGGTGGGAGTAGGCATGGATGTTTCTTTTTTCATTTTTGAAAACTATCCCTCATAAAACAACCTTCTCAATGCACTGGTATAAGGTGAAACACTTCTGCATGTTAATGATGTACACTTTTTTGCATTTTCAAAACAATTTGTCTTATTTTTAGACATCTGTAGCTAGATGTCTCAAAAATGTAATATGTTTCGAAAGTTATTTACTGCAGCATATGTTATTTGCTTCTTTTCTTTTACTTCAGTTAACTTGTAATTATACACTTCTCTGTTTATTTAATATATTGCTGAATGTTAGTTCTATCTCAAGTACAATGCAGCCTAGTGCTCTCATTCAGCCGGGGGCTGCATGCGTACTTCGAGCAGGAATGATTTAGCAGAAATATGCGGTGTCAATTTACTACGTCAAGTCAAGTCAAGTCGGAGAATTTATATAGCGCACTACATACCCAGAGGGTCTCAAGGCGCTAAGGGAGGGGAGGAGGATTACTTGTCAAATATCCACGTTGTAAGTTGCTTTCTAAATGCTAGGTGGTTCTGGGTAAGGCGAAGGTAGGTGGGGAGTGAGTTCCATGTTTTAGCTGCCAGGTATGAGAAGGATCTGCCTCCCATGGTGGTCTTGTTGATGCGGGGTACAGTGGCGAGGGCTTGGCTGGAAGAGCGTAGTTGGCGGGAGGGGGTGTAGAAGGACAGTCATGAGTTGAGGCATTCTGGTCCGATGTCGTAGAGTGATTTGTGTGCGTGGGTTAGCAGTCGGAAAGTGATCCTCTTATTGACGGGTAGCCAGTGGAGGTCTTTCAGGTGGCCAGAGATGTGTTCGTTACGCGGGATGTCTAATATGATCCTGGCTGAGGCGTTTTGGATTCGTTGGAGTTTCTTCTGGAGTTTAGCGGTAGTACCTGCGTAGAGGGTGTTTCCGTAGTCCAGTCGGCTCGTGACCAGAGCATGGGTGACTGTTTTTCTGGTTTCGGTGGGGATCCAGCGAAATGTTTTTTTGAGCATGCGAAGAATGTTGAAGCAGGAAGAGGATACGGCGTTGACTTGTCTATTCATTGAGAGTGAAGAGTCCAGGATAACGCCTAGGTTCCGTGCGTGGTCTGTCGGGATGGGTGCTTTTCCAAGGGCTTCCGGCCACCAGGAGTCGTCCCATGCAGAGGGGGATGTACCTAAGATGAGGACTTCTGTTTTATCTGAGTTCAGTTTCAGACGGCTTTGTTTCATCCATTCGGCAACTTCTTTCATTCCTTCGTGTAGGTTTGTTTTGGCGGTGCTGGGGTCATTGGTGAGAGAAAGGATCAGTTGAGTGTCGTCCGCGTAGGAGATGATGTTGAGGTTGTGTTGGCGAGGGATGGCTGCAAGGGGGCTCATGTATACGTTGAAGAGGGTGGGACTGAGTGAGGATCCTTGTGGTACGCCACAGATGACTTCGGTGGCCTCGGACTTGAATGGTGGAAGGCGGACTCTCTGGGTTCTTCCGGTGAGGAACGAGGTGATCCATTCAAGTGCTTTTCCTTGTATTCCGATGTTTCTGAGGCGTTGTAAAAGGGTGCTGTGGCAGACTGTGTCGAAGGCTGCAGAGAGGTCGAGGAGGATGAGGGCGACTGTGTCTCCATTGTCCAGTAGAGTTCGAATGTCGTCTTTTGCTGCGATGAGGGCGGTCTCAGTGCTGTGTTTTGCTCGGAAGCCAGATTGTGAGGGGTCGAGGGATTTGTTGGCTTAGAGGAAAGCGGCGAGTTGGTTGTTGACAGCTTTCTTGATGACTTTGGCTGGGAAAGGAAGGAGCGATATGGGGCGGTAATTTTTGAGTTCGGTGGGGTCCGCTGTGGGTTTTTTCAGAAGGGCGGTGAGTTCAGCGTGTTTCCAGCTTTCCGGGAAGGTGGCGGAGTTGAAGGAGCAGTTGATGACGTCTCGGAGGTGCGGTGCTATGACGGAGTCTGCTTTGTTGAAGATGTGGTGAGGACATGGGTCTGTGGGGGATCCTGAGTGGATAGAGTTCATCAGGCGGATGGTGTCCTCAGTGGAGATTGGGTTCCAGTCGTTAAGAGTGTTCAAGGGGGGAGAATGTTCAGCATATGGTTGGGTGGGTTGGTCTCCGGGTTGGTTGTGGAAGCTGTTGTGGATGTCTGCAATTTTGTTGTGGAAGAATAAAGCCAGGGAGTCGCAGAGGGCTTGAGAAGGGGTGATGTCGTTGGAGTTGGCCGAGGGGTTGGTAAATTCCTTGACGATGTTGAAAAGTTCCTTGCTGTTGTGGGCGTTGTTGTCTAGTTGATCCTTGAATGCTGTTTTCTTGGCCTTTCGGATTAGTTGGTGGTGTGTGCGGGTGGCGTTTTTGAAGGCGTCCTTGGTGCTAGTGGTTGGGTCTTTTTTCCAGGCCTTTTCAAGGGAGCCGCAGAGTTTCTTGGACTTCTTAAGATCATCGTTGAACCATGAGGCCTTCTTGCTGCCAGGTTTGCGTTGACGTTTTTTCAGTGGTGCTAGGATGTCGGCGGTGTTGGATAACCATATGGTGAAGTTGGCGGCGGCTTGGTCTGGGTTAGAAGAGTGGGCTGGGGTGTTTAGAAGGAGCGATGAGGAGATCTGGTCGATGGTGATTTTGTTCCAGTTTCTTTGCAGAGTTGGTTGGAGGTGGTTGGTGGGTTTCGGCTTGTTGTAGGTGAAGTGAACGCAGCTGTGGTCAGTCCAGAGTAGATCCGTAGTGTGGCTGAAGGAGACGTGGTTGCTGGAGGTGAAGATAGGGTCGAGAGTGTGACCTGCGATGTGGGTGGGGGAAGTGACCAGTTGTTTAAGTCCGAGGTTGGCGAGGTTGTCCAAGAGGGTGGTGGTGTTGCGGTCGCTGTTCTTTTCAAGGTGAAAGTTGAGGTCTCCCAGAAGGATGTAATCTTTGGAGGGGAGCGCGTGTGGAGTGATGAAGTCCGTGATGTCTTCACTGAATTTTGCGCGGGGTCCTGGTGGTCTGTAAAGGAGGGTGCCTCTGAGTGTGGTCTTGGGGTCGATGTGGATCTGGAAGTGAAGGTGTTCAGAGTTGGCGAGGTTGACGTCAGAGGTGGTTGAGATGCGGATGGATTTCTTATGGACGATAGCGATTCCTCCTCCTGTGTGGCCGGTACGGTCCTTGCGTGTGATCTTATAGTCTTCAGGGATGGCAATGGTGATGTCTGGGGCGGAGGAAGCGTTCATCCATGTTTCTGTTAGGAAGGCGATGTCTGGAGAGATGGTGTCTAGTAGATTCCATAGGTCAATGGCGTGTCTGTGGACCGATCGAGTGTTGAGAAGGATGCAATGTAGGTGGTTGGGGTCGGGAATCTGTGGTGTGGTTGTAGCGGAGATGTTGTCGGTGCCGATGAATTTGCAGGAGAAGCAAGAGAAAGGTCCATGGGTGTGTCCAGGAGCGGCTTGGACGCAGTTGGGGGCGCGACCGGGGTTAAGGGCTAGGAGGGTGGGGGCATCGTAGGTAATGCGGGAGGACTGGGCAGCGCGAGGAGCAGGGGGTCTGGCGCTGGGCGCGGTCCAGGTGTGGACGGGCGTAGACGGGCTTACCTTTGGCGCACCTTCGGCGCGGATTGGGCGCAGTCGCTGCGCGTGAACGCTGCGCGCGGGAACTACTGTCATATATGGAGAGTGGAGGGGGAGGGGCGAGGGCGGCTCAGCTGGGAGGCGTGGCGGGCTCAAGGGACGGAGCACAACAACAACAACAAAATCAAAATGGAGGGGAGGGCAGAGCAGGGCGCCGGGGGATATCTCACATACAATGCGCAGGTCCAGTTAAAAGAAGCAAGCAATGAAAGCGCTGTAAAATCCTAGCGCTATGAAATCACCAGGCTTAGTAACAGTGCAGCTTTTAAAAATACGATACCACTTTAATGAAAGCGCTGTAAAATCCTAGCGCTATGAAATCACCAGGCTTAGTAACAGTGCAGCTTTTAAAAATACGATACCACTTTAATGAAAGCGCTGTAAAATCCTAGCGCTATGAAATCACCAAGCTTAGTAACAGTGCAGCTTTTAAAAATACGATACCACTTTGCAGAGCGCAGACAGGGGAGCGATCACTCGAGGCAGAGGCGAGGAGTGAATCACAGCGCTGCGAGGTCAGAGGACGCACTTTAATGCTAGTGGGAGGGCGGCTCAGCTGGGAGGCGTGGCGGGCTCAAGGGACGGAGCACAACAACAACAACAAAATCAAAATGGAGGGGAGGGCAGAGCAGGGCGCCGGGGGATATCTCACATGCAATGCGCAGGTCCAGTTAAAAGAAGCAAGCAATGAAAGCGCTGTAAAATCCTAGCGCTATGAAATCACCAGGCTTAGTAACAGTGCAGCTTTTAAAAATACGATACCACTTTAATGAAAGCGCTGTAAAATCCTAGCGCTATGAAATCACCAGGCTTAGTAACAGTGCAGCTTTTAAAAATACGATACCACTTTAATGAAAGCGCTGTAAAATCCTAGCGCTATGAAATCACCAAGCTTAGTAACAGTGCAGCTTTTAAAAATACGATACCACTTTGCAGAGCGCAGACAGGGGAGCGATCACTCGAGGCAGAGGCGAGGAGTGAATCACAGCGCTGCGAGGTCAGAGGACGCACTTTAATGCTAGTGGGAGGGCGGCTCAGCTGGGAGGCGTGGCGGGCTCAAGGGACGGAGCACAACAACAACAACAAAATCAAAATGGAGGGGAGGGCAGAGCAGGGCGCCGGGGGATATCTCACATACAATGCGCAGGTCCAGTTAAAAGAAGCAAGCAATGAAAGCGCTGTAAAATCCTAGCGCTATGAAATCACCAGGCTTAGTAACAGTGCAGCTTTTAAAAATACGATACCACTTTAATGAAAGCGCTGTAAAATCCTAGCGCTATGAAATCACCAGGCTTAGTAACAGTGCAGCTTTTAAAAATACGATACCACTTTAATGAAAGCGCTGTAAAATCCTAGCGCTATGAAATCACCAAGCTTAGTAACAGTGCAGCTTTTAAAAATACGATACCACTTTGCAGAGCGCAGACAGGGGAGCGATCACTCGAGGCAGAGGCGAGGAGTGAATCACAGCGCTGCGAGGTCAGAGGACGCACTTTAATGCTAGTGGGAGGGCGGCTCAGCTGGGAGGCGTGGCGGGCTCAAGGGACGGAGCACAACAACAACAACAAAATCAAAATGGAGGGGAGGGCAGAGCAGGGCGCCGGGGGATATCTCACATACATGGCGCAGGTCCAGTTAAAAGAAGCAAGCAATGAAAGCGCTGTAAAATCCTATCGCTATGAAATCACCAGGCTTAGTAACAGTGCAGCTTTTAAAAATACGATACCACTTTAATTAAAGCGCTGTAAAATCCTAGCGCTATGAAATCACCAGGCTTAGTAACAGTGCAGCTTTTAAAAATACGATACCACTTTAATGAAAGCGCTGTAAAATCCTAGCGCTATGAAATCACCAAGCTTAGTAACAGTGCAGCTTTTAAAAATACGATACCACTTTGCAGAGCGCAGACAGGGGAGCGATCACTCGAGGCAGAGGCGAGGAGTGAATCACAGCGCTGCGAGGTCAGAGGACGCACTTTAATGCTAGTGGGAGGGCGGCTCAGCTGGGAGGCGTGGCGGGCTCAAGGGACGGAGCACAACAACAACAACAAAATCAAAATGGAGGGGAGGGCAGAGCAGGGCGCCGGGGGATATCTCACATACATGGCGCAGGTCCAGTTAAAAGAAGCAAGCAATGAAAGCGCTGTAAAATCCTAGCGCTATGAAATCACCAGGCTTAGTAACAGTGCAGCTTTTAAAAATACGATACCACTTTAATTAAAGCGCTGTAAAATCCTAGCGCTATGAAATCACCAGGCTTAGTAACAGTGCAGCTTTTAAAAATACGATACCACTTTAATGAAAGCGCTGTAAAATCCTAGCGCTATGAAATCACCAAGCTTAGTAACAGTGCAGCTTTTAAAAATACGATACCACTTTGCAGAGCGCAGACAGGGGAGCGATCACTCGAGGCAGAGGCGAGGAGTGAATCACAGCGCTGCGAGGTCAGAGGACGCACTTTAATGCTAGTGGGAGGGCGGCTCAGCTGGGAGGCGTGGCGGGCTCAAGGGACGGAGCACAACAACAACAACAAAATCAAAATGGAGGGGAGGGCAGAGCAGGGCGCCAGGGGATATCTCACATACAATGCGCAGGTCCAGTTAAAAGAAGCAAGCAATGAAAGCGCTGTAAAATCCTAGCGCTATGAAATCACCAGGCTTAGTAACAGTGCAGCTTTTAAAAATACGATACCACTTTAAAGAAAGCGCTGTAAAATCCTAGCGCTATGAAATCACCAGGCTTAGTAACAGTGCAGCTTTTAAAAATACGATACCACTTTAATGAAAGCGCTGTAAAATCCTAGCGCTATGAAATCACCAAGCTTAGTAACAGTGCAGCTTTTAAAAATACGATACCACTTTGCAGAGCGCAGACATGTTTACTTCTCCAGAACACAATTCACCAGAATGCTACAGTGCTATGGCTAGGAAGATAGATAATAAATTAGAGAAATCAGAGTAAACGTCCATCCTTTGACTTATTTGGAGAGTCTATGTAATTTTTAATATGACCTGTGCTGAATTAAAAAAAAAATTGCAGGAGCCCAAAATTTCTTTTCGAGCCCGCCACTGGTGCTGCTGAATGCAGGTTTGCTAAAGACCAAAACTGGCAAGTTTGATCCCATCTTATCCATGACCCTACATTTCTTGACTCTTTATCTCACTCTTGCAGGTACTGTTCCTTCCAATGCAAACATTTCTCTTCTTCCTTTGTTCTCCCCTTTCTGCCTTTCTCTATCTTGCTTTGGAGCAAAATCTAACGATGCATATTAATTCCAATCCCTAAAAAAGAGACCTGCAATCACCAGCACAAAAGAAGCACCTACCCCAACCTCCACTCTCCACACTCCAGATATCCGACTTCCAGCTTTTTCTGTAACTCATATTGATCTTTGTTGCCTGCATTTTGAAATAGGTAAGCCCCTCAGATCATGAGGTCTTCTAGGCATTGTTTGGCATTTTGCAAACTGATGAACCACTGAACCAGTAGCGAAGTATTGTGTTCCACAAAGAATTTGATATAGTACTCCATTGATATGAAAACTGTGAAACAAGTGAATGAGCATGCTGGTTTGCTTTCATATTGTGCAAAATTGCACTCTACAGATATATTAAAGACAAGCGGTGGGCATAACTAAAGCAATTCTCTCTAGCGTACTTGCTCATAATTACAGCAAAATTACTTATAATTCTGCGTAATTGTGTGATAAATGTAATCCAGCATTTAGCACTATTTCTTAGTCCAAAATGCACCCTTACATCCAAAATGGGCCAGAGGATGCATTTTACACTAAGGTGTCAATTCCGATCCCGTTAAGAAGGCCTTCCCAGAGCCGTCCGGAGCTGTAGCCTCCGACCGACTCGTACTGGAAGCTGCGAATTCCAAATGACGAAGTACGATGCTCAAAATCCCTTACTTACCGAACGACTCAGTCACTTCATATCCATCTCCATTTTCCAGATGAGAAGCCTATGTAAACGCTGAATGGAGTTGTATGGAGGCATATTCCCAACCCGATTCTTACTGCCCAAGTACGATGTGTACTCCCATACGCGGAATGCGCTGCCACTATCCACATGTCAGAGCATCCGCAAGAGTATTTCACCTCAGATTTGTGCCGCAACACAATCTCTGTGTACCAGACGGTGCAGCCATGTATCCTATCGCTCACGTCATACCCATACTCTACCTGTACAGCCAATACTATAACCCTAACCGACACGGTCATCACAGATGGTAAATCAGACACTTACCACACACAAAAACGCCACTACCCAGAGAAAGGCAACATTACACACAGGTTGTGCAAAACCATATTCACTATTATGGTAGGAGGAAAACTTGCAGCATTGTCTCTGGATTGGCTATGGATATTTCTACCAGCAGTCATTTCACTAATTGCATTCTCCCTGCTATCCTCGCTGTCCCTCTCAGAATCGTATAATTTTGTATAAAACCTGCAAAATTCCTATCGGATTCCCAGAGATGTTGTGAGCAGATTCCCTTTCTCATTCTGAATTGCTGTTATCTTGCTCCCACATTTTTCTGTCTAGTACGCATTTCTAATATATGTCCTGCCAGTTCACTGCACTCAATCGCATTACTCCTTTCATGTTATATAGCTCTCTGTAACCTTAGCTATAAGAACGTCACCTATTGCCGCTTTAGCTAGGGCAAACTTGCTTAATATACCCTCCATATTCTCTCCAGCCTCTATTGCCCCGACTAGTTATTCTTCAATTACTCTTAATCTTTGATATAATTCAGTTAGTTGCTGATGTTGTTTTTTAGAGTGGTGTGGGCTAACATTTAGTGTCTCTCCAAGGATGCCTGACTTTAGGGCATCCCAGACCATACCAATTCGGGCACTGCCTCTATTATGTCCCAAGAACTCTTCCATCCATTTTTTCATATGGGCAATATCACCCTCATCCACTAGCAACCCCCTTTCAAAGGTCCAACTCGGTTGTATCTTCTTCTCCCTGATCTGTGTTATCCCTAGGGCTAGGGGATTGTAGTCTGACATTACTCAGGGATTCTTTTCAATGTAACATTTACTAATTAACACTGAGAAACAAAAAATAATCCAGCTGGGCAATTGTTCGGCGAGCAGCTGAAGAATAGGTGCTTCCAGAATCGAGGTTTGTCAATTTTACATTTCTCCATACATCTAATAGCCCATTCCCTTCCACTAAATGGGAGAGAGCCCTAAAGACCCTAGGCTTCTTGCCATTATATGTTCCTGGGCTACCGCTTCACTGCACACCAATCCCATTAATGTACAGATCCCCACACATTATAACTGGTGTTGGCCATCCTGCTAGTTCCAGCATCAAAACTTCAAAGACCTCAGTGTCATCCCATGTTGTCCCGTATATTGAGTACAAGGTAAGCATGGGCGAATTTTGCGAATCTCGCGTTCGCGAATTTTGCGGATTTGCGAACTCGCAATCCGCAAAATCCGCGAATTCTCGCGAATTTGCGGATTTTTTTTTTTTGTGTTTGCGCGGGTTTCTGCCAGTTCGCAAGGGTTTTGTACAATGTCGCAAATTGCGAACTTACCTGTCGGGTTGCAAGTTTCGCGAACTTGTTGTTTCTACGTGTCCAGCCTGTTTGGGACACTCTTCTTCATCACTGCCACTCTCTGTCACCACTGCCACTCTCTGACTACTCATGCCACCCTCTGGCCCACCCATGCCACCCTCTGTTTCATCACAGCACCCTCTGGTTGTCCAGTCAGTGTACATTATTGTGGCAACGCAAGCACACCTTCCCTGCCTCAAGTGACCTGAATTAATTTGGGGCTGATTAATGTGTCACAGAATATTTTTTTAGCTGGCACCTGCTTCCTTAGTGCTTCCTGATTAGTGATCTTTTGCACTTGCTAAGTGCTTTCATTGTTGCAAAATTAGTTACAACACCTGCCCTGCCCCAACTGACAATAATGAATTAGGGGCTGATTAATGGATTTGAACTTCCAGCCTGGCTCCTGCTTGTCTCCCTTAGCTGTAATTCAGGACCTTTGTGGCATATGTGTAACTATTCTGAGGTTCAGAGCAGGGTCACATAATAGTTGCAACTGGCAACTGAACTCTGGAGGGGCCCCTCAGGAAGCACTACAGGAAATGGCTACTAATGATGAGCCTGAACTTTTGAACCTGGTAAGTAGTTTCAGTTTTGCTAAAATCGTATTTCTGCAATTTTGCACTTATTCGCGGGGCGCGAAGTTGTACTGGGAAGCCGCGAACTCACGCGAACAGTGCGAGCAAAATCCGCTGCTCGCGGATTTGCGAATTTTGCGGGAGATTCGCGAATCTCGCGGATTGCGAATTTACCGAAAATCCGCAAAATCCGCGAGCGAAACGGATTTTCCGCCCATGCTTAGTACAAGGTGAATACAAATGCAGAAATATGTAGCTCTACGATAACCCAGTGCCTGTATTTGTCAGCCAGTTGTTTATTGCATACAATCTCTTTTCTCTGAGATAAAATAGATACCCCTCTAATTCTGGTGCCGTGTGGTATGAGTTATGAGATTATGCCCTAGTTGATCTAAAACTTTTTTTCCGCACTCAAAATATTTGTTTCCTGTAGGCAGACGATGTCAGAATGCAGCATTTTCAGGTCTTCAGCAACCCTACATAGTTTTCCAGAGTCGTTTAGATCACAAATGTTAACTGAAGCTATCCTTAAGTGAGTCATGATAATATTTTTTTTCTGCCTCCAGGAGAAGCCACCTCTCTCCATTAAATACTCTATTCTTGCTTTCCCTCTCCCAAGATTTGACAACTACTCTTATCTGAAATCTCCCTGTTTCTTGTTGTGCCCCATTTCTTCCCTTGACTACCCCTGACCCGACCCCTTCCTCTCCCCACTCCCCAGAGGCCCTTCTTCTCCCCTCCCTCCCCCTTCCCTCCCCCACCTAATTAGTGAGACAAATAGACTTTGTAATCTGGGTGATGGTGCCTGTGTCCCTCCCCCCTGCCACTCAATACCACCACCGATAACAAACCCTTGTGTCTGGGAGCATCTAGGCAAAGCCTCTCTTCACAGCCCCATTTTATCCCGTCATCATACTGATAACAAATTTAGTTCATTACTCTTGTTCTGTCTCTACTTCCATATTTCGTCCACATATTCCTTTGCCTTTATTTCAGATGTGAAGACTCTCACTTTGCTGTTGTGAATTACTTTCAAGCGGGCTAGATTTAGCAAATATTCCTCTGCCCCTGCGCTTGACAAGGGCGGCTCAGCTGTCTCAGGTGCCAACGTCTTTCCACAGTCACATGGCAAAAGTCAGGTCGAGTGAAGAATGACTGTCCTTCATATGATCATTTGGAATCTGGATGAGCTTTAAGGAATACTCCCTCGTGCAATAACAAATTCCAGAGGTAAACTATGATGGCTCTTGGGTGTTGCATACCCCCTGAGTGAGTCTGCCTGGGGTTTTTAAGCATAAGAGGGTGATGATGGACCCATTGGACTTCTATGTCCCAGTTCCACTGCTGAAGCTCTGGGAGAGACCCTCTCAGCAGTTTTAAGACATTGGCTTTGATGTCTCCCCCTTCTATGCCTTCTTCTATACCCAGGATCCTTATGCTGTTGTGTCTTAGTTGATTTCCATAGTCCTCGAGCTTCCATTGTATGTCTGCTATTTGTGCTCCCAGGGTTTCTGTTTGATCTTGTCCTTTCACCACTTCATTCTCTAGAACAGCTGTACGTTCCTCTACCACTGTGATTCTTTTGCCAATTTCAGTACAGGCTTTTGCACCTTTCTGACAGCCCCTTGTAATTTCTTTGTACCAGGTGTTTTTGTTGCCATCTTGCTGTGTTTCTTCCTCATGTTGCTTGATTGAGTCATATATCAGTCTCAAGGTTGGCTCCTCCGGGTTTTGCTTACTGTGTACCTTTCTGACCTCCGTGTAAGGCTCATCATATGATTTTTGCATGGCAGAATAATCCCACTTTAAGGCTAGACTTTCTTGTTTGTTTGGGCCCTTTTTGCCCTAAACCTGGGACATCCGCTCTTTGCTTCGTCTGAGATTTTTCTTCCTGCAGACTACAATATCGTGCCCATCCAGCTGGCTGCTAGGGTCAGAACTGGAGGATATAGACACGCTCTCACCCTCAGATGCTGCTGCAATTGTATCAGAGCCATCCATCAGGGAAAATAACTTGTCCCCTAGGTCTAGGGATTTCTCAAGAGACCGGAGACTTGCGACCCCTTTAATGCTGTTGTGTCTAGATCTACCCTGTTACAAGATGGGGGGCATGAAACCTCTGGCATAGCCATGCTGCACTCCATGTCCTCAGGCACTTCCATCAGTTGGATGACACTCTGCCCTTGCCCTACCCCTGGGTTTTCGTGGACTGGGGCTGATGAAGAAGTCTCTTTCCATGAGTTGTGTATCAATTGTTCTGGCCCAAACCCACCCCTCTGAACGTTAGCACCATCATCAGGATTCAGTTCTTTGTATTGAGTTGTAGATTTGTGCTCGACCCCCCTGACCTCCTACCTCACTAGTAATGTTCTGCTGTCCTCCAGGTGCCACCGTCGTGGGGGTAAAGAAAGCAGTAATTGACCACTGCAGGGGAGAGTCCACTTTTGCCCCTGTCCCCTTCTTATCTTCATTAGTATTATTCTTGCTGGCATTGGCCTCCAGACCATTATTTCCTTTGGGGGCGCTCTTGGCTCCGCAGGAGAGTGTAGTCTTTAGGCCCTTGGGGCATGTGGGGGGGCATGTCCAAGCTGCCCAACTTCACCACTCCACTCACGAGTAGAGCGGGCCTACTTGGGGGGCATACGGAATTTGGTGCTTTTCCGTGCCAGAACCACCCGGGCCATACCGCGAGCACAGCCAGAAGCTCTGTAGCAGCTCGGACTGAGAGATTAATCCTCCTGAGGAAGCCCCCAAGTGATGCCAGGACCATCTGAGCCCCGTCAGCCATGTGGGCCATGGAGTCGCTTCCTTGACCCAGGTAGGCACATGACAGGCAGTATAATTTTAGAAGGCGAGCATGGTGTCTTCGAGGTTCCTCTCCACTTCCTCAGTTGGCATCGAGCAGCGAGGGATCCGGAGACCGCTAAGGTCTCTTCTCAGAGACGCCATCTTGTCTCTTTGCAAGTACATTTCCATTCAGTGTCAGGGACAGAATAGTCCCTGGTGTGCTGTTTGGGCTTGGTGGGAAGGTGTGTGGAGGACGGGACATGATGGTAGATGTAGTCAGTGCAGACAGTCCTCCTTATCAATCACTAGAGGGCAGCTGTTTCTAAAAGAAGAGTGGACCGGTCCAGTCGCAGGAGGGACTGGTGACCATAAATCTGTCAAGAAGTGTAGGTTGGAAAAATCTTAAAGGGGGAATTCCTCCTTGCAAATTAAGTGCCCTCACACACCAATGCGGGTGTCATGCTTCATCATCAGGTGTTGCTCCTCATGGGGGTGGCACTGCAGCCCTTCATGGGCCCCACAAGAGGGCTCTTTGTCAGAGATCTTTTCGAGGAATGCCTCAGGGGAGAGTGCAAGTGTGTGGGGGTGTAGTGCTAAGTGTGTTAAAAATATCACACTGGTACCCTGAAGAGACTTTATTCTGGGGTCCGTTTAATATGGTTGAAAACTGGAGTCAAGAGGAGTACTCTGGACAGGGAGGACAGAATAGGGAGTATTCTCCTGTGTATTTGTAGTGCTAGTGGTGATCTAAAATAGGGGCATCAGGTCGACATGTTTCACACCTCTCGTGGTGGATCCAGTGGCATTTCTTCAGGACCGTGCTGCAAGTATATAAAGGAAAGAACAAAGGGAATGGGACAGCGACACCCAGTAACCCTCTAATGATACCTAGATTCAGGTGTGGTCGGGGTGACCTTGCATCCAATTGGATATGACCACTTTATTTGAGAAATCCAACCCCATGAGTTGTCAGGGAAGGCTTCTTCGGCTAAGAGCGTGATTTTAAGAAGTACACATTGACCTCCCATAAAGCAAATTGGTTACCCGCTCTCCACTGCTCAACCGCCGGTGATTGAGCAGCATTGGGCACATAACCAGTATACCCCCCACACACTTGAGCTCACCACTGCAACGTTCCTCAAAAATATCTCCAACAAAGAGCCCTCTCGTGGGGCCCGTGGGGGACTGCAGAGCCACCCCCATGAGGAGCAATGCCCGATTATGAAGAATGACACCCGCATTGGTGTGTGAAGGCACTTCATTAACAAGGAGGAAATCCCCCTTTAAAATGTTTCCAACCTACACTTCTTGACAGATTTCCTGTCACCAGTCCCTCTTGTGACTAGAATGGTCCACTCTTCTTTTAGGAACAGCTACCCTCTAGTGATTGATACGCAGACTCTAGGAAACACGGGTACTAGACCTCCCTTTCCAATTTTCTCCCAGTCCGCCTCTTTTGTGTATTTCAGACAGTCCTCCTCCCACCAAGCCCAACCAAGCCATCTGGGAGTTTGATGGCCTGACATTGCGTAAAGTGTACATTCAAGGTGTACATTCATGGTGTCTGACAGTGTGATCTGTTGTTTGAACACAAAGACCCGCATGGCGGTTCGATAACCAAAAATTAAAGTAGTTCCTCGGAGGAGAGTTAACCTGCAAAAATCATAAAAAGAAAACTTTATTTTATTTGTCCCGCGACTCTCGGTCGCAAATTGTAACGCTCTTTGCCAGGCAATGTTTGTTCACGGAAAAGTAGCTCAGGTTCAACAATGTTCAAACGGTTCAATGGAGGCACAGCTTCTTGGAGAAGATCGTCACTTTCTTGCTCAATGTTCGTTCCAATCAAACGGGCATCGCTGAATGGCAGAAAACGAGGCACGGTCTCAGTCTCAGAATCAGGAAGTCTTTTCTGGACCCACCGGTCGTACGGCAGAGGCAAAGGAGCCCTTTTGCAATGTACGCCGTGGATCCAGTTTTTTTTACTGTGCGCTCGTACTGCAGAACGGGTAGATAACAAAACCAAGTAGGGTCCGGTACAGCGGGGCTGCTCATTCTTGGTTCGCTGGAAATTCTTCACGAGCACCCACGCGCCGGGTTCAATGGCGTGCCCTGGATCTTCAGAAGCTTGTGGCAATGAATCGTGAACCTGTTGATGCAAAACACGCAATTTAGCCATCAATTTATACAGGTAGTCAAGCAACACAGGATGTTCTATTTCACTAAATTTTGTCGGCCTCAGCACTCCCCAAATGTTCGCCGGGCGACCAAACACTATCTCATACGGGCTCAAACCCATTCGTGAATGCACAGTCATTCTAGTGGACAAAAGGGCTAGAGGCAAGGCATCTGGCCATTGTAAACCAGAGCTCGCTTGAATTTTGGCTAACTTCAATTTTAGGGTGCCATTGTAGCACTCGACTAGACCAGCTGATTGGGGATGATTTGCAGCGTGGAACTTCTGCCGGATACCTAACCCATCATATACTCTCTTCATCACTTGACCCACAAATTCACTCCCATTGTCACTCCAGATTATTCTCGGCAAACCGTATCTAGGGAAGCTCTCTTTAATAAGGGCTTTTGCTGTGGACAAGGCAGTATTGTCCTTCAAAGGGTAGGCTTCCACCCATCTAGAAAAAGAGCAAACAACCACTAATACATACTTTAGGTTGTTGCACCTCTCCATGTGGATGAAATCTAGCTGCAAAGCCTCAAACCGATACGTTCTAGGAGCAAAATGACCAGCTGGAGTTGGAATTCCCTTACCAGGATTGTACATCAAACACACCATACAGTTCTTAACCAGATTCTCTGCACACTTAGGAATTCTAGCATTCTGCCATACCGGAACCAACAACTTGCAAATCCCTTTCACGCTGATATGAGCCAATCCATGAGCCATTGTAACCACTGGAAGCACATACTCATCGGGTAACAACCATCTCTGATGCTCTGACAAATCAATCCAACAACCATTCGAATCCAATGTACCCTTTGTTTCTCTCCATTCATTCAACTCTTTCTCTGTAGCTTCAGCTTGGATGGATTTCACACTCTCAATCGTATCTTCACACATACTTCCATCTGGAACCCATCTCACCGGACCTGCAACATACATTCGACTCATCACATTTCTCGCAGTTTCTTTCGCAACCTCATCTGCAAACGCATTACCACTACCAACATCATCCGTAATTTTCTTATGCGCACTGCATTTCACAATCGTTACTTGCAATGGCAAAGTAAGTGATTCAAGAAGTTCATTCACCAACTAACCATGCTGGATCTTAGTCCCATGCGAAGTAAGGAACCCACGCTCTCTCCACAAACTATGAGCCACACCAAATGCATAGTGGCTGTCAGTATACACAGTCACTTGTTTTCCTTTCGCCAACACACACGCTCTCGTTAATGCAATCAACTCTGCTGCTTGCGCTGAATTATGTGGGATACGTGCAGCTTCAAAATCGTATGCAAAGTCGTAACAGCATATGCCGCAGTCGTATCACCATTCGGAAGCTTGAAGCACGAACCATCAACCCACAAGGTACCATCACATTCTGGAAGAGGAGTAACCCTAAGGTCTATCCTCCCTTTAGTTTCTTCCTCAGTTCTAAGGAAACAATCATGTTGTTCGATATCGTCTGACTCAATTGAAATCAGCAACAACGTGGCTGGATTCAACGTGTTGCATCTCTTTATATGCACATGACTCGCTAACAAGGTCAATTCGTAACCCGACAACCGAGCACTAGTTAAGTGCTGTGTCTTGGTACGATTCAACAAGGTATCCACTGCATGTGGAACCATCACAATCAGTGTATTGTCCATTACTAAACCAGCAAACTGTCAAATAGAAACAGCCGCTGCTGCTGTAGCTCTCAGACAACTCGGCAACGCTCTAGCTACCGGATCCAAAGTCTATGAAAAATAAGCACATGGAAGCTGCTTATCGCCAAACTGTTGAGTCAAGACTGACAATGCACATCCCTCTCTCTCGTGGACATACAATGTGAAAGGCTTACTGTAGTCGGGAGTACCCAACACAGGAGCCGAACACAACGCATTGCGTAGTTCTGAAAAGCTCGTTCTGACATTCGTCAGTCCAAGGAATAGGATTTGGAGTATCCTTAACAGTAAGAGCTATCAAAGGCTTCACAAGCAACGAAAAATTAGGGATCCACTGTCTACAGTACGACGTAATACCTAAGAAAGCACGTACTTCTCTCTGTGTCATAGGCAGACTCATTTTCGCAATCGCTTGAATTCTTTCTGGGGTCAATTTCCTTCCCTCCTTCGATAAGAGGTGACCTAAGTAGGTAACTTCTTGTCGACAATATTGCAACTTCGAAAGAGAAACCTTATGATGGAAATCAGACAAATGAGGTAGCAACGACAAAGTAGCCTCTCTACAAATCTCTTCATTGTCGGCAGCAACTAACAGATCGTCAACATACTGAATAAGAGCAGCAACATCAGGCAAAACCAGCAAATCAAGTTGCGTCTTCAAAGCTTGGCTATAGATCGATGGACTCTCGCAATAGCCTTGAGGAGCGCGCTTAAAGCGGAAGCTTCGTCCTCCTAAAGAGAAGCCAAAAATATCTCTACTGTCCACGGCAATTGGAATGCTGAAGAAATCATTCTTCAAGTCAATCACCGAAAACCAAGTGGCTGTAGCCGGGATCAAAGTCAGTAAAGCGGTGATATCAGGTACAACAGGAAATTGCGGAACTACAATCTTATTCACCTCGCGAAGATCGATCACAAACCTATATACAGGAGGCTGTGAAGAATCAGTTCTCTTCAGAACAGGCAAAACCGAACTATTGCACACATTACCTCTCGTTTCCTCAATCACACCTTTCTCAATCAGATCATAGATGATCGCCAAAAGTGCTCTTTCACCATCACTAGAGATGCAATACTGTGGAATGCGTGGCAATCTAGCATTCGCCTTCAACGTCACAACATATGGCGGAATCTCTAAAAGACCCACATCGTTCGGACCAGTAGCCCAAAGAGAATCAGGGAGAGAAGACAATTCAGGTGGAAGTCGATATTTAGATAAATACATCGGAGAGATCACTCTCTTACCCAATGTAAGATGTACTCCTAACGGAGAACAATATAGCGTCGCATACAATCTCTTTAACAAGTCCAATCCCAACAAGTTCTCACCACAACCAGTCGTCAGAAAGAGGGGTGCTTCGAATTCACTAGGTCCAACAGAAATAGACAACGGACTAGAAATCGGATTCGTAACCGGGGCGCCAGAAAAACCAACTGAAACATTCTTTAAGCCAGACAAAGGTGCGCCAGGGAGTTTAGAATGCATGATAGAACTCTTTGCAGCACCAGTATCCAACAGAAAAGGCTCTGACACACCTGATGCAATCACTTCAACATAGGGACCACTCTGATCTACTAGAACTGAAACAACTCCCTCTCTTTGTCTATGGCTGTCCTAGCAATCATTACCATCCACATCCTAACCTTCAACATAGTAATCGTCCGCATAGTACTGTGGCTTTCTACCAGACGCACCATTCTGCTGATCAAAGCTATTCATAGAATTCTGTGGAGGCAAAGAACGCGTATTCTGACCACGACCTCTACCTCTAGGAGCTTGTTGAACACCTCGACCTCTCACACCAGAAGCACCATTCGGGCGCTGTAACAGAACCGGACAACTACTCTTGAAATGACCCTCTTCTTTGCAATACGCACACTGATTAGAACCAACGGGAAAACGCTGTTGAGAAGACTCGAACCTTTGCGAGTTTCTCTGATATTGCTGAGGTTGCTAATAATCGCGCTCAATATTATACGGCGGATAAGCTTGCTGTAGAAGAACTTTAGTCTTCAATTCCTTAGTCTTCCTATCCGCTTTCTCTATCTCATCCTTATTTCTATTTTCATAGTACTGGGCAGTAGCCAAAATCTACGCTGACGTAGAAACAGCCCAAGCACTCTCAGAATCCTTCAGCTTATTGCACAATTCTGGAAGCAAATTATGAACAAACTTGTCAACGAACAACCGTTTACCACCTTTGGTACTCATGTCCTGACCACTGTGGTCTACAAAGGTCTCTTCGAACCGCGTGAAAAAGTCGGACACAATTTCGTCTTTCTTCTGCTTGCATGCAGACAACTTGTCCCAATTAACACGCAAAGCAGGCATTAAAGTCTTCATGTAATCAATAATCCTACCAGGGAGTTCAGCAATTATATCTTCAGGCTTAGCGCCACCTACTTGTCTATCATCTGCAGCTCTAAGATTGTTCCATGTATCGCCTAATTCCTGCGCATGATCCGAATGACAAATCTTTCCCCAAATAGGCTGTGGAACAACATTCCCAAACAACATATCTATATCGGCTAGATTCATGATACATGAATCCGCAGTCTGAGATAGCTCTTTATAAAACCCTGCTAGATTTTTGCGCGGATCAGGCAAAGTCTGCTTAAGGGCTAAAACTTCAGCACGCTTCCAAGGAACATGCACCCAAACTCGTTGAAAGTGTGGCTAAATAGGTGGAACAGCTTGTGCATCACCAGGTCTCCAAACTGGAGGAACCTCACGCATCGGATATTGTCGCGCCTTTCTCCTAACTGACGAATCAGGCTCAAACAATCGCTCAGAAGGAGATGCATTCCTAAACGACAACAACGTTCCAACTGCTTTCTCAACCTCGATACCCACAACAATCCCTTTCACAAACTCAGAACGTATACGGTACAAATCAGGCGGAGTTTGTCCTACCTCACTATCTTCCCATTGTTCACGAAGGAAAGAACACATCATATCAAAAACGTATCTTTGTTTCGGTGCTTCCCATTGAAGCAAAACATCCATAACACCCTCAAGATCATAGTGCGAAGGATACGTAATCCATTTACGCGCTAAGTGATCAAGCACAGTCCTTTCATTAGCATCAGGCAACTGACTACGCGATTGCCTACGCTCGACAACAGGAGACATACCCAATGAACCCAACAGAGGAGAAAAGATACTAGCAACGCATCAGTCATTCTCTGTCGAGCAGAAGGAGAAGGTGACAAAAGAACAGGAGACGAAGCAGAATGAGAGGAAACCAGAGACAGAACAGTAACAGGAGGAGTATACAAGACAGGCGTAGGAGTAGCAGACGAAGGAGGTAGCAAAGGTGGCGGCCCTTGAGAAGGCTGCACCAAAGGAATAGTAGCCAACGGAAGAGGAGCTGGCTGTTGGGGAATCACAGGTGGCAAAGCAACCGGAGGTTGCGCAACTATAACTTGTGGCGGTGCCGTAGCATTCTGCACATAAGGGGGTGGTGAACTCAATAGATGCAACATTAAAGGATCTTTCACAAGATCTTTCTTCCTTTCATGCTGTTGAGGTGGCAAAGCTGGGTAGCACTTATCTACCGCTAGTTTACGCTGCCTAAGCATCTGTTCGCTTTCTTGTTCTTCTTCATTATCCCTAAACTGTATAGCAGCTAGCACCATTGACATACCTCGTTCTCTTTTATTCTTCTTCGCTAACTTAATTTCTTTCTGTTTGGCTTCCTTTCGCCATATGCGGAAAGAGTCAAACAATGCCGGCCCGGCTTTCCTCTTGAACAGTTTAACTTCGAGATTGTCTAAAATCTCTGTTTCAAAGCTACCATAACGGGGCCACTGTAGGACACTGTCTTTCCTGGTATATTTTACCCATATTTCATTATACGCGATGGGGCCCACTCCATGTTTCACGTAGAGCTCATAGGTCGGAGTTCCAATCGGAGGAACCGGACACAAATCCTCCAACCGGGAATCCCTAGTGTGGTGTTGGGTTCCCAAGGCCTACATGTTCCGCAGAAATACCCACTTACACCAAAAGAACTGTTGGCACGGAAACTGAAAAGTACAAAAGACAAGTTTATTAAGACCCCATGGGGTGGTGGTACATTCCTACAGCACCCTTCGGCAATGCAAGAAGTATCACACCGAACGTTGGTGTGAGTCCTTCTTTTATACATTATACAGGTAATAAAAAGATAGGCGGTACAAGGTTTACAGAGTTTATGTACATATATGGTCATTTTTGGAGCACAGCCAACTCATGGGAGGGGTTACAACTCCACTGGTCAGTTTGGCGGAACATTCCTGAGGGGTGACTGGTCAGTTGGAACTGCGCATGTACAGGCTTGACCGTTACTAAAAATAGCCTGTTGCTGGGCAAACTCGAGTGGTCAGCGGCATGGACAAAGGACTAAAGAGCATGCTGACCACGAGGCGGCTCATTCCCTAAAATGGCCGCCATAGCATACAAAAATGGCGTTTTCAAGTAAGGCCAAGTTAAGGGAAATAACGTGTAGCAAAGCTAAGCGCTAACCCGGCCATTGTCAAATTACGACAGACGACCCTTTTAGCGTTTAGCTGAAGCTACCTCATAGTGGACGTAGTCGGGATACTCATCTTCAATATCAATTGACATTATTTGAGCTAATTCTGTATGAAGCATCATTTCTTTTTGGGCAAGAGCTCGTCTAGATGGAATACAGGCTGATAAACACATGGAACATAAGGTAGGGCCACATTGTAAACATAAACATACAAAGAATAGTATCCCAACTATAATACATAAAATCGTCAGCAGCTTCCAGCCCCAAGTACTAAGCATTGACCAGAACCACCCCGAAAGAGTCCATGTACCATTGTCCGGGTGTATTTCAGCAGCGATTTTGTGAAGTTTGGAAATCGCATCATAAACAGATGGCGAATTATCTGGCACATATACACAGCAGCTACTTCCGATGATTCTACATGCCCCCCCTCGATCAGCTAGAACCACATCAAGAACCATGCGATTCTGGAGCATACCAATTCTAGAAATTTGGAGTTCTTCCGTGATATTCCCCAGTGCAATAGCAGTGTCATTAGCTACAGCCTCAACAACACGAGTCAGTCGTCGTATTTTCCGACTGTTCAAAGCAGCCCCCACAAAGGAAAACAATCCCAGATTAAAGTCTACATATTGTTGTAAGGCAGTATCGGTCTGGTCAATGTCGTCCAAGACCACAGCACGTTTAACTCGATTTAACACTAAATCGTGGTAGAGCACGAAGTCATTATGATACATTGGTGGGGCAATGAATACAGGGGGCAATACAAAAGATACATAGCATGTGCCTAACCATCCTAAAGGGAGCTGATAATAGCCTTTATTACCGCAGATAAAATATGTATTTCGGGATTGTTAGAACCTGGGATGTCAGGTCACCTAGGGTAGCCTGGCCTAGGGGTAAGACATGCAATTCTAGAGGCACAAGTGTGAAGGTTGCAGACCACCCAGCAGTAAAACCACGCAATAACACTTAAAAAGGACACTACACCAATTTGTTAGGAAAATAAGTACTTGTTTACAAAAATAATCTCTTTGCTCTCTTGGTACTAAAGTTCACAGTTCAATATAATGCATTCTGACAGGAAGAGAACCAGTACATTTAAAATTGCCAATAAATGTCAAAAACACAGTACTATTAAATTATCATCACATTACATTTAGATGACTTGAAATCAGTAACACTACCTTCAGAGAGGTTAACTTATTTCAGTATTTATCACTAACAATACATTTAATCAGATCCCAACATTGACCAGATTTGACTTCAGTGAGGAATTCCAGTTTAACCAGAAGTTTAGTTAGAGACCAGCAATCCCCATAAGGAATTTATTCCTTCACTTAACCAGCAGATTCCTTTGTATTACTCCCCAACCTGTATTAAACAGGGATGGAAACGACCAGTGTCTAATTTGCTCCTCTGTAGGCACTAGCGCCACTTCCCCCTGCAGTTCACCTCCTTACTTGTAAATATCACATTGCTGGGTCCTTTTCTGTGCCAGAAGCAGGGGGGGGGAATTCACCACCGATGTGGCCAAGAAATCGAGTGTGGCAAAGGCTCTCTCGAAGCTCCCCTGCTCTCTCTCCTCACTCGGGCCAGCTCCTCTGCCTGGCGCTCGAGCGGAGGGCAGGGCCGATGTCACAATACCCCCAGAGAGCCACCGAGTCCCTCAGCTCCCTCTCCCTGCTCGGCCAGCTCCTCTGCGTGGCGCGCGAGCAGAGGGAAAAGGCGGGACACTCACTCTGGCTGCAGCCGGTGCTCCTCCTCCGTGTGGATCGGCGGGGCCACTATTCCCGCAGACATGCGCGGAAGCACTCGTGCCGGTGCCTCCTCTCACTGCGCCCGCTCTCAGGAAGGACGCGTTACACACGGGCCTGCTCGGTCCTAGGCCCCTCCTGAGGGAATGACTAAAACGGTTTGGGCATGCGCGAAGGCGCCTTTTGGTAGCGTCTCGCCCTGACTTTCCCCTGGCTACCGGGGCGTTACACAGCAACGCGACAGAAGCGCGGAAGGCGCCCCCGGGGTCCCGCTCACGAAGGGAAGCCTCGCAAGGCTTCTCAGGCTCAGTGGATCCCGGGGAGCGCTGTCACAGTGCACGATCAGTGCCCCAGGGGTCCCGCTCACAGCCGAGGCGGCGCTGCCTCAGAGAAACCGGCACCCTTCACCACTTGTCAGTTCACCAGGAAATCCAGGGATCGGCCGACTGCACGTCCGGCCAGGACCTCTCAGGACACAAGGGCACAAGCCTTCCCCAGCACCCAGGAAGGTAGGAAACAGCACTGGTTCGATTTTCACCTCAGCTCCCACTTCCCAACTCCACAAAGTCCTTTTACCATTCAATTCTGGATGGAGGCTGGTGTCTAGGGATGAGGGTTATTCTTCCTGAGTCTCTTTCACTGGGCAGAGGACTGCGCTTCGCAGCGCCACAGTCTCCTTCTCCTGTTCCCACCCCACTATTTTCAAGCTAGGGGTTAGTCAGGCGCTCAGGGTCTCCCTTAAACATCCACAGCGGGGACAAGACAAGGATCCCAAAGGAGGAGTAGAGAAGTGGATTAATTAGGCTGCTTCCCAGACCAGGAGATCAACCCTCGCCCTAGTCTCCCCCCACCTTCCAAGATAGCCTGTCCTCCAGCTGACTCTCTCAGGTAGATAAAATGGCTGCCCCGCATTCCGCCTTATATAGGCTGACCCTCAGTGGTCCAGAATGGACCAGAAGGTTCTGGAACGCCCTATGCTAGTCTATGGGCAAGTTCTAGGTTTGACAGTTAGGGCAGTTGGTAGCCAACATTTTGTGGTTCCAACTTTTCCTGTCAGAACAGGCCTCTGGGCCTGAGGTGAAAAACTATGAGGGGAAAAAGAACACCTATCCCCTTGGCCAACACCTAGAATAAAGTCAGTGGACAAAAATTATTAAGGGTACGAGGGGCAAAAAGGGGACAAAATAAATAATAAATTGGAGGGACTACGCAAAAAGCCAGACAGGTCTAACACGCGTCCCCCCAGCTGAAAGTGGGGAGAACTACCCAACCCCTTGGGAGTCCTCATCACTAAGGCGGAAATACCTGGAGACACCGTCTGCATTGGCGTGGTCCACTCCAGGCCGATGTTCCACCCGGAAGTCCATTCCCTGTAGGGAGATGGACCACCTCAACAGCTTGGGATTTTCCCCCTTTATTTGCATCAGCCAACGAAGGGGTCGGTGGTCAGTCTGAACCAGGAAGTGCGAGCCAAAGAGGTATGGCTGCAGCTTTTTCAGAGCCCACACCACCGCAAAAGCTTCCCTCTCAATTGCACTCCACTTCTGTTCCCGGGGAAGCAGTCTCCTGGATAAGAAGACTACAGGCTGATCCAGGCCCTCTTCATTTAGTTGCGATAACACTGCCCCAATGCCATGTTCTGATGCATCTGTTTGGACAATGAACTCCTTGGAGAAGTCTGGGGCCTTCAGGACCGGTGCCGCACACATCGCCTGCTTCAATTTCTCAAAAGCTTGCTGACAAGCTCCCGTCCAAACTACCCGTCGAGGTTGTTTCTTTGAGGTGAGCTCTGTGAGGGGCGCTACAATAGTGCCATACCCCTTCACAAAGCGACGGTAGTAGCCTGTGAGGCCCAGGAAAGCTCGGACCTCAGTCTGTGTCTTGGGGGGTTCCCAGGCCATGATTGCCTCAATCTTCGCCTGCAGGGGCTGCACAGTCCCCCTACCCACCAAGTGTCCAAGGTACACAACCGACCCATGCCCAATCTGGCATTTGCTGGCCTTGATTGTCAATCCAGCTTGTTTCAGGGCCTGGAGAACTGCTTGCAAATGCTGCAAATGGTCCTCCCAACTGCTACTGAAGACAGCAATGTCATCCAGGTAAGCAGCAGAGAAACTCTCCATTCCAGAGAGGACCTGGTTCACCAGCCGCTGAAATGTGGCAGGGGCGTTCTTGAGCCCAAAGGGCATCACACAGAACTGGAAGTGTCCCTCAGGCGTGGAGAAGGCTGACCTTTCCCTTGCTCCATCTGTCAAGGAGATCTGCCAGTACCCCGAAGTGAGGTCAAAGGTACTCAGATATTGGGCAGCTCCTAGCCGGTCAATTAATTCATCCGCCCTAGGGATCGGATGAGCATCAGTCTTTGTCACTGAGTTCAGTCCTCGGTAATCCACACAGAACCTCAGTTCGGGTGTGGTGCTTGGTGGTGCGGCTTTTGGCACGAGCACCACCGGACTGGACCAAGGGCTGTTGGAAGGTTCAATAACTCCCAGCTCTAGCATCTTGGCAACCTCTCCATGGATGCTAGCCTTCACCTTGTCGGGCAGCCGGTAGGTCTTCGACTTCACTGGTGGGCTGTCCCCTGTGTCCACATCATGGGTACACAGGTGAGTCCTTCCCGGGACAAGGGAGAACAACGTAGAGTACTGCTCCAGGATCTGGCGGCAGTCCTCCCGTTGCTCAGGAGTTAGACTGGGAGAGAGAATCACTCCCTCCACTGACCCATCCTTCTCTTGAGACGAAAATAGATCTGGGAGAGGTTCGCTTTCCGCTTCCTCCTCCCCATCAGTCACCATCATCAACATGACTTCGGGCCTCTCATGGTGGGGTTTGAGACGGTTGGCATGCAGCACCCGTAGGGGATGTCGAGGGGTCTTAAGGTCCACCAGGTATGTGGCCTTACCCTTCTTCTCCAACACTTCAAAGGGGCCTGTCCAGCGATCCTGGAGGGCACTAAGCTCTCCAGGCTCCATCACCCACACTTTCTGGCCAGGCTCCAATTCCACCTGGTGAGCATTGTGGTCATACCACTCTTTCATGACTGCCTGGCTGGCCTCCAAGTTGTCAGAAGCCTGCTTCCACAACTTCGCCATTTGGCTCCTGAAGGCCAGCATGTAGCTCACCACATCCTGGGGCGGTTTCCTGGGAGACTTCTCCCAACCATCCTTCACCAGGCTGAGAGGACCGCGTACAGGGTGCCCATACAGAAGCTCAAAGGGGCTGAAGCCCACTCCCTTCTGTGGCACTTCCCTGTAAGAAAAGAGCAAACAGGGTAGGAGGACGTCCCATTTCCTCCGCAGGCTTTCGGGCAGACTCCTGATCATGCCCTTCAAGGTTTTATTGAACCTCTCAACCAGTCCATTTGACTGGGGGTGATAAGGAGTGGTGAACCGGTAGGTCACTCCACACTCCTTCCACATTGCCCGCATGTAAGCTGACATGAAGTTGGTCCCCCTGTCGGACACAACTTCCTTGGGGAATCCCACTCGGGTAAAGATCCCCATTAGGGCTCTAGCCACTACAGGTGCAATGACTGTCCTCAGAGGAATTGCCTCTGGGTACCGTGTGGCATGATCCACCAGGACCAGGATGAACCTGTGACCAGCTGTGGTTGGTGGATCTAAAGGCCCTACAATGTCGATGCCCACCCTCTCAAAGGGTGTGCTAACGACTGGAAGTGGTTCCAGGGGAGCCTTCAGCTTCACCCCTGTTTTCCCACTGGCCTGGCAGGTTACACATGTCCGACAGTAAGTGTTGGACGCCACTTTCATCTGAGGCCAGTAAAAGTGGAGGACAAGCCGTGCAAAGGTCTTGTACTGGCCTAAGTGTCCTGCCAGGGGTATAGCATGAGCCAATTCCAGAAGAAAGGCTCGGTATTGTTGCGGGACTACCAAGGCCCTTGACGAACCAGGTAAGGGTACCTTAGGTTCACTGTAGAGAAGTCCATCCTCCCAGTAAATATGGTATTGTCCCGTAACATCACCTGCTGCTTGGGCTTCAGCCTGTCGCCTCAGTCCCTCAAGGGTGGGGCACTCCCTCTGCCCCTTACAGAATTCCTCTCTGGTAGGACCTCCCTCCACATGCCACTCAGCAGGGATGGGTAAATCCTCTAGAGAGTCTACTTCCCCCTCCACGGACTCCTGGTCCACCACCGCAGGTGGCCGATCTGTCACATGGGGTGTGGAAGCCGGAGCAGGCTCTCCCTGTCTCCGGGTCTGTCCCTTTTAAGCAGCGGGTTGGGCCATTGTTCCAGGCTCCAACCCAGGCGAACTCCCTCTCCGGGCAGCCGCAGACCGTGTGCTCACACAGGCCCAGTCAGGTGTACCCAGCATCGCAGAATGCGTCCGGTATTCCACCTCTCTCCAAATGTTGTGCTCCATGTCATTCCCCAACAGACAATCGACTGGCACGGCAGGGCTTACGGCAACTCGAAGTGAACCTGCAACCCCCTCCCATTCAAAGGGAACCTCAGCCACTGGATAGTGGCCCATTCTGCCGTCAGCCATCGCGGTGGGGTGGAGTACATTAGGAACCACCTGCTCTGGAGACACCAGTTGACTTCTCACCATAGTCATATTGGCTCCTGTATCTCTCAGAGCCTCCCCTCTCTGGCCATTGATGGTGACCCATTGCCCATACTTTGTAGTATTTGGGGGCACCTGGATCTTTGGAACCATCTCCCGCTCTCCCAGGGACACTAAGGTGACACCCGCCCACTCACCCCCCTTATCTAAGGGCAACACCTCCCCGAGCGCTACACTAGCTACTCCCGGTGACTTTCCTCCGGTGGGAGGGGGTGGTCTCTTTGGGCATCTGACATCTCCCTTATAATGTCCCACACCACCACATTCAAAACAGTGGAGAACCCTTGGCTGCTGGCTTTGGCCAGGATTAGGGTTTCTGGGCGGGTTTGCCCTAGGGGTGAAACCTGCTCCCTTCCCTTGGAAATAATTTTGGGGACCTTTGGAGAACTCCTTCTTTTTATCTCCCCCCTCCTTCTTCTGGGGGGCGCCCTGTCCGGCTTTTTGAGAATCCCCTCCAGTCCCCTTGCCGGGGATTGGTCAGCTTGCTGTCCACCAGGTGTTGGCGCAGCTCGGGAAAACATTTCTCGAGGAGGTGTTCTTTCAAAAATAGATTGTACAGCCCCTCATAATCCTTCACCTTGCTGCCCTTGACCCAACCCTCCAAAGCTTTCTTGGCGTAGTCTAAGAAATCTACCCAATTCTGGGTACTCAGTTTGTGACTTCCACTGAATTTCTGTCTGTATCTTTCAGGGGTAAGTCCAAATTTCTTCACCAGTGCCACCTTCATTGTAGGGTAGTGGGTTTGCTCATCCTGCTCCAGAGCCAACAAGGTGTCTCTGCCAGCAGGTGGCATGTATTTATACAGTCCACCCCCCCAGTGAGTTTCTAGGATCCCGTGAGCCCTTAAAGAAACTTCGTAGGCGGCCAACCATTTGGCAATGTCATCGCCTGCAGTATAACTGGCGATGACATCCTTGGGTAGATAGGGTCTGGGTTCCCTGGTATTCACCTTAGTTTCGCTGCCACCATTATCTGAATTGGAAGACCTTAGGGTTAAAGCTTGTAGGTCCATCTCTTTAATGGTTCGCTCATGGGCTAACCTCTTGTCCTCCCTTTCCATATCCATTCTAGCTAATTCCAACCTCATTCTCCTCTCCTCCCTCCTATCCTCTAGCTCGGCGTCAGTTAAACCCCTCTCTGAGACGCTGCTGCCCACCCTTGAAGGTGTCCTGGGACCTGTCAGTAGATTCCCCCTCCAGCTTGGTACAACATTGCAGTCTCAAGGACAGTGTCCCTGTCACTCCCTTCTGGGTCCGGTTCCTCCCCGGAATGAGCCTCCACCCATGCCCTTATGCTTGTCAGCAACTCGCCTTTCCTGGCACCTTTTTTAAAGAATACCCCCTGTTGCTGACACCATTCCTTGAGTTGGGTCACAGTGTAAGATTCCAGCTCTTCCAAATTAAATTCCATGTTTCACTATGGAATAACATTAACACACAGGAGAAAACCAAGAAGTGACCTGAGGTTAACCTCCACCCACCACCAGAAATAAATTTGGAAAAAACAAAATTCAAATTAGGAGGGCCGCAAGGAGAAAACTCCTGGTGTAGGTCAGTGTATTGCGTTGAATTACTATTGAGTAGCTGCAACCAAGTCAGAATCCCACCGCTAGGCACCAATCTGTTAGAACCTGGGATGTCAGGTCACCTAGGGTAGCCTGGCCTAGGGGTAAGACATGCAATTCTAGAGGCACAAGTGTGAAGGTTGCAGACCACCCAGCAGTAAAACCACGCAATAACACTTAAAAAGGACACTACACCAATTTGTTAGGAAAATAAGTACTTGTTTATAAAAATAATCTCTTTGCTCTCTTGGTACTAAAGTTCACAGTTCAATATAATGCATTCTGACAGGAAGAGAACCAGTACATTTAAAATTGCCAATAAATGTCAAAAACACAGTACTATTAAATTATCATCACATTACATTTAGATGACTTGAAATCAGTAACACTACCTTCAGAGAGGTTAACTTATTTCAGTATTTATCACTAACAATACATTTAATCAGATCCCAACATTGACCAGATTTGACTTCAGTGAGGAATTCCAGTTTAACCAGAAGTTTAGTTAGAGACCAGCAATCCCCATAAGGAATGTATTCCTTCACTTAACCAGCAGATTCCTTTGTATTACTCCCCAACCTGTATTAAACAGGGATGGAAATGACCAGTGTCTAATTTGCTCCTCTGTAGGCACTAGCGCCACTTCCCCCTGCAGTTCACCTCCTTACTTGTAAATATCACGTTGCTGGGTCCTTTTCTGTGCCAGAAGCAGTGGGGGAATTCACCACCGATGTGGCCAAGAAATCGAGTGTGGCAAAGGCTCTCTCGAAGCTCCCCTGCTCTCTCTCCTCACTCGGGCCAGCTCCTCTGCCTGGCGCTCGAGCGGAGGGCAGGGCCGATGTCACAATACCCCCCGAGAGCCACCGAGTCCCTCAGCTCCCTCTCCCTGCTCGGCCAGCTCCTCTGCGTGGCGCGCGAGCAGAGGGAAAAGGCGGGACACTCACTCTGGCTGCAGCCGGTGCTCCTCCTCCGTGTGGATCGGCGGGGCCACTATTCCCGCAGACATGCGCGGAAGCGCTCGCGCCGGTGCCTCCTCTCACTGCGCCCGCTCTCAGGAAGGACGCGTTACACATGGGCCTGCTCGGTCCTAGGCCCCTCCTGAGGGAATGACTAAAACGGTTTGGGCATGCGCGAAGGCGCCTTTTGGTAGCGTCTCGCCCTGACTTTCCCCTGGCAATCGGGGCGTTACACAGCAACGCGACAGAAGCGCGGAAGGCGCCCCCGGGGTCCCGCTCACGAAGGGAAGCCTCGCAAGGCTTCTCAGGCTCAGTGGATCCCGGGGAGCGCTGTCACAGTGCACGATCAGTGCCCCAGGGGTCCCGCTCACAGCCGAGGCGGCGCTGCCTCAGAGAAACCGGCACCCTTCACCACTTGTCAGTTCACCAGGAAATCCAGGGATCGGCCGACTGCACGTCCGGCCAGGACCTCTCAGGACACAAGGGCACAAGCCTTCCCCAGCACCCAGGAAGGTAGGAAACAGCGCTGGTTCGATTTTCACCTCAGCTCCCACTTCCCAACTCCACAAAGTCCTTTTACCATTCAATTCTGGATGGAGGCTGGTGTCTAGGGATGAGGGTTATTCTTCCTGAGTCTCTTTCACTGGGCAGAGGACTGCGCTTCGCAGCGCCACAGTCTCCTTCTCCTGTTCCCACCCCACTATTTTCAATCTAGGGGTTAGTCAGGCGCCCAGGGTCTCCCTTAAACATCCACAGCGGGGACAAGACAAGGATCCCAAAGGAGGAGTAGAGAAGTGGATTAATTAGGCTGCTTACCAGATCAGGAGATCAACCCTCGCACTAGTCTCCCCCCACCTTCCAAGATAGCCTGTCCTCCAGCTGACTCTCTCAGGTAGACAAAATGGCTGCCCCGCATTCCGCCTTATATAGGCTGACCCTCAGTGGTCCAGAATGGACCAGAAGGTTCTGGAACGCCCTATGCTAGTCTATGGGCAAGTTCTAGGTTTGACAGTTAGGGCAGTTGGTAGCCACCATTTTGTGGTTCCAACTTTTCCTGTCAGAACAGGCCTCTGGGCCTGAGGTGAAAAACTATGAGGGGAAAAAGAACACCTATCCCCTTGGCCAACACCTAGAAAAAGTCAGTGGACAAAAATTATTAAGGGTATGAGGGGCAAAAAGGGGACAAAATAAATAATAAATTGGAGGGACTACGCAAAAAGCCAGACAGGTCTAACAGGGATGCCACAAATTATATGCCATTCGGACTATCAAATGTAAGTGTGGTGTTACATTCACTTTTTCCAACCGGGATTGTACCTTTAGTACGTATGCAGAGATCAGCCTTGGTATTTATAACATTAATGACATGTGAATTGGACATATTAATGTTCCTTTGATTGCTGTAAATGCGGGGTGCAGATGCATTGTCGGGGCGGTACTCTTCCCATTCAAATCGAGTACCCTCAGCTCGTGGATAACCATCCCCGTAATGATAACAAATCTTGTTTAAACGGAAAAGCACCCCACCTTTTGTTGGCCATCGTAAAGTGAATAGGAGAGTATACCAGGCGTTGCAGGAACCATTGTGGGAGAATGGGAGTGGGATGAGCGGGGTGCCCCCTTTCTTCTGATGACCAGGCAACATCCCACACACCCAACAGTTAGAAGTGTTCGTCATATTATGAGTATGATGCAAAATCTGAATAAAGCTATTGTTCAAGTAAGTCTGTCGGTGCAGTTCTTCATGGTAGGGTAAGGTGAAGTGAAAATGTTCAGACGGAGCCGGGGTAGTCGGCAGCAAATGTTCTCGTACAGGTACCACAAGTTCTACTACCCACTACTACTACCTACTACTGCTATCACCACAATTGTCAATACGAACAAAATAGCACCAAGAATTATTTTGTCTCGTGATGCAGAAGACGCCATAGCTCAAAAGTTCACAATGTCTCAAATATACAACTACAAAAAAAAAAAAAACAGTGGTGCTGAGCTCCGAGGTAGCCGTTGTTTTCTTCTCCGGGGTCAAGACGGGTGTCGCTACTCTTGGCAGAACTGATCCCCCCCCCTTGAGATTCCCGGCTTCCGTTTCACAAACCCCAGAGTGGTAACCAACCAGTCTCACACAAAAATCTTCTTCCTATCTTGGCCGCAGATCGTAGCACTGTCGTCCAGAAACAGTGTGGTCCGGGAAGGCTCCCTCAGATTCGGCCGATGTCACAGCTGGGCTCTTTTCTTTATCCAAAATCTCTTTGTAGTCGGACAGCACAGTAGGATTCACCAGGTCCGGAGAGACGCGACGGCAGGCAGTTGAATGCACCCACCGCTTTCTGTTGGTCACTCGCACAGCCGTTCGAGTCGCCAAGAGGACCTGCTCGGGGCCACGCCACCTCGGTTCCAAGCTATTTGCCCTCTCGAACGACTTCACCATTACATAGTCCCCAGGACGGAGACTATGGGCCTCTCCAATGGAATTGTCAGGGAGCGCTTCTCGAACCTGTTGATGAATAGAAAGCAAATCATTTGTTAATCGTGCCAAATAATCGTTCATCATTATACAAGGCACATCATGTAACAATCGCGGCTTAGGAACTCCCCATATGTTCATAGGCCTTCCAAACACCACTTTATACGGTGTGAGGCCAGTTCGAGAGTGGGGCACTGATCTGAGAGAGAGCAATGCTAGCGGCAAGGCATTCGGCCACTTCAATGACGTGGACGCCACAATCTTAGCCAGTTTCAACTTCAACGTAGCATTGTACCGCTCGACAAGACCTGCTGACTGAGGGTGGAACACAGCATGAAACTTCTGCTGAATCCCCAGTCCTTTTAGCACATACTCCACAATTTTCCCAACAAAATGAGGACCATTATCGCTCCACAAAAATTTGCAAACTCCAAATCGAGGGAAGTACTCTTTGAGCAAAACCTTAGCTGTTGTCAAAGCTGTATTATCTTTCGTTGGGAAGGCCTCGACCCATTTGCTAAAAGCACACACCACCACTAAGACATACTTAAGGTTATTGCAGTGCTCAAGCTGGATGTAATCCATTTGAAGTACCTCGAATGGTGCAGAAGGTGGAACGAAACCTCCTTTCGGAGTATGCGTCCCTTTTGCAGGATTGTGCTGTAAACATATCAAACAGGTCTGCACTACTCTCTTAGCAGTATTAGCAATCTCAGGATGCTCCCAAACTCGCGTTAACAATCGAGTAATTGCAAGAGCCCCCACGTGTGCTAACCCATGTGTCATCTGGACCATCGCCTGCAAGTAAGCTGCCGGCAATTTCCATCTCTCCATGTCCTTACTCCTCCAACAACCCTCGTCATCCAGTATCCCTTCGGCTGCCCATGTTACAAGTTCTGCTTCAGTCGCTGATTTTTGGATGTCTAGTATCTCTGCTCTAGCATCATGCCATCGCTCGGCCTGCGACTTCACTACATACATGGGGGAGTCATTTCGAGACATAGCTGTTTGTCTTGCTATACTGTCCGCAAAAGCATTGCCTTGTCCTACTTCATCAGTGACCTTTTTATGTGCACTGCATTTAATTATCGCTACTTTCTTTGGGCAATGCAATGCATTTAGGAGATCACGCACCAGTTCTCCGTGCATAATGTGTACTCCATGAGAGGTCAAAAACCCACGCTCTCTCCAGAGTAGGCCGAAGTCATGCGCTACTCCGAAGGCGTACCGGCTGTCCATGTAGATGTTCACACGCAGGCCAGCACTCAGTTCGCAGGCTCTTGTCAAAGCTATCAGCTCTGCTGCTTGAGCCGATTTCTGTGGTATAAGTGCTGTTTCTACCACTGTCTTAAGTGTCGTGATCGCATATGCTGCAGAAGTCGTGCCATCTGGCAGCCTCAAACACGATCCATCAACCCACAGTTCCCCATCCACATCTGGAAGTGGCATATCCTGTAAGTCGACACGACCCTTTGTTTGTTCCTCAGTCAGGAAAACACAATCGTTATGTTTTTCCTCTTGACCCTCTTCGACCTGATAAGGCAATAAAGTGGCAGGGTTCAGGGTAGCACATCTTTTCAGTGTGATATGTGGTGCCAGAAGTGTGAGTTCATATCCTGTTAAACGTGCGCTCGTGAGATACTGAGTCTTTGTTTGATTTAACAGGGCATCTACTGCATGGGGAACTAGCACCAACAGTTTGTGCGATAACACTATTCCCTCACTCTGCCGTATAGCTACTGCTGTTGCTGCCACTGCTCGGAAGCACCCAGGTAACCCTCGTGCTACAGGATCAAGAATGGCTGAAAAATACGCGCATGGCCTCTGCTTGTCTCCGTGTGCTTGCACTAACACTGATAACGCGCACCCATCTTTCTCGTGCACATACAATGTGAAAATCTTTGAGTAGTCTGGTGTACCTAGCACGGGTGCAGAGCAAAGGGCCTGTCTCAAATGTTCAAAAGCATTCTGACATTCATCTGTCCATTCAAGGGGCATTGGTGTAGTTTTGGACAGTAACGCTAACAAAGGTTTTATAATGTACGAAAACCCCATAATCCACTGTCTACAAAAGGACGTTAATCCTATGAAGGCGCGTACATCTCTCTGAGTGCGGGGGACTGGTGTGTCTAGAATCGCCTGAATCCGATCTGATGTTAATGCACGCCCCTCCTTAGACAAAAGATGACCGAGGTAGGTCACCTTGGGTCTACAATATTGAAGCTTTTTCTTAGAGACTTTATGGTTGTTTTGAGCCAAAAAGGAAAGCAGAGCAAGTGTACTCTCCTCACATTGTGCGTAAGTGTCTGCAGCCAACAGCAGGTCGTCAACATACTGTATAAGGGCTACGCCGGATTGCAGTTCAAAAGAATCAAGCTGTCTTTTTAAAGCCTGGCTATAGATGCTGGGACTCTCGGTGTAACCTTGAGGAACACGACAAAATCTATACGATTTATTATTTAACGTGAAGCCAAATAAATACCTGCTGTCGGGATGGATGGGAATGGAAAATAATGCATTTTTGAGATCTATGACAGTAAACGTCGTCGCTGTTGGAGGGACCAATGTAAGCAATGTCGTGATATCAGACACCACGGGATATTGAGGGATGACAATTTTGTTAATTTCTCTCAAATCAATAATAAATCGATAGACTTTATCGTCAGTGTCTTTCTTAAGAATCGGGAGAATAGGGCTATTACAGACATTGTAAGGAACTTCCTCCACTACTCCTGCAACAATCAAATCCTGAACAATGTGCGTCAGGGCAATTTCACCTTCCCTAGAGATCTTGTACTGTGGTACACGTGGCAAAAGTACTCCCTCCTTGACAGTAATTCGAATAGGCGGAATAAGCATCTGTCCCACATCCGTATCTGAGGTCGCCCACAACGTGTGAGGGAGAGAGGCTAATGCTTCAATTTCTTGCATGGTACAGAGTCTGCCTGAATCTGGGTAATTGTCATTCAAAATAACCCGCACTCCTTCAGGAGCGCAGCGTATCGTTGCTCGAAAGTATTTGAGCAAATCAATGCCCATAATGTTGTCTGGGGTGTGAGGTGACAACAAAAATGGACCAAAACTGAAAAATTTGTCAATGCACAATGCAAGAGGTTGTGATAATGGGCTAGGAGAGGGTGTGCCATCAAACCCTATACATGTTATCGTTTCGCCAGACAGGGGAGCCCTTGGAACCAAGTTTTTGGACAAAGCACTACGAGTAGCTCCTGTGTCAACTAAAAACTGATCAGTAGAACCCAAAATGCCCACTGATACATATGGACCTCTTTGATCTACTGGCACTTCAACTGATTCCGCACCCCATCCTACGCAATCCTATGCATGCACATAATCCTGATGCTCTACATTCTCACCCTCCGAGATCTGATATTGGTTTCGTCTATCAAAAGTATTTCGTTCATCCTGACCACGGCCCCTCGTTTCAAACCCACCACGATCCCTTCCGCCACCTCTCGCTCCTAAATAATTATTCCTCGCCCTACCACCTCCTCAACCACGCTGACTACGCTGTTCACGAAGTACCGGACAATCTTCAGCCCAATGCCCAAACTCTTTACAATATGCACATTGGTCCTCCGCTATGTCAGTACGACCATACGACGCATTACTCCCTCCTCGTCTACCTCTATCATTCCCTCTAGATTGCGTCCCACGAACCTGTGCCAACATCACCTTCGTTTTCAATTCCTTCGTTTTCTTATCTGCACTTTCTTTAGCCTCTAATTCCTGCCGCTCGTAATACTGAGCCATTGTTAACAAAGACGCAGGGGTCGCCGTGGTCCAGGAACTTTCACTCGCTTTTAACCGCTTTGCAATCTCTGGTAGGAGATTAGCCACGTACTTATCAACAAACAGATGCCTACCCGTATCATCTGTTAATGATTGACCACTGTAATCATGAAACGCTTCTTCGAAACGTGTAAAGAAATCTGATACCGATTCATCTAACTTTTGTTTGCACGAAGCTAATATAGTCCAATCGATCTTTTTAGAAGGAACAAGCGTTTTTAGTTTAGTTAAAATAGCTGCTGGGAGGTCTAAAATCAAATCACATGGTGTACATGCAGGCTCCCTGTCTAAGTCAGCCTGGTTTATTTCTTTCCAAGTTCCCCCAAGCATCGCTTGATCATTAGTTTTACGAATCAACCTCCACATATCAGGCGGAAGAATTGACCAAAAAAAGAGATCTATATCAACAAGAGTCATAACACAAGAGGAAATAGCCCCCTCCACCCCTTCATAGAATGCGGCTGGATTTTTTTCGGAGATCAGGTTAGGAGTTTTTTAGTGCCATAACATCTGCTCTATTCCAAGGCGTATACACCCAATTATATATAAAGTACCCCTTCGCATCCTTCGACGTTTTATCGTCATCTGTACCATCCCCCTTAGGGGAACATACAAAGGTGCAGCTTCACGCATAGGCATAACATGCACTTTAGAATTCTTATCTGAACCCCGGAGAGAACACTCCTTAGACTGCTCAGTGGACCCCGGCACGGACTCCTTATCCTTTTTCTTTTCTTCCCGCAACCTGGACGTCTCATCCCGCAGCTGGATCAGTTGTTTGAAAAAGGTATCGACATCTGCAATAACAAATAAACCTTTATCCAAATTCTCACGATGAACCGACACAGCCTTAGGTTCTAAAGTCTCTGAATATTTACGAAATCGAGTAACAACTTCAACTGCAAAAGTAGTCAAAAAACACATCAATTCTCGTTCTGTCCATTTACTCCTTTCGGCAACAACGTCTGACACAGTTATATGATTTAAATTCAATTTCCGAGCACAACTACGCAGTTCCGCGGATCTCTCCGCAGATAACCTGACACTTGACTTATCCCCTTTTCCCGACTTGTCCTGTTCTTCATCACCAGAATCCTCAGTCGGAGCCGTAGGAAGAACGTACGGAGGCGGAGATCGATCTAATAACGAAAAATCATCAATTTCATTATTAAGGACAGGATAAAGCGGTCGTCGAATAGGAAATTGACCGGTCGTTTGCAAATTACGTTCCCGTGCCTCTCTCTCTTTCTTTTCCTGTGCCTCCTTTTCCTCAAGCTGTAAAGCTTTATCTCGAGCAGCCTTGCGCTGCTCTTTGTCCGCCAAGGCAACTTCACGCTTCATACGTTCACGCACCGCTTTCTCCCACATTCGCACACAATCGAACATATCCTGTCTAGACCTGCGCTGAAACAGACATTGCTCCACAAACTGAACCTTTCGCAAATCAAACGACCCATGTAGTGGCCATTGCAACTCCGGATCGGTTCTAGTGTATTTATGCCATAATTTACTGTACAGTATAGGGGGAAGGCCAAATTTAACATACATCTCACGGTTTGGAGTTCCCTCTGGGGGAGCCGGCTGAGATTCCGCTAACCTAATCGTGGTACCATTTCCAAGACAGCACATCCCTCGGAGTGTGCTTAAAACAGGCATGTTCAAAAAGTATCACGAAAGCGTGATACCATATAAATGGCACTTACAGTACTTCACACATATGTGCCGCTCAGAATACAAAACGAAGTTAGAGAAACATCTCTACATGCCTGCCTATGTGAAGTGCACTACACATATATATTCAAAGTTCACAAAGTCAAAATGTTAGCTAACTCAAATCATAGTCACAATCATAGAACTTCAGTAAGCGTTCGTAGACTACCTTACCGATCACAAATCTTACCCAATCTCAAATATCCAGATTCCAACTGCCAAGGTCTTTAATCGAATCAGCCAAACGGGCACTGCACAGCAACGCAGATGATCAGGATCTCAGTCGGAGACCGGCGCCACCTGGAAGGTCAGATCAGAAGGAAAGGAAGAAAACACCGTGGGTGCCAAGACTCGGGTCACTCAGTGGCAGCGTACGCGTACATGGCGAGTTTCCAATCCTTCGTCACGACCTCTCCTTCGGGCATCCGAGTCGCTGATGAGTCCCTTCGTGGTCGCCAATTTGTGGTGTTGGGTTCCCAAGGCCTACATGTTCCGCAGAAATACCCACTTACACCAAAAGAACTGTTGGCACGGAAACTGAAAAGTACAAAAGACAAGTTTATTAAGACCCCATGGGGTGGTGGTACATTCCTACAGCACCCTTCGGCAATGCAAGAAGTATCACACCGAACGTTGGTGTGAGTCCTTCTTTTATAAATTATACAGGTAATAAAAAGATAGGCGGTACAAGGTTTACAGAGTTTATGTACATATATGGTCATTTTTGGAGCACAGCCAACTCATGGGAGGGGTTACAACTCCACTGGTCAGTTTGGCGGAACATTCCTGAGGGGTGACTGGTCAGTTGGAACTGCGCATGTACAGGCTTGACCGTTACTAAAAATAGCCTGTTGCTGGGCAAACTCGAGTGGTCAGCGGCACGGACAAAGGACTAAAGGGCATGCTGACCACGAGGCCGCTCATTCCCTAAAATGGCCGCCATAGCATACAAAAATGGCGTTTTCAAGTAAGGCCAAGTTAAGGGAAATAACGTGTAGCAAAGCTAAGCGCTAACCCGGCTATTGTCAAATTACAACACTAGTACAACCAAAACCAAATATCTTTCCAAGTCTGCTAAGACCAGGCATCTTCGCTCACTAGTCTAGCTTCAAACTTCAAGGGAAATCTTAAAACAATAGTCTCGTGAATACACGAGTCCCTCGGCTTTGGGGCCTGCAGGTACCAAATCAAAGCGATCCCGAAGGATACCCAAACAAAACTAAGGACTGGGAGACGCTCCACTCATACTTAACTGAAATGTCGATGGCGTCACCAGAAGACCAGTCTATTGTCTCGCTCTACAAATCGTCTAACGGCTCCAAGACAGGGGGACAGTCAGGGCAGCAGTCCTTCGTAGCCGTCGGAAAGCGGGGAACCTCGCAGCAAAGACTTTCGGACCACGACGACATACAGGGTTCGATGAAGTGGCAGGCCTTCCTCCAGAATTTCCACACGAAGCTCCTCACGATCTTCGGGCTTGGACCGGTACCGCTGAAGTCGCCCCACATGGGCGCCAACTGAAGAACCGGGTTTTAGAACCCAGCGGCGCCAGGGATAGCGCCCGATGTCTTCGGATTCCCCTGCCTCGGCAAACAGAGACACGGGACACTTCTTGATGACGTCAAAGACCACATTTATTGGCTGCAACCAGGAACAGAGGTCTACAAAGCACAACACGGGTGGTTCGCTAGAGACTGCACAAATTCAAGGAGCGGAGCATCGTTTTTTATGCTAAAAATCACATTTCTGGCTAGCATCAATTACATACAAACTGACCAATGAAACAGTGACATTTCAAACATATCGCATGACGACAATCCCACTTTCCGTTGTCCAGCCCACCTAAAATGACCAAGCACATTCCAATATTCCTGTTCGATCAGGCCGGACAAACCCATCATAAAGACCTCAACCCAAATCAGTGATTAAGCCATAAAGGAAGGAACAGAAGCAGATGAAAAGCAAGATAGAAGGGTGTGTGTGTGTACCATAAACTCAGCAATGTCCTGCTCTTTGATCTTTATCTGACCAGCTGCTTAACAAGGAACTGGCTCAGCGAGGTCAGCCTCAGGCAAGGGAGTCAGTTCGGCCAGGTCACACAAAAGTCAGTTAAGATGTACGTGTCCCAAAGACTCGCTCGGCCATAGTCATCGGCCTATGTGAGGGCAACCACACAAAATGGCTGCCGCACACAAAATGGAACCCGAGGGTTGAAACGAAATCCCTGAATACTTAGTGTTCTCATTGATCGGTTATGACAAAAACACTCGTACACACCGCACTCATGATTTGCGGTCCGCTGATACCAAAATCGTCTATATCCGACGACCTTCATTGAATGGGTTCAGAATCTACAAACCACAGACCCTCGAACTACGGAACCACAGTTTGGATAAAGATACTTCCTTTTTCTAAACTGGTGTGGTGTCCATTTGTGGTGTAACTGTGTGTTTTGAGTACAAATATTTTACACATTGCCTTTGTGATAGGCCTGTCTGCTCTTGCCAAGTTACCCAGGGGGTGAGCAGGGGTTATCCGAAAGTGTGTATCCCCCTTACACTGACTAAAAGTAAGGGTCCCTATTTGGACAAAGGTACCTACCTCTGCCAACTAGACCCCCATTTCTAACATCCTCACAGATAAATCTGTCTGTTCCATATTTTTATCTGTGGAACCGCAAATACCATGAAGACCCAGCATTACACAATCCAAACTCCATGTCACATCTCCAATCTGCTCCTTTTCACCACTTGTTCTGAGCAGTTTTTAAATGTGTTGGGTGAGGGATGATGTGCGGAGCAGGATCTGTGCATATTCTAAGCCATTGATGGCAGATGGGGTACACTGGCTCCAATTTTTGGTGACTGACACTTTATTTCCTCATAACCCTATTTCTACAGCCAGGGTCAACCCAAGAATTTTGGAGCCCTTTGCAAGAAATATTTTGGGGTACCTGTTTAGAGCAACGTTTAATTGTATTACCCATTTTTTACTAATTCGAGCCCTATGCTGCCTAACAATATTGAATTATAATTTTAAGGTTAAGGTACAAAAAAATACACAGAAATGAGCTAGAGAGAAAGTTTACTTTCCCAGTGGGGCCCTTGGAAGGTGGGTGCCCTTGGCAATTGCCCTCTTTTCCCATGCCTTAAACGTCTCTTTCCAGAGCAAGCGAGTGAAAAACATGCAAGGAGGAAACAGGAGGAAAAGAAAGACGCAAAAACTGTGCCAAAGGGAGAAAACAGTAAGCTGCAAGCGTAAGACAAAGGTCAGGGAGTGTCTATTGATGGATTGAAGTGGCAAAGGGTAGAACAAAGACTATGCTGCTTAATGTGCTAAACTAACATTTAATAGTGCCAGCCACTGGCTTCTAAACAAAACCTTGGGTCCCTGCAGTTATTTTTCAAATGAAGCTCTGAGCAGGAGGTAGATTGAGCAGGGCATCTGGGAAGGGGAGGCTTGTATCATGCAGAGGGAGAGTGCCATGCTCTTATGTTCTGTAGTGTCTCATGGTACTATGTTTCGAAAGCTATGTGCTTTACTCATTTAATGGTCAAATTTATAAACCAGATGCAAATGAGGAATCTAAGATCATAAAGCTTGAGTGCACTCAAGATTCCAACAGAAGGAAGGACCCTCCGCTGTTCTGATGGTAAATGGGACAAAGAAGGATTAGTTGTATGAGAATGCACAGGGCTAATAGATCAAGTAAAAGGGACCACCAGGTATGTATCCAGCAAGGACATCCAATCCAAGTAGACAAATAGTTTCTCCTGCTAGTGAGGTGTCACAATCCCGCGGTTTGGCCACAAGCCTCTACCTTGTCAAAGACTTCTCTGCAATTCCAACAGTTCATTGAGTGGGGTGGTGGCTGATACGTCGACTGCCCATCAGGGACGTAGACTTAGGAAGGGCCCTTATGTACAGCAATTCAAATCTAAGTTAGTTGTTAAATTTCTCTTAAGAATTAGCAACAATTCCAATTACATGCAGAATTTTCCTTTTTTAATGTAATGTTCTGCTATTGCCTGAAGAAGCATGGAGACATCCTCTTAGGAGACTGAGGGCCTAATTTGGAGCCCATCACAAATGAGGCAGGTATCCCATTCACCGAATTACAAGGATGTTATATTCAACGGCACTTGGGATAAGGCAGTAGAGATATCCATCACGTTTGTGACAGAGTATCCACCTTTCAAGCTCTAAATGAAACCCTGAATTTCCAACATAACTTTCCTGCAGGTGAGGAAGAGATTCCATGGAAGCAATGGAGAGTGTTGAAATACCATGTGATGCTCAGTACTGAGACTGTTAATCAGCCTTTTTCATTTTGCTGGGTTGGATGGGAGATAATGCCCCCTCTCAATGATGCATCCTTGACTTTCCTGCCAAGAAAGCTGATAATGTTACAATATGGGTCAGCATTACCATACCCTGACGCAAGCAAGACTCCAAGCCAGGTACAATGGAAATCCTTTTACTGGGATCTGAAATGTGGACAACCTCGGATTGCTGTTCAATGTACCTATTCTCCCCATGTTCGTTCAGTACCAGAACGTTGTTGATAGAATATTTTCTGACATAAATGTTGTGTTCTAAATATTGTCTGCAAACATATTACAAACATACAGCCCTAGTGGAGTTAATATTAGAAGGTCTGGTCCCAATTTGATAATATTTTTAAAATTTAATTTATGAAGCTACATTTATGTGAGATTGTATTTCAATATATGACATCTTAATAAACAACTACTCATGTTATGGGTAACACCTTTAGCCATTTCCATCTTATTTATCCAACAGAATCCTTCCTTCAGGATTTTCGATTATAGACTTGTTTTTCTAAATGTCTAACTACATCTTCCAGAATCCTGAGTGATGTAGTCTTAAAATGCCTAGATTGACTAAGGATGATTCCAATCACATGGGCTTGGCCACCAAGCTCATCAAAGTATTTGTTGGGTTGGGCCAAAGGTCGTATGAGCAGCTCCATCAAGGGCAGGCTGCACCCAGAGGGATGCCCTAATTAATGTGGAACATGCCATGGAATGAGAACATGCCTCTCAAGCCTCATGAATAATTTATATTGATTATGTAAAGCATCAACCAGGACTAGTCACCCATTTTGTCCTCTCTTGAACCCAGAAAGAAGCAAACTAGTGCTGAAAAATAGGCAGGGGCTAATTAAGATAGGCAGTCTGCAGTGGTTTGCAAGATCTGCATGCTTTACAAAAACCACAAACAACTACTTATTATCACACATGGACGAGTAAAGAAAATGTAAAACTAATTTCACCTATTTTAAATCACATGGATCTTTTGCAGTTACCAAGGGGGAGTGAGCTCATAAATGGCTCAAGCTTGTTACATTTGATAACAGAGAAGAACGAGAGTTGGTCTTACAATATGTGAAACTAATGTTCTGAGATTAAAGTGATAATATGTTTAGGGTACCTCTGAGCCGAGTGTGAGCGATGGGCTGCCTGCAATTGAAACCGTGTACATGCCCTGCCCCACCATCTGATTTAAATCATGATAATTTGCCTATTTAATAACTCCAGATCTATTTTGGAAAGAAATGCATCCAAATTGAGTGGTGCAAGAGTGTGCTGCCGTCGGCCAACGGTCGTCGCGAGCACTACCTTGCCAGTGCTGCGCATGTCCGTTGGCCGACGGGGCCACACCCGTTCTTCGAACGTTCAGCACTGGCGCAGAACTTTCGAAGCAACAAACGGCTTAAGTTGTCTTCAGCCGTCCCAGCGCATCACAGAGACGTTTTAAGGCATGGGAAAAGTAGGCTCAGTCATAGGGCCCCAGCCTTTCTGGGGGTGGGGGGAGGGGGCTGATAAAGCCAACTCTGTTCTGCACTCTGTCACCAATAAGCTTAAATGATTCTCAGACAGATTGTTTCAAATACCACTTCCCTTTCGTTTATTTTTAATGTGTGGTGTGTGAGTCTGTTGTAGACGTTTTGCAGAGAAATGCTGTTTGTTTCGTGCAACATCCATAAAAAGTTCATTTTAAGTTCAAAACAGGACTCACGTATGAGAAATGGGAGGGTGTTACAGAATATTTGGAGTAATAATTGTGAGCTGCTGCTGTGTTACAATACTGGAAACACACGTCACTATTCCTGAATATTAGATGTAAACACATTTTTGAATTTGGACCAGTGTGCCTGGCACTGTCAGTGATCTGGCCAAAGAGGGCGTGAAAGAGCTGAAATCGGATCATAAATTCAAAGCTGCAACAAACAGAGGCCCCAAAATACGTTCGGCTCAGGCCCCCCCAGAATCCTAAAGAGTCCCTGGCGCATCCTCCTCTGCTCATAGTACAGACTGACATTCCGCTTTTCCTTTCAGCCTCTTGCAGTAATATGAGTGATTGCTAGGCAGGGCTCAAAGCCCATACAACATGGCGCCTATGGGCACAAGACCACTTCTTTCAAGCTGTGAACTAGAGAGGGATGTTTCTGTACAAGGACTGCTTTCTTACTGAGTGAAGCCAGGAAGTAAGAATCGTTTTAGAGGATAAATTTTAAACGCTGCAAAACTAAAGAAAAATGAAAACAACCCGAGTTACTCTGCCCCAAATATCAAGATGTTTTATTTGTGTGAATTAGAACCCGCCTTCCAGCAGAGCAGGAGATCAGTTAGATTTCCTGTTGCTCCTAATCCCCTCCAATCAAATGACTCACAAAGTAGCTCACAATCTGGAGTTATTCCTCACCTTTCAACGCGCACGGCAGGGAACATTCTTTAATGCATTAATTATATGCCTCATCCTTAGACTTCAGGATATAACTTATTAAAGTCTGACACGTTTGTTCCACCATGAAAATATTCCCATCTCATTATATGCCTCCAGCATATATTTTATTTAGCATGTAAAAAAAAACTAAAATGTGTGGAGAAATCATGGTGCTAATTAATAATCTTAGGGGCATATTATCAAGGGGGTTTATCTCCGCTTTTTTTACTTTAAAAGCCAAGAAAGCGGATATAAAATTATCTCCCTATTACCTAGCTGTCGCTAACACCAGTTAGCGACAGCTAGTAGGAGATAGCGACCATCTTGGGCCCCACTTTGCATGTCAGTGATATTTATCACTAATGACATGCAAAGTGGGCGTGCCAAGATGTTAGCAACTGGAAACAGTCGCTAACATCGCTATCTCCTATTACCAACTTTTGGAGATATTCGCGCTAAGCTCGAATATCTCCAAAAGCTAACACCTGCCCTGAGCAGTTCTTAGCCATGTTATCCAATGGGAGGTGGATAACATGACTAAGAGCATTAGCTCGGTAATGCATGAATATCGCAGACTTTTCAGCGATATTCATGCATTGCGGCCGATTTTTATCGGATTTGCATACCAAGGTTTATCTGCGATAAAAATCGCCGCAGCTCAGCTGTAAATTTTTGTCTCTAACCAAGCAATAGCGATATGCCCCTTAGTTCCAGAACAGCCTTGGAATTTTATCGACAGAGATGTCAGCTTGGGGCAACTATTAACATCAATTTTCAAGAATTGTGTTTATTGTTATTATACTTGCCACAAATAATCGTTGTAATATTTTAATATCCCAGTTCTTTTCTGGCAGTCCACACATTGTGTGGCACGGCCTTGCACTCAATTAAAGTTATTACACGCCTATCTACCACTTCTAGTTGTACTAAGTGGAAGCAGTCACAATCTCAGCTGCCAGGGTACCTTTTGCACTAACCGCAGACTGGTAGGTAACTGTGTTTCATTTTTTTATTAGTTTTTTGTAGATTTAAATAACTAATAACTATGCAATTTATTCTATTGCTTTTGTAATTACATTTATATAGCACTATATACTCCTGACGAGACTCTGCAGCACATTTGTGGCCATGCAGCCTGCCACTCCATGGGAGTGTTTTTAATGGACAAGAGTGTGCTGTCGTGTGGTTTAAATGGGTCCCAACGTCCTGTGTGAAGGCTAGAGATGTGCTCTTTTCTTGTTTGACACTGTGTCTAGGAGTGAGAGATAGGACGGACGTTTAGGCGCTACAGTGTGGATTTGGAGAAGGAGCACAGTTTTTTGTGTGTGGGAAGTATTTTTGGGTAGTGATTGTTTTACAGGGACGACTCAAGCTATGACCTCTGGGTTAATCCAGAAGCAGAGATGGTACATTCGGTAGGAATGACGATCATACTTTCTGTTCAGTGAAAAAAGCGTGATACAACTATGACCGAAGGAATGGCCATTACACAAATGTGCCATGGTCTGTACCTGGAAGGTTCACCCAGGAGTGGCACAGGTGCCACCATTAAACATTCAGCTAATGTGTGGGGACAGCCAGGAGCACTACAGGTGCAACCCATAGCAATGAGCATTATGGAAGTCGCCATGCCATATGCTCTGGGCCGTGCATCTAGGAGTGGATGGGAAACAGTCCATAGTGATAGGCATTATATAACCACCCAAATGCAATGTACATAATGCAACAAGGCACACAGTATGCCTACCACCTAAGAATGACCAAGGAGAGGCCCACTCGTATGGGGTTTATACGGTCATGCATACCATATGCTGTACCTGGCCTGCCCCTTTTTGACCAAGGAAGGAATATTATACCTCCTGGCATAAGAAATGCATATTATACTACAAGCCTGAGCAGTCCACTTTGCACAAGAATTTGGTTTATGCAACCCACCATGGTACAGACTATATATATGGCTAAGACTGCAATATGGTGTTTTACCTGAGCACATAATAGCAATGAATGGCATATGATTGGGATACATTGGAGCACTGGTACCACAGTGCTAAAGAAACAAGCACTGGTTCCCCTCCTACTACTTATGGTACAGAACAGAACAACCCTCTTGCCCCTTTTCTCCCTCTCCTGGAAACATATTATCTAGAACCCACATATTACCGCAATGTAAGAAATTGGGTTATTATTTGAGAGGGGTGAGAGCCCCACTCAAGTAACAACCAAAAACCTTGTCAGGGTGAACCACAAAATTCATTAAATAAACCTGCTTAACCCTCTAGTACCTTGGAACAAAAGTAGTCAGGTTTACCTTAGAGGCAATGTGTAAAGTATGAATGTGGCACTCAACAAATAACGTGAAAACATAACACAAGAAAAATCCCAGACCATTTAAAAACAATAGGTGATATTTTAATAAATACATTGAAACCAAAACAACAACAAAAATCAGTAGAACCAGAGTTATGCGCTCTTAACGTTTAAGGTAAAAATAGGACCAAAAGGCGTGAAGGACCAACTGTTGGCATTGGGCTGTTTTGGAATGGGACAAAGTCCCAAGTTCAAGCTGAGAGAGATAGAGTGCCAGCTGGGTACTGCAGCCCACTGTTAGTATTACCTTTTGTCTTTGGTGAGGGAGCTGTGCTGCAGTGCGAGGCTCTGCATTGTGCTGAATCGGGCTCGTCCACCTGCTGATCAGGAGCTGCGCTGGACAAAGCCCTGTGTCATCCTGTGCCATTCTGCGTCGGGTCCAATGAGCCAGCAGATCAGGGGTTTTGCAGTGCTGTGATACGAGGCCTCGCGCCATCCTCTGGCATTTTGCATAAAATTCTGTGAAACATTCAGTTGAGGAGGGAGGAATATACTCTGACTCTAGACAAGGGTCTAGGACCTTGAGGACAGCACTTGAGGGGTCAAGAGGCAGTTGCAAGGAAGGCTTCTGGAAGCTTGTTGTGTCCCTCTACCTCAAACTTGAAGTCAGTCAACTGACCCTTGGAATCACTTCTGGGATCTTCGGTTCATAGCAAGCAGGTCCAGTCTTCCCTTAGGCTTAGGCAGCAGGACAGTTCTTGTTCTAAGTCTCCACAGGCTCAGTAGCGTTCTGATAATAGGTTCTGAGGGTGCCACTTTTATACCCAGTGCCAGCCAGAATGTGGGGGACATCCCCTTTATCTTATCCTAAATTGATTTGCTCAGTGTTTCCCCCTTCCTTTGGCTTGGCTCCAATCTGTCATAGAAAACAAATGGCTGTCTGGACCAGGTGGGCTGCATTTGCCAGTGAGAGGGCGGGTATATTTAGACTTAGGAAACATGCTTGGTATTGCCTTCAGGCTACCCTTTGAAGCTCAAGAAGGGTTGACTGCAACCCTCCAGGTCCCCCTGCTCAGGAGAAGAACACCCTTCCCCACATCCAAGGCCCTTTTATCCTCTGTCTGGAAGAAATACACATCACGCCACATGAGAGCCACTAACTCATGTAACTCTGGACACTGGAAGAAAGGCACATTTGGTTTAGGCAGAAAAATGCTAACTTTAAAAAAGTGCAATTTTCATAATATTAATTTAAAATATTACTTTACTATTGAAGATGATTTTAGATTACACTTCAAATGAGTGGAAGAATTATTTTTCTATCTGCTTCTAAACTGTAGTTATAAATTATTAAGCGTTATAGGGTAACCCAGTGTTAGTCTATTGGAGAGCTAGCCTTGCTGCAGTGAAAAACAATGTTGGGGAGTTTTCACTGCCAGATTATGTAAAACTTATGTACACATGTCCTACTTTTTAGATACCATGTACCCTGTCCTATGAGCCTTTAGGGCCTATCTTAGGCATGGCATATAAATATTAAAAAGGAAGGTTGAACCTGTCAAAACGTTTATTTTGCTAGGTTGACATGGCAGCTTAAAACTGCATTATAATATTCTACTATTACTACACTGAATTCTGGATGTTTGTGATATTTTCTCTTTCAGTGATTATTTCGCCTTCCAGGATTTATGGGTAAATATAATTGTTTACACTTTACTGTAAAAAACATGGTTTCAAAATGATATAAGTTAATAAAGCATACCGGGGGGTCGAGCTACACCCTAAAACCTGTAAGGGTGCTTGCAGGTGACACTGGGAAGAGTTACAATTTAAGACTTCTGAGGAAACAATGTTCAATATGTGTAAGAAAACAGGGATTTTTGCAAATATCCAGGGCCTGTGCTTTCTCCTAAAACTGTTATGTTCGAGTTGGTAATCTGAAATTGGCAGAGATTTTATCCCCTTATAAGTCCCTAATATATGGTACCAGGGGCATCCACAGCATAGGTGGCAAAGGGGTTCTCTGGGTTCCATCACTGTTTAGTGCCAACCCTGAGTGACCCAAGTAAACTACTGACAGCAGGGCTGCCATTGCAGACTGCAGAAGCAGTGCAAACTGTTCAAATTCGACTGTGCCCTCACCATGTGTGGCACAGTCCCGACACTATCTTTAATAGATATCAGGCGCTCGTAAGGAAGGTCTCCTGAGCCCAGGAGGCAGGGTGCATTATATTAAAGGCAGAGGATATATATGTGCAAGCCTATTTGTTCCTATAGTGGTGTTCCCTATTGAAAGCTACCATAAGTTTAAGCGGTACATAGGATAACATGGGCTACCAACATGGCACTCTCAAGATTGGCAGCTCCATTTTGGTACCGCCGAACTATGTAATGTTTGGTATCAAACCACGTGCCTTCTCACCCCTGACATGAATCTCGTGTCCTGGGTGATGCGGCATGCACCAAGGTGGCTACCTTAGAGGTTACCCACCTGGTTGACCCAGCTTCTCTGTGCTCTTGCTGGCAAGCACTCATTTCTCATGCCTGCTGCTGACAAGACAGAATTATGACCTCCTTCCAAGCAGTGTGATCACTCCCAGGAGTCAGGAACAAAGGCTTGGGCAAGAAGGAAGTCACACTTCCCTCTTCCAAAGCAGGCTACAGAAATGGCATATCAAGTGAGCTTCAAAGGCTGCACCACCTCTGATATGCATCATGGCTGACTCCAGATGGAGGAAACAGCCCTCCCCCTGCCCCAGGCATGTTTGGATCCTGACAGATGGAAAATTAGTAGGTCAAGGAGGTGTACATCCCCAAAAGGCAGGCCACAACCCCGGGGGAGCAGCCTGGTCTATACACTAAAATTAGAATCCTGCCATATTTAAAAGTAGCAGATTATAGGGTTATTGGTAGTAAAGGTGACCTAAACCACCGGACTTGTTCACCTCAGGGGCAGATTGGCTGCAGGGACTAGCCACACATTGGCTACTAGCTCCCACACCCCTAACTCCCCTAAATCTAGGATTTAAGGGAATCCCCTGACACCAGAATCTTAGTTCTGAACAACTTGCATCAAGGAAGGACCAAGAAGAGTCCTGTATCGACAACAACAGGACTTTGCACACAGTACCAAAGCAATAGAGTGATACTTTGTCCATGTGGCAATAGACTCAGAACTATGTGATAGAGGCTCATTCTTGGCTAAAAAAACAGCACTCCCTGGCAGAGGGAATTGTGTAGAAGCCTGAAGCACCCTCAGACTTCCCTGGACTGGTGGCACTAATCCCATCCAACCTGCAGGTAAAATAACACTCCCGATCAAAGAATCGCTTGCCATCAGGACCTGTGAGGGATCGCTCAAATCTAGATGATCTAGTGCATTGTGTGAACTGTAGTCCTGCCTTCCACAATGTTACAGATAGCTACTGTGTTCCCCTGGACCACGAGATGTCAAAGTCACTTTCTCCTTTACTTACCACCACCAAGACTTGTTGATCGCCAGTCTGTAAACTGACCCCTTCACTCAATGCTGCAGTAGGAGAGAACACCAGCTGACCTTCGACAGAGATCAGTAACAACTTCGTTGTTGTCTTTTTGCACCTTTTCCCCTGCAGCACAGCTTGAGCTGTAAAATTAGCTTCCAGTGGCTCCCATTCAGCACCAGAAACAGCTAGGACAACTCTGCACCTGTTGTCCATGGGCTAGATAAAATTGAATTGACTGTTGTGACTTGGTTCTGGGACCTGCATCACCTTTAACCTGAAAGGGTACAAAGCAACTTAACCTGCAAGTGACCAATTGTCACTAGTGTTTTTTCCCATTGACTGCAACGTTATATTTTCACTGTATTATTTTGCATTGTTTAACTATTACTTCTAAAATCTATAACTCTGGTTGTATATATGCAATCTTGTTCATGTTGGTGTCTAAATTAGGATAAAATACGCTTTTGTTTTATAAATTGGTGTTGGATTTCTCTCGAGTCATGTCAATTACTTATCATCCCTCTTAGAACTCTAAAATGCTCAACACATTCCTCTAGTAAAGCCTGACTGCTGTTTGACACTCTACCAGTACTGAGCTACGGATTTAGTAGAGTGAATCAAAGGACCCTCTTAGGGGTACTATGATAGTATTGCATGGTGAGGACTAACCCCACATCACATAATACTACACTTTTCTACAATATGAAAAAAGGATGATTACTTCCAGTGAGGGCAAAAGGATGTGCTTTCAGTGGTATCTTGAAGGAAACGTTTGGATTCCTGAAGGGTTTATAATGCATAAATGTGTTTGAATCGGTGTTTTTCGAGATAACCCACTGTGCTCACTTGTGAATAAAGTGCCATCAAAACCAATAGGCACTAAATTAAATAAACAGGCTATTTCAACACCTTCTATGTTTCTCACTTGGACCAGAGGAGAGCCTGTGACCTCACCTTTACCGTCTATTTGTCAAACTCTTTCATCAAAAGAGGCTCACATCAGTCTCTAATGACAGGTGACAATTTCCAATCTAATGCTTTTTTTAAAAAAAATTGTACTCCTAGCCCGTGTTACAGAATGGTGCTAGAACAGTTTGTCTTGAGAGCTAAAGTCACAGCTGTAATTCAAAATGGATTCCCACTTTGAAAATACGGAAATGGAAGACAGAGAAAAACTGGGAAGATAATGGCAGGAGATTACATAACTGGCAAACAAATAGTATGTATCTTTCCCTGAGTCACAGCTTTTAAACTTCATTTAAGATCACCAGAGCTGTTGTGCTTTTCCACGCTCTCACTTTGCTTTTCAGGCATGCTCATGACTAATGTTTTACTAAGTGTTTCACACTTATGTTTGTTCCTTCTGGAAGCAGTCACTATTATTTGGTTCTGAGTAGGGGTGGGTGGTAAACCTTGCTCCTCCAGCAGAGTTCCCAGAGTTTTGCCCACTCCATTCTCCACCTGGAGCGCAGAGTTCTGGAAAAACTCTATGAACTGCTGGGTGGCAGAGTTCTTCTTATGTGTGGCTTGCCAATGTTAAGTTGGTGAGCACAGGAGAGAAAATCGAGCGCTAGGATGAGTCACAGCACAATTTCTCAACATAGGCAGTTGCAGCACGTGGCTACCATTCGTGTTGAGAAAGCTGCTACTCGAGTAAAAAATTTACTAGAGTGGCAGAAAGAAGTAGCACTCTCTGGTACACAGCTCGGTGCTGCTTGCGCTGATTTTACATCATGATACAAGCTCTTGGCCTAAATTTCAGCACAAGCAGTGCGACATGGCAAAATTCTGCTACTTAAGGAACCAGTGGAATCTCACAGTTTTTATGGAACTCCATGGAATTCCGTGGAGTGAAACTGCCCACCCCTTGTTTTGAGGCTACAGATCCAGAGAAAACAGGAGTTGAAGTGGTAGGCTGAGTATATGTTTTGCAAGTAGGAGCAGATTGTTTACAAGCACCTGGCACACATACAATGCACCCTCATAACTTATCTACATTTAACCATGTAACTTAAATGTGGGTTAATTGACAGTGGAGTGCTACTGAAATATCAATTTTAAAAAATCGACCTGCACATATATCATCTTCAAAACATTGAATTGCACTATGTCATTCAATAAGTAGGTGCAAAGCTACAATAATAAATCTATACTTTTTATATGTGCTTAATATGAGGATAAAATACAAGTCGATATTTTGTAGTTTATTTATGTATAGATCACTATTTCATGGTCAGTATTTTTGCATGAAACCAATAACAGATTTAGAACATTGTTCAGATTTTCTGCAGATTATTCAAAAATACCTAGACCGGTATACAGATAATGAGGGCAACTATGGTGCCATATGGGTCTAATCTGTCCATTTAACTTACTGCTACAAAACCTGGCACAACATAGGCAGTACTTAATTTGTGCCAGTGGCTGCCAGTGTGCACCACCAGAACTTATTTTATGGCACTCAGACTTTTTCTGTTTTCTCCCATTGGCAAGGGTTCCAAAGTCCTGATGCACATTTTTTTTAAACTTGTTTTCTGATGATGGCTACCCTTGCCCAAGCCCAGATAATAACCTTGCACCATTTGATGAGACAGATCACCATGTAATAACCTGATCAATACAAAGGTTGAGCGCAGTGACATAAGAAGTTTGGGGTCAATCTCATGACATTATGCATGGATGCTCACTGTACTTGGTTACGCATTTTTCTAAAACCGTTGCTGGCTCTGCAGGGATAGGAGAGGTGTGCCAGGAAAACCCTGGTCTTAAGTTGGCGATATGAGCAGAAATGCTTTATTTCTCCTCCTTTTTGGATTTTCCATGGTTTGTTTATGTACAGGAAGGTGTGCCGTTGTGTAAATAAACAAACCTTTTTTTAAAAATGCTGTTTTGTAACGTACATGTGTGCTGCATGAAGCAGCACACATGTAAGTTACAAAGTGGCAATTTAGGTTTGTTTATGTGCAGGAAGGGACACCTTCCTGCACATAAACAAACCTCCCTGCTTGCAGGTGCCTGCATTGGCGCTAAGTTGTGAACCTTAGCGCCATCGCAAGGGGAAAAGCAAGGCTGCACAATGTCCTTGTGAATATGGTGCAGCCTTGCTTTTCCGAAGTGGCGGAGAGAGGCATTAAGCCAAGAAGTCTGACGCCTCTCTCCGCCACTTGCTTTTGATTATCCCCCAGAGAGTGATATAGAGAGGAAGAAGAGTGAGGAAGAGAAAGATGAAGTTAAATAAGTCTATTGGGTGTATTGAGAGAGAGAGAGAGAGAGAGAGAGGTGAGAAATACAAAGGTAAGGTCGAGAGAACTAAGAAGAAAGGAGGAAGGTACACAGAGACGTAGAGATGGAGAGAGAGGTTGAGAGAGAGGGCTGCTGTATATCTGGTGAGGTGAAGTATTAAGAGAAATGACACAGAAAGATTACTTTTTTATTTAATTGCCACTAACTGCCTGAGAGTGCTGAGCAACCTGCGCATGCACATTAAGGGAGTGATTTACTGTTTGGTTTAGCACAACTCAGCACAGCAACCAAAGTTGTTGTGCTGTATAGCACAACGGGGTAAAGCAGCCCAAAGCCATATCTATCGTAAAACAGCCCACTGCTGCTCATTACTGCTGCAATGGCTGCCTAACGCCATGCAAAAACTTTGCACCCAGGTGCAAAAGTGTGCACAGGCTGTCTGGTATATGATTTGTACTAGAAGCATACCCTTTCACTACTGGACCTAAACAATTCTTAAACAGTCCACAATTGTATGTGCAATGTATAGTGCAGCACACGTGCAACATGTGAAATGTTTGAAGAAATTAAATCATTTCAACATCTTAATGCCTGCTTCAAGGAGGCTCTATTTCTTGAAGCAACGCCTGGGCTCATATATCAGTAGTTCGAGCTTTGCATCAAAAACTGTGGGTGGTTTCACTAATGCATCAGTATGGGACCCTTGTTGTAAAGTGGCATAACGCTGTGCAAAAAGTGCAAAGCTGTACTTGTGGTGAGAATATGATACCTCTGCAGTGCAAAACAGTAAATACCCTTGCAAGAGTGTGTGCTGCTTTGCTTCACGTTATGTGCCTTTGCCCCAGCACAACGCCTTAGTAAATATGATCCTAAGTATACATTTTATTGCAGGAAGTTTTACTGTCCCATTCACTTTACCAGGGGGGAGGGCTTGGGAAATAGAGGCCTTTGTGAATTGCCAACTTTCCCAGTACTTAGGGGCAGATTTACAAGCTCTTTTGCGCCGCCGTTGCGTCACTTTTGTGACGCAGCGGCGGCGCAAAAGATGCGCCATGGTGCGGGCTATTTACAACGTGACGCATCTGGGAGATGCATCACGTTGTAAAGCCCTGCGCCTTAAGGAGGCGTTCTGGTGCGGGGGGGCGTTCTGGCGCAGGAACGCCTCCTAAAAGTGGCTGAGTGAAATCTACAAGATTTCACTCAGTCACTTTTAGGCCAATGCTACGTCAAAACCCTGCGCCTGCTTGAAGCAGGCGTAAGGCTTGACGCAGCATTAGTAGAATGGGCCCCCCAGAGCATTGCTGGAGCTGCGTCGCGTATGCGACGCAACTCCAGCAATGCGATACCTTTATGGCACAGATGCATGACGCATGTGTGCCGTTTTTGCCCCATTGTGCGCCGCATTGTAAATGCAGCTCATCATTGGTGGCGGAGGCATGGCGCACAATTACTGGCGCATCCCTGCTAATTTGCAGGGATGCGCCAGTAATTGTAAATATGCCCCTTAATTTGTAAGGAAATAAGTGCCAGGGCCCTTGTCAGGAGACCACAGGAGCTTGCACCACCCATTGAGCAACTAATGACAATTCAGACTTTTTAGACATTATAAGTGATTAATATCTGCCACCCAAGCTATGTATATAGAATTATTGAACAACTGCTGTGTTCATTACAAAATTGGACTAACAGCGCCACCAAGTGGATGGCTGTCCCTCATGTTGGCAATTAACTGTCACTGTAGAGCAATGGAAACCATTAGCTCAAATTAAGGACTGCACTTTGCCCATGCCTAAGAGTGTCTCTGGTCAAGTGTACAGTATGAAAGACAAACTCTGCAGTACCAGCCCGCTGACCAGGATTAAAAAATGTAAGTAACATCCCCTCCAATTGCATTTCTTTGCAAATTGAATGCAGGCCAGCCCCCAAAGGTTGGCAAGCCAGAGCAATTATATTGGTCTTCACAATAGACGCTTGTCTTCCTGGCGGTCTTTGGAGCAGGCAAGCACTGACTAGTTAATCATCATCAGTTGTTGTAGTATTACTTTGTTTCAAAGAACAAAATGCCTGGAGATTATGCGCTTTTCATTTCTGATAGTTGTAGGTGCACTGCAGTCTCCATTTTAAAGTGCATCTGTGAGTCGATGTGTCTGTTCCCTCGTGTAAGTGGGCGTTTTAGTGCTGCCACAGTGTTATTGTGCTGTTTTCATATCCCTAATAAGGCCACTGATGTGAATGTTTTCTTGTTTATGTACAACCCCATGACCCCCTTGTGAGAGGGTGTTTTGCATGTTTGATGTACCCGCAACCTTACGGTGCTTCTTTGAGTCAATCTCTTGCTGTGAGGGTGTTTTTCCGTATACTATGTGCAGTCGCCCAGTTCAAGTTCCTCTTTTTGGACATGTGTGGATTCTTGATGTGTTTTATACCATGTTTTGGTGCACCGTTATGTGTAAAGAGAAACCCATTATGACTCAATCAATTCAGACTGAATGACTTCAAGCAGATTTTTCTCACTGTCTACTTTTACTCTCTGTTCATGCTCATATTTGGTACTTTAATTAAGGGCACACAGAACAATGTTGCATTGTGGATTACCCAAGATTACACAAATCAAGCAAGTGGGGAAGCCGTGATTCACTCTCTTGTCGCCCCACAAAACACAGTTCTCTAAGAATTACTTAATGGGTTTATATTGGGTGGTGAAGGTTTCTTTCCATGTTAGATCAGTACCTAAACTATTTTGACCACACACTGTGTGGGGTGGCCCCTGCACCATTGTACACTTTTTGTAATATATGAACACTTTTTGCAAGTACTTAAGTTTTTTTTTTGTAGAGTTTTATATAGCACGAACTAGACCCAAACCGAATCAGGTATCAGAGCGCTTTACATAGCACCAGATACGTACATGAGGACACACATTCATTTTTAGGCAAAGGGAGATTAAGTGATTTGCACAGAATCACAGGAGGTTTTGGCGTTGTTACCGAGAGTCGAATCCAGATCCCCAGGTCCGAGGTCGAGCGCCCCAGCCGCTAGGCCTTATGTTTCAATGCCCTGTTCAATATGGTTCTGTAGGTAAGCAAGAGTACATAATTGTTTGATTTGTGAACATTGAGGGGCACAGTTATCAAAAAAGCATGCAGTGCAGCAAACCAACTTCCTGCACTCCTTGATAAGGAAAGGGCAGTAATGCCCCAAAGTCAAGTCAAGTACAAGTTTATTTAGACCATGGTCCCCACACGTTTTAAAACCAGATCAATAGAACATCAATAAAATCTACTAAAATCACAATTCATTATTTCTCCTCATAAAACTTCATAAATGCACCATATTTAACCTCATATAGTGCATTCCTGTCTTTTCCTTGCACTGGCACGCAATGTGCTGTCTAGTGCCAATGCAGCCACCATGGTGCATGGGTGCTTGCGTAGTAAGCAGGGTTGTTTTTTTCTGTAGGAAGGGACACCTTCCTGCTCAAAAAACAATCCCTGAGGGATTTTCCTTTCTGCAGCACACGCAGAAAGACAAAAAAACCTAGGAGAGATCAATATACTTCTCCATGTTATGCCTCACCTGGGAAGGCGTAGCATTTTTTCACATTCCCAGGTCTACCAGTAATGGTAAATCTGGGAATGTTCCAAAATCCATGGGTGGGGGCATGGGAACACCAATGTTTCACCCATGGAACACCCCAAGTGGCAGAGCAAGGCAATGCAGCAATTTGAGCTGAGTAGATTAATTAAGGCACTCAGGACCACGCAAGGTGGCCTTGTGTGGCTTGAAGTTGTGTCACCAGTGAAAAGCATGCCGTTCAAAGAACTTACCTATCTGTAAGAAAGTACGGTCACTTATTTGCCTTGCGGGGACTTTTAAATCCATCCCAAGGCACACATCCAATGAACATGTTCAATACCTCGCCTTTATTACTACATCTGGGAGAGTGTGCATTTTCAACCAGAAATCTCTTCTCCCTCCTCCAGTTGGCTGTTCAGATTGTATTCTTTGCATTTCTCTACAAGGGGTTTCTGGTGCATACCTCGCATCAAGCAAGCACACTAAAAAGAACACATTTTGCCGGAATTTCACCCTTGGGAAGAATTACAGCCCCTCTCTTTCTCGACTGTGCCCTGCTGCGACCCTGCACAGTGGTTTCTTCCACTCTGTCTTCACAGCAGTGGAGTTAATCCTGCAAGCTGGCTTTGTTTTTTGTTTTGATGAGTTGATGTACAGCTTCAGGGGTACTTCAGCGATCGCAGATCTCTGCTTAAAATAAGTTCGACATCTGCATTATTACTAAACCAATTCATTTTGACTAGTATTATTACAAGAAATGCCAAATGAATTATTAATACCAGCAATTCCAATCTGTGAAACTGTTTGTTGTCTGCAGGATCAGCAGAACGCCGAGCGGTCCTCGGGGTTTGACTGCGGCGCCCCCTGCCAGTGCGCGAGCAGCCTGCATTTCCGGTTGTTATTGCGCGCGCGGACCCTGGTGAGTTCCGGTACATGTGAACAACAGTTTGGGGGATGCGTTCAGTTCAGACTGGCAGCACAAACGACGAATAAATGGCTCGGAGCACGCAATGTGCAATGTGCAGGGAGGGCGGACAGGCCCTGAAGTGTTCCTTTCTGTTCGCGTGAATAATGAAGCAGACCAGTGGAGCTGCTAAGCGTAATGTGCCAAATTCGACAAGACGGGCTGCCTGAACGCAGAGTGGTCTCATTGGAGGACCACTTGTGTGGAAATGTGTGATGGCAAACTGCTGAACAACGAGAGAATACATGTTACACAATGCAACATGTTTATATGTTTAAATTATAAATACCAAGTGAGCGCACCAATCCATATTTTTTAGCACCGTTTGTGTATGTGCATTTAAATTATGACAGTACAGTTATCCGCTTTGAACTTTTCTTAGGTGTGGCGTTAGTCAGGACATTTTGATGTGACTAAAATTGCATATACAATATACATACAAATAGGGGATTTCAGCAGACTTTTTTATGAATTAATTTGCTGCTGTGTTAAGTATGTTTTTTCTTCCGACCCACAAACAAACAGCATGGCGAAATGGGTCAGCCCACCACAGCCATTGGATAACTTCACTGTGAGTGCTGACATTCTTCTCTTTCACAAGGGCAGTGAGGCGGGGAAGGGGAGGGTAAGGGTGGGGGGTAGTAAACACCGGAATATGGATGTAGGGAGGTAAGTAAACATTTAAATAAATTTAAAAATGTCGTTGCGCGCCCTGCATTGCATTTTGCAATGCAGCGCGCGCAACAAAATTAATTTTATTCATTCAAATGTTTACTTACCTCCATTCATCCATATTCCGGTGTTTACTAACCCCACTCTCCCCCGCCTCACTGCCCCACGGAACTCCCTCCACGGGCCGCTACTGCACTAGAATCACAATGCACACAACGTATTTCCGTTTGGTACCATGAGATACTATGGCAGAGGCGCAACTAGAGGCAAATTTCGGGGAGGGCTAATAAACATTTCGGGGGGGGTAATTTTTCCAGCAATAGGCAGAGTGGAGATGCAGGGGCTTTAAGAAAGAAGGGGTAAAAAAAAAACAAAGTCTCGTTAACAAGTAAATGGTATTTTAAAGGCCTGTGAAGTACTCAGGTGCAGCTGCAATAAGATGGACGCCAGACCAGCCAGCCTACGGCAGCTCAAAAACTGTCTGTGTGTGTGCCTAGGAAGCTGTCTCAGCCCAGACTGACAAACACAACGGGGGCGGGGGTTGTTGAAGCCCTTTGAGCCCCATGGGCATTGAGTGCCTGAACTATGGTAATGTGTGCTTTTTTAGTTGAAAAATATTTTTGCCTTTAGCCACTCTTTTCTTTTTTATACCGTTGAGGACCAAACAATTTCCTCGACAATAAAGTTTTACAAAAAACATGACATAAAACAAGCCCTAACAACATCAATGGCTGGCATCCAATTATATACCAGTGAACAAACTTAATATTCTTTCAATGATATTGATTGGCAAAAATATTGTGATGTCAAAAATATTCACATTATTTTTAATATCATTGTATATAATATTGCTCTTTTTTTATTTTGCTGTGATTTTTTGTTTTATAAGGTATTATTATTATAATAATAAGTGTATGTAATCATTTGTAGTATAATGTATTTTATAATTAGGTAATATGTTTAAAAACGTGTTTATATTATTTGAATGTATTTATTTATTGGTGGGTGAGTTCTTGGGTTTATTTTTTACTTTTTAATTTGTTAATTTGAATATTATGTTACTTATTTTTATACATATTTAATTGATAATTTTATAGAAAAGGGCAATTATAAATATTAATTGGTCTATTAGATTATGTATTTGATACATTATTTATTTGTTTGTATTAATGTAGATATTCATTAATTAATTGTATTATATTTTAGTTGTTTAAAATAATAAATTTCTTCTTATTTCTTCAATTAATGTTTATTGTGAATTTTTTGAAGTATTATTCAAATTCATTTTTGATGGTGGTTGCTGTTTGAGGTAGTTGATTGGAAAGTGTTTGAAACATACATATGTACCAATTAAAATATTGGGGTATCGATATATATGTATGTGCATGTGTGTATTATTGTTTTAAATTGGTAAATACTTTTCATTTTATTTTAACAATCCTACATTTTATTGTAGTAATTATATTTCTGTTCATTATTATAAATTATATAATTTTCATAATTGTACTTGTTTATATTAGTAAAAAAAAATTATGATATATTTTTAAAAGATATATTTACTTTTTTTCTTTCATTTAGGAGTGAGAGGATTCAATTTGAGGATTCTAAAGTCTAACACTTTTCCTACTGTTGCTTGTGCTGGAGAGGACATAGTAAATCTAGCATTTCCAAAATCCAACACTTTCCCTACTGTTACTTATAATGGAATGTGAGTAGTAAATCTGACCCCTCCAAAGTCCATCTCTTTCCCTAATGTTGCTTTAGGTGGAGTGGGGATAGTAAATCAGACCTCTCCAAAGTCTAACACTTTCCCTAATGCTGCTCTGGTTGGAGGGGAAATAGTAAATCTAACATCTCCAAAGTACACACTTTCCGTACTGTTGCTCGGATTGAGTGAAAAGAGTGAATTTGACCCCTACCAGTCAAATTATTTCATTGTGCAGTTTGAGGCAATATTATTTTTAATTGCACTGTACAGTTTTTTACACATTTTAACATGTAGCATTTTTAATTATTCTTAAGTATTGATCGTTTTTTTATTTTATCATTCATGTTTTTTTATAATGTTATTTAAAATAAATCTATTTTGAAGTTAAAATTGTTTTTAATATTTAAAATGCAATGTACCTACCTATTTTGTCGAGATATTTTGAACTCCTATATTATTGTAGTTGATATTTTGTATTTTACATACAAAGGAAAAAAAGTTAATATTTAAGTTCTAAACATTTTTGTAGCAATATTTTGTATAGGAATATTGATGCCTGTAATATACTGTCATAGAATTGACATATCAATTGTCTTTGGTAATGTTTGTTCTGATATTTTTGTTTGTTCATAAGGCCTTGCTTATTACATGGATTGATTGTGAATTTTAATGTTCACACGGAGGTGCCGGGCACATGTGCTCTGAAGTAGCTAGTAGGATTGATTCTCCAGTGCCAATCACAAGATTTCAAGGTGACATAAGATAATGTAATGTAACATAACTTAATGTTCCAAAGGAGATAAACAGCAACATAGCACCAGCAGTGCTCCAACCTTGGAGGCTGAGAGATGTGGTGTATTCACTAAGTTATTGGCATTAGAACTGGAGACCAGAGTTGTAATTTGTCTCTCAACAGCTTAAAAAAATATATAATTATATGCAAAAGATGTATCTACAGGTCTTTCAAGCTGCTGTCATATGCAATGAAAATATGTCATAGCCAATTAAAACACTACCCTAATTACACATAGCCATGACATTTTTTTTTTGTATTTCTTTCTTATCTGGACCCAAATCACTTCACTGCACAAGTTCCTGCGATCATAAAATACATATTTCATGTAAAGTTCTCTGACGCTACTTTAGAGGCAGTTTAGTGCAATATGTGATGTCATGTTTTGCTATGTTACAAGTTATGGTAGCATGGTATGGTTTCTTGTTGTATGGTATAATATATTGGTTGACGAGCAATTGGAATGGACTTATGCTTCATGGCATGCTTTAACACCGAAATTTGACAGCAGCATGTTAAGTACCCCAAAATAGGACTGATCTCTTCTGATCAATGCTAACTCGCAAAAACATGTAGAGATCTCCAACCCAGATCGAGCTTATGTTTCATGGCAACAGCCTAATATTTGTTACTTCAAATGCTTTTCTGAACTGCATGTATCACAATGAACTGAAGGGACTGGTACTAACGGCTAGATGTATTTTTCCACTCTTGATTACGTTATGTTGTGTTAAGTTATGTTACGTTATGTTACGTTATGTTATGCTGGTAGAGATTTGTAGGGTTCTATCTTGGCTTTCATATGGTCTCATAGTGCTGTTTGTGCCCTCATGTTCCATTCTCGATGATTCTATCACATACCTTAGTCTGTTTTATTTTTGAGTAGGATTATCAATAGTATAGGTGAGGTTAATATTTCACATGTATGTTTGGTTATATGTGTGCTGTGGTGTATAGTGTTGTTTATTGGAGGTAGACATAGATCTTTCCCAATTCTGGCGCACTGGCCAAACAATGGACTGGAAGGTATGTTTCCTAGTTTGAAGAATACTTGTGAGGTAAATGAGACTATGGTTTCTTCTTAGTGTCTCCCACATCCTGTAAATTACACTACCTGTGGGGTGTGTTCTTGCAGTTTTTATAGTGCAAACTTGCCCGAAGGTATCAGAGCGCTTTACATAAGCACCAGTTGCATTACAGACTGACACATTCATTTTGCTAGGCATGGGAAGATTAAGTGATTTGCCCAGAATCACAGGATGTTGAGCATCTCTGGCGAGACTCAAACGTCGTTTCCGAGCTTTAAGGTCTACCCTCTAGTTGTTAAGCCAAATCCTCTTGAGAATGTGCTCTTTTTTGAGGCACATAGTTTTCCAGACCCTGATTACGATGAATAGGGCAAGAATGCCAAGTGCATATGAATGCTTCTAATATTATGAGATAGCTGGAATATTTGAGTAACTAGAAGCATGTCAGTCGTAGGACATCTGTGTCTAAATGGACTTGGGTTGGTTATATAATCTGTGGGGACAAAGCTGTGCGATGGGCATAACAAGAGGACTAAGGATCCTGACCTTAGATTTGGCTTCCCACAACACAGCACCCACACTGTGCACAAACCAGGGAATTCATTAGTCGGGTAATGAAATCATCCTTCTTTTGAAATGGTTGAAAATTAGAGTTGTTCTTAGGTGACAACCAACTTGTTTGTGATCTGAAGTGAGTAACTGCAATTACACATTTATATTTGATGGTATGATTTATGTTTTATCGCCAATGAGTGTTGATACTCTGTTTTGGTTTTGTCTGAGGTTTTTGTGTTCTTGTTCAAAAATTCTATAAAACAAACTACATATGACAATACAGAATCTGGCTAAGTGGTTCTTTTCTATGTTCTCATTTGACATTTTAGCTTATTCACTGTCCTTTTGTTTCTACTTTCAGTATCTCTTCCAACCACAGTAATCTATGCTACACTCTTATCCTCCTGTAAATATTGGCCACCTTGAACACAGTTGACCAAATTACCTTCCAGGGCTGCATGTACCACTTTCCTGTTGTTCAAAAAGTATTCTAACCTTTCAACTTCTATGTCCAGGTGCTCAGCTGGTGGATGGTCAGTTTGCAGTCAATGCTCGCACCTCAGTCCTATTCCTCTGTCACTCGTTCCCTCCACTTTACTCACTACACTACTTCTGTGTTAGACCTGTTCGCGCTAGGGTGGTCTTACCCTGTTTATTTTTTGGTTCCTTTCGCCTTATTTTTGCCACCATCTTTTTGTTGGCCCTAGGTCTCTGGGTGCCTTACCACTGCCAAACAGTGCTGAGGTGCAGGTGCTCTCTCCCAATAACATGGCTGACATAGGCCCCTGCTACTGCAGAGTGGCCATTGAACACATACGGTAACTGGACATAATATCGACTACACAATATCGAATGGACAAAATATCGACGGAAAAATATTGACATTACCAAAATATCGACTATAGGAATATCGTTGATAAAAATATCGACTGCAAAAATGACCCAAAAATATCGAATACAAAAATATCGACTCAAAAATATCGAATAGTCAAAATATCGAAATATAGTGAAAGTAAAAAATATCGAGAAAATGTTAGAAAATATTGATTTTATAAAATAAAATATATATAATATATAAATAAATAGTACCTAATGTTTAGGAGCGGGTTGTGGGTTTATAGGGGAATAGGGTGGGAAGTAATTTAATAATAATTAATTAGTTAATATATGTTTGGTAATTGTTTTAATTAGATTTTAATTGGTAATTAATATTAATTACTTAATTGATTAATTGATTAATTAGCATATAATTTAATTGATTAATTGATTAATTGATTATTAATAATTATTATTTTAAAAAGTAAATTTGTATATGATTTTAATTGATACATTGGTTATTAATTAATAATAATTAGTGATTTATTGTATTAAGAATTAGTATATTATTTACATTTATTAATTGCTAACACATTAATTATAATTAGTTAATGATGTAATTAATATATTGCATATCATTTAAATAAATTAATTGGTAATTAATTTTTAATAATGACTTAATTACATTAATTGTATACATTTAAATGTAATGTGTAAATTTATGTTGATGTTAATTAATTAATTGGAATTAAACAATATTAATTAATCTAAATTATTATTATAGCTAATGTGATAATATATTTTATAATAGTTTTTTTAAAAATATTTGTTTTTTTTATATATTTATGTTTAATGTTGTGTTCATTATTATTTATAGTGTTCTGGCTCACTTTAATAGTTTTTGTTATAGGTTAATTTTTTAGGGTTCTGGGTCATTTTTCTAGTCGTGAGTAAAGGTGTATTTAGTGGGATTTGGGAAATTTTTACGTTTGTGGGTAAATGGGTATTTTTGAGGTTGAGGGTTAGTTTTCAGTTCTTGTGTAGAGGGCTATTTGTAGAGTTCAGGGTCAGTTTTCAGTTTGTGGGTAAAGGGGTATTTGTAGGGTTCAGGGTCAGTTTTCAGTTTGTGGGTAAAGGAGTTTTTGGGAGGTTCTGGGTCAGTTTTCAGTTTGTGGGTGTAGGGGTATTTGTAGGGTTCATGGTCAGTTTTCAGTTTGTGGGTAAAGGGGTATTTGTAGGGTTCAGGGTCAGTTTTCAGTTTGTGGGTAAAGGGGTATTTGTAGGGTTCAGGGTCAGTTTTCAGTTTGTGGGTAAAGGGGTATTTGTAGGGTTCAGGGTCAGTTTTCAGTTTGTGGGTAAAGGGGTATTTGTAAGGTTCAGGGTCAGTTTTCAGTTTGTGGGTAAAGGGGTATTTGTAGGGTTCAGGGTCAGTTTTCAGTTTGTGGGTAAAGGAGTATTTGTAGGGTTCAGGGTCAGTTTTAAGTTTGTGGGTAAGGGGTATTTGTAGGGTTCAGGGTCAGTTTTCAGTTTGTTGATAAAGGGGTATTTGTAGGGTTCTGGGTCAGTTTTGGCCTTTAGGGTGAAGGGGTCTTTTTAGTGTTTTGGGACAGTTGTGGGTATTTTAGAGTGCTGATGTATAGTTTACCTTAACAGTGATACATTAAATTTATTACACGAAAATAGCTATTATTATAACTTTACATTAGTACCCTTTATTTAGATCTAAACAATTTATGTATTAGCATCTTTCCAGACAGTAGCTAGAGTGGAGTTGGAATTCTAATTATTAATTGGTTGGTGTCCAGCACCATCAGTAATATTACCTACACTGGAGTTGGATTAATAAAAATACATTGGTTAGTCTCCACCACATTTTATGGTATTACCTTGAGTGTAGTAGGAATAGTAAAATAATTTTTGCTAGTGTCCTGCAGCTTCTATGATTTTAGATTGACTGGAGTAGTAACAATACATATAAAATTGGTCAGTGTGCAGCACATTTGTATACATTTGTTCATTACTGTATTTTAATAATAAAAATTAATGCAACATAGATGTTTTCAAATAAGTTTATTAAACAATTTTTAATTTTTTTATTGTGTACTACAATAAAATCACAAACAAATATAACATCACATTTTTTTTGACTTTTATTATTCACACAATAACATCTTTACATTTATATACATGTGGTCAATGTAAAAAATAATTTGGATTACTAGATTCTTTCAGTAAATTTTACATATTCCCATCAGTCACTTACAATTTAAAGTATTTATATAGAAATAATATTAAATATTAATATAATAAAATATATAATACATATTTCTTTTTAACAAGTAACATGACTATTATTACATTTGTTAGGATAAATTGAAATACAAAGAAAAAATTTCTTGGTGTATATTTCACACAATGTTGTTTTTACATCAAACATATAAATCGATTTGGTTGTAAAGTTTCTAATTGTATAGGGAAACAATATGTTTAATTATAATATCTGGTATTTATTAAATATTAGTAAAGCAATTATATAATTTTGTTATAGTTAGAAATAATTATATAACTTTTTTAATAATTAATAAAAATAATAATTATTTTATTAGTTATTATTATTATTATTAATTAATAAACATAAACATTCATTTATTATTAACAAAAATATATACATTCACAGATAAAATAGATACTTTTTTCAGGACATTCTTTATATACTAAATGGTTCTACTTGTTATATTAATAACAATAAATAAGTTATATTATTTATCATTATTAATTATTCACATAAACATTTATAATGTTTCATTAAAATTATACACAAAATTATTAATATAAATATACTGAATAACTAAATATTTACATCTTTTATTCAAAGTTTTACATAATTATTTAATATTATTAATATATAATACATATTATATATTAATTTATATTCAATATATTATTTTTTGTTAATAAAGGAAAATTGTCATGAGTATAGTGTATTAATTTGTTACATTATACATGTGTATGTATTATATATTTTACATTTGACATTGTTTCTTCTATTATCCTTTTACACAAATGGGTTAAGGGGACTACTTTTTTACCGCGTAAGGTTATTGCGCTCCATTCAGGACTGGAGAAGCTCGCGGTTGGGAGTTGCTTCGCGTGGAGAGAGGTAAGGTTATTTTTAACTACAAATTATAAGTAAGTGGTCATGTTTGAGGGTATAATCGAACTCTGTTGTGTTTTTTGGTGTATGTATTAATAGTTTAAGTAGCGTTTGGGTGAAAAGTCTCCGTTATAGATGTGTCGTGCTTTTTTTCCTTCAAGTCTAATTTTACGTGTTCGGAAATGTCTTCTTACATGGTTAATGTTAATTGTTAGTATATTTACAAATGTGAAGGGGGTATTTGTGGGTGGCTTTCGTTATGTATGTTATTTTACAGGTTTCGGTTCCTCGCATGAAAACTACATGGAAGGAAGCGTGTTTTTTAACGGAGAAACAAATGTTTAAGTTATTATGCTTATATTTTGACTTTTTTCTCCTATTTTTCGTGTTTGCCAGGAGCGGTTTTTTCACTTTTTAAACCTTTTTCGGGTTTTTTGGAGGGTTTCGAATCGGATTGATACATTGATATGCGTGACCGATTTTTTAAAATAGTGTGTATATAACTTTAAATCCTAACGTGTACACACTACTGTTTTCGGGATTTCCTGGAGCGTTTTTTTACGTTTTACAAATTATTTTCGGGTTTTTGAGGGTTTCCCATATTGGAATAGTAAGATATTGCATTGGATTGTATGGATTGATTTTTCCTTGATTGCGTCTCTCAAGTCCAAAAAATTGTAAGTATTTATTTTACAATTTTGATTGGGTGGGAAATGTCGATTTCTAATGTTATGTGTATGTTATAAAAAATTATAAACATTGCATATTTGTGACGAATTTTTTTACATAAATTTTAAACGTTTGTCAAACAAATATGTTTTAGTTATAATTCATTATATATGTTTATGACATGTGAATTTTATTAGTATTGTAAGAAGACATTCGTATATTTACTTGACATTTTTATAGTAGACTTTTTGCTATTATTGCCAGGTATTCTAAACCTCTAGTTGTAGGGTATAATGTGACTTGACTTTGAAGTAGTCGGAACATTTGTTGCGTTTGTTTAGTGAGTTTGGGCCCTATTTGTGACACTGATTGTTCCATTCTTAGTTCCTGATAGCTTTGTTCTTTTTTCAAAGCTTCTAGAAGGTTGTGGAATGTGGGTTTGCCTCTGTTTGTAGTTGCTTGGAAAGCATTATGCCACCCTTCAACACTGTTGTTGGTTTTAGCCTCTTGGTTTAAAGTACTGAGATAGACATTCCACCAAGGGATTTGGAATTTGGGCTGGCGTCGATGTCCTGATCTGTGCAACCTTCCCACCCAAGTGTCTTCAAAATAGTCTAGCAATGGTGTTAGCTTGTCCTCATTCCTCTTATAATATGCGCTGTCAATTAATAAATTGTAATGTTCAGCAACATCTGTAACAGGGACGTAGGCCAGGGCTATTAACTTTTTAACTTGATAGGCAAAGGTGCTATCTGTAGAGTATATTACACTTAAAGTAGATTTTTGGAGATGCCTCCATATACTCTGATTAAAATGATAATAGCAACCCTGGATTGCTGTGTGGGGAAATGTTCTCAAAATGCTATTTATCATAGCTAATTCGAAATCAATAATTATTTTTTGGGGAAAATAATTATTGATTTCCGTTTTGAGAACATTTAAAATTTCGGTGTAAGTTGTTTGCTGTTTGTTGGGTAGCAAACAGTAAATGAAAGGTATGTTAGAATGATGGTATAAACCGTGGATGGAATACAGTTGGTAAAAAGGTTTTGGGCAGGGTTTAAATGTTCCATCCATCATCCATTGGGGACACTGTTGGATTTTTCGTAAATTACTTGCAGTTGCAAACATAATTATTCTGTTTGTACTGCTTTCATTATCAAAAAGAATAAATTTATCTTTATTGTGTGTGATGGCCATTTCGGGTGAAATAATAATTTCTTCAAAACAAGTTGGGTTGGGTTGGGTTGTGCTAGTGAGTCGTTTGGTGCGTGCAATTGTGCGTTTCAGGGAGTCAATAGAGGGTAGTTGCCCTGAAGCATGGGCAGGGATTTTTACCAGTTCTTCTTTAAGTATTTGTGTGGTGGGTTTGTCACTTTGTGTGCTAGCACTTTTAATACTTTCTAAAGCATCTCTAATTTCAATTTCTGTGACATTTGGGGGATGATTATGTTCTCTAGTAAATAGCACATTAGTTTCCTCGGTAGTGGCCCTCCCATAACATTTGTTGGAGTAATATTTTGTACACTTCCAAAAAACCTTTCTACCACTTTGTCTCTCCTGATTATACACATAACCCATGTAGCATAATAGTAATTTATTTTTCTGAGACATGACAAATTCTGCACCTTCAGTCATTTTGATTTACTTGTTCTAGGAAAGAGTAGAAAGAAACAAAATCAGTACACATTTTTTAACTTATGTGGTGCTAACATCATTAGTGATGCATTTATACTTACAGTTAATCAAAGTAGTAGTCACAGAAGCAGAAATGTCTTTAGAATGATGTTCTTGTATGTATTTCTTTATTTGCTGTTGGTATGAAAATATAGAAAAACAACGTTAATGTTTATATATAACAAATGTATTTCCTACTCAAAAGCAGTTGTCATTTTTGTCTATTAGTGCTTTTGATGTAAACATTACATATACTTACTTGTTTAAATAGTAGAATAGTAGTAATTGCTGGAGTTCATCAATTTAGTACAGGTATGATCTGTAGAGTAGATAGAAGAAATAAAAGCAAAATATTATAATTTTAATACTGAACCGTTTGGAAATGTAACAGATTTAAACGTATACTAACTTCTAAATATGTCGTTTTCTTTGTTGTAGGTAGAATAGCTGTATGATGTATTCAGAATATCTGTAGAGGAAATATAAAATAGATAAGATGTTGTTAAGAACATAGTCTGTGTTATTTTCGGCAGTTTTAGAGAAATGACAAATATACTTACATTTTTTACTAGGCTATTCTTCTATATTGGTATATTTTGTGTAGGATGTTTTCATATGATATGTACAATAGATGTATGATGTTTTCTGAATATCTGTAGAGGCAATTATAAATAAATAACATGGTGTTAAGATTATAGTTAGCGTTTTTTGTGCCCACATTTTAGCAAATAACAATTATACTTACATTTTTCTGAAGGGTATTCTTGTGTTTTGCTATAGTTGATCTTGGATCTTTGAAATGATCTATAGGGAAGATGTAAAAAGCAAGATATGTTGTTTAAAAATGTGCATTAATGAAATTGGCCGTTTTATAACAAACACATGTATACTTACATGTGTAATTAGGGTAGATTTATCGTTTTTGCTGTAGAAATAGCACAATTTCAGTATATCTGTAAATATAATGTTAATGAAAAATAAATACTCTTGTAAATTAGTGTTTAAAAACAGCAGTTGGTGTGTAACAGAGAATTATTATATACTTACTATCTGATTTTGCACGTGAAGAAATATGACCATGTAATAGGAATTGTGTTGGAGTAGTTTCTATCAGAAAAGTAGGAAGACATGAAAATAAAATAAGTGTAAGACTTAGGAGATGTAAGGAAAATAGTGCACTTCTAATTTAGTTTTCTACAAAAATGCTGTGTTACTTACTTGATTAATTAGCTAGTGAGCTGGATCTTTAAAGATGTTTATTCTGCAACAAAATCTTCAAAGTGTTGGCATCTACATTCCAGAGAGGTAGCAGCAACAAATGGTAGAATGCATGTAGGCCTTTTATAGTATATGTGTTATGTGTGCTTTGATTTGATTGGTTGTAGGATGTAAGGAAGCATAGTATAGGCTAGTTTGAATTTTTTTAAGTTAATTGGAGTGTTTGTTGATGTGAGAATGGTGGTATGTGGTTATTCCCGCATTAAAGCAGGTTCGTGTTTAAATGAAATATATTTATATGTGAAAATAAGTAATGAAAATGTTAGTTAAATGCAAAGAATAATAGAAAATGCTAAAATGCATGTAATAGAATGTATAGCAAATGTGGATTAATAGTAATGTTATGTAAGAAACAGGTATTATATGTGAAAAGTTTTTTTTAGTGAGAAATGACTTTTATTGATGATAAAGATGGTATTTTAGAAAGAAAAGTGTGCAAACATGAACTCGATATTTTTATTTTAACGATATTGTGGTAGTCTATATTTTTGTAGTCGATATTTTTGTAGTGTTAGGGCTGATTTCATGTTCAACGATATAATTGTAGTCGATATTTTTTTAAGCGATATTTATGTATTCGATATAGTTAGTACTCGATATTTTTTACTCGATATTTTTGTAGTTTGTTTAATAAGTATGGTAAGTCGATATTTTTGTCGTCGATAATTTGTCAACGATATTTTGGTAAGTCGATAATATGCCCGTCGATAATATTTCAGTGATCCAACACATACGTACTAGTAGTTAGAAGCAGGCTGGGACATCCTGATACTGTATCTCTGCCTTCCTGCCTTTTTGTCCCATAGACCAACATGTGGAAGCTCCTGGAACCTTCCATCCCAGGGAGGAGGTATGCTTTGCCGCCTTTTCAGGAGGGTCATCTGACCTAGAGGTATAAGAGAAAAGGAGAGAAACTGAAGTAGTCAGTTGGGGCTTCACTGGACCTGGGGGAACCTCTGCCGGAGTGGAGGCGGTTGGGCCTAGGGGAGGAACCTACACTACTGGGACTGACTGAGCTTAAGCCCTGCTGTACCCAGGTTAGATGAGGGACTCTGCCAGCCTGCTGATCTTGCCCAGTGAGGGGGAAACCCAGGAATCATCTTCAGTGTGTTCTGCAGGGAACCATCCTGCCTCTGAAGCCTGCCAACTCAACCCCCTTCTACCCCCAAGAACCTGCACTGAGACCTGCTATGTAAACCCCCCCCCAAGATAAGCACTTAACTGAAGGAGTGGACTGCCTGCTGTGAGCTCTGCTGGGGGATCAACCAGATAATCAGTGCTCTGTGAACTACGCACTTTACTGAGAGAACTGTGCCCCCCTGCACTGTGCTCCGGAAGCTCTGGGTTATCCAAGCGTTATATCACCTAGTCACCGCTGCAGCCCAGGACTTGGTTGCACTGCTGCTGGGCCCTGCCTAATGGGTCTCGCTAAACGCTGTGGTAGCGCATCGTTAATGCTCCCAGTACCTGCCATCTAGCGCTGGGCTTGGAAGAGCACTATCTGTGGACATCTCGGCCCCTACCCCAGGAGCGTTGTAGGCCAGGAGCGCTGTGTGTGTCTTGAGAGCGTGAGAGGAGAGGCGCCACTCGAGATCCCCGCTGCGACCCCCGAAGCCTGGGGGGGCCACCGCAGTGGCGGGGAAGGCCGCACTGGGCCTGCGAAGTCAGCGTGGGCGGCGTCACCTGACTGGTGTGCCGGCCGCGTCAACATCTGTGCCCCCTGAAAGCCGCGTTGCCATTGGTGGGCGCAGTCGCGCCCACCGGAAGCTGCCGCTCGATTGGCTCCTGTGCTTGGCCCCTTTACAGCTGTGCCACCATTGGTTGAGGCCGACGTGCCCCCCTCAAGCCATGTACAGATTGGTCCCCGGGCGGAGGAAGCATCGGGAGGCCCGGGACTAGCACGAAACACCGGCGAGGGGGCTCCTAGGAGAGCGAGACTCACCGATCTGCCCCAGACCAGGACTGAGGAGTGAGAGCCTCACGGAGGCCAAAAACGAAGGTAACACCCCCTGGGGGATGGCGAGAGTCTGCAGGGATAGCGGGGCTGCCGAGGAGCCTTCACAACAGCAGAGAGGCAGCCCCGTGTCCGCCCCTCCCCACAGGAGACTGCTACTGGGCCCGAGGGGCCCCAATTAACCCCTGCTACTCCTGGAACTGCCGGGCCTGGGTCTACATGGGAAACCGAACTGCCCTAGCCAGCAGAAGAGCTGGTATTTGCCATATGCCATGGGAGTTAAATGTTGATGTTACCCTAGTAACTCAGAGATGTTACCTACTTGTTTAGTGAATGCTCCTGAGGTTGAACACATGCAGCCCAGGTGTGGCTTCTGAAGAATGTGGGTGTAGGAAATGTTAATGATGCTGTGGTAATGTTGTTGATGCCATATCTCTGCCCACGTAGTGTTGCATTTTCATGATCAATCCCTTTGGATGTTGATGTGTTAAGAAATGTTGTTGCCTAGAATGCCCCTAAAACAACAGTGAGTTACTTGCATGGAATTAGTATTTGAGAGATGTTGACACCATTTGCCTGATATAAGGAGAGTTACTTACCTGCACTAAAAAGTCTATTTAAAGAGTCAGCAATCTGGTGAGGTGTCAAGTTATTGCGTGTGCATTTTTGAGTCAGCGTGAGTGTGTGCTGCTCTTCTGCTTTACACATTGCCTTCGGGTGCCTTCCTGCCTCGTGCCAAGCTACTGTGTCGGAATACGTGACCCCAGTTCTAACACTCTGTATATGAAGTGATCTCTTTTAAATTTTTCCCACTAACAATGCATTTCTTCTCTTCTTTCTTGTCTCTTATCCACCAACTGAACACAGGTAAAAACTGCATCACCCAATTACTTCTAGGATCACGTTGTAAGGTCTCACGTTAGGTCACTCACAGACTCCAAATACATCCACTCTCCCTCTTCAACTTGTTGCACTGCCTTTTCTTATTCCCAAGTGTAGTCATACTTCCCTCACTCTTCACAAAAATCTTGGTGTAAACTGTGATAGCAAAGCATCTCTCTCCGTGTTCTTAACTCCATAATTTCCTAATTTCACCACAAGATTTTCATTTCTGAAAATCCATTTAACTCAGTTAACAACATCCTCATCATCACCTACCTTTATTTAAGCTACCCGGATCCAACCTAGGGTATTACAAACAAAAACAGGCTGCTTCCGGGGCACCGCAGAGTCCTCTATAAAGGCCATAGTGTGTTCCTCTTGGAGGCTTACAGTATACATTCTGCACTCTGGTAAGTTTGATAGCAAGGCATGTCTTGGGATCCTAATTCCAAAGGGATCAGAAGGAAGCGTGTCCGTTGTAGTGCTCTAGAGATGATACAAGTGCTAAAGACTGATATGACTTGTTTGAATGGGGAAAGGAGCCCTCTGATGGGACCTGAACTCTTCACTGGGTCTAATGTGATTAGAATGTATCACCAATATTTGAAATAACTGCTAGAAATTGTGTCTTGTTGGCCAGATATAAAAAAATACTATTTCAGTTTTTGGGCATTTGTGTGGGAGACAAACTGAACTTTCCACTTTCCAACCTCAGATATGCATTTGGGCAGTTTCATGTTAAGCTGGCTGCTATGTTCTAGCTCATAGGAAGATCCTTCACTAACTGGAACACTACACAATGTGATCATTAATTCCAAGCCTCAGATTTGTATTAGAGGTGATGGGCTTTCAAGATTTTTTTTGCTAGGCTATTTTGTCTTTGCTGTTCAATTAATTCATTACAGTGCCACAGCATCAATTATTATTACAGCACTTTTAGAAAGAATATATGAAAACGTATGAGTAAACAGTGGATAACTCATTATGGAGGGGAGTGAAGGAAGGTCATCTAGCTATGAGCCATATGGTTCTATAAAGAACACTAGGGTAGGGAGAGAAAAATTAGGTGATCTGTACTCATGACAAGTTTTTGAAACAAGGTATTCACTAAAGATAAAAACTGTCTCTGTGCAGAAGCCTTTGGTAAATGTTCAGCATTTGTGTTCCTTTCTTCAGGACTGCAGGCATGATCATCTTAACTATAAAATGTAAAGGTTGGTCATCAGTCCTTTTCGAAGTGACACGATATCAGGGGATGTTCTCAGTTGAATAGAAAGGGCATGTCTGTTCATCGCTGCAGCATCTGAAAACGATAGTCTTGGAGACAGTGTCATTCGAAATGTTGGTGTTTTCCATCTGGAGAGGGAGTCTTGCACCTAGATTCCCTCGACTTCATGAACTAGTCCATAAATAAATAAATGGTGCTTTGAAGGAGAAACAATTGCTTTTAATTTTTGTAGATCCTTCACATTTGGAAAGCTATGTTTGAATGTCTTTTTCTCTGAAACTAGACAAGTGGTAGAATGCCGTACTATGGGGTCGATTAGGATCGCGGACGGACTTGCGTCCGTCCGCGACCCCAGAGCAGGAGGGAACCTCCGCATGGCATGCGGAGTTCCCTCCTGTGCAATTAGGATGTGACCGCAAGGGTTGCGGTCACATCCTCTATTTTTAACATTGCCGCGGGTGCAGCTTCAAGCTGCACCCGCGGCAATGTTAAAAATGCACGCATTGCATTTGCATGCAGAAAGAGGCAGGCACCGCGCGGTGCCTGCCGCTTTCTGCATGCAAATGCAGGGGGGTACCATAGGTACCCCCCATGTGCACCCCCCACCCCCCCTTCACCTAGGGGGTCCGCTACGGGCCCCTGCAGTGAAGTTCCGTATGCTTTTCCGCGGCGGAAAACCCGCCGCGGAAAAGCATACTTTACTGGCCATCCTAATATGGTGGACGGTGTCTTCCAGACACCGTCACCATATTAGAGCTTTTCCGCCGTGGTTGTAAGCCAGCCGCGGCGGAAAAGCTGCGGACGGAAACCAGGACCCACCAGCCATCCTAATGTGGCGGTGGGTCTTTGGTCAGTCCGCTGCGGATTTTCCGCATCCTCGGGGCCGGCGGTGGCTTCCGCCGGCCCCGAGGATGTGGAAAATCTGCAATCATAATGACCCCCTTTGTATCTCTTTCAAAAGCTTCTGTACATTTGCCGGCAGACGTCTCAAAATGGTGTTTCCAGCATCATTCTTGGAGCTAATTTGCACTTGCGCTGCTGTCTTCAGTTGCTCTTTTGAGTGAAGCTGATTTCTTTTTTTTCAGTTGTTGTAGATGAAGGATTGCTGATTGTGCAAGTTGGTTTGGTTTTGGTATCATCGACAATAAGGTGACTATGAAAAACCCAGTGATCTCCCTGTTTTAGTATCAGTAAAAAGCCTTTCACGCCTTACTCCGAGATTAGGTTTGTGTCAGTTTGTTTTATTGGATATTTGAGAGATCAACATGAGTCCCATTTTCTGGGACTTTGATGTTACACAATTGGAGGTCATCCAGTTAAATAATTTCTCCAGTTCTTTTTGTAAAGAGGTGATGTTTTTTTCTCTGTGATAGTTTTGTGTAGAGTTTTGGATCGTCCAAATATTGATGTAATTCAGTGCCATACTTTCTCTGTATCAGTCCAGGGGGTGCCAAGTACAAGATAAAAGCCCTGGGAAGCGCAGATATCTAAATTACACCACATGTTAGCTGTGCGGTAGGATTTCTAAGTTTAAGATGACAGTGATCATACAGGAAGGATCTAACCCACATGGGTATTCTATTCCTAAAAGTAATTCAGAATTATAGAGATTTTATTACACTGTTATGGTCGACTGTGTCAGGTGCCGCTGATAGGTCTAATAGAAACAGCAGGCACATCTCATCTTCATTCAGGATTTGATGAATGTTGTAAAGGACTTTTAGAATTGCTGTTTCTGTGTTGTAGTCCACTCTGAATCCTGATTGGGATAGTTGTTGCAATGAGTTGTTGTTCAGGTGGTTATTAGTTTGGATAGCTGTTCCTTTCTAAAATGCCATCCATAATCACGGTATATTAGTTACTGGCTTATAGGTGTCCAGACTTTCAGGGTCTGGATTGATCGTTTTTAGAATGGGTGTGATCTGACCAATTTGCCAATTACTTGGAAATACTCCTTGCAGATATTGGACACAACAAGATGATGGACGGAGTGCTGAAACTTTTCAACCACTCATCCCCTTTCAAGAGTTCTGGGTTTAATCTATTGTTCTTTTGCTCACTATGCCAACCCAGTTTGGACCTAGCCATTTGCAAATCAGTCTTGACCCTGCTCCTCATGGGTACAGACCAGCCCCAATAGCCTGGCTAGGTCCTTATGTACTGGAAACAAGCATCCCAGTACCGGTTTGGGAGTATCGCACCTCATCAGCCAGGGTAGCTTGAATCCAGTGGTACAGCGAGCAAGAGAACCACAGCTGGGTATACCATTGACCACTTAGAGCAAACACAGTCACAAAAAGATGATGGATGGAGTACTGAAACTTTGCAACCACTCACCCCCAGTCAAGAGATCTGGGTTTAATGCATCATTATTTTGCTCACTATGCCACCCCAGTTTGTATCCATGAATTTGCAAATCAGTCTTGACCCTGCTCCTTATGAGAACAGTCCAGCTCTAAATGCTAGGCCAGGTCCTCCCTGGACTGGAAGCAAGCATCCTAGAACCGGTTTTGGGGTACCACCCCTCATCAGCCAGGCTAGCTTGAATCCAGTGGCACAGCTAGCAAGGGATCCACAAACTATGGCCTGAGGACTAGATCTCTGTAATGGGGGTGATTGTTTGACATTGTTCAGCATTACGTCCATCAATTGTTCTTTGTGCATCGGTCACCCTTGAGTGGAATGGGTATACCCTGACGTGGTTCCCTTGATCACCATATCTCTGAGTTTAAGCTAGGCTTGCTGATGAGGGGTGATACCCGGAAACCAGTCCCAGGATTCTTGTTTCTGGTCCAGAGAAGAGCTGGCCTGGTAGTTTGGGCTGGACTGTTCCCTATGGAAGAGTGAAGATCGATTTGCATATGGCTGGACTTAAACTGGAATGCTATGGTGGGCAAAAAACGATTTAGGCCCAGATCTCTGCACTGGGGGTGAATGTTTGACATTGTTCAGCATTCCGTCAATCAATTGTTCTTTTTACATTGGTTAGGATAGGCTAGCAGATGGAAATTATATATATATATATATATATATATATATATATATATATATATATATATATATATATATATATATATGTCATGTGATCAAGGCAGGGATCTGCCGAAACGCGTCGTGGCTGACATGGTTGCACTTTGAAGCTGAATAAAAAAAGATAAGCACGAAAACTGGGTCTACCTCGTCTTTGCTGGTGTGTGGCTGTAGTCTTCTTGTGGAGACGGAGGCGAGCTCTTGCAACATATATATATATATATATATATATATATTATGGGGGATGTTTGAGGAATGCCTCTTATTTCCTTACTATTACTTCAGAGCACTGAAAGTAAAATATAAAAGAGCAACTTTGGTCATTTGTCAGAGTTTAATTTGTGAGCTAGAGCCTTGTCTAACTTTCTTAAGTAGCAACCCTTTTACTGTTTTCCAGTTTGAAGAGATTTGCGTTGAACTATTTTTTGAACCTCGTGTAGTTGGATTTAGCTCTCAGGTTTGGGCTCCAGGTAAGACCTGGATCCCCAATGAGCTACCTATGAGTTTAATCCATTTTAAACACCTTTGAGATTTGAAGTATGCAATCCATGAGCAAAGGATCCGGAATGATGAAGAGCAAGGACTAACAAATGTAGATATTTTAGGTTTGGCCCCTAATTGGGTTCTGTGAACAACAGACAAGACCTTTAACCTAGTCCTAGGTTCCACCAAGAGCTAGTGGAGTTATCTGAGTCCTGGATTGTTATTGTAATGTTTGTGTAGGTTCAGCCAGGGTCTCTGTGCCGGATTTTACATCCTACAGAGCCTTTGATGTGAGACTTTGCGACCCCAGAGTCGATGGTCTGGTACACCATTATCATCACTCTCAAGATCTTCATGCGATGTTCTGCTTCAAGAAAGACATCCTCATTCTAACCCCCTTAATACAACATAATGTTTTAAAGAACATACCTGGCTTTCTCCTAGTACTTGAAGCTTTAAAGAGTTATTGGTGTGTTGGGACAATCTAAGATTTCAAAGCAGGATAATATATCTCCGCTGCTTAGTAGTAGGTTGATGCTGAAACAAGGGGTTACCCCACAGCACCCTAGTGAGGCCCTGTTAGAGCATGTGTGATGTTGAGTTGTGACAATTTATGTGAAACTATCTAATCTGGTTCTGAATGAGCTGGATGTGGTGGGGACTAGAGCCAGTAAATAGTGACACCGTGGCTTGTGGTATTTACCCGATGTGGTAAATACCTCTTATTCTTAATTTTCACAAAGAAAACAAATGGGAAATAACATGTGGAATATGTTACTCATCGCACCAAATACCTCATGTCAGTATTGACTGAGAATTTTAAATTGTTAAAATTGACCTCTCAAATGTTACCAGTGAAACATTGCAGGAGGTGCAGTATTGATCACAGGATTCAGAGTTGGTGTAATATGTACAGTCATATGAGTTACCGTACATATCAGAATACGCCACCCCACTTTTAATCAAGGCCTATGACGGAAACCTCCTCCATCAATAAGTCCCCAACCCATGGCGGAAGCTGATAGTATAACTTGTTTTTAGAGGGCTTCAAACTATACTTATGGTATTTCTAAACAATATAAATAACCATTATCACTCTTTCTAAATTTAAGACCGGATAAGGATAGAAACTTGAGTGAAACTTGCCTGCATATAAACTTTAGACTTGTGGGTCACAGAATATATCTGCAGTGAGAGTTCAAGACACTGAGCAATCTTGCTGGATAATGTATCTGCGTGGTAAAAACAGATTATCTGAAATAGTAACGTGACAGGCATGAGAACGTGTATGATAAAGAGACGCAGGAATGGATGCCTCTATACTTTATACCGGGTTTAAAAGCCTTTTTCTTCCCTGCTTCATATTTGGCATCGCTTGACAGCATGATCTGTCGCCGAGGAGAAATTATTGTGAGTTGTCAAGCCGGCTCCCAACGGACAGGTGCCAACTCCTTGAAAAGAACATTATGATTTCCACTACATACATTAGAATTCAAGGGAGAAAGCCCAAAGGAACATGGCGTCTAAATATCCTTCTTACCGTGTTGAAAGGTTGCACCGGCAAGCAGAAACTTTCTTTTTAGCATTTTCAGAAGCTTCTACCTTTCGTGAGCACGAAACATCACGCTGTTAAAAATTTCTCACCCTAATGAATTTCTAGAAACATCTCTAAGCAACGTGGTTCACACAATGCTTCTCATTGGGGGCATGCAATATTGCAATGCGTTATCAGATTACTTCGGGGACTTGAAATCTTCCACCGGGTACAACGAGCAGGTCATCAGTCACAGCAGGACTCTCTTAAAATAGGTTTTTTTCACCCCCTAAAACCAAATGGACTGATCTGAACACTTGATGCTTTAGCTGTATTGGATGAAAGCACTGCTGTGGCAGGAGGGTTAAGTGGTTCGTCATCAGCTTACATCGCTTCAAGGCATCTTTTCGGCACACTACATGTATTTTTTTCCCCATACACTATAATTTATTGATGGCATTCTTGTTCTCCTATCCACAGTGCACGAGACAGCTCTTTTCTAATGTTTCTTCTCATTTCACAGATGTAAAGTGAAGTTGGCGGTGCTCTTTTTTTCTCTCTTATGATGAACGTCCTCTTGGGGAGGCAATGATTCACTCACGCTGACATCCCACGGTTGCATCCCGATGAAGGATGCGCTGAGGGATGCGGCTGCCTGTCATGCCCCAGAAAGAGAGAGCCCTGGGTGTGTTCGGCCTGTAAATGCTGCGCGTCAGGATAACTTCATTCCCCAGTGAGCAGGCGGTCTCGGGGTTTCACGGTGCAGGGTTCATTGACTAAAACCATCAGTGTAACCTCGCCTTCCGCTACTGAAATGCTTGTTAAAACGGTACGCGTGGATTTAAGCTTGGAAGGGCTGATGCAATATTCAACCATTAACTTGGATGTGTGCGCGAGGCCAGGCAGCTCGCTCTCCGTTTTCGCTCCATGTTTCTCTACTCTGTAAATATTTTTGCCTATTTCCTATCAGGTTTGTTTTAATTGCTACCCATTTTTTTGCAATCAGACTCCTCTGGGCATCAATTGCACTTCCTTTTCTTTCCATATTTCCTTTTGCCTTTAATTGGTTCCCTGTTTTCCCCTCCCCTTTCCTTTCCTCCCCTTCCCTTCCAAGCTCACTGTAGCCACTGAGCGAAGTGTGCAAATCAGGTTTTAAAAATCAACATTATTCCTATTAACCACTCACTCTGCATCAGGTAATTGGTTTCATATTTCAGTCCAGCGTCGTGTCACACCTGTATCAAAATCAAAAGACACAATAAAGCACACAGGGCCACCAGCTTTGCTTTGTCTAGTTATAGAAAAGTACAGAACTAAACTTGTAAAGCTGTATCATCAAGAAGATCCTGTCGTCAGGCAGTGAAGATTAATAGAAGAGTTAGTCCTCCAACCTCCAAAACTGATTTGTCTTCCTTATTTCAGTGAGGAACCCACAAAGAAAAATAATCTCAGAGCTCATGAAACAGATTCCTCTGTAGAGACTGGTGCCTGGATCCCCAGCACCAGTGGAAGGTCGTGGCGGTGGGCACAAGCGATAATCCACAGGAGAGAAACCCGCCAGACAGAGGAAAGAAAGGGAAATGGATGGATCCGGACAGTTCAATCCCTGGATTTATTAGAACTCAAACGTGAGCATCCTTAAGGCCCAATCGCCCATTTGCACCTCAAGTTAAATAAAGGAAGTACCATGTGGTGCTCACCCAGCAGAGACCCTTGAAAAAAAGTACTTCTTCCCCACTGTAGTACAAGCAGAGTTGTGTGCTCCATTCCAAGGGAGTAAAACACTGATACTGGTAGGGCAGATGCACAGCTGGTTTGGTAATAGGTTTTCTCAATTTTAGGTGCTACACAAGTAACGTCAAGCGTCCCACGACGTTCATTACAATGTATTGAAATTGTGAGGCCAGTGAACCACTGGTTCCATCCTTATGTGCACAGGAACCCAACCTGAAAAAACACCTCCCATTTTCTCAAATGGCACGGGTTAAAAGAATAACATCAGACTCTGTAAAAGCGAAACAATGAATTGAGGAAATTGCCACCAGATTTCGAAATAGAGGATACCCAGACAACATCATTGAAGAATCCAAACACAAGAATTCGAACATAGATAGACAGAAACTGTTACAACCCAGTACAAAAAAACAGCAGACCCGTACAGTGGTAGTTTCGAAATACTCTACATCAAGCACAAAATTTAAACGGATCATATACCAACATTGGTCACTATTGAATTTGGAACCTGACTTCCAGCAGATTTTCATGGAACCCCCACTATTTGCTTTTACCAGAGCACGCAACGTAGGAGAACTGGTTCAACATAAACCCGCTACTACTTTCAAATACACAGGCACTAAACCATGTCTTAACTGTGTAAACTGCAATAGCATCATCAGAGGAAATACAATCAATCATCCGATGAAAGGCTACGAGGTAAAACTCGAGGTCAATGCTACATGCGATTCCAGTAATGTCATCTATGCCTTAAAATGCCCATGTGCCAAACTGTACATTGTCAAGACAGAACGCAAAATCAAGATAAGACTCACTGAACATAAATCAAACATTCGCCTTAAAAATATGAAATCCTCAATAGCCGCACACTTTCAGGAAGAAAAACATAATATTTCCCAAATGAAGTTCACTATATTGGAAATGATTCCGAAAATTGAAGGTAGAGACAATACTACATTTCACTTTCAGTTTCATAAACTTTTATTCGATTACCACTTGTTTGTAATCATAAAAAGTACACATTAAAAACAATAAACATAAATATAAAAATTGTAAGATACAAGTACGTCGAAATTAAAGTGGAAGTTTCATATCAGTTATAAGTTTGACGTATTTTAATACTAGTTTTTAAAAAGGTGACTATGCACTTCGCAACATGTGGCGAGTCCAAAAGCTGCAAGAAAAGAAATGCAGGGTGACATAGTCTGTGACCTGAGGATTGAAGAAGTGGGAGAATCCAGAATTTTCGTGGTAATTTATAATATTTGCAAAAGAAGATAATATGGATTGTTGATTGTAAAGAAACTCCATCACATGGACAGTTCATGAGAGTGCGAGACCAGTTTTGAACTTCGGGAAAGGAAACTAAATGGAAAAAGGTATTGAAACAAAATCTTGTCAAAAGGTTTTTCTCGTGGTTAGACAGATAGTAAGTCAGATAGGGTTGCATGCCTTTAACAGTTTGCGTTGCACAAATTTGGTTGTTCGAAGTTTTTATAATCTCCGTCTGGTTGCGCAGCTCTCTCAAATGGACCAAGCACATCTTTTTTAACTCTTTTCTGGAGATGTCTTCGACGCTAGGTGGGTCGTCAAAATAAGACCTACGGCCAAGGTCATTGAAAAAGTTCCGCACATAGACCAGCCAGGGGATCTTGTGCCAGTTAGTTAAGGCTATACAGTCCGTAATCAAAGATCGTGTCAGATGGCACTCAGGTTTAGACCATATACGTTGCCACAATAAAATTGGTTGGGAACGAATCGTATCTATAATATATTCCATACCAAGCTCATTGTGTGAAGCGTAGTTTGGGGCGCTTTGCGGAAGGGCCAGCAGGTATTTGACAAAACCATTCTCTGTTATCTGTATGGGGTCTATATGGCCATACCCCCAAACGCCTGCACCATAGGTAGCCACACTATGGCATTCAGCATAGTAAATTTTCAGGAGTTCGGGTGGAGCGGGTTTGCCTAACTTTCTCGAGAATGAGACCAGGGCCGATGTTGCTCGCTGGAAGAGAAGATTTCTACTGGCCGTAGCCTGTCGCCAATTCAAGGAATCATCCACGAGGATGCCCAAATATGGATAAACAGAGGTTTTTTCCAGTCTTGTATTGTCCACCAATATTGGTTTAGGATTTTTGACCCTGGGACCAATATGCATGGTAAATGTCTTTTTTATATTGATTTTCAAGCCAAGTGAACCCATAAAGCTGCTGTATTTGTTGAGTTGTTTTTGAAGTTGATTTAGCGTTCGGGCTAAGATGACGGAATCATCTGCATATAGCAGTGTCGGTATTGGACGATGATTTATCTGGGGTAGATCCTGGCTCCCTTCCAACATGGCCTGCTCTAGTCCATTGGTGTAAAGGTTGAACAGGAAGGGAGCCAGTACACAACCCTGTCTTACTCCCTTTACTATTGAGAAGGAGCGAGATAACTCACCGTTGATGCCAAATCTGACACACCCTGTGGCGTCAGAATAGAGTTCCCGGAGGAAGACTATTAGGGGTGGATCCACTCCGACATCACTAAGTATTGTCCAAAGTTTTGCATGCTGAACACAGTCAAATGCCGCGCTAATATCGACATATACGAGGAAGATGTTACCTCCTTTTGCGCCTACATATTTTCCAGTCAGAAGGGCGAGGTTCAAGGCCTGCTCCACGGTCCCAAGACCCTTCTGGAAGCCATATTGCAGGTCGGTCATGATGTTGTTTTCCTGGGCCCAAGATTGTAAGCGGTCCAGGAGCACTCGACCTGCAATTTTGCCCATGGAGTCCAGAAGGAAAATTGGCCTGTAACAGGCCGGATCGTTACGATCGCCCTTTTTAAAGATGGGGAGCAGGATTGATGTTGACCATGACTGTAGCAGCCCAACAGATGTTACTGCTGCCAGAACCTGAGTGATTATTGGTGACCATAGTTCAATGTTATGGAGAAAAATGTCCATTGGGACTCCGTCAGGACCAGGAGCTTTGCCTGGTTTCGACGCCTTAGGTGCTTTAATGACTTCCACGTGATTGAAATAGATGTTTATCGGATAGATGTTCTTCTCCAACGTATGGGCTCCGCTGTGATCTGTTCCTACTGGGTCTTGTTGAGAGTGACCAAAGATTTTAGAAAAATGCATGACCCAATCGTCTGCCGTGACTGCGACATCTAGATGCTGCCCCTTTGTAGTGTCGGCCAAAAAGGGGGATCTGATGACTTGCCAGAATAGAGCACTGTCTTTACTTTGGCAGCTGTCGTGGAGTTGGGCCCAGAGATTTTTCTTAATTTCTCTTCTGCGTTCCCGTCTGGCTATATTATAGAGTTTCCTTAAATTTGAGATTTCCACTAGGTTCCTTGTGGGTCTATGAAGGGCTTCTTTTAAACTCGAAAGGGCCTTTCGGCAGACTGTGTCAAACCACCTCGGAGAGGAGGGTTATTGATCCTCGGTTTACCAGAGAGTTCCTTTCCAATTGTCTTCAAAATATTCTGGAAACTACCCACGATTGTCTGGGGAGTGGAGTCTGGTGATAGACAGTCAAGTACCCAAGGTTTAGTTTTTCCAAGGACCCTCTCTGTTACTTCCGCCGGGTCAACCTTGGCCCATTTGACTGTATAGCCATTCAGTTTGTTCATGGTTAATGCATTTTGTTTTAGGTGGCTCGAAGTAAAAGAGTGTGACTTGACCATTTTTGGCTTAACTCTTACGCTAATCGGAAAGTGATCGCTGCTAGCGTCTGTCCCTGTGGAAAAATTAGTCACTTGTCCCTTAAGAATCTGGGAAGACAGAATGAAATCTATAGTGGTTAAGAAGCCTCTACCATGGAAAGTTGGAGAAAAATATTTTTGTGGTTCCACTAGATCGTTTACAAAGTCCAGTTCTAGGGAAAATATGGACTCATTTAATTTGTTTCCACAAGTAGAGTGAGCAAAATGGGACAGAGGACTGCCATGTTCGTCTTGCAGACCGCAGTTTCCATTTTTATAATTGGGACATATTGGAAGATTGAAATCGCCACCCCAAATTATGTGTACTGAATTGGGATAAGAATCATTTTGCAAGGATGCTAAAAAAGTGGTAATTTCAGTTAAAGTTATTAAACAATCCATTGTAGCTGAATTGTTGTAGTAATTAATCAAAATATAGGTACCATCTTTGGTAAAATTTATTTGCAGAATTTGATAAGTCGGGAATTCTTTTAGCTTCCGAATGGATAAGAAAGGGAGAGTGTTGGCAGCATAAACCGCGAGACCCCCCTTTGGTCTACCCATAGCTCCCTGAATTGCTGGGATATGGAAGGTTTTATAGCCCACTAGATGGTTTGGAGTGATAGACCATGTTTCCTGAAAGCAAAGTATCTGATGTTCCCTTACTGTTTCAAGCCACGGCTCTAATGTCAACTTGGAGCGCAGACCTGCGACGTTCCAGTATATTATGGAGAAATTCAAGTTGTTTGGGTCAGATGGTAGCTGGCAGACAGAGGATTTGGGTGGAAAACGCTCTAATAGGATCGTGGTAGTTTCAGTAATAATACTCAGATCGTTGGGCTGATGGAAATTTGTTTCAGTAGTACCCATGGAGGTTACCAGGAATTTGGTCATCGTTTCATTTAAGGTGACATTGCGAGATTCTGCAGTAGTCCCAGACTGGGAGTTAGTAATAATAGGCGAGATTAATTCTGCTTGACCCTGGGGTTTAAGCCGGTGTGACTGTGAACCAGAAATTAGTGGGGCAACCGTAATTTGTGGGGCCTGGATCTTACTTCTTATGGCCCTTAACGGTCAATCTACCATTTCTAGGCAGTCATACCTATTTCTTGTTGGGAGACCCTGCCAGCCCTCCAATGGATAGTGGGATCTACCTAGTTGCCAGGGCTGGTTGTGCCAATCTCTATTCCTGTTTCTGTTCCCATAGCTATAGCTGTATCCCACCTGGTTCCATTGTTCTTCCTGGGGATGCTGCCAATTTGAAATGGGAAGGTATTGGTGTGTGTTCAGTGGGGGATAGAAGAAAGAAAGATGTTGGGCGTCAATTCCGCCCTTTTTTCCCAGGGTTGGCCATGAGCAAATATGGCCCACGGTACTTGGGTCCCTGCAACCTACTATAATGCAGTCACCGTGGATCGACTTGTGTTCATCACCTATCCATGTTACTCTGCGGACTGTGGAGATCCCGCCAGAATGGTAAGGCTCTAGTGGTCTATTTATGCTTAACCACTGCAGGACCTTATTCTTGAGTGACCAGGCGGTTTCAACCATACCTTCGGTTAATTCAGGAACGCCTGTGAGAATAACCGTGTAAGGGGTTGCCTCCGGTGGGAGGTGCACTGGGCGCCTTGATCTTGGTGCCTTTTTGGGTACCATCGAGGGTTGTGTGACCGTCGTTTTAGAAGGTGAGATTGACGGTTTATTATTTATAGCTTGATTTACGATTGTATCTGCTGTTGTATTTACAGGTTTTACAGTTTTTACAGGTCCTGTTCCTGATGGGGTCTGAGGCGAATCAGTAGATATTTTAGCCTTTTGCACACTAGGCGCTGGGTGATGCTGTTTTGCTAATGGAACAGTATGCTTTGATTTTAAAGGGGGTGGAGTGGTCATAGGAGACTGTTTAGTTCCTGCACCGGGTTGTGATTGTTGGGGAACTTTTGTAGGGTGAGTAGAATTTCCCTTCCCTTGACTAGCTGGATGTGAGCTCGTCACACTATGGTGAGTGCGTGATAGAATTGCTATTTGAGCTTCCAAATTCCTTACACTGATTTGTATAGGTTTTAAATGCTGGGAGAAAAGCTCTTTGATTGTAGTTAGTATTTGCGAAGTAGATTTACAAACTTTGCATGGGTTATCTATATCCTCTACGATAATGGTAGGTGGTATAGAGTTATTTACAATTGGAGCATTTATATTTGGTTGTGTGGGCTGTAGAAGTCGATCCCTCCCAGATTCCAAAGGGGTGTCGGGCGTCACTACGTTACCGCATGATGTAGTGTTTCCTCGTTTAGGGATGGCTCCTTCCCTCACTCCCCGAGTTTGCTTATCTATGGTTGATTCCATTATGCCCTGTGTTTGACAAGCCTCTAGGTCCGGGGTAACCTCTAAGTCGTCTGATAAAAGAGAGTCAGACTCTGATTGAGTTACTGATAAATCTACAGAGCATGGTACTGTATGAGTATCTGCAACAGTCACAGATGGAGGGAGAATAGCGGTGGTAGGAGCTTGTTGGATGGGAGATGCCGCAGTTGCTAAAAGGCCCATAGAAGAGCGTTTCGCTTTAATGATGTCCAAGGAAACTCTGCGTTCCAAAAGGGAAATACTATGTTCGATGGCCTCGTTGGTCCGTGAGATAAATTGATCTATAGGTCCAGTAATCTGGGCTACAGCCAGTGCGGATTTTGTTTTGCTTCTGGTTCTTCCAGGCATGATGGATATATGCGAAATCCTGAGTACAGAAACGTGTCAGGATTAACAGCAAAAATCAAGGGGGGTGGCCCGGTCCGGTCTCTACCGGTCACTAACGGGCAACAACGGGCCAGCCCTTGGCCCGGGCTTCGCCCGGCGTCCCGCGAGACGGGTCTGATGCCAAATTTAAGCGCCGCCTGGATCTTCCCCGTGAGGCGGAACACCGCAAGGGCCGATGGACGTTGAAGTCCGCCCCTCGCCCGTCTCCTCTCGGCGGCCCCTGCTCCAGGTGACAGGTGAGCAGTCGGGCGGCGGGAGACAGGCGGGCGGGTCCGCAGTTGATTTTTACTGGCAGCAAGGGTTCGTGGCTCGATGTAACTGGAAACAGCAGGCTGCTAACAGACGTGGTCAAAAGTGATTCCCCCACTCGATGGGGCTGATGCCAAATTTAAGCGCCACCTGGCGCTTCCCCGTGAGGCGGAACACCGCAAGGGCCGATGGACGTTGAAGTCCGCCCCTCGCCCGTCTCCTCTCGGCGGCCCTAGCTCCAGGTGACAGGTGAGCAGTCGGGCGGCGGGAGACAGGCGGGCGGGTCCGCAGTTGATTTTTACTGGCAGCAAAGGGTTTGTGGCTCGATGTAACTGGAAACAGCAGGCTGCTAACAGACGTGGTCAAAAGTGATTCCCCCACTCGATGGGGCTGATGCCAAATTTAAGCGCCGCCTGGCGCTTCCCCGTGAGGCGGAACACCGCAAGGGCCGATGGACGTTGAAGTCCGCCCCTCGCCCGTCTCCTCTCGGCGGGCCCCTGCTCCAGGTGACAGGTGAGCAGTCGGGCGGCGGGAGACAGGCGGGCGGGTCCGCAGTTGATTTTTACTGGCAGCAAAGGGTTCGTGGCTCGATGTAACTGGAAACAGCAGGCTGCTAACAGACGTGGTCAAAAGTAATTCCCCCACTCGATGGGGCTGATGCCAAATTTAAACGCCGCCTGGCGCTTCCCCGTGAGGCGGAACACCGCAAGGGCCGATGGACGTTGAAGTCCGCCCCTCGCCGGTCTCCTCTTGGCGGCCCCTGCTCCAGGTGACAGGTGAGCAGTCGGGCGGCGGGAGACAGGCGGGCGGGTCTGCAGTTGATTTTTACTGGCAGCAAAGGGTTCGTGGCTCGATGTAACTGGAAACAGCAGGCTGCTAACAGACGTGGTCAAAAGTGATTCCCCCACTCGATGGGGCTGATGCCAAATTTAAGCGCCGCCTGGCGCTTCCCCATGAGGCCGAACACCACAAGGGCCGATGGACGTTGAAGTCCGCCCCTCGCCCGTCTCCTCTCGGCGGCCCCTGCTCCAGGTGACAGGTGAGCAGTCGGGCGGCGGGAGACAGGCGGGCGGGTCCGCAGTTGATTTTTACTGGCAGCAAATTGTTCGTGGCTCGATGTAACTGGAAACAGCAGGCTGCTAACAGACGTGGTCAAAAGTGATTCCCCCACTCGATGGGGCTGATGCCAAATTTAAGCGCCGCCTGGCGCTTCCCCGTGAGGCGGAACACCGCAAGGGCCGATGGACGTTGAAGTCCGCCCCTCGCCCGTCTCCTCTCGGCAGCCCCTGCTCCAGGTGACAGGTGAGCAGTCGGGCGGCGGGAGACAGGCGGGCGGGTCTGTAGTTGATTTTTTACTGGCAGCAAAGGGTTCGTGGCTCGATGTAACTGGAAACAGCAGGCTGCTAACAGACGTGGTCAAAAGTGATTCTCCCACTCGATGGGGCTGATGCCAAATTTAAGCGCCGCCTGGCGCTTCCCCGTGAGGCGTAACACCGCAAGGGCCGATGGACGTTGAAGTCCGCCCCTCGCCCGTCTCCTCTCGGCGGCCCCTGCTCCAGGTGACAGGTGAGCAGTCGGGCGGCGGGAGACAGGCAGGCGGGTCCGCAGTTGATTTTTACTGGCAGCAAAGGGTTCGTGGCTCGATGTAACTGGAAACAGCAGGCTGCTAAGAGACGTTGTCAAAAGTGATTTCCCCACTCGATGGGGCTGATGCCAAATTTAAGCGCCGCCTGGCGCTTCCCCGTGAGGCGGAACACTGCAAGGGCCGATGGACGTTGAAGTCCGCCCCTCGCCCGTCTCCTCTCGGAGGCCCCTGCTCCAGGTGACAGGTGAGCAGTCGGGCAGCGGGAGACAGGCGGGCGGGTCCGCAGTTGATTTTTACTGGCAGCAAAGGGTTCGTGGCTCGATGTAACTGGAAACAGCAGGCTGCTAACAGACGTGGTCAAAAGTGATTCCCCCACTCGATGGGGCTGATGCCAAATTTAAGCGCCGCCTGGCGCTTCCCCGTGAGGCGGAACACCGCAAGGGCCGATGGACGTTGAAGTCCGCCCCTCGCCCGTCTCCTCTCGGCGGCCCCTGCTCCAGGTGAAAGGTGAGCAGTCGGGCGGCGATAGACAGGCGGGCGGGTCCGCAGTTGATTTTTACTGGCAGCAAAGGGTTCGTGGCTCGATGTAACTGGAAACAGCAGGCTGCTAACAGACGTGGTCAAAAGTGATTCCCCCACTCGATGGGGCTGATGCCAAATTTAAGCGCCGCCTGGTGCTTTCCAGTGAGGCGGAACACCGCAAGGGCCGATAGACGTTGAAGTCCGCCCCTCGCCCGTCTCCTCTCGGCGGCCCCTGCTCCAGGTGACAGGTGAGCAGTCGGACGGCGGGAGACAGGCGGGCGGGTCCACAGGTGATTTTTACTGGCAGCAAAGGGTTCGTGGCTCGATGTAACTGGAAACAGCAGGCTGCTAACAGACGTGGTCAAAAGTGATTCCCCCACTCGATGGGGCTGATGCCAAATTTAAGCGCCGCCTGGTGCTTCCCCGTGAGGCGGAACACCACAAGGGCCGATGGACGTTGAAGTCCGCCCCTCGCCCGTCTCCTCTCGGCGGCCCCTGCTCCAGGTGACAGGTGAGCAGTCGAGCGGCGGGAGACAGGCGGGCGGGTCCGCAGTTGACTTTTACTGGCAGCAAAGGGTTCGTGGCTCGATGTAACTGGAAACAGCAGGCTGCTAACAGACGTGGTCAAAAGTGATTCCCCCACTCGATGGGGCGGATGCCAAATTTAAGCGCCGCCTGGCGCTTCCCCATGAGGCGGAACACCGCAAGGGCCAATGGACGTTGAAGTCCGCCCCTCGCCCGTCTCCTCTCGGCGGCCCCTGCTCCAGGTGACAGGTGAGCAGTCGGGCGGCGGGAGACAGGCGGGCGGGTCCGCAGTTGATTTTTACTGGCAGCAAAGGGTTCGTGGCTCGATGTAACTGGAAACAGCAGGCTGCTAACAGACGTGGTCAAAAGTGATTCCCCCACTCGATGGGGCTGATGCCAAATTTAAGCGCCGCCTGGCGCTTCCCCGTGAGGCGGAACACCGCAAGGGCCGATGGACGTTGAAGTCCGCCCCTCGCCCGTCTCCTCTCGGCGGCCCCTGCTCCAGGTGAGAGGTGAGCAGTCGGGCGGCGATAGACAGGCGGGCGGGTCCGCAGTTGATTTTTACTGGCAGCAAAGGGTTTGTGGCTCGATGTAACTGGAAACAGCAGGCTGCTAACAGACGTGGTCAAAAGTGATTCCCCCACTCGATGGGGCTGATGCCAAATTTAAGCGCCGCCCGGCGCTTTCCCGTGAGGCGGAACACCGCAAGGGCCGATAGACGTTGAAGTCCGCCCCTCGCCCGTCTCCTCTCGGCGGCCCCTGCTCCAGGTGACAGGTGAGCAGTCGGACGGCGGGAGACAGGCGGGCGGGTCCGCAGTTGATTTTTACTGGCAGCAAAGGGTTCGTGGCTCGATGTAACTGGAAACAGCAGGCTGCTAACAGACGTGGTCAAAAGTGATTCCCCCACTCGATGGGGCTGATGCCAAATTTAAGCGCCGCCTGGTGCTTCCCCGTGAGGCGGAACACCGCAAGGGCCGATGGACGTTGAAGTCCGCCCCTCGCCCGTCTCCTCTCGGCGGCCCCTCCTCCAGGTGACAGGTGAGCAGTCGAGCGGCGGGAGACAGGCGGGCGGGTCCGCAGTTGATTTTTACTGGCAGCAAAGGGTTCGTGGCTCGATGTAACTGGAAACAGCAGGCTGCTAACAGACGTGGTCAAAAGTGATTCCCCCACTCGATGGGGCTGATGCCAAATTTAAGCGCCGCCTGGCGCTTCCCCATGAGGCGGAACACCGCAAGGGCCGATGGACGTTGAAGTCCGCCCCTCGCCCGTCTCCTCTCGGCGGCCCCTGCTCCAGGTGACAGGTGAGCAGTCGGACGGCGGGAGACAGGCGGGCGGGTCCGCAGTTGATTTTTACTGGCAGCAAAGGGTTCGTGGCTCGATGTAACTGGAAACAGCAGGCTGCTAACAGACGTGGTCAAAAGTGATTCCCCCACTCGATGGGGCTGATGCCAAATTTAAGCGCCGCCTGGCGCTTCCCCGTGAGGCGGAACACCGCAAGGGCCGATGGACGTTGAAGTCCACCCCTCGCCCGTCTCCTCTCGGCGGCCCCTGCTCCAGGTGACAGGTGTATTTACAACAAGGGGTGGTGAGGGACAGAGTCTCTGAATTAAGCAGAAAGCTCTCACCCAGTCAAGAGATCAAGGCTAGATCCAACACGGTTTTTTAGCTCACTGCACCATCCCAGTTTCAGAACCTGGCTGTATGCAAATTAGTCTGTTCCTGTCCCAGTGCATGATGGAAACAGGGCAAACCAAACTACAAAAGCCAATTCTTACACTGGGAAGGAAACAAGCTCCCGGGGACCGGTTTCTGGCATTACAGCCGTCTTCGGCCCGGTTTGCTTGAATCCTGATGGTGCAATGAGCAAGGGTCTCACATCTGAGAATACCCTTCCACACTTAGGGTGGACAAAAATATTTACAACAAGGGGTGGTGAGGGACAGAGTCTCTGAATTAAGCAGAAAGCTCTCACCCAGTCAAGAGATCAGGGCTAGATCCAACACCGTTTTTTAGCTCACTGCACCATCCCAGTTTCAGAACCTGGCTGTATGCAAATTAGTCTGTTCCTGTCCCAGTGCATGATGGGAACAGGGCAAACCAAACTACAAAAGCCAATTCTTACACTGTGAAGGAAACAAGCTCCCGGGGACCGGTTTCTGGCATTACAGCCGTCTTCGGCCCGGTTTGCTTGAATCCTGATGGTGCAATGAGCAAGGGTCTCACATCTGAGAATACCCTTCCATGCTTAGGGTGGACAAAAATATTTACAACAAGGGGTGGTGAGGGACAGAGTCTCTGAATTAAGCAGAAAGCTCTCACCCAGTCAAGAGATCAGGGCTAGATCCAACACCGTTTTTTAGCTCACTGCACCATCCCAGTTTCAGAACCTGGCTGTATGCAAATTAGTCTGTTCCTGTCCCAGTGAATGATGGGAACAGGGCAAACCAAACTACAAAAGCCAATTCTTACACTGGGAAGGAAACAAGCTCCCGGGGACCGGTTTCTGGCATTACAGCCGTCTTCGGCCCGGTTTGCTTGAATCCTGATGGTGCAATGAGCAAGGGTCTCACATCTGAGAATACCCTTCCACTTGGTAGTTTAGTCTGCCCTGTTCCCATGATGCACTGGGCCAGGGACAGACTGATTTGCATATAGCCAGGTTCTGAGCTGGGATGGGGCAGTGAGATAAATAACGGTGATGGATCAAGCCCTGATCTTTGGACTGGGTAAGAGTGGTCTGTTTAACTCAGACACTCTGTTCATCACCACCCCCTTTTTGTAAATCGTTTTTGGCCACTATAGGTGTGGCAGGGTATACTCAGACATGAGTCCCTTTCTCACTGCTCCATCAGGATTCAAGCAAGCCGGGCCGAAGAAGGCTGAAATGCCAGAAACCGGTCCCCGGTAGCTTGTCTCCTTTCTGGTGAAGAATTGGCTTGGTAGTTTAGTCTGCCCTGTTCCCATGATGCACTGGGCCAGGGACAGACTGATTTGCATATAGCCAGGTTCTGAGCTGGGATGGGGCAGTGAGATAAATAACGGTGATGGATCAAGCCCTGATCTTTGGACTGGGTAAGAGTGGTCTGTTTAACTCAGACACTCTGTTCATCACCACCCCCTTTTTGTAAATCCAGGTGACAGGTGAGCAGTCGGGCGGCGGGAGACAGGCGGGCGGGTCCGCAGTTGATTTTTACTGGCAGCAAAGGGTTCGTGGCTCAATGTAACTGGAAACAGCAGGCTGCTAACAGACGTGGTCAAAAGTGATTCCCCCACTCGATGGGGCTGATGCCAAATTTAAGCGCCGCCTGGCGCTTCCCCGTGAGGCGGAACACCGCAAGGGCCGATGGACGTTGAAGTCCGCCCCTCGCCCGTCTCCTCTCGGCGGCTCCTGCTCCAGGTGACAGGTGAGCAGTCGGGCGGCGGGAGACAGGCGGGCGGGTCCGCAGTTGATTTTTACTGGCAGCAAAGGGTTCGTGGCTCGATGTAACTGGAAACAGCAGGCTGCTAACAGACGTGGTCAAAAGTGATTCCCCCACTCGATGGGGCTGATGCCAAATTTAAGCGCCGCCTGGCGCTTCCCCGTGAGGCGGAACACCGCAAGGGCCGATGGACGTTGAAGTCCGCCCCTCGCCCGTCTCCTCTCGGGGGCTCCTGCTCCAGGTGACAGGTGAGCAGTCGGGCGGCGGGAGACAGGCGGGCGGGTCCGCAGTTGATTTTTACTGGCAGCAAAGGGTTCGTGGCTCGATGTACCTGGAAACGGCAGGCTGCTAACAGACGTGGTCAAAAGTGATTCTACATTTTTACTTCAACGAGAAAAAACTTGGATTCAAAAACTTTCGACACAGAAGCCATTCGGCTTAAATGATAGAATTGAACTCTCTTGTTACCTGTAAGGTTGTTCTTGGATCAACCTAGTAATTCCTGTGTGAATTCACTGTGATACATGATTAGTTGTTACTAGATATATTATTATTTGCTATTACATATATTACCTTGTTTTTGCTAAGCATTGTCGATAATTTCATATTACACACACACTTTATCCCGTTTCCCTAACCCTGGATTCCTTGGGGCGATATACCCACACGTTATATTTGTAGGGCGATATTTTCTCCCGACTATCTTTATCGCAATTACATATATACTTTTCTTCACCTCGTCAAGGAGCTTTATTGCGCTTTATCCACGTAACATTTAAAACACTCATTTATCTCGTTCCCCACAACCCCGTGAATAACTGCGCGAGTCTATCCTCACTTTCCATATATCACGTGACCGCAACTCTCTGAAATTGACTAAACGCGGCCACCGACGCTACCGTCCTGACCGGCGTACACCAATAGATTCGAGCGAACTCCGTTACCACCATCCAGGTTAGTCCACCGGCTACTCTATAATTAAGGCACTAGCTTCCGAGTTAAGCTTTCTCTTTAAACGCGCCATCGCGGTAACATTTTTCTTAAACTCTTTCACCCACAGAGCTACGCTAATCGGATAACTACAACACGTAAGAAACACTTTATAACTTTCGACCTCCCACGGGCTTACGTTTTTTTCTAAGGTGATAACATAACTGGCACTTAGCCCAACCATGCACCCCCCTTTTTTAATTCACTGCACAAACCCCACCACAGATAGTCTTTACACCATATTACTGACAGGTTGTTTATTTTGAATTTTCGATTATAGTGTCCTTTCCCTGATGAAGGGGTGAATAATAGCCCCGAAATGCATTGGATGTACATAAAGGATTGTGTTATATGTTGAAAATGAACCAAAAAAAACGAATATCAAACACATGATATGGAGACAGTTTATGAACTACTTGATGAATAAAAAATCACCAAACCATCCAAAAAGGAGTGTGAATCCTCTGTTCCATTAGAGGAATTATAGTGTGCACATAAGGATGGGACCAGTGGTCCACTGGCCTCATAATTTCACTCCATTCCAAGGGGCAATGTTTAGTAACACACTGCACCAGGTTTGTGTCTCAAAAATGATACAAACCATTACAAAGTGCAGAACTATAATTTACTTTCTGGCGTCAAACTTGTTTTGCACTAGAAAGTAGCACTGAAGTTACTCAAAATAGTGCTGTGTTCAACTTTTCAGCAAGACAGTGTACTGTGAATGGCACATGGGCTCCTCCATGCAACCAACCATGGATTTTTATTCTAATCCTGTTAGAATTTGGGTTTTCGGTTGATTAGGATATGCACCTAAGCAAGGCAGAACCCACCGCTCTAGTCAGGGTAAGGGAGTTATACACACAAGATGAACCCTGTTCACCCACTTGGTAGCTTGACAGAGCAGTCAGGCTTATCCAAGAAGCAATGTGTAAAGCGAAATACACATGTACCAGTGACACACAGGCACACCACCAAAAAGACACCACACAAGGTTATATAATAAAATCACTTTGTATTATAGGTAAAACACATTAGACCACATCACATAAATCACTTCGCCACTAGGCAATTGTCATAAGAATAAGAGCTTATAACAGGAGAGCGTGCCTTCTCAAAACAGCATGACCCATCAGCTACACAATAGCTGAATGTTGGGAGAGGTGGGAACCAAGTATATGTGAATGACGCAAGTCACCTATCATAACAATGCACACAATGCCAAGTGTAGCAGTGATGTGCTGGACAGACCTTACTATGCAGAGCACAGACCTCTCCATGTGGACATATACTCTTCGTGCTTGTAGTGTTGTGGACAGTGGACGCAACTATGTTACCTCAGGAAGTGGGAAAGATCTCGGTCATGTAGCTGTGTCGTCCCCCCCTGTAAACAGAAGTGGAAGCGGAATGAGCTGGTCCAAAGTACGCCACTTCAGCGTGGCAGTGTGAATAAACAGGCCGGGGATCTGAGCGTGGTTCACTTCTGGGAAGGCCAACGCATCTGCCAGAGCAGCGGCCCTCACTCTTCCACGAGGCTGGCGCCATGACCGCCGGCATCCACGACACAGGCCCCCTGCGAACCCAGCAGCACAGCATCACAGAGTTATTTCTGTACAGACTCCTGCCTTCAATGTACACTGCGGACAGCAGGACTCACAATTCAGATCAAGTCGCGATTGTAGATTTCGCAGTCCAGTAGGCAACAGACATTGCTACCAGTGCGGCCCGCCTGGACCACGCATCATCGCAGGCTGCGCACATGCTGAATGCTTCTGGTGCCACTAACTGTGCAGCTCAACTCAACACCACGTGGCTGTGGGCCCTTGCTGACCGCTGCCTCCGGCCTACACTGTGGACAGCAGGGCTCACAATTCAGATCGAGTTGCGATTGCAGTTGACGCAGTCCAGTAGGCAACAGACATTAATACCAGTGCGGCCCTACCGGACCACGCATCATCGCTGGCTGTGCACATGCTAAGTGCTTCAGGTGCCACTAACTCAGTGGACCACAAGTCACTGCCACATAGTCTTATTGAGGCAGAATTCATTAGGCAAAAGACTTTGCTCCCAGTGCGGGCCGCCTGGACCACGCATCATCGCTGGCTGTGCACAGGCTGAGTGCTTCAGGTGCCGCTAACTCAGTGCACCACAAGTCATGGACCGTTTACGATGCAATCTTTTGTGTGTGACTTAAGATCTGGTGCACCACAAGTCATGTACCCTTTATGATTGAATTTCTGTGTGTGATCCGATGATCACTGTTGTAAGTGCCAGCACCAACCATTCCCTGAGGGCTGGCTTACACTCACCGCACACGCATCAAGCACAGGCGTCACCGGGCATGTGACCCTGGTAATAAAAAGGGGCAGGGAACATGTGCCCATAGCCAGTTCTACTATCTGTCTAACTGTGTCCATGTGTTCATTATGTATGCATGATGGCCCTGGACCCTACCACATTACATTGTACTGTTGACTGTGCACGCAACCATGTTACCTCTGGTAGTGGGTAAGACCTTGGTTATGTAACTTTGTCTGGGTCATTCTATGAGTACATGGGTAGAGACTGGGTGATTAGAGTACTGCAAGGAGAGTGTATGGTAAATTTATAAGTGCTTGGGGATTGGCATAGTGATTGGATAAGTACATATGTTGGCGGAGCCTAACCCCGAGCACGAGCTTCGCTCTAATTGGCTGCCAACCAATGGCAACCCCGGTGGAGCGTCAGGATTGCAAGCCAAGCCTCGGGAGAGCAGAAGCTACGGACGGAGCATGAGTAGGCACCGCGCCGGTTCCTGAGGCACCCGCCTTCTTTGCTATGGGATCCTCACAGCCTTTGCTCTAGTACCCTGGGTTCCCGCCAACTAAAATCTGAGCCACTGGCTAGCGGGAATACTGCACAGATGCATAGAAAACCGAGTCCAGGAATTTGGAATTCTCATTGTGGTAAACTGCATTTTCATTCAGTGGATACCCTCCCAGGTCGTTGATCTCTGTAGCAAGGAATTCTGGTTAAATGTTATATGGCCTCTCAGAAAAGCTTTGTAAGCATCCCATACCATTTCTACTGAGGTGGTCTCTAGATTGAGTGAGAAGAAGTTCTCTGTTTCTAGTGATGGTGAATTACTTCTTCCTCTAACAAAATAATTTGGTCTAAAGTCCATCTTCTATTGCCTAGCTTTGTTGGGAGTTTCAAAACTAGTGTGACTGCCGAGTGATCAGATAAGTGCCACCTAGGTGTTTCAGGTCTTTCACCCATCTTTTTAACTCCATACTGATTAAAAAGAAATCCATTCTGGACTTATGTCCATACTTTTTATTGTGAAAGGTGTACCCTCTCCCGCTCCCCATTCTATTCCTCCATATATCTATCCACCCCCTTTGCTTCATTACGCTTTTTAAGGAAGATCTCATTTTACAATTCCGTGCTGATCTATTCTTATAAATTCTGTCCATCAGAGAGTCTAAAACCAAATTAAAGTCTCCTGCCAGAATTAAAGGATCATGGAAAATTAATAGCTCTGCAAATAACTCCCTCACCGGTGCTGGGTCATCCAGAATAGGTCCATAATAGCCTGCCACTGTGAATTTATACACGTGGAACCTGATATTAGCTATAACCCATCTGCCCATCTTATCTACTTTGAAGCCTTCCACTGATAGAGCAGAGTCTTTTTTATGAGAATAGCCACTCCCTTCGTAGTCAACTGCTGTGTGGTGCATATGACTTCCTGAATCCAATTTTTAGCTTTGCACAGATCCATCATCTCCTTCTCTGTTAAATGTGTCTCCCGAAGAATGATAATTTGTTCAGGAGTGTCTTTTAGATATTGTAAAATTCTCTCCATTCTATGTTTTACCCTCAACCCATTCAAGTTCCACGATAGAGCCCTTAGATATAGGGCTTGGTCAGTCATGGCTTGTGCCTTTTCTGAAAATATTGGTGATACGTTGCTTAAAGGACCTGTTTTGGCACATCAGACTTATTTTTTTGTTTTTTTCCCTATGCTCCCCACCCTGTGTCCACCCCACTCCCCCCTCTCTCCTACCCTAGTGTTCCCCTAGAGAACCCCCACGCTTCCTCTTATGGCCCTAGTCTGGCTTTTGAGGCATCCCTCCAGGTGTCCAGGATGGTAAGGATAAATAGTTCTCTTTATATAAAGATTAGATGGTGAAAACTACAACTTAATGGAACATCTACTCCTAGTCCTAGAGAAGAAAGAAAGAAAAGAGAGAGGAAAAGAAACCATAATGCAAATTGTAAGGTTCAGGAGTAAGCCTGGAGTACTAATGAACTGCTTTTTCACTGGCAGGCCCCGATATGGATTGTGAAAAAAATTCTGCTTCTTCCACCCGCTTAAATATCCGCATTTCATTGTTGAACATTACTTTGAGAGAAGCGGGAAATTTTAACTGGGCTGTTGCACCTTGCTGCCTGAAGGGGTCTAATAACTGTCCTTGCTCCCATTGTTTAGAGGCTGTTATTGATGAGACATCAGACCTGATTTGGAAAGTTATCCCTTCTGCACTTAGTGTATTCGTCATGAGAGCTCTATTTAATATTTCATCTTTCAGACTATATGTTAAGAAGTGTACCAAAACTTTCTTAGGTCTAGTTTTTTTTTGGGTTTAGTCTAAACAGGTCTCTATGTACTCTCTGGATGTCGATCATGAGGTCTTGCTCTGAACAGTCCGTTAGAGTCAATTGCTTTATCAGCTTTGCCACAAACTCTTTGATATTATTTCCTTCCACTCCCTCTGGTACTTTTGAGCAGACGAAGATTATTTCTTCTCTAAGAGTTCTCAATAGATTCTAACTTCTCCTGGAACCCTAATACACACTCTTTTATTTTAAAGAATTCTTTTAAATTTTCTGCAGTTTGGGCTGTCAATTCTGCCACTGTAGATTCCAAAGCTGAGGCCCTGGCTGCCAGTGCATCAAGATTATCTTCCAATTTCTCGCAGAAGATCTTGATTTCACCTTGACTTTTTTCCGAGACCAGGAACCTACTCTTCATCTCCTCAGTTAGAGACTGCAACAGATGCGTGACAGATAGAGGAGTTGGTGAGTCAGTTGAATTCCCATTAAAAGAAAGGGTATTCTCTATATCCTTCACCATGGTTTGTTTCACCTTTGGTGCATTCCCGTCTGTGGTCTCAGTAGCCAATTTTGGTGCTTTATCCCCTGCATCTGACATCATGAATCCTTCTGGTTTGATTCTTTCTGGCTCCCCCTCGAGTGCTTGGAACTTATTTGGACTTAGTATTCCTTCTGGGTAGTATAAATGTCCCTCTAAGCTGCTTCCTGGAGTATCTGGTATACAGTCCAGTGGTTTCAGTATCAGGTTGCTAGGCACTACTATAAAATAGTATTTTTAGCGAGGGTGTAAGATTTGCCTTGGATTGGGTCGGTTGATTTCGTAAAGTCAGCTTCTAATTTTTTTTAATTTGACTTTATAGGCTTTGCAGGCTTTACAGGCTTTGCAGGGTTTGCTTCCTTGGAATCTTTAGTAAGTTTATCAGAACCAATAGGTGTATTGACAGAATTTATATCAGATGTTTTACTTGTACTTCTTAGAGCATATAAGAAAGATAGCCCCATATCTGTTATTTCCCCTTTCCCCTTTTGCCAATATCTCGCTGTGGGACTCCCAACTGAGGCCCCTCTCTCTCCCAAGTGTGTCTTATCACCATTTACTGAACTTTTCAGGTCCCAATCTAAACCTTCTGGCAGCACAGCTTGACCTATTTGCTCTGCTTGATTACTAGCTGCTCCTTCTCATCCCTGGATGTTCCTGGGGGGTTGTGGGAGACTGAGTCCAAAGCAGCCCCTGCCTTTACCGCTGCGAAGGAATGCCGCAGCTGCTCTGTGGCCACACCGCACCTCGAGAGCTGCCCGAGACCACAGCGCAACCCACTCCTTCCGCATCTCCCATACCTCATGGCCCCCGCTGCGCCGCTCGTCTGCAGCCGCTTCCGCCCAAGGGCAAACCAGACCCGCCACCTCCACTTTCAATCCTGGGGGATGCACCGTTAGAATCAGAAGCCTGGAAAACTCACTATGAAATCTCGACCGCAATCATCACTGCAGCTTGTCTTCAGCGTTTTCGGCTTCTTTGGCGTTTTCCCCACAGCTTGCTTCCGCTCCACACCCCTAGTTACCGCACCTCCTCCTCCGGTAAGAATTGGTCTCTTTTCCTATTCCCCTCTCCACCTCCCTACTCTAGACCCGCTTGACTAATCGTGTACACCATCTTTTACAAGCAAAAAGGCGATTAGGAAGTCATCAACACGCCATAACCCCTCACGACCCGCCGGAGGCTCTGCGACCTGTTAACCACTGGCTGCCATGTTCTCTCCTCCACTGGCCGCAGGTTTATAGGGAAGATCTAACTCCACAAGATAAGATGATACAGTTGTGGCTTGACCAATTCCCTTTAAATAAAATCGATGAGGTGAGGTCCAGCAATCTTAACAAACTGATCAGCCCCAGTGGGATAATAAATGCAATCGAGTCTGGGAAAAAGGGAACGGCACCGGGACCAGACGGCTTGCCAGCCGAGCTGTACGGAACTCTAGCAGAAATGCCTGCCCCTGTGATGCATAAACTATTTTTCCATATTTTTGAAAAAGGAGGGAACATGCCCCCCTAATGGAATGAAGCTACGGTTGCCTTGATATTGAAACCATGAAAGACACCCAGCCAATGTGACTCATATAGGCCAATCTCTTTGCTTAATCTTGATTACAAGATCTTTGCCAAGATTTTAGCAGAGAGATTAAATGGAGCTGTAGGTGATTTACTACATAAATATCAAAAAGGCTTTGTTAGAGGAGGGGGCATTCAGTATTTGGCACATAACCTAGTTGGTTGCTATAGATCTAGCAACATTGCGCATTTTACCATTGGCCATCATCACACTAGACGCCACAAAGGTGTTCGTCCCTGTGAACTGGGTGTATCTAGTCCAAGTATTAGATAGATGCAATCTGGGTAAATATTTCTGTTGGACAGTGTTATCAATCTATCAAAGGCCTACAGCCAGAATCCTGGTAAATGATAATCTCTCTGTGGCTGTAACAATTAAGAGAGGGACAAGGCAGGGGTGCCCCTTGTCACCGTTGCTTTTTAATCTATATATAGAGCCACTGGTGGAAAGGATCAGAAAGCAAGTCAACATAGCCCCCTTTAAGTATAGAAATTGGGAAAATAAAGTATCCTTATATGCCGATGACATGATGATATACACGTCGGACCTAGTTGCGGCCATTCAAATATTATACAGTCTAGCACAACAATTTGGACAGATCTCAGGATATGAGATTAACGAGTCAAAAACTGAATGTATGGCTTGGTATATGAACGTCAGACTCCCTATAATGAAAAATGAGATAAGGTATCTGGGCATCAGAATCACGCAAAACATTGAACATATACCTAATACAAACCTACGCAGAAATGTTAAGGAAATTGATGACTCTCTAAAAGGATGGTCGTATTTACCCCTGACATTAATAGGAAGAGTTAATATAGTTAAAATGATGCTCTTACCGAAACTCATATTTTTATTCCAAAACATCCCATTAGCTTTTAAGGAGGAGGGTATAAGGAAAATACAAGCAAAACTGCACTCTTTTATTTGGGCCTCGAAGGGCAAAAGAATTTCATGGAAAAAATTATGAAGAAAGAAAAGCAAAGGGGGATTATGTGCACCCGATCTAATTTTTTATGCATAGATATTTTTAACAAGGGCAGGCAAAATGCTTATGAACCAGCAGACATCTCAGACAAAGGGAAAATGTTTAAAGTGATGTTATGGGATATAAAAGGAGGAGATCAAGCCTTCACATTTAAATTTGGAGACCCACGTTTTTTCAAGTAGATACATCTGAAGTCGCTAAGAGATATAGCGACTACCTGGTTTAAAGTTAGAAACTTTTAAAAATCAGCTACTATAGTGCTATGGCACCTATATGGGAGTCCCCAAGATCACCGGAGTGGATCAAAGACGTACTGGCAACCCTGTTGAAATTGGCTGGCATTGAACGTTGAGCCCAACTCATGCCGGAGGGCTCCCTGTTACCATGGGAAGAACTGAGAATAATTACAGACAGTAAATCATCAAAATTCAAATATTTACAAATAAGAAGCTGGGCCCAAGCAATTGGTGCAATGGTGGGTGGCTCAAACAAACTGGAGAAGGCTCTAAATATGAGAATGTGGAATAAGAAAGAGACAGCTAACCTATACTGGATGATGATTGACTTGACTGACAGTGATTTTACCTTATCATCTTTGATGTGGTGAGAATGCTTGCCGGACTCCAGCACAGAAGAAATCTGGCAAGTATCTTTTGATTTACTACACTCCACAGTATCAGCTGCCAATTTAAAGATAAATCATCTCTTTTCTTTTCACAGAGTATACTGGTCCCCTCTCAAGCTCTCTAAATTTGCGAGAGGATCCATACCCCGCTGTCCGAAGTGTCAGCAGGAAAAAGCTGATAATATCCACATGTTTTTAGGATGCCCAATGTTACATTTGTTCTGGGGTTCGGTCATTGAAGGTATGAAAGCCATGTTTGATCTTGATATACAGGTGAGCATAACCTTTGCATATTTTGGTATCTTTTCAAATTACGAGCTGTTATCCCGAGATATAATAAGTTGTCTCTCCATTAATCTTACTTCCCCATAGAGAAATTTGTAAATGTTGGATCAAGAGTATCCCCCCAACTTTTCTAGATTGGGTAAACTCGATTAAGTATTCAATAAAATTGGATAGAGCCACTTGGAAGAGGAAAAAAGATTTTTGGTTACCATGCATGGGTTGGCTTGATAAGTTGTGATACTAGAGAGCTATCTGTCCTATGATTGTGCCTTTCCACAAACTTACTTACCACTCAGGTCAGTTTCAGGGGTCATCCAGTTAGAAGAATTGAACAGACTGTACACAAGAAGCTTGTGTAAAGTGCATCCATTCAGATCAGTGTTTTCCTGCTGCGGGTGCCAATCAACCAAATGGGGGGCTGCAGAGCAAACAAAGTAGACTCTTGGTACATCTAATGGCGTATGAGGACAAAAAAAACAACAAAAAATACAGGGAATGACAGCATTACAACACTTTTTTAACACTCTGAAATGCTCATAGAAATGGCACGCCTGATTCTGAAAAACAATGTTTTCCTTTTCAACAATGAATGGTACAAACAACTAGGGGTGGGCGGAATTTGCTTAATCTCGTTACGCAAATCTCTGCGAAACGGTAACAAATCTCCACGAACACGCAGAAATTCCCAGAACACGCGGAATTGCTTGTTCGCGATGTTTTTTCCTGTTTGTAATGGCTGTTTGCATGCTCGGGGGAAAATATCTTGCAAACACGCGAACAAGCAAAAAATGTTGCCAAGTCACAGAACGCAGAATTTTGGGCAATTTCGCGTTTTCCGTGGAACGCGAAATTACCCAAATTCCGTGAGCGGAACGGAATTTACCGCCCAGGCCTACAAAGAAATATGGGGGACTATTATGGGTTCCAGTTTTGTGCCTTATTTTGCCTGTCTATTTATGGTTTGATTCAAGGAGGCGCATATCTGGGGCCATAGGGGTACCAAGTGGAATAATAGCATTTATTATTGGGCACGCTACATAGATGACTGTCTTATGATTTGGACAGAGAGTGTGGAGAGCGTGCAATACATTTTCCATATCTCAATAATAATATGTATAATATGAAATTTACCTATAAATTCAGCAGACCATGTTTTATATTTTTGGAATTTGAATTATATATATGTGGTGATAGAATTCAGAGTAAAATTTACAGAAAGAAAACATCTTGTAATTCCCTATTGCATGCTTGTAGTGCACATCCCAAGTGTCAAAGTAACTTGATAACATATGGGGACATTCTTAGAGTAAGGCAAAATTGTAGAGAATATATGGAGTACAAGAAACCATTACAGGATATTGAGAAGAGATTCAGAGTACAAGGATATGAGAAACGAGTAATCTCTAAAGCAAGCAAAAGATTGTGTAAATTGAATCGGCATGATACTTTGGTTGATGCTGTACTAACGAGAAAAAGGAAGACTGCTACAGTAAGGGTAGTGACAACCCCGGCTAATGAAATACCAAATATGTTGAACAAACATTTGACTTTTCAGCTATTGGACAAAGAACTTAGACCCTTCCTTGGGTCTCGCCTGAATGTTACATATCTTATGGGTAAGACCGTATAAAATATTTAATACCCTAGCTATCCTGTGAGGACTATGGAGGCCACTTGGCTAGCACGGTTTTGTTGGTTCTCACAAATGTGGGGATTTCAGCATGTGCAGATTAGCAATGGATGGGATCACAATGTTTAATTACAACAGTTCAGGCACCAATAACATAGGTATGCATATTGACTGCAGCACACAGTATGTTTTGTATATACTCATGTCCAAATGCAATAAGGTATATGTCGGGAGTACCACTAGGCCATTATGGGAAATAATCAGTGAGTATTTTAGAGCTTTAAATACACTTGTTGTATGGTACCCAAAAGCTGTGCATGCAAAAAACTGTGAAGCTCAGGATGCACACCTGAGTTTCAGATTTCATGGAATTGATGTGGTCAGAAGTGAAGTGAGAGGGGATTCCCATAAACTGACTGACTCCAACAATGTGAAGCGAGATGGATCATGAGGTTACACTCTGTTAGTGAGGGCCTTAATATTGACCATGAGATGTAATACTTCTTAGGTACAGGGTGTGATTCATGCTTGTACTCCATTTCAGGGAAAGTATGCCATTTACGTATATTGTACTGTTTGTACTCTTATTGATGTGTATATTATTTATGTTTGTAATGAAATTCCTCTAGCTTGCATTTGGTATGGAGGAAATAAGTATGGTATTAGGTTTCTCCTGAGAATTATGATTGATAAGACTTGGACGTATAATATATGTCATACTATTTTTTTGAGTAGGAACTAATTCCCAGTTTTCGTTACAGGGCCTATCTGTTCCTTTGTGACTTGAATATATATGTGATTACATTTGTGTCTGCTCTTGAGTGTCTTTGAGATAACATTAGCACGGGTGCTTATGCTGCATGGTGGTTGGACTATATGCATGGTTTGCATATTCTCTACAGATGTACAGATATACTATACAGATGTGTTAGTGACCAAGAGGTAATATTACATACACATATGTATGAGCGTGGGCTATTTTTCCTGATCAGCAATATGTGAAAGAAGGATTGGAACCTATGAATTAGTATAGGTGTCATCTATGAGATATGGGATACACATTTTGATACCTAGAGTCTTATAATTTACAATAGACATACCAATTCTGTGATTGATTGGGTACAGGGTGATCTGGGTAACACAGGAGCTCCTATGTGGGCTTTTTGAAGGGTAATATGAGTCATCATAGATAATTTGTGCATGATGAGGATGTCCATATACTTAAATATAGGATATTACTGCATCTTGATTATAGATTATTTACTCTGAGACTGTTATTTCATATGACTCTGGGAGGACTTTGGATATTTAGTATAATATCTGGACTTGAAGCTGAAGTTTAGTTGATTCGTTATTTGTTCTATTCCTCCAGATACACCTTGAAAAATGCCACTTTAGGACAAACACAGGAGCCCAGGTTTGATAGGATGGTTGGTGATCATGTGATCGGTTAACATACCGGGATGGTCTTTTGACCAAGATGTTATGGAATCTTTAGTTCATGCAATGAATTAATGTGTAGTTTATCCGAGGCTCATAGAGACTTTTTGATGTCTACAAAACAAATATAGCTACCTTCCACACAATAATTTGTGGGTGGTAAAGATGCAATCACAGTCACACAGAAAATCATATTTTTTTAATTTCTCACACATGATAGATGGCTTAGTGGTTTGAGGTTAGTTTAACAAAAGAGTTTACTTTACTCTCATTGTTACAATAATACGTGTTAAATGGCTGCTATGGGTATTATTTTGGTCCAAAGTCTGATAGGGCAGATGAGGATCACATGGTTTTTGCCAGCTGCTGTGAATTGCGCTGTAATTGGCTGACAACATTTATACTGATGAAGGAAACATGGCGTTGCATACAAATGCTGCCGAGAACGTTGTCGGTAGTTAAAAGCAATGGTGTACTCTCCATTTGCACCTGAAGGAAGTTATACAGTAAGAGCATTGCACGTCAAATGTGGCAATGTGTAGGCATGTATATTTGGATGATTAACTGTGCACGATGCCCGTCTCAGAGTAATGGCTTGCACTGGATCCACATGGGGATTGGCTAAATGTGATGGGATTAATGATTATACTTGGTGCTGGTGATTTGTACTAACGGAGGATTTGGAATCAATATGATTAATGATGTCTAGCTAGTAATCATTGTTTTCCATATACAGGGTTTGATATACTTTTCAGTAGGAGGCATATTTATTTGGTTTTTTTGTTTCCCCAGGTCCACTTCTTTTATTTTAAATATTCTTTGGATATCAAGAATATTAGCAGAAAAGAATGGTAGGTTTATGATTTGCTGGACAATATGAGTGGTTGTGTTATGTGTGCTATATAGTATGCCACATATAATTTTTAGATATTGCCCAATATGCCTACTTGTCAATTTTAGCAGAGGTACTAAAACACTAAATGGTGACTGAGGGTAAGATAAGTGGAATTGAATGTGAGTGTAGGGTGTGCTAATATGTTTGGAATATCACGCAGGAATCACTGGTGAACACAGGCTTAATTTTGGTGAATGATTAATTGGATTACATGATGCATGTGGCTTGAGAGTCAAATACATGCCCTTGTGACTTTGGAGCTTTTTCTTGGATTTCTTTGGCTAATGGGCACTCCTACACTTTCTGGTGTTTTTCTTTTTGAGCAGCATGAGACACCCGATGAAATCGTCAATATGGCATTATGCAGGTGTACTTTCTTGTATGTATTACTTTTCAATTTGTAATTTGGCTCGGGTATCATGCTCAAAATGTGGGTCTATGATGTATTTTGGATAATGGGTAGCACAACTAAATATAGGATAGTGATATATGATGTTTGTCTTGGTTTGTGGCCCTGAAGAAGTCAGTGGCAAAACTGCCCTGTCGACAAAATGTGTTGGACACATCTTTGAATATTTCCATATGTGAAGGCTACATCTAAGAATGTATTTATATGTGAAGAATTGTTTCGAACCGAATAAAAGAAAAAACAAAAGAAATCACAACAGTGTATTGTGGATAAAACACATTACTGGACATAATTAAACTGGGGGAGCTCAGGAAATCCATATATATTGTTGTCAGGAATTCCTGATAAAATTAGAGTTTGGTGGCTACCCTATTTCCTTTGCAGCACCGACTGTACAATTGTTGAGCCTTATAGTGGGCACGCACAAGATCTGTGCAAATATACAACAAAGCCACAGTTCTATGTTTTACCTCTTAATACATACACTGTATATTATCGGAGGTGGTTGCAAACTTATTAAGTGGATTGTCGGCACACTGGCACACACCACACGTGACCCACTGGCAGCTACCCAGGAATCAGGATTAGTGGGAGGAAGACGTAGGCAGAAAGCGTACGCAGAAGGAGTGGGATAAAGTGTTAGGCTACTCTAGGAAGGTGTTTTGGAACTAAAAGTTCCAATATATCCACCATAATATACTCCGTAGGACCTATCTCACTCCTGCTAACCTGCATCACATATTTAGTACCTCCTCGATGTGGCCCGGATGTCCAAAATTGGGAGCTGACCTCTTGCACATGTTCTGGGATTACCCAGCAGTGGCATCTCTATGAGGGGAGGTTTCTGACATGCTGGGGGAAGTGACTGGTCATTCAAATGTTTGCATACTGGAAGAAGCCTTTCTGGGCCTGTTAAAATGTCCTGAAGGGGCAAACGTGAGTGCCAAATTCATTCATTTAGTCTTGGTAACCTTTCGGGACGGTTGCACTGGTGTATGGGACTTTCAAGTGGGGGCAAGCAGAAGTGGGTGCACTCAGGCATGAAGAGGTTCAGGACTGTGTAAATACCCAGTTGCAGCTACCTGGGAAATGCTGCTGGCTGATTTACACACTTACAGCGAAGATCTTGCTAACTGTTGAATACTTTAGCGGTCTTGCTCTGTTACAGGTTGTGCTCCCATCTGCACTGGGCCCTAACTCGTCGCTTTAAAACTCCCTGCTGGGCTAACATCACCGTGTATATATTTGCTGTGCCCACGCTCCATTCTCTTAGTTGTAAATTTGTAAGTATTGAATAGTCTCATAGAGCCCCTGTAGACCACCCGCTGGGCATTCCTGTTGACCCATTGATCTATTATGGCAAGGATGTACGACAATGGAGATTTTAAGATTGTCAGTGATTGAGTATTGTCACCGCCTTTTACTGTTAGAAGTGTTTTTTTTCTGTTGTTTTTCTCCCAATTGCCCTGGCTGATCAAGAACTCCTACTGATATTGTACTTACATCATGATTGGCTTCGTTGATGTTGACGTATTAAGGGATAGTTCAAAATTTTAGTCAATCATTAATACCCCTTTCTTTTGTGGTGAGGACAATGAGGTCCAGGAAAGTAATATCACAGAGGCCCAGTGGCTTTCTCATTTTGAGGCAGTTTATGATTTTAGTGAGGCTACAGATTGCTTCCCGGGGTCTTCACTTTCACCCTTAATTGAGTTTAATGAGAAGGAAATAGAGAAAGCTATAAGAGACACCTCCAGTAATAATGCTCCTGGTCCAGACTGCGTCCCTGCAGATTTATATAAAAGTAAACCAAATTTCTGGGCTAACATTCTTGCAAAAGTTTTTAATGCGTCAGGTTCTGCAGGGTTCCCTGTTTCATGGTCGCAATCAATCATTATCCCTATTTTTAAAAAGGGTCAGAGAGGCGATCCGCGGTGTTATAGACCAATATCCCTCATTGACTCCACTGGGAAGATTTTAGGAAAGGTAATCTTAACCAAGATCGCAGACTGGGCAAATGAGAGGGAGATCTTGTCTAACCTACAATATGGGTTTAGACAAGGTAGAAGTACCTTGGACCAGTGCCTTAACTTATACCTACTTATAAGTAAATATACCATGGCCAAAGAGGGTTGTTTGAGGATGGCATTTATGGATCTATCCTCCGCGTTTGATCTGGTTAACAGGTCAAAGCTATGGAATATTCTGATTGAAAAAGGTCTTGACCCTTGTTTAGTATACATTTTGGCCAATTTACATCAAGACCTTACAGCATCAGTTAGGATCTCCCAGGCTGGCAAATGCACAAGATCTTTTAAATCAACCAGAGGTGTTCGACAGGGTTGCATTTTGGCACCCCTTCTTTTTATTCTTTATATTAATGACCTGGACAAATCCTTAGTGGAGGCATCACTAGGTATTCCGCGTGTAGGAGACTGTTCTATTCCTGTTCTCCTATACGCGGACCATGCTGTCCTCTTAGCCCGTACTGCGGTAGGCCTTCAGCGGCTCTTAGATGCCTTTGGGGCCTATATGAACTCTTTAGATTTAGTAGTAAACATCGGAAAGACATATGTTATGCCAATAGGGAATAGACCGAAAAAAGTTAAATCTTTTTATTGCAATGAGCTAGAAGTTACTTCGGTGTCTTCTTTTATTTACTTAGGGGTCCTATTCGATGATAGGTCCTCCTGGATACCACAACAAAATGCTAAAAAAATGCAGTTATTCGCTCTTCCCTAGGTCTGTTAAGGTTTGCACAGCGCTTGGGGGCTAGACCCATAGAGGCCATTTTAAAGGTTTATAAAACAAAATGTTTGGCCATTGCGGCCTATGGATCTTCTATATGGGGTTTTAAAGAGCAGGTGAAAATACGTTTTTACGAAGTCTGCTGTCTGTACCACAATCTACCCCAACGTCCTCTGTACATCAGGAACAGGGGCTAGGCTACGTCTCTGATATTTGGAGCACAGCGCCGTTGTTTTGTTGGCTCAAAATTTGGCTAACTCCCGAGCTAACTCTGAACCAGCGGATCCTGAGGTACTGTGTTAATTAAGATAAGTCTCCCGAAATTAAGTGGCTGTCCTATGTTAAATGTATGCTATCGAAAATAGGACGTCCCGAACTGTATGAGGCTCCCGAAAAGATTTGAAAGGAGGATGTCCTGTGGGTGAAATTGAATTTCAAGAATTTACTAATGTTGGAGCGAGAAGAACTGGAGCTATCCAAACCTCTAGTTAGGGCTCACTATTTGTTAAAAACAACCATTTCTATTGAACCCTACTTGGTCATGGTGAATAACTCTTTCCATCGTTGGCTCCTAATTAGGCTCTGTTCCAATTTGATCCATCTCCTTTTGGGGGATTTACCGGGCTGGTGCAAAACTGAAGATGCAGAACCCTGTGAGTGTGACAATTTCTTAACCCAAGATACTTTACATTTCATGATGTTTTGTCATTTTTATTCCAATATTCGAATGAAATTCTTGGTACCTATCTTAAGAGGAATGGGTTTTGCCCAGGTCAGACCTGCGTTCGTTTTTTTACAGACATTGTGCAACCAAGGAGATATATCTATATATATTTTTCTTTTTTTTAGTCCTCATTTTCGCCCTTGGTGGCCAAATAGTAGTGCATGGAGGTAGGCGTATTGTCACAGATAAACTGGTAGGGGCACTGAATAGTACGAAGTGGGTCGCCCCTCAGTACAATTACCATACTCCAACAGCACCACATTAGAACAACCAACGGGGTAGTATGCTGCAGTCAGATGCCCAATCTTGTACCGATGTCGCCCTATTGGGTATACAAACATAAAAAGAGATGCCAAACAGCGTAATCATTGGACCTTGGGGGGGGGGGGGGAAAGCCCCATGGTCGAGTACTCAGCTATAACCAACTTAATAAAAACCAGAAGTTTCTCTTGTCTGGATTGCCCGATCTTAATAGGTCCGTTATGGATGTTTGTAGCACTGAAGTGCGCCAGTCCAGCAAGGTAGGAGGTAACGGGTCTTTCCATTTCCTACACATCTCTCTTCTGGCCAACAAAATACCATAAAAGAGTAAATTCTTAGCCAGACCCTGAAACTCTGGTGCGACCCCAAAAATTATAAGAGCAGGACATAGCAGGACTTGGGAGCCTAAGGTAGCAGTGAGTGTTAGACAAACCGCGTTCCAAAAGGGCGATAACAGTGGGCAATCAAGAAACATATGCAGGTCAGAAGCCGCAGTCAGACCACATTTAGGGCATGCCACTTTAGTTATTTGGAAATTTTGAGAGTCTCTCTGGCGAATAGTAGGCCCTATGTAGGGTAAAAATGTAGTTTCGGCACAACCAAGAGGGTTTCACTATGTTCCACATGATCTTAAAAGACTCAAACCACAAGTTCTCCACATTATGATTGGTGATATGCGCGGCCCACAGCATGTCAGGCAGATGGAACTCACTCTCGACCTCCTCCAATAGTAGCTTGTACCAAAATGAAACCTCTTTCTTAGTTGGAGGCTTATCTATTAAGAGGGAGACCATGTTGCTATCACCCCCTAACAGAAATCTGCCCTTAGCAGAAACCTGTGAGTAGGCCCAGCTTCGTATTTGCAGGTATTTAAACCTGGAAAGTCCTGCCACTATTTTAGAGAATAACACCTCCCACGGGAGTAAGCTACCCTCCACGAAAAGGTCCCCCACACCTCCACTCCTGCCTCTCTTAGTGGTACTGCGAGACTATCAAGAAGCCAACTCGGAGACCCGGGTGAATTCCACAGTGGAGATCTACTAGAGAAGTAATCACTTATTATGGAACACCTGAGTTTCACCCATGTTTTAGATATATCTCGCAATACCTTCAGTTTTACTTTTTTTTTAAACTTGGGGTCGCCAAACAAACAAAAACGCATGCTCAGCTATTTTTTACCCTCTAAGCAGTGCTGCAAACATATACCCACAAGCAGAGTTTATGGGTGATTTTAGCAACATCCGAGCATGGGAAAATTGAAAAGCCCACGCGTATAGCTTTAGATCAGGAGCCGCCAAACCACCCTTTTCTCTACGACACCTACGTTTCTTCCAGGCTATTCTAGGAATGTGGTTATTCCAAATAAAAGAACTTATATCACTTTGAAGTCTGGCTATCATAGAGGGTTAAAAAAAAGAGGGATGGTGTTAAACAAAAAAGAAACTTTGGGAAGGATGGACATTTTTATTAAGTTGGCTCTATCCAATAAGTATAAAGGAAGCGAAGACCATGATTTCATCAACCTATGACACTCCTTGGCAACAAGCGAAAAATTTGATGGAACTATTTTATTTATATCATTATATATATTTAGGCCCAAATAGCGTAAGACAGAACTCAGCTGAGCCCCTGCCACCGGCTCAGGGTCGTTCCAGACCATAATATCCGTCTTCGAGGCATTGATTTCATACCCAGACACGTTGCCGAAGTCCTGAGCCAGAGCAATTACAGCTGGAAAGGCTGAGCAGAGTTCAGAGGATTAAACGAGGACATCTTCTCCCATCCTTCAAAAATAAAGGGCTTGAGGTTACAATCCTCCCGTAGCCATTGAGCAAAAGGCTCAATATATAGGTCGAATAAGAGGGGAGAAAGAGGGCAGCCCTGGCGGGTACCCCGCGTGATGTTAAATGGGTTGGATAATTCCCCGTTTACAAGTAAAGAGGCAGACGGATTCTGATACAAAAGTCTCACTGCACGCCTGAATTTCTCGACGATATTAAATTTCCCCAAGACCTCTGATAGGTAAGTCCAGTTAACCCTATCGAAGGCCTTGGTGGCGTCCAAGGTGAGAACAGCCAGGGGGAGTGATTCCACGGAAGCCATATCGATGGCTCCTATGAGATCGTAAGTCAACTCATAGAGCTGGCGACCCCTTTTGGTCTACGTGCAAGATACTTGAAGCGACTGCCCCCAACCTTTACGCCAACACTGACGCAAAGATTTTATAGTCAGCGTTTAAGATAGAAATTGGTCTATAAGACCCACAACAGGTTGCCGGTTTTCCTGGTTTCAGTATCAATGTTATTAAAGCACTGTTCCAAGAAATAGGATGGGGCATTCCATCTTGGAGGATATCGTTAAACAGCTCAGTCAAAAAAGGGAGGATTGTTAATTTCTAAGCCTTGTAAATTTCCGACGGCAGACCGTCTGGGCCAGAAGCCCTACCCTTTTTACTACTGATAATTGCCAGTCTAACTTCTTCCTGGGAGATAGGATCTTCCAAAACAGTACGTTGTTCTAATGACAGTAAAGGAAGGGAAACTCCCGCAAGCCAATCTTCAGCTTGTTTGATTTCAATATTTTTATCCTCACGGTATATTTCACTGAAAAATTCCAGAAGAGCCCCCCTAATATCTGCATCGGTAGAGTATGTTATATCGCCAGAAATGATTGAATAAATATTATTTCTAACCTGCTCAGTCTTTGTCTTCCAGGCTAGCAAGTTTCCAGCCCACTCACCATATTCCAAATGGGCTAATTTACTTGCTTCCCACCTCTCTAAGACCCGAGCATTCAAAACTGAGCCCAACTCCCCTTTTAGAGTAACTACTTTGTTTTGCCACACCTGTACTGTGGTGGCAGGGGCATCCGGTGCATGGCTATTTCTGTCTGCACTCTGGCCATCTCCATTTCCAGGGAAGCCGCAGCTTCCCTATAGATCTTATTCTTATATGTAGCTTTATTTGTTATAAAGCCCCTTAAGAAGGCCTTTAGTGAATCCCATACGCCCCCAGGGGAAGCTGTTGCAATAGTATCTTCCAAAAAATGCTGCACCTCCACATTAAGAGCATTAATAATATCCAGCGAGGAGAGCAATGAATGATCAAATGACCAGTTTCTCAAACGACTCTTAGGAAACCCCTCCAGTTCTAAATAAATAGCCGCGTGGTCTGATAAATGAAAGGGGAGGTGAGAAACTGATTTCACCAAATTAACTAAAGGTTGACTAATCAAAATAAAATCGATTCTTGACTGATGGTGGTATCTGTAGTTGCGAAATGTAACACCTCTTTGTTGCCCATGTAATAATCTCCAGATATCGTTATACCCTAGCTGCTTCATACTATCCTGCAGGAAAGACCTAGTTTTAGATAAAATCCTGGCTCTGTTAGAAGGGGACTTATCCAAAAGAGGATCCAAAACTATGTTGAAATCTCCTGCAAGAATAACCGGCTCGGGAAATAAATACAGGTGAGAAAAAAGGGTCTTCAAAGCTGACGGGTCATCCTGATTTGGACCATAGTATCCTATTATAGTAATTGGGGACCCTGCTATGATCACTGATGCAATTGCCCACCTACCGCCAGGGTCAACCAATTTAGACACCAATCTCGCTTTTATAGATTTTTTTAAAGATTATTGCCACACCTCTAATGTGTACAGATTGCGATGTCATAAAACATAGATCAATCCACCTATTTTTTTTAACCAGCGAAAGCATTTCAGATTCAGCAAGATGAGTCTCCTGGAGTACTATAATCTGTGCATCTGAGTTGCGAAGATACTGCATTATGTTATTTTTTCTAGGGTTAATATGCAATCCATTAGTATTCCAGAAGAGAATCGCTAATTTACTCATTGTAATAAAGATCCCACGCCAAGACTTTTACCATCAACATCAACACAATAATATCTGTACCAACACTACAGAGTTTATAAGGGCAAACCCACCAGTATGCATACAACCAGAATGAAGAAAGGATAATCATATATTCTTCAAGCAGCAGCAACAAACGCAAAGCTAAACTAGAGCGAAAATGAGGAACTTTTTTACGTTTTTTTCCTTGCAACCCCAACCCCCCCGTGCCCCAAACTACCCTTCCACCCCCCCCTGGGAAACCTTGCTCTATCTATCTGGAAAAACCAGAAGATAGCGCCCCATCCTGGGTTCCCACCCTACCCGTGACCGTGAAAAGCCAAGACATTAAACCTATACTATATACCTTATACCTATAATACCAATATTTATACAAAAGCAGTGATTTTCTATTACACAGATCCTTTTTATGTTTTATTGTATATTTCTTTTTTTTAACATATCTAGTCTTTTACACTTTTGTATTTAAGCTAACGTTGTCTTCCAGGCCTTACAGATTACAAAAAGGTTTCTTGCTGTACTTATGTACATTATTAATTACATAGCTCTCTTTTAGCCTGATGCTCCTTTGTCTTTGCCCTTAGTCAGTAATAGCTCATCCGCTGCCTGCACTGATCTGATATTATGCATACTATTTTTATACATTACTCTCAGTGTTGCCGGAAAGACTAATTGAGCAACTGCCCCATAACTTCTAAAAGCCTCAAGCCTCCTCCCAAACTCCCACTGCTTATCAAGTGTGGTCCTGGACAGGTCAGATCGAATCTGAAAATTAAATCCCTTACCACTCACAGATCTATGCTTTAGGGCCAGATTGAGAATGGTCTCCTTAAGTGAGTAAGTATGGAAATTGACCAAGACTTTTCTTGGCTTGGTCCTTTGGGGGTTCTTCCTGAAAGGCTCTCTATGGATGAGTTGGATGTCTAAAGCTAGTTCTTCCACAGACTGATCCAAACGTAATGCTTCCTTCAATAGCGAGAATACAAACTGCTTAATATCTGAGCCTTCCTTGTCCTCCGGAATATTCAAGATATGAAGATTATTGCGTCGGGCATTGTTCTCAAGAGTCTCCATCCTCTCTGCCAACGCTTGGTCTTCTTTCCTGAGCGTTGTGATATCCACTTTTGCTTCATCCAAATGTATAGACAGACCCGTTACTGTGTCCTCTAATGACTCTGTTCTTAAAGTAAGATCATTTAGCTTCTTGTCCAGGGACTCACAATAACATCTAATGTCGGCCTGATTAGCTGCAGAGGTCTCAAACCCTTTTTTTATGTCAGCGGACAGAGATGTAAACATCCCCTGTAAGGAAGCCTGCAGGGAGGTGGTCAAGGTTACATTATCACAGTTAACCGGCAATGCACTGGCACTGGAAAAGGGAGCCTGTGCACCACCTTGTATGCTATCTTGTGTACTATCCCCTTGCGTTGACCCATCAAGGGGGCCGGTTATCAAAAATGGAGGAGCCAGCAGAAGTGGCGGAGCCAGTGGTGGAGCCAGAACCAAGGCAAGAGGCGGGGGTGACCCGACGAACCAGAAGGACCCAAAGTTTCCAACACAGGTGTCGTAATTTGACGATGATCGGGTTAGCGTTCAGCTTTGCTACACAAATTTCTCCTTATCTTGACTATGTTGTTCGGGGGCCATTTTGAATCACTGGCGTCCATTTTACATGAACGCGCTACCTCATGGTCAGCATGCCCTTTTGTCCTTCCTCTGTACCACTGACCATCTAACTTGCCCAGCAACAGGCTATTTTTAGTACTGGTCAAGCTTGCACATGCGTAGTCGAGCCCTCTGTACTAGTGGACAGTCATTACTTAGGAATGTTCCTCAAACTGACCAGTGGTGTTAAACTCCTCCCACAAAGCTGGCTGTGTTCCAAAAATGTCCTTATATGTACCTAAACTGAGCAAAGGTGTTACGCCCACTCTTTTTATTACTGTAAAACTGTATAAAAGAGGTCACGCACCGATGTTCGGTGTGATACTTCTTGCATTGCCGAAGGGTGTTGTAGAACTGTATCACCACCCCATGGTGTCCTAATAAACTTGTCTTTTGCATTTCCAGTTTCCGTGCCAACCTCTATTTTACGGTGTTATGCAGTTTTTGCAGAGTATGTAGGTCTGGAGAAACCCAATACCACACAGGGACCAAGCTCTCAGGAACTTCAGTAAGGGTAAGGGTAAGGGTGCCGACAGTCTCATCCTCTCTATCCCTATCCCTATCCAAGTCTAATTCAGCTTCCATATTGGCGTCTGGGATTTCTGGGCCATCCACACCACCCATCGCCATGACAATTGAGGTACTATTAAACGAGACCCCAGTATTCACTGTTTCCTCAGGACCCACGACCTCTGATAGTGGCTTTTCTGGACAGACCTTGGGAGAAAGTTTATCCGATAGTAGTAACACTTGGGGATCACCTTAAAGTACGACCTAAGTGATGAAGTTATCCTGGACTCAGCACTAGCAGAGCTGGTGGATTTACACTTAAAATTAGAGTCTTTAGGCCCTTTAGTTGTTTTACACTTGTAGGCTCGCTTAGCCTTAACCTGCCCTGTCAGGTAGGAGGAAAGTTTCTTTTTCACGCTATCAGCGTTACCAACACTAGCAGGAACCACTGGCTTGGGCACCTCTAAACTTAGGGCAGGGGTAGGGTTAGAGTAACAAGATGCGGAGAGTGTGGTGTTTTGAGCTTGTACTATTTTACTTTTTTTCCCTTTTTTTGACTCTCTTTTTGGCCCCTTGCGTTTGTCCTTTCTCAAATGTGGTGATCCCCCTACCCCAGACTTGAATAAATCACCACCTGGAGGTATACAGATGGACTCACCATGAGGACTAGCCCCCCGGCCTGCGCTGAGCCCCCACCACTTTTAGCACCACCACCTTCACCAAAATCATGGCAACTGCAGTCAGCAGACAACTCTCCTTCCTCCGGCGTTTCCTCCGACGTTTCTGCTATCACCTCCACCTCGGCAGCGGGTCCCCCAGCGGCTCCACGACGTCCCGGGAGAAGACAACGGATCCTACGTCCTCGTCAGAGCTCCAGGGCGGCAAGACTCCAAACCAGCAAGCCCTGCGCCTGCAGCGGCAAAAACACAGGTGAGCTCCATCTCTGTTTCAAGCCCTTCGACTGCGATGCAGAGACAGCACCTACAGGGGCAGGAGACTCCGCCAAGGAACACGCCGAGGAACACGCCCCTTCCAAACACATGGGGTCTGATGGAGACGGGAAACGCCAATATCTCCGCAATGAGAATTTTTTTTCAAAATGTTCAAAAATGGATTAAGGAGTCAGCAGCACAACACAATACCAGGTGTCAGTTCCCCCAACCCAGGAGATATTTTTAACATTGCTTCTTTTCTTGCTGCTGCTGTAAAGCTAAAAAAAATCGAAATCAGATCATGAATTTTGTCTAAATAAGATTATCAAGCTAATATGAAGTTTTTTTAATTTGTGAATATTTTCGCCATGATGTTTTTATCTGTATATTATTTTATATTTTGTCTAATGTTTTGTAATATTGTTTGTCCTTGATGTGTTCTGTACTTTTATGATTTTAACTAATCAAATAAAGTGGATTGACTGACTGACTTCATTGATGTAATGGATGTACTGTTAGAATGTAACTATTACAGTATGGATATGCTGTATCTGCCTATGTTGCTTCTGGTGAAAATAAATCTTGGTTTAAAAAGTCTTTAGGCATAGGTTTAGCACAGTGCCAACCACGCGAGCTGTAAAATTGCAAAAGCCTTTTACCACTCCAGGCACAGTAGGTAATGGATGTATGACGTTACAACGCATACTTTTACCACGCATGCCTTAACTATGCGGTATTTACAACGAAAACCTTTACAACGCATAGTGCTTTGGGTTGCTGGATAGTGAATAGTTTAATTTACTATTCCAACTCCAGTCCCCGTGGACACTAGGGAAGGTGTTGGATAGTAAATTAAACGTATTCCATATCCTAGAGCGCCCCCCAGCGTAATGCGTTGTAATGGTTTTAGTTGTAAATACCGCGTTGTAAAGGCACTGCGTTGTAAAAGTTGCATCGTAAAGGATGTTTCCCCAGTATTACAGCTCTGGATTGGCAAAATGCCACCCAAGCCAACCTGGAATAAATAAAAGCAACCCCTGGCATGTTATAGCTCTTCGGATAGGTTTCACTTTGTCCAGACACAAGGGAGCACCCAGTATAAGTCAAAACAATATCCATTCAGGCATAGAGTACCGCATAACTTATGCAAAAAGGAAGCAGAGGGCCGTAGCTTCAGACAAGTGCCTTTTCTCCATTATTGTGCTGTAGGGAGGTGGTGGTGAATGTAAAACCACACAGAGACACTTTAGAGCACAGAGCATGCAGCATGATCACTGGGATGTCTAGGTGGAGGTCAACCCTAGAGTCCCTACGCTATTACATATATTGTTTGTTGTTGTTTTCTTTAGAGGGAAAACTTTCATCCCCTCACCAGCTACTCATTGGGACCTGGACCAGAGAGAGCAAGTCTCACACTGTACCCAGAGGAAAGAGAGGACCAGACGGAAAACAACATACCGGCCCTTACCTTTCTTTTCTAAAGAGGCTTTCATTATTGTTTTTGTTGTGTTTGTTTTGATCAATAGCCTTCTTACCCAGTACCATTTAACAGCAACAAAAGGGAAACATGTCCACTGTAACCCTTCAGAGTGTGACTCTTCCTTATACTGAGTGATCACATGAGGCCAGCCTTTTGTCTTTCCCTGATAATTCTTTGGTAAGGCTGATGACTGCCAGGAAGAGTGGCTCTCCCTCAGTCCCAGATGTGGGGGAGTGATGGAGCTAGTAGTAGGCATGGTGGCCGCCCAGTCGCAATCCAGTTACCAGTTTTTCTTTTCTTTTTGGGTGAGGAGCTACACAAAGACTGAGAGACTGTGTGCTATTAGGAGTATTGGAATTAAACTGCTACATTGTGCCGAAGGGAAGGGACAGACCTCAGTCACAAAGGGAACCCGAGGTATAGCGGGGGGAGAGGCTCAAATTGCAGGATACTACTTTGAAACCTCAATGTATATCTGTCAGTAGTATTTCGTCTTGGGGCGAAATAAGTATACGGTTCATTTTGAAGTCAAGTACTGGGTTGAACAATCCTTTATTATTCAGATATGTAGATGTTGAGTGCTAAGCTTGAGAACCCCCACACTACATCCATGAGAAGCCTGTAATTGCTACCACTGACAGCCGAAGGTGTTGCACATGGTTCAGTGTGCAGAGTCTTTGTAGGATGGACCCTGGAACATCAAAGGCAAATTACCACAAGCCCTGCGGTTGAGGCCCAATAGCCCCTACTTGTCTTGTGGTGTCCCTGAACTGTAAAAGGCAATTTTCTTGCTGCAGTGAGGTGCAAGACATTCTTTATTAGTGGGCATTTGAATTGTGAAGTCTTTCACTACCAATACATTGAAACCCTGAATTAAAGTGTGATATTGGGGCAAAACAATATGAGAGCTCCTGAAACTGTGGCTTGCAGTTGCCACCACAAACCTGTCATTGGATATAAGCAATTTACATAGCTCATCATTATCAGTATGATGTTTAATAGAACCCAGTGGGTTAATAAAGTAGAAATGTACAGCTGAAATTTAGGGCGGGGGTAATTGCTCTTTCTAGAAATACCAGGACTGTATTTAAATGAAATAGAAAGGTACCATAGGCTTTTCACAGGAGAAGCATTTTGGTGGGACCCTACTTTAAATTAATTGGTGGGAAAGTGTGCAATATCAACAAGGTTACACTGGGCCAGAGCCTAATTTATAGAAAAGAAAAGAATGTGAGAACTGTAAAACAACAATGGTGTCTAGTCTTGTTTCCACCTCATAGCGTCACCCACCCTACGCTTCATGTTTCTATGTATCAGTCTTGCAGATTCTTTTTCTTCCTGCTCTCTCCCTTTGTCACTGTTTTCCTCTATCTCGCTATCTTCTCTGTTTTCTCTTTTTGTCTTCTCTCTCTTTTTCTGAGTAAAAGTCTGATGATGAAAATGAATTGCCTGTCCACAAAAATGAGTAATGGTGCTCACTACCGGCAAGCACCTGCATTAATTAGGCACACCATTGGGTGTATGCTATAATGTTTAAACCCCTATTTCAACAGAGTGAAGGCAAATGTTGAATTTTGTAAAATGGCATCCAGTACTTTATTGACAGTAGAACCCAAAGGTGGAATATAAGTTGCCATGTTACTCCAAAAAACTCACAGGCCTTTCAATATCAGTGCCTACCACACTCAAGCAAATTGAGTGACCAATGTTTATTACAACTGAAAATGCAACTGGTACAAATGCTTAATCTTGTGCTAGTCTACTTGCTGCATCTGAAGCACAGTGTAAATGCCCCTCACAAATGAGCATTGTTAGACCTGGCATCCTTGGTGTGGTTTTGCCCTGTCCTTTTGCCTCTACCGCCTGTATTTTTGTCTGTATGGTGGAACTCGTTTTTGCTGGGTTTTGTACTCTGGGCACTTTACCACTGCTGATTAGTGCTAAAGTGCAGGTGCTCCCTGTGTAAATTATGATTGTGATTGGTTATCCATGATAGGCATATTTGATGTACTGGTAAGTCCCTAGTAAAGTGCACTGTGAGTGCCCAAGGCCTGTAAATCAAATGCTACTAGTGGGCCTGCAGCACTGATTGTGCCACCCACATGAGTAGCTCTGTAAACATATCTCAGACCTGTCACTGCAGTGTCTGTGAGGGCAGGTCTCAACTGCCATGTCGACCTGGCAAGTGTATGCACTTACCAGGCCCAAACCGTCCTTTTTTTTTGTACATGTAAGACACCCTGAAGATAGGCCCAGGGTAGTACTATGGGAAGTGTGCACTGTATGTGAAAGGTAGGACATGTGCTGATGTGTTTTGCATGTCCTGTAGTGAAATACTGCCAATTTTGTTGTTCACTATTGCAAGGGCTATCTCTCCCTTAGGTTATTATTGGAACTGCATGTAACATCTTACAAGTGTAACTTTAAATTGGGAAAAGATAGAGATTTGGAGTTAGGGTTCCCAAAAAAGACATCTTTTAGCGAAGTTGTTTATTAAATTGTGTGTTTGAAAAGGTCACTTTAAGAAAGTGGGCATTTTCTTGCTTTACTATTCTGTATCTCTGCCTGTGGAATCAACGTATGGTTTAGACTAACAGGGGCTGTTTGTGCATTCCCTCTAGACAGTCACACAAAGGGAGCTGAAATATGCCCTGCATATCCTTATAGCCTTCCTGAGCTGGAGTGGTGAGAGGAGTTGTCACTGACACCTGAATAGGGCTGTGTCTGTCCTCTCACAATGCTGTCTCCACGCCCTTCCCCTGTAGCGTGTCAGGAGCCAAGATAGGATCTGTGCACTACAAAGACTATCCTTTGCAGTATGCCTACTTAAAAGGCAGAAAGGGGTATAGGTATTGCACCTCTAACCCCACATTTTTAAAACACTTCTGGACTGAGTACTCTGCCAAGAAGAACAGCTAAAGAGCTGTCAGGAGGAGTTCTACCCCTTTTCTGTGTGTTGCTTTGTTGGGTTGGCCTGCAGTTGCTGCTTCTGTCTGTGGGCTGTGAAAGAACCGAGTTTTGCTTTCTTTTTTCCTGCTTTTCCAAGGTTTTCCAAGGGCTTGTGTGTGCTTGCCTACTGTTGGAAGTCTCAGGGCCATCATAGACGTCATCTCCAGCCTCCCTGAACTCCACTACTAGGAGTTCTGACTGCTAAGTGGTGCCAATTCCAGGTTATGGGACCATGAGGTGGTTCTGCTGCTTCAAGAATTGAAAACCCATGCATTGCATTTCCAGCGCTGTTTTTCCTGCCGCAAGCTTGCCATTCGGTTGAAAAAAACGACACATCGCAGCTGAAATATCGATGCACCGCCTGTTCGGGACCCAAAGAGCTGCAACAGTCTGAGTCCAGAGCACCGCATCTCTGATGTCCGTGACCCCCACTTCGACACCGGCCCTGCTGTACGGCTGAAAGAAACAACGCATCACTGTCCCGCGGCGGGAAGAATCGACGCATAGACTGTTTTTTTGCCGCCGCTGCCTCGAACCCCAGCACGTCTGGATTTTCATCGCACCTATGTGCCAAATCTACGCCAACGGACCCCACAGAAAGGACCCGCTCTTGGATTTCAATGCATCCCTCCTCCTTGCAGCAAGGAATTGATGCAAGACTTCTCCTGCAAGCAGCAGAACTGACGGCTCCATTCCTCGGGGACTCAAGAATTGACAGAATGCTGAGTTTTCTGATGCTTCTCTCCTTTACTGTTTTCCATCTAGGATTTTGATACATTAGAGGTACTTTGTGCTAAAATCCAAACATCCATAAAGTTTTATGGACAGAATTGCTTAAACATTTTAAAACTGATATTTGGAGTTATGCATGTTGGATTTTTATTGTTTTCATTTTGTTTGATTTAGATGAAGATTGGTTCTTTTTTTAACCGGTGTGGTGTCCATTTGTAGTGTTTTCACTGTGTTACTCTGTGTGTAGTGCACAAATGTTTCATACATTACCTCTGAGATAGGCCTGACTGTTCGTACCAAGGGACCAAGGGAGTGGACAGAGGTTATCTTGGGTGTGTAACTTCCTTATCTTGACTCGAATAAAGGGTCCCTACTTGGACAGGGTGCATACCACTGCTAACTAGAGACCCCTATTTCTAACAAACATGACTTCAATTGAAACTGCTTTGAGAGAGGCTGAGGCAATGCAGGATTCTCAGCCTTGAATGTTCCAACAGCTGCCATCCATTACATTATTCCCTTCAATTCAATCTATCACTGACAATGTGTTCTATTGGGAGAACTGCTGCATCATCTCTGGCCTGTTTGCAAAGTTAATCTAGGTCCAACGCTACTCTGTTGTTGACAAAATCTATCCAATCACATACCAGCAAGGAAGGAAAGTGCATTAGAGAAGGAATACATAAGGATTCTGAAACAACCAGAGCCTATTTGAGCTGGTGGTTTCAAGTGCTTGGCACCGGCACTTAATTACCGGAACCGGCACTGATGACAGCTGCCACATGGTGGTGCTGTTTGTGTATTTAAAGGTGAGCAGAAAAACAGTTGTTTGTTAATTCAATATGCATTAAAAACAACTAATACATGCCACCCACACCATTCTTAAAGCTTTGGCAGCCTCGAACAGTCTGAATTGTCACACTGGTAGCAGTGTGATGGTTAGTAGTTTTGCAAGTACATTGGCAATGTATGGTGCAAGGTGTGGTGGCCTCCTGACGATTGCCCCAGCACTTATTTTTTACAATTAAGAGCTGGAAATAACTGAGAGTATTCCTTATAGGCCGGCGCCTCTGGAAGGCTGCAGAGTCCAATGAAATCAAACAAGGCCTCTTATTTACTTGTCTTTCCTAGGCATTTTCCTTGTGCCTGGTCTGAAATGTCTTAATTCCACTCTAAATCAGGTCAGCTCTGATGACAAACATGCTATACCCTTTGATGTAACTTAATATGTACCCTCAGTAGGATGATATGATGAAAAAGGGCTCTGGGACCTGAAGCCTTTGATCTACTTCCAAATCTCTGTAGTTAGAAAATCAATTCACTGAGTTGCCAACATGCCGAATAACCATCAATTATTGATGGCTGAAGAAAAACAATACCCATTTTACACAAGCTCTTGATCAAAGCTATTGGTCTGTTATCAGTTCCAGAATCAGAAAGCATCGGCAAAACCAATAGGTCTGGCATTGGTGCAAACCTTTAGGTTTTGTTAATGCTTGTTTTGGTTTGAAATGGTTTTATAAAACGTTGTTACTAAAACGTTTCTAAATGGCCACACTTGTACACACATCAACACAATCTAGAGTAAGTCACACATCCACGTAATATAGAGTAATTTTGCATCAGTCTTGTTAAACAAGACTTCTGAAATTATGCTGATATGCCATTTTACGCAATTATGTACCATTTTCTGTAAAAAAAAGTTACCGCAATCGACGGGAACAAAGCAAACAATTGAATGTTAACGGCTGTTGTTTACGGTGCTTATTTTTTGGTACTTTTTTAGTGCGGAATGTTTGCTTGTTTCCAAACTGGATGCGCAGATGCTTTAATGATAAAATACAGCATCAACTGCCATTTTTGCATTTCACATAATTATGCTTAATTACGCATTACTTTTCTGTAAATGTCAAGTAACTGCACAATAGCGAATTAGACACATTTTTGCACACCCATAATTCAAAGAAGTGAACTGCCTTCATTTCCCAGGTAGGATATGGAGCACTGTAAGCAGTGGCAAAGGGGCCGATGGCAGTGTATTGGAAACTGCCGGGACATCAGAAAGTTTAAACAAGCACTAGCAAAGTCAGTAGGTCTCTGCAATGCCCAAGCTATTGGCCTTTTCAATGTGAATGTCTTTTAGCCATGTTGTCTAGGATATCTGCTGTTCAGCACATTTCATTTTTCATTGTTTATGGGAAACGGGTTTCATGTAAAAAAAAAAAACCTTTATTAAAACGCAATCAAAGACATGATGGTCTACTGACCTCGGCAGACCACATACCCTGTGATGCTGCGATTCCTACTGGGTTGTAAACTGTGACCTACCTCATTAATTTTCAACAGATAGGTCGATTTGCGACCCACAGTGAACTACAAATATGAAAAAGAAATTTCATACAAAAGGTATTGCGGTTTCCGAATAGCGATTTGGATGGAATTTATATTTGGAAATCGTTGCTCCTAGTCCATGTACATCGGGCACTATGTGATTTGCCCGTAATCACATACTGTGGAACTGAGGACGAAGCTAGGGAGACAATGTGGCACTGAGGACTAAGCCAGGGAGACAATGTGGCATCCTTTTGGGAGAGTGTAAGAAATGGGGGTTACCCAAATCTCCAAGGGGGTAGCATGGCATCAAGCGGGCAGGCCAAACTTCGAGGACATGTGAAGCATTCAAGCAGTATCCACAGACGACACACCAATCACACTACAAAAGAGTCACGACTCCACCTTTGGTTGGAAAAGAATAAGTTTAGTGATATCTCCAACCTGCAAGGTAAAAAGGAAAAATGCACTGGTAATCACAACAAGGCGCCAACTGGCGCCAGAGCCAAATACATCATGGGGAATTATTTACATGGGACAAAAAGGGTTGAGTCCATAGTCCATAGCTGAAATAAAGAAGATTGTGATTAAATTATCAGGAGACCTGGGCCCAATCTAGCGGGGCCAACTCAGGCTCTCTTCCTCAGGGGGTGGCTGTAATTTCAAAATCCCACATTAGCACACATACATCTTATGCGTTATAACGCCAATCCCACCCCTGTAAAGGAAGAACAACAGAGCATCACAGCACATACTAGACAGGAGCACCTGTAAGAAATCAGTACGGCAGGCTCATTAACAATGGGCATAAACAGGGGCCTGGAATAACTCGTCAGGCCAGCTTAGGGGCACCCCTGCAGTAAAAGGGAACATCCAGGTTTACTCCACCCTCCACCTACGGGTATAAAACAACTGGTAGGAAGGCACCTGGCATTCAATAACATCTGAGGTATACACCCTAGGCATCAAAGGTAACCTGGGAACATGGCTTTGCAGCCCCCAACCGGCAACATAAACTTTAGGCAGTGCATTGGCATCAACTCTTCCCGGGTCGCCTTAGGGGAACAATAACCCATGGGGCATAGAACCTTAGGCCTACGAACCTCAACATAGGGCAAACCCTTCTTGGGGCCTAAACATATAGATGGGATGTCCAGCCTAACCTCCAGGGGCAGGAGCACCTGTACAGGGTCTTCACGACCTGTCTGGGACCTTAGGCATCACAGGTAACAGGCAACCAATAGTCATCACTGCCAGTTCGCTCTCCAGGCGGCTGCCCTCTCCAGGGACCACCTATACAGGTCGTTATGGATGCCCCTAAAACCTTGTGCCCTATCACGAGGGCTCTTAAGTTTACCAGTCATGGGAGGGGGCGGGCACCGACCCTGTGCCCCGTTGCCCTTTCCACCCTCCACATTGGCCCCACTCACCAGCTGCTCCGGCTGTTTTGGCAGGTTTCTCCTTGGAGGCGGGGGCAGGCAGCTTCTCAATCCTGCGCAGGCCACTCGGGGCCCGCCAGACCTCACTCAGGCCTGTGCTGCCCAACCGGGGCTCCCTCTTCACTGCGGGGGCCCCGCGAAGCACCTCCGGCTGGCTTCAGGCCTCCCTCGGGGACCCGGGGCTCCAAGATCGGCTGCAGGGCTCACCTCCCAACGGGAGCCCTGCGGATGTCGGGCAGCTCTCTCGGGGCCTCCGTATCTCGAGGCCCTTCCTCACCGGCTCTCCAGCGGCGACCTCGGTGGCTTCACCCGGGTTCCCTCTTCCTCACGGGAACCCGGGGCTTTTCGGGCCTCTTCCTGCTCCTGAGCTGGGCGGGGGACTCACCGGCAGTGTGGACACCCGCTCCGGCTGGCCTCCTTCGACGGCCTCTCTCCCGGCTTTGTTTGGGGAGGCGGGGCTGGCACCGACAGTGTGCCCCGGCCCCGCCTATCCTCCCGGCCTCACACTCAGGGCACAGACCGGCAGGGTAGGCTCCTGCTCCGGTCACTCTCAATCGGGGCTTCCCCCCCGCGATCACGGGGCCCCGCAACGACTCTTCACCCGGGTTCCCCCTCCTACCTCACGGGGACCCGGGGCTTCGACTCCACTCCCGGCCTTCCCGGCCGACAACCAATCCGTGCGCGGCGTTGGCGGGGGCGGGCCGATGACGCGGCCTGGCACCCCCGTCACATGACACGGGCCGGGACGGCTTCAGGGCCTAGCGCGGCCCTCTCTCTACTTCGGCGGCCCCCTCCTGGCATCGGGGGCTGCCGCAACGTTGCACACCCCAGCAGGGGGGTCTCCTCAAGGCAGCGAAAACGGCGCTATTCACAGCGCACTGCTCCTCAGAAAACGGCGCTATTCACAGCGCACTGCTCCTCAGAAAATGGCGCTATTCACAGCGCACTGCTCCTCCCTCTACCCACAACCTCAGACCACGTAGAGGGGGCAGGAATCTAGCACTTCCTCAGCGCTTCGCAGTTATAGCGCTTGTCAGGTAGGCTTTACAGCACTGGGGGCCACAACAGTCCCAGGGCCCAGCGCTTTCACAGGGCCTCACAGCACCTCAGCCCGCAGCAGTTCTTTTGGGGGCACAATCTTCCCCATGGTGCTTCAGAGGGGCAGACAGTCCCACAGCAATTCCTCAGGGGCACACTCCTCACCTCCTGGGCGCTTCTTCACACAGCGCTGACGTGGTACCCGGTCAAATAGCGTCAGTGACCTGGATAGGGGCCCTCCCTTGTCAGGGGCCCATGGGGACAGCAGAGGGGGGGGGGGGTTCTAGGGGTGCAGGGCCCAGCTCACAGGCCCCTGTGGCGGTAGCACCTCACAGCAGGTCCCCTCTCTTCCTTGTCCCAGCGCTGACTGACTCTCTGGTGGCACTTCCCCCTTACTTATACCCTCCTCCCAGGCAGTGCCAGGACCTTCTAGAATGTTGGCAAAGCTGGCCTAAACTGGCTCTAGGGGAGGGGGTGAGCACCCTGGGTGCCAGGCTTTCCCTCCAAAAGCTAGGGGTAGCTGGGTAATATTATCTAGACCGCTGACCTATGGCAGTCCAGTGGCAAAACCCATGGCCATGGCATCCATTTTAAATACAATACTTTTCAGTCAGGTGCAGTTCTAAAATGGGGAAATTTACAAGTGCTCACATTATTACATGTCATTACATTTTCAACAAGGTGTCTCACACCACTCATGGCCTATACAGATTTAATCCCATGGGGGAGACATCCTAAACAAGGGGGTCAAAAGCGAAAAAATTTTGGGGAAAAGGCAGAGTCCAACACAACTCCCCCCCAGCCAAAAGCCAGGGTAGACCGATCAATGCCTTGATGGGCTTCCCTGCTTGGGGCGGAAAAAGGGGAACGCAGGCCTGCAACTACAGGAGCACCTGCAGTCTCTCCTCCACTCTGGAACCCAATGGTTCTCTCTCGCAACCCTCCCTTCACCAACAAAACCACCCCACTGGCGTTCCCTAGTGGGATGTTTTTCCTTCCTAGAGTGGGAGGCTCTAGCCTCAGGCTTGTAATACTCTTGGACCACTCTCTTCTCTCCAAATTGCCACTGGTCCACCCCCCTGGGGTCTACACCCTCAGACTGACCAGCCCTTAGGGGGGAGGCTCTCCTCCCCCTACTTCTCCTCCTAGGGTTCCTCCATCTCCTACGCCTGGGGACACCCTCACACAACCACTCTCTCCCCAACCTGGAGTCGAAACCCTCAGGTTGAACCGGTGACAGGGGCGAGTCCTCCCTCTCCCTGCACCCCCTCCCAGAGTTCCGCACCCTCCTACCCGGAGAAGTACCCCTGGGAGTCACTTCCGGGGGGACTCTGATTACAGATGTCCCTCCCACCAGGGCAGGCAACTCCTGTCCCTGGCCACCCAACCCGGGATCTGCGCCCTGTGGCTGAGCCGGTGACAGAGAAGAGACCTTCCTCCCTCTGCACCCCCTCCCAGAGTTCCGCACCCTCCTGACTGGAGTAGTACCCCTGGGAGTCGAATTGGTAGGGACCTGAATTACAGGTATCCCACCTTCCAGGTCAGGCAACCCCTGAACCTGGAACCCCAGTCCAGGATCTAAACCCTGTGACTGGTCAGACCCCCGAACCACTGGAGCTCTGATTATTGATGCTCCGGGTCCTCCTGACATGAGGGGATCCCTCCCTCTGGGTGACACATCGGGACAGCCTAGCCTCCCAACCTGGGGTTCTCTTAAAGAACACTCCAGGCCCGGTGACCGCAGTTGGGGCACCTCGGGACACCTCCCCGTCTCACTCCCTTCAGGATCACTCCCCTCAGCCTTCCCAGACGCTCTGGCATTTACCCAGAGGTCTGCCTTCCGTGCAAGTTCCCTGGGGTCTGAGAACCCGCACTGCAACAGATGGTGACGCAGTCTTGGGAAACAACTCCTCAGCATGTGCTCCCGGATAACGGCATGGCACAGCCCTTCCCAATCCTCCACTGCTCTCCTCACCACCCAATCCTCCAGTACAGTCCAACACTCCTCCTCAAACTCTCCCCAGGACTGATGGGACAGCTTTCCCCTGCCCCTGAACACTAACCCGTCCTCCTCTTCCGGGGAATCAGGCACAGTCTCCCGGGCTTCGGTAGTGGGACTCCTTGCACTGGACCTACACTCGCTGCCACCACTGGATCCCACCCTCCTCGGTGAATCCAGACTCCTAAAACCACTCTCAGGGGACAACCTACCCACCTGAGCTCATCTCTCTCTGGCGAAGGCCCTCTCCGCCTCCGCCATCCTCTCCTGCGCTAGGACTTTTTCAGTCTCTAGTCGCTGCTCTTCTACCCTTAGCTGCGCTAAGCCCTCGGCATGCCTGAGCTTTGCCAGCGCCAGCTGATGCTCCCTCTCTTCCCTCCTATCCACCCACTCTTCTGGGGACAGGGAAAGGGATTGGGCAGTGCCCCCGGGGCTGGACCCAGTGCTGGACTCCCTATCTACGGTGTCCTCATCAGCTCCTGGCATCTCCGCCCTCTCAAACTCTTCCTCCTCCTTATCGGAGTAATTACCTCCCAGGGTTCTGGATGGGGAGCCCTCTCTCTGGCCTCTAACCCACTGACCCTGCAAAAACTCTGGAGGGTAGTCAGACAAGTCCCCACCAATCTCTAAGGGCTCTCCCCTCTTGAGGGCCTCATAGAGAAACAAATTTCTCCTGATGTTTCCTACTGGGGGTATCCCTCTCTCCAGGAGGAAGCCTATCACCTCCTGTTCGGTGTACTCCATTAGTTCCACCTCCTCATAAACCAACCCCATCGTGGCGAGGACTCTCGGGACACACCCACAGTGGACCAAAGGGACACAATTGTCAAACACTTTCAGGAGGAAGCAATTTAGCAAACAATCCAACAATAATCCCCACCACAAGGCTCTACCTGTGGTGTAACCTGTGGCCGCTGTGGTACTGCGTAAACACAAGTCCTATCCCACCGCTTGCCACCAATGTAAGAAATGGGGGTTACCCAAATCTCCAAGGGGGTAGCATGGCATCAAGCGGGCAGGCCAAACTTCGAGGACATGTGAAGCATTCACGCAGTATCCACAGACGACACACCAATCACACTACAAAAGAGTCACGACTCCACCTTTGGTTGGAAAAGAATAAGTTTAGTGATATCTCCAACCTGCAAGGTAAAAAGGAAAAATACACTGGTAATCACAACAAGGCGCCAACTGGCGCCAGAGCCAAATACATCATGGGGAATTATTTACATGGGACAAAAAGGGTTGAGTCCATAGTCCATAGCTGAAATAAAGAAGATTGTGATTAAATTATCAGGAGACCTGGGGCCAATCTGGCGGGGCCAACTCAGGCTCTCTTCCTCAGGGGGTGGCTGTAATTTCAAAATCCCACATTAGCACACATACATCTTATGCGTTATAACGCCAATCCCCACCCCTGTAAAGGAAGAACAACAGAGCATCACAGCACATACTAGACAGGAGCACCTGTAAGAAATCAGTACGGCAGGCTCATTAACAATGGGCATAAACAGGGGCCTGGAATAACTCGTCAGGCCAGCTTAGGGGCACCCCTGCAGTAAAAGGGAACATCCAGGTTTACTCCACCCTCCACCTACGGGTATAAAACAACTGGTAGGAAGGCACCTGGCATTCAAAAACATCTGAGGTATACACCCTAGGCATCAAAGGTAACCTGGGAACATGGCTTTGCAGCCCCCAACCGGCAACATAAACTTTAGGTAGTGCATTGGCATCAACTCTTCCCGGGTCGCCTTAGGGGAACAATAACCCATGGGGCATAGAACCTTAGGCCTACGAACCTCAACATAGGGCAAACCCTTCTCGGGGCCTAAACATATAGATGGGATGTCCAGCCTAACCTCCAGGGGCAGGAGCACCTGTACAGGGTCTTCACGACCTGTCTGGGACCTTAGGCATCACAGGTAACAGGCAACCAATAGTCATCACTGCCAGTTCGCTCTCCAGGCGGCTGCCCTCTCCAGGGACCACCTATACAGGTCGTTATGGATGCCCCTAAAACCTTGTGCCCTATCACGAGGGCTCTTAAGTTTACCAGTCATGGGAGGGGGCGGGCACCGACCCTGTGCCCCGTTGCCCTTTCCACCCTCCACATTGGCCCCACTCACCAGCTGCTCCGGCTGTTTTGGCAGGTTTCTCCTTGGAGGCGGGGGCAGGCAGCTTCTCAATCCTGCGCAGGCCACTCGGGGCCCGCCAGACCTCACTCAGGCCTGTGCTGCCCAACCGGGGCTCCCTCTCCACTGCGGGGGCCCCGCGAAGCACCTCCGGCTGGCTTCAGGCCTCCCTCGGGGACCCGGGGCTCCAAGATCGGCTGCAGGGCTCACCTCCCAACGGGAGCCCTGCGGATGTCGGGCAGCTCTCTCGGGGCCTCCGTATCTCGAGGCCCTTCCTCACCGGCTCTCCAGCGGCAACCTCGGTGGCTTCACCCGGGTTCCCTCTTCCTCACGGGAACCCGGGGCTTTTCGGGCCTCTTCCTGCTCCTGAGCTGGGCGGGGGACTCACCGGCAGTGTGGACACCCGCTCCGGCTGGCCTCCTTCGACGGCCTCTCTCCCGGCTTTGTTTGGGGAGGCGGGGCTGGCACCGACAGTGTGCCCCGGCCCCGCCTATCCTCCCGGCCTCACACTCAGGGCACAGACCGGCAGGGTAGGCTCCTGCTCCGGTCACTCTCAATCGGGGCTTCCCCCCCGCGATCACGGGGCCCCGCAACGACTCTTCACCCGGTTTCCCTCTCCTACCTCACGGGGACCCGGGGCTTCGACTCCACTCCCGGCCTTCCCGGCCGACAACCAATCCATGCGCGGCGTTGGCGGGGGCGGGCCGATGACGCGGCCTGGCACCCCCGTCACATGACATTGGCCGCGACGGCTTCAGGGCCTAGCGCGGCCCTCTCTCTACTTCGGCGGCCCCCTCCTGGCATCGGGGGCTGCCGCAACGTTGCACACCCCAGCAGGGGGGTCTCCTCAAGGCAGCGAAAACGGCGCTATTCACAGCGCACTGCTCCTCAGAAAACGGCGCTATTCACAGCGCACTGCTCCTCAGAAAATGGCGCTATTCACAGCGCACTGCTCCTCCCTCTACCCACAACCTCAGACCACGTAGAGGGGGCAGGAATCTAGCACTTCCTCAGCGCTTCGCAGTTATAGCGCTTGTCAGGTAGGCTTTACAGCACTGGGGGCCACAACAGTCCCAGGGCCCAGCGCTTTCACGGGGCCTCACAGCACCTCAGCCCGCAGCAGTTCTTTTGGGGGCACAATCTTCCCAATGGTGCTTCAGAGGCGCAGACAGTCCCACAGCAATTCCTCAGGGGCACACTCCTCACCTCCTGGGCGCTTCTTCACACAGCACTGACGTGGTACCCGGTCAAATAGCGTCAGTGACCTGGATAGGGGCCCTCCCTTGTCAGGGGCCCATGGGGACAGCAGAGGGGGGGGTTCTAGGGGTGCAGGGCCCAGCTCACAGGCCCCTGTGGCGGTAGCACCTCACAGCAGGTCCCCTCTCTTCCTTGTCCCAGCGCTGACTGACTCTCTGGTGGCACTTCCCCCTTACTTATACCCTCCTCCCAGGCAGTGCCAGGACCTTCTAGAATGTTGGCAAAGCTGGCCTAAACTGGCTCTAGGGGAGGGGGTGAGCACCCTGGGTGCCAGGCTTTCCCTCCAAAAGCTAGGGGTAGCTGGGTAATATTATCTAGACCGCTGACCTATGGCAGTCCAGTGGCAAAACCCATGGCCATGGCATCCATTTTAAATACAATACTTTTCAGTCAGGTGCAGTTCTAAAATGGGGAAATTTACAAGTGCTCACATTATTACATGTCATTACATTTTCAACAAGGTGTCTCACACCCCTCATGGCCTATACAGATTTAATCCCATGGGGGAGACATCCTAAACAAGGGGGTCAAAAGCGAAAAATTTTGGGGGAAAAGGCCGAGTCCAACAGAGAGGATGTGACGTAATGGCCAGAGCTGTTGACTATGGAGCTGGGAAATTGGGTTTGGGTTTCGACGCTGGCTTAACAGCCTTGATTTTGGGCAAATCACTTAATCTCCCTGTGCCTACAAAAATGTATTTGTCCTTTTGTAAAGTAACTTTTGCTAATGTAAAGCATTCCAATACCTTCAAGGGATGTTTGCCACTATATGAAACTGCACACAAAAAAAAGTAACTGGTGCTAATGTAAAGTGCTCCAGTAGCTTCGGTGGTGTTGGCGACACATAAAGCAGCACAAATAAAACAGCATAATCGGGGAAGGAGAGGATCTGGGAAAAAGAGGGGATCCGTGCAAAGGGAGTTCAGCGTGGGCAAGCAGCGATGGGCAGGAGGTCGATGGCCAACCAACAGCAAATGTGGGTTCCCATGGGGAGATTAAGTGATTTGCCTAAGTTTAAGGTGTCCATGTGAAAAGTAACAGGTGTTAAGGTAAAGCACTCCAATACTTTCAGGTGGTGTTGGCGCTATATAAAACTGCACAAAACATTAACGGGTGATAGTATGAAATGCTCCACTGCCTTCAGTGGTATTGGCACTATATAAAACTGCACAAAAAACCCAGAAAGAATCATAGTGTTAGGCTGGTTTAAAGTAGTAAACATGAGGAAATACTTTGCATAGGCAACCACATTAAAAAAACTACTTCCACCATGGACACTGAGGGGCAGGCAATCCTTGATCATATCAAGACTCAGTCTGGTTCCTTTGAAGAGAATCCAAGTTAAGCAACAAGGGCGTATGGAAGCAGTTTACTGGTGAATGTGGAAAAAATAAGAAAGTTTTGCGACAGGAGAAATTTGAAGAAAGAGTCCCACCCTCTGAAATGAGAAGCAACAAAGTGAGACACAAACAGTTCAATAGTTTTGGAGACACGTGGCTATGCAGTTACAGCAGAAGATACCGTTACTTTAGAAGCTCTAACATGCCCTGTGATAATGCATAACTGATTCACTTGAGGTCTGATTTTCCATCTATAAACACCATTGCTGATCGACCACATGTGAAGTATACATGCACAAACCACGTACTCACATGGGTGGAAAATAAACAGAAACTATACATGTGCCAAGTTATAGCAACTGTGCACACATGCTTCAGTAAGGACATTAGTTATACACTAACAGGACACTAAAAGGCAGAACATCACTGCTCACTAGAATGAAAGAGACTATAATTGGGGACTAAAGAAGTGACGGCATTGGAAGGGGTGTTTTGTGGATGGGGCAAGCACCTAAAGCAAGCAGATATTGGAGGGAGGAGGAGGGGGAAATGGAACGCAGGAACGAAAGGAATAGCAGTGACGGGGATGATCTGTGGACAGGGCAAGCATCGGTAGGTGTTAGGGAGCAAGCAGCAATGGAAGGGAGGAGTTGGGGGGAATGAAAAGCAGCACCGATAGGAAAAGCAGTGGCACAGGAGGGGGTGATCTGTGGATGAGGCATCCAGCCGGGTGGGAGGAGATAGCGCTGGAAAAAGCAGGTGCACTGTGTAAAGTGCTGAAAAGAAAAGTAAGAAGTAGGTCCTAAAATGATCGTAAAAACTGGAGCAGTGGATGTTTACAAGCACTTGTTCCATGCTCTGGGGGAGGTCTAAACACAAGAAGATGCAGGATCAGGCATGCCAGGGACAAATAATAACAAAGAATATGAAGCAGACGATGGGGCCAGCAAATGAGAAGCCTGTTGGCGGGGTGAAGCCACCAGATTAAGGACATGTCTTGTTGAGACAGCACATGCATTGTCTAGCCGAGACCTAAAAAGCGAAAGTGGAAAAAATTAAACAACTACATTTTACAAAAATTATGCATTGACCCAATCGTTCCTTGCACCAAATGGGACTATTATTTTCTGTGTCATTGGCTGCATTGTGCTTAAACAGAATGCTGTGACTTATAAAGAAGGGAAACAATTGGCTGCCACATTTACCCATGCTGTTGGCTGTAGTGGGGAGAAGAAAAATGTGAATGGCACCACAACAGATCAATGACCAACGGATAAAGAGTTCTGATTGAAAGCCCCTGTAAAGTTATATACATAAATAATAATTATTTTTAAAACCAAAAGGTTTTTGTTACCACCAAATCTAAATAACACGTTTTCAATTAAATGTCAATTTTTCCCTTGCACTCTTAGAGACAACGTAGCACCAGATCACATCATAGCAACTGAAATCAAACGTGCCAAATTCTGTCAAATAAGCCTTCCATGATTTCACTCCCACTGACACACCTGAAAGGGGTCCAGAGTGTCGTGTGTCAGTCAGTCATAATTGCTTTATTCGACAAATAGTCATGAAAGCTGACCAAAGTATACAAAGCTGTTAAAAGAGAAATTTCCCACCATAAAATGAATAAAACAACAATAAGAATTCATATGCTCCTCTCAAGAATATATACATATGTAACAGGGGAGATTTTTTACATTTATAAAGTTAAAATAATAAGATTTGAGGAAAACAACAACCCCAATCTTATTTTAGCAGGTGAGAAAATGGAGAATACAACATACAATATACATTAGTTACAAAGACGCAATTGCTTTAGATCTGATAATACATGCCCATCCTAGAAATTTAGCTAAGGCTATAACAAGGGGTAGCCATGTTTCAGTACGGATTAGTCTAAGTGCTATCTCACATTTCCGTGTACCCAGAACTCTACAGGTTGGGGCCAGCCAAGTACGCCGTGGAGCTATATAAGCAGGACAATTCAATTCAGATTGCTTTATTTGATTTTTGTTTAAAATCATAAAAGCGTGCAGTTAAAAATACAATCATGATTAAAAAAAGAAAACATACATATGAAGGCACAAATTATCTGCGGATTAAAAGTTAAAAAATATTTGCTCACCCTGTGAATATAACTATCTTGGTAAAAACATACTTTACAGGATTCGTGTTAACAGTTCTTCCATTACATCAGAAAGAAAGTTGATAGGGGTTACAGTACTTAAGACTATTATGTGGTAAATCAAATCTGTTAAGCGCAGGGATACTACAGCAATACAGTAAGCAAACTCCTCTACCCAGCCTGGTAATATCCTCAGCCGTAGGTCTGGGAGCAAGATATATGAATTGCTTGGGTAGAAATCGTGTAGATCCCAGGTAGATATGGGGCCATCACCTTCTTTGGGTGGCCAGGTTTGGAGGTATGGAACAATGTGTCTACTCCTAAATCTTACTAGTACCAAGTCACCATTGATGTCTTTTGGGAGGGGACCTAGCCAGCCCACTCTCCTCACGCTCATAATCCTGCCGTCAAGATCATGGGGCAGGGGTCCATTTTTTGATAGCCAAAACTTGACCTTATTTAACAAGTCATGTTGTCTCTCTGATTTTCCCTGTTTGAGATGCGGGACTCCCGAGAGGACGCACACAAATGGAGCGGCCTCTGGAGGTAGATGAATTCGAGAAACCCTGTTGCGCTCTACTCTGGGAAAATTATTGTGCGCTATAGTGGGTTTAAGAGGGGCTTTAGGAACATTTGAGGGCAAAGAAGTGGGAACTAGTACTTGGGTTTGGGCTAACTTTGTTTTGTGTGGTTAGTTTAGGCGCATTAGGGGGAGCAGTTGACAAGGGATGATTAGATATTGTAGCATGGGTAGAAGGTAACACATTAAATTTAATTGTTTCCTCAATCCCTGTCAGTCTATCCCCCAAGGTGTTAATTTTGTCAACCAGGGGGTATATAATAGATTTGATCAGTTGTTCGATCATAGACAATAAAGCCATCTGGGAAGAGGGTGCTAGGTCGTCTAATTTTTTTGCCGCCTCTGGAGTTGGGAGGGAATTGGAAGGGGGCAAAGTTGGACTTGGGGACCCATTTTGTAGATTTTGTATTTTAGATTGACTCCCATTATATTTATCCCCGTCATGCTTCCTTTTAGCAGATGTAGCCCGAACGGGTACTATACTTTGGGTATTGGCTTTTGTGAAAATGGAAAAGGGTTCCAGCACACTCTCATTAGGAGCTAACGGGTTAATGTTATTTGGCGGGGAGGTTAATCCTTCTGGGACATACCTAGTCTTACACAGATTGTTTAATTCCTCCAACAATGAGAGGCTACACGCTGTAGTGGTCATTTGTGGAGAAGATAGATTACTAATTGGGCTGTCTATAAGCTGAAATCAGCGATTGGGTTTTTTAGGAGAGTTCAGATGGGTAGGGCGCTCTGCCTGAGATTTTACGTTACAGTGTGTGGTGTGAGTAAGTAAGATGTAGTGCGTAAAGAGCAGACGGAGAACACCCTTAACCGTCCAATGAAGTCCAAGACTTAACAACAATTCTACAGCTGTGCTCTCGCAACTACTTTAGGGTATCAACATTCAGTACAATGACAATTGAAATACAATAAATAGAAGCAGATCCTTTGGTGTGTTTCTTGTCACGATGACGGTTTAATATATCCAGACTTGAGGCACAGTCACAATAAGCCGACACGTGTTTCGTCGTGTACAGGTGAGTCAACACGACTCTTCAGGGCTTTAAATTCAACTCTGCGCAAGTGAGTTGAGGATAGTCTGGAGCTTGAGTTGACAGTCACTAGTTATGTTTGTCTTTGTGTGCACTTCGGTGGTACAGTTTATCCAATTATTAAAGTACACGAGAACGATCTCGCTACTGTGTATTGCCCAGTGGGGTTGGTCGAGTTATCCCAAGAGTAACACTTAATATGGGTACGTAAAAAGCAGTGCCGGGAGGGGATCCGTTTGATGCGGTACACAAGAAAACGGGTACGTTTTCTTAAACGCGATGCGCGGTTACGCGGTATCCCTCCTCTGAAGTTTCCCGGTCGCCGTCTTCCCTGAAGTCCGTTCAGGGAAGACGGCGACCGGGAAACTTCAGAGGAGGGATACCGCGTAACCGCGCATCGCGTTTAAGAAAACGTACCCGTTTTCTTGTGTACCGCATCAAACGGATCCCCTCCCGGCACTGCTTTTTACGTACCCATATTAAGTGTTACTCTTGGGATAACTCGACCAACCCCACTGGGCAATACACAGTAGCGAGATCGTTCTCGTGTACTTTAATAATTGGATAAACTGTACCACCGAAGTGCACACAAAGACAAACATAACTAGTGACTGTCAACTCAAGCTCCAGACTATCCTCAACTCACTTGCGCAGAGTTGAATTTAAAGCCCTGAAGAGTCGTGTTGACTCACCTGTACACGACGAAACACGTGTCGGCTTATTGTGACTGTGCCTCAAGTCTGGATATATTAAACCGTCATCGTGACAAGAAACACACCAAAGGATCTGCTTCTATTTATTGTATTTCAATTGTCATTGTACTGATTGTTGATACCCTAAAGTAGTTGCGAGAGCACAGCTGTAGAACTGTCTATAAGCTGGTCGGAATTAATTTCATCAGCATCTCTACGTGTAGGTAAAAATGTACTATTTAAGTGCTTGTCTTGTATCCTGGGGCAAGAATCCGACCAAAGGGCTATTTTAGTGGCAACACCATTGCGGGGCATAGTATGGATTGGATGTAATAGAGTTATTGAAGTTTATTAAGCAAGTACTACTGTCCAGTACAAAAAGTCAATCGGTAGCTTTACCTCCTCTTGAAAAGCCAAGAGGCGTGGCCCATCCCGTCCTCCTCAGGCCTCTGAGGGCCACAGAGGGCCCGCCCTTTGCCTGGGCTTCGCCCGGCGTCGTCCGCGCGCATCCGCGATGCGGAGGAAGCTGCTCGGCTTTGTGCGCCTCCGTGCGCGGTGATTCCCGGAAGTGGGCGTGTCCGCAAAGGAGTCTGGGAGCTGTAGTCTTCCCCTGCTGCGGCCCCGCGATGGAGTTTGCGGTGGCGGCAGGGAAGACCGACAGCGTCAGGGCCCCAGATGAATGGTGCAGAACGAGTGGCCAATCCACCCTCCAACAGGTTGGTGTCCGCTGTAATGTCCCCCGCTCCTCAGTGGGAGCTGCTCGGCTTTGTGCGCCTCTGTGCGCGGTGATTCCCGGAAGTGGGCGTGTCCGCAAAGGAGTCTGGGAGCTGTAGTCTTCCCCCGCTGCGGCCCCGCGATGGAGTTTGCGGTCGCGGCAGGGAAGACCGACAGCGTCAGGGCCCCAGACGAATGGTGCAGAACGAGTGGCCAATCCACCCTCCAACAGGTAGGTGTCCGCTGTAATGTCCCCACAAAAAGTAGATGTGCTAGGGACTCCAAGTTTGCTTTGCAAATGGGGCAAGAAGTGTCATCTGGTGTGCCCCAACTTGCAGTGAAAGCCTTGACAGGTACCCTGCCCACTCTCATTTGAAAAAAGAGCTTTCTATCGTGAGGCTTCATAATAACGTCCCAGTAAGATTCTAGCTTTTGTGTTGGTTTAGCCACTAAGAATTGTCCAGTTAATGTTGAGGGATCGCTAGTCCTAAAAAGGGTGGCATCCACCCATCCCCAGTATCGTTCCTTCAGTTGTTCTTTAGAGGGGAATGAGGTGTTTTCTGGGTTTTCCCATAGGGCAGCCATACCAATGTTTACTAGTATAGTCCTAACATTCTGTAACCGTTAGATTTTCTTATAACGATCTGCTCTTATTAGATCTTTTAGGCCCTCAATACAGGGTGTCAATTCAGGCGTTGACCAGATTCCCCGCCAATACAACAAGGGGAGTAATCTTGCGCTATGAGCCAGCGCCTTCCTGCCTAGATCATAAAGTAATGGCCTCTTTGGGGTGCTTTGGGGAAGGCAAGTGATTTTTCGTAGGAAAGTATTTTCAACTGCAGTCAGTTTCGAAAGATTTCTTAAAGCCTCAGAGCTCTGCCACATATAGTACTGCACTAACTACTTTCATGTTATAAATAGCCAAGACAGGGCTAACTGGTTTTGTGAATGACGCATTGAACTCAGCCAGCAGGGTACCTGACAACTGGCGATGTTTCAATGTGGCCATATCTAGTTGCTTACCCCACTTCATGTTGCTCTGCATGAGGACCCCTAGATAGGTAAAATCTTTTACCTGCTCCAGAGGGCGCTCATTTAACACCATCGCTCCTCTAAAGGATCTATGTGGGTTAAATATCATGAATTTAGTTTTAGCTACATTTATCTCCAAAGCTCGCAGGTGGCAAAATTCCTCGAAGAGCGATAAGGTTCGCTGTAAGCCGCTAGGTGTTTTTGCGATTAACAGCGAATCGTCGGTGAACATAAGAACAGGAATTTTTATACCAGCCAGTATAGGAGCGTCCGTGGGATTAGCTTCCAAGAATTTTACAATCCCATTAATAAAAATGGAAATCAAAGTTGGGGCCATCACACAACCTTGTCTACCCCCCCCCCTCCCCCCCCTTTCCACTCTGAAAGGGGGGGTGTTCATGAAGGCAGCTTTGCATTTCTTGCAGCCCCTGTTGGATTGGAGCATTGGTAACTGAGAGTTAAATAGGTTGGCTATTGCCTCCAAAGTTGGGCAAGCCTTGCCTAGTGTCAGTTACATGCATGAACAACTGGATATATGTGACAGTCTTTTCCTCAGAACACACAAGTTTCACTGTCAGCAAATCTTTAAAATTTCCGTTTTACCCATCCCGCCTTCTCTTACAGCTATGCTGAAGACCCTCGTTATTCAGAATGTTGCTTTTATGTTGTGCCGTCTTGACTGCAGTCCTGATGCATGGTTCAATACTTTGTACTGTGTTGTGCAGATTGCAGCTACATCTGTTGTGGGAAATCGTAATTTGTTCTCTGCCAAATACATTGAGATGAACATGAAAATGCGAGGACTAATTTAAATTGCCAAATCAATAACCAAGCTGCTTAAAAAATGAGCTCAAACTTAGTAGGCGGAGGAGGCATTTTCAATTTGTTTTAGTCAGTGTATAAATTTAGAACTCGTGAAAGAAGCCAAACTACAGGAACTGAAAAATTAAATCATCGGGGCATTCAAAGGACAAGAACAGCGTGGGCCGCTGGGAACCAAAGAGGACACCTCTCAGAGGGGAAGGCATAGATTATAGGGAACGATTATACCCAAAGAAGTAGTGTGTGACGTGAGGCATCAGAGTTTTCATAACTGCGCATGCGCACCAGGGATTGTTCATTTCACGGCATGTTGCACGGAGATGGTGACCGCTGCCAGTGCTCGGAGTTCAGCTGAGATGGAGACTTCCTTGCCAGTATTGAGATTGGCGGGCATGGATGCAGCCTCCTCGGAAGTTCCCGGACGTGGCACCAGGCACAGGAGGGCGGCTTCCACGGGGGCCTCTGCTCCAGTGATGGTAATCCTTTCCCACCCCGAAGGCAGGAGTAGAGCAAGTTAAAGAAAGATTTATTTAAAGAGTTTTGTATAGAGTGGACAAGACCTCAAGGGGTTTCAGAGCGCGTCATAGAAAGGTAGCTGTATAATTGTTTGTGCTTTACAAATACCAGGTTAGCATGGACAAGAGCTGGCAAGGCTCCTGAGAAAAGGGGCCATGGGCTTCCCCTGCCAAGAAGACCCTGTAGCAGCCCAAGACAGTGGAGAGCCAGGGAAATATGCCTCCAACGTAGCAGCAAGGCCAGCGGAAGATTGGCTGAGGATCGGGCTTTTCGCATAGGCTGTTTTATAACGGCTGTGGCGAGAGGTCGAAGGGTAGCGGCAGTGGATGAACTGAGTACAATTGAAGGGGAAGACAGGATTCCCCCCGGGATGATAGTATGGGAAGGGGATCAGGCACCCCAGGGAAAGAGTGTTCTTGTTTTAGTTGCCGGATACCTGTGAGGTGAAACTGTGCCACAGGTTTATCCACAGACTACTTGAATGACACTGTGCCGGGACAAAGAGTGGCCATCCTCAGGCTGAGGGAACAAGAGGTGGTCGGAGGTGGATGGAGTAACCTTCGTCTCAACCTGCCCCTGGAGGATGCAAGGGATTGATTGGTCCATTGGCAGTAACAGACAGGGCCAGGTCAATCATGGAAGCAATCAGGATGGGATTGCCAGAGGTGAACCTACTCTGGCCATTAACAGGCGTTAGGGGCCTAGTAATTCCAGGCAACCTCATGACTGTCAAGGGCCTGCTTGGCTCTAGAGATGGGTGGCATTTAGGAATCAGGAATGGAAGAGGCAATGCAGACATGAGCATTAGGGCAGAGAGCAAGCAGTGGTTGGCCTCAATGGTAGTAAGGCCAAGGAACGCGATGAGAGAGGGTGAAGAAGATGCACCTGGAATGGGCAGAAGGAAGTCATAGAGGCAAGCGCAAGCCTGTGTTGGTCAGGCCCAGTGTGAGAGAAGGAGAAGAGGCAGATTTTCTTGGGAAGAATAATACAGAGAAGTGTTGGAGACTGAAGTGAGCATGAAAATTGGGCACCAATGGTCTGCCGTGAGAGTGTGAGTATATGGGGGACTGGTGGGAAATGCAAAGAGGAGAGGGGGATGTGAGATGGGGCAGGGAGGGTGAGATCAGTGACTGCCAGGCAGGTTCATGAAGCTAGTGGATTACTGTGCAGTTTACAAAACAAGCCTCTCAATTTCCTATTGAACTCTACCCTGTGTATTGGGTGGAAATTGAAAATCTTGGAAATGAGAAGCACGAGAAAGAGGGTTAGGATAGGCAGCGAAAACAATGTTGGTCGTGAAGCTTAGGTAACTAAGGGAGGGTTGACTTGGCAGGAGTTGACAGTGACTGCCACTTGTGGGAAGGCAGATATAGGACAGAGAAAGCTGGCACAAGAGGGCAATAGAGGTAGGAAGGCAGAAGGAGAGGGTCTCATCAGCATGCACACAATTCACCTTTGTGGTTGATAGCAGTGCTGCAGGGAGGCGATTTGCTGGGGAGTACCAAAAAGACTAAGTGGGACAGTGAATATGCTGGCTTTTTTAAAGTACTGCACTGGAGGATAAGGTGTAACAAGCTTGCAAAGGCTGAGGAAAAGAAACAGGCAGGCCCGGACTGGCTGTTGCGGGCACCGGGCAATCCCCCGGTGCGCCGCAAGGGTGGGGGCCGGTTTTGGGCCCCTGGGGCCATTTTTGTCATGCCCAGTAACAAAATCGGGAAAAAAAACGGCCCTGGCGAAGAGTAAATGCACAGTGGATTGAGGCGTTCAATACCTCTTAAATCATCTTCTGCAAAATGCATCCACTTACTATGGTAATTCTTTAAGAGGGACTGAGTTTGGGCCTTCAACTGGACAATGTAGAATCCATGAAAGGCATGATTGAGACATGGTGGTCCCTTTTCATTGAGCCCAAGCTCCAACCTTATCATATAACTTTTTGGCATGGTCCAAATTAGACAAATGGAGAATTCAGGCATATCTACCCATGTTATATTGTGTTGTATTGTAATTGCATTTATATAGCGCTTACTACCTCTGATGAGATGTGGAAGTGCTTTTTTGGCGAGTACCATGCTATTCTGGAACCCAGAAAGTATTAGTAGTGAATTAGTATTGTGTGATATGAAAGTAATTTGAGTCGTGGCTATGTTAGTCAGTTATTTGGGTTGAGAAGGATAGTGGAGGGATAGAAGAGAGAAAAGGTTTGCTTTTATATAGCACTTGCTACCTGTGATGAGGTGTTGGAGCGCTTTTTTGTTGAGTAGCACACTACTCCGGAACCCCTAATGGATTAGTGGTAAATTAGTATAGTGAAATATGAAATTAATTTGAGTGGTGGGCTAATCTGTTATTTGGATTGAAAAGGATAGTGGAGGGAAAGAAGAGAGAAGGATTTAGAATTAATTTTTGAGGGGAACTCATATCAGTAGGAGGAGACTTGAGATAAGTAAAAGGGAGGTGGAGGGGGAAGAGTCAGAGGTAAGGGTTTAGAAAGGCTTGTTTGGGAGATCTGAATAGTAAAAGAGGTATGAGATGATGCAAAGAGGGTCAGTGAAGGAAAGAGTCTAGAAAGGGTAATTTTGGGGATCATACTTGTGGTCTGGGGTTTGGGATGAATGAGAGAGTGGAGGTAGAGGATATATTGATAGCGGGAGAGGGTGAGAAATAGGGTGCTGCATTGGAAATAGTAGTAGAATGAGGTTTGAGATGAGTCAGAGAGTTGAGTTAGAGGATATATTGAGAGCCGTATAGGGTGAGAAATAGGGTAATCATTGGATATGCTGAATTAGAAGAAAATAATAAATAAATAGATCTTTAAGTACATGTAAGGCATATATATTCATAAGGAAGGTAGTATATGTAGACTAAAAATGCATTTAATAAACACTGGCTTTTAAGTGTTATACATTTATTTCATTTGTGTTTTGTAATTCAATAGTTAGGCAATTATAGATAAATAGTTATGATAAAAGATTTACTTATTTATGCAGTCACTTAAATACATGTTAAAAACATAGAATGAAGTAACTATCAGTAATATGTACATTTGTTAAGCAGAACTAACAAATATCTATATTTTAAAAAACAATTATACATGTTTTTTCAAAGCAATAGAAATATATAGGTACATATCTGTAGTCCACTTTAATGCTTATATACAGATGGATATGCTGTATATTTCTGTTTGTGTACAGTGGTTATGTGGGAATGAGCCTATTCTTGAGTAGTTTTCCGAAGATAAGGTGGTTATCCGGGGATCTTATGTTGGGGGTAAAGAGTTCCATAGTTTGGCTCCTTGAAAACAGAAAGTTGTGTCACCCAAGTTTTTTTTCTTGTACGTTTGGATTTTGAGGCGAGGTGCCACTCTAGAGCAGAGGTTCCTTTGTTTTTGTGTTTGGTGATTTTATTCCTGATTGCTAGAACTGGGGGTCTCTAGTTGGCAATGGCTTGCACTTTGGTCCAAATAGGGACACTTGCTTCTAGTCAGAGTAAGGGGGCTACACTCCTAAATAACCCTTGCTCTACCCTGTGGTAGCTTGGTACGAGCAGTAAGGCTTATCTCAGAGGCAGTGTGTAAAGCATTTGTGAACACATACAGTAATACAGTGAAAACCCTACAGATGGACACAACACAGGTTTTATAAAAATAAGTATTCTTTATATAGACTTAACACAAGACACAAACAACAAAAATCCACAATACAGTATTAAGAAAATGATTTTAAGATGGTAGAAACAGCTTAGTTCAAAGATGATGGTAAATGCGACACGTTTCTCTCAAAGTACCTTAGGATGTGTCACGCAAGATAAGCAAAAGGTACGCAGGGAAAGTGATGCGTTGATTTCTTGCTTCAGGGGAGGCGATGCATCTGTTCCTCACTGGTAGTGCAAAGTATGCAATGCGTCTGTTCCTTACCTGAAAGGAGGCAATGCGACGATCTCGAGGTGTATTCCTGTTGCGATGCGACAAGATGGCGCCTTGATGCTAGGCAAAGATCCGGTGTGATGCAAGAAGATGGCACGTTTGATGCAATGCGACGACGTGAAGATGATGCGTGCATGTCCAACGGCCGGGCGGAGACTCTGTAACTTTGGAGCCGCAATAGGCCCTGCAACACGCTCCTCCGGTGATGCAACGGCAACCCTTGCGGTTGTGACATGCTTCTCCAGTGATACGACGGCACACAGCTGCGAGTGAGACATGCTTCTCCAGTGAAGCAACAGCAACCCTTGCGGTGGCGACACGCTTCTCTGATGATGCAACAGTAACAGCTGCGGATGCGACATGCTTCTTCTCGTTGAGTCACGCTTCCAGCTCCCAAGAACACACAGGCTTCTGCAGACAGAATTCCTAGCAAGGTAATTCAGGGGGGAGCTGGTGCTGTAGTCTTGTATCCCTGAGACTTCAGCAGGAGGCAAGCACAGTTCAAGCCCTTGGAGATTCTTCTTCAAGATGATGAAAGTTGCAAATAAAAGTCTTTCTCCTTTCCTTGGCAATAAAGAAACCACTGCAGGCCAACCCCAGAAAGCAACACACTGGCACAGGGGAAGTTAAAAACTCCTGCAGATTCTATGCTTCTTCTCCTTGGCAAAAGGTCTGTCTTGATGTCCAGAAGTGATCTACCGTTCTGGGGTCTGGGTCACCCTTTTTATACACACAAATTCTGTGTCTCTGAAGGCAGAGCGTGTCTGTACCTAGTCAAATCAGTTCTGGGTGTATTCTGCGAGTGCACAACTTCTTCCTTTGTCAGTGTGGGCCAGGGTCATCAGAAGCACCACAGGAGGTGGAGCCAGCATTGAGGAAGTAGTCACTGCCCTATTCAGGCCCAGGTGCTACTCCTGCCACCACTCCCAATGCTGATAGGTCTATTCAGCCTAGTGCTGACTCACCCTGCCTCCTGGAGCCCCCTCAGCCCCTGTCACTCACAAACCAGACATGCTATACACAACCTAGCAGAGGTAGGTTGGATGGTTTAGGCAAGAAAACACCTACTTTCTAAAAGTGTTATTTTCAAACGCAGAATGTTAAAACCAACTTTACTAATAGATGTGTGTTATCATTCTGAGTTTAGGCATACTAAATGTGTTTTTCTACCATGTTCCCTGGGTGTGTTAGGATCATAAGATGTTATAATCAAACTGTCCATTCTGATCTATGGTGACAGGTAGCCTTGCAATAGTGAAACATGAAATTGGCTGTAATTCACTATCAGGATATGCTACACACATCAGGGCATGTCCTACCTTTCACATACAATGCACCCTGCCCGAGGGCCTACCTTAGGGGTGGCTAACATGTAGGAAAGGGAAGGTTTAGGGAGTGGTAAGTGGGTGCACTTACCAAGTCGACATGGCAGTACTAGACTGCACACAGGCTCTGCAATGGCTGGCCTGAGATACACTTTACAAGCTGCTTCTATGGTTGGTACAATCAGTGCTGCAAGCGCACTAGCAGCATTTGATCTACAGGCCCTGGGCACACATGGTGCGCTGTACTAGGGTCTGAAAAGTAAATCAAATAAGCCAATCATGGAGTCACTAATCCATTACACATTTTTATAATAGGGAGCACTTGCACTGTGGCACTGAATAGCAGTGGCACAGTGCCCAAAGCATCTAACCAGCAAGCAAAAACATATAAAAAACAGAGGAAACATCAGCAAAAAATGGTAGGGAGACTCACGCCAATGGTACCAGGTCTAACACTGATGAAGAGTAATCCTGTTCCATGTATCACTTTGTGGGTGATACAAAGCAGTTGAACGTGGATCTTCTGGCAACCGCTAACCAATGCAGAGGTTTTATGGCACGAGAAATGTGGTCTTGCGGCTTTATATGTAGGAGTCGTATGGCAGTTGAGTTTTGAATCTGTTGAAGTCTTTTCATAGTCGTTAAAGGTGATCCGTGGTAAAGGCTATTGGCATAATCGAGTTTGGAAAGAACAAGTGACATGGTAGCCTGGAACCTCTGTTGACATCCCAGATGGGGAAAGATTCATCGCAGAATTTTTATAGTAAAACGCTTAATCTTGCTAGTTTGTCCACTTGGGCATTCATTGATATCTTGTAGTCCATGGTTGTTCCAGTTTTTTTTTTTTACTTCCTTTGATACTATAGGCGGTGTTTCCAGATCATCAGGTCAGGTGTCAAGCAGGTCATAATTTTCCAATTGCCACACATGAGTATGTCAATTTTGGAAGCTTTCATTCTTTCATAAAGCTTTATTCAATTTTTACAATCATAAAAGCATATACAACAGCAAATACATCAGAGTTAAAACAGTTATGAAATGTAAAATTTGCTCTGGCCCAAGAATAAAAACATCCATTAAAATATTAAAACCAATACATACAATGATAGAATATTAAGACATGTGCACATATTGCAGTATAAAAATTTATAAATCTGATCCAGGACATGGGCAATTAGGCGCGCCCCCAGGATCCAGACCCAGCCTAAGAATTTCGCCAGAGCTATTACAATGCGTAGTGATGTATCAGTACGCAATATATGTTCGGCCTCCGCAGCCTCTCTGCTGCCTAGAGACCTACAGATTGGTAGCCAAGCCCGACGTGGGGCTGCAAAAGAATCACAAACCCAAAGGATGTGTGCCAAAGACTCAATAGTGGCACTACATCCCGGACATCCAGCCAACGAATGAGATGACCATTTCATCGTAAAGGACCTTAGAGGCAGAGTCCCCACCCTGAACTGGAAGTACAGTTTGCGATCCATGGGTTTTGTGATTGCATCCCAATATAATTCCTGTCTGAGGGCCACCTTGTGATCCATAAACCGGCTAGTGAGAGAAGTAGACACTTGTTGTCATGCACCTTTCGCTAGGAACAGTTCCCAATACTTAGCTTTTAGCAAAGATTTCTATGGAAAAATGGAATTTAAGGGATCTGTCCACAGCGCTGTCAATCCTAGCTCCCCTACAAGGGTTCGGACTGCCCCTAGCCATTTGATACGGTGCAGTGTGTCTGCCTTGATAACATCTAAAAAACCCTGGGCGTAGACAGCTAGTTTGGTAGTAGTCCATAATCTTCTCCAGTAAAGGAGGGAGGGGCGCAGTTTAGCTACAGCTGCTATTGGTTTCTTACCCAGATCAAATAGCAGTGGACACATTGCGGTGCTCTGGGGAAGTCCTGCGATGTTTCTTAAAAACCTGTCTTCAGCTGTGGTGAGGACTACAAGGCTCTCACAACCCCATACCTCTGAACCATACAATGCAGAGCTAACAGCTTTCAAATGATACATTTCAAGGGGTGGACTGATTGGCTTAAATAGGGAACGGTTATACTCCTGACAGAGAGCCCCGGATATCTGTCTAAGTTTGAGAGAGGCTAAGTCAATTTGCCGGTCCCATTTCATAGTACCTTGGAAATTAACTCCTAGATATGTAAACTCCTTAACTACTTCTAGGGGCCCTTCCTTCATAGCAAAGCCTTTCGTGTTTTCCTTACGCGAATTGAACGCCATTAACTTAGTCTTCGACACGTTGACCTCCAAGCCCCTCTCACAACAAAAATCTTCAAAGATTTTTAGAGCTTTCTTTAATCCACTAGGGGTCTTGGAGAGAATCAACGTGTCGTCGGCAAACATCAGGATGGGTACCTTCACCCCAGCTAAGCTGGGAGCATCGGTAGATGTACTGCTCATGCGTTCGGCTATTCCGTTAATATATAACGTGAACAGTGTAGGATCACACAGCCTTGTTTAACGCCGCGTTCCACAGGAAATGATTCGGTGACTTCCCCATGTCCCCCCCATCTGATTAGGACCATGTTATCTTCGTGAAGTCTACAGATCAGAGTTAAGAGGTCCAGTGGAAGGCCTAGTTGTTTCAGGAGAAGCCATAATTTTCAACGGGGGACTAAATCAAATGCTGCCCTAAGAGCTACAAAGGCGGCATAAAGGCTACCCTTGCCCAAAGTAACTAGCTTCCAGTATATTAAAAGGAAACAGAAGACCTGATCAATGGTGCATTCAATTTGAGTGGCTCCATGTGATCCATTGATCACGGCTCTGAGACGACTGAAAATTGGCAAATTTCTAATGTCTTTGAGGCATTACAGTTGAAGGAGTATTTGCGTGCCATCAGCATAGGTATAATAATTCACACCAAAGAAAGGAAGGGGCATTCAAAAATGAACTATTGTCTAATAGGGAGCTACTCAATATTTTACACAGGAAATTCATTTCATGTAAAAATACCTCCCTCACACACTAAGGAGTGTCATGATTCATCATAGGGCATGGGTCAACATCCTGACGCAGAACAACATACAGAATAGAGCAAAAAAAGTTTGTTTTATGTTATTGTCAAAAAGTTGAGGAACTAGAGTAAACCCCTTTGTCCCATCTGGGTAAAGGATCCTCTCAGCACAGAACAAAATCTAAAACTACCTTGGGGATAGTCCGCTGAATTTTATTTTGAACTTCTCCTGGCAGGATTAAATATTGTATGGGTGTAGTTTTCCTTGATAATTAGTATCAATGCCCCCTAATATTTGTTTTTTTTTATATCTACATGTTTTGGCGTTCCGCATGCCCCGTGGGGGTCAATGGATTTGGATCCCTCTTAAATGGTCATAGTCTGCATACCCCTACTTTCAATACCTTGTATCCTCAGGTATGTGTGGGGAAGTGTAATCACTCAGTCGCCTTACTTGTTCGCAATGCGACTCTCCTCAGGAATATCCTACAAGGAACTAAAATATCATAAAGACGATTTCCTTCCAGACATGCAGCTCCCTCATTAAAAACTATTTGTGTGATCTTCCTCCCACATCTCTACATCTATAGTATTCTCATTCCACTCTACATCCCACATGGAGTGATCACCTACAGGTGCGCATCCACATACATCTTTGAGCGTTTCATGTAATTTATGCTTATGTCTACTCTCCCTTTAGTCACACTCTGTATTAGACACAATCCAATAGTATGAGGCAATACAACAGTTAGATATTACATGTTTCCTGTTCCCACTTGTCTCACTCCCTATGATTAGGTCATGGGGCCCTGGGTAGTTAGATCGCCCCCGGTACTTGATTCGCCCCTGGTATATTCTCCTGTTCCAAACTTGTCCCTCTTCTAATTTTCTCTCACGCTTGTGGATGCGCTCGAGCCTGCATACACGCAAGGAGTCCTGGTGATGCATCCTTAACCTCTAGCCTAATACTCCAGGGTAGGAAGTAAAAGGTGATAATACATGTATGCAAATAGTATCTGTTTTACCTTCTAGCTTCATAGCCATCACAGGATGTGTTCTGCACCCCTTACTGCCTGTATTGTAAACTCCTCCATACAGAATGCTAATATCCACAATGCAGGCTCAATGGGCCATCAAATTATACCCTTGTACCTCTATTTCCATTCCCCTGCCTTTTCCAACCTTCCCGGTCATCTTTCATGGGGGTTTCCTCCCAATTCTGGACCTCCACAGTGTTCCGACCACTTCGGAACTGTTCAGCTTGCTGACGGATTCACAATCCAACTAGTTTTCTTTCCCCCTATGAGTAAGCAACAACTGAAGTCATCAAGGGACTGACGTTGGCCTCTTGCCATCCTCTACCCTCCATTGTTCATCTGATGCTGCTGGGAGCGCCATTTTATCTATGATGAACATGCTCCACTGCATCATTCTCTGTTTTCCCCGTCTCCTCTAATGCTAGAGGGCTTGTTTTTGGGCCTTGCGTGTCTTAGCCGCTGTCTTGAAATTCCTGCATTATTATTTTTGCCATTTACAATAGGCCTGTTTGGTGCCTCTCCTTCCATATCTTGGATTCTGCATATTTTGTGTTATTTTATAAAAGAATATATATATTTGGAGGTAGTTTTATGCAAAAAAGGAGGGAAAGGAGAAAAGAGAAAAGAGAAGGGAAGAGGAGAGTTTGTGTTTCCAAGGGCATGGTACATAAAACGATATTTGTAACCCTTCCATAGGGGGTGGAGGGTTTTTCTTCCTGGTAAGCAGTTCAGAATAAGTATGTCATACCCCTATCTAGCCACATCTCACAACGTACTCTCCACAGCTCTCTGTACATTATATAGCAGAAGTTCCAGTTGTCCCAAGGGTTTCTACTTTGTGCTACTTACTTGATGCCAGGGTATGTCATTGTTAAGCCCTCTGTGGTTACTGTTAGTTCTATAAAAACATATCTGTTCTCTCTTTAGGAGTTCCAATTTTACATTTATGCCCACCGTTGTCAGATTGGGTTTGCCAATGACCAACCACCTCAAGTCTTCCACTTTGTGTTGCTGTTCTAGATTGTGTGTAGGGAGTTTTGTCACTGACTTCTTACATCTGAAGTTACTCATAGGCTCCATGATGCTGAAGTTAATTTTTATTGCAATCATTCCTATTTATAATAGAGTACATGGGCATCTGATTGCTTAAATTAAATTTTTTGAACTGCATGTGGTGTGATTCTTAAGGATCCATGGGGTTGTCAGTCCCAGGCCCACTGATTCATTGATACTAATAAGTGGATATGCTTTACACCCCTCCCACATGCATTATGACCTATCACTGCTGGTAGGTGCCATAATCTTTGTTCTCTCTCTTGATTCCCTGGTTGTGGTCTAGTGTGTGCACTATATATTTAATCGTCTTACTTTTCTTTTAAAGTGAACAGGGCTGAACTAGTCCCAGTCCACTCGAGTTAATCACCTTCCATTTTGTTCCGATTATCCTCTTCACCATATTTTAGGCTGTGCTGGAGGTAGTGACACATATTACATTGTCTACTTTTGGTTTTTCATATATTTCCGCTAATGCCTCCCAATTGTTATTCCTAGCTCTTTTCCATGCTTTGTTAATTAACATCCTTGGGCAATTCCGTTCTGGAGATGTAAATTGAGCTTTTCTGCTTCTTCTCCAAATGCACTAACCTCTGTGCAATTTCTGCACAATCTCATAATGCATAGTTATAGCACATGAGGCGAAATTGATTGATCATTGCCGGTAATGACTTCATGTAGATGTTGAAAAGCATGCGCAAGGTGAAAGAGCCTTGAGGGACCCCTGCATTTGTAAAGTACTAATAGGACGACAAAGGGGGGTTAATGGTTGCATTAGTTCTTGTTAGAAGGTAGATTGTGATCCAGTCTAGATCAGTCCACCCAATGCCAGCTTTGTTGAGTCTTTGTTTCAGAGTGTCATGGTCAACCATGTCAAAGGCAGCTGAGAGTTCCAAGAAAAGTAGAACATCAACTCCATTGGGGTCAACTGTGTTCTTCAGGATATCCGGACCTCAAATCAGTGGATGACTATATTGATCAGAACCAGTGCTCAACCTCATACTCTAGCTTGGATGAAGCCATTCCAATGGTGTAGAGATCAACTGTGGGTGCTGAGATGGAAAAACAGACATACCATTGGTGTTCCATTTCTTGCCTTTTCATCTGGACAGCTTTCCTCTGTTGAGAATAAAATGTAAAGAACACATATTTATTGACAAAACAAATCCCAGGGTCTACTCAGAAATGTACAGAATTTTCACAGCCTTCAGTTCCTTTTTGGGATGGATGATGAAGACAGTAGAGGTGCCTGAGCAAGAAATGCACTACCTCAATGACTTTCTCTTAGTGGGAAGCAGGCGAGAGCATGAAGAGTTGCGCCCATTTGATAATGACACTGGAGAGGGTGAGAAGCATCTTTGGGGTACCGTTAGCCCTGCAGAAGATTATAGGGCAGGCCATGACCATCTCTTTTCTGTGCAGTACATTTGATTCTGTAACTATGCCAAACGCCTAAAAGGAATATTGCTTGTAAAAAAAAAGTTGCAGGCCTTGAAAAGGTTGTAGGACGAGACAGTGGGAAGCCACAAGTGCAAACCAAGGAAACTGGGGCACCTGAACTTTATCTTCCATGTGGTAGCCCTGGGTAAAGCCGTTTTTTTTAGTGGCCTTTGCCATGAGTAGAGCATCAAAGCCACTGTATCAGAATATTTGAGGGAATGAGATAGGACTTACTGATGTGGATTAGATTCTTAACTAAATACAAAGGTGGGATGATGTGGCTGCAGTTGGACCCCTTCTTTGGATTGTGATTTTTTTCCCTGCTTCAAATGTTAGTGGGTTCACATTGTACTAGAGTGGATACTGGTGTGTAGAACATGAGTTAGAAGAATGGATTCAGCACAACCATAGCATTGAGTTTCTAGAATGTTTTCAAGTAGTGGCCATGAGATTGTAGGATGGGGAGTTGAAAAACAGAAAAATTACCATTGCCATTGACAATGAGGCTGTAGTGAGGGTGATCAACAAGCAGTAGGTTCTTTGGCTGTTGAGAGAATTGGTGTTAAAATTTCCTCTGTGAAACATTATGTTTCGAGTATGCCCCAGCACAGAGAACACTGACGAAGTGGCAGACGCATCAGCTCCCTTGAGTTATCAAGATTCTAAAGGTCAAGGATGGATGTCTTTCTGGACATATACAAGTTCTCTTCACATGTTCAAAGTAAATACATGAAGTTACAATAAATATCACAATGATGCTTGTCTTTATGTTTCCAGATATCTTTAAATCAAGATCTTTAAGCCTTCTTAGCCAACATGTGTTTCGTTACTGTTACAGGGGATTACCCTGCGACTTCTTCAGGGCTGATGTCAGTTTAAAGTAGTCTCTTATGTCCGGTGATATTTCCAACCCGGAATCATAATCATAATCATAAAAGCACAATACAGTTAGGAACGTAATTAATGCAAGTATTCACTTATAAATTCATAAAATAATAGTGCAAAACAGTTCCAAAAGAGATTAGGATAAGTGAATTACATCATGATTGAATTTCTACATTTTAAATAAACAACAGGATGTGGGAGCACACCGCTGACCTCTCAGGCAAGGTTCGCCCCTGGCATTCTGGTAAATGCTGTCTCTTGTAGCTAGCTCCGATATTTTTGAGTATTTCGCCATGGTTGGCGCAGATAGTGCTGATCTCTAGACACATGTTTCTGGTTTATTCACCGTCATCAGTAGAGAATACAGTCTTTATTTTGGGGTTTGCTGAGTAGACTGCCAAACATTATATCAGGTCCGGTACCTTTCACTGGTGCGCAGGTACTTCATCCACGAGCTCGTCAGCTCAATGACTCACGGGAGTACTTCAAATAAACAACAGGATGTGGGAGCACACCACTGACCTCTCAGGCAAGGTTCACTCCTGGCATTCTGGTAAATGCTGTCTCTTGTAGCTCGCTCCGATATTTTCGAGTATTTCGCCAAGTTTGGCGCAGATAGTGCTGATCTCAAGACACGTGTTTCTGGTTTATTAACCGTCATCAGTAGAGAATACAGTCTTTATTTTGAGGTTTGCTGAGTAGGCTGCCAAACATTATAACAGGTCCGGTACCTCTCACTAGCGCGCAGGTGCTTCTTCCACAAGCTTGTCAGCTCAATGACTCAAGGAGTTCTTTAAATAAACAACAGGATGTGGAAGCACACCGCTGACCTCTCGGGCAAGGTTCGCCCCTGGCATTCTGGTAAATGCTGTCTCTTGTAGCTCGCTTCGATATTTTCGAGTATTTCGCCAAGGTTGGTGCAGATAGTGCTACTCTCTAGACATGTGTTTCTGGTTTATTAACCGTCATCAGTAGAGAATACTGTCTGTGCTGGGAGGTGAGGCAGTGTGGCAGTGTGCTCCCATCCCCCTTCTGTTTCTACATTTCAAGACTAGTTTTAAAAATATTAAAATTGATACAGACAACCGTTCTTCTCTTATTGATTGTAAAAACAGAAAAGCAGGCCGACATTGTCTTAGGCCCTTATGTTTTAAAATTGGCAAAACCCACCTGTGTCTAATATGAGAGTAACATTTACAAAAGATTAGAACATGAATAGTCGATTGAAAAGACACATCATCACATGAACATTTACATAGCTCCTTCGGCCAGTTGTTTTTAGTGGGAAAAGAGACGAGTCTGTGGAAAATATTCAATCTCAAATGGGTCAATAAAAAACTGTCATGCTCTCTAGTAAACTTACTTAGATAGGGCTGGAGTATATCGGTGACCATTATTAACTGATGTGCCTGAACGGAGACTTTTTAGGATTCTATATTTCTTCTCTTATTGTCCAAATAGGATAGGTAGTCAATTTTTAGTTCTTTCCTATTTACATTTAGCAGACTAAGGGGTTCCACAAAGTATTCGGGGTGGCCAAGGTAACCAACAACATTTTTAATGTATTCTAGCCGCTAATCTTCCCTGCCCCATCCAATTTGCCACAGTCTGTGAGTAACTGTCTATTAAGCTCCAGTGAATCGGAAGTCCATATTCTATGCCACTGGAGTACTGGTTGAATTTTACAAATGTCTTTAATGTATGGCAGGCCCAATTCTGTGTGGCAAATATAGGTAGAGGTGCTGTCCGGAACAATCAATAAGAATCTTAAAAACCTGTTCTCAATGCTTTGGAGTGAATTAACATTCTCATGACCCCAGATACCTGCCCCATAGGTGGCTATTTAGATGCATTATGCCTTATATATCTGTAATAGGAACTCTGGAGCCCGTTTCCCCAACTTCTTACTAAAGTTAGAAAGTGCGGCTACCACTTTAGAAAACAGTAGCCTCCTAGTCCTAATGGCCTGGGTCCATGTCCCCCTCTTATGAAATAGTAATCCAAGGTAAGAAAAGGTTTTACAACAGTCAATCGGTTTCTTACCTATTAAAATGGGTCTGAAATGCATGTTCCCTGTCCCACATTTCATCACATAGGTTTTAGAGATATTAATTCTAATCCTAATTTGACCATGTAATCAGCAAAGCAGTCAACTACCCTCTGCATCCCTATCAGGGTACGTGACATCAAGACCACATCATCTGCATACATTAATGTGGGAATAGGTCTCTTACCCACTTGTGGGAGGTCCTGGCACTCTTTCCCCAGCATACTGCCCAAGTCCTTAATGTATAATATAAATAGGAAGGGTGCCAGGACACATCCCTGTCTCACACCCTTTATCACCCTAAAGTGCTTAGTGCATTCCCCTCCCATCCCATAATGAATCCTTGCATTTGCTTCCGCATATAATTGTCTCAAGAATAAAACTATTGAACTTTCCACCCCCATATTAGTTAAAATTTTCCAGAGTTCCTCATGGATTACAGAATCAGACGCAGCAGTTAAATCTACGAATGTTAAGTACAAGCTACCCCTTTTGTCTTTAGTATATTTGCCAATCATGTTCAAATTTAAAGCCTGGTCAGTTGTACCCATGCCTTTGCGGAAACCATACTGGAGGTCGCTAAGTATCGAATGGTCTTCTGCCCAATCTTGTAACCTTGATAAAAAAACTCTGCAGATAATCTTAATTGTTGAATTGAGTAGAGATATCGGCCTATAGCAGGCAGGGTCTGATCTATTCCCTTTTTTAAAGATGGGGACCAAGGTCGACTCATACCAGGAAGAGAGGGGGCAGATTTTGCTACAAGCGCTTAACATTTGAGTTAAAAGAGGACCCCACATTAAAATATTATGCTTAAAAAAATCAACCGGGATGCTGTCAGGTGCCTTACCTCCCAGGCTCGATTCAATGGCTAAATTAACCTCACTCAGCTCAAATTTCAGATTCATATCCTCTGTACCTTGTGTAAAAACCAAGTTGGCTACAGGCTCCATCTCTGCCCATGCTTACAGAGATTTGTAAAGTTCTGCATTGCAATTATGTCCATGCAGTGCCAACAGATTTGGGTACATTCATGCCCATCTCGTGACTATTTCGTCACAAAGTGGGGTCCCATCTGTAGCGGGGTTTTGTTAATATTCTCTGAATGTGGTTGGTACAGTTTGGTTTGGTTTGTGTAGTCGGTGGTTTACACCAGTCTGGGTACGTCCCTTCTGAAGAACCTGCATGTGCCTTGCCTGGTTTGACAATGTAAATGATTACCATTCAGATTAAATGTAGAGAAGATTTCCGCCTATGGAAATCATGAAATCTTTCAAGGATCCGGCTATTGTTGACCATTGATGAACACCCCCGTTTTTATATGAGCCCAACAATGCTGTGGAAAATCTTTAGTTTTGCTTATTTAGGTCCTAAAAATCAACTATAAAATAGGCTATAAGAACCAACATAAAAAACGTATTACTTTGCTGGTGAAGTTTCAATGCAAATACACCTAGATTTCATGGGTGAAACCTAGTTCGGCCAATGTTCATTTTTGCGCATTTCAAATATGATTTTTTAAACGGCCACAGTCTCAGAATAGAATCAATGTTCATAACTATATTCAACACTCCCAATCTAAAAACCACACAAATCAAGCAGTGCTGTGGCTGTTCTTATCTCTTTCCCTACACAATGGCCCTCATTCATCAGCTGTGAAAGGAGGAAACCTTGAGTGACTTGTTAAAGCGACAGAATCTGAGCACTGTGGCTCCCTTTAGGTCTATGCAGAAAATGCTGAATCAGCTGAGCCATTTTACCTTTAATTGGATGCTTCTAAAACCGTTATGTAATTATTTGCTAATCATATATTTCATCATCGAAACGTGTTTTACAATTACATATTTAAACTAATGTATCATTGATGAGTGAGACCCACTTGCTCACCTAGATAATCCAGTTTCAAAGCATGGTCCAGGAATTTTCAGCTCTTAGCTCTCTCCTGCCTGTCCTTTAATCTCTTTCACCATCTCTAGAGCTTCCTCTTCTGCAACTCTGGCCTCCTCTATCCTTCTCTATCTTCCTCTATTTATCTTTTCCGTTCCCTCTTCCCTTCTCCCTCTCACTCAATGTCTCACTCTCTCCCTGCTCCATCTTTTTATCTGGTCTGTCTTCCGCTTCCTTTTCATTATTCAACCATGTATCCTCCTTGGCTTCCAACATGCCACTCTAATTTCTTCTTCTATTCATCCTCCAAACCCAAGGCCCTGTCATTTTCTTATTTTATCTTTATCTGACTCTCAACTTCCTCCACCACTCACCAGCTCCCTCTCGAACTTCCATTTCTAAATGCGCCTCCCTCTCTCTTCACCACTGCACAGAATAAACAGGCAAAGCAAAGTTTACAAGCCTTTGGGGACCCTACAAGTCAGCAAGATTCTGGTAGAAGCGTAGGCAAGAGTTACACCCCCTTCCCCAAGCCCACTCTACAACATCCCTTCCTCCCTGGTACGGCTATCTTTTATACTTCCCTGTCTATGTGGCAGCGAGATTGTTATCACCAGGAGCAATTCTGGGACCTGTGCCTTTTATTATGTGAGTTACCGTTTTAATAAAATTTCTCATCTGCAAAATGGACACGAGGTAAATACCCAAGACGGAGAGCTGCAAAAAGAGCTGAACGGCGTTGAAAGTCTTTAATAAAGAAAGAGCTGCGGCCCACACAAGGACAACAACCTACAGAACTTGTATTTTGCAGCACAAATGGTCTGATTTGTGGAGGTTCCATTTCAGGCATGTGAGGAGAGACTGAAGCATGTCAGATGTGTGCTATGTTCACTTATGCTAATTCTTAAATAGCTAGCTGGAGCACATTCACACAGACCCCGCTGCAAGCAGGTTTGACTATGGTTTTATTTGATCACAAAGATACATTATGCGACTGGAAAAATGCTATTTCAAATGTACAAAATGCACAATGCTATGCAGTAGCTTTATACAGAATTGAATTTTGCATTTGCGGTTCGGTATTTGAAAGGGGCGTGTTTAGGGTGTCCCATCCAAATACCGAATCGTTGTGGTATGTGTTACTGTTTTGCAACTAAATTCCGATCCCAAACAGTAATATTTTGCCACCAGTTTGAAACTGGTGGTAACCCATTCGCAAAGGGGAAGGGGTCTGCAAGGGACGCCTTCCCTTTGAGAATGTGAGTAATAATATTTTTTAGGAGCTGGGACCACAGACACTGCCTGCTCTTAAAAAATGAAATTTCAAGGTTTCATGTTTTTCTTTTTAAATGAATCCTAATTTCCTTTAAAGAAAACAGTCTGCATTGGGAAAAAAAGCTGGCTTTATTAAACAACAATCACAGACAATCACAGACATGGTGATCTGCTGACCACCATACTTTTCATGATTGGGTGATAGGAATAACAGCCTTAGATCCGGACCAGTCTTCTAGTTCCCTGTTTCAAAGTTTTGTGAAACATCTGCCTTCCACGTCCAACAGGTCAATGAGACAGGAGTTGGCAGGGTTATCACATGCTCCTTTTTGTGTATTGTGTGAGTATGGCGCCTCACCAACTGTCCGGATCTGTGTTTTCTGTTAAACAGTTTCTAAAAAGTGGGTTGAGGAGGGCAGTCCATTCTTCTACAGCAGTTTTGAATAACCTGGTGGGGATGCTGTTAGGGCCAGGGGTTCCCGTACCTCTAAAAGAAACCAAAGTGTGCTCAATTGATTCCTTGCAGAATTTTGCTTTGCCCCACGATGTAAGATTTTGAGCTTAACGGGGGCGCTCGCTGATTCCTCTAGTGGAGTCTTCCATTCACCTGTCATTTTTTTCTGGGGTTGTACAAATTGAGGATATATTCTGTCCATTTAGGAATCACTAAATGAAACTGAATGAGTTTCATACATTAGGAATACCGATTTTCTAATTGCGATGCTGAGAGATTTGCAATTTAGAAATCGGTATTCTTAATGTTTGTTGGTTGAAAGCTTTATTTCGATATGCAATTATATCTTAAAAGCATTACATGCATATAAAAACTGCAGATCGACAATACAAATGTGTCAAGGATTAAGAACAAATAAAAATGCCATTTATACATGCAATAAATTAACTAAAACTGGATTAAATTGAGATAGACAGTCTATTTCTGCGAATCAACCAAGACCATTTAAAAAATTTGGAGACACCACAAACTATGGGAGGGGAAGTGTCAGTTAGTAAAATACGTAGCACCACCAAGTTTTGGTGTGTCCCCAAACATTTGAATAGGGGTTTAAGCCAGCACCTCCTTGGACGAATATAGTCGGGCACTCAAAGAGGATATGCGCCACCGTCTCAGGCCTTGTAGAGCAGAGGGCACAAAAGGGCGACGACTGCACTGGCGATTTCCATCTGGATAGAAGGTCCCCTATCGGAAGAGTGTCTACTCTAAACTTAAAGTAAAGAGCCCTATCGACTGGCATGGTGATCAAATCCAGATAGGGTTCATAGGCCACCACGTCCTTAATTCTTAGAAATGCTGTGGTCGAATTGCAGTGGCGTGGATTACCGATAAGTTGGGAGGACACCCAGTCCCAGTACAGTTTTTTCAGGATAGCCTTGGGTGGAGCAGATTTTGTAACCCAAGAGTCTCTCAAACCCAGCTCCCCCAAGAGGTTTTTAATATCCCTCAACCACTTGATCTTGTGCCAGCCCCCCATTTCCATCACCTCGGACAGCCCATCAGCATAAGATTTTAGCTCTGGAACCCTCCACAAGCGAGCCCATAGAAGCAGCGGCCGGAGACGAGCCTGGTCCTTGATCGACTTGCAGCCCAAATCCAAGCGTACTGGGACTGAGGGGGTACTCAAGGGGAGAGCAAGTAGATCTTTCAAAAATGTGCTCTCCGACTTGGATAGGGACTCCAAATTACAAAGGCCCCATAACTCCGCCCCGTAAAGTGCTGAAGTGACTCCTCTTGCTTTATAAATGTCAATTGCGGGTGCCACAAACTGTTTGGATGAGGCGCGATACTCCCTTAACAACGCACCCCCTACCCTTTTATGGTTAAGGACCATCTTGTTGATATGTGACGTCCAGCTCATAGTGTCGCACAGGCGTATTCCCAGATAGTCAAACTCTGAAACTTTCTCAAGAGGGAGAGAGTTCGAGACTGGAGGGCGTCCTGGTTTCCGTGGTGGATGCATAATCAGGTATTTTGTTTTGTCCACATTGATCACCAATCCCCTTGCCAAACAGAAATCCTGGAATCGGGTCAAGAGCTTCTGAAGACCCTGGGGAGTCTTGGCGATGAGGAGGGTGTCGTCTGCAAACAACAGTGAAGGGATCCGTACGCCCCCCAGGGAGGGTGCATCCGCTGGTTCTTGAAGCAGGTGCTCTACCACACCATTTACATACAAGGAAAATAGGGTGGGAGCTAGCACACAACCCTGTCGGACGCCCCTACACACCGGGATCCTATCAGTCGTTTCCCCATTCTGGCCCCACCGCACCTGGGCATAGTTGTCAGTATGAAGTTTAATCAGGAGTGACAGAATATATGGGGGCAGCCCAAGACCCTGCAAAACCCTCCAGAGTTCCTCCCTGGGAACCAGGTCAAAGGCAGTCTTAAGGTCAATGAAGGCCAAATAGAGGCTGCCCTTTCCCAGTTCCTTCACCTTCCAGTGCAGAAGCATTAATCTAAAAACTTGTTCAATGGTACCCGTTCCTGAGCGGAATCCTGCCTGGAAGTCAGATAGGATATGGTTTGCATCCACCCAGTGGAGGATCCTCCCTAAAATCGCCTTCCCCGCCACTTTTTGTGTCGAGTCAATCAAGCTTATCGGCCTGTAATTCCCTGGTTTGTCCCGTCGTCCCTTTTTGAATATGGGGACAACCTCCGCCCCCCTCCAAGATTCTGGGACAGGTCCACCCTCCAAGATGGCATTCAGAAGGGCGGAGACCAAGATGCCCCATTCAGTCGGATAGGCTCGGAGTAAGTCCCCTGGAAGCCCGTCAGGGCCGGCTGCTTTCAGGGGTACCACGGACTTGATTACATTTACTACCTCCCGGACGGTAAAGGAAACAAGGACACTATCCATTGCCAAGATGGGTGGTGAAACTGGCTCATTAAGTGGCCCTTCTACCGGGGAGTATAAGGCCCCAAAATGGTTGAACCAGGTCTGGGACGGGATGGTACAAGTTCTCAGTGTGTCATCGGGTCGGTTCCTAGATCCCACCAGGTTCCAGAAGCCCCTAGCATCCTTCCCTTGGCTAGCAGCCAGAAGGTCCGCCCAGAACTTTTCCTCCCATTCTTTTTTTGCTGTTTGTAGACTCTGGGAGTAGAGCTTCCTGGCCTCCCTGATCCTAGTTTGGGATTTTGACTTAACTGCCTCCACCAACATTGTCTTCCTCACCCTGCAATATGGGTGTACCAGCCCTGTCTTCTCAATGGCCTTGTCTTAGCCCCCTTTTGCCTAGTTGGTGCAATGAACAAATTGCTTATGGCCGCGATCAGATCGCAGAAATTCCCGGACACCTCCGCTGGGCCGCCCTCGGAAGTGGTCAAATTACGTTGGGCTGCAGCCAGGAGTAGCGTTATTGCTTCAACCTTCTCTGAGGGGAGCTTGAGCTTTGGCCACTTCAGCCGCCTGCCACAATGCGAAACAGATATATCACCAGGATTGGCAGTGATACAAGATAAGGGGCCCCCTATGCTATCTGACCACCAGGGAATCAGAGTAAGAGAGAGCAAGTTGTGATCGCTCTCGACGGACGGAATAATTACCATGTCCCTCACCGAGCTCCATAAACACACGTCAAGCAAGATATAATCAATTCTTTATGTGTGATCGGGCCTATTGTAAGTATGGGCACCCGCCTTATCCGAGCATGACCTCCCATTGAGGGCCCTCAGATCAAACTCCACATTAATGGTGTTGATCTGAAGTGCCACTTCAGTCCACCTCTTAATAGGGGTTAGCTCTAAGGCCGGGATCCCCCTCCTTTGATCCTCCTCCTCCAGATCCAAAATGTCGTCCGAGCCCAAAGGCTCGAATGTACAGTTTAGATCGCCAGCAACCAGGGTGCATGACTTATATGGGGACGTCCTTAATAGGCCCTCCAAGAGAGCGATTGTGGGCGACTGTCTACCACCCGTGCATAGATGTTGTAGATATTCAGAATAACACGACCCCGGGCATCTTTTAGGGTGATATTGAGGAGATCTGGGCTGTTGGTCTGGTGGACCTCTACCCTACAATTTAAAGAAGTAGCCACCCAGACGAGGAGGCCACCTGAAGGGCGTCCCCTCCCTGATTCTGGATAGACAGCTGGAGTAGAGTGGAAGAGTATCCTGCCTTATGGGTGGGCTCCCTACTCCACGTCTCCTGGAAGATACAGATGGAATACTCTTCCACAAGAACATTCCAGTCGGGCAAGGCCAGCTTTCTGGCAATTCCAGCCATGTTCCAGCTGAAAACCCTAAAAACTGGATCCTTTACAGCTGGGACGCGACTGGACACGACATCACAGTCGGCAACAACCCGAGCGGGGCGAAAAGACTGCTACCCCCTCCGTTTATAACCTGCCCCCCCTCAAGTTCCCGGCTGGCAATTGCTGCTATAGAGTTTTCTGTTGGGGAAGGCAAGCTGGTCAGCCTTTCGGTGGAATGGGGAGCCCCTCCCAATTTGAGAACCCCCGAGACCAGCCCACAGACATCTTCAAGTCAATACCCCGTTTTACCCCAGTTCGATCCTGGCCAGGCTGCCTGGGGGTAGAACTGGGGTGCCACCGGATACCGTGGACAATCACTAGTGCTATAGCGTGTTTCCCCAAATACTGGCCCGATGTGATTCATGGAGGGCCGCGGGTAAAAATAAGTCAAGTCCACCACGCCAATGCCAGGACCACCCACATACTGATTCTGGTTGCAGATTGTTTGTGCTACTCTGTTGTCTTTAAAATTGACTACCACACAATCTCCTTCCAGTCGTTTCCTGCCCTGTCCTATCCAACCTACCCTGCGCACTCCAAGAATCAGCCCATCCAGACCCCTAGGTAAAGGTTTGTTTGTTTTTACCCAATGCAGAGTTTTGTTTTTTAGGGCCTGGGGGTTTCAAACTGAACATCCTTCAGGGGAGGGACATTGACAAGAACAGCAACATATGGGTGGCACTCAGGGGGGAGATTTACTGGTGGGCTCTTAATAGTTGCTTTCGGAGTTATATCTGCTGGAGGACCGGCTCCTAGATGACTCGTGGCAGGTTTGGCCAAGGGAGCCGGCCCAACTCCCTTGCCATGGTCTATTCCCTGAACCGGTCGCCTAGGCTTAATGTTTGTATCAGTGCCTAATTTGTAAAAGAATGAGTGCCAGTGGCCGAAGCTCTGCTCAAAAGCAATCGCGCAAGAAATCATTGTCCACATCTCTCTTTAGGAGCAAAAAAGGGCACTTTATTTTAGGACAGGTGCATCATAATTTTCACGAAACACATTTCATTATTTATTTATTTACAAAATCCAACTCTACAATGATCTTACAAAACCTGAATCCCAAAACCCAGAACGAAACTCCTACCTACTACCCCTAACCTACCCACGCTACCCTTCAGGATGGCCAACCCGCTCCAGGCTGCCCACCCCCACTACCAAAAACCCGCCTCTAAATAGAACAAAGGCACCCATCCTAACCGTGGCAGGCTAAGAAAAGGAGCAGCACCTAGAGTACTGCAGAAGAAAAAACCCCCCACCCAAATGTAAAAGAAAAAGAGGGAGGGTGGGTGGGGCAAAACAAACCTCCCTACTAGCCTCCCGCTACGCAGTTCCTAACCGCCAGCCTGACTCCCTTATATCTGTTCACTAATCAGTCCCCACCTGATTTCCTGATTCTCGCGCGAACCTACCCAGGAAGAGACCGGCTCGCGCCTGGCTCTCCCTGGGTCCCCCCTCGCGCAAGAAATCATTGTCCACATCTCTCTTTAGGAGCAAAAAAGGCCACTTTATTTTAGGACAGGTGCATCATAATTTTCACGAAACACATTTCATTATTTATTTATTTACAAAATCCAACTCTACAATGATCTTACAAAACCTGAATCCCAAAACCCAGAACGAAACTCCTACCTACTACCCCTAACCTACCCACGCTACCCTTCAGGATGGCCAACCCGCTCCAGGCTGCCCACCCCCACTACCAAAAACCCGCCACCCAGGAAAACCTTTAGCGTTTTCCTGCCCCACCAAAAGGACAGGAAGGAGCACACCATAATTGTACCTGAAGAACCTTACTAATCAAATCCCTGAGCTCTAAAAGGTAAAAAGAAATACCCAAAGCCGAGAGATGCACACCGTCCTCACAAAATAAATGATGTTCCGAGACCTGTAAATGATAATGATTCAAACAGTAGATACCCAAATGATGACAAAAAGGTCGCATTGTCCTGTTCACTTTTCTTCTGGCCTTTTCAAGGGCGGAATGGTTCCTCGCTCCACGCCATTGCAGCCGAGGCACAAACTCAGTCCATATCAGCATGGTGCTCACCCATGTGGTTTTGATAATTTCCAGATCTTGCTTCATGAGTTTCAACAAAGTCAACCCCGAGAGAGAAACCAAGTCATTCTCGCCCAGATGTAGCACCAGGAGATCCGGAGGGCCCCCCAAACACTGGGAAACCAAAGCAGCCAAGGCGGGAAAAAACCCACCCCAGCGCATGCCCCCTGTTCCATGCCAGGAGACTTCGTGTGTCATGCTGTTTAGACCAAGCGATCTCCCACAGAGCTGAGTGGCAGCGGCTAAAGCTGCACGTTTAATAAAAGAGTGCCCCAGTATCCACACCCTCCGTTTGCCTCCGGTGACCGACGGCCAAGGACCTAGGAGAAAAAGAAATGTTAGACAATCCAAAAATGCACTATTTTCCACATATTTCTCACAGCACTTGGAACGCCAACGACCAATGCGTCGGATCTGGGACCAGTCCCACCCCAAACGAGCGGCCTCCATCGCCGCACCAATTCTGAATGAATGGGTACCAAACTGAACCGGATCCTTCCCCAAGCGCAACAAAACTTTGCGCAATACAGCCAACAATTGGGATGCCACTATGGGACTACCATCCACATGACAAAATATAGACCCCTGGAGAAACTGTGGAGAGGATACAAACACTTCCCATTCCCCAACCGGGCAACATGCAGAGACACCACTCCTGCCAAGGAACACCCACTTACCCCTCCCCAACTTGTCGGTTTTGGATGCCCGCAGCCACAGCCGCACCCTGTCACTCTCCAACACTACCTCACTGCTAGTCATGCCTACCCTACCCCGTAACCCCAACAATTCCGATGCCCGAAATGCCCCAAAGAACAACCAAATGAAACACAAACGAAATTTGGCACACTCAAAGGCATCATGACAACACACCTCCAACTCCGGTAACAACAACTGAAGCAACTCAAAAGTCACTGGCTGCCGGAGCTGCGGACCACCAGCCCGAAGCCTAGCCAAACCTTTCAACATTTTACGAACCAACACCCCCCCAACCGGATCCCTCCCCCACCAAAGCTGCCCATAAAAAGAAATCCCAGCCAACTTGCCCGAAATGGTAGTGGGCGATAGACCTTTGTCTGCCAAATGCAACACAAACTGCAAGATGCCATGTTCATCAGACCAACCAGCCCCAGACGGTCCCACCAAATCCTTACCGAACTGCAGAAACTCACTCCAAGCCTTCACATACCCCCGCCTTGTGGAGGCAGCCACCGAATTTTCGACTAATTGGTGAACCCTCAATCCCCCAGGTCCCATACGTACTGTGGGATCGCTGTTGGTTCCAGGTCCGCCCCAGGAGCTAACTTGCGGAACTCGGCCCACTGAAATCGAGACAAAGAGTCAGCGATGCAGTTAGAAGTACCAGGAACATGCCGTGCATTAAAGACAATATTTAATTGCAGACACCGCAGCATGAATGCGCGCAGGAGCCGCAACACCCGCAAATCACGAGCCTTCTGGTGATTGACAAGATGTACCACTGCCAAATTGTCCACATGAAACAAAACTGATCGATTCCGAAACTCATCCCCCCACAGATACAAAGCAACCAGCAGTGGGAAGAGCTCCAGAAACGCTATGCTACGACCTTGTTCCTGCCAGTGCGCCGGCCAGCCGGCCGCGCACCACCGACCTTCCCAAAAAATTCCGAAGCCGTGAGCCCCTGAAGCATCAGTGAACAACTGTACCTGCCACACCATGTCCACATCCGCAAAAAACAAGGACACGCCATTGAACTCCTGCAGAAAGCGCAGCCAGACTGTCAGATCGGCACGCACAGCGGTGGTAATGCGTACCCGATGATGGGGGAGGCTCGCACCGGACATGGACAGACCCAGACGTCTGCAGAACGTCCTGCCCGCCCGAACAACCCGACAAGCAAAATTGAGGTACCCCAACAGCTTCTGGACAGTTTTCAAAACGACTTTCCGCTCCCCCAAAACCAGTTGTATGAAATCAGACATTTCCGTCACTTTAGCTGCAGGCAATCTCGCCATCATAGACAGCGTGTCAATTTCAATCCCCAAGAAAGTCAGGGACGTACATGGACCCTCAGTCTTGTCCGGCGCCAAAGGAACACCCAACTCCTCCGCCAGAGCCTGAAAGCTGTTCAAAGCCGACTGACACTGCCAAGAGCGACCTTCCCCAATGAAAAGAAAATCATCAAGGTAATGACAGACCAGGATGTGGCCAGTAACAAAAGTGAATCTCCACTGCAGGAAGGTACTGAAAGTTTCAAAAAGGGAGCAGAACACTGAACAGCCCATGGGCAACACCCGATCCACGTAGAAACAACCATCAAACTGCATTCCCAACAGACTGAAATCCCAAGGATGGATGGGCAAGAGCCGGAAAGCCGACTGAATGTCGCTCTTCGCCAGCAATGCCCCAAAACCTGCCGTGCGCGCGAGCCGTAAGGCATCGTCCACCGAGGCATAAGTAACAGTTGAGTCGGCCGGATCGATGAAGTCATTAATGGATGTACCCTCGGGCCAGGACAGGTGATGTATAAGACGAAACTCCCCTGCCGCCTTCTTGGGCACCACGCCCAGGGGTGAAACAATCAAGTCAGGCAGAGGACAAGACACAAAAGGACCAGCAATCCTACCCGCCGCAAGCTCGGCATCCAGCTTTTTCCGCACAACATGGGGACTCTCCTTCACAGACTTCAAATTGTCCGACCACCTGCCCACCCTGGGTCCCTGATACCCAATCCGAAAACCAATTTTGAAACCCCAAGACAAAATCTTAGCGGCTTCAAAATCTGGATAATCTACCAGCCAGAGATCGAGAACCTTCTGCCTAATAGGAGTAGGAGCCCTTGTAAACAGACTGTTGTTGCTGTCCCCTACCCCCGGAACCTCGTCCCTGATCGCCCAATCGTTGTCCAGGAAAACAGTGGGTGAGGGGGTGCTTTCCTCCACACTGTGAACACTCATGCTTGTACCTACAGGCTGGCCTGTTACAGGAACCCCGGTTAAAGTGCCAGCAAGTGCCAGAGGCGGCTGATTGACCTCTGCCCCAAACCCCCGCCCCAGACTGAGCGGGGCGAGCTGAAAAGGGCCGATAATACACCGGCTGCCCGCTAGCCGTGTGGGTCGTAGCAGGCGGATTTGCCGATGCCATCCACTGTAACCATAATTCGGAATCAACCTCACCCCACGAACGCTCGGGGAAAGCGCTCATGCGGGCCCTGAATTCGTCATCATAGGACAACCATGCAAAGCCACCAAAATAACTGTGAGCCTTGCGGACGATATCTGCATATTTAAACATATCAATTGCCTTCTCAGGATGACGTTGACAATAAACACTGGCATAAATCAGAAAGGCCGAAGTCCAATTCTCTATAGACTTCGGAACACGAGGCCTCCGAGCCAGTTCTAATTCCTCCTCCTTCGACCCCTCCTTTGCCTGAACATCTCTATGGAGAAGTCGAAAGACATCCACAAATGCCCCAGACCATATCAGATTCTTCGTTTTTTCGGACAAATGAGACCCCAAAGGCATCCCCACCCCAGAATAAGGCAATTTTTTCGGTAGGATACTATCCTCCGCAACCTGTGGGGCAACCACTCCACCATTCCCTGTTGTAGAAACCTCTTTGGCAACTTGCCCCGTAGAAACATTCGAAAATACAGGCCGCTCAAGCCTCGGTGCCAGAGCGACTCGCTCAACCACAACCCCATCCCCCGTAGAAACATTCGAAAGTACAGGCCGCTCAAGCCTCGGTGCCAGAGCGACTCGCTCAACCACAACCCCATCTCCCGTACCAATAGATCTTGTACTCTTCACAGGGAGACTCTCCCTAGGTTGCCACACAGACCACCACCCATCCTTACCTCTTGGCAGCTGCTCCGACTGCAGTGCGACAGCCCCACGATCCTTCTGCGAAGGTCCAGACCTCACTGCCCCTCGTACACCTGCATGGTCCGCTCGAGACTCCTGCAAAACACGAGAAACAGTGGGTTGCCCCAACCCACCCCCCTGGGCCCGTGCTGCCAAAAGCCCAACATTTGTGTCTCTCAATTCCCCCTCCTCCAAATCCTCCTCACGAAAATTCCCACAGAAAGCTTCATCAGAAAATAAAACTTGGTCACTGCCACTGGGCATAGCCCCATCACCAATACCCCCATCATAAAACTGCCAATCAATAGGCTGAAAGCTATGCACATTGAAAGCTGTAGAAGAGCTATCCGCTCCAGATAGCCCCCCGTTAAGCCCACCACTGGAAACAGCCGTGTGGACAGTTCCCGGGCCCGTAGAAACAGCCGACAGCCGCCCAGCCGAAGGCGCCGCATGAAAACTGCGGCCGCTCGAGCCAGACAAGGAAGAGGACCCCAGAACAGGCTCCCCGAAAACGAAAGCGCCATCACCCCCCGAGGAACGAGTCGCCGACGCCAAACCATGTTCACCCACCGTCCCAGGCTCAGGGCCACCCAAACGGCCACCCGGCCGACCCCTGGGGACCGGGAACAGAGAAGGACCAGTGACCGGGGGCGCCCCCCTTTGCAACAAACCCCTCCCACCCGGAGCCAAGGGAGTGGAGGTGGTAGGCCCCAGGCCAGGCACACCGGCGGCCGTAGACGTGGCAGCCGGGGGTGGCAGCCCACTGGGTGCAGCACCCGCAGTAAGAACAACAGCAGCAGGGGGCGGGACTTCAGAGGGAGGGCAGACCGGCAGCGCGTCTGACAGGGGCCGGACATCAGCCCCACCCTGGGGTGGGGGGCCAAAAGAGAGGTGAGGAGCAGTACCAGGCCCCGGCACGGCGGGAGAGAGCAGGAAACATTGCCCGTTCAGCCACAGGTAAGGCGAGGCCCCGTCCGGCAATAGAGGAACCACGAGGAGGGTGCAGGGGGCACCGCTGCAGGGTGGGGGAGTTGCACCCGCCCAGGCACATCCAGGCTCCGCCCACGCTTGGGTTTAGGGCCCGCCTGAGGCTTCCCCGACTTCCCCCGTACCAGCCCGCTGGGGCTCGGAGCCTGCCGGCCCACCGAAAGACCCCTCCTCCCCCCGGGCGCCCCACGTGTGCCAGCACTAAAAAATGGTAAAGCACATACCTGCTGGAGGGCGCCCGGGGCATCCGGCGGGGGTTCCACATCAACGGCGGGCAACACAAGCCCAGGCCCGTCTGCCGGCATAGCCGCCTCGCCGTCTTCCTCCTCTTCCAGGCCCTGCGATAAACAGGCCTCCACCGCCCTGGAGACGCCCTCAGACGCCTTGCGAGGGGGGCGGGCCATGCCGACCCACGCCTCCGCCGGGACACCCGGCCGTAGCAGGTCTTCGCGCCCCGCCTCACAAAGGATTTGCACCGCCCTTCGGACCTCCGCCGCTTCCTCCATGACCCAGGACACAAGGTAAACCACGAGCGCCGCAAAACAAACCTCCCTACTAGCCTCCCGCTACGCAGTTCCTAACCGCCAGCCTGACTCCCTTATATCTGTTCACTAATCAGTCCCCACCTGATTTCCTGATTCTCGCGCGAACCTACCCAGGAAGAGACCGGCTCGCGCCTGGCTCTCCCTGGGTCCCCCCTTAAGGCACGCCGAATACAAAGGCTCCATCAAGTTGAATCTGCCTGATGCTTCTTTAATCCACTACCTGTCACTCTCTACCCCTTTATCTCACTCTTGCAGGTTCCTGCTTTCTTCCTTTGTGATGCTTTTTCTGTCTTTCTCTTGCTGCCTTTGTGTGTTTATTCCTCTGTTGCCCTCTGTAACTATCTGATGAAGAGAAATAAGTGCTAGTCTTCAAAAAAAGAATTCTGATGTGGCCAGTGTTGACCACGTCATAGCACATTCTATTTTAAAGCAAGAACGAAAGGAGGGGGGAAGGCATAGGATGGAGCAGCAAAAATGGATGGCGTAATGGGAAAGCAATGCAAGGGGAGGGTCAGGGGAGGAGGTTCTGAGCAGCAACAACAGGAGGGGGTGGAGGAACTTTACTGAAAAAAATTAACGTCTCCTTGTGTAATATAACTTATGCTCATGTGAAGTGTTCCAGTACCATCAGGTCAAGTTTGTACTATGTAAAATAAAACAACACGAGAGGGGGTGGAGCAGACACAACAGGCGTAGGCGGGGCAACAAGAGGAAGAAGGAGAGGAGAAGGATTGGAGGGGCGGTAGTTAGAGTGCAGACATGTACACTTGGAGAGTACATGTCGAAAATTAAAAAACATAAAGTACCTGCAGAAGCCTGTGGCAAGCGGGAGGACACTGGCTGCATACAGGAAGCTGTACTAGGTCCATGTTCCATGGCGGAGACCGACACTAGAAGGCCTGGATGAAGAAGAAATCAGCAGGAAACTCTGGCCAATTAGAAGGAAAGAAAGAAGAGTGAAGTGGAAGCCAATCAATGGTAAATAATGGTAAGTAATGGAAGGACTCGTAATCTGGTTTTAAGCTTTTTTTTGGTAACAATAGATTTAGCTGACAATGCATGTGTGCTGTGGGAAAAATAATTGTGCCCTGCGACAATTTATGGCACATCTCACAGGCACAGGGAAAGCCTCTGATGGAGCTGTGGGCAAGTGTTCACATCATCCTTTGCAAATTTGTGCAAATTGTTGCCTTTTTATGTCCTGGGATCTTGGTGTGCTTTTACAAAGCTAAGAGGTACAAGTAGGGAGAACCTTGTATTGGTAGAGGACAAGATAAGTCAATGGAATATGCCATTAAAGTGCACTAAGGAGTAGAATTACTAATATATCATGCAACGTGACAGAAAGAGGACAGGACAGTGCCATGAAAAGATATGGTGGTCCTGCTCCTTCCCTAGTGCTGGCACACCATCAAGCTGCCTAGCCCCTAGAGACATACCCCACAGTGCAATGGTGTCTGCATGATGTCTAGAATCGATTTTTTACTGGAGTGGATTTTTCCCACTTTGGATATGTGCTGTACGGTGAGCTGTACAAATGCAAAATCGGAATTGTTTTTGGAAATAAAACATTTCTCTATATTATTGTCTGACTCGAAAAGGCATTGTTTTTAGCACCACACCCTGTATACCATTTTTGGTTGATAGGGCTTTGTATTAATTTGTGGGTAGTCTTATGGGAAGGCTCATGTACCACCCATAGGAAGTGAGGTCCTTCCTGAAGACACCATCTGCTGGCCCAACAGAAATGAATAACGAGTGTCCCATCTCCCATCTCCCTGTTCCCCCTTTCCTTTCCTGTAACACAGGAACCTCCTGGACCCCTCTCAATCTGGAGTCCGAGCCAACCGTAGGAACCAAGAGACCACGGCGAAACAGCAGTCCTCATCCTCCTGGTCCTGACAGCCACCTTTGACACCGTCTCTTATCACATCTTGATCAACAGACTCCACAGCATTGGAATCCATAGAGATGCCCTCAAATGGATTGCCTCATGCCTCACTGTAAGAGACCAGAGCAGAGTCTCCTCCCGTTCACATTGAAACACAAGAAAATCATCTGTGGAACCCCTAATGATTATCCCTCAGATCCACCCTCTTCAACATGTACATGACCCCCCTGGCTAACACCGTCAGATCACACGGACTCAAGATCATTTCCTATGCTGATGACATCCAGCTCATCCTTTCACTGTCAGAAGGACCCTCCACCGCCAGATCCAACTTCCACAGATGTGGGATGCATGTCGCCAACTGGTTGAAGGACAGCTGTCTCAAGCTCAACATGGACAAATCGGAAGCCCTCATCTTTGGGATCAACACCTCGCCATGGAATGACACATGGTGGCCTGCTGAACTCCGGCCTTCCCCCACCACAACAGAAAACTCCCAAAACCTGGAACATCTTGGACAGCAGGCTATATTTGAAGAAACAAGTAACACAGTCTCATCTGCCTGCTTCCACACCCTATGTATGCTCCACAAGATTTTCAGGTGGCTCCCAGTCAACTTCAGATGGGCCGTCATGCAGGCCTTTGTCATCAGCAGTCTATGTGGGAATCACTGCGTGCCTCCTGAAGAGACTACGGACAATACAAAACTCAGTGGTAAGGCGCATCCTCAACCTCCCCAGGTGGATCCACTTCACAACCCACCTTAGATGGCTACACTAGCTCCCAATCCAGAAGAGAGGCCGGTTAAAGATGTTGACACATGCATACAGAGCCCTGCACAACAAAGGACCAGCATACATCAACAAACGCACTAAATACCAACAATCCACCTAACTCTTCATCGCAGACAACCCACAGATCCGCTGAGACAATCGCAGAGGACTCTTCTTCTCACACCTGGTGGCCAAAGCTTGGAACAACCTTCCCCTGAACCTCAGGACTGCTTCATCACCCTGGCAATTCAGGAAGGAACTCAAGACCTGGCTGTTCGTATTACCAAATCTCCAGGAAGCAGTTAGCAACTCCTGCGCCTTGAGACCCTTAAGGACGATTTACTTCACTTTAGAAACCCTGATTGATTGATTGATAGGACACCCTATACATGCAAAGTAATTCAAAGCAGTGCTTCATCTACTTTTTGTTACTTTAAAGCTACTTTCTAAATCAAATTAATTTTGTGTTGGAAAGTATGTCACATTTCAGCACTTTGCAATTAACTGCACGCAAATGTACACAATAGTTTGTGCAGTTCCACAAAGTTCATTAATGGTAAATAAGAGTGAAGAATATATTTTTGTCACTTTGCCAAGAAAGATAGGATGTGCCCAAAAGCCCATGTTTTCAGCAGAAGGCTAAAAGAAATATTTTATAGAAGCAATATCGATAATTTTCTTAATTTCTGTTAAGAAAATGAGTGTGAACTCAAAATGTGCTACATATGGGTAAACCAGTATGGGAAAATAAACAAAATAATTTGATTTATAATAGCCACACTGCTTACCCATTTTGTAATTTAGTTAATGCAGTCTGTCTGAAACCTATCAGCAGAATTTAGCAAAAGACCATTCAAATTCCTGGCAGGCCTTCCCTTTCACACCATAGGAGGCCAGCTGCGGGTGGCCAATGCGAGCCCACACAATGATCTCAGGAAAGGAGAGGAAGCCTGTCTCAGTGATTCAGGCCACATATTTTTGTGAATAGCAATGTGTAAAGTATGTGGACAGTAGCAAAACCAACAACATTTAAAAAAAAAACACCAATAGAGAATAAGAAATTAGAATAGATGTAGTCAACAAATTTACACCAAAACAACAAAAATCCAGCAGGGGGAACCGAAAATATGAGTTTTTAAAAAATTTTAAGTAAAAAGAGCACCAAAAAGCAATCAGACCCAAAGACAGCCTATAAAAGCAGCTGACTGGAACCTAGGTGCAATTTCAGACCCATTACAATGGCACACGCACCAACAGACCAAGCAGGCTGTTTTCCATCAATTATTTTACCTTCTGACTTAGAATTTTTAATAGAGCTTAAAGTCCTCCAGGGGAGGGGAAGGATGGGGGGCATCAAACGGAATCCGAGGAGTTGCACTGAAAATGAACATCTTTTCTGAGATGTTTCCCCTGATGGCTCTGAATGTCTTGTAAGTCCAACATTTTTCTAAGTCACATGGACTGGTGGACAGTCTTTTTCCTTTCGAAGCCCTCCTGCATGGAATTCTCTTCCTCTGCACCTGAGGCAGGAAAGGTTAGAACTTGCTTTAGAAAAAGGCCTAAAGGTTGGCTATTCACTCTGTAATATTCTACTTGCTGATAGACTAGCGATGGGACACTCCCAGGAACATCTGTGTGTTCTCTAAATCTGTGTTCATCATCATATTCATCACATGTCACGTTTTCTGGGGCAGCATCACTTCCGTGGCTCCCATAACATCAGGATCAAAACCTAGGTACTAGCACTCACTCCGTCAGAGGACACCAGTAGTGTCCAGTCCAGGTCCAGTTAGTACTAGTCAGCTAGTCACTATAGGAAAAAGGTTTCATGGAGATTGTTGTGTTCCTGCAGCTACGTAGGAGGTCAGTCAGCTGACTCTTGGAGTCCACCTCTTTGCCTTGGGTACAAGGAGGAGCATGCCCAGTCCTTCGGGTCTCCTCTCAGTCACAGACTTCAGATACCATCCTCTTTTGATCTTCTGCAAGTCCGGAAAGCAGTCTGAGGGTGCCTTAAGGTGCCACATTTATGGTTGGTACTAGTCCGTGGATTGGGGTGACTGCTTGCACCTCAATAACTAATGGGGTAAAAGTTCCCAGTAGAAATCCTTCACAATTTCCAGCAGTTTCCGTTTGCCTGATTGCAAAGTATCCCACAGTGCACCTTAATCCAATTTCTAGATGGAGAGGCTCTTCTTCCTTATATGCAGAGCATGTGTGCTGCCTGAAAGGTGTGGCCAGGAAAATAAGGAGCCCCTTCCTCTGTGGTCACTCAAAACCAGTTTGGTGGGCAGCTCCCTTTCAACTGGGTTTGGTGTAAATCTGGCTGGAGGGCCAAAAAGTTGCCTTCTCCAGGTCTCATCTTAAGTTGATATGTGAAAGACAAGATCCATTATAAGCTAATTAAGTTCTTTAGTCTACCCTAATTGGACTTCCTGCAATGGAAAGAAAAACACCTCCCCACACACAGGCCATGCTACTCTCTGAGCAGTTTCACCTCATTTAGGTCAAGTACTTGCTGGGCAGCTGGTAGCAGGCTACTGCAAACTATCCTCCAGGAGCACCAGGAAGGGAAAAGGTAACTTTCTAAAACATACTTTTTCAAAATATTTATTAAAAATCCTATGAATTGGTATTTAAAAACTTGTGATGTCCTAGTTTAAACTTTTACCATAAAGTCTCAAACAAGACGACTTCTCCCCCCTGAAAAAAAAAATCTTCTAGTTTTACGAGGCCTTCCTCTTCCCATCGGTTCATATAAGAATCCATGAAAATTATCGGGAGATTAGGGTATAAAAATTCCACTGACCTATCCCTAACTACTTTTGAACTACAGCCCACATTTTATATATAACAGCAGAGTGTCTTGAATCTGACTCTTTTGAAGTACCCATATTCTAGCTGTCTCCACAATACTTCACATGCTGTGTCTCCGATCAAAGGTTCATACGGCGTGGGACTATGGAAGTCTTCTTGTTTTCTCCCCAGCAAAAAAAAACATATTTTGCAAAGCTGTGGCCCAATAATATATTCTTATATTAGGTACCGCTAGCCCCCAGCGCTCTCTCAGAAGGGTCGGTCAGATATTTTAGCACCCTTCTAGGCCTAGTGTATGCCCACAAAAATCTCAAGATCACCCCATCAATAGCCTTGAACCACTGGTTCCCTCTTTTGAGAGATAAAATAATATAATATTTTCGGTAAGAACACAATTTTAATCAGATTAGTCCTACCTATTAGTGACATTCATAGATTATTTATTCTGCAAAATTCACTCTTTGTACTTTTTATTAATGGGTCTAGGTTTGTCTGTATACTCTTGTGTATGTCTGCTACGATTAGAACCCCCAAATAGATGGCTTGCTCTACTACTCACTCATCCATCCATTCAACTTCTGTATTTTCAAGAATTTGGGTCATATCCTGATTGAGTAGGTATCCTGAAAATTTACCAAACTGCTTAGCCTCTTCATTTATTGCACATAATGCTTCCCTGGGTTCTGTAGTGACTATTGCCTGATCATCGGCATAGGCCAGAATTTTAGTCTCCCAGTTATGTGACTCAATAAGCCCAATTTGATTGTTAGCTATTATCCTCCTTATCAAAGGATCAATGTAGAGGGTGGATAACACAGGAGAGCAGGGACTTCGCTGAATTTATTTATGACTTCCGAGTAGCCCTCCATCAGAGATATCCTGGCTTTCGGATGCTGGTACATTGATTTAATAGCTGTACTAAACCTGGCCCCTTAACCAATCTTTTCCATCAAGGACTGGAGGAAGCGCCAGGAGAACCTATTGAATGCTTTTTCGGCATCCAGATGCATTTGAGCCATAGGGTCTCCCCTCCTGTTGCTGCATCAAATAATGTTTTACCCGCCTGATATGGTCAGTTGTCCTCAACCTGGGACAAAGCTGTGCTGCCATGGAGACACAATTTTGCTGATTATCCCAGACAGCCTTGTTGCCAGGATCTTGGAATATATTTTGGAATCACTATTTATCAGTGTGATTGGCCGATAAGAGCCAAGTTCTAGTAGAGATTTCCCTTTTTTTTAGAAATACTACAATGTTTGCTGGGGCCCAAGACCCGGGCGGCACTTCCCCACCTGGCACTGTCAGAAAATGTTCTAGCGGATATTTTTTCAAACAGGGGAGCAAAATCTTATAAAACTCTCCAGGAATTAGATATGGGCCGGTCGCTTTCCCCGCTGCGAGAGAGGTAATGCCTGTTAAACTTCCTCTAAAGTAATTGGCCGGCCTAGATATTCTTGGTCTTCCTCACTTAAATTCAATTAAAGTATCTTATCATATTCTCCTCCTCCCCTCCCTGATCCTTAGTATATTATTTTTGATAAAATCTGTGGAAGCCAGCCCTGATCCCTTCTCGATCGGAGACTATTCCTGCCACAGGATCTTGAACTTTGCAAATGAGGGTCTGAGTTGTCTACTGCCTAGTCCACACCGCCAAGAGATGAGCCACCCTTTCACTATATTCGTAGGCTTTATGTTTCTGTGTCAAGTATTTTACTGATGTTTTCTTTGTTGTGGTGCTTACTATCCTTGCCTTAGCCACGGCTAGCTTCAATTGTGCTGTCTTAGTCTCTAAGCCCAGGGCTACTGCTTTCATTATCATACCCTCTGCAGCTGAGATGCTTTCATACATTTCCCCCAAGTTGGATTGCTCTTCTTTTTGACGGGCACAGCTATACCGGGCAGTCTCCCCTTGAACCCCTGTTTTAAAGGCATCCCATGTTATTCCAACTGGAGGGACGGAAGGGTTTTCTTGGATCAAAGTGGTTGATAGAGCTCGGAGCAGGAAAAACCCCATTGCAAGATGACTCAGCAAAACAGAAAAAGTAGTGGGAAGAGAAGGCTCAGATAGGAATAGATGCCCTCTCTGAGTCTAGAAAGTTGCCACAGCCTATCTTAATCTCCGCCTCTCTGCAAGTGGAGCATTTTAAAACTTACTATAAACTGTACTAAACCCCCAAGAAAACTGTTAATGGGGTGGCACAAATAATGTGCACTGTCCCAGATGTCATCTGTATGAGGCAGATTTGAAACATATGTTCGTAACCTGTTCAGCTTTGAGTGCTCTGATAGGGGCTGCAACAGAGTTCCTGGTGGGGAGACTGGGTTTAAACATAGTGCTGAGCCCACAATTTATACTACTTGAGGTCAGTAATGATTCAATCTCCAACCAGGCACAAGCATTTGTTTATATCGCAATGGCAGCTCTTCAGCTGTGTTTGATGACCACAAGGCGAGATAGCTCTCCACCCACAGTCCAACAATGGCTTGCTCGCCTAATAGCTGTTTATCACACAAAAGTGGCAGTACGTGCAAGGAAGGGAAAGGGAGCTATGAGAATAGAGTCTGGGGTCTGGGCCGCTTGGACAAGTTAGGTGGCCATACTTGAAGAGGGTTAGAAGAGTACTTGCTCCTTATATTTTACGATACAGGGTTGTGATGCTAGCATGGCAATTTTCTGCTGCACTTCCTCAGGATAATTTTCTATTTTGTTTCTCTTTTTGTCTTGTTCAGGTTAGGTGGCAATGATAAGACTGTATGTATAAACGCTGAATCTGTATGTCCTATGTTATTAGAATTAATTATGAGAATGGATTGCCCACTTGGGGGGGTGGGGAGCGGGGGCGGAAAGGGATAGTTAATTTGTAAAAGTTGTAATAAAGACATGTTAAAATAAAAAAATAAAAAATCCAATGAATTGAACTCTTACAGAGTATGAAAAACAAACCTTGAATGACTATTTTAGCTATTTCCTGTTAAAAATTACAGATTAAAGTTTATAATCTGTACTTCAGTTTCAGCACTGCAAGTGAAAGTATCTTTTGGAGCCTAGTCACTGGAGAAACATGCTAATTAAAATGTTTCACATGGTCTACTTTTAAATACCATCAATTGTGGTCAACAAGGTGTATTACAAGGTCAATTATTAATATTCAAAAACAGGGTTTCCTACTTTTCAAAAGGATTATTTTAACAGCTGGGACAGCTAATTTTAGGCTGCTACAGTTAGGCTATATTTGGTAGGTCTGAGGCCATGTTTTCCAGGCCCAGTTTGTGGATGGCACAATAGGTGCATTTAACTGCAAGGTCTTGGGTACATTTTCTATACCATATACTAGTGTCTTATAGGCAAAGTAAAACATCTTCATTAGAGGTAGGCCAATTTAATATTGTTTAGAGGTGGAGCACATTCCCACTGTTTAGTAGGGTAACAGTGCACAGAATCCTAAGTCCTTAAAAAATAGGGGCCAGCCAGAAAAAGGCGAAAACCCTTGGATGAAAATTCAACAAAAGCGGATTTCCTACACAGCCCTCCCACAAGTCAAGACCTTGGATAAGCTAATAAATCCCTAGATGAATTTCCTGGTTTTGGTGATAGAACATGAACAATTTGCCACCTCTGCAGTACTGTTCTGTCAACATCTGCCTTAGTCACTAACTCTATCCATGAGGACCCCTCTACTTACCAGCAGGCCCCACATGTGAGACAACTAACCCTAGCCTGCTCATAGGTGTATCGCAGTTTGAGAAAAGTATCACCATGGCCAACACGAATCTGAGGCTCATTTTGCCTCCACGTCAGACCCCTATTCCCAACCTAGGGTCAGTTCTGTCCTCAAGGCAAAAAACAAGCAGAAACAATGGACATCTGTTAGTTCATTGTAAAACCTCATTGGCTATGCACTCATAGGGAATGCTCAAATCCAAGGCCTTGTGCAGGCCTCACATCCAGTTGATGCACTGACCAGGAGTCACCTATGAGTCCCTGGGGCTTTTTGGGAACAGTCCATGTCCTTTCATCATAGTCAGTACTGGGTATAAGGAATAAAAAATAGATTTCCCATGCATATGGAGTATCTGACCTATATTATGTTAGCATGATGCATCTATACGTATCCTTTTTAACTTACAAATATATATAATTATCTATATGCGCTTGCAAGGGGGAAAACATTTATTCGCTCCTTGCATATATATTGCTAGCAGAGGAGGTCGAGAACCATACAGACGCCATTTTCCGAGCCAATGCATGAACACGGGCTGTGATCACGTGTTAGTCTCCGGCAGTTGTCAGGCCCCAGTTCATCTGAATTACTGGGAGCAGCTAAACATAGGCTGTCTACTCGACTGTCCTGAGACTCACGGTTGCATCTGGCTTTGGGTGCGATAACCATATTCCTGGAGGCTCTGTGCCTACACTCCCGGGCACCAAGAAAAAAGGGAGTCACCCCTCCTGACCTTCCCAGTAATAAATAGCTAAGCTTTGAACTAATCATGTCTGCCATATATGGTCCTTCCCTGAAGTTCGAGGGTCAACTGGTGTTTTTCCTTTTACAGTGATTATATGTGTTGAACTGAAAAGTATATAACCTCATGTTTGAATGCAAGCCAACAGTCTTCTCGGCGCACCTGATGGTTGAGGGTTGGAGAGGCTCCTCTATAGAGTATTTGCTGCCTAATAAATGATTGAACTTTCTTCACTGCCAACTGACTGATTATTTGGTAATGGGATTGAGGCTATTGGTAGGTATAGCCCTTTATGTTATTTTTATGGTACTTCAGGTAACCAGTTACAACACTGATAACACTACACCAACTTGTGTTAAAACCATGAAGCTGTATAGAAATTAATTGTGGTTGAGTAAGCCTCACCCACATTTTGTGGCATGCTTCATCACACGCTAAGTTATCCCACCCTGATATGATGATACTATCAGGGTGGACTCAGCCTTGGCATGAGGAAATTGTTAATAAATATAGCTCAATAATCAGCAATCCAGACCCACATCCCTGATACAGCCACACTTACCCCGATACTCAATTAGTCCCTAATAGCAAAACTTAGGGAATTCTACTCAACTAAGCAGAAGACTACAAAACATAGAGAATACAGCTGCCAGCCTTCCCCTCAACCTCTCTCCATGTACACATCGTGCACCTCAAAGACCTTCACTGGCTCCCTATCCGCAACTCTTTTAAAACACCTGACACACAATCAAATCCTTACACAACAATGGCCCATTATACCTCGAAACCACCTCAGATTTCAGAAACCTCCTTGGCACCTTTGCTCAGCTGGACTCATACTCACAAACATTCCATGCATATACAGCACCAGAAAAGGTAATAGTGACTTATCCTACCTTGATCTGAGAGGCTGGAGTGACATGCCCCTAAAAATCTGCCCCACCTCTAAAATTATTGCATTCCACACAAACTGAAGCCATGGCTCTTCAGCTAGGTGAGTCCATGGATCAGCCCTGACTCCTGCTACATTGGTGCCAGGATATTCTCCTGGTGACAGTGAGTTTTACAAATGCTTATAACGGTACAGAGAATTCTGCAATCAACACTACATGTCTTGCTAATATATTTGTTCTGCTTGCCATGTTTATCCTCCATCTGAACATAGTAGGTGTTCAGTTTGCCATGTGACAAGTGCATTACAGTCACAGTACTGCACATAATGGTGGACAGGACATATGGCACTTTCTCACTGACTACCCTTTGTGTTTAAAAATTACATTCTTTGGAGCTTAGGATGGTCTTTCCTAGTAGCTTTAGTTTCGAAAGCGGATATGCTCACTCAGTTAGAGGAATGCAGGACTTGGAAGGCACTCTCAGGCACCCCCGAACTTACATCCACAAACTGAAAAGAGTTGGATTTAGAGCAGTGGGTGCTCTAAAGGCACCTGAAAGATGCATCTTTTGGAGCCTCATGTGGCCCTCATCGGAGCATAGGCTCTCTATGCATTGTTTGGTAATGCTCAGAATGTCAACAGAGGCAGATGCCTGACAGGTAGTAAACATGTAGTCAAATGTATTTTTAATTTGTGAAGATAGTTGAGGCAGCAGCCATCAACATGCCTGGCCATATGTGTTTACAGAGGTTTGATTCTGGTGTGTTTGTAAGCAAGACAGTTGATGACTGGATGAGAGGTGGTTTGATAGCATATTCAATCCGTTGGCATATGAATGTGATGGGCCCTTGGATGGCTGTAGTATGTTGATGTGAATGTAGTGATGGGTTGGATTGGGCCAGTGGTTGGTGGTATGAAAGACTTGAGTGTGGTGTGTGAATGGTGTGTGAACGACTCATAGGTGCCTTGATGAGGTAAATGGCTCAACTTCATATGGGGTGGTTTAAATATTCTGATACTAGGATTAGTATTTATTCTATGAAGCAGGCACTTCTGGAGGTGTCAAAACCAACCCGTATAAGTGGTGTGAGTTTTCACAAAATTGAGGAACAACCTCTTCTTTTAGGACAACCAAACGCCTGCAGATGTACAGGGTAATATAATTTGCATTGATTCCACTCACTTTCCCACAATGCCCTGCAAAACTTGAAAGTTTTCATAAATGGCTCAGATCACTCCTTTATTTACATTTTGTGATTGCACAACCACTCAGTGTTCCCACATGTCTCCACATTAAAATGGAACTTCATTTTTGTGGGAAGCTCTAGTGCTGGAAAAGTGTCAAATAATTCCAATAAAAACTACCCTGTTTTTTGCCATGTGAGCAGCCATGGATTTTGGAGCTTGTCTCTGAAAACCAGGAGATCCTAGAGGTGCATGACTGCGTGGCTCTCACTAGGTACCTTTACTCATAAGTCCTCGGAAACCTCAAACTTTGGTAAAAAACATACTGCCTGTGGTGCTTGAAAATTTATTATTGGCACCAGCATACAGCTTCCAAGTAGCATAATTGTTTTACTTCAAACTTAATAGTCTCCACTTATTCACCTCAGAAGGATAGGTGGTGAGTTGTCTTTTTCCAGAATTCAATCTTGTGAAAATCTTTGATTCTACACATAATAGGGGAAGCAGGCGTTTTAATCTTTTGAGTTAACTTACCGCAGTAAAGTGTCTGTGCCATCTGCAAGCTGGAAGCATCATAGCCCTGGAAATCAAAGCATTTTGCAGATTTACATAAGTCTCTGAATTCACAGAGCCCAAGTAGAAAGATAAGCAATGTAAGCATTTTCAATCCCCCACAGAGCCCCGTCCACTTAGTCCCTCCTCCTGATCCCTTTGCTGCTTATGCCAATCGAACTGCCCTTGCTTGCCCTCACCCTCCTAACTCCGTTATTGCTTGCCCCTGTTCAGCCAGAAAAAAAGCGCTATAGCCTTGTAATACCACTTTTATTTTATTTACTTTGAGCCATGTTTCACAGCGGCTGTGCAGCTGTACCTCATGGCTGAAAGTAAAGAAAATAAAAGCGCTATGAAGTCATGAATGCTGGCTGCATCATAGTAAAATTGATACTTGTATAGCGCACTACTCACCCACAAGGGTCTCAAGGCGATTGTACGAATACCGCTGTGGAACCCATCCTGGCTTTCCCTGTGAGGTGTCCACTCCTGGGCACCCCCAAGGTGGAGGCCAGGCATCCTTAGCGTTGTGTGGGCCGTTGTGGAGATTAAGCAAGCTATTGCCCAGAGTTGCAGAGTGGGACTCCATGATTGGAATAGGCACCGAGGCGAGGATTATCAGGTCCGTGGAATTTTTGAGCCCTAGACCCGCCGAGGCGGGGAATTGAACCCTGGTCCCGGGCTAGACCTCTGCATCAGGGTCTGCCGCTCCAATCATTGAGCCACACTTCTCCACAGTACTTCTTTTTCTTTGCTTTCAGCCATTTTGCACAGAAGCTGACCTGCTATGCACCATGACTACAAATAAAACATTGACAAGATAGAGAACGTGTAGAAAAGATCTATAGACTTTGTCAATGATTGCTTCTTATTAAATACTTTTTGTTATTGCATTAACTCCTAAATGTTAAATATAATTTCACAAATTTTGTGTAATTATTTTCTTTACTTTCAGCTACATTATATAGTTGCCGCTTTGCTGTGCAACATGGCAAAAAACATTGACAGTATAGATCTCATATAGGTGGGACCTGTTGGCTTTGCCAGTGCTTATTTCTAATGGAACACTTTCTGTTTTTACATTAACTCCTTATCGCTAAATACGATTTACAAATTTGGCATACTTTTTCTTCCATAACAACAAATAATCCGCGGGTCTCAGAAAAAATATATATAGACAGACATAAGGGCTGTACCCACCCCAGGAGAGCACAATAAGAGAGGAGTCTCAATTAAGAATATGGAATTCCATCACCCACCAAAGGGGCATGCTTCATCATTTGGGATCTCCTCTTGGCTGCACACTAGTGCAACCAAGGAGCTACAACTCCTCGCTAGTATAAAGGAGGAGCTTACAGATGTTTTAATGAGATCACCTAAGATCGATGAAGCATGAGGCAGTGTGGTGACAAAATGAACTGCAGTGTATGTAATAAGTGTGTTTCAAATTGACTACCAGGAGAGAAAAAAAGATTTATTGGGTATCCCGTGGTGTTAAGGGTTAAAAAGCAGTAGAAGCGCGATCTGAATAAATGTGCGAGCGCGCTAGTGAGAAGGTCTACATGTTTCAGCCAACCAATACCTTACGTTGAGCGTGGCTTTCTTCAGGACCAAATTGTAACTACTGCACTGTAATTTTAGTGAGAAAAAGAATAACACAAACTATTTAGAACGATACAACCATATACCTGTGTAATACGTTATGTAGCCACTACAGGCATAGCTGTTGCACTCCCGTATCAAATCAGAGGAAACTAATCACTCCTTGCAACAGTTCAGGGCGTGAGGCAACGCTCTAATCCATCACTACCCCGGGCCGAATCCTGAGTATTGCAAGCTGGATTTGGCTCGTGGGTTTCCCTCGATTTGATACGGGAGTGCAACAGCTATGCTTGTAGTGGCTATATAAAGTATTAACAAAGGAAAGGCCCCTTGAGAAAAAAACTTGTGTAAAAATAATATGTCAATGCAAACACCCTTCGTTCACTCCAGTGTCAGAAATCAGAATGCTCCTGAACAAAACATAGCATAAATTGTGTAAATATAGCAGAAATTAACTGATGTTGAGTCTGTTGTAAATTTATTATACAGTTATAACATCATAAATTTAAAAAATACGTAAAATCACAAATTCATAATGTTAAAAACAGAGTATCCTCAAACATATACATAATATAATAAAAATTATACATAAGAGACAAAAAGAAAAGTGAATCAATTAAAAAACATCATAGAATATTAATCCGATTAAAATCAAATTTTGGTGCAACTTATATCAACTGATAGCACCTTCAGTAGTTCCTCGGATTTAATGGTGGAATATGTGCATCGATGCGTTTCGGTGTTGTAGCTTAATATTGCAGCACCTTTATCAAGACGAAACTATACGTTGTCTCTTATTCAAATAGTAACCACTAAAAAGCAATAAAAAACCAATAAAAAACAATAAACCCAAACATTAGAATGTGTACACAGTGTTATCAAACATAGCATTACAAATTTCCAGTTATAATCTCCTTTAACAGATCTCCCTGTGGTAAGAACTGATTATCTATGAAAGCCACAAATAATCCTCATAAAACATACCTTGGTTGGTACACAATTTTATATAACATATTCCTGTCTCAAATTGTGCAATCTTTAAACATCCTGTCTATTGGAATCTAAAGCAACATGTTGCATATCCAGAGTATTTAAACTCATATGCCACTCAGGGTTAATTGTTAAGTATGAGACCCCAAATTGTGCTAATTAGGTAGTGTAAATCACTACATAGATTACATATAATTAATTCCAACCTTTGACACTGCTCACTCAAACAATCATTCCTCATACTCTTATGATCTCTATATAGGACCACACAACTGAGTCAAATATTTGTGACAAAAGTTCAGAGATAACAAGGTTGAATTTTTTTTCCCCAATTTCATATGTCGCCAAGTAATACACCCAGATATATGTATTTAACATTAGAAAATAGAATTTATATAAGTTGCACTGAGAATACAGGGCAATCTAACCAGAATGTATTATCGGTCACCACTTGTGCTAAGTGATTGTAACATCATCATCCTGCTTAAAAATCATTGATAATATAGATATATAGGTAATACAAGGTTCTCACCTCATAAAATATTTCATCAACTAAACGCCCCTCAAATCGACTTTATTCAGGGGATATAACCTCCTGTACAGATTTGGGTTCTAAAAGTAGAAAAGAAGTATAATTTAAAAATCTTTTTCTCACCCCCTATTTTACACTGCACACTAGCCGTGGTTAAAGGCCTATATAAATACCTTGGATGGTTCATGGTTCACGGACTGTTTGTATTTGAACAGTGTGTTTCAAAGATAAATGTCTTTTAAATGGATTGCGCCGTTATTAAGCACCGAGCTGTCCCCAATTACGGAGAACCTAAATATAAAAACGGTGGTCAGTGAGATCCTTTTACATCTTATCACGAACTTCATGGAGATTGTGTTCCTCATCATTCAACATACCTGATAAGGTGCTAAACTCTTCAGGCAGTGACGGAATTCTAAACAGTATACGTGTTTTTTTTTAAAAAGGCACTTCGCCAATTGTGAACTTCAGATGGTCCCAAGTTGCGGTGAACCTATGCAGAAAAAACAACAATCAGTGAAATCCTGCCGAATATTTATAACAAAAGGATTTCTTTTCCCTATCGGGGCTCAGAATCCTATCTATTCTGCGTACCTGATGGCGTGCTTTGTGTGGGGGTGTGAAAGGCCTGACTAGGCCTCGGACGCGGCGCTGCCTGCGGAGCCAAAGTAATCGACACGCACACACTGCTACGCTGGTGTGGACCGGAAGTGCCGTGCCACTTCGGTTCCTTTATTTAAAGCTCTCTGGCCACGCCTGGCCAGAAAGTGATACATTGTGGGTAGTGCTTCCGGGGGCTCAACCTGAGACCCTCGGAGCACTAGAGCGCTACATCCCTTCCCAACTTGGATTTTTCAAAAACATAATAATCAGTTCAACATGCGAAATCAGCCAGTCTGTGATTGGGCCGTGGATTAGATCTAAGATTGTATTGCCACTTGCCTCTCGGAGGGAACTGTTCTCGAGGGGGTCCCGGCGATGGCAGAGATGGTTGTTCTGCGGTATCCGGAGGCAGGCATGTGGTGTTGTTTGTGGCTGTAGTCTCTTCTTCTTCTCTTGCCGCGGGTATGCCACTGTCCGAGCTCTGCCCTTTTGGTGTAGGTATTGGCTTGAACCATGATATGTTACGAGTCACCTCTTCTCCATCTCGGCTGACTGTGATTGCTGTTCCTCTGGTTTTCTTGATGACCCAGGGTTCTGGTTCGAATGGTGTCTTGAACTTTCCTCCTGGTCTCCTTGTGCGGATCAGCACGGTCTCTCCTGGATTCAGGTTTTTTGTTTGGGCTCTCCTCCTGCGACTTGCTTTCTCATTGGTCCTTCTTCTCCGTTCTTGCGTGTCTGCTGGCGAGTATGGTGCGGGAGTCCAGTTGTCGGCCATGGGTAGTAGGTCTCTCCGTGGTCCGGCTAGCATCAACGCCCATGGTGACTGCATGGTGGTGCTGTGTGGTGTGCTACGATACTCTCTTAGGAAGGCTTGCAGCGCTTCTTCTGGGTCACTCCCTTCGGCGGATGATATTCGCAGCACTTTGTTTATTGTCCTCATGAAGCGTTCCACCTCGCCGTTGGCTTGTGGCCATTGAGGGGTGATTCGGTGGTGGTTGATTCCCAGGTTCCTTAGAAACTCCTTGAACTCGCTCCCCTGGAATGGGGGCCCATTGTCTGTTTTGATGACCATCGGAATGCCGAATAGGGCGAATGCTTTGCTGAGGATGGGGCGAATGTTCGTGAAGCTAGTTGATGCTGCTGTTTCTACTATGGGGTACTTGGTGTAGTTGTCCATTAGTACTACTGTGATTTTCCTATCTGGGAAACTTCCAAAGTCTAGGCTTAGCCACGCCCATGGTGATGGGGCATGGTCTTCCGTGATTACTGGGGCTGGCACTTCAGGGCTGCTGGTAATTTGGCATGCTCGACACTCCCGCACGAGGGCCTCAACGCTCTCCTCCATGTTGGGGAACCATATTTTCTCCCGCATCCTCGCTTTCATTCTGCGGGTGCCTTGGTGTCCTTCGTGTGCTAGGACGGTCGCTTTCTCTTGTAGTGCCTTGGGGATGACTACTCGAGCTCCTCTCAGTATTAGACCATTGTCAGCGCAGCTGAGGTCATCGTGGATCTTCCAGAACTGTTGTAGGTGTGTTCTGTCTGCCTCGTTCCACCCAGTGGTCTCTTTCAGGAAGTTTACCCACGTTCCGGAGTGTATTGCTTCTTTCACTCTCTTGACAACTGCATCACTGTCATAGTGTGAGATGATGACATCGGTGGTTAGTGCGCAGGGGCATGCTCCTGCTGATAGCATATTGATGAATTCCTCAGTCGGGTTTTCTTGGTCTACATTGTGGGACTCTTCTGTGAGGGGGTGGCGAGACAGGAAATCTGCCGGGTTTTTCGCCCCAGGTCTGTACACAAGGTCCATTTGGTACTGTTGAACTTGGATTGCCCAGCGTTCAATCCTTGGTGGTGGGTGAGGTGCGGTGCCTCGGAATAGGGGAATTAGCGGTTGGTGGTCCGTCACCATTCTGAACGGGTGGCCAGATATGTATAGGTGAAAGTGGGCGCAGGCCCATTTTACTGCCAGCGCTTCTCTCTCAATTTGCGAGTATCGCGACTCTGTCGCTGTCAGGGCTTTGCTTGCGAATGCCAACGGGGCCCACACCCCGGGTTCGGACTCTTGTGACAGGAGGGCTCCTAGGCCCACTGGGCTGGCATCTACCAATACCTCGGTGGGTCTTGCAGTATCGAAGTATGCCATCGTTGTGCTGTCCAGCAGTGCCTCTTTGATTCGGTGAAATGCTTTGTCTTCAGATTCCGCCCATTTCCATGAGCTGTCTTTCTTCGTCAGGTTTCTCAAAGGCTCTGCGATTGTGGCTAGATTGGGTATAAATCTGGCACAGTACTGTGCCATCCCTAAGAAACTCCTCACTTCGGACGCGGTTGATGGTGCTGGAGCGTTCTTGATGGCGTGGGATTTGCGGGGGTCCACTTTCACTCCGTCTGAATTAAACACGTATCCGAAGAACTCTATTGATTTTCTGAAGAATTGGCATTTGTCTTTGTGTAGTGTAACGCCATACTGTGCGAGTCTCTGTAGGGTGGCTTTCAGTCTTCGGTGGTGTTCCTCACTCGTTTTGGCATGAATTAAGATGTCGTCGCTGACGTTCAGCACTCCATCAAGTCCGGATAAGATTTCTTTGATTGTGTTTTGAAAGATCTCGGCTGCGGATGATATGCCGAAATTTAGTCGCTTGTATCGTCTCAGCCCCAGGTGTGTTGAGAATGTTGTAATGTAGCGGCTCTCTTCCGCTAGTCTGAGCTGATGATACCCGGCGTTAAGATCTAACTTAGAGAACCATTGGGCCCCATTCAAGTCTGTCAGGATGTCATCTACTGTTGGGGTGAGGTGCCGCTCCCGCCGAATGGCTTTGTTCGGGATCCTCATATCTATGCAGATGCGAATTTTACCTGGTTGGCGTGGCTTCTCGGCTATCACCATCGGGGACACCCATGGTGTCGGTCCCGATACTTTCTCAATCACGCCTTGTTCTTCAAGTTGGTTGAGTTCCTTTTCTACGGCGGTGCGCAGGTGAAATGGTATCCTTCTGTGCCTCAGTGCCACTGGTTGAATGGCGGGGTCGATGTGTAGTTTGATCGGCGGTCGTTTGATGGTACCGAGGCCTTCAAAGAGTGTGGGGAACATTTCCAGGATGTCCTCCGTTTGGAGAGCCTTGACGGCGTTTGCAAACGCAATGAGGCGGAGGTCTTCCGCTGTGTTGCTTCCTACAAGTAGATCTGCTTCTTTGTCTATGACATGGAATGTCGTCGTCACCTCATTGTCTTCCGCCTTCACTTGGACTACCATCTTCCCTCGCAGCGGGAGGGGTTCCTGGCTGCCGTACGTTAGTATTCGTGCCTTCGAGGGAACTAGCTTGGGTCTTGGCTTCAGTGCTTTATAGTGTTGGATTCCCATGACATTCACGGTGGCTCCCGTGTCAATTACGACAGTTGCTGGAGATCCATCGATATGTATTTGGCATTTTGGCTGGGGCCTTCGCCGTCTCTTTAGTTCGCTTACGAACGACACGTAGTAACATTCATCTTCATCCTCTGTGGAGGATTCGTCGAATTGGGCTTGTCTCGGTGATCTGTTTGATCGAGGCGGCGTTGCCTCGTCTAGTGATAGCTGCCTCACAGCTCCTGTGATTGGTTTTCTTCCTGTCGCTCCTTTTCCTCGGGCGCCACCCCTGCACACGCTTGCGAAATGGTTGGGTATCCCGCATTTTGAGCAAGTTTTGCCACGTGCCGGGCATCCATCTTGGTTGTGTTCGTCTCTGCCACAGTATCCGCACGGTGTTCGGCGTGGCGTCCTGGTCGGCCATCTTCCTCTGCCTCCCCAACCGGTGCTGCGGACTGCGTCTACCCTTTCTGTCTTCACCACGGCTCCTGCTTCTGCCCGTGGGTTCAGGGCTGCTTCCATTGCTGTCGCGCGTGCATCCGACAGCTCGTGGGATCTGGCAAGGATTAATATTTCTTCAAGAGTGATGCGTGGTTGTCTTAGGATTAGTGTCCTCAGGTGCTTGTTGCGACAACCCTGAATGAGCTGTGCGGTCACTTTCTTCTTTTCGTCATCATCAGTGCACGTGCTTATGAGGTCTCTCAATCGCGCATGGAACGCGTCCATGGTTTCTCCTTCCCTCTGTTTGGATTGGCGGAACTTGAATCGCTCATAGTGTGGGTTTAGCTGGGGGTCGAAATGTGCGTTCAGCGCGTTGACAGCTGCGTCATAGTCATCGTCATCCCCCGTGTCTAGTAGGTGTTTGAATAACTTGTATAGTTCTGTGCCCCCAAAGTGTAGCAACAGGGATCTTTTTACTTTGTTATCCTTCTCCCTGGTGGCAGTGAAATAGTTGTTGAGCTGTCCTAGCCACACGGCCCATCTGGGGGCTGCTGTGCCCGGGTCTATCAGTTCACTGAAGGGTGGCAATGCCTGGATCTGTGAGTGGACTGACGGTGTTGGCGGCTGTGTTCCGAGGTTTAACGCTGGTGCTGGGGGTCCTGCTTGCTGAGCCTGGCCGGCTCCCCCAGTCGCTCCTCCTGGGTTTGTGGTCATTTTGGTGTTGGGAGGTAGCTTGGCGCTTTCCCCTTGAGTGCCTTTCTATTAGATTGCTGGTTGCACTTGCTTGGGTTTGTTTGCGTTTGCTTGAGTCAGTGCTTGTTGGATTGCTGGTTGCACTTGCTTGTGCTTGTTGGCGTTTACTTGGGCCACTGCTTGTTGGTGCTGCCTCGTGGCGTGGCTGGCAGCCTCGCTGGATTGCTTGCGTGTTCGCTGGGCCCTGCGTTCGTTAGGGCCGAGGCTCTCTTTCTCCTTTCGCGCTCTTCTGGGGCCGGGCCTCCGTGACTACGTCAGCGCCTCACCTCTGCGCATGCGCGCGCTGCTGGGCCTGCTGCTGAATCGCCGTCTTCAGTGTGTTCCTGCGCATGGGCCGACCTGCCGCTGCTGTCGCCGGTGCCACACGCAGCTCCTGGCGCACGCTGCTTACCGGTAAGGAGATCGTTGTAGCGGATGACGGGCTGGTTTCTGTCGCCGCCCCTGCTTAGCTCCAGAGCTGCGGCCGGAGTGTGTGGGCAGCTGTTGCTCGGGTCTGCGGTGTTGTAGCTTGGTGCTGTTCGATTTGGGCGCATCCCACCCTCGTCGCCAGTGTGGGGGTGTGAAAGGCCTGACTAGGCCTCGGACGCGGCGCTGCCTGCGGAGCCAAAGTAATCGACACGCACACACTGCTATGCTGGTGTGGACCGGAAGTGCCGTGCCACTTCGGTCCCTTTATTTAAAGCTCTCTGGCCACGCCTGGCCAGAAAGTGATACATTGTGGGTAGTGCTTCCGGGGGCTCAACCTGAGACCCTCGGAGCACTAGAGCGCTACATCTTGCTCGTCGTATAGCAGTCAAACGTGGCTCCGTTTCAATCAAAAAGAGCTCCTCTACGTTGACTGCTCTTATATATGCACTGACCCTTGGTGAATTGCTCACACCTGGACAGAAGCCATCGCGCATAGTGCGTAATTTATGACATCAATACATCGCGCAGCGGCCGTCGCACACAGCAAGTAATGAATGTCAACATAAATAAACAAACAGAGACATGAAATTACCGTAATTTCTCTAAAGAACGCTCCAATAAATCCGCACAAGTAGCGCGTGAATAATAAAATAAGCGCTGCGGAACAGGGAATAAAGCCTGAAATTACCAGGTAAACTCAAAGCAATGATTAAACCATGAAGTTACCAAAAAGGCTCAAAGGGAAGAGTTCCTTTTGAATGTATAAAGATCTAAATAAAATACACACTTTGATCAATACACACTTCGATCAATGTGTAAAGAAGGGTGCATGGTGTAAAATGCTTGTATAACGACCTCACAGGATTGCAAACCCCGGGCACAGAAAAAGTGATCACTCATGTAACCATCTCAACCGTTGGTGAGATCGGAAAAGAAATGATCACTGATAATATTGATGAACGAAGGTGCCAAAGTTGTTATGTGAATGTATCACTTACAGGTAATGATACTTATAAAAAGCTATCTAGTATTTTCAAATCATTGTATTACACTCAGCCAAGAAAATCAACATACAACATACACATAACCCTAGGATCAGCTGGCCGGACAACAGACCCATACCGTAATGAGAACACTATATGTGTTTGTATTATGCAAGATGGCTCATTTAATTAATTAATTAAACGCAACCATTCCTCTTTTGTATTAAGGCCTATTCTAGCAGTATTGAAAACAGATATGAACCATTGTTCTCTAAATTTTTGCTTAGTGGTCATATCCCCGCCGCGTTTGCTACCTATGATCCTTTCTGAAATAAACCATTGCAAGGCATCATCCGGATGGTTAAAATAATTAAAATGGTCTACAAGTGGGGCATTGGGCTTTTTATTTCTGATTGCCGATTTATGTTCTGTTAAACGGGTCCTGAATTCACGACCCGTTTCCCCGACATAACCTAGTCCGCATGGGCACAGCACTAAGTAAATTACATTTTTTCCTCCTACAGTTGTTTAGGTGTTTAGGTGTGATTGTTTGGTTGTAAATTGGAAACTTTTACCTACAATACACTGGTCAGAGCAACTACAGAACCCACATTTGAAGTTGCCTGTGACCGGTCCACCTTCCAGGTTCAGTTGTCTACTAATACCTGGTTCACGGTATGTGTGAACCAGGTTGTTCTTCAGATTTTCATTCCTTTTAAATGCAAAGATGGGGCGTTCCAATTTGGTGGGTTTCATTGTCATTTAAAAGAGACCAATTGGAATTAATTATGTTTTTGATTTTATTACTAATGCTTGAGAATTGGCTCACGAAGACATCTTTGTCTTTCGTGTTATCTTTATTGCAATTGATTCCAGTGTTCTCAAGCATACTCTCCCTGTTGTAAAATCTAGCTCTCTTAAATAAATTATTAATTAACCTTTTTGGATAGCCTCTATCCTTGAGTTTCAATTTGAGAATATTAGAATGTTTATAAAATTCATCTAATCTAGAGCAGTTTCTTCGAAGGAGAACCAACTGCCCAAAAGGAATATTATCCTATTGTGATCTAGGACGATGGCTAGAATAGTGAAGCAGGGTATTTTTGTCAGTTGCCTTTGAGTAAAGTTCCACAGACAATTTGCCTCCACCATGTTTAATATTTAGATCTAAAAAACTTACCATGCTATTGCTATGGTGTTCAGTGAATCTCAAATTAATGTCACCTAAATTCAACCAGGATAAAAATTCTTGTAGTTCATCATCTGGTCCAGACCATACAAACCAGATGTCATCAATGAACCTGTGCCAGTGAGACACATTTTCATAAAAGGGTGCGGTTTCATTGAATATATGTTTCAATTCAAAGAAACGAACATAGGCGCATGCCAAGCTTGGAGCACAGGTTGCACCCATGCTGGTCCCCTTGCACTGTAAATACAGAGTATCCTTAAATAAAAACAAATTATGCTTCAAAACAAGGGATGTGCATTCATGATAAACTCGGCACTAGCTCCCCTGGTTACACCAACATCCTACAGGATCTGTTTAATCACAGTAATAGTATCTTCCTGGGGGATGTTGGTGTAAAGAGCCCCGATATCCAAGGTGACCATAGTTTGGGAATTTGGATCAAAGTCCAATCCTTCCACTATGTTGATCATATGTGAAGAGTTCCTTACATAAGACCGTTGAGCTTGTATAACTGGTCGTAGAAAGCTATCTACGTACTTACTTAATGGTTCCAGGGGTGAACCGATACAGCTAACAATAGGGCAAAGAGGTGGACCCATCTCACTTTTATGGATTTTGGGAAGTCCATTTATGGCTGGTATCCTAGCCTCTTGTTGCAATAAAAAGTTATACTCAGTGCCCGCTATAATATCATTTTCTTTAGCCACAGTGATACGTTTAAATATTCTGTCCTTTAGGGTTATCCAATTCCTCATGGACCTTCATGTAGTGGCCAGGGACTTCAAGTAAGTTAAGAACCCTTCTTAATCAGGTGTGTCAAAAATGACTACCCCTCCCCCTTTATCTGCAGGTTTGATTGTAATTTGCAGATCATTCTTTAAGGACAAAATTGCCTGTCTTTGTTGTTTGTTCATGTTATTGTTAGTAGGGAGCGGGTTATCCCAAATATTTCTAGTTTTGGAATCAACAACGCGTTCAAATGTTTCAACATTTTTGTTTACCATATTAAGATTTGGAATAAAAGTGGACCTAGGTTTTAAGCCTGAAACACTCTCCTCTGGCGTGTACTCTCTATTTTGGAAGAAACGATTCAATCGAATAATATGAAAAAAAACTTAAGGTCTCTTTCTAGGTTAAATTTATTTATTCTAGGGGTGGGGGCAAATGTAAATCCCTTCTCCAATACCTCTGAAAATGTGATGCGTTTATAGCCTCCTCTTTTATAAATGGGTCTGTGATTCGGCCCTCTCTCCCAATTGGGTTGTGGTCTACTCTGTTGGTAATAATCCTGGCCTAAGAAGGGGTAGTTCAATTCTATAGTGAATTTACTAATATCTTTTTGTAATTTCTTAGTTTTTTTATTTTGTAGATAATCTCTATAACCATCCACTTCTAGATTTAGTTCCTCTAATTTTTTCTTGGCATCTTCAAAGTCTGTATTGTTTCTTATTTCAGCCTCTGGTTTTTCTATTTCCTCCTTTTCTAATATAATTATCTCTTGAGCAGTTTCGATTATCAATAAAATCCAATCTCGACTGCATCTATTGGAGATATGTGACCAAGTTTTAAGGAACTTTCTATTTTCAATGAACAGGCCTGGTTCATTTTTGACCTGTAGGCCAATATGGATCACACCAGATTTAACATATTCGATCAAAAATTCTGCGTGCATTTCAGTTCTGATTCATTTTTTCTTTAAATTCAGAATTTTGCCCCATTTTTCGTTGTTATTTGTTAGTATGGTAACCTTATAACCCTTATGCGTGCTCATATTTATAATCTTATTGAATTTTTCCTCACTGAACCCATAAGTTTTTATGGAGTCCATGATATCTGGCAGTGTGATCCACCAGTATCCAGATATTAAATGTCAAAGATATCTGTTTTCAATACCGCTAGAATAGGCCTTAATACAAAAGAGGAATGGTTGCGTTTAATTAATTAAATGAGCCATCTTGCATAATACAAACACATATAGTGTTCACATTACCGTATGGGTCTGTTGTCCGGCCGGCTGACCCTAGGGTTATGTGTATGTTGTATGTTGATCTACTTGGTTGAGTGTAATACAATGATTCGAAAATACTAGATAGCTTTCTATAAGTATCATTACCTGTAAGTGATACATGTAAATAACAACTTTTTCACCCTCGTTCATCAATAATATCAGTGATCATTCCTTTTCCGATCTCACCAATGGTTGAGATGGTTACATGAGTGATCACTTTTTCTGTGCCCGGGGTTTGCGATCCTGTGAGGTTGTTATACAAGCATTTTACACCATGCGCCCTTCTTTACACATTGATCGAAGTGTGCTTTGATCAAAGTGTGTATTTTATTTAGATCTTTTACATTCAAAAGGAGTTCTTCCCTTTGAGCCTTCAGGTCCGTGGAATATATAGGATTCTGAGCCCTGATAGGGAAAAGAAATCCTTTTGTTATAAATATTCAGCAGGATTTCACTGATTGTTGTTTTTTCTGCATAGGTTCACCGTAACTGGGGACCATCTGAAGTTCACAATTGGCGATAAGTGCCTTTTTAAAAAAAACTCATATACTGTTTAGAATTCAGTCACTGCCTGAAGAGTTTAGCACCTTATCAGGTATGTTGAATGATTAGGAACACTATCTCCATGAAAATCATGATGAGATGTAAAAGGATCTCACTGACCACCGTTTTTATATTTAGATTCTCCTTAATTGGGGACAGCTCGGTGCTTAATAACGGCGCAGTCCATTTAAAAGACATTTGTCTTTGAAACCCTCTAGTCAAATACGAACAGTCTGCGAACCACGAAGCATCCAAGGTATTTATATAGGCTTTTAACCACGGCTAGTGTGCAGTACAAAATAGGGGGTGAGAAAAAGATTTTTTAATTATACTTCTTTTCTACATTTAGAACCCAAATCTATACAAGAGGTTATATCCCCTGAATAAAGTCGATTTGAGGGGCGTTTAGTTGATGAAATATTTTATGAGGTGAGAACCTTGTATTACCTCTATATCTATATTATCAATGATTTTTAAGCAGGATGATGATGTTACAATCACTTAGCACAAGTGGTGACCAATAATACATTCTGGTTAGATTGCCCTGTATTCTCAGGCCAACTTATATAAATTCTATTTTCTAATGTTAAATACATATATCTGGGTGTATTACTTGGCGACATATGAAATTAAAAAGAAAAAATTCAACCTATCTATGAAGTTTTCACATAAATATTTGACTCAGTTGTGTGGTCCTATGTAGAGATCATAAGAGTATGAGGAATGATTGTTTGAGTTGACAGTGTCAAAGGTTGGAATTCATTATATGTAATCTATGTAGTGATTTACACTACCTAATGAGCACAATTTGGGGTCTCCTACTTAACAATTAACCCTGAGTGGCATACGAGTTTAAATACTCTGGATATGCAACATGTTGCTTTAGATTCCAATAGACAGGATGATTAAAGATTGCACAATTTGAGACAGGAATATGTTATATAAAATTGGGTACCAACCATGGTATGTTTTATGAGGATTATTTGTGGCTTTCATAGATAATCAGTTCTTACCACAGGGAGATCTGTTAAAGGAGATTATAACTAGAAATTTGTAATGCTATGTTTGATAACACTGTGTACACATTCTGATGTTTGGGTTTATTGTTTTTTTATTGTTTTTTTATTGCTTTTTAGTGGTTACTATTTGAATAAGAGGCCGAAGATGGCTGAAATGCCAGAAACCGGTCCCCGGTAGCTTGTTTCCTTCCCAGTATAAGAATTGGCTTGGTAGTTTGGTCTGCCCTGTTCCCATGATGCACTGGGCCAGGGTCAGACTAATTTGCATATAGCCAAGTTCTGAGCTGGGATGGTGCAGTGAGCTAAAAAACGGTGATGGATCAAGCCCTGATCTTTGGACTGGGTAAGAGTGGTCTGCTTAATTCAGACACTCTGTTCATCACCACCCCCTTTTCTGAATCATTTTTGTCCACCATAAGCGTGGAAGGGTATACTCAGATGTGAGTCTCTAGCTCATTGCACCATCAGGATTCAAGCAAGCCGGGCCGAAGACGGCTGAAATGCCAGAAACCGGTCCCCGGTAGCTTGTTTCCTTCCCAGTATAAGAATTGGCTTGGTAGTTTGGTCTGCCCTGTTCCCATGATGCACTGGGCCAGGGTCAGACTAATTTGCATATAGCCAAGTTCTGAGCTGGGATGGTGCAGTGAGCTAAAAAACGGTGATGGATCAAGCCCTGATCTTTGGACTGGGTAAGAGTGGTCTGCTTAATTCAGACACTCTGTTCATCACCACCCCCTTTTCTGAATCATTTTTGTCCACCATAAGCGTGGAAGGGTATACTCAGATGTGAGTCCCTAGCTCATTGCACCATCAGGATTCAAGCAAGCCGGGCCGAAGACGGCTGAAATGCCAGAAACCGGTCCCCGGTAGCTTGTTTCCTTCCCAGTATAAGAATTGGCTTGGTAGTTTGGTCTGCCCTGTTCCCATGATGCACTGGGCCAGGGTCAGACTAATTTGCATATAGCCAAGTTCTGAGCTGGGATGGTGCAGTGAGCTAAAAAACGGTGATGGATCAAGCCCTGATCTTTGGACTGGGTAAGAGTGGTCTGCTTAATTCAGACACTCTGTTCATCACCACCCCCTTTTCTGAATCATTTTTGTCCACCATAAGCGTGGAAGGGTATACTCAGATGTGAGTCCCTAGCTCATTGCACCATCAGGATTCAAGCAAGCCGGGCCGAAGACGGCTGAAATGCCAGAAACCGGTCCCCGGTAGCTTGTTTCCTTCCCAGTATAAGAATTGGCTTGGTAGTTTGGTCTGCCGTGTTCCCATGATGCACTGGGCCAGGGTCAGACTAATTTGCATATAGCCAAGTTCTGAGCTGGGATGGTGCAGTGAGCTAAAAAACGGTGATGGATCAAGCCCTGATCTTTGGACTGGGTAAGAGTGGTCTGCTTAATTCAGACACTCTGTTCATCACCACCCCCTTTTCTGAATCATTTTTGTCCACCATAAGCGTGGAAGGGTATACTCAGATGTGAGTCCCTAGCTCATTGCACCATAAGGATTCAAGCAAGCCGGGCCGAAGACAGCTGAAATGCCAGAAACCGGTCCCCGGTAGCTTAATTCAGACACTCTGTTCATCACCACCCCCTTTTCTGAATCATATGTTGTAAACATATCTCGAGGTGTGGAGTTGGTTTGTCTCTTTTACGATCGGCAGTAGTGCTTCTATCAATTTGTGCTCACTTGCTAAAGAAATACACGTTTGCCAACACTCGTTCTAACGTAACACTATCTTTAGACAAGTTAGATCATGTTGGTGTTTTTGTGTCTGATCACACGTGGTGTTGGTCGGGTATTATACTAATTAGACGTGGTCCATTAGTGACAAGGTAGGAAAGATTTTTATTACCTCGCGCGTATAACTAACGCGCTTCAATCGGGTGGCCGAGCTCCAGGAGGACTATAGGGAGAAAGAGTTAGAGTCAAGACAAAGCGCAGCGTGATACTTGCGGTTTTTGTGTTCTCCCTCTTTCAGTATCGGCACCTTCTGCGTCCCCTGCTGGCGTCCTCTGTGTACGCGCTGCACTCTGCTTCCTAAATAAATGTTGATGCAAGTAATGTCTCTCACGGTAGCGCGTAGTTGCGAACACCACTACGCTCCGCTGATATCCATAGTTACGTAATTGCCCATAAAAGTAGCACCACAGCAATCTCCTAGAAGTTCATATCACTTCTTTATCAGAGCAGAATGGCAACGCGTAGCCTAGACTACCGCGCTCTGCTCCAATGACCAAAGAAAGAAAACGTTATATTCCACACAGCAGTGCGGCGAAAGGCAGCGCGCTCCGTAACAGCTGAGCTCGAGAGAGAGAGAGCCCCGATCCTACCTCAACTCAGGGAAACCAGACGGGAGCTTCTCGTCTTCAGGAGCAGGGAAACAAGGCGACGTGCAGGGAGCTTCCCTACCAGCCGGCAACGAACTGGAGTCACAAGAATTACAGGCAACAGGAAGCGCGTCGAGCCGTCTAATAACACCTCCCCTCCTCCGAGGAGTCTGGGAGATGTAGTTTTGTATTCAATCCATGTTTTCTCACATTTCTATAGCAAGAGAACCCATGAGCATGCCCACACAGCATTGTAGGCGCAACACAAGAATCCTGACAGTATGTCCTCCCACCTAGCGCCTCCTAGGACCAGGCCATGTAGGGAATGTACGGTGAAAAGATCGGACAGCCTCAGGGGCATGGATGTTATGCACTGGTTCCCAAGAATCATCCTCCGCCGAGTTTCCAAGAAACCAAATACCACAGTACTCCCCTCCTCAACTTGGAGTCCACGTACTCAAAACCCCCATCACAGAACACAGGAGGAGGTGCAAGCCGCCATGCAGAGAAAGCAGGTTTCAACAAGTTGCAATGGAACACGGGATGGATTCGAAGAGTACCCGGTAACTTCAACTTATAAGCCACAGGATTGATTTTCCTCAGAATGACATAAGGTCCGATTTAACGAGGATGGAAGATACTGCGTAACTTAAACTTGATGTTTCTGGTGGATAGCCATACCCTGTCCCCCACCTGATACAACGGGCCTTCTCTCCTGTGCCTATCCTCCCCTCTCTTGCACTCAAGTTTTGCCTTTTGTAGATGTCCTCTGACCTTCCTATGTATAGCATGCATCTTCTGTTTTTGCCCCAGTACCGTAGGTTGATCAGCCACCCCCTCCGGGATGCTGACAGGAAGTATCCGGGCATCAAATCCATAGGTCGCACAAAAAATGATACACCCACTGAACAATGCCAGGCATTGTTATATGCTATCTCAGCCATCCACAACAGTGAGACCCATGAGTCATGAGGGTCCACAGCATAACACCGAAGGTATTTTTTCAGGGTTTGATTTAACCTTTCTGTTTGCCCATCCGTCTGTGGGTGGAAACTGGTGGAGAGAGAGGGTTGGATGTGCATCGCCTGACACCATACTTTCCAGAACCTGGCAATGAATTGTGGGCCCCTATCAGACACAATGACTTCTGGCACTCCATGTAAACGTATTACGTTACTCAACAGTAATTGTGCCGTTTGCCCAGCAGTGGGAAGGTTCACACAAGGAATGAAATGCCGCAATTTCATCAGGCTATCAATAACCACCAATATGGCTGTCTTTCCCTGATCCGGTGGTAATCCCGTAATGAAGTCTATACTGACGGTTTGCCATGGTTTTTTAGGAGTGGGTAGAGGCATCAACAGTCCTTTCTTCTTTCCCGTCTCATTTTTTGCCCGAGCACAGGCTTCACACTGCCTTACTCATTTGGAAACATCATTTTTGTCAGTCTCCCACCAGAAGTGACGTTGCATTAACTAAACAGTTTTGCTCACACCTTGATGACCTGCTAAAGGGGAATCATGGCACCACTCAAAAGTCTTCTTCTGCAATGCCGTAGTGGGTAAATACAGTTTGTTATCATGGAAAGGCAGCCCTTGTTTCAATGTGCGACCACCACCATTTGTGGCCCAAGTCACCCATGCATCCTGGTCTTTTGATCGGCGGATCAGGTCCAGAAAGCTGTCAGCCTGAATCACACAGATCCCTTTTGCAGGATCTACTATTGCCTCCAAAGCATCCTTGCTACTAGCCTTGTCGGTATAATCCCGTCTGTATAATGTGTCTGCTTTCCGATTATCCACCCCAGGTCTAAAGGTGATCAAAAAGTCATACTCTGAAAAGAAAAGCATCCACCTCATTTGTCTCTGAGTGAGGTGTCGGGGTGTCTTCATGAATTGAAGGTTTCTATGGTCAGAAAATACTGTGATCGGGGAAGCAGCCCCCCACAGATATTGTCGCCACTCTTGAAAAGCTCTTTTTATTGCTAACAGCTCTTTCTCAGCAATCGTGTAGTTCTTTTCTGCCATGCTCAGTTTCTTGGATAGATACGCTACAGGATGTAATTGCCCTGTGATCTGATTTCTCTGAGACAGGATAGCTCCTATCGCTTCATCCGAAGCATCAGCTTCTACAAAGTAAGGGTTTTCCGGTTTGGGATGAGCAAGTATCGGAGCGGTAGTAAAAGCCACTTTCAATTTCTCAAACGCTTCTGCGGCCTCTCTAGTCCAGTCAAAAGACACCCCTTTCCTAAGCAATCTTGACAATGGCACTGCCACCTGAGAGAATTGTAGAATGAATCTGCGATAGTAGTTCGCGAACCCCAGGAAACTCTAGACCTCTTTCACACAGGTGGGGACAGGCCATGTTTGTACCGCCCGCACCTTTCTTTCAGACATTTGTAAACCTTCAAAGCAAAGCATAACCCCCAGGAATTCCACTTCGGGCACGCTGAATTCACACTTGCTCAGTTTACAGAATAAACTATGTTCTGTCAATTTCTGTAACACACTAGAAACATGCTGCCTGATATCTCGGTCTTCTCTGAGTATATGAGGATATCATCTATGTATACTACGGCACAGATGTCCACAAACTCCTTAAAAACATCTTTTAGGAAATACTGAAATGTCGCTGGGGCGTTACATAGCCCAAATGGCATGACGGTATACTCATACAACCCGTAACATGTCTTGAAGGCAGTTTTCCACACATCCCCCTCACGAACGCGCACCAAATGATACGCGCCTCGGAGATCCAGCTTGGTGTAAATTTTGGCATCCCTCACTTGATCTAGGAGTACTGATATGAGGGGTAAGGGGTACCTGTTTTGTAAAGTATTTTTATTCAACATGCGGTAGTCCACACATGCTCTCAGATCACCATTAGCTTTCTTTATAAAAATCAGGCAGCAGGAGATCTGGATGGTCTAATAAACCCAATCTCCACATAGTGATCCAGGTATTCCTTCAAATGTTTAGTCTCAGGGACTGATAAAGCATATACTCGGCACGATGGAATGGTGGCACCCTCCACTAGGTCTATGCTACAGACATACATTCTATGTGGTGGTAACTGCTCTGCCTTGCTTTCGCTAAACACATCTTTGTAACACAGATAATCAGAAGGTAAGGTAACCATTTTCTCAGCAGCAGTAGCCACCACCACTGGGAACAATAACGCTGTTGTATGGAATGTATGTTGAGCTTCCATGTGTTCCTTGCATTCATCCGATAAGAACTGAATCTTTTTGGTCTTCCAATTTATCATAAGGTTGTGATGACTCAACCAAGGCATTGCCAAAATGACCTCATACTGAGGTGCCTCTATGATGTTCAATTACAGTTCTTCTCTATGTCTACCCTCAGGTACTTCGACAGACAGCACCACTGAATCTGTCTGTTCAGTGATAAGCCCAGATTTTAATGGCTTCCCGTCTACCGCTAATACCTCTTCAGGCATGTCTCGAGGCACTCTATCCAAGGATAAGGTGGACTCCAACCCACTGTCTATAAAGTTACCAGTGGCCCCGGAATCTATCATAACCCTGACCTGATGTACCTGTAACTGGATCTCAAGTCTCATGGGTAATATTATATGTATCTCAGTGTCTTGCAAGGTTAGAATGGTTAAAGAAGGAATTTTCAAAGGTTGTATCTCTTTTACCCCTTCCTGAGGAGTCTCTGACTTCATCTCTGGTGTTCTTATAAAGGAAACTGCTAACTTTTTACTCCGTTTCCATACCCCCGAGGTCTTTGGTTTGGTGGGGCACTCTTTTACATAATGCCCCTTCTTTCCACAGTACATACATAACCCCAGTGCTCTGCGGTTCTCTTTCTCTTCTTTTGATAAGGGCCCCCTTACTGCACCAATCTCCATGGGTTCGGTGCCTGGGTCTGACGAGGGTAGGGCTCTACGAGGGTTGACTTCAGATCCAAAGGAAACCTTGTCCCACCTTCTCCTATCACCCCTTCTTTCCGCTAGTCTACCCTCCAATCACAGCGTCAAATTAATCATATCGGTGCATGTGACTGGTTGCGGGTCAATTTGCGCGATGATATCTTTCAATCCATCTCTCAACCCTTGATAAAAAAAGGGACATTCTTTTTTCTTCGGGCCATGCCGTCTCGGCCACCAATCTATTAAAATCAGTAAGGTAGGTCACTAAATCATGTCTTCCTTGTCTAAGGGTGAGCAGTTCTCTATCTGCACTAAAGGTGGTGGCTCGTCGGTCAAACACCCTTTCAAACTCGGTGCGAAACGCCGACCAATCTGATAATATGGCGTTGTTCTTCCTTACTAAGGGTACCGCCCAATTGCCCGCATCTCCTATTAAGTAAGATATAGCAAAAGCCACTCGTGAGTGGTTATTAGGGAAGGAGGCTGGTTTGCATGAAAAATGAAGCATTATTTGAGTCAAAAATACCTGTGACTTAGCTGGATGTCCAGAATAACGATTGGGGCTAGCCAAAGGGATGGGCGGAGGCACAGTAACCTGTATCTGAGGGGAGGAAGCATCAAAGGGATTTCTATTCAATTTATCTAACTTTTCCCTTAATGCTGCTGTTTCTGCCTTAGAAGAGGCTAACTCTTGCTGGACCATAACTAAGGCCTGGAGTACATCCTCCATTGAAGCCATTATAATGACAACCGGATCGGGTAGAGCTATTTTATTTGGCGTGTAATTCTGTCAGGATTGGCTCCACAGAATCCGGTTGTAGTATATAATGGTCCACCTCCAAACGTCACAAACACTCTAGTCATAAATACACAGAGTGTTTGAGCCATTAGGCGAGGGGAAAAAAGGAAGGGAAAGGGAAGGGACAGCAGGGAAAAGGAGAAAACCTGAAACGACAAAGCACACACTTGTAAGCAAGCAAATAATATCAGTTTACTCTCGTATGGTCTCGCTAGATGATCCAATATACCTGCTGAAGAAGGAAACTTAAACTTCTGAGAAATCCTCCTCATTCACCACCAGTCTTGACTTTGTTTCGCCTAGAGAAACATAAACAGTGATCAGAATTCACACATAAACACCTATAACCTGCACTAATGCAATATGGAAAACAACCCTCTAGCATACCATGACAAGAGTAAGAGAATTGCTTTGTATAACTGGACTCTGGTAGTATTCCACAACACTAATGAAAAGCAAGCAATCTTTTTTTGAGGAGAAGAAGGAATATTAATAGTAGCACCCTGGTTTGCAGATACGGTGGTGTGTAGGAAGCAAGAACCACAACACTCCGCTCTGATAAAGATAGATGCCCGGAAGTCTCTTATGTATACAGTAATAGGCCCTTGTACATATAGAGATTGGAAACCATAACATAAGAGCCGCACTGTACTTGTGCCAAACAAAAAGGATCCTGGATACAGGAACACGGTAGTTAGAAGAACCTTTCCCTCGGCACTCCACTTCCTAAATAAATGTTGATGCAAGTAATGGCTCTCACGGTAGCGCGTAGTTGCGAACACCACTACGCTCCGCTGATATGCATAGTTACGTAATTGCCCATAAGAGTAGAACCACAACAATCTCCTACAAGTTAATTTCACTTCTTTACCGGAGCAGAACGGCAACGCGTAGCCTAGACTACCGCGCTCCGCTTCAATGACCAAAGAAAGAAAACTTTATATTCCACACGGCAGCGCGGCGGAAGGCAGCGCGCTCCGTAACAGCTGAGCTCGAGAGAGAGAGAGCCCCGATCCTACCTCCTCAGGGAAACCAGACGGGAGCTTCTCGTCTTCAGGAGCAGGGAAACAAGGCGACGTGCAGGGAGCTTCCCTACCAGCCGGTAACGAACTGGAGTCACAAGAATTACACGCAACAGGAAGCGTGTCGAGCCGTCTAATAACACCTCCCCTCCTCCGAGGAGTCTGGGAGATGTAGTTTTGTATTCAATCCATGTTTTCTTGCATTTCTATAGCGCGAGAACCCATGAGCATGCCCACACAGCATTGTAGGCGCAACACAAGAATCCTGACACTCGGCGCAAAGTGACACAAATCAGTGCTTCATGCTAATTGCACTACTTAGGTGGTGCTTTCTAGGGCGAAACAAGTTTTGCGCAGGAAAGAAAATAGCAAAAAAAACAATTGCACTGGTTAGCGTCACTTTTGTGACGCTACACCAGCACAAAAGGTTTGAAAATCTCCCCCCCCAGGAGTGCAATTGTTTTAGCTCTGTAGGAGATCAGTTATTGCATTTCTACTCATAAATTAACAATCTAGTGTCATAAAGCCTGTATCCCTGTGAATTGCATGCCAGAATACCAGGTATTAAATATTGTGCTTCCAAAATGTCAAGGCAAAAATAGCGACAGCCAAGATATCAGTAAGCTAGGTTCTTAATAGGTAAGTAAAGATCACGATTCTTAGCTGTCATATGCGTACATTTAATACTCGCCCCTGCCAAGCACAGTTTTTTCATCAATAATTCAATTGCAAATGTTGTGGAGACATTAATAATGATGTCATTGAAGATCTCATGATTGATGTATAGCAGTGCATGGCCAGTGCATGAGTTACTATTACCTTCGGGCAAGAGCTATAGTTACTTGAGATAACTATAATTGTTGAATTTCAGTGGTATTTTGAGTTTAAAATGTTACATTGGCACTAAAATGTTCATCTAACTATGAAGTTACTTTAACCTTTGGTGATGTCATTTGAAATGTTATCAGTGATGTCAATGTCCATGTCATAAGAGATGTAATATGTGAGAGCATAAGCAGTGCATTGTGGGGGTGTAAGTTATGGTTTGCTCAGGTAACTATAACTGCTGAATTTCTATGGTTTTGAAATCTGTGCCTGACGCTAATGTCCCTGTAACCTTTGTTTTTTTTCAATGAATATCAAAGGCTTTTTCTATTCAATTTCCTAACTATAACATCCCTGTTACTTTTGATTTTTTTCAGTGAGTGGGTGTGTGAGTCACTGTATGGATCTGTAGCGGGTGCGTGAGTGGCTGTATTGGTCTGTGAGTGCCCATGAAGCATTTCAGATTGTCTTTCAATGTGGAATTACCAAGAACACACACTTGCTTTGCCTTTATCAGGCCCAGGAGGTCAGCATTGTTTGTCATTTACAGACGTGGAGATTCAATTGGATACCTGCTATGCTATTATATGTAAGTGTTTCCCGTTGAGGTTTAATTTCTGTAAAAATTAAGCAGGTCGTGGTGGCAGCTTCCCGTGTGACAGTTCTCTTGACCAGCTTGCCCGCTGTCCACTACCCTCTGCTGCCCTCTGTTTGTGCCTTCTCTGCTCTTTTCTTTCCATGTTTTGCCTTCTCTTCTAGTTTATCTGCCCTCTGTTTTGGTCTTTCTGCCCTCCATTTTGCATTCATTGGTCAATTTTCTACCCTCTGTTTGGCCCTCTTTTGCTCATTTTTCTGTTTTGCCTCTGCTCTTTTTTCCCTCTGTTTTGCATTTTCTGCTAGTTTTTCAGCTCTGTATTTGCCTTTTCTGCTCATTGTTCTGCACTATGTTTTGCCTTTTCTGGTTGTTTCTCTGCCCTTTTTATTTTGCATTTTCTTCTTGTATTTCTGCCCTCAATTTTGCATTTTCAACTTGTTTTTCTGCCCTCTGTTTTGCCCTCTTCTGCTCTTTTTGGCTCTTCTGCTTTTTTTACCCTCTGTTTTGCTTTTCCTGCTTGTTTTTCTGCCCTCTGTTTGCCCTTTCCTGCTTATTTTTTCCCCTCAATTTTGCCTTTTCAACTTGTTTTTCTGCCCTCTGTTTTTCCCTCTTCTGCTCTTTTTTGTCTTTTCGGCTCGTTTTCTGCCCTCTATTTTTTTTTTGCTGCTCATTTTTCTGCCCTGTTTTGCCTTTACAGCTCATTTTTCTGCCCTCTGTTTGGCCTTTTCTGTTCGTTTTTCTTGCCTCTGTTATGTCTTTTCTGCTCTTTTTTCTGCCCTCTGTTTCACCTCTTTGAGGAAAAAGGGCAGGGGGGCTGTTCATCCCCGACCCTCTACCGATTTCCGCCCCAGCTACCCCATCCCCAGGACATGGGAGGGGGCTGCTTTTGGCCCAGTGGACCACATCCTCTGAGCCCGGCCTCCTGTTCCTGTGTGCCCTGGAACCCACCCACGGCACACTGTGCAGTTTTAGGGACTGCGGAGGGACCTCAATACCCCAACGGTCTCTGGCATTGCTACTGCAAGTAGGGAGCTGCTAAACATGCAGCTCTCTGTGTGCAGGAGGAAATGTCTCATCTGTTTCCTTATCAATCAATCAATCAATCAATGCATTTATAGAGCGCGCTACTCACCCATGAGAGTCCCAAGGCGCTGAAGGGAGGGGGGGTGCTGTTACTGCTCGAAAAGCCAGGTTTTGAGGTGTTTCCTGAAGGTGAGGTGGTCCTGGGTCATGCGTAGGTGGGCGGGGAGGGAGTTCCATGTCTTGGCGGCCAGGTAGGAGAAACTTCTACCTCCGGTGGTGGTTCTGTGAATCCGTGGGATAGTGGCGAGGGCGAGGCTGGTGGAGCGGAGCTGGCGGGTTGGAGTTTAGAAGGTGAGGAGGTTGTTGAGGTATTCGGGGCCCATGTCGTGGAGCGCTTTGTGTGCGTGGGTGAGGAGCCTGAACGTGATCCTTTTGCTGATGGGGAGCCAGTGCAGGTTTATCAGGTGGGCAGATATGTGGCTGTGGCAAGGGATGTCAAGGATGAGTCGTGCGGAGGCGTTCTGTATGTGCTGAAGTCATTTCTGAAGATTGGCTGTGGTTCCTGCGTATAGGGCGTTCCCGTAGTCCAGTTGGCTGATGACAAGGGCCTGGGTGACCGTCTTTCTGGTTTCGGTGGAGGTCCACTGGAAGATTTTTTGGAGCATGCGCAGGGTGTTGAAGCATGAGGATGAGATGGCGTTGACTTGTTTGGTCATCGAGAGTGAGGAGTTCAAGATGAATCCTAGGTTGCGTGCATGGTCCGTGGGTGTTGGTGTGGTGCCCAACGCTGTGGGCCACCAGGAGTCGTCCCAGGCTGATGGGGATTGTCCAAGAATGAGGACCTCCGTCTTGTATTAGTTCAGTTTCAGGCGACTGAGCTTCATCCATTCCGCGACGTTTTCATTCCTTCCTGGAGGTTGGTTTTGGCGGTGGCTGGGTCCTTGGTGAGGGAGAGTATCAGCTGGGTGTCGTCTGCATAGGAGATGATGTTGAGGTTGTGTTTGCGTGCCATGGTGACGAGGGGGCTAATGTAGATATTGAAGAGGGTTGGGCTGAGCGTGGAGCCTTGGGTTACGCCGCAGATGATGTCGGTGGCCGTGGAAGGAAAGGAGGTGGACTCTCTGGGTTCTGTTGGAGAGGAACGAGGTGATCCAGTCCAGGGCTCTTCCTTGGATCCCAGTGTTTTGGAGACGGGTTATTAGGGTGCAGTGGCATACGGTGTCAAAGGCGGCTGAGAGGACTAGGAGGATGAGAGCGGTTGTTTCCCCATTGTCAAGCAGGGTCCTGATGTCATCGGGGGCTGCGATGAGGGCGGTCTCGGTGCTCTGGTAGGCTCGAAATCTGGACTGGGATGGGTCGAGGGAGTTGTTTGCCTCGAGGAAAGTAGTCAGCTGTTTATTGACAGTCTTCACGATGACTTTTGCTAGAAGGGAAGGAGAGAGATGGGGCGGAAGTTCTTGAGGTCTTTAGGGTCCGCTGTGGGTATCTTTAGAAGGGTGTTGATCTCTGCGTGCTTCCAACTCTCTGGGAAGGTGGCAGATGTGAAGGAGTTGTTTATGACATTCCAGAGGTGGGTGCGATGATGGTGTCGGCTTTATTGAAGATGTGGTGCGAGCATGGGTCCGAGGGAGAACCAGAGTGGATGGTGTTCATGACGTGGGTGGTGTCTTCAGTGCTGATGGGGGTCCAGGCGCTGAGGATGGTGGTGGGGGGCGTTGGTTTGGTGAGTGGTGGCGGAGTTTGGGCGCCGAAGCTGTCTTGTATATCGGTGATTTTGTGGTAGAAGAATGTGGCGAGGGAGTTGCAGAGGTCTTGCGACAGTGTGATGTTGTTGTTGCTGGTGCTGGGGTTTGGGAGCTCTTTTACGATGCTGAAGAGTTCCTTGCTGTTGTGTGCGTTGTTGTCCAGCCGCTCTTTGAACGATGTTCTTTTGGTGGTGCGGATCAGCTGGTGGTGTTTGCGAGTGGCGTTCTTGAGAGCTGTCATGTTTTCTGTGGCGCCAAGTTTTCTCGAGAGTTCGGCAGGATTTCTTTGATTCTTTGAGGGCGGTGGTGAACCATGTGGTTTTCCTGTTGCCAGTTTTGCTTGGGGGTTTTTCAGTGGAGCAAGAGCGTTGGCGCAGTCGGTGATCCACTGTGCGAGGTTGCGGGCTGCGTCGTTGCTGTCAGAGTTGTCCGTTGGTGGGTTCTGGCTCAGTGATGTTGTTAGCTGGTCTGTGGCGACTATGCTCCAACTTCTGCGGGGGATCTGTTGCGGGTGGTGGTGGGATGTAGTTTTCTTAAAGGTGAAATGGATGCAGTTGTGGTCGGTCAAATGTAGTACGGTGGAGTGGCTGAAGGAGACGTGGTTGCTGGCGGAGAAGATGGGGTCGAGTGTGTGGCCAGCCTAGTGGGTGGGGGTGTTCAGCAGGTGCTTGAGTCCGAGGTTGGTGAGGTTTTCGAGCAGGGTGGTGGTGTTGTTGTCGTTATTGTTTTCCAGGTGGAAACTCAGGTCCCCTAAGAGGATGTATTCTGATGTGGCAAGGGCATGTGGGCAGATGAAGTTAGCGATGGTTTAGCTGAAGTGTCTGCTGGGGCCCGGGAGTCTGTAGATGAGGGTTCCTCGGAGGTTGGTCTTGGGGTCGGTGTGGATCTGGAAGTGTAGGTGTTCGGCGGTGGTGAGGGTGTCTTCGGTGTTGGTTGTGACACTGATGGTATTCCTGTAGATGATGGCGATTCCTCCTCCAGTTTGGTTGACGCGGTCCTTACAGGTGATCTTGTAGCCGTCTGGGATGGCTATGGCGATGTCGGGGGCTGAGGAGGCGTTCATCCAGGTTTCCGTGAGGAAGGCGATATCCGGTGCTGTTGTATCGAGGAGGTCCCAGAGTTCTAAGTCCCAGGGAGATGGAGGTCGCCAGGGCTCTGACAGCCTCAGGAGAACGTCATCAGAGAAAATGAATTCCATTGGAAATCATCGGACTGTGAAAACAAACGGAGTGTTCAGGTGCAAGGCTCACCTTCGAAAAAGTTTCATGGGGAACGAAACGCATCAGGACTATGCCTCATCATGTTATAATCCATCATTAAAATTGGCAAATATAAAGTTTCGTGTGTGGCTCAAACTTCTTTCCTGCTGGGGAGAAAATGTGGAAATATTTATCGGCTTGGTTCCGACGAAGAGCAACGCACCACCACAAGAGCGCCATCACTTTCCAACCCTGAATCACTGTGAAAACTCGGTAAAACGAAAAAGGAGAATGCGGTGCCACCGAGGACTGGCCTCGGTATTGAACCCGAGTCAGCTTTAAAAGGGAGGTGACATGGGGAAACCTTTGCCGGCAAATGTTGGAAAACTATAACAGCAATGATTTTTATCTCAACAGTATGTAAAATGCACCGCCCACTGGAGGGTAGTAAATGTGATAACAGCCGCCTGAACCACAGGCCCCATAATGCAATGTTAAAAGGAAATGAATTCAAAAGGAGAACGTCATCAGAGAAAATTAATTCCATTGGAAAACATTGGACTGTGAAAACAAACAGCGTGTTCAGGTGCAAGGCTCATCTTCGAAAAAGTTCCATGGAGAACGAAACGCGCCAGGACTATGCCTCATCCTGTTGTAATTCATCATGAAAATCGGCAAAAGCAAAGTTTTGTGTGCGGCTCAAACTTCTTTCCAGCTGAGGAGAAAATGTGGAAATATTTATCGGCTTGGTTCCGCCGAAGAGCTACGCACTACCACAAGAGCGCCATCACTCTCCAACCTTGAACCACTGTGAAAACTCGCTAAAACGAAAAAGGAGAATGCGGTGTCGCCGAGGACTGGCCTCGGTATTGGACCCGAGTTAGCTTTAAAAGTGAGGTGACATCGGGAAACCTTTGCCAGCAAATGTTAGAAAACTGTAACAGCAATGATTTTTATCTCAACAGTATGTAAAATGCACCGCCCACTGGAGGGTTGCAAATGTGATAATAGCCGTCTGAACCACAGGTCCCATAATGCAATGTTAAAAGGAAATTAATTCAAAAGGAGAACGTCATCAGAAAAAATGAATTCCATTGGAAAACATCGGACTGTGAAAACAAACGTCGTGTTCAGCTGCAAGACTCATCTTCGAAAAAGTTCCATGGGGAACGAAACGCGTCAGGACTATGCCTCATCCTGTTGTAATCCAACAAAAACCGGCAAATGCAAAATTTTGTGTGTGGCTCAAACTTCTTTCCTGCTGGGGAGAAAATGTGGAAATATTTATTGGCTTGGTTCCGCCGAAGAGCTATGCTCCGAAAAAGGAGACTGCAGTGCCGCCAAGGACTGGCCTCAGTATTGGACCCGAGTCAGCTTTAAAAGTGAGGCGACATGGGGAAACGTTTGCCAGCAAATGTTGGAAAACTGTAACAGCAATGATTTTTATCTCAACAGTGTGTAAAATGCACCGTCCACTGGAGGGTTGCAAATGTGATAACAGCCGTCTGAACCACAGGCCCCATAAAGCAATGTTAAAAGGAAATGAATTCCAAAGGAGAATGTCATCAGAAAAAATGAATTCCATTGGAAAACATCGGACTGTGAAAACAAACGGCGTGTACAGGTGCAAGACTCATCTTCGAAAAAGTTCCATGGGGAACGAAACACGTCAGGACTATGCCTCATCCTGTTGTAATCCATCATTAAAACCGACAAATGCAACATTTCGTGTGTGGCTCAAACTTCTTTCCTACTGGGGAGAAAATGTGGAAATATTTATCGGCTTGGTTTGGCCGAAGAGCTACGCACCACCACAAGAGCGCCATCACTCTCCAACCTTGAACCACTGTGAAAACTCGGTAAACGAAAATGGAGAATGCGGTGAAGCCGAGGACTGGCCTTGGTATTGGGCCCGAGTCAGCTTTAAAAGTGAGGTGACATGGGGAAACTTTTACCCGGCAAATGTTGGATAAATGTAACAGCAATGATTTTTATCTCAACAGTGTGTAAAATTCACCGCCCACTGGAGGGTTGCAAATGTGATAACAGCCGTCTGAACCACAGGCCCCATAATGCAATGTTAAAATGAAATGAATTCAAAAGGAGAACATCATCAGAGGAAATGAATTCCATTGGAAAACATCGGAGTGTGAAAACAAACGGTATTTTCAGGTGCAAGATTCACCTTCGAAAAAGTTCCATGGGGAACGAAACGCGTCAGGACTATGCCTCATCCTGTTGTAATCCATCATTAAAATTGGCAAATGCAAAGTTTCGTGTGCGGCTCAAAATTCTTTCCTGCTGGGGAGAAATGTGGAAATATTTATAGGCTTGGTTCCGCCGAAGAGCTACGCACCACCGCAAGAGCGCCATCACTCTCCAACCTTGAACCATTGTGAAAAATTGGTAAAACGAAAAAGGAGAATGCGGTGCCGCCGAGGACTGGCCTCGGTATTGGACCCTAGTCAGCTTTAAAAGTGAGGTGACATGGGGACACTTTTGCCGGCAAATGCTGGAAAACTGTAACAGCAACGATTTTTATGTCAACAGTATGTAAAATGCACCGCCCACTGGAGGTTTGCAAATGTAATAACAGCCATCTGAACTACAGGCCCCAAAATACAATGTTAAAAGGAAATGAATTCAAAAGGAGAACGTCATCAGAAAAAATGTATTCCATTCCATTGGAAAACATCGGACTTTGAAAACAAACGGCGTGTACAGGTGCAAGACTCATCTTCATAAAAGTTCCATGGCGAACGAAACACGTCAGGACTATGCCTCATCCTGTTGTAATCCATCATTAAAACCGGCAAATGCTAAATTTCGTGTGTGGCTCAAACTTCTTCCTGCTGGGGAGAAAATGTGGAAATATTTATCGGCTTGGTTCCGCCGAAGAGCTACGCACCACCACAAGAGCGCAATCACTCTCCAACCTTGAACCACTGTGAAAACTCGGTAAACGAAAAAGGAGAATGCGGTAGTGCCGAGGACTGGCCTTGGTATTGGGCCCGAGTCAGCTTTACAAGTGAGGTGACTTGGGGAAACTTTTGCCGGCAAATGTTGGAAAACTGTAACAGCAATGATTATTATCTCAACAGTATGTAAAATGCACCGCCCACTGGAGGGTTGTAAATGTGATAAAAGCCGTCTGAACCAGAGGCCCCATAATGCAATGTTAAAAGGAAATTAATTTAAAAGGAGAACGTCAACAGAGAAAATGAATTCCATTGGAAAACATCGGACTGTGAAAACCAATGGCGTGTTCAGGTGCAAGGCTCACCTTCGAAAAAGTTCAATGGGGAACGAAACGCGTCAGGATTATGCCTCATCCTGTTGTAATCCAACATTAAAATCGGCAAATGCAAAGTTTTGTGTGCGGCTCAAACTTCTTTCCTGCTGGGGAGAAAATGTGGAAATATTTATCGGCTTGGTTCCGCCGAAGAGCTATGCACCACCACAAGAGCGCCATCACTCTCCAACCTTGACCTACTGTGAAAACTCGGTAAAATGAAAAAGGAGAATGCGGTGCCGCCGAGGACTGGCCTCGGTATTGGACCCGAGTCAGCTTTAAAAGTGAGGTGACATGGGGAAACTTTTGCCAGCAAATGTTGGAAAACTGTAACAGCAATGATTTTTATCTCAACAGTATGTAAAATGCACCGCCCGCTGGAGGGTTGCAAATGTGATAACAGCCGTCTGAACCACAGGCCCCATAATGCAATGTTAAAAGGAAATGAATTCAAAAGGAGAACGTCATCAGAGAAAATGAAGTCCATTGGAAAACATTGGACTGTGAAAACAAACGGCGTGTTCAGGTGCAAGATTCACCTTCGAAAAAGGTCCATGGGGAACAAAACGTGTCAGGACTATGCCTCATCCTGTTGTAATCCATCATTAAAATTGGCAAATGCAAAGTTTCGTGTGCGGCTCAAACTTCTGTCCAGCTGGGAAGAAAATGTGGAAATATTTATCCGCTTGGTTCCGCCGAAGAGCTACGCACCACCACAAGAGAGCCATCACTCTCCAACTTTGAACCATTGTGAAAACTCGGTAAAACGAAAAAGGAGAATGCGGTGCCGCCGAACACTGGCCTCGTATTGGACCCGAGTTAGCTTTAAAAGTGTGGTGACATCGGGAAACGTTTGCCAGCAAATGTTGGAAAACTGTAACAGCAATGATTTTTATCTCAACAGTATGTAAAATGCACGGCGCACTGGAGGGTTGCAAATGTGATAACAGCCATCTGAACCAAAGCCCCCTAATGCAATGTTAAAAGGAAATTAATTCAAAAGGAGAACGTCATCAGAAAAAATGAATTCCATTGGAAAACTTCAGACTGTGAAAACAAACAGCGTGTTCAGCTGCAAGACTCATCTTCGAAAAAGTTCCATGGGGAACGAAACACGTCAGGACTATGCCTCATCCTGTTGTAATCCATCATTAAAACCGGCAAATGCAAACTTTCGTGTGTGGCTCAAACTTCTTTCCTGCTGTGGAGAAAATGTGGAAAAATATATCGGCTTGGTTCCGCCGAAGAGCTATGCACCGAAAAAGGAGAATGCAGTGCCGCCAAGGTCTGGCTTCAGTTTTGTTCCCGAATCAGCTTTAAAAGTGAGGTGACATGGGGAAACTTTTGCCAGCAAATGTTGGAAAACTCTAACAGCAATGATTTTGATCTCAACAGTATGTAAAATGCACCGCCCACTCGAGGGTTGCAAATGTGATAACAACCGTCTGAACCACAGGCCCCATAATGCAATGTTAAAAGGAAATGAATTCAAAAGGAGAAAGTAATCAGAAAAAATGAATTCCATTGGAAAGCATCGGACTGTGAAAACAAATGGCGTGTTCAGGTGCAAGGCTCACCTTCGAAAAAGTTCCATAGGGAACGAAACGCGTCAGGACTATGCCTCATCCTGTTGTAATCCATCATTAAAATCGGCAAATGCAAAGTTTTGTGTGCGGCTCAAACTTCTTTCCTGCTGGGGAGAAAATGTGGAAATATATATCGGCTTGGTTCCGCGGAAGAGCTACGCACCCCCACAAGAGCGCCATCACTCTCCAACCTTGAACTACAATGAAAACTCGGTAAAACGAAAAAGGAAAATGCGGTGCCGCTGAGGACTGGCCTCGGTATTGGACCCGATTCAGCTTTAAAAGTGAGGTGACATGGGGAAACTTTTGCGGGCAAATGTTGGAAAACTGTAACAGCAATAATTTTTATCTCAACAGTATGTAAAATGCACCGCCTACTGGAGGGTTGTAAATGTGATAACAGCCATCTAAACCACAGGCCCCATAATGCAATGTTAAAAGGAAATGAATTTAAAAGGAGAACGTCATCAGAGAAAATGAATTCCATTGGAAAACATCGGACTGTGAAAACAAACGGCGTGTTCAGGTGCAAGGCTCACCTTTGAAAAAGTTCCATGGGGAACGAAACGCGTCAGGACTATGCCTCATCCTGTTGTAATCCATCATTAAAATCGGCAAATGCAAAGTGTCGTGTGCGGCTCAAACCTCTTTCCTGCTGGGGAGAAAATGTGGAAATATTTATCAGCTTGGTTCTGCCGAAGAGCTACGCACCACCACAAGAGCGCCATAACTCTACAACCTTGAACTACTGTGAAAACTCGGTAAAACGAAAAAGGAGAATGCGGTGCCGCCGAGGGCTGGCCTCTGTATTGGACCCGAGTCAGCTTTAAAAGTGAGGTGACATGGGGAAACTTTTGCCAGCAAATGTTGGAAAACTGTAACAGCAATGATTTTTATCTCAACAGTATGTAAAATGCACCACCCACTGGAGGGTTGCAAATGTGATAACAGCCGTCTGAACCACAGGCCCCATAATGCAATGTTAAAATGAAATGAATTCAAAAGGAGAAGGTCATCAGAGAAAATGAATTCCATTGGAAAACATCGGACTGTGAAAACCAACGGCATTTTGAGGTGCAAGATTCACCTTCGAAAAAGTTCCATGGGGATGAAACGCGTCAGGACTATGCCTCATCCTGTTGTAATCCATCATTAAAATTGGCAAATACAAAGTTTCCTGTGCGGCTCAAACTTCTTTCCTCCTGGGGAGAAAATGTGGAAATTTTTATCGGCTTGGTTCCCCTGAAGAGCTACGCACCACCACAAGATCGTGATCACTCTCCAACCTTGAACTACTGTGAAAACTCGGTAAACGAAAAAGGAGAATGCGGTGGCGCCGAGGACTGGCCTTGGTATTGGGCCCGAGTCAGCTTTAAAAGTGAGGTGACATGGGGAAACTTTTGCCGGCAAATGTTGGAAAACTGTAACAGCAATGATTTTAATCTCAACAGTATGTAAAATGCACCGCCCACTGGCGGGTTGTAAATGTGATAACAGCCATCTGAACCACAGGCCCCATAATGCATTGTTAAAAGGAAATGAATTTAAAAGGAGAACGTCATCAGAGAAAGGGAATTCCATTGGAAAACATCGGACTGTGAAAACTAATGGCGTGTTCAGGTGCAAGGCTCACCTTCGAAAAAGTTCCATGGGGAACGAAGCGCGTCAGGACTATGCCTCATCCTGTTGTAATCCATCATTAAAATCGGCGAATGCAAAGTTTTATGTGCGGCTCAAACTTCTTTCCTGCTGGGGAGAAATGTGGAAATAGTAATCGGCTTGGTTCCGCCGAAGAGCTACGCACCACCACTTGAGCGCCATCACTCTCCAACCTTGAACTACTGTGAAAACTCGGTAAAACGAAAAAGGAGAATGCGGTGCCGCTGAGGACTGGAATCGGTATTGGACCCGAGTCAGCTTTAAAAGTGAGGTGACATGGGGAAACTTTTGCCGGCAAATGTTGGAAAAATGTAACAGCAATGATTTTTATCTCAACAGTATGTAAAATGCACCGCCCGCTGGAGGGTTGTAAATGTGATAACAGCCATCTGAACCACAGGCCCCATAATGCAATGTTAAAAGGAAATTAATTTAAAAGGAGAACGTCATCAGAGAAAATGAATTCCATTGGAAAACATCGGACTGTGAAAACCAATGGCGTGTTCAGGTGCAAGGCTCACCTTCGAAAAAGTTCCATGGGGAACGAAACGCGTCAGGACTATGCCTTATCCTGTTGTAATCCAACATTAAAATCGGCAAATGCAAAGTTTCGTGTGCGGCTCAAACTTCTGTCCTGCTGGGGAGAAAATGTGGAAATATTTATCGGCTTGGTTCCACCGAAGAACTACGCACCACCACAAGAGCGCCATCACTCTCCAACCTTGAACCATTGTGAAAACTCGGTAAAACGAAAAAGGAGAAAGCGGTGCCGCCGAGCACAGGCTTCAGTATGGGACCCGAGTCAGCTTTAAAAGTGAGGTGACATGGGGAAACATTTGCCGGCAAATGTTGGAAAACTGTAACAGCAATGATTTTTATCTCAACAGTATGTAAAATGCACCGCCCACTGGAGGGTTGTAAATGTGATAACAGCCATCTGAACCACAGGCCCCATAATGCAATGTTGAAAGGAAATGAATTTAAAAGGAGAACGTCATCAGAGAAAATGAATTCCATTGGAAAACATCGGACTGTGAAAACGAACGGCGTGTTCAGGTGCAAGGCTCACCTTCGAAAAAGTTCCATGGGGAACGAAACGCGTCAGGACTATGCCTCATCCTGTTGTAATCCATCATTAAAATCGGCAAATGCAAAGTTTTGTGTGCGGCTCAAACTTCTTTCCTGCTGGGGAGAAATGTGGAAATAGAAATCGGCTTGGTTCCGCCGAAGAGCTACGCACCACCACTTGAGCGCCATCACTCTCCAACCTTGAACTACTGTGAAAACTCGGTAAAACGAAAAAGGAGAATGCTGTGCCGCCGAGGACTGGCCTCGGTATTGGACCCGAGTCAGCTTTAAAAGTGAGGTGACATGGGGAAACTTTTGCCAGGAAATGTTGGAAAACTGTAACAGCAATGATTTTTATCTCAACAGTATGTAAAATGCACCGCCCACTGGAGGGTTGCAAATGTGATAACAGCCGTCTGATCAACAGGCCCCATAATGCAATGTTAAAAGGAAATTCATTTAAAAGGAGAACGTCATCAGAGAAAATGAATTCCATTGGAAAACATCGGACTGTGAAAACAAACGGCGTGTTCAGGTGCAAGGCTCACCTTTGAATAAGTTCAATGAGAAACGAAACGCGTCAGGACTATGCCTCATCCAGTTGTAAGCCATCATTAAAATCGGCAAATGCAAAGTTTCGTGTGCTGCTCAAACTTCTTTCCTGCTGGGGAGAAAATATGGAAATATTTATCGGCTTGGTTCCGCCGAAGAGCTACGCACCACCACAGAGGGCCATCACTCTCCAACCTTGAACCACTGTGAAAACTCAGTAAAACAAAAAAGGAGAATGCGGTGCCTCCGAGGTCTGGCCTCGGTATTGGACCCGAGTCCGCTTTAAAAGTGAGGTGACATGGGGAAACTTTTGCCAGCAAATGCTGGAAAACTGTAACAGCAATGATTTTTATCTCAACAGTATGTAAAATGCACCGCCCACTGGAGGTTTGCAAATGTGATAACAGCCATCTGAATAACAGGCTCCATAATGCAATGTTAAAAGGAAATGAATTCAAAAGGAGAACGTCATCAGAAAAAATGAATTCCGTTCCATTGGAAAACATCGGACTGTGAAAACAAACGGCGTGTACAGGTGCAAGACTCATCTTCGAAAAAGTTCCATGGGGAACGAAACACGTCAGGACTATGCCTCATCCTGTTGTAATCCATCATTAAAACCGGCAAATGCAAAATTTCGTGTGTGGCTCAAACTTCTTTCCTACTGGGGAGAAAATGTGGAAATATTTATCGGCTTGGTTTGGCCGAAGAGCTACGCACCACCACAAGAGCGCCATCACTCTCCAACCTTGAACCACTGTGAAAACTCGGTAAACGAAAATGGAGAATGCGGTGAAGCCGAGGACTGGCCTTGGTATTGGGCCTGAGTCAGCTTTAAAAGTGAGGTGACATGGGGAAACTTTTACCCGGCAAATGTTGGATAAATGTAACAGCAATGATTTTTATCTCAACAGTATGTAAAATGCACCGCCCACTGGAGGGTTGTAAATGTGATAACAGCCATCTGAACCACAGGCCCCATAATGCAATGTTAAAAGGAAATTAATTTAAAAGGAGAACATCATCAGAGAAAATGAATTCCAGTGGAAAACATTGGACTGTGAAAACAAACGGCGTGTTCAGGTGCAAGGCTCACCTTCGAAAAAGTTCCATAGGGAACAAAACGCGTCAGGACTATGCCTCATCATGTTGTAATCCATCATTAAAATCGGCAAATGCAAAGTTTCGTGTGCGGCTCAAACTTCTTTCCTGCTGAGGAGAAAATGTGGAAATATTTATCGGCTTGGTTCCGCCGAAGAGCTACGCACCACCACAAGAGCGCCATCACTCTCCAACCTTGAACTACAATGAAAACTCTGCAAAACGAAAAAGGAGAATGCGGTCCCGCCGAGGACTGGCCTCGGTATTGGACCCGAGTCAGCTTTAAAAGTTAGGTGACATGGGGAAACTTTTGCCAGCAAATGTTGGAAAACTGTAACAGCAATGATTTTTATCTCAACAGAATGTAAAATGCACCGCCCACTGGAGGGTTGCAAATGTGATAACAGCTGTCTGAGCCACAGGCCCCTTAATGCAATGTTAAAAGGAAATGAATTGAAAAGGAGAACGTCATCACAGAAAATGAATTCCATTGGAAAACATCGGACTGTGAAAACAAACAGCGTTTTCAGGTGCAAGATTCACCTTCGAAAAAGTTCCATGGGGAACGAAACGCATCAGGACTATGCCTCATCCTGTTGTAATCCATCATGAAAACCGGCAAATGCAAAATTTCGTGTGTGGCTCAAACTTCTTTCCTGCTGGGGAGAAAATGTCGAATTATTTATCGTCTTGGATCCGCCAAAGAGCTACGCACCACCACAAGAGCGCCATCACTCTCCAACCTTGAACCACTGTGAAAACTCGGTAAACGAAAAAGGAGAATGCGGTGGTGCCGAGGACTGGCATTGGTATTGGGCCCGAGTCAGCTTTAAAAGTGAGGTGACATGGGGAAACTTTTGCCGGCAAATGTTGGAAAACTGTAACAGCAATGATTTTTATCTCAACAGTATGTAAAATGCCTCACCCACTGGAGGGTTGTAAATGTGATAACAGCCGTCTGAACCACAGGCCCCATAATGCAATGTTGAAAGGAAATGAATTCAAAAGGAGAACGTCATCAGAGAAAATGAATTCCATTGGAAAACATTGGACTGTGAAAACAAACGGCGTTTTCAAGTGCAAGATTCACCTTCGAAAAAGTTCCATGGGGAACAAAACGCGTCAGGACTATGCCTCATCCTGTTGTAATCCATCATTAAAATTGGCAAATGCAAAGTTTCGTGTGCGGCTCAAACTTCTTTCCTGCTGTGGAGAAAATGAGGAAATATTTATCGGCCTGGTTCCGCCGAAGAGCTACGCACCACCACAAGAGCGCCATCACTCTCCAACCTTGAACCACTGTGAAAACTCGGTAAAACAAAGAAGGAGAATGCGGTGCCGCCGAGGACAGGCCTCGGTATTGGACCCGAGTCAGCTTTAAAAGTGAGGTGACATGGGGAAACTTTTGCCGGCAAATGTTGGAAAAATATAACAGCAATGATTTTTATCTCAACAGTATGTAAAATGCACCGCCCACTGGAGGGTTGTAAATGTGATAACAGCCATCTGAACCACAGGTCCCATAATGCAATGTTAAAAGGAAATTAATTTAAAAGGAGAACATCATCAGAGAAAATGAATTCCATTGGAAAACATCGGACTGTGAAAACCAATGGCGTGTTCAGGTGCAAGGCTCACCTTCGAAAAAGTTCCATGGGGAACGAAACGCGTCAGGACTATGCCTCATCCTGTTGTAATCCATCATTAAAATCGGCAAACGCAAAGTTTCGTGTGCGGCTCAAACTTCTTTCCTGCTGGGGAGAAAATGTGGAAATATATATATACACACACATATATATATATACATATAGCAGACAGCATTCAGCTCTAAGAAAGATATTTTGCGACAATTGGAACCTCATTTTGGGGGATCCAGTTATTGGTAACAAAGTATCGAGAAAGCCACTCTTGACCTTCAGAAAGTCCAAATCTATGGCCAATGCCTTGGTCCAGAATGCCTTAGAACCCCAGATGTCATCAACATGGAAGTCCTTGGGAGGGGGATTCAAGAAATGCATAGTGTGTAAGGCATGTAAATATGGGACCAACAAATCCACCTATGTTGTCCCGTTTTCCAGCACTCCGAGGAAAATCACTAAACGCCTTACGTGTAAGACAGATTATGCGGTCTATGTGCTGGAGTGCACGTGTGGTCTCAGGTACGTGGGGAGCACCCGCTTGCAGGTCCACAAACGTGTACTTCAGCACATTAGAGCTATCTCAAATAAAGATCAGGCCTACCCGGTTGCTAGGCACTTTGAACAGCAACATAGCTCTAACCCTTTGCATCTGTCTTACTTTGTTATAGATGCAATTTGGCCCATAAAGAGAGGGGGTGATCGAGAGGCGAAATTACGCCTACTTGAAACCCGGTACATCCTGGAACTAGACAGTAAGCAGCCACAGGGTCTAAATGCGACGGAAGATCTTTATACTTGTCTATGAAGTGATGGGAGTAATTACTCATTGCGAATTCTCCGCGCTTCAAAGTGGGTCAGGAAAGTCCATTCAGTTACTGTGTTTGGGAGTAATTTGCCGATAGGGTACTTGGTCTTTTAAAATCACAACACTGTTGTTGCTTTATTTGAACATCTGATGCCTCCACTCTTTCTGTGTTAAGAGCTTTTTTAAATAGTAGGAGGATTAGTCCATGGAATATAACCATGAGTTAAACACAACATGTGTTTCCTTTTGTATAAGTTTTGATTTCCTTTTCATAAATTGGTTGGGCACTAGCACGAGCACTTTAGGAAATTTTATTCACTTAACACTTGACTTTGCCAATGTCTGAATGTAATGTGTAATATTGTGGCGCTTTCGTACAACATTCTGTGCCCACTGGGGCTTTATTTCTTTTGCCAAGTGCCTTGTACATTTGGGGAATGAGTATTATTTGTGAACAATTAATCTGTATGGATCTACGGCAGAAATGTAGTGGGTTCAGGTTCACGACATAATTAACTTGTATTTATACAGTTATTCAAAACAACGTTAGTGGTTTTTAAAGTGTAAATATATATTTATATTTTATATATTAAGCCACATGTACTTCAATCAAAGTATGTATATAATATTGGCATACATTTGATAGCACTTGGAAATGTAGTAGTATTTTTTCTATGTTGTTGAATTTTTTGTAATGATTTGCGCGCGCACTTGCACTTTAAATGTATGGCATTGGCTGTGAGCAACTGGCCATGTGATCAAGCTGTAAAGGCGAAACGCGTTATGGCAGCGGCAGGCTTGCTGAAATAAACACGAAGGTTTAAGCACTGGAAAATTTGGGTCCGTTCTTTCGTCAGCGCTGGAGTGTTGGGCTAAGGCGGATGCCTTGGCAGTGACGAATTCTCGTTCATAGATATATATATATATATATATATATATATATATATATATATATATATATATATATATATATATATATATATATATATATATATATATATATATATTCACAAAAATCATAGGTTTCAGAGATGTTAAGTTGGACATTTGACTCATATAAAACCAGAGAAAGTCACCCATTATAGTTAGTTGAGCTAACTGTAACTCGCGCGCCCGCAATGCACTGCTGATGATGTCACATATGATATCACTCATGACATGGTCAATGACATCACTGATGACATCTCAAATGACATCACTGATGACATCACTTTTTCGTATATTTCTATGCCAAGGTGTATTGAAGAATGAATACATTTACAAGTGCCTGAAGGGATTATGTAGTAGGTGCGTGACTGACTGTGTAAGTGAGTGATTGAATGTGTCTTACTGAATGCGTGGGTTAGTGACTAAACTGTGTGAAAGTCTGTATTAGTCTCTCAGTTGGTGTGTAAGCAACTGCATGGGTTAGTGAATAGCTACATGAGTGTCTATATGGGTTATGGATTTGTTGTCTGACTATCTGTATGGGTCCCTGATTGTCTGTGTGGGTGGGTGGGGGTGTGTATGACCCTGTGTTTTGATATCTGAGTGGGTGATTCGCTGGTTGTATGGATTCAAAAGTGCATCTGGGAAGGGCGGTATGGGTAAGTTAGTGTGTGTATGGGTGAGTTGGTGAGTGAATGAATGTCTCAGTGGTATATCTGTAACTAACTACATATGTTTTAAGGCACTATATGTGAGTGTTGGAGTATATAAATGACTATACGTGAGAGTAAGTTATTTGAAGAGTGGGTGTATAAATGAGTGTCTGCTTCTATCAGTGATTGTATAGGACAGTAAATATGAGTTAGTATCTGCATAAATAAGGGATGTGGTGTGTCTATAAATAAGGGAGTGGGTGTGTATATCTGTATACATGAGTAAATGAGTATGTGATTGATTCTTTGCATTACTGACTAGGTGTGTGAGTAACTCTATGGATGAGTGGTGGAGTCTGACTATGTATAGATGTATGAGTGCATATTATAGTACTGTATTGATGAGTAACTACATGTATAAGTGATTGGATGTGTATGTAGACCTAGGAAATAGTGAGTGGTATGTGGTATCTGGCATTGTTGTGTGTATGGTTTCAAAAATAGTAGTCTGCATTTTAGAATAGGTGTATCAAAGTTTATATTAGGGCATCAGTATGTGCATCAGATTATCACGTGGATGATGTCATCAGTGATGTCATTTGAGATATCATCAGTGATGTCACTGACCATGTCACTGACCATGTCATAAGTAATGTAATATGTGACATCATCAGCAGTGCATTGCGGGCGCATGAGTTATAGTTAGCTCAACTAACTATAACGGGCAAATTTCTCTGGTTTTATATCAGTTAAATGTCCAACTAACTATAACATCCTTGAAACCTATTTTTTGTGAATTTCAAAGGTTTTTTAAATGCTAATTCCTAACTATAACGTCTGTAAAACCTTTGTTTTTTTCAGTGAATTCCAAAGGTTTTTTAAATGTTAATTTCATATTTTAATATTTATAAAACCTATATTTTTTAAAAATATTTTGGAACTCTATTATCCATTGTTTTTTACTTTAAAAATTATGTAACGTTTTATATCTGCCCCCAAAAATATGTATATCTTTTTTTTTGTTGAGAAAACTGGAGTAGTGTACCAAGCTCCATCACCACGCGAATCCTATCCGCCACATTGCTAAACTCGTAAATGATGTGCATTTCGTATCCGATGGGTTTGTGGCACCGCGTCATGCGTTACGTCATGTAGGTATGGGGTCGCGCTCGCTGCGTGTTGTGTATGCGACGAGTGCACGCTGCCAGGCCCTGTGTTACATCATAGACGTATGGTGTCGCGCCGGGTACATCATCCCCTCATTTTTCTTTATGTCTCAAAACTATATCTAAATAACTTTAAAGTGTATATGAGAGCAAGCAATAATCTAAAATATTTTAAACATTTATATATTTCTAACTGTAATAAACTTATATTATGAGAAATATTTTTTTTTAAATCGCGTCGGGTGCGGCCTCCTTGCGCACTCGATGCGCGATTGCCATGTGACCTTACAAAAAAGCATTTGATTAGTTCATAACATTTCCCATTATAACAGTTGGAGGACCCCACCCATTTTAATAATTCTCTCTACAGCGTTTGATGAGACACACCCCTTCTGCTTAGAGAGCTTTCTTGAAAGGTTTTTTGCTGTGTACACATATCTTATACTACACACAACATGCAACGATCATCTTGATCAATATTCATGGTCTGTACATTAGCCTTCCACGTGTGATGGCAATGCATCTGAAATGTTACATCAAAAACAAATGTGTGTTATACAATGGCCCTGGTGTGTGTGTGTGCATTATTATACTGCGGTTCGGCCTGGGTATTAGTGGCTCGAAGGGGTATCATCAGCAGAGTGCACATCCTAGATCACATGTGAGAAAACTGTAAAGAGTAATGTGTAGATTTGTTTTGCAGTATGCTCTGTTGTCAGGCTTTACCAGTATAGTAGTGTGTCATATGTGAGACTTTCAGATTCACGATTGACATGCATTTCTTGACTGTAATGAGCGTTATCACTATATATGACGTAGCCTTACTGCTGATCCTCCCTCCATCCAAGCACATTCACATGTGTGCGCTTTGTGATAGCAACACTTTCAATAATACCGCACACCATTGACCTGCGTGTCTGCGCATATCCACAAGCTTGACAACAACATGCGATGTTGGCCATTCAATGTTTTTGAACAGCATCTCATTAGCGATAGTTGCTGCCCTCCCGGTACATGCTACATTAACCTCTTGCATGCTCATGACGAGCTGAGCTCGTCATGAGCCACAGTGCTCCGGTGCTGATGACGAGCTCAGCTCGTCATGGCCCATAGAAAGCTCAGGTGCGGGGAGAATTCCCCTGCTGTGCTGAGCGTTCCACGGAAGCCAATGCACCTGTTTGCCGTAGCTCATGACGAACTCAGCTCGTCATGAGCATGGGAGCGCTGTGCGCGCACCCTCCCCCTCAGCACAGCGGGGGAATAACCCCCGCAGCGAAGGGGTTAATGTATATCGCGCATTCTGCAACGTCAAAACTGCAACAGAAACACACATAAGTAGTGCACTTTCTGGCCAGGCAGGAACTGAACAACACCCAGGTCCCCGGAATAATTATTCACAACCCAACGCTGGCCTGGCGTACACAAGCCCAGCCCACTTTGCATGCGTATAAATAGGATAATGACGACGCCACATGTCCCAGTTCTTCCACACTGCCTCAGGTAATATGGCCGCATCCACCTCCCATATCACAATGCCCAATAAAAAAGAGGGATCCATGAGGTGTACACCATCTTGGCAATCAACACTGGATATGAATTGTGAACCCTACTGGCAGTCGTGTTTGAAAAGGCATCCATGAGGTGTACACCATCCTGGCAATCAACACTGCATATGAATTGTGAACACTGCTTCCGGTCGTGTTTGGACACACAACAATGACAGCAGGTGAGCAGAGGGGCCTGGGTGCACAGCGGCTGCAATTGAGCACGGTGCTGCAGGAGGGGTGGGGTGCATCAGCCTGGGTGTGCAGATGCGCACAATCGATTTTTGCCGTGCATAATGATGTGATCTCTGACCTCATTCAGTCAAATCTCTGTCTCATTTTAAGGACCTGCTGGACCGTACTGTAGGTCTGAGCCAGCGTGCACCACTGTCCTACAGACACGTGGCGTAGGCTTTTGGAACACTGTAGTGAGTAAATTACTAAGTGTACATGCACACAGGCTTGCGCCACTGCATTACACGCACACATTATGCTTCTAGTATGCGCTCTGTTCCTTTGTATGCAAACTTTGGCATAACATTTTATTATTTAACCTTGTGTTTTCTCGTGCACTCCAACTCCTCTTTGTACCACGATTACCACTAACGGTTGGTAGATCGTACTTCAAGAAGGAAGGAAGCACTCAACTGGTGTTCTCTATTAAGCTTGAAATAAACCTTCATTTACCTCAAAGACGTTTCCAGCAATATATTATTTCTCTCTTTTCAGACACTGAGTTGCTTGCGCCAAAATGGGCGGAGCGGGTGCTCAACGTGTGACGATGCCCTGGGCGTTCTGACACCTTCCATCGTGGTATCAAGACACCGTCCCTGACCGAAGACCTGCTGTGCCACCCTGAGAGAGGCACCCCGGAGTCGGAGCTTGCACCGGCATGTCGTTTGATACACCAGTTGTGGCAGGTGAGCAGTGAAGCCCCTGTGAACCCAAGCTGAAGTGCAGCAGCCTGGGTGCACAGGTGCATGCAAGTATTGTTGCCGTGGATAATAATGTAATCTCTGGCCTCATTCATATCTGTTTCATTTTAAGGACTTGCTGGACTGCACTCTTTCTCGTGGACCCCAGTGTCCTAGACACACAGGTGATGGGAGGTAAACAGTGAGGGCTGGGTGCAGTAGGCCAACGCTCTGTCTCCTCCTTCCTCTGTTCTTTTGAGTCTCCCTCCCCTTGTCCTTTCCACCCACTCCCTCTCTGTCCCATTCTCACTATATTCCTTTCATTCTGACTACCTTTCTTTTTCTCTTGGACATGGCACACATACTTGTTTCTTTTTTTGTCTTGCAGGTTTTGTACGCTGCTTCCGGAGGAGTTCCACCCACTTATTTCATGTTATACTGTTGTTTGCTCGAATAAAGTTGTGTTTCCATTTATTTGTCTTGTTTTAATAAATGTTATTTTTTACCAATAAATAAGTGAGTATATGGGTCTTCTTTTTCTGACAACACTTGTCTGTAGTTTATTGTGAAAATTGACTGTTTATAGGAGGTTATGAGTGAAAACATTTGTAATTTTGCATTGCACTTACCAAATATAAACCAACAGACTATTACATAAATGAAGCCTGCATAATTCTACAGCTGCAATGGTTCTATGAGTGTCTCACTTTATAACACCATGAGTACTGCCCGTGTGATTACAGAACCAATATGGCACTGCCTAGGGCCACCGAGGCTTCAGGGACTGGCGAGGCCCACCCTGCATATTTAAGTAAAGCCCCGGAGGCTGGTGATCCCCAGACTTGAGTTGGCCTCGAAGCCCCCCGAACAATTAGTAAACAATTCCCGGGACGTGGCGATCCCCATGGCTGCGAAACGTCTCTGTGCCAACCCGTGCCTCATTTACATGTGAGATTAAGGTCCCCAGTGCTGCAGAGACTCCGCAATATAATATTAGGATTGGCCTCGGACCATTACCCACCAGGTAAATGAATGGGTGAGATCCTGCTTCATTTTTTTCCTCTATTTTTACCGTCCGGATCCGCTCTATTAAAGCGATACAAGGTTTTCTTCCTCTCACATCAATGAGGCAAATAAGGATTTGCTATCACAGGGTGGAAGCCATGCACCCGTCCTGTAATAGAAAACATAAATTTCCTGTAGATGCACACCTGGGACATTGTATGAGCTGCTCCTGGGAGGTGGCGCTCCCTAGGACCATGATGCATTGGTTACTGCATAACTACAGAATTAGTATAAACGCATACTAACATTTCTTGCACATGTGTAGTACAGCAACCAGAGTGTAGTAAAGAGGCAGAGGAAGCCCAAAATCTAAAAATATAAATCCTACCAGAGGTCTGATGACATAGTTCACTGAGCCGACTACCCTGGGATGAGTAAAAACAGATTCACAAAGAAAAAGGGTCTTCAGCAGAATGCAAGCAAGCTCGAAATATTGGTGAGTGCTGTCTTCTTTTTACCTTCTCCTACTCGTCGCCAAATTTATGCAGTGAAGAGGCAGACAGCAGTGGATCCAATAAGTAGATTTATTGCAGGGAAATAAGATAGCTTAAACAGCCACCAACAGGAGCAGACAGCAAGGCAACTGTCTTCTCCAGCACCGTGTACAAACTCCCCAAGGTTCCCCTCATGACAGCCCTACATTCTAACATTACATACTTACATTCTACTAGCATTACATACTAAAATGTTACTATGAATTACATTGGACTACTACACAGAGCACATGATTTTACAGCAATGAGCTCATGGTTTCATCCACAAGTCTTGAGATCGGTAGGGGTGAGTAGTTCGCTTCCCACTCCCTCTATTGTGTAAACGCAAACTAACACTACTTCCACAGGTATGCTACGCCACCAAGAGCACATCGCTTTACAGCAATGGGCTCACAATTTAGGCTCATGATTTAATCCCCGAGTCTTCAGACCAGTAGGGGTGAGTAGTTTGCTTCCCAAGCCCTATATAGTATAAACACATACTAACACTACTTACACCGTTATACTACAGCGGCCAGTATACTATAGCGCCCAAAGACCATCACTTTACAGCAATCAGCTTGGTTTTATGCCTGAGTCTTCACAGCGGTAGGCGTGAGTACTTCACTTCCGGTATAGTATAAACACACGGTAGGGGTCAGTAGTTCGCTTCCCACTCCCTGTATGTTATAAATGCCTACTAACACTACTTGCACACGTATTCTACATAGACCAGAGCACATCAATTTACAGCAAGGAGCTCACGGTTTAGGCTCTCAGTTTCATACCCGAGTGTAGCAGCATCTCATCTCAGCACCATGTCACTCTGAGCAACACAGCACTTTCAGACCGGTAGGAGTGATTAGTTCGCTTTGCATTCCCCCACAGAGGTTACAGTGCTCCTATCCGCCTCTTTCCTCTTCTTTTCACCCCTTTTTCCGCTTACTCATTTCAACTGAATCACAAAATGGCTGCCAACACTTCCTAGTTGCAACCGCTTGCAGCCAATAAGCAGCAAGCTCATGCTCGTAATGCCTCAGCCAATCAGATGGCAGAATTCCCAAATATCGATCTCTGTAAATTTCAATATTTCTCCAAAATTACTGAACGGATTTACACCAAATAAACAAATGCGTGCTTTCTAGACCAAGACCCTCCTCCCTGCCAAATTTGGGATATAAATATATATATATATATTAATAACCTACTGGCAGTCACCAGTAGGTAGTTATAGTTACGACCTATTATCCATAGGAAAACCGCAACATTCTATTCCCAATAACTTTGGCGCCGATTGATGAATCTTTGCGAAAGTTTCCAAACGTTTGGCCAGCTCTGGTCTGCTCCTATCCTGAAAGTTTCCGGATGATTCGTCAAGCGGGGGCCGAGAAAAAAGGGGTGTCCCAAAATTCATTTTCCCAATGCAATTTCCCATAGGACCTTTAGCCACAGCTACAGCCCGAAATGCTGAACAGAATTACGCCAAATTTGGCAAAGAGGTAGTCCTCAGTTCAGACCCCTGCCTTTTGCTTAAATGGTGTCAATCTGTTCAGTAGTTACTGAGAACATGACAGTTAAAAGCATTTATATATCTATGGGCGCGGTGGATCCATGCACCCTGAGCGCAGCGCACCATGAGCGCACCATGAACGCACCCTTCCGATCACGCACTGAATGCTAATTGGCTGTTGGGTGGTTGTCAACATTTGAAACCAGAAACTGTTGGCAGCCATTTTGTGCCTCGGTAGAAGCGGGGCTGAAGAAGTCAGTGGAATATGTGTGCAAAACGTAGAAAGTGGGCAGGGTAGAAATACTTTTACCCTCTAGTCCTGCTTAGGGGGTCCCAGCAGGACCCCCAGGGCCCACAATTGTTTTTTTTTTTAAAGACCCGGCAGGTGCGTGTATGGTGCGCGGACACTGCCGTAAAAAAAATTAATTAAATAAAACAGAGCTTTTTTATAATTAGCCCCCGGGTGGGCTAAATACCAGGGGCAAAATGATTACATTTTATGGGGGGCTCATCCCCCCGGGTCTTATAAACAATGTTGGGGACCAAGGGGGGAGCCACAATCCCCCAAGGTCCCGCCGGCTCCCCGCGTCCTTCGGGAGACAGCATTGCTTTTCCACATGGGGAGATGCTAACTTGCATGTGAAAAAGCAATCTGGTTTGAATTTTGAAAGCGAGAACAGATTTCACTGCTCTGTCTTTCAAAATCCAAACCAAGTTTGCTATGGGAGGGCGGGAGCCGCGAGACTACCGCCCTCTCATAGGAAACAGCAGTGTCCCGGGGGTAGGCACCATTTATTTTATAGCCCCGGGGGTTAGCTCTCACTCTTGCATAGCAAACAGCAATGTTTAAAAAATCTTCTGGTAAGATAACAAAGGATTTTGAAGTCCATTTTTGCCGTTTTTGTTGTAGTTTGTTGCTGTTAAAGCGACAACAATTTTAACGCCGTGTTTGTAAATATGCCCCTAAGTTTTGTAATGTCGACAATCCTGTCTCCCATTTAAATAGGCACGAAGTATTTATTGAAGTGCACTGTGAATTGTGAAGCAACACTGTCTAATTGTGATCGATAAAGAATTGAAAGAGTTGTGTACTTCTTTTGCTCGTAATGTGCATAGGTGCAGATTTACAAGTTCATTGCGTTACTGTTGCATCATTTTTAAGATGGGAAAAGTGATGCAAAAGTGGCTCAAGGGGCTTGTAAATCTGCTACACAGTGTTCTGTCTTACTTTGCTTTCCTTTCTGTTATTTAAAGGATCCTGGGTAAATATAAGTTTCTGTACAGCCAGTACTTTTCAACCATACCCCCAAACTGCTTACTGCCTGTTACCATAGTAACAGTTCGTGGAACAGTTACGTGAACACAGAGGTTAGAAGTTCACCACACAATGTTGGTAATCGAAACAGTTCCTGTGCTGGAGTATTAACATTTTTCCATAGGACCCGTTAGTCGTAGAGGAAGTTAGAGGAAAATATAATAAAAATAATAGCAGGGTGTGACGGGCCAGTATGGACGCTGCTCCGGACTGGTGGTCTGCTGCCCCCTTGTCACCACTTTGTCTCTCCTCTCAGCAGCTCGACTCCTCTGAGTGGAACTACGAGACAGACAAACACTACTGGGATTTTAGTCAAGGAGGACGCGGCTCCTTTACCTCGTCCTCTCGAGGCGACGAGACTCCTCCCCTCTACGTCAGCGAAGCAGCCGAGCCTAAAGAAGGAGGAACCCGGAACAGGGCGGACAGCGTTTCCCTGGTGGACGGAGGTACAGGCGAGGAGAGAAGGTGTTTGCAGCGGGAGCCGGACGAAGGAGAAGAAGACGAGGAGACGTGCCCAGGCGAAAGCAGCAACCCAGGAGGCCACCGACACTACGCATCGCCCGCCACGCTCCCGGGGGAGGAGGGTAGCTATCAGAGGTACGGGGCAAGCTAGCGGGTTGGGTGGGTCGGCGTGTAACACCCAAGAAGTAGATACTTGTATAGCCCCATTTCCCTATCCAGCACGAGCACTAGAGCACTCCTAGGTTGCTGTAATCACAAGAGCACATGGTTTCCCTCACTTCCGGCCCTATAATACAAGCCCCAGATAAGGAACTAAAACCACTCTATTTTTGTGTTCTTCTCTTCCGGAGCATACCTACCACCTGCCTCCCTCTGGAGCCCAGTAGCAGTCGGAAGACGGACCCGGCAGAGTTTGCAAGAGAAAGACTTACAAGCAGGAGGAGGAGAGCGTATATAAAAATAAAGCCCTCCTTGAAATCTCTCATAAAGGTCTCTGACTCCATTCCTCCCACTCCAGTAGCCCCATCTACACAAGGGTTCGCTTTGGCCCCCACAGTCCTGGGGCTTCACTCATGTTGGGTGGGGAGTGTAGTAGGCTGTGGAAATTATATCGGGAAAACAACAATGCAGCTTATTGCGGCTTTTCTATAATATATTGTGGAATAATATTTATTTATTAGGCAGTGTTCACTTTTGTTAAGGATATAGTCACTTTGTTACAGGAAATGTATTAATATGTAGGATGGTGTGTTCTGTATGTGTGCTTGGACCAAATTTAACGTTTAATTGGCTAAGGTGTTCCGACAACAAGCTTAATGTTCATTGGGTGCGAACTATTGAAAGTAGAAGTGTTTTCTGCAATTCACTTCTGCTCCTGAGAGTAGCAAGGACATTTAATTGGCGCACATGTAGTAAGGAGGACTTTCCTGAGCTTTATGTTGGTTGGTTGCGAACTATTGAAAGTAGAAGTTTTGTCAGCGATTCCTTCCCTCTTCGCAGAGTATTATGGACATTTCATTGGGTAACGTGTTCCAAGCGGGACCTTACGAAGCTTAATGTTCATTGGCTATGAAGCATTAAAAGTAGAAGTTTTGGCAGTCATTCCTTCCTTTTCTTCAGAACAACATGGACATTTTATTGGCTATAGTGTTTTGAGCACAAGTTTGCTCCTTATTGGGTGGGAACGGTTCACTGTTGTCAGTGATTTTGTGATGCACTTCCAAAGGAGTATGGGAAAAGAAAGTAGAAGAGGGGAGGTTAGGAACACTATTAACTCTGTACTGTGGTCACAGGGTGGTGCACAGGTATTATGAAGGTAAAATAGTTGTTATATGTTTTAAGGGCCATTTATATAATTGCCATGTGGTGTACAAATCACAGCGGAAAAATGACAGTGTCTTGCGGTGTTTTTTTTATCAAGTTTGCGGGTGGGATACTTTCCAGGAGCACTATTTACTTATAATGTGGTGTTTACTTTTCTGATGGGGAGGTGTGGTTGCGCAGCAAAAATTTCAGTCTAGGTTTGAAACAGTTTTTATTTAGCAAATACAAATAAACTTACTTCAGAAACTGACGCAGTATATATGAAAGCGGTGACAATTAAAAGTGGAATGTAATAAAATATCAGTTAAGCGTGGCCATACCCTCCTTTTTTTCTGCTATGGTTTGTAAAAGTGTTGCCCCATATTCTTGATAATGTAAGAGGGCATCAGTTACTTTTAGATAAAGTAGAATAAAAGTGCTACAACATCTCCCGCACTACATTATCTGAGGTCAGGAGAACAAGTAAAAAACAGTTAAATACAAGTGACTTCATATTACATAGAAATGTATGCATTATTATTTTTCAAATTTGTATTCTCTAGAATTCAGGAACGTTCTGTCATAGTGCTTAGAGGTCGCACACTGCTAACAAATCACATACTCACTTAAGAATATATAGGATAGTACTATTATAATATACAGAACTGGTCCTATATATTGTGGAGAAGTGTGGCTCACTGGTTAGAGGAGGCAGACCTGGAAGCAGAGGTCAGCCCGGGACCAGGGTTCAATTCCCAGCTCAGCGGGGTCTTGAGTCCTAAAATGTCCATGGACTCGACAATTCTCGCTCCGGTGCCTACTCGATTCACGGGTTCACACTCTGGGCAATAGCTTGCTTTATCTCCACAACGGACCCTCGCGGCGGGATGCCTGGCTTTCACCTTGCAGATACCCTGCCGGGGTTATCTCACAGGGGAATACCAGGACGGGTTCCCTAAGCAAGCGCTTAGAAACCGCTTGGTGATTTGCGCTATATAAATTTCTGTACATTTACACATTTACATATTCTTTAGGGAGAAGGTGAATAGGAACCGCAAATGAGAAAAATAGAAATTAGAAAATAACATTAAGAAATGTAGGGTTTATCAAATATTTAAAGTAACAAAGTATGTATGAAAGCTATATTTTTTATTCTGCAATTTCGTAAAACATGCTCCCTGAAAAAAATATCTGTTCAAGTACGTTCTAATGTTTCGTAAGCTGTATTACAGATGGCGCCGAAAAATCTCCTATTCCTCTTCTGTAACAATAGGACAATCTATTACAATATAACAATTGATACCATTGTTACAGTAAAAAGAAAAGGAAGATAAAGTTATCTAGTTAACAGAACATCCATAATGAAATACTTTTGAGCGGTAATTATTTTCTGAGCTTCTTTTCTCCGGGAGGTCAAAAACTTTGATCTTCCTGGCGACGGGTCATAAACTCCTCTGACATCATGACTGTGAACATTATAATATATATATTCACAGTATATGATCAAAAGGGGGGAACAGACTAAAAACCAGAAGCTGGTGATGTTGCTTATATATCTTTACTCTTTGTGCCGACGGGTCATGAACTCCACTGAGATCAGCATAACTGTTAATATTATAATATACATATTAAAAGTATATGATCCCTAGGGGAAAACACACTAACAACTGGAAGGTGGTGAAGTTGATTGTAAATGTTTAGGGTTTGCGCCCACGGGTCACCAACACCTTTGAAGCGAAGTACAATGTCAATATTATAATATAGAAAGTCACAATATATGAGCTGAAAGGAGTCAGAGATGGAGCAAAATTTGTTGTAATCTATCTGTTTTTGAAAACAAGCTGCTGACGTTACAGAGAAAAAGGGAAAAACATGCAATAACTATTTTTTCTAGATATAAATGTTTAAATATTGACAAATAGCCACAAATTATAACTATCTACTATGCAATAATGAAACATCTTACAAATCCGGAATATGTTTGTTGGCGCAAAACAAGAATCCGATGCTAGAAAAGGGAACCTGCATCACAGATTGGCGACGCAGAAATAACTCTTGAAAATTAAACTAATCTCACAATAGGTGTGGTTTATACAGTTTTTGGTTGTTTAGTAGTCTATGGAAGGAAGATTTGGCTCTGTCTATAGATGTCACATTTTACGGTTTACACATGCTCACGTTTTAACTGTTTTACTTGTGCACGTGTTGGGAAAAGTTACAAACTGTGAAGCTGTAAAGGTTTCGATTTCCATAGTAACAAGTATAAGGTCATTATTATCTACATACGTTTGAGATTTTAAAAAGTGTTACCCGGTAAACTGTGTCCTTTGCATTCTCATGATTAAAAACATCTAAATAGAAGACATAAAAAAAATATCTTTTACAATAGAAGAAGAAAAAAGAAAAGGGCAAGATGGCGGCTGAGCACTCAGCCGAGTGAGCCGGTGTTCTTTCTCTCCTGGATGACTCACTCCCTCTAAGTCTCCAAAGCCGCTGGGTGCACTAAGGATTGCAGGACTTTTCTGTTTGTGCAAAATCTATAAGCTGCCTTCGCAACAACAAGTTACTCATTGCCATGATTAGGATTGTTTTGTTTTTCTCGGATGCTGTGACCAGCAATGATTCAAGGTTTTGGCTGAGAGAGACCCTTTACAGTGCCACTTATTTCTGCTCTTGTGGCTCCCCGAGGCTGTGCCATGGCACTATTGGTCCGAAGTTCCCCGCAAAGACCCGATCCTCCGCAGCCCGAGGTAACACACCCACAGCTCTCCCTAATGCATGGAAGGTGCCTCATTCAGCCCGAAGAGATGTTGCGGAATCGGGGGAACCGGGCATCAACCAAGCTGCGCCTATTTCCAGCGGTAAGACTAAACAAACATTACCTGTTTTCATTAAGACCCAGACTGGGAAGGGGAAAGCCTCTGCTGATGCCGGGATCGGCAAATGTGAACATCTGAAAGGTGTTACCTAGCGAATGATTTCCCCACTGTCTCGGACTCTGTGTGTACTCCGGGTATATCTGATACTTGCGGGGGTGCCGCTCTGGCACTCTCATCTGGGCAGGGCCAATCTATCCTGCAGGGGCCTAGCGCTCCCAGCCCAGCAGTCGCCAGCAATGGTGATGGTTTTAGGAGCCAGAGTGCTTCAACCTGTGCCTGGTTTCCCAGAGAACGGAATTATGGGAGCAGTAGTCCAACAATTGGGCAGTGCATCTACCTCTGCTATTTCTCTGCCTCAGATGGCAGTACAAACTTACACTGTGACAGCTGTTAGCTTCCCTGAACAAAAGGCAGTCCCCACCACTCCTGTTGCAGTTAATGAGTCCTCCAGGAAGCCTGAAGGGGGGGACAAATTCTATACCCTATCTGAACACACTGGCTAATCAGCTGACGAGGACGATGACCAGGATAGAGAGTGCACTGACGACAGCAGCGACATCGTGGATTGGCGGCTCAACAAAGTTCTCAACGACGAGGTCTCTTGCGACACCCCCCCTATTCACAAGGCTATTAGCACAAAAGAGTAAGGGGCTCTAAGCAAGGACATTGGTTCATCTGGCTCTTTATCTTGGGACTATTCTTTCTCTAGCGCAACCTGGCCTAGGTGACAGTGCCTCAGCCTCGGCCCAGGGCCCTGCCCCTCCCACCAATTTCTTGGAGGTGCCTCCGGGAGAGATCACACTCTTTGTCATCTACCAGACCATCATGGGGCATCGAGAGGAATCCCGACAAGAGAGTATTCGTACGCAGGCGGTGTGTCGCAGGGTCCAAAATGTAATTCGCAGAGTCGCCAAAACATGCTATGATATCGCTGCCAAAATTGGAGAGGCTGAGGAGAGGATCTCTAATCTAGAGGATGCCCTGACAACTCAGAAGGGTCTGACTGATATGATTGGCGCACAAAAAGACGATATACTCTGGAAGCTGACGGATTTAGAGAACAGGGCCAGGAGGAACAATCCTAGGATCCTAGGGATCCCGGAAGGCCGCGAGGAGGGAGATGCCAGGCAGTTTGTTGTCAAACTCTTTTCTGAAGCATTCCCAGAAGTAAAACAGTGGGACTGGCAGCTTGAGGTGCAGCGAGCGCATCGGTTTACCTTCACGCAGAGACAAACAACTGGAACAGTCGGGGACAAGTCCTGGGCAATTTTGATTTGTCTTAACAATTTCCTGGCAAGGGAGAAAATGTATGACTTAGCCAGACCCGACAGAAAAAGGTTAGGGAAAGATTGTGAGTTTTTCGTCATGCCAGATTTTTTCCCAGCAACAGTTGAGCAGAGGTGGCAGCTCCGCCAGCTAATATCTCCATTCCAGACAAAGGGTGCCCAAGCATTTTTGCTCTTTCCCTCTAAATTGAAAATAATTTATCAGGGACAGACTAGATTCTTCCTGTCAGAAATACAAGCGAGGGAGTTCTTGGGCTCCGTATAGGCAAGGGGGGTTAGGCTTTTGCATGCTTCACTCTCACAATATCCCAGCGGGCTATTGATTCAAAGATGGGGGCGAGGCGATTGCGATTGCCAGAGGTGCTAACCCTTATGTAATTTCTTCTTTTTCTCGTTTTTTCTTTTTGGGTTGCAGTCGTCTCTAACCCTTTGTCATGAATTATGTTGGGGTGAGGGATCTAAGGGAGAACAGGCCAACCAGCTCTTCCCATCACAAGGACCTCGGTCCTGTTGCCTTACAGGAGGGTGGTGGGGGGTGGGTGGGGTAAGGGGGCTTCTAGTAGAGAAGGGGGTTAGGAGAGGGGTTGTTGCCAGTGGATGGGCATGCTGGGAGGGGGGGTTCACTAAGGTTTTGGATCTTTATTATAGTTGTGGTCTTAAAATAGGTTCAGTTTGTTATATGGCATATAGTGTTTGATTAAAAAGCAGAAAGGTACACAGTTGAGATCAGATTATTCTTTAAGCATTGATGGGGCAGGGTAAACTTTCTTTAAGCACATGGAACATATGTGGTCTGAAAGATGGCAAGAAGGGGGCCTTATTTTCTCAAATCGTACTTTCTATGCAATTGGATGTCTTATGTATACAGGAGACACACATACCCTGGGGGAAGCACGAGTGCTTGAAAATACCTGGTTACGACTTAATTGCATGCTCAAAACAGACCTCTATGATCAGATACATACCCCAACCCCCTGTTGAAGCAGGGGGTTGGGGTATGTACCAGGGTACGAGAGGATAGTGCGGGCTGATGGGCTTTAGCCGAAATAGCGATTGATAATAGACCTTTAACAATCTGCATGATTTATGGGCCAAATTTAGATGATCCAGAAGTTCTGAAATTCCTTAATGTAGAATTAGCAGCTTGGCCCTCTCTGTTGCTTGTGTGTGGGGACATGAACATTAATCTGCCTGGCAACTTTAATTTTGCAGAGGATCAAATATATTCCGGTAGGAAGCCTAGAGTCTTCAAGGCTCTACAACCTTTAGTTCAAGAACATGGTCTGACTGATCTCTGGTTTCAACATAATAAACATGATGATGGTTATACATACTACTCTGCCCCCCATAATAAAATGGTCCGTTTGGACTATGTTTTTGTGTCTGACCAGATGGCTGAGTAGTCTCTATTTCTGCTCCACCGAGAATTATATCGGCCCATAATCCGTTGATTGTGGTATGCCCTTGGTCACGCTCAGGCAGGGCATGGACTTTCGAAAGAAAACTTTTGCTGGACCAGGCCTATCAGGTCCACATGCGAAAGTAGTTAATTGAATTCTTAAATATCAAAAGAGGGGTCCGCATCGGACACTATGGTGTGGGATGCTTTAAAGGCCACAGTGCGTGGCGAGACCAAGAGCTTCGCCTCCCATCGGTGGAAGATTGGGCAAGAGCAGATAACGACCCGTATCGAGGAGCTTAGGCACGCAGAGCTGGAACTGACATGTAGAATTAAGGATGGCCTCAATATAGACGAGAGCAAGCAGAAGGTGGCTATAATTAAATTCAAACTTCTGGAATACTTTGGGCAGGGCCTCGCTGCTAAGTATCTTCAATATCGCACAAGGATGTTCGAGTTTGGTGAAAACTTGGGCAGAGTATTAGCCAAGAGGCTCCAACAGAAAGGCTTACAGAATCGTATCATTAAAATCCAGGATCAGTACGGGGTTGTCCAGGACACACAGGAGGGAGTCATCAATGTGTTCCAAAAGTTTTATACGGCACTCTACACTGAAGACATTGGGGACGCTCAGACTGGGGCCTTGGTTGACGGATTCTTCTCGGACATTACTTTTGAACAGAATGAGATCCGGTCCACCCCTATTACGTGGGAGGAAGTTGAGAGGGCAGTAAAATCTTTAGCTAATGGTAAGGCTGCCGACCCAGACGCTGTCCCACTAGAATGTTACAGGACGTTTCTCGCAGAGATTTGTCAGGATTTATTATCGGTTCTCCGGGCTGCACAGGGCAGCACTGTCCCCGAAACATGGCTTCAAACCTAATTGTTTTGTTTAAGAAAAAAGGTAAGCCTGAGATCAGTCCCTCTTCTTTTCAACTAATTTCACTGATAAACAGCAATAGCCAAATATATTCTAAAATTCTAGCATCTAGGCTCGCTGAGGTGATCATCCCACTGGTCTCCCTGCGTCAGCATGGGTTTATCTCGGGTAGGGACACGGCGGACCATGTCCGCCGTGTAATTGCTCTATTGGACTGGGCGTAGGCCACTGCTTCTCCCTGTGGTGTGATCCTGTTGGACGCTGAGAAGGCATTCAACAGGGTCTCCTGGGAGTTCTTGTGGGCTGTGTTTCGCTGGAAGGGCTTCAGTGTTGAAATCATTCCGGCTATCCAAGCACTGTATATCTCCCCAGCCGCAGCATTGCGTATTTCCGGTCAGGAATCAGGGTATTTCACCATTAGTAGAGGCACTAGGCAAGGGTGCCACTGTTCACCCTTGCTTTTTGCTCTATACATCGACCCGTTCCTTGGTAAAATTGAAGGAAATTTGGATATATTACTGGTTAAGATCGATGGTACGGAGTATCGGACTCTGGCCTATGCCGATGACATTGTTGTTTTGACGTCTGATGTTCCCTCTGCCTTTTCTGCTCTAAAGATCTGCGCTGTACAATTTGGTCGGGTTTCAGGTTATAAGTTGAACGTTTCAAAAACGCAAGTTGTGCAATCAGCAAATATGAGACCTTCTGATGCCCCTGTGGTCAGCGAAGCAACTTACTTAGGGATTAAAATGACTGCCGATATTGATACCATCCCGGATCTGAACATCCTTCCCGTAGTGGAATCTGTGAACATTAAGTTGGAACGCCTAGATCATCTGCATCTCTCTTTATATGGTCGCTGCAGTGTTCTTAAAATGCTGGTCCTTCCAAAGTTCCTATATCTATTTAGGACTATTCCATTGGAACTTTCACAAGCAAGCTTGACTAGGGCCGAAAGGATCTGTTATAGGTTCCTTTGGGGCTATCGCCGCTCGCGTAGGGCTGTCAAATGGATGTGTCTCCCTCGAGAGCGTGGCGGTTGGGCGGTCCGAAATCTGGTACTATATTATTGGTCTGCTATGGTACAACATCTAGGCTTGTAGTGTTTTTATCTAGGAACCTGAATCAATATTACCATTTTATGCCCTTACACGGCTATAATCAATAAATATCTCTATAATGGCATAAGAAACAGATCCATATTTAAGTAAATCGCCCTTGCAGGCAAAGGCATGGCAAAAGCTACTTCCTTAGATTCCTAGAAAGCACAACAAGTTCTTTCAACACACCAAACCTCCAGCAACCTGGGAAATCCCCGCTTGCTTTGTTTTGATTTGTAATTGAACTCCTGCGAGCACTGTAAGAACGGCCAGTTCTTAGTGACATCTTTATTAACGTCTAATGTCCAAACCTTACATCAAACTCGGCACCTTTCAGGTATAAATATACCAACATTGCCTTAAGCAAACACACGGTGGTGGTTCTGGAGCAGAGCAGCTAATCTACTCGCCGAGAGCCCAGCAGACGCGGAGAGCCCACGGACGCTGCCCCTCCTCTTTGACGCGCTGAGAAAGACGCTGTTTTTTCCCCTGCCGAGAAAATCCAGCTTCGGCGTTTCCAGCCTACCCTTGCGGGTGACTGGGATATCGAGTCCTGAGAGAGAGATACCAGACCTCCTACATTCTATTCCCAAGGTACAATGCTGACTAAACCCTTAGAGAGAATTCTTGAGTCAGATTCTTGGCAAAAAACCTACTTAACTTAAACTGCTACTTACTTACTCCTTCCCACGTATTAGGCTTAGGTCAGGTACACCGGGGTAGGCGTATTTTAGAAGCACCAGTTGAGCATGTTAGCCTATGTATATATCTATATATATTTTATCCATTTTAAAGTGTCTTATGGCTAAGAAACCATATCAATGCTTTTACAGTATTATTTCATAATACTCCTTTTACTGTACGTACTTTACATTAAGTATTGCAATTGTGGCAATTCATTTCTCTTGCATGAGAAGGAAGACTACTCAATAAATAATGCCTTTTATTGAAAAACGCCCGTCTCTCTATTCTCTGCACTCTGGTGAAACTAAGAATGCACATCTGACTGAGTGAAATAGCTGTCTATTGTTTTCACACGACTCTAAAGATTGACTCTTATTCTGAGGGAGCAAAGTTGTCATGTTTATGCGGTTGTCGGAAGCTGAATCCCTTCTTGTCTGAGCCAGGGAAGCTGATCCCTTCCTATTCAGTCAAGAAAGTTTCCAGTGACCTCTGAGCTAGCTGGCGCAAACCTAAATTAAGTCTAACATAGTCAGTAGAGACCTAGATGACCTCAGTCCTATGTCTGCACTGCTGTTTATGTTATTCCAATGCGCAGAGCCTATTGGGAAAATAGGAACTACACTACATGGCGCCCAACGTGGGGTAAGGCGATAAAACTAACGCAAGACGTTAGAGTAACTCAGTCGTGCTTTTTCACGCTGACCCTTTTTCCCGTACATACTCCAATAGACGTCTGTAGTAGGTGAAATGTTAAAATCTGCCGGAACTTAGTAGGAAGAGATTCCTATGTAGAGTTTTTGGTTTAGTCAACGTTGAACGATACAGTGTTCCAAAATATTGTGCACCTAATCTTTTGTCTCCTTGAAACCTGATCTGCAACAAAAAAAAAACCCTTTCTGTCAGTAAAATGCCAGATAGTGAAGACGACTGGGATGCAGCTAGATTAGCAGCCCAACTAATGGATGATGACACGAGTCTCCTACAGAATGACCGGAATGCTATCCTCATTCCGGTCAACATAAGAAAAACTATAACTTTAAAACTTATAGAAAACGGACTGACATCAAGAGGTGGTACAGTCATTTTCGTGATAGAGGCACACGAATATCGGTAGACAGAGGTATTCTATTCATGGATAAACTTTCCAGCGGCAAACGCTACAACACACGAGTTCCACTATTACAAAATAGAGGAACCTTCAGATGAATACACTCCTTTCGAGGATGTGGAAATCCCACTAAATTACCAAGAGTACCTGCTATGGTTTAAAGGCGCCCTAAAACATAATGATCACATCACCAGGCTTGGTCCACTAGGTAGACCAGGAGCAACGTGGCCGGTTCTAGCCAGCTACACACCACATCCAGACATCGAAAAAATGTCAGACAAGGAACTTTTAGCCCGGCTAAAATTATTAATTAAAATTCACAGACAGTTAGTCCAATATGTAATGCGGACTGCAACAGTCCAACCAGATGTAAACATCCCACAGCTGACCCCTCATCAGGGGAACACAAATAAAATTACACCACAGAACATACAATCATGTCTTGGTAAAACACCTGCAAAACGGGAACAAATTCCATTCTGGCTAGCACAGAAAAGAACTCAAATAGAGGCAGTATTCCCGAATAATACCCCTATTGAGAAACACAGAATTCTGACTATCTGCCTTCCAATGGGGGTCGCACCACATGTGGAGGACTGTGACACTTGGGGCACAGTCCTTGCTTCCATTTACACAAAAACACATGGTGTTCCGTCTCTGGCGGTAATACCAGATGTGCTAAGACAGATTCAAAATGAATACGGTCCAGAACCTGCTTTAACTCTTGGTATGAAATTACTGAAAGACTTCAAGCAGGTCTCGGCTATATTATTAGCCAACATAAAAGGAGAAGCAGCATCTGTGGCGATCCGCCAAAAATGGAAAGAAACAGATATAACAGACCAACCAATTGAACTTGCCAGAATCAAAGAAAAATCCTATGAAGAACTAGGTAGAGATAGTTTGGGTGGGAAATAGGTAAAACCCCAACTACTTGAAAATCCTGAAAAGATATTCATTAATAATAATCTGAACACTCCAAAAAAGAGCTGGGATGGAAATAAACAATCCACTCACAAAGAAAAAAGTTTCAAGTTCAGAGGAAGGTGTCTTCAGCGGTGGGAAAGAGCTCCGAACCGAGAACACCAGTCTCCCCAAAGGGAGCCCTCTGAGAAAAGATACAACCTTAGAAATAGGGATAATTTGAAAAAGCCTTATAGATATCAAGATATTGATACACGTCCCTCTCGATCTTTTTCGCAGAAATCGGATAGAAGAGGACGGTCAGAACACAGGGAAGAGCACGTCAAGTCCAAAGACAAGGAACCTGCTCAAAGTAAAAAATTACAATTTCCAAGAAAGAAGGTAACCAGTATTAAAGTAATCGAACATGCCGAGGATACTGAAGACACAGCTGAAAACGGAGAGTGGGCACAGACAATGCTAGACAGCGCAGCAGAAATCACCATAGCTCGCAAGATCCTGATGAATCATCTGGAGACAGTGGACACGAATGAATACATTCAGGTGGAAACTGCAGATACCAGAGTTAGCGAACCTCATAAAATATACGAAATAACATTGCTTATAGAGGGAGATAAGACTAGGAAGGTAAGGGGTCTGTTTTGGGATAACCTCTCAAAAGGCTATGATATCCTGTTAGCAGAGAAAGACTGGCCACCAGAGTTTGTCAGGAAGTGCCCTCATGGCGAAGAAATGATTATGCCTGCCTTCTCAAATCATATTCCAATACATAGAAAATACATATATGCCAGAAAATGGGGAGTAGCTCAAGCACCTGCATTATATAAGAATCATGTAGGATGGGATGAGGACTCTCCTCCTCACAAAATCCAGTTAAAAAATCAACCAACTGCACATAGGCAGTACCCAATTAAGCAAGAAGCTAAAAAACAGGTCAGGGAGATCTTAGATCAACTTGAATACCAAGGGGTGATTGAAACACGCACCTCTCAAATGAACAATCCTTTGTTTCCTGTCTCCAAACCAAACGATTCATATTGTCTGGTCTTAGACTACAGACACCTTAACTCATGTTGCAAAACATTTGCGGTACAAAATTCGCACAGTGCGGCACTAATGAATAACATAGTTCGCAAAAAATACAAAACAACATTAGACATCTCTAATGGATTATTTTGTCAAAATATCGCACCAGAAAGCAGGTATTTAACCGCTTTCTCAATAATGGGGTCACAGAAAAATTTCTGTCGACTCCCACAGGGATTCAAGAATAGCCCAGGATTATTCTCAGCAAGAGTAACAGAGTTACTACAAATGTATGATGATGAGGCATTATCTTATGTCGATGACATCTATCTCACAGACGACGATTTGAATACTCACTTGAAAAGAGTGAACACCATAATACTTGGGTTTGCAGCAGAGGGTTACAAATTCAACTTTAAAAAGTCACAAATTGCCCATCTAACAGTCCTATTTTTAGGATATGAATTATCAAGTGAAGGCCAAAGCCTAGCAGACAACTTCTTAGAGAAGTGCGCTGTACTCCAAGCACCAAAAACGCTGAAAAACTTACAATCGATACTAGGCTTCCTGAATTTCGGAAGAACTTACATTCTAAATTATGCGGAGAGGGTTAAACCTCTCTACGAATTAATAAAACCTGATTTCAAACCAATCAATTGGACTCAAAAACACACAGAAATTTTGAGATCATTGCAAACAGACATGTTAGCTAAAACAAAATTAGAAACACGCGACAATACACGCAATCTTGTAATCCGAGTCAGTCAGTCAGTCAAAATACACTTTATTCGATTTTTGTTAAAATCATAAAAGGCAAAGATAATACATACATTTAAAACATTTTAAAAAATACCCACAATACATTTATTTACACATCAGCCTTAAAAAAGTCAAATATTTAAACGCCATAAAATATTTAAAAAGAGGTTAAAATTAATATTTTAGTACACTCTTAGTTTAAAACAATGCAGTTCTAGGGATTCTTTTGTTTCTTCCTCTATAAGCGGCTGTAAGGAAGCTTGCAACACAAAAAGTGACATGTGCATTGGGTAACTGTTGAAGGAAAAGTAAGGCCGGTCTCACTTGTATGAAGCCCATGGTTTTCAAGAGAGGTATTAGATATTTTCCCCAATCCATATTATATAGCCCACAGAAAAACATAAAATGAAGAGTGTCCTGATTGGAGAACTGATCACACTCACAGGGTGGTGCATGCTCTGGTTTTTCCCACACAGGAAAACGACCTAGCGAGTAGTGGATCAAATTCATTCTAAATCTGGTTAATAAAAATCTATGCAAGGGTTTAGTGACAAATTGCAAGTATGGTTCCATAGAGGGGGAAGAGGATAGGACCAAATGTGTTCTTACTGGTGGTTTGTTAACTTCAAGTTCCTCTCTCTCTAAATGAGCCCTCCCCTGGAATTCCTGCTTAATCCATGCAATGTCTGCCTTCCTAATATTTGAAGGTGTTGTGTATAGGTCGGGTCTCCCGAGGGCAGTGAATGATGACTTTATGTATTTCAGCCATGATATTTTCATAGCCCCCTCCCTTGCAATCACATCTTTAAGAATACTGTGATTTAGAGACAGCTCTGTGTTTAACCAGGTATTAACCCAGAAAAGTAAAGGAGCCAATTTCAGACCATCTATGATGTAGGGTAGGCCAACTTCCTCATGTATAGAGTAGGTAGGTGTAGAATTTGGGACCGATAGAATTTGTCTAATGAGCTTGTTTTCTACCCTCTGAAGGCTATCCAAGTTAACGTACCCCCACAAAGCAGAACATATGAAGCAATGGAAACGCATTTACTTTTATAAACTTTCAACACAGCTTCCATTGGTTTGGCCCCTAGTCTTTTCGTGAAGGCCATCAGGGCTGCTGTGGACCGTGCTAAAGAGATATTCTTGGCCTTAATCTGCGGGGCCCAGGTGCCTTTCTCATCAAACTGGACCCCTAAGTATGGAAAAACAGGGACCCTGGAGAGAACCTCACCATTACAGGTAAAAGTTTTTGTGTGTGGTTTACTTTTCTGTGGGCCCACAATCATTGCATGTGATTTGGTTACATTAATCTTTAGGTCTAAATTTCCCATAAAAGAGCCAAATAGCTCCAAAAGGGTCTGTAGTCCCACGCCCGTACGGGCGATGAGAACGGCGTCATCCGCATATAGGAGAGCCGGGACCTGCTTCCCACCTACCCGAGGGACATCTGCATTGCCTGCTAACAGGGACTCCCCCAAGCCATTTATATAGATAGTAAATAGAAGGGGGGCCAAGATGCAACCTTGGCACACCCCTTTATTTGACCTGAAGCTGTCTGAGCATCGCCCCTCCCTAGAAACCCGGACCTTCGCAGAGAGCCCCTGGTGCAAGCTTGCTATGAGTGCCACCAAGGAATCCTCAATACCAAGCTCACAGAGTAGGGACCAAAGCTTGGACCTATTTACCAGGTCGAAAGCCGAGGAGAGGTCCATAAAAGCCAAATATACTGACCCCTCCCCAGCCACCGTGTACTTGGAAATTAGGAGATGCAAGTTTAAGCATTGCTCCAGGGTACCCCGTTTCTCCCTAAAACCATATTGTATCTCTGCGAGGCCCCCACAAAGCTCCAGGTTTGCTCTCAGTTTGGTTAATAGTACTCTGCCCAAGATCTTAAAGGCAGAGTCTATTAAAGAGATTGGTCGGTAGCATCCCGGATCCTCCCTGTCTCCTTTTTTTAAAATGGGCACTATGACAGATATTGTCCATGTATCTGGAAAGCATCCGTCATTTGTTGCCCTGAACACATTAGTGAGGACTTTGGACCAGGTAGTTGGGGCGTATCTAAAAAAGTCCACCGGGACTCCATCTGGTCCCGGAGCCTTGTTTTTGGTGGAGTCCATTATAGCTTTATACACCTCCTCCTCGTTAAACTCTACTGCAGGTAACCCCAAACCTAACCCTATGCCATAATCTTCCACAGTGTCGTTACTACCATATATATTTTTTAAATGGTTAACCCATTTCTCATCACTGATGATGCAATCGGAAATTGTATTAACCTCCCCCGAGAAGAATTGGTTATTTATAATGTCCCAGAATCTCCTACTAATACGTAGAACATCCACATCAAGTAAGTCATTCCAGGCATTGTTTTTTATTGTATTTTTTCTTGTCTTAATAACCAGTTTGTAATCCCGTCTTAATTTGGAGATTAGTATGTTATCCCTCGGTTTTGTTTTTAGTGCATTTTTCAGGTCTCTGTGGGCTCTAGAACAATTAGAATCAAACCATTTGTGGGGCTTAAGTGGCAATCGGGATTGGGGGACTGTGAGCTCTTTAGCTGTTTGTGAGCAAATAAAATTAAAGGCTAAAATGATTTGGCTATTGGTAGCATTTTGATCTAGACAGATACACATGGGTTCCTCTAACTTGGGAAGCAGGGATGCCATGAAGGTTTCCTGGACCACCTTACCCCACTTGAGCCGTCTGCCCTGATCACTGGGCACCGTCGATGTGCAAGCCCTGGGAAAACCCAGGTGTTTGCTCCATAAGTCACTCCAGTGAATCTCAGCGGACACTGGGTTGTGGTCACTATGTGGTGAGGCAATTACCTCATATTTTTTCACCTTAGGGGTTAGTCCCTGTGAAATAAAAATATAATCTATCACAGACCCACTTTCTGAGCCTTTGTAAGTGGGCAACATTTCGCCACTTCCTGTATTGTGGGGTTCAAACATGTTAAGGCTAGCAAGAAAAAATTCAAGTGCCTCCCCTGCTTTAGTGTGCGCAAAATGTAGATTACCAGTGTCAGTCTGGCCCTCGTGTTCGCCTAAGTTACATTTTAAAACACATTTGTGGGTGTTAAAATCACCTAATATAATAAGCTCGAAATAAGTACGTGTATTTCGACTGTAATTATTAAGGACATTTTCCAGGAGGTCCACGTGGGCTGTATCTGTTGATCTAACCCATGAGTTATAAAAATGTATTACCACAAGGATACGACTTGGTGAAATAGTCCACTCTATAATTAAAATATTTGGGGAACCAGACTCTAGTTGCCTAAACGTCCCTGCCAGTTTAAGAGAAAAAAGCAGAGCTAGACCACCTTTAGCTCTTCCTGCACTACTTGGTATTGCTGGTTGGTAAAGCTCGAAAAGCCATCTAACCAGAAAGTTGGTGAAGTATCCCATGTTTCTTGGAGTGCTATCACATGGTTACCGGTTAGAAAATCTATCCAAGTGGGGTCTAGCCTTTTGGCTGTTTCTTGGAGTGCTATCACATGGTTACTGGTTAGAAAATCTATCCAGGTGGGGTCTAGCCTTTTGGTCTAGCCATTTTGGTAATCCGAGTCATCCCAGGAAGATGCGGAGTCACGTACCTGACCTCTAATGAGGGAGAAACAGTACCAATAGCTTACAAATCACACTTGTACACAAAAGCAGAAAAAAACATTCAGTCTTACAGAAAATACTGTAAAGGCGGTTCAGACGGCTATAGCAAAAGAAAGAGCCATAGCCCAAGGCAAAAGAATAACTGTTTTTACAGCAGAATCAGCCTTTGAGGCATTATTCAGCCCAGTTAATCTAAAAACGGTGGCACTGGATCCAAAATGGATACAGTGGGAAAATTCTCTTGCTGCATAAGACGTGACATACTATTTTGTCCCAAACATGAAAAAACTGAATGATTTGAAATATGAAGAAGAATATCCTCTGCCAATCGAAATCCTGCCTCTCCAACAATACTCTTGTATAATCTATACAGACAGATTTGTACAGCATTACAATGTAGATGATAAATCCTACAATGCAGCCTGCGCGATTGTTAAAGGTCGCTGGCTCTGCGGTAAATTCAGACCGAAAATAACAAAAAAAGAATCACTGAGAAACTGTTCGGCTCAGAGAGCTGAAACTAGATCTTTAAAGATGGCGCTTGAAAATGCCGATCGTGAATTCCCGACATTAATAGTGTGCGATTCGCATTTCTGCGTCAAATCTTACAATAATGATTTGCAGAACTGGGTTCAAAATGATTACAAAGATGACACAGGTGCCACAATCAAGCATAAAATGCTTTGGAAACAGGTAGTTCTTTTACAGAAAGAACTACAAAAGACTCACGTGATACACACTCTGAGTCATCAACGTGATGGCGTTCACGTTGCAGGGAATTAATTGGCTAATACAGCCACAGCGGAAGCAACTCAACCGGCTTCGGTAGCCACAAAAAAGCGTTCAGAAAAATACATAGACGGGGAAACCATGCTGGCAGTAAAAATGTCTTCAAAAGACAACTGTGCAGCACTACTCGTGAATTATCCACTCAATTATACATACGTAATAGACGCGAACTCCGTTCCTTTTGCTCAAATCCCTGGAGTGAGGCATAGGGTAATTCCAAACATGAACAGGAGAATCTTATTAATAGCAGACGCACACATGGGTGAAGGTCCGAGGCACAAACAAATGAAGGAATCTCTGACAGAATTACAATCAGAATACTGGTGGCCCGGGGATGAGCCTGCAACATTATAAATTTGCAAAAAGCTGCCCAGACTGTAACAGAGATCGCAGTAACGAGCCAACCGGAGTATTGCCATGGCCATTTCTGTAGTTAGCATAAGGCTATCTATACGTAAAATCCAGCGTCCCATTAATTTCTTTTAAGACTAGATTCACTTAGAAATGTGGCCCCAGCGCTCGGCTGACGCCAGAACTGTTATAAAAGATTTGCGAGTCTTTATCGGCACATACGCAATTGCCATGCTTAATTCTGACCAGGGTCCTGCTTTTAGCTCTCGAGCTTATAAAGAGGCCATGACCAGCATGGGCATTGGGTTGCGGTACTCTTGTCCCTTCCATCCTGAGGGAAACGGGATTGTGGAAAGAAAAAACAGAGAAATAAAGCAATCTATAACGGCAAAGGTACTAGGTTCGGGTGATGGGTGGGTCCAGCATTTAACAAGTGTCCAACGTAGTCTTAACAATCTGCCAAGAAATTCTCTAAAAGGTTTCAGCCCGTACGAACTATTGTTCGGAACTGGAATGTATATTCAGGATTTAGATAGTCTACCTTCAGTGGTAGAAGATAAGAAAAAAATGCTTTGACATCAAAGATCGTTTGGCTGTTTTACAGGACTTAAATGAAACAAGAAAAGCCCTGAGCAACATAAAGTTAAAACAGCAGCCAACAACCACTGAAGATACACCACCTGTCCCAGCAAGACCTGTCTGGATTCCAAAGATTGGGGATCTGGTCAGAGAGAAAATAGCGGTGAAGAAGGAATTTGGGCCTTCTTACAGAAAAGCAGTACCTGTCTTAGCTGTCAACGGAACAAGATCAGTTGTACTACCGCCCCTTGCTGGAAAAAAGGAGAACCGAGTTGTATCCATCGACCTGGTAAAACCACAATCATGTGGCCAATAATAAGTAGCAGGCCCAGTGGACTCCCAAAAAATAGCAGAATACCAAAATTTGCTACTATCCGAGAGGTTCAAACTGAGAGACTAATCACATTTGATAAACCTGCAGTGAATCCAAAAGGACTATGCAACAATGCCATGGAACTTGTGCCTCTTGAAACCCAAATTGAAACAGTTAGTCAGGAAACACCAGTCTACAGCGATGTAGCCTCAGACTGTGCTAATGAAAGACAAATTGAAAAAGCAATCCCAACAATTGACAGAACTGCATCTGGCTACTTCATCAATTTCAATGACTTTTCTAAAGATCAAAGCGACCCTGAAGTAACGCCAGCAACAAAAACTTTTAAAGACAAAGCAACAGAACTCTTTCATCACCTTAAAGAAACCAATCTTATTTCTCCATGGATAGAATTTTGGATTGTGTTAGGTATACTTTTCCTGCTGCTTTGGCTCATCATGGCACTGTGTTTGGGAAAATTCATTGAGCACATTGACACAGCAAGTCAGAACATCAACTTGGTCCTAAAGCCACACAAGTCATCTCACATCGAGAAAAGAGAACTGTCGTCAGTGAATGTCACAGCCATTCCAATACCCGGGGGGATAGTTTGGGACAAAACGGATTACGAAATCTATGGTCCGGTCAAACTCTTGAAATATCCTCATCAGTTTAAGGTTTCATTAAGTGACTTTGTAAAACCAAGTACATTCTCTGATGATTGGGACTTTGAAAGCATAAATAATATGATGTCAGATTTAGTAATGTCAGCAAAATTTACAGAACATAAATATTTACAGGGTTCATCGAACTATGAACAGATGTATTGCTGTAATCACTATGCACACCACTACTTGCATAAATCTGCTCAACCTAGAAATGTTTTTAAATATAATCAATGGGAACATTGTGCAACTCCACCTAAAAGCAGTTCAATAACATTCTATGAGAAATTCCCATACTTCTCAGGGTTTAACACAAGTGATGCAGAAACATTTTATTACAAACTGTTAGATAAAACAGGGACAAAAAACATGCTGACAAATACTAAATTGATTTATTCGGAAACATTTTATGAAAAAATGATTACATTTGGTTTTGATTTCTGGAAAACTAACATTGAAACAAAACCATCTGGGGTACAAAAGAGTGGGAGGTACAAGGCCTAGAAGCATTATTTCTAGCCTGCATGATCCCAGAACAAATAATGTTCTTGAATGACACCATTCAACAAACTACCTGTCTTGGCCTAGCCAAGATCAAAGACATAAACAAACCGTCTATTCCAAATCCAATGCCTGATAATACAACCACAGATATTGAGATAGACGTATCCAAAATTTTACATCAAAACAGAACACATCCTGATTGGAAAAAGTGGTTAATCTGGCCAACAGACACAAATAACTGTCAAGATAGATTCCTGAACAAAATACAGGGGTTAAAAATGACTAGACCAGACCCTAGATACTCCCAGAGACAACATCCAGGGTTAGTAACAACATACAGTGTAGGGAAACTCTGCCTTGAATGGCTACAAACATCCACACTGGCAGAAATTAAGCAACACTTGACTTTACTTAAAGACGGTGCTGACTTGCGCGATTTCATAATGGGACCCGGCAAACAGCGTCAAAACCTTTCATAGCGGCCAGTATATACGCTGCATACAACGAAGCATGGAAAGTGACTCAAATTGAGACAGCAGAGAAAATACGAGAAATTGATCGTATTAATTTGGAAAAATCACTTTCTGTTGTGGACAATGGGTTAATGACTCTGTCCTCCAGAATATATTCACTGGACAGTATTGTATCATCTGCTATAGATGTAATAGATCAGGAAATGTTACAACACGGTCAGTCCCAATTACGTTCTATTGTACAGCTAGGCTGGACGTTGCAAAATCTGCGTTCAGGCTATGTGCCTTGGCGTTTAATCAACACAACGTCATTGTTCTCTATCTTTAACCTTACTGATAAACAAATCAGTTTGGCACAAAAAGGAGCAGACTATACGATTCTGAGCATTGAAAAACTTGAGAGATTACCATTGACAATGTCAGAAAGACCTGTCATTGAATGGATAATACACGGAATAATCACAATTCCGATAACAACTTTCCAATTTAAAAAATGCCAAGAGTATATACCAGCAGGCCAGTATGAAAGGTTTGGTAAAGGCTACATTAAGTCATCATGTAAATTACCTTATACACATACATGTTATAGTGACAAAAACCAGAATGTATTTCTTAGTGGTAATAATTGTAAACGATCACTAAGCGGTATACTTCTGTGCCAAGGTATTAATTTACATGGGGCCTGTGAGGGGACTTCAAATAACCTTTCATGCCACCAGCACGGCACACCTGCAACACAAATAGAGCCATTCTTTAGACAACTTTCTAACGGGAGTTACGTTCTAATAACGGACCATAGCTGTTGTGGCATGGTGCCAGGGAAAGCATATCTCGTAAGCGTTAGTTCCATGGTCACTTGCTGCATGCAAGAATTGTATCCAACCGTCCCTACTGATACCGAGGTGACGATTTGGCCTCCGTTGAATATCTCTTCTATACGAATTGATGCTTTAAGCAGAATGAAGTCTGTGCTTTTACAAACAACAGTGCCTATTTCGTCATCAAAAGAAACGTATGATCTTCAAGTTGCAAGGTCAACGGCAGAGATACATACACTTTTATCAACTAATTGCCCGTGCATTTTGTAGAAATGCTAAGCCAAATCCTAAATATGTCAGATGCCAGTGGTATCGCACATGTATTTAAGACAATTGTTTCGGGACTGTTAACACCCTTCGAAGCAGTCCTGGGCATCTTTCCCAATTTCGTCCATTCGGTCTTAGGCGGCCTACCACTACTTTTGGGACTCGTAGCAGGAATCTTTTTTTTGACCCTTCTGCTCCGATATGGCAAGCCAAAACGCAGACATGACTCCAGCAACAATGGGAGAAACGATCCTAGCAATACGCTACCGGGACCGCATAACTAAAGTCCTTGGATTAGCCCGGTAAAGAGATCTGAATATGACCTGGTTTCTTTCATTCAGACCTATATGGCAGAACTGCATCTTACCTGTGCTTCGATGTATGCTATGCGGAGAAGAATGCGTGTTGGACACCTGTCTTACACTACAATCAGCAGTACCAATGGATATCGATACTTGGCTAAGTCCAGTAACGGCTCATGCATTGTGTTGTCCCCAGCGGTTACCAATCCTGATGACGGCATTCGTTGAGACTTCTCCACTGCGATTAGGTGGTGGCAGTGAAGCAAGAAATGAGAGCCACATCACCCAGGTACGACCTTCTGTGAGCATTGCTGATCCCGACACCGATGACAGCAATCATTCTCACGACTGCCCAGTTACAGCCTTTTCAACCATGGTCAAACTTTCACCTGAAGCTGTAGACTGTTTTTTTGCACATCTATCTGAAGTAATGTTCTTCCCTGAACCAAAAAAATAACTTTTAAGCAAACCGGCACACAGCGTTCCCCTGAACTCTGAATTCGGCCTTCAGCTTTGAAAAACAAAAGCTACTGAAAACATTTGGAACTATTTTTTCCTCTGAAACGAAATTATTTTTTCCAAAATTCCAAAATATTTACCTTTTTTTTGGCACATATACTCTGCTTACAGTAGGACTATTCATAAAGAACAGAGCTTCTATTTTTAGTAAATCTAGAGACAATATATTACCTCAGCCTCTAGCACACTTACAAGTAATTTCATTTATATGTGATGAAATAGTCTCGACCTTCTTTTCTGTAATTAAGAGACATTTCATGTGTAATTTTCGAAAATCGTTCAGATAAAAACATATGCTTTTTTTTTTTAATGATTACACTGCTTAAAAACGTACAGTATCTATAATCTTCTGTGTATTTCGCATACACCATTTCGAATGCAAAATGTATTTTGGGGTGGGTTGGAATACACATGCATCTGTATTGCTTAGTTTTCAGTAATTGATGGACATTAAATCGTGGAGTGGGTGTAGTGTTTTTATCTAGGAACCTGGATCAATATTACCATTTTATGCCCTTACACGGCTATAATCAAGAAATATCTCCATAATGGCATAAGAAACAGATCCATATTTCAGTAAATCGCCCTTGCAGCCCAAGGCATGGCAAAAGCTACTTCCTTAGATTCCTAGAAAGCACAACGAGTCCTTTCAACACACCTAACCTCCAGCAACCTGGGAAATCCCCGCTTGCTTTGTTTTGATTTGTAATAGAACTCCTGAGAGCACTGTAAGAACGGCCAGTTCTTAGTGACATCTTTATTGACTTCTTATGTCCAAACCTTACGTCAAACTCGGCACCTTTCAGGTATAAATATACCAACGTTGCCTTAAGCAAACACACGGTGGTGGTTCTGGAGCAGAGCAGCTAAGCTACTTGCCGAGAGCCCAGCAGATGCGGAGAGCCCACGGACGCTGCCCCTCCTCTTTGACGCGCTGAGAAAGACGCTGTCTTTTCTCCAGCCGAGAAAATCCAGCTCCGGCGTTTCCAGCCTACCCTTGCGGGTGACTGGGATATCGAGTCCTGAGAGAGAGATACCAGACCTCCTACGTTCTATTCCCAAGGTACAGTGCTGACTAAACCCTTAGAGAGAATTCTTGAGTCAGATTCTTGGCAAAAAACCTACTTAACTTAAACTGCTACTTAATTACTCCTTCCCACGTATTAGGCTTAGGTCAGGTACACCGGGGTAGGCGTATTTTAGAAGCACCAGTTGAGCACGTTAGCCTATGTATATATGTATATATATTTTATCCATTTTAAAGTGTCTTATGGCTAAGAAACCATATCAATGCTTTTACAGTATTATTTCATAATACTCCTTTTACTGTACGTACTTTACTTTACATTAAGTATTGCAATTGTGGCAATTCATTTCTCTTGCATGAGAAGGAAGACTGCTCAATAAATAATGCCTTTTATTGAAAACGCCCGTCTCTCTATTCTCTGCACTCTGGTGAAACTAAGAATGCACATCTGACTGAGTGAAATAGCTGTCTATTGTTTTCACACGACTCTAGAGATTGACTCTTATTCTGAGGGAGCAAAGTAGTCATGTTTATGCGGTTGTCGGAAGCTCAATCCCTTCTTGTCTGAGCCAGGGAAGCTGATCCTTTCCTATTCAGTCAAGAAAGTTTCCAGTGACCTCTGAGCTGGCTGGCGCAAACCTAAATTAAGTCTAACATAGTCAGTAGAGACCTAGATGACCTCAGTCCTACATCTACACTGCTGTTTATGTTATTCCAATGCGCAGAGCCTTTTGGGAAAATAGGAACTACACTACAGGCTTACCCTTGCTGGAAGACAGTGCTGATATCCCACTTTGTAATAGCCCTACTATCTATTAGGTCGGCCTGGGTGTGGCCGCTAAGGGCATCCTGAAGCAAGTTCTGGAGCCGAGCTATTTATTTTAAGAAGACTCGGTTCAAGATCATTGCAGATATGTTCTCAGCCTGGCAGAGAATCCGGCGGAAATTGTCTATCCCTAATGTCAATACCTATACACCATTCAAAGACACCTGACTCTTGCCATCTATCTTCCAGGACCAGATGACTTTTAGATGGCATTTAGCGGGTCCTAAATTTATAGGAGATTTATATTTGGATGGGCAAATTGGCTCTTTCTCTTTTCTGAGGGACAAGTTTCAGTTAATAACACAAGACTTTTTAAAATATTTACAAGTTAGAAGTTTCATTGATAAATACCTATGTAAAACCCTCACAATGTTGGACAACTTAATTATATTTGAACTTATTCAAAAGAAGGCCATAATAGGTGCAATCTATCAGCACATGTTGTACGATTTTTCGGACGATCTGGAGGTACAAAATCCTAAATGGGAGGGCAAACTTGGGAAGACTGGTCTAGATATCAGGCCTGCACTGGACTTAGCAAGCTTCGCTCTAGTTTCTGGTAGTCTCAGGACACAAAGCTACATGGCAAAGTTCGATCTTTATTATACACCTGCTAAAATAGCGATATAGGGGGTCGGAAGGGCGACAGCTGTGCGAGGTGTGGCCTATATGGAGCTGACTCTATACACATGTTCTATTCCTGTCTGAAAATTCGTGAATTTCTATTTGATGTGGAGCGCTTCATAAATTCTACGCTTAAGGTCCCGCTCACCATCTCTCCTGAGATGGTGATAATGGGGTCTGAAAGCGTAGCAGTGCCCCAAAATGTGGCATGAATCTGCATTCTTGTACATAGCTATGTCAATGATCGGGCTATGTATTACCTCAAAACGGTTAAGCCCAGAGGCCCCCACGTTCGTTAATTGGAGAGGTAGGCTGCTCGTTATATATAATTTGGAGTTCTCAGTATACCATTAAGGGGTAGGCGGAGGCGGGAGCTGGCCTGCAAGGTCTGGGCGCCGTTTGAGGAATGATTTAAGCAGTGATTAGTTAATCCTATCTAAGTCTTAAAAGTTAAAAGTCTCAAGAAAATGTATGACCAACCTGTTTTCCTTCCCAGTTGCTATGATGTTACTTTGCTGTCCTTTATTGATCAATCTATATTTGCTTAAGGTGTCGAATTGGTCTCTGCAGCCTTATGTACCTCCCCATGTTCTGGTCATTCTTTTTTGACTTTTCTTTTTTTAAATTTGTTAATCTTTCTGCACTATCTTACTCTTGAATTTGTTCTTTTTTTTGCTATTGTAATTTTCTGTTTCTGCTGGAAGACTTACGTATCTTTGTCAATATTGCTTATCACGACTTGTACTGTTTTTTCTCTTTCTTGGAAAAATATTTAAAAAAATAAAAATTTAAAAATACAATAGAAGACATTTTTTTATTAATATTTGTTATCACTGTGCTTTTTAATAAAAAAATGGCAGCATTTGTAAAGCGTAAAGCTACCCCCGGAAAGGTGTGCCGGTGCTTGGGGTGTTGGGAAGATTAAGCAAGGTGTTACCTAAAGCGAGATAGTGGTGGGCCAAGATGCTGATGGACTTTGGAATCGAACTGTGAACCCTGTTCTTGAAAGTTAGGTATTATAGGTGCTGCGTCATACTTTTACCACACTTATATGATAATTACTGCTAATTAAGTTGAAAATATTCTTAAATTATACTTAGGGCTCCTTGATTTATGTTTTTAATGATTTTTATAGATAAATACAGACAGAAAAGTATTTAGTTTCCTCTCTGTATTTATTTTAAGGTGTGGCTAAATACGGAAATTGGGTTATTTTTTGAGCATTTGTAAATGCTGTCAATGATGAGTAGTAGGCCAATAGGTCTGTCGTTCTAAAAGTAAAAGGGTTAAAACAATAAAAGACTTTTAGTAAAGAGCCTTAAAGAGCAATATATATACTCGTATAAGAAAACTTGCAGATTTTAATATGAAGGTTGTGTATGGTTTATCATCTATGAGTGTTTACATGAGTGAAAACGGTCAGTCTTTCAGCCATGAGTGCATTTTTATCAGTAAAATAAATGTGGAAATATACTAATTTCAGATTCATTTTTTTACAAAATGCCAAATATATATGGGTAAATACAGATACAGTTATTTAAAAAAAATATGGATAAATATAGATGGAAATGTCCAAAAAATAAATACCATAAAACCAGGAGGTATAATGATAAGTTATAAAACACTACTGTTAAGTTTGTTTTTACTATACAAAGTATACACGTGTTTTTAAATTTTACTTAACAAACACTATAGGTTATAGGGATATTGTAGTTAGATATTGACATTTAAAACACCTTTGAAATTCACTGAAAAAAACATACGTTTCAGGCAGGTTATAGTTAGGAATTATCATTAAAAAAACCTTAGAAATTCACTGAAAAAAACATAGGTTTCAGGGGTGTTATAGTTAGCTTGACATTTCACTCATACAAAACCATTGAAATGTCTCCATTATAGTTAGTTGTACTAAGTATAACTCGCGCGCCCGCAATCCACTGCTGATGATGTCACATATTACATCATTCATGACATGGTCAGTGACATCACTGTAACAACCAGGTAGGGTCCTTCCGGGATCAGTCCTGTGGTCAGGTGGTGCGTCGGCCGGGGGTACCCGATGCTGGAAAATTAATCAACAAACCACAAACTCACAAGGTATCACGCACACTCGGAAGTCAAGATGCTGAAAATAGATGTATATATATATACCTGTGCTTATTTTATAACGTTTGCACTGCTGACACTGGGCTATGAAATAGGACCAAGATGGTAGAATCTTTAGAGGTGTTATATTTCAACCGGTCCTATGTGGTTAGTCCTTTGTTTATGTTGCCACCCGGATATGTGAGGTCAATGATGTTTAAATATGGTGGTTTGGGCGTTTTCCGGCTAACATCGACAAAAGCTGTTGCCGAAACGTGTCTGTGCCTGTGGTCCGTCTAATAACTTTCGGTACCTGCCCCCATGTGTGCTGTCTTCCTTGGGTTACTTTGCTCATTTGGGAGGAATTTGAGCTGTAATTGATATGCGGGAGCACCCCCGCATTATCAGCACCCGTCCGTGGGTGCATCAAGTTGGTGCTTAAGGAGCTGCAATTTGGATTACTCGAAGCACCGTCTCTGTGGGTAGTAGAGTAACAAGACTGCTTGGACAAGTGTATTCAAGCTTCCGTGAGATTGGTATTCACCGGGAAGATTCCTGCTAAGGTGCCAGTGGCACGTCATTTATGATACTACCACAGCGATAGGACGAGGGGGAGAAGGCTTGATACTTGAAAGCTGCGTTGCAGCTGGAATTACATCTAATCATGTTTTGGGAGTCGAAGCATCATGAAGCAGCGTTAAATATGTTCAAAAGGAAAGAGGACACTGGGATAGAACATCGGGAGAAAGGGGCACAGGGTAAATGGAACTGGACCTCCAACTTACTTGGCTCTAGAGCATCTATATGAGTGCGAAATTAGGAAATGGTGGGAGGCGACCTCTCTGCAAAACTACATTGAGGTCAGCAGGTTTTCCAGAGGCTTGAGGATCTGTACTGTGCCGGCATACGAGTCTCCAGATCCCCTGTTGCTGGATGAATGGGCAGAACACACAGCCCAATTCTGCCAGGGTATGTTGCACATTTTATTCAAGTTTGCATGGAGCAACAGAGAAAAAGCTCTGTTGAATATTAAAGAACTGGAAGAGGAATTATTGAAAGAAGAAGACCAGACTAAATTCCAAGATATGAGGAAACAGATGAAGAAGCGACTCAAAGCTTACAAACAGAAAATTAAACAACGTAAGCAAGAAAAATGTGTCCGCGACGAGAAGGATTACAATCTGCGCAGGAAGGAAATACGATAATCCAAGAAAAGAACTCCAGAATATGAAAGCACAGCCAATTGTGAAAGCACGCAATACATCAGAATCAGAGGTAACAGGAAATGTGTCATCAGGCGAAGAAAGCTACAGTGATCTAACATCGTTAACTAAACGTACTCCTTTTCACAAGGAGTTCAGAATCATCCGCCAATCCTGGCAGAAAGGGGGCTGGGGCAAACCCCCCCAGAGCGGGCAGCCACAGGAAAATGAGGAGGGGGGCAGGGGCCACTACAAGCAACTGCTCTCCACCTGTAACGCGCAGCAAGAAAGCGCACAACAAAAGGAAGTAAAACAGGATGAGAACCTGACGATTATTAACTTGACTGAGAAATGTCTAACTACCATGGGGGAATCTGTGGTGAATCTTGGCTTATCCTTCTGTCCACAGAAGACTATAGAGTACACACAAACCTCTCTCTTTAAGTTCACTCGTAAACTTAAGCTCCATAAGTATTTTAAAATGAAATCGGCCACTACTAAACCCAAGAGAGCTAGTCACGCCCAAAGGGTAACAGACGTCCTCACTGGGAAACATCTCAAAACGCTTGAAATTCTGGATAACCTGAGGACGGAGGAGAGAAGTAATGAGGATACACCTATGGGCCTGACTCAACAAGTAGCTTTGGTGAGAGTAGAACAAAGCGGGGGACTGAGTCCATTCAAGCCTACCTCTCAATTTCTTCCACAGATGCCGGCAGATGCGATAGACACTTTCACTGAATCAGTAACCAAAGACTTACTACTCCTCCAGCGAGAAAGGAAATATTCAACAAAAACATGAATGTTTCAAAGCAACATCGAATGCTTTCATTTGCCTTAACAAACTGAAAATAAATGAATAATTGTGGAAAATCAAAAGGAGTGCGCCCATATCCTTTCTAACCAAAGGAAGTGTGACGCGATATATATATATATATATATATATATATATATATATATATATATATATATATATATATATATATTCAATGAAAAAACCATAGGTTTTAGCCCATATATAGTTAGGGATTAGCATTTTCAAAACCTTATTTTACTCGCATAAAACCATTGAAATTCGCATATATAGTAAGATGCGCTAACTATATATCGCGCACCCGCAATCCACTGCTGATGATGTCACATATTACATCATTCATGACATGCTCAGTGACATCACTGATGACATCACTGATGACATCTCAAATGACATCACTGATGACATCACTGATGACATCTCAAATGACATCACTGATGACATCACTGATGACATCACTGATGACATCACTGAAGACATCTCAAATGACATCACTGATGACATCTCATTTGACATTACTGAGCACATCACTAATGACATCATTCATGTGATAATACGATGAACCTCTTCAGACTCTAATATAACCTTAGATACACTCAGTGTAAACAGACACTCACAGACTGTCACTCATCCATGGAGTTACTCACACACCTAGTCAGTCATGCAAAGAATCAATCACACCTCCATTTCCTCTACTATACAGTTATACACACCTTACTTATTCAAACATATACTAACACATATTTACTCTCTTATACAATCCCTGATACAAGTTCACAATGATCCATACAGCCACTCACACATTCACTGGCTTTTATGCACAGTTATTTATATATGTCAACTCTCACATGTACTGTGTTTTACATATGTACTTACTTTGACATGTAGCACTGAGATATCCATTCACTCACCAATACACTCATGCACACAGTCAACCGCCCATACAGCTGTTTCCACATGCACTTTTGAACCCATACATCTAGTGAATCAACTGCTCACACATCTATGCACAGAGTCATACACCTCCCAGCCACCCACACACACTCAGTCTCCCATACAAATACTTGGGCAACCAATCAATAACCCATATAGTTACTCATATAGCTACTGATCAACACATGCAGCAGTTTACAGAACAACAGACATAATGATGCACAAATTAAGACAGTTTAGTCACTAACCCATTCACTCAGTGAGACACATTTAATCACTCACTCATACAGTCAGTCATGCACCTACTAAATCCTTCATCCAGACACTTATACATCCACTCATTCTTCAATATGTAAGACATATTTTAACTTTACAGAAACATACAGTCACTGGATGTTGTCATCAGTGATGTCATCAGTGATGTCATTTGAGATGTCATCAGTGATGTCATCAGTGATGTCATTTGAGATGTCATCAGTGATGTCATCAGTGATGTCACTGAGCATGTCATGAATGATGTAATATGTGACATCATCAGCAGTGGATTGCGGGTGCGCGATATATAGTTAGCGCATCTAACTATATATGCGAATTTCAATGGTTTTATGCGAGTAAAATAAGGTTTTGAAAATGCTAATCCCTAACTATATATGGGCTAAAACCTATGTTTTTTTCATTGAATTTCAATGGTTTTTTAATAACAAATATCAAAAGCTGTCAAATGTCAAGTACGTGATAGGTAAAAACATTTTCGTGTTTATGCACGCTGATGTGCTTTAAACGCTGCCCCCCCCCCCCCTCTTTTCTCTTAGAAGTACTCTCTCTTTGCAGATAGTGAAGGGTAGTTAACGCAGGCCTTTGCCCCCGTTGTAATCCGTCGTGCCTGCTTGTCTCTCCATTTCATTGATTGTTATCCAAGCATTTACTATTTTAGAATTTATTCTCTTTGGTTCATTCTCTATTTACTAACAAGCACAAAGCCGCAATACTCTGTTTAGTCTTTGCAGATAGTGAAAAATCGTGTTAAAAAAAAAAAAAAAATCGAGCAAAATCAGTAGGCCACTAATGGGATCTCTTTTTGACCTCGCTAAAATAGAAACATTAGGAACAACCCTTCATGAGAAATACGAAACTAGTGAGATGAACTGAGCTCCACACCATGATGGCTGCAAGACAGCTCGGCTCCGCCACCCACCCCGCCCAAAATAACGATAAACTCTATGCAAATATTATAAATATATACAACACACCAGCAAAGTAACAGGGTAAAACATTTTATTAAATAACTATTTACATAACTATTTTATACTTTTTGTTGCCTGATCCGGCTAGCTCAATCGATCGAGCATGAAACTCATGCATTCTGATAGCAAGCGTTGCTGCTGATGCTATGCAAACAAAAACTGGTTTTCAGTTTGTACATTCTTCAAGATTTTTCATCCAAGGCTGGTTGAGAGTTTGTAGAACGATGGCTTCAGATTTTCAACATACGGTGTGGTGGCGCGGACTGGGAGGGTGCGCTTGACTTCTGCCCCCTCCCCAAGTCGTGTTGCCCTGGCGTGGCCTAAGATCGCCCCCGACATAGGCGGCCGGCTCCCGGGGTCCGGCGGAACTTTTTGCCTTTTGATGACTCTTCCATTCTGGACCTTATCCCACAATCCGTTTGACCTGAAGACACGCTGTAGTGGGGCGCCCCTTTACCGTTTCAGTTGCCATTCCGCCCGCTTTTGCTACACTGTGCCTCTTCCGCCATTCAGCTGTTTACTGCCCGCTCTTGCGACTACAGCGTCTCGCTCACCATGTAGTTGAGTTGCTCCCGCTCTTGCGATGCAACTATAGGCGGCTGCCACAGGACTCTCAAAATGGCGGCCGCCTCTTCAGATTTGGGCGTGGTCCACTAAAATGGCCATGGGACACCTTGGAACTCGGACGCTTGTCTGCTAGGGCTTGGGCCCCATTCTCGAAAGCGTCCACTGAGCCTTGAAGATTCTACAAAAGTCTTGGGGGCCCCCGACTCCCGCAGGCTGCTGGTGGGGAGCGGCTGCCATGATTGCTCGTGGAATGGCCACGACTGAGATACGAGATGGTGGTGCTCTCATGCTAACGCCAGCTTCAGTCTGAAACATCCAGAAACACTGTAGACTACCAATTCGATCAGTTCCGGTAGCGCCCCAACGTGACCCGGTAGGGAAGAACTTGCCCTCCCCTCTTTGACTGATGGTTCTTGTTGCCTGTCCCTTCTGTTGTCATTTAACAGAACTTTTTAGACTGCTGAAAGGGGTTGTGTTCCGACCGCTGGTTGGTGGCGACATTTTGACTATATTCTGGACTTACGTTGTCGCGTAATGCGTTATATGACACGCCGCGTTAGCGCACCCGGAAGTACTCCAGTGCGCGAAGCGCAGCTTCCCGGAAGTCATGTGACTTGTTAATAAAACTTTTCATTGGTTCATTTTACTTTTGTTATACTAATGATGAAAGGTTTGGTCATATGACCTAAAAATTACGCTTTTTATTGCTTTCGAACATTATTTTTTCTTAAACATATATGTTATAATGTTCCAGGCTAATGTATTTTCCCGGAAAATTTACAACTGTCCTGCAAGTAAAATATATTCCTTTTTCTAGCAAAAGGGCGTTTCTTCGTCCCATGACGGAGCCGTTGAGCAAAAGATGCTCGGCCTGCTGTCTTAGTCGCTGATACGCCTGAATATCAGATTCTTATCGATCACTTTATGTTGCAGGAGTAAAAAACACAACAGCCCTTGACCATTTATCTTTACTGCGTTCCTGCGTATTATACCTTTTATCCGTCATGTAATTGGACTGCTTTATTTCACTTGCCTTTTACTGATTCGAAAACAGAAACTAAAATTAAAAACTTTACCAATGTAAATACTACTACCATGTTTTGTTTTAAAAACCTTTATTGTGAAAATGTCAGTATACAAATACGGGCCTATAACCACGTGGGCCGGCCACGGAGCAAACTGGAATCGTATATGATGAGGAGACATTTACACTGTAGAGGAACGCAACGAGCGGGCCATTAGGTTGCAAGAACTAAGGTGTCTAACAGTTGCGGAATCGGTGGACGTACATTTTGTAATTAAAATACGACAGGGCCACTTACAATAAAATTATCTAGATATACATTTGCGGGCAAGTACCATGGGTGACGTTAATTCGAACTTTCAATAGTACAGTAATCAATAACACATCAGAACTTAATATCAATAGGGATGTCAAAATATTCAATCAATTCTCATTCCCGCCCGCCATGTGCTTCAAAACTGCATACATATCTCGTGATATCAAGGTTGCGCAACCAGTACACAACAAGAAGTTACGAGTCCCATTTATACCGGCGCCATTTTGGGCGAGGCCGGGCAGGTCCAGGATATAGTCAAAATATCTCCACCAACCAGCGGTCGGACCAGAACCCCTTTCGGCAGTCAAAAAAGGTTCAGTTAAATGACAACAGAAGAGATAGGCAACAAGACCAACAGTCAAAAGAGGGGAGGGCAAGATCTAAAGCCATTGTTCTACAAACTCTCAAGCAGACTTGGATGGAAAAATCCTGAAGAATGTACAAACTGAAAACCATTTTTTGTCTGTATAGCATCACCAGCAACGCTTGAGTCAGCTTTGTGTGAAGCCGCCATTTTGATTCAATCAATAGCGTCCCCCTGCACACATTCAGGGACCTGGTCGTGTCTAAAGGTTAAACGGATTGTGGGACAAGATGCAGAAAGGAAAAGGAAAAAAGTTCCGCCGGACCATGGGACTTTCGGCGCAGCATTGTAGGATTGCCACACCAGTACGGCAACTTGCCAGACACCACCTCGGTGCCATCCAGATCTCGGCGCGTTGTGCTTCCTTCGGCCTACTGTAGCCGCAAGTGCGGACGCAACTCAGCTGGGTAGCGAGTGAAACACCAAGGGGCGCCCCACTGCAGCCGAGGAGCCTCCATCTTGGGGGCGACGCACAGCATCACATTGCTTTCTCAAACAGCCCCCACTGACTGACGCGACCTCACAGGCCAACGGGGCGCCCCACGCCGAATTTCGGCGCAGCATTGTAGGATGGCCACACCAGTGCGGCAATTTGCTGGACACCACCTCGGTGCCATCCGGATCTTGGCGCGTTGTGCTGCCTTCGGCCTACTGTAGCAGCAAGTGCGGGCGCAACTCTGCTGGACGGCGAGTGAAAAGATAAGGGGTGCCGCACTGCACATCAGGTGCCTCCACCTGGGGAGGCGAGAGAGGCCAGTTTGCGCCACCTCCCCCCCCCCCCAGGCACCCCACGCTGACTTTCGGCACAGCATTGTAGGATGGCCACACCAGTGCAACTTGCTGGACACCACCTCGGTGCCATCCGGATCTCGGCGCGTTGTGCTGCCTTCGGCCTATTCGCACATCGGTCCGCTACTGACGCCGCCTCACGTGCCAACGGATTTTCTACGCTTTTTATAGCAGCGCGTAACGTAAGCATAACAGGTCATGTGACTTCTTTATAAAACTTTACATTGGTTCATTTTACTTTTAGTTTCCTAATGATGGAAGGCTTGATCATATGACCTAAAAATATCACTTTTCATTGGATTAAAACATTTTTTTTCCCCAAACGATGAAAGCCCCACCTTGTTTCTAGATGTTTCAGACTAAAGCTGGCGTCAGCCTGAGAGCACCACCATCTCGTGGCTCCGTCGTGGTCATTCCGCGAGCAATCATGGCTGCCGTTCCCCACCGGAAGCCTGCAGGAGTCGGGAGCCCCCAAGACTTTTGTAAAATCTTCAAGGCTCAGGGGACGTCCGAGTTCCAAGGTGTCCCAGGGCCATGTTAGTGAACCAGGCCCAAATCCGAAGAGCCGTCCGCCATTTTAAGAGTCCTGTGGCAGCCGCCTATTGCTGCACCGCAAGAGTGGGCGCAACTCAACTACATGGTGAGCGAGACACTGTAGCCGCAAGAGCGGGCGATAAACAGCTGAATGGCGGATGAGGCACAGTGTAGCAAAAGCGGGCGGAATGGCAACTGAAACGGTAAAGGGGCGCCCCAGTACAGCCGACGAGCCTCCACCTGGGGAGACCCGTTCACGCCGCCGACCCCCCCCCCCCCCCCCCCCCGGGGCGCCCCACGCCGTTTTTCGGAGCAGCATTGTAGGATGCCAAAACTAGTGCGACAACTTACTGGACATCTCCTGGGTGCCATCCACATCTCAGCGCGTTCTGCTGCCTTGGGACTATTCGCACAACAGACCGCTACTGACGAGGCCTCCCCGCGCACCCCCCGGGACGCCCCACGCCGTTTTTCGGAGCTGCATTGTAGGATACCAAAAACCAGTGCGGCACCCAGGTAACATCACCTGGGTGCCCTCCAGAACTCAGCACGTTGTGCTGCCTTGGGACTATTCGCACAAAACACAGCTACTGACCATTGTTGCTTCTTTTTTCAAAAAAATGTTTAAATGTATTTACTGTTTTTGTTGCGTTCTATATATTTAAAAGTTATTAAAGTGTTATAATCCTACTTTGTTGGAGTACTATATATTTATAATGTGACACATAATTGTAAAAACTTTGATGTACAAAGAGGCATCCCTGGAATCTTCCGCTTCAGGTTCGGTCCCACACACCCTCACAGTGAGAATCCCCTCCCCAAGCACAATACAGGATGGTTATCAGATAGTAGGAACGCGTGTGGTGTGACAGATCTACTGTAACTCCTTTGAAGAGGGGTGATTCTCTACAGCTGGGGCCATAAACTACATCTGCAGGGCTAGGTGATAGCCTGGGACCGGCCTGAACAATCGGACACAGAGGAAGAAGACTGTCAGAGGGTGCGGTAGTGAATAGGGTGAAAGGGTGGTGTCGGGCGGGCACAGGGTGTGATTCTCAGGGAAGAGCAGCGCACATGGGAGGAGGTTTCTGGCCCATGCATGAGAGAGAGAGCGGGGGTGACCAGTGCGTGGGGGAGATGCTTGCGAGGGTGAGGAGCCATGCTGAGGATCGGCGGCGTGCAGAGAGTGGGTCTGGTCAAGGCATCTAAAATGGCTGCCGTGCTCAACAAAAGTGTGGCATTGCAAAAAAGACAAGATGGCGCAGACAATGTTTATCAATAAGGATTAATTTATAACAATTATTTAAAACAAAATATTTACTCGCAGTGACAAAATGGCGGTCAACAGTTCCTGATTTCCATCGAATCGAACGTTAACAGACGTCACGCAACAAAAAAAAAAACGCTCACGCACAGCCGCTGGAAGACATGTGTCAACATATATGAGCCTCCTCAGCCACCCTCAGAAAACAAAAGGGGTCAGGATACGTCTCCCGTACCCCCTTATACCTAGTAATTTAATGAAATCGAAACACAAAATGGCGAATTCACGTTTCGCTACCAGTTTGCGAACCGAGAAGCGCTTCTACCGCGAAAAATCAAATTTTTATTATTTGCCCCACGGGACCCTTTAATAACCCCAACATCATTCCTAGGGGGTCAAGAGAGGTCTACCTAGCCCCCTTTCATTAAATTCCCCCTTCGTTTTTCTCCTCCTCTTGTCTCTCGATCCTACCGACAGACAAGATGGCGGCCGCACCGGACTGTTTAGAATGTTGACAGACACCGGAGAGCCAATCAGCTTCGCTACGCAAAGCTCCGTTACGCGAAAAGTACGCGATCTGGAGCGCTATCTGGGACGCTGTCACAGATATACCTGTTTTTTAAACGTTAATTTCTCAAAATCCACTGGAGCACATATATTGAGACCCAGCAAAGGCACATCGGGCTAACAGTCCCTATAATTTTGCCAAGTTTCGTGCAAATCCATTCAGCCGTTAATTTGCGAACCGAGAAGCGCTTCTACCGTGAAAAATCAAATTTTTTTAATTTTCTCCACAGGACCCTTTAATAACCCCAACATCATTCCTAGGGGGTCAAGAGGGGTCTACCTTGCCCCCTTTCATTAAATCCCCCCTTCGTTTTTCACCTCTTCTTGTCTCTCGATCCTACCAAGAGACAAGATGGCGGCCGCTCCGGACTGTTTAGAATGTTGACAGACACCGGAGAGCCAATCAGCATCGCTTCGCAAAGCTCCGTGACGCGAAAAGTACGCGATCTGGAGCGCTATCTGGGACGCTGTCACAGATATATAAATTTTTTAAAACGTTAATTTCTCAAAATCCACTGGAACACATATATTGAGACCCAGCAAAGGCACATCGGGCTAACAGTCCCTACAATTTTGCCAAGTTTCGTGCAAATCCATTCAGCCGTTCGAGCTAAAAGTGAGGCCAAACGCCCTATAGAAATTAACATGGGAAAAACGCGTTTTGGGACCCCCCTTTTTTCTCGGCCCCCCCTTGACGACCCCCCCCCAAATTTTCAGGGGCTGCTCAGAAACAAAATGTGCCATTTTCCTGAAAATTTCAGCCGATTCCGTCCACAAACGCCAAAGTTATTAGACATAGAATTTTCAAAAGTTCCATAGAGAAATAATCCTAACTATATATACCTACTGGCTATCGCCAGTAGGTAATATATATATATATATATTTTTTTTTTTGTATAGATCAAGTGGAGCGCACTGAAAGGGGAGGAGACAGAGAAAGATCACTGCGTACTTTAGAGTCAAAGTACATCATCGGTCTAAAAACGATGGCCCCCTGGGGATTAAACAACAATGAAGAAATGTGGGTACATCTGTAGATGTGAACTGGGAACCATTCAGAAAGAGCATTTAAAACATTAACTTAGAATGTAATAATACAATTATGTTGGTACAAGCTTGCAAAACTCAATTTAGAGCGATGCTCGATTATTTTTAGGGACTGAATTTTCCCATCCAGGGCTCAATTAAATATTGTCCCAAATGTGAATCAAGACAGGCCCATTTTTGGGCAATATGTCTTTATGAAAGGCGGGATTACGGCGGAAAATGGGTATTCTACCGAATATATTGTTGCCAAAATCCGTGCCTTTTGGTTGAAATGCTCAATTCACGTGTCTCAATCTGTATGTATATATGATGAAATAGTAACTTGTTGCTACAAACGTTTTTAAATTGCACTAGAGCACTTTATTGTACATAGCGCCGTTCAGCTACCATGAATTGTTTGCATAATGGCCGCCACGTTTACCCTCTTAATGCAAGTAAACCGTTTTCTATGTCGTTGAAGGAAATGCGGAAAGTGGCTTTAAATGGCGTCTTGTAATATTGCACAGGTTGACACTGACAAAGCTTTCTGACGAAACGCGTCTGTTGGGGTAGGGGCTTAGATTAAAATTTATCATCTATGATATTGGTGTGCTGGTCATTCTTCTAGCCGAAAATTGGAGTGGATTGTGTGGGAATATATATATATATATATATATATATATATATATCAAAACTCCAACTCCTGGCCTGACACTCCCCAGCAGGATACCCAGGCACAGACCTCATCAGCTCCGAAAATAATCCAAGGAAGCTGGTAGATACTGCAAATGCAGAGAAAGATTATTGTGACAAAAATCCACTTTGTCATTGTGTTAAAGCCCGTGGCGTTCTGTGCGTGAGCCTACCTGCACGCTGCCTGGGGTCCCGACCTGTTACAGCCTCACCAGGGGAATCGAGTGACTCCAGCCTTGCTGACCGGGGTTGTTGCCTGCCCCCAACTGCTCCTGCTGTCTCCTCCCCCCGCCGCAGCCCTCGATCACCGGGACTGCCGCAGAGCGGGGGAGTAGAGACTACAGCCCCCAGAAGCCTCCGCGACTGGCCCGGAAGTCGCGTTGAGGCTTAGCGCCCGGAGGCACCGTTAAAGGGGCTGGCCTTGCGGCGGAGCGGGTGTCATTGTGTTAAAGCCCGTGGCGTTCTGTGCGTGAGCCTACCTGCACGCTGCCTGGGGTCCCGACCTGTTACAGCCTCACCAGGGGAATCGAGTGACTCCAGCCTTGCTGACCGGGGTTGTTGCCTGCCCCCAACTGCTCCTGCTGTCTCCTGCTGTCTCCTCCCCCCGCTGCAGCCCTCGATCACCGGGACTGCCGCAGAGCGGGGGAGTAGAGACTACAGCCCCCAGAAGCCTCCGCGACTGGCCCGGAAGTCGCGTTGAGGCTTAGCGCCCGGAGGCACCGTTAAAGGGGATGGCCTTGCGGCGGAGCGGGTGTCATTGTGTTAAAGCCCGTGGCGTTCTGTGCGTGAGCCTACCTGCACGCTGCCTGGGGTCCCGACCTGTTACAGCCTCACCAGGGGAATCGAGTGACTCCAGCCTTGCTGACCGGGGTTGTTGCCTGCCCCCAACTGCTCCTGCTCTCTCCTGCTGTCTCCTCCCCCCGCCGCAGCCCTCGATCACCGGGACTGCCGCAGAGCGGGGGAGTAGAGACTACAGCCCCCAGAAGCCTCCGCGACTGGCCCGGAAGTCGCGTTGAGGCTTAGCGCCCGGAGGCACCGTTAAAGGGGCAGGCCTTCCAGCGGAGCGGGTGTCATTGTGTTAAAGCCCATGGCGTTCTGTGCGTGAGCCTACCTGCACGCTGCCTGGGGTCCCGACCTGTTACAGCCTCACCAGGGGAATCGAGTGACTCCAGCCTTGCTGACCGGGGTTGTTGCCTGCCCCCAACTGCTCCTGCTGTCTCCTGCTGTCTCCTCCCCCCGCCGCAGCCCTCGATCACCGGGACTGCCGCAGAGCGGGGGAGTAGAGACTACAGCCCCCAGAAGCCTCCGCGACTGGCCCGGAAGTCGCGTTGAGGCTTAGCGCCCGGAGGCACCGTTAAAGGGGCTGGCCTTCCCGCGTCGCGGGACCGCGCGCGGGCCGTGCTCGGGGCTAAGCCCGGGCAAAGGGCGGGCCCTCTGTGGCCCTTAGAGGCCTGAGGAGTCTGGGCTGGGCCATAAATCCTGGCCAATTCACCTGTGTGCCTAAAGGTAATTACATAACTTACTTAAAACTGCTCCCTGTCAATAGCGGATATGGAGCCTAAGCCCAACGCAAAGACCAAGGTTAAAAAAACGCCGATTCATACACGCTCGGTCACAAGGAACATTGTTACAGCAAAAACTCCACTACCATCTCTAACTGCAATCGACCGCATGCTACAACAGACAATCGTGGTAGTAGCTAACGCTATTGAAAACACTGAGAGACGTTTATCTTTACCACCCAGTGCCTGTTTAATCTTACAGTCATCACAAACTGAAGAACTCATAGTAAATAATACAAATAACATAAATGTGACATCACTCTCAAATGATTCCATATTAATGCAATCTTATACAGGTCTCCCTGGGGCTGAGTTAATTCAAGTGGAAGATCATCCCATAGACCCTGCTGCGTTCCAAGATAGGGAAAGTCGACTGTCCTTAACTCCCAACTTGCTAACTAATGATACACCAGCTGGGGCTCTGGGGTCAAGCAATGTGCTCAATGCCAGTGCAGTTTTGATTACCTGCGACACCGAAGACCCCATCCCTATAGCCGACTCACCCAATAATAGCTGTGTAGACAGCACGACTGACCATGGCTCTGCCCACCGTAGATCTAGACGCACACGCAATAGGAAATTATTGGCTCCAAGTAGGGTGTATGTGAAACAAAGGGGCAGGAGAAAGAAGGTAACATCACCGCCATCAGACCAGGCGAACGGTGGAGAGCTGTCACCACTGCAGCCCAGCTCAAATGCAGGATTAAGGGACAACTCTAACCCAACTATACCCAATGGGGAGTCCCTAACGGGTCACCTTATGGATGCCATGAAGCTCCTTATTGCCCCTCTAACTGACAAATTAGAGTTGATCTGCAAAAAAGTGGAAAACTTAGAGAAATTGGGCCTTGCCAAGTTAGAAATTCTCGAACACCTGGGTACACAGGTTATCCCATGTCCCTTGCATGTACCTCCCAGGAAAGAGGATAATTCGACCGTTAGTAACCTAACAAAAATACCGGGAATACCTGCCAGAAATGTGGCCCCTGTGGCAGCCACTGGCAAGCTCGGTAACTCAAACTCCAACAGCCCAGATATTGTTACAAATGGGCCTAGCGGGGTCAGGGGAAGAGAGGCAACGGGTCATGTGTCAGCAAACGGGAACCCTCCAGCACACAGCTATTATAACAATACCATACCCGCTGTGATTAACCTCCCGCCAGAAAGTAGACCATATGTGGCAATTCTTGCCAATGTCCCGAAACTGAAACCCTCACAATTTGAAAATAACGAGACACTAAAAAACAAAATCCTGTATTGGCTTGCCCACAATTGTGGATTCCCCCTGAGAGGGGCAAGTCAAATCCTCTCAACCCAAAGGGTAGGGTGGGTGGGTCCTAGTAAAAAGGAAATAAGCGGTGACTGTGTAATCATAAATTATAAAACCACTGAATGGGCAAGGGACTCTATCTTGAATGCACTGATCCCATCAGATAATGACTATAATACCACCTTGTTCCCCCTGGATTACTTTTACAGGAACCACGTGGGATTCAAAATTCCTGTGCAGAACTTTAAACATCCCAGAGCAATATATATGTCTCACCCGCCTGTACAGCAGGCACCAGTACAACAGCAGACACCAGTACAACTAGCTGAGCACCCAAGGATTGCTTATGACTATGGCACCCATTATGCACTACAGCAATTACCGAACCCCTTTAGAGTACCAAACCCGAATTATCTTAATAACCCCAATGTACCTGGGCTAGGAATTAGCGTTTATGACCAATATGCAGTCTCAACAGCTAATAGGTTCCAGATATTTAACTCCCTAGATGAGAATGACTGACTAGGGGGTACCCATGCTGTTAAGTCACCCGTTATTGAGGCCCCCGGGTTGATGGACACAAATGCAGTTGAGGATTTCACACCAGACATTGCCTTAGCAAACTCAAATGGCCCAACCTTGACAGATGTAACTATATGCACTGGTGATAACCAATTGGAAACCCCGTTAACATCTCTAACCACAACTACCACTGACTCACCACATGTAACTTTAGAAGAGAACCTAAGGGTTGTTACCTGGAACATAGCAGGGTTTGCCTCTAAGATAACTACCCCCATCTGGGATGATTTCATCAAACAGGGTTTCGATATAATTTGTCTTCAAGAAACCTGGCACAGGGATGAAATACACGTTGAAGGATACACTTCTTTTAGTGTGAAGGCGGTGGCATCCCAGGCAGGCAGAGCCAAGGGAGGACTAGTGACCTTGGTATCCACCGCGCTGACGGAGTTTAGTGTTAGCCACCATGAAGTACTTGGAGAGCATGCCTCCGTTTTGCGCATGGACCATAGTAGTTGTAGAGATTTAATAGTAGTAAACTTCTACAATAACATTGTGGGGCCCAAACGGGGAATGATTATTTTTGATATAGAGCGGGCCATTGATGTGACTTTATCAAGAACATCTAAATCAGCTGCAATCCTATGGGTAGGAGATTTTAACATTAAAACATGTAATTATGCTCTTAAAGGGGCCTGTGGTCATAGGGAGGAGTACTCAGGAAGGGACACCAATGTATATAATCATTTCCCACACAATAACTATGGCAGTGCATTAAATAACTTATTAGCCAAATATGACCTGGACCTTTTAGAATGTAACAAAAACAAAAACAATGTTAGGTGTCCTACATTTCATGGGAGAAACAGCCAATCATTCATCGACCATATTATGATATCCTGTTGTGTAGCTTACACTAATGTGTGGGTAATCGAACAATCAGTAAGTGATCACAATAGTGTAACCGTCGAATTATTGGGATGAGGAGCCAAAAGGAACGTTTATAGTCAACCAATTCATGATATTGTGGCTGAAAGACCAAATGGGATGAGGGTGAAATGGTTAAAAGTTGACCCAACTCACTTTGTAGCCAATGTGATCCTAAAATGTAGCAGTGAGGTTGAGTATTGTCTGTCTTTAAATACATGCCTGCGAACCCTGTTATCCAACTTTCTAAACATTACGGAAATGATTGAGAAATCCTTGACATGCAGAAATCGGAATTTAAGGAAGGTCAAGGCTGTGTGGTTCGATGATCATTGTGCCCAGTCACTAAAAAAGCTAAAAACATCATTACATGCTATTCCAAGAGATGTTAGTAAAATCAGGGAAGAGCGGCACAACTACAAAACCGCACTTTTAACCAGGAAGAGGGAATTGCAGGATGAGGCATGGGCAAAACTAGACTTGGCTGCAGATACAAAGGATCACAAACTTTTTTGGGAGACTGTAAACAGCCCGTTTCTGAAGAACGATAATATTCCCGAACTAACTTCGCACGTCAGTTGCCGGGCATGGATAGCACATTTTACTGGGATTTTTAATTCTGATTTTACTTCTGATTTCACTTTTGATTCTAATTCTGATGTTTTAACCATAAATACTGATGTTACTACATGTTTCAAATGGGAGAAAATATTGTTTACTGTGTCATTAAGTGAGGTAATTGAGGCAATTGAGAACAGTAAGGGGGGAAAAGCCCCTGGGCCCGATGGGGTCCCTGTGGATTTTTACAAATTTGAGATCACCCTATGGGCCCCCATTCTGACCCGCTATTTTAACGCTGCAATTGAAGACAAGTTACCGACCTCATGGGGTCAATCAATTATTGTGCCACTATTCAAAAATAGGGCAGAAGCACGAAACTATCGCCCAATTTCACTCTTGGACTCGTCGTTAAAGATTTTGAGTCGCGTACTCCTGGCGAGACTAGAAACCTGGGCAGAAGACAACAATATCCTCTCACCTATCCAGTACGGATTTCGTAGGGGCCTAGGAACTATGGAGCAGTGCGTGAACCTGGAACTTATTATCGGCAAGTACACGAAAGCGAAGGAAGGGAATTTGTTTATGTGCTTTGCCGATTTAAGTTCTGCATTTGATCTGGTGGAACACGCACTGCTCTGGCCAACACTTCTTGCCATGGGTGCACCACCAGAAATTATTCACCTTCTGGCCAGAATGTATAGCAGTCTTTCAAGTAAGGTTAGATTTGGAACAGATGGCGAATGTACCCCCTTTTTTAAAATTGGAAGAGGCATCCGACAAGGGTGCGTGTTAGCCCCACTTTTATTCTCTCTTTTTATTAATCAGGTTGACCAATTTTTACGAGAATCTAATGCCGATGCACCGATAATTAATGGAAAGCAAATACCCGTCCTTTTATATGTGGACGACGCGATCCTGATTTCCAGGACCGCGAAAGGACTGCAAAAGTTAATTGACAGGTTTTATATTTTTATACAGGGTAGAAAGCTTAAAATCAACAAGGGTAAGATGATGACTATGACCTGTGGAAAGAAAATGAGGAAAAATAAGGCATTTTTTATGGATGGGGAAAAACTCGAGGCTGTCCGGAATTTTTGTTATTTAGGCATCACCTTTTCAGGAGACGGGAGATGGACCAATGAACAATCATGTGTTGACCTGAAAATGATCAGAAATGTAAATTGCATTTTTAGATTTGCTTCAAAACTCGGGGGTCGTAGAATCCGTGAGATGATCTCCATTTATAATTCAAGGTGTATGGCCTCTGCCCTGTACGGAGCTGGGATATGGGGTTATAATTCCCAAATTGCCTTGTCCATCCAGCGGGAGGAAAACAAGTACTTAAAACGATTATTATGCCTCCCTGCTGTGGCCTCTAGCGAGATTACACATAGAGAGCTTGGCCTAAATTACGTTACAGATTTGATTGCATTGCGTCCCCTGTCCCTATGGCGATCCATATGGGCCAAGGAAGAAACCAGGTTTACACAGGAAGTAATTGTGGATTGTATCAAACTTGATCGTCACTCTAATATTCCCTGGCTAAAACATATACAATTTTGGTACAAGACCCTTTTTGGTCAGGATATTTTTAAAGATACCCTAACAGAGTCAATTTTAACAAAGCGTGACCTCAAATCCACTTACCTGGTCCATGTAAAAGGGACTAGAATGAACAAGTATGCAATGCAAAGTACGTTTAATTTATATATGGAATATAACCTCAGTACAGGTCTAGCTTCTTACCTTACATTTGTCAGCATTAATTCCCATCGCTTTGTCCTTGTGCGTCTGAGGCTGGGAATAGTTCACCACTTAGTGGCTTTCCCTACTGTAAAAAAACCTGGGACATGTCCGTGCCCATGTGATGGAAAATCCAAACAGAGCATCTGCCATTTCTTATTATTTTGTAACTTTTATACTGGTTTTAGAAAGTTTTATCTGAAGCAATTGTTTTTAAATTACAATATGTGCAATACAAGAGCCGCGATGCAACTGCTGTTTAATCTGGCCTCCCCAGACGTGTGTTACTATGTGGCCACCTACATTTTAAAATGTACATCACTAAGGAAATCAATCATAATATGATTTTATATTATGAATGTGTACTATTTTTTGTACGATCCACCGTTGAGTCAAACTGTTTACATATGTATTTATTTGCTATGCACTTTATATTGCATATTTGCACTTGTTGAAAGTATCATATGTATACGATAGGACTGGTATTTTGCACTTTACATTAGCGTTTTTTGCACAAACTATTCTTACTATAATAACTGCTGCTATAATGTTTACAGTGACTGAATAGCCCCTTTTGCACTCAAATGAGACATGCTTTGTATAATAATATAATGAAAAATGAGTTTGGTGTATAGATATTTAAACGTTTCATCATTTAAAACCTACATAAATGTGATTTTGGAATTGTATTTATGCATGTTGCTATATGGTTGTACTTGTACAAACCGAATAAAGCATTTTGAAACTGAAACTGACAAAAATCCACAAATTAAACAGGCATAATGCCTGCCATGACGAGTTTCGCTCGCCTCATGTGAGCTTTATCACATGACGCGCCACGTGATTGGGAAACTGATTAAATACAGGATTATATATATATACATATATCAGACTTGTGGTTTTCAGTCAGTAGTTACAGTTAGGACCAAGCCGCTGCTTGACGGATTACCCCGTAACTTTCCATGCCTAACAAGAATCGCCATCAAAGATTATAGTTAGGACCATGTTTCCATACGAACAGCGTTATCCTCATATCTTTGGTGCCATTTGCTGAATTTTCACAAACATGTCCAAAAGAAGTACCCTGGGGAAATTAACGGGGTAATCCATCAAGCGGGCAGAGAAAAAGGGGGGTCAATAAGATTTTAGTCATGACTAAAACCCGAACCTTCGGACGGAATTACCCCAAATTTGGCAGAAGGGTAGCTCTTGATCCTGAAAGGACTCTTTTTGTTATTTGGTGTAAATACGGTCAGTAGTTTTTGCAATTAAAAACAAAATAACAAATAAGGATCTATAGGAACGCAGATCTGACAGTCCTTGTTGCTGAAATATGATTGTCTGCCAACACTTCAAGCAGGAAGTTTTGGCAGCCACCTTGGGATTCGGCTTCAGCCCAGTCCCACAAAAAGGGTTAAAAAAAATAAAAGGGGGGCAAGGCAGGAATACCTTGACCCACCATGTCTTTTGAGGGGGTCCTGCAGGGATCCCTCAGTGCAAAAAATCCTCATCAGTGATGTATTTGAGATGGTACAAAAGGGGGTGGTAATGGTAACACTCACACCCAGTCAAAAGATCTGGGTTTAATCCATCACCGTTCTTTAGCCCACTTTGCCACCCCAGTTCAGACATGGCTATATGCAAATCAGTCTGACCCTGTGCCTCATGGGAACAGTCCAGCCCGAACTGCCAAGCCATGCCTGCTCTGGACCGGAAACAAGCTTCTGAGGACTGGTTTCTGGCATTCCAGCCGTCTTCAGCCCGGCTTGCTTGAATCCAGTGGCAAAGTGAGCAAGGGACTGATATGTCATCAGTGATGTCACTGATCATGTCATACGTGATGTAAAATGTGAGGTCACAAGCAGTGCATTGCAAGGGCGTAAGTTAATGTTAGCTTAGGGAACAATAACAGCTGAATTTCACTGGTCTTGTATGCATGAAATCTGAGCCTACCTATAATGTCCCTGTATCCTTTGGTTTTTTCACTGAAAATAATAAAAATCTTTTTCAAGACAGGAGCTGACCTGAGCACCCCATTAGTTTTGAAAATGTAATTTCCAGTGCCATAAGTCAACGTTAAGCTAAAAGGTAACGCGTTTCTTTCTCACAACAAAGAACAATTACATTTTGTCCCAAGTTTCATGTGTAAAATGAAACCATCTAAATAGCTAAAAGACTAATCTACTTCATGAAGTCCGCTGCATTTCTTTCTGAACATTTTACAATTTCCCTCTCATTGTAAAAAACATTTCACATTTAAATAGATCTTAAGAAATCTAAACTGCCTCATTATCAAAGTATCAAATATAATTTAGTGCAACCTCACGCCATTTCCTCCTTCAGCAGTTGTGTAAATTATACAGATACAAATGTGCAAGATTGCTATGTGGAAAATCACTACAGGCAGATCCAGGCCATGTGCAAGAAAACTGTCTGCAAGGAGACTGTGTAGCAAAGAGGCTATGGATAAGCACACTCTGTGCAAAGATGCTGCATGCAAAAAGTATCTAGGCAATATACTTTCAACTCATTTTTACAATATATCACAATTGATACCATGTGTACCAGAAATAGGGACAACTTTTAAATGCCTACATAAGATTCTGGAATTGAGACCCAGTGGGCCAAAATTCTTAATGTACCCATGGATACTCCCATAGGCGAGGTTTGGTAAATCAAAACAAACCTCATATCTTCACATAATTAATTGCATATTCAGTTATATCTTAAAACATAGTTCAACCATTACAGCTAAAAATAGTGCCCCGATGAGTGTATTGCCCCACCCCTCACAACACTAGGAGCAGAGCCAATTAGGGCTCCCACAAAAAAGATTTGGCAGTGCAAAATGCAAATAGAGGACATTCGTGTATACTTGACCCTATCTCAAGGTCACTCGTGAGAAGATGCCAGTGAACTTTCAAAATCTGTCTGACCTCTCGATTTTTTATACTAAAATTCGTAATAAGACGGCTCATCTGATTACTGTCCAGATGTCTTTTTCTCTCAGAGAACATCAGATGTTCTCTTGTCTTGTGATTTGGCTCCCAATCCTGCCCCCAGGATCACTTCAGGAGTGTATCCCCAGTCCAGGATTCTGCTGGCTAGTTCACTTTGGCTTGTTTCAACTGATGGTCATTGCTACAGTTTCTCTTCATATGTAAATTCTTCACATACAGCATACTAATTTTCAATTTGTTAGGGTGAAAACTGGGGCCATGTAGAATAGTGTTCTTTGCAGATGGGTTCCTGATGGTCTAGGTGTAAAGCTTGCCCTGCTCTATGTAGACGGTCAAATCAAAAAACTGCAGTTCCTGCTGGTTAATACTAGATGTGAAGTTGCATTCAGGTTTTTGGTGTTCAATATGCCTATGACCACTTGTGTTGCAGATTCAGTGCCTCGCCGTATGCTGAACGAGTCATCTATATAGCACTTCCAAAGTATAATATTGTCTGCACACTGTTGTGCGAACACCTGTGCCAGTACCTGCTCCTCCCACCAACCTGTGTGCAGATTCACATAGCTGTGGGTGAAGCAGGTGCCCATGGCACTTCCTCTCAGCTGCTGAAGATGTTGTCGCCAAACATGAAAATGTTGTTATGCAGACAATTTATCATTGAAAGTGACTTTGGATATGTTTGTACAGTTTATTTGGTCTAGAGCTTAGGAAATACTCTTCCGCTCTAAGACCATCTTCAATGGAGATGCTTGTACATAGGGACTGTTAGAAATGGGGTTTGTGATTGGCTAGCATATGCACCTAAGCCAGCCAGAACCCACCACTCTAGTCAGGGTAAGGGAGTTATACACCCAAGATAACCCCTGCTCACCCCCTTGGCAGCTTGGGAGAGCAGTCAGGCTTATCCCAGAGGCAAAGTTGAAAAGAACTTACAAAACACACACGCACATCAATGACACAATAAATACACCACAAAAGAGACTCCACAAAATAGTATATAAAACATCTCATTTATGGTATATAAAAATAGACCAAAATCCCATAAACCAATAACCACTTTGCCAACTAGGCAATAGTCAAAAGATGATAATGCAAGCAATAAAAAAAGGTTTTTATATGCACATGTCATCAACACACTATTACTGCTCATATAAATGCAACTTCTGAAATAATGCACACTATCCTGTCAGTATAAGGATTAAAATGACATCAAGAAATTCAGGTCGTGAGGAGGAGCCAAGCAGGTGACCAAGATGGTTGCGTGAAGACTTGGCTCCGCTAATCTTCGCTTCTAACACCGACATCCTGTAATTCATCCTGATTTAAAATGCCACCTCTGGACCGATGCTGTTAAGAGACAACTACACCTCCTCTCCTGATCCCGCTACACTCCTGAAATCTGAAGTTATTCCGCCCAGAAGATTGAGGCCTGGTCGAGATTGAATTTTGGTGACCGGACCCAAAGTGAACAAAATCGGGATCGAGTGGGGTGATGTCCCGGTCCGGGGCTCAAATTTGACCATCGACGTGTACTGATAAACTTGATGCTTCCGAGGATAAGTGTGCCTCGCGTAGGGTGACGAGTGTGGAAATTTGCTTAATTTTCCTCCTGGAGGTCATATACGCGCTCTACATTGAATGCTCCGGCCTATGTGCGGACCAGCGGGTGGAACTGCCCTAACTTATCGACATTCACGGACGCTCCAAGCACAAAGTGGTGGAGGATCTAGTGAGGGTTCCGTCTCCATTCTAGACCGAATGCTGAGGTGTCATGGCAGCAAGACTGGAGCAGGAAAAGCCAGCCTCACGGTCCTCCAGGGGGTCCAAGACCTTACAGGTCAATAAACTGGATAGCTATACTGTCCTCAAAGAATCCCCCGAAGAGACTAAAAAGACGCCGTTGGTGAGACAAGAGGACCCAACTGAACCCACACTAGCGGATTTACTGGCGGCCATTACTGGCATACGAACATGCCTTGGCCAGGAGATGGAGGCACTGGATGCTAAATTGGACACCGTCACCATCGAAATAGGGCTGATTCGCACGGACCTTTCTAAGACTAACGAGAAGGTCAAATCACTTGAAATCAAAACGAACGTCCTAACTGATGATGTCAGCCAGTTACAGCAAGAGGTGAAAAACCTCGAAAAATCAAGGACTCCTATGGACCGTAAGCTGGATGAATATGAAGAAAGAGTCCGGCTAAATAATATCCGTATTCTCGGACTTCCTGAAAACTCGGAGGGGCAGACACCGGATTTGTTTATTGAGACTCTTGTTCTTAATCATCTTGCCCCTAAAGGTCTTAGCAACTTGTTCACAGTTGAGCGTGCACAGAGAGTGCCGGGGGAAGGCCGAAACCAGGTGCACCCCCTCGCCCCATGATTGCGCGTGTGCTAAACTTTCAGGACCGTGATATAATCCTACAAGCTGCACATAATGGTCCCCCATTGAAATATGAAAATGTGTCCCTTTCCTTTTTTCCAGACTTCAATCAGTTGCTTCAGAGACAACGTCAGAGTTTTCTTGCCGTGAAGAGAAGATTGAGAGACAAAGGGTTAAAATATGCAATGCTGTTCCCGGCCTGGCTTCGAATTGAACTTAATGGAAAGACCTTGTTTTTTGATAACCCTGAGATGGCGTCAAACTGGTTGGACAGTGTGATAGCCTCTGAGGCGGAGTGCCGGGACCGGGGAGAGATGGAGGACCAGGAGTAATGTATATTGATTGTGTTTGGCCTCGATGACGCTGGGGTGTGGTTCCAGGGGGGCAAGAGGAGGGAAATGCAAATAATTCTTCGTTGATTTGTTATGTCCCAATATTTGTCGTATATATTTATTTGAATTCGGGACGGAGGGCTAGTGTTTGTGGGCGTGGTGAAGCGGTGGGCGGGTCTGTGCCCTCCTTCGAATTTCTACCTCTATTTAGTTGTAGATTAGTGTAGATTGTTTGGGGCGACAGGCACACTGCTAGTTGGGGATGCGCGTAAGCGATATGCAGGGGTGCAGGGTGGGGGGTGGGAAGAGGGGGGGCTGAAGACTATCCTGAAATGTGGCATGACAATCTTTCTGTTTTTGGTTTCATTTTTGTGTCATTGATTGTCATACTATTAGCGATTCATTCTTGTATTTTTGGTTTGAGTTTATGGTTAATGGCATCAATGTAATGTATCTGATAAACATGCAGTGGACACAAGAGGGACATTTGCCTTTTTCCTATGACGATGAGGGTAGTGAACTCAAGGTTTTAAGTTGGAACGTGAATGGGTTGGGGGATAAAATAAAACACAGTGTGGTGCTTCAATATCTTAAACGTCGGGCACCGGACGTGGTCTTGGTGCAAAAAACACACTTAGTCGGAAACTCCTGTATGGCAATGCATAGAATGGGCTATAAGGTGGTGGCTCATGCAGGATTCACATCGGGCTCTAGGGGGGTTGGTATCCTGGTACGGCGGACACTTCCATTGGTCATAGATACTGTGTGGGAGGCCGATAAGGGCAGGTACATTGGGATTTCGGGTCGCTGGGAGGGACGTGTGCTCACTCTGGTTTTGGCCTATATCCCCCCTGCTTTGCAGTCTACTTACTTTTTCGATTTGGGGAAAATGCTGTTGGAATTACCGGAAGGGCTGTTGATCCTGGGAGGTGATTTCAACGCTGTTGTTTCGGGGCTCTTAGATAGATATCCCCCACAGGAGACGGGACGTGCCCAGAGGTCGAGGCCAGATGTCCTCAATGCCATGGGTTTTGTAGATGGTTGGCGATTGTATCACCCAGAGAAGAAACAGTATACATTTCATTCAGGTGCACACAGCAGCCTTTCCAGGCTGGACTATTGCCTAGTCCCCGCGGCTCAGGCATCTTATATAATGGAAGCAGTACACCTTGCTAGAGGTATCTCCGACCATTCTCCGCTATGGATCAGGTTCTCTTTTGCCCCGAATTCTGCTGGTAGGATAGCACCTATTAACCCCTGGTATATGCGAAATCCCAAACTACGAAAAGATCTCATAAAAGCATTGGATGATTACTTTACAGATAATGAGGGATCAGTGTCTTCCTCACTATCTCTCTGGGAAGCCTTTAAAATGGTTATTAGGGGGCAAGCCTTATCATTGATAGCTGGAGTTAAAAAGGAGCGTAATAAGGAAATTGTGGAAGCTGAAATGGAGATTAGTAATCTTGAAGAGGAGTTCGAACAGGAGGTGACGTAGGCTAACTTACATATCCTGAGCCTTAAGCAACATGACTATAAATCATTGGTCACTGACATGGCTAAGACACTTGGCAGGGAACAGCAAGGGAGAATCTACGATCTAGGGGATAAGGCTGGAAAACTTATTGCTTGGCTAGACAAAAGGGAAGGTGCCAGTCACATTATTCCGGAACTTATTTCAGAGGGAGGAGAACCGATTACTGACCCACAGAATGTAGTTGACACCTTTACGCAATATTTTCAAGCGGTCTAATCCTCGGTCTCAGATAGACCTGAGGAGGACTCCCGTCTATTGCTCCGAGATAAACGACTCCCCTGTCAGTCCAAAGAGGATGGGGAGTTTATGAATAGTGCGCTCACGGTTGATGAGATTGCCCAAGCCATCTGTACTTTGAACTCGGGTAAGGCGTTAGGACCCAATGGACTCCCGATCGAGCTTTACAAACTCGGGCCGGATACATTAGCTAAACACCTAAAAACTAAGTTTGAGGAAGCCCGTGAAGAGGGAGTCTTGCCTATAGACCAGATAGTGGCATTGATAGTAGTGATACATAAAGAGGGTAAACCAAAAAATAGATGTGCTTCGTAACGGCCTATTTCCTTACTGAATGCAGAACCTAAAATATTGGCTAAGCTTCTTGCAAATAGGTTAGCAAAAGTCATTGGTGGACTCATTCACCCGGACCAATCAGGGTTAATCCCCCATAGGAATATGGCCCTGATCCTACGCAGATTACACAGCATTATAGCTAGAGCGCATACTTTGCAAGAACCGGCTGTGGTCGCCTCGCTTGACGCGACCATGGCCTTTGATACCGTTGAATGGTCCTACCTGTGGGCGGTTTTGGCTAAATTTGGATTTGGTTCCGAGTTTATTGGATGGGTGCGTTTGTTATATTCTGAGCCGCTTGCCCAAGTCGTGGTTAATAGTAGGGTTTCTGCATTGTTTCGTTTGAGTCGGGGGGACTCGGCAGGGTTGCCCCCTCTCCCCGCTTCTTTTTTCATTGTCACTGGAGCCCCTAGCAGCTTGGATTCGATGGGAACCATCGATCCGAGGCATAATGTGGACCCCTGACTGGGAAGACAGGATTTCCATGTATGCAGATGATATCTTGCTTTATCTGACTGCCCCTCGGAAATCCCTTATAGTGGTATATGGCGTTTTAGCCTCTTTTGGTAAAAATTCTGGTCTTTCCATTAACTTGGGAAAGTCTTTGTTATATGTTCTCAATGGGGATGCTCCGATCCCACCCAATAACTGCCCTATTCAGATTGCTACGACTGGATTCCGATATCTGGGCATTATTATTACACTCGATCCGGCAGTCAGATATAGTGAAAACCTCATACTCCCACTGCAAAGACTTAGGAGTGACTCGGCTCACTGGCGTAAACTCCCGCTCTCCTTATTGGGAAGAGCGTCTCTCTTTAAAATGATGGCTTTGCCCTGTTTCCTCTATGCTCTTCAAATTACCCTAGATGCCGTGCCTGCTTGCTATTTTCGTGAAATAGAAGGATTACAGCGCAGTCTTTTGTGGGAAGGAAGATCCCGTATTGCACTGGCGAAGCTGATACTCCCATGGTACGACGGTGGAATTGCTCTGCCGGATATTATACAGTACTATTGGTCTTCCCAACTCGCTGCTATTAACCACGCAACATATGGGTCCATTACGGATCCTGGGTATGCGATGGATAAATGGCTTCTTCCGGGGGGCAGTTACAATAGAGCGCTAAACTCGAGACCATCAAGGCTGAATTTGACGGATCCAACCAAACATGCAGTGAAAATCTGGCATGATGCAACGAGTTTGTTGGGATGGAAGGGTAAACTGACACTGGCTACTCCCCTTTTTGACTCCGAAAGACTAGGTAACCTATGGAATACAAAAGGCTTCGACAAATGGGAGATGATAGGAATCTCAACTATTAAAGATGTATGGAGTAAGGGGCAGATTAAATCCTTTGAAGAAATGCAGACAGAATTTGAGTTATCCAGTCCCGAATATTTTAGATATGCACAGATCCGTCATTTGTTACAAGCGGCCCTTGCTGTGGATGCGGAGTTGCCGGAGGAGGCATCTCCCCTAGAGGATAGATGGTCACCTCCCTGACAAAACGATTTCCCTGATTTATGAAAAATTAATTAACAATAGAGCGGAGCTGCTAGGTGATTTGAGAGAGAAATGGAAAGGAGATGGAATAGAATTAGATGACGAAGACTGACAGGTGGCTGTCTCTTCCCCGAAGGTGGTCGCTATTCCTGCCTGGTTACTACTCATTCAATTGAAGATCCTGCATAGGGTTTATATCACAGGCCCCCGGCTGGTTCAGATGGGGTTGACATTGGAGGAATTGTGTAGACGTAAATGTGGTCTCTTAGGTACATTTTTCCACATTATCTGGGAGTGTCGAGAGGTTGCCCAGTATTGGAAGGAGGTCCACACCATTGTAAATGAGGTCACGGGGATATCCCTGCAACCGTAAGCACCTAGATGTCTCCTAAACATATGGGAACCCACTGATTTTACGACTGCACAGACACGGTGGGTCACATTGGGCAACATGATAGCCAAAAGAAATATTGCTCAGAAATGGGGCTCAGACACGCCGCCCACCCTTGGAGAGTGGGAAAGAGACATGATCTGGTGCATGTTTCGTGAAAAAACAGTGTATGTTGCGAGAGGACATCTCCGGAAATGGGCCTTAATCTGGAGCCAGTGGAATGAATATAGGGGCAGGATTTGTACACCACCTAGAGATGTTGGTATTAATGTTCATTCATCCCCATGAAGTGTTTTCTTGACTGTGTACTTTTGTTTTTATCGCCCCGTCTCTTAATGTACAGCTAAATGCTATGCAACTTTCTGTAAATGTGACTTTTATTGATGCCTTGTTTTAATAAAAAGATTTATAAGAAAAAGAAATTCAGGTCGTGAAAATGCAGCAGGTAATAATTAAAACAACTTGTTCATCATAATCACAGTGAAAACCTAAGGCAGAGCATCCCTGCGCTCCTATTACGCTATATACCGTAATTGTCACAACACTTTGGTGACAGAAACACTAGTACACCTTCCACAGGAATTACAGTAATTTACCTTGTGCTGAGAGAGCACATGTGTATGGCTTAATTACAACCCCTCCGAACTGAGAGGATCCTGCTGCAATAGCGGAGCAAAGGATTTACAGCTATGGTCAAAACGGGGTAGACAAACCTGCACGTACAACAAAAATCTAATGGGGAGACTTCTTCTGGCACCCGTGTGCAGGTTTATCTGCGTAATAGCCTGTCAACATGCGGTACATACAACCACATGAGCCGACTGTGCCTGAATTCCAAAATCCTGGGTCAGGGAATGAATGGCACTGTGGTGGCCTCCCCCTTCAAGGGGAAGGCCAGGCCCAGCGTTGTTCTGGAATTCGTCCCGGACAGGGAGTGCCAAGCAGGCACCCAGTCTCCTGCTTTATAAAGGGCAAATTGAGCCTACTAGAGCTTTCACACGGGAGGCTTCCAGGCTCCCTTGACGCAGGCACTTCTTCCCAGCGTTGTTGTAGAGAGTGTGCTTGTCTCCCTTACAACGCGTGGTCAGAAAAGAACACGCTTGGAGCCACTACAGGGATTTGCACTTGATTCCAATCAGTACACGGCACGGGTACTGTGACTCTAACACCCCCTTAATTCTCCCTAATACATCAGGGGCAGTGGAGATCACTCTTTGAAGCTGCAGCATCACTGTGAGCACTCAGAATGCTCATCCCCGGTAGAGTAGAGAACAACAGCGCTTAGCACGCATTAGTGACACCATGAGTTCCCAATACACAGTAATCTGGAGCCATGAAAAATGAATTGCTCACCATGCACTAGTACATAAAAGCATAAAGCGTGCCTCATGCACTAGTTTTGAGCAAGATGCAAACAAGAAGGGGTGAATCTCTGTTGATACACATAAACCCCAGGGTTTCAAACAGACAGGGGTGTGGGAGGCAGACAGACAGCCCGTGGAGAACACTGGGAAGCACTCAGGGGCAGTAGGCAGACAGGCCAGCACACAGAGTCACTTGGCAGAGTGGCAGTCCCTTCATCAACCTAGCAGGCAGCAGGTTAGCCCAACAGAGCAAGTAGTCCAAAATAGTGGTTCCTCCTGGGAGCACAGCAGTCATCTGGTGCAGAGTGTAGAACCAGTAGCATCTGGTTACAAGTCCCACACAGTGTCTAAAAACATGGGGTCACAGCCCCTGTACTTACACTCACAAAGTCTTTGTTCTGGGGGGGACTTCAAATAAACTTTAGAAGTGCACAACACCCCCATTCAATCCCCAGTCCTGGCTCCAGACACACAACAGGTGGGGCAGGGACAGCATTTGGAAAGGAAGGCACAGCCCTATTCAGGTGCAGGTGACAACTCCTCCCACCACTCTAGCCTAGAAAAACTCATTGAGGATATGTGGGACAAACCTCAGCTCCATCTGTGACTAAGCATGGGCGGAAAATCCGTTTCGCTCGCGGATTTTGCGGATTTTCGGTAAATTCGCAATCCGCGAGATTCGCGAATCTCCCGCAAAATCCGCAAATCCGCGAGCAGCGGATTTTATGGCTTGCTCGCACTGTTCGCGTGAGTTCGCGGCTTCCCAGTACAACTTCGCGCCCCGCGAATAAGCGCTAAATTGCAGAAATACGATCTTAGCAAAACTGAAACTACTTACCAGGTTCAAAAGTTCAGGCTCATCATTAGTAGCCATTTCCTGTAGTGCTTCCTGAGGGGCCCCTCCAGAGTTCAGTTGCCAGTTGCAACTATTATGTGACCCTGCTCTGAACCTCAGAATAGTTACACATATGCCACAAAGGTCCTGAATTACAGCTAAGGGAGACAAGCAGGAGCCAGGCTGGAAGTTCAAATCCATTAATCAACCCCTAATTCATTTTTGTCAGTTGGGGCAGGGCGGGTGTTGTAACTAATTTTGCAACAATGAAAGCACTTAGCAAGTGCAAAAGATCACTAATCAGGAAGCACTAAGGAAGCAGGTGCCAGCTAAAAAAATATTCTGTGACACATTAATCAGCCCCAAATTAATTCAGGTCACTTGAGGCAGGGAAGGTGTGCTTTGCTTTGCCACAATAATGTACACTGACTGGACAACCAGAGGGTGCTGTGATGAAACAGAGGGTGGCATGGGTGGGCCAGAGGGTGGCATGAGTAGTCAGAGAGTGGCAGTGGTGACAGAGAGTGGCAGTGATGAAGAAGAGTGTCCCAAACAGGCTGGACACGTAGAAACAACAAGTTCGCAAAACTTGCGACCCGACAGGTAAGTTCGCGTTTGCGAAATTGTACAAAACCCTCGCGAACTGGCAGAAACCCACGCGAACACAAAAAAAAAAAATCCGCAAATTCGCGAGAATTCGCGGATTTTGCGGATTGCGAGTTCGCAAATCCGCAAAATTCGCGAACGCGAGATTCGCAAAATTCGCCCATGCTTATCTGTGACTGTCTAGAGTGAATGCACAAAACAGGCCCCCGTCAGTCTCAATCAGACATTGATTGAGCCAGGCTGCAAAGCACAAGGAGTCGCAAGCACAAAGAAATGTCCACTTCTAAAAGTGGCATTTCTCAAATAGTTATACAAAATCTGCTTTCACCAATAAGCACGATTTATCATCATTATTCCAAACATTCCAAACATAGCAGTACTACCCCTTTCATATCAGAAATTACCACTGAAACACATATCAGGGATTTCCTAAAGCCAACCTATGAGAGAAGCAGCCTCACAGAAGTGAAAAACCAAATAGGCTGTTTGTCTCTACCAGAACATGCCACACAACAAAGGCACATGTCCTATCTTTTACCTACACAGCACCCTGCCCATAGGGCTCCCTAGGGCCTACCCTAGGGGTGACCCATATGTAGTATATTAGGAGTTTCAAATGTGGCTATCACTTGAAATGCCACATCACTGTGTCAGTAAACTGTGCATGCAGGCCCTACAGTGGCAGAGGCCTGAGACAGGTTTGAAAGGCTACTTCTGTGAGTGGCGCAAGCAGTACGGCAGGCCCACTAGTAGTATTTAATTTACAGGCCCTGGGTATATAGGATACTACTGTACTATGAACTTACAGGTAAATTAGATATGCCAAACAGGTGTAGACCATTCTTACCAAGTTTACAGGAGAGAGCACGTGCACTTTAACACTGATCAGCAGTAGTAAAGGGCCGAGAATCATAAAACCAACTAAAACAGGTCAGAAAAAATGCAGGAGGAAGGTAAGAAGCTTTGGGATAACCCTGCAAAAAGTGCCAGGTTCAACAGGGACGATATTTCCATTGTCATTAGTACCAGTGGCGTCACTAGGGGGGTGCGGACCGCACTGGGTGACACCATTACATGGGGTGACACCGTGGCCCTTGACACCAAAATGCAAAATAATATTACTGTCAGTAGTGCGGGCCTCACCTCACCTCCAAGAAGTAAACTTGATAGTTTCCTCTCCCAGCCTGAAGGATTTTATACAACTAGAACAATGCACTTTAAGTGGGAGGCCTGTTGGGAAATTACGCCGGGTGTTGGCACACTTGTCTTTTAGAGGGCGCTGTACTGACGATCAGACTGTGGGGGATGTTTATTAGCAGTGATATGGGGGCTCGCTGGGCTGTGTGCCCCTGTCCTTTAAGTGGAATGTCCTGTTAGTAGAAATGATTGAGTAGGCTATTTTATTTAGTGTACTGTTATGCCATTTAAGTTAACAGAGATTTGCAGAGCGCTGTGTTAAGTGCTTTATAGCGCATCGCTCGCCAGCAAAGGCTCTTGGTGCTGAAATAAAAGAGAACCAAATATAAAAATGTCAATGTCTCCGTGAACTTCAGGAGATCGTGGGGGTGGTAGGCTAAATGTGCCAGAGCGAACGAGCCCCCCTCCCACATTCATGCCCACTTGCAGGCTTTCTGATTTGCATATAGCCAGGTTCTGAGCTGGGATGGGGCAGTGAGATAAATAACGGTGATGGATCAAGCCCTGATCTTTAGACTGGGTGAGAGTGGTCTGTTTAACTCAGACACTCTGTTCATCACCACCCCCTTTTCTAAATCGTTTTTGGCCACTATAGGTGTGGCAGGGTATACTCAGACATGAGTCCCTTTCTCACTGCTCCATCAGGATTCAAGCAAGCCGGGCCGAAGAAGGCTGAAATGCCAGAAACCGGTCCCCGGTAGCTTGTCTCCTTTCTGGTGAAGAATTGGCTTGGTAGTTTAGTCTGCCCTGTTCCCATGATGCACTGGGCCAGGGACAGACTGATTTGCATATAGCCAGGTTCTGAGCTGGGATGGGGCAGTGAGATAAATAACGGTGATGGATCAAGCCCTGATCTTTGGACTGGGTGAGAGTGGTCTGTTTAACTCAGACACTCTGTTCATCACCACCCCCTTTTCTAAATCGTTTTTGGCCACTATAGGTGTGGCAGGGTATACTCAGACATGAGTCCCTTTCTCACTGCTCCATCAGGATTCAAGCAAGCCGGGCCGAAGAAGGCTGAAATGCCAGAAACCGGTCCCCGGTAGCTTGTCTCCTTTCTGGTGAAGAATTGGCTTGGTAGTTTAGTCTGCCCTGTTCCCATGATGCACTGGGCCAGGGACAGACTGATTTGCATATAGCCAGGTTCTGAGCTGGGATGGGGCAGTGAGATAAATAACGGTGATGGATCAAGCCCTGATCTTTGGACTGGGTGAGAGTGGTCTGTTTAACTCAGACACTCTGTTCATCACCACCCCCTTTTCTAAATCGTTTTTGGCCACTATAGGTGTGGCAGGGTATACTCAGACATGAGTCCCTTTCTCACTGCTCCATCAGGATTCAAGCAAGCCGGGCCGAAGAAGGCTGAAATGCCAGAAACCGGTCCCCGGTAGCTTGTCTCCTTTCTGGTGAAGAATTGGCTTGGTAGTTTAGTCTGCCCTGTTCCCATGATGCACTGGGCCAGGGACAGACTGATTTGCATATAGCCAGGTTCTGAGCTGGGATGGGGCAGTGAGATAAATAACGGTGATGGATCAAGCCCTGATCTTTGGACTGGGTGAGAGTGGTCTGTTTAACTCAGACACTCTGTTCATCACCACCCCCCTTTTCTAAATCGTTTTTGGCCACTATAGGTGTGGCAGGGTATACTCAGACATGAGTCCCTTTCTCACTGCTCCATCAGGATTCAAGCAAGCCGGGCCGAAGAAGGCTGAAATGCCAGAAACCGGTCCCCGGTAGCTTGTCTCCTTTCTGGTGAAGAATTGGCTTGGTAGTTTAGTCTGCCCTGTTCCCATGATGCACTGGGCCAGGGACAGACTGATTTGCATATAGCCAGGTTCTGAGCTGGGATGGGGCAGTGAGATAAATAACGGTGATGGATCAAGCCCTGATCTTTGGACTGGGTGAGAGTGGTCTGTTTAACTCAGACACTCTGTTCATCACCACCCCCTTTTCTAAATCGTTTTTGGCCACTATAGGTGTGGCAGGGTATACTCAGACATGAGTCCCTTTCTCACTGCTCCATCAGGATTCAAGCAAGCCGGGCCGAAGAAGGCTGAAATGCCAGAAACCGGTCCCCGGTAGCTTGTCTCCTTTCTGGTGAAGAATTGGCTTGGTAGTTTAGTCTGCCCTGTTCCCATGATGCACTGGGCCAGGGACAGACTGATTTGCATATAGCCAGGTTCTGAGCTGGGATGGGGCAGTGAGATAAATAACGGTGATGGATCAAGCCCTGATCTTTGGACTGGGTGAGAGTGGTCTGTTTAACTCAGACACTCTGTTCATCACCACCCCCTTTTCTAAATCGTTTTTGGCCACTATAGGTGTGGCAGGGTATACTCAGACATGAGTCCCTTTCTCACTGCTCCATCAGGATTCAAGCAAGCCGGGCCGAAGAAGGCTGAAATGCCAGAAACCGGTCCCCGGTAGCTTGTCTCCTTTCTGGTGAAGAATTGGCTTGGTAGTTTAGTCTGCCCTGTTCCCATGATGCACTGGGCCAGGGACAGACTGATTTGCATATAGCCAGGTTCTGAGCTGGGATGGGGCAGTGAGATAAATAACTGTGATGGATCAAGCCCTGATCTTTGGACTGGGTGAGAGTGGTCTGTTTAACTCAGACACTCTGTTCATCACCACCCCCTTTTCTAAATCGTTTTTGGCCACTATAGGTGTGGCAGGGTATACTCAGACATGAGTCCCTTTCTCACTGCTCCATCAGGATTCAAGCAAGCCGGGCCGAAGAAGGCTGAAATGCTAGAAACCGGTCCCCGGTAGCTTGTCTCCTTTCTGGTGAAGAATTGGCTTGGTAGTTTAGTCTGCCCTGTTCCCATGATGCACTGGGCCAGGGACAGACTGATTTGCATATAGCCAGGTTCTGAGCTGGGATGGGGCAGTGAGATAAATAACGGTGATGGATCAAGCCCTGATCTTTGGACTGGGTGAGAGTGGTCTGTTTAACTCAGACACTCTGTTCATCACCACCCCCTTTTCTAAATCGTTTTTGGCCACTATAGGTGTGGCAGGGTATACTCAGACATGAGTCCCTTTCTCACTGCTCCATCAGGATTCAAGCAAGCCGGGCCGAAGAAGGCTGAAATGCCAGAAACCGGTCCCCGGTAGCTTGTCTCCTTTCTGGTGAAGAATTGGCTTGGTAGTTTAGTCTGCCCTGTTCCCATGATGCACTGGGCCAGGGACAGACTGATTTGCATATAGCCAGGTTCTGAGCTGGGATGGGGCAGTGAGATAAATAACGGTGATGGATCAAGCCCTGATCTTTGGACTGGGTGAGAGTGGTCTGTTTAACTCAGACACTCTGTTCATCACCACCCCCTTTTCTAAATCGTTTTTGGCCACTATAGGTGTGGCAGGGTATACTCAGACATGAGTCCCTTTCTCACTGCTCCATCAGGATTCAAGCAAGCCGGGCCGAAGAAGGCTGAAATGCCAGAAACCGGTCCCCGGTAGCTTGTCTCCTTTCTGGTGAAGAATTGGCTTGGTAGTTTAGTCTGCCCTGTTCCCATGATGCACTGGGCCAGGGACAGACTGATTTGCATATAGCCAGGTTCTGAGCTGGGATGGGGCAGTGAGATAAATAACGGTGATGGATCAAGCCCTGATCTTTGGACTGGGTGAGAGTGGTCTGTTTAACTCAGACACTCTGTTCATCACCACCCCCTTTTCTAAATCGTTTTTGGCCACTATAGGTGTGGCAGGGTATACTCAGACATGAGTCCCTTTCTCACTGCTCCATCAGGATTCAAGCAAGCCGGGCCGAAGAAGGCTGAAATGCCAGAAACCGGTCCCCGGTAGCTTGTCTCCTTTCTGGTGAAGAATTGGCTTGGTAGTTTAGTCTGCCCTGTTCCCATGATGCACTGGGCCAGGGACAGACTGATTTGCATATAGCCAGGTTCTGAGCTGGGATGGGGCAGTGAGATAAATAACGGTGATGGATCAAGCCCTGATCTTTGGACTGGGTGAGAGTGGTCTGTTTAACTCAGACACTCTGTTCATCACCACCCCCTTTTCTAAATCGTTTTTGGCCACTATAGGTGTGGCAGGGTATACTCAGACATGAGTCCCTTTCTCACTGCTCCATCAGGATTCAAGCAAGCCGGGCCGAAGAAGGCTGAAATGCCAGAAACCGGTCCCCGGTAGCTTGTCTCCTTTCTGGTGAAGAATTGGCTTGGTAGTTTAGTCTGCCCTGTTCCCATGATGCACTGGGCCAGGGACAGACTGATTTGCATATAGCCAGGTTCTGAGCTGGGATGGGGCAGTGAGATAAATAACGGTGATGGATCAAGCCCTGATCTTTGGACTGGGTGAGAGTGGTCTGTTTAACTCAGACACTCTGTTCATCACCACCCCCTTTTCTAAATCGTTTTTGGCCACTATAGGTGTGGCAGGGTATACTCAGACATGAGTCCCTTTCTCACTGCTCCATCAGGATTCAAGCAAGCCGGGCCGAAGAAGGCTGAAATGCCAGAAACCGGTCCCCGGTAGCTTGTCTCCTTTCTGGTGAAGAATTGGCTTGGTAGTTTAGTCTGCCCTGTTCCCATGATGCACTGGGCCAGGGACAGACTGATTTGCATATAGCCAGGTTCTGAGCTGGGATGGGGCAGTGAGATAAATAACGGTGATGGATCAAGCCCTGATCTTTGGACTGGGTGAGAGTGGTCTGTTTAACTCAGACACTCTGTTCATCACCACCCCCTTTTCTAAATCGTTTTTGGCCACTATAGGTGTGGCAGGGTATACTCAGACATGAGTCCCTTTCTCACTGCTCCATCAGGATTCAAGCAAGCCGGGCCGAAGAAGGCTGAAATGCCAGAAACCGGTCCCCGGTAGCTTGTCTCCTTTCTGGTGAAGAATTGGCTTGGTAGTTTAGTCTGCCCTGTTCCCATGATGCACTGGGCCAGGGACAGACTGATTTGCATATAGCCAGGTTCTGAGCTGGGATGGGGCAGTGAGATAAATAACGGTGATGGATCAAGCCCTGATCTTTGGACTGGGTGAGAGTGGTCTGTTTAACTCAGACACTCTGTTCATCACCACCCCCTTTTCTAAATCGTTTTTGGCCACTATAGGTGTGGCAGGGTATACTCAGACATGAGTCCCTTTCTCACTGCTCCATCAGGATTCAAGCAAGCCGGGCCGAAGAAGGCTGAAATGCCAGAAACCGGTCCCCGGTAGCTTGTCTCCTTTCTGGTGAAGAATTGGCTTGGTAGTTTAGTCTGCCCTGTTCCCATGATGCACTGGGCCAGGGACAGACTGATTTGCATATAGCCAGGTTCTGAGCTGGGATGGGGCAGTGAGATAAATAACGGTGATGGATCAAGCCCTGATCTTTGGACTGGGTGAGAGTGGTCTGTTTAACTCAGACACTCTGTTCATCACCACCCCCTTTTCTAAATCCTTGCAGGCTGGCAGCACCCGTCTGAGGAAGGACCCTGAACAGAATATGTAGGGTCATCTTCTTTCCGTAGAAAGTCATTGAGTTTCACCCGCCCTTCACAACAGGGTTCCATAGCTTGGAGGGTTCTATAATTGTAGCGGGAATTCCGTTCTCCTACAGAACTGTGCATAGAGACCTGGAACCTCGGTGAATTAGGATGGCCCAAAACTCACCTCAGTACCCAAAATCCCCTTACCGATCTAGCTACAGTGTCTCATTGGTCATAACAAACTCCCAATGCTTAGACAGACCAGAACATGAACTTAGATTACCTCGGGTATCGTGGAACACATGAACACTCTTTCGCTATATAATCATTACAAACCAGAATGTGGAGTAAAAGAGGACACGTGCATATTTGAAATATTTATTTACTAATGCAAGGTTCTCAAACGCAGTATCTTGTACAATACTAGCAAACATATTATAAGCAACAAAGTTATCAGCATAGTTATTAGTCCATAAAAGGCGAATGGTGACAGCATACTAAGATGCTGTAATGAATAGGAATTAACAATACCTAATTCACACCCTCCCTTTTTAGCATAGTATTTTATATCTATGAAGGTCTCATTTGGGTTTTAGCAGGGCGGGCCCATACCTCAAAATCTCAGTGGGAGAGGATCACATCATCTTCCACCAGCTCTCTGCATGCGAAGCACTATCAAGTGTGCTTCGTGCGTGTGCAGCACAACAATATAAAACCCGCCTAGTGCCAGATTTTGGCTGCAGCATGTGTGTTATGTCTATGGACGTGCTAAGATCATTTCTCACAACAACATCGTGTTTAGGTATCCTTTCAGCCTTCAGCACTCACTGTGCAGACAGTGTACCAAGCAAAACAGATATCAGAGCAATAACACAGTATTTCTCAAGTAAATCACAAAGCTCTTCTGGGTTGAAAGCTAAATCAAAAACTATGTGTTGTGTGCAAAATGAGGCAGAAAGGTAAAATGGCGTTTAAACATTGTAATAAGCTCATGCTAACTTAACACAGTATATAGAAAAGAAGTAGCTGTATGACACCCCCCCAATGATCCGAGCACGGACAAAATCAAGGAAATGTAACACCAGAATTGGTGCATAACATGAAAGCAAAGTTCAATAATAATGAGCAAAGCTAATGTTAAAAGTAAAAAATGATGGCCTACAGTGGCAAAAAAATGAAAAAACTGAAAAAACCCTCAAATATAATGGCCTGGGGCGTATAAAGTCAATAGGCCTGGGGCATGTAAAAAGAACTCAGTGAAAGTCAAAGGCACCATCAAAAATACAAACAGGTACGTGCCCAAATAATCCAAAGTTTCCAAAGCATCTCATGGTAGGACTGCATATGCAAAATATGCAGCAACAGCTTCTAAAATGAAATCACTGTCATCATCCGAAAACAGTTCAGCCATCCAATTAAGCAGTGGAAAAGAACATACGTGTTCCTCCAGCATTGGATCCTCTAGCAGCATCAGAGGACAACTCGGTGGGTTTTCCAGAACGCTATGTGCCAAGAACTCACGCGCCGCTGTGATTATGCTGCAATGACCCATTAGTCCATGCATCGCTGCCAAGGCCATAATCCTATCGCCAGAACAAACCAAACTCGTGAGCAACTACGGGGCTCATCAGATGATTAAAATCGACGTCAGGAGACACCGTCAAGCAGAGACACAAATCAAGGGCCCATTCGAAATTGCAGCTCAGGCAATGAAAGACAGGCTGGACACACGTGAAGTAGGAAAACCGAAAAGATAATCCAAAAGCCGTGCTTAAAGTCGCAAGCAGCAGGGTGCCATAGTAATCAAGCATCCGGTTGCGAAACAGCAGTAGGAGGGGCTCTGCGGCTTCCAGCGCAGGATGGGCATCCATGTTTAACAAAACTAAATATTATCAAAACGACTGCAGCTAATGCCAGCAAAACCGGGAAGCCGCCAAACAGACTCGAAAATATAGAATGGAAAAAGCTAGGGATGATTCCAAATATCTTCTCGAATTAAGTCAAGAGACCACTGCTAACCAATTTAAAAAATGAGCCAGGCCAGATGTGGAGGAGGCATTAAAGATTTGGTGAACCAGCTCACTGAAATGTAACGGTAAATCAGTGTTCAAAAGGGCCTGCACCTCGGTGCGCGTATTAGCTATGTGAAGGTCGAATGTTTCTCGGGCCGAACTCAGGGCCACTTCTTTTTGAGACAAAAGGGCTCTTATTCTAGTCATACCATTGAACTCTGCTTTCAAGGTTGGGATGCGCGGCCAGATGGAAACAGCTGAACTCCAATGTGTAGGGGGATACAGAACGTTTTTACAACAGACTACACGTTCCGATACAGTCACCACCTAAGCGAACCCTTTAATTAAACCACAACACTCCTCGTTGTTCAACAGCAAATAACTACCATTCGCCAGTAATGTGAATGTGGGAACAATCGCAGGAACCGGGGTCCCTTTTAAAAAGCAGGCTAAATTAGGCCGGTCCTGATTACAAGAACCATGTAACTGGATGTGTCTGCATATCAATGAATGGTCAGGGGACTCCGTGCATTCTTCCCCATTAAGGTACACCTCTTTCCCGTCTTTCAGGCATCTATAAGTGAATGGAAGAGACCACGTCTCGTGGAGGAATGAGTTCCCTAATGGTTCATATCTCCCTATAGCTATGTAACGCATACAATTAGTAAACTTGTACAAGGCAAATGGCAATGTGATTAATCCGTGGATAAGCCACGTTGCAGCAGCAGTTTCAGCAACAGAAAACGGTAAAGACTCCAACCGCTCAATGTGTAACATGGAAAATGAAGCATCACGCATAGAAAGCATGCGCTGTTTGTCAGTTAAATTAAAAGGTGCAAAAAGAGAGGAAACGTTCATGTAACTCCAAGGCACGCGACCAGCCTTAAGCATCTGCAGGGTCCAAGCAAATTGCATAATAGAACGCAATTGATTCTGACCATGGTACAAAACAGACACTTCATCATGCACAATATCAGAAGATACAATATTATTCAATGTATAAATGCGGGAAGAAAGCATGTTAATACTGTTGTCTACCACAGCAAGCACTTTTTCTAAATTAGCTTGATCTCTATTGCCCTTAGGCGCTTAGCAGCCTCAACTTGTGAATTTTTCCAGACTTCATTGTATATCGCATAAATCCATCTTTTAGATCTACCATTTGCCGGGCCCTTAATGAAGTCGTTTAAATCCACCTCATCAGTCAGTTTGAAAGATGTAATTTAACAGCAGCTAATGTAGAATGTTGTAACCAATTCTGACATAATTTGCCAACCGAATAAGTGGTCACTGTATAGTCAGCATCAAAACGTGGATCGGGCCTGACTTGTGTAAAACCTTCAGCTAAACCCAAAAAGCGACGTTGGCAAGAATCAGAGCTTCTGTGCCACATAAGCCAACCCTTAGGATCCAAACTGGATACATTGAAGGATGCATTTTGCATTAACGTTTGCAAGTCTCGAATGGAAGACTTTGTAAAATCATTCCAACCCGAATATTCTTCTAAATCAGGAAAGGAAGGGGTATTTAATTTTTTTGAAGTAGCCAATCCAAAGCATGTTGCCTGGAAAATGGTAGAATTTAAAAACAACATATGATTTGGGATGAGACATGCGCGGTGCAAAGCCTCAGTGCCTTGTACCTGCCAACTTTTAGAACCCCAAACCGATTTAAGGTCTATGGTCTCCTTCCATAGCTCAATGCCATCTGCAGCTAATCTGTCTAGAAAGGACTTCGAATACAACAATTTAGTATCGGTAAGTCTAACTTTGGGCATGGGCTTCTGCGTCATCTTAAAGTAAAGCGACTCAGGACTTGATAGATTAAAGTCGGTAAAATAAGTGTACTTTTTCAAAAATTTACTGGAGCTGCCTTGTAATGGTGCCGGGCAATGTTCCCACTGTGTGTAATTTACAGTACCCCTTCTGGAACTCGTTTTATGTAAGAAATGATTGCCAAAATGTTGAAAACAAAACAAATCACCATAATTAGCAGATTCTAAATACAAATCCTTAGCATCAAAGGCAGCATAATATTTCAAATCAGAAAATAATGACTCTACGGCCTGAACATCCCAATAATCAGAACGTATGTTTTGTTTCACCACATCCCCCATGTTCACTCTGAGTACATTAGGGACATTAACCACTTCAGTGGGGCCATGGATTTGAAATGTAACTGCATCCCACACAATCCCATCAAGAACCGGCCAAGCAGTGATGTTCACAAAATTCAAGTCTCTCTTTAGTCTGTGTGCAGAATGAGACGAGGAAAGGGGGGCCAAAGTTCCATTAAGATGCTGAATGCATGTTCTCTCCTCGACATAGTGTCCATCGACCAGACGGAAAAAAAAAACACAAATCCAATTGACATAAAAAGATAAACAGAAAAAAGCACCAGCCAAATATATGTCCATGGAGGGAACAAAAAATGTTTTTTAAAGAACGTGGCATATGTTGCTAGACGTGAGGGCTTCTTCGAAGTTACTGAAACAGAGTCAAAAGAGAATCGGGATTCTGTGGTCAAACGGGTCTGTATGTCAGGCATCGACAAATCAGCAGGATAGGCATAGTCTATGTCATCAATGTTATTAACGTGAAAAGAATGTAATAATGGATTGGAAATGGCAGGCATCTCGAGGGCCACCTCCGCCTCAGAATTTGAAATAGTGGCCAACACAGAATTTCTCACCACCGAAGGACAGGAGACAGCCGGTGTCATACTATGAAGAATTGACCACCCTGTGTAACTTGACATTGTCAATTGAGATAAACCTGTTTTCCTTACGACCTGGAAGTGGTGGTAAAATGACTGTTCTTGTGCCCTTCAATCCAAGAACGGGAACCGGTGCTCGATAGGAAGGACCAAATTCTTTCTTGTTATCGATCTTCTCTCGAACCAGTTCTCCAACTTTGGGTAGCCAGCCAACCACCGGGATCTGCAACGCATCATCCGATGTGGTGGGCAAGTGTTCCTTTGCTAGACTGTCTCTGGTCTTTTGTAGATCCTGTAAAACATTGCAATGTTCATCCACGTCAAAGGCCGTGGTTTGAGCCACGCAGTCTAGACCATCAAGGTCAGGGACATGCATCTTGATACCAACCATCAGTCAAAAGAGGAGAGGGCAAGTTCTTCCCTACCGGGTCACGTTGGGGCTCCACCGGAAGTCATCGAATTGATAGTCTACACTGTTTCTGGATGTTTCAGACTGAAGCTGGCGTCAGCATGAGAGCACCACCATCTCGTAGCTCCGTCGTGGCCATTCCGCAAGCAATCATGGCAGCCGCTCCCCACCGGAAGCCTGCGGGAGTCGGGGGCCCCGATGACTTTTGTAGAATCTTCAAGGCTGAGGGGATGCTTTCGAGAATGGGCCCAAGCCCTAGCAGGCAAATGTCCGAGTTCAAATGTGTCCCAGGGCCATTTTAGTGGACCAGGCCCAAATCCGAAGAGCCGGACGCCATTTTAAGAGTCCTGTGGCAGCCGCCTATCGCTGCACCGCAAGAGTGGGCGCAATTCAACTGGTTGGTGGGCGAGACGCTGTAGCCGCAAGAGCGGGCGCAACTCAACTGGATGGTGGGCGAGACGCTGTAGCCGCAAGAGCGGGCGGTAAACAGCTGAATGGCGGATGAGGCACAGTGCAGCAAAAGCGGGCGGTAAACAGCTGAAAGGCGACTGATACCAAAGAGCATTTTGTACGGGGTCCGCCCACCCAGAGACGTTCTAGGGAGATTGTTTAGAGCACGCTGCACGCCATTAAGATGGGCTAACCAGTTTCTGCCAGTGCCTATAACTCGAGCTGTCAAAGATTGCTTTAAGTCATTATGATGGGTAGTGGTACCCACCTAATCGCGCACTGTTCACTTGGTGCTCCGCACCTTTTAAGTATACGTTTTTATATACACAATTTAAACCAACTGTTTATCTTGTTTGTTCACTTTGATTTTTAATCTTTACTCATATTTTCCTCTTTATGAAAAGCATTTCATTTTGTTATTCACAGTATTCATAACAATTTGCTTTTGAAATAATCATTTAGCACATATTACATTGTTTCAATATTTTTCAACATTGTACATGATTCATATAAACAATGTTCCGTGGTTGAGCCCAATGCATTTCGGCACCATTGGGGCGCCTTCATCAGGGGAAATTCTGCAAAAGTAAAAATGCATAGTGTAAGTGTATTGTCTATCATGATTACTGGGGGTTCACGTGTGTTATAATGTATTAGTTAGCATACCTGGATGTTCCTGTTATGTGACGTATGTGTACGTAAATCCACCTCAAACACAATGAATCTTCTGCTATATGCCAATGGACTCTGAAACAACAAACGTAAGATTCCTTAAAAACCCTAATGCGATCACCTGTAGTCACTGAACAAATCTCGACAAACTTCACTCTTTACCTTATCTTCTGTGTTCCGCTCGTATCTGAGGAAACCAGAACAAAAAATAAGTTGCCACTAAACCTCTGACCAACTCAAAAATATCCGCTCTAACTATCCGTATTACGCGTGCTGCTCATACCTGTGTGTATTAAGCTCTTTCCTTCATCACAAAACCGCAACCCTGTAAACAGTTTTCGCGTCTGCTCTGCTTTTGAATGACCTGTTTTAAACACTCCGCAAAACTCTGTGAAAGTTGCGTGGTGCTAAGATAGAAAACGGACATCCCGCTAGCTATGGTGTGCTCTGCAAGCCCCACTGGGCGCCATCTTAGAGTAGTAAACAAATTCTACCATGTCCGAGAATGGTGAATAAATAAATAAGTGTCAGAGCTTCATGAAGGTTGTGTAATACGAGCTAGTTGGACTATTCTGAAAACTCCGCTATCTCCGTAGAAGTTGCATAGTGCTGAGAGAGAAAACGGGCTAACCGCTACCTATGGTATACTTATCAATCCTCACCAGGCACCATCTGAGACTAGTGAACAATTGCTACCAATTCCGTAATCGGCAGATAAATAGTTGGATAACAGAGTTTCATGAAGATTATATTTTACGAGCCTGCTAGTATTTGTTTGCCGACGAAAACATGTTTGTGTGCTTTCCGTGTCTGCCTCATTTCTCATGTTGTTTAGCCTCTTGTGCTCATTTGTCTGGTGACATTATCAATAAATGAACCTGTGTTATGGGAATGGAGCAAACCTTGTCTAGTCTGGTGATTACTTATTGAAGTGTTATATGCATAGTGGTTGAACATTCAATATATCACATATGACACACATATTATTTGAACTTATATTAACATTCTCATATAACTGGGCAGTTAAGAATTCAGAAGATAGCATTTAGTTACATCTGCATGTGGATGTTTATCTTTTAGTTCTTTTGTGCTCCCTAGAGAAAACACGCTAAATCATATTTGTCATTAAGGCCTATCGGTACCATGGTATTGAGATATTTAATCCAAAACAGTTTGCGCTGCAATAATTTTTGGTGGATGTTAATCCCTGGTTTTAAGGATACCTGTTCTAGAACTAAGAATCTGAGCTGAGAAATACTGTGTTTCTCTTGTGTCCAGTGTTGTACCAATGGTGAAGTTAAAGAGTTATTTCGGATCCGGCTTTTGTGTTCTGATATTCGAACTTTTATTTTCCGTTCCGTCTTGCCAATGTACATTTTACCACACGGGCATTTAATCCCGTACACAACATTCTGCGTATTGCAGTCACTAGTGTGTTTTAATTGTACCAGTTTGCCTGAAGTTGGATGGGTGCATGAATTTCCTGTTATGACGGTGTTGCAGTTTATGCAATTGAGACAGCGTATTGTTCCTCTGTTTACTACTGTTGATGATGGTTGTTGTCTCAATTTTAATCTCTCTTTTAAGTTCAATCCTCTGGTATACGCATGTAGCGGGAGGTCTTTGAATAATCCATTAAAATCTAGCTCCATGGATAATAGTTCCCATCTTTTATTGATGATGTTCCTGATTTTGTATGATTGGGTTGTGTATTTAGTTACAAATACCATTCTGTCTTGTTGGCTTTTTGTCCGCGTTTTCATTAGTTCTGTTCTGTTCATTAGTGAGACTTTGTGTATTTGCTCTTGAAGTGTAGTCGTTGGGTATCCTCTGTCCTCATATTTCTGAACTTGTTTTTCCAAGGTGTTTTCGCAAGTCTGTGTGTTGGAACAAATGCGTTTAATCCGGATGAACTGTGATAACGGTAGATTCCTTATTAAACTCCTTGGGTGAAAGCTGGTATAACTGAGTGCACTGTTTCGATCTGTGGATTTTGTATACAGTTCCGTTTTGAATCCACTGTCTGTTTTGGTAATCTTGACGTCTAAAAAATCAATGACATCTTTGTGTATTTTATGTGTAAATTGTATTCTTGCTTCAACTTGGTTGAGAGATCTGATTACTTGTTCCAAAGATTCCTGAGTGTCATCCCAAATCAAGAAAATGTTGTCGATGAATCGACAATATAGCTTCACGTGTGACCATTCTCTCAAATTCATCAAGTTCTGTGCCTCGAATTGGGCCATGAATGTATTAGCGTATGCTGGGGCCCCAGCAAAGCCCATAGATGTTCCATTGAGTTGTGCATGATATTTATTCTTCCATGCAAAGTAACTGTTATAGAGACAGAATTTAAGCAACTGCAACAAAAAAACTTTTTTGTTTGTAGGTACATCTTCCAACTTGAGTAATGCCCATTCTGCGGCTTCAAGGCCTGCTACGTGAGGTATAGAGGTGTAGAGTGCCACCACGTCTATGGTGCACATAATCCAATGATTCTGGAAACCTTCTTGGATCCATGTCAATTTATTTAAGAAATCTGTTGTATCTTTTATGTACGAACCGCACTGCTGAACAAATTTCTGTAAATAGTAATCGATGTATTGTCCGAGGGGGTCAAAAATTGACCCACACCACGAGACAATAGGTCTAAATGGTGGGTTGGTGGGGTGTTTATGAATCTTGGGGATCATATATAATTGTGGCCGTCTTGGTTTTTTTTCTGTAAGGTATGCCACTGTTTGTTCATCAACCCATTCATTCATTTTGGCTGTCTGCAATATTCCATTGAGCATAGTTTGAAGCATTGAAGTGGGATCTGATGGTAGCTGTAAATATGTATCCTGGTTTGACACATGTTCATCTACTTTGTGTTCATAGTACTGCGTGTCCATTATCACTAAGGCGCCACCCTTATCTGCTGGTTGAATGGTTAATGTTTCATCATTTGCCAAGTTGTTTATGATGTGTTGTTCAGTCTTAGTCAGATTGTTATGTCGTATTTTCTTCTGATCCAACGATTTCAAATCATTTTTCACCATGATTTCAAATGTGTCTAGCATCTTATGCGATACCGGGGCCTGGAATACACTTTTTGGTTTGAATTGTTTATCCGTGTGCTCGATCGTGTTGTTTGGCGGTTCCACCACGTTTTCAAAATAATGTCTGAGTTTTAATGTTCTCATGAACCTAAAAAAAGCTCCCTCTGTTTCCAATTCATTTGTTGCTGTGGTGGGTACAAATGAAAGACCCTTATTTAAAGTCAATGTTTGTTGTCTTGTTAATGTTGTGGAAGAAATGTTGATAATTAAACTACTGTCCGTCCGCTTCTTAGAGCTTTGCCTGCCACTTCCTCGCCTTGTTTTCCGCTTAATGCTGGTGTTACCGTTTGCAATGTTGGTGGTTGACCTTGATCCTGGTCCTGTGACAAAAAAGCTGTGTCTCTGCTTGTCGTGGCTTGCTGACTGCTGTCAGTAGATAATACTACTCCTTCCTGTGTTGCTCTTATGGGTCCTCTTCGTATTGATGTTTCCTTGTCGGTTACAAGACTCTCTTCGGACGAATGTGTGGTTGGTGTTGCTTTTTTTGGTACAAATTGTCGTAGAGCGTAAATGTTGGCCCATGTATAAACCTCATTGAGCTTATAATCTATTGTATCGCGTTTGTATTTGCGTAAAGTTCGAATATCAGAACACAAAAACCGGATCCGAAATAACTCTTTAACTTCACCATTGGTAAAACACTGGACACAAGAGAAACACAGTATTTCTCAGCTCAGATTCTTAGTTCTAGAACAGGTATCCTTAAAACCAGGGATTAACATCCACCAAAAATTATTGCAGCGCGAACTGTTTTGGATTAAATATCTCAATACCATGGTACCGATAGGCCTTAATGACAAATATGATTTAGCGTGTTTTTTTTCTAGGGAGCACAAAAGAACTAAAAGATAAACATCCACATGCAGATGTAACTAAATGCTATCTTCTGAATTCTTAACTGCCCAGTTATATGAGAATGTTAATATAAGTTCAAATAATATGTGTGTCATATGTGATATATTGAATGTTCAACCACTATGCACATAACACTTCAATAAGTAATCACCAGACTAGACAAGGTTTGCTCCATTCCCATAACACAGGTTCATTTATTGATAATGTCACCAGACGAATGAGCACAAGAGGCTAAACAACATGAGAAATGAGGCAGACACGGAAAGCACACGAACATGTTTTCGTCGGCAAACAAATACTAGCAGGCTCGTAAAATATAATCTTCATGAAACTCTGTTATCCAACTATTTATCTGCCGATTACGGAATTGGTAGCAATTGTTCACTAGTCTCAGATGGTGCCTGGTGAGGATTGATAAGTATACCATAGGTAGCGGTTAGCCCGTTTTCTCTCTCAGCACTATGCAACTTCTACGGAGATAGCGGAGTTTTCAGAATAGTCCAACTAGCTCGTATTACACAACCTTCATGAAGCTCTGACACTTATTTATTTATTCACCATTCTCGGACATGGTAGAATTTGTTTACTACTCTAAGATGGCGCCCAGTGGGGCTTGCAGAGCACACCATAGCTAGCGGGATGTCCGTTTTCTATCTTAGCACCACGCAACTTTCACAGAGTTTTGCGGAGTGTTTAAAACAGGTCATTCAAAAGCGGAGCAGACGCGAAAACTGTTTACCGGGTTGCGGTTTTGTGATGAAGGAAAGAGCTTAATACACACAGGTATGAGCAGCACGCGTAATACGGACAGTTAGAGCGGATATTTTTGAGTTGGTCAGAGGTTTAGTGGCAACTTATTTTTTGTTCTGGTTTCCTCAGATACGAGCGGAACACAGAAGATAAGGTAAAGAGCGAAGTTTGTCGAGATTTGTTCAGTGACTACAGGTGATTGCATTAGGGTTTTTAAGGAATCCTACGTTTGTTGTTTCAGAGTCCATTGGCATATAGCAGAAGATTCATTGTGTTTGAGGTGGATTTACGTACACATACGTCACATAACAGGAACATCCAGGTATGCTAACTAATACATTATAACGCACGTGAACCCCCAGTAATCATGATAGACAATACACTTACACTATGCATTTTTACTTTTGCAGAATTGCCCCTGATGAAGGCGCTCCAATGGTGCCGAAATGCATTGGGCTCAACCACGGAACATTGTTTATATGAATCATGTACAATGTTGAAAAATATTGAAACAATGTAATATGTGCTAAATGATGATTTTAAAAGCAAATTGTTATGAATACTGTGAATAACAAAATGAAATGCTTTTCATAAAGAGGAAAATATGAGTAAAGATTAAAAATCAAAGTGAACAAACAAGATAAACAGTTGGTTTAAATTGTGTATATAAAAACGTATACTTAAAAGGTGCGGAGCACCAAGTGAACAGTGCGCGATTAGGTGGGTACCACTACCCATCATAATGACTCATTGACCCAGGACTGACAAACTTAAAGAATCGCAGCACCATTTGATTAAATTACAAATATTAAGTTGATCACGGAGTGCTCCTTACAAACCCAATCTCTCATAAAGATTGCTTTAAGTCAAGGTTCATTCGCTCCACTACACTATTGCCCTCAGGTCTGTATGGAGACGAAAACTTGACTTGGACCCCCAAAGAAATCATAGCATCCTTATACGCCTTAGAGGCGAAAGCCGGACCCTGATCCGAATGGAAGGTACCACAGGCAAAAATCCCTACAAAGAAACGCAAATCTCTAATGACAGTCCGTGAATCAGCGCTGCGATGTGGCCACACCAACACAAAGCGTGTGCATGAATCAACTGCTACTAAGATGTACTTATACGCAGTATCAGAAGAAAAAGGACGGCAGTGATCTAAATAAACGCATCCCAGTGGTTTATTAGAAATGTACAACTGTGTCTGAGGCGGACGCGCAGCAGTCGAAGGCTTGATCTGCTGGCAAATGTCACATTGAAGGACATATTCACGTGTCTGTTTGTACAGTCCCCGCCACCAGAATCTCTGTTGAAGCTGAGTTACAGTGGCTGAGACGCCCGCATGCGCAGACGCCACACCTTCATGCGCCGCTGTAATCAAAGTAGCTCTGTGATCCGAGTTGGGAATCAAACGTTCGCCAACATCAGGAATTTACACATAAGGAACCTTATCGGGACTTAAGTGGTATGTGTACTTCAAAGGGAACCCCGCAGGATATTTACCTCCCTTCTCAGTGGCAGCAACCGCCGCCAAGATGTCATCATCTATTTTGCTTTTGGACCGTGTAACAGCTGCAACTAAGTATTTTGATACTGCTGATTTCGCCGCTTCATCAGCAAGCGAGTTACCGACAGCGTGGACCCCTACGCGCTGATGGCCGAGAGTATGAATCACAAACACAAGTGGCAACCGCTCTTTAAGCTCAGACACTCGGACCCAGATAATTTTATGTTTTATTGTGCTACCCTTGGAATCACGAAAATCATTCTGAATCCAATAGATCAAGTTCTCATTGTAAGACTGGACACAGTAGTAAGAATCACTCACAATTAAAGTCGTCACACTAGGATCCACGTACTCCAATGCAAGCATCAGAGCACGAAGCTCTGCTAATTGTGCAGTGCAGTCTCCTAGTGTCTGCGTGTGCACGACACTGGACTTGAACTCGTCGTTCACCATGGCACCGACCACAATGGCGCATGCGGAAATGTAGGCATGTTTAGAGCCATGCGCAACCTGCGCCGAACCATCAGTGCAAATGATGCAATGGAAATCCTCCAGGGGTCGCATTGCTAAAGGAGCCGGATGAACAAATTCATACTGCAAGTACTCCTGCGACCGTAATGAGGCGTCAAAAATAAACGTGACATCCTGGGATGTCGAGGAAGCAGCCCATTGAATCCACCGAGGGTGCAAAGCCTTAGAATTAGGTACACTGGCTTTTGTGACTGCCTCCAAAGCAGGACACGGGGTACAACCAACATTCGCTTTCCCTGTGACAGGGCACGTTCCTTAAGAATAGCCATCTGCACAGCCGTCAAAACTTTCTCCACAGTTGAAAAGCGCAATTCAGCCGAAGTGTACAAGTGTGACTTGTAAGCAATAGGTACTGTGTCTCCTTCATTAAACGTCAGGTATGTGAAACCCACCATCCCAGGGATAATTCTTATCACCAGGTTAGTCTGGTTATCACGAGTCAGTAAGAATGTAGAAGCGAGCAGATCAGATTGTAAAGACTGCAGGATAGCCGAATGCTCAGGCAGCCAGCATGATTTGGAAAAAGATGGTTGTATCAAAGCATACAACGGCTTGATACGCAGGGCATATTCCGGAATGTATGTCCTCCCGAAATTCAAGAAGCCCAGTAGTGATTGTAATTTTTTCAGTATTGTCGGAGCGCGCAATTGTGCGCATTTCTCCAGGAAGTGAGGAGCCAATCCCTTTCCCTCATTGTTGAGCTCGTAGCCCAGAAACAACACTGTGTACTCTGCAATGTGCGATTTTGCAAAGTTTAATTTGTAACCTAAGGCAGCAAAGGCACAAATTATCCCGTTGACTCGACACAGATGCTCTCAAAGCTTGTGGTCTGTGAGATATATGTCATCCACATACGAACAAGCATCTGGGTCGATTCCCTCTAAGAGGGAGACTATGCAGGCATTGAAAATCCCAGAACTATTCTTATAGCCCATAGGCAAACGCCGATATTGTTAATGCACACCGCTGCAAGTAAAGGACGTCCATTGGGAACTTAGAGCATCCAATCTATGGGCATAAAAACTGTTGGAAATGTCAAACGTGGTTTTAAACCGCTTACGCACAAGACTATTCACAAGAGCAGAGCTGTGGGTATTCTGTACTGCACAGTTACGGCAATGCAAGTTTAAATGCCGGTAATCCAATACCAAACTATATGAACCGTCTGGCTTGTTCACAGTAAATAGAGGGTTATTCATTGGTGACACACAGGTTTCAACCACACCTTGATGTTCCAATTGTTCAAGGATAGCCGCGACGGAAGCCTTTGCTTCTCGCCGTATGGGATATTGAGGTTATTTATTTATTTATGAATCTTGTAGAGCGCGCGGCTACCCCCGTCGGGGGTGTCCCGGCGCTAAGGCTGTAGGCAGGAAAAGGAGGATCTATCTAAATTGATGAGAATAGCCACGTTTTTAAACGGCCACGGAACAGTGCTTCGGATGGGGCAAATCTGAGGTCTAAAGGTAGGCTGTTCCAATGTTTGGCAGCGAGGACTGGGGAGGCTCTGCCACCCATTCTTGTGCGGCGGAAGCGTGGAACAATCATGAGACGTAGATTGTTGGAGCGTAAGTCTCTGACTGAGTGAGATAGTATCAATCTCTTTCTTAAGTATTCTGGTCCGGTTCCATTCAGAGCTCGAAAAGCCAGAATGAGCGTTTTAAACTTGATGCGGCTGGCTATAGGAAGCCAGTGGAGCTCTTTGCGAAACGCTGAGATCGGATGCCGGAAAGGGATATTGCCAATCAGTCTTGCTGCCGCATTTTGAACTACTTGAAGGCGTTCAATTTGATACAAGGGGGCCCCAGCGTAGAGACTGTTGGCATAATCCAAATGGGAGGTTATTAAGGCCTGAGTAACCGTTCTGCGCGCGTCCATCGGCAAGAATGGAAAGATCTTTCTCATCATTTTTAATTTTCCGAAACAGGCTGCTGTAACCTTGTTAATTTGAGGGCTACAGGAGAGCGTGTCGTCGAATTGGAATAGTTGAGGCTGCGGCTGAGACCGTAAAGGAATCTCATGGCATGGGGACAATTTATCCCAACCACATTGATTGCGGTACACAGCCGGTGCTAGAGCCAGAGCCCACTCTTCTGCAAAAGGCAGCGCATCCTCTTTCGAGACTGTGTTCGCGAAACTGGGGAGGATCACCTCCTTCCCTCGCGAAGCTGCGAGCACAAAAGGTGGGGGCCAGTCAGCCTCCAAAAGCAAAATGTCATATGTAGATGAAAGATTTTCCCAAAATACCCCTTTAATGGTTCGCTGTATGTTACCCTTGATTAACAGGACAATTTCAAAAAGTCTATCAGGGGGAGCAATGACAACTGTTTCAATGACAACATAAGTATCAGTCGCTTTCACCTTCAGTAGTGGACTGAGGGCCTCTCTCACTATGGTAATCTCCGCCGCACTGTCCAGCAAGGTCAGAGCCCACGTCAGATTCCGAAGCCACGTTCTCACTATCTGGGGCATATCAATGCGCTGTTAAGGCTGTGACTTTCTTCTTGGCAAACTGCGGTCTCTTAGGCGTTGAGCCTTCCTGCTTTTCTGCACCGTTCCTCGGGCGGGGCTGGTCACGTCCCTGCTGGCCACCCCGACCCCTGCCGCCCCCTTCACCACCAGTTGTCGTGGCCAATGAGTCCTGAAAGGAACGAGGAGAGCGTTGGTCAGAAGCCTGAAAATGATCAGGTGTTTTAATCGTCGTGCGGTCGCGCAAGTCATAAACACCTTCCGACTGCGCAGGTAACGGAGACGTAGGACGAGAACTTTAAGTCTGTTGTTGTTGAGGTTGCTTTCCCTGTTTCTGTTTTTTAGGCCAATTTTGTTTTTTGGACTTGGGCTGAACGTCAGTCTCCGAAACTGGTCCCTGGGGCTGCTTTTTCTCCTTAACAGAAAAAGGCTTAAGTCCCATGGCATTGCGACCCACAGTTTTATAAGCCGCCACAATGATCCTCGCTAACTGTCGGGATTTCTCGGCATCGGGAAGCGCCGCTAACGCGTTAGCCTCCTGAAAGTTCACTGCATCTCCCTTGACATTCGCAAGGATTAGATCGCAAACTACATCAAAGGTGCCACACAGGCGCATGCCCAATTCAACCGCAGACTCCGGTCCGTGATCATCTTGAACACGTTTAAGGACCGAAGACAGCACGGACATAGCACCGCGCATAGACCGCTGCAAAAGTCTTTCCCCAAGACTCACAGTCAACGAGCTCAGGGGCCAAATCTTTCGGCAAACTTAGCGTAAGAACCGGTGTTTTTCACCTGGAGTCGTATTAGGAAATACAGCTTCCAGCTGGTCAAATTTCTCGGCAAGCCATAAAGGAAAATCATCCTTATCCTGGGGCTTCTTGCCCATAACCGAATTCACCATGACAGGACTGATTTTTAAACCGCCATGTCCGGCCGAAAGTGCCCCCCCCCCCGGGGCTCCACCCGGAAGATTACGGCCCATGTAATGCACTAAGGCTCTAATCACGGCAATCGCGACTACATGTAGTCGTCTGAGTTCAGCCACGTTACAATTGCCGTGTAGAGGATGAGGAGTAAATCCAGCCAAAATAGGCCAACTAGCGCCTGGAATGGACAAAGGACCTAACCTCGGAGCGGTCAAAGTGTGGGGTAGGGCGCCACCAAACCAAACTCCATGCTGCCAAACATCAATAGGAACTTCCTGTGCCCTGTACGGAGTATACTCATTAGGTACAGCCGTGGGAGTGTACGTGTGGAAAACACCAGAATTAGCGTCCACTGCCAGAAATGTCACCCACGAATAAAATAGTTCATATGGATAAGCATGTTCCGCACTCACCACCATTATCACAGCCAAACCTTCCAAAGGAACATTATAAGCCCGCAAATGATCACGCACTGCAATGCGACTATGCTGTGGAATGTCCACGGCTTGGGTCATGACAGCACAAGAAATATGAAAAACAAAGTAAACTTTGTAGCACAACTGGGTTATAATTCAAGGAAACCGTTTTAGAAAGAATCAAGCTTGAAAAGATCTATTGCAAAAATAGGTAGGTTTTTCCGACACCACAGTTTTAAGGAAACAACAGTGAAGGGGTTAAGGTTTGAATGATATACTACTCGAGTGTCATGATATAAGGCCAACAACGTATGGGCGCCATGTAGCGGGAATTCCGTTCTCCTACAGAACTGTGCATAGAGACCTGGAACCTCGGTGAATTAGGATGGCCCAAAACTCACCTCAGTACCCAAAATCCCCTTACCAAGCTAGCTATAGTGTCTCATTGGTCATAACAAACTCCCAATGCTTAGACAGACCAGAACATGAACTTAGATTACCTCAGGTATCGTGGAACACATGAACACTCTTTCGCTATATAATCATTACAAACCAGAACGTGGAGTAAAAGAGGACATGTGCATGTTTGAAATATTTATTTACTAATGCAAGGTTCTCAAACGCAGTATCTTGTACAATACTAGCAAACATTTTATAAGCAACAAAGTTATCAGCATAGTTATTAGTCCATTAAAGGCGAATGGTGACATAATACTAAGATGCTGTAATGAATAGGAATTAACAATACCTAATTCACACCCTCCCTATTTAGCATAGTATTTTATATCTATGAAGGTCTCATTTGGGTTTTAGCAGGGCGGGCCCATACCTCAAAATCTCAGTGGGAGAGGATCACATCATCTTCCACCAGCTCTCTGCATGCGAAGCACCATCAAGTGTGTTTCGTGTGTGTGTGCAGCACAACAATATAAAACCCGCCTAGAGCCAGATTTTGGCAGCAGCATGTGTGTTATGTATATGGACGTGCTAAGATCATTTCTCACAACAACATTGTGTTCAGGTATCCTTTCAGCCTTCAGCACTCACTGTGCAGACAGTGTACCGAGCAAAACAGATATCAGAGCAATAACACATTATTTCTCAAGTAAATAACGAAGCTCTTCGGGGTTGAAAGCTAAATCAACAATTATGTGTCGTATGCAAAATGAGGCAGAAAGGTAAAATGGTGTTTAAACATTGTAATAAGCTCATGCTAACTTAACACAGTATATAGAAAAGAAGTAGCTGTATGACATTATAACTATTTGGGAGGGGGTGTTAGAAATGGGACTTTACTTTAGAACCATATTATGATATGGGGGCATTCATTTTACAGAGAGTACAGAAGGGGCACATTGGACTTTGGATCACGAGTCTTTTAGGTGGAATGTTCCATCGTCAAAAGTCTTCGGGAGTCGGGACCTGGCTTTGCCACATAATGGGAACGTTCCCTTACCGGGGGCGACACTGCAAGGTAGGGGGCGCTTGGGGTCAGGATAGATGCGCTTATCCGCAGAGGCCACGAGAACGGCGATGGATTACAGTGAGGCACGGGTCCCGCCGGGACACTCTAGCACCATTATTCTGTGGGCTGTGACCTTATAACTGGGGCCAAGCCCATGTCGCACTCGGGGACTCTCTGCAAGCTGTTCACAAGAGGAGGACGACGAAGTTATTAGAACGCCCCCACCCCCTTACATCGGATCATGTTAGCTCCAAAATCCGCGATACTCCTTTTACCTACCTTGAATGAAAGGCTGAGGCCCTACGTGCCCCAATGCATCTTGTAGGTGGCCTTGACGTTACAAGGAACGCTGAACCCACTGAGGTTTTTAAAGCAGAATAATGAGGCGCGCAGGTTACTAGTTGTATGACTGGGATCACACGTGTGGCTAGAGAGACGCCGGGCCTGCTCAACGATTACCCATCCACAGTGTCTGCTGCTAGATCAGATCTAGAGACAGGCTCACATGAAAGAGAAAAGTGCAGATCTTTTCGATAAAACTAAATTTATTGTAATAATAGGAATTTATTTCATGATATTGTCAGAGAGGGGCTCGCCTGTCACTGTTCTGTCGCATCTGTGTCCCTGTTAGGTTGGAACAGAAACGTGGTCATTGTGTGCCGAATACCAGGCGACCGGTCACAGGTGGTTTACGTCAGATCAGGCTGCGGCACTCGGGGTTTGGACCCATAGGACTGTAGGTATACAGGAAGAAGTGACATGTAAACCCTACTAGTTAAATACAAAAACAAAGGGAAGAAGTTGTAGGGGATCATTGACAAGATGCAGCTGGAATCAAGGGGGGGGTTATGTGTTTATCACAGCTGCCCAGACCCAGCGTGTGAAGGGAAAAAGCGCTCAGGTCCACAGCACTGAGACCCAACTCTGTCCTCAAAACGGCCTCACCGTTTACAGATATCATGTTAAAATAACTTCTGATTCAAAATTACATTTCTGTGCACGAAACGCCACAAATGTCAAATTTCGCAAAGTTCTGTGACTCTTGCATATGCTTAAAATACCTGTGGCGTTATATGATCGCTCTGCAAGACCATGGAACACCATTTGGAAGTAATGCGGAAATTACATAAAGCTCTTGGGTTATTGGAAAACTCCTACACCTCAATGCTAAAATTCAGCCAAATTCCTTAACATCACCGGTACATTATTATTTATTAAGCACAATTCTATGCCATTTGCCATTTGTGCAAAACTCTCTTACATCACTTGGCAAGTCTGCAAAATGTTGTGACACTATCCAGTAACAAAGCAAATTCCTGTCCAGTTTCTTAAGTCTGCCAAAATTGACATTTTATAAGAAAGTAAAATGATGTGACACAGTTAGCTGGTCTTTCAGACTTCTGCAGTTCAACATGATATCTCTGCAAAATTCTGTGTCATGGCCCCTTGATTCATAAAATCTGTGGGATCATACGCAAATTCTACAAAATTAGAGATAGGAGGAGGCCTTTTGACATCATCAGACAGGGTCAGGGCCGCCAGACTGGAGGGCAGATGAAGGAAAGCGAGAGAGACGGAAGCGAAGCAGGGAGGGTAGTGATAGCAAGCTGGGGCGGACAGGAATGTGGCCACACTGCAGGGGAAGACCTAAAGCAAGCTGGGAAATGAGTTGAAGGCATGGCCTCCAAGGAGCAAGGGGAGGAGTTATGAAAGGATGGGTAACACCTCTGCAGTGCTTTAGACTCCGGTGTAGAGGAGTGGGCTTGGAAAGGGCCCAGAAGAAGGACCCCCTTTGTGGGTGCTGCACAGATGAATACATCTGCTCGAGGAGGTCCATCGTGGATTCATGGGGTAAGTCGTGAGGGGGTGACACCATGAGTTACCCGCACTGGGTGACACCAACCCTAGTGACGCCACTGATTAGTACATAACCCTTTCCCCAGCTGATTTCATACACTCCCCTAAAAAAAATCACTGGTGTACTGTACATATGAGGACAATTTTCGGACACGCTCCTGAAGAAAAAACTCAAAGTACATTGATGTACTTTCGAATAGACCACCTATGGCTGCTATAATTTTCCTCCCAGGTTGTATTAAAATATTTGTGAACATCAAGGGCATCATTAGGATGGCGGGCTGACAAAGTCCGCCCGCCATCCTCATGGTAAAAGGGACCGCCCGCCATAAGGGCTGGGGTCCCGTGGGGGCAATTAGGACGTGCCCGCCACAGTCGCGGGAGCATCCTGCATTCCTGGCAATGTGGCGGGCGGTGCACTCAGCACCGCCCGCCACAATGCCAAGAAGGCATGTTGTGCATAACATGGCAGGCAGCACGCGGTGCCTGCCATGTTGTGCATGGAACTGCTGGGGGATACCATAGGTACCCCCTATGTGCCCACCCCACCCCCAGAGTACCTGGGGGCCCGCAACGGGCCCCCGCAGTCATTCCCCGCATGACTTACCATGGGGGCAATGCCGCCACGGAAAGGCATCTTTTCGCACCCACGTTAATATGGCTGGCGGTGTCGAACAGACACCATCATCCTATTTAAACTCTTTTCTGCCCAGTCAACTCGTTGACTCGGCGGAAAAGCGCCGGACAGTCTTTCCGTCCACCGGGTCCCCCCTGCCATAGTAATATGGCGGAGGGTAAATGGGTGGCGGATGGGGTCGGATCACGGGCGGATTGCCATTGCCCGCATGGGCTCCTAGGTATCAAATAGAGGATGAGCATGAAGGGAAATCTGTTTTATGGAATACATATTCCTCCTGACTAATGTGTGCAACCCCTCTCCACTGAGACAAGTCAACATGATACGTGATATAGTCGGTCACTACTTTGTCACTTTTTGCAATAACATTGCTTATCTCCTAATTGACTTAGTGCCTCTTCACTATACATCTGTAGTGCCCATAGGACGATGTTACCGCCCTTATCTGCCTCTTGCACCCCCACATCTTCCTTCTGGCAGATTTTTTCAATCAATAGGTTGTACTTGTGCAATTGTGAGCTGGCTTCACCTCTTTTCTGCCCCTTAGCCCCCTTGCGCTGCATCGTTGTTGAATCTTGCACAACCATATCAGCAAAAATGTCAATAGAGTCTTTTGGAGCCATCGGAAGAAAAGTGGATTCTGGTTTGAAAGGTGTTACCGGACTTTTATAGATGTCCAAGCCTTGTTCCTAAATCAGTCTGTCCTCTGTACACCTACTCCGTGATCCACATCCTCCCTAGACATTCTCATCATATCCATCAGGAGCTCCATATCTGATATTTGCTGGTGGCCCATGTAACTCGATTGCTGCATTGTGTCTCGAAGCAATCTGTTTACTTTTGCAGAATTGACACAGTCAATCCTCGCCTGAGCATCATCCAATTGTTTTGGTGCACAATAAGAAATTTCAAGAGCTAAGATATTCAGGGGCATATTACCAACAACTAGCGATAATTATCGCTATGTTGACTTAGCGGCAATATTTTTATCGCCAAGCTGCAGCGATTTTTATCGCTTAGGAACCTTGCTATTATCAAGGTTTATCTCCTAAGCGATAAAAATCGGCCGAAATGCATAAATATCGCTGAAAAGTCAGCGATATTCATGCATTACCGAGCTAATGCTCTTAGCCATGTTATCCACCTACCATTGGATAACATGGCTAAGAACTGCTCTGGGGCAGGTGTTAGCTTTTGGAGATATTCGCGCTTAGCGCGAATATCTCCAAAAGTTGGTAATAGGAGATAGCGATGTTAGCGACTGTTTCCAGTCGCTAACATCTTGGCACGCCCACTTTGCATGTCATTAGTGATAAATTTCTCTGACATGCAAAGTGGGGCCCAAGATCTTTGCTATCTCCTACTAGCTGTCGCTAACTGGTGTTAGCGACAGCTAGGTAATAGGGAGGTCATTTTATCTCCGCTTTCGTGGCTTTTAAAGCCAAAAAAGCGGAGATAAACCCCCTTGATAATATGCCCCTGTGTTCCTCTCTGCTTAAAACCATGTCTGACAAATTGATGACGTTAGTCCCATTATTGCAATTCCTCTCTTGTTCTGTTTGCTGGCTTGTTTGCCGCCTGTTATTCCATTTCCTCGTCCTCCCCTTCGGGGATTTGTGTTCCAGCTTGGGAGTGCCCCGAGGTTGAGAGCCCCATTCCATCCCAAAATACACTGCTTGTCTTCCACTGAGGGCGCATGCTGGCTCTGTTTGCCTTCCTCTGTATCTGTTTCGACTTCAGACCTTAATTTGGAGCTTGTGTCCTTGTTTTCCTCACTGACACCCCACTCTGTGCACTCTCTGGCATCTTCTGTATACTGAGTTTATCAAATCTCTTGGAGAAAGTGTAAATTTGCCCCTCTGACAGTGAATCTTATCGCGATTGAATTTGGTGGCTTTTGTATCCTGGACTGTTCATATTTTGTCCACAGCGTTTTAATTTCAACTTCCATTTTGCCTATTGTCCTTTGGTCAGATTGTTTGCTCAGTTCCTCTCTGAGAGCTTCTATCTCTTTCATAGGTGCCCCACGATCTATCACAGCATTCTTTATTGAAATGGCCCTCATCCTCCTGGAGGATTCGGTATTATTTTTGGCCCACTCATGAAGCATATCCAGATTCGGGTTCTCGTAGGTGGTGCTATCAGTATGCGCAAGCCCCTCGGGACTCTTCTAACCTCCTGAAATTACTGAAGAGGCTTACTCTCCCACCATGAATATATGACTTTACAACGCAAACACTTACAACCCTTGCTTTTACAACACGGTTTTTACATCGCAACTACCATTTTACAACGCATGCCATTACAACACATTTTTTAAACTACCATTACAGCGCATACCATTACAACGGATAATACCTTTAGGGCAATCCTAGGGTAAGTGTTGGATAGCGTAGGGGTAAAAATTGATATTCCAACTCCAGTGAGTGCAACAGTACGGTAAGTGTTGGATAGTGTAGGGGTACAAATTACTATTCCCACTCCTGTGAGTGCAACAGTAGGGAAAGTGTTGGATAGTGTTGGGGTAAAAATTACCATTCCAAACTACCTCAAAAACCCATACCCACCCAAAAACTAAACAATCTCCATTACATACCTTATGAAGTGTTGTAACGCATGCGTTGTAATGGTATGCGTTGCAGTGACATGTGTTGTAATGGCATGCGATGTAAAGGCAGTTGCGTTGTAACAGTTGCATTGTAAAAGCAGTGCTATGTAATGACTGCGTTGCAATGGATGTTCCCCCCACCACTTTGATATTTCTGGTTTCTGTAGTTTTCCAACTTCCTCATTAAATCTTTGGTCTCTACAGGCTGGTCAGTCCTGATTATTGCTGTCTTCAGGCAAATCCTCCTCGCTGAACAACTTCTCAGCAGGACTCTCACTCTCCCTCAGAAAGTCCCTGGCTTGGATTGCTCACAACTCACTCAACGTTAGCAGTGTCTTGTCCTTCAGTAAAATACTGCCCTCCTCTCACCCCAGTGCCTGCAGTAACGCGACACAGCTTACCGCAATTCTATGTGTACTCCGACACCAAGGAAATGGCAGCTGGGCTGTCCTTCATAGTTCTGGCTGGGTGCTCCGTGGCATGTAACTCCATACAGCAGGGCCGGTTCTAGGTTTTTTGGGTCCCTGGACGAAGGGGAATGTGCAAGGCCCCTCTAATTTACATAAGTGACACCTTCAGGGCTCCGGAAGCTGCTTTGTGAAGACATCTCCTGGGCAGCAGCTCCTCCTCTCAGCCTCCTTCAAGCACCTCTGTTACAGCTTTTATTGGGCTGAAGGTGTGAGAATTGCTTGTGAGCTGAGAGTTAAAACTGTGGGGCGCTAAAGTGCTGGACAATGGGCATCCAGCAGTGTCGCTGAATGGGCATCCGGGCAGGAGACCTAATTGCAGGACAATCCTGCAAAATGTTTTTCCTTGCAATTGGGACAAGAGGAAGAGTCTCCCTACCCTAGGCCTTTCCACACCATCCCTGAGAGGCCCAGGGTGGTGGGGGGAGGGGGGGGGGCAATAGTTACAAGACACCTTTCTATCAATTGGATCATCAGGGGTACATGAGGACTGGTGGTGTGTTGCACTTGTGCGGGCCCCATGCTGGTAGGCTGAGTGCCAGGCCCTGGGCAGCTGCCCACACTGCCCAGGCCTTGCGCCGCCCTGCCGTACAGACCTCCTTCAAACACCAGTGACTGCAGTGCACCTGATAAAGAGGGCGTGCAGAATTCCAGCACTGGCAAATTGAACACACATATTTCAACTGCACATCCCATGAGTCAGAAATAGGCTCCAGCACACTCGGGTTCACGATACGTTGTTTTATTGTGGCAACGTCAAGCTAAAAGGTAACGCGTTTCGGCCCTTAGGCGACCTTTCTCACAACAAACAATCACCATTTTGTTCTTTTTATACACCATTTTTTCAACATTTCCTAAAGTGACGTGAAAAACAACAAATCCATCGAAATACTTAAAAGACTCTTGCTTTTTTGAAGTCTGTTGCATTTCTTTCTAACTATACTATAATTTCAACCTCACTGTAAAAAACATTTCATATTGAAATATATCTAAAGAATATATGTTTTACAAATGTGTGGGGATAAGACTAGTAATCCTATAATTACCTATATTTACCTGCCTTGCTGATATTTGAATCATAGATATTTTTGATATGTTAGAATATTGTTGTTATGACATAAAATCGGAATCCAAGGACATAAACAAATTTGTTCAAACTTTCTTTTAGTACTATTTGGCTAGGAGATGAAGGGCGGCTTGAGGCATCAACTTCATTTATGTGCCTTGCTACTGGAAGTTTAACACATAATTCATAATATTTTAGAATCTTTAGAGTTTGATTGAATTGAAAATGGCAAAAAATACTCAATTGTTCTGAATAGAGGGCCCAAAACTGCATCTTACCCGGGGCCCCAAAACCTTCATAAAATGGCACTGGTCCGATGCTCTTCGAGGATAGCATAACATGCATCGCAATCCGGAGAATTGATATAGATTCCATCAAGCACAGGTTTCTATGGAACTTTAGTGGGTGTGTGCATGTTTGGTGCCATGTTACTTTAGTGCCCTTGGGCACAATAGGTATCACATTTTTGAAGTGGTTGCAACTGCTTATGGCAATGAAATTTTAAAATTTGGATTCCTACTTGTGACAAATGTTTTATCTTGATGCTTTTATGATTTTAATGTCTAAAATCGAATAAAGTATATTCTGATTCTACTTACGGCAATGAAAATCGCAGAGGGACACATTTGTGCCTGCACTATGCCACTGGTTGTTCCTCATTGCATAGGAGGTTGAAAGCATGCAAATGAGGTAACACCTTTGCCGTTGCACCCTTGCTATGTTACAGATGCTGGTCAGGTGGGTAAAGAGGCAATGGAAAAGTGATTAACAGTGCCACACAGATAGTGTGTTCCCCTAAGGTGCAGCTTGGTAGGTTGAAATGTGGGTCACAGAGATCCCAAAGACATACCCCCCATGCAGGTGCAGACACACTCTGCATGCAACATCAGGATGCCTCCTCTCCCCTCCTTGATTCCATCTCAGCCCCTCTGCCTGTCTCTCCATGGTGCCCTGTCCCCAGGGCAGATATGAAACCTGTGTCTACTCTGCACCGGGAACAGCGCATTTTTTCATAATCGGACAAGTGTCCAGCCTTGTGTGGGTGCACAACTGAGCATGCATCGCAGCGCAGCCCACACCTTTGAGCCTGTATGGAATTCTCCCACTTTCGAGCATCTAAAGAGCCATTCTCTCTCCTGGCACTGACTTGTTCGTGCTGTATTCCAAATGAGCAATATTAAGCCTTTTAGTGGCTCTCAGAATCAGATGACCTCACAACTTTCCAATTATCTAATCACTTGAGAGTCTGGACCTCACAAATCTCCAGGCTGTAATTTGCAGCAAATTACCATGCTGTCAATGGCAACTGTCAGCCATCAGGCCGGTGGCGTGACTTTGCCAAGAGTTGCAGCAAGAGGTGAAATTAGCTTGGTGGCGTGAAGCATAAAATCAGGATGGGGACAGGAACAAGAATCGAAGAGGCTTGTACTGTGGTCTCAAAGCACCAGACTCGCAAAGATAAAGCAGCGACACAGGAAATGTGAACCCCAGCTAGGCGAGATGCTCTGTTGGACAAAAAGATAGAAGTGGCCAGTGTTATCTAACTGGTTGAAATTTAAATGACGCCAGTGCAATTTATTTTGGACCAGATGTACAACCTGTTTTAGCAGTCGCAAACAGAGAGCTGGGCTACTTGTGACCGCTAAAGAGTCTTTTCACATGTAGTAACTGTATTTTGCGAGTCGATAAGCTATTACTGACTCACAAAATGGGGTTTGTAAGTCAGTATTAGGATGGGACGATTCAAGAGCGTCCCTTCCTAATAGGGAGTTGCAGGGGGCATGTAGAACTGTTTTGTGACAGAAATGCAATGGCAAAAACATTCTTTTTTACTGATTCCGTGAAGGAGGGGGTACCCCATTCGCAAACGGGAAGGGGTCCCCGAGGCACTCCTTCCCCTTTGTGTACGCGGTCACCGACATTTTTTAATAGCAGGCAGTGGTCCCACAGACCACTGCCTACTCTTAAAAAATGTAAAGGACGCTTTTGATTTTTCTTTTTGAAATGCAGCCCGTTTACCTTTAAGAAAAAACGGGCTGCATTAAAAAAATATATATGTTTATTTAAAAAGCAATCACAGACATGGTGGTCTGCTGAGACCAGCAGGCCACCATCCCTGTGATTAGAGGTCATTCCCAATGGGTCGTAAATTGTGACCTACCTCATGAATATTCATGAGGTTTGTGATTTGCAACCCCTTTGGGAATTGCTAAATGTGTCAGAGACACATTAGTACATCGCATTTTGCAAGTCTCTAATTGCAAGTCACAAAAATTGCAAATAGAGACTCAAAAGGAAATGTTTGCACATCTGGCCCGTAATTTCGGGAATTTTGCATTATGCTTCTTGCACACAGTTCCTGAAATTATGCCATTATACCACTTTGCGTAATAACGCACCATTTGAAGTGAAGATTTATCCCAAACACACAGGAAAAAGGGAAAGTAAGAGGCTGTTTTGTTTGTGGTGCTTTTGTTAAAAACGAGTCCTCATGCTAAAATATAGTGCAAAATGATAAGTTTGCATTTTATTTAAATACACATAATTTTACAGAAATTGTGCATAATTACACAAAAGCGAATTTTGAGAAATTCACGTATAGTTAGTGTACTGTATGGGACATGAGTTAACTTTCAGGGTCAGACTGCCCTTAGCGGGCACCGGGCATTTCCCTGGTGGGCAAGCCAGAAAGGTGGGGGGTGGTTTTGGACCCTGTTGGATTCCGACCAGCCCAAGCACTGCAGGAACGTAGCATGCACCAGTCCCCTTTACCTGCCCACTGGACACCCACAGGACAAACTCTGTGAGTGCACCAATGGACCCCGAAAGAGGGTGGTAATGTTGAGGAGACACCACGTCTTCCACCCTTATTGACAATAGGACACAGCTCCCTCCTTCCTTTACGCTTCTGCACCTATGTACAATGGGGGAAAAACAAACCCTGCATGTATCACTGTTCGCAATATTAAATTCTAACCCCCAATGACCATGCCTTGCAAAACATACAAAACCCCTCTTACCAGTGTGAAGCGCAGGCTCAGCTTCGTAAAGGTATGGAGTAAAAACAAAAGAAATGTGGTACTCCGGTATCTGCAACTACACTCTATAGCAGGGAAGCGGAGGGAGCCTTGTAGCAATGTCCAAATGAAAAATACAGCGAGGGGAAAAAGGTCTTCCAATGGAACTTGCCACCGCCTGAAAAAACCCCTTTGCTTTCGTAAGGTTGACCGATGGGGCAGGGACAGAGGGAAACCTTCTTGGAAGCACCAAACAAACCCAGCGTTCTGCAACGAAGCCTTCGCGGAGTGACCCAAAACGTCACTTCCGCACAAAACGAGGCAGAGTGTAATCCCAGCGAAGACGCGCTAATACAACACAAGGCTTCGTGTACACTCAGCGTTGCTTTAATATCTTCCACGAGAGGAAAAAACCTCCCTGCAACGCTGTGAGTGAACGGGAGCCCCCGAACACCCGGAAACAAGGACAAAGTGCTGGGGCCAGAAAAACGGGGATAAGGGAAGGGAAACCCGGGGACCCAATTCTGTCTAACTCTAACTAAAAGGGAAAAAACGGGGAAAGGGAAATGGTCCAACCAATAGGGGGAAAAACAAACCCTTCTCACGAGCCCGTGAGCAAGGGCAAAGCAAAAAAAAGGTATCGTATTTGCAGGAAGGATTCTGCACAGCAACAATCAGCAGCCAACAACCAGGATACAGGAATCCGAACACTGGCAATATCAAGCATCGAACTAAAGGTAGGACCAACCTTTATCCTCCTTGCCACTGTCATGTGATGTCAAGGCATGGTCACTAAAAAGGGACTAACCCAATTCCTAACAGTATCCCCCCCCAATGATCCTCCCCACAGGTCGGGGCTTAGAGGGATGTTGTCTATGGAATAACCGAACCAACCGCGGGGCATGTACCCCCCAGCTGGTTCCCACGTCCTGTCCTCCTTTGTGTACCCCTTCCAATCTACCAAGTACAGAAGGCGACCCCTGACCCGCTTTGAATCGAGGATAGCCTGAACTTCAAATTCCTCCTGCCCATCAATCAGAACAGGAGGAGGAGGTGGTAGCACCTGGCCTGATGGTATATAGGGTTTAAGCAACGATGTATGAAAAACGGGGTGCACCCCGTATTCCTGTGGTAACCTGAGCTTCATTGCAACGGGGTTAACAACCTGCAGTATGGTAAATGGACCCACAAACCGGGGCTGCAATTTACGAGATCCTTGCAGTCTCAGATTGCGTGAAGCCAGCCATACTAAATCCCCTGTCTTATATGCAGGAGCGGGGACACGATGTTTATCCGCCTGTGTTTTCATAGCCTCCTTTGCCTCTAATAAGCTGGCCCTGGCCAAGCCCCATATGTCTCTCAATCGCCCACACACGTCATCGATGGCTGGCACGCGACCCGTGGGCTGTATAGCTACCGCTCTAGGATGGTAACCAAGCGAACAGTAAAAAGGAGTCATACCCAATGCGGAATGCACACTGTTGTTATAAGCGAACTCCGCAATGGGCAGAGCAGTTACCCAATCACAGGACAAAGATGCTATCAGACACCTCAGGTATTGTTCCATCGTCTGATTAGTGCGCTCGGTCTGACCATCCGACTGAGGATGGTAAGCCGAGGATAAACGTATCTCGGTCTTGAGTACCCGACACAGCTCCGTCCAAAAATGTGAGACGAACTGTGCCCCCCTGTCCGATATGATCACTACAGGCAACCCATGTAACCGCACGACCGAAGACATGAATACCACCGCCATCTCCCTTGCTGTAGGGATTTTAGGAAGAGGAATGAAATGCGCCATCTTGGTGAATAAATCCACCACCACCAATATGGCGGTGCAGCCTGCGACAGAGGGTAAATCCATTACGAAATCCATACTTAAAGTATGCCATGGCCCAGGCGGTACCTCCAAAGGCTGTAAGAGTCCCGAGGGTTTACAATGCGAGGGCTTGCTGATTGCACACACAGGACAAGCACTCACATATCCTAGAACATCCTTAGTCATGGACTCCCACCAGAACCACCTCATGCACAATTCCTTGGTCTTCCTTATTCCCGGATGAGCTGCCAAGGCAGAGGAATGACACCACTCCATTACCTCATCCCTCAGCACGGGGGGAATAAACAACCTGTCCTCATAATACAAAAGTCCATCTTTCTCTGTTACCTGGGGTATGGACAACCAAGGAGCCAGATCTAATTGGCTCAATTGTTCTTTCACGAGAGCAGGAAAGTCTTCCACAACCAAAGCCCCTATGATCCTTTCTTCTGCAATCATAGCCCTGCTCACACTCAAGGAGCCTTCTTCCTTTATATCAACGTGTATCCGGGAAAGAGCATCGGATTTCACCTGTTGGGCTGCAGGTCTGTATGTTATGATGAAGTCGTACTCATTAAAGAATAAAACCCATCTCATCTGGCGAGGAGTTAATGCCCTGGCAGAACGAAAGAACTCTAGATTTTTGTGGTCGGTGTAGATGGTAATGACATGTCTGGCACCCCATAGATAATGGCGCCATTCCTCAAACGCTAATTTGACCGCCAGCAGCTCGCGTTCTGCCACAGTATAATTACGTTCCGCTGGCAACAAGATTTTAGAAAAGAACGCAATTGGATGCATATGGCCAGTGGCTACATCTCGCTGCGACAACACCCCACCTACGGCACATAAGGAGGCATCGGTTTCTACAAAGTACGGCAGGGCAGGGTCAGGGTGCACCAATACCGGTGCAGACACGAACTGCCTTAGCAACAAACGAAAAGCATCCTGAGTCTCATTTGTCCAATCAAAAGGGACGCCCTTTCTCAAAAGGCGGGTCATTGGAGCCACTATGTCAGAGAAATGCAATATAAATCGCCGATAAAAATTTGCGAAACCTAGAAGCACCTGTATTTGCTTCACATTCGTTGGTACTGGCCAGGTCTCTATGGCCTGGATCTTTTTTGGGTCCATCCTGATGCCTGCTGCAGATATAACAAATCCCAAAAACTCTACTTCGGAAGTATTAAACTGGCACTTCTCCAGCTTAGCATATAAATGGTGTTCCTGTAAAGTCTGCAAGACCTGTAATACATGCTTGGTATGATCGAGCCCCTTCTCCGAATAAATAAGTATATCATCCAAATATACTATGACTGTCTGATCCAGGTACTTGCCAAGGACTTCATTGATAAAAAACTGAAACGCCGCTGGCGCATTGCACAAGCCAAACGGCATTACCGTATATTCAAACAGTCCGTACTTTGTTTTAAAAGCCGTCTTCCACTCATCTCCTGGCCGAACCCTTATAAGATGGTATGCGCCCCGCAAGTCTAATTTAGTAAACACCGTAGCCTTGCGGAGCTGATCCAGTAACACGGAGATGAGCGGAAGAGGGTACCTGTTTTTAACAGTGGCTGAGTTCAATGTTCTATAGTCAACACATGCCCTCAAAGACCCCTCCTTCTTAGGAATGAAAAATATAGCCGATGACACCGGCGAGGAAGAAGGACGAATATAACCCAACTGCAACATCTCGTCAATATACGTCTTCAGATGAGCCTCCTCAGGCTCAGACAGTGCGTAGACCCGACTGCACGGCAACGGAGCCCCTGGTATTAAATCGATCTTGCAGTCATACGACCTATGTGGTGGAAGACCTTGGGCACATCCCTTATCAAACACGTCCTTATAAGCAGAATACTGAGGAGGGACTACACTCGTCTCGACCACAGCACTGGACAAAGGATTAATCTGCTCAGCTGCCACAATATAGCAATTCCTCAAACAATGCACCGAGTCCAACGTTACCAATCTCTGTACCCAGTCAATCCTTGGGTTATGTTTTTGCAGCCATGGGACCCCCAAAACCAACCCGAAAGAAGGTGCATCGATCAAATCAAAAATCACAGTCTCCACATGTCCATTCTCACACAACAGAGTGGAGCAGTCTGTCGGGTGATACACCCCGAAGTCAACTCTGTCCCATCAATAGCCCTTACTGGCTCAGGTTGTTCTTTTAGATGACAAGGAACCATCAATGTCTCAGCCATCAAGATATCTATACAGTTCCCAGTGGCCCCGGAATCTAGTAACACTGACACAGGGACACGTTTATGTGCTGAAAGCAGCAATTGAGCGTTAATAACAAAATGTCTTGGGGCTTGGTCCAAGGCCCCTACAACCTCATACTGCTCTTTCCTTTCTTCACTCGAACCTTGATCCACATGTATACACGCCACCTTTTTGCCAAACCCTACGCCTGATGGTTTCACTGGACAATCTCTCGCAAAATGGCCACCCTGTCCGCAATAAAGACACAAATTCATCTCTCTCCTTCTCTTCTTTTCCTCTGACGTCAGGGGACCCCTTACTCCACCTATTTCCATGGGCTCGGGGACTGTTCTACTCTCCCCTCCCGACTTCACCTCTGGTTTCACATAACTACCTCGTGAGGACTGGAACCGACTACGTTCTCCACGCCGTTCCGTCACTCGATGATTCAGCTTAACCACGAGATCAATGAATGCCGCACAATCCTCAGGCGGATCCACCACCTGTGACACTATGTCCTTCAATTCTTCACAAAGACCCTGATAAAACAGGGACGTCCTTTTCTCAATTGGCCAATGTGTCTCGGCTACTAATCGATTAAAGTTGGCTATATAAGACAATAAGTCCTGCCTGCCCTGCCGTAGCTTTAACAGTTCCGCATCACTAGCCTGCATAAACGCATGTTTAGCGAACAGACCCCGCATTAATTCCTTAAATGCCTGATAATTATACAACACACGGTCATTGCTTTCCACCAATGGAATCGCCCATTGGGCCGCGTTGCCAGCCAGGTATGACAGTATAAAAGCAATCTTTGCAGAATCGTCGGGAAAGGCATTCGCGAACTTATCGCTCTCTCCTGTAAATCTCTCAGGGGGGGCTAAGGGTACTGCAACAGGGGTCGTTACCGTTACAGCTATGGGATTGCTGCCAACAGTAGTACTAGTACTTGATCCCGCCCCTCCTGTATACTGAAATGTAGCAGGCTGTATAACAGGGCCCGTTCCCCTGTGCTGTGACTGCTCTCTGGCTCGTACAGCCACCAACTCCTGTTTCAATCCTACATTCTCTTGTTGTAGCTCCTGCTCCTGTGCCTGTAGGGTATGTACGGCTCCCATTATATCTTGCATTGTGGGACCACCCGTACCCCCACCTACCAGATTCCCGTCCTCATCCATGCTAGTCCGGGCAGTGCTATTTTATCGTGGGCTTGATATTCTGTTGGATTCCGACCAGCCCAAGCACTGCAGGAACGTAGCATGCACCAGTCCCCTTTACCTGCCCACTGGACACCCACAGGACAAACTCTGTGAGTGCACCAATGGACCCGGAAAGAGGGTGGTAATGTTGAGGAGACACCAAGTCTTCCACCCTTAGTGACAATAGGACACAGCTCCCTCCTTCCTTTACGCTTCTGCACCTATGTACAATGGGGGAAAAACAAACCCTGCATGTATCACTGTTCGCAATATTAAATTCTAACCCCCAATGACCATGCCTTGCAAAACATACAAAACCCCTCTTACCAGTGTGAAGCGCAGGCTCAGCTTCGTAAAGGTATGGAGTAAAAACAAAAGAAATGTGGTTCTCCGGTATCTGCAACTACACTCTATAGCAGGGAAGTGGAGGGAGCCTTGTAGCAATGTCCAAATGAAAAATACAGCGAGGGGAAAAGGTCTTACAATGGAACTTGCCACCGCCTGAAAAAACCCCTTTGCTTTCGTAAGGTTGACCGATGGGGCAGGGACAGAGGGAAACCTTCTTGGAAGCACCAAACAAACCCAGCGTTCTGCAACGAAGCCTTCTAGGAGTGACCCAAAACGTCACTTCCGCACAAAACGAGGCAGAGTGTAATCCCAGCGAAGACGCGCTAATACAACACAAGGCTTCGTGTACACTCAGCGTTGCTTCAATATCTTCCACGAGAGGAAAAAACCTCCCTGCAACGCTGTGAGTGAACGGGAGCCCCCGAACACCCGGAAACAAGGACAAAGTGCTGGGGCCAGAAAAACGGGGATAAGGGAAGGGAAACCCGGGGACCCAATTCTGTCTAACTCTAACTAAAAGGGAAAAAACGGGGAAAGGGAAACGGTCCAACAAATAGGGGGAAAAACAAACCCCTCTCACGAGCCCGTGAGCAAGGGCAAAGCAAAAAAAAGGTATCGTATTTGCAGGAAGGATTCTGCACAGCAACAATCAGCAGCCAACAACCAGGATACAGGAATCCGAACACTGGCAATATCAAGCATCGAACTAAAGGTAGGACCAACCTTTATCCTCCTTGCCACTGTCATGTGATGTCAAGGCATGGTCACTAAAAAGGGACTAACCCAATTCCTAACAGACCCCTGGGGCCGGTTTTGTTACAGGTGGCCGGTTTTTCAGCAGTGCTGCAATATCGGCCGCCTGTAACAAAAGTGGCAGCGGGAGAGGTGCTTCCCTCTCACACGCCCCCCCCTCCCTCCCCCTTGGGGCTCAGTCAAGCTGATTGCCTGGGCTGGTTTCAGTTCCCAGTCTGGCCGTGTTCACTTTGCAGTTAAAGGAGCTGTGTAGTGAAAAGCAGAAAACGTCCTCCCTTACCCAATCTTGCATCAGCCAAATTTTACCAACTATAAGGTATCCTGAATGACCCTTTGTTTCATAACATCTTGTCAGGTTCTGAAACATATTGTGACATCTTTCACTAGATGGACCTTTTATGCAGGGCACGTACTCCTAGGCCCTTATAAATCCACTCTTCTTTTATCACCAAGAACCACCCTTTTGGGTGCGCTGAGCACAGGCTGGGAGCATGGGTCTCCTTGCATAAAAAAGTTTATGTTACTCCCCATTTAAGTCGAAATCAGTGGCAGTACCATTACAGTCGGCTGCAATAAAGCTATTTCTGGAACCATGGCACCATTACAATGGACTCACTGTCTCTAAAAACACAGTCTGAGAATTCCTGGATACATAGATTTCTTTGGCTGAGGTGTTTTTAGCCCATACACTATCTCCCAGTAGATGCGCTTAAATCAATCAAACATTTATAAAGCGTGCCACTCACCCATGAGGGTCCCAAGGTGCTAACGGTGGGGGGGGAGAAGCAGCTACTGATCGAAACAGCCAGGTCTTGAGAAGTTTCCTGAAGGTCAGCAGGTCCTGGGTTTGTTGCAGGTGGGTGGCAAGGGTGTTCCATGTCTTGGCGGCGAGGTGGGAGAATGATCTGCAACCGGGCCACCAGTGGTTGTTCAGCGGATGCATGGAACGGTGGCAAGGGAGAGGTCCGCGGAGTCAAGCTGGCGGTTCGGGGTGTAGAAGGTGAGTAGTTTGTTGAGGTATGTGGGTCCGGCGTTGTGTAGTGCTTTGTGAGCGTGGGTGAGGAGCTTGAAGGTGATCCTCTTGTTGACCGGGAGCCAGTGGAGGTCTCTCAGGTGGGCGGTGATGTGGCTGTGGCAAGGGATTCCAAGGATTAGGCATGCAGAGGTGTTTTGTATGCGTTGAAGTCTTTTCTGGAGTTTGGCTGTGGTTCCCGCGTAGAGGGTGCTGCTGTAGTCCAGCCTGCTTCTGACGAGGGCTTGGGTGACTGTCTTTCTGGTTTCGGTGGGGATCCATCTTTAGATCTTGCAGAGAATGCTGAGGGTGTTGAATCAGGAGGAGGAGACCGCGTTGACTTGCCAGGTCAGAGAGAGCATTGAGTCCAGGATGAACCGTAGGTTGCGAGCGTGGATGATGGGTGTCAGGGCTGTTCCAAGCGTGACCAGCCACCTGGAGTCATCCCATGCAGAGGGGGTGGAGCTGAGGAGGAGGACCTCTGTCTTGTCCGAGTTCAGTTTCAGGTGGCTGGTCTTCATCCACTCAGTGACAGCCTTCATTCCCTCATGGAGATTGGATTTGGTGGTGGCCGGGTCCTTGGTGAGGGAGAGGATCAGCTAGGTGTCGTCGGCATAAGAGATGATGTTGAGGTGGTGTGCTCGGAGGATGTTGACAAGAGGTGCCATGTAGATGTTGAAAAGGGTTGGGTTGAGGGATGATCCTTGGGGTATGCCGCAAGTGATCGTGATGGCTTCGAGCAGAATTGGGGGAGGCAGACTCTCTGGGCTCTGCTGTTGAGGAAGGAGGTGATCCAGTTCAGAGTTTTGTCATGGATCCCTGCGTCATGGAGGCATGTGAGCAAGGTGTGGTGGCAGACGGTGTCGAAGGCAGCCAAGAGGTCCAGGAGGATGAGGGCTGCAGTTTCATTGTTGTCCAGCAGGGCCCTTATGTTGTTGGTGACGGCAATGAGGGCGGTTTTGATGCTGTAATTGCTTCGGAAGCCGGATTGGGAGGAGTCCAGGATGTTGTTCTCCTCAAGGAAGTGGATTAGCTGTCTGTTGGCGTTCTTCTCAATGACTTTCGCCGGGAACGGGAGCAAGGAAATGGGTTGAAAGTTCTTGAGGTCCTTTGGGTCTGCCTTGGGTTTCTTGAGTAGGGTGTTGATCTCAGAATATTTCCAGCTCTCCGGGAAGACAGCGGTCTCGAAGGAGCTTTTGATGATTTTCCGGAGTTGTGGTGCGATGATGGAGCTTGGTTTGTTGAAGATGTGGTGGGAGCCGGGGTCTGAAGGTGAGCCGGAGTGAATGGTGTTCATGATTTTGATGGTGTCTTCATCGTTGAGGTTGTTCCAAGAGAGCAGGAGGCCGGTGTGTTTGGTGGGCGTTGAGTCGGCGGTGTCGGCGTATGTTGTTGGTGTCTGGGTGTCAAAGCTGGTGTTGATGTCTGAGATCTTGCGGTGGAAGAAGGTGGCCAGGGAGTCGCAGAGTTCTTGTGGCGGCGCGATGTCATTGGAGCTGGAGCTGGGGGTGACGAGTTCTTTCACAATGTTGAAGAGCTCTTTGCTGTTGTGTGCGTTGGTGTCAATGCGCTCCTTGAAGGAGGTGCTTTTGGCGGATCAGATGAGTTGGTGGTGCTTGCGTCTGGCGTTCTTGAGGGCTGTGAGGTTGTCTGGTGGCTGGTCGTGGCACCACTGCTTCCCGAGTCTTCGACCGGCCTGCTTGGAAGCCTGGAGGTCGGCATTGAACCAGATGGCTCTCGTGTCGGTACACCTGTTTGAGGGTTTCCTGATTGGGGCGAGGGTGTTGGAGCAGTCATCGATCCATTGTCTGAAGTTGTGGGCCGCTGTGTTGGTGTCTGAGGGCTAGGATGGAGGGCCTCGGGCAATGGTGGTGATAAGCTCGTTTTCGGTGACTGTGTTCCAGCTGCGGTGTGGTATTTGTTGCGGTTGGTTGTGTGCGGTGTGTTTCTCGAAGGAGAAGTGGATGCAGTGTTGGTCAGTCCAGTGGAGTTCGGTGGTGTGGCTGAAGGTGACGTTGCTGGCGGAGAAGATGGGGTCGAGGGTGTGTCCGGCGGAGTGGGAGGGTGTTGTGACGAGCTGTTTGAGTCTGAGGTTGGCGAGGTTGTCTATCAAGGTAGTGGAGTTTCTGTGGTTTGCGTTCTCGAGGTGGAAGTTCGGGTCTCTGAGGAGAATGTAGTCTGTGGAGGCGGGCGTGCATGCTGATCAGGTCAGTGATGGAGTCACTGAAGTGCTGTCCGGGTCCCGGGGGTCTGTAGACGAGGGTTCCTCTAAGGGTGGTGTTGTGATTGACGTGGATCTGGAAGTGTAGGTGTTCTGCCATGCTGAGGGAGTCTTCGTTGTTGGTCGAAATGCTGATGGTGGTCCTGTGGGCGATGGCGATTCCTCCTCCTAGTTTGTTGTTTCAGTCCCTGCGGGTGATCTTGTTCGCATCCGGGATGGCTATGGCTATGTCGGGCACCGAGGAGGCACTTATCAAGGCCTCCGTCAGGAAGGCGACGTCCGGGGAGGATGAATCGAGCAGGTCCCCTAGTTTGACGGCATGCTTGTGGACTGAGCGGGTTTTGAGCAGTATGCATCCGAGATGGTTGTGGTCGGCTTTGATGTGGTGGGCAGGATGTGCATGTGTGCGCTACCAATTTTGGCAGGTGAAGGGTCTGTGGGTGAGCTTCGGGGTGGCCTGGAAGCAGGTGGATGATCGGCCGGCGTTGAGTGTGTGGACTGGGTTGGCGTCATAGCAGCGTCAGGTGTTGTGGTGCTCGCGGGGGCCATGTGGTCTGGCATGCGGACCAGGCACGGATGAGCGCAGATGGGCTTGCCTTAGGCACGACCATGCAGTGGTCGCATTTAAGTAGGGGAGGGCGAGGGCCATGTGGGTTGGAGGTGGGAGTGGGCAGGTTACGGTAGAAAAAAAAGGAAAAACTGTGGTAGCGTCCCGAGTGCGGACAACACTCAGCAAGGAGCCAAGAAGGAGAGGAGCAATCAAAATAAAATAAAAAGAGAGGATGAAAAGTCGGGACCCAGCAGGGGCAGGTCTTGAACCCTGCCTGTGAGGACCGAGGGCAGAGTGCTGATGAGCGGATCTGCCGGGGAAGAGCTGATCATTGACCAAGGGTCAGGGGTCTAGCTCGTGCTCCCCGCAGCAGTCAGCATTTAAGGAGGGGAGGGGCGTGTGCTGGGAGGCAGGAGTGGGCAGGTTACGGCAGGGAAAAAGGAAAGGCGGTGGTAGCATTCCGGGTGCGGGCAACACTCAGCAATGAGCCCAAAAGGAGAGGAGCAATCAATATAAAATGAAAAGAGAGGATGAAAAATCGGGACCCAGCAGGGGGAGGTCTCTAACGCTGCCTATGGGGACCGAGGGCAGAGCGCTGATGAGCGGAGCTGCGGGGAAGAACTGATCACTGACCAAGGGTCAGGGGGTCTAGCTTGTGCTCCCCGCAGCGGTCGGCATTTAAGTGAGGGAGGGGCGTGTGGCTGTGAGGCGGAAGTGGGGCGGGTTACGGCAGGAAAAAAAGGAAACGCGTGGTAGCGTTCCAGGTGCAGGCAACACTCAGCAAGGAGCCAAGAAAAAGAGGAGCAATCAAAATAAAATAAAAAGAGAGGATGAAATATCAGGATCCAGCAGGGGGAGGTCTCGAACCCTGACTGTGGGGAGCGAGAACAGAGCACTGACGAGCAGAGCTGTGGGGGAAGAGCGGATCACTGAACAAGGGTCAGGGGTCTAGCTCACTTGGAAAAAAGACATAGTTGGTTAGATATCTCAGTGAACATTATTCCTACTCTGCTGAACTGTGCACAACATGAATGTCACAGATTTGAATCTTCTTGCTGCCAACTCAGGCTCTCATTCATATGGCAAATATATTGACTACCTGCAAGGCTTTTATTCCAAGTGGTGCACAACATGAGGTGCAAATTTTGAATCTGTTAACAGCAATGTAGTGGGATATGGTATTTAACAGGTGGATATACATAGTGAGCTATGATATTTACTCACATCCCACACAGCAGATGACAGTACCATGATAAAGGAAAATGCACTAACGTTCAGCCAAGCTATGTCACTTTAGTTTAGTGGTGAAAAACAGGGCAGCCATCTATGTCATGTCTGAACAGTACTTCCATGACCTATTGTTTCTAATGGAGACTTGGCTAATGAAAGACTGTGCATCTACCACTTCTGAACCAGACCCTGATAATTATATAATATCGCGCAAGGATAAATCAGATCACGAGTCATAGGAATTGCTGTTATCGCAGCGATGAGGTTAATGTTACCGGAGCCTTCCCCTTTGAGCTAAGACATATAATCCCCTGCATTTATGTGCAAATAGTAGTGCAATTTTATATTTTTTATTTAGTGGGTCAGTCATCTGATAACTACTTTAACAAAAGTGATGATATTACTGCCGCTTCAAACCTAATGGATTTAAAATGAAAGTATATGTCTGGAAAGACGTACAATTACTAGTGACCTAGACTGTTCTATTCCTCTAGGCTAGCAAGATCATTATGAAGTAACAAACTTCTGCCCTTTAATGGCCACTGGAAAAATTTTCAAAGCCCAAATAAAGTGAAACAATTAGATACAGAGAAATTGAATCAGCCTAATGTGGCAGCAGTCCTACTGCTTAATTCACCAGCCTTAATGATGCCATCACTCAATCATTCATACACTCAATCAAATACTAACGTTAAAGCAATTAAATCGATGATAACAGGAAAGTCATGCCAACAACAAATGCTTCTCTGTCTTGAGCTGAAAAAAGCAAACCCAGATTTTGCCGAAGTATGCACTCCCAGACTAGCTCTAAAGAGGTGTTATTAGTAAAACTTGGCAATTACAAAGCCCTAGCAGTGGAAGCCAAACTATATCAATTCAGCTCCTTCAAGGATGGAGCTCCCAATGTATCTCTGGATTTATTCAGAATTGTAAATTAACTCAGGGGCATATTACCAACAACTAGCGATAATTATTGCTATGTTGGTTTAGCGGCGATATTTTTATCGCCGAGCTGCGGCGATTTTTATCACTTAGGAACCTTGCTATTATCAAGGTATATCTCCTAAGCGATAAAAATCGGCCGAAATGCATGCATATCGCTGAAAAGTCAGCGATATTCATGCATTACCGAGCTAATGCTCTTAGCCATGTTATCCACCTACCATTGGATAACATGGCTAAGAACTGCTCAGGGGCAGGTGTTAGCTTTTGGAGATAGCAATGTTAGCGACTGTTTCCAGTCGCTAACATCTTGGAACACCCACTTTGCATGTCATTAGTGATAAATATCACTGACATGCAAAGCGGGGCCCAAGATGGTCGCTATCTCCTACTAGCTGTCGCTAACTGGTGTTAGCAACGGATCACTGACATAATATAGAATGACAAAATATAGACTTACCAAAATATAGTCACCAAAATATAGAATGCCAAAATATCGAATTCCTATCTACAAACAGGTAAGTACAAAAATATCGAATCCAAAATATAGTCTGTAAAAAACTATAGTCAGTCAAAATATCGATTTTTTTTAAATGTCTTAAAAGTAATTTAAAATTAATGAAATAATAAATATAATTAACTAAAACATACTTAAAAATACTCAAATAACCTTAAAATTAAGATATAATTAATTTAAGTTATTGATACAAAATGTACAATATTTTACCATAGGATAGCAGGAGGGTAACATTTAATATTACCACTCCAGTGAGTGCAACAATAGGGAAAGCGTTGGATAGCGTAGGGGTAAAAAATACTATTCCCACTCCAGTGAGTGCAACAGTAGGGAAAGCGTTGGATAGCGTAGGGGTAAAAAATACTATTCCCACTCCAGAGAGTGCAACAGTAGGGAAAGCGTTGGATAGCGTAGGGGTAAAAATTACTATTCCCACTCAAGAGAGTGCAACAGTATGGAAAGGGTTGGATAGTGTAGGGGTAAAAAATACTATTCCCACTCCAGTGAGTGCAACAGTAGAGAAAGCGTTGGATAGCGGGAGGGTAAAAATTACTATTCCCACTCCAGAGAGTGCAACAGTAGGGAAAGCGTTGGATAGCGGGAGGGTAAAAAATACTATTCCCACTCCAGAGAGTGCAACAGTAGGGAAAGCGTTGGATAGCGGGAGGGTGAAAATTACTATTCCCACTCCAGTGAGTTTAACAGTAGGGAAAGTAATGATTTAATATATTATTAAAAATAAATTAAATATCAATCCCAATAAAACATTAATTGAAATTAATAACCAATTTAATATCATGTAATAATTAATTAGAAATACAACTACATATTAGTTATTAAAATTAATAACCTATTCATAATTATTTAACAACTAATTAATTTTCAATAACAAAAACTAATTAATAATACAAATTAATACCAATTAAAAATTAACAGTAAATTAATTATCAATACACAAAAAGTATTTTTAACATTTAATTAATTACAATTACATTACTTCCCACCCTATTCCCCTATAAACCCACAACCCACTACGGATAAAAATAATTGCCAATTAATAGAAATTAATTACCAATTAAAAATTAATTAACAATAAATTTAAAATCAATACCAATGAATGAAAATAATTATTTACTTAATTTAAATTAAATTACTTCCCACCCTATTCCCCTAAAAACCCACAACCCGCTACAGAACTAAAAAGCAAAATTTAATAAAAAACTAATAATAATTGCTAAAAATTAATATTTAATTTAATATAATTAAATTACTTCCCACCCTATTCCCCTATAAACCCAAAACCCGCTACAGAATTAAATCACGCAAAAATTAAATAACATAAAATTCATTACTTAAAATACATTAAACATACATTACAAAAATTAATATACACTTTTCACACATATACTAACATACAAAACACTTTAAAAAATTGATATTATTAAAAAATCGATATATTTAATACCTATATTGTATACTTCGATATTTTGACTTCTATATTTTGAAAATCGATATTACTTACCTTAAATTCGATATTTTTAACCACTATATTGTGTCCATTCGATATTTTGTCCATTCTATATTTTTACTTCGATATTATGTCCATTCTATATTTTGGAATCAATATTATGACTGTTTACCGTTAGCAACAGCTAGGTAATAGGGAGATAATTTTATCTCCGCTTTCTTGGCATTTAAAGCCAAAAAAGCGGAGATAAACCCCCTTGATAATATGCCCCTCAGTTTCTTTTAAATATAACATTATTCCGAGTTAAAAGCTTATCAATGACCTTTCATCCTTTGAAAATCTAAAATATCAGTTCAAAAGTATGCAAGAGAATATTCCTTGCTCCCAATTCTTTTGATTTACCTCGATGAGCCTCTCCATCAAGTTTGAGCCTTCAGCTTTTCCATTGGAATACAAAGGATCCTTTGCTGTTAGTCATTTCTAGCATTGGGCCCACTGGCTCCCTCGTTAGAGCCAAACTCCTAAAGCCGTTGGCATTTTACCTCCCTCAGGGTTTGATAGAAGAAATCATTTAATAAATCTTTGTCTAGCTGTAGAATTAGGGCCTCATTCATGGTGAACAGTATAGGACAGAGCCACAAGTCTAACGGCTGCGCTGCCCTATGTCAATGTGAAAGGACAGGAATGCACCATATTTATGGAATACTGTGCATTTCTGTCCTTTCCCCCTGCAAAACTTGATGCCTATCGCAGATGCAGGCATCCTTGTGCCATAGTGCAAGGGTATCTACGTTGAATGCAGGATTGTTTTTGTGAAGGAAGGGGCAACTTCCTGCACAAAAACAATCCAGAGAGGTGTTTTCTCTTTCTATATGTTCCGCAGCTTGCAGCACGCATGGAACGAGGAGAAATACAAATATTTCTCCTCTTTACACCTGCTTAGGGGAGGTGTAGGGTTTTGGCACTGCCCAAGGTTTACATGAATAAATAAATCTGGGGCAGCAATAAAATCCATGGGTGTTGCATGGGAAAACCCACTGCAATGCCCATGGAATGTCTCCCTGGCACAGAATAAGATAACACAGTGACTTGCACTGCTTTGTCTTACTCCATATCTATGAGGCCATGCAAAGCCAAGCAAATTTGAATTGCGTGGCCTCATAGATATGGTTGGGGGATTTGCACCACTGGAGAGTCAGAAAAGGTGATGCTGTGGTGGCACAAGCCACTCTGTAAGTACCTTGATGTAGAATGAAAGAAGGGAATCATTAAACACCTAATGAAAAAGCAATCTATTTGATGCAAAAGACTACAATAATTTCAGGCCCATCTATTTTCTCTCTTTCCTGTATTTCAGCGGTCTTAGTATAGTCTTCCTGCTGCTTCAAGATTTGCTGAAAAAAATGTGGGTTGTCAGACTTATTTCAAACAAGATTCCATCCAGGCAAGAGCACTGAGTTAAAAGTTTTTTTCAGCCATGGACAATCCCTGACTCAAAGGTAACAGTTGTGGTGGTGTTGGGATACTGGTCCGTCTAACCATGGGTACTCACAAACATTTTCCAGGGGCTGGAAAGTTTGGTCCATGGTGTGACCGAGGGCCGCACTGATGCCAGCAGGGGTGTAAAGTGGGTGTAGGGGAAGCAAAGCATGTATATCTTGTGGCTGTATATAAAAATCAAGGTATTCCTAAAGTTAAGGCCTAGTTACTTTCTTTCCCTAACTGCAATTAACCTTCAAATATGTTCTTGCTGTATATTTAAAAATGTTAGGTCTGAGTCGAGTAAGCAGCAGCCGGGTGCGGCTGCAGCCCAGGGGGCCGCATGTAAAGGTCAGGAGGGCTGCATGCGGCCCGGGACGTACTTTGTGTATCACTGTTTAGACCCTCCACAGGCCTTCATCATCACTGAATACTCCATACTCATCACAAGGCTCAAGGTAGGTGGCTTTCTAGGCAGGTTATCAGGAGACTTGAGTCTTTCTGACAGACCCCAAGCATTGAGTCTATTTGCTTTTTACTTCCACCCTCAAGAGGTCAGACACAGTGTCCCACAAGACTCAATACTGTCACCATTCTTGCATAATATCTACAAGCAACCACTTACCTGTTCAATGCCCCTATGAGGGGCTAACTTTTTTATATGTTGTTGAGGACAACCAGCTGATCTTCATCATCCCTCGACCATTTAATGCCCCTTCTATCAATGTAAATTCCCATTATTTGTCCAAAATCTTGAGCTTTATCAAATGGTGGATGAACAATATGTACTTGCAGCTTAATCCTACAAAAACATATTTATTACTCACGTCACACGCTGCTACCACTGTGATGAACAATCTTGCCCTCAGCCTAACAGGAATGGGACAGTGACCCACTATGGGCAAGCCCCTGAGTAAATGTACCTTCACATTTATCACTACGTTAGACAGTAAAAGTGGACAGTACTCATTTTTAAAGCTCAAAATCCTTCAAAGAATATTGCCCTTTACTGAGCATCATCTAGATGTTGCCGTGATGAACACACTTATTCAATCCTACCTGATCTACGGTAACTCAATACACCATGTAATGTGGAATAAAATGATACCACTTGCTTTTGATCTGGAGTGCCACTGCTGGACTCATCATTGACCCTCCAAGGAGAAGTTAGATCTTTCTAATTTTCTCATCCTAACATTGTCTCCCATTCTACTGCATAAAAAGTAAATTTCGAAGCAATGATCTTTGTCCATAGATTTAGAAATCAGAACTAACTTGATTTAATTCCCTCTAAATTCAGTTGGCCCAGACCTGCCCACTTACTATAGTCAGCTAGTCCTTGTTTCCCTGACCCACTTAAAGCAAAACATATTTTATTAGCCTACATTTGAAATTAAGGCCTACATTGGTGAATGATAACTCTTATTTTCATTGTTACTAAACTACCAGACTCTGGCAACCAATAGCATTTAAAATCAAGTTAAATTGTAGGTGTGCACCCACAGTTAGAAAAAAAGGTGCTTATATTGGTACAGCACTTTCATGTGAGCAGAGCTTAAAATCAGTGCTTATTTTGTGGAAAAATAAGTGCCAGGGCCCTAGACAGGAGGCAACTGTAGCTTGCAACATCTATTGCCCATGCCAGCGCTGTCAATGACAGTACCAACATAGCTGCTAACCATTGCACTGCTACAAGTGTGGCAATTCAGACTATTCCATACCCCCAATGCTATAGGAAGTGCTTGGGCAGCAGGTATTAGTCATTTTTACATTATATTGAATGACTAAACATCTGTTCTTTCCCTGATCTCTAAACAAGATATACAGCTCCACCATGTGTCAGACTGTCAAAGGTCTGGGTGCTGACAGTTAAGTGCAGATGCCAAGCACCGGAAACCACTGGTTCAAATTAAGCACTGCTTAAAATCTAGATTTTGCTTTAAGCAAAGGAGATATCACCGCCACAACAGCGAACAGCCTGTGGCTGAGGAATCTAGTGGAAGAGTGCTCTTGTGGAGTCCCTACCTTGTGGCATGCGTGCCCTTCACAAAGGGCATTCTCGAGGTACACATGAACTGTGCACACACCCCTCAAAGGCACACAAATAGTGCATCTTCCAAGGGCATTCCTGCCTTTGTGTCTGTAAGTATACTATTGAAAAACAATTAAAGAGAGAGTACCCCAAAAGTCCACTGCAGCAGATCCTATAGGGCGAAGGAAACAATGACACCCCTAAGTGTTTCAAAAACTAAATAAGTTACTATGTCAACTGTGCAAAAATACAACATATTCAAAAACCTACAAATATATAATTTATTGAGATCAAGTTCTAATTTTAAAAAGTTTTCAATAAATAAGGATCTACAAAAAACAGTTTTCTCAATTTATAGGGTACAGAATAAAATATGGGACAGAATAATTAAATGTACCAACACACTCCAGTATGTAAAACGTCCTTGGGGTAATAAAGTGCAAATGCACAATTGTAATAGGGAGAAATACAAAACCTATCCAAGAATAAGGACAATAGAGGGAACAATAGTACAACTCTAGTATAGTACTTCAATATAAATCAGAGCAATCAGTTTTGAAAACCAAACACTGTAAATCTAATTAGACTGGTCAAATCTTATTAAACTAAAAGACCAAGCTCATCAAATACGAGGGCAAATACAATAAATATAGTCCTCTCTAAAAAAAGTTAAAACATGTTTAAAAAAGGTAAAAATATTTGAACACACTATTTCCGAGGGTGGTGCCAAAAGACATTTCCGGGTCTATGTTGCCAAGGAAATATTGCACTTTAGAAACAACAGTCGACTTCATAGTGAGTGAAGGAGAGGACAAACAAATAGAACGTTATTTAAATCTTGAACAGGCTCCTACAGAGGTCACAGAGCCTCTCTTCCCTAGGTAACCTCGCCGATGCTCCCGTAACATTTCGTAGGAGAAGCAAGTTCAGCCTTAATAGAAAAATGGCCTATGTGCACCATGGGGAAGGTTCAATAGGACATATGGTTGTGGTTTTTTTACATATGCTACTCTCCACAATTATATTATATAACTCCTAGAACACAATACAATATTTCTCTTTCGACTAACTTCATAAATTGATTTTTTAATCAAATTTTTCAAAATAGATTTTGGGAAGGGTCCGGCTACACTTTGCCCAATTCCAAACATATTCAATGCTATCACATATAATTTTAAAAAACAACTCTTCTCTCCTTCAGACAGAAAACTATTTCATATAATGCAGCCTGTATGAAGCCCATATCACTATTCAATATGCTATTCCCCCACCTTAAGCTTACTACCATAGCAAACACATTCGTGGAAAGAAGCCTGAATTCAAGTCGGTGTGCTGGTGGAGCAACTGCACAAGTCAAGCTACATATTTGCTGCCAAATGCGCCCTTCCACCTTCTCAAAGAAGTTCCATAACAGCTCATCCATTGATTCACAGGCATAACTCAAGTGAAGCCGGAAAGTGTCTTTCCCCGCAACATTTATATAAGCTGCCAATTGCAGATGCTTGGGACATTGACTTTCTTCTGCACTGAGTAATGTGATCACTATTAGAGCAGTTACTAGAGAAAATTCTACCTAAATACGGTTACAATTTCACCACCTCTAGCTTGTCTTTTCCTAAAAACCAATGCAAATCGTTCCTAAACCTACACCCCTGGGATCTAAAAACCATACGTTTACTCTTAGAGATGTTTATTTTTAGGAAATTTTCATTAGCATAGTTACTTACCTCAAAATGACACCTCAGTAAACCTATCTGAGTTAATGCTAGCAAAATCGCATCATCTGCATAGAGAAAACAACCAAGATTCATTGTTCTTAATTTTGGCGGGTCCCCCTTACTTTGGCCAACTCTGCTAGGCAAGTCATTGATATAAAGCGAAAACAAGAGGGTTGCTAGTAAGCACTCTTGCTTCAACCAATTGTGAGTTTCTACTTTACTAGATAAGCCCTGGTTCCCTCCCATCAGAACCTGAGTCCAAGTAGAAGAGTGCAAAGCAACAACTAGCCTAAGCAAATGCACAGGGATCCTCAATACAACCAATGCCCTCCACAGCGTCCCATGATCAACTCTGTCGAATGCTGTGGAGAAATCTTTAAAGGCAGCATATAAGGCCATGCCCTTACCCACTGGATACTTTTCAATCAGAGTTTGTAGGGCCGTGATATTGTCTAGGGTGCACCAAAGGCAAGCCCGTCTGTGCCCGTCCGCGACCCGACTGCGACCAGCGCCAGGCACCCTGGATCTTTGCACCGCTAATGCTACGGCCCAATGGCACTCCACGCACTCAACACAGGCCGCAACAACAACTGCAAGCTAGCATCACCGGCCGACACCCACGGACCCTTCAGCTGTCACCGCTTCAGCACCGCTAAGGCCGCGAACCCAGCGCAACCCGCCCGCAAGAACAAAACCGAACCAAAGACCCTGCAATGCAATTGAATGAAAATGAAGAAGAACACTCTTGGCAAACAATCTCCCAATCACATCCAACATGGATGCAATCTGCCTAAAGCTGACAGGAGAGGTTTTAGAACACTTTTTATGTAAAGGCACTACTATACTTCCTTTCTAAGAGGACAGTATGGTCCCATACGAATAACAATTATTGAAACACCAGATGGAGAAGGAGAGCCCATGCTGAAACATCTTGTTTAATGACAGATATCAGGAGATCGTCCGGGCCCATTGCACCAGAGTACCTAGCACACTTAATGAAAAGCTTTATCTTCTCATAGGAAGGAAGGCCATATACATTCAGTGAGGGAGCCTCACTAATCCACTCTGACAGAAACCCGCCACTAGAATTAGATGCGTATGTCTGCAAGACAAATTGGATCCACTCTGCATCGGATATTGAAATCGCTACAGGCATTCGGATATTAGAGACCAATATTTATGTGAATCACCAGAAAATGTGACTTCCCTCAGCTTAATCCATTTCTGATCCTCCAGCCTTCTGTGTTCAGGCTCCTTTAGTCCTGTTCTCACCGGCTTCAACTAATTGACTTCCCTTTGCCCCAGTAGTGATGTCTGCTTGAATTGTTCCCATACTAGTGAGTTGAGCTCCCTATTTAATTTTTTTACCTCCCAAGAGGTAGCCATCAAGAGTTTAGCACTAGTGGGTTGTTTCTTACTCTCACACAATCAAAATAAACACAATTGCTTCTAAAACCAGGTATTGGGGTTATCTTGTGTAGGAACAAAGATTGCTGCTTTAACATATCCTACAAAATGTATCAAATTTTTGTTTGACCAAAAGGTACGCCCATTTATTTTGTTATAGACAATCATATCATTTCTGGGACTACAGGACTCGAGTGCCTTAAGTTCCAAATCAATAACCACCGAGAGAATACTATGGTCACTCAGATCCATCCTTAAACCTTAAACTGCATGCAGGTGCCAAACATTTGGAAGGAAACCACAATATAAACAATCAGTGATTGCCCTCGGGAGGAATTGAAAGTTATAGAGCCTGGGGAATACTCTGGGAATCTGCCATTTAGAGCAAAAAAATAATTGGTTCTGAAGCAATCCAAAAAGCTTATACCCCACTTGTCTGATCTAATATTACCTTGCAAAATTCCCTCTGGAATACTCCATATCTCATCCAACTCCAGGTTTCCAAAGTTCAAAGAGGAACAATTTGAGATTTTAGCAGTGAAATCTTCTACCATAATTAACAGTGTGCATTCTTCTGAGATGCTAATATGATGCACAAACAAGAACATAGACTCAACTAGAGAGTGAGGTGACCTCCGGGGGGGAATATAAACATTTACTAGAAGAAAAGATGAATACGATCCTCCTATTACTTTGCAAAGAGCCAACTTTATACACATGCAAAGATTTGAGGGATGCTCAAAAACCATGGGATTCCAGTTTATTCTGCCACTAAGTAAAATAACTAAATCTACACTGGCATGACATTTTAATGTAGGTTTTGCTGCACAAGAAAAAACAAAATAATTCTCAAAAACGAAGGATAACCCCAAATTGTTTCACCATCTTTAACACCGCATTAAATATAATTTCCTGGAATGCGGCTGGATTCCACAGCAGCCCAGAGAAACTTGCTTTTTTATCTACCCTGGGGGCCGATATATTGTGCATTCAGGAAACATGGTGCATTGATATGTTAACTCCTTCAAAAGATTTTTACGTTTTGGAAGTTCCAGCTGCGCCCTCTAAGAAAGGGCATGCCAGGGGGGGGATCGCCTGCTTATTGTCAAATAAATTTCAATGGAGATTCTCCCATTATATTGATCCCAGTAGACTTTTCCACACAATAACACTAGAAAATCTGTTCCATGATGGTAAAAAATATCCCATGGTAATTTTTAATGTGTATATACCCCCTGAGGAGTGTTTTAATGATAATTTACAGCAGGTTCTCCAGTATATGGAACAGATAAAAAACTCCCCACCTTTCCCTGTAATTTTGCTTGTAGGTGATCTGAATTGCAAAATCTCAAATGCTAGTCTAAAACTTTTCAGGAATAAAGTTAAGGAAGAGGTACATTTTATCCCCCAGACGCTTTTTCCGGAGAACCTGTTGACAAATAAAAGAGGGAAGATTCTGTTAAAAGAATTAGCGATTGGGGATGGTATCATCTTAAATGGAAGATTTCCATCTGACGTCCCCGCTAATTATACTCACAAATCCCCCTTTGGGTCGTCAATTTTGGACTATGCTATTGCCGACTACGGCCTGTTTCCCCATATTCTGGACCTAAAGATTATACCTACGCCACTCAGCGATCACAGTATATTGCTTTTAACAGTGTCTTTAAACTCTTTGAATACGGCGTCTTGGTCGCTTACTGGCAATGAGGTTACCTTCCATGCCTCTTCCGGAAGGTGCTTCTGGAACTGTGCCGCCATTAATGGGGTGCAGGACCTATTAGCCGACACCCTTATGGTAATAAATGAGTGGAATGGCAGCGAATTAGTTTATTTTGAAGAATTTATGCGAAAGATTTTATTGTACGCAAAAAAAACTGTTCCCCCTAGGAAACGAGAGGTAGTCCCTATTACACTGCGTACTCTGAATAGGGAATTAAATAGACTAATTCGCGAACAGTATGTTGAAAGGGCCCTGGAACGTGGGAAAGAAATTGCCAGGTTAAAAAGAAAGAGAAGCAGACTCAAGCAAAAAATTAAAAAGGATAGGGAGGATGAAGTATGGATTAAACTGAGGGAATCTGCTGCACAGGGTAACATTAAAGACTTCTGGGCAATAATTGGGAAAGGATGTGGTACTCGCCATTCCTCCATTCCCATTTCTATCCCAGAAGAGGTATGGTCCTCTCATATCCGAGAGCTCTATGCAGGGAACGGGACCACAGGTATTGATAACTTCATGTATGCTGCCCCTGAAGACCTGGTTTTCTATCCCTCAGAGAAAGAAATCGAGACGGCTATAAAAAATATGCGCACCTCTGGGGCCATGGGACCGGATGAGCTTCCGATGACGGTCCTTAAACAAGATCCCTTAAGTTGGAGTAAAATCTTGTACCCCTTGTTTAAGGCGTGCCACCTCTCCAAATCTGTTCCTGCTTCCTGGAGAGGAAGCATTTTGGTACCTATCTTTAAAAAAGGTACAAGGGATAGCCCCAGTAATTACCGCCTGATTGCACTCCTCGACTCCATCGGAAAGGTCTTTGCGAAATGTCTCCTTAGTTCTCTTTCTGATTGGGTCGAGGACGGCAATATTCTGCCGTGCGAACAGACTGGTTTTCGAAGGGAGCATGGCACGCTGGACAACATGACTGCCCTTCAGGTGATCACAGACAAATATGTCCAGGTGAGAGGAGGAGTTGTATACGCCGCCTTCATTGATTTCTCCACAGCGTTCGATAAAGTAGATCGTGGAACGCTGTGGAGAAAACTGGCGACGCTGGGTGTCCCTATTCCCCTGTTGGAACTGGTGCGGGCCCTGCACACTGAGACCTGGTGCAGGGTCTTAATGGGGGGCGAAAGGGGGCTTTCGGCCAAAATTCCATCTCGGAATGGCCTGAAACAAGGCTGCTTACTAGCACCCCTTTTGTTCTCCTTATATACGGCTGATCTCCCTGCTGCCATGTCCGCCAGTGAGGGGATTGCACCGATGATAGGAGGGAATCCAATATCCTGCCTGATGTATGCCGACGATGTTCTGATGCTTGACTTGACCCCTACTGGTCTTGCAAACCGGCTACAGGCTCTCCAGGCTTTTGCGGGGGAGCATTACATGAAGATCAATATTAATAAAAGTAAAGTGATGTGTATAGCCGGTAAGAAGAAGTGCCGCTCGACAAATTACGGTTGGGCTATTGGTGGGCATAGATTGGAGGTCGTAACCTCCTATACCTTTTTGGGAAAAATATTCTCGGCCAATATGAGTGAGAAACTCCATATAGAGCACTGCTCCCGCAAAGCTCTTGCCCATAGCAATGGGTTAAAGTCCCTATACCAGGCAACGGGGAAAAGACATTTCTCTAGTCTTCTAGAAGTGTTCAGAGCAAAAATCCCCGCAACTATCTTGTATGGTATTGAAGTAATAGAGGTGACAAATTGGGACTTTTGCCATAAGATTGAGGGGAAACTCTTAAGATCCCTCTCGACTCTTAATAATGCTTGCCCACTGGCCGCCTGCAGGCTGGACTTTGGACTCAGGAGTTCCTGGGTTCAGGGTCTATGCGCCCTAATAAGATGGGTGGCCAGTTTGGCTAGAGCGGGAGATGGTACCCTACGAGTCCTCCTCAAAAACGAACTATTGGGCAATTTTAAGGAGTTCTCTAAACTCGTAAGCAATTTTAGAAGGGCTGTGAAGATGCTTAAACTTGATGAAAGTGCTCTCTTCTCCTACTCCCCCACGCAGTTAAAACATGTCCTTAAGGAGGCCTCGTGGGAGTTTTCTTTCCTCTCCGACAAAAAATCAGTTGGGGTCAAAAGGAACGCGGAGCCTCTCATCTCCTCCTATAGGGTGAAACAGCCACAACCCTATGCCCTATGGAATCTCCCACATGGGATACGTAGGTTCTGGTTTTTATTACGCTATGATTTAATCCCACTTAATCTATTGCTATCCAAATGGTATGGCACTTCTGCCTTGTGCAACTTATGTAAACTGAACAACCAGGACTGTATGCATGTATTATTGATTTGTCCTATGTTACGTAACTTGCGCAATCGATGGCTAAAAGTAATCTGTCTCCGCCTTAACATCGTCACTTTAAAAGATTTTCTTCATGCACTTTATTGCCCTCCAAACGAAATGTTCTGTGCTTATATTTTTAACTTTTTTAAAGGATTTTTAGCTATTTATTAATATTACTGGAGCAACTGCGTCTGTCCGGCCTTGTTAGATTGATTGTTAGTGGTATAGCTATTGCGGATTGAATCTTGTGCCTTTTAAATTTTTGTATTTTCTGTTTGTGTTGCTATGTATTTCATATGCTTATGTGGCCCTCTCTGAGAGCCAAAACATAATAAATAAATTTGAATTTGAAATAATTCTCATATTTAAAATCAGAACAAAATTCAGGTTTCTTAGAAAAAATAATTATTAGATAAAATAACATTAAAGAGTTTAGCTTGGAATTAGACTGTCCTAAGCCCGCCATATCCCAGGAGAGAATTTTAGCCATGGGGCTACCTCCGCAACATAGGATGTTTTGAGGTTTTCTTTGTGGGCAATAAGTGTACCGGCTACCCAACTCCAGGAAACCAACTCATCTCCCTTTTTAGATTCCCTAGCCACCTGGTCCTCATGTCCCGTAATATTTATCATTCTTCTCCCGGTGTTTCTACCAGTAGAGATTATGATATCCTTCCGATTTATCACCTCCCCGGCTATTGCAAACAACTCTAATGGGGCCCTGAGGGCCCACCCTGTGGTTCTCTAACTGAGCGTCAATAGCCTCATCGAATGGAATGACATAAATACCTTTCTTTCTAAAATGGTCAACATTAGCTAGGAATCAATCAAACAATCAATCAAGGTGTTTGTTAAGCGCAACTACTCACCCGTAAGGGTCTCAAGGTGCTTGGGGGGGTGGCGGGGAAGGGCGGGTTTGCAGGTTCTAGTCCATCAAGGAGGAGGTCTGTCGAAAAGCCTGGTTTGAGGTTTCTTGCGAAGATCAGAAGCGATGTTGTCTGTATGAGGTGGAGCGGAAGGTCGTTACAGGCTCTGGACGCGAGGAAGGAGAAGGAGCAGCCTCCTGATCTGGTCTTTCAGGTGCGGGGGACTGCGGGGTAGGAGAGCTGGGCTGATCGTAGGGTTCTTTGGGGTGCGTAGAATTTGAGTCGGCTGATTAGGTATGCCGGTCTGGTATCGTGGAGGGCCTTGTGAGCGTCGGTAAGCATCTTGAAGGTGGCTCTAGCTTCGATGGGGAGCCAGTGCAGTGTGCGCAGGTGCTGGGAGATGTGGCTGTGTCTTGGCGGGTTGAATACCAGTCTTGCCGTGGCATTTTGGATGTTCTGAAGCTTGCGGGTGAAGTTTTTGTTCATTCCGCAATAGAGTGCGTTACCATAGTTAAGTCTGCTGGTGACCAGGGGGTGAGTGATGGTCTTTCTGTGTTCGAGGGGGATCCATTTGAAGGCCTTACGTAGGAGGCGGAGGGTGAAGAAGCAGGAGGACAAGACTGAATTGATCTGGTGGTCCATTTTGAGCTCTGAGTTCAGGATAATTCCCAGGTTGCCTGCATGGCCCGTGGGAGTGGGCGAGCTTCCGAGGGCGAGGGGCTACCAAGCATCAGGGCTTGGGCCCATGATGAGTACTTCTGTTTTGTTGGTGTTTAGTTGGAGGCAGCTGTATTTCATCCATTTGGGGATGGCTTCCATACCTTCTCGAAAGTTGTGTCTGGAGGTGTTGGTTTCATTGGATAGGGAGAGGATGAGTTGTGTGTCGTCTGCGTATGACACAATGTTGAGCCGTAGGTTCTGACAATGGGGGCGAGCGGAGCCACATAGATGTTGAAAAGCGTAGGGCTGAAGGAGGATCCCTGGGGGACTCCGGAGGTGGTTGGTGTGGGGTCCGAGAGTAAATGGGGGAGTCTGACCCGCTGCGTTCTGCCGGAGAGGAAGAAGCGGATCCAGTCGAGGGCCTTGTCTTGGATCCCTGTGTCGTGGTGTCTGCGTAATAGGGTGTGGTGAGAGACTGTGTCAAACACCGCAGAGAGGTCGAGGAGGATGAGGGCTGCTGTTTCTCTTTTGTCCAGTAGGGTGCGGATGTTGTCTATTGCGGCGAGGAGGGGGTTTCCGTACTGTGTTTTATTTCTGAAGGCGGATTGGGAGGAGTCGAGGATGTTGTGTTCTTCGATGAATGTGGCGAGTTGGCTGTTAATGGCTTTCTCAATTAATTTCGCTGGGAACGGGAGCAGGGATATGGGTCTGTAGTTTTTGAGGTCGTGGGGTCCGCCAAGGGTTTCTTCAGGAGGGGGTTGATCTCGGCATGTCTCCATTCTTCGGGAAATGAGGCAGTTGCCGGGGAGCAGTTGATGGTGTGGCAGAGCATGGGTGCGATGGTGTCAGCGGTTCTGTTGAAAATGTGGTGGGGGCAGGGGTCCGTGGTGGTCCCGGAGTGGATTGACTTTATCATCTTCAGTGTGTCTTCGGTGGTGAGGGCTGCCCAGTTGTAGATCGCTGGTTTCATGGTGTCAGGGGTCGTTGCTGAGGGTTCAGTGTGTTGGTTGTCTTTGTCGAAGTTATCGTAGATGCTCTTGATTTTGTGGTGGAAAAAGGTGCTGAGTTTGTAGCCGAGGTCTTGTGAGGGAGGGATGTCAGTGGACTCGCTGGTGGGTTGGGCGAACTCCTTGATGATGTTGAAGAGTTCTTTGTTGTTTTGTGCATGAGTCGAGATTCTGTCTTCGATCGCTTTTTTCCTCGTTTTTCTGATGAGTTGGTGGCTTGTGTTGGTGGCGGCTCTGAAGTTGTTGTGGACTTCTGTGGATTTGGTGTTCTTCCATGCCGTTTTGAGGCAGCGGCAAGTGCAGCTGTACTCTCAAAGTACGGTGGTAAACCATCTAGCTTTCTTGGCATGGGTGTTGGTGTTTTCTTGAGGGGGGCTATGGTGTTGGCACTGTTGGCGATCCATCTGTGCAGTGTTGGGGTTGTCGTTTTCCGCGATGGTTGGGGTGGAGTTGCTGAGTGATGAGGTTAGCTGGTCATCAGTGATTCTGGTCCAGTTTCTTTATGAGAGCAGGTGCTGGTGTTTGTGGACGGTGGGTGTTCTGAAGGTAAAGTGACCGCATCGATGGTCAGTCCATGGGAGTTCGGTGGTGTGGCTGAAGGTGGTGGATTTTCCTGTTGTGAAGAGGGGGTCAAGGGTGTATCCTGCTGAGTGTGGTGGTTCGCGGTATAAAAGGGGGTGGTGATGGACGGAGCATCTGAATCAATCAAACACTCACATCCAGTCAAAGGATCTGGGTTTAATCCCTCACCGTTCTTTAGCCCACTCTGCCACCCCAGTTTAGACATGGCTATATGCAAATCAGTCTAACCCTGTGCCTCATGGGAACAGTGCAGCCCGAACTGCCAAGCCATGTCTTCTCTGGACCGGAAACAAGCTTCCGAGGACCGGTCTCTGACATTCCAGCTGTCTTCAGCCCGGCTTGCTTGAATCCAGTGGCAAAGTGAGCAAGGGACTCACGTCTGAGCATACCCTGCCACACTTATGGCGGCCAAAAGCGGTACAAAAGGGGGTGGTGATGGACGGAGCATCTGAATCAATCAAACACTCACACCCAGTCAAAGGATCTGGGTTTAATCTATCACCGTTCTTTAGCCCACTCTGCAACCTCAGTTCAGACATGGCTATATGCAAATCAGTCTGACCCTGTGATCATGGGAACAGTCCAGCCCAAACTGCCAAGCCATGTCTTCCCTTGACCGGAAAAAAGCTTCAGAGGACCGGTTTCTGGCATTACAGCCGAGTGTGGTGGTTCGGTCACGATTTGGCGGAGTGCAAAGCTGTGGAGGTTGTCCAGGAGGGATGTGGTGCTGGGGTCCAGTTGGTTGTCGAGGTGGAAGTTGAGGTCTCCCAGTAGGTGGATACGATGGCATGCGGGGAGATGATGTCCGTAATGGAGTTGGTGAAAAGTCCATGGTGTCCAGGGAGTCGGTAGATGAGGGTTCCTTGGAGGGTGGAGGTGGGGCTGGCCAGTATCTTGAAGTGAAGGTGTTCCATCAGGTCTGTGGGCTCGCCAGGGAGTTTGCTCAGGCGGAGGGTGGAGTTTGTGGACGATGACGATTCCTCCTCCTGCGCGGGTGTGGCAGTCCTTCCTTGAGATCTTCTATCCTTGGGGAATGGCAATGGCGATGGCTGGTCCCGGAGTGGTGTTGGTCCAGGTTTCAGTGAAGAACGCTGCGTCCGGGGTGGTGCTGTCGAGGAGGTCCCAGATTTTGGTAGCGTGTTTAAATGTTAAATGTTACTCTAGAACTCAGAAGTTTGCTTAGAGAATCCAGGAACACCCAATCAATATCCCTACCTGATGCCAGGCATAAATCCTCAATATCTGATAAAAGCTGCTGGATGAAGCTTCTATTCAGTGGGCTTAGTTCTCCATCAATCAGTGGAACAAAATTCTGGGTATTAGAAAAATTGCAAGGTCCCAGTCATTCAACTGGATTATTACTCTTTCTTGGCCCAGCCCCCGATTTAAAGATTTGAGCTGGGGGAAAAAAGCACAGAGGCTCCTCTTTGATAGTCCTCCCCTGTTTAAGATCAGTCCGTACAGGGAAAAATTCCACACAAGAGAGGATTGGGGAAATCTATTAGAGATCCACCCTGCCTTCTTGAGTAACCTCAATATCTGTGCTCACTGGTACTGTGATCTTATCCCCAGAATCATCCTTCGCAGTGTCCGTGCTCAACCCACCACAGATATTATGGACAGTTACCCCCTGTATCAGTGCGCTCCTTCTCCTGTCCATGGCGGCCTGGCATTGGTACTTCTGATGTGATAGAATAAGGCACAAATTATTTACTTCTGAGGACTCAAATGCCTGACCTGTAAGAGGCCCGGCCTTCATCCACTCTTTATGAGGCCGTGTGATGGGATCGGACTCTTCAAGGGCATTGAAAAACCTCTGTTTTGTTGGCTTACACTTCATAATGCACCGGATTATTTTCTTTTTCTCGTTCCGGGATTTTGCTCCATTACAACCTGAGGGAGAGGATCCCTCCACAGGAGAGACACCATCTTGTTTAGTCTTGAGAGGCCTGAGATCTAATTTCAATGCCCCTTTCTTTCTTCCCAGGACGTAAACCAAGATATGTGAGGAGCTGCATGCCCCATAAAATGGGGGACTGAATCTCCTCCAACACATGATCAGAATTAGCAATTGATTTATCCAACAAGGCCAAAATTGAGGAAAGAATCCTCTCTACAGAAAATAAGTTATGGAAGTGGGTCCCCCCACACCAGTCACATCGAATTCCTAATTCAATAACTGCACGAGGGCTTGAACCCCTGTGTATATGGAGAGATCACAATTCAGGGATTCCATTGAATCTAAAAGAGAGACCCTCGAAGAAAGCATACTGCTATACAAAGCCAGTAGTGGAGAACAACTAAGACGACATTCGAAAGGCAAACTCAAGACCATGCCCGAGGCAACTAGCATTTTTTAAATTAACCTCCCTAACTCGTTTTTTCTCCATGTGAATGGCAATGTCCGGCAAAGAATAGTCCTCCAATACATCTGTATCACTGCTACACTATTGCCACAAAGTTCACCATGAATCACTCGAGAGGCCTCTTTAGATAAATAAATCTCTATCACAGGTGCAACATTTTGGTCGCCAGATAAAGCCACAGCGCTCTTAGGCCCAGACTTGGAGTCTAACTTGATACTGATAATATTTTTCTCAGAAATAGCCTGTGCATCCTCCATATCCATTTCTTCCACTGCTTCCCCTGAGTGACATAAATCGCTAAGCAGACTTTGGGGAATGGGCTACGCTGGGTTATGTATGAAGCGGTTAATCTGACATGCGACTGTGCCCTGGCAAAGGACTGTAACTAAACTCAAATTGTCTTCTTTGATTACGCCTGTAGAGATCACCAATTCCTTGTTCCCCACCCCTCTCCAATTCCTTGTAAACAGGGACAACACAGAGGGAATGGACTTTAAGGGAGACAAATGGGCTTGGGGCTCCTTTCCCCGAATAGTTTTTAACAGTTATGGGGAGCTGATGTGATTAGCAATAGGAACAGTTGAGCCTAAGGGGGTGAATAAACGACCAGAGCACACTCACCTAGAAGGCATCTTCAGAGACACCTTATAAAACCTCATAAAAGCTTATAAAAGCTTACCCACAGATATCCACAGGTGTTCACAGGACACAGCACATGAAGACTATTGGATGTTCTTGTGGGTTTCCTGGATTACAGGCCTCAATTCTCCAGCATCTGATCCCCCTGTTGTTGCTTGCTGCTTATATGCTGCTGCTCCTTCTATACAGTCTTCAACCTTAGCCTTCTCTTGCACCAAGGCAAATGTCACCCAGCACTACCACAGCTCCCCCTCGACATAAGGGACTAGGAGAGAGGAGGGGGTAAAAGCACACTGCTTCAAAGTATGTTGGAGAAGGCAGAAGCAGAGCAGGAGTCCAACTCTAAATAGAGTGCATTTTTTCTGTGATTTTACCAGATGTGGAGTCCTTAATCCCACTCAGAACTAAAGTGTAGGGAGGTTTTTGGCCAGTGGTATCCTGCTGCACAGACCAGGACTGTGGAACCCCCAAAACTGCATGAGTTGTTTTTGTATGATGGCTTAAAAGCGGGTTTTAAGAGGCGTAAAAGGCTTAAAAAGCTTAAAAGGTAGCAAAGGCTTAAAGTGAAAAGCCTGCAAGCTGCCAGAAATAATACAATCTTAAGCTGTATGGCTTTGTGGCTGTGAGGGCCAGAGTGGGAGCATACAAGGCCAACAGCAAGCTGCACCTAGACCTGGCTGGGCCGCTTCCGTGGGGGCCCGTGCTCACGCTCTGCAAGCGGTATCTAATGCTGCCACGCTCGAGTACCTTACCTCGCCTCCCACTCGGCTCGGCTCGATTCTCGCTTTTTGTGTTCTGCGCTGCTTTCTTGGACCCGAGGTCTTTCACTTCATCCCTCCGGCCCAATGTGCTCTCATGCCTCAACCTGCTGCTGCCTGTCCACATCTTTTGCGACACAGTGGTTTCGGCAGTTCAGGTTCAGCAGATCATGGTGTTCTGACGATTACATTGTGATCAAAATCCTTTAAATCTTACATACATGAGGAATAAAAAGTGTGTCAAGAACAGGGGAATATTTTTTCACCCAATAACGTCCTGAGTGCAATAATAATTATAAAACCAGGAGGGCTCATATGTTGGCTTCCAAATACTCCGTTTTTTTTACCATACATATAAATATCTTGGAAGGAGGTAAAAACCTTAAAAGAACTTTGTAACAAATCATCTAATAGCTCACGTAAAGGTATTTGTGCAAAAAAGTGAGGTTAATGTATGATATTATTAAACAAGCATTTGCAATGCAATAGGTCACGCACGTTTAACCTATTGGCATTGTAAATGACAATGCCTTTTATTTATGTTTTGGGTTTTAAAACTTAAATAAAAGGCATTGTCTTTTACAATACTAATATAAATGCGAGACCTATTACATTGCAATAAAGGGCCTTCTGGACCGCTTGTTAGATTATAATTATCAGAGGAAGAGACCAGCCTGCGACGTCTTCAAAGTAGTGATAAATAGTGCAGTGAAGTTGATGTGTAAGTGTTTCAAATTACACAGACTCAAAGTATGAAGTGAGAGTAACATATAATCTGAGCTATAAACACTAACAAAGCACTCAAACACCTTTCGCTCTGCTATTACACTGTCGCGGTTCAGGAGGAAGAGCGGGAGGGGGGCTATTTCCTGCCCTCCCCCTGATTTGAGTGTGCAGTGTGGCGTTGCGTAATGTCATTGCTATTTTTGGCCAAATAAAAACACTCCAGCTGTGGTAGGGTCCTGGCCTCATCTCCTGGTGCAGGGCGGGCTGTGCTTTATGGCAGGCATGGAGAGAGGGAGGGATGGTCTCTGCTGCAGCTCCAACATTGTACAGTGCCCCTGCTATTACTAGTGAGCAAGAGGCGCTGAGGTGGTGGTATTGGTATTGGTGGTGATGGTAATAGGTGGTGGTGGTATTGGTGATGGTGGTATTGGTGGTGCTGGTATTGGTGGTGGTGGTATTGGTAGTAGTGGTAGCATTGGTGGTATTGGTGGCAGTATTGGTATTGGAGGTGGTGGTATTGATGGTGGTATTGGTGGTACTGGTGGTGGTGGTATTGGTGGTACTGGTGGTGGTATTGGTATTGGCAGTGGTATTGGTATTGGTGGTGGTGATATTGGATTTGTGGTGGTGGTGGTATTGGCGGTGGTGGTATTAGTGGTGGCATTGGTGGTGGGGGTATTATTGGTTTTGGTATTGGTAGTGGTGGTATTGGTTGTGGTGGTATTGGTGGTGGTGGTATTGGTGGCGGTGGTATTGGTGGTTGTGGTAAAGGTGGTGGTGGTATTGGAATTGGTTGTATTGGTTGTTTTACTGGTGCTAGTGGTGGTGTCATTGGTGGTGGTATTGGTAGTGGTGATGGTATTGGTGGTGGTACTGGTGATGGTGGTGTTATTGGTGGTGGTGGTATTGGTGGTAGTGGTATTGGTATTGGTGGTGGTGGTGGTGGTGGTGGTGGTATTGGTGGTGGTGGTGGTATTGGTGGTGGGGTATTGGTGGAGGTATTGGTGGTGGGGTGTTGGTGGTGGTATTGGTGGTGGTGGTATTGGTATTGGTGGTGGTGGTAGTGGTTTTGGTGGTGGTGTTGGTGGTGGTAGTGGAGGTGGTTATATTGGTGGTGGTGGTTTTGGTGATGGTGGTATTGGTGGTGGTGGAATTGGTATTGGTGGTGGGGTGGTATTGGTGTTTGTATTAGTGGTAATGATGGTGGTGGTATTAGTGGTGGTGGTATTGGTGGTGGTAATGGTGGTGGTGGTAATTGTGGTGGTGTTATTGGTGGTGGTGCTGGTAGTGGTATTGTTGGTGGTGTTGGTATTACTGGTGGTATTGGTGGTGGTGGTATTGGTGATGGTATTGGTGGTGGTAGTATTAGTATTTGTAGTGGTCGTATTGGTATTGGTGGTGGTGGTATTGGTGGTAGTATTGGTGCTTTTGGTGGTATTGGTGGTGGTGGTGGAATTGGTGGTTGTGGTATTGGTGGTGGTGGTGTTGGTAGTATTGGTGGTGGTGATATTGGTAGTAGTGGTAATGGTGGTGGGGTATTGGTGGTGGTGGTGGTGGTATTGGTGGTAGTGGTGGTGGTATTGGTCATGGTGGTATTGGTGGTGGTAGTATTTGTGGTGGTGGTATTGGTGGTGATGGTGGTATTGGTGGTGGTGGTGGTATTGGTGGTAGTGGTGGTGGTATTGGTCATGGTGGTATTGGTGGTGGTAGTATTTGTGGTGGTGGTATTGGTGGTGATGGTGGTATTGGTGGTGGTGGTGGTATTGGTGATGGTGGTATTGGTGGTGGTGGTATTGGTGGTAGTGGTGGTGGTATTGGTCATGGTGGTATTGTTGGTGGTAGTATTTGTGGTGGTGGTATTGGTGGTGATGGTGGTATTGGTGGTGGTGATGGTAGTGGTATTGTTGGTAATGTTGGTATTAGTGGTGGTATTGGTGGTGGTGGTATTGGTGATGGTATTGGTGGTGGTAGTATTAGTATTTGTGGTGGTGGTATTGGTATTGGTATTGGTGGTGGTGGTGGTAGTATTGGTGGTTTTGGTGGTATTGGTGGTGGTGGTGGAATTGGTGGTTGTGGTATTGGGGGTGGTGGTATTGGTGGTGGTGGTATTGGTGGCGGTGGTATTGGTGGTTGTGGTAAAGGTGGTGGTGGTATTGGAATTGGTTGTATTGGTTGTTTTACTGGTGCTAGTGGTGGTGTCATTGGTGGTGGTATTGGTAGTGGTGATGGTATTGGTGGTTTTATTGGTGGTGGTACTGGTGATGGTGGTGTTATTGGTGGTGGTGGTATTGGTGGTAGTGGTATTGGTATTGGTGGTGGTGGTGGTGGTGGTGGTGGTATTGGTGGTGGTGGTGGTATTGGTGGTGGGGTATTGGTGGAGGTATTGGTGGTGGGGTGTTGGTGGTGGTATTGGTGGTGGTGGTATTGGTATTGGTGGTGGTGGTAGTGGTTTTGGTGGTGGTGTTGGTGGTGGTAGTGGAGGTGGTTATATTGGTGGTGGTGGTTTTGGTGATGGTGGTATTGGTGGTGGTGGAATTGGTATTGGTGGTGGGGTGGTATTGGTGTTTGTATTAGTGGTAATGATGGTGGTGGTATTAGTGGTGGTGGTATTGGTGGTGGTAATGGTGGTGGTGGTAATTGTGGTGGTGTTATTGGTGGTGGTGCTGGTAGTGGTATTGTTGGTGGTGTTGGTATTACTGGTGGTATTGGTGGTGGTGGTATTGGTGATGGTATTGGTGGTGGTAGTATTAGTATTTGTAGTGGTCGTATTGGTATTGGTGGTGGTGGTGGTATTGGTGGTAGTATTGGTGCTTTTGGTGGTATTGGTGGTGGTGGTGGAATTGGTGGTTGTGGTATTGGTGGTGGTGGTGTTGGTAGTATTGGTGGTGGTGATATTGGTAGTAGTGGTAATGGTGGTGGGGTATTGGTGGTGGTGGTGGTGGTATTGGTGGTAGTGGTGGTGGTATTGGTCATGGTGGTATTGGTGGTGGTAGTATTTGTGGTGGTGGTATTGGTGGTGATGGTGGTATTGGTGGTGGTGGTGGTATTGGTGGTAGTGGTGGTGGTATTGGTCATGGTGGTATTGGTGGTGGTAGTATTTGTGGTGGTGGTATTGGTGGTGATGGTGGTATTGGTGGTGGTGGTGGTATTGGTGATGGTGGTATTGGTGGTGGTGGTATTGGTGGTAGTGGTGGTGGTATTGGTCATGGTGGTATTGTTGGTGGTAGTATTTGTGGTGGTGGTATTGGTGGTGATGGTGGTATTGGTGGTGGTGATGGTAGTGGTATTGTTGGTAATGTTGGTATTAGTGGTGGTATTGGTGGTGGTGGTATTGGTGATGGTATTGGTGGTGGTAGTATTAGTATTTGTGGTGGTGGTATTGGTATTGGTATTGGTGGTGGTGGTGGTAGTATTGGTGGTTTTGGTGGTATTGGTGGTGGTGGTGGAATTGGTGGTTGTGGTATTGGGGGTGGTGGTGTTGGTAGTATTGGTGGTGGTGATATTGGTAGTGGTGGTATTGGTGGTGGGGTATTGGTGGTGGGGATGTTGGCGGGCTGTGCTTTATGGCAGGCATGGAGAGAGGGAGGAATGGTCTCTGCTGCAGCTCCAACATTGTACAGTGCCCCTGCTATTACTAGTGAGCAAGAGGCGCTGAGGTGGTGGTATTGGTATTGGTGGTGATGGTAATAGGTGGTGGTGGTATTGGTGATGGTGGTATTGGTGGTGCTGGTATTGGTGGTGCTGGTATTGGTAGTAGTGGTAGCATTGGTGGTATTGGTGGCAGTATTGGTATTGGAGGTGGTGGTATTGATGGTGGTATTGGTGGTACTGGTGGTGGTGGGGTGTGTTACCGCTACAACGCATCTTTTACAACGCGTTCCGTTACAACGCGATTTTTACATCGCAAATACCATTACAATGCATGCCATTACAACGCATGGCATTACATAGCAGATGCTATTACAACGCATGGCATTACATCGTAAGTATTGGTAAGTATTTAATTTTTTTTTTTTTTATTTAATATTTTATAATTGATTTAATTATTATTAATTATTTAAAAATATTTATTTCGTTTTTAAATATTATAAATTAAATATATTAATTTAAGTATTTTTTAAAATAAGTATGAGTATAGGAGTATATGTTTTGGGGTACTGATGTATATGTTTTGGGGTGTATGGGTATTTTTAGGTTTTAGGTTTTTGGGGTACAGGGGTGTTTTTAGGTTTTAGGGCAGTGTTTGGGTTTTGGGGTACAGGGGTGTTTTTAGGTTTTAGGGCAGTGTTTGGGTTTTGGGGTACAGGGGTGTTTTTAGGTTTTAGGGCAGTGTTTGGGTTTTGGGGTACAGGGGTGTTTTTAGGTTTTAGGGCAGTGTTTGGGTTTTGGGGTACAGGGGTGTTTTTAGGTTTTAGGGCAGGGTTTGGGTTTTGGGGTACAGGGGTGTTTTTAGGTTTTAGGGCAGTGTTTGGGTTTTGGGGTACAGGGGTGTTTTTAGGTTTTAGGGCTGGGTTTGGGTTTTGGGGTACAGGGGTGTTTTTAGGTTTTAGGGCTGGGTTTGGGTTTTGGGGTACAGGGGTGTTTTTAGGTTTTAGGGCTGGGTTTGGGTTTTGGGGTACAGGGGTGTTTTTAGGTTTTAGGGCTGGGTTTGGGTTTTGGGGTACAGGGGTGTTTTTAGGTTTTAGGGCTGGGTTTGGGTTTTGGGGTACAGGGGTGTTTTTAGGTTTTAGGGCAGGGTTTGGGTTTTGGGGTACAGGGGTGTTTTTAGGTTTTAGGGCAGGGTTTGGGTTTTGGGGTACAGGGGTGTTTTTAGGTTTTAGGGCAGGGTTTGTTTTTTGGGGTACAGGGGTATTACGACTTTATATAAATTAAATTAATTAAATTAATTTAATTTAATTTAATTAAAATAATAACTATATTTACAATTATTAATTTAATTGTATTAATAAACGATTATTATTAAATTATATTATTAAAAAATGTTTAATTAATTAAATTCTTTTAATTTTATTAAATATAATTATATTATGTATTATTTATAACTTAATTAAATTATAATTATATTTAATTTAATTATATTTATTGTTATTAATTACATTATATTATTTTCTATTTATGAATTTTTAATATATCATTAATTATATTATTTTAAATATATTAAATTAATATCAATTTTAATATTAATTAAATTACTATAATTAAATTAATTATTGTTTTAAAAATGTTATATTATTTTTATTATTTTAAATTAATTTAATTAACTTTATTACATTTTTTTAAAAAAAGATATACTTACCTATACTTACGATGTAATGCCATGCGTTGTAAAAGTATCTGCTATGTAATGCCATGCGTTGTAATGGCATGCATTGTAATGGTATTTGCGATGTAAAAAACGCGTTGTAACGGAACGCGTTGTAATACATCGCGTTGTACTGACACCAATCCGGTGGTGGTATTGGTGGTACTGGTGGTGGTATTGGTATTGGCAGTGGTATTGGTATTGGTGGTGGTGGTATTGGATTTGTGGTGGTGGTGGTATTGGTGGTGGTGGTATTAGTGGTGGCATTGGTGGTGGGGGTATTATTGGTTTTGGTATTGGTAGTGGTGGTATTGGTTGTGGTGGTATTGGTGGCGGTGGTATGGGTGGCGGTGGTATTGGTGGTTGTGGTAAAGGTGGTGGTGGTATTGGAATTGGTTGTATTGGTTGTTTTACTGGTGCTAGTGGTGGTGTCATTGGTGGTGGTATTGGTAGGGGTGATGGTATTGGTGGTTTTATTGGTGGTGGTATTGGTGATGGTGGTGTTATTGGTGGTGGTGGTATTGTTGGTAGTGGTATTGGTATTGGTGGTGGTGGTGGTGGTATTGGTGGTGGGGTATTGGTGGTGGTGGAGGTATTGGTGGTGGGGTGTTGTTGGTGGTGGTATTGGTGGTGGTGGTATTGGTATTGGTGGTGGTGGTAGTGGTTTTGGTGGTGGTGTTGGTGGTGGTAGTGGAGGTGGTTATATTGGTGGTGGTGGTATTGGTGATGGTGGTATTGGTGGTGGTGGAATTGGTATTGGTGGTGGGGTGGTATTGGTGTTTGTATTAGTGGTATTGATGGTGGTGGTATTGGTGGTGAGGTATTGGTGGTGGTATTAGTGGTGGAGGTATTGGTGGTGGTATTGGTGGTGGTGGTAATCGTGGTGGTGTTATTGGTGGTGGTGATGATAGTGGTATTGTTGGTGGTGTTGGTATTAGTGGTGGTATTGGTGGTGGTGGTATTGGTGATGGTATTGGTGGTGGTAGTATTAGTATTTGTAGTGGTGGTATTGGTATTGGTGGTGGTGGTATTGGTGGTAGTATTGGTGCTTTTGGTGGTATTGATGGTGGTGGTGGAATTGGTGGTTGTGGTATTGGTGGTGGTGGTGTTGGTAGTATTGGTGGTGGTGATATTGGTAGTAGTGGTAATGGTGGTGGGGTATTGGTGGTGGTGGTATTGGTGGTAGTGGTGGTGGTATTGGTCATGGTGGAATTGGTGGTGGTAGTATTTGTGGTGGTGGTATTGGTGGTGATGGTGGTATTGGTGGTGGTGGTGGTGGTGGTGGTATTGGTGGTAGTGGTGGTGGTATTGGTCATGGTGGTATTGGTGGTGGTAGTATTTGTGGTGGTGGTATTGGTGGTGATGGTGGTATTGGTGGTGGTGGTGGTGGTATTGGTGATGGTGGTATTGGTGGTGGTGGTATTGGTGGTAGTGGTGGTGGTATTGGTCATGGTGGTATTGTTGGTGGTAGTATTTGTGGTGGTGGTATTGGTGGTGATGGTGGTATTGGTGGTGGTGATGGTAGTGGTATTGTTGGTGGTGTTGGTATTAGTGGTGGTATTGGTGGTGGTGGTATTGGTGATGGTATTGGTGGTGGTAGTATTAGTATTTGTGGTGGTGGTATTGGTATTGGTATTGGTGGTGGTGGTGGTAGTAAGCCTAGTGCACAGCCAGGACCAGGGTGCACGTCCCCAGAGCGCATGCACGCCGTAGACAGACTACACCACGCGAACCTTACGCAGGAGGCATTAACTCCACCTCGTGGTAAGTACAGGGGACGCAGCTAGGTGACCTGGGACACAGAAACACACTGCTGCGCATTCCAGGAGAGATGCATAAGGGTCAGCCATTACCCCTTAAGGAGCACAGCGCTGGATCTCCAAGGCACTTCCCGGGGAGGGGAACCCTACACCCACACAAGCTAGCAGGCCAGAAGAGAGGCAAGCCCCGGGGAGTCTACCACACAGCAGGACCCTGCCCAACGCAACGCGGGGAGGATGTGTGTGCAGTCGTCGTCCCTTAACAATCTAGGCCCATTCTTACCCAAGATGGGGGAGCCGGCAATGCCGTGGGAAGACTGGAAGAGGTACTTTCTGAAGTACCTGTCCGCCCTAGAGGAAGAAGGAGAACGGCCTTCTCTAGTTCAAGGAGAAAAAATACTTCTCCACAACCTAGGCCCAGAAGGTATCAGAGTGTACGACAACCTAATAAAGAAGACCAGACTACCGAATGACACAGACGAGTTCCAACACGCACTGGAAGACCTGGATTCCCACTACCGCCCCGTAGTGTGCACGGCCATAGACAGATGCAATTTTTTCCAAAGGAAACAAAGCAGCAGAGAATCTATAGATGAGTATGTGGCAGCACTACAGAGGTAAGCTGCGACCTGCAAATTTGGCACACTGCACGACAAACTCATCAGAGATCAGATCATAATGCATACCGCCAATACCGCGATCCAAGAGAAGTTGTGGGTCAATGGAGAGGCTCCCATCAAGGAAGTGGTGGCACTCGTGAAGAAAGCAGAACTGTCAAAGAGTTGCGCAGAAGCGGTGAAAAGGGAGACAGTCAACAAAGCTCCAATATGCAAAGTGTCGGACAGGGACAGACAAGTGGTAACGCAGCAACCGTCACAGCCAAACACAAGGTATCAGAGAACCACAAGAACCCAAAGACCACAGGGAGAAAGCAGGAACAATTGCTACAGATGTGGTAGCCAAACACACGCAAGCACCGACAAGGGGTGCCCGGCATTCAGAGCCAAATGCTCCTTCTACGGGATAATGGGACACTATGAAAAAGTATGCAGGCGTAAGCTCAGGAGAACAGAGGTGAAATACGTCACCCAGGAGTTGGACGGAGACGAAGAAACACCATAAGGCGAAGATGAAGAGGACAGAGTCTTGTGTATAGACGACCAAGGTCTCGGAATAAACTGCACAAGATCCAGGAAGCCAACACTACAAATGACAATCGGAGGAATACAAATCAACATAGTGGCAGACTTGGGCTCCCCATATACCAATATTCAGCGAACCGTATGGGAAAGAGACTTTGAACCCAGTGTGGGTAAGAACTTGCTTCCTACAGACATACACACAGTCACATACACAGGCTAAGCCATACCCATGGTTGGTTCTCGCCCCCTCATGTTTGAATTCAAGGGACGAACGGCGGAAGGAAAACTGCACGCTGCAGAGAAAGGACCCTCCGTCCTAGGATGGATGGATCAAGGCACTCGAGGAATCAAACTCAACCCAGGAGGCGCCACGCAAGTGTTAATAACTGACACTCTACAGGTATACAAAGAACACGCTTGGAAGAAGGAATACCCCGAAGTCTTCAAAGAGGCGATAGGTTGGATGACAAAATTCACGCACAAGATATGCCTGAAAGACGGAGCACAACCAGTGAGCCACAAAGTTCACAACATTCCATTCAGAAGCAGGGAGGCAGTGCAGGAAGAGCTACTTCGCCTGTAAAGAAACTGAGTCATAGAAGCCATTGAAAGTACAGAGTGGCTCGCACCACTAGTGGTTGCACAGAAACCCAATGGGAAGGTACATTTCTGTGTGGATTTGAGGGAACTCAACAAGAACATTGTGGTAGAGAAGTTCCCTCTACCCAGGATAAACGAAACGCTAGCCAAGACAAAAGGGGTAAAGTGGTTCTCCACGGTGGACCTCTCATCTGCACACCATCAAATCACCCTGCATCCTTGATGCAATCATCTAACGTCATTCATAACACCGTTTGGATGTTACGAATTCCTTAGGATGCCGTTTGGATTAGCCACTGTGGCCGCAGTATTCAAAAAGCTTATGCACAGATTGCTCCAAAAGGTAGAAGGTGTGCAATACTTTCAGGACGATATCCTCATCATGAGAAAATCAAAGAGCGACCATGACGAGAAACTACATTCTGTCTTGACCATACTTGCACCAAATGGCCTCACCGCAGAATGGGAGAAATGCAGGTTTGGAGTAGGATCGGTGACATACCTAGGCCATGAGATCAGCGGAAGGTGAATAGAACCGAAAAAGGCTAATGTGTCAGCTAGCAAGGAAGCACCTACTCCCACGAGGAAGGAAGATGTCTGTTCATTCTTAGGCATGGCAGAGTTTTACAGCAAATTTGTCCCTCACTTTGCGTCCAAAACTCACCATTTGAGACAACTCCTGAAGGAAACGAACACCTTCAAATGGTCAAATGAAGAGCAAACAGAATTTGACCGCTTAAAGCAGGACATTTGCGCCGCCGTCCCCCTTAAAGGATTTGACCAAGCCGCCTTGTCCATATTGACCACTGATGCCAGCGACAAGGGACTGGGGGTGGTGTTAATTCAGAGATTACAGGTGGGAGAAGTCACCACAGTCAGTTTTGCCTCACGGTCATTAGCACCCAACGAGGAGAAATTCAACATGATAGAAAAGGAGGTGTTGGCAGCGGTCTGGGCCGTGGAACGGTTCAGACAGTTCTTGTGGGGCTCAAAGTTCCTACTTCGCACCTACCACAAGCCACTGGTGAGAGTCCTAACCTCTTGCGGACATGCACACGCGACCCCTCGTATAGAGAAGATGACCCTGAGACTACTTGATTATGTGTATGGGGTGGAATACATTCCGGGGAACAAAACAAAGTAGCTGATTTCTTGAGCAGAGCAGCAGCAATGGAGCCAGCAGCAGATCAAGAGCCCTCGGGATGGGAGGGCTACATGGTGGCGTTCACACAAGACCACAAAGGAGTTATCAGTGCACAGGAATGAGAGGAAGCGTACACCAATGACGAAACTGTGAAAACGGTGAATAGTTATGTGACACAAGGGTGGCCGGACAAGAAGCACCTAGAAAGCCAGTTAAGGAAATTCTGGGAAGTCCGGGAGGAATTATCGATTGGGGACAATCCAGTGTTTCTACTCAGAGGTAATAAAGTGGTGCCCCCAGAGACCTTAGTAGATTGTCTCCTAACTCGTTTACACGAAGGTCATCTTGGAATAATGAAGACTAAAGCCAGGGCAAAGCAGGCGTATTGGTGGCCAGCCATGGACAGTCAAATAGAAAGACATGTCAGGTTGTGCGAACTGTGTAGCAGAGCAGACAAGACACATGTCCTACTACAGCCGTCACTAGGAAAGTTCACCTGTCCCTCCAGTCCGTTGGAGACACTCTCAGTGGATATATTGGGCCCCATTCTTGACACCAATGGCATGCCCAAGTATGCCATAGTGCTAGTTGATAGATACTCCAAGTGGCCGGAGGTGAACGTGTGTGAGGGGGCTGACACAGAAGCAGTACTTTCTTTCCTCACCTCCACATTCTTGAAAGAAGGGATCCCGAAGGAAATTACCTGTGACAATGGGCCGCAGTTCATTTCAGCAAAGTGGTGTGAATTCATGGACCGCAATGGAATAGAAGTTAAACACACTCCCGTGTACCATCCAGCGGGGAATGGACTGCCAGAGAGGTTCAATAGGGTAATTATGGGGTCAGTGCAAGCTGCAATAAGTGCGGGACTAGATTGGGAAAAGGAACTGCAACGGATGCTATGGGCGTATCGCATCACCCCAGCCAGCACTGGATATAGCCCATTCAAAATACTCAGGGGAAGAGACCCAGTCACGAGGGACAATCTACCGTGGAAACATCTCATTGTCCAAAGCAGGTGGTCCCCGGCAGTCGTGCATCTGAATATCGACAAAGCACAAGCATTATACACACAATACTACAACAATAATCGAAACGTCAAAGAAGTAACCTTAGAGAAGGGCGTGTTGGTAAGAGTGAAACAGGCTGTTTTGAAGAAGAAGGGAGACAGTAGGTTTAGCCCACCGTTGAAAGTAGTGGAGCCTTATGCAAGGTCAGCCTTACTGAGCGATGGGAAGGTATGGTCACAAGATAGGAAGGCAAGATGCAACAAAATCATGAAGTGGGAAGATCCGGAAGATGGTAATTAGATTACCCAGAGGAAAATGAAGAACCCAAAATGGCAAGGGCACCGGAGAGAACCAGGCTAGGAACCACCCCTCCCAATTGGAGTGGTGAAGACCAGTACACTCCTGAGGAAGGCGGAGGTGTGGAAATAACCAACCAATCCACACTGCAGAGCCCAGGCACAGAAGGAAAGGAAAGAGGGCTGCGGGCGAAGTCGAAGGCAGGAGCAGGTTCTGCAGAAATTGTCCAACGCGCGGACTTCAGCCCGACGCAACCGAGAACAAGGTCGGGCAGAGTGATTCAAGTACCTAAGAGGTTCGGGGACTTTGACATAGAAATCAAGTAAGACTGTTATGTACTTTTGTCCTCTGCTTTTAGATGGACCCTGGTATACTATACGTGTTTGTGATTATTGTTTCTTACATGTTGTTCCCTATACCTAAAGAGGGGAGATATGTGGTGATGGGCTCCAGTTGTTTCGGAGCGTAAGCCTGAGGCACGATGGGAGCGTAAGGCGGCCATTTTAGATGCCGCGGCAAAAGGCAAAAGAAAGTCGCATTCCCAGTGCTTGGGAAAATAAACCTGAGTACAAAACCACAAACTGTGTCAGTGGTCTTATTCAACTGCAACCCTACCACTATAAATATATCTCTGCCAAATAAGCTTTATATCACATGTAACCGCAGTCCTACTTTGGTAGCATCCATACAAAGTTCCAACAGAGCACCAAACATCTTCTCCTAATGCCAGCTGAACTGTAACAAAATGCTCAAGACGTAGAGGTCTCATCAGCAGCACACAAAGAGCTTTAAATATCAAAATTATAAGACAAACCAAAAAATCCTCACTTGTGCTGTCTCTGCATCTGTACAATAAAATTGCCCTCCAGAGGTTGACTCACAGAGTCTCAGAAGTGTACAACATTTCCGGGTTTTCAAAATGGCAAAAAAACATGCATCTAATCCTCACTACAAATCGCCTCACGCATATTAATTTATAATTTCATGAAAACTAGCATAGGTATATTTCGATTCACAGTGTGCATGTGGGTGGATTCAGGGACTTTACCATTGCAGAGTAGTTAAACTGTGCCGAGTTCCCACAACCTGATGACCTATCCAACAAGAACAGGACATCAGGTTGCAAGGGTTTGTTGGGCTGCACTGATTTCCGATAACCTTCAAAGTTGCAAGTCAGCAGCCTTCATAATTTCGATCAACCCTAAACCATAGATGTCAGCTCACCAAACTGTCAGGGGTAGGGGATGTGACATCATAAGCCCTTAAACCCTCGATAACATTACCGGATGTAATGTCACATTGCCTTTGACACTGATGGAATCACAAGAAATTACACCACTAAAACTGTTTTAAATATATACGACACACATAAGATTAATGAAATATTAACAAAGATAGTAATGCACAGAAATTGTAGCTCAGTTACCACTCTTATATTAACAAGGTGGTGCCTTGGTATGACGTGGAGAAACCATTGTCCGGAAACAGTTTTTGAACTTTAAGCACGTGATGCATGTATACTTGATGCATATATAAATGAATGTCCACATAGCTGTAGCATCTTCACAATAAAATAGATTGCCAAATTAGATAAACAAATCTTTAGCTAAGCAAATTCTACTCATGGTAGATTTTACAATGAGACCCACACTCTTCCCTCCATAAAATAACATTGTGCATACATGGGTATGTAATTAGGAAGTGTACCACTTTACTGCACAAGCACTATTAAACTATGTGGGATCATATTCCCGCCCCACAGTGCAAAAGGTCCTTCTGATATCGTTATTTAGTTTTGCTGTTCTACACAGCAATGACTGAACAGTAATTTTATGGGAGTGATTTTTTGTGCATTATAATAGAAAACTTCCAAACTTTCACTACCCCATCCTCTGTCTTCCCATCCAATTCCTTAGTCATGTGCAGATCACCAGCTCCACAGAAGCTATTACCTAGCTGATGTCCCAATATGGTGCCGCCTATCCAGCATGCATAAAGGGGTAAGCAGATCATCATGACATCCTGAGAATACCAAAGAAACTCATAAGAACGAAAAAACAAAAAACAATCACCTTAAATCGAAACTAGGGAGAGACGGATGGGCTCGAGAATGGAACGGGAAGACCAGGACTCGGAGTAATAAAGATTACCAGTGAGTAACCGCGCATTCCGTCCTACACTCCTAGGCTACAAATTAAATTCTCAATCACACCATATTCATATGGGAATCTTTAGCACTCAATGTGTGGTACAATAGTACTCAACTCACTTGCACAAGGGTAGTAAGCAATATTTAATCGCCAGATAGCTGCCAAGTGGCCACTGTCTGTCCCCAGGAACACAATTAGACTCCTACATGGGTTCACACAGTTGTGACGGTGTATCCAAAAACTGACTTGCACATCCCCTGTAACACTGGAATCCACACACCGCCAGCAGGGTGTATTTTAATCCTGGCCAGTAACACCACAGGTTTTTGAACACTGGGATCACACCACTTTATAAATGCACTTTTAGTGTTAACATATGTTTCTTGTCAAAAAGAATCTGTGTGTCAAGCCTGGAGCTTTCTTTTACCAGTGTAATGATATTGAGTATTGATTTATTCGAGGTCACCCTATTTCACTTCCACTCCTGGAAAACAATAATTTCTGGAGGGAAAATGTAGAACTGCAAAAGTTAAGGTTTTGTGACTTGGAGTCAAGCGGTTACCCAATGCACCTTGTTCCTGAACTGCAGCAACCCATGCTAGCCCATGGCTGACACATGACAGAATTTTGTAGGGGCGCTTTGCTCAAGACCCTTGGAACTCCATCATGTTCCAACACTGAGGCCTACTCACAGTTCTACCAAAGCTCTACAATTTAGATCATGTTTATTTTTACATACATATAAATCCCGGAAATCGATTACAATGGTTTTTGCTTTTGATCTAATGAAACACACTTTTCCTTGATACCATTCCAAGACCATATTCCCTGCAACCATTCCATGCAGGACTTAGCTTTCTCACCAGCTCTAAGGAGAATGTTTAAACGGAAATAATGGTTCTGTTGGGTAAAAACAATGATTTGTACTAGGTGTATTATACCCTAAAAGAAAATATCATTTGAATATCCAAGCAACACACAACAAAAACAACTTTTTTTCTCAACAATTGTTTTTACTTTGTATTAATGTATATGCGAGATCATTAAAATGGCTGTCAGTGAGAAAAACCACATACATGGCAAACAAACTGACAATAGTGTACATGTAGTGACTAATGGAGATAAGTGACAGAAGTGCTGTACACAGGGGACACAGATGACATATACAAAAAGGAAACAATTGTTTTGGTTTTGCTAGTCCAGACTAAGTTGCATAAATCCCAGCAGTGCTTGTTATTCTATTGTTCAAGTCTGGGAAATTGCGTGGACCAATTCAAGTTAACAACGTCGACGTTTTGACCCTTGACAAATGTGCAAAGGATAATGCATCAGAAGCGGGTCCTCATCAGGACAGGGTGGAATGACAGCCATTGACTGTTGGTCCTAGTATATGAGCGTTCAAGTTGCATCAATTTCCAGGGAGGTGTCAGCCGACACCTCCGGTACTCTTCCAAGGTTAGATATCTGTGTATATCAGAAATCTCGTCTTCACCAACTGGTGGAATAACTTAAGGGAGCCGCCGAAGCGATCAATTAATTGTAATCAGGGGTAACTGACCTCCTCGAGCGTCAGGGTCAGCTCAGTGTTCACTGAAGACCAGCTTCTGATGCATTATCCTTTGCACATCTGTCAAGGGTCGAAACGTCAACGTTGTTACCAAGATTTGGTCCACGCAATTTCCCAGACTTGAACAATAGAATAAAAATCATTGTTTTTACCCAACAGAACCATTATTTCTGATTACGTTCTCACCCAGGTCCTGAGGGTTACTGGGTTACCCCATTATTTCTAATGGCTAAGGAGAATGCTGTCCTCTGAAATTGCTACTGCAGGAAGGCTTGGCATGCTTGTATGTTTCAAATCAATCAATCAATCAATCAGTGACACTTATAAAGCGCGCTACATACCCGTAGGGTCTCAAGGCGCTGGGGGGGGGGGGGGTGCCGCTACTGCTCGAACAGCCAGGTCTTCAGCTTCTTCCTGAAGGAGAGGTGGTCTTGGGTCAGGCGCAGGTCGGACGGGAGGGAGTTCCAGGTCTTGGCGGCCAGGTAGGAGAAGGACCTTCCTCCTGTAGTCGCTCTTCGGATGCGGGGGACGGCGGCGAGGGCGTGGTTGGCTGATCGGAGGTGGCGTTTGGGAGCGTAGAATTTGACTCGGCTGTTGAGGTAGCTCGGGCCTTGGTCGTGTAGGGCTTTGTGTGCGTGGGTGAGGAGGCGGAAGGTGATTCTCTTGTTGACGGGGAGCCAGTGAAGGTCTCTCAGATGTCCGGAGATGTGGCTTGATCGTGGGATGTCGAGGATGAGTCTGGCTGAGGCGTTTTGGATCCGCTGGAGTCTCTTCTGGAGCTTGGCGGTGGTACCGGCGTAGAGGGTGTTGCCGTAGTCCAGTCGGCTGGTGACGAGGGCCTGGGTGACGGTCTTCCTGGTCTCGGTGGGGATCCACCAGAAGATCTTTCGTAGCATGCGTAGGATGTTGAAGCACGCCGAGGAGACGTTGTTGACTTGCCTGGTCATGGAGAGGGAGGAGTCGAGGATGAAGCCCAGGTTTCGTGCATGGTCTGTCGGTTTGGGTGCGGTGCCCAGGGCGGGAGGCCACCAGGAGTCGTCCCAGGCGGAGGGAGAGGAGCCCAGGATGAGGACCTCCGTCTTGTCCGAGTTCAGTTTCAGGCGGCTGGTCGTCATCCACTCGGCTACCTCTTTCATCCCTTCGTGCAGGTTGGCTCTGGCGGCGGCGGGGTCGTTGGTCAGGGAGAGGATCAGCTGGGTGTCGTCGGCGTAGGAGATTATGCTGAGGTGGTGTTTGCGTACGATGGCCGCGAGGGGGCTCATGTAGACGTTGAAGAGGGTGGGGCTCAGGGATGATCCTTGGGGGACGCCGCAGATGACTTCGGAGGCCTCTGACTTGTACGGTGGTAGGCGGACTCTCTGTGTTCTTCCGTCGAGGAAGGAGATGATCCATTCCAGCGCCTTGTCCTGGATTCCGATGTTGCTGAGGCGCCGTACTAGGGTGCGGTGGCAGACCGTGTCGAATGCCGCGGAGAGTTCTAGGAGGATGAGGGCCGCTGTTTCTCCATTGTCCATCAGGGCTCGGATGTCATCGGTGGCGGCGATGAGGGCGGTCTCGGTGCTGTGTTTGGCTCGGAAGCCGGACTGTGAGGGGTCGAGGGATCCGTTCGTCTCGAGGAAGGCGGCCATCTGCTTGTTGACGGTCTTCTCGATGACTTTGGCTGGAAACGGGAGAAGTGAGATGGGGCGGTAATTCTTGAGGTCGGTGGGGTCCGCTGTTGGTTTCTTGAGTAGGGCGCTGAGTTCGGCGTGTTTCCAGCTCTCAGGGAAGATGGCGGTTTCGAAGGAGGTGTTGATGATGTCTCGCAGGTGGGGTGCGATGACAGCGTCGGCCCTGTTGAAGACGTGGTGAGGGCAGGGGTCGGTCGGTGATCCGGAGTGGATGGAGTTCATCGTGCGGATGGTGTCTTCGGTGCTGATCGGGGTCCAGGCGTGGAGGGTGGTGGTGGGGGGGGGTGGTTGGTCGGTCATGGTGTGCGTTGGTTGGTTGTTGAAACTGCTGTGTATGTCCGTGATCTTGTTGTGGAAGTATGAGGCGAGGGAGTTGCAGAGGTCTTGCGATGGGGTGATGTCGTTGTTTTCTGCGCTGGGGTTGGAGAGCTCTTTCACGATGTTGAAGAGTTCCTTGCAGTTGTGTGCGTTGTTGTCCAACCGGTCCTTGAATGCTGTTTTCTTGGCGGCGCGGATCAGCTGGTGGTGTTTCCGGGTGGCAAGTTTGTAGGAGGTCCTGTTGTCCGGTGTCGGTTCCCTTTTCCAGACTTTCTCGAGGGCTCGGCAGTTCTTCTTGGAGCTCTTGAGTTCGTCGGTGAACCACGGGGCCTTCTTGCTGCCGGGTCTGCTAGGCGGGGTCCTCAGCGGGGCGAGTTCGTCCGCGCAGTTGCTGATCCACTTCGTGAGGTTGTCGGCGGCCTGGCTGGGGTTCGCTGAGCTGGCAGGAGGGTGCTGGCTCAGGGAGGTGGCGAGCTGGTCTGCTGTGATCTTGTTCCAGCTTCTGCGGGCGGTCTGTTGCTGGTGATGGTGGGTCGTCGTTCTCTTGAAGGTGAAGTGGACGCAGCTGTGGTCCGTCCATTGAAGCTCTGTGGCGTGGCTGAAGTCGATGTCTGTGCTGGATGAGAAGACGGCGTCGAGTGTGTGTCCGGCGAGGTGGGTGGGGGTGGACACCAGTTGCTTGAGTCCCAGGTTGGCGAGGTTGTCAAGCAGGGTGCTGGTGTTGTGGTCGTTGTTGTTCTCCAGATGGAAGTTGAGGTCTCCCAGGAGGATGTAGTCAGCGGAGGGGAGGGCATGCGGGCTGATGAAGTCGGCGATGTCCTCGCTGAATTGCGTGCGTGGTCCAGGGGGTCGGTAGATCAGGGTGCCTCTGAGGGTGGTGTTCGGGTTGGTGTGGATCTGGAAATGCAGGTGTTCGGCGCTGGTCAGGGTGTTGTCGGTGCTGGTCGTGAGGCGGATGGTGTTCCTGTGGATGATGGCGATGCCTCCTCCCATCTGGTTGGGGTTTCGGTCCCTCCGGACGATCTTGTAGCCCTCTGGGATAGCGATGGCGATGTCGGGCGCTGAGGAGGCGTTCATCCAGGTCTCCGTGAGGAAGGCAACGTCAGGGGCTGTGGCGTCTAGAAGGTTCCAGAGTTCGATGGCGTGTCTGTGGACGGAGCAGGTGTTGAGCAGGATGCACTTGAGGTGGGTGCTGCTGGTGTTCGACTTGGCGGGTGCTGGTGCGAGGCTGGTCCGGATGCAGGAGAACTTGCAGGCGTGGCAGCTGAAAGGTCCGTGGGTGCGTCGTGGAGTGGCTTGGTGGCAATCTGGGAGTCGGCCGGTGTTGAGTGCGATGAGGGTGGCGGCGGAGTACGTCAGGCGGGTAGGTCGGGGTCTTCGTGGGCCAGGGGTCCTGGCGCTGGTCGCGTTCCGGTCGCGGACGGGCGCAGACGGGCTTACCTTTGGCGCGCCGTCGGCGCACAATCGGCGCGCCCGCTGCGCGTGACCGCTGCGCGTTCGCACGGTCGCCATTTAAGGCGAAGTGCGCGGGTGGGCGGAGCAGCTGGGAGGCGGGAGCGGGGAGGGTTACAGAAGGCAAAAAAGGGGCGGGGACAAGCGGCGGTGGCGGGAAGGGAGGGCGGGGGCGGCGAGGTAGGCGGACAACAAGGAAGGAGAGCAGACACGGGAAAAAATGCAATTACAGTAAAAACAGGCACAAAAAAACGCTAAAACAGGGGAAAAACAGAGTTCAGACCAAACAAGCACAAAGTACCGTAAAAACAAGGGCAAAAACACTCGCAGCGGCGGCAGCCGGCACACGAGGCAGCAGCGAGGCAGAGGTCGGCAAGGGGCACACGCAGCAGCTGGTGGCCGTGCGGCGCGGGGGTGTCCCACAAGTGGATCAGAAATGATTTAATGTAACGCAGGCAGCCCTGAAACTCCATCTGGCTGAAGCACATGCTATCTCCTCTTCAAATGAAAAGCAGGAGTAACAAGATTCTGACCGGGGTCCTACCCAGTTAACTTTCTGACATTCTCCTTCTCCGGCCCAGCTGTGCAGCACTGGCCTTGTAAAGACGAAGCCTGGGTCCTGGACTTTGGGACAGTGCCTTGGAGTGTGAGATCCACGAGGAGGGCTGCACAGGCATTGTAAAAGGTAAACCGGACTCTTACAGCACTGTTTTCAGTCTATTCCCAGAGCTGTCCCTGCTGCCTCTGAGCCAAAGGTTACAAACAGTGTCAGCGGTAGCAAGGTGTAAGCGACCCTGGAAACTAAATTCTATTTCGCTCGCGGAATTTGGGTGATTTCGCGTTCCGCAGAGAGCGCAAAATTGCCTAAAAGTCTGCGTTCTGAGACCTCGCAAATTTTTTTTCTTGTTCACGTTCTCAAAATGTGTGTTCACATAATATTCTCACCCGAGCACGCCAACAGCGATTGCGAACAGTAAATAAGCATTGCAAACATTCAATTCCGCGCGTTCGCAGAGATTTTTTACTGTTTCGCAGAGATTTGCGTAACGAGATTACGCAAATTCCACCCACCCCTACTGGAAACCCATAAATTATGTACATTCCCTAAATTCAATTTTGTTTTAAGACTAGCCTACTGAAGTTTTAAGTTTATCAATCGCCTCATGTTAACAAAATTAGTACAATTCTGTGCGTGTGTGTGTGTGTGTGTGTGTGTGTGTATATATATATATATATATATATATAAAAACAAAACCCTTTCAGGCATAGAGTGATGCATAAATTATGCAAAAAAGAAGGAGAGAACAATGTGTATGGGGTTGCTTTTACTCATTTCAGGTTGACTTGAGTTGGTATTTTACCAATTCAAAGCTGTAATATTGTGCCTGAAGTGATAAATGGCTTTTGTCATTTTACAGCTCGGCAAGGACAGCACTGTACTAGTCCTATGCTTAAAGACTTTGCTGTATAAATGGCAAAAGACTTTGTCCTTTTCTATCTCGGTGTGGATAGCACTGTGCTAATCCTATGCTTAGAAACTTTGATAGAAAAGCAGACATTTGAGGTGAGCAGATCTAGAGTGTCGCTGGAGTTGAGAGTGCTCTAACAGGAGCTGCTTTCCACCTAAACTTGAGAACTACCCAGACTTCTCTCCTTTTTTGCATATATATAATGAGAGAATAAACTTATTTGGAATCTACTATTTTCACGGAGTCAGTGCCTTACTTGCATGAGAAAGTTTGGAGTGTTCCAGATATATATATATATATATATATATATATATATATATGTGTGGCTTTTGGTCAGTTCCTTGCATCCATCATTCTGTGTCATTCACATTTTGCTCCCGCCGACCACAGCATACAGAAAGAGGTAGTGGGTTATACCACTACAATCCTGTGCACATGATCCTGGGTTATCCCACTACAACACATGTAATCCAGCTACTGTACTTCACTACAGAGCCAGTTTTGCTTTTATTTCAGCATGCTTATCACGTTAACTTCCATTTTTTTTTAATGGGTCAATTTATTTTCTATTTAATTTTTAAAGGTATACACCCCACTTTGGTGGCATTCTTACTTTTGATTACATTAGCTTTTTTAATGTCCGTTGCATAGGTTTAAAAAAAAATGCAGGCTTCCAGGGCCAGACCTACTGGTTTTGCGAAAGTTTCTCTCTTTTAGTTAAATAATTTTTATTAAAGATTAATAACACAGGGATACAGATATAATATTTCATTCAGAGAAAGACGTAGGCATATAGTTACACATTAATAACATCTATAAAATAATTGAAATAGAAAATATGAAAACAGTATAATGCAGAACATTTGAATAATATACCTAAAAAAGTTACTAATACATAATACGTATTTGAAAAAAAAGTACTGAACTATGTGCTAACATATTAATAACCTGTGCAAGATATGAGAGGTCACATTATATTAGAGAAGAGAACATTTTTTTAAAAAGAAAGAAAGAAAGGAAAAAGAGAGGTTAAAAAGGAGAAGACCAATGGGAGATAGAAAGAAAGAAAGAGAAGAAAGAAAAGAAGAGAAGAGAAAAAGATATAGACAATACTGGAGAAAAGAAAAGAAATTATGTAGAAGGAGAGGTTGAAGACAGATAAGTAGTGAACTATTGCCAGAATAGATCAGATTTGATTTGTAAATGGATTGAATTATTAGGCACCGATGCAATTCTATGCTCATCACATATCAAATTCCTCCAAAGCAAAAAGGATCATTTAGAATTATCTTTCCAACATGTTAAAAGAACCTTAAAAGTTACAGCAATAAATAGATCAAATAAAATTGATTTAGATACAATTTGATCAAAGTTAGGAAACATTGTACCTAAAAATATTTTGTGTATAGTAAATGGTACGTTATAAGAGAAAACCAACAAGCATTTTGACCATACAGATTTCCAAAAATCATAAGCTTTGGGACAGTAGTAAAGTAAATGTATTAATGAACCTTCGGCAGTAGTACATGACCAACAGGATGACGAGGCGGACTGATTAAATTTATGTAAAAGTAGGGGAGTAATAACAACTCTATTAAAAATTAAATATAAGGATTATGTAATATTAGCAGCTTTGGAAGTTTTAAAGAGTTTTTGCCAAAAACCATCCCATTGGGGAGCAGAAAGCGTTATTGATAAGTCCTCTTCCCATTCAAGCTCAATACCTGTTTTATTCCGTGTGCCGTTATTTGTAGATAACGTTTTATAAATAAAAGAGGCACTAGGGATAGTATCTGAGGGAACTTGATATAAAGGTGTAACCGGTGTGAATGAAGATGCTATTGACAATGAAATTAAATTCTGTAAAAAATTCTGAAGAATTGTTACTAAAATGTTATATTGCAGAATACATGAATCAGGTAGTTTGTAAATTTCTTGCAAATGATTGAAGGGCAAAATTGTGTTATTGACAATCAGTTGATTAACATAAAAAATACCCTTTTCTTTCCAATGTTTGTAGTAAAATGATTTGTGATGAAATTTGATGTGTTTGTTATACCATATTGATGAAGCAAGAAAGAATTGGTATTTGTCAAAATCCTTAAAGAAAAGTGTATGCAGAAGGTATTGAGAATGTTTAAAAATTGGATACTTGGAAATAAAAGTACAATTGGTCATAAAAACAATTTTGTGTAATGAGAAGTCATTCAGCAAAGAACTTTCAACGGTAATCCAAGAGGGCTTAGGAGAATTTTGATAATCTTTAGACATAGCATAAAATTGACGAATCAAAAAAGCGTTATGGTATCATTTGAAATCAGGAAATCTGACCCCCCTTTCAGTCTTGGGATGAATTAATTTGGACAAGGAAATGCGTGGATGCTTATTATTCCACAGAAACTCAGCACATATGGAGTTAAGTTGGGTATAATAATAGTTGGGGATTTTAAAGGGTAACATTGAGAGCGTGAATAATATCTGGGGAACAATCATAATTTTATTTGTATCTAGCCTGCCCCACCAAGTTAACAATAAAGGAGACCAAGAAGACAACAAAGTGGTAATTTTAAGTTTAAGAGCGGAGTAATTGTGGGCTAAAGTATAACAAATATTAGAGGCAAACCATGTGCCTAAATATTTAATTTTTTGAGGACACCATGTAAAATTAGTGGAGTCAAACATGTGACTCTAACATGAGGAGTTCAAAGGTAGAATTTCAGTCTTGGAGAAAGTTAGTTTATAACCTGAGACCCTAGAAAATCATGAGATTTCCTGGAGAAAGGGAGGTAAAGAAGTAACTGGATTAGACATGTAGATTAAAACATCATCTGCATATGTGGAAAGTTTAATTTGGTGTGATTTGAAAGTAAAACCTGTAATAAGAGGGTTATTTCTAATTCATTCAAGAAAGGGTTCCAAGCATTTTAAGAAAAGTAAAGGAGAATGTGGACAACTTGACGTGTACCTCTTTGCAAATAAAAATATGGGGAAAAAAGACCATTGACAAAAACACATGCTTTAGGATTTGTGTATAGTAGTTTAATATATGACATAAACCTTGGGCCAAAAGCAAACCAGTGTAATGTATGTAACATGAAATCCCAATTGACTCGATCAAAAAGCTTTTTCAGCATCTAGAGACAAAGCAGCAAGTGGAGAAGGATATTTATTACTAAGGGTGAGAATATTGGCAAATATTCTGGCATTATCAGAGGCTAAATGGCCCTTAACAAAGCCAGCTTGATCTGGGTTGACGAGAAGAGGCCAAAATCTTTGCAAACATTTTACAATCATAATTTATTAGTTATATAGGATGGAAATGTTTGCATTAGGAGGGGTCTTTACCAGGTTTAGGGATAACAATAATAAGGGCTTCCAAAAAGGAGCCACAGGCCTTAGAATTGGAAATAAATGAATTAAAAAGATCCAATAATTTATGTGTAAAAATCGAGGAAAAGGCTAAAAATAATTCAACTGGAAAAACATCTGGGCCGGGAGCTTTCAATTTTTTCAGAGTTTTGATTGTGTCAGATATTTCTTGAAGAGAGATATTCTCCTCAAGTAGTAAAAAGATATCTGGGAGGGATTTAGGTACAGGAATATCTTGAAAAAAGGATGAGAAGTCATCATTAGAAGGATTAGAAGATTCTGTATATAATAGATTATAATATGATTGAAATGTACTAATGATGTCGGAGTCAGAGGAGAGGAGTGTATTGTTCGTTTCAGCATGGATAGGGCCAATGGTTTTACGTTTTGATTTGATTTTTAGATAATTCGCTAACATTTTGCCTGCTTTATTATGGCCTCCATGGTATTTAGATTTGACCTTAAGGAGTATGTTACAGGCGTCCACAGTAGCAATTTTATTCAAGGTAGATTTAGCCTTAATTAGCTCTTGTAATGCTGAGGAGGATTTGGATGAGAAATATTTGTGTTCCAGGGTTTTAATTAATGTTAGGGTGTTTTTATATTTAGAATTTAGCAATTTATTTTTCTTTGAGGAATAAGCGATGGTGTAATCTCTAAAAGATGCCTTAAATGCATCCCAATTATTGTGTGTTGAAGTATCTAAGGATTTGTTATTAACAAAAAATTCATTGATGAAGGCTGTCGCTTCTGTGATAAAAGTACGGTCTGATAAAAGGCAATTGTTAAATCGCCAGTGACCTTGTTTGCATGTGGTGATGGATAAATCTATGGAGGTGGAGACAGGAGCATAATCAGAAATAAAAATAGAACCATTTTCAGATGAGTGGAGACAAGGTAGTAAAGGTTTGGAAATTAAACTATAGTCTATACGAGATCTTGTATGATGTACAGGAGAGAAAAAAGTGAATTCTGAGGCATCAGGATTACAAGTTTTCCAAGAATCGAATAAAGGTCGAGATGAAATGGTAGATTGGAAAGACTTGTGGGTTTTGTCAGGTTTAAATTTGCACTTGGATTTCCTGTCTGCAAATGGGTCCAACCAATTATTAACGTCACCAGCAACAACAATATTAGAATTAGACATGGATAAAAATTTCATTTTTACAGTTTGCCAAAATTCTGGATCTGGTTTAACAGGACCATAAATATTAAAAAATGAAATTTGCACTTTTTTTATGATAGCATCAACCAATACCCAACGACCACATGGATCACATTCTGAGGACAATATTTGAGCATTAATAGATTTGTGAAACAGTATAGCAACACCCCCATGACGATCAATAGAAGGTGAAAAAACAATTTGACTAAGCCATTGGCGTTTAAGCTTAATAGACTCTGTATCATTGCAATGCGTTTCCTGTAAGAAAGCAACTTGGGCATTAAGTTTAGCTAAATGAGACAATATCTTCTGATGTTTGACAGAATGACCTAGACCACGAACATTCCACGAAACCACATTAACCATGACATTGGATTAGGGAATACATGAGGAAACAGGAACACAAAACTCCAGGGCTAACAAAGAAAAAGAAGACAAAGCACTGTTTTGAATGTGATGAGAAATTTTTTTTAAATATAAAACAGAAACAATACTCCAAAAGTGGGAAGGAGTAGAATAATAAGAGCAAGAAGAGAAAAAGAAAAGGAAGGGAAAAATAGAGAAAGAAGTAAGAAACAGGCAAACAGATCAAGGGATGTGCTAAAGTTTCTTTCTATTTGGCGTCTTCGCAAGCCCAACCATGCACTTTGACCTCCCTTTTATCCGCTGCCTAATTGTCCAAGAAGCATGAGTCCCAGTGCTCCATAACTGTGATGAAGCTTGCTCAGCTACTGTTTTTATTTATTAAACTGCCAAATAGTAGAAAGTTCAAATTAAAATTAAATGACACCACCATTATAAAGATAATGCCTCCTGAAGTCACAATGAGTTGAAGGAGATGCTGTTAACGTTTGTATACTCTACATTAATTTGCAGACAAAGAAAGATATATGGCCCTGTTCATAAAGGGAAATTCATCCTTTAGCAAACCAAATTTACCTAACTTATGCCAGCAATCAATTTACCAAGGGAATTTTTGGCAGACGTAAGTCCATTTATATGGGTTGATTTCTCTGCACCAGTAAATTAAATTCCACTCATGAGATGGGAAGTGGGCATCCCAAGACATGATTTGCCTTGGAACTTTGTGAATGCCCAAAAAACGTAGCTTTGTGTCGGTATTCACAAATCCCTTTCCTTCTCCTTTCCAATCAGCAAAAGGTTGTCCATTTATTGCAGCCAAGATTTTGTGAACTCCCTTGCCAGTGTGGGAAGGGAAATGCATCAACCAAGATTTGCCAGGGGTGAAGGGGATGAGTCTTTTACTTGGAAAAATGTATTTTCTGCGCTCATTTGCACAGTACAGGGGATTCTTTTTTTCCAGTGTGGAGTTGTCCACTGCGGAGAATTCAGCACTGTAGGAATAGGATCCTGCTGGGAATATCATATGACCTTCCGAACAATACAATTGGGACTGCCCATGCACAGCTTTCCATCCATATTTCTAGATTCTGTGTGAAATCCAAAAACTTACAAGTCACTACAGGCACATATGTGTAAAGTGCAGATTTACTTCTCAGGGCCTGATTCACAAAGGTAAGTTTACACATATACACCCACATGCATCATTCAAAGTTTTTGTGATTCTTAATTTGCGAAAATTACCGAATCGCAAATAAAGAATCGCAAAATGCTATGCATCAATTTTTTCGCTATTTTTTTGCGATTCGGTAAAAATTGTAATTTTTACCGAATCGCAAGAAAATTGCGATTTCTGAAGTGCGAATTCGCATTTTGATGCATATCAATGAGGACACACCCAGGAAGCCAGTACACTGATTACACACACCTGAAGCCCAGTTCAAACTGCAGGAGTGGCTTTTGGCAGTTAGAGCTCTGCTTGCAGCAACAGGAGGAGTGTTTTTGGTGTGCTCTTGAAGGAGTAATGGCTACTGAAAGTGCTGTTGAAGACCTGCATGCCAGAAAACGGAAAATAAAGTTTAGTGACCAGGAACTTGAGATTTTAATAGAAGAGGTCACTTTGAGGCATGATCAGCTTTTTGGCAAAGATTCCCTTAAGGTCCCTGAAGGAGTGAAGAGAAGACTGTGGCTGGCTATTCAATCCAAAGTGAATGCTGTGGGGGTTGCCCACAGAGACATTACAAATCTTCAAAATCGCTGGTATGATTTACGCAGCCGTGCCAAGGAGAAAATTGCTTGCAGGATAAAAAGTGCAAATAAAACTGGTGGAGGACCCCCAAAGGATAAACCAAATACCCTACTGGAGGACATGGTTGAGGGGACCCTGGTCACTGAAGCAGTGATTGGAGTGATTGACATAGACACCTCTGAGCATGCTGGCACTTCTCAAGGTAAGTGTGTAATTGTCTTATTTTGTTGTGCAAATATGTTTCAGACTGTATAGTTGCCTTTTCATTCTACTTCAAATGATTCCATTAATCCCCAGCATTTAACCTCAAGCGCATACAAAGAGGTTGAAGTAATAGTAATAATTTACCATTGAAGCAATGCATCATGGGAGATGTAGTTTTCTCAACATTTAAACAATTGACTTCCTGATGAATATGATTTCCAAATGCAAACTTAGTTATCACATATGTGAGTAAAATGTTTTAAGCAAAGTAGTTGTTTATTTAGAATCACAAATGCATACTTTCACAATTAATTCAAATTCACAGACATTTCAAAAGTAAACTTTACATACATTTTTCTTTTGTAGATATTGAAAAAGAGGGTGAAAAAATTGATTTGGACAACACAGTTAATACTGACTTAGAGAACACACAAGTACAAAATGAAAAGATATCCTCACCCACAGTTGCAAAGAAAAAAACAAGGAAAAGGGTTCAGCAACTGCAAGACTCAGACACTGATGAAGAGCCCAATGCACATGCACATACGCAGCAAGCTGTTCAAATGAATGCCATTCAAAAGAAAAATATAAGTCAACGTAGTAGACTGCAACAATTTTACAGAAAAAGGGCACGTCCAGCAAACCAGAGGTCATCCTCAAAAGATGAGTGCCAGGCCAGTGTAGTTAAAAAGAAGCTCCTGAAAGTCCAAAGGCTGCAAGGCAAAGATATCAGGGTAATGAAGGGCAAACTGAATCATATTAGTAAAAACATCAGTACCATGAGTAACAGTCTTGTGAAATTGACAAATGTGATAGAAAGTGCACATATGGCATCAAGTAATAAACTGGAGCACATGGCAACAGCCATGGAAAGCATGTGTGAAGCAATACAAGCACAGAACATTGCCAATTGCAATAGGCACTTGAGATTAATGTCAAGCATGCACACTTATACCAGAGCAATACATCGCTTGTGCAATAGCAATGCTAAAATGATAACAAATACACTGTGCATGCAAAAGGAATTATTTAAATGTTGTAATAAGCTTTCTGAAGGAATGATTGCCAACACAACTACCAAGGATGTCATGCAGGAAGACATGAGTGTGCTTCCATCAATACATGGGGACAATAATAATGAAGGTGCTAAACCCAGTTGTGAATCTAAATCAGATACAGTTGTTGGACGCCGCAGCTCAAGACATGTTGCACTGCAAAGTAACACATCTTCAGCTCAGAGAAATGCAAAAAGCAAAGCTTTGGGTGTGAGAGGGAGGAAATGAATGGACAGCCTTCTAAAGGATTGAAAATACTGGCCAGAGACTGCTGAAAGTCAAATGCTACATGTTGATATCATTTACACTTTTCATGCATTAATGTGACCTTTGTTTATCATTACTCCCTTTTTGATTTAAAATAAATGTAACTCAGATTTACTGAATATGAACTGGCTTCTTACCTCTTTTAAAAATAATGCTCAGTGATTTCTGCTCTCCTTCGCCTTCCTTCTGCTGCACCTGGTCCATGAAGTCTTGCATGTGGTTGTTGTGGCTGGTTGTCATTGTTTGGTAGCATGTCATCTACATCCAGTTCCAAGCCTCTCCTTGTGGCAATGTTGTGCAGGATGGCACATGCCGCTACTATTTTGCAGCACACATCAGGGCGATATTGCAGTGCTCCACCAGTTTTGTGCAGTATCCGGAACCTAGACTTCATGACCCCAAAGGTCCTCTCTACAACATTTCTGGTGGATATATGGGCGTGGTTGTAGTGTTGCTCTTTCAGGGTTGATGGATTAAGGTATGGTGTAAGTATATATGATCTCACGGCATATGCACTGTCACCTATGGGGGTGTAAAATGGTACAATTGCAGGTAACATATCATGCAACAGCATGTGAGTAAAATGTAGTTTGGCAAAGAGAACAGTATTTACCAAGCAAATATCCATCTCCAAATTAACCTGACAACAGTCGCCCATGGATGGCACTATGTTTGAAAATGTAGGTGTCATGGGCACTCCCAGGGTAACTTACAACTAAGTCTGTGATGAGTGATTTGGAATTACAAATAACTTGGATGTTTAAAGAGTGATAATTCTTTCTGTTGCGAAAAATATACTCATTCACAGATGGGGGACAAATGGGAACATGTGTTCCATCTTTGCAACCTATGACATGAGGAAAATTAGCCATGTTATAGAAGTCCAACTTTGTTTCCATCAACTCTTGAAGAGTTTTAGGAAAATGGATGTGATGACGTATCCTTTGCAGCATTGCATTAAGGAAATTATTAAAAAATCTAGAAAGTGCACTTTGTGACCCCCCCCCCAGCAATAGCTATAACTCCCTGGAAGGACCCTGAGGCTAGAAGGTGTAGACAACATAACACCTGCACATGGGTGGGTATGGCTAGGGTCCTACGAGTTTCTCTACGCAAAATAGGGTCTAATTTAGCAATGAAATCTATTATGGAGTCAGCATTCAGCCTATACTTGTCATATATTTCAGCCTGTGTCTGACCAAACAAAGTGATGCGCAATCTAAATATCCTTTCACTGAGCATCCTCCTTCTCCTTCCTGCTGCTCTCAACCTCCAGCGACGTGCCAGGACAATGACTGCTGCCATCCTCAAAGAGGTCTAGCTCAACTGTGGAACCCCTTAAGTACCCTACAAATTGGTTTCACATGTTTCCCCCTCCAAAAAAAAAATACCACCTGCTCTCAGCACTTCTAAATTTAGGAATTCTTAAATGCGATTCCTTACAAAATCACAATTAGCGAATTTTGATGCATACACTTTTTTGAGATTATTTTGTGATTCCTTAAATTTGTGAATTCTTAAGGAATCGCAAACCCAATTGCGATTTCGCAAAATGCGAAAAATACATTTCATCATGATGCATCTCAAAATCAGAAATTGCATTCGCAAACGGCCGATTATTGCGATTCGCACCGTTTGCGAATGCAATTCTGCTTGATGCATGTGGGTGCATGATTTCCTAATTGCGAAAATTGAAAGAATGGTGCTGGTCTATCTGAAGTTTTTTTGCAGGCTGGGCTGATACAGGGTGCATTATGCATGAGAGTGGAGGGAGCCGTGCACCCTCTATATGGTGAAGTAAATGTCTAAGTGGAGCTCTACAATTATGATATTAGGACCCCATAGGTTGATGGACTTTGATATCTGATGTTGGTACTTTCTGTTCTATGCGCTGACCACAAAAAATTAAAGGATATGCGTGGACCCAACTAATAATGGGTCTGATGTCCAGCTTGGGGAAGTGGCAGTACCTTGCACTTTATGCCAATATTAACATTGTCCTATTGCATTGTTGCACTCTATTGCTCAACCAATTTCAGGTTTTTTTTCTATTTTTTTTTTATTATCCTCATTTGCCTTGTTTACACCCTCCTTCTAATGATACAGCCCAGGGTTTTCAAACCTCATTTGCTGCAAAGAGAGGCTTAACCAAGTGCTCAGAGAAAAAGCCGCCAGAAAACTGTGCGCCATTAAATCTGCAGAGGCAAAGGCTTAATCTTTGGACTGGCTTATTTTTTTTTCGAGTTACCCAACTTTAACCACACGAAGACAAAAAAGAAGTCCAGATTTGTATCTCTTTTTCATCCGATCTGAAATATCCAGGTTTGCAATAAATGTCATTGTTTGTATCCAACTACCCTCCGTTTGGGAGGCTGAAGAGGCCCATAATTTACATAGCTCTCTGCGGGCCAACAACACAGCATAAAATAACAACTTTGCCACATCTTTCATAACTGTTCCTTGCAGATCAAGCTTCCAAAAATGACCAGCTCAGCACTTACCTTGATCTGCAGATTTAAAACATTTGACAGGCAATTACTGACGGCCTTCCAGAAAGACTGTATCTTTGGCCAACGCAGAAACATATGTAGATCATTTTCGTTTGGACTGCCGCATTTGGGACATGCCACCACTTCACCTGAGCCAAATTTAGATAGCCTCTGTGGAGTCCAATATGCCCTATGCAATGTAAAAAGATTATTTCTTCTCAAATATGCGGGTTTAACTGTTTTATAAAGCATAGACATTGATACTTGCCATTCGTCTTCCATCCAACCTATTTCAGGTTATATTTTAGGGGATGTGGCTATTTTGTGGCGGTGTGGCACTTTGTTTGATATATGCTGTGATATTACGGGAGCGGCACCATCTTTTTCACGCTAATCATCTCCGATTTCTTAGATAAGCCACAATGATCTATGTTTCTGCTCTCTATATGCTGCTATGGCTTGATTGATGCAATTTAGTTTACACTCTCACTTGATCCCCCTTGATGAACCACCTTTTTGTACGCCAAACTCTGATTATTTTTGGAAAAATTACAATGCGATGTAACTTCTTTGCTTCCCATCTGCTGCTATAGTTTGATGGATGTATTTCAGTTTTACCTATATATGGAAATGTCAAGGCATGCCCATTTTAGATCACATAATGAGCTTTTGGAATTGTTAATGTTTTATCTTGGTGATTTATTCTGTTACATGTTTTTACATTTATGGTTTTAATTAAATAATAAACTAAAATTATTATTACTATTACGTATAGATTTACTTGCTCATAAACTTACTATGGCACCTATGTAAATATACAGTTTCTTGCTATTTTCCATTCTCAGTGTAGATTAACAACTAAACATAGACTGCCTGGGTGAAATTTAAACGACACAAGTGTCGTGCAGAATAATTTGCATGATTTCTGGAAATTTGCATTGTAACATGAAATTCCAGAAATTATGCCAGGTTCACTTTGCATAATTATGTGCCATTGGTAGCAAAAACGTACAGCGAAATGTACCACTTATGGTAACAATATAGCACAAAGGCATGCAAACAACTGTATGCAGTTGGCTGTTGTTCACGATTGTTTTAGCTTTTTGCACCATTTGTTTGTGTGAAATACATCCTTGCATCAAAAAAATGACGTTAAGCTATAACTTAATTTTAAAATGCACCACAAAATGGCATATTCATATATCACGTAATTATGTGAAATACATTCTTTAACAATATTGTAATGTACGAAAATAATGTAAATTACCTTAAAATGATTAATATTAACCCACAAATAATAAAAGTAAATGTTACAGCACATTAATTCATCAAAATAAATTGTCAATAAATAACTTAATCATTAAAATGTATAAATATTATTTGTATATATTCTTTTAAACGTGATCCAAAAATCCCACTCTTGATAGCTATTTACTATTTAATTAATATTTTGTAGATTTTAATACAAAGTATGTTAATTATTATAAAATACTTTCAATATTTTTCCTGAAAGCTAAAATTGTAACTACTTAAATGAAATGTAACTTTCAATTTGACTGGCACTTATATCACAGGTAAATTTGAGGTTCAAGCTGTGTGGTTTTATTTTTCACAAAGATTCTGCCAGATGTCTCCGTCCCATGCCATATTACAAACAGATCATTGATATATTTTAACAGTAGGATCACATTCTACATCTTTTACCTGGACACCTGCTCCTCCTACCAGCGCAACATCAAATTTGAAAAGCTGGGGGCAAAACAAGTGCCTATCGCAGTACCACACATTTCGTTTCTACAATAAGCCATTGAACAGAAAGATGTTATTCTACAAAAGGTACCTGATCATCTCCATGATCATATAGGTGTGAGCTTAAAGGGATATAGCCCTCCCTCTAAGGAAATGATTACATGCTACAAAACATGTCTCATGTTGTAGACTGGTGTAGATTGAGGTTGCATCCAGATCATCAAAAGAAAATTCTCCTCCCACAGTATACTATCTAATTAAAAAAAAATCCTTAGTCTCCTGTACATATGACAGTAGGGCGGATACAAATGGTCTGAGGAAAAAGTCTATATATTTGGAGGTATTCTAAAGGATGTTAAGTACTGATAGAAGACACAATGGGCTTTTCTTGGGGATTGACCTGGTCCTTATGTACCTTGAGTAATAGATAGAGTATTGGTATATGGAGTTGTTTGTTATTCAGGTAGAAGAACTCCTCCTGTTAAGTGATACACTGATCTTTCAATTAGGTGAGCATATCCCAGTATGTTACACAGTACATAGGTTAGCTTCTCTATTGATAGGAGTATTATTTTCTTCTACAGACACCTGTCTCAGTCCCTCATTAAGGTACGTTATTTCGGGCATAATTACAATGTTGCACCCTTTCTCTGCAAGACTGCTGACAATGGTATTATCTGATGCTAAATTCTGCATTGTCAACATTTGGGGTCAGGTTATGTTGCTTTTTCCTCTGTGTCTGCCTAATCTCAATTTTTTTAGGTCTCCAATTATAAACTCACGGAAGTTGTCAATGCAATCAAGTGTACCCTGAGGTATAAAGCAGGATTTTGATTTAAAATTACTTGGGGAACACTTATCATATGATATATTTAGACTGTAAAAATGCCTCAGTGTCTATAGGGATGTTAGTCCCACCTTGTTCCAATTCCTGTAACGTTATAACAAATCAATAGCTCTAATCTTGATGGAGTCATGCACGACTAAAAATGTCTGACAAACAAAGACTCTTCAGACTTCTGTTTAAACATTGTGTTCAATTTCAGTTTCTGATGAAATAATATTTAGTAGAGTTAAGTGAAAGGTATGTTTAATCAATTTAAAATAATTTCAATATTTTAACTGAAAGTTAAAATTCTAATTTTCTTAAATAGGATTTTTTGACATTCAAACACGTGTGTGTGTGTGAAAATGTAACAAAGAAAACAAAAAACGAACACTGAAATTTACCATTTTTATTATCTCCAGTAACACTAACTTGCACCCCCACATGCACAGTAAAATATGATATTATTTCAACTGTTGCATTGATGTTATCAATTATGTCATAGAAAATGTCATGAGTGATGTAATATATGAAGTTAATAGCTGCATTCCACTTTTCAGTAAATTTTAAAGTTTTTTTACTATAATGTAATATATTATAATGATACCTAACTTTGTCATTTTAATCTTTGTTTTTTAGTGAATAGCTCTGGTTTTTATAAGGTAAAGTAAAAGGTCCATCACTGTCTACAGCCACAGGTGAACATATCTTACTATGTGATATAATACTGAAAAGGGTGTTATTTTAAGTAAGACAGAGCTACTGACTTTGTCAAAGAGTAGGAACACCAAAATATAAAAATACGGCCTTAGCTTTATCAGGAGGTCAGCACATCAACAGATATAGAGTAGACATATTTCTTTTGTCAAAAATTCACCAATAATTATAATCAAATGCATATTTTACAAATTCACAGATTGAAATGTTTAATAAAAGTGATTGACATAAAATGTTATCAATAAAGCCCTACCAAAAAATCCAACAACATGCGTTTGAGTCTCTTTTAAAACTTTTCAGGCCACAAAATGTGACACTAGAATCCACCACAAAAGTCCCTGCACTTCAGCCTTTAAAAATGATGGTGATCTCTCCTGGAGTCATAGATTCAATGACCCAAGAGACTTACTGTGTTTTTTTAATGCTGCTGTTGCATTAAAAATGGTTAGTAGTGCCCCTGCATCCCACCAGGATGAAAAAATATAATTTAATAAGCCCTAGGGCATTATGGTGAGCTCCTTGTCAACACAGTAAATAATTATGAGCTGCTCCTGCCAATTTTGGTAATATTCTGGGTGACCTGTGGCCCACCTGGGGTTTCCACATTTTTTTGTTTTTTTTATAGGTTTGTGGGTGTGGGGAGCACCACAATTCCCTCGCCCCCTGCCAGCTCAGTATCCAGCACCCATACTGGTTGCTAGCAGGAGTCAGCATTTTTTTAAAAATGTGTGCCTGTTGTCACCACGGTTACCCAAAACTGGCCAAATCTTTGGCAGCTGCAGGGATTTCCCTAAGGATCCCGCAGCCCCTGCCGGCTCTCCATCATCACCCATACCGAGTGCTGGTGGGAGCCGTCATATTGTTTTAAAAAATGGGTGGCCCAGTGCCCACCTAGGGCACCCATGTCTTCCTAATTTATTTGGGGCTTGTGGGGGAAGTCGCAATACCGTCTGAGCCCCATCATTACCAACCACAAGGGCAGTCCAACAAACCTGAACCAGGGACAGTCACCTAACAACACCTAACAAATGGTTCAAGAGACAAATTGCTGCAAGTATACAATATAACACATAAATCCCAATCGGAAACAAAATAATTGTGCAAGAATAAAGGAAAGAGAAGTCAATGGAAGAAGAAGCCCCTAATAAAAAAAAATAATATATATATATATATATATATATAAAAAAATTGTTATTTATTACATTTAATAGAAACAGTTAAGACAATTATGGTTAAGACAATTACGCTCAAGACAAAGTGCTGGTATACAAACAATACATATTACAGACCAGACAAGTGGCAAACGAAAAAATGCATGTTACAATAAAAGAACAACATATACAAAAATATTGTGTCCTCTTATAATTTTAGCCACAGAAGCATCCACGGCGTTTCGACCACTGTATAATTACACGGTCATCATCAGGAATCTAATCTCTCTTCTCTTTCTGAGCCCCATCTGGCACCCTAGCTAGCACTCTTTATAGGTTCCCGCAGGTGTTGGCTTCTTTACTTTGCTACCTCGGCAGGGGCAACTGTTTTTTATGCTCCTGCATGGGTGGGAGCAAGGTTGTTTTTACGGCTCAGGAGGGTATGGGCTTGGAATATATTTTATATTCCCTTCCCGCACGTTTTCTGGCAGGGAACATTAGTACCCAGGGGATTGTGCTGCCTGGGTACTGTAGCTGTGTTGGGCCCTGGCGGATGGGGTCCCTTGACCCAATCAATAGCTGGGGGAGGGGGAGTGATGCATGCTTCCCTCTCCAATATCTTAATTACCAGCCGTGGAGGATTGGGTTCCAGGGCCTTTGTAATGCAAGTCTCAGGTAAGTCGGCCTCATGTCTCCCTTCCCAGAAAATGAACTACAACTGAGACCCAGGGTTTGGCCCAACCCAGGTAGCTTATTTTTAAAACGGGGCAAAAATGGCATTGAATAAATAAATACTGTTTTTAGCCCATGGGGAGTTTTCTGGGTGCCTCCCTCCCCCCACCCACCAGGCCTACAGGGGCAGAGTATCCCTAATTTACTACATCTAGTTATTCATCATTTTCAAGTGTAAATGTACTTCAAAGTGTAGATGTAACAGCTTTCACTGGCGGTTTGGGGGGCATTTTCTTTTTGTGCGCCACAGCTCCTCCACTATCAGGGGCGACACCAAAGTGAAAACCCAGCAACAACGCTGGGAGACGCCAGAGACGAGCTCGGTAACGGCTATAACACAGGCCGCCCTGCAACAGCATCAGCCCTGCTCACATTCGGAGAAATGTAGCTCTGTCAGCTACAGCCTCCTGTCGGCGGTGCACAACCTCCGAGTCACGGAGTCACGGAGCTCGAGTTTTTTTTCCCCCCAGGTGTAATCAATCAAAATTAGTCCGTCGTGGCTCAAGTCGACTCCGGACAGCTTCACCACAGTTAAGGGTTAATACACCACGCACCTCGCTATTTTGTTGCCAGAGCCATAGCCAAAGCGTCTTGAACCACAACGCTGCTGAAATACCAAGCACGAAAATTCTTCTCCATCAGCCGACAGAGAAAGCAGTCGGGTGAGGGTATAATGTCCAGTCCCTTCTCGGAGAGCCAGGAGTGAGACGTTCGAGCTGCTACACAGCCCACGCCACGGCCGCCATCTTGCCTCCCACGGCCGCCATCTTGCCTTGGGGGGATTGTATTTTCACATTAGCTGTTACACGCAGCGCTAAAGCTGGGTTTCAATCTGCTGCGTCGGGGGAGTCAGAGAACGCCGGTGGAGGAGGCGAAAGCAGCACAGCCGATGGAGGTGGACGTGAGAGCTCCCAAACTATTCCCCCGTGTAATGCTTATAAGGGTGCTGCGTCGTCTTCTATTACTGCTGAAGCCCCGCGTTTACCACAGCAAGGCCCACAAAGTCTGAAGGCAATGTTTGAACGTCAAACTTTGAAGAATTTAGAAAACCAAGCTGCAGTATCAAGCACACTACCCATAACAACTACACCAGATATTTTAGCTTCTGACAGTAGCATGTTTGATGGCAGTGTTAATTTAGTGGCGGACGCTAGTGAACCAGCTCCGTCTACATTAATAGATCCCCCTATAAGTTTAACCCTACAGGCTGGGACTGGACAGGATAATGTTAGATTATTAGAAACAACAGAAACAAACGAAATTATGGATATACAGACTGTTCCTGTTCTCAGCTTGAGGTGTGAGGAGAACTGCATTATGGGAGATGGAGTCTGTAATGAAACTGCGGATTGTATAAAACAGACTTTGCCTGGCAGTAAGAAAGACTTGTCAAATGCTATGATACAAGATACAGAGTTGGACTTTCTTGACTCCATTGAAAGTAGACAGGGCTCAAAAACTACATATGACACTGGCGAAAAATGTTATTCCATGTCGGACCCATCCTCTGATGAGAGTGCAAATGGCAGTCGAGAGTGGGGAGAGGACAGTGGTGACAGTGTGTCGACGGAGAATGTAAGAGGAAATTCAGTTTCTCCTAGCCCAAGTATTGCAACGGTAAAGAAACGTAGGAAAAGAGCGTCACAGCTGCAGGCTAACAGAACAGAATCAGCAATAGAATCAGAAAAAGATGGGGGAATGCCTGCTAAGGACATAGAGAGTTTGGACAAAGGAAAAAAATCCTCCCCCCAGGAGATTACTCTGGCCACAATTTACGACACAATGATGAGTCACAGAGCAGAGAGTAAAGCAGAGAATTTACATACTCAAGCTACCTGCTGCAAAGTTAAGAATGCTCTTCGAAGAGTGATAAAAACATGTGCAGAAACTGGAGACCGAGTTACGGAAACTGAGGCCAGAATTTCGGTACTGGAGGACGAGGCTGCTGCCCAGAAGACAGAGCTGGAGCTAGTAAAAGCCCATCGGGATGACCTTAGTCATAAATTATCGGAGATAGAAAATCATACCCGAAGAAATAACTTACGTTTTTAGGGGTACCCAAAAATAAGGAGGGCCCTGATACACGGAAGTTTGTGTCGGAATTATTACGAGAAGCTTTTCCTGAACTGACAACATGGGATTGGGCAAAGGAAATACAAAGGGCGCACCGCTTCCGTTTTAAAAAGAGACAGTCACGTGAAGGAGAAGAAGCCCTTCCCAGAGCAATCCTCGTGTGTTTCAACAACTTCTTAGCTCGGGAAGATATCTTTATGAGAGCACGACCTGACAAGAAAGCATCTGCCAAAGACTGCAATTTTTTTGTTAGGCCAGATTTTTGCCAGGCCACTGTCTCTAAAAGATGGCATATGCGTCAATTGATACCCGAATTTCAACAAAAAGGGGCAGTGGTATTTTTGCAGAATCCCGCTAAACTTAAAGTTATGCTTAAGGGGCAAACAATATTTTTTATTTCTGAAGTTAAGGCCAGAGAATACCTTGAGGGTCTAAAATAGAGATTGGTTGAGGATAAATGTTATCAAATTGTCTAGTATATTGACAGGCTTGTTAGTTGCGGGTTTATAATTCTTTTTTTTTGGAGAGTTTCGGAGGAGGGAGGACACGGCACTCCATACCTCACAGGGATTGTTGATTCCTGGGCCTCATGTGTTGGGTAGGGAGACAGGGTGGGGAGGGTGGGCTCAGAGGGGGGAGTGGGGGGAGAGGGGTTGGGTTTGGTGGGTAGGTGGTGGGTGGGTGAAGTCAGCAGCAGAGTTAAAGCATGTATCTCTAAATAATGGAAGGTGGAAAATTGTATACTTTGTGAGTGTCGCAATCCTAGAGGTGGAGGTAGTAGCAAATGATTTGTCTATGCTTCTTTGTGACGATAATGGATAGGAAAATTAAAATTTGCTCATTGAATATATGTGGCCTTAATGACTTGAAAAAACGACAGGTTTTGGCTAAAGTTGTCCAAATATTACACATTGATATACTTTGCTTATAAGAGACTCACATTGCGTGGGCCAATAGGGGTTATCTGAGGAATCTAGGCTTAGATTTGGCAGTATGTTCCAAACAATCAGGGGTGAAAAGAGGGGTAGCTATTCTGATAAAACGGTGGGGGGGTGGTATTTGTATCAGGGCAGCAGCAGATAGATGGGGCCGTTGGGCGATTGGGGAATTTAGGATTGGGGAACAGGTATTTACCTTGTGTACCATTTACGGTCCTAATTTGGATGATGCCGCACTACTAGATTTTATTAATCTTGAAATAGCCCAATGGCCACATCCTTTGATAATGTGTGGTGACTTTAACATAAATATTGCTGCTGGATTTAATGCTCGATCAACCCGTGTCTATACAGGTAGAAAGAAGTTAATGTATGCTGAATTACGGGGTTTAATGATAAAACACGGGTTGTATGATCTTTGGAATGTTTTATACCTGGAGAATTCTGGTTTTACCTTTTTTTCTGCCCCCCACTCCAAACTTGCCCGTTTAGATTATTTTTTTACTGTGGCCTCTTTGTTATCCAAAGTCAACATCCTGATTCATCCCAAATTGGTATCAGATCATAATCCGGTGGTTTTAGAGTTGGCTTTGGACTCAGGGTTCCAATTAGGCCCCCGCCCTTGGACTTTTGACAGGCAGTTATTAGCCGATAAAGAGTATTATCAATTTATGAGCAAGGTTATCAAGGAATTTTTTGTTATAATTAAAGGGACAGCGTCACAAGAGATTGTATGGGATACATTTAAACAATTGTCAGAGGAGAAGCTCTAGCTTCTCTAAATTTAAACAAAGGAAAGTTTTGAGGAAACATCAACAAGATTTTGAAAGGGTGACCATTGCGGAATGTAAGCTAGCTGATTTATTAAGAATTGGTCTGGAGCCTGCTTTAGTTCAAAAGGCTCAACAGGATCTTACTATTGCAAGATCGCTGGCATATACTATTATTGCAGAGCAGATTGCTGAAAAATGTACAAGATATAAAGAAGCATATGAATTCGGTGAAAACACTGGTAGAGTACTGGCAAAGAGGCTAAGGGAGAGAGCAGTGTACAACGATATCTCAAAAATTGTGGATACACAAGGGAATCTCCAGGATACCAAGGCAGGGGTACTTGAGGCGTTCCAAGGATTCTACCAAACATTATATAGTATTTCTGGGTCTGATACGGGTCCAGGATTGGGCGTTTGGGAAGCAAAGGAGTATTTCAATGAGTTGACCACTGAGACATTGGCAGACCACTGTAAATCAACATTATCTATTCCTTTGAACTCTTCAGAGGTGGAACTAGCACTGTTAGCTTTGGCACAAGGCAAGGCTATGGGTCCTGATAGCATACCGCTAGAATTTTATTGTACGTTTTGGAATATATTAAAGACTGAGCTAGTGGAAGTATGTCAACAGGCATATTTAGGTAGGGCACCAGAATCATGGTCAAAAGCAATGATTGTAGTTTTTAAAAAGAAAGGGAAAAAAGAAAAGGAACTGGGTTCATGTAGACCCATTTCATTACTGAATACAGACAGCAAAATATATTCTAAAATTTTGGAGAATAGGATTTGTGATCTGATTCCTGGGTTAGTTTCTGTAAGGCAGCATGGGTTTATCCAGAGCAGAGACACTACTGATCATATTAAAAGGATCATTGCTATATTGGATTGGTCACAAAGTATAAAATCCCCCGTTGGCGTGGCCCTGTTGGATGCCGAAAAGGCATTCAACAGGGTCTCGTGGCGGTTCTTGCGGGAGGTTCTGGCTTGGAAGGGATTTCCGATAGAATTTATCACAGCGATACAGACTCTGTATTCTCATCCCTCAGCTGTAATTCGTGTTAGTGGGGAAGTCTCAAGAGAAGTGCTGATCGCAAGGGGGACGAGACAAGGCTCCCCCTGCTCCCCCTTGCTCTTCGCCTTATATATTGACCCTTTTATAGCTGCCTTGGAGAAAGATAGAATAATAAAGCCAGTACAAATAAATACGGGATCTTTTAAAGTATTTGCATACGCAGATGATATCGCTGTGATAACGTCAAACATCGAAGAGGCCTTACCTCGGATAATTCAGAAGGCGAGAATTTTTGGGAAACTCTCTGGCTACAAATTAAATGTTACCAAAACTCAAATGCTTCATTCACAAACTGGTTGCCCTGAAAATATGAGTTTTGAGACAGAGGCAACCTATCTCGGCATTAAGATCACACCGAAGGTAGAGGATATTATTGCTATAAATCTCGATCCTATCATTAGCTCATCTAATAAAACCTTAGAAAGGATCAATAATCTACATCTTTCATTGTATGGTCGTAGTAACGTTTTAAAAATGTTGATTTTCCCCAAATTTTTGTATGTATTCCGATCCATTCCATTCTTAATTCCTGCTGTTTTTTTTGCCCGAATCGAGAGAATGTGTTCAAGGTTTCTTTGGGGTTACCATCGAGCTAGAAGAGCTTTGAAATGGTGCTTTCTACCCAGAGAGAGAGGAGGTTGGGCGATACCCGATTTCCAACTTTACCATTGGATTGCTATATTGCAACATATTGGGGTGCTACTACTGCCGGTAGATCCGACACCAGATTTTGCCGCCCCTTCACTATATGAGATGCTTTTAGGGACAGAAGCTAAGCAGTGTTTGAATCATGTAATTGAGCCAAGCTATTAAAAAAAACTAAATTTAAGGCAGTTTTTGCAGCATACATAATATGGAGAAAAACAAAAAAAAAGTTTGGCATAGGTATAGACTTGAGTATCTATACCCCTCTCCAAAATTCTCTTTTTCTACCCGGGATTTTCTGTGATTTTGTAATGACAAGATGGCAAGATTTGGGCATTCAGCACCTAGGGGATTTATTTCAGGGGATTAATTTTGCTTCATTTGAATTTTTGCAAAAGACTTACAAACTAGATCAGAGAGACTTCTTTAAATACCTTCAGCTCCGTAGCTTTTGTGAACAGAAATTAAAAATGAATGAGATTATAGTAAGCAAAATCGAGATTGTGGAAGCACTTAGATCAAGGGCTAAAATGGTGCTTCTTTATCAACTGTTTATAGCTAAAATGGAGGATGATTTAGAAGTATGTGAGAGGAAATGGACGAGTAAAGGGCTGGAAGGGGTTAATTTTATAAGAAGCATTGACTTTGCAAGGAATGTTCTTTATAATGGTCCCCTAAAATCACAGCATTTTATGTCCATTTTTGGATTATACTATACACCGGGGAAATTGGTCAAGTGGAATACAGGAAGGGGGACCAGCTGTAGTCGTTGTGGTCTATATGCGGCCGGTGCCATTCACATGTTCTTCACCTGTGTTAAACTCTCCAAATTTATTAAAGACATAGAGGTTTTTATTACAGTCAATTTGGGTATACCAATACAAATCTCACCAACATTGGTGATACTAGGGTGTCAAGAGAATATGGTGAATGACTGGTCTCCCCCTCAGCAGGGATTTGTGTTTATTTGTATGGCCATCTTTCATTTATGTATCACCTCCCAATGGCTGGATGAGTTACCGCCAACTTTTATTAATTGGCACACTAGATTGCTTTCCACATATCATCTTGAGATGGCATTGTATAGAACTAAGGGTATTAAAAGGAAAGAACAGGGGATTAAATTATGGCACCCCATTGCAATATGGATAGGTTCATAATTTTAAGAAACTTTGGAAGACATTCTATGATTTTCTCCACATATAGTCACAAAAAACTATGTTGCAATGTAATAGTGAGGTTGCTCGTAAGACATTTTTAATTTGTGTAAATGTTTTGTAATGTTTATATTTGAAAGATGATTGTGTTTCTTTTCTTTTCGGTATGAGTTATCATGTATCTGTTTTGCTGACATAAACTTCAATAAAAAAAAATAAAAATAAAAATAAAAAATCAAAGTGTAGATGTACATGTTTGTATCCTTTAAAACAAGGGGGTGAAGCCAAATTTACGAGTGTAATGTGTCTACATGTAACTTTTCACACTTAGGCAGAGTTCTCTGCCACTGTATTGGCAATCTACCTATAGGAAAGAATTATGTAAAATGGTTAACGTTTATAAATGTTTTAACAAAATATATATTTGTTTATTTTAAAACATACCTGTGAAATAAATGTAAATAAATATTTTACCCTAGAACAACTAAAATAAAACGTTAGAGCCCATTACCACTTAAAATAATATGTTTAGTACATAATTTAAATAGATTATTTTATTTTAAAAGTAACTAAATAACATACAAACACACCACATTCTGGAAATGTATTTTAATTAATATATTTTACAAGGAGTTAATAGCTGTGTTTAACTACTGTGAGTTACATTTTAATTTAATGAAGTTTAAAAATGTACTTTTTATTTAGTAAGTTAACAATTCATTTTTAAAATAATAAAACATATAATTATTCAGTTGCAGAGAGTGTGGCAGTACCTGTGAATGGCCTTGAGTGGTGCTAGACTGACACCATTGTTGGCCTGGATTACATTTACCACTGTTTTGTCATCTGTTGGGAAGATGTCACTTTAGAATTGTACTTTGTGAATAGTAATGGTCTTACTCTTTTGTTGGTGAGAGTCTACATTTCCATGCTGCTACCTAATCTCCTCCTTACTCCTTTCTTAAACACAACCCTATCGCTAAACCTTTCCCATTTAGTAGTGCACCACCAATCCCTCCCACATTTACTAATAAGTAGTAAACATTCATGTACAGAGATCTCCTTATAGAAAATATAGCAAAGGTGGAGATTTCAACTCATAGGTTTGAACATTTTGTAGTAGGTGATTGGTACTACAGTAGTCCTGCTTTATGTATCATAAAATGCAGTTTGTGAATCAGGCCTTTGGTGTCTGGTTCTGTTAGACCACATTTTCTCTCTAATGTTGCCATAGGTCCTTAAAGCAGAGATTCAGACTGTAGCACAGAAGAACAATAAGCAAGAGAGCAATAGGGGGAGGCAATTTCCAAAAGTGTGTCTGAACGTAGCCCAGCAACCAAAGTTGCTGAGTTTTGTTGCATCAAAGGGCGCATGAAAAGCAGAGCAGTGTCTACTAAAATATGGAGCACTTTTTTTCTACATCGCCAGAGCACTTTAGGCTGCCATGCACCAACGCATGCATCCTTGCATTACAGTTGCAGGGTGTCCACGTTCTGTCAGGCATAGGTTTTGTACTGGAAGGGGAGACTTCCAGTGCAAAACGTATGCCTTAATACTGTTTGCCACTTTGAACATGTGTTGTACAATGCAGCACACATGCAAGGGTTGATAATATGGGCAAATTAAAAATAAATTCCTGGGTGTCGCCTGCTTCAAGGAGGCACAAAGTCTAAAATTGTTGGTAGTGAGGGGTTCTTACCAAAACCTATAGGTGGTTGAATGGGAATGTCCTTGTACACCCATGGAATGTCCCCTGGATGCAAAGTATCACATAGCCTATTTTTTGTTACTTTGGTTAACTTTCCAGTGCTGATTTGCTTTGGAAGGTAAATGCCACCACAATGCTTTGCATATCGTTTGCAAACCTAGTGCAAAGTGTCAATAAATTGAAGCCTGGGCTTATTTGAGAAAAAATGTGATTTGATGTTTACGTTACTTCATGTTCAATCAAGAGTTGTGTGTTTCAATGTAAGCAGAATCTTAAAAGTTTCATACCATCCTCAAAAATGCCAGTTCAGCTTCTTATTAGTCAACGCTGTTATAAACGTCTTAAAACATGCAGATTGCCATTTAGTTTCATTAACGAGCAGTCAGATTTAAGGTCAGTCTTGAAACTTCTAAAATGGAGTAAAAGCTGGCACTTGATCACACAAGCTTTGCACCATAAAAATCAGCACTACAGCTACTACCCCCTGGTATTTTCCAAATATGAGAGAAGAAAGCTAATTTATTATATAAAAGAAAAACACTAAATCCAGGGTCCCGCAGAAAAGTCTGAAACACTTTCACATTTACAGGTAACAATTTCTAACCCTGTCAGGCCCAACTCAGTCTTGCATCCTTCGAAGGTCTGAAGATTGAGAAGATGGTAAAATGTGTGATAGTGATATCTCTCATTCACAGACTTTAGAAACAACAGAAGATCTGCACGAAGCAGGTGGTAAAAATAATATATTTCAAATTCAATTTGGGTTTTTATTATTTTGCATTGTGACTTTGTTACTGTTTCACACCTGCATAAATATTTTGGGCCCCATTCACAAAAGCAACCCGAGACAAGAGTCTAACTTTACAACTTTTGGTATTCACAGATTATGTTCACAGTCGGGCCGGAATCTCCGGCTGAAGCCCTGGTCTCCAGCTAGGGCCATAATCTCCACACCCGGGCCGAAATCTCTGGCTAGAGATAGAGGAGCTCATGACAATCAGTTTGGGCACCCAAAATTAGTAAATTGGCCTTTACATAAAAAAAATCTATGGTTGACAGTTATGGGTGCTTATGCTTGTGCTCATTTGTCCAAGTTGAACCGTGGTAACACCCCCTAGAACAAAGTGCCACAAACAGCACAAAGAACTATTTGCGCTGAGAAAAGGGCATCTCTCATAAAATCCAATGTGTTTTTTATGTTGGAAAGTAAACATTCTTTCAAGAGCTTGTACTGCTTCGCATCTCAGTGCATGATTTCATCTCTGTGTAAATCGTTATTACATTTTCCACAGCGTGTAAAACACGAGTGCTAAGCAAGAAACCCCATTTTGGGGTATGTAAACCATGAATGGTACAAACACATTTTGAAAGGGGATCTGAGGCAATGTATAGAGACCTAGCCTGAATACTTAGCCCCACTAGAGCATCAATACACAAAATTATAATATCCAGGGGTCTAAAACTACAACTCTGAACGCTATACTAAACCTAACCATATGTGTGCGCCAGCTTCCTTAGTGGAAACTACTGTACTCGAAAATAGTATTCAACTAGGCGGATTCCCATCACTCACCCATGGGTGACAAGGTTCATCATCTGGGTTCCTTCATTGATGTCACACTCGTGACACTAAGGGCTGCAACCTCATCATAGGGATGGGGCAGCCCGAGTATGTTTTATAAGGATCACTGCCTGAGATGTAAAAAAACACCCGAAACGGTTGGAACTGATACAACTCAATCACCTGTATTTAGGCATGTGTAGTGCTTCCTCTGCAAATCCCATACAGCTCACGGTTTCTGTAACACAGTAAAGGGAATAAGCGCAACCATCTTAGTATATACAGGAGTACACCCGTTCAGAGCAAAACATTTTGACAGCTTGCAGTGATATATTATTTGTCATCTAAAAATACCCCAAAATGAGTTCATGCACAATCGTCCTTACCTGAAATGCATGAGGAGGATACCTCACCTCACCTGGCTGCGGCTCAGAGAACATGGAGGCACCGCTCTGAGGGACATAAGTAGGGAAATACCACAATTCGTTATGGCTTTCTACCAATCCCAACATTCTAAAAGCTATCTACATGTCTACATGTAGCAGAAACCACACGTACACACGTATCCCAAAGAACTAAACATCACTAAAAACAGTCTGGTATATAGTGAGGTCATAAGTCACTAACTGATCTAGATGAATTTTATCAGATCTAGACCTAGAGGGCTGTTCAAACATTCATGCACATTTACATTGTGCCCACCACTTCTCCCCCTACTCTGAGAGCAGAGCAGATCTGCCCGGCACTACCCCACCCGCCTAGACCCTGCAGCAGAAAAAATAAGATAATTATAGCATAGATTTATTATCATATTTTGATTACCCTTTTTACCACTGTGAAAAGCAGTGGGGCGACGCTCGTCCACCTTAATGGATGAGCCACCACTGCATTCATGAGCTTCAGTTTTCATTCCTGCGAGGAGGTCGAGCCTTGCTAAGGCCGGATTAGGAACCAAAAGAAGTCCTGATAAAAATTCTCCTACCTCCCGTCTTCCTCTGTCCTTCTTCTATCTCATTCCTCTCTCTGTCCTGACCCCCCCACCTCTGTGCCTGCTGTAACAACCTATGTAATTTACAGAAAGTGTCAGAGGCATCAGCAGTGGCGCCTACCCCAAAAACAGGCATCCTAGGCTCTAGTCCATGAGGAAAAAACAGGCAGTCCAGGCCCGCTGCACAGGTCTCCTGCTTCTCATTCCTGCTCCTTTCACCAGATGAACTCCTTTCATGGGAACGCGCATGCACACTGCTCTAGCAATGCTTTAGGTTTAGTTATTTTGTTCAACACCAATGTGAGCAAAGAATGCAGTCACAGACCATGTTGTCAAATGAACTACTTCTCTTTTATAAGAGTTAAGCACTGGATCAGACAATCATTAGTGCATGCTATTTGGTAACTGTTGAGCTCTGAGTCTCTACACCACACTACCTCTCTGAGAAGTCTTGGACTGTTCGCCATGCTACTGTGAGGGTCAAGTGAGAAAGGATGTAAAGTATTTACTGACAAGAGTCAAATAAGGCATTCTTCCTCTTTTTAGAAAATCTAACCTTCAACTGAAAGTTCCTGGAGTAAGTGTTGCAGAAAATAAGCAAAAGGCAACCAAAATGAAATGAAATAGAGAATCAAAAGTTAAAAAATGTAGGGCCTGATTCACAGAACTAACTTAAGACAAAATCCTAAACTTACTACTTATGGTATTCACAGAAGTTAGGATTGTGTCTTAAGTTTGTCTTAAGACAAACTTAAGACAGACTTATCTTAAGTCTGTCTTACGTCTGTCTTAAGTTTGTCTTAAGACAAACTTAAGACAAAATCCTAACTTCTGTGAATACCATAAGTAGCAAGTTTAGGATTTTGTCTTAAGTTAGTTCTGTGAATCGGGCCTATATTCTTTAAATTTCTAAACCTATACCTCAAACCTCGATTTATCAAAAGTTAAAATAAATACTTTAAAAGCTTCTAGAACCTTCACATTACATTTAGTGTTATGAAAAAAGATATAAAGGAGATTTTTTTGGAATGACTTTGACCTGAATGTGTTTCTTCTGGCAAGGGTATGTACTGTTTCCTACACAGGAATGTGTTGTAACCGGTGTAGCTTACACCCATTAGAATGTGTAAACGATACCTGTCGAAGTTTACACAGAGGAAGCTAAACGTGTAAATACATTTAAAAGGGTGAAAAATAATTTTTAGACATTGAAAGAGCTTTCTTTAAATATTTCAGCATATTCCAACATGTTTTCAAGGTTAAGGATTTTGAGGCAACATATGTATACTCTGGTTTTTATAACATTTGTCATTAAATCCATTCAAAAGCAGTTAGCTTAGTTTTAAAGAGTTGTGCATGTAATATGTATTTTTGTCTCAATTACTCACTTTTTAAAAAATGTGTTCTTTATTGAGTTTTTGCTTATTGAAATTGACATTAACATAGGTTGTTCACAAGGAATTATAATCATGTGTATACGTTTATAAATGTTGACATTGCATATACAATAGGATTTAATGTGATGGAACCACAGTAAACATTATGTGCGAACATAAGGTGATGGCCAGTCTCCGATACATCCGTGGGGGTTGTTTGTTATGGTTCCCTAGTCGCACTCTCAGCCTCAAGGTTGCCTTAGGCCAATGTCAGATTCTAGTGCTAACAGTAGCACATCCCATCAGTGCCAGATCTAGAAGTCTGCTCCCCGCTTTGTCCATCTTGGGGCGAGGCATCAGGTCCAACAGCCATGTCCATGGCGTGCTGATGTATTTGCTAACCGTGATGCACAGGAGATAAATGCAGATCGACAGCAACTTCATGTGGTAAAATTTGGCATGTCTACGCCTCATCTACGGCATTCGTGGAGCACACATGTGAGAGTTAAATATGTGTGGTGGACATAGTTAAATTGTAACTGTTTCAGCTGCGCATTCCTAGAGACCTGAGGGATGTGACTTAAGATCTTAATCCTATCTGCTTCACTGAAGTCTATTGGCAGATCATGACTCTATCTATCCTTCAGACCGGATAATGGCTGGTCCATTGCTTAACTCATTAATGTGTACACATTGGTGATCCAGCGTTTCTCTGAGCCCCATGTGAGTAACATTTGTAGTACATGGTCTGTTTTGGGTTCTTTGCCCGGGTTCCCCCACACTTCATGGATGGTACCCCTGAGCACCGTGTGTGTCAAGAACTATCCTGTAGGAATGGCATACACCTCCTAAAAGTCCTTGACCGAGAGGGCTGAAGCCTGTGTTAAAAGTTGACCCAGGGTGACAACGGAGACCCATCTCCACTGCGAGTGGTGTCAAGATGCTCCAACTCTGGTGATATCTGGTAAGCACCACCACAGCAGATGTGGTGAATATGCTGTGTGCCAATGTGCTGATGACACAGATATAGCACCCAGCAATACTGTCCACAACATGTCTCTTGGTGCTCTTTCTCTTGTCCTGCAGGGACAGTGATAATACACTTCAGGCAGGGCTTCTTCGGCGGGCCAACATCATCAACCACTTCAGTTGGTAGGTCAGATAGTATAGTTCATAGTCCGGGGTCCCCAGGCCCCACCACCATCCTTTGACACAGTTTCACCAGGGCCATTCTTCGATGGCCCATTTCCCAGATCAGAAAAAGGAGCCAGCTGTTATGAAACACCGTGTGTGGCAGCAAGTGGTATACAATGGCAAACACTTAAAGGAGGCATGGTAGGGCCACCATCTTTGTTATCACCACACACCCCATAGATGACAATGACAACACTCTCCAGAACGCTGATGATGCTCAACAAGAGATGACCTGTCTGTTCAAGTTGCCCTTGCAATCATCCTCTGGGTCTCTGTGCACTTGTACTCCTAGTTACAGAAAAGATGAGCAGCAATCAGGATGTCGAAGGGTCCAGACTCCTCCAGTGGGACAGCACACTGGTTCGTTAGTGTGAAGTGACAAATTTTGAGTATGCTCATATGTAGGCCAGACAGTGCATGGAATGAGTCTCGCAACCTCATGGTAAATGCCAGCCGGTAATGACATTCATCATGTAAATCAGAATGTCATACGCTTAGAGGGTGACAGAGTGCATCTGCCCATCCAGCGTTAGTTCACAACTTCCCCAGCAAGGTCTGCATCTTGCACGTCACTGACTCCATGGTGAGCGCAAGCAGCAGCGGAGACAATGTGCAACCCTGTTGGGTGCCTCTGTGTATCTGCAACCGGTCTGAATACGTGTGGCCAATATGGACACTCTCCCTGGAGGCTGAGTTCAGAAAACAGATCCTGGCCAAAAGTTCCTCTCCAAAACCCATGCAGCCGAGGGCCGAGAATCGGTAGACCCGAGATATACTATTGAATATCTTCTTCATGTCCACTGCTCGATAGAGCTCCGCCAGCTGTCCGTACATCATATGTAATAGTCATCATATATTCAAGGAGGTGCTTATCCCAGGGACAAGGAGACATGCCAACTCTGCGGCCCGGCTCTTGCTGGATCTCCGCAGCAGGAGCGGTGTGCGTCTCCATCTGCGTTTTTTGCACTGACTTCGTATAGAGGTGCGGATAAAATTTAAAATCTTGACGATGGCCCACAGTGCCCTGTACGGACTGGGGCCCAGTTACTTACAAAAGAGGTTTGCCTTGTATGTCCCAGCGAGACATCTGTGTTCCTCTTCTCAACTACTGGCTCAGACTCCTCGGTTCACCTACAAAATGCTTGGCGGGTGTTCCCTTGCTCGGAAAGCTGCTCTGGCATAGAACACCTTGCCATTTGCTCTACGTAGCATCCAAGATTCCCGGATCTTTAAGAAAAAGTTAAAAACCTTTTTGTTTTAAACTCTGTTTCTCGATCTTTCTAGTGCTCGTGCCGGGAGACTCTTCGGAGTCGCTGTGCGCGCTACAAATTTATATAACATAACACAACAAAGCCATTTGGTGTGGGTGTACCAGTGACATCAGGCAGGGAAGGATATGGTTCGCAATAATTTTCCCTATGATCTTGCAATCAATATTTACGAGGGACAGGTGTCGGTATGGGCGTCTATCTTTCACATCGCCACCACACTTTGGTAACATGACAATTGGGGCCTCCCAAGAGGACTCTGGCAGCTGGCTCTCCTCATGTGCCACTGCATACATCTTGGCTAGAGGCTTGAGAAACTCCACCTGACAATACTTCCAAAATTCTAGGGGGAGGCTATCATTACCAGGTGTCTTCTCTGTCCCCAGCTGTTGAATTGCTTGAGCAATCTCCCATCTGTGATAGGCACCGCCATCTGTAGACAGTCTTCTGTGGACAACCTGGAAATTGGAATGTCGGTCAAGAAGCTGTTCCGCGGTTTCCTCCACTATTGACCTGTATAAAGATTTATAAAATTTAAAGAACACTAACATGATGTCCGCCTGCCTGTACATGTGGTGAGTATCTGGCTGATGGATGTCTGTTATTGCGTAGTGTCCCATCAATGTCTGCATTAGGCTCACAAGTAAGCATCCCACATGGTCCCTTTTGGCATTGGCTATGCACCAGGATACTGCCAGTAACCGTGCAGGGCCAACCTGGACGAATCAGGTCACAATGAGTCTCGTCCTCTGAAATCGAACTGAGCACTGTTCAACTGGTACTGCAGTAACTGCTGAACCCACCACGCAGGAGCTCTTAAATCAGATTTCCCTGATATACACCTTGAAGACGTCCCACCCAATCAGCAGTGAGGAGTCTGAACCCTCATTGAGGCCAAAATAGTATGCTGACTCTTCTTTCATGGTACTGCCATGTCCTGCATCCTCCAACGCAGAGCAGATGAGTTACCAGGAGAGAATATGCGTGCCCAACCAGCCCCACCGTAGGAGGAACAGGAAGGCCAATGGTCTGAGCACATCATTGCAAGCTACTCAACATTGTGTGTCACCCTCTACAAATGTTGGAATATAAGGAAGACATTTATCCTGGTGTGGGTATTGTGTGGAAGGGGGAGAAGTGAGAGTATTACCTAGTCAGGGGGGGGGGGGCATCTTATGCCACACTTCCAGGAGGTGTCAATTAGTCAACCAATTGTGCAACAGCTCTGGGTAATGACCGGTGTGAAGAATCAAGTGCAGTATCCACCATGCAGTTAAAATCTCTCCCTACCACCAAAGGCCTATCCAATGTCCTCTCCAGCAAGTGGCCCAAGGTACATAAGTGGGATGCTAGCCTGCATTTGTAGAATAGAGGCCTAATTTTCTTCGGAGAGCTGTCTAGTTTCCCGCTGACAAACACATATTGACCATACGGGTCTGCCACTTGCCACTCAAGTTGAAAAGGTACCCTCGGTGCCTCCCAGATCAGTTCCCCCGCTGGAATATGCCAAAAAGTTTGTGTAGAAAAGTTGGCCCCTCCATCACGCATGTAGTCACCTCCACTGCTGCTCGGTCAGGTGAGTCTCCTGCAGTATGACAATGCGTATTGTGCATTGTGTTAGATATGTACAAAGGCAGTGTCTCTTGGCTGGTATGCTCAAATCCCTCATGTTCCAATGTGATATGCCATGACAGCCAGTAAGGTAGTGCAGGTGCGCAGCACAGAGATTGCCATGATCACTCACCTGAAGTTCCAGCCCTCCCCGTGTCTGGCTGCCCGACTGGTAAAGTGGCTCTGGGCTTGCCTTGAACATCTCTGTGAGTGTGGTGACACAGTGGTTGCCTCTAACAACTCAAGTAAAACTGTCTACAAAAACCCCGACATTAACTCCCCTCCCTGGGCTGAGATAAAAACAATGCTCTGCCTATTCCAACAGTAAGCTATAGCTGCAACCAAAAAAGGTGAGCCTCCCAGGGGAGAGGTCCCTGAACAGAACAGGAAGAACAGCAGGAGAGGGATATGGAGAGGAAGAGGATGACCGGAACAGGACTGACGAAATATAGAACCATAAAAGAAACAAATGAGTAGAAAGCAAAAGAAGTCCCAAAGGAACATATGCTATCGCGGGGTGGGTGCGGCGGAGCAAATTCTACTGTTGGAATTACACTCAGCCCGCACTATGAGCCTGCATGGGAGACCCGATCTGCCAATGCCGCCCGCAACCCACATCATCATGGGTGCAGACGAAGACCAGTCCCATGTTGTCACCAGATCGCCGTCTGTGATTTCCCTGCCACCACCAACAACTGGGCAGGTTGTTGTTCTCTCGAATGTCTGGCCACTTTGAGGAAGTTGCAGCTGTTATATCAGTTACCCAGCAGATTGTGGCATGACCCTCCAGAAAACTTGTCCTCCTCATCTGAACTTTAATAGGAATCTCTAGTCTCATCATCACTGCTTGCCTTCAAAGCGATTGCAGAGGTAGGCTCCTGGAGCACCGCTGCCACCCTCAGCGCCACTACCCTATCAATGCCAGACCGATTTTTTGGGGTTTAGACTGCTCTGCTTGGCTCCACTTTGCTCTTTGTCTTCCTCTCTGCCATCTTCATGAGCCCCGGGAGTGCTGCAACCATTCTTAAGAGATCTCTGGATGCAAGGAAGTTCCTTGGTTATCAGCCCATTTCCATTCCTCCATGGGGTCCATGAAAAAGAGAGACCTTCCTTATTCGTAATGTGGACACAGACCAGGAAGAGCAGAGCGTATTTCAGATCCAGATCTCAGAGCCTCCTTTTCACTGTCAGAAACAAGGTCTTGCTTATGTGCAGAGCCAATATATAGTACTAGGAAGAGGAAGACCTCACTGTTGTCCACCATAAAGTGACTGGTCTATCTGACATCATGCAGAACCATGTCTCTATCTCAGAAGGGCAGGAGTTTAGCCACTACAGGACACGCAAGGCCCCTGGTCGGCACTCTTGCCAGTACCTTATGCGCCCAGTCCAGAGTAAAAAAGAAGGACAGATCCAGGAGGGTCCCTGTGCTCTTCAACCATTCCTCCAAGTAGGTCATCATGTCCAGTTGCTCCGTACCCTGAGGCAGGCCCACCATCCGGATATTTTGCAAAACTCTCTCCTGAGGCGGAAGCCGGGAGATTAACGCTTTTAAAACTGCTTTTACTTTGTGATACTATGTGATTTAAAACTTAACCTTCCAGCCGCTACGAGCACTCGACCGCCCAGCTGATTGGAAGCTGACGCGGACCAGGGTTGCCTTAGCAACGCCGCTCTTCGGCAAACAGCCACGCCCACTTGCGCAGGCCACGCCCCTAGCCCCGCGGCTTAAAAGGTCGCGCTGACCACGAGCGCGTGTTGCAAAACTCTCTCCTGAGGCGGAAGCCAGGAGATTAACGCTTTTAAAACTGCTTTTACTTTGTGATACTATGTGATTTAAAACTTAACCTTCCAGCCGCTACGAGCACTCGACCGCCCAGCTGATTGGAAGCTGACGCGGACCAGGGTTGCCTTAGCAACGCCGCTCTTCGGCAAACAGCCACGCCCACTTGCGCAGGCCACGCCCCTAGCCCCGCGGCTTAAAAGGTCGCGCTGACCACGAGCGCGTGTTGCAAAACTCTCTCCTGAGGCGGAAGCCGGGAGATTAACGCTTTTAAAACTGCTTTTACTTTGTGATACTATGTGATTTAAAACTTAACCTTCCAGCCGCTACGAGCACTCGACCGCCCAGCTGATTGGAAGCTGACGCGGACCAGGGTTGCCTTAGCAACGCCGCTCTTCGGCAAACAGCCACGCCCACTTGCGCAGGCCACGCCCCTAGCCCCGCGGCTTAAAAGGTCGCGCTGACCACGAGCGCGTGTTGCAAAACTCTCTCCTGAGGCGGAAGCCGGGAGATTAACGCTTTTAAAACTGCTTTTACTTTGTGATACTATGTGATTTAAAACTTAACCTTCCAGCCGCTACGAGCACTCGACCGCCCAGCTGATTGGAAGCTGACGCGGACCAGGGTTGCCTTAGCAACGCCGCTCTTCGGCAAACAGCCACGCCCACTTGCGCAGGCCACGCCCCTAGCCCCGCGGCTTAAAAGGTCGCGCTGACCACGAGCGCGTGTTGCAAAACTCTCTCCTGAGGCGGAAGCCGGGAGATTAACGCTTTTAAAACTGCTTTTACTTTGTGATACTATGTGATTTAAAACTTAACCTTCCAGCCGCTACGAGCACTCGACCGCCCAGCTGATTGGAAGCTGACGCGGACCAGGGTTGCCTTAGCAACGCCGCTCTTCGGCAAACAGCCACGCCCACTTGCGCAGGCCACGCCCCTAGCCCCGCGGCTTAAAAGGTCGCGCTGACCACGAGCGCGTGTTGCAAAACTCTCTCCTGAGGCGGAAGCCAGGAGATTAACGCTTTTAAAACTGCTTTTACTTTGTGATACTATGTGATTTAAAACTTAACCTTCCAGCCGCTACGAGCACTCGACCGCCCAGCTGATTGGAAGCTGACGCGGACCAGGGTTGCCTTAGCAACGCCGCTCTTCGGCAAACAGCCATGCCCACTTGCGCAGGCCACGCCCCAAATCTCCCCTATGTACAATGTACCGGATCCGGAAGCGCAGCGGGCGCGACGAATGCGCGCCGAAGGCGCGCATAAGGCAAGCTCGTCTGCGCTCGTCCGCGCCGAGACCAGGCACAGGGCCACCCCCCCTGATCCATCACTCCCCTATCCCGTCACCAGCTCCGCCTCAATAACGTATTCCTCGGCCCAACTCCTCAGCATCAAGCAAACAACTAGGTTCCCTCACTCCCTACCTCACTTCAACTATAACAATCCTAGGATCGGACCACTCAAGTGCCCCACTTGTACCGAGACCTCACCTACTCCTCCGGTTACACCCTCCCCACTACTGACAGCAGCACTTATAAATGTAAGATCCCTGCCAAAACACAAATATGAAATAGCTGATTTCATAGATTCTCAACAGATAGATATATTATTTATCACCGAGACATGGGGAGACGAGGCCTCCGGCCCTGACTTCAGAGACGCTACACCTAACAACTATTGTGTGTGTAAGTTAGACAGACCTATAAGGAAGGGTGGAGGAGTCGCGATCATCTACAAAAACCACCTTAACATAACCACAGCAGACACAACCTACTCTGAATGCGAGGCCCTCCTTTTCTCGATAGGCCTCTCCAGCAAATCAACATTTAAAGGTATGTTGATCTAACGCCCCCCAGGATCCAGAGCTAAATTCCTATCACGCTTGGATCACATAATCGAGACGTCAATTGGATCGCCACAGTTTACAATCTTAGGCGATTTCAATTTTCACCTCGAAGTCTCAGAAGACCCAGACACCACAACGCTACTTGGAGATTTAGAGACAGCCGGTCTTACACAAATTGTTAAGGAACCCACGCACAAAGCAGGACATACGTTGGATGGACTTTTCACCAACAACCCTGAGATCTCCATTACCGAGGTCATTCCTTTAGTCTGGACAGATCACTCTGCAGTATGCTTCTCTATTTCCACTAAGCCCACTCCCCCCCTCTCGACTCCTTCCCAACCCGCCAATTTCAGAGACTGGAAAAACATAAATCTCGAACGTCTCATCCAGATGATACAGGACAGCCCATTGTCTAATGAGCATGATCCCACAGCAGCCTCAGATACCTATTTGGAGAATCTGATCAAAGCCTGCAACATATTAGCACCGACCAAAACTTCCCATCGTAGTAGAAAACTTCCTTCAGCCCCTTGGTTTTCTGAGCCACTTAGACTTCAGCGCCAGTACTGCAGAAACTTAGAACGGCAGTGGCGCCGTAATTTCAATACCCCCGACAAGATTATTTATAAAAGCGCGCTCTCTAACTATAAAAAACTCATAAAAACAGAGAAAACCACGTACTATACAAACCAAATTAACCAGGCTAAAAACTCCTCAGGGAAACTATTCCAAGTAGTAACATACCTGTCTAATCCACTTGCACCCCAGTCAGATGGATCACAAGCCCTCTCTGATGCATTGGCCAATTTCTTCGAGGACAAAGTTAGAGCCATTTTTAACACATTCACACCTGACGCATCGCGCACTTCCTTGCACACTACCGCCGACAGTGGCCCTAAATTCGCAGCTTTCGAACCTACCACCTGTGAATTCATCCAACCCTTGGTCGCTCGAACCAAATCCGGTTCACCTTTAGATCCATGCCCTCCAGGCATTCTTAACCTCATCCCGGAATTTATTGCCCCACCTCTAACCAACATCTGCAATGCAATGTTTGCATCTGGTGTCTACCCCTCGGTATGGAAAAAAGCCATAATCAAACCGCTACTGAAAAAACCCAGTCTAGACCCTCTCCTTCCTGCCAGCTACAGGCCCATTGCCTGCCTCCCGTTCCCCGCAAAAATCTTTGAAAAGATCATGAATTCCCAGCTGTCAAACTATATCCACCTCAACAATCTACTGAATGATACCCAATTTGGGTTTCGACAGGGCCACGGAACAGAGACGGCACTGCTAAAGGCAGCAGACGAGATCAGGTCCACGATGGATAACGGAGGAGCCGCAGTCCTTGTACTCCTGGATCTGTCTGCGGCCTTCGACACGGTCGACCATGCCACCTTGATCGACCGTGTCGAGGCCATAGGAATAACAGACAAAGCTAAGGACCTCTTGGCCTCATTTCTGTCAAACCGCCCGCAAACCGTGAAATTGGGCAATTTCACATCCCAGACCTTCTCCCTGCCATGTGGAGTACCGCAGGGATCCTCGTTAAGTCCGACACTATTCAACATCTATGTGTCGGACTTGGCGAGGGTCATAAAATCCTGCGGAATCTCCCTCACTACCTATGCTGACGACACCCAACTGGTGCTGTCAATATACAATGATGGAATCTCGGTGGCAGCCAATTTCCAAACGGGAATGAAGGCAATAAGCTCCTGGATGTCATCCAACTGTCTTAAACTCAATTCTGATAAGACAGAAGTGATGACATTCGTGAGGCTACAACCTACCTGGTCCCCACAATGGTGGCCCCACCAGATGGGACAACCCCCAGAACCTGTGACGAAGGTACGCAACCTGGGTGTTATCTTTGATAACAAGCTGTCATTCCAGCAACATGCCAATGCGGTGGTTTCCTCGTCCTTCCACATACTAAAAAGGATAAAAAAATTAATTCCATATCTACCTTCATATGCAGGCAAAACACTGGTCAGTACTTTAGTATTCTCCAAAACTGACTACTGCAATGCATTGCTACTTAATGCACAACAAAAAGTCCTCAACAAACTGCAAACAGTGCAAAATGCAGCAGCCAGGACACTGCTATCCATCCCCAAATTTGCATCGGTCTCCCCCTACATCCGACAGCTACACTGGCTACCGGTGAGGAGCCGTGTCAAATTCAAAGCTCTATGCATAGCATATAAAGCTATTCACAATCACGGCCCTATATTCCTAAAAAAAGCTTTCCGACCGCTTGAGCACACAAGAACCCTACGGTCATCCTCAGCGCACCTACTCATAGTCCCCCGCACCAGGAGGGCCAACTGGGGCGACAAACGCTTCTCCGTGGCCACAGCTAAATTATGGAACACACTTCCTTTACACATCAAGTGTGCACCAACCCTCCTCAACTTCAGGAAAAAACTAAAGACATGGTTGTTCCCTGCCTAAACCTCCCATCCACCTGAGAGTTCTGCAACTTCAGCGCCGAGACACCCAAGGGTATTTGCGCGCTCTAAAAATCGCCAAAATAAATAAATAAATAAATAAAATTCTTGCATTGAGCCCAGCCCTCGACTTCCTCTGCTGTATCCCAGAAGATTCTGAAGCAATCTAAAAGCTTGCACACATGTTGCTGAAGGTCTATGATCTGCGGCGGCAACTGTCAAAGTGATGATTTCATCAGGGTTATCGGAACGCACAATTTTTTGGGGATGTCGTGGAACAGGCCAACTTCCTCTGCCACCATGTCTGTCTTGGATTCCATTGATGTGTGGGAGGAATAAACCGCTTCCAGGATCTAGGTGACTTCATCAGTGGTGAGTACTTGAGCTGTCGGTTGGGACTTCAGCATGCCCCCAGCCATCTCCACATTCACTTGGCTTGTCCCCTACTCTGCACCCAGACCAAGTTTGGCAACCGGGGCTGGCCTCATCAGTCTTTGCTTCCCCATTGCGTGTTTAGGGCCAGGGCCTCACCTCTCATCTAACCCTTGCTGCATTCCAGACCAGGGGGTGCCTATTTCTCCTTGAGCACCCTCAAATGCAGCCAGCTTGTCCACTGATCACAATGAAATAGCAGTAGCAGCCAATAGCTGCAGGAAGGCCCCAAGTGTGACAAAGGTATCCGCCATGTGTGGCCTGCCCTTGATTTCAGTGGCCTTGAGACTTGGTGCTGTCTTGCAACTTTGCAGATGACACTGCCCATCCTACCACCTGGCCAGCCCATTCATCTGTGCCACCTCCTCTTCTAATTACAGGTCCCAGGCTGGGGAGTCTTAGTGGTATGCAGGTGGCTCACTGTCCACTATGACCGGTGTGGCAGCAGGAGCAGCTGCCCACTCTCCATATCGTCTTGCAGTCGTTGGCATCACCTCCACCAATGAGGGATCCTGCTGTGCTTCTGTCTCCCCCAGGGGGCACTCAGTTGCCCCCCCCTATGGAGCCTCTGTGTTGTATCTCAGGGGTAGGGCCCTCCCTGTTGGGCTTCTATGCGGGACCCCACAGTCTTCTGCTAACACGTTCACTCTCAGTGGCCCACCCTGTGAGCCCTGTGGGGTCTCACCCGGGTCAACTCCTCCAGTTGGGAGGTGCATTGTGTCTTGCTTTGCTGAGAGGAGCAGTCAAGGCCCATTACCACCTCAGGAAAGGGTTGAGGTCAGCAGCAACATCCTGCGGCCCTCTCGCAGGACACGAGCGTCCTCCCAAGGTCACTATCAGAGTCCCCGTCTACACGGTTCTCAACTCACTGGCTTGGGTGAGGGAGTCTCCTACCATGTGTTCTGTCTTAGAGTCCCAGCGCGACTTGTGCACTGCCCTCACAGCCTTACATCATGGACTCACTGATGGCCCCCGTCAGGCTTCACAGTCCAGCCATGGTCTCTGCTGCTACTGTGGGAATCAAGGGGTATCAAGGGTTTCAGTGCTCTGACACCTTCGGGTAATGTCAGCGCTTTAAAAAAATGCTCTAAATAAAATTAAAATAAAAAATAAAAAGCAGTCTGGAAGAGCTTCTGAAGCCTCAGTTGCCATTTTCTTGATTATGGCCACGCCCCAATCTCAATTAAATTTTTGCTGTGTTGCAATAGTATTTCTCAAATATGAACTGAACCATGTAGAAAGTTTTTCACTTCGCAAAAAATCTAAATAAATGTGTTTTTTACATATAACATTGCATTTATTTAAAGTATACGGCAAATATAGATACAGCATGTTGGCCAAGCCTTTAAGCTCTGATTAGGAGGCTGTCCTGCATTCAGAAACTAGACGAGCCTGGTTTGCACTTATCCACAATCTCATTGATTGCACCTGGTGCAGAGCATTCAAAGAAAGTGTGACTGAACGTATACATATGCTGACACCGTTTTGGCGGGTGTCAGTGACACCCTTGGAGCTGCACGAGGCTGCAGTTTTTTACTGTCTTTGGGTAGTGGGATTTCTAGTGGTCCCCGATGTCGTGACCTGACAAGCAGGGCACTAGAACCCAGAGGGTCAAGTGACCTAAGGAGCTGGACACCGGACACCACATCCAGTCGTGGGGGGCGGAGGGCAGAGAGCCATGAGCAGGGAATGGGCATGGACGTGTAGACGAGAGTCTGCCATAAGCGAGAATAAAGATATCGTTATAAGGTACCTGGCTGGCGTGTGTTTTCCTTGGCGGGGACTAACAGCATACACCACAACTGTCGACGAGGGTGGGATGAGTCGATGTGTTGGCCACATCAAACTTTATCAGAGAAAAACCAGGAGCCCACCCTGGATCGCATCGCGACGACGAAAGAAAGAATAAAGGCCCGTAAATAAGGAGCAGCGACGCGGGAGCCCACCCCGACTGCTGTGAGAAGAAAAGTGCCGGATCCTGGTAAGCGCTGGGTGCGAGCGTGCACAGTGAAAGAGATTGAAATTGGTGCGAGTTTTTGCGAGAGTCTCGGCGGCCATTTTGGAGTCAGGCGGGCTTGACCAATCAGCACGCGAGAAAAGCCCGCGGCCATTTTGAGGTCAGTCGAAGAAAGCCGATTGGTCTAGAAATCTCACGAGAACCTCTGTGGCCATTTTGAGGTCAGGCGAACGAGCCAATAGGAGGGCGAGAAAAGCCAGCAGCCATTTTGAGGTCAGGCGAAGAAGGAAAAAGGCAAAGGAGACCAAATTTAAGGACTAGAAACACACAGAGAGCTGCAATAAGCCCACAATTGAACAGGAAACAACAAATAAAGAGCCATATAGAGCTCTAAAAGAAAGAGAGAGACTAAAAGGAAGAAATAAAATAGAGAATAAACTAAGAGCAAGAAAGACACAAATAAAGACAAAGAAGTAAAAGAAACAAGTGCCAGAAAGAGCACAAAGAGGGAACACAAAGAAAAGAGAAATGGCAGAACCAAGACAAAGTGCCCAATACCGCAGACCACTCCCATTCAATGGATCAGAACCGCAAGTGGGAATAAGATGGGAGCGGTGGATCTTAAGATTCGAGAGATACATGGAAGCAACCGACGTAGTAGAGGAAAATAAGTTAGGCCTGTTCCTACATCTGGTGGGTGAGGAAGTAGATGAGCTGTTAGTGACTTTGCCAGTAAGCAAGACATCAACATACAAAAAACTCATTAAGTGTTTGACAAACAAGTTTGATCCTCAAAGAAATGTCGATTTTGAAAGATACACTTTCACCATAGCATTCCATAGCCTGACGAGTCATTGGATGACTTTGCAACGCGACTAAGGAAGCTCGTAAAGCACTGCGAGTTCGACAAGTATGACAACGAACAAGCAATCCGTCTAAGGATCATTGAAGGGTGTTGTGACACAGAATTCCGCACAAGGATACTGAAAAAACTGACATCTTTAGAGAACATTCTAACACTGGCGAGAGCAGTAGCAGGAGCCAAGATGCATGCAAAACAAATGGAGAGGCGTGTCGAGCAGGCACACCGCATCACAGACAACAGCCGCGCTGGCAACTGGAAGAAGGGACAGAATGACCACACAGCGAAGAAACAACACGGGTCACAGTGCTACAAATGTGGATAGGACTTTCCACACCGAGGTGCATGTCCAGCATTAGGTCAGACTTGCAGAAAATGCAACCGCAGCAATCACTTCACCAGTATGTGCCAAGGGGTACAGTTCAGAAACGAAAGAGGGCGGCCAGTAAGGCCACGGATGACAACAAACAGGCATGTAAGGCACATCGAAACAACCACCAGAAGCTTATCGCTGGAGTCAGGAGGTGAAGTATAAGAAGAAGAAAAGGTGGAACGACTATACCTCATATCCACGAATGAAGATAAAACCGAAGAAAGCATCTGTCTGGTAGACAAGAAAACAATCAAAAAGACTGAGTCTGTGATGATAGACATAGGACTACACAGAGCCAGGTTTGTGCTCAACAGCTGTGCCACGTGCAACATAATGTGCGCATCAGAGTACGAAAAGATGGAAAGAAAACCAATCCTGCAACCATCAAGAGTAGAAGTGTTCACATGGGGCTCAAGAAAGCCAGTAACGAACTTGGGAACATTTACAGACAACCTGACATACAAGGACCAGACGATCACAGAAGAGATTCATGTGTTGAGAGGGTACATTCCAGCACCGTGCCTGCTAAGTGGAGAAGTGTGGCTCAATGATTAGAGCGGCAGACCCTGATGCAGAGGTCTAGCCCGGACCAGTTCAGAAACGAAAGAGGGCGGCCAGCAAGGCAACGGATGACAACAAACAGGCATGTAAGGCACATTGAAACAACCACCAGAAGCTTATCGCTGGAGTCAGGAGGTGAAGTATAAGAAGAAGAAAAGGTGGAACGACTATACCTCATGTCCACGAACTAAGATAAAACCGAAGAAAGCATCTGTCTGGTAGACAAGAAAACAATTAAAAAGACTGAGTCTGTGACGATAGACATAGGACCACACAGAGCCAGGTTTGTGCTCAACAGCGGTGCCACGTGCAACATAATGTGCGCATCAGAGTACGAAAAGATGGAAAGAAAACCAATCCTGCAACCATCAAGAGTAGAAGTGTTCACATGGGGCTCAAGAAAGCCAGTAACAAACTTGGGAAAATTTACAGACAACCTGACATACAAGGACCAGACGATCACAGAAGAGAGTCATGTGTTGAGAGGGGACATTCCAGCACCGTGCCTGCTAAGTGGAGAAGTGTGGCTCAATGATTAGAGCGGCAGACCCTGATGCAGAGGTCTAGCCCGGGACCAGGGTTCAATTCCCCGCCTCGGCGGGTCTTGGGCTCAAAATTCCACAGACCTGATAATTCTCGCCTCGTGCCTATTCCAATCATGGAGTCTCACTCTGCAACTCTGGGCAATAGCTTGCTTAATCTCCACAATGGCCCCCACAATGCTAAGGATGCCTGGCCTCCACCTTGGGGGTGCCCAGGAGTGGACGCCTCACAGGGAAAGCCAGGATGGGTTCCACAGCGGTATTCGTACAAGCGCCTTGAGACCCTTGCGGGTGAGTAGTGCGCTATACAAGTATCAATTTACAATTTACTTAGCAACGTCACAGCACAAGTAATGGGCCTGCTCGCAATGACATACATGTCAGAAAAGGGAAACATCTTAAAAGAGTATCCAAGACTACTAAAAGGACTGGGAAAACTAAAGGGGCGACAAATTACGCTCCACATAGACGAAACAATAAAACCTGTAGCTCAACACCACCGGCGAGTGCCGATACACCTGCAACCACAAGTTGAGGAAGAAATTGAGTCATTACTGAAACAAGACATCATAGAGCCAGCCGAAGGACCGCCACCCTGGGTGTCGCCGATAGTGGCTGTGCCGAAGAAGAACACATCAAAAATTAGGATCTGTGTCGACATGAGGATACCAAACACGGCTATTGAAAGAGAACAACACCCTGGACCTCACCTTGATGACATGATCAGCTGCCTCACAGGAACAAGACGATTCTCCAAGCTAGATCTGTGCAAAGGATATCACCAGCTAGAGCTAGATCCGCAGTCGCAATATATAACGACATTTTCCACGCACCAGGGCCTATTCCGGTACAAACATCTGAGTTTTGGGATATCGTCAGCAGCTGAGATATTCCAAGAGACTATCAGACAAGTGATAAGACCAGTGAAAAACAGTCTAAACTACAGCGACGACATCTTGGTCTTTGGCAAGTCAGACGAGGAGCATGACAAGGCGCTAAGAGAAGTATGCTCCCAACTGGAAGAGGCCGGACTCACACTAAATGAAGAGAAGTGCGAATTAGAACGAGACAAATTGGTGTTCTTTGGGCACATCTTCTCAAAAAAGGGAATGCGACCGGATCGCAGCAAGGTAGAAACTCTGGAAACAACTAAACAACCAAGCGACGTGGCAGAAGTGAGGTCATTCCTTGGTCTCGCCAGCTACTGTGCAAGGTACATCAAGGACTTTGCAGCAGTGAGTGCACCGCTGAGAGAGCTAACAAAGCAAGGACACATTTTTGCATGGACACAAGAATTCAGCAAGGCTTTTGAAGAAATAAGGGAGTCTGTGACGGCGGTCGATCATCTGGCATACTTTGACCCACTGTTGTGCACAGAACTAACAGTAGACACAAGCCCAGTAGGATTGGGCACAATATTGGCCCAGCATAGACCAGGAAAAGACTCACCACGATGCATAGTGGCTTATGGAAGCAAAAGCTTATCGGAAATTGAGAGAGAATACTCTCAACCAGAAAAAGAAAGTCTGTCAGTTGTGTGGGCATGCGAACATTATCACATGTTTGTATATGGAAAGCCGTTCACAATAGTAACAGACCACCAAGCGCTAATAACAATCTATGGGAATCCAAATGCCAAGATACCCCCCAGCATAGAAAGGTGGGGAATAAGGCTAATGGACTGCAATTTCAACATAATATATAAGCCTGGAAAAGAACACAACCCAGCTGACTATATGTCCCGGCATCCTCTGCCACACAAGGCTGAGACCACGACAATGGCAGAGGAATATCTAAACTTCATCCTGAGACCCAACACGCCCGCCTCCATAAAAATGTCAGAGCTGGAACAAGAGACGCAACGAGACCCCACAATGCAGGCAATTCAGAAGGTAACGAGACAACAAAGGTGGAGGCACATAAACAACAATAGCACTCTGGATCACGGAGTAATAAAAGAAGAACTACTAGCATTCAGAAAAATTAGCGAAGAACTATCCGAGACTGAAAATGGAATCCTGATGAGAGGGACAAGGATTGTGATGCCCCGAACGCTGAGGAAACGAACAATAGAGCTGGCACATGAATCACATTGAGGAATAGTGGCAACCAAAAAAATGCTGAGAGAAAAAGTGTGGTTCCCGGGACTAGACAGCATGGTCGAAGAAATCTTCATGCGGTGCCACGTCTGCCAGGTGACGGGACCACCACCAAAGCCAGAGCTGGTGCACATATCCGAACTACCTAAGGCAGTGTGGACAGAATTGGCGGCCGACTTCTATGGATCACTAGAGACAGGAAGCTATCTACTTGTCATCATAGACGAGTTTTCACGATTCCCAATAGTGAGGCAAGTGACATCCACGTCCGCCAACGCCACTCTACCGATAATGGATGAGGTATTTGCAGCATGGGGTTCGCCTGAAACACTAAAAACTGACAATGGCCCGCCATTATCGGGAGAAGAATTCCGACGGTTTATGGAATACCTCGGGATAAGGCACCGGAAAATAACACCACTGTGTCCTCAAGCGAATGGGATGGCGGAGCTGTTCATGGGGACCATAAAGAAAGTGGTTCAAAGAGCCAAGCTGACACAAATATCAACAGGACAGGCACTGTGTCAAGTACTGAGGGACTACAGGAATACCCCTCACAGCTCCACTGGCCGGTGCCCGGCGAAACTAGTTCTAGGACGATCAAGCAAGACCAGGTTGCCACAAGTAGAAACAAAAATGAGTGCAGACCGAAGTGACATAGCTGTCAAAGAAGGAGAGGTGAAAGAAAGGATGAAAGCATATGCTGATCGCCGGAGGCATGCCTCTGATCCAAAAATAAAGGAAGGAGACACCGTAGTAGTGCGGCAAAGGCTGCAAAGAAAGTCTGACAGCACATACTCCAAAGAACCACTGACTGTGACTCAAGTAAAAGGGCCAATGATAACAGAGGCGGCTGGTCGATACAGAATAACGAGAAATAGCTCACACTTCAAGGAACTGAAAACGGAAAAGGAAGAAGTGCCGACAGAAGCTATAACAGCAGAGAAGGAAGAAGCTGATGAACAACGAAGCGCTGATGAACCACGAGACGGAAATGAAACAAGACCAAGAAGAACGTGCAAGAAACCGCAGAGACTAATTGAAGAGATGTAAAGTGACCAGATTTCTCTCTCTCTCTCTCTCTCTCTCTCTCTCTCTTTCTCTCTCTCTCTCTCTCTCTCTCTCCATCAAAATCTCTCTCTAACTACCTATCTCCAAGTAGTGCGTTCAGCACTCACCAGTGGCTGTCACCGCACGCATCATGAAAACATTTGTTTGTAACAAAGGGGGAGATGTTGTGACCCGATAAGCAGGGCACTAGGACCCAGAGGGTCAAGTGACCTAAGGAGCTGGACACCGGCCACCACCTCCGGTCATGGGGGGTGGAGGGCAGAGAGCCACGAGCAGGGAATGGGCATGGATGTGTAGAGTCTGCCATAAGCGTGAATAAAGATATCGTTATAAGGTACCTGGCTGGCGTGTGTTTTCCTTGGCGGGGACTAACAGCATACACCACACCCACAACCTTCTATGCCTTCACTCAATGTGCATCTTAGGTAAGCACTCGGAAGACGAGACTCGCTAAGAAAGTAGTAAGTCTACACTTGCAGATTTACGCCGAAAAGTTAGTGTACAGGAATTCCCATCATTCCAAGGACTATGCATTGAAAGTGGTGCAAGGTGCAAGGTGCAGGTGCGTGTTCCTGAGAGACATTCCCTGCGGGATGGTATTCCCGGTGGTGTTTTCCGTTGCATAGAACTCTTCACAGAGGAAATAGTGACCCTTCTGCAACCATGCAAACACACACTTTTTTTCTCCATGGGGAAGATGTTTTTCCTCGTGAAGGTACCCCTTCCCCTACACCCCTACCAGATCTGTGTGTGATGCATTTCCATTCCCACCCTTAAATGGAATTCAATTTACGCCAATCCATGGCTTGCGAAAATGAGGCGAGTTTGTGAAAGCAAACAGACATGTTGGCGTTCACTAACTCCCATGGCTAACCATGCAATGGAACACCCAAGGCACGAGTAGGGGGTACACGCGGGTGGACAGCGTCCACCCACTTGTGAACGCCATCCACCCTGCCAAGAATTTGGGCCCCACTGAATAATGTGCTGAACTTGTCCTGGTGTCATTTCCAATCACCAAGACACTTTTATCAGTGCCTGCACTTTGTCTGATTTCCATCTGCAACAAGCAACAACGTGCAGGAGGGGACGGGACAGGATGGGGCTTTCTTATTTGACATTCCATCTGGGCACATAACAAAGGCCGAATTTGAGGGGTAATCAGGCCTCCTTTTGTTCGAGTCTCTTGGCTGGGAGCAGTCAGGAGCCTCACACCAGGTGCACCTGATGCAAATGAAGCAAATGGGAAACAAAGGCTCACACCTTTTAGCACCTCATACATACTAAAGAGAGGTAGCTTTTCACTTTGTTCAGTCCCTCTTTAGGAGATATGCATGGCATTGTAAGAATATAAGATGTGTTGGTATTTCCCAGTATTTACACAAAGCAAATTTCATTTATATAGAGCTTACTTCCCCTGAGGAGACGTTGAAATAACTACGTATGACTATTTTTTCTTATATAGCCTTACTCATTCCAATGCAGGGTGTCAGAGCGCTTTACATCAACACATGCATATTACATGTACAATAAATTATATAAGTTTGTGTATGAATGTACAGGATATGGTACATACAACAGGAGGATTTAATGTGCAGAAGTCACACATCATCTTCCATCGCTCACTGTGCTATTATCCTCGTAATGTGCTCAAACATACACTATAGACCTGCTAAATATATATATATGCGAGGGCCTTAGACCTGATGTCACTTCTTGTTATGCCACTTCCTGTAAAGTCGTGGCTTGTGATGCCATTTTCTTTGATGTCAATTCCTGTGATGTCATGTGTGCCGTGATGTCATGCGCGGTGATGTTGCGCGCTGTGATGTCGCAAGCCATGATGTCACTTGCATACAGCCTAACTAGGTTAGCCCCCCCCCTCTTCTTTTTTTAGGACTTGTACCCTGGGAACACCCACACCCCCACCTGTTGAGTGGGATTTATGAGGGCGGAGAACTCTGTTCTTCGTGGGAGAATCTCTGTATAAGTAAATGGGCTTATGCCTGCCAACAATTCCATTGTGAGTTCCAGGCAGGATGGTCACCCCAATGACCTCCTTATATTGCTCCTAAAACTGTAATGTGGCACTGGTGCAGACCCAGCAAAGGTTTTTTCCTCATTGGCACGAGGGCATGTCCCACGAGTGACGAAATGCCCACTCCAAACTGCACCGGTGGAAAACTACTCACAATCAGCTCCCATGGAGAACCTTATATTGTGGTAAAATGACTATGTGTACATATGTCATGTGACACATGACTGCACTCACAATCAGATGCATAAAGAAGCAGCCAACATGGAATCCAAAAATGGCTCGCAGTCAGAGCCTGTCACGTTTGGCTGGTCCTCATTCATACATCACTTTGCATGAGTAATTTACCCAACAGAGCGATTAGATTGAAACATGAATGAGAAATGTACTGCGAACATTAGGACGGTACCAGATTACTTATTTATAAGGAACTTTTTGACAGATCTGATGGTTAATAATTCATCATCGAGCGCCTTTCCAGAGAAACCGGTAAATAATTGACTTATACTAAACCAGGGAATGCTTTTGGCACAGTAAATTATTTTATATCACCTAGCTCAGAGCTAAAAATGTAATAAGATATCAACTTTCAGCAGAGGCACAGTGCCCTGGTAACTGACGCAAAGATCCGTTCAGCTTCTATAAGAGTAGTAGAGCAACATGGGCTTTGGAAATGTCAGAATAAAACACAGTAATTCACTTAAAACTTGTTATATGGCCCCGGTGCCACTGCACCTGTTGCACTTTTGACAGGCGCACCCCTGAATACCCTGGGATGCTTGTTTGGTCAACCTACTCCATGGTTGTACCTGTACATTTACAATCCCGGTGTGATTGCCACCTATGTAATATGGGCACTGAATTGCTTCTGCTCTTGCGTGCTAGGGTAAGTACTTATTTTTTTATTGTGTCCACAGATTTTGCTGTGTACATGTAAATCATTTTGCAGCACTGTCATGCAATCAGCAGGGGCAATATGAGCTGTGAATGTGATTCCGAGGTTTTGAAAGTTAAACATATAATAATAATTCCATTTTGGCAGCAAAAATACCTGCACGCTTGCTTAATCAATAGTCAGGTTTCTAATTTGGGGCAGGAAATGAAATTAAATGAAAAGTTCTGTAAAACGCGACGTCAGCCCGAGGGTGTCTTGGCCCTCTACATACAGCAGAAGGGAAAGAAGACATGATAAGAAATAATCTAAAGATTAAAAAGTCAAGCCTTAAGATTTTTCCTGAAAGAAGACAAGGAGGTGCGTGTCTTCAAATGTAAAGGCAGGGTGTTCCAACATTTGTCAGTACCAAAAACAAAGCTTCTGCCTCCCCAATGGACTCTCCTAAATTTAGGGAAAATCAGATTGTGTGCTGATGCAGAACACGAGGCTCTCGGTCGAATGTACCAGATGAATTTCCTTTTTAGATATTCGGGTCCAATGCCATGCAGGGCTTTAAAAGCAATACAAGATGCCTTAAAATCTATGGGCCTCATTTATGAGAAATAACGCATCGCTGCGTGAAAGCAGCGATGCGTCACTTCTCAGTTCGCACTCCATGCTTCATGATTGATGCATCATATTTATAATATGATGCATAATGTCGCAAGGAGTTACAGATACGTCAGTATTTCTGACGTATCTGTAGGCGCAAAAGTGACGTATTGCTGGAGTGTTTCACAAAAGTGACGCAACTCCAGCAATGTGTACTTTCACATGGGCAAGTCCCATGTTATTAGTGCTTGCGTCAGTCTTACGCCTGCCATGAAGCAGGCGTAAGATTTTGACGCAATAGCGGGCAAGAAATGGCGCAGTGAAATCTTGTAGATTTCACTGCGTCACTTCCATTACCCTTTCTTGCGTCAAAACGCCCCCCCTGCATACATTATACCTGGCGCAGGTATAATGTGGTGCAGGGGTTTACAAAGTGACGCATCTACCTAGATGCGTCACTTTGTCAATATGGCGCAACAAAGCACATTTTTTACGCCACTGGTGCGTCACAAAAAGTGACGCACCGGTGGCGTAAAAGTGACGCACAGCCTCATAAATGAGGCCCTATGTGCTTATGCACCGGTAGCCAGTGGAGTTGGACTAAGGCCTGGGAGGCAGATTGATGCTGGGAATACCTGCCAGGAATCATGCTGCAGTGTTCTGATTCAGCGGTAACCTATTGAGTAGCCGCTTCTGCAAGTTATTATACAGAACTGTAGGCCAATTTTTAGAGGATGAGAGCAGTGAAAACTAATATCCGAAGTTCCAAAGGAATAAAAGGAAAAACAAAATCAGAATCTACATGGTGAAGAAAGATGAGGAGGTCACAACATTGGTCTGCCATTCAAAATCATCCAGTGACTAATCTGTTGCTTACAGCTGCAAAAATTGGTAACTGATTCCTACTGGTATCCGGTCAAACAGACAACAATCTCTGTGTTGTCTGCATAGCTGATCACTGAAAAGCCAGATGAGTTGATAAGGTTGGCTAGGGCCATGACACGTAGGCTAAAAAGGTACGGCCAAATAAAGAGCACTTAGGACATCACATGGGAGAGAGATAGAGGTGGAAAAGTAGCTATCCATAGCTACAAATTGATCTCTCTCCGTTAGAAAAGATTTGAGCAGTGAGAGAGCAGAGTGAAAGCAGAGCCTTTGATTCCCAGAGCATTGATACGGTCGATCAAAACCTTGTGATTGACCGCATCGATAGTGGACATAAATGAATGTCTTTGTTTGAACATACTGCAAAGATGTCATGTGTGGACACAACATAATATAATTTCTTTATTTAGATATATAAAAACATATCTTTAAAAGATTCATCCAGCACATTAAATACGAATTTGCAGATTAAAAGGGATTTAAGAAAAAACAAAATAAGATTTGGCCTTCTTATCAGTGCTTACTGCAACGTGTCAATTTAAAAATTAGCACTCCCGGACAATGCAGATGAGGTTAAAATACATATTATTCTGCACGGTTATCCAATTTTTCTAAAAGACTATAAACTTGCTGAACGAATTTGGCCAATTTTATATTTAAAACAGTGTTCTCTAAGGACAGAGCAGCAATAATGGCGTGCCTACAAGTCCGAACTCCCAGACTGTTCCATTCTGGCCTAAGTAGGCGTCTGCGTTGGAGAATAAAGAAAGGGCATGTACAAAGCACGTGCAAAAAAGTTTCGTTTGCTGCCCCACACCCTCTGCACGTTGGATCGACCCTTTTTTGACGCCATACAGGGAAATTTTGAAGGAAGCGCCAGTCTCCCAGTCTAAGAGCGATCAAACATCGCTTTAGATGATAAGAAAATGTTATCGAAAGGTAATTGGCCGGGGATAATCGTTTATAAGAGTTGGCTACTGCCCAGGCATGGCTACGTTTCACAAGAAGAGCTTTGTCCATGATCAGGGAAATCAGTCTTCTAGCTTTTTTAGTTGTGTTTTTGAAAGCAGTCTGGCTTGGATTAAGGGCCCAGAGATCCGCAGCAGACATTTGTTGGATATAGTCATTTAGGAGGCGGCAGAATGATCCCCCGGATTGCTCACACTGATTTCGTTCCAGACCAGGAATTCCAGGGTACCATCTTCTGCCTGTCTTAGTTTGTGGATTAGGTTAAGATATGAGCCAACGTTGGAGGTTTCATAGTAAATTAAGCCCAGCTCTAGTCTGACCTGTGCTGGCGAGGAGGAACTCGGCAGGTGAAGCAATTTCTTGTAGAGTTTGGTTGTTAGTTTATTTAAGGTATTGTTCATTTTACCCTTAAAGATCTCTATGCCATACGAAAGTGTGGGCCCGATCTTAGCTCTGCGCACTTCCTGTAAGGGCAAGACGGTGGGGCCTGAGAGTCTCCTCGATAGCTTCCATGACCCTTTCTTGCATCAAAACGCCCCCCTTGCATACATTATACCTGGCGCAGGTATAATGTGGCGTAGGGGTTTACAAAGTGACGCATCTACCTAGATGCGTCACTTTGTAAATATGGCGCAACAAAGCACATTTTTTACGCCACTGGTGCGTCACAAAAAGTGACGCACCGGTGGCGTAAAAGTGACACACAGCCTCATAAATGAGGCCCTATGTGCTTATGCACCGGTAGTCAGTGGAGTTGGACTAAGGCCTGGGAGGCAGATTGATGCTGGGAATACCTGCCAGGAATCATGCTACAGCGTTCTGCTTCAGCGGTAACCTATTGAGTAGCCGCTTCTGCAAGTTACTATACAGAACCGTAGGCCAATTTTTAGAGGATGAGAGCAGTGACCACTAATATCCGAAGTTCCAAAGGAATAAAAGGAAAAACAAAATCTGAATCTACATGGTGAAGAAAGATGAGGAGGTCACAACATTGGTCTGCCATTCAAAATCATCCAGTGACTAATCTGTTGCTTACAGCTGCAAAAATTGGTAACTGATTCCTACTGGTATCCGGTCACACAGACAACAATCTCTGTGTTGTCTGCATAGCTGATCACTGAAAACCCAGATGAGTTGATAAGGTTGGCTAGGGCCATGACACGTAGGCTAAAAAGGGTACGGCCAAATAAAGAGCACTTAGGACATCACATGGGAGAGAGATAGAGGTGGAAGAGTAGCTATCCATAGCTACAAATTGATCTCTCTCCGATAGAAAAGATTTGAGCAGTGAGAGAGCATTGATACGGTCGATCAAAACCTTATGATTGACCGCATCGATAGTGGACATAAATGAATGTCTTTGTTTGAACATACTGCAAAGGTGTCATGTGTGGACACAACATGGAAAGTGCTATCTCGGTAAAGGAGTTTGTAATTATATTCATGCTTCTCACTTAGAGGTATGTTCTGGGCCTATGGGACTGATCCCACATTCTTCTGTGGCGATACGCCTTCTGCGGCTGAAAAACAAGAACCGCCCATTGCTAGAGTGTAAGGAAGGCCATCAAGGCATTCCTGGACTTGAGGAAAGAAGCACATTTTCAATGTGTGAATGGTGGAGAAAGAGGTTGGCTAATTTAGTAAACGTGTTTTTTTTTTTTATTAGCAACACAGGAAACAACAATATACAAAATAAGTCAGTAAACGTGTTATGGGTGAGCAGTAGTGGCCATCAAGATGAAATATGGTGAGGCGCGATGCCCAAAAAACTCACCATATTTGTTGCGTTTGCTGGCACGCTGGGTCTCGTTGTGGTCTCTCTGCTCTCCTTGGCGGTGACTAGGGGCAGAAGGGGAAGGACTTCCTCCCTTGTGCGCTGGTTGGAGCAGGCTAACCTAGCGCTCCTTTTGAGGCTGTGGCCTGTAGCTGCAATACCTCGTCTGTTTCTGAGCCCTGGGATTGCTAGCTTTGAAGGATGCATGTCAGATTGGCTGGCTCTAAATAGCCCGCCAATCTGACATGTGCACTGGCTGAAGTAATAGTGCAATTGCACTCCTCAGCCTCGCCCCCTGCCCTCGCGCTGTAACAGCGCAAGCCTGCGACACATTATAATAAAATGGTATTTATTACATTTTATTAATGTGTGTGCCTGCTCTCGCAGCAGGTGGGGCGACGCCTCTCTGCCATAATGGAGAAGCCGCCCCTGGGTGTAAGGCTAGTGAGAGGAAGTTGCCTATTGTAAAACCCAATAACTTTACTTATGGCAACAAAGGCGGGGAGAAACCAGGTAATTTCAACTCTTCAAGTAATGCCGGGTCAAATCTGCCTTTGATTTTGGCAGAGTTAAGTGAAACTACATTTTTTTAGTTTAGTTAGGTTTAACATTAGGAGTTTGCCAGACATCTATTGTTGAATATAGAGAGAGACTTGATGGAAAGCGAGTATGACCCACAAGGACAATGCCCTTAGGTATAATTGAGGGTCATTTGCATCTTGATGGATAAGTAAAGCAGCTAGACTGATATGTATTGGTCAAATAAAAGTTGAATAAAGTTGGAGACAGTATGGATTCTTAGTTGATGTCGAATTTCATTAGTGAGGTTTTTAGGATGACAGCCTTCAGTGCCTGATCGTGCTGGGTGAAGAAAGAGGAGAACCTATGTAGAAATTGGTTTCTGCAGCCAATTCTGTGTTCTGAGTGAGATGTGAGGTAGTGCCAAGTGCTTAACAATGTGAAAGGTTGCTGAAAAGTGTAGGAAGATGAGCATGTATGTGTCTCCCTCATTCAGGACATGATAAACATCATTCAGCTTTTTTAAGGTCTCAGTTTCAGTGCTGAAGCTGAAAGTGTTGATGGGATTTGGTGGGTGAGTGGTTGGGGAATCTTGCATTGATGTGTAATAGCCAACAAGGTACCAGCTCCCTAATATAGTCATTACTACAAAAGAGATGAGGGATTCGGTATGTGCCCAAAATGCCCATCCATGAAGCTGATGACATCCAGTAGAGGGCTGAATGCTCTGTCACACGGGTGAAGTCAGCTACCAGTGAAGAAAATACATCCACCAAATACTGCATTTAGAAGAAAATTACACTACTAACCCTGGTAATTAACAGAATGTTACCTACAGCCACTCTCAGACTGAAGGTCGGCCTACTATACGAGAGACAAAAAACCCTAGAGAAGATAAGACTCTCAAGGTATGGAAAGCACTCACTGTTTACAATGTTAATATTATTCTATAGCGCAAACTACACCCTGTAGAATTGTTGCACTTTATGTAGAGCCAGAACCATAACATATGACCGCAGAGTGCACATAAATAATAACCATTTAGTAGCAGATGAGCATGAGCTAGAGAGAGGAATTGATGGAAAAAATGTAGGATCAAGGATACATGTTGATGAGAGCCTTATGTATGGGCACTTGTAAGAATCTTATCCAAGGGGCATTGGAGGTGTGTTAGATGGAAGTCACTACATCCCAAGAGTGATTATATGAGGATACTCCTCGACCCTAAAGGAGGTGGTGAGTTTGCAGTGCAAGTACTGTAATATTTTCACTTTCTGTTTTTCCAGTAGCAAACCCTGTGATTTTTAGGTCTCGCTGAAGCCTCCCCGTTAGGGATGCTTTGGCGAGATTAAAGTAAGGGCTTTCAAAAGTGCACCCAAAGTGCAGATCGGGTACAGTGCATGTGAGCACAGCCACACGCATTGTGCACAGCTTCCATTTGCCACCAGACACTTCGTGCACGCGCGCCGTGCTCCGCCTCTGCTGCCACACGCATTCAGCTCACCAGGCTGCACACCCCCTCAACCCCCATATGCTCGCTCGCCAATGTCCCTCCCACCCTTCATTTGATCTCCGCCGCAAGTTCTCACAGGCCCCTCTCGCACTGTCTGTAAGTTATGTTATGTTATGTTATGTTATTTATTTTCTTATATAGCGCGCGGCTACTCAAAAAGAGTGTCCCGGCGCTTTACTAAATAGACCTACAACCGAGTAACATAACACAATAATAAAAGCAGGAAGAAACAAACTCGAAATGGGAAAGGAAAAGAAGCGGCCTAGAGGGCAAACAGCCATGTTTTAAGGCCTTTCCTGAAGGCAAGTAGAATAGTGGCTTCACGGAGTGTCAACGGCAGAGTGTTCCACAGCCTTGGCGCCAGCAGTCCAAAGGAGCGGCCACCAATGCGAGCTCTCTTGACACGTGGCACCACAGCCATCGATAGAGATTCTGATCTAAGAGAGCGGGCCGGATGATAAAAGGCGAGTCTCCTTTGAAGATACTTGGCTCCCAGCGCATGGAAAGCCTTATAGGCCAGGGTTAGTGCCTTAAAAGCGATCTGTTTACGAATAGGGAGCCAATGTAGAGTGTGCAGTAGGCCAGCAACACTGGCTCGCCTATTAAGGCCATAAATGGCCCTCGCGGCCGCGTTCTGTACCACTTGAAGCCGCTGCAGCAGATACTCTGGCAGGCCCAGGTAAAGGACGTTGGAATAGTCCAACCTAGAACCGATCAGAGCCTGGACAGTCAGCTTCCTATGTTCCTCAGACAGGAGAGGTAAAAACCTCCGCAGCATCTTCAAGAGGCCAAAACATGTATCCGTCACCCCTAGGATCTGGGATCTCAACGTCAGACCCTTGTCCATCTTAACCCCAAGGTTCTTAGCTACTTGGGATGAACTGGACGGGGGGGACATGTTGATGGGCCACCAAGCTTGCCAGTCAGGATCCGACGCACACCCGAAGAAGAGTACCTCCGACTTATCCGGATTGCACTTGAGGCCGTCCAGCTGGAACCATTTAAAAATGGCCCCAAGGCAATCCCGGATACTCTCTCCATCAAAGTCTCCTCCCCTCTTACAAGAAAAGAGGAGCTGGGTGTCGTCGGCATAGGATACGATCTGGGCCCCAAACGACTCCGCCAACGCCGCCAGAGGGGTCATAATGATGTTAAAGAGGGTCGGGCTCAATATAGAGCCCTGCGGGACCCCGACTCCCAATGGCGGCATCACGGCAGAGTCTGGGGAGGCCCAGACCGTTTGTCGGCGACCAGCTAGGAAAGATGAAAACCAGCTAAACACCGTCCCTCTTAGGCCAATCTCATAGAGTCTTGCGAGAAGGCCCTCATGAGGGACGGTGTCGAAGGCCGCCGACAAATCCAGCATGACCAGCATAGCTTTGCCCCCGGAGTCCAGAACCCCTTTAATGGCTTCTGACACTTCCAGGAGCGCGGTCTCTGTACTGAGGTTCGGACGGAAGCCGGATTGGGTGGCATGCAGAATCTCATGTATTTCTAGAAAATTGGAGAGCACAGTGTGTACGTATTTCTCAACAATTTTCGTAAGAGCCGGCAAAAGAGAAATCGGTCGATAATTGACCGGGGCCTTAGGATCTAGGCCCGGCTTCTTCAACAATGGGATGACCATTGCCTGCTTCCAGGCCTGCGGAACCAATCCCTGGCTTAGCAAAAGATTCAGAAGAGGATTCGCCAGCGTATTTATGACTGCCGCCATTTTTGCCAAAAATTTGGCCGGGCAAGGATCCAAGGGCGACCCAGATTTGAGGTTGCCCATGAGCACTAAGGAGGCAGAGGCTGAGATAGGTGGAAAAACAGCCAGCGTCGGACCTAGCGGAACCGCCAGGCCTGAACCGTTTTCGGAGTTGATCCTCCCCACAGGGGCCACCAATGGAAAAGAATCCTGAATAAGCTTAATCTTGCTGGTGAAAAAATGTGCAAGATCAGAGGCCCAGGACTTAGAGGGCAAACCTTGGGAAGCATTGGAACGTATGTCTACCCCACGTCTACATACATAGCCTCCAGTCTGCCTTTCTATTCTCTCTCCCCATCGTCATTAGTTGCCTCCTTTCCCACTTTTAACGCTCTCCCCCTGAACCTCTTTCCACAATGTATCGCCTTTCTTCAGGCCATCATGCCTTAAAGCAAAGCGCTCTCCCAAGCGCCTCGCTCTGCCCCTCCCCACCTCCTCGTCAGCTTCTCTGCCCCCCACCTTTCCTATCCTTCCTCTCCGCCCCACTCTGTCACAATTTCTCACTCCACTTACCCATCCTTATCCCTTTCATTCACTTTTCATATGTCATTTCCCCTCCCTACCCGCTTCCTCAGAGTGGCAACTTGATCGGTCCGCATTGGGTTGGGGTATGCATTTGTTTTGAAACAACTTTGAGAAGCCGTTTTGTTTTCTGATGCAACAATGTCCAGCGAGTAGGGAATTGCTTTCCGTACTTGCTGGGGCTACAAAAGGCTCATGCATACTTGTGTGTTTTTTTTTTCCACTCCCGGGCTTGTTTTCCATCTCATGGTCCATCCGCAGTCTCTTTCTTCTATCTCCTCCCATTGTTCTTCCCCTCGGATCAATCGACATGTTTACTCTTCCTGCTCTTTCTTTTTCCAATTAGCTTAATAGCTTTATTTGGCTTCCACCACCTTATATAAAAACAGAGCTCCTTCTCCTGAGTTTTATAAATCGTGGGTGGTGTTAAAGTCCCAAAGGGGACGTCCACATTAATGAAAAGGATTTGCAGTATTTTACGGGTTACCAAATTTACAACTGAATATATATCACAGACCCTAAAGTACCATGAGAAAATTTATACACACAAAAAAATCTTTTGTAAAATATCATTCATTTATTTATAAAGTTTAAAAATTCATAGTGGCACATAACAAGTAATACACATTCACTTTTTACAAAGAATCAACACTGTATAAGAAATCTTCAAATAAAAAATTGCTATTATGGCATTATTTCCACAAACATGTTAAAACATCGTATTTATTATGCAATAGATTTATAGGAACAAACTGTCGACGCGGCGTTTCGGTGCCTCTTTTAATCTTGCACCTTCTTCAGGACTCGTTCCCTGATTTGTCACATCTATAAAAACATGTCACAGTACATTTCATTAGGTCCCGTCCTTATAAAACATAAATTAAACATAGATTTCTAAGCATATTCAATTTTCCTTAGTATTTGGTAACCCCAACATCTTGCAATCCAAGATTTACTATGTCTTTCTTATGCATCACTGACTTTCTGCATCTTCATATAGGTTCAGAAGGGAAATTAAACATAGATTTCTAAGCATATTCAATTTTCCCTAGTATTTGGTAACCCCAACATATTGCAATCCAAGATTTACTATGTCTTTCTTATGCATCACTGACTTTCTGCATCTTCATATAGGTTCAGAAGGGATGCCTGGCGGGCGGATTGTACCCTAGTCTTCTGTTTTATTGACAAACATGGGATGTTCAATGAATTAACAAAAAGAGGACTGACAGGTTTTAGGTTCTGTCCCCCCCATATTTATTTCTCAACTTACCCAGGTAAATGTATCTCCTGGATTCTGTTTAGTCAGTCTTTGTGAGCCTGTTTGCATCTGCTCGTATGTCTTTCTTATCTCTTGTTCTAGAAAGAAATGTACCTTCTGTTTAGTTACTGGTTCTCTATTGCATTGTTTTTAGTAAGATGTCCAGTAATCCATGCTTTTACCTTATGTATCGGTATATTTGATCTTTCACTCGAATTAGATAAAAATGGACCAACTTTAATCCTAGTAGGAAAAACATATTTAAACGGTGCTTGTCCCTTCCTTATCCCTCATGCATTCAGTAAATTAATTTCTAATTTGGTGGTCCTTACCGGTCCTATTTTCATGTTATCTTGCATGGTCGGGGGACGCCTCTGGGAGCTACCTTTCTCTCTTTTGCCTTACCCAGCTTTATCTATGGAACAATATATATTGTCAGTTCGTTTCATTCTATAGTTGATTTACTACAGTATCTACTGTTTGTGTTGGTGATCTTACCTTTCAGATTAAGGGCTTCCACCACCTTGCCATTATTATCCTACTTTCAATTTATTTTGTTTCTCTTCCAACCTGTGTTGTAATTTGTTTTTGCTCCTAAGCTAGTTTTTCTCACTCCCCAATTTCTCGCTCTCTTCTCATCAGTCTCTAGGTGTTTCTTCCTCCTTTTCCGTGCCCACATCTATTTTTTGGCTCAGTGCTTTCCCATACTTTCGATGTAGTTTTCCATGTTTATTTTCCTTTCTCTTTCCCTAGGGTCCGCACTGTCTTCATTCTCCTGTGTATCTATCAGCTTTACTTCTCTCCTTTGCTCCTGTCGCTAGATCCTTGTTCTCATGCTCCAGTTCTCGCTTTGTCTATTTCTCACTAAACCTCTAACTCTCTCTTCCCTTTCTCCCTGTCTCCATTCTTTTGTTGTCCTCACTTACTTGCAGTGATTTCTTCCCCTCTCTCCATGCTTTCTTTTGCAGTCTTTCGCTCTGCTGCTTCATGCCTCTTTCTGCATTGATGCCAAGTGGCCCCTGACAGTTGAGACACATACAGACAGTCCTGTTTTCTTTAACCCAATAGGACATGTATTCAAAGGTCAATTTCTGCAAATGAAAAACAAAACTACAAAGTGCTAGAATGTGTCTGTCGGTGTCACCTAGCACTCCATTGTTTTGTGAGCTATTATACAATTTTTACAATCAAACCTTATACAGATGTTACATGTATTTTTATAGTGCCATCAGTGGTGATATGGCACTAGGCAGGTCTATTGTATGCCCTTCTCTTTTCCACCCTCTTTCTGTGGTTGTCGCTCTAGCCTTCAACCCCGAGAGAGGGTGTTAGGAAGCAGTGCAGTGTGCATGACTCTCCTCTCCCCTTGCTCCCGCTGTGGAGGCTTCACAACTGCGGCCCAACCCCTGGGGAACTCCTCTGTGACTCACCCCTGCACCCCAGTGATCAATTCAAACCACATACTTCGACTCCACTACAAAAAAATATATAAGTAAACAAGTATTTGCAATGCACTAGGTCTCGTTCTGCCTGTGTAGGTCCAGATTCAGAAACCTATAGCTTACATATTACGCATGCCTATATTCTGATTATTCCTGTGAGGTGCCTGTATCTTCAGCCTTGTGAATAAATTACCGTAAGTATAATGTATCTTTGCTATAATTGCAATGTTTTATTGGCGTAAGTCTTACACTCAGGAATTGCTTTATAAGTTTGCCCCATATCTATAAAACAAGTCCATTCATCAGACTACTGTACACATATTCATAAATACGAAAACTAGGTCACTTATAGGGTACAAATAGCCAAGAAATGTGTAGGTTTTATAGGTTATTGTTTCATGACTAAAGACTCTACGTCTAGCAGATTTTATAACAAGTGGACCTCTATATATTATATTTACGAGGAAACATGCTCGTCCTTACAGTTTGCATAAAGCTAAATTTTTTAAGTGCCTTGTTTAACTCGTTGTTAAAGCACCTACATCTCCACTGGACATATGCTCCCTCGCCAATATCCCTCCCACCCTTCCTTTGATCTCCGCTTTTCTTTTAACTTTTGGTGCGAGTTCTCACAGGCTCCTTCCTGCCCCCTTCCTTTAATGGCCTCCCGCTCCCCCAGCACAGAGCGTGCATCGCTTGTTGATTGTGTCACCAGCATCCTTTTCCCGTTCTTGTGGACTGCACTCATATTGGGGGATGTGTGGCGTGTACCTCTACACTGAAGAATGCCTCCTGTTCCTCCGCCTGCAGCATGTTGTTTGCACCTCACTCATGCTGTAGGTAATGTTCCCTCCTTTTCTCTTACATGTGTCCTAGCCCACTCTCCTGTTGTATGCGGCTTGCCCCCTAGCCTGGAACTTTTGACCTGCCCCCTCTCCCTGAGTACGAGATGTGCACACTTCTGTTGCATGTGGCCTGCATCCCTCTTTCTCGTACATGTGGACTGCTCCCGTCTGGCGGTGGCAGAGAGAGGGGGTGGGGAGGAGCAGCGCTGACAGGTCGCAGCTTCCTAGCTTTTTTTAAGTGCCGCAGAACCGGTTTCGAAACCCAAACAATCCTTGAGAACAACTGACGGAGCAACCGGCAGCTCTGTTGTGTAAACACAACTATTGTTGCGTGAAGGGGTCAGTCCCCTCTGAACATTGGGCAACACCACATCCACCATCACCGTATCCACCACCACCACGTCCAACATGTCCACCACCACCATGTCCACCACCACATCCACCACCACCACCACACCCACCACCACCACCTCCACCATGTCCACCACCACCACCACGTCCACAATCACCACATCCACAATCACCACCTCCACCACCACCACCACATCCACCACCACTACATCCACCACCACTACGTT